>NC_090990.1:51455000-56455000 GCF_041146395.1 Eulemur rufifrons
TTGGTGGCCTTAAGGATAATCAGAATGATGGTTAAATTTATGACCGTAAGACTGCAGGTATGTTGTAATTCCCAATTTCTGACAAAGTCAAACAGCAGCTGAAGAATCGGCTTTACCAGATCTTAAGTTGCTTCACTCTGCTCTGGTTCTTTCTAAGAAAAGTGGAACACCATCATGACACACCCAATTGTTCAGTTGCCTGTTAACTAGAGCCAAACAGTAACATTTTAAGATTCACTCCCTGTAAACTCTCAGGATAGACCATATGCTAGACCTTACACCAAGGCATTTAAATAAATTTCATCAAAGTATAGTGTATTGGGGTGGAGCTATGGAACCAGTCAGTCCTTATAATGACATCCAAGCCAAACACACCCAACTGTAGAGTGGTTTGCTTCCCCAGCCAATATTTCAATATTAGGCTTGTAGAATCTAAAAACTTACTAAATAAATTCACCTAATGAAAACTGACTGATATTAAAAAAAAAACTGCAAGCTTATTTTGATATGCTTATCTATAACTTGCAAGCTAACTGCACTAGATTTGAGGCTTTTATTATTAAACACCCCCCCCACCCCCCGTCTAACAAGCAGTGACATTCTACTGTGTCAATTCTCAAGTTTTTCAAATGGACAAAAAAGCAGCTACAAAATTAATTCATATAAAAAACATTAATTACTTATCTGAAGTGTGTCTAGCATTGTATGAATATTAACAAAATCATAGAACACAAAGTCAGGCTGACAATCCTTCCTACTATAACCAGCAGGAACTTTGTTTACAGATCTATCTCCAGTGCACAGAAATTGACTTGACAGGTGGGTAGGATCTCAAAAGAAGTATTTTTCATTCAACATTTTCCCCGTATTTATAAGCTTGTTTTAAAGTTGAGAGTGCTCTGAAATACTGACCTAAGGAAAATGTTAGAATAGTTTTCCTAAGAATGACGAACTTAGTCCTGGTTATAAACTTAAGAAATAATTCCCCACGTTTATGACTTAAAATATTAGTTTCCAGGTAAGAGTTTATTTCATAGATGGGCTTCATAATCAACAGAGGCATTTAAATCATGCTTCATGCTTTGAACATTCAAAATGAGTGAACATATCTACCTGGTACATTTTAGATTTATGCTTCATACTCAAACTTTTCATGTACTTATAAATGATTATACAAGCCAGTGTTTTTTAACACAGAAATTAAACAATTTATTCAATTGTGCTAGATTGCCATAAAGCTTAACTGGCTGAACAGATACTTGGCCTAAGTGATGTAAACATGCTTTCTAATACTTCAGCTGTGCTTTTCCCCAACCTATAATTTTAACAAAAGAATTAATTGTTTTATTTACCACTTAGGTCCTAGGTTTTTCACTTCAAGCCTCACAAAAGTTCTCAAAAAAAAAAAATTCCTAAAGCAAAACCTAAGTTGTTTTGATTTTTAAAATTAGTTGAATGCTACAGAATTCAACTCAAGCTAATGAGGACACCTCTGAGGAGCACCTGACTGACACTAAGTACTCATTTCAACTTTCAACACGTTTAACGGCAACTTTAAAGAGTTAGAGCTTATATCCTATACACCTTCTTGCTATTGATCATGAATGCTTTTCCTTACCAAGAGTTTTGCTCTTTTCAACCACAACAAACCAGTAATGAGAATAAAAAAATCAAGGCAGTCCTGTGAAATTCACAGTGCCTTGGAAGCACTCTAAACCGCCAGTGAAATCCAGCATGCTTCGCGCACATGTGGGGGGAAAAAAGCTCCAGACTCTAAAGAGCTCAGCTGAGACTAACGCTGTGACAGCCTCTACACTCATGTCACCCACGAGGCTCAGGTCAGGCCACACCATAGGAAATACTGAGGGCGGGAGAAAAGATAGCGACACGAGGGCGATCCTCACGGTGCTCTGCAATAAACTAGTCTCCATCCGGAATTCCCTCTTCTGCTTGAGTGTAGCCAAATTCCCCTACTTCCCAACGGCTACGCTCACTCGAGCAAGTTATAAGACTAGAACCGTTGAGGGGTGGAGGAACAATAAATCAAGCACGTGTGGCACTCCAAACTGCAGCTCACTCCACAATATCTGATATCCGCGAACGACTCCCAGCTTTCCAGTGGGGGTAGTCCGCGCCATCGTGGGACAAGATGGCAGGACAGAAGCCTAAAACAGACAACAGCACCCCACGGGAGCACGCCGAGGAAGAGCTCCGCGCAATAAGCAGCTGTGGATCCCAAGCTTCTCAGTCACTACAGAAAGCTTCAGTAAGCGGCTGGCTTCCCCTCAACTCAGTCCATGCGCTAGCCCGCCAAGGAATCCGGCGGGAAGGCAGCAGCCTCCCAGGACCGCGAGCACGCTTCTCCGCTCAGAACCTGAGGCGGGAAGGGGGTGGCTCCGGGAACCCTGCAGGTGGTAGCCTGAACTTGGGGCTACCACGCTCCCAGCACCTTTGCAAGACCTGGCTTTTGGAGCGTGGGAGAAACGTGAGGAAATCGGCGGCAAAGTCTCCCGCGGACCCTCTTGGCTCCAGAAACAAGTGGTATCGGCAAGTCCCCTCGCTCCCTCCCTCCATCCCGGTCTCCCCCACATTCTACCCCAGCTTTACCTTCTTTCTTAAGCGCCACGGGTGGCTGCGTCTCCTCTTTCTTGTCAACCACGCCAATGTTGGGCGGCAGCGGGTTCTTGCGGTCTTTCTGGGACTCTTTACGCAGCTGTTTGCCTGCCGCGTTAGAGTTGGTCTGGGCCGCGGCCTGAGCTGCGCTCTTGGCCCCAGGGCCCCCAACGCCGCCCCCGCCGGCTTCTTTTTTCTTGTTCTCCGCTGCCTTCAGCACCTCGAAGGGGTCCGATTCGTCGTCAAATAACTGGTCGAATCGGTTGGTGACCACGCAGCCGAAGCCTTCCTGTAAGTGCCCAGGCATGATGGTGGCTCGGCGGCGCGTTCCTCCACGGATTGCAGCGGGCCGCGCCGAGCCAAGAGCGCCTGCTTCAGCTCTTCCCACAAGATGGCCGGGCCGAGAGAGGGGGGCCGTCTTCTCTTCCGGCGCCAGGCACACATCCGGGAGCGGCCAGTGCCGCACAGCACCCTGGGTTATGTAGGCCAGAACAGTTTCTCCTGAGGCGACTCCCTGCGCCGGGACTACAATTCCCAGAATGCATCGCGCGGCAACTCTTCGCGCTCGCCTAAGAGGCGGGACCTCACGGAGAGAGTGAAGCGTGCGCGCTGAAGGAGGGGAAGCGTGGTGGTGGGCGGAGCCCTGCCACCTGCTCTTGCCACCCTTAAACTCTCTAGGTCTTCGGCTAAGCTGAAACCAGGAAAGCGTGACGGCGTATTTTGCTCGCGAAAGTGCTCGGACTTTGGTTTCACTCACCGCGCCTCCGGCCCAGAGCTAACTTTCCCCACCGCTCGGGGAGGGTCAAGGTGACTCCCAGACCTTACATCTGGAAATACACAAACTTCCGGGGGAGGAGGTGTTGCTGAGGTGCGGCGATTGCCTCCAGTGGGCAGGACCGGGTCTGTGCCAAGTCCCTAGGTGCCCAGTGGCTGGAGGCGCCCTCCTTCACCGTCTATAATGAATCGAGGCTCTTCTGTTTAATGTGACGCGTAATATGCTTCCTCTCGGGAGCGGGGGACGTGAACTAGCCAAAAAGACAAATTGAACGATCAAATGGATCTGTTGCGCGCCTTTCCCGGGCTCGCTGGCCGGGTTGCGATCGGTGCTTTAAGAGTTGTTAACTCCTGATAGTGCAGCACTAGACACTGGGCAGGCCTCCAAAAATCACTGTTTGTAGAAACACTTTCTAGAATCATTCCAGTTAATTGTCCATTAGTGTACGGCAAGCCAAGGTTTAGGTGGCTGTGATGTTTATAAAATGTGCCCAAGAAATAATTTAAAGCATTTTGAGTGTGTATGTGCTGGGAGATGCAGTGAGGGTAGGAAAACATATCAGTGAATTAACTTAGTAATGACGAACAGCATTGATATTAGTTGATAATATAGTTCATTAAGATACTGTAATGTCAATGCATATTAAAACACATTTAGTAACACCGTGTTTAAATATATCATAATTTTTAAACCCTTTGCCATTAACACAAAATGTAATAGAAAATGCACCTCTTATGTGGCAAGTGCTATGAATGACAATCTCAACAACATCTCATTAGGTAAGTCGTTTCCCTCTTTTCACAGATGATGAAACCATTTCAGAGGTGTAATGACTTACCAAGTCACACCTCTGTAAGTGCTTGTGCCAGGCACTAATTCACTCTTCCAGCTCCACTAGGAGATTTGACATCAACTCATTAATACAGGCTCTGTCCTGATAGAAGCCAGTCAGTTATTCAATTTCCAATATAATTTAAACATTGTTCCATGTCAGGGTATGTAATATGGCTGACTGTAATCTTATCAATTTCTGATAATTCTTTAAGAGGGAAAATAGAAGACAGAGTCATATTACAGGCATGTGGCAGCAAGCCTCATGGTTTTGTTTCTCAATCCTCTCCCACTCCTCAAAGTCATTTATTTCCCTGTTGCTCTAGTCCCACTCCCTCCCACCTCCATGCACACCCTTATCTCAGCCTTTCTTCCGCAGGCTCTGGCTCTTGGGCCTCCTATCAAGACAAGGAGCTTTTGACCATACTCTTTGAAAATAAGAGCAATTTGGAAGCACTCCATACTTTAACAATCCTTTTTCTTCACCAAGGGCTGTTAATACATGCATCTTTGAAACATCAGCTAAAGCTCCTCTTCTTATCTTTTTCTAGTCTCTGCAACAATAACAATATTAATAGCTAAAACATGATATTTTACTGTGCACTTAGTGCAGTTTACATGTGTGATCTCATTTAATCCTCATATCAACTCTGTAAGAAAAATATTATTACTCCTACTTTAAGGTGAGGAAAATGAAGCATAAAGAGGTTAGGCCAGGCTTGGGTGGCTCACACCTGTAATCCCAGCACTCTGGGAGGCCAAGGTGAGAGAATCACTTTAGCTCAGGAGTTCGAGACCAGCCTGAGCAAGAGCGAGACCTGATCTCTACAAAAAATAGAAAAATTAGCCAGACTTTGTGGAGTGCACCTGAAGTCCCAGCTACTCAGGAGGCTGAGGCAAAAGAATCACTGGAGCCCAGGAGTTGGAGGTTGCAGTGAGCTATCATGATGCCTCTGCACTTTAGCCCAGGCAACAGAGTGAGACTCTGTCTCTAAAAAAAAAAAAAAAAAGAGAGAGGCTAAATATCTTGACTACTCCTACTACAATCTGAGGAACAGGATGGGCCTGTGGTCTGTCTTTAGTCATTTTTCTGCTCCATTGCAGATCTCTGGTTTCCCCAAACAGATCTTCACAGCCACCAAGCATCATTATAATAGGAATATTTAAAAATAAGCTACACATAGAGGAAGTGTCTGGCTATGATTTTCTGAGGTTCGCTTAGTGCTCCTGAATTTACCTATTAAGATACTATAATTCCACAGACATAGCCAAAAGAAAAAAAAAAGATACCATAAAAATGTTATGAATAAACATTTGCGGGAAAGGGGAGAATCTTGTAAGCACTTTCAATTCCCTTCTGCTCTTTCTTCTATCATGGAATTTTGGTTAATTCAGAAAAGTTTTAAGCCCATTTTTAAAGTATACAAATAAAGTTTAAGATGGTAAGTCTTTTACATCTCTCAATCATTATTTTATAACATTATTTTTGCTAATGTTTCATTTATCCTAATAACTTAAAATATTAATTTCTGAATATTAAATATTAAAATACTTTAAAGTTCCTGCCACTCTCAATAGGAAAATATTGGCTGGAATAAACATCACAGAGGGAGAAAAGGAGATTTCCTGGCAGACTCTGTTGTTCAAATTAAAGGCATGATTTGTAAAAGCAACATGTCTATCATATGATACCTCTGATTAGAAACATGGCCTAAAATATCAGCTCTCTGTAGCAGTACTTGAATCACATCTTGTTTCTGAAAAATACCCATGCAACTTCACAGTCTCATCTATAGCAAGCCTCTCTAAAGAGTTTTCTAGCAATAATTGCTGAAAACTATACAAATGCCATGATTCCATATTCAATATAGTTGCCTGTTAACAAAACTGAGAAACATAATATATATCCTTCCAGCCCTAATTTGCTTTTAGAATGCTGTAATAGTATAGAACTCCATTCTTAGCCACATTACAACCTTATGGTTTTCACCCATTTCTTAATAATCTCAATTCCCTGTTACTATTGCTATAAATAATAACTGCTGTACTACATTTTGAGCATTTACTATGTGCTAGACAACTGTGCTAAGTACCTTGCATGCATTATTTCCTTTAATTTTCAGAATAACATTATAAAGTGAATAGTATTTCTACCTCTGCCCCCCTTTTACAGAAAGGAAACCTGAAGGTTTAGTGCTTCTCCCAACTCACATTGACTGAAAGAGTCCTGGCAGTCTGATCTCACAGTCTGGGCACCCAAATGTTATACTTGTGAGAAATACAGTGGAGAAAAAAGTGCTTTATGCTTACATTGCTACCACTGCATGTAACAAAATAAAACTATTCTAACACTTTGGAGACACTGGATATAGCCATCACATAAACATAAATAAAAGACTCTCATTTTTAGTGTACTCAATACATAATACATTTTTAAAACAAAACCAATAACGGTGGTTCTTGTGAAGAAAAGGACAATAAGGGTATGTCTGACAATAGAGCGCTAAGTGTAATATTGCAAGTCTAGGCTCTTGCTAAAGTTAGAATATCAAATCTAAAAATAGAAATATTTCACTCCCTATTTTGCCACCTCAAACTTACTTTAAAGGCTGAGCCTCTTGGATTTTAAACTTCCCTTACTTTTTTCTACATTATGCTCTAAAAAAAAAAAAAAACATAGAAAAACAGCTTTATTGAGACATTCATGTGCCATATAATTCACCCATCTAAAGGGTACTAGTCAAGTATTTTTAGTATTATATAGTCACAGAGTTGTGCAATCATCACCGCTATCTAATTTTAAAACATTTTTATCACTCCCAGAAGAAACCTATACCTATTAGTAGTCACTCCTTATTCCCCCCACCCCCAGCCCCAGGCAGCCACTCTCTCATTAATTTGCCTATTCTAGACATTTCATATAAACGGAATCATACAATGTGTGGTTATTTGTGACTGGCTTCTTTCACTTATAATGTTTTCAGGGTTCATGCACAAGGAGCTCCATGTGGTAGCATGCATTAGTACTTCATTTCTTTTTATGACTGAATAATATTTCACTGTCTGGATAGAGTAAATTTTATTTATCCATTTATCAGTTGATGGAAATTTGGGTGTTTCCACTTTTTGGCTATCGTGAATAAGGCTGTTATGAATATTTGTTTACAGAATTTGTGTGGACATATGCTTTCACTTCTCTTGGATGTAAGTCTAGGAATAGAATTGCTGGGTCATATGGTAACTCTATGTTTAACATTTTGAGGAACTGCCAAACTATTTTCCAAAAAGGCTGTACCATTTAACAATCCCACCAACAATTATGAGGGTTCCAATTTGTCCACATCCTCACCAATGTTTGTTTTCTGTTTTTTGATTATAGCAATTCTGGGTGTGAAGTGGTTCTCCTTGTGGTTTTTGGTTGCATTCCCCCAATGGCTAATTGAGCATCTTTTCACATGCCTATTAGCCATTTTTATATCTTCTTTGGAGAAATGTCTATTCAGGTCCTTTGCCTTTTTGAAAGCTGGCATATGTATCTTTTTTATTTATTGTAAGAATTCTTCATATATTCTAGATACAAGTCCCTTATCAGATATGTGATTTGCAAATGTTTTCTCCCATTCTATGGGTTGACTTTACACTTTCTTGATGGTATGCTTTGTTTTTTGTTTGTTTGCTTTTGTTGAGGTAGAGTCTCACTCAGTATCCCTGGGTAGAGTGCAATGATGTGATTGTAGCTCACCGGAAGCTCCAACTCCTGGGCTGTAAGCGATCCTGCCTCAGCCTCTCTGGTAGCTGGGACTACAGGTGCGTGCCACAATGCGCAGCTGGGTTTTATTGTTTTGTGTACCTCTTTTTTTTTTTGTCTTTTTGTGTTTTTTATTCCGTAGAGATGGGATCTCACTGTTGCTCAGGCTGGTGTCAAATCCCTGAGCTCCAGCCATCCTCCTGCCTTGGCCTCCCAAAGAGATAGGATTATAGGCATGAGCCACCATGCCCGGCTGATGGTATCCTTTGGAGCATAAAAGTGTTTAATTTGATATGATCTTTATGATGAAGTTCAATTTATCTATTTTATTTTTATTTTTATTGAGACAGGGTCTTGCTCTGTCTGCCAGGCTAGAGTACAGTAGCATCACCATAGCTCACTGCAACCTCAAACTCCTAGGCTCAAGCCATCCTCCTGCCTCAGCCTCCCAAGTAGCTGGGACTGTAGGCATACACCACCACACTTGGCTAATTTTTCTATTTTTTTGTAGAGATGGGTCTCACTATGTTGCCCAGGCTGGTCTCGAACTCCTAGCCTCACGTGATCCTCAGCCTCCCAAAGTGCTGGGATTACAGCAATTTATCTTTTTTTATTTTGTCACTTGTGCTTCTGTTGTCATATCTAGCAAGTCTTTGTCTAATCCAAGGTCATAAAGATTTACTTCTATGTTTTCTTCTAAAAGTTTTATAGATTTATAGTTTCAGGTCTTGCAGTCAGGCCTTAATCTATGTAAAATTAATTTTTGTATTTAGTGTATTCCCCTTCTTTTTAAGTTTGAATATGTCAAACCAAAAAGAAAAAGCTTTAAAAAGGAAAAAAATATATATTCTTATTCATCTCCTTCTTTTTAAAGCATTTTATTTTGGACATTATAATAAATATCAACTTTAAATACATTCAATGACATTCTTTTTTTTTTTCTTTTTTTGAGACAAAGTCTCACTCTGTTGCCCAGGCTAGAGTGCTGTGGCATCAGCCTAGCTCATAGCAACCTCAAACTCCTGGGCTCAAGCGATCCTACTGCCTCAGCCTCCCGAGTAGCTGGGATTACAGGTGCGTACCACCACACTTGGCTAATTTTTACTATTTTTAGTGGAGACGGGGTTTCATTCTTGCTCAGGCTGGTCTCGAACTCCGGAGCTCAAGTGATCCTCCCACGTTGGCCTCCTAGAGTGCTAGGATTACAGGCGTGAGCCACTGCGCCCGGCCCCCGTTCAATGACATTCTGAATGTATCTGTATACACCCTTTAGAAAATAGAAAAATATATTAATATTTCACACTTACTGCTATTTATCCATTCTGATAAGAAACACCTAATTCAACAACTATTTATTGAACATCCACCTTTGTGCCAAGCATTGTTCTGACCCCTGAGGATTCTGTGGTGGATAAAACAAGCAAGGCCTCCGTGTTCATGGAGTTTACAAGATGGCAGAGAGAAGCAGCAAATAGTAAGAAAATAAAGACAAGTAAGCAAGATCATTTTCAGAGTGATAAATACTGTGAGAATGTGGTGTGAGGAGAGAACAACTTTTCTGGATTGTATGGTCAGAAAGCGTTCTGAGCTGAGTGAGGCCTGAATCGTGAGGAGAAACCAGCCTTGCAAAGATTTGAAGGAACGAGTAAGAGAGCATGAGGTAGGAAGTAGCTTCTAGGTTCCAAGACAAAAAACAAAAACAAAAATCTCTGCATTTCTTTGGCTAAATGAGCACGCACTTGGGTGGTGGGCTGGAAGACAGATCCTGTGGTGAACACATAGGTAATTGTCTGTGTATGCTTTCAAGTTGCTTCTCGTTTTCCTTTTAAAGAAGGATCCTTCAACTAACACAGTAATAAAGTTTAAAATTTAAACCAAGAAACTATTTTCCAACAAAAAGCAAACACAACAAACTCATTAAAATGTTAACTTTAAAATTAACAAATAGTTTTCATTTTTTGAAATTAAGTACGCAGTAGCTAGGTTTTTACACAAAGTAATGTACATTTTAAGTTTATCTAATTGAAGCTTCTTGAATGCAGTCTTATTTGATTACAGCTAAATTAATGCAGCCTTCCAACATGAAAAGGTTCCCCACCCCTGTGCTAGGCACTGTACAAGGCACTTTACATGTATTATGTTACTAATCCTAACAAACTATGACAGAGGATTATTATCCACACTAACCACAAAACCAACAAATAGTAGAGACTGGATTTGAATTCAATAGCAAGGAGCTCCAAAAACTATGTTATTTCCGTTATCATACCAGAATCCATAGTAATGGCTAGAAGGATACAACATATAAAGGCAATGTAGGATATTACTGCCTTTCTGTTGTGCTCTACTCAATCATTACATTCTAATAACTCTTCTTCCTATTACCTCCAAAACTTCTCTTCTCCATCCCCATGGCCAGCACTCCAATGGAGGCCTTTATTTCTCACCAAGAGCATTGCTATAACTAGAGCCCTAACTGCAGCTCTCATCTGATCTGGATTATCTGATGATATGGTTCCTAGACATAAAGCTTTCCATGGCTCCCATTATGCAGTAGGATCAAGTCCCAAATCCTCTGCAAAGCACTGAAGGCCTTTGATAAGCTGGTGCCATTTCTTTCCAGCCTCCTCATCCTCTGCCTACCCCTGCCCCAGGAAGCCTAACCCTCAAGCCATACAGGTCCACTTGCTCTATCCTTCCCGCTTCTCCTTGTGTCAGTGCATAGGCAGTTTGCCCCGGGCTCCTTTATATACCTTAAAGTTCACATTCATTCTAGTCATTCATGTGGCAAATTGCTTTTCATCCACTGGGTATCACCTTGGGCTCCCCTCCTGTGAGAAGCCTCCTCTGACCCTGTTACCTTAAGTTCGACACTTTTCCCTGAGGCCACATCAGAACAAGGACAAGAGGTTTGAGGAGAAGGAAAGAGGAGTTTATTCATTTGCTGGCAAATGAGGAGGCTGGCAGACTCCTGTCTCAAAGTGCCAATGTCCTGCTTCTGAGCAGAAGTACAGAGCTTTTAAAGGTTCTGATTTATCTCATCTTTGGCTAAGACAATCTCGTGACCTCTGCCTAGGCAATTCCCCTGAGCCATCTCTTGTGGCACAAAGAACAAAGGACACTCCCGCTCTTCCTGACCACTGGCTTGAGGCAGGGATGTAGGTTTTAGATCTCAAAAAGGATGAGGGGAATTTGCAGAGACAGAAAACCTTTTTGCCCTTTTGCAGGCCATTTTCTCCGTTACAGTCCCCAGACATCCTGCTCTAATATTACCCACTCCTGTCCCAGTTGGTTTGTTTCTTTATTTACTTCTTTCAGTAGTGTGTAAATATTTGCAGTGGAGAATATTTCATTTAGCTGTTACACCCACAGCACCTAGTGCTTAGCACATAAAAGTACCTATCGAAGGAATGAATGTGCCCCGTACTTCCACTAGATTACCTGTCCTTTTGTTTCCAGTGCCTAGTACACTTCTATTTCCTAAATATCTGTTTGATGCTACCTCATGTTTATTGAGTATTTACTACATGCTAGGCAGTGTTTTAAGTGTTCCATATGGATTAATTCATTTAAAATTCAAAATAACTACGTGAGGTCAGTGTCATCATTAAGCCATCTTACATATGGGATTTGAGGCACAGAAAGGTTAACCGACAAACTGTATGATCTTGAGCAGGTAAGTGGCAAAGCCACAGTTCAAACAAAGCAGTCTGGCTGCAGTGTCTGCTCTCCTAACACTATGCCATTTTGCCTGTGTATCCTAAGTGTTTGTTAAATGAGGAAGTGACTAAATAGAATCCTTTCCAACTTTGACAGGAGTAGAAGCCCTGAGGCTGTCTAAGGAAGGAGCATAAAAGATACATTAGGGGGACCCGTGGTTCGCGCCAGATGCAGAGCGCGGTGCTGCCGGTGGATCGTCAGGTGAGCGAGCTCGGGTCCGGGTTTGGCGCTTAGCTTCATAGGGCTGGTCGTCTGCGACCTCCTATGTGCGGGAGGCCGGAGTCCGAGAGCGAGGCAGGGCCTCAGGTCGAGGCCTGGAAGCGCGCTGCGGGGGCCTGCGGAGACCGCATCCGCGTGTTCTCAGCTCTGCGTCGGACCACGGCGCCTGCTTGTAGAGGAGCGCCAGACGCGGCCCCTGGTCTGGGTCCTAGGTTCTCCTACTCGCTGGCGTCCTTCCCTGCCACTGCAGTGGTCTCAATCTCCTGAAATTCCTCCATGCCCCCTCTTCCCGCCTCCACCCACGCTGCTCTCCACCCATTCATTCACGAGGATTGATCGAATGAGCAGATAAACCGGGGTCCCTGGCTATGAACCTTGGTGAGTGCTCCAGGCGGGTTTGCCACAGGTTGCACATCGCGGTCAAGAGTGTACCAAGAGTTTTAGTTGCTTGAAAAGGCGATTGTGGAAAAAAGAAATGACTTTGATATTAAGAATTAGTGGTTTCGCCAAGTCCTTTAGTGTGTCAAATGATCCATCAGAGAATGTAAGTTCTTTTGAAAAGTGAAGACAGGGAAATAACACAGGGGCTATCGTAAGGAAATGGTCCTGACGCTGGTATTGGTCCTCCGGGTAATAGGGCTACCTTGGAGACAGGCAACCATAGGGTGGTAGAAGCCTACTATTGCTTAGGGCTTTGATGATAAGGGAAGGGGAAAAATAACATTGTTTGAAATGACATATCCAAGTACAGTATTCTTTTTCTGGTTTAGGATACAGAAGGAAATAACTGTTGTACCCAAATGAAGATTCTTACTCCATTGCCCTTATATTTGTTGGTGGCTGTAAATGTTCTTAAACGGCCGTAAGGAATAAAAAAAAAAAAAAAAAAAAAAAGATACATTAGGAACTGTAATAACACTTCATTTCTCGTAGGAATAATGTCATAGGTTTCATTGGGAATGGTTGAAATTGTGAGTTGGGTGGTCATTCTGGAAGGTGGCAGAGCCTGGTTTTGATCTCAGGGCTATGTGAACTTGGCTCTACCATGCTGCTATGGAATAAACCACCCCACTCCCATCAAACCACCCCACTTCATAGCCATGTGACCTAGGGTACATTTCTTGACCTCTATAAGCCTCAGTTTCCTTATCTGTTAAATAGGGATATGATTATTAGAGATCTCTTAGGACTATGAAGATTGAATGAGTTAACACATGTGCAACACTTAAAACAGAGCAGGGCATGTAATTAAGTACTCAAAAATTAAGGAGCTGGGCACCGTAGTGTGTGTGCCTGTAGTCCCAGCTACTCCGGAGGCTGAGACAGAAGAATCTCTTCAGCCCAGGAGTTGTAGGCTGCAGTGAGCTATGATCACGCTACTGCACTCCAGCCTGGGTAGCAGAGTGAGTAAGAATCTGTCTCAAAAAACAAAAAAACACACAAACAAAAAATCCTTCAAAAGTAGAGAAATAAAACAAAAGGAAATTTTTTTTAATTTAAAAAAAAAAAAAGAAGAAGGAAAAAGTTTTTCCCCTTGGGGAGGGGCACCAGGGCCAAACAATCATACCAGTGGTTTGTGAATAGCTGCCAGCACCTTTTCCAAATGAGTAGAAGAGGAAAGAAAAAGGATCCAAACTGAAGCCAATCCTGCTACTTTTCTGCAGTGGGAATTCACCATGAGGAAAGAGAAGGCCATTGCAAATGTTTGCTGAAAGGAAAAGCTGGGCCCACAACACAAATAAACAGTAACTTTAGGGATCCTCCACAGCTCCTTGAGAGTGTCTGACCACATATTTATACTTAGTAAATACCTCTCTTTTGAGGAATTTAAGCACCTTTTTAAAATTAGAACCCTCAAGGGCATTCTGAATTCTGTGAACCATTTTAAGGGCCTGTTTCCTCCTTTCTCCTTCAATCATCTTTTTTCCTCCTTTCCCCTCCAGCTATAAACTTTCCCTCACAAACAACTTTATTAAATGCTCTAGTAAAAATCCCTGAGTTCCTTTTTGTTTATTTTGAGAGGAAACAGTTAAGAATGAAAGTAAAAGAAAACAGAGAAATACTCAGTCCCCTTGGCTGCCTGCCAGGAAAAATGCCAAATGTCAGAGGCCTTGCTGAAAGCTACCCAGCCACATGCTGGAGGGATGGGCTCACCACCAGATAGCTTTCCAGGGGAATTTACGCCAACAGCCTAAAAACTGGATGGCTTTGGGAACTCCTCTCCAACCAGGTCCTACAACCAGACCTTACGGTAAAAAATAGGGCCTTTAAGTGCCCAAATCAGTCGCTAAATAAGAGGCAGAGATCTGAGGTTATATGCAAAGGATTCAAAAAGTGAAAACATTCTGATCTATTTGGAAGTTCATATGTCAGGATGGGGACAGTCCCTGGGGCCGGACAGTCCTCAGCTTGGATCCTGGTCCACTACCTACCACCTTGGTGATTTTGCACAAATTGCTTATTGTTATAAAACTACCATTTTTTCACATTTAAAATTAGGAATAACACAGTACCCACCTCACAGGGTTGAGGTGAGAATCAAATCAACAGTTCCTAACACATTTAAGTACCTTACTCAGGCCGGGCGCGGTGGCTCACGCCTGTAATCCTAGCACTCTGGGAGGCCGAGGTGGGCGGATCGTTTGAGCTCAGGAGTTCGAGACCAGCCTGAGCAAGAGCGAGACCCCATCTCTACTAAAAATAGAAAGAAATGATATGGACAGCTAAAAATATATATAGAAAAAATTAGCCGGGCATGGTGGCACATGCCTGTAGTCCCAGCTACTCGGGAGGCTGAGGCAGTAGGATTGCTTAAGCCCAGGAGTTTGAGGTTGCTGTGAGCTAGGCTGACGCCACGGCACTCACTCTAGCCCGGGCAACAAAGCAAGACTCTGTCTCAAAAAAAAAAAAAAAAAAAAAAAATAAGTACCTTACTCAGTAAATGTTAGTCACTACTACTATCTGTTTTGCCAGCCCTCAACATTTGTAGATGGAAACCAATGCCTCATACTATAGCTTCTGGTACAGAGGCTTCTGGACCGTGGCACTCTGAGCTTATTTTCATTATGTTTCTGCCGATAAGTCACCCCAGAGAGTCTAGCTGGGTTTGAACTCACCTATGAATTTCCAGGGCAAAAGAAACCTAAAAGAAAGTAACTTGAATCAAGGGCAAATGATACACTTTTTTTTTTTTGAGACAGAGACTCGCTCTGTCACCTGGCCTAGAGTGCAGTAGCGTCATCATAGCTCACTGCAACCCCCAGCTCCTGGGCTCAAGTGATCCTCCTGCCTTGGCCTCCCAAAGTGCTAGGATTATAAACATTAGCCACTGTGCCCAGCTGATGTACTTATTAATAATTGTACCTATCATCTTTTGAGCACCTAATACATTATTCTACTTAATCATCACAACAGCCCTTAAGGGAGTATCAGTAGTCCCACTTTGTAAATAAAGAAACTGAGGAACCTGGTTCAGAGTGAGCGGCGGACTCAGCTCGGCCCACGACATTTCGAGAGTCTTCAAGCCTTCAGTCCTTCTCTTAGTCAAGATGAGTGATAAGCCAGACTTGTCGGAAGTGGAGAAGTTTGACAGGTCAAAACTGAAGAAAACTAATACTGAAGAAAAAAAATACTCTCCCCTCTAAGGAAACTATCCAGCAGTAGAAAGAGTCTGTTCAAAAGTCATAAAATAGGGATCTTCTCCCAAGAACGAATTTCAACATTGCCTGAGAGTCTTGGTTTTAGCCTTGTCTTTTATAAACTATGTTTGTGGAGATTTTAGGCAACTTGTGATGTCTTCTCACCTATACTCCTTGGCTAATAAGTCAGGAGTAACCAATGTTCCCTTAAGCTCATTTTTAAACTTCCCATTGGTGTATAAATTCCAGGTGGCAGATGCTGTCAGTCTCACCATTGATGGCTTTTGTGTGTGTAGTCCTTGTCCCACCTACAGGATGAGCCAATTTTAACCTTCTACAATGGGTGCCTCCATTGCTTCATAATCTTCATGAAGTTTCATGTTTTTGTAGCTTCTCACAGTTTATTTTCAATTCTAATGTAGCAATAAAATGTGAATATGAGGTGCATTGAGACTCCTATGGTTCATTCTTGGTGGTCTTCTAAGAAATGAAAAGTACACAAGGGTATACTTTTCAGCCAAACAAATAGTTGAAGGAAAACTATTTTAGCAGATTATTCACATAGGAAATGCTTGATTCTGTTCAGATCCAATGGGTGCTGACGTGGGGATGCTTGGTCCTTTTCCCCTACAGTTGGAATCATAGAGTTAGAGAACCTTGGGAGAGGTGGACATTTGGACTAACCCCTTTAACACAGAGATGAAGAAATGAAAACACAGAGTCTGAGGTGATTTATTCAATGTGAATAAGGGCTGGAATTGAAGCTGGGCTCTCTTGCCTTCTGGAAAGTATTTTTCAATTTAATGGGAGGGGACACCTAAGGTTGGGGTTGGATTGGGAAGCAGGCAGGAGGCATTTGTTAACACACACTGGACTAAGCACATCACATTTTCTATTGAGTATAAACTCAGATATCGGATACCTGTTAATTACCAGTAACATGGAACCTCTGGTTTGGTTCTTGTACTGAACAGAATTTACTGTCTTAATGAACCAAGCAGTTTTGGTGTTCATGGTGAGCATGAAAGCTATGGAGTAGATTGTGCTCCCCTCCCCCATGCATATGGGGAAGTCCTAACCCCCAGGGTGGTTGTATGTGAAGATAGGGTCTTTAGGAGGTAATTAAGGTTAAATGAAGTCATAAGGGTCAGGCTCTAATCTGATTGGAATGGGGCTTTATAAGAGGAAGAGAGGAGAGGGATCCGCCACGTGAGGACACAGCAAGAAGGCAGCCATCTGCAAGCCAAGAAGAGACTCCTCACCAGAAGCTGACCCTGCTGGACCTTGATCTGGGACTTCTAGCATTCAGAATTGTGAGAAAATAAATTTCTGTTGTTTAAGCCAAAAAAAAAAAAAAGAAAAGAAAAAAGAAACTGAGGCTCTCAGAGGCTTACCTACCTGTAAGTGAAGAGCTGAGATTTATTTCTAGGATTATCAAACTCCAAACCTTCTTCTCTCTCATCTACATTAAAAAATCTTAGAGATGAAACTTTCAAGATTTAGCACTGAATCTAGAAAAGCTCAGTATTTTTACTCAACGTGAACTTGTGATAAGAGCTCAGAAAGTAATTCTTTTCAATATCCCTTGACCCCACTTTAAGATGAGAATCCTCCTTAAGCACACTTTTCATAGGCACATGTTTGGTTTCAAGAGATACTGAGCAAGACCTATCTTTAATCATGTTAGAAAGAAGCCAAAAAAGACAGGGCTGATATCCCGAAGCTGTCTTGTCTATCCACACGTGGTAATGAATGCCTACCAACAGGGCAGAGCTTGCAGGAATGCCTGAGAGAGGCAGAGCTCCCAATCAAAGCAATGATGTGTCCCAGATACTTCTGTGTCAGGACTTATTTTCCAAAGATGAACACAGATATGTTTCATCCCACATGCTGTTCTGCAATGTGATCTTGCAACTCTGCCATCAGGAGGTGGAGTCTGTAAGTATGTGAGGCAATGCATATGTTAATTAGCTTCATTTAACCATTCCACAATATATACATATTTTAAAACATGTTGTACTCTATAAATATACACAATTTTGTCAACTAAAAAAAGAAGTAGGGGGCTGGGCGTGGTGGCTCACACCTGTCATCCTACCACTCTGGGAGGCTGAGGCAAAAGGATTGCTTGAGCTCAGGAGTTTGAGACCAGCCTGAGCAAGAGCGAGACCCCATCTATACCAAAAATGGAAAAATTATCCAGGCATCATGGTACGCACCTGTAGTCCCAGCTACTTGGGAGGCTGAGGCAAGAGGATCCCTTGAGCCCAGGAGTTTGAGGTTGCAGTGAGCTATGATGACACCACTGCACTCTACTCAGGGTGACAGAGCAAGACTCTGTCTCCAAAAGAAAAACAAGTGGATGCCCATCAATTCATGAGTGGATTAACAAAATATGGTCTATGTATTCTATGGAATACTACTCAGCCACGAAGAAGGATGAATTAAGGCCTTTTGCAACAATTTGGATGGAACTAGAGATCATTATCCTAAGTGAAGCATCTAAAGAATGGAAAAACAAACAGCACATGTACTCACTATTAAACTAAAATTAACCGATGAGCACACATGTGCGAAGAGGGAAGTAAAACTCAGTGGAAATCAAGCAGGGGGAAGGGAGGAAGAGAGGATGGGTAAAAACCTACCCAATGGGTACAATGAACACTATCTGGGTGATGGGCACACTTATAACCTTGACTCAAGTATTACAAAATTGATACATATAACCAAAAACATTTGTAAACCACTCCCCCATAATATTTGAAAAAAAAAAAAAAAGGTGAAGTCAAATTCCCTTACCCTTGAATCTGAGCTGGTCTTAATGACTTGCTTAACCAAGGGAATGTGTTGCAAGTAATGTTCTGGGTCTTCTGATGGAGGGTCATAGGAAGCTTGTCAGCCTCTGCTTAGGTCTCTCGAAACATTTGCTTTTGAGATACTCTGTCTGAGAAGCCCAGGCCACACAGAGAAGTCATGTGTGGAGACTCCCGTGGAGCTCTTTGTCAACAGCCGACATCGGCTGCCAGCCTTGTGAGTGAGACATCGTGGATGTCCAACCTGGACAAGACTTCAGATGACAGCAGCCTCAACAAGGACCAGCTCCATCATTTTCAGGGCCAAGTGCAAAATGAAAATTTGGGTTCTATGTTCAAAAAGTATTAAGAGATTCAAGACAAGAACAGTAGAGCATTAAACCAAGCATGAGATCCTTCTAAGCATGAGGCCCTGCGTGACTGCACAGGTCACATGTCATGAAGCCAGCCCTGCTGTAGTAGACTGTGACTGCTGTTAATGGAAAAAATCTCCATAAAATAATTTAAAGAGGTTTATTCTGTTAGATCATGGCCTAGAGATCCATAAACCCAAGAAGCGTTGAGTATGTGGTCCTGAGGCCATCATGTTACGGTTTGGTTTTATACATTCTTAGGGTAATAGGAATTGCAGGTAAAATTATACATAAATCAGTATATGGAAGGTATACGTTGGTTTGGCCAGAAAAATTGAGACATCTTTAAGCAGGGGCTTACAAGTTGTAGGTGGAATCAGAGATTCTTTGATTTGTAATTGGTTAAGGAAATAAAGCCTTGTCCAAAGGCCCAGAATCAGTGGAAAGCAGTGTTTTAAGTTGAGATAAGGAACACTGCTAATCAGAGAGCAAGTCATAACACACAAACTCAGAGTCATCTGTTCAGCAAATTGGTGGCCTGCAGGGGTGACTTAACCTTTGCCTTGCATGGCCTCAGGTCCTGCTTACAATTTAGTATCTTACTGCCACAAAGAGTCTGTTTTGTCAATCTCATGATCTCTATTTTAACATTAATCGTGGTTGATTGTTGTGTCTGTGCTCTGAAAGGGATAGGGCATAAGGAGGTGTGTCCGACCTCCCTTCTCTGCAGTTTTAGGTTTCTCAGGAGTCCCTTTGGCCAAGGGGGGGGGGAGAGGATTTTATTTTTAGTTTATGCTGCAACAAGTCAAAAGACCCCAAGTGAGAACTTCCCAACTGTACCCAGCCACCCCATAGAACCATGAGACACAATAATCAATTGTTATTTTAATTCGCTGAGTTTGGAAGTGACTTGTTAAGCAGTAATAGATAATCAGAACATGCCCACAAAACAGCTGCAGGTAGGCTTACCAGAAAAATGCTAACAGCAGCAAGTCTATGAAAGGACCCTCTGCTCAAATACATCCAAGGAGGTTGATTTTTGATTTTACACACTGAAACACGTAGATCCCAGATCCAGAAGTAAGGCTTCCACAGGAATCAGATTCTTATTTTGGCAGGACAAATACCCTCCTCAGAAACAGCTAAAGGAAGAGACGTTACCATTAAAAACAAAAGTCAAAGTATGAAAACAGTTGTACTCCGCATTAGATTTATTGGCACAATGGAAGGAAGTTAAAAATGAGAGAACAAACAGCCGGGCACAGTGGCACGTGCCTGTCAAGTCCCAGCTGCTCAGGAGGCTGAGGTGAGAAAATTGCTTGAGCGCAGGAGTTCGAGGTGGTAGTGCTCCATGATCACGCCTGTGAATAGCCTCTGCACCCCAGCCTGGGCAACATAGTGAGACCCTGTCTCTTAAAAAAAAAAAAGAGAGAGAGAGTGAACCACTTTGGTTATCTCTTTGAGGGATCAGAGAGGACCAGAAAGTTTCCTGGGGATGTATAAATCATCTGATTCTCCAACAGGTGAAAAAATTGGATTCTACAAACTACAGCTTAGTTACTTCAATATGCATCCTGGGCTAGATTCTGGAACATCATGTTGAAGGAATAGTTTGTGAATTACTAAAAGAGGAAGAATTGGTCACTAGGATCCCATATGGATTCATCAAGAATAAATCATGGGCCGGGCGTGGTGGCACACGCCTGTAATCTTAGCACTCTGGGAGGCAGAGGCGGGAGGATCATTTGAGCTCAGGAGTTCAAAACCAGCCTGAACAAGAGCGAGACCCCATCTCTACTAAAAAGTAGAAAGAAATTATCTGGACAACTAAATATATATATATATATATATATATACACACACACACATATATATATTTAAAATTAGCTGGGCATGGTGGCGCATGCCTGTAGTCCCAGCTACTCAGGAGGCTGAGGCAGGAGGATCGCCTGAACTCAGGAGTTGGAGGTTGCTGTGAGCTAGGCTGACGGCACGGCACTCTAGCCCAGGCAACAGAGTGAGACTCTGTCTCAAAAAAAAAAAAAAAAAAGAATAAATCATGGTAGACAAAGTAAGAATTCAAGTAATACTTGCTTCATGAATTCATCATATTTCTTTCATTGATGGGGTTACCACACATTTCACAAGGAATTCAAGGCATTTAGCAAAGCATTTCATGAATTCCTTGGGGAAAGGAGAAAGATATGTGGGTCACAGGATTGTGGAGTTAAGTGATTTGTAACTGATTCTGCCGGGTTTGGCAGCCTCGTTCTCTGTTCTTGATTCTTGGTGTGCTCTTGGCTGAAGAATGACCAGACACACCAAAGTAAGGCAAGCACGGGGTGAAATTTATTGAGGGGAAGCAAGATAGGATTATAGAGTAAGAGCAAGATACATGTTTACAGAGCAAGTATATACACTACAGATGACGACTAGACCCCTTGTCATAGCAAAAGATACCTTGCTTATGGTCTAGATCTTGTTTTATAATGTCCGGATAGGGACCTTCCCATGGTTCAGATGTCACCATGGATCCACTTTGATGGACAGTTGGGAGATACATAACCTGAGTCTTACTTTGCATGCAGATCTCCCACGAGCCTCTCTGCAAGCCCATCTGGGAGTGAACCTCAAGGTAGATTTAAGCTAATGACATGATAATTAGCCTTAGGTTGTCCTAAGTCACCTTCCAGACCCTATTGTACCTATGCCACTGGCCAGTGGGCTAGAGTCCTCTGCATTCTTTTGCAGTTGGTCTGCTAAGTTCTGACTGGTAGGTTGGTAGGGTGTTCCCTCCTTGCCCACGTATGGCAGTCACTGGGGACAGGATGAAGGTGGAACAGCACCAAGATGGGGGCCTGGGGCCTGTCCTTGTCCTTCTTACCAGGTAGAGCAATTGTTCGAGGCAGCACCAAGGCAAGGCACCTACTTTAGTCCCTAGGAGACCCAGAATCCTTCACTATCTACCTAACAACCCAATCAGTTGCAAATGCTTTATAAAGGTTGGAAGGAACAGACCACCTGGCCTATGTATTATAGCACAGTGGAATAAAGTATGGATTTTGATGTCATTGCTCTGCCATTTGCTAGGGTTAAGACCTTGGATAAGTTACATAACCTCTCTCTACCATGACACGTATGGGATAGGCATGAAGGAGTTAAAGCGAAAACCTCAGGTCATTTGGCTATGTGCAGCCCCCAGAGAATTACGGCAGGTGGTTCCTCTGCCAGGGAGACAATTACAGTGAGAGGCAGGAAACAACCAAAGAGGAAAAGGTTTTGAATAAGAAGAGAGTCTTCCGGGCAGTACTTGGCCCAGGAGATAGTCTTTTTTTCAACAGACTTTAGTCACAAAGGTCCTAACAGTTTGTTCTTCCACCACAGGTTGGAGAAGAGTCACTGACTTCTAGAGCCTTGGGAGGGATTTTGATTGGAGGGAGAGTCATAGCTCCTGATATATGTGGATCTGGTCTATTACTATTAGGTCCAGAAGCAAAACATAAGAATAATATAAATTCAGCAACAGAAATATGTAATGCAGAGAAAGCCCATGTTTGAAGGACCAACCTGGGGTAGCTACAGAGAGTGAGAGTTCTATGTAGTTGGCAGCTCAGCATTAAAACAGGAAAGCAAGCAATCCAGGGACAACCTGGAGGCCTGACCCAGGACCATCAGGAGAGCCCTGTGGCCTGGGCCTCCCATTCAGAACCCTCCTGTGTAGGCTTTTGATATTATTCCCAAAGGAGGTTATATATTTTTCCTAGAGACCTATTTACAGAATTAAAAGAAGGTCATGGCTGGGTGTGGTGGCTCACGCTTGTAATCCTAGCACTCTGGGAGGCCGAGGTGGGAGGATTGCTTGAGGCCAGGAGTTCGAGAAGAAGGTCATGTTCATTATGCAGTTTTAAACTTGTGTTTCAATACTGGATCACACCACCTGTAATGTGCTATCCATTAATATTTTTAATATTAATACATTTAATAAAATAATTTTGTATTTATTTTGTGCATAGCACAAATATTTTGCATTTATCATATGTTAATAAAACTGTTATTAAAAACTGCTTAATGTAAGCATTATCACAATTTTTTGTAACTCTATTTTAGCATTTTTAAAAAATACACCAAGATTCTCAAAATCCACGCCTGGGCTGGGCTTCTCTCAGCCTCTGAGACAATGTAGATGAAAGCCAGGCTCAGAATCAGGACAGTGAAAATAGATGATTCAGGACAAGATACCATAGGTGCCACTCTCTAGTTGAATTTCTCCAGAATCAGAGAGAGATGACATGAGGATGCTGGCCCTAGCTTCATGAGCAACCATTTGCACATTTGGAAGCTTTTACTCTATGTTGTTGGAGTGTTTGTTTGTTTGTTTTTAGACAGAATCTTGAGCTTTGTTGCAAGGGCCAGAGTGCAGTGGCATCACCATAGCTCACTACAACTTCAACCTCCTGGGCTCAAGTAATCCTCCTGCCTCAGCCTCCTGAGTAGCTGGGACTACAGGTGCTCACACCATGCTCAGATAATTTTTCTATTAATATTTTTGGTAGAGACAAGGTCTTGCCATGTTGCTTAGGCTGGTCTTAAATTCCTGGATTCAAGTGATCCTCCTGCCTCAGTCTCCCAAAATGCTAGGATTACAGGTGTGAGCCACCCCATCTGTCCATGCTCTTAATCAGTGGACATTGGTTTTTGCCCTTTAAAAGGGAGAAGATATTGGACTTAAAGATCTCTAAGATATTTTCTATCTTTAACATTTTTGTGTTTGTTTTTGAGACAGGGTCTCACTGTATTGCCCAGGCTGGAGTACACTGGCCTAATCATAAGCCACTCACTCACTGCAACCTCGAACTCCTGGGCTTAAGCAATCTTCCTGCCTCAGTCTCCCAAGTAGGTGAGAGTACAGGCATGCCTGGGAAATTTTTAAATTTTTTGTAGAGATGGGGTCTTGCTGTGTTGTCCAGGCTGATCCTGAACCCCTGACCTCAAACTATCCTCCCATCTTGGTCTCCCAAAATGACCTTTACAGCCTTGAGCCACCACACTTGGTCCAGCTTTAATATTTTTGTGTAGCTATTACTACCTGAGATGAGAGAAAGGTAGTCCTCAATTTTTTTTTTTTTTTTTTTTTTTTTTTGAGACAGAGTCTGGCTCTGTTTCCTGGGCTAGAATGCCCTGGTGTCAGCCTAGCTCACAGCAACCTCAAACTCCTGGGCTTAAGTAATACTTTTACCTCAGCCTCCCGAGTATCTGGGACTACAGGCATGTGCCACCATGTCCGGCTAATTTATATATGTATATATATATATATATTTTTTATCTGTCCAGATCATTTCTTCCTATTTTTAGTAGAGACGGGGTCTCGCTCTTTCTCAGGCTGGTGTCAAACTCCTGAGCTCAAACGATACACCCGCCTCGACCTCCCAGAGTGCTAGGATTACAGGCGCGAGCCACCGTGCCTGGCCGTCCTCAATTCTTTATCTATAACCTTTGGGATCAGAGGTTTTCACAATTCAGAATTTTTCAGATTTAAGAAAGTAATATGTGCATATAAGGTATATTATATGATACTTCAATAGCGTATAATGTAGACTTGTAATCATAATCAAACATAATTTCTGCAGTGAAACATAGAATATTCATAATAAGTGGGAAATGAAGACTATATATAGCCATATAATGTGAGCTCAGTTCAGATTTTGCTACTAAATGAATTCAGGTCAGGTTAAGTCTTGCCACAGAATAGGTTACAAAACAAAACAAAAAACACTAACTTTCAGTTTTTAGAACTTTTCAAAGATTTCTGAGTTATGCAGTTAACCCCAGTACAACTCTAAAGGTATGTCTTCTATTAAATGAAATGTATGCATATCTAAATACAGGTTGAGCATTCCTAATCTGAAAATCCAAAATCTGAAATGTCCAAATTTGAAACTTTTTGAGCCTTGACATGACATCACATGGGTGGCTGAAAAAGTGACGTCTTTGCTTTCTGATGGTTCAATGCACACAAACTTTGTTTCATGCAGAAAATTATTTAAAATATTGTACAAAATTACCCTCAGGCTATATGTCTAAGATATATATGAAACATAAATAAATTTCATATTTAGGCTTGGGTCTCATCCCCAAGATATCTCATTATGTATATACAAATATTCCAAAATCCAAAAATATACAAAATCTGAAACATTTCTGGTCCCAAGCACTTCAGGTAAGGGACACCCAACCTGTATCTTTCAATTAATATAGACAAATTGCAAATTGTTCATGTTAATGTGCCCTGCCCTTTGCTTCTTCTTCACCGATCTTTTTTTTTATTATTATTTTTATTTTTTTAAAACAGAGTCTCACTCTGCTGCCTGGGCTAGAGTACAGTGGCATCATCATAGCTCACTGCAACCTCAGCCTCCTGGGCTCAAGTGATCTTCTTGCCTCAGCCTCCCAAGTAGCTGAGACTATAGGTGTGTGCCACCATGCCCGGCTAATTTTTTATTTTTGATAGAGATGGGTGTCTCACTGTTTTGCCCCGGCTGGTCTTGAACTCCTGGCCTCAAGGGATCCTCCCAACTTGGCCTCTCAAAGTGCTGGGTTTACAGTCAGCCCCACTGATTATTTATGTTTGTTTGTTTGTCCCAAGGTAAGAAAAGTCCTTCAGATATGGAAAAAGAAAGGTAACAGGTAATTGCAAAACTAGTTTTCCATACACAAGAATACCACATTATTTTTAAATATTAAAACACCAGTGTAGTAACTGATGTATGTTTTAAAACCTGAAATTGGATCTTTTTTTTTTTTTTTTGAGACAGAGTTTCCCTCTGTCACCCCAGGTAGAGTGCAGTGGCATCATCATAGCTCACTGCAACCTCAAACTCCTGGGCTCAAGTGATCTTCCTGCCTCAGCCTCCCAAGTAGCTGAGACTACAGGCATGCGCCACCACACTTGGCTACTTTTTCTATTTTTAGTAAAGATGGGGTATCTATCGCTCTTGCTCAGGCTGGTCTCAAACTCCTGAGCTCAGGTGATCTTTCCACCTCAGCCTCCCAAGATGCTGGGATTATAGGCATGAGCCACCACTGGATCATTTGTTTTTAAGATGTATCCAGATAGTTATACACTGCATTAAAATCTCAAGTTGAAAAAGGTGTATTTTTAAAAGTGTTCTGACCACATCTCTTCTCTGTTTAAAAACTCTTCCAAGGTTTGTTAGCTTTGTTTTAAATTTCCATTTCTCAGGTTTCCAGAGAGGTTTGGCAGCTTTTCTTATGTTTGTTAGGCATTTGTATTTCTCCCAGAGCCTGTTTCTGTTTGAGGGAATCCTTTAAGAATGTGAGTTGGGGGATAGAGAGGGTGGGGTGAGTGGAGGGGTGGACAGAAAGTGAATATGTACAGTGGTGGGCCTGGCAGTGGGGGTGGAAGGGATTAGGAGAGGGAATGAGGACGAAAGTAGAGACTGGGGAGCAAAGTGTCAGGTCTAATTCTTGTCCTTCCCCTGGAGCCTAACCACCTTTCCTTTCTCAGTGCTGGCTTCTGTCAACACTCCTGCTCTTTTGTCTTGCAGAGGCAGATATGTTTACTCATGGCCCAACTCTACCACAGTACTCGCATAATTTATTTCAATCCAGACCTTCTTCCCTAGGCATAGACATCCAATCTGGAGAGAGTACATCCTCAAGGGTAGAGAATGCCCATTCCTGGACCCTGGTCTTTCCCCACGTGGGAGAGCATCTGAGGACAAAGTATGGAAGACAGCAGTGGCATATCTCAACCAAATATAAACTTGTCATTTGTTCTGGTGTTGCAATTCCCGAGATCGTGAGTATTCATCATACTTAAAAACTGGCATTTGTCATCAATATCCTAGTAGACCAAACAGAATCCCAGTAGGCAAATCCCAGTGTGTTTACCCAATAGACAAATCCCTCAGTCTCTTGGGCTGTCTTCACTAATCTATGCAGATAAAGAGCATGAGCTTTAAAGTCAGGCTGAGACACCTTAGAGTAGATATTTAGTCTCTTTGAGCCTTTGTTTTCTCATCCATAAAACATGGATTTAAAATACCTGCTGCCAGTAAATTGATGAGTAGTAGAGATAAAAAATGTAGCATGCCTAATGCAGTGGTTATATATGATATTTACTAAATGTTACTTCCCTCTTTCTCCTTATGGGAACTTGTGGCGCCAGCAAACTGATGGACAGGTTATGGATGTTAGACAAGGGAAGGGAGAGACCCAGGGCCCCTGAATTTGCAGGTCTGCTTAGCTAGACCTGAAAAGAAAGTTGACTGAGGTATCTTTTTCAGATGTGAAAGGCATTGAAAGGGGAGAAAAAGACCATTTACTGGAATCCAATTATTTCTGCCAGTGCATCTGATGCTTTAGACACAACCCTTTACCTCATTTCTATCGCTGTCATGACTCTTCTGACAGAAACATGCCACAGCAATAACGTATCATCTTTGCCATGTTCCCTAAAGGCCGTGGGGCATGAGGTCAGTGGTTAGCGATGAGGCTAGAATATGAAACTTTCCAGTCCCAGGTCTGCCACTTATTCCGTGACCATGGGCACATCTCAAAGCCTCTTTCTGATTGTCAGCATAATGATATAATCCTACCTAACTCACAGGGTCATTAATTCACTTATGGATATTTTTTTGAGCACAGTGCCAGACACTGTGTTACGTGTTGGGGATAGACAGTTAGCAAGACAAAATTCTACCCTTACAGACTTTGCATTCTAATGGGAGAGACAGAGAATAAACCAGGATATATGTAAATATGTCAGATGGTGACTAGTGTTACGGGAAAAAAAATAAACTGGTAAAAGGACTGGAAGTGAAGAAGCAGATTATTCTTTTATGTAGGTGGTCTGAAAAGCCTCCATAGGTAGGTGCCTTTTGAGTAGAAACTGAAGAAACTGACAGTGAGGAGTGTCCCAGGCTGTTATGGGATTTACATGAGATAGTGCAGGTCAACTCTTAGCATAGCACGTGGAATACACTGGGTGCTGTATCAATGCTAGCTGTTTAAATGACAGTACAGAAAATAAAATACAGAAAGTATTTCATTACAGAGAAGGCTACAAGCAGATGGAAATCTTTCTAGTTCCACCTAAGACACTCCTGTGGGGCCCTTCATCATTGTGAATGAGAGGGATCATGTGTCAGAAGACTTTGTATGCACACATTTTGTTACTGACAATAAAATGCCAATTCTATAAGCAAAAGTACCTCTGTGGGAGTGGAATGTTTTAATTCAGCAGAAAAGAGAATGGGAAAAAGATGATCCATAGTCGAGTCTGCAGATTCACATGCTCTGTAACAAATATTCCCAACTCTGAAGTTGGCATGTGCGTTGAAATATTCCCCATCATCAACAGTAATAATGGTGATGATGACATTAATTATGCTGTTTATGGGTTTGTAAATGCTTTTCTTCCAAAGACCTCAAATGTTTTATAGACATGACCTAATTCACCCTTACAACTTCCTCAAAGACAGGTCTAGCCTCATTTAATAGATGGGAAAACCAAGCCGTGAAGAAGCTAAGTCACTCCTTCAAGGTCAAGCAATGACCTAGGCAACTCCCGTCTGGATCCCAGACTTTAATTTCCAGGTCAGCT
This sequence comes from Eulemur rufifrons, assembly GCF_041146395.1. Classification (NCBI taxonomy): domain Eukaryota; kingdom Metazoa; phylum Chordata; class Mammalia; order Primates; family Lemuridae; genus Eulemur; species Eulemur rufifrons. The sequence goes on from NC_090990.1 coordinate 51,483,336, forward strand.
CCTTTTCTGCCTGCCTCTTCACCTCTCTGGATCTCAGAGATGACAAGGGGGGTGTGGTGAAAGGCAGCCAGGATGTCAGATGTCGAAGTGCTCACTCCCTGCTCATGGTGTAGTCAGTGATCAGTAGATGCTGGTTTCAAAAAAGAAACTTTTAAGAAGGGCCTTCTTTAGTGCTACCAAAATATTAACTATCTAGCACACCCTTCTGTTTTCTGATAGCCACCTCATGTTTAAAGTCAAGATGGTATAGAAAAAATACAAACCATGGTTGGTAAGAGAGGTTTAGTTTGGTAATACACATACACCCAAATATAGACATTTGTTTTTTTCTCTGTGAAAAGTCAACAGGAACATAGCAAAGGAACTCATTTTTGTTGATCACATTCTCTAGACTAGGCCTTTTACATACTTTATATGTTATTTAATGCTCACAACAAACTTTGGCAGGAAAAATGATTAACCACACTTTGCAAACTAGGAAACAAGGCATAAAAAAAATTAAGCAATTTATCTAATCCCACATAGCTAGTAAATGGCAAAGCTGGGATTCAATCCACATCTATCCGACATATAAGTCTCCACATCTTCCAAAAGTCCAAACACCCAGTTCATATGGCCTCACTCAAAGTACCTGCAGTCTGATGAGCCAGTGTGCATCATTTATGACCCATTTCTTCCTTTACATGAAATGTGAGCAAAAGAATGAAATCATCAGGTAATATTTGAGTTCTAGTTTTAGGACCTGATAAACAGGTCTCACTGGTCTTTCCCTTTCTTAATGCAGAAGCTGTACAGGTAGCAGGCGCTGTTAAGCAGACTGCAGTAATGCTGGTTCCTGCGCACCTTGAATGAGTCTGGCTAGGGGACGTCAGCCGTGGCCCAGTCACAGCTCACCGCAACCTCAAACTCCTGGGCTCAAGCAATGTGATCCTCCTAGCTCGGCCTCCCGAAGTAGCTGGGACTACAGGCGCGTACCACCATGTATAGCTAATTTTTAAATTTTTTGTAAAGGTGGGGTCTCACCATGTTGTCCAGACTGGTCTTAAACTCCTGGCCTCAAGTGATCCTCCCAAAGTGCTAGGATTGTGGGTATGAGCCACTGCGCCCAGCCTAAACTTTCTGTTTTAAAAACCATTCTTTCTACATCTTTCTTTTTCCTTAGATTGTGAGTGGACGATATCTTACTTATTTTTCTATGCTGGCATCTGGCTCAGTGCCCAGTAAAAGTTGCTTGAATAAATGGATGATTGAATAGAATACGCTACTTAGTGGAATGGAATTGAAATCAAACCAGTGCCTGCATGGAGTTGGAGAGTGTTTACAGTGATCCAGTGCAGGGTGCTTGGGCTGTTAACAGCGGCACCACCGCACAGGCACAGTTCTGAGCAACTGCCCAGTTTGTCTTACAGGAGCCTCCTTGGATCTGTAGCTGCCAAAAATAGCAATTGCCAATGAACAATGAAAGTAGAGAAAATTCAACATACACAGTTCCATATCTCCATCCTCAGTAAAGATGATTTCTTTAGTTAATTAAATCAGATCTGCCCCTCTCCTATTCTCCTGCCTCAACTCTCAACTTTCCCCATGCCTGCCTCCTCCCTGCACTCTATTCATAGAACCCTCAAATCTCAGTTCAGAAGGACCATGAAGGTCATCTAGTACAGCTTCCCCCTTAAGAACTGACTATTCTATAGTCAGTATAGGGTCGGAGCTGCAAGTGTTTCTCAGAACCGACTCAACTCAAAATCCTCTGAGAAGAGCATTAGTATGAATTAAAAATGTAAGACATAAATTCAGTAACTGAGGAAATGAACTGAGAGAGAGTTGATGAACCCCCTAAAACAAACGTTTCTACCAAACATATAAAGGCAGGCATATTCTTGAAAACAGCTACAGTCAAAAGTTGGAAACATGTTCCAAAAGGCGAGTGTGCTAAAATCTGTCAATAGCCTTATGTGTTATGAGGCTGGTTTTATTCCTAAAGCACGATAAATCCTTAACTGTACATGGTCCTGACAACATATTTCCAGGATTCTGTAAATGTGTTTAAATCTTGTTCTTTTCCTTCGTAATTGATAATGCAGGCCATTGGCTGACATATCCAATATGCTGAGTAGTTACATTTCTCAGTGGGAGTGAGTAAATGGCTCTCTAGTTTTTACACATATGTCTCTCTCTGGAGTTTGGTAAATTAGTATGTTAGCATCTTCGAATTTCTTGGTGTACTTGTAATTCAGTTTATGAGCTTTTAAAGGGGATAACCCTTCCTGGAAATCTGGTGACTACACTCAAGGGATGCCACCCTCTGATAAACTCTGCATGGTCAGCCAGCTTGCCTTGCCCAAGTAACACATGTCAATCCCAGGCCTGTCCGTTCAGAAGAATGCATCCTAACAGTAGGTCACACACACTGCCTACACTTCCTGCCTGTTATACAGAAGGAGAACTCAGTATTCATGAGGTTGCTCTTTCAGTCTTTGGTTGGTGGCTTTAGAAATGCTAAAACTTGCCTCCTTTTCCTTCCCTTCTCATTGATCCTCATTTTACTCCTTGGAGCTATGCTGGGAAAATTTAAGTTTTGGTTTAGTTAAACCAATATTAAAAACCTAAAATGGCAAACTGAAAGGAAATAAAGTCGGTATGGAGCAGCAACACTATCCCTGCACTTTAATTTTTCTTTTGTGATAATTAAAAACCAAAGAAAGTACAGATATAGCAATGATCACCCCCATCAAAAAACCTCACTGGAGGGACAATCCCAGGAAGTCAGATCCCCAGGGGGCTGGACCAACGGCTGACATCCCCTAGCCAGACTCATTCAAGGTGCACAGGAACCAGCATTACTGCAGTCTGCTTAACAGCACCTGCTACCTGTAGAGATTCTGCATTAAGAAAGGGAAAGACCAGTGAGACCTGTTTATCAGGTCCTAAAACTAGAATTTTCCTGGTTATACACATAACAACAAGTGTCAGCAACATCAAATAGTGGCAAGAGTGGCAGGATCAAAGCTTGACTCTTGGTCTGCTCTAATTATTGGATGATGTGGCACCCAAGTTGGCCAGCAAAGTCACATTTCTAACTTAGAAACAAGTCTACCTCTTACCTTAGCCTTAAGATGTACGTTTGGCTCAAGTTACAGCTCCAAATATTTTGTTGAAGCTAATTTTGCATTTGTTAAAGAGTGTTTAAACCCATGACAGTGATGGGTAAGTTTATAGAAAATGTGGATTCCAGAGCTAAAATGTTCCAACCAGTTGCTTGGAGGTGATGATCGAAAACTTTAGTTTCCTCAAATAGGTGAGTCAGTCTCTTCTACATTTGAATTTTCTCCCTGCCTCTCCACTTCTAAATCCTGCTGAATTGCTGAAGTCTGAGTTTGGAATACGAAACAGCACATCTGTAAGGCTAACTGTAGGCTTTTAAGCATTTGTAACCATGGCTCCGAGAATGATGATGATGATGATAATTGACACAAGATGACCACTCAGCCTACAGACTAAACATCTTTTCTGGTCTGTCCCTTGGCATGTGTCCTCTGGGTTATTCCCAGTCACCCAGGCTAAAAGACTGGGGCTAATTTTCTTCACCATCCTCTTCTAACATTCTATTGATTTCATTTGGAAACACTTTTTGTATCTGCTCCTTCCTCTCTGTACCTAATATCTATACTCTTCACTTTTCCCATGAATCAATTCGAGAGCCTCCAAACTAAAAAGACGTCAACTGTTAACAGTCATTATCTCTGAGCAAGAGATTAAGAGCCACTTTTACATTTTTAGCTATACATTTACACAGTCTTTGAAACTTTTAACTAGCACAAACTTGCCTTTGTAATCAGAAAACAGTTTTTCATTACAAAAGGATGAGGTAGAGGGACATGTTATTCCAAGAGGCCCCTCTGAAGTGACGGGACAGGGGTGAGATAGGTACATTTGAGAACAAACACCTTGCTGCAAGTTTTTCACATTGTATATCCCAGAACCAAACTTTAGTTCCTGTGCTGGCTAACACAGCACGACTGTCTTCTATAAATAGAAAAACTCAGTCTGGATTCTTAGACAATATCATCTGACAGACACAGTGGACAAGGCTTGTTAGTAGAGGACTGAGGGAAAGAAACAGGCGTGAAGGAATGAGGGAAAGAGAAACAAGTCCTGCACCACGCCTAACATGGATGGATTTTTAAGGACTCTTCAGTGTTGGACGTATATCATAGGAACTGCCTTTTTTCCAAGCCCCGGTGTTTAGACTCATTGGTTTACAATCGCCGAGGGCAGCCAGCAGGCCTTCCTGACCCACCTCCCCTGTCACGTATCTCAGGTGCTATTTATGGAGCTGCCCGGGCGAGCCGCCTGTCCCAGGGGTCCAGCCCCAAGGAGACGTGTGTGCTTTGTGACAGCTTTACTAAGGCTGGACAGTTTTCAAGACCAGCCAGCAGCTGCTCCTACTTTTTAACAACAAATGCTTACAAAGCAGCGGGGAGGAGAACACAGAGACTCCTGGGAAGGGAGTTTTCCTCTGGCCTCCTCGCTGCCCCGTGGATCCAGGCTGGGCGTGGGCCCAGCAGCTTCTCAGGAGCCCAGAGCCTGAAGCCTGCAAGGACCTGAGCAGTGGTCTTTGGGCTGCGAGTCTGTCTCCTCTTGGTTCATCTTCCCTGCGATTAGTGCTTGTGGGGACTCTGAGATTAGGCCACAGCTCTGTTTGCTTTTGTGGTCAGATGAGTTGCTGAGGTGCGGGAGAAGGTTCTGGAAACCTTCACCAAGCCTTCCTTTATTAATGAGTACCTTCCTCGGCGAGAACACCTGGCTTATATTTATAATGAGCAAGGAACTGAGAAAACTAGAAGGGCATGGTGGCTGAAAGCATGGGCTGTGGAGGTAGCCTCACTGGGATTCGAGTCCTGCTTGCTGTATGACCTTGGCAAAGTTGAAGCTTTCTAAATTAGACCATCTGGTTTCCAGTTCAGACTGTAGTTTAATAACTGAGTGTGCAAGTCGTTTGATTTCTCTAAGTCTCAGTTTTCTCATTCATAAAATGAGATAATTATACCTACCTTGTCTACTTACAAGGTTGTCAGTGGGATCAAATTAGATAATGCTATAAAAGCTTTTTATAAATTAGAATATACTATACAAATGCAAGCTATTATTATGGGTAATTCTAGTGACTAGCAAATAATAAACTGGTGGAACCAACAATCCCATTGTCACCAACCTAAATCTTACAGAGCAATTTCCCAATTCCACCCACTCTACCTTCTAGGCACTTCCACCTTTCTCCTCCTACGACTTTAGTAAAAGTCAAGAGAAAGAGAGTACATTATAATTTTCCTAATTAACTTTCTTAATCAGAGCCCTATGAAGACGTATCCAAAAGACAAAAGAAATGCGTAGCAGACTGTTCACTGTTTCTTTTAGGTCAGCTCTTTATTGCTCCACGTTTTTCATTTAGTTTGTTTCAGTGCTCTGAGTCCGAGGTTATTTTCACACTGTTGAGGGGACATACATTCAGCAGAAGAGGGTTCTGGTCTCCGTTTTGCCACAGTTGGCTATGTGAGCACTTGTCAGTTACATTCTTCTCAGGCCGTCACTTGCTCCCATCTGTAAATCCAGGGTTAAAGTAGATGACCCACTGATATTTTCGAGTCCTAAGGGTCTATAATTCTTTTGGAATTGGGTTCTGCCCCTGCCCACTCCAGATAACTTTCTTCAACCTTTTTGACATTGGGCATGTGTGATTTATGCTGTGATGAGACTAAAAGCAAAAGCAAATGTCACAAACACAGTAATCAAAGGAGATACCTGCTAAGCTTCTCTCCAAATCCTCTTCCCATCCCCTCTTGTAGCTCTTCTCCAGAGTGGGTTAAAAAGGGTCCTTTTTAAAAGAGATGGAAGCCAGAATTGGGAAGTTGGAGTGGGTTTGGATTGAGAAACTGGATTAGACCCTCAGCCCCATTTATATTTTTTGCAACTTTGGGCAAGCTAATTAACTCGAGTCTCAGTTTCTTCATCTTTAAAATGGGGCTAACACCTGCCTTACTGACTTTATAGCCTTGTGGTTAGGAGTAAATGAAGCTGCTTAGTGTAGAAGTGCTTTGCCATCATTATTTACTATCCAACAGAGGTTGATTCTGGAATCTGAGGGCATAACAGGGCATGTAGATCCATGCAGACTAAAAAACAAAAATAGAATCACAAATGCATAGAGACTAGAATAAAAGCATTACTAGCTGCCTACCCATCCTTCCCTTCTCCACAGCAAATTCTTCCCAGGACCCCTGTGTTGAGTTAGCTGTTGCACGTTCCCATTCTCAAATGATTCAGACTTGCTTTCTTTAAAATGTCTCAGATGTCTAACACATAACTACTATGTATTTAAAAACCTCTCAGCAGAGCCATGGAATTTGGAACTGCTTCCCACAGCCGAGCCCCACAGGTACAAGACACAACTGCCAGCCACCTCTCATTGCAAGTCAGCTTGATCCAAGGGCACTGACAGTGACAAGCCGAATATAGGCCAGCAGCAGGCGTTCATTGGCTGGAGTAAGCCGGCTCACATTCTTGAAGAGGACTAGCTAGGACAAGTCACTTCACTGCTTAGCATAATTACCCTTAATGGGTTCAGGGCTGTCTACCTGGAGGAAGAGAACAACTTGCGAGATTCTATGAACATATTTTTCTCTTCGCACTCCACACTCTCTCCCCTGAGTGATCTCATTCATTCCCAACTTTTTCTGATGACTTCTAAGTCTCTGTCCCCAACCTAGATGTTTCACCTGAGGTCTGATCTACCATCTATTGACCGCTTGTCTCCCTAGGTTGTCCCTCTGGCACCTCCACCTCAGCAGGTCCCAGGTGGATGTCCTCACCCACACCTCCACTGCTTTCTCTCCAGTGATCCCTATCTTAGTGAATGACACTCCATCCACCCAACTGCCTAAACAAAGGGACAGCCCTTGACATCTCCCTCCCACAGCCAATCTTTCATCAAGCCCAGGCAGTTCTACTTCCTAAATATCTCTGGAATTCATCTACTTCTCTCCATCCCTGCTGCCATTAGCCAAATTCAGGCTGTGATTATCTTCCGCCTGAATTATTGCAAGAGCCTCCTGACTGGTTTTCTTACTTCTATTCCTGCCCCTCCCCGCCCCAATCCATGCTCCACAACGAGGGATGTTCTAAAGTTGGCAAGTCTGATCATGCCTCTTTTTTCCTTGCTCAAATGTTTGATTAGCTTCCAGTGCTCAGAGAAGAAAACTCAAGCTCCTTGACATGGTCTTCCAGGCTCAGCATGGTATGTGGCGCATACTTCTCCAGCCTTACCATCCTTAAGCCTCCCTCCCTTTCATCTGTGATCTGGCCTGGTGGCTCTCACCTTGGCTGCACATTAAAGTCACTTGGGAAGCTTTCAAAGCATACCCATGGCTGGGCTTCATCCAAGACCAACGAAATCGGAACCTCTGGCAGTGGGGCCATACCAGGCTGCTCCTCCATTCCTGCAGAGCACCGTGCACTCTCTCATCTTTTACCCTTTGCACATACTCTTGGCTGTGCTTGAAACATTTTCCTTTAACCCCACTTCTACTCCTTCCACCTGGGTGACTCATTCATCCATCAAACCTCAACTGAGGCATCATATTGTCCTCCAAAAAGCCCTCCCCCAGCCTGGCACTCCAGGGCTGGGTTGTGTCCTCTCCCAGGTGCTTGCAGAGAGATCACTCTGCGCTTTGCTTTCTGGCAGGGTACAGGGCACCCTGTACCATCCTCACCTATGCATTCTGCTGCACTAGAAGCTCTATGAGAGCAGGGCTGGGCCTGCTTTCCTGCCCTCGTATTCCCAGCATCTTTATAGAGTCACCCCGGTTCCCCTAGATTTGCCAGTCCTTTGTAGTAGCAGGGTTTCTAGTCTATCCACTTCTGAGTTCCTTCATTCATTCATTTATAAATTCTTCTAACAAAATTTGAGAATCTGGTTTGTGATAGGTACTAATCATCCTGACATAAAATTATACTTTCTCAAGTGAAAAATTCCCCACAATTAGGGCCAGAGATGTATCTGAGGAGAAGCAAAAACAAGTCTCACAATTTCAGTTTGCTTGGGTCACAGAACCATGGCCAGGAGACCTAGGCAGCTTCCTCTGTTTGTGCCCACCCTTTCCCTCTTCCTTACAGGGAACCAGGCCAGGAACTACGATCACTTCCAAGGATTGCTTCTCCAGATGCTTGAGACCTGGAACAAGAAAGGCTAACAAATGTAAGAGATTAGAGTAAACCCTGAGTTGAGGACCTAAACATGCAGAAACTGGCTTCTTAATCATCCAATAACTGAAAACACAGGTGAACATCACCCCAACCCACCCTGCTCAGGGAGCCTCTGTCTCCCTAACAGCTTTAGAGGTGCACCTGTGGACATCAGACAGCCAGAGTCCTAAGACCATAGGCTGGTTAGTGTGAAAGTTTCTCTCACTCTTCACCAACCTACATGGAGCTGGTTCTACCTGTCAGAACTCTGTACCACCACCGAGAAGACCTGGGGAGATACTGACCACACCTCACATAAGCAAACCAAGGAGAGTAAAACCAACCACATGGGAGTGGAAGGGGAGGGGAGAAGAAAGGGCAGGGGGCAGAGGCAAAAAGCAAACTTCAATTATAATAGTAATAGTGGTAAGACTGGCTAACATTCATTGAGCACTTATAATATGCCAGGCATTGTGTTGAAATCATTTAATCCTCACAAAAAAATTCTCAAACTCTGGTCACTGGTGTGAATGTAACCCTGTGTTCTTAACCATGATGCCAAAAATCTGTGCATGGAATCAAGTTGAGAGAAACTTAGGGATTTGGGAAGAATTGAACAATTGCATTGCTGGCTTAAGTGGAGGTGGAGTAAAGGAGTTTTGGAAGGTATGGAGGTTTTGAAGAGAACAGAGTGATTCTAAGCTGGAGCTGGTTGAGTGGGAGCCCTGGGATTTGACAATGAAGGTTAGAATATAGCTATGCTGTACCTGGTGCAGAAGGGAGTTGGGAAGGCATCAGGTGTCATTAAAGTGGATGAGGAAGTCATTGAAGATGGTGCGAGGAGTAGGAAGATGAGTTTCATTCTTCTTGTTGGTGTTGAGCTCTGCTATGTGTTAGGAAATACTCTAGACTCTGTGGATACAGTGGTGGACAGGACAAATATAGCCCCGTGATCATGGAGCTCATGTCCTGTAGGAGCAACAAACAACCAGCAATAAGCAAGCACACAAGAAAAATGCCAGAAAGTGATAAGTGCTGATGAATGGTGCAGTGGGAACTTTGGATTTGTATACTCAGGAAGGCCTGCTTGTTACCAAAAGTTTGGCATTTGTTCCTGAGCCCACATCAGAAGAAGGAGGACAAATGGTTTGAGGAGAAGGAAAGAGAAGTTAATTAATTTGCCAGCAAAATGAGGACATTGGCAGATTCCTGTCTAAAATACCAACGTCCTCCTGAGCAGAAGTACAAAGATTTTAAAGGTTCTGATCAGTCCCATCTTCAGCTAAGAAAATCTCATGACCACCCAGATTAATCCCGTCTCCTGTGGCACAAAACACTCCCCTGCCCCTCCCCACCACTGGCCTGAGGCAATGATTCAGGCCCTAGTTCACCAAAAGGAGTGGGGGATGTTTTAGAGAGACATAAAATATTTTTGTCATTTTTTTCAAGCTATTTCTTTCATTACATCCTTGAGAAGGTGACATTTAAGTGGGATATAAAAGGCAAGGAGTGAGCCATGCAAAAATCAGGGGTAAGAGCATTTCAAACACAGAGGACAGCTGGTGCAAATGCCCTGTGCAGGAACAAGCCTGGTGGGAAGGAGACCCTGGTCAGGGTAGCTGCAATACCATGAACAACAAGAGAGGGGTGTGGAAGGAGGTCTGAGAAGTGGGCAAGGCCTGGATCATTTGATAACTGTGACCTTATTGTCCACAGTTTGTTGTGTGGATTTTAATCTAGGGACAATGGGAAGCTGTGAAGAGTTTTAATTAGAGGAGAGATGATCTGGATGTGAGTGTGTGTGTGTGTGTGTGTGTGTATGTCCGTTTATGAAAGTTATCTTAACTGGGGAGTGACAGTGAATTAGAGAGGGGAAACAGGGCCCCCAGCAGAAGAAATAAACCATTGTTTATTTCACAAGCAGTTGTTAGGTTATGTTTTATTTTGTTTTGTTTTCTCAGATTTTGAAGTAGAATGCATTTCCAAAGGTCAGCTCCCAAGGTCAAGAGTAATCTAAAGAGTCTGTTTGCTTCTTGTGGTTGTTTGTGGGGAAGTCAAGGAGAGGTGCAGACCAAACCTCTTATTATGGAGGAGAGGGTGTGTGTGTGTTTCCTTGCCACTGAAAAACAGGCAGCAGCAGAAGAGAAGTATTTATGTGAATCTCTCCCTGCAGAGGATGTGCTTCCCACTGCCCCCTCTCCCAAGGTAACTGGAGCCCCTTGCCCAGTGTCTTTATCCTTCCAGCAGTTTAACAAATTAATCCCTGCCTCATTTTCTAAGATGGTTTCCTGAGGGCTGTGGCTTGGGGAGTGCCCTTTCCTGGCATAGGAACCAGCTGACTGAGTTTGTTTTCTTTCCTGCCCCACCACTAGGGCAGTGGAAGTGGGAGTCACTTCCCTGGCTCTACACCACCCTCTTCCCAGGCTGCAGATTGTCTCTCTGCGGCCTCTGTCTCTCCTGCTCCTTTGGTGTCCAGACTCCTCATTTTCACCAGATTTCATCTGGATGATATTCAGGGGTGAGGCGGGGTGACTGGGCTAGGGCAGCCCAGGGAGGTGTCTTTGCACCCCAGGCAGCCACTGCCCTGGCTTCCCAAGCCTGGGGCAGTGGGTGGGTAGGCTATGCCTGGTTCCAGCCTGGGTTCCAAAAATAACCGACCATGAAGTTGCCAGCAGAAAATGTGGATGATTCAGAGCAGGGAGCCAGTTTTTCCTGATTCTTCCTTTAGTTCTGGTTGCCATGACACTGCACTCAAGGCCATCACACAAGAGGGGTTCACGCTGAGAGAGGACACACTATGTGCCTGGCTCTGTACTCAGATCTCTTACAATCTTCCTACCAAGAAGGATCGTTGTCTTCATTTTTACAGAGGAGGCTCTGCAAGGTTTAGTAACCCCCCTGCCTAAAGCGATGGAGATGAGATTCTAACCCAGGTAGTCAGCATCTGAAGCCTCAAGGGGTTTAACCATGACTTGCCCACCATGGCCTTAAACCTTCATCTCTCCCCAACCATGAGTTTAATCTCAAGATAACCTGATATAGTTTATTTTCAGGATCACAATTACAAACAATTTCCCACTATGGACTCAACTATCCACTCTCAGATTCTTTCTCTGTATCAGATCTGGGAACATGTGGAGGAGGTTCTGATAGATGACACCAAATCCAAGGTCCAAGATTTTTTCCAAACAACTTTATTTTCTCAATTTCTGGCCTTTTTGGCCTTTTTTTTTTTTTTCTTTTTCCTTGAGACAGGGTCTTGCTCTGTCATCCAGGCTAGAGTGCAGTGGCATCATGATAGCTCACTGCAACCTCAAATTCCTGGGCTCAAGCAATCCTCCACCATAGGTGGGACTACAGGTGTGAGCCAATACACCTGGCTAATTTTTCTATTTTTTATAGAGATGAGGTCTTGCTGTGTTACTCAGGCTAGTCTCAAACTCCTGGCCTCAAACAATCTTCCCACCTTAACTTCCCAAAGTGCTGGGATTAGAGGTGTGAGCCACCGTGCCTGGCCAATTCAATGGACTTTAAAGTGCCACAAGTGAAAGTGTTAATGTTTGGAATCATAAATGTAATGTCAATACTTAACTTTTCTTTCCAGATTTTTTTTATATCAAATATGCATTTATTTTACTATCATAAAGGAAGAAAGGAAGGGTAAAAGAGGAAAAGTGGACACTAAAAGAACAATGGAATAGGAGGAAAACAAAGGAAAAGGAAAGAAATTGTTTAGACTTGTCTCTGGCCATCTGAGCCAATAAGTCACCTATGCAGGGGATCTCACTGCAGCCACATAGATCATCCCAGACCCGAATTCTTACCTGGCTGCCGGGCAAGTCTCTATATCTGAGACGGAGCTCAGCAATGATTGGTGGGCTGAACCAAGTGGTCTGGGATGCATTAGAAGTGCCAATATTTGGCCAATTTGCATAACATGAAGTTGAGTCCCATGAGTTTATTCCCTTCTGAGATGTGAGATCATTTTTAGTGGAACTCAGATTTTAGAGACTTGAGAAGAAAACTGATGTTATGATTCAGTGCAGTTCCTGAGGAAACACATGGAAATTTTTGGCCATGTATTTTCAGCTTTTTGGTTCATTTGGCATATCTTCCTGCTAAATTTAAAAGCAAATGTCAAACACGATTATTATATATGTAGAAATTTACCTCCGAGGGACTTATATTCCTTATCTGGGAAATGAGGGGGTAGACCAGATGCTCCCTGAAGGGCTTTCTAGCACTTGTGTTCTCCGGTTTCAGTATTCTGGGCATTGTATTCCACTTTTTGTTTACTACAAACTGAAAAGAGTGAAAGAAGATAATATCCAGCCTCCACGTTCCCAACCATAATACAGCTGACCTACAAATTGGATGTCTAAAGGATTACATTACCTTGGACTAAATAAAAAGACTATATCAGCATTCTGAGAAGATGCCTGATTGTGGCCTTCTAGACAAGCCCCCTGCCCAGGTATTTCCAACAATTACCCCATCTCACAGAAAAAAGGATTATTTCATGGCTTTTGAGTGCATATATGAGAAGGAATGAAAATAAGGTACTAAACCAAAACCCACCATGGTACTCAAGCAGTTCTAATTTTATTTGTACTTTCACCCAGAATGTGTGTATTGTTCTTTGGCTCTTCTTATGTTTTTTTTTCTTTTTTTAAATTAAAGCAGGAAATCTATAAATAACAGTTACTTAGGCCTCTATTATTTTAAAAGTCATTTAACTTTGCAAATAAACTCTCCAGTGCTCACGCATGTGTGAGATGATATTTAGGGACAGAGTCATGTAGTGGTTAATAGAAGTCTTGGATCTCTGCTCTGCCACTTAATTAGCTGGGCAAACTCGAGCAAGTTACTTAACCCCTCTGATTCCTAACCTATGAAATGAAGATATTAATAGTTCTTTCCCTCCTCCTCCCTCTGTTTCTCTCCTGCTTCTTCCTTTCCAGTCTTTCTTTCAACAAATACTTTTTAAACACCTGCAATGTGCAACTCAAGGCTTTGGAAATCAATGCAGCAGTGAACAAAGACAGCCAAAGTTCTCTTCTTATGGACCTAACAATCCATTTGAGTGGAACAGACAACTAATAAATCAATGTAGATGTTAGGTGACAAGTGCAATGAGCAAAGCGGGGTAAAGAACATGACAGATGGAAGAAAGCTATTTAGAAGGGTCAGTCCAGGAAGGTCCCCACTGAGGAGGTGACATTTGAAGAGAGATGGGGAACTAAGTGTAGGGAAGAAGGGTCCAGGTGAGGGGCACAGTAGGTACAATGACTGAGGTGGTGGGTTTGCTTGGAGTGAATGAGGAGGAGTGAGAAGCCCGAGGTGGCTGGAACATTTTGGTCCCTGTAAAGCCTTTAGATTTTATTCTAAATGACTGGGAAGCCACTGGAGGGTTTAAGCAGAAGAGTAATGATGCGATGTATGTGGGAAAGGATCTACTTTCCAGTTTGTGTTAACATGTGACTGGACTGTGTGTTTAAGGATTGACTTCTCAGGCACGTGATGAGACTGGCCCGAGGTGATGAGGCAGTGCCCGGTGCCTGGCAGTGGACTGCGCTCCAGAGGTAGCTCGTACTGTTAATGCTGTTAGTGGAGCTGATATACCATCAACAAGGTTCTGCACTGATCATGGTAGAGCAACATCTGTTTGTGGGCCAAGGAAACAGGGAGAGAAAACCCACATGTTTTGAGCACTTACCCTGTGACAGTTCTGTACATATTTAGCCCAGATACAATATAGAGCAAAGCAGTATGCTTTGAGGAAGGGAAAACAATGGAATCTGACCCCCAAATTGCACCTCCACTCTATAGCAGATGTTTTGGTCTTGGTCTATTGCTGGGGCTACAGTGCAGTGGTGTCACCATAGCTCACTGCAACCTCCAACTCCTGGGCTCAAGCGATCCTCCTGCCTCAGCCTCCCAAGGAGCTGGGACTACAGGCGTGTGCCACCATGCCCAGCTAATTTTTTCTGTTTTTAGTACGGTTGAGGTCTGGCTCTTGCTCAAGCTGGTCTGAAACTCCTGATCTCCAGTGATTCTCCCACCTCAGCCTCCCAGAGTGCTAGGATTATAGGCGTGAGCCACCGTGCCGGCCCCCAGCAAAGTTAAAAGACTTGCTCATAGTCACACTGACAGTTAATGACACCAGCAGCCAAAACCAGCATGCCTTTATTTCCCAAACCAGTGTTAATTGTACCCTCCTTTTCTGCCTCTGCCTAAAAGGTAAATTAATAGGTAGAGATTTGTCAAAAAGAGTTACAATAGAATTTCTTTTAAATGGTCATTTTTTTCTAGAGCAGGGCTGTCTATTAGAAATATAATGTGAGCCATAAATGTAATTTAAAATCTTCTAGTAGCCACAATTAAAAAAGGAAAAAGAAACAGGTAAAATTAATTTTAATAGTACATTTTAACCCAATATATCCAAAATATCATTTCAACAAAAACAATTGAGATATTTTACATTATTTTTGCATATGAAAGCTTCAAAGTCTAGTGTTTATTTTATACTTACAGAACATGACAATTTGGACTGGCCACATTTCAATTGTTCAACAGCCACTACCATATTGGACAATGTATCCTAGAGCATTAAAATGCTCTAAGTTCAGGCAGGGCGCGGTGGCTCACGCCTGTAATCCTAGCACTCTGGGAGGCCGAGGTGGGCGGATCGTTTGAGCTCAGGAGTTCGAGACCAGCCTGAGCAAGAGCGAGACCCCATCTCTACTAAAAAATAGAAAGAAATTATATGGACAGCTAAAAATATATATAGAAAAAATTAGCCGGGCATGGTGGTGCATGCCTGTAGTCCCAGCTACTCGGGAGGCTGAGACAGGAGGATCGCTTGAGCTCAGGAGTTTGAGGTTGCTGTGAGCTAGGCTGACGCCACGGCACTCACTCTAGCCTGGGCAACAGAGTGAGACTCTGTCTCAAAAAAAAAATAAAATAAAATAAAATAAAATAAAATGCTCTAAGTTTAACTTGTTGAATATGGTTTAATTTGGTTTAATGTGATTTAGTTTTTCTCTTACAGTTTAATTTTTTTAAATTCCACTTAAACTAATCTTTCTAAAAGCATATATATAACATAAAATGAGGAACAAACATCTATGATTATATTTCATTTATCATTTAGTCATTTCTTCATTTCATCATTTAGCAAAAACATGTATTGAGCCCTTCCTATGTGCCAGACACTGGGGACATAGAAGTGAACATAACAAATAATGTCCTTACCCTTATGGATCTTCTATTCTGGGGGAGAGACAGACAAAAACCAAGTAAACTAATAAGGAAGCAAGAGAAGTTCAGGTAGGGAGAAGTGCTGAGAAGATCATAAAGCCAAGCTGTGCAACCAGAAGGAACTGGGGGAGGGCGTGGCCTCCTCTTTTAGTGCGGATGGTCTGAGGGGGTGTTATTTAAGCTGTGCCTAAATGACAAGATGGAGCCAGCCACAAGAAATACTGCGAAATGAGCACTTCCAGGAGTGGAACAGTTGGTAAAAAGATGCTGGAACATGTTTTGAAAGAAATCTAACTTAAGTTCTTCCAAGTCCTCATGGTGGAAGCAGAAGAGTCACGTGATCCAGCAAGAGCTTTTGGTCTGTGTGCGGGAGGGTGAGGATGAAGGGGGCCAACCGATGGGACAGGCCATGTGAGGAGCTCAAACTAAGGGGCAAGAAAAACAGATCAGCATGGGAAAGGGCAGAAGCAGAAAATTCATAGAGTAAGAAATACAACTGGAAAGCAAACTAGTGAGGAAACGTTTGCTAATTTAGTTAGCAAGGATTTAAATATAATACGAATTTCCTTGTACTTATGGCCAAAAAAAAAAAAAAAAAAAAAAAAAAAGAGCTCACTCATATACTGCTAGAGGCAGTGTAAATCAATAAAACCATTTGAAAAAGCAACATGCTGGCATGGATTAAGTACCATTAAAGTACTTATTCCCTTGACTAGATAGTTTCATTTCTAGATTATTATATCCCCATTTATAGATTTTACTAGGTTTTAGTGATTTATTTGAAAAAATTGATGCTAGATGTAGACTCTTCACGGATTTTATTAGAGCAGCCCTAAATTGAAAATATTAAAATATCTTCTAATCAATGGTGTCTTTTGCAGCCATTAAAAAAGTCATTTATATCTACATACGAAAGAATGACATCGGACCCCTTTATCATACTGTAAACAAAAATAAACTTGAAATCGATCAGAGGCCTAAATGTAAGAGCTAAAACTATAAACCTCCTAAAAGAAAATATAAGAGTAAATGTCTGTGACCTTGGCGTACGCAAAGCCTTCTTTTTTTTTTTTTTTGAGACAGAGTCTCACTTTGTTGCCCAGGCTAGAGTGAGTGCCGTGGCGTCAGCCTAGCTCACAGCAACCTCAAACTCCTGAGCTCAAGGGATCCTCCTGTCTCAGCCTCCCGAGTAGCTGGGATTACAGGCATGTGCCACCATGCCCGGCTAATTTTTTCTATATATATTTTTAGCTGTCCATATAATTTCTTTCTATTTTTAGTAGAGATGGGGTCTCGCTCTTGCTCAGGCTGGTCTCGAACTCCTGAGCTCAAACGATCCGCCCACCTCGGCCTCCCAGAGTGCTAGGATTACAGGCGTGAGCCATCGCGCCCGCCCGCAAAGCCTTCTTATTTTATTTATTTATTTTTTAAGGCAAGCACAAAAATGAGGTTTATTGAGGAGAGAAAGATAGGATTATAGAGCAAGAGCAAGATATAAGTTCACAGAGCATGGTACATATGCCACAGATGACGACCAGACCCACTGTCACAGCAAAGGGAGAGCAAAAGGAAGGGTACAAAAAAGGTGGCAAAGCCTTCTTAGATATGACACCCAAAGCATAAGCAAGAAAAGAAAAAGTAGACTAATTGCACTCTATCAAAATTAAAACCTATGTTGCTTCAGAGGACACCATCAAAACAGTGAAAAGACAACCTACAGAATGGGAGAAAATATTTGTGAACCACTCATTTGATAAGAGACTTGTATCCAGAAAAAAAAAATATATATACACACACACACACACACACACACATACACACACACACGTATGTTTATATATACCCTTGTAACTCAAAAATAAAAAGGCAAATAATCTGGTTAAAACATGGGCAAAGGTTCCGAATAGATGTTTTACCAAAGCAGGTATAAGAGTGGTCAATCAGGAACTGAAAAGGGTTTGGAACATAAAAAAATAAATGAGAGTGGTTGTATGAAAACATGGTCAATATCATTAGCCATTAGGAAAACTGCAGATCAAAACCACTATGAGCCCGGGCACAGTGGCTCATGCCTGTAACCCTAGCACTCTGGGAGGCCGAGCCGGGTGGATCATTTGAGCTCAGGAGTTTGAGACCAGCCTGAGCAAGAGCAAGACCCCGTCTCTACTAAAAAAATAGAAAGAAATTAGCTGGGCAACTAAAATTATATAGGAAAAATTAGCCGGACATGGTGGCGCATGCATGTAGTCCCAGCTACTCGGGAGGCTGAGGCAGGAGGATTGCTTGAGCCCAGGAGTTTGAGGTTGCTGTGAGCTAGGCTGACGCCACGGCACTCTAGCCTGGGCAACAGAGACTCTGCCTCAAAAAACAAACAAACAAAAAAAACCACAAGGAGGTACCATTTCATACCCACTAGCATAGCTATACTCAAAAAGACAAATAATAACAAATGATGACAAGGATGTGGAGAAATTAGTACTCTCATATGTTACTAATGAGAATATAAAATGGTGCGGCCGCTTTGGAAAACAGTTTGGCAGTTCCACAAAAGGCTAAAAATAGTTTTACCATACGACTTGGGGATTTCACTCCTAGAGATATATCCAAGAGAAATGAAAACATATGCCTATTCACAAATGTTTGCAATAGGATTATTCATAGTATAGTAGTTAAAAAGTGGAAATAACCTACATGTCCTTCAACTGACAAATGGGTAAATATAATGTATATTCATGTAATAAATAGTATTTGGCAATAAAAAGGAATGAAGTACTGATACACGCTACAACATGGTTGAGCCTTGAAAAAATTATGGTAAGTGAATGAAGCCAGTCTCAGAAGACCACTACTATATAATCATGAGTCACTAAATGATAGGGATATGTTCTGAGAAATGCCTCATTTAGGTGATTTTATCATTGTGTGAACATCATAGTGTTCTTACACAAACCTAGATGGTATAGCCTACTACATACCTAGGCTATATGGTATATATTGTTCCAGGCTAGAAACCTGTACAGCATGTTACCGTACCAAATACTGTAAACAATTGCAACACAACAGTATTTGTGTATCTAAACAGAAAAGGTACAATAAAAATACAGTATAAACTATTAAAAAATTGTATACCTATACAGGGCACTTACAGCGAATGGAGCTTGGGTGAGGCAGTGAGTGAGTGGTGAGCAAATGTGAAGGTCTGGGACATTACAGTCTACACTATTGTAGACTTTGTTCTGTTTATTTTTTATTTGTATATATTCATGGAGTACAAATGCAATTTTGCTACGTCAATATACTGCATTATGGTAAAGTCAGGGCCTTCAGTGCACTAATGTAGACTTTATAAAACATCCTACATTTATATACTTATGCCCCAGTAAATTTATTTTTTTAAAAAAATTTCTCCAATAATAGATTAACCTTAACTTACTGTAACTTTTTTGTTTTTATAAACTTTTACATTTTTTAAGCTTTTGACTCTTTTGCAATAACACCTTAAAACACAAACACATTGTACAGATGCACAAAAGTATTTTCTTTCTTTATATCCTTATTCTATAAGCTCTTTTCTACTTTAAAAAAATTTTATTTTTTTTACTTTGTAAACTTTTGGGTTAACAGCTAAGACACAAACACACACATTAGCCTAGGCCTAAACAAGGTAAGAATCATTAATATCACCCGTCTTCCACTTCCACATTTTGTCCCACAGGAAGGTCCCCAGGGGCAATAACATGTGCCTGCTATGATAACAAAGCCTTCTGAATACCTCCTAAAGGACCTGCCTGAAACTTTTTACAGTTATTTTTTTTTTGTAAGTAGAAAGAGTACACTCTAAACAAACGATAAAAAGTGTAGAATAGTAAATATATAAAACAGCAACATAGTCATTTATTATCATTATCAAGTACTATGTAAAGTGCATAATTGCATGTGCTAGACTTTTATACGAGTGGCAATGCAGTAGGGTAGTCTACGCCAGCATCACCCCACACGTGAGTAATGTGGTGCATTATGACATTATGATGGCTACGATGTCACTTGGTGATTGCAATTTTTTAGCTGCATTATAATCTTTTGGGACAACCATCTGTCTATATGTGGTCTGTTAGGGGCCAAAGCATCGTTAAGTGGTGCGTGACTATAATTCAATTCACATGAAATCTCCAAAATAGGCAGATCTATGAGATCGAAAGTAGATTGATTAGTGGCTGCCTAAGGATAGGGGTGGGTTGGGGGGGACGTGGGTGCTAATGAGTATGGGGTTTCCTTGTAGGGGAATATAAACGTCCTAAAATTGATCATATTGATGGTTACACAACTCCATGTATATACTAAAAATCATTACATTATATACTTTAAGTGAGTGAATTGTATGGTGTGGGAATTACATCCCAAAAATGATAAAATACATTTGTGTAAAGTATATACTAATGGAACATATGTTCATAATATGTATGAATGATTTGGGATTGTGTATTGTAAATTGTGATTGTATTTATTTGGCAAAGACATAAAGAGCTCTGACATAAATTCCAACAAGAATCCCACTAAAGTGTTAAAGAGGTTGCTTTTGGGAGATGGACTGTATGGTTGATGATTTTCCCCTTCAATGAGTAGGTCTTACTTTTATAAAGGGGGAATTTTTTTTTTTAATTAAAGAAATGAGGAGGCCTTATTTCCAAAGCAGTCCTTGGGTGTAATCCTTATTAACTATGGCCAAACAGAAAGCAACTGAGGAGAGTTGCAACTGTCATCCTGCAGAAAACAAAGTCTGATTGAGACCAAAAAATGATGTTATCCACACTACCTCCTACCTCCTGCTCCTCCACCCCTCAGACCCATAAAAGAAAATGATTCAGAAAGTCCTGAGCGAGTCAAATTGGGAAACGTGCTGTGCCTACATCTGGCGGCCCCATAGCCTGAGGGGGAGGGGCACAGGATTCCCACGGCGAAAGTGACATGAAGGAGGCATGCATCCCCGCTGGGGCCGGGAGGCATGGCCCCTGCCAGCTACAAGGAGGAGTTTTGTTTTTTTCCTTGACTACACAACGTATACTGATCTATACTGAGAAAACTGGCTTTTCCTTCTTACCTTCCAAGAAGAGGAGCCAGCGCTGGGCTCAGGTCCCGGGACAGCACTACACTTCCCAGCTGGCCTGTCCCTAGGCCAGCCAGTTGTCTGTCTCTATCTTAGAGGGACAGCTTTGGCAAAGTCCTTTGCCCCATTTGGAAATCTCCTTTCCCTTGCTCTCCCAAACAAAATTAATTTGAGACAGTTGGGTTAATCTGACATTTTCCCTCTAAGGAGCATGTGTTCATTTGAGGGGCAGGGTGGGTGGGGTTGGAAGATGGCCTAGGGACGGCCCTGAGGCTACCCGCGGGAGCCCACATCCCTCCCCAACCCTGACGCTCTGAAGTGCACTCACAGGCGCACCCAGGATGGAGAGAAGTCTGAGGCCAGTTCCCAGGGGAATGGTTGTCGGACCTGGGGCTGCAGAGCTCGGAGAAGAGAAAACTCAGGGAGAGCCTGAGAGTTGTCTCAATGAGCTATTAACATGGGAAAGATCTATTTTGGAATGTCTCAGAGAAAAATTGGAACCACTTTGGAGAAGTTGCAAGGAAGCAAATTGCCTTAACGTCAGAAAGAAATTTTAAGAGCTAGAATTTTCCAACATGCCACAGTCTTCATAGTTGAGGTTGAGGAGGTGAGTTCTGTCCCAGGAAGTCTGTGTGAGAAGTTTGTGTCATGCATCATTAATCCGAGAGTGCAAAAAGTTTTTCAACAATTATGTGGTTCTTATTATGTGCCAAGCATTATTCTAAGTACGTTATACATACTCCTAATTCCTGGAATACTCACAAACTTCTGAAATAACTGTATTATGAAATAAGAGTATTATTATCTCCAATTTAACAGATGAAGAAAAATTACGCTCAGAGAGGTTCAGTAACTGGCCCTGGGCCACACTGTGATTCAAACCCAAGTAGTCTGGCTTCAAAATCCATGCTCTTAACTATTGTAGTGATGTCAACTTTATATTATTATAATACCCCAAGATATGATTGTAGACCCCTCCATGTCAAATTACAGGGCTTTGTCCCTCCGACCCAGAGATTCCCCAGTCATTTCCAGGAGTCCCTGTGGAGAACCTACCGATGCCTACAACCTAGTCTACAAGGCACAGGCCCTGTCACACACCAAGGCTGCCTTCTCACGATGTCTCTGCTGTCAACAATGTCCAAGCAGTCTTGTTGCTGCCTCTGCCTGCTATAATCACTGTGAGGACCCCGACATCTGTGCTAGGGGTGTTTCCTTGCAATGCGCACCTTGTCCCTAAGCCTCAGGGTGCCCGTGTGTTGCTGGGTTCTGAGCAGAGCTGTGGAGAGTGGTCCACTTCTGTGCCACAGTTTGTCATCTGAGTCTCCCAAAAACAACACTTTTGGGCCACAGTCCACCATCTTCCAAGAACAAGATATCTCTCTCAACTACTGGCCCTCCCCTCCCCAGTTACAGAGTTTCAACGACAGTCCCACAGTTGAGTTGGGTCATATGACCTACCATCCCTCCCTGTCCCTTTTATTTCTCTCTCAACAGTCTCCTGTTGCCGGACAACCAAAATAACTTAAAAAAAGAAAACAAAAACAATTCTCTTTCCCCCAAGCCACAAAACCCAGTGCTTCCATGTTCCAGGCAAAGAGACACTCTGAAGAAAGGCTGCCCAGCTTCTCCCAGCCCCTGCCCAGCCACGAAGGGGCCTGTGATTCTCGTAAGCAGACGCAGGAAGACGGTGGGGCAGGGATGCTGGGGAAATGGCTGCTACACCAGGTGGGAAGCAGGAAAGGATGGTAAGGGGTCTTCAATTCTAAAATGGTAGAATCTTGTGTCCCCAACAGTTGGATAGAAATGGAGCTGGTACAGGAGCTATTTGCTTAAATATCTTCCATTGGATCTGTTTAGGGAATGGTAAATTTTTTTTTTAGCAATTTCTGGAGTCTACTTCTTTTATAAAAGGTAAAGAGTAAAGTAACTGGGGAGCAACTAATGGCTCTATCCAATGAGCCATTTCCTTGAAGGAGAATTCCAGAGACGAGCTTTGGACTGTGAGACTGTGTTTGCACCCTAGTCTCTCATGCTCTTCAGGAGAGCCAAGGTAGTGAGGATTCATTTAACTTTTTAACGTCTCCCTATTAACTACAGATCTTCTTACTGTTTTCTGTAATGATGTGAGGGGTAGTGGCTCTATGGTCACATTTGACTGAAATAGAGGAGAGACAGGGACAAGAGTGGGGCACATCTCACTGTGGCTATAGAGAAAGGATGAGGGGCCAGCCTCAAAATGCCCTTCAGTAATCCTTGCCTTGCACAGTGTCTGTCCTCAATGAGTCCACGTTTGTCTGCATGACCAGTAAAATATGGCAAAAGTGACAATGTAACTTGCTAGGCTAGTTCACAGCTTTCACCTTGATCTCTTGGGTGGTTTGCTCTGGGGGAATCCAGCCACCGTGTTGTGATGGATGCCCAAGCTGCTCTGTGGAGAGGCCCATGTGGGGAGGAACTGGGGCCTCCTGCCAACAGCCAGCGTCAGCTTGTCAGCCAAGCAAGTGAACCACCTTGAGAGTAGATTTTCTAACCCCAGTTGAGCCTTCAGATGACTGCAGCTCTGGTTGATATCTTGACTACAACCTCGTAAGAGATCCTGAACTTCCCAGTCAAGTTCTTCCTGACCTACAGACACTGGGATAGATACTGTTGATTTAAGCTGCTAAATTTTGAGTTAATTTGTAACCAGCAATTGATAACCAATGCAAAGAGCAAGTCTGAATTTGTGAAGGGCTCCCTAGCATGGATACCCTCGGACACTATATCCTTGGGAAGCCAGGAGGGCAGTTCCCTTGTCCTATTTGCAAAGTAGGACTCACAGGCCAAATATGGCCTTCCCTGGGCCGCATCTGGCCATATCATTTGTTTGCATATTATCTATGGTTGATTTCCCGCTACGACAGAGTTGAGTAGTTGTGACAGAGACTGGAGAGCTCACGAAGCTAAAAATACTTACTATCTAGCCCTTTCCAGGAAAAGCTTGCTGACCTCTGTCCTACAGGGATTTACAGTCTAATGGGGAAATGTCTCTCTCACGCACATGCAGATACACACACCCGCCCCACACAAAAGCATGAAATGCAACCTGCAACTTCATCTGCCAGCAGTGCCCTCTCTCCCTTCGTCATCTGCCTAACTCCTTCTCATCCTTCAAAACTCAATTCAGATGTCAGTCCCTTCAAGCCCACCTTCCTCTCCTCCTTGAAGCTTGGTTTGCACATCTAAATCAATTTTTTCATATCTCTTGTACAACTCCAAGCACATTATGAGATTTTGTTGAGTGTCTTTCTCTCCCACTGGACTATGAGCTCTTTAAGGCAAGAACCATGTGTTACTCATTTTACAGCCTCAGAGTAGTATACATTTATTACTGATTACAAATCATTTTTCTTTTTCTTTTTTTTTTTTTTGAGAAAGGGTCTTGCTCTGTTGTCCAGGCTGGAGTGCATCAGTATCACCATAGCTCACTGCAACCTCAAACTCCTGGGCTCAAGTGATCCTCCTGCCTCAGCCTCCCGAATAGCTGGGACTATAGGTGTATGCTACCATGCCCAGCTAATTTTAAATTTTTTGTAGAGACAAAGTCTCACTATAGCTCAGGTTGGTCTCAAACTCCTGGCCTCAAGCGATCCTCCTGCCTCAGCCTCCCAAAGTGCTAGGATTACAGGTGTGAGCCACGATGCCCAGCCCACAAACACTTATTAAATATTTATTATTTGCCAGACAATTTGCTGACACTGGGGTACGCAGGGAAAAAGAATGGGTCCTTGCCCTCAGGTTGCTCTAGGAGGGTGGAAATGAAAAGCAATCTGGTCTTATTAATAATATACAAGGTGATAGATGCATATACAAGCCTCATTATGAGCATATAATCATACAAACATCTGCAAAAAAATTGGTTTTCAAGAGTTTCATAGCATTAACTATGTGTCAGACATAGTACTAAGAACTTACATGTAATTTACTTAACATTTATATAGCCCCATAAGGCAGGTACTACAATTATTTCCATTCTGAAGAAGAATATAGAGACCCAGAGGTCAAGTGACTTGCCCTAGTCACAGAGCCAAAAAGTGTCAAATGAATTTTAGAGTAACTGCTTAGTTGACTTAATTAATTCCAAGTCTCAGAAACAACATGAATCCAAGAAATTGGAATTATGTTCTTCTTTTCTGTTGGAACAAGTGGACAGTTTCTGTCAAGCTGGAAATTCCTGCTCCAGAGGCTTTCTGATGACTCGGGCCGTGCTTGGCTCTTCATTTCCAGGGATTGCCTCCTGGGAGATGCTGCTGTTTTAATGATCACGTAAGCCCGGTTTCCTCATTGAATTGCACCATTTGCCACTTTGAAGTCGTCCTGAGTTGTCAGTTTTACTGTCCCAGGGCTCTACGGGAAGAAGAACACATTCAACAGCAAGGTTTTCCCCTGTCCCCAACTGTGTTTCTGTATTTTTCTTGCCAAGGTCAATAGGGGTACGGATTGACTGCAGCCAGGGTGGCGGGATGGGGCTCTGGTACCTTCTTTCTGTCATCTCTGTCTCCAGCTGTGATCTCAGCTGCGGGTTAATTTGTTTGAACTTTGGGTGTCATTCAACGGATTGGTTTAAAGAAGTTCTGTGTATGGTGGTTCACAATACTGGTGCTGTCCTGAAAAAAAACATTGTCCCCTGTAGTATGAATCACCTAATTCCGTTCTATTTTCCTTTCTAGGAATGAAGACGTCAGAGCTCCAAAGCTAGTGTGTTTTAAAAACACATAAGTGGGTGTTCTGAGCCTCTCATTTACTATGCCGGGTTCAGCCTTCCTCCCCAGAGATGTGAGTGCTTTGTGGTAAAGACTGGGGGTGAGGGGTGGGAGTCCCCTGCTGAGGATGGGGATAGGCACCGAAAGCAGGTGCGTCCCTTGTCCTAGCTCGGCAATCCCCTTCAAAGGGAAAGGTGCAGGGTGCAGGGTGCAGGGTGCAGTGCTGAGGAGGAGGTGTCCCCGAGTGGCAGAGGGACAGGCCAGTGTATCCGCTCATGTCTTTCAACATACTCACCCACGATGCATTCAGCAAGTGCTGCCTGACCGATTCCCTGCCAGGCCTTGGTCACAGTCAGGTGTGGGAGTTTATAACAGCAAAGAAGGCAGACACAGCTCCTGCCCTACGGGAGCGGTGGGAAAGACCGAAAAACAAGTAACAGACACAGAAAATGATTACGAATATGGTGAGTGCTGATAGGAAATACAGAATCTGCTATTACAGAGAATGGGGGTGGACAGGACATTTATTCTGAATGGAATCATCAGAGAAGGCCTCTCTGAGGACGTGAGGAATAAAGACTCCGAGGGAGAATTCCAGACACAGGGAATGGATCGTGTGAAGGTTCTAAAGCGGAAGTCAGCCCAGGCAAACTGAAATAAACTCAACTGCTTTGGGGGGCTTCTGGCCCCTTGCCTGGACTGCTTTCCCAGAAAGTATCCTCCTGCCCCAGGCCCAGTGCCTTCCTGTGCTTCCCTTAGTTTGTTTCATCCAGACCAGTTCCTGCTGGGAGGCTGAGAACGAATGGGGTCTCATCCCTCGGTTATATCTTTGAGGCAGAGTAGCAGACGTTCATCAAGAAAGGAGGACATTTTGGGACTTGGGGTCCCTCCTCTCTCATTTTAGGGCAAGCAGGCCTTGGTAAAAGCTTACTGTTACACATTCCTCAGGCTCTCTAGAGCCACGCTGCCTGGGTTCAAATCCTGGCTCTGCCACTTGGAAGCTATACCTTTGGGCATGCTATTTAACTGCTCCATGCCTCAATTTTTTCATCTGTAAAATAGGCCTTTTAAAAAAGTATCTGTCTCACAGGATTGTTACAAGAATTTAATTAGTTAGTGTTAGTTAAGGGCTGAGAGCAGTGCCTGGCACGTAAACCGTGATGGTGTTGTTATTGTCACAGGTAAGGGCTGTCCTCCACTGATGCCTCGGGAGGCAGGGAAGGTGGTGCTCTGCATTCCCCAGGTGGGGTTCTCCCTGGAGTCAAGGTGCAGCCTTCATTATATCATTCAATTCTGAAACCGTTTTTATGCCAGGCACTGTGCTAGACACCTTACTTACATCATTTCCTTTGATCCTCCCAACAACCTTAAGAAGCAAGTGTTATAATTCCCATTTTATAGATGCAGAAACTCAAGTTTAAAGAGACTGACTGACTTACCCAACATCACAAAGCTACTACTATTCCTAGGCCTCCCCCGGGATTCTGACTCAGTAGGTCTGGGCAAGGCCCAGAAATCTGTGTTACAGATCCCCCCTGTTCCCTGCTCCCCAACTGTGATGAGGGTGACCCCTTTGCTGTACCTTGGAAAGCTCTGGCCTAGATGATCTCTGGGGCACTCTCTGGCTGCAAAGTCTGTGACGATGAGAAAGTCCACATGTGGTATACAGTTTAGTGAGGAAGGCAGTTAATACACATAGAAAAACATGTTTTTTATATGTGAATTAACTCAGTTCACATCATTGGTTCCCTGATATGGTCATTCTCCAACGAGCACATTTGGGCTGAAAACTGTCCCCTAAGGGTTTGGTATTACATAATCCCAGTTCACAATTTCTCATCTATAATTCCAAAATAAACTAAAATGAAAATGCTCTGAAAACCAAAATTCTTTTCTGAAGTTTGGGACCACTCATGTGGCAGTTAAACCTGACTTGATGAAGTAAGGTTATCTACAGACGTTATTTAAGTCACTTGCTGTGAATATTTATGCATCTCACTGCAATCAACGTTCTCGATGATGAGGTTGTATGAGTTATTCATTGTTACATAAGAAATCATTCCAAAACTTAGTGGTGTAAAACAACACACATTATCTCACAGTTTCTGAGGGTCAGGACTTGAGAAGCGGCTTAGCTGGGGGGTTTGGCGCAGGGCGTCCCCTGCAGTTGCTGGGGCTCCGGGCTGCTGCAGGCCAGGGCAGGCTGCGGGGTCCCTTTGCAAGTTGGCTCGTTCACGTGGCTGTTGGCAGGAGGAAACTCAATGCCTTTTAGGACCTATTCTTCAAAGCTTCACGTTGTCATTTCTGCTTTATCCTGTTTCTTAGAAGAAAGTAGCCAAGTTCAGTCTACACTTAAGAAGAGGAAAATTAGGCTCCACTTCTTGAAGAAAGGAATATCAAAGAATTTGTGGACATATTTTAAAAGCACCACAGGGGTGCTCCCCATACCTCACTGGGGGTATTCTGTTATATAATATGTGGAGCAGTACTACCCTACTGAAGAACTCAATGAAGATTACTAGGTAGCAGTGAATTCCATCTGGTGTCTAGGGTTTTGGATAAAGAGTTGTGTTTCTGTAGCACCATGATAAACTTGCAGTATGGTTTTTACCACTTTAAATAAGCTCAAGGAATCTAGAATGTTTTAGAATATTTGCAAGTTCGAAGAAATCTCATGGATCATCCAGTAATTAGATTCTAGCCTCATCTTCTTCACTTTGCAGATGAATAACTTGGGAAGCAGAGAAGAACATGTATCCTATGTTTCAGACACTGTGCTGAGTGCTTTAGCTATATTATTTCATTCAGTTCTCCCAGCATACTTATGACCATTTTTGTTTTACTGATGAGGAAAATAAGGATCAGAGAGGCAAGTATCGCATCCCAGATGAGATAGCTCCGCACTGTGTTTTGGAGACAAGGCTAAAATCCGTATCTCCCAAGTGTCAGCCAGAGCCCTGTTTGTCCAACACCCTCCTCACAACCCCCTAGGATGTGACAGCAGAGCTGGCTCAGCCCCAGGCGCCATATCCCTGAAGGATCAAGGTGAAGGTGAAGGTCTTCTGTCCACACATCCGGGGTTCTCTCTAGCCTGCAGGTCTCACCCATTTTCTACTTCCTCAGCTGGTGTCCAACTTGAGATTCTCCTCTGGCAACCAGACAAGAACCCCAGAAGTTGCAGAAGGTAGCACCCCACTGCCTGTTACCTCACCCTCAAATTGGGCTTGTGAATTTTAAGGTGTGTGGGTGCTACTGAGTTGTGACAGGGAGGGTTTCTGCCTTGGGATACCTTCACAGGGAACCTTGGGGCTTTTTGTGAATACATGTCCCGTTCGCTCTCTCATCTTAAAGTTGTTCAAGAGCAGGACCTCATCGCCAAGGGACCATGACTTGAGATAGCCTTCCCAGGGGATGCTGGCTTTAAACTCCACAAAGTCTATGCCATCATTTGGAATCTAAGGTAAAAAGTCGTAATAATGGTGATTGTAGTAATAAAATCAGTTAGGACTCTTTTGGTGACACATGTCAGAAAATCCAATCCCAAAACAACATGACCTAAAGAGGAATTAACTGAAGAGTCTGGGTGTAGAGTTGATTTCAAGTGCAGCATGATGCAGAAAGTCAAATGTTCCAGAAGGACTCGGTTTGTCTTTCGTCTCTCAATTCTGCTTACTCTGTATGTACTGACTCCATTCTCAGACTATCTGATTTGGTCCCTGAACCAAACATTATCACCAAAAGAATGCAATGTTCTCACTGCCAAACCTGGGTCATGTGATATTCCTGGGTGGAGGAACGGGGGAGAGTACAGATCACCAAATGAAAACCAGAAGCTCTTACTGGAAGTAGAATAAAGGATGTTTTCAATAAATGCCAACAACAAACATTTG
The DNA here is from genome assembly GCF_041146395.1 of Eulemur rufifrons. Taxonomy (NCBI): domain Eukaryota; kingdom Metazoa; phylum Chordata; class Mammalia; order Primates; family Lemuridae; genus Eulemur; species Eulemur rufifrons. The sequence continues at coordinate 51,512,576 of NC_090990.1, forward strand.
AGTTCTTAGTATGTGCCAGGCCCTGTGCTAAGCATGCTACATGCATGATCCTATTTAATGTTATAAATAACTCTGTGAGATATATATTAATTACCTCCATATAATGGATGAAGAAGCTGGGCTCAGAGAGGTTAAGTAACATGCTGAAGGTCACACAGCTAATAAGTGATGTAAGTAAGAGCTGCGTTTGAGCCAGTCCTATCTGATTCAAGATCTATTCTTGTTCCATTTTATGAAGCTGCCTGAGGCATGAGTTTCCTCTAAGTCATATACACTGGAAACATCAGAGTCTTTTTTAACACATTCTACTCATCTTCTATATCCAGTTAGTCATCAAATCCAGCTGATCCTACTTCCACCAGGTCTGAGCTATATGTTCCTATCTTTGGTTCCCATTGCCACTGCCTTAGTTAAGGCTTGATCACTTCTTCCTGGACTATTACAATGGTTCACTCTTTACTCAGAGACCCCACATGAGTGGTATGAGGATGTTAGGGCCATTTTAACTTACAAATTCTTTTATTTTATTTATTTATTTTTTTGAGACAAGAGTCTTGCTCTGTTGCCCAGTCTAGATTGCAGTGGTGTCATCATAGCTCACTGCAAACTCAAAGTCCTGGGCTCAAATGATCCTCCTGCCTCAGCCTCCCAAGTAGCTGGGACTACAAGTGTGTGCCACCACGCCCAGCTAATTTTTCTATTTTTAGTAGAGACAGGGTCTTCCTTTTGCTCAGGCTGATCTCAAACTTCTGGCCTCAAGCAATCCTCCTGTCTCGGTCTCCCAGAGTGCTAGAATTACAGGCGTGAGCCACCACGCCCGGTCTTAACTTACAAATTCATATTTAAAAGTTAGAGTTACCTAAAAATATGTGTCATCTGGCTTTCTCTGAGAAATAGGAAAATCTGATAACACTGGATTCACAATCTACGTGGCAGCAATGGCTGGGATTGAGCAGTGGCTGCCTACTGATGAGAAGAAGGCATACATGGTTCAGCTGGGCAGTACTATCCAGTACTATCGCTTCTTTCCATTCCTTGCCTGCCCTCCGTAGGCACTGGAGTTTGCAAGCCTACCTAGTCTCTCCCCATCCTCCTGTGGCCACTGGCATTATCCTCCTAAACCATGATCTGATTGTTGTGACTATTTCATATTCAGTTTCACATTTCTTTCTTTCTTTCTTTCTTTCTTTTTTTCTTTCTTTCTTTATTTCTTTTCTTTCTTTTTTTTTTTTTTTTTGAGACAGTGTCTCGCTCTGTTGCCTGGGCTAGAGTTGGGGTTTGATTGGAGGTGGGGAGGAAACTTCAGGTACAGAGAGCGTGTCTGGAAAACAGTGAGCTAGTTCAGAATGGCTGGTGTTACAGAGGCTCGGACTCCATGGGGGTGAGGCCTAGGTCTCAGAGCAGCGAACTAGGGTTCCAGAGGTAGACGGGCAGCATAAAGGCCTTCTAGGCCATTCCCAGCCGCTCAGACTCTAGCCTGCAGGGACCGGGGCACTGGTGGCAACTTTCAGCAGGACTACAGTGTGCTCAGGTGCGCCTTTTAAGAAAGATCAAGCTGATCCCCCTATGGAAGAGGGGAAAATTTGCGGAAATGTGGAGACAGTAAGGACATTGTTGTAACAATGCAGGTGAGAGCCCACAAGGAGCTGCACGTGTCACCATCATCACATGTAGAGAGTAGGACCTATGTCATTTTTGTGTGTAAATTTCATTCATTCACTTAAAAATTCCTTCAATGAATAAAGGTAGATTTCCATTTCGCGTCAGGCCCATTATTGCTGGTGCTGAGGATACAGCCGTGAATGACGCAGGCACGGCTCCGGCCCTCCTGAAGCAGGTGGTCTGGCCGGGAAGGTAGGCGATAAACTCATAAGGACACAACTGATGAGTTACAATTGTGAGAGATGCTATAAAAGGACGAGGTCAAGGTGAGCTCCTGCTATGACGTGCACATTGCCCTGCAGTCAGACGGCCCCAGGTTCAAAGCCTGGTTTCTCCACCACTCAGGTGGGAGGCCTTGAACAAGTTTCTCAGGCTCTTCAAGCCTCAGTTGCCTCCTCTGAAAAAGCGGATAGCAACAGAACCCACCCACAGGATGGGTAAGGGGGGCTAAAATGACTGCTGCAGGTGGAAGTGCCTACCAGTGCCTTGCAGGCAGCAGAAGCTTAAGAGGGGTTGGTTGACTCTACCGCATGGTAGGCACGTAAATCCTGGTTGGGTAGAATTGTGTTATTAACCTTGAACCCATCAGTCCCTGGCACCATGACTGAAGATTCTGGGAGAAGCTGATTTGCAGCATATAGAGGGGCCATCTGATCTGTGAAGAATCCTGTTAGAAATGTTCCTTTTGAGAACAGCAAGCCTCCCTCAGCATTGGGAAAGGTGCCACCCTCCCTCTGTTCCACACCCTCCTTCCCAAACAAGGCGGCAACCAGGCATGTAGGAGACAGCCCTGGGTTTTGGTACCCCCCAGTAGTTCATTCACCAAGGGAATGCCATTCCTGGCATATTACACAATATCCTTTTTGGCCTTTGGAGGCCAATGTGTCCATATTCCTTGTAACTCCAGTGGAATTTATACCTGCCAGGGTCTTTATCTTACGAGGTTCAGGCCTGGTCATAAAATCCTTTACACACTTCATCCAGCAGTCATGGATTGAATGCTTACATGTGCTAGGTGTTGGGATTATAATACAGAAAAGAATAAGACTCACCCCAGCCTCAAAGGCACCCTAACCTTCTGGGAAGTTAGAGGGATAAATGGATCAGTGGCATCTGTGTTTTAGAGGCTAGAATCAAAGCTGCACAGGACATAGGATGGGTGCATGGCGGCAAACCGAGGTATCTTGCCTGGGAGTACATTCCAGACTGTGTCAACTCAAGGCCACGCTTTGGTGTCCAGCCCTTGATCCACTGCTTGGTGATAATAACTGTCACTTGCTGACCACCACTATGTCCCAGACACAAAGTGCCAGATACTTATACTACTTAATCCTCATGATAATTCCATGAGGAATTTGTTACATGAATTAGTACATGGACAGCATTTAGAAGAAGGCCTGATTTATGGTAAATGCTTCATACATGTTATTGTACTTATTACTGTTGTTACTATCCTCATTCTACTATGGATGAACTCAAATCAGGCGATGCAAGCTCAAAAGTGCACAGGGTCCAAGCATGTGGTCTTAGGCAAATTCCCAGGGACACCCAAAGAGTGGTTTGGGTTTCTATCCCTGGCAGAGTGGATGGGTAAAAAGCGGTGGATTCTCACGATGGGCTACTATCTGGCAGATAACAAAATACAAAGTGCTAATGTGAGTCAGGACTGGAGCATTGGTTTCTTCTGAAGGGGGCTTCTCAGCTCCAGCAGATGGCTGCCCCGTGGGACTACGACAGGTACAGTAGAATGACTCGCTCAGCCTCTCCTCCTCCTTCCTCCTTGTGCCTTCCTGAATTGCAGAGGCTAGAAAGGTAAAGTCCACCTTTCTCAGCCCCCTTTGCTAGTTCTGGGTATGATTAGAATCTACCTTTCAGATGCACTTGTGGGAGACTCAGAATTAGTATTGAGTTAAGTGGGAGTGAAGTCGCCCAGGCCACCTGTGTTGCTGGCACAGGTCTGGCCAAGGCAGAGCCAGCACTGATAGTGGCAGCTCCCTGTTCTTGGATTGTGGTAGAGGCAGCAGGGGCCTGGTGTCAGCATTGCGATACCAGCTCGGTCAGCTGGTCTGGGTGTTGTCCTGGGTGCCATTCGTGGGGACCCAGCCTAGAGCCCCCTCCTGCAGCCTCTCCATCAATTTTGTAAACACTCAGTTTCCTGTAACCCTTGACTGCTTAACACAGCTGGAGCTGTCCTTCTTACCTTGTGGTAGTGTTCGAGATTTCAATGTGAAGTCTTCTGATTTGTAATATGGACTCTGACAGGGTCCCTGACCTTTCTGAGCCTTGGTTTCCTCACCTATAAAATGGTTGTGATAAACCACTTCCCACAGGCAGTGCGGAGGGTTCTGTGGAATATCATTTGCAAAATGTCTGTCACGTAGCAGCTGCTCAATAACAGAAAACTGTCATGTGAAAAGCACGGGTGCTGGAGAAACTAGGTTCCAACTGTGGTAGTGCTGCTTACTAGCTGTGTAACCAATTAAAACTTTGAGGCCCTGGGAGGTGTGGCTGATAAAATAGCTACTATTGTGTGGTCTTTCAGTTTGTGTGTTTTGGGGAAGATTAAAGAGCTAACATACATAAAGATGCCCAACACAGCACTTGTCTGGCAAACAGCAGTCTCTTCTCCAATTTGAATTCCCTTTCTTATCTCTGCTCCTCTCCGTTCATGGTAGATGTTTCATATGCTTGATGAGGAGGAGGACGGTTGGAAAGAAACGAATTACATGATCAGTTATAAGGGATGCAATTACACAACTTGCCATTTGCTTCCTAATGGGAGACTGACACATTTTTTTCTCTCCATAGTACAGGAAATAAAGCTGTATCTGCCAGTTCATCTGGTGTATCTGGGTGCTCTAGAGACTGTTCAGCTCATACCTACTTCCTGCCACTAACCGTCCTTTCTTCTGCCACTGGAGCTACGGCTTTGCTCTGTTTCAGAAGATAGGACTGTTGCTCTGGGCCTTTGGGGACTGCCAAGTCAGATAGGAGAGGATTGGGGCCGGGGACGCCCTCTCAGAGCCTGGGGAAAGTGCCTGTAAGGGGGAGAAGAGAGGAGGAAGGGATGATGTGGGCACATAGTCAGTCAGTTGGTTTGTTTAAAGCGTTCAACAGGAGCCTGGCGTTATCTGTGGAAGGTCATGGTCAGGTGCAGAATTCCAGGTGGAGGGATTGGGAGCTAGAGAAGAGATGATAGAATAGAGGAGACAGTGGCTATTTTAGGATTAGGCTTTAGCCTCTTTTGCCATGAGACATACTTCTTGGCAAGAAGAGTAACCCACAGTATCCACTGAGAAGCATTTGTAGAAGCCATCAATAAATACTTATGTTGAGTACTGCCCACTGTGTGTTCCTGTAAGCAGTGGAGGGAAGGGAAGTGGGTTTTTTTGTTTGTTTGTTTTATATTGTTTTCTAATCCTCGCCAGAGCCTAGTAATGGTGACTGGCACACAGCCTGTAATTTATTGTTAATGTAGGCAGGGCGTCTTGTGGAGCAACCAGGCCATTCAGCAAACATTTGTGGAGTGTCCACTAATTTCCTGCCAGACACGCCGCTAGAGTCTGAGATTATAAAGATCAATAAAATACTTCCTCCACCCAAGGAGCATACATTCTAGAGACAGAGACAGAGGCAGGCATTCAGCTAAGAGTAATTAAAACCTGCTCTGTGCATGCACCTGCCAGGCTCTGGGGCTATAATTGGGAGGACCACCCTGCCCTTAAAAATCTTATGGGATGTTGGAGGTGGGGGGTGGGGAAGGAACTGGCGGTTGGACAGGCTAATACCATATGGTGGGCTTCAGGCTAGGGTGGGCAGAAGGTCAAGTTGCTATGGGAGATCTGGCAGGCCCCTTTATCCAGAATGCTGGGGGTGGGGGGAGTGGCGGGAGTAGGGGGCTAGGGGGAGTTGTCCAAGGTGAAGTGTTAGGCTAGGAAGGGGTGAGTAGGAGGTGGCGAGGCTGTAGTGTGTGTCTGTTTCTGTCGCTGAGGGTGGGCGGAGAGAGGCCATTCCAGGCATAGAAAGCTACACCAGCACAAGAAAGAGCCTGGAGGCCTGAGGGAGCAGGGGAGGTTCGGCACTGCTGGAGGGGAGGGTACAGGCTGGTTTGGCAACTGTGAGAAGTGAAATCAGAAGCAAATGGGGACTGGATGTTGCAAAAACTCATCTGTCATGCTAAGTAAAGAACTTGGACTTCATTCTGAAGGCACTGGGAAACCAGAGAAGTATTTTAAAAGTTAGATTTAACTCATTAATTCCAAAAATATTTATTCAGTGTTAACCGGGGAATTTGATGGTATATAAAACAGTGCTTGACCATGTGGAGTTCATGCTCTAATATAAAAGAGACAAATTAAACAAGCTAATTTTTATAAGAAGAATGCATTAACACAATGTTTACATAATTAAAAATCAATTAAAAAATCACACACTAAGTAGTCACCTAAAATATAGTTATGAGTACGACAAGTGCTGTGAAGGGGACTCTAAGTCAGTGGGTGGTAAAGTGCCGTGATAATGGCTAATAATGACAGTCACAGGCACTTGGCAAGACATTTGGGGCTGTCATCATGCTTCATGTAGATTATTCATTTAATCTTCAAAGCGATCAGATGAACACGCATTATCTCCATGTGGGGATGTATGACTGACTCCAAACCCCGAACAGCTCATGGACGTTACGTTTTCACTTTCATCTCTTGGTATTAGCAACTATAGTAGACTGAATAATGGCCCCTGAAAAATGTCCACATCCTAATCCCTGGAACCTCTGAATATGTTACATCACGTGGCAAAAAGGACTTTGAAGATATGATTAAGTTGAGGACTCTGAGATGGAGAGATTACCCTGGATTAGCCAGGGCCGTCCAACGTAATCACAAGCGTCCACCCATGTAAGCAGAGGCAGAGAGAGAGACAGGGAGAGCGAAGGGAAGCAGAGGTTGGAGCCATGTACTTTGAAGAAGAAGAAGGGGCCACACGCTGAGACATAGGGGTGGCCTCTAGAAACTGGAAAAAGCAAGGAAATGGATTCTTGCCTAGAGCTTCCAGAAGGAATGTAGCTCTGCCAACACCTCAATTTTAGCCCCAAAGAACCATTTCCATCTTCTGACCTTCACAACTGCAAGATAAACGTGTGTTGATAAGCCATTGGCTTTATGGTATTCTGTTACAGTGGCAATAGGAAACTGACAAAGCAACTCTCTTGGGTACCCATCTCACAACAGCTGGATCAAAACCCCCAGATCAGAACACCCCGCCTTGCTTAAGAGGGCAAGCCACCGTTCCAGAAGCTTGTAGAAAATCTCCCGCAGAGGCTAGCGCGTGAGCGCTGAAGGAGGACGGGAGGAGATGGGGGAGAGGGTGTAGCCTGCGAAGGGACCAGCAGAAACGAAAGCACGGGGGAGGGACCTGGGGGCGTTACGGGGCAGGGCTAATAATCTGGGTTTGCTAATACAGTCAGGAGCATCCGTGGGGCGGAGTGTGAATTAAGGCTGGACATTTCGGCTGCAGCCAGATCTTGGAGCCTGAACTTTAGGCGCGTGAGCCCCACTGACGAGGCAGTCAAGAGCCATTTGAGGGTGTTTTTTTTTGCGGGGACGGGGATGAGATAATCATGTAGTGTTTTATGGAGAATTCTCTCCGTGGCTGGAGGTGGTGGGAGGATAGAGGTCAGAAAACCGGTTCTGAGGCTTTCGCTGAAGTCCGAGGAATGTAATGCAAGCCTGACCCAGGCTGGTGGCAGTGAGAAGGCAGGGGGAAGGCGCGCTGGCATTAACGTGCACCAGCAGTTCTCCCGGTGTGGCCCCGGGACCTTTGCGGTGTCCTGGAGAGCCACTTTCAAGGAGTCTTCAAGGTTAAAACTATCTTTTACTCTCATTCTCTTACAGTGTATAGTGGGGTTTTTCAGCAGTTACATGATGTGTGAAATCAAACGTTAGGGACCCAGTGCAAAAGGAAAATTCAGCTCTCTTTCTTTTAAACCAGAAATTAAAGAGATTGGGGGAAATTTTTTTGGGGGGGGGATTTTTTTTCTTAGAAAAGTTCTATTTATGTTACTATAGAATGACTTATTGTTGCTAGTTTTAAAAGAGTATATATTTTAAGCATTTCTCGGTATTAATTTCTAACGTGGTAAATATTGATAGATTTAACCCACATAAACAATAGCTGTTTGAGATCCTCAATAATATTTTAGGAGTTATGAAGGGGTCATGAGACCAAAAAATGTGATAGCTACTGTTGCACACAAATCTTTAGGCATGTCTCTTGTTTATTTATTTGGAACAAATTCCTAGACTTTAGTCAAATAAAGGTCCAGTCTTTTTCTAATCCTGGAATACGCAAGGCAGTTGCGACCCTTCTCAATTCACAGATGAAACTCAGCAGGTCTCAGGGACGCGCACAGGCGCGCTCACCTCGTAGGAGTGGAGTCAGCGCCGAAGGCGTTGTGTTTGCCCCCAGATCCTGGGCTTTTCCCCACGCTCGGTGAGAAGGGACCAGCCTGCTGGAAGGAGGCCGGGGAGGACCCGCCCTCAGGCTGCATGCAGCAAGCCCTGGAGCCCGGGAGCCTGGGCGCGCTCCAGGCTGGCGCTTCCCGGCCCGTCTCAGAGCGCCCTCTACAGGCTGAGAGTGGATTCCACACTATTCTCGCTTGATCTTCCTGCTGCTCAAACTGAACTTTCAGCGCAGGAGTTTGAAGTTCATGGCTGCCTGACGCCTTGAAGCAGGCAATGAGCAGCAAGTACTGGCTTTATTTTCACAGGAGGAAGCCACGTAATAGGGAAGCAGCATGTTGCAGTGGCGAAACCACTAAACTGACCTGAATCTTGGTCCAGGCTTGGTCCACGACTAGGGTGGGATCACTTGACCTCTAGGTTTCAATTATTCAGGAGGAAACAGCCCACAATGATCTATCCACAAAGATCCTTCCAGCTCTAGCAGCCTATGACTCTAGGTGCTAAATGTCCCCACATCTCGCACCAGGGAGGGGGCTTGGTTCCCCGGGCTGCTGTCTTTCAGGGCTGACCTTGCTTTCATGGGTTTGGTTCAACCTGAATCTGACTTCAGAATGGGTCTTCGCAGTTATGGAGCTCACTGATTCTGTCCGTTAACAAGTGCATTTTGAAAATCTTCTCCACAATTCATCCATTCATTAAGAAAACAATAATATCCTAAATTGTGGACGTATGAGAATTTAAAAAAAGAAAAGAAAACAATAATAAGCTAGCATTAGTTGAGTTATGTGGCAGGCACAGGGTCAAGGACAATACATGTGTCTTCTCATTTGATGCACACCCATAATGCAGGTGTTACCATTATTCCCACTTTACAGAGGAGAAAATTGAGGCCCAGGGAGCTTAAGTTACTTGCCTTTGTCACAGAGCAACTTCTGTGGCAGAAGCAGAATTCCAAACCAAGCAGTCTGGCTCCACAGCTACAATACTATGCCTATCCCTGGTAATAAGAGTTTACATATTTTGAGGGTTTGCTGTGTCCTTAGAGCTTTACATACATTAATCTCATTTGATATTCACAGCAATTCTACAAAGTAGGTGTTATCTCAGTTTTACAAGGAGGACATTTATTCTCACCCAGCTACTCAGTGGCAGAGCTGAGATTTGATCTCTGGGACTTCAAAGCCTGTGCTCTTCAGTATTATTCAGAACTATCTATGGGCCAGGAAAAGATGAAGATGACCAACTGAGTCTTCAAAAGGAGCTTATATTATAGTCTCCTTGTGGGATAATGATGGCAGCAGGCATTTACTGAGCACTGCTCTAAGCCTTTACTCATATGAACTCATTTCATCCTCACAACGACCCAATGAGATAGATCTGATTATTATTCCATTTCTCAGATGAAGAAATCAAGGTATGGGGGGGGGAAGGGTAAATAAGTTGCTTAAAGTTCCACACTTGATAAATGGTAGATTTGGGATTCAAACCCAGGAAGCCTAGCTCTGGTATCGTGTTTTTAACAACTGCATTATCCAAAGAACAAATAGTTCCTACAGAGACACGGGGGCCACTGGCCAAGACCGCTGAGGGGAGAAAGCCTGGCCTGCAGAAGACCCCAAGGCAGGAAGGGAGGTGTCACCCTTGGGCCCTGTTCCCCTTTAGTCCTGGTGTTCCAGCTGCCTATACTTGAAAATTATGCCTTCTCAAAAAAAAAAAAAATGAAAAAAGAAAATTATGCCTTCTCTTCAAATCTACATGCTAAAAGTAGAATTCAACACATTTCTCCAAATAGTTCTCTAAATGTCTCTTCCTTTCCAATAATACCATCATTCTTTCACACTCACAGAACTCGACTCTGATTGATAATTTGTTGGCGCGGAAGGACTGTGTTCTGAGATGTTGTCTAGCATCATCAGCAAGCGAGAGTGATAGGATTAATTAAAACTTTTCTGTTGTGGGAGTAGGGGGGGAAATGACAGCTGTGTCGTGTGTCTGCTCTCTCTGGAGTGGCTTTGTCTTAAGCAGGGTTAAGGAACTGGGTCCTGAGCACATGTGCTGACAGGTGCCAGGACGAATGTTCAGGTCAGGGGGGGTCATGGCTGAGAACATGGCTGTTCTTGGGGAGAGAAGGCAGGTGCTAAGGCAAACTGGCCAGGCTTAGAGAAAAGGGAATTCTGGAAAAGAGGCATCAGCCTGGGGCACTAAGGTGAGCTTGTCAAGCTGGGGAAGGATGGCAGGGCCTAGAGGAAAGACACGGAGCAGACGATTTCTTAGTCAGAAAGCCTCAAGTCCCAGGAGGGGATAAGCAAAGGCCAACCAGGTACATCAGCTAGGATTTTTCCTGAGCTGTTGAGTTCTATCCTCAAGAAATACAAAGCAGTGATGTCTTTTAATTGGGTAGGAAAAGGTTCTGGAATAAGCTCCAGTGTGAATAAAATCATCCAGTGACAGTGAGTAGGAGAGAAGAGGACAGTTGGGACTTAAACTGCAAAGAGCGGCAACCATGTTGAGTGAGCTTGAACACAACAGGGGAACTTGATGTAAGGACGGAGCTGTGACAGTCTCATGGAAGCCAAGGTGGGATTGTTGTGGACACTTCAAGGAACCTGGAACCTGGGAACTGAAACATCATGCCAGGGACTCTCACTGTCTCTTGTCTCTACTTCTATGCACTTATTAATACATGCTTTGTTCTGTTGGCTGCTTGACAGCTTCCTTCACTTCTCAGCCTCCTTGCTATTAAAAGAATGAGGCTGCCTGTGCCTGCCAGGTTCTTGTGCCATAGTTCCAGCCAAAGAGTACAACAAGACATTGAACCTTTTTTTTTTTTTTTTTTTTTTTGAGACAGAATCTTGCTCTGTTGCCCAGGCTAGAGTGCCATGGCGTCAGCCTAGCTCACAGCAACCTTAAACTCCTGGGTTCAAGCAATCCTTCTGCCTCAGTCTCCCAAGTAGCTGGGACTACAGGCATGTGCCACCATGCCAGGCTAATTTTTTTCTATATGTATTTTTAGCTGTCCAGATCATTTCTTTCTATTTTTAGTAGAGACAGGGTCTCACTCTTGCTCAGGCTGGTCTCGAACTCCTGATCTCCAGCGATCCTCCCTCCTCGGCCTCCCAGAGTGCTAGGATTACAGGCGTGAGCCACGTCACCTGGCCAACATTGAACCTTATTTCCTAATTTTGGGGAGCGAGGATCTGATTGGCCCATCTTTGATTTGTTGTCTACTATGGGTCAATCTGCGAAGGCCAGTGCAGCAGTACAAATACACCTGTTAAAGGCTCATCCTCATGGATGTGGGGCAGGTGAGGGATGTTTCCAGGAAGAGGGATTAAGAGTTGGCCTCTGAGCCAGCAAAATACCCCAGATGACAGTTACTACAGGGTCTGAAGACAGAACACTGGAAAACACCAACATTGATTGGATGTCAGAGAAGAACCAGGTAAAGAGACAGAGAAAGTTTCTCCAGGCATTTAGGAGAAAAACCGGAGAGGGAAATCATAGGTGCTAAGAAACTAAAGCATTTATTTAAAGAAGGAAGGAGGCATAGAAGGGTCAAATGTTATGGAGCAGTCAAGAAGAATGAACAGTATCAAAAACCATTTGATGACAGAAATCCCAGAAAACCTTTTAGAAAACACTTTAAGGAGCAAGTTGATGAGGAAATCAGATTTCTATGGGTTAAAGAATGAGGTTGGTTGTATTTTTATAGATAAGTACAGAAATGTTAGTTTTAACTGTGCTGTCAACTTGGGAAAAAGAACCCACCTACCCTATTTTGAGGTGGCATTATTCAGAATTTAACATAGGCCGAGAAACAGTAAACTTTTCCCCCTTCATCTTTACTGGGCTAACACACTGTATTAAATCTCTAAGGCCTTACCTACACAGTTACAGAAACAAATACATATTCTCAAAATAATGCTAAAAAATGGAAGACAAGGAATTCAAAATCCCAATAAACATATGAAGATGTATTCTTATTTGTAGCCACAGAAATGCAACTGAAAACCACGGTGCAACATAATTACATACCCACCAGATTGACAAAAATTTAGAAGTCTGAAAATCTGAATAATTGGCAAAATGTGGAACAATAGGTATAATTCTCAAAAACTGCTACAGGAAAGAAAATTGGCAGAGCCAACGTTACGCTGAGGAAGGTTCCATTCTCATGGAACACAGGGTCACGGTGCCCCTCCTATTGTGCAATGCTTGTCCTACTCTGGAAAGTAGCTTGGGAATTTGGAGTTAAGCTGAAGATTCACTTATCTTATCATGCATTCGTTTCACTCTTGGGAATATAGCTAGAGAAATTTGTGTATATGTGCACAGGATACAAGCCCCACAATGTGTGCAGCATGGTTATGCATAACAGACCCATTATGGAATGCATGTTTCTGTCCTTACCAAATTTATATGTTGAAGCCTTCACCCGCAATGTGATAGTATTCGGAGATGGGGCCTTTGGAGAATAATTTGGTTTAGATGAACTCATAAGGGTGAAGCCCCCACAATGAGATTAGTGTCTTTGTAAGGAGAGGAAGAAACATCGGAGCTCTCCTCTATGTGAGGATACATCCAGAAGACAGTCCTTGGCAAACCAGGAAGACGGCCCTCACCAGACCCTGAGTCAGCCGGCACCTTGATCTTAGACTCCCCAGCCTCCAGAACCATGAGAAACGAATGTCTGTTGTTTAAGCCATCAGTCTATAGTATTTCATTACAGCAGCCCAAACTAAGACAAGATCCACACTGTAAGCAATCCCATGTCCATCAAAAATAAAATGGAAAAACACAATTGCTGTGCATTCATAATGGGATACCAGGCAGCAAAGAAAATGAGCAAATAACACTACCATGTTAACCTATATGTTACGAGGATGACTACTTAGAAAAAAGTGAAAAAGAAGTGGAAAGCAAGTGAAGGATTTTCACAAAAGCCAGGATGGTGGTTATCCCGTTGGCAATAGGGCTTGGGATCAGAGTGGGCTCACTGAGGCTCCTTGGGTGCTGGAGTGTTCTGTTTCTTGGCCTGGGTAGTGGTCACATGAACCTTTGTTTTATAATTTTTCATTAAGCTATCCCTATATATTTTATAGACTTTTCTATATTTATGTTATATTTAAAAATCAAAGAATAAAAAAGGGGCGAAGGATAAAGTAGGGACTTCTGAGTAAAGAGATGGTGTATGAGCGCACGCATTTTATTTTTTGCTCTTTTCCAGAACCTGGCTAACAATATCGTGTTATGTTTGTGTGTGTGTGTGTGTGTGTGTGTGTGTATTTTCCATCGACTCCTGATGCCAGGAGAGCAAGAGATGAGAAAACAGATGAATGAGTGGTGAATGGCTCAACGGACTCAGTGAAGCAGAATCCTAAACTAGCAGTGAAAAAAGCTGAGAGCCAATTTTATTTTCACCGTAGAATCTTGAAAGAGATCAGGAATTTGTGGTACCTGGAGTCATCAGGAATAGTGTTAAGTAGGCATTGATAGGAAGAGGACCTGCCGACAGCTGTTTCAGACCGCCAGGCTCCCTCCGTCACCCGGGATTGCCGGGTGGCTCCCTCCGTCACCCGGGATTGCCGGGTGACTTGGAAATCCCGGGTGACTTGGATGACTGCTGCTCCCTTTTCCAAACAGAAGGTTGGAGGCTTATTTTCCAGAGAAGGCAAAACACAGGGTTTCTGGATTGGGCAGCGCCAGGCACAGCTGAGCGTGGGGCCCCATAACAAGCATAGGAACATTGCTCATGCTGAGACCCTCACCCCACATTCCGAAGTTCCTACAAAGCTGGCCACTGGGCCTTCAGTGTCCATGTTTGGCAGTGGGTTTGATCTATTCTGGGAAATATGACCAGCCCAGGTTAAAAGAACTAAAGATACTCATATGAGAAATTTCCTATGAAATGGCCTAGGCAGATCACTTTATAGTGAAGCCCAGTCAATAAAAGCCACTCCCAGAACTTCCAATTAGATTTGTATTTTCCCTCTTTCTCTCAAAAAGTGTGTGCACTTTCTCTCTTTAAAAATGCTTTATTATGGAAAATTTCAAACATAAACAGAAGTAGAGAGACTAATATAATGAACCCTCATGTACACCTTGCCCACCTTCAACAAGGATCAACTCTTGGCCAAGGTGCTGCTTCTGTACCACCTTCTACTCTCCAGCCCGCTCTCCAGGCTACTTCGAACCCAATCCCAAACCTCATAATTTTATCTGTAAATATTTCACTATAAATCTCAATGACTACTCATTTAAAATACAACCACAATACCAGTATCAATCTAAAAAATTATTTTTTAAACATGTTTGTTTGTTTGTTTGTTTTCCAGGGAGACAGACTGTAAAAAAATTCTTTATATTAATATTATCAAATGGCCGGGCATGGTGGCTCACGCCTGTAATCCTAGCACTCTGGGAGGCTGAAGCGGGAAGGTCGCTAGAGGTCAGGAGTTCAAGATCAGCCTGAGCAAGAGTGAGACCCCATCTCTACTAAAAATAGAAAGAAATGATCTGGACAGCTAAAAATATAGATAGAACAAAATTAGCCAGGCATGGTGGCACATGCCTGTAGTCCCAGCTACTCGGGAGGCTGAGGCAGGAGGATTGCTTAAGCCCAGGAGTTTGAGGTTGCTGTGAGCTTGACAGCATGGCACTCTAGCCTGGGCAACAGAGTGAGACTCTGTCTCAAAAAAAAAAAAAAAAAAAAAAATTATCAAATATCTAGTCAATGTTCATGCTTCTTTGTTTTTTCTATAATTTTTTTTCTATGGTTTGTTAACTTGAATTGGGATTTAAAAAAAGTTTACAACTTGATTAATAGGTCTTCTGATTATTTTGTAATTTCTAAATTTTCTCATTTATTTTTTAACTGAAAAGAAATTACATTGCTTGCCCCATTGAGTTTTCTTCAAATTGAATTTTGCTGATTGCATCCTTGTGGTGTGGTTTTAACATTTCCCTGTATTTTCTGTTAGATGGTGGCTGGCTCTAGACACTTGGTAAGTTTCATTCTTTTTCAAGGCTAATTCATACACTGTGTTGTGTACAGTTGACCCTTGAACAACATGGGGGTGAGGGATGCTGATCTCTGTGTAGTTGAAAATCCAAGTGTAGCTTTTGACTCTGTAAAAACTGAACTACTCGGCTACTGTTGACCAGAAGCCTGACTGATAACATGAATAGTCAATTAGCACATATTTTGTATGCTATATGTATTATATACTGTGTAAAGTAAGCTAGAGAAAAGAAAATGAACATTATTTTTTAAAAAAATCATAAGGAAGAGAAGGCCAGGCTCACGCCTACAATCCTTGCACTCTGGGAGGCCAAGGTGGGAAGATCACGTGAGCTCAGGTGTTCAAGACCAGCCTGAGCAAGAGCAAGACCCCATCTCTACTAAAAATAGAAAAATTAGCTGGGCGTGGTGGTGCGCACCTGTTGTTGCGGCTACTCGGGAACGGGAGGCTGAGGCAGGAGGATTGCCTGAGCCCAGGAGTTTGAGGTTGCAGTGAGCTGTGATGACCCCACTGCACTCTACTCGGGGTGACAGAGCAAGATTCTGTCTCAAAGAAAAAGAAAAGAAAATGAAAATCATAAGGAAGAGAAAATATATTTATTATTCATTAAGTGGAAGTGGATCCTCATAAAGGTCTTCATCCTTGCATCTTCATGTTGAGTAGGCTGAGGAGGAAAAGGAAGAGGAGGGGTTGGTCTTGCTATTTCAGGGGTGGCAGAGGCAGAAAATCTGCATATAAATGAACCCACACAGTTCAAATCCACGTTGTTATGGGGTCAACTGTACTTCCATCATTGAGGGTGTAATTATCTTTGTCTTGTTTTTGTGATGTTAGCAGCCACTGGTAATCATTGACTAGGTATATTAATTCATTAGGAGTTGCAAAATGATGATATTCTAATTTGAAGGATGATATTTTCATTCATCTTTATTAGCTGCATAATTTAAGCAGTCTGTGTGTTGCTGTCTCTTCAGCCATTTTGGTTGCCCAAAGCTTTCTCTACCAGATTCCTCAGAAAAGGCCCCTGGAAATACTGTTTCCTAAATTCTTGCTTGTGTTTGCAGCCTTTATACTTGAAGATCAGTTTAGCTGGATTTAAAATTCTTGGCTCACATCTTCTTTGAATATCCTAAATATGTCACTCCATTGATTTCTGGCATGAAGCACTAATGTTGAAAGTCTAATGACATTCAGATTTTCTTTCTCTTGTGAAATACTTGTTATTTTGCCTGGTTGCATAAAAGATTTTTTTTCTCTTTAAAATTCAATATGTTCAGAATGGAGCTGATGTGGGTTGATTTTTTCCAATATATGCGACATGTCTATTCAATATGTAGTTTTAAGGTTTTTTAAATTTAATTTTAATGTTTAACTTCAGGAAAGCTTTCTTCAATTTTAGTTTTTAGTAATTGTTTTGTTTCATTGCTTTGGTTTTCTTCTTTGAGGACCCTTAATTATATGCATATAGGATAATCTTTGCCTGTTTTCTGTATTTATCACTCTCTTGCAAGTCCTTTTCGTCTCTAGTTCTTTCCTTTTTGTTTTGTAAAACTTTTCCTCTTTTCCACTTTCTATTTCTCTAAAGACATTTTCCATTTGTCTTATTCATTCTTGTGTTCCTTCTAGTTTAGACTTCATTTCTGAAATGATTTTTCTTGTATTTCTAATTCCTTTTTGAATTATTTCACATCTTTTTTCCAAAGCTTTTCCTGAATCATCCTATTTTTGATTTTTTTCTCATTCTGATTTACATTGTTTTCCATAGTTTCTATTATTTTCTTATCTTTTGGCTTATTTTGGAGTTAAAGTTTTCGTATGTTTTGTGGTGCATTTCTTGGTGTTCTTTCACTGTTTGTAGTGATATTATTCTACTTCTTATTCTCTTTTTTCTCATAATAGCATTGTTGGTATTTGATCACAGTCCTTTCCTGTTGCGCATTTTTTAGTGAAATGGGTTTCCCCCCTCCTTTCAGGAGGAAACAATAAAAAAAGAGAGCTTTTCTAGTTTCACAGATCTAGAGCTTCCTCTTTGTTGATTTCACCAAGGAATTGTTAAATTATGACCTCATGTTTTCTGCTTTCCTCTTCTGCGCTCCCCACCCTGCCTTTCATTCTGACCTCTTCTTCTCTCTGCCCTTCTTGTTCCTACATTGCTCACTTTGGATTTTATGCCCAGTCTTTTCTCCTCAGAGTGGGGCTTTGTCCTGGAAAGATGTTTATATTTTGCTAGCTTTGAGACTTCCTAGAGCCCAGACCCCAAGACCACTCCAGTACAGCCAGGTCTTTTCACAGTCACCCAAGAATTAGAGCCTTTCTCCCAAACTCCGGCTTTGCTGTTCTCCACGTGGCCCACTCAACTGTCCAGTGAGTCCCTTTGGTCACTTGGGGGCCCTCCAGTTCTTGGGGGTATCACAAGTCCTTTTACTTTCCCTCCTCTTCCTTCAGCACAGTTTCTGATGTCATGTGGGAGAAGAAATTTTTTTTTTTTTTTTATTTAATTTTACAGAATCAAAGAGTCTAACAGTATATCTTGTTAGATACAGTATGTCCTCATAATGTATACATTATTTCTTGTACAATGATATGAAATAATATGGGAAATATTCATGATAAATTATTAAGTGAACAGTGCAAGTTAAAAACAACAGTTTCATATTTTTTTCCCCACCCCCCCTTTCCCGAGTCAGCACCTTCAAGTGTTACCACTCCCCAAACGGTGCGCAATGCACTCATTGTGTAGGCATACCCCCATCCCCTCCCCCACCCCCCACCTCAGTCTGATGTCCAATTGGTGTCGTTTCCAGATTTGTATTTAGGTGATGATCAAGGAAACCAATGTTCTGGTGAGTACATGTGATGCTTGTTTTTCCATTCTTGGGATACTTCACTTAATATAATGGGTTCCAACTCTTTATTATTGGTAGCTAGTCCTCACTCAAATTTGGGAGCTCAAGGAGATACTGGTTACCAGTTTTTGTTGTAGGTATTGTCCGTGGATTTTTGGTTTTACTAACCTAGTTGCTGTGAATGTTTTAATGGTGGGATTCAAGGGGATTCAAAACTGCTCTACCACCTGGTTGCACAACTTGGTAAATTTACTAAAACTTACTAAATTGCATACTGAATATGGGCAAATTTTATGATACATAATTTATACCTCAACAAAGTCAAGAAAAATAAAAACCTTTCACCCTTTCCGCTGACATCTTCCTAAAATTCCCTTTGTTCCCAATTATGTCAATAACTAAGGATCACCAGACATCAAAGGAAAGTCTCTGGAACAGAGAGCACCAATGCAATGCCACATCCCATTCTGCTGCCTGGGCACAGGGAGAGATTTGCCAGTACCAGGGACTAGTTCTAGCCAGTGCAATTTGATCGGAAGTGCCACATGACACTCCTGGGCGGAGGCACTGGAGAGTGGGTGTGCTGCCTGGACACTCCCTTCATCCTCTGCTGCTGCAAGTCTGGCAGCACTGCAACCTCGCCTGTTCCAGCGCAGCCCGACTCAGCTCCTAACAGGAAAGGTAGAGGTCAAAGCAAACAAAGAGAAAGGGCAACTCAGAGGAAACAGAAGCAATTCAGAGACAAGAAAAGCAAAACTATCAATAGGCTCTTCCAATCATTCCTACCCTTTCGCATTTGTTTCATCTTGCAACTCTGAATATTCATCTCCCAGATTTGCTTTGTAAAAAGTACATTGATATAGACCCAAGTAGATAGCTTCTCTTTCTTTTCTTTTCTTTTCTTTTTTTTTGAGATAGGGTCTTGTTCTGTCACCCGTGCTAGAGTACAGTGGCCTCATCATAGCTCACTGCAACCTCAAACTCCTGGGCTCAAGTGGTCCTCCTGCCTCAGCCGCCCAAGTAGCTGGGACTACAGGTGCACATCACCATGCCCGGCTAATTTTTTAATTTTTTGTAAAGACAGAGTCTCACTATGTTGCCCAGGCTGGTCTCAAACTCCTGGCCTCAAAGGATCCTCCCACCTTGGCCTCCCAAAGTGCTGGGATTACAGGTGTGAGCCACCTTGCCTGGGCAGCTTTTCTATTTTGAAGAGCATTATGCCCCCAGCTAGAGGAGCACTGCCCTTGTCGGTGAGGAAGTCACCTGCACAGACAGCCACTTCACAGAGCCGGCAAGACTGGTCACCACTGTTTACCCCACTGATTGGTTCTAGGAGAGCAAACAGATCCAGAGACACCATGACGGAGTTTCTTCCTGGCCACGACTTCTGCTTTTCTAGCACTAGGTGGGTCATAGGAAACCACACACATCATCGCTTTTGGTCAAACAGAGTCCATATGTGAAGAACAACAAGTGTCAAATAGACTTAGAAGACCTGGAATGAAATTACAGCAATGTGGATTGTGGCCATGTCATCAAGGAGGTGAAACCCTGGACCGGTGGTGGAGGAGCAGTTCAGCCTAGTGGTTAAGCTCTGGCAAAGGGGGTGAAGAGAGGTTTTCTTAGAATCCCATCTCCATCATTTATTAGCTGTGTGCTGTTAGGCATGTTCCTTACCCGCTCTGAACCTCATCTTCCTTGCTTGTTGTTTAGTTCTAAGGATTAAATGAGATAATACATAGAAAGGATTGGGTGTAGTGACAGGCATTAGCAAGCATTGGTTAAATGCTGGGCTGGGTCTCCAGGGCTCTGGGTTCACCCTTAGAACTTCCTGCTAAAAAAGAAAACCCTCTAACCTTGCAGTTTGACCGCCCCTTGGCTGAGGTCAGGGGATTGGACAGCAGACTTGCTTCAGGTCCTTTGCAGCTTTGCAAGGCTTGGAAGAGCCCCCAGTCAGTGCAAAATAGAATTTCAGCGAAATGTCTGCAGGGGGCAGCATTGCCACAGAGAAATGTCTCCATCATTAGCTGTGTGTTCGACACAATCACAGCCATTAGCTATTTTCACTGAAATGACTCTTTGGGCAAAAAAAGAAAAGAAAAAAAAGAAAACAAAGAAAGTTGCACACTGTGAGCAAACGCTTCATAGAAACCACTGCTGACTGGGTGATTACACACCTTTTGTCTCCTGCCCAGGGAGCTTGGTTGGGGTGAGGCCATCTGAGCGGCCAGTCTGGAAACAAACCAGAAAGGCAGGGGAGCAGCTGAGGGCTGCCGTGGGCCAGACGTGTTTGGAAGCTGCTGTCTCTGTGGGTTGTTTTGATCCTCCAGGCGCAGAACATTCGGACGTTCTTTGTAAAGCCCTCGTCAGAACTCATACAGAGGCAGTGAGCAAAGGAACTTGGCCGGACGTCTGGATGGGACACAGCCCAGGCTCCTCCACCCCAGCTGGCTGCAACTACACACATCACCTGCCTCCCAAACCGGTTCCTCCTCCTTCATGCTCCGGGTCAGGGAATTATGTCACCACGGCTTAGTTACCACACTGAAAACCTGGGTGTCCTCCGTCCTCCTCTCTCTTCCTCCCTGCCCGCCTCCTCCTTTCCCTGTGTCATTCATGAAATCTGGCCAACTCTAGCTCAGAGGCTCCCTAGTTCTCTACACTCTCTCCACCACCAACGGAGAGTTCACTATTCCTCTCACCTTGACCTTGGCAATGACCTCTCTAAGTAAACACCTGCTTGTAGCCATGTGTACCCCACCATTTTTCCACAGTACTCCAGAGCCATCTTTCTGAAACTAGGCACACCCCGCACTAAAACTTTGGTGAAATTATTACTAAAAACAGGAGAGTGTAGGTATTCGGAAACAGCTGTCTTTGTCTAGTGCAACATAAGCCAGACACCGTGCTGAACAATTTACACAAATCTCTCAATCATCCAGATTGTATGAAAAATGCATGCAGATCCTACTTCAATGCCATTTCCTCTCCCCTAGTAAGCCTTTTCTCAGCTTCCTTCCTTAGGTAGTTGTCAGAGATTTTTGCTCAGTGATTGGAGAAGTTCCCTTATGGAATTATTATTGCTTTCTGTTTAGCGAATAAGAAAACAGAGGCTCAGAGTGGTTAAGTAACATGCCAAATGTCACACAGTAAGTGATGAAGTCTCAATGTTATCTTAGCTAATCTGATTCCCCAGACCTCCTGTTTAACCATTTACACTAAATTGGGAATGAGTAATAAGGTCCTTGCATCTTAGAAACACTTGGACTAGTAGGAGAGAGAAATATGAACAAATAACTTTTGTAAAAATGACACCCACCTTAATTAGGTATGACAGATATTCTGGAGCCCTGAGGAAAAGTGGGCTCCAGAATTCCAAAACATAGTTGCTTTTTACCTTCTTTATACGTCCCACAATCTGTATTTTGCACTGCGTCATCATAGTCTTCACAATTTTCCAGTCTTCATATTTCCTTAAAAAAATTAGAAAATACTGTGCAATTGGAGAATGGACCCCATGGAACAACTGTTCCCCACCCAGCTCTGCTCCTGTGTCCCCACCCTGCACCCCCACTCAGTAAGGGGCTTTGACTGCTGCCATTGGGACCACGAGCAGAGCCCAACAGTCTCTGATTTTGGGCCATGGGTGAAGTTGCAAAGGTTCTCCCTTTTCGGGCATGCAGCAGAAAGTCTGACAGCTCACAAAAGCAACCCCCCCCCCCAGATCTGCCCATCAGCTCCTCTCTTTTAGAAACATACAATCTGTTCCTAAATGGGTCCTGGCCTTATTTTCCATGGGTAGGCCTCTGAAACTGATGTCCTCTTTTCTCCCTCCTTCCTTTGATTTCTCTCTCTCCCTCTCTCACGTTCCCTTTTCCTTCCTCCTCAAGTATGTATTAAGTATTTTTGTCAGGTACAGTGCTCGAAGCTGGGATACAGAAACAAGTAAGACACAGACCCTGTCTCTAGAGAGGCAACATTCCCACTATAGCAGGGAAGGACATGGACTTCAGAGCCTTAGTGTGATAATTCCAGCTCTACCACTTACTAGCTATGTGACCTTGACAAGTTCCTTAACCTCTCTGGGTCTCAGATTTTCTGTGTCTAAGATAGCATAATACAGGAGTCTACCTCTAGGGTTGTGGTGTGGGTTACAATGAGAGAATTACGTATGTAATGCACTCAGAATGGTGCCCGGTGCATGAATATACTGTATAGGTATTTACTGTTATTATTTGTGTACAGTATAGTCTAGTCCTGAAAGCTGCATCCTCATCGTTTATATTCTCCCAAGATAAATCATAGAGCATGAGTGTTGCCTGGCACATAGTAACTTCTCAGTCAATAAAGTTAGCAATCATAATTGTTAATGTTGCAATTTGAATGGAAAACTGGATTATTTTAGGAAAGCTGTTATTTCTTTGCTCCTTGCTGAAGTGTAAGGAAAACACAAAATTTATCTGTTAAGGGAATTTTATGTATGACATCTTTTGTGTCAGGAGATAAAACAATGATAAAAACCGAGTAGTGAGAAGAGGCTAAAAGGCTTAACTAGGGACAGAAAATCGCCATTTTTGTTGGCTTTGTGTGAATTCTCTCCCTAGGGAGCCAAAACGTGGTGATAAGTCATGAGTTAATCCTGACAAGACTGAATCCTAGGCCTCCTGACTCTAACTGGAGGATAGCAACGAGCGGCAGAGTTCAGCACCCCAGCTCTTAGCAAAGGGGAAAGAAAAGAACAAACTTCAGCCAAGCTGCACCATCCACACGATGCATGTTGTGTGTGTGTGTGTGTGTGTGTGGTGCAGTATGTGTGTGTCAGGGGTAGGTAGGCAGGAGCCTGATTCTGCATTATCAGTGAAGAAGCCAATATTTTAAATTATTCTTGGACTGAGTTTTTTTTATTTCTATTAGGTCATTTCTTTCTTTTAAAGGTGCTGTTAGGAATAATTAATACTCTCTTGAGGACTTCTTTTTTATAAAGTTAAGTCATGATGTGTGTTTGAAGTAGGTCAACAAAAAGGAGCTGTCTGGTTTTGCTTTCTAAGCAACTCTGCCTGCATTGTCATCTACATGACTTTTTAATTAAAGTCCCTTCCAAGTTCATGAGTAAGAACCGCACCCCTCCCTCCTGAAACCGCTAAATTATTCACACTACCAGATGTCTCAAAAATGGCATGTCACAGACATAGGTAGATAAAAAGATTATGCATGTTCATATGACTGAGAGCTTTGATTCAAGTGTTTCTACAAAGACAAGTGGAACTGGAGCAGCCAGTGTTATTTCGGAAGTCACAATATTGCTCAGGGCTTTGTAGGGTTCAGGTAACTTATCTGAATCAAAAACTGAAAACAGAGCGATGCCGTGGAGGGGCCGGGTAGACAAAGGCACGTTCCAAGTCCAGCTGCACCACTTACCTACTGTGTGACTCGGGCAAGTTTTTCAACTTTTCTGAGTCTCAGTTTCTTTACCTACAAATTGGAGCAAATAATACAACCCTACAATCTCTACCATCCCCAAATCCAAAAGCTATGCAAGCTGACATCCTTTTCTTCATTCATTTGGCAGTGAAATCTGATTGACCTGAATTAATTTGGCCATAAAACATAAAACTATAAAGTCGTGAGGCTTCTTATAATCTGCGTTTCTTTTATTTAACATGAATCTACATGTTTTGCTACGGAATTTAAAGTATTAGTTATGAGGTGTGGCCTGCAGGGGGCAGCACCTAACATATGCTACTTGCAACACACTATTACATCTGGCCCCAGAGATTTCTGATAAAGGCTGGGGACCCATTCCGTCCTCATAGCTTGTGAGGACTGCATGAAATAAGGCACGTAGCACGCCTGCCACACCCTCTGTTGGTGCCATTTCCCTTCCCCTTCCCCGAAAAGAGCCTTTTCTTTGGTACCAGCTCCCTCCTTCCGGCAGCAGCCAGACATCTTGGCTCAGTGGCTGGTAAAGTTTTTCTGCACTTTTGGTGTCTACGGCTATTTGCCTAGCTTGCTTGCTAGGCTGTAAACTCCTTCATGTTAGAGATTATGTCCCAGTGATGATCAGCACGAAGTCCGCTAAAAGTTCAGCAAAAATTTAAAAAATGAGTGCAGCAATCATCTCTGAGGTACCTGCTGGGCTTCGTAGTCTCCCGATCACATTTCGGGCAGGGATGCTCTACAAGAGGGATTCACTGCAGGTGCAAAAGAAAAGAAAGGTTGCGGAGCCTTGGAGAAGCCGGTGGGAGGCAGAGGTGGGGTCTGCCTAGGTGCAGGTTTGCCTGGCGCTGTCCTGCTTTACGCCTGTTGTTGCCGGATAATCGCTAACTCTCGTTTCCTACTCTGTCATTCTCAGATGTGTCTTCATTTGGATGATAAATCATGTGGACACCCTGGACAAGGAGCACTAAGGGGAAGTCTCAGGGGGCAAGGAGCTTTTTTTTTTTTTTTTTGGCTGGGGCTGGGGCTTCACTGAAAGGAGAGAAGAGGATGCTTTTTAAAACGTTAGACTTGAGGGGTGTAGGAGACACAGAGGTGAGGGTGGCTAGCAACAACCTTGATCCCCTCAACAATGAGTAAGAGTGTAGGCTTTGGAGTCGATAGACACTGTGCAACACAGTGTAGTGGGCTAAATGGTGCCCCCCCCCCCAAAGATCTGTCCACGTCCTAACCCCAGGAACCTGTGAATGTGACCTTATTTGCAAAAATGGTCTTTGTAGATGTAATTAAGTTAAAGATCTCGAGAGGAGATCACCCTGGTGGCCCCTAAATCTGATGACAAATATCCTTATAAAGAGTCACACAGAGGGGAGACACGAGAGGAGGACAAGGCCACATGAGGATGAAGCAGAGATTGACGTTATTCAACCAACAGGTCAAGCAATGCCTGGAGCCACCAGAAGCTGGAAGAGGCAAAGAAGGATTCTCTCCTAGAGCATTTGGCAGGAGCGTGGCCCTGACAGAACCTTGATTCCAAACGTCTGGCCTCCAGAACAGTGAAAGAATACATTTTGATTGTTTTAAGCCACTAAGTTTGTGACAACTTGTTACAGCAACAGTGGAACACCAATACTCATAGGGTGAGTTTCCCGATCATTGTGAGTCTCAATTACTCCATCTGAAAATGGGGATAAGACTTGGACCCACCTTACAGGGCTGCTTTGAGGCATAATAGAAGTTGTACATGCAAGTTGCACGGCACCAAGTTCGTCCTTCATAGGTAGAAACTGTTCTGTCAGCTGAAGAGCCGGAATGAAATGCTGGACTCATCCAGCAGGTGGCAGCAGATGGATTTGCAAACAAGGGGATTTGCATAAGGTTTCTTGCCCAGCAACACAGCACCAGCTCTAGAGTAGTCGCCCTAGCTCACAAACTGGTGAGAATGAACCCTCGCCGCCTCAACGGGAGCTCTCGGCTCTGTAAAAACTAAACCGATTCCGTTTTCCTTTGACCATTGTATACAACAGAGGCTGATGGTGGTGAATATACAGAAAATATCTGGGTTCTAGGCCCAGCTCTGTCATCTCTCTAGGACTCGGTTTCCCCATCTGCAAAATAATAAGATGAAATACCAAGTGCAACATAAATTAGAGAACTGTTGTGAGACCAAAATAACATAATGTGTGAAAAACAAGAAGCCATAAAGCCCAGAAGGGGCCCAGTAGAGATTAATTCATAATTCCTTCCGCAGGAATGCGAGGGTCATAGCTTATTTGTGCATTCGTTTTGTTCACTGAGCAAACATTTATTTATGCCAGGCATTGTGAAGGTCCAGGATTACTGCTTACGTTTAAGAAGCTCATCTTCTAGTTTGAGTGGACAAACACGTGATAAAGGTGTGCACAGGGCATGATTTTCTCTCAGATGTTAGGATAACATTTCAATTCCATGTTTTGGCTTAAAAAACACATTCAATCCCCTTGGTAAAACATTTATATTTCCTTCTTAATTTCTTTTTAAAAATCTAAAAAAAAAAAAACCCCTACTACTTATGGTTAAGTGAAAAAAGAAAATTGCAGGCCAGCTGTGGTGGCTCACACCTGTAATCTTAGCACTCTGGGAGGCCGAGGCAAGAAGACTCCTTGAGGCCAGGAGTTTGAGATCAGCCTGAGCACAAGTGAGACCACCGTCTCTACAAAAATACAAGAATTAGCTGGGCATGGTGGCGCAGGCACCTGTAGTCCCTGCTACTTGGGAGACTGAGGCAGGAGGATCACTTGAGCCCAGGAGTTGGAGGTTGCAGTGAGCTATGATGATGCCACTGCACTCTAGCCTGGGTGACAGAGTGAGACTGTCTCAAAAAAAAAAAAAAAAAAAAAAAAAAAATTGCAGGCCAGAATGCACAGAAAGATCTATCCATTCTATCCATTTATCTTTCTACGTAAAAGCTGGGAGGCTATGCCCTCATAGTCTTAACAGTGGCTACCTCTGGAGAAAGGATGGAGTGATATTTGGAAAAAATGGGGTCTTTACCTTTTATTTTCTATACGGCTCAATCATTTGCATTTTTAACAAGCATACATTGCTTTTTTCCACTAAAAAAGATCAATACTATAGCAGCACAATTCACAATTGCAAAGATGTGGAAACAACCCAAGTGCTCATCAATACATGAGCGGATTAATAAAATGTGGTATATGTACACCACGGAGTTCTACTCAGCCACAAAAAACAATGGTGATCAAGCACCTCTTATCCTGGATAGAGCTGGAGCCCATTCTACTAAGTGAAGTATCCCAAGAATGGAAAAACAAGCACCACATGTACTCACCATCCAGTTGGTACCCCCATAATATCCCGAAATTAAAAAAATTAAAAAAAAAATTAAAAAAGTAAAAAAGATCAATAATAATATTTTTAATGACCCTACCCCCAGAAAAACTCTTCTGTACTCATGTGACTAATTCAAACCCTGAGGTGCGCACTAATGATGAAGCTAGCTGTCTCCCTTTTTGGAAGAAAATTAAAAGGAAAAGTCCATATTTGCTCTTCTTTGTACTCTTGCAGAGGTCATGTAACCGGAAATGATCCAAGCCCTCTCCTCTTTAAAGTGGTTTACAAACATTAGCTCAGCACTCCTCAGGGCCGCGTAATGAGGCGGGCTCATATAAACGGCTGGTGAGTCACAAGGAAGTGCCAGGCTGTGGCTCCAGGTCAGTGGGGCCTAATAACACCCCTAACGTGTGTCCACAGCTTTACAGCGTGCAAAGAAAGGCCTTTCCCCTGCGTTATCTAGGGTAACCCTTCTATGACCCCTAGGAGGTCAGGCCGGAACTGCTACGCCTATGTTATAGTTGGGGGAATGAAGGTTCTGAAAAGTGAAATGACAAGCCAAAGATGGGGAAGGTAGTCAGCAGCAGGGTTTAACTGCACTTGTACCATCTGCACAGCAAAGGTGATCGATAATGTCAAACCTCCTGGGACATACCTTTGGCAAGGAGGTGGGGGATGGGCAAAAAGAGCAGGCAGTCTTTCTGCCTAATCCTCCCTTTCGTTCCTTCCCGTCTTCCTTGCTATCCTCCTTCCCTCCCTCCTTCTACTCCACTGGGGAAAGAGAAACAGTGAGGAAAGGACCCTGTCACAGAAGTCAACAGATCATCACAATTCAGCAGTCAAGTTTTATGCAAATTTAAGTTATGCTGCAGATTTTAAACAGTACGGTAGAAATATACTAATCAAGTCTCATTTATGTGCAAATGTTGAAGAAATGAGAAGCTTCTCCAATTATAAATTAGTGGAGTGGCTTAAGTTCAAGGTTGGCAGGTCGAGTGACTTGCAGACAGTGTTCACACTTTTGCCACACGGGGGCGCCACCGTCGTGGATACCGGACATCCCTGCCGTTCTTTCCGGGCCGAACACGCGAGCTTGGCGTGATACAGTTTCCTCACCCTCCTCACTTGCCTCGAAACCGCGGTTAACACGGCTGCCTCTCCCACAGAGCTAAATTTCTCAAGGGCAGGACTGAACTCATTCTTCCTTTAAACCCTTTTTCCTAGACCAACGTCTGGCATATAGTATGATAGCTTATCATTAAGATGTTTTTTCCTCTTAAAAATATTTTTAGCGTGAAAAATGTCAAATATATCCCAAAGTACAGAGAATAATGTAATGAACTCCCTTGTACCCATTATCCAGCTTCAACAACGGTCTGCTCATGGCCAATCATCTTTCTTCTAGACTCACCATTTCTTAGAAGGAAATACATAAATGTGAATATTTCGGTGTGTTAAGACATTGTTAAAAAAAAAAGAAAGAAATTTAACTGCTAGTCCTCTCTCACTGTCTTTAAAATGCCTAGGGGAGTGGGTGGGGGGAACATTTTTCTAGAGATCCAAGGCTTTTGTGGACCAATTCCTTATAATGAGAAAAACTGAGAAGGGAAAGAGGAAGGAATAAGGATTACTGGGTCCTGAGCATTGTGCATTATTGTGTTATTTCATCCACCCAGGAGACTGAGGGATCATAATCCCGTTTCAAAGATAAGGCCCAGAGAGGTTGAGTGCTGTATCTTCGGCAAAGCTGGGATTGGAACTCAGCTCTATGTGGCTTCAGGGTCTGTATTCCCAACCCTCTGCTAGGATGACCCTCCAACACAGACCCGACCAAAGACACGCATGGTCTGAGGCCGCTAATGAGACCTTCCTGGGCTTCTGGCTCTTGTCTTCCTCTCCCCCACATGCCTAAATCCAGCTTCATTCACAGGGCCCTGGAGACCAGCCCTGCAGGTTACTCCAACTCTGGGAGGAGGGATTTCCATGCCTACCGTGTCAAAGATAGAATTAAGTGCCTTATTAAAAAGGTCATTTCCTCCTGTCGCTGTCGCAAGGAAATGATGACCTGGAGTCCTGAAGAACTTGTAAATAAGTTTGTAAGGGGTTAAACAATAAAATGCACACACTCTGGTTGGGATAAGCCATTTGTGGGGAAAAAGTCTAAGAGATGTGTTTCAATGTGTTCTTGAACAGATGAGACTGGATTTCATTGTGATGATAAGGGAGTATACCGAGCACCAATTACTTTGGGGGCAGGGGGACCACACTGCAAGAGAAGGAAATTGGCCACCCTTGGAAGCTTCGAAAATGACATGTCTCGGGGGCAAATGCTGGCAATGTCTGTCCATCCAGTGTCCGGGCAAGAAGACAGCTTGGCCTGCAGCCGCCAGCAGTGAGGTTTGCTGGGCACAGCAGCACCTGTTGTGGGAGAGAGCACCTTGAGCAATCCAGCTGAGAGCTATGTCTTCTGTTCGACCCTTGCCCTGACTCTTTGCTCACTCTTCTGGATAACGTGGTTCTTGGGTATTCATTTTCCAACAGGGAAAGAACAAGCCACCCCAGCCTACACGAACTTCCAGTACACTTAAAAGTTTTATTTCTCATCCTACATGAATAGATTGGCTTTCTGGTTATAACTTGGCTTCTCTAGTCATTTGCCTTCAGGGAGGGAATGGTCTGATCTCCTTACTGGAGTGTGCTGTCTGCTTGCCAGCTTTCCTTCTCTTTGTAAATTAATGAATGGGCCTCCTGTAGTTTATATAACAGCCTCTTGGGTATGCTTGGTTAATGCCTGGCTGCCTGGGGAAGATGGACCAGGTGGAGATGCCAACAAATCTGGCCAGCAAGAGAGCAGGCCCTGTAGGTGGAGAATTCATCAAGGCAATGAATGCTGCCTCCTGGGGTCTCTTGGGAGAGAGCTGGGCTTTGAACCACAGTGACATGTGGACCTTAACACAGGGAACTGAAATCCTTCATGCCCCAAAGGAACCAAGTTTGGATCCCTTCGCCTCTAAGCAGGTTATTCCAGTTCAGCTG
The DNA here is from genome assembly GCF_041146395.1 of Eulemur rufifrons. Taxonomy (NCBI): domain Eukaryota; kingdom Metazoa; phylum Chordata; class Mammalia; order Primates; family Lemuridae; genus Eulemur; species Eulemur rufifrons. Next base: position 51,542,372 of record NC_090990.1, read on the forward strand.
GGGAGCATCTCTGCCTAATTCCTGTTGGCATGGGACACAGAGGTTCCTGGAAGCAAAACTTTGCCATGTCACTGCTTTCCTTAAAATCCTCTGATGGCTCCTTACTACCTCGAGCATAAAGTCCAAACTCCTTGGCAAGACTTGCCCTTGTGGTGAGAAAAATGAAAAGATTATTGCTGCACTATTTCATCACATCGAATCCCCTTACAACCGTAAGGTGCATTATTATTCGAAGAGATTAAAAAAACACTGTCAGGTAAACTATGATAACCCATTGATGATCAGACACAGCCAATTTCAGATAGATTAAAATGTAGAAAATATTCGAGTCTTAAAGTGGCTGAAATATCGTATTTAAAACAAAAGCTGAGAGTTGCAATTTTTCCTTCTTTGGGGAGAGACACAATTTATTAATTCATTTTTGAGAAAAAGAGTTCTGTCATTTAGGAAAACATTGTAATCAACTTTATTTATTATCATATTTTTTTGAGAAGATCCGGCCTAATATGCCTAGGCCGGGATAAGTGAGAGGATGACAGAGAGAGAGAGAAGCTGCTCTGCACAACAAGGTGACAGGGAACAAGAGCTTTCCTTGGCTGCCAGTACATTGGGGACAGGCAGGTGTGAGGAAGGGCCAGCCTCACAGCAATGTTCTCTAGGACTACCCCCGAGCTTTCAAATACATGCTCATCTGGCCCCAATGTCACAGATTCAGACTGAAATGTCTTGAGGTGGGTCCTGGGCCTTGGTCTTTTTAAGAGCCTCTAGGAGATGCTAATGATGAGACAGAGGAGGTGGTGGTCACAGGGGCCTAAGAAGATAAAGTTGGCTGGTAAGAACCTTCCTTTAGAGGAGGTGCCCAAGCAAGTTGGGGCCACCAGAGCCAGTGTTTGGGAGTGAGCTGTTCCCTATGTGAGCGGTGGCCTTCTTTGGCTCTCCCAACCCTGCAGTGTGAGCTGCCCACGCCCATAGTTGGGTGCCAGTGGTGCTAGCTGGGATATGGAGGGAAATGAATTGATTCCCAGAAAGGAAGATGCAGAGTACCAATGGCAAAGCAGAGCTGAGAGCAGCAGTGAGTGATGGGGGAGCAGGGCCAGTCTCCTCGGGGAGACTCACACCACCACCAGAACCACACCAAATCCTCAGAGCTACTAGGCTCCCCACTGTTATTGGTATGGTGGCAACAGCTTTTTCCATTTGAATAGTGAATGAAAGGATCATTCCAGAAGGCTTGAGGAATTGAGGGACATTCAGGACCAATGCTTTGGTGTCACCGAATGTTTTATGACCTGGTTCCTGCCCACCTTCTCGGATCCCCTCCACACCTATACTTTCCCCCTCCTCCATCCTGGGCTGCTTGGAAAATACCATTCACTGTTCAAGGCTCCGCCCAAGGTTTCCCTGCTCTGAGACCCCTTTTTTCACCCACCTCCGTTGGAGTGGACTATTTTCTCTGCTGCCACACTGAATCACATGCAGACTTCGCTCAGAATGCCTCTGTTTTGGGTGGAATTGTGTCCTCCCCAAGTCGTATCCCCTGGTGCCTCAGAATGTGACCTTATTTGGAGACAGGGTCGTTATGAAGGTAATCAAGTTAAAATGAGGTCGTTAGGATGGGCTCTAACCCAATATTACCGGTGCCCTTATAAAAAGAGGAGAATTTGGACACAGAGAAAAGCACACGCAGAGAGAAGGCCGTGTGAAGATCGGAGTTCTGCTCCATGAGCCAAGGAACTCCCAGAGCTAGGAGAGAGGCCTGGAACAGGTCCTTCCTTAGCCCCTCCAGAGGGAGCGTGGCCCTGCTCTTGACCTTGGACTTCTAGCCTCCATAACTATGAGACAATAACTTCCTGTTGTTCTAAGCCACTCAGTTTGCAGTACTTTCTATGGCAGCCCTAGAAAACTCATACCGCCTGTGGCATGTCAGTGACTTCACCCTTTCAGGTCTGTTACCCCCATTAAGCTATGAGCCCCCCAAAAGCAGAGACTGCCTTACTCATCTTTGTATCTGATCTAACAACTCGTAAATGTTTGTTGAATGAATCACTGATTGCAGTGCATCCCCCAGGTTCCTGAACCTACTCTCAGAAACAGCACCCAGTGGGGGAATGTGCCTCGGGATCAGTTTGGCTGCCGTTACCTGCCCCGCTGCTGGCTGTCCATGATCACGTAACCACAGCAAGGACAACGACCCCATTTTCAGCTAGGATTCAGTGGTCATCGAATCGTATTAGAATGCATTCCCTCAGTCAGCCACTCAACAGCCGCTCATTGAGTGACTCCCCTGGGTCAGGCTCTGGGCTAAGAACTGGGGATAGAGTAGTGAGCCAGACCAGCCTGGTCCCAGCCCTCATGGGGTTTAAAAACTAACAGGAGAGACAGAGCAAGTAACTGTAATTGCAATGGAGGTACATGCTCCAAGGAGCAGCACAGAACAGCAAGAGAATAATTAACAGGGGCACCTGGTTAATCCCAGAAAGCTCCTCAGAGAAAGTGATTTTTGGTCCGAGCAAAGAGAGACTCATAGGAATAAGCTAGGCAAAAAAGCAGGGAAGCACGTTCCCCATAGAGGACATAGCACGTGTGGAGGCCATTTGTTCAACAATTATCTGCTGAGAAGTTACTAAGGGCCCGAGTCCTGCACACAGCAGAGAAAACAGCCAATAACAATCCCAGCTGTTGATGAAGGTCACATTCTAGAAGCCAGAAGGAGCCAAGCGGGAGAAACTGAAGGAAGAAGAAAGCATGGCAGTTATCTTCCAGGAAATGAAATTGAGTAAGTGTGACCCAGCAGCTATCTGGGTCATTGCTGGGCTCCCACACCTAGAACGGTGCCCGGCGCGCCGTAAGAGCTTGAGACATTATTTGCTGTGAATGAACGAGAGTCATCGAGTCGGGTGGGGTCGGGGTGTGTGGGGTGATTCTGACACTGCCTGGGTTAACCACCACTAAACTAGAAAGTGCTTTTGACTTTACAGAGGCTTTTAACATGCACAGTCCCGTTTTTTTACTGCTGTTAAATGGTACAGTTGGTCTCAATAACACTATTACCAGAACATTCTGGTAATAAAATGTTCTCAGCTTGGAGTGGCCCAGTTTTAAGGCCAGATTCTCAGCTGTTGGCATTCTTCACCCGAGCCAGACCGTGTCGTTCTCAGGTGGCTCGGGTGACTGTGCTCAGCAACCCAGGAAGGAAGAAATCGTGTCCTTCCCGTGCTGGCGGCTGCCTTCCTTGCTCAGGTCACCGTGACCTATAGTCCAGGCCATTAAAAGGGGAAGAGCCACAATCCAACTCCAAGGCAGATAATTCTTTTGTTTAAGAAAATACTTTGGTGGACTTTTTGGTAGATAGAGGCAGATTCCATCTCCCTCTTCCTCTTCCTTTTTTTTAAACACAAGAAAATGTACATTGTAGAAAATAATATAAAATACATGAAATTAAATGAAAAGTAAAAGTCATCCATAATCCTACCAACCAGAAATAACCAGTTTATATTTGGTTGTATTACTTACAGACTTTTTCTCTGCAGGTAGGTATATGTATGTATATTTACATTTATAAAAATGAGATTATATTAATATAATACATATCAATTTGCAATCTACTTGAGCTTCATAATTTATTATAAAAAATACGCTTCAAAATTTATTATAAGTGTTTTCTAGGTCAATAGAGATCCATTAACATCACTATTTTAAATTCTGGCCTAGCCTCGTATTACGGCCTCCTGTGTTTTCCATTTCCAATTTCTCTCCACCTTGTGATCAGGTTAGTTCTCCTGAAGCATGACCTTGATCATGCTACGTTGCTGTTGAAAACTTTTCGAATTTCCTACAGATGAAAACATTTCCTACAGATGAAGTCCAGATTACTTCACCCGAAATTCCAGACCCTCTGTGATGTGATTCTGCCCCAATCTGCTTTTCCATTATCTTCCATCACCTTCCCAGGTGTATCTGATGCTCTAGGGACCCTGTTTCTAAAGGTCTGTGCTACTTTTCTCACCTCTGCTAACCTGTCCTTTCCACCCAGAATGCCATCCCGCCCTACTCCCCAGCTGCAGGAACCCCAGGCCACCTTCCAGTTGAGCCCAAGGCATGTTCCACCATCAGGTGCTGTTTCTGAGAGTAGATCCAGGAAACTGGGGGATGCACAGCAATCACTGATTCATTCAGCAAACATTTAGGAGTTGTCAGATGAAGTACAAAGGTGAGTAAGGCAGTCTCTGCTTTTGAGAGCCTTATAGTTTAGTGTGGGTAACAGATCTAAAAAGATGAAGTCACTGACATGCTGGAGGCTGTATGAGTTTGCTAGGGCTGCCATAACAAAGTACCAGATGCCATCTTCTTCAGAAAGCCTTGTTCCTCTCCGGTAAGTGCACCAGGAGCTGAGCCAAGTGCTTTTTTCCTTAGAGGAAAAAAGATACTTTGCCACATCTTTGTTATTGCTTAAAACATATTTTGCTTCTTTGGATGTGTATGTGCATACACACACACACATATAATACACTGTGCAAAGGAGGACAGTTGTAGGGCAGACTTGGAATTTAGAACTTCACTCCCACTAATGCTTTCCTCATTTACAAAAATTATTTGTATACATCCACATGTCCACATAGATATGTATATATGTATGCATATGCATATGAATGTATGTATGTATATTTATATAGATATATAAAGATTCTTGCAATTGACTTTCTAGAGGCTGCCACGCTAAGGCACAAGCTGATCCTCTTACAACATTTACCGGTTTCAGTTGGCCATGCATTTTATTAGGGAGCTTGCAGGGAAAAGGCGCCTGAGTCATGCCTTGGGTAAACCTGTCAGCCCCAGTCTAGAATCTGGCTCCTCCTTGGTTTTGTGCTATTAAGGTGACAAATAGAGGCCAGGCGCCACAGCTCACACCTGTTAATCCTAAGCACTTTCGGAGGCTGTGGCAGGAGGATTGCTTGAGGCCGGGACTTTGACACCAGCCTGAGCAAGAGTGAGAACTTGTCTCTACAAAAAATAGAAAAATTAGCTGGGCATGGTGGTGCCCGCCTGTAATCTCAGCTACTCAGGAGGCTGAGGCAGGAAGATCGCTTGAGCCCAGGAGTCTGAGGTTGCAGTGAGCTATGATGATGCCACTACCCGGGCAACAGAGCAAGACTCTGTCTCAAAAATAAATAAATAAATATTATAGATAAATAGCTGTTAATAAATGCCCTGAGGATGTATGAGACGTGACAGCTGGCTGAGAGGTTGGATGGTGTGCTGACTGTTGGCGAGCTCATGTTGAACGAAGTTGATTTCCTGGGCCAGCTCTTCTGTGCAAGCATCGGCATTCAAAGCCTAGACTCCCTTTATAATCCAAGAAATTAGATTTTCTCAGCTTTTGGAGTCAACTGTGTGGGTGTATAGCATTTCAAAGCTGCAAAAATGGCAAGGAGGAGGACAGGAGGGAGACTTATGTGAAGCCTTTTACCCAAGAGAAGCTCAGGGTTCCAGCAGTGCTCGTCTTGAGAACTGACCTGCGCAGTTCCTTCTCCCCGAGGCAGCCTTGCCAACTTGCTCGGCCGGCCCTCAGGTATTGCTGATCCCGTGGGCTCCACGCCCTGTTCAGAAGAATCAGGGCTGGGCACACGGATCCCCCTGCACTGTCCCTGAGCCTTTGTGGTTGTTGATGATGGTGTCGTAAACTGGCTCCCGTCGGGCTTAACATTCTCTTTTCACTCTTGTGTCTGCCTCAGTGATCTCGTCCACTCCCATGGCTCTCAATGCCACCTATCTTATGACAACTCCCACATTTACATCTCCATTTCAGGTCTGTCTTCTGAGCCCAGACCCATGTGTCCAACCACCTGCTTGGCATCGCCATCTGGCTGTTGGCCTTGCATCACAGACTCGGCATGTGTAAAATGAATTCATCAGCTGCCTCCTCCAGGGCTCCCTATCCAGAGGGTGACACCACCTGCCACCCAGCCACTCAAGGAAGACATCGGGATGTGTCATCATCCACACCTCCTCTCTTTGTCACCTCCCCTGCACTCTATCCCACTGCATGATTGGAGAAGCATCAGGCCCTGCCAATCCAACACCTCCCGAAGAGCTCTCACTTCTGCCCACTGTTCTGCATTTTCGCCACCAGCACCCTGCTCCAAGACAGCCTGGTCTCCTGCCTGGACTCTTCCTAAACCCTCTAACTGGTTCCCCCACAGCGATGTTTAGGGGGGAAGGTTAACACCGTACTTGCTCTATTCAGTCTCTGCAACAACCAATTCAACAGACTGCTGGAGAATGTGGCCAGGATGCTCTGGTTCTCAGCCCTTGATTTGGAAAGCTGGGTGTACGTGTCCCAACTGAGCAAGCCTGATGGGCCCTTTGGCTAGAATAATTCCCTACGTGGCCTCTCCAAGCCAGAGACAGGCCCTGCAAGAAGTCTTCCTAGAATGACTGTCTCAATATCTAAAATCTACTTTTCTTGTATCATCTCAATGAGTGTGGAGTGAGAGTGACACAGGCATCCGGACTCCATGAGGCCGAGCATGCCAACTACAGGAGGGTGGCTTCAGGCAGGCACTGGGACGCACCTGCCAGCCCACACACTCGCCCTGCACGGGCCCCAGCCCTGGGGTCTCCCACTGTCTCTCTAAGCCCGTTTCCCCGGCTGCTGCTTCCCCCTCCTTTTATTCTTTTTCTTCTTCCTCTTCTTTTTCCTTTCCTCCTCCTCCCCTTCCTTCTCCTTCTCCTCACAGCTATATTGAGGTATAATTGATATACAAAAAAACTGCACATATTTAAAGTATACAATTGATGAGTTCAGGCACATGCATACACCCATGTCCCCCACATCTATCCTTGCTGTTCTCTAATCTGTTTTACCCACAGCAGCCAAAGATGATTTTTAAAAACTCAAATGTGATTATGTCACCCTCCTGCTTAAACACTATCAAATGGTTTCCCATTTCTTGTATTAAAAAATTCAAATCCTTTGTCACAGTTCACAGTGCCTTGCATGACCGAGGCACACACTCCTCAGCAGCTTCACTCAACGTCACCTGGCATCACCCAGTGTCACCTGATGTCACCCAGCATCACCCAATGTCACCCACCATCACCCAGTGTCACCAGGTGTCACCTGGCATCACCCAGTGCCACCTGATGTCACCCAGCATCACCCAATGTCACCTAGCATCACCCAGTGTCATCAGCATCACCTGGCACCACCCAGTGTCACCCAGCATCACCCAGTGTCACCTGATGTCACTCAGCATCATGCTGCCTGCTTTCTCTGTCCTCCCGTGCTCCTGCCACACAGGACGTGTCTGGTTCCTTAGACTCGTGGACGATGGAGCTCCTTCCTGTTATCGCAGGGGTTGTTTCCTGTTTGTCTGGCTAATCCCCATTCATCTCTTAGGTTCCAGCTCAAATGTCTCCCCCACAGGAAAACCTTCCGTAGCCCCTGAGACCAGATCAGCACCAACTCTGCACTGCACAGCGCCGTGCTTCTCTGCATTGCTGTTCGCAGCGGCTGTCGTGTGATGCACGATTAGCTCGACATTTTCTCTACTAGCTTGTAAGCTCCATGAAGTTAGGGACGGCATCTTCTCCTTTGGTGATGTCCTTCCAGCACCTAGTGCAACACCTGGCATTTAGCAAGTGTCCAACAAGTATTTCTTAAATGGATAAAATATGTTCTAAATCTAGATCTTTCTGATATAGAACAAATTAGTAATTTTTGTTGGTGTCATGCCAGTTTTAAGTGACTAGCCTTGCTTGTTGCTTGTCCATTGATCAGTGTTACTTTTTCGTAGAATTCACCAAGAGCATTTGCCCTAGCCAGGTACTGTACTAGGTACCGGGAATCAAAAAACCTTTTTTTTTCCACTTTCTAATTATTTTGTTATATTTTTCTGTTATCTATGCTTATGGTGTTTCTACAGACTGAATGTTTGTGTCTTCCCAAAAATTCGTGTTGAAATCTAATCCCCAGTGTGATAATATTTGCAAGTGGGGCCTTTGGGAAGTCATTACGTCATGAAGACGGAGGCCTTATGGATGAGACTGGTGCCCTTGTGGAAGGAAGCCAGAGTGCCAGCTAGCTCTCCTTCCACTGGGTGGGGACACAGGGAGAAATCAGCAGTCTGCAGCCTGGAAGAAGGCCCTCACCAGGACCTAACCATGCTGTCGCCCTGATCTTGGACTTCAAGCCACCAGCGCTATGAGAAAAAAATTTCTGTTGTTTCTAAGCCTCTCAGTCTATGGTACCTTGTTATAGCAGTTTGAACTAAGACGAGTTATTTACCATATTGTATCTCTACAGTGGAAATACTACGTGGTGGTGAGCTACCATACATCTCTTCCCAACTCGAGAGTTCAGTGACTTCACACTGATAGCTAAAAATTAGCCATGTAGGCGGCTTTACACTACAGAAAACAGCAAATGTTACAAATCAGCCTCCCCCTGGGAATCAAAATTGAATTAGATTTTGATCCTGCCCAGAGGAGTTTACCCATCAGCAGGGTAGAGCTCAAGTGTATATTTTCACAGAAGGACACAGATGATGGGAAGATTGGGGATATTCCTAGAAGTGACAACACTTACACCTATTATGCTCAATGGGATCATTCATCGCAGAGAATGCAGGGTGTCTGAGAAAGGGTTATGGGCCCTCCTGGCTGAGCCGCTGTGGCTGTGGCCAGGTTAATTACAGGGAGAGTGCAGCCGGGGTCAGGAGGGCTGAGCTGACTCACCCAGCAAAGAAAGTAATCAGGAGTCACGCCAGGCCAGGCGAGCAGGCTGGGGGTCACCCAGGGGGGAAGCAGACACAGAGCACCAGGTTGTCAAACACCTGGCTGTCCCCATGCTCTCTCTCTGGCCACCGCAGATCCCACTTGCAGCTGACACCTTCTGTGCCCAGGCTTATGGCTTGCCAGCAAGGCTGAGCCAAGGTCTTCAGGCAAAAGATTGAGCAACAAGCCCTGTATGCAGGGAGAGCTGGGCTTGTATCTGGCACCACGTGGAGCTATGTGACTCTGAGCAGGTTATGTCAGCTTTCTGGGGCTCGTTTTCCTCTTTAGCAGAATGAGGCAGTAGTATCTGTGGCTCATTGGGGAGATGAAATACTGTACAGCAAGTGCCTCTCTGTAGTTGATATGCAATAGTTGTGTGTTCCTTTCCTCACAGGTGTGGGTTTTGCTTTGGGGTCCCTTTTATTCCCTTTCCTTTCTTTTCTTTTTCTTTCTTTTTTTTTTGGAAACAATGTCTCGCTCTGTCACCCTGGGTAGAGTGCAGTGGTGTCATCGTAGCTCACTGCAACCTCAAACTCCTGGGCTCAAACGATCCTCCTGCCTCAGCCTCCTGAATAGCTGAGACTAAAGGCATGTGCCACCATGCCCAGCTAAGTTTAATTTTTTTTTTTTTTGTAGAGACAGGGTCTTGCTATGTTGCCCAGGATGGTCTTGAACTCCTGGCCTCAAGCGATTATCCTGCCTCAGCCTCCTAGAGTGCTAGGATTATAGGCACAAGCCACCATGCCCGGCCTTTTATTTCCTTTCTTTACTGCTCTGTCCCCTCAGCACCCCCACCCACACCCCCATACTTGTGATGTGATGAGTAGGCTCTTCCTGTGCTATGGAGGGGTATTGGCACCCAATAAATATTTGTGAGGTGAATGCTCAGATGGATGGAGAAATGAACAAACCCTTCATTTAAGGGCTTCTACTGCCACTACAGTAACCATGGCCAACAATAAAGTGGCCACAGAAAGCCTTTTCGTTTCTAACTCAATTCCACCACAGACAGCCTTTGGCTGTCGACCCCTTCAGGTATTGCTCTGTGGCCAAGTCACCTCGCCCAGATCACACCCTTTCCCAGGTTGACCCACAGTCAATGAATGACAGTGCTGGAATATAAGTGCCTGGTCATCTCCACCCAGTTCCGATAACACCGGAAGGCCGTTCTAACTGCAGAGCTCCTCTGGACTCGGCTGTCTTCAGGCCTACATTTGGTTTGGGTCCTCCCTCTGCATCTCTGCTTCCCGTCCTTTCTCGAATGTTGATCCCTAATAAATACCCTATACCCTCTTCTCTGTCTGAGTCCACTTTCTGAGGGATGAACCAGCAGCATATTGGCTCACCTCACTGAAGGGGTGAGGGGCTACCAGGCATAGCTGGGTAGAAAGCCAAGCTGGCGATGATCCCTGCCCTCACAGCCTTACAGTCTAGTAAGAGACACCTTAAACAAACAAACGCAGATGCAGTGCAGCAATCACGGTTACACAGGGGATGCTAAGAAAAAGGATGAGCGTTTACACCTGGGGGATTTAACTTGGCCTCAGGGTCCAGGGAGGCCTCCCTGAGCAGGTGACCTGTAAGTTGACTTTAAGAGTAAGTAAGAAGGAGCCAGACAGGGGTACAGCCCGCCCAGGCAGAGGGAACCACACATGGTAGGAAGGAGTTTGATGTGTTGGAGCAACGGAAAGGCCAGAGCGGCTGGAGCTTAATGTAGCACAATTTTGAGGTGGGGAAGAGCTTTGCTTTGTGGGCTCCCTTCTTTGTTTGAACCCATCACTCTGAGTCCTCTATGTTCCTGCTGCCTATCGGATGCCCAGAGCACACAGGCTCGTTCTCTCTCTCTCTCTCTGCTCAGACCTGCTGCCTGCCTCATATCCACCCCTGGCCCTCCTTTTCCCTTCAAAGCGAGTCTATTCTGTGTCCCCTTTTTGGATACTCGTCAGACTTCCTTAATGAATTCAAAAAATGAATGGCGGTGCATTTCCCCTCAGATCATCCAGTTTCCAAAGATCTTTGCCACAACACCTCTGTTGCAGGTGTGTGGCAGGATTATGCAGAGAGGAAACAGCGGGGCGAGGCCCAGCCAAGCAGAGAAAGGAAAGCCTTAGCTGAAAGGCTGCACCGAGGTGGGTGAGGTGCAGGAGCCAGGCGCTGGCATAGGGACGGGGGCTGGAACCAGGAAACAAGTCCGGTCGGAGTCCCAATTACTGTTATGCCAGAAAGTGCAGTGCACGGCAGCGTCAGCTGGGAGACGGCTGAGCTGCTAAAGAGCTTTTATAGTCCTGCCCGTCTGCACTGGGAGCTGCAGCTGGAGGCGCAGGGCCCGTCTGCAGCCGTGAGTAATGCTGAGCGCGGCGGGCGCAGAGGTGGGTGGTGTGGGCAGGGAGGGGAGGGCGGCACACGGGAGCAGGGGAGCTTTCTGGAGCCAGGAACCACACCTGTCTACATCTTTCAAAGCTTTATCACCTTTGCAGTTTAAGCAGTTTCATTTCCACAGAGATTAGAAGTAAGTGTGAGCAATTAAATAAATTGTGCCTAATTTATGACTCCCTAAAGAAGTATGAGAGAAAGCCCTGAACTCCATCCCACCCATCACATATCATGGCCACGAGTGCCTTCTTTATGTCTTTCTTAAGAGTTTTGAAATGCATATATGTATATGGTTTATTTGTTTATACCTATGGTCTTATTGCAAGGATATTTTCAGGTTTTATCTTGTAAGTATTTAGTTCCATGACCTTCTCTCACCATGATATTTTAGGCAGCAAAATACCGTCTTCCCTCTGCGGCAGGGGCAAGAGGCCAGGCGTTTGCTTACAGCGTCCAGGCCCATCCTCTGCGGGTGGCTCTGCCGGCCTTTCCGGGCTCCTCTCGCCGGGGCCTCGACAGCTCTGTGCGGGCTGCCTGGCCTCCCTGGGCGCCCAGGAGATGGGCCTTGCTTGTCTCTCTGCTCCCAGACCCGTGTTTTTCAAGACTGACTTGCAACCCATTGATGGGCTGGCTGTGAAATCAACAGTCATGACCAGCATTTTCAGTTTTGTATTATTTATTTTGAGATCTTTTGCTATGTTATATTTGAATATTAATAAAATCACGTTTGTTATTTAACTTTGTTATGTTTTCACTTGCTCATATATAATAAGAGTATTGTCTCATGAAACTTTTGCTTCTGTTGTATGTGTGTGTGCAACAGTGAAGAAGACAGACACAGGCCCGGACGTTTCGGAGGGGATGGTGCGGGCTGTGTTTTTCTTCAAATGTTTGAGCTGCGACCTACAGCGAGAAAATCATTTTATGCGGTAACATGGTATACATTAGGTGCACGCACACACTTAGTTTCAAAAGCATTTTCATATATGCTATTTTGATGTGTACAAGTCATGTGAAGTACGTAATATTTACTCATTTTAGATATGATGACATGGAAAGTGAGAGACTGAGAGACCTGTCAAAGGTTACAACACACAACTTGTCAATGTCGGAGCTTAGGACCTGAATCCAGGGACTCTGATCTAGTACTCTTTCTCACACACATGATTTTATATACCTGCACACAGAGTCAAAATACGATGTACTCTAACATCTAATCAATATATATATATGGAACTGTGACTTATTATGTACAATATTGTGTAAAGATACAATACTGTGCAACTGTGGTGCAACGTGGGAAAGCTACTTACGGAGTTTAGCAAATAGTAGGTGTGTTACAGTCAATGTTTGTGTCCACCAAAACTCATTATTCTGATTTTAGATTCCATTACTAGAAGTAGAATACCTAGAAGGAGGGAAGTGAGGACCTCGTACTCTTTTAAGAATGCTGTATTTCATTCTGAGCAGCACACTTGGAGGCTAAAGGCAACAAATAAGTTGTCTTTGGAAAAAAATGCCCTGAGAGGTGAGAGGGCTCAGGGCTGTGCTATACAGCGAGTGACGGAAGAGCAGGGCTGGAGAGCGCACACTGAGGGTGGGGGTCGGAGGGAGGTGCTCCAATACTTGAAGGGCTGTCCTAGGAAAGAGGGCACGAGCTTTGTTTTGTGTGTCCCCAGGGTGGAGACAGCAGGAGAGTGATTTCCTCGTGGGCTCATTGCGGTAGACCCCTGTGGGCTTTGCCTGCTCGGTATCCGCTTTCTTTCTTTGTGTGCTCAGGGAGCAGCACCCCCGGGTCCTGGCCCCCATGGTCCACTTTGGTGGTCTTAAGACTCTGGCCTAAGCTAATCAGCATGTCTCATTCTCTCTGGCCACAATCATTAGTCCAAGAATCAGCATGAATTAATTCAATAAAAAGTAAGTTTTAAACTTTTACAAAATGGTAAAAAGCCCCTTTCCCCACTGGATTTAGGGCTGCATGGACACTTGTGGTTGCTGGGGGCCACCTGAGAGAGTCAACACAGAGGTGAGCAGAATCCAGGAAGGGGTGACCCTGTGCCTGGGCTCTCTCATCCTGAGCCCCTGGAACGGCTGTGCTGAAGCACCTACATCTTTCCATTAGGAGAGCCCACGGGTGCAGGGGTCTCTGAGCTGGAGTTTAGGGTGAGGATATTTATTAGGGACTGCCCTGGGGATCAACACTTGAGGAAGGGAGGGGCAGGGAATAGAAGATGCAGAGAGAGGACTTAGCCAAACGCAGGCCTGAGACAGCCTCAGCCAAGGCCAGAGGCGCTCTGGAGCTAGAACGGCCTTCCAGAGTTGTCGGAGTTGGGTGGAGATGGCCAGGTGTTTATACTCCAGTGTTGATCATTCATTGACTGTGGCTTGCCCTGGAAGGGCCGCCACAACAGAGCAAGTCCAGAAGGAGCTGACAGTTAAAGGTTGTCTGCTGGCAGCTGTCCAGCAGCTGGTGGTAACAGTCCTTTATTGGAGAGACATCAGCTGGCACATTAGGGTCCACTACACAATATATTCCTTATTTGTTAATTTCTCTTTTGCTAAAGACAGTTTTTTTGTCACCAACAAAACTTTTTTGTCACCAACAACTGGAGAAATCCTGACAAACATAATAAGAAAATATTTTCTAAAATTCAGAGCTGTCCATATAGGTAAGGGGTTGCCCTGGGAGGTAGTGAGCTCCCCATCACCAGAGGTGTCCAAGCAAAGCCTGGCAGACCACTTTGGAAGGGAAGTTTCATGCACTGCAGGGAAACTGGAGCTGGATGACCTTTCAGTCTAAGATCCCATGACTCCCATTCCAGAAATTCTGGTCACTTTTACTGGACTGGCACGTGGACATCACATGGACAGCCAGAGCCTCCCAGGTCAAATCACATTTCTCCTGGTTCACTTCATTTGTTTCTAAACTTGAGGACAGATGAGAGGAGTAAGGAGTTTGCTAAAGAAAGAAGGGAAAGACACTTTTTTGGTCATTAGAAGGCATGTGAAAGGAATGTGTTTTGGTTTTGTTTTGCTTTTTTGTAGAGATGGGGTCTTGCTATGTTGCCCCAGCTGGTCTCAAATGCTCCTCCTGCCTCAGCCTCCCACGGTGCTGGGATTACAGGTGTGAGCCACCACGCACCACCTCAAGGAATGTTTTAACTGATTCTACCACAGGCAAGGGAGTTCTCACCTGCCACACCCACAAGAGGCAAGTTAGGCTCAATTAAGGCTATCTTGGAGTCTCCTCAGTTGAATTTCCCTCCCTCCATTTCTGCCTGTGTCTGAGTGACTTCATATGCCTCCTTGTCTGGCCTCTTGTGTCACTGTGTCAGCCTTCACCACTACTTCTTTGGCCATTCGTCCTTTGATGCCGAGAGCCTCAGCGTCACATGCCCCTGGGCCCTCCCTGCCCAGGACAAGGGGTTGAATTTCCCCAGCTGTGTGTCTGGGTCCTCCTCACTCCCAGCCCTGGGTGTCCAGGTCACGCCCGTCTGGTGGCTTCCTGTTACCGTGGATGCTTCTCCAGCCACATGGTCTCAGCCTCCTCTGAGGTTCTGCCACCCTGGGGCAGGGAGAAGGGGAGGTAGTTTGTACATAGTGTAAGGAAAGGGCCGCGGACTCGGCATCTAGCAAACCCGAGTCTGAGCCCAGCTAGCTCTGCCACTCACATGGATCAGTCACTCTGCGTCTCTGAGCTGCAATTTCCTCATCTATAAAGTGGGGCGATATCTGCCCTGCCTCACAAAGCTGTGTGGGACACCGCAGTCCTAGCTACTGTAGACTGCGCTCTTCCCAGGCCAGCGCTCTGCTGCACGCTTGGTGCTTCTCACTCCTCCCGACACACCCTTTGAAGATGGCATGTTCATCCCAACTTTACAGATAAGGAAGTGGAGGCTCAGGGAGGTCAAGTCACTTACCCAAGGTCACACAGCAGGGCTAAAAGTTGAACACTGTTCTGTCAACTATAAAACTCTTGCCATTTATGCATTTCACTATAAGATGAGGAACACAGAAAGGTTTAGAATAATGGTGAGAAGTCTTTTCTGCACATCAGCATTTATTACTATTTTGAAATCACACATAAGTCTCGCTGGGGCTCAAAGGCACAAGAACGGTTAGACAGGGATGGTGTTGGCACATGTGTGGGCAATTTGCCGAGCGAACCATCTCAAGTTAACAGGCCTTCCCATCTCTAATTTCTCAGCCTCTAGAAATACACAGTTAGCAAATGGGAAGAAAATAAAACTTCCTGTTACGTAAGATTGACTGGAGCACTTGAACCAGGAACTTGATTTGGATCTCAACTTTGAGGTCTCAAAGCCTGGCTGGGGGCAAAATGACCAGTGGCTTTGCCTCCCGTGTCTGCAGCCCTCCTCCTGCAGAATGGCCTCCGCAGGCACCACAGCCTGTGTGGGGCAGGAGCCCCTGACGGCCTCCAGGCTGGCACAGACCCCTGCCCAGGGACAGAAGCACATGCTGGGAGCATGATTGTTCCGCTCGTCGGAGCAATGCATTCGGACCCGGCTGGCAAGACGGTAAGATGCTGCAGGGGACCCACAGCTGCTGCACATGCTGGGGGCCTCCGAGTGTCTCCGCTCCAAACTGGATGAAGCTGTGGTGGTTTTATAGGCCCCTCATGCCAAGAAAGCAGCTGTCCAGAAGGCGGGCGCTGTTGTTGCTGCTACCTCTTAGACGAGGAAAAACCCGTCCAAAAGCCAAATAACCCCTCACGGAATTCAGCTCAAGGTTGGAAGTCTTCCTAGCTTGTCCTATGGACCTCAGCACCAAAAACCACAGCTTGCAAATATAATAGGTCATTTTGTATCAAAAGGTCAAGTAGGAAAAGGTAGAATTTTTAAATTATATGAACATATTCTCTAGGATCTGCTATGGGCTCAGACAGTGTTAACTATTTTTTTTCCATTGTAAATTTTAATATTTTTATCCCACGAAATTGGTTTTATTTGGTGTGCCCACGTCTTGAGTTTCTCCATGAAGGAGCAAAATCTCCATTAAAAAACAAAACAAAACAAAAAAAAAAGTGTCGTGGCAGGTACTGGCAGTCGTAAACCACCCAGGCGACACCAGACGGTGGCGCCAGAGAGGCGAGAGCGCGGTGCAGAGCGGGAGGCTCTGTCTTGAGTTTCCAGCGTTTCATTCGCTGGGTGCTCTGCGTTCCTCAGGTGTCAGTGGCCTGGCTGCTCTTGCTCCTCACGGTGTGATGAGGTGTCCTGAGGTGTGTCCCTAGCTGGTCACCCAAAATCCATCAGGAAGTGAGAGCAGTTCCTCATTGCTGCAGAGACACGCACACATTCCCTTTGGAAAGCCACACAGGTCATTACCAAGGGCCCCTGAAGTACCTGGCGCTTGCCACTGTCACTGACCCGGTCTGTGGTGCTGCATGCTGTTCATGGATCTGTCTCCCCCTCTGTTTGTAGCCAACATTACGGGGGCTCACGCTGGCCTGGGCACAATCTAAGATTCTAGATGTGTCAGCCCGGAACTTCCTAACGTGGCGCACCAGAGCTGGACGAGCCTCAGTCTTTGATCCTCTCATCCCTGGCTATGAGTAGATTCATCTGTTTATGCCATTATAATTTGTGCTGTGTGTTATGCCAATACTTAATACAAATGCCATGAGTATGTACAATGTGAAAAAGTTGGGAAATGCTGCCTTCGTTGAACCTTCACAGCAGTGTAGGGGGTCGTTACTAGTATATTATACTAATATCCCCATTTTACACATGAGAAAATGGAGCCTCCAAGGGATTGCTTGATGGGACCAAGGACACATGGCTAATAAGTAGCAGAGCCAGAATTGGAACCCAGAAAACCTGCCTCTAGAGTCCCCACGCTTTCGACCCTAGACCAGAAATTCTCAACTATGGCTGCACATTAGAATCTGAAGAACTTAAACAAAGAAACAAAACCCAAGCCAAGAAATTGTCACAGCCAAGAGAGGCCTAGGGAGACAGGAGGACTATATGTAATGTGGTACTGTGGTTGAGATCCTGGGACAGAAAGAGGACTTTAGAGAAAAACTGAGGAAATCCCAATAAAGTGTGGGCTTTAGTTAATAATAATGAATCAATATTAGTCCATTCATTGTGGCAAAGGTGCCACACTGATGTAGGATGTTAATAGCAGAGGAAACTGAGTGTGGAGTATACAGGAACTATACTCTGTACTATCTCTGTAATAATTCTGTGAGTCTAAAAGTGTTCTAAAGTAGAAAGTTTATTCTTAAAAAACAAACATAAAAAAGCTTAGGGCCCCACCTCATAACAGTTAAATCAGAATCACTGGAGGTGAGATCCAGGCATCATCAGAATTTCTAAAAAAGCTCTCCAGGAGATTGAAGTGTTCGCCCAGGATGGAGAAACCCTGCACTAGAGTCCTGAAGTGGACTCTAAGCACCTTGAGTACAGACAGCTTGTCTTGTTCATTTTCAACCCTCAGCACCTGGCCTAGTGCCTGGCGCAGGCGAGACATTCAGTACATTGTTGATGAATGAGTGAATGAATGAACAAATGAACTCAATTTAATCCTTAGCTAATCAACTCTGAAGAGATGAGAGTAAGTGAAAACATTTGATATTGTCAGGCAACAAGGGTATTGGTGGGTACCGACCACTATGGGCAGGCTGCTAGGTGCTGGCCGTGGCCAGAAGGCGGCTAGGAGGTGATGCCTGTCCTCAAGGCATGTTCCATAAGGGAGGGTGAGGCCCTGTGGGGTGTGGAATCAGATGATCTAGGTTCGAATCCCAGTTCCTCCATTCAGTAGCTCTGTGATCCCTGGGCCATTCTCTAACTACGTCGGAAGCTATGGGGGATATGAAAATAAAGCGGAAACTGACACTGCTGGTGTGTGACATAGAAACCCAACTGCAGAAACTCAAAAGAAGAAATTGGTTAAATGTGGCATATGGCAGAGTTTTGTTTTCATTGGTTTGCTCTCTACAAGATGTATTTCCTGTCATCCGACTCCACCCGTGCCCCAGTTGGAAATCACCTGCGAAAAGGACGGGAACCTAAGCTGTCCTGACATGAGCGGCTGGGATCCTGGCTGGGTCATGCGCTTGGGAAAGGAGGGAAAAGGAGAAGTTGGGTCTGGGGTAATGGGGAAGTAGGCTCCTCCTGGACCCACAGAATTCTGCCAGGGCCAGAGCTGCCTTTAGGTGTGGGAGGTCTGCCCGGTGATCCTTGCTAATGCTTACACAGGACTAACACTGCTCCAGGAACTTTGCTAAGTGCTTTACTTGCTAGAGATCATTTCTTGTCCATGACAGCCACATGAAGTGATCATTCTCTTTTTATAATTCCCATTTTATTGATGGTGAAACTGAGGCCTAGAGTTAAATAACTCATCCAAGGTTTCACACAGCTGTTAAGTGGCAGGACCAGGAGTCAACACAGGTAGTCTGGCTCAGAGTGTGTGTGCCTAAACACCACCCCACTCCACCTGGTAAGGGGGACGCAATCTGGTGGTTTTGCAGGAAAAAGACCAACTTCAGAATTAGGCATAGAGAGGTTCTAATCTGCAACCTTGGATGGGGCACTTAACTTTCCTCAGCTGTAAAGGGGAAGTCATAACAGGATTGCTCTGAGGATTAAATGAGATACTATCTCTTCTCCTTCATTCTCAGGCTTTCCTCCTTCCCTTCCCCCCATTAACCTCTACCTGGTTTTAACTTTCACATTTCTTTACCTTTGTTTTTCAAAGCTTGTGAAGAAAAGCACAGACCTTCCAGATCTTCATCTGCTCTTCTAATGGAGCAAAAACAAGGGACGAAGTCTTTTTAAAAATCACATATATTATGTGTGTACATATACACACATACACATTATATATATATATGCATTTATATATTAATCTGTTGGCTGAAGGAGTCAGGGCAGGCTTCTGAGAGGAGGTGACACTGCTTTGGAGGGCAGGGTTTGGTGAGGCAGGGGGCACCAGACTGTGACATGCAGAAGACCTTCTAGAAGGCAGCAGAAGGGGCATGCCATGAAGTTATTGATCAAATGCATGTGTGAGAGGGCCTGGTAAGCGGTGACATGGAAATGAATGTGGACCGGCCACCCTACCCATGTTATCTCTTTTGATTATCTCAACAGCCTACATTAATATGTCCGTTGTATAAGTAGGTTAAGTCACTTGCCCTAAACTACACGGTTAAGGAATAGAGGCACCAGGATATGGCTGATGTCACATGGACTTCCACCCTGAATAAATATATAAAGGTCAGCGGGCATGCGGTTGTGGAAAGAGGTTGCCAAGAAAACAGGAGGACTGAGTTTTAGTGCTAAATGTCCGTTGTAACCCACAAGGCTGTTAAGGGTTTAAATGAGATAATGCATTTCAAAGTGCTTTAACTGTAAATGGAAGACAGTATCAGACCATCGGGAATAAAGTTGTATCTACGTAAGTTTCAGAAGAGCATCTAGTGCAGTAATGAGAACCGTGGGGCTTACAGGTTCCTGTAAATCGGAGGGGGAAGTGGAAAGTGCATAAACTTTGCCATGATACAAACCTGGGTTCTAGTACTGGCTCTACTTTACCACTCACGAGCACATCCCTTCTCTGGGCCCCTTATCTTTAAGATGGAGCTGTTGTTCCCAGTGTGCTCTGGGGTCTTATCCAGCCCTTACATGGTGAGGTTCTGGGACAACACAGCTGGGCGCAGATTATCAGATGTACCTTCAACTTTGGACCTGCAGCGGCCCTAAAGATAGACAATCTCTGGAAAGAAAACATCACTTATCATAACTTAATTTTTAAAAACTTGATTTTTTTCTATTTATTACAAGAATGGTATATGTAAAAGTTCAAAAAACACTGAAAACTATAAAGAAGAATGTAAAGTCTATGAAAAACTGGAGTTTGCAAAATATATAAAGATGAATATAAAGTTCAGCTAGACCTAGACCCTGTTGACTTCTTGGTATTACTATAAATTTTTAATTAAATAAAATCAATATATGGAAGTCAGTATTTAAAATCCTGACACTTTCCTTTTGCATGATCTTCTCTCATTAAATATCAAGGGTACTTTCTACATATAGAACTGGCTTTTAAAAATTCTGGTGGGATTCTGTTAAGCAGTCAAAAATTTTTTTTTTGAAAATTAGTTGAGTATTTTGATATCCATATCCATTGTTAAATTGCTATTATATCTGCCAAACAGAAAGTGAAAAGCCTATTAAATTATGTATGTAATTATTCTTAAAACTCTTTACAGACTTTTAAAAAAAATCAGTCACATACAGAACTGGTTAATTAAACTTTACATCTTTAGGCTTTAGGTGCTGTTGATAATCTAAACACATCTTGCTTGATGAAAAGCTCACTCTCCATGCAATATTTTATTTGTTAAAAACTAACACAAGGCAGCACGTTTGGGAGAGGGTGTCTGCTGTATCAAACTAGCAGAGCCAAGCTGTCAATGTCTGTCTAGAGCCTTCTGTCAGAAGCTGGAATTCAACAGCTGTCTTCCCTTCATGCCATAAATGATCCAGCTCATTCAATCAGATTAATCCAGCTGGAGGAGCAGTCACTGGTAAGTAAAGCACCTGTGTGTGCAGGGATGGCTGGGGTTAGGGAACGGAACAGGAGTTGCATGAGGTGTTTGATTACCGAAGCTCTCATTCTTAGCTCCTCCCGTACCATTCAGGAGAGGGCAGGGTCTGCTGTGATAACAAACTCGCTCCCCCAAAGCTCAGTGGCTTCATGCAGAGAACATTTATTTCTCACTTACTACTATCACTGGTAGGCAGATGGACTGCTCCTTCTCGTCACTCTGGGACCAAGGCCGATAGAGGCTTCATTGTAACCCAGCCTTCTAAGAAATGTGGCAAATTCTCAACTCTTCCATCTGAAAGTACGGTATATAACTTTCATTCACATGTTATTGGACAAAGCAAGTCACATGGCTACACCTAACGTAAAAGAGGGTGGGGAAGTAGACTCCTGCCATGTGATTGTCATTTTTTTCACTAAACCAACTATCCAACATTGGGCAGGTTGGTTATGCTCTGTCAGCCTCAGTTTCAATATCTGTAAAATAGGGGGTTACCTGTCCTCTATTTTCATTCATTCAACGTGCATTCATTCACTACAGTTTTCTGGTTAGGGGCCCAAACTCTGGAGCCAGCTTACCTGGACCCATTCTCAACTAAGTCACATATTACCTGTATAACCTTAGGCAAGTTATTTAATATCTTCTGAACCTCAGTTTCCTTATCTGTAAAATGGGGACGCTAATGGTGCCCAGCTCACAGAGCTGTTGTGCAGCTGTAATGCATATATTTTACATAAGATACACAGAACAGTTAAAGTGCTCAGAACAGTTCCACGTGGCAAGTGCTTTGCATATGTTAGTTTCATTATTCATGCATCCATTTAGCCATTTATCCAGCAAATATTTATTCATAATCTTTCCTGGTTATCTTTGAAGGCTCTTATGAGGACTGAAGGAAGAAACCAGGCATAAATCCACCTTGCAAATGACAAGCTACCCACAGGGAAGCATGATGAGAAGACGCAGCATTTTTACAGGACTTGGTTTATTTTGGCCACCAATTATTGTACACCTAGCATGCGCTAGGCTCTATAATTAATGCTTTCATAATGACCCTAAGAGGTCACCTTATAGATGAGGAAATTGGGGTGTCAGGGGGCTAGGTAACTTGTCCCAGGTCCCACAGCGGTGAACGGCGGGCGCATCCGGGATCAGACCTAGGATGTGGTCAGCCGTGCATGGAAGCCTTCGCCCTTTCCCCAGCACCACGCTACTGGGGATCACGTGCTCATCATTGAACCTGTTTGTACCCTAAATTGAAAGCTCCTCAAAGGCAGGTGTTCCCCTTAATTCTTGGTGTTCTTTTATCATCCTGTACACACCAGTGACACCGTGGTGTGGCCATTAGAAAGTGGAGGAGAAGGAGAAAGAATGAAGCCAGACAGCAGTCTTGTGTTTAAATCCTGCCTCCCCCCAGCTGCATGGTGACCTTTGGGATGTCATTCCTCTTCTCCGGCTTTAATCTCTTCACTGCCACATCAGTGCCACAGCCTTTCTGTCCATAAAGGCTTCACGGCTCCCCGTCTTCGAACACTTACAGCTTAATAGATACTTGTTGACTTGACAAGAAGTCACGACCACACTTAAAAGGCTGAGTATTGTCAATTTTAGGCCATTTGGCTTTTTTCTGACACGCTTTAAAGTCAGAAATAAGAAGATATTATCTGACATTACCCATCTTTCTTCACCTGAGCACAAATTTTCTATTTTGCCTCTGGCTCTGCCATAGAAAGGGGAGTCGGGAGGGGGAGGGGAAACAGCCAAACCGTGAAGCTCCTGAGCCCTCATTTCAGGCAAGAAAGCAGACCCAGTCTGACCTCTGGAGGAAAAGTCCCCTTGAGACAATGCGCCAGGGTCATGCACTTGCAGCTCGCCAAGGCAAAACACACGTACTGCAAACACAATGGGCTGGGGGTAAACCATTCCTTCCTGCAGATACCAGCCTGCAGAAAACACAGCTTGGAGCCACCAGCTCGGGGAACGCGGTACGTGCCGCTCAGCCCGGGAGCGGTCAGTGATGCCACAGCAGCTGAGCAGGGAAGTCTTGGCGGACGTGTGGCCACCCCAGACGCTGCAAGCTCCACTCACAGTTTACCCAGTCCCCCTCGCACAGTAACAGCTGCCACTCTCGAGTCCCTACTCGGTGCTCTGCACTGTGTAGACATCAATGCTTTTACTCTCATACCAGCCCGCTGCAGAGAGGGCCCTGAAGCTCAGGAAGGTTGTATCCCTGGCTATGGTCACATGGGTGGTAAGTGCAAGGCCAGGACCCTAATCTATGACCTGCACTCCGAGTCCATTTCTGAGGTTTGTTACAGATCAGAAGTTATGGTAGAGGGGGACACCGATGCTTCCAGACCTCTCCAGCCTCTCTTACTCCTGGGAGGGTGCTCCTTCTGCCTGTTTCCTCCACAAGGAGGTCCTGAAGATACTGCGGCTGCCTGTGATTTCCAGCAACTTGACTTCCTGGGAACCTTCAGCAGCCCTGGTTTTCCAGGGCTGAGTCATTGTAGCATAGCCCATGTTCTTAGCTGGAACAGTCGTAGGAAAACGTCTGGAAACTCCCCCAGGTTTTATCAGCAAAGAATTTGTTGAAGACAATTCGGCCACATTCCTCAGCTTTCTCAGACCTCACCTTGCCCTGGGAGGATGAGAAAGGCCGGAAAGGCATGAGGGTGAAAATGAGCCCTGGAATTAGGAAGAGCTTTTCTGCCAGGTTCTGAAAACACAGCACTGACAGCAGCTGGCCTGTGAGAGCCCGGGGACAATGACCACGTGCCCAGGGCTGCACCTCTGTGGAGAGCTTGCCAGCCCCTGCCCCACGTCATCCATTCAACTTGACGACTAGTCCCGAAAGCCTAATATGCGCAAGGAACTGAATTAGGCACTGATGGTATTGCAAGACCCCAGTAATTAAGGGTGTCTTAGGTGCATCTAGGCTCAAAGTTTGTATCTGCTGCTCACTGGCTATGTGACCTTGGGCAGGTTATATAACCTCTCTGAGTCTTACTTTCCTATCTGTCATTCATCAGACTTCATGGGTTTGTGCTCAGGATTAAATGAGAAAGTATATCTGCTCAGCATAGTATGTGACACATCATAAGCACTCAAGTAACCGTAGCTATTAACATAAAACAACAATGGCACACCTTAATGAACTCAATTCAGTTCTGCAACACTTGTGGGGCACCTGGTAGGTGTTAGGAACTGTGCTTGGCTCTGGGGGAGGTGGAAAGACAGACGCAATCCCTGCCTTCAAGGAGCTCACCGGACACAGGCCATTAGCAAATTATTACTGTGAGGGACACGCAGCCACAGAGATGTATGAAGGGTATGGAGGGAGCAGAGAGTGGAGAAGGGTCAGTATAGCTGCCTGGAGAAGAGGATGCCTGAGCTGGGACCACAGGGGAATGGGAATTTGCCAGCCAAAAGGGACAGGGCTGGGAGGGAGGGTAGTCAGAGGGGACAGTCTGAGCTGAGGCTCGTGCTTACTCGGTCCAGGGTATGAACTGGAGGTGGAATGGCCTAGGATGACAGGACTCGGGGCTTGTTGGAGAAGACCTGCATTCAAGAGGGCTGTCCTTCCCTTTCCAGTTATTAACCTTTGGCAAATCTTACTACTGCTTGGAGACTTAATTTCCTCATCA
This sequence comes from Eulemur rufifrons, assembly GCF_041146395.1. Taxonomy (NCBI): domain Eukaryota; kingdom Metazoa; phylum Chordata; class Mammalia; order Primates; family Lemuridae; genus Eulemur; species Eulemur rufifrons. The sequence goes on from NC_090990.1 coordinate 51,566,750, forward strand.
GTAAAATAGAGATACCACCAGCTACTTACCAGGGTGAGCTCCAAAATGGGTTTGCACAGAGACAGGTATGTCTGTGGCTTTGCCTCTTGCACCCCACAGCAGGGTCTCTGGTGCACCAGGACTTCCAGGTACTCAGGAGGGCAGGGGATCCTCACTCACTGTGCCGGACACCGTGATCAGCACCGGGAGGCTTAGCTGGTCAGAGAAACTAAGCAGGATCATTATCCCTTTCTAGGTGTGTCCAGGACTGAGGGGGCCCCCAGCACTCAGACAATTCTGGGCAAACCTGATGCAATTGTCCCCAACACATGGGGACACAGGATTTTACTCAAGGCCAGTGGCCAAGCTGGAATTTGAACTCAGGCCTGTTTGCCCTCAGCACCCAAGTTTTTAACCACAGCACTATTACTTAAACCTATAAATGATGTTCTTTCAAAACAGAGTAATCGCCAAACTGAATCATTCCCAAACAGACCAATTAATCTTCCCTGTCTTTAAACTCGCTAATTCCCCTTCTGCACAATGGGCCCGGCGTTCTGTCTTGGGCTATGACGCCCATATTTAGAATACTTCAAATATTGTCAAGCGAATAGACTGTAAACAGAGAGGAGAGCCGGGGGGAGGGGGGAGGGGAGGGGGACTGGGACGAGGCTGCAGCTGCCAGCACCTGTCCTCCCAGGACCACAGCCGAGGCGGCGGCCTCAGGCTCTCTGCCCCCGTCGCCGCTCCCGTGCGGAGCTGGGGGCACCAGCTCCAAATATTCGGCAGGCCCTCCCCTCGAGCCCTGCAGTTGAGCAGCAGCTGTGAAATGGGAGTCTGGGAGGGAGGCTGAGCTGGGAGCAGAAGCCCTCAGGACCTTTGATTTCTTTTCCAAAGCACACTTTAAACCAGCAGCACGCTGGTGCGAGGATGGCAGCCCGCAACGAGGGATGAACTGGATGCCTGCTCGGCGACAGGCAGGCGTATGACACAAGGGTAAAGTATTATTTACTCCCTGGGAACAGGTGCTGCCCAGGACTCACAGTCCTCTCTTGCCTGACGTCTCTGCCCACATGGCCCGGCCCTTCTCACAGGCTGCTCCTTCCGTCGCCCCAGCCCGGGCACTGCTTCCTTGTGGCCCTCAGCAACACTCGGCTCCCAGGCGCCTGGCCCATGCCGCGGGGGGAGGGGGGGGCCGCTCCCGCCTGGGACATGTGCTTGCTGGAATCAGCTCGTTTTACATAAGCTGTTGGCACAGATGTCAGGTGATAACAACTTTTCGGCCCCAGTTAACCTGCAACCGCCCTGTCTGTGCCCACGCAGATGCAACAGAAAGCAGCAAAGGGAGAGTCACGGAAGAGTGAGAAACAAAGTGCCTGCGTGCAAGTGTCTCTGTGGACTGGCAAATTCACCTGGAAAAGCGCCCTGACCTACCAACCACCATCAGCTTTTCTCTTGCCGGGGAAACAAGCAGCCATGCAGATGAAATCCAGCTACCACCAGCTGGTCTTTCCTCCACTGATTATGTGTTAGTTCCTTAAAGCTCTGGTGGGTAAACATGCAAGAGAAACGGTTTGGGCTCTTCTGTTGATTCACAAAACAATACGGAAGGCAGTTAAGACATTTCTTTGCATAGTTTGATTAAGGACAAATAGAGAAGGGGAAATGAACGAGCAGAGGGCCTGGAGGTCTGGCTTGGCTTATGCACTGTCACAGGCTGTGTTCACCCCATGTTCCTCTTCCTGAACACCGTGACCCTCAGAACACGTTGGTGCCAGCTGTGAACCAGCTCCTCGGCCCAGAGATGCAGAGAGGAAAAAGTGCTCCCAAGCTGGCAGTGGAGGAGAGCAAATACACAGATAATCACAACACACGGCCCAGGGTCACCGGGCCATGAGTGAGGGAAGCCACATGCTATGGGTTAGAAGAGGACAAGATTGCACGTGGTTGAGCAACTCGGGAGAAGATGGCCTTGTAGCTTCCTGGTTCAGACCCTCCTCCACTCTCCTGGACCACAGTACGCCGCACCTTGGCTGGCATTGTGTCTCCAGGCTTGCCCCCCTCCAGTGCACCCTGCACTCTGCTGCCAGAGAGCTCTTTCTAATGTGAAAATTGGACATAGGCCTCCATTCATTCAAAATCTTTCACTGGCCACCATCATCACTCCAGGATAAAGGCTAACAAGGCCCATCATCATCTAGACTCTCCCTCCCTCCCCAGCCTCATCCCTCAAACCATTTTTATGCCAGCGGTGCTGAACTTTATGTCATTTTCGTTTCCCTAGATTGGCTTCCTAATGAACTCCTATTCACCCTTCAAGACCCACCTTCCATATGACAGTCTCATAATATTAATCATGTTGTCGTCTGTGCTATCTCATTCTTATTATAATTATATGGATTATAATGGTTTATTTTCCTGCTAATGTCTGCCCCAAAACTGGAGCTTCTTAGGGCAAAGGTCATGTATAATTCAAGGATGTATCCCTGGCATCTAGCACAGTGCCTGGCACTTAGTCATGCTCAACAAATGTTGGTACCCTCCCTTTCTTCCAAAGGGAATCTGACACCCTATTGGGTGCTGGCTATATCTAATGTCCTCAGTGCCCACCTCTCCCTTTCTAGGTCCTTCCCCTGTAGTCCTCGCCACACAGACCCTTTTCTGAAGGCTGGAGCTTCCTCCATTCTGAACAACCCTTGTCACTCCCCACCCCACCGAGAAAAGCCTGGTGTCAGGGGAAGATAATTTAAGCTCTTCCAGTAATTTAATTAGATTTGTTCTCTGTCTCCAGTTTGCAACTCATCCCTCATTATACAGGTATTACTGGACTCCTTAATCTGGTGGGCCAGAGACGAGGGCCAAAAGAAGAGAAGGGATTGATCTTAATTGATCTCTTGGCGTCTCTCATGTGCTTGCTCCTTTGGCCTCACAACAGCTCAGCAAACAAGGTATTTTTACCTCCATTGTATAGATTAGGACCCTGGGGCTCAGAAATAGCCAGTGACTGTCTGAAGGTCACCCAGCTGATAGGTGATGGAGTCAGGATTCCAGCCCAGATTGTCCCACTCCAATGGCCTTGCACCTTTCGCTGTAATGTGGATGGGAGTCTGTGGAGTTGGGGGGTGATGTTTCCCAGCCACCCTCCACACAAACAAGGGAAAGCCACTGTCCTAATTATTTCTCCACCCTAATGGTCCCAGGGTGAAATCCTACTTCTTCCAAGAGGCCTCTGCCTTCTTCATCCAGCCCGGGCTGATCTTCCCGTGCCCAGTTAGGGATGTGTGCTGGCTTGCACTGATCTCTACTTGTTTCTCGTGTACATATTTTTTTTATCACAACCTGAGGGCTGGAAACACGGCTCATGTTCCCAAGACAGAGTCTAGGACAATGTCAGACACATGACAAGCAGCCAATCAATAAGTCCTATTATTCCAAAGTTTTTCTTTCTTTCTTTTTTTTTTTTGAGATAGGTTCTCACATGGTCCCCTGGGCTAGAGTGCATAGCTCACTGAAGCCTCAAACTCCTGGCCTCAAACAATCCTCCTGCCTCAGCCTCCAGAGTAGCTGGGATTATAGGCACTATGCCACTGTGTCCAGCTAATTTTTTAAAAACATTTTTTGTAGAGATGGGATCTTGCTGTGTTGCCCAGGCTGATCTTGGACTCCTGGCCTTAAGCCTCCCGAAGTGCTGGGCTTACAGGCATGAGCCACCGTGCCTGACCTCAAAGAATTATTGATTCACAGATGCAGAGTCCTCATTTCCACTTCCAGCTCCTTTATCTTGGGTAAGTCACTTCCTTTACTTTGAACTTCAGTTTCCTTATCTCTAAAGTAAGGAGGTTGGACTAGAAATAATTTCTTATAAATAATATCTAGCACTCATATAAAGTTTACTATGTGCCAGACATCATTCTATGTGCTTTATGTGTACTAACTCATTTAATCTTTACAACTCTAGGAGGTGAATACTCTCATGATCTCATTTTATAGATACAGGAAACCAAAGCACAGAGAGAGTAAGTAATTTTCCCAAAGGCACACAGCCAGTAAGTGGCAAAGCTTGGATTCAAAGCCAAGCAATCTGATTCCAGAGCCTATGCTCTAACTATTATACCATACTTCCTCTCTTAGATTTCTTCTTAAGATATATACATCTCCCTCAACCATTGCACAACCATATTATGACTTTCCACTCTGTATCAGTCACAGATACACAGTGTGATGGGCCCCAGAGATACAAAACCCAGGAAGCCTCAGGGTCCCCATGGTATGGTGGGGAGAGGTAGCTGTGTAACCCAAGCAACCAAAGGGTCCTGCTGGAGGTCTGGGCCGGCCATAGTACAGGTGCATCTGATGTATGTTCCCCCCAACGTGGCCCCAGATTGGATTTTTCAGTACTGTGTTCTAATTTCTCATGGATTCCCATTATAACTCAGAGATCCATGACCAAGAGTAGGGATTAAGCACTGCTGACCTGTGGGGGCCTCAGTCCTGCCATCTGTAAAGCAGAGTATTGGCGCCAACTGCTCAGGCCTTATTCAAGTGCCCCACGATGAACTTCCAGATCCCCCTCTAGCCTCATCAGCCAGAGCCATCCCCCTCACGACTCACACTTCCCCTGGTCTGTACTGAAGACTCTGTTCCCACAAACACGTCCCTCTCTCGCCCTCCTCCTCCTGTCTCTGCCGCAGTCCCTATCATCCTTCTCGGCTCATCAGAGTCCACCTCCGTGAAGCCTCTCCTGACTCCCCTAACCAGATACAATCGCTCCCGCCTAACCCTTCCTTGCAGAGTTCAAGTTCCTAGCAGGCAAGAACATGTTTTACAGGCAATTTTCCAAAGCGTGCAAAGCAGCAATTCCTAGCACAGAGCAGAAACTCTGAGGCATGGTAGAAAGCACGGCTAACCTAGCATTGGCCATGAAATCCCACTTTCCCTCTCTTCTATTTGATACTTGGGTCATGTACAAGTCATTAAATATTTTTGGTGTTTGTTTCTTCTGATCACTAAAGAATATAGAAAAGTATCAAGAAGGTCGGAATTATCCATTTTCACCACTCAGTAATAACCCCATTGCTATTTTGGTTTATTTTCTTCTTATCTCTTCTCTATGCATGTAACACACTTGAAAATATTCTGTCAATATTGTTTTATAAACTTTTCTTTTTTTTTCCTTGAGACAGTGTCTCACTCTGTTGCCTGGGCTAGAGTGCAGTGGCATCATCATAGCTCACTGCAACCTCACACTCCTGGGCTCAAGTGATCTTCCTGCGTCAGCCTCCAGAGTAGCTGGAATACAGGTGTGCACCACCACACCCAGCTAATTTTTCTATTTTTTATAGAGACAGGGTCTTGCTGTATTGCCCAGGCTGGTCTCAAACTCCTACCCTCAAATGGTCCTCCTACCTCGGCCCCCCAAAGTGTTAGGATTACAGGCATGAGCCATTGTGCACAGCATTATTTAATATTTTATGAACATTGTTCTTGGTAAAAATCTTTTCTATAAAAGGGTTTTTAAAAAAAACTTATTGAGGCATAATTTACATACAATAAATGCACCCATTTTAAGTGTATGGTTTCATGGGTTTCGGCAACTGTGTGCACTCTTGTAACTATCACCACAATCAAAATTTAGAAAAGTTCCTGGATACCCCTTAAAATTGAATCCCTTACTACTTCTGGGGCCAGGCAACCACTGATCTCCTTTTCCATCTTGATTTTTAATAACTACATAATATTCCTTTCTCTGCTATACTCCTATTTGTTTGACCATTTCCCAATTGTTGGACATGAGAATGGTATTTAATTTTTCTCTGTAATAAATTGCAATCCAATGAACAATCTTTGGTCATACCTCTGGTTGTTTTCTTGGGATAAATGCCTAAACCTGGCATTGTTGGATTAAAGGATAGGTATGGTTTTAAGGTTTATGATAAATATTTGTGCAAGTCATTTTCAATCCCCCTGAGTCTCAGTTTCATCATTTGTAAAAGAAGGATTAGAAATTTCAACCTCAGGAAGTTGCGAGGATTACAAGAGGCAAGAGACAGAACACTTGGAATAGCCAGCAAACCAATGCACAAGTACTTGGGGAGCTGCCTGGGAGAAAGGGCCTCTCAGCCAGATGGATCTGGGTTTGAATCCTGACTCTGCCTCTTTCCTAGCTGTTGACCTTGAGGAAGCTGTGTAACTTTAGCAGCCCTCAATGTTCCCATTGTCAAATGTGAATAACAGGTTCCATTCTCCCAGGGTTGTTATGAAGGTAAAGTGCAATTCTCCATGTAAGTAACTTAGAATAATTCCTGGCTTATAGCTGCTCAATAATTTGCAGTTATTAGTTCCAGTCAGGGTTCTTGGTTACCAAATAAATAGATACCAACTCTGTTTAACTTACAGAGAATAGGAATTTATTGGAAGGATATCGGATCGCTCACAGAATCAACAGGAAGGCTGGAGAGCCAGGCGTGGAAAATGGGCAGGAACCAAGGTCGACTGGGCAGCTAAGATGCAGCCCCAGCCTTGCCTCGGGGAACTGTCTGGTTAGGACCTGGTGCTGGCTCTGCTGCCACTGGAGCCTTTCTGTTAAGGCTGCCACCAGATGCCCAAGTCGTTTGGCTGGGACCATCTCAGGCCACCCCTGTGTCTTTGTGTCATTTGCTCCAGATTTAAAGTTCCAGACAGAGGCATCCAAATGTCTGAGTCTAGCATGCAGGCCACATCCCTGGTTGCCAGGGAATGGATAAAAAGATGCCTGCTTTCTTCCAGATTCTACAGAGGGAGAAGGGTCCTGCAAAAAGAGGGAATTGCCCAAAATACAATAGGAAATGGGCTCAGATACCAGGTACCTGAAAATGACAAGGGCCCACTGCATTATTATTTTTAATGTTATGATGGCTGAATAAATATTTAGTGAATTGCATTTATTCTGGAAACACATGCTAAACGCTATAGGGCAAGCATTTTCAATGTATGCTTTGTTAAAAGATATATCAAGTCTGCACATTTGGATGGTGTCATACTGGGTTTTCTTCCTGTGACAATAGTTCTGCATAATCTTCTGATGGTTTTAAGTTTGTGTGTGTGTGTGTGTGCGTGTGTGAGCGTGCTGAGGGGTGGGTATGCAGAGAACAGAGGGAGAAGGTGGAATCTGTGATTTACTGAAAACAAACGCTCTTGATCAAATCTACAGATTCCACTGTTTATTTCTTGTTTTGATTTGATATAATTTTCCACTAAAGCAGAAGTCCACCAAGTAAGTAGGTGGACCATCCGGTTGGCCACAGCTAAGCGTAACCTGTGGGCTGGGGAGAATCCGTCAAACACAGTCAACTGCTGATTCCTGTTACTTATCTTCTGTTATTTACTTAAGCTATGATTTATTGAGCACTCCAGGGACATTGCCTTATTTAATTCTCCCCATTACCCTGTGATGGGGGAACTAAAGTTCAGAGAATAAATGATTTTTTCAGGGTCACACAATGAGTGAGTGTAAAATTTGGGATCAGAAGCCAGGCCTGCCTGCCTTTGCATTCAGAGCATTTAGCTACCAGTGTGGCAAAGCAAACAGCATGCACTTGACTGTGGAGAGCTGGGGACAGGGCCGCTGTGTGAAGAGGATGTGTTGGCCGGGTGGATGTCGCACGGGGGCCAAGCGGGGGAGGTGACTTTTCTGGAAGGTGAGTTCTCCAACAGTCAGCTCAAGCATCTCACACAGATTCCCAGGGCCTCAAGCCCAAGGAGGTAGAACAGTCATTTATGCAACAGATATTTAAAATTTTGTTTTTTCCTTAAAAACTCATTTATCATAAATGGTTAAATGACTATGCACCTAGGATGGATAAAATCTGGAGGTTTCTACTTTTCCCTGCCTCTCCTCCCCATCCTCCCCGGCAATTAACATTATCAGTTTTTATGTATTCTTGCAGACTTCTTTCTATGCATTCATAACTAAAAGTGACTATTTGTGTATCCTTCCATGTATAACATAAATGGCATCCCTATGTGCATTGTTCTACCATTTAGTTTGCTCACTTAGCAATACATCTTGGAGATCTTTCCGTGATGGTACCGTGAGGTAGCTATACCTCATTTTTTAACAGTTGCATAATTTTCCATAGTGTGACCATTGTATGAATATACTATAATATATTTAACTACTAAGTTTCTCATGGATTTATATGTTTACCTAAAGGAGAAGATTGTAATTTAACTCAGCTTGGATCCTCCTCCAAGAAGCCGTCCCTGACTGGCCCTCTGTCCTTGAGATAGGCAGTTCTTCCTGGTGTTACCTTTGCGCTCCATGCACACTGTGATCACTGCTCTTGTCACTCTGAAGTGTGATGATTTATACACTTGGGTTTTTTTCTATCAGATTGTGAGTTCCATGAAAGCATGGGCTGTACTTTTTGAGTCTTTACTCAGTGCCTGCTACATGATAAGATCAATAAATATTTCTTAAATTAAGCTGAATCTATGTGCTTAACACTTTACTCAGCCCTGCACAAGTGTTAAAGGCATGGTTTCTCTCTCTCTATTGTATGTGTAACACATAAAAAATATATATATTTTCTCATAGAGAAACTAAGCTATCCTGTGAAATACTCCAATTCACCAACAATTAGGACAGACACAGATGGAATCTTTTCTTTCTCTGTCTAAAGAAGCATTGTCGTTTACTCTCTGTTTGAGTTTCCTAGGGCTGCTGTAACCAAGTACCACAAACTGGGTGGCTCAAACAACAGAATTGTATTGTCTCATAGTTCTAGAGGCCAGAAATACAGACTCAGGCAGCGGGCTGGGCCCCTCCGAGGGCCGTGAGGGGCGGCTGCCCCAGGCCTCGCTCCTTGCTTGTCCAGGGCTGTCTTCTCCCTGCGTCTCTCCCCTCTGTTCCTGTCTGTGTTCCAATTGCCTCTTCCCACAAGGACACCAGGCATGTTGGATTAGGACCTAGCCTAATGACCTCGTTCTAACTTGATTATCTTTGTAAAGACACTTGCTCCAATAAGGTCGCATTCTGAGGTACTGAGGTATTTCAACATGAGAATTTTGGTGGGGTCACAATTAACCCATAACACTGTCCTTCTGGAAATTAGTTTAAAATCATATCAAGGAAAAATGATCAGCAGGAGTCTTCTGGGATTATAAAAAAAAAAAAAAAAAAGGCCTTTGGCTGTGTGATTTACAGTTGACGGAGGCTAGTAAGACAGTCCCTTCCCAGCCAGGATGTGGGCGACACCCCTTCCCCCCCCCACCCCTGTTCTGGGCCCACAGCATCTGCAACCCATGTTCTCCCTACCCTTGAAAGTAGGAGGTGCTCTCCTCACTGCTAATCACACTGCCTGCCGTTCCCTGTGGCCTTTAAAATATCCCTGATGATATGGAATCTGAGCTCTTCGGGCTGATAAAAGCTTTGAGTTTCACAAGAGCTTGGTTCTCCAGGTACTTTTTCAGGTCAGGATAAATCCAACAGATGACTTATGTGTCATCCAGACGTGCTTTACGTGCAGGGTGACGCTCTAGAATCAGCCTGGCTTTGGGCCCAAGGGGAACTCCTGCCCTAAGAGTGGGTTTGGGCCCCTCCTCTGTGGTCCTATATTCCCTGGGATTCTGGGACCCAGCTCTGATGCAGATGTGATTGTCTCTCTATTCATCTGTCTCTCCCACTGGCCTGTCTGTCGTGTTCCCTGTGTCCCCTTAACAGCTGACACCGGGACAGCTGATCTTTCTGGACTAGCCAGCAAATCCCAAATTGCTTGTGCCAGAAAGCTGCCTCCTGAGATATGGCACGGCGTCAGCAAAGGGGGCCGGCTGAGGGCCGAGGGGAGCACAGGGGGCAAGTTCTGGCAAACAAAGGGACTCATGGGAAGGGCTGCATGTGAGGGAGTGTGACTGGGAGTGTGAGGAGCAAAGGCTGGTGCAAATGAACACAAAAGTCTCCAAAAAGGGGTCAGTGGATCCATCCATCTGTCCATCCATTCATTCCGCAACTATGTCTCAAGCACCTGCTATGTGGCAGACACAACACTGGGCACTGGGAATGATATGGTGACTAAAACAAAGTACCTGTCTTCATGCAGCTGACATTTTAGTGTGCACACAGAGAGTAATGCACAGGTACTAGGTCCGGCACCATACGGTAAGCGCTTCATGGTGACACTCAAAGCAGGGCAAGGGTGTGTTCTTTTAGACAGGGTCTAAAGGGAAGGCTTCGGAGGAAATAATATTTTAGTACAGACTTAAATGAAGTGAGGTGGGAAGCCACGAGGATGCCTGGGGAAGAGCATGCCCGTCCAGGGGAGCAGCAGTGCAGCCCTGGGACAAGCATGGGCTGGCTAGTTCGAGCAACGGAAGGAGCCCAGGGAGGTGGGAACAAAGAAGTCAGCGGCAGATGGTGGCAGCTTACGGAGCTAACTCTTCTGGGGGTTGTTTTTTGTCTGGTTTAAAAAAAATTTTTTTTTAGCTGACATTTATCGAGAGCTTACTATGTATCAGACTTTAAGGGGTTTCATTACATTAACTCATTTGTTTCCTACAAAACACTATTAGATAGGTATTAATATTATCATCCCGGGCCGGGCGCGGTGGCTCACGCCTGTAATCCTAGCACTCTGGGAGGCCGAGGTGGGTGGATCGTTTGAGCTCAGGAGTTCGAGAACAACCTGAGCAAGAGTGAGACCCCATCTCTACTAAAAATAGAAAGAAATTATATGGACAGCTAAAAATATATATAGAAAAAATTAGCCGGGCATGGTGGTGCATGCCTGTAGTCCCAGCTACTCGGGAGGCTGAGACATGAGGATCGCTTGAGCTCAGGAGTTTGAGGTTGCTGTGAGCTAGGCTGACGCCACGGCACACACTCTAGCCTGGGCAACAGAGTGAGACTCTGTCTCAAAAAAAAAAAAAAAAAAAAAAAAAATATTATCATCCCTAGTTTATAAATGAAGAAACTGAGGCACAGATAGATTAAACAGCCTGCCCAAGCACACAGCTAGGAAGTGATGGAGCCTAGATTCACGCTCCAGGCAATACTCATCTCAACCTCTCTGCTGTCCTGGGACTTAGAGCCTCGACTTTGTTTAGAGCAGTCATCGTCCCATCGCCCCTCACCTGTTCCTCCCCGAGGAGCTGCCCACATTCATTCATTCACTTGGCGACTGCTTGTTAATCTCCACTGTGCAGACCCAGCGGGGCCTGGTGCACGGGAGAAAGGAGTCAGGAGGATGGGCAAGTACAGGCAATTCCCGGGTGGTTAGATCCACTAAGGAGGGAAACGCAGGATGCTACGAGGACACAGAGAGGACCACATATCCATGCTTCGGTGGGCCAGAAGTCACGGGACCCTTCCTAGAGCAGGGTAACCTAAAGCCAGTTCATCCCACAGCCCGGGGGACAGGGCATGAATCAGCCTTCTACCTCTGCTCTCACTGGGAGAACCTCGTAGGCGGCCAACCCCACTGCCGTCCATATGCCCCGTCAGTACGTACCACTTGCCAACACATCCACTTTTAACTGTCCACTAATCACCAGTCACTACTATGCTCCTTCCCCACATGTGCCTGCTTTCCTCCTACCCTCACGCCACTGCTACCCCCAGCTGGGATTTCAAGTGTTGGAGCAGCTAAAAAGTGGCTCCTCTCGGCAGGAGGGGAAGGCCGGAGAGCTGTGGAAGTTTTGATGGATGGATGTCAGGATTTGCTTCCCGGCTGGGAGAGGGTTTTGAATGCAACAGCACCTTTTGCAACCCCCGCTGAAGTCCCAGCAGGAGGGCAGCTGCAGCAGGGTGATGAGGGGTTGGGGAAGGCCATGCCTACTCATCAAGCTGTCCTGGAAAGGAGAAAGCAGGCAGGAAGGAACCACGAGGCCTTGGAAAGGACAAGAAAGGGACAACCGACAGCTGGGCTCCGGAGAGCCCCCGCAGCCTGGCCAGCCCTGAGGCTTCTCTGCCAACAATAAATCCAGAGGTACTGCAGCCCAGAAACCTGGCCCTTCCTTTCTTGCTCAGAGGGAGGGAAAAAGGTGAGGAAGTGGGTAGCTCTTAGAAGAGTGTTCTGGTTTCTAAGTGAAAAGGAGTTGTTTTTGATGTCTGCCCAGAGATAGAGCCAGGTCCCAGGGGGCTGAATTTGTGGTTCCAGTAAAAGGAGTGATGTTGACATGGAAATCTTGGATTGGCCTCATTTCATTAAAAACAAGCTGCCAAACCAAATGGGAAATGGAGTTCAGCGGAGAAGTATGTGCTGACTCCCCCCTCACCATCACTCTCCCCCGACGCACAAACTTGGCCTTCAATGCCAATCAGCACACGACTTACGTTCCCTAAACCAAAGTCCTAGCATCAGGGAATTTTGCTGGCAGGTCCCCGAGTTCACAGGACATGCAGTTGACTCCTGATGGGCTGGTTCTCAGCAGGGTCAGCCAGTGCCCATGCCCTTGTCACTTCTCAAACTTCCTGTTCTTTAGTGGGGAAAGGAAAAAGTGCTAGGCAGAGAGAGGACTGGAACCAGACCAACTGCCCCAAGAAGCTGTTCCAGAACCTGGATCTCTAAAGTAGTTTCAGACTTCCAGTTCCTGCTTATTATGTCCTAAAGTGGAATCTTAGGTGTCCGGTTTTCAGAGCCTGCTTCCATGGTTAAAAGGCCAAGTTCTTGTGTATCAATTCTGAAAGATGAAAGATGGATTCCACTCATACTTTGTTTAGGCTGTGACCCTGAATAACTTGCTTAACCTCTCTGTGTCTTGGTTCCTTTGGCTGTCAAATGGAGACAAAATATCTATGTTATTAGGTTTCTAAGAACTAAAATCTACTCTAAGGAGCTTAAGAAAAAGGTGGTGATGGGAGAGGTACAATGGTAGATTACTACAAGGGTGCAAATTATCTTATAGGATATGGGGCAGGATGCCTAGCTGAGCTTCGGGTAAACCGAAATCAGGAGCTGAAAACCTGGAACTCATGTCAGGTGCATCCCTCATCCCTACCTAACACGGAGACGCCCTGCTCTCTGCCCTAGTGTGTCTTCTAGACCAGCGCTGTCTAACAGAACCATAGGCGGTGAGGGAAGTGTTCTATATCTGCACAGAGCAACTGAGTTTCTAATTTCTAATATAATTAAAGTAAATTCATTTAAATTTAAACAAACAGATTGAGTAATTAAAATTGTTGTGTAAATAGCATTAAATAGGCCCACGTGGCTACTATATTGTCCAACACAGTTCTAGACCTTTCTTCTCTCTCTCTCTCTCTCTTTCTCTGTCACCCCAGCCCAGCTCCCCAGCATCCTTGTGGGCACAGGGCCCACCATAGTTCCCAGCTCCACCTTTACTGCCTACTTCTCAGCCCAGGGCCCACCGCTGGCTGCTGGTGCCTCTGGTTTGGGTTCCAAATCCCAGGAGAGTGATTTGATTGACTTCGCTCGCCTTTTCATGCCAGGCTGCATGTCAAAGGCCACTTGATGTCCAAAACTCTTTGGGGTCAGGGGCTCACTCCTGGACTCTCGAGTCACAGAATTTGATCCTGTCCCCACAAGGGCTGGGTGGGGATGCCGCCCAGGAGGGGCCGAGTGGGCTGGCGGCTCCAGCACACTGTGCTTTTCATCTCCGGGTGGCAGGGATCCAGTGGCTGGCATCGATGGCGTGTCTGGTTCAGGAACTGGGTTGCTAAGGACAGGAAGCATGAACATGCCTTTGCCCAGCCTCTGCGGTGATTCAAGCCCTGTTTGCGAGGAAAGCCCCAAGACCCTGTGCTAACTAGTGAGGCTGGGAGGAAGCCGACAGAGCCTGGACAGCCGTCTGCCCAGTGTGCCCGGCGGAGCCACATCTGAGCCTGTGGGTGCTCCTGTGACGGCTGGATGATGACAAACGACTGAAGAAAACACCAGGTTTGAATAAGAATGTTTTTGTTTTCCTCCAGGTTCCTGGAGGCACAGAGACACAGCCTAAGATCGGCAAGCGAGAACAATGGCAGACTTGGGGACCTCTGTGTCATCGTGAGCTATTGGCTTCACCCTGTTGATTGAGCTTGACAAGGCTTCTCGCTCAGGCAACTGACTGGTGCCGGCAAACAGCTGGTCTGGCCAGTCTTTGTTTTTAGGCTTTTTAATTGGTTGGTCTGATTGTCTGAATAAATGGAATCAATGGGTTGTTTAACTTATTAATCAAGCATCAAACATTATTAAAGGGACAGCTGCATGCTCCAAACTGTGCTTGCTTTTGTGGAAGGATATATAAATAAGATCCTCATTAAAAACTGGGGGTGATAATTCCCACCTCTCCCAGTTGTCTTGAGGACATGGAGGGGACTGGGGTTCCTCACCTCTGCTCCCACTCCAGCCTGCTCTGCTGGCCTCATCTAACCTTTACACAGCAGCGGAGTGACCGGTCCTGTAAATATACCACAAGGTTTAGCTCCTGCTAAAACACTCCCACAACTCCCATGGTGCACAGAATAAACTCCATGGGAGATGGATGCAAGACTCCTGCTCGGCACCTCTTACCGCTGCCCTGTATCCCCCCGCTCTACACTCCCCATCCTGCTCTGCACCCCACCCCTGCTCTGTACCCTCAACCTGCTCTGTGCCCCCCCACCCCTGCTCTGCACACCCCCCTACTCTGCACACCCCACCCCTCCTCTGCACACCCCCCTGCTCTATACCCCCACCCTCCTCTGCACCCCCCACCCCTCCTCTGCACCCCCCCCTGCTCTATACCCCCACCCTCCTCTGCACCCCCACCCTGCTCTGCACACCCCCCTGCTCTGCACACCCCACCCCTCCTCTGCACAACCCCCTGCTCTATCCCCCCACCCTCCTCTGCACCCCCACCCTGCTCTGCACACCCCCCTACTCTGCACACCCCACCCCTCCTCTGCACACCCCCCTGCTCTATCCCCCCACCCTCCTCTGCACCCCCACCCTGCTCTGCACACCCCCCTGCTCTGCACACCCCACCCCTCCTCTGCACAACCCCCTGCTCTATCCCCCCACCCTCCTCTGCTCCCCCACCCTGCTCTGCACACCCCCCTACTCTGCACACCCCACTCCTCCTCTGCACACCCCCCTGCTCTATCCCCCCACCCTCCTCTGCACCCCCATCCTGCTCTGCACACCCCCCTGCTCTGCACACCCCACCCCTCCTCTGCACAACCCCCTGCTCTATACCCCCACCCTCCTCTGCACCCTCTACCCCTGCTCTGCACACCCCATCCCTACTCCACACCCCCACCCTGCTCTGCACCCCCACCCTCCTCTGCACCCCCACCCCTCCTCTGAACCCCCCACCCTGCTCTGCACACCCCCTTGCTCTGCACCCCCACCCCTGCTCTGTACCCCCATCCTCCTCTGCACACCCCACCCCCCTCCTCTGCACCCCCACCCCTCCTCTGAACCCCCCACCCTGCTCTGCACCTTCACCCTGCTCTGCACCCCCACCCCTGCTCTGTGCTCCCCACCCCTCCTCTGCACACCCTACCCCTACTCTGAACCCCCAGCCCCCTTTTGCACACCCCACCCCTACTCTGAACCCCCTACCTCTGCTCTGTACCCCCTGCTCTACACCCCCACCCTGCTCTGCACCCCCACTCTGCTCTTTACCCCCACCCATCCTCTGCACCCTCCTACCCCTGCTCTGCACACCCCCCTGCTCTGCACCCCCACCCCTCCTCTATACCCCCCACCTCCCTAACCTCATCTCCTGTGACTTTCCCCTTACTCACCCCACCCCAGCCACACTGTCCTTTGATGGCTGCTCCACACCAAGCTCAGTCTTACCCTAGGGCCTTTGCACTAGCAGATCCCTCCTCCTGGAATGTTCTTTTTCTAGATTGTTTATATGGCTGGCTTTTCTTGTTATTCACAACACATCCTCAGAGAGGTCTTTCTTGATCGTCCGATTGAAAGAACCTCCCCTGTCACTCTCGATCACACTGGGCTTGCTTGATGTTTATCGTAGCGTTTACCATTCACCACCTGACATTTTCTGGGTGGCGGTTGTGGTTGTTTATTTACTTTCTGTCTTCCCCGGTGAGAATAGCCTCTTCCAAAGGGAAAAAAATCATTAAAGTAGAACTTCGTCTTGTTCAACGTATATTTTTGCAACTTCTAGAATGGCACGAAGCACAGACAGGTCCTGGGTTATCCTTTCGTGAATGAATGATTAACTTAATGAGAGGATTGACCGGTAGTTCAGCGTGACAGTCTTGCAAAGATCCAGGGTTGTACCTTGTGTTTAAATGTATGGTCTAGATTTTTATTTTTGAGCAAAACTAAAGGATTAGCCCTGTAACTTCCCTGAGTGTAGGTTTTAGATCCTTCTGGGCCTCAGTTTCCTCTGCTGTAAGATGGTGACTACCCTATAACCAGCCTAATGTGGCTATTCAGAAGTGTGCCTGATTCACTTTTTAAAAATGCTGTAGAAAGGTTAATTCTGGATTGAGTACGAATCCATAGATAGGCCCAGACGCTCTCTCTTGAATACCTAGCTGTTCCCTGAACTTCAGCATTTGGATGTCTTGCAGGCTCCTCCAACCAAGCACTGCTGAAACCGAGCTCGGTATCTCCCCTGTTCCTCCCCAAACCCACCCCATTCCCTTGCTGCCTGCCTCTGTGAGTGGCACAGTCATCCCTCCAGGGTAGCAGCCAGAAATATGGGCCGGATTCTCGCTGCCCACGTCTCCCTCCATCTTCATGCTGAATCTTTGATGGCACCTCCTCCTGTTGAACCTCCCCAGGTCGGCACTCTTGCCTCCATCCCCCTACCCTTGGCATTGCCCGGGCCCCTTTTATTTCTTGCTTAGGTTACTGAAGCAGCCTCCTTGCTAGCCTCCTTGCCTGCATTCTTTCCATCCCCCAATCCATTCTCCATACTACAAATATCGTCAGTTAAAAATCGATTCGCATCGACTTTCCTTCAGTGTCCCCCATTGTCCCTGAATGAAAGTCAGAACTCCCCAACGCGGCTTATGACGCCTGAGCACTGCTTGCTCCACCAGCCTCACTGCTTCCAACTCCCCTCTCCCACTGCATCCTTGACTTCTTTTTGTTCCCCAAACGGTATGTGTCTCTCTTATCTTCAGCTCCGGTGTCCATGCCGTTCTCCCTGCCCAGAACACTCTTGCCCTTCTCTTGGCCTGGATGCCTGATAGTTCCTGCAAACTTGTGTCTGTGTCAGGACTTCAGGGCCCAGGTCTCAGATCTCACCTTAGCACACCATAAATCATAGCTGATCTAGTGCTACTACTGTTAATAGAATTAGGAGGTGCATTAGTTAGACTGGGGCTTAAGCAGAGCAGAAGTGTATTTCTTCGCCATAGAGCAGACTGGGGGTTGGGGGCTGGGTGAGAGATCCTGTCTCCTTCTGTCTCCTTGTTTCCTCACCCTCAGGGTGTGACCCTTGTTGCCATGGTCCCAGATGGTTCAGCGCCACCTCTAACATTCCAGCCACCCTGTATAGTGGTAGAAGGAGAAGTAAAGACAGCAAGCCCCTTCTCCCCACTCATTCAAGGGCAACACCTGGAGACAAAGCAATCTATGATCAGGACAGAGGAGGGTAACACATAGGACAACTTGCCAATATTTACAGAGCACTGGCTAAATAAATGTCTTTCCTCATTTGACCCTCTCAACCACGCTATGGGGATAGATACTGTTATCTCCCTCCCACTTTTAAGCAGATGATGTTTTATCAACAAGCCAACTTTGTAAATTTGAGAAATAATATGAAGGGCCGGTCGGGCTGGGGACACCATGTGATAGCAATTCTTTCTCAGAAAGGTTTTCATGTGATGTGCACATGACTTTTATGTTTGTTAAACACAGCAAGGAATTTCAGTACTTTGTGTTCTTACATGGCTATTATGTTAAATTTAGTTTTATGATAATCTAAATTATATGTGAATGTAGTTAAAGCGTCAAAAAGTTCTACACACTTTGATTCAAAAGATGGTGATTACCTCCCTGTCCCCGACTCCTTCCCCAAATCCCCACAGTGCAATTTCCCGTGGTCCAGAGACAACCACTTCAACACGTTAGCAGACTCTTTTTGTTACTCACTTCCATCTCTTTCAATAACATGCTTATATTTTACTCTGTGATTTCTGACTTTTGGCATTAGATAATTGGCCACCCACCACCCCATGTGCAACACACACACACACACACACACACACGTGCACACTTTCCCCCGTTCTCCTATCTTCCTAATATAGATATAACTCAATTTTAGCTAGATCAGTATTTTCACAGCTGCATCGTCTAGCACAACAGATTTTTTACTTTTCTTGCATAACTTTTTGTTTCTCCTGAAATCATTTTCTTATTTTAAAAGTTTACTTCATTTTCTGTGTGCTTATCTCTAATACAACTTCAAATCTGTCTGCAATTGCATAAATACTTTCTAAGCATTTTCAAATACATTTGGCATTCTATCAATTTCATCTTTTCGAAGCAATCTCTCTGGGGACCTTCTAAGTGGCACTGATCTGAATGGGTAGGCTCTCCGCTGGGTACACAGCTGTCATCCCAGGATCCCCTCACCATCGTCCTGGGCCTCTCTCTTAGGCTGGAACTCCTTATTTCTGGGTCCCATGCTTTCCTCTTTCTTAGAGGATCCTTTCATTTTGGAGCATGGGAAAGAGGACATAGCAGGGTTTTGTTTGTTTTGACCACATGTGCACATGTTTAACCTGCCATCTTTAACAGGAATTCTTAGCCTCATGTCAGAGATAAAGCGATTGAAGTTCAGGATTATTAAGCAACTTGGAAGTTGTTGCGTTGGTTTAGTAGGGCTGCGGTCCCCAACCCCTGGGCTGAGGACTGGTACTGGTCTGTGACTTGTTAGGAACTGGGCCACCCACAGCAGGAGGTGAGTGGTGGGTGAGCAAACGAAGCTTCAGCCGCTCCCCACCACTCACATCACCGCCTGAGCTCCACCTCCTGTCAGATCAGTCACTGTGTCCCATCACCCCCAGATGGGACCGTCTAGTTGCAGGAAAACAAGCTCAGGGCTCCCACCGATTCTGCATTATGGTGAGTTGTGTATTTCATTATATATTACAATGTAATCGTAATAGAAATAAAGTGCACAATAATGTAATGCGCTTGAATCATCCCCAAACCATCCTCCTCACCCCACAGTCCGTGGAAAAACTGTCTTCCATGAAACTGGTCCCTGGTGTCAAAAAGGTTGGGGACCACGGTTAGTAGGGTATTTCTGTCAGAGCTGCCATTACACTGTTTTCTTATCTCTCTTCCCTACTGAGTCAGGAGCTCTCATAAGGCAAGGACTAAATCTACCTGTTCCCTTGTGTATCTCCAGTGGGGGCCCATCCTAGGCGCTCAAGGAACCTTTATTAAGTGCATGTGTTGGGTCTGATTTGGGGGGACATTGTTTATCACATCCCAACGACATTTTGTCCCAACGACATTTTGTTTCTAACCTCCCCAACTGAAATTATCTATACTTGCTGCAATTATTCCCCACCCCCGCGGCCGCTGCTTGTTTGTAATCTTAGGAGACATATAGACGTCTGTCTGCACCTGAAAGAGTTCAAAACATTTCCATGGGAAGGTCTTGCCTTCATTCTTGAATCATGGCACACTCTTCCAAAGTTTATTTTTGTGAGATACACAATAGCATAACCACAAAATATTTTTTTTTCCTAAAGAACAACTTACTCAAGCAAAGGCAATGCTATATTTATGACCTTTTTTTCCTGTTTTTAGGATACCTCATGGAAACTTGATAGAACAAAGGATTTATTTTTATTAGGTTAAATCTGTGTATCGGGTGCTGTTTGTTTGCTGCCCATTAAGTCTGAACATCATAACTTAGGGAAAAAAAACCCCACTCTCTGATTAGTAAAAACAACCTGAGACAGATCCCTGCCGTGGGTGACTCTGTATTATGTTGAAACGCAATGTAACAAACACGGCTCCCGTGCCCTCCCCAGAACCCAAACCTACCACAGCTAAAAATAGCCCCTGGTCTTTCCCTGCAACTCAAAAACAGGAACAGCATAACTTGTTTGCCTCCTTATGTGCTCTGCACGGGGATCCAGCCCCTCTCACGTCCTGACACTTACTCACTTGAACTAATTCTAATCTGCCGATGACAAACCCAGCAGGTCTAGCGATAGGAAGTGAATTCTGCATAAACACGGCTGCCCTAGGTCCTTTAACGATGCACTGTGCACCCAGGGGCCCACGGGAGAGAGTAATAACCGTAACCACCACTTAGGGGAGGCCTCTCTTAATATTTGCCAGCTTCTATGGGCACAAAGATGGGTACTCTGTGTATATTAACCCTTTGCAATCCTTACCATCCATGGGGGTAAATGTTGTTATCCCCATCTTATAGGTAAAGGAGCTGAGGCCCCAGGAGATGAGGGAACTTGCCCACACTCACCCAAGACAGTGTAGGTGTGGCAGCCAGACATTAACGAGCATCACAGCAAGCTACCTCGCCTGCACTCCCATGATGCTACGACCAGGTGAGTGGGAGTCCACACAGAAGTGCAGGGAGATGAAGGAATGTCTAACGCTGATGACTATTGGCCCATAAGGATAAAGGCAGAAACTCTAGACTCAGAATTGGGGGGGCGGGTTATGAAGATTGTCTAATCTTTGAGTATCTTTCCTTCTGCAGTAGAGCTGACAAGTTCCCGCCCAACTCTATGGGAAAATCACGGGCTTTGAAGTTAACCAGACCTGGTCTCATGTCTTCACTCTCCTATTCATTAATTTTGTAATGCTGGACAACACTGATACTGATAATAATTAATAGGCAATGAGTGTGCGCCATGTGCCAGGCACTGGGTAAACACTTCTCAGTGCATTACTTCCTGCAGTGCTCACCACAATCCTATGGAGCATGCTGTTGTCACCGTTTTGTGGATGAAGACCCTGACGCTTGGGCAGGTAAGAGGGCCAGTTACTGTGGTGGTGCGAGTATAGGCTGTGGAATTAAACACCCCTGATTCAGATCTCACTTTCTACTGTGTGACCCTGAGCCACTTGCTTAACCTCTCTGAGCCTGTTTCTCCATCAGGAAGTGGGGATAATGATATGCACCTTGCAGCGTGGTTGTGAGGGTGACATGAGACAACCTTCTATAATAGGTGCTTAACAATAGTTCCTTGAACCTTTCCCCCACGCTAGAAGAGCCCGATCCATTCTTAGCTCCAATCATCTGAAAGCCATTTTTCTGTTTCACCTGAAAATCTTTCTCTTGGTTGCACATTCTTCCTCTCACAGTAAATCTAGCTACAGGGATAGATTCTGGATTTGGAATGTGAACCGCATAGTCTATAATTCATTCAGTCAATATGTTTTTGAGGTACTCTTCAAGGCTTGTGAATGGGAAAAAATGTCGCTCCCAGTCTAGAGTGTGTGTGTTTTGGGGCAAGGTGGGAAGCTAAAGCAAACAAATAAATATGAAAATGTCGGGTAGTATTTTTTTTCTTCTCTATGAAGAAAATTGAGTGGGATCGCGTGATGGCAAATGGCACGTGTGTGGTGGTGATGATGGTGAGTGATTCTTGAAGCTGGAAGGCAAGGAAAGGCTTCTCTGAAGAGGGGATACTTCAGCTGAGGCTTGAGAAGGACCCCTCCATGCAAAGATCTAGAGGAGGAACATTCTAGGCAGAGAGTGAAACTAGAGCTAAGGCCCCTTGATGGGAACAACCTTCCGAGTCCAGAGCACAAAGAAGGTGACTGAGAGTGGTGCAGAGTAAGCAGGCAGAGCAGGCAGGGAAGAGGGTGTGGGGGGCTTTGTAAGCTGGGACCAGGAACAGGATTTTATCCTGTCAAGCAGGAAGGCATCGGGGGTTTGGGGGAGGCAAATGGCATGGAATGCTTTAGTTTTTACAAAAAGAACCCTGGCAGGTGTGTGGAGAATGGTTTGGAGGGGAGGGAGCGAGCAGGGAAGCTCCTACTTGGAAGCCTTTTGCAGCAGTCCAGGCACAGGATGCTGGGGACTCGGTTGAGGGGAGTGACAGGGACGGGGCGAGAGGTAAACAGATCCTAGAGAGCACTTGCTGACGGGGTGAGGAAGGGAGGAAAACCCCTAGGCTTTTGGTCTGAGCAGCTGTGTGGGTGATGGAGTCATTTTCTACTGTTAGGAAGGCTGGTGAAGTTCAGGGTGGAGGGGAGCGGAGCGTTGTGCTTTTGCCGTGCTAAACTGGAGAGGTTTACTGATTATCCACGTGGAGATAGATGTCTGGAGGGAGTTGGGTGTGTGAGTCAGGAATTGTGCTGAGAGGTCAATTCTGGAGATGGAATTTGGGGAGCATAGATTTAAATTGGCATTTGAACCTTGGGACTGAATTAGATCCCTAAGGGAGAGAATGAATATAGAATAGAGAAGGGGTCTCAGAGTCCAATACAGCAGTCACCCCTTATCTGCCGTTTCACCTCCTGTGGTTTCAGTTACTCGTGGTCAACCAAGGTCTGAAAATGTTATGTACAGTAAGACATTGTGAGACAGAGAGAGAGAGAGAGAGCATCACACAGCTTTTATTACATTGTATTGTTATAATTGTTCTATTTTATTATTGGCTACTGTTGTTAATCTCTCTCTTGCTGTGCCTAACTTATAAATTAAACTTTATCATAGGTATGTTTGTATAGGAAAAATGTAACATATGTAGAGGTTAGTACTATCCATGGTTTCAGGCCTCCACTGGGGGTCTTGGAACACATCCCCGTGGTCAAGGAGGGACAACTGTAGTTAAAGTCAAAGAGGAGGAAGAACCAGCAAAGGAGATGAAGAAGGAGCTGCCGGTGAGGTCAGGGTAACCCAAGAAAGTCTGGGGTCACAGAAACCAAGAGAAAACAAGAGGGCCTGGTAATCTACACAGAGTGCCGATGCAAAGTTCTGGTAAGAACAGCAAGGTGACCACTGGACTTGGCCATCTGGAAGGTCACCTGCCACTTTGCCAAGAGCCCTCTAGCACAGGCGGGAAGCAACGGGTGGAGAAGAGAACGCAAGGTAAGGAAGGGCAGTGGCAGCTCTAGAGAACCACTTCCAGCGAGGTTTGTGTAAAGGAGAGCAGAGCTTTAGACCAACAGCTGGGGGAGGGGGAATGGGGAGGTAAGAAAATCGTGTTTATTTGTTTCTGGTTTTGTTTTTGTGAACCTTGATTCTTGAGCCTCTGTGCGGGAGGAGGGAGGGCAAGTGGAATGAGCCAGTAGAAAGGAAGACAGTGATGCCGGAAGAGAGGAGAGACTTGTAGAAGCCTGCCCAGGAAAAGGCCGGAGGGGACTCCTTGGCGGGAGGGGAGCGAGGGGCAGGTCTGAGATGGGAGCAGGGACGTGACTTCCATAGAAACAGGAGGAAAGACACACAATGTGGGCACAGGCCGAGTTAAGTTGGAAGTTTTGTCATCAAGAAGGTGAAGTTTCTAAGTGGTTGTTTCTCTTTTTCTCCACGAACTAGAGGTCAAGGCCATCAGCTGAGAGTGAAGGAAGGAGAGCAGATGTAGGCAGCTTGAGGACAGAGGAGAAAGTGTGAACGGTAGCTTTGGAAGTGAAGATACCGAGAAAGTGTTTGTCAGTGGTTAAGTACCCACTTGAGATTTGTGTCCACAGATGTGAAAGGAATCCCATCATCATCATCGCTGGATTCTGCAAGAACACGCAGCTGCTTGGGTGCAGGCGTGATAGCTGGAGAGTCGGAGCTTGGCAGGTCAGGTTGTCGGAGAGGGTTTGCAGGGCGGTGATTGTGAGAAAGAACCATGACTCTAGGCTGAGATGAGAAGGAGGTGTCTGACGAGGAAGTGGTAGTGTCGGTAATAACTGAAGGTCTCTGTGGGTTGCAAACTGATCGCACTGGAGGACCAGAGAAAGTGAGCCAGACTTGAGTTTGCAATTTCAGTGGTGGTGCGTTTAGTGTGGTCTACAGTGTGAAAAGCTCTGACCAAGGAAGGGGAGCACTACTTGGAGTGGAGGAAAAGATCATCATATGAGTTGGTTGAAGAACAAAGCAGCTGAGACGCTGAATGGATAAGCCACCTGAATATCAAAGTCATCAAGAATGATGGCAATTCAAGGAAATGAGAGGACACTAAAGTCATTAGTGAAAGGGTTGAGACAGGGTGGGAAGAGAAGAGGGCAGCAACCCAGAGGGCCAAAGTCTGAGGACATGAACTTCAAAGGAAGAGGGTTGAAGAAGTGAGCAAATGGCTTGGAAGTGGCAATGGAGACAAAGCACACACTTGTCCCATCTCCAGGTGCATCGGCAGGGTACGAGGGGGAAAAAGCCAACCTGCTTCCAAGTAGCTGCAATGGAAGCAAAAGTCTGAGTGCAAATCCAGGCACTGGTCGGGGTAAGAGGTGAGGGAGGCTCTGAGACGGATGAAGGCTGTAGGAGGGGAGGCTGCTGAGAGGACGGGCAGGGTGGCAGTCGGCTCAGATGACCACGTGTGCAGAGTACCACGACGCTAAGGGTTGGGGTGAGGATGGATGACCTGGGAGGGGACTTGACCTTCTGGAGGTGACTGAGGTGAACAGGGAGGTAGGAAATGATGGTATTAGTGTTGATGATCTCATAAGAATATGATTTTGTAGCAGGAAATGTAATGACATCTGATCATTTCATTTCTCTGGTTAAATACCTTTAATAGCTTCTCGTTTTGTAGCAGGAAATGTAATGACATCTGATCATTTCATTTCTCTGGTTAAATACCTTTAATAGCTTCTCGTTGCACTTTGGATCAAGTCCAAACTCCTCAGCACTAGGAAGAAAGTCAGGCATGGTCTGGCCCCCCTGCCTCCCCAGCCTCACCTCTAGTGTGCCACAGCACGAATCTGAACCCAATTGCATTTGTTTTTTCTGCTCTCTTGATATTTCAGACAGTGCAGCATAGTGGTTAAGTGCAAAGATACTGGTTCCAGACAATCTGGGTTTTGAATCCTGGCTCTTCCACTTTCTAGCTGTGTGACCTTGGGCAAAGTATTTGACTACTCTGTGCTTCAGTTTTCTCACCTGCAAGATAGAACAAATAACAGTACCTTCCTTAGAGGGTTGTGTACTTCACGTGGGTTAGTTGGACCAATTATTCTCGCCTGAAGCCATCTCTTAGCTGGGAATACTCATGTCATCCCTGTTGTCCCCATCCCCCCATTCCCTCCACCCACCTACCTTCAGGTGACCTGAAATATTCCTTCCTGCAGACAGCTTTCCCTGGCCCCACTAAAGGAGCCACAGGCTCCACCGCTGTACTCCTGTAGCTGCCTGTTCTACCATGATACCACCATGCCCTTGTCTGATGAATCTCACCGGATTATTTGCCACTGTCTTCTCAGAGTCTGTTACTCTGCCTGGCACACAGTAGGTGCTCCTAAATGTTTGTCGAATGGTAGAATGAGTGGATGACTCCTCCAGAGGGAGAGGTCATGAGTCCCAGACTGAAGGGGTGTGGGGCGGTGCAGACATTTGCAGAGTACAAGCAATGTGTCGTCTCAGCCCAGGGCTGCCTCTGCCCCGAGTAGGCCCGCCCTCTATCTCTGTGCAGAACTTGCTCATGCAGGGAGACTTCTGCGGCTTATATCACTCTTTTTTAAAATTGGATTTTAGTTTTTTGGGGGGGAAAAAAGACTCTACCTTGAAAAATCCGAAAATCACTGGTCTACCAGGTGCTCTCTGAACTGCTTTTGATAAGGAAAACCCCCATCTATTACTTAGCACAGCAGCCACCTGAGACCCCCACCCCTCACGGAAGACCCACATTACTAACCTAACACCTGGCACATTAGCGTATCACTAACCTAACATCTGGCACATCAACATAACACTAAACCTAATTACCTGGTGCAAGACACTAACCTAACCTATTACCTGGCGGGCATTAGTCACCTGAGACCCCTCCCCTTGCATCACCCCAACTTAATAAAAGTGAGAAAAATTGGATAGACGGGGCTCAGAATTTGGTGGCGAGACCCCTCTGAGCCTGTCCGCGAATAAACCTTGATTCTCCGACTCTCCGTGTGCCGCTCGGTTTGTCCTCGGGACCACTCGCAGTAACACTTGCCGTAACACTTTCTAGCTCAAAAGGTTGTAATAAGCTCAGCAGCCCCAGCCCTTGAGTATGAGGACCCTGAGGCTATTGCTTTATTCCTTTGGGATCCATTGATTCAATTAGCAACAAGAAGTTTCTATGAAATCAGTAACACATCAAAATGAATTTTATTTACCTACAAGCACACAAAACATGGTGTATGCATATGAGAAACATAATTTTTTCAGCCCATGGACAGTGCTTAGTGTGCTGTGGATCCAGGGCCTGCCTGCCCTACCGGAGCCTGCCAGTGGCAAGGCCCCCGGCTGTGAACCTGGAGTCGGGCATATCCCTAGCTCTGCTCTCCAAAGGCAGAATAATGAGGGCCCAAGGCTCATTCCAGAGGCCTGACCCTGAGAATGTCAGCTGCCTCTAAAATGTTGGCTCACATTGAGCAACTCACCCTGACCTCTGCCACTGTGGAGGTACTGACCACCACTCCGGCGGCAGCGTGTTGCAACAGGCATGGAAGGGACCAGAAGCACCACAGCCTAAGTGCAGACAGGCACTGTCTGAGCCACAGTCAGCTTTCTTGAAGAGAAAGCAAAAGCTACAGAGCAGAATCTGGGATGAAAAAGTCTAACAGTCTCTGTCTAATAGGCCTAAACCAATCTGTCGGTTTAGCAACTGTCAGCTTCTTTAGATAAATATCAGTAGCCTCCGGTGATCGGAGGCAGCTGGGGTGGAGGCAGGGGCATCCATCCAATCCCCCAATCCCGCTCACCCAGCTACCTGGGGGTATGCTATGATGAAAGTGGTCTTAGAGCAAACTCCGCCAGACTTGTGTTTATTTGCAAATTAGACACAAAGACTAGAATCAATCCTTTTAAGTACGGGGGATAGAAGAAGGGAGTCCTGCAAGCACTCCTCCCAGAGCGCCCAAGCCTCCAGGTACCCAGGTCAAGCACGAGAGTCCCTCCTAGAAGAGGGAGGCACAGAACTCAGGGGCCCGGTACTTGAGGGCTGCCCAGGGTGCATCGCCGCTGACCTCTCTGATCCCGGTACCTCATTTTGCAAGAAAGCTGAGCTGTGTCATCTTTCTCGCTGAGCTTCCTTCAGCACTGCTTTTTCTCCAGCAATGAATAATTATTTTCGACATTCCCCATGCTAACTAACAACCCCCCTGGCATAGATTTCTATATTTGAAAAGCGTAAGCGGTCTCCTCTGGAGCGCAGGCTTCTGAGTAGGGCACTTTGAATATTATCTCCCTGCCTTGAGAGTGTAGATGAAAGTCAACATACACACTTGCATTATCCCTTTTCACAGACCTACTTTCAAGCAAATTGTTACGCAGGCAAAATGATACAAACACAGAGATGAAAGGGGCCTGAGAGACTCGCCAGTGCAGTTGGTTTTGTTTATTCGTTTATTCCTCCATTCACACGTTTCTGAAATACCTATCTTATGCCAGCACAGTTCTAGGCACTGGGATTAGAGTGGTGAACAGGCAACAAAGTCCCTGACATCCTGGAGCTTACATTCCAGTGGGAGAGGCTGATGATCAATAAAACCTAAATATATCATCTAATGCCTGGTGGTGATAGCGCCTATGAAGGAAAATAAAGCCATGTCAAAGTTACCATAGCTCCGTCCAACAGAAATATAGTCATTCGTCACTTAACAATGGGGCTACGTTCTGAGACATGTGTCATTAGGCGATTTCGTTGTGAGAACATCATAGAGCGCACTTACATAAACCCAGTGGTATAGCCTACTGCACACCTAGGCTGTATGGCATAGCCTGTTGCTCCTAAGCTATACACCTGTACAGCATGTTACTGTACTGAATGCTGTAGGCAATTGTAACACAATGGTAAGTGTTTATGTATCTAAACATTTCTAAACATTGAAAAGTTACAGTAAAAATATGGTATGAAAGATAAAAAACAGTACACCTGTGTAAGGCACTTACCAGGAATGGAGCTTGCAGGACTGGAAGTGGCTCTGGGTGAGTCAGTGAGTGAGTGCCGAGTGAGGGTGAAGGCCTCGGACATTGCTGTGCTCTGCTGTAGACTTTATAAACACGGTACAATTGGGCTTAGAAGAAAATTTTGTTTCTTCAATAATAAATTAACCTTAGCTTACTGTAATGTTTCTACTTTATAAACTTAAATTTTTTAAATTTTTTTTAAACTTTTGGCTCTTTTGTAATAACACTTAGCTCAAAACACAAACACCTTATATTTTCTTTCTCTATATCTTTATGCTATAAACTTTTCTCTATTAAATTTTTTTTTCTTTTTAAACTTTTTAATTAAAAACTAAGACACAAACACACACATTAGCCTAGGTCTACACAAGGTCAAGATCATCAATATCACTGTCTTCTACCTCCACATCTTATCAGAGGCAAAAACATGCCTGAAGCTATCATCTCCTGTGATAACAATGCCTTCTTCTGGAATGCCTCCTGAAGGGCCCACCTGAGGCCAGTTTACAGTTAACTTTTTTTAGTAAGTAATGCACTCTAAAATAATGAAAAGGGGCCGGGTACTGTGGCTCACGCCTGTAATCCTAGCACTCTGGGAGACCGAGGTGAGTGGATCGTTTGAGCTCAGGAGTTTGAAACCAGCTTGAGCAAGAACGAGACCTCGTCTCTACTAAAAATAGAGAGAAATTAGCTGGAAAACTAAAAATATATACAGAAAAAATTAGCCAGGTATGGTGGCGCATGCCTGTAGTCCCAGCTACTAAGGAGGCTGAGGCAGGAGGATCGCTTGAGCCCAGGAGTTTGAGGTTGCTGTGAGCTAGGCTGACACCACGGCACTCTACCCAGGGCAACACAGGGAGACTCTGTCTCAAAAAATAAAAAATAAAAAAAATAAAAAATTAAATAAAATAACGGTAAGAAGGATAGCACAGAGATTATATAAACCATTAACATAGTTGTTTGTTATCATTATCAAGTATATTATGTAAGGCAGCAGTCCCCAACCTTTTTGGCACCAGGGACCAGTTTCATGGAACCCGATTTTTCCGCAGACCGTGCGGTGGCGGGTGGAGGGCAGTGACAGAGTTCAGGCGGTGATGCAAGAGAGTGACTGTCAATACAGATGAAGCTTTGCTTGCTCCCCGCTACTCACCAGGGACTGGTACTGGTCTGTGGCCCGGGGGTTGAGGACGGCAGATGTAAGGTACCCAATTGTATGTGCTACACTTTGATACAACTGGCAGCGCAGTAGCTTTGTTTACAACAGCATCACCATAAACTTAGGGGTAACGCGTTGCACTAAGACATTATTGGGACCACCATCGTATTTGTGGTCTGCTGTTGACTGAAACATCATTATGCGGTGCAAGAGTGTATAATGAAAGCTGCTTATGTAATTTTCAGTTTCCTCGAAGCCACATTTAAAAGAGTAAGGAGAAACAGGTGAAATTAATTTTATTGATACATATTTTCTTTAACCTAATACAGTATATCCAAAATATCATTTCAACCTGTGATAAATATTAAAATTATTAATGAGGCATTTTACATTCTTTTCTTGAAAGAAGTCTTTGAAGTTCGGTGTTTATTTATCACTTACAGCTCATCCCAGTTTGGACTGTCCCATTTCAAGTGCTCAGTAGGTGCAAGCGGTTAGCGGCTACTATGTTGGACAGCACAGGACTAGCAAATAAAAGGACAATGGTCGTATTTTGGATAGGGTGGCTGAAGACCTCATCTGTGAGGCAGGTGCAGATCTCAATGAAGTAAAGGAGTGGTCCCCAACCTTTTTGGCACCAGGGACCAGTTTCATGGAAGACAATTTTTCTACTGGGGTGGGGAGGGGATGGTTTGGGGATGATTCAAGCACATTATGTTTATTGTGCACTTTATTTCTGTTATGATTATACTGTAATATATAATGAAATAATTACACGACTCACCATAATGCAGAATTTAATGCCACCGCTGATCTGACAGGAGATGGAGCTCAGGCGGTGATGCAAGGATGGGGAGCGGCTATAAATACAGATGAAGCTTCGCTTGCTCACCCTCCGTTCACCTCCTGCTGTGCGGCCCGGTTCCTAACAGGTCACAGACCAGTATCAGTCTGCAGCCCAGGGGTTGGAGGCTGCAGAAGGACCAAGCCGTACAGACATCTGGAAAATAGAGACTACCAAGAACAAAGGCTGACAGGGGGGAATACGTTTGGAATGACAGACAAATAGTGAGGAGGCCAGTGTGACTCTACTGGTATGTGCCTTTTCCCTTCGCCTTTTCCTCCTTTTCCTTGGAATGCAGAGGCAGAGCCTGGAGGCGCAGCAGCCATCTTTCAGCCCTGAGGGTAAGCATAGGCTCTGGAGTTAGACTGTCCCGGTCAAATCCCAGGGCTGCTATTGCCAGCTGTTTCTCAAACTGTCTGTAGCAAAGGAGCAGTTGTTTTTCCCCTATCCACTTCACATCAATACTTTTGTAAAATAAAGTGGATTACTTTGAAAGAATGAAATTTTTAAAAAGAAATGAACATATGAAATACAAGACCAACTTTTTTTTTTCCACCCCCACCCACCCAAGACCAACTTTTTAGAGATAACTTTATTCAAGTGACATAAAATTGCTCTATCAAACTGATACAAAACACTTATACTCGATTTCTGTACTCATTTTGTAGCAGACCACTGACAATACGGACAAGCAGTTATATCCAAGGACAACACTTCGAGTAAAAATGAGTTAGTTATAGTACCATAGGTTAGTTTTTAACCCATCTAAACCTCAGTATCCTCATTTGAAAAACACAAATTAGCACCTCTTTCATGGGCTTTTTTTTTTTTTTTTTTTTGGTGTGGATTAAATAAAATAACCCCTGTAAAAGCTAGCCCAACAATGTCAGTAAATGTTACTTATTACTAGTTACTACATGTTTGTCTCCCCAATTGTCTGCAAGCCTTCTAAGGACAAAGACAACTGCAGCTTAACTTCATAAACCCAACATTCTGTGGTGCCTATAGAGTAGATATGCAATAAATTACTATGGAATTCTTGAAAACTGCTTTGAAATCCTCAGGTAAAAGGCATTTGGAAAAAGCAACCCCTACCGTTTTTATTCATTCATTCATTTCCGAGGTAGCACAATGAAATGGATTTCAGCTTTGGACCCAACCTAAGTTCAAATCCAGTTTCTTCCATGCACTAGGTTTAGCAAGTCATTACCTCTTTGAACTTCAGTTTTCACCTCTGAAAAATAAATAACACTCACCCTATTAGCTTCTTGTGAAGATTAAATGAGATAATATATGCAAAACACCAGGGCGTCTATAAATGGGAGCTATTGTTCCTGCTCACGGCAAGTGCCTGCTAGTGCAGACAGCTGTGCTGAGCGCTGACCAGAATGGGGCCTGGCATTTCTGGCTTGGTGAGCATTCCTGAACCTTTTATTGGCAGCACTGGAAGATTCGAGCAGCTGAGAGCAAACTGGCACCAGTGTCTGGCAGAGACATAAAAAACGGGACCTCACCCCATCGGGCCCTGTTCTTGCCCCGCCCTGCCTGGAGGCTAGTTCCAAACACTCCCTGTGACTGTGGGTGGTGGGAGGTGTCCGCTTTGAAGTCAGCAGTTGCACCCAAAGTCCTCCCTGCTTAAAAAAAGAAACCCAAAACCTATCCTCAACAATAAACTTCTCTGTGTGGCCTGCCACACTGGATAAAAGTCTGACAGTGCTTACCACTTCTTTGGGGCCAAAGGTATAGAAACCCTTTCTTAAAATGCAAGCTCCTGAGGGAGACCCTAAGGTATTTGGGCCATTAACCCCTCAACTCAATAGAGTTTATGTGCCATGACCATCACAACACTCTTTAGAGGTAGATTAGTTTTTTTTGTTTTTTTTTTTTTACTGGGGTAAGACACATAACATTTATAGCCCTAACTATTTTTAACTGTACGGTCCATTGTGCACGGAACTGATGGTGAAGTATAAGCGCATCTGCTTTCACCACCATCCGTCTCTAGAAGGCTTTCATCTGCCCAAACTGAAATCTGTACCCTTGAAACAATAACTCGCCATCCCCCACATCCTCCAGCCCCCGGCAACCGCCATTCTACTTCGTCTCTATGAATCTGACTACTCTGTGCACCTCACATAAGTGGAATCCCGCAGTATTTGTACTTTTGTGACTGACTTAATGTCTTCAAGATTTATCTGTGTTGTAGCATGTGTCAGAATTTCCTTCCTGTTTAAGGCTGAATATGATTCCATTGTATGTAGATGCCACATTTTGTTTCTCCATCCATCCACTGATGGATACCTGGACTGCTTCCACCTTTTGGCTATTATAAATAATGCTGCGATGAACATGGTCTACAAATATCTCCCAGACCCTGCTTCCAGTTCCTTCGGTAAATACCCAGAAGTGGCCCTGCTGGTAATTCTTTTTAAAATTTTTTTGAAGAACCGCCATATTGTCTTCCATAGTGGCCGTGCAGTTTTACATTTGCACCAAGAAGGTACAGGGGTTCCAGTTTCTCTGCATCCTCACAAACACTTGTTATTTTCTGTTTTGTTTTGTTTTTTAAATAGTAGCCATACTAATGCATGTGAGATGGTATCTTATGGTGGTTTTGAATTTATGATTTATTCACTTTTAATCACCATTTTGCAAAAGAGGAGTCTGAGACATACGTATGAGGTAACTTGCCCCAAATCACCCAGCTCATCTGCAGAGAGCAGCCTACACTCTGTCCCTGGGGCAGTTCTGGAGTGAGCAGCTGAAGCCCACAGGCCTGGAATGTGGCCCCTGCTGCACCCAAGCAACCTCTCAACCATGTCTCCATCCAGCGCACCCTCCACCTACCCCATCTACGAACGTGTGTTGAGGCAGCATGGACAGGGAGGACCGGGCCAGTGCCAGGACCCTGGAGCCCCCTGCACGCTCTGAGCAAGCGTGGCTCTGCGCTCTGCAGAATCAAGTTGTCAAGTCACAGAAAATCCTCATACGCTTTATATTCCTCATTTGCAAAAAAGTGCTTGATAAGAGCACCCACCTCCTAGGGCGGTGCGAGGATTAGATGAAACCATAGAGAGGCCTTAGCGCAGTCCCTGCACACCCAGAGCTTCCGGAAAAGCTGCCTGCCATGAGCCCAGCATAGAAGGGGACACAAGGCCTGGGAGATTCAATCAGGAACCCAGTGTCAGGGTTCCTGAGTCCTGCCCTCCTGCAGCTCCAGGCCCAGTGGGGGAGACAGATGTTACTTAAATATTTACACGAGCTTGTGCTCCGTGGCAGTGGGAAGAAGTGCTGAGAAGGACCGAGTGGAGCCAGTCTTTCTCACGGTGGCGGTGGTGGTGGCAGTGGTGGAACGGGCAGGTTCTGCCCAGCGCTCATTCGCTCATTCCCGCCAGGCGTCTATTTACATAACAGGTAAGACAGCAACTCTGGGTCCTCGTCCTGGAACTGAAGGGGCAAGGTTAAAAGACTTGATCTGGCACCTGCACTTGAAAATTCTCAGCTCCTTCGTGGCTAATTTTTGGTGTTCTAAACTAATAATCTCCTTTAACTCTTAGGATAGAATAACTGTCTTTTTCTTTCAAGGCAAACATACCTGTGAGCTGCTTTTAGAATTTTTTTATTTTTAAAAAATACTCAAGTGATGCCTTTTAAGAGTAGAAACAAGGCATCGAGGCAGGATTTGAGAGTTTGTGGAGATCCTCTGAGATACACATCAGGTCTGTGCGGGCAGGCCGCCCATGAACATGTCGGTGTGGCTGAGCATCACACACCCAGGGTATACAATGCCCACATTCCCTGACCCATCATAAATAACGCAGTATCTGTTGAATGAAGGGGTTCAATATGACTGGTATTTCAAGCACTCATTATGTGCCAGGCAGTACTAGTATTGATTAACATTCACAAATGAAAGCAGCCATTTATTTGGGCCCAAATCTCAGCCTTACAAGCCCAGGAGGCAGGAAGTATTATCCCCGTTTGGGCAAATGGAGAACCTGAGTCTCAAGGGGACTAAGTGTTTTGCGTAAGTTCTCGTATCCAGTAAGTGACAGAGTCAGGATTTGCACCAACGTCTCTCTCGTACCGTCACCTGAGTTGCTTGACTTTCTACACCCTGCTTGCCTCCCTGTGTGTCACTAACCCCTATTCATGCAGATCAGCCCGGGCCGAGGGAAAAGGAATGAGCGTTACATCTTTTCTTTCTCTCAGCTGAGAGAAGTACACACATTCCCCCCGCCCCGCCCGCCAGCTTGTGAAGAATCGCAGAAGCGAGAGCTGGAGGAAAATGTGGAAGATTCTTCTCTTGGTGCTGAAGGCTTGGGTGGAGTCTGCAGAAGGCCCTCCCAGGAGCT
The DNA here is from genome assembly GCF_041146395.1 of Eulemur rufifrons. NCBI lineage: Eukaryota > Metazoa > Chordata > Mammalia > Primates > Lemuridae > Eulemur > Eulemur rufifrons. The sequence goes on from NC_090990.1 coordinate 51,601,059, forward strand.
ATAACTAGTGCTTTGATAAGTACTAATGCAAGGGGTAGAGCCTGCCTGCCTGCCTGCCTGCGGTCATTGCTGGCCTTGCCAATTAGATCCCCTTTCATCTACTGAGCTTCAAGAGCTTTTCCCCACTTAACTTGTTAATCTTAGCCCCATCCCTCTGATGCAGATGACAAGCTTAATTAGTCCTAGTCAAGAGACAAAACAGAGCCAGGAGACAGCGGTAGAGCCAGAAGAAAAACACTGGGTAGCTTATTCCTCCTCTCTCCTGGCCCACTGTCTCTCTTGCTGAAAGAAGTGTTTTCAGCTCTGCCTTGAATTGGCCTCTGCCCTGCTCTTTGGTATCCCAATTCTGAGAGTAAAGCCTAGTTGGTTTGAATCTTATTGCACAAATTTGAGTGTGCAAAAATATGTTGCTTTCTTTTCAGCTTTAAGTTCAGCTCAATGTAATGTGGGCCCTCCATCTCTCTGGACTGACGGGAGATTCAGTCTCAGCTTTTACTGGTGCTAACTGCGCCTCACACCCTGGAAGCTGGATCAGTTCTAGGGCCCAAAGCAGAGAAAAATGTCTTAGGGTTCCCGCAGTGGTGGATCCACACTGGCATTGCTGAGCTGCCTGTAATCTATGCTTTGGGGGTCCGCGGCTCTGGTGCATGAGAATTTAGGCCTAGTCGGCCATGCCAGGCGTGGAAGGGAATGGCCACTCTCTGTGGTGCTGCAAGGAGATGGGACTTGGGTGTCTCCCTCCACCCTGCTCCTGGCACCCTCAGATCTCCACTACCTCTTCGCCCCAGGGACTCTGTCTCTCCAACTTAAGGCTCTTTCCTTCCCTCCAGGCCACACTGCACAATCTTCGTAATGAATTTTGGCTCTTCCAAAAGCCAGAAAGAGAAATTGTCTCTCAGCAACCCTGGTTCAGCAGATGCCCCTGAGGCAGAGGAAACCCAGGGGCCCAGCGATTCTCTTGAGGGGTGTGTCTGTCAGTGTAGGAAGGGGAAGACAAAAACCCAGAATCTGCTGGTGCTTTCTGTTCTACCACAGAGAAAACAGAACACAACTAACATCCCATCAGTTTTCTTAAGGTCCCCCTCAAAGCAGTGTCCCCAAGGAGGAATTAAGGTATGTTAGTTTCCCAGGGCTGCCAAAACAAAGCACCAGAGAAACAACAGAAATTCATTGTCTCACAGGGCTGGAGGCTTGGAGTCCAAGGCATCAGCAGGTGTGTTTTCCCTGAGGCCTCCCTCCTTGCAGACGGCCGCCTTCTTCCTGTGTCCTCACATGGCCTTTTCACTGTGCACACACATCCCTAGTGTCTCTGCCGATAAGGACCAGTCATACTGCATTAAGGGCTACTCCCAAGGCCTCATTTAACTAAATCACAAGATCTTTTCTCCAAATGTGGTCACGTTCTAAGGTCCTGGAGGTTGGGACTTCAACATATGAATTTACAGGGGACACAATGTGGCCCATAACACACAGGTTAACTGTGTTTTTTAAAAAAATTTCTCAGTCTACTTCTCTGTCCTCTGTAAACTGCAACCACCTCCTTTCTGGCGTTGGAGTCTATCGACCCGATTCAAATTCCTGCTTCAACATTTTCTAGCTGTCTGGCTTCAGTCATTTAGTGTCTCTGGGCTTTAGTGTCCCCATCTGTAAAATGGAGCTAACAGTAGTGTCAGTCTCGGAAGGCGTTGCGGGGATTAGGTGAGATAGGTTGGTAAAGCACTCAGCACGGTGACTGAAATGTAGTTAGTGTCCATGACGAAAGCTATCCTATCCCCTGAGTAATTCTAACTCTGCCTTGAAGGTTCAGCACAAAGGCCACTTTCTCCAGGAAGCCCTCCCAGGTGTTTCAAGCTTGGGTTGGGGGCATTGCCTCGATATTTCCCTAATCCCAACACTCAACACACTGGATCATAAGGATCAGCTTGAGTGTCCCTATTGCTTAGGGCACGAAAACATCCATGAAGCAGGTCCCCCTTCTCATGTGTCTTCCTCACAGCTGACTGTCAGAGGTGGCATATTGGTTATTGTCAGCTGTCGGCTGCCCAGAAAATATTATAGGAGAGAAGGAAGGGAGGGCAGGATGGATGTAGGAAAGTGAGGATACTTCAAAGTGGGGTTTCTCAACCTCAGCACTGTGGACATTTGGGCCACATAGCTCTGTTGTAGGGGCTGCCTGTGCATTCTAGGAGGGTCAGCAGTATTCGTGGCCTCCACCTGCCCCCCCCCACCCCCTGCGCTATGACAAACAGAAGTGTCTCCAGACACTGCCAAATGTCCCCTCTGGACTCTAAGGCTTAAGTCAGTGGTTCTCAAATGGGTGTGTATCAGAATCTCGGAAACACAGATTGCTGGGCCCCATCCCCAGAATTTCTGGGTCAGTGTGTCTGGGGTGGGGCCCAAGAACTCGTGTTTCTAACGAGTTCCCCGGTGCTGCTGGTCAGGGGCCACTTGGGAACCACTGCTGTAAAGGCCAACAGGGCTCTGGTCTCAGTAACAGGAAGAGACAAGTGCTGAGTACTTTTGGGCCTGAGGCTAGAGCTGGCAGAGTCAGGAGAAATCCCATAGACTTCAGCTCATGAGAAACACATTTACGTAAGACCTCCCTCAGTTTGCAGTTCTCCGGGAGACAGCAGGGATGGCGGGAGGGAGAGAAACAGAGAGCCCCTTCAAGTGGGGTCTGCGTGGAGTCAGGACAGACTCCACCGGGCCAGGGCAAGGTGGGATGAGGAGCCCCAGCCCCTCCCCCACCCGTCCTATCCACAGAGGCCCAGCGTTCACCAATATTCACTCAATAAAGACTTGCTGAGCACCAGCTGGGGCCGGGCATCCCTCTAGGCACTGGAAATACATGGAGGACACAGCAGAACAAAAATCCTCCTTGACCTCGTGGAGCTTACATTCTGATGTGGTGAGACGGGATGCTAAATAAATTGTGTAACATGTTAGAAAGCAGTAGGTTCTCTGGAAAAACATAAATCGGAGTAAGTGGGACTGAAGGTGGGAAGGGGGTTACAATTTTAAATAAGGTGGCTGACAGTGGTGTGCTGGTAAGAGTTTAACAAATGGCTTTCTGGGGGGGAAAGCCCTGATTTGTAGCCATGGCCAATTTCCATGGTGTAAATGTTCTCACCGTGACAGATTGCAAGCTATGAAGTTGACATGGATAAAGGTGAAATCTGGAAGAAGTGCACGGTAGCACAGCATTATATAGTATTGCCACCACACAGATACAACAGATGTAAATAACCTTAAATATAGGTAATGTTATAGTAAAATGTAAAATAATTAGGAAATGATGAGATCTGAGGGTTTTTTTTTAAATCTTGGCTTCTAATAAAATTTATTTAATTATAAGTTTACATAACTTAGTTTCCATTAATGTCTGTGTTTACTAACAGGCTCCCAAATTTCCTGAAAATTTAATAGGCAGCTCTTGTGAGCTGGCACGAGCTGGCTTTGGCACACCACTGATGGGAAGGCCTTGTTGAGAAAGTGACATTTGAACAGAAACCTTGAGGAGGTGAGGGAGCAAGGTATGGTAACGTCTGGGGACAAACACTCTGCTTCCTTCCTGGTGTGTCCACACAGCCATGCCCTTGAGCGTGCTGTCCCCCAAGCCTGGACGCTCTCTGTTGTCCTGCTGTGCTTCTCCGTCAGGGCCCATCGCACAGATGACCTGTTGGGTACAATCCTTATTTCTTCCAGGCCTCCTTATATCCTTTCTGGAAACACAGGTGGCTATGAAGGGGGTTTGAATAAATGAATGCCCTCAAGTGAGCATTGTTCCTCCATGGTCCCATGACACCTTCAACCCAGTTGTTTCCCCCCTTTTCATTGTTCTGTTACTCTGTCCACGTCTGCCTCACCCAACAATCTGTGGAGCCCTTTTTCAGGTGCATGAAAATGCCCAGCTCACAGCTGATAGTCTGAGTGCCTAGTTATTGAAGGGGTCCACGCTGATCTTAACCTGGGATGGTTTAAGGCATGAGTAGGTTTTGGTGATCACCTTTCTATCGGATGAAAGTCCACAGGTTGGGTCCCTTCCGCTGTAGCAACTTTGTTGGCATGATCACCCGCTTCCTGCTCTGCTTACGAAAGGCAAAGGAGAGCTTGGTCAAGCCAGCCACCACCTGTCAGGCCACGGGTTTGGGGCTTTATTTAAGTTGTGTTACTTAATCCTCGAAGAAACCCAGCAGGTGGTTGTCCTTATCCCCATTTTACCTATGAGGAAAATGAGGGGAAAGACAATGTCATCCAAGGTCACCTGGGTAGTGAGTGACAAAGCTTTCACTTTGCTGCGTAGCGTGTGCAAGAACTGGTTCCAGGCAGTAAGGAGGTCAGATGTAGAATATTAACTGTAATAACCCCAGGTGGCACGGATGAGTGCTCATTAGAACTGCAGCTGTGCTTGGGAGTGCAGGGGAAGAAACCGGTGATTCCATCTGTGGCAGGTGGTCTGGGAGCACCTGGGCACCTTAGAGGCTGCAGCTTGAACTCTGTCTTCTGGCTGCCAAAGGTTTGGGGGCTGAGGGCCTTCCACTGGGAACACAGGTGTTAGTGGGACCTCAGAAGAGAGGTTTCTCGTGAAGTGGGTCAGGATCTACCCCGCCCCCCCCCCCCCCCCCCCCGACCCAAGGGCCTTGGGCCAGCACCATTTATTTATTTATTTACCAAAGCAAGCTGGGCTAATATTTTTTAAATATTAACCTTTTTTCCCTTAGTATTTTCCCCTTGATGCAATATGCTGGTCTGAGTCCATACCTCAGGGGAGGGAGGTGTCAGGGAAGAAGGTACCAAAAGTCCGCTACTGTCTTCCTGGTTTTGCTTTCCAAAACTTTGAGTCTTCAAAGGAACAAAGAGGATTAGGGTATCCCTAAGATGTCTGGGGGAAAATACAGTGAAGCTGGCCTTGGGGAGGCAGAGAGAGAAGTTACCGACAGCAGGGTGGCCCGGTGTCAGCACGAGGGCCCCCCAGGCGTGCAGGTCCCCAGAATGCTTTGGGAAGCCCAGGGGCAGGGGGGTGCTCTATCTCCTTCCTGGGTGGAGCCTGGGAGACCCCATGAGGCAGTGGCTGCAGGGACTAAGCTTTAGACAGACCCAGACTCCCCTGCTCCAGCCTGGTGCAGAGGGAGCAGAAAGATCCTGTGCCCTGGCCAGGCATGGAGGAGGCAGAGAGCCCCACTGGACCTTGGGGGGGTGTTGGAACACAAACAAGGCCTCTGGGGACACTGCCACAGGAGCAGCCAGGACACTGCGGGTCTCATCAGAAGCCTGGGTGGATCAGTGAAATACAAACCAGCTCCCAAGCCTGTGCTCCAAGCCCTGGCATGGCATGATTCATGGAAACTTAGCCACAATCCTAGGAAAAGGGTGAGAAAAACCCCAAATTGACAGTGTTTCAGCCTCTGTCTCCCTGGGAGCATAGTGGCTCACAGTAAAAATTAAGTTACAGAGTCATAAACTACAGAAAATATTTACTGAGCCCCTAAGAGTCTAGGCCCTAGGCGAGGCACTGGGGCTGGAGGTGGGGGGGAGCAATGGGTAAAATGGGGACCCATCAGTGGTCTCTCTGTCACATTCCTGAATAAGCGATGCCAGCGTTTGGCTTTCTAGAGACTCCCCTTTGTGTGTACAGTAGTAACTACTGATGTTCATTGGGCCCTTTGTGCTAATCCTTACACCAAGGGTAGTCTTTGTCCCATTTTAGACAGGTTCCTGGGGCTAAGAGACATAAGCAGGTTTTGCAAGGGCACACAGCCAATAATTTTCCCCAAACCACACAGCCAGTAAGTGGAGAGCTGGGACTCAAACCTACATGGCTGCTATGGGTTGAATTGTGTCCTCCCCAAAGATATTAAAGTCCTAACCCCAGTACCTGTGAATATGACCTTCTTGGAAAAAGGGTCTTTGTAGATGATAAAGTTAAGATGAGGTTATTAGGGTGGGCCTGATGCATTATGACTGTGTCCTTCTAGAAAGGGGAAATTTGACATGGAGACAGACGCACACAAGGAGAACGCCACCTGAAGATGAAAGCAGAGGTCAGGGTACTGCATCCACAAGCCAAGAACTCCAAAGACTGCCAGCAAAGCCCGAGAAGCTAGCAGAGAGGCACGGGACGGATTCTCCCTCAGCCCTCAGCAGGAACCAACCCTGCCAACACTTTGACCTCAGACTTCTCTGGAACTGTGAGACAATAAATTTCTGATGTTTAAGCCACCCAATTTATGGTACTTTGTTACAGCAGCCCAGGACACTAATACAGTGGCTGAATCAAGAGGGTGTGACTCAAACCACCGAGTTGTGCAGCCGTGGTGTTAACTACTGTACTGCTGGTGCAGCTGGGTGCTGCGGAGTAGAATGCATCTCTCCTGTCTCCTCTATTAACCCTTCTTTAGTTTCTCCCATCTCCTTTGCACTAGTTTCTTCATATTTTTAATTGAAGTCATCTGCACTCTTAGCAAAGACCTGACTCAAGTACCCTAGGGTTCTTCCTCGCTGGGTCCCTGGGAATTGCAGAAACCCCCCTTGCACTCTCAGACCTCCAGAGCGTGGCTCATGCCGTCCCTGCCTTAAATTCTCTCCACTGTCTGCCAGTGACCACCTGTGACATCTTAATCCTCCCTCAAGTCAGATTGACTGTGTCCCTCCTCGAACATCAGCAGTATTAAAACACTAAAGTGTTTTCACACTCAGAATCGTCGTTGGGGATGGGCATGGCTGACTTCTTTAGTGCCTTGGATGCTTCTAGACGGCCCGGGAACAGCAGGAGCTTTAAAACTTTCCCACATCCTAAGACAACTGAATCTGTAGATGTCAACCTGGAGTTCCACACCCCTCCTTTCTCCTCTGGTTTCTCAATTTGCCTTCCCGTGGAAAAAAAAAAAAATCTGCAAGTGCTATTCTTGGCATATATCTGTCCTATTAACAGATTTTTCAATCCAAGCAATAAAACCTTATTCCACTTTCTTCCTATCCCCTTCCTGTATTTTAACAAGGTTTTGTCAGCTCCTTGAGCTTGCCTCAGCAGAGATGATTTGGCTGGGTGAGCATTTTATTTTGGCATTTGAAGATGGTGTTGGTTGGCATCTTTTATCCATATACTGTAAAAAAAAAAAAAAAAAACACAAACACAACAAAACCATCCAGTGCTAGGCCGTGTATCCTCTCCAGTTCCAGATTAAGGCAGAAGCCCTGCTCCCCCGGGATCGAAGCGCTGGCCCCCTCCCTGAGAGCAGAGGAGTGGGAGCAGGGACACTGTGGCTGCCGCTGCCCAGGGGACACTGGCCCTTGATAGCTGCAGGGGTTTGGAGGAGCTGCTGGCCTGGCCCTCTGGTGAGGCTGTGCTGAGAACTCTTCTCCTTTTGGGGAAAACAAATCAAACTCCTCTGAGGAAACCACAACCTGGACAGGTTTTTCTTGAGAGGAATCATTCTGATATACGCCTCTTCTTGGTGGCTTGGTGCTCTCTTCCTCTGAAGGTTTAGACCACTCTGTGCTGCTATGGGCTGCTTCTCTGAGGAGCCTCGGAGCCTCTGAATTTTACGAGAGTTGACTGAGGAAGCCTGCACTTGCCTGACTGAAGGGAAAGATGACTTACATGCTCCTCTTCCACCAACACGGCTCAGTGGGCCCACGGCACAATCCACACTAACAATATTTGCGGAGCTCCTATGGTGTGTTCAAAGCATGAGCCAATTATGAAGTAGGGAGAGGGGTGGTGGAGGCCTTCTTTCTTGCCTGCTTTTTAAACTCTACCTCAGACAGTTATATTCTATGCTGAAGTAACAACAAGACTCTAAAGAACAGTGGCTTTTATAAGACAGAAGTTCAGTTCTACCTCATGTGCCTGTCCAGAGGTAGGTAGTCTGACGGTGTGGTTCTGCTAGCTTCATTGCATCTGTTTCTTCTCAGGGTCCCACCCAAATCTCTGTATCCCAGTCAAGGGGAAGGGAGAAACATCTCATTAGCCCCAAATTGGTAGCCTCAAGTTGCATAGAGGCAGTGGAGTGCCTATGTGCCTGCCAAATACCAAAAAATCTATAACTGAAGAACAGATATTAATGGACATGTACTCATCTCTGCCACCCACCCTTCCTTCCTCCCTTCCTTCCTTCCTTCCTTCCTCTCTTTCTCTCTTTGTTTGTTTCTTTCTTTCCTTTTTTTAAAGATAAGGTTTCATTCTTTCACCCAGGCTAGAGTGCAGTGGCATCATCATAGCTCACTGCAACCTCCAACTCCTGGACTCAAACAATCCTCCCACGTCAGCCTCACAAGTGGATGGAATTACAGGCATGTGTCACCATGCCCAGCTAATTTAAAACATTTTTTTGTAGAGATGGGATCTTGCTATGTTGGCCAGGCTGGTCTCAAACTCCTGGCCTCAAGTGATCCTCCTGCCTCTGCCTCCCAAAGTGCTAGGACTACAGGCATGGGCCACTGTGCGTGACACCACCCTTTCTTTCACTTATTCACCCACTCAACAAATTACTTGTTGCATGCCAGCCAGATGTTTGGCATTGTTGTTACTCAGTTGCTTATAATCCATGCATGTATATGAACATTCACGCAGCTAAAGTCACATTATACTGTAGTCTCTAGGAGGAGTTCAAATGCTATGAATCCTCAGGGAAGGAAAGGTTCATTCTGTCTAGGGAGACCCATCCATTTGTGCACACATTGTTGAGCACTGTGGCAGGCAGCCGCTACGATGGCCCCCAATGGTCCCCATGTCCTGGTTGTCCCAACTTGTGCAATCTCCTCCCCTTGAGTGTGTGCTAGACCAAGTGACTCACTTCTAACAACTGGAATACAGCAAAAATGATGGACTGTCACTTCTGAGAGCAGGTTGCAAGAGGACCGCGACTCCCATCTGGCTAGCTCTCCCTCCCCCAGCCCTCTCTCTGGTGGCATGCAGCTGCTGTGCTTTGACTAACATTGTGGAGAAGCTCATGTGGCAAGGAAACAGTCAACAGCCAGCCAGGACCCAAAGCCCGACGACAGCCATGAGAGTGAGCTTGGAAACAGCTCCCCCCGCAGTTGACCCCTGAGATGACTGCGGCCCGACTGAGACCTTGATCGCAGCCTTCTGAGAGACCCTGGGCCACCATCAACCAGGTTGCACCTGCACCTAAACTCCTGCCACAGAAACTAAACTGTGAGATAATAAATATTGTTATTTTAAGCTGCTACATTTTGGGGTAATTTGTTACACAGCAACAGATGACTGATACAAATACCTACTATTCTCAGGTCTTAAGGTATTGGAGGTCTTAAGAAAAATGCGTGATGCCTTGTCACTGTGCCTGGGGATGGGGAGACAGGTACATACACAGACACAGTACTTACAGTAGAAGGTGCTAGGTGTGATGATGGACATGGGCTGAGCGTGAAATAGGAGCGCAGAGGGAGGGCTCCTTATCTAGAGGAGGAAGGGAGATGAGGACAGTTGTCCGGAGTGGAACATACTTCTAGGGAAAATTGAGGGAGGGTCACTCTGTGGCCAGGCGACAGCGTCAGAATGCCTGAAGGGGAAATGACGAGGTGCCTCCTTGGAGATGGAGGACTATGGTCTGTGTGCAAAGCAAGAGATGAAGGAAGGGGAGGCTACAGAAGTGACTAGAAACTAATCTAGTCTCATGCCAGTAATTTATCTTAAAATAATCAATATTATGAACTCCTGCTTGGAGTGAACGGCAGTAAAAACCAAAGAGTTAATAAAAGAACTAGCGTGTTCTCAACAGTCCAGCACCTGAATTTTAAAAAGCCAGATTCAATTACCTATAGAACACAGACAAGTGTAATTTGTTTCATTGTTTTGCTTATAAAATTTGAGCCAGGCACAGTTGACATGTTCCCCGGGAATAATTGTGGTTCCTATTGAGAAACCGGCTCAGGTGATGTTTGATGCATTCACAAGTGGGAAATTGGCCCTTCTAGCTTTAGGGTGTTACAAATCTATATTTGGAAAATCTGAGGAGAGGTTTGGGAAGAAAAGCTTGTTTTCTCTTTAGTTGATTATTTCCTCTCTTTTTTCCTTTCTCCCTCCTCCCTGCCTTCTTTTCTTCCTTCCTTTCTTTCCCCCCTCTCTCTTTCTTTCAGTTTCTCAGGATGTTGGAGGATCCATAATATCTCTAGGCTCTAAGCATCAGCTTTGCAAAGGAAGAAATGAAGTCAGGGAGCCCCTTGAGGGCTCATATTTGTACAGGCTGGATAATGTTGTTTTTTTTTTTTTTTTTTTTGAGACAGAGTGTCACTCTGTTGCCCGGGCTAGAGTGCCATGGCGTCAGCCTAGCTCACAGCAACCTCAAACTCCTGGGCTTAAGCAATCCTCCTGCCTCAGCCTCCCAAGTAGCTGGGACTACAGGCATGCGCCACCATGCCCGGCTAATTTTTTCTATATATATCTTTAGTTGGCCAGATAATTTCTTTCTGTTTTTAGTAGAGACGGGGTCTCGCTCTTGCTCAGGCTGGTCTCAAACTCCTGACCTCGAGCGATCCTCCCACCTCGGCCTCCCAGAGTGCTAGGATTACAGGCGTGAGCCACTGCGTCCGGCCTGGATAATGTTTTAATGTCTGTTTTCCCCACCGGACCTGTGAGCAGCTTGAGGACATGGGCTCTATCCTACTCATCTTTACCACCGAACACAATGTCAGCCCATAGTAGGTGCTTAGTAAATATTTGTTGTACACAGTTGAAATATATCTGCTTATTTAAACGTTTGGTATTCATTGGGGCTCCTCTTTAAGCTAAACACTGTGCTAGGCAGTTTGGGGGATGTAAAGAGAGTCACGAGTTGGCTTTTACCTTTGATGAGTTTTCAGTCTGGTTACTAGACTCTAGCGGAAACTATCTTATTCATCTTGGTGCCCCAGTGCCTGGGACAGTGCTTGGCACATCGCAGGCACATTTGTTGATTAACTTCACGTGTCTGGGCTAGAAGAGTCTCTTCAGACTGGTCGTTCTTTGTCTACCCCTCCAAATCTGCCAGCCCAGCAAACTCGGTTCCGCAGAATGACTCCCAGTGATCCAACAAACTATTATGGCTAGCCAGGAACAAAAGCCACTGGGAAAATAGCGCACCACTTTTCATCTGGGTGTTTCAAAAGGAACTGGGGGATTAAAGTCAAGTCACAGTTGTCCCAATCAGATCATCTTTTCAGAGGAATTACAGGGTTGTGAGCCAACAGCAACCACATACACCTTTGCAGTAATCAGAACCAGTGTTCTCAACACTGAAAGCAAAATCAAGTAAACAAGCCTGTGTTGTGGACTTCCTTGACCCAGACTTTCAGGAAGGAGCTGACACACTGCCCAGACTCGCACTCACCCACATAGCTCAGAAGCCAAACAAACCCGAGAAGCTCGTGTTTTCCCAGCTGCGTGATGCACTCATTTCACCAAGCGGCTGGCCAGAAAACAAGGAAAAGAAAAAAAAACATATGCCTCATTCAGACCACTCAAGGAAAGAAGAATTGCTTCAGCTGGCCTTTGTTTTTTTATTTTCCTGAAGTATCAAGATATGTAAAAATAGAGGAAGTTAGATCTATGGCTTTTAGTTACTAAAAAGGAAACAAAATATTTTTTTTCTTTTAGAGATCTGAACATGTTATTACTCTTGTTAAAAACTTCAGTGACTTTCTAGTTTATAATCTGCAGACCTCTCCGTATCACTTCCAGGTCTTTCACAACTTGTTTAAAACACTCTTTCTAGCCACGTTGGCCCCATTTCCTCCCGCCCAAAGCTGTGAGCTTTGCCAGGCGCCCATTGTCTTAAATCCTTCATTTGCTTTCTTGCCTACCTGCTTTTGTTCATGCCGTTCCTTCTGCTTGGAATACTTTTCCTTACCTTAATCCAGAGAGAAACTCCAGCTCAACTTTCAAGATCAGTTCAAAAGGCAATTTCTTACTGTCACTCGTCCTAATAGCAGAATCAGCTTCTCCTTCATCTGTCTCCCCATGGGACTACTTTGTGTGCCTCTTACTGCACTTTTGTCCTGTCTCATTCATTCATTCAACAACATTCACTGTTGTTACACTTTGTACCAGATACTGTGCAGGCGCCAGGGACCCAGGCATACAAGTCCCTATCTAGTGGGGAACTCAGACAAGCAAATCAACTGTTACGAGACAGAATTTTAAGTTTTTTGGTAAAGGTAAGCAGAAGGTGCACTGGCAATCAAAGGAGGGTCGCATACGCCAGTCTGATTGAGGGGAGAGAATTCGTAAGGCTTCGTGGAGGAGGCGACACCTGAACAGCCTAAAGGACAAGGAGTTTTTGTGTCCATCTCCTCATTCTTGGCAGAGCACTCCTTGAGGAAAGAGATCATAGGTCATATCAAATCAGGTCATTTATTCCACACATGTTTATTGAGCTCTTTGCTAGGAAACAAACACTCCCAGGAGCAGCTTGGGAACTAGGGAGTAGCAGTAGGGAGGGAGAGAAGTCAATGCGGGAAATATTAGAGAAAATCGAGAATGAATCTCAGGTTTCTAGTTTAGGTGAATGGGTAGATAGTGGATCAGGACCGCCATGTGCAGTTTTGCAGGTTGTGAACTCACAAATGCAGGAGGGGCAAGTTCAATGGGGTCAAGTCTTATTCTTAATACCTCAGTACCAACAGTTGATTTATGATGTTGGAATGGACTGGAATGGAGAGAATTATTTTATTTTCTTAAAACAGTGAATGAATGTCTTCTGTTCTCTCTTGAGTGGACCAGGAAATCCACTTTCCTGCTATATTCACTTGGCTCCTTACTTTGAGACATGAGAAATCCCTACCGTGACTCATTCATGTCTTTCTCACATCTCTTCTGTCTTTAACCATTTTGACACCTCTATCAGAGGAGATTTTAGGATTTCCTGTTTAAATGAAGCTTGAAAATTAGGTATAAAACAATAATTTATTCAGTCATTAATATTAAATGTTAATTAATTATGGGATTATTAATAACATCAATTATTGTTAAATTAATTACCAAGAACTACCTGTAGTTATTAGAATTATTTCAAGCTACAATTTGAGCATCTCACAGTAGAGGTAATACCCTTCTAACTTGAAATTTTATTTTCCTTACTTCTATCCCATTTTTTCTATTATGTAGTGGAAGAAATTTAAGCAGGAATTTGATCATGAAAGGTTCTTTATTAAGACAAATAATCCCTTCAAAAATTTTTAATGCATCCTTAATACACCCTAAATAATTCCCTCCTTAAAGTTTGGCTCTTTCTAAAACATCTCTTGGGTTACCATTTGACTTCCTGTTACATTTAGACGGAAACACAAATCTTTTAATAAATGTGCTACTTTAAAATGTATCCAGGCCTCTCAGTAAAATCAGCTCTTTATTATTCTTGATTGATATTCTTTGTCTTTTCTATCTCTTTCTAGCTGCTGGGCCCCAACATATGTATCTCATAAGAGCAGAAAATACCGTCTACAAAAGACAGCTGGGACGGAAAGTTTAGCTCTCGTCCCTCTGCACTGTCTATTTTTTCTACTCAGCCTCACTGACGACATACTTAATTTGCTTTTTGTTATGCACCCTATCCTCTCTCTATTTTTTTTATATTTTATTCTCCAAATATATTTCTCTTTTAAGCTGTTTGGTTATGGACTGTATTATCTTCTTATCCGCACAGTTTAGATGAAATCTTATTACTAAACTGATCACTTTGGATTCCAAACATCTTCCTTGTGATTAAGTGGGAGGGAGACGGGAGGCAAAGTTCACCTCTGCATTATCCATAAGCAAAGGTCTGTCAGGTACCTGCGTAATGTAAAAGGCAGTGATCATGATTAGTCTTTTTACAAAGAACAAACAGTTATTGGTAGACACACCATTTCCACAGTATCATTCTTAATTACTTGACAATTTTATCTATTCCTAAAAACAGATCTCTAAGGCAATCATCTCTAAATCTTTGCCTGCACACTCCAAAAAATTTGAAAACTATATACCCCTCATCCATTTTTTAAATAATCTTCTAAAAATTTTCATGATAAGTTTAAATAGTTGTAAAGGATGTAATTTCTGACATATTATAAATATTGCCATTTAAAAATACAGGTCGTATATTAATCTCTTAAATGTTTTCCAAGGAATTCTAAATACTGCAGCAAACCACCATGTTTGATATCCATCATCATCTAGTTGAAATTATATGGACAAGTTCTTCTTTAATAAATATTTTCATCATTTTTCCTCCATTCCACTTCTACAGCAGAAATTATTTCCAAACTTAAGTTGTAATGCTTGAAAGTCTTTTACTGGTCATTCTATCATACTTCTCTACCTCCACAACAAAAACACAAAATTAGCATGTAAGGTGGAGGCTGCAAGTGTTTTAAATTCATTTCTGGATTTAGATATCATTAGCACAGTCAAAACAACAGACAGATATTACAAATTTTGATGCATAATTTTTAAAGTCAATTTTTATTAGAATTGCCTTTATTAGTAAGCTAAGTAGTTGTTTTTTTCACTTGCTTCTTATACCCATGGATGAATTATTTATTGCTAGAATGAGACAAGGTGCAGCATCCATTCTACTCCTATTATTATTTTTACAGATACAGGCATTGAGAAACTGTGTTTACATCAATAAGTATTTGGAAATGGATTTAATAGCATTGTCACTCAAGTTTAAACTATTTCAGAGATGTAAGACAAAGATCACATAATCATTTACCAAATAAAAATACTTTTAATGATCTATCAGCTGATAATTCAATTAGGATATCCTTCAATTTCATTGAAAGCAAAGAGGTGGGAACCACATGAGTTACAACAGGATTTATTCCCCAATCGTTAGAATCCAGTTAGGTATTGATATTTGGAATTGTCCCTTTGTAGCACAGAGGTTTGTAGACCTTGGAGCAATGCTCAGCAATGCCCTCTCTGGTCGGCAGAGAGGTGTGCTTTTCTTTGGTAGGGTGGGAGAATGGTGGACAGAAAAGGAGGGAGAGGAGGACTGTAATGAGGAGTCCTCAGACACATGAATTTTTGGAAAGAGTGCTTATGGTAGTCGAGGATCTGAAATTGAGTCTTTAAAATCCTTTGGAAAGCACTCAAATAGTGCACCAACTTGAACACCAGTTATAGAGATCTCTACTAGGTATCATCGTTGGTTGACTTGACAATAGAGTTTTTTCTTTTCTCAGAAGACCCATTAATATCTCAAAGAGCCAATGCTCTTGGAATACTTGGAATACAAATCTCAATGCCTTAGAGATTCATTTGATAAATCTTAATTGGCTCCCCAATTAGATAATAAAATCTAAAGGTGTGAGCTGGATGTTCTTGCAGTTGTAGAGTAGATATGATGATGATGATGATGATAGCTATTGTTATTGATTGTGTTAGTGTCACACAGCAGAGACCCCAGCAAACACTGGGAAATACCAGCAATGAGGTACTTGTCTCACACAACAATAAATTTCTGGGCCGGTAGCCCTGGACAGTGGCTCAACGATGTCATCAAGTTGATGACTAAGTCCTATCCTGCCACTCCTTAGCCTGAACCTTGTGCTTGTTTGCCTCGTGGTTGCAAAGTGGCTGCTTTACCTCCAGCCTCACAGTTGAGATCCAGGCAAGAGGAGAGAAGTAGGCAGAGTCAGAGGAGAAAGGATCTGCTGCTCAGAAGCGCTGCCTTTTTATTTGGAAAAGTCAAGGACTCCTACTTATATCTCACTGGCCATAACTGGGTTTTTGGCCACCCCTAGCTGCAGGGGAGCTGGAATATTTCCTCTTTCACCTTTTCTAGTAAAGGAAAGCAGAGAAGAGGGTGTTTGAGAATAGATTCTGAGTGAACCAATTTACAGGATCTACCACATCCTTCTATGCTGAGCCACGCATTTTACATATATTATGTCTGTTGTAACAATCCTATGAGATAGTTTTTAGTATCCCCATTTTTCAGACAAGGAAACTGAAACTCACTAAGGTGAAAGTCACTTTACAAGGTACCAGAACTAATTTGTGACAAAAGTGAGGTTGGAACCAGTCCTTGTGACTCCAGTCTGTGTTTCCGTCTCTGACCACCGCACAGACTGCGGGCTGTTTGGCTCTACGTCCTGACGCACTCCATCTCCTTCTGGATCATTTCTTCTGTTGAGACCACTCCTCTCTCAGATATACAGACGGCTCCCACGTCTCCTCTAAGGCTCTGCTTACATGCCACCTTCTCAGGGAGGCCTACCCTGACTGCCCTGTTTAAAAATGCTGCCCTTTCCACTCCTTCCCTGACACCGCCAACCCTCCTCCCCCTGCCCTGCGATCCCCACGGTACGCATCTTGCTAACCTAGGATGTACCTTGTTTATTTATCTGTTATGCCCATAGACTGTCCCCCGCCACGCGGCAGAGACAATGAGGCTCACCACGTATTCCATACACTCTCTCAGATTTCCTAGTATCTGCATCATTAGGTGAAGCCGTGTGGTTAGTCCTGAGAGAAATCAATGTGGCGCGTTTCTATGCTGCAGAACTGACAAACCCACGGAAAGTTTTCAGCCTCTCTCTCTTTCCTCTGCCCTAGCGACCAAAGAGTCTCGGCTTGAGACGGTGAAGCCTCTTGGGCCCCCGAGTCACTGCAGGGAGCACAGTTGCCCTGCAGAATCACAATGGACTTACTGAAAAAGAGAAATAAAGGATTTGAAATTTTAAAAATATATTAATAAAAATAAATTTTTTAATCAAAAATTCAATAGAGAAATGAAGTAGTATTTTATTAAGACACTGATATTTTGCAGCCACTTGTTAATACAGTATAATTCAGACTTTCCTGGACCTCATTAGAATATAAGGTCCACGAGAGCAGGATTTTTGTCTGTTTTGCTCTTTGATGTATTCTGGGCACCTGGATCAGTTTGCTGAGGGACTTAATAGTCCCTCAGCAAACTCGTTGAATAAATGAGTAGACTCCTCGATACAGATCATATCTCTGACCCAGTCGAATTTTTGACCTCATCTGGAGTGTAGCTAATTCCCAAGACCTAAGATTGAAAGCTGCTTATGAAGAGGGACTCAATCACAATTGTCCTTGTATTGTCCTCAGTTACTCACATAAGGCCTTGCACATTGTTAACGCTCAGTAAATACTGAGTGACTAAGAGCAGTAACCGAAATGCTAGCCCAAGCTCTCCCCTGCAGCCCTCAGGTTGAGCGCTCGCAGTGGGAGACGGCAGGAGGCCAGTTCTAGGCCATGCACTCCTACAGCCTCAGCACACAGTATTGTTCCTTTGCGAAAACCAAGGCTCCTCTGCCTGCTGTCCCTCAGCTCCTCACTCTCAGTCCTAAAATCTGGCCTGTCTCCATATCTGCTCTCACCTCTTCACTGCTCACCCTGTTGAAGGGCGAGACTTGTGACTATCTGTCTTGCACTATTCTTCTTCTTTATTTTTTTTAGAGACAAAGTCTCACTCTATTGCCCAGGCTGGAGTGCAGTGGCACCATCATAGCTCACTGCAGCTTCAAACTCCTGGGCTCAAGCGATCCTCCTGCCTCCACCTCCTGAGTAGCTAGGACTACAGGTGTGTGCCACCAGGCCCAGTCAACTTTTTATTTTTTTGTAGAGACGGGGTCTCACTATGTTGCTCAGGCTGGTCTTGAACTCTTGGCCTCGAGCGACCCTCCTGCCTCAGCCTCCTGAGTAGCTAGGATTACAGATATGAGCCATCACGCCCAGCTGGGTTGCACTGTTCTTTCCAGTTTCCTACCTCTTGTTCATACCTCAGGCTGACATTTACTGGCCTCTGACACTGAAATTCTACTGAGCTTCCTCTTGTTGATGGCACCCAAGACCTCCTGATTGCCAAACCTGGCAGGAATTTTTATGGGGTATGATATGTTGCAGACCTTTGACCAATCTCCTTGTCACCTATTGCTACTTTGGCTCACATGGTACCACACTTCCCAGGTTCTCCCTACATTTCCCTGGCAGTTCCTGTGCTCCCAGGGGCTTCTCATCCTCTGCCCACTCCCTCAGGGCCCTTAGGGTGCTGTCCTCAGCTCACTGCTCTGTGCACCCAACATACTCTCCCCGTGGTTTCTTTAAACCACCACCTGGACATCGATGATTCTCAAATCTTCCTCTCCAGCCCCCACCTCTCTCCAGAACTTTAGATGAATCACACATCTCCAGCCAGACAGCCCCACCTGGACGTCCCATGGATTAGAAGTCTCTTGTGCACCATCTGTCAGCACTTTGGCCTGACCTCTGAGTCCATTAGAGGCTCTGATGAGCAGTTCTGCCCTGGCTTTGACTCAGTTTGCACTGATAGTAACTTTTTCAACAATTAGCTTACACTGTGCTTCGTGTCTCGGGGCTTCAGTGATGCCCCTGGAAGCCTATTCATTCACTCTGGAAGCCTGTGGAAGTGCCCAACACTTGTGCACGTGCAACCCAGATTGGGGGGGCAGTGGAGATACCCTGCCTGGGGAAGCCCTGGACCAACGAGGTGGAGAACCAGTGGAGAACCGCTTCTCCCTCTTATCTCTTGGGTGGACAGTCCTGGGACGCAGGGTAAATGCTCCTTAGGAGGCCCCACGGGGATCTGGCACCAATGTCCCATGGCCACGGCCAACAAGATGCACATCCTTTTCTGGTTTTCCGTTTTTCCTTATTTCACCCTCCCTGATCCCTCTCTCCTGTTTCTTGGGGTCACTTTCCAAATAAATGACCCAGACACAAACCTTTGTCCCAGGCCTTCCTTTGGGGGAATCCAGGCTAAAATATCCTTTAGGCCCCTCTCTGTTGACATGTCTAAAACAGAACTCTTGGTCTTGCCCCCAGTTCTCTACTCTCTACTCTCATCCCACTCAGTCTTCAAAGCTTCCAGCTGGAGCTCACTGTTGACTCTCCCCTCTTACTCATCCCCACCTGAAGTCAGTCCTGACTCTGCCTGTCCACCCCTGCCCTGAAACCATTGCGTACGCCCCTGTCATCTCACCTACGCGGCTGCCTCCTCTCGGTTCTCTCTGTCTCTGCTCCATCCTCTCAAATCCATCCCACCCCCAGTTGCCAGCATGAAATAGCTGAAGCGTACAACGCGCCAGGGCATTTCTGTACTCAAACCCTATCAAAGGCTGCATGGGTAAGATGAAATCTAGGTACTTTATTATGACACGAGGCCTTCTGGGACCTGCTCCTTACCCACCTCTCCAGCATCTGTCCCAGCTGCGTATGCTTCCCAGCAGTTCCCAGCTGTGCCCTTGCCGGAGGGAAAGACAGTGCTCATCTTGCATCTTTTACCGTGTGCTCTGGGGAGCATCCCAGCTGCACAGCTGCTGTGTAGACGGGTCGACAGAGCTGTTCTCTAGAGTCTCTCAATCACAGGCTCTCTCTGGGCTCACGGCGTCACAGTACACAGGTCACAGGGCAGACAGGAGGAGGGCTGGAAAGAGCCCTGGAGGGAGAGTCAGAACAGCCAGCTTCCAGGCCTGCTCTGACACGTGTCAGCTGGGTGAGCCCAGCTAAATTCCCTGTTTTCTGCATTCATAAAGTCGGAAAACAGCATCTAATTGCTCAGGGTGTGCGGGGGACATATGAGAAAGTGTGAGTGGTGATGGTGGGGATGGCTAACGTTTATTGCCCACTTACCAGTGAGACAGTGGAAGTAGAAGCAGGTCACGGCTCTGCTACTAACTCAGTAAAGTTCTCTAAGTCCGTCGTCTCCCATGTCTTGACCTCAGTCTCACCTTGGAAGCAAGGGCGTTGAACTAGTTCAGGGCTTTTGGACTGGGCAGCCACTAATATCCTTTAAGCTATAAAATGCTGAGTTCCATTCTGAGTTTACGAGCTAGCACACTGAGCTACTGCTTGTCTCAAAGTGGGCTTTGCGTCCATCTCCTTTTCACCCTGACGTGCTCGCTGGGCGCACTCAGCATGCTGAAGGTGACCTCGCCCAGTGCTTGCATCAGCCTCCTTCCCCCGTGTGGCCGGGAAAGAGGGCTGACTGCGTCCTGAGCCACAAACTTACAGATGCTGCATCTCTTGCACTTTTTTTTGTCCAGCACACAGTAACAATGGAGATAATTCTGTCCAAAAAAGCCATCAAGTTTTTTGGCATGAATTGTGCTATCACGTCACTGCCAAGTTGGACAGATTCTTACCAGAGCCAAGTCACATCCAGGAGAGCCTAAGCCTGCTGTCGCTCTGCATGATGTCTGCTCTTCTCACAAGGCCTGCTCGCCCGCCGAGGCGTCCACGCGCCTTCCTGAGGGCCTGGTAACAGGGAAGGTGGATACTGGTGCGCTCTGGGCCCTCACTACCTGCCTCTAAAAGAGCGTCTTTGCTGTCATCGAGGGTTTGGGTTCACTTGTTTTCTCCCATCCTTCAGTGCTTTGCTGTTATCTTCCTGTTTGAAGGGAAAATGTAACGGAGTAAACCTATTCCGGGTATTTTCTCCTTTCTGTTGCTACTGAAAGTTGCACTCCCCATTTTTGACAAGTTTCTTTTCGTAGCTGATCATATTTACATGATGTTCAATAACCGACTGCTTCCTGCATCACTGAAGTAGCTAGAATAAAAATCCCAAAGTGGATGTGAGTTGGAAAACACTTGCCTGGCCAAGGTGAGAGTGGTCAAAGTGCATCCAATCCGTGCCAAGGAAGCCAGGAAGCCGGGCAGAGAGATTGTTCCTTTGTTTCTCCCGAAGCTGGACGTTCATGGAAGGGGGTTCCTGGGGAGGTTTTCCTCAGGGGGAGAGCTAAGGGCAGAGAACTTGGAGGACACTTGGCCTACATCCCTTCCTTGACACCTTACACCTTTGGCATCTAGCTGGCTGTGGGTAGAGTGGGGGAAGGATGGGACGGAGGAAGAGATTTTCCACCTCTGACTTCCCCTCATGATTCCCATGTCATCGGAGCACTGACTGGTTATATTTTAAAGTATCTTATTCATTTATGTCACAAGTAATCACTGAGTGCATACTGTGCCTGTGTCAGGCTCTGTACTAGACACTGGAGCCAAACTGCTAAGCAGATATAATCCTTGCTCTACAGGATATTCACAATCTACTGCATTCACTAGTCCAGTCAGACATGGAAAATGTCAAATGAATTCATAGAATGTGGCCCACTTGGATCTCTTATTTTATAGCATTATTGCTGGTTTAATTAAGTTATTATTTGAGCATATTTTTTAGTGTTGGTCTTCCCTTTTAGACTAAACATCCCATAAAGACAAGGATCCCAATACCACTGTAACCTCTAGCACAATACCTGGCCCATGAATAAGGGCTCAATAAGCATTTGTGAAGAAGGAAAGGAGAGAGGGAGAGAGGGAGGGCGGGAGGGAAAGAAGGAGAGGTAGGATGAAATAGAAAAGAGAGAGAGAAAGAAAGAGAAAATGAGAGAAACAGGAGAGAGGAGGGGAAGGGAGGAGAAAGGTAGATTAGTACCCTGGAGGAAGGGTGAAGTGACATTGTGAATAAACTTGCGACGTGTAGAGGGCAGCTGGGTGTTGAGAAAGCAAGGAAGTGGATAAAAGTGAGCGAAGGTCAGGTGCTGACGCCAGGTTGTACCGGAAGAGGGTGTTTCATCTGGGAAAAATCTGCTGCAGAATGTCTGGGAGCTGCTGTGCTGAGCCTGGGGACTGGCCACAGGTGCACCCTCGCCCCGGCCCCAGGCTGAGTGGCATCTGACTCTGCAGAGGGCCACACTTCTGGCTGGACCTGGGCACGCTGGGGAGCCCAGACCTGTGCCAGCACTGTGCCAAGTGGGGCTGAGCACTCACTCTGGACTTAGACAGACCTGATTTGCCTTCAGCTTGTGCTGCAGAAAATCTTACGTTTCTCTCAAGAGCTGTGGGGTGAGGGACTGCTAGGGACGACCTGCAACACCTGTTAGAGACAGCCCTGGACTCCCTTTTTTTTTTTTTTTTTTTTTAAGACAGAATCTTGCTCTGTTGCCTGGGCTAGAGTGCTGTGGTGTCAGCCTAGCTCACAGCAAGCTCAAAGTCCTGAATTCAAGCAATCCTTCTGCTTCAGCCTCCTGAGTAGCTGGGACTACAGGCATGTGCCACCATGCCCAGCTAATTTTTTTCTATATATTTTTAGGTGTCCAGATCATTTCTTTCTAATTTTAGTAGAGATGGGGTCTCACTCTTGCTCAGGCTGGTCTCGAACTCCTGACCTTGCGCGATCCTCCCGCCTCGGCCTCCCAGAGTGCTAGGATTACAGGCGTGAGCCACCGCACTCGGCCTAGGACTCCCTTCTTGAAGATGTATTTATCTCTGCTCTTGAGCCTCATGAACTGTGGCTCTAGTTTACTGTTTCTCATCTTTAGCAATAATAACACCACAATTACACCTTTCTTACTATTACATAGATGCCTTCTATTTCAAATTGGACTTTGGTTTTACCTCCAAAAACCACATTTTTCACCATTAATGTTGGGCATGAGGATGTTATTTGTTTCGGCCAATGGAATGTCAGCAAATGTGACATAAAAAGGTGCCATATCCTCGCAGGACAGGATCGGACAAAAAAAGAGAGAAAAAAAAGGTGCCATAAAGGTTTGCACAATCTGGTTTGATCTCTCTTGCTCCTGCCACTTATCCTGACAAAAGCAGGCCACCATGCACCACGAGAAGAATATGCTGTGGATAGCAGCTGGGCCAGGGATGATGAGAGAAATGTAGTGCAGACTACAATCCAGACAAACAAGCAACCTAAAGCAAAGCCACCCATCCATGCCCATCCGAGATTAATCCACCTGGAGTCAACCTGCAACACATGAGCATGGAAATAAATATTCTTATGTAAGTACAAAAAATAAATAAATAAAAGCCACGTTTCCAAACAGAGATTGTGATAGATAATCTGAGAAAATCACAAGGTGCACTTACAGAGAACCCTGGAAAAACCAGGCGGCACCAGTGGAGGGTGTGTGTGCCAGGCCTTGTGCTGAGTGCTTGCACTATTCCATCCAGGCTCTGCACCAGCCCCACAGGGCGGGTGTCATTGGTTTTCCCCGTTGACGGGGAAGGAAGTGAGGCCCAGCAGGCTTCAGTGACCTCTCTGCAGTCTCTCAACTGCACGTGGGGGGAACACCATATGCAGGGCTGACCCTGGAACCCCAGGCCAGGCCCAGACACTCCAGCCCGCAGCCAGGCCAAGGCCTGAGCTGTGGTTTTAGATGAAACATGGACCAACGATTTCTACAAGTAGTTAAATCGATTTTTAAAGCATCCTTCTTTATTTTTGACAAGTGATTCTCATTTTTCATTTACTATACTGATATAAAGTTTTATTTAATTAAGTTAAAAAGTGAATTTTTAAAAGACAAATGTTCAGAGAGCAATAGTGCAGTAGATCTATGATAAGGAGAGAGCGAAGGTGGAGGACTCAGGTGACCTGTGGAATCCTGGGCCGCCCTCACGGCTGATTTCGATCTTTGCTGTTGGCCACTGTGACACTGGCAGTCTGCCGACCTTCACGGGACACGCATCCCATTGGGCCTTTCCTAGTCGATCTCGCCTCTGCGGGTCTGTCTGGTCTCTGGGTCAGAGTGCCCCACCTTGGCAGGATAAACACCGGGAATCAGGTGAAAGGTGATCTGGCAAGGAAGCGTGTTCAGCTACAATTGGCACAGGACACATGAGGGCTCGCTGGGAAGGAATGCAAAAGATGAGGATCCCCTCTGTCCTCAGCATGGGACCTGGGGCCAGTCAGGAGCAGCAGTTGGGTCCAGGCGTACACAGAGAGAGGGGTCACCTTTACCAGGAGGCTGCAGCCTCAGAGATTTTCTGCTGTGTCGCAGTGAAGAAGACCTATTTCAGGCCTATGTACCAATGCCTCTGAACTTTACACTTTCAATGGGCACAAAGCCTCACATTCTAGGTACTCATTAAGTTTGTTCTCAATTCCCTCCCTTCTCAGTGACCATGGAAGAGAACATCCTGCATAGAGGACCACAGTTAGGGTTGATTAGGCGCCCAGCTCTGTTCCTCCACTACCAAAGACTGGAGTCACAGCAATCTACTTCCCAGGGATTGCTGGACGTTTCTTTTGCATGACCCAGTTCTCCCTGAGTGAGTGGATAATTGTGTCTCAGACCTGCAAAGCTTTTACCAGTTCTCGGAAGAGAAATGATAAACCTATCTCCTGAAGTGTCCCTGCTGCCTTCTCTGCTCCTCCCCTTCAGGATTGACTAGGTGGAAAAACTGTTTTTGAGCAGTGAGCACAAAAGCAACAGTCCTCTTATGTCGAGGATTGTTAGGCCACAATGTTTAACAACAGGCCAATAGTGCAGGTAACTTGATTCACCATTTTAAAGTTGTGTGCCGGTTGTGTTTGTGTTCACGGTAAGGAAAAGCTAGCAGTCTGAGGCATTGTTTTTGAGCAGATGATTCCTGCTGCTGTAATAAACAGTATTATGCTTAAGGACAGGGGCTTTAGAATCACACGCATTGGAGTTCAAATTTCTGCTCTGCCCATTAGCTGTGGCAATTTGTGCAGGTTACTTTACCTCTCTGAGCCTGTTTCTTCATCTGCGCCTGGGAGTGCTGAGTCCCTGGGGTTGCGTGGAGCAGAGATTCTTTCGGGTGCGCTCTGGTGATGAGGGTCTGAGGCGGGAGGCAGGCGTCTCACGCAAAGCCGAGAGGAGGAACATTCCGAGGGGTGAGGGGCGGGCATGGATCCCAGGGCAGGAATGTGTTGGTGTGTCCTCTACTACTCACCATCTATGCGAGCTGCCTACTCTCCAAGTGTTCCCGTTCCCCTGTACCCCACAGCCTCCCCACATACCTTTCCTGTACCTCACAGCGGCTGCTTCCTCACGCCCTGGCCTCAGCCGGGCTAGCCATGGCTCTCTGCCTTCTTATCTCTCAACTTCAGTCTTTGCAGTGAACTGATGTCCTCTACATATCCCAACTTAAAATTTCTAAAAGCAACAATCAATTTGGATGAAACTTTTTGTCTTCTGATACCCTATATGCTGCTGGCCGGCCAATGGGTTGGTTGCTGTTGGGTCCAGGCCCCCCCCCAATCCAGCCAGGGCACCCCACACTCTGCTGAGGTGGTAGGCGGGAGCGTTCCCCTTGAGAAGTGATGCCAGGCATGGTGGGTGGCCTGTGTGGTAGCAAAAAAAATTTTTTAAGTCTCCTAAGGTTATTGTGAAGATTCAATGAGATAAAACTTGCAGAGGACCTAGCACAGAGCTAGGACACATCGTAAGTGTTCAGACAATGGCAGCCATCATCCCTCTTCTTATGATGAGGAGAGTGTTGTTATCATTATTATAATCTACCACAGGGCAGACTTTGGTTCCAAAGGCACAGGGTAATTTGTAGGCCGCTAATAGAAGATGTACTGGGTGAGTGTTTTCTTAATACATTTAGTTCAACATCACTAAAGGGAGGAAGCAAGGTAAAAAGTAGAACTTCTCTATATACAACATTAAGGAATAAAATAATTTCCCAGAGCAAACATGCAAAGTTCCTCTTAACGTTATCTTTTAAAACTACAAATATGATCCTATAAGACTATCTAAACTCTTTTAAGGATTTCTAATTTTTCTTAAATAAAAAGACAAAAATTCTTCCTAAGGCCTTGAGTGGCCTGCACCCTCCCCACTCCCCACCCTTCCCAGCTGCCTCCAGCACCACCAACACCTGCTTTGGGAGCTGCAGCCACACGGGCCTGCTTCAGGCCCCCAGCACACCTGTTCTGTGTTCTATGGAGGGTTCCACGCCCTGCTGTTCTCCTGGAACACTCTCCTCCTCCCTTCTCCAGCCCTTTTCCTAGTTAACCTCCACTCACCCTCTGGCTCTGCGGAAGTATTAGGACGGCTTTCCCTAGAACAGGATCTTTGTGATACCCACTCACAGAATCAAATGTGTTTTCTTCAGCCCTGTATTTCACTAACAGGACTGTGTGGTTTGTGTCGGCTTCTCCACGCAGACTTGGTTGTTGTTCACCTTTGTGTCCCCCCAAGCCTACGGTTCCTAGAATGTGCAGGCACTCAATAAATATCTGTTGAATAAATAAGTCAATGATAGTTTTGCTAGTAAATGCAACTAAATTATTGCCCATCTCAGAAGCTATGCCAATACTGGAAGGTAAAAATAATGCAATATTATACTATTTTTTAAGTCAAAAACACACATGCAAAGTTCACTGAATTTGACTCTGTTCTATGCCTAAAGGAAATAACAACACATTTTTTAAAAAACTGTTATTATACAGGCCACATTCATTAACCATAATGCAGTAAATTTAGAAATGAACAAACGAGGAGCCAAAAGAACCCATACTCCTGAAATATAAAAACATACTTCTAAAGATCTCTTGCTTTAAAGAGGAAGTAAACTACTTGGAATTGAACCACAATGAAAGTAGCACACATCAAAACCAATGGGATATGGCCAAAATAACTTTCAGAAAAAAAAACTGTAGCCTTACATTTATTTATTAGACTATAAAAAATACTGAAAAGAAAAACAAAATAAAGCCAAGTAAGTGGTAAGAACTGGATTAATATAGAAGCAGAAATTAGTGAAATAGGGGGAAACTCAGCAACATTGATCAATAAAACCAAAGATTTGCTTTTTTAAGATAAAAAATTATTTGGCTAGAATGATTAATAAAAAAGAGAAAATGCTTAATAAGCACTATCAGGTATGAAAAGGGATATGTACAAATATAAAGGATAACTTTTAAAAGGAACATTATGCACAACTTTATACCAATGAATCTCAGACCCAGATGAAAAAAATGATTTTCTAAGAAAATATAAATAACCAAAATTTGTCCAAGAAGAAGTAGAAAACATTAATAAACTAATAACCATTAAAGAAATTGAACCATTGGTTAAAAATGTACCTCCTTTCAGCTCGTGCAAAGGACATCAGGTTCAAAAGGCAATAGGCAATAGGCAAGTTCTCCTAAAATATAGAACAAATAGCATGTTCCTGACCTTAGGGGTACAGAAGGCCTGCTTAAATCATTAAAACAGAGAAAAGGTAAACAAATTTGACACATCAAAACTAAAAACTTATCTATGACAAAAGATATCATTAACAAAATGAAAAGTTATGGTCTAGGTGAGAAAATATTTGCATTTTCCCATTTGCATACATGCACACACACACACACACACACACACACATATGCAAACACATATAACAGGCAAAAGAATAGTATCCTGGTGCTATTGACTGAATTGTGTTCCCCCCACATTTATTTGTTAAACCCCAAACCTCCAGTGTGGTTGTACTGGGAGATGGGGCTTTTAGGAGGTAATTAAGGGTAAATGAAGTCATAAGGGTGGGGTCCTAATCCAATAGGATTCGTGGCCTTATGAGAAGAGGAAGAGATCTCGCTCACTGAGGAAAGGCCATTTAAGCACATGGTGAGAAGGCATTATCTTATCACCGAGTGATAAGCCCACACCATTGCCACTTTGACCTCATATTTCCAGCCTCTAGAACTGTGAGAAATTAATGAATTCATTAATTAATTTCTGTTGTTTAAGCCCACCCAGTCTATGGTATCTTGTTATGGCAGCCCAAGATGACTAAGACACCCAGATTTATCAAACCATAAAAAAAAGACAAAAAACTGATTTAGAAAAGGAGTCAAAGATATGAACAGGATAGTCACAGAATAGATATGGGCAATAAACATAAGAAAAAATGCTTAGCAATACTGAAATTGTTTTAACAACCATCAGATTGACAAACTTTATCAATTTGGATATCTCTACAATTAGCAAGGGTGTAGAATAATAGAGTGTAAATTAGTAACAGTGACTTTGGTGGTAAATATGGGACCATCTTCAAATATAAAAATGCATATAACATAAAAACCCCACAATTCCATTCCTCTGTATCTATTCCTGGAAAACACCAAAGACATACAATACATTCACCAAGACACTGTTTGTGAAAGCAAAAAACTTTGAAAGGAGGAAGGGCCAGCCCTGGCAGTATGGGCAGCCAGAGGGAGGCTGACTCCCAGGGCCTGAGAGCTGGGCTCTGGAGAAGGCCAGAGGGGTTGCTGTACCGGGGTGAGGCTGCCCCAAAGAGGGCCCAGGCTGACTGCCTGGGTTGGGATTGCCGGGAAGCCATGTTTAGGCCACAGAGTGGCCATGGCACCCACAGGCACTAAGCCAAGGTTGGATTAGGCAAGGGCAGCACCCAGAGAGATGAAACGCCTGTAAGACAAGCAGCAAGCTGATGGACAAGGAACATCACCCTGGAAACCAGAGGAGGGACATGACAGGGCACCCAAGGATTCTGGTTCTTCCATTTGTTCAAGAAGCAGCAATAGCTGTAACATCTCCCTTATACCTATGATATCATCATAGGGAGGAAACCAGGAGAGGGGAAGGCTGTCTCACAGACACAGCATCTTATCCAAGAGACATGGGACACCATCTAAAAAGAACTGTTTAAAGGATCAGGTTGGACTACTCTACATCAGATGGACTTGTGAGCAGAATTTTCCTCCCACTCCCCAGTAGATGCGATTTGGGAAAGAAGACCAGATCATCATAGAAGTGATGTTTTTGTTTGAATATCTGAATTATGGAGTGAGTGCATTTTGTCACCCTGTTACCCTCCGCTTTTTATTTCTCCTTCATGAAAGTACATAATGAAATCTCAAACTTCAGAAAAGAAGACATTAAGATTTCCCAAGATGCAACATGCTAATTTCATAAAAACAAATTGCAGAAAGCTCTTGGATTTCAAAAGTGGACCCCAAAGATGGTGATGCCCTTTCAGTCCAAGAACCACACCTCAGCTGGGTGTGGTGGCTCATGCCTGTAATCTTAGCATTTTGAGAGGCCAAAGTGGGAGAATGGCTTGAGGCCAGGAGTTCAAGACCAGCCTAAACAACACAGCAAGACCCCATCTCTACAAATAAAAATAAAATTAGCCTGACATGGTGGCACACGCTTATAGTCCCAGCTCCTTGGGAGGCTGAGGCAGGAGGATCGCTTGAGACCAGGAATTTGAAGTTACAGTGACCTATGATTGGGCCACTGCACTCCAGCCTGGCCAACAGAGCAAGACCCTGTCTCTAAAATAAATAAATAAATAAATAAATAAGAAAAAAAAGAATTCCCCCTCAAGGAGGAAGTAGGGCACAGGTGCGAAGACTGAAAACCCTGAGGATTCTTGAGAGGCCAACCTGGCTTGTGCCAGGGAGGGTAGGAATTCTTGTGTTGATTTCAGTACTCTTTGTGGTGATTAGCACTGTATTAATCTTATTGAATAAAGAAAGAGAATTTCAAAATGAACATGAACAACATCCATCCTGATTGGAATAAAATAGCAATAAGAATATGATAATAATGATTGGAATCATGATTAGTGCATATCTTACTTGCATTATCACATTTCATCTTCACTATAATCTTGGAAAGACAGTTACTATTATTATCTCCCATTTCACAGATGGGGAAACTGAGGCTTAGAGATGGGTTGTCTGCAAACATGGCCACCAATTCCTCTCATCCCAGTATGCAAATGCCCTTCCTCCCACTAGGTATTGGAGTCTATTTCCCCTCCTTCTGAGCCTCAGCTGGCCTGTGGCTGCTTTCAACAAAAGAATAGATTGGAAGTGAAGCTGTGCCCATTCTGGCTTACCTACACCTTAAGAACACCGGCAATTTCCATTTCTGCTGCCTTGAAAGCCAGTTGTCATGTAAAGAAGTTGACTAACATGTTGAGAGAGAAAGGCCCCATGGAGAATGGCCATATGGAGAAAGGGGCCCAGTTTTTATGGGAAACTTAGAAGAGGGCGGGAAAGACCCAGCCAGGCCCCAGCAATTCCAGCTCCCCCAGACATGACATGCCAGATATGTGAGTGGGGCCTTCCAGGTCATTCCAACCCAAGCAAGCTCGCTGATGAAAGCTGCCATGTGAGTGCCCCCAGCCGACACCACGTGGAGTACAAGAATGACCCAGCAGACCCACAGAATTCTAACAAATAATAAAATAGTCACTGTTTCAGGCCACTAAGTTTTGGAGTGTTTTGTTATGCAGCAACAAATATCTGACCCCCTCTGCTAAATTTGACTGGCTTAAAAAAAATTTTAAAAAATAAAAATAAGTAAATAAATAAATATTTGAAGCAAAAGTTTAGAAGTTTGCCCAGGGTCACACCATTTGTAAGTAGCAGAGCCAGGACTTGAGGCCAGGTCGTTCTGACTGTATTGCCCAGGCTCTCAGCTACATGGCCAAAGATTATAAATCATTAAGATAGAGATGTATTAGCAGAGGTCCCCTAAATCACAAACTATGAGAGCTGAAAGAAGAACAAGGAAGAGAAGAAGGTGGAGCACACCAAGAGTGGAGATGAACTCCTAAGAGCTCGGGGAAAAAAAGCTTTTATTCACATATTTATTGAGCACCTAAAATGCTTGAGACAATTTTCTAGGTGCTCTGAGGGATTCAGAGGGGAATGGAACAGGGTAACTTGATCTCAAGGAAATAGCCATCTAATTAGGGAGGAGAAAAGTGAATAAAAATAACACCATACAATGTAGAATGGTGCAGCCACTATGAAAAACGGTTTAGCAGCTCCTCAAAAAATTAAAAACAGAATTATCACATGACCCAGCAATGCTACTTTGAGCAAAAGAATTCATTGCAGCATTATTCACAATAAGCCCACTAGGTGCAAGCAACCCAGATATCCACGGACAGGTGAGCAGATACGTCAAACGTGGCATATACACGCAACGGCACACGATTCACTCTTTGAAAGGAAGAGAATACTGACACATGGTACAATATAGGTGAACGTGATCCCAAGGGAAATAAACCAGTCACAAAAGGACAAATATTGTATGAGTCCACTTATATGAGGTACCTAGAGTAGTCAAATTCACAGAGACAGAGAGTAGGATGGTGGTTGCCAGGGGCTGGGGGAGGGGGATGGCGAGTTATTGTTTAAAGGGAACAGAGTTTCAGCTGGGCCAGATGACAGAGATCCGGTGATGGATGGTGGTGGCGGTTGCGCAACAATGTGAATGTACTTAATGCCATTTAACTGTATGCTTAAACATATGTTATGTCTATTTTACCACAATAAAAAGAAATGAATTATTTTTTTTTATGAATTCTTAATTAAAAAAAAAAAATGACACTGTACAAGGCAGAGTTGCAACAGGAATAAATAAAGCCGGGCGTGGAGCAGTGGTGAGGGCGCGTCACGGGCCAGGCTTGGAACACGCTCTGTCCCACCCAGCCTGTCCAGCTTGCAGCCCAAGCAGTGCCAGCAAGTCAGTTCCTGGATTTCCTTGCCTTCCGGGCACATCACGGACAGTCACAAATTGCTTCAAAAGTTTAGATGAAGTCAAGTGTGACAAATCCAGAAACAGTATTTAAGGAATATAGGAATGAGGGGTAGGGAAGACTGAGGGTTTTTTAATAATGTTTAAAAATTAATTCCACAAAAGAAAATAGAGCCCCTGCACCAATATTCTTTACAAATTTGTTTTTTTCTTATTACAGAAATAATAAATAATTAAACTTTTTTTTTTTTTTTTTTTTTTTTGAGACAGTCTTGCTCTGTTGCCTGGGCCAGAGTGCCGTGGCATCAGCCTAGTTCACAGCAACCTCAAACTCCTGAGCTCAAGCAATCCTCCTGCCTTAGACTTGTGAGTAGTTGGGACTACAGGCATGTGCCACCACGCCTGGCTAAATTTTTTTTTTTTTCTTTAGTCATCTGGCTCATTTTTTCTATTTTTAGTGGAGACGGGGTTTCACTTTTGCTGAGGCTGGTCTTGAACTACTGACCTCAAGCGATCCTCCCGCCTGGGCCTCCCAGAGTGCTAGGATTACAGGCATGAGCCACCACGCCCAGCCAGTTCAACATTTTAAAACTGTGGAATGTAAAGAAAATAAAGCCGTGCATAATCCTGCCCCCAGACATACATTGCTAACATTTCAGTCTTTTTTCTCTGCATATGTAAATAGATATTTCCTCCACATTGAAAACATATACAATGTATACTTTTATATCCTGGTTTTTAAATCTTAATATATATGGGAGACATTTTCTCACATCACTAATTATTCTTTAAAACTCGATTTGTAATGATTTGCCATTGTATGGATAGGCCCCAGTTTATTTCACCAAACTGCTCTTATTCAGCAGTTAAAAGAGTTTCCTTTTTTTTCTCTTTTAAATAATATTGCAATGGCTCCCAATATAGATAAAACTTTGATCACATCTTTCATTATTTCCCTAGAATGGATTCTTAGAATTACACCAAATGTGTTTACTGCCACTGTCGTAGACAAAATATTGGTCCAGAGAGAACTTGGTTCCGAACCAGGATGGCAAGTATACTATATTATGTAAAGACGCTTCCTTGGTTTATGCTTTTAAAAATTGTCTGTGCTTCTCTTCGCCTCTGATAGTTCAGATAACTAAATATATAACTTATTTACAGGTCAGCTGAATAAGTAATTTATATGTTGTTCAGACCAATAAATCAGCATGTATCGTTTTTCTTGGCACCTCATATTGCCTGACACACAGCAGGTATTAATAAATATTTGGTGACTGAATGTCTATTGAACGAAATCCTTCAAAAATAAAGGTACTTTCAGCTTGAACATGAGGACCTCAAATTGCAAATGTGAAATTACAGAGCTCTCACTGCAGTGGATGATTCACAGGCCCGGCTGGTTTCACGCATGCTTTATGAAGGGCAGTGAGGAGCGCTGTTCTGTAATTATTGCAATCTGGGGGAACGGCCTCAGCGGAGTTAGAGCAAATCTTTTGGTCCAGGGTCTAACAAAGCAACTGCTCTCTGAGCCAGGGGAGTGCGAGCACCGTGGGTGGCCGCCACTTCTGGGCTTTCCTTCAGTGGTGCTCAGACAGCCTGTGTTGCTCTTGTCTGCTTTGTGTCACTAGAGCCCTGGGGATAGCAAGAGATCTGCCTAGAAGTGTAAAACCACCCTTTGGATGAAAGGAGAACTTTCAGAAGGAGAACATTCAACAAGCTTACTGGAGAGCTCAGAAAAGGCACCAAGAAAAATAGGAAATGAAAGGGTCATCTGAGATTTGGCATCCTAAATCACTGACTTCTCTCCATCAGAGGGGGCTCCCTTTTCTGGAAGAGAAGCATCCCACTACTGGAAGCTAAATGCATCTACACTATCCCTTTGCTCTCCAGGGCGCAGAATGCACCTTCCAGGTCTGTACCACAACAAGGACGCATCCGAAACACGCCCTGCCTGGCAACCCCAACAACCGGATGTTTGTCACTGAGTCTTCTTGTCCTCCTCTCAGGGAGGTTTTGGAAGTTGGCAAACATGCCCCTTGTTGATTTTCACCCAAGACAGCTATAGCTGTTCTACAGTCTGTCGTCCATAATGAGAACTCTGTAAGTCATCACTAAGCATGAGAATTTGTCTTTTCCTTTACAATCATGCCTACTTATCAAGGTCCTTTTGAGGCCTATCTTTTCCATAAACCCTTTGTGATCACTCCAGCCAGCAGGAATACTCCCTCATGAGGACCCCTGGTACTTTCTGAATCGATACTTAATCATATACTCTCTTGCAGCCGCTTTTGTGTCTTTATTCTAACTTAACTTTTTATTAATATGTGTCTAGCCGTCTGGATGGAGGGCAGCTCCTATGTGTTATACCTCTTTGTATCTCCCACAGCATCTAGCACCAGTGCTGGGCTAGTGTTCAAAATATTGGTAAAATAGCTCAGTGAAAGAATGAAAGAGAAAAGCCAGACACCCTCACCCTCTTGATCGTGGAGTATTGAGCATTTAAGCCAGTTGTGAATTGATGGTCTAGATCTGCAGTTTCCAACCCCCGGGCTGCAGACTGGTACCAGTCTGTGGCCTATTGGGAACCCAGTCACACAGCAGGAGGTGAGCAGCAGGGAAGTGAGTAAAGCTTCATCTGTGTTTACAGCTGCTCCCTATTGCTTGTATCACCACATAAGCTCCGCCTCCTGTCAGATCAGCAGCAGCATTAGATTCTCATAGGAGCAAGAACCCAACTGTAAACTACATATGCGAGGGATCTGGGTTGCTAGCTCCTTATGACAATCTAATGCCTGATGATCTGAGATGGAGCAGAGACGGTGATGCTAGCGCTGGGGAGCGGCTGCAAATACAGGTCATCATTAGCAGAGAGGTTTGACTGCACAATACACGTAACACGCTTGAATCATCCCCAAACCATCCCCCACCCTGGTCCAAAATTGTCTTCCATGAAACTGGTCCCTGGTGCCAAAAACCCTGGGGATCACTGGACTAGGTTACTGTTATTACACCACACAGATTCTTATATTCTACTTGAATATTGGATGCAATATTTATCCCATTTCCTAAGACCTTGATCAATTTTGGATTCATGGTATTCTTAAGCACTTGATGGATACTCTAACTCCCCCCTCCTTTATTTCTTTTACTCGTATTACAAAGAATGTATTTTAAATCTCTTTTTACTCCTTCCTTGAAAATTCTCTCTTCTCACATTTCTGCCACTTAGGGACAACATGCTTCAGATATTCCTTGGACTCTGTTCAACTTCCCCCTCCACCTTCCGAACCTGACAGCCTCTGAAGGCCCTGACAGAGAGGGAAGGCCTGACCACAGTGGCTCTGGTCGGCTAGTGCAAGATGGGACCCAAGTTAGCATGGGGTGTTTTGCCTGGGGCGGCCAAGAATGGAAGCAGCCTAAGTCCCCAGGGTGTGCTGATGTACACACACACAGGAAGCCAAGGGCCTACACCTGTTTCTAGAGGCAAAGAGAAGGAATCAAAGGTCAGCTGCTCTGCAGAAGCTAGAACAAAGCAGAAGCTGACTGGGAATGAAGCAAAGAGGGCAGGTTCTTCCAAGAAGAACCTTGGAGGGGCCTCACTTCACACTATCAATCAAGCCACATGGTGCGTGCTAATGTTGCCCCTGCACACACAAAAGGAAGAACAAGAGAATATCTCCTTGTACATCTTTTTCTTTCCCCAGCCCTTCATCTTTTATCATTAACTTTGGCCATTTTACTAATTAAATAAAGTTGATTCCTTGCATATCCCCTAAGGATTGGGCTGCCCAGAGTCAGCTGGCCCCTTGCAGGGCTGCCTACACATTTGCAGCTGAAGGACACTGTCTGGACACTTCAAGGACATCAGTGGGATGGTAGTTTCCCTAGGCTGCCTGCCTGCTGCAAAGCCTCTGACATGCCTGCAAGGAGGAGGAAAAAAGAGAGAAAGAAAGGCAATAAAATGTGGACAGCAAAATACTAGTGTGATAGGCTACTTAGAAAAACAAACAGATCTATATCTAGTCCTAGAATAGCAGCAATGTCCAGAGGGCGGCCAAAAGCCTAGCGAAGCAAGTAAAAGATAACAGACAGCAAGCAGCAGGCAGCAACTGACAGATTTCTCTGAGCATGCAGGAGGTAGTCTGAGCAATTATACAGGGATGAAGCTGAGCCCCACAAAGCCATGCAAGGAGGTGGAACAACGCCAACAAAGACTGGGGGTAAATGGGGCATCACAGGGACACAGGAACAAAGTTTCGTATTAGCCATTGGGTGCAAAATAAAGTTTGAGGTCAATAAGACATATCGGGTCATCTAGGAGGAAGGGACGAGGATGAGAATGGATTTTTCAGGATAATTGTTTAAAAAACCTTCTATTTATTTAAAAAGAAAACAAAGATGAGCTCAAAATGAGATCACTGGGGACTGTCACTTCGGCCCACAGCTGCTGTAGTTCAGTAGGGAGGGCAAGGACTTCTAGAAGTGCAAAGTCACCCATTGACTCATTGAGGGGACTCCCTGAGATGTTAGACATCTGTTACTGTGGGCCCTGGACTGGGTTGCTGGCTGCGGTGAGGGGACAATGAGGCAGGAACAAAGGGGGAATTCTGGCATCTGAATGCAGCAAGGAAGACCTTGATCTATAAGGAAGACAGTCAGCCTGGGGACAGAGAGGGCTCACGGCAAGGCAGTCTCAGAGGAGCAGTGTGACTGACTTGATGGAGTAGCTAATGGCACCTCTGTGGACAGTGACTCTCCTTATTTTCACCAGGAACCCCCGTGAGGCCTGGGCTTGTCTAGGTATGCACGACTCAGCACTTCCCTGGCACTTCGCCTCCCTCTCCTCCCTTGACCTTCTGCCACATCCTCTGGCCCATTTCCAAAGCTGGATCATTTCCATGATCCATTTTTTCCACCTTGCCATGGAGTCCCTGAGTCTGCCCCATGTCCACTCTGCCTTGGCCCTCACAGACACATCCTAGAGCCTTCTGATGATTTCTTATCCATTTCTGAGCACACTTGCCACTTTCTTGGCTCCTTGCCCTCAAGTGAGCTTGATTTTAATGCAAAGGAGTTCCTTCTATTCCTACCCCTCTCCTCCAACACACACATGCCCCTGGGTGCTTTTCTTGTCTTTAATCTTTGCTCATCTCCCAATTGCATCCCTCTCAATAACTGTCATCAATCTTCTTCCACCCTCATTGCTCTGGTCAGCAGATGACATCACCTCCCCGTGGAGAATGGGGTCATCGGACACCCTCTCCTCGTCATAGTCCTGTGTTTTTCCTCCCTCTCTGCCCCATGCCTGCCTCCTCCCAAGCTTCTCACAGTTGCATATCCCCCAAATCTCTACATCATCCCTTTGACTCCCTTCTTCTATGCATGAAAAGGAGGTTTTCAGCTTTAGCCAGGCTTCGAATCACTTAAAGAACCTTTAAAAGGTATGGATACATCCCAAAGAATAAAAACAGGATCTCAGAGAAATATTTATACATCTGTATTTATAGCGGCATTATTCACAATAGCCAAAAGGTGGAGGTAACTCAAGTGTCCAATGATGGATGAATGGATAAATAAAATGTGGTATATCCCTTCAGTGAATATTATTCAGCCTCAAAAAGGAAGGGAATTCTGACACAAACTACAAACTGGATGAACCTTAAAGACATCATGCCAAATGAAATAAGCCAGTCATAAAAGTACAAATACTATGTGATTCTACTTACGTAAGGCACCTAGAGTAGTGAAAGTCACAGAGACTGAAAGTAGAATGGTGGTTGCCAGAGGCTGGGGGTAGGGGAGATTGGGGAGTTATTGCTTAATGGGTACAGTCAGCTTCCGCTTTGTTCTAGCTTCTGCAGATCAGCTGACCTTTGATTCCTTCTCTTTGCCTCTAGAAACAGGTGTAGGCCCTTGGCTTCTTGTGTGCGTACATCAGCACACCCTGGGGACTTAGGCTGCTTCCATTCTTGGCCGCCCCAGGCAAAACACCCCATGCTAACTTGGGTCCCATCTTGCACTAGCCGACCAGAGGCACTGTGGTCAGGTCTTCCCTCTCTGTCAGGGCCTTCAGAGGCTGTCAGGTTCGGAAGGTGGAGGGGGAAGTTGAACAGAGTCCAAGAAATATCTGAAGCATGTTGTCCCTAAGTGGCAGAAATGTGAGAAGAGAGAATTTTCAAGGAAGGAATAAAAAAGAGATTTAAAATAATTTTTTTGTAATATGAGTAAAAGAAATAAAGGGGGGAAAGCTAGTGCATCCATCAAGTGCTTAAGAATACCATGAATCCAAAATTGGTAAAGGTCTTAAGAAATGGGATAAATATTGCATCCAATATTCAAGTAGAACATAAGAATCTGTGTGGTGTAATAACAGTAATCTAGACCAGTGGTCCCCAGGGTTTTTGGCACCAGGGACCAGTTTCATGGAAGACAATTTTGGACCAGGGTGGGGGATGGTTTGGGGATGATTCAAGCATGTTATGTGTATTGTGCAGTCAAACCTCTCTGCTAATGATGACCTGTATTTGCAGCCGCTCCCCAGCGCTAGCATCACTGTCTCTGCTCCACCTCAGATCATCAGGCATTAGATTGTCATAAGGAGCTAGCAACCCAGATCCCTCGCATATGTAGTTTACAGTAGGGTTCTTGCTCCTATGAGAATCTAATGCCACTGCTGATCTGACAGGAGGTGGAGCTTATGTGATGATACAAGCAATGGGGAGCAGCTGTAAATACAGATGAAGCTTTACTCACTTCCCTGCTGCTCACCTCCTGCTGTGTAGTTCGGTTCCTAATAGGCCACAGACTGGTACCAGTCTGCAGCCCGGGGGTTGGAAACTGCAGATCTAGACCTTTGCCTTCTTTGTGAAGCCGTTCTCCCCTCACTCATCCTCATCCCATAACACTTGTGCACCCACTATCACCTCTGCACTTGCCAAATTCTGTTTAAAAAAACAAAACAAAACAAAACAAAAAAACATAAACGCCTACTTTCCCCAATGGTTTGTGAGCATATTTGTAAAATATGTAAACATATTTATCTTTGCGCTGCTGGAGCCTGATACTGTGTGAGACATCCAGTAAGCGCCCAGTTGTTTGTTGAATGGATTTCTGTAGATAGCAATCATTACTGGGCTGACACCGGAAAGCATGCAAAACTAAATAAGCCGGGAGCAGGGAGTTGCGTTCAAGTCCTAGCTCCGACACTTACAAGCTCTGTGAACTTGGGCACGTTACTTAACATTTTTCACCCTCATTGCCTTGTCTGTGGAAAAGAACATGACCTTAATTGAGTACCCACTGAGCAGGCATCCCACACAGGGTAACTCACTTAAGAGGAGTCACCTGCCCACCCCGATGACAAGATTATCGTGTGGATCAGCAAAAACTTTGAGTGGGAAAGCACTAGGCAAATGCTAAAGCTCCGTTAGACAGGATATTGTTACCACCTCTGTGCACACAAATCCCAAATCTTCAGTTCTACTCTGGCCGATGGCCCGAGTTCCAGGCTGGCACACCACATCAAAGACTCCCCTTGCACACAACAAACCCGTAAGCAAATGTCTTATTCCAGGGTTTAGTTTCCTCCGCATCAGGCCCCCACCCATCTTTTCAGGGCTCATCTTACTCTATTTCCCTATGAGGCAGACCCTCTGCAGTGATCAAAAAGGCCTAGTTCTGCAAGCAAGCCCTCACCTGCCCAGGCTCTGAGCTTTTGCTCACAGTTGCCCTCTGCTTTGGGAAGCCTTGATCTCTCTCTGCCTACAGAAATCTTGCCATATTTATAAGCCAAACTCAGATCGCATCCCCACCAAAGTGCTCTCTCTTTACTCTTACTTCTACAACAGCAACTAGTAGAACTGCTAATACCACTACAATTACATGCATCTAGTTGAAAGACTGCCTAGGGCTAGACATGGTGGCTAACACCCGTAATCCTAGCACTCTAGGAGGCCGAGACTCAGGTGTTCGAGACCAGCCTGAGCAAGAGTGAGACCCCATCTCTACTAAAAATAGAAAAATTAGCTGGGCATCGTGGTATACGCCTATAGTCCCAGCTACTCAGGAGGCTGAGAAGCAGGATGCCCTTGAGCCCAGGAGCTGGAGGTTGCTGTGAGCTAGGTTGATGTCACGGCACTCTAGCCCAGGCAACAGGGTGAGACTCTGTCTCAAAGAAAGAAAGAAAGAAAGAAAGAGAGAAAGAAAGGCTCCCTAGGTTTATATCCCTTTCACTAGATGTCTGACCTTGAGAAAAATCAATTAATCTCTCTACATTTGGGTGGTTTCCTCACCTGTGAAATAGGCGTAAGAGTCTTCCTACCTCAGAGGAGTATGATGGAGAACAAATGAGATAATACAGACAATCCACCTGGACTTGTTACAGCACAGTCCCCACAATGGCCCTGAGAAGGTATGTGCTGCTCTCGTCTCCACTTGGCAGGTGAGAAAGTGACGGTCTGCACTTCAAATGTAGCCTTTAATTAACCAAATGTTTCCATGTGACAAGGTTAGTCTTCCTGGGCTCTAACTATGCTCGGGTACTATGCTAGTCACTTCACCTAGATGGTCTTATTTATTTCTTACAATGATCCAAGCTCCTATTTTTTACAAACAAGGAAACCGAGGCCCAGAAAGTAAAGCAACTTGCTCAAGGTCACAAATTCAGTTAGTTTCTACAGACTTCAAATTCAATTCCGAATTCTGAATGTTTACACTACACCACACCATCTCTTTACTATGTGTTGGTCTTAGCAGTCAGATTGTAGGTGGCAGTGTCTGTACTTCTTGCTAAAGCCTGTATTTCGAACACCACGATAAGTATTCCATAAATACATTTTGATTGATTGATTAGTTCGGTCCACATTTATTGTCTACAATGGCAGAGAGCAAAATAAAGCACAACGTATAGTTGGAAATACTGTTATAGTATATAATCCAGTATACCTAAACACACACACACACACACACACACACACACACACACATCTGTAGTATAGTCTATAGCGCAGTATAGGATAGCACAGAAAGCGGGAGCACAACAAAAGAAGCAATCGACTGACCAATTCAGTACAGATCCAACAGCACAGCACCGTGTACAAATGCCCCAAACAAAAACAAACTGACAGAACAGTCTGTTTAGCAATGGCCAACCTAGAAGCAAAACTTGTAGAAGAGGCCTCCCTCACCCTTCTTGGATTGCAAAACGCTGTAAACAGATCTCTAGCAATGTTTTCGATGACAGATCCAGGGCAAGGAGAGTGCCAGGAAGACAGCTGCCTCCTCTGCTGACTCTTACTCATTACCTACTGACTGAGCATTCTCCCCTCCAGACCGCAGCCACAGGAGTAAATAACCCTCACCCAGCGGATGCCTCGAGTTTAGCTGAAGTGGGTACTAGGTAGAAGGAAGGGGTGTTGCATACCTGGCACCGAGCAACATTCCTTGAGGAGGTCCTCGCAACTCTCTGCAGATGGCCATGTCAAACACCCTCCTCAAACCTCCCACCCCTCCCCACTTCCACTGATGGCCTTAACTGTACTTTACT
The DNA here is from genome assembly GCF_041146395.1 of Eulemur rufifrons. Taxonomy (NCBI): domain Eukaryota; kingdom Metazoa; phylum Chordata; class Mammalia; order Primates; family Lemuridae; genus Eulemur; species Eulemur rufifrons. Next base: position 51,641,857 of record NC_090990.1, read on the forward strand.
GAGAAAGTAGGAATTTTCAGAAGGAAATTGCTTCATCTTCCCACCACTAAATTACTAAGCGTAATTGAATCTGTACCTATTTTTTCCTTATTCCCTCTTGTTATCGTGCAGGAAAGGACCTTCCCACGACCAAAGGCCAGTCCCTCCAGTTGGCTCCAGAAGCTGTCCCCTCTTGACCTCCCAGTGACTTTGCTCCTTCTTGGTTCCCTCCTTCTTCCATCATTATTCTCTCTCTCTCTAGCAAGCCATTCTCATTGGCACAACATGTGCTAGCATCTCCTAATTTAAAAACAAACAAAAGTATTGATGTGACACTCTTTCCTAGCTGCTACCTTAATTTTCTAAGGTTGTCTGTGTGTGTCCATATTTCCTCTCCCCTATTTGCTCATTTCCCCCCTATTTTATTTTATTTTGAGACAAGGTCTCGCTCTGTCACCCAGGCTGGAGTGCAGTGGCATGATTATAGTTCACTGTAGCCTCAAACTCCTGGGCTCAGCCTCCTAGGTAGCTAGGTAGACTATAGGCATGTGCCACCACACCCAGCTATTTTTTTTTTTTAGAGATAGGATCTTGCTATGTTGCCCAGGCTGGTCTCAAACTCCTGGTCTCAAGTGATCCTCCCACCTCAGCTTCCCAAAGTGTTGGGACTACAGCCATGATCCACTGTGCTCTCTCCTCTATTATTTTAAATTTTAATTTAATATACAGAAAAACTACATAAAGCAGCACTAACATTCAAGGTTCTTATATGTACTCCTCGGATTCTATCTCCCTGCATTCCCTCCAACGGCAACCACTATCCTAAATTTTGTTATCATTCCCTTGCTTTTTTCTTAATCGGATTTGCTATCCAATAATTTACATGCAATAATTAATGTAATTTAAAAGTACAATGCAATAAATTTTGCTGGACATATGCCATAATGTAACTACCACCACAATCATAATCTAGAACACTCTTTCACCGCAAAAAGTTCTCTTGCCCCTTTGTAGTCAATTTCCATCCCCACCCTTAGCCAGTAGCAACCACTGATTTCTGTAACTATAGTCTTGTCTTTTCCAGAATTTTATATAAATGGAATTATATAATATGTAGTCTTTTGTGTTTGATCTCTTTCAGTTAGCATAATGCTTTTGAGATTCATCCATGTTGTTCTATGTATTAATAGTTCATTCCTCATGCTGAATAGTATTGCTTTGTGTGGGTATACCACAATGTGTTTATCCACTCATCAGTTGAGGGACATTTGGGTTGTTTCTAGTTTTAGGCTATTTTATGACTACTAATGCTGCTTTGAACATTCAGGTACAGGTCTTTACGTGAAGATATGTTTTCATTTCTCTTGGGTAAATTCTCAGGGATGGGACTGTTGGATTGTTTGGAAAGTGTATGTTTAACTTTATGAGAAACTGCCAAGCTTTTCCCAAAGTGAGTGTACCATTTTTTCATCCCCACCAGCAATGTATGAGAGTTCCAGTTGCTCCTGTCAGAATCTCTACTTTATATGATGGTAGCATGAAGAAGAGTTAGAAAAGTTCCTCTCCACAGCAAACAAGTATGAAACTGGACAAATGATTAACAACAACCATTTTGGAGCACTGGGAAATGACCAAAGTCATGCATCAACTTGAGAAGTTCTACTCATGAAAACTCTACCCAGTCCAAATAAGAGTGAGTTTGTGGCCTTCATTGTACTGAACAGGTAGGAGGCATTCCTATGCAACTACCTGTATTGAGTTGCAAAAATCTACAGTTATGTCAGCTGGAGGTAGTTGTTTTGGTTTGGGGAGGGTGGCAGAACAGCTAGTATAGGGAAATTTTAAAAGTGAGAGATTCACAGAATGGCTTACATAATAAAATCTCCACATAGATCTGGATGAATTTTAACGTGTGTGTGAATTTCAAAGAGCCCTGTGAAAATGAAAAGTCTACAGAGACTTATGATTTGCTGTATCTTTAAATGTGCTTCTCAACCCATATACAGCTCAGTACAGAGTGAAAGCCTTACTGGCTTGAGGTATCCCAGCATAACCTCTGCCAAATCACTGGCTTACCAATAAACTATGTAGGTGCAGGGGAGACCTTACGGAGCCAACTACTTCTCCTTCAGGGGAAAAAACAAAAAATAAAAAATTCACCAGAATCATCAATGGCTGCACACTCTGGGAGAGGCATATTTTGCAGTTTTGAGTGTAGACAAGTTAGTTACCTGCTGAAACAAAAAACAACAATTATAAGAAGAATAAAACAAAATCCCAAATCACCAAACATATTACTTGTAGTTTCACTTTTTAACCAAAAAAATTATTAGATATCCAAAGAAAGAGAAAAGTATGACCCATACCCAGGAAATAAAAATCAGCCAATAAAAACTGATTCCAAATGGCCCCAGATGTTGGATTTGGCAAAAAAAGATTTCAAACTATGAAATGTCTTAGGAATTTAAAAATGTACATGTTCAAATAATTAAGGGAAAATATGCTAATAATGAGTGAACAAATAGGAAATCTCGTGAGAAAAACAGATCTTATAAAAAGATTCTAATGGAAATTCTGGAGCACAAAAGTACTGTACTGAAATGAAAAATTTATTAGAGCTCAACTGAAGATTTGACCTCTCAGATGAAAGTCAGTGATCTTAAGGATAGATAAACAGAAATTACAAATCTGAAGAACAGAGAGAAAAAAGATTGAAGAAAAATGAACAGAATCTCAGAGACCTGTGTGGGATCATATGAAATAGTTTATCCTACCTGTTATTGAAATCTGAGGAGAGGAAAGCTAAAGGAGCAAAAAATATATTTGAATGCATAAAGGCTGAAAACAATACAATTAGTGATTGACTATTTGTCAGAAATAATAGAGGACAGAAAACAATGGAATGGCACAATCAGGTACTAAAAGAAAAGCCTGTCAACCAAGAATTCTATAGCCAGACTATTCTTGAGAAATGAAGGCAAAATAAAGACAATTCTAAATAAATGAAAATTGAGGAAATTTGTTGCTAGCATTTCTGCACTATAAGAAATGCTTAAGGAAATCCATCAGGCTAAAGGGAAATGACACCACATAGTAACTCAGATCCATAAGAAAGAATGAAAAGCACTGGAATTTGTAAATATATGCACAAATATAAAAGGTTATACTTATTATTTTCTCATATTCTCTGAATTTCTTTAAAAGACATGACTCTTCAAAGCAAATCCACTAACACTTATTGTGGAGTTTATGACATAGATGACAACATATATATGGCAATAATAACACAAGAGCGAGGGAAATGCTACTATACTGCTGATACATTCCTATGTTATCAGAAATACATTGGTATTTACTTGAGTTAGACTGGGATACAGTAAAGATGCATATTTTATCTTTAGAGGAACCTCTAAAAAATAAGGCAAAGAATTGTAGCTATCAAGTCAAAAAAGGAAATAAAATGGAATATAAAAATAAATTTTTTGCACAAACAATAGTAAAGGGGGAATATGGGAGCAATAAGAACAAAAAAGATGAGATTGATAGAAACAAATAGCAAAATGACCTATCTTATCCAACCATTGATAGTTACATTTAATGTGAATGGACTAAACATTCCAATCAAAAGTCAGAGATCAGCCTGGCCCACATAGCGAGGTTCTGTCTCTACAAAAAATTTAAAAATTAGCCAGGTGTGGTGGTGCTCACTTATAGTCCCAACTACTTGAAAGGCTGAGGCAGGAGGATCACTTGAGCCCAGGAGCTGGAGGTTGCAGTGAGCTATGATGATGCCACTGCACTCTAGCCTGGGCAACAGAGAGAGACCCTATCTCTCTTTCTTTTTTTGAGACAGAGTCTTGCTCTGTTGCCCGAGCTAGAGTGCCGTGGCGTCAGCCTAGCTCACAGCAACCTCAAACTCCTGGACTCAAGTGATCCTCCTGCCTCAGCCTTTCAAGTGGCTGGGACTACAGGCGTGCACCACCACAACAGGCTAATTTTTTTCTATTTTTAGTTGTCTGGCTAATTTCTTGCTATTTTTAGTAGAGACAAGGTCTCCCTCTTGCTTAGGCTGGTCTCGAACACCTAAGCTCAAGCAATCCTCCCGCCTCGTCCCCAGCCAAGAGAGACCCTATTTCTGGGGGGAAAAAAAAGCCAGAGATTGTCAGACTGGATTAAAAAGCAAGATTTAATATATGTTTTATATCAGAGCTGCATTTCAAATTCAAAGACACAAATCTCACCCCACCCAGTGAATTTCACTTTGGATAATCTCTAGAAGCTTCATTTGGGTTTTTCTCACATTTTCAAATTCTCTCCTCTTTATGGCTATATTTTCTTCTACCTTTTGAACATATACCACATATTTATAACAGCTGTTTTAATATTTTTATCCACTAGTTTCATCATTGATACCATTCTGTGCCAATTTTCATCAATTGGTTTTTGTCTATATTCTGGGTCATTATTTTCCTGCTTCTTGTCATGTCTCAGTTATTTATTTTTTCCCTCAGATACAGGGCATTGTGAATTTATGTTGCTGGTGGCTGGATTTTCTTGTACTGTTTTAATAATATACTTTTTTCTGGCACATAGTTAAGTTATTTAGATCACAGTTGGATCCTTTCAAGCTTGCTTTTAAGCTTTGTTATTTTGGATCCACAGCAGCCTCTAGTAAGGTTTTAGGCCACAACTAAGGTGTTTTACTTCTGAGGTTCCTACCTGATTCTCCATACGTTATGAGATCTTTCTACTCTGACTTACGGGAACAAGAACATTTCCCAGTCCTGTGTGAGGTCCAGGAATTGTTCTGCCTACTCCTTTCTGGTAGGTCTTTCCCTGACCTCAGCTAATTCCGCCTCACTCAGGCGTAGGTAAGTACTCAGCCAAAGACATTAAATGGATCCCTCTGCAGATGCCTGGAGCTCTCCTGTATATCTCTCTCCTCTGTGGTATTCTGCCCTGTAAATTGCGGCTGCCTTGTTTCCCCCGATGCCAATCTCTGCATCCTGCATTCAGCAAGACCACTGGACTCTGTCTGGGGTCCCGCCTTCTGTGCTACCACCTGGGAATTGCTTCCAGGGGCAGCTACAGAGCTCACCTTGTTTGCTTTCCTTCACTCGAGCATTACAATTCTGCTCTGCCTATTGTCCAATTTCTGAAAACCACTGTTTCATATTTTTTTCTAGTTCTTTAAGGCAGAAGAGTAAATTTACTCTCTGTTCCAACATCTTAGCCAAAAGCAGCAGTTTCAGTTCTTTTGCTTTTTTAAAAATACTATTATAATATAATATGTATCTGCAAAAATATTGCTAAATTTGGGGTATTTTAAGATTTTAAGTGCACAGTAAATAATACTGTACGATGTTTTTTGATGATTTTGTTCCTCCACTCAAAGGGCTGTTTATAAGATTCATCTTTGTTGGTCTGGGTAACTACAATTCATTCATTTCCTCTTCTGTGTAACCTTCCATTGTGTGAATATACCAAGACTTACTTATCCTTTCTTTTGTCAATGTTTGCATTGTTTTAGTTTTGTGTTATCATGACCAAAGGTTAGGGCTACTAGCAATATTCTTATACATGTCTCCTAGTAGAGATATGCAAGAATTTCTTTAGGTTATATACCATCAGTGAAATGACTGGGTTTTAAGGTAGACAAATATTCACTCTTTAGGATAATGCCGTCCTTTTCCTTTCTCAATCTGCTAGGCTGCTTTCAGGTTCTCACCGCCTTCTTTACCAGATCAGGGCCTTTGCACAAACCATTTCCCTCACCTGAAACACGTTCCTCACTTGTTATTGACAAAGCTTCTGCTTTGTATTCTTTAGATGCCAGCCGAATATCACCTCCACAGAGAAGCCTTCTCTGACCACCCACCTGAAAACAGGTTGCCCCCCACCTTATTCATCCTCAAAGTGGATTCATCTAAGTTCATCTATGGCCTCTCTTCCTCACCGGGCTGTAAGGCTCATGAGTGTAGGAACAGTGTCTATCTTGTTGAACATTATTTATCTAGTGCTTACCTCAATGCCTGGGATGCAGTGGGCATTTAAAAAAATGTTTTTGGATGAATGTATAAATGAATAAATAAGCAAATTAATAACAGACATTATTAAGGAAATAATCCTCAACTAAAGATATTGGGGTTTGAGAATGACTGTATAACATAGCAACATGATACAGATAGTAGCTGAAGAAACCAGGATTTGAATATAGGGTGTGTTTTTGAAGGCTTTGGCTAAAACAGTTAAAATAACAGAATTTGATAGCAGCTATAAAGGTGATCTCTTTGTTAGTTCCTATAACCCCTTCAATATGTAGTTTGATGGAACTTTGGGTAACTTCTTAAGCAGAAACTAACTAAAATTCATCCATAAACTATTGGGCATCTCTTATTCTAGTATGCTAAGCATGGGTATTTTATAGATTGTGTCAAATCACAGAAGGGTTTCTATGCAGGATCAGGAAGGGGAATACTTGGATATGTGCTATCAATTAAACATGGATTATACCACAGATTTAAGGTTAACCACATCTGTGCTTTAAACACAAACTAGAATGAGGGATTATGAATTTCTCTAGTACAGGAAAAATGTCCTTACATCTTGATGCCTAGGATGTCTAGCTCAGTATCTAACTGACAGTGGGAGCTCAATACCTATCAGATGAGTGAAAAGCAGCGGGAGTTAGGTCACCATTTCACCTTAAAGGTAAAATACTGCCAATGAGATTATATGTACATGTTTTCCACATAATGTATGCATATATACATATACATGAAGTAAAATGACATAATTGCATATTCTGAAGCCTATTTCAGAAAATAAACATTGTAAGTTATAGGAAAATTAAGTTATACAACAAACCAGCATATTATAGGCATGAGGAAGATTAAAATCATGGAATTATTGGCAGAACTCTCCAATATAGTAGAAATAACTACAATCACATACTACATACACACACACACACACAAACACACACATCAAAAAGAATTCCAGCAAATGCAATTGTAGAAGAGACTTGAAAGCATAACTGAGATCTAAGGGATACCAACATTACGTTAGTTGTTATTGTAGAAGGCTAATGGCTAAAAATAGGATCAGGAGCATCAAACCTCAGTTCAAACCTAGCTCTGTCATTTAGTGCTGTAAAAACTTGGCAAGTCATAACTCTGAGCTTTAGTTTTCTCATCCATAAAGTAAGGACAATAACACCTACTTCATACATTTACTAGGAAGGTCAGATGAGACAATAGGAAGGTTTAAACAGTCCTTGACACGTGTCAAGTGCTCGGTAAATGAGAGTGTTACTGTCGTCATCATTTTCATCATCATTATCATCATCATTATCATCATCATATTGGTAATTTCAGTAGCACACTCTAATGATCTTCTCATGGAACTAGAGATCTATCATGTCTGTGACAGTCCAGAAAGTATTTTCTCTATATACTTGCCATGGCCTCCTTTTTCTACTCAAACAATAGATCATTGTAAAGTACTTGGCCAACTGGATTGATCTGTTATGGTAACAGTTAATGCCAGATGCACTGGCAATATAAACAATATTAATGCCCATTCCAGGGGAAGAATACTGAGTCCTCAGGATTATGGATTATGGAAGGTCTTGATCAACAATTAAACAAAAAGGACTTAGACAAAGGTTTGAGAGTAGGAGAAGTACTCTCTTGCACAGTAGAGGGGAAGGAAGTTGGGTAGACCTGTGGCTGAATCCTAGCTCCCTGACATTGCTTGGAATCCTTGAAGCTAGGTGTCTTTGTGAACTGTAGTTTCTTCATTTATAAAGTGGGAACATACTGGCCTATCAAGATTTCTATGAGGACTAAATAATATAATCGCTGCTAAATTGCCTAACAGAGCACCCAGCACAAAGTAGATACCAAAAACAAAAACAAACAAACAACAAAAACAACAATAAAAACAGTGAGCTCCTCTTTCCTTCCCAAATTTCTTGAGTATTCTAAAGACTCAGTGAAAGGGAGCTACAAAATCCTTTTTGAGAATAAGGGGCAGCTGGATGAGTGGGAGAGTCTTGTTTGAGGCCTTAGAGGTCTTCCTGTTTTTACAAAAGCATGAATTAAGGAAACAATAAATAATGGAGCAGCAAAGGAAGAGGAATTACTGAGTGCCCTCTTTGATTTTTCTTTGATTTCTATTTCCTGTCTTCCTAACCTATCTTCTTCTTAGGGCTGCATGTAGTCTAGATGCTTTTAGAACAAAATGTTCAGGTAACCTGACCATACAAATTAAGAATTGAGCATTGGAAGCAATGATAAAAGATATCCCATTGGCATCAATCTTTAGTGGTTAGGCATTTTTGTAAGGATTAATAGGTTCCGTGAAGTTTCATTTCCTCTTTCAGCTCACAGCTATTAAGGATCAAGTATCTATTAGGAACTGCGCTAGATATGACTGTTAGTTCAAGTTGTTTGCTTTCCAAATCCTTTCCTCTTACTGCCAACCCCACAAATGTGACTGCAAAGAAGAACATTTACACAAAGACAAAACTCTTTTTCATACTGATCTATGATCATTGTTAGCCTTTATAATAATGGGAAATCAAAGACAGGGAAATACCAGAAGGCAACAAAGACAAAACAGACTCATAAACAAGAGGGGAGTAATTAATCACTGCAGTTCAAATTTTAATTTTAATTTCAATATCTTCATTGATTCTTTTAATCATTTCTAGGAAGTATCTGAAAAATTGGCTTTCAGGCCAAGCACAGTGGCTCATGCTCCGTAATCCTAGCACTCTGGGACACTGAGGCAGGAGGACTGCTTGAACTCAGGAGTTCAAGACCAACCTAAGCAAGAGCAAGACCCTGTCTCTATTAAAAAAATAATAAATACATTTTTAAAAAAATCTGTTTTCAGTCTTTTCACTTATAAAAATTTAATCAGAAATTTCAATTACTTAAGTTTTCTTTTTGGTATACAATAAGAATTTAAGTATTTCTTAGTTTGAGTGTCTTGAAATATATAAATTTTCTTACATGTTGTATACTAATCTCATGCATGGATCCCATTGGATTTTCTTCCATTCAAAGTCCCTCGGTGCCATCTTTCATAATTATTTTAAATTAATTTTTCCTTGCTACATTGTTTCATGCTACCCCTTTGGAATCAAGGAAAAATAAATAGAAACATATGCCTTTGACTATTACACTAATTATTTGTGTTGAGGAAACAACCACCTCACTTTGTGTATTCTTTCAGAAGCACAGATTCTCACAAGATTCTTTAACCACTGACAGTTAAAAGTTAATGATGGCATTAACAAATGTCAATTTTATAAGGTTTTAATTTATTTTCTTAATAAGGATAATGTCTGGGTATTTATTTGTAATAATAACCCAAATTTTAGAGCACTTTCCACCAAGTTACAAATAAAGGACCTATTAGTGATATCGATAAAAATACATACTAATATATTTATGTCTAAAAACATTGCAGTCTGTTTCTTCTAGTCATTTTCTTACTGTTTGTAATGAGCAGGATGGTAAAAGCTTCAAAAAGCCCCCTGGAAGTCTTCCTTTTGGGATACACCCTGCTCATTGCATGAAACAATATATCTGCATAAATTATTAACACCACTTTAATCCTCCGTTTGAAACTGCAGTGTGAAGCAGACTGTTTTCCTATGTAAGCCACACCATGGGAGCATGTTAAGCACCTTTAGACACTGTTCTAATTCTTTCAGCACTTAGCGCGGTGACTCTGAGCACGATAGGCTCAGTTATACATGTTTTATTTGCTGGGCTCAGATCATTTGAGTGCCATTTGATACACTAAATCATTAATAGGTGAAATGGGGTTCATAATCAGTTCAATCCAACAAGCCTTTATGGAGCACCTACTATGTAACATGATCATGTCACTCCCACACTTGAAATCTTTCAATAATTCCCTATGGCTTTCAGGATAAAATTCAAGCTTCTTAATACAGAATATGAGGTCCCACATAATCCATCAATAATGGCACATATGTGACATGCAGGCTCTCACTCCCCTTTTCTGCTCCCACAACAAATGGAACTAATGTAGCCCATCACTCTTTCCTGCTGAGCATGGACATGGCTTCAGAATCCTTCACAACGCAATGTTCCAGGCAGCCACTACCAATAGACCAGAGTGAAAATCTATTTGCTAGTCCTTCCTGACTATCTCTTTAGCATTCTAGAACTTCCCCGAACACCATTTGCTACATCACATAGAATGACATGTAGTTCCCTAAACATGCAAGACTTTTTAACACACCTGTGTGCCTTTGCATATGTTCCCTCCCCCAGAATAATCTTCCTCCTTTTACATATTTAGCTAACTCCTACTCATCCTGCATAGTTCACATCAAACTTTGATTTCCCAGTCTGATTCCAATGCCTGTCTTCTGTGCTCTGAAAGCATTTTTTTCACTGGCACTTAGCATTTTTTTACTGGACCATAATGGCTCATCTTTCTCCCTGACTAAAGTTAAATTCTTTGAGAGCAGAGGCTAGGCCTTATTTTCCTTTGTATCTCAGGAAGCTAGCACAGAGCCTGACACACAGTAGATGTTTCATAAATGTCCAAGAATAAACGTTCTAATCACTGCACTAGGTTCCAGGAACACAAAAGAGAGTAATATATACAAACAGGTAACATTTATTCAGCACTTACTATGTGCCAGGCACTGTTCCAAGCATTTGACTTGGATTCCCTTATTCTAAGCTCATACCGCCGACCCTTCAGGGTAGATTCTATGATTATCTTCCTTTTGTTAAGTAAGGAAACTAAGACACAGAGAGGCTAAGTGACTTTTCCAGAGTCACAACCAGTCAGGTAATCTTGGTCCAGATTTCCTAACCATTATGCTCCACTAATTGGACTCTGCATGGACCCTGTCTGCAAGGAATTCAGAGTTGGTAGAGGAAGACGGGCAGGTACGTGGTTAATCACCATGTCGCATGGAAGGACTCTGGTAGATGTATGTGCAACATATAGGGCTAGCACAGAGGAGGGAGTGATTAACGTGGTAGGGGTGGAAGGGCCAGTGTTCAGGGATGCTTTCACTAAAGAAGTGGTATTCAGATTAAGCTTGAAAGACAAAGAACAGCACACAGAAATGGAGTGAAGGGAAGGAGGCTAGGCAGAGAGAAGAGCAGAAGCAATACACAGAGAAGTGAAGCAACATGATGTTTGGGCAAAAGGGCTGGCTATATTATTTGCAGGATCCAATGCAAAATGAAGATGTGGAGCCTCTTGTGCATAAATTATTAAGAATTTCAAAACAGTAATCTTAGCGTTCTGGGAGACGGAGGAGAGAGGATTGCCTGAAGCCAGGAGTTCAAGACTCTCCCGAGCAAGAGTGAGACCCCATCTCTAACAAAAATAGAAAAATTAGCTGGGTATGGTGGCATACCTGTTAGTTCCAGCTACTCGGGGGACTGAGGAAGGAGGATCGCTTGAGCCCAGGAGTTTGAGGTTGTAGTGAGCTATGATGATGCCTCTGCACTTGAGCCCAGGTGACACAGCAAGACTCTGTCTCAAAAAAAAAAAAAGAAAGAAAAAAGAAAAAGAAAGAAAGAAAGAAAGAAAAAGAATTTCAAAACAGAGCAGAGCATGAAAACAAACAGAGCCTTTCTAAGCTCGGAGCCCTGTTCAATAGCACAGGTTGCAAACCCATAAAGCCAGATCTACTGGGCCCCATAAATGCTTCAACATTGCTAGAACAAGAAGTACCTGGAGAATAAGTACTTTATGAGGCAAGAAATGACACTGGTGAGGTGAGCAGAGGCCAGATTATATGCTGTGCTAAGTAGCCTGAACTTTGTCCCATAGTTAACAAGAAGCCATGGAAGGGATCTCAGCAGTGATGCAACCTGGATTAGTTTGCAGAAGGATACTTTGGGCAGCGCCTCTGAAAGTAGACTGGAGGGTACGAAAGGAAAACAGGACCAGCACAGTGGCAGAGGCCATTGCATGGGCCAGAGAGGCTTAAGCCTTGAACTTGGCCTTTTCAGTGGGGAGGTCCAAGAAAGTCAGACCTGAGAAATGAATAGGAGGTACAGCTTGCGAGAGTTGACACGCAAGGAGCACATGAGGAAAGAGGAACGAATAAAGGCTCAATCAAGGGTGTGGGGTTCAAGAGAAAACTTCACCATTTTGTTTCAGCCTACCAGACCAATTTATAGCAGTGCTTGATGTAATTATTCAGCATGATTTATATCAGGAACATCCCCAACCTGGAGAAGGCTAATGCACAAACTGCAAGAAATAAAGTCATTGTGCAGATTTCCATTTCCGTAACTCCCACAAGCAAAGAGGCACATGAAGAGTCTATTTATTTGTTTCTTGATCTCCTTCCAAAGACCCATGGCTTTTTGGGTCACTTGAGTTTTTCCCATGAAATAGAAAGAAATGATCCTTACACCCTTCTGATGAGATTTCTCAATTACCAAACTATTCCCAGGAAGCTTCCTGAGTTCTCTTTGGTTTATTAGCATTATCTGAATGTGATATACAATATAATAAGGATAAAAGTAAACACAGCTTTGGAAGTTCAATGTAGATACAGCAATATCAGCTCCATTTATATGAAGACAGTAAACACCTAGATCCTGGGAGGCTGACAATAGTTTACACAACTATACCTCTTCTTAACCCTCTAATAGTACCTTCTTTTCAGTTTTTTAAGGTTTAGTCCATGTGTGGAAACTCTCCTAATCACACAAACTTCCCTTTCACCTCTTTGCTGATAAAACTTAGGGAACTAAAATGTCAATGTACGCAAATTTAAACAGTCAAAGTATGGATCTGCTCACAACTCATAATCACCTTTGTTAAATAACAATTTTTAAAAAGAGGAACATGGCAGATTGTACTAGCGTTTATTTTTCCAGTTCCAGACATAACTGTCACTTTTTAAACGTTACTGTTCTAAGTGGTGCTAAAAAGGACAGCAGTCATGTGATGATATGCCAACAGCTGGGCAGCTTGGTGTTGCTAAAAGATGGGTTTCCAAATCAGAGGGATGAAGGTTGGTACAGGTGTGCTGTTGGACAAGTTATTGAACCTGGGTGTAAACTGAGGTTTATGTCTGTACTATAAGGTTAAAGGAAGACTGAGTGAGCTCATGGATGTGTAAAACAGTTGCCCCAATAAAGTCAGGTTTCTGGGTAGCCTGTGTGTGTTTTTGGCAAGGGAAGTGAAATGATACTTAATACTTTTATAACTTTCTCCTCAATTTTAACTGGTTGGTGAGCTTCCCGAGGTGAGTGGGTTTCTTCTCTTTGGGTGTAACCAAGTGGGAAGATCCTTCATGATCTCAGCTTCAGAACATCAACAAGAAAGTAAGGCCTGAAATCAGCTGTCCTGGTGTTGGATCCTGAGACAATACCACCAGCTCTGGGAAACTGAGAATCTGTATCTTACAAACAACTGGGGAGCTCTTCTCGTTTCTTCTTCCCACAAATTGTTTTCAGCCTTTATATTCAGTGCTTCAGTAATTTCCTCAAAAGTCTCCCACGACCTCCCCACTTGATCAGATCCCCTGCTATAAACTCTCATAGCAACCTGTAATTGTTTCTTTGTAGAACTTACCACAATTATAATTGAACAATTAATTCTGTAATTAGTTGTTTCTTTTTTTGGAGGGGAGGACAGGGTCTTGCTCTATCACCTGGGCTGGAGTGCAGTGGTGTCATTATAGCTCACTGACCCCTCAAACGGCTGGGTTCAAGCAATCCTCCTGCCTCAGCCTCCTGAGTAGCTTGGACTACAGGCGTGCACCACCACACCTGGCTAATTTTTCCATTTTTGGTAGAGATGGGGGTCTCACTCTTGCTTAGGCTGAGTCTTGAACTCCTGGCCTCGAGCAATCCTCCTGCCTCGGCCTCCCAGAGTGCTCGGATTACAGGTGTGAGCCACTGCCCAGGCCTATAATTAGTTGTTTCAAGTGCATCTCAATGTTAACTCTCCTGGAAATCTGTCTTGTTCTATAGACCTAGTACCTAGTGCACTCCCTTGTACATAGTAGGTGCTTAACAACTATATATGACTATGTGAATGAATGGATGGTGGGCCCTTGTTAACTTATTTGGATAAACACATATATTATTCATAGATATAAGTGATTTGGGTTACTTTGCTTGATTCACGTGTGTACTCTTCAAACTAAGAACTAGTCTTAGGCCGGGCGCGGTGGCTCACGCCTGTAATCCTAGCACTCTGGGAGGCCGAGGCGGGTGGATTGCTCAAGGTCAGGAGTTCGAGACCAGCCTGAGCGAGACCCCGTCTCTACTAAAAATAGAAAGACATTATATGGACAACTAAAAATCTATATAGAAAAAATATTAGCCGGGCATAGTGGCGCATGCCTGTAGTCCCAGCTACTTGGGAGGCTGAGGCAGTAGGATCGCTTAAGCCCAGGAGTCTGAGGTTGCTGTGAGCTAAGCTGACGCCATGGCACTCACTCTAGCCTGGGCAACAAAGTGAGACTCTGTCTCAACAAAAAAAAAAAAAAAAAAAAAAAAAAAAGAACTAGTCTTAACACACAAGGAAATTTGTAACTGGTAATAAGTATAGCACACTTATTGAATTGCTTTTATCATGGTGGGATGGATTTGTGCAGATCCAGCCACATTCTCTACCTTAATAATAGGATTGTGTCCAGAGGTATACACTTACAACCTGTTGAGACAAATGACCGTCTCTCAAAAATGCCATGACCTCATGGACTCGGCAAGTGAGGGAGGGAACAGAGATGAGAGAAACACCTCCCCAATCCAGTGGGGTGGTACCATTACGTTTGCCTATAAAAGCTGAGTATGCCTGAGAGTGACTTCCTGAGTCTAGGACTCCCAGCAATGGAGCCAACAAGTGGGTGATGGGGAACAGCAATTAATACTGAGAAACTACCATGTGGAAGACACTGAATCCACTGCCACTGATACTGTCCCCCAATTGTAGTTGAAGACACAGAAGTTCAGACATGCTAATAAGTAAACTTTCCAAGGTCACAAAACTAGGACCCAAAATAAAGGCAACTGGTAGGCAGAGAGTACAAAGAAAATACTGAAAAAAAGCAAGGAAGAAAACGCAGGGAAATAGAGAGCAATAGGATGGACCTAGTCTGCACAGGCCTACGGGCAGCCTCCTTTCTCGGAGAAATTACGATTGGAACAACTGGCTCTGTGACCTGTCCTTATCCCCCCTGTATCACCCCTTTCCTCTTAAAAAGCAAACACTCCAGGTATGTAAGGGTTTAGGAGGTAGAAAAAAGGCATCTCTACCTCAGAGCCACAGTTATCAATAATCACTTTAGTTACTACTAAGGCTTAGTAGGAATGAGTTATCACATACCTGAAAAGGATGTAGGGTTGGTAGAAGAATAGGCAAAAGGAAGAGGTACCTAACACAACAGGTGGTGAGCACCAAATAAAAATTCTTTCAAGTCACCATTTTGCCCTGTCCCAGCCATTGTAAATCACCACCTTTGCCCCTAAGTTCTGCAATGGACATACAGATCCATGGTTTGAACTGTGACTAACAGATGTCTGACTCTCACTCCAGTCAATCTGTGAGCTTGGCCTCTTGCATAATGATCCACAAGAAAAAAATTAAGCAACTCTACCATCAACCAAGTTGCACATGCCAGGACCTGAAGTCACTTTTTTTTCTTTTATTCATCACAGCCAATCATTTGCCAAGGCTCAGTTCTCCCTCTGAATGTGCCTCAGGCTCACCAAGCTCCTTCCTCTTTACTGCTGCATAGCGCTCGTCTATCGGTATCTAACACACTGTGACTACAGGTGCAGTCTTCCCCACCAGATACCACTGTAAGCTCCATAAGGTTAGGGACCGTGTCTGTCATTGTACTGTTATATCTCCAGGGCTTAGCACAATCCATGGCACATAGTAAGAGCTCCATAAATATTTGTTGGAAGAGTAAATAAATATTTGTTGACTAAGTAACTGAATAAATGGTATCCATTCATTCAGTCCACAAATATTGAATGAATCAGTACTCCCTGCTAGGCAATGTGTAAGGCACTGAGGATACAGTGAACAAGATAAACACAGTCCCTGACCTCTTAGAGCTTATGGTCTAGTAAACCTTTTCATTTTTTTCTACTGGAATGAAATATTGGATCTAAGCTCTAATAAAATCGTATCTGATTATCTGGCTCTTCTCTGAGTTCTCTTGAGTTACATGGTTTCACCCTTTTTTTTTTTTTTTTTTTTTTTTTTGAGACAGAGTCTCGCTTTGTTGCCAGGGCTAGAGTGAGTGCCATGGCGTCAGCCTAGCTCACAGCAACCTCAAACTCCTGGGCGTAAGCAATCCTACCGCCTCAGCCTCCCGAGTAGCTGGGGCTACAGGCATGCGCCACCATGCCCGGCTAATTTTTTCTATATATATATATTTTAGTTGGCCAGATAATTTCTTTCTATTTTTAGTAGAGACGGGGTCTCGCTCTTGCTCAGGCTGGTCTCGAACTCCTGAGCTCGAACAATCCACCCGCCTCGGCCTCCCAGAGTGCTAGCATTACAGGCGTGAGCCACCGCGCGTGGCCCTGGTTTCACCCTTATATGCTCCCTCCGAAGTGCTAGACTATTTTTCTCATCTCCTCACCAACAAGGTAAAATCCCTGAAGGCAGGGAACTGTTTCAATTTGTGTGTATGTGTGTGTCCTACACAAAAGCTTCTTTTAAGAAACTGTGTTGTGTTTTTTCATTATAAAATGATACATACTAAACTATGCTGATGGAAATCAGAACGGGTGGTTGCTTATGGGATGTGCAGATTGACTGACTGGAAGGGGGAAGAACGGAGTTTTCTGAAGTGATGAAAATGTTATAATCTTGATTGGGGATATATCATTATTGGGGTGATATCCTGATTAGACTTTAAATCTTGATTGGGTTACACAAGAATATACATTTGTGGGCTGGGCTTGGTGGCTCATACCTGTAATCCTAGCACTCTGGGAGGCTGAGGAGGGAGGACCGCTTGAGGCCAGGAGTTTGAGAACAGCCTGAGCAGGAGTGAGACCGTGTCTCTACAAAAAGTGGAAAAATTAGCCAGGAGTGGTGGCACATGCCAGTAGTCGCAGCTACTCAGGAGGCTGAGGCAGGAGAATCACTTGAGCCCAGGACTTGGAGGTTGTAATGAGCTATGATGATGCCGTGGCACTCTAGCCTGGGGGTCAGAGTGAGACTCTGCCCCCCCCCAAAAATAGATTTGTCAAAACTCATTAGAATGTACCTTTATGATCTGTGTGTTTACTGAAGGTAAATGTTACCTCAATTAAAAATACTTTTAAAGCAACACATGTTTATTATATAAAATATTACCAAGACAAGTAAGCAAAAATAAGAAAATCAAAATGACTGGTAATTCTATCACTCAAAGAGGAACACTGCCTACATTTTTTTTTTTTTTTTGACTACTCACTCATTGGTCATCTGCTTACATTTTGAGGTATGTCCTTCCAATTTTTTCCTTACACTACATACACAAAGAGTATGGAGTCATACAGAATGTAGTACCTTTTATTTTTTTATAACAATGCACTGAGAACATACATAAAAGGTTCTTTATAACTACCTCTTAAAGGATTAATATGCTAAACTGCATAAAAATCAGGATCCCAAATTCGTTTCCAAAACTTTTGGACCATATGATATTCCATCATCATCACCATCAACACTTATTGAATGTGAAATGTCATCCCTAAAGAGTATTCTTGAGCAAAGATGATCGCTAGGCTGTGGTGCTAAGATTGCTAAATCTTAACTACTAGACGATCACTAACAGTAAATCTTTAAGCTGGTACCAGATTTACAATCAGCTTTAACTAAGAACATTCCAGTGACTAAGTACACTAAGCATCACCTCAGAATTCATTCTTCTTGTCCCTCTCAGATTATTAAGCTGTATAAGATCCAATTTACGGCATATTACGATTATATTCATTGTTTAATTTGGGTGGATTCTAATTCAATACAGGGACCCACATAATTGTATGGCTAGACTGTTGTGATCTACATCCTCATAAAATTTACCACAGCATGAGCTCATACACGCAAATCTCACATTTATATCAGAAATTCAAACCACATCAAACTTAAGACATAATATTTGAAGTCAGCAAAGCCACAGCCCACCTCTAATACTTCCTTAAAAATCTGTTGCTAAATCCAGTTCGCCAAGAAGCAGACACATAAGTAAATATCCCAGTGAGTCCTTTGTTAGTTTCCTGATGGGGCTACACAGACTCAGACAGAAGGAGAGCTCTTTGGAACCACCCAGAAAATTAGAAAAGCAAGGACTAGAAGCAAAGATCTGTGAGAAAGAGAAATGTCTTTAGCGTTACACTTTTGGCAAATGATAAAAGGCAGCTTTAGTGACAGCAGCCAGATGGAGATCAAATGACAACTGTGAGTTCATAATGGTCTCCAGCATTCTGGCAAGCACGGGGGCAGTAAGGGAAGTGGGAGGGGTCAGCTTTACTGGTACTACAAGCCAATCTGGTGCACATCAGCGTTATCTGACGTCAGCTAAAACCAGTTCTGAGGCACTGGGACCAGCTGCTATGCACTGAGAGCACGCTGGCCGGCCTCCGTGCACTCCGGAGCTCCTGCCCATAACATTTACAGGACGCCACCAGTTAATTTATGTTCCCTACAGTGGGGAGGATCCAGATGTTGAGGCTGCAGTTGCTGATTTGAAAGCAGTTCACAAATACAGGAAGCTCTCAGAGGATAAAAGAAAATGTATGGGTGTTCTACAGTGAATTTGAGAAATCCATTGTTCTGTATAAAACACACACACACACCCCACACGAGAAAGGTTGGAATAACATCAAGCCCTGTTCCTTAGCACGCACAGAAATACATCATTCATGTTATCAAAACTGCCTAAAGATCTAAAGTGCACAAACGGCGAACCTCAGTTCATCTGCAATCAGAGAGGGAACACATATACTGGATTTATCTGTGGCTGCATTAAAATTCAAGGGAATTTTTCACAGCAGGAGGTGAGGACTGTGAAGTCCAATACTTTTGCCATCAGCAATGATGCCCCAAATGTTTGAGAAAATGGAAATAAATACAATATTTTACTTAGTTGAAGGAATTAAGCACAAAGAAAATTAGAAAAGAAATTGGAAAATGGGTGCCATATAATTCACATTCACGGTGTCCTATTATGGGCTGTGTTCTGTAAGTGCCGTACATATATTATCTCATTTAATCTCCACACTAAACTTATTAGATAGCTTTTGGCAGGAAAGAGACAGAAGAGGTTAGGTGACTTGCCCAAGCCTGACTCTAAAGTCTGCATTCTGAACACTACACTCTGAGGCCACGTGAACTGCAGCTGTTCTAGAGGAGGAGAGCATGTGGCTAAGAATGTGAGATTTGGAGTCCCACAGATGCGTATTTGCATCTTGGCTCAGCCACTTAGTTTTGGTCCGTTGAGCTAATAACTAGCTTAACCTAGCCAATAGGTTGTAGCTTACTCAGCAATAAAATGAAGATAATAGTATCAACCTCATAGATTATTGTGAGGGTCTAGTGATGTCATGTAAATAAAAATTTTATCATAGTGCCAAGTATATGATAAATATTAACCAATTAGGTTTTTTTATTAATAAATAGGTCTAGTCAGAAAAAAAAGTGCCTTTAAAGAAGCTGGCAGGGACCAGGCGCAGTGGGTAGCTCATGCCTGTAATCCTAGCACCTGGGAGGCTGAGGCAGGAGGATTGCTTGAGGTCAGGAGTTCAAGACCAGCCTAAGCAACAGGGAGACCACATCTCTACTAATAATAGAAAAATTAGCTGGGTATTGTGACACATGCCTGTAGTCCCAGCTATTCGGGAGGCTAAGGCAGGAGGATCACTTGAGCCCAAGGAGTTGGAGGTTGCAGAGAGCTATGATAATGCCACTGAACTCTACCTAGGGCAACAGAGCAAGACTCTGTCTCAACAAAAAAAAAAAAAAAAAGGAAGAAGAAGCCGGTAGGCTTTGAATCTGTTGTAGTGTTGGGGACAGCACGATTTCTGAAACATCTCTGGATACCAACTCACAGTTGCACATAGATTTTATAAGAAAATCTTCTAAAGGGGTGCACATAAGTTCAAGTTGCAATCTCTGATTTTTTGAAACTGTGCTAATAAGTATCTTAGGTTAAAAGGAAGTTATTTTTATTAATACAAACAGAAAAGAATGACAGGAAATAGCCATGTCATGGATGACAAGTAAGCTGAGAAAAAGTAAAATGCAGAACATTATAAAAGCCCAGTGCTTAAGGGCTCCTGACGGCTAGAACCAAAGAAATTAGGATTTACATTGTGGTTAGATTTAAGGCAATATAGCTTCAGGGTCACAGATGGACTTGTTTTGTTAGTTTACGTAAAGGATATAAATCCAAACTTACAAAATGGAGTTGAGGGTCCAGTTGCTAGGGATAATTAGAGACACGCCAAATTAACCAAACTTAATTCAGATGGTCATTAAACAATGACCCCACCTGGTTTTCTGTCGTTTTACCATCTGTTGTAGCTATTTCTTCTCAGATGGGAGAGTTCTCACTAGCTTCCAGGTGCGACCTGTTTACTAAGACGCAGTGCCAAATCACAGTCCATAGCATTTGGTAACCAGACAATAAATTAAGGTTAACAAGGCAAAAGTTGTAATGTAACCTCAACTAACCTACAGAAATGGATTGAAATTTTTGAAAATTGATATTAAAGCAGAAGTATATGAATGTGCTTTTAATCCTTTAGACACATTATCTGGGGACTGACTTTTTAAGGCCCAGAAAAATATGTTTTTGTGGTAAGGTATTGGAGGTTTCTCAGTGACTGCAGAAAATTATAGAGTAATTATGGAATAACAAAATTATTAAGTAAAAAAAATGTTAGAGCTGGAAGGATCTTGGAGAACAATTTCTCCGCTTCCAATTGTGACGGGTAGTGTCTCAAGGGCTGTGAGTGAGTTGGGGGAGGAGAGTGAGAGAACCCTGGAACCTGCAGACCTCTGCTCCTCTCCCCCACTCCCATCTGGCTACTTCAGCCTGGATATTCCGCCTTTATCTATCTGTATGGGGATTATGCCTACTATGTCTTTTGGGGAAAGGAAGTTCTCTTAATTTAAAAAGTTCACAAGTATTTGACGAATGAGGAAACTGAGGAAGGGACCGGGTAAACAGCCTGCCTGCGATCACACATCATTCAAGCCACATTCTTGGAGGGACATCACATTAGATTTATCGTAGTTGGCTGTGTATGCAAAGTAGCCACATAGGTCTTAATTTTACAGCATCATTTCAGAACTTCCTTAAATACAGACCAGATATAAAATATAAACAAATAAGTCTATAACAGGCCTTCTTGTATTTGATGGTGATGCTTTCCTAAAATAGGGAGGATGGCTTGCCAAAGGGGCGGCTCCAGCTGAGAAAGCAAAATCCCTGACACATTTCTGCTTAGTGGCCAGTGATACTAATAAGACTTTCCGCCCTATATCTTAAGGGAATGAGCAGGAACATATGGCAGAAATCCTTATAGGTCAACAACAGAATGTTAAACACAATCCATCACTTTGCCACAAACTGATACGGTCCACGAAGCACAGGAGTAAAGTGTTCATAATGGACAGCCAGATAACAGTCCATTCGCTGCATTCTTTGGTTACTAAAAATGAAGCCACTTTGGACCTTTACAATATAAAGTCATACAGTAGCCAGAAAAGCATGTCAGATAGACAAGGCCAGCCTCTGCGAAATGTCCGGCCATCCAGAAATGAGGGTGCCAAAAGACCATGTCCTCCTAGACTCTCTTCAAAAGATCACAGTCTTACAGCACTTGATCTTAAATTAACCTGTTTTAATATTTAATATTTTCTAGATCTTGAGACTGATGTTTCATTGCCAAAGCAAAGGAGGACCAGAGAGAAATGTAAGAATGCATGTTATTCACAAAACAACAACAACAACAACAAATCGTATGAACAATTTCAAAGTATAAGCTTTACTGGCAGAAATTTCCAGTTAATAAAGATTAAACGCTTACAAGCACTAAAGCCAGAGAGAGAGGTAAAAGTTCAAAGAGCAGTAAAAAATACTCTTATTTTCCTTTACTCCTTTTTCTTTTGTTCTCAGTCTCCTAAATATTACTTGAGTTCCTTAATTTCATCTCCATTTGCACTTTTTGCATGTTGCTTCTATAACAAAACAACCCATCTTTGCTGTTTTGAATCTTCCACTTCAAAACTCACCTTCATAAAACCTCTCAAGGTTGTTTTTCCTCATCATTATAATCTCTTTATGCTACATTGAAAGAAGGAGACTTGAAGCTTGGCAATTAAGCACCTTTTAATCTACTGGGCTTTATATGTATACAATACAGACTGGTAGAGGTCACAAATCCTTCGTTTACAAAATGGGCCAGTTTGTAGCTCCTGAAAATAATATATATAAGAAAAACATTTGGGTGGGGGTGGAGGGAGTATGAAGAGGAATATAAAATGCAGAAAAGGGTGCACAACCCTCTGTAATCAAAAAATTCCAAGCAGCAAAATAGTATTAGTATTTGATCGAGACTTCTTACTAAAATGTGAAAAGAGACCAGAAGGTTTATAGCTCTATGTTCTAGTTCATTAATTACATCTTTAAATCTGTACACCATATTCATTCAACAATACCTGATTTAAAAAATATTTATTGAGTCCACTTTGTGCAAGTCACTGTTGTAGTCACTTATACAGATCAATCAGTGAACAAAACAAAACTCGACCCCATTGAACCTATTCTTGGGGAGTGGGGTGGGCAGGAGAGGGGATTCAGATAACAAACAATACATATAAGTAAAAGATACGTTAGAAGGTGATGAATGGTACGATTTCAAAAAGAGAAAGAACGAGGTTTAAGGGATCAGTAGTGTCAAGGCGTAAAGGTATTGCAGCTCACATAGAGTGGGCAGGGGTGGGCCTGGCTCGGAAGAGGACTTGAAGGGAATGAGCTGTGTGGACATGAGGAGAAAGACTGTTCTAGGCATGCAGTCAGTACAAAGGCCCTGTGGCAGAAGGAAGGCTAGAGTGGCTAGGGAAGAATGAGCATGGGGGGAATAAAAGATGACATTGGAACAGGGATCAGATTGTTTTTACAACAGCTTTATTGAGATATAATTTCCACCCTATTCAATTCACCCTAAATGTACTACTCAATGGTTTTTACTCTATCCACAGAGTTGTGCTATTATCACCACTATCAACATTAGAACATCTTCATCATGGGAAACAGATTCTGTAGGGCATTTTAAGCCACAGTAAGGACTTTGGCTTTTACTCTGAGTGAAAAGAAGCTTTTGGTAAGTTTGGGTCAGAGAATTGACCGTGATCTGATTTGCTAGTTATAGGATCACTTTGGCTGCTGGAGATGAAGGGAGGAGGGGCAAAGCAAAGAGAGACCAGGTGGGAGGTGATGGTGTTGGTGATGAGAAGTAGTTGAATTATGTCACATTTTGAAGTATATCAGGTAGGATTTGCTGATGGGCTGGGTGTGGGTTGTGAAAGTCGTCAAGAATGACACCACGGTTTGGGGGCTGAACAATGGGAAGAATGGAGTTGCCATTGAGTAGGGACAGGATCAGGAGGACAATCAGGAAAGTAAGTTTTGTCACTTAAGTTTGAGATGCTTATTGGATATTGACACAGAAATGATGAGTAAGCTCTGAGGTTGAGAACAGATGACTGACCAGGTTGGAAATACATTTGGGTGTCATCAGCATATAGCCATGAGACCAGATGAGATCACCAGGAGAGTGAGTATAGACAAGAAGAGAAGAGGTCCAAGGACGGAGCTGTTAAGAGGTTTGGAAGAAGAAAACTTTGCAAGGAAGTTGATGGGCGAATAGAATTGTCTTCTATTTCAGAGAAAGAAAACTCAGAAATATGTTCAAGGTGCAAACACAAACTACCAATGGCCAGTTACCAACTCAGACCACCTACCTTCCTTACCAGTGATTAGCCTGCCAAGCAGAGCTCCTCAGAACATTTCTCCTGTGGTGGAAGCTTTCTGATACGCACTTCCCAACAGGAATGTGGGGAAGTTGGGTTGGCGGGGGGAGTCTTGAATGTCCTAGTGAGTCTCTTCATCTGACACCTCAACTGACTGGGCCCTGCTTGGCTGGTGAAACGTGAACAGCTGGTGGCAGCACGAACAGCTGGTAGTTAGCCCAAAGCTCAAATCAACACCATGACTTCACTACCATAATTCTTAACAGCTGAAGAGAATTTCCATAGGGTAAGGATTTATTAAACACACACACACAAAGATGGCATTAAGGGTATTATATTAATTTTTGATGGTAAATAACAAATTACCACAAACTTAGGGGCTTGGCCCGGCACGGTGGCTCACTCCTATAATCCTAGCACTCTCAGAGGCCCAGGCAGTAGAATCACTTGAGCTCAGGAGTTCAAAACCAGCCTGAGCAAGAGCGAGATCCCGTCTCTACTAAAAATAGAAAAAATTAGCTGGGTATGGTAGCAAGTGCCTGTAGTCCCAGCTACTCGGGAGGCTGAGGCAGGATCACTTAAGCCCAGGAGTTTGAGGTTGCTGTGAGCTATGATGCTGCCATGGCACTCTAGCTTGGGCAACAGAGTGAGACTCTGTCTAAAACAAAACACACACACACACACACACACACACACACACACAAAAAAACAACTTAGGAGCTTAAAACAACACCCATTCATTACCTCACAGTTTCTATACCTCAGAAGTCCTCGCATGGCTTAGCTGGATTCCCTTCTCAGGGTCTCGGAAGGCTAAAATCAGTATTGGCCACACTGCATTCTCATCTAGAAGCTAGACTTGGGAAGGATACGTTGGAAAAATTCATTTCCTTTCAGTTATAGTTTGCTTCTTCCAAGCCAACAATGGAGAGAGAATCTCACGCTTCCCGGCTCTCTTGGGAGAAGTCCTGGGCTCTTCTCTGCAGGACTCACCTGATTAAACCAGGCTTGCCTGGGATAATCCTTCTTTTGATTAACTGGAAGTCCGTGAATTAAGGACCTTAATTATATCTGCAAAATCCTTTCACCTTTGCAGTAGAACGTAATATAATCTTGGGTGTGATAGCCCAACACTATTGCCATATTCTATTGGTTAGGAAGTCGGGTTTTGCCCACAGTCAGGGGAAGGGGATATACAGAGCATAACACCAAGGGTTAGAGATATTGAGGCCATCTTAGAATTGTGCCCACCACAGTGATTGTCCAAGAGACACTAAACCTTGGTAAATTCAAATAGAAATACTGATCCTAAGAAAGATATATTTTTAGGTGATAGTATATCTTGTCTGAATGATCTTCTCTGGGGGGAAAAAATGAGGGAAATTCACAGGCCTGCCTTGAGCAAATAACTTCACCAGATTTATGCAAAAAAAAAAAAAAAAAAAAAAGTCAGGAAACTTACGTTTTGTAATTGTTTTTTTTTAAGAAACAGGGGCCCACTCTGTCACCCAGTCTAAATAGAGTACAGTGGCAAGATCACAACTTACTGCAACCTCGAACTCCTCACTCAAGTGATGCTCCTACCTCAGCCTCCTGAGTAGCTGGGACTGTTAGTGCATGCCACTATACCCAGCTAATTTTAAAATTTTTTGTAGAGAAAGTCTCACCATGTTGCCCAGCCACACTAGTCTCAAACTCCTGGGCCCAAGAAATCCTCCTGCCTTGGCCTCCCAAAGTGCTAAGATTAGAGGTATGAACCACCGTGCTTGGCCAGGAACTTCATGATTTTTAACAAAAAATATAATACAATTCTAGGTAGGTGATAAATATATCTGTCATAGTCTAACTGTTCTTCTCCTTTAATGTAAACAATGATCTGTCTAATACTGAAATAATAAGCATTATATCTTTTTCAGTTGTTAAAGCACTGACAATTTTTTGAAAGAAAGAAATATAATAATTCTGTATTATAGAACCAGTAGTAGGAATGTATGTATGATAAGAGTGAAGAAAATATCAAAAAGATCTTTAATATGCAAAGCAGGGAGTAGTACTAAAATAATTGAGCAATTCTTTAGTACATATTTCCATATGATTTCCAAATATAACCATTTGGCATCCTTACAAACATTACTACAAGGTCATTCTAGTCCTGTTTACTTGGAGTACTTGTAGTACTCAGGATTACCTGTAGTATTTTTAAAAATGGCTTCACATATTGAAGTCATTAAACTGATTATTAAAAAGTATGTATATATCAGTTATAATGATTTAGGAAAATTTCTCTGATTTACAATTTGATACCAAATCTCCCCAGGACTGATGTGCATTAAATAAATCACTTATGACCATTCTAATGTGTAACTGCAATCTAACTGTGTAGCTAAATGCAATTTCTACTTCCAGCCACAAGGCCCAACTTTGAAGATAATCACTGATGAAACATTCTAGGTAGACTCAGCAATGAGTAAAATGATGTAACATATCTGAGTCAGAAAGTATGACAAATGAATATTTCTGAATACTGGAAGCCTGAGCTTATCTCACAGAGAAAACCTCGACAACACTTGAACAAATAACTTTCCCATGAAATAGCATGCAGTATAGTTTTGAGTGAGGGACTAAGCCTATGTTAAGAAGTAACCATTTTAAACCACATTTTTACTGCATATAGTTGACTTGGGTGGGGCACTATTAGGACTCTGGTTCATTTGAATTGGTGTAAACAATACACGGGTTCTACTGTCCTACAGCTTCCATTCAGATGACTAAAGTCATGGGACTTTCAGCATAGCTAGCTGATGACAGTGCATACTATTTTGTCCCAAAATCCAGTTCAAGCCTGGACATACCAGTTAGATAGTAAGCTGTTTAAAGGCAAAGGACCAGGAATTGTACAGGTCTTGGCATGTAGTAGGACATGAAAAAGTGTTTTTGAACTAAAGTTAAATGTGGAATATCTTAGAATTCATGCAATGCACAGGACTGCAGGATTCTGCGATGTTTTTTAACTCTCAGATTCTACTCGACTCAATAAACACTGACTGCTTCAATTAAATGCAGGAATTGTGCTAGGTGCTGAGGACACCAAGTTGATAAGTCACAGTCCCTGCTGTCAAGAAACTCACATGATCCCTAATTCTTTGTCAGCTTGCTATGATCACATTTCCTTCCAAAGAATTTCTAAGCAATGCCTAGTGGATACAACCTTGGAGTTCCTTGGAATAGTTCAACAATCTCCAAATGATGACTCAGGCCAGATTGTATAACTCAGGTTTTGTCTGCAAAACTGAAAATGCTTCAGTACCTACCTAAATTTCAATGTTGAGGAATTCTTTAACAAAGACATCACATGTTAGGATTTAAGGTCTCACCATGTTGCCCAGCCACGCTAGTCTCACTTCTATACCATTTAAGGTATAGAAGTGAGGTACACAATTACCCTTGGGTGAATTATGCACTGACCACGATCATTTCTTTACTCAAATGTTCTAACAACGCAGTTAGAAATTGAGTGCAAAATGGCAGCTCAAATAAATGAACCAGAAAGCCGACCTATCGCTTTTCATTTTCACTAAATTAAGATCGAGAGAACTAGAATGATAAAAACATAAGGGTGCAAAACTCCCATGTACCTTTGCAAAAAATTACTTCTGTGACCTTTGGCTGTACAGTGACTTTAATAATGCAAGCACTGTTTTGAATGCAAGCATGTGGGAGGCATTTTCACCACTTTTGGTGACTTCAGTAGGCTTAAGAAATGTTTTTGCATTTATTGCATAAACTCATAAAACAAAGGAAGGGTCTTTCAAACTATTCAGTGAGAGCCTATATAGTTTGTTTTTCAAAAATGTATAACTAGTGCTTACGGTTATAAAGTTCTGCTTTCCACCTACAAGTTGCCATTATCTCAAAGGTGAAATTTTAGCATATGACTAAAACTTCCTATAGCTACAGCTTCATGATTCAGCAGCAACATCAATAATTCATAGTGAGATCATAGGCTCTCTGTGGAAGGTAGTGACATACATGCCTTATGAAAGGAAGCTTAGGGCATATCGAGAGCATTTTGAATTAAGACTTGTGGCTTGTGTGGGTGTCAGATATTTGTCTCTCAGTTGGTAGGAGTGCAGAAGGATCCTTCTTTGGGAAAGACTCCTTCAGAAAGGTGAATTTGGGTTGTCAGGCTGGGATTCACACATGTGGTCACCAGCTCCCCACCTATCCCAGCTCTCCACCTACCCCAGTGCACAGTTTTCCAGAATTACACTGGGCAGGTGGGATGCCTTTCTGCTTTTAGTGGAAAAGATTGCAGCTTGGTTCCCTGCCATCGCTAAACACAAATGTGTTGGTTTTTCTTTTTTGAGCTTCCAACCCTTGCAACCTTCCAAAAATAAATCAAACCAGCCATCAGGGCACCGAAATAATACTACTACTAATAAGCAGCTTTGCCTAGACTTATACAAACAACACTTCTGAGGTAAACTTTGCCCCAGAGGTCTGGAGACACTTTTCTTTATGTAATCTAGCTTACTAATAATTACTAGACTTGGGTGCATTAACCCTGGAAATAGATTTTAATAGCCACCCCTTAAAACAAACGACATGAAACGATATTTTTTTTAAAAAAGTGCACCAACTAGAAAAACACTTGGCAGCCTGCGTGGGTCCAAGTCAAAGATACCTCCTGCCACTGCGAAGCCCTCCACTCCAAAGGGCCCCCACCAACCGGGCAAGAGCGCCCGCCGGGGACCCCGCCTTCCTCCCTCTCACGGCACCAGCACCGCCCCCTCCCCTCGGGTCACCTCCCGCGTGGCTCCTCCCCCTTCTGCTCCTCTTAGCCTAGTTCCAGGAGCTGGGGCCAAATTGCCAGAGCAGGATGATTTGCATAGCCCAATGGCCGCGCCGTATGCAAATGAGGCTGGAGGTGGTTGGCTGAAGGTTGGCAGGATAACTCCGGCGAGCTGGGCCCTTTGTCCTCCAGTGGCTGGGAGGCAGCTGCCAGGTTGGTGTCGCAGCCGGTGGCGAGACGAGGGCCCTAGAGCCAGCGAACGAGCGAGCGGGGCGGGAAGGGAGGACTGCGCGGCGGCGGCGGCGGGAGCTAGAGGAGGAGCCCGGGCGGGCGAAGGGAGGCCGAAGAGTGCCCGAAGAGTGCCGGGGCCGGAGCTTGCCGCGCGGCGCGGGTGAGCGAGTGCAGAGAGCAGGCGCCCGCGCGCGCACGGTGGCAGGAGCAGCCCGCACGCCGCGCTCTCTCTGTGGGCGACCTGCAGTTGCAATATGACTTTGGAAGAATTCTCGGCTGGAGAGCAGAAGACCGAAAGGTAAGTGGGTCTGTGGACTTTTCCGGACCTAACTCCTCTTCTGCTCCCGGTGCACCCTAGTGCAGTAGGGCTGTGGATGGTTTGCAGGAGAGCGAGCGTGAAAGTTTGCAGAGGGCACCTCCCAGGGACAACCGTGGGTGGAAAGAACTTGCCCCCTAATCCGGCCGAGCCCCGCCGGGGTCCTTTACAAAGGGCAGAAGTGGCCGTCGCTGCCCCTACGGCTCCCGCGGCTGGCAGCCTGTGGCAGTGTCCTCCGGGGAGGGTGGGGGGGGCACTCTTGGGGCTCCTCACAGGGGCTGCGAGGGGCCATGGGGGGTGACGGGGCTGGAGGAACCCTGGGCTTGCGGAAAGCCCGGGTGCACGGCGGCGCTTGCACTCGGGAGGGAGAGAGCGGGGGTCGGTGGTGATGCAAGGTTGGGGGTGGCTACCGCCCCAAGGGCACCCGGGCTGACGGGACCCCCTCACCTTTGCCCGCGTGTAGGATGGATAAGGTGGGGGATGCCCTGGAGGAAGTGCTCAGCAAAGCCCTGAGTCAGCGCACTATCACCGTCGGTGTGTACGAGGCGGCCAAGCTGCTCAATGTGTAAGTGGGGCCCTTGCGTGTCCCCTCGCGGCACCTCCTCCCCACCCCCTGCAGCGTCGCCTCCGGCCGCTTTCCATCTGCCGGGGTGGCTGCTTGCCCCAAGGGAGCGAGCGAGCCGGGTGGCGACCCCCGGGGACCCGGGCGGGGCTGCGGGCGCCCACGCGGGCGTATCGTGGCCCTGTGGTCACTGGCTCCGCCCGCTGCCCCCAGCGACCCCGATAACGTGGTGCTGTGCCTGCTGGCGGCGGACGAGGACGACGACAGGGATGTGGCTCTGCAGATCCACTTCACCCTGATCCAGGCATTCTGCTGCGAGAACGACATCAACATCCTGCGCGTCAGCAACCCGGGCCGGCTGGCCGAGCTCCTGCTCCTGGAGACCGATACGAGCCCGGCGGCGAGCGAGGGCGCCGCGCAGCCCCCGGACCTGCACTGCGTGCTGGTGACGGTAAGAGAGTGCGGGCTAGAACCCGGGAAGGAAAGGAGCCAGGACGTCTCCTGACTGCAGATCTGGAATGGGTGGGGATCAGGTGGGTGGTTGCCTTTGCCCCACTCAAGAGCGGCTGGACTTTCAGCCGAGATGTACTAGTTTCATCATCAGGATTTTCTCTGGTACAGAACATGTCTAAGCATGTTGGAGGCTGCCAGCAGCGGAAGAGATCCCTAGATCCCTGTGAGTCAGCAGTCAGCCCAGCTACTCCCTACCTACATCTGTACTACCTCCCGTGACTAATTCCTTTTAACAGGGCAGATTAGATAAAGCCAAATAAATTCCTGGCTCACCCCTCATTAAGGAGTCAGCTTCATTCTCTGCCAGTCAAAGCTAAAAATAGAAATGGTGTAGGAGACAGACCTTATTCTCTAGAAATACATTACGAGGACAGAGTGGAATTTTTTTTTTCTTTGCAATCTTGCATTTTTTTTAAATGGACCTTTTTTTTCCCCCCTGATAAAAACCTTTGGTGGGAAGATAAATTGTGTTTTCATAGGTAAGTGTGCTGCCTTTGTCTTCTAAATTTTACTCCTTTTTGATCGGTGAAATGGCAGCCTGATTATTTTGCTAGTCCTGAAAAGTACTGCTCTATCTTTTGGGAAGACAACTGGTGGCAATTCCAATTAACTGCAGCGGACCTCTCATCTCATTGTACACGCAGCACGGAGATCTTTCCCAAAACTTTCACTCAGGGCTCTCTGCCACTCAGGGCTCTCTGCCAGGGCCCACAAGATACGCTCATGCAAAACTGAAAGGATATCACGCAAACGTTTATGCAGCTCATCGCGGATGGCGAGTGTTCAGTCTTTGCCAAGGGTAGTTTAATAGATAATTACCCTTAACAAGTTTGCAGGAAACCCAGCTACCTAGAAGAAACTTTATTTTTTGTGCTTGTAACTTGTCTCCCTGTCGCATAGCCAAAATATAGAATGTTTGAGTGTCTTCCCCTCAAAAGTAGTATAATTATTAGCAAATTTTGATTTTTTTTTTTTTAGTAGTAAGTTTATTTTTCTAAATTTGTTCCCAGAATCCACATTCGTCGCAATGGAAGGATCCTGCCTTAAGTCAACTGATTTGTTTTTGCCGGGAAAGCCGCTACATGGATCAGTGGGTTCCAGTGATTAACCTCCCTGAACGGTGATGGCATCTGAATGAAAATAACTGAACCAAATTGCACTGAAGTTTTTGAAATACCTTTGTAGTTACTCAAGCAGTTACTCCCTACACTGATGCAAGGATTACAGAAACTGATGTCAAGGGGCTGAGTGAGTTCAACTACATGTTCTGGGGGCCCGGAGATAGATGACTTTGCAGATGGAGAGAGGTGAAAATGAAGAAGGAAGCTGTGTTGAAACAGAAATACAAGTCAAAAGGAACAAAAATTACAGAGCACCACGAAGGAAGGAAAACTATGTATTAATTTAGGATGGTTGAGTTACATTAAAATAAATGAAATATGCTTTGTTAAAGTTTAAATGTGCAGCCATAGTTTGGGTATTTTTGGTTTATATGCCCTCAAGTAAAAGAAAAGCCAAATGGGTTAATCATATTTTACAACCATATTTTATTGTATTTTGATGAGATGTTAATTCTCAAAAGTTTTATTATAAATTGTACTAAGTTATTTTATGACATGAAAGGTTATTTATGCTATAAATTTTTTGAAACAATGCCTACAATAAACTGGTATGGAATAATTGCATCATTTCTTAATGTGTGCTTTTGTTTCTTTTAGCTTGGATGTTATTAACATATTTTACTGATGCTTTGCTGTACACTAAGTCCAAAGTCAGAATAACAGATGATTTAAGAAAAGCTGGGGTTACTGTTAGGGGAAAACGATTAGAGATTCGACTTGCAAAATTTGAATATTACAGTTCAATGACATTAGTGCTGTAATAAAATTATATGCAAAATGTTGAAAAAGCAGAGAGAGTGACCAAAGCTACCTGCAAGACCAGTGAAGTTTTTACTGAGGAGAGATCGTTGTATTTGGGCCTTAAAAAATGAGTTTCATTTCCGTAGCTAGCGAGGAAAGGGATATTGCTAGTAGCTGCACTAGTTTGTGCAAAGGTGTGGAGGCCTGAAAGATCACCACATGGTCAGGGAACACAGAGTGATTCTGTGTGTGCCTCTGGTGTGGAAAGATAAGGGAGAGGTACAGCTGAAAAGGAAGGTGGGGATTAGGCCCAGGCTATGAAGGGCATCCTGGGTCACCCTTACGCATTTGGGCTTTCTTCTGTAAACTTCAGGCAGATAGCAGAGGCCTTCACGAAGGAAGTGGCATGACCAGTGTTCTAGAGGCTGTGAAAGTTGGTGATTGGGATGAGGGGCTGTAGGTAAGAAGGCCAATTAGGAAGTGACTAAGAAAACAAGACTGCATCTTGCAGAACCATATTTACCGAGCAAACAGGGAATTGGCCTGGCAAAGTCTTCTGATGCCCTTAGTTTCTTCCTAGAGCTTTGTACCTTCTCGCTGAACATTCCTACTATGGTTCTGAGGGTCTGGTTAAATTAAATTATATCAGATGGGGGAGATGGCAGAGGAGAAAGACACAAAAGAAAGGCTTTAGCACAACAACCATCTTTTAGTTGGAACAGCCACTTGATAATTAACTGCAACAATCTCATCTAGTTGTAGCCAAAGAAAGCAAAATGCTTACTGAGGCAAAGCCTAGTATAACTCTGGTCCATAAGATTTTTCTTGGCCTACTTCGCAAACCATACCCCCATGGCTCCCCTGCCATCTGTCTCCCAGCCTTGTCATGACTACATACAATCAGGAAAAAGTAGAGAAAAACAACCAATACCAGTAACTCCCTGCTTCTGCATATCTTAGGAATAACATGGGCCCATAAACCCTTCACCTTGCAATTTTCTGTTTTTCCACATCTGCTAGAAATGTGGGTTTTAGGCCTTGTTTAGGCATGTCTCATTTTTTTTTCCTCTTAAGCCAGTGCCCAATCTGAAATATAGCTGGTATTTAATAATTGTTTTTTATATTACTAAAAGATTGAGAATGAATTTTAAACAGCAGGATTTTTAACCTTTCCACTCACGGAGTTTTTATCCTTTTTCACAACTATTTGATAAAAACCGTTCTGTAAAGATGAGTGAAACTAGGTAGGCAGAGTGGAGAAAGCAGCTTTGCTTGGCGGAAAGCATGCTAGCAGCCAGTCTTGATTAATCCTCCATCCTGCTTTCTGCAAAATGGAGATCAAATTACCCATCTTGCAGAGTTGTAGCCTCTCCTACAATTCTGGAACCTCCTGGAAGTCAGGACTAATATCTGGTAGTTGTAGCCCAGTAGTTGACACACATGCCAGTAAGCAGTTAGGTACTGAATTAATATGTGTTGAATAAATACATGATTAGAAATAATGAATGTAACTACTTGGCACACGATGAGTGCTCAATAGAGTGTCTATTACTAAAACCCAGGTGATAGCAAGAGGAAGAATTTTAAGATATCAGAGAGAGCTGTCTGTTGCTTATAACCTGTAAGTTTATATAGCTATACTTCTACAAAGGAGTTTTGTGAATCTCTTCAAAATTCGTAATGCTTGGAGATATGAAGTAGTAGTAGTTATATATTCTTCAGATTGTTTTGTTTGAGGAAAATCTCAACAATTAATGCAATGCTACTGTTTTTGTTTTAGGTTTTAACTGTTGTTTTTCTTTCCTGATGGAACATAATACAAAGTTAACACACACAACATTAAAAACTTTAGTCATGAAACAGTTAATTATAAACAAGTATAAAATTACCTAAATGGCTTCACCTCTAATTGATATTAATATTCCTCACTGGTCCCCCTAAAAACCATTAAACCTACTTATTTCCAGCTAGGTAGAAATGTTACAACAAGAACAAAAATCCCCTCATCTACCTAAGGTGTGTTGTATGTTGAAAATTGGAAAATACCTATTTTTTCCACTGGCAACTTCACCTCAGTGCCATAAATAGCACTGCCTTCTCCTTTTTATAATTAACCAAGGCCCTCAGTAAGTTAAACTTTTATAATGACAGGATCCATGAAAGTAATCTCCTATAATAATACATACATTATTTCTGCAATCAAAAAAAGAGGCTTATTTCTAGGAAAGAGTTGTTTGTAAACTGTCAATTGAAAGTATTTCCAAAGCATGTTTTGAGATGCCTTCCTGTAACCCTTGTGAAGTAATTGTTTCCTTAATTTTCTTAACTACATGGGTTAAATTTTATTCTTTGATATATGGTAAAAGGCTGCAAGCAGTGAGACATGTTTTCTTCACATGAACAAAACTTAATGGCATGATTTGACACCAAGCCAGGTCCCTCAAATTAAGAATTGAATCTGGTTTTTTTTTTTTTTTTTAAAGAAACAGGATCTCACTCTGTTGCCGAGGCTGGAGTACAATGGTACGAACATAGCTCACTGTAACCTCAAACTCCAGGGCTCAAGCCATACTCCTGCTTCAGCCTCCCTGGTAGCTAGGACCACAGGTGTGTACAACCACGGCCAGCTAATTTTAATTTTTTTTTTTTTTTTTAGAGATGGGGTCTTCCTATATATTGTCCCAGCTGGTCTTGAACTCCTGGGTTCAAGTGATCCTCCTGCTTTGGCCTCTCAAAGTGCTGGGATTACAGGTGTGAGCCACCATGCTTGACTTTCTTTTTCTTTTTAACAATCCTTTGATAAACATAAGAACTTCTGGGCCAGGCGCGGTGGCTCACGCCTGTAATCCTAGCACTCTGGGAGGCCAAGGTGGGCGGATCGTTTGAGCTCAGGAGTTCGAGACCAGCCTGAGCAAGAGCGAGACCCCATCTCTACTAAAAATAGAAAGAAATTATATGGACAGCTAAAATATATATATAGAAAAAATTAGCCGGGCATGGTGGTGCATGCCTGTAGTCCCAGCTACTCGGGAGGCTGAGACAGGAGGATCGCTTGAGCCCAGGAGTTTGAGGTTGCTGTGAGCTAGGCTGACGCCACGGCACTCACTCTAGCCTGGGCAACAGAGTGAGACTCTGTCTCAAAAAAAAAAAAAAAAAAGAACTTCTGTGAAAAAGGTTGTATTCATGAAAACCACCAAGTAGGCTTACTTACTGTAGGCAAAGGTGCTAGTTATATTGAATTCTATAAGATAATCAGAAAAGTACTCTAGCCTTAAGGAACTCACAGTCTAGTGAAGTAATGAGATATGTACATTGATACGTATTGTCCAAAGCAGAAAATGCCCAGCAACATAAAAGAGGTCCAGAAAACTGTTATAGGAGTTCAAAGGATACAAATCTCTGGAGAATATATAGCTATAAAATGGAGAAAAGGTTAGATGCTCTCTGATCAGAAGCTAGCATTGTATTTTTCAACAGCATGAAAAATACTTGATTGAATATTGAATATAATTCTGCTAGGTGCGGCAGAGAATACAAAGATGTAGCTTATGGAAGCACTTGTTTTCAAGAGGTTTATAATCTATAGGGAAATTATGATAAGCACTTTTTTGTGTGTGTGTGTGAGACAGAGTCTCACTCTGTTGCCCGGGCTAGAGTGCTGTGGCGTCAGCCTAGCTCACAGCAACCTCAAACTCCTGGGCTCAAGTGATCCTTCTGCCTTAGCCTCCCAAGTAGCTGGGACTACAGGCATACGCCACCATGCCCGGCTAATTTTTTCTGTACATTTATAGTTGTCCAGCTAATTTCTTTCTATTTTTTTAGTAGAGACAGGGTCTCGCTCTTGCTCAGGCTGGTCTCGAACTCCTGAGCTCAAACGATCTGCCCACCTTGGCCTCCCAGAGTGCTAGGATTACAGTCGTGAGCCACCATACCCAGCCATAAGCACATTTTTAAAAACAGATAAACACATTCATTCCTTTAATGCTATTTATTGAATGTCTGTCATGTACCTGGCACTGTGTTTGGTCCCAAAAGTGAAAAAGCATCTGCCTTCAAGGATGTGCACAATTTAGGAGAGATACCTGATACCTGTAATCCTGGGTGATAAGTGATAATGGGGTATATCTAAGACCTAAGTGTTCCTGCGGTCAGGGAACATTTGCCAGGTTCAGTGAGACCTGAAAGACAAAGAGATTTGCCAGGTGAACGTGAAGGGTATTTATTGCAGGAGGCAGAACTACAGCTCAGAAGGGTACGGATTCAAGGCATGTTTGAGCCTCGCTTCTGGGGGACAACAAGACTTACACAGGGCTTGCTAGATGCTGAACACTAAGCATTTTACCTACAGCAACTCATTAGCGCTCACAACAACTCTGTGGAAGTAACTGCTATTGTCATCCCCATTTTGAAGGTGAAAAGACTGATGTACCAGGAAATCCATTTGCTCAGAATCATATTGTTAGTAAGTGGCAAGACCAGGATGCAAACATGTTCTCTAATGATGGGTGATGAAGTGGGAAAGATAGTAGGAACCAGAGCATGATTTTCCTGCAAACCAAGCTTTTCTCCACTGGGTGACAGAAAGCCATTGAAAAGTCACTGGTAGAGCTAAGAGAAGAGACAGGGTGCTGTCACCACCATGAGAGAGTCAAGGATAAGATGATATTATAGCTCACAAAGTCCTAACGTGAGGATGGAAACTAGTAGCTAGGAGAAATTTGGTTCACACAATGTTGAACAACTTAAAAAAAAAATCAATTGTAAACATTTAAACATGGGTAAATTTCTTAGCAAAATTCTGATTTCTATTGTCTTGAAAACTTCCTGTATGTGGTGACAATGAGTCCACATTCTGCATGGAGGTAACTGGCTGGAGCTGAAAGGAGGTTCCTCTCCTTTAGGAATTCCTGTTTGCCACAGACCTCACCCCTCCCTATTATCTAGCTTGCTGGACTCAGGCAGGTTCCCTCCCTAATCCTCTTAGGCATCTGTGGTCCACCCTTTACCCCCCACTCCCAACAGCGAACATCTCTCAGTCTGAGGCTCAGAATCTTCCTGTGTTTTACACTGTCAGAATTTCTCACACTTTTCTGATGATAATAAGGCCTTGTGATGCTTATTAAAAATACAGCTTCAAGACCCCTTCCCAGAAGCTTTCCATTAAGTGAAGCTGGGATAAGGCTAGTAATTTTTTCTGTTTTTTTTTTTTAAGAGACAGCGTCTCTCTCTGACACCCATGCTACAGTGCAGTGATCCAGTCACAGGTCACTGTAACCTCAAATTTCTGGGCGCAAGTGATTCTCCCACCTCAGCCTCCTGAGTAGCCGGGACTATACATACGAGCCACCACACCCAGCTAATTTTTCTATTTTTTGTAGAGACAGTCTCACTGTGTTGCCCAGGCCAGAGAATTGATTTATTTTTTGTTTTTTATTATTATTTTTATTTTTTTATCATGTGCAGTGGCCATGCTAATCTTCTCTGTATTGTTCCAATTTTTAGTATATGTGCTGCCGAAGCGAGCACCAGAGAATTTATTTTTTAAACAAGTACTTCAGGTAATTCTTACTATAAAGGAAGTTCAAGAAAGACTGCATGCTCTCTTGGGGTTCTTCCAGCTGAAGATTCAGCAGAGCCCCTCTTTACAAATCTCAGGGGATAGGGAGGGAGAAGCTTCCACTACATGATCAGTTCCCAGTCTCCCTTGATGTCAGCGCGTCAGGAGGAATGCAGAGTTCTCTGCAAATGTTGCAGGAATTCCCAGGGAAGAGGTGTACCAGAACCATTTGCTACCTGGGGACAGAGTTAGAATTTATTAGTTAACTAAGGCGCAAGAACCACGAGAGGTGGGAGAGTCCACAAACAGAATGGTACTTACCTCTCCTTGAACTGACAGATCAACAGATCTCTTATGAGCTAGACACAGCGCCCTGCACTTTGAAGACCAGGAAGAAGCTCATCAGCACAATAAAAACAATCTGTTATTGTTATACCAGGAGTACTGCTAGTGTCAGGCACATAGTAGGTGCTGGGAAGTAGGTAGGGTTTCTATTTTTCTTATATCTACTAGCATTTTCTTCCTTACAATGGGCTTTCACATTTATTAATTCATTTGATTCCCTGCTAAGCAACTGAGTCTCAGTGAGGTTAAGGAATATCTCCAGGGTTCCATGGCAAGGAAGTAGAAGAATCAGAATTTACTGCAAACTCAATTGTCTTTATACTAGAGCTGTCTCTCAAAGAGGCCAACTGGAAAGCAGAGATCAGCCTGAGGTAGAATGACACTAATTAAATCTAATCTTTTACTTATCCATTAAGTGGGACAGAGCCTCAGGAAAACTAAAAGCTAGGAGGAGAGATTTCTAAGAATTGTTCTCTTTCATCTTAGAACTGGAAAAGTTCTAAGGATCACTGTAAAAGTGATCACTGTGTCCCTGTGTGCTTTTATTGCTAACATCTTTTTTAGAATTAAGGGCCTGAGATAGAATTTATGCAGAAAAGCAGCAAACTTTCTTAGTATCATCACTTAACACACCATTATAACATCATATTGTAGTCTTACAACCATTGAAATAAGCACTCAGCAAGAAATGGCTCACCTGGAGAAGAGTCTTCTGATTTCATTCTGCTTCTCTGTGTAACTTTTAAGGACAGGACTGGCAAAAAATAAAGACTAAGAGGAGAGCAGTTAAGACAGGGGGTCTTGAAAGTCAGAAAGAACCGGGCTCAGATTCTGGATCCTAGAATGGGGAAAAGTTAGTGTAACTTCTCTAAGCCTCAGTTATTTCTCCTGTAAAATGGAGAAAATAAACGAGGTTTATGACATCGGGTGGTTGTGAAAGTTAAAGGAAACAATGCCTGGAAAGCACTTAGAAGCACTCACTGTATGTGACGTAATAACAATCACAGCTCCCATGAGTTGGTGATTTTCTATGTATATTTGTATGTATGCTATGCAATTATTCTGTTTGCAAATTTGAGGGTTATATAAGTAAAAAAGAAAACTATAGTAAACTACATAGCCCAACATATCTGAGTACAGCTTGACACCATTCAATTAAATTATGTTCATTTTCATTAATCTAGTTTCCCCTCTCCATTTCCATTAACTTAATGTAGCTCTTTCTCTCTCATTTGGACTATCAGAACAGTTTGTCTTCAAAATCAAGAGCTGAGCACATACTGTGTGCCAAGAATTGCGCTAGAGCTTGCTACATAAAGGTGATTATGGTACAGTTTCACCTGCAGTCCAGTATAGGAAGTACAGGAAGCTGACAGACACACAGATAATTTTCAAGTGTGGTGTCATGGCAAGTTTGGGCATGCACACTGTATACATCTGTGTGTGTGTGTGTGTGTGTGTGTGTATGTGTGCAGGGTGGAGGTCAGGAAGCCTTCCAGGAAAAGGTGATGTTTAATATGAGTCTTGAAGCATGATTACGAGTTCATCAGGGAACAAGGGTGTGGCACTCGTGGGACTCTTCTAGTCTGTGTGTTTACTACAGGATTAAGTGTTAAGGAAGGAATTGGAGAAAGGCAGGCTGAAAAGGTGGATAGAGACAGATCACAGAGGGACCCATGCCCTTCTCAAGAGCATGGACTTTGCCCCGAAGGCAATGAAGAGGCTCTGAGGATTTTATGCAGAAAAAAGTTTTAAATTTGAGTGTTCCATGGTTCACAATTCTCAGATGGATTCAATTGCCCAGGGCACAGTGTGCTAGGAGGGGTTTGAGGGGAGCATAATGTAAAAGGACAGCTAGTTATTGTTCTTGTCTATCCTGCTCTCCTCCCTCTTTCTCTGCTAACCTTCTTTGTTGTTGTTTTTTTTTTCCCTCTCTCTTTTTTTTTTTCTTGGACCATGGCTATTTAGCAAGCTAACCTTCTTTTTTAAGAGCCCTCCCCCAGCCACAAGGGTAGATTAGTCCTGTAGGCCCGGCCAATCCTCCTGGCCATGGTGACTGGTTCAGAGATAGACATGTGACTTCAGCTGGCCAATCAGAGACCTTCCTGAGACTTTTCTGCCGGAATAGGGACTCTTTTCCGGAGTTGGGTTGATAGAAGTGTCTACGATTGCTGGCCGCCATCTTGTCTGTCACAGAGAGTAAGTCTACACAAGATAAAAGGGCAGGGCCAGGCGCAGTG
This sequence comes from Eulemur rufifrons, assembly GCF_041146395.1. Taxonomy (NCBI): domain Eukaryota; kingdom Metazoa; phylum Chordata; class Mammalia; order Primates; family Lemuridae; genus Eulemur; species Eulemur rufifrons. The sequence continues at coordinate 51,682,278 of NC_090990.1, forward strand.
GTGCGTGCCTAGCCTATGATCCCAGCTACGGGAGAGGCTGAGGTGGGAGGATTGTTTGAGCCCAGGAGTTCCAGTCCAACCTGGGCAACATAGCAAGACCTTGTTATCCCCCCGAAAAAACAAAGCGAAACAAAACAAACTAATAAATAGAAAAAAGGGCAAAGAAGAAACCTGGAAGCAGAGTTTCAGGATTCAGCTGTACCTGAAGTTGGGCCCATGGATTTTCAGTTATATGCTTAGTTTCATTTGCACCCAAAAATATGGAGGACTGAGGGATTTCTGGGATGTGGGACTTTCAGTGCTAAAACTGAGACAATTGGTGATGCTAATGCCAGGGGCCAAACATAGAGGCTGGAGTCTATGGGGATGACATGGGCCTGAACTTGTTACAGTTGATGAAGAAAGTAGGAGATGGATTTGAGAAGCATTTGGGAACTCAAATAGGCAAGACTTGGTGATCAGTATAAGGAATGAAGGGTAATTCCTGAATGCCTCTTAGGTTTCCAGATCAGGTAAATTAGTGATAATAGGGAGGGGAGATGGGTTTAGTCTTGGATTCGCTGTGTTTGAGGTCCCTGGTGACTATATGTTAAAAATGTCCTGTAGGCAGTAGGATAGATAAATCTGATGCTTAGACAATAGATTGGGGCTGGATGTCTGGATCTGGGAATCCTCATCACATAACAGCTATGAGAGGGGAGGCAACTCCCCAGGAAGAGTGGGGAAAGTGGAAAGAGCAGCAAAGGGCCGAGGATAGAAACTCAGGCCTGAGGGTGGAAATTTAGGGCACAGACGTAGGAAGAGGAGATAGAGGAGGGAAAAGGAGAGTCTAGTGTCCCAGAAGCTGGTGGTACAGAATGGTGCGTTTAATGTAAGAGAGAGATTCACACTGTTAGAGGGATCTGTGAAGCAGGGACTGAAAGGCTCCACTGAATTCGGAAGTTAGGAGTTGACTGGTCATTTTGCTTGGTGAGATCAGTTTCATTACCATGGTGGGAGTAATAGCCAGATTGTAGTCTCTTGGGAAGACAGGAGATGGAAGGGAGACCATTCATTGGAAAATTCTGGTAAAGACAGAGAGAAGAGGATAAGGGAATAGCTGGAGGGCTTGGCCTTGACAGAGTTGGGGGGTGGTGGGGAGGGGGGTGGGTGTTGCTTCTCAGCCTGTGAGTCTGATGGAAGATATGTGGATCAATGTGATTGAGACACCCATCCATGTGTCTCCATCATACCATCTGGGTATCTTCCCATTGGATGTGGGGAAAGAGAAGTTTCAAAAATTTAGGCCAGATGGCCCAATGTTTTTTTGAAGGAGAAGGCAGGATTACTTGCACAGTAGAAAGGAGATAAATAGAAGTGAGGTTTAAGGAGGGTGACAAGGGTTTGGAAGAGAGAAGGAGTTGAACAATGACTATTATAAGAATAGTGAAATACCACTGCCCCCCATACTACAGTTTATTCTCCTTGTTCATTCTAATTATCTTCGTGATAACAAAGGTTATCACGTCAAGATGTCAAGTTCCTGTTCAAAAATCTCTATCAACTATGCCCCTCTCCTATATAATGATGATTTGGCCCAACCTTCCTTCCCAGCCTCAACCGCTTTCTCCTCCCCATACTTCTGTCACGGAGATCTCTGTTGCTCTGACACCCCAGGCTTCTTTAGAACCTAGGTTTTTGCGTACACTATTTTCACTGCTGATGATACCTTTACCCTATTCTTTACCAACAAACTCCTGCCCATCCTTAACAGCCCAACTGATAGGTTGCCTCCTCTGTGAAATCTTTTCTGACTCATTTAGGCAGAGCAACTTCCTAAAATAGCATTTAACACATTGCATAATAATGTATCTGTTTACCTCCTACTCCCATCCCCCACTACCGCCACCCCCACTATCCTGGGAGATCCTTGTCTTTCCGAGGTTTATCCTACCACAGTGCTAGTCGGAGCTACTCACTCCTAGTAGGAGCTCAACAAGTGAATGAAATCCTCTTTGACCTGCTTCTATAATAAAAAGCCCTGTCATTGACATTTAATGTTTGAGTGGAGTATTTTTCTTTTTTATATAGTTATGTTTTATGAACTCATAAGGTGTCATTGACAAAGTTTGTCGAAGAACTTTGCTCACTTAATTTTATTAGTTGTAGGCAGTCAATATTCAAAATACCTTTCTACAATTCATTTTTCCTTAAAAATTCTTTCCAGTCCTGCTGATGAGTCAGTAGCTGAAGTATCGGGAAGTGATTCTTTAAATATCTTTTAAATACCTGTAATTATACACAGCAAACCCACATACCCTTCTCTGACTCCAAACCCTGGACTTTGGTTTTTCCCCTCCTGATTTCCAGTTCGAGGAGGGAAATGCAGAATGACTTGGAGATGGCAGGAGGGTTGCTCTCCTCTCTCAGATTTATATAAAATTTAAAGCTAGAGGAAACATTAAAAATAAAAATAACCTAGCCTAAATCTTTTTTTTTGTTTGTTTGTTTTTCTTTTTGTGACAGAGTCTTGTTCTGTCACCTGGGCTAGAATGCAGTGGTGTCATCATAGCTCCCTGTAACCTCAAACTCCTGGGCTCAAGCGATCCTCCTGCCTCAGCCTCCCGAGTAGCTGGGACTTTGGGTGCATGCCCCCATGGCTGGCGAATTTTTCTATTTTGTGTAGAGACGGGTCTCACTATGTTGCTCAGGCTGGTCTCAAACTCCTGGTCTCAAGGGATCCTCCTACCTTGAAGGCCCCCCAAAGTTCTGGGATTATAGGTGTGAGCCACTGCGACCGGCTTAAATCCTTTCTTTTTTTAATAGATGAGGAAACAGACTAGAAGTCATAAGTGTTCTAAGGTCACGTGACAAATTAGTGGCAAACAGATCAGAACATACATGTCCTGATCCCAAGATATGTATGCTTTTTCTTACATTATCTGGCTACCATGGAAAATGCAGTTTTTTTTTTTTTTTAAAGCATATCAAATGCACTTCTGGATCTCTTCAAGCTTCTATTTCCTCATATGCAAAGTGGGGATAATAATAGTAGTTATCGCCTGAATTTGTTGTGAGAATTAAAAGAATAAATACAAAATGCTAAGAATAATACCTGGTAATAGCAAATAGCTGCAATATGCCACTGTTTATTTGCATTATTAAGGCCCAGGGTATTATATTTTTGGCTACTAAAGAACTTATTTGCTTACCTTACTTGACTAATTTTAAAATTCCCAAAGTATTGTCTTTTTTTTTTTTTAACCTCCTATTCAAACCATGTTACAAATATGAAAACTGTCCATGGGCTGTAGAATCTAGCTGACCTAGGTACATGCACTTAGGATTTGCAGTTTTTAGTTGTAGAATATAGCATAACCTTCTTAACTTCTCTGGAGCTCAGTTTTCTCCTCTGTAAAATGGGGTTAAATTATATCTACTTTCGTTTAAAGAGTTTTTGTGAGGCTTAAATGGGAGAACACATGCAAAATGCCCAGCCTGGTGTCTGGAGTTCAATGTTGGGTCCCTCCCTTCCCCAGTGCCTTGTGCAAATGTCTACAAATACTCACAGATGTTCTATGACCCATATGAAAGGTATATACTTCACTGATGTCAGATCTAAAAGGTTTATTTAGAACAAAGCACTTCTAATGCATTGGCCATGGGTAAGTATTTCAAAGTTAAAAGTAGAAACGTGAACGTGGCTGCTCTACATAGATAAATCTCAGAGTGGGGTTCTCAAAGGGGATGCTTGTCTTCTGACATAATTTAAGGCTTCCTTACAATTTTTGCCATATCCAAGTAGAAGCTGTGCTGTTGCATACTTCCATGTAAAAAAAATATAAATAGGCTCTAGCATAACCTTCTTAACTTTTCTGGGCTTCACTTTTCTCATCTGTAAAATGGGGTTAAATTACATCTACTTTTAATTTAAATTTATTTTAGTTTACTTTTACTTTAAATTTATTTTAGAAGGAAACTTCATACCACAAGGTGCTAGTTCTAGTTTTCTTAATACATATAAATAACTATACAATTAGTAAGATAAGTTAGAATATTAATATGTGTGCTACCTAAATCTCACACGCCAACCTTTACTTAAAGTTGTCCTGGCTGGGCGCAGTGGCTCACGCCTGTAATCCTAACACTCTGGGAGGCCGAGGCGGGTGGATCACTCAAGGTCAGGAGTTCGAGACCAGCCTGAGTGAGACCCTGTCTCTACTAAAAAATAGAAACAAATTATCTGGCCAACTAAAAATATATAGAGAAAAAATTAGCCAGGCATGGTGGCGCATGCTTGTAGTCCCAGCTACCCAGGAGGCTGAGGCAGAAGGATCGCTTGAGCCCAGGAGTTTGAGGTTGCTGTGAGCTAGGCTGACGTGACGGCACTCACTCTAGCCCGGGCAACAGAGTGAGACTCTGTCTCAAAAAAAAAAAAAAAAAAAAAAGTAAAGTTGTCCTTACCTTGATCCCAGGGGACATTAATGACCAAGTCTGTCAGCGCCTGGCTCAGAGGAGGTAGCACTGCTCATATTTGTTCAGGGAGTGACAGCATTAGGCCTACCCCAGTACACAAACTTACAGATCCACAAGGCTCTTATGATGTCACATGGTTAATGTCCTCTGTTAGGACCAGATTTAAGGTCTTTTAGTGGATGAAGCCCTCCTGTCACTAAACAGGGTGTGTGTGTGGAGGGGTGAGGGGTGATTGGCTTTAGAGATTAAAAGTAGCAACTTGCACACAGATGTCTCAGCTGTGAATTTGCTAGACTTCCAAACCTGGCATCTTACCATTATGGATCTCAACCATTTCAATTACTTGCTTTCATCATTGAACCGATTGTTCAGGAGAATTCAGAGGGTATAGGAACACTTCATATGTAAAATTAATTCTCAGTGATGCCTAAAACTTCACTATTAACTTCCATTGCTTTGTGCTAAGCATTGCTCTCTCCAGAGTTCTATTTTATAGTGCCAGAGGACTCTGTAGGCCAATGCATTAAGAAGTCATCAGCACTTTAGCATGAATTTGCTTGGACTGCATTTTCCTCCAGGGTAGAGAAATACTGGTTCTGAAAAAAACTGACAGTTGAGGTGAGGGTTCCATAGCCTAACTGCATGTTTGCCCAGGGCTTCCCTACAGTTAAATGGCCTTAATAGGTTTGAATGACTCAGATAAGGAGATAGTAATTGGGGCCAGAGGGCTCATGTGAAGGCAAAGGTTATTTGTCACTTACAGTGGCGAAGGGGTAGAGTAGCAAGAAGGGCCATGATCTGAAAACAAGCCAACGGCACTAGCCACACCAAGCTGTGCAAAGATGGTCAGAGTTGACGGTGGGACCAGGTTCTACAAACGTGGTCAGAGCTGCGCTAGGAAAGATTGTAAACCTGGGCATAGGGAGTGAGGGACACATCTGCGAGATTTTCTACCTGGCCCTAAATAAGGCTTATAGAGCCCCAAATAAAAATGCTTGGCTTGAATACTCCTGTGTTTATGCATAACTGACCCTCCTGCCAAGGAAAAACTGATCATGGCCCACATCCAGAGGAGCCTAAAGGCCGGGTGACATGCGTCTCCACACAAAGCTCCCACCACTCCCTGCAGGCTCCAGCTTCTTTTTCTTTCCTTCTCTTTTCTTTAATTTTTTTTTTTTTGGTAGAGATGGGGTCTCGCTCTTTCACAGGCTGGTCTGGAGCTCCTGGCCTCAAGCGATCCTTCTGCCTCAGCTTCCCAGAGTACTAGGCTTGAGTTTCTTGTTCATAACGTTAAGGTAGCGTGCATTTCACCTGTATCGTTTACTTACACATTCCACCCCTCTCAGCTTCATGGCCCTCCCTGCTGCCACCTTTGAAAAAGTCTCCCCTACCCAATCCCATCCCCTATCCCAATACAGCTGTCCTCCACTGGGTCACAGTGACTTCCGTACTTGGTCAGAACTGGTGAAGTGCTTGCATCAGTTGTTGCCTATTTTTCATAACCAAAGTATCTAAATTCTCCAGTTCTCCACTAGAAAGGGCTGAGTGACTATCTTTTGCTCCCACCCTTTGTGAGTGTGTGAACACTGGTTGTCAGATGTGAGGCCATCTCTGTGCCTGCCGGGTTCCCAAGCTGGTGCTCTGCGGGCCGCCCTCACCTGGCCTCTGTGGGAATCCCAGCCCTGCAGGGAGGAGCAGAGGAGTCAGGGCCCCTTCTGCAAACACATGGTAAATGTGAGTCACCACGGGTCTAATGACCTTTCCACTTGTTATCTGTTTCCATGGTCACAGCTGGGTCTCAGCTTGGGAAACAGCCCTCCACAGGTTGGCAATCAGGACGTCACTCCTTAACAGCCTCTGCAGCCTCCTGGTTGTTTACAGGATGGGCCAGTAGTATGGGAGACCTTCTGCACACTAGCTCCAAGGCCACTTTCTCCTCATCTCCCGAGACTTCATTCCAATGCACGCTGTGTTTCTTCTTCATCTTTCCAGACTCAGCTTAAACACCGCCTCCCTTGGAAACCTTCTCACAGGGCTTCACTGATATGGAGCTATTCCCTTCTTCCTCTGGGCTCCCACAGCACTCTGTGTTCACCTGAGTTATGGCGCTTGTCACAGGACACTGTAACGATTAGTTTATATATCTGTCATCCCCACCCTCCCTGCTCTGGGACTGTGAGCTTCTCACGGGTTGGTGTGAGTCTTATTCATTTGAGCCTAACTCTCAGCACCTTCCTCCTAGCAGGTGCTCAGAAAATGTTAACTGAATGAATGGAGGGAAAAAGGAAGAGAAATGGCCTTTTATTAAGTAATTGAGCAAAACACAGGGAGACGATACAATGAGGCACTGATCCAGTAAAGAAAGCAATGGTGCTTTTAATGGAACTTCTTTCAGATCTGTGAACATGCTCGCTGTGAAGTGAATACTTTTATTCTTTCCACAGGACAGATATCCAAACGATCACAGTGTTAAGGTTAATAAGATGCTGGACAGATGGGTAGCCAAGAATGATAAAAAATAACAAAATCTCATCAATGATATATCAAATGCAAATTTACTGAGACATCAAGAGAATATATGTTTGTAGTTACATGGCTAAAAACAAGACATTATTACAAGAACCAAGTCCATAAAACTAGGAAAAAAAGTACTGTAAAACAAAAAGGCCTTTTATAAGCTATTAAATGGGCATACATTATAGACAAACCAACGTTATATCTGAAGCAGCTTATAGCACCAACACGTGGGCAGGGCCGGCAGAGGGGTAGCGTCACTGGACTGAAGCATGGTGGGAGCAGGAAGGACCTCAGCCATCATCTACTTCCAGCTCCTTGTTTTACAAATGGAGAAATGGAGGCCCAAAGAGATGAAGTGCCTTGTCCAAAGTCACACGACACAGAATTGACTAGAAAGATGATATAGCACTAAAATCCAGGCCGTTGACTTCAGGTAAGTGCACGCACTCTCTCTCTCTCTCCATATATATGCACACACACACACACAATTCTGTTTGATTTGATGTATTTTTTTTTTTCCTACTAACAGGTCTACCATAAAAGAAATCAATACAACTCATAGTCTGGTATTAAATTTATTTCACTGATAAATGACTGGCATGTAAAGTAACACACACTGCACATGTAATTCATTTCTTGGGCCTATATATATCTTAAATCAAAATTCAGAGTAATCAGTCAGATGACACTATCTTAGCTACAAATTGGTTGAGAAGGTGGCATTTGAAGAGAAAATTTGGCACATCCTCCACTACGTAAGCTAACCTATGCCTCAAAATTACTAAATCATTGGTATCAAGTTTTGGTTTTTTTCCTGATAGTTTAAGAGATTAAAGTACAAAAATAGTCCAAATAGGGAGAAAGCAAATCAGGTCTTTCCTTTAAAAGGTAAGTATGGCACTTTTCATTTTAATAAGTAATTTAAAAACCTGACTTTTTTTTTTTTTTTTAGGAAAAAAAGTATTTAGCTATAACTCATAGCTTGTGAACCACCTGGTATATAAAATATTTTCATATTAAAAAATGTGTTTCTGTAAAATACTTGTAGTCATGAAATCCTGCCATGGTCCTGAGGCCTCAGCTGGACAGATGATTTATGATGAACAAAGATATAAGAATGAAAAAAAGAAAGAGATCACTATTAACAGACGCAGCATTAAAGGCAAAGTATATTGAACATATTTAAATAGCTTCATGGAAATGAAGCCAAGAAGTTGCATGTATAGATGTGAGTATGTCATTATAGTGGTAGTTGGAAAAAATAACACACACTGGGCATTTATCATTATAAACCAACTGCTGTAGACAGTTAACCTGTGGCTTCATAACTAGAATAAAGCCTGATAAATAAAAGTGACTTCTGCATATCATATATATGTATACATACATTATATTTTCTCACATAGATGTCTACTTATAAGTAAATCAATATTTAGTTACAATTTTTCCTCTCTCGGTCCAGCATCAAAGGATTTTTGATTCCATTTTTTCATGAACATGCCCTACATGTGGTGAGGAAGTTACACAGCATTTATATTGGTAACTTTTATTATATCTGACCAGGGAAAACAGAATGAAATCTCCTAGGACCTCAAGTCCACTTCTTACCACTATTAGCATATTAACAAATATATAGCAAAACATATTTGTTTACTGTTAAAGAGCATATTTTAGTACTAAAGAATAAACTATGTTTGCTACCAATAATGTGTACATAATGGAATAAAATTTCATGAAAATATTTTGTAATAAGCTGCATTATAAATATTTAAAGAAACATGCTAAAAATCAGAGTGAAAATAAGACCACTGTTCTGAGGCTGTCAGTAGAAAAATATACTTATAAAAAAAGAATGTCTTATTAAGTGAAGCATTAAATGTAAAATTGTCTTTTTAGCGTACATATCAAATTTCACCCTTGGAAAGGTAAAACCTTTATCTTTCCTAAAACAGGTACCTATAATGTATTTGAGACCTGGGCACATTGCAGAATTGAGCAGCAGATGACACAAGGTCAAGGGCAGTGCCGTGACTTTCACGTGGTCTTGGAAAAGTGAGGGCAATTCCCAATGCTGAGTAGATAGGATACTTGGAGAAACACGGAATATATGTGAGCAGTTTAAAAATAGTACTGCATTTGTTCGCCCTCAATGAGCATAGCATGCAAAGCCTAGATATTAGATTTTAAAAGGGTCTTGGGTTGCAGGGCAGATTGTATAAAATTCAGGAAAGCTGTCGTAAATAATTCTTTCTTGGGTGAGTCCTTTTTGAAAATGAGTTTTTAATCCATCATTATTAGTTACTTTTAATGAACTGAAGATGAATTAAAATACCAAAGGCCTTATTGTATATGGTTTGAGCCCCTAAATAAGCATTTAAAATAGGACCCTCTCTTCCTCTTTGATAAAGTCAAGATACCTGCTTGGCCATAGGAGATTCCTTCTTTTGGGGTCCCCACTGGAAATTCCAAGGATGTGAGGGATATACTCATTCCCAGGGGAAAATCAAGGAGCCCGATACCCAGCTGCCGGAAACCCTTGGCCCTAAGTAGTGTGCCACTGAATCCAAGCCTCTCTCGGGCGGCCTACGCTCCTCTCAGTCTGTGGACAAGGCAGGGATGAAACTGCAGACACTCGAAAAGACCATCAGTGTCTTGGTAACTTTACACTTTTTGCAGGTTTCTTTCCCACTGTGCTCCACCCACCCGGGGCTGGGGAGGGAACATTACCTCTGCAGACAGATGCTCTGGTAGGACACAAAAGGCCCAGGGAAGGCAGAGAGAAGAGGAGCGAGTGCTTGACCACAAAGCTGGGCCAAGAAGAGCAGCTGGTTTCCACACATTCCTGCTCCTCTCTCGGCTGGGCTCATGTTCACTTCGTCTCATTCCAGTCACCAGAGCGGAAATTTCAGAGGTGTCTATCCCTCATCCAGTGGAGAACACGAGCCCTGGGAGCACAGCTGCACAGGTCCTCCCCAGGGTCTCCTCCCCTGTTTTAGACTCAGGACCACTGAAGCCCACACGGCTCCTTGTGAATTAATACCGCATATTATCAAAGGGCTTTTGGTTCAGTTTAAAATTTTTAATTGGCACAGTTTATCACAGCCTAAGAAGCCCAAAAAGATTTCAAGAGAGAGATGACTGCATTACTTGGTTACAATGAATACAATCTTTGGGATGTTCTTTACTTTTTGTACAATAACCATGAAAGACTTTTTTATTCTATCTATTCACAGTTCAAGATAAAGGTATAACTTCTGGAACTGAGAAACTGATGGTATAGCGAGAGGGAAGTTTTCATAAGAAAATAGCTTTGATATGTGTATACACAAAGACATATCTATATACACAAGACACCCCTCCCCCTTGTATACTATACAGGTTGGCATAACCTTATTAAGAACATATTATGATACAAAGGTGTCAGGATTTAAGTTATTCTTGGTATTTTGATTTAGCAGGTGCTTAAGCAATTTAGGTTTTGACACATCTGAATCAACTGCATATTGAAAGTATATAATTGTGTTTTTAAGAAGGCCCAGACCAACTTTCCTTAAACAGTAACCCAATATAACACCAAAGTTATCACATGGAAAACAAGATTGTTATTCTGTATAGGGTATTTCAGAGAAAGAGCAACTTGGAAAATAAAGACTTCAGAGTCCATGATTCCAAGCTAAGAGCATTTTAGTTATTAGCAGTGGTTACCAAATAAGCTGAAGGTAAATCTCTTCAAGGAGCCGCTCATCGTTGCTTTGTGGAGAGGCGAGGAACTGTTTCACTATTCCACTATAAGATGATGCAAGTTTTTTTATCCTTGAAAGGGTTTTCTGAAGTTGGGATCCCTATCAGCAAAGGGTCACTCCTGGCATGTTCCTCGCAGTAGGACATGAGGTCCGCTGAGGCTTTTGAAACCTGACATGGAGACAAACAAAAGCAAACGAACAAGAAAGAAAATTCTTTATTTACAAACTTTCAGAGTGTATTTGGATGCTGGGCGAGTGAGGGGAGGACTAATGTGAACAGGACAATCAGAGTCTCAGAGCATCACTCTCGGATTCCTTGCCAGGTAAAAACGGAAACAGCACCTTTAAAATGGAGCGGTCTGGCAGGTAAGGCCTCAGTCCTCATGCGAGTACTGAGGACACACCAGCAGCTGGCTGGCTAGCACTCATGCCAAAACATCTAACTGGGATCTAATCAGCAGGCGATCACATCCAAAGTGAGGGTGGTCCTGCAAAATAAGTGGCCTGAATTCTTCAAAAATAGACTATGTATGAGGTATTATTATTAGATAATCCTAAACTGCAAATAACTTTCAAGTGGTTTAAAGAAAAAAATGATGTGTGTACGTGAGTGAACAGACAGAGAGAGGAAGGAGAGAGGGGACAGTAAGCAAACAAATGGGGCCACATATCACCAGTGGTGAATCTTGGTAAAGAGTATGCAAATGTTTGTTAACTCTTCTGTAGGTTTGAAATTCCTCAAAATAAAACATTGGGGGTGGGCGTGGCAGGGGAGAAAAAGTGTATGTGGATCAAGGGAAGGTTGTATCTTAGCTGCTATCCAAGAAAAAATAGATTGGAATGCAGAACAGAGTTTAGGAACGGAATCATGAGCTTGGAGCCAAAACTCTGGAGCCAAGTTGTGGAGCTTCAAGATTTACTGTCAGAGACTGGGCTTGGGAAAATAAAAAGTGACAAAACCAGCATGCACCTTACCCCTGCATGAGTTAAAAACGTAAAATACCATGCCATGTTTCAGAAGCCTGGTAGGGGACCCTGGAGAATCATCAGATTGGGGCCCTAAGGCAAGAAGTGGAGGGCAGCAGAGCCCCATCAAGCACAGCACAGGAGGCCTCATGCTCGGAAGACAGGTGACTATCTCCAGGCCCAGAGGAATTTATCAGGTGACTGCTTCAGTTTCTAGGAAGCAGCATGAGTCACAACATTCCAGGGTACTTACTGCCACTCCTCTCTTGGGATTTGGGGGAAACGACTTCAAAGGCAGGTGACCTAAGAAATGCACTCCCGTTTCTCTATGGGATCTCAACCAACGCTGGGATTGCTAACCATGGGTGCAGAGAGTGATCACTGAGGGCCACACACGTTTAAAAAGCTTCAACTTCCTTAAAAGGAGATCTGGACTGTGGACTTGTTATATAAAGCTACGTCAGCTGGTACTGATCTAAAACTCTCCCCCTTCTAGTTCCAGAAGGATGATGAGGTGTCCATAAAGTCTACCTGGAACCCTGTCCCAGTACAGAACACAAGGATCACTGGGCTTGCCTGTGTTCATTCCGGGAAGGTGGGTCCTCAGGAAATCCTGTCCAGAGTTTTACAGAGAGGGTCACTCAGACACTTTGGCTCCTCAGCTCACTTGAGATGAGGCCCGTGCTAGGTAGGAAATGAAAGTGAAGATTTTGAGGCTCTCCACCTGCTCTAGCAAAATCCTGGAAGCAAGCTGAATCGAACGGCATTATCTTCTCTGACCTGTGGCCCAGCCTTAGAAGAGCAGGGGAAACGGAACAGAAAGCACATCTAATCCAATCCAGGTCTCTTACCTTTATTCTTTCAATGGAGGCTTCTAATCTTAACTGCTGCACGGTTCTCCTTGCCTGGGCTATGTTGTTGGTGCTTGCTGTTTTGCTGGACATCTTCGATAATTGTTTCTACCTGAAATCTGAGGAGCACTTTTTTTAAAAGGCGAAGAACAGTCATCTTTAAGCTATGTAAACATTCATAATAATTTGTGCTAGTTAAGGGAAATGGACACATTTTCCCAGTCCTCATGGCCTCTTGGAGGCAGTTACTAAAATGCCCCTCAGCAACTCAAGTGGTGGCCTTGGTGTGGAAGCTTGTCATACATCTGAGCCCCTACACAAATCCTTGGTTTACAGAAACCCAGCAGCAGAAGTTTAATCAATGTACCCCAACATATAGCATAATAGTAGCCTTTTCGGGTATTTTCTACGAGGAAACAAATACACGTAAACATCTGCACTAGGTAGGGAGCTTCTGGCCAAAGTGAGCATTTGCCACCAGAGGCCACATTACAGGACAGTTAGTATCACTGCTACCTACTTAAATAGAAGGTTTGAGTTTATTTCTTTTGGGCTCTCTTACCCAACTATGAGGCTGATGTAAGTCCTGGCAATAGAATACAGGGAAAGAGAGTTCCTCTAGAGAACTTCCCACAAAGGGTGCATTTTTTTTAAGATATAAAAGTAAAAAAGTTTACTTTATCCTTCTTAGAGGAGAGGGAGAGAGAGAGAGGAGGGAAGGAGGGGGGTGGGGGGAAAGAGGAAGAGAGAGAGAGAGAGATGGCATGGCATCCCCAAAAAAGAGAAGGGAGCAAAGCATGCGTTTTTAGGTGCTGTCATGATGTACAATCATTTTGAGAATGTTAGTTAGGCAGATAAGAAATTCTTTATTCACAAAAAAGTGGGAAGCTTTCAGCTGAGACTCTAAATGATAAGACACACCCACGGTATATATCAAATGAGATACAAAAATAGCTTAAAGCCTGAAATAATTCATAAAACTTTAGCATTCTCTCCTTTGACCTCTCCCTGGGCTCATCCTGGTGGCTCAGGCACTTGCTAATCCCGTTACCCACCCCACCATATGTTGACTCTCCTCTCTGGCCTGAGCCCTTAGACTCCAGGATGCCCTGCTGCCCTGTCCCCGGCCACCTGGTGTAAAGCAGCGGAGACATCCTGGCCCTCGTGCTTGAGCCTGTCTGCTTGTCCATGGCACATTTCAAGAGGAAGGCAGGCCTGGGGGAAAAGCGCTGCCTGGTGCCCTGACATATATGGCTAAGTTCACTCTTGGCATGGTGATGACTGGAGGAAAGCACAGGGCTGGCAGGCCTGGCAGCAGTGTGGCAGTTTTATGACTCATGGGAGCAGGTGGACAGTAGGTGTGCCTCCCCGGTGCTATGCAAGGGCTCAGCAAAGTCTTAGGGCACTGCGGCGCCAGCAGCAGACCCAGGCTGACTCAACCTTTTGGAGCTGCGGCTGCACAAAGCAGTTCTGCCACAAAGGCCTTGACCAGAGAAGGCTGCAAAAAACACCAGCCACCCACAGGCTCCACGGTATCCAGCACGAGGGCACCATGGTGCCCGTACTGAGTTGCACTAGACTTAGAACGTTCCCAAAGGCCGAGTTCAAGGACTTGGCTAGGGCTTGTAGCCTGAGGTCAGAGGAAGCTTTGGGTCAAATGTACAAATAAAATTGCTTTTAACTCTGTGCAGACCTTTGAAATCGGCCTAATCAGCAAGCTTCACATTCCTGGGTTTGGACCCTGCCTGTGCCATTTACTAGCTGGATGAAACCAGGCAGGTCACTTGACCTCTATGAGCCCAAGTTTTCTCATTTGTAATAAAAGGATACCATTACCCTCCTCAGAGATTTTTGTGTGGGTGGGGGGATTCAATGCGCTGATGCACATCTAGTGTTTAGCATGGGACCAAGGCACTCCATCAACTGCAGCTGCTGGGGTTTTTATCCCGGGGGTCCCACACAGCACAATCAATTGGAATTCCCTGTTTACCGAACTGTTCCAACCACCTCCCTCCCCCTGGTCAGTGAGCCCCAGGGTTTTGGCTGGGCCTGGGTGGGGCCATGTGCATCTGCCCTTTTTAGAAAGTCCCTAAGCCACTCTGCTACACTAACACCAGGGCAGAATGGAAGGTCTGGCGACAGCCAACGGAGAATTTCCTTAGGAATAAGGAAGCTCTAGCAGTACAGGAAACTGGGAGGATGAAGAGTGTGGCAGGGCAGGGTGGCCTTGCCTTGTCCTAGGCGCTGGGTGACCTCATTTCAACACATTCTGGAACCAGCTACCACTTCCTCAGATTCCTCAGTCATCCTGCCCCTCCCAAAGGACAGGTCTAGGGTCTCTTTGATTTTGCTCACACCCAGGGGCCCGGCCCAGCCCTTTCTGTGCTCCCAGGCCAGTGCTTGTTAACAAAGCGTCTGAGATGCGGCTGAGGCAGTAGGCAACCCCAGCCTGCACCGTGTGCAGCGCCCTGATTCACAGCAAGTTGGTTATATATTTTGTTCCCTGCAACACATTAAACAGGGCTCCACTTCCAGCTGGCACTGGCTCTGAGGTCCCCAGCCTCCAGAATGTGAACATGACACCCTTTCTGAGTGGTCTGTGGTTTCCAGGCGGCACCCTAAGAACTTTCTAAATGTTCTCTTTGCACGAGAATAACGCCATGCATTCCCTCCTTCTTCTTAACCTCCAGGGCTTAAAGTTTCCAAGGCCTGAGCAAGTTTTCCTGTAACTGTAGAACAGTTCACCCATATCAGGACTGGATCAGTCTTTGCTCCCACCCTGCAGCGTGGCCACAAGCAAACAGTCCATAGCCAGGCTCTATTTATAAAATGCTTGGGCAGGCCCCTCTAAAATTGGCCAGGAACTTGGCATTTAGTACTGGGAGGACTTTCTTACTTCCTGACTGTATTATAGTCGGAGTAAAAACAGCTAGCCGTTCACAATTCGGCTCAGCTTCCTGCAGTTTCCCCTCTTTCTGGTATTTGTGTTCTGACCTGCTCCTGCCCAGAGGCCTTCTCCTTCCTCATGCAGACAGCTCCCCGCTCCCTTCCAGGGGGGAGTCTTGCAGGGCCCAGGCTCTACAAAAGTCCATGCAACATTTTTTAATAGAGCACTGAAAGTAGGTACAGTGTGTTCAGAGGAAGTTGGTAGGACAGATAACGGCTCCTGCCCTGACAGAGACAACACTAAATAAGTCACTAGATACTTTCCTCTTCTGTGCAGGGGTAGCCCAGCCCCTCCTCCCGCTCTGCCACCCTTCCCAGGCTCCCAACCCAAACAACTGCTCTTCTGAAAGAAAGTCCCTTCCCCTCTGCTGGTACAAATATGGATAACCCTCTCCCTCCAGAAAATTAAAGTTTAGGAGATGGGTAATTTTTATAGCTTCAAAGATTTATTAAGCATAAACAACTTTCTATTGAATATTGTATAGGAATATTTTGGGGACGTCAACGAGATGGGGTATTTGTGGTTGTAGGGGAATGAGAAATGGCTTCCCTCTACACTTCCTAGGGTCTTTGGCTGGGATACAAATTACAATGGACATAAACAGATTAACAGGAGAAAAACCATATTTAACCATGTACATACTCGTGGGAGTTCCACAAAATATGAGACTCAGAGAAGGGTCAACTGATAGAAGCCTATATAGCATCCTGAGCTATAGAAAGGGCCAGGGCTTCTGGGTGGTGGTGGTGGTGGCAGAGACACTAGTAGTGGGAAGGTGAGGGGAGGAAATGTTTGGTGAATAAAGGTTGTCTTGGAACCACATAAAGTCTCTCAGTTGATAAAGTTTGTCTTGGATCAGCCCTCAGCAGAGGAGGTGACAGTATGTCTGGGCATGGTGTCACCTCCAGTTCCCCCTCCTGTGATCTCAGTTAATCTTCCCTGGTTGATAGGATTCCCGGGGAGGGGATTCACGACAACTGAGTTCCTTCTGGAGGACTGTCTTTAGGCAGATAAGGGAAGCTCAGAGAAAGCCTCTGGCCTACACAGGCTGTTCCCCAGATGCCCTCAGTTCAAAGTAATCGGCAAACCAAAGCATCGTATTTTAGGGTGGCATTTCCTAAATGCCTTTGGTCATTCCTGGAAAAAGCTGCACAGTGGGCCACTGGAAAAGAATGTAATCTCTGATTATAACATTCTTCCTATGGAGGAATCAGATCAGTATTATATTGATTGTTTCAAAGTTTAGGAGCCTCTTCAAGGAGCTGGTCTGCGGAGTGGCCACATGACTGTGCAAGGAGGGCCACCACTGTGTCGTTCTTGGGCGGTGGAGGTGTTCACAGCAGCTGGAGGTCTAGCCAAGGACTTCCTTCCTGCTTGCAGCTGCTCTGCACCTCCCTCAACAGCTGGACTGGGCCGAACAAAACAGAGGCTGGGGAAGCCAGTATCTTCAGACATCTCTGTGCCTTTGGGGGGTTTTCTTTGGTCTTTTCTGAATGGCGACGATGTCTGGCTGGCTGTTTGTTTGTGCTACTAGGTGGATAAAAAGCTTGCTTTATTCTTACACCAAGAATAGCTTCTAAGGCAAACAACACCTGACGTTTGTCTGGAACCTGAGAGGGCACATGTTGCTTTCATACGCATTATTCCATGAAGCCTCACTATAGTCCTGAAAGGTGTATCACTATTCCATCCTTGTTCTACAGATGAGGCAAATGAAGTTAGAAAACTTTGCTTCAAGTTAACCCAGCTCCTAAGCCTCGGACCAGCTCATAGGCCTTTTCATTCAGAAGCTACCCTTCCCGCTGCACCAAGAAAAAGACACAATTCCAATTGATTGAATTCACAAATACTCAGGGCATCGCTGAACACTCCACAATGTGGTTCTTAATCGGGAGTGACTTTGAAACCCCATGACCTGGAATTGGGGGCTTGCTGATTGCTTCCCATTTGTGCAATGCCCCTTCTGATGCAGAAGGCTCTAGTTTGTCTATCCAGTGCCTGGAGGGCGGGCCTCCCCCTTGAAAGTATGCAAGCTAAGCAAGAATGTTCTCTTTGGCCCCTCCTAGGCAAGGACTGAAGTCAGCATCTGGAAGCCCTGAGCCACCAGTATTCTATCCCTCCCAGAAGGGCCAAGGCCTGTGCATGCCTGTGCAGACTGCCTGTCTGATAAAACTCTGGCTATCACTTCTGCAGCCTTGCTTTCATTTTTATGTATGGGTAACAGATTTGAATAAACACATGCAGTGTTTAGCTACTCAAATATTTTGCATTGGTTTTAATGCTGTGGTTCATCTGAATTCTCAGGTTCCTAGAAATTCCCAGGAACAAGATGTCCCTTCAGGGAAATACGGGCATTTTAATCTTTGTGGAGAGGAGCCTAAAGCAGGAAGAGGAGGGTGGAGATGGCATGAATGTCACAGAGCACACAGCACCCTCTGGGAGGAAGGTACCAGGAAGCCCCAGGGTCTGAATCACAAGGCATCATAGCCTGGCCAGTAATTGAATCGTTGGAGTGAAGCCAACTTTCATGAGCAAACACACCCCTTGTGGCTGTAATAAAAGAGCAGACAAAAAAAAAAAAAAAAAAAAAAAAGCCACAGGCTTCCACTCAGCCCTGATCTTGCCTTTGACTCGCAATGTCTTACTCTAGCTCCTTGTCTGCCCCGTCTTCTGTAAAAGGGCGACAACAATACCTATCTCACAGTGCTGTCAGGGGGAGAAACAGGAGCATCTCTCAGCAGTGCACGCTGCACACACAATGAGCCCCTAGGCTCATTAACAGGATGAAAAACATGTATTTTGTAGAAACAAGAGAAAGATTTAGGCAGCAACAGAAGAATTTCAAAGTAACGTGACCAGGTAGCAACAGCTTTCTAACATGGTCTTGGAATGCAGAGAGTACAGAATCAGGTTCTTACAAATAATTTCTCTATTCTCATGAACACTTACTATTTGTATCAGAGCCTACAGGTGAAATCCAGATTATAGATGTGTTTGGTTGGACCCCACACAGAGTTAACTCAACTGTGTGCGTGAGTGTTTTAACAAGTTGATTATCAACATTTGGAAAAGGGGATTTTACTTTAAAAGGAAGATTTCTGGAAAAATTAGAAAATCCTACAAAACTTGGTTGGATCTGAGTAGTGGATGCCCCTTTAACATTTGCTGATGGACGTGCCGGGCCCTCTGTTTGAACTTGTGACACCACCTTTGCACTATGCCTTGGAAATTTAGTTCCAGGGACACATTCGAGGATTAGCCAGGGGATTAGCTCACTCCTGACCTGCCACTTCCTAGATCTAAGGCTCCGGGCAGGACTTGTAACCTATTCAAGTCTCAGTTTTCTCATGGGAAAAATGGGGAAACAATACTTTCCTATCTCAAAGGACTGATAAGAGCATCTGATAAAATGAGCATAAATGTAATAAATATAATGGATACTTTTTCTAGTGTTTGGTACCTGCAGCCTCTCATCCTGTACCGTGTGAGGTGCACCACGCACTCTGCAGGCCCTAATGGATCGGCTCCAGGCCACAGTGCTCCCCACTGAACTGCAGGCCTGGAAAGCGGACCACTGCATCTTCCAGTGTTATGGGCTGAACTGTGTCCCTCAAAAGTCATAAATTGAAGTTCTAACCCTTAGTAACTCAGAAGGTGACTGTATTTGGAGATAGGGTCTTTAAGGAGGTCATTTAGTTAAAATGAGGTCATTAGGGTGAGCCCTAATCCCATGGTGTCCTTATAAAAAGAGGAAATTTGGACACAGATGGGTACTGAGGGAAGACCACGTGAAGACACAGGGAGAAGACAGCCGGCTGTAAGCCAAAGAGAGGTGCCTTGGAAGAAACCAACCCTGACAACACTTGGATCTCAGACTTCCAGCTTCCAGAAATGTGAGAAAATAAATTTCTGTTGCTTAAGCCCCCTAGCCTGTGGTTATTTGTTATGGCACTTCTAGCAAACTAACACAACCAGGGTCTCCTCCTGCTGGGGCCCCAGGTGATGCAGGCTCTGCCAGTTCAATGCATTTAGGAAGATTTGACAGGTGGAAGTGAGAAGGCCAGTTTCTTGCTGCTTGGCTTATTTCTGCTGGCAAGCAGGGTGGTGGCAAGTTACTCTTTGAGGAAGTGGGGGGATCCCAGCGTCCAGGCACTAGCAGCATGGTCCTGAGATGTGGAATGCCTGCAGCAGCCTCTCGATTCTCCACGCTCCTTGGGGCCCCAGTGGCCAGTTCTATGATGGCGTCTGGGAGTTGCTCCATCGAGAGCCTGCTCCTCCAGCCCTTCCAATGCTTATGCAAGCCTTCTCTGTGTTGAAGCCCATTCTGCTAAAATTGCCAAGAGCGTTTTCTATTTGCTGTAACTGAACCCCAACTGATTGTTACTCTCTTTTTTTTGTAAACTGTAAATAACTTATACATACTAGCTATGATTTCAATTATTACCACGCCATCATTGCTGAACACCCCAAACCCTAAGACTTGAAGGGAGGGAGGAGTGAAACATAAAATTCTTTCTCCTTCTCCCCAAAGTCGCAGGCCACAAGGCCAGGGTGATTGAACCTGTGCCAGCTGCATGTGCTGCCCTGCTCCTGCAGTTCTGAGAGCAAAGGGCAAAAACATGTTGCTGGCTTCCGGGGTGGGGGCGGGGATGAGGGATAGATGAGGAAGGGCTTCGTGTGGGAAGTGCGGTTTGGGAGGGGGAAGAGATAGTGTCTGGAGCTCTTCTAAGCTCAGAATCAGCAGAATGAACAAGAAGGAGAACAGCTCTCTCTCCAGACCTCAACAGAGCTCGTTCTGTCAAAGTAGTGTGCTTTGAGATCTGGACATCCTTTTCGAGGTCCTTATCTGGTGTCTTTCATTAGTTGATTTTACCTGCCATCCAGGGTACACGTCCCTGAATAATAATAAAGATAATAAGCTATGACCATTAATTTTGACAACGAACACCATTTACTGAGTACTTACTCTGTGTCAGGTAAGTAAATTTCATGCATCATTGCATTTAATCCTCTTAACAACTCTAAGAGATGACTCCTTTTCATCATTTGTTTCACAGATGAAGCACAGGAGGTTAAAAAAGTCTTGTCTAAGATCACGTGGGTTTACACGGCGGAGCTGGGACCCAGGGCTACCTGACTCTCAGGTCTTACTCGCCACCCTGGTCTTACTCGCCACCCTGCACTGTCTGCCTCTGAACAGCAAGAACACGAGGAAGGGGCTGGGGGAAAGGAGGGCACGTGTCAGCCAGAAGCACTGCACAGAAAGCGACCCTGGCCTCCATCGAGGGGCTGCCCCTCATTCAGACAGGCGTCCCCACAGCACTGTCAGCAGGAAGTGTGAAGCTAAGCGGCCTTACCAGAAGAGCTAAGAGAACGACAATTGGCTGTTCTTATTTGAAAGGACTGCCCCAGATTCTAGATAAGGCTACTGCTAAAAACACAGATGGTCCCATCGTCCTCCGGTGCCCTAGGGAAGCTGGCAGGGAGCCAGAGAATGAGCCAATCCTGGGCAATAAACCCAGGGGAGAGCAAGCTGCAGAGCCTGGGCAGCCAGTTCCCAACTTCCCTGTGTGTCCAGAACATCTGTGGCACCTGTTTAAAAAAAAAATCTGATTCAGTAGGTCTGGGGCGGGGCTCAAGAATCTGTATTTAAAGGCTTCCTAGGTGATTCTGATATGGGTCCTTTTGAGAAACACTGATAGTAACAGTGATGGTCAGAGTCTCTGCCTCTCGGTCCTGCCCACGTTTATTTCTGCCCGGGAATTAAAAACATGTCAATGTAAAAGAATGCCACTTCCTTTCTGTGCTTAGCTTTTCAAAGCTCTGAACGTGCCCTGAAAAATTCTAACTCCTTTGAATGACCTTAACCTACAGGATTAAGCCTTCTTCAGCTTGAAACTGCTCTTACCATTTAACATACCTCTTTGCAACAAAGACTAAATTTGTTTCCTTAGTAGCCCTTCCCTCTGGAAAGTGCCTTCTCCCTGGCTTCAGTGATGCTAGACCATCCTGATCTCGCCTGCCCAAGGATATTGCTACAGCTCTTGCTCCTTCTGACTGCGTATTCTCAGGGGCTCAGTCCTGGAACGCTGGTGTACAGCGTGAACAAGGGCTTTTACCCTCAGATAAATTCAAATCCTGGCTCATCACTTACTACCCCACGTTGCTTTACTTCTCTGAGCCTCAGTTCCCTCATCTGTAAGATGGGAAGGGATAATAATAGCACCTACTTCAAAGGGCTGTTACCAGGATGAATTGAGAGAACACATGCTAATTACTCAGCACTCACCTGCACATGCTGGTCCTCAGCAAAGGTAGGTGATGCTCTCTCCACCCTATGACCTTGGCTATGACCAACACACTTCACACGTAGCCCTGACCTTTCACCCGAATTCCAATGTCTAAACGACAGACTATTTAAATTTACACTTGAGTGGTCCATAGTTCTGCCCCCAACCTTTCCCATGTCCTTTCTTGAGGAGTGACATCACCATTGTCCCAGTCACTGAGGCACCCTTTTGCCTCAGTGTCAATCGAAATGGAAGCCACATATGTGATTAAAACTTTTTTAGTAGCTACATGAAAAAAAAGGTGAAATTAATTTTAATTTTTTTTTTTAGCCCAATAAGAACAAAACTGACATGTAATCAGTGTAAAAAATTGAGGTAGTTTATATTTTTTTGTACTAAATCTTTGAAACCCGACAGGTACTCTATACTTCAGCACATCTCAATTTAGACATAACAGTAGCTGCTTTATTGGACAGAGTGACTTTAGACTCTGGCACTTCCCAAATCCTCTTGAATCCTACCTTGACAAACCCCACATTTTCATTTTCCTTATTCTTCTGCTTCTATGTTACCGAGTCTTGGCTCCCTGGCCCTGTGGTCAGGGCTACTGCATCAGCCTCATAAGAGCACTCTTGCCCCCAATCTTTCTCCAGCCTGATCTAGCATGACCCTGTCATCAGATACAGTGCCACTTTGAGCTAATTCCCAGGACCCCCAGGAAAAGTCTGAAGGGCTTGGCTTTGCACTCAAGATCTTCTCTCATGTTTCTGCCACCATAATAAAAATCCTAATCATAAAAGAAGCTGATTTCTACACAGAGCTTACAATATGCCAGACACTGGCTATATGCCAATCACTGTCAATACCCTATCCTACTGAATCTTCACAATGACCTTTTGAGATGGGCTCTATTTTCATGCCCATTTTACAAATGAAGAAACTGAGGCACAGAGTATGTGCCTAATGTCAAATGGCTAGCAAGCTGTTTGGCTGGGATTTGGGCCCAGGAAGGCTGACTCCAGAGGTGCAGCCCCAGAGCCTCTATTGCTATACTGTTGGAGTGTCAGGGGACTGTCACCCCATTCCCTGGACCAGTGGGGCTGTGTTTACAAGTCCCGCCTGTGAGCCTCCGTTCAAGTTCTCTGCTGCTTCTCTTGGCCTATTTATATTCTTTTTAGGCTTTAGTTCACATATTTAGGAAGGTCTTCCTAGGAAGACCAAGGAAGGTCTCTCTAACTATTGTTGCTTATAGTAACTAATTCCCTATGTGAATTCCTGCTCTATGCTTATAGCTCCGAGTTCGAGGACTCCCGGGGGGACGGCCCATGCATGAAAAGGGCAGGCAGGCAGAGTTGTGCACTAATACTCTACAAGTGCATGTAACATTCGGTGCGTGTGCCTGGGTGTGCCCCCCTCACCCCCAGGAGAGGATTTATAGCTATCATCAAGCTCTCAAAAAGGACTATAACACCATTCACTTCAGTGCTTAATTGTATGATATTTAATGCCTTTTGTTTTGTAACTGACTTTGTGTGTATAAACATTGTCTTCCCACTAAGCTGTTAACTCCATAATAATATAGCAATGACATTTATTCATTACTATGTGCCAGCTACTGTGGCAAGTACTCTATACAGATTTTAGTTCCTTTAATATTCTCTGCCACCCTAAGAAGTTGGATTTATCATACCTATTTAGACCAAAGCACATAATTTGCCCGAGATCATACAGCTATGAAGTGGTAGAAACAGGATTTTAACCCCCAGATTGCTCAGACTTCAAAGCCATGCCCCAAGCAGGCAGGTGAGTTACCCCATGCCACCTTCTCCTTATATTGACTAAGGCAGAGAATGAGGCCTCAATAAATACTGGGTTAGATTCAGACACTCGATGTAGCAACCAATGCATCAGCCAGCATGAACCTATCACCCTGGGGTGTTTGTGTGCCCAGTGTTTGTTTTCTTAGGAACAGGATATATCTTGCTGCTCCTGCAAGGTGTATTCTGCAAAATACTGACTGTTCTGAGCCTCTGGATCCCACCAGCTGTGCTGGTTCCCTGCACAGCTCTGAGAAGCCTGGATGGAGTTCACATGTACTTGATTAGTACCAGTTGCTGGTACTGTGAACTTTCACCTCCAGCATGGGATGGCCACTTGTGTGGCAACCAGATTCCAAGTGCCATGGTGCCATGTACCTTCATACTGTGCCCCAGACAGGTTTTCAGCTGGTGAAGGTGGCCCATGGGGAGTGGTCCTCTGAAGGGAGGAGGTGCAGGACCCAGTGTCTTCTGCGCTGTGCTGGGCATGTGTTTACAGTCAACATTGAGAATGACATTTACAAACAAGTTTACTCTCGACTTAGTGTAGCAAGACTGGCTGAGAAAAGATCTGCTTATATTAATATCTGCATGGCTGGCTTGAGCCAGATGTTTCATGTGTTTATCCATAAATGAAATGAATAGATGAATGGATGAATTCAACAACCATTTAATAAGGAAAACAAAAGGGAACATTTATAGTGCTTTTTCTGTGTTAAGGGCTTTATGGAAACTTATTTTATTTACTCTTCACAACATCTCTGAAAAAGAGATTACTATTATTTCATAAATTATTTTTCAAATTTTAAAAAGATACATGCATATAGTAAAAATTATAAACAGTCTAAAAGGGTATACAACAAAAACTAGCTCTCCTTGTACTGTAGGATTTCTCAGGCAATCACAGTTTCTGAAGACATGCCATGCATATACAGACACAATGATGTATATATATATATCTGTCTCTAAAAATACAAATGAGGCTGGGTGTGGTGGCTCACACCTGTAATCCTAAAACTTTGAGAGGTCATGGCAGGTGGATCACTTGAGGCTAGGAGTTAAAGATCAGCCTGGGCAACATAGCGAGACCCTATCTCTACAAAAAAAAAATAAGAAAAATTAGCCAGGTGTGGTGGTGTGCACCTGTAGTCCTAGCTACTCGGGAGGCTGAGGCATGAGGATTGTTTGAGCCCAGGAGTTTGAGGTTGTAGTGAGCTACAGTTACACCACAGCCCTCTAGCTTGGGTGACAGAGCAAGACCTGGTCTCTTAAAAAAAAACAAACAAACAACAACAACAAAAAATATAATGTGACTGTGTTATATGCATTGCTCTGTACCATATTTTAACTAACATTATATTCTGGAGATCATGATAAAGTTAGTGTAATTAACCCATTTTCCAAATGAGGACACTGAAGCTCTCAGGGATACCCAGTTAGTATGTGCCAGGGTTGAAATGCAACCTGGTGCTCCTAGTCATTACTCCACACTGCAGGCCTCCTACACCCCTCAGAAGCATTCCGTGGCTGGAGAGAGGAAGCAGGAATAATCGCAGAAGCAGTAGACAAAATTTCTGCCCTAAAAGGACTCGTTTTGGGGGAGCAAACAATACTACATGAAGTGAGAGATTTCCAGACAACATAAGAACACATCCAGGACACACAGTACCCCAAGGTGCTGAGCATTATGAAGGGAAGGAGCCTGGGGAGGGCAGTGACTCCAGCCAGGAAGTCCTCTGGAACAGTGGTTCTCAACATGTGGTCCCCACACAGCAGGCAGCAACAGTCAACATCACCTGGGAGCTTCTTAGAAATGCACTCCAGGCCTGCCTAATCAGAAACTCTGGGGGTGGGCCCCGGCAATCTGTGCTTTAAAAATCCTTACAGGTGATTTGATGCTTCCTAAGGCTTGACAACCACTTTGCTAGGAAGAGGTGATTTCTGATTCAGAGCTTTTAAACAGGATGAGAATCTAGCTGTCAAGTAAATTATCAGTCTGTTTAAACCAAGACTGATCCATATTCCTGGCATTATTTTAGGACTAAGCTGGGAGTGGGGGATACAAAGACAGACCCTGCCCCTTAAGGAGGTTACTGGCGAAGGACATAAGACCAATTCGTTTAAGGAAGAGGAAGAATATTCCAAATGTGCTGGTTGAGGGCTCCATCTCTCACCTATGACAAAGTGGTCTGTAGCCCTTTTGATACCTAAACACAGAAAACATGTACCTTCCTTTCCATTATGTCAGCAACCGGGAGTCCTCCCCATCAGCCTTCCTGAAGGACCTGCCTTTGACCGTCTACCTCCTCCTGGCCAAGCAGGGCTGGAGGCCGTCTGCAAGGGAACGCCAACTGCAGATGTTGCTCACACATAGCTATTCTACCCCCATTCCTGGTGGGCTGACACAGCAGAAGAACAGAGATATATAGGATTCTGGCCTTAAAGGCCTAGCATCTGATCCACGTTAAGCAGAGGGCATACTTTATAATATAGCTAAGCAGACACGGGTTCACCCTCTTGCCTACAGTGCACTTAAAAAAACAAACCAAAAAACCCCAAACACCTAATGCAAGAGTTGAAAATGAGGCAACAGGCAAATGTCGCTGCATCCATTTTAGACTAAGAGGTCACTCCCTTGTGTTGAATGGTGCCAGCTTCTTGAAGGGGCAGAAGAAATGAATTCAGGAAGGAAAAGGCCGAGAAAGGACTGAGAAGAGTCTGTGCAGCTCACTGGCGTTTACGGTCACCAGCTGGGGCTGGGCAGCACCGACGACGAACGTGGCCTGCTGGGCTGGTGGTCGGAGGGCTGTGACTCCAGCAGGACGGACCAAGTCCGCATGTAAGCAAGGGATACAAGCGGGCCGATAAAGCATGCCAAAGGCAGGCACTAGGAGCTTCGAGAAAGGAATGTCAGTGAGAACTCCGGCAGTCAGAGAAGACAGGTCCTCAGCGAATCAATCCTTGAAGGGCAGACCTGGAGAGGTAGGGGCGGGGAGGCAGGGAGATTGCAAAATGGTGACTGAGGGGCGCAGTGAAGAGCAGATTAAAGCTGACCTTCCTGTGTGAAATGGGATCCACTGAAGGTTTCTGAGAAGTGGCAGGCATGACGAAGAGTTGTTGGAAAAATGATTAAAATGAATAGAAATGAAAGAAAGAGAAAGACAAGGTAGTCTATTTCCATGGAAGGCCTAGGGCCGGGCAATATGGTCAGGCTTTGGGGTCAGATGGAACTGGGTTCAAATTCGGACTCTGCCACTTACTGTTGTATGATGTTGAACAAGTCACTTAGGCTCCCTGAACCCCCAGGTTCCCTATCTGTAAAACAGAGTAACAAGCACGCCTAACTCATAGGACTGTAACGATTAAACGAAATAACACAGAAAAGAGCCGACACATAGAAACCAGCCAGTGTTATCTATACAACTGTCTTCATCAGCATCATTATTAGGAGTTAGAGCGTGAGATTTCAAACAGAAGCAAGTGATTGGAATGCAAAAAAAAAAAAAAGCTGGATGCCTGAGATATGAAAATGTAAGAATGAATAAGACTTCATTCTTAGGGTTGAACAGGAGGTGACAGCCCAGAGACGGCAGGGGACTTCCCAGAAGCACAAGAAGAGACGAGCAGAACGCGGCCTTGGGCCTTCCTCAGGGGGATGGGGACAGGTAGGGCAGCTTCAAAGGAGCATAGAGGGACCGGGCAGCACCATCACACAAGCTAGGAGTGCCTGTTGCCTCACTTTCAACTCTCCCTTTAGATGTTTGGGTTTCTTGGCTTCTTTTTACAAATGTACTCTAGGCAAGTGGGTGAGATCCTATCTGCTTATAAAAGCTAGGAGGTGTTAAGGAGGAAGGGTAAGTTAATTCTGTATAAACATGTTTAGTTAAAAACATCCTCAGAAAACATATTAGAAGAATATACTCCAGAATGTAGCTATTACTAGGTAGTAAGAATTTTAAGGGGATGTTTAGTGTTTATGCACTCCTGTAGTTTGTAAACTGACAATTTTTTGGAATTAAGAGCTAATACTTATGCAGCACTTGCCAAGCATTGTTCTAAGGGCTTTACACATCCTAATTTACTTAATCCTCAAAACAATGCCATGAGGGTGTTCCTATTGTTCTTTCCAGTTTAGAATTAAGGGAACCAAGGGAGGCAGCCACTTAGAACACAGCCAAGGTCAGAGGGGAGGTTAACGGAGGAGTCAGCAGCACAACCCTGGCAGCCTGGCTCCAGATTCTGTGCTCTTAACCACACGTGATACTTTTATGATTGGGGGGTGGGACACCCAGTAATTGTTATTCACAAAACTGGGAGGAGGGGTAAAAGGAAGTGCAGAGCAAGAACAGCTCATTGGACTTGGTGGCTGGGGGGTGACTGGGGACCTCTGAGCAGTTTCCACAGTGTGAAGGCAACGGAGGTCAGAGGACGAAGGGCTGCAGAGAGAACTGTTAGTTCGGGGACGTGGCAGTGAACACAGGGGAAGTCAGAGAAACTGGCAATGCAGTGAAGACAAGGAACTGGATGGAATCTCAGGGGCAGGAGGATTGTTTTAAGAGATGATTGGCACCAGAGAGCATGTTCAAAAGCAGAGGAGGAGCACTGAGAAACGAGGGAGAGAGTGAAGACGCTCAAAGGAGAGGCTAACAGAGACAGTGGAAGGGCAAGAGTTCAGGACTGGGCTCAGAAATTAGAGGGGAAAAGAGCCATGGAGGATACAGAGGTGGAAAAGTGCAGAACGGGGAAGGAAGCAGCTTGGGCTGAAACCCTTCTAAATACACGCAACACGGGTGACTCTCAGACGTATGCTGAGCAAAAGAAGCCAGTCACAGAAGAGCACGTACTGTCCAATTCCATTTATATTTAATATAAAGTTCAAGAACAGGCAAAACGGATCTATGGTGATAGAAACTAAAATAGCACAGAGTGGATGGGGATATAGATGAAGTGAGATTTGGCTGTGACTTAGTTGCTAAATGGTGAAGCCAGGTGACCTCAATAATTAACTTGCATGGGGTTCATTTTCCTTTTGTATATGTTTGAAAATTTTCAGAGTAAAAAATTAAAATTCTATGATCCTAAACACCTCATAACATATTACATGGTAATTATTAACATTATCAGTTGAGATTCATCCTTAAAGAATGTAAGATATGTAAATGATTATCTACAATTTCCTTTTTCAGATCATGATCCAACAAGTATGTCCAATGTCCACAGTGCAAAGCAACCAATTACTTTTGAGGAGGGACAGATGCAATTAAAACAGCCACAATCTGGGCCTTCTGCCCATTCACACAGCACTCAGGCTCTGGGTCACAGATGCCCAAGTTTAACTTGCCAAGAAGCATCACTCCCTGGAGGCACCCACAAAAAAGGCAAGGCCCAACCTTGTGGTCCAATTACCCATAACTTGGACATGCCAAAAAACTGTGAAATAGGATACTTTTCTTTCTTCCTTCATTTCACCTTTTCCCATGAAAATACAGCAAGAAAACATGCCGTCACTGCCTTTCAAACATGTTTGGACTTGAGGAAACATGTCTTTCAAATATGTCTGGACTTTGATAAAGAGCAAAGTCTGTGTTATTCCTAGAGTGACTAGTAAGATGAACACTCTGTGTTAGCTGTCACAGTTAAAGCACTTGTTTTGAGCCTCGTAGTACCTAAATGTCTATATATATATTCAAAGGGAAAAGGACTAAAGATACAAGATATTCCCAAATTTACTTCTTGCAGTTCTAGTTCATTCCCTGTTTGAATTAATTAGAATTGGCAAACTTGTTGATTAACAACTTCTTTTTTAAAATGTCACTTGAGGGAAAACATGGAACAGGAAAGGAAGTCAAGTCATTTAAGGTCTAAACCCCATCAGCAATATCAATACAGTTTAAACAATGTGGCACCCATAAGGTACACTTCTGCCTTACTTCACTGAGTTTTATAAAATTTCAGACTGTCTCAGTTCATTTTAAAGCGTGACATAAAATTTCTCAAAAATATGAATTAATTCAAATGCATTAAAAGTTTTCTTTAAACGAGGTATAGAACATTTAAGAAAGGTGGTTGGGTCAAACAAATAAATCATGACCAAACAACTGGAAAGATGACAGCAATTTAAATATGCAGCATGTTACTACAAACAACCTGCTTGTTAACTTTTGCTCTCCTATCTGGGCCTGGTGGCTCACGCCTATAATCCTAGCACTCTGGGAGGCCAAGGTGGGAGGATTGCTTGAGCTGTGGAGTTCGAGACCAGCCTGAGCAAGAGTGAGACCCCATCTCTACTAAAAACAGAAAAATTAGTTGGGCATTGTGGCATGAATCTGTAGTTCCAGCTACTTGGGAGGTTGAGGCAGGAGGATCGTTTGAGCCCAGGAGCTGAGGCTGCAGTGAGCTACAATGACACCACTGCACTCTACCCAGAGCCAGAGAGCGAGATTCTGTCTCAAAAAAGCAAACAAACAAACAAATAAATAAACAAAACAAATGTTTTGCTCTCCTTACATTCAAGAACTTCACAAAACAAGATCATCAAATGGAATGGAAGATTCCCATCTCTAAGACCCAAAAAAAGAACCTCTGTGGCTCCTTTCAGTTCCAGGTTTTCCAGGCCAGACTGATTTGAAATATTCTGCTTCTTTTGGTATGTGAGTAACTGACCAGACCAGAAATCCCAAGTGTTGACTTTAAAACTATGGTCGTCAGACTTTTTGCAAATACTGACATCTACTTCACCCAGAGTCTTTAAGTCTAATCCTGTATCTGATAGTGATCACCCTGTACTACAGTTCTTTACATCTTCCATATGCAATATACAAAGAGTAAATATACGCTGATTTATCATGAGACACGTGGATGACCCTGGCAGGAAGTGACAGCTTTGCAATTCTTCATAATTCAGGAAACAGAGGGACAACATATTCTTGGCACTGGGCACTGAGCAGGAACTCAATAAACCCTTCAGCCAATGAAACGATGACACAGGAATCTGTGGCAGTGCTTCAGGTGAGTGATAAGGGCCTGACCCAATGCGTGAAAATCAAAATTTGTGAAACAAATGGGGATGATGTCACGTTATTACAAAAGGATTCCTTCAGAGAATGCTTTCCCAGATGTATTACATACCGAATGAAGAGCTTAAGTTAGAGAAACGAACTGTTTGGTTCTGGTTCTAATTAAATATCAATTGGGAATCATAATAAACATCTTTAAAGTATAACATTTTTGTACAATTTCTTGTGTGTCTTGAGTTCAGCTCTACTTAAATTTCCAAAGCACAATACCAGCACATGTACTATCATCATTCCTGTACTTGGGACAGGGAGGGTGATACAGACTGGTTTTAGGCTACCTGCTACCTTTGGTTTCAAAAGCAGCTTCTTTTCTGGTCTCTGTCCTTGGTGGCACTTTCCCTTTTGTATCAAGGACAAATATAGGAAAGCATATTTCTCATCCTGCAAGCTCTGGAAAGACAGACGTGCCCCCGTGCCTTCACTGCTCCGCTCTGCCTGTGCAGGTCAGGTCCTTAGCTAGAGTACAGGGCAGAGGGCTGCTTCCCCAGGGTAATCATCTCAGGGCCACAGCACTGGGCATAGCACACACTTCCAAGCAAATCCTAACAGCGAATACAACAATACTGAGGCCTGTTATTTACTCATGTATTCAACTGTGAAGTCATTTAAACTATTCTAACACTTACTTAATGAGTCCAGGGATTAAACTCCTGGGAGAGATCACACAGATCAGCGTTTAGTTGTCTGTGACCAAATGGGAATTTCAGAAGCAGACTGAACAAAAAGTCTGTCCTTGGGATGTTTTCAGCTGTGCATGATATTCTTTGGAACTCTTTTAGGTACGATGTAAGGCACAATAAACGATGTGTTAATATTATATGTAAAGATTTTAAGATTTATTTTAGTAGACTGAATAAACAAAAGCATGTAATTCTTATAAACAGCCATTTCCTGTCAGTGAAACATTTATAAATGAGCAGATCTGGCATTCACATGATCACTGGATGTGTGTGCCTCCATGTGCTGGGGGGATGTATCAACGAAAACCGGCTGAATTCCGGGGAAACGTATCTAAGTGTCCCAGGTAGGTGATGCCACATGTTTGTATGTCACTTCTGCCTTCACCCAATGTAGGATTCTGGTGTTCTAACGTGTAAGCCTGATATAGTAACAATGCTATCAACACATGGCAATTTACAAAGTGCTTTCTCATACACTATCCATATACAAGACAGGGTCAATTAATTACTTAATTTTATTTTCATTTCTACTTAGGGACTTATACGAACCTCTTGAATTTCACATGCAAATTTGTGATTAAGTAAGATACTTTTGTAGATAATTGGAAAAAACAGAATCTTTTTGTCTCATGAGACTCCTATTTCTTACTAGCCAATAAAGTGCTTTCCCTCTTAATTTTTTTTTTTGAGACAGGGTCTCACTCTATTGCCTAGACTGGAGTGCAATGGTGTCATCGTAGCTCACTGCAACCTCAAACTCCTGGGCTCAAGGGATCCTCCTGCCTCAGCCTCCCAAAGAACTGGGATTACAGGTACGTACCGGCACACCTGGCTAATTTTTCTTATTTTTTGTAGATATAAGGTCTTGCTATGTTCCCCAGCCTGGTCTAGAACTTCTGGGCTCAAGTGATCTTCCTGACCCAGCCTTCCAAAATGCTAGCATTACAGGCATGAACCACTGTGCCCAGCCTGAATATTTAGTATATTTTCACTTTTTACTCCCTAAGAGACAGGATCTTGCTCTGTCACCCAGGCTGGAGTGTGGTGGTGGGATTGTAGCACACAGCACTCTCTTACTCCTGGGCCCCAGTGATCCTCCCACCTCAGCCTCCTGAGTAGCTGGGACTACAGGCATGTGCCACCATGCCTGGCTGTATTTTCACTTTTAATAATTTCTCATAGACTTTAAACAGAGGAAGGTGTTGTTTTTCCTCTTTTAAATAGAACCCATTTGATGATATTTTCTTAGGAGATTATACCTGTACTTAAGAGGTAGGGTGGAGAGAAAGACCAAAGCCATTCTTAACAGGGATGCCTTTCAGAATCACCTGGGCAGCTCTTTTAACACACCCAGGTTCAAACTTCACCCCACACCTCTAGAATCAGAAAATCAGGGGTAGGACCTGGCAAAAGCACACAGTGGAAAAGTTCCAGTGATTCTGATGTGCACTCCCGGTAAGAACCACGGGAACAGAACATATCAGGACTGCTCAGTCACAAGGCCAAGGTCTCCCTGACTGCTCTGCCTGGTGGCCTTGGGCAAGTCACTTTCCCTCTGGGCCTCAGTTTCCTTGTCCTTAACAGGGGATGACGACACAGATGCTCTGCACCCCCTCTCTGCTTCTCCCTGAACAGCCCTGCCTTTCCCCGCTCTTCAGAACTACTCAGACCACTGGCTTAAGCTTTTGATGCTTATACATTATCACAATGATCAAGGCAGGCACTGTACATGTCACTAAAGGGAGCAGAATAGGTGACACAAACTGCAGCAAGTACATCTAGTGCCTGAGAGAATTATGCACGTGCAGCTGGGGGGCGGTGGGCCGGGGTCAGCACTTAGCTGCTTCTGCAGCCCCAGAAGTCATTGCAGCTGGGGACCAGCTTACCTGGGGGAGGGGCGGTCAGGCAGCTTTCCTTACCGAGGGGGTTCTAAAGCAGGCGAGCATTCAGGAGAGAAAATAGTATTAATAGGTTAAAAAAAAATGCCCACAAATACAGAAAGTTTTCTTTCAGCCAGAATGTTCTGGGAAAGGGTATCATAGCAAATTGAAATTTCTGGTTGAGTTACCACACGCGAGGGCACCACTGTTGCTAGTTTTCAAAGAACAGCAGAATACACATGAGGCCTGGAACGCAAGTGATGGTTAAGAGGCACTTCTATGAAATTTCACAATTCCAGATACAGCTGAAGAGCTCTCTGAACAAGTCCATCTTTTGGCACTGACACTGCCACACCGGCCCGCCCTCATCTCCGGCCCCGGCCCTACCGTGGGTGTATGTATCTTCACGTTTCTGACCGGCCCTGCCCTGTCTCCCGACATCCTTCCCACTCTAAACTCCGCTGTCCTTGGAGATTTTGCCCGAATGCCGGCTCTTCCTCACTCCATTCCCCCTTCTCATCCACTCCCAAGGGCTTGCAGAGGACTCTCGCATCTGCCTCTGGTCCTGAGCCCGTCTGTGAGACCCACTTCTCCACCTGGACGGCTTGCCAGTTTCTAGAACTCAAAAAGTCAGACTCCCCTTCCTCTACACAGGAGGCCCTGCTCTGGACTCAGCTTCTTTCTCTCTCTATGAATAAAATGACTTTCATTACAGTTACCTAGACTCAAAATGTTAGTTCTGTTTCTGAGACCACCACCTTGCCCCCTCACATCCGAAGAGTCGACCAGTCCTACGGCTTCTATTTCCCCTCAGCTCTTCTTCTCCAGTCCCCGCATCAACCGTGTGCTCAGGCCCTCCCTTGTGTTGGGAGATGATGCCAACAGCCTTGGTTTTCTCGGTTTCCCTCGGCTCTGCTCCAAGGCTTTCGACCTATCAGACTGCTGGCCGTGGGCCAGGAATCCTAGATCATGGCAAAAGCTAATTAAACAGGTAGGAGCAGGCCCTCTCTGTGAGAGGAGCTCAGGGCACCGCCACTGATCAGCTGTCCCCTCTCACTCCCTGGTGGCACCCCGAAGGACTTTGCAGATTCCCAGGGCTTCCTGAAACACAATCTGAAACCACTGCTGCAAGGCGCTAAAGACACCTCAGCCCAATGAATCTAAAATTCGGTTCTAATGATATCATACCCCTCAAAAATCATCAACAGTTGGTGGTGGGAGTGTAAATTATGGCAGTACTAACTTGGGCAGGACATTCGCATATTCTAGCTATCCCAGGTATATCCCCAAAAGAAATGTATACCTATGCTCATCAAAAGACAGCTATTAGAAGGTTCATAGCAGCATTTTTCAAAACATGCCCCAGATGGAAACCGCTCAAATGAGCACACAGGAGCGTACTGCATCACTCAGCGGAACACCACACAGCAAACGGCAGGGGACACGCTTTGAAAACACGCAACATGGCTGAGTCTCACAAACATAACGCTGAGAGAAGCCAGCTGCAAAAGAGAGAAAAAGGAGCACCTACCACCTGATTCTGTTTACATCAAGTATCGAACCAGGGGGAACGGACCTAGGTTAGAAGTCAGGATAGTGGACGGTGGTTCCTTTGATGGGGAAGGTGGCAGAGGAAACACAACGAGCTTCCAAGCGCTGGCTGTGTGTTTAGCTTATGAATAAATCATTACACTTATGCTTTGGGTACTTTTCTGTGCAATATTTTACTTCAATAAAACACTTAAATCAACCATCAAATGTTCCCAATTAACTATTGAACTAAATGCAACTTTCACTGTGGCTGTAATTGACCCTTCTGGAGTCTTCTCTCTCTCTTTACTCTGGGGCTTCTTTGCACCTAAAGGGTCCAGGTATATGCCTGTGAAATGCTGTGGAAATGTACACTTTCTGGGGAGAGGTTTCACAGCATTCCATAGCATTCATCCATAGCATTTCGCCAGAGTTTCAAAGGGGCCCCGCAACCCAGAGAAGGTAGAGAACAGCTGCTCTACTTGCTGCTCCTCAAATGGTCCCTGAAATTAAACTCCGTGACTCACCCCTGTTTTGTCTGTCTTCTCCTCAGAAAGCCTTCCCCTCTCTGACTGCCCCCTCTTCAGATCCTACCCATCTTTAGGGCCTACCAGGTCACGTCTACCACCATCTTTGCTGATCCCCAACCAAAAACTACCTGCTCTCTTGCTTCCACAGCTATTCATCAGGGGTCCGCTATGATACTTGGGTAGGCACTGAGGATGTACAAGTAAACCCTAATCCCTGCCCTCAAGGAGCTTTCTATGCAGTAGGAGGAAAACAGACAGATCCATACCTAAATTTTAGCAGGAAGGGAGCATGAGGAGAGAGAGGGGGGTAAGTCCAAGGGAGTTTAGATGAGGAAATGATTCCTTCTGACTGGGGGAAATCCAGGCTGCCTCATGGAGGTGGTGGCATTGCCTTGCATGATATGGAGTTGGGAGGGAAGGGCATTCTAAGTGGAGGGGTAAAGGCAAGTACAGTGAAAGCCCTGAGCCTATGCATGGAAGGGCAGGCAGATTCTCCCAGAGCAAAGACACCATGAAGAAGATCTGGAAGGGTGTTGGCTGGACTCAAAAGTTTGGCTGCCGGGCTCAGGAGCTTGAAATTTTATACTGGAGGTAACTGAAAGTTACTGAAAAATTTTAAGCAGGGTATGATATGATCAGATATGTGCCCTACTATCTCAGATAGATTAGGATGACCTCTTCCTCCTCTGGGGGTGTAACACTGTTCTGTCTCTATGGTACTTCACTGCCTTTTGCTTTGTAATATGGTTATTTGTATGCTTTTCTGTACTCTCCACCTTGACTTGACTCAACCCAATGGAAGACAAAATGGTTTTAATGATAGTATATCGCGTTACATATAGTGGCACTCAGTAAATATTTATGCCAGGTACAGCAGCTTGTGCCTGTAATACTAGCTACTTGGGAGGCAGAGGTGGAAGATCACTTGAGGCCAGGAGTTTGAGACCAGCCTGGGTAACATAATGAGACCCCATCTCAAGAAAAATTCTGAAAAATTAGCTGGGTGCAGTGGTGTGTGCCTGTAGTCCCAGATACTCAGGAGACTGAGGCAGGAGGATCCCTTGAGCCCAGGAGTTCGAGGCTGCAGTGAGCTATGATTGTGCCACTGTACTCCAGCCTGGGCAACAGAGTGAGACTTCATCTCTAATAAAATAAAATTTATTTGATAAATAAACATGCAATATCAACTTATACTTGTTTTTTAATGAATGAGGAAAGAGGGTGGGAAGGTGCAAAAGAAAAAACATTCAGGGTATAATATATAAATGAGTTGGACAAGTTCAGTAACTGGTTCACCCTTCAAATTCTACGTCTATGCCTAAATGTTCACTATTTGGAGTGTCTGACATCTAGAGGAAAAAACTGCAATCATAGAGAACGATGTTTAAAGTTACCCAAGGACTCTACATGAAGCGGATGTGCGGAGTGGTGCCCCCTTTCTATGACCTCAAGTTAACTGCTGATTATCAGTTGGGGGAGGGGGGGTCCTCAGAATAAAGGGACTATTATATCAAGAAAATCCTGTTCAATGTTTAGCACCTAGAACATGAAATCAGAAAGTCCAGCCTCACCCTTGGCCCTGTTCCCTGACTTCCAGGGTGTTCTGGAAGGTGGAGAAAAGAGATAAACTGTTTAACCTCCCAGGTCCTTCGGTTTCTTATCTAAAAAGAGGAGATTAAGTACTTTGCATGCTGTGAAGAAAGGGGCTCTGCCTCCAAATCAAGAAGAAAGAAAACACTCTATTGGGAGAGAAATCAAATTAGGTTCTGAGTAGCGGGTCCCAAAGCTCACTACAGCTAGTAATAATGTTCACTGTGCTATTTTTTTCTTTGTATATCACTGCCTTTTGCTTTTGAGGCTCATGTTTATTATCACACCTCCCAACCACCCTGTAGATTACCGTATGAGAAAACTGAGGCAAAAGGAGATTTGATGACCTGCTCAAAGTCCCTCAGAACTGGGGAAAGAAACTGGATTCCTGACTCTCGGACAATGCTCTTTCTATATCTCATGGCCTCTGGTGGAGTAACTTCCCGGAGAGCAGCGATGCCTCCCAGGGGTGACCCAGTGATAGCTGCTGCCCTCCTGGCAGTTGCACCCACTTGTATGAGCTTGGGGTGGGCCCCTCCATTTGGTCTGCCCTGGGTGATTAAGCGCTTTATCATGGCCAAGGGTAAGACATGGGAAGCTGAACCTTGCAGGATCTGAGCAGCTGGTGTGGCTTACCCAAAGGAGGGCGTGGGAAAGGAAAAGCAAAATTTAGCACCATTTGCAACTGCACAGGCTCCCAAGCCACACACGGCACGGCTCAGGCAAGTGTGCAATATGCAGTGCTGACTGCGACGGGAACCGGCCCAGAAGGTCTGAGTTTCCTTCCTTCTCTGCAAAGCTTTCCAGCTAGTCAGGCAACAACACCCATTGCAGCCACTATTTAGTCTAGCCCTATTTTTGGAGCTATCTTGGGGTGTTTGCCTTTTCTTCTTCTCTTTTTAAATAAAAAAAATATTGAAAATTCAAATTTTATGCATGTGAATAAAATAAAAAGTTAAAACTCTCCTAATTTCACTCCAAAAGGGTAATAATTACTGTCAATTTAGTCTTTTTCTTTCCTCCACAACTTCTTTTGGACTTTGCAAACACACACAATGCACATGTATATGACTTGTAAACCAGAGAGTTCATATTTACATATAGTTGTGCAAATTGCATTTTTCATTCAACAATAAACATATCATGAGCAACCAGACTTGCCCATACAGAGCGTTGGTGTATTTTTCTAATTTTAATTTCTCACTTTGAGGCTAAAATTTACAGAAAAAACAAAAAGGGCAACATAAAAAATACCTAGGGTCAATTTTGAAAATTAGCAAATTTCTGCAATTGCTCTCCTTCTCCCCAGTGGACTTCCTCCAGTCATCCTGGAAGTCATTGCAAGACCACTTCAGAATGTGCAGGGAAGGGGAAGAGCAAAACCAAACGTTATCTGCCTGTTGCAGGACTTTCCAACAAGTGCCCTAGGCAGGCTGAGTGCTGAGAGAACAGCCCAGAAGCTGAGCCTGCAGCTCCTCATCCAGAGCTCACTCCCATTGGAAAATAGTCTGAGTAACAGAAGGCAGTGGCAAATTCAGTGAAAGTGCAATGCTTAGTGATTGTTTCCCCTTTTGGAAACCCAGGGGTCAACGGTTTGCAAGGGCGCTTGCCTTGCTCAAACACAGGGAACTTGAGTTCCTTTCTCACCGGAATATTCTCTGCAGATTCTGCTGGGCCCACCCACAATGTGTGGCTAACACTGATAGCTGTGCAGTCCCAGGAGGAGTGTGTGTTAATCCTGACTCAAGGGCAGAGAGACCTCCGGCCTAGACCTGAGGCCAGGTCTGGGCTGCTATCTGTAACAGCCAGATGGGGAGCGGCAGAGAGAGTATAGGGCAGCTAAAGAGAGCCCTGGAGGAACGGGGGAGGGGGGCATGCTGATTCTGTGATAGGTTTTCTGAAGAACTGTGAAACAGCATTTTGGCTGCAGCCAGAGCCCACAGGGAACAATTTTTTTGATCCCTTCTGCTACATTTAGAACATTGAGTACTTCTCTATGTACACAACAGTTTTCTAGGTCCTTTAGATGCACTAAGTAATTCAGTCCTCATAATCGCCCCATGAGAGAGTGCTGTAACATTTTTCCCATTACAAGGATGGGGGAAGTTGGATGGGGGAAGTTGGGCATAGGAAGCTGAATAACTTACCTAGGGAGTAGCAGACATGGGACTCGAACCCAGGCACTCTGGCTCCAAAGCCCACGCACTTCACCATCACACACTACGCTACAAAGATAAGCAGGCTTCTTTCACGCAAGACTTCTCAGGGTCTTTCCTACACTAAGATACGTTTATGATCTGCAAGAGGCATACGGTTTGTAGCATTTCCCCAAATTATTTGAGCATAGAAATGTTTTCCTAGGAATATCTCATGAGATCAGTGTTCTACTAACCACACTGAGTAAACGCTGGCAGAGGGAGTTGCTAGGAACAGGGTGTAAGCTCTAGTTCTTGCCATTTCAGAATTGCTTTCAAAATTGCTTACGTTGAGCCTGTCTCATCTGCAAAAAAATGGGAATAACCACAATCCCTATGCCTCATGGAACTGTTTGAGGATTAATGCATATGGTAAAGTTCTAAGCATTCAATAATGAGAGCTCTCATAATGATTATAAAGAATACTAAATATTAATTTAAGAAGAACAAAGGAGTTATGAGAATTCAGTGAAAAGGAGCAGAGAGTCACAGCAAATACCACAACCTCTGAGTGATCTTCACGAACAGCCCCTGTCAGAAAACCATGAAAAATCCTCACATGAAAGAAAATCCTGAAACACCACAGAGTGCAATATTATTCTAAGGGAAGGAGAAACAAGGGAAAATATTTTTTAAAAAATAGCTCAGACTTAAAGTTTCTTTGGCAAAGCAGGCCCTCTGATACTGTAACAGATGCAGACCAAAGACAAGGGCCAATTTCCTGAGTGCTAAGGAGTCCTTCAGAAGAGAAAGAACCAGCTGCTGGCCCCACCACGCTTGGTGATGGGAGGAAGATGCACACTAATTTTTTGGGGGGGTAAATTCTCATCACTGAACTGAAAATGGCTTGGCATCCACAGGATATCTTCCTGTTCCTATCCGATGGAATGACTCACGCCTCTGCCATTTCACTTGCAGCCACTGTGGGAGCAGAGCTAGGAGTCTGTTCATCAGGGACTCAGGCTCCACAAAGGCACCCCCGGTCCCTCGCCTGACACATCACTGCCCCCCGCCCCTTTCTTCCGGTCGTGCCTGCCAAACACGTAAGAGTTGACAAGAAACAAAACAAAAATCCCCAACCCCCCACCAAGCAGCAGGCAGGGAGAAGCTGCAGCTACTGCTCCCTGGTGCACAGCCCAGGGCTCCGGGAGCCAGGGCACCTGAAGCAAGCTGTTCTCAGTGGGCCAGAGCAG
The DNA here is from genome assembly GCF_041146395.1 of Eulemur rufifrons. NCBI lineage: Eukaryota > Metazoa > Chordata > Mammalia > Primates > Lemuridae > Eulemur > Eulemur rufifrons. The sequence continues at coordinate 51,722,538 of NC_090990.1, forward strand.
CTGTGGACACTGGACCTGCTTCCTGCTGTGCGACTATGGAAATGCATCTTGTCCTGGGGCCAGGGCCCAGCTGTGCTCTGTGGCAGGGACCTGTGAGTGAATAATGGAGCCGCCAGCACAGCCTCTCAGTGGAACTCGCTTGTGCAGCCTGCAGGCTCAGACCCACAATGCCAACCCCAGAAGTGACCCCTCATGGGACACTGGCTTGCCAGGAAGCCATCCATGTGGCAGGACGGGACAGACAATTCCCTGGCAAGCACAGCCCGGGGAAGGCAGAAGCCACGAACCTCAGGAGATGGGAACTGAGCTGGAGGATGATCAAAACCTAGGGGATTAGACTCCAGGCTGAACTCAGAATGGTTTCCTTGTGTCACTGCTAATCAGCCTCAGTTTCCTCATGTAAGATGAGAGAGGCTCATCTCTTTCTCAGGGCATCATCTGCGTAGGCACGGAATGTGTGTGCTTCCTAATGTTCACAGCAACACTGGAAAGGAAGTTTCTTACATCCCATTTTGCAGGTGTGTAAACTGAGGCTTGAAGGAGTGAGTGAGCATGGCCAACACTGTACAGGTACTAAACTCATGCAGCTAGGATTTAAACTGAGAATTATGAATATTCAGATGTGTCTCCTAAAATTCTACATGGCCTTCTAAGCTTCCTGAAAATGATGTTTGCAACTAAAATCAAGTGTTAATTTTCGACATGAGCATTACTCACTTAGTAAATTATCTACTGCAAATTAAAAATCTTACTTTCATTAGCCCTTCTTGGGCTACTTATTCTCTTTTATTGCCAAATGGAATGTGCTTAGGGAATTGTAAATGAATTTTGAAATTAGCTAAAGCAAAGTCTAACTATAATTCTCATATTAAATCATTAGCAAAATAAATCACAAACAATTCCATCGACCAAATATAAATGACTTCTGTTCTAATGTAGTATCTTGTTTATTGGCCTGAAGAAAGTTGGTATTAACAGAGAGAGCAGGCATATGGATGGTGGAAAGAGCTCCGGGCCTAGGGTCAAGCGACCTAGAGTCTATCAGGGCCCAACTGTTAGTTAGTTAACTGTGTAATTCATGCAAGTCACTTAATCTCCTTCCATTCTGTATCAGTAAAACAAAGGCTTAGATTAGATCAGTGTTTCCTACCCATTTCAATATGAAGACTCCTTTTAACGTACAAACACTTAATAGATTCTTTCCCCCTCCAAAGACAGTTGTTGTTTTGAAGCCTATTGGTTATGGAGAATATGTAATAAAAAATGAACAGAAATGCTCTCTTTATTTTATTAAGTGCAACAATATCTTCCTATATTGGAACCAGAGTAGTGCTTTTATGTTTAAGACATTATCATTCAGTTTATGGTCAATATGTGGCCCCTATAAACATTCGCTTACCCTTTGCAATAAACTATCTATTCTCCTTACCATTCTTTGCCTGTAAATTTTGAACCATTGTATTAAATGGCAAAGTTTCCTTTCAGTGTCAAGCTTTACCATATTTTATGATAAGCCAATTATTTCTAAGAAACTATATACCAGGCTTCTATTTTTGTTTTGAATAATAAAACAAATTTTCCGTTAGTGATTCTGTTTTGCAGTAAACACTCATTGCACAGTAGCCACGGATTAATTTACTCATCAGATGTAAACTGAATGCTCATGCTAGGCATACAGAGGGGAACGCAATAGACACAGTCACTGTCCTCACACAGCTTTGGTCTACAAGACTTTTCCTTGATCCTAAGCCTCTTCCCCTCTGTTTATCTTTAGCCTCAACCTCCCCCTGGAGCGACGGTCTCCAAGCTCCACCTGCCTGCTCAACATCTCCATTTGGATATCCAAAATGCATCTCAAACATAACCTGTGTAAAGCAAACCTCTGGACGCCTTCCCCCATGTTTGCCAAAATCCTTCCTCTGGTGGCATTCCCCATCTCTGAAGTGGTAACAGCATTCACCAAATGCTCAGGCCCAAAAGTCTCTTCCTGAGATCCTCTCCCTCAAGGTGGCATCTACAGAGTTCATCATAGGGACCAGTGTGATCTTAATCCAATGTAAGTTTACTGAGAGCCTACGATGTGCCTGGCCCCACACAGGGATACAGAAGAGAGGGCAGGTAGACACTGCACAGGTGAGGAAGAGTGCTGTGAGTGCTGGAGGGGATGTGCTCAGTGTCGGGAAATCAGAGAGCCAAGGGGTCCTCATTGGTTCTGGCAGCCCCTCGGAAGTGGTGCTCAGGATCTACCTGCACCCTCAAAGGAAGAGCCTGCTTCAAAGTAGTCTACTTGGAAGGTTAAAAATCTACTACTAATAATATCCCCATTACTCAGAATATGTGACTTCTGAACTTCAGGGGTGAGGGCCAGAGCAAATCAGAGCTGGGCATAAACCAGAAACAGTGAGCTCAGATATCTGAAGACCAAATGAATGACGTGCTTAATCTAAGCCTAACCTAGCCATGGAAGCCATTGGGAGACTGGAATTTCCCAAAGGCTCAGTAAGTATTAAATAGTTACAACTTTTTTTTTTAAAATAGAGACCACCAGGATGAAGTGTAGTGTAGTGCAGTGGCTATTCTCAGGTGCAATCACAGGGCACTACAGCCTGGAACTCCTGGCCTCAAGGGATCCTCCCACCTCGGCCTCTCAAGTAGCTGGGAACAGGCACCTGTCACCGCGCCCAGCCTAAACTTTGTTTTAAAGCCACTTTCCATCCTCTTCAGAAAGCATCAAAATGTTCATATCCTTTGACTCAATAATCTAAACTCAGGGAACTTCTCCTAAGGAAATAATCCAAAGCATGTGCACTAAGATATGTACTACAGTGTTATTTACTGAAAACTTAAAAATGAAAAAGGAAAAGAATACATAAAACTTAGAAATAGATAAGTTATGACATACCAGCTGCATGGAGTGTTCTGTACCACTGAAGGTAAAATTTTTGAAAATTGTATTGCTATATAAAACATGTTTAGGATATTACTGCTTTTTACAAGGTATATACAAATTATATATAAAATGGATAAAGAGTGAGCAGAACATACAAAAATGAAGTTAATTAGCTAAATAGGACTATGAATACTCTTACTATTGTTGTTTAAACAATAAGAACAATTAGAAATAGAATAGATCTCTTACATTTTCTCCTCACTCACCTGGAGCAGGGGTCTGCAAATTACAGCCAATGGGCCAAATCCAGTCTGCTGTTGATTTTTGTAAATAAAGTTTTATTAGAACACAGGCATGCCCACTTGTTTATGTATTATCCATGGCTGCTCGTGCCCTACAATGGCAGAGCCGAATGGTTGTGATAGAGACTGTATGGCCCACAAAGCCTGAAATATCTCTTGTTTGGTCCTTTACAGAACAAGTTTGCCATCCCCTGATCTAGAGTAAGGAAAGACCATGCTTCATTCTAGAAGTCTACCAGATATATAACTGCTATGATTTAAATGTCTATCTCTTCCCCAAATTCGTATGTTGAAATCCTAACCCTCAAGGTGATGGCACTAGGAGGTGGTGATTAGACAGTGAGCATGGAGCCTTCACGAATGGGATTAATGTCCTTATAAAATAGGCCCAAGGGAGCTCATTGGGCCTTTCCACCACGTGAAAAAACAGTGAGAAGGTGCCATCTATGAGGAGGCAGGACCTCACCAGACACTGAATCTACCGGAGCCCTGATCTTGGACTTCCTAGCCTCCGTAATGGTGAGAAATAAATGTTTGTTGTTTATAAGCTACCCAATTTATGGTATTTTTGTTGTAACAACCATGAATATTGATGAATGAACAAGGAATAATCTATGGTTTATACTTTCATCCACTAGTTCCTAAGAAAAAAAACCAAAGAATAAAGCTATTCCCCCAAATATACTTTCCCACTGTTTGTTTCTACTTCAGCTTGGACATGAAGGCCACGCATTAATCAGATAGCTTATTATCTAATTTAAACCTTGGTTCATTTTTATAAAATACAGACTGGGAAGAGGACACAGAGAAATGCTTCTTAAGTTAAAGGTTAGTGCCAAGAACTGGAAAGTATTTCTCCCAATTTAAGGGTGTTTTTGTCTGCTTTTTAAAACATCTCTGGTCTTTGGGAAGAATAAACAAGTCAGATTTCCTGGCTAGTCTGACTGATTGCACACCTGGACTTCATGGCCACCACCTTCTGGGTGTAAGGTCATTAACACATACAGACTACATAGATTTTTCTTCCAAGCTATTCCTCACTGCGCTACAAAAACGCATTGACCCCGGATGAAAGTTCACCATATTCTATCCAAAGTCCCTAACAAGTTACCTGTGCCATTAACTGCCTGGCATCTGTTTCCTTTGTTTGCTGAGAGAAGGACTATGGCCCATGCTTAGGGTCAATGGCCCATTATCAGATTTTGGAGGGGCTGGCACTGCCCCAAATAGAAAATGACCACAAATTGCTCTTTGATTCCAGTATTCTTAGAGTCTATAACAATTAAACTAGCTGTCTGATATGAGAATAAATTATTTTAAAATATTATATAACTTAGGACAAATTCTAAAATTGGATCAAGGAAGTAAAGTCTAAGTCCAAAGTCCCAAACTGGCAGTTGGAGAGCTGAAGTTGGCTTGCAGATCTGTTTTATTTGGCCCACAGAGAATTATTTAAAAAAAAAAAAATGCAGCCAACATTTAGAAATTGGGAGTTTTCACATTTAAAAAAAATCTAGATTTCTGGCTTTTCTACAGAGAGCACATTCCCACGTGGATGCTCAGCTGGGGCCGAGTAGCAGATGCTCTTGGGATAGGGCCCAGCCTCACTCCCTGCACCAAAGTGCTGAGACTGTATTTAAGTTCTTTCTGCTTCTCCACTTAGAGGTGGCATGAATGAGGGTGAACTGGCGGATTCTCTAACACCTTTCCAGAAATGACTTAAATAAAGTGCCAAGAACTGGAAAGTATTTCTCCCAATTTAAGGATGTTAAATAAAGGTTCACAAAATTCACGAAAGACTCATCTGCCACAATGTGCATTAATCAATTAATACTGAGAAATGTTTTATTCTCATGAGCCCAGTTCTGTTTACCTCCCCTGACCTACTCTAAACTGATCTAATCTTTAATCATCTAATCAGTAAGTGTCAGCATCTTCTAGAGGCAAGCCACTACAGTACATACTCACAAAGAATTCAGGAATTCCCTGACCCCAAGGCTTTGGAAATTCAGCTGGGAAGAAAACTCAGACCAAAAAGAAGATAAAAGCCCTAACTCGTGCCAGGCACTGTGCTCAAGGCTTCTGTCCTCACAGTTACTCTATGAGACATGATTATCTCCAAAAAAGGGATAAGTTTGGGGGCCTGAAATGACAGGTAAGGTCCAGAGAAGTTGAAGAAAAATAGGGTAGAACAGTGTGTAGAAAGGGACATATACCACCTAAAAGAATGAAATCTTTATTATAAATGAAGTCACTAAATTTCAGTGAAAGATCACTGGCAAATTATACCATTTGATTGGTCTGTACACTAAAGAGAGCAATTTCCCACTCTTGGGAACATACAATGATTTTTGATGATATATAGAAACATTCTTTATTTTAATAGGAATAGCTCATATTTACTTGAAAAAGATAAAGAGACACACCAACTCAGTGGTTCTATGGATGATATTATTTGAGACAAGGTTAAATTCAAAAGGTCCCTCTTGGGCCCTGCAGCCTAGGAGGGAAGGGGCAGGGGCAGCTGAGTGAGAATGAAATGCTGTCTAGTGTTTTTAGGAATTTGAATCTTGAATTCTCAGCATGTACTGAGCCTAGTACCTGAAGCGGAAACAAGGTCGGTGCCATTGTTAGCTGGGTAGGTAAAATAACATCAAAACACAAATAAAACAAAATGCAACACATTTTGGTTAACAATAAAAACTGCACCTAATCCCATGGAATAAATGCTTCTGTACAGCAAATGATAGCAAATTTTTATTTGCTGCTGACATAGCCAAAGGCAACAGAAGGAAAGAGTGAAATCTGATAAGGCTGGATTAGATAAGGGCGGTGATAGGCCAGAATGCCTTTGCATTGCAGAGATTTTGCAAGGTGAGGCCGGGGGAAGTAAGACAGTTTAGGTTTACTCACATCTGCCTCTGTCTGAATCTGCTTCCTGACCACTCCCCACAAAAGTCCTATCTAAGTTTATGACACATGTATTTTAAAATTCAAAACATTTAAGGAGCAATTAATGTAGGCTGTTGTAATGCTTAAAATATTTCTATGTTTCTATTCATCAACAAACGGAATACTTTGTGTTTGGGAACAGGTGAGTTCTGAGGCAGAACAGTCATGCTGCTTTCTCAAGGACATTGGTTTCTAAGAGACAGGAGAACATCAGTTGTATGTTAAGCTCTTTCCTGGAAACATATCAGAATGGATAAAATGGTATTTATCTGTCAGTGAAGTACTAAGAATGGCCAGTAGAAATACGATAATAAGCCACTTTGGGTGTGTCAGTGAGTATGTGTGCATGTGTGTGTGTGGGAGGAGGGGGAAGAGACCCCAAAGGGCGTTGCTTGAATGATGACGATAATAACAATACTAGCAATAATCATAACAGTATTTATTGGGTGCTTACTGTGTACCAGGCACTGTGCTAAGTGCTATACGAGGATTAACTCATGTCATCTTTACGCTAACCCTACAGGGGAGTACCAACTATCATTCCCACTTGATATTAGGAGAAACTCAGGCATGAAGAAATTAAGTAAATTAGAGCTAGCAAGTCACAGAGCTGGGATCTGATCATAGGTAGATTGACTCCAAACATTTGCTCTTGAAGTGCTCGTCCCTCAGCTGCCTTCTGAGCAAGATGGTTCTGTGTTAAACCACAGGGTTTGTGCACTGCCAAATGCTGTAAGCAAGTCTAGGGCCCAGGTTGAAAATCTCAGGTGTCTGAAGAGAGGCAGGAGCTACCCCTGGTGTTTCTTCACTGTGCCCCACTGTGCTCAGGCACTTCTCTAAATGATTGCTTTTCAGACACGTAAGGAATGTTTGTGAGGAGGGGTGCCAGGTTGTAGGCTGCCGAGACGGCCCGCATGTCTTAGTCCGGCTCTTACAGAAACAGAGACAAGGCATGATTCCAGAATCACGAATATGTGACTGCTACTTACCCAGCGTTGCTAGGAGGACTCAAGTGTTTTTTGTGAAAGGCCATGTAGACGCTGTCTTATTTCATCCTCACTATAACCCTACAAAGTATGCATTAGCCCTGCATTACAGATGGGAAGAATGAGCTTCACTCATTTGTGCCAAATTACACACTTAGCAAGGGGTAGATCTGGAATTGGAGTCTAGGCCTCTCTACCTCCAAATCCTCTGTCCCTTCTAGCATATCACCTAAGGGAGTATGTGATCCTATTTAAAACCACAGCCAAGAGTAGTGGCTAAGTTCATAGACTGGAGCCAGACTGTCTGGGTTTGACCAGCTCTGCCACCCACTTGCTGAATGACTGAGGGCAAATCACTTATTTTCTCTGTGCCTCTTTCCACATCTGTAAGAAGGGAATAATTATACCTATTCTATTGGGTTGTATTGAGGAATGAATGAATGCATTAATATTTTTGTAAAGTGTTTAGAACAGTGGCACACAGTAAATATTTCCCTAAGTGTGTGAAATACATAAATAGAAAACTCCCTCTTATGTGGGCACTTAGACTCAGATGGCAAATAAACCAGGGTAATGGATGTAGTACCAATGGAAAACGTATATAAATCAACTTTCGCAGTAGCCAATGTAGCAAGCCCACCACAAACGCTGCTGTGGGACCCGGCAGCTTTCTGTCCGAGTTGTTGAACTGAAGGATACATTTGGAAAAGAGCTCTAGGCTTTAGTCCCAGATCTGACATGCATTAGCTGTGCGACTTGGAGAAGGGATTTCACTCTTCAGAGCCTCGCTCTCTCCCGTGTTAAAAGCTGCCCCGGCATGACCGGGCGGCGTGGCACAGGGACGGAGACAGCCCAGAGGTGGAGTCCAAGTCCCCTGGGGTCCGGTTCTCCCACAGACGGATTTTATAGCTTTGGATGCACTGCTCCATTCCTTTGAGTTTCAATTTCTTTTCCTCTAAAATGGAGAAAATGATGCCTGTCCCCCTAATTTCACAGGGTTGGAGACAAATAAGAAAGCAAATGTGAGAGCAGCTCTGTAAACAGGGCTCCCCCAAAGCACCTCCTGTTGCTGGGAAACAGGTGGACACTTATAAATATTTGTGGAAATGACTCGTACCACCTACCACTGTCTGAAGGAATTCCCTTTATTTGTGTATTACTTGTCTCTCCATCCTCCTAGAATCTCAGGTCCCTGAAAGCAGGGACATCTTTGTCTATATTCCTGCACCTGGTAAAGGATCAGCACTTAATAAATATTTATTGATTGAACTTGTGGGAAGTATGAATACATGAATCAACGAATAAATGACTTCGAAGTTACATGAGAAGCAAACACACTGACCTAAAAATTTAACGAAAGCCCAAAGTACTAGGAAACAGTAAAAGTATGTAGGGATAAAGCTGTCCCTTGGCGTGTCATCTGACTCCTGTAACTCCTTCTCATTGGGGAGGTGGTTGGGGTGGGGGAATGGCAGAGTTAAGATACTATAAAGTAGTTAAATTAACATACTCAGCAGGTACACACACTTTCTAAAGCTGAATACCAACTGGGATAATTAAAGGCCAGAGCCTTCTCCTTTTTTTTTAATTGACTCCCCTATAAATTACCTGCTGACAAAGGCATAATTAAGTTGATTCCTGTAAGAATACATAGGAAACTTTTCTCCTCCGTTCTTAATTAAAAAAAAAGTCTCCACTTTTCCCGCAAGCTCAATGAGCACTTAAATTCACCAGAACTAAAAGGAAAGTTACAAAATCTTTTAAAAGCCAACAAACAAAAAACCAAAAAACAAAACCAAGCCTGCAACATCCCTTCTTCCCAGGAACCGATTCGTGGAGGCTCGGAAGTGGCTGGTGCCAGAGAAGGCACCGAAGGGGCGACCACAGGGTGGGGGTGGAGAAGTGCCCAGGAACCTCCCCCCGGACTATCCGTCCGTGTCCATATCGTCTAAAATAAAAGCTGCCATTTAAAAAATACTGTTCTAAAAATAGGCAGTTTAGCTTAAGTCCACCAGTTGGTGTTTTGATTTTTAAATTATGTGCAAGAATTTATGCTTAAAACCCAGTGAGTACTGGTAAGTAATTCAAGGAGGTTGCAGTTTTATTGATTCCAAAGTTCTAAAACATTCATTCTCTCAGACTCTGAGGAAAGGTGAAAGGAGATAAAGGGGTGGGTAACATGACACAGAAGGCTTAAATTCCAATTTGAAAACAAAAGGTAGCTAGACATTCCCAAAGCAATAACATATTTTAAAAGTTTGGGGTTTTGTTTGTTTTTTTTTTTTTTTTGTAATTTACTCCAAATAAACAGAAGAAAAACCGGTGAGTTTTAACTTAGTTACTCCTGTCTCTCCTGTCTTTCCTGATGTCATTTCTGGATCCAACCTTCAAGCACACAAAACTGTAAATAATTCCTAACAGGCAGCTTTAAAAGCATAAAGAATCTTCTGAGTGTTGGGTGGCCCAAGACTATGTCTTTGGAATAAGAATTGTAAAGTCTCCCTCATTAGGCACCAATCGTAACCAGAATGTACTTCCAAAAAGGTATGCTATTACAGATCTTAATTAGTGACGATTAATTTTACATGAAATTGGGCTAGTTTTAAAAGGAGTGGGATGGGTAGGTGATGTTATAAGAAGCATTAATGCTATCTGCTTCTGGACAAAAAGACCGAAGTACCTTAAATATTTGGTTTTACCTGTGAGCTTCAGCAACACAATTTTCAGATAATCTCTAGAGTATAAAGATTTGGATTTGTGTGTGGGTAGCATCATGTGCGGACCATGAAAGTCACCATCTCTCCCCCTCTCTCCGGAACAAACACCCACAAACTGATGGGGATGCTCTGAAGGTTAACTTGGATATTTCAGTTGTCCAGGAATGTTCACTATGCAAACAATGTTGGCTCCCTGTGCCAAGGCAGAGATATTGTGGGACTTGAGGCTGCTGGCTGTGAGAAGGACGGTGGGGCATAGTTCTGTTCACTGGGACAAACTGGGAATCCACAAGAGAGTGGCTGAAATGTTTCATTATCCTAATCTGCAAAGGACAAATAATTACAGAACTTGCTAATGTCAGAATAAGACATTTAGTCTGCATAGGGGGAGGCAGGCAGGGTTGGGAAGGAAGAGGGAGAGGGCAGGGATAAAGAACCTTCCTTTTGGGGTAGGGGGAGAAGGAGAGAACCTGCGAAGTGGACTACAATTCACTTTTCAAAGGAGTCGTCTGCTTGTAAAATGTTTCTTTTGAAGAGTGGAAGTCCTGGGCGTTTGAGTCTGATAAAAGATCAATAAAGAAATCCCTGGCTTTCCTGAAGCTGGTGGCAGAGAAACCTCAAGGGTGAGGAGACAGACAGGCTACCAATCAAAGATCAATCAGACATAATAGAGTAGCCCTGCAACCATACCAAAGGCTACTGGGAAGATGCAACTTGCTTTATAAAAATCTCCCGTGTTCATTTTTTTTGTTTGTTTTCAGAGAAACACAAGGGATGTGGAATCTTCAAGAGAAGTAGCAAGAAGGGCACAGGAAGCAGAACTCAGGGCTAGGGATGGGGGATGACAACAAGAGAGGGTGGAGGAAGAACTGCAGCGTCTCTCCCTGGGATGGCAGCTGTTTTATTTGCACCCTTGGAGAGTTCCTGGAGTAATTAACGTGAACTGCCATTCTTGTTTTTCCAGTGGTGATTTCATCCAGTCCCTACAGAAACTCAGAATTACACGTCATGGTTTTGTTTTTGGGAAAGGCAAACTCTACGCCAAATAAGGGAGTTCTGCATACCGCTGAGAGCATGTGAGATCTGAAGAGTCTGCAGAGTGCTAATCATTAACACCGCGGCTTCTGGAGGCAGGCATGCCCCTTTCTTTGCTGCCTATCACATTTCCTTCTATTTGATCCTGCCCTGTCCTGGTTTACTTTCTGTTTCTCCCACTCATTTCCATGCATTCTTCCATAACACATGTGAAGTCCAGAATGGCCTCTCCCTTTCTGCTGGCCAAGTCAGTATTTCCCTCACAAACCCTCCTTTTAAAAATAAATTCATCTCTGACTTATTTTTCCAAGGCCTCTCCCTCTTCCCACTCCTTGGGGTGGGGGACCCTCTACTCCCTCTTGAATAATCCAAGAGAATGAAGCAGAAGTAAGGTCCATAAATAACTGTAAATAAAAAGGTGTCTAAGAAGAATAACCTGCTCGCTAAGTTTGGAGGTAGACAGATCTGGGTTTGTGTTCTATTTTTGTCACTTACTAGTGGTGAGACTATGGATAGGTTACTTAACCTCCCCCGAAACCTCAGTTTTCTCACCTGCAAAATGGAACTTTAAATTAGGGTAAAATCATCATTTAGGAACAAAATTATTAGATGCTTTTAATGATGTAAAAACCCTTCCAGGGGTATAAAGGGAATTAAATGAAACAAAGCATATGGCATGCCTCCAGTGCTGGAACGTGGCAAGCACTCGATAAATGCTGCTATTATTATTATCATATTATATGAATCCTTTAGATAGGAATGTCATCCTTTCTCCCACTGTAGGTATAGTAACAAGGATTCAGTGCTTCTACAAGCTAAAACAGATGCAATTATTTGCTGCTAGCAGCCCCTGGGAAGCACTTCTCAGAGGCCGTGTGCACCCCAGAGCAAAGGCTTATTTTAGGAGTGTCCAGTGAGGACAGACTGGTTGATCTGGATGCCCTACCTGGCAGAGCAGCCCCAGCCACACCCACCTCTCCACGGGCAGTCAGCATCCCCAGTGGGATGCACCACAGCCCCAGATTTGGGAATTTCACTGCCAATTTGTCCCTACTCCCAATCTCCCTTTTGGAGACCTCACGGCTTCAGAGAAACGAAAAGCAACAGCTCCACCCTGCAAATAAGGCAAGGACTCTGCCTCTCTGGTACTGAGTCACTGGTTAGGACCTGTCCCATTTACAGACTCTCCCAGAAAATTACACAAAAACACAAAGTCAGGCTCCAAATCTCAGGCGCTCTCAGAAAGGCTCTGATTCACCAGGGTGTGCTTCGGAGCTGGAACTCTGGGGACGGGAGGTACCCACACTGCCCAACCTGCCAACAGCCTATCTTCCTTTGAAAAACAAAAAAGAAGAAGAAAAAAGCCCAAACCTTTCCTAATAAGGTCAGGACACATGCCATTTGTGGTTTCGAATTGCGAGGCGTGCTGGGATCATATGACATCCACCGCAGCTACCACTTCACACACAATAAGCGAGGCTCTCCAGGAAGAATGAGCTCGAGTCTTTGGTGTGCCCCTGGGGATCACAAATGAATAGAGAACATGCTCTGCCGGTGGAACCCCACATTTTCCTGATTAACCACACTTGCCTCGCATCCCTCCTTCACGCTGCGGCCTGCAGGACTCCCGCTTTGTGGGCTCAGGGATTGTAAAAAAGTTCTCGGGTTGCTTTGTAGGCAGGTTTTCTCTCTCCAACTAGGTACACGGTTCTGGAGGGCAGAAACGCTCCTTTATGTCTTTTGTTTCACCCTGCTATGCTTATCACAGCGTAATCCGCCCAGCAGTTACTCAATAAACGCTTGATGACAGACTAGTGCTGAGAATTTCACAGATCAGTAGGTGATCATTTTATATCATTAGCCCCCAACTTATAAATCAGCAGGGTTTCTAAGTTGGTTTCAGGGAAGATACTTGTGGAGCATATTTTCCCATAGAAACAGTATTATACTGGGGCTTTGGTTTCCAGGCCCACTCACTTCTCAGAATATTCCTATATATATTTACCTTCTTATTAGGCTCTATCATTTGTCTCAGACACATGAGACTGGCAGTCCACACACAGAACAAACTTCTGTTCTCTGAATTATAGCAACACTGACTTGCACAGATTTTTTCCCGCCTTGTTAGTTGTAGCTTCATATTTTATGACACTATATTGTAGTATCAGGTACTAACCTATACATTAGGTCCTTAAAAATAACATTAATAGGTAAGGAATTATTTTTACTCATCATTTGAAAAAGATGAGCACACTTTTGTTTTTTTCTCTTGTATTGAAATATTTTTTCAACAGTTTTTAGCCTCAATTATTGTGAGGGCTGCTCCAGACCTTCCCAACCATTTATACACACTTACCCACATATACACCCATTCACAGTCTACCCAGTTCCAAAAAGGATTTTGCAAAAATGATAGTCTCCAGGACTAGCCATTGATATATATGTTAATACATACATACATATATACATATGTATGTTTCTCTTTGGTAAAATGTATTCTGGGCTACTAAAAATATTTATTAGCTACTAAATAAATGAATAATATTAGCTTTAAAAGTAAAAGCTATAGCTGTTCAACCATAAGGCAGAGTCTGTGAGACACTTCCTTGCTGGAACGTAGGGAGAATGTTTAACAGTCTGCCTCTGGAAATAGCATCGTACCTATGGAAGAAAGCTTCAGTGGCTCAGAGAGGGACAGACACCTTCAGTTGCCTGGCCCACAGTGAGGCTAGTCTGGGGCCTCTGTGCCCAGTTTCCTGAGAGAAAGTGGCAGCTTCAGAGAAACACTGTCCCCTGTCCAGGGTGGGGCCTTCAAACCAGTCAGGGTTGCTGTGTTTGAGACAAGCACACAAGTACACGCATACAAATGTCAACTGTTGTTCTACTTCCCCATAGCAACTTACTGGACACTTAGGTAACCTGAAAGCCGTATCTTGTTCCTTATTCCCACTCAACAGCATCCTGAATGCTGTTTTCCAGCATGGCAAGTGAGACGTCTCTTGTATAACATCTCTAAGGCTGGTAGAAAGGGTTATCATGCAGGATACCCTAGAAGAGTCAAGCCTAAACAACAAGCAAACAGGAACCTGTCCCAAACCTAACATGCTGAATGCACGTATTACATGAAACGGGCCTCTCCTCATCCTCCAGAGTTCATGGCTACTTTTCTAACCCAAGTCAGCATTTTTAAGGCAGCACAACAGAGATATCAGGTTAATGGCTATGATGCATGACAAGTACCAGTACACTTGTTTTACATCTGTCTTTCAGCAAGTTATTACCAAGACACAAAAAACTGTGGTCCCTTCCCGGCCCCATCATACCTCCAGTAATTCAATATGGCCCATCCTTGATTGATTGGGCTGATCTTTTAATAAGAAGTTCTGTATAACCAGATATTCTCGTCAGCAGCCCTTTGATCAATTCTTACAGAAAATCCAACGTATGTTCCTTCAATCTCCTACCACTGGAAGAAATTTAATCAAGATAGCAATTAATTACTCAACATTCCTTGGTGTTTCAGGATGTTGCACTGCTACCAGGTCTGACCAGTGACAAGAGGGCAGCTGTCTAGAGGTAGCACATATAAAAGACTAGTCTGAATATACCTGGATTCCCATAGACACTTTGAATGTATGATTGTTTACTTCGCCTCTGAAAATCGCCAAGCACGCAAGGGGTTTGGAGATAATAGGTCTTACACAGTCAGATCCCAGTTAGTTGAACTAGTATTCTAATTTAAGGATGGCAATGTGTGGCATGTAGGCTGCTTCTTTCCCTCCTGCACTCATGGCAGACATCATTAATGGATCAGCACCCACAGCAGGCATCACTAATGGATCACGGCATTCTTTCTTGCTGGGCCCAGACATAAGTTAATACCTCTTTTTAAAATTTGGTGCCAATCAACTGCAGGTGGCACAGAAGTTGGAAACAATTAGCTATTCCTGTTCTAATTGATTTCATATACTTTAATTTCTTACCTTTATGCAACTGACAGTTGACTAGGGTATCACTACTTTATTTTAGCAACACTCTCTCTATTCTCAGCTAATCCATCCACTAATCTGAGCTACAAATACTATGAGCTGTCATCCATTGCCAGACACTAAGTGCCAACTTGTGGCTCTGTGTCCTTATAAAAATCTCAAGGTGGGGAAAGGGAGCTTGACTCTGATTTGTATTACAGCTTCCAGCAACTTTCCCTGACAACTGCCAGGCTGAATTCCTGGCCGCCTTTGGCCTCCTACAGTGCCACTGTTGCATTTACTTTGCTGTACTACAGTGGTCTGTTTATGTTTCCTTCTTCTCTACTCAACTTCTTGAAGGCAAGACCCATGTCTTACTCACCTTTGGATGCCTAGCACCTGGAACACTGCTGAGTACATAGTGGGTGTTTCGTAAATATGTTGAAAGAATTTTTCGAAAGCTCCGGTTTTCTTTCTTTCTTTTTTTTTTTTTTTTGAAATAGGGTCTCACTGTGTCACCCAGCCTGGAGTGCAGTGGCGTCATCATAGCTCACAGCAACCTCCAACTCCTGGGCTCAAGCGATCCTCCCGCCTCAGCCTCCTGAAGTGCTAGGATTATAGGTGTGAGCCACCGCATCCAGCCCAAAGCCCCTGTTTTCAAATACAGGTTGAGCATCCCAAATCTGAAAATCTGAGATCCAAAATGTCCCCAAATCTGAAATTTTGGAGGCGCTGACAATGATGCTCAAAGGAAATGCTCACTGGAGCACTTTGGATTTGGGGACTTGGGATGCTCATATTGTAAGCATATAATGCAAATATCCCAAAATCCGAAATCTGGAACACTTCTGGTCCCAAGCATTTTACATAAGGGATACTCAACCTGTACTCTCTGTGTTTCAACTCATGCTCTGCAATGCACAGATGCTCCATGACAAGTGTCACCACTGGAGGCTATTTAGTTATTTACATCATAAAGCAGGGAGTGCTGCGCGGCAAGCCAGAACTGATGGCTGGCACACATCTGCTCTAGGCACGCACTTCACCTCTCAGTGTGGAGAGCACCGCAGTCACTCGTAGCTCTGTTTCTGCCTTCATGCTTCGCTGATGGCGGTTTTTTTTCTTTTTGCCTTTCTCTGTGCCTCACACTTGACTGTGCTCTGTGTCCCTAGCACTTAGCAAAGCACTTAGTCGCTAGTGAATAAAGATCCTTTGAAGGGGTCTGTAGTAAAGAGAGCATATTTACCAGCCTGAGATGGGAGAACAGAATTGGCCTGCCTCCCTGGGGTGGTTTCTGTATTCGTCAGTGGGAGAAGGCCCGCCCGCAGCACAGGTGGTGAGCGCCGAGTGTGGCCGTGCACGTAAGCGCTCTACCAGGTTACAAGCAGGTGCTGCCTTCTCTTCTTTTGAGGCTGCTGTGCACAGGGCAGGTGTTGTCACTCTGGCGTGTCCCCGTCTCTTTTTGGCTGCCTCAGCCTCTCCTCTAGTCCACGTTGTGCAGACCATTTCACTGTCACATACAGCTTGTTGCCCCTGTGTGTGCCTGGAGAGGGGCGGCTTCTCCACCCCTGCTCACAGCATTTCCTCTCCTCCACCTCTGCACAGGCTCTGAGGAGGATCGAGGGTGACCTGGCACGGCCCACAGGGCCCTGCGTGCTCTGACTCCTGATTACCTCTCCAGCTCGGCTCCGACCCCGCCCGCCTCCCACACACTAAGCTCCGGTCATACCTGAACTCATCATTCCCGTCCCCACCACAGACCTCCGCCTACTGCTGTGGGCTCGGCTCAGGGAGTGGCACTGCCATCCGGGCAGCTGCCCAAGCCAGACCCCCTGCAGGCATCTGGACTCCCCCCTCTCCTCCACCGCACCCCTTGTTCTATCCCAAGTCCTGCTTACTCTTGCTCAGCATTTCTCAGATTAGTATGTTTTCATCCCCACTGCCTCCACCCTCCTTGGGACAGTAAGCGGCACACCACTGGATTACGGCAACAGCCTCCTAGCTCTCCGCCTCCCTAAACAGCCCCTCCAATGCATTCTTCTCAGCCAGAGAGATCGCTCTGAAAGGAAACTCTGATCGTGGCCCTCCCCTCTTTAAGCTGCATCCACAACGTAGACATCACCTCCTCCAGAGAGCCATGCTGACGTGCTCCCAGCACCCGTGTCTCCCATGAGAACAGGGAGCACGCACTCGGTCTGCGCTAGGAGCGAGCTCTGTGAGGGCCCATCCTGTCCTCTGGGGAATGGAAGGTTTTTAACGACTCCCTCTGTAGCAGGCACTCTCGCCTCCTCCTTGCTAGCCACCCCCTCGCCCCCTGTGCTGGCAGAACAAGTTCACTCCTTCCTCATGTGAAGAGGGTACATTCAGATTGGTCTAGGTCACATAAACGGCCCCAGCCTATTTGCGAGGGGTGACTATAGGGGTGGGCATGTGCTCCAGTTCTGGCCAGTGAGGGGAAGTCGGCTGGGGGGTTTCCAAAGGTCTCTTCATTCTTAGAGAAAGACGCACAAGAAACAGTTCTTTCTCTGCCTTGGCATTGGTATGAGAGGACGGGATGCCTGCAACCTTTCTGTGCTTAGGAGGAGAGCAGGCTGACCCCCTGAGGGTGGCATAACAGATGGAAAAACGTGCTGTTGCTTTGATCTGCTGACAGACTGTATGTGAACTTTTTATAATGTATAAGTCCCCTTTTGGTTTAGGCCATTTTGAGTTGGGTTTTCTGTCACTTGTAGCTCCAACAGATATAGACTGTTGGGTATTTTTCACTTCTTACTTTGTCTTAGAGGTACACAGGGTCAAGACTTGTTTCTCCTTTTAGACTGTGCACTTTAAGAGGACAAGGTTTGCATTTGCTGTACCCTTGTACCCCCAAAGGTGGGTGGCTTACCCTGCTCCTGGGCTTGAAGGAAGAGCCACCATCGTCTTCTGACCTCACACTATAAGGTCCTACTATGTTTCAGACGGGACTTCAGTGGATTAATTTGTTTCTTTTTTTTTTTAATGCTCAACATGGGAATAAACATGAACAAAATATCAAAGCTCTATGGTCCACTTCAGGAGGCAAACCCACTGTGTCCATCCTCACACGCCTCACTGTACTGAGCACATGCTTAGGGCAAAGTGGACACTCAGAATGTTTGCTAAATGAATAATCTAACTTGCCTCTGATGAGTCAAGGGCACTTAAGACTTTTATAATGTCCTACGGTCATAATGATGAACAGTAATTATCAACAAATTGTGCTAAATATATCCTGGTCCTAAGAAATCACTAGTGGTAAGTTTTCTTTTTGGTCGTTTATGAGAACCTTGATCCCGCCACGATGCTAAAGCTTTAAAATAGAACTAGCAGAGCTAGCCATTGTGTAATGAAGCAAAGACTGAAGTTGGCGTGGCAGAGCTGGCTGCTGGATGTGAGGGCACTGAATGCCCACCTTGTTTGTGCCAGGCCCTGGGGCTACAACCACAGATGAGACAGTCCCACTGACCTCCAGGGGCTTAAGTCCACAGGGAGGAGGGGAAGACAGACAACTTCAAAGCAGAGTGATGAATGTTACAGCAGATAAGGTAGAGGGTGAAATAGGGATTCCAATGCCAGACCTAGTGTGCTGCGTTCCTCCCAGAGGAACATCCACGCTGCATCTGAACACAAGGGGAAGTTCGTCAATCAAAGAGATTCAAAGAAAGAAAAGGGAAAGCGGCATGATCAGGTCTGTCGTTTATAAAGAGCCCATTCTGGCTGCATCATGGGGTGGGAGAGACAAGGCTGAACTCAGGACAACCAGGGGAGGGGCTGCTACAGTAACTGCATGCAGAGCAACAGGGGCTTCTCATCCTAGAAACAGGCTGATGACAGACAACGCCAGGCATGGGTCCCCAGAAGCATGTGACGCTGTGGCTACTGCTCACAAGATGACAGCTCTGGACACCAGCCTCTCATCTTCTGGTTCAGGATGGGCCGTGGGTTTAAGCTGGAGGCCACATGGTAGAGTGCAGCCGTTTTAATATTTCTTTTTGGTTGCAGAACGCTTTGTTGGAATGAAATATGGGCACCGGATACTTTCGGAGAAACAGAGTAGCTCCTGTTGAAGCTAATGTGAGCACGTGTGCTACTCATGACGGTATGCAGGTATCATGCGCAGCCCTGCCTCCTCGTTCACCCCGTCCCACAGATATGTAAGCACAGGGATGGTTCTGGTCCCAGCATGGCCACTGATTCCTCTGTGACCCAGCTCAAGTGGTCACACCTCTTTGACCTTCAGGTTTTTCACAAGTCCCACCAAGAGGTTGGGCCTGACAATCTCTAAGATCAACCAACTGGACTACATGGGTCATGTGTGCTCCAAGGTTTACGATCCTCTGAAACACAGCTTCCCAACCAGTGTGCCTCTTTGAGGTTCAGGTGTGCCTGAGCCCTAGGTGGCTAGGCAGGGCCTGGGCAGTCCAGAGCCTCCAGCCGTGGGCATCCTGCACCATACTACAGTGTGACTTGTCTGAGTGTGCCATTACAAGTTGAGTATCCCTTAGATCACCGGTCTCCAACCTTTTTGGCACCAGGCATTGGTTTCACGGAAGATAATTTTTCCCTAAATGTGGGGTGGGGCTGGGGTTGGGTGGGACAAAGCTCAGGTGGTGATGTGTGGCCCAGTTCCTAACAGGCCATGGACCACTACCAGGCTGAAGTCTGAGGGTTGGGGACCACAGCCTTATATGAAATGCTTGGGCCTAAAATGTTTTGGAGTTTGGATTTTAGAATATTTGCATATACATAAGGTATCTTGGAGATGGGACCAAGTCTAAACACAAAATTCACTTATGTTTCATATACACTTTATACACATAGCCTGATGGTAATTTTATACAGTATTTCAATAATTTTGTGCATGAAACAAAGTTTGTATACACTGAACTATCAGAAAGCAAAGGGGTCAGGTGTGCAATTTTCTACTTGTAGCATCATATTGGCACTCAAAAAGGTTCCAATTTTGGAACTCAGATTTTTGGATTAGGAATGTTCAACTTGTATGAGAAAACAGGTAGGAAGCACTGCTCTAAACAGGAGAAAGACAAACATCCACGTGAGCCTGGAATCTCCTCTGGCCCATCACTCACACCTCCTTCTGTCACTCAAGTGTCCACTAGCTCTCTGATGACAAAGCAAACACTAACTTGCTTCCAACTGTACACTGGGAAGGTGAGCGACGACAGATATGGTCAGAAGGTGCCCAACAGGAGCCCGAAGGGGCTGTGACAAATGGGAGCCTTTTCACCTGGCCTGTCAACCCCAGGCCCTCCTGCCTCCTTGGGGACCTTGCTCTACCGACTGTCACCTTCGCTCCAGCAGCTCCAACTGTCCTGCTATCTCCTTTGATATGTGTAATTTTAGTTACTGGAAAAAATCTTGTATTTAGAAGGAGAAAAATCCAGAAGAAAATCACTGCTTTCCTTGAGAAGGCTAAACCAGGAGTGCCCAGAGATGCCGGGGAGTCCTGAGAAGTTCTGAGAAAGATTCGTGATGGCTCAGCTAGCTCGCTTAAAGAGAAAAAGCTGCAATGGACAGGGGGCTACAAAAAAACAAAGCTCAGTGTTCAGAATCACAGGTCTGAAAAGGGGGTTTCTGTTTTGTTTGGGTTTCCTATTGTAGAGACACATTAGAAAAAATAAGCAACCAAACCCTTGGGACTGAATCATTACACCTGGAGAAGGATTCATGTGGCCTGGGTCCTGCTTTCCCTCCTCAGACTTACGGGTGCACTGTTGCCTGGTAACAGCGGCCAGTGTCCACCCTGGGCAGCAGACCCCTGCGCGCTTGGCCACCGCAGGCACCGGCCTGGCGTCAGGACTGGGCAGCGTGCTGGCGGACGGCTGCGTGGCCAGCACGCACGCTGGAGCACACACTGATGGCGCAGCACAGAGGTGGGCCTGGTGACCCCCTAGCCCCGGCTTTGAGAGGCTCAAGAGACAAGGCCAGACACGGCTATACCAGAACAAACGGCCCTAAGAAACGTCTTTGCCAGAAAAACGTGAAGCAAAGAAAATGAGCTGAGATGGTTCCTGTGGAAGTATGTCTTGAAAACATTTGCCATGGTGAGCGCCTTTTCCTGGCTGCTCTGATGGAAGAATATCTTACTATAAACAAAAAGTGAGGGGTGACGTGTGGGCGCTAAAAAAGTGGTTCACGGAGGGCGAGTGTGGAAGGGTGGTCGCCAGAGGCCAGGAAGGGAAGGGGCCGGGGGTGTGAAGAGAAGTTGGTTAAAGAGTACAAAAATACAGTTAGATGGAAGGAATAAATTCTAGTATTCAATAGTACAGTGAGAAATAATGGTTTTTAATTACTGTATATTTCCAAACAGTTAGATGAGAATTATAATGTTCCCAACACAAAGAAAAGATAAATGTTCGCAGTGATAGCTATCCTAATTATTCTGATTTGATCACTACACATTGTATACATATAGCAAAATATCATATGTACCCCTAAAATATGTACAACTATCATACATCAGTAAAACAAAAATTTTTTTTTTTTAAAAGTTAGAGGAGTGAAATCCAGCACGGGAAATAGCATATGCATCCCATAATACTAATGGAGGCCGGTGGGGGTGTGGCTTAGGGTGGGAGGAGTGTTAAGGTCGCTATGGTTCCTACTTAGGGAGTCTTCTCCGTGTTGGCTAATTATAGCCTGAGAACTATTCAACTCAGTAAATATTTACCAAGTACCTACTGCATACAAAGTGCTGTGGGAGGCAATATAGTACAGTGGGCAAAAAAAGGAACTCTGGAATCAGGTAGGTCTGGGTTTGTGTTCTGACTCTTCTACTCATTCCCTGAGTGACCTTGACAAAGTTATGTAACCTCTCTGTGTCTCAGTTCCCTCATCCGTAAACTGAGTAATAGTACCTACCTTATAGGATTATTGTGAGAATAATACTTAAAGCTCTTAGAATAATGCCTGACCTTTAGAAGTACTTAATACCTGCTGGCTATTATTATTATAACCTTGCCGCACCTCAATTTCCTCATCTAGCTATAAAATGGGCATAATAACTATACCTGCACTTCGTATGGTTGCTGTGAGGATTAAATGCAATAATACATGCATGGTGTTTTGCATAATACCTTGTACATAGTAAGTGTGCAATAAATAGTCATTATTATTCCTAGACAAGTCTCCCCAAATTATTTTAAAAATAATACACCCAGATCTGAATGATGGTCTAGGCAACAAAAGAATCCTTTCCTCGAACAATTTCAGCAAGGGACATTTTATTATAATGCTCTCTCTCACGACCCCACCCCCAAGTCCCAAGTATGTATAAAATACTCTGCTTTGTGCTGATGATGCTCCACGGTGACAGTCCAAGGAGTTCTTCTGATATCCCTCCAAATATCCTAGGCTGCCCTTTTAACCTGATACTGACACACTGTCCACTCTGCTCTTTAAGGGGCTATTTTTAAATCTGTCTTTGTAAAACAGGAGTGAAGCACAAAACCTGCAAAGCTTTAGCACTTGGCTCGCAGGGAACAAAAAAAAGGGGTGTCTTATGGTATCAAATACCAGAAGTAGTCCTCATAGCTACTAACTTAGTGGCACTCTTCCTCCACTGTGGCAAAATGCTAAAACAAGTGCCCTGGGAAATTCCAGCGTGCCTCAGTGAGGTCCTAGTTGGTGTGAGCAGAGCTGTGGGCCCTTACTCATACCTGGTTCCAAAGTCCATGCATGCAAATCCTGGGGCAACTCCCTGCCTCCCCAAGGCGACCCAGTCAACTCTTCCAAAGGTTACTAGTTTCCGATTGCCATATAAGATCACTCCCATTATATTACCGGTAGAGCAAAAGGTTCTTTTTTTTTTTTTTTTTTTTTGGTTTCTCTGCTATTTGACCAACCACGACACCTAGTGGCCAAACATAAACACGGGTCTCCACAAAAAGCTGGCGGATGGAGGGACCTTCACCTATAGCGCACATGGTGCCCTACGAGGAGGGACCTATGGATCATGTACAAGGTGAGGAAACTGAGGCTCAGAGATCAAAGCCAACGTGGAACCGTATGGAAAGCCTGGACCTTAGAGTTAGGGTACGTGTTCTGATTCAGACTTGGCCTAAATTTTACACTCAGCAAGATACTTCCTTCAATCATTCAGCACACACTGGCTGAGCACCTACTGTGTGAGACACTGTGCCAGATGGTGGGGACAGGACAATAAGCAAGGGGGACAAGTCTCTATCCTCGCAGTCAAACAGAAGGGGAAGATAACCAAACACGGAATTGACAATAACAATGCTACTAGATAATGTATATTAATTAAGGACTTACTCTGCTATCTGAACTTGACATCCACTAACTCTCTTTGTCCTTGAAATAACCTTAGAATGGGGAGCAATTATTATTCTTGCTTTAAAAATGTATGAGAGGCCGGGCGCGGTGGCTCACGCCTGTAATCCTAGCACTCTGGGAGGCCGAGGTGGGCGGATCGTTTGAGCTCAGGAGTTCGAGACCAGCCTGAGCAAGAGCGAGACCCCACCTCTACTAAAAATAGAAAGAAATTATATGGACAGCTAAAAATATATATAGAAAAAATTAGCCGGGCATGGTGGCGCATGCCTGTAATCCCAGCTACTCGGGAGGCTGAGACAGGAGGATCGCTTGAGCTCAGGAGTTTGAGGTTGCTGTGAGCGAGGCTGACGCCACGGCACTCACTCTAGCCTGGGCAACAGAGTGAGACTCTGTCTCAAAAAAAAAAAAAAAAAAAAAAAATGTATGAGAGAACATTTAAGTTACAGGTAATAAACAATGTGGGCCCTTATGCCTTTCTAGGTCTACGTTTCTGAAAATAATGTTCTTGGACTAAATACTAAAAGATTTCTTTCTTTCTTTCTTTTCTTTTTTCTTTTTAGAGACAGGGTCTCACTCTGTTGCCTGGGTAGAGTGCAGTGGCACGATCATAGCTCATTGTGGCCTACAACTCCTGGGCTCGAGAGATCCTACTCAGCCTCCAGAGTAGCTGGGACTACAGGCGTGTGTCCCCACACCTGGCTAATTTTTAAAGTTTTTCATAGAGATGGGGTCTTGCTATGTTGCCCAGGCTTGTCTCAAACTCCCAGGTTTCAACAATCCTCCCGCCTTGGCCTCCCAAAATGTTAGGATTACAGGTATGAGCCACTGCGCCTGGCTGATACTAAAAGATTTATAAGACCTTTTCCCAGCTCGGTTTTTCTTTACTTCTAGGATTTTTGGGGTAGGATTTCTGGGATGAGAAACCAGGTTTCCTGACTAAGAGTCTAGTGCTCTCTCTCTCTCTCTCTACACTGTGCTGGTTAATGTTAACGAGTAACGACTGGTAGTTATTGAATGCTTACAATGTGCCATGCCCTGAATTTATAACTGCTTGTACAACCTTCGTAACAATCCGTGAGATAGCTTGAAAATGGAAGTAATGCCTGAGTAAAAAATTATGCTCTAAAATGGTTTAAAAAATTCCCAAGATAAATGGAGAGGCTTTCAACCTAACTTAGTTGTAGGATTCTTAGCCACTGTTCTATTTGATTTAGTTATATAATAGATTAAAAAATTTATGTATTGGTATCTTCAGGCTCTCATTATGGGAATGGACAATGGGCCCAGGCAAGTGGTTCAAAGATGAATTCCTGTCCAGGGAAACAGGGAGCATATTGCTCAACAACATTGCTTTGGGGTAACTCTGGGCATCCAGAAATATCTATAAAGGCTGCAAAGCCAAGTGCCAGGCAGACTTGGCCCCCTAATTTTATTTATGATTCCAAATCAATAAAGCATATTCCAGCCGTTCAATGGAGTATATCAGAGATCAGCAAACTCTCCACAGTGGTCCCACTGTCCCTCACTCCGTCCTCCCTGAGGTTGTCTGCACCCCATTTTTGCTTTCTGTGGTGGGGGCAATCAGGCAAACTCCCATGGTGATCCTGTAAATGTGGGCACAAGTTCAATCAGGACTTTGCTCCAGGATCACAGAAAGCACCTGCTGCCACATGCAGCCAGACCAGGCCCTCCCACACCCGGGAGGGCCGACCCAGCAGGACTGGGAGCTTCCCAGGTGCTGCAAAACTCTTTCTTCTTTGTTCAGGGTCTTCAGAATGATATTCTGGTGGGCCAGGGTGAGAACAGACACTACACATGCTAGAATGTTCAGCCTAGAATGCTCTCTGCCAGCCTTCCCTGAGTGGCAAGCTCTCACTGAACTTTCCAGGGCTAGAGATCAATGCCCTCTCCTTAGTTCAGCCTTGCCTGAAAACAACCCCTGCCCCAACCTAAGTCTGTCCACAGTGGGAACTGCTACACTCACACAGTACCTAGCAAGGACTGTAATCACTGACTTGTTTACCTGCCTACTCCTGTGGACTGTGAACATCTCTAGAAGATGGAGTGGGTGGCTGATCCACTTACGTACTCAGTACTACATACTCAGTACTACATACTGAGCATCTAGATCACAGAGGTGCTGACTCCCAAAGAACTGGGAAGTAAAGTAAGGAGTTCTAAACCTAGATGAGGCTTAAGAGTTCATCTCATTTACAAGCCTGCCCAGTAGAGTTTCCCTCCAAATATCATTTAAAAAAAGGTTTCTTTTTTAAGTGTATTTATGTACACACACACACACACACACACACACGTGTGCATACATCCATGCATCCTTCTTGGAATGGGGTGCATGGTAGTAAAGACACAAAAAGTCACTCAGATCTTTGAGAGATTTTATCTTTTAAAAAAAATTTTCTTCCTAATTTTTCAAGAAATACATGTAATTTGGAGAAAAATTTGTAAAATGCATTCAAGTGAATAAAATAACAAAAGTTAATATGCTGCTATATTTTCTTCTAATCTTTTCTCTAAGAGTTTTTAAGGTAGTTGAAATCACTGATATATAATTTTATATTTTGCTCGTTTTTAGCAAAAGAATTTCCCTATGTGATTACAGATTTGTAAGCACCATGTTTGAAAACTTATTTTGGCATGAGTTCAGACTTAGAGAATAGTTGCAAGAATAGCACAAAGAATTCTCTGATACCCTTCACCCAGATTTGGATTCCTCAAATGTCAACATTTTACTATATTTGACACCCCACTCTCTCAGCAGATAGAGAGAGAAAAAAAGAGAAAGAGGGATACAGACATGATGATGTTTTACTCCTAAATACTTCAGTTTGTGTATTCCTATGAATAAATTTTCATATATAACCACACCACAATCAGTCAAATAAGAAAATTAACACTGATATACTATTATTATCTAATCTACAACCCTATTCAGATTTTGGCAATTGTCTGAATATTTTCCTTTATAGCAAAAGAAAATCTAAACTTATACACTATGTTCAAATGTCATGTCTCTTCAGTCTTTTTTACCTGGGGCACTTTCTGAGTCTTTCTTTGTATTTCGTGATATTGATATTTAAAGGCCAGTTATTTTGTAGAATGCCCCTTAATTCAGGTTTGTCAAATGTTTCTTCCTGATTAGATGCAGGTTTTACACTTTTGGCAGGTATAACACAGAAACAAATACGCATCACTTTTAATGATTGTCATGAGATTCCTTTTTATACAAGCTTTTCCTCATTGTAGAATCTTAGGTGGTTTTATAATTTTGCTATAATTCCAAATCAACACCCCTCCCTTGCTATCACCTACCTATCTATTGGTTTTTCTCCATTAATTTCTATAGTGATAATTTCTTTGTTTAAAAGAATGCATATTTTAAGGCTGTTGATATTAACAACTTTTTTCCTAAAAAGTTCAGTCAATTTGCAACCCAACAAGCGATAAGAGTGTCAACTCTACCTTGTGCTAACTAGTCTTGCATGCTGACATGCTATAGGGTGTTATTCCTCTCATGACCCTGAATACATCTGTTTGTTAGCTTGTTGATTCATTCACTCAGTAAATATTCATTGAGCGTCCACTCTGGGCCAGTATTCTAGGTGTAAGATAACAGATCTCAAATAAAGATATAAAAGTAATAATATGAATTGAGGTAAGGGATAAGATACACACAGGTTGGTGCAACACTGGGTACCTGGAGGGAGTGCTCCAGGTGACAGGGTTGAGACAGGACTTTGAGCAAGACAAACGGGCCAGTGCGCTACAGCTGGGGGTGGGGGCACTGGGGGGAAAGGGTGTAGTTTCTGCTGACAGTTTCATCTCTTAGCACTCACCACAAAAGTCGATCAAAATGTCTGCAAAACGTTGCCCTTACTGAAAATACAAACCCCTATCCTGACGTATCTCAACTACCTACTTCCAAAGCCTGCCCTTCTTCCTTTCTGCCCTAGTCAGCACAGTCTAAATTTCAGTGTGT
Source organism: Eulemur rufifrons (assembly GCF_041146395.1). Lineage (NCBI taxonomy): Eukaryota > Metazoa > Chordata > Mammalia > Primates > Lemuridae > Eulemur > Eulemur rufifrons. The sequence goes on from NC_090990.1 coordinate 51,749,719, forward strand.
TGTAATTTATGAATAATAATGAAAGCTTGAAAATGCTCTGAAATTACAGGGAACTTACATACCATCCTGATATTGCTCAGCCTTGCAATTACCTGACATAAAGGGACCATTAATGAATCAGATGGTCTCAACATTAGATTAATGGCTACTTTCAACAGTGGAAAAGGGACAGATGTCCAAGGAGAGAGAAAGGTACTAACGGCTGTGTGTGTGTGTGTGTGTGTGTGTGTATTCTCTTCCAAGTAATAGAGATGATGGCTGTGGCCACAGGCAAGGAAGACAAGTGTCCACCAAAAAAAAAAAAAAAAAAAAGAAAGAAAATGAAATGCAACCAGCCCATGCTTTGGACTCCATCTGGTCCAGCAGGAATTCTGGCTCCCCAAGCCCCACTATCACCTTGGACTTTGCCAGAGGGAATCAAGAGGCAGGAAAAGAGAGGAGTCCCCCAAGGAGCTAGTCCTGGGAGAAATATATCCCTCTCTCCTAAATAAAGACTGGTGCTTAGAGCAATTGGTTTCCATATACTAAAAAGCAAACAGATAACACTTTCAAAATTTTTTTTCTTATATTAAAATTTGCATGAGATGAAAAAATTAGACAAAATACATAAGAGCATTATCAATAATCATTAAAAGCCCTTGTCAAATACTGAAAAGATAATTCACAACAATCTATAAGATGTATTTGCATTCTTTTCTTTTCATATCCTTTTGAGGAAAAACAGCCCCAAGTAAACAATTAATCTGATGTATGAATAAAAATCTCTTAACAATGCCATGCCCTCAAATACTAAAGTGCACCTCTGTATTTCTGAGAGCACAGAAAGACAAAAAAAAAAAAAAAATTAAAATTATTACTAATATAAAGAATATTTTGTATCTTCCACTTGATGGATGAAGATCTAGAACAATGAAGATGATGAACATTCATCTAGAAACACAAAATACTATTTGGTGAGCAAAAGATAGATGAGACTTTTATCATAAAGGCTATTTATAGAGGACACAATAGAAGCTAAATAATTGGGTCAGATCTGCTAATTAAAAGCAGCTGAATAATCAACAAAGGATTAACAAAGGTGTCAGGATCATATTTTAACAAAAGATGAAATATATGCGAAGGTTTTTATATTTCAACCATTATCCTTCTGTTTTGTATTTTTTTAAAAAAAATATACAGAAAGTGTGAGAAGTAGTAGTGAAATAACTATTACCTAGTCTAACTGTGACTAAATTTTGGCACTTGTTAGTAGCAAATATAAATGAAATGACGCAAATCACTCAAACTAGCAGGACTAAATCAGAAGATCTCAATGAGGGCAACGTAGCTGAAGTTTGTAATTTAGGGTCTCTAACAGATATCCAGCTTTGTGGCTGAAAATTCCTTTTTTCTGGTTGGTTTTATTGTCTCTGGCACAACCCCAAGGAGTGAAAGGAAGCCCAAAGCTGGTTTGTCGTAACTAGCGCTGGTGGTGGAAACTTGGCAAAAAAACCCCAAAAACCTCCATTGTGGATTTAACAGCTGTGAGCCTTCAACCTGGTGGCATTTTAATCATGTTACTCTTTAGAGGGATAAAAGAGTATTCAACCTTAAGTTTACAATTGTCTCAAAGCAAAACAAAACAAAAAGAATCCCAAAAAACTAAACCAGCCCAAACCAAACACACACCTAAAACAAAAGCCTCACAGACCCCGCCCCTTTCACTGTCCCACCTCATCACAGGTGACAAAATTTCCAGAAAGCCCATCGGAAGAGCAGGGAGGACGCCCCGATGGCCTATTTTAAACAATGCTCTGATTCTCCTCCAGGGGGCGAGCTTGGCTAGCATGTCACCGAAAAAGGAAATTATTTCCAAGCTGTGATTTTCCCATAGTACCAAAGGATACTCACGGACAAACGGGCCTCTCCCTCCCCCCGTTTTTCTCAATACATTTCACTCTGGCCAATGAGCAAAGCACGCCAGCTCTCCCGTGCAGTGACGGGGAGGGGACGTGGGGATGGGCTCAGGGGAAGCAGGGACACGGCATCAGCACGGTCCTGCAGGCTGGCCAGCCCCTGCTCCTCGAACTTGAGATCACAGCTATGGTTTTGCCAAAGCTGATACAGTTTCAAGGATATTCTTTTTCTTTTTGAAGGAGAATTTTCCACTGGGTCTATTCCAGCCAGCTGAAGCCTCACACGGGGCTCCCTCCCACCCTGTCTCCTCTGTCAGGCCTCCCTCTGAGAAACCACAAAGCCGCAGGAGGTCTGGGAGGGCCTGCTCTGCCTTCCCACAGGGATGGTGGGACCTTTCCACCCCACCGACAGCGTCTGGTCACCAGGAAGGGGCCGAGACAGCAGTTACTCGCTGGGCTTCGCTTCCCTGCACATAAAGGGTTAAGGGTTCCCAGCGGGAACTCAGGTCTGGCCACACAAGGGGCACACACAGCAATGCCTATCCCTGAGGGAGAGGGGAATTTTAGCATCTTGGTGACAACCCAGCAGGGCAGAGGGAAAGGCCCAGAGGGTGTGTCCCTCGCCCAGGGACAGATCCAGTTTTCATGGGTTCTGAGCCTTACACAATTGTGTGGGGGTCTGCTTTAGAAAAAGAATACAAAATTAGGAATACCTATAGGAATTAGGAATACCGACATTACCTGCAGGGCATCAGATGGGGTTGTTGCCAGTGAAAGACCCTGAAACTTAAGCTTCGTCACTGTCCTCAGCTCCTGGGCACACCCTGCTGGTTGAGGAGTGTGTTGGCAAGGGGCTCCCGCAAGCCTAGTCCGCACAACAGCAGGATGGCTTTCCAAAGGCTGTGGGCTCAGCCTCTGCCTCAGGGAGTGGACTGAGGAGCTTGGGAAGGAAGAGTGCAAGGTGGGCTGCTGACGGACTCTCCCCCGCAGCCAGCCCCGAGCACACAGCTGGTGTCCACTAAATACCTGACTGACCAAGTGAAGTGGCCCTGCTGCTCTGCCACTTGCCATCCCTGCTGCCTTGCTGCCCTCTTTCTGGCGTGCCAGCCATAGTCCAAGTTCCACGTAAAGAAAGATTACTGTCTGGGGAGGTAAGTCGCACGCAACGCAAGAGTGGGTTTCTTGCTCACCTGGGTCATTCAATCATCAAAAGTGCCCAGGCAGGAGTTACACAAACTGCAAAAATTAGCCCAACAAATAATGATGTAGTCTTCACTCTACACACACCCTCTGGCACAGCATGGGCACAAGGTCAGTAAGACAGAGGGGACCCGAGCACTAATGAGGACTGCCCGCTGCCCCAAAATGGACCCTGGAAAGAAACCATAGAAGGGAACACTTGCATTGCCCTGCGAAAGGAAACAAACTCCTCAGCGAGCAAGCCCAGCTCTGCCGTGGGCCAGCTCTCCACTCTTTAATAGTTTTTAGAAATCATCACAACAGCTAAACACAAATAATGATTATAGTGACCATTTATTGAACATACATTATGTGACAGGCCACTGCGCTGAGTTCATTATGTGCAGTGTTTCCTTTAAAACAGCTATCTTGATGGAGCCTGTGGTCTCCCGTTTGGGTCATCCCACTAGTTCAGGCCCTGCCGCCTTCTCTGCTTTTTCCACCCATGGTAAGGTTATGTCTCCTTCCAGACCTCCTTGTTCTGTACAAAGGTGCCAACTATGCCAGTCTTTATTGAAAGACAGCAAAATAAACTGATCTGAATTGAGAGCATTTAGCTAAATATAGTTTGTTTGCATATTTTCACAGGCCTTGCAAAAATAATACATAAATTTCTCCTAATCTGGTGGCAAAATCACTTACCCAAATCTTAACAATGAAATGAGGCCAGGCCTAAAAAAAAATGGAAAGTTGTTTAGTTTAGTTAATGTAGCTCGTTTTCATATGTGCTATGGTGTGGTATTTATAAGCAAACCAGCTAACTAAACATTCTTTCTTGAACGAAACAGTGAGTACAATTTTTTATATACAAAAGTGTCCTCATGAAGCCATTTATCACAAGAAACAAAGTGTTCTGCAGATCCTTGGTTTTTTTTTTTTAAATAGTGACAGGTCTTGCTATATTGCCCAGGGTAGACTCGAACTCCTGGGCTCAAGGGATGCTTCCACTTCAGCCGCCCAGTTAGCTGGGACTACAGGTGGGTGCCACCATGCCTGGCTTGTTCTGCAAATTCTTATCTGTAAAATGGAGGTAATACTGTGACGGGAAAATATTGGCCACCAATATTGAGTCCTTACTGTGTGCTATGCCTGTGCTACACATTTCATATAGATTATTTTACTCAATCCCCTCAGCAACCTTATGCAGTATTATTTCCATTTTATTGATGCAGAAATTAAAGCTTTAAGAGGTTAGTGACTTACCCAAGGTCACAAAGGTATTCAGGGATAGATCTGAGGCTGGGCAGGTTGAGCCTTATTTTTAGCCCCTGTGCCATGCTGCTCTGCAGCCAAAAATCACTTTCTATACTACAAAGAACTGTTTTGCAAGATATTTTTTTAAAGCAGGTAGTTTCGTATATTTAGATTTTCCCTCAAATTTCTATTTGATTTAAAGAAAAAGCTGTTGCTAAAGAATTGGGCTACTATTTTCAAGGCTTTAATAGTTTTTAGAAATCATCACAACAGCCAAATGCAAATAATGATAATAGTGACCATTTATTGAACATACATTCTGTGACAGGCTACTGTGTTGATTTCCTTACGTGCAGTGTTTCCTTTAAAACAGCTATCTTGTAAGGAAAATGATATCCCTATTTAATAGATGAGGAAACTGAGGCTCAGAAAGGTTAAGCCATTCTGTCCAAAGTGTCTCAGCAACTGAACAAAGATTTGAACTCTATCTGGCCACACTACGCCACTTCCCTACCATAAAATGTACACAAATAGAAAGCATATTTTAGTTAACCTCCTGTTAGCTATTTTACTTATATAAGCATACACACACACAAACCCCTCGGAATGGTCAATGGAAAACACTATATTCTTTATTTTTATTTATTTATTTATTTTTATTTTAAAATTCATAAATTTTGCTAATTTCTTTCTATTTTTTTAGTAGAGGCAGGGTCTCACTGTTGCTCAGGCTGGTCTCAGAACTCCCAAGCTCAAACAATCTGCCTGCCTCGGCCTTCCAGAGTGCTAGGATTATAGGCGTGAGCCACCATGCCCAGCCGGAAACCACTATAATTCTTTTAGGCCAAGAGGAGATAGGTGAGCAGTCCCAGGGGAGTTTAGTTCTGCTGTCTGAGCCTCTGTCTGCAACATCATCTGGGGCACAAAGCTCATGTGATGTATCTAGGGGAGGGGAAAGAAGGGAGCCGGGGTGGGAGGGAGGGAAGGAGCTAATCATCTTTGTAAACAGCCAGTAAAAATAACATGAGGACATAAACCAGGTACACATCTGGATATATAATATAATGCTGAATCTTGCCAAGGGAACCAGTCTATGATGGAACTACCCAAATTGCATTTAATCCATTCTTAGGCCATTGTCCCCAGGGTGACTTCAACTTTAGCTGACCCAAGTATCTTGCTAGCATGTGTCACTTGCTCATTTGAGATGCTGCCTTCACCACGGGGTGGGGGCCTAAACTCAGAGAGTGATCTAAATGTTCTAAGATCCAACATCAAAGTGGCCCAAATGCGCATGACAAAGAAGGACACATTGGCAGAGAGGCTGAGTTCACAGTGCTGAGGCCAGAGAAGGCAGAAAAATATGCTGACTCCGAAGGCTATGTCAACATAAAAGAAAAACTGCAAAAAGGGCAGTGGGGGAGGGTCTTTGGAGGGAGGTGGAGCACATTCTGCAAGGCTTGAATTTGCAGAGTTCATAAACTCTGCCTGGAGCCCTGATCAAAATGCCCCCATGAAGCACAGCAAATCGGCTCTCAGATCAAGAGAACCTATGTTAGGGTCATGAGCATGAGAAATGGTGACTGAGCACGGAGTTTCCAAATAGCATCTTTCTGTTGGGGTTGTAGCAAGTGCACTTTGGTATGCAGGTAAGGAAACCCCAGCCAGAGACACAGGTCAAAGGCTTCCCTGTGGTCTTGGAGAAAAGGTGTCCAAGCCTGGAATCCCTACTGCCCAGGCTGATTTTCTCAGAGGAGGTCCACACGTGTGCACACACACACGTACACATGCACACTCCCCCACTTCCGACCCCAATAAACGGAATGGCACAGGGAGCCGGGTTTGGCTTGGCAGGAGCAGCATCTTTCCAACAACCCCAAGTTATTTGATATCCGAATGGGATGACTGGGGAGGGAGGGAAGTAAGGAGCTTCTTATTCCTGGATAGGTTTGAAGCAGCGGATGAAGGACCACTTTTAGGGGTATTGAAGAGGAGTTTCTTGTACAGGGTCAGGAGTTGAGAGTTAATATAACAAGATGCTAAAGAGGAAGTTTCCACCACATTAAAATACAACAGATGGGAAATTCCAAAGCAAAGAGCCAGACTGTCATATGGAAATTTTTAAGGAATTCATCTAACTGACTCTAAGACCCAGGAGGAGGATATAAACAGGTCAGGACAATGGAAAGAGGCAGATGAGTGTGTGAGGAAGATTCCTTGGAAATTACTCTGATTCCTACTGTCCCCATGGTAGATGGGGTGGAGAGGGCCGGACTTTAGCCTCAAGTCTAGAGAAAAGGGTTTTGAAGGCCATGTCTGCAGGGGTTGATATGCATCTTCCAGAGTTCTGGGACTGGTGTGTGACATCATGAGAAGTGGCTAAAGCTGCCTGAGTTGGGAAGTGACCGCCGCCCCCTTCCCCTAATGTGAACCCCGGGCACCCAGAACACCAGCCTGAGTCTCCTGAAAACAGGTTCTACCCAAGAGGGCGTTGGCTGGAGAGTGAGAGGACCCTAGAGAGAGGATGGGGCCCAGAAGCTGCTGAGGGACGGCAGCAGGCAGGAGGACAGGCGCTGCCCCAGGCCCAAGAGACCTGGAGAGAAAGGTCCAGGAGGGAGTTCTGCAGAAAGCCACAGAAGCAGCCAGGAGAGAAAAAAGCCCCCTTTCCCCTTCTGCCAGGCTCAGAGAACTCAGTGCCAGGTGTGCTCACTGCAGTCAGGTACGGACTTGCTGCACCCCCTCCCCTCCCCCACCACCTGGACAGTCCAGAGCGGCAGGAGCTGGAAGGGGAGAGGAATGAATGCTGACTGTTTACAGACTAGAGGGGGCATTTCAACTTTCCCAGTAAGCCTGTACGTGTGTGTATGTGTGTGCACACGCATGTCAGTATATGACAGAGAGACTGACTTCAAGTGGCCTTAGGACTTTTCATTACCAAACAGGAGCCAGAAAAGTCATTGGCCTGATCAAGTTTTTGCCAGGAAATGGGGAAAAACACCTCATCAAACAAACTTTAAAGGTACAGTGGGAGCCAAGAATGAAGCTGTGTCTTCATTATGCCTCATGAGCCGTGTTGTGCAGTGTACTAGTTAAGCTAACCTTTGCTTCACACTGACTATGTGCCAGGCGCTGGGCAAGGACCTCATAGACATTACTGCACTGAGTCCCTCTAACAACTCTGCCAGGCAGGTATTTGACAGATAAGGAAACTGTGGCTCAGAGAGATTAGGCAGCTTGCCTAGGGTCACACAGGAGGGTAAGTAAAGTAGTTAGAACCTGCACTCAACCACAACTGTCACATCTAACCCTGAACTCTTTTATTATTCCAGATGACTGGTTTTCAGCAGCACATTTGTTATTGAAGGAGGAAAAGGACTTGGATCCTGACCCTCCTTCCTGCTCGGGAGTCCCTGAGCTAGAAAACCGAAGAGCAGAGTTAGAAAACCATTGCACCGTGTGATCTTAGCAGTGTCTTCCAACACTAGGAGTCTATGATTCTATTAATATCATCTGAGGGCGGGAAGGTGGAGGGAGGCAGACCCGCAACAGCAGACATGGGAGGGAGGAAAAACTCAGTTTGTGTCCTGTTTTCCCAGAGAGGCAGCTGGAAGGAGCCGGTTCCAGCAGGTGGTACTATAACAGATCTGAGGTTCACAGAATTATAGTCATATGTATAAAGAAGTAGTTATATAAAGCATGTAAAGCTTTTAGCACAGAGCTCGGCATTAGGTAAATGGCAACTATGATGGTGAAAAGTTTACATATATGCCTAAAAACCTCAACATATAATTTAATGCGACATGCTCAGCCACTGACGTCACTGTGTCTGTTCCATAAGGAGCTATGTTTATCATGGACACTACACTTTACTAATTCAGCTAAGACAAGAAAGGAATGCACAAGATTAAGCTAGCCAAATCTAAAATAACTGGAGTGGGTTTGAAGCAATGGTTCTTAAGCAGAAGGGGGCCGTGGAGCCCTATGAGATGAGGGTGGAAAGCATGATCCCTTACCCCAGTAAAAAAGTGCATATGCACCATCTTGCAAATAGTCATAGAAGATTCACAGATCTGCCGAAGCATATCGATTGTCTATTAAGAACTACTCCTGTAGATCCTGGGGATGCAACACAAGGTCCTCAGACCGGGAGCTGCCACTGGACTCTGTGGTGGGGCCGCCTGTCCTTGTCCTCGCCACATGCTCACTGTTGATAGTCTGGATCATGACACCAGACTCCAAATAGGCAGTCGACGTAACTGGAGCTGAATCTGATTTTCAGAAGTTTAATGGACTCCATGTTAAGAATGTCTAAACCAGTGGACTCTGGTACCCAGACATTTTATCTGCTTGCCATTCTCTTTTCTTTCTTTCTTCTTGTGGTAACAAACCCCTTTTTCATGGGAACCCATTCCACGTGATTCTGGTGGGATTTGCCCTCTCTCATGGGACATACGAACAAGCTCTGGCCAAAGAGATCTGATTGTTGTCTACCACTTACTTCTGGCCATGCTGACTCGGGCCGGCAATCCAAAGCAGGCCAGTCAAGATCTCTCCTTGGTACTACTGCCAGAACTATGGCAAAAGAGGCACTCTCCTCGTTGAGATCCAGAGCTGTGAGAATGCTAGAAACCCAGTGCTGATGGCTACCTTTGCCACCATGGTGAGGGAGAGGGCGCCTGAGAATGAAGCTGATGGAATTAAGCAAAGCTGAGAGAGAGAGAGAGAGAGAGAGAGAGAGAAAGATAATGGTCTGATGATTTCTTTTGAACTCATGGGCAGTCCTTGTGGAATTCTGGGTTCCTCTCTCGCAATGATCTTAACTAAATTAAAATTTTTTCTTCCTCCGACATCCCTTCAGAAACATTACCCCTGTATCACCCTCTGCACCAGCAGTTCATCTTCCCAGTGCTGCCACCCATCAGACACTACCTCTTGTAATAAATATTACAGTTCCCGACTGAAAGAAGAGAGACCCAGAAGTAGACCACAGTAGCCCAGTTTATAGTTTGCTACCATCAAACAAATACTTGGAGTCAAGTGTCATGAGCCTCTCAAACTGCCCCCAAAACCTACTGAACACTCCTGTATGATAAAGGACCTAGAGCCGCGGGGCTCAGAACAGAAGCAGAGGTGCATGGAGCAAGGGAAGAGGACCACGCAGGATCGATGCAAATCCTGTGTATTGAAAAGCTACTCCACAGACTGAGTCACAGCGTAGACTGGAGAGAAACAATATTCACACGGCACTATCGGCAAGGTGCTTCCTATCCTTTAGGAAGTAGATTTCAACACAAGTGCCAGATCTGGTCCACGACTAAAATGTCAAGCTCAGCATCAAGACAGCAGTGGTAGTCTGTGAAATCCATCATGAGGTAGGCAGGAGAGGGGGGAATATGAATATGGGTATTTGTTATTCCAGCTGAAACCATTAAATTTTATTCTTGAATTAAGCAATGCCAACAGAGAAATGCACATCTGGACCGGAAGGGCTTTGCTTGGACTGCACTTGGATGTTACATTATTCACCTACGCTGAGGGTAGTCTTCATTATGCTACTCACGATAGGGGTGCTGTTTGCCACTCTGTGTGGCATCCTCTTTATGAGCACTCTGGAGGAATGTCTCTGAGTCTTGACCATGATTAACCTCGCTGCTTCTGAGTAACTAGTGTGCCTTTATCTCCTGGCCACTGTGAGTTGGTAACGGAGCCCAATTTCCTTCTGGTACTGACTGCTCAGAAGCTCAGAGGCAAGACTGTGGGACCTGCTAGCAAATACACAGGCTCTCACCCATGGGATATTTTGAAGAGGAAAAAAAAAAAAAATCACCAGAATAATTCACTAATGGTGGAATATATTAACGTTATAAAAATGGTCTAAATGCAATTGAACAGGGGAATCTCCCCTACATCTCAAATAATTCTATGTAAAACAGCACATAGTTAGCACCCAAAAAATAGTAGACACTAATTTTTACTATTGTTGCTTTTATTATTAATTCCACCTCTACCACCACTCTACTTACTGCCTATTCCTCTACCATCACCACATAGGTGACTACCCTTTGTTGAACAGTGGCTAGCTGGAGATCCATAATCAATTAATGCATTTTCATTACATTTTATGGTTTATAAAGCACTTTTACATATATTACCCTTTCTGATCTTCCCAGCAATCCTTGAGTTAAATATTATTCCCATGTTACAGATGGGAAAACTGAAGCTCAGAAAGACTGAGTTTGGAAGGTTCCAGAGCTGGGTTCAGAGCTAGGCTCAAACTCAGGTCTTGTATAAATTTCTTGTTCTCGCCATTACAAATGGTTGCCAACTGCAGAGCGATTGCATTATCATCTGAGTGCTTTAAGATTCCTGGGGACCACCCAGACCTAATGAATGTGGATGGCCCAGTGGAAGGGACTGTGTGAGTGTGTATTTTAAGAGGTGCCTCGTCTGATTCTGAGGAGCTGCGGCGGGTGAGCGTGCGCAGTGCCTGTGCTGCGTCCTAGTTGACTAAGTACCTGCTGTACTCCCAGCCCTGTGCTAACGGCTACGAGGAAGGCCTATGTAGCCTTCGGCTCTCAAAGAGCTAACAAAGCAACTATGGAAGTAAGACCAGCCAAGGTGAAAGAAGAGTGAGCCAAAGACCCACTCTGCTTGGCTCTGAAGGCGGTCAGAGCGGGTGAGATCACAGATGGCAGGGGTAGGCAGGAAGGGCAAGTCACAGAGAAGGGAAAATTCCACCGGGCCTTGCAAAATGGGCAGGATTTCCAGGTAGAGAAGGGGTGAGCAGAAAGATATCCTCAAGACAGATGCTGAATAGACTGGCAAAAATAAAGGGAAGAGCGGGAGTTGAGCAAGAGAGGATGAGGCCGGATGATGACAGCGGAGAAGCCAGACAGAGGAGCCTAGGCTGGTGTGCTGGGTGGCACGGAGGGAGGCACGGATGGCTTTTGAGCAGAGGAGTTAACTTTCTGAAAGATGAAGTGAAGGATGACTAACATGGCGGTGCTGTGGAGAACGAAGGGAGGGCTGGAGGGTGAAAACCCTGGTATTGGCAAGACCACCTAGGGATCTGCTGAAGTGATTGAATGTCAGATGACAGGGGAAAGACTAGGATTCTAAGGTGCTGGCAGTCAGAATGGGGCAAGAGGATGAGCCACAGGAGGGAGTCTCTTGAGTCCTCTCACTCTCCACATTCTTCTCATCTCAGCATAGCTGTTTTTATGTGACCCATAAATGCTATGGTAGATTGCAAAAAATGGCTACAATTCTTCCCCTTCCTGTATCCATGCTCCTTACAATGTGATTCTGCAACTCCTCTCAGCATAGAATCTCTATCTATACTTCCTGAATCCAGGCTAGCCATAGAGCTTGTTTTAACAAACAGAACGAAGTGGAAGCAATGTTGTGCTAGTCAAGTTCTGAGCCTCGACCTCAAGATGCTTCTGCTCTCTCTTGGTACCCTGCCCAGTCACCACGTGAACAAACTCGGGGCAACCTGCAGGATGATGAGACACATGGCATAGTCCCTGTTATCACTTCAGCCAACAGCCAGGTGACCTCCAGAAACAAAGCCTAGCTGACCTGGACCTATAGCTGCCTACAGAAACGTGAATAGTCCCAGCTAAAACCAGAAGAATCATGCAGCTGAGCCCAGCTCAAATCACTAACCCACAGAACTGTGAGATAAATAAATGATGGTTATTTTGAGCCAGTAAATTTTGGCTCAAAGTACTGGCAATACATTTTGGGGTGGTTTGTCATGCAGCAAAAGCTAACTAATAACACACTGCAAATAACAGGATGGCCACAATATCACAGAGTGATGCCACCCGAAGCCCTAGAAGCTTTTTCCCTTAAGAAGTATATTCCCCTTCTAGCTCTTTAGTAAGTTTTCCACCACTGCAGAACTGTTAACTCACAACAACCCTATTTAGGTGAGATGGGAAATGAGAGAAAAAATAGAGCGATAATAAAGAGTAGAGCCCCAATATGTTATATGTTGCAGCTCTGAGCCAATTTTCATTACAACACACTGCAAGGGACTGTCTGAATTCCTTGGCTGAAGTAACACTCTGTTGTTTTGGATACTGCCCGAAATAAGCAGACCATCAACAGGGGCCTGGAAATAGTTTCATTACAAAAAAAAAAAGCTTTTATTTTAATAGTATTTGGCATGTAATCATGGATCTTTTTCCTGCCCATGGTCTTAGCAAAAGAACATGGGTTACTCTGTTTTTTTTTAAAGGCATGGAAACATCATAAATTTATTTTGAAGACCAAAAATGTGCAAAGAAGCAGCCATCTAATCATAGTACTGGTAGGGATGCATCTAACTTAGAAGTGTGAACATCATTTCAAAAATAATGTCAAACAGTCACTTTGTTTAAAAAATAAAGAACTTACCAGTAAGACTGTATGGTCCAATGTTTTCAGGTTTTAAATGATGGAGTGAATCTGAAATAGAATTAAAGAAACATTCCATAAGTAAATCACATTTGGATAGGGTGTGCTTTTGATCCCAAGTGACTGCCATAATGTTGAGCATTTATTTTTTTTGTTAAAGATTAACAAAGCTTTTTCTGGCTCCTGATGGAATAGGGAGCATTTTTCGCCTACATATTTCAACTTCCTGAGTAGAGAGCATTCTCTCATCTACTTCAGGGAGTGCCGAAAGTCTGAGGCCAGTATAACTATAAATGGTAGTGTTTTTGTCCAAACCTCTCCAAGTCAGGGGAATTCTCTCTAGTTGTTGCTCTTGCCTTGGTCCCTCAAACCCCTTCTAGGACTAAGCCATGGTTTCCTCTAAGGAACCAATTAAAAAGCCAGTGGTGCAGCATAACTTGAAGGGCACTAGGATGGGCAGACAAGGCTTTCCGGTAGGGGCCACCAGAGCATGTAAATAGCCATACATTTTTGTATTATTGATAATGGTAAGCCTAAGGTAGTGCTGTTCAATAGAAATACAATGCAAGCCACATACATAATATTAAATGTTCTATAATGGGACCAAAAAAGAGCCTCAACAGCCAAAGCAATCTTGAGCAAAAAGAATAAAGCTGGAGGCATCACACTACCTGACTTCAAATTATGATACAAGGCTACAGTAACCAAAATAGCATGGTACTGGTATAAAAATAGACATATAGATCAATGGAACAGAATAGAGAACCCAGAAATAAAGCCACATACAGCCAACTGATCTTTGACAAAAAGTTGACAAGAACATACACTGGGGAAGGGATCTCCTTTTCAATTAACGGTTCTAGGAAAACTGGACTGCCATAGGCAGAAGAATAAAACTGGACCCCCATCTCTTACCATACACAAAAAATCAACAAGATAAATTAAAGATTTGAATTTCAGACCTGAACCTATAAAACTATTAGAAGAAAACCTCTGGGAAACTCTTCTGGACATTGGTCTAGGCAAAGGATTCGTAACTAAGACCTCAAAAGCACAGGCAACAAAACCAAAAATAAACAAATGGGTCTTAATTAAACTACAAAGCTTTTGCACAGTAAAAGAAATAATCAACAGAGTGAACAACCTGCAGAATGGGAGAAAATATTTGCAAACTATATATCTGACAGGGGACTAATATCCAGAATTTACAAGAAACTCAAATAACTCAATAACAACAAAAAACCAATTAATCCCATTAAAAAGTGGGCTAAGGACACAAACATTTTTCAAAAGAAGACTAACAAATGGCCAAGAAGCATATGAAAAAATGTTCAACCTCATTAATCAACAGAGAAATGCAAATTAAACCACAATGAGATATCTTATACCAATCAGAATGGCTATTTACTAAAAAGAAAAAAAAAAACAGATGTTGGTGAGTATACACAGAAAAAGGAACTCTTATACACCGTTGGTGTGAATGTAAATTAGTGCAACCTCTATGGAAAACAGTATGGAGATTTCTCAAAGAACTAAAGAGAACTACCATATGATCCAGCAATCCTACTTCTGGGTATCTATCCAAAGGAAAAGAAATCAATATATAAAAAAGATACCTGTACTTTATTGAAGTATTTTTTCACAACAGCAAAGATATGGAATCAACCTAAATGTCCATCAACAGATGAATGGATAAAGAAAATGTGGTATAGGTGCACAAGGGAATCCTATTCAGCCACAAAAAGAATGAAATAATGTTTTTTTGCAGCAACATGACTGGAACTGAAGGCTACTATCTTAAGTGAAACAACTCAGACACAGACAAATACTGCATGTCCTCACTTATAAGCGGACACTAAATAATGTGTACACACAGAAGCAGAGTGTGGAGTGATGGACAATGGAGACTCAGAGAGGTGGGGGAGGTTGGAGGATGGTGGATGAGGGGAGGTTGCTTGGTGGGTACGATGTGTTTTGCTTCAGTGATGGATGCATTGAAGGCCCTGACTTCACTACAGTGCAATGTATCAATGTAGCACAATTGCACTTGTACTCCGTGAATATACACAAATAAAAAATAAACAGGAAAAACTTTTTTAAAAAATTAAAAAATTCAATGTTCTAGTAGCCACATTTAAAAAGCAAAAGAAACAGACAAAATTAATTTTAATAATATATTTAATCTAACCTAATTTATGCAGAATATTATTTCAACATGTAATCAATATAAAAATTATTAATGTATGGCCGGGTGCGGTGGCTCACGCCTGTAATCCTAGCACTCTGGGAGGCCGAGGTGGGTGGATCGCTCAAGGTCAGGAGTTCGAGACCAGCCTGAGCAAGAGCGAGACCCCATCTCTACTAAAAATAGAAACAAATTATATGGACAACTAAAATATATATAGAAAAAAATTAGCCGGGCATGGTGGCACATGCCTGTAGTCCCAGCTACTTGGGAGGCTGAGGCAGGAGGATCGCTTAAGCCCAGGAGTTTGAGGTTGCTGTGAGCTAGGCTGACGCCATGGCACTCACTCTAGCCTGGGCAACAAAGCAAGACCCTGTCTCAAAAAAAAAAAAAAAAAATTATTAATGTGATATTTTACTTTTTTTTCATACTAAAGCTTCCAGATTCAGGGCATCTCAACTCGGGCTAGCCACATTTCAAGTAGTCAAAAGCCACACGTGGCTAGTGGCTACCACACTAGACAGCACAGGTCTAGGGAATCTATTCTTGGTCTTCAGGTCCTGGCAAGGATCCAAAGCATATGGAGATTTTATTTACCTATTTTTCTTCTCCCAGTAATCCACCATTACCCCATTTCATGATGTCATTTAAATAGAAATCATAAGGTGATGACAGCAAGTACTTATATAGCACTTACTATGTGCCAGGAACTGTTCTAGGCATGTCCCTATGTCACTTCAATTGATCCTCACGACGACTCTGTGGGGTAAGTATATCACCATTCTCATTTTGTGATAAGGCAACTGAGGCACAGAGAGGTCACTTTGCTTTCCTCAGGCTGTAAGACAGTGACAGAGCTGGGATTCGAATCCATCCAAGCCGTCTGCCTCTAGAGCCCACGCTCTTAGCCACTATCCTCTCAATTAAATTTGAACAGCTCAAAATAAGATAATTACTTTCAGTTTTAATTATAGCCATCAAATGATCCAAGTCTGCTCTCATGATAACATGGTTAGATAATAACAGTGATGGCAGATGGAAGAGTTATTGGAGGCACTAGCAAATTAAATTAAAAACAATTTGAGATGGGAGCACGAAACCCACAAGCAGGCCTGGGTCGGAAAGACTGCACTGGGTCTGAGGGCCTGTCCGCATGACCAGCGTGGGGCGGAGGGGGAGGTCAGTGTGGGGTCTATGGGAAATCTTGTCTTTGTGGTTTTTCATCAGACTCTCAGTAGGGTCTGTAAAATAGATATCCCTATATCTGTCTCAGCAGGGGTAGGGAGTTAGAGAGAAATCACGGAGAAAAGAATTAAGAAAACACATACTTTCACTTTACTAATCCACGGGCCCCAAAGAAATCACACCTAGTGAGCAAAATCAGGTCCACGCAGGTGAGCTTCCTTCTTAAATCCCAGGGAAGGAGGCTGGGCAGCGACACTGAGGGCTGAGGCCACTGTGGGGCGCTGCAACCCAGTCTCTCATGGTGAGCCCTGAACCTGCTGAAAATCCTTCCGTCGCTTCCTTTAGGCTTTAGAATCCAGTCCAAGCTCCTCAACCCAGTCCCCACTCCGGACACTGTTCCTCAGGCATCTCACTGACAGGTCCTGAAATGCCCCCTCCTCTCACACTTCTCTGTGCCTTTGTAGATTCTGTTCTTTCTGCCAGACATGTCCTTTATAGCCTCAGCCTGCCTTCACGTCTCAGTGCAAAAGTCGCTACTTCTGGGAATGCCTTTGCGACAATGACTCTGCAGTAACAGTAGCAAAACGGTATTCATTCAATTCAATGACAGTTACGTACTACTGCGGTCACGCGTCTCTTAATGCTGGGGATACATTCGGAGAAATGTTTCTTTAGGCAATTTTGTCATTGTGTGAACATTATAGAGAGCACTTACACAAACCTGGATGGTGTAGCCTACTACACACCTAGGCTACATGCCTATTGCTAGGTACAGCCTATTGCTCCTAGGTTACAAACCTGTACAGCATGTTACTGTACTGAATACTGCAGGCAATTGTAACACAATGGTAAGTATTTATGTATCTAAGCATAGCCAAACACAGAAAATGTACAGTAAGAATATGGTATTACAATCTTCTGGGACCACTGTTGTATATGTGATCCATCTTTGACTGAAACGTTGTTATATGGCGGCATGACTATATTACTGGTAATAATAAAAGCTGGATTTTATGGAGCTATGTGCCAGGCACTGTTCAAGTGCTTTACAAAATCCTTTTAGTAATCCTATGAGGTAGATTCTTTTATTATCCCATTTAGCAGGTGAGCAAACTGAGGCATAGAGGTTAAGTCAGTAGCCTAAGGTCACATGGCTTTTAAGTGACAGAGCCAGATTGTGAACCTAGACAACCTGGTTCCAGAGCCTGCACTCTTAACAGCTACTCCATGCCTGCCTCGACCTGGGGTCCACTGCCCTCTACTCTCACTGCCTTTGTTCTTCCCTTTGTTATCTCAAGTAGCTCCTGTATTTTAGATTTCCATTTACTGGTTTCTCTGCCCACTTATTTGCAGAATCCCTGAAAGCTGAGAATGTGTCTAACTCATCTTTGTCTCTCCAGGACTTCGTGAGGTGTTTAGTATATAGTAGATGCTCAATAAAGGCACACAGAGGAAAATGCTAGAGTAGCACCGGAAGGATAGGAAACAAGGCTATAAACTTGAACCTGATAAAAACACACCAGGATAAAGAGCAAACATGTACTTTAAAAAGCAAGCTTTAACTTCACCTTTTAAATCTAACCAGTACCAAGGAGATGACCGCTTCCTAGACTTGTTCAGTTTCAGAGGGATCAGAGACAACTCAGAGCTTGGCTGACTTGATCATATCTCTGAGAAGTTCATCAGCTTCATTTTACTTTGCATGTGGATCTAAGTAACAACACACCTATGTGATAGCACACCAATGGGCTTGGCTGGCCATTATAAAGGAATGACAGAAAAGACACATGTTGAAAAACCTCCTTTGGCTGTCTGGACATGGCTTGGACGTTTCCACCATGGAGTCTCATAATAAGTTTCTTTCCCTTATTATCTAAACTCTCCTTGGAGTTTAAGGGAGTTACATGGCTATAAAAAGTAACCTTGTAGGAAGACACTCTCCTCTTTCTCTAACAATGTGAAAGACCAAAGTTTCAAGATCTGGGACGTACGCAGACCTCTAGGGAGAGAAGGCGCTCTCTCTAGCTCCATCAGAGGTTGCATCAGGACTGTGGCCCCGCCTCCCCACTACTCACAGATAAATGCAATCAGCCATGACATCCACCCTTTAGACTGCATCCCAAGTGTAAAAGAAACCACCATCCTCCCATACACATGAACGTCAGCATCATGTTATTAACAACCAAACTGTAAATCTGTATTTTTACTCTTCCACAAAAATAATAAACATTCACATTAACTTAGTTATCATTGGGAGGTTTACTGAGTGTAAATTATGTGCTAGGTATGGCTGCAGGTGCTAGAGATACAGCAGTGAATGAGGTGAACAAAGTTCCGGATGTGAGGCCCTTACATCGTAACGGGGACCAGCAAATAAACACAAATATTACGTAAAGAAATAAATACGGTCATTTCAAAACAACAACAAGTTCTACCAATTTTTTCACACAAACAGGTAGTGATGTGACTTAATGAAGAGTTTAACAAGGTCTCTTTGGCAGATGTATGGAGCAGTCTCAAAGAGGCAACAGCAGATAAATGGTGACCAGTTACGGGTCCCCCTTCGACTCTTAGGTGGGATATGGTACCTTTAGCCTAGGGCAGTAATGGGAAAGATGGAGAGAAATGGATTCAGTATAGGTTCTGGAGGTAAAACAACTAGGACTTGCTGATGGTGTGGATGTTGGGGAAGAAGCCTAGGTTTTTCCCTCAAGCATTTGGGTCAATGATGGCTTCATTTACTCAGGAGGAGAAACAGGTAGAGAGAGGAAGAAAATCCAAAATTCTTATTCGCCTGGTTAACTCTGAGACATCCAAGGGTTGACTGTCAAGAAAGCATTAAGAAGTCTAGAACTACGCTTTCCAATGCAGTAGCCACTGGCACATGTGGAGTCTTTAAATTTAAATGAGATACAATTAGGAACTCACTTCCCCAGCTGCACGAGCCACATTTCATGTGGTCAAGTAGCCACAGAGACAGCTTCTGCATGGAATGGCACAGGTACTATTATGTTTTCACTTGCAAATTCTAATCGTGATGTTATCTCAAATAGCAAATCAGATGTAAAAGGGCCTTTGACACACATGAAGGACTCTATTGTAAGGATAAAAGGTAAATGCTCCACAAAGGTGAGGCAAAGTTGAAAGATGCTTTAAGTCCATCACAGTGAAATTTGTCTGTTATTAATGCTGACAGGGCCACCAGTGTTGTAAAGTAATGCTGTATGTATCAAAGGATCACATATTAAGTCTTGAGCTCCAAAGGTAAAAGAGAGTAGGAAGCAAAATGTGGACATTTTGCCCCATTGTGCAAGGGCTTTTGTCCCAGGGAATGGCACACCCCAAGAGGGTGCACTGCCCTACTTTCACCAAATGGTACCACCCCATTATCTTCACCTTGGCGCTGGCTCCTGGCTGGAAGAGCTGGTCTGGGCTGTTCATCAGGAGAGACTCTTCTACCTGGTCACTATCCTAATCCACAGAAAGCTTCTGGAGACTTAAAATTTTCTTTTTCATTTAGGAGCTGGTGGTATATGTCCTCAACTACTTTGCAGATAAGCTGGGGGAAAATATTCTGATAGTACCAAAGCCAGTGTGAAATTTAAAAAATACACATGGATTCCTATTTTGTCAGACCTTAAGAGAATATATTAAAAAGTCAGAGTGAACAATAAATTGAAACATTACACTCAACATATTTTTCCCAACATTTTTCTAATGAAAGGACAATGGCACTTTTAAAAGGATGGCAAGTGTCTCTGGAATTTCCCCACATTTCACACCATCCTAGTGCTGCAATTTATTGTTGCCTATTACCCTTGATAGACATATGTGTTTTTACAGGACTACGGCTGTAGTTTACATGCCACTGGTATTAAATCTGGTAAAGTCTTTGGAGTTGGACAGATCTAGGTTTGGACCCCACATCCTCAACTAATGGGATGCAAGTCCTTGGACAATTTATTTCTAAACCTCAATTTCCTTAAGTGCAAAACAGGACTAATAATGCCTTTTGCATATAGTTGCTATAAGGATAAAAAGGGAAACGTTGGCACAGTGCAACTAGAAAAACCTCTATGAATGGTGGCTATAATATCTTTTTAAATTTCACCTTACATTTTAAATATTTTCATATTTCTACACATATTCATAAGTCCTTCATGTTGAAAAGCCATAATCTACTAAATAACTCCCCTAATGCTGGATATTTAAGTTACTACCAGTTTTTATTATTATAAATATGATTACATTGGACATCTTCATGCCTTAGTTTTCTCATTCCTTTATCTTATTTCTCTAGCTTCCTTAAATTCCTAACAGAATTACTGGGTTTTTTTTTTTTTTTTTGCTTTTAAAGAGGTTTTTACTAACATACAATAATACCACCTACAAAATAATGGATGGTTTCTGAGATCTTGATATTTTATACATAAAATAGTATTCTTAATGCTGTTTTACTTTGCATTTCTAAGATAATTAGGAGGATGAACATTTTTTCACATGTATTAATGGTCTATCACTTTGAAAAATAATAAGTTTATACTCTTTGGCCATTCATATACAAGGATCTTGATATTTTTCTTATGAATTTGAATGGGCTCTTTATAGTGCATGATAATCAACAGTTAATATGTTTGCTACAAATATATTCCTAAAACTTTTTGCAATTTTAAGAGAATCATCTTTTCATTTATATAGCATTTAAAAAATAATATGCAACAGCCATATTTTGTATAAACCTCATGAGCTTCTTGGCAAAATGTTTGGCTTCTGATAGCTTTTCAAAGTCCATTTATATCCACGTTGATCTTTGTAGCAACTTTGTGAGTGAGCTGGGAAGTATAACAATGAGAAAACAGATCCAGACAGGACAGGTGATTAAGACAGGGTCACTGAATCCTGGAGTTGGCCACAACCAGACTCTGAGTCCCCCTTTCTCTGAACCCTAGGACCCCTTGTGAAAGGAAGCTTGTGAGGTAAAAATGAAGAGGTATATTTTGTGCACAATGGTTTATTATTCAGAGCACCAATTCTATATCATTTCCTATTAGAAAGCCTTTACATAGAGCATCAGAGAACCATGTCTGCTGCAGTGGAGGCTCCCAAGAAACATTATTATTTTAACATTATTTTAGCAAATCCATCAAAACAATGGCTTACATAAGGCACCATCCTTATGCAGTTTTTTATGTGGCAAGATAATTTAAATAACTTAGACCTAAATTAAGTTTTGTTTTATTATTATTATTTTATCTGGCATGAATACCACTTCTTCCCCCAACTATACCCTCATTCTTTGGCTCAGTGAAACCACTCTTTTCTCTGAATTTCTACAACTTTTTCCACTTTCTACCTTTTATTACAGGTATTTCAGAATATGTTGCACTTCTTATACTGGATGGTAAGGTCCCAAGTGTCCACTTTATTTATATCTCCTAAATTGCCTGGCACCCTGCTCTGTACAGAGGAGCACTCATTCAATGTTGTACAGAGAGATGGGGGAAGAATTTTACATACTTAAGAGACAACAGAAAAAAAAAAAAAAAAGCACAGTTTTGTTAAACTAAGAGCAATAAAGTACAGGTTGCACTGACTGTGTACTCTCTGCTGCACTGCTCCGTATCTTGCCAAGTATACTTTCATGAGACAGTTCTAACACATTCTTAAGCCAGAAGTCCGCATTAGCTAAATAATACTAAACTACATTAAACAGAACGTCCAAAAATGTTTCCGACCTTGAAGAAATCTGTCTAATTCTGTAGATATATCTGTTATGCTTTTATTTGCAAATTCTGATATAACTCATTCCTCAAAAATTCACTGTGTACACACACACACACACACAAGCACTGAAGTCTTGGTCAGCATTTGGGAAAGACTCAGATAAAAATGTGGGACATCTGTTTCCTAATATCAGGAAAATTTACAGGAAATGATTAATGTTAACTAGGAAGATAAATAATCCGTATCAAATTACGAAATGAAAACATCCAACATTCACAACTCACTACAGTGAGTCCTGTGAGTCATCAGATCTTCAGAACTGAGGGGAAGATTTTTCACATTTTATTGAAATACTTGTCACAGTAGAAATATTTTTATTCCATGTATATACAAATAAGCATAAAATCGTATATCCTACTCTACATAATCCTCTCAGATTCTATGTCTCCCCACTGATATTTACACAACCCTTGGCAATTTGGGTTGGCTATTTCGTGGGTATTTTTATAACATGCTCAGTGCCTTAAGTAAGACATAACTAAATTGGATGGTGGTCCCTGGATGGAGAGTATGTGGCTCTTTTGAGAATGATCTAGCGTGAATATGTCTCTCCCTAGGAGAGCTGGAAGGACAGTGAATGGACACCCACAAAGCAAGGCCACAGAGCAAAGCCAAAGCAAACCATAAGTGAAGGGGGTTTGTAGCTGGTTGGCTTTTCTACCGTCCTGCTCCTTATGTGCTTCTCTGACCTACTATGTGTCTAGCGATGTGGAAGGTTCTGGGGGTACAACAGAGAACAAAATATAGTCCTCCCCAAGGAGCCTATAGTAAAATAGACAACTAAGCAGGGAACTTTAGCTCTGGTGGCAACAATCTACTCATACTAAGCACAAGGAGTTCTGAGAACACAGTGGGGGGTACTTATACCAGTCTGGGACAATCATGGAAGGCTTCCAGGAGGAAGCAGTGTTGAACCTAAAATGTAAAGAATCCTTGAGTTTCCCCTCCTGTCATGTGGGAGACTGGGGTTTGATTCCCCAATGGGGAGTCAAAAAATAAAATAAAATAAAATGTGAAGAATGACCAGAGTTAACTAGGAAAGAAAAGAAGGGAAGCATAAGCAAGGAAGAGGGAACAGCTTGTGCAAAAGCTTGAGAGGAAGGGAGTCCCTATGCACTCTGGGGGCTGCAAGAGCTTAGTGTGCTGGGGCAGAGTTCCAGATCAGAGAGAGGCCTTACTAACTAATAGGCTGTATAGTCAGGCAAAACCTAAAGCAGGTGACTACAGTGAGAACCATAGTACCAATGGAAATGGCCTAGCATCTCTAGCATCCTCATATCAGAAAAGACCCAGCAATGACAGAAGGAACAGCTAAAGCCCTTTTAGGTAACAGACCTCGATGGGGAAAGAAGACAGATGGCCCCATGGCGGCAACCTCATCAGTCAGTGCTGGTACCAATTCCAAGGAAAAACCAAGAGCCAGCTACTCAACCCAATAGATGGGGACAGTAAGCAGGCCTTATCACAGTCCCACGAGGAAGACAAGATTATCTCCATTTTACAGATAATTTGCTGGTTTTAGAAGACAGTATTTATTTATATTCCTTTCTGTTAATTGATCCTGCTTCTGACTAGGGAAACCAACTTCCAGTTTTAGCTGGAAGTCCCATGTCCCAGGAATCTCCCCAGTGTCACAGAAGCCGAGATGTTTGGATACACTATTCAGAGTGTATAAAGCACACGAAATGGTCAATAGGAATTATGACCCAGGTTTTGTAGGGGTACTGGTGCAAAGTTAAATGTGATCTACCTCCTCAAGCTAACCTGGACCCTTTGAACTATGGAAGCCTTTGGAATAGCTTGGGGGTTTCTCTGGAGCTCCTATATCATTTGTAATAACTCATTCTGAATAATACCCACTAAGCAAAGGAGTAGCTGAGGGCCTAGTGGTTACTATCTGTCTTGCTAAGGTGAAAACATTGCATACTTAACAGCAAATAGCCAGGAGAGTGGTCTGAATTTAATTTTATTGCTGTCATTAACTGAGAGTTAACCAAATGTCTTTCAGCTTTAACCTTTGATATTGAAAGTCTTCCTACATGTCTACTTACATAGAGAGTAGTAAACATATTTTCATGTATCCTCGTTAAGTGGATCTTACAATGCCTCACCCTTACATTCTTACTGTTTAACAGAGTTAAGAAGGTTCAGAAGACAATGAGAACATACTATTGGAAACTATAGTTTCCAATAAAAACAGTCACAATAGGATATTACTTTATGATAATATTTGCTTTTTGGTTGGGGTTTTTTTTTTTTTGAGACTCTGTTGCCCTGCATAGGGTGCCATGGCATCAGCCTAGCTCACTGCAACCTCAAACTCCTGGGCTCAAGTGATCCTCCTGCCTCAGCCTCCCGAATAGCTGGGACTACAAGTGCATGCCATGATGCCTGGCTTATTTTTCCTATTTTTAGTACAGACGGGGTCTCGCTCTTGCTCAGGTTGGTCTCGAACTCCTGAGCTCAAGAGATCCTCCTGTCTCGGCCTCCCAGAGTGCTTGGATTACAGGCGTGCGCCACCACGCCTGGCCTCTTCATGGCAATATTTGACAGGCAGAGGGTGGCTGACAAATCTTTATAGACTGAATGATGGTGGAAAATTGGACGATACAGAAGTATAGAAAAGAAAATGATAAGGATTGTGGATGAGATAAAGGCTATACTTATCCTTTGTACAGGGCTGTTGACTGAGGCAGCGGGAACTCTAAGCCACTGCACACAGTTCCAATAAAGGAAGCAAAAGCTCTTCAAGAGCAGTCTTTTCCTTACAACAGTGGTAATGAGTAAAATAGGTGCTCGGCCTCCAGTCAGCAGAAGATGCAGAAAGACTTCAAACTGACAAGTGCCAAGGGCCTACGATTAAGTCCTGATTCACAAGGCATCCCCCCGGGAAGCTCAGCAAATGTCATCCGGGCTTAGTGCTCTCTGGCCAGAATCCTGACAGGAATGGATGAAGATATGAGCCCCTTAGAATCTTTCTGACATAAAACAATGATCTCCAACACATTTTTGGTTAGAGTTCAAAGAAAAAATGCTTTGAAATCTAAATGTGCTTGAATGAAGCTATTAAAACAAAAGTAAACGAAACTTTCATTAGCCTCAGAAAACTAAAAGAAAAAAAAAAGTAAAATTTAGCAGCATTTTTCACTGGTAATAATGTTATAACTGTTTCCTTCTAAAAATTCCAGTTTTATTGGCACATTCTAGGTAACTGAGATTGACATATATTGAAAATAATCATTTTGGCCATGAGGTTTAGTTTTCTAATCACATCACTCTTTTTGATGATAACTTTGTCAGACACTGAGACAGGAAGAGTCACCATGGAAATGTTCAGGTTACGTCCGGGGCACAGGTCTGGGCAGCACAGTTGGAGCAGGAGGTAGCAAAGGGCACTGCCTTGAGCCGGGATCAGAAAAACAAGACCCAGAAAGGCTCGCCCTCAGTCTGCCAGACCGCTGGTGTGGATGCCATGCACTTGCCTCCCCAGCCTTGGACGGTTCACAGACATGAGGCAGGTGTGCTATGAAGTATCCCACCCTGGGTCTGGGGATTTGAGTCCAGTAAATAGGTGAGTCTTAAATCATAACTATCAAAACATGGCTGAGCACTGAAACCTTTTTGTCATGAAAAACCAATCAAAGGAGTAAGTTATTTATTTATTTACATATGTAAATATGTATTTACGTGTGAAGGAATGACAAGAGTCTCGCTCAGTTGTGGCTAGAAGTGCAATGGCATCATCGTCACTCACTGCAACCTCAAATTCCCGGGCTCAAGCAATCCTCCTGCCTCAGCCTCCCGAGTAGCTAGGACTATAGGCATATGCCACCACACCCAGCTAATTTTTCTATTTTTAGTAGAGATGGGTCTCCCTCTTGCTCAGGCTGATCTTGAACTCCTCAGCTCAAGCGATCCTCCTGCCTTGGTCTCCCAGAGTGCTAGGATTACAGGCGTGAGCCACTGTACCCGCCCAGATACAGAGATTTTAAAGGACTTGTTCATCTTTTTCTGAGTCATCAAGCAATGAACAGCTTATTAAAAAACAAAAAGACCCAACTGTGTTCAATGTGATCCACTCAAAGCCACAATTCAACAGGAAGAAGACAACTCTCAAGAAAACCAGCACATCCAGCATGACCTACCTGTTCTTGAACCTGCCATTTGGTTCCTGGGTAAAGCCACCATTGCTACCTCTGTTGTAATATTAGTGTGCATCCCCTCCACCAGACATTCTTATAGACCTTTCCATTTTATATATTCTGTACTACAGATAATCTGCTGACCATCATTTTCGGCGGTATACAAGCATATAATCCCTGCACCTGAAAACAATAACAACAAAAACCCAAAACAAAAAACCCCAGAGCCAAGGAAAAAAAAAAAAATCTGTCACCCACCATACCACCTGGGAGGGCAGCTCAGGGCATTTGACAAGGTTCTAACTGAAGCTGGCCACTTACATGCTCCACCCATCTCCCTGGGATCTCCTGTTTCTCATTTGCGTGAATATTGGCATAAATAACTTGATTGCAAGGTCCTTTGACTGCACAGGCCATACTTTATTCTTCTACGTATTTGCTTTCCTTCCCACAAGAATCAGTGCTTTACTTGGTACAACCTAGGTTTTCAATAAATGGAAAAATAAGCTCTGGATGTTCATATTTATATCTAATTATCTATAACTGAAATGTTCACAGTGGCTCGGGGGAAAGGTAATGGCACAGCTAATTCTGAAATTCAGTTCTACGTATCTTCCACTGTCAGAGCTAGCTTTTGTTTCTGTGCATATGTCTCTCCTAATTCAACAATTACATTGACTGTGGATATTGATGGTGTAAGGCAGTCTTTGTTAACTTTTCAAAATTCACACCCATTTTTTGATAACTATAAAAACCTCACCCTCCGTAACCAGATTGTGATGCACCCTTCCCTGGCTGTCTTGGGAAACTGTGATGTGTATTCTCAGTCTGCTTTGCTCAACTCTCTCCTCTTCCTTAAATCTGATGACTCTCAAATCTCTGTCTCCACTCCCAGCCTTCCCTTTGAACTCCAGACTCAATGATCTGACTGACTCCTTGACATCTCCCCTTGGATGCTGTATTAGGCATCTCAGACTTAAAAACGGCCACAACCAAATTCTTAATCATCCTCCGACACTGCTATCCTCTTGGGTGGCCCAGGGGACCTCAATGGTGCCAATGGGACATTACCATTCATGCCCTTGTTCAAGCCTAAATCTCCATTCACCTTTGGCTCCTTTCTCACCAACTCCAAATCTAATCAGTCCATCAGCAAATCCTCCCAGCCCTACTACCTTCGAAATATCTCTTGAATGCAATCACGTCTCCACATCTCCACTCCCATCTGGTGCATGTTGGCAG
Source organism: Eulemur rufifrons (assembly GCF_041146395.1). NCBI lineage: Eukaryota > Metazoa > Chordata > Mammalia > Primates > Lemuridae > Eulemur > Eulemur rufifrons. Next base: position 51,776,988 of record NC_090990.1, read on the forward strand.
CTTCCCTCACCTGGGTGACTGAGACAGGCCCCTGTGGATTCTGGGCGTCATGCTTGCTCCTTCTCCAACCCCCAGTCTCTAACAGGGAGGTCAGTCAGTCACTTTACTTCCCAGTGTGCTTAGCACACTCACTAAAGTCAACCCCTTGGCCAACCGGGCCCTACAAGAACTGGCTCCAGCTCACTCTGTCCAGCCACGATGACCCCCACTTCTCCTCAAATATGCCCAACAACCCCCGCCTCAGGGCCTCGACACAGATCTTCCCCTTGCTTGAACTTCTTCTCACAGACACCACAGGCCTGCACATCTCACGGCCTCACTTCCTTCAGGTGGCTGGGTCAAGCATTATCTCCTCAGAAAGGCCCTCCTCTCCCTTCCCTTCCCCTGCTTGGCTTTATCTTCATGGTACTTAACTCTTCCTGGCACTCTGTTTTCTATCTCTGGAAGTATTAACCCTCTCCTTCCCTGGAATGTTAACGCCATGAAAAAAGGACGCTGTTACACCCCAGCGCCAGAGGTGACCCCTGACACAGACTTAGGCATTCAGCAACAACACAACAAAATTTTTTTGGTTACTGAATGAATACATATTCTTGACTGACCAGAAATATCAAATGCACTTAATTTTCTGGTGTTTGAATTATGAAAATAAATATTCACTTTTTACTTTTTCAAGTGAATCATAATATATGATTTTGAAAGTCCATATGCCTCCCCCACAGATGCTGATGTCTGCCCTCTCTGAAACACCCGACTGAGGTGTTTCAATGTATAAAAACTCATGGCCATCACCGAACTTTCACTAAGCATCTGGCATGTCTTGTAGTCTTTCGCCTCTTACTAAAGCCTTAAAGCTTTCTTACCTTTAAAAAAAATGCTGGAAGAATGAAACAATTAAAGACACTGTCTACCTTATCTATGGTCGTGGCAGTGTTTCTTTCAGTTATTTCTGAATACGGCTGGCTCAGATTTCACCACCAAGTGGTTTGCTACACTACTTTTGTTGTGTGGTTCCGTGCAGCTCGGGCCCGGCCGCCACAGAAAACACTGTGGAATGTTAAGCAAACTCCTCAGAGGAGACCCTGAAGGAAACACAGATCCCAACTGCCAGGAGTCTCCAATACATTTGGGCTTTCTGGCTGCCTGGCCAATATGGGTGCTTTTCAGAAGGGCTGTGTTTTCCTTCATGAATGAGCCCCATTTATCATGATGCTCTCAGTGGGCAGTGACAGCTCCAAGGGGACAGTCATTCTCCCAGCCCTCTGGCGTTTTCCCAGCATGGCAGTGAATGCCACCCTACAGAGACCACTATCTGACTCCATGAATTCTACCTTCCTTTCACTTGGTCCCTTAGCAAACCTCAGCTTCAGAGAATTCAGTCAACTGGCAATTGTCTGTTGTGTCTTTTCTCCTTTTTTTTTTTTATAGTCAAGTGCAGTAGTGAGGAGGGGGGAAAGTAGTAGAACAAGGAGTTCAATCTGTAACTGACTGAACAATCAAGTGAGATAACTTGCTACCTTCGGACCAGCCTTTTCTTTTCTTAAAGCATTATCTTCCTGGAGCTTTTTAGAAGATTCTGGAATTCTTGTATAAAAACAAGATATTATTAATTTCTAATTATTAATACTTAAGAAATAAGTCAGATATCGCACAGTTCAAGGATCTGGTCAAATTCTAACATCAGTGATAACACAGATCGAAAACACTGGTGAGCATCAGTTCCGCCCGTTTCCCTCCTTAATATATAACATGCAGTAAGTCGTACGCACGTCTTGGTGAACTTTTATTTATAGGTGTATTTCTTTAAAGCTTAAAAGTTTTGATATCAGTGACATGGAAGCCTATTGCATCAGTTAGGAATTTAAGTTACTGGGTGGTTTGTCCAAAAAAGGACCTTGGTACATATTGATTATTAAGCATTTGCTCATCCAAGTCAACTTTGATTTTTTTTTTTTTATTTTTAAACCACAAATCTGGATTCCTGGAATGGTGTGTGTGTGTGTGTGTGTGTGTGTGTGTGTGTGTAGTTTAACTCTGGACTTAATTCCACTGCAGTCTTCGCAGCCCTCTCAGGCTGTCCAAGTGGCTTCCTCTCTTCCTCTGTTCTCTGAACACCGAACACGGGCAGAGCCAACACAAACCACATGCTGGTGACATTTTGAACGACCCTCAAATTCCTGCACTCTTCTGCAAAGCTTCACTGCCAACCCCCTTCCCAGGCCCCCGCCTCCCTCAAACACTGTTTTACATTTTCTCCTCTTCACTCAGCTTGGTTGGGGAAGTATTTTGTTAACAGTTCTTGGCCAGTTTCAGCAGAGGGTTTCTGGCATTAGTCGGGGTTGTAGCTTTTCAGCACTGACTCCAGGAAATACCTTTCTATTGGAACTCGTTTATTCTTTTTTCTTCAGTCATCCAAAAAGGAGGAGGGGGGAAAAAACTTCTCACAAATGCAACAAAGAGACATACCAGCCACAAAAACACTTCTGTTCAGCTTCAAACCAACAGAATCGTAAAACACCAACTAAGGGCTTGCAAATCCCAAATCCCTTAAAGCCGATAACAAAGTCTTGTGAGTCAGCCATATCCACTGAACTTTAACATTTGCTTTTTCCTTCCTGTTTACGTGTATGAAAACGCGGCTGACACTACAGTAGTTCACCCACCAGAGACAGTCCTCAATGTCTTCCTGCTGGTAGAACCCGGGTTTGTTGGAGCAGAGCCCTGGTCCAAGGGTGGGCACGTGCCCCGATCATGCCAACGAGGCCTGAGGGGAGATGCCGTGAGGATGCTGGGGAGGGAGTCTGCTTCTTCGTAAAAGCCAGAAGCAGCGTGACAGGTGCCTCCTTGGGTCTCAACTGTGAAACCGGTCATGAGGCATAGGACTGTGACAACTGTGGCCACGACAAAGCGAGTCTAAATTTAAAAAACTCAACACAACAAAGAGGTAGACCACAGGGATGAAAAGAGCAGAGGTCTCTATTGGCAAATGGCAGAAGCAGCTGCCCCCTCCAGACTTTCTGAAGATGTAGAGAAACTACCCTCTACTTCTTAGGGCCACCATCAGTCGGCTTTTCTTTTTTTTTCTTTTTTTTTTTTTTTTTTTGAGACAGAGTCTCACTCTGTTGCCCAGGCTAGAGTGAGTGCCGTGGCGTCAGCCTAGCTCACAGCAACCTCAAACTTCTGAGCTCAAGTGATCCTCCTGTCTCAGCCTCCCGAGTAGCTGGGACTACAGGCATGCACCACCATGCCCGGCTAATTTTTTCTATATATATTTTTAGCTGTCCATATAATTTCTTTCTATTTTTAGTAGAGATGGGGTCTCGCTCTTGCTCAGGCTGGTCTCGAACTCCTGAGCTCAAACGATCCGCCCACCTCGGCCTCCCAGAGTGCTAGGATTACAGGCGTGAGCCACCGCGCCCGGCCCTAGTCGGCTTTTCTTTTCTGTTATGTTATAGTCTTGATATATGTGAGATGAAAAGAGAGGCTTATGGCTTCTTAGTTTGGTCTCCTCCTCTAATTTAGAAGTGAGAAAATCTGCTTAGCAAGCTTCAAGCTATTCGGGCAGATATGACTTGCTCCACATGCACCTATATTATTTAGCACAGAGGTCCTTGGTCTTTCTCAATCCAGGGTGCTTGCTGTATCCATCCATCTAACCAACCAACCGCCCATCACTCACTTTTTTCTTTCTTTCTGACAACCACCAACTGCTGACCCAGGCACTGGGGATACAAACAACCCAGAGGACAGAAAATACTGTACCCATTTTAGAGATAAGGACACTGAGGTTCAGAAGGATTAAATGTTTTTCCTAAAACCAAAAGTCTACAAGTGGCTGAGTTAGGATTCAAATCTAGGACCATGTGAATTTACAGGCCTTGTGTTTTTCACTATGCCATGTGGCTTCAAATGCTAGCCATCATTTTGTTGGTCTAATTTATTAATAAATAACAAAAACTATATTGCTTTTTAATATTCTACAATTTTGACTGCCCCAGCCCTGTCATCTGTAGTTAAAGTAGTTACACTGTACCATTTCTAGACATTTGCTGCATATCCTAGGTCCACTTTCCACCTGGCAGTAGGTTGGACACTGTGCCTACAGGATGGCAGTACCACCATGACCATATCTGCTTCCGCAGCACTCATCTCGCATCTGCTGGTTGCTGTCTGCACCAGGAGGGAGTCAGGGACCTTTTCTACCTTGCTCACCAGTGCCTGCTACACTCTGTGGCACATAATAGGGTCTCCATGCATATCTGCTGATTAAATGTAGGAAGAAAAATAAGCCAAAGAATAAGGTGCTGTCTCAGGAAATCCTGAATGCCAGTTCTTAGGACTCTTAATTTAATGAGTTGATATCGCTTCAAAGACCTTGGCAGAGAGTCCCATTCCAGAAGGTGTTTAATAAGTTGCTGACTAAGCTTTCTGGACACAATGTTTATAGCAAATATGTTCCTCGCTGTGAAACACTGGAAATAACCCAAACGTCCAGTATTTGGATGAAAAGTTAAACCAAAGGCCACTTATCAGTGCAGGGCTTATTTTATTGCCATTACAAGGAGGAGGACGTGGAGTGTGAGGAAACAGGAAAAAGGCAACATGAATCAAGGTCAGATGCAAAGGCAGACCAAGAAAGAGAATGAACACACTGACTCCAACTATGCAAAAATACGCACATGGAGACTGACTGGCATGAGAATGTGAAGCTGGACTCATATGAATACTTGAGTGTGTGATAAAAAATTCAGAATTTAATAAAATAATTGACATCTGGTTCTTCTTTCTACTATTTTCTCTCTCCAGCCCTTCTTAGGATCAATGTTACAGAATTCTTACAAAATGCACGTTCACAATTTAACATGTGACCAATTTAGAATAACATGCCTTCTATGTGCCTACGCTGAAAATGAATACCCGACAAAAGACATCCATTTATTTGCCACATAAAATGTATGCCACAGTATTCTCAGTGTCTGAAGGCCACACGATCGTGAATGCTGTGTGTGTGAAAAGCCCAACGCATGACTCTTTTCAGATTGCACACTCAGATAATCCAGTCTCTGCTTTCCAGGGACAGTCATTCCTCGCTGAGACTGGTACACTCGGGATGCCGTTTGCCTGAGGCCTGCACTTCTACACCCTCCCTTGCCTAACTCTGGTTTGTTCAAGAATTTCTGAACTTGGGTGTACCTCTCTCAAATCATAACAACAATGGGCACCATTTATTGAAAAAAAAAATATATATATATACACACATATTTTTTTTTTACTACCTACTGGGCACACTTGCAAACACTTTCCTCTATGCCTCATGTCAATCTTGTTTTCTAGTAAAACTCCAAACAGAGTATATGACATATGGTAGGCACTCTACAAATACATGTTTATTAATTAGTTACACTTTAGTTCATGTAACTCTCATATCCACACTACGAAAGAGCTATTATAATTATCAACATTCTGTAGGTAGGGTGCAGAGAGGTAATGTCAATTGCTTCATGGCTGACATTTTGCTAAGGCCAATACAACTGGGGTCGTTAGCTTCCTACCTCAGCTCATCGCATTTCAATCCCTGGCTCGTTCTCACCTGGAATATTATACTTTTATGAGTTAAAAATTAACCAGTAGAATGCAAAAAGTCATAATAAGTTCTAAAATTGTTTTTCTACTCATACCTAACTTGTTCTGCCATTAAAACATAGGTCCTTGAAAGGCAGAGATCTCGCTGCCCTCTATACTTCAATGGAAGTCAGAAAACTGGCAGGCATTGTTTTAGGCACTGCTTCAGGCACTGCTTAACGGTGCAGGCATTGCTTAAGTAAGTCCGGAAGTCTCAAAATTTTGTGTCAAGATATCCTGATCAAAACAAGACAGAGGCAGGACAAGTTCTAGCCAGTTAGAAACAAGATGGCAGAGGAACTGACCACCTTTTGACCTTATAGCTTCACTATACACTTTATTACCATAAAAGTTTCTAAGAAAATCTCCCATTCCCATAATGCACCTGCTGCCATGACACTTCCTGTTTGAACACATTTAGTCAAAAGAAGGGTGTCACCCTAATGCCAGGAAACACCACCACTTTCCAATAAATAACATGACTATCCCTCCCCTTGTTTAGCTTACAATTAAGCTGTTGCTTAAACAGAGGGACCCAAGAAGCCATGGGGGGCTGGCTCTCCTCCCCAGGGAGAACTAGCCTCTACTCTTACCGTGGAGTAGATTTTCTATACTTTCTGAATAAATCTCACTTTCAGTTCACACTGTTGGCTTGCTCCTGAATTCTTTCTTTGCCCAAAACCAAGACCCACTTGGATTTCAAGTGATTCCCAGGGTTGGGAATTACTTTCCTGTATCAGAAGGTATGCTCTCCTAAAATGTCTCACAGGTTCCAGACAAGACCACTCAGAGGAGGGTAATCCTGCTGCTTGCTGTGCACTGAGATGCATAAACCATAAATTATAATATATCAACTGTGAAAACAAAACAACTCAAGTTTGAACAACACAAAAATAAAACTTAACACTCCACACCCGAAGTCTAAAGCAGCCCAACTAGGGGTACGTGGCTTAGGGAAAAGGGTTCTCTGCTGTGGTAGTTCTGACTTTTGGGAAATCCCCAACTGATTCCATTAAATGATTCCTATGCTTTTCCTAAAGAGGTTCTGATCTAGAAAACGGGGTGGGAAATGGAAAAAAGAACAGTTAGCTCAGTTCCAGTCAACAGGGGTGCCACCTCTGCGTGTTCCATACCACGGGCACACACAGAGCATTTAACAAGAAAATCATCCTCTCAGAGCCAAGGCCTTCCTCAGGTGACCCAGTGAGCCAGGCTCTTCAAGTTCCGTGGTAAAAGGGCTGAGGTGACGAGTGCCCCCACTGGCACCATCAGATGACCACAATGGCCTTGAACCAGCCTCCCAGACTCAAGTGCTCTTTCCTCAGATCGTTCCTATTCATCAGGCCCGTCTATCCTTCCCCAGACTCCATTTTCAGTCCTCTGTTCAAGAACCTACAGGGGGCTCCTTTCAGCTTCTGCCTCGGACTGCTCTCTTCTGTTTGCTTTCCAACACCCTACACAGTAGGAGGCCACTTGAGGTAACCAGTCAACATTGATGGCTTCCCCTCCCATCCTCTTCCTCTCCTTACGCACCTCTCAGCCTCCACTGTGCTGTGACTCCAACCTGGAATGCCCCTGTCCACGCAAGTCCTGTCAGGCCCAGCTAACTCCCTCTCCTCCAAGGAGACCTCACACCCCCAGCCCCCACCCCGACTTACAGGCATTTTCACGTGTGTCAAACACTTTTGTGGAAAGGAACAGACTCCCTCAGGTGACCTCAGACATTAGAGGTTTACTGTAAGGATACACACGACCCTAAGGCCATGGAGACGGGCCTCACTGGGACCAGACAGGGAGCTGAGAGAAGCCAGGGCAGCACCAGGGCTGGACTTTGTGGTCCCACGTCAGCGGCGGCAGGGTGGGGTCCCCTTCTTGACCATGATCCAGCCTTTCTCTCTCTGCTCCTACTGCTGCTGCCACAAACCGTGGGTCTCCCCTCTGCTTCTGCTCACTCAGAGTTTGTCTCGTAGCCTCTCTGTGACTGTCTTCCTAGCCACGGCTAGAATGCCACTTGCCACCTCTCCTTGTCCTGGGGATCTTTTACTCACAGTCTCATATAAAGAATCTTATGGGTACATGGTGCTGGTGCGTTAAGCTGGGCTGATTTTTTCATGGCAGACCGGGTTGCTTGTCAGCTTACAGCTCTTCTTGACCCAACTGACTGTGGCTAAAGGACAGGGGTAGGAGGAGAAGAAATCACACTAGACACTTGACCCTTAGACAACATGAGTTGCACGAGTCCACTTACGTGCAGATTTTAAAAAATAAATATATGAGAAAATTTTTTGGAGCTTTGCAACAATTTGAAAAAACTCCCAGATGAACCGCATAGCCTAAAAATAGTGAAAACTTAAGAAAAAGTTAGGTATGTCATGAATGCATAAACTATACATAGATACTAGTCTATTGTATCACTACCACAAAACATACACAAATCCATTATAGAAAGTTAAACTTTATCAAAACTTATGCACACACGCATAGGCTCTACATGGTGCCATTCACCCTAGAGAAAAATGTAAACAAACGTAAAGATGGAATATTAAATCACAACTGCATAAAATTAGCTGCAGTACCTACCGTACTACTATAATAATTTCATAGCCACCTCCTGTTGCTACTGTGGTGAGCTCAAGTATTATATCTGCTTAAAATGCTGGGTGATGCTAATCATCTCTGTGTGAGCAAGTCTCTCCAGTAAATTGCACATCACAGTATAAAGTGATCTTTCATGGTTCTTGGGTATTTTTCACTGTATTTAGTCCAATACCATAAACTTTGAGTAACACCATGGGATCCATACAAAAAGTCACTAGTGATGCTTGGAAATGCTCCCCAGAAGAAAAAGAAGTCATGACATTACCAACATTACCAGAAAGAGTTGAATTGCTTTTTTTTTTTTTGGAGATGTACCACAGACTGAGACCTGCAGCTGCGGTTGCCCACCATTTCAAGATAAATGAAACTAGCATAAGGACCACTGTGAAAAAGAAGACAAGGAAATCCATGAAGCTGTTGTTGCAGCTATGCCAGCAAGTATGAAAATCTTCGTCGTTTTTCAAAATGTCTTTTTTTTTTTTTTTTTTTTGGAGACAGGGTCTGCTCTGTCACCCAGGCTAGAGTGCAATAGCATCATCATAGCTCACTGCAAAATCAAACTCCCGGGCTGAAGCAATCTTCCTGCCCCAGCCTCCGAAGTAGCTGAGACTGCAGGCGTGTGCCACCATGCAGGGCTAATTTTTCTATTTTTCTGTAGGGATGGCGTCTCTCTGTTGCTCAGGCTGGTCTCTAACTCCTGGCCTCAAGCGATCCTCCCATCTCAGCCTCTCAAAGTGCTGGGATTACAGACGCGAGCCACTGTGCCTAGCCTCAAAATACCTTTTTATCACCTGATGAAAACGCAGCTTTTATGTGGGTGCAGGATTGCCATAAGAAAGGCATAGCTATAGACTCTAATATGATTCATGAAAAATCAAAATCATTATACTATGTGACAACTTAAGGCAATGGGAAGGTGAAGGATCTAAAGTTGGAAAATTTATGCCAGTAAAGGATGGTTTGACAAGTTTAGAAAGAGGTTTGGTTTTAAAAATGTCAAGATAACAGGAGAAGCACCTTCTTGCCGACTAAGAGGCAGCAAATTCCCAGAAGCCATTAAGAAAATCATTGAGAAAAAAGGACATCTGCCTGAATAGATTTTTAATGCAGATCAAAGTACCCTATTCTAGAAAAAAAAAAAAATGCCACCAAGGACATTTTTAATAAGGAAGAGAAATGAGCACCAGGATTTAAGGCAGGAAAGGATAAGCTAACTCCACTGCTTTGTGCAAATGCCGCCAAGTTTATGATCAGGACTGCCCTTATCTATTGAGCTGCTAACCCCCGAGCCGTGGTGGGAAAAGATAAATACCACCTGCCAGTCTTTTGGCTGTACAACGGGGAGGCCTGAACAACGAGCACCCCTTTTCCGGATTGGTTCCATCAATGCTTTGTCCCTGAAGTTATGAACTACCTTTTAAAGTTCTTTTGATACTGGATAATGGCCCCTGGCCACCCAGAACTCCATGAGTTTGACACTAAAGGCAATGAAGTGGTCTACTTGCCCCTAACCTTAACATCACTAATTCAGCCTATAAATCAGGGGGGCATAAGGACCTTTAAAGCTCATTATACATGGCACTTGTATGGAAAGGAATGCCAATGCTATGAAAGAGAACTTCAACAGAATATCATGAAAGTACGGAAAGAGTATATCGCTGAAGATGCCATTGTTGTTACAGAAAAGAGCTGTGAAACCCACCAAGTCTGAAACAAAAAATTTCTGCTAGAGAAGACTATATACAAAGGTTGCACGTGACTTCACAGGATTTATGACAGAGCCAATCAATATAATTATGAAAGAGACTGTAAAATAGGTTGCGGGGGGTGAAGGGTTTCCAGATGGGGATCTTGGAGAAATTTAAAAACTAACAGACACCACATCAGAAGAATTAACAGATGACTTGATGGAGATGAGTGCTTCTGGACCAGTGCCAGACAATGAGGGAGAAGATGTAGAAGGCCAAGGCAGCCATGGTGGCACATCCCATAGTCCTAGCTACTCGGGAGGCTGAGGCAGGAGAATCACATGAGTTCAGGTGTTTGAGACTACAGTGAGCTATGATCATGCCACTGCACTCCAGCCTGGGTGACAAAGAGAGGTCCTGTGTCAAAAAAAAAAAAAAAAAAAGAAAGAAAAAAAGAAAAAAAAAACCAGTGCCAGAAAACAGACATTAGACAATCAGGCCGAAGGGTTCTGATTATTTAAGACTGCTTTTAATTTCTTTTACAACATGGACCCTTCTATGATACAGGCACTTAAAGTAAAGGGTGGAAGAAGGATTAGTAGTATATAGAAACATTTTTAGAGAAATTAAAAATCAAAAACATCAGACAGAAATTACAATGCATTTCTGTACAATTACACCAAATGTGCCTCTGCCTCTCCTGCCTCCCCTTCTGCATCCTCTATTTCTTCTGCCTCTGCCCCCCCGAGACAGCAAAACCAACCCCTCCTCCTCGCCCTCCTCCACGTGAAGATGGTGAGGATGAAGAACTTTATGATGATACACTTCCACTTAATAAATACTAAATATGTTTTCTCTTCCTTATGATTTTCTTAATAACATTTTCTTTTCTCTAGCTTACTTTAGATGGCTACAGTACACAATACACATAACATATAAAATATGTGCTAATGGACATTTATGTTATTGGTAAGGCTTCCAGTCAACAGTAGAATATTATCAGTTAAATTTTTGAGGAGTCAAAAATTATACATGAAGTTTCAACTCTGATGGGAGAGGTCATTGCCCCATTGTTAAGAGGTCAACTGTAGTTAGGAACATGGCCACCAATTTTTTTTTTTTTTTTACAAACAGTACAGGGCTGCTTCCCTTAGCAGAAACTGGGCCTTTGGAAGGGGCTATAGGCATGGCAGGCACATTTATTAATCTCTCCAGTGAACTGTTCTCCACATCTCTAATGCATTTATATGCATGCATCCCAGGCTTGGCCACAGACAGCAGAGTATTGTGTAGTATTCTACAATCATTTCATGCCATTTGTCCTGACTTTGTACCTTGTTAGGTAGTGCCAGCGAACCGAGACCACAGTGATGTTCATGGATAAACTTCACTAGAGGACTTAGCTTTCACATGTAAGTCAGCAATTAGACCGTTTGCACACAGTTCTAACATAGCAGTTCTCAAACTTCTTGGTCTTAGGACCCTTTTACACTGCTAAAAAAATTTAGAATCCCGAAAGGGGTTTTGTTTATTTGGCTTAATCTACTGATAGAGAAACTGAAACTGAGAAATTTATGAAAAACAACTATATTTTCCAAAATAGAAGAAATTTTAGTGAGAACTATTTTACTTTTTTATTTTTTTGTTGGTTTTTTTTTTTTTTTTTTGAGACAGAGCTTCACTCTGTTGCCTGGGTAGAGTGCAGTGGCATCATCATAGCTCACTACAACCTCCAAATCCTGGGCTCAAGCAATCCTCCTGCCTCAGCTTCCCAAGTAGCTGGTACTATAGGCACGTGCCACAACACCTGGCTAATTTTTCTATTTTTAGTGGAGACGGGGTCTCACTCTTGCTCAGGCTGGTCTTGAACTCCTGAGCTCAAGCAATCCTCCCACCCTGACCTCCCACAGTGCTAGTATTACAGGCATGAGCCACCATGCCTGGCTGTTTTACATTTTTAAAAATCTCTTTAATGACAAGTCTCTTTGCAAATCTCTTTAAAAGGAGACAGCTGGAATCTCATTTCTTCTTTTTGTTTTCATTTCTGTTTCTAAATCCAATTTTTTGTGATATGTTGTTTTGGTTATAGTGTATGAAGGAAGTCTGGCCTCACATAGACGTAGATTAAAAGCCTTTTCAGATACCTGTGGATATTCTTCGATACTACACCCAAACTTGACAAGTGGTGGCTTCTTAAAGGTTATCCAAAACCCTTTCAACTTTTCCTATTATGCTATATTAAAATCAATTAGTCTCTCTTGCTTGAAATAGTATAGACCTTGACCCATGCAAGGTTTTTAACAACACACATTGGTCACTGAAAAATATTGGTTCCCCAAGTTATACATGTTTTCCAAATGTTGATACACTGCATCACACAATATCAAAAATGCATACTCATTAATACCATCACTGATCTCATCAGGAACGTCTTTAGGTATTGGGAAGTGGTCAAGTTCATGGCAGCAGATAATAAGTTTTCTAAAATCTAACTTTTGCGATTAGAATTTTACCATTGGCAACAAATATGGACAATTGTTTTTCCTGAAGTGACGGGCTGTGTTCTTTTTCAAGAAAATGACTGCCAAATATCCAAGTCTGATTCATCACACCTTGTCTATCAGACATTCTGTCAAGTAAAAATGGTGTTGGGTGACAAAGGTGGCTAGTTCAGCTTGCAACTGAAATCATCGCACAAACATTTTTCCTTGAGACAACCGGCATACTTGATCATCAGCAGAGCTTTATTCTCCCTACTGTACCATACAAAATATTTTAAAAAGTGTGTTCTCATAATTATGAGACTTAGTAAATAAATACTTTTTACTGCTTCAGGGATATTCCTAAGTGAAAATGGCATTTTCTTCGGCTTTGAGTGTCGGCTGGTAAGGAGTGACTGCTGCCTTGATTAAGGACTAGGCGACAGCAGTTTTATCCAACTGCTTTCGCAGCATCATGCCAAATGCCAACAAATGAAAATGTCAAAACATCAAATAATGTCTTAATATTATTATCAAAACAAATTTGACCTTGTGGATTCCCTGAAAGGATCTTGGAGACTACCAAGGTCTACGTACCATACTTTGAAAAACACTGTTCTAAAAAGTGTTTAATAAATATTCTTGAATCCCTCAGTAAGTGAATAAAGCTTTGTATTACGCAGGGAGGTTCTGTAAAGGTTTTATGGATAAGAGACCTTTTCAGCTGAGCCATCAAACTCACACAGGATGGTAAACCAGAGGAAGCTGGGAGAAGCACAAAGGAGAGCTAGAAAAGGACAGGGAACGTCCCTAGAGCAGAAGCAGAGACAAGCGCCACTTGAGGTGATGAGCACCTTGCACATAGCCAGGTGTGCCATGCACACCATACCTCTGTCGATTCCCCAAACAGTCCAGGGAGGGGGTCTTCTATGCAGCCCTGTTGCAGAGATGGGGAAGCCCTGGCCAGTCTGGGAACCCTTCGCTGAAGGCATGAACCATGCCTATTTTCTTCATTAATGAATACTCAAAACCCTCTCACAGTGCCCTGCACATGGAAAGCACACAATGACTATTCACTGCATGAATAAAGAGATGAGGCTCAGCGATACCGATTATCTGCTCAAGGTCACACAGCCGAGAAGTGGTGGCTCTAGGATTGAACTCAAGTCTTTGGGCACCAAATCCCATGCTGTTTCCCCACATGCTAATGTCTTCACAGTGATAGAAACTCAGGCCGTACTGTGTGGGGGGCTTGGATGTCAGCACAGGTGGTCTATGAATGAGGAACTTTTAGTAAAAGAGTGACATGACCACATTTGTACTGTAGAAAGGTTAAACTCAGCAGGATCTGGGATGACCACAGTGGAGAAGGACAGGAGAGACCAATTTGGGTCCTAGTTCAGTGGTCTTGCTGGGAAGCACAATGTGGGTGTATACAGCGGCGGGTATCAGACCTTACTGATCTCCCCTGATTCTGGCATTTAACTGCATGAATTTGGCCATACTGCCTTTGCTGTTTGATCCTTACTTTCCCTATCTGTTGAATGAGAAAATAATAGTAACATATAATTTTATAGAGTTGTGAGAGTTAAGTGAAAAAAATGCATATAAAGCAACCAGTACTGTTCTTGGCTCAATAAATAGTAGCTACAAAAAAGAAAGGAATGGAGAGACAGAGGGAGGGAGGGAAAGGGAGAGGAGGAGGAAGAGAAAGAGGAAAAGAAAAAGGAAGGGCCATGAGGGAGGAAAAAGAGGGAGGGACAGAGAAGGACAGGTGGCAGGGGGAGAGAAATACCTGTGGAATGCCTGCGTGAACCTGTGCGGTGCCAGAGGGAGAGCGAATCTATCAGACCTGCTCGTGGTTTCCTAACCAGAGAATAAGAGAGAAGCATCAGATCATTCCAAGGCTTCAAGCCTGGGTGACCAGAGGAATGAGCTGGTACGAAGGTGCCAAGCAGTCTGGTGCTGTGGTTGCCAAAGGGCAAAGGCGTGGAAGTCCTTGTAGAGAAGGAATGGGCGAGTCAGGGGAGGGCACAGAACAAAGGATCGGTATCGTCAGTGCGATACATGGCCTTGTGAATGAGGGCAAATGGAAAAATGGGAGAAAACAGGATTTGAGACACAACAAGGAAGCACCTGCTTAAAACCATTCATGGGCCGCACACCCAGAGCCTAGATCCACAAGGCGCATTTGGGCTCTGCCTCCCCATCTCTAGCCAGCCACTCCTGCTGCTCTGCCAGACCTGAGATTTGATGCTTCACAGCTCCACAATTCTGCATACTCTGCTCTCAGTGCCTCTTCCTTAGAAGCACAGTTTCTCAAAAAGTGGCACTTGTTATCTTTAAGGTCATATGTTAAGATTATGGCAAACCAGGATCATTAGGGAGAACAGCATCACTGTGCTACCTTTTAAGGTCTGGGCTCCCTCACCGTCCCATGGGGTAGCCCTGCCCCAGGCTACCGCTCTTTGCCCTGCTGCTGCATCCTCCACGCCCCACTACACACACACTGCCCTCTGCCCCCGTCCAGCCAGCCTTAGTTCACTCCTTTCCCAGGCTTCCCACTGGACTTTGTTCCTTCTGCCCACCACTCCTCGGTCGGCTTCCTGCTGTAGTAGAATTAGGTGCGTCTCTTTCCCCCTGCACGTCACTCTGTCCTGGACATCTCTGCGAGCAGCAGATGCTCGGTCCCAGTTGTGTGGCTGAGTAGGACAGGAAGGCAGATAGAGAAGGGGCCATAAGAGAAGCAGCAGGCAGGGAGGCTCAGAGGTGTTACGAGAGACCAAGGATGATGAGGCCCAGCAGCAGCTAGAACATTTCACAGAGGAGCCTGCTGTGGGTCTAAAGCACACATTCTCATCGGGAGGGAAACTTGGGGGATGCAAGTAAAAAACATCTTAGATATTACAGTGGTCTGTGGCCCTCCAGAGCTCAACCCTACCCAACAAAATCTTATTCCTTAATATTTATCTCGTTGGGGAGAAATTTCAAGTTAAGTTCATTAAATTAATTAACTTAAATTTATCTTAATTTTTCTCCTTATGTGGTGATAATGAAAAAAAAAATGTTGAGAAACACTGATTTCCTAAAGGAAGGTGATTTGGTAAAAGGGGTGAGAGAATGGCGGCCAGGAAGGCCTGAAAGCAGAGCAAGATTGGGAGGAAACGGCAGTGACAGTAACTTTTCTCCTTCCCCGCATGGGTAAGCCCGAACCATAACCACACTGAGCATTTACTCCACGTCAGGCCCTGTGGTAAGTGCTTTACATGCATTGTTTTCCTTTTATCCTCGTAACAACCTTACAAAGTTATGTTCCTTTTTTACAGATGCTTAGAGAATGCAGGTAACGCATCCAAAGACCCACAACTGGTCAGTGGTGAGTGATACAAGATGAGTACTTAGCACAAGTCTGACACATGGTAAGCGTTTAATTATCGTAACTATGAGCAGAGCTGGCAGGCCTGAACACATCTGTTGGAGTGGGGGAGGAGTTTCTGCTACATGGTTAAGTGTATTAAAAAAAAACGTTATTTGAATGAGACAGCAGAGAAGCAAAAAATGAGACCAGGAGAGGAAACGATGGGCAAGGAATGCAGGCGGCAGTACGGGATAGCGTCCAGGCGGAAGGGTGGGCCTTGGCAAGCAGCAGAGAAATAAGAGGGATAGGAAGGAAGCTGAGAAAGCGGTGAAGGGCTGTGGGGCTGTGGGTGACAGGGGCTGGGGCTCAGAGGAGAGCAGGACGGAAGAAGTCCCACCCTCACTGGAGCCCTACAGCTGAAGTCACCTGGCAAGAATTCCTGTTGGACTCAATCAACATGACAGCACCGCCTTCCCCAGCAATCTTCTCAAATAAAAATCAGTTAATATTATGCCTCCTGACCTCCCACTGCCCCTAGACTTAGAAAAGGCAACCAGATACCATACTTAAGTGAAACAATTGCCATTTTTTTCTAGTATGAAGATAATTTCTTACCTTTAGAAACAAAAAACAAAAACAATTTCTCAAGCACTCAGTATTAGTAGTTGCATTATAAAAAGCTGAACTGAAAAATCAAAAACTTTTCTTGTGTCTATCAGAGAAGTGAGTTCACAGGGCAAACCACTGCCCCCAAAATGGGTGGGACACACAGGTGGCTACAGAGAATCACAACATACAGGAATAGAAATCTCCAAGTAGAAACCTCCAAGGGAACCAGTATCAAGGTAGGAAAATCTAACTGTTAACTGTCAAACTGCTGGAGGCTCAGTGTGGACAAATCTGAGAGGTAAAAATTCCAGGGGGACCCAGTTATAGAGAAGGGTCATGTGTTTGTGAGTTTTACCTCCAGGAGTTCTACCAGGTCCTCACAGTGAATGTTGAAGAAAAATCCCCTCATACTTCCAGCAGGAGGAGGGGGCAAAGGACCCTTTTGAAACATGTCAGAGCATTCTGCTCTTAACAAGGCCTGCCCTCAGGAAAAACTGGTTTTCCAAAGTCTAATGTGCTGGGATTTTATCAGAGCTTAACTTATCTGGGGAAAGGTGATACCCAACTCCAGCCCCTTCTAGCCATCCTGTCCCGCATAAAGGGACAAAATACTGAGAAGCACTTGTGAAGTTCATAGCCCAGGGGCACAGGCTCCTCAAAAGGCTGAGACCCAGTCACAGGACTATAGAATGCTTCCCCTCCCCCCAGTCTCCCCTCCACATTACTAAAGGCCTGTTTACCACGTGCCTTTTACCCGTATATCACTCTGCCTTTCAACAAAAAATTACAAGGCATACTAAAAGACAAAAAACACAGTTAGAAAAGACTGAAAAAGCATCAGAACCAGAGTCAGATATGGCAGAAATGTTGGAATGACCAGACCGGGAATTTAAAGAACTAAGATTAATACACTGAGGGCTTTAATGGAAAAAGCAGACAGCAGGCAAGAACAGATGTCTGAAATTTCTAAGAAAGAACTTTAAAAACCCAGAAATGAAGAATGCCCTTTATGGGCTCATTAGTAGATTG
Source organism: Eulemur rufifrons (assembly GCF_041146395.1). Classification (NCBI taxonomy): domain Eukaryota; kingdom Metazoa; phylum Chordata; class Mammalia; order Primates; family Lemuridae; genus Eulemur; species Eulemur rufifrons. The sequence goes on from NC_090990.1 coordinate 51,794,372, forward strand.
GACACAGCTGGGGAAAGAATCTCTGGACTTGGAGGATATGACAAGAGAAACTACCAAATCTGAAAAGCAAATTTGTGGGATGCAGCAAAAGCAGTGCTTAGAGAAAAATTTATGGCATTGAATACATATACCAGAAAAGAAGAAAGATCTGAAATCAATAATTTAAGCTTCCACCTTACGAAATTAGAAAAAGAAATTAAATTCAAATTAAGCAAAAGAAAAAAATTAGAGCAAAAATCAATGAAATTTAAAACAGAAAATCAAAAGAGGAAAATCAGTGAAACCAAAAGCTGTTCCTTTGAAAAGATCAATAAAATTGATAAGCCTCCAGCAAGGCTAAGAAAAAGACACAAATTACTAATGTAAAAAATGAAAGAGGGGACACTACTACAGATTCTACAGACATTAAAAGGCTAATAAAGAAATATATATATATATAAATAACTCTAGATCCACAAATTTGATAACCTAGATGAAATGGACCAATTTTTTCAAAGACACAGTCTGTCAAAACTCACAGAAGAAACAGATAATCTTAATAGGCTTATTTCTATTAATGAAATTGAATCAATAATTAACAACTGTCCAAAATAGAAAGCACAAGGCTCAGATGGGTTCACTGGTGAATTCTCCCAAATATTTAAAGAAAAAATTGTACCAATTCTCCAGAATCTAATTCAGAAGATAGAAGCAAAAAGAACACTTCCTCATTCTACAAGGCTAGCATTACTCTGAGACCAAAACCAGATAAAGATATTACAAGAAAACTTCATCTCTCATGAATGAAGATGCAAAAATCCTCCATAAAATATTAACAAATTGAATCCAAAAATGTATAAAAAGAATTATACACTGCTACCAAGTGGGATTTATCTCAGGAAAGCAAGGTTGGTTCAACATTTGAAAATCAATTAATGGAATCCATCCCATCAATAAGCTAAAAAAGAAAAATCACACAATTATATCAAGAGATGCAGAAAAACACTTGACAAAAACCTAACACACATTCATGATAAAAACTCTGTAAAATAAAAATAGAGGGGAACATCCTCAACTTGGTAAAGTACACCTACAATAAACCTACAGCTAACATCATATTTAATGGGAGCAACTCAAAGCTTTCCTGCTCTAAGATCAGAAATAAGATTGGTGGCTCTGCTGCCCGGCCCACAGCCCCAATTTAATAAAAAAAAAAACAAAACACACATTTGAAGTTCTGACTCGGGTGGGGCAAAGGCAATATATGTAACCTAAACATTTGTACCCCTGTAATATGCTGAAAATAAATAAATAAATAAATAAAGGAGAAAAAGATCAGGATGTCCCCCCTCACCACTGCTTTTCTCTCTCTCACTTTCTTCAGGACCTTTGAGACTATCGTAAAGCAGCAACCCACTGCTTTTCAACATTGTACTGGAAGTCCTAGCTAATGCAATTTAAAAAAAAAAGGAAATAAAAGAAGAAAGAAGAAATAAAAGTCTGTTCACAGATGATATGATCGTCTATATAGAAAATATGAAAAAATTTGACAAAAAAATTCCTGGAACTAATAAAGCAATGATAGCAAGCTTGCAGGATACAAGGTTTATATACAAAAGTCAATTGTTTTCTTATGAATCAGCAATGAACAAATTGAATTTGAACAAGATCTGCACTAAGAAAACTACAAAATTCTGAAGAAATATATCAAAGAAGAACTAAAATAAAAGGAGAGATGTTCTATCTTGATTCAATATTGTCAAGATGTCAGTTCTTCCCAACTTGACCTACAGATTCAATGCAATCACAATCAAAATCCCAGCAAATTATTTTATAGATATTGACAAACTGATTTTAAAGTTTATATGGAGAAGTAAAAGACCCAGAATAGCCAACTTAATTTTGAAGAACAAAGTTGGAGGACTGACACTACCTGACTTCAAGACTTACGATAAAGCTACAATAATCAAGACAGTGTAGCATTAGCAAAAGAACAGACAAATAGGTCAATGGAACAGAATAGAGAGCCCAGAAATAGACCCACATAAATAGGTCAGCTGATCTTTGACAAAGGAGCAAAGGCAATACAATGGAGCTAAGACAGACTTTTTGACAAATAGTGCCGATACTGGATATCCCCTCCCCCCCCCACACCCATCCAAAGAATCTAGACACAGACCTTACAACCTTCACAAGAATTAATTCAAAACTCATCACAAGCCTAAATGCAAACCATAAATCTATAAAACTTCTAGAAGATAACAGGAGTTTTATAGATTGACCTTGGACATGGCAGTGACTTTTTTAGATACAACACCAAAGGAATGATCCACAAACAAGAGAACTGATAAGCTGGACTTAATTAAAATGAAAAACTTCTACTCTACCAAAGACAATGTCAAGAGAATGAGAAGACAAGCCACAGACTGGTAGAAAATATTTCCAAAAGATACTTTTGATAAAGGACTGTTACACAAAATATATAAAGAACTCTTAAAACCCAACAATAAGAAAGTAAACACCTGATTTAAAAAATGGGCAAAAGACCTGAACAGATAGATATCTCACCAAAGAAGATATACAGACGGTAAATAAGCATATGAAAAGATGTTCAATATCATGTCTTTAGGGAATTACATAGTAAAACAAAAATGAGATACCACTACACACCTATAAGAATGGCCAAAGTCCAAAACACTGACACCACCAAATGCTGGCAAGGATGTGGAGCAACAGGAACTCTTACTCATTGCTGGTGGGAATGAAAAATGGTACATCCACTTTGGAAGACAGTTTGGCAGTTTCTTATAAAATTAAACAGTCTTACCATACAATCCAGGAAACACACAACTTGGTATTTACCAAAATGAATTAAAAAATTATGTCCACACAAAAATTTGCACATGGATGTTTACAGCATCTTTACTCATAATTGTTAAAATGTGGAAGCAACCAAAATGTCCTTTAGCAGGTGAGTGGGTAAATAAACTGTGATATATCCAGGCAAGGGAATATTATTCGGTGCTCAAAAGAAATGAGCTATCAAGCCATGAAAAGACATGGAGGAACCTTAAATGCATGCTATTAACTGAAAGAAGCCAATTTGAAAAGCCTACATACTTTGTGATTCCAACTATTTGACTTTCTACCATGAAGACAGTGAAAATACCAGTGGTTGCCAGGGGTTAGAAGGGAGGGAGGAATGAATAGGGAGAACACAGAGGATTTTTTTAGGACAGTGAAACTATTCTGTATGATACTACAATGGTGTATATATGTCATCACACATTTGTCAAAACCCATAGAATGCAGAACACCAAGAGTGACCCCTAATGTAAACTGTGGACTTTGGGTGATATTGATATGTCAATGTAGGTTCACCGATTGTAACAAAGTACAACTCTGGTGTAGGATATGGACAGTGGAGGAGGTTTTGCATGTATGGGTACAGTGGGTATATGGAAATTCTCTGTGCTTTCTGCTTGATTCTGCTGTGAACGCAAAACTTCTTAAAAATAGTTTATTAAATTTTTTTTTTAAAAAAGACATTGACCTGTGAGGCATTCAATCTGCCAGCAATGCCTGCTTTATGTTTGGATTTGCAAACCCTTTACCATAAATCCTCCCTCTGCCTCCCCATCTTGGACCACAGGTTGGGAACCCTGGTCTATAAGAAAGACAAGTGACATCCTGGAGACAAAGGTGCCTGGCCTTACCCAGACCTGGTACAAATTCCAGTCCTGTAATAACCAGCAAGTGATGACCAGGGAGTTACTAAAACTCAGTACGCCTCAGTTTTCTCCTTTGTAAAATGGGGATAAGAATACTTCAAAAGGTTTCTTTTTTTATGCTTCAAATGAGACTGAATTTATCAGATCTAACACAGCACTTAGCACACAACAGTAAGTTAATATTAACATTTCTGTTCACTAGAATCACTGGCTCGGATTTCAAAGTGTGGTCCCTGGACCACCAGCATCACCATCACCTGGAAACTGGTTAGAGATGCACATTTTCAAGCTGCAACTCAGACACATTGACTCCTCTGGAGGTGGCCCAGCAATCTGTTTTAACAGGTTCTGTGTTTAACAGACCTCCAGGTGATTCTGATGCTCATTAAAATTGAGAATTGCTTCAGACAGATGGGCTGTCAAAAAATAAAAATTAAATGTAAAAAGACAAAAATTTTTTAAAAAGAAAATAAAAAAATAAAAGTTGAGAACTGCTGCTCTAAAGTAGTTTTGGACTTTTTTTCTTTATAAGCAGAGGACTCCTTTCTTTGAAAGTGATCTTATTCAGAAGGCTGATCTGTAAAACACATCAATTTGAAACAGCTCTGACTGAACTGGATAGGAAAGCTCCACATGTGCCCTTGGGGGTCCCATCTTGTTCCCTGCAGCCATTCTAGAGCACCTCTGGGGCAGGGAAGTGCTTTTTGGCATAGTTACAGATACTATAATTTTTGGTGGCACCACTGGAAAAATTAAAGGACTCAACACGATGCTAAACCATTCAACCATAATTACAAGGCAAACCCGGCTGCAGTAAAATAATACTTTTTGGGTCACCCTCCAGTACCACAAGCTGGCCAGACTTGGCTATCTTATACGCTTGGGGCAAACTTCTCAGAAGTGCCAATCTAGCTATCTTTCTTCGGCCTCAACTTGATGGTACACTGCCTGCTACTTAGAGCACGCTGCACCCCATCAGGTCAGAAGACCTACCTAACTCGGCGGTGGCAAAAATACATTTTATGATCTGATCAAAATTTGGTGGCACACTCCTGACGAGAGGTGAAGCTCACCAGGGAGCTGTGGACATGCCAGTTGAGAATCACTGGCTTGGAATTAAACTGGAAAACTACAGATATAGAAGCTATAACTAAGGAGACCACCGTGAGAGGGTTTGACTGTATCTGTTTATTGAAGAACACGCAATACCAAGCTTTCAAAATGGGACTTAACATAGGCTGAAGATGAGTAAAGGAGCAAAAGACAGAAAATCAAAATGGGGAGATGCAGTTCTGGATAGAGGGGACCCACTTGGGTTCCTCAGATGAAACAGCTGACGGTGGAGCAATTGCCTAGGGAATGCCTACTTAGGCAAGATGATTATGAAAACTTGCACCCTCTGATCCAATCAGTCATCTTTCCCCTGTACCGTGTCTTCCAGCTCGTATTTCATATGGGCTGTGAGTTATTACTGTCTCTACTCTGACAATTAGGATCTGCAGTATCTTGGAGAAAAGAACACCCATTCACAACTCGTATCAAAACCAAAAGTATTTCCAGATACCAAAGACTATGAAAGAAAAAAAAGCTTGCAAAGGTAGTTCTCATTGATTTCCTCCTTGGAGCCTCTCTCAACCTCTCCGAGAGAGAGGCAGAACAGGTGTTAATTTAGCTGACAGATGAAGAAAATGAGGCACAGGCAAGCTAAGTGCCCTGCTAAAGGTCACCCTGAAGATCAGTGGAGAGCCAGGTCTAGAGTCACAATGCTTCAGAGGTGGAAGGGGCCTCAGAGAGAGATCTAGTCCTCCCCTCCCATTTTACAGAGGAGCCACCTTTCATCTGAGAGTGGGGAGGGAAATGATTGACCCGAGGTGATTCTCCTGGTTTGGCACAAGGGCCACTGGAAAAGAGACCCTCTCACCCGGAAAGAATGAGGCAGGAGGTGAGGACAAGTCTTTTTCTCCTCTGAGTTTCTCTAAAGCTGGATTCTCCAAAACGGTGGCTATATACATTTAAATTTAATTAAAATTAAACAAAGCAAAAAAATTCAACTCCTAAGATACACTAGTCATGTTTCAAGCACTCAACAGCCACAAGTGGCTGGTGGCCACCGCACCAGACAGACTGAACGTTTCCATCATTGCAGAACATTCTGCACAGAGCTCCCCTGAGGTACGCACGCCCTTTACGACAAGGATACAATGTTAGAACAGGCAGCTAGAAGCAGGACTCCTGGAGCTGCCACCAATTAGCTGTGTGAACACAGGCAGTCTCTGGGTCTCCACGCCTTCATCTGTACAAAGGAGAAGTCGGACTTCATAATGACAATGGCCCCTTTCAGTGGTAACATCCCATAATTCTGTACCTAAAACCCCAGATGGCAGGCTCCTGACTCTACCCAGTCTTCCTCCCATGCTGAGCCCTTTATCAAATTAGAGCAAAAGAACAATGACCTTGTACTTTATTGTTTCCTGTAGAAATGCAGTTACTGAATAAGAATTAAATAGCATGCTTCTAATTATTTCAAGGGTCAACATAAGAAGGATCTCTCTAAATATTCACCAGGAAGGACTGCTGCAGATAGTGACCAGCCTATCCCCAGTGTCCCTCCCTTAAGAACCTGCACGATAAATCTGTTGCAATTTAGGGCCAGAAAAAAGCGTGTTTCTCCAGAAGAAGTGGTACACTTCCTTTCACCACAGAATGAAAACTACACTGTTTACTATGATTTTTAGGCTTCAGTTAATGCCTAAGCATGGGAGGCCCCTGTTCCCCAGCAACTGAACCGATCCTGTCTGCAGCACAGAGCTCCTGATCTCCCTCTGGGCTTTATCTCCACCCCACTCAAAATACGTTTTCAGCAGAGGCCACATCTAACACTTTTTTGGAAGTAGAGCTAAAATGATAATGTTTAAAAAAATTAAATAGTTCAATGATTTTCCGACTATACCATACTGTAGCGGAATATAAATTTGGAGTACCGTGAGAATTAAAAAACATAAGCCTCATATCACAGAGCTGAACAGAATTACCTATCCTGAAAGAATTTGCAGAAGACTGGATTGTGGCAAGTTTAGCCTCCTCCCTCTCCCATTACCTTTATCAGCTCCTTCAATTGAATCAATTAAGCTCTAATTAATTAAAATAACAAGTATTCACTGAGTGTCGATCCAGTGTCAGGCACAGTTGTAAGCACTTTACACACACACACACACACACACACACACACACTCATGCTCACAATAACCCCAGGAGGAAGGCATTCTCATCATCTCCATTTTCCAGGAGAGGACACTGAGGCACCAAAAGGTTAAAGCAACTTGTTCAAGGTAACACAGGTAGCAAGTGTCAGAGCTGGGCTTTAAACCCTGCTCCTGCTTTCTGCCACTACACCAGCCCCCTTTTTAATACTGACAATGAGCATTTCTCACCTTATAAAGTATAAATTAGAAACATCATTAAAAAACATTACAGAAGCACACCAGTAAAAAAAAAAAAGAAAGAAAGAAAAAGAAATTGTGCTTGCTTAGCGTTTTAAACAGCTTCCACGTTTGTCCCCTACACCCTTCCAGACTGCCAGCCCCGAGCCCTTCCTGTTTAGAAATTTTGGAGAAAGCCAACCCTTTAATTCTGTCGCCTTTCCAACATTCACTCTGAACTTCCTCGGCATTGTTTTCTGGCAAAATAACCAAAGAGCCTGCATTCAGTGTAACAATCAGCTAAAGGCCTATTAATGATCAGCAAAACTGTTCCTACCTATTACAACTCTTTATTTAACAAGGGCGGGTCACATACTAGACAATTGCGCTGGGAACTGATAATTCCAGTCTTTGCAGCTGTTACAAGTCAGTTTAAAAATGAATTTGCATGAGTGATTGCTGGGCTCTTTATAAACAGGATACCTGCCAGGAAACAGTTCCACTTTCTCTTCCCTGGACTTCCTGTGCTCAAATAGATGCTGACACCGTTAAGTCTCAGGTTTTACAATGCTTTATATGCTTTTGTGATTTATATGCTTATCAGGGTATCTTCTGTGGACAATAAAAGAATACAAGTCTCGTAAATGTAATAGAAAATTAACACTTGAGTTATGTATTTTTTTTTTTTAGTCCTAGGAGTAGTGTAGTTAAACAGGCACAGGTTTGAATTCTGGCTCTGCTCCTCATGAGCTGTGCAGCCTTGGGCAAGTTACTCAATCTCTCTGATTTGCACTTTCTTCTGTAAAATGAACCAATTATATTGTCTTTATGGGATTGTAATGCCTAGTCAAGAGGAGGCACACAACAAAAGTTACTTCTGTCTCCTTCCCATAATCAAAGTTGTGAACAGTTTCAAAACCAAGTTGCACTCTTGAGGATTTCATTTTGATTTGGTTTGTGATCATCAAAGTTCTTGAAGGACGACTCCTTTCAGGTGCTTCTGGAAAGTGTTACCATACAAAAGGCTTCCAGTTCTCAAGGGGGAATGAAGAAATATATATGGATTGGAAATGTAATCCAAACAAAATCTCTCTTAACAAATACAAAAGAAAAAATCCCTGTATTTGTATAGGGCAAAACAAAGCCACAATTCGTTTCTATGAATGCACATTTTACAGGTTGCACTCCCCCTCACCATTTTTCCTTTACTAAATCCCTTAAAAATAAAATTTACTGCTGGCTATAAAACAAAATTAATGTTGACCATTAAAGTCATTTCTAGTCAGAGAGCCCACATATGCCTTTCAAAAACAATAATTTGCTCCTCAGAATGAACGTGGCCATGAGTAATACCGATGTCCCAGAATCCCCTGATTCAGCTTTCTCAAGAACACTGTCCCTGAAGTGTGATCTGCCAGAGAGAGGCCTCCTCAAAACCCCTTTTGTACCTGTGCCCCCATCCCTGGAGTTGCTGTGCTGTTACCCTGTGGGTTACTGTGTCAAAATGGGATCGGTGATGTTCTCCCTTCAAGGTCATGGCAGGACATACCAATAACGCACTCGTAAGTAGGAAGAGGTTTTGTTTTCATTTTTTTTTTTTTAACAGACAGATTAGACAGCCCAAAGGTAGGACTCGGCGTGTTTTGAGGAAGGGGCTCTGTGGGCTGACACAGAGAATCTGTGCTCAAAGGCCGTTCCCAGACTCCATAACTGGTGGAGGAAAATGAGCCAGAATCTTTATGACCACTCAACAGCCAACTCCCGTTTCTCCTGCTGTCAATTCTCCGCACTGCAGAGCCTCATGGTAAACTGCTCTCCGGGTGCTCCCACCTGGAAGCCTTACCAGGGACGGTGCCGTCTGGGCCCAGCACAAGAGGGGATAACTCCACAGGTCTGGGTGCAGCCCCTCAGCTGACTCTGATGTACAGACAAGCCTGAGAACCACTGCCCCTCACTTCTGCCTTCAGGGAGGCTGCTAGATCCTATTCTCTTGGAGAATTCTTTCTCTTTTCTTCTAAAGAAAGGAAAAAAAAGATAAGATAACGTAGGCAGCCATAAATTTTAAGCTTTTCTCAGGTCAAGAGAGCTCAAGGTCAAGTCCTTAGTGTGAATTCATCCCTCTGCCCCACCTTCAACCCAATCTCAAGTGATTGAGGCACAGAATAGATTCCTGGGCAGAGTGTAAAGGGCACCCCTTTCAAAGAGGGTGGGAAGGAAAATGTACCAAGAGGAGGAGGAGGGAAAGAAGTCTTAAGAAACAGATTCAGTGCTCCTTAGATATCCTTGCAAGAGCTTCCAGGACTTTCTAAGCCCCTGACTTCATTTGTTCCTCCTCCCCGACTCACTCAGCCCTCTAGTCTAGTTACAAATTACTCTTAGGAGAAGGTCCTCCCACCTTCCATTCTCCTGCAGCCTCCTCCCCCAGCTCGGGCAAGCTCTGGCCTCTGCTCTCACCTCCACCCTAGGTTTCCAGGTGGGCCCTCGCAGCTCAGGGTGTGACCCATAAATACCTGTGGGGCAGCAGTGAGCCAGAAGGGTAGGGAGAGGGTGTGTCCCAAGCCTCTCTCCAGGCCTGGCTCCTGCTTCCTCAGCCGTGCCTTCCTGGTCTAGGCAGGCCGGCGATAAGAGGTCCTGAGCCTGGCCAGCACCCAGACGGCCCCCAGCTTGCTAGATTTGACCAGGCAGCACAAAAACAGGAGAACAAGAAGTGTGGGGTTCTAATTTGACTTTTGCCATTTGTTAGTGCCATGACCTTGGGCAAGTAATAGAAGCTTTCCAGAAAGTGCCTCAGTATCCCTCTCTGTAAAGCGGAAATTAATGTTTGACTAGACTCCGCACAAAGCTTTCTGAAAAGTACGAAGTGCTCCAAATTAGATTATAATAATATCATACAAATTCTCTAGACATTTATGGAGTCTTCTAACCGTGGGACACTGCCGGTCACTGGCAATATAAACATGAAAAAAATGCCACTGAATTCAAGGGTATAGTACATTCTGGAGGGGAGACGGAAATGTGGTAGGTAAAGCTGTGTAATTCAACGTAATAATGAGTGTGCTGGCTGAATAGTACGCTGCTGGAAACCCAGGCAAGGGAAAATTTAAATATGTCCAGAGGTGGGGGGAGAAAAGAGAGCAAGAAGGTGACAGCAAAAGTAATATCAGGTAAACACAGATGGAGCTTTATATGTCAGGTCTTCTAAGCACTTTATGGATACAATCTTGAATGAGCCTCACAACCACCTTGAGGGCAGGTAGGTACTGCTATCTCCATTTTATAGATGAGGAATCTAAAGTTCAGAGAGGCACCCACTCAAAGTCACATGGCTAGTGAGTAGCGCTGGACTCTGGCTGTGGGCTTGACCCTAAGACCTGGATCATAATCTTTCCATACGCTACCTCTACCTTAACTGTGACACCATGCCTGACCCGTCCACGCCAGGCACGCCCCTCCTCTGCACTTCCACGCTTGTCCATTCACACTGCCATTTAACACTCCCATCATATTGTCATTATTTATGTGTCTGCAGTAAGTGCCTAGTAAACAGCTGGTGTTTCATGTTTTCTTAACGGATAAAAGAAAGAATGAAATTATGCTAGGTTTCAAGAGACAAAAACAGGAATTCACCGAGTAGCTTGAGGGAAACTTTCTCAAAAGTAGAGGCAGTGCCTTATTCATCCTTTTGTCGCCAGAGTCCTGTACTTATTATAGGTGCTTAATAAACGTGTAATAAACTCTAGGCACAGGAAACAGTATGAAGAAATGCAGGGAGATTTAAGACTACACAGTGAGTTTGAGTAACTCGGCCTGTGTGAATCACAGAGGGTGTGTGGGAACACAGAAATGCTTCTCGAATTATTCATAGGGAAAGACCAGCTTTTTAAATTTCTAATTCATCATGGGCCAATACGTTTATAAAATGCAGCAAAAATGAACTGCTAAAAATTGAACAAAATGCAAGTCCAGTTCTTTATTAGATTCAACAAATGTAACATGATGGTCAAATTGCTATAAAAATTACTAAATGTGTACTCTCCATGTCTGTACTTATCTATTAATAGCTGCAGACTGTTAGCAAAGAGGTCCGTCGGGCTGCAGGTCTGCATTTTGCAGCCCTCTGGGGGCACGGCAGGGGCTGTGTGGAGCTGCAGGAAAGGGCAGCTCGAATCCTGCCACAAGGGAAAGTGAGATAATGGTGTTCACCGAGGATTCCTGCGTGCCAGGCACTGTTCTGAATGCTTCACACCTATTAACTCATTGTATTTCACAACCTGTCTGTGAGTAGGTGCTACTGCCACCCCCATTTTAGAGATGGGGAAACTGAGACACGGAGCAGTTAAAAACATTTCCAAGATTCCAGAGCTGGAAAGCAGCACAGTCAGGCCTTGAACCTGGGCAGTGTGAACCTTAACTATCAGGCTATGATGCTTTTGGGGAACCCACAGACAGCTTTCAGCCAGGAAGTGACCCCTTCAGATCTAATTTTTAGGGAAATCGTTCTGGTGGCAGTGCGGAGGGTAGGCATCGGTCCGAAGCTACGACAATAAGCCAGGCTGGAGGCGCTGTGGTGGGTGGGGGGGGCGGTGCATGCCACAGGCTTTAGCTGGGCACAGGGCGTCTGAGCTGGGGAAGTGTCGATGAGGGACGAGCTCCGGATGACTCAAGGGTTCAGAGCTTGGCAACCTAGGTGGATGGTAGTATCTTAAACTGACTTAAAGAAGGGAGGAAGAAAAGCAGGTTTTGAGGGGAAGATGATGAGATCAGTTTTCAATAACGTCTACCTGCACTTGGAGAGCCCAAGAAAGACAATCTACAGTTGTGTTTTGGGAAAATTCTGGAGACTGTGATCTTAGTTTATTGAATTCGTGCAGTTACTATTTTTACCCCAGTTCCGCTAAACCACTCTCCTCCTCTTCTCCCTTCCCCTTTGCCCTGGTTATACTTACGATCGTTTAAAAAGCAGGAGCTCCCCAATCCTAAACTTTGCTCCCTTTGAAAATAACGCACAGAGCATATCCAGGGTACCACACTCCCTGCCCTCTACAGCTTATTTGTGAACAAAAAGCAAATTTCTCTATGAAGTCTTGTTTGCATTTTCAATAAATCCAAACTCTACAATGGCCTACAAGGGCCTATGTGATCGGCCCCTGCCTACTTCTCCAAACTCAGCTCCTACCATGCACTCACTCTTTATTCTTTATGCTCCTACCACAAGGGCTTTCTTTTTGTGCTCAAACACCTAAGCTTGTTCCCAGCTCAAGGCCCTTGCACTGACTGTTCCCTCCAACTGGAATGCTCTTCTCCCAGATTTCACCTGGCTGCCTCCTTCTCATTTGGCTCTCGGCTCAAATGACACCTCCACAAAGTGGTCTTTCCTGACCCCATCCCCAACCCATCTCACCATCTCAGTCCTCTGCTTTGCTGCCTTCACAGTCCTCACCCTACCTGAACTGACCTTGCTCATGTGGTTTTGACTCAGGAACTTTGTGTATCTTGTTCACAGCTGTATCCCCACAGGGTAAATAATTGATAAATATTTGTTGAATGAAAAACAATCATCTTATTAAAAACTGAAAAAAAGATGAAGAGACGGGGCCTTTGTCCACAATGAGCTAAACTTCTAGTAGCAAAGAAACATCTGAGTACAAGGAGAGACAGCACAGGGCAATGTCTCCTCCCCGTGTCCCTTCCCCTCCCAGAAGGCCACTCCAGCCCACCTGGTACATGCCTCCCCTGTTGAACTCTTCCCGCGGTACTATCAGGGCTGTGGACGGCAACATGGTGCCATGAAAAGAGCCCCGACCTCAGAGTCTGGCATATCTGGATTCACAGCAGAATGCCACTATCACTGCCTCCCTGAACCTGCTTCCCCGCCTGCAAATGGAGCCAGTATTCCTTACCTCAGAGGGCTACGACAAGGAGTGAGAAAGTGCATATGAAGTTCCGAGCACATGCTAGTACACAGCTGGCACTCAAAGGGTAACAGTCATCACCATTATCATGAAATTTACTGCCGGGACACTATAACTCTCTCAGTAAGGGTTTGATCAATGCATTTAACTGTACAAATAATGTCAATTGAGATTAAAGGTGATGGGTATTATGTGACACTATGATCATAATGTCAATTATAATTATAATGATAGTTAACACCTGGGCACTTACTATTAACCCCCCAAGTGCTTCATATACATCAGCAGCTCCTTTATTCCTAAGCCAAGAGTAGTATCCATCAATTCTAGGCAGCATATCTTGTCACATTTTAACATCCCTGATATTGGTATGACTCTTCCTGGTGGGCAGAATGTCCCTGGTTTGGGTGGAGAACCTGTGGCCTTCTGGATCCTTCTGGATCCTTGCCACAGCCTTTTTACTGAATCCAAACTTCACAGAACAAATCCCTTTATTACAAGGATTTTTTTCTGTAAAATTTGGATTCTGTTGAGGGGCCGTGCTTGGGTTCTGGAAGGCCACATGTGGCCCCAAGGCCACAGGTTCCCCACCCTGATGTGTGAATATGTTACATTATATGGCAAAAAGGACTTTGCATTATGCAATTAAGGTTCCAGACCTTAATACAGGGGAAGTATCCTATAGGTGAGGCCAATCTAATAAACGTAATCAAATGAATCCTTAAAAGCAGAGAATTTTCTCTGGCTGGAGGCAGAGAGATGGAGCAGAAGGGACATCAGACAGATTCCAAGCATGAGAAGGACTTGTCATGCTGTTTGTAGCTCTGAGATGTAGGGCTCAAGGGTAAGGACCAGAGCGAGGTCTCTGAGAGCTGAGGGTGGCCTCCTGTTGAGAGACAGCAAAGAAATAGGTCCTTAGTCCTAGAACGGCAAGGAACTTGACTCCCCTGACAATCTGAATGAGCCTGGACATGGATTCTTCCCAGAGACACCCAATAACAGCCCAGCTGGCCGACACCTTGATTCAGCCTCATAAAACCCAGAGGAGAGAAACCAGCCAAGCCCACCCTAACTTTTGACCTACAGAACTGTTAGATAATACATTTGTGTTGTGTTAAGCTGCTCTATTTGTGGTGATTTGTTATAGGAGCCATAGAAAACAATACACTCTTAACAGTTGATGTGGATTATGGTTTAATTGTCAGCATTTTTTTTTCTTCCTTAGTGGCACACATATAACATAATGGCACATCTCATAACTGATGGCATCTTAGATTTGTTGAAATATAGTGTTATTATTTCTGTTTTGCTAATGGGCAAACAGAGAATTCTCAGAGATCAGGTGATTTGCCTGAGAGATTCAGACTGTAATCTCAAGCTCTAAACCACCATGCATGCTGCCAGAGAGCTGGAAAGGGGTTGAGTATCCTGCCAGAAGGCCAAGGAACGGCTAACATGACCTCTCCCAGGCCTCTGCGACATGGGACCCCTAATGCAGTTGACCAGAAAGACTCAGGTGGGTCTGGAAGCATTCATTCATCCACTAATGATCTGGCACCCAAAGGCGCTAGGTTATCTTTCCAGGTACTGGGGACAGAATAACAGAGCAGGTCAGGAGTTCAAGACCAGCCTGAGCAAGAGCGAGATCCTGTCTCTACTAAAAAATAGAAAGAAATTAGCTGGACAACTAAAAATATATACAAAAAATTAGCTGAGCATGGTGGTGCATGCCTGTAGTCCCACCTACTCAGGAGGCTGAGGCAGGAGGATTGCTTGAGCCCAGGAGTTTGAGGTTGCTGTGAGCTAGGCTGATGCCATGGCACTCTAGCCCGGGCAAAAGAGTGAGACTCTGTCTTAAAAAAAAAACAAAACAAAACAGAATAACAGACCAAGATCCTGTCTGTATGGAGCTGACACCATAGTGAGGGAGATCAATACTATTGTGATAGATTGAGATAAGCACTAGAAGGAAAACAAAGCAGCCAGGGAGCTTTAAACCAACCTTCACAAAAGTCAGAACCTGTAATACATATTCAGGAGCTGAAAAGAAACAGAGAACTGGGCCTGGAAGATAAGATCCTCTCTTTGGGATCTTTCATGGGCCACTTGCTACTAGTGTGGGAACTCTGAGAAAGCCGTTTTTTGTTGTGGTAGTTTTTTTTTTTTTTTTTAATGGAGATGTAGGCTAACTTTATACAGGCCTGCCTCTTATGAATTTCTAAAAACAAACAAAACCACAACCATCTTTTCACCAACCATAATTTCCCTCTCTTTTGAGGGAATTCAGTTTTAAAAAGATGAAAATTAATTTTATATTCAAACAGTATCCCAAGAGCTGACTGAAAGGGCACCTCAAAAAGAAAGACGTTTCTGTGCAACTCCCAGCCCACACCCTTTGTAGAATCCTGAGCTCTGGCCTGTCTTCTTACACTGTGCTTGTACTTTCATCTTCTCTCTCTCCTTGGAAATAGAATAGACAGCTCTCTGATGGTGAAATCAAAGGGAGAACAGGAGCCCGATTCAGGGAGTAAACAAACAAACAAACAAAAAATGCGGCATGTATAACTTTCTTTCAGGAGATACATGTAAATAGAAAATTCTAGATTTCTTAAAAGATTTTGCAGGAAATGCCATTGAAACTTATATATTCTCCATCTCTCTCTCTTGTTTTTGTTTGAGAGGGAGAAATTCTAGACTAGAAGATCATCTTCATCATAGTTTTGGAGAAGCCCCAGTTTAATAATACCATTAGCCGAAAACTATTTATAATTCAGACATTAGCAACTGGCATAAAACCCTACTTTCCACTTCTCTTGATTTTGCACTGACAATTTGGCAGCCCACTCTTCCCTTAGGCCCAAAAAAGCCATCACATTCTTAAGTCTGTATTTAAGAGATTCTGACAGAGATGTATGCAAGAAGAAAGGTCAATAATGCCCACAGGAGAGTCTACCGGCCTACACAACATGCAGGAAAAGATGTACAAATGGCCCCAAACCTCCACCCACCTTACTCATAATCAGAGGAATTTAAACTATTTTAAATTACCATTTCTTACGAAGCAGATTAGCAAAAATAAAAAGAGCTTACACTCTTCTTGCTGGTGGGCCTGTACGCAACCAGCCTATCCAATGCATCGCCAATGGGAGGGCAAAATGATTCAACCCCTCCAGAGGGGGACTACAGAGCTCTGTGATTCAGCAGTCCCACTTCTGGGAATCAACCTTTCGGCACATCCTCACAAAGGCAAAGGATTTGCTACACCTTTATCACAGCACTGGTTGTAAAAGCAAAAGACTGGAAACAGCCCAAATGTTCTGCGGTAGGGGACTGGTCAAATAAACCATGGCACGTCCATGATAGAAAATTATTATGTTGTTGGAAAGAGAGAGGGAGAGAGAGAGATAGAGACATGTCTGATATCTCCAGGACATACTGCTAATTTAAAATAGCAAGGCACAGAAGAGCATATATATTAATAGTATACCAACTTTTATGAAAGAAGGGAGAAGAATAAAAATATCCCATATTCTTATTTGCTTGTATTTACAAATTGCTACGTGTAGAGAATATGGGAAAGGCTTGAATGGAGATGAGCTAGGAGCAAGATTCTTTCAGTATTTACCTTTTTGTATGGTTGTGAGGTGTTTTGGAGACCATTTAAATATATTTAATATTTTTTAAAAATGAAGAGGTTGTATAAGCTATTTTTCCAGGAGTGTGAAGAACAAGACAATAATAGTTTGGAAGAAACAAAGCTAAAGGTGGAGTTCGACCGGCTTGGAAGAAGGGGTCTGGAAAACCTGGGTTTAGGAAGGTGAGTTCTCACATGAAAATCAGTAAGTCAGAGAAATCTCAGTCCGGAGTTCAGGAGGTAATCGCAGTGAGCATGGAGAGGTTGATTTCTGCTCGGTTTTATGTCACCTGCTGGGGATGGGTGGCTCTGAGTGCCTTGATATCTATTACAGCTAGAAGGAAGTCAGAGAGCTGTAGGTGAATGGGAGGCAAAGACAGAAACACCAGGATCACCTCCCAGGCAGCATGCCAGGGGCATTTATTTACTCGCTAGATTTAGACAGTAATGGCTGAAGCATGCTGCTCATCAAATATTTATGTTAAAAAAAAAAAAAAAAGAGGGCATATCATGTGCTAGAATATTCTGCTTCATTCAACAGAGAAATATTCCTGAAAAGTTGAGGCTCTGGAATTTTATAAAATCAAATCATCCTGTAAATGCAACAGGTGAGTTTGCTACTTAAAGACATTCTGTAGGGAATTCTTGTTAGGAATTGTCATCTTATGCTATTTCTGCTTTGGGAATCTGAGTTTGTCTGAAGAAGGCTGAATTTAACCATATTAAAGTGAAAGACATTCACGTTTCTGCACCTGTTGGCTTTTTTCATAAGGTGTAGTCTCTCCACAAATTACCACAAGGCCAAGGTCCGAGGCATGAACCAGCACCTTTAGACTCAGAACCACTGCCTTAGCAGTTAGATCCACTAAACACAGCTGATCCTACCTGCTGTACAAATGCCTCCCAAGAGAGCAGCCAGGAGGAGTATATTCTGATAGCAGCTTTCTAAGGGATCAACTTAAAACAGAAAGCATGCAAGAAGTGCCCATTGGCACTAAGCAGGACACAAATAAACTCTCTTTCTTACTTTTTGGTAGCTTTGGCAACAAGGTTTCCCACTTCTTAGCCTAAACTAGAAAAGTCTTTTTAAGAAGCAGCAGCTGCTCATAGGTAAGTTCCAAAGGCTCCTGCAGCCACTGTCACTTGCACCTTGTCCCCAAGGAAAGGGTCCACAGCTGGTCAATAAATAACACAAAGCCCTTTCCACATTCCCAGGAGTTACTATTACTCCATTCCCTGCACCAGGCAGACTACATGCAGGGTACCTTGGCATGTATTAAGTGACACTGAGTAGGCTGGTGTTCAACTAACAGTAAACAGTGTCAGCAGCACCCCAAGTACTGGTCCTTAGCTGCCCCTTAGGAAATGATGAACTGCGGAGAAAGAAGCCCGCTAGAGGGAACGTGTACTACTGAATGTGTTTCCTAGCAAATATGATCTATTGTACTTTTTTGATTAAAAAAAGAACACTGGCTCATGTAGCTTGCTGGCACACTGCAGAGAACATAGTTTTATTCCTTCATTCCTCTGGCATTTATTACACTCCTACTATGTGCCAGACTCTGCCAGCTACAGAGCTATTGTGGTTGAAGGGGCTTTGAGAAGCAGAGCTGCTGCTGTTAGCCACATTGTGCCTTTGAGTTTAAAAAAAAAAAAAAAAAAAAAGACAAACCCTCCATGTGGACCTAGCCTTGCAGGCTTGATAGCATCAAAATAAATGTCCCTTCTTTCGGCAGAGAGAGTCCTATTGCACAATGCATGGGTTTTTGAGGATTTGAGCCTCACATTTACCTCCCTGGCCAGGTACTCCTGTGCAGTAAACAACCCATACAACAGTTTAAGGCAGCCCTGTGAAGAAGTCACAACCCAATCCTTTTGCGTCTTGGCCAGACATCCAACCCTCGTACGACAACTTATCTGAACAGCCAATCATGACCTTATACACCTACATGAAGCCTAATGGTCTAATTTGCAGGCCATGGTCTAATAATCCAAAAGGTTTCATTAGTTTGGGTACAGCTCAGGCACCTAGTCTATTGGCTTCAACACTTTGCTAATGTGCCTGAGATTCTGGTTTAATAAACCTGGGGTGATGGTTTTATCTCAGTAAGGTCTTCAGTCAGCCTCAATAAAGTCTAATCAGCTTTTGAATTTTGATTCCTCTTCCCATCCTTAGATGTAGCTCATGTTTGGGATTTAATGGACTTCAATTTGAGTCTTCTTTTGAGGTGAGGCCTCATGCTTTTCCTCTGCAATGATTTCTTCCCAAAAAGCAGACAAAATTTGAGGTTACCACAAGTTAGAGGTCTGAATCAAAGGGCCCCAGTGGGGGCTAAGGGTTTAGTGTCCAGTGGTCAGGGGCATCTTGGCTGGCAGCATCTGCAGCTAAATAAAAGCCTGATTATTGTACATCAGTGAAGTTAAGAGTCCACCCCCAGTGGCACATATGGGTTTGCACACAGCCATTCTGAATGAAGGCAATTCTCCATGTACAGAATGCAAGTGCAGAGATGACAACTTCTTCAGACCCTACTCCAGTGAGCATTTGCGACCATGCCAACTCTAATTCAACCAGAGCTTACTCTTCTCTCCTCAGTCAACTAAAGGGGATCCTAAGTCCATTACATGACCTTGACTGCAAGGGGACTGGTAGCCTATTGTGTAAGAAAGCATAAGAATATCAGGCCTCTGACTCTCTGGCCCTAAAGTCACCTACTTATAATCAATACATGTGGAAATACAGAAGATTCTTAGCAAGTGATTCATTCAGATGGATCTGAAAAAAGTTCTTTTTTTAGATCCTAGTCCTCCAGCAGAAATGAAAGTATCAAGAGTCATAACAGTCTGCAACCCTCTGGTTTTTATTGTATAGTAATCCTCTGAAATATAGACCCATTAAAAGAAGACAAAAGCCCTCCTTGTCACAGAATGGCAACCAGACACTCAGAGCTAAGCACTTTTATGATACCCAATAAAGCCTGACATGATAAACCGAACATTTAAGTGACAGCAGAAATGATTTTCAAGACAGACTCTGGAATACATGGAATAATCCAGCTAGAAGTTACCTTCAGTCAAATCACCTCCACTCTCTGCCCTGAATCCAAGCTACCTGTTCACTACTCACCTGTTGTTCCTTAGAGAGGAAAGCAGAGAGGTCAGGACCTGTTGGTGTGAGCTGGTTCTAGAACAGGATTTGTCCCTTCATTTGTCCTATCAAGGCCCCCTCTGAGAGGCCAGGGATAGGAGAGGTGGACTCCATAGTCACCAAGGCACTGGGCCTTTGTGTTTGCTTCAGGCCTGCTGGGTCTCATGGCCATTTGGCAAGCTTTGACTGCTGTGGCTGAAGAGTGGTGAGCCCAATGGACAGGCACTGATGAGTCTCCTCAGGGATCATCTCACTTTTAAAAGGAATTTATGTTTCTCTTGATTTATAGCTTTTAAACAAAGCTGCTTCCGTAAAGCTCCCTTCACTCTCACCTCCAGCTGGACGTACCTCAATTCTCAGCAGAGCGCTTATGGCATGAGACCTGGCATCAGAACAACTCTGGGTCAAATTCTGCTCTTGCCACCTGCGCAAGAGCAAAATTCATACCCTTAGGGAACCTCAGCTTCCTCGTCTGGGCTGCTGTGAGGACTGAGCAAGATCATATATGGGAAGGGCTTAGAAAGGGCCCAGATATCTATCAAAAAATGGAATCACAATTGTGCTATAACTATTTTTTTATCTATTGAACCTTCTTATTAAACTAAATGCACAAATGTCTTCCTCATCGCCACCTTCCAGGTGTCTGATATATTGAAGATGCTGTACAAATGCGGCTTGCTAATGCCAGCCTGGACCTGGGAAGTCACAACTTCCATAAAGTCAAGATCCATGGACTAGGTCTATATGCAGATGCTAATTAATAACCCACTGGTGTACTTTTCAAATATCTCTTATGAAGATCAACCTATAATCTTCCGAAAGGGCCTCTCTTTTACTGAACAATTCTCACTGAAAAAGGTTTTGACATTTGACTAAAAGTAATTCAACTGCCATGAAAGTTGGTGTTTTCCCCCAAAAAATACAGTCCTGATATTTGTAGTTAATAAACCAGAATTATTTTTGAGTTATTATACAAATGAATTTTTTTTTATTACATATGCATGCTCATTGGGGAAAAGCTGGAGGAGGGGCACCATAATCCCATCACCCATTTGTCTATAACTTCTTCTAGTCTTTTTTAATGCATAGTTTAAAAACAATTTTAAAGTAGTTGTAATAATGCACTATAACTGTGCATGTTGTCTTTCCCCTTTTAAACTACAGCAGACTTTATGCATTACTGATTTTTTTAGAGTTTCTAATAAAAAGGAAAATGGATGAGATCCAGGACAACTAATTTGTTCAACAAATTAATACTGCAATCCATTTCACATGTAAAATACGCAATGGTGATTGCCTAATAATATTCTCTTACTTTGTAAGTACTATTTGGCAGGACTTTTTAAACTACTGAGCTTTTTTAGATTTGGGCGAAATGTTACAATTTTGTAGAGCTGTTTTCCTGTTACAAAAATAATGCACGCTCAAAATATAACATTTAGAAGGAGGAAATTTCAATAATAATTAATGTTAATATTTATTGAACACGGACCATGTGCTAGGCACCATTTTAAAATGCTCTACATAGATTAACTCATTTATTCCTCACAACACCTAATTGAAGCATAGATTAAGTAACTTGCCCACAGTCTACACACCTAGAAGTATGATCCAGGAATCCATCATTATGCTATGATGTTTTCGGGGTGAGAAGAATAATTTATTCAATCAAATTCTCCACTGCTTGAGAGTATAATGTCATAGTCAAGAAACAATTCATAATAACACTGCAGCCTTTATAGTTATTTAAAATTATTATAAACCACCATCTCTGCGTCTCAGTGGAACTATTATATTAGTAAAATCAGACATCATCTGTGACATGAGCTAAGATTTGCGATCTGCCCAATTCTGTCCACCTGATATACATTAAACAAGACAAAAAAGAAAAAAAACCAGAAGCTTAAAAGGGTTTGTTTTAAAGATGGAAGCATTTTAAAAATTTTGCAAATTTTAGCAAATGAGCCAATGATGTGATGAGTAGATTCCCTGAATTAACTGAACACTCATTCTTACAAAAGTTTAAAAATAAGACAAACACTCATAATCAGTCCTAACACTTCTTATAGCTTATCTGTTGGCCTTGGACCTCAGTACGTGCAAAAATAAATAACCGGATACCCTTGGGTCACATTTTTTCATACTTTAATTAAAAATCGTACTTGGTTAAAGGCAAATACTTTTTCTGTTCCTGGTTTAATTTCCTACCCAGAGCTAATAAACACAACTTTTTGAAATATAAATTCCTTTAACTTTAAAAGATAATGAAATGTTTCTGGCTGCCTGTCAAAATTACTATGCAACTGTACCTTTAGCACTGAAAGCATATTAAAATTATTAATCCTTTAATCATAATTATTCATACTGCTGTGGTAGAAGCATGACACACACACATACGCATAAATATTTTACACACACACACACACAAATCACATACCTTCTTTGGAATTTAAAATTGCTCTATCTAGCATTTCCAGAAGGTTCAAGCTGCCACCTTGTAGTTTATCCAATAGCCTGCTGCTTGAGCATGCTAGTATAGATACGTAAAACATCTGAAAATTTTGAATATTTACTGTGTGTGAGATTCAGTCTAAGTGTTTTCCAAAGATTGTTTCATATACTTTCATGAAGACCCTAGACAGAGAGAGAACACTATTCTCTCCATTTTACAAATCCGACTGAAAAAGGTTAAATAACTAATATTCTCATCCAAGTCTATCTGGCACCAAAGCCTATACCCCAAACCACTATTAAACTGCTTCTCTTCCAAGTTAGGGCTCAGAAAAATTTACTTAACTTTCACAACTTAACTTTCCTAGGTTAAACTTAAGCTGACAAAAACTTGCCCCACCCACCCCACCAAAACCAAAAACCACCTAACAAAAATCCAACAGTAAATGACATTCTAAATTTGATTTTTTTTCCTGCAAGTGACAAACTCCTGTTTTCTCTAACAAATGACAATACAAACCTGCAAATCCAATTGTTAGAGAGCTAGTCTTTCAAATAAGATTGGAGCTGTCTACATAGAAAATTTTTATAATAGTAATTTTTTCAGTCTGTTGTGAAACACAGATTCACATTTTAATATATTTCTATACAAATCTAAACGGTCTCTGCCCAGTCAGGGTTTGACACCTAGTAAGTTACTTGGGTTAAATACAGCAAAAATATGACTGCATTATTTATAAGGTCTGCTCAGCATTTTTTGGACCTAAACCAGGGCTTTATGGTGCTGGTTAACTATTAGGGAAGGCAAGGGGCTGAACATTTGATCTGAAAGTCATTTTCCACTTAAGTCTCTGTAAAATGTTTGATTACTTAAAAAAAAAATACGTTTGTATGAATCACATGTTAGTTTACTGGAAAGGGGGCTTGCTAATACAATTTAGTTAAAAAAAAAAAAAAAACAACTAGCTCCTTAACTTGAATGTGATTGTTTTGGCAATAGTAAAATGCAATCCCGTCCTTCTAGCGCTGCCTGCCTTCCTGGTTCTCCTAGGTGAGGGCCACGATCCTGCGATAATTTTACTTCGAGAACTGAGAAGCGCTGGCAATGGTGCAGTCTGGTGACTAGCTCTTTAAAAACAAAGCTAAACTCCGCTTTTAAAATAGACAACACACAGACACAGACCCTGCTTCTGACAACATCCAAGAGATTCATTATAGACAATCCATTCAGGCGAAGCTACAACCGCCCCAGGAAATATAAACTGTGTCGGCAAAGACAGCAGGGGGGAGAGGAAGTAACCCATGGGAAGGAAGCTAATCATGTGAAGTTTGTCCAACTCCGCAAAGTCTAATAAATTCCCTGTTTGTTTCCACTCGGGGCAGCCATTAAACGTGCCCTGACACGTGGGCGCCGGGGACCTCCCTTCTAACTCTGGTGTTTAGCTGTTTCCTTCTCCAGCCACTTGTTTGTATACAACCACGCCCGAACAGGATGACCACAAAATGACGGGCCTCGCAATTCCTTCACTCAGATTTCCATTTGTCCAAAGTTTCACTCCGCCGCGGTGAGTTTAACGAGAATCACGGCTTCCTTATCATACGTTATTAATGATTTCTGCCAAGTTTACAAGATACACAAAGCGAGGGACAAGTGAGTGATGGGAGACGCTAGTTACAGCGTCTTAAAATTAGCTTTAATTGATGTGCCCTAATTAAAAATGATAAAAAGAAGTCTCCCTGATCCACGGAATAATTGCCTGGGCAATACTTTTTTATAAATCACGTAAGACTGAGCTTCGACCTCCCCTTTACCATCTGCAAATACAGTCTGCAATAGGACAGCCTCCGGGTCACTGCTGGGGGGCCCTTGCGGGGTGTGTCTTCTAGGTTCTCCCCTCTGCGACCCGCTATTTCCCCGCTAGACCCCAGAGGGTTCCAGGGTTGCGCTCCCGCCGGCTAGTCTCGGGAAAGAGAGGAAGAAAGTAGGTAAGAGGGGCGTGGCGTCCCCATCGCCCCCAGCTGCCAGCCCTCCTCCAAAGCCTGGCACCGCCACTAGCATGGGCTGGGAACACTGGGGCCTCCCAACTCGGCGCGGGGCGCACGACCGCAGGCAGGCGAGGAAGAGAGCGAGCCAGCGGGGAGCCCTCTCCTCCTGCCCCCAGCCCCAGCTCTAGGGGACCCCGCTTCCAGCGCTCTCCGGCCGCCACCCGTCGAGGACGCGCGCCCCATCTGTCTCTAGATCTCCGCGTCCCTAACCCTCCCTCCTCCACCCTTTCTCCGGAGCCCAGTGCCCCGACCAGTCCCCGCCCTCCAGGACACTCTTTCCTCCTTCCTTCCTTCCTTCGTTCCCTCCCTCCATCTCGCTTCCCAGCACCCGGGACTGGGGGCGGCCCCCGAACTCGCCGGCCGACGCCCCGCGCTGCGCCCCTGTCCCCGCGGGGACCCAGCTCACCACCCGCGCCCGCCGCTCGGCGCTCACCCGCCTGCCGGTGCGCTTCCCCCGCCGCTGCAGCCGCCGCCGGGGACTCGGTCTCTAAGGGCTCCCGGAGACGGCTCCGACTTCTCCTCCTCCTCCCGCTCCTCCGGGCGCCGGCTCCGCCTCGCTGGGGTGGGCGGGGCGGACGGCCCGACGGGCGGGCGGCGGCGGCCCCGGGCGCTCCTTCCTCCGCTCCCCGCCTTCCTCCGGCCCAGACGCCCTGGCAGAGGTCGCGCTGGAAGCTGTGCGAACGTCTGGCCGCCCTGGGCCATCCCCCTTCCCCGAATTCTCACGGAGGGGCTGAAGTTCAGGCACTGGAGGGCCCCCTCTGTTCACGACCCGCCCCTACGACTCCTCGCAAGTTTCCTTCGCGTGCGAACGCCTCGCCCGCCCCCAAGCCAGGGGTCCTCTGGGCCGCGAAGATGAGCGCTGCCAACCCCCTGCACAAAAGTTAGGCTCTGCTCCAGCAATTTCTAAGGAAAACAGTCACAGTAACATTGAAAGGGCCCTGGGGCCACGGAGAGATTATGTTTCCCAGAAAGGGGAGTTTAACTGCGGATTGCTGAATTTGGAGTACATACACCCATCAGGAGCTTCCCCTTCATCTTCCCCCACCGCATGAAGTTTATGTTCTCGGATGCACAGTACCTGGCAGAGTTCTGCTTAATGAATTAATCGGATTTGGTTGGTCTTTTCTGGATGGATTCAAGGTCAGGAGGGTGGAAGAACCATTTCTTCTTCCACAGACCTCATACTAGTCATACAGCCATTCAACAAACATTATTGAGCACCTGCTATGTGCCAAGCATGGTGCTAAAGGCGATGGGGAAGCTATAATGATGAATCAGACAGGGAGCTTGCCCGGCGGGAGCGCCAAAAGCTTTATTCCAGAAAGAGTAAAGAAGAGAGGCATACAGAAATCTTACTATTCAGCAGACTTCTTGAGTATCCCTATGTAGCTGCTTTCTTGTTTGACAGGGTGGATATAAAAGAGAAGGTGAGGCCAAAGTAGGTCACTTAGAACCAGTGTGGGCAGAGTCCATACATGAAATTGCACCTAAAAGCGTTCTTGAGGGATGTCTCTGCACTGAGTTTCACCAGCTGAGGAGAAGTGGGCCCCAGGGAAGCTGGGCACTGAGAACTGCAGTGAGGACGTTATCTTCCCTCTTGCTTTCCTCCTGACCCCTACTCAAGTATCAGGCTTAGTGAAATCATTAGCATGGAGTGCAGAAGGGATGTTGCAGGTAGAGGAAGCTATGATTAGATGCCTTGCCCCAGGAGTGTGGTCTTAGCAACCTGTGGATATCAGTGGTGGTTGGGTTGCCAGCCACAGCTTGCCAAAGAAGCCCTTTATTTCCTGTTCAGTATGATGTTAGGAAATGCTTGACTAATTCACAGATACTAACAGGTCAAGGATATACAGGACAGCCTGACACCAATAGGGACAGAGAGAGTCACATACTGGAGTTTATATCTTTCAGCCACAGACCACAGAATCGCCTCCTGTAGCCATATCGCTACTTTCCCTTCGTGGGGCACTTTATAGTTTAGTAAGTGCTTTCATGTACTTAATCTTATTCTTCTCTTGTTAGTCGCTTGCAAAAACCTAGAAGCTGAATCAGTAAGAACTTCAGTGGCTTGTTTGAGGTTTCCTAGTTCAGTACTATTCAAAGAATGATCTATGGAATAGTGATGGTCTGCAAACAATTACTTATCTGTAATGGGATGAGCATAGAAATTGAAGACGAACATGTCGAAACCTGGAGCAATTTGACAGAAGAATCTTATACCTGTGAAGTCTAATCATTAAAAATGTAGCCTTGTATTTTGTATGTCTGCTTTTTATTTCATTTTCCTCATTATCCATTTTGTATTTATCGTGTTGTACAAAATCATCAGCCTGCAACAGATTGAAAACAGAATATCACAGATAGTTTGAGAAGCACCGATGGGTTAGTAACAAGGCAGGAATGATAATAGCTAACACTTAGCCAGCACTTCCTGCATGGCAGATGTTGCTTTCAGTGTTTTACATATATTAAATCTTTTAATCCTCCTAACAACCCTAGAAGGTAGGCACAGGAAGGTTATGCCATACAGTTTGAAAGTGGCAGAACCAGGATTCAAACTCAAGGCTCCTGGCCCTATGCTGCTTTCACCCATGGCCCTGGATCCGATGTCCCTTCTAACTCTGCTGATGTTTCCAAAACTTCAGTGACTTATGTTTCATCTTCATATCACTGTACCTCCAATTTTTTATTTATATGTTTGATTGACTCACTTTTGTTATTTTGCACATATCTTACCCTTGCAGTTAGCAATTACACTCATGAAATCATGGATTTGATAAACAAGTTATCAGTCTCTTACATTAAAATATATGCTTACTCTAGCAATTGCTGTCAGTCCTTGGCCATATCCCCTCCGATTCTATTCCAGTTTTATGCATACTGGTTCCTGGTGTGCTGTCATTCCCACCTGCCACCACTTGCATCTTGTCAGAGTATCACCTTCAGCTGCAGGATTAGCTTTGCTTGTGCATTGGACAGCTGGAAGTGCCTGGGAATTAATGTTTGCCACCCCCATGCCTTGCTGTTAACCAGTCTGAAGGTATAAATACTCCAGCTCCTTTGCCCATAAGTGGGATAATTCCTGGGTGGATCTACACTGTTTACAGGGCTCTGCAAATGGTTAGGCCAAATTCCCCTCTTTGGCCAGGGGACTTTGCTTACTATCACATCTTTGCTCATCTTTATCTTAATCTTCCTGGTTTCACTTCCCACTCCCCTACCAGTTTTTCCTGGAAATACATCCTAATCAGGACCCACTACCTGATTTGTGGAGTCCAATACAGAATGAAAAATGTTCATAAATTATTAAGATTTTCAAGATGGCAACAGCCAAATATTGAACCAAGCACAAGGTTTTATGTAACCGCACAGGTGGATGACTCTATAGGTCGTATATCAGTGAAGCTGGCCTAGATTCTAATAATTCATTTTCACTTGAATCCTTACCTCAGGGTCTGCTTCTGGGGAATCCCAAGATAAAATGATAACTATTAAAAAGCCCATCCAGGTACTACCAAAGTCATCTGTGTAACACACTAGTGGTCAGCATCCCACACCTTGGGAGACCTATCTTGGAGGGGATGAGTTTGACCACAGAAAGAGGTATTGTAGTTGAGGAAGGTTTAGGTTAATGAACTGATGGGTCAGGAAACCGGGGTTTTAGTCCTAATTCTGACACCGAGTGATAACCACAAAGTATGAATTTGGGTGGTATCTTAGTTTGAATTTGTGGAAACATACCTTGCATGAAGAAGGTTTATTGGTGAGTGGCTAAGAGATACACCTGTAAGGAAGTGAGGTGGGCAGGACTGGGCGGAAGGAGCATTGCCTCTCAATGTGGATACAGCTGAGGCCTCAGCTGAGCCTGCAGCCCAGTGGAGGACTGAAACTGAGTGCTTCTTCAGATTGGCCCAGATTGAGTCCAGGGGATTTGGCCTTTGTATCTCCATATCTTACATTATTGGGAAGAAGTGTA
This sequence comes from Eulemur rufifrons, assembly GCF_041146395.1. Lineage (NCBI taxonomy): Eukaryota > Metazoa > Chordata > Mammalia > Primates > Lemuridae > Eulemur > Eulemur rufifrons. Next base: position 51,822,668 of record NC_090990.1, read on the forward strand.
ACCTTTAGCAAAACTGCCTTAGTTCCCCAAGGCAGTGCCCAGTGATGGACACAACTGTGAGTGCCGAGGAGCCAATATCCCAGCAGCTGGGATATAAATGTCTCTGCCTTGAACAGAGGATCAGAGAGAAGCTCCATAGTACACACTCCAGGCAGGTCAGTTCCAGGATCTCACTCGGGCTTACAGTCACTCATGATATGAATACACTGCCCAGCCCAGGAGGACCTGAGCTGGGTCTTCTGTGTAGCACTGGGCCAATTGTTGGTTGTACTTTACCTTCCTGATAACCATGGACCTATTTGAATTCCTATTTTTTTCTTTCTCCAGCCTTCTTTTAAACTATTTTTTTCCTTGCCTTTTTGTGTTCTTAGATTCTGCTCTCCCCCAGTGGCTTTTAAAACCAATCAGTTGCCTATGAAAGAGTGGCAGTGGAGTGGAATGAAATGTATGCCTTGGGAGAGGAGGTCTTTGGGATTAAGTCTTGGCTTTACCACTAACAAGCTGTGTGAATTTGGAACAATGACAACCTCACTGGTTCTCTGCTTGTCTTTAAAATAAAGGGATTGTAAGAGAATGGTCTCTGAAGTCCCAATTCTGTGGAAATTAAATTCTGTAAAAGAGGTGGCTTTCTTGGCTATACAATTCCTCATGAAGCAAGCAAGAGAAATGGTTCTATAACCAGGACAGTTGATTTTGAAAGTTAATTGCAATTCATATGTCAATCTGTGAACTTATATTCTATATTCAATAACAACACCCTCGCTAAAGCATCAGGCAGAAAGAGGTGGTGAAGAAATATGAAAAAAAATGAGGCCAATCAGTTAGTCTCTGGGTGACCAGGTCTCCACAGACTGGAGAACAATTTGTATGGGATACCAGTTTTGCTCCTTAGGGATTTTATTTGTCCTATTGCACATGGCCACACTCTTTGTCTGAACCTGCCCTAGAAGTTATGGAGAGCTCCCTCCTTTTGAGTAGGTTACCTGGGGAAGTGTTTTAGAAACTGGTTTTTCTGCTCGGTCAGAGGCAGCCATATTCCCATGTATTATAGAAGTTAGGTCAGGGAGAAGCACCCACAGTCTTGGAAATCCCCAAATAACCTGTTGAAACGTGTATCGCCACAGGCAGGAGCTATGACCCAAACTGTGGCTACAGATCAGAAGGCAATTCAACATAGCTGCATACTGACATGGGTGGGAGTGGCCCCAAATGGAGGCATTAACACAAGTTAGTTGATTACTAACTCAATATGAGCTTTCTGGCTTATTACTGAGCAAGGCTGCCTAGCTCTGGAGAGCAAAAGTCCCCAGATACTATTGTCTAGAGGTCAAATATATGGACTCAGAAGTTGGTGAATTTCCTATCATGGGAGGCATTCAACCAGTGGTCAGGTAGAAAGCAGAGGTGAAGAGGACATCAGAGAAGCAACCCAGATGTCCATCAGAGGAGATGTGATCCCTCTTTCTAAAGTTCCCTGTGAAAAAAGATACACATCTAAATATAGTCATATGAAACGATGCCTTAAATGTATTTTGAGCATAGAAAGTGGGTTATAGACCTGTATATTATTTCTCATTCATGTATAAAAAGAGCATACATACACATGAATCTCTTGTTTGTTTGGTTTTTTTTCTTGTTTTTTTAGACAGGGTCTGTCTCTGTTGTTGGGCTAGAGTGCAGTGGCATCAGCTTAGCTCACTGCAACCTCAAACTCCTGGGCCCAAGCAATCCTCCTGCCTCAGCCTCTTAGGTAGCTGGGACTACAGGCATGTGCCACCACACACCCGGCTAAGTTTTCTATTTTTTGTAGAGACAGAGATCTCACTCTTGCTCAGGATGGTCTCAAACTTCTGACCTCAAGTGATCCTCCTGCCTCAGCTTCCCAGAGTGCTAGGATTACAGGCATGAGCCACCACGCCTAGCCCACATGAATCTCTTTATGAGTATATCTGCAATGATGCTTGGCAAAATACTAACAATGACTTTCTCAGGGTGCTGGGATTTCAGGTAACCTACATTTTTTTCATACTGCATGAATTCTTTCATAATGAATGTGTAGCTTTTCTATGAATCATAGGATTTTGTTTAATATTGTAAGTGTATCTTTGTTCATATTAGGAAAAGAAGAAAAAAAGCATTATGTAGACCAGGTGTAGATAAACTATAGTCAGAGCACCACAGGACATCTGTTTTTGTAAGTAAAGTTTTATTGGAACACAACCACACCCATTTATTTAGCTACTGTCTGGCTGCTTTTGCTTTACAATGGTAGAGTTGAATCACTGTGACAGAGCTTATGGCTTTCGAAGCCTAAAATACTTACCTGCCCCTTTAGGGAAAAAGTGTGGCAACTCCTGGTATAAACAATTGTACTAGAAACCTTTTTCAAAAATGTGGCAAATTGCAACCTAGATTTTACCAGTTTTTCAGATTTCAATGTAGCTGAATTTCTAGTTTTTAAAAAAATGGTTGTATATTTTAAAGTACTTCCCAGTTATGAATAGTAATTATAATAATGGAGCAAAGTGACAATACTAGTCACAAGACAATAGACAATACTAGTATTTGGGTAGTTAAGGTCTATGTGTTTTCTTTCTTCCTCTTCCCTCTCTTTCTCTTCCTTATTCTTTTCCTCCTGTTCCTCTTTTTCTCTACCTGCTCCTCCTCCTCTTTCTCTTTCTCCCCATCCTTCTCATTCTCCTGATGAAGTAAGATCACCATCCTGTTCTTTAGTTTGCTCTCAGATGCTGTTCCACTTGAGAGAAGACGGGGGAAGACTGACTGACGTTCCCCTCTCCAAGATGGAATGCTTGGCCGGGCGCGGTGGCTGACGCCTGTAATCCTAGCACTCTGGGAGGCCGAGGTGGGCGGATCGTTTGAGCTCAGGAGTTCGAGACCAGCCTGAGCAAGAGTGAGACCCCATCTCTACTAAAAAAAATAGAAAGAAATTATATGGACAGCTAAAAATATATATAGAAAAAATTAGCCGGCCATGGTGGTGCATGCCTGTAGTCCCAACTACTTGGGAGGCTGAGACAGGAGGATCTCTTGAGCTCAGGAGTTTGAGGTTGCTGTGAGCTAGGCTGACGCCACGGCACTCACTCTAGCCTGGGCAACAAAGTGAGACTCTGTCTCAAATAAATAAATAAATAAATAAATAAATAAATAAAAGATGGAATGCTTGAAGAGGCCCTGGACAAAATAAATTGTCCTGGGGGAAGAGAGGGGGAGGTCCTACGGAATAGACTCAGACCTGGAGGGGAAAAACCCAGGGAAGCTGCGAGAGGGGAGCTGAGGAGGCGGGTAGGGTGCCCAGCTCCAGAAGAAAGGCTGGGGATGGGATGGGGCAGATGGTCTCTCTTTCCCATTCCTCCGTCACACCCTTCCCGTGCAATCCGGTTAGTCTCCAGCTTCACAGAGGAGGTGTGGGGATTTTTCTCCTTCACACTCCATGGTTACCCAGCATCAGAGCTCCCACTTGCCGAAACAACAAGAGCAAAGCTAAACTAATGGCGGTCTGGGCAATGCCAGGCCCTCGCTCATTTCCAGAACTCAGCCAGAAAAGCTGGATATTGGCCCTGACATGGGATGTACTCAGATGCTAAGTAATTGAATGGTTCAACAGGAACATTCTCTTTGTCAGCCACTCACCCAAGACCTTCCGTGAAGAAAACATAGGCCCCTGCAGCATCAGAAAGAGAAGCAGCCTGTGAGAGGAAGATTAGATTATAGGTCCTCTATAGCCTATGCTATTGGGTTTTACTCATACGCAGTCAGCTATGTGGACCTGTGAGCTAAGTTAAGATGGGAATGGAAAGTATTTACTCTGGCACTCTGATAACAGACCTGTTAATTTCATTTAGCTTTGGATACTGGTCAGAATGGAAAGTACCAAGCCTGCAACCCCTGTGACTCCAATTTGCACGGTTCCTAAAATATCTAAATATTTTTTCAGAATATGGGGAATCTCAGAAAATGTGATTAAAATGCTATTTTATTTTAGTATTCCAGTATTACATGACATTTTAGAGTACCAAAATCCTGGAATTATTGTTGGTATTATTCAGTTATCTCAGTATTTTTTTAAAATAAAAATATGGACCATTGCTGGGACTACCTGAGAATTATATAACACGTTAAAATTTTGAAGGTAATAAAGGTACATTGGTTTAGAGAGTATTCTGACCACATTCCTCTCCTGTTTAAACCCTTCTCAGGTGTCTTATTGTTGTTTTCTTTCCTGTTTCCTGGATTATGAGGAGGTTGAACATCTTTTCTTATGTTTATTAGTCATCTATGGTCCCAGTACCGATTTGGGCATGGATCTGCTTCCGGAAGTCTCTTGATGGATTGTGCTGGATATTTTTGTATTCCTATAAATAACCTTGAGTTTTGTTCTGGAATACAGTTAAGTTACTTGAAAACATTTATCCTTTTAGGTCTTTTTTTTTTTTTTTTTTTTTTTTGAGGCAGAGTCTCACTCTGTCCATTTGTGTCATCATAGCTCACTAAAACCTCAAATCCCTGGGTTCAGTCGATCCTCCTGCCTAAGCCTCCACCAGACCCAGCTAATTTTTCTATTTTTAGTAGAGATGGGGGTCTCGTTATTGCTTAGGCTGGTCTCAAACTCCTCAGCTCAAGCAATCCTCCTGCATGGGCCTCCCAAAGTGCTAGGATTACAGGCATGAGCTACTATGCCTGGCCCCTTTTAGGTCTTGCTTTTAAGATTTGTTCAACAGGATTGGAGCAGTTATCACTGTAGGGCTAATTTTCCCTCTGTTGAAGCAGGACTTGTGGGTCTACGCAATGCTCCATAAATCTTGAGATTTTTCCAGTCTGGTTGGTAGGAAGAGGGGAAGAGGCTCTATTCCTGGTTGGTCCTGTGGGAGCATCAGGCACTGCTACCTCTAATCCTTGCCCATGGTTCTTTCCCCAGCCTTGAGTAGTTGCTATACCTGCATGAGCTCATCGTCACACACCATACTTAAGGGGGACCTTCTGCTAGTCTCTGGGTTCTCTTCCTGTATAGCTGTCTTCTCTCTGGTTCTCTGTCCTGTGAATTCTAGTTGCCTTAATCCCTTCTTGTCTCCATCTCCCTAACTCAAGTGAATTCCCCCTCTCTGCTGTTACCTGGACACTCCCTTGAGGGAGCATTCTGGAGGATTTGTAGGCCTCACCTCATTGGTTTTCCATCTCTCAGGAATCACTGTCCTTTTGTCACCTAATGTACAGTGTTTTACAAACTGTTGTTTCATATATTTTGCCTGTTTTTTGTTTGTTTGTTTGTTTCAAGTAGGAAGGTAAAACCAGTTTCTTTACCACATCTTGACCAAAAGCAGAAGTCCCCCCATCACTCTAAACCATGCATTATTTTTATTTTCCACTTATTGTTTACTGTTGTCTCCCCAGCACCTGTAACACTGTCTGATGCACAGTAGTGCATATTAAATATTGAATGAATGAACCAAAGCTAGATCTGGACCATGGGAGGCCTTGAATACCTAGCAAGAAAATTGAACAGATTTTGCTGAGAACAAAGGCTCCTATTCTGACACCAGAAGGATGTAGGCCACGTTCTGTTCATTGGTACTGTGAGGACCTTGAGGGCTGCAGTGCTGGTGACTTTACTCAAGCTACTCTGTCTGTAAATCTGTCAAAGCTCCTGGCAGATTAGGTCACATTTTTGGAATCTGCTTAGAATTCAGGAACCTGGCAGTAATTATGGATTGTGCTTTCGACCCTGCCTCTTAATCTGATTGGCTCAAAGCCCTTTACAAATATTAATTATGTCTCACAATGGAGTTGCCACCATGACCTCTTTTCTTAGACTGGTAACACTGGGACCAGTGTTCAGCACTCCGGGTCCATAATAACGTGCCTACTCCTCCTTCCTAAAAGAGAAAAGATAGAATACTGTCTCACCAACATCCTTAACTTACTTACTTAGTGTCCTTTTTGCCCTATTCCTTCCTCCATTTCCCTTTTTGTTCATAGACATTCTAATTCTAATGTGTATCTATTTCTGATCTGTATCTTTTTATCTATATATGTCCTTATAAAATATTAAAAATGTATTTTAGTATTATGTTGATGGCACTATATACTCTTTTTATATATGAATAATACTTATGAATTCTTCAAATTAAATGTCATGATGTTCTATACTTTTCTCCAAAAGTGCATCATGTGTTATAAATTTCCTCTCTAGAATGTAGATATATGCATTCCAATGGTGTCTATTTTTATTGACATTTGTTTTGTCTTCTTGGCATTTTAAAAAAGAACTCTTATTCTCTGAATGCCTCCTTCTTCACCCCAGATGACTCCACATATATATAATATTTTATATTTTAATAGTAAATATTGTGGTTATATGGATGCAGTATCTTCTTACCTCTTTGAAAGTATTAATTATATATTTTTGGACTTTTTTCCTGTTCTTTTCATTGTCTTTGTTGTTTCTTTTGAGTTTCTTTTCTGTTTTAAAAAAAAAAATTTATGTGTATCTTTCATGTTAGCAGCTTTCCTCAAATGTCAGCTGATCCTTGGCTGGTTCTGTTAGGAACCTGTGTGCGTGTGTGTGTGTGTGTGTGTGTGTGTTTGTGTGTGTGTGTGTGTGTGTGTGTGTGCAGGGCTTACTGAGTGGTGGCAATAGGTAATATAGCAGGGATTTGGCTATTTTGTCTGCAGAACTCTTGGTTTCTGTAGGTTTCTTCTCTTGGGCTAGTCAAATACCCCAAAAAGGGGATCAGATACTCCACTTGGGGCTAGGGAAGGATTTAAGCCTGGCTGCCAGCATTCCAGGAGCCTGGAAGTCTCATTATCGTTTTTTTTTGTTTGTTTGTTTGTTTGTTTGTTTTTAACGTAGATTTTCACTTAATCTCCTTGTTTTCAGTACAGTACTTTGTACTCAACTGTGGCTCATGTCTGTACTCTCTGGAGGCTGGATCACTGATTTATTCAACAAATATTTATTGAGTGTCCCCTTAGCACTTTGTGCCAGGCATAGGTGCTTGGGGACCCACTAGCAATCAGAACAGATGGAAATCCCTGTCCTCACCGAGAGATGTTCTCACAGGAATACATTTCCAGTATTCTGCCAGAGCGAGGGAGGGGAAGGTGCTGGCTACACAAGGAAGTGGCAGGAATTTGCAGATCCAAGGGCTCCTTATAAAGACTTTGAACTAGTCCTCCTGCTATGGTTTGGATGTTTGTCATCACCAAACCTCATGTTGAAATTTGATCCCCGGTGTGGAAGGTATTTGGGTCATGGGGGCAGAACCTTCATGAATAGATTAATGCAATTCTCCATAGAGGCACAAAGTTGTTTGCTTGACAGGTAAAAATGGGAGCAGCCCGGATGGTGGTAGTATCAGGTTCTGATTTTCTGATAGTCACATCTTTATAAAGCTGTATTACTTGAATTAAGAATGAAATCACAGAAATGTTTCCAGGCCTCCCATTATCATTTTCTTCCTTTCTTCATTTTTTTCCCTTCTCTCTTTCTCTCTCTCTCACTTCCTTGCTTTCTCTTTGTTCTTAGATCATGTCTTATTTAACTTTATTCTCCTTCAAATCACATTTTTATTTTCTTTTCCTTCTATTATTGACCTTCATGTTTTCTCTTCTTTGATACCTATGAAGAAAGGATATTTTGGACTAAATTCCTAATCATTGCATATATATATTTTGATTTATAAAATAAAAGAGTGTTTAAAGTTAAAGAATTGGAAGGAAATATTAATAACAGGAATACTAGCAGCTAACATTAAGCACTTACTGTGTGCAAGGCACTGTCCTAAGAGCTTTATACATATTACCTTATGAAATCTCTACTGTCACCCTATGAGATAGTATCATTTCCATATTATAGATGAAACATCAGGTCTTACCACTTTATTTTATAAATGTAAGACTAACAGAGAATAGAAACTTGCCTAAATTCTTACAGCAAATGAGTGAAGTTATAAAATATTCATGAAATGAATGTGATTTATTCGTTATCAGAATCATATGTATTCCTCGTTAGGAGTTTGAAAAGGGATTTGATGCCCTAAACCTTCAAGGCTCCCTGCCGAGGGAGCTACACATCTAAGGATCAATAGCCAATTAGAAAACAAAGAACCAGATTTATCTGATAGAATAGCAAGGATTGTCTGGTTAGCTGTGCTGGAGGGTTGGGTCTGGAAGGCAGCATGGAGTTTTCTATTCCCTGGAGTGGAGACTGGCTGAGTGCAGAATGGCTAGCCCAGCACAGTGGGCCCTAAGCCACTGACCTAAGCAGCTGTGCAGTGGAGAAGTCTGGCTGGCCTCACCCATGCTGGTGTAGACCAGAAAGCTGGACAGAGAGTACACTATTGCTAGGCCTACCTCAAAGAGACAGCTCGTGCCCAGGGTGGGATTCCCATATGGGTACAGGATGGGGAGATGGGTCCACTGCACATGGGCACATGAAGTAGAAGAAGATACAGGTAACAGAGAAGGCAACCCAATGTGAATCAGGCTCCAACCAACTGGGAAGGGGCCCTGAGAAGTATGGGTGGGAAAGTTCTCTCTCCTGGAAGCTGGTGGAAGCATTCTTTTTTCTGTGGGTTGAGGCAGTTCTATTTAGTGGAGATAAAAAATGCAAACATTTTAAACATTGCTTGTGACTAGTTCTATATTCTAAATTCAAAACAATCTTTTTACTATGACTCAGTAATACACATAGTGATTTTTTTACTGTATATAATGTACTGTGATATCTTTTCTTCTATCTTTTAAATCAATGCTGGTTTAAATCAAACCCACTCAGTGGGTTTTTTGACCCATTAGTAGGTTGGGACCCTCAACTTGAAAACCATTGGTCTAGGAGTTTTGTTGACACAGTTTTGAAGAAAACAACTACTCTTGTTTGTAAAACACGCAGTGGCCCTTCGGTTATTCATAAAGCAAGAATTAGGGCCTATATTCGACAGGAGTGGTTGAGACAAAGACACTCAGTTTAGTAAAACTGCAAAAGATGATAAAGTTTCAAAGATATTCTCTCTGGGTAGAGAGATTATTCTGAAATTAACTGACTTGCGTTTTCCTGGCTGTGGAGGGTGTGTGGGGTCAGAAGGCACTGCCTAAGATGCAGTGTTAGGGAAGGACAAAGACTCTGAGGAGAGAGGGACTAGGGAACACTTCCATCTGAGCGGGAGTGGGCCCCGTACCTGGGTCCAGAACAGTGACAGCTAAGGAGGCCCTGACTGTGACTGGGGCATGGTCTGTGAACACTGGAAGTGGTAGTTTCATATCTAACTCTGGGTGTGGAGTGGTATTAATGACTCTATCACAATTACCTCAGGGTATCCTCACGTCTTTGCTGGTTGATTACTACAATCCAGCATCACACTAGTGACTTAGGGAAGGAAGGGAAAGGTGGTGTCCATAGTTGAGGCTCCAATACAGAGACAAGAGAGTAGCCTGGGGAAGCACTTATGAGATTCTGAGACCAACAGACCAGGATGGAGCAGCTGTCTTGAATGAGAGGTGGCAAGTACCAACAAAAGATGTGTATTTTTTTACCAGGAAGCCTACATGTTCTTCAGGAATCCGGCACTATTTTTTGGAGAAATGGTTGGATTTTTTGCAATTACATAGGTTTAGGAACTTGAGTTATTTATTATATTTATTGATGTTTAGATTTTAAAGAAATTGACTGTGCCCTTTATCTTGTTTCTTCCACAGGATCCCGCCCTATGCCCAGGATGACATCATGGGCTCTCTTGTCCTCCGGCTTCTGGTAGGGTTTGGCCAGTGGGAGGAAGTCAAAGAAGGAGTATGAGATCTGGATATTTATTGTCCCAGTTCCTGCCCTGCTGGCTGTCAGTGGGTTCATGCATCTCCCCCCTCCCCTGCAGTGAAGGCCACAGCTCCCGTGAGGTGGCCATCTCCACACAAAACTCACTCTTCCCGAAACCTGCTCCCTCCCCTTGCCTCTCTAGGCCTGGGGAGTAATGGTTTGGTCTTGCTAGCCCCTAGGCACTACATTAGCACTTGCTGATTTCACTCAATGCTCCCCACATCTTTGTAAGTAGCCACTATTAAACTTTCATGAAATTAATGATCTGTTTCTTGCCAGATAGTACTGAGCTTAGACCCAGGCAAGAGGTCTCTACTATGGCTCTCTAGTATGAGACCCACACCTTAGAGAGCCGGCTAATCAAAATGAATGAACGGAGAAATCCATTTTAAATGTCTTAGAGAACACACAAGGACCTCTTTCACTGGAATCCAGCGCTCAGTCCTGGCCCAGTGCAACCTGTATTCATAAACATGTACTTTCATGCCTCTGCTCACTGCTCACACTTTCGGGGAAATGTTTCTCCACATCTCTTCCCTTTGTCCTCAATACAGAAGGCAACTATGTCTGGATGCTGTGAGGCTGTGTGGCTACCACAGTGTTGGAGATGGATGCTGTTTTGGTATGTGGAGAAGATTTAGGAAGCACTTAGGTAAAAGATAGTTTGTCAAATTGTTCCTCTCATTGCATCAACGTGATGGATTTCTGCAGGAAGTGCAAATAACTTAAGTTCCTTGGTACAACAAAGAGCGCCAGAAGGTGGGAAATAAATTCCGTGAAACTTCAGGACCCTGCCATTGCCGTGAAATTTCTAGGGACTGGAGCATGCTGGGATAGCCCGCGTGGAGAAGACAAGTTGCTGCAAGTGGCACCTCATACCACTAAGATAGGGGCCGATGTGTAGGAGCCTCTTTGGATTTTTTTGGTCAAAATTTTTATTGAGATAGAAAGTTTTATTCCTACAACATACAGTTGTAAGAAATAATACAGAAAGATCTCATGTATTCTTTTCCTGGTATCCCCCCAAGGTAACACTTTGTAAAACTGTAGTGTAATATTATGACCAGGATATTGACATTCATACAGTCAAGATACAGAACATTTACATCATCAGAAGTATTCCTAGTGCTGTCCTTTTATAATCACACTCCCTTACTCCAACATCCTGAACCCATGGCATCCATAAATCTGTTCCATTTCTGTAAGTTTGTCATTTAAAAAGGTGTTATGTAAATCAAGTGATACATTATGTATCACTATGTACATTATGTAACCTTTTGGGGATGGATTTTTTTTCACTCAACATAGTTCTCTGGAGATTTATCTGAGTTGTGTGAGTCAATAGTTTATTCCTTTATTGTGCTGAGTAGTATTCCATGGTATAGATGCACTAGGATTTGTTTAACCAGTCACCCATTGAACGATATATGGACTGTTTTCAATAAAGCTGCTGTAAGCATTTGTGTATAGGTTTTGTGTGAACATAAGTCTTAATTTCTCTGGGTTAAATGTCCAGGAGGGCATTACTGGGTGTAGTAGTTTCCTGTTGATTTTTAAAGTACTGCCAATTGTTTTCCAGATTAGCTGCCACATTTTATGTTCCCGTCAGCAATGTGTGGGTGAAACAGTTTCTCTGCATCTTTACCAGCATTTGGTGTTGTCACTATTTTTAATTTTAACCATTCTGCTAGGAGTGTAGTGATATCTCATTATTTTTTAAATTTGCATTTCCCTATTGGCCAGTAATATTGAACATCTTCTCACATGCTTATCTGCCATCTGTGTGTCTTCTTTGGTGAAATGACAACAAGCATTTTTAATAAGCCACATGCTGAAAGAATGTAGGGTATTATTAATAGCAGTAGTAATATTGGTCATAATAGCAAGCTTTCTATCTTTCTACCTTTTCTTTAAAAAATCCTGCATATAAGACTCTGTGCTAGACCAGATAGGGCTCTTTTTCTTGTGGAATTTATAATCTTGAAGTGGGTGAGGAATTGGAAAAGTGTAAAAAAAAATAGACAAATGTATTTAAAACAAATACAAAAAAGATGTGTCCTGAAAGAAAAAAAACAAACAAAAACCAAGATGTCATAAAAAAGAATTTACATTCAGAGTCAAGTATTTTCAAATTATACCTGAAAAATGAGTAAGTAATATTTAAGGGCAGTGGAGCAAAAGCAACTCAGCCCAAGCAGCATGTGTGAAGGTCCTGAGGCAGGAAAGAGCTTGGGATGATGCAGAAACCAAAAGGAGGCTAGTGCAGCTGGGAGGTAGTGTAGCAGTGGAGGAGTGACGCGAGATGAGTTTAGCAATGTAGGCAGGGCCCAGACCAGAATCAGAGAAGTTGTATTAGGCCAAGCAAGACATGGTGGTTTGAACCAGCATTGTAGCCAAGGGGATAGAGAGAGAAGTGGATAGTTTGAGGTGTATTTTGGAGATAGAATCAACAGGACATGGCAAGGGACTGTATGGGCTGGGGGGAGAGGAAGACAGAAGTGTCGAGAATGACTCCTAAGTTCCTTGACTGAATGATCTGGTCAATGGAAGTGACTTTACCTGGATGGTGAAACAAGAGGAGGACTTGATTTGTATGGGGCAGCGGGTAGGCAGTGAGTAATAGTCATGCTATTTTTGGATGAATGTAAATTCTTTTTTTTTTTTTTTTTAACTTTTTTTTTTTTTTTTGAGACAGAGTCTCACTCTGTTGCCCAGGCTAGCGTGAGTGCCGTGGCGTCAGCTTAGCTCACAGCAAACTCAAACTCCTGGGCTCAAGCGATCCTTCTGCCTCAGCCTCCCGAGTAGCTGGGACTACAGGCATGCGCCACCATGCCCGGCTAATTTTTTCTATATATATTTTTAGCTGTCCATATAATTTCTTTCTATTTTTAGTAGAGATGGGGTCTCGCTCTTGCTCAGGCTGGTCTCGAACTCCTGAGCTCAAACGATCCGCCCACCTCGGCCTCCCAGAGTGCTAGGATTACAGGCGTGAGCCACCGCGCCCGGCCTTGATGAATGTAAATTCTGAAGCCCAGTGTGTGTCTGCAAAAAGAATAAGCCCCTTTAATTGCATAGTACAAACAACTGAGGCTGAAATAGTTGAGGATAAATGAGAAAAACTCAAGTTCAAAATACCTCACCGTTCCCCTTGTTTTAAAATGTTTTCGTGAATATCTTTTAAACGTGTGGCCGGGTGTCCACCAGATGGCAACATTTCTTTAAAAAAGCCCAGATTTAGAAGCCATACCTTTTCAGCTGTATCAAGGTGGATTTTTGAGGGGTACATAGCCAGAGTCTAGTCAACATTTTTGAAAGTGCAGCCCATCCTGCTGAATTCTTCTCGTAATGGACATAGGTGGAGGTAGCTTCATGAGCAAGATTCTTCTGTGGCCTCTTACAAGGAGGCTCGTGTGTGTCCGTATGCATGCACTGTCCAGGACTGGGTACTTCATATCATGAAAAGCCCCAAATCCTAACAGCTCTTAGGGTTAGCCTCTGAGTAACACTGGAAGCCTCAGATAACCTCTCTGAGCCTCTTTCTTCACCTGTAGAATGTCGTGTGTATATAGTACCAAGCTCACTAGGGTTAGTGCAAATATGAAATTAGATGATGCATGCCTACGATATGCCCAGCACAGTGCTGGGGCAAGTAAGCCCTTACTACATGGTAGCTCTTTTTTGCATATCATTCCCACAATGACCCTGATCCCCACTCTTCGTGCCCCAAGACTCTATTCTTTACCAGCTTTGGTTGTGGGCAGTGGTCCAGGCATGGTCTCATAAGTGAACACGTGAGTTGCGGCCAGGCGGCCAACTCCTTTTCAGGTTCTCTTGAGCCTCGGCTCCGCTCCTGGCAGGTGCTCCTTCTGGATAATCCTTCTTCGCAACTGCATTTACACAAGACGGAGTTCTTCCACAATTGATGTGTCGGATTGGACAGGCAAGCCAGGAAGATGGAGGAGGAGGAAGCTCCTGAGTGGAATGCCAATACCGGAAAATCAGCCCCTTGCTAACACACTGCAGTGAATTCAATTACTCTCTGTTGGGTAGCCTTTCCTAATCTACCGAAACACGGTCAGTTGCTATCTGTTATAATCATACATTGCTGGCCTCCCAGGAGGGATGGGTCCAAGCGCTCATTTGGTTTGGAGCTTGACGCAGTATGAATACTGCTCAGATTTGCCCCGGGGAAGAGGCTGGCTTGATGCTAGTGCCTGTGATTCAGCCGCAGGGAAGGCTTATACCGGGAGGGCGGCCAGTTTGCCCCGCTGTACCCATCTTCCTTTCCCTCCCTTACTGGCGCAGGCCATCAGCTGCTTCATTTTACTTTATAAAAGCCTAAAATATTTGGGTGCTTTAAAAATATGTTTTCAGGAATGTTACCAATAACGTTGCTTCTCAGCTTCTATTTCATGTGGAGGTTCGTGGGGGTGGGGTAGTGAGGGTGTGGTGAGAAATGACAGGAAAGGTACCTTTGTCATGGAGGGAAGGAAAAGATTTTTTGGCCTTTAACCTACATTGCAGGTAGCAAAACAAATTTTCACGTTTAAGTGCACGTGGAAGACTAGCTAACCCAGCAGGGCGTTAAAATGCGGCCGCGTGGAAAGCAGGTTCTCGTACTTTCTCACGTGTGTGCGGTGCAGCCCAGTTTACAAGGCACAGTGTTCCACTGGCTTTTTGTGTAAATCTTATGTTGTAGGCAGGATTGTCTCCCACATTTTCTTCAAATGATGCTCGGCAAGATTGGGCAACATGGCTCATTCAACAAATATGTATTGAGAGTGTACCGTTTGCTAGGCAATGTTGTAAGCAGTGGAGGAAAGCCCTGCCCTCGTGCAGTTTATATTCTGGTGGGGAACACACACAGATAAAATATACAGATTGCCAGATAGTGATGGGTGGCATGGAGAAAATAAAATGGGGAATTGGGAAGGGGATTGTGTGTGGGTGTCTGTGGGGGGTGGTGTTGCTATTTTAAATATGGTGGTTAGGGCGTGCCTAATTGAGATGAGGACATTTTGGCAAAGACCTGAAGAAGGTGAGGGAAGAAGCCATGTGGATACCTAGAGGAAAGAACATTCTGAATAGAGGCAAGAGCGGTTGCAAAAATGTGGAGGAAGAGATATCCTAGAACACAGTGAATGAAAGACAGAGAGCTAGGAGATAAGGTCTGGTATCGCTCCTAAGGGCAAGAAGATGGGTTGACTCCCAGCATCTCCTCCTGGCCAGAGCTGTTGCCATGGTTCCCGTTTCCCAGCCAGGTGCTGCTCCGGCTCCTCCCCTCACTCAGCCTGCTCCCGTAGCCTCCATGTCTGTGAGCTCCCGGTATCCTTCCAGCAAATCCCCTTTTGCTTAAGTTAACCAGAGCCAGTTCCTGTTCCTTTCAATTAAAAAAAAGTTTCAACACTTAAGCACTTAATAAATATATGTTGAATGAGTGAAGAAGTATGATTTTCTTTTCACAAATGGAAAGTCTGAAGTTCAGAGAGGCTCCATGTGTAAGGCCACATGCCTTGTATATTTCATCAATTCTTTGATGCTCCCTTTTCACATTCTCGGGTCTCTGAAATCAGGATGCCTTTTACTGTTGATGGTATCTGACAGTTAATCAGCAATATTTTTCTGGTTTTAGTGGTATACAAAATAATGTATCTTGCATTAGCTTAGATTCAATGAAATATGGTAGTAAGTATTGGAGTCAAAATTTAAACATATCTCAAAAGTCTATACATCTTTGCTTTCCAAGGAGTTTACTATGTAGTTGGAAAAAAATAAATTCTTCTTTAATACAGGGTAGGGTTACACACATGCTGAATGGGGGCCCCTAAGCCAGGTTGCCGGGTACATGAGCTCTGAAGGGTTGGGTGGGAGCTCCTGAAAAGACAGGAAGGATTTTGATTGATGGGAAGGTGGGAAGAAAGGGGAGGTGGGAGGACCAGATTCTAGACAACGGCAGCCCAGCAGTCTCTTAAACGCAGGTCTGAGGCAGAGGCTGAGGTTGGTAAGGAGGTGGCTCAGTGTTTCCCCCTCACTCTCTCCCTTCTCCTTCTCCATAGTAAATGATCCTTTCAATTCTCCCTGTCTTCCTTCTCACAGTTGTTTTCTGCTGCAATCTTTTTCTGGCAAATTCTCCTTCCCACCTCCTCTCCTTCCCTGTCAGTCAGTTCAGCTCTCCTGTGAGGTAGGCAGAAACCCCTCTGGGAGCCACAAACAAGGGAAAAGGTGTTCTAGGGGGAGGAACAGCAATGAGCATGGAGGTGTGATGCATGATGTGTGCACGGAAGAGAGAGCGGTTGAATACGATGGGAAGGTAGGCTTAGAAAAGGAGTTCATTCATTCATTCAACAAACGTTTACTGAGTGCACAGGAGGTACTGCTCTAGGCACTGCTGATAGAGTAGTGCCTACCTTCAGGGGCTTACATTCTAATAAGGGAGATAAACTATAAACAAATAAACAAATGTTTAACTATATATGTATACACACCTACTGGGAAAAAGTCAGATGGTAAGAACAAAGAAGAAAAATGTTAAAAGGGTTAGAAAACCGAGAGTGTTGGGTAGAAGCTGTCAATTCAAACAGAATGGCCAGAAAAGCCCTCTTTGCTAAGATAACGTGTCAACAGGAATCAGAAAGAAGTGAGGGACAGATTCTTTGGAATCTTTAGGTGAAAAGTGTTCCAGGGCGAGGGCACAGCAGATGCAAAGGTCTGGAGGGAGGATGACGCCTGGGATGCTGAGGGAATAGCATGTCTGCAGCAGGGTGGGGGCGGGGAAGGCAGCAGCGGATGCATGTGGGGTGCAGGGCAGGGTGGGCCAGAACGCGCAGACCTCATCAGCACTGTGCGGATTTTACATTTTATTCCAAGAGAATGGAACAGGCTGTGGAGAGATCTGAGTGAAGGAAAGGGAATGACAGATAAATGGGGTCTGAACCTGGCAGGGCTGGAATGCTGCCCTAAATAGCTTGAATATCATTCTTTAATGTCCCTGGAATTTTCATTTCTGAATCATTTACTGAGAGCAAATTTATTCTAATGAGTAATTTTTTTTTTTTTTTTTTTTTTGCAAACACAGAGAGGCCCCCATTAGAACAGATGTAATGAAGTGATGGTTTGTTTTGACAGAAACAGGCTACAGAAGGTTACATTCCCTCCACTCTGCCTTTGGTTGTCAAGGAGATACATCTAGAAACCTCTTCTTTTGTATCTAAATGCCACTGTGTAGCACTTAGATTTTTCATGTTCTCCCTTTATTATGTTATTGTAAAGATCACCCTGCAGTTTTGCTCAGGAGTTAACAATTTCCTTACCGATGAGTCTATTCATTGCAAACTACCTTTTCTGACGTTCTGATTATCTTCTGCAGTTTCCAGGAGGGGGCTGCACCTGAAAGATAATCATGCATGTCTCTAGAAAGGTCCTGAGGGTCTGACAGGCTGAAAAAGGCAGATTAGTTCTGAGACGCTGACGGCAAAATGGTAACTAGATGGATCCGACTACAGAAAAATATACGGTGCTGAGTGATTTCAACTGCTGGCCAGTCAGGGTGGATACTGGTACATTCATTGTACAGAGAGGGGAATTGAGACTCAGTAGTGGAGAGACTTAACCCGGTATGTGGTAGCCCTGGAACTAACCTCTTCTAGATTTTAGTGTGCTTTCTACATCACTGTATTTTTCCAAAGAGAAAAACCAGAAGTGATAGATTTATTGATTCACTCATTCATTCAATAAGCTTTTATACTGAATGCCTTCTGTGAGCCGGGCACTATTCTGGACACGAGGAACACTGAGGTGAATAGACCAGCTCCTCACCTGTTCATGCTTCTCCCATACACAGGCACACACATCTCTTGGCTGTCAGCCGGACGTAGACGCAGAATTCGCTATTGATCAGAGTTGGCGCTTGAAAGTCTGCTATCCCTGGCTTAGGCATACGTGGTTCAGAGACAGAGAGCACCGAGTCCTAATCAGTTCTCCCTCTGAAAGGAAGTTGAGGTTTTTCAGTAAGTTCTAATCTTAAAGACGTGTGAAAACTGATCTGCAGATTAAGATGGCCATGGATATTGCTGGTCAGGGATCAGCCTCTTCCTAAAGTGTTGTTTCACAAACTTTAACAATTCTGGGGGATGGAATGTGTCTCTCCCAGCTTATTTAAATCACGTGTTTTGAAGCATTGTCTCTAAGCTATCATGCAAAATTAAGAGTAAGTGATTCATCCTGCTATCACTTCTTTTCAGCCCAAGGGAGGAAACAGGTTGATTTCTTTGGACTTTGTGCATTGCTCACCCACAGTGGCGACACTTTCCTCTTGCAAAGAGAGGTCTTCAGGGCTCCCATCTCCTAGCAATGTACACTAACAAATATTTTTAACTGAGGAAAGAATGGAGCTTTTATATAAAAATATCTTTCTGAAAGCTGTCAGTAACCAGCGTATTGAAAATGGAGTTATACTATCTGTACTGTTGTCTGCACATCTTAATTTTCCCAGTCTTCCTGGGCTCACCCGAATTAGACAAAGAGGAAATTAATTAAATGTATTATGATGTTTAGAAAGATCAAATAAAAATGTGTCAGATACAAATAGCTCACACTACATTATCTGATTTTGTACTCAGTCTTTGCTTTTAAATCTGAAATGTCTGGATATACGTGTTATCAAGAGAGGTTCATCTCCTGTGCTGTGCTGTTTCTCAAGTGGCCCCATTAGTAATTTAATATGGGGCTAATAGGCACCCATTATTCTGGGTTTGGGGAATATCTGAATTTTGTCAATCAGGCAAGACTGCTCCTTGGGGAAACTGATTTGGGGGGAAGATGACAATTGATTTGCATAAGAACCCAAGGCATTTTGGAAGACAAGGGACCAAGATTCCAAACTGTGCTTTCTGAGGTCTAATCAGGGCAAGCTGCTGAGGAAGGTGGAAGGGCTCCCATTAAACCCAGGGCAAGGAAGGGCTATGAGGTTCCTAAAATAAAGCCAACCATATGGATGGGGACTGTGTAGGCTGATGACCTGGGATCAAGACCTTAAAGTTTGCGAGGTAGGGCTGGTTCCTACACAATGCATCGTTCAGTTGCTCTTCTGGACTGGCTACCCTGCACAATGGAAAGAGTAAAGGGAAGAATTCCTGAGAACATGGGTATCCTCTGAAAGGCCTGTAATCTCAGAGTCCAGGTGTGCAGGCAAGCAATGGGAAGGACCAGCAGAACTAACCCCTGACAGTGACACCGGGTCGAAGACACACAGCCCTGGATCATAGAACCACTTCTCTTTGAGCTTGGTGTAGAGGAACAGGTCTGAACATTGTAGACTTGCGTAAGCTCTGGGGAGATGGGTGGACTAGAGTTGAGGATAACCCAAGATACCACTTCGTGCTAATAAGACATGAGAGTATTTGAGTATTCAAGTACAAAATAAAGGAGATATGTACATATCTGTACTCCGAATTTGTAGGACAGGACCTACTGGTTATAGTGTGTGTGTGTGTGTATGTGTGTGTGTGTGTCTGTGTAAAAGGTTCAGCTGGGATTTTACAACTCTTTGGGCACCAGATATCTGCATGATAGACTCATCACCCTTCTAGAATCCCCCTTAGTGGTTAGATGAGGGCCCTCATTCCCATCATGGAAAAGTCACTGTGGGAGGGCCCCAGGGAACTGTGGGAAGCACAGGTAGATACAGAGTGCCGGCAGGTTATTTAGGGGAGAAGCGAAGATGAGAGCAGCCTTATTGGAGTAGTAGAAGGTGTTACTTTATCTTGATTCTCCAAAACAATGTATGAAAAGTGACTATTAAGGATTCTGACTCAAGCTTTAAATTTCTAAATATCATAGAATCTTTCCTTGGAGGAAAGGTTCTCAGGAGCTGATGTCGCAGAGTTCCAGGGCATGAAAGGACCCCTGTCACCGCAGGCCTGGATGCCTCCAGAGACGTGGCCTGGCATGCTGGCTCCTGCAGGGAGAAGGGCCTTCAGGTCATGATGGAACCCATGAGGTGCTGGAGCACCCTCAGATGGTGTTCGAGGAAGGACATTATAGCTTTAGGGGGAAAACATCTGAACTTTGTTCAAGGGGATATAGTCCTGAATGAATAGTTTCTGGGATTTTTGTTTGTTTATTAATATTTAAAACTTATATGTTAGATCTTGCCCTAAGGGTTACGGTTAGGGCAACTCAATTAATTATTTAATTAAATGTAACTCATTTCATCTTCACCATTGTCCTATGGCACAGGCGCTGATGTGACATTCCCACAATTCCCTCACTCTAGGCTCGCTCTGCTCCCTATTGAGTGAGGTCTTTGCCTGGCCACTCCTGCCCAGACACCCACGGGGCTCACTCCCTCACCTCCCTCTGGTCTTCTCTCCAATGTCTTCTTCTCCATGAGCCTTCTCTGACTGTCTCATTTAAACTTGACATTCTCTCTCCTCCTTCCCTGCTTGATTTCTCTCCATAGCCTCATTATCCTGTTTATTGTTCATTGTCTGTTTCTCTACCAGGATTCCAAAAGGATTTTCATCTTTTTCTTTTTCACTGCTCTATCCAAGGGACATATGAAAACACCCTGAACAGCTGCTGTCACGCAGGCACCTACAGATGCAGGCAGCAGCACTGAGGCAGGCTTCCCTGCTCTGCCAAGCTTCCCTCCTTTGGGTGATAGATTGTAGAATCCAGAGAGCCTCAGGGCAGAGGGTGGGGCAGATGTGAAGTCGAGGGTGAGGATGGGTAGTTTCTTAACAACCAGCAATGCTGTACTTGTGTGTCCTGGCTGAATCCCCAGGGCCTAGAATTAAGCTCTTCCGTAGTAAGGGTTCAATAAATATTGGTTGAATGAATGAACTTTCATTTTATGGATGAGGAGACTGAGTCACAGAGATATTAGGTAATATGTGCAAAGACTCAGCTAGTAGGTGACAGAGCCAGGCACGAGTCCAGTCCTGGCACCAGTCTGGCCTCAGAGCCTGTGATCTGAACCATCAGGCTCTGCTGTTGCAGGACAGTCCACATGAAAAGATACAAAGGGAGGAGGCTGCCGTTCCTGTACCTGCCACGTCATCCTTACCATGTTCTTAAGGACCTTTGAGGTTCTTAAACTTTTCCTAGGACAAGGTAGAGGTAATACATAAATGAAATAAAATACCTTTCTAAAAAATCTGAAATAAAATTTAAGTCAAGTTTTTGATTTGCTTCTTCCTCCCTTGAGTGTGAGTAACTCCTGAAGAATCTAGCTATAAAACAAAGGAACATGAAACATTAAAATAATTACTTTTTATAGGTAAAAACAATAACCATATGATACCAGATGTGGCAGGCAGAATAATGGCCTTCCAAAGATGTCCTTGCCCCAGTGACTAGAACCTGTGACTATGTGACCTTCCGTGGCAAAAGGGACTTTGCAGATGTGATTAAATTAGGGATCTTGAGATGGGTGATTATCCTGGATTCTCCGGGGGGCGGGGTGCAATCTAGTTATAATTCTAAGGGTCCTTAGGAGGATTAGAGAGATTCAAAGTTGTTGGCTTTGAAGATGAAGGAAGGGGCTGGGAGTCATGGAAAGTAGGTGACCTCTAGAAGCTGGAAAAGGCCAGGAAATGGATTTTCTCCTAAACCTCCAGCAAGCAATGCAGCTCTGCCTGCACCTTGGTGTTAGCCTGGTGAGATCTGTGCCAGACTTCTCACCCACAGGACTGTGTTTAAGCGGCTAAATTTGTGATCATTTCTTACAGCAGCAAAAGAAAACTGATGCACCACACTAAGTAAAAGGTAAGTTATCAAAGTGTTAAAAAAGACCCAACTTGTTTTTAATTGAATTCATTCAAAATAATTGTATTCATAGAGTACATAGCTATAATTACTTGAACATTTTTAATCGATATGTTTATGGATATCAATAAATCTTTCCAGTCTTTTAAAAGAATGCATGGTTTTCATGATTATCATGTAAGGAAAATCGAATTAAAAAGAAACATTCTGCTAAATTAGTTAATGAATCCATATATTCTTATTAAATCAAGCAGCTTATTTATATAGAGCAGACTTCATGTAAGTGGGAGAAGGTCATTGCCAGATTTTGAGCTCCCAGGGTTCCATGCTTGTGGTTCCCTCCATAAATCTACTCAGCCTCCAACCCTATTATTTTTTCTAGCCCAGTGATTCTGGCATCTGTTCCTTCCTTTTCCTGCTACTAGAGCAGGCTTCATCATTTCACACCAGGACAGATGAAATGGGAATCTAACTGGCCACTTTGGCTCTTGTTTGTCCCCCTCTGATTGGTCCTGCACGTGCCCTCCAGATTCACCTGTCTAAAAGACCTTCTCTATCACGCTGCCCTCCTGCGAGAACACACTTACACCTCTTGTCATCGGGCATAGTAGAGGTTCTCAGCCACTGGCAGGACCTGACTAGTGGTGAGAGGTCTGCAAATGACTTGTATGTATCCAGTTATATACTATTTAAAGTCTCCAGATTATTTATTTTTTTAAAAAAATATTTTAGGTAGATCAATTCATTTATATTCACCACACAAATATTTATTAAGCATTTATTAGGTGCTCAGCACTGTACTAGGTACTGGGAACACAAGGGTGAATGAGAGAAATAAGATCACATAACAGTGTGAGGAGACAGATTGTGTTCAAGAAATAAACAAGAGGCCGGGCGCGGTGGCTCACGCCTGTAATCCTAGCACTCTGGGAGGCCGAGGTGGGCGGATCGTTTGAGCTCAGCAGTTTGAGACCAGCCTGAGCAAGAGCGAGACCCCATCTCTACTAAAAATAGAAAGAAATTATATGGACAGCTAAAAATATATATAGAAAAAATTAGCCGGGCATGGTGGTGCATGCCTGTAGTCCCAGCTACTCGGGAGGCTGAGACAGGAGGATCCCTTGAGCTCAGGAGTTTGAGGTTGCTGTGAGCTAGGCTGACGCCACGGCACTCACTCTAGCCTGGGCAACAGAGTGAGACTCTGTCTCAAAAAAAAAAAAAAAAAAAAAAAGAAATAAACAAGAAATATCCAGTAGTGTTAAATGCTATCCCCCAAAAAATCAGACCAGGAGAAGTAATAGAATGACTGGGAGGCTGCTTTGGACTCGGTGATTGGAGAGAGTGTGGGAGAAGGTGGCATTCCTCACAGAGTTGGCATCTGTGAAGATCTGGGGAAGAGGCTCCAGGAAGAGAGAACAGGTGCAGAAGGTCTCAGGTGGCTGTGATCTTGGAGTCTTCAAGAACAGAGGGGACAGTGTGGCCGGAGGGTGGTGTGTAAGCGGCCAGGATAGCAGTGGTTGGATCTTCTAGGTCTCAGAAACAGAATACTCAGTCTTGATTTTCCTTTTAGGGTGATAGAAAGCTCCTAGAGGCTTAAATCAGGGAATTAACGTACACTAATGTTTGGTTTTAAAAGCTCACCTTGGCTTCTGTAGGGGGAATGGATTATTGTGGAGGCCAGGTAGGAGGCCATTGCTATGATCGAGGCAAGAAGAGATGATGGTGGCTTGGACTAGGGTGGTGATGGTGGTGAGAATGTACAGACAGATAGATCCAGAATGTGTTTTGGGTTTATCACTGATAAGACGTGCTGATGAGTCGGCTGTGTAGCATAAGGCAAAGGGAGTGACTTCTGGTGTTTCGGCTTGATCCAGTGGGTGGCTGGTGATACTATTTATTAAGATGAGAAGACTCAAAATTTTCATTATGAACATTTAGTGCTATAATGTACTTTCTTGGTTTATGAGGCATGCAGGGCAATTTGTCCTTGCACAAAATGGCACACAGCCGCTATGCTTTATGAGCGTTGTTTCTATTTTTAAAATAATTTTATAGGGCCTCCCTTTTTAGAAAGGATTCCTACCACTAGAAGTTTCCCCTTTTCCCCAAATTTGTCACAGGCTACTAAACCAAATACAAATGCTCATTAAAATTGTATGTCAAATAAGAGTAAACATGAGCTGAATGAAGGGATGAAAATTTTCCTATGAGTAAAAGACATGCATTTTGTTTTGTTGGCTTTATGAAAAAGTTGTTCCAAAGTCCTTTCAGTTTACTCACTTCATGAAAGAGACTACTAAATAAATGATCTCTCGATACATGAGGTCTACATGTCAGTCTGCCTTTCCCAGAGTTCTCTCCACTCACAGCTGAGCCGATTTGATCTCTGCCAGTAGGTTTACCTCAACTTTATCCTGTTGTACTGGCTGCTAGTTAAAATCTGCTTATTTGTCTCAGGTTTAGTTACTGTGTCTCTACCCTGTTATGATCACTTGGTTTCCCAAGTGTACCTTGTTTCTGTGTCAATACCTTTGCCTTGTTGCCCTGAGTGCCTGCCTTGATAACTCAGTCTACGTAGAATTATAACTCTGTAATTCTCCTTTTCAATCCTTAATCATGTTGGGGCATGCATTTTACTTCTGAACGAAAGCCTGGAAACAGAGACTCTACTACTATTACCGCTAGTACTATTAGTAATAGGACTACTCAGAAACCCAGCTAGCATTGGCTGAGCATTTATTATGTGCTGAGTGTTGTGATAAACATGTGATACACATGACCACACACTTAATTCTGACAGCTATTCAGTGAGATAGGATTTATCATGCAATTTTTAAAATTATGCAACTGAAGCACAGAGAGGATAGGTACCGATCGCTAGATCCCAAGGCTAATTAGTGGGTGATGGAGTGAGGATAAGAACCCAGGGTGACTGAAAAGTCCCTGCTTTTCATTGTGATCCTGTAGCGCCTGCTATAGACTGATACACAAACTTGCAGCACCTGGCTTGCTGAATCGGGGAATAATTTCCCTTCCTATGCCCCTTAGCGAATGTCCCTGCGTGGTGGGCCCAGCTCCATGCCCCTTGACTGTCATGTGCCCATTTCATTAGATATGCTGGATGGCCAGAGGCTATTCCAGGGAACAATTCATATTTTCATTTGGCTTCAAACTTTATACATAGTAAGACAGTAGTTCATAACTGAAGAGTACACTGGTTAGCCAGCCTCTAAAGTAGGTGTCATTGTGCCTATTTTAGAAATAAAATATAGGTATAGAGCTTATAATTTGTTCAAGATCACATAGCCATTTTATGGTGGGCCCTGGATTTCAACTCATATCTGGTTGATTTCAGTGCATCCTCTTAATTAATTTCTGGGAACTGTCTTCCAAATGGCTCTAGCTTTGGGGCTAACAGTTTACCTATTTTACATGCAACATTCTGTTTCTATTTTACTTCCCTGTAGATAAATGTCCCCATATGAGTTTTTACGGTAATAGAAATTTTTAAATGCATTTTTCATCCTCTTGTCCACTCCTTTGAAACACTAAAATTGATAAATTGTTTTTGTTCATCTCATTTTAGAACACAGTTGATCTTTTTCTTATTTTGGATTTGCACTTTTGAATGCTTGTTTTGTCTGATTCATGCCTTGAGGTATTTTTTAATCTGAATATATTACTGTCTTAGAAAAGGGACCTTTTTGAGTAATGCGATTTCTATGATAAAATTGCTTGATTATTCTGAAATAAACACATTATATCATGTTAATGCAACATTGAACAATTTAACCACACAAATGCTCAAAACTAAGAGAAAAAAGTTCTAAAGGCTAATTTTGTGGAAAACCTGAAATAATTTAATTTTCTTAAAAGTATTTTAGGAACACTCATTAGTCTTTTTAAATATTCTGTCAAAAAAGGGTTTCTTGGTAAAATAGTTGAGAAATGTTCTACATTTTATCTCCTATTAAAGATTCACAAAAATAAAATTTGCTAATTAAAGGCTCTGAGAAGTCCTACAGTAAAAAATCTGATCCCTAATTAATTTTTCATGTTGCCATCTGTTGTTTTTGTCCGCCGAGTGTGTGTTCTCTTTTCTGGGAATAGCACCCTAATTTTGTTCTGGGAAATTATTCCTTTTGATGGGATACAGTCCTGTTAATCAAGGGCTCTTGCCCTGCCCTGGCCAAGCTGTGGGCACATGGCCCAAGACAGACCAATCAGCTGTTTTCTCTCTGGAATTTGTATCTTGGGTGGAGCAATGCAGTGATTCAATATTGTTGAAACTCATTTATCCCAGTTGTGGTGCCCTGCTTCCTAGATCTTTTGAGCTACTCTCATTCTTGTGTTTTTAACATGCTGGCTATCCAAATTTCCCTTGTATGATTGCATAGGTTGTGTACTGCATTGGGGCACCATATCTAAGAAAAGGAAGGCATTCACGTCATAGATCTATTTTAACTCCTATGAGAATGGGAGCAGATCATGTAGAGTCTGGGACTTCCAGCTACATCTGGAAAGAGTAGAGGAGAGCTCCTGATGAAGTAAGCCTACCCCAGCATCCAGGAATATGCATTCACTTTGGAGACCTGTGTGCACACTGTTGATGCCCACATATGCCAACCTGATCCTGTCCCTACGCAACTCTGGGTATTCCTGAGGTTGCTTCTCTTATCCTTCCACTGCTCTTAGATGCTCTCAGAAACCCATGTAGATACAGTATTCTTACCTGAGGAAGAGAGCTGGGAGCATTACTCTCCTTTTATCCATTCACTCCTTTCCCCTCCCCTTCTCTTCTTCTTCCTTTATAGGTGAGGTAGCTACCTGCCTGGTGTCTTCTACTTTTCCTGGGTGCCCTGAGTATGGTGCTTAGTTATGCAAAAATATACTTGCTTAATCTTTTATTTGAGGAAGGAGCATCCTTTTAAATTTGTACTAGTGGCAGTTTTGTCTTCTGAGCTGCCTTGTATTCTTCTAAAATGCTTCAGCTAGTCACAGTCAGGTGTGGCTGCTCATATGCAAACCTTAGCTGATACATCCCTTTCATCATTTATTTATTTATTTATTTATTTAGAGACAGAGTCTCACTCTGTCATCCATGCTGGAGTATAGTGGCATGATCATAGCTCACTGAAACCTCAAACTCCTGGGCTCAACCAATTCTCCATCTCAGCCTCCCGAGTAGCTGGGACTACAGGCATGCAACAGTATGCCCGGCTAATTTTTTAATTTTTTTTGTAGAGATGGGGGGTCTTGCTATGTTACTCAGACTGGTCTCGAACTCCTATCCTTATGCGATCCTCTTGCCCTGGCCTCCCAAACTGCTAGGATTACAGGCATGAGCCATCATGCCCAGTCTCTGTCATCTTTTAATACTACTCTGGTTCATCAAAACCTTTGGAAACGCTGCGCCAGTGGGACTAGGGAGAAAGAAACCTGATTTTGCTGATGAGAAACTCCAAGTCCATTAAAGTGACTTGGAGGCAGCACTTCCAGTAATTCAGAGTAAAGAAGATGACAAATTCTCTCTCCCAAAAACAACTGGAGAAAATTGTTCAAACCAACCACTTCAGTGTTCTGGAAACTGGCAAAGGTAAACAACAAACTGGGAAAAGTTTATCATGAAACCCTGCTGAACTCTGGGTGAGAACAATGGGAGTCTGTGATTTTCCTGCCCGGGGCTGCCTCACACCCTTGCCTCAGATCTGTTGGCACAACAGTGTTACCAGGGTGGGTCTGCTTGTGAAATCCAGCAGCTTTGCTGCCAGACGGGGCTGGCTTGATTTGAAGTGGAGGACGCTGTCAGTAAAATTAGAAAACTCATTAGGAAACACACAGGAAGAGCCCATAGCCTTCGTAGCCTGGGGTTGTGGCCAGAAATTCAACAGGTTGACCTTGGGAATTAGATAAGCACTTGACATATCACTGACTGAGAGGATGTGCATGCACAAGAAGTCCTGGTGGGACCTAGTGGAAAGTAAAAGCTGGAGCAGACTTGAAACCTACCTGAGTTTTGTACACACAAATTTCCAGCCCATACTCATGTCTGTCAGCATTGGCCAGAAGTCTTACAAACTGAAGGTGTTTGAGCATCTTCTGACCAGTCACTGAATGACCACTAAGCCATGCAGACAAACGGGCAGACTAGAAAATAAAAATAAGAATTAGTAATACTAAGCAGAGATAATGAGTGGCTGCACACTACAGAGGAGACAGATTCTGCACATTAAATACAGGCAAGTTACTTAATAAACAAAGCAAGCAAGCAAGCAAACAAACCAACAACAACAATTCAGAGAAATAAATCAGAACATAGAGTTACCACATATATTTTGACAATTTTTGATAAATGTCTAATCTTTGATGACATTTACGTTCAAAAACGTAACAAAAAAATGACATTTTTGTTCAAAAAATAATTATGAGGTGGGCAGACACCAGAAAGCGTGAACCTTACTTATGGAAAGCATAGTCAACACAAGCCATTTCTAAGTGAACCTAGATGTTGGATTTAGCAGACAAAGACTTTAAAGAAACTATTATAAACATGTTCAAAGTATTAAAGGAAGTTACACATAAAGGACTGAAGGAAAAAGAGATGAAAATGATTCAACTAATAGGGAATCTCAATAAATATATAAATGCTATGAAAATGGAAATAATAGAGTTGAAAAGTACAATAACAGCAATGACAATTTTACTAGATGGGATTAAAAGCAGATTTGATATCAGAATAAGGAATCAGGTAAATTGAAGAGAAATAGAGATTATCCAATCTATAGAACACATAGAAGAAAAATTGAAGAATAATGTTCCTCAAAGATCTGTGGGATAACATTGGGTATCAATATATATGTAATGGAAATCCCAGAAGGCAAGAGAAGAGAGAAAGAAGGCAGAAAAAATATCTGAAGATATAATGTCTAGCCAGTTTCCAAATTTATTGGAAAAGATATTTATCTATAGATCCAAGAAGCTCAGTTAACCCCAAGTAGGATAAATGCAAAGAAATCTGCATCTAGATACATCATAGAGAAGCTGTTCAAAGTCAAAGACAAAAAGAAAATCTTGAAAGCAACAAGAGAAAAATGACTTATTGTGCCCAGAGGAACAACTATGTAATTTAACAACAGACGTCTCAGAAACAATGGAGTCAGAAGGCAATGGCATATATAATCAAAGTACAGAAAGGAAAAAAAAAAAAAAGATCGACCAAGAATTCTATATTCAACAAAACTATTTTTCAGAAACAAAGGTGAAATAGACATTTCCAATAAAGAAAGTCTGAGAAAATTTGATGCTAGCAGACCTGCCTTACAAGAAATACTAAAGAAAATTCTTCAGGCTAAAAGATAATGACACCAGACCAGTAATGGACAGAAGTGGACATGAGTGGACATGAGTGGATAGTAGTGGACAGTGGTGGACATGAGTGGACAGCAGTGCACATGGTGGACAGTAGTGGACAACAGTGGACATTAGTGAATAGGAGTGGAGGGTAGTGGACATGAGTGGACAGTAGAGGACATGAGTGGACATGGGTGAACAGCATTGGACATGAGTGGAAATGAGTGGACAGCAATGGACAGCAGTGGATACGAGGACAGTAGTGGACAGCAGTGGACACAAGTGGACATGAGTGGACAATAGTGGAGAGCACTGGACAGAAGTGGACATGAAGGGACACGAGTGGAATGCAGTGGACTGCAGTGGACACGAGTGGACAGTAGTGGACACCAGTGGGCATTAGTGGGCAGCGGTGGACACGAGAGGACATGAGTGGACAGTGGTGGACACGAGAGGACACGAGTGGACCGTAGTGGACATGAGTGGACACGAGTGGACAGTAGTGGAGAGCAGTGCACAAGAGTAGACAGTAGTGGACAGCAGTGGACATGAGAGGACAGCAGTGAACACAAATGGACAGTAGTGGACAGCAGTAGACACAAGTGGACACGAGTGGACAGCGGTGTACAGTGGTGGACAGTAGTGGACAGCGGTGGATATGAGTGGACAGAAGTGGACAGCAGTGGACACGAGTGGACAGTAGCGGACAGTGGTGGACACAAGCAGACAGCAGTGGACAGGAGTGGACAGTAGTGGACAAGAGTGGACAGAAGTGGACAGTAGCGGACAAGAGTGGACATAAGCAGACAGTAGTGGACAGCAGTGGACAGGAGTGGACAGTAGTGGACAAGAGTGGACAGAAGTGGACAGTAGCGGACAAGAGTGGACATAAGCAGACAGTAGTGGACAGCAGTGGACACGAGTGGACAGAAGTGGGCAGTAGTGGACATGAGTGGACAGTATCCAACTTGAATCCACAGGAAGACATAAGGAATGTTAGAAATGTCAAATGTAAACAACAGTATATATATATATGTACATATATATATAAATATATAATTTTTTTCTTAATTTGCTTAAAAGACATAAGATTATACAAAGCAATTATTGTGATATTATACTGCTGGGTTTATAATATATATAGATGCAATATAGATGATAATAATAGCACAAAGCAAGTAGAAGGAAATAGAGCTATAGTCAAGCAAAGTTGCTGTATTTCAGCAGAATTGTCACTATTAACCTGAAGTAGATTGTAATAAAATGTATATTGTAATCCCTAGAACAATTGATAAGGGCATAGCTAAAAATATATAGTTAACAAGTGAGTTGATTTGCACAGGGTCACCAAGCCAGCTAGTGCGAGGAAGATACTTCATCTACCTGCCTCAGTTTCTCCATGTATCATCTTAGGTCATTAATACCAGCCATACCTCCTCACTATTAGGCTCTGTCCTCCCATCCTAGGTCTTCCTTAAGTCTTTGAAGTAAACACCCAGTATGCTGCAGGCTGCTTGGCCTCTGGCCAAAGTTAGAAAATCTGACATGGCTGGTCAGTGAACTCTCAGTTCTTTCCCTCTCCAAGCAGGAAATATACCTGGCTGTGCCTCCTGAGGTTGAAGGGCTCATCAGTGGTGTCAGGGAGGTCGGGTTTCTTTGGGGACAACTTGAGTATCCCAGGTTTTTACAGTCTCTTTTAGGGCAATGAAACCTAGTGGAGGCCTTGCATTACTCACTCTTCAATCAGCTGACTGCAGCCTCCTGAGTTTCCTGTGGTGCTAGTTACTCATAAGGAATTTTAGCACTGTCCCCTCTACTCCACCTACATGCATGCTGTCCCCTGACCCACAGACTCCATCCTTCACCTCCAAAGCTCGCTCACTGTGTTCCAACATATTAAACTCTCTTCCTCAGCACCTTAGACTTCTCCACCAGCAAGGCATTACTTGGGATTTATTACACTTTGTTTAGACCAAGTCTCTGATGCCAGAGATCATGGCTTCTGGACTAGCGTACTTCCATTCATTATTATCTAGAATCTAAACCAATGTTTCTAAGACATTCATGTGCATAGGAATCAACTGGGGAACTTGTTAAAATACAGATCCTGATTCAGTAGCTTTAGGGAGGAGTCTGAGATTCTGCATGTCTACCGTAGTCCCAGGATATCGGGATGCTGCTCTTTGGTGGGCCATACTTTGAATAGTTAGGTTCTGGAGCATTCCTGGGTTCTAACACCCTTCTTGGAGCTAATATTGACACAATATTATTTTGAGGTAACCAAAGATAAGAATGGAAAATAGGATTCTAAACTATAAAAAGCCAAACATCTAATTAGGATTCTGGATTTCAAAATGTAAAGTTTAAGAAAACCTTTAATATTATTTTGTTTTGTTGTGTTTCGTCTGGGTCTTACTATAATCCTTTGTCTCTCCTGTCTCCCTTTCAACAGAATCCAATATCATACAGATTCATCTTGAAGCCCTTCCAAAGGAGTTTGTTGATTGAGATAACCAAAATAACTTATTGTATTTATCCATCCAACCATCTGTGCGACCATCTGTTTAACAGCCATCTCACCATCTCTCCATTCATCCACAGTTCTTGAGAGTCCAGTTCATCACACCTATGCTGTGAAAGATGTAGGTGTTAATGAGACACAGTTCTTGCCCCCAAGAAATTTCATCTCTTGTGGAGATGACACAATTATCGGGATATATTCTCAAGGACAGTATTAATGGAAGCCCCTAAACATTGTCAGAGTGCTAGTTAAGTACTTGGCTGTAAGCTTGAAGAATCCATGATCCCATCATTCAACAATATAAACAGTACTCTCAAGAATATAAACAACATAGGATTTTATTTCCTGGGTAATAAACTTTTCTGACTTTCTCCTGCCTATTTTCAAAAAGAATCAATTTGAGTTTTTTTTTTTTTTTTAATTCTGAAGTGTAGCTTCTTTGCTTTCAGAAAGATGTACTCTTTTCTTTAGCGCAGACAAAAATAAGGGGACTTGGCAGAGATGTCTCGAGGAGGTAGTTATTACCAGCATAGAGGTAATAACTCTGTGTTGGTAATAACATAATGTTGATTTGTTTGAGTCAGGAAGCTCTTTAGAGATTGCAAAAACTCTGAAGTGCTTCCAGAGTACAGAGTAGAATCACAGAACTTTAAACTTCATGTCACTCATTTCATTCCAGAGAGGTTAAGTCAAACAGCCTATGGAAGGTACATTCAGGATTTCTGCTCTTAGTCTCTTATTCCCAGAAAAAAAAATCAGTGTATTCTGGCTGTGTCTCCACCAGTGTTTTCATTAAGGCCAATTAATCTTAAAAATTCACACAATAGCCAAGGTCTGGAATCAACCTAAGTGTCCGTCAGAAAATGTGATATGTATACACAATGGAATACTATTTGACCATGAAAAAGAATTAAATCATGTCATTTGCAGCAACATGGATGGAACTGGAGGTCATTATGGTAAGTGAAATAAGCCAGACACAGAAAGACAAATATTGCATGTTCTCAATGTGGGAGCTAAAAATGTTGACCTAATGGAGGTAGAGATAGATAATGATAGTTAACAGAGGCTGGGAAGGGTGTGATGTGACAAGTGGGAGATGAAGAGAGAGTGGTTATGGAACTTATCCTTCCAATGAGATAGAAGGAATAAGTTCTAATGTTTGACAGCAAGGTAGGGTGACTACAGTTAACAGCAATTCAAAATAGCTAGAAGAGAGGACTTGAAATGTTCCCAACACATAGAGGTGATACATGCTCAAAGTGATGGATATCCTAAATACCCTGACTTGATCATTACACATTCTGTGCACATAATAGAACATCACACGTACCTCATGAATATGTGTAAATATTATGTATCAATAAAAAATTAAAAATTGTACATATTTGATGATAATCCACACCTCCTGCCTGATTAATACGGCCCCCTACAGGCTGGCTTCCTTGTCACTATTCCCTCCTCTTCCTTCACACACACCTATTACGTGTTTGTACAAATTGGAAGGTCTTAGCACTGCAAGTGACCTTAGAGGGACAGATAAGAATGTAAATATACAGCACATCAAAGCTCTCACAATGGGGCAGAAGAGGAGACTAACACTCAATGAGGACTTATCAGTAAGTCTTCAATAAGTATATCAGTAGTCCCCACCTCTCTGCTCTGCCTGGCCAGACCTTTCTCGTGTATCCCATGCCTCTTCCCATGGTCAACCCCTTCTCTCAAATCCTTCCTTAATTCCCCTCAAGGGGAGAGAAGTTAGTTTGAATGGCCAGAAGCCAGGACAATTGATTGGGCCACACTGACTAGTGGGCAAGATTATTGCACCTTAAAGTGCATAAACCTCTTCTCTTTCCCACCTACTCCTAACAGCTGCATTCTAGATGATGCTGTTGTCTTACTTTCACTTCAACTTTTTTCCTGCCTATGTCTGGCCAAGTGGTAAGTTAAGATAGACATTCGGAGCAGGAAGGCCCATTGTAACCTTTACCAAGGCATTCATTGCATTTGGGTGTTAAGCTTGTGCACAACTGGTAATAAGTAGTGCTTTCATTTCTATTATTCCTTTTGTGGATGGTTCCCTCGAGAACTCCAATGGAAGAGAAGATAAGTAGAACAGGATTTGGGCATGCCTGGATCTTTGGCCATAAAACCATTACCATTCCACTCTAAGTTTGCTAGTGCTGGGAGTAGAAAATAGGACAGTGTATAAGTTAGGGTTCAGTGCAGGAAAGAGAGCTATTTTATGCAAGAAGGGATTTAATGCAGGAAATTAGGTGCCAGTAAAAATCATTGGAAAGGCAAGAGGAGAAAAATCACTGGTCTCAAAATAACAGCAACTCCCAACCCCTGTGAGAGTTACCACCTCTGAGGCCACCCCTGGAAATTTTGAGTAGAAGTAGAACTCACGAACTCGCTGTCAAGGACCCTGCACTGGATGATCTGAATGGCACCTCTAAGGATCAGGAACACAGATCAAGAGGCCACCATCCCCAGTGCCTCTCTCGCAACTGCCTGTCTATACTCATGAGGCTGGAGAACAGACACTGCAACCCTGCTATAGAAAAAGCTTCTGTCTCCAAAATGATGTTGGCCAGAAGAAAAACAGTCTAAAAGGGGCAGGGAGAAGACCCCTGCCCCATTTCTGCCTCCTATATCTTGTACAAGTACGTCCATTTGGGGGACATAATTTGTATCTACATCTTAGCTGCAAAGGAATCTGGAAATGCAGACTTCAGGCTTTCCAGATTTTGCAGTGTGGACAGGCACACCCAAAGGAGGGAGGAAAGGAGGCAGAGGAGGGAGTCAATCCATCAACCCACTACAGGGAGCAAATGCAGGATAGTGTGTGTATGTTACTTTATACTTAAACACATGTGCTTTAATTGTTACATGCCCAAGAAAAACCTGGAAAATAATAAAAAGTATAAAGAATGTCATAGACATTAGATGTTGGTTGCAAGTAATAGAAATTCTCTAAAGTGACCTGAAGTGAAAAAGGAACACTTATGAGAAGGGAATGGGCGTATCCCCTGGAATAATAAGGCAGGGGCAGCTGCCTCGGTTGCTGATGGTCTCAGCCTCCTTGAGCTCCTGCCATTCATCTTCTCCTCCTGAGACAGGGTGGATGCTGGTGCCATTTTCAAGATCAAGAATATGGAAAAAAAAATGATTACTTAGATCCTTCCACCCCTGAGATTTGTCAATTTTGTAATCTTGTATCGATTATATAATTTTCTGATGTTTAATAATTTGAGAATCAAGAAAGTTATATACTCTGTAACTTCAAAAAACATGCTTAAATAAAATTCATGGTTTAAAAGCCAAACAAACAAACAAAAATAATATAGGAGAAGCTTGGAATGGAAGACAGTCAGATGGTCAGTTGAAAATAAGTCAAGACCAGAGAGGTAAGCTTGGCACAGATGTGGTGGTTGGAGCCTGTGGGGCTTATGGGGCTATTAAATCATATCTGTCTCCCTCTGAATTAACAACCAATAGAGAAATAAACAAAGATGCCAATAGATGGAAATCAATATATCTGTTTCATTACTAACAAGGCTGGCCTAGTGAATGTGGCTTAGATCTGTTGCCACAGTTGGGTTTCATAAAACTCTCACTTCTGATTTGAAATTACAAACTTTATTCCAAAGGCCTGCAGTTCAGCTTAGCATATAGAGCAGAACAGTTTGCGATTTCCGTAGATAGGATGGTGCATAAAGAGAGAGGATAGGCCACGTGGGAACCATAGACTTTAACATCTTAACTTCTTCCTATAAAGAACTGCGTAAAAATGGGTGTCAGATGAATTACTCCTCCTCCCATGGGAGGAAAGAGGGGTGCATTCCAGAAGGTTTTTCTAATATTGTTCCTTCTTGGGAATGGAAGTAACCAGAAACATGAGGACAGGAGCACAGTTTCTTCTACTAGAGCTGAGATCACAGATATGAGGATCCTGGGAGACCTAGAATAGAAGAGTACCAAAAATAAAGAATCTGGACGATTCTCCAAAATTATATCACTACTAAAAAGAGCAAAACTAGCAAAAGAGACAGAGTGAGGATGGTCAAAGAAGTGGAGAACCAGGAGGAAAAAAACAACTGATGCTCAAGAAAGCAAAGGGGGAAGCAGTTGGGGGGGCGGTCATTGGTGAAAATGAAAATGTGAGTAGAATCAGGACTGAAAACTGATCCAGAAAAAATTATTGAGGTGAAATTTATACAACGCAGAATTAACATATTCACAGAAAAACTCAGTATATTTGGAATGCTTTTGTTTTAATATTTACATCTATTTAAATTTAAATGTTATTTTTGAATAGTTTCTATGGTTCATAATTTAAATGTTCAAAAGGAAATACAGTAAAAACTCTCCCTCTTAAGGATTGCTTGAGCCCAGGAGTTTAAGACCAGCCTGGGCAATGTAGTGGGACCCCCATCTCTAAAAAAAATAAGAAAAATTAGCTGGGCATAGTGGTGCAAGCCTGTAGTCCCACTACTTGGGAGATTGAGGCAGGAGGATGGCTTGATCCCAGAAATTTGAAGTTGCAGTGAGCTATGATGACGGCACTGCACTTCAGCCTGGACAATAGAGCAAGACTCTGTCTCCAACAAAAAAAAAATTCTCCTTCTTATGGTTATTGCATTTTTTTTCTTTTTTGAGACAGAGTCTCACTCTGTCACCCTGGCTAGAGTGCAGTGGTGTTATTACAGCTCACTGCAATCTCAAACTCTAAAGCTCAAGCGATTCTCCTATCTCAGCCTCCCAAGTAGCTGGGACTGCAGGCACGTGCCACTATGCCCAGCTGATTTTTTCTATTTTTTGTACAGACAGGGTCTTGCTCTTGCTCAGGCTGATCCTGAACTCCTGAGCTCAAGCGATCCTCCCACTTCAGCTTCCCAGAGTGCTAGGATTACAGGCGTGAGCCACTGTGCCCGGCCCATTATTGCATTATTTATTTATTTATTTATTTTGAGACAGAGTCTTGCTCTGTTGCCTGGGCTAGGGTGCTGTGGCGTCCGCCTAGCTCACAGCAACCCCAGACTCCTGGGCTCAAGGGATCCTCCCACCTCAGCCTCCTGAGTAGCAGGGACTACAGGCATGTGCCACCATGCCCAGCTAATTTTTTCTATTTTTAGTTGTCTGGCTAATTTCTTTTTATTTTTAGTAGAGACGGGGGTCTTGCTCTTGCTCAGTCTGGTCTCGAAATCCTGACCTCAAGCGATCCTTCCACCTCGGCCTCCCAGATTGCTAGGATTACAGGTGTGAGCCACCACACCTGACTCCCATTATCTCATTATTGATCCTCCACACTGTAATCCTTCTCAGAGGTCAGCAATGTGATATCAGTTTTTTGTGTTTATCTCCAAACATATTCTATGCATTTAACAGGACATAGATGTATTCTTTTTCTTTCTTTCTTTTCTTTTACAAAAACGGAAGCATTTTTTCTTGGTACCCTTTTCTAAAAAAAATTAACAATACTTTCTTGGATATTGTTCCACAGTATTACACAAAGAGCCTCCTCACCTACATTAAAACAGCTTTCACATGATTACCTTATTGAAAATGACTGAGGGTGGACTAGGTATGATTTACTCTTTTTTCCTTGTTGTGTGACAGCAAGCAAGGTTAATAAACTTTACTTGCTGATGCACATGAGGAAGTGCCAGAGTTGGGACTAGGACACAAACCTTCCAACTCCGTGTCCATTGTTCACTTCTTAGACTAGCCTGCCTGAGAAACTGATGGGAGGATTCAGTGCTCTCTTTATAACGGGCCATCTGGATGTTTGCATTTAGTGGCGCCGTTGCCCTGGCCTAGTGTCTAACTAAAAATAGATGCTCTATAAATGTTTGTTGAGTGGAGTAGGATTGGTTAATTCATAACCCTGGGTGATGACTCACATTTCTATCATCCATCTCTCACGTTTCCTAGGCGATATATCCTTAGCATATGTGGTGACGGAAATGCTGGGCACGGGTGCAAATACAAAATGTTCTGGTTCTAGCCAAGTGCAAATGGTTTAGCAACCCGGAAAAATTCACACAGTCCTCCAGCTAGCACCCTGGTGAGTCAGATCGCACTCCCTGCCCCGAAAGGCCTCCAGTCTGTAAGTTCTGCTTCTCAGAAATAGTGTCTAAATCTCTGGTTTTACACGCTCATGATCTCATATTTATTGAACAGAGAAGGATGAACTGTATAAATTGTACCTTGCTTATAAACTCTCTTTTCCAGGAATCTGTAAATGTGCTTGTGTCCTTGGAAAACGATTAAAGGAATTCACGTAGTTGTGAGATTGTGCAAATGTGTGTACTAAGAGGGGGTGATTCTCATGTTCAGTGTGAACATATGCTCCTACAGGATGAAAGAAGCCTAAGGCCATGATTCGCAGCATCCTATGTCACTCAGTTTTCTGCATGTGATGGTTAAGGGAGTGTTCTCACTTAGATTGCACTTGATTAGCTCCGTGCTTGGGCTGCTTCCTCCCACCGCTGAGCCCCCGGCAATTTTTACTGATAATTGAGGGATACAAGTGCACATAAAAAAACCAGGTGGGGCAAACTTGCGCACCCTACTTGAGCCATGGGTTACTGAATTTTCAAGCAAGTAATTTCTTATTATTAATTTTTAACTTAAATTCCAGAGGACGTGCTTTGGATAATTTCAATACTTTTTAGTTGAGGCTTGGTTTATGGTATAGCTTAGAGATAATTTTGATCATCCTCATAACAACACTATGAGATATATACTATTATAGCCTCATTTTACAGATAAGGAAACTGGCACTAGAGAAGTTAAAGAAACTCGTTCAAGGTTGAGTTGCAATTTGAATGCAAGCATCCTGGCTCTTAAGTCCATCTTCTTGAACACTATGCTATAATGTCTCCACCCACAAGGGGAAGAAAAGGGCAGACTCTTAAAAAAACACTGTATCTGAGATCTTATGCTATCTGCTCTGGATGAAGGCGTATATGTAGCACAGGTGAAACTGGAAGTTGCTGGGAGGTGTACATGATGAACTTGTATTCAAGATTCTACGATGGGAGCTAGGTACACAAATATGTTGATGCTTGTTTGGATAGTTAGAGAGATAGGTCCGTGTGGAGTGTTGTTTACTGATCCAGGGATCTTCATGGGAAGGAACTTAATTTGAGAGCGGATGCCATTTAAAGACGTAGGCTTGAGTACGGACAAAGGATCAATATTGAAGGAGAAGTACAATAGGAGGTGTCCTACACTTGTGTTGGTCTTGCCCTTTGCTCCAGGAATTTTTGCCCAAGACTTGGAAAGGGGAGTAAAAACAAGAATAGAGTTGATTTGTAGTTAAGGAGTATTTCTTCCACTTGGCTTGAAGTGTTCACATTTCAGAAGGATAGAACCATGGAGGACTGGTCAGTCATCCAGATCTCCCAGGTCACCTCCCAGGAGCTGCAATAGTGATCCTGGAAGTTGCTCGTATGTATACAAGTGATGCATCAATCCGGACTTCAGCTGTGCACCCCACAAGAAGAAGGGTGCCCCAGCAGCAGTGGCAGAAAAGTACAGTGGCCCAGAGACCTGGGTGTCTGCTGAAGTCCCATAAAAGTTCCCTGAGCTTGGAAATCTCAGGTAGAGCCAAAGAACTACTGCTTGGTTACATGTCCCTACTTTCCCTCTAGGCTGATAAAGCCTGGGAAATATGGTGTGCCTGGTTTTTCTAAGGCAAGCAAAGCACCACACTATTCCCAAGGAGGAAAGAGAAAAGCAATGTAGTATTTGTAAAACACATGGAGGACTTTTTTACGCTTTCCAACATAAATTTGTAATGTAAAATATTATAATCCACTTGTAGTGTAAGAGGGCCATAAACTCACCTAATTATCAAAATTCACTCCTACTTGCTATTGGGAGTGCAATTTAATAGCGTTGCTGATGGTAATGTACTTAATTGGCTTTGTACTTTCCAGTCTTTGGTCTAAAGACTGTGAGTATTTATACAGTTCTGAGGATTGCAGTGTTCTTTTTTTAAAATTTTATTTTCATTGATACATAGTAGATGTATATATTTTCAGGGTACACGTGACAATTTAATATATTTATATAATTTGTAAAAATCAAATCAGTGTAAATGGATATCCATGACCTTACATATTTGCCTTTTTTTTTTGAGACAGAGTCTCACTTTGTTGCCCAGGCTAGAGTGCCGTGGCATCAGCCTAGCTCACAGCAACCTCAAACTCCTGGGCTTAAGTGATCCTACTGCCTCAGCCTCCGAGTAGCTGGGACTACAGGCATGCGCTACCATGCCCGGCTAATTTTTTCCTATATATATTTTAGTTGGCCAGATAATTTCTTTCTATTTTTAGTAGAGACGGGGTCTTGCTCTTGCTCAGGCTGGTCTTGAACTCCTGACCTTGAGCGATCCACCCGCCTCGGCCTCCCAGAGTGCTAGGATTACAGGCGTGAGCCACCACGCCTGGCCAATATTTGCCTTTTCTTTATGCTAGAAAAATTCAAATTATTCTTATAGCTATTTTGAAATGTATACTAGATTATTGTAAACCATAGTCACCCTACTAATCTGTCAAACACTGTGTCTTATTTCTTCTATCAAACTATATATTTATACCCATTAATCAACCTCTCTTCATCCACCCCTCCAGTAGTACTCTTGCAATTGTACCACAGGAAGAAATAATCTGAATGTCTTTAAATACCTTACACACAATTCACATGGGAATCCTGTAAATCACCATTTGAGTCCTTGTATTTTTTAAGGTTCTTTAGAGTTCATAAAGCACTTTCACATAAATTACTTCATTTTATTTTTAGAACAACCTTAGGTAAGGCAGGTCTTAATATCCTAATTTTTCTTTTGGAGAAAATGAGACCCAAAGAGGTGGGTCACAGGGAAGGGAAGTAGCAGAACTGAATCTGAACTCTATTTTCTTGAATTTAAGTCCAAAGTTTTTCCATTTCACTTTGTGTTTGCTACCTATCCATCCATTCACCCATCCATCCATCCTTTCATCATTAATTCATTCAACAGAAATTTTTGAGTGTCTATTATAAGCCAAGCATCATACTAGGTGCTGTAACAAATAGAAATATAAGTCAGTCATTGATCCTGTCCCATGGAATTTATAACACACTAGGGATATCAGCTATGGAGTTGAGTTATTCTAAACTGAGCCA
This sequence comes from Eulemur rufifrons, assembly GCF_041146395.1. Classification (NCBI taxonomy): domain Eukaryota; kingdom Metazoa; phylum Chordata; class Mammalia; order Primates; family Lemuridae; genus Eulemur; species Eulemur rufifrons. The sequence goes on from NC_090990.1 coordinate 51,863,308, forward strand.
GAAAGAGCTAAGTACTATGACAGAATCAGAATGCCCCACAGGAGTTCTGATGCAGGAAGGATAACTTAGAGCTAGGGACAGAGATGCAAAATATGGAGCAAGAGACTTACATGGAAGGGATCCTTCACACAGAGATGCTATGTTCTACACATAGACACCTTTTGCAATTGATTGACCGGGGAAATGGCCCAAGTGTAACCTGAAATGACTCTTCGGGAAACAAATTAAGGAAAAAGGAGAAAGAGTCAAAAAATCTAAGATGGAACAGAAATGGAAGAGTTTCAGCCAGTGAAATGACCTTTTTAAATGAATGTACACAGATTTTGAAGTTCTGAACCAAAGGGAGAAAATCTGAAAAGTGACCAGTAACATCTAGGTGTTACAGAGAAATAGTGTTTCTAGATTTAGGGAGCATTTTCTGCTCAGCCTGAATACTTGGAGCGTCTATCTCATGGATAAGAATAACGTAAAATCTTATGTTGCTTCCACAACAAGGTTTGCAGAGACTCTCAATCAACACATATAGTGAGTTAGAACAGCTAAGAGAATTGGAAACCCAAGCTTTTTTGGAAATGGGTCTAACTGTTAGGAGTGTTAGGGTAGCAGTTGTGGTGAGCAGAGTGAATGAGTTTTAGGAACTGAGATCACTCAGGGATTCTCAGTGTTTAGAAGTTTGGTTTGCCTATTTAGTGTGAAATATATATATTATAAAGCATTTTCTGTTAAATGTATATTTTAGTATGATTTTGTGATAGTTACTTGTGTCTGATGTTTTTTATAATGGCAAGAAAAGAAAGCAGGGAATATACCAGTGAGGAATTATCCCATGGAACTAATTGCTTCAAGGAATTAATCTAAAAATTGCCCTGATTAAAGTAACAAGTACCTGTCATTTCATCAAAGGTCCCGAGTCATACTGATTAGTTCAGGAATTAGGTGAGACCAACTCCGAAAGGACCAAATGATAATTCTTCCAACCATCCAATTGAACCAGGGGGTTTGTGTACAGGGAGAAAATGTGGCTAAATTGGTGTATTTCTTCCTAGACTATCAAAGCCTATGAAGGAAAGAAACACTTGTTGATCGTCTCTGCACTGCCTATGCCTAGCATTGCACCTAGAAGGTAGAGATGTTTATTTGAATGTAGGTAAACAGCTGCATCTGCCAGCACCTCTCATAGTCACCAAAGTTCTTCACAGACTGCATAGATAGTGAGGCTGTTTAAGTGATATAGACATGAAGTGTCACAGGAGTTCAGAGGAGGGGAAATCACCTGAAAGGCTTCTTAGAAGTGGGACTGGATTAGACCTGGTGAGATTTGTCCTGGCAAGGAGAAACAGGGAGGATGTTCCCTGACCCTTCAGTGTCCACCGGGTAGCTACTTCAGTGGAAGTCCAGGGAGAAGGAGCTGGAGAACAAGAGCTTTGCAAGTCACCACCACATGCCAGAATCGTGGAGTCTGCAAGATGTCTCTAAGGCCAAGTACGTCCAAATAGAAATGGAAATTTGAGCGTTGGAGAGAAGAAATGCAGGAAAAGAGGACCAAATCTCTAGGTGAAACCTCTTTCAGGGGACAAGGAGAAAAGAAGAGGTCTGAAGGATTTTCTTTGAGAGGTGACCCTGTGGTTGGCAAGCACCATTACTAAACACAGTGACGGGTGTTTACGTATCTCCCACGATGGCTGTGGCAGTCAGTCTCCATCTCAGAGACTTGAGACAGCACGTGGGCTCTGACACAGAAAAGCTAAATTTTGGGGTCACTGCATAGTTGAATGGGGGAGAGAGAGACTTAAAATAGGACTATCCAATAGCCAGGGTAGGTGACATCAGGCCTTCCACAGAGGAGGTGGCAGAGGAAAGGGAAGATGACATTCCTGGTAACAGGCAGTTATTGTAACACCACTGTCTATTGGTAAAGAAGACAAAAATACAACCAATGACATTTATTTGAGTACTTATGATAGGACAGGCACTGAGGGCTTTACATATTCACTCATCTAATACAACTTTGAGTTGAGCACTGTCATTAAGGTACTTTTGTCCAAAAAAAAAAAAAAAATCAAATATTACAGAAGTAGTCCACTTTGGCCACCATATACCAGCCCCCATGAGGGTCTAGATGTTTCTATTTGCACTTACAAATAGGTATTTGATGACTATTTAGACGCTGTCCAGTTTTTTCCATTATAAACAGCAGGGCATGGGCCATACCTGTACCGGCCTTCCTGTGAACTTGCAAGTCATTCTGCGGGGTACAGACCAAGAAGTGGCATCGCTGGGGTAGGGGGCCTTATGAACTTAAAAGTTTTTAGATACTCCAAATTGACTTCCAAAAAGGCTTTTTCGATTTATACCCTTACCAACAGTGCGTGAGGTATATACCTTTTGCTACTCACTTCTCAGGACAACCTGCTGTTAACAATCTGCTTACATTTTGTGCCAATCTTCTGTGTGAAAAGTGAAGTCTTCTTATTATTTTAGTTTGCTTCTCCCTGATTACTAGTGAGACTGTGCATCTTTTCGTATCTTTTAGTATTGGCTATTTTTCTTTCTTCTGTGAATTGCCTCCTCATACCTTCATTTATTTCTATTCGGGGCCCTTTGTCTTGTTGATTTATAGAACTTCTTCACATATTCCGTATGTTTGTGATTTGTTATGTATGCTGCAGATATTTCCTCCCAGTCTATAATTTCTTTTATTTTTAGTCTATGGGGTCTTCTGCCATTTAAAAGTTTGATGTATTCAAAATTATTTTTCTTTCCTTTCTTGTTTCTGCATTTTGTGCCTTGATGTATTCTACTATATTTTGTTTATACTTTTATAGGCTTGCTTTAATGTTTGGCTCTTTAGAACATCTGAAATATATTAAACATATGTGAAAGGTTCTCTCTTCTTACCTCTAGATATAGAAGATGATGAAGAGAATGCTAACTATAGAGTTGAACCCCAAAACAGGAGAGTTAAGTAGAAGTGGCCATCATCCCACCTGGGGACCGTTGGGTGGGGAACCTGTAGGCTTCTATTCTATTTTAAGCACCAAAGGAGGCAAGAAAAGGTTCATCTTTCTCTGCCGTGCCCCTTTTAATAAAAGGATTTGTTCTGTAAAATTTGGATTAAGTCAAAAGGCCGCAGTCAAGGATCCAGAAGGCCACATGCGGCCCCAAGGCCACAGGTTCCCCACCCCCAAATGGAGATTTTTCAGTAGTATATTCTGGGTATTAGTAGGGTATTAACGATTATCACATGAGAAAAGGTTTTTGTGCTCACATGTGACTGGGAGAGGCTTGGTTAAATAATATTAAATGGGTTTCTTTGGGGGCAGCTCTATCAGTGAACTTCTGTTTTGGTCAGAGGCTGCAAATTGTCTTCAGATGGAAGTGTACAGTGTGTTGAAATATCCAAAGGATCATTAGCCTAGGTTCTCAACTTTGGCGCATTTTGGAAGAGCCAGGGCACATTAATAAAACATGGGTGAATCCAAGTCTCTCAGCTCCAGAGACTGGAGTTAATTGGTCGGTGTGGCTTGAGTATGGGGATTTTTAAAAGCTCCCTGGTGGTCCTAATGTGCAGCCCAGGTGGAGAACCACTGATTAGTCTAATGGCTTCATTTAGTACAGAGGTAAACAGACATCTAACAGGGTGGTGAAGCATCTCAAGCCAGTCCGGGGAATAGCTGGGACCAGATACAGATGTTTGGAACCCTAGGCCTGGCCTTTCTCTCTGCACTGTGCTGCCTTCCCCCAACACATCTTTAGTTTACAGGGTTCGACCGGGAGCACACATTGCAGGCATTTGCTTTGGAATAGGTCATATGCTACCCACCTTGTATTGCTTGTTGGTTCTGAATGTCCTCAGTTTCCTTATCTGTAAAAGATGCTTAATACCCCTTCTGCCTCACCTTGTAGTTATTCTGAGAATTAAATGAGCTAATGCATACGAAAGTGTTTTGAAAATGTACACTGTGCAAATGGAAATTAGAGTGGGCAGGTAAAGGCAGGTAACACAGTGCCTAACACAGCTCCATTCATAAAGGGATTTGGGAGATGTTTATTGTCAGGATTGCTGGTGAGAGTAAAAAGCAGCTGCTTTTACAGAACAGTTTTTGCACAAACACACCTGGAACCCCTCACATCCCAGCAAGCTGCCAGCATAGGGAACCCTTGATTAAGGTTAGCATATTTCCAGCCCCAGGGATTCAGAACACAAATTTCACATAATTAACATTCACATGCATATGCTTGAACATTTATATGATTTTGCACGCTGTGTTCAATAGTCTCCAACTTAATGAAGTAGTGCACTCTGCGGTGGTCATGCTGGGGGTGTCTTTTTCTCTGGGCCATCTCCTAATATAGAGGACAATTGTCAGGGCCCCAGGAAACTGAACAAATGGAGAGAGCTGAGAGAAGTTGCACGCAAAGGAGGCGGCACCCAGGGGCCTGAGTGAGAGGCCTCCCTCCTGCTAACAGCCAAGGAGTCTATGGAGCACTGTGGCTTTCCAAGAGCACCATGCAATGGTGGTGCTTTCTTGCAGGAGCTTTGGCAACATCTAAGGTTCTGTAGGAATGTGGAAAACCAACCCGCCCTGTGCCTTGGAGACCAGCCCCCTTCTTAGCCACAGAAGGAATTTAGAGAAGTCTGAAGGAGGCATAAACAGCCACCACAGACCTTCAGTGGTGGACCCTCGCTAACAACGCCGGTCGGTGTCATTTGTAATTACTTCAAAATATTTATGTGACAGGTGCTGGGGAGACACGGTGAACATCAGACCCCATCCTTGTGCTTGTGGAGAAGACAGTTGTGCTGAGGATACAGACAGAGAGTAAGTCAATGGAAAAATGAAAGTGGCATTGTGCAGTGTTATGAAAGAAGCAACCAAGGGCTGGCAAGGGATCGATGGGTCGGGTGGGAGGGCACCAGCTGTGGTGACAATGGTCAGAGGGTGACCAGTGTGGCTGGAGGGTAGAGAGTAAGGAGGAACAGGCAGAAGAGCAGGTGTGGGTGGAGACACGAGCAGGGACCAGCTCAACCCAGACATGACAGGTGTGCTACACCTACTAATATTATACAGCCCCGTCCACTTGCTTGGGTGATGGTCAGGCTAATGTTCAAAATAATCAACACCTGGCAGGGGTGGAACTGGCTTTGTGGGGCCCGAAGCATATACCCTTTTGAGGGCCTTCTTTAAAAAAAGAAATTTTAAAATGTCTTCTCAAATCTTTTATTTTCTCAAAAGAAAGCAAAACTGATGTGGCCTTGTGAACACATTGCTAGGGTCTTTGAAAAATGTTTTGCCAGTGAAGGGCCCTGAAGCTTAGGCTTCATCCGCTTCACAGTAAATCTGCCTTTAGAAATCGTTCACAGCAGATGTCAGCCACAGGCACTGGGACAGCTGTCCTGGAGTGTCCCAGCTAAATGTCAGCAGGACAGGTGTGGCAGATGGCAAGGTTCTTTCGGAGCTAAGGAGGTGGGGTAGAATACCTTCCAAGGAATGAGGCAAGGGTATTAGGGATATTTGTAAGGAAGCGGGCATAGTGATGGCCTCTGAATATAAGTGGCAGAAGTTATATAAGTTATAATATATATGATATGAGAGCTGTCTGGAAAGTATCCAGCCAACATGAATACATAATTTGAGGTTTTTTCAAATGTCTCATGAGTTTGAAGAGAAGCAAGCAAGGCCATGCCTCAGACATACCTGATGAATGTGCCCTGTAGATTCTTGCAAAAGCAATGAATACATTTTCCTTGTTGGGTTTCCTGTGCTAAAGCACACATTCAAATGGGAGAAGCAGAATGAACTATTAGTATTATTACTGACAGCAAAAATTATTCCATACACTGATTAACCACTCAACAGTGTTCAAAGTGATTCACCTCTATGTTCTCATTTGTTGACGGTAACAATTGGTAAGATAATCAGGGTAGATTTTTCGATTTTGTAATTTTCTTTTCTTTTTTTTTTTTTGAGACAGAGTCTCACTCTGTTGCCTGGCTAGAGTGCCATGGCATCAGCCTAGCTCACAGCAACCCCAAACTCCTGGGCTCAAGCGATACTCCGGCCTCAGCCTCCCAAGTAGCACAGGCATGCGCCACCAGGCCCGGCTAATTTTTCTGTATATTTTTAGTTGTCCAGCTACTTGATTTCTACTTTTAGTAGAGATGGGGGTCTCACTCTTGCTCAGGCTGGTCTCGAACTCCTGAGCTCAAACAATCCGCCCGCCTCAGCCTCCCAGAGTGCTAGGATTACAGGCGTGAGCCACTGTGCCCGGCCGATTTTGTAATTTTCTACTTAAACGTGAGGAAACTGACACACTCCTTCCCTCCTTCTAAAGTGTCTTGTCCACACAGCTAGTAAGTGACAGCTTGGACTTGAACTCAAGATTTTCAACACCGTGTCCATTCTTTCCACAATACCCATATTGACAATCTCTCTCACTTTGGTTCATGCTGAACAATGAGAATATTTGGAATTTGGATTGAATTTGGAAAACATTTAGCAAGCATTTGTCAATAAGCCTATACCTCAACCTGAGGAGGTAGGATCTCTCCAGTGCTTAAAGTATTTATTTTCAAATAGGTTGCCCAATTGAATACATTTTTCTTAAGCACTTATTGTATGCTAAGACCTGGGCTAGGCTCCTTAGGAAACAGATTGCGGAAGATGATTTGACATAGGATGCCTTTAGACTTCTTTTCCTACCTCTGAGCTACCATAATGCTTCATTTTAATCTCATTTTATCTGCTTAAACAAGTTGGGAGGTGGGGCAGGTGTAATGCATAGATAAATTACCAGACTCCCACCCGCTAGGAATGGCCCTGTTTGCAGCCATTCCACTTTCCGCCTTGGAGCCAGCCATTGCTTTCTGCCATTCCTGAGAGCCCCCATAACTTCCTCAGCTTCTTTAGTGTCCTGGGTCCTACCAGTTCATCCAGTACACATTGAGTTTTCAAAAAGTGGTACCACAACTGTCCTCTACTTACTGTTGTAATTTAGAATGTTGACGTTGGAGGAAATTTTGAAGTGTAATCTGATTGGAAGGGAAAGGATATATGAAATTGCATTCGCCTGGCACTTAACATAAGATTGAAAAATACTAATAATCCACATTAAAGAATGAAGGGCTGATGGAGATTTGTGGGGAAATCAAGCCCTACCTCATATACCCCTGCAGACATCTAAATAAAGCCCTATTCCTTTTGCTACCTAATGAAGCTGAGATGCCAGAAATGTACTGGTATAATGTAACAGAAGAAATACAATTCTCAGGGAGGTAGGATTCGGGACTGGATCTATTACTCATGACTCATTCACTTCCCCAACAATGGCTATCAAGAGGTCTCAGAAGACATTTCTTTAAGCAGAACATTAAGATAAAATTTCTGTTTCTGGAAGTATGGAAAGCTAGATGCTCTGACTGACTCTCCTATCAAAAAGTAATTTAAAAATCTGGATAAAATATATTTTAAAAAATTAAGTGCAAGCAGAAGCTAAAAATAAAATGTCGAAACTTAAGAGTCCAACATCAAACTGAATAAAGAGGAACAAGCTATTAATATATGCAACACTATGGACTAACCATTGTGCTGAGCGAAAAAAGCCAGGCAAAACACAGTATATACTGTATGATTTTATTTATATAAAATTCTGGAAACTGCAGACAAATCTACAGTGGTAGGAAGTAGGTCAGTGTCACCTGAGGATGGGGTAGATGGAGAAATATGTTACAGTGGGACGGGGGAAACTTCTGGAGCCATGGAAGTATTCACTATCTTGATTATAGGGATGGTTTCATGAGTGTATGTTGCCAAAATTGATCAAATATGTACAGATTATAGTACTTCAATTATACAGCAATAAAATTGCTAGTAAAAAATACCCAGACTAATTAACAAAAACCAAAGTGATAGCAGAACCTCAAAACTTGAACATTGCTTGAATGTGGTTTTTACCCTGAGGACACACACCAAACTATGGTCATCTTGAGCTTCCTGTTTACAACCTGGAAGGGTAAGGGGGAAAAGGAGAAAAAGCCTAAAGTGGGGAGTTTAATAGGGGAGCCCCTGTACAAAGCTGGAACCTCAAAGTGCTACAGCTTTCCTGTAAGGATGACCAAAGCATAAAGCAGTCCCTCACTTCCTGCCTACTCAGGGCATAAGTTTTAGTATCTATCTATGCTTATTTTTATCTTGATAGCAAACACAAGGTTTCTGGATCAGAGATCAGACCAATTATTTACTTACAGCAATAACATTACCGGTTCCCCATGCTCCATGTACCCCCTTGTGGTGACGTGATGAGGGCAGATGGTCACCTTGCATGTACAGAGGGAGTCTGTCCTCCAAGAGGAGACCCCAGAAATTATGAACCTCAGAGTTTACACAAGAAGTATTTCACAGCTGCCACCTGCCCCTCTGCCAAGACGGAGAGAGACCTTTGCTCTCTAATGTAAACAAATCCTCTATGGGAAGAGAAGAGGAAAGTTCCTAGGTGTTTACAACCCTCTGAAAGTAAACAAATAATAGCTCCAGGAGAGATAAATCTCCAAATCTCTCTGGGGTTATAAACTATCTTTAATTTCCAAGGCTTGTTTGCCATTCACTCGTACTTTGCCAGGAATTTTTGCTCATACACAAACACGAAAATATTCACACTGTTTCTCGACAGAAGATAAAAGGGAACACTGCCTACCTTGAGCTTAGATGCTTATAGAGGGGTGAAATACCTACTTGTGCACTCATAAACATAATAGGACCTCATGCACATTGAATTCCCATTACCTGGAATGTAATAATAAATTAAAGTAGACACTTAATTGATGATTTAATAGTTGATTAGTTATAGCTGAAAACAGAACTGAAAAATAAAATCATACTGCAAATCAACCAGCATTATGCAGAGAGAGACAAAGAGATGGGAAATATGAAAAAGGGGTTAATAGGTATGGGAAAGAGAATGAAAAGATCTGTCATGAGTCTAATTGGAGTCCCAAAAGGAGAAAAAGAGAAAGAATGGAGAAGAGGCAATTTTTGAAAAGATAATAATTTCAGAATTGATGAAAGACTCTAATCCTGAAATGCAGAAAGATCAATGAATTCTGAGCAGGTTCTTCTTCTAATTAGAAGAAATACATTCCTAGGTACATCACAGTGTGTATTAAAGGCAGCAAGAAAGACAGATTACCCTCAAAAGAACACCTAGATTACTGACCAAGAACTCATCAGATTTTTAAAAATTGAGATGTAATCCACATATCATAAAATTTACTCTTTTAAAGTATACAATTCAGCGACTTTAAGTATCTTCACAAGGTTCTGCAACCATTACCACTACCTAGTTCCAGAATAGTTTTATCATCCCCCAAAGAAAGCTGTACCCCTTAACAGTGACTCCCCATTTCACTCACTTCCCCCGAGCCCTGGCAGCCAATACTCTAATTTCTCTTTCTATGGATTTACGTACTTTTGACATTTCATATAAAGGGAATCATATAATATGTGGCCTTTTGTGTTTACTTTCCTTGACTTAACATAATGTTTTCAAGGTTCACTCACATTGTAGCACGTATCAGTACTTCATCCCTTTTTGTGGCTGAATAGTATTCCATTGTATGGATATCTGTTTCATTTACCCATTCATCAGTTGATGAACATTTGGGTTGCTTCCACTTTTTGTCTATTATTAATATGTTGTTATGAATACTTATGTACAAGTTTTTGTGTGAACATATGTTTTCAATTTTCCTGATATATACCTAGAAGTGGAATTCCTGGGTCATATGGTAACTCTCTGTTTGGCTTTTTAATGAATGGCCAACGGTTTCCAAAAGTGGCTGCACCATTTTACATTCCCACCAGCAATGTACGAGGGTTCCAGTCTTTCCACATCCTTGCCAATGCTTACCCATGTTTTTGATGATAGCCATTGTAGGGGGTGTGAAGTGGTATTTCATTGTGTTTTTGATTTGCATTTCCTTAATGACTAATGATGTTGAGCATCTTTTCATGTGCTTATTATCTATTTATATGACTTTTTTGGAGACATGTCTTTTCAAGTCCTTTGCCCATTTTAAAATTGGAGTATTTGTCTTTGCATTATTGAGTTATAAGAGTTCTTTATGTATTCTTGATACTTGATTCCTGTTAGACATAATTTGCAAATATTTCTCCCATTCTGTGGGTTGTTTTTCACTTTCTTAATTAAATTGGTAATAATTGATCAACACTTATGTGCACATATGGAAGTAATACTCATCGTGTAGCTCTGATTCGGGCGGTGCAAAGGCAATATATGTAACCAAAGTGTTTGCACCCCCGTAATATTCTGAAATTAAAAAAAAAACAGTGTCCAGGAATTTTTTTTAAACTATTGAATACCAAGTTTGAAAAAAAAAATTAAAGACTATTTTAATGTTCTCCTGATTTGCTGGTGCCCTCTTTTCTTCAGCCTTTACTGGGTAATTGTGACAAACTCAAATGTAAATTTAATTACCTTGGATACAGAATGACATACTGTTGTAGTGTTGGTAAATCCTGGGCTGGTCATATCTTCTTCAACATCAGATGATGCCTTGTGGGATACAGAATGACCGCCCCTAGACAGCAACAACTTAAGAGTGATACGAGAAAACAAGCAGCCCTTCAAGTATATTTGCATCACGTGTGCATATGCGTGTGTGTGTGTGTGTGTGTGTGTGTGCACACGTACGCCTTGCAGATTCAGAGCTGATAGGATAGGTTGGTAAAATGACTAATGATGTTCCCTGGGATGGGGATCAATATTGACTAGGGTTGCTCAATTTGTTATTTCTCTCAAATCACTTCCCTGGGAAAGTAGGAGAGAGAATGGAATTGATCCTTCCATTTTCCTCCAAGGAGGATGAGGAATTCCTGTGGTGTGCCTCCTGTTTCCTCCAACAGCCTCTCCTTGCAATCCCCACACATAGACCCTTCAGGCTGCTGTGTATCCTTGACTCTGCGAACTTGGTATCTCCCGCCTCACCATGTCTTCCTTCTGTTCCCATCGCCACTCCCCTGTTTTAGGCTTTCGTGACGGGCTGCCTCCTAAGTCGTCTCCTTGTCACAGTTCCTCAAATTCCACTCTGATCTCTGCATCACTGCCCTAGCGTCCTTCCGAAAGCCTGGATCTTGTCATTTACACTCTGAGAACCTGACAAGAGACCGGCTCTTTTCATCATTATGAACAGCAGTCCTCAACAGCTGGTTGAAAGAAAACATCAATGAGCCTGTCACTTCTTTGCACAAAAACCTTCAGTGGCTCCCCCTACCTTTCACCTGATGTCTGAAGAACTTGGCTTGGCAACCTTCCGTCCGAGGCCTGCCAGAATCCACGTTTCCTGCCCTACTGTCCACCACAGCCACCCTGCACTACTCTGTCCCTGGTCCCCAAGGGCATCTCCATGTCTCTGGGTCTTTATTCACTTAATCTCCCTTCCAAGAATGTTCTTGATTTTTGAAAAACAAATTAACATTCTTCTCCCTGTGGGCCCAGTCCCAGCATCAGCTCTTCTGTGCAGACCTCCCCTGTCCTGTATTAGGACCCCTCCTTCTTTGCTCCTGCAGTGCTTTGTGTCCACCTTCTGTCTCCTTCCTGGACAACTGGCATTTTGTTTAATCCGGACATATTCTCTCAGGGCCTAGCACACTGGGATAAACATTTGTTGAATTGAGCTAAATTTTTATGTGCAAGCTTAACTTTGGGGAGAAAAGCTCAGGCAGAAAAATCAGGAGAGGAAGTGGGTATAGGTTTCTTGATTCCCCGGAATTTCTAGCTATTTCAGGCCACTGAGCTGAAACCCCTGCTCCCACAGGGCCCTTGTTGCCATCCTGCTCCTTCTCCTCTTCCTCAGTCTCTGGGTTGCCTGTCACCCCTCCTCTGTGTGGCCAGTGGGTGTGGTACCTGCCTGCTCCTCCCTCCCCCTCTGGCTTATCTGACAGTCCCATGAAGAAGGAGGAGGGTGACCTTCCCTGGGACTGTCTCCATGGGGGACCCGGATGTAATAGTCTTCCCACTGCAGGCGGGCAGAAGGAGCAGGGGAGTGAACCAGGATTTCAAGCTCTTTCCTCTCTTGTTCAGGGGTGAAGCTCATGCCTGATAATAGGAGAGGGGAGAACTCAGAGTAGGTGTTTCCCCCTCCGGGAGGCAGAACACGCCTCTAGCACTTCATCTTTTCCCTGTGCTCTCTGAGTTGCTCACGGCTCCCCAGAACTGGATTTCCTATGGAGTAAATTCTAGGGTTCAGCCAAAGGATGGGAGGCAAGATCATGAAACCCTTACACATCGAACTGCCTGACCTGCTGATATAATTCATTCGCAAGGACACCATAAGGATGTTATACCTGGGTAGGGCCTGCCCTTTCCTCTGGCTTCTGGGGATGGCTTTCCCCTCCCCTGCACATAGTGATGATGTTCCCTGTCCTTATGCTGGGGTGTGGCATCTGCCCTTCTTAACCCATATTACCTAGTGGCATGGCCATTTGGCCCTTCCTTCCTTCTCATAACTTCTTGTAACTGCTGTACTCAGACTGATCGAACCCTTCTGGACAGCTTTGAACACAGATCTCCCTGTCTATCCCTCCTGTCCCTGCACACATTTCCTAAGCTCTTCCCACAAACACACACACTTACAGGGCCAGCCCAGCGCACAGCCAGCATCTACCACCTACGCGGTCCAACTGGGATCTACAAGCCATGTGTTGTTATTTAAATCTAAATGAATTAAAACATAAAAAATTTAAAAATTCATATTAATCACATCTCAAGCACTCAGGAACCACATGTCACTAGTGGCTATGTGTTAGTCAGTGTGGATTTAGAACATTTCCATCATTGCAGAAAATTCTATTGAATGCGCTGTCACTACCAGGAGTTTTTTTTGTCTTTCTGAGACATGTTCATTGAATTTCATCTGACCAAAATGATTTGTTTTTGCAGCTTTTATTATTCATCTATTAGTTTCTTCAGAGTATCATTCTCTGAATTAAGACTTGGTTTCGCCAGCATGGGTATGTAAATGGAGACAATGTAAGAATAGCCACCACTATGCAGTGACTATTTTGTACAAGGTGCTATGTCAGTCACTTTCTGTATGTTACTTCTGATTCTCACAACCTTGTGAGTTAAGTAGTTTTATTTCTATTTATGGATATGGAGACTGAAGCTCAGAGAGGTAAAATGGACTCTAACTGCACAGCTAGTCAGGAGCTGGGATTCCAACTCAGGTCTATCAGGCTACAAGATCCTTTCTAATGTATGTATCAGTGCCCTTTCAGCGTGCAAGAGCATTTGAAAGGAGGATTTACCCAAGCTGAGACATATGGACTTGAAAGATTTAGTATACACTCACTATTCTCAGAGATCTTTCAGCCTAGCTGAGAAGGAAAACAACCTCATTGCTACTGTCATCACACTGCAAACATTTGTATAACACTTTATAATTTACAAAGGGTGTTGTCATTATTTCAGCACTCTAGGAGGTGTTATAGTTCTGGACTTACTAAGGCAAATAGAGGTGTGCAACTGGATGGTGGAAGTGCTGCAGAAAGAGCATTGACTGTGATTGACTGGGAGGCACAGAGGAGGTGGCACAGGAGCTGAATCTTGATGGATGAGGAGGATTTCTACAGGCAGAAGGGTGCACTGGGCAGGGACAGTCACACGATGAATGGTGCAAGCCCATGCTGAGGCCCCATCCGCCTCAGAGCCATCCTCCTCCCTGCACAGTGAGCTTTCTTCTTCTCCTTTTTCCCCCCCAAGACAGGGTCTTGTTCTGTCTCCTGGGCAAGAGTACAGTGACATCATCGTAGCTCACAGCAACCTCAAACTCCTAGGTTCAAGGGATCCTCCTGCCTCAGCCTTCTGAGTAGCTGGTACTATAGATGCGCGTCACCATGCCCAGGTAATTTTTCTATTTTTTGTAGAGACATTTTTTGTATTTTTCTATTTTTGCTCTTCCTCAGGTTGGTCTTGAACTCCTGAGCTCAAGCAATCTTCCTGCCTTGGCCTCGAGGAGTGCTAGGATTACAGGTATGAGCCACCACGCCTGGCCAAGAGTAAGCTTTCTTAAACAAGACTGTGGCTACCTGGATTAAAATGTTTTGGTGGCTTCCACTGCCTGGGGATATAGCCTGACTCCCTGGGATGGTTTGGGAGGCTGCACAGTCTGGATGCATCTTTGTTCTCACCATTTCTACCTCTTCCTCACTGCCTGCCCTACAGGTGACTTATTTCCTTTCAATGTATCAAGCCCTCTCTCACCCTGGGGCTTTTTTTTTTTTTTTGGCAGAGTCTTGCTCTGTCACCTGGGATAGAGCACCATGGTGTTGCCTAGCTCACAGCAACCTCAGATTCCTGGGCTCAAGCAATCCTCCTGCCTCAGTCTCCCCAGTAGCTGGGTCTACAGGCATGCACCACCACACACGGCTAATTTTTCTATTTTTTAGTAGAGATGGGATCTTGCTCTTGTTAAAGTTGGTCTTGAACCCCTGACCTCAAGCAATCCTCCCACCTCAGCCTCCCAGAGTGCTAGGATTACAGGTGTGAGCCACCTTGCTCGGCCACCTTGGGGCTTCTATTCAGATTCTTCTTCACTTGACTGTCCTTCCCTTCACTGCCCTTTTGCTTTTCTTACTAATGTCTCTTTATTCCTTCAGGACTCAGTTATCTGCCTCCTCAGTGGCCTATGGGCCCCTGTGCTTGCCTCCATCATAACTGCCATCCCCTCCACCAACAAAGCCTCTTTCCTGTGACTTTCTGCATCGCCCTAGAGGATAAATAACTTCAAGGCAAGGACTGTGTCTTGTTCATTATGTACAGAGCTTGCAGTGTATTGTAAATGACCAATAGATATTTGTTGAATGAATAAATGAAGATATTCCCATTTACTAAGTATATTGACCTGTCCTTAGGGATAATACTGGGTTTCATAGTGAATGTATGAGGAAAACACTGAAGTAACCAGTATGAGGAAAGTGTATGACTTATGGGATTTTACCACAAATAACTTTATTTGTGTTTGCCATGTCTCCATACATTTATCCAATAGGCCTAGTTCTCCCCCTGTCCCTGGCTAAACACGTGGGCAGTTCCATGACTTTTCTAGTAACCCTCACACAATCTGTGTTGCCATCAAATGTCTCAGTGTTCCCTGAACATGCCTTTGTTCAGGCTCTTCCATCAGCTCGGACACCTACCAAGACTGACTCCATCCTCCAGACTACGTCTAAAACACTGCCTTCTCTGGGAGCTCCCCAGAGCTAAATCACTTCTCAGTATTCCCATAGCTGCAGCAGGACTTTAAACAAGCCCCGTGCATTCCACTTGAACTAAGCACATAATTGTTAAACGTCTAATTGTATCAGATCATCAGCTGTTGGCTACGACAATGCAGGTGTTTTAAGGGGGTGGGTTGAACAGGAAATAAAGGTCTGTGGATTGGTAAACTGTGAAGTCCTCGAGAAAAAATAGCAAATGATCACCCCTGTTTTGTGGGTGGTGAAGGATATCCTGGGTACAGGCAAGTCAGTGCGGGGACTGAAGATGATCACTGGCTAAGGAAGTCTCCATTTTCTCTCCTTGAAGCCCACAGATGTTCTGGAACCCCTGGGTTCCACTAAAAGCAAAAGAGGACAGCACTCAATTGGCGGTGTGTCCTTGATAATGTGATGGTCTGCTAGACCCAGAAAAGCTAAAAATTAGGAATTCAACTCCAGGCCTGTATCTCGTAAGTGAAGTGAAGGGCACTCTGAAGATCAGAAATTTGGCAACCTGGGGAAGGGGCTTGCCAAATGTCTTACTGTTTCCTGACCTAATGTCTTTGGATTATTTTAGGCTGATGATTTTTTTTTTTAATATAACTGTGTGCCAGGATTACTTTCCCCTCTCCATACTACCAAGATGTAGTATAGAGAGGGGAAAGGGTCCTGCCTGGTTTGGTGTACTAGGTTGGTCCCAGCTGTGTTAGAGAACCAGCAAAATGGAGCTTGTACAAGCATCTTTGTGGGGCTCCAAAAGTAGTAAGTCTTACTTCATCGCTTAGTTACAGCGCTTACCTCATCCATGTTTTGCTTTATATTATTAGTTCTGTATCTATCTGATGTCCACTAGACTGTTTGCTCCTCAAGGACAGGCACCGTTAGGTCCACAGAGAGAATGCTCTGTACATTCAGTTTTTGGTTAGTGTTTGTTTACTGAATGGTGGCTGCTTTCCTTGTTTCCGCTTCCCTGCTGTTTGTGGTTGGTTCATTCAGCTGCCTGAAGCTGAGGCCTAATCAGAACAAGTTTAAGTGTTCAAGCCAGGTGTGAGTAGATTGGTATCATGCTGTTACTTGACCATTCAGGCAAAAGTTTAGTAAGGAAGCAGTGGTTAAATAGTATGACACGGGCAGGGGGATGGGGCATGTCGGGTTATATCCAAGGAGGGTTTGCATTCAAGGATTGGATAGTCACATGCGGAAAATACGAGTGTATGAATAGAATTTGCTATGCTACAATGTTGTTTTTATAATACCATTTAGTTGACACACCATTGATAGAGAGAGAGAGAATGGTACCACAACTTTGGTACAAGTTGTATTGGTTCACATGTAATTTTCCTAGGCAAAGGGAGCCAGAATAGTGGTAGTGAAATTATAACTACAGAGACAAAGAAAAAGTCCTGAGCTTGGCTGCTGTATCAGAAGCAGCCCTCTCAGCATATTTTGGGAAAATTAAATGTACCTACTCCCGCGGCTTGTCTCCTGGAGTGGCACTCCCTGTACCTCATAAGCATGCCTTGCACATGTGGCAGATGACCTGTCCTCTTGTACGTACCTCAGCAGCAATCCAGCTGTTTTGTGTCTGCAAGCTAGCATTTACACTCTTTTGTTCTGTGCATTTGTGATACCCCCTTAGTTTGTAATGCTTTACACATGTGATGTACTTGATGAATAAATAGTTAATGAAAGGCTGGCCTCTTTACACCTGAATCTAGCTGTACTGCACTCCAGGGAGGTCACCACCAGAATAATACTTATTTGAATAAATTATTAGTAACATCATGTGCATTTTTTTTTTTTTTTTTGATGAGCCAAAAGTCTACTGGTTAGAAGGGACAAGTTTGTTCTTACATGCCAAGGAGAGACACAGAGGATTTTAATTTAGTCCATTGTGTCCTTCCAGCTCCATTCATTCAGGCCTCCTAGAAAGTGGTGCTCCTTGCTCATCCTCTAAAACGTGTTACCCCCACAATCTCTATCTGCCACCCCACTGCTACTCACTTCACTTTATTCTCAAATTTATAACATATATTTACTTGCTTATTGGTTGTCTCCACTGGACTGTGAGCTCACTGTTAGAGCCCAGCTCTTAGAACAAAGCTGGTGCATGGCAGGATGTTGCTTAACGAATGCATTCAAATTCTACTCTCTGATACAAACACTTTGGCAAATGATTTGGTCCTACTTTTCAAACATGAGCATATGCATAGCCTGTTACCCAGCAATCTCACTCCTAGGTAAGTACTTATGGTGGAACATTCCCATTCTTTTCCAGTATTCATCCTCTTCTTCCTCCATGAAAATAGAATTTCTAGGCTGGTCATCACTGCCCATAATAAAGACTTCATTCCTCACCCTCCGTTGCAGCCAGGTGTGGCCATGTAACTTCTGGCCAGTGAGATCTAAGTAGAAATGTGTGTAGCATTTTCTAGGAACCTTCCTTAATAGACAAATGATGTATGCGATTTGCATCTTATTTTTCATTCTTCCTTCACTGCATTGGCTGAAATGCAGAATGCCATCATCTTGGATTGTGAGGGTGAGAGCCACACCCTAAGAACAGCAGAGCTGTGAGCTGGAAGGAGCTGGGGTCTCTAGGGACTTAGGAGAGCAGAGCTGCCATACTAGCCATGCATGCCTTCCATCCTGAATTCGTTTGAGTAAGAGGGAAGTACATTTCTATCTGGTTTCTGTCACTCACGGCTGAACCCAAGCATAACTGAAACAATACCTGGAGACAATCTCTCCACATGTACAAGAATATTCATAGCAGAATTAGTCATTACAGAAATGAAAAAGGAAATACCATCAAAATGTCCATCAAAAATTGTGTGGATAAATTTTCTTGTAAAGTCATATATATAATATACTTTATAATAATGAAAATGATCGAATGATAGCTATACACATCAATATGGGTGAATATCAAAAACATATTTTTAAGCAAAATAAAGTTACTCACAGAAGGATACAGTATAATTTCAGGTATAATATGAAGTTCAAAAATAGACAAAAATACTCTTTAGGGATACAATACACACATAGGAAGTACAAGTTTAAGGGAAAAAGGGAATGATTAACACACAGTTCAGGACCACCTGTGGGGGGAGGGGGGCAGTCCATCAGGGTGGGGCATACAGAGGTCTGCAGAGGTACTGGAGTGACTGTGACACTCTAGGAGGGTACAAGGCACGTGTGTTTCCTTATCAGTCTTTAAACTAGACAAATATGCATAAATGCTATTTTGAATTTAGGATATATTTCTTTTCCTTCCCTCCTTCCTCCCTCCGCCCTTACCCCCCCTTCCCTTCCTTTAGACACAGGGCCTCACTGTCACCCAGGCTAGAGTGCAGTGGCGCAATCATAGCTCATTGCAGCCTCTAACTCCTGAACTACTGAGCTCCAGTAACCCTCCTGCCTTAGCCTCCAAGTAGCTAGGACTATAGGTGCATGCTACCAGGCCCAGCTGATTTTTAAAAAAAAATATTTTTGAGAGGTGGGGGCTGGGTGAGATGGTTCATTCCTGTAATCCTTAATCGGCACTTTGGGAGGCTGAGGCAGGAGGATTTCTTGAGCAAGAGCGAGATGCTGTCTCTACAGAAAATAGAAAAATTAGCTGGGAGTCGTGGCATGTGCCTGTAGTCCCAGCTACTCGGGAGGCTGAGGCAGGAGTTTGATGTTGCAGTTGAGCTATGATGACATCACTGCACTCTAGCCCAGGCGACAGAGTGAGATCCTGTCTAAAAAACAAAAGAGATTGAAGTAGACATATTCCACTCAGAGTAAACATTCAATACATTGGTTGATGATGGCAATTAGTGCTAAAGGGGAAGAGTGAAAAGCAAATGAATGCCTATAAAGCGAGTTACCTGCTCACTCACCCTCAACTTCTATCAGATACAACTTAAACTCTAGTTTTAAGTTAATGCCAAAATCTCTTTCAAAAAAAAAAAGCAAAAATTTATCAATTCATCAAACATTTATTACCTGACCACTATGTGTTTCACATGGTTCTTGCCACTTCAGAACAATATAGACACAGTACAATGAGTCTAAAGTGATTAAGGTGGTGCCTTGAGTATGATAAACAACAATATTATTATTATTACTACTACTGCACATACTTAGCCTGAAAGCCTTTAAGCTCTGAAGCAATTTAGCATCAAAATCGCCCCCAAGACAGCTTTTCCCACCTTTAGAGGCTTATCTTTATAACAGTATGTAGCTAGATTAAGTTGTTTAATTCTACAGAATCAAAACTGTCATAATTTTAGTGGCTTTAAACAAGTATTTCTTGTTAATATACATTCTGCTTTGAGTCTGGGCTGCTTTTCTGTGTGATTGTCCTCCATGTATAGGCTCAGGACATCAGGCATCTTGTGTTGATGACACTTTATGTCAAAGCTTGCTCCTATAATTGCCACTGCAGAGAAGGTGTGGCCGGAGAGTCTTCAATCACATTTTGTTGGCTAAAGCAAGTTATCTGGCTTCTTCTGACATCAAGGGAGATGGAAAAGGGCAGTTCTGTGATTCTGGAAGGAGTAGTGTATGGTTTGAATGTGTTTCCCAAAGTTTATGTGCCCCCAAAGCAGCAATGTTGGGAGGTGGGGCCTAATGAGAGGTGACTGGGTCATGAAAACTGCCCTCAGTGAGTGGATTAATGCTGTTATCTCAGGAGTGCATTAGTTACCATGAAAGTGGGTTTGTTATAAAAGCAAGTTCTGTCCCCTCTGGCTACCTTCTGCCATGGGATGACGCAGCATGAAGGCCCTCACCAGATGCCAGTGCCGTGCTCTTGGACTTCCTAGTTTCCAGAACCATGAACCAAATAAACTATAGTTGATCAATTTTCCAGTCTCAGGTATTCTGTTAAAGCGACACAAAACACACTAACACAAGTGGTACCAAACACTGGTGAATGGGTGGTCTAATTAAGGAATACATTACAAAGTGCTCTCACATACCACCCTACCTTCACCTCCATGGAAGCTCCAAACCATCCTACAAGGAAGTTACTGTTTCATTTCTCCAGATAAGAAAGTATATCATTTTTTCTACAAGGGGTAGAAAAAGAATTCAATTCCTATGCTTAACAACAGTAATGTTTTATTGCCCCTTTTACATCTCACATAAAGGAGTGAATCATGAACATAATTTATGCTCTGCTTTTAAGCTTCCAAACATTAGCAGAATAATAGTCATACATCTTATGCCTGGAGTTGTTCATTATTCAGAGCAATCATCATCAGCTCCAGTTGGCTCCACCATACATATTGTATACTTCATTTTATATGGAACATTATTCAGCTTGTTTATCAGTGCTAACACTCCCAATTTCTTTTTCTAGAAGTTTTTAAATGTTGAGAACTGCAAGCTGCTTTAGTAATTTCCATTGGACTTTCCCCTCTAGTTCAATTAATTACAGGACAACCATTAGTAGGTGTGGTAGGCTGAATAATAGATCCCCTCAAAGTCCATGCCCTAATCCCTGAGACCCGTGAATACGTTATCTTACATGGCAAAGGGACTTTACAGATGTGATTAATTTAAGGATCTTTCTTAGTTGGGGAATTTGTTTTTTTTTCTTTGTTTTCTTTCTTTCTTTTCTTTTTTTTTGATACAGAGTCTCGCTCAGTTGCCCTGGCTAGAGTGTCGTGGCATCAGCCTAGCTCACAGCAACCTCAAACTCCTGGGCTCAAGCGATCCTCCTGCCTCAGCCTCCCGAGTAGCTGGGACTACAGGCATGCGCCACCATGCCTGGCTAATTTTTTTAATATATATTTTTAGTTGTCCAGATAATTTCTTTCTATTTTTAGTAGAGATGGGGGTCTCACTCTTCCTCAGGCTGGCCTCGAACTCCTGACCTTGAGCAATCCTCCCACCTTGGCCTCCCAGAGTGCTAGGATTGAGAGCCACCACGCCCGGCCATAGTTGGGGAGTTTATCCTCAATTATCTGGGTAATTACAAGGGTCTTCAGAAAAGGGAGGGAGGAGGGCCATGGTCAGAAAAGGGAGATGTAATGACAGAAGCAAAGGTTGGAGTGATGCACACCCTGGAGATGGAGGAAAGGGCTGTGGGCCAAAGAATGCAGGTGACCTCTAGAAGCTGGAGAAATGAAGGAAATGGATTCTCCCTTGGAGCCTCCAGAAGGAATGCAGCCCTCCCAACACCTTGATTTTAGCCCCATTAAATTCCACTAAAGGTTTCAGACCTCCAGAACTGTAAGAAAATGTATGTGTTTTTAAGCACAAAGTTTATGGTTATTTGATATGTCAGCAGTAGGAAATGAATACTGTAGGCAAACAGAAATGCAGCATCCTGGAGTATGCATATCCACAGCCCTGCTCAGGAAATTGCTAAGTTCTTCTCCCCATACTGGTCTCCTTTAAAACATCCTTATTGGTTTCCTTGCATTATTATTGGTCCCTCCTCTCTCTCTCTCTCTCTTTAATCTATTATAACACAGAGCTTGGCGATAAAAAGTATTTTTTGACTCATGTTAGAAAAAAATTGTAAGATGCCTCCTTTAATCTATTTTAGAAGATAGGGTGTAAATGTTAAATTAGAGGAAGAAGCAAGACAGAAAACAAGTCACATGGGCTTGGGAATCAGATAGAGTTGAGCTTAATACACAAGCACCACTGGCTACCAGCAGTGTATACTTGGGTGCTATGGACTGAACGTTTGTGTCCTTACAAAATTCACATGTTGAGGCCCTAATTCCCAATGTGATGGCGTTTGAAGGTGTGCTTGGGATAGTGCTGAGCTTGTAGAGTGCTCAGCAAAAGGTTGATAGTATTACTTTTATCTGTGCTCTTTCTACTTTTACCTCTGTATTCAAGGTTCTATTGAAGTACTTCATACTGCGTTTTAAATAATTTGTCTTTTAACATCCATCTCCCTCACTAGACTGTGTACTTCCTCCTCCTCCGTAAGAATACAAACCAGGCTTTAGTCATTGCCGTATGTGCAGCATTTAGCACACGTTTGTCAAATGAGCAAGTAGGAAAGACAGCCAAGGCAGATGGGTGTATGTGGTTTTGACAGTTAATAAGCAAGCTCTTTTTAATTTTTAATTCTGCCCTTCCCTCAGGCCTCAGATTAGGAATAGTTTCCACTCCGGCAGAGCTAATGTTCCTCCCATGTATTTTTGTATTAATTTCTCCTATTGTAAAATGATTGCACTATAAGGTGATTGTTTGCTTGTTGCCTCCCTTGATAGACCGTCAACTCCTGCAGGGTAGGAAGTGTCTTCTTCACCACTATATGCCCAGTGCACAGCACAGTAACTGACAGATGATACTCAATATAGATCTGTTGAATAAATGCATGCATAAACTAATTTTTTCAACAAGGCTAAGACAGGCATTAATACCGTTGTTCTTTTAACATTGGAGGAAATCCAGAATTAATGAGATAAAATACCATCCAAAGGCACAGGAAGACAGACTGAAGAAATGAAATATGGATATTAAATTTGTAAGCATATATGTGTAGCTGCATGTGACAAAGTCCCAAAATAAGAGTGGCTTTTATCTAGTCTCAGCTAGGATGGCAGCTCTGCTCCACAAAATCAGCAGGGACCCTAATAACTTCCAGTCTGAGGCTTTGCCATTCCTGGGGTCCTGTCCCACTTGCATGGTCAACCCATGCTGCAGTTCAGGCAGTGGGGACAAAGAACAAGAAGGGCAGAGTATACCTCTCTTCTCGTAGAACACAATCTGGAACTTGCAAAGTTCACCCTCACTTCTGCACACATGGCCACTCTCACTATAAAAATGGCTGAGATATGTCATCTTTATATTGAGCAGTCATAGGCCCAGCTTTAAATTTCATTACTTTGAAGGACAGAAATAATATTGGTAACAGCTGGTCTATGCCATAGATATTAATGCTCTTCTTTTTCTAGGTGGAGAGGAAAGGATGGAAAGGAAAGAGAATATTAGGGGTATTTTTCTTTTTTAAAGTAGCTCAACCCTTTTTCGACATGACAACAACCATTAAAAAAAATAGGGATTAAGAAACTTAAAAGACATACAACCAAATGTAATGTATGGCCCTTTTTCTTTTAGATCCTGATTCAAATCTGAATAAAATAAAATGTCCGGCTGGGCGCGGTGGCTCACACCTGTAATCCTAGCACTCTGGGAGGCCGAGGCAGGTGGATCGTTTGAGCTCAGGAGTTCGAGACCAGCCTGAGCAAGAGATAGACCCCGTCTCTAATAAAAATAGGAAGAAATTAGCTAGACAACTAAAAAATATATACGAGTAGACCTACCATTTGATCCAGAAATCCCATTATTGGGAATCTACCCAAAAGAACAAAAGACATTCTATAACAAAGACATGTGCACTCAAATGTTCATAGCAGCACAATTCACAATTACAAAGATGCAGAAACAACCCAAGTGCCCATCAATACATGAGTGGATTAATAAAATGTGGTATATGTATACCATGGAGTACTACTCAGCTATAAGAAATAATGGGGATATAGCACCTTTTATATTTGCCTGGATAGAGCTGGAACCTATTCTATTAAGTGAAGTATCCCAAGAATGGAAAAATAAGCACCACATGTACTCACCATCAAATTGGTTTCACTAATCATCACCTAAGAGCACATTTAGGAATAACATTAATCGGGTGTCGGGCAGATGTTACGGGGGAGGGGATGTGTGTATACATATATAATGAGTGCGATACACACAGTCTAGGGGATGGACACGCTTGAAGCTCTGACTCGGGGGTGGGGAGGGGGCAAGGGCAATATATGTAACCTAAACTTTTGTACCCCCATAATATGCTGAAATTAAAAAAAAAGAAAAAAAGAAAAAATTAGCCAGGCATGGTGGTGCATGCCTATAGTTCCAGCTACTTGGGAGGCTGAGGCAGAAGGATTGCTTGAGCCCAGAAGTTTGAGGTTGTTGTGATCTAGGCTGACACCACAGCACTCTATCCCAGGCAACAAAGTGAGACTCTGTCTCAGAAAAAATAAAAAAATAAAAAATAAAATAAAATGTCCATAAAAAAGACCAAGTGGGAAATTTGAAAATAATAGAATTTCAAATGTGATAATCTACTGTCAGTTATGCCACACTTTGAATGAGACGTGATTTTCGCTATTTTTTTAGAGATGCATATTTAAGTATGTAGGGGCAAAATGACATAATACCTGGGGTTTGCTTTAAAATATTTCAGCAAGAGAAGGGAGTAAGGATAGATAAAACAATGTGATAAAGCTTTTATAATTACTGAACCATCTTACTTTGGGATAGGTTAGTATTTTTTCACAGCAAGAAAATTAAAAAAAAAATTAGCTCAGCACTCTTGATGGAGAGATTTCAGTCAAAGATAGCAGTAATTAATGAAGGCTATTTCCTTTTAAAGTTCCAGGTCCTTGCAGAGCTCTGGGAATGGCAGACAAAGCCATTGCTTCCCTAGGGGCTTGGGTTCTTCTTTTAGATTACAATAGCACTGACATTTTAGAAAAGAAAAATAGCCCCACAAAATATTTAACATTCTGGACTTGTTGCTGGCACATACTTAGAATTGAGAAAATGAGTCAGACAGGCCTCTAACTAGGTGGTTCATTCTAGTTAATTTTCAGATCCAATCTGATCCTAGACCCAGTCCAGCGCTTCTGTCATGACTTTTTTTTTTTTTGAGACAGACTTTCGCTCTGTGGCACAGAGTAGAGTGCAGTGGCGCAATCTAGCTCACTGCAATCTATACTCCTGGGCTCAAGTGACGCTTCCACCTCAGCCTCCCTGAGCGAGCCACTGCGCATGTCATGACTTCTGAGCCCAGTCCACCTCAAATATTTCCTCAAACCAAGTTGGCGCGCTAGCTCATAACACAAATCGTGGAGTTTCAGAATCTAAGAGCAATTACCCAGGCAGTTGTGTGCAGCCACTATCTCACGTGATCACGCAATGCTCCTGGGGGTTGCCGGAAGCTCTCCTTCGAATTCTACTTCAGACACCACCTGTAAAAGAAAACGTTTACACAGATAAGTTGCACAGTTTAATTGAGCAAAGAACTATCCACAAGTTGTGCAGCTTCCAGAACCAGACTACGTTGAGAGCCACTCAGCAGCTGCCCACGCGGTTGGATAATATTTTTAGAATGAAAAAGGAAATTGATCAGAAAGCAGAAGTGAGGTACGGGAACAGATGGATTGGTTTCTATTTGCCCTATTTGAATGCGGCTAAACAGTTGGCTGCCTGTGATTGGCTGAAACTCGGCTGCTGTGATTGGTTGATATTGTCTATTTGTTATGAGAGTAGCATAGTCTGTACAACTGGCCAGGCTCTGTTCGGTAATTTCAGCACGCCTGTAGATCTCAGCACTTTGGGAGGCCCAGGCCAGAGGATCCCTTGAGGCCAGGAGTTCGAGACTAGCTTGGGCAACATATTGAGGCCCCTGTCTCTACAAAAAATAAAAAATTATCTGGGTGGCATATATTTGTAGTTTCAGCAACTCAGGAGACTGAAGCGGGAAGACCCCTTGCTCCTCAGGATGAGACCCGTAACCGGAAATACGAGGGCATTATTAGAGGGTTGAGCCTTTTAGCCCCACCCCCTAACTTCCGGGGAGGGGAGAGGGGCTAAAGACCAATTTGATCACAGATTGCCAATGGTTTACTCAATCATGCCTAGGTAAAAACCTCCATAAAAACCTCAAGAGACCTTGGGAGAACTTCCAGACACGTGGAACTTCCTGAAGGGTGGAACTTGTGGACGGTGGGGGAACTCTGTGTGCCTTTCCCCATGCCTGACCTTACCCAGCTCTTCGTATGTATCTTTTGCAGTAGCGTTTCTATTAGGCCAGTAAATGTGTTTCCCTGAGTTTTGTGAGCCCTCTTAGCAAATTAATTGAACCCAAAGAGGGGGTTGGGGAACCCCAACTTGAAGCCGGTCAGTCAGAAGTTCTGGAAGCTTGGACTTGTGATTCCTGCGTGTAGCGGGGGAATGCACACAGCATGGATAACATTCAAGTGTAGTGTGATGTTGTAAAATATATGTATTTGGTTCTTTTTTTCCTGACCCATAGCTTCTAAAAATCCTTGTAATCTTTAGAGTGATAAGAGCGTACTTTATATGCTAATGAGATGACCGGTGGCTGTAGGTTCCAGGATGGGGGCGAGTGGCCAGGGAAAGTTCCAACCCTCTAATCACAAGGTTGGAACTTTCAGCCCAGCACCCCAACTGGAGAGGGGAGAGGGCTCTGTCTCCAAGGTTAAATTTATCCCTCAGAATTGCTTTGGTTGGTGTCTCGGGAGGAAAACCCACGCAGCAGGGGTCACAGAATGTTCAGTGAGAGAATACGGATCTGATATCCTTACGTGTAGCTAAGAGATTAAGGTTAACCCTATATAGGGTTGGGGGAAGTAGGGGAGATCAAAGGCTGGAGAGACCACCTCACCATTAGAGCACGGCTGTCCCTTCACAGTAACGTGTTCCTGCAAGATTTAGAAGGACAGAAGGAGAAGCACAAATTGATTCTTTGAATAGGAGCATCATGCTGGTTAGTGACTTGAAAAATTCAAACTTGATTCTGTTGGAATTGTCGGTGGAAATACCCAAACTCTAAAATAATTTAGAGGTTTATTCTGAGCTGACTAAACTCGTGAACATGGCCCGGTGAACATGGTCTCAAGAGGTCTTGAGGCTGGGCGTGGTGGCTCACCCTTATAATTCTAGCACACTGGGAGGCGGAGGCGGGAGGATTGTTTGAGCTCAGGAGTTTGAGACCAGCCTGAGCAAGAGGGAGACCCGTCTCTACTAAAAATAGAAAGCAATTAGCCGGGCAACTAAAAATAGAAAAAATCAGCAGGGCATGGTGGTGCATACCTGTAATCCCAGGTACTCTGGAGGCTGAGGCAGGAGTATCGCTTGAGCCCAGGAGTTAGAGGTTAATGTGAGCTAGGCTGATGGCGGGGCACTCCAGCCTAGGTGACAGAATGAGAAAGAGGTCTTGAGAAAATATGTACCTGATGTGGCCAGTTGGTCTTACCCATTCATGGAGACAATAATTACAGGTAAATCATTAATCAGTATATGGCAGGTATACATTGGTTTGTCCCAAAAAGATGGGACATCTTGAAGGGGGGCTTTCAAGTCATAGGTGGTTTTAGAGATTCTTTAGTCGGCAATTAGTTAAAAGAATTAAGCTTTGCTTGGAGACCTAGAGTTAGTAGAAGGGAATGCTTGAGTTAAAGTAGGGGGGTCTTCTGTCATGTGATAACATACTGTAATCAGGTTGGAAAGTAAGCCATATTATACCCAGCTAATAAAAACCCATTTAATGAGATTTCACTGTTTGTAGGTGTGACTCACCAGGCCTCTCAGAAAGGCATTTGAGCAAGAGAAAAAAAGAAAAGTCAAGAGTTCAGTCCCCAGAATCACAGAATATCGTAGTTGATGGGTGTCAGCAATGTGTGTTGTGTACATTGGAGGCCTCTTATTACAATTCTCTCTTTATGATGAAGTTGGGACCAAAGAAGTGAAGTGAGCTTTTGATCTCAGTTACACAGTTTATGGCCTCACAAGGATTAGAAAACTTTTCCTAGCTCCACTTTTTTCCTTAGCTTTTCTCTCAATATAAGGATGTCAAAAATTCCTACTATAAAGCACTGATGACCGATTATGTCGAAAAGGTTGTAGTCAGATAACAAATTCTATACAATACAATGCTGACAGATTTAGACAGTTGGGTTGACCATGGGAAACCACTGAAATCTTTAAGCACAGAAATACTATAATTAGTTTTTCTTTTTCTTTCTTTTTCCTCCCACATTAACTTATGACAATGTTGAAGATGGCTCATTTCTTTCTCGATGACCTGTTTTTTTTTTTTTGTTTGTTTGTTCGTTTTTTCCTATTTGAAAGCTTTTAGGATCTTTTTACCTTTGGTGTTTTGAGATTTAAAAATGATATGTGTAGATAGTCTTTGTTTTCAGCACTGAGTTGAGCCTTGATAATCAAAGACAAATTAACTCTTTAGCTCTGAATAATTTTTATTGTTTGATACTTTTTCCCTTCTGTTGTTTTTTTTTTTTTTTTGCTTTTTCTTTCTGAAATAGAAAAAGAATTGTTCCTCTATGTCTCTTAGTATTTCCTTTCCTTCATGGTTTCTACTTTTTAATATTTTGCTCTGTGTTCTGAGAGATTTATTCTTCAATTTCTGAACTTTCTATTGAAATTTTTTCATTTGGGCACCTATTTAAATTTCCAATAGAGCTTTCTTTTTCTCTGATTGACCTTTATTATAGTGTTCCATTCCTTTTCCTTTTTTTTTAATGTATGAAAAAAATCTCCTGAATCTCTTGATAGGTAATTACAGATTTTTTAATTTTTTGAGACAGAGTCTTGCTTGTTGCCCAGGCTAGAGTGTGGTGGCTTCAGCCTAGCCCACAGCAACCTCAAATTCCCAGGCTCAAGCAATCCTCTTGCCTCAGCCTCCTAAATAGCTGGGACTATAGGCATGCGCCATGCCCAGCTAATTTTTTTCTATTTTTTTTTTTTTTTGTGTGTGTTTTCAGCTGTCCCAACATTATTATTTGAAGGTGGACTGTGATAGGTTAAAGATGATCTAGAGGAGCCACCTCAGAAAATACCACAAAGACATGTAGCTTAAAAAAATAGAAAAAATAAAATGGAATACTAACAAATATTTGTCCACCCAAAAGAATGCAAGAAAAAAGGAACACACACACAAAATTAGAAATAGGCTAGACAGAATAGAAAGCAAATGCCAAGATGGTAGTTAAATAACACATCAAATATTGCATAATATGTAAATTGGCTAAACGCTCCAATTAACAGAGATTGTCAGACTATAATCATGTCTATATTTCATTGAATTCAATGATACACAAATATTTTATAAATCAGTAAGAAAATGCCATCAATTAAACTTTGAAATGCCATCAAGTATATGTACCCTATTTCAGAGATGTTAAAATGTTGAAAAATTCTGCTTTTTAGAATTGATTAATAATTGAACTTAGTTTCTATCTGCATGACCCAACTCAACTTGACAGGTGAAAAACTTAACCTCAGTCCTTAAAGTTGTTGAGGGAAATAATGAAATATAAAATCTGCCAACTCAACAGATCATATGCATTAAATCAGACTGTGGTGCACATCACAGGCAATCTACTAAGGAAACTGCAAAGAGGGAAAGAAATATCATGCTTTTATATAGCCTAGCATGTACAATCCATTGGATGCATGTGAAGGAAATCAAAATATTTTACCCCAAAATATATTTGTTTGACATATTTTGAGATGGCTGTTCAGAGAGCCGGTAAACAGAAATCACCCTTCAAAGCTGTGTTTTGGCAGGGGGGGGAATTTATATCTGTAGAGATATGCACTGATGCAGCCAGGCCTCCCTTCTCCTGATCTAGGAAAGAGTCTGACACCTTTAAAGATCTGAAGGAAACATTTACCATCTATATACTCTCTGAGGGCTGCTACCTGTGAGGTTTCATCTGTATAACAAGACCACCTTTGCTAGCCAAGACTCCTCTTCTCTCCGTCCCATAACCTGTCTTGCCACTAAAACCTGATTTACTATGATAACCTGTTTTTGGCCATGCTCTGTGCCCCTTTTCTTTCTGTAATCTCAAGATGGTAGATAAGCTTCTGCACCCCGTTGGGGGTTGGGTAATCACTGCAATTCCCTTCTCCATACATGTTCATAAATTTGTATGACTTTGTTCCAATTAATCTGCCTTTTGTGAGTTGATTTTTTCAATGGCCCTTCAGAGGGTGAAGGGGAAGTTTTTTCTCTTGGCCCCTACACATGTTAATTGTCTTTATCAAAAGGAAAAATAAAACTTCTTTATGAGAAGCAGGAAGTCACATCCTGGCACTAAGTGGTAGACTTAAACCCCCATGGAGAGAGAACCATCCTCCTTAACTCTCATATTGAAAGAGATGGCTCTGGGGCCTTTAAGAAAGAGGCATTCTTGTGATGCAAAACTGGAAAGAGGCTTATTTAGCTCTTAAAAAGACATACGTACATCTCAGAAAGACAGAGAAAGCATTTACAATATCAAGTTTTCTAAAGACAATGTTAAAATGAAAGGAGAGGAGAAAGTTTTCCTGTTGGATAGAGGAAAATTTTTGAATTTAAATTGTTTTTTATATTTGTATTTATTTACCCTGTCAGAGTTTCTTCTCTTGGATTATATTCCAATTCTGAGATCTTTTAGGGTGCTGATTAGTTTCCTAGGACTGCCTTAAAGTGTCACAAACTGGGTGTTTGTTCGCTCACAATCCTGGAGGCCAGAAATCCATAATCAGGGTGTTGGCAGGGCCATACTGCCTCTGAAGTCTCTAGGGGAGGATCCTTCCTCGTCTCTCCTGGCTCTGGGTAGCCTAAGGAGTTCCCTGGCTTGTGGCAGCATGGCTCCAATCTCTGTCTTCACACGGCCATCTTCCCTCTGTGTCTGTGCCTTTTTTCCTTATAAGGACCCAAGCCATATTGGATTAGGGCCCACTGTAATCCAGTATGACACCATTTTAACCTGATTACATCTATAAAGACCCTATTTCCTGTAGAGGAGGAAAAATATCTTTTGCTTCTACCCATGTTAGGTTCATTGGCTGGGGCCCCTATAACAAAAGACAGATTAACAAGAAAAAAGCATACAAATTAATTTAATGTAAGTTTTACATGACTTAGGAGCCTCCATTAGGAAATGAAGACCTGAAGAAATAGTTAAAAACTGATTTTTTTTTTTTCCCCTCAGGCAGAATCCTCGCTCTGTCACCTGGGCTAGAGTGCCGTGGTGTCAGCCTAGCTCACAGCAACCTCAAACTCCTGGGCTCAAGCGATTTTCCTGCCTTGGCTTCCCAAGTAGCTGGGACTACAGGCGTGTGCCACCATTCCCAGCTAATTTTTTTCTATTTTTAGTTGCCTGGCTAATTATTTTTCTATTTTTTAGTAGAAACAGCGTTTCACTCTTGCTCAGGCAGAGTCTTGTACTCCTGGTCTCAAGTGATCCTCCCACCTCGGCCTCCCAGAGTGCTAGGATTACAGGCGTCAGCCACTGTTCCTGGCCAAAACCTGAGTATTTTTAATAGTAGGTTTGATGAACAGTGGACAGTCTGGAGAAATAGGATAGGACTAAGAGTATGAGGTAAGTATAGTAAACTCGGGGAACTTAGCAAGGCCTGTTTGTTCTGATTTCTCTCTGTGTCCCTTCATCTTTGGCAATAAGGATATTCCTTTCCTGTGGACATAGGGAGGGCACAGGGTCTTATGACCTGCTTCAGGGGAAAGTGGGAAAATCCTTCCTAGGTTTTAAGACATGGTTCAAGGGAAAAGAGCTGGTGAAAGGCTTAGAGACCTTCCTGCTTCTGCCGTTTTCTCAATTTCCTTCAGCTTAAAGCATTCAATACGCCAAGATGCTGTATTTTGGAGTAGTGAGTTCTGAACTCCATCATTCCAAATAAGGTCACATTCACAGGTACTGGGGGTTAGAACTTCAACATGTCTTTTTGGGGGGGTACAATTCAACATACAACAGGTGCCAAGGTGTTTATGTTTATTGAGGACTGGAGAGTGTAGAATCGTATCTTGTCCATCTAAAAAGCTGCTGAAACTTCATCACTCCCTTGAGATTCATTGACATTCCTCCGTGCCATGCTTGGGACACAGAGATTTTGCCGGGACTGTCTAGGGTCCACAAGGCACTAATCATTTTGCAGGTCCTGCATCCCCACGCTGTAGCATTCCAGGAGGCACTGATCAAGTTCCCTCCCCTCTGTGTCTCTGACACATTGCCTGCGGTTCCTTTGTTCTAGGAGCCATAGACTTCTCTGTCCTCATCCTCTTCTTCCATCTAGCCCGGGCTGTCTCTTTGTGATCTAGAGGAAAGCCTTTTCACTTCCTGATTCTCTAGGACAAGTTGGCTATTTGAAGAGAGATTTTCAGGGCAATTTTGCCTTCAATCCTGCCAGATTCTTCCCCAGAGGCAACTAGCACAGAGCTGACTACCTACCTAGTTGGATGGCAGGCTATAGAAGGAGTTATATATGATAGATGAAGGCATCAAAATTGTACCCCAGTTGCATGAGAATTGAAGTATAAGTAAAAAGAGAGTGTTCTTTATTAGCAAAAAGTTAAAACAACAACAACAGAATATTTGCTCTCTCCTCTCATATAGAATTACACTCTTCTTCGCTTACCCCAGATCACTCTGGGTTGATACTGCCTTTGGACGCACAATGTGAAGTACTGATTCACCTAGCATTTCTTCCCCACCACCTCCTTTCTTCCTCTTCATGAGAATTATTTTTCTGGGTTTTTTTTTTCCCTTCCATTTACTGCTTACAAACCAATTTGCTTCATCTCAAGCCATCTCCTTACACAAGTGCACACATCTTACCCAGGTCCTTTTCTGCCTCTAACCTAATT
The DNA here is from genome assembly GCF_041146395.1 of Eulemur rufifrons. NCBI lineage: Eukaryota > Metazoa > Chordata > Mammalia > Primates > Lemuridae > Eulemur > Eulemur rufifrons. The sequence goes on from NC_090990.1 coordinate 51,896,023, forward strand.
ATACCATGAAATTCTCTTTCTCTAGACTTGTCGTGCACTCAAAAGTGGCCCTAATTACAAATGATGGGTATAAGGACATACTTAGAGCTAGGAAAAAGAGAGCTATTAAGTGTTCAGGGAAAATGAAGACATTGTACAAATGGTGCCATCACTTACAAAGTCCTTCAAAGTTCTCGGAAGTCCTCTTCAGAATCTCTGTGAAACTTTCCGTGTACCTCTCCATCTTTCTTTAATCATGGCTGTCCCTATTGAAGTAGCATTCTACGAGATAAGTAAATTCAAGTATTCATTCTGTCTCTGGGAAGGACGTTAGAGATATTTTATACTGAGGAAACTAAGACTCAGAGAAGGAAAGTTACTTGCTGAAGATCACATGGCTGGCCGATGATAGAGGATTTGTGCTAAACCTCCTTCCTCTCTGCTTAGCACTCTTTCTAGCACCTCGTGTTGTCTTCTTATACCCTGATGCTTAATTTTTCTGTCTGATTTAATAATACTGGGGGCAAATAGAGCCTGTCTATTCATGTAGTTAATATTAACTGAGCCCCTACTATGTGTCAGACACTGTTTTAAGCATTGGAGGGGCAGAGGTGAACAAGGCACACACAGCTCCTGCTCTTGCTGAGTTGACTCTTTTCAAAAAAGACACAGAGAAAAGCAAATAACTAATTCAATGCAATGTCTGCCATGAGAGTTGACAGGTTGATAATGGGAGCACTCTCAATAGTGCTTACTTGGGACAAGCCTCTCAAAGAACTGAAATTTACTTGGCAGCATTTTAGCCAGATACAGGGTTAAATGACATTTGTGGGCTACTCTAGGAACAATGCTAAAACTACTCTAAGTTGTAAAGAAGTAACTTAGGAATTATGTTAGAACACAGTATATTTTACAAGGTGAAAATGAAACTTGTTTCCTGATATGTTGCCCATGAGGATTTGGCCATAGGCATGACACAAAAAGGTCAGCAATGACAAAGATGACCTGAAATTCTCAAGAGCATACCATCACCATACCCTCAGGTGTCTGTACACACAGACACAGACCAAAAACATAGCAGACATTCAAAAAGTATTTTTAAAATTAATAAATGGAGAAATTTTCTTAAACTTTCAAATAGCAATAGGAAGAACAATGAGAAAAAAAATCCTACGCCACCCTATCTTTTTACTGAGAACGAAATACCAATTGTGACAGTGGACCATTTTCAGATTGTTCATTGCAAGTGTGTAGAAATACAGTTGATTTTTGTTTATTATCTTGCATTCCACAACCTTGTTGGACTTGCTGATTAGTTCTAATAGTTTTTTAGTGGATTAATTAGGATCTTCTATATACAAGATCATGTCTTCTGCAAATGGAGATTGTTTTACTTCTTCCTTTAAAATCTGAGCACACTTTATTTCTTTTTCTTGCCTATTTCTCTGGCTAAAACTGCCGGTATGTTGTATGTTGAATAGAAGTGGTGAGACAAGGCATCCTTGTCTTATTCCTGATCTTAGAGAGAAAGCACCTAGTCTTTCACCATTAAGTACGTTATTAGGTATAGGTTTTTTGTAGCTGCTTTTTGTTAGGTTGAAGAAATTACCTTCTATAGCTACATTATTGAGTGTTTCTATCATAAAGGAATGTTGAATCTTGTCAAGTGCTTTTTCTGTATTTATGGAAATGATTATATGGTTTTATATTTTATTCTGTTGATATAGTATATTACATTAATTGATTTTCAGATATTAAACTAACTATGCATTCCTGGGGTAAATCCCACTTGGTCATGTTGTATTAGTTTTATATATTGCTAGGCTAGGTTTGCTGATATTTTATTGAGAATATTTTGTATCCATATTCATAAGAAACACTGGTCCATAGTTTTTTCTTCTGATGTCTATGTCTGGTTTTGGTGTCAAGGCAATATTGGCCTTACTGAACAATTTTAAAGGTGTTCTCTCCTCTCTCTCTATATATGTATATATTTTGGAAGACTTTGTGAAGAATTGACATTAATTCTCCAAGTATTTGGTAGAATTTAACAGTTAAGCCATCTGTACCTGGACTCTTTTTATGGTTAGTTTTTTGATTACTAATTCAGTCCTTCACTTGATACAGGTCTATTCAGTTTGTCTATTTCTTCTAAAGTCAGTTTCAGTAGTTTATGTTTTTCTAGGAATTCGTCCATTTCACCTAAGTCATCTAATTTATTGGCATATAATTTTTCAGAGTATTTCTTTATAATTCTTTTTATTTCTGTAACGTTGGCAATAAATTCATTACTTTCATTCCTGACTCTAGTAATTTGAGTCTTCATTCATTTTTTTCTTGGCCAGTCTAGCTTAAGGTTTTCCAATTTTGTTGAGCTTTTCAAAGAACTAACTTTTTTGTTTTCTACTGACTTTATTGTTTATCAATTCTCTTTCATTAATGCCCACTCTTTATAATTTTTTTTCTGCTTGCTTTGGGTTTAGTTTGTCCTTTTTCCAGTGCCTTCAGGTGGAAGTGTAGGTTATTGATTTGAGATCTTTCTTTTTTGTTGATATAGGCATTTATGTGTTTCTCTTTAGGTACAACTTTAGGTGTATCTCCTAAGTTTTGATATTTTGTATTTTCATCTTTATTCTTCTCCAAATCCTTTCCAGTTTTCCTTTTTATTTCTTCTTTGATACATTGGTAGTTTAAGAGTATGTTGATTAATTTCTGCCTATTTGTAATCTTCCCAGATTTCTGTTATTAATTTCTAATTTCATTCCATATGGTCAAAAAATATATTTTGTGTTATATCTGCCCTTTTAAATTCATTGAGTTTTTTATGGCCTGGTATATGGTCTATCCTGGAGAATATTCTATGTACACTGGAGAGAATATATATATTCTGTTCTTTTTGGGTGGCATGTTCTATAATTGTCTGTTAGATCTAGTTGGTTTATAGTACTGAGTGTTCCATTTTCTTGGAACTTTTGTCTAATTATTCTGTTCATTATTTAAAGTGGAGTTTTGAAATTTGCAATTATTATTGTTGAAACGTCTTTTTGCCTCTTTATTTCTGTCAATTTTTCCTTCATGTATTTTGGTGCTCTGCTATTAGGTACACAATGTTTATAATTACATATTCCTGATGGACTGACCCTTTTAAAAATCATTGTGAAATGTCCTTCTATCTCTAGTAACATTCTTTAACATCTATTTTGTCTGATATTAGTATAGCCACTTCAGCTTTCTTATGGTTGATGTTTGCATAGTAGATATTCTTTTCCATCCTTTTACTTTCAGTCTATTTGTATCTTTGAATCTAAGTGTTTCCTGTGGACAACATATAGTTGGAATGTGTTTTATCTAGTCTGCAATCTCTGCCCTTTGAGCAGATTGTTCTGTCCATTCACATAGTTGTTATTATTGATATGGTTGGATTTACCTCTGCTATGTTACTTTTTTTTCCTATATGTCTCATGTCTCTTTTGTCACTATTCCTTGATTGTTTTTTTTTTTTTTTTGCATTGAGAGAGTATGTTTTTAATGTAGCATTCAAATTTCTTTAATGATTTCTTTAAATTTTTAAAAAAAGTTATTTCCTGAATGGTTGCTTTAGGACTTAACATACACATCTTATCAGAATCAGCTTCAGGCTTATACTAACTTAATTCCAGTGAACTATAGATATGTTACTTCTAGATAGCTTTATTCCCTTTTCTTCTTTTTTGGCATTATTTTTTATACATTTAATATCTATAAATGTTATAAACACTACTTGCTCTAATTATTACTTTATATCTTTTAAACAAGATGAGAGAAGGAAGGAAAACTAGTATATATGTATAGCTTTTGTTATATTAAGCTTCTTATTTATCATTTCTGGTTCTCTTTATTTGTTCTTATGGATTCAAGTTACCATCTGAAGTCATTTCCTTAGCTCAATGAGCTTAATATGAATCTTCATTAGAATTGTAGAATATATAATGTATAATAAATGAGCAATTAGAAAAGAAACTAACGTTTATGGAATATCATCTATGTTATAGACTGTAGTAGGTGCTTTATACAGTCATGCACTGCACAATGACATTTTGCTCAATGATCAACCACATATACGATTGTGGTCCTATAAGATTATAATGGAGCTGAAAATTTTCTATCACCTAGTGATGTCATAGCTGTTGTAACATTGTAGCACAACACAGTATTCAGGTATTTGTAGTGATGCTGGTGTAAACAAACCTACTGCACTGTCAGTCATATAAAAGTATAGCACATACAATGATGTGTAGCACATAATACTTGATAATGATAATAAATGACTATGTTACTGGCTTATATATTTACTATACTATACTTTTTATCATTATTTTAGAGCGTACTCCTTCTACTTATATAAAAAACAGTAGAACAGCCTCAGGCAGGTCCTTCAGGATATTTTCCAGAAGAAGGCATTGTCATCATAGCAGATGACGGCTCCGTGTGTGTTATTGCCCCTGAAGACCTTCCAGTGGGACAAGATTTGGAGGCGGAAGGCAGCGATGTTGATGGTCCTGAGCCTGTGTAGGCCTAGGTTAATATGTGTATTTGTATCTTAGTTGTTAACAAAAAAATTTAAAAAGTAAAAAATTTAAAAAATATAAAAAGCTTATAAAATAAGGATATAAAGAAAGAAAAATATTTTTGTATAACCATATAATGTGTTTGTATTTTAAGATAAATGATATTACAAGACTCAAAAAATTTTAAAGTTTATAAAGTAACAATTTACAATAAGCTAAGGTTAATTTATTATTGAAGAAAGAAAATTTCTTAAATAAATTTATTATAGCTTAACTGTACAGTGTTTATGAAGTCTACAGTGGTGCACAGTAACATCCTAGACCTTTGAAATCACTCATCACTCACTCACTGACTCACCCAGCGCAACTTCCAGCCCTGAAAGCTCCATTCATGGTAAATGCCCTGTACAGGTGTACCATTTTTTATCTTTTATACTACACTTTTACTGTACCTTTTCTATGTTTAGATACACAAATACTTACCAATGTGTTACAGTTGCCTATAGTATTACTGCCTATAGTACAGTAACATGCTTTGTACAGTACAGTACAGTAACAGGTTTGTAGCCCGGGAGCAATAGGCTGTACCATATAGCCTACGTGTGTAGTAGGCTGTACCATCTAGGTTTGTGTAAGTGCACTCTATGATATTCATACAACAAAATCACCTAACAGCACATTTCTCAGAATGTATCTCCATTGGTAAGCTATACATGACTATATATGTTTAGCATGTTATTCTCAAAATATAATACTTCTTCTAAATGGCTAAGTAACTTCTGTTGGCCATTTAACGGATGAGGAAACTAAAATTTTAAGAGATGATGCAGCTCCTTGCTAATCATCTATACTACTTAACACTTAATCAAATGTGTTTTAATCTCTCTCTCACATCTGTACATCAGCACGTGCTAATTCCTCTCTGCCTGAAACTCGCTTCCCTACTGCAGTCAAACTCCTGCTTGTCCTTCAGGACTGAGCTCAAGTGCCACCCCCTGGAGAAGCATTCCCTGGTCTTTAAGTGCAAAATTGTTAATAGTCTGTAATATTTAGGTCAAGAGAAATATAGAAAATTAAATTGCATTCAGAGTAGCTGCTCAATAAATACTTGTTGAACCAATGGCACATACTTACATATTAAAAGTGTCTGCTCATCTGTGTATTTGTCAATACTCTTTTCGTTGCAAGTGATAGAAAAACAAGTCAAACTTGCTTAGACAAAAAAGGAGAGCTTATTTGTTCTTAAACTAAAAAGGCCCCAGGTAGCTGGCCTCAATCGTGGCCATATTTGGGTGCTCAAATGATATTGTTAGTGACGTCATTAGTTATCCTCTCTTCCTCCACCTCTCAGCTCTGTCTCCCTCTGTAGTAGCTTCTTCATTAGGCCCCTCTATCAAGATGAAAGGAGTCTCACAAGTAGCTTCCATTCTACCAGATCAACAACTCCAGAAGAAAGAGAGCGCCTCCAAATGATTTGGCTACAGAAAACCCCAGTGGGGTTCTTACTGGCACAGCTTAGTTTGTGTTCATCCCTCATTTATTATGTGGCCGAAGGATGGTATATTTTGATTGGTGAGGTGCAATAGTCGTCTTTATCCAAAGCACGTGGACTAAAAGTTTGAAAGAGAATATTCCTCAAAGGAAATATTAGGGTGCTACCATCATAGGAGGCAAGGGCTGCCAGGCAGCCCTGTTAGCAGGGAGCTCCTGAGTGTCAGGAACTGCATCTTTCCTTTCTCAATTCCCTCAGCCTAGCACATAGTAGGTACTGAGCGTATGCTAAAGGATTTAACTCAGAAATGCACGGTCCCTAAATCATGTATTCTGCTACCCAAAGCTGGAAAAAGCACTGGCTGAGTCATAGAAATTAGAGAGCAGTCTCTAAGAGAAAGAGCCAACTACCTTGATTGTTTCCCCCTCCCCGTCTTCTCCTCCTCCTTTTCCTCTTTTTTCCCCTTCTCTCCTTCTTCCTTCCTTCCTTCTTTCTCCTCTTCTCTCTCAATCATAATACCATAATCATAAAGGTAGATCTCACCAGTGGTTTGGTATAAACAGAGCAAACTATATACCTAGAAATAGGGTGGAGAACGTCGCACCAAGAGGAGAGGAGGTAGATCTGCAGAACAGGGACAGACAGTCCGGGAGACTTAGGGGGACAAGACTGAGCCAATGTGTGAAACCTCCCTGGAGGCAGATTTCAGCTCAATATAAGGAAGAATTCTTATTATCATCAGAGTGTTACGGATGGGATGTGTGTGGTTGTAACAGTTTTACTTTTCCCCAGAAGCTGACCCTGAGACAAGGATTTGGGTGCCAGTACGGTAGTCTCCCCTTGTCTGCAGGTTTGCTTTCCCCAGTTTCAGTTATCTGCAGTCAACTGTGGTCCGAAAATATTAAAAGGAAAATTCCAGAAATAAATGATTCAAAGTTTTAGATCTTGCACTGTCTCTCTGCATCTTGGGATGTGAATCATCCCTTTGTTCAACATATCCGTGCTATAAATACTACCTGCCCATCAGTTGCTTAGGAGCCAGCTTAGTCATTGGATTGACTGTCTCAGTATCATGGTGTTTGCGTTTGAGTCATCCTAATTTTACTTACTAATGGCCCCAAAGCACAAGAGTAGTGATGCTGTGAAATTGTTACAATTGTTCTGTATTATCATGAGTCATTGTTGTTAACGTCTTGTCTTACTGTGCCTACTTTATAAATTAAACTTGATTGTAAGTATGTATGGATAGGAAAAAACATAGTTTCTGTGGGGTTTGGTACTATCTGCAGTTTCAGGCTTCCACTTGGGGTCTTGGAATGTTTCCCCCACAGCTGAGTGGGGGGCTACTGGAGTTTATTTGGGAGGTGAAGAGAGATCATGGGGAGAGGAGTGAGGAAGAGGGACAGAGAAGGAACATGGCCAAGAAAGGGCACTTTATCAAGCCAGCCACCACTGTGGACAACTGGAGCTTAATCACTGGGGAACCTCTGGGAGCCGTGTAAGGCGTGCAGCTCAAAGCCATCCCACTCACGGGATGAGGGAGCAGAGTGTTTACACACGGGCCCTGACGGTCATTTGTTCCCTAGCACTTCAGGGCCCCCTTCTGGGTGGCAAGGTAGGCTCCGGCAGCAGGAGAATGGCAAGGAAGTGCAGGTGCTGCTGGTTGGGAATCAGGTTGGAGTGCACCGAAGCGGTAGGGGCCCGGGACCTGGTGGGGGGAGGGCACCTACTATGCATTTATTGGGCACTTTATGACGTGCCAGGCACTTGGTACACGGTATCCTATTTTTTTCTCAGTGCAACCCAGTCAAGTAAATATTATTTTATTCATCTTATAGATGAAGAAACCAAGACTCAGAGAAGACAGGTAACTTATGGTGCAGCTAGAATGAGGCAAGGCTCAAGGTCAAACTCCAGCCTGTCTCGTTCTAGAATTCACCGTTTTAGTCTGGGTTCTCCAGAGAGACACAACGGATAACATAGAGATACCTGAAAAGGGATTTAGTAAGGGGAATTGACTCACTTGATTATGGAGGCTGAGAAGTTCCTGAGAGGCTGCCTGCAAGCTGGAGAACCAAGAAAGCTGGTAACATGGCTCGGTCCAAGTCTGAAGGCCTCAGAACCAGGGAAGCTGACGGTGTGACTCTGTCTGAGGCTGAGGACCCGAGGGCCCAGAGGGCTTCGTTGCAAGTCCTGGAGTCCAAAGGCTGGAGAACCTGGAGTTCTGATGTCCAAGGCAGGTGAAGAAGGGCATCCTTCTACCAGGAGAGAGAGAATTCACCCTTCCTCTGCCTTTTTTTTTTTTTTTTTTTCCCTATCTGGGCCTCCAGACAATTGGATGGTGCCCACTCACATGGAGGGTGGATCTTCCCCACTCAGTCCATGACTCACAAGCCTTTCTCTGAAAACACCCTCAGAGAAACACCTGGGGCAGCCCAATCATTCTAATCAAAAGTAAAACCACCTGGGTTTCCCTTTCGGCAGAAGACGGACAGGCTCAGCGCCTGGTGAAACACTGAGAATAAGTAACACCTTACTGGCTCTCAGGGTATCCCTTAATCCAGTCAAGCTGACAGCCCAAATCAACCATGACCCCCACCCTTGCTGCCTCTCTTAGGCAGTGGTTCTAAGCTGAAAGTGCATGACAAACCTGTAGGAATGTTGCAGGGGGGTTGGGGCTGGTGGTTATGAACTCCCACCAGCCACAAAAAAGCAGCTTGAAGGTCGAGTGTGGGCAGTGGCTGGGGAGACAGAATTTGTCCTTTGTGGAAATGCCAGAGAGGGTGGCAGGAAGAAGCATGACAGTGTCTGTGAGCTGATTAGAGGTCAGTTTCAGGGCTGCTGGATGCCAGGTCCCAGAGAAACTTCTTTCTGAGATGGTGCTTATGGAGCCCAAGAAGGATGAGGAGGGAAGTGTGGGTGTTGACTGGACAGGAGTGAAAGAGCAGTGCTGGTGGGGAAGGGCTGTGTCTCAGAGGTCAGCCGGGACGCGGGCTGGAGCACTGTCCTGCCTCGACTATAAAGTCCCACATGAGAATGAGTGGCTATTGTCCAGGGACCAATTTTCTGGATTTCCGTGGACACACATTCCTGGCAGCAGTTTGTTGGGCATAAAGAACCCCAGCCTTACACAGACCCCTGGGCTTCCATCTGAACTTGGTCACTTATAGCTTTACTAGGTTGAATAGTGTCCCCCCAAATTCATGATCATATTCATGTGAATGTGACCTCATTTGGAAATAGGGTCCTTCCAAGTGTAATGAACTTAAGTGGAGGTCATACTGGATTAGAGCATACCCTTACCCAATGACTGGTGTCCTTAGAAGAAGAGAAATTTGGACACAGTGACACAGAAGGAGGGAACTCGACCATGTGCAGATGGAGGCAGAGGTTGCCCAGAATTGCTGGCAACCGTGAGAAGCTAGAAGGGCATGGAAGGATTCTTCCGTAGAGCCTTTAGAGAGGATGGCCTTGCTGACACCTTGACTTCTAGCCTCCAGAACTGTGAGAGGATAAATTCCAGTTGTTTTTAGCTGCCCAGTTTGTCATAAGTTTTTTTATGGTGTTTTTTATTTTTTTACTGAAACAAATATACTAGCTATGTGATGACAACTTCTCTGAACCTTAGTTTCTTCCTTTACAAACTTGAGATAAAAGGAGACACATATAATGGGGTCATCTCAAACCCCCAGTTCGACAAATGTGAGTTCCCTTCGAGAAGACGCAGGGGAAGAGGTGCCCCGCGGCCCCCCTGCCCACTGCTACTGTCAGGGCCGGGTGAGCTGCCAGCAGCGCCTGAGAAAATTAGCTCTGGCCTGTTCATGTGAACATTTTTCTCTTTTCACTGCTGCGGCTCCCTTCTGGCTCTTTCTTTCCAGACAGAGAAAGCTGTCTGGGGGTACCAATTGCTCCTGGAAGCCAGACCGGTTTTAGCCGGTGATAAATGGATTGCTGCCCATAGGAGAGCTGCTGTCTGATGTCAGAGACGGCTGGGCACTAATTAAGGGGTTCCTGTGTTTACAGGAAGATGGGGAAATAAATGTCAAGACTGCAGTGCTCTGGCTGCTGTTTTAACAGGGTGGAGGCCAACTATGACGCCTTGTATCTGAGAGGGTGTCGGGGACAGGCTGCTCAGAGCCACCCAGGTCCTCACGTGGATGCGGCAAGCAAAGCCTGGTGCCAGGGCGGGTGGCCTCCCTCACTCCCTGTATTTCCTCAGCCCTCATCTCTCCTCACTTATACTTTGTTATAGGAGGAGGAAAAAAGTGAGGAAAATCCTTTCTAGTTAAATTGACACATTTATAAAGAAGCCACGTTTCCAATCTCTAGCCTGGTTTCTCATGATCCCCTGCCATCCCACTGTTGATATTTGGAACTGATAGATCAGTCTTTGTAGACAGATCCTAAGAGGCAGCTTGGATTTTGGAGGGTCAGGACATTAAAGAGCCTTGTGGGGAGTGGGGGCAGGCAGCCTGCACTCCCATCTTGTCCCCATGCCAGACAAAGGCTGTGGCAGGAGAAAGCAAATGAAGGAACAGAGGAGGGAGTTTGAGGGGATATTTGGCATTCTCGTCACTGCCAAAGAGCCAGGCAGACCCCATCCGGGACTGACAGCTGTGACACAGGGATTGATTGGCCAGAGTGCCTGGCCTAAAGTTGGCTGCAAATCAAAACCTCGTGCTTTTCTGCCAGACTCTCAGCCAAGAGCTTAATTAGCTAGGAGGGTCAAAGGGACTGAACCCCCACACTGTGATCCTGACCTATCGTTCCTAACTCTGGAAGCCTTCTGTTGCACATGAGTCCCTGGATATCCAACATAGAGCCTCAGATTCAAAGGGACATGGGGAAGAGAAGACTGAGTAGGCTGCTGGGGCTGTCGGGGGGCACCCCTGGGGAAAAGCAGCTCCCAATGGAGTAGAGTCCTGGGAAAGGGGCCCTGATTAGGACAGCAATCTGGCAGCCTGTTTGTATTCAACTGAATCAAACTTAAAATACTAATTGCAGAAATGTTTCCAAAAATTTTCGTTTTTTCTTGTAGGAGGGCTGACAGCTCAGCAAGAATTAAAATAACCATTATAGTTGCCATTTTATTTTATTTTATTTTATTTATTTTATTTTTTTTTTGTTGAGACAGAGTCTCACTTTGTTGCCCAGGCTAGAGTGAGTGCCGTGGCGTCAGCTTAGCTCACAGCAACCTCAGACTCCTCGGCTTAAGCGATCCTACTGCCTCAGCCTCCCGAGTAGCTGGGACTACAGGCATGCGCCACCATGCCTGGCTAATTTTTTCTATATAGATTTTTAGTTGTCCATATAATGTCTTTCTATTTTTAGTAGAGACGGGGTCTCGCTCAGGCTGGTCTCGAACTCCTGACCTTGAACGATCCACCCGCCTCGGCCTCCCAGAGTGCTAGGATTACAGGCGTGAGCCACTGCGCCCGGCCTATAGTTGCCATTTTTTAAGTGTTCCTTCATACCTGCAAGTCTGCATACATCTTGTATATTCCTTACAGTAACCCTGCAACACAGGTGTCATTGCATCTAACCCACTGGATAGATGAGGAAACTGAGGCTCAGAGATGCTAATCAAGGTATGCAAGAGCACACAAAATTTAATTAAGTAGAAGAGGCAGGAATATAATTCAGCCTGATTGCACAGTCTATGGTCTTACTGCTCTCTCAGTGTTCTAGTTATCTTTTGCTGCATAACAAGCCATCCCAAAGTCAGTGGAGTAGATCAACAACCATTTTATTATTTTTGTGCTTCTGTGGGATGAGTTTAGGCAGGCCACAGTGGGGATGTCTTATCTCTGCTCCACAATGACTGGGCCCTCAGCTGCAGGAGGCCCAGGAACTGGAGTTAGCTGAGCTAGCTCTACGGGCACTTATGTCTAGGGCTTCAATTCTGATCATCTGCAGGTTTCCTCCGTTTTTGTTCACATCGCAGCTACTGATATCCAAAATGGTTGCTTCGTGCCTATGGTGCTTGGGTTTGGATGGCTGCAATAGCATCTCTTTCTCTGTCTACCTGGCCTCTCCATGAGCTAGCTCAGGCTTCCACATACCACAGGGGTCTTACTTAGGATAGTCAGACTTTTTATGGGGTAACTGGCTTCCACAAGACCCACAGGAAGAGACAGGACTCAGAAGCTGCCAGTGTCTTGAGTACTAACTCCAGCAACTGGCACAGTATCACTTTGCCACATCGTACTGGCTGGATGAGTCACAGAGCCTGCGCTGATTCACTGCTACCTCATTATATGCTTTGTGAACATCATCTCTGCCCCTTCCCAGGGGCCCTGCAATAGGGGAGCTCTTTTCCTCAGATTGCAGTGTTTTGGATGGTAGTGACAATGACTCAATTTTGTCTTGCTTTTTAGATTCACAGAGCTTCTAGCTCTTTCTCTTATTTGAGCCTTACAATAAGACTTTGAGGCAAGCAGAGAAGGTTGTACTATCCTCAGTTTAAAGAAACTGATATTTTAAAAAGTATAGAGGCTCACCCAGGTCATATGGTGGCTAAACTCCCAGCCCACCTGACTCCAAGAAGCTTGGCTGACTGCATGCAGTTAGGGCTCTTTCTGCCATACTCCTGTGCTCTGATTTGTCATATATTATTATTCTGCAACTTTTTTTTTTTTTTTTTGAGGCAGAGTCTCACTCTGTTGCCTGGGCTAGAGTGCAGCGGCGTCACCATAGCTCACTGCAATTGCAAACTCCTGAGCTCCAGCAATCCTCCTGCCTCAGCCTCCACCAGGCCAGGCTAATTTTCCTATTTTTAGTAGCTATGGGGTCTCGCTCTTGCTGAGGCTGGTCTTGAACTCCTGAGCTCAAGCAATCCTCCTGCCTCGGCCTTCCAGGGTGCTAGGATTACAGGCGTGAGCCACCGCACTGGCCAACTTTGTTTTAAACATTTCCCGAGGGCTTTCAAAATAGTAACTCTACTAATAAAATATAGAGCTAGAAATAACTTCATTTCACTGGTTTTAATGATAAAGAACGCTATATGTTTTACTAAAGTTAAACATTTATTTGTTTTTTATTGAAATAAAATTCACATAATAGAAAATTAACAATGTTAAGGTATACATTTTAGTGGCATTTAGTACATTCACAATGTTGTGCAACCATCATGTCTGCCTAGTTCCAAAGCATTTTCGTCACCCCCCAAATCCTGTGTTTTATAATATAAAATGTATACGATAATTTCACCTTATACCTAGAACCAGAATACTTTGTAGATAATTATTAATGCAATGTTTTATGAAAATGAAATAAGATGAGTTTTTGTACTCAGACTGACCTGGATTTAAACCACAGCTCTTCAATTTTCTAGCCAGCAAGGTAGCCAGCAGTGAGTTTCAGCAAGGTATTTAAGGCTGTTTCCTCATTCCTCATACAAGGGAATAATGATGCCTGCTTGGAAGGGAAATGGTGAGGACCAGTGAGACGATGGACTTTAAGCACCTCTTACAGGGTATGGTTCTTAGTGGTTGCCTAAATGAAGGTAGTTGCTATTCATAGTATTAATGACCAGAAATGAGTTAGGGGACCTCAGCAATAACCTTTGGCCTCAGGTTCCCAAATGGAAAATGAAAGTATGGGTCTAAACGACTTCTGTTATTTAAGATGATAAAATAATGTACAGATCTATCCATCCCTATCTTTAAAAAGCCTCCTGCCAATTTCCTTCTTCTTCCCACCCCTGACACACATGCACAAATCTTACTTTTCGTCTTCTCGATCACAGTCACTTTATTTTTTAACAGCTTTATTGAGGTATACTTGACATACAGTAAACTGCACCTATTTTAAATGTCCAATTTAAGTTTTGACATATGTATACACTCCTAAAACCATGACCATGATTAAGATGATGAAGATATCACCATCCCTGAAAGTTTCCTGTTGCTCCTTGGTAATTATCTGTCCCATCCCTCCCCACTTCCTAATTAGTAGATGTTTGCGATGTCCCCACATTTGGTGCTTTTGTTATCCAGCATGCGCAGACACATGGGTCCCATTAGGGCAGGACAATGTATGTTTTGCTCATTATTGTATCCCCAGCAACCAGTAGAATACAGGAAAACAGGAGACGGCTCAACAATTATTTGTTAAATGAATGAATCACCCCTTTGTCCGTTTACTCCCGATGTGGCGCTACTTCGGCTTTTTTCTCTGAGTGCTATGGTGATCAATGCGGAGACAGGAGAGAGCTCCGGGGGCTGCAGTGGTTGGGAAAGTTTCACAGAGGAAGAAAATTGCTTTGAGGCTCCAATGATGAAAAGGGTTTGTTGAGGAAGGCAGAGCTAATGGCTTGAGCACAGGCCAAGAAGCAATCTGGGGAACATGAGAAAGTCAGGAATGGCTCCCAGGCAATGCAGTGACTGATGTGACTGACAAGTGACAAGGATTAGACCCCCTGAGCTGCGGTAAACCAGAGCCTTTCTGAAATGGGAAAACAAAACAAACAAACAAACAAACAAAAACAAAGAGCTGCTGGTACCTTAGCAGAGAATCGTCAGATACTAGACTTGGCATGGAGATTCAAGATGAGACAGGTACCCTCCTAACACAGATGAAAAGGATGAAGTCCAGAGACACGAAATAAATTTCCCAAGGTCCTGTAGTAGACTAGTGGGAGAACCAGGAAGAATCCAGTTTCTTCTTTGCTGCCTGGCTTCATTCATTCATCTTTTAGTATATATTTATATTTTAAAATGTATGCATTAATATTTATTTAATGTATTGCGCCCTGACAATATGCAAGCACTGGGCTAGGTACTGGGATTACAGAGATGAGAAATATAGTCCCTGGGACCAATGAGTTCATGGTGTAGTGGAAAAGGGATAAATTACATACACTGATTAAAATATAGTAAGATTGGTAATCCTAGCTAACTAGAACTCAAGGTTTTTCTGAGCAACCATGGATCCAGCAAGTAGGAGGGCTTATCAAGGAGGGACATCAGAGCTGTGTGTTGTAGGAAGAACAGAAGAGAGAGTGAATAGTAGGGAGATAACATTGCAGGCGTTAAGAACAGCACTTGCAAAGGAACACATAATACATTGGGGAGCTTTGACTGACTCAGGATGATGGATGGGAGGTTGGGTGTAGAGCTTCTGCAGGGAATGAGGCTGGGGAGGCCCAGCCATGAAAGGTTTGATACATCGACCTTTTCTCCTAAAGCCAGTGCTATGATGGGATTTGCCTTCGAGGAAGGTTGCTGGGCCCACTGTGGGAGGCAGTGTGGGAGCAGTCCTGCTGGAAGCAGGAATTATACTTTCGTGGAGTGACATTTCTGAAACGCACATATGACCAGTCACTTCCCTGCTTAAACTTCCCAGTAGCTCCTTGTTTCCTATAAGAGCCAATCCAATCTGGGGCTTGACCCACAAGCCACTCCACAATCCCAGCCTTACCAACTTTTCTAGACTGCTCTGCTTCTGAAGGCCTCCCTCCCTGCGCCCCCTTATCCTAAGATCCAGCTCTATTGCTATCTACTGTTCTGCTGATGTACCAAGACATCCCACCTGTCCATGTCTTTGCGGTTGCTCTTTGTAGAATGACTGTGTCTGTCTTTGATGATGGCAGACTCCTCTTCCTCCTTTCTCCAAGACTCAGTTCAAGGGTCCTCTCCATGAGAAGTTCTTTCTGACTGCCCTAGGGAGATTTCACCACTGTTTAGGTAATGCTCCCATTGAATCTAATTTATCTCTCAGTGAAAGCACTTGCAACAATACATTGTAATTGTGTATATGTCTGTTTTTTTATTAGATTGGGAACTTCTTGAGGTCAAGGATCTTGTCTTTTCATCTTTGGAATCCCAGAACTTGCTGGGCTTGACCCCAAACCAGTGAATGGGACTCTGGAGTGCCCAGGAATCTAAATTTTTAACAATTACTCCTCAGGTGATGCTGACACACTCTGAAGGGGGAGGCACAGGGTCCTGAGGGGGTCTAGTAGGACACCCACAGAAGAACCTGACTCTCTTTGCCCCGTCTGTTATGGGTTGAATTATTTCTCACCAAAATAAACAGTTCAAGTCTCAATCCCAGTCTCTGAGAATGTGACTATATTTGAAGATAGGACCGTTAAAGAAGTAATTAAATTAAAATGAGGTCTTTAGGGTGGGCCCTAATCCAATCCGATAAGTGTCCTTATAAGAAGAGGGAATTTGGACACACGAAGAGGCACCAGGGATGCACCTGCAAAGAAAAGACCATGTGAGGACATAATGAGAAGGCAGCCGTCTGAAAGCCAAGGAGAGAGGCCTCAGAAAAACCCAGACCTTCCAACCACTCGATCTTGGACTTCTTAGCCTCCAGAACTATAAGAAAATAAAACTGTTTAAGCCACTCAGCCTGTGGGACTTGGTTATGGCAGCCCCAGCAAACTAATGCACCGTGCCAGTGCTGCTCTGCAGGCTGGAATACTTGGGACTTGGTCTGTACCTGTTTAAGGCATTCATTTTCTGATGCACAGTAGGCATTATTAGATTTCTCGAGATGTGCTGCTTATAAGGGTTTCGTTTTGAGAGACTTATTTGGGGTCACTGGGCTGCAGAGAGTGAGGGTACCTTAGCCATCCATTCATGTGTATTCTCCTCCCCAGCTATAGTCAGAGGATATAAAAAAACCATCTGGCAGATGAGAGCCCTGGCGGTTACCATGGTGAGGCAGAGCAGAGCCGGGGAGACTGGGGTATGTGTTGCTGTCTCCGACACTTGAGCCCAGTGAAATGTCAGTCTGGCTTGTGTTCATTTTGGACAATATTTTTATCCACTATTTTTTTTTTTTCCCAGCTAATTTGTTTAAAAAACTTATGTAGGTTCAGTTCTGATCACTGGGTGTTTTCACCTACAGAAAAAGCTCTTTGAGAACAAGGACTGAATATTTTCCTATTTTATTCCCTCTTTTTGGCCTCTCGTCTCCCCTTTCACCATCCTCCACATTCCCCATAGTATTTCAATCAGTGTCTGTCACTGAGTTGATATTCAAAAAGTATTTGATAGGTTGAGTTGAATTAATTAACCTTTGGAGCAACTCTTGTTTTCGTGTTTGCTTCTGATTTTAAAAGGCACTGACAATTAATTTCACTGCTAGTGTCTAGTTAATTTGAGTGGCAAGTTCTGGAATTTGGTAGATAGCTGCCATCAGGATTGAGACTGTGACCAGGATGTGGGGGCCAGTGCCAGGAATTTAGGACATGGGCAGAACTTGAGAGTAAGGGCTCTAGACTTGTTGGACTTGGGTTTGTGTCCTGGGTCTGCTGCCAACTCCTTGCGTGACTTAGAGTCAGAGACTTCATTTCCCTGGCTCCCTTCATTGTCCTCAAAATGGGGATCCTAATTATACCTGCTTCATGGGGTTTCTCTGAGGCTTAATGAGACAGTGTGATAAAGCCCTGTATCTGGCACTCAGCAAGTGCTCCCTAAACTATAGCTGTTACTATAATACTGTTACAGGTTTTCATTTTATCTCTGTTCTTTATGAGTTTGGGCATTTGTTTTCTGATCTCCAACATTCCAGGAAATGTTCTTTCTCACTAAGGTCCTGTCTAGGGGCAGGTATGGACAGCCACAGACCTCCACCTCCTCCCAGGCCATCTGTGGGTTCCCCTCAATAATCACAGGGTGTCTGTGGCTTCCAGTGGCAGAAATGTCTGGGGAGTGCAAGTGGCTGAGCCTGGAAAGGTTTCCAAGGTCAGGGAGAACTGGCTCAGGCTCAGGAGGCTGCAGCCAGCAGCAGAGCTGGGTGGGGACAATGGCTCATTGGCATGTAGTGCCCAGACTCTGGGAACAATCAGCCAGGGATGAGAGAGCTGACAGCAGTGGGCTTTGTGGAGCCAGCTGGCTTTGCCCCTCTGTGATCTCAGTCCGCTTTCTCTCTCCTTCCTTTTATTCCAAATCTTAAAGAGAACTACCATATGATCCAGCAATCCTACTACTGGATATAGGGTCGAAGGGAATAAAATCCATATGTTGAAGAGGTATTTGCACCTCTATGTTTATCACATCACTATTCACAATAGCCAAGGTTTGAAATTGACCTAAGTACACACCAGTGGGTGAATAAAGAAAATGGAATACTACTCAGCCTTAAAAAAGAAGGAATCCTGTGGCAACATGAATAGACCTGGAGGACATTATGTTACGTGAAATAAGCCAGAAACAGAAAGATCTCATTTCTATGTAGAATCTGAAAAAGTCAGTCTCCTAGAAGCAGAGTAGAACCGTGGTTTCTAAAGCCTGGAGGGCAGGGAGGATGGTGGTGTTGGGGCTATGTTGGTCAAAGGATACAAAATTTCAGTTAGATAGGAATAAGTTCGAGAGATCTATCATACATCACATTGACTACAGTTAATAACGGTATATTGTATGCTTGAAGATCACTAACAGTAGTATATGTTCTCACCACAAAAAATAATTATGTGAGGTAATGCATATGTTAGTTAGCCTGATTTATCCAGTCAATAATGTATATATATTTCAAAACATCATGTTGCACAACATAAATATATACAATTTTTATCAATGAAAAAATTTCAATTTATTAATTTAAAAAAATTAAGCAGTCATCGGTTATGATGTTACTTGACTTGTTACTTATTAGTGTGTGTTGACTTGAGCAAGTTATTCAAGCTTTCTTGGCCTCAGTTTCCTCATCTGTAAAATAGGAATATTAATAATAATAATGTCACCAGCCTCATGGGATAATATGAAGATTAAATAAGATACAACTTTCAGTGCTTATTCTCCTTCTGGGAGACTTCTTTCTTGTAGCACTTTTCTTAGGCAAACCCTCTTTGACTTTTCATTGTGTTTTGAGTTATTCTTCTGTTGACCTTTATAAAAATCTCACTATACTTAATGCATTGTTTGTAAACTCATTGAGTTAACATTGTCTTGTCACTGAGCTGTAAGTTTCATTAGGGGATGCTGGACCTTGCCTGGCTTCTTCCCAGCTATGTTTCTAGTTCTTAGCCAGTGTCTGGCACATGGCTGGGACTCAATTGATATTTGCAGAATGGTAACTGAGTGAACATTAGCTATTCTTGCTGCAATTATTATTACTATGAAGAGTCCCTTTATTGTAGTACAAATTTATGGTTGCAGAGCTTGTGATCTATGAGAGAGATAGCTTCATGTATATAAGCTTTATGTTCCCATATCAACTAGATAAAGTTTTCCCAAATGCTGTTCTAGAAACAAAAGTATGTTAATGACGTTGTAAGACAAAGAAAAGACCTGCTAAGTAAAGGTTATTTGGTCAAATAAGCTTGAAAAGTGCTATAAACTATATTTCTCCCCCCTGCGCCCCCACACCTGCCACCCTTAGGTCTCACGAAGTACGTTAATTGACTAAAGGCTCTGAGAAGTCCTGCAATAAAAACATTTGTGTATATTTGTTTAACTCATTGCCCATGGAACCATTTTCTTGTGCAATATCCACAGCTGTTTCTTGGTATATAATCATTTGGAAACTGCTGAATTTTTGAAGACAGGAGGTAAATGTTGTAAATATTGATATCTCCTAAGTGCCTGGAAATGTGTTGTACATATAAACGTTGAGTCATATGTGCACATTGACAGTCTGTTCTAGCAATCTTCACTCTATTTTTTTCTTATTTTCTAAGGTTTATTTCCCAAAAAGCAAAGGCTTGATTGCAGTTTAGTGTATTTGCCTGTAAATCATAATGAATTTATTTTCCTTTTTGCCAAAATTAAACCATGATAGTTTGTAATGATTTATTTACAAATAAAATCACATGATAGATTCTAATTAAGTTCTATCATTCTCTAGCTGTGTGGCCTCAAGCAAGTTACTAATTTTTGGACTGCCCAGGAACCCTTGATTTCTACCTGCCAAACCCCATGCTTCCATAGTCTTCTACATCTCCGAAAATCGTGCCACCAGCAGTCTATTTGCTTAAATCAGAATCATAGGTACCATTTTGAATTTCTTTCTTCCTTTCTCCAACTCCCATCCAATTCACTAGTAATTCCTGTTGATCCCATCACTGAAATACAGTACATCTCAAGGCCATCCAGTTCTCCCCGTCCACCATTACCTCGGTGAGGCCACCATCATCTCTTGCCTTAACTAACAACGTCCTCACTGGTTGCTTGTTATGTGTGTGTGTGTCCCTCTGCCTACAATCTGTCTACCACAATGTCAGCCAGAATGATTTTCTTAGAATGTAAATTAGACCATGACACTCTTCTGGTTAAAATCCTTCAGCCTTCCCATTGCATTCAGAAAAAAATATGAACTCCTTTACTTGGTCCATGCATCTCTGCTGAATTTTGCAGCTTTTTTCTTGTTCATTCTCTCTGCTCTCTGCATCCCCGATACGTGGATTGTCTCTCATTTTCCCAAACACTGCAAGTTTCTGTTGCCTCACAGTCCTTACACATACCACGTCCTCAGCCGGCAACAGTGGTCCATACACTTCACATTCAAGCCTCTTTCTTATACTTTAGGCCTCTGCTTAAATTTTATCTCCCAGAAGGACCTTTCCCCACCCCCACCAGGGTGTCTAAAGTAGGTCCCTCTCTCCTCCTCTGGTTTTTCTCTCTCTCTGTGACTGTTTGTTACCGTTAGAGCACTTAGCACCATTTGTCATTGTTTTCTCTGTTGTTTTTTGTTTGTGTTCCCCAGCGGAATATAACCTCAATGGGTTAGACACATGGTCATATCCCCAGTGCCTAGTGGAATGACTGCAAATACACAGGAGGTGTCTAGTAAAAAAACAAAACAAAACAAACCAACAAAAAAACCTCCACTTCCTCAATTTGACACATGTGAATAGTACCTTCCTTACCATTGCTTGAGCCTCACTGCATACCTTTGAACTTGCTCTAAGGAATAAATTCATGCTAAAAAAATTTACTGAATTTCTACTGTGTGTCAAGCACGGTGCTAATAAATCTTGAAGGAGAAGGATTCTGGTGGAGTGGATTGAGGAACTTGGGCTTGGGAGTCAGTAAGACTTGGGGACCACCAGCTCCTCTTAACACTCACCTCTGAAGTTAAACCTTACTTCCCCACACCCTAGCATTTATCGCCGTAAGAAATGCTTACCCTTCTTCATTTTCCGCTAAACTCCCGAGGACCATTTGTCCTGCTCACTGTTATCCCCTCCCCCAACACACAGGTTATTGGAAGACTTAAAACTTCACCTGCTGCCTTGAAATTGGTGAGTCTCGAAGGGCCGCAGAGGCCTGAGTTCCCCTGCTCTTGCCAGATACTCGCCCCACCCTGTGGGGAAGTTCTCCTGTCGGCCAGATCAGCTGCACCCACGTGGTCCTCAAACTACCAGGTTTCACCTCCCTACCAGCCCATGGAATTATTCAAACTCGTTAATCACATCCTCCCCATAGGGACGGCAGGTCACCTCACCCTCTTGTTACTATTTAATACAAAGCCTATCTCCCACAGCTTCTGCTTGTTTATTCTGCTGAGTGCAACCTCTACGTGGCCCTGCGTGGTGTGGGGTGTCTTCTCCCCCAGGCTGTCAGTATGTGTGACTAATACACTGCTGTTGATTGCATCTGTCCAGTGTCAGGTATTAGGAGTTTGGCCATTCTCAGAGCCCTAGGGCAAGACTTTCTCATCAGTGAGGTAGAGAGACAACAAAACACACCTGCATACCCCCCTGCACACACACACACACACACACATAGAACAAGCAGCTATGCTTGTGATGTAGGGGAAAATAATGATGCCCAGAGGTCCGTAGTTAGAGTTGACCCCTGTTACAGATGATAGATTAACAAGAGGAAAACAAGTTTATTAACACATGTATATTTCCTATGTAAATGGGAGCTACTCAGAGAATGAGTTCTCAAAGAGGTGGCTTTGAATTCCAGCTTATATGGCATTTTCAATAAAGAACAGTAAATTTATAGAGAAGTAACAAGACAAAGGAAAAGGACTTAGTCTCTGGGGCAAGGGGAAGGTAAATAAATGGCAGGTAAAGGTAATTTAGTAAAGCTTGTCCATGCAGATTCCTCTGGTATCACCTCCAGGCTGATCGGGGTTTAAAGCTGTCTTCAGTGGCTAGCCTTTGTTCTCCCTGATAGAGAGTGGGACAGGATATCTTTTGTGTTTGTAAATCTATGTCCTGCTTTTAGGCCAACAGAGGGAGGGCAGAGAGTTCTCCTGTATCTGCTTCTTCTTAATTGTCTGCAGCTCAAGAACCCTTCGTCTTTTGGGGTGGCATGTTTGGATTCCCCACAGTGCTCTACACAATGATTAATTGTTCTTGATCTTGAACAGGCATTAAAATACCCCTTGGGGTTTTAAAA
Source organism: Eulemur rufifrons (assembly GCF_041146395.1). Classification (NCBI taxonomy): domain Eukaryota; kingdom Metazoa; phylum Chordata; class Mammalia; order Primates; family Lemuridae; genus Eulemur; species Eulemur rufifrons. The sequence goes on from NC_090990.1 coordinate 51,918,351, forward strand.
AATACTGGCCCTGGGCCACATTCCAGGTCCACTGAGTGAGAGTCATAGGGGTGAGTCCCAGATGTGTGTGTTTTTGTAAAGTGCCATGACTGATTCAGGTGGACATCCAAGGCTGAGTGACCATGGTGGTTGTTCAATACCTACCTGCTGACTGTCTGACTGATGGGACTTTCATGCCTGTCCCGTGGCATGGCTTAAAGGACAACACTGTCATCTTGGAGGGAGCATCTGGCAGACTGCTGCCTTGGGATGATGAACACTTAGTCATAGCTTTCAAAACCCATCGAGTCCTCGTTAGACATCGCACATTGATCATGGTACTCTTTCCTGCTATGCCTGGACCCCACCCCAGAACTTTTTGCTGAACGTTATTGTGAGAGACAAAGCCTATTTTTCCCTCTGCCCCAGCCCTCCCTGATAAGTGCCCTGTGATGAGGGAAACTCAGCTGCCTGTGACAACTCTCATAGCTCTCTCCTCTGCATCCCACTCCCAGTGCCAGGGCTCACATTATCCAAGCTTCTTACTGAGAAGAACCCCTCCTCCTGGCCCTTGCAGTTCCTCTACCCATGCACGCCCTCTCTAGCATACTTTGCAAAGGTCCCAGGGCCAATGATCTACTTCTCACCTCTTCCTTACCTTAATGCCCTCTTTCATGGGGTCTCAGCAACATCATACGATCTTTAATATTCCTCTGCTGGTTCTATGCTTCTGAGTTAGACCCACATGGAAACAAGCAAATGTAATAGAATGATGTGGTAGTGAGAATTGAAGATTTAGAATGAAGATGTGATTCCCTGACTCATCCTCACTGAGCTGTGTGACTATAGGCAAATCTCTGAGAACAATAATAATATCTGTCCTCCCAGCTATACTGTTACATATGATATATATAATGTTAAATATGTAACATAATGTTATATATAACATTAATGTAACATATAATGCCACAAAGTAGCATGAATGAACATTTGAAAAGTTAAAACTCCAAGGTGTTTTAAGAGCAGCAAGTGAATATTTCTTGCCTCTGCGAGAAAAATCTGCCTCTTTTCTCCAAGGTGGCTGAATATTAGGGCAGCTTTTCCAGAGAAGCAGACATAGAAGACATTCCATTATGCTAATGTATATTCAATTAGAATGTAAAATGTGAGCCATCGGCCTTGAGGTGTTAATGAGTTGCCATTTAGAAGGGCCAGGGAAGCAAATTAAGTCTATATGCAAATTAAGTTCTGAAACATCAGAACTGCCAACTCTGGGAGCTGTCTGGAAACTGAGCTGCTCTTGCCCCGCCCTCATCCTATGTTTATCTCATCCTTCAGGTTAGCAGCTGGAATTGGTGGATGAGGTCCATGTGAATAAGACCATTGGCTTTCCTGCTTTCCTGCCTCCCCTGCTCGGACCCATCTCACTCAGACCCTGTCTAAACTCAAGGAGATGAACATGCCCAGTACTTGGGTTCATCAGCAGAGGGATGGAGGGGGGTTGGTCACAAAGAAGGCAGGACGCTATCTTATTTTTAGATTTCCAAGTGCTCTTTTTTTGAATGCTCCTTGTAGAAATAACAACCTGCTCTTATTTTGTGGCTGAAATAGAGTCTCCTTTCTCTATGAGGATATTAGTGATAGTTATTTTTCTTTTTTAAGTTACCTCTTCCTACATTGTCTCTGTTTCTACACATTCCCTCTTTTAGTGATTTTTGGTTTGGGTCTCCATCATTCAGGTAGAGGCATTCTTCAAGCATCTGCCAATCTTGGGGTGTCAGCACGTGTCTAAGAACATGATGTTAGAAAGCTAAGTGGAGGCTTGCAGGAGCACGAACAGGACTGGGGCTTCATGGCAGGTGGGTCAGAAGCAGCGATGTCATTATAAGTGTCTTTTATCTTGGGCTGATCAGGTTCATCAAAGAAGACTCTTCTTGAGCCTTCTGAGAACCTAGCGGGAAAGCAGTGAGAGGTCCTCAGAGTTTAATATGGGAATTTTCATCAAACCTCACTGTTTTCTGTATGTTATCCCGGCCCTCTATCCAGAGTGGGGCCATCTGGGCCAATCCAGAGTCCCGTTGGTTCAGTCTTTCCAAGTAGTCAATTTCTGTCTTCTACTTCTAGGGATGCGGCATTTGTCAGCTGTGAGGAGTCAGAGAGGGGCTCTGGGGGTCTAACTGCATTGTAAATAGATTTTCAACTGGTCTTCTGGTTGTCAGCACCCACGACTGTCCCCTCCCCTCATGCCTTCACAGATCCCTGATGCTGCCAGTCACTTGAGTCACTCGGAGCTCTGTTGTGCCTCTCAGCTTGTGCTTGGTGTCCCTCCCTGCTGGCTGTGGGCTCAGTGTTCTGAGTTCTGCTAATTCAGTTGCCCTGTATCCTCTTGTCTTCCAGCTTCCAACATCTTGTTGCTTTCTTTTCCTCTCATATTCTCGTGGGCTTATACCTTTAAAGGAAAATCCCTTTAAACCGTTTTTTTTTTTTTTATGAGGCTAAAGGATTAGAGCAAAGCCACATGTGTTCAGTCTACCATTGTTAACCAAAAGAGAGAAAGCATCAACACAAAAAGACGTAGAGCACTCACAACGGGTATATTGACAAGATGGCACTGCCAGGGATTCAGAGCCAAAAGGAGCACCCAGGATTTAACTTTTATCACCTGTTTTCCTTCATGCAGTCCCACAAAGTAGTACCAGTTCCCAAATTTATCAATAAGGAACAAGTAGTAATAAGAATCAACATTATTGACTACTTAGTATGATCAGGTCGGTAAATCTATTAGGGCTGCCCTACAAAATACCACAGACTGAGTAGCTGTAACAACAGAAGTTTTTCTCACAGTTTGGGAGGTTAGAAGTTTGAGATCAAGGTGGCTTCTGCGAGGCCTCTCTGCTTGACTTGCAGATGGCCATCTTCTGATTGTGTCTTCATATGGCCTCTGCTCTGTGCACGCACACCCCAGTGATGCTACATATTATAAGGACACCAGTCGTATTGGCTTATTATTAATTATTCAACCCTAATTACTTCACTAAAGACCTTATCTCTAAATACAGTCAAATTCTGGGATATAGGGGTTAGGACTCCAACATATGAATTTTTGGGGAAACACAATTCAGTCCACAACACCAGGAATTGATCTAATCACTTTATTTCTATTTATTCACTCATTCCTCATAATAAACCAAGGATTAAGTACTATTAGTATATTATTATTATAATAAATGAGGAAACTTCTGTTTGGAGAACTTAAGTAACTAACTCTAAGCCTGCATAGCTAAAAAGAGATTGTATTTTTTTTGCTGCTGCAACAAACTCCCACAATCTTAGTGGCTTAAAATGACACAATTTTCTGGTTTCCCTGATCATCACCTAAATACAAATCTGGGAACGACACCAATTGGACATCAGACTGAGGTGGGGGGTGGGGGAGGGGATGGGGGTATGCCTACACAATGAGTGCATTGCGCACCGTTTGGGGAGTGGTAACACTTGAAGGTGCTGACTCGGGAAAGGGGGGGTGGGGAAAAAATATGAAACTATTGTTTTTAACTTGCACTGTTCACTTAATAATTTATCATGAATATTTCCCATATTATTTCATATCATTGTACAAGAAATAATGTATACATTATGAGGACATACTGTATCTAACAAGATATACTGTTAGACAAAAAAAAAAAAAAAAAATGACACAAGTTTATTATCTTACAGTTGTGTAGTTGAGAAGCCTGGCGACGGTCTCTGTGGGCTACAGTCAAAGTGTGGCAGCCTGCACTCCATTCCGGAGGCCCTGGGCGCAGTCTGTTCCCTTGCCCTTCCTAGCTTCTAGAGGCTGCTCACGTTCCTTGGCTCCAGGCCCCTTCCTCTATCTTCAGAGCCAACACCAGCAGGTGAAGTTCTTCTCACATTGTATCCCCTGACCTCTTCTGTTTCCTTCTTACAAATTTAAGGACCCTGTGCTTTTAATAGGCCCATCAAGATAATACAAGAGAACTCCCTATCTTAAGATCAGCTTATTAGCTATCTTTATTCCCCTTTGCTTTGTAATATAATCATCTTATGTTGGTGTTGAAGTGTGTCTTTCTTTCTTTTTTTTATTTTTTGAGATAGGGTCTTGCTCTGTCAGCTGGGCTAGAGTATAGTGGCATCATCATAGCTCACTGCAGCCTCAAACTCCTGGGCTCAAGTTGTCCTCTTGCCTCAGCCTCCCAAATAGCTGGGACTACAGGCACACACCACCACACCTGGCTAATTTTTCTTTTTCCTTCCTTCCTTTCCTTTCTATCCTTTTCTTTCTTCCTTTCTTTCCTTTCCTTTCCTTTCCTTTCCTTTCCTTTTCTTTTCTTTCTGTCTTTTCTTTTTCTTTCGTTTTTTATTTTTGTTTTAGAGGCTGGGTCTGACTCTTGCTGAGGCTGGTCTTGAACTTGTGGCCTCAAGCAATCCTCCCAGCTTGGCCTCCTAAGGTTCTACAAGTACAGGTGTGAGCCATTACACCTGGCCTTAAATTGTATTTTTCGTCAACTAAGCACTGAGAGGAAGTTTGGCTTAATGAAAAAAGGACTAAAATTGGAGTTGGAATATCTGTGCTCTATTTTTTACTGTACCAATCTCTAGCTAAGTCATCTTTGCCAAATATACATATTTCATTTATGTTCTGCATCTTTTTGCATTTTGTTATATTTTCCTATAGCAATGGTGATTTTGTCTCCCAGAGGGCATTTGGCAATGTCCAGAGAGATTTTTCGTTGTTACAACTGGAGGAAGAGGGAGGTGCTATTGATGTCTTGTTGGTAGAAGCCAGGGACCTTGCTAAACCCACTAAGATGCACAGGATACCCTCCTACCCTCAAAGAATTATCTGGCCCCAAATGCCAATAGTGATAATAGTGAGATTGAGAAATACTGCCCAATAATTATGTGGGAAACAGATTGTAGGGTTGCAAGAGAAGAAGCCAGGGGATGAGTTAGGAGGAAATGGAGATAAAAGTGATAGGACATTGAGATGAATTATATGTGATGAGTGAGGATGGTGTCAAGGATGATTGCCAAGTTGCTATAATGATCTTCCAGGTAGATGGAGATGCAGTTACTAAAATGTAGACTTCCAGAGGAATAAGAGCTAATACTTAAAATAGATCTTATTTTATGTCAATTCTAGTCAAAGTATATTAAATTAACTCATTTAATCTTCATAACAACCCAGTAAGGGAAGTGTTATTAATATCCCCTTTTTATGAATTAAAATGAAGGGGTACAGAGAGGTCAAGTAACTTGCCCAAGATCACCCAGACTGTAGTACAGGTTTTGGATGCATAAAGTCAAATTCCAGAGTCTATGCTCCTAATCACCACATGATTCCACCTTTTGGAAGAGCAAATCTATAGATAAAGATCAAATCTCTTTCCATGTCTTCCTATCCTTCACTCGTAAGTTCAGAGTACATGGTCAATGACTTGAACACTCCCTTGCCAACATTCTCTATTCTCTTTTCCCGTGATATGTCCATTGTATTCACAAGGCAAAAGTTCCAACTTGAATCAGTCAATGGTGTACTTTTTCTGTTCTTGTGCCTGGGGTGCTGAATACTGCTGAAGAAGTCCACAGAGCTTTGGCAACTGCTATAATTACGAGGTCATGGCCACCGCTGCCCGCAGAACTCTCAGCAGCAGGTCATCCCTTTGTCTCTCAAGATCTTTCCGCCCCACTCCCTGCACTGCCCTCTCCAACTGCACTCTGCTCAAGTCCCCATCCTCCTTTCCACCACACTCAGTACATAACCCTGTGCCCTATTTCACCAAGAAAATATTAATACAAGCACTGGGTTGACGCTTCCTCATTCTCTGAACACCTCCTTCCTATAAACCAATCTATATTCCTATCCATAGCTTCTTTCATTCCCAAATTGGTGGAAAAGCTGTCCTTATTCTCAAGTAAGGCGAATCCATCCCTCATCTTGTGCTCAGGATTCCTTCTCATTTGGCTTCCTTCATGGATCATTGTAACATTCTCCCAACCCTTCAACTTCTCTGACCCGTCCTGCACCTGCCCAGCATTTAAAGCTACTCAATACTGTGTTATACTTGCATAGAGTATTGTTCTTGTGGCTCTTGCTTAGTTGGCATCAGATGTAGGAAGATAATATTCAGTGTGCTATGGTAACCTTGAATCACAAACGTTTTAGCTCTTTGGGTATAAGGCAATTTTAAATTTTAACCTATGTCTTTAAGACCATACCATAATTAAAAGTTGCTGTTTTCTTTTCCAGTTCCAGAGCAATGATTCAATTTAAATTTTTTAGAAAAATATGCAATCTTATTTCTTTCTCAAAGAGAATAATTTTCATAACCATAAGAAGGAAAAAGCCAGAGGTGCCCTTGCCCTTAAGTATAGATCTACTCTGATGTTGTCTCTTTCCCTGTCCTCCAGAATCTGATCAAATGTGTGTGTGCAGCAGGTGAAATACGGAGGAAGAACAAAGGGACTAATTCCACTTGTGAGAGATGGAAGGAGGGGGCCACTTTCATGTTTCTTAAGGAGTGTACATTCTTTCCTTCATTTACGCAGTCACTGAAAAAGGGTTATTGAGGCACTAAGGAAAACAAATGCTAACGCTGCCCTTAAAAACTAGTGGGGATCCAACATCTGTCTAAATCATCGTAATACAGATCCACAAGGCCTTGGCTACAGTTCCAAAGTCCAAAGGATGCTGAAAATGGAAAGGTTTTTCAGAAGTTTGCAACTCCTCCTTGGCAGTAAATCTGATCAGACTGATTTGAAACTATTTACAGACTTTATTCCAATTATTTAAACACATGCCAGGTATTCAGACATATCACTCAAATAGTAATATGTTAAATTTATAGCATGCTGCCCCAGTCCCGGTAGGGGTGTTATGAATATGAAAATTCTGCATTTTGAAACACTTCTGGCTGTAAGAGTTTCCATATATGGATGACATGCCTGTATAGAGAGACTAGGATGAGGAACAAAACATTTATTGAGTACCCTACTGGGCATCAAATGGCATGCAAATTGCTTTAGATGTATTATCTCATTTAGACCTCAGGACAGCCCAGTGAAGTAGGCATTGTGATCCCATTGTACAAATCAAGAAACTGGGCCTCCACTAGCTTAAGTAACTTGCATAAGGAAAGGGAATAGCCAGGAGTCAAACTTGTATCTGTTGACATATGCATGCTGATACATGTATCAAACCATTTAGGAAGAACTTGAGAGAAAATCTGGGTCTGAAAGTGGTTGGTCACTCACTCACTTTGTGTCATAAAAGCCATGAAAGGATCCATAGAGCCATATGGGCTCACATTTTTCAGAGTCAGAAGTGGGCCTGCAGTGAAGGCAGACATGGGTGTTGTTTTAGGGGGTTAGGGAAAATATCAAGAGGAAGTAGAATTTGAGCTGATTCTTTAGGCATCGGCAGTCATTTTGCCTGTAAGCTATAAACATGTTTAGTCTTCTCTGCTTGATGGAAAAGACCCTTCTTGAATGGGTTTCTGGCATCTGTTCTTATGGAGCTTTCTCCCAGCAGTCTTCCTTATTGTGCTGTGTGAGTGGGGATGGAGCTGAGGTTGATGGTTATGGGTGGGGCCTGTTCTCTCTGGGGTCAGGAGTTGGTCTCAGAATTTAGGGCTTGCACCCCTGACCTAGCTGCACAGATTCTGAAGCTTAGCGTCCAGACCACCAGCTAAAGAGTTGATCCTGGGGATCCCGTAAAATATATTTTATTTGAGCAGGAAGCTTATTTTTGTCCTGTGTGGTTGTACATCAAAGGTTTTTCATATGTCTTGGAGCAATGACAAGGATTTGTCTTGGCTTTTCAGGGCTTATGAGGACCTAGATTCCTCTGTGACTTACAGATCACTGTCCCTTACCCCCTTAGGGCATGAAAAATGCTTCCATCACAAGTTTCTCCGGTGACATATTCATTTTTCACCTGGAAGGAGCCTGCAAATTGGAAGGTTTGGCTCATAACCTGGGAGGGCAGAATGTTGTTAGCACTTCTGTGGTAGGGTTGGGTGAAAGGATGTTGTCCTTATTTGCTACGCTCTGAGGTGTTTAATGAGAAAAGGGAACAAACAGGAAAACCAGGGGCAGGTCAGCCTCAGGCTATAATCACAGCTGAGCACTGGACAAGGATTTCCAATAGGGCAGTCCTGCTCCCGAGCATTCCCATCCCTGCTGGACAGGCTGGAAGCCAGACATGCTGGGCTGTTCCAGATGTACCACTAATGGGTCTGTGACTGTCTTATCCTCCTCTGTCCAATGAGGAAGGTGAACTAGATAATCTTTAAGGTCCCTTCTTGCCCCATAATTCTTTCTGTCTATGATTCTAAGTTTTTCATTTCACACTTAAATTATTTAAGGTATAAAGCCAAAGCAGGTTACAATTTTTTTAAGTGGAAGCCAGAGGGAGGAAATCGGGGAGAGTTGTGTCAGAGGATCACCAAGTGTTGTGTCTGTGACAGGAGAATCAGACAGTGGAGTTAGCGCAAGCTCCAAGCCCTGCTGTGAACTGACCACACTCCGAGGAGCAGTCCTGACCTCTAATGAATTTAATAAGCCCATCCTGTGATGCACCTGCTTCATCTGCCAGGCTGGGACAGAGTTGGCATTAGGTTCTGGCTGCCTGCCTAAGGATAATTACCTTTGGTGTGCACCTGTAATGGAAAAATTACTGGGCTGTCTAGTTTCAGAGCTGACACTGGGTGCAGCCTCACTGCATCCCTCTCAAGGTCTGTTTCTGTAGAGCAATAAGTATTGGTTAATAACAGCAGCTGAGAGCCAACATGGTGTCCTTGTGGATCAGCACATTATCTCTTTGGGCCCAAGGCTTTGCGTATATACCATGCTCTTTCACAACTAGGAGTGGGGTGGGATATCGAATTGCAAAGGGACTCTAAAAGCAAGAGAGTGTGTATATTATTGCCTTCAAATTTCATTTAAAAAGCATAAAACTATGTAAATAACACCATGCTTATTTAACTGCAGGGCCTGCGTCATGTTTGATCTGACCACAGAAGCAGTTCATAAAAGGATTTTAAAATGCATCTACTCATTCCTCAAACACACAAGGATCACCTCCGTGTGCTAGGGAGGTGCTAGAAGCTGGGACTGCTGAGATGAACTGGATTTGCCCTCTGCCTGCAAGGGGCTTATTGAGGGGAGACAGATATATGAAGGAATAATTACAGTACAACATAACGCATGGTGGTGGGTCCTATGATAGTGGTAGGGACAAAGTGCTTTGGAAGAAACACTACATGGATTTACTGAAGTGTGTCTGTGTGCTTGCGTGTGACAAGTGAGCCTTCCCTCAGTGGAGGCGAGGATGCAGCCCAGGCTTAAAGGTGAGCACACACTTATTAGATGGCAAGCGTGGGGATGAAATTCTATCATTTCAGGCACAGGGCAGACTTGCTAAGCCACAGAGTAGATATTGTGGCGGTGAGTAGAGAGGAGAGGTTCGTTCACTCTGCAGATGGTTCCTCTTCACCCACTATGTCACAGGCGTTGTGAGTACGCTGTGCCCTAGCAGAGGTGACCAAGAAGACAGTCCCCACGCTCACAGATCTTACATTTTGTTTCGAGAAATAGTCCAAAAATAAGTGAATAGTTAAATAAAAGTTGCAAATTACAATCAAGTAAGTCAACAGACAGATAATGTGGATGTAAATCGTGGTGGATGCTCTGAAGGAAATGGCAAAGGAGCCGAGGCGGAATGGCTGGGCGGACAGGAGGTACAGGGAGGCGAGGTGTACGCCAGGCTGAGAAGAGTAGGACGGAGTCCGCCTTGAGCAAAGTGGTCAGGAGAGCATGCAGGCCAAAAGAGCATGTGTGAGGGCTCTGTGGGGGGAAGAAGTCTTTGGGGAACCAGGAGAGACTAGCTTGAATGAGGCAATGAATGAATGAGGTGGTGGGAGAGGAGGGGAGTGGCCAGGGGGCAGCTTAGGGGAAGAGCTTGGTGCCTCCTTCGCTCTACTCCCACCTGATCTTGCTGCTCCCCAGCTCCCCATGTTCCAAGGGCTTTCCACACGCTGGCACTAAAATCCCAAGTCCATTCAGGCCACACGGGCCTCTCTGGACCTCGTTTCATACTACTCTTGTCCTTGCTGCCCTCTGGCACACTGTCCTTCATTCTTTTGCTGGAACCGTCCAGGCATGTTCCCAGAGCAGGAACTGGGCCCCTGCTCCTGCTCCCCAGGGAATGCTCTGCCCCCACCATTACCAACACTCATGCTCACGCTCACACGAGTCTTTCTCACAAATGTCGGCTCTCCGGAGAGGCCTGACTTGACCACCATCTCCTGACACCAGAGCAGACACACCCCATTCCCTGACACTCTATCTCCTTGCCTTGCTTTGTTGTTTTTTTTATAACACTTAATGGTCACTACCAAGTATTTTAGATGCATTTCCTTGTTTATCTGTTCATCTTCGGTGTCCTCTACTGGCACATACGTTTCCTGAAGTGCACATATCAGGGCAGGGCTGCCTTCATGAGTGTGTGACCCTAGCTGTTGAACAGGGCCACATGCTCAAGAAGGACACTGTGCTTGGAGTCATGCTCTGCTGTCGCTGCCTTGAAATTCTTGATAATTTTATCCTTGAATGAACGTGTGTATTGAGTGAAGGCCGGCGTAGCAGCGGCGCATGCGCAGACAGCATGAGCAGAGGCAGTGCACTGGACGGTCGCACTCACATGTGCACACTAATGCCGCTCACTCACTGGGCAGGGGGACCTGTGTGGCCTGAGATGTCAGGAGCCCACCCACACACAGCTACTGTGTAAGGAAAGAGGCCCTGAGGGCTCGGCTCTCTTCTGTACAGAGTCCCACGGCTCACGCAGTGCCCTGGTGGGGAACCCAGCCCTGATGTCTTAGCCACAGCTGACTGGACTGTATCACTGTGTTACCATGTAGCAGGAAGTCGTCTGCCTCTGAGGGGGCCTGGCGGGATGTGTGCCCAATGGGAGCTCTCTGTGCTGAGAGATGGTGAGTCAGTCGGATCCTTCTTTGGGAGAAGCATACCTGCTGGGTGAGCCAAGAGGAAGTGGACCTTGCCCTGAACTAAGGACTAGAAATTGGACAGAGAAAGACACTAACATTTGTGGGAAGCTACTACAGGCTAGACATTTTGTAGTTGTGAGAAGCTACCACTTCTTCAGCAGAACCATGTTGTATCCATGACATGACAAGTGTAAGGACAAAAAAAGTAGGCTAAGCATAGCTGAGTGAAAGGATAAAAAATATTTCATTGATGTGATCATTCAGCTGCTGAGCCAATGCTAGCAATCACCTATCTCAAAATGTATTGTCACACAAAACAATACCTATATTTGTTTCAGCTGTTAGTAGGCTAGTCTGTTCCCAGCAGCATTCCTGATGGATATGCTAGTCATTGTCCCAAGTTACCACCCTTTTCTTTCCTCTTCCTTCTTCTGCCTTTATCTGCCATTGGTACCCACGGGCATGGACTCATTTCTCTGGGAGCTCTCTGTCAGCTGATGAATTTGTAGGACTCTCATATGGAATTTCATCTTTACCACTAGTATCATGGGGTTTCAGGACACATCTATTAAATGTTTAAGGGTACATTTTGATTACTCTATTTGATTACTCTATTTTATGCTCTATTTTGCTGCATTGAAACAATCTTTGTGTCACAATTGTATTATAAATTTGGAGTAGTTAACTTAGTTTCAGCTGTGTGTGTGTGTGATTCTTGGAACAATAGGCAATTAGCCTACTGCTTTATCTCTAGATTTATGAGGTACAATTGTAGGAAGTTTGCAGCCTAAATCTTAACAGCAGGGCAAGTTGAGATGGGAACATAAAGCACGCAGGTAATCAATACAACACTTTTAAACAGGAGTTTCATGAAGGTGAGGTTGTTTTAAATTATTAATATCTTTTGGAAGCAGGAGACAAAGTGAGGGTGTAGAAAGGCAATGAAGGCTGAGGGATGAGAAAACTGTCTCCTAATGAAAGAAGCTGAATCTTCATGCTTTGTCTCCAGTGGCCAAAAGTGGTTAGTTATTATACTGAACCATATGAAATTGCTCATATTCTACTTTTTTGACCTATTTTAGCTAAGATATTTATAGCCTCAATTAGCAATGATTCAAGCTTCTAAAAAAAGTAAAGAAGAATCATTTCTTACTGCTGTTACTATTATGTATTTATTACATAATAAACACGTGTTTTCTGAAGAAAAGAGAAATTCAGGTAAGTAAAAAGAAAAATAATCACATGTACACGTGATATATTTATACATGCTATTTTTGCTTATTTCTTAGAATTTCCATCTTTCTGCTTATTCTGCCCATCTGTTCTTGCATGCTGTCTGCTTTATGCAGTAGAGCCCTTGCCATATTAATCATAATTGTTTTAAATTTCTTTTGTAAAGAAATTGCTATTAATAGGCCTCGAGTAATCTGGTGGTAAGGTATGAGGGGAGGGGAAGCATTCTGTGGCCCTGTGATTAGGTCTCAGTCCTTTAGTGAAGCTGTGCCTCTGGACTGTGAACTTCACAAGTACTTCTCAGGTTTTTTATCCCCATTAGGTGGGACAGGATGGCTAGAGTGGGCTGGAGTTGGGTATTTTCTTTCCCCCAGGTCAGTTAGGGTCTGAAAAACCATCCGTAGTTTAGGCTCTGATAACATAGTTCCTTCTGAGGGCAGGCCTTGTTAAGAACAGAATGCTCTGGCTTGTTTCAAAATGGTTCCTTTTCCTCTCCCCTTCCCGAAGAAAGTGAAGCTTGATTTTTTTCTGATATTCACTGTGAGAACCTGGTTAAGCTTCTGGATGTAAAACTCACAAAAATATGGGGCTTTTCTATGACTGAGTCCCCTGGAGTTTTAATTCACACACCTGCCCACACTGATCCTGTAACAGTTCATCAGTTAGAGTTCAGGTTTCTCCACTTCCATACTGGTTCCCATGGAGGTTTCTGTTCCTGGGTTGCTGCTGTGGTAAATTGTGATTCTCTGTATACGCCTGTCTGTCTCTCCAATTTTGGGGACGGGGTTTCCCTGTGACTTCACTTCTCTGATGGATCCAAGAATAGTTGTTGATTTTTCCATTTATTCAGCTTTTTAGGACAGAATGTTGACTGCCAAGCTCCTTACAAGCTGATCAGAAGCTGTAAGTCTATAACCTCATTTTCCTCTTTGACAATATATTGTGAATATATTTGATACCAGTAAGTAAAATTTTAACAGTTTGATACATATTTCATTTTATGGATATACCATAATTGATTTGAGAACTAGCAAAAATGAATGGTTAGAAGCATAGTTTCGGAATAAGACTGCCTGGATTCAAATTCACCTCTACCACTTACTAGCTAGATGACTGGGAGCAAATTAGTTCACTTCCTTATGCCTAATTTTTCTCATCCGCAAAATAGATAATGCTAGTCCTTACGTAATGGGGTTATTGGGAGGATTAGGTGAGTTAGTATATATGTAAAGCTTCTAGAATAGTCCCTGGCACATAGTGCTTCTGTGAATATGTCAGACATTTATTAACCCTTCCTCTGCTGTTGGCCATTTCAGTTATTTCCATTTTTTTTTTTACCATGATAGATAATCCTGCAATTTCTCTACTTAGATCAGAATCTTTATAAACATCCTTAACTATGTCCTTAGCATATATGTCAATTAGGATTCTGTTTTGACTATATGTGACAGAAAATCCAACTCAAACCGGCTTAAATAAAATGGATAAGTAGACAGTGCTATGGTCTGAATGTTCAGACCATTTTTTCCTCCAAAATTTCACATGTTGGAATCCTAATCCCCCTGGGGGTGGTATTGGGAGGTGGGGCCTTTTGGGAGGTGATTAGGTGAGGTGATTAGGTGATGAGAGTGAAATCCTCATGAACAGAATTAGTGCCTTTATAAAGGAGGCCTCAGGGAGTTGCCTTGCCCCTTCCACCACGTGGGGATGCAGAGAGAAGGCACTGTCTGAGAACAGGAGTCTATGAACCTGGAAGAAGGCCCTCACCAGAGACCAAATCTGCTGGGGCCTTAATCTTGGGCTTCCCAGCCTCCAGAACTGTGACCAATAAATTGCTCTTGTTTATAAGCCACTAAGTTCAGGGTATTTTTCTTTTAATTCTATGGAAAAACCCCACAAATTTTATTATATTCCTTTTTAAAATGGGGAACTACTATACAAGTAAGCATGATCAAAACTCTGTTAGAGCTGGTTAATACTAATCTTTTATTATTGCCTTGAAGTCTCTCTAGTAGTGTCCAAGAAATTATGTTTAGGATCCATCTGAAAGAAAATAGCAATTTGCATTGGCCTTGGAGACACAGGAGGAGCTGTCGTCTTTCATCAACAGGTCAATGACACACACAACCATCCCCAGTGTATCAGACACCTGGATAGCTAGCTGCTTCCCTTGTTCACTCCATGAGCACATCATCCCCACACCACCTAGTTAGTGAGCAGTTGCTTTGCATCCTCCCATCTGTTTGAACAATGTAACATGGTGCCAACCATACGGCTTCCCACAACAGTGACACGCACAGCCCGTCCATGAGACTCTTTAACATACTTCTGGAACAGGTATGGCGCTGCATGGAGAATAAGGTGGCTTAGATTAGCCAAATGGTGCTTATCTCGAGCCAAAATCTCTTCTTCCCTGACTCGACATCTGTCAAAACCACAACTTGGCAGCCACGAGCTATATATCTTGATCTGCTTGTTCTCCTTTTGCCTGGGTTACTTCCTCTTGAATGTAAAGTCTATCGGTTTATTATAGAGGACATTATAAAGGATAGATGAACAGCCAAAGGAAGAGGTATCTATGGTGAGGTCTGGAAGCTCCTGAGCACAGGAGCTTCTTTCTGTCCTGGCCAAGTTGGGGTGCCCTCCTGGCACATGCATCCAGTTCACTAACCTGGAGGCTCCAGTTCAGGGTGTTTTATTTTAGCAGCCCAAACTAAGATAGATAGTTAGATACTTAAAATAAATAATAAATGTATTGGTTCATATAGCTACAAAGTCTGGGGCTACCTCTAGTCCTGCTTGATCCAGGTACGGAAACATTTCTAGCAGGACCCGGCGCCTTTCTATGTCTGCACCTTCCCCTCTTCCATGCTGGATTTAGCCTCAGGCTTCACATGGTGAAGAAAACATCTCAAGATAAGTCCTCCTGGATCCAAGTCCAACAAACAGGAAGGACAGTTTCTCTTTCTCAGAACTAGACAAAAGTCCTTGACCATATTGGGTCATGAGCCTATCCTTGAATCAGCTACTATGGCTGGAAGGTGAAAGTGCCGATGGCTTAGCCCTGCAGCTGGGGTGGTATCAGACAACCCAAATCACAGGAAATCATAATGGGGAGAGGGTGGCTTCACAATCTGAAATACTAACAAAAATACAGGGGTGGGGGGAAGATAGGGTGGCCAAAAAATAAAAAAGTCTTCTCGTAATTAATTTCTTAGATGGGGTATTTCTGGGTGACAGGGAATATACATTTTTAAGACTTTTGATATATTTTGCCAATTTTTTTGCTTCAAAAATATGTACCAATCTGCTTTCTCACTAATAGTAAAAGAAAAGGGCCATTTTTCTGGCATTGTAGCCAACACTGGCTATTGGCATAAGAAAATTGTATTTTTCTCAATCCGACAGGTCAAAAAATTTCAATTTATATTTCTTTGCAAATTGAATTGCATATTCATATGATATATTTTTATGTTTATTGGCTATGTACATTTATTCTTTTGTAAATTATGGCACTTCATTGACTCTGAGACACCACTGATTATAAAACACACCACTATTTTATGTACCACCAAGAAATTTTAAAAAATAACATCCTCTGCTACAAAACTATTATACAAATACTTATTTTCGTTTGAAAGAGCTACTCTGACTTTAGAGATGTCAAAACATCTCTAATATGCATTCTTGAATCAATGAAATAGGGTAACTATGTATTAATGTTCTCATCTTTTTCTATTACATATTCTTCTTTTACTTATTAAATTTGTTGGTGATTTATTGCAGATATTTTCCCCATTTATCATTCCATTTATAATTTTGTGATGGTGTTTTAAAAAGCATATAGAAGTTTTTATGAAGTAAAATCTATCAGTGTTTTCATTTGTTGTTTTGGCCTTTGATGTAATGTTTTCCATCCTTAAACTATTACATTATTTACATAAACTTCTAGCATTTCTCCTATTTTATTTTTTAATTCTATATTTAATCCACCTAGACTTTATTTCATTGTGTGAAAAGGAAAAGTTTCAAACTTTGTTTTTTCTCTCTACACTTCTCTCTACGTTTAATCTACCTGGAATTTATTTCGTTGTGTGAAAGGAAAAGCTTCAAACTTTGTTTTTTCAAATAGTTACCTATACATGCACCGTTTATTAAATAAGCCATAATTTCCCTACTGATCTAAAAGATCACCTTTATTGTGTACTCAATATGTCTATACAAATGGGTCTATTCATAATAATATAAATAATTTACCTCTATTTTCTTATATCAGCACCACATTGTTTAAATCAGTGTATCTTTCTAGTATGTTCTAATACCATAGTTTATGGATTCTAAGGTATTGTTTACATCTTAAGATCTCTAAAATCAATGTCTTACAATAGAAGATAAAAAGAATTATATCACAACTGGCAACATTTAAAATTTTTATTTTTTAATAAATTCAAAAATAATAGTTTGTCTTATAGTCAATAATACCTTAGATTCAATAAATTATGGTGTGTGAAAATGCATATCTATCCTTCTTATCCATCTTTTTCAATATTTTGTCTCTTCTTGTTTATTTACTCTTCCAGATTAATATTAGAACCACTTTGTCAAAATATTTTGTGATTTAATGAGATAAGTTTCTAGATTAATGTAGGGAGAATAACCATCTTTACATCTTTAATATTTAAAATATTAAATACTGGCCGGGCGCGGTGGCTCACGCCTGTAATCCTAGCACTCTGGGAGGCCGAGGCGGGTGGATCGCTCGAGGTCAGGAGTTCGAGACCAGCCTGAGCAAGAGCGAGACCCCGTCTCTACTAAAAATAGAAAGAAATTATATGGACAACTAAAAATCTATATAGAAAAAATTAGCCGGGCATAGTGGCACATGCCTGTAGTCCCAGCTACTCGGGAGGCTGAGGCAGTAGGATCGCTTAAGCCGAGGAGTCTGAGGTTGCTGTGAGCTAGGCTGACGCCACGGCACTCACTCTAGCCTGGGCAACAGTGAGACTCTGTCTCAACAAAAAAAAAATAAATAAAAAAAAAAAATAAAATAAAATATTAAATACTTTCCACCATGAGAATATTTTCCTCAACATGTCATGTTTCTCCACTTATTATTCTTTTGCTACCATTGGTAAAGTTTTATAGATTTTTTTCATGTAACTTTTACATATTTCTTTCTAGACTTATTAATATCAACTTCAATTTTTTTGTGTGTATATGCAAATATGAATGGGATCTATTTTGTGTTATATTTTTTAAATGATTATTGCTACTGTATGGAAAAGCTACTGACTTTTATTTATTTTGGTAGAATGAATTTATCCTGGGAAATTGAATGTCAGAAAAGAAATGGAATGAGCAAAGGATGAAGAATCCACAAAGTGGGAGGTCCGAGAGGAGGGAAATCAGGAGGAAGCAGTGTCCACAAAGACAGGAGAGTCTGAAGACGAAAACTTGCCATGAAAACAACTCTGATCGTTTTACTGAACACTTACTCTTTGCCAAGTAGTGTGTGTGGAGTTTATGTAATCCTCAAAACAATCCCACACAGTAGATACATTTCTTATACAGAAGAGGAAACTGGGGCCCAGAGAGATAAAAATTTCTCTGGATCAAACAATTGGTCAATAGGAGAGATGAACTTTAAATCCTGGACATGTGACCCCAGAGCTACTAACCTCTTAAACACTAAATGATACAGCTCTTCCACTTCTTCTTTTACCTTACTGAAGAGAAATACCTCCTAACCAGCACAAACAGAAAACTGGGAAAGATGGCATTTGGCCCGTGATAGATGGGCGGGACTTTGGCAACAGAAATGGGGAATGCCAGATAGGTTTGCCAGATTTAGCAAATAAAAATACATGACACACAATTAAATTTGAATTTCAGATGAATAATTTTTTTTTAGTATAAATATGTCCCCATTGTATAGCATACTCCAATTAGGGCAGAATTCTCACTCTTCCCTGTAACTTTTTACTTCTGTACTTCATAGCTCCTGTTATTCATCTCTATGGGACACCCTAACCTTTCTTTTTGCCAATCCTAATGTGACCTACCATTCAAGGCACAGCCCATCCATATTAACTATCATTTGCCCTTCCTCCCACTTACAGAATGCATTCATATGGATGACCTCTTTTGATGTACAAAGCAGTCATGCAAGTCAGCATGGTATGCATTATTATTGACCCCTTGTGTAAATGAGAAAACAAGCTTGCATCCAAGTTACACAGATCATCCATTCAAGTAATAGGGATTCCAGAGTCTTTTGACGGCCACTTTCATCCTTTTTCCACTCATCCACGCTGAGCCTAATGCCAGCCTTCCACTTTCTCAAGGCACAGGTGCCTCTTCTGTGCATTGACCTCTCAATTTGGCTCTTGATTTAAAGTTTACTCTTATTGTTCAAAATATGTAAATCTTATTTTTGCAACACTTAACATTCTCCCAGGACAGAAAGCTGCCTTGTACAACTTTTGCCCCTACCCTTCATATATATCCAGTTCAAAGTGATGAATTTTCTAAAAATTCTGTTGAATGACCTTGAATAGCCACCCAGGTCTGAACAACCCTTCAACTGCCATGAGTTTTTGGCAGAGTGAGTCTTGTTTTCTTTTTTTTAATTTCAAAATATTAGGGGGGTACAAATGTTTTTGTTACATTGATAGTTTTATAATGCTTAAGTAAGGGCCACAAGTGTGCCCATCACCCAGATAGTGTTCATTGTACCTGTTAGATAGCTTTCTACCCCTCTCCTCCTCTCCCCTCCCCCCTACTTGATTTCCAATGAGTTTTACTTCTCTCTGTATCCATGTATGCCCATCGGTTAGTTCCAAATTATTAGAGAGTACATGTGGTGGTTTTTTTTTTCCATTCTTGAGATACTTTACTTAGGAAAATCGTCTCCAGATCTATCCACATTTCTATAAAAAAATTAATTTTTTTCTTTTATGGCTGAGTAGTACTCCATGGTATATATACACCACATTTTGTTAATTCACTCATGAATTGATGGGCACTTGGGTTGATTCCACATCTTTGCAGTTGTGAATTGTGCTGCAGTAAACATTCGAGTGCAGGTGTCTTTTTGATAAAATGACGACTTTTCCTTTGGCTACTTACCCAGGAGTGAGATTGATGGATCAAATGGTAGGTCTACTTTTAGTTCCTTGAGAAATATCCATACTATTTTCGATAGGGGTTGTACTATTATAATTTGCAGTCCCACCAACAGTGTATAAGTGTTCCTTTCTCTCTGCATCCACACCGGCATCTGTGGTTTTTGGACTTTTTAAGAATAGCCATTCTGACAGGGATAAGGTGATGCCTCATTGTGGTTTTAATTTGCATTTCCCTGATGATAGAGACAGTGAGCATTTTTTTCATATGTTTGTTAGCCATTTGTCTATTTTCTTTTTGAAAAGCTTCTGTTCATGTCTTTTGCCCACTTTTTAATGGGGTTGTTTGGTTTTTTTCTTGCTGATTTGTTTGAGTTCTTTGTAGATTCTGGATATTGGCCCTTTTTGGATGTATAGTTTGCGAATATTTTCTCCCATTCTGTAGGTGTCTGTTTGCTCTTGATTATTTCCTTAGCTGTGCAGAAGGTTTCTGCAGTATGGGTACCAGCTCTTCTTTGTATGTCTGGTAGAATTCGGTTGTGAATCCATCTGGTCCAGGTTTTTGTTGTTGTTGTGCTTGGGGGATTTTTTTATTGCTGCTTTGATCTTGCTGCTCATTGTTGTTCTGTCTGAGTCTTGGGAGATTGTGTATTTCCAGGAATTTGCCCATTTTCTCTGTTTTCTAGTTTATATGCATAGAGATTTTCATAGTATTCGTGGATAATATTTTGTATTTCTGTAATATCAGTTGTAATATCTCCTTTTCCTTTCCTGATTGAGCTTATTTGGGTCCTTAGTACTTATGACTAAAATTGTCTTTTTTTTAATTTTGTTTTTCAGAGAATGCCAAAAATTGCTTGCTTCCAAAATGTATTCAAATATTCTTCCCTAATATCTCCAGCTTAGAATTTTCTTCTGGATAGACATTTCCAGCCACCACAGAAATGTCCAGAACAAATAACCAAGGAATAAGCTAATTTATCTAACAGTAATTCATTTTTCTATTCTTCATTCAACAACATTTAATGACATGTGCAATATGCTAGACATTGTGTTAGGCGGTGGAGATCAAAGATGAGAGAGAGTAGTCCTTCTGTTCAATGAATTCACAGTCTGTTAGAAGTGATTCAGCTTTATGCTAATGCCAGAGGACAAAGCCCAACAGATAAATGTTGTGGAAATTCAGAGGTGGGAGATATTTACTTCCAGCTTAGAAGAAAAGAAAATGTAAGTATAATTTTTAACCTTGCTTCCACTCTAAAATTCACACAGCCAGTTCTGATGTATTAATTATGTGGATTGTAGCCTCAGAATAATTGCTGTGTTTATCTCAAGAATTTTAAAAAGGACTAAATGCTATTGTGAAAAAATGAAAACTCAACCAGAGGCATTAGAGGAAGCCGTTAAGTACAATGGGGAAGGGTAAGTATTTACACCCCCTCCCACCTCAGGCTCCTCTGCTCCAGTGAGAAATGGCATAACACACTCCCTGCCTTTTGTAACCATTATTCTTTTGCTTATAGCCATTCTGTAGAGTGGTTCCCTTTCTCTCTCCCTTTCTCCATCTCTTCTTCCCCTCTTGTGTTATAGACATGTCTTTCTGCCATGACTTATTTATCCCAGCAGTCTTCAGTAGCCTCCTTTCCTAATTTATTTCTTGAAACTTCCTTTTTTGCATCATTCACTCATCTCTCATGCCAGCTGGGAAAACTGGTGTTTGTAATTGTCATTTGGTAATTGGTAATCAATGAATGAATGTTGGCTTGAATAACTCAGCTACAAAATAATAATACTTTACATTTTTATATCACTTTCTAGTTTCTTAAATATTTTTGTAAATTTCAAAGACCTTCTGACATTAGTTGGCTTTAGTTGTGTAGACCATAGGAGAGAAACTTGGACCCTATATCAACATTTGATTTAGGGCCAACACCCTGTAAGTCTAAGCTTGCTCTTGTGTCCATTGTCTCCTGTTCAAGACTTCCTAAGGTTCACCCACCACCACTACTACGTTCACAAGCGAATGCATGCTCTTTTTACTTCTATTAAGCTTCAAGCCAGTGGGCTGCCCTCTGGCTGGTGAGACTGTTTCTCTATAACATGCTTGCACACATGCCACACTTTCTGTACTGGCCCTCCCAGAGAACCATTTCCTGATTCCTCACCTTGAGGGGAATAAACCTTTCTTTGATTTTACCAAAGGACTACTATTGAAACCTAGATTAGGGATTTAATGTGCTTGGAAATTCAGCATTTATGTAAGGATTTTATTCAACAGGAAGATGAAAAAAGGGACCTACTCAATAAAGGGAAATGCAAATTAAAACCAAAATGAGATATCACCTCATACCTAGTAGACTGGTTATTATTAAAAAAGACAAAAAATAAAAAGTGTTGATAAGGATGTGGAGAAAAGGGAACCCTTGTACACTGTTGCTGGGAATGTAAATTGGTATAGCCAGTATGGAAAACAGTATAAATGGTCCACAAAAAATTAAAAATAGAGCTCCAGCAATCCCAGTCATGGGTATATATCCAAAGGAAATGAAATCAGTATCTAAAAGCCATATTTTTACTCATGTTTATTGCAGGATTATTTATAATAGCCAAGATATAGAAACAATCTAAGTGTCTGTCTACAGATAAATGGATAAAGAAATTGTAGTCTGTGTGGGCACACACACACATACACTGGAATATCATTCAGCCTTAAAAAAGAAGGAAATCCTGCCATTTGCAACAACATGGATGAACCTGGAGGACATTATGCTAAGTGAAATAAGCTAGACACAGAAAGAAAAATTCTACATGATGTCATTTACATGTAGAATCTTAAAAAGTCAATTTCCTAGAAGCAGAGAGTACATTGGTGGGCAGGGTGAGGGGAAATGGGGAGATGTTGGTATAAAGTTTCAGTTAGGTAGGATCAATAAATTCCAGAGACCTAATGTATGGCATGGTAATTGTAGTTAATAATACTTTATCATATACTTGGAATTTGCTAAGAGAATAGATCTTATGTGTTTTCACTACACAAAAAAAGGTTAACTATATGAAGTGATGGATATGTTAATTAGTTTAATCATTTCACAATGTATATGTATATCAAAACATTAAATTATATTTCAATAAAGCTGTTATTTTTTTTAAAGAGGGGGGGCCTATAGATTAGGTCAAATCCCCGAACTTTCTCCTCAAACAGCCCAAACCTCCCGTGCTTGGCAGGCAGACTCGGCCACCTACCTTCTCTTCCCTCCAATGGGTGTTGGTGGCCTAGAGCACAGCCCATCCAACTGCAGCTGTCCTTAATACACATGTCCTCAGTAATTGGAACTTTAGAGGAGAGTTGCCTATTATTACAGAAAGCAGACATTGTCTTATTTGGTCCTATTATGATCTATCACTATGCCAAATACCCTGAGGGAAAAGATGGCTTAACTAGCCCTGAACAGGCCCCTTTAGACTCAGACATCCTCCAGCTGTTCTTACAAGTATCTCCTCTCATTTATTGAGCCCCAGTATTGCATTTGATAGGCCAGGCCACCAGGCTCTAAACAGATTAGAAGTATTAGCTGCGCATGAATCTGACCCAGATGCCACCATATACCAAATTCAAATATAGTGTGGCCCCAGTAAAATTTTAATACCACAATAATTACAAAAATTTTAAATAATAGTCTCAAGAATAATGCTCCATCAGAACTCTATTCCAAATATTTGGTACTGGAGGCTCAAGGATTTAGGATTCTCTAATCATTTGATTTTGGGAAAGTCTACAGGTGAAAAGCCTTACTTTATAGGCCATTCAATTTCTACTTCTTCCTAATGCCATTCCTAACATTTCTAGGGCTCCTCTGGCTACAATGCCAACCATTGCTGCAACCCAGGGCTTTCCTTTCACAGCCCCAGTACACCCCACATGTATACCAAATGCCTTCTCTGATCTCCACCAGTGGAAGCCCCCTGCCTCTTTCCTTTATTAGAGACCTGTAAGTCATTAGATACCCTGATTATCTCTCATGGACATATGCTCCTATATTTCATTGACCTTTATTGATGCTGGATACCAGATCACCTTGGTGCCCAGTAAACCTTCAAAATTTAAAAAGGGAAAACTCTTAACAATCAGGGGTGTCAATAGACACTGAGTCCAAGGAACTCTAACACCTTGGGAATATATTGCTGCTCAGACCTCACACATTATAATTAAAGTTTCTCATGTCTCAGCTTATGCCAAGGCCCTGCAGAAGGGGCAATCTTTAAGAAAACCCTGGCCACCTTGCTCACATTTCTCAAACACATCCAAATAATATCCCATGCCCTTGTCCTTGGCTGGATGGGCCTGTAAGACCTCTGGTCATCACAGCCCTTGGCCCTTAAACTTCGAGCCAACCACCATGGCATCCTTATGCCACTGGTTCTAGCCCAAATCTATGTCTCCCAATGTGCTCTCTATACTCTGTCCCACCACTTGTTTCCTGGCCTGTGGGGATCCATGCCAATGCTCATTCTCTGATTGGCAAAATGATTTTATTGAACTGTTGCCCAAATCTGCTGGCACAAATTGCCATGCCTTAACAATGATTTGTATTTATACAGGCCTACTCTTGGCTTATTGCTCCCAGCATTCTATTGCCAACACCACTCTTGTAGGTGTCACTAAAACTTTGTTCATTCTCTTTGTGCCCCCAGATAGTCTTGACTCTCAATGGGGTACACACATGACTGCTCATTCATTTGAAGTGTGGGCTTTACTTACAATAAGGCATCGTTTGGAACTTCCATTTGTCCTACTGTCCACAGGTACCAGGCCTGATAGACATAACGGCCTACTCAAGAAATTGTCTTAAAATTACAAAATAGACAATGATCTCCCAAATCCGTCTCTCTTTTGCCCACTACCTTAGTTAACCTGAAATTTCATCCTTTAGGTTTTATGATATCCCACCAAAATGCAACAAGAATTCTTTTCCCCTTTATAAACACGAAAGAGGACACTTCTTACCTATGAGCCTGTAATATCCAAGTAGAGGTCTTTTCCTCACTTAATTATACCTCCTATTCTATTACCTCTTTTCAATCCTGACACAATCCGCACCAGATTGGCTTCTGGATCAATGGTAGACAATAGAATGAAAATCGCTGAAAGTTGAGGGGTCTTGTTCTCCAAACTGGTAATTCTATATTGGGGCCTCATCACAATCTTTGGCATAACAAGAATAAACTTGTATATTTTCAATTCTGTTACACAGGTTCACCTCAGAGGGGCCACCCAGACAATGTCACAACTCATGGAAGATGATGTACATCAAACAGCCCAAACCTTAGATAAGGGACAAATCTTTCTAGTTGCTTTGGTAGCTGATAACAGATTAGCATTAGTCTACCTACTGGCATCTCAAAGTAGAGTTTGTGCCTTGAAGGAAACCTCCTACTGCCTGTGGATCAACAACACAGGAAAGGTCTCCAGAAGAGTTCAGTGAATAAAACAACAAACCAAAAGTCAATATTATGACTCGAAGAGAGTCCCTGTATTCCATTGCTTTCTTCTCCTGGATCTCTCCTTCTGCCTAGGGCAACTCCCCACTGTCTTTCAGGGACCTATAATAATAATTGCTATTTTAATAGTAATACTTATTATTACTATTATTTTGGGTTGGCTTCACAAATTTGGTCTCTCTGAAATACAAGTTTATTTATAGGAAACTGGGAGGTTGCTGTGCTAACTCAAATATCATAGATGAATTGTAAAGACAATAGGTAAGAAATAGGAAAGGAACATGGACCCCCAGTTGACATTTGTTTTAGTGCCGCTAAAGGCTAAGTCTCATCTCCCACCTGTGCCTGTCAACTCCTGCATAATTAGGTTCTCCGTCTTCTGCTCTGCCCCTTAAGTTCATGGGCAGTCTTACTGCCTTTTTTAAACTTCGCGATAGATGGTTCTCTTCCTACCCTCAGGACTTCTCCTTTATAAAATTCTTGTGTACTCACTATCCTCTCTCTTCTGGACCTCCCCCAGGAGACTGATCCCCCGTACCCCTTGCCTTGGGACTTCCCCATCTATGTGAGTAATAAACTCTTCTTTGAGCATACCAAAGGATTGCTCTTACAAGTTTGGACATCTGAAGCTAATCTTTGGAGGGTGTTTCCCATGTTATGATGGAGTTGTTCTTACATATATTATTATAGTTGTTTTGCTGAGGGGGAAATTAAGGAATTTTGAAGCCATTCTGGATGATTAGACCCTACTGACAGTTAACGCTAATGTGTTCATTGCTCTTTGAAACAAAATTGTTTATGATAAACTTAAGCTTACAAATCTTTGGTGGTGATGGGATAATGGCCAGAAGATTTCTCTAACTGGAAATGACATCTTACAGCTGTGGCAAGAATAACAAGGGAAGCTTCTAAACCACTCCAAAGTTGGGTGGGTGGGGCTGGGGCTTGTGTTTGGCCCTGAAGCCCTGATGCTCTTGTGTTAGGAGATGGCCTCCCAGGAAGCCATTCTTACTCCTGCTCACTGTGTGGCCAAATTCTTGTGATTAATTTATGTAACCGTCCATGTTATGGGAGAAAATGCTTCAGCTTTCTTACTCCCTGCCAAATGATTTCTTGAGTAATCAAGCACGCAATAAAACCACAGTCGTCAGAAAACTCAGGCCACGATGACATCCTGGAATATAAGAGTTACCAGCATAGCAGAAGAACCCTATTGCTCAATGATTACTATTACAAAGTTCTCTAAAGTTCGTTAACCTGCTTTCCTGCCAAGAGAAGGTCAGTATGCCGAACGATACTCTCCTTATAATCTCATGGTACAAAGTAACCATAGTACTCATTTCTGCTTCAGCTGTGATGTTTGAGAACCCTAGGATGACAAAGTAGTATTAAATGTGTATGAGCTCCGGCATATACCAGGAAATGGTAAAATAATAATGGGTCTCCTGTCATGAGCATATACATGTGCTAGGCAATTTACATGTATTATCTCTTAAATCCTTACAGTAAATCTGTAAAGTAGTTACTATTGCCATCCCTATCTTACAGAAGACGAAAGTGAGACAAATTTCAAGGCCATTTAGTTAGTAAAAGACCAAGCTGGTTTTAAAGTCCATACCACTCTCCAAATCCTAAATTATAACCAGTGCCTCTCCTTCCTTTGACGTCTATGACAAGCAAAACAATGACCTCACGAAGTTATCACATCCTAATTTACAGAACCTGTGAGTATGTCACCTTGCAAGACAGAAGAGACATTGCATATTCAATTAAGGTAAGGATCTTGTGGTGGGGAGATTATTTTTAGGATTATCTGGGTGAGCCTAATATAATCACAAGGGTACTTAAAAGAAATAGAGAAGACGTGACAGTGGAAGCAGAGGTCGGGCTGATGCAGCCATGAAGAGAAGAATGCAGGCAGTCTTCAGAGGCTGGAGAAGTCAAACGATGGATTCTCCCCTAGAACCTCCAGGAGAAATACAGTCCTGCTGACACCTTGATTTTAGCCCTGTAAGGCCCATTTCAGACTTCTGACCTCCAGAACTGTAAAATAACAAATTTGTGTTGCTTTAAGGCCTTAGGTTTCTGGTAATTTGTTACAGCACACTATAGGAAATTAATCGTTCCATTGCAAAGAAATGTACTCTCCAGTAACACCACTTTTTATCTTGTATTATATCAATTTTTAAAAATGATTGGGAATATATATTTTTTATTTTAAATATATATTTTTATGTTTTTAAGACTTTTAAACTCTTGTATTTTCCTCTATACCTATCAAATCTTAATTTTTTTAGGGTCTATATTGTAATAGGCACTATCCTAGGCACTTTACAAATTAAGGCTCATTTGATCTCCCTCATTTGATCTCCCTAACAATCTGTAGTGGAGAAAGCTAGCTTTCCATGCAAAATGTGTGCTTCCCTTCCATAGTGCAGGGCTGTTTTTAGAAATTGACTGCCCAGCCTGAGACAATATTTCCTATAAGTCTTCTTATAAGTGTATCTAGATATGTCCACATGACAAGTTTTTGCTAGTGAAATGTGAGCAGAGGTGATGTGATTAGGAAGCATGCATGCCTCTCCACTCTTCCTTTCCCCTTCCACAGCAACCTAGGAAACTAGGTGTTAATAATGGCAGAACCATAAAGTGGTCTGTTTTCACCATTGCAATCTTTTATGTGCAAGAAATAAACTTCTTTTGTGTAATCTACTGAGACTTGGGGATTTGCCTGTCACAGCAGCTAGTGTTATGTTAACCATACTCTATGCTGTGAAGTATAGCCCCATGAAGTATAATATGAAGGACTAACCTCATGTTTAATGATAGTGAAACTGGGGCCCAGAATGATGAAATAACTTGACCAATGTCACAAATTTGAAAGTGGCAGAGGCAGAATTCTGACTCCAAACACCATTTATTTTCTGCAAAACTATTGTTCATTTGTCTGTTGAAAGAAATCCATTTTTTAAAAAGTAAAATCTCTGAATCATAGATTTCTGGCACATGTGGTGAGAGACACAGCCAGCACTAGAACCAAAGCCTCATTTTCATTACCCATAGTGCTCCTCTAGACAAACTTGTTTTGTAGTCAACTTTTTTTCATAAAATGTTTTTCAAATATTTTGATGTAGGATTACTCATGGCTGTAGAGTTTTCTCTCTAGAATGAAAAATAGGAAAAAAAATTTAATTGTATTTTTGGAAAAAACCTCTGAGGCTAATGCACATAATATCTATGTTATATATATATACACACACCCTATATAGATATAGATATGCCATCTATATTACATCTATGCCTATTGAGATTGAATTATCTTTGTGTTATAAAAATGAAAGTGGCAGAGTACTGAACAGATGGAGAGTTAAAAGAATGAACTGAGGATTCCACATCTTGACAGCCTGAAAATATGTTCTACTACAGTAAACATATTTTTAGCAAACAAATAATGGCAACCCACATGTTGCTCTCTCATAAGAAGTCTCTAGTTTGGCTCACTTATTCTCTAAGTATAGCTGAACTTCACAAGAAACAGATATTTCCCATTCTTTTCAAGCCTGGAAGTGAATTTGAGAATGCCAGAGAACTGAGTAAAGCTGTAAAACTACACTTGGGATATTTCACTGGGTGAAATTTTTCTAGTGAGATCAGAACACTGGTACAGATTGGACCATTCTGATCTCTGCTACTGTCTTGATTTCTTAATTTAACCTGGAAATTTTAGTATGTAAAATTTTCTCCTCAAACTCATTATTTCTTTAATAATGACAGCTCTGGGAAATAGAGGGGTGAAATTTTGAATATATATTGTGCCATGAGTTACTGGCAGACCCCTGTTTCTGTGATTCTCCATGAGAAATTTTGATTTCAACTCAGCTTCTTTACATCAAGGAGTATCAATCGTGGAATGGAACTCGAGGCTCGAGGGCATAGAACAAAGAGTCTGCCCAACTTCTGTTACCTGGGAATCGCCTTCAAGCTCTACCTGCATACTGACTATGCTATTCATTTCCTAATAGTTTTTCTTGGCCACGTGTGGTGGCTGACACTTGTAATCATAGCACCAAGATCACATTGTCTTGATTAATGTAGCTATACATTCAGCCTTAACATGGTGGAGAGTGATTCCTTACACTTTATTTTTCTTTTTCAAAATTATTTTGGCTATTCTAGGGCCTTTCCCTTTTCATATACATTTTATAATAAGCTTGTTTATATCTATAATATCATGCTTGGGTTTTTATAGAAATTTCATTAAGTCGATAAATCAATTTGTGAAGAATTGACATCTCTACTATGTTCAGATTTCCAGTCCATGAGCAGAATAAATCTCCCTAGTTATTTAGGTCTTCTTTGATTTTCTTTGTCAGCATTTTGTAATTTTGAGCATGTAGCTCCTATACATGTTTCGTTAAATTTATACCTAAGTATTGTATTTTCCTTGGAGCAATCATAAATAATATTATGCTTTTGATTTCAGTTTCCATATGTTCCATGTTGGATTATAAAAATGCAATTGATTCTTGCGTGTTGATCTTGCAACATTGCTAAATTCACTTATTAGTTCTAGTTTTTCTAGTAGATTTCTTGGGATTTTCTATTCAGTAAATCATGTCATCTGCAGACAGAGAAGGTTTAATATCTTCCTTTTCAATCTCGATGCCTTTTTTTTCTTGCCTATTGTGCTGCCTAGAAATTCCAGTGCCATGTTAAATGAGAACAGTGAGAGTGACTATCCTTGCCTTGTTTCTGATCTTACAGGGAAAGTATTCAGTCTTTTACTATTAAATATGATGTTAGCTGATACTGATATGATTATATGATCTTTTTTCATTAGCCTATTGATGTAGTGGATTACATTTGTTGATTTTGAATATTGAACTAGCCTTGCCCACCTGAAGTAAATCCCACTTAGTTGTGGTGTATTTTTTTTCATATATTGCTGAATTTGATTTGCTAATTTTTTAAAATAATTTTTGTGTCTAAGTTTACGAGAGTTGTTGACACATAGTTTTTTGTTTATTGTTTATTTTTTGGCACTGTCTTTGTCTGGTTTGCCATCAGGGTAATGCTGAACTTATAAAATTATTAGGGGAGTATTTCTTTCTCTTTTATTTTCTGGAAGAAATTATATATAAAATTGTGCTAATTCTTTAAATATTTGGTAGAATTCTCCATGGAATCATGAGAGTCTGGAAATTTTCTTTATGGAAGCTTTCTATTACAAATATAATTTCTTTAATGGTAATAAGACTAATCAGGTTATCTTCTTTATCTAGTTATGTTTTGGAAGCTTTTGGATTTTAAGATATTGGTCCACTTCTTCTAAGTTTTCATATTTATGATGCAAAATTATTCACCGTATTCTCTTATTATTCTTTGTATGGCTGCAGGATCTCTAGCAATAGCCCATTTCATTCCTGATATTGGTGATTTAAATTTTTTGTATTTTTCTTTATCAGTTTTGCTAGATATTTATCAATTTTATTATTTTCAAAGAACCAGTTATTTTATTTTATTTATTTTTTCTATTGTTTTCCTGTTTACAATTTCATTTATTGCTACTGTTATCTTTATGATTTTCTTCCTTTTAATCTCTTTAGGTTTATTTTACTCTTATTTTTTCTAGTTCATTGAGATAGGACCTTGGGTTACTAAGTTGAGATCTTTCCCATTTTCTAATATAAATATTTAATGCTATAGATTTCCCTCTCAGCACTGCTTTGACTGCATCCTATAAATGCAGTCATATGTTGTCTTATCATTTAGTTCTATTTGTTTTTTATTTCCTTTTAGACTTCCTCTTTGAACCATGAAGCATGTTGTTTAATTTCCACAGGTTTGAATAATTTGCTGTTGTCTTCCTGTTATTGATTTCTAGTTTGACTTCATTATGATCAGGGAAGTACGTCTTTTCATATTTTCTTTCCCTTTCTCCCTCCCTCCTTCCCTCTCTCCCCTTTTCCAGGTTGCAGGCTTCTCCAGTGCCTGGGGGAAACTCAAGGAACTTATCTCAAGAACCAAGGTCCCGATTCAGTCTACCTTCTTTCCACTTTCCAGAAGACTTTCATGATTGTTGATTTATTTCAAGGGTTTTTAATTGTATTTAAAGGAGAGGAACAGAGAAAAGTACCTCTATGCCATCTTTAAAACTGATTTTTCTCTTCTTTCTCCTTCTGGGATTTTCACTATCCCTATATTTGGATGCATGAGGAATTTCATATGTCTCTGAGGCTCTATTTTTTTCTCTTAAGATTGGACAATTTCTACTGATCTATCGTCAAGTTTGCTGATTTTTTCTTCTGCAACCTGAAATATGCTGTTGAGCCTTCTTTCATCAATTTTTCATTTGGTGATTATACTTTTCAACCACAGAATTTTTATTTAAAAAAATTCTCTTTGTTGATATTCTCTATTTGATGAGTTGTTGTTGTCAAACTTTTATTTAGGTCTTTAAACATGGTTTTCCTTTAGTTCTTTGAAAATATTTATAAGTGCTGCTTTCAAGTCTGCTAAGTCCAAAATCTGGGTCCTCAGAGGTGGAATCTGTTATCTACTTCTTTTTCCTTTTAATGAGTCAAACTTTTTATTTCTTTGAATATTTTATATATATTTTTTTGTGGATAACTCAGTATCTTAAAAATATAGCAATTCTAGATTCTGATTCCTCTAGGGATATTTGTTGTTGTTGGGTTTCTTTTTTTTTTTTTTTTTTTTTTTTTTTTTAGTGATTTGTCTGAACTAATTCTGTGGCATTTGTTTCCCTCACAGTATATAGGCTCTGATGTCTCTGCTCAATTGCTTTAAAAATTTTTTTTTTAAAAAGAATTTTAAGCCTGGCTTTCAGGGGTTCACCAGGATAGCTTATCTGATGTTAGCACCACGTGAGTTTCATAAATCATTATGCAGTTCACATGGTGCTAACATCAGATACGCTACCTGATGACCAGGCTGTAACAGATCCCTGCTTATTGCTAGGCTGCTCATCAGAACTCGGAGAGAGAGAGAGAGTCCATGGGGCAGTGACAACCAGCACGTGTCCTGAGGGCAGCCAGAGCCACAGCTTTCACCTTGGGTGCCTTTGTGCAGGTTGCTGCCACTGTTTTAGAGGGACTCCTCTGTCTACCACCATACCCGGCTCAGCCACCGTCTGTGAAGCCTTCTCAGGTCCCCACCCCTGCTCCCCCTCAAAAGCATAATGCATCATCCCCCACCATTGCTCCAATAGCACTCATTATTGTGATTCTAGCATGATTTTTTTTTTTGTACTCTTTATTGGACTGTAAACTATAGGCATGGGGAGCCAGGGAATGCTTTTGAGCAGAGGAGAAACCCAATCATGTTTGTGCTTTTATCAGATTACCGACTGGTGGTCACGAGGGATGGAATAATTGGGGGAAAAGCCGAAGACTAAGTCACCTGTAAAGTGGTTCTTACAACGTGAAAGACAGAGAGGTGGGAAACAGCATGAGGGCAGTCAGAATAGAGAATGCATCTACTTTGATTCTAATGTGTTTGGTGTTTTTTTTTACTTGAAAAAGTGTGATTTAGACCTCCTCATCAGCAAAACAGGGAAGAGATTTTGTTGTGCGTGGATGAAATGAGATCAGGCATGGCCAGCTCCTCGCCTGAAGCCTTGCACGTAGTAGGTGCTGAGTGACTGTTGCCTCCCTCCTTCCCCTTGTGGCCGCCACAGCTCTGGGCTCTCATCCTTCTTCTGGAGGAGAGGGGAGGAGCGGAGAAGAGCTATGCGGCAGCAAACCAGGGCAGCACCCTCATCAGTTACAGGTGAAAAAGACCCACCTAAATTGTTCAGGGCAGATGGATGAATGGCCTTGTGGCTCTTGCAGCCCAGTGGTATAATATATCTACTCATCCAAGATTCAGATTTTAACCATGGACAGCAAGAGGCCAACTCTCTACATGAAAGAAGGTTGTTAAAATTCGCGGACTAGAGAAGCTCTTTAAGAGACAAGATTCATGATGGTCTTTTCTAAGGGAATGAGAATTTTTATGGTGTTAAGTATGGAGAGGCAATACAAGGGGAATGGGATAGGGCAGGCCAGGCCCTCTGGAGGGTGGTGGTTGGGTGGGAGAGGGCAGTATGCATTAGACTGGATTACCTTTTAGTGACACAAGCTGTGACCTGAATGATTAAAAAAGGATACTCCTGAGAGCGGCAGTGGCAAGTGCAAAGGCCCTGAGGCAGGGATGAGCTTTGTAAAGTCCAGGCAAAAAAGAAGGCCAGGGTTCCTAGGGCACAGTGATGAAGATAGGGAAGTATAAGGTAAATCAAAGAGGTGGGTGGGCAGATCATCTAGGGCCTTCTAGGCCATGGGTAAGGGGCTCAGATTTTATTTTAAGTATAAATGGAGCCACTGGAACATTTTAATTTATGCTTACATTAAAAAATATGTTATTCAGGATACAATGTAGGGAATGACTGGTAGAGATGACAGAGAAAGCAGGGTGAGGAACCTTGGCATGATCCCTATGGGAGGCAAAGAGGAGATGGCCCAGATGAGGGTGGTGTCAGTGGAAGTGAAGTGCGGTATATTTTGGAATTAAATCCTATAGATCTTGTTCATGGATGGTATGGTGGAGTTGAAGCAAAGAGAAGAGACAATAGAGAAAGCAGGAGAGGAAAGACTCTGGGAGAAATGAAAATTTCAGTGTCTTCTGTGTTAAATTACTTTCCTGTAGAAGACTTCCCTGATCCCCAGTCCTGGCTAGAACTTTTTATCTGTTACTCCCAGATCAACCTTCAGTTCTCCTTAGCAACATTCCAAACATTTATCATTTGTCATTATTTGTTCAAAATATTTTCTCCGCTAGACCTGAGGAGAAGAACTCACCTTTCCTGTTTAACCCTGTTTCTCCAATGCTTTGCACGGTGCCTGGCATAGAATTATATAACATAGCAGAATATAGTATTATAATAATCTGACCTATGATGTATCAACAAGAAACATTTAAAGAGTAGTTTCTCTGTGTCAGATACTATTCTGAGTACTTTACATGTATTAACTCCTTTGATTGTCACAGCAATCCCCTGAAATAGGTACCGTTCTCATGTTTGACAGGTGGGCAAACGGAGGCACAGAGGGAATAAGCGAACTTGCCCAAGGTCACGCAGCCAGCCAACACCAATCCATGAATAAACTTATTTCACAAACAATAGATTGTTAATGCTTCACGCCGCCACAGTGAGGTATGTTTTCTGTGTTCTCACTTTAGGTCTGAGGAGTCCATATTGGGAAGTAGGGCCGGCAGGATTTGAACTCGTGGAGAAGCTCGGTGAGAAAGGCTCCATTATGGAGCCAGCGGAGCGCTCATCTGTGTCAGAGCTCGGTGGTTGAGAGCACTCATTCTGGGGCCAGGCCGACTTGGTCTGAAATCTGTCTCTGCCATTCACTAGCTGTGCATGTAAGACCTTGGCCAAATTACCTAAACTCTTTAGGCCTCAGTTTCTTCATCTGTAAACTGACCTATTAATAGTGCTTGTCTTCATGAGGACGGGATGTGATATTTGCAGAGCTCTTAGAATAGATGTAGCTATTATGGAAAAAACTATAGTTGGCCGATAGAAAAGGCCAAGTAGGGAGGGTCCTCTCCTCCCCTAGTCTTCCCCATGGTGCATTCATCCTGGATTAAGGTGTTAGAATTAAAGAATCATTGGAGTTAGAGCTGACAATAATCTAATTCACCACCTCCTGTTCATCATGCAGATAAGCAAACTGGGGCATGCTATGAGGGTAAGTGGATGAGACAGGACAAAATCCTGGGAAACCTCTTGAAGAAATGTGACAACTTCTAGGTTGGGCACGGTGTGGGAGGATGGCTTGAGGCCAGGAGTTTGAGACCAACCTGAGCAAGAGTGCGACCCCATCTCTACTAAAAATAGGAAAATTAGTCAGGCGTGGTGGGCACATCTGTAGTCCCAGCTACTAGGGAGGCTGAGGCAGGAGGATCGCTTGAGCCCAAGAGTTTGAGGTTGTAGTGAGCTACAATGACACCACTGCACTCTAGCCAGGGCGACAGAGTGAGATTCTGTCTCAAAAAATAAAATAAAATAAGAGACTTTCCATATGTCAGAAGTTTTATAAAGACGAGACATACAATATCCAGAGCTAGGAAACCACGCATCTTTGGTGAGTGAGAGAAAAACCTTCCCAATCTTTTCTAAGATGCTCTTTCAGTTTTCTGTGATTTGGGGTCAAAGAGAACAGGGAATATTAGGCTGCTCACTGACGTTCTAATTTTATCCTCACACCAGTCAAAAAAGAAGCCCTGGCAGCTTTGATTTTCTTTTCCTTTTGTTCCTTCCAGACCTCTGGTGGAGGTGTTAATGAAAAGTGACTTGGTCAAATCCCAGCTTATCAGGAGGAGACAGAAAAGGGATAAAAATCCAGGGTGATCAGGCCCCAAATAATTGGGATTACTTATTTTGAAGCTGACTTAACAATAAGGTGTCTGATGAATCAGTCCTCCTATCTCTTTAAAGAGCCTTCTCCAAGTTGCATTCCTTTCTCTCAGGCAGTGAACTCAATGACGTCAGCCTTTGTTTCTACTCCCATGATATAAGTGGTTTCTTATCCAATCCCTGGTCCACTGAGCAAATCTGGCTTCAGGAAGAAACTGTCCTGATCTAACACATAATCCAAATCAAAATATTTGAAATCCAATTTGGAACGGTGATCTGGCATAGTTCACATGATTCAGGGCTAGATACTCATAAACTGACGTAAAATGTGCAATCCGCTGGCAGAACTTTCGTCCAGGGCTGGTGGATATGCAAATCGTTGCAGTCTTTCTGGGAAGCAATTTGGAAATACAGATCAAGAATCTTAAAAAGGCTCATACCCTTTAACCCAGTAATTTCACTCCTAGAAACTATTGCACCTGAGGAAAATAGTCAGAAACAGGGCTAAGGTTGATGTACAGGTTGTTCCCAAAGGACTATTTGCAACTGTAAAAACAAAATAGGAACCAAAGAAAATATTCAACAATTCACATACGTCATATTTCAATCAATCCAATCTGTAGTTGCCTAAAGAAATATTTAATGGCATGGAAAGAACATTCTCAACATGAATGAACAAAGGGAGAAAATTCAGGATCCCAAACTACAAGCAACAGATTCTAATTTTGTAGATCAATTCTCCCTGTCTATCCATCATCCATCTATCCATCAATCCTTTCTCTCTCAATTTATCTAGGGGATATAGGTCTAGAAAAATAATTGGAAGTAAATGAATATGTTAATGGTATTTACCCTGGTGTATTGGTCTCATGGTTGTTTTTCATCTTTACACTATTTTCCAAATTTCCTGTAGTGACCATGTGCTACTTTACAATGAGGAAAAGAGTTACAAAGAATATCCTCAGCAGAAACAAGCCAACCTTTATCTGTTCTTTGAACTGCAAAAGCCTAACTACATATTCTCCCTTTCCTTCAATTCTTCCTTGACACCATCTGCCATATCAATTTTCCTGCACCATTCTTTTGATTACATCATCCCTTCCCTTGAAAGATTCTCTGGCTCCTCCCTGCCTATATAAATAACGGATAAACTCCTTAACCCTGCCTTTCGGGCCTTTGGAAATCTGGCCCTGGGATATGAAATGAATAGCACTAGATGTGAGTAGACTGCAGGGAGATCACCTTTGCAACTTGAGAATTAGAGAAAAATAAACCAGTGAGGGCAAAAAGTGAGCCATTTACTTGAGTGATCACTATGTGCCAGGTACTGTGATGACCCTTTTTATACATGCATCCTGTTGAAAATGTTAAATGCGCTTAGAAGCTGTGTGACCACAGTCAAATCAGTTTGTCCCTCTGAACCTTGGCTTGAGTTCCCCCAGGCCACGCTCTTCCCTGCCCAGATACCTCTCCTGTTTCCTGCCCCATCTGTCAACTGTCTACTAGAAAGCTCTACTTTCACGTACAAAGTGGAGTTAATTATTTTCTATCCCAAACCTACTCTGTGTCCCCACCATCCACTCAGCTGCCCAAGTCAGAAACCTGGAATCACCCTCCCACCTCCCTTACCCCTCACATACAACTCCTCAAAAAATCCTTCAGGTCACACCTACCCAACTTCCCCCAGCCCCCCTTGCTTTCCAGACTTACTGCCACGACTTCGGTGTGGGCCACTTTCGTGTTTCATCTGCCTTATGACAACAGCCTCCTATGGGTCCCCCATCCCAACCTCCTCTTGGCCCATCTAATCTATTGTTCTCATTATAGCCCATGAGCTTTCCAAAACAAAAATGTGACCTTGTCACTCTCTGGCTTTTAAGCTCTCAGTGGCTCTCAGTGAACTCCGTAAGATACCATCTGGGTCCTGCTTCTCTCTCAAGCTTTCTCTCTCCAACCCATCAATTTCTCCGTTGCACACTTTGAACTTCAGGTGCTGCAGGAGAGGTTACCAAAGTGTGGTCCAAGGACACATGGAGTCCCCAAGTCCCTGTCAAAGGGTCTGAGGACAAAACTATTTTCATAGTAATACTAACATATCATTTGCTTTATTCACTTTCATTCTCTCGTGAATATACAGTGGCATTTTCCCAAAGCTACATGATATGTGCTATTGCAACAGATTGAATGCAAAAGTAGGTACGAGAGTCCAGCTAGCTGTCTTTGCTTAAGCCAGACATTGGAGAGATTTGCAAAAATGTAAATCTATGTCAGCTTTTCCCTAATTTTTTTTTGTTTTAGAAAATATGTTTATTTTTCATAAAAAATGTTTATGTTAGCACATCATAGGTTTATTATTTTAAATTAATAAATATTTTAAAAATTTTACAGTTTTAACTTCTAATATGGCAAATAACAATAAATATATCCCACATAAACAAAATCTTTTGGTCCTCAATAACTTTTAATACTATAAAGGCATCTCAAGACTAAAAAGTTGCAGAACCACTGCACTGCTCTAGCCAAATGGAACTGTCTGGAGTACCCCAAAGTGTGTTTGCCCTCTTTTGCTCCCAGCTTCCTTTGGGCATGCCCAGTCACCATAACCTTTTCCCTGCTCCCCACTTGCCTGCTTAATTCTCCTGCCGTCTCAGTACTCAGCTTAAGAGTCACCCTCAGGCAAAGCTCTTCTTTGAGCTCTGCAGACAAGCTTCATGCTTTTACTGAAGGCCTCTTCTATGCTACACATGGTATTAATAATAATCCCTTTACCTGCACTTTCTGCTCCTCTGAGTTAGGGCCAGGGAGGAGGAAAGATAAAATCAGGTCCAGTCTAGAGCTAAGGAAAGTTAAGCTCAGAGAGGTTTAGAAACTGCTCAGGTCACACAGCTAGTGTGTGGCACAGTTGATTTGAATCCATCCTCTTCCCACTCTGTTAGTGGTTCTCGTATTTCAGTGTGCCCAGTGGTGTGCTGGTAACTGTTCAACAACTGGCTTTCCAGTGGGACCAAGCTCTGATTTGTTTGGCAATTTCCCCGGCATAAATACTCCTGTGCTGGCCGGTTTCTAGCTACTAACATGACATCACTGAACATGGAGTTGGGAAGGGGTGTGCAGTAGCCCACATCACAAAGCATTTCCACCATACAAATACAATTGATGTAACAAAAGAACACAGATAATAGTAAAATGTAGTAAAAATAAATTAGGAATTATGGTGATGAATTCTGAGTATTTTGAATTTGAATATACTTGTTTTAAATACAATTTCTTTAATTGTAAGTTTAATCTAATTGTTAATAATGGCTGTGATTAGCAGCCAGCTCAGAAAATTCCCAAATATTTAACAATTGGCTCTTGGACCTCAGAATTAAGTGTTCAGCCTTTGAACACTGCAGATATTCCAGCCCTTCTCCAAACCTATTGCATCTACCGCTCCAGGGTAGGGGCCAGGCAGTTGTATTTTTACCAGGCCCCTCTGATATCATGCACAGAGAGTCATTTGTTCATTCTTTCCCTCATTCATTTATTCAACACACACTGACTAAGGGGTTACATTGTGTCAGACGCTGTTTCGAGGTGCTGGGAAGATAATACTGAGTAAAACTGAAAAAGACTCTGCTTTTGATGGTTGATGTTTAGGTCTAGGAAGGATTTCATAAACAAGGAAGCAAAATATACAATATACTTGTAGTTAGCAATAACTCTTTGAAGAAAATAAGGCACTCTCTCCCTTAAGGAGGCAGAGAGTGACACGGTGCTCTCTGAGGACTGGGTATGGCACCGAGGTGGGTGAGTGAGAGGACGGAGGATCCAGGGGAACGCAGGGCGGGAGGGCTGGGGTTGCCGGGTGTGGCTGAGAGTCTCCCAGCCCAGTACCTGCCCGGCCCATATCGCGCATCCAGGGTTGATTCTGCTGTACTCTGAGTACCTGCTCATGGTCCACGTTCCACCAGACCATATGCTCTTTTACAGCAGGGACAGAGTCTATTTCCAGAGCTTGGTGCAGAGTCTAATACATCGTGCAAACTTAATAAATGTTGATGCTGGAGCAAAATAACAGCAACAAGCCAGGGCTTATCTGGCTCAGCTCTGATCAGCCCAAATCCCTGGGGTTGGAGAGCATTAAGTGCCAAGAATGTGGGCTTGGGTTCAAGTCTGATTCTTGGACAAGTAAGTTAGTTTACTACTTCTCAGTTTCCTCCACTGTAGAAGTGTTACAAGAATCACGTGCAATCACGTTTTTGTCCCATGCTTAGCAAAGAGTCCTGGTCACGTTATCTAGAAAGCATCCTCAGCCCCTCTTGGTTCCTTCATCCTGTGTTATTTTTCTTCATAACACTTACCATTGCTTGATGTTATAGTATTTGATACTTATATTTTTTTTATTATTTCTCCTTCCCCTATGCCCCACCCCACCGGACTGTGTGTTCCCTGAAGGCAAGGACCCTCAGTCTGTTGCATTCATCTCTGTGTCCTCAGCACCTAGAAAAGTCTCCAGTACCTGGTAGGCCCCCAGTAAATATTTGACGGATGGATGAATAGATGAATGGATGGATGGATGGAGAGCCTGGTACATGTTGGTTATTATTAATAACTTCACATTTTTTCAGATACCTCCTTCTGTATTAGGGACCCCATTGGATGTCTCACATGTACTCCAGGATCTAGAATCTTCTTCTTTCTTCTACATGTGGCACATGCCATGGCCACCTCAAGCTCCTGGCCTGTCCTCATGCATCAGTTCCAAGTCCTGTGGTGACACCATCTTCTTCTGCTACATGCATTCTGGGGACGTAAGAAGGGTACTTGGGACTTTTCTTTCTGATTCTGCCAGAAAATTATCTGGTCTGTTACTGGTATCTGATACCCCAGGAAGCTTTTCTGCTTCAGACTTGATGAAGTCAACCACAAAGTGACAAGTTTCTGTGCAATAATGGGTCACTGCATTTTCAATCATATATTTAGCTCTTATTTTTGATGTGCACAGAAAAATAAGTTGATTATTCTGACTTAATGAGTGAAATCCTACCTTCAGAATTGTTTGACTCGAGCTTTTCCTTGGGGAGGGTTGTGAACTCAGAAAGCAGAACGTGGGGCTATGCTCTTGGTTTATAGTGGTGGAGAGATTAGGGCTTTTGGGGTTGGGCAAATCTAGACTTGAATCCTGATTCTGCCCATTCTGATCACTTTGTCTTGGGAAGATATTATATTTAACCTTTCTGAGTCTCAATTTCCTCCATAAAATGTGGCTTCCTTTGTTAACATGTACTTAGCTCACTCCTACTAAGTTCCAGGCATTGTGCTAGACATCAGGGACACACTAGTGAGCAAGAGTCACACATGCCCTCATGCTCATCAATCTTATTCTCTATCTGGTTGCTAAACTATTAAGCAAATAATGCTTTAAGGGGGAAGCACATGATGTGATGGAAACTTACCATGGGGATATAACCCAGTCTGGACAATCAGAGCAGGTCTAACAGAGGCAGTAAGGGTTAAGCTGAAATAGGCAAAGAAGAGATGTGGGTGAATGGGCTGGGAGGAAAGAGGCAGGAGGTTGGGTCTTTATTGAGCTATGGCTTAGAACTAGAGGTGAAGTCTCTGTTTGCAAAGGAGGCATGGCAAGACACTGGAATCAGCCATGCCACTTTGGGGACCAGATGACAAAGTGCACAGAGTTTGAGACAAGGCAGATCTCCCCACTTTTGCGTGTAACCCATGACCTGAGACCCCCAACATTTGACAGCCTTTGGAATGGCATCATATGGACTTGGCTTTGGACCTCGTTATTAGGGGATTGAGCAGCTCTGGAAGAACATGGCAGATGCCAGGTGGGGCTGTGATTAGTTGATTGACCAGTTTGTGCATAGTTATAACACAAGAAATCCTCAGAAATTCTTGGTGGGAGTGGGGGTGGTGAATGCTGTATTACCCAGTAAGGGTGAAAATGAGATCTTTTATATAATGTGTTGTCTACTGAATTTGGGACAGTGAAAGGGGCCACACATGTCTCTAGTACAGACAGTCATAAGTAGAAGCAAAAGCTCTTGCAACTCAA
Source organism: Eulemur rufifrons (assembly GCF_041146395.1). Classification (NCBI taxonomy): domain Eukaryota; kingdom Metazoa; phylum Chordata; class Mammalia; order Primates; family Lemuridae; genus Eulemur; species Eulemur rufifrons. Next base: position 51,959,700 of record NC_090990.1, read on the forward strand.
CCAGTATTTGATAGTAAACTGATTATCCAGAATATGATTATGTTAACACTTATATCATTGAAATGAAAGCATTTTACAAATATTAACTCATATAATATGCATAATGACACTGAAAGAGAATGTGTTAGTTTTCTACTGCTACATAACAAATTATCACCAACATAGTAGCTTAAATCTCACAGTAATTTCAGTTTCTGTGGGTCAGGAGTCTGGGCACAGTATAACTGGTCCTCTGCTCAGGGTCCCACAAGGCTATAATCAAGGTGTCAGGCCAGCTGCATTCTCATTTGGAGACTCATCTAGGGAAGAATCCACTTCTAAGGTCATCCAAGTCGTTGGGAGAATTCACTTCCCTGCAGCTGTGTCACTGTGGGGCCCAGCCTTTTGCTGGCTGGAGGCTGCCCTCGGCCCCTAGGGGCCACTCCCAGTTCCCTGCCATCCAGGCATCTCCAACTCGGCTGCTCGCCTCACAGTGTGACATAATCACAAGAGTGGCATCCCATTACCTCTGTCATATTCTGTTGGTTAGAAGCAAGTCACAGCCACCTCCCCTGAATTCAAGGGGAGGGGGTTCCACACAACAAATGCTAGGAGCTGGGAACGATTGGGAGTGACGGAGGGAGACGCGTAACAACGCTTGGAGGGAAGAATTGTTATGATTCCGCATTTTACAGATGAGGAAACAGAGGCCCTTGGCTGAGTTCACCTGGTTCACAGGCAGGAGAACCTGATGTCAGATTCAGGTGTTCTGGCCCCCAAGTCCATGCTCTTGACCAACAGGCTCTGTCACCACCCTTAACTGAAGTGAATCCAGCCTGGATTCCTCCTGTCACAGACACCAGCAGTTTCTGCACTCTGAATCATGCTCATCTTCCATCCTCAAACAATTATGCTAATAATCTCCTGTCTGATAGCCTAGCAGGGTAAGGAAGGCAGTTGTATCGCCATTTGCCACTGAGAGAAAGTGGGGTTTAGAGGGGATAAATTGCTCTCCCACCACAGACTAGAGATGGGGCTCCACTGAGAACCAGCTCCAGCCTCCATGCCACAGGGCCATCATGAACACCGCGAGGGAGTTAGCACAGTACTTCCTGTTCTACCACCTGGAAAGGAAGCTCTCACAAAATCACCGAATAGTAAGGAATCTTCCATATTCTCTAGCCTGAGGCCTCTAGCTGGTGGCTGGCAGGCCTGATATAGTTGGGCCCAAATAGAATTTTTTTATAAACAATTTTTAAATAGTTGCCAATACAGGAGTCTCCCCTTATCCAAGGTTTTGCTTTCCACAGTTTCAGTCAACCGTAGTCTGAAAATACTAAGTGGAAAATTCCAGAAATACACAATTCACAAGTGTGAAATTTCGGGTTGTCCTGAGTAGTAATGAAATCTCACATTGGCCTGTTCGTCCCTCCCGAGACATACATCATCCCTTTGTCTAGTGTCGCCACACTTTCCTCACTGCCCACCCTTAGTCGCTTGGTCACCTTCTCGGTTATCAGATCTACTGTGTCAGTATCACAGTGTCCAAGTCACCGTTATTTTACTTATTGATGGCCGCAAAGCACAAGAGTAGTGATGCTGACCCTTCAGATATGCCAAAGAGAAGCTGTAAAGTGCTTTCTTTAAGTGAAAAGGTGAAAATACTTAATGAAAAAAAAAATCATATGCTGAGGTTGCTAAAATTTACAGTAAAAATGAATCTTCTATCTGTCAAATTGTGAAGAAGAGAAAAAAGATTCGTACTAGTTTTACTGTTGCATCTCAAACTGTAAAAGTATATACAAGTTGAGGATCCCTAATCTGACAATCTGAAATTCAAAATCTGAAATGCTCCAAAATCTGAAACTTTTTGAGTGCTGATGTGAAAATTTCCACACCTGACATCATGTGATGGATATTGCAGTCAAAACTGTGTTTCATGCACACAATTATTAAAAATAATTGTATAAAATTACCTCCAGGCTATGTGTATAAGGTGTATAAGGTATATGAAACAAATATACTTTGTGTTTAGACTTGGGTCCATCCCCAAGATTTCTCATTGTGCATATGTAAATATTCCAAAATCCAAAGAAAACACTGAAACCTGAAACACTTGTGGTCCCAAGCATTTTGGATAAGGGATACTCAACCTACATAGGCTTAGGTGCAATCTGCAGTGTCAGGCATCCACTAGGGGGCCTGTAATGTATCCCCCATGGATAAGGGGGCATTACTGTATTGAAAAATTAGTAGGTTCCCCATAAAAATCAGAAAAATGTTATAACACTAGACGCACATTTCTAGAGGCTACTTGCTATAGATTGGGTAATCTCGCCAGACATCTTCATTTAGATTCTCTACTTGCCTGCTGTGGACCTTGAGTTTGCGATTCTATCATTTTAATGATGAAAAAACCGCAATCCACAGAAGTTTCCAGAAGCCACCATGTAGTTAAGAGTGGCAGAGCTGGCCGGGCATGGTGGCTCAGGCCTGTAATCCTAGCACTCAGGGAGGCCGAGGTGGGAGGATCGCTCGAGGTCAGGAGTTCGAGACCACCCTGAGCAACAGCAAGACCCTGTCTCTACTAAAAAAAAAATAGAAAGAAATTAACCGGACAACATATATAGAAATATATATATATAGAAATATATACAAATATATAGAAAAAATTAGCCGGGCCTGGTGGCGCAGGCCTGTAGTCCTAGCTACTCGGGAGGCTGAGGCAGGAGAATTGCTTGAGCCCAGGAGTTTGAGGTTGCTGTGAGCTAGGCAGATGCCATGGCACTCTAGCCTGGGCAACGGAGTGAGACACTGTCTCAAAAAAAAAACAAAAAACAAACAAACAAAAAAACAAAACAAAACAAAACAGAGTGGCAGAGCTGATATGAAAGTTAGTACCTTAAGGAGTGCCCCTACCATCAAGGCAGGGGGCATTTTCAAGCAACAATTCCAAACAGGTAAAGAACTGACTTATCCTCAAAGCAGCCCAGCCTTACAATGCTGCTTAATTCACATTTAAATTGCACTGGGAACAAATACATTTTACAATGTTCAGCTCCAGGTTGCAGAGAAAAACATATTAATAGAGAGCTGCAATTACCAGTCATTTTCCTCCAAATCCCTCTTTTTCTCTCCCACTCTGGGTTAATGACTACCTTCACAAAGAGGCCACATTAGCTTATCAGAGCAAAAGAAGTAAACAGGAGGACATGCATTAACATTGCAGGCTAGCCACCTCCCACACCTGAGTAGAGCTTTTAGAAATGGAATTTTTAAGATGTGCGTCTCTTACAAATATCAGGTAAACAAAATTCAGAGTCCAGAGGCAGTGGGTGTTGGGTAGAACGATGTTTGCATTAGTCATGGAATGAATATCTAGGGCCGGTAAAAAGGGAAGGAAACATCCATTTCAGCTAATGGGTTGAGGACTTTCTATGCATCCGACATTGTGAACAATGATTTCATAGGTGTCATTTTGTTTCACTTGCACAACTCAGAGAGTCACACAAGAAAGAAAAAATGGGATTAAACCCACGTTTTCTGACTCTGGGCTCATTTTGGTGATGGCAGGCAGATCTGGGTGAGAATCTCAGCTCCAGCGATCTCAGCAGTAACCTTGAGATACTTAACTCTTCCGAGATTCATCTGTTTCTCATCTGTGAAATGCCGTATGCTAGATGCAGAATACATTTATAGTTTGTTTGCTTGTGTGTTTTAATTAGACTGCTTGGTTCCTCGCTGGGATTACTTTACTAAAATTGTATCCAAATACAAACTTAAAAAAGAAATAAGAACAAAAGGAACCAGTAAATAGGAGAGAGAGATGTGAAGAAAGTTATGTATATGAAAATGTATTTTTGGTAATGAAGGTTTTTTTAAAAAGATTAATTTTGTATGAGAATGAATCTTGTGTGGTAAATTTTTGTTCTAAAGTAAGATGGTTATTTAAGAAGAGGAAGTATAGGACAAAGCAGAAAATCCAAGCATGTTGTAAATGGTCTATGGACGTCATAATAAGGTTCATGAAAAGGAACTTTATAAAAGGAATTTGTGTGTGATTAAGTTGACTATAATTTAAAAATTATTCATTTATGAGTCTTTCTAAAGATTGAGCTTTTTTTCTCAAGACAGCACCAATAAAAATTGAGCTTCGATATTAAAAATATGCTAATACAAAATAATGAGAACTGACACAAGTTTGCCTTAGCGAATACTAGACTAGACCTTCTATTATGTTAAAGGAAGATTTAAGAGTATTCATTGATGTTTATAATTTTAATATTTATGAAGGCCATTATACTGGCCTGGATATGTGCTGAAAACCAAACTTTTAATTTTTTGGTTTTTTAAGCAAACAAATATTTTAAATAAATCCTATTTCAACACATGAGAAGATAAAAATACACTAATACAAAACTAAAAAATAAGATTCTCTATATTAGAGTAAATTTCCTTAAAGTATCGATTTGTTCTTAGTGAGATTGCAAGAGATTTTGATTTTTAATTCTGAAATCTATTTCTTTTTGAAACTTCTCAGACATATCTCAAAAGTTCAACTTTTGCTATACCTTGCTGTATGTGATTTGAAGGTCATCCATCATTGCCATATGTTCTTTCTTCCTTTAAAAAGGAATATCTTTTGGCTTGGTTAGGACAATAACTCTGTTCTTCTACCGTTTCATCAACTCCTGTAACTTTTTTTTTTTCCAGTTCTAACTCTGCTGTTATGGGCTGATGCTGAAATGTTTATCTTGAAGGCATAGAAAGGCAGTTTTCCTCTAGTATAACTTGATTCTGCACTCTTGGCTGTTCTTGATATATCTGAAATGTTCCACATAACCAGAGACATTCCCATGCTGTTACAAAGAGCCATGGAACCTCTGCTCAAGATACTAGTTTTCTTGTTTAAATTCTTCTATAATATAGTGTATACTAATAACCCTGGACACCCTCTTCCTGTGTCTGTTTAAATTCAATACCTTTTTCATCAGGTTTGACTTCCAGGTTATCTAAATGGACTTCCCATAAGTAGAAGCAATCACACTGAAGGATTCTTTTCTTTACCTTTTTGGTAAGTGACCTAAAAAAACAAAGCAAAGATTTTACGTTTTATCAAGGTAATTCTTGCATTGTCTTTATTAAGTTTTGTATTACTTAGGAAAACTGAGATTTAAGAGGGTTAAGGTTTTTATATACATGTAATTTTGTGTGTATTACTTTGAAGTCCTTTGATTATCATTCTGGTTAAATGAACAACTATTATTTAACAATGACTTGTGACTATGTTTTGATCAAGTGTTTGGAACATTTTGAGATCTTTGGCAGGTTTCCCCCAGGATCAAAATCCTAAATTAATGCTTTTTGGCCTAAAATTAACTTTGAGATTTTCCAGTTGGGTCCCTGGAAAGCATCAAAGAATGTATCTCTCATCTTGTAGAGATAAGAAATTATTAGACTTATTTGGTAAATTGTATCAGAGGCATTGTCAAATGATAAGTAATACAAGATCTTCTTTCAGTTACATTTATGGGTATGTTATTGATATAAATGTTCCAAAAGTCATATAAATTCATAAAAATCTAATAATGCTATCAGTAATAATTTTGATTATGTTAAGTCTTTTCTAAAGTTATACTTGTATAGATATGTAATTAATGTGAATATTCTAAAGATTACATGAAATTTATAAAAATCAGATGTCCTCATGTGACATGGTCAGTCATGATTCTGGTTATCTTAAAATGCTGTATGTAATAAAAATAACAAAATTTCCTTGTCAATTGGGAATTTTCATCAGATTTTAACCATGGCTTTTCTAAGTATTTGTCATCTTAAGTTCTTACTTTGAATTCTTTCAAAAAATAATTGCTTTTCATGGAAAAGACTCTAACAAATACTCTTGAACACAGATTTCTGATGACTTTAAGATCAATGGACCAGACAAAAACTTCCAGAACTCTAATAAAGAAACTGATAAGTTCATACAACTGCTAATCAAGATTAAGCAAAACAAAAAATTAATTATATGAAATTAAGTGATCAATGTTTTTATGACTTTTATTTAAAACATTTTTTTATTTAAAACATTGTTGGTTCTTAACTTAAATGTTTTGTTTTCCAGATTTAAGAAAAATTTTTTCTCACAAGCTATTGATAGTTTAAAACAATTTGGTAAAGTATATTTTGTGATCAAAGATAGAAGCATTTGCTTTTTCTCCCTACTTGATTCCTCCAAAATTTGGAAACTTTGTGAGCATTCTTATTTTTATTTACATAAATTCAGTAAGAATCTGCTGTCTCTTCATAAGCAGAATACAACTGGAAATAATGGTCATATCACCAAGACTTTGGAATGTCATATTTAAGAATGTATATAAAATATCTGACTTCAAAAATTTCCAGCTTCACAATGAGTGAATAAAAATTATCATTTCCTGGAAGGCCCAAGAACTTTAAAACTGTCAGTAAAATCTAAATCTGCCTAGGTTTGGCTTCCTAGCATCAAGAGGTTTTTGAATTTGAGATTCCTATATGATCAATATGTAATAAAAAATTATGTTTCTAAAGGAAGAAACTGTAACACACCTGCTATTAAATTGTAGCTCTGTGCATTGTTTTCAAGTTCTTATTATCTACCGTTAGACTGTACTAGATCCTAAATTCTAATTCCCTCCAATATTTGGCTACAACTCTCCAACTCACAACAAAAACAGTTCTATTTCTAAAGCCCTATAAGCTAAAACTAGATGAATTTTAAGGAACAAGCTTTGTGCTTGATGTATGGACCACATAAAAAGTTTATCAAACTGCCTGATGTTATGACCACAGATATTCAAACTACAAATCGGAGCAGTTAATGTTTTCATGCCACAGACAACTCTTCTCGAGATGTCAGAACAAGACTCTATATCATAATGCAACTTTTACCTGCCGTAATGCTACCTTTTTCACCAGGATAATGGTGTAATTGAAATTTCACAATCAATAGCTTCTGAAGGTAATTTAACAAACGTAACCTAAAAAATCCTTTAGTATCCATTGGTTAAAAAAGAAAATATCTGTGCTATTGCTAATACTACATGGCATACCTGGGTAAGTTCCTCAGGGAAAGTTGAGACCCATATACACAAAACAAGAAACAATCACCCATGGTTACAACAGGTCTTACCTAATTCTGTGTTATCATTTAATTTATTTAATTAGTTGTCTTTAAGCCTAGGTTCATGGCTCAAAACCATTGTGTGAATTGCAATTGTCTTATTACTATTAATTTTGCTTTGTAATTTAGTATCTATCAGTTGTTACATTTTTTGCAAAAGTATAACTCCTAACAAAATAACACTGTCCCAGTACTTTGAGATGACAGCAAAGGACTACAGAACAGACAAAATTGAACTTAGTGATAGACTCCATGTAGACTTAGCCTGAGAGCCACTTCTTTTAAACCTCCTTTGTTGCTCAAATGTCACTAACAGGGTTTTAACACTGACTCCTAGTCACCAATTACTCCCTCCAACATGGGATGTGACCAGCAACCAGGACAGGTCCATCTCAGCATCAAGGGACATCAAAATCTAACCATAGGAAGATTGATCAGTGATGTTTTTGGAGAAAGATCTTGATCAAAAGGGGAAAGTGTGAAAGTTGTCAGAATAAAAATGGAGTCCCTAATGTTAAAACCCTGACAAATGGAGTCAGGGAAGGCCATGAAGAGAGCGTTCTCACCCTTGTAAGTCTGATAATGAAAAAGACTACACAAGCCAAACATTGCACAAAGGTCACTGCAGCCTTACATAAAAGATACTTCTGCAAAGACATCTGCCCAGCAACTGGCTATACAACCTCAGACTTGTATCACCCTTGTTATTGATCTTTATAACCAAGGATAATTATTTCAAAACAATTAGGTACTCCTTTTATTTTTTCCTTAAAAAACCTTTGTCTTCCTTTACCTCCCTGAATATGTATTAGTTTATGATGGCATGCATATTCCCATTGTAATAATTTATTCCCAAATAATCATTTTCTTTTTTTTTTTTTCTTAGAGACAGGGTCTCACTTTATCACCAAGGCTGGAGTGCAGTGGCAGGATCACAGGTCACTGCAACCTTGAACTCCTGGATTCAAGCTATCCTCCTGCTTTAGCCTCCCACGTAGCTGGGACTACAGATACATGCCACCATGCCTGGCTACTTTTTCTTATTTTTTGTAGAGATGGTGTCTTGCTATATTGCCCAGGCTGGTCTTGAACTCCTGGGCTCAAATGATCTTCCCACCTCAGCCTCCCAAAATGCTGGGATCACCGGCATGACCCACCATGCCCCGCTAACATCATTTTCTTTTAGAGAGCCTCTCTCTGTTTATTATTTAGGTTGACAGCCCCTGAAGTTTCCTGCTGTGTCCTGCTGGTAATAGTACAAGGAGTGGAAATTAAATCACTACCACCTGCTTCTGCAGGGCAGAGTGGGATGGGGCGGGGTAGAAGACAAACTTCCTCTAGGGGGAAGAAGATGAGAAGAGGAGGTTTTGACATTGGTGTTTATCTGGAGTAGGGCAGGTATTGCCAAAAATTTTTTCTCATGTTGAACTATTTTCCTGGTCCTTTGACTAGGGGGAATGTGCTTTTCTTACCCCTCCCCCCGTACCCCCCCCCCCCCCCCCGTCCCTGCCATTTTTTTGGGTCTGTGCCTGCTGGTGGCTCTAGACTGGAGACTTCTGCAGTGTCCTGTCCAGGATGTATGGGAGATAACAGGAAACTCAGGGAATTCACTATCACTTCATTCCTCACATCCTGAGGTTCCTAGACAGTCCATGATTTTTCACCTTTAATTATTTTCCTTTGCTTATTTTAGTTGTGTTATGTCCAGGGTTATTTTAGTTGTAAGAAGGAGTACCTGGGAGGAATGGAGCTACTCTAGCTTCTTGGCTGGAACCAGAAATGTCTGCTAAATATGAGTAACATTTTCTAATCTTCATTTTATTATATTATTACTTTTTTGCTATGATGGATTACATGCTTTTTCTTGAAACTCATTGCTCTCTCAACATTTACTACTGTACACTGTGAGTTTCCTCTTTGTTAGTAGCTAAGTTCTTCTATTCTCCATGATTCTGTTCTAAACCCTTTTTCCTTGCCTCCTCTTCTTGCTCCCCACAGCTTTACCATCGGCCACGTGCTGAAAACTCACAGATCATTGTTTCCTGTCCGTAATCCTAGTCCAGTTCCCATTGGAAACCTCCACTTGGCTGTCCCATAAACACCTTGCAACTATGGAACTTACTGTCAAGTGCATGTGCAAATAGATGTTCGCCCAAGTCAGCTCTTCTTTCTGTGTTTCTGCAATTAATGACCCCATACCCCCCCACAGGAATCCCACTCAGCAACGTGGCAGTCACCTCAGTTTCTCCTTCTCTTCCGAACTCTAACACATCACTAAGCTCCGGCCATTCTTCCTACTACATAGTTCTGTACTCCATCCCCTTGTCTCCATTCCCTCTGGCAATGGCTAGAGCATGTACTTAAAATCTCTTTCTTGGATGATTCTAATTATTTTCTAATTTGTCTACCCGTCTTTCTCCATTCCCACTGAAGCTCCAGAGTGATCTTTTTAAAAATGCAAATATGATCAAGTCTACCTAAATCCTGTAGTAATTCCCCCTTACCTCTAAAGAATGGATTCTAAACTCTGACTTTTCAGGCTCATCTTCCACGATTTGGTCTACCTGTCTCAAATGGGAAGAGGCCTATGAGAAGATGAGAGCCCTATTGCCCCAATTCCACAAGATTGTGAAGTGAACCTTTAACAGTGGAAGGGAGGCTTAACATAACTAGCTCCATTTTGCTTCTTATCCCTGTGATAATGTCCCCTTTTAGGTTAAAAGCTTCTGCTTAGTTCTGTACTGTAGGCCAGCTAATTATAGGAAGAATTTAGGTTGTAGTTCAACTCTAAAAGAAAAATAATTGTCCCTTTCCCAAAACTACCTTCTGGGGAGATTAAAAAAAAAGAGAGAGTACATGCACAAGTAACAATACTATGGTAAAGATTTATAGGAACATCATGACCTGACCTATTCATCCAAAGTTAACTAAGAGCAAAGAAGTTTTAGAACTTCCTCAGACCCTTGCTGCCACCCAGATGTTTGCAGTCCTCAGTTACCTCTTACAAACCCCCTTCTGGTAAGATGAAAAGGAGTCTAAAGTTCATACTAACTTAAAATATGTAAGACATCAGTCTGCCATTTTCCTGGTTTGCTAGCTCTCTGAATGAAAGTCACTTTCCTTGCCCCAACACCTTTTCTCTCTACTTATTGGTTGTCCTGCAGCGACTGGTACAACTTGGACTCCGTTATAATATTTCTTCACTCAAAAAAATTATGTTCAGATAAAATTAATCTTTTTAAAAAACTCCCTCATGGAGGAGTTTCTCAAACTTCAAATCCTACCCATTTCTCCCCCCCCCTTTACCTTCCATCCTCCTCCCCATTCCCTATATCCAATATTTCTTGAGAAAAGACTTTTGAGACAATAAAACGCTGAGCTTTACTTTTTACCTACTTCCTTTTGAGACAGCAACACAGTGAGTATCATCTTCAAAGGTGCCTGCAGTTCTTTTGGATGTCAGTCCAGGAAAGGTTATGGATATACAACAGTTCTGCAGTGCAGGGCCCCCCTCGGACAGCCCCTTCCTCCACTAGCTAATTTCAAGAGAGCAAGAATGTCCAGGTGTGGAGTTTTTATTAGAAACATTTAACAGATGTGGCTTAAATTTTAATGTAACGGTCAATTTTGTTGTTATTGTTTGGTAAGAAAAATTCTTAACAGCCGATTGCATGCAGGAAAAGCTTTAATAAGTCAAGAAACTGTTACACTATTAAAACTGCTATGTGGAATACTCAAACATTTTCAAATAACACAGGAAACAACAACACATCTTTGGTGAGAGACTTCTACTTACACAATTTTCTCTGCTCCCACCCCCAGTGGTCATCTGTAGAATACTTTTGTTTGTTTTTTTCTTTAGTGTATCTGTCTCACAGCAATTTGTCAAAGTGTTTGTTGTGAAAACACATTTCTTAACTAATAAATACACAATGAAAAAGACATGATTAAACACTTACAGGAGTTGAAATGTTTAAAAATAATAGATAATAGGGTTACCCAAAGGGCTGTGGCATTTTCCAATTCATTTTGGTGTTTTATTCTTTTCAAAACATTTCCCCTTACCAAATTTACTATTAAAGATCTTATTTTAAATGCATCGTGGTACTTTTTTGTTCTCAAATGCCAATGTTTTAACAATTTGAATTCTCTTGCCTGAGAAAAGTAAGTTACTAACTCACAAGGTACATTTATTTTCATCTAGTTGTTACTGTCTACACCACTGCGTGCATACACACACAAATACACACACGTGCAGGTAACACAGATCATCCCACATTTTCTATACACTATAGGGTTGGCAGATCTAGCTCCTTAGGCCCAAGGCTCACATGAAGCTACATTTGTCAAGCAGCTTCTCGGTCGTCTTAGGCACCTGAGATTTCTTCCGGGGACCCTGGAGGCAAGCACTGAGCTTCTTGTGGGTCAGCAGCGTGTGGAACAGCTCCTGCACATTCACATCCATCTTGGCTGAGATCTCCATGAAAGCGCAATTCCACTCCAACGCACAGGTGGCGCCATCACTCAGGGCCACCTCCCGGCAGTTTTCATCACTCTTATTGCCCACCAGCAGGATGGGGAACTTATGCAAGTCATCACCTTTGATCTTACAGATCAAGTCATAGAAGGGCTTCAGCTCTTCCAGGGTTTCCTTCTTGGTGACTGAGTAGACCAGGATGAAGGCGTTGCCTTCGGTAACTGCAAGACGCTGCAGAGGAGGGCAGTGGTGGCCACCTGCGCTGTCAGCTATGTGCAGGGCAGTCACGCCATGGTCACAGCCCAACAACTTGCAATAATTATTTTCAATGGTTGGCAGGTACGGATTACGAAAGGTGTCGTGTGCCCATCTCTGCACCAGGGCGCTCTTACCCACGCCAGCGGAGCCAGCGACCACTACGCGGTAGCCTCCGCTTCCCTGGCGGGGCAAGGGGGTGTGTATGATAAACACGGGGGGCCGAAGCCCCAGCCTCTGCAGTAGTGATTCCTTGGGACCAAAGCTGGAGCTGCCCATCGTTGGGAACCGGAAGGGAGGAAGGGAGCCCTGCGCCCAAGTTCTCTGGCACTTAGCTGGCGCCAGAAGCCTAGGAAGGAAGAAAGAGAGATGGGAGTTTTAACCTGAAATGCTGTAAAAGCGTCTCCCAGACCAGCTGTTCCGCTGGGACTCTGGGGAGGGTGTGCCGTGGGACCAACGGGATGCGATTTTTTTTTTTTTTTTTTTTTTTTTTTGAGACAGAGTCTCGCTCGGTTGCCGTGATAGAGAAATGAAAAATTCCTTCAGACAAAAAACCTCTGGGGCTCATGTAACCGCTAAACTGCTGTCACTCTTGCTTCTGTAAACCGTTTGTAGCAGCTTCCTGCTACGACTAGAAGGCACAGAAAGAATTTCTACAGAAACCCTGTACCAGGAATTAAGGTTGTTCAAAACCCTGTCCTTGCTAACCCACATTGTAACCGTCCCCTACACCCTCCCTAAGAGGAAAAAAAAAAAGAAATGTATAAAAAACTGTTACACTTTCTGTTTGGGGCTCAGAATTTAGTGGCGAGGCCCCTCTGAGCCCGCCGGCATAATAAACCTGCTTTTCTGTACCCTTTAAGTGCCTCTCGGTGTGTTCTCGGTCAACTCTGATTAACAGCGGGGGCTAGAGTTCCATGGTGTCAGCTTAGCTCACAGCAACCTCAAACTCCTGTGCTCAAAGGATCCTACTGCCTCAGCCTCCACAATACCTGGGACTACAGGAATGCGCCACCATGCCCAGCTAATTTTTTCTATATATTTTTAGTTGTCCAGCTTATTTATTTATTTATTTATTTTTAGTAGAGATGGGGTCTCGCTCTTGCTCAGGTTGGTCTCGAACTCCTGAGCTCAGGCAATCCTCCTGCCTTAGCCTTCCCGAGTCCTAGGATTAACAGGCATGAACCACCGCGCGCCTGGCAAAAAAAAAATTCTTTTTTACTTAGCCAGGCATGATGACGCGCAACCTATGGCCCCAGCTACCCAGAAGGGTGAGGCAGGAGGGTGACTTGAACCCAGGAGATTAAGGCTGCAGTGAGATAGAATGAAGCTTCTCCATGAATATGCGTTTAAAAAAAATAATTAGCCCTGGTGTGTGGTGGCTTCAGGAAGAGGCAGAATCCCATCCGCCTTTCTGTCTTTGGCATCCTTGGCGGCATCTCTAGTAGCCTAGCGCGGGGCGGGGCCCTCCGGAATGTCTGCCAGGGAAGCTTGGCGCCTCGGCTCACTTTGGAGTCCCAGTTCCCCGTGTCAGTACATCTCCCACGCACAACCGCCCTCCATGCCTCGGCCCTCCCATTTCCCAGACCGCAAGTGCCTTACGGTTAGTGCCCACAGTCGGCAGCCCGTGCTGCTTGTCTCAGTGGCAGCGCAACGCTTGGCTTGCAGCCAGCCCCACCCCCATCTCTCCTTCCAGGTACGTGCAGCCAGCCGAATGTCGCTGTAAGTGATGAGCCGCGCGCTCGGGAGTCTGGAAGCCTAACGATTTTCCCCCAGACCCCGCCCCCAGGACATGCACTCTCCCCTCATAACGCATTCGTTGTCCAATCCAGCATATTGGTAACTGACTCACACTGCTTTGCCCAAAATCTGGTTCATAGACTATAAAATCCAGCATAGTCAAAGAGAAATCCCTTAAGAAATTTTTTTTTGTGATTGGTTTTGAGGACTGAACTCTGATCTTTCTCGTTTGTTCAAAATTTCTTCCTAAGGAGGCCCCGCCTCCGGACTTGGAGCTGCTCCGGAGGGAACCTGGTATAAGTCCTGAGATCCGGATCTCCTGCTCTTGGTTGATCGTCCCCGTTTATCTGAGCTGTCGGTTCTCTTCCTAGAAGTTGTTGTTTGGGATCCTCGTTTGATTTGGAAGTACACTCTAATTTCAATTGCCTTGTCTGCGCATTTGCGCAACGAACTCAACTGTCGTGTTTGTAGATAAATGAGGGACTTTCTCAGCTCCGAAGGGGCAGCTTACTCCTCCCAGACCTCAAGCAGGCTTGGGCGACCAGGACCCTGATTGGGAGTTGCCTGTGGCGATTCCTCGAGTCCCCAGTAGTCCCATAGGGAACCCCCAACACATTAATTAAAAGAACCTCGTCCAGGAAACGCATATAAGAGCCGATCACTTGGCCTTTTGAGCCCTCTCGGAGCTACTAGACACCGGAAGAGAGAAACTGAGCCACGTAAGAGGTTTAATCACCGACTCAGTGATTAAACACTGAGGAGCCCCACCCACACTCAGCGCACTCTGGTCCACGACATTAGACCCTAGACCACAGTTCCGTTCCTTCAAAAAAAAAAAAAAGGGGGGGGGGGAACAAATTCTTTAAGACAAGAAGAACGACCTCCTTGAGGCACTCCAGCTGGCTTTATGTCCGATAATTATGGCGCCCCTACTTGCAAATATTTGTATAAATGGGAAGATCTTACGTAGGTCTGAGGTTTCCAAAATGGGGAACTTTGGATATTCTCAAATTGGTTTTCTTGCGCGCTAAACTAGAGAAATTAGGCTCTCGAATTAAGGAAAATGAATGGGAATCATACTATAGCTGGCACTTGGGAAAATCGCCAGTATACACGGACAGTCTTGCCCCAGGGTTACTCCGAAAGTCCTACGTATTTTCTCAAATATTAAGGGCTGATTTAGATGATATTGTATTCTCAAATAAATCTACCCTAATTCAGTATGTGGATGATCTGCTGTTGTGTTCACCCTCCCTGAGTGGAGGCAGAGGAGACACTATATACCGCTACAACAGCTTGCTCTGAAGGGACACAAAGTGCCCCGAGATAAATTACAATTTTGTCTCCCCCAAGTTAAATACCTAGGACACACGATTTCCCCAAAGGGACTTCTAATAAACCCTGAGAGAATCTCTGCCATCATGACCTTTCCCTTGCCCAAGACAAAAAAAATCCAAGAGGGTTCTTAGGGGCCGTGTGTGGTGGCTCATGCCTGTAATCCTAGCACTCTGGGAGGCCGAGGAGGAAGGATCGCTCGAGGTCAGGAGTTCCAGACCAGCCTAAGCAAGAGCGAGACCCCTGTCTCTACTAAAAAATGGAAAGAAATTATCTGGACAACTAAAAATATATATAGAAAAAATTAGCCAGGCATGGTGGTACATGCCTGTAGTCCCAGCTACTCGGGAGGTTGAGGCAGTAGGATTGCTTGAGTTCAGGAATTTGAAGTTTCTGTGAGCTAGGCTGACACCACGGCACTCTAGCCCGGGCAATAGAGTGAGACTCTGTCTCAGAAAAAAAAATAAAAATAAAAAAGAGCGTTCTTAGGGTTACAGGCTACTGCAGAAGTTGGATTCCAAATTACTCATTAATGGCTCAGCCCTTATACAAAAACCTAAAGCATCACCAACCAGACCCAATCTGCTGGAGAGAAAGGGAAAAACAACACATACAGGATTTAAAATAAGCTCTTACCCAGGCACCTGCTTTAGGACACCCCAACTACATCCTTCCTTTTTTTCCTTTTTGTACATGAAATAAATGGAAATACTCTTAGAGTATTAACTCAGGAACATGGTGACAATCACAGGCCAATTGGTTACTTTAGCCAACAGTTAGATCCAACAGCAAAAGGACACCCTCCTTGTATGACAGCCATATCAGCTGCAGCCATTTTATGTAAGAAAATTGAGGAATTTGTCCTGCGGTCCCCACTAATAATTTATGCCCCCCATTCTGTAAAATCTCTCCTAAATTCTCACCACACTTAACACTATTCTGTAAGTCGCCTTGCCTCCTACGAGGTGTTTTTGCTTTCTGCCCCTAACATCACTTTAAAGCAATACTCTTAACCCTGCTACTCTCCTCCCTCTTCCAGGTGAACAAGAGGAAGAACATGACTGCAGTCTGCTAACTGATATCTTACTCTCTCCTAGAGCAGATTTATAGGAAACTCCCATCAAGAATGCCAAATTAATTTGGTTCACAGATGGTTCTTATTTAAAGGATGATCAGGGGCATTATCAGGCAGGATATGCCATCACTTCCATAGTAGACGTAATAGAAAATGCCCAACTCCAAGGAGTAAAATCAGCTCAGATGGATGAATTAATAGCATTAACTAGAGCTTGCATTTTGGCTGAAGGGAAGATAGCTGATATACACACTGATAGCAGCTATGCCTTTGGAGTAGCCCATGATTTTGGCATGCTATGGAAACAGAGAAGGTTTCTTACCTCATCTGGAAAACCTATAAGAAATGGGCACCAAGTCTCAGAGCTATTAGAAGCAATTCAAATGCCAGAACAACTGGCAATCATAACAATTCCTGGGCATTCCAAAGATAACACTGAAGAAGCTAAGGGAAACAACCTAGCCAATGCTGCAGCAAAGAATGCTGCCCTAGAAAAGATGGCTTGTCCTATACAAGAATGCACCTTCTGTCCCACCAATACCCTCACTAACATTCTTTTACAATACCAACAGGCATCAACCCCCTGAGAGAAACAAATCAACAAATCTGGCAGCAAAAGGGTGGTGTATTTGACCCAAATAGAGAGTTGTGGCTGGGTCCTAACAAAAAACCTATAGTTCTTTTAGGTGCACAATTTCCTCTCCTTCAATTCATTCATGAAATGACTCACTGGCCCCTTAAGAAAATGATATTATGGAGAAAACAATATTTCTGGAAACCATCCCCCACAATAGCCTAAAAGGTATATTTTCATTGTACTATATGTCCAAAACATAACCCTAGCAAGCCTTTACATGGCTCCCAGGGCCATTTTCCCTTGCCTACAGGACCATTTGAAGTTTGGCAACTGGACTTCATCCAGATGCCGCCATCCCAGCATTATAAATATGTGTTGGTGTTGGTGTGTATGTTCTCTCACTGGTTAGAAGCATTTCCCTGTTGGAGGCCTACTGCCTTAACAGTAGGCAAAATACTACTGGAAAGAATCATTCTAGTTTGGGGAGTCCCTTCTGAGTTACACAGTGATCATAAGACTCACTTTACTACACAAATTATTCAATCCATTTGCAAAATTTGGCCCATAATACAACATTTCCATTATGCCTATCATCTCCAATCCTCTGGGTTGGTAGAACGGACAAATATCACAAGAAAAACTCAATTAGCTAAATTAACTGAAGCCTTTAACCTCCCCTGGCCGAAAGCCCTCCCACTGGTTTTGCTTAACCTTAGATCCTCTCCTTTTGGAAAGCACTGTCCACCTTATGAAATAATAACAGGGAGACCTATGAGTTTGGACGAGGGCTTATATGAGCCAGCCTTACTTAAAGGAGAAATACTACATTATTGTCAGGGGCTACTTAAAATTCTAACGAATAATACAAAGCTGGTAACAGAGTCTTTCCACAGTGAGCTCCCGGGGGCTGAAGACTCCAAGGATCATGGATTACAGCTAGGTGACTTTGTTTATTGGAAAAGGCACCAACTAAAAGACTCCTTACAACCTCGCTGGAAATGACCTTACCAGGTACTCTTAACTCTTGTGCTGCAAAATTGAAGGGAGTCGCCTCTTGGATTCATGTTTCACATCTAAATCGAGCGCCCGACCATGTTCTCGACCACACCTGGACCTCCAAATTTGTCTCTGACACCTGCCTATGACTTCAGAAAACATCTGAGGTGCAACTGGCCTCCAAAGCAACATCCAAAGCAACACCTGAAGCAGACAGTCTTTCTGAGACATCGGACCAGGCCAGTCCTCATGAACCCTAAAATAACTTTCATTCTTACTTTACTTGCTATACAGTATATTGCTGCAAACCCTGAATGCCCTAACCAACCCTAAGAGGTTGTTTGAGATCTATGGAATCTCCCTTGGTATAACTTTCTAAACGGATATGGTTATGAATCTCTTTGTTAAAATTAGAAAAATATTTCACTTATTCACCCTCCTTCCCATAATTTCTTCTATTTGCCTACCCCACACTCCTTCTCTCTTCAAACCTAAAAATTTCTCCTGGCTCCCTTCAAACCTCACTACCTTCCCTGCTGGTAGAATTCACATCATTTGGTATGACAGAGATCAGGATGAAATGGAGCCCACTGAATGGAACAGTTCCACTGTAAACATCCCTAGAGGGGCCCCCTTTGCAGGGTACCTCTATTATAAGGCCTTCACCAAGTATGATGCCCTGCAGGAATATTTACCGAATAATGCCTCAGGACGATTATTGAGGGGATCTAATCAGGTAGAATATTGTATAACAATAGACACTGGTGATGACAAACTCAGACAATTGCCTGGGTATGATGGGAGGAACCTAGCAGCTTCCTGTGTAAACTGCCGCAGCATAAGCTGCCCGAGCAACCACCAGCCCTGTGCTTGTGGCTGGATGCTCTTGTCCAGCACCAACCACACTGACACTGCCCATAAAGAACTTTTTATGGGAGCCAGTTGGTGGACAGAAGTCCCTGACAGTACAAATTCCACCCTAAGACAAGGGCGCCTCTGGGAAGCCTTATGGCACACCCAGACAAAGGCATACTTAGGTGTAACCTCCACCCATCTGACAATTGTCTGGGATCCCCAGCGGTTCTGGGTTGACTCCATTTATCCGAATTGCACTGAGGCCATTAGTGTACAACAGCAACAGCATTCCTGGCGGATACACCAAAATTGGCCATCCAAAAGACTAAAACATGATCTCATGAGAGGCATTGGAGCTGGGCTAGGTATACTGGGACAAGCTGAATTCACGGCTAATGAGGAGAGACATTCCATGGAGAAGGATTCTCTCTCAAAAATTGGCCACATAGAAGGAATGCTGTTCCAAGAAGAAGGGAAGGGATGGGAAGCTGCCCTAAAGGATAATGCAGCTCTCCTCAAGTGGATAGAAGAGACCAGACAAACCATAAAGATATACGCCCAAACCCAAAGGTGGGAGTGGGCATGCACTCTAACCCAACAAGGACTCATGTCTATGTTATTACAAATGGAATCTGAAGTAGCTATGAAACAATGTCCTACAGTACTCAGTGCTGAGGCTCAATCTAGACACCTATGGAAAACATATGGTTCCCCAAATTTATGGAAATTTTTAGATGGTAAATGTGACCTTAAACATTGTATTTTTAAAGTGTAGACATTAAAGTTGAATGAGGTTCAACAGTATACTGTAGTTCGACTAGCTGGCATTGGAACCATTGTCAATAATACAAGAATACTCCCCATGGGAAGCCGATGGGCTATTTTAGCTGATGAAAACACATGGCGTCCCATTTCCCGCTCAGACTGTGAAAACAGAAAAGGAGAATGGCTATGCCCTCAAAACGCTTGGAACCCTGATTTCTCCCAGACTTGGCCCCTAGTATCCACCCCCATAGAACATAACATCTGGTATATGGGAAAAGGCCGCTTTTGCTGGGAGGGACAAAAAAATGACATTATAGAATTATATGATCTCTCCTATAACAAAACCTCCTTTTCCCTCCCAAACACTAGTATATGGTGTAACACAAAGGTGGTGGGGAAGTTAGATTTGCTGTAAACAAGTCCTATGATAATTTGAATTTTGAAGACCAGATGTTTCTTGAATTCGATTTACACCCTCCTCAGGATGTTATACCTATGGAGACAAATTGGCCAGAGGAAATATTAAATTTATTAGATTCTGGATTGGTGTCAGTTTTACAATCCTCAAATAAAATTTACCATAAGGTTCAATTGACTGTTGATAAGGAAGGTTAACATATTGTAAGTCTGATTAAAGACTATGATGATGCATGCAGAGGATTTTTCGTCTGGTTAGGCTGCTTACTACCTTCTGATTCTACCTATAACTCTCTTGGACACCTACTGTTTAGTACTTTTATGACAGTCATTGCTGTATTATCATGATATGTTTTTTTGTAAATGCTATACCAGATACAGGAAAAGGAGAAAAACCCAACCAAAGGCCTGGATCACAATAGCTCGCAGAATAGATCTGGTCCAAGACGTTTTTTCATACTAAACCCTAGGCCTGACTCTATCTGGCCCCTTTAACAATTGGCTATTAAATCAAGTGGAGTCATGTCCCTCCCCTAAGATATAACACTGCCTATTTCACATCACTGGATGACCAGATAGACAACTCTAGGAATGAGCCTTCCTAGCACTGTGGGACCTCATACTGGTTATTGGCCTACACATGCATTCACGGAATGATCTTTGGCCAACAGGGGGAACTGAGGACTGAACTCTGATCTCTTTCTTTTGCTCAAAATTCCTTCCTAAGGTGGCCAGATGAGTCACACTCACAAATGGTAAATTCCCACTAAGTAGGTTTTGTTAACCAAATATAGTGTGGTTTACTTCCCAACCTGATTCTGGTATAGGTATAGCATTAACATCACCTAAAAGATAGAAAGCCCCCATCTTAACTCAAGTATCCCAGAAGATCCTTACCTTAACTTGAAAGATTCTCCTGTCTGGACCTCTCAGAGTGCTCACATCTTTGTCTTAAATTAAGCATTTCCTTTCTGGTCTTTTAGATAAAGCCTAACTCTCTCAGCCAATTGTCAGCCAAAGAGTCTTCAAACCCACCTATAACCTGTAAGCCCCCGCTTCAAGATGTCCCACCTTTTTTGACCAAACCAATGTATGCCTCTCATGTATTGATTTATGACTTTACCTGTAATCCCTGTCTCTCTGAAATGTATAAAACGAAACTGTAACCCAGACACAGCGAGTCCACTTGCTCAAGGCTTCTTGGGAGTGGCTCCAGGCCATGGTCCTCAAATTTGGCTCAGAATAAAACCTCTTTCAAATATTTCAGAGTTTGGATTTTTCCATCCACAATTCAAATAAATGAGCACTCATAAAACGTATAGTAATGAACTTAATTTTTTTAGTTTCTGTGACTTAAAGTCTTTGAAAAAACTAATTTGTGTATTTTTATCTTGTTAGTCTGCCTGCTGTCAATTTGGTTTCTAGATCCAGCTGAAAAGTCCACTAAAAACTAAAAAGGGCCAGCCTAAAACAAAATGATCTTTAGTTACGCAATTCTTTGATATATAAATTATTGATTTATGGCCAAATATATGAAAAATGTTCAATATTACTAATCATCAGGGAAATGCAAATTAAAACCACAGTGACATACCACCTTACCCCTGTGAGAATGGCATTACTAAAAAGTCAAAAACCAATAGATGCTGGTATGGATGCAGAGAAAAAGTTATGCTTGTACAGGAAAAAAAAACCACACGGCCTCCTCCTACCTTGTTCTCCGGAATCTGGGGCATGTTGCTCTTGAGCCTCAGATCCGAAGCCAGCGCGTCTGACCGCATCACTCCCTTTGTGTTTCTGTGGCGTTCTGTCTGTGTTGCTGTTTAGAGTAAATAAGCTGTTTATATAAAGGTTAAAAAAATTTTTTTTTTCTGTTCAGAAATTGTCCTCAAGGAGTGCACTCTAAGAGCAAACCCAGGTGGGAAACAAATACTTTGCAATCATCTCTCCAGAACAGTGGTTCTTAATCTTGGCTGCACATCGGAATCACCTGGCAAATTAAAATAGTGATGCCTGGGCCTGTCCCTAGGGTATCTGATTTAATCAGCCTGGGCATCAGGGTTTTATATTTTCAAAATGTTTTTAGATTCACTGAAGGCTTTCATACACCTTTCACCCACCTCCCCCTAATGTTAACATAACCTTGGTATATTTATCAAAACTAAAATATTAACATTGGTGCAATGATACATGATACTGTTAACTAGAGACTTAATTTGAATTTTACCATTTTTTCCAGTAATGTCCTTTTGCAGGATCCAATCCAGGATATCAAGTTGCACTTAGAGCTATTGCTTTTTTCCCTAACTTTATATTTTGAAATAATTAGATTCGTAGGAAGTTGCAAAGATAGAGGTCCCGTGCACCCTTCATTCAGTCTCCCTCAATGGTTATATCTTACATAACTAGAATACAGTATCAGAACCAAAACTTTGACCCCTGTGCAATGCGGGTGTGTAGTTCTACATCATTTTGTCACATGCACATTTATGTAACTACTGCAACAATCCATACAGAACTGTGTTATCGCCACTGAGATCTCCCTTGGACTACCCCTTTAGACCCCTCCCCACTACCATCCCTTACCCCTGGAAACGACTTATCTGATCATCTCCATTATTTTGGCATTTCAAGAAGGTTATATAAATGGAATCATACAGTATGTAACCATTTGGGATTGGCTTTTTTTCACTCAGTGCAATTCTCTGGAGATTCATCAGGTTGATTCACGTGTCAGCAGATCATTCCTTTTTAATGCTGAATGGTATTCTATGGTATACTCGTCCCCATGAAGGAAATCTGGATTGTTTCCAGTTTTTGGTTATTGCAAATAAAGCTGCTGTGAACATTCATATACAAAAACAAAAAACAAGCAAACAAACAAAAAAAGCAAATAGAGGCTTCTCTTTGCACTGTTGGTGGGGCTGCAAATGGGTACAACCTTTATTGAACACACTGTGGAGATTCCTCAAAGAGCTAAAAATAGACCTACCATTTGATCTAGCAATCCCACTACTGGGTCTCTACCCAAAGGAAAAGAAGTAATTCTATCAAAAGACACCTGCATTTGAATGTTTATCGCAGCACAATTCACAATTGCAAAGATATGAAATCAACCTAAGTGCCCATAAATACATGAGTGGATAAGTAAAATGTACCATGTGTATATACATACACACATTTCTATATGTACCATGGAGTACTACTCGGCCATAAAAAGGAATGAAATAATGTCATTTGCATTAACTTGGATGGAACCGGAGACCATCATCCTAAGTGAAGTATTTCAGGAAATGGTCGAAAAACCACCACATTTTCTCACTAATAAGTGGGAGCTAAATGATGGGTACACATGGGCAGGAAAAGACGTAAAGGACATTAGAAACTATGTAGAGGGGAGGGTGGAAGTGAAGTGAGGGATAACAACTTATCTGTTGGGTACAATGAACATTGTCCTGGCGGTGGTCACACCAAAAGCCCTGATTTCAGCATTATAGAATACATCCATGTAACAAAAAACTTTTGTACCCCTTAATATTTTGAAATTTTAAAAAATTACTGATTTAATAAAAATAGCTGTATTTTCTGAGTTGACAGGATTTCCATGTATTTAACTTTTAGGTTCTCACTCAGGTAAACACCTGATATTAACAGGCTATAAAATTGGTTCATTAAAAAAACTTGAAATAATGACTAGTTCTAATATCTCAATTTTCACAAGTAATCTAGATAGTTGTTAAAATAAGTAAATTGGGTAATTGTAAATGGAATAAATGCTATAAAATGCAATGTAATAGAAATATATGTGATAAAAATAACTAAATTTACTGTTAATTGTAAACTTTTATCAGATTTTTAACCGTGGCTATTCTAAGTTTTTGTCATCCACAGTTATCATTTTGAGTCCTTCTCTAAAAATATTTACAATAAGATTCTTGGAAAAAACTCTAAAAAGTACTCGTAAATACAGGTTTCTAATAGGTTTTTGTTTTTTGTTTTGTTTTGTTTTTTTGGGCAGAAACTAATGTTTACTTTCTATCAACCTTATTTCCATCTTGCTTAAAAGCCTACGGAAGCAGCTTAGGAAAGGTGGGTTTCTGATACCTTTCAGATCAATGGACTAAATAGAAAATTCCAGAACTTGAAATAAAGAAACTGATGGATTCATGAAACTATTAATGGAGGTCAAGCAGAATAATAGTTGATTACATGAGCTTGAGTAACTGATAAAGGTAATGTTTTTATGACTCTTACTTGAATCGTTGGCCCTTTACTCAAAGTTTCTGCTTTCCAGATTTAAGAAAATTCTCTCTTAAACTATCTATAATTTATAGCAGTTTGGTAAAGTATACTTTTGTAAACAAAGATAAAAGCATTTGTTTTCAGTTGTGTTCTCCTTACTTGATTCCCCAGAGTTAAAAAATTATTTGTGCATATTTTTACAGCTATATGGTCAATTGTATAAATTCAATAAAACTCTGCTCTCTTTATAGCAGAATACAATTGAAAACATTGGTTATGTTACCAAGGCTTTGACTGAAATATTCTATTTGAAAATCTGCATAAAATGCCTGACTTCAAGGGTTCTCAGCCTTACAATGAGGAAATAAAAACTGTCACTTTTTGGCAGGCCTAGGAACCTTAAGACTATAAGTAAAATCTAAAGTCTGCCTTGGTTTGGCTTCTTATCCTCAAGGAGTTTTTGTAGAGATGGGGTCTTGCTATGTTACCAGGGCTAGTCTCAAACTCCTGGCCTAAAGCAATTCTGCTCAGCCGCCCAAAGTGCTCAAGAGGTTTTTAAATCTGAAATTCCTATATGATAATGTAGAGAAAAAAAGTAAAGGTTTTAAAGAAAAGCTATAATATACCTGTTATGATATTGTAACTCTGTACATTGTTTTTGAGTTCTTGTTATCTACCTACAGACTAGACCCTAAATTCTTCTAGGTTTCTCCAACCTATCCATCTTCCATAAAATTACTAAAACGGGAACTGCTCTATTCCTAAAGCCCTATAAGATGAACCTAGATAAATTTTAAGGTGTTATTCTCATGCTAGATGTAGAGGCCACAGAGAAAGTTCATCAAACCACTCAGTGTCATAACCAGAGACATTCAAACTGCAAACCAAGATGAGAAGTTGATGTGAACACCTTTTACTAAGACATTGAAACAAGACTCCCCCTATTGTAATGAGATTCTTATCCCTTTAATGCCTACTTTTTTCACTTAACAAAGGAATGCTATAATTAAACTTTCACAATCAGTAATTGCTATAGGTAATTTGACAAATCCTGACCTAAGAAATCTCTGTAGTCTACCTAGTGGGCAACTTTGACAATATCCTTGACACAACTTTTTGTTCAAATTGTACTGGTGGTCTCTTTTGTAGAATGGGTATTCTCTGCTTTAGTTTAACACAGTTATGAAATGCTACTCAATGGCTACAACAGCTCTCAGGAAATTTCCCCCATGATCTTTTGATGGGTTTAGTTGGTTACTTTCAAAATTAAGTTCATGGTTTAGCACTATTATTCAAACTAGATTTACTATATTGTTATCTTTTTTATTTCAAAATATTACAGGGTACAAATGTTTAGGTTACTTATATTGACTTTGCCCCAAGTCAGAGCTACAAGAATGTCTATCCCACAGACAGTGCACAACGAACCCCTTAGATATGAATATACCCATCCCCGGTCCCACCTCCCACCTGCCCAACACCTAATGTATATTACTACATGTGCACATAAGTGTTGATCAATTAGTACCAATTTGATGGTGAGTACATGTGGTGCTTGTTTTTCCATTCTTGTCATACTTCACTTAGTAGAATGGGCTCCAGCTCTATCCAGGATAATATAAGAGGTGCTAGATCACCATTGTTTTTCATGCTAAGTAGAACTCCATGGTATACATATACCACATTTTATTAATCCACTCATGTATTGATGGGCACTTGGGTTGTTTCCACATCTTTGCAATTGTGAATTGTGCTGCTATAACCATTCTAGAGCAGATGTCTTTTTTATAGAATGTCTTTTTTTCCTTTTGGTAGATGCCCAATAATGGGATTGCTGGATCAAATGGTAGGTCTACTCGTATATATTTTTTAGTTGTCCAGCTAATTTCTTCCTATTTTTAGTAGACATGGAGTCTATCTCTTACTCAGGCTGGTCTCGAACTCCTGAGATCTAACGATCCACCCACCTCAGCCTCCCAGAGTGCTAGGATTACAGGTGTGAGCCACTGTGCCCAGCCAGACATTTTATTTTTTTATTTTTATTTTATTTTTTTCTTGCCTCCCAAATAAAATGTTTTAAGTTTAGAAACTTATCTCTATATTTTATTTGACTTCAACATATCCATATCATGGACTCAGGAATAAAAAGGAATTATTGATACATGCAACAACTTGAATGAATCTCAAAAGAATTATGCTGTGTGGGAAAAAAAGCCAATCACGGAAGGTTATATACTGTATGATACCATTTATGTTACATTCTGGCAATGATAAAATAATAGAAATGGTGCATTAGTAGTTGCCAAGTGTTAGGGGTGAAGAAGGGGGCGTAGGATGAAGGTGGATATGTTTGCAAAAGGGCAACATGAGATTATTGTGGTGATAGAACTCTTCTGTATTTTGTTTGGTTATAGATACAAACCTACATTTATATAAAATTCCATAGAATTAGATACATACACAAATGAGTACAAGTGAAACTAGAGAAATCTGAATAAGATCAGTAGATTGTATCAATGTTAATATTCTGGTTGTGATATTGACTATAGTTTTGCGAGATATTATTGTGGGAAAAACTGGGTAAAAGTTACCTGCAAGCCCTCTTCTGTATGACTTCCTACAACTGCATATGAACCTTCAATTACCTCAAAATAAAGAAGAGTTGATTTTAAAAAGCACTTGCAAAAAAATAAAAGCAACCCAACTCTGATGGTTTCCTGTTGCCTAAAAAAAATGAAGTTCAAACTCTTTAGCTTCATACTCCTAGCTCCTTGCAAACAGATTTCAAATTCCCTTTTGAATATTACCTTCCAAAAGCCTTCTGCATATACTGGCTTAATCATTGGCTATTCCTGGGAGTGTCCTTATGTCTGCTTGTCCACTCAGCTTATGCATTCCTGCTGCCCTCCTCCCTTCCCCGTGCCCGACTTCAGCCCCTCATACACACACTCCAATCCTATTCCCCTCAAGGCTGGCCCGAATGGCACCTCGGGCTGGAAGGAACTCCCACGGCACCTTTCACCTAGTGTTGCAGCTGAGTGTGTACTTGGTTTATATTCTCCACAAAGCTATGAGCTTTTCTTGGACAGGACTGAGATTCCTTTATCTCTGACTCTCGCATAGATGCTAGCAAGTGCCAGTATGTTCCACTCAGAGGCAGCCACGATGGGGGGGGGGGGTGTTAGTCCGTTTTGCATTGCTAGGAAGGAATATCTGAGGCTGGGTGATTCATGAAGAAAAGAGGTTTATTTGGCTCATGCTTCTGCAGGCTGTACAAGAAGCATCACACCAGCATCTGCTTATGGTGAGGGCTTCAGGGAGCTTTCAGTCTAGGTGGAAGGAGAAGGGGGAGCAGGCTTGTCACCTGGTGAGAGAAGGAGCAAGAGCAAGAGGAGGAGGTGGTGCCAGGCTCTTTTACAGCAACCAGCTGTTGAGTGAAGTAATAAAGCGAGAACTCACCCATTACTGCAGGGAGAACACGAAGCCGTTCATGAGGGATCCACTCCCATGACACAAACACCTCTCACCTGGCCCCACCCCAACACTGGGGATGGAATTTAAATATGAGGTTTGGAGGGGACAAGTAGCCAAACTATATCAGGGAGCATATATTCAATCCAAAGGGGTGAAAGTCACCTAAGTAGAGCCAGCCTGACTTCTGCTCCAGGCCTAGTACCAGCACCTCTTTATCTTTAACCTTTACCCTCAATTTCCTCAACTGATAGTAGTGGTAATTGTCAGCAAGTGGTGATGTGTTAAAAAGCACCTTCCTTAATACTTGGCACATGACAGACACTCAGAAAACACAGCTGGAATTTGGGGACCTGGTTTCCATTTCCTGTTTGGTCACATACTAATTGTATGAACTCAAGCAGATGACGTTTTTCCCTTTTACATTTGGTTTCTTTATCTGTAAAATGGAGACAAAGTATTTATATCTGAAGTAAGATTGAATATTTGTGTAAAAGCACTTTTGAAATGTTAGAGCACAATATTCAAGCAAGGTACCATTTGTGGAATATGAATGAGCTAATATTCACTTGAACATTTGCCGTGAGCCAGGCATGGCTCTGATAATTTTACATGTGTTAACTATTTAGATCTTACTGTGATTGCATGAGGTGGGGACTAATGCTACCTACCTCCATTTTACTAATAAGGAGACTGGGCATGGAGTGGTTAGCTAAGTGGCAGAGGCTAGGAGGTCTAGCTAGCTCCAGAGCTCAAGCATTTTATACCATGCTGCCTTTCTAGTGGAGACCTTTGGGTGATGTTGGACCTTCACAGTTATAATTTTGGGATTCTGTTTTCTTTCAGTTTTTCACTAGATTCTCCCTACGCCCTTTTTTAGCTCTGTGGGAAACTAACGGCAGTTGTGTTCCCCATCCTTCACAAGGAAATAAGTATCTTCTTTACAATTTTTGACTTCCCTGGATCAGAGTTGCTTAAGAATCCCTTTTCTTATCCCATTCAAGTGTCTTCTCCTACTCCTACCAAGTCTGCTCCCAACCTGTCTGCTTTCTCCTAGCGCCTGGCTGGTCCAAATTGCTCCTTGCCGGCCAAGATAGCATATCCTACTTCATAGAGAAATGAGGCTACCAGACAAAAACTCACCAGCTCCTGGCCCACAAACGTCCTCCAGTGTTTTCTCTCTCCTCTGTCCAAGATTAAGAGCTTCATCTGAGCCCTTGATTGTTTTTCAACCTGTGGTCCTAGGCTCACCTGAATTGGAATCACCTGGAATTCTTGTTAAAAACATCTAGCCCATATCTACAGAATCAGAATCTGAATGTGGGGCCTGAAGGAGGGGGTGTCTGGAGTTTATCAAGCTCCCTCAGGGGATTCTGATGCAGAGGCAAGCTTAAAACTAACCTTAACCTTGCTTGATCAATCATTCCCCCTCTAACCTATCACTTATCGCTCATTGTCAATTAGATTCTTTCTCTTAGCCTACAAATATACTCAGCTCTCTTCAATCCCAATAATAAAAGGTCTTGTATCACAGGGTTGTGGTGATGCATAACGTTAGTACATGTAAAACCCAACTGTACCTAGTATGTACATGTATTGGCTGTTTTTTTTCTTAGATTTGTTTGAATTAACTGAAGTCCATAGTTTATTCATATTCTTCAGTTTTTACCTAATGTCCTTTTTCTGTTCCACAATCCCATCCTATTACATGTAGTCATTATATCTCCTTAGCTCCTCTTGGCTATGCAGTTTCTCAGAGCTTCCTTGTTTTTGATGACCTTGACAGTTTTGAGGAGTAGTAGTTAGGTACTTTGTAGGATACTCCTCTATTGGAATTTGGATGATTAAAAAAAAAAAAAAATCACGATTAGACCAGGCTTGTGGGTCTTTAGGAGGAAGATCCCAGAAGTACTGTTTTCATTATATTACATCCAGGGTACATACTATCAACATGACTTAAGACTGTTGATGTTGATCTTGATCACCTGGCTGAGGTGTTTGTCAAGTTTCTCCACTGTAAAGTTTCTCTTTTTCCTGCTTTCCATACTCTTTGGAAGGAAGTCACTATGTGCAACCCACTTAAGAAGTGAGGATTTTGCTCTTGTTCTTTGAGGGCAGAGTACATAAAATTTTAAAAAAATATTTGAAATACTTCTGCATGGAAGATGTATATCTTCTCTCCATTTATTAATGTATTCAATCATTTATATCAATATAGATTTATGGATACTTATTTTATACTTTGTTTTGATTATAACCCAGTACTACTTTACTGTATCATGATGCTTTGTTCGAATTTTTCCAGCTTTGGCCATCAGCAGTTCTTTCAGCTGGCTCCTGGGCTCCTTTGAAATACTCTCTTTAATGGGCTGAGGTTTCTTGGGTGTACTTTAGCAATTCCTTGCTTTCTGCCACTACAGGATGCTCCAGACTCATTTGTATATATCATGACTCAGTGCTACAATCAGCCATTTCTCCAAGTAGAATGATATTTAAAAAAAAAAAAGATCTAATATGCTCATTGCTAATGAGAAGTCATTGCTTTCAGGCCCCCTCAGCTGACAGGGCAAAAAAAATTTGTGTGTGTATACTGGTACTTGTATGTACAAATATCTATAATTATTTCTATCTGTACCCATTTGCATCTATATGAAGTTAAATATGAATTCTTACTGATGTCTCCAATTCTAACCCATTACTATAGGGATCATTCTAGCCCTCTCCCTTTGCTGATCTGAAAATTTCTACTCCAGACATCTGGTTCCCACTTTCTGCCATAGTTACTTAATTATCCAATCCAAGTATACATGTATAGCCCATTCAGAACTGTTAACTGTATTCCCATGGGAAACATCTTTATCAACTAGTGTTGATCATTTTGCATATATTTATTGGCCATTTGCCTATCTTCTTTTGAAAAACTTCTGTTCATGTCTTTTGCCCAGTTTTCAATGGGATTTTTTTTTTCTTGCTGATTTGCTTGAGTTCTTTGTGATTCTGGATATTAGCCCTTTCACAGATGTGTAGTTTGCAAATATTTTCTCTCATTCTGCAGTTGTCTATTTGCTCTGTTGACTATTTCCTTAGCTGTGCAAAAGGTTTTTAATTTAATCAAGTCCCATTTATTTTCTCCCCTCTTTTTCTGCTTTCTCTGGTTTTAGAACATTTTATATGATTCCATTTTCTCTCTTCTCTTAGCATATCAATTATACTTAAAAATAGTTTTTTTAGTAGTTGCCCTAAAATTTACAATATATATTTATGACTAATTAAATTCTACTTTCAAATAATACTGTTCCACTTTACATACAATGCAAGTACGTTATAACATAGTATTCCCAATTCATCCCCATTTTTTATAAAATTGCTGTTATTCATTTTATTTATCTATGTGCTATCAGCACCTAATAAATTGTTACTATTATTACTTTGAACACTTATCTATTAGCTCAATTAAGAATAAGAAAAATAAAATATTTTATTTTACTTTCATTTATTCCATCTTCAACATTATTCCTTTCTTTTTTAAAATCTGAATTCTGACCTATATTATTTTCCTTCTCCTTGAAGGATTTCTTTTAATAATTCCTACATAGAAGATCTGATGATGATGAATTTCCATTGTTTGTGTGAGAAAGTCTTCATTTCTTCTACTTTTGAAGAATAATTTTCCTGGATATAAAATTCTAGGTTGGCTAGTGTTTTTCTTTCAGCACTTTAAATATTTCACTCATCTCTTCTTCTGACAAGAAGTCTGATGTAATTCTTATCTTATTCTTCTGTAGGTAAGGGTTTTGTTTTTCTTTCCAGCTTTGGTTTAAGATTTTTCTCTTTGTCATTCTGAAGATTCAATATGATATACCTAGGTGTGTATATTTTGGTATTTATCTTGGTTGGTGTGCTATGAGCTTCCTGGATCTGTGGTTTGATGTCTGCAATTAATCCATTATTATTTCAAATATTTCTTCTGCTATATTCTCTCTTTCTTCTACTTTTGGTATTTCCATTACATATATGTTATGCTTTTTTCTAATTGTATCACAATTCTTAAACATTCTGTTCTTTTTATTATTATTTTTTGATTTTTGCATTTCAGTTTGGGATATTTATATTGATATATCTTCAAACTCACTGATTTCTTTCCTCAGCTGTGTCCAGTCTTCTGGTGAACCTATCAAAAGCATTCTTTATTTCTGTTATAGTAAGTCCTCACATAATGTTGTCAATAGGTTCTTGGAAGCTGTAACTTTAAGTGAAATAGCATATTATATAAAGAAGCCAATTTTACCATAGGCTAACTGATATAATCAAGAGTTAAGTTGCTATATCATCTCTCTTAAAGTTGCAGTTTCCAGGAACTTATTGATGACGTTAATTGAGGACTTACTGTACAGTGTTTTTTATTTCTAGTATTTCTTTCTGCTTCTTTCTTAGAGTCTCCTTCTCTCTGCTTACATTACCCATCCGGTCTTGCATGCTGTCTATTTTAAGAAAATTTTTTTCATTAGATCCCTTCATATTGATCACATTTATTTTAAATTTCCTATCTGGTAATCACAAAATCTGTATCATATCTGAATCTGATTCTGATACTTACTTTGTTTTTGTACATTGTGTGTTTTTTTTCCCTTTTACTATGCCTTGTAAATTTTTGTCGAAAGGCAGATATAATGTATCAAGTAATTGGAACTAAGGTAATTAGGCCTTTAGTATGAGATCTGTGTTAATCTGGTTGCAGGTTGGGCTGTGTTTAATGTTTTCCGTAGCTTTAGGTGTCAGAGGCTTTAGTTTCCTCTAATGTCCTTGTTTTATTTTTTCTCCCCTGTTTTCTTTGAGTTTCCCTAAGAGATCCTTCTAAAATAGTCTTGCAGCTTTTTCAGTTATAATCCACTGTTATTAAATTGAACCTCTGTTGATGTGGTGATAGGGTATAGTAGAGGGAACAGTTCTATAATCTTATGTTTAAATCTCAGCTTTTAGTGGGCCTGAGTCCCTGAGCTTCAGAAGTGTTTCTTGGCCTTTATTTTTATTTTTTATTCGTCTAGGTGAAATAGGAATGCTACAGAGGGCCAGAGTTGGCCCATCACCCTGCCTCCAGGTAGATACCACTCTGGTGAAGTTGTTTCCCTACCTCTGGCCACAAATGAATTCTCCTATTTTGGGGATTAACTTTAGTTTTATCTTCCACAATTATGTTTTTAACTTTGTATGTGGTATGTATTGATCTAGTTTTATTTTTTTTTTATATAATGGAGCAGGTTTCTCAATGCCATCTAATAATTAATTAGACACATATTTATAATGGAAAAAAAATGTTGAGAGATTTCTCCCAATTTTAGGGGGCTGTGGCTGGGGATGGGGTTGGAGGAATGAGGAAAAGGTTCACAGAGAACATGCCATGCCACCTGGGGCAAACCTTGAAGGGAGGAGAGGACGTTGGGGAAAAGGCATTCCAGACAGAAAAACAGTGCCGACCAGCCCTGAGCCAAGAAAGCATCTATGAATGAAATAGTAGTTGAATTGGAATCTATCCTAGAAATCATCTGTGGTCTAATTACCTCATTTCTTAGGTAAGTACTGTGATTTGCCCAAGAT
The DNA here is from genome assembly GCF_041146395.1 of Eulemur rufifrons. Lineage (NCBI taxonomy): Eukaryota > Metazoa > Chordata > Mammalia > Primates > Lemuridae > Eulemur > Eulemur rufifrons. Next base: position 51,992,641 of record NC_090990.1, read on the forward strand.
TACACAGCTAGAAAGCTGGAGAGCTGGGATTCAGATGCAGGAAGAATGACTTCAGCATTCCCATCCATAGCAGATGGGGACCTGCTCAAGGTGGCCCAGCCAATTAGGCACACTGGTTCTGAACATGGTTCTGCCAGACAGAGCAAAGCCTTTTCTTCCCAGTACTTCTCTTGCCCCTACTCCCAGTTTCTCTTAGGCACTATGATCTACTAAAATGACAGGAAAGAGCTGCCTAGAAAGAGAAGAAAAATTAATAAAGAATGAAAATAATTATTCCCATTAAAAACAATAGGCAAAATTTCACTCCCTTTGTAAGTAAAAAAGTTTAGTTTTCAAGCATATTCTCTTTTGATTGTTCCCATATGCACAGTGTTTCCACTGTGAATACCCATTGGATAAACAAACATATTCTGTTGTACAAGTCAATAAAGAAATTGGTTTTGACCCCCTTGTGTCATTTTGGCATGACTTTGAATGCTATTGTGGAACATAATGTTATATGATCCTCATTTCACCATTTTAGGGCAAAATCCTATTTCTACCAGTAAAATTGAGTTCTGCAATCTTGCTTTTAAAAAAAAAAATTATTTTATAACTGTTTTGGATATATAGAATTATTGCAAAGATAGTATAGAGTTCCCATATACCCCACACCCAATTTCCCCTATTATTAACATGCTACATTCATATTATACATATACATTTGTCACACTTAATAAACCAAATTGATACTAATTATAAACTCAAGTTCATACTTTGCTCAAATTTCCTCTAAAAGGATCTTGGTCTTTTTTTTTAAGGCCTTCAACTTGTTCAATGAGTCCCACCCACATTATAGAGGGTAATCTGCTTTGCTCAAAGTCTACTGATTTAAAAAATCGTATCTAAAAAAACACCTTTAAAGCAACCACAAACTGGAATTTGACCAAACAACTGAGAACATAGCCTAGCTAAGATGACACATAAAATTAACCCTCACAGATAGTACAGAGCATTCTTGTGTACCCCCTACCCAGTTTCTCCTGTTATTAACATCTTACATTACTATGGTACATTTGTCACAATTAACGAACCAATATGCACACATGATTATTAACTCAAATTCATATTTTATTCAGATATCCTCATTTTCTTTTTTTCTAATGTATTTTTTCTGTCTCAGGATCCCAACCAGGTTACCACACTGCATTTAGTAGTCTTGCCTTCTTAGGTTCCTCTTGGTTGTGGCGGATTCTCAGATTTTCCCTGTTTTTGATGACCTTGACGGTTTTGAGGATTACTAGTCAGGTATTTTGTAACGTGTCTCCTAATTGGGATTTGTCTGGTATTTTTCTCATGATTAGGCTGGGCTAACGTGTTTGGGGAGGAAGACCACAGAGGTACAATATCATTTGCATTGTATCGTATCAAAGGTATATATGGTCAACATGATAATATCACTATTGATATTAACTTTGATCACCTGGCTGAAGTAGTGTTTGTCAGGTTTCTTACTCTAAAGTTACTCTTCTTTTTCTCCCTTTCCATACTGTACTTACAACCCTTCTTTTAAATTTTAAGGCTAACTAATAAAATTTCACAGGCTGGTGTTCAAAATGAAGTCTTTTCAATTAACAGAAGGATTCTTAGAAAAGATCAAGAAAATGCTTCCTTTCTCCTGCATCAACAGTGAGAGAGAGGTTTCCTTCCGACTCATAAAGTTTGTACAAAGAATCTGATCTGATAAAGTCTTAAGCTGACAACATGCACAAGAGTTTTGTTTTTCTGTGCAATATGGAGACGTATTTGTAACATTCCAATTGGTTTCGTTCTTTGTTAATATACAATTGCTCTTGGACACATAATGGAAGGATAATTGCAACATATCATAGTAATAACAAAAGAACAAAGAAGAAGGAAAACAAAGGACTATGAGAATGTTGGAGGAAAGGACAAAGTCAACAGGGCAACTCAATGACAGCTTCATGACAGGGATAAGGTATGAGTGTTGGTTTCAGAAGTGGAGGAGGATAAGGTAGCACCAGCTGCCCGCCCTAACATGAAAAGGAGAGATCTGCCATGTGAGAGCACAAGGTGGGCAAAACTTGTGTGCCAGGCTAACATAAGCATGGGTGAAGGGGACAATGGCATTTTTAGGCAAGGAAAGTAATATGATCAGATCTGAGTTTTAGAAAAATAAGTGGCAGCTGTCTAAATGAAATTGGAAGTATAAGAGCTTGAAGGAAAAAATAGGAATTATTATTAAAAAGTTATAAAAAGGTAGATAATAAAGGAGATGATATTGGAAATAGATAAGAGCAGAAAAATTTTAAAGATATTCGGAGGCAGAATAGACACAACTTGTGGCCAATCCCATATCTAACAGTAGCAGAGACTGGCAAGATGCTCACCACACCTCTGCCTTCTTCCTGGACACACAGCTGGACTACATTTCCCAGCCTCCCCGGCATTAGGCGAAGTTGTGGGACTGAGTTCCAGCCAAACAGAATGATGTGGATGAAAGTCATGTATGCCACCTCCAGACCTATCCTTCCCCCATCATAATGGAAATAGAGAACTCCTGAGATCACACTGAGAGCCATGCATAGCCATGTGTTCTGTCCCCAGTTAGGATGGAAGGAACTGTGGTTCTTAGATTACTGCTTGGAGAAGAATAACCCAACCTGTGTGCTACACCTTGAGACAAGACAGAAGTAAACTGCTTTCCTGTCGATCCATTACATGCTTGGGTCTATCTGCAATCGCAGCATGGCTCAGACTACCCTAACCAAATTAGAAATTGGTACCTTGAAGTGGGTGCTCCCATAGCAGAAAACTGAAGCATGTGACATGGGCTTTGTGAGGAAACAAATAATGGAGACTGGAAAAGCTGGGGAGTCCCGTGTTGCCATGGCAAAGTATTTGACAAAATTGCCTGCTTAAAGATCTAGAGAAAATGACTGTAAGTTGTCTGCGGCAAGCAGAAATGAAAGGAAATAGAGAAAGTCCAGAAATGTTGGTCTTGGAATAGATGGAAAGGAAACTGCTTCTAGATCCTGAATAGGAAGAAATAAGATAGAGGAAGCCAGAAAAGCCCATTAGACTCAGTTTGTGATAAAGATAAGAAAAGGTGTTGCCTCCCACAAGGCTGATAGTCTCAGGTTAGTGAGGGAGGCATGGGGGTGATCACGCGAAGAAAGAAAAAGGATTTGAGGATGACATCCAGGAAAGAAATTGAGGTGTGTTTAATGGCACAGGAAACTGATTAGAGACAAATAGATCAAAATCCTGCTAATTTTTGAGGGAATTTTATTGTCAAAGAAATTATTAGTCTGATCTAGAAAAGTATGAGAGGTTTGTTGTTGTTGTTTTTTTTTTTAGAAAACCTCAGGAAGGAAGCAAGTTGGGAGGGTCTACTCTTTAACACCCACATTAGATGTGGCCAAACATGAAAATGGACAGAAAAGAACCTACCAAAGAACAAGAGTAGGGGCCCCCCAGACCACTGAGTCAGAAAGGGCACCCCACAGAGCAGAATCATGGCCTAATGGACGACTCCCCTGTTTAGGGTGGAGAGTCTGCTCCGAACAAGCTCTGCCCAGTGGGAGTCCTGAGCTGCCACGGCCCATGACCATGGTGTGCCTCACATTCTTTCTGCCTTTTCTAATGAGAGTTTTATTGTGATTCTCTTGTCCTTGCTCCATAATTGTGTACATGGGGAGTGGCCCTAGGGATCGAGGGTAAATAACTTTATTTTTGCAACAGTAGGTCCCCAGACTAGAGAAGCCAAATCTGCACCTGACGGTGAGAACTGCCCATCACTCGGATATCCCAGACGCTGTGACTGCATAGGATTTTGGGGAAGGGCTCAAGTGTGTTTTTTTTTTTTTTGGTGTGAGAAGCAGGGTTAAATTGCTATTTGAAGACCAAAAGGGCAGTCTGTGTCAAAGAGTGACTAAGGGCTCACCAAGCCTGATTCCTCTTCTTTCTGGGAACACGTTAGGATTGCATTTCCCAGACTTCCTTGGAGTTCACAGAGGCCAGGTGACCGAGTTCTGGCCAATGGAATGCGAGTAGAATAATCCCTAAAATCCTGCACATGAAATAAACTTCTGTCATTTTGAGTCATAACATTCTTGGGTCTATCTGTTACCACAGCAGAACCTAACCTACCTCAACTAATGCCCTCGAATGTATAGATTACAAGTTTTCCTAAGGGCTCTATTAACTAACCTAACTAACAAAGTCAATCCAGTGAGGTATGTATAGGTATGATCCTCATTTTGCACCGAGGATACAGAAACTGAGAGATGCCCCAAGTCACACAAATAATAAGAGATAGAGCTGGGATCTGAAGCAAGATTCGTCTCACCCCAGAGCCCGAACTCTTCGTCACGATGCTATATCTCTTCTTGAAGCTGCAGACAATTCATTTGTGACTTGGAAGCTGGGACGACAGTAGGGATAATATTAATAATAGAATCCTGGAATATTGGAGAAGGTTCCTGGCAGTCTCAGTGAGGGCAGGACACGCAGTGTTGGAGGGATGAGTCAGTGTGCAAGGGACTGGAGTGTGCACGGGTGAGCACCCACAGGAGGCCTACATGTGTCAGTGGCTCTGGAATTTCTGATTTGAGAGGCTGAATGGCAGTCAGTGGGGTGGCGTGGCACTTGAATTGCAATGCATAGTATATTACATTAGATATAGAAAATGCCAATAGTCTTTATCTGAGAACGGGATAGGGAAGGCAACAGAGTTTGCCTAAATCTGACTTAAGCCAGTACTTCTCTTATACGTGTGGTCAGGCCCAGCCTCATCTCTCCCAACTTCTTTTCACATATCGGGGGCCTCACCCAACCTAAACCCTGCCCCTTGCCCTTTTCCACCTCTGTGAGCAGCTTGGTGGCAGAGTGGCAAGCATGCCCTCAAGAATCAGACAGAGCTGAGTCTGAATTCTGGCTTTGCAATTTATGGTCGATAATACATCCTTGGGCAAGTGTCTAATAATACCTAACCTAGTTCCTGGCCCATAAAATGCACTTAAGCAGCAGGAAAAAAAAAAACTATTGATATGTGAAACTTCAGTATTTTCATCTTCAAACAACATCTCCTACATGGCTGCTCACACCTGTGGTCGACTCCTCTGCAGACCATGCATTCTGCCTTAGGGTATGGCAAATAGGGTCAGTATGTAGCCATGGGGGTGCACAGGGAAGAGCCCTCATCGGGGCCTGGAAAGGTCAGCAAAGCCTTCTGGAAGAAGCTGCACTTGGATTCGGTTGGAAGGTGTAGTTGATTCATCCAGGGAGCAATGAGTAGGCAAGGCATTGATAAGTGGTCAAAAGTAGGAAGCCCACAGTATTTTGTGGTGGTGATTTTTGTTTCGGTAATATAGTCACCACCCCGGGGGTCAGTGGGACACATGTTTTAAAAGATAGCTTGAAGAAAGATTATAAGGTCTTAAAATCCAGGAAAGGAAATATGAGATTTCTCCTTCCCTCTTTTATTTTCTTGTATAACAACAGCAACAGCAACAGCAATGACAAAGGCCTACAGGAAAACAGTCCAGTCACTAAGCTGTGTTTTCAGATTAAAAATTAAAACCCAAATCTCGGCATCTCACGTGTAGATGAGGGAGCCAGTAGCCACACAAGAGGGTCTGGGCAAGATCACACAATAAAGATCTCCAAGGGGCTGCATTAGCTTGGGATGAATCACAGCAATTCACAGCTTTGTGTTGCTGAAGACATTTCAATTCTGCTATCAGCCATTTAGTGCTGAAAAGGTTTTTCTCTCATCTGGTCCATGAGTGAGACAAAGCAGGAGATTCAGAAGGAGGAGTGGGTTGGGTATGAACCAGGCAGGAGCCCCATGGGCAAGGATGGAGTGTGCTTGTGTGCTTGCATGCTAGTGAGGCCCAGAGTCTTGAGTTAAGCAAGGGGCTTTCTTCTAAGTCTTTGCTGAACTAACTTCTTCAAAATTTTCAGATTACATTGTGCATGTAGATTCCCTTCAATGACTACAACTTCATTTTTTTATTACTGGTTATAAACCATAGATAATTTCTCCCTTTTGTTTCATCAATGTTGTTTATAAATTGTCGCATCAACTATTACATTATTATAACTAACAATAAAAACCCACCCAATTTTGTGAGACTGGTCGAAGGCATTGCTGAATTTTAAAAAAATATTGAAATGTAGCACACATAAGAGTGTACGTATCATAGGCACACAGCTCAATATAACACATTACCATAATTAATAGGACATTTCCATCATCCCCAAAGCCAAGCTAGGGTCTGTTTCCCCAAACGATGCCCTCCCTATTTAATGACCACCCAGACTTTAAAGCTATAGTTTATTTTTGCTTGCTTCTGACCTTAAATAACATATATTCTTTTGTGTTGGTTTTTTGTGGTCAAAATAATGTTTGTAAAATTTGTTCATGTTGAATGTTTCTATACTTTTTTTCAGTACTTCACTGAATGGGTACACCACAATTTCTTCTGTGAATGGACATTTGAATTGCTTCCAGTTTGGGGCTATTACAAATAATGCTGCCATGAACATACTTGCAAATGTCTTTTTGTGCACATGTGCTTACACTTTTGTTGGGTATATGCCTAGGAGCAGAATTGCTGAGTCACAGGGTAGATGTTTGTATTTCCCTGATTACTAATGAGGTTGAGCACCTTTCATAGGAGTATTAGCTATATCCTCTTTTTGTAAGGAAGATATATTGAATAGTCTGTATTTTTCTTACTAATTTGTAAAAGTTTTTCACGTATTTTAGACACAAGTCCTTCTTCATTTACATGTGTTGTAAGCATTTTCTACTCTGTGGCTTACTTTTTTTTTTTTTTTTTTTTGAGACAGAATCTCACTCTGTTGCCCGGGCTAGAGTGCCATGGCATCAGCCTAGCTCACAGCAACCTCAAACTCCTGGGCTCAAGCAATCCTTCTGCCTCAGCCTCTCGAGTAGCTGGGACTACAGGCATGCGCCACCATGCCCGGCTAATTTTTTTTTTCTATATATATTTTTAGCTGTCCAAATCATTTCTTTCTATTTTTAGTACAGATGGGGTCTCACGCTTGCTCAGGCTGGTCTCGAACTCCTGACCTCGAGCGATCCTCCCACCTAGGCCTCCCAGAATGCTAGGATTACAGGCGTGAGCCACCACGCCAGGCCTTTGTAGCTTACTTTTCCCCTCTTTTAATAATGTCATTTGATGAACAAAAGTTCTTAATTTAATTGTAGTCCAATTTATCAACATTTTCCTTTATTGTTAGTGATCTTTGTGTTATTTAATAAATTTTTTATCTCTAGCCTCATTTGATGAAGATATTTTCTTATTTTTATCTTATGGAAACTTTATTATTTTACCCTTTCATATTTAGAGCTACGATCCACTGATAATTTTTTTTCTTTTTCATATCTTTATATTTAATTTTCAAACTCTCACTCTTTGTTGAGATAATAATTTTTTATGTGTGGTGTGACATAGTGATCAAGTTTCTTCCCCCTCCCCAGACAGTCACTAAATAAACTGAGCACTATTTACTGAATGATCTTTATCCACGGCTGTTCAGGGCCAGCTTATAAGACCAAATATCCACGTATATATGGATCTGTTGGAAGACTCTTTTTACTTTTCTACTCTTATACCAATATCGGTTGTCTGAATTACTGTAGCCTTATAATAAGTCTTCATATCAGGTGGAGTAAGTCCATAGGGCTTAGGCTACTTGTGGCCCTTTGTATTTCCATATGTATTTTAGAAGAAGTTCATAACTTTTCACAATATTAAAAAACAGTGCTGTGATTTTTGTGGGGATTGTATGTAAAGGAGTTTATGTTTTATAGAGTTTTCAATCCACAAATACGAGATATTTCTCTATTTGTGTAGGTCTTCATTAATTTCTCTCAATATAACATTATCATTTTCTGTGCAGCGGTCTTGCACATATTTTGCTAGATTTATTCATAAGTATTTGCTATTTTGTTGCAACTATAAAATGATATCTGCTTTAAATTTTTATTTTCTAGTTTTTAATGCTGGTATTGATTTTGTATCATGACCTCGTATCCAGCAACCTTGCTATACTCATTATTTCTGATAATTTAACTGTAAATTCTTAGGATTTTCTCTGTGTCCAAAAATAGCACTTGTAAACAATGTTTTATCTCTCGCTTTCTATTCCTTATAGTTTTGGTTTAATTTCTGTTATTGTGCTTGCTAGAATTTCCAGTAAAATGCTGTGAAGAAGTGGTGATAATAGACATACTCACTCTTAGTCTCAGACACAAAGCTTTCAGCATTTCACCATTTATAATGATGTTAGATTTTTAGATGGCTCTTATGAAATTAAGAAAATTCTGTTACATTCCTAATTTTTAAAGTCTTTTCTCATGAATACATGTTGAACTTAATGAAATATATCTTCATCTATTGAAATGTCGGAGATTTTTATCTTTCACGGTGTTTATATGATGAAATACACCGCCCGATTTTTCCAATGTTAAACTAATCTTGCATTTCTAGAAAATGTTCAACTTGATTTTTATGAATTGCATTTTATTTATCAATATATATGTTGCTACATTTAACTTGCTATTTCCTTTAGGTTGTTTGCTTCTATGTTCATGAGTAATATTGGCCTATGATTTTTTGATATCAAGTTTACGGTGTCAAGGTTTAGGACTTCATAAAACAAACTGGGAAGTTGCCCCTCTTTCTCTATTCTCCGGAATAGTCTTGGTGGAATTGTCATTATTTCTTAAATGTTTAGTAGAATTCACCAGGGAAGCACAACTTTTCTTTGTGGGAAAGAAATTTGGAAATAAATTTTAAAAAATATTTGTAGAATTATTCATATATTCTACTTCTCTTGGTACCAATTTTAGTAAGTTGTACTTTTTAAGGAATTTCTCCATATTGTGTAAACTTTGAAGTTTATTGGCATAAAATTGTTCGTGTTATCCTTTTTTAAACTTTGTAGCATCTGTTGAGTCTGTAATATTAATAATATCTCCTTTTTCATTCTTGATAATGGTATTTTGTCTGTTCTCTTGCTTGCTCTCTTTTCTTTTTATTGATCAATCAGTCTTGCCAGTGGTTTACCAATTTTATTGGACTTTTCAAAGAACGAACTTTTGGCCTGCTGATTCTCTGTATTGTATTCTATTTCATTATTTGTTTTCTGCTCTTAATTTTTACCTCCTGTCTTTTTTGGTTTAATTTATCATTAGTTTTCTAAAATTTTGGGTTGTATACTTAAATCATGGATTTCAACTTTCTTTCATAACAGATACATTTCAGGCTACACATTTTATTCTAAGCACAGATTAGCTGTATCCCACAAGTTTTGATATTATCAGTTTTACATTCAATTAATTCAAACTATTTTAAAATATTTATTGTGTTTTTTTTTAATTTGTAAGTAGTTTTAAAACTTTCTAGCATATGGATATTTCAGAGTCGCCTTTGTAAAAATTAACTTCTAGCTTATTTCCATTATGGTCAAAAATGTGTTGATATGGTTTTTATAGAGCAGCATAGATTGAATGTGTATACTATAACAACTGTTGGTTAACATCCCACAGAAACAAGATAAAAATGTACATATTGCATTTCTTGGATACAGTATTTTATTAACATTAGTTTAGTTTTAAAAATTATGTTGTTAAAATTGTCTACATCTTTACTAACCATTGTTTGATTGTTCTATCAGTTCCTGAGAGAGGCAAAGTAAAATTTTCCACTGTGATTATGAGTTTATCTATATCTTCTCTCATTTTTTGCTTTATATACATGTTGAGGCTATGTTAGTAGGTATGTACAAACTTAAAATTGCTATTAATATATCTTACTGGTGAATTGAAATCTTTATTATTCTGATATGTCCCTTCTTAGTTCTTATAATGGTTTCTGTCTTAAAGTTGATTTTGATATTAAGATAGATACCTATATTATTGTTTAGTTAGTGTTTTCATGGTATATCTTTTTCTATACTTCTACTATCAAATTTTCTGTACTCTATATTTAAGGTGTGTTTCCTATAAACTGCATACAGTTGGATTTTTAAAATCTAGTCTGACAGGCTTTGTGTCTTAATTAGAGATTTAGCCCATTTAAATTGGATTAAATAGTTCAATAGCTAAATCTACTATCTAACATATAAGTTTTTATGAAGTATCCTCTTGTTGCTGTTTCTTTGAAAGTAATCTTTCTTTTTTGCTCTGTAAGTTTTAAAGATTTTTCTCTTTGTAATTTTTGGCAATTTTACTAAGATGTTTCTAAGTGTAGTTTTCTTTGTATTTTGTAGTATTTCTTGAATCTATGAAGTGATTATGTGAATTGATATCAGTTATGGAAAATTTTGAGCCATTATCTTTCCAAATCTTACTCATGCCCTGTTCTCTGTCCTTTTCTCTGGAACTCCAAATATGTATGTGAGAATTTCTTACCATATCCCCTGTATCTCTTAGGCTCTTTTCTGCCTATTTCATTCTTCATTCTTCATGCTTCTTTTCGTATTTTCTTTTGACTTCTTCCAGTTCATCAACTTTTACTTCAGCTGTGTCTAATTTGCTGCTAAAGAAATCCAGTGACTTCTTAATTTCAGTTATTTTTACTCCTTTAGCTCTAAAATGTCCATTTGGTCTGGGAACGACACCAATTGGATATCAGACTGAGGTAGGGGGTGGGGGAGGGGATGGGGGTATGCCTACACAATGAGTGCATTGCGCACCGTTTGGGGAGTGGTAACACTTGAAGGTGCTGACTCGGGAAGGGGGGGGTGGGGAAGGGAGGGATATATACCTACATGATGGGTGCAATGCGCACGACCTGGGGAACAGACACGCCTGGAGCTCTGACTTGGGGGGAGAGGCGGTACAGGAGCAACGTGTGTAACCTGCAATTCTGTATCCCCTATAACAAGATGAAATAAATAAATAAATAAATAAATAAAATGTCCATTAGGATTTGAAAGTTTCCAGACCTTTGCCAAACTCTCAATGTGTTATCTTATATTCTTCAATATTGTAAACATAATTACATAGTTAAAGTTTGTGTCTGAAAAGTCTATTATAGATCTTTTTGTACTTGTTTCTATTTTCTCTTGTTTCTTGTGTTTTTATGGTGTTGTTATAATGTCTTATTTCTTCCTATGCCTGGTTGTTCCTTATTGAGTGTCATATATGATATGTCAAAAAATGTAGAGATATTTTGAGGCCTTGGATGATGTTACCTCTTCCAGGGAGGATTTTGTTTGGTTCTGGCAAGTGACTAGAAGCACTGACAATCTCAGATCACATTAATTCTATCAGAAATTTGTGTGATTCAAACTAGGCTTCAGTCTCAAATATGGTAAGTCTATTTACGTTTCACCTTTACTTCTAGAGATTCGTCCTTTAGGATCCCAACCAAAATCTTACTTGGTGGGGCCCGAATTCTAATTTTTGTCCCCTGGGCCTTATGTGTCTCTCCAAAGTTAATTAGGCTTCTCAGTCTTGCAAGTTCCTCCATCTGAATTTGCCTTTATACCAAAGGCAGATCAAAATGCCATGCTCATCTCTCTAGGTTTACTTCCTCTCTCTGATCTTGGACCTGTAATTCCACACTGCCCTAGTACCTCTCAAATTGTTGTGTTAAGCTGGAAATCATACCACGGAAGAAGGCCCTTGCTTGTGCCGGGAACATGCACCTGTGAAGCCTTAGCCAGTGGTTCTCAATGCTATCAGATGCAACACTATCCCATTAAATATATGTTTGTAATGCTTCCTTTGCAATCCTGAAAAAAATTCCTAGAACATATGAATTTTTAGAAAACAATACAATATTTTGTGAAATAGAGACTAAATTAAAAGTAATTTGTATCAAAATAGTAAGTATTTCAATCTGGAAATGCTCAGTCCTAACCACACGAGTGACATAATGAAATCGGCAGATGCTGGCTTCTACTTATAATGAGTAAATCTGGATGTAAGAGAAGTAAGGCAATACTCAAAGAATATTTATTATTGACATTTTTCCCTTATATTTAACATTTTGAGATAAAGGCTAAATGAACATGTTTGTATGCATACATAAGTAGAACCAATGTGGATGTGACCACTTTAAATACAAACTGATACAGGCGTGTTGTATTGTTGACTCAAATACTAGAAGCTGTGTTGTTGTGGATGATGGAATATTTTGAAGTGATGAACAATTCTTAGCATAATGCTCAAATCTTTTATTCTGAAATGTCTGTTGTTTGTCCAGTTAGACCCAATGCTGGCTGATGATGTACATTTTCAAGACTGCAGGTTGCTTTTACAAGTACCGTGGTGAAGGCATGCTGTGTGTATTTTATATTCTACAGTTGTGTTGTCCAATATGGTGTCCACTGGCCATATGTGGTTACTGAGTACTTGAAATGTAGCTACTGAGAAACTAAAATTTTTATTTTATTTAATTTAAAATTGAAAACTGAACTGTAAACTATTCTTCTGTCCAACACAACTTGATTGTTTTGGTAGGACTAGATTTCACTTTAAACCATTGAATTGTGTGAGATATTTATGTTGGATTGCAGTACCTGTGTCAAGCTTGTGTGTTATTTCTAATATATACATCACCATCTAGTTGATGTCGATGGCCTGATTCAATTGGAATAATTTTTGGATGCATTTATTTAACATTGTAATATGTTCATTTGAAAATTTTATGCAGATAATTCATTATATGTTACCTGTTTCTACCTTTTTAAATGTGGCTTCTAAAAATTTTAAATTATAAAAGTGGCTCACATTATATTTCTCTTGGACATTGCTGCTCTATAGAGTCTATAAAATTTATTCTAAGTAAATATTGATCATATCCAATTTGATTGGTTCTATAGATAAGTATAAATGATGGATATTTATAATGCAGTTTAAACAAGCTACCACAGTGTCTATCACCTGGTAGTATTCAATAAGTATTTGATGAATGAATGAATGAATTTGGATGAAGCAGAAACACATGAAAGCACATTGATTGTGTTAAGCTGGGAATCATACAGTTAAAGAAGGCCCTTGTGTGTGCCAGAAACAGGCACCTTTAAAACCTTAGCCCATGGTTCTCAACCTATCAGATACAGTAGTATCATTTAAAATACATATTTGTAATGCTCCCTTTGCTATCCTGAAAAAAAATCACAGATAATCTAAAGTTTTAGAAAAAATACAATATTCTGTTATGTAGCGAATAAATAGGTAAAAAGTAATTTGTAACAAAATAATATGTTTTTCAACCTGAAAATACCCACATGACTACACTAAAGACATGGTGAAGTTGGCAGATGCTTGCTTCTACATATAATGAGTAAATCTGGATGTAAGAGAAGTAACAGAATCCTCAATATTTATTCTGACACTTTTTCCTAATATTTAACATTTTGAGATGAAGGCCAGCTGAGCATATTCGTGTGCGTACATAAGCAGAATCAGTGTGAATGTGACAGTTTTGAATGCAGACTGATACAGGTGTGTTGGATTGTTGACTCAAAGACCAGAAGCTGTGCTGTCATTGACGATGGAATATTTCGAAGTGTTGAACAATTCTTGGTAAATTTCCGAAACAAACAAAGTGCAATCTTCCCTCGATTTAGATGGAAGTTTCATTCCTGGAAAATTCAATAGATATTAAAACCATGCAAGATACCCTTTTAAAAATATGTAAAATGGAGTTTAAGAGCTAGGCTCAGGTAACGGTACAGATTTTTACCTACATAAATTTCCAGTGGGGTGTTTTAAGTTTGTGCGGAACTGTTTCCTTCATTGGAGGACATGAGCAGATTTGTCCCTTGCCCACTAAATCCTGATAGCACCCCTCCCCCAATTAATGGAACAATCAATCTCTCCACACCCAACACATTTTTCAGCACCTCTCAGGGAGCCCTGCCATCCTTGTTGGAAACCTGCACCGAGTTCATCGTAAGATAGAGCTGCTTCCCTCACACCCACTCTGCTCCCAAACTCTGTGAAAGCCCAGCACAGGCCGTGGGGGATACAGCAAGCAACTTAGCATGATTCCAAACTTGTATCATTGAATTATCTTTATGTTTCTTCTTCTTATTATTTTTTAAATGTCTTACCACCTTCCAAAAAGGATGTCTTGGTGAATAGCAAAGAGACATACTCATAGACAAGAAAAAAAATCTGGCGGGGTGAAGAATGAAAGGAAAACAGGCTGGGTTTGAACCTAGTACCCAAAGCACACGCTCCCAGGGTTTGCACACTTGCAAAAGGTGAGAAGTAACTGGGTTGTCGATTTAAAGAGGGACATTTGATAAGATGCCCAATTCCATTGTTTAGGAGATGAAAATGAAATGAAGTGATCCTTCAGTATCTGGGGGATTGGTTCTAGGACCCCCACAGATACCAAAATTTGCGATTGCTCAAGTCTCTCACATAAAATGGAATAGTATTTGCATATAACCTACCCACATCCTCCCGTGTACTTTAAATCATCTCTACATTACGCATACTTATACTCTAAATTACTTAATACAGTGTAAATGCTATATAAATAGTTGTTATACTGTTATTTTTTCCATTTGTATCATTTTTTATTGTTGTATTGTTATTTTTTACTTTTTTGAATATTTTCAATCCACAGTCAGTTGCTGAACCCACAGATACAGAAGGCTCACTGTACCATCAAGATAAGAACATGAGTCTGGGCAGGTGCGGTGGTGGCTCACGCCTGTAATCCCAGTACTCTGGGAGGCTGAGGCGGGAGGATCGCTTGAGGTTAGGAGATCAAAACCAGCCTGAACAAGAGCGAGACTCCGTCTTTACTAAAAATAGAAAAAATTAGCCAGGCTTGGTGGCATGTGCCTGTAGTCCCAGCTACTTGGGAGGCTGAGGCAGGAGGATTGCTTGAGCCCAGGAGTTTGAGGTTGCTGTGAGCTAGGCTGATGCCACGACACTCTAGCCGGGGCAACAGAGTGAAACTGTGTCACACAAACAAACAGAACTCCCCTCCCACCCATCTGCAGTCAATCTATCAACAATTTAAAAACAAACAAACAAGAACATGGAGTCTGGAGTCAGACTGCTGAGATTCAACTTGGCTTCCTACAAGCTGTGGGACCTTGAGTAAATCACCACGTGCTTCAGTCCCCTTGTCTGTAAACAGGATAATGACAATACCTATAATACTTACCGCATAGGTTTATTGGGAGGATTAGACAAGTTGATGTACATAAAGTGCTCGGAACAGTACACAGTAGCTAATTGTAAGCATTATATAAGACAAACAAGCAAAAATAGTTCTCAGATAAGACACCACATTTCCTAGCAGTTTCTCTCCCTGCCTGATGTAGGATTGAATTACCTAGGTTGAAAGCTCAGAGGGAACTTGACATTCATCAGTTCCAACCTGCTTGTGCTACAGTGCGGAAAACTGCAGCCAGAGAGTGGAAGTCTAGTGGCCAAACTCTGGTAGTTAAGTTAATCGAAGGTCCAGCTCCCCTGGCTCCTGTCTGCTGCTCTCTCCAATACATCATGCCTGGAGCTGGCCTCGGAAGGAGTGCAGGGAAGCACCTATTATCTCTCCTTCCCAGAATGTCCACAGGCTCCCAAATCCCTCCTTCCTCCTGCTGTCCTTCTACTCACCAAACTCATATCTTCCTAAGTACAGAATGTAAAGAATAAAATAAATCAAGTGTGAATGACCCATAAACTAAAATCTTCAAGGAATATGCAAACTCAAAGTGGAGCTCCTTTAAATAAATCTCCAACTTTGGCTGGATTGAGATGAGTAGGTAGGAGGCATAGGGTTTAAATTCGGAATTTAAAATTAAATTGTCTGAATTGGCAAAGTCCCACCACTTTCCAATTGTGAGACTGTACACAATGTCACTGAAGAGTCTCCAAGCCTCATTTTCCTCTTCTGTAACATGGGGATGGAAATAATCACTGCCTTGTGGGTTGCCGTGAAGATGAAATGAATAATACAAAGCACCTAGCACCACGCCTGGCACAGAGTCAGGGCCCAGTAAATGTTAATTGCCATTGCTATTATTATTATTTCAGGCATCAGCAATCTATCATAAAAGAAATATTTTTCCTTTGCTCCCCAAAGAAAGAAGGCCATGTGTTATGCACCCCGGAAAGGTTTTATTTGGCTGTCTTCCTCCTGCAGGAACCCAGTTATCTAGTGGAAGGTAAAGAGGATGTCTTGAACCCGAAAGCTCAATCACTCCAGGACGACGCAAAGCAGCACATGGAGAATGTGGACGTGGCGTTTAACCCAATTCAGTCACTCACTCGAGCTTGTTCCTGACCATGTTGTCTTTCTTTTCTGACCCTTAAACAAATATGTGTATGTTCATTGCCCAGAATATGATACATGACAGGGTCACCAAGATAAAAGTGCTGATTAAGAAATGAGAAACTTTAGGCCGGGCGCGGTGGCTCACGCCTGTAATCCTAGCACTCTGGGAGGCCGAGGCGGGTGGATAGCTCGAGGTCAGGAGTTCGAGACCAGCCTGAGCAAGAGCAAGACCCCGTCTCTACTAAAAATAGAATGAAATTATCTGGCCAACTAAAACCATATATATAAAAAATTAGCCAGGCGTGGTGGTGTGTGCCTGTAGTCCCAGCTACTCGGGAGGCTGAGGCAGGAGGATCGCTTAAGCCCAGGAGTTTGAGGTTGCTGTGAGCTAGGCTGATGCCACAGCACTCACTCTAGCCCGGGCAACAAAGCAACACTCTGTCTCAAGAAAAAAAAAGAAAGAAATTAGAAACTTTGAAATATTGCACAAAAAGTCTAGAAAGCCCATGAATTGGGGGTGAATCACCCAATGGTGAAAGTTCAGAAAGATGGGTGGCAAGAGGCCTTGCAAAATCATGCTTATAAACACACTTTCTTTTCCTCTTACAAGGAAAATGATAAAACTCTATAGATCAATCATTGTGAAAAACACTGGGAAACTTTAAAAAAATTTTATACCCTTAAAAATTCAATAACTTAGTATCTCCATTCTATTAAACTGATATTGGACAGGAATGAAACGTCTTGGTGTAGATTTTAATTTCCAAAGGGACTTCACCCATATGTGCGCAGGTGGCAGTAAATGCCTCCTTTCCAGCTGCGGGGAGCCACAAGCTCTCTGAGTGCACAGGTGTGAGCGGCCAGACTGCTGCTCTCTGGGAGGCAAGGACAAGCAGGGAGCATATACCTGGGCCAGCTACGTGCCTTAGTATTCCACTCAACACCCCTTCCCTGAGTTAGGGGGAGCCATTTTCTCCTATCCTGCATTCTTGCCAGCCTATGACACAGGACTTTCTGCACTCCTTGGGAGATTGAGAAGTTGATTCCCACCCATCTTTCTACCTCTCCTTCACTTCTTCCCAAAGGAGGGAATGACTTCTCTTCTTGATGAAGTTGGAGAAGGGTCTTGAACAGTGTGCTCTCTTATTTAGGCTGGTTGTGTATAGGATGAAGACAGTTTTTCACTGTTTCTGCTTTCCTGCGGGAAGAACAGTTGGATCCCAACCTGGGGGCTGGAGGCTGATGTCTCTCTTCCTGCTCTCCAGTAGTCATCGATTTGAGGCAGGCTGCTGACCTCCCTGTGTCTGCATGGTAGACCCAGTTCTTCCCATGTACAGGTCCAGGCTTGGTTGGGGTTGTGCCATTTTGAAAGTCGTTGGTTGCAGGTCCAGTATGAGGGCTCCAATTTGACCACCAATAAATCTGCTGTATTCATCTCTATCTGGCTATAAATATTAATATGACTATGTTTCAATTGGTTCAGAACCAGAGACGCTCTACTACCCAAAAGAGTTGGACATTTGAAAATGTTGTAGCTCAAACCCCTTATTGGGCAGGTAAAAAGCCAAGAACTGGATGCCCTTCCAGCTGGCCCATCCTTCCAGACCCCACCTAGGTCCTGGCAGCATAATGATGTTTGTTGCCCAAGGCTGTTGAATTGCCTGGCTTGGCCCTGCTGGCACTATGGTATTGCCCAAGCCCTGTGCAGCTGGGGGAGCTGGCCCTGTATCTGATCTCGCTGTGTCTCCACTTGGTGCAAGTAGACCCCTTGCTTCAAATTGTTCTGCATCTAATAGTCCCCCTTACTTAGAAATACCTGCATCTTCCTTTTCCTGGCACTGTTCTGAGCCTTTTCCTGTGCTGGGGGCACAATCACCAGTGTCTTGGGATATGTTCCTGTTCTGGACCTGACCCCAGTGGACCTGCACACAGGTATGTGGCCTCCCTGCCTGGAGCCTTTTCTGCTCACACCAGGGTGGACACAGCTGTGAATGACGTGGCTGGACCTCCCTTAATATCGAACTCTATTAACTAGAACAATAGTTTTATCTCATCCTGTGATTCAGAGACGGTTGCTAGGGAAACCAATGGGGAACATGTTTAATTTGTAAATCCTGTAATTGCCCTAAATTAGCATCAATTCATGCTCTTGCTTCAAAAGGATTTGGATGGAGCCAACTAGGAAGCGGGTGAGGAGGGAGGAATACTCACAGGTCGGCTCCTGGTGCCATCTGTTCACACTCTTTGCAAAGCGTTTTTCCCACTGCTTCGCCAGAAAGCTACAGGGATTAAAGATGGAGCCAGAGGAACACTGTGGTACCCTCCTAATGGACCAGGAAGCTAGGAAGACAAAATAATACAGTCGCTCTGTTCCTATGAATTCACATGGTCAGAGCCGATTGGAGGCTACACTGGTGGTTATGGAGAGATCAGGACTTTTTATTGCGAAATGGATTCAGAATGCTAAAATTGTAGTTCGGAGGAGGCTGCCAACTCTAAATTGGGAGAATCAAGACATTTGGAAAGTCTTATCCTCAGGAAAAACTAGGGTGGTCTACGTGTAGGAGCAGAGTAAGATGCAGGGGCAGGCCTGGCATCGCCCCGCCAAGGCTATCCTTAACCCACATTGGCATTCAGAGGGTCACCCACACTCAGCTTGGGCATTGCCAGTGACAAAGAACTCACTCCTTCCCAAGGCAGCAAAATATTGTTTTAAAACAGCCCTGACTATTAAGAAATCTGCTTTATGTTGAGCTAGAAAATGGGTTGCTGTGGGTGGGAGGGCAGGGACACTTTTTCTTCTTGATATAATTGACTGGCCGAGCTCACAGAGGTGTGTTGTTAAGACACACCCTGTTTCTGTCATAGTGCCCGTCACCGAGCAAGCCACACTGGTTGGAGGGCCCAGGACTTTCCAGACAATTGAGGAGTCCCACCTTCAGGCAGGGGAGACAGGCAGTAGGGAAAAAATAGAACATTCCTTGATAGACTGTTTGATTAAGAATAAAGAGAACAGTCTGTCTCTCAAGACTTGCAGTATTTGTCTCATTGTAATAAAAAACAAAAGCAAAGTGCAGACCCTGTGGCTCAGGATGAATGGCACATGAACCTCTTCTTTATACAATACGGTTTGAGAATCATCACTATCATTATCCGCAGAGGATGACTCAGTATTCCAGACGTAGCCAGGTCTGCTAAGTCCAGTGCTCTCTGTTGGAAACACCAGCGTTCCATTAATGCAGCTGAACATCACATTCACGCTGGGCAGCTGCATCCCACGGATGACTAGTGTTGGACTGTACAATCAGTGGGAAAGCCTGGGGTATTTCTCCTTTGTTGGTGCAAAAACACATGGCTCCCACCCCCAGCTCTGTTGGGGCTATCGGTGTCCAGGGCCCCTTCTAGATCCTTCCCTGCTTCTGCCATCAAGTTCATGAGTTCCCTTCAGTATTTTAAAACTCAGGATTGCATGGATTGCCACCGCCTGTCTCTGGTTCTTTGGCACCTCTCCTGGGCTTTGAGGTCCCAGAAGGTCACTGCCTGTGGATAGTTGATCTCATGGTCCCATTCCCTTCAGCTCTAATTCATCCAGACCAGCATGTCTAATGGAGTTAAATGTCTAATCTACCCTATATCAATGTCTATTCTCTGTTTTCTAATTCCTTGACAGAAAAGTTGGAGGAAAGGCAGGAGCCGAGTTCTGCTCTTTCTCTGATCTGTTGAAGCAGCTTAATTAGTTTATCTAATAATATGTTACCCTTGTGAGAGGTAACCATTCAGGATTTGGGGAAAAGACTTCCGACCCAAGTGTTTATGCTTTGTACAGTCCTTTTATATTGTTTGGTACTGCTGGGTTTTGTGCTACTTAATTATTTTAACACAGAGTTTCATGGTTTATAAAAATGAACACAATTTGATAAATTCTCATTCAGTTCAGTCACTCTCAAGGAAAGTCTGGTTTTATGTAGCACAAAGCCATAAAGTCTGCTTCATTGTATTAATAGAAAAAGTCCAGGAAGAAATAAATGGTCCTGGGTAGTGACTCTGTGAATTCCAAACTATGAGATGAAGGCAGAAATTGCTGTTAGGAGGTCCTTAGCTCTCCAGGAAATCCAAATCCCAAATGAAAAAGGCATCCTGGTTTTCTCTCTGAATTCTACTCAAGCTTTATTGGGAAACTAATTGCCATATTAAACTGGGCAGTACACAAGGATGTATTTTTTGGAATGTGACTGGTGTTAGATTCAAACTTAGATTAAGGGAGACAGAACATGTCTGAACTAGGAAGGAGGGGTGGAAAGACAGGACTGGGTTCTGAGGCTGCCTCTGGGGAAACATATCAGCACCATATACCTAACGTCAGGTGAGGGGACAAAGATTTCAGGAGCTAAGAGGGAAAAGAAAGAAATGCCCTTGGCTCCAAATAGGGAAAAGCAAGGATTGGTATGACGGGTGAGAGAAGAGAAAAGATGGCAATATATAATCATGTCTCTACATTTTTCTTTCAGAGTAATGACCTTAAACTTAACATTGGTCACTGTGGTCAAAGTTTCAATATGGAAAACCAAGTATATTGCTCTGAAATTCCAGGATTTTTTGGTGCAGAGTAGGGACTGGGAAGAATCACAGCTAAAAATGACCAATAGTAACTCCCATACCAATGCTCTGTATTTAAAATGTAGACGCATCAATAATATATACACTCTTGAGTGGTTTATTAAAAGGCACTTGGAGCCATTCATAAAGCGATGAATGACAGTGTGAGGCAGCCCAGCCTAGCAGCCAGGAGGGCAGTGTGTGTGCGCACAGGCTGCTGTATGGAGTGTCCAGGACCGAGATGCTCAACTTCCTGCAACAGCGCGTCAGTTTCCCACCCCGAATACACACGCCACTATGAAATGCCGTGCTTTCGACCTCTCAAGAGGAAATTCCCTTTAAACTAGATACACTTTAAGTTGCTTGCAGTCATATATATTTTTAAATGATTGTATTCCAACGTTTTCTGCTTTTAAATTTTAAAAAGCTCTTGAATTTAGAAAATACAGATTAACATAAAGAAAATGATTAAAAAAAAATCCTCAATCCCACTATGCAGGTATAAATAATCATTAATGTGTTGGTGTCTATTAATTCCATTCATTTATGAATATGGGACAAAATCATACATACTATATTTTTAATCAGTGCTTTTTAGTTAATATACTGTGAATAATTTCATTGTCTTAAATACACCCTTTTATACATAATTTTTAGTTGCTGAATCATACTCCTTTATAAAGATATGCCATTGTTTAACTATCCTTTACTGTTGAACAGCCAGATTACTTTTTTGCTATTAACACAATGTGGCCATTTATCTTTTCTTCCAAAAAGGTATTTTTCATTGTCAGAGAGCAAAAGAGTGTTTGACATGTGAAAGGCAAGAGGGCAGAGAGAGTTTAGGGTCTGCAGTCAGAAGCCTTTGCTTCAGAAGTTCCAACTCTGCCTCTTGTTTACTCACTATGGCCTTAAGCCAGTCAGCCCAGCCTCTCAGTGTTTATTAACATACCTTAGTATCATCAAGAGACACCGTAAGGAAGTGAAAATATAAGCCCCCAAATTAGTGGAAGATGTTTGTAACAGACATAATCGACAAGAAATTAATATCCAGATTGAGCCACTCTGTCCATGGTATTCTCGTTATAGTAGCCTGAGCTGACTGTTTTTTATGAGCCTTTGGGCACCATAGATGAACTTACATCATTTGGCTCTAGCATGTTCTGTGGTTTCCATTCAGAAATCTAGAGAATGATCAAGCCTGAGGGAGGAAAGGACCACTCTGTGGTCTGTGAGAGACGCTGGTGACAAGTGGCAAGCAGTGGGCAACCTGGTGCCAACTCTTGCCTTTCTCCTCCCCAGCCACGTGGCCCTGGGCAAGTCACTGGGCCTGTTTTCTCTTCTATGAAGAGAAGGACTCAGTTCCCATTTGGAGGTGATTCACCCCTCCCGAGGGGGCATTTAAATATGGTGGGGGAATGTTTTGGTTGTCACAATGACTGGGGGACCCTGCTGGCCTTTAGTGACAGAGGCCGGGGGTGCGAAACACCCTTCAGTGTGTGAGACAGTTGCACGCAGAATGCCAGTGGTGCGCCTGTTGAGAAACATTGATTGCCTCTGACAGTCCTTTGAGTGAGCTGTCTGCACCTGTCTGCGCGCATGCGGTGTTTGCAGCTGGCTGGGGAAAGCTTTGGGATACTTTGTGAAATATGCAAGTCTCTACCTAAACCCCTGAGGACAGATGGCTGCTGGTCCTAACAGGGTCTTTAGGGCTGCAGATGCTGTTTCATTAATGTCCTGCTTGGGGGGTGAGTCGTCCTTTTAGGAAGAAAGTTGCGTTGAATTCAGCTGAAGTAGACTATTACAAACTGTTTGCTCCCTTATTCTGACAGCCAGCAGGAGAAGAAAACCAGCTTGCTCTGGTTCTAACTGCATTCTCAGAACTGTGCACGCAGAGCTTTGTGGTTCTGTGCAAAGCTAAGCAGTGCCCTCCTTGGGACACTCTGGGAATGTACACAACCGGCTGTGCTGAGAAAATGCCTTGGCCACAAGGAGAAAACTAAGTCTGGCTGTGGCTTGAGCTGATTGGGTCAGCATCAGCCTGTGCAGGTTCCTGTGTCAATGGTGGACAGAAGAGACCCTCTGGGAGAAGGCAGCCTCACGCCAGGGTACATAGCTTGAAGAGAGGAGTGAGAATCGTATTTCAGTCCTTACTTGCTCTCCTGGCCAGGTTCTCTTGTGCAGTGCCCAAGCTGTACAACTGTACCTAGTGGCTGGACCCTCTCATTCTCTACCAATCCAGCAACACACGCTTGACTTCACTCAGGGTCCTGTCTCCCCATGATTTCCTCAACCCAACAGCACAATGTGTGTGTCTACCTCCCAGGCTCTATTTCCAAAGGGTGGGTCAAGGTGTCCAGCTCCCATGGCCTGACATTCAAGGCTTTTCACACTCCGGTTCCAATTTGCTTTTCTACCCACTGCACCCCAGAATCTCTTCTAAGCAGGCTACTTTGGTCATTGCCTCCCAAATTATACTTGTAAAATTTCATTTCCATACTCTCTCTCACACTCTTCCCTTATCCTCACCTTTTATCCAACTACTTCAAGGTTTGGCTCATTTTGGATCTTCTGGGAAGTCCTCTGGGATTACCCCCACCCAAAAATCACTGAAAAGTATCCCTGTACCTCCCATTGGTCACTGACTGCATAGCTTATGTATTGGGAACCTTGATCCCTAGGAAGATTCTAAGTTCCTTGAAGGTAGGAACCTAATTTGAGGAGACTTGGCCCCCAGGCTCCTCTACTTAAGCAATTACCATGGTAACAAATATCTTCTCTTTTTGTTCCCTAGATCAAAACAAACAAACTGTTAAAGAGCAAGGAATTTGGCTTCCTGCCTGAATTGTCAAGGAGAGCACCTGGACAAGATTAAGGCCAAATCCATGAACCTGGTTTAGTTAGTTGCCCATGAACTTGGCCTGGGATGCTTTGGCCTTATTTTAAAGAAAATGCTTCATTCTGGGGACACTGGTCAGCTTGCAGCCCACACCCCTGGATTCCTGAGCAGAAAACTTCGCCCTCCATCCACCACGCTGAGGCCACATTGGCTGAAGCTCTGGGCTCACTCACACCCTGAGCCATCCAGCCTCCTGTGACCATAAAAACATCCCTGTTCTTGGAGGTGAACACCTTACACAGAGGTTGGTTGAGCCAGATTTATGAGTATAAGAAAGACACGCTTTGGGTGGTTTTTAAAATCTTTAGTGAGTTTGCAGAAGTCCTGGACTCAAATCTACCACAACTCGGCACAGTGAATGTTTCAGAAAATGCCTGGAAAAGGGCATCTTTGTGGAACTTCCCTAGTACTGCACCTATTTCCCAGGTAATCACTGAGCCCTTCTGTGTTCCAGACACAGTTCTAAGTCCTGGACAGACAGCTGGGAACAAAACAGACAGAGATCCTGGCCTCGTGAGCTCATTGCCAAATCTGCTTTTCATATGATCCACGCACCTTGGCGGGTATTAGGGCTGTGAGAGGGATGTCATGGGTGCTCCTGGGGTAGGGAACACAGCAGACACATCTTTTAGAAATAGGTCCTCACTGTAATCCTAGCAGTCTGGGAGGCTGAGGCAGGAGGATCGCTTGAGCTCAGGAGTTTGAGATCAGCCTGAGCAAGAGTGAGATATGCTTCTATTAAAAATAGAAAAATTAGCTGGGCATCACGGCACACACCTGTGGTCCCAGCTACTCGGGAGGCTGAGGCAGGAGGATTGCTTGAGTCCAGGAGTTTGAGGTTGCTGTGAGCTAGGCTGATGCCACGGCACTCTAGCTGGGGCGATACAGTGAGACCCTGTCGCAAATAATCATAATCATAATCATAGTCATAATGAAAGAAATAGTTCCCAGACCTCACTGTGTGCAGTGTGCTCTGGGCTGGCAGCCTCAGCATCACGCGGGAGCCTGTTAGAAAGGCACAATCTCAGGCTCCTCTCAAGGCCTTCTGAATCAGAAACCGCCTTTCAGAAACCTCACTTTAATAAGGCCTCCAGGTGAGCTGCGGGGAAGGTTTGAAAAGCCCAGCTGTGGAACACCAAGTCCCGCGGGCTGTCCTGCGAGTACGAAGGAGCAGAACGATCCAGTACGTTTGTGAAAAGAGCACACCCTGTCCCCACTTGCAGATTCAGAAAGCTGGCACGTTAAAGACTGAGACGTCCTCAGAAAGAAACATGCTTGAAAATGCAAAGCTCTCAAACTTATGCAACGGCCCAACAATGCCCCGACGACTGTGAGCACTCAAGGGAAGGCGCACCCTGGGAAACGCACCTCGGCGGCAGTCGCGTTCTGGGCTTCAGTTACCGCGATGGAGTGTGCCCACCGGCGACAGCTGCAGTTCTACTGGGGCACAGGCTTGAGTCATTCCCACTGCTGGGCTGGGCAATGGAGTCAAGGTCTCTGGGTCCTCAGAGGGGGCCCAGAAACTGCTCCTTCACGGGGCCGGGTTGGTCTCTGTTTATGGCTGAGTCTGTGGCAATGCTCCTGGGGCAATAAAATCACTGAATTTCAGTGAAAACTGGCCACCGTATGTGAGCAAAGTCTTCACTATAATGTCAGCTGGTGGTTAACTGGTGACGTGAGGAGGATTTATACAGGAAACACTGGATTCTAGCTGAAATGTGTCATTTGGGGAAGTTTAGGAGCCAAGATAAGCATTCCCTATTTGTCATTTGGGAAATTTGAGAAAGTTGTGGGCTGTATGTGCTCCACAGGTGTTAGGAATCTATGGTGATGACGAAGATGATGATAGCTAACTTCTAGTTTATTACATGCCCAACACTGTCCTCACTCACGTGTTTCTTACAACCATGCTGAGACACATTGTGTAATCTGCCTTTTTACAGATGAAGAAACAGGCACAGAGCTGTTCCTCACTTTAACCCCTTTCATGCTGAATGTGACTTCTGAGACCTAGCCGACTGGTGCAGACCAAACCAGCCAGCTGATGGAGCGGTGCCTGCCCCCCAATGCCCCTAGCCAGCCCCCCACGGCAGAGAGCCCAGCCCAGAACCCCAGCCCAGAAGTGGGTGTGATTCAAATTTGTGCCTCAGCAAAACTGCAGATTATCCCACTGCGGCCTCACTCACTCCGGCAATAGTGTAAAGCGGGAACACAGAAGCTCCTTTGAGGGAATGTCCGTATTGTCCCTGAGTTGGGGGTGCCACTTCAGGTGTGAGGCAGCCCCGAGGGGGCAGGTGCAGGCTGGAGGGGACACCTGGTTTGCTCTGGGGCAGTCATAAAAGGTGGGGCACAGTGGTGGACTTCAGGTAGCACTAAACTTGCACCTGCAAGGCCTGGGGTCTCGTCCCAGCTCTGGTCTGCAGTGACAGTGTGGCCTCTGGCAGGCCTTTTCCCCTGGGCCTCAGTCCTTTGTCCTAAGTGTCTGGAACAGTGGTACCCCTGTCCCCACACCACCCAGTCAAAGGCTGCTGAGAGCTTCTCCCCTAGAGCGTGGGACAGGCTGGCACCTCGGGTTTCAACTCACTAACTGCTTCTCAAGAGGTCGTTTCCGGGGCTCCCTTGGCGGAATGGCTGCTCCAAGATGGCAAATCCAGATCACGTGAAGCTGGTCTCACCATCCCTCCCTCAGAGACACGCAGATCTGTGGCTTCCAATCACACTAACACGTGATTTAAGCATGATAAAGCTGGAACCTCTGCTGTGTGGTCAGACAAACCCAGGGATAAATTGCCCCTGCTCCTGGGAACCACACGGCTCTGCCATTCTTCACCAGGCAGTCCCCTGGCCTGGAGGGAGTCACTCAGTTCACGTTTCTGTCACTTTGGGACACAGTATGGGGTGGTGGTAATAGAGTCAGGCACAGCCCTTAGTGCCAGCTGTGTGACCTGGGGCAAGTGACTTAACCTCTCTGAGCTTCAGTGTGCTCGTCTGTAAGTGGTGTGAGTGGAAGTACCTGTATCATGGAACTGCTGGGAGGTGCTTGTACACAATCGGTGCTTCATAAAGGGTAGCTATCACTGTTGTTATGTAGACGTTGGTGACAAGAGAAGATTCTGGGCTATCATATCATAACAGAATACTTTTAAAATTTGCCATTTAAAAACATCATTTCTGAAGGCATTTCTTAAAAACAAAGTTTAAAAATATGTTCTTCTCTTCTTATAAAATTAATATTTTTGCCTGAGGTTGGGCATACCTGATTTTTAAAAAATTAACGAGGACTTCTAAACAATCCCAAGGACTGCCCCACTCCTCCTGTATTCCGCTACTCTTTCCCCCTTTCCCCAGCAGCAGTCGCTGGCATTTTAATACCACCCTCCCTGGAGACTGGGGTTCTCCACCCCCTGGACCGTGGCTGCCAGCTCTCCCTGGGGCTGTCCTTTTGCCAACAGGGAAGTTCCCTGGGCTTCATCATTAACCTCCAGGTTGCCCCTGCCCACTAATGCTGAGCTGCAGAAGCTGGGACCACGGGGACCTGGGGCAGCAGCTCAGAGATTCAGCCCCTCCTGGGTTTCCTTGACTTCCTGCCCCCAGGGCAAAGCGTCAGGGAGGGAGGCGGACAGGGATAACAGTTGGCAGGGCCCCAGCTGTAAGTACACACTTCTCATGTATTAATTCTCTGACAACCTGGTGGGGTAAGGGACTGGCTCACGCCCACACAGTGGCTGGGATCAATGAGTGGCTGAGCCAGAAGAGCAGTGTTTTGCTTTTCCATCTAATAACGATGCCATGTATACCATATTTTGGGCAGGAAGAGTGATGCATCTACCAGAACTTGCTGGGGAAATGTAGTGTATGGAGTGGTTAAGAATAGGCTCTGGAGCCAAACTGAGTTAAACCAGGCTCAGTTACTCCCTAGCTGTGTGACCTCAGAGAATCATTCAACCTCTCTGTGCCCCAGTTTCCTCATCTGTAAAATGGGGAAAATAATTGTACCTACCTCACAGGATTGATTTGAGGATTAAATGAGTTGATAAATATGAAGTCACTAAAATACTACCTGGCACATAAATAGCAAGGACTCTACACATGTTAGATATTATGATTGTTGCTGTTATTAAGTCTCACGAAGACAGGGGTATTTGTCTATTTTGGTTACTGGTCTGTGTTAGAACAGTTCCTGGTACTTAATAGGCGCTCTATAAATATTTCTTGAGTGGAAGAATAATGTCGCTCTTTCAATCAAATAAAACTCTTTTGCAATGCAGCCATTATTTATTTTGGCCAGCAGAGGGCAGCAAATAGCCGTGACTAATTCTGTGCAAGAGTGGTTTTTAAATGTTAATTTTGAAGGCTAACAGTCTGTCCCTCCTGAGCCAGTGAGAGAGAGAGAGAGAGAGAGAGAGAAAGAGAGAGAGAGAGAGAGAGAGAAAAGGTTACCATGCACCTATGACTGGCTCCTACGCCTCCCACTCCCTGTGTGCAGGTTAGAATGATTGGCAGAAATTTCAGCTCACAACAAATCTAGGTTTGAATTCTTCTCAACTTATTTTCCTATTTCCTCCCTCCCTCCCTTCTTTCCCTTCCTCCCACCCTTTTTCTTTCTCTAATTATCTGTTTTCCTCCCCCACCCCCACACACTCACTCCTCTGCAGCCAGCTAGTGTATTGTGCACGCTCCCAAATTTTCTCTGCACAACTGCAGCTTGTTCTCCCAACCATGAAGTCTAGCGTGGGTATCCTTACGCAGTGCTGCTCAATGTGTTATGATGGAGAGAATCTGTGATTTGGTAAAACCACACCTGGCGAGGTCCTACAACTTGGCCACGGACACACAGCAATTAGTTGTAGTGCTGGAGCCCTAGCCACGACCTTCTGCTCTGTCCCTCATTCTGGATCCTGACAGCTTTCTCTTTTGCTCACAGAGGCAGCTCATGTGGTCCCTGTTTGTCATCCAATCAATGCAGCCATCAGCTTCTGGCCCGGTTGCCTTTCCCCTGCACTCTAGCACAGAGGAGCAGAATGCTTCCAAGGGCAGCTCCCTGGGAGGTCCAGGACAGTGGCCAGGTGGCCACCGTTGCCCACTTCCTCCTCAGCTCACTCAGCCCCTGCCGTGGTGCTCGTGTTTCCTCTGGGCCACAGTGCAAGTCCGTCTTCCCAGACGGTGCGTTTCCTTGGCACCCACACTGGCAGCGTTGGAGGTGAATTCCCAGGGAGCCCCTGGGGAGCAGAGTCCGAGTGCTGTATGTACTTCCTGCTGGCACCTCCCAGCACCACTGGTGGCTGGAAGGGTTCCACGCCTCAGCCTCCCACTGCTCCAGGGTCACCTACTCCCCGGCTTGCTTAAAATCCTGTTCTTCCCAGTTATTATCCAAAAAAATCATGTGGGGGTAACTATCTGGGAAAAATATTTAATTGAGATTCCTACGGGAAAACAAATTCCGTATGAAAACTAGAAAACAAAAAGGAAATTTTAAAAACTAGGAAAAATATGGGTAAACTATTCTATAATCTTAGGGAAGATTTCCTTAAGCATTAAAGCAAAGATAGAAACTGTAAAAGATTTGCAAGCTGTTTACATAAAAATTAAAAAGCTCCGTATCTCAGTAAACATCAAAATCAAAAGCAAGCGACGAATTGGGAAACGTTTGGCTATACATGTAACAGACAAAAAATGGATATCCCAAATCATAATGTCAGAGGGAAATAGATAAAGAATCTGAACTGATAACCTAGAAATATAAACTCATGGGAATATGGAACATGTTCAATATTACTAGTAATGAAGTAAATGCAAAATTCGACTTTTCTTGCCTCTTGAAGTTGCAAATTTCAGAATGGCACGGTGTCAGCAAGGCTGTGGAGCCACAGGCGCTCGCATTCTGCTGTTGGCACATTGCCAGCACACATTTTTTTCCCACGGCCTTTATCACTGTCACCGTATTTGTTTATCCCCTATTGCCTTCTCCCCACTTGTCCCTACCAGGTCAATATACCCTGTGATGATGGGGACATTGTTTACTGCTCTGTCTCAAGTACTTATCACCTGGCCCACAATGGGACGCTCAACATATACTTAACAAATGAATAATTGATCTTTTACTCTTAGGAATTGACACTAAGGCAAAAACCAAATTGTACAAAAAAAGATTTTATATCCAAGGATGTTCATTTCAACATATGTTGTAATAGTCAAACTGCAACCATTTAAATGTATCACAGTAGAGGATTAGTAATCAATTATGACACATCCTTATTAGAGACTACAATAATGTCATTAAAATCATGTTCTGGAAGATAACTAATAACATGGAAAGATTTTCTAGTTATAGAATATTGTGAAAAGGGCAGGCTATATAACACTTTCCAGAAATATTTATTTTCTCTATATAATACAACCCTAATTTTCTATATATATATATGCATATATGCATGGAAAACCTTGGGTAAGAGCATACTCCAACAATGTAATAGTATTTATCTCTGGGTGGTATGATTATGAAAAGTTTACATTTCTTTCTTTATTCTTTAATGTATGTTTGCAAAGTTTTTGCCTTAAGACTGTTTTGCTCTTGAGACCAGATAAAAACAATGTAGCAGAGGCCATGGATGCTCCACCCCTATTCCCTGAGCTGGCCCTAGTTCCACGTGGCTAGGAGCCCAGGGGTGACCCCCGGCTATGAAGCAAACTGTCCCAGCTTCCAGGGTGGTGGCCTTCCCTGGCTTTCCCTTCTCAGCCTCCCTCCTCCATTCTCTCGCAGTGCTTCCCAGGTCCCCTTCCAAGCAAACCGCTTGCACCCAAATCCTTGTCTCCGAGTCTGCTTTCGGGAGGGATCCAAGCTAAGAGGCACAAAGGCTATTTCAGAAATCCTGCCTACGCCCCGGGAGCAGCCTCCTTTGTCAAGCTTTCCAAGAAGGCAGAATCCTCACAACGTGGTTCTCAGTTTGGAGGAGCCTGGATCTGTTGTCCAGCGCGCTGTGTGTCGCCTGTGCAGCGTTTCTGTGAGGTCGGCAGGCGAGGAAAGTCGCCGTGCACGGTGCGCGCGGAAGGCACGCGCGTCCTGGCCGCGCCTGTGTGCAGCCAGCTCCCCTTCGGTCTCTGAGCATCCCTAACCGAAGAGAGGTCCTGCTGGGGGGCAGAGAAGACCGTCCCAGCTCGACCCATCCCGCTGGGAACAGTTTCTGCATACAGAAGCCACCCGGGGGAGCGCGGAGGCTCAGAAGAGGCAAGGCCATGAGCCACGACAAGGGGTCTGTGGAGCTGCAGAATCAATACATTCACGTGATCCATTTACACTACCAGCCCCAGCCTGCGGTGCCCGCACATCGCCCACGGCAGGTCTCCATCAGGCTCCCAGTATTGCCATAGGGTGGCTGCCTTTGATTCTTCAGAATCGGGGCCGGTGAGGACTTCAGAAATCACTTAGTTCAAGGGCGGAGAGCGAAGCTGCTCTGAGGGCCCCAGAGCGAGAGGCAGAGGCACAGCCAGGACCAGAACTCACTAAAAAGCAGTAACTATCATGGAGGGATTACAAACCCCCAAATTCCAAGGTCTGACTTTTGTCCTGAGGATTTGCCTAGTTATAGCTGTCGTTCTACATTTGGCCAGAAGAGGGCAGACATTTGCCATTCATGGAGAGGAAGAGCAGGCAGTTTAGTTTTGTTTTGTTTTAGGCTGGAATAACATCTCCCAGTAAGGTCATTTGGCTTGAGTGAGAGTTGCAGCTCACAACAAAACTCTTGACTCTTCTGCTGCAAATATGCTACTGAAAAGACAGCGAAGTTCAGAGACTGAAGTTTTCCTTTTAGTTCCAACTCTGGCACTTCAATGTGACCTTCACCTCTCTGAGCCTCACTTCTTTCCCTGTGAAGCCTGATCTCCACTCTGCGGCTGCGGAGGTGGTATTGAGGGGAAATACGTCAACTTTGAAGTTACAGATACATCACTGCTGTTAAACTTTTTTCTTGTGTGTACATTGTATGTATCCATGTGTGCATGTGTGTGCATGGTGTGTGTGCACGTATGTTCATGGGTGTGTGTGTGTGAGGGAGAGATCTGGGCAAAGGAGAGAGAGGCCCAGGCCAAGGGAGGTTTTTCTGGTGAATATATATTTGTAAACTCTCCAGCAATTGGAACCAATCCATTGTGTACTCGGAAACGCCTTAACCACTTTTACTGATATTTCAAATTGTGTTTATTTTAAAAGCTAAAGATGTCCTTTGCCTATTGGATTTTTGTGTGAGAAAAGTAAAATATATCAGGGGTGTGTATTAAGTTAAGAAATATTGCCAAATACCGAGGAAGGTATTGATAATATTAATTTTTAAAACTCTAAATGTTTTAGTGGTTACATGGTCAGGAAAAGCAAAAAAGTAAGATGTGGACATTTAAAAAAAATCCTGTGCCATTTTCTCAGGACATAGAGCCCTAGTACAGGAAGTGATGTTTTCACACTCATCTGTGCCAGCTGGAGCAGTACTGTGGTCTGAATGTTGCATTTTGGAACAATGAGAAACTAGGGTGCAGTTAACATGAAAGCAGTAAGGGGAGACTTTCTAGAAACTGTGTCTAGAGGGGGGGCTCAGGAACTGAGACACTGAGCCCAGGGACAGCAAGACCTGAGTGGGACAGGACCTGCAGGAGTGCTCCGTCAGCACAAATGGGTAAATGTCACAGAGAAAGGGCTGGTCTCAGCACTGAAGGGCGTTCTCAACCCCAAGAGGTCAGCGCAGGTCACAGGAGACGGGAAGCTCCTCACACTAAATGGTTCAAAATGTGCCTGGAAGACCCCTCTCATGTCAGAGAAAATGGGCCGCTGATGTAGTCTCAGAAAGTGAGTTACCCCTATACAGTGAAATCAATCATGTATCAAAACGTGACGGCAAGAGCAGCTTGCAGAAGTCAGCATGGACCATGCAGCACAACAGGACGAGAAGGAGTGTGACATACAGGAGACACAGGTGAAGCCTCATGAAGGTCAGAATGCACCAGCAAGCCGAGCCTAATCAATTGCACTAACGCATTCTGACCTCAAGTTCTCCTTCACCGTCCATCTGTTGTTTCCCTCCTGTCTCAAGGTGAAAGTGCCCTCCTCTGCCCACTCCTTCAATGCTAACTCATCAACTTGTGCTTCTGATCCCAAATCTCTGACTTCCCCTGTGGCTTTTGTTCGCTCATCATGTCTTTCCTTCATGCCGGATCTCACCCCTCAGGTTGACAGACTCAGTTCAGTTTTCTGCAGACTCAAGTACACAAACCTTCCCTCCACTCTGGTTCCCCTTGGAGCTGCCACCCTACCCCTTTCCTCCCAGCACGACTGCCCATAGGCGGCTCCTCTGCTGGCCACCTTCTGCCCTTGCCACTTGAGAAGGTCACGCACATGCAAACTCCCAAATCCAATAGGCTTACCCAATCCTTACATGCTGCTGCACCTCTCAGGGCGTCTAACATTGTTTTCTCTCTGTTTTTTTTCTCCATGAATTTGTTTTGTTTTTTGGGTTCTTTGACACCTCGCGTTTCTCTGATTCATCTACCTCATGTTCTTCCCCTTTGCTGTTGACTGTGGCCAGGCCTGGCTCGCACTCTCGCCGGACATTTTCTTGGTGCTCTGATGCTCTGCCCAACTCTACTTCTTCTCTACGGCAACGGCTGCCAGATCTGCTGCCAAGGGGTCTGCTGGACCCCTCACGTCTTATAGTTAGCGTGTCATTTCCTCTAGGAAATGCCTTTTTTTTTCTATTTATTTTTTTATTTTTCAAGGGGTGGGAGTTGTGAGGTGGGGTGCCCAGTTGCCTTGTTTTTGTTGAGACAGGCCCTGGGTAGAGTGTAGTGGCGGCAATGCAGCTCACTGCAACCTCCAGCTCCTGGGCTCAAGTGATCTTCCTGTCTCAGCCTCCCAGGTAGCTGGGACTACAGGTGCTCACCACAATGCCCAGCTGGGGTTTTTTTTTTTTTTTTTTTTTTTCCTTTTTTGGTAGACACCACACCCAGCCGGAAATGGCTTTTAAATCCCAGCCCAGGCAAATGCAAACTCATCATCTTGCCCACTGTGCTAGATCCCTTCTGGTTGTTTGCTTACCTCAACACGAATTCTCCGTTCCTTGGAAATGGACCCCAATCCACAGGGTGAGCCCTTAGCAGCCATTTGATCTGACTCCCTGGTCATAGATGACTGGCACAGGGACAGCACCTGCCTGAGGCTGAGCCAACCAGATACTCTCTCCTAGATTTGAAGTGGGAGAGGCAAAGACTTGGACAAAGACTTAGTTGTAAATGGTACCGCTCTAGGGAAAAGGTCCATGAATTCCTGGTGATGGGGTCCCTTAGAGCTACCGTCGTCCCACTCGTTCTGGTGAACTCAGCTCTTCCACGGATTCATGAGCTACCCCAGGAATGTTCTAGTCCCTCTTTTGGCTAAGCCTGCTAAAGTTGGCTTCCACTACTGATAGAACTCTGAGTAAGGGACCCACTGACACTTGTCATCTAGGAATCTCTAATTCTTTCAGGGGCCTTACCATTCCCTTACCCAGCAGGGGCTTGAAATTTGACTCTGCTCTTGCTTTCCACGAAGCCCACATTCTTAACATGCACACCTTGTGTGTTTTATCTCCAAAATAATGCCCCTTGTCTACCACCTCTGCTATTTCCCTGGTTTTCTGGTCTTTGTGCTCTCTCGTCTGGGCTTGTCCTGCCTCTCCAGCTCTAGTAATAATTCTGATCATGTCACTTCTCTGCCTAAAACCCAAGGCCAAGTCTAGCAATTCTCGCCATGGCACTGAAAACCTTCTATTTCTGGCTCACAGATGCACAGAGCTCATCATCTGCTATTTCCACTCCTGTGTGTCAGCCAGGCCTTATGACCATCCTTACCCGAACATTCTCCATGCTTCGCTGCTTCTCTGATCTTTGTACCACTGATCCTTTTGCCCTTTGGCCCTGGTAAAATCCTACTTCTTCTAAAGGCCCTTTGCCCATCCCAGAAGATAGAGAGGCTCTCCCTCCATCTTCTGGGACAGGAGCTCACTTGCAGTGCTTTGAGTTCCTCAGCTACACTTGACTCCTGGCAACACAGTGGTGGCCGGTAACTGTTTGTTGAGTGCCCAGGATCATACACCATGCAGTGTTTGCCAGGTTAGGAAAAGGCCTAGGAGAGAACAGCCAAAGTATTCCCTACCGTCACTGCTTACCGTAGTTTGGCCAACAGCAGGGAGAGAAAGGCCAGGGGTGCTGAGTGGTGAGTTAAATGGACTGTGCCCCACACCTCCAGGCATCAGTGTTTGCAAAACAAGACACTCATGAAATTGGTCTTAGACTCCAAGAAAAACATACTTATATGGCTTCTGGTTTACAAAGCATTTTACCATATATACGAACTGATTTAATTTTGCCTGTGACCCCGTGAAGCAGTTAAAGTTTATGATGTCAGTTTGTGGGTGAGGAAACCACCAGGTCAGATGGCTGAATGAGGTCACACAACTAGTAAATGACAGACCTTTGACAGGAAGCTGTTCTTTCTCTCTGCTATACCATGTTGTCTCTGCAATGACAGCATCAACATACAATGAAACAGGCTATTTCGGGAAATCTGAAGTTGGGGGGGGTAGCTTCTAAAGAATATGATGTTCTATGAGTAGCCATTGCCAGTCTGGGAGTTTAACCACCCAGTACAAAAATGTCACCCTTTTTCCAAGAATAGATACTGTCCCCAAACACTTCGATATGATGGCAAAATACTTTAATTCTTCATAAAGCTATTTCCCCCACCCTTTCCCCCACCCCCTAGACTTAACCTGGAAAGGAATCTGCATGCATGTGTGCTGGTTTGAGCAGGACGGGGTGCATATACATCTATGCATATACATACAGGTTTATTTAAACGATCGGATCTACACTTTTGGAGGCTGTTTGAAGCATCTTATCAAAATAAAACACATTTTAAGCAAGAGGTTAAAAAAGCTTTTCAGACCCAAAGGCCATTTAATACAATAAATCCTACTTGGGTAGTTTAGCAAACATTTTTTAAAACCCATATCCAACAGACTGGTTAGTACTGGAGACACAGATTTGGTTTCAAAGCTGAAATACCCCTGGTGGAACAGACCTTCTCATGAAATTCAGTTATTTTATATTATGCCACAAAAAATAGGGACACATATCTATTGACAACTTAAATATTAACTCAGTAGCCTAGCTGGTGATATAAATAGGGGAAAAAAAGTGGTCATGGATCAGGAGTGAGAAGACTATGTATGACACCAGCCTGTCGTGGACCGGGGCCGCAGAGGATGTTAAAATCTATCCTAGAATCTAAAACAGGAAAAAAGTCAAATATGCCACTCCCCATCCGTGCAAACCATCCCCCAAGGAGTACACCCCCCAACACATGAGGTTTACTAACCACCTGCTACAGATGTTACTATGTCACTAATTAACAATGATCACAGAAAACGTGTCATACCAGAGTTTTTGTTATCATACACAATGCATTAGTGGCTGCAGGAATCTTCCTCTGAAAGCTACCGTCAGAAGGCAAACTAACAAATGTCCACGCCGCTGGTCCAAGGAACCACAGCTAAGAGACACGAGGCATTGGTTTGTGCACTGGGCTCCCTCCGGCATGTTCCCACTCTAGTTAGAGGGGCTGAGATGGGGAGAGACCGTCCCCGCCGGGCGCTGCAGCCTCCTACTCCTGGGCCTCCTTGCGGGTCAACTTGTAGATCTCGGTGGGTCCGTCCACGTGGGTGATAGTGGTGGTGAGCTGGAGTTCTTCCCCACTGTGGACACCCAGATCGCCTGAAACAGGGTTTTCGGTGTTAGATGCGTTCAAGGAGGAAGGAGAAGCAAGCTGGGATTCATCTCATTAACAACCGCCCTGACGCCAGCCCTCTTTCTCATTCAGAGCGCACAGAGAAAACCAGGGCACGCGACATCCAAAACAAGGGCTTACTCCCAACCTTTTCACTTGGGACTTTGCAGAATTTTTTTAATATCATTTTTGGCTCCCAGAGAACAGTCATCAATGACACATGAGTTAGCTCACTGCTGTTATTATTTGTAGCAATTATTAACATTTAATGAGAGCTTACTTTGTGCCCGATGCTATTCTGATCGCTTTATCCATGGTCTTGTTTAATCCTCACAAGAGCCCTCTGAGGTGGGCACTACGGTCGTGCCAACTTTACAGATGAGGGGGCTGGGAGGCAAGGAAGGTAACTGCCCCAGGTGGGGAGCAGGCACACGACAGAGCGGGCTACGAGGCCGAGAAAGGAACGTGGCTCCAAGGCCCAAGCCAGGGGACAGGCCAGGACAACGCGCCTCCGACGGACAGGCAGGCACCTACACGTTCGCTGTGTAATTTACAGATTTATGACATGTGAAGACAAACAAGACCTGCCTATATCTATCAATGCACAGGGCAAAGAACGAAACCTAATACACCTACGAACAATTAGAGGCTTTCTTCTCCACGAAAAAAGTACCAGAAATATGCTCTGAATTTTCTTTCTGCCCTGCAGGACTCTGTACACACCAGTGTTTTGAACTCATCAGCAGTGGGCAGAGGTGTTCTGCTAAGATGGAATAATGTGGCTTTTTCTCAATTAGTAGGGAAAAAAAAATGAGTTTCTCTAAGTTAAACCTCTAAAGTCTGCTACCTTCCGTAAGACAATTAAGGGAATGTATGATTAGCAAAGGGAAAATGGAACATGTACAGAAGCAATCATGCTCAGTACGGCTGTGTGTGAGGGCGCGCTTGGACACGCCCATTTGCATTTTGGACTGGGGTCTGGGGAATAAAAACTTAAATTTGTGTCTGTGATTTTCCTATTGTGCACATACAATATGATCTCATATTTTCTGGGATTGAAATTTTGCCCAGTTCAAAGCATAGAATTAGGTAAATAAACATTGTTTTCCATTGAGACTCCATATCATAAATTAAAAGAAGGCTTGGCCTTACTCTTAGGAATACTGTCTTGTCACTAGTTTAAGAACTGCTGGGCATCGATGAGTCTGATGGCCTTAGTACCCTGGAGGTCACCCCACACACTGACCCTGAAGGCTGCTTGGCCGGTGCCCTTCACATGTGCCACACAGTATTGGTTTTTCATTATAGACCCATTTCTCCACGGCTGCACAGCAAAATCAGTCCTACTAGTAAATGCCAGCCTGCAGCTCTCTATCCAAGAGACTCCCTAGTCTCGGAAGCAGGGCCTGTAGCTGCTGCAGAGGACTGCTGATGGCATTTGGGGCTGTTTGGGCAAAGAAGGTACTAACGGAGCATCAGCCCAGCTTCCAGCACATCCCAATTCATCTGCCCTTGAGCCAGAGCACAGGCGTAAAGTAAGGCTAGTGAGAGGCTCTACCTGGGGCTGCCCTGGGCCAAGCTGAACCATTACTTGTACAACGAGCAAATTTTCCCAGGCCAATAATAACTTGCATTCTTGCTGCAGCAACTTCTAGTCCACGCCTCAGTCAAGCACATGCAGTATATGCCTCACATTTCTTGGTCAAAGCTAGCTCTGGATTTGGATATCTGGGTGAGCCATCAAAGCTGCAAAGCCGGTTTCATCATCTGCATGTCTGCATGAGTCCTGCCCATCCCAGGGAACCCTTGGCATCTTTAAGTGTTTACCCAAGGAATCCCTTTCTCTGAAGACTTCTGGAAATAGACACTAAAGAGTAACTCTACTCAGGTTTTGAACCAAAGATGCTAATTTTTTAAACCCAAAATGTGACTCCAATTAGCAGATCCTAGAAAATGTGTATGATCCTGCAGATCACTGGAAGAAACAGCCAAAATTGCCTTCGCTTCCTTATTTAAACACGTATCTAGATTACAGTACTTACCGCATGCCTGACACAGTTTAAACACTGTACTAATATTAATGCATCTAATCCTCATACTGGCCTTTCCAAACAGGCACTACTGTCATCATCCCATCCTGGTGATGAAGAAACTGAGGCACAGAGAGGCTAAATAACTTGCCCAAGGCCCAAGATGGCAAATAGTGGTGTGGGATCCAAGCCAGAGAAATGAGGTTCCAGGATCTAGGCTCTCAATTTTCAGGCTCTGCTGCCTCTTCCTAAATATTCAACTTTCCAGCAGCCAGTGAGCCTGCCAGTGAAGCGTGAAGTCCACATGCAGTGTGTTACTGTTATAAACATATACATACAATAATTCGGATGAATTGTTTAGCATTCTAATTTTGCTTTTGTATCTGATGAATTTATAGCACACAAATCAGTACCCTGACAGTTAGGAGAGCTGTTATTTATGGCTATTGGCCAAATGCACTGTCAGGGGCCTAGAATGCCCTACATTTCTTTGTAAAGCTGTGAAGATACTGTGGCATCATTAATTTCTCAAACTTGCTGGATGAGGACCCAGATCAATGGGACTCTGTGTAGCAAAATCTATGCTGCACATGTGATTTGATTGTACCTTGAAGGCCAAATTTCCCCCTTAGGGAATGGACGTGGGAATATGGCAGTAACATGGCAGGAGTGGAGAACCCTCCGTGTGTCTCCACGTCCCCTCGCCTCCTACTTCTGCCAAGGTCTTGCTCCATCTGGCAGTTTCCCCCTCCCTTGGCTCCTGCTCCTCTGTGCACAAACACGCTCAAAGTCTCTTCCCATCTACGACAAAAAAAATAAGCCCTTCTGAAAATGTGATATACTTCTTACTGGTGGGGGAAAAAGATTTAAAAAGAGAAAAAGAAATTAGGAACAAAAATGAAAAGAATTCTGAAGTTTGCAGTAAATCTCTCTCCCTGGTTCTGATGTCAATTCATCTCAGCTAATTAACATTAGATGAAGGCTTGTTTCTTCCTAACCCTTGTGAAATGAGACCAATCTCTGGCACTGATTTCATCTGAAAGGACTATGGCGAAGGGTGCATATGCGTGGTGTCACGTCCACAGCTGTGCAGCTGCTGCTTGGTCATAACTGCCTGCAATGCCCACTGAGGACCAAGAAAGCCACATACACTGGACACAGCTTCTTTTTTTTTTTTTTTTTTGAGACAGAGTCTCACTCTGTTGCCCTGGCTAGAGTGCCATGGCGTCAGTCTAGCTCACAGCAACCTCAAACTCCTGGGCTCAAGCAATCCTCCTGCCTCAGCCTCCCGAGTAGCTGGGACTACAGGCATGCACCACCATGCCCGGCTAATTTTTCTATATATATTATTAGTTGTCCATATAATTTCTTTCTATTTTTAGTAGAGACGGGGTCTCGCTCCTGCTCAGGTTGGCCTCAAACTCCTGACTCAAATGATCCACCCGCCTTGGCCTCCCAGAGTGCTAGGATTACAGGCGTGAGCCACTGCGCCCGGCCTGGACACAGCTTCTTAAGACATGCAGCATGTTAATGACAATCATTTGTGTATCTGTGGTCACTTCAACAAAAAGGACAATTGCTATGCTCATTCTGAGGTTGTATCACAGATTCTGGGAGAGACCAGAGGTTTTACCAGAGGTCGTTAATATTAGTAAAGACTATCGAATTCTATCCTGACAACCACCAAGGCCAATTAACACCCCGTTACCCAAGTGCCAGAAGCCAGAGAGCTCTCACTCCGTGAGTTCATATTTGTTTCTCAAGGTCATACATGGCATGAGCTGCAGCCAGGACTCCAAACCATCTGTTTGTACCTTGAAAGCTTTTGTTTCTTCCATAATACTCATGACTCCATTCTTTTTTGTGGCATTGTCTATAGGCCTACACCAATCTCTCTCTTATTCACCTTCAAAGCTAAGCTCAGATAATAATTTTTTGTAATGAAGTCCCTGGTTCACAGCAGATATGTAAGGCTAAATTAGTTCCATACAAAGGACTTTTGTTCACTCTCAGATTGTCAGCCCTTCATTTTTGGTGTTAGTATGATTGTTTAAAAATAAAATAGTAGATGGTAGGTTTTTCAATCTTTTTTGTTTTGTTCTTTTTAAGAGAAAATAAATACCCAGCACAGTATCTGGCATATAGTAAGTGCTCATTAAAACACCTGAGATTTGCCTGGTGCAGACAGGTCCAGGTCCTCCCTGCTCTGCATGGCTAGGTCTAGCCTAGGTTACCAGCACTGATGTTCCTCACTGGTTTTTGGCCTTTAGGGACAAACTCTCAGCTAGAAAACAGATGTGCCTTGGAATGGCTTGGCTTTGAGGATCCCTTTTGGAGGATGGGACAGAGTGGCTGTGGTGGGACAGCATTTAGGAAACCCAGGTCCAGTCATCTCTCAATCCTTGTCAACCAGAAGTGGTTTATACCAGTCTTGGCATCAGTGATTGCCTATCTACCTCCAAACACTCCAGACACTCAGTGCTGGGCAGCAACTGCAAGAAGGAGGGGGACACAATAAGACTTACAAGTTTTGAGTAAAATCTTGGTGTTATGGGCTGCATTGTGTCTCCCCTACCCACACTCCCCAGAATTCATATGGTGAGGTCCTAATTCCTAGTACCTCGGAATATGGCTATGTTTGGAGATAGGGCCTTTAAAAAGTAATTGAATTAAAAATGAGGTCATTGTGGTGGGCCCTAATCCGACACGACTGCTGTCCTTTGAAAGAACAGGTGATCAGAACACAGATGCACAGAGGGAAGGAGGACCATGTGAAGACACCAGGAGAAGATAGCCATCTATGAGCCAAGGAAAGAGGCCTCAGAAGAAACCACTCTGCTGATACCTTCATCTCAAACTTCTAGCCTCCAGAAATGTGAGAAAATAAGTTTCTTTTGTTTAAGCCACCCAGGCTGTGGTATTTGTTATAGCAGCTCCACCAAACTTATGCATTTAGGAAGCCAAAAGGTCTTCCCAAGAAGGTGACTGAGATGCCTCCATCGTGGTGGGATGACTGATTCTAAAACGCAGAAAAAATGATTTTAATTGACTGGGCCAGGCAAGGTCAGGCCAGTGATAGAACAACAGGTCAGGGAGTGGCAGGAGGCAGAATATACCTTACAACAAAGAGCAGAGCAGGAGGTGCCAGGCTGGTGATGGCCTGTCA
Source organism: Eulemur rufifrons (assembly GCF_041146395.1). NCBI lineage: Eukaryota > Metazoa > Chordata > Mammalia > Primates > Lemuridae > Eulemur > Eulemur rufifrons. The sequence goes on from NC_090990.1 coordinate 52,034,429, forward strand.
CCTGGTTCTCACCTCCCCTGGGGAATGGAGAAAGGCTTCTGAGACCCACTGTAGAGTCTGGGTCAGGCCCTGGTGATAAACCAGTTCCGTCAGTGCTCACAGACATCAAAGGAAGCCAGGCTGGCCGTGGGCAGGTCGTCTAACGCACGACCAGGGGAATGAGCTCAGTGAAGGGGGTGAGCACTGTCAAAGCCTCGTGACTCCACTCAAACCCGGACTGAGTCCACAGGAGCTAAGGATTCCTTTCCTATGACACAAGTGGCAGGAGCCCTCGCAAGCCTCCACAAGGAAAACTGACGTCACACGGTAGCTCCCGAGACACAGAGGCCAGGGTGGCTGCCGTTGTTCCCAGGAGAGCGGGCGCGTTAGACAGATGACGCGGTGTGAACCGAAACAGGAAGGAAGGTGGGTGGCAATGAGGGTGTCTCGGTGCCTCTGCCATCTTCACCCAGTCAGGAATTCTGTTTCTCACTTTCTTGTCTAAAACATTCTGCTAAGAATTTTACAGACAAAGGCACACAGAAATCAAAGCTAGTATCAAGAACTGTCTGACTTCATCAGCAGCTCCAACTTTTTATTCCCACGTGAGCTGTGACTGAGTGTGCTCATCCTGTTCCTCATGTGTGCGGGGTGTTGCTGCCGCCCCCCGGAGCTGGTGCTTCCTCTCCCAGAAAAGGGTTCCCATCCGCCTGCCGGGATTCATTTCTGCCTGGGAAGGCACCCAGAGTGATTTGCAAATTGGTTATGGCAACAGGTAAAAGAACAAGTTTAATAAAAAGGCAGCAGCAGGGCAGAAAATGTAAATGCTCCTTGAAGGAAAAAGGACTGAAATATCTTCGCTAATGTTCTCACTCATGTGTGGGAGCTAAAAAGGTTGATCTCATGGAGGTAGAGAGTAGAGTGATGGTTGTTAGAGGCTGGGAAGGGAGTGTGGGCGGGAGGGAGGGATGAAGAGGGGTTGGTTAGTGGGTGCAAACGTCCAGTCACATGCAAGGAGTACGCTCTAATAACAGTGACTGCAGTGACCAACAATGTACTGTATATTTCAAAATAACTAGAAGATTTGGAATGTTCCAAACACAGAGAAATGATACATGTTTGAAGTGATGGATACCCTAAGCACCTGGACTTGATCATTACACATTCTATGCATGTATTGAAGTATCACACGTATCCTATAAATATGTATAAATCATACGGACATAGTTGTGGGATCAATAAATATTGATCCCTAAAATAAAATATTATGTATCAATACAATTTTTCAAAATTTCCTGCATTCACAACAATTCTCATTAAGAGATCAGCTATCTGTTTGTAATCATAAAATTAGCAGTTCTTTAAAACGCATTCTGTAATTTCGAGGATTTAAAAAATCATTTGATGTAAAAGTTTTAGATATGAAAAGTCTGTTTTATTTATCTATCTTTTGATTAAAAGTCAATAAAGTATTTTCAACAAATTAGCAGTAAGTTCATTACTTCATAAGACTCAGTTCACTAATTGTCTTATTGCTTATAAATTAAGTCAATAAAGAGGTAAATGGTTTTAAGAGAAAAAATCTTTGCTGAATTAAAAAAAATATGTATGTGTGTGTATACACTCACATACATGTATATACACAAAGTTACATATAGTTCTATATGCATATAAATAAAACGGTTAATGTGAACATGTCTGCACCACTACTGCAGCTGTGGTCAGTCAACCAACAGGAGGGAAGGAACCCAGAGCGCCACACTCCTACAGCGCCATCTGCAGTGAAGCACTCCGGCTTGGAGTCACACTACCACGTTTCAGGAGGCAAATGAAAAAATCTTGTCTCCCAGACCAGGTTAATGGCTCCTTGAGAGCAAGGAGTGTATCTCTGTCACTCCTCTGAGCTTCACCTCCCTCCATCTCATCCAACCTAGCACAGTGCTAAGTACTAAGGTACCAAGTACTAAGCTAAGTACCAAGGTGCTCAGTGGTTCCTCTGTAAAGGGTGTTTCTGATCCATATACTGAAAGAGAAATAGAAATATATGAGAGAAAACGCTCTTTGGAAAGCGACCCTCTCTTGTACCTGCTGCCCGCTTGGTTCTTCTCTGGCCGTTCCATGACCCAAAGGCAGAGGCAGAAGTCTGTGCTCGACGCTGCCATTTCCTTCCTACCCACCTCTCGGCATCTCTAACTCCCAAACAAAATGACCCTCCTCAGGGGTTATCTTCCCCTTTTTTAATTTTATTCCCTTTGGCATCAGAAACTACTTGTTAAATTCCTGGAAATGGGCTCTTTCCAGCGATTCATCCAGGATTCAGCTCATGGAGGCGAAGCACCACACACCTGGGATTCATTCTCCCCCAGTGAGAGATCTGAGTTCTTGGCTCTGGACCTTAAAAGCAAGAAGAGAAAAGCCCAAGCCCACTTAAAAATAAAAACTTTCCATGAGAAAGGAACAGGAGCATGAGAAGGCTGGGGGAGGACACGGAATGTCATCCAGAGACGCAGAGAATTTAAAAATACAGTGTACCCTCCTGACAGGGCACCTTTTAGGTTTCTGTGGAAGATTCCAAACTACATCTTTCCAAGGAGCTTTGAAATCTTGGCAGATGCTCCACAATTCCTAGGATACGCTGTGTGGTCTGGTGGCAGATGAAGAGACAAAGGAAGAGTAGAGAGAGCAGAGAAAGAAAATGATCAGGGAGGCATGAAAGAGACCCCTTCCAGACCCCTTCCAAACGCACAAGGTCATGGCTCCACGCAGGAAAGTGAAGGGCATGACAAGCTGCTCATGGGCTGCTGTGAAGTCACAGATGATCCTGTCACTACTGGGGAATCGGAAATCGTGCGGCTTTTGGGCTTGCAATCAGCATAAGGTTCCCAAAGAGTCTGCTCACCAAACTGCTTGAAGAACGTTGTGAAAGAGGGGCTCTAGTGGCATTTCAGGGAGGACAGTTCTTTATTAAAAGGGACTGTTTTGCTCATTACAGGACATTTAATAGCATCCTTAGCATCCAGACTCTAAATGCCAGTGGCATGTCCCAGCCATAGCAACCATCCAAAATATCCATGAACATTTCCAAACACCCCTTAGCCAAGGATTCAGAGGATATGATCACTTGTTGAGAACTATTAATAGTTGTGCAGCTTCCTGTGAAATTACAGATCAAGCTGTTTCAACAAAAGAATTCTGCCGGGGAGGAGATCAAGTGCTATTCGCAATTATAAGGCTTCAAGCCTAGGAGGCTGGTGGTTGTGCAGAAGCCCTGATGGGAGCTGCCTAACACCTGGCTCACAGCTCAAGACTCTGCCCGGCAGGGTGGGACGTAGTCATCCTGCCACCGCAGGGGCGGCCATGGCTCTGGGCTCCCACTTGCAAAAACAGTGCTAGAGTTGGGCACATTCTCACCAGTGTTTGGAAGCCCCTTACCTGGAACAGGTATCACCTCCTGGGCTGGCACTAAGTGGCGGAAGGTGCTCTTCTTCCCCTTCCTTGCCAACAGGAAGAGAGAGAACCATAGAATTTCATAGATCAAAAGGACTTTTAAGAGATCACATACATTTGGGAGAAGTGGTACACAGAGGGTTAAGAGGTTTGTCAACAGTTGCACAGCAAACACAATCAGGAGAGTTCAGGTACACAAAGTGCTGTAGCACATAGTCGGTACTCAATAGCTACTACCCTTTAGTATTATTACTATTCCGGCGTCCAGGAAGTCCAGTGGTTGCTTTACATGGTATTTCCCTGGGAGGCAGGAACTCCAACTACTCAAGTCAAGGACAGGGCCATGTGGTTTCTGTCAAAGTCCAATAGGATGACCATGAAATGAAATCAAGATTCTTGTCCACAAGCCCAGAATCCCTTGCTGCTGGCTTGAGGAGGTCCACTGTTCGAGAGGTTTCCATGCATGCAGTAAAAACACCGAGTGCTAGCAGTGGAAAGGAAGCAGAAGGCAGCCTAGCTCGTGAGCCTTCTAGAAAGGCAGTCGGCCAAACCAAGAGTTGGGTAAGGAGCAGGTAAGCCGAAACTCTATTCTGACCCCACACCCATGGCCAGATATGGACCTGAAACTGAGGGTGACAAGAAGTCTTACTCCAAAGAGGTCAAAGGGTGGGAGGGAAGAGACAGCTCACGTCCAGGATGCCCGTGCATGGATGGAGGTGGCAAGGATGATATGGAGAGAGATGGTGGCTGAGACCACTCCCCTTTCCCTGACCCTCAGCACAGGGCCCCCCTCTCACTTCCTCTTGTCTCCATCTCTCACGTCATCACCCCACACCCCAGATCACTGGCTCTCTGTGAAGTATGAAGCTTAATCTAAGAACTCTGGTTTCTAAAGCTTCAATCCAACATTTTTAAAGCATCCTTAAGGACTAGCTCCAGCAGGAGAGCAAAGGCACAGGCAAACTCATCTACCGCCTCTACACCGTGACTGCCATGGGGACAGTGGAATCGTGTTCTCCCAGGCCTGTTCCTTAGGACTCTGATTCCAAAAGATATACTGCCTGAAGAAAGTGTTCCAGGGCCAAAGGGTTTCATAATTTTGGGAAATGCTCTTACTCCCACCTCTTTTTAAAAGACTTACAGTAAAGGCATTAAGATGTCTTGCAGTGAAAGCCTTATTAATGCTTGATCAACCCAATGATTCTCAAACTTATTTGATGACCTAAACCTGTCAACAGCCCATGGAAACAATATTCCACTGAATGTAATTTGCTGGATTCTAATTGGGGTGATCAGGAATAGGTTTCAAGGAAGAGGCTGCATTTTAACTAGGCCCAAAAGATGAGTAGGTTTTTTTCATCAGGCCCAGAAGGAGGCAGGATATGCAATCCTTTCATTCAACACACACTCACCAAGCACTTCCTAAAAGTGAGGCCAACCCTTGGTTCTATGGGGCTGCTACCTTGGTCTCCGTGCAGGACAGAATGAAGGGCAGCAGCACTGATTCGAGAAAGTAGGAATAGCAAGCCCATGGCTAAGGTTAAGCAGGTGGGAAAAAGAGAAGGAATAAGGGTGGAGCCAAACAGAAAAAGGATCCATTGGACCAGCTGTTTAGCAGGTCACCTAGTCCATGCTCACAGCCCCGGCCTAGGCAGTGATAAGCATTTCCCCCTGTCGTGGCTGGTGGAGAAACCCCAGGCAAGCTCTTCCCTTCTCTAGGCTTCAGTTTCCTCATCTATAAAATGACCAGACTGGCTAAATTCTCTCAGGTTACTTGAAACACCCACATCTCAGGGTTCTGTGACTGTAAGATAGGAAAAGACAGCACATGCCAGCACTAAAGGACAAGAAGGTTCTGCGGACAGGAGAAGAGCTATTGGTTTGGACATATGTCAAAAAGCACCCCAGAAGAAAAATCAGCAGAAGGAAAATGAAGCCCATTCCATCCTCAACGCTCAGGGCCCAGTCTCCTTCCACCTGTTATCTTAGGATCCTGCTTCACAGACTGGAAGGATAAACGTGGCACACTTCCCAACAGTCAGTGCTGCTCGAAAAACTGAGGAAAGCAAATTTGGTTTTTGTACTAAACTCAGGGCATATTTTAGGCTAGAATGCAATGTTCTCAATGTATTTCAGAGATTAAAAGATGAGGACTTCAGGAGATATCTGGCTTGTGTTGGCTTTTTGTCTTAGGGCTCTGGAGTCCCTCAGGGTGTTCATACACTGTCTCCCAGTTTCAGGAGTATAACTGGAGGGAAAGTTCAACCGGTGAACTCAGAGCTTTAGCCATTCACATCTTGTAGAGACAGAAGCCTACTTATCCTGAATCGAGCTGTGCTAAAGAGACTGGAACTCACCATTGGACTGGTCTTCCCCATAGTTCTTATGGGACGGTGCATACAAGAACATCAGAGCAAAGACATACAGGTTCCACATCCCATAGATGCCTGTGAAAAAGGCACTGTTCACTTGGACTGTGACGCCACCCCATTTCCAATGTCCTTCGGTCACCTATGGAAAAAGGACAGTGATATTCGATTGGAACAGAGAAGAAATGTAACACCAGGAAAGGAATCAACCAACTTGGAAACCAGATTTCTTCTTTCACTATAGGAAAAGTGAAGGACCACATAAGACTCCATCTCTTAATCCGAATCATTCCAGTGTAAATTAAGGTCTGCAGGGGCTTTCTAGGTGGCAGACACAGCCAGCGGTTCTCACCTTGGCTACACATTAGTATCACCTGGGGAGTGTCTCTTCCTAAAAACAGCAGTTCATTGTTATCCTTAGGTTAAAGAAATTGTGTCTGAGCCCAGCACTTATGCACAATGGTAATCCCTCCTCTGCTGTCTCCCCAGTTAGATGTAAACTCCCTGCAGGCAGAAACCAGTTCTGTTTTGTTGGCTGCCGTAGCTTTAGCACCTGATACACCACAGGTATTCAACGAATGCAGGTTAATTCAAATCCAGGCTCTCCCACTCACTGCTTAATGTAAGACAAGTGAGATGAAGATTCCCAACTTCAGTTTTTTTTAAGTGTAAAATAAAAACTTGCAGGGTTATTAAAGGGAATTAAGTAAAAATATTTCTAGAAACTTCCTGGCACACAGTAAACACTCATTAATTCTTAGTTATTTATATAATGTCCCTCCAGGTAAGTCACTCACAAAGGTAATTATGAAGGATTCACATGCTTTGCAGTTCTGCAAGAGAAGTTTTGAAGCTGCTTTTGTCTGTGTTAATGACCTAGTAATTGTTTTAAGGGCTGCCTAAAGACATATGGATTATATCATACTAAGAACTGTCAGCAGAGCTGTTGAGCTGAGTGACTAGTAATTTGTACCAGCTCTGAAATCAATGAAACGATTTTGACCACTTCTGCTTGCTATAGGAAACTTTAAATGGGAATAAAAGAAAGTATTGGGATAAATGCTTCTGTGGCAGCTGAATGAGGCTGGGTTATATAAACCATCTATAGGAACCACTTCTAAATTGCAAGATGGCAAGCTAGATCAAAATGTTAAGGATTTTAACAAGCAGGTGTATTTCACCTCCTGTTTAGTATACCGTGAGCTGTATTCATTCGGTAACCCCTGAATAACCCATGATTCACTGGGGCCCTAGGCCTAAAAAAGGTTGAATGTATAGTCATTTCCTTTTGAAAAACCTGGAGTTTCAGTTAACCAGGCTAACCGATTACAGACTTGCCAGTTTTAGTTTGGCCTTGGTGATATATAATTGTTCATTTTTGTGAATCATAAACAAACCACCACTGTGAACTCATTTATTTTGGAAAATGATTCATTTTATATGAAGTGCCCAGGAGTGTTTTTTTTTTTTTTTGGAGACAAAGTCTCACTCTGTTGCCCGGGCTAGAGTGCCATGGGGTCAGCCTAGCTCACAGCGACCTCAAACTCCTGGGCTCAATCAATACTCCTGCCTCAGCCTCCCAAGTAGCTGGGACTACAGGCATGCGCCACCATGCCCGGCTAATTTTTCTATATATATTTTTAGCTGTCCATATAATTTCTTTCTATTTTTAGTAGACACGGGGGTCTCGCTCTTGCTCAGGCTGGTCTAGAACTCCTGAGCTCAAACAAGCCCAGAAGTGTTTATGGTAAAGAAGGATTTTATAACCATTACTAATTTTAGGACAATGTATAATACTAGTGCTCAAGCTACTTAAGACTTCTTAGAAATGCCTCCAAAGGTCACTCTTCTTACTTTTAACCATAGACTATCCTAACGTTATAGAAATTATAGTTGTTAAAGCATCTTAACAATGATTTTTAATGCATATAATGGAAGGGGAAAGGAAGCTTTAAGATAGTTCCTGGAAATACATGTGTCAGCTGTCACAACACAGGGAACTCTTCAGTATTTGATTAAGGGGTGGCAGAAGGCTGGGTGAGCTACAAGATGGAATATGGCAGTTCTTCTAAATCTGTTAAGGCAGTGGTCCCTTCGTCTAGGAGAAGGACCAGGAAGAGACCCTCCTTCCTATGATGTAGGTTGGGAATACTCAGTATTGACAATATGAATATGACTGATTCCTGCTAGGATTAGCATGACTGACCCATCGAAGGAAACACCAACCTGCAAGCCTGGTACAACACAATGGTGCTCACCAGATACGTGCTGAATGAATGGGGTCAAAGTGTAAGGATGTGTAGGGAAACCAGTGCAAATACATGAAGGTAGAAAGTGGGGACAGAACAGCCACACTTAAGAAGTAACTGACAAAAATGTAAAGAGAAAATATTGCAGTCCATAGTAAATCATAATTATGCTTGAAAGTGAGAGGAGATGCCAAGGGGTAACAGTGTTATTTCATTTAAATATTGCTCTCTATTATCTTCCTTTATTATCACTTAAAAGAGGTGGTTAACACAAATAGTAGCAAAGCTAAGATTCTCTTGTACTCATAACAAGGATAACCACAGTTAACATTTATTCAATGCTAATGATGTGCCAGGCACTATATTTTATGTGAAAGACATTTAGTCTTAATAACAACTCTGTGAGGTAGGTAGGTAGTATTTCCATTCAACACATGGGTAAACTGTTGCACACAGAGATATAGTATCTTGTCCAAGATTGCTCAGCCAGAAAGTCCTGGCTCTGACTCCAGAAGAAGGTGTTCTTAACCACTATACAACACAAAGGTAGGTTGGTCTCTGAAGGTAGCACATAACACAACTAAGGTAAGGTCGAATTTCCTTTGGAAATTTACTTTGTTGCCCATAATATACATTATTTATACAGGATATACACACAGGTTTGTATATTCAAGCCTGTAGAGTATATATGCACTATATATTCTAGACATAGTAATATATGGTATACAGTAAACTGGATTTATATATAAAATATAATGTTACAGTAGAACCACTGGAATGAGATGCCCACACTATGAGGGGTACACAGGAGTTGAGCCCAACTGAGGAACTCTCAGACTCATGCCCCCATCTCATATTTGCCCTGGCACAAATCCATTGTTTAGAATGGAGTTGCATAGTTACCCATACTACTGAATTTGTAATCTGTAAATGTATTACTTCCTTCCATGGGCAAAGAGCTGAACTGCATAAATGAACAGTATAGACAGAGTAACTCTACTTACTGTTTGGAGACTGGATTGTGTTTTCCCCTCTCCTCTCTCAATTATTCATGCCTGAGACACCCTGAGCTCTGAGCACATTCCCACCAATGTGTACTACAATACGTAGCTTCACAACAGAGCAGGCCTTATAAATCCAAAACCTTACTAATGCCAAGGCAGGGAGGTGACAGTCTCCCCCTTGTAACTTTCAGAGAGAAAAATCAGGTAGCCCCAACCAAAAACCACCCCCTCCAAAATAAAACCTCACCCTCTGCATAAGTCCTATTTCTAAAAGTCCCTGTTTTTCCTGATTTCACATTTGAACAATTTACTTTTGTGTGAAACCACCCAATTATACCCCTGGAGCCAAGTGAAGGTCAAATCCTTTTACACCCAGTAGTCTTGACAACCAACATTCCACTTAACAACAAGATTTCCAAATCCCAGACACAGGCTCTCTTACCGGAAACATTTCCTCTGTAAGTAACAGAAAGAAGTGATCACACACACACAAAAGAGCTGGGGACAGGCTCTCTGGGAGTTTGCTGCATGTGGCTTGACCTGAATGTCAGGCACCTGGGGGTCCCCTTAGTGAAGGTCGGTGACCTTCTCCCCTGCACTGCCCCTCTGTTCCCTACTGCTGCCACCTCTAAATGGAACGCCTCTTTCTTTTCCAGAGGGAAGGGGCTGAAATACCAGACTGTGATGTACCATCTCTTGGTTGCTATGACTGAGGCCATTAAAATGGCAAGCATTAAAAAACTGCACCTCGGTACCCAGCTACAAAGCCTCAAGGTCACTGCATTCCACAGCTTCCCGTCGCCTTTCATTCCTGGCCTCAGAGCTTCAATATCCTGGCGAGATCCCCGCGCATTATATTTCATGGGGCTTAAATGCAAGCTCTCCCAGCAAGCCCGAGAGTATAATGGGGGTTTTAATACATTCCTTTTACCTAAGGCTGGGATCCATTTCAAAAAGTTACCCAATAGGTTTTCTTTCAGGTGAGCTCATTGCTCTGACATTCCAAAATGACATTAAAAAATAAATCCTCTGATGACTATATTAATACAGTACCTGGGACACTGAGAGTTATGCCGGAAAACGTCTTAGATGTCTATAAATAAACCTTAAAAAAAAAAAAAAAAACCAGCAGGAGGAATGTGAGGAGCTAATGGAATTCAAAAGGCCTCATTGCTGTCCCCTTAGAGTTGAAATCCACTCCGGGCCTACTGTCGCAGCAGATATAAAAAGCCAGCTATGTTAGAAAATACCGGGGTAATGGAATATTAATCTTTTTCTCCAAAGAAAAGCCACAAACTATGCTCCTTGGAAGATGGTTTCATTTGCTTTAAAAAGTATGCTAATTAAATGTGTATAAGGTTAAATTCTGACAACATGCAGCTGCCTTAAGAATCTGTCCCTCTTGACTTCAGGTGGAAGGAATTCTCTGCAGAGACGAGACGAAGGGAGAGGACGACTTCAGCTTGCCAAGTGGCAGAAGCAAGCCTTCGGCCCAAAAGTGCCTCTCTGCCTTCCTCAGAACACACCTCAGCGTTGCCTTTTATGCCTCAACCCACCTTCCTTCAGATTCCTGCTCCTCCAGGAAGTGCTCTGTGCTCTCTCGGCCTTGCAGATCTGGCTGTGTTAAGTGTCACCATGCATTACTGAGGGACTGAGGGAACCAAAAAGTATTTGGTCACACGAGGGAGTCAGCCAAGGGAGAAGTCAGGCCGTAGACCCTTGTTTGAATATGGGTGTTTGAGCTGCAGCTGGGGGAATAAAAAACTCATTCAGAGTTTGAAATAGTTCTGCATTGGGAGTGGAGAGCAAAGTTTCCAAGGCTTTATAAACAAACAGCCTGATACAAACACAGCACTGTTACAGGTCAAAGCAGATGATGTGAACAGAACTTAGGAAGACATATATGTATACTAGTTTTATTTTTTCCACGTTCACTTCAAACATCAACAGAGCCAGCAGTACCCACTCTCCCCAGTGGGCACAGCCAACAGGGCTCTAGAAGCTCTGAGCTTGGGGTCTTGGGTGTCCTTGGATAGAATTCAAGGGGTCCATGAACTAAAATAGGAAAAAATTATAGATTTATTTTCACCAGTCTCTAGCTGAGAGTTAACATTTACTTCCTTTATGAATGTAGAAATATCCCCATAGTAATAGCACTCTGTGATTTTCTTAACAATAGAAATCATATTTCCTATCAATTATAGTTGTTGCAGATATAAATCTGTAATATACTTGTAAGATCTGTAATATGTATGATTGCAAATCTATGTTTAATGTATATGATTCTTTTTGAAATCCGAAGTATTTTATTTTATGCATTTAAAAATATTCTAAGAAGACGCTTGTAGCCTTCACCAGGTTGCTGTGGGGTCCATACACAAAAATGCTTAGAAGCCTCCGTGCTAGAGGGAAACTTGCTAGCAGAATGGAGCAAGGCATGTCCTAAGGCTCTGTCTGCACTACCACCATTCTCCATGTTGGCTAAATGACAGCACTGTCAAAAGAGTCAGAAAAACTGGGTTCTGGTCCCTAACTCATTGTATATCCTTTGGCAAAACATTCAGTCTTCTTGCTATTGACAAGAACACAGCATGCCTGAGGACCAAAAGTGCCTTAAGGATTGAATCATGCTCTCAGTGTGCCAGGTGCCCTGCTAATTATAGTCATGCACTGCTGAATTTTGGTCAACAATGAACCACATATATGACAGTGGTCCCATAAGATTATAATATCATATTTTTACTGTATCTTTTCTATGTTTAGATATTTTTAGATACACAAATGCTTACTACGTGTTTACGTGTTACAATTGCCTACAGTATTTAGTACAGTAACCCGCTGTATAGGTCTGTAGCCTAGGAGCAATAGGCTGTACCGAGGTGTGTAGTAGGGTATACCATCTAGGTCTGTGTTAAGTACATTCTATGATGTTCCTACAACAAAATCGCCTAATGATGCATTTCTCAGAACTTAATCCCCTTTTGCAAGTATTACTTCCTGTGATACTCACAGAACCTTCTGCAAATCTATTAACTCATTTTGCAGATGAGAAAATTAAATTTTAGAACTGGTAAGTAATCCATCCATGGTCCCACCCAGCTAGAAAATAGCATAAATGGGAAATTTCTCCATAGCTATTAGATTTCATATTCTAGCAAACTGGGATAACAATTCCTACCCTACTTAACTCATAGGATTTTTGTGAAGCCCAAATGAATGACATATATGTATTATAATACATTAGCTTTAAACAGTACTTTCACTTTCCAAAACATGTTGCCAATATTTTAAAATTGTTATCATTATCATTATTGAGATTTTCAAGTATAGCAAACTTTTGAGTTTCAGAACTAAGCAACGAAAAGACAGGGTTCTATCAAGGGGACTGACTTTTGAGTTATGTTTCGTGTTTAAGTGGCAATATAATTATTGCAAAGAATGGCTGAGGGACTGTAAAAGGATCTATGTTAATGCTAGATAAGGATCGAATCAAATTAATCCGTGCTTGTTAGTGTTGTGCTACAGGGCTTGATCAGTTTATCTCTTAAGCAAATGAAACATGTGCCCTTCTGTCTGGCTACAGGCTTTTAATTTATTTTGCCACTTTTACCTCTTACAAGGTTGTACTGAAAGGAAAAATTCAGTCCACTTGGATAGGTGATATTGAGCCCAAGATTAGAGTGGTCTAAATAAACATGGATTGGCCAGCTGTTCAGAATTATAGCCTCTCCTGTTCCTTTCCTCGGAAGTTCTATAGAATTTTCTGTGCAGAGCAGAGGGACCTCTTGAGGGACATTGTCACCTTGCCATCTCAGGGACTGCTTACCTGACTAACGATGAAGAAGATGACAGTCATGGCAGCACAGGCCAAGGTGATAAGCATGAGGAACTTGAACCTGAAAATCAGCCCCTATTGGGAAAGAGAGAGAGAGTGGTTTAGTATTCCATCAGCTACCACCAATCCTTTTCTCACTATAAAAATCTACAAAAAGCTAATTTTAAAGGAATCTATAAAACCAAATCCCTAAGAATGACAGTAAGGTGACTTCACATCGTACTATTTCTCCTGCACAGTTGAATGTCGCTGAAAAATTTCTTGGGTCAAATATTTCCTATGTTCTTATCTCTCCTACAGCAGTGACACCAGAGCCTGGGAAATCATATTCACAACACGTCGGGACGCTGCCGATTTCCCTGCTAAGCTGGTTATGCCACTCTGCAAGGGTTCAAAGTTACCAAGTCCAAGTTTTCTGCAGTTGTAATAAAATTCTGCTCCAGTGAACAAAAAGAAATGTGCATATTAATCAACATGAAGTGGATTTGGTTGAATTTTCTCATGTCACTCCAGCTCTGGAGACACGCAAGCCTTAGAAAGTGTCTGTGGTTTCCTGAGAGAAGGATTTAAGAGAACCTGTGTTCCAGGGAACGATGTCTATTACTCAGGGCTCTTAGGTGCAGATCCACTGCATATAAAAATTCCGTGGTTCTGCAATTCTGCTTTCCTTTTCACGGAGGAATTAGGCCCATTTCTCCAAGGACAGCCACTTAGGCATGAACCCAAGGGATCCTTGAACAATCGAGAATGTGTGGCCTGCATTAGAGATTTGAGAATGTTAAGTATTTCTCTTGATTAAGGAACATAATCCATAAACAGAGATTACTGAGCTCTATCTGAGCACCCGCTGGACATTTTAGGGGAATGTGGCCTGCCAAGAGTCTGGAAATCAGATCACCTTGGCTGAACCCATCTCACGGCTAATTCTGGGAAAGGGAACCTCATCCCAAGCCAAATCCCAATTCTACCATATGGGAGTCACCTGACCTCGACCCCCAACCCAATGCACCTACATTCCATGGCAAAGCTGAAGAACCTGCTGAACAAGTTTACTCCTTACTGGGAAGAGAAACACATATATACCACAGAAAACTCCAAGATTTAGACAGGACAGCTAGATGCTTCTCAGAGTAGGATTTAGCTTCTAATTTTGCCCAGAGATCCTACATGAGAATTTCTCAATGTGTATCTGCAAGTAAAGTTTTCCAGTCTCCAGGGTGTGTGTGTTTACATGCCAAGTAGGAGATATCAAGTACCCGTTGCAGAATGAGCCAAGAGATCTGTGCCCACCTCATAGTGCAGCCGCCGGACTTTGCTCATGGCTGGCAGGCTAGACTGCTTCCCACTGATGTTGCGAAACACCTGAAATACCATGAAGCACAGAAACAGGAAGTAGAGGCAGAGGCAGATTCCAGCCACGATGATGAAGGCCATCTGGTCGTGTCCAGTAAAGGAAAGGCAGGCCAGCCAGAGACATAAGCTGAGAGGGCCCAAGCACTTCTCCCAGCTCTACTGGCAATACTCATTTTGTTTCTAAATATTTAGAAAACGTTCAGGGGGGTAAAATATTAAAACCTGGTATTCTAATTCCAGTGATAGAGAGGTTTCTTGACACAATGGTACCAGAGGGTTGTCTTCAAAATTGCTTTCTAAGCCAAGCAAGAAGAGAAATGGTGCCTTGCTTATTAGAAATCAGAATCTGCCTTTTCCCTACATCCCCAGGAGATTCATATGCACAGTAAATTTGAAAAGCGCTAATATAGTGTATATCGGTTGCTAAATACAGGTCAGGTGAACAGCCATGTTAAAATCACTGGAATAGTTCAAATCTAAATGCCCAGACCCCAGACCAGATACATGGAATCAGATTGTCCCATACTAGGACACCAAGTATGACCATGTTTGGAAACCACTGGGTATTGGGTTAGGGCATAGATTTTTCTAAGAATGAGATTGAGATGCCCTGGCATTATGAGGAGGGGACATACAGGGGGTAGGTATAGCAGCAGCAGGTGCAGGGCCCCTGGGCATGGGCTTAAAAGTCCTGAAGTGAAACCAGGGGTGAAGGACTGTTTGCAACTTTCAATCACCACAGAAAAACTTGTCCAATGGAACAGGGAACAGAAGGACACTTGGCGCACGAGGCGGGGGGCAATCTACCTGGGACCCACTGGGGAGACTGAGAGCCAGCATCAGAGCCTAACCTGCGAACCACCAAGGCTTGGGGCAGCATGAGCTGGCTCGGAAGGCTGGTGACCTGACTCCAACGCCTTTCTGTTGCAAAAACTCTACCCCAAATTGCCTATTCAAAAAAATTTTTTTTTAGTAACTGTGAGTTCAGCATGTATATTTCATTAAATAATATATCTGATGCAGTTTGTCCTTCTTTCCTATAATCACCCGTGCCCTGGGACGAAGGGAATATGGCTATTTGCTGCAGGACTTGGAATTTTATTTGCTTCCTTAGGCCTCCACTGTATCTGTAAAATGAAGGGCTGAATTAGACTTAACATTATAAATGTTCCCCTTGTGTAGTGAACATTTTTTGGTGGCTAGGGGTGGGGTGGAGGAAGGGTGGAGCTCTACTCTCATCTTTAAGGTATTGATGCTACAGATTTAGTGTGCTCCAAAGTTCTTGTGACACTGAGAAACCCACATAAACATCGTGGCGGGACAAAGCATGTTTACCAGCACACGGCACGATATGAGCCATCGAGGAAGAGTACGCCCCACCCCTTTCTCCCCACTCCAGAGGAGAGTCTGTTTCTCTAAGAGCATTTAACATATTATTCAGGAAGATAAAATATTTAAATCCAGCATCCTAAAAGGGATAAGCTAAGACTGTCACTTCTGCTTCGCGATGATGACTCAGGCAGAGTTTATGCCAATCAACCAGAAGCCTCAGCGACTCCTCTGGAACCAATCACCTTAGCCTTATCTTCACTTGGTCTCAGAAATGAATAGCAGCAGCGTGGTACGCCAGCACACCAAGGTCACCGTAAGAAGTCTCGCACACAAGGGACTTCAGAAACAGGCTGTCCCACAGGGGCCCAGAGATGAGCCTCCGTGGCTCCAGGGAAAAGCTAGTCATGCTTCAGTCTGCAGTAAACAGTGTCTAATAGATAATTTAGACAGGCTGCAGGGAGACCAGCAACTCTGATTTCTCTGCCATGGGAACAGGCTGCAACTTCTTCATTTTGCCTGCTCTCACCCGGGCTTGAAAGGAAGCAGTGATTCTCATTATTTGCCTTAATTGTGCTGTTATCATTGGTCTGAGGATCAAAGCTCTGGCTGAGCACATATGGAGAGCATCAGCAGAGTCCTAGAAAATGATCTTGGGGACCAGGCGCCTAGGGAAAGAAATAAAATCCTGAGCCCATCGAGGAAGGATACGGCCAGCTCTGTTCCAACATCTGTAGTCCAGATACTGTAGAAGGGATTCGTG
This sequence comes from Eulemur rufifrons, assembly GCF_041146395.1. Lineage (NCBI taxonomy): Eukaryota > Metazoa > Chordata > Mammalia > Primates > Lemuridae > Eulemur > Eulemur rufifrons. Next base: position 52,050,757 of record NC_090990.1, read on the forward strand.
AGTTGTACCCCTCTACAAAGAAAACAAGAGGGGTAAGACAAGACACAATTAATACAAAGGCAAAGGGGAACTTTTCACATATTCTTAGCTTTGCAGCTGGAGGGGTGGGGTCTGTGTTTAGGCTAAGAAACATCACAGGAAACCTAGAGAAACAGAGCTTATAGAACAGGATCGGCCCATTTTCCAACTGCAAAGAGCTGTGCCTTTGACTTAATCCCAGTCCTTGTCTGAGGATGTGGCCATGTGCAATGCTGTCATCCCCAAGGTTCCCGACCACCACTCCCCTTTTCAAACACTCCTCCTGAGCAATGGGTGTGGACACAGCGAGGTACATCTCGGCACCGGCTCACCTCTCACACATGTCGAATATGAAGAGGCAGAAAGAGCCAACGGCAATCGGGCCGACTTGCTTCCAGTACCCTGCGATGTGATTCCGCTCATGCTGATCCTGACGGAAACCAAATTGAGAAAGGAAACAAAGGCAGGAAGAGAGAAAAGCAATTGTGTAGGTGAGTTCAGTCATTCAAACAACAGCTGCTGACCACCTATCGTGTATCAAGTACCATACTAGACTAGGTATGCAAGGACGAAGACGACAAAAATCTTTAGGAGCTCACTTCTGCTGGGGGACATACACAGACCATGACAAAGCCCATCCATGCGCGCTCGATGGTAATAAGAACAGGGCGCTATGGGGACACAAGGAAAGGCCTCATACACTAGGCAAGGGAAATTTGTGGTCCACAACGTAAGACATTTAGAATCAAATTCCTATTGTATTTGTAAAGGTGGAGTGATCCCCAGAGGACAAAATAAAGACATTAAGGCATTTAAAAATGTCAAGTGTTAGAAGTCTTTCATGGTTAGAAATATAGACATACTTTCTCCCTATCTTCATTAAAGCCAAGAACGATTCCCCTTACAGATAAACAAAGACACTAAGAGAGTGCAAATGGATGACGCAGAGTGAGAAAAAAGGGAAAAACAAAAGACATATCTTAGCGTCCAGGCAGGGACCCAGGTGGGACAGGCCACACCAGTTCACTCTGGACAATCCCCCCCACCTGGAAATAATCACCTGCCCCTCCACTCCCAGTCCCTGCTGCCGAGGCTCATTCTCTGTAAGTCTCTGCTGCCGGACCCCTCCCACGGAAGGACCCCTCCCGTACGGGCCAGCGGCCGGCAGAAGCCTCTCTCTCCTCCTGCTCTGCTTTCCTGGAAGGGTAGCAAGGCTTCAGAGGTCTGGTTTTTAGGATCAAACCCTAATGGAACTTAAAAAGAGTCCACTCTACCAGGAAGCCCGTGTGCCTGACGTGAGGACCAAGTTCCAGCTGGCACGTCATCTAAGCCGCAGTGTGATGACAGTGCCTTTTTTATTTTTGTCCATGGTACCTTCCATCCCTGTTGAAATACGATTTGGTGTCTGTGCCAACAGAAGAGACCAGGGAGGTCAGTATTTCAGGGTCATAGGAGTTACTAGGCCACCCGGACAAATTGCCAGCTGGAAGGAGTGAGGCCTGCATTCTCTGGTGGTTAACCTGTTCCTGGGGACAGGACAAGCAGGGCTGAAGCCAAAGGATGAGAAATAATCATCATCATTAGAAAGTGTGGATTTATCTTCTCCTATGTAAGTTCCTCACATTTTCTCATTTGATTCTCATGAAAACACTATACATCAGGCCTTTAAATCTCATTTTATCGATAAGGAACGTGAGATTCAGAGTGATGATGTCACTTGCCTAAGGCCACTCAGCTAGTCAGTAGGTGGTAAACCCAGAATCTGAACCAGAGGGCCTGACTCCAGAGCTCCCACGTGTAACTACCAGCTTATTCTGCCTCGCCCACTGCTGATTTGAGGCAGAGGGAGGTGGGTGGCAGCTCAGCAGCCCGCACAGGGCAGCTGTGATGAGGACACCTGTCCCTTCCCCGGGCGCTCTTACCATCATGTGCTCGCCACAGAAGATGATCCAGAAGGACAGGAGCATTGCATAGAAGATGCCCTGTCGGATATCACCAAACAGCAGCATCCAGGTCCAGTCGAACCCAATGGAAAACCACTCCACTGGGATATTGATAAAGGTCATGGAAATGCCAAGCGCAAAGATGACTCTGAGGGTGAGACAAATATCAGGAAAGTCACTTTATTCATCTGGAAGGCAGAGTTTCACAAAATGCTCAGAACTCCCATTTTGAGAACTGAGATGTTACTTATTGGGACTGAAGCCACTGGATCAGTTTCTTAGCTCTCACAGTAAGTTGCCACCCAGAGAGGCAAAATGTCCTATTTGGTTGGCACCACTGCAGAATGGAGAAGTGTTACATTAACCTTTCTACATAATTGAACCTAACCCCCTAATGCCGCGCACTTTACTGTGGTACCGCCTCAGATGAAGAGCTTCCAACGATGCTTTTGCCCCTTTGCCTTCTCAAATAGACCTCAATGAATACAGTTGTCCTCTCTTAGGTTATCATTAACCTGATAATTAAGAACACTTAGTATTATTGTGACATCCTCAGCAACTATGAGTTATATAAGCATATTCATTTCAATAATAAATGACTCCAAACACATTTGAAATACAAATTCTTTTGGTTGCTTATGTAGCTTTTATTTCACTTTGACCCATCACACTGTCAACTTCCACTTCTCTACTACAGTATCATTCTTATATCACTGATTTAGTCACACTTTTTTCCACACCCATGAAATACGTATGTTCATGAAGCACAGACCATGTGCCAGGCCTTGTGCTAGGGCTATAGACACCTACATGAATAGGGCCAGTGTTTTCACTCATGGGGATGCGTTCAGTGGGAGAGCCAGAGAAAGAGACAACTGCATGGAGTATGATAAGCAATATCGTGCAAGTATAAACGCATAGAAGGCTGCTACTGGCACTTCTGATTTGGACAGAAGCAGAGGTTGAGCTGAATTGTGAGCGGAGGTTAGGGAGGTGGAAAGGGTGTTCCAAGCAGAGGGCAGAGCCCGGATGGAGGTACAGAGGCCTGGAAGAGCCTGGCGCATTCGAGGATCTGCATGTAGCACATATCAGGAACTGACAGGACATGAGACCAGAGAAACAACAAGGCCAACCTTATGAAGAAACCCGCATGCTCCATTAAAGAATTTAAAATTTATCTTGAAGAAACCATGGAGTGGCATGATTCATTCACTCATTCAAGAAATATTTATTAAACTTCTATGTGCAGTCACTATTTTAGATGCTGGGGATATAGTAGTAAACAAAATAAGCAAGGATTCTGCTCTTGTGATGTTGCTTTCAGATGGTCAGATGGGGTAATAAATAAATGAAGAATGAGCATTCTAGAGAAAATGAAGCTAGGCAAGAGAATGGAGAGTGATGATTTTACATAAGATAGACAGGAAAAAGCCTCTCAGATAAGAGACATTAGAGCAAGGCATGAAGGAAATGAGAAATTGAGCCACAAAGACATCAGGAAAGAGCATGTCAGATGAAGAGAAGAGAAAGTGCAAAGGCCCTGGGGTGAGGAATGCCAGACGTATTTGAGCACTGTCACGGGGGCTGGTGGGTGGTGAAGAGGACGGGAGATAAGATCAGAGGTTAGGTTAGGGTAGTAGCAGTAGAAATAGTGAGATTTCCTGGTGGGTGGGACGAGAGGTGTGACAAGAAGGTGAAGTATAGGATGACTTCTACCTTTCCAGCCTGAGTACCTGAAAGGATGGAGTTGCCTTTGACTAAAATGGGAGAGCCGGGGAGGGAACAGGTTTGAAGGGGGAGGAAATCCAGTACATTGTACATGTTACATTTTCCATGCAAGTGAAGACGTTAAGTAAACAGCTACAATATTTGGGTCAAGGGTTGGGAGAGGCTGAGGTTAGAGATACAAATTAAGAGTCATCAGAGGCTAGGTGAGTTTTAAGACCATGAGGCTAGATGAGATCACCTGGGGAAACAGCACAGCTAATAAAGAGAAGAGGTTCAAAGACTGATCTCTGGCTCTGCAGTTCAAGAGGTCGGAAAGGTGGAAGGAAGCAGGGATGGAGACTGAGTGAGGTCAGCAACGGAGAGGAACCAAGAGGAGCGGGGAGGAGGCTCCTGGAAGAGAAAGGGAGCGATCAATTACGTCCCAGGCTGGTGATGAGTCGAAAAGAGTGAAGACTGAAAAATGACTTCTGGATTTGGGTTTGGAATGCGAAGGTCACCGGTGATCCCATGAAGAGCAGTTTTAGTGGTGTCATGGTGTTAGGTAGATAGTCTCTGGCTCTTCTCGGGAGAGGGGAACCCGGCTTTGGTGCTGTTCCGAGCAATTGCTCCACCTGAGAAGAAGGATAAGGGCCGGCACTCCATTTTGGTGCTGCCCCACCCTTAATCCTATCCGGAGCAATTGCTACACCTGGGGAAGGAGGAAATGCTTTCTCAGTCTGAGAATTCCCCAGCCCAGGCATAATAGGATTTGGAAGGTGACCTAGAGTAACCTAAGGGTGATTATTATGCCCTTAGCTTGAATCTGCATTGTGGTTCACCCCCACCCCAGTTGGGCTTTCTTAGAGAGAGCTTGTACACAAAGATGCAATTTTGAGGACACCTGTTGATTATCTGATAACATCCCACACCTCCTGAGAGCCCTCCTCCAGGCCGGGCTAATAAAAGGAAACAACCCAAGTCAGAGAGAGAGAGAGAGAGAGAATGAGAGAGAATGAGTGAGTGACTGGAGGACTGACTGGCTCAGTCTGTCTCTCCCCACTCGCGGACACAGACCCGTTTTGTTCTGTAATAAAGATCTGCTCGTGTGAAACTGCTTCCTGCCTCGGGTTACTTCGTCATATTGGCCCTGCTGGTGGTTTTTCCAAGATAATAGTGTGGACTTGACACTTTGTTGTGTCTGGTCATTCTTTGGGCAAGAGCAAACCAGGAACCAAGGGCAGACAACCACCCTGACATTTTTGGTGCCATGACTCGGATTCTGACAGTGGGAAGAATCCAGACTAGAATGGACTCGAGAGAGAACAGAGGAAAAGACATGTGGGCAAGATTTCTGAGAAGCCTTGCCGTACAAAGAGGAGCAGAAAGAGGGCATGTGGCTTGAGGGGGAAACTGGAAAAGGGAGAGTTTTGTCTAAGAACGGGCGATGGCAGGGCATCCAGTTTATATTATTGGAGACATCCTGCAGAAAGGGAGACGTCGATGCTGAGGAGAGAAAGGGGGTATATCCGCTGGAGCACTGACCTTCTGGAAGCAAGAGGGGTCCGCTTAGTTAGCAGCAGGGCAGCTCCTCCACTGCAACAGGGAGAAGCATCTGATTCTGACTGTAGGGATGGGGAGCAAAGACAGGAGAAAGAGCCAGAAAGGTGAGAGAGGCAGAACCCCAGGATTTAAATACAATTTGCACGTGAAAGCTGAAGGCGGAAAAGGAGTCCAGGATGACCCCTGGTCAAATCAACGGCCCAAATCACACACTGGCTGCTTGAACTAGACCCCAGCAAAGACAGGAGCATGGCAGGCCCTGGGAAACCAGCTCTTACTTTTCTAGAAGCACGGGGGGTCGGGACATCCTGGTGATCCTCCTCCAGTACCACACCATAACGATGAAGATGCTGGGCGTCAGGAAGGTCTTCATGGCAAACCACACCTTGGTGAAGCCTCCATTCTGGTGGATCCCCTAGACAGAGTCCAGCGATAATTTTGAAGGTGAATATATCTTAGTATTATTTTCTAACACCAAATGCCTGTTGGGGAGAGGTGAGTGGAGACCTTGTCTGCTGAACTTCCGCGATCCAGAGCTTTCGGATTCACAGCACACACTGTCCTCACACACCCCGGCCCCTCCTCGGGCATGGTAGTAATATATATCAAAAGGCTTAAAAATGGGCCCACTGTATGCTAACGACGTGAGACTGAGAAATAAAGAGGGCTGTGCCTTCTCAGTAATGGCCCCCATGCTCTGGGGTCTGGGAGAAGTGCAGAGGGTTTGAGGCAGCCTCACTATTTCCCATAGACGGTGTCTGAATTCTCCTACCCTGTGCTCACCGATTTTACAAAGCTAATCATGCTTAAACATATACCTCAGAGGTATGGATTAACAGGGCACATTGGAAGCATGGTGTTCACCTAGCTACTCCCCCCAGAAAAGCCACAGTTGAGGTAGAACCAGACATTTTAGGTAAAAAGCAGAGACACCTTTGGTTTTTTAACACCTTTCTTAGCTCTTCAGTCCTCGTCAGAGCTTCGTATCAGACTAATCTGGTCTACTAGGGCTACAAGAGCTTTTTTTCCCATGCTAAGGGAAAGATGATGAATACGATCAAAGATGTTTCTGTAAGGTTTTCTTTTTTTTTTTTTTTTTTTTTTGAGACAGAGTCTCACTCTGTTGCCCAGGCTAGAGTGAGTGCCGTGGCGTCAGCCTAGCTCACAGCAACCTCAAACTCCTGGGCTCAAGCGATCCTCCTGTCTCAGCCTCCCGAGTAGCTGGGACTACAGGCATGTGCCACCATGCCCGGCTAATTTTTTCTATATATATTTTTAGCTGTCCATATAATTTCTTTCTATTTTTAGTAGAGATGGGGTCTCGCTCTTGCTCAGGCTGGTCTCGAACTCCTGAGCTCAAACGATCCGCCCACCTCGGCCTCCCAGAGAGCTAGGATTACAGGCGTGAGCCACCGCGCCCGGCCTCTGTAAGGTTTTCGTTGAAAAGATGCAGATATCCTAGATGCTCAATGTGTAGAGATTGGTAAATGTATTAAGGAAAATATATACAATAAAATCAAAGCAGTATTAGAAAGTATATTTATATTCTATTCACCATTTATGTTATATACACCATTTAATGAATGAAGAAAGCAAGGAATAAAAGTCAGTTCAGTATGATCCCATTTTTTGTAAGGGAATTATTACATATGTATATATGTATAGAAAAATCCTGGAAGGAGATATGTCAAAACCTCAATAGTGGTTATTTCTTTCTCTAGGTAGGATATCACAGGTAACTGTTACGCTCTTCTACATCTTTACCCACACTTTATAATCTTCTATGATAAATATGTATTTCTTGTGTGCCTTTTTTTAGATTAAAAAGAAACAGCCTCCTTACTCCATATGTTCTACCTTTCCCCCAATTAAACAAATAAAATGGAAAGAACCTAAAACACCACTGTTCCCTTTAACATTTGTGCTTATGAGGTGAAACAGGTAAAAAAGAAAATTAACTTTTATCTTGGTGTTATTCATTATGCAATTATGACTATAATATCATGCTCTTATAATAGCTATAATGATCTTAAGTGATCTTAAGCCCATTTAAAATCTTAAGTGGGTGCAATAATTGCATTGTTTTCAATTTCTGTAATCTCTCACACAAATGAATTCACTTTATGATCTCAGCTGTCATGGGTATGTTATTGTTCCCATTTCTCAGATCAGACAAGTGAGGCATGGAGCTGCCAAGAATGAGATGGAGTTCTCTTCCAATACACATGGGGAGAGCCAGTGCGCTTGGCCAGTCTTCTAGCGTCATAGCCTGTTGGATCAGCGTCATTCACTTACCACCAACCGAATGTCCTTGATTTCCCCAATGCCCACGTTGATTTTCTTCTTCTCATTCACAGGCAGCCGGATGTTTAAAAGGTAAAACTTATGAGCCACAGACCCGATTTCCATGAAAGGAAGCACATCACATTCATAGTAACGGCCCTCATGCTCTGGGGTCTGGAAAAAGAGCAGAGGGTTTGAGGCAGGATCACTACTTCCAATAGACTGTATCTGCATTCTCTTACCTTGGGCTCGTATCACCAATTTTAAAAAGCTAATGTTTAAAGGTACACCTCAGAGGTACAGATTATAGGGCACATCACCCAACTACCCACAGCCCTAAAAAAAAAAAAAAATCAGCCACATTCAAGGTAGAAACAGAAATTTTTGGTAAAAAGCAGAGATATCTTCAATCTATTAATACCTTTCTCGGGTCTATAATCTTAAGAGCCTCACATCAGACTAACCTGGTCTACCAGGGCTGTGAGGGCTTTTTATTTGCAGTGTGTCATCGGAGATCTTTAAGGCTCTGTGGAACAGTCAACTTCTTAAATGTTTAGGAGGAAGCTCTTGCTGAAGTTCATTACACTCTTTGATGATGGCTAATTATTTTCATGGTTTGGGCCTGAAGGAGAAACTATAAGAAGCTGAAAATATCTTCTTTATATTGTCTTGACAGGACAAGAAGCAACCCAAGGAGCCCTTGGAATTTGCAGAAGACAGAAAGGGAAAAAGGTAATAATGAGATTGTCTACTACAGAAACTCACTCAGAATTTTCTGCCTCAAAAGCTTCCTAATTGCCCAATAGGCAAGATGGCAGAAAGGAGCAGAGATCCTAATAAAAATTTAGCCCAGTTTCTAGAAAAGGGTCTCGGACTTCCTTCCCGCCAAACAATTTAAGAGGAACTGCCCTGCGCACGGTGGCGGGAAACTGGAGAGTAGGCTCCTTACTGGACGGCCAGAGCTTAGCGTGCGATAAACGGACTTACACGGAGACAGAAGACACACAAGGCTCACGTGCTCCCACTCTCCTCTTCCCTCCCCACCGTGGCAGACATAACTCATCGGTCACGGCCATTTTTTGCCCTCTAAAGTGAGAGCGCCTCCTGTCAGACACCACCAGTTGATTAGAGCTGGCATGTGAGATATTTAAAAATTCTTCTGTAGAAAGAATTCTGCTTCTTTTTCAAACCTCCATTGCAAGGTGGATGGTTCTTCCTGTACAGATCAGTTTTCCCTCCCCTCTACTCTTTTCTCTTACGCTTACACATCGGGGCTGGAATTAGGGCTCTGCAGGTACTACTGGAAACATACCACAGGCTCTAACTCACCCTCAGATTAAGCTGCGTCGAGGGGGCTGATTACTGTCTGTGGTAACAGCAAGAGGACAGTTTTCTGATGTGTTATAAATAAAATAAGTCAGGGTCTTGTTTTATTTATAGAAATTGAGAATTTGAAGGGGAAGGGAACAAAACTACCATTTGATGTATGTCTTGCCCAAGGTCCCAAAAGTAGTAGGATGAGGACATGGGCCTTCTGAGTCCAGTCACACCATCCTGCGTCCCCCAGTTCCGATGGGGAAGAGGACACCAGTGCGGCAGGACGGAAGGAATGACTCTGCCTCAGCCGTGCCCAAAGGCAGGCACTGTGCTGTGAAGAAGAGAGTCCTCAACTCCAGGCAGGAGGCTCTGACTCTAGTCCCCACCTTGTCCCCTGCTGGGCACACCTTGGGTCACCCCACCTCATTTGGCCTCAGTTTCCCCCTAAGTAAAGCAAGAATGTTAAATAAGATGGTCTCTGGGGTCAGATTTCCTGCCATGTGTTCTGGGTGTCCTACACTTCCCTGTCTACAGTAAGGGTAATACCACCACCACCCATGAGACAAATTTACCTAAGTTCGACAAATTTACAGAGACACATTGGCTTCCAGGATCCTGGCCTGGCCTGTCTCGGAGACAAATTCACTGTATCCTGTTGGGACTTTTTTGTATGCACTGAAGTTCTGCCTCTGCCAGTATTTAGAGCATTTAAGAAGAAAGATTCCTCTCTCTTTCTCCTTCCTTTCCCTCATCCCCCTCAGTCCTCCCCCAACTCCAGCATGAGACTGGCTAATTAGGACAAATTACAGCAGGTGGCAACTTGACTTTTTTTTTTAAACTTCACAATCCACCAGGGACTAAAAGCTTTAAAGCAATTTCTCATTTAATGTTCAGACTCAAGACTAAATTTCACTGCAATCAAAAAGCACAGATTTGATGATTCATTTCCTTCACACCTTTCAAGGTTTAATATCTTTCTTGAAAGGGATCAACACATCCTAAAGATAATTAAGCAGCCATCATTAAGAAGCAGTTGCAGGCAAACACCCCTCTCCCTCCCTTTGCTGGGGGGTGGGTGCTGCACGTGCATAAGTAAGGTGAGAAACGACTTTCCGTTTTCTGAGGATGAAATTCCATATCCAAAAGCCCTCTAGCTTGGATGTTCAACCAGTCTCTCCTTGCAAAGATGTCATCAACTTGCAGTGACAGCTAGAAAGGTTTTCATTAATTTCCTCCATTGCATACAAAGATCATAAAATGGTAGCTAGTGCTCTCTCCTGCTTCCTCTCGTGTCTCTCTACCATTCATTTTTACCTACAGATGGCTTTGGTGGGGTGGGGTGGCAGAGCCCTATGTTTGGCACTCAGCAGAGGGTCTAGGGCAGTGGCTCTCAAACTTGATCAAGCTTGAAGTAATGAACTGAAGGCCTGTCAAAACACAGACCCCTTGGTCCTGCCCCCTGAGATTGTGATTCAGTAGGTTTTGGCTGTGGCTGGGAAGCTGTATTTCCTACCAGCTTTCAGGTAATGCTGATACGGTTCGTCCTTTAGACCATACTTTCTGTAGCTCTGGTCTAGGAAATCTAGGGGACTCCAGGCACTGCAATAGGTGCTCAGGTTGTAGGGTGTAAGGTTTGCCTGTGAACCTCAGTTTACACCTCCTGTGCTGGTGGCCCATCTGGTTAACATCCCCTTTGACTCTCAAGTGTGTTTCAGACAAGATGTTACATTATAAGGTCATCCGGCCTATGTTCACTATCTCATCTGGTCCTTACAAAGACTCCCAAGGTAGGTATTATTATCCCATTTTGCAGAAGAGAAACTGAAGCTCAGATGGATTGTGGAAGCTTCTCTGAGGGCACACAGTCAGTGATACCACCTGGAAAGCCAAGTGTGCTTTGCTCCAAATCCATGCTCCAATTCCATTTAACTCATGTCGATACAGTGAAACTGCCCCCGCCCCACCTTCCTCCTCTTTAGGGACTGGTGGATAAGGGTGGGGCACGGTACTCAGGGGCTTCAACCTGACGTTCCTACTATTTCACAGGAAACCTTATCTTCATAGTTACAGGCAAAAGAAAAGTTAGGAGACACCAGCAGTCGGATAGGAAAGAACTAAATCGTTCAAAGGAGTGGGTATTACAAAGCTGTCCAAATCCTTCAGAAGCAACTGAGCTGAAGCTGTCAGATGAGAAAAGACATAATTAAGAATGTGCTTCAGTGGAGAGTCTGGCCTCTCGTGGACTTCTCGCGAGGAAAATGAGAACATCTCTGCCCCTGAAAGGACACCGGAGATCACCCAGCTGGTGGTGCTCCAGGCCAACACCCTTGAGCAGTGTGGTGTGAGTAACCATGAGTGATAATAACCGCGGCTCCATCTCACCTTTACTGAGACTTTCAAAAGTGGGTGGGGTTGGGGGAGGTGTATGGGAGCAGCATCTGCCATTTGAAAAGGCCCCCGGCTTATGCCACCCACTCCACTGTTCCCTGGGGGTCAGAGCCAATACCAGTGTGTTAATTTATGAGCAATCTAAGGCCTTTACCCACAGGAAAATGTCTCCCCACTGTCAATGCAGGATAGTAACCTCCCTCCAGTGGGGGTGTTGAATGAGTTCTCCTGGAAAAACTGGAGAAGGGAGAGTCCTAAAAATGGGTAAGATAACGAGGAGGTTTTAAATGAAACTACATTTCCTCCCTCAGGTCCTGTATTTGTCTGTGGTTTTCACTGGGATTGTTAGTCTTCATACCTGCACATTAACTTTGGCAACACACAGATGCCTAAGAAACTGGGAAGCAGACGCAAGTATTGGATGTAACACGAACAGATTAGATTCTCACCCCTCACAATAACTTAGCAATGTTCTCCAAACACTTTCAGCTATTTACCAAATAACCAAGAATTGTTTTATGGAGAGAAACAACTAAACCATTTCAAACAGACATTTCTTCCTCTGTTCTTTCCTTCTTTGCAGGGACATGAAATAATCAACACTGCTCTTCTCTCTGCTAAGATGAAGGACAATGACCAACCTTTGTGGGTCATGCATGCAAAGAAATAAGGGACACCTCTGTGAAGTGTAAGTAAATCTTTCCACCTACCTGGGAACCAAATAAAAACTCCATCAACTTAGACATCAAGGTATCGTACCTTGGGAGACGTGAAGGTGCATTTGAGTTTCCGTGGGACTCTCTCGTGGGCCATTTCAGTCCACTCGGCAAGCATATCATCACGGTAAGCCAGGGAAACGTCCATGGAAACTTCTGCATTTTCTCCTGTAAAAGAATGCACAGTTCAGAAATGGCTTTTGGAAAGATACTTTGGAAACTGTTCAAGAAATTCCTACAGGCTCTGCCATGGAAACCAACAAAAGAGATATATTCATTCTTATCACATTCCAAACCTGGAGGCTTAAAGGTCATAAGATGAACGTCTCGGCTGAATGCTGAGTCCCCTCCCATAACCACTCTGCCAGACAGTCAAGAGCGTCCACTTAAACTCCTCCAGAGATGGAGGACTCACTCCTTCTGAGGTAGCTCAAATGGTCAGCTTCGACTCATGGTCAGAACGTCTTCTGTAACTTGTACTACTGGTCCTAGGTCTGCCTGGAGTAGGCACATGGAAAATGAGGTCCTTCCTTCTTTCACAAAAAGTGCATAAGGTGCTTGAAAACCATACCTCATCTGCCTGTGTTTTCTCTCCTTTCTGATAAACAGGACCAAATTTTTTGACCGCCCGTCAGATATAAGTTCCTTTGGTACTCTCCTCTGAACACACTCTGGTCTGAAAGCACCCTTCTTAAAATTACTCCCCAAAGTTCTCAAATGTAGGATCTGCTACCTCTCTAAAACTCAAAACCTCTTCATATTGTAGAAAAAGTTAACGTAAAAAGCAAGAAGTTTTTCCAAAATTAAAGACTTATACACAGATAAGAATATAATAATAGACACGTAATTGTATAAATGAATGCTCATATATACTTCCGTATCAGTAAGGACTATAAACGGGTTTAACTCACTACAGAACTCATTAAGGAGATTAGATTAATAAAAAGTGCATCTACTCATTTTGTCTGTTTTATACAGACAAAACATTAAGCAAGTTTAAAAACAGAGAGGTCTTAATGAGGAACAACGACAAAAAGGACAAACCACATTTCCAAAAAGATTGAAAAGCCAGCTACACTAGGCTTATGAACATGGGCTCCATTCTAGGCTTTGGCTACTCAGTAAGTCTCAATATCTGGGCACCTGAGTTTGCTCACCTGAAAAGTAATACCCACTTTGCTATTATCCAGGGTCGTGATAAGGATTAAAGAAGGTCGAGTTAGTAAAAATGCTGAACACTAGTATGCAGTAGGTGCTTAATAAATGTTTATGGAAGCTGAACACATACAAGTCACAAGTGGAAAAGATAAGAATAACTGCTATATAAAAAATTAGGGCTTTTCGATCCACTGGTCTAGTGTGGCTTAAAGCTGGTAAGTTCCTCATTCTTGGAGGAAATCCAGGAAGAGGAAGAGATATGCAGAAGGGATGCGAGGCCACTCGCATGTAGAGGGAACCCTCAGTGAACATCTGCACCTATTTTATTGTTATTATTTAAATCCTCAGTCAAATATGGTGAATTGGACATTATGTTTTCCTCCCCTTCCTCCTGAAAGTCCACAAAAAAAGACAATAAAGGAAAACAAAAGATATTAAGTCCTAAGGGGAATAAATTGTAGAGACATGAGCAGACCAGAGATTATGACAATTTTTTACAGATGAAAACAGCTGAAGGTTTCCTGGCAGCCATAGCCTAAACTCCCAGAGAGGAAATATTCTGGAAAAGTGGGCCAATGTGTCGGACAGAACCCTAAGCCACTCAGAATTTGAAAGCAACCAGGGTTGCGGAAGGCAGGGTAACCCATGGCAGTGACAACAGGTGACTGGGTCAAGGTGTGCACATGGAATGGCCAGACCCTCGGTTCTCCCACATCCTCCCATCTCTGCACAGTCCAAGGAGAGAGTCTGGACCTGAGGACACCGGGCAGTACAGAGACCCAGGGCTGGACATGGGGAATAGCAAGAATCTGCAGAAGAAACTGTGCAACCCCGCAGTTGGCAGCTGCAGTGCTCAGAGTTGTCCATACTCTTGGCCAGGGACCAGGCTGGCTACAACTGCTCCCACTTAGCAGCCCCAGTGGTCAACAGAAAGGACAGGCCAGAGCTCCCAGCTGGGAGGCAAATCTCAGGCACCAAGGTACATCCTTTTCACTTCTAACACTGGGATTAGGAACTGGGACTTCCAACTATGTTGAAAAGGCACTTGAGGAAACACAGGACTCAAGAGTACAGGTCTGAAACGCTGTAAAAGAAGTCATCAGCTTCTATCAGGCTATGAGCAGCTCACATAGGGTGCTCCTCAGAGCCCTCGGGTTCAGAGCAGCAAGGGCCTTGGACACAGGCAGAAGGGGCCCTGGATCTGGGTGCCACACTTCTAAAGGTTCTGGCCCTCTTCCTTGTAGCTGTCCCCTTCCTTACAGGACAGGAAGACCCCCAAGTGAAGGGGACACCCAGAGCCTACCCATCCCCAACTTCTAGACCATGCAGCAGGAATGTGGGACCCCAGAACCCTCTGCCCAGACAACTCTGATCCTACTTCCAAGGCCTGGGTGGCCTCTTCCCCAGATACGGCCTCCCAAGAGGAACTAGAGAACCACTTGTGCACCCTTGGGTGGTCAGGAGTGGTCAAAAGGCTGCTATTTGTAGGAAGATATGAACAGAGCTTGAGCCTGGGCAGTTGAGATGTCCACGCACAAGCATGCAAGTCTCCTCTCTGTATGGGATGGAGCCAGGGATGGGAAGAAAAGGGGTGGAGAGGCCTACACTTCCTGGTCAGTCACACTTTGACATAGAATCCCAAGGAGTCCACAAATCCTAGATTCAAAACTGGCTTTCCAGGTCATTAGGATGATAAATTTGTCATAATCAGAGGATGGCACACATTTGGCTTAACAGTTTGTTGGCCTGATTTACCACTTTTAAACACTTAGACATATGGCAGGCATGCCTTCATTGATACCCTTGCCCTGGGCCCCACAAATGTCAGGGGTAGGCCTAGAGCAGAGCAGGTGCCTCAGGGACAGAAGGCCAGGTAGGCTCACCTGCCAGCCTGCTCCCAGCTTCAATCAGAGAAATACTGTTTTAAAATATGCTGTTAAAAACAAAAATTGAAAACACTATTTTAACGTACAATTACTCCATTGAATAAAAGCACAGAAACCCCCGTGACTTCTGTGCTTGCATTTAATTTATCTCATTTAATTCTCCCAACTACTCTATGAAGTGGACATGGATATTTCCTTTTGATTAATGACTAAACTGAGGTCTGCAGATATTAAGTAACTTGCATTAAGCGTACTATAGTCAGCAACATGAGGAATATGACTATTTTGCAATTGCTTTAAAAGACAACCATCTTCTTTGCACTGGTTAAAGCAAGCAGGCTAAGTTGTGATAAAGAAGCCCTTCAAACCAGTGAATATGCTAAGTCTTTAACAAGCGCAATGGCTCTCCTTCGTCAGATGCTAGCATGTGCCAGCGTTCTCTCCTTTGGCCCTCACAATTGTCTCATGAGGAAGTCATACAAATTGTCCAAGAAAACATGGCCAGTAAGTGGCAGAGCTGGGACTTCAACTTCAGTCCAAATCACCCCAGGGCCCTGCTAGTCTCTACCACCTTTATTGGTAGAAAAGAATAGAATTCTAAAGAAATACAAAGCTGAATCAAGAACATTTCGTGAAAATTAGCCACTCAACTGAGACCAAATACCCTTTCAAGCTTTCTACAGGGGAAAAATATACAGTGTTCCTGGGAGGCTGCGAGTATGGCTCGTAATAATGTCTGGAATTCCCTAATCTGAGCTTTGAGCAAAAGAACTGCTGAAACCAACACAACGTCATTTCATAAATCCGACCAGAGAAGCATGATATGGTTTAAAGAGAACTGAGTTGGAAGTCTGGGAACTCCGGGGGTCGTGTCACGGTTCTGTCCCTAACCACATGTGTGTCGCAGACAGGCTGGGTGTGGACGGGGGAGGCAGCCCTGGCTCAGCGAGGCAGCTGCTTTGAGCTCCAGTCAATAGCTGTCACGAGGTAGCACAGGTCCGTCTTACCAGATCTTATTTGTTTTGAAGGGAAGCCAGAAATTCAGGTTCTTATAAAACATCTCCCCATTTTTAAATGTCAGTAACTAATTCATAAAAAACAAAAGCAAAAACAAATCTCTGTGTAGGTCAGCTAGTAAAACTTCAGGTGACCTCCCAGTCACTCTGTGGAAGAGACACTAGTTTCTTCATGCTGGTCACCACAACACCATTCTTGTCTTTCCCTTTCACACCAAGTAAAGTTCTTCCTAAAGCTTCCTATTACTGGTCATTAAATTTACATAGCACGTTCTGCCCAATCCTCACACCTCATCTCCTTACTTCCTGTGCGCCTCTGGGGCAGAGGTGTCATCATTCCTGTGTATGAGATGGAGAAGTCAAAACTTAGAGCTCCCACCCCTAGAAACACCAGACTTGGCCTTCTGGCGCTTCACAGCCTGTAGTCTTATGGCATTTTGCCATCTTTCATGGTGTATATAAAAAATAGCACAGGGAGACTGGCCTGTTCAAGTGACCCTCCTGCCTCCCTGACTGGACTGTGTGGTATCATCCCTCTACCCTCCCACCAGCATGGATGCTTGGGTTCCTTACCCATTAGAACAGGACTTACCTCCTAGGATTTTGCTATCATCATATTAGTTACTGCATGGAAAATGCTCAGAACAGAGCAGAAAGTCCTGAAGCGTGAGCTATTGTTTTTGTCACTTTATTAGGGAAGTGAAATCTACCTTTAATTCAAAGGAATTACCAGGTTTCAGGCACTAGGAGCTTCCCACCATGCATCTCCTAATCCAAACCTGAACCACGAAACTCAGAAACAGAAAAGCGCTGGGCAGAGGAACACAGCAAAGCTGTGAAGCTGGCCCTCTGAATCATTTTCTCTTCTGCCTTCCATGGACTCATAAATAAAGTTCAGTTTTAATGACTATGTTGCATTTAATAAAACACTGGTTTCGTGACTCCTCGGATACCGCGTGGGCAATACTTCTCCTCCACCTCCACCCTCTGGAGATAATGAAGGCGAACAATCCAATTTGAACTCCCTGGGAGAGTGGCAGGAAGGCCAGGCTACATTTGGGACTGGAAAACCTTCCCTATAAAACAAGGACACTGGTTATACCAGTTCCATGGGGCACAGTTGTAGGGTATGAGCATAAGACATTTATAGATTTAAAATCAATCCACGGTTTCCCACACCTATAACCAGACCAGCAGCTTTGGTATAGAAGCCCACAGGTCCTAGGGGCTGGCCAAGCTTCATGTTTCTCCAATGGCTTTGGAGACATATTTTGGCTGGGTGGAGAATTCATTCAGAATCCCGGGAAGGGAAGCGTGGAAAGGCACCGCAGCTCCTCACAGTTACTACTTCCGGCCTGTTACGGGGCTGGCACTGCGACACGAGAAAACCTGTGCTCCAGGGTTCCGAAGGAGCTGACTCGGACTGCAGAGGATTGTCACGGGCAGAAAGACGCATGCCTTTCCACACGGGGATGCGCCGATTGATCACGTCTTCAGGAAGTCCTCATCTCTATCCTAGTTATATTGCCATGCCTGCCTGAGAACAGCACTGGCCAATCAGCTTTCCTGCAGGCAAGTGGGAAGTCAGAGAAAAGATCAAGTCCCTTCTATAAGCCAAAAATGATGGCGGACAAATAGCTAGGAAAGGGGTCCAGAGTCCCAAAGAAATCCAAGGTAGCTGCTTCATGTGAGATGGCTCCTGGGGCGGGGAGGAGGGTGGTGAAGTGATTTGGATGAAGCTTCACTGAGAAAGTCACTGGGGTGCTACTCACCTATACTTTACACCCTCTCAATATTTGAAATGGGTATTTGCAAGCCAGGATAGCACAAAGAGCACAAGTTTGGGAACCAAACAGACCTGGTTTTGAATTCTGCCTTTACGTCTCTTCGGTTGAGCAACCTTGAATAAGTCTGTTTCTCCCGCCTTGCAGGATGTAAAGAGCGGGGCCACTTCCCAAGGCTGCTGAGCACCTGGCACATAGCAGGCACTTGAAAATACAAGTTCCCTTTCCACCCAGTGCCAGGATAGTTAGGTTAGACTGTTGACCAATTGACTGTAAATAAGGGAGAAAAGGGGGAGGGCAGGTCACATGAGAGAAAATAAAGAATTATTTTACAGTTGTCAAAAGCTTTCAGTTTACTAGAGATACCTTGATTTTCCTGGGCCCTTGCCTTGGGAAAAAAAAACGAAAGAGGTTTCAAAATGCTCAAGTGCATTCCCACGTTCCATAGGGGAGCTGCCAGTCACCGGAGTTTGTTTGCGTAACCTCAGAAGAAGGCCACGCAGACCGGCCTCCTCCCAGCCTCCGGCAGACATATAATCTGGGGTTATTTATGCCAGCATTCCTGCCCCAATCAAAAACTCTCTAACCTGGCTTGTGTTTTTCCTGACGCTTTCAATTAAGGAAATAACAAAACCAACACTGTCCTATATCCATGGTTAGGTATGGCAAAAATGGACTCAGCTAATTATAAATTTGGCCCTGGCTGTTTTCTTAGGATGCCCTACAGGCCTGGGTGTGAGCGGTTATAAAAATGAATGAGTGCAATTATTTCAGAAACCAGCCTAACAGTTTGGTTCACATTACCTCTCTCGTCTTTCCCCATCATGTCAAGCATTTGCATTGTGGAGAAACATTTTCCAAATGTAAGAAGACATATTTCTAAGCATCATCAAAATGGTCCCTTGCTGTGCTCTGAAGCATTGTCACCTGGTTGAAGTCACTTGTCTGTGTATGACACATGACCAGGACAAGAGAGAACGTTGTTCACCTCAGGTCCTCCATAAAGTGTCATCTTCAGTTAGAAAACATCCACTAATCCCTATTGTAGCCAAGGCTACCCTGCTGAAAGGCTACACAATTGGAAAAGCAACTGGGGACACATCATTTGTTTTGTAAATAAGTGAATCTGAAGTACCACAGAATATGGAAGAACTACCTCCATTGGTGTTCACTTGCTTGGAGGGTAACTCTTTTCTAATTCAACACACTCACTTTGAGAGATTTCATCTGCTCCTGGGACTTGAGTCACCCTCTCCAGTCCAGATTTCCCCCCGAGTTTCAAATCTGCATGTCCACTTCCCTTTGGTGTCTCCTCTTCCATGGTTCACAAAGCCAAACCACCAAATGTGGTCAATGCACTCTGCTGGGCGTCCTGTAGAGCCATCACTGTCCCTTCACTGGCACTCCCCTCATTCAGCCCACCATCATCTCCAGCCTCCACGTCCAACACTCGCCCCATTCTGGTCTAATTTTCACACTGCAGCCAGAGATGATTTCTAAAATGCTTTCGATGCCTTTATATTGTCTTCAGTCTAAAGTCAAAATTCCCTAAATGGCATAATAGGTTAAGATCCTGTTCAGCCCCCAGGTTCGTTTTCTATGAGTCCTTCCCTCCTCCTTCCACCCAGGCTGGTCACCTCCAACACAGCCCACTCCCCTCCAGCCTTGGAAGATGGGTAAGTGCTCAGCTCTGGAGACAGTCAGACAGCCTGGGATCATAGCCCACCGTGGCCCCTTGGTGCCTGTGCAACACTGGGCAAGTGGCTGATCATCTTTACCTATAAAATGAGGTTAATAGTAACGCCTGTCTCCTAGGGTTGTGAGGAGTACACGGGATAATGTGTGCCCAGCACTCAGAACAGACCAAGCACACAATAAGCACTCAGTAAATGCTGGCTGTTCTAACAAGGCTGCTACTTGAGGCTACCTCCACTTGCTGAACTCAGGGTTCCCACTAGCAGACCAAATTTTAAAGAGGTGCCCCCTTTGTGACAGTGAATTCCAAAAGGGCTTCTTTACATCTGGGCTGCAGACCGTGTTTGGCACCCCCCCTCGTACAGATCTGCTCCTGCTCACCCTCTAGAATTCCATCTGGATTTACTCCCACCTTCCCTCACTCACAGAGCTGGATATAGCACCCCTCCTCTTGTTCCCACGGCACCCTGGTCACCCAGCATCATAACACTTACCCACTCAGCTCTCCTAACCTGAATAATTACCCACATCTCTCTTCCTACCCATCTCCTATTCAGACTGGAGGTTCCTGAAAGCCAAGGGCTGCCTCAGTCTTGTTTGCAGCTATATCACCCATGTCTTTACACAACACATATTCATTAAACATTTACCAAATTAATGATTATCATCCTTCCTTCTCCAACTTTTCTTACAACCCCAAATTTCCTGTCACTCCCTCACCTGTATACCACACAGTGGTTTGCTCTATTTTGGGCGCATTCACACTTTCTTTCCCACTGCCTGCTTCCCTACTCCTATCCCCCAGCCACCCTTCAACCCTCCCCCCAACACACACTCCAGAAAAAGACTGTTCCTCAAATTTGGCCCAAGGGTTCCAACAGTCTCATGAAAAAACAGTGCATCTGTTCCCCAGGACTGGGTACAACGGGAACTTTTGAGGTGTGTGATTCTGAGGGAGGTGCTGTCTCCTCACCCCCAGCCCCGTCTTTTCTGAATTCTAACGTGGGGTTGCACTAATGTTCAGCTTGAGAGGGCCAGTGGGGGCAAAGGAGAAGACACCATGTAACTTTGAGGGCTGGAAATCCGTGAGTTCTCTGACCTGATGCTGGTCTAGGGTTTAAGGCTTATCAAGCAAAGCAATAAAAGGGTGAGCTTTTGAGGTCTGTATCATGTCCATCCAGTCCCTAAGAATAAGAGAATAGATGGGACTTCCGGCAAGAGATTCCAGAGAAGAAAAGCTGTGCACTACTCATTTGTGCACAACAAGCCCTGCGTCCCATTTCTGGTAACCAACACAAACCTACCTTGCCAGGGCTGGAAAGGAAACCCATCAGAAACCAAGACCGCATAACAATCAGCACTGCCACCAAGATGGAATATACCTATACCTTGGAAACCCCAAATGCCAGATGGACCATCCAACTCAATTCATTTTTGCTTCCACCAAATATTTTTAAGTACCTACTGGTTTCCTTGCACAGCAATCAGGATAAAAAGTCATTGCCCTCAAATTGTTCACAGTAAAATGGGGAAGGCAGGTGTGTTTATATAGATAACTGAGTATAATCTCGTGGTTAGTACTGCATTAGAAGCACAGACAGTTGGCACAAAGAGGTCAAGAGTGCTAAGTACGGGGTCAAGAAATGTAGCACAGAAGACATGATCTTCTAGATCACCTCATCCAGAAGAGGTGATGCTTACCTGTGCATGATAGGATAAGCATTCACTAGGGAATGAGGTAGGAGAAGGAATTACAGGCAGAAGAGGCTGTGTGTATAAAAAGTCATGTAAGCACAAAATCGCACCGTGCTGTCAGAGATAACAACCAATTCAATACAGCAGGAAACGTGGGAGGGAGTGGAGAGAACAGGGAAGGCTGGAGAGCAGGGTCTGGTACAAAGGGAGGAGGCTCGTACTGAAAACCTGAACACCACAGCATTTTGTTTAGAGGATGTGAAAGAAGAGGATTCTGGCAGCTGTGTGCAAGGCATCCTGGATGCAGGGTGGGGGAAGGGCCAGAGAGACATCCTGAGGAAACTGAGGCCCACCGCACTCACACAGTTCTCAGTGTGCTTAAGGTGATTTCATCTCGTAGAAAATATCACCAGAAGGATATTTTCTAAGGAATTTGTTTGCCAAGGTATTTGGACTCAATGATGAGCCAATTTTTTCCTAACAAAGCTAGGGAAACCAGAACCATCCAAGCTGGCAAGTGTTAAAACACTGGAAAGCAAATGTGGCCACAGCTCTTTCCTATTTGACCATGATCGACATCCATGTGGACAGCAAACAAACCTGACAGCCGGGGGAGGAAAACACACGGTGGGCTTCTCTGCCTTCTCCCCAGGGTGCCGTCAGTGCACACAGCATTTAGAGCAGCTGATGTGATGGTTGTGAAAATTTACCTGTGCCTCTCCTCTCCTCTCTATCTCTCTCTCTGAATGCAATTAGAGAAGAGAGCTTCGTTCACACTGCATCTAAAAATAGACAATGGCAGAGTTTACAGACTGACAGCTGCATTCTCATACAGTAACCAGAAAAGGAAAGGGATGGCTAATTTAACTTAACAACTTCCAAAACAAACAGTGCAGAAGGAGTGCCGATACAGAGAAAACACAAAGGTCAATTCTTCAAAGAGCTGGAAGAGGGATGGGGTCACTCCATGGCAGTTTATTAGTCCTCCCCAAATCCTGATGAAACCGGCTAAGAATCTGGCTCCGATCTGCCCAGAGATCTGCCCAGAGGAAGCTGCTACGGGGAGCCAGGCAAGATAAGGCAGGAGAGCCTGCACTTTCCCTCCTAACTTCTTCCTACATCCCCTGGACACTCAGGAGCTAACAAGAGTCACTGCATTTTTCTAGATGAGATAAATGAACACTTTTTCTCCATCTTCACCATATCTAAATTATACTCTGCGTAGCCTGGGGCATAAAAAAACGTTATGCAGGAAATAAACATAGTTCATTAAGGGGCAGAAACCAGGTGTCTAAAAGGAGCAAACCATGTCTTTCCCTCCCCTCAGTCCTAAAATGTTTTCCGTTTTCCTCCTCAGTCTGCCTTGCCCAGGGAGGGGATTATGGTTGGGCTTCAAAAGAAACAAGGGGCTGCCTGTGGCCGGGAGCAGATCTGCTCAGCAGCTCTCCCACAGGTCTGCGCTGGCTCTCAGGCTGCTGCCCGCCAGCTAAATGTCACATCACGGCACCCAGCATTCTCTCACCGCGCTACCTCCATCGCCCTGGTGACTAAGCTGTTTCAACAGCTGTGTTATTGCTGGAGTCAGGCCAGTGTTATTCACACGGAGTATTTGTTTCCTACGGCTTACGTGGGGAATTATGGCACTGGGGACTTGGGGTTCTGTCTGCAGATAAGGTCTTCCCCTTGATCAACCAGCCAGGGCATTCCCTGAAGTTGAGCTCTGGGAGGCAGTGAGGCCATATTCTACTGCCGCTCTTGGTTGAGTGCCACTGTCTGTCCCTCAACAAAAGCCATCTACAACAACAGCATCGTTTAAGCTGGGCTCCCCTTCCACTCCACCCCCAGCCATCTCTCTCATTCTTTCCCTTAAAGCCGTTTCTCTTACCTTTCAGGTAACGTTAGCACCCCTTTGCCTCTGTTGGTCTCTACACATCTCCCCACACACTTGCCTCTGAACATGAAGTCTGGGGGGGGCGTCCTCCTGGGTACTCCCCCCTCAGCCCTGGGTGGGCTTCTCCTCCTCCATCATGTCGCTCACTGTTATTTGTGTTCACATCACTTCTGCAGTGAGCTGGGCCTGCTGACTTGTCCGTCTCTTCCACCGGCCACATCTCTAGCTTCTTGCTGAATAAATCAACCCAAACTTCCTTTTATTGGGGGGCAACTGGGAACAGGGAAAGGTGTTGTACCTATGAGCCTTACTTCCTGTGGGCGAGGCCAATTTCTACTTCTAGTTCATTCCAGGCGGAATCTCTATCCCAGAGCCCTGTGAGCCTGCTCTCCCTCCTAAATGCTCACCAAGAGGAATCAGGCACCATTTTCTGATATTGAAGAGATCTCTGAAACGTGTGTTTTCTTATAAATGCAGTATGGTATTTAAAAAAATAATAATAATAAAATAATGATTCTTAAAAGCTCATATTTTTGACTGTCCACTATGTGTAGATATTGTCACCCACACAGATGCCAGCCAGACACAACCATCAGCAATCTCAAAGTGAGGAAACTGAGGCCCGCGGCCATGCTCATGTGGAAAGGAGGCAAAAATATGAACCCTGGCTTG
The DNA here is from genome assembly GCF_041146395.1 of Eulemur rufifrons. Taxonomy (NCBI): domain Eukaryota; kingdom Metazoa; phylum Chordata; class Mammalia; order Primates; family Lemuridae; genus Eulemur; species Eulemur rufifrons. Next base: position 52,074,486 of record NC_090990.1, read on the forward strand.
CTGCACCCCACAGCGCAAGTACTTTCCCACGTGTCACTGAGTCGTGAGGTAGGACAGGCAGGAGGCCTGTCTCTTGCTCTAGGAAGGCTGCTCTTTAGCTGTGAAGAATCTGAGTAAGTCTTCTTTCATGGAATACTGAAGTTGGATCATATGATTACTAAGGCCCCTTCTATTTCCAATATTTCATAAATGTGGAAATCTAAAACGCCTCTAGTTATCTAACTGCCTTTGTCTACATTTAAGGCGCTGTGGCAAAAACAAACAACTATAAAACCATTCCTTCCCTCAGGGCACTTATTGGAGGGATAACAACGGGAGTTTGTCTGGGGGGAGAGTTAAACAAAACACCAAAACACCAGAGCGCCAGATTATGTGGTAGTACTTGAGAAATAACACAGGCATAACTATAAAAGGAGAAAAGTGGATTTTTGGTACACCCCCAACCCCCAAAATATATCTGTGCTGCTATCAGAAAGACAAGAGACAACATGCGTGCAGGAAAAGTCTGCCACTAGAAGGGATCCCGTCTGTTTCCTGGGAAAGCTTTGTTTCTGACAAGTTCCGTAAAGGAAAAAGTAGGCTAGAATAAGCTTTTCATTTCCAACCCACCTTTTCTTCGTTCCCATGAATGAGGAGGGGATACAGTGAGAGCAAGCAGCCAGGGAGAGAAATAATATGGCCGGTGGTGCCTGACCTCTTGAATTCCTGCCAACAGAGAAGCCTGAGAGGCAACATTTAATTGTGGAAAAACCAGCCTGGCTCTCCTCTTATCTTTTTCCTCTGTGACTTAAACCCACAATTACTGGCAACCCCTAGATTCCGAGTCACTCAGCTGGTGGCGGCAGCGATGGCTGTGTCTGTATCTGAAAAGCAAAAGGGAGTCGGATTTTACCTGCTTCCGAAGCCAGCCCTGTGCGAACACAGCCCTAACCAGGCTTTACGACTTCTCCCCATTAAAAGGTTCACAGCTGCCCTCCTGTCGGGAAAACCACCAAGTGAGAAGTCCAGATAGAAAAAAAGGAAAGAAATGTGATCTCCAGCTGCTGTATAATTCAAAGGACAAGCTATGAGTCTCCGATTCTGAATTCCACATTTCATTTCAGCACTAGAGACGTGATTTTCAATTCTTTTTCTTAAGGATCAAACTCAGAATTTCTTAACCTAGTCATCAAGGCAACTCTCCCATTCAGGAGCTCATCTTTTCTCTCTGCTATATATGAACATTCATCTACAGCTTAACAAATGGGCTTACTGTCTTTCACACACAGCCCTGTTATTATTTCACAGCCTTTCATGGTGAAAAATATGGGTCTTAGTCTGGACTTTCTTACCTGTAAGCCAGGTGACCTTGAAGAAGTCACTAAACTTCCATAATTTCAGTTTGCAGAGTTTTAAAACTTGTTCTCCAGGAATGGCTTCACCGAGAGCAGTAGAGATTTAACCTTGAACATCAAGTGTTGAGCGTGCATAGCAGATGCACAATGTTCCCTTCTCTCTACCTAATGCCTTTGCCTGAGTTATCTTCATCCAGCAAATTTTCCCATTGCCAACTCATGTCCTGTTCTTCCCTTAACACAGTTCTGCTCTAAGAGGTTATCTCCCATACAACTCTGCTCTCATCTTGAATTTTCTATTTTAGGGTATTCTCCAATTGCTTAAGTGCTGGTCAACATGCAGTTTGGTACTCAGGGGGCCTACCCTCACTGGGATTCATAAACCTCTGAATTCCATGGATGACCTTTGGGGTTTTATGAAATATGAATCCTAAATGTGTGAATGGGGCTTATGAGCATTTTTCTCCCAAGGTTGAAGTCCTCAACTTGAAATTAACAACCACTGTCCTGAAGTAATGACAGGCCTGTGGCCAACATCCACCTTGGTCCTTGTCCTGTACGCTAGGCCCTGCCACCTATGTTGCTGGGCTTCTACGCTCTCTCCAGAACTCATATCCTTCCCCTCTATTTAAGCTCAATAACTACTCACTTTTATTGAACATTTACTGTGTACTCATAAGCACTTACTATGTGAAAGCTTCACATGCATTATTCTAGCTTAATCCTTATACAACCCTATAAATGTAGTATACTATTATCTCTATTTTACAGGTGAGGAAAACGAAGTACGAGGAAGTTTTAAAAACTTGTAAGTGGCAGGTCAGAAATGTAGCCCAAACACTCTGGCTTGAAAGTACTTAATCCAGTGCTGTAGTTGTCTCTCCAAGCTCTTTTACTTCTCAGAACAAAATAAGGCTGCCTTTGTACTGTTTCTTTGCCTTCACACAGGAGATGATCATAAATTCTAACATCTCCTTTAAAACTCCATCCTTGACTCCATTAAAAAATTTCCTTTTCAGTGAATTAATTATTTCCCCTTCTGTGTTCATGGAGTATTTTGGAGCACTTAAAGCACTGAATACATTGGTGTAACTTTTTGTTTCTTTCTCCAAGAACTAGACTAGTTATTCTGAGTACATCTTGAATATTTACCATGCCTGGAACTGTGCTAACCACGGGACACAAAGATGAACAACACACAGAGCCTAATATTACCTTTACTAATTTGATCAAAGAATTCAGTCTTGTAGGACAGAGACAACTAAACAAAGGAGGGCAATGATGGTTTTTGAAATTGTATTACGTTGGATAAGGGGGACTTATCTTTGTTTCTTAAATCCTGAGCAAAGTGCTTACACATAGTGAAAGCCTAATAAATGACTATTGAATGAATGAATGAAGTTGGGAAGGGGGCCTCAGAGGCTGGACTGTTAAATTAAAAGATCTACCATCCCATCATGAAAACTCTTTGAGGTTATTTATATACTGACTCACCTAAAAACTGCTTCCTGTGTTGGTGTCTATGATACATTTTTTAATGTCAGACTAAAAATACACTTCCAGTACACCAACTCTGTCTGCCTACCCAAGAAGTAGAAATGAACATAAGGTAACATGTAACAAAATAAAACATAAGAAAACTCACTCATTTCAACGCTAAGCTCACCCACTAACAACGGAGTGTCTATCGTGACTAAGCAATGTCTTTTAAAATGATTCTCAGTTGAGGGTCTCTGAAGTCACCTATTTACAAAACAGAAGGGACACTCAAGAGATTTTTATAAAGCCAAAAAGTCTTAAGTGAGTCATGGACACTCAGTATCAGAGAATTACAGTAGATGAGACCTCAGGGGTCATCTAATATATTAATAACTTCCCACTCAGGACAGGAAGCCACTCCACAGCACTGCCACTAGACCACCATGAGGTGGCATCAAGGTACTGGAGTCCTAACATCATGTACATCATGACCCCTTGATTTCCCAGGTGGGAGATTTTGGACAAATCATTTAACCTCCCTTATACTCAGTGTTCTCATTTTGCCAGATGATCAGATAAAATAAAAGTAAAGTTGTCTTAATCAGAGATCATTTGGTTGCAAGTAACAGGATTTCACCCACCCTAGCTTAAGCAGAAATTAGCTGGAAGAATACAGGAGTATCTCTGGACCATCAAGGGCAGAAAGTGCTAACAAGCTTGAGGGACTGGAACGAGGACTGGAAAGCTGTAAGGGGTAAAGTCATCTCTTGTGGTGTCTATCGTAAATTATACCACGCAGTCCTCCATCTCCATTTTCCTCTTTGCATCTGGTTTTCCCACTCTGCCAGACAACTTTCTCTGCTTCTCTGTGCATATGGTGCGTCATGGCTGCCCAGGTGACCCTCAGGACTTTTCAGTTTCAGTGCCAATGGAGGTGGGCCCTGAGTTACTGAACCCCACTTTCTCACAAGAGAGAATCTGACTGATTTCCCTTTGGCCAAGGGCACATTCGTAATCTGATCAGCTGTGGGTTGGGGACTGATTACATGGCCAGCTGCTCACTCAGCAGGGGTAAGGGAGGGGAGTCAGGTTAAGTCCTCCAGAAAACGAGTATGGGGTAAAGCAAATGACTAGCAACAAAGACAACTACCAGCATCTCTGGCACAACAGTACTTTGTCAAGAAAGCACCACCCAGTGCAAGCTCCCCTGTGGTCATCACTACGATCCCCACCTACCCGCCACCTTCTGCCTGCCTACCACATGACAGCCTGCTCACTGCTTGCAGAGACAACCTTTTCATAGCTGAACAACTCCAACTATCAGAACTCTTTTCCCTGCGATAACAACTTTTTTTTAGATACTAAATTTAAATATTTGCAGTCTTCCCCTAAACCTTACTTACCTTTAACGAAGACATAATCTTGCTTGTTAGGTCAGGCCTGGGCTTTCCTTTGTAGTCAAAAATATGAATAATGTGGGCAAAGCAAGAAAAGGATTCATTGGAGAATTATTTTAGAAAATAACTTAGACCAGAACAATTAAAAAACCAGAACCTCTTCTTCCCTTAAAGAATTACTACTACCTCTGCCGCTAACATTATTACTACTAACTTACTAAAGCAAAAGAGGATCTGGAACCACTTCTAGCATGAGTGTCTAGACAGTAGGTAGATGTTGGCGAAAATGGTTTTTTCCAATGTAGAATCCCTAGCACTTTCACAAGTAGAATTCTGCCTTGCTTATCAAAAACTTTCCTATCCTCATCTCACTTCCTTTTGCTTTGAAAACCATACTCCAGCAAATAATTTTACTTCATTTTTTCTTAAGTTAGCCAAAATAGAGATGCAATTTCCCCATAAAAAAACCTCACATTAGCTATGTTATGACCGGCTGGCATTTGAATTCTGACAAGATGACCCAAAGTTAGAAGAGAAGGTAAAAACACAAAAACACCTTCTCCATACCGGGGGCACCACTATGGAATCTGTTGGTGCTGACTGTTCTGCTGTTCACATCATTCAGTAATGTCACCAGGCTTTTATTTTAGGAGCCTAGATATACTTGCTGTGGATGCAAAGACAATGTCCTCACTTACATTCTAAACGCAGAGCAGGAAATGAAACACGTGGGTGATCTGCAGCTGTGGCACTATAAACAGGACCAGCCTACCACCTAGTCCATATTCCCAACTGCACTACATTCTCTGAGCTAAAGATTAGGAGATTTTAAAAAGCTGAAAATATACCATTTTTTAGAAACCAGCACAACTTTTGTCTCAGGACATTAGAGGCCACTGTTTGGTAGAAGACTGACTGACCTATATATGGTAGTACACTTGTTGCTAGGTGCCACCCACCTCTCTATGCTATTGATGTACAACGAGGAGACCTGCTCTGTCTCCAGCCAGCTGTGCCACAGTGGGCAAGGATCTTGGAGTTAAAGGTTTCTTCATCTTACATTAAAAAAGACTAGTCCTTTCACTTGGTTCAAGCACCTAATTGCAAACCTGACAAAAGCCATAAACTCTCTTACTTCAAAAATGCATAAGCAAATATGACAAGAACTTTATATAGACTATCAGGGGCTCACTTAGCCCTTGAACTCCACTCACTGGCTGCCTGGTTAAAGATTATTAGACTGGCAGCCCTCTAATGTTCCTTCTAGCACTCAAAGTCTGAAATGAGATGTTTAGTAACCATTTCTGCAAATTCAACACCACAGATGAGTGTTTTGTTAAGACTGGAGGCCAACCTAATACAATCTACTTCCCAATGTTGAAATGACCAGTAAGCCAATGGATGACTGGAAGGAAGTGTGTGGGACTGGATATACCAAAATATAACCATTAATTTAAAAATCTTGGAAAGGTTTTAGAGGAGTCTGACTCTGTTTCTGAATTGTATTTTTTCATTTGCAAATGCGTAACACAAAACCATCAAGCCAGACAGAGCTTTATAGTGATGCTTATGGAGAAATAGGGAGCTTTATAAATGATGCTGTTCAAGAAATGTGCTTACCGATAATCACACCCTAAAACAAAGCCAAAGGCTCCCACACTCCTACCAATATAAACGTGTTCACAATGGTTAATTTCAAAGGAGGAGCTACACAGCTGTGCCTGAAGATATTCTCAAATGGAAAGAAAATCCATGAATGAGAGTGAACAGACATCAGGTCCCCAATCTTCTCTATCCTGGGTTAAACATCAAAATACAGTCTTCTCCCTTAAAAAAAAAGTGTGTATATATACATATATGGAAATATGTGTGTATGTATGTGTGTGTATATGTGTGTGTGTGTGTATATATATATATGGAGAGAGAGAGAGAGATTTCTCCCATGATTTTAGTTGCTTTCTATTCCTAGTCAAGTAAGACAGACTGATTCATACTAGCAAATTCTAGGTTCTAGCCTTGCTTTGAAGGGGGCACATAGTTCTATAAGAATAAAGGGGACTGACCTTGTAAGCCCACCTTGAATACTGACAACTTCCCTACCTTTTACCCAATACTACAAACCCTGCTTCATTTGTTTAAGTCTCTGAGATCTTTTTGGTGTTTTTTGAGCTTTTTCAGCTATCTTTTTCTTTTTGTAGGGAGGAGCCAGGAGAACAAAGGGAGTATTTCTCACATTGACTCAGATTGTGCTAAGTAAAGAAATTTAAAAGGTGACTTTACAAATTTTGGCAACACTAGCCTGCAATAAAAACTATCCAATTAGAAACATTTCCTATAAATACAGACTGTAACATGATAAGGAATTAAAGATGGCCTATTCTGGGGGGTGAGTAGGAGTGGGGGTGGGAGAGTGAAGTTGTAGACTTCTTAAGTAGTTGCTTCAACATAGTTTGTTAATAAGGACTATCTGCTGAAGCATGGAATACAGTTGTGTGAAGCTCACACTACGGATGGCCTGTTCCATCACAGAAGTTACAGTTTCTATGGTGCATGGAATCCTCTATTTCATTATGCTCTCTTTATGGAACCTTCCACAGAGACATCAGAAAACACTGAATTAAGAACTACCTCTCTTAGCTGATGGCCAACAATTATTAATAGTTTCTGGAAGGATTCTCTGACTTTCTTCCTTTTACAGATTCAGCCCTCCTATCATTTTGGATAACGTGACAGTTTATGTTTTTACAGTCAACAGATTGTTCCTTTTTTCTGTCTCATTGTCTCCACTTAGTGTCTACCTAACATTCCATAATTGATGCACAAATGGAAGAGAACAATCATTTCATAAAAAGATAGGCAACTTTCATCCAGGATACTCAGCCATCTAACTTGAGAACTGGGTGATAGATAATACCATTCTAATTACTTTTTTCACTAGAAATATGTTTTATAGAAATGCTTTCAATTTAGGGGAAGAAAAGTCACTTGCTACTTATAGAAAGAATTCTACTGGTTTATGTAGTCATTTGCAATAATGAAATAAGCAAGTAAGACTTAACACTCAATTGTAGTTTAAAGTACAGGGCTTAAGGCAAAACATGATGCCTTCATTATGTAAGAATAGCACAGAGATGTTCTGGCTTCTCTCCCCCATCCCCGCCATCCCCAATCCCCCCACGATTTACCAGCATTTTCTTCAGTCTAAGGGAGTTTTAGACCCTGAAAATCCTAGATTTGCTACTCAGGACAGATCTATCTATCTTGAGGCTTTCTGTCAATGATTCTGTGCTTCTTTCTATTTCAACAGCCTATACATTTGAAAACTGGGAAGAGAGAAATGTCAAAAAAAATTCTTTCTCTTTGATCTATGCACCCAGGTTCCTCAAAAGAAGCCCCTTGGTGAGTCTGGGGGTATGCTAAGTATGTGACTTGCAGTTGTAATCATTAGTGTGACAATACCAAGTGGGTATCATTTTAGCCAAACCAAACCTATATTTCCCAAATGCATATATAAATTGAATGACTTTAACAAGAATGGTATATTTGAGAAAGTATTTTAGGAGGGCATCTCTTTAACAAAATGAGGTATATGCTACTCTAGAGCATATTTTCAGATAACAGAATTTGGCCTTAAGGAAAGATCTAAGCCCATCGCCTAGATAATCGTTCATTTTTATCAATGATTAATACTACTTCTAGACTCTAGATGTTAAGGGTGACTTTTTCTCGGACACTCTTCTCTGTTTACTCATGCTTCTTTGAGTTCCTAACTCTATAGAGTAAAAACTGAAGTCTGTATCCCTTATAACTAGACACAGCACCATATTTGGGCCCTGACACACATTTTAATTCCATGCCTCTGAAATATTCAGGAAAAAGGCATCACTGACCCAATCATAGATTTCTACAGATAGGTCTGTTCATAATTTGTAATTGGAATTCACTGAAAGGTTAATTACTCCTGCTCCCAAGCATCTAGTCTCCGGATTCTCTTCAATTGGCCTCCCTTCCTCAACTCTTAGAGACCATAGTTTTAAAACTACCACCATTAAAAGTCGAACTATGAGTGGAAAAACAAACTATTTTTTTTCCTATTATACTCACAACACAATAAACACAACACAGACCAGACCACTTCTGAAACCAGATGTGGGGGAAGTTTTCCGCACACGCTCAGAAATTCTGCACCAGACACCAGCTGGGTGTTTTCTAATTCAATTCAGTTCTGACACGATCTACCTGGAGACAGCATCAGATCCCACAGGTTGAAGGCTCAGTCTCAAGACTCCTCTCCCACTTCTGATGCCAGTTGCAAAGCACAAGTTGTGTGGCCCTGTGCTTTTGACTAATCAGCTGTAAATTGGGTTTCCCATGACCCCCTCCTCAGGTTTGATTAATTTGCTACAATAGCTCATAGAACTTAGGGAAATACTTTACTTGCCCATTTATTATTAAGACTATTACAAAGAATACAGATGAACAGCCAGAGAGCATCCAGGCCCTCCTCTGGTGCACCACCTCCACGAACCTCCACCTGTTCAGCTACCTGGAATTTCCCAGAACCCAGTCCTTTTGGGTTTTTACGGAGGCTTCATTATGTAGGTGCAATTGATTACATCATTGGCCATTGGTGAATAACTCAACCTTTAGGTCCTCTCCCCTCCTCAGAGGTTGTGGGGTAGGGTTGAAAGTCCCAACCCTCTAATGAGGCCTTGGTCTTTCTGGGAACCAGCTCCCATCTTCAATCTATCTAGGGGTCCCCAGCCATCACTCAACTCATTAGAATACAAAAAGACATTCTTTTAGGTGCTGTGTATCAGGAAATTTATTACTATAAATTGCCTAATAATGCTGTCATTTACCTCCCAAGGGCACCAGCCTGATTAAATTCCGGAATTGATCAAACAATGACCAGCTTCTATAGAGTAAGTCAATGTTTTTCTAGTTTTCTGAGGGTTTAAGTTCTCAAATCCTAGCTAAAACCTGTATCACCTTTAAACTGAAAGATTTAAAAGGAATAAACATTTAACCCCAAATGACTAGAAATTATTTAAAATATGTAGCTCAATGGCCCTTCAAAAGTAGGTAAAAACGCTGACCAGACATATGTGATAAAATCCAGCTTTAATTTCACAGCCCAAATGTGAAATCTCTTCCCATTGTTTGAAATCTGAAACTCATTTCAAAGACTGCATGGAAAAGTTAAAAAAAAAATAGGATTGGTCATGACTTCTCCTAACATTTGAGGTAATACCATTACGGCTAAATCTTGGACAAACAGGAAACCAATCCCCATATAATAGAAATCTTGTTTGCCCCACTCTAACCTCTTTTCTCAAGTCTCATTTATTTCCGTCAGAAAGGAATCTAAAGGAATGATAAAAAATATAAAAAGTGGACAGGCAGTCTCATGCATTCTTAATACAAGGATCAGGGGAAAACCTAGACCCGATGTGTCTGATAAATATTATTATAATTAAAATATGTGTATGTATATGTCTATGCCTATCACTGAACAAAGACATGACTCTTTAATTGATCCCTTCCTCAGTGTCCATGAACAAAAGTATACAGGATAAATTTAATGAAAAATACATTCCCACAAACCCAACATGTAACCTTCTCATATTAAAGTCAGTAGCCAAAACCTATCATTGCTGTTTGTTTTGATCTCGTTTTCTTGATGGCTGTATGGTCTCAGTTATTTTATACATTTATCAAAGGAACTATTTGTTGTCTATATTGTTAATTTTTTAGTATATCCCCTATTAAGCACAGGCCCTCGTATTATAAGAAAATCAAGGATAATTTTTAAGATAAGAAACTTAGGTACAATCTTTTGCTAGATGAAGATAAAATACATTTTGAAGGCTGAAGACATACTTGAGTGAGGGAATAAAACACAAGATATTCATATTTCATTTACATATAGAAATGTTTTAGTCAAAGCCTCACCAACATGGGCATTGTTGTTATTTAGCATTAATATTTGCTAGGAAGTAATTCATCTGTGAAATTACTAACATATGTAGAATTATTTTTTACGTTCTCGTTTGGGAGAAATGCTCAAGATTTGAGTTCAAAGTCATTTTGTTTATATTGCTGAGGTTGAAAAATGCAAATCTTAAGCTTTCAATATACTTCAAATGCATTTGGAGAATTCTAAAATATTTAATCCATTTATAATATAAAATTTCATTAGCCGGGCATGGTGGCGCATGCCCGTAGTCCCAGCTACTCGGGAGGCTGAGGCAGTAGGATCGCTTAAGCCCAGGAGTTTGAGGTTGCTGTGAGCTAGACTGACGCCACGGCACTCACTCTAGCCCGGGCAACAGAGCGAGACTCTGTCTCAAAAAAAAAAAAAATAATAATATAAAATTTCATTAGGAACTGGTAAAAAACCAAAGAAACTAAAAGTATTTGAGTTATTTCACATTACTGGGAAAGTTTCTTTAAAAATTTACTTTCAGTTAAAAATAACATTCACTACACATAATCTTTTTTTCAAATTTTGTGGTATAATTTAATTTCAGAAATTTATCATTGAAATTATTATTTAGGAATTTATCCACACTTACCTGAGGCTCTGAATTATCTTACTAATGATTATGATGTCAACTTTGGAAACCAAATTATAGGCAAATCACCTTCAATAATGCAAAAGGCAGAACAAGACAATTCAATGCTTTCCTCACAACAGGAAAGCAGAACCAGCTTCCAGTACCTGCCCAAGTGTTAGACTGCATGTCCACAATAGCCTGCCACAGCAACGGTCTGCTTGACAGTAGAAACACACTACTCCTGTAGTCAATTCTGGACATCTTAGCCTCAAATTCATCAATATATGCAAAACAACAGCAGCTGGGACCAGAATTAGTTTGAGTAACAATGTTATTGATTATTAAAATGTTACTTAAATAACAAAAATCTTATTTTGGAGTGGGAGGGGGCAAGCACCTCAATCAGTTGCTTTGTGTTGCTTTTTTTGGCAGGAGAATGACACAATGCAATATTTTCATCCGCAGCTCCCTACACACAAAGCTGTGGATTACATAATGTAAACGTGACAGTTGGATGTCTTGAAGGATGAGTAGGTTTTCAACGTGGAGCACTTCATTTGTATTTGTGGGAAGGGTGTCACTGAGAAAGGCAGAGGTAAGTAGGATCACTACAAGCAAAGGTATGAAAAGAGAAAACATCTAGACAAGTTTGCAAAGTAGGAAATTATTCCTGTTTGAGGATGCAGAGAATGGGTACGGGTCATCAGTGCGGCAGAAAAAGCTCGAAAGCAGCTTTCAGCCAGAAGGGAGAAGACTCTGAATGCCACTTTGCCAGTCATTGAAGGTGTTTTCAGCAGGGGAAGGATAAGAGTAAAGCTAAAATGGTTTCCCCTTATCCACAGTTTCCCTTTCTGTGGTTTCAGTTACCTGAGGTCTGAAAATATTAAATGGAAAATTCCAGAAATAAGCAATTCATAACTTTTAAATTGCTCGCCATTCTGGGTGTGATGAAATCTTGCGCCATCCTGCCCTGTCCCGTCTGGGCTGTGTACCATCCCTCTGTCCGGCGTATCCACGCCGTGCCCGCCCCCCCAACCTGTTAATCACTTCGTAGCCGTCTCTGTGATCACATCAGATCGACTGTCACAGTATTGCAGTGCTTGTGTTCAAGTAACCTTTATTTTATTTAGTAATGGCCCCAAAGCGCAAGAGTAGTGATGCTGACAATTTGGATATGCTACTGAGATGCTGTAAAGTGCTTCTTTTAAGTGAAAAAGTGAAAGTTTTCAGCTTAACAAGAAAGTTCTCAGCTTAACATATGCTGAGGTTGCTAATATCAATGGTAAGAATGAATCTACCCTTGAAATTGTGAACAGTATATTGTTATAATTGTTCTATTTTATTATTAGTTACAGTTGTTAATCTCTTACTAAGCCTAATTTATAAATTAATCTTTATCATAGGTATGTATGTATAGGAAAGGATGTATATAGGGTTAGGTACTACCTGCAGTTTCAGACATCCATTGGAGTTCTTGGAATGTATCCCTCATGGATAAGAGGGGACTACGGTATGCGTCTTTTATAAAGACTAATCCCACTAACCAAGGTGTGGAAATAAGAATGGGAAAAAGGGCTGAATTTCAGCAATAAGGATAAATATAATTATAATAGGATAATTATAATAGCTACTTTTATTTTTTAATTTTTAGTAGCACACATTATGTCCTAAAAGCTTCAAATAAACTAATTTATTAGAGTGATTTGGTTAATTAAGAACTATTATCCATATTTTACATAGGAGGAAACTGTGGCTCAGAGAGGTTCTATAACTTGCCCAGCATTGCAGAGCTTTTCAAAAGTGATGCACACATCTCCTCACTACCTTGCCTCCTAATCTGGACATAAACTAGGAAACATATTTCAAATGAAACCTTGGTTCCTTTGAAAAATACGCCAGCAGGTAGGTAGCCTCTATGATGGTCCTCAATGATCTCATCTCCCAGTATTCATGCCCTTCTGTAATCACTTCCCTAGAGTGTGAGCTGGACCTACTGGTTCCCTTCTAACCAACAGAACACAGCAGAAGTGATGGCATGGCACTTCTAAGACTGAATGGCTTCCCTCTCCAGTACTCTGTGGCTCTCTCCTCCTCTCTTTTGGATCACCATCGCTGGGGCAAGCCAGCTGTCATGTTGTGAGGCAGCCCCATGGAGTGGTCTACGTAGGGAGGGACGGAGCCTGCCAACAACCACATGGGTGAGTATAGAAGCAGATCCCTCTCCCCCAGTGGAGCCATCAAGCCTTCCGATGAGACTGCAGACCAGGCCAACAGCTTAACTGCAACCTCACCACACAGGCTGAGCCAGAGACTCCCAAACTAAGCCGTGCCTAGATTTCTGACCCACAGAAATCTAAAGATAATAAATGTTTATTGATTTAAGCTGCTAAATTTTAGAGTAATTTGTTACCCAGCACTAATACAACCATTAGAGGGCAATTATTTAATCTGTTCCTTTATACGTGGAGCTAGGAGGTGGGAGTCTGTCTAGAAGAGATTATACCTGAAATACACCAAAGGCAACCAGTCCAGAATACGGCGCCCTTAACCCTTCTACCCAAACATACATACATCAGATAATCCACCTATCTCATCCTCCCATGGCTCCTCTTATTGTCCTTGTTCTCCTTTTCTTGAATACATCCTTAGGACTAGGAATACTAAAACCCAAATTTTGAGGTTTGCAAAACACTTTTAGACTCATAGTTTTCAAGTTCATAGCAAACTCTTTCCTTTCCAAAGTGCACATATTACACTGTCTATTCCTCTTGTTATAGCACATAGCACATTCTTTCCCAAGTGTAGGTTTAAGTGTCTGTTTTTCCAGGCGCCCTCTCCCCTAACCCCTTACAATAACCACGTCTTATATCCTCAGTACCTAGTGTTTAACATATGGTTGTGACTTAATAAAGTTTGAATGAGTGAATGAATAAATGTGTTGCACAACCAATGAAAGAATGAGTGAGTGATTCAATGAGCAACAGATTAGGGCCATGGGAAATACCATTTGAATGCTTCAGGCTGCTGTGCAAATTTGATCATCATATCAGCCATTCCCTTCTATGCAAAATGCTCTCCCACTTCCCCCCAACTTCTTCACCAGGCTTTTCTCTCTTTAACACTCACCTCAAACAGCTGTCCATGTATACCCCTCAAACCCACCCACACACCTGCCAGAGCAGCCTTCCCTTTCTCCGCTGTGAAGTCTTTGCATTATGTTCCACAGCCTCCTGGGCATACCGTGGTTACAGCGCTCAGCACACCATACTGCAATAACTGGATACTTGTCTGTCATTTCCACTTGACTATAAGCCCCTTGAAGGACAGCATGTCCAGCCATCAGTACGATGCCTGGCAGGAGTGGGCACTCAATACCAGTTTGAAGTAATGGGCAAAAGATTGAATGAATGAGAAAAAAGAAAACTACATTCTAGAAAATTATCTCAGCATGATGTTATGTTTGTTCATTTCAGATAAGATGTCAATCAAGCACGTACACTGCTCCAAATCCTAAACAGTAAAATTAACATAATTGTATATCAAGATTATTTTGCTGATACATAAAAATTATATTTAGAAATGGTGCTTCCATCCATGGATAGGCCCCAGGCAGCGTTGTGTTTAACATACTTTTTTCTCTTTCCCACATATCCCTGATCCTGTTTCAGAAAAAAAAAAAAAAAAAAAAGCTTTCTTTCTTCTCAGCCTCAGATTCTCAATACTGTCCTCAGATGCCACACATGTATCTGCTTCCCAGAAAGCACTCAATAATTTCCTCCGCATGAAACATTTCTAGGTCTCATGCCCTCAGAGTTTTGAACCACAGCTGAGTAAGCTAAAAAAGATAACCTGGTTTAGTGAGGAAATGGGTACTCGTGGGCTGCTATTCCCATTTTGACAGGGATCTTTTCCAAAGGCCATCGCTCTACCCAAAGCTCGTGGGGAAAGAAAGACATGTACAAACAAACGACCTTTCTGAAGCCCTCAAGTCACTCTACGGGGGTGAGCTCCCTCGTGGCACTGGAGAGGAGATGAAGCTTGGTGGTGAGGACAGCTTCTGGAGTTAGAAACCTCAGCTCTTTCATTGTCTAGTCTTCAGACCTTGGGCAGCTTCACTGGTGCCCAAGTGTTCTGTCTGTAAAATGAAATAGTAAGACCTGCCCTCAAGGAATTGCTGGGAAGATTAAATGGGTTTACACAAGTAAAGTACTCATAAAATGCCTAGTAAGTAGTAAGTAGTCAATAACTGTCTGCTATTACTATTATCATTTTTACTGTTATTAGAACTGGCTCTAAAAGAACCTGAAAGCGCAAGTTCCCAGAGGGAAGAGAGGGCCGAGAGGAGCGTGTACGTACTGATCTGGTTGTTCAGCTTGAAGGCAATGTCCAGCTGCAGGATAAACAGCATGAACTGGAACCACGGGCTCATCTCCATGGAGGGGAGGGGAATGTGGACGGAAAACACAATGTCATTGGCTTCAATCTCCCTTGGAATTGCTTCCTCGATGTCCCGGATCTTGTCACAGTGATTGGGTCCCCAAGGCATTAACCACTTCGTCTTGTGATGGTTCTTACGTACATCCACGCACTTCACCGACATGTAGGACACTGCCGACGTGGGCCCTGGAGCTGAAAAGAGAGTGTTTGTCTGTTTTAGAAAAACCATCTACTGAGGTGATCATTTCTGGTTAGTGTTCTTTCCACTCCCGTCTTCCCTCCAGGTTTTGGACCGCCTTCCACCAAGGGGATCTGAGGGTCCTTCAGTGACCTCCAGACCTCCAGACCTCCAGACGTGTCATAAAAGTATCCCCAAGAGCCTTCCCATTGTGTTTTCAGTGGCTGTTATTTAAAGAATACATCTGTAATCACTCTAGTTCAGTTGCCTCCTCAACTGCAAAACATTGTCACAGAAATTGTGAACTGTGCTATCGTTCCCACCTGCCTGAGGCTTGGAGGGCTCTGGAGCTTCATAGAGAGCAGTGTCTGAAGTCCGAAGACCTGGGTCTGAAGGCTGGTTAAACAATTCACTCTCAGTGAATGTTGGGTAAGTCAGTTAAATCTACAATAGCTTCAGGACCCTCATCTGAGAAACAAGATGATGGGCTCCTAAGATTGCTCTTAGCTCTAAAACGATACAACACAGCTTCTGATTGAGAGAAAGACTTATGGGCCCCCACTTAGCTTCGTACCTCTCAGAGGGTGGGAACTCAAGCACTGGCCGATACTTCAAAGATGTGCTAAAATATCACCCATGCATTTCAAGACAGCAAATCAAATTTGAAATATATAACTTTAAAAAACACTATTTTGTGATTATGTAATGGTTACATGACTATAATAGAAAATTTGGAAAATACAGAAATTTTAAGTACAAGACAACATTTATCCAAAAATCCCACTAGAGGGAAGTAACCACTGTTGGAAAAATACCAAATTACTATCTGTCTTTTCTATGAGTATATAATTAGATAAAAGTTTATACATGAATTGCATAAATTTAAAATACATACAAATATTGACACATATAGTCACAAAATAGAGTCGTATTATACATGGTTTTGTAGTCTTTTCTTTTTATTCAATTAGAGAAGCAAAATAGTATGTGATTAATCACACCAGCTCTGGAGCCAACCTGTCTGGTATCAAATCTGAGCTCTCCCATTTCTAGTTGTGTTACTACTAATCCACACTCAGAAAGTTTTGGGGGAATTACTAGGCCTATGTATTAGTTTTATCATCTCTTAAATGGCAATAATAATGGTACCTATCTCTCTGAGTCACTGTATACATGAAACAATTTAACATATATAAACCACTCAGAACAGTGCTTGAGCACACAAAAAGTATAAAATACTAGCTATTATAAATAATTTTCTTTATAATTAAAAATTTTCAATTAGTGGTTGCAAAATAGTCAATTACAGAATATACCAAAATTAACTACTCCTTTATCAGCTTGTAAAGGCTATCTATAAATAAGAATCATTCCTTGCCTAATATTTTTTGTTGGAAATTTCTCCTAACTTTTCCATCTGCTATCTAAATTTGTTTATAGCACATTTAAATATAGAGAAGTTCCAGATCTTATATAGAATCTCTCTTTTTACGTTTTTTCCATGCTTTTAGGCTTAGAGAGACTGATTTTCTCTATCTCCAAATTCAATAAAAAGCTACTGATATTGACTTCTAGTTATTTCTTACAACTTTATTTTTTCTAATATTTAAGTAGTTGATCCATCTGGAATTTGCTATAAGAGATGAGATGAGTTTTACTTTTCTTAAATATTTAAATTATCCTTTATTGAACGAACCCTCCCATCTTATTGATTTATGACATCACCGTTATCCCATGTATACCAGTATATGTTTTTGAATAATCTGCTCTTTGTCAAGTGATGAACTGTCAATTCATGGGCTAGTACAATGTTGTTTTGAATCCCATAAATTGATGATTTTTATCAATATCTGATAGCCTAACTCTCCTCCCCAATCCCTTTCAAATTTATATCTTTTTGCTGGGATTTTGATTGGGATTAAATTACATCTATAAATTAATGTGGACAGAAACAGCATCCTTTCCCAACATTTAGTTTTCCCACCCAAGAACAGTCCTTGATTCTCCATTATCTGGAGTCTATTTTTAGATATCTTTGAAAACTTTCATTGTTTTCTTCATGTGGGTCTTGCCAGTACAGTACAGTTTAAAAACATATCTATAAAACTTTGAAAGTTAATAGTAAAAGGAAAACATTATAAATTATGGTTTATGTGTGTGGTTTAAATATGTTTGTCTCTGTGCATCTGATACTTGACATGCTATGTTTATAGGTCTTTTCAGAGCAGAAATTATCTCTTATTTAATAGAGATCAGACAGGGACTGGAGGAAGATGTAAAGCAAAAAGTATGTATCATTAATATTCTGCCCTACTTCTAATGCTCAAATCCACAATTTTTTCTATCCCTAAATATCTACGCTAATGGCAAACTTTGAGTAGTAAAATGTATGTTTGCAGAAAATTCGGACAATGCCTACTAGAACTTACCAGAAAACTCAACACTACTGAGCTCTAGCTGAAGGTTCTTTAATGCAGTACACTGAACCCTGCAACACAGAGTCACCACCAACTCGTGCTAGGGAAGTTCCTTTTTTTAAAACTCAAAACTGTATCATGAAGACTTTTTACATCTATTCCACCTAAAATCAGACATCTGGATTATTATTAGAAATATGAGTCAATCCAACTTGGGTTACCCTGACTCAGCTAACTAGCCCACTGACATTAGAAAGGCCAAATGGCACATTTAACCTAACCCTTTTTAATGTGGTTGGAGAAATAAACAGTGAGACAAAAGTCATGAATTCTATCTTTGGCTAACATACTCAAACTGACTATTTGCTGCAGAAAATAGTTACTACATTTTAAAACTTCTATTCTTCCAAAAGGAACCTAACCTTTTTTCATTTTTCTTTCTCCTTTTGAAAAACAAGTCTCTCACTCCTCAGACCAAAATGAAAAATAACTAGCCGAGTTCCTCAGCTAAGCTCCGAAACCACATTCCAAACTTAATAACAGAGAAGCTGAACACTTTACGGGCACAAAGGCTGCATTTTTAATGGATGCAGTGAACTCCAGCCTTTTTAGTGGCCTGCATTATTTTCATTCTTTCATTAGTCTAGTGTTTCTTCCATAAAGAAAAAAAAATCCCAGGAATACTAATACTTTCATAAAGATCATGGCAATGAACTTGGAGAAGCCTCAAAGTGCTACTTAAGCTATACTATGAGAATCACAAATATTTTTCTTCACTTGAATAAATTAGTCCTCTAGCCTTAAAAACATTTTGCATAACTTAAAAATCTGAAGAGAATTCAACATTTTCATTTTATCTAGTAGTGCTCAAAAGGGAAAACATGTTGAGAAAGTAAACAGACATCCTGATATTTAAACACGGACAGTTAATGTTTCCCCCAATACTATCTTTATAGCTCAGGACAACTTCCTACTCCAGCTAAATGTGAATACTCAGGTGTTTCTTTATGTAGAAAGCATATAGAGTAAACTGAAAGCAAAGCTTATAGGGAGCAGCTGGTTGCCTATCACAGGTGTTTTCATTGGTTGTAGCCAAAATTTGGACTATAGGGGTCACAAAATAGTGTCTAGAATCAAAAGAAATTTGATTTGTCTTTAAATTTTAAAAAAAGTGAGAGATTTTTTTGTAAGAGAAAAGATCTAAATGGAGGAACTCAAATTATCTGCAACCTTTGAACAAGCCACAATCAACGAACAGATATTTGTAATGAAGGCCTTACTTAGTCACCAGCATGGTTCTAGGGATTAATAGACTGTGTATTTAAGAAAGGGCTGGATGAATTCAGGTCAACAAACTGAGTCATGTTTGCTCAGGTGAAAACTAAAAATAACCATTCCTTAGTATTCCTAGGATAGTAATGCAATATCACCCAGCTGCCTCAGCACCCATTATGAATGTCCCCTCTACCCATTCATAGCATATAATTTAACTGAAAACAAGCAGGCAAAATCTACTTCTATGTCAGTACAATTAAGCAGAGTGATTTGGCCAAAAATGAATACACCCAGTCCCTGTGAATTGGTTAACTTATGGTAGGTTAAGAGAGTATTGAGAATAGCACAGAAATTATAAAACCACAAGCTACTCATTGAAAACACTGGCCCATTTTGAGTTCAGTTTCCTTTACTATGTCAAACATGGGCCATTTTTTCTTTCCTAACCTGTGTTTCAATACGATGTTTTTTGCCTCCATTTTTCCACTACAGTACGCAAAGTGTGAAATGTGATACTATAGAACATTTAATTTTAAAATGACATGACATCAGTAAGACTTCTAACAAGTTCAAGGTTGTGGAAAAAATGCACAAATACAGCTTGAAGCCTCTTTGAAAACTCAGTGGTCCCTCAACTATACACATTATTGTAGCTCATACTACATTCTCCAAACATGTCTTGAGCACCTACTATGTGCTAGACACTGTTAGGTGCTGGAGTGAAACTAATTAGACACCAGCCATATGCAATGTCCAAATAATGGAGAAAGCAGACAATATATAAATAATTGTGAGAAAAATAATTATAATCGTGGTGAATGCTATATTTTATCTGACATTAACTGAAAAATGGCAATCGTCAGTTATTTGGGAAGAAGAAGAAATGAATAAACTAGAATGAGACAAAAATTCCAGTCATCATTACAATGTAACCTTGAATAAAAATGTAAGTGAACAATGACTAAACCTGTAGTACTTCTTTTGGAAGACTATTCATTGACTCCAGTCAGCTTCCTGTTATCTCATTTCAAATGGCTATCCAGTTTACAAATTACTATCTAGCCAACCACTACCATTTATCATGCTCAAAGTTGAGTCAACATCAAATCATTAGCCCCTACTCCCTCCAAAACCTATAATTAAGGGTTAGAGAGAGACACAAGACTTGGTTGCCTCCTAGAAAAGTTAAAATAAAACTAAAACAGCACGCTGACACGACACATGGTCTCCATTTAAGCCAACACAGACTATTTATTTCTTTGCTTTATTACAAGTAATGCAGATTTCTTTAGAAATTACCTAGGAGTATTACTATTATGCGGGCATTGTGCTAACTAAAGACAGAGACAAATAACCATGCCAGACTCTGAGCTGCTCACAGTCTAGTGTGGGAGGCTGAGAAGTCTGCAGAGAATTACAGCCTGATTGCAGATTGCTCTGACAGAGGTTTGCACGGGATGCTTCAGTTGTGAGAAGGGTTGGCTGTGTGCAGGACTTAGCCTTGAGAGACAGCAGGGGGTAGCCAAGGGAAAAAGGAGGGAGGCCAAGAAGGGAAGGCTCTGAGGAAGAGAACATGCCAGGTCACAGGATACCTAAAACAATCACATTTTCTGCAGATGTCTGTGCTTGAGTATTACAAATTAAAACGAGACCATTAAAATGTAGCATCACTCCTACCTTTGTCTGTGTCTGGCCTTGCCTCTCCTAACCAGAGGCAGAGTTCCACTAGGCTGCCTTGCGAGCCCCTGCTCCACTCTACAGAGCACCGTAAAGAAGGAGTAATAAAGAGATCCACACAAAACAAAGAATTTTTATTTGGGGGGATGTTTCCTTTTAAGACACCTATCTCTGTCCTTTAAATAGCCACAAGGCCAGACAAGAGATGGGCTGGAAGAAGGGGGGTGAGGGGCGAGAGGGTGGTCAGGTGGGAACGGAGAAGATCCACCTCCTCTTCCCACCAGGGGCCCCAAAGAGCCTTTGAAGCCTCAGTCATCAGGTAATAATAGCGTTCCCCTAAATTAGAGGAAGAATGTCTGCCTTGCAACAAAGATTATATTTAAAGATTAATCTGCTTTGGGCTATAAGGGGAAGGAATGTGGAGAACAGAGCAGTTGAAAGGGTAATTCACATTTACAAGCATTAATGATCAGAACCCCACAATTTAAAAAAAGTAATGACTTTAAGTAAAAATGGTCAAAGATTTCAGAAGTGTTTTAGAAAATTTTACTTTTATAATAGGATTTAGCTAACAAAAATGACAGCAAAACAATACACAACGATTTTAAAACATACAGACAACTGCTAGCAGATATTTTCTTTTACTGACCCAAGAGGGAGGCTGATTTAACACCTGAAATCTAGTCTTAGTTAAAAATCTGCTATCACCATCTCTGCAACCTGTAAAAACATGAATATTTCATTTATTTATCTATTTTTTTATAATTTCATTTTATTTATTCTCTACTTTGTTCCATGAAATATTTTTGGCTACTAGAAGTACTAGCCTTTATTTAAGAATAATAATAATTGGGGCAGATTTAAAAGGATAGAATTAATGGTTGGGGGGCACTAAGACTTAATTGGCTTATGTCTAATATCTTCAAAAGTAGAGAACAAAAGCAATAGCTGGAGAATGTAAAGCCCCCAAAACTTTCACCTGAACCATAAAGCTAACGGCTTCATCCATTTCCCTTTATAACGTGGAGAAAACCTCCACTGCCTCACTGTGAATGGTATTTATTTCTGAGAAGTTAATGAAAAAGTATATACCCAAATTGGTTCTAAACTCTGCCTATCTGTGTATCTCTGCTTTCCTTATGAGAACTTATATGAAATGTATTGGCCTCGAGGACATGGACAATTCCAGAGACTGCTAGGATTTTCTAATGTGCTTCAAGGTGGGGAGGGTGAAGAAGAGGGGAAAAAAGAACATCGGTAGCAGAAAAGAAGGAAACTGGAAAAATTCCTTCTATTTATACAACTACAGTTCTTATTCCAATGCCCCCAAAGCACTCATTTAACTTATGAGAACCTTCAGCTAAATTTAGAAATTAGTTTTTAAATATGCCTGATTTGTTGCCCTCAGATATTCCCCATGCCTTTCTCAAGTTCAAAAAGCCTTAATTCTGGTTAAAAGGAAACGTGGAATATACCGCATGACTCGAGTAGCCAGATCACATTATCTGGTTGAGTTGTGAGGTCTTAGGAGCCAATCCTGCTTACCGTTCACTCAAGGTCGGTTCCTAAAAAGATTTCTTAATCTTAACTGCCACAGCACTTATCTAAGTTTTAGGATGTCTCATTAGAATGAGTGCTTCAAATATTTCAGCTAAAGAAAGTGCAAATAACTTGTGTTCAACTGACTTACTACTTAACTGACTCAGTCAGTTAATTCCCTTACTGAAATTGCTCAAGTTATAATGGTCAGACACTTACTCCACTTCTGCCATTCACTTTGAAGATGAAATCCTCCTATGTATCAACCATACCAATTAAATCTTACTAGATTATTAAATGAAATATTATTTCACAATTCAAACTCAATTACTGGACAACTGAAAGTGTGTCTGCAGACTAGACTTGGAGAAGTGGTTTTGGATTATCATAGTATGCCCTTGTGCATGAAGTGGGGTATGCTAAGTGAAATGAAATTTGTTCTTGCCAGCAATTTTCTATAAGTAGTTAATTGTGCTAACATCTGTTCAAGGAAAGCTAATTTTTTTTAATACGACAGAACATTACACCAAACTACTACCACCAAAACACACAAACACACACACATTTGCAGAGTTGAATGCAAAGTAATTTGTACAGTACACACAAAAGTCAAGCATTTATTTAAAAATAGTTTTCTACAACATAAACTTATGAATACGTGATAGACGTTTTGACAGCAGAGTTTCAGAAACTGTAGCAAACACTTGTATAATTCATTCTGACTCAAAAATATTGAAAAATACTCTATGTTTACATCTTAGGCGGATGAAGATTTTAAATGCCTGGCCTGCAACCTCAATTGTTGTACAGCCAAAGATGTAACAGCTTTGAAGAATAGAAGAATTACTCTATATTTGTCAGAATCTACGCGGCAAACAAGCAGCGCCACTTGGCTTACATTACTTGCCTGGCTTGGGTCCCGTGGAATTAAGGAGTGTTGGAACCAAGAGGAAAAAAATTAGAGTGCTTTGGGACAGTGAGCCAAACTCTTACATAGTATTTGAAATGCTGTGGTAAACATGAAATTATTTTAGGCTCAAGATTGGTGCCAGTTTTTTTTCTTTTCTCTTTTTGAAAAAAAAAAAAAAAAAAAAACATAAAGTGCACATAAAAGGCCCTGCCAGAGATTTAGCACATAAAATCTGCCAACCATTAGATGTGCTAATTGGAGTAGCAATCCAGTGGCCTGAATTGGGATTAAAAAAATGACCCTCCCCTTTGGCGTCCAGCAGTAAAGAGAGACTAAATCAAGAAGACTGACAGAAGTACATCAAATTACTAATTCTAACCCCTATCCCTGAAAAATGCCTGCGATTACTGTTTCTCCATCACTCTAGAAATACTCAAAACAGCAAAAATTAAATACACATGAAGTGAACACAAAAGACCTCCACAGAAAAATCCAATGGCTCATCTGTTGACGTTATTCCTCACTGCTCGGCAAACCAGTCGTCTGGGCTAAATTTTTGACTTTGTGCCAGTGCTTCAAAATCAGCAACCTTTCAGCCAAAAGGCTGTGTGGAATGCAGCCAAGACCACCTATGGAAAGTGAATTATAGCATCTTATAATTTACTACCTCGGGCTATGATCTCATAAACCCGGCATGGAGAGCGCACCAGCTCTTGTGTGGGAAACCCCTCAGAGCCTCTGCAGGGGCCCCCAGACCTGCTGTGGCAGAGCTGTGGGGGCAGGTATGACAAAAAGGTGGACAGCTGGCTCTACTTCTTGAACAAGCTCACCATGGGCATGCTTTTGTACTGGAATTTTACGGTTAGGAAACCCCAAAATTAAATCTTCTAGGAGGAATAGCTGCTTTTTCTGAACCACCTATTACACTCCATAAATTTCCAACATCTGTCATTTATAATTTATTATTATTATTTTTTTCTTTTTTTTGAGACAGAGTCTCACTCTGTTGCCTGGGCTAGAGTGCCGTGGCATCAGCCTAGCTCACAGCAACCTCAAACTCCTGGGCTTGAGCAATCCTCCTGCCTCAGCCTCCCGAGTAGCTGGGACTACAGGCACATGCCACCATGACCGGCTAATTTTTTCTATATATATATTTTTATCTGTCCATATAATTTCTTTCTATTTTTAGTAGAGACAGGGTCTCACTCTTGCTCAGGCTGGTCTCGAACTCCTGAGCTCAAACATTCCGCCCGTCTCGGCCTCCCAGAATGCAAGGATTACAGGCGTGAGCCACTGCGCCCGGCCATAATTTATTATTAGACACTTATTATTTATAAGTTACAGATATCCTACTTTTATCAATATTATTAATATTCATAATAAACATGAATGATATGTATGTGGACTGCAAAGCACTTTCACATACATAGGTCATATAATCCTCCTAGTAAACAGGTAAAGTCACTATAGTTATTCCTTTTGCACATTCAGAAGATTAGTGGTTTTTGTCCCACCAGTAAGTAGCAGAGCTGGAACTAGAACCCAGGTCTGACTTCAAATCCAGTGCTCCTTCCAATATACCACATTGCCTCACAACTGTCCATTTATTTATTAGCATTTGCTATTCATTAGCTCTCTCAGATTAGGTAATTTGTAGAGCCAAGAGACGATGAAGAAGACTGTGGCCGTACGAGCTTGCTGAATGAAGTTCCACGGGCAAGGCGCTAACTAGCGCTGGTACAGGGAGCCAGCGGGGTAGCTCATCTCGCAGACTTACAGTGAGGGACAGAGGAAATCTAAGACCATCATCTATAAAGGGATGGTGGAAGAACAAGCTCCTGAAAATGCACTAAACTCACTTGAACCTAATGGATACTCTCCTGTGTTTTACTGGGGTCTTGGTTATAACTTCACATATCCCAGGCAGGCAGTCTTTAGGATGTTAGCCTGGAGAAGATTTGACTCAGAAACACAGGGCTGCCATGGAAGAGTCTGTTATAGTCCATGTAGGCAGAGAAAGAGACAGGGATACAATGTGAGGAAGGATGACTCCACAGCAACCTAGGGAAGAATTTACTGCTAATCAAAGTAGGCAAACAGTGGTACAGTTTGACTCAGGAAGGGTGAGTTCCCCACCCACGCAAACATTCAGGAAGCCACTGAATAGATAAGAGCCTGAACTAAATATAAGTTTCTCTCAGTCACAGCAAAGTGATAAAGTCTCCTAGCTATATATGCAGTATACAAAGGCATGGAAAAATTTAAGGCCCAATACAGAACTTCACATAGTTTATTAATTTGTTTTTCTCCATTTTCTGACCAGTTTCAGATAAACAAATAAAAGCAATTGGCATTCTGAAGGGTCAAAAACATAGTGGTGTACAGTGTGAGCTGAAGCTAAGGGCAAACAAGGCCTGTTATTGACTTCTACTGGAATTTCACAAATGCCAAGAATAATCTTATTCCCTTCCCTGATTATGCAAAGAAAAGGCAGGCCCTTATAATGTGTGAATTTCCTAGTATTGAGGATAGAGGTAAATTTTAAGGGTAACCTGCAGTTTTAACGTTCACATTCTTAGGGATTGTTCATTTTTTTAAAACACGGAAATAGCAAAATTAAATAAAATCACTATGCAATTATTAAATATTTTCACAGTTTCATCAGTTCTAGGTTCTAGCTCAAGTGCCATTTCCTTCTTTCAATTTGTTAAAAACCTGTAATGTGCCAGTCTTAGAGGCCCTCTCTGATTTCCCTGCAGTAACAAATGGTCCTTACTTCCTTTTGTGCCAACATTCCCTGGCTTATGTCTTTATGATAGCATTCTACTTTGTTTTCAGACATAGCTTCTGAACCCTACAAAATTATAAGCTCTTGACGGGGAGGGACCACATCTTATTCCTCCCTGTGGTTCTAAGCATAGAAATTTAAACATGTGAGTCCTCCAAACCTGAATTGAACTATTTACATTTATGTCACATTAAATGCATTAATGTTAAGTTATGCTTGATTTACCTAACAACTTTCATCAAACACTTGTTAGGGTTAGGCACAGTTGCTCATGCCTATAATCCTAGTGCTTTGGGAGGCAGAGGCAGGAGAATTGCTTGAGCGCAGGAGTTGGAGACCAGCCTGGGCAACATAGCAAGATGCTATCTCTACAAAAAAATTTAAAAAATTAGCCAGGTGTGGTGGTGTGTACCTATAGTCCCGGTTACTCAGGAGACTGAGGCAAGAGGATCCCTTGAGCCCAGGAATTTGACGTTGCAGTGAGCTATGATCAGGCCACTGTATTCCAGCCTGGGTGACAGAGCAAGACTCTGTCTCAAAAACAAACAAATAAAAAAAAACCCAACACCCAAAAAATATCCATTAGGCTCCATTTTTAAATGTCATAGTGGATTAGATCCATGGCCTGCCTGTATCAAAGTACATTTAAGACTGACACTCAGCTGCTTTCCATGATGCCAACCTCTCAATGTCACACCTGTGCCGCAACTGAAGATCACCTCCTACAAAGACTTGGGATGGTTTTTTGCAGATCTGCGTCAACCAATATATAAAATGAATACTGAATTTTGAGGATCAAAATGAACTTGTCCTAAGCTATCACCCTAATCCACAGGAAGAAAAGTAATTTACACATCAAAAGAAATGAGGCAGATATCAGGCAAACAAAAAAATGGTAATTTTTGAAAAATTGCTCCCAGTGGGTTTTTAACCAACATTAATATTATGAGAGCATGTTTAGATAACTACTCTTTAGTGTAATTTTTAGAAACTGAGGTTCTCAAAGGCAAGACTTATAGTTATTTACCTTATCCCAGTACTGCCCTGAGGGTTTTAAGGCCTAAATGGATGAAGAGCAAATTGGTGACAAAAAGAGATAAAGTGCTCACATCTCAACCTCAAATGCGTATAATTAATGGCCACATGTTTAATGATTTTATGACAAAATCCATATCTTAAGAACACACACAGGGAAATTTTTGGCCATTTCATTACCATCCTCCAAACAAGCCCTACCAGAGATAAAAGCAAACACTCCCTTCTAAAGGCATCAATATCCCACTTCTGAGATCAAATCTACAAAACAGGCTCAGACAGAAACTTGGGCAAAGGAACCTTTTGCTGCATGTATGCACTATTCACCCAGAGCTCTAAATAAGTTTTTCTCTCTGGCTCAATGAATTATACATGAAAGTTCTCAAAGAATTAGTAAAGAATTACAGTGAAAGACTTCTGATGTTGAAGTAACAGTAGAGTGTAAGAGGGTATCAGAAGTCTTGAGATGCCACAGAGGTTCAGAACGGTGACAGGCAGGTGCAGTTGTGGCCAGAAGAGAGAGCTATAGAGGGGAACAATTTGCAGGCCCTGGTGATGCATGTGGGAGGTGAGCAAGAGAGAAGTCAAGAATGTCCCCAGTTTTCTCACACAGGCTGCAGATAATGTAATTCACTGACAGTGGAATCTAAGGAAAACGAATAATATGTCACATCACAGGTAGACTGTGTAGAAGCTGGAGGTGTATAGCTTGTCCAAAAAAGGGGCTCAGGATCAGGGCGATTACAGATAAAAGGTCAAATATGTGAATGACTAAGATGTAGAAGAGGAATTAGATTTATTCTACAGTTCCAATGTTGCAAGTCCTAAGCAAGGAAAGTTGAGATCAATAAAATCACACTCCCAAGGTCAACCGGGTCAGTTGAAGAAAATGAGCTGCCCGCACCTGTGTGAGTAGAGGTGCTCCTGCCAGTGACACTTGGTGGGTGCAGAGGTGCAGAGGACGTTGGTGCACAGGGCAGGAACGGCAAGGTGTCCTTTAGGGCCTTCACCATCATTAACATTCTATGAGCACTCTTTGTATGTTCAGAGCTTCAGTTCTGGGCCAGAAATTGTTCTGCCCTTCCTGAACTACCACAAATTTGAGGATAAGAATCTTGGCAGAATGAACTATCCCAGGAATCAGGATTGCTGGAGTCTAGTACTGGATATGCCGTTAACCAGGCAAATTATTCAACCAATCTTGGGTCTTAGTTTTCTCAACTGTAAAAAGCAGTATTTCAACTATTAGACACTTTAAACTTAGCAATTCCATGATTCTAAAGGAAACTTATGTACTCTATGTTATGGTGAAAGTCATTCTTTTAACGTTAAAAAAAATAGCCTTTTAAATTAGGCTCAATTTATACGCCAAGAGTACAGGCTACCAAGCCCTCCCCATCAGGCCCCTCGTCCCCTCACTGTCCTTTTATTGTCACATCTGTTAGAGCTACGGTCCCCAACCCCTGGGCCATGGACCAGTACCATTCTGTGGCCTGGTACTGGTTTGTGGCCTGTTAGGAACTGGGCCACACAGCAGGAGGTAAGTGAAGCTTCATCTGTACTTACAGCTGCTCCCCATTGCTTGCATCACCACATAAGCTCCGCCTCCTGTCAGATCAGCAGTGGCATTAGATTCTCATAGGAGCAGGAACCCTACTGTAAACTGCGCATGCAACGGATCTAGGTTGAGAGCTCCTTATGAGAACCTAATGCCTGATGATCTGAGGTAGAGCTGAGGTGGTGATGCTAGCACTGGGGAATGGCTGCAAATACAGATTATCATTAGCAGAGAGGTTTGACTGCACAATAAATGTAAGGCGCTTGAATCAAACTGAAACTATCTCCCACCCCCTATCTGTAGAAAAATTGTCCTCCATGAAACCAGTTCCTGGTGCCAAAAAGGTTGGGGACTGCTGCTGTGTTAGAGGAACAGAACTTAATGGTCAAACTCTCATTCTGTTACTGTTTGGGTCTGAATGGGTTCTGGGTATTTTCTGTCTTTCTACAACTGCTGAGACTAAATAACTATTCCTGAAAGCAAAGGCAAGCTACAGCCAACTGTACGTGTAAAACTTCATACTGATGTATTAAGCACGGTGAAATATACCCCTATGATAGATACTACAAGAAGGTGGTTTCAATCTAATCATAATGAAAACCTTTAGGGAAAAACAACAACAAAAAATCCCATTCCAGCTTCCAGCCAGTCGCCCATACACTCACAGTCTAATACAAAACAAAGACATTCCAATACAATGAAATAATTTGGAGCATGCCCAACCTCTAGTTTTTAGAATGATAGAAGTAAGTTCAACAGAGCTAAGTCTATTATTCAGAAGAAATGGAAGTCCTGGCATACACTGCCCTAAGCCAAGAGATCATTGATAAAATTTGCTAATGAAATCAATTCATAACGTTCTTTCAGATTTTCATGTAAACTGCTGGATTCCTGATGTATTTCAACATTTACCCAGATTACACTCTACAAGAAAATATGTCATAAGAGAAAACAACGATTACAGTGTAGCAAGGGAAATTAACTTTCACAGAAACACTTCTCTATGTTGCTGAAGGCATCTACAAAAACAGAATAAGAAAAATAAAAAGCAAGAGCTCTCCACTCAGGAAAACTTGGGCTCAAATCCCAACTCTGCTACTCACTAGCAATTTAGTTGGGCAACTTACCTAGCCTTACAGAATGCCAGTTTCCCTTGTGTATAATAAAATTGTAGTAAGGGTACCTACCTCACTGGTTTGTTTTTAAGATAAAATAACTAATATCAAAAGCCTATTATAGTACCTTGCACATAGTGAGACCTTAATAAATGTGAACTGTGGATGATAACAATGCTGTCAGCAGATGGAGAAGAAAAATCTGGTGGGAGACACAGACACAGTCCCTGTTCTCTGTTCTGCTTTCTTCCCCTGGGGGATGTGTTAATCAACATTCAAGGAACTAGAAGGTGTGGATCTTGGACGTTAAAAACAGGGGTTCTCCTCACTTCTCAGTGCACAACCCCAACAATCAGAGATGATTCTATAAAAATTTAACTTGAACATCTAAGAAGATGTCTTTCCCTGAGAAATGGCCCAGGGATATCCCAAGCAGCCTGTTGTCTGAGGGAACACAGAATTAACCCTTGGCTTCCTCCTCAGTGAAATGGGATTATAACATCTTTTTTCCACAATTGTCTTCACAAATCATTAAAAAATAATTATGGGTGAGCAAAAATTATTAACACAAGTATTCACTACCCGTTCCCCTCCTCCCTGCAGATAAAGAGAATGCTGGTGTTGCCTGTCCTCGCCTGCCCTCAAGGAAGGTTTGACTATTGCTAGATGGATTCTTTGGGTTTTCACGACACACAATCAAAAAAAAAAGGGATAGGCAAAAGAAACGGGCTTGCGCTGGGGGGAGGAATTTTATCAGAAGGGGTGTTGCGATTTTGGAAGAGCCAGGTTAGAAGCCTCAAAGTGGATGGAAAAGGAAACAGGGATTTCTAGAAGTATTGCTACAGGTGATACGTCTGCAGCAATACTTCATTGTGCTTTTTGTTGTTGTTGTTGTTGTTGTTTTGAGACAGAGTCTCACTCTGTTTCCTGGGCTAGAGTGCCGTAGCGTCAGCCTAGCTCACAGCAACCTCAAACTCCTGGGCTCAAGCAATCCTCCTGCCTCAGCCTCCCGAGTAGCTGGGACTACAGGCATGCGCCACCATGCCCGGCTAATTTTTTTTCTATATATATTTTTAGTTGTCCAGATAATTTCTTTCTATTTTTTTAGTAGAGATGGGGGGGGGTCTCACTCTTGCTCAGGCTGGTCTCGAACTCCTGACCTTGAGCGATCCTCCCGCCTCGGCCTCCCAGAGTGCTAGGATTACAGGCTTGAGCCACCATGCCCGGCCCACTTCACTGTGTTTTGACAGTGCAAATAAAGAGCAGCAGTTATTAGGTCATTTTAAATTCACCTTTGGTTAACTGCCTATTGCTTTGACAGAATCACCCCTCAGAGATTGGACCAAATAAGTCATGTTTTCCATAGAGGCAACATAAGAAAATAAGATAACAGGTGCAAAAACATCATACGAACCTTAAGCAGGATTTGTTTAATTAGCACATGACATGAGGAATGCTGAAAGGATTGGCATCTTAGAAAGGCACGTGAGGACGATGGGGCTAGACTATCTGAAGTTAGAGCTATGGCTATGCTAGACCATCATTTTATTTTAATATTTTGTCCAAAGTCTGGACTTCTCACAATCAGACGGCTATACCTGCCCATTCCCTTAGTCCTCCTGGCTGCTCCGTGCCCATCTCTCTATCCCAGGATTCCTCAACTTTGGCACTAATGACATTTTGGGCTGGACAACTGTTGTGAGGGGCTGTCCTGTGCACTGTGGAATGTTGGGCAACACCCCTGACTTCTACCCACTAGCTGCCAGCAGCATCCTCCTCCCTCCCCTGGCAAGTACCAAAAATAAAAATGTCTCCAGATGTGGCCAAGTACCCCCTAGGGGGGCAGAATCGCTCCTAGTTGAGTATCCCTGCTTCACCCCAACCACCTCGGCTTATAAGAAAAATTCATACTTCATTAGGCCCATTCTGCAATGCTCCATTTTCAGAGTTTACAACTACGGGGATTTCAAGTTCTCAACAATCCATAACCATACAGTTTGCCTACATGCTAGAGTGACTGCATCCAGCTGTCATCTACTACATCTATAAATGGTAGTAACAGCTACCAATTTTTGGATATTTTGTATGTGCTCAGTGGTAGGGATTTAACTGGATTGATTCTCATTCTTATACAGAAGGTAGTAGTAGATATTATTATCTCCATTTGAAGATGATTAAAATGATGCTCTGAAAAATGAGAATAACTCACCTAAGGTCACAGCCAAAAAGTATCTGAAATGGGGTTTGAACCTACATCCATCTGAGTCCAGAGTCTCTCTTTGTCTTGGGCCACACTGTTTCTCCCAAAGAGGAAAACTAATGCAGAGAAACATGAGAAATACATTTGACATAAGCTCCACGAGTTAAAATGGCAAGTTCAGCGTATCGACTACTGTTGGGCTCGGTGTTCTCTGCACTAAGCTGACCACCAGCAGTATAGATGTCATTGTTCTACAGATACCAACAAGCTGATTTTTGAATTATGGATTTTCTACTGAAAACAGGAAAATGGTGGTTTCCTCTAAGTAGAAACAACAAGCAGTAGCTGGTTGCCATGGTCACAGAGGTAAACTTAACCTTGACTGGGAATACAGTCACCAGCAAGGACGGTAAGCAGTCTAAACTGGACAAGGGGCATTTCACCTGGAGAAGAGCAAGTCAAAGGAGAGAGATGATAGTCATCTTCAATTATTTGAAAGGCTACCATCTAACAGAAGGGAAGCACATGTTCTGGGTTATTCCTAAAGGCAAATCCAGGATTCATCAGTGAAAATTACAATGTGGTAATGGAAGCCAGTTTTCCACTGCATGATAAGAAAGAACATTTAACCATCATAGTGTTTCAACTGGATTGAAAACCAAATGTGCTGTCTAGAGAGCAAGACCTCACTAGAATAGAAAAGTGCTGACAAGAAGGTCGTCTCTGTTGGGAGACCCCAGTGTGGGTGAGATTGGACTAGGCAAATCCAATGTGGAGGTGGGGCCATTGCTTGTCACTTCAATAGGAAAGGTAAACTCCAGTCTCACTTGGGAAGAAAACGCCATTTAGGTAAGACTGAACACAAGACGGGAAGAACTCTTGTGGGGGGTTTTTCTTCTCCATTATGAATAGATGACCATGGAACAGGGCAGTAAGGGCAAAAAGAAGACCAAGAAGCAAGCAGCTTACTGCGGTTCTCCATCCCTAAGACACTCTAGTGCTTTTATTGGAATTTATAGCCACCTCCCACTATTTTGGCCTGAAAATTCATTTAATTTTTAAATGAAAATTAGGCAACCATCCAGCTAGGTGTGCTGTGGTCCCCAAACCCCGGTATCAGTCCTTGGCCTGTTAGGAAACAGGCTGCACATTACCACCCGAGCCCCACACTACCTTCCCCCACCCACAACTCCCCTCCCACCACCACCACCACCCCTGGTCCGTGGAAAAATTGTCTTCCATGGAACATGGAATCTTTTCCCTAGTGCCAAAAAGATTAGGGACTGCTGAACAGCTACAGTAATAGTTGATTATCCCTTTTCCAAACCCTACTACTTGTCTTGGTTTCATTATTCTTTATTTGCCCTACACCAACAATTCATTATAAAACATCTCACCACTAGATTCAGTGAATGGACAGGACAGGGCTAACCTCAACCTCTCCTCTTGGAAAACTAACCACACTGTAAATTTGCAGGGCCTCTCCTGGAAAATGAAATTGTTACAAAGTCAACCCCTACACCAAGGCACATGACTGCCCTTATAAAAGAAAGGTGCTGAAGCCGTAACAGGTTTTTCTTTACAAACAACAACAAAAACTATACTTATTCATCTTTCCATATTTAATATGAATACTACTTAAGAGAATTTCCCCTATCTCTTCATCTCCAGAACACTCAAAGCATTTACAGTCTCATTATTTTATACAACACCCATTAAGTGGGCACCAAAGATTATTATCCTGCTTTGATTTCTAAGAAAGCACTACAGAAAGATTAAACAAGTTGCCCAAGGTTGTTCAGTAAGTTTTCCATTCGGTACTTATTTTAGGAACTTAGTGCAAAGTGACTGAATCTTGTAAACTCCCCAAACTCCCCAAATCTTACAGATCTCTTACCCATTTCTCACCACACATGAAATTTGTATTATCTAAGCACAAATTTGCCATCATGTAGGTCTTGGACAAGAGTTTCCTATCAGGCCAGCACCCATGTCTGCAAGAAGCCTGGCACCACACCTGACTTGGCTTTCAAATCACTATCAAACCACTCCTTTATCAAATCAAGTTGATTCTGCCTGGCTGCATCTGGGAAATTTTTAACCCCTCGATTAGCTATTGCACAGTTGGTTTAACTCAGACGAGACAGAGGACAAAATAGTAGTGGTTTAAAAAAAATGCCTCCCCCATTCTGATTACAAAGGAGGCATGATTAACGAAGTGCCCTTTGTGTCCAAGCTCCATTCTGAGACAGAGAGAAAGAGCTTTCCTTCCCCCTTTTTTGATTGCTGAGTCTTTTCCTACTTGTCTCATCACCCACACAATCTGTTCACAGCCCACACAGACAATCCAGCCAGTCTGTGGAGAGTTCCTAAAACATTTATGTCGTGAAAGCAGCCGGGATGAACGGGACCTCATCTTGACAAAGGATGATGG
Source organism: Eulemur rufifrons (assembly GCF_041146395.1). Taxonomy (NCBI): domain Eukaryota; kingdom Metazoa; phylum Chordata; class Mammalia; order Primates; family Lemuridae; genus Eulemur; species Eulemur rufifrons. Next base: position 52,108,819 of record NC_090990.1, read on the forward strand.
GACATTCAGCAAAAGAGTTCACAAAGGGAAATACAGACGGAGGCCCTGGGCTGAATGGATCTGCCCACAATGTCCAACACAATGCCAGTCCTTACGGGTACTTCTGGTCAATTTACAGCCACCTCCAGGTTTTGTACCCCCAAACTCCACTGCTTTTAGAACAAAGGGTTTTTAAAGTCAATATAATTAACAAGTTAAGGAAGTCCAAATCAGTGCTTTAAGGATCCCTCAGTTTCTCTAGACCTTTAAACATGACTGACAACAGCGAGTTAGACAAAGATTCTAATACCAACTCAAGGAGCTCAGAGGGTTGAGATAATGCACCTAAAGCACTTAACACACTGCCCGGTGTATAATAAGTGCTCAAATAATAGTACCTAGTATTTTCATCACATGCTGTTTTTTAAATGATATTTTTATATATGTCCTGCCCATCTATTCAGCTACAATAGTTCCACCTTAGCTGTCTTTGGTGCATTCCAAAAGATAAGTGCCTTCATATACATTATCTTATTTAAGTCTTCAGATCTATAATAGGTTACAGATGAGACAGTGACAGCAAGCCTAGGTCTTGCAGCTGGCAAGCAGTAGAATCCCGGCTGAGATCTCAACTCACTAATTTTACACCCAGTGCTTTCTTTTCATATCAGATTAGATGATCGGATTAACATCTCTTGTGCCTCTTTATATTTTCCAGAGTTTAGCAAAGCACTAAGATATACTTTAATCACCATCTAAAAAATTTCTAATCTGTAGGTAACATAACAATTCTGAGGATTTACTTTAGTGCCTTTAACAAAAAAGAAAAGAAATGGGTGGAAAAGACCAACATATTTGGCTTTGAGGAAAGACATGGCTCTGTTGTTATTTGCCAAGGGAAAGTACTACCAGGTCCACTTAGCAAATAGTAAAGGCAAGAGGAAGCATGAGAGATTTAATGATATGTCTAAAGAGGCAAGTGAGGCTGGAGCCAGATCTCTTGGTACTCTGCTCATAGCTTTTTCTATTAAGCACGTTATTAACTTAGTGCCGTGAATGACGTGAATCTTGGATTACGCACATCAAGTTGAGTTTCAAATGACCACCCTATACTTTAAAGGCTCATGGTAAACCCCTATTCTTCAAAAAATATTTTTATCTGATCTAAAAAATGCTTAGAACTCTTACTCTATTTCACTGAACTCAGCCCTTAACAACAAACTTTCTTATTTTGTTGATTTTTATCTCTCCAATCAAATTTAAGTTGCTCCAAGGCAAGATCCATGTGTGTACTCCTCCTCTAGCCCATGGTCAACTTAGTTCAGGACATGTAGGAGCATGTGCTGGCTCACTGCCTGTTCTGCCTCACAGCCTCCTGGATGTCCCAAAGAAACCTCGAGTCATCATAACATATACTGAAGTTTCCCAATCATCCCCAGAAATACTGCTCTGCTTGGGCAGTCATTAAAGCTTCTCTTCTGCCCTTGAGAACCTCATTTCAGCTGCTGGGACATCCTGTTGCCATCCATTTCACACAGACATCCAGACCAGCAGGAGCACGTGTTGCAATGAGCTTCGCTTCAAAGCCAGCAGCCTGGCCAAGTTCCAGGAATTGTCACTAATGATCTTCACCAGCAACTTGGTGCTCAACAGTGGTTCCTGCACACACACACACCCATTTCAAATACTGTTCTAGTTAGAGGAGCTGTGCCTAACAGAGATTGGTTCCATAACTGATTTTATTTTTTAATTTCTATACACAGAGGACCTATTCCATCAAAAATAAGCAAATCCTCCAAATACATCATCTGTAATACAGCAGTGGCCTCCACCAACTTATCTTTATACAGGTCTCTTTTGGTTGCAAGAGACAGGAAACCCTGCTCAAAGATGCCTGAGGAAAAATTAACCAATGAATTAGTAAGGTGGCACTGAAAAATATCCATTGATAGACTAGTCTTCTAGTGGTTGTTTTGAGAAATCGAATTATGTCAACAGATCTTACTTCTCTATGCTCACTGAATTCTGCCTTATATTTTATTAGCTTCATTCTCAGGCTTCATTGGGAGGATTCCAGCAATTTCAGGCTCATATTCTCTGAGTTCAGATTCAGTTAGAAAAAGAGAGGACATCTCTTCCTGATGCCTTCACACAAGTCTCACAATTCACTCTGATTAGACTAACTTGAGCCCTGTGTCCACAGTGACTGGTGCTTGCTCACATGCCTATCACTGGAATCAGAGGTGAAGATTCTCTTTAGCCCCATGGGCTGAGAGCAGAAAAAGGAGAGTTCCACAAAGGGGAGTCAGGCTCCTGCTTACCAAAACAAATAGGCTGAACACTGGGCAGCCCAAGAACACCAACTGTCCCCCCCCAGCAAATCTTCCCTCTTTCCTTAATCTCCAAGAAGTTGTATTGCTGGGATGATCCAACTTTGAAAATCATACATTAAAAGAAAGAAACAACCAGGCAAATCACACACACACAAAAAATATATAAATAGCCAGAAAGCATACGAAAAGAGGTTTGCCCTTACTGTTAATCAAAGAAAAGTAAATTAAAAGAATTAGATATTCTTGGCACATTGGCAAGCATTCTAAAAATAAAAGTAATGCCCAGTACTCGCCAACACACAGGGAGATAAACACTCCAGGACTTGGCTTAGTGTTTTATGGTGATTAGCACTGATCATCAAAATCTTTAAAAATAGGTATGCCTTTTTACCTAAGAGGAATTCACAAAAGTGAAATTGCTAAGGAAATAATTAAGGATGTGAATAAGAATGTAACTGGGATGGTTTTCCCAGTATTGGTCATAATGGCCCCCAAACTGGAAATATTATAAATGTTCAAAATTAGGACATTGAGTAACTTAACTATGATATTCTATGGCATATCATACCCTCACCAAAAATATCCATTCAATGCATATTTATTGGCATGGCTTACGTAAGCGGAAAGGCACACCACTGAAGAATTAGTGCAGGGGGTAGCATCATTCATCAGCTAAAACTAGTAAATTAGTTTCATCTTTATCTCCTAGGCCCTCCCTGGCTCCTTCTTTAAGAGTTGCCATAGGGTTCTAAAGACCCAGATCCTGATACTCGCAGGAGGCTAAAATTTGTTGAACAAATATATAAAGAGATAGCCAACAATTGTTTATGGGAGCAACTGAGTGCTACATGGAGGAAGGTGGAGAAGATGGACTATAGTTGGCAGTTACCTGTCCTGGAAGACAGCGCAAAAAGTAATATTTGCTTAACATGAATTGATTTATACAACAAATAATTCTGTATTTTTTTTTAAATACTACACTTTTTGGCTGTTCTTCAACTTATCACGTAGCAATGTTCAAATCCCCAGAGTTTTTCCCTCCACAAATGAATCTACTGTCTTCCCAGACAAAACATACCACAAACACAGTAATTCTCCATCTCAGTTTCCATAACTTTAAAATGTAAATACCCCTGGTGGACTGGCCTATCTTAGCGTGTTGTTGATAAAATCAAATGAGGTAATTTCTACAAAAGTACTCTGAAGAAGGATAAAACCACCATATAAATGTGAGGTACCAGGAATATCAATACATTACCTAGATTTAACATACACTCAACAACAGGCAGTTCATGGCAAGCCTTTGGTTCCTCCAACCTTCACGTTCTTTTTCCTGTAATCACTTCTGAAAACCAGACGTTTGCTTGCAAAGTTTCTCTGAAGCCAAAGGGCAGGCCCTCTGTACTGTCAAACTGGCTGAAGAGTGATTAAAAAGCATAGTGTTTCTAGCTGCTGCAACTTAGGTAATTAAATAATAGGGGGAAAATGCCAAAGATAATCCAAAAAGCAGACAGGCATGCCTGGTATAGACTGGAGCCCTGAAATGGAAAGAGGCAGCAGCACGAACAAGCAGAGTGTTAATGGTTTCCATATTATCTCATTCAAGCCTCAACAATTACAAATCCTAAAGATGTAAACTTCTGAGAATGAGCACACTTTCAGAATTAGTATACAGCTCTCCTATTAGTGGACAGTACTCCTATACTTGGTGTGCAATATTTTATAGCATGCCAAGTATCTTCCCAAAGGAAATCCCTGCTTAAAAAACAAAGTTGTTTCTTGGTAGGGCTGTGCCCCTATACTATGGACTTACATAGTATTTCTTCTACAGTCTCCTCATTTTTAAAAATGGTAAAAATTTAAATAAAGCATCAATGGATCAATAATAACTATGTTGAAGTTCTTAAACACTCTTCTTTTTAACTCCCCACCCCAAATTACATCCCTCCCTTGAGGATATTTACAATCCTCTATGACACATGCTCTATACCTTCTTGGTTCAAGGAAAACACACCTACAGCATTTCAAATTAACTACTGACCCTTACTCTCACACTATAAACAAACTCTTTTCAAAATCTCAATTGCATTGTGTCCACATTGATTAAAGCTTGAAGCCTGGTGACCTCATGTGGTGTTAACTTCTCCCATGCACCAACAGCATTCTGCCTTTCTACTCAATTACCCCCTTTGGTGCCAGAGGATCGCTACCCAATGAACACACACAATGGGTTTCTGCTTCATTACACTAACCAACAGCAGGATAGAAATAAGCAGAAGAGGAATAAACAAGCTAATTTATCATGAGGACAGAGCAAGCTTTCACCAGTCCCGCCATGGAAAACTTTAGTGGTTAACGGGAATATCAATAGTCTGGGGGTGATGTTTATGATCATACAGATTATAGACAGAGCCACAACAGAACCTCAGACTGATTAAAGAATTCTTCAGATTAGCAGGTGTCAACACACGCACACAAAACCCACACCTTCAAACTCTGGGGTCCTCTATAAAACCTACTCAATAATTATTTGGGGAAGCACAACCCCGGGCTTTGGATAATATGGACTGACACCCTGGTAATTTGCCCCAAGTGTTCAACCTAACTGTGGGGCCCCTCTTATTCATCTTTGACAAGGTGGTCAGGAGGGACCCTGCCTCTTTGTGAGCGAGATCTGGTCGCCCCCGTTCATTAGGCATGGCAAGGGCACAGCGGCTGATTAAATTAACAACTTTGGAGGGCTCCAGTCCCAGTTCCCAGACATTAGCACCATCATCCAGAACAAATTAAAAGTCTCACAGCAATTAAGCAGATTTTGAAAATGAATTTCCCATGGTTCACTGGCTCAACAGCAATCTTGAGTTAAGTATTAGAGAAGAGTTCAGCAGGAAGAGAGGAAGAACTGACTGCTAAATTTCCACAGTAAACACATAACTGATAGAAGCAGCATAAACAATAAACTTCTGAGTCTCTGTTAAGTGGGCTTTGACATTTCTTTTCTATAAAACTGGAAATGTTCCATTTTAGGTGAAGGAATAAAAAATTAACATAGAATTGTTGTATTAAAAGAGTGGATATCAGGAGGATTTTTTTTTTCCTTTGTTTTTAATTTTTTTAACATCATTGTATTACGGTTCAAAAATACAAATAGATATTGGGAGGGGACAAAAATGACTATCTCTAGTCATTAGATTTTAAATTTAAACAAGCAATCTAAGCAATCTGAATTTAAACAAGCAATTATCCTGACGCTGGAACAAGAAGCATCTACATCTCTCTGAACCAGTGCAGCCAGGTTCAGAGCCACCTTTTATGCCAGCTTCCCAAGGACCCTGGGTGATTTACCTCTAAGGACTCATTCCTGCATCAAAAGAATAAGATTAAGGCCGGGCGCGGTGGCTCACGCCTGTAATCCTAGCACTCTGGGAGGCTGAGGTGGGTGGATCGCTCGAGGTCAGGAGTTTGAGACCAGTCTGAGCAAGAGCGAGACCCTGTCTGTACTAAAAAAAAATAGAAAGAAATTATCTGGCCAACTAAAATATATATAGAAAAAAAATTAGCCGGGCATGGTGGCGCATGCCTGTAGTCCCAGCTACTCGGGAGGCTGAGGCAGGAGGATTGCTTAAGCCCAGGAGTTTGAGGTTGCTGTGAGCTAGGCTGATGCCACGGCACTCTCTCTAGCCCGGGCAACAAAGCAAGACTCTGTCTCAAAAAAAAAAAAAAAAGAAAAGAAAAGAATAAGATTAATAACAAAATAGTAACGATCCCATTCTGAGCGTTTACTATTTGCCAGGCACTGTACTGAGGCCTTTACAGGCATTCTCTCACCCCTCACAGCAATATCATGAGATAAGCATGACCACTCCTACTTTTCTCATTTGGGAGACAAGGACGCCTAGGCTCTGAGACTGAGTAATTTGTTCAAGGCCACATAGCCAGCAAGTGGTGGGGCCAGGACTTGAATCCAGTCCCTTCTGACCCCAAAGCTCACATGTGCATTTAGAATAACAAGCTCTCATTTCCAGTGGGGCTTTAACTAATCTGTAGAGCACTGATGATTCCAGAGCAAAAAACCAAAAAATACCCTTATTTTAAAGGGAGGGAAAGCATGATGACATGATGACTCAGCTGAGGAAGAACTCCTGGTGTCTTTCTTTCAAATCCCCGTTTTCTCTCCATCACCACCACCCCTCCCCGCATGCTGGCCAGCTCTATGCCCCATCCTCCATACTGCTACCGCTGGCTGGAAGGTCTAAGGGAATTCCAAGGCCAGCTTTTGTGTGGCTTTCTTCCTGGCTTGTGCTTCCTTCCCTTCGGGCTTACATGTGCTTCTTAAATCCCTGTTCCTGCCTCACACCTCTGCCTGGCTCTACTGTAAGTCAGCAGGCCTGGGTTCCTCTTTGCCTGCAGGCAGACATTTGGCACAGCTGTGTCAGTTGTCCAGAAACCTGCAGGAATGTGTGGATGAATTCATTCCCACCCACCGGCCGCAAGCTAAATGCAATGGAATGCAGAGGTAGTTATTTGCATAAATTATGTTTTCTTGTCAAGGGCATTTATAAAAGCTGACATCACAGATACATTATGGGTCTCTAAGAACAACCGTAAATAAATCTACAAACTTCTTAGAAGGAAAACTGAACAATGAGTTTTCTATCTTTAAAAGTTTACAGAAAATGAAGCAAACCCCATGTGATTTTCTAAAAGAAGCCCCTTCAAAATAGCCTCATGGAACAGAAGAAACACAGTTATTTCTTAAAGACAGTAACACAAAATTTTCATTATCATTCAACATTTCCATTTGGATATTCAAAATTTAGAAACACACGTACTAGTGTATGTTCCCTTCCTCCCACTAAACTTTATCAACCAGTATGAACAACCAGCCACAGTCAATTCTCTGCCTTTACGGCTAAGTAGAGACCAAAATATTCAGAGCGAACTTAATAACAATCCGCGTAACCACAGACACAGGTAATCAAATGCTCCACTAGTGCTCAGAAAGCTTGGTTCTTATTCTCTATGTCTTCTCTGGGCCTTCGTTTCCACAGTGTAATTGGAGAAGTTTCCTTTCCCATTTCAAAAGTTGTACGATTTTCCAAATGTAAGCATACACACTATGAAGGTACTCAATCTTTTATGTTTGAGTGAATAATAAAAATCCTCCCCTCGTTAAATAATAAAAGAACAGCCTGGAATATAATGTTACAAAACTTATGGCAGACCTTAAAGTTGAAGCATTTTAGGCACCTCTACAATAGGTCCAAAATGGATGGCATTTATTTATTCATTTCTTCAACAAATATTATTGGGTACCTATATTGCACTGGTCTACAGTAGCAACTACAGATAAAGGTGAACAAATTAGACCATCATTGTTCTCGTGTCACTTATAGTTTGAGAGAGGCTTATATTTTAATCATTATCTTTTGTTTAAAATTTCTTATAATATAGCACTATAATTCTTGCTAATGTTTCAGAAGTAATTAATATTTTATCAGAAAAAGGATCAGCATTTTTTCCTCAAAGTTTGACTTTCAAAGGTCTTTGTCATTTGTTATATCTAGAAGCAAAAGAATTTCCCAGTGGATGATGACTCCAATTTTATAATGTAAAACAGAAGAACAACTGGGATTCACTTTTTAGCAAGCAAAGATGGAACAGACCTCCTCCACATAATGAGTGATATCCATTTAAAAGTCTTGCTACCTGGGCTTTCTATGCTCTAAAGAGCCACGAATACTGGCCCAGAATTTAAAAAGGCAAACGTTTAAGATTCAAGTTAAACCTTGGGAAAAACTACTACCAACTGAACCAAAAAATAAATTACACACTCTAATGTACCAAATATGTGAATGACATGCTTCTTGACTGTTGGCTAGTATAGATTTTGTGCCTAATAGGAAGCTATCAAGCAGGACGGCTGGGTTCTAATTTTATCTAATCCATTAAGAGGCAGAAATAAGCTGCCGTTGGCCTAACAAGGCACAGGATGACTCCAAACCAACCAAACAAAAAACTTAAAAAGTTAATTGATAGCAACCTCTAATTCAGGGAAATGGCTCACATATATTGACTGATCTAACACATGGGTGCCTACGTGCAAGCACGCAGGAAGCATGTAACTTATGTTTTCTCATTTAAATCCCACAACCTCCCTGGTGAAGAAGAAATTTTTGGATGAGGAAACTGAGGCTCACAGCATATAAATGGTGTATCTAGGTTACAAAGCAAGTTTGATAACAAACAGATAAATCAGATTACTACCATGGATCAACCATAAAATCACATTCCAACAGTTGGAAATCGGATCACTTTGAATGGAAGGATCAAGTTTCTCAAGGATTAAGTATCCCACTGAGCAGAAACCATCCTATGGAAAACCTTGAACCAAAACCATGTTGTTTGGTAAAGTGACTTTCTCCCAGGAATCTTATAATAAGCCCACATCATCAACAGGTAACTTCCAAAATTACTGTAACAGTTCTACTTAGTGGGAAGAGTTAATGACTCCTTTGACAGCACTGGTCTAAGTGCCCAAAGTCCTAATCCAGAAATGTTACTAACTCATATATATGCACTAATTTTGACTGTGTTAAAATCCCAAACATACTGCTCATCCTTTTCCCAAACAATGTTGTCTTTCTCTTTTTTAAGAAGTGGGTGGAGGAGAGGGAAGGGAGGTAATGGAGGAATTCTTCTGATATCTGTTAAAACAGAACAAATGCTAATTAAAAGATGACCTTAGTGCCCTTCTAGTTTAAAAGGCTTGGATGTCTACAAATTATCTTGGGTTTTTTTTTCCTCTCTCTCTCTTTTATCAACTATTAGCCAGAAATACCATGTTCTCATAGAGCAGAGCTCTGTGATGTTTGGACATGTTCAAAGAATGGTGTCAGGGATTTAACAGTGGCGTGCTCATGGACCTGCAGATTCTGTAAAATCACAGGGAGGGGTGAGTAAAAACATGGCTAAGGCCCCACCGCTGCCTGTCACAGCCAAGCCCCACCTCCCCACCTCCCCACGTGATTCTGAAGAAGCTGATTCCTTCTGAGTACAGTGTGACAGCAAGGCCCCAGGTGCAGTCTTTTCACAGCCTCAGTAAAAATCTTATCTGCAACTTCCCTTAGCTCAGGCAGGCAGGGGCTAAAGCAGGAGCCTGGTTCACACAAGCCAGAACTAGCCCAACAGAACAGAGAAAAGCAAGGAATGTGGGGACGTGTCTCTTCCACATCTGAGATATTCCGCTCTGGGGTGAGTTACAACCTAAATGAGAGCAGATAAAATATATAAGAACCAGAGTAAAAGGAACAGGACCTCAAAAAAAGCCTGATCTCCCTTGAGTGAGGGCTGGATTTAATAAAATATGGAACCCAACTTTTTGGTTGTGATCACCTGAAGGCAAGCATGTTAAACAGAGACTTAAAAGTCCAAGATTAATTTCAGCTAAATTAGATGGTGGAGAAAAACATAGTGCTTTGAGAGTTTGCTCAGTTTCAACAAAAAGAAAGGCAGGGAGGAAGAATTTATAGTATAATATTTGCACCTCTTGAATCACAAAAATTTGCCTGTCAGTCACAAAGGTTGGGGCCCTCAACATTTTAAGCCTTATTTAGGCAATATGGATTTTCTGCTTGCAATTACCTTCAAAGTGAACAAATGGCAGAGATGAACAATGAGGAATTTTGTTGCTTCTTTTGTATGTAAATCAGACCAAAAAAATATAGGGCTATGTGACTACCCCCCAAGCTCACTACAGCTTCAGAATTATGCCTGCCACAAACATCCTCCAAAAGCACAAAAGTTAGTCATAGATTTTTTTTAGTCAAGGAAGCCTCAGACTGATAAAGTCTTAAAACTAGACACATGGACTGTGCTTTGGACTGGATAAGTAATGACCATACTACGTGGTTTTGGTGTTTTTTCTTTTTTTTTAAGAAGTTTTAAATTTACAACATTTCCCCAAGCAGGAGGAAGGGAATGTACCACACCCTCTGCAAGCAAGCAAGGAAGGAATTTAGGTTTTTTTTTTTTTTTTTTAATTCTGTAGTGTTCTTTAAAATCCACATAGAACAGCATAACACTGCATAGAATTCTGTTGCTCCATAAGAGATTAGCTAAGTATATGAAGTACACAAAGACAAGGGAAGATGACAAAGTCATTGCTGTTTTACTTTCGAGTAACAGAAAAGTCAGTCGAGCTGCAAGAAGCACAGGTTGGGAACTTTCTGCACATTAACTCTATGATAGCCTCAGGTAGAAATCAGGTGATCTTCATGCTGAAACTCAAAAGGACATATATCTTTGGAGCACTGACTGGCATTACAACCTAAGTCCAAGCCATGGCTCTGCCTCTAATTGCATGAACTCAGTTACTTCCCTTTCCTGGGACTCTGATTCCTTCTAAAATGAGGTAGGACCAGATGGTCTCTAAGGCCCTTTATCATTACAACTTAATACCGATAAGCTCCTCAGCTTCCATCCAGCCCAAACGCCACCCAAGTGTACAGGTACAGTGGACCCAAACAGCTACACTCACGGAAGGTCACAAAATCACACAGCTTTAGGGTGGAATCAATTATCATATCATCCTATAATGCATTGATGCTGCCAATGGTGGAGGCTGGTTGGTACAGAGGTGCGAAATGACTTGCCTCTATCCCAGAGACCCAGAATCCTGGACACCTTTACTCTGGATAGAGATGTTTAATAGATTTCTTATCTCTTTCTTCATCCTTGTGTTACCACACTCCTACAATTCTATGCTACCAGTGAGTTTCTGTGGCAAATCGTCCCAGCTTAGAATTGCAGACTTAGAAAACTGCCTAACCAAGCTTTGTTAAAATTGTGTATAAAGCAAAAGTAATAGGTAGACCTCAAGTAAAAGCACTACGGATTCTCTTAGGAGTGAAATGTGCATGCTAGAATGACTCTGATGTTCTTATTTGCCAGTTTTCTGCAACGATATTAATGTCTACCATTTTTGGAAGGCTCATTATGGAATGTTCGGTTATAACACAGGAATTAATGCTAGAAAGCAGGACAACCTCCCTGAACTTTCAAACCCACACCAAGTAATGCTCTGGGTCATTCCCACTTCTTCAGCCTCAATAGATCCATGAAGCTGGAGGTGCTGGTGCTTCAAGGAAAGAAAAGAATGGATACTAATGTCATGTTTAAGTTTCCCAAGATCTAAGAATGGAGAGGGGCACAGAAAGAAAAGTAGGAGAGATGGATTCGGGGTCAAGCAGATAGTTTCAGTGAAAAGTCCTTTGGAAATCACGCCTTTGGTAGGCCTGGTTCAAGGAGACACTCCAACAGGTAGGTGCCAGGTCCTCGAGACAGTAGATTCCAGTGATGTTTAATCCTCACAGATATCCCCAGGAGGAAGGAGGCTGTGCTCCATATCACAGCTGAGGGAAGCGGTCAAGATCTTATGACTTCTTTGGGATCACTGAGACCTCAGGTTGTCTGCAGAGTCCTAGCCAAGTTTCTCTTCACTACACGATGCTTCTTCGAGACCAGAAACTCTCTCTGTAGGAGGGAGTCAGCCAGGACTCAAGCAGCAGTTAACTGGCCCCCAACCAGCTTCCACGAGGTTGGCCTTATTAATCTGGGGCTTGAGAAAAAGAAAGTCAACCATTTACAAACCGATTCCCTTCTTTCTAAAGGAAAATCATAATGCCCTGCCAAAACAAATGTAGTCACTTGGCCTTTTCTTTCAATTACCTCTGCTTTCTTGGAAATGTGTATCTGTGGATAAAGCCTCTGAGTTAACCCAGGGAATTAAGCAGAAGTTTAAGAAGGCTGTATAATTCCTGTGGGCCAGTGAGGAAAGAACACCCCTTTTCCAGGGGATATTATGAGAATGGAGTAAGAAAGTGAGAAAGGGAGCAGAAAATTGTATTTGAATGCCCAAGATTTAAACAGGCATAGCAGATAGAAATGCTGGCTCAGTTTGGGGGAGAATGGGTGGTATTGGAAGTAGGTTTTAGAAATCCAGGCACAAGCTGTGTCCCAAAGAGGTGGGTTCATGTGTTTACAAAGGCCTTAGTTTTCCTTTCCTTAGATTCATTCCCATGTCCCTTTTCCACATCCACGTTGCTGTTCCATTTCTTCAACAGCTGCTTTCAGGACCTATTGTGTATGCTAAACCCAGGGGGCATTCAGTGGGTCTGTCATTTTGACAAGTTTTCTATTAATACTGCAACTCTCAGCCACCCTTTGCTGTGTGTAACGATTTCTTTTGCAGGGGAGCTGGCATGTAATTTTCTCAGGTTCAGCCTTCCCCAGCATGGTCTGCAAGCACCGGTCAACATTTACAATGGCTAATGTAAGTAAGGGGTTCTCATATCTTAGAAATTGGGACCGTTTGTTTAGGGACTAACTAGGTCAATGATCAGTAACCATGCAGTGATGGGAGTATGTGGTTTGGGGAAGGGATAGAAGCAGAAAAGTGGAGACTAAGCTTTCATCTTCTATTGAATCTGTGTAGAATCAGTTTCATCACACTTGCCCCTTTGTTTCCCATAGAAATGGAAGGGAGGATGGGAGGAGAGTGGCATTAGGCTTAAGAGCATGGCTTAGGGTTCAATCAAGGATCACAGGCTAAGCCTCAGCCCTCTGCTTTACTATCTCTGCAACCTCAGAAAAGTTCCTTAAATGAGCCTCAGATTTATCTGAAAATTGGAGAAAGGAACAGTTTCTCTGGGCTGTTAGGAGGCTTAAGTAAATCAATACATGTGGGATGCTTTCCATAGTCTTCCAATATCATTATAGTTTTTGCTCCCCTACAAGATTTAATTAGAAAACGAATGTGCTGGGGGGAGGGGGAGAGGGTGACAGTAAAAGGCTAAAGAACCTTAGTATTTTTGTGTCCTAAAAAGATGCTCTTTTTTGTAATTTAGCAATCCTTTTAGAGTAGTCCTTTTATGAAAAGGAAAGTCAGAAAACACTTGATCATGAAGTTTGAGAATTTCCATGCTTCAAGTTCCTCCTCTCAACTCCCATCTCCATCTGGGCACTTTTTCTGGGAACTGTGCAGAGTGGGCACATTTATTAGGCCACCATCACAAAGACCTCAGAGAATAACGAAGACCTAATGAAATAGATACAATTATTTCATGTCTTGACACCCCTTGTGTCCCATCATGTCTGAGAGTCTATCAAAATCGAGGACTGCAAATCTTTCAATAGAAGAAATCTACCAGCATAGTTTCCAAAGAACAAAATGTACCTATTCACAGTGTCAGCATGGCTGTTTGTGGGAGCCTCTGGTTTGGAATGCCCTCATTAGTATGCATGGGTGTGCATAGAAACAAAAATTATCCTTTGGGGAAGGGAATTTTCAACTTTCAGTAAAAGGCTGGCTCTTCTCTCAATTGTTCCACCACAACTGCCAATCCACACCCTCTAAACTTCTCTCTGACCTCAGTTGATTCCTTCTCTCCTTTGAAAAAGTCCAGACTTATTATATAATTATGTAAATACTGTATGTTAAAACCACTACCTAGAGAAAATAAAATCGAGTAATGTTCCTTCAAATAGCAGAATCTCAAATACTTGATGGTTAATTAACTTGGCTGCTCAGACAATTGGATGATTCAGACGATTATGAGGACTGGTTAGAACTTGTAAGAAATTGGTTGGACCAGCACAGGCAAACTCCTCAAAACGTGTCCTCCCTCAGCCTTGGCGAGGCACTGTTTGTTTGGGTCTTTACAGTTGGACTCCATTTCATTTATCATATTTGATATTTTTTCCCTTTGGTGTGTGACCTGATGATTAAAAATGAGAAATCAGTTACATTTTTAGCGTTCTTCATCATGTCTTTCTGCACTCAAACCATTTTTACTCACACCTAAGGGTCAAGGTTTGGAGAGAGGTAGGAGCATCACCTAATGGTGGATAATTCTGGCTCTTCTGTCAGATTGACTGGAGTCCGAGCCCAGCTTTGACCCTGACTCACTAGGTAATTGTGAGCAATTTTACTGTCTCTTTCTGCACCTTGGTTTTCTTCCACTTAAAATGGGCACAGAGATACCAATTTGGCAAGGCTTCGTATGGATTAAATGAGACAAATTCTGGCACATACTGCACATTCAATATCTGTGAAACATTACTGATATTTTATTAATATGTTTATTTTAAGATGAAATATTAATATCATTAGTTGATAGTATAATTAGCAGGGCTTCTAATTTCATATGTTCTCAAATTTCCAATAAACTCATCTAGGGAATCTTTTCCCCGTGAACCTGGATGGACAGGGGCTCCTTTCTACCCATGGCTCCCCTAATCTACTCCAGGGGCAAGTCCCCTTGTCACTAACCTCCAGTCGGCACATAACCCTATCCTGAACACAGAGTAGGCCCTACTAGATATTCTGCAAGTTAGGCAAGCGTCACACAGGAGCTGTAAGCTAAGGACCTTTATACAAACTCAACAAATTACAAATTCTAAATCTCCATAGAAACACCATTATGAGGAAGATAAGGTAAGAATCTTTCCTCAGTCTATATGGATTTAAAAAATTTTTTAAAGGCCAAATTATTGTAAAATGTCAACTAGGCAGGGAAGGCCTTAAGTCTAGATCTGGGTTCCAGGCAGGAACTTGAAAACCTCCTAAAGCCACACATAACACTATTATCTCAAAGAAAGGTTTCTCACTTTTAATAGGGAAAGGGAAAGTTCCAATAGAAGGCTAGACAGGCTGTACTGAAAGAGAGATCAGATGAAAGACCAATTAGAGACTGTTAGCGCAAGAATGATTTCGTTGCAAGAACCAAATAGTTTAGTTTTTTAAAAGTCAAATAATGTAATTTTAATTACTAAAAAAATGTCCCACTCTTTAAAAGATGAATTGGTGAAGTTGCACAATACTCCTACAGACCACATTAGATACTTCTGGCAGTTAACAAAAAGAAAAAATGACATAGTTTAGTCAAATACGAAATTTTACCCAGTAAAAAGCAGAATCAAATACAGAAAAATGTGGACTAACATCAACCAAAAACCAGTTAATTAGTGCTGAGATTCTTGTCAGATAACCCAAATAATGCAGGATTACAACTACTGCATCATAAGTATATGTTAAAATATAATAATAAATGCAACAAGCTTAAAATCTAATATATTGGGGAGCAAGCACTTATATATTCTGCATAACTGTAATTTTATTTAATTTCTTCAAATTCTACAACTTCCAAATAAATAGCAGCAGAAACAAAAGCTCACGTGAATGGGTCACAATCAAGACCATCAGTAGTTTCTACTTATACAATAACAGCACGATAGTGTGAGCTGTAGCACTGAAAGGAGTAGACAAATCCAAGTACAATTTGAGAAGATTGATAATATATGTGTGTGTACATATGCATATCTTATTCGGTATACATTCTGTTCTCAGCATTGAAAAATAAAAAAAGGCCACTCACATAAGTTACCTTTGAAAAGAAACAGTGATTCTTCCTAAAGAAATAATAGTTGGTGATTTATGGATATTTATTTAGACTTTAAGTTTGGAATATTCTCATTTATGGGTATACTTAAAACAATGCAACAATTTTCTATTCATCCAGTCCTTATCGTCACACTCTTAACAGTTTTAGAACAGGTAGGAACAGTGACCTCCTTTTTCAACCATTATATTCCCCAGACATTACTAATTTGAAGCTGAGCAAATTGCACATAATGGGCTAGGGATTTAAGTTCATGATTTTTAGTCCCTTGCACTCTGGTTTCAAGGCACATGGTCTCCTTCCTCCTCTCCCTCCTTCCACCATCCCACAGCTGCCTGTTGATGAACTAAATTCACCAAACATGAAATCAAAGGAAAATTATTTTTTTAAATTTTCTGCAGGCTTACTTTTAAGGAGGATTAAGATTAAGCTATATCTCTAAAATATTTTATCTTCCTTCAGAGGTTCTTAGATTTTTTTAATGAATTCTAAATACTAGCCACTTAAGAAGGCTTCTGAATACATAAGAAAACAATCAGACACATGATTTTATAGTGGCTCAAAGTTTTTACAAAAGCACAATATAAATCAGTGAATTTATAAATGCCCCAAGTTCTACTGCCATATAAGATACTGCTTTCAGAGCCTTTTTGCAAAATCCTATTAAAGGTTTAGCAGTATATAGACATTAGCATAAGAAAAACAAAGTAAACAAAAATATTTTTATTTGGGTAAGAAGGACATTGGGGCAGGGAAGTATTTAAGCTGGCTAAACCAAAACACAGTCCCTTCTATTTCCTTTTATAGCTAATGTTTAAATTTCTCCATCAATTCTAGAAGACTACAACCAAACACTAGTCTAAATGTCCTAGAAAACTCTAAATACTGAAACAGTTATACAATTTTAGTACTGAAAGCAACCTTAAACTCATTTATCTACCAATGAGGAACTTAAAGCCTGTTGGTTGACTGACTTTCCTGGTCACTTTGGGGCTTTTAGTTTGTCTTATTCTTTGGGTGTGGTGGTTGGTTATTTTTGTGTTGTGCGTGTGTGTGTGTGTGTGTGTGTGTGTGTATATGTGTGTGTGTGGTATTTACACCTTTACAATTAAGAGATTTGCCATTTAGATTCTTCCCTTCTTAAGTTGCCATGTTTCCTTTCATCAGGGAAAACAGTGATCAAAAGGAAACATACATTATGGCCAGTACAAAGCAAACATTTCCTTTTCTCACTGGGCCTACTGTAGATGTATTAGAGAGACACTTCACACCCAGGACACCTGACTTCTTAAGCAGCAGTGGCTTTGGGCAATAGAGTTCTCTTCTCACTGGGGAGAGTGGAGGAGGAGGTTTCTGAACTTTACCTTGACTTTCCAGCCTACAAACTGTTCCTTCAACTACTGATTCCACTGGCCCACTTTGTTGAAGTGCTATTCTTTGCTCCATTTCCTCTGTTTTCCTGTTTAGAGAAGTTTGGTGGGAAAACATATCATTTACCTTTTGTTGATACTAATATTTATTTCTCATGTTTGCATCTTATAGCATACCCAAGTTCCTAGATTTAAGAGAAAAAAAAATTACTCTCTAACTGGGAGAGGTAAAGGCTAAGGCAGTGTTCAACATGGGCAGGACCGGATCAGTTCAGTCTTCAGACCAGAACTGAGAATGCACAACCTTTGCAATTGAGGGAGGGGGTAGCTAAGCAGTAAATATATACAACAATTTCTCCCCAGAAGTGTTATACATAGATATTTTTCTTTTTCAATGAAAATTGGAACTAAAGCAGCTTATCAATTGAGGGGAATCTAGTTATAGGTAGCATCTGCCACTGACTTTTTGAGGTTGTTGTCAAGTATGGTCACTAAACAAATTCTTTGGGAACCTGGCACCACTTACTCCAGACAAACCCTGCTTTGAACAGATGAGTGTTTTGACCTTACAGTAACTCTTATGTCCAGCAGCCCCTCGCGAGTGCCCTCAGACTTTCTCCTCAGTAGTAGGATCCCAGAAATTATACTAGTTTCAGAAGTTCCCTAGGAAACCTACAACATGGATAATGGGCTCTTGGAGGCTAGGAGATCAGCTTTAGAAAAAGAAAAGAAACACACCAACAAACACCAGGAAACTATGTGTAATGGTTCGCTGCTTGTGCAAAAACCTCAAAGAGGATGAAGGTCAGACAGGGATAATAGGCCAATTTAATTCTGAAAGCACAAGGTGCAAGAAATTTTAATTATGGTCTGCCACTGAAATCACACAAGATCCAATGGCATCTAACTGCAACTGCTCATCAAGGAAGACAAGAGGTGTAATTGTAACCGCTGCATAATCACTGTGAGGGCACAGGGAAGGCTGCCTTCAGCTCCCAGCAGAGAAGGTATTAAGAGCCTGGAAAAATCCAATACAAGGAAACATGGAGATTGTACAAAGCCAAACAGAAGCTCGTAACACAAAAGCCAAACCGAGGTGTGGGGGGGTGTGTGTGTGTGTGTGTGTGTGTGCATGTGCGTGTTGAGGGTGAGGATTCCAGAAATAAAAAGATGAAGCTCTTGGGTCCAAATGGAGGATACGTGCGTGGAAAACTCTGAACCCCTTTCTGCTTTGTGGATACATGCACACAGAGAGAAAGGCACAATCTCCTCCAGGAATTTCTCTCCTCCATGAAGCTTCACCCACTCTCCTTTGTTTAAAACAATTAGCTTGGATGTTACAGTGATTTACAGTACCATTCGCCCTTTAATATGGTCCCATCGAACCCAAGTCTAAAGGCAAAACACCACGCACACGACAAGGTGCCCAAGCCTGTGCAGCCCTCGCTGCGACGTCGCCCGCAGCCCACGCCGTGCGGGATCCCGCAAAGGCACGCGCGGAGAAAGCCCTCTGCGTGCACTCTCTCCACTCCTCAAAGTTTAACAAAGCCTCGGAGTCAGGAAGCCGAACCTCCCGTCCGCGCCTGCTGCAAAGTTGGCGCTGAAGTTTGTGCCGGGATGTCCCAAGGGGGTGGGGGGCGCGAGTGTGCGGAGAAGCGGAAGGATGGATGGAGATGGAGCGAGCGAGAGGACGGGGGCTTTCCGAGTGGACGTTAGGTGAGACGGTCTTCTTCACTCCTTCACCCGGAAGCATGTTTGCCTCCAAGGGGTCCCGGAGAGGTGCCCGCCACGGGAGGTCTCCCAGGTCCAGGCGCGGTCGCGGGGGAGCTGTCACCTGCGGGGGGCTGTGGCGGGAGCTGAGGGCGCTCTCCTAGGCGCCAAGGGAAGACCAGGGGCTCCAGACTCACCGCCCGGGAGGCTCTAAAAAGCAGGGGAGGGGAGATTCTCGGGAGGGCAGGAGGCCAAAAGCAACACCTTTCGGATACGCTTTTCCCCTCCAACCTCTCCAACTTCCCGTGGCGCTAGCCAAGGACTCTCCTACCGCCCCCCACCCCATCCCACCTCCCGGCCCACAGCTCGGACCTGTCCCCGGCGGAGGGTGGGGTGGGGTGCGCCGAGAGAGAGGAGGGCGCGAAGGTCGGGACCCAAAATGCAAATCCTGAGCCCCTTGCCGAGACGACCAAAAGCATTTACACATGCAACGATCACAGCCTCGTAACAGAGCTCCGGGTTGCGCCAGACGCAGTTCCCCGACTCTTCTGTTGTTCCTAATAAAGTCGATTACGTTGCCCTCCCGGAGCTGATTGGAAGGGAACAGAGAGGAAAAGGGGGGCAACGCGGGAAAAAGGGGGGGGCGAGCAATCAACTTTGTAACCCAGCGCTTCCTCGCGCGATCCGTCGCCATGCTTAAGATTCCCACCCCCGCCACCCCCCTCTTGCCTTTCAAGTGGATACTGAAACTAGGCCAAAACTTTTTCCCCTCCTTTTCTCTTAGCCACTAGACTGGATTGTGCCCCACGGAGCCCCATGGAGCTCTGCTTTCTTAAGCACAATAGCCGGACTAATTAGATCATAGAAGCAAGGCAGTGATACTGTAACAAGTAGCCCAAGAGGCAAAGAGGGAAGGGGCCCGAAAAGAGAGAAAGGGGGAAAAGTTTGCAGCTCTCGCACTTACCAATCAAGCCTCCCACCAGAAAGGCGATGACTTGGAACACGAGCAGAATCCCACCAACAATGCACAGCTTCTTGGTGCTCATGTTTTCTATAATTGCCCCAGCCATTTTTGCGCCCCCCCGCCTTTTCTTTTCTCCTTGAAATAAATGTTTTAGGGTGTGCTTTTTGCTCCCTGCCCTCTTACGCTCCCTCCCCTCTCGCTTCCTTTCTGGGCGCTGCAAAACTTCAGGGGTGCGGGTGCGCGGCGAGGATGGGACCGGGACGGAAGGCGCCCGCACAGATTCCCCCGGCGTAGCCGGCTCGGGCTCCCCCAATGCCCGGAGCTGTGATTGTGGCCGCTCCGCCGCCTGTGGACGCTTAAAGGAGCAGGGAAGCGGATCACATGACGCCGCCTCCCTCCCTTTCTTCCTCCCTCCCTCTCGCGCTTCCTCCCTCCCTCCCTTCCTCTCTTCCTCTACCCCTAGCCCGCCAGTTCGGGGCTCTGAGCTCCGGCGGGTCCCGGCGCCCCGCTCCCGGGTCTGCCCTGCGGGCTGTCCCGCCAAGGGCTGGTAACGTTTGGAGGTGGTGGTGGTTGTTAAGTGGGTTCCCCCTTCCCAGCCTCTCACACATTTCCTTTTCTGGTTCCCCAAGTGCGAGATTTAAATCACCCGTGGACCGCTTTGCAGACCTTTAACTTACACGTTGACTTTGGGAAATGGTCCCCACCCCCAACTGCTAAAACTCTCTTTAGGAAAGAGGAGGAGAATTTTTTAAAGGAACCAGTAGATGCTTAAGTCAAAGCCCAGATATGCAGAATAAAGTCTCAGTTCGGCTTCCCTTTGCCTGGTCCCAGCCACAGTTATTGGGCATATACCCAGCTAAATTCCCCACTGCGTCGCTCGAGGAACCTTGCGCTCCAGCCAAATCACCATTGTTCGTTACTCTACCCCAGAGTCAGGACTTCCAGAGCCTCTTGACCCTGGCTAGTGCCTTAAAGAAAACGTTCTACTCCATCAGTTTTAAACCTAATTCAAAAAACCAACTCGTCTAAAAAACCTTTCTAATTTTCCGCACTACCTCTATGTAGTATCTCTGGGAACCGAGCCCCTATAATCCTGTGTTTACATTTTTACCTCCTGTTATAAGGACTTGTGTATACATGTTTGTCTCACCACTAAGCTGTAAACTCCTAGGGGATAGGGACCAAGTGTTATTCATCTTTGCACCCCCCACCCCATGGTGCCTAACAAAATTCTAGCTCTACTAGGTCCTCCATCAACTTCTGTGGAATGAATAAATAAGTGAATGTGAAAGCAAGCCCACAGTTTGCATTCAAAGGCCTGAAGTGACCTTAGTTGGTGCAGATGGTACACATATTAAGTTGCAATGTTTGTTGTCTCTTTGTGAGAGACAATATATTTATATTTATACTTAACTTCCAGGGAGAAGGGGGAGGAGGAGATTTCTCTGCTCCATCAAGCCTAAACTCTTGGGCCTGGATTTTCTGTTTCATAAACTGGCCACTTGACCAACACAACTCACATTACCCAATTGACCCTTGGTTTGGTAAACACCCCCCCACACACATACACAGTTTCCACCACCACCCCCACACCTGGTTTCTTGCCCCTCCCCTCCATTGACACCCTCTTCATGCCAAGGGACTATTCCCAGCCCTCTCTCCTCCTTTACTCTGTTCCTGAACTTTCATTGCCCTTATAGAAGATGCCGTGCAGATTACACTTAATACAGGTATTCATTTCTAGTCTCCAATTAGAGTAGACACTCCTAAAGGACAGGTACCAAACTTTATGTATATAAAACTCCCTATCTTTGATGGGTAACAGTTCTTAACAATTCTGAAGATATATAGTCATGTACTACGTAATGATATTTCTGTCAATGACACACTGCACGTGCCGATGGTGGTCCCATAAGATTATAATACCATATTCTTATTGTACTTTTTCTATGTTTAGACATGTTTAGATACACAAATGCTTACCATTGTGGTACAATTGCCAAGAATATTCAGCACAGTAACATGCTGTGCAGATTTGTAGCCTAGGATCAAGAGGCTATAGCTTAGGTATGTGATAGGCTGTACCATCTAGGTTTTTATAAGTACACTCTGTGATGTTTGCATGACAGGAAAATCACCTAGACACATTTCTCAGAACACATCCTCATTGTTAAGTGATGCAACCCCAATTCCTGTATAGAATTGCTATTTATCTATTCTTTCATTCAACCTTTTACCTGACAGTCACTTATTGAGCCCTTAACATGTTCCAGGCTTTCTTTCCTAAGCACTGGGGGACACCAAGATGCCAAGACACTTGCCCCATTCCTGAAGAAGCCTCAGTGTTATTCACTGAATAGTAATTAATTACTCTTCCTTTGGAGAACACCGGGTACTATCAGAAGGGAAGAAGCAGACAGAATTGTTGTTAACAGTGTAATTAGCAATGTTTGACTGATACCCAAACATAGACCATTGTGAGCTATTTGCCTTTTTTGTTTACCTTTAGCATATATTTTTTTCTGACAGAGGTAGGCTTCAGGGCATCATAAAAAGAAATGTGTGCCCTTCTCACCTCTGCTGCTAGTTAACTCCACAACCTGTGTTCTTATCTCAGCAAGCTGCTGATTTCCACACATTTGAATAATAATGATGCCTTTGGGTTAGAATTTTTTTAATGCCAATGGATTGTTTAAAATAAAGCTGGTAAAATTCAACAGCAAGATTTACTCTCCATTTGATACTACATTTCACTATTTAAGAAGAGATGGTGTCCTATGCACTTTGAGTATGAATTGGAGCCACCAAAAATATCTTGGGTAGTTAAATTGATTTATTTAAGATTAGTAAACTCCTCCGCTCATTTTTCTAATCAACTGCTACAATATACCTCACCCCCTCTGCTCCCAAATACATCTCTACGGAGTAACTAGCCTAACTTCTTAGGTTTCAGTTCCCTCATCTGGAAATGAGAGGCTTGAAATAAAATGCTGGTTCCCCACCAAGCTGATCCCTTACTTTAAAAGAGCACTAATTAAATAATCATTTTCATTTAGGAGGTATTTCTAATTGCTAATCAGTGCCTCTAACTTGCTCCAGATTATCAATATTGCAGAACTGAGTGGTGCACCGACACCTGTGTATTCATCACCAAGGGCGGCTTTTAAAAAATTACAATCTCTATTATGTCTTTTTAAATATTAAAAGTGACTGTGGGATCTTTATTTTCCAAGGGAACAACATAAATGCGTGGAAAAGAGCATGAGTGTTTGAGTCTGGATCTGGTATGGAGCCCAGATCCCAGCTCTGCCCTAGCTTTGTGTGATCACAGACCATTACGGTCACCTATGCATTCTGACTCTCAGTTTTCTTGTCTGTCGAATGGAGATAATAATAGCTACCTACCTCTTGATATTCTTGCAAGATATGAATATTTATTATTATTATATTTAGGGAATTTTAAGGGAAATCAATAATCTTGTGTTAAAAATTAGTAAAACTGATCACTGATTAGTTCATTCTCAGCTCTAAAATTGTATAATGTTAATGATTACCTTTTGAATCATATTTTAGGAGAAGTCGAGGTGGTTAACTCTATGTGACAAGGATGCTAAGAAGGACAGTGTCTAGTACTGAACTTTGGACAACATTCAGTGAATTTTAACATAGAAACATTCTCTTCTAAAAACTCCCAGCTACCAAGGAAGTGTTTGTTTTGAGTCATCAGATAGATTATCCCAGAAGCTGAAATAATAAGAGGGTACAATCCAACTCTGCCAACAGAGACTGATCATTCCAATTCCATTTCACTAGACTGTTAATTGCGTATCCTGATTCATTAGTCATTTTATTCAAAGTGTTTGGTATATGGAAGGTCATAATGATGTTCAATGTATATTTGCTGAATAGATGAATGAATATCTAACTGAAGATAGATACAACTCCTCCCTCCAACCGCAATTTCTGTATAGAATTGCTGTATTCCCACCTGGCACCTATATAGTGGACTGTATTTTGCACATGTATATCAATATATGTGGTGTTCTGTCATCCCAACTGGCTTGTGAGTTCCTTAAACAGAAGGAGAGTGTGCCCCAAGCCTTTGTGTCCCTTACAGCCCCAGTACAGCACCTTGCGCAGAGGAGGGCTCAGTTCCTAAAGTTGAGAAAGTCCCCTTTGGAAGCCAAGAGCAGCATATTGTTATTGTCATTGCAGTAAATGTAATGTAGAGATCTGAAAGAACTGAATATACCTCTCAAACACCTAATTTACTTCCCAGAGGGACTTAACAAGAGCAATAATCCCACTCTGAGGCTTCTCATTCTCATAAATAGCTTTTATCCATAAATGGCATCCCTGTGGCTCCATGGTTGTTAGTATTTTCTTGCAGTTAGTGCCTGTGAATGGGAGCAGGCACTGTGGGTTCACACTCTATTATTCAGTGTCGCTTTTCACTATACACACACACATACACACACACATATACACATACATATACACATACACACACATATATATATTCACAGCTTCATTTAAAATACTTTTTTCCCCCAAACAGAACCACCCCTCCCTTCTTTCTCTATTGTCTTATTTTGTATGGAAATACAAGACCTTTCTTTGTTAACACTTCCTTTCACACACTAACCTTGGGTAGGAACTATTCAGAAGACCAATACTTCAACTTGATCTTCAGATGTGATTGTTTAGCAAATATTCCGCGCCCCCCTCCCACTTTACACATCACCACCTGCCCTGCTGATCTCCATTTCCCCTTTTCTTTTGCATTCCACAGACATGTCAGACATCAGGCTTATTCCATCCCAGCTTTATGTCTTACTAGTTACACCAATAAACATGGGATAATTACTTTTCTCATTTCTTAAAAAAATAGATAATACCAATCTCATACATAGATTGTGGTAAGCATTAAACAAAGTCATGTAAAAAGTGCCTAGCACAGTGCCTGATACAAAGTGGGGGCTCAACAAATATTACATGTTGTAAGGGAGGAGGTTTCTGTTCCCAGATAGCAAAACAAAACAAACTATAAAATCCCTAATTATA
This sequence comes from Eulemur rufifrons, assembly GCF_041146395.1. Taxonomy (NCBI): domain Eukaryota; kingdom Metazoa; phylum Chordata; class Mammalia; order Primates; family Lemuridae; genus Eulemur; species Eulemur rufifrons. The sequence goes on from NC_090990.1 coordinate 52,133,699, forward strand.
GTCTCTCTTATGAAATTGCCTCTTTGAACCCAGACAACCTGGAAGGACAGGTAAGGAACTTTATAGGTTTCCAGAGGCCTCTAGTGGGAGGCAGCTGACAGTGAAGTGGAAACAACAGCCAACCTCCTGTTGTTTCTCCAGGGCCTGAAGAAGGCTGCGGAGAGCTGGGAGCCTCCAATAGCTGGGAGCCTTAGAGATCACCTGCACTGGGTTCCTGGAGCAGAGATGGGGAAAAGAGATGTGGCAACTCTTTGCCAGTTGCCACAGCATGAGCCACATGGATGCTGAGCTGACTGCCCACGCCCAGCAGTCCTCATGACTGTCCTTCCTCCCCATCCCACCAGCTCTGTCATGCACATCAGCTCCTTGCCAGGAGGCAGCGAACCTGGGCAGGCCAAGACACATGTGCCCTGGACGGTGGTCCTGTGATATGTAAACAACACCTGGTACCATGGAAGAGTTGACACCCAGTTTTTTTTTAATGAGTGAATGATGAATGAACAAGTTCTAGTCCCAGCTGTCCAGGGGTTTGAGAAGGTCTTCCATAAATGGCCAATGGCAGGAAGAAGGACTCAGACTTAACCTCATCCTCAGCCTAGGTGAGGTGAGAATAGGCCCTGCTGCAGGCCAGAGCCCAATCTTTATTCCATTAGTACCATTTCAGATTAGCTCAAAATCATCACTAAGTAGCTCAGCATGAAGGATAATGGCCCATAAAAACATCTTACGGTGCCTATATGTAATGTGGAAAGGCAAAGGTTGTTTGAGGACAATATATTAATACATGAAAGTCAAAGACCTCTCATACTTCTATTTTGCATTAGTTCAAAGAAACTGGAATGGCTGGGAGTGAGGGAGAGCAGGTAATTCCCCAACCATTAGATACAATGGCAGCTACTAGTCCCTTCTAATAATGCCAATAATTATAACAATAACATCAATGAGATCTTATGTTGATTACTTTCTATGTACCAAGCATTCTGCTAAATGCTTTACCTACATTATAACCATTAATCCATGCAACACTTCTATAAGGTAGGTACTGTTTTTATCATTTTTTAATGAGGAAAGCTGGTTCGGAGAAGTTAAGGAATATTCTCTAGTAAACTAGAGAGCTGAGATTCTAAAGCAGATGCAATACACCATTCATTCATCCAATCACTGAGTATTTATTGAGCAGGGAACAGATGTAGATGGTAGGGAAGAACAGTGAGTGCAAAAAAATGCTTGGCCCTCATGGAGCCCACATTAGAAAACCTCCTTCAGAGCCTTAGTTCTTATCTTCTTTATCCAGCTATGCCCTTTGAGCCCACTGAGAGACAGAAACCAACAGGGCTGTGGAAGTGAGTAGAAATCAAGTCCTTAGCATCCCAGACACCTCTAGTCTGCTTTCCCCATGAGCTCTCAGAGACATTCATTTAGAAGCCCCTTTTTCTGCCAGTCCTGAGTCAGGCATTGTTTTAGTGTCTTTTGGCTGCTCCTTTGTTCACACATTCAACTTTGTTCTCTTCCTCAGTACCTGACTCCCACTCAGAGCAAACTCCCTCCCATTAAGCCTTAAATCTTTGCAATTCTTTCTTTGCTGGTGTTTGCTGCTAAGGGCTTTTCCAAGTTGAAGATCAATTTTGAAGTCAAATGACTCATGAGAGTAATTGTTAAGCATAGTTCTAGAGCATTTTGAGGACATTCATGAAAAACACACATTAGCAAAAGACACGACATGTAGTGCACAAAATTAATTTGGGCTTAGGTAATCTACAGATTGATTCCTGAAATATCTTTCTCTTGGTTGTTTATTTTGTTGTCATGCTATGAATCCCTGATAAAGAACCTCTTTGGCCAAGAGTCCAGGTTGTTTTATGAATATTTTTCCTCTTAAGGTAACAATTTATGAAGGCAAAAATTTCCCTATTTCTGATATACATCTTATCTGATACCTGAAGCCTGAATGATTTGATGATGCTTTCTTTCATGTATTCCACAAGTATTTGTTATGTGTTTACCATATCCCAGGTGTCTGGCAAGTGCTGGGATACAAAAGCAGAAAGGACAGATGCGCTCTTGCTCTCATAAATCTTATACTCTCAAATAGGTGAAAGGGTCTTAGTGATACAATGGCTTTTTTAGCTGAGATCTAAAGTCCTAAAGAACACTGGTGTAAGAGGCATGGAAGAGACCTCAGACTAGAGAAGCAGAAAGGGTAAGTAAGGATTGCTCTCCCTGGTTTGGTGCACAAGGTCCTCCATGCTTGGCTTGATTTGACCCTCACAGAGACAGCATACTGTAGCGGTTAAGAGCATGGGCTCTAAGGCCGGGCGCGGTCGCTCATGCCTGTAATCCTAGCACTCTGGGAGGCTGAGGAGGGTGGATCGTTTGAGCTCAGGAGTTCAAGACCAGCCTGAGCAAGAGTGAGACCTCATCTCTACTAAAAATAGAAAGAAATTATATGGACAACTAAAAATATATATGGAAAAAATTAGCCGGGCATGGTGGCGCATGCCTGTAGTCCCAGCTACTCGGGAGGCTGAGGCAGGAGGATTGCTTGAGCCCAGGAGTTTGAGGTTGCTGTGAGCTAGGCTGACGCCACGGCACTCTAGCCCAGGCAACAGAGTGAGACTCTGTCTCAAAAAAAAAAAAAAAAAAAGCATGGGCTCTAGAGCCAGACTACCTGGGATATGGTAAACATGTAATAACCACTTATGGAATACTGGATTCAGGATTTAGACTCCCTGGTGTCTGAATCCTGCCTTTGCCACTTACTAGTTCTGTGCATGGACCAGTTAGATTAATTGTTTTGTGACTCAGCTTTCTCATCTGTAAAATGGGAACAAAAATACTGTCCCACAAATATGATTGTAATGAAGGTTAAGTGGGTTACTTTGTATAAAGTGCTTAAAACAGTGCTTGAAACACAGTAAGTTCAATATCAGCATTCGCTTGAAAAAAAGTAGCTTTTTTTCCTCTTCTGCCACTCCTACCAGAGTGCCTTGGATTATGTCCACTTTAAACATCTTGATAAATCTCCAAAGCGGCACATATTGTTGGTTGTATATCCATTGGTTATTACTATTATCTATTATTAGGATTTTTGGCATCTCCTACATGCCAGGTGCTATTACATAATTATGGGAGACAGTATGAGAAGCAAGGATTTAGGATCCAACAGATCTTGGTGGAATTCTGGCTCAACCATGGTCCAGCTCTGAGACCTTAGGCAAGTAACCTCTCAGAGGCTCAGCTAAGTCACCTGTAAAATGGAGATGATGCCATCTTCACAAAAGCTGTGATGAGGATTGAATGCATTCAGTGTATAATGTAAAGAGCTTAGCGAAGTGCCAGGCATTTGCTAAGCACTCAATAATAAGGAGAAACTAGAAGAAGTGGAGGAGGAAGAAAAGTAGGATAATCTGGGAGATGGATACCATTATTTAGGTAGAAAACTGAGGCCCAATGCCCTCAACTTCTGCCCTCCTAGCCTGCCCTGGTCAGGAACTCTTCCTCCCCCTGTGCCATGTCCCCCTCAACTCCAGTTTCCTACAGCCCTTGTCAACAACTTTCTCATTGAGTCCTGCTCTCAGCAAGTTGTCTGCTGGAAAGAATCCGATACCATGGTCTCTGGACTGCTTGTTGAAACTCTTTCAAATATTGCACATACTTTGAGATACTGTTTGATCTTTCTACACCATAAACTAATATAGTATCTGCCTTGGTGGACCCTCATATAACTAACTTTCCATGTCTGTTATGTGTCTTCACACATATTACCCCATATTATAGTTATTGGGGGCACTTGTCACATCCACTCCAGTAGATCATAAGTTTTTTTAAGGTCAAAGAACTGTGTTTTACTCAGAAGTCTTTTTGTTTAATTCTAATGTAGAATCCCAGTGACTCTTCCAGACCTTTGCTACCAAGCTGCCATGACTCTCAACTTCCTCTCTCCACAGATATTCTGTTTTACAGGATGGAGGGGGTTGCAAGGCATCAGGTATAAACACTCTCAGCCTCAAAACTGATCAATATCTTCCCATGCCTTGTATCCAAGGAAGCAAAGAACCACCTTTTGGGCCAAACATGCATCTCTATTTATGCTCTTAGATGCATTTTAGAGAGCTGGTCAGTATAGCCTAATGGTTAAGAGCATATCCTCTGAAACTAAATTGCCCAAGTCTGAACTTCTGGCTCTGCTGTTTGTAGTCCTGACTATGTAACTCTGAGGAAGTTATTGAGCTTATCTTTACAGCTGTCTGCACCTTGGTTTCCTCCTCTGTAAAATGAGGATCATAATAATAGCCCCTGCCTCCAGCTTGATTAAATGAGTTAGTATGTGAAACTACTTACTAGAGAAAGTACTTAGCACATGGTATGAACTCAGTAATGGTTAGCTATTATTATTAATTACCACTCATCACCTTCTATGACTTCATCAGTGATATTTTTTTCATACCTTTCCTCAATCTTACTCTCAAGTTTTTCTCATCCTAAAACATATCTTTCCCTTAACCTTGAATCACCTGAACCCATTGCCTTCAGTGGCTTCTTTCCTTTACAATAAAACTACTGGAAACAACAGTTCACATTTGCTGGCTTTATAATCTTGCTTCCTCTTCCTTCCCTGACCTTCTGCAGACAATCTAGATTCCAGATCCAACATTCTACAGACTCTGCTCTGACAAAGATCACCAGGGACCTCTTTGGTGCTCAGCCTGCTTGATAGCTCTGAAACATAATACTCCTCCTTTGGAAAAATCCCCTCTCTCTACCTTCTCAGCTTCAGTAACTTTACTCTCTTTCGGTTTTCCTCCTGCTTCTCATAACATCTCCTTCTGTCTTTTTCACTGGCTCCATCCATTTCCTCTACCCACTCCCTGAATGTTAGTACTGCATTTGTGAGTATTTTTTCCTTTACCTTGTCTCTTTTCACAGAGTCTGTGGGAAAATATCTGTCTTTAGCACCGATCTCTTGTCTGAACTTTAGACTCATGAAGCCAATTGCTTCCTAGACTTCCCTGCCTTGATAAACCGCATGCACCTCCAAGTCAACCAGATGTCTTCCCTATCTCAGAGTCCTCCCAACTCTCCAACCAGTCACCCAAGGTACATATCTCAAGGGCAGCCTTGATTCATTACCCACACATCCAATCAGCTTTACCAACTGGATTCTACCTCACTTATTCATGGTGAGCTGACCTCTCCCCTCCATTCTCACCTCTCTGCAAGTCTAGACCCTCATCATCTCTCCAACTTGGATTATTGAAGACATTCACTATCAGGACTCCAATCTCGGGTTCTTACAATGGATAATATAATCTGAACATGGTTTTCAAAGTGTGATCATTATAAAACACTGATCTGTTTTCCTCACTTTCTGAATATAAGTTGGCAATATCTTCTCATTGCTTATAAACAAAGCCTACCCTTTTAAGCCTCTATCCAGCAAAATCTCATGGAGTACTCTAAAATCTAGCTACTTTGGACTGTCTTTTTTCCTAGCCTCATCAAGGTACTTCTTTGTACTTCATGGTGTATAATTCACAGTCTAGCGCTAATCTTTCTCCTTGTAACATAATCACTGGGATAAACTAGTTGACCCCTAAGGTGGTGCCACCAAGCTATGATCCTGTGGTATTTCTCCTATATTACCTATTTCAAAGTGCTGGCTACCCAGAGGCTTAAGACAAAAACCTAGAAATCATCTAGACTTCTTTATTAACATAGTCAACAGATATCGAGCATATTATATGTCAGGTATCATAATAATACATCATAATCATAATGCCAAACACTTTTACATACTATATGACAGGCAGTTTGCAGTGAGATAGATAGAACATATGAATATATAGCACTTAGAAGTAAAACAGTATAATAGTATTTGTCTCACATAGTTGCAGTGAGGATTAAATGTTCTAAGTGTACTCTTGTGTAATCATTTAGAATATTTTATCCTTACCACAAACATCTGAAATACATACTATTATTTATTCTGTTTTTGTACACTGCGGAAAGTTTGGCTCAAAGAGGATTAGTAACTTATCCAAGATCACACAGCCAATAAACAGTGGTGCTAGGCTTTGGACCCAATCAGTGTAGTATCAAAGTCCATGCACTTAACAGTTACTCTCTTCTGTCTTTGATTCTAATAGCAATAAAGGTAGCATTCCTTTAGATTTTCTATGTACCAGGCACTGGCCTGAATATATTTCATATATTACTTCACTTAATCTTCACAATACTCTCTGTGATGTAGGCAATATTTTTCTTCTTGGTTACTTTTGCAAATGAGCTTTGCTTAAAGAAAGCCAAATAAAAATTTAAAATCAGTGGCATTTCTACACACCAATAACAAACAAGCTGAAAAAGAAATCAGAAAAGCAATCCTATTTATAATAACTACAAAAATACCTATGAATAAATTTAGCCAAGGAAGTGAAAGACCTTTACAACAAAAACTACAAAACACTGATGAAAGAAATTGAGGAGGACACAAACAAATGGAAAGACATCCCAGGCTCAGGGATCAGAAAAATTAATATTGTTAAAATGTCCGGCCGGGCGCGGTGGCTCACGCCTGTAATCCTAGCACTCTGGGAGGCCGAGGTGGGCGGATCGTTTGAGCTCAGGAGTTCGAGACCAGCCTGAGCAAGAGCGAGACCCCATCTCTACTAAAAATAGAAAGAAATTATATGGACAGCTAAAAATACATATAGAAAAAATTAGCCGGGCATGGTGGTGCATGCCTGTAGTCCCAGCTACTCGGGAGGCTGAGACAGGAGGATCCCTTGAGCTCAGGAGTTTGAGGTTGCTGTGAGCTAGGCTGATGCCACGGCACTCACTCTGGCCTGGGCAACAAAGTGAGACTCTGTCTCAAAAAAAAAAAAAAAAAAAAAATGTCCATACTACCCAAAACAACCTACAGATTCAATGCAATCTCTATCAAAATACCAATGACATTCCTCACAGAAATAGGAAAACAATCCTAAAATTTGTACTGAACCACAAAGACCTAGAATAGCTAAAGCAATCCTGAACAAAAAGAACAAAGCTAGAGGCATCACATTACCTGACTTCAAAATATACTACAAAGCTATAGTAACAAAACAGTATGGTTTTAGTATACAAACAGACACAAAGACCAATGGACTAGGTACCCAGAATCACATCCACGTGTTTACAGCCAACTGATTTTTGACAAAAGTGCCCAGAGCACATATTGGGGAAAGGTCACCCTTTTCAATAGATATTGCCAGGAAAACTGGATATCCATATACAGAAGAATGAAACTGGAACCCTGTCTATCACCATATACAAAAATAAACCAAAGTGGATTAAAGACTTAAACAGAAGACCCCAAACTACAAAACCACTAGAAGAAAACATAGGGGAAACACTTCAGGACATTGAGCCTGGCAAAGACTTTGCAGCTAAGACTTCAAAAGCACAGGCAACAAAGAAAAAAATAGACAACTAGAGTACAGTATACTAAAATGCTTCTGAACAGCAAAGGAAACAGTCAACAGAGTGAAGAAACAACCTACTGAATGTGAGAAAATAGTGTAAACTATTCATCTGAAAAGAGACTAATTATCTAGAATATACAAGAAACTCAAATAACTCAATAGCAAAAAACCAAATAATCCCATTAAAAAGTGGGCAAAGGACATGAATAGACATTTCTCAAAAGAAGACATACAAAGTGGCCAATAAGTATATGAAAAAATGTTCAGCATCACTAAGCATCAGGGAAATGCAAACCAAAACCACAATGAGATATCATTGCATGCCAGTTAGAATGGCTATCATCAAAAAGGCAAAAAGTAACAAATGCTGGGGAGAATGTGGAGAAAAAGGAACTCATATATACTATTGGTGGGAATGTAAATTAGTACAACCATTATGGAAAACAGAGTAGAGGTTTCTCAAAAAACTAAAAAGAGAACTACCGTACAATCCAACAATCCCACATACTGGATATTTATCCAAAGGAAAGGAAATAGCATATCAAAGGGATACCTACACCCCCATGTTTATTGCAGCACTATTCACAGTAGCCAAGTTATGGAATCAATCTAAGTGTCCATCAACGGATGAAGGATAAAGAAAATGCGGAGTATATACACAATGGAATACCATTCAGCCATAAAAAAAGCAGGAAGTCCTGTCATTTGCAGCAACATGGATGAACTGGAGGTCATTATGTTAAGTGAAATAAGCCAGGCACAGAAAAACAAATATCACCTGGAGTCGTAACTGTCATCCACATAAGGCTGCATTCATTTAAACTATTTTTTCCTAGTACCAATAATATTTGAGTTGCTGTCAGGATTTCAAGGATTTTTTGTTTTTTGTTTTTTTTGAGACAGTCTCACTCTGTCACCCTGACTAGAGTATAGTGGTGTCGTCATAGCTCACTGCAACCTCAAACTCCCAGGCTCAGATGATCCTCCTGCCTCAGCTTCCCACATAGCTGAGACTACAGACACGTGCCACCATGTCCCGCTAATTTTTTCTATTTTTAGTAGAGAGGGGGGTCTCACTCTTGCTCAGGCTGGTCTCAAACTCCTGAGCTTGAGCAATCCTCCTACCTCAGCTTCTCAGAGTGCTACCATTACAGGCATGAGTCATGGTGCCTAGCCAGGATTTCAAGTTTTAATATAAATATATATATATACATATATATATATATATGGGACTTAGGTCAGTGATTGGGACATGGTGACACTAACTGAAGGGCAGCTATAGTTAGCAGTAGTAGCAGTCGTAGTAGTTGTCATTGTATTACTACATAAGGCTACCTTGGCATTGGAAAGCAGAGACAAGGAAAGAGTGGCTTATTTTGTATTGGAGTAGAAGACATTCAGACGAGGCTTTAGAGAAGAAGGTTACTCTGGATGAGTTTTAAAAGATGAGTAGATGTTCTCCAGGTAGAAAACAAGGAAAAATATAAATGGGAAAGTTTAATCAGGGAACAGTTACTCCTAAAGACTATACATCTGGCAAGAGATTGGTATATGTCTTCTTGTCTCCAGCATACTGCTTTGGTGATGTATAGCCATGTGAGATAGGAACATAACAAGGGTGGAGAAATGACGTTCTCATTAAGGTTACAGATCTTTGAAAGCTATCATTTGAAACCATGCTTATTACTGGCCTGGGAATAATAATACCTTCTGTATTTGAATAGCACAATTTCTGTACAATTTTAAGATGTTATCTCAGTAATATTCACAACCTTGAAGGTCTGGCCAATTGTAATTATCACTACTTTCCATAAGGGAAACTAGAAGTATAAGGAAGGGAAGGCAGGCATCCAGGGTTGTTTGAAAAATTATTGGTAGATCTGGAAGGGGGACTCTATTAATAATTAGCAGCTTGCTCAAGTGCCCAAAATAACAAGATCATACTAATTACACACCCTCCTGCCATTTCTCTTCCTGTCTTTTGCAAAACAGAGCTAAGTGCTATAGCTGGAGAAGCTTGGGTAGCGTTAAAAGACAATCGGAAATAGCGATGGGCCGTGCAGAAAATGTTGGATGAACTATGAGAAAGGTTTGTAATAAGGAGTAGGATGGATATGCTGGGAATGAATTGGGCTTTTTGCCAGAAGGAAACAATTTATTTATTTAATTTTTGGTTGCTGTACAACTTACATACAGTAAAGTACACAAATCAAGACTTTTTACATATGAATACTGTATTAATTTGCTAGGGCTGCCATCCATAATAAAATAAAACAGATTGGGTGGCTTAAATAATAGAAATTTATTTTCTGGCAGTTCTGGGGGCGGGAAGTCCAAGCTCAAGTCAAGATCAAGCAGGGTAGGCATTTGGGATTCTTCTAAGTCCTCTCTTCTTGGCGTGCAGATGGCCACATCCTTGCTGCCTTTTTTTTCACGCGGTCTTTCCTCTGCACACCCCTGGTGTCCCTTCCTCTTCTTACTAGGACATTAGTCATATTGGATTAGAACCACACCCTAAAGGCCTCTTAAGTTAGTCATCTTAGGTTCAAATATGGTTGTATTCTGAAGTAATAGGTATTGAGACCTCAACATATGAATTTGGGAAGGGGGACAATTTAGCCCACAACAAATACATATATAAGATATGCGACCACCCAGGCCAAGATACTGAACATTTTCACCATCTCAAAAGGCTCTTCTGTGCTCCCTCCTAGTCAATTGACTAATTCTCCTTAATCCTAAAATCCTTTTTAAAAATCCTAAAAAAATCTACTTTTCACATTTATCACCATTGATATGTTTTCTTGTTTTTGAACTTCATAATATGTGTTTATATTCTTTTGTGACTAGTATTCACCACCCCCCAACATGATGCCTGTGTGACTCATCCATGCTATTGGATGTAGTAGTATTTTGCTTATTTCATTTCATTGTGCAAATATATCACAATTTACTTGATATTTGAGTTCCTTCCAGTTTTTGGCTATTATGAATAAAGCTACAGTAGACATTTTTATTTGCCTATTAGTAGACATGATCATTCCATTCTGTTACATATATATGCAGAAGTGGGATTGCTGGGCTGTAGATATTTAACATTACTATACACTGTATAATAATTCTCCAAGGTAGGTATGCCAGCATACACTAGCAATGTAAGTTCCAGTTGTTCCACATTTCTACCAACACTTACCATTGTCAGTCTTATTAATATTAACCATTCTAGTAGGGATATATGAGTATATTATGAGAGTTTTTAATTTTTATTTTTCTGATTACTAATGCTGTTGACTTTTGGTCATTTAGATATTCTTTTTTTGTGAAATGTCTGTTCAAGTCTTTTTTGCACTTTTAAATTGGTTGCTTTTTTCTTATTTATTTGTAGAAATTCTTTATATATTCTGGATGCATATTCTTTTTCAAGATTTGCAAGTATCAATCTCTTGATCTGTGGCTTGTCTTTTCCCTCTTTTCATGAACAGGTGTCCTTCATGTTAAGTCTAATGTATAAATATTTCCTTTTATGGTTTATGTTAATGTTCCATTTAAAAAATCCTTTCTTACCACAGCTCATGAAGATATTCTCCTATGTTTTAGTCTTGAAGCTTGATTGTTTTATTTTCACATAAAGGACTGTGATTTATCTGAAATTAATTTTTCTATTTGTCTATCCATTTATCTAACACCATTTCTTTCCTGCTGAGTTGCAGCAGTGGCTATGTAGTAAATCAGGCGATCATATTTGTGTGGGTCTGCTTCTGGGCTCTCAGTTCTGCTACATTTGTCTATTTATCTCAACTTTTGGTAACACTAGGCTGTTTTACTTTTCGTAGCTTCACAGTAAGCCTTAATATATAGTAAGTCTACCAGATTTGTTCTTTAAAACTGCCTTGGCTTTTCTAGGTTTTCTGAATTTCATATAAGTTTTAGAATCATCTTGTCAATTTCCACAGACAAACTTGAGGGATTTTGATTATGACTGTGTTGAATCTATAGATCAATTTAGAAATAATTGACATCTTAATATATTGAGCTTTCCAATCAATAAACATATGATTTCTTCCACTGATTGGGTCTTTTAAATTTTTTCTCAGCCAAAGTTTATCACTTTTAAGGAAGAGATCTTGTGCTACTTTTGTTACAATTATTTCCAAACATCTGAAATCTTGGTGCTATTATAAATAGCATTTAAAAAAAATTTATTTTCTAGTTGTTTAGTACATGTATATAGAAATAAAATTGATTTCTTTATAGTAACCTCATATCCAGTTGCCTTGCAAAATAAATGTATTTTTATACTTTGTAGATTCTTTTGAGTTTTTACATGAACAATCATATCATATATGAATAATAATAATTTTACTTCCTTTCCAAACATTATAGCTTTCAGTTTATTTTCTTGTCTTACTGTGTTGGCTAATTCCTCCAGTGCAATGCAGGATTGAAAAGTCATCATTATTATTTGATGTTTATTTTGGACATACCAGCCAGTGCAATTGGACAAGAGAATAAAAAGAGAAGCAAGAAGGAAGAAAACCTAGAATTATTTGTAGCTGATATAACTATAAACCTAAAAATTCAAATAAAAAATTATTTCAAGTGATAAGATAGCTAATCACAAATTTCATATAAAAAGTAGAATGGTAGGAAATCTCTCATGCACAATTACTATGAAAAGTTGAAATTCTAGAAGTGAATATAATAAGAAAGCACAAAAATGTAAAATTCCACTGTGGTACGTTAAAAAAAAAAGAGTTAACTAAATAAAAACACATCCTTTATTTGGATAGATGACTCAATATTTTAAAAGACAGTTATCTTTGAATCAATTTAAAATGTAATACAATTCTAATAAAAAATATGAATGGGGTTTGGGATTTTTGAAACTTGATGCTAAAATTTGTATGGAAAAATAAAATTTAAGAAAAACATTTAAAAGTATATGAAATGGGTTGGGTACATCAAATAAAATATTTAAAACTGTTTTGCCCCAACCTCAGATTGGATAAATAGATCAAGAAGGCAGATGAGAGAATCAAAAATAATTCTGAGTAATTATCTGAATTTAACCAGGGGTAAAAGTCACATTTTTAAATGACGAAAGTATGAATTGTTAAATAAATAATGTTGGTAAGACTGGTTCCACATATAAAAAACATAAAGCTGGATTTTCTTCTTCTCCTTCTCTATTAAAATATGAAAAAAAGAAACCATAAAGTAACTAAATGAGAACATGAAATAATATGAACCCAAAAAATATTTTTGGCATGAGAAATGCCTTTCTAAACATTTTTCAAAGTCATCAGGCCATACAGGAAAAGGTTAATATCTAAATTTGTATCTTAACATTTTCAATTTTTATCAATTTTAAAACTTTATGCAGTAAAAAAGTCCAAAAAGAAAGACAAGAACAGATTGGGAAAAAAATTTGCAATAAATATGACACAGCATCCTTAATATAAAAAGAATTCTCACAAATAAGTAAATAAAAGATAAATAACCCAATAGAAAAATGGGCAAGGGAGTTGATGGAAAAATCATTAGTGGGCAATTAACATGTAGAAAAGTAACTCAACCACATTAATGTTTTAAAGCACACAAATTAAAACAACAATAAAATGTCACTTTTTTTCTACCCAATTAAACAAACTAAAAGGTTAGATAAGCCCAAGTCTGAAGGTAGATAGGCATGTCTATGTATTGCTGATAGAATAAATTATTATAAATCTTTCTAGGAAATTTATCAACATCTATCCAAATTACTAATGAACATATCCCTTGACCCTCATTTTGAAATTTATCCCACCCATCTACTTGCAAAAGTGTTCAAAAATATATGTACAGGTATTTCATCATTTTGTTGTTTGTAGCATTACTTTTAAAAATAGTGTTATGGGCCGAATTGTCTCTCCCCAAAATTCGTATGTTGAAGCCCTAACCCCTAGCACCTTAGAATGTGACTATATTTGGAAACAGGGGAGGTGACTAAATTAAGGTGAGATTGTTAAGGTGGCTCCTAATCCAATCCAACTATGTCCTTACAAGAAAAGAAGGTTAGGGCACTCCCACCTGGATGCTCTTAACAGCAAACAGAAAAATGATGTGAGGGTGTAGAGAGAAGGCAGCTGTCTGCAAGCACAGGAGAGTCTTAGGAGAAACTAAACCTGCTGACAACTTGATCTTGGACGTTTAGCTTCCAGATCTGTGAGAAAATAAACTTCTATTGTTTAAACCACCTATGTTGTGTGTATTTTATTATGGTAGCCCTAACGAATATAAATAGTAAAAGTGAAATATTTTCAATGGTTATAAGTGGAAGAAAATGTTACCAGTGTTTATGTCAGTGATTCCAGAAAGCAGGGAGAATAGAAGGCAGCGAAGTTTTATGTTTTACCTTATACTTTTCTGCTCTATTTTTTTTAATACTGAGCCTTATTACTGCTATAATAAAATAAGCCAGCTAATTTTGAAAAGTGATGAGAACTTGTGTCAATTTTTAAAGTCCCAGAAAAATGCCCATTAATCTCCTTTAAGACTATACAAAGTTTCTATTGGTTGGTTTATCTTGGATTTGTTATTACTTTATGATCTATTTAATAGCTTTAAAAATAAGTGCAATTTCTTTAAACTCTTTGGTCTAGTTCAGCAGTATTTTCTGCTGTTTTTCTTTCATGAATCTTTGGGTTTCTTTCATCTTCTTTCCAAAACATGAGAAACCATGATTTTGTGCACTCAGGAATTGTGTTGGAATATTTAGAAAAATCTCTCTGTTTAAAGTTGAGTTCTTTATTTTTTAAGAAGACATCAATCAACATACTGTAACATGAAACAAGTAGTAACCACGTGGTTTTAATGGCCCTCTCTTTTAATTACATTCTAGGCCAGAAGAGTTAGGGATAAATATATAGCAGACAGCACTGTTATTGAGCAATGTTCTACTTTAAACACAAATCCACAGCCCTACTTCAAATCTCCTTAGAAACATCATTCTTGGATAACTGAGGGAATAGAAAAATAGCAGTCACTAATTACTTGGTCTTAGATGTTAGTATAACTCTGTTGCCAACACTGTTTTCTTTCATTTTAGGAGAATTAAAGTCAAAGTAACTATCTCATTTTGGTTAAAAACATGGTATCATGAGTTATTTAATAAATGGAGAGTATGAAGTTTAATTAACATGCCTACAAACTGTTAAGATGCTCTTTAAACAGAGAGATTATAGAGTTGGAGTGGATGAGATGCAAGAACTGGAAGACAGGAATGCCCCTAGGGCTTGCCATCCTCAAACCTTCTCACAAGTGGCTTGCACAGGGTCCACAGGTTTCCCTGACATTATAATTCAATTAAATAAAGGTTTCTCTTGGGAGCCTCCTATCCGTCTGGAGCTTCTGTTAGGTCCTGTGAGGGCCCCACAAGAAGTATGTGACATTTGAAACAGCCAAGGCACCTTGGAAAACATTAGAAGCCATGTAGCAGGCCGGGCGCGGTGGCTCATGCCTGTAATCCTAGCACTCTGGGAGGCTGAGGCGGGTGGATCGTTTGAGTTCGAGACCAGCCTGAGCAAAAGCGAGACCCCATCTCTACTACAAAAATAGAAAGAAATTATATGGACAGCTAACATATATATAGAAAAAATTAGCTGGGCATGGTGGGGCATGCCTGTAGTCCCAGCTACTAGGGAACCTGAGGCAGGAGATTGCTTGAGCCCAGGAGTTTGAGGTTGCTGTGAGCTAGGCTGATGCCACGGCACTCTAGCCGGACAACAGAGTGAGATTCTGTCCCAGAAAGAAAAAGAAAAAAAAGAAGTCATGTAACAGTAGTAGCTTCTGCCTGCCTTAAGCAGAGGAGAAGCCATCCTTACTGCAGCACTTGGTCTCAGGAGTAGGAATTGCAAAGTAAAAGGACCAGAGAGGAAAAGCCACGAGGGGTTGATGGAGATTTTAAAAACTATTACCTTAAAAGTCCATGTTTAAGATACATTAATTACTTAAGTGTAGCTTACACATTTGGTCATTCATTTTGTTCAACAAATATTCATTTGGTATCTATTACATGCCAGGCATTGTGCCAGATGCTGGGAATATACTGATCTATTAAATGGCCTTCCTAACTTTCAGGAGCTCACAAACAAATGGAATTGACAGAGAGTAAACTGATGACTGGATTTTACAAATTTTAATAGATAACTGGAGAAGTCCTACATTCATATACAAGCAGAGACTTTTTTTTCCATGTTGGACTCTTGGTCCAATGTTGAGGAACTGTGGGCTTCTTTGTGTTTACAAAAATGCTTAGCACAGGGTTAGGAGAAAGAACAAAAGATTGGGATCACTCTGGATTTGAATCTTAGTTCTGCAGCTCTGAGGGTATGTGAATTTGATTAAGGTTTTAGACCATCTACATTCCAGTTTCTTTAGCTGTAATCGCAGGATAACTATAGTGTTCTAACTCACAGTGGTGATGAAGAGTAATTAGCTAATACAAGGGCTAGATGAGGTGGCTCATGCCTATAATCCTAGCACTTTGGGAGGTTGAGGTAGGAGGATTACTTGAGGCCAGGGGTTCGAGACCAGCCTGAGCAAGAGCAAGACCACCCCCTTGCCCTCCCAACCTCCCCAACCCCCATCTCTATAAAAAATTAGCCCAGCCTTGTGCCATGCGCCTGTGGTCCCAGTTGTCCCAGTTACTCGGGAGGTTCAGGCAGGAGAATCCCTTGAGCCCAGGAGGTGTTTGAGGTTGCAGTGAGCTATAATGATGCCACTGCACTCCAGTCTGGGTGACAGACTAAAATCCTATTTCCAAAAAAAAAAAAAATAGCTAATAGAGTATACACGTGGAGTCCAGTAGTGCCTGACTCCTAGTAAGCACTATGTTATATTTATATTGAAATGTTTCAGATTTAAAGAAATCTTTCCAGCTTCAACATTCAAAAATAAAGCTAAAATTAATTAGTTAAAATTAATAAATGTTTAGACATCATTACAATCTAGAATTATGTCATCTAATCAATTGCAATTCAATTTCATTCATATGCTCAACAGGGGATAGAGATGCATTTTAATATGTTTGGCATGACATGGGGAAAAGCTTTCAGTAGTTAGGAATCTCTAGGTACCAGGAACATAATAAATGTCCCTGAGCACAGAAAAAGACTATCTATTGTCAGGCACTGTGCTGAGTGCTTTGCTTATATTACTGATCAGAAGGTCTAATCTACAAATATGAAATACAAAAAGTTCTGACAACCAAACCAGCATAAAAGTATTTATAGGCCGGGCGCGGTGGCTCACGCCTGTAATCCTAGCACTCTGGGAGGCCGAGGTGGGCGGATCATTTGAGCTCAGGAGTTCGAGACCAGCCTGAGCAAGAGCGAGACCCCATCTCTACTAAAAATAGAAATAAATTATATGGACAGCTAAAAATATATATAGAAAAAATTAGCCGGGCATGGTGGCACATGCCTGTAGTCCCAGCTACTCGGGAGGCTGAGACAGGAGGATCGCTTGAGCCCAGGAGTTTGAGGTTGCTGTGAGCTAGGCTGACGCCATGGCACTCACTCTAGCCCGGGCAACAGAGTGAGACTCTGTCTCAAAAAAAAAAAAAAAAAAAAAAAAAAAAAAAAAAAAAAAAAAGTATTTATAACTTGCATTATCCCACTGAATGTGGATATATTCATGTGTTTTACTGAAGAAATGTCAACATGCATAGACGAGTATTTCACAGCAACAATTCACTTACCTCTTCCCCCTTAGAAAGAAATATATTTCCTAAATTTGGACTAGGCCATATGGCATGTTTTGGTCAATGGAATATGAGGGGAGCTGATGAGATGCTTTAAATGTGCTGGTGAGCTTTGAGTTGGGCTGGCCCCTGGCCTTCCTATTATTCACCATTCAAAGACCTGCCCCAGGGAATCCGCAATCCTGGAAGAATGAGAAGAAATGCAGAACAGCCCCCCCAAACTACAGTCTGACCCACAGAGCTATGAGTAAGAAAAATGTGATTGCTTTTGTAAGCCGTTGAGTTTTGGAGTGTTTTGTTATGGGAAATTATTGAGGCAATAACTGACCAAAACAATGTATTTGATTTTGAAGTGCTGCCCTAGACTCTGCTGGAGGTGTTGCATAATATACAGTATTTATACCATATTTCCATTGTAAATGGAATTTTTATTTAAATTTTGAAACACATTCAGCCTTACAGTTTTGGATAAGAGACTACATTTTCATATTTTATATAAACCTTATAGCACTCCAATAAAATATTCTCATTTTAAAAATGAGAAAATTGAGTCTCAGATGAGTCATATAGATTGCTCAAGATTTCACCACTAGTAATTTGTAGAGCCAAGATTTGATTCTAGGATTCTGACACAAACCTATATTCTTAAACATTAGACTATGTTGCTTTTCACTGATGATATTAACTAATTTCTAAAAAAAAAAAAAAAAATATGCAGCACACACAAAAAACCATGATTTCATTGTATTTGTGCCTGTTATTTTTACTTTTAAAAATTTTCTGATAACTTCTATTTCCAGTTCTTGGGGAAAAAAATGACAAACATTTTGTGTTTTGTTTGTTGAGATAGCCAACAGAGAGGCTTTAATCCTAAGAGACTGAAACATTAGGAGGGATGCTAGTTTGAAATAATCATTTTAATGGTGGAAATAAGTTAAATCCCTGAAAGCTAACGTGTTTTAACTGCTTCTTGTCTAATGCTGGTTTGAATTGACTGCTAATTTTCAGAATTCACAATAAACCATTTGTCTTTGTCATGGAGGCAAGTTTTTATTTCAGTTTCATTGACTGACTTCATAAATTGGATGGAGGAAGATTGTTAGGGTATTTCCTTTTAGGGATTTTCAATGACTATCAGAGTTCCTCTCCTAATGTTAGTTATTAGTCAAAATTTTTTAGAAATTATCTGATTGTTAAATATAAAAGTAATAAATTATATTAATGATTATATTACTGTCAGAAATTTGAAACTTTACCTGTTTAAGGCAAATATACCTAAGTATTTGTTTCATTTCCTGGTCAGAATTAGATATCCCAGGCTTAAGTGGAACTAAAGTTCATAAAATGGGTATAAGACAAAATTAAACAAAATTACAAATTTTATCTCCCACTGGAGGTGATTCAGTCTCTTTCGAGGTTGAATAATTTGGCCATTGGTGCTTTCCTGAGACTTATTGCATCAGAGAAGGAATTTTAATTCTATTTCATGAAAGAGTATTTACTTTACAATTGTGGTATCTTGCCAACAAAGATAGATTCCATCAAAAATTCTAAGATTAATTGTATTGAACAGTAGAGGACAACAGGAAAGTCAATAATGATTAATTTTTACATTTCATATTTATTTGAAAATTTTCAAAGCAGTGGGATCAATGTTTTAACACATAGCTTTCTAATCATAAAAAATATTTTATAATATTTAAGTGATTTATAGATTCAATACAGTTCCCATCAAAATATCAATGTCATTTTTCACAGAACTAGAAAAAACAATCCTAAATTTCATATGGAATCAGAAAAAAAAAAAAGAGCCTGAATAGTCAAAGCAATCCTGAGCAAAAAGAACAAATCTGGAGGCATCATATTACTGGACTTCAAATTATACTACAAGCCTATAGTAACCAAAACAACACAATACTGGTATAAAGTTAGACATGTAAATCAATGGAACAGAATAGAGAATCCAGAAATAAAAACTACAACCAACTGATTTTCAACAAAGCAGACACAAATACAGTCTGGGGAAAGGGTGCCTTATTCAATAAATAGTGCTGAGAAAACTGGAGAGTCACATGCAGAAGAATGAAACTGGATCCCTTTCTCTCATCATCTACAAAAATTAACTCAAGGAAGACTTACATGTAAGACCAGAAATCATAAAAATTCTAGAAGAAAACATAAGAAAAACTTCTGGACATTGGCTTAGACAACAAATTTATGACTAAGACCCCCCAAAGCAAATACAGCAACAATAAAAATAAACAAATGGGACTTACTTAAACTAAAAAGTTTCTCACAGCAAAGGAAATAACCAACAGAGTCCATAGAGAAAATATGCATAAATTATACACCCAACAAATGACTAACATCAAGAATCTACAAAGAACTCAAACAAATTAACAAGAAAAGAAACCAAATAACCTCACAAAAGTGAGCAAAAGAAATAAACAGATTTTTTCCCAAAAGAAGATATACAAATGGCCAACAAACATATTAAAAAATGCTCAACATCACTAATCATCAGGGAAATAAAAGTTAAACACCAATGAGATGCCATTTTACAACTATCAGAATGGCCATTATATAAAGTCAAAAACAATAAATGTTGGCATGGATGCAGTGAAAAGGGAATCTGTATACACTGTTGGTGGGACTGCAAATTACTACAACCTGTATGGAAAACAGTACGGAGATTACTCAGAGAACTAAAAATAGATCTACGTTTTGATCCAGCAATTCTACTTTTGGGTATCTACTGAAAGAATAGAAGTCATTATATCAAAAAGACACCTGCACCCAAATATTTGTTTGTTTGTTGCAGCAAAATTCACAATTGCAAAGGTATGGAATCAACCTAAGTGCCCATCAACTGATGAATTAATAAAGGAACTATAATATATATATATGTACACACACACACACACACACACATGCACACTATGGAGTACTACTCAGCCATAAAAAGAAATGAAATAATGTCTTTTGCAGCAACTTGAATTGAACTGGAGACCATTTTCCTAAGTGAAGTATCTCAGGCCTCCACAAGGCTTATAATTATAATAGTGTTCATACTGTACAGCATCTCACTGGTTTTCTCAACCCTGTGAGATTAGTTGTCTCCAATCACCATGAAGAGCTTTAGGCTCTGAGAGCGAAGTGACTTGTTAGACTGCACATGTGTGGTAAGTGGTGAAGCAAAGCCTTGAAGGCAGGTCTTCTGCCTTTCAGCACACACTATATCACAGGGAGACAGAGCCAACTGGGGGCACAGAGAACCTCACTTCTGAATGATCAGGAAATCACACAGGAAACCCATGCTCTTCCTCTCCCCATCCCTCACCTTTAATATTTCTATCTCATGGACTTGACTGTGGGAGCCAGTCTTTGGGGAGGAAGCAAGTCAGCGTCACTAAGGATATTATCAGCTTGGGTGTAGGGGTCGGGTTGTGGAGGTGGGGAGGAATTGGTGCCAAATAACCAGTCCTAGTGCAGGTATCACCACAAATACAGATGGCCCCTGACCTATGACGGTTCCACTTAAAAATTTTCAGCTTTACAATGATGTGAAAGCCACATGCATTCAGTAGAAACCATACTATGAGTACCCATACAACAATTTGGTTTTTCACTTTCAGTGTAGTAGTCAATAAATTACATGAGATATTTAACACTTTATTATTAAAAAGGCTTTGTGTTAGGTGGTTTTGCCCAACTATAGGCTAATGTGTTCTAGCACATTTAAGGTAAGCTAGGCTAAGCTTTGATGTTCAGTACATTTGGCATATTGAAAGCATTTAGACTTAGGATATTTTCAACTTACGATGGGTTCACCAGAACATAAGTCCCCACTGAAAGTCGAGGACTGTCTATATAGGTATGTATTTTCTCCAGTGCTGGCCCTCATTCTCTGCTGCCTGGCCTCAGGTGCCCTCAAAGTTTGCTAACCACAGAATCACCCCAATTTTCAGAGACTAGGACTGGTTCTGTTTATCTACTTGCCTTTCCTTTTCCCTTGGTCCTCCTAAAAAATATTGCTAGGAACCCCAACACGTTGGAAATAAACAAAGGAACCTTTGAAAATCTACATAAGAAGAACTGCAAGAAGCACCACAAATTGTTAACAGTGATTAATCCTGGAGAGAGGAAGATTTTAACTTTTAACCACTTTTGCAATATTTGAATTTTTATGATTGTGTACTACTTTGCATTAAATAACACAACTAAATACTTCAAGATATATATGTCTGTCAACTATGCAATGACAATACTATTTTTGCCTTTTAACATTTCTTGTCATAACTCTTATTGATATCTTATACTATTATTTCCCTTTTTACAAATTTATGTAAAGAAGCAGTCTGAAAACCATCATAAGGTAATAGAAACAATCTACCATTTGAAGTTGACTAATATGGATTTGTGTCCTTACTCCCTTGACTACTAGCTGTGTGACCATAGATAAATCATTCAACCTCTCTGTGCCTTGGTTTCCTAAAAGTTTACCAAATAAAGTCTATGGTTTCTCGCTAATCATTCATTGATAGATTATACCATTATTTCTATTGTATGGCAGGGTTGCTGGTAACCGCCCACTATCCATTCTTTTTTGTCCATTACTAGAATTCCCAGCTGCAAAAGGTATTCCTCAGCATCTGTTGTCGTCGATGAGGGGAAGTGATGTGTGCAACTTTTGGGTTGTGCCTTTAGAAGCAAAAAGCATGCCTTTTGCTTGAACTGTTTGTTCTCTCTTCCTGCTTGCTAAAATAATTAATACTGACTGAGGAGATGTATTGGCAATCCACCTTCTACCATGTAAAAGAGGGTAACACCATCCAGAATAGCAGATACGGAAGGAGTTTGGGCCATTAACACTATGAAGCTGCCTTATTGTTAAAATGCTGTATGAGAGAGAAAGACATTTCTATCTTGTGTAAATCACTTTTTATAAGTTGTGCTTTTGTTTCGCAGTTAAAGGTGGAATTTGGAATTGCAAGAGAAAACCAGGTTTATTCTGCTTTCCCCAACTATGATGTTTTAATTTGCCTTTCTTTAATTCTCTAGTTCAACTCTATGTATTCTTTTATGCTTTTTAGTGACACTGATTCTCTGTGGCCTTGAACAAATATGATGTCATAGTAGGAAATCACAATCATAAACCTTATGTATATTCATAACTTATAGTCAGCTTGCTCTTATGGATGGTTGGCAATACACAACGTACTGTTTATTTTACTAGAGAAATGTCCCCGAGTTCTATGTGCATGCTATATAGTCATACATCACTAGCAGCATTAATGATATGTTATAGTAAATGATCCTCAAGTAAATTTTTCTATAAAAAGTCCACATAAAGTTCTTGACGCTTTCAATGAGTTAACCCTTCTTTGTTTCCTGCCTGCTATTGATTGAAGGAGGCGAACTTGAATGGGCTTGATGCTAGGTGGGACAAGTGCCTCTAGAGGACTTGGCAAAGTCTTGCTCAAAGAGGTACAGACAGAGGAGGAGACAGTGGAGCCCGGACAGTATCCTGAATGATGTTGAACTTCAACCTGTTGCTCATCCCATTCTAGAAAGTACAGGATTAATTAGGGTCAACTGAGCTGATTGCACAGCTCTCCAGTGGTAAATCCATGTTACTTTTATTACCTAAAATTCCTAAAACTCTCATTACCACAGGTAATCTGCTATTGACTATTCATTGCAATCTTAAACAGCCTTACTAATATAATTAATATTTCCTACTTCTGCCTAAAAATTGAAAAAAAGAAGAAAAGAAAATATGGTAGGTAGTATGTAGACTTAGAGTTATATATCCTGAGTCACCCAGGGCAGTCCTGGTTTATACGTGGACTTATACCTGGCCTAATTGTTAATTATGCCCACCCCCTTTCAGTCTCAGAAGTGTTCCAGTATAGCTAACCAGATTAAATGCAAAAGAGAGCTTGTGGAAGGCAGAGGATACTTAAATGTTGAAATGGAGTAGGGATACCAGGAACAGTTATATAATTTTCTTTGCTGGAAGCTCCTAAAATTTATTCCTTAACTGAATATTCTAAGAAAATGGGTCATATCAAAGGGCTGAACAATGAATTTCGTTTCTGACATTGTTAGAGACAGACAAATTTCAAAATGTGTCTTGGGTAAGCCAGAGTCATTCTCAGTTACCCATCGTATCATCAGCAACCCCTACGAACCAGTGAGAACAAGTCACAGAGGACATGCAAGCAAAGCATGCCAGGGGCTAAAAACTGAAAATGGAATGCTATCAATGGCCCTTTACTTCTGATCCAATAGCTTTTTGCTAAAGCTGTTTTCATATGTTTCAGAACAATATCTGACCCATACATCTATTTCTTGGTGTTATGTTTCATTTCTATTGCTTAATTATAAGCTCCCGACTACTTATTTGTTGTGGTGCAGACTGCTAACTGTTCCCCAACATCCATTCTCTCCCTTCCCATGGTAATAGTGCTTTCCTCCCGCCCTTCTATATGGTAAGATGGCTGCCCAGCTCGAGACTAAGCCACTTGCCAATCTCCTTGGAGCCAGGTGTGGCCATCTTACTAAGTCCTTGACGATTGAATGTGAGAAGAAGGTGTATATAATATTTCTACATTGTTTGCTTAAAGGAAACTTCTTGCCCTGGATTTGTCCTTGTTCCCCTTGCTGAAAACTGGAACCCAGATGTGCCAGTCACCCAGTCTTGACCATGCTGATGGTGACCGTGCCCTAGCGCCTTGCTATTCAGAGTGTGGCCCTTGGACTAGCAGCATCAGCATTACCTGGAAGCTTTTTAGAAACACAGACTCTCGGGCCACATTCCAGGCCTATTGAATCAGAATCTGCATTTTAGCAAGATCCACCAGTGACGTGAATGCACAGTAACTTTTGAGAAGTACTGCCTTATGCGGTATGATGGGACAGCAGGGTGCAAGGAATGTAGGCCATTAATTATTTTGTTGAGCAGAGTTGCCTGCTAGCCTGGTCTGCCCACCAACAGACTATGATGATAGAGCACAGCAAAATTCTACCTTATTTAAGCCATTGAATGTCGGGGTCTCTTTTTGGCCTCTACCCTAAGTTATATGGGTTTTATTCTTTGTAATAGCAACCTACTTTTTAAAACCTCTGCTAGAATCTTGTGGAGAAAGAGAGGAGAAAGCATGTTGTTTCCTTTTTCAATCTTCTGGAGTGCTGTCTCCACCCTTTTGAAGAGTGCCTAAATTTAAATCAGTTTATGTTGATTTATTGGGGACTGGAAGAGTGGGGAGTGCTCTTAGCCCATCTTCCTGCATTTCACTCTGCATATTCCGACTATCATTTTTGGTCTCCTTCAGGATGCTAAGTTAAGAAGCTCCATATAAATATTAAATGAACTGAATACACAATGTCTCCGGAGATGGTTTTATTATTTTTTTTCCAGAAGACCCAAATTCTAACTAGCAGCATTAATCAAATAGACCACATTTATTATAAAGTACATTAGGGTGTGCATACTCTCCTCAGACGCTCACTCACTATTTAATTTAACAACAACCAAGTTTTCTTTTTACTTCATCCTTTCCATCTCTAGTTTGGTAAATGTGTCCCCTAGACTTGCAATTTCCCCACTTCAATCCAACAAATATTTACTTAATGCCTCCTAAGGCATTATATACTAGGTATTAGGTTAGATGTTAGAAAAATAGTGGTGAACAAGACAAAATAGATCTGGCCTCATATGTAGCTTAGCGTCTAATCAGGCAGAAGATAAATGAATAAGAATTATAATTACACAGCTGAAGAATATTAAGAAATGGAAAGTACTTAAAATATTCGTAATAATGTTTATTGATTGAATAATTGGAGAAAAATAAATTGACCATTAACCACCTTCCCTCCAAACCTCCAGGGAGACAGGGAATTCTCCCTTTCCTGACTTCTTCATTGCTTTGGGTTCATATTGGTCTTTGAGCATGTGAAAGAGAAGTTGGATAATTCACCAGCTGAAAATAAGGGCTGACAGTTAACGCACCTGGAAAAGGATTGGAAAGGAACTTGGCAAAATGAAAATACAGTCATGTGCCAAATAATGATGTTTTGGTCAATGCTGGACGATGTATGTGACGCTGGTCCCATAAAATTATAATGGAGCTGAAAAATTCCTACCACCTAGTGACATGTAGCAGTCATAAGGCTGTAGCACAGTGCATTACTCACAGGTTTGTGATGATGCTGGTCTAAACAAACCTACTATGCTGCCAGTTGTATAAAAGTATAGTTGTACAATTATGTGCAATACATAATAATAATGATAATTAAGTATGTTACTGGTTTATGTATTTACTTGCTATACTTTTTACTGTTATTTTATAGAGTACTCCTTCTACATATTAAAGAAAAAGTTAACTATGAAATAGCCTTAGGCAGATCCTTCAGGAGGCATTCCAGATGAAGGCATTGTTATCACAGGAGATGACAGCTCCGTGCATGTTATTGCCCCGTAAGACCTTCCAGTGGGAAAAGATGTGGAGGTGGAAGACAGTGTTACTGATGATCCAGGCCCTGTGGAGGCCTAGGCTAATCTGTATGTTTGTGTTTTAGTTTTTAACAAAAAAGTTTAAAAAGAAAAAGAAATGAAAAAGTTTAAAAATAGAAAAAAGCTTATAGAATAAGGATATAAAGAAAGATAATATTTTTGTACAGCTGTACAATGTATTTGTGTTTTAAGCTAAGTGTTTAGATATAAAAATAGTTACCATTGTGTTACAATTACATACAGTATTCAGTACAGTAACATGCCATACAGGTTTGTAGCCTGGGAGTAATAGGCTGTATCATATAGTCTAGGTGTACAGTCGGCTGCACCATTTAGGTTTGTGTATGTATACTCTAGGATGTTTGCACAACCATGAAATCACCTAACAACAGATTTCTGAAAACATATTCTTGTCATTAAGTGATGAATGACTGTAGTTGCATTTTGCTGGAAAGATTGGCTTAGTTTATTCTTTTCCTTGTTTTTAAAATAGTGATTGTACAATACGTTAAAATTGGAGGAAAGGAGCATTTTTGTATGTGTGTTAATCTTTATTATTTCTAAGGGAAGTGAGGTTGCATTTCATGTGCAGGTACTGATCTCTCACTCGGGGCCTTTGGGACTAATTCACGTCATTTTCCTTTTTTTTTTTTTAATTTCAGATTATTATGGGGGTACAAATGTTTTGGTTACGTGGATTGCTTTTGTACTGCTTGAGACAAAGTAATAAGTGTGCCCGTCACCCAGATAGTGTACATTGTACACATTAGGTATGATTTCACCCCTCCCTTCCTCCTCCCTCCACCTGCTTGATTTCTGTTGGGTTTTGCTTCCTGCTGTCACGTGAGTGCTGTTGGGTTTGTTCCAATTTAATAGTGAGTACGTGTGGTGTTTGTTTTTCCATTCTTGTGGGACTTCACTAAGGAGAATGGTCTCCAGTTCCATCCAGATTGTTACGAAAGGAATTAATTCATATTTTTATGGAGAGTAGAACTCCATGGTGTACATATACCGCATTTTATTAATTCATTCATGAACTGATGGGCACTTGGGTTGATTCCAAATCTTTGCGATTATAAATTATGCAGCAATAAACATTCTCCTTTCTTCTAGCATAATGCGGACAGGCCACAGTGACATACAATTTCTGGTATTGGGTCTATAGAGGGTCCATATTTCCATTTCTGTGTTGGCAAACAACTTGGAGATTTAAATATTATTTTCATTTAGTATTCACTACTAGGAGTTTTCTTTGAAGGCTTCAAAGATTCAGGCCATTTTCACAATACCACTGACTTTCCTTGAAAATCCATGGATGGAGAGGCTAGATAGGGGAGTAATAGTTGATGAGGTAAAGAGGAAGTTGCTCAGGACAAGAGACAAAAGGTGTTGCTGTTCAGACAAACTACTATTGGATAGGCCAATTCTGAGAGGGGAGGTTCTGCCCAGAGAAAACCATATTGTTTGAGTTACTTATTACTGCATAGGAAACCAACTAAACAGTTATTTATAACAGCCCTATTTTTGCTCATTGTTCTCCAATTTGGGCAGGGCTTGGTGGGGACAGCTTCGATCTGCTCCCTGTGGTGTTAGCTGGGATGGCTCACCTGGGCTGGTGGATCTATGATGGCTACACTCGCATGTCTGAAGCACGCAGACATGAACACACATTTGAGTGGCTGGAAAGGCCAGGCATGCCGAGCCTGTTTCTCTTTTTATGGCTTCTCTGTCCGGCAGGGTCGATGGACCCCTTTGTGAGGTATCTCAGAGCTCCCAAGAAAGTGAAAATATAAGTTTCAATGCTTCACAGAGCTTGGCATGGTGTTACTTCTGTTCCATTCTCTTGCTCAAAGCAAGTCTCAAGGCCATCCCAGATTCAAGGGAAAGGAGAAGATTCTCAGTGAGAAGCACACAGATGTGCAGGAATAGGAGGGCTGACTGGTGACCCACTTTGAATATAATCTGCTACACACTGTGTGTCTCCTCAGTAAAACTCACTGAACATAAGCATCCAGGAGTCATGAAGACTACAGTGGAGAGGGAAGGTTAGTGCCACACAAGGGTGTGGGTAGGAAACATGAAGTTATCCTATTCAACTTTAAGATTGTTGTTACTACAACCAAAAAGTTCAAAATGTGTTAACCTTATCAAGTTAATATCCCACTAAATCATTTGATTCTCACATCAACCTGCAAGGTTGTATCTTATGACTGAAAAAGCTGAGAGTTTTCCTTTGTCTTCTCATTTAACCTATATTTTCTTTAGCACTTGTATGCATTTATATGCTTATTTAATTTATTTACTTTATTTTGGCTTGTTGTAGGTATTCTTATAAACTGTCCTAATTCTGGGAGACAGGTATAAAGATAAATATAGTTTGCTACATGAACATGTTATTATTTATCTATTTTAAATCAGGCTCAGGGAGGTTTAGTGATTTGATCAAGATTACACACTTAGTGCAAAACAGAACCTAATGTGGTACTCAACTTTTCTAGACCTGAGACAAGTAAATTAAACTAAAATCTTAATTGTCTTTTCTATTGTAGGTTTCCTTAAACCCCTAGGTTACACAAGGCTCACATGATTATTAAACACACAAAAAAAAGGAATATAGGAAACAATTCTATATATAAATATTTTTTATTCAATATGGTCATGTTGTACAATAGATCTCTTGAACTTGTTTTAACTTATCTAACTAAAAATTATTGGTACTCTAAATTTTTGGTATCCTTTGACCAACATTTCCCCAACCCTTCACCCTCCCCAGCTCCCGGTAACAGCCATTCTACTCTCTACTTCTATGAGTTCAACTTTTTTAGATTCCACATATAAGTGAGATCATGTGGTATTTGCCTTTCAGTGCCTGGCTTATTTCACTTAACATAATGTCTTCCAGGATCATCCATGTTATTGCAAAGAATAGGATTACTTTCTTTTTTAAGGCTGAATGGTATTCCCATTGTGTGTATATACCACATTTTCTTTATCCATTCATTAGCTGATGGACAATTAGATTGATTCCATATCTTGGTTATCATGAATAATGCTTTGGTGAACATGGGAGTTCAGATATCTCTTCAAAATACTGATTTTATTTTTCCTTTGTGTATATATACCCAGCAGTGAGGTTGCTAGATCATATGGTAGTTCTATTTTTAATTTTTTGAAGAACCTCCATACTGTTTTCCATATGGCTATACTAATTTACATTCCCAACAGTGTGTAAGGAGTCCCTTTTCTCCACATCCTTGCCAACATTTGCTATCTTTCATCTTTTTGGTAATAGCCATTCTAACAGGTGTGAGGTGATATCTTATGTGTTTTTGATTTGTATTTTTCTCATAATTAGTGATTTTGAGCATTTTTTCATTTATCTGTTGGCCATTTGTATGTTTTTTTTTTTGAGAAATGTCTATTCAGATCCCATTTTGCCCATTTTTTAATCAGATTGTTTGATTTTTTTTCCTGTTGAGTTATTGGAGCTCCTTATATATTCTAAATATTAATCCCTTGTCAGATGGGTAGTTTACAAATCACTGTCAACATCACTAAGCATCAAGGAAATGCAAATCAAAATTACAATGAGATAGTATTTCACCCCAGTTAAAATGGCTTCCATCAAAAAGACAGACAATAATGAATGCTGGCAAGAATGTGGAGAAAGGGAAACCTTCATACACTATTGGTGGGAATGTAAATTAGTATAGCCATTATGGAAAATAGTATGGAGGTTCTTCAAAAAATTAGAAGTAGAATGACCATATGATCCAACAATCTCACTACTGGGTGTATATATAAAGGAAATAAAATCAATATGTTGAAGAGATATCTGCACTCCCATGGTCACCAAAGCATTATTCACAATAGCTGGAATTAGCTTAGTACTTAGGAGTATCAAAGTGCAATGTATACAGTTTCACACATTGAAAAGAGGCAAATATGGAAATTTGAGAACCACTATAACAGCTTATGATCCTGAAGTTCTTATAATTCATCTCTGAAGGCCAGAGAGATATTTTAAAATGTCGGGAAGAATTTAGGGCAGTGGTAAGATAAAAGTCAAAGACATGATATGAGGACCAAACTGATGGATGCAATGCAGCAGAAAACAGGGTGTTTTAATGCAGATGATGTACGAGATGCTTGAAAATATGATCTCATCTAATTCTCACAACAACACAGTTTTACTGATTTGAATGTTGAATGAAACACAAGAACCATTAAGGAACTTTCTTATGGACCCATGCTTAGTAAAAAAGAAAACTAATTTGTCTAACCTCATATAATCAACATTTAAATTTATTAACAATTCAAATTGCACAGAATTCAATTGAACTGAATATTTTTCAGGTCTTTCCAGCTTTTTCCATAAGGCTTTGAAGATGCCACAAAGGAATGTACTTGGAATTAGAAACACCTGACTCTGCCATTTTACTGGTAACACTTTGAGCAAGTCAGTTTCACATCTTCAAAATAGAAAGGATGATGCCTTCCACACACAGAGCCTATGGGCATAAACCAGACACCTCAGTGAATGGACTTCACAAAGAGCCCGGTCCGAAAATGCTCTGAGTAAATAAATGCAAGTCCAACGAGGCATGATTGTTATTCCTACTCTGTCTGAGGCTGGAAACAATAGAAGAAGATCAACAGTTATCCCAGTCTGGTTCACAGGCTCAAGAAGGAACTTGAAATAGCTTTCTAAATGAGGTTTGGGAATTCTTTGTGGATTTCAATTACCCATCCTATTGCTGGACCTCATTAGCGCATGTAATTGAAAACTGGCTCTGTAAAATGACAACCAGGCACCTCCAGCTCTAAGGCAGTTACTTTGGTATTACTCCGTCTCCATTCCCTCAGAAACACCCCAGCAGCCACCCCTCAGACAGACCCTCAGCAGCTGGAGAGAAAGAACGAAAATTCTTCCATTACTATATTTCCTGTGATCACAGCCTCCATGGGGGATTTTGCTCCCTAGTGTATATTTGCAACGTGTACACAAACAATGGCAGTACAATAGGTCTTACAGAAATCCTTAATAATGGTTTCCTTAAAACACGCATTCTCAATGGGAGGCAATATGGTCACCAAGGGGTCAAAACTGGTTCTTAGGAGGTGAAAAAATCATAGATGTTACAATGGTTTGTGGATGTCATGGTATAGAAACAGATTTATAGTTTATCTATGGTATTAAAATTTCATGGAGAGCAGATGATCAGAGAAAAGACAACTAAAAATTCTCCTTAAAGGAGGGGAAAAATGATTGGGATAACACTGCCTTAGAGAAAACATAAAATTGCCCCGCTCAGGTTTTGACTTTAGGAAGAAGGAGAAGACAGAGCTATCCTCTCTACCTCAGCAGTATAGAGGGTTTTGTTCATAAGGACAGTGGCTGCAGAGAAAGCTTCTGTAGACAGGCTGCCTGCTTGTTTGAAGCCTGGTTCAGTCTTATAGAGCTGCATGGTCTTGAGCTAGGTAACTAACATCTCTATGACTCATTTTTTTTTCTATAAAGTGAGTATTGTAATACTTGACACTTAACGTTGTTGTGAGGGAGGTTGGACCCAGCCTATATTTTCCAGAAGATGAAGAGTAGAAGAGCTCTGGTGCTCATTACTCCACATCCTCTAGGTGATCAAATCCAGGCAACGTTTTTTTTTTAACTTTGAGAATTTTGAAAACTATAGACTATCTAGAAATAAAATATAGTAATAGATGGAATATAGAAAAGAGCAGACATAATATACATTTCCATAACATGAAGAGTTCATTTGTGTTAGCATTTGCTGTAGTCTTTTTGGTGTGTAAAAATATTAAATTATACAATATATGTATATGCCCCTTGTCCTCCCTATACCTCTAGTCCTGTCATTATGAAGCGAACTTTTAGAAAGTGCCTACTGACTGCTAGGTATGATTTCCTTAGAGATAATTTTGCTGAATGGGTAGCCTGAGGCTTATCTCTTGAAGCTTAACTCTGTGCCAAAACAAAGTAAACATTTCATTCAGGTTAAGATCAAACTGATATTTTCTCCAATTTTCTCCGACAATATTTTTTGTGTATATGTGCCAGACATTTTTGAATTGGGAGCAGAACTGTAGCACTAAGCCTAGAAATGAGCTTTTTAAAATGAAAATACGAGGAGCTGGAGTAAGTGACATTTTCTCCATTAATTGAAGCGGTATTTCTTGTGCACCTAGTATGCACCAGACATTTTTGAACTGGTAGCAGAACTGTAACACTAGGCCTAGAAATCAGCTTTTCAAAATGAAAATCCAGGTAGCTAGAGTGAGTTGAGAATTAAGCCAGTCTCCATGCTTGAGTTGGCATTCCAGACGTTTCTCACAAGTGCTAATGAATAACCCACTTCTCCTATAAAAAACAAATCCCACAGTGGCTTTGGAACTGTTTACAGAGGACTCAGTCCCTTTGCTTTACAGTGTAGATCTCAGCAAAGGAAGATGCAAGCTGCTGCTTTAGTATTAGAACTGGGAGTCGCACTGGATTGTACACTGGTTTGCCAGTTGTCCTGGCAGTGGAGAATTCTGTGGCTTGCAAATGCCCAAGAGGCAAAGGAGTGAAAGTCTTGAGTCCTGAGAGAGACAACCCTTAGAAGCTGGCGTCCCTTGGGCTCCCCAGGCACTAGGCAGTGGCCCAAGAGCTGGGATCTCATATGCAAATGGCTGAGAGCCTGACTGGCCTCAGGTATGCTTATCTGCTAATCTAGTGGAGCCAAGGAGACAGTTTGTTTAGATAACAGGTTGCAGGATAATGGCCCCTGCTGGGAATGGCATGTTCCCTCCTGGGGGTGACCCTTAGATCTTGGAATTTAGCTGAGAGGATGAAACAAAGTGTGGTGCTCCTGAGGAGGTCTGCAAAACAGAGCTATGGAGTGCCCCATGTGGTTTCCATTGTGGCCTGAAAGTGTTTCTGCTGGTTTCTCTCTCTCTCTCTCTCTCTCTCTCTTTCCATCTCTCCCTCTCCTCTAAAAGCAAAAATACAAATTTTAGATGTTTTGGAATAGTCCATTGAACAGTAATTATTCATATCATGCTAATAACAATTTTATCTACCACATTCTAAGTGCGTCTGGAGGGCCGGACCCAATGTCAGGCTACTGTCACGACACTGAGAATCAGGTGGGGGTGTCTCCATTTGACAAATGAGACCTAAGCAGATATAGGGCTTCATTCTTTCACTCACTCACTCCTTACTCAGAAAACATGTATCAAGCCTTATCTATGTTCTAGGCACTGTGCTGATGCCTTAAAGAGCTCGTAATTTCCCACAACTAATAAAGGCAAATGCTATAACTAAAAATCACATTATTATTTTATTTTGTTGAAATTGGTGAAGAGGGTGGCCTCTAAACCAGAGAGGGAATGCTGTACAGTACTGGTTTTTCAGCACAAGATAAAAGAAAAAAATGTCTCATTAAATTTGTTTCTATTTCCAAACATACTCCTGGAGTGGGAGAGGATGGGATGGAGAATATATGAAGCAAAATGTATTTGTGGAACCGGCTGAAGAAGAAGAGGGAAAAAAAGGAAGTAGCTTAGTATTTCTTTCTTTTTTCAAGTGCTCTTTCCTTGGTCTGTTTCCAAGCGCCCTGTGCTAACTTCTATCATAGAGTGAATTTGTAAAATACTCCTCTTTCTCCGACACACTGTAAACAAATCGTAGTAAGTCTCCTTGTAGACAGAGGGTACCTTTTACACCCAGTACTTCGAGCATTTTAAAAAGCCCTTGCAATTTGAATAAAATGAACAGATGAATGAATGCACAGATGGATGGATAGATGGATGGATTTCTCTTGGGTGATTCTCCCACAAACATAAGCACATACACACAGATTCACATAGAAAACAAAATTGCACAAATTCATATATAGTCTCAGAAAAACACACAGATGAAAACTCTGTTGTCATTACCAAAGCCCTCCATTCTCTGGTCCAGCCATCTCATGTGGCTACCTCTTTGGTCCCCACTCATCTCCCAAGCCCAATTCTATTAGCTCGATCCCTCCACCATTCAAACCTCCCTCTCTCAGTGGACACAGGTTTAATAGCAAGTTAACGAGCCAATCTAATAGTATGCCTAGAAGAAAATTAGTGCAGCTCCCAGAAGCTCTGGTTTTTGGACACTGTACGGCTCTGGAAGGGATTTTGGCCAGCCTATGTTGTCTTGTAAGAGAGACTCTTATTTGGGGGAATTTTAACTTGAGCAGGAGAGAGGGTGACAGGTTCCAGAAAGAGATAATCAGATAGGATCAAGATGTGAAATGCCCCTGTTAGGTGTGAAGAAAGTAGAGAGGAACTAACTTTATAGTGTCTTTGATGTCCCAGATATTCTGCTAGATATTTAAATGAGTTAGACCATCTAATCACCATGAGAATGAAAGTTTCCTGTAGGTGCTATTATTCTCATTTTGCAAATGAAGAAGCTGAGGCTGAGAATGAAAAGGGGCTTGCCCAAGGCTCATAGCTTAGAAGTAACCACCACCAGTTTAGGAGCTATTCCTACTCCTAATGCTGGACCTTTAGACATGTTTATTTCTTCCTTCCAGCCCATATTCCTCCACTGAATGTTTACCAAGTGTCTATTATACATACAAAACACTGTTCTTAGTATTACTGGAAATCCAAACATGGAGTAGAACCAGTCTTTGCCTTTAAAACATATATATTAGAATCTGACAGGGTAATGCAAATGGATACATTATTATAAGATATCTGGGGAAATGCTCTAAAAGCAATATTAATATAAGCACATTTCTTGGAAGGTCACAAGATGGAGAGAACACTTCCTATGGAAGGAAAAATGCAGCATTGAGTTGGGTCTTAATGGGTGAGTGTTTTTTCCCCAGGAAGAGATGATACTATTGGAGAGGAAAAACTTTTTCTCTATCCTCTTATATGCAGTCCTTCGAATTAAGCAGACAAAAGACAGATTGGCAAGGTAAAAAAAAAGACAGATTTTTGTTCACACACGTACAATGCACATGGGAGTTCATAACTTACTCAAAGAGGCAGTTGGAATTTGGGGCTTGTGTACTATTTTAATAGGGGGAGAAGGGAACTTTTGGGAAAACAAATGACTTGTAGGAGCCCTTAGGAGAGGTGTCACTGCACAGGATATGATACCCCTGAAGTATGACACCTTGCCATGCTGAGTACTTCGAATGGAAGGACATTGGAAAGGCCTCAAAGGCAAAGTCTCTCTGACTTTCTCCCGACCCCCTTTGTCCCCTGAAGCCATATTATAGAAACCACAATTCCTCTTCTCCAGGACAGGTCACAGGAACCAGAACCTTTCTCCCCCAAAGCAAGCCATAAAGCCTAGAAAGGCCACTCTCTCCCTTCTCCCTTGAAGACTCTATTTCAGAAGGGGTCCAGCCCTATACCAAGGAGGAAGGAAAATGCTGGCCTACACAGAGAGGCTCAGAAGAATCTGAACAGACAGGCCTGGCTGGCTTTCTGCCTCAGTGTGTCACTATTCGATCATCCCCTTTTGTTCAATCACATTTCTGCACACTGTCCATTCTTCACCGCACCTAAGCATGAAAATAGACAGCTGTCCCTGCTTCTGTGGGTCTTCATTTCTGAAAGCTCACATGAAACTTTGATTAAATAAATTTGTTACGCTTTTCTCTTGTTAACCTGTCTTTTGTTATGGGAGTGTCAGCCTTGGCCCTTATGATAGGTGAGAACAGATGTGAGATATAAGAGATTTGTGACAATGTCTGTTGAGATGAAGAGCCCACTTATGGTGCCTGGTAATAAGGCTGAAGCTTCCCTAGTTGCTCGTGGAGAGGCGATTTACAACAGAGTTGTCTCTCTCTCTTTTTTTTCTTTAGAGATGGGGTCTCATTATGTTCCCAGGCTGGAGTGCAGTGGCTATTCACAGGTCTGATCATAGCTCACTGCAGCGTCAAACTCCTGGGCTCAAGTGATTCTCCTGCCCCAGCCTCTCAAGTAGCTGGGACCACAGGTGCGTGCCACCACACCAGCTGACAACTGAGTTCTCTTGACTTTGAATGGAAGGCTCTGCTTTTACCCAGATAAGGAAGTTCAGGACAAAAGAATATTCTCAAATGCCTTTAACTCAAAATAACTTTTATGGCATTATAGCATATTCTAGACCCCTTCAATACAGAGAAAGTCACTGTCCTAAAACTTATTACTGCTTTGTGAAAAATATGCAAGAATACCTCTTACCTTGTATGAAGCAGGATGTTTTGACAGGGCTCTTTAGACTCCCTGGCATTTGAAGACCCAACAAAGCCAACCATTAAGTTTATTGCTCTTTCTTCTTCTCCTCCTGATTATCCTCATGATCATTGTTATTACTACCATCGTAGTCATTGTAGGGGGGAAGGGAGTGATCGCTTTCCTCCTCATCATAAGGGTCTCAGCCAACACTCCTGTGACAATAGGCTAAGAAAACAAAAGCATAACAAATTTATTTGATCATAAGTGACATGACACAAGAGCCTTCAGAATGAAGATCCAAAGATGCAGGGAAAATCGTTTATTTTTATGCTTAAGTTCCGTAAACCAGGGACAGCCATGGAGAAATGTGATTGGACAAAAAGAGTGTGACCTAATGGTAACAGAGTGAGTGGGGAAGCCCGGCAGGGCCTGCCTGTTCAGATTCTTCTTGGCTTCTCAGAGCAGCATTCCTTTCATTCGGGTGTGGGGCAGAACCCTTTCTGGAATGGGAGTCTTATAACCTGCAATCAGACAAGGTAGGTCAGAGAATTTCTTTGTGGCCAGTTCTTACACAGAAAGGTAGGGAGAAGTTATAGTAATATTTTTAAGTATTATGGCTGGCTTTGGGGAAAAGGGGTTCTGGCTTCTATGACCTGCCTTGGGGAAGAGGAATTCTAGTTTCTATGGCTTGCCTTGGGAAAGAATGAGGAGCGAGAGACAGGAGGGCAGGGGAAGGTCAGAGACAAACTTTGCTTTTGAGGCTGTTTCTGAGGCCTTCACTTTGGGCTATCATTTTCTGAGCCCCAACATCATCATTGTCATCATCATCATCATCATCATCATGCTCATTCTTCCCTGAGTCGCTGGCCAGAGGTAAACGGAGTGTGAGGAATTGGTATAAAGGTCAGCACTGGAGTGGCAAATGATGATTGGCACATTACTTGATTTTTATATTAAAAATCTAAAAGTTAATCTTTGCTGAGGGTCACATTGAGATGCTTGCTTCATCAGGGGCATCTTTAGGAGTCAGCACCATGGAAAAGACATCAAGACCAAAATCAAGAACTAAAGGACCGCACTTTTGACAATCGTTTACCCAACTGGAACCAGACCAGGAACTGCTGGTGGAATTACCTGGCCTTCCATCTCTGTAAAAAGGCAATGGCCACCAAAGGGAGTGCTGTCCCTATGTGCAAACGGTACCGGCATGTGTATGAGTCTCTCTGCCCCATATCCTGAGTCTCAGCCTGCGACAGCAGCTGGGCAGAAGGCATGTTTCCTGGGAAGGTCTGACCTGGCTCCACACCATCTCTCCCCTGTCCTCCCTCCTTCCAAGGTGGTAAAAGGGGGACCTGTGTGCATGGTGATCCTTATCCTGGAACCCTAAATCATGACTTAACTAATAATAAAAACTTCTTGGAAGCCAGGCACTGTGGCACGTGCCTGTAGTTCCAGCTACTCAGGAGGTTGAGGTGAGAGGATAGCTTGAGCCTAGGAGTTCCAGGCTGTAGTGTGCAATGATTGTGTCTATGAATGAATAGCCACTGCACTCCAGCCTGGGCAAAAGGGTGAGATTCCATCTCTAAAAAACAAGCAAACAAAAATCATTAGAAAAGTATTTTAAAAACCTAAAAGTTTAGTGTTTTTTTCAAGGTCATCAAATAGGAGTAAATACCAAATGCCTCTGACATTATAAATATTCATGTACCCACTTTACTGGCCATAGAGAAATGTCTTTTTGTCTTCCAGAGGTTCTAACCTTAAGGCAACATGTCCAGGAAGAGTGACAGGGCCATTTGAAATAAAATTATCTTAAAGAGATGAAACTAAGGCTTTTAACCTGGATAGTCTTATAAAATACAAACAGGAAATTAGATAGGAGAATGAATCTCTAAATTCTTATTTCCAAAAGCTGTAGTCATGGCCTGCAAATCTCAGGCTACAAAGTGAAATCATGAATTTTCTGAGAAGAAACACTGGTTTAGATTTAACTATTGGAAAATGAGGGCAGAAACACATCAAAAGGGGACCCCTGCAGTGAGAAGCATTGAAGATGAGTTCTTTCTGGAACTGTAAGAGCCTGGGATTTTGACACATTCTATAACTGACACCCAGTGAGCCTTCAGGGTATAGAAACAGTACTTTAAAAATTTTTTTTAGCATCTTAGACTAATTTGGGAAAAAGAAAAAAAAAAACAGTGTAATTATTGCATTAAAATTCTTTTTTAGATTTAATAAACTCCGAATAACTTTGCCTAGTCAAAGTTCTTAAAATTCTTGCTTCAAAGAATAAGTCAGGTGTGGTGGCACATGCCTGTAGTCCCAGGTACTCAGGCAGCTGAGGCAGGAGGATTGCTTGAGCCCAGGAGTTTGAGGTTGCATGAGCTATGACGACGACACTGCACTCTAGCCAGGGCGAGACACTATCTCAAAGTAATAATAATAACAACCATCATATATATGACTATTGATAATATTTTCATGATTCTGAAAAGCCTTTTCACAGCTATTTCATTTTGAAAACAATGATACCAACTTACTAAATCCACCGATGACTTGTAAATCGACAAGTCTAAAGAAATAGGCTGTGCGGGAAAACAGGTTTTGCAAATAAATCTTTTCCCCAAGGAGGTGTTCAAACAGCAATTCGTAATGCAAATCCTCTCTTACAATAGTGCAAAGTGAATAAAACAAAGATATTTTAAAAATCAAATGAAAGTTTACAATGAAATAAAAATACATGATAGGACCACTCACTGCTAGTCTCTAGGGCCCATTTGTGAAAATTTGAAAAAAGCCTTTTTCCTTTAGGACGTACCTAATGACGGTGTCTGGGACATGCTACCTCAAAAGATGGCACCTTGGCATCTGAGAAAGCAGAAGCAAAAAGGCTGCTCTCACTTTCCTCTTGCCCTTTTCCCCTGAAGCAGGCCATAAAACCTGGGAAGGTCACTCTGACCTTCTCCCTCCCATCTCCCTGAAGATCCTCTGGTGACAGGTATCCAACCCTATACCCCTCAGAGGGAAAGAATGTCACATGGGGACACCAAGAAGAACCTAAACAGACAGGCTTTGCTGTGTTCCTCCCAGTTTATTTTCATTGGTTCATACCCTTTTGTCCTCCAATCATACTTGTGCATAACTGTCCATAGAAATCACAGATTTCCCCATTCTTTGTTTATTTGTTTCTTTTACAGAGGCTCCTGTGTCTCATAAAACTTCTACTAAATAAATTTGTATGCTTCTCTATTATTACTCTGTCTTTTATTATAGGGATCTTACCCATGAACCTTGTGATGGGTAAGGAAAAGATATTACTTTTTGTCCCCCACAATAGCAAGGCTGCACAGGACACAGCTTGGCCAGAGGAGCTTGGGCCTGATTTCAGCTCTAACACCCTTTCCACTGCGCACCCTTGTATAACACAACCTGCACAACATATGTCTTCTCTGCAGAATGACACGAAAGTGTGCCACCACTTGTGTTCATACACATGCACACACACACACAAAATCTCTGAAAAGATGCAAAGGAATTGATAACATTGGGTGCCCCTGAGAAGAGATCTGGGTGAGGACGGTGGGAAGAAACACCTCCTTGCATATACTTTGGTGCTTTTTGAATTGTGTGATTATTGTTAAGTGTACATTACTTACTAAAAATAAAATAAAACAAGCAATTTGATGGAAACTTTATTTTGAAGTAGAGAATAAAACATACACACACTTGAGTCTTAAAAAAACACAGTGTGCTGTC
The DNA here is from genome assembly GCF_041146395.1 of Eulemur rufifrons. NCBI lineage: Eukaryota > Metazoa > Chordata > Mammalia > Primates > Lemuridae > Eulemur > Eulemur rufifrons. Next base: position 52,173,393 of record NC_090990.1, read on the forward strand.
AAGAGTGCTTTGACTCCAGGGCCTGAATAGGATTCAGTGAACAGACCCCGGGGGCCTGAAGGAGGCATTTCCAGCAGGGAGAGAATGGTGAATGCCAAGGCCGGAGGTTAGCAGGGGACCCAGGGAGAACTCAGGAGGCCTGTTTGGCTGCACAGGGATCTGCACAGGGGGAGGTGGTAGATAAAGTTGGCAGGAGTCAGGAATCATAATGTGGAAGGCCTTAGTTTCTAGGCTGAGGTATATAAAGTTTGCACAGCAGGTAAACAATGAAAAGCTTTTAGCTGGAGATGACATCAGATTTCTTCTCTAATAAGTTTATATATTATAGTTCTTCGTGGAAAAAAAGAAAGTTTTTAAAAATAAAAGTTCTTACTAGATTACTAGATTACTGGTAATCTAGTAGTAATCTACTAGTAATTTAGTAGATTAGCAAGCACTGGCAATATTATATCAGTTATCTGAGGTAGTATTCTTTAAAAAATACTTTTTTCCCAATATTTTTACACTACGCAGAAATCTAAGAGTTATCAATTAATTTTTATTATCGATTTCTAAATGCAGCAGAAACCAAAAGGTTTTAATTCCCACTCTGCCAAGTAAGAAAAGTCCAGTAGGCTGGGCACGGTGGCTCACACCTGCAGTCCCAGAGCTTTGGAAGGCCGAAGCTGGAGGATCACTTGAGGCCCTGTATTAGAGACTAGCCTCGGCAACATAGAGAGACCTCATCTCTACAAAAAATAAGAAAATTAGCCAGGTGTGGTGGCTCGTGCCTGTAGTCCTAGCTATGTGGGAGTTTGAGGCAGGAGGATCACTTGAGCCCAGGAGTTTGAGGCTGCAGTGAGCTATGATCCTTCCACTGTGCTGCAGCCTGGGTGACAAAGTAAGACTCTGTATTCAAAAAGAAAGAAAAGTCCAATATAACAAAATAAATAAGATCAAGAAGGGGGGCCACCCAATAATGACCAAAAATATTGAAACCAGAAAATATAATACTTTACACTACAGGTCAGGATTTGAGTGATTATGATACAAATAAAAATAGACTTCCAAATCTGAGATTATGAATTTCTGTACTATAGGAGTTTCTCTTTCTTTTTAAACCTTTACATGTATTAATTTAAAATTTTGTGTGCATAAATGCTTTTCATGGGTTATTTTCAGAAAATGAACTGTGGGTATCATATACAGATTCCGGAGGAATAGAAAACGTATTTAAATTAAAATGAGAAGCTTAAATTGGATAGATGTGAATGAAATGCTTCGTAGAAGGTATCCATAGAAACCACTTAAAATAAAAAGAAATGTTAATTCTCTTTGTAAATTGAGCTCCCAGAATCAAAATGAGCTTGAGACATTTAATGTAGGTGGGAATACTCTTTGGCCTTATCTACATGAAACACACTAATTGACAATTATATTTTTTTTTGGCCATGGTCTCAACTGATAGTCACAACCAATTTATAGCCACAGAGTTGATGGAATTCAGCTAATAAAATTGCTGAGATACATTGACCCAACTTGTTGATTTAATCAGGTGTGTGATCAGAGAATCACAGCTGTAGTGTTCCAACCTTTCAGCAGTTTCTTGACAGCACAAGAAATTAAATTTTAGCTACCAGCTTATAGTGATTATAAAGCAATTTGTGGACACCATTAGAAATCATTTTAAAAGAAAAAGTTTTCCTTTGCAAACTTCTCAACAAAAGTTTCTATTTTCCATGTTTTTTTCCAGGCCCATACACAAGCAGATATGTTCTACATTGCTGCAGTCAGTGTTCAGAATCCAGTGTTCTGCTTCTGTTTATATAAAGACATTGTAAACATTTTCTGGTTACTACATTTCCTTTTAATTTAATCCTCCTTTTTTAATGATCACAGATGATATCACTAAATTGATGATCGTTTCAGAAATGCAAACTGTTCACTATTACTAACTGTATTTAATTCATTAATTGCTAACTGTAGCTTTTTCCTACTGTTTCCATTTTACGTAGTTCTCTAACTAGCTATTTTTGACTTCACCCACTTCATATTTCAGTTGATGTATTCTAGGTCTGTGGTTTGTAAAGGTCTCAGGCGTGCTCAAATATTTTAGCCTCAGGATATCTTTACACTCTTAAGAATTATTGAGGATCCAAAGAACTTCTGTTTAGGAGGATTAGACCTACCAATATTTCCCACATTAGAAATTAAACTGAGACATTTTAAAAATATTTATTTTAAAATAACAATAATAAATGCATTATATGTTACCATAAATAACTTAATTTTTATTTTTGACAAAATAAACGATATTTCTCCAAACCAAAAAATTTGGTGAGAAATGTGGCATTGTATAACATTTTTCGAGTCACTTTAATGTCTGTCTAAATGGAAGACAGCAGGATTCTCCTATCTACTTCTGTATTCCGTTTGTTGCACGCATCTCACTTCAAGTAGCTTCTAGAAAACTGAAAGTGAAAAAGGCAGAAACATCTTAGTATTATCATGAAAATAGTTTTGACCTGAAAGGGAATTGGGAATCCCTAGGGCTTCAACCACACTTAGTAACCCCTATGACACACACTAATATACAAAATTATCACCTGACTATGGGACAACATGGTGTGATTCATAGTCCCGGGAAGACACCATCCCAGAAAAGAGTCCTAAGACTCTTTTTTTGTGTGTGTTCAAAGAAACTGATAGCAGTGATAGTTTATTGTCAAGTTCTTCCTACTTTACTTTCTCTGCAGGTGAGTAAATATTCACCTGTTTGTTAGTATGTCTTCAATATACCCCAACTAACTTGCAGGGTCTCTTGCATATTTTCCAACTTAACATAAGTTTAGCCTGAGGCTCAGAGGCTTAGGCAGATAAGAATATTTGGCTAGAATTTAATGACATTGTTTTTTCACTATGTTTATTTTTATTATTACCATCTATTTAGAGTAACTCATTTTGGTTTTTAATTTAATAAAGTTTAATTTTAAAACATTTTATTTGGTTTTTAAAAGTACATTGATTTAAAGAAAAAATAGTTATTAAATAATAGTATGAATGGTATGAAGACATGCAAAAGTATAATAATAAAGTGAATAACTGTGTTTTGGAAAAAAAATGACTTAACTTTATCCCCAATTTAGAGGTAGGGAAATCAAGGCATAGAGAAAATTGACTTGTTGGAGGTGGCCACAGTCAGAGACTTAAACTCTGGCCTCCTGACTCTCAATCCAGAGCTCTTTTTACTACGGCATAATGAGTGCTAATGTCTAACATTTAACATTTTAACATTAGGGCCTGCCTCTGAAGCCAGACAGATCCAGGTTTAAACCCCAGTGCCATTTCAGTGCTTAACTTCTATTGTCCTCGGTTTCTTGATTTATGAAGTTGACATAATATCTATTTCATCTACTTAATATTTTGTCAATATTAAATGAGATAATATTTTAAATGGTTTAAAATGGCTCCTGGCCCTCAATAGACAGAGCTATTTTTATTAGCTGAAGTTACTTTTAGTGAACTGCAGAGCATTTGGAGCAAAAGGATCTTCCCAGCCAAGGCTTGGCTCCAGTGTGTGTGAACTGCATCTGCCACTTGGATCCTTACTTAATTAAAGGCTGGAAACCATTGCATTTCTAACTCGTCTCTGGTTGCAGGGAAGGGAGGTGAAAAGTGTTAACTGGGAAACTTATGCAGCCAAGGGTTAAAATAGCTGAAGAATTCTTGCCTCTCCTGTCTGGGATGCAAAGCCAAGTGTGTTTGCTTTGTGAGCGCAGGAATGCTTCTGGTGAGCCATGTTTGTTGTGGAAGCTGACTTGATCAAAGTGGGGAGAATTAAAATGATCCATCAGAATAACAGTCACGGCTGTATATGAACTCTCTAGACAGAACCTTGAACCTGAAGCCTCCCACTGAGGATAGACAAGTCAGCTGATGGCAGCTGGGAGGAAAAGAAAAGAGTCTCTTTAGGCAGAGGAGTGCAGCTGGGAGACAAAGACCCCGGGTGGGAAACACTAGACAAGGGTTCAGATTTGGTGAGATGAAGAGGTAACACAGAATGCTAACCTTGTGTTCTTTAGGATTCTTGCAACACCAAGGTTGTGGCTTTCAGCGTCAATTTTTAGAGTGGAGTTACTAACTAAAGAAAGTAGTTTTAGTACTAAAGCATTTGGTGCTGGGGAAACTGCTAATTGCACTGGAGATCCTGTGCTAATTGCACCAAAGTGTTCTAAGGCACGATGTCACACTTCTCCCCGTCTTAATTTCCAAATGTTAAAAATTTCTCATTATAATTAAATGGTATGGAAGGGTCGGCCCCTAAGTGGCTGGCATTATTCTTGATTGTTTATTCAGTCCCTTCCCCCCAGAATGAGGATTAGTAAAACTTTGATATTTTATCAAGTATAAAATGACCTTGGAGCCCTAACTGTTGCTAAGTTAGGATATCTAAATGAGGCATCCAAGGAATCATAAAGCAGAAGGGTTGGATGAGATGTAAAGAAGTCTACTATATGTATATATATATATTTAGAGCTCATATATACACATTTATATATATATTTATTGCCCAGGCTGCATATATATATGTATATATACTCATATATATACATATTTAGAGCTCACTTTGCTGTCCAGGCTGGAGTGCAATGAGCTCACTGCAGCTTCCAACTCCTGGGCTCAAATGATCCTCCCACCTCAGCCTCCTGAAGTGCTGGATTACAGCTATAAACTATCACGACTGGCCTCCTACTCATATTTTAGGGATGGGGAAACTGAGGCCCAGAGAAAAGAAACAACTCGCTCAATATTGCACAGTTGTCTGCCTTTCAGGCCATTGCTTGCCTGTTGCCACGTCAAAGCACCCACAGACCGTGGACTAGTGGCCTAGAATACTGCCCACATGAGAGAGTGTGTCACCTTGTGGGCATCTGTAATTTTAAATGCTGCAGGGATATTACTCCATGTTTTGGCAATAATAACAATGACCCTGCTTTTTGTTTGATTTCACTTTTGGTTTTGCTTTTGTGTATTTTGGTTTATCTTTTTATCTCTGTCACTGTCAGGACACTCTTCACCAGGATTCTCCTGAGTAGGTAGTTACGGAGTGTAGTCTCTATAACGGTCACTAACTCACCCAATACTGCTTCCAATGAGAGAATTTAATAATCATATCTTATATTGAATGCTTTACAAATCACAAAGCACTTTTAAATCTATTCTCCCATTAATGAATCCCTGCACAGTCCTAGAGGGAAACAGAACATCCATCTCATGCATGCACTAAGTGAGACAGAGAGCCCGAGGGCTTGCCGCAGGCCACACTGCCTGGAGCCCTGAGGAGGGCCAGACTGGAGGCTTCAGCTTCTGGGGACAGCTGGAGCAGCGCAGAACCTCTCACAGTGAGCAGAAAGAGGCTAGGATTTGTGAAGGAGCCAGTGGATCCCCCCTGCTACATTCTCTGAGCCCTCGACTTGGTGGGAGTTTCAGGAAATGCTGCAAAAAGGCAGAGGGAGGAAATTGGGAGAAGTGGAGAGAAATGCTCAGTGTGGAGGAGGAGACGGGAGTTTGGAAGTCGTTCTGAAAAAGGTAAGAATTAGTGAAAGTTTGGACTGGGAGTTTGCAGACAGGAGATGAAATCCCAGGGAGAGGCCCCCTCTTTTCCTTTCTAGGGGCTCCCAGGGATTGCTTCCTCAAGGAAAATGTTTAACTTTTTGCATTTTGCAAAAATCTACCTTCCTGGAGCACCTCTGCCCCTGAATGGGGAGAAGTTTGGGCTCAGTTTGCCTCTCAGGTCCCAGACCCCACTTAGCCCGAGATGGGGGAGAGCCCGCAGGCTTCCTGCCCAGGAGCCTGGGGAAGGGAAAGGGAAAGTGGCCTGTGCATCAAAGCCAGGAGAGACCCTGGGGGCTATTTGTCTGTCTCTCTCCTCTCAGCCAGGGCTCTGCCCCAGCTAATTTCCTGCTGGGGCCCTAACCCACGTCCCACCCTACCTCCAGGTCTCTTCCTTCCCAACAACCGGAATCCAAGAAGAGGAAGCTGGGCTCTCTGGGTTTCTGTTTGTCTTTGGAAACCACTTACGGAGTCAGAACTGGGGCCCGAAAATGTAGACCCTTCAGGAATGACACCTCCCCCCTCCAGTCTGGTTACCAAATGAGGCCAATTCATTCTCTGGAATGTAGCAGCCTGGGCAATGATGATTGATACTGACAGCGAAGCTTTCATGTAGCAATATCCCTGGCCACTGACTGTGAGGCAGAGAGAAAGAACTCTCTGGAATTCACAACATTCCCCCTCCAATTAATCCCCAGCCGCCCCGCTGGGTGTGAATGGGTTGTGCTGGGGATTCGTGGCTCTGAGGCGGGGGATTTGCTGATTCCTTTGAGCCCCCTGAGGAGAGGTGATATGGAGAGCAAATAATCAGCGTGCAGCGCTGAAGGGATGTAATGAATTGGCTCGGCTGGGCCTGGCTTTACTATTTGTACACTTCTAGGCACCTCCGAAACTGGGTTTGCAGACAAAAACCTGCGGAGAGGGGCCCTCAACCCCCGACCTATTGATTGCAGTCCCTTCTCCCACTAGCTCGTCTCAGAAAGGGGAGCAAGGGACAGAGGCGACAGTCGGAGACGAAGAGGTCACCAGAGCCGCGATTCTCGCCCGATGCAGACAGACCTGGCCTTCCCGGTCACCCGGCCTCGCCTCAGTCCATCAAGCCTGGCGTTGGCATTGGGGTGTGCGCACGGCGGGGAATTGCAGTTTTCAGTCCAACTCCCGCCTCTCAGAATGCGGTTTATTTTTTACGCACAGCTCCAGCCAGGTTCACCTCCACGAAGCCTTCCCCACTGGCGAGAAGAAACTTTGGTTTCTCCGTGTTTTCAGAGCGTTTGTGACGGTCTCACTGGCGCCCTGCTTTGCCGGGTGTGGGGTCGGTCTTGCTCCGTCACAGCGCCTAAGAACTGGCCCCTAACGGCCCCCGCGGGCTTACTACGTGCCAGGCACCGAATTCGTGGGCCTTATCACAGCTAATCCAAGCGGCGATCTCTGAAGTAGGCACCACCGTCAGCTTTGGTTTTTCAGAGAGGAAGAGGCTGAGGAACCAGCGCAGGGTCACGGACTGGAAGTGGTAACTGGAAAGCGGAGGGAGGCAGAGTCCTCCTCACAACCTCTGGTTCCCACAGCCCTCGCCTTTGTGCGGGCTCTCAAGCTTCCTGCCGCCATGCGTGGGGACACTCAATCCCCTTCCCCTGCTTGCTGCGGCCAAGGGGATCTCCTTAAGAGACACCCCAACGGGTCACACTTCTGCTTAAAACCCTACACAGGTTCCCCAGAGCACTTAGAAGAAAATTCCAGCCCCTCAGCTCAGCGCACAAGCCCCTTTATGATCCGACACCTGGAAAGGATTAAATAAAGATGGAGGCGATAATCCCAATAACCTTGCAGAAGAGTTCGCTGGATGGGGTACGAAGGGAATGAGGGCTCCAAACCTGGTTCCTCCAGGGCAGTTTCCCCTGGAACCCTGTTAGCATCTTGTCACTCTTGGCAGCTGCCTCTTCCCCTTGACTTCCTGGATCCCTCTTCCTCCCTTCAGGACAGAAGGTGTTGGATGCAGGTTTTATTTCTGCTTCCCCTATAGCTGAAGGGAATTCGAGGTGAACACTTTGGTTTTTAAGGTTTTGGCTTTTTTTTTTTATTACCAGGAACCACAAGGCACTAGGCAAATACTATGAGAATAGCCCTAGCTATTCGATGCTCTGTGTCAACCAATCTGAGTTCTCATACATTACATGCCAAGAAATTAACTTTTGCACAATAAATTTGGGCTTTCATCAATCAGCTGACAAATGAAAGATCCAGGCTCTCCCATGGGGCACTGCCTGCCAGCCACTGTTCAGTTGTAGCAGCAGCGTCTTTGTTTTCACAGCAGTGTTACTACAATTATATAAGAATTTCATTTAAGGTGTCCCTATTTTATAAAAACACATGCAATAGTGGAATATTCAACATTCCATACTAATATTCATTGAGACACTTTTATAAGTGTGGGGGGAATCTGTGGTGGGCAATCCTTGCTGATGTCACAAGGTCCTGTGGCATATGTCGGGAGGGCTGAGGAAGACAATGGATAATACAAATAAATATGTAAGGTCGGCCGGGCGTGGTGGCTCACGCCTGTAATCCTAGCACTCTGGGAGGCTGAGGTGGGCGGATCGTTTGAGCTCAGGAGTTCGAGACCAGCCTGAGCAAGAGCGAGACCCCATCTCTACTAAAAATAGAAAGAAATTATATGGACAGCTAAAAATATATATAGAAAAAATTAGCCGGGCATGGTGGCACATGCCTGTAGTCCCAGCTACTCGGGAGGCTGAGACAGGAGGATCCCTTGAGCTCAGGAGTTTGAGGTTGCTGTGAGCTAGGCTGACGCCACGGCATTCACTCTAGCCTGGGCAACAGAGTGAGACTCTGTCTCAAAAAAAAAAAAATATGTAAGGTCATGGTCAGTAGCACAAGGAGGTCAAACAGGGTGATGTGATAGACAAGTGGACAGGCAGCTTTAGAATAGTTAAAGGAGTGGCTTTCTAAGCAGGTGACATTTGAGCTGAGACCTGAATAGAAAGGATCCATCCATGCAAATAATTGAAAGCAAAGCATTCCGAACAAGTGCCAAGGACCTGAGGCAGGGAGAAGTGTGGCTTCTTTGGAGATACAGTAAGAAAGCCTGTGGGGCTAAACGTATTTGAGGGAGCAGGGGACGGAGTGGGAGATTAGCTAGGGGATGTGAGCAAAAGATCATTAGTGTCTTGAAGGACACTGGCTTTCAAATTCTTTTAATATGACTCAGAGTAAGAGATGCATTTTTCATCACAGGCCAACACAGAAACATATCTGAAAGAGAAGCTTCATGAAATAATATTTATCCTTACTACATTTAATCCTTACTACACATATCCTTACTACATATAATACACTTAGATATTTTCTATTTTATTATATTTCAACATTCTAATCTTTACCTAGTACATTGATTTCACAATTTAGTAAGTGGTTTGGTTTGGAAAACTCTGCCTTAGACCATAGTAAGGAGTATGGATTTTATTCATTGAAATGGAAAGTTATAATCAGGGGAGTAACATAATCTGATTTACATTTTTAAAAATTTGCTTTGACTGCTGTCTAGAGAACAGACTGTTTGGGGGTGGATGAGAGCAGCAGAGAGACCAGCTAGGAAGCTGGTCCATTTCATCCAAGGAGAGTAGCACAGAAGATTGAGAGAAGTGGATGAATACTATGAATTTTGGAGGTAAAGCCAATGTTGGATATGGGGTTCACAGAACAGAGAGTAGGCAAGAATGACTCCAAGGGTTTTTTGTGTGTGTGTTTTTAGCAACATGTGGTGTAATCATTTGCTGAGATGCAAAACTGGGGATGATCGAGTTTAGAATGGGAGCACTGTTTTGGACATTTCACGTTTGGGATACCTATACCAACTATGCAGTCATTCATCTGAGCGTCTGTCATGGAGACGTCAGATAGGCAGTTGGACTTAACCAGCAAGAAAGTCTTGTTGAAAGGTGAGTGTTGGTAATAAATCTCTAAGAGGCAGGGGTGCAAGGATTATTAATTAGAGCCATGGGACCATAGGAATTTGCCTGAAGAGAACATGTGGCTAGAGAAGACCAGTAGGCTTGGGACCACTTTCTGGATCACACCAACGTTAATAGGTCTGGCAGAGAAGAGATACTTCCTTTCTGGAAATGAGGTTTTGTGTAACAAAATAGAATATGAAAAATCATTACATATACTGAAAGTCTCAAGTAATCATCCATTGGGATTAAGGTAAACAACTGTGTGTTCAATTACAAACAAAAAAACCACATTTAAGAACATAAGTGAAATGTGGGGAGTAGATCATCTCTAAAGTATAAACAGGTATTTTATAGTGTTTTTAGATTTCTGGGGATAGAGCATCACTTACACTGTTTGCATGACCTCCTGTTAAACTTTCACTGATACAACTTTACTGGCATTTTTAGGAATTCTTTACAAAAATTGAGGGGAGGTGTTGTGTGCTTAGTAAAGTCATTCTTTGTCTCTATTTAAAGCAATGCTCTTATTCTCTCTCACCTATGTTAGATACTCTAGCTAATGGAATTTATACTCTCATTTAATCTAATTTTTCTTTCTGGGGCAGGAACACATCTATCTTCCACCTTCCTTGGCAAAGAGGCTCCGCCCTTGGTCTTCCATTTTTCCCTCTCCTTTAGTCAGGTAGGGTGTTAGGATGCCTTATTTGTGTAAACCATTCCAAGAAACAGAAGATTCTTGCCTCTATTTTTCCTTTTTGCTTATTCTTTCCTTCTTTCTCCTACCTTCTTTCCTCCTGTCCTCCCTTCCTCTCTTCCTTCCTTCCTTTCTTCCCTCCTGCCTGCCTGCCTTCTTTCTTTCCCTCATGGGCAGTGGTTTTTAAACTTCAAATGAAATCTTCATTTAAAATCCATAATAGAAAATTGATAAACAGTGGAGTAACTGGTACCCTTTTTCCCGTTTGCAGAGATCCTAGGAGCAACTTTATGGACTCCTTGGGGCTCCACAAATCACAGTGTGAAGACCATTGCTGAGGTTGATTCATTTCCTCTTTGAGGAGACTTTGAGTAAACAGCCTCTAATCTCTATGAGATTAGCTGTGTACTGAGAAAAGGTAAATTAAAATTATTCCCTATGACAGGATCACTGATAAGATTTTACCTTAGAGGAATAGCGGACAGCCAGAGAGCTTATGTAGCTTGCTTCTTAAAGAGAATCATATTTCATCAGTTGATCTGAAAACGGTACTGAAAATGGTACTATATACCTAATGATTTAAATAATTTAATAAAAATATATGGATGTGAGTTTTTTTTTTTCCCCAAAGGAAATGTAATGGAGTTTGAATAATTCCCCCTTTAGAATCAGAAAACTTGGGTTCACACTCAGCTCTTACCTCTTACCATCTATAAGCCTGGCATAAGAGTAAGTAATATAACTTCTTTGAGCCTCAGGTTCTTTATCAGACATAAAATCTTCCTTATAGGTTTATGGTGAAGATTAAATGGGCATAACAGAGAGGGGGCAGAGCAAGATAGTGACAATCTTGCATTGCCTACGCCACCCTTCCCCCATGTCCTGGGAGTGCCAAGCCAGAAAGCCAAGTGGAGAGAGAATGTGTGTGCCTGGGAGAAGGAGAGTGAAGTGATTGTGGGACTTTGCATTGAAACTCAGGGTAGTCCCAGCACAGGGGAACACAGCACAGGGCAGAATTCTGCTGGTGCCCACAGTGGGAGCATTTAGACCAGCCCAGCCAGCGGGAAATCCTCTGCCCTGAAACCAAGGTTCAGCTAGCCCAACCATCAGCTGACAAAAAGCAGCCTGGGGCCTGAACTAAATTCATAAGGCAGTTGGGCCACAAAAGCTGCAGTCCTTGGGCAATTCCTGCATTTGTGCTGGCAGTGCAGCTCCGGGAGAGTCTTCTTGCATTTGGAGAAAGGAAAGGGAAAAGTTCAGAGGACTTTGTTTTGCAACCAGTTCAGCCATATTAAAACAAAGTACTGAGCAGACTCCTGAAGCTCCTGAGGCCAGGCCTTAGTTTCTGGAAGGCATTTCTGGACCCACCCTGGGCCAGAAGGAAACATGCTATCCTGAATGGAAGGATCCAGTTCTGATAGGATTTACCACCTACTGGCTAAAGAGCTCTCTAGCTTTCAATAAACATCAGAGGCAGCCAGACAACAGTCATCATGGGCTTTGGATGAGATTGGGCTGGCTTCAGATGTGACCTGGCACTGGTGGCCATGAAGGAGTGCCCATGAAACTTCTCTTCTAACTCCAGCAGCTCAGCACAGAGAGGAGGGGAAGAGAATGAGAGACTTTGCCTGGTAATCCAGGGAATTCTCCCATGTCTTACCCAAGGCCATCAAGGCAGTACCACCAAGACTCTGTAAGTGCCACACCATTACTGGGCTTGGGTACCTACAAGTGCTTATATGGCTGCAGTGACCAGCATAGATTTAGATCACAACACTCAATTCCCTTTGAATACCTGGAAAGCCCTCAAGAAGGATGAGTTCAAACAAGTCCAGACTGTGAAGATTAAAATAAATATCCAACTCTTTAATGTTCAGATATTGACAAGCATCCATAAACATCAAGAATACCCAGGAAAATAGGACCTCACCAAATGAACTAAATAAGGTACCAGTGACCAATCCTGGGATGATGGAGCTATGTGATCTTTCAGAAAAAGAATTCAAAACAGCTGTCCTGAAGAAGCTCAATGAAGTTCAAGACAACACAGAGAAGGAATTCAGAAGCCTATCAGAGAAATTTAACAAAGAGATTGAAATAATAATAATGATAAAAAGCAAACTATTCTGGAGCTTAAGAATTCAATTGACAAACTGAGAAATGCATCAGAGTCTCTCAACAGCAGAATTGTCCAAGTAGAAGAAAGAATTAATGAGCTTGAAGACAGGGTTTTTGAAAATATAAAGTCAGAAGAGAAAAAAGATAAGAGAAAAAAATAAGAATGAAGCACACCTATAAGATCTAGAAAATATCCTCAAAAGGGCAAATCTAAGAGTTACTGGCCTTAAAGTGGGGGTACAGAGAAAGACTGGGGTAGAAGGTTTATTCAAAGAAATAACAACAGAGAACATTCCAATCCTAGAGAAAGATATCAATATTCATGTGAAAGAAGGTTATAGAACAACAAGAAGATTTAACTCAAATTAAACTACCTCATGTCACTTAATAGTCCAGTTCCCAAAGGTTATGGATAAAGAAAAGGTCCCAGGGGAAGCAAGAAAAAAGAAAAAAAATAACATATAAAGGAACTCCAATATGTCTGGCAGCAGACTGTGGAAACCTTACAGGCCAGGAGAGAGTGACATAACATATTCAAAGTGCTGAAGGAACAAAACCCTTAACCCTAGAATATTATATCCTTCAAACATGAAGGAGAAATACTTTCCCAGACAAACAAAAGCTGAGGAATTTCATCAACACCAAAACTATTCTACAAGAAATGCTATAAGGAGTTATTTAATCTGAAAGAAAAGGACATTAATGAACAATAAGAAATCATCTGAAGGTATATGACTCACTGGTAATAGTAAGTACACAAATACACAATACTCTATTGCTGTCACTGCAGTGTATAAACCACTTATATTTTGAGTAACAAGACGAAAAGATAAACCTATCAAAAATAACTATAACAACTTTTTGAGAGATAGATAGTAAAGAAAGATATGAATGGAAATAAGAAAAAGTTAAAAAGGAGTGGCGGGATGGAGTTAAAGGGAAGAATTATTTGATAGATTTCTCTTTGCTTGTTTATTTGTAATCAGAGTTGCCATATGCTTAAAATAATTGGTTATAAAATGTTTTTTGCAAGCCTCATGGTAACCTTAAATCAAAAAACCTACGACAGATAAACAAAAGATAAAAGCAAGAAATTAAAACACACTACCAGAGAAAATCACTTTCAATAACAGAAGACAGGAAAGAAGTAAGGAAGAAGGAGAGGACTACAAAACAACCAGAAATCACATAACAACAGGTTAGTAGTAAGTCCTTATCTATTAATAATAACATTAAGTGTGAATGGACTAAACTCTCCAATCAAAGGACAGAGAGGGAATCTACCTAAGTGCCCATAAACTCATGAGTGGATTAACAAAATATGGTATATATACACCATGGAGTACTACTCAGCCATAAAAAGGAATGAAATAATATCTCTTGCAGCAACTTGGATGGAACTGGAGAACATTATCCTAAGTGAAGTATCTCAGGAATGGAAAAACAAACACCACATGTACTCTGCAACAATCGGGAACTAATCAATGGGCACACATGGGCACAGAGAGATGTAAAGGTCATTGGAAATCAAGAAGAGGGGAGGGGAAAAAGGGGAGAGGTAAAAACCTACTTATCAGGTACAATGAACACTACTAACATGATAGGCACACTAAAAGCCTTGACTTAAGCATTGTAAAAGGCATGTATGTAACCAAAACATTTGTACTCTCTTAATATTTTGAAAAAAAAAAAGACATAGGGGGCTCAATGGATAAAAAAAAACAAGAGCCAACTATAAGTTGTCAGCAAGAAAGCCACTTCACCTATAAAGACACACATAGACTGATAATAAAGGAATGCAAAAAGATACTCCATGCAAATGGAAACCAAAAAAGAGCAGGAATAGCTATATGTCTATCAGATAAAATAGATTTGAAGACAAAAACTATAAAAAGAGACAAAGAAAGTCATTATATAATGAAAAGGAATTCAATTCAGCAAGAGGATATAACAATTCTAAATATATATGTGCACCCAACACTGGAGCACCCAGGTATATAAAGCAAGCATTATCAGAGGTAAAAAGAGAGCTAGACCCCAATACAATAATCGTTAGAGATCTCAACACTCCACTTTCAGCATTGGACAGACCATCCAGACAGAAAATCAACAAAGATTGGATTTAATCTGTACTATAGACCAAATGGACCTAATAGATATTTATAGAACATTTTATCCTACAGCTGCAGAATACACATTCTTCTCCTCATCTCATGGATCATTCTCAAGGCTAGATCACATATTAGGCCACAAAATAAGTCCTAAAAAGTTCAAAAATCTGAAATCATACCAAGATTATTTTCTCTGACTACAATAGAATAAAACTAGAAATCAGTAACATGAGGAACATTGGAAACTATACAAACACATGGAAACTAAACAATATGCTCCGGAATGGCCAGTAGATTGATGAAAATATTAAGATGGAAATTAAAAACTTTCTTGAAACAAATGAAAATGAAACACATTTCATACAGAAAAAGCAATAATAAGAGGAAAATTTATAGCAATAAATGCCTACATCAAGAAAGTAGAAAAGCTTCAAATAAACAACTTAATGGTGTATCTTAAAGAACTAGAAAAACAAGACCAAACCAAACCCAAAATTAGAAGAAAAGAAATAATAAAGATTAGAGCAGAAATAAATGAAATTGAAATTAAAAAATACAAAAGATCAATGAATCAAAAAGTTGACTTTCTGAAAGGATAAAAAAATTGATACACTTTTAGCCAGACAAACTAAGAAAAAAAGAGAGAAGACTCAAATAAATAAAATCAGAGATGAAAAAAAAAAGACATTAAAACTGATACTGCAGAAATTCAAAGGACAATTAGAGACTACTATGAACAACTATATTCCAATAAATTGGAAAATCTAGAAGAAATGGATAAATTCCTTGATACATACAACCTACCAAAATTGAACCAGGAAGAAATCCACCACCTGAATAAACCAATAACAAGTAATGAGATAGAAGCAGTAATAAAAAGTCTCGCAACAAAGAAAAGTCCAGGACCTGATACCTTCACTGCTGAATTCTACCAAACATTCAAAGATGAATGAATATCAGTCCTGCTTATACTATTTCAAAAAATTGAGGAGCAGGGAATATTCCCAAATTCATTCTGATGCCTGTATCACCTTAATATCAAAACCAGACAAAGACATAACAAAAAAAGAAAACTATAGACCAATGGCTCTGATGAACATAGATGCAAAAATCCTCAATGAAATACTAGCAAACCAAATTCAACAACACATTAAAAAGATTATTCATCATGATCAAGTGGGATTCATCCCAGGGATGCAAGGATGGTTCAACACAATGCAAATCAGTAAATATAATACAGCATATCAACAGAGTGAAGGACAAAAACCATATGATCATTTCAATTGATGCTGAAAAAGCATTTGATAAAATTCAACATCCCTTCATGATAAAAACTCTCAAAAAACTGGGTATAGAAGGAACTTGCCTCAACATCATAAAAGCCAGATATGACAGACCACAGAGAGTATCATACTGAATGGGCAAAAACTAAAAGCCTTTCCTCTAACATCTGGAACAAGACAAGGATGCACGCTTTCACCACTGTTATTCAATATAGTATTGGAAGTTCTAGCTAGAGCAATTAGACAAGAGAAAGAAATAAAGGCATTCAAATTGGAAAGGAAGAAGTCAAATTATCCTTGTTTGCAGATGATATGATCTTATATCTGGAGAAACCTAAAGACTCCACAAAAAAACTGTTAGAACTGATAAACAAATTCAGTAAAGTTGCAGGATACAAAATCAACACTCAAAAATCAGTAGCATTTCTATATGCCAAGAGTAAACAATCTGAAAAAGAAACCAAGAAAATAATCCCATTTACAATAGCTACAAATAAAATAAAATATCTAGGAATAAACTTAACCAAAGAAGTAAAAGATTTCTATAATGAAAACTATAAAAAATTGATGAAAGAAATTGTAGAGGACACAAAAAAATGGAAAGATATTCCATGCTTGTGGGTTGGAAGAATCAATATTTTTAAAATGTCCATACTACCGAAGACACTCTACAGATTCAATGCAATCCACATCAAAATACCAATGACATTCTTTACAGAAATAGAAAAAATAATCATGAAATTCATACAGAACCACAAAAGACCCAGAATAGCCAAAGTCATCCTGAGCAAAAAGATCAAAACTGGAGCAATCACATTACCTGACTTCAAATTAACTGCAGAGCTATAATAACCAAACAGCATGGTACTGGCTGTTTGGATAGACCAGTGGAGCAGACTAGAACAGAGACCAATGGAACAGAATGGAACCCAGAAATAAATCCACACAGCTATAATGTATTTGTCTTTGACAAAGGTGCCAAAAACATACAATGAAGAATATATCTTCAATAAATGGTGCTGGAAAACTGGATATCCGTATTCAGAAGAATGAAACTAGACCCTTATCTCTTGCCATACACAAAAATCAAATAAAAATGGATTAAAGACTTAAGTCTAAGACCTGAAATTATGAATTACTAAAAGAAAACTTTGGGAAAACGCTTTAGGACATTGGTCTGGGCAATGATTAATTAATACCCCTAAAGCATAGGCAACCAAAGCAAAATTGGACAAATGGGATCACATCAAGCTAAAAAGCTTCCGTATAGCAAGGGAAACAATCAACAAAGTGAAGAGAACCTGCAGAATGGGAGAAAATATTTGCAAACTACTCATCTGACAAGGGATTAATAACTAGAATATATAAGAAGCTCTAACAGCTCAATAGGAAAAAATCAAACAATTTGATTAAAAAATAGGCAAAGGATCTGAGTAGGCATTTCTCAAAAGAAGACATACAAATGGCCAAGTATATGAAAAAATGCTCAACATCATTAGTCATCAGAGAAATGCAAATCAAAACTACAATGAGATATCATCTCTCCACAGTTAAAATAGCTTTCATAAAAAAGACAGGTAATAACAAATGCTGGTAAGGATGTGGAGAAAGGGGAAGCCTCATACACTGTTGGTAGGAATGTAAATTAGTGCAACCACTATGGAAAACAGTATGAAGGTTCCTCAAAAACTAAAAACAGAACTACCATATGACCCAGAAATACCACTGCTGTGTATATATCCAAAAGAGGGGAAATCAGTATATCAGAAAGATATCTGCACTCCCATGTTTATTGCAACACTATTCACAATAGCCAAGGTTTGAAATCAGCCCAAGTGTCTGTCAATAGATGAATGGATAAAGAAATTGTGGTACATATACACAATAGAATACTATATAATCACAAAAAAGAATGAATCCTGCCATTTGCAACAACATGGATGGAACTGGAGAACATTATGTTAAGTGAAATAATCCAAGTAAAGAAAGACAAATCTCACATGTTCTCACTCATATGTGGAAGCTAAATATTAAAAACAATTATCTCATGGAGATAGAGGGTGGTATGATGGTTACCAGAGGCTGGGAAGGGTAGTGAGGAAAGGATGATAAATTGGGGATGGTTAACAGCTGCAAAAATATAGTTAGATAGTTAGACAGAATGAACAATATTTGATAGCACAACAAAGTGACTATAAT
Source organism: Eulemur rufifrons (assembly GCF_041146395.1). NCBI lineage: Eukaryota > Metazoa > Chordata > Mammalia > Primates > Lemuridae > Eulemur > Eulemur rufifrons. The sequence goes on from NC_090990.1 coordinate 52,191,361, forward strand.
TGATAATCAGTTAGGGTATACTTCAAGATAACTAAGAGTGGAATTGGATGTTTCTAACAGAAAGAAGTGATCCAAGGTGATGGATACCCCAATTACCCTAATTTGATTAATTCACATTGTATGCCCATATCAAAACATCACATGTACCCTATAAAGATATACAGCCATTATATACTCATAATAATTAAAAATAAGTACAAAGAAAAAAAAAGAAAAAAAATGGTATAACATGCAGAGCACCTAGTACCTGACAGAATTTATCACACAGGCTCTTAACATAAGACAAATAGTTATTATGATTACACATTTGCCTACTTTTGACAAATGTGACAAAAATGAAAGCCTGAGTCAGATATGGCCTGCAAGCCTACAAATGCTGTTGAGAGGTCTGGCTGATATTGAAATGGAGCGTGACACATCTTTAAGGGCCAAGTGAAATGGATTTCGTAATATATGGTCATACTTTGAATGGCTTATCAGAAATTCAAATCTCTTATGTACCTAAGGAAATAAAAAAGCCAAAACCTCCTGGCACCTGGCCTAACGGCTTAGATTCTTTTGGGTCAATATCATTTGTCCTCTTTGTTCTAATTTAATAGAGGTTAGGTCCTGACCACAGCTCTTTTCTACATTACTTCATCACTGGGACTCCTCCCTGAGTTTGCAGAGCACAGGACACAGAGGACAAACTTAACCAAGACACCATAGTCACGGGAAAGGGTCTGCAAAATTGAAATTAAGATTCACTCATTTATTCTTTCATGTGCTCAATAAATATTTACTGAGCTCTGTGTCCTGGGAATACATTGTGCATTGTGACAGGCACAAGTCATACAAATCTCTGCCCTCATGAGGGGTCAAAAACGCATAAATCCATAAATAAGATAATTACAGGTTGTGATGAAGAAAGTAAGTATGGTGTTGTGGCAGAGACTAACAGGGGCATGTTTCATGTGCAGCAGTAGTGAAGGAAGACTTCTTATTAGGAGGAGGTGTTCAAGATGAGACCAAAAATGCAACTGAGGGGAAGAGTCAAGAGAGAAGCTTTCCTGGCAGAGTCACAGTAAGGGTGCAGAGCTGGGAAAGTTGGCAGAACTTCTAGAAAGCCCATGTAACTAAAGTATAATGAAGGAAACAAGGGAAGAGAAAGGCAGGAGCCCAATCAACAGGGGTTTGGAACCATGATAAGGTATTTGAAAATTTTCGTAGGCTATAGAAGCCATTGAGAGCTTTGAAGTAGGGAGTAACACAAGCTGATTGACATTTTCAAAAGAACCGCTAAGGAGAGGACTGGGAGTGGGTGCAGTGGGATGGCTATGGGATGGCGTGGATGAAGGGATGGTGGCTTGTAACGGAGAGGACTGGAGGGATGCAGGATATATTTTGAAGGCAGAGCCAATAGGATTTGCTGATAGGGTGCAGGGAGTGAGAGAAAGGAAAGAATCCTGGGTTTTTGGCTTGATCAACTGTACCAAGGTTCTATCATTTTCAGAGAAAGGGAAGACTGTAGTATGACCAGTGGAGGAATGGGGTGAAGGGGAATCAAATATTCTACTTTGGAAATGTTCAGTTTGCGTTGTCAGTGAGACAACTTAGCAAATACTCCAAGAATGCATGTGGATGTAGAAGAAAGTCTAGATCAGAGGAGAGGGCTAAGCGGGAGATAGATATTTGAGAATCTTCAGAAAATAGTTTATATTTGAATCCAAGGGGGTGGATAAAATCATATAGGGAAAGGAAGAAGGAAAAAGGGCACTGGGCCCACTCTGAGGGACTCCAAAAGTCAGATGACTGTGGAAGAAAAGGAACGAGCAAAGGAAACCAAAAAGCCATGACCATGAAGTAGGAGGAAAATCAGAAGTGATGACTATGGGGACAAAAAAAAGTAAATGTTGTAGGAATGAAGTAATCAACTGTGCCAAAGGCTGCTGAGAACTATTTGTAATCCCCAAACCTCTTTGTATAATAGTCAACCACACCCATCAGGGCAAGGTTGATCCTGGCTAAATACCTTTGTGTCATATCTGTAAACATTTAAGTGCCCAATGGGCAATTTATTTAGCATTTCTGAGTGTTAGTTTCCTCATTTGCAAAATAGGGACAATGCATACACTTTATAGGCATTTGTAAACATTGAATAAGATAATTTATATTCACAGAATACCACGTTTACAGGCTCAGTAAATGGCAGCTACTATTATGAAAAAGCATTATGTTTGGAAACCAGAAGGCCCACATTCTAGTGAAGATCTTTCATTTAACAGTTCTTTCCTTGGGCAAATAATCATCATTGGAATTTCAATTTCCTCATCATGAAATGTTGACAGTAGTTTCTGTCCCACCTCGTTTTTCATAGGGCAGTCTGAGGATTAAATGATGTAGTGAATGTGAGAGGGATCTATAAGCCATTCAGTGATAAGGCCATATGAAGAACTTCTATTTTTCTAACTTTCAAATCAGTCGAATATCTATACCTTAGAAATGCTGGGAATAGGTTTGAGAGAGGCAAGACTCTGAGAAGTGAAGCTTTTTAGCTGGCCCAAACTTACCAGGTTTAGGAGTAAGCTCTGCAGCTCTCTGTTTCCCGTATGTTCTTTTGGAGAAATCCACAAATACCAAGATACTGATGCAAGGAGAAGCAATTGGTTCCTGAGAACATGGGTTATCGTCCTAGGATACCTAATGCCTTGTAGATATTCAAGACTTAGTCTTTGATGGATTGAAAATGTATGGGCAGCATAACCCAGAGCAAAAGAGACACCTCTCCTTCAAGTTGTAATCATATCTCCTTCCCCAGTCCTTGACTCTGAATGAAGTAGGCAGAATGGGAAAAGAGGATTCAGAAAAATGAAAAGAGGAGGAATGATACATAGGGGTGGGAGGAGAGAAACTCTGAGAACTGGGGTGAGAAAACACCATCCTCAGATTAAATTTGCTGGTGTAAAGGAATGCTGGAATGAAGGAAGGTTGCAGGGAAGAGATGCTGAAGTGCCTCTGGAACAGTGGTAAGATGTTTGCAGATGAGGAAACTACAGTTAGAGAGGGGAAATGACACGTGTGGTGTTACATATGAAGGCTGATACATTAGCAATCATTGTTGATTTTCTGTAGTGTTATAAACAAAAAATCTTTATGTTATCCTTGACATCTGTTCTTCTGTCTCTCACACCCAAACTCAATCCATAAACAAATTCTGTTAAACCTGTTCCAACGTATGTCCAGAACCTGACCATTCCTTACTTCCTCCACCACTGTTATCCTAGTCAAACCCCACTGCTCTCTCCCCTGAATTAGGGAATGGTCTCTTGCTTTTTTCTTGCCCCAGTACAACTTCTTCACACAGCAGCCAGAATGATCCTTGTAAAAACTTAAGATCATGTTACCTGCCTGCTCCACACATCCACCGACTTCCCACCTCACTCAGAGTAAAATTCAAAGAGCTGTCCACCACCTATGAAGCCCCGGATAAATCCGCCTCCTCACGTGTCTCTCCTGTATTTCATATCCTGATGTTCCTTTGACAAACGCACCACAGTCCTACCTCAGGGCTTTTGTATGGTGGTTGCCTTTGCCCGGAACATTCTTTCCATAGATATCTGCATGGCTCACTTACTATTCCTGCAGGTCTACTCAAGGATCAACTTATCAGACCACTTTCCCGACCAACTTCTCTAAATTAGCACACACACTTTCCGCATCCCTGTCCCCTCCTCCACTTTCTTTTCCTGCTGGCATCTGTCCCCATTGCACATATTATTAGCTATCTGCATTCACTGGAATATAAATTCTATCAGAGCAGAAATTTGTCTGTTTTCTCAATCTTTTTTTTTAATATCTGGCATATAGTAGGCATTGAAGAAATGTTTGTTCAGTGAATCTATAAATGAATCAAAACTTGATATCTCAAGCAAAGGAGTGAAGACATTAGAAATTTAAAAAAGATGTGGTGATATCTCTTCACTCTGTCATTTGCTGTGAGATTGTAGACACATCAGCAATCTCTACATCTCTAGCCTATGACATGGACATAATGCCCAACAATATTCCTTATAGAATTGTTATGAGGAGTCAAGGAGACATGGAATTTCACTGCAATCAAGGCAAGAGAATTAACATCTACCGGGCATGCTCTGTCGTGCTCTTTACATGTCATTCTTAAGATCCTCTTGTAATGTAGGTACCAGTCCCCCATTTACATGGGATCAGTCTGAAGCTCAGGGAGTTAGTTACCCAAACAGTAAGTGTTGGAGTTGGGATTTTTCACTAGTGCTCTGTGACCCTTAAATTCATGTCCTTTTTACCGTGGGCTGCCTTCAAGTGTTGGTTGTTGTTTTCAGCTGAGCATTAAGAATCAAATATGGAAGGCAACGATATTGAGTTGTTGTCATCGTACTGGAGAAAAAAATAATCCTTTCCTTACCCATCACAAGGTCTATGGCTGAGTCACCAATAATAAAAGACAAATTAGCAAGAGGAAAGCATACAAATGTATTTAATGTAAGTTTTATATGACATGGGAACCTTCAGAAATAAAGAACCCCAAACCAGGGAAATCTGTGTATTTTTATGCTGGGGTTTGATGAGGAGTAGACAGTCAAGCAGATGTTTGAGAGGACAGAGGGGGTTTGATCTAATGGTAATAAACTTGGGGGGCACGTAGCTTCTTGTCATCTCTGTGTCTTTGAGGATTAGGATGTTCCTTTTTTCCAGGTATAGGGTGGGCACCTCTGGAATGAAGGTTTTATGACCTGAGAGGAAGGTCAGCTAGGTTTTATGGCCTGCTTCAGGGCAGAAAGGGTGAGGGTAAGTGGAGAATGTCTTTCCTGGATCTGTTGTTTCCTCAAATGCGAAGGTGCCCTATTTTGGGGTAGCGTGTCTTGAACTTCATCATCATCATCATCAAATCTTGATAAAAGGACAACATCGTGAAAGCAGAGATTTTAGCAGGTAAAACTTGTGTCTCCTTGTGGTTAAATCTTGCAAAGGAAACTACAGCTGACTCTCCTGAAAGAATGGTAGCCAACCTGTAGGTCGGCAACAGCATCTCTGCCTGACCAGGAGGTATGACTAGTTAAAAAAACATTCTGTGAGATTCAACAGCTACTTTCACAGCTCTTCAGCAGATGGACAGCTTGCCATTTAGGCCTTTGCAGCCTTCTTTTATGGGTGGCCAAATGGAGGTAGAGGCACCGAGTCACAGCAAAATCCCGGCTTTCCTCTTTAGAACCCCTCTCCAGCCCTTTGTAATGCACCACGTTGTGATCACCACCCACGGCTCAGGGAATTTCATAGTTAGCTCTCTGTGTTCCCAAGACATTCTCAGTGAACGGTATCTTCTCCCCTTCAGGGTTTCCGGGCCGGTTGAGTCTAGATGAGTCATCTGCACCAAAGGAATGCAGCCGTTCCCACAGAAATCACCATGAACGTGGATCCACGTCTTGCAAATCTTACTTTGATTTTAGTTATACCAGTGGGGAAAAGTGCTTTTAAAAACATAATAAATAGCTTTAACAAGCAGGGGTTCTCAGCTTAGATAGGGTGACAAGTCTGGTGAAGTAAATTGGTTTCTTAAACCAACAGTTCTCACACTTTTCATGTTCATGGTGTGTTTAGTGGCCTGACTTGAAAGGAGAGGATTAAAAGACACATATAACAAACAGCAGTAAGTCAGTCAGCAGTCATTACGGATCAGTCTGAAAGACAGAAAATAATATTGTCTTATATGAATATAGTTTTTCAGTATTTTCTTGGTCTCTCAGCAACACTGTTGCTGTTTGATATTAATAGAAAGATTGACTCCCCAAACTACTCTTTCTAATATACCCAGAAGACAATGTTCTCAGTGCTCTAGTAAAGGCTTCTTTTTTCGGCACCTGTTTGGTCCTGTGGTAAGTCCTTCCCGGGTCACAGCGAGTGTTGCTCTGCCCCGTGCCATGTTGTGCAACCCACTGAATGCGGTGCTTAGTCTGGCAGGCATAGGCTATCTTAGTGAGAGCCAAGATGTATTCGGCATATTGATCAAATTTTGGATACATATGTGTGCTATGTCCTACTATTTGTAAACCATTGGTCTGGACAATTGCAGTCCAAGATCATTCTGACTTTCTCTCTTCCCTCTTGTTTTCTTCTTTTAATCGTAACTATATTTAACTTCCATTTTTGCCTAGATTGTGTGTGTGTGTGTGTGTGTGTGTTTCTCCTAGGATACCAGTCATCCTTTCCTCTGGGTCAAATGAGCTCACATAATAATATCTGAATACAGCTCTGGCTGTCAATAAAGGAATCCAGTTTAGAGAAATTGCATTAGTCAAAAAAATATGAGTCTGATTTCCAGCTGCTTAGTAATTGGGTGGTGTTGGTCTGAACTCGTGTTCTTTCCTCTGTGAAATAGAGATGGTGATGAAACCTGTCTGTGAAAATTAGATGAGATAATATGAGGAGCACACGTAGCACAGAGCACGGTGCATGGGCAGTGTTAATTAACTTTCCTTTCTTTTCTGGCCCTCTCCTTTTCTAGGTCCCTCTGTGTTTCTGCTGACACTGCTGCTGAAAGACTTGGGTTAGGTCTAAAGAGTGGATGAGTTAGAATTGACAGCCAAACAGCAAGCAAGAGCTATGGACTAACTTTCTGAAGTGGCAAAAAGATGCATATTAACTCTGTTCTTCATAGGATGTTTAAACATAGCCCCTTTTTAATACACCTGGATTAGATTTTGTTTTCAGGAAAATTTCAGTAATTCCATTTTCTCTTGGCCTCCGTTTTCCTAATCCTATACAGCAGGATTGAGGAAGAAGGGGAATGAAGTAGGGAATATAGGGGGAAGAGCTAATAAAAGGGTGCATTGAGCTGCTCATACTTGGTATCAAGTGAGACTGTTACCTGATCTCATGGAACTTTCTTCTGAGACCACAAAAATGACTGCTTCTCACATCAGTCCTCCACAGAAGGAAGGGAGGAGAATGTATCCATTAGCTCCCATTTCTGACTGATCAAGTGTTAATTCTTTTACACTTCTGGGTTGTACATTTGTGGTACCTAGCAGGTTCCATGTCATTTCATCCTTCAGCATTGGCTGGGGCAGGAGGCAAGATGTGTCTCTCGTGGGCATGTGAAAAATGCTGTTTGGTTGTGTCTACATGAAATTAGTCAAAGTCCAACCAGTGTTGGTCAGTGCAGTGACTGTGGGTGCTGGAACAAGTGTGACAATTACAGAAATAGGTGAGGCTGAGAGAATCAGAAGGAGCCATGGGCTGTACACAATACATTCCACCCCTTGCCCTAGTCACATCAACCCACATAGGCTCATTATATCTGGCTTCCATACTACAATAAGTAACTCTGTCTGTGTGTGTGTGTGTGTGTGTGTGTGTGTGTAAGGATGCAGCCACTTCTTTGCCAAAAGGGGAGGTCCAATCAACTATAGAGTCCCCTTCAAGGTGGTGACCAGCTATAATATCTGAAAAGACTTAAGCCAAGAGGGAATCAAGCTGTAATTTCTGTTGCTACAACTGATCCCAAGACTATAATATGTATCTATCATCTCCTTTCTTTGCCATCTATTCTAGAATTCTTTCATCTTCAGTTGTTTGCCTGCTGGGGTAACATGAATCCTCAGCTCTGAGGGTTTGTACTTATAGTTGCCTTGCCCTTATCAGGCTTAGAATTAGTCTCTTCTGCTAGGAAACTGGACATTCACCATGACAGTAGCTATATTCGACTTGGTGAGAGGAAGCCCGTGCTGTTAGACCTGTTCAGTGTCTCCATTACTGCCACATGGCTATTATGTCAATTGGCCCATTTCATCAGCTGTGGTTGCTAAGGAAAGGGGCAAGCTGACATCCGTAGAAAGAGTCATTCTGTCCCCTTAATTTTTGAGAGCCTCCTCTGCAGTGAGTGTTCTCTAATGAGCACTAATGTGAGACACAAAGATCTATATACTTTGTGCCCAGTCCTATAGATTCATTTATATACCTCTTCCCTGGAATTCCTTGTCCTTCACCTTCAGTGTCATGCTGTCCAGCTCCCTCAACAACAGTGGAGTCATTCACCACTTACCAGGAATCTATGTAGGTCTGCACCTGAAGCCACATCCCATCCTACAACTGAATGACCAAGTGTACTGACAGTGACTCTGCCCACTGGGAGGATTGCCCTTTACCACTGTCCTCCAGAAATACTCCTGAGTGGGGTTGTAATGACAATTGTTCATTTTTAGTGAGCACCAACATACTATGCCAATCAATCTGTGAACCAAGCCCAAGTTCTTTCCTCCTCTGACAATTGGTTGTAGGGAGCCCCCTATAAACTATTGGCCCGAGTTTTAGAAAAGGCAGTAATGCAATAGAGGTAGATGACTTGGGAGTCTGAGCTACCTGTTTATGAAATTTACTTGTGCCTTCTTGAACCACTTGGACCCAATCCCTAATGTAGCATTTGCATGAAACAATGGAGTAGATCAGATAATATGCAGCATATGATGGCTCCTCTGGTCTTACAGTCATTGATGTCAGTACTCAGCCCCTCCTAGGGGCCAATAGAATGCCAAGCATTGATTTCAAACAGCTACAAAAGCCATGGCTTTACTCTCAAGCTCTACGAGACACTATAACAACTCTTCTGTTGGGGCTTTCTTGGTCCTCCACCCAGCATTTTCACCTGCTACCGTTACCTTTGGTACACGGCCTGAGAGTACAGATGGGTCCCCAGCCTCAACTTGCTGCAACCTCCTTTCTTACTCTGGGATCCATGTGAAACCAGCAGCTTTCTGAGTCCCCTGGTAAATGGATTGGAGCAGTGTTCCTAAGTATAGAGTATGTTACCTCCAAAGCCCAAAGAAGCCAACTTAGTGCTTGGAGGTGCAACTTCTTCTTAGTGGTAGGAGGTTTAAGACACAACTTGTTTTTATCTTAGAGCTGTGCTGTTCAATAGAGTAGCCATTAGCCCCATGTGGCTATTTAAATAAATTCAAATAAATAAAAATATACATATGTATATAAATTCAGTTCCACAGTTTTACTAGCCATATTTCAAGTACTCAGTAGCCACATGGAGTAGCTACTCTGCTGGACAGCACAGACACAGAACATTTCTATCATGGCAGAAAGTTCTATTGGACAGCATTGCCTTAGAGGCTCTGTCCCCACATGGCAGGTTAATATATGAACTCAGGTTTATCTGATGCTAAAGCCCATGCTTTTTCTACTTCAGCAAGTTGTAGAGGGACTGGATTTAAGCAGATGCTTTTCCACCGTGGTGTCCAAGGGCAACATGAGCTCTGCAATCAGATTTTTGTGCAATTAAGTTTTTGTGCATGCAATATGGCTGGCTACACATTCTCTTTGCATTTTGACAAAGGAAAAAGGCATTGTATCTAAAGGCCAGGTCTGCAATAGTGGCCCTCTATATCTGACCTATCTTTCTTGGTTTCAGTGGACTCAGAAAGCTGTTTACTTTTTAAAGAAAGTTTTCATACCGCTCAGAAATATTAAGCATTTCCAAAGAAACAGGGCTGACAAGAATTCTGTGGCAGACAGCTGATTCTCTCTGAATGCTGTGGTTCTGCATTTCCGTCTATACTCCATGAAAGGCAAGGATCATTGTCCCCACAGATGCAGCTGAATGGCAGCTGGAGAATGAATGGACAGGAAAAACACTCTCCTCCCTCTAATAACACCACTTACGACAGACAGGCGAGGTTCTCTTCTGAATGTGGTAAAGACACGCTGTTACGATAAGAGTAATTATTATACATTAGTTAAAATCCCATTGAGGGAGCGGTATATTGCTGCTATTTTGAAAGAGATTTGCTAACCCTCCAAGTTTGAGGGAGAGATTAATTAGTGTCAATGAAGGATCTCTAAGATAAAAACAAATTAAGCCTCCTCATCCAGCCTTGCCTGGGTGTCCTTGAGTTGCTGCTTCCTTTGTGAAAGGGACAATGTTTGGTCTGATCTATTCTGATTAGAAAGAAGGAAAGAGAACTCAAATTTGCTAGGGCGTCTGATGTGCCAGACACCATGATAGCTCCTTTCAAAGAAGGAGGCACCTTTGAACTAGGATTTCCCATTGTTCTCACCAGACTGCTGTAGAACATTTGCTAAATTGAGGCATTTGTGCCCTAGGACTATCTCTGTGACACAGATTGAATCATCTGTTTTGGGTGGACCCTTCCAACCCATTCTGAATTATTTACTTCCATTTCATTCAAACAGGTAAAACAAAACAGGGGGTTAAAAAAACACACTTCAGTTGTTTCTCTTAAGCTCTCACATGAGTACTAAAAGCATTTGCTTTAGGATTGCTGGCTTGGGGCATATTTTAAAAATATGGCAGCAGGTCCAATTCCTACCTGAAATAAGTGTTGTGGCTTTTATCACTTGTTCAGTTCCACTGGCTAAGATATTTCATCATCTCTCCCATTAAACACCTGGAACTGATAGCCCAGGTTTTCTGAGACAGACCTCATTTCACGTACTGCAACTATTTTCAGTTAAGGCAAGTCATTACATATAAATTTAAATGCATTTTGGTCTTTTTTAAAATCTTTGTGAGATTTATTATGTTAAATAAATTAACAAATCCTAAAAGGCTTCACACCATGTGCCTACCTTTAGTTTCAAGAAATATGTGCTCCTATCATCCAAATCTTTACCTGTTCTATTTATTTCAATTGATTTTGCTAGCAGTGGACCTTAGACCAATTACTTTGAACTCTGAGTTTTTTTCTTAAAAATAAAAGGATAAGATTCACTTTATAGGGTTCCAATGAGCATCAAATGGGATAATGTATAAAAGCATTATAGTGACTTCACTTTCATGTCAAGATGGCATAACACAGGCCAGATTTACCCTCCTGGCTGAAACAACCAAAAATTGGCTAAAATATATGAAATAATCATTTTTAAGACACTAGGCAACTTGCAACAAAGGACAGTGATTCCCAAGAGATGGGAACCAAATGAAGTAAGCCCCGTAATTGCCCCTAGCTTACTGCCTTGAGGAGTTTCTAAGTAGTGCAGTAGGGAAGAGGAACCCAGGCAAAGTAAACTTCAGAACAAAAAAATATTACCAGGAATAGGGAATGTCATGTCATAATGATAAAGGGATCATTCCATCAAGAGGGCTTAACAATCTTAAACACAGATGAACCTAACAACAGAGCTTCAAAGTTTGTGAAGCAAAAACTGACAGCACTACAAGGATAAATAGATCCGCCCACAGCTAGGTTTGTTCTCTTAAACTGCTTTCAGTTTTGACTGGGTGACAGAGTAGTCAACACTATGACAGAACAGAAAACTCAAAATGATTTAAAAATAATCTATAAAGGCTAACACATGAAAAAATGAATGAAGAACAGCTAAGCTGCATTTACGAGAGAGGAGACTGGGATGACGGAGTGTCAGGGACACCGTGAAAGGACTTGGTAGGGTGAGGAGGAAGTGGAGGGCTGCAGACAGGTGCTGGAAGCGCAGACCTGCACGGGCACACTGGGGTGATGTGTGTACAGTATGACAGGACAGGGGACTAGACAGGAGTGCTGCAGCGTGAGCAGGGCTGAGAGCTGCAAGATGCCCACCGCGAGTATTTCTCCCTTCCTGCCACAGGCACTCCTCAAACTATCCATTTTGTGAGAGGGCCTTCCTTCAATATTGAACCAGATGCTTGGTAAATTGTAACCTGATTTTACCTGGATAAAAATCTAAAAGGGCAGAATAAGCTACTGTCCAAAATTCTGTGCTATAACACAATAAAAATTTTGTCTTCTTTCATGTGACAATCCAATAGAGAGCTGCAGAAGGGTTCTGCTGCATGTGGTCATTCAGGAACCCAGGCTCATTTTGCCTTGTGTCTCTGGTCTTCTCTCCGTTTTCCAAATTCTGTCCACCTAGATAGTACGTGGGGAAGGAGAACCAAGATTTCATGAAGGAAGTTTTTAATGTTTTAGATCTACGTTTGGCACATCATGTGGGTTCACATTCCATTGACTGAAATTCAGACACATGGTCTCAACTAATTGCAGGATGTGGTCCAGCCATGTGCCCAGAAGAAAAGCAGAACACTGGTATTTGTAAACACCAGCAATCTCTATAACAGATGTCTTTATCCTGTCTATTTATTAATGCTCTGGGAACCACACTACTTTGTTGAACATTGAACCTAACTCTCAATTTATTTCCTAAGTGAACTCAGTGGTTTTTTATTATAGTAAATGCTCATGGAAAGAATTTGCGCTGGACTTAAACATGAATATTTTCTAACATCATTGAATGGAAATAAAGCATCATACAAAGATATAAAAAGGCTTAATACATTCTCAAGTCTCAGAGTGTTAGAGGAGGACAAAAGAACCTGACAAACCATTTAATTCAGTCCCCTAATTTTGGAGGTAAGTAAACTGAGACCAAGAGAGGCCAAATTATGTGTCCAACTCTAGGTAGACAATTAGTAAGACAGCCAAGTTTGACACTTAATTGATGTGATCTCATGCTTTAAAGTACAAACAAGAATTTAACACATCAAGATAAAAAGTCTCCATGTTATTCTTTTGAAAGGCACAGAACAAGTAAGTGGTCCAGAAATCTAGTAAGATGTTACATTACATAGTTGCATAAAGGAAATGTGTTTATTTTTGATAGACATTTTACTATTTTAATTGATGAGATAACAAGAGTCTATCAAAGAAGTACCTGATGCCCATGAATTAATGAATGGGATATTATAGCAGTGGAGGTGGGTCTTTTTTTTTTTTAGGGAATAGTCGATCAATTTTCTTGGCTTTCATAAATTATAAATTTAGATCACATCAAAAATGACTATAGCCCTTTGCTTTTAGGACAGCAACATTTTTTTTTTTTTTTTTTAGCACATATAGACTTTCTTTGCAGTAAATGTTTTTTTTTTCTTATCTAAGTGCCACCATTTCTCTTCTGTTTTTCTTCATCTTTTGTATTACACCACAATACCTCACTTACTTGGTACCAGAGATTAAGGGATTCCACATGAATGGATTTTCCAGGCAAATGGAGTTTACCCACATTATCAAAGTTTAATAATTTTAGAAGGAAATCTTTCTAGACTGTATCATATACTTTTCTATCACCTGAAAAAGAGTCTTGATATCTTCCCTTTAATACAGATCTTGGTAATTGAGAGTGGAGGGTTGAAGCCAGACTGTTTAGGTTTATGTCCTGGGTCTGACTCTTGCAAGCTGTGTTACCTGAAGCCTGTTACAGTCTCAATTTCCTCATTTGTAAAATGAGAATATTAGTATATTCCTCTTAAAGTAGTTGTGATGATTGAAAGTTAGCATATGTAAGGCACTTAAAATAGTGTGTGGTATATAATAATTACTAAGTATATATTAGCTCCAGGAGCCAGCCCACACTGTGGAGGGGGTAGAGGGAGGGAAGATAATAATTACTGCAATACACAAGTACATTTACCAACCTGTGATAAGTGATAGAAAATGAAAGTACTGAGTGCTATTAGAGTGTTAACAAGGGAACCTAGATTTAGCCTGGCACTGTGTTATAGAATTCTTTACATTTTAGTTTCTCCCACTGATGTGTGAATTTTTTGAAAGCAAGAAGCATATCTTAATCTTCCTTATGTAACTGTCAGTAAGCACAATCTCTGGCGCATAGCAGGGGCTCAAGATTACTTTGGAAAGAGAGATTAAAGGAAAGAAAGAAAAAATTCTACAGGTATCAGCATGAGAATATAAAGATATTTGAGGCGAGTATTCTGCAGGGGGTAGAGAATTATGCTCCCTGGTGACCCTGCCACCTGCAGAGGTGCAGCACCTCCTGCATGGGGTCAGCATCGCAGTGACTCCTGGTGGCTGCAGCTTAATGAGGATGTATCCATTTATGCATTAAGGCTCATGCGCTTTGTTCAAAGCAGTCCCTCAGGTCTTCCCGAAGGACTGGTTTGCTTATTTTATACAAGATTCTTAGAATACTGCTGACATGTTTGATAATCAGGGAGTCTTGAGAAGGGGGGGGGTGCTTATCTTGGGGAAAGGCAGAAAGCTATATTTGAAGGCAGGTTTTCCTCCTCTCTTGGGAGCTGAGCAGTTTGAAACAGGCTGTCTTCAGGCTTGCTTGGGATCCTGGGTGAAGGAGGGATAAATGGATGCAGTATGGAAGGGGCCTTGCTGTTCTCCTGGCCTGGGGGCTGAATTGATTCCACAGCCTCTCACTTTATACTGGAGGAGAGAGAGAAGCAGGTGGCCAGGTGCTGTGTCCCAGGTCACACAGTGGCAGAATCTGAAGACCTCAGACCTCTATGCTCCAATCTGACACCCTACACCACCACAAATGGGGACTGGAAAAGTAGAAATCAACTTAAAAAAAAATCTATGAATAAGTTAGGATAGAGAATGGAGAGATTGCATTGTTTGGACCTCCAATTTTAAATTGTGTTAACCCAATGAATGCCTATTTTAAAAAATGCAATCAAAATAGTGAATGACAATGACAGTAATACCAGCAAACACCTGTGTGCTATTTATGATTTGCTAGGCACCATTCTGAGAGTCTTATACGTATAAATTCATTTAACTTCCCATCACCACTCCGTGGCCTAGGTTCTATTATTATCATCTCTATTTTACACATGAGGAAAACTGAAGCATGAGAGCTTAAGCAACTTGCCCAAGGTCACACATTTAGAAGGTGGAAGAGTTAAAGATTTAGTTACATATTTGCTGGGGCTGGGCGGCTTGGGGGAGGCGTGCTCCCTGGCTGGCTGCAGCTGGTGGCTGCTCCAGGCCCAAGGGCTCTCTCTAGCCTGTGGATGGGGGTGTCCGGCTGGGCCCCGGGCTCAGTTGCCCTCTCCTGCTTCAGTCAAGAGCCCCGTAGTCTGGGGGTCCTTGACATAGAACTAGTTTCTGCATATAGGTTTATGACATGTTACTTACATTTTTATGTTTTCCATGAGGCCTTGCCCTGGTAGTTGCTGACATTGCTCTATATATGTCCCTTTACAGTCACCTGCAGAGAGCTTTCTTAAATGGAAACCTTAGAGGAATAAAGAATTTTAGGTTTTCCTAGATACAAAATAGAATTTCAGGAGCACAGTAAGTTTTGGTGTCTATCTTCAGCTTTCTTTATATCAGTGGAAATCCACCCAGATATTAGAAATAAGGACCAGAAAAAAGTCAATTAACTGTAATGGAGCAATCTATGACATGGGACCAATTTGCTTCAAGAAACACCAGAATTATGAAAATCTCAGAGTTGTTTACAACCCCTCAGGCCTGGAAAAGCATCCACAAATGTTAAGATATGTCCAAATAAGAAAGCATCCACCTTGAGCTGAGAGCACAGGGAACTACCCTGAACACAACAAAGGTGAAAAGTAGGTGAAAAAAAAATGTTAAAGAAAGGCAGGGTGATTACTGGCTGCCTACTGTGCACTAGGTGCTTTCCATCGTTGTAGGATGCACTTTTCTGTCCTTTTAGCCTGGTCCTATTCTCACCTATAGGAGGGACAGATGTTTTAACATTATTACATGTCAAAACTATGCTAGGAGAGGCAATTAGGATCAGGAACAGAGTCTTGTTTCATTTCAGGAGCTCCACTCAGAAGGCTCCTGGAATAGGACTTGTCCCACCTTGTCTGGTACCCAGGGCAGAGGAGAGAATAGAAAAACAAAGTTGGAGGAAATAGAGAAGGGAAAGTCTGTGTGGATTGAAAGACAGCCAGTTGGGAACAGTAGTCAAACAGTTTGTAGCTTCCTCTGGATTCCACTGTGACCCAGCTGCAAGAAAAGTGGGCTTTCTGGTAATGTTTAATAGTGTTAGAGCCAGTAGTCAAACAGTTTGTAGCTTCCTCTGGATTCCACTGTGACCCAGCTGCAAGAAAAGTGGGCTTTCTGGTAATGTTTGATAGTGTTAGAGCCGGTTCCCCTTGGCCCCAGGAACAGAGAGGCAGAGTCACCGAGGCTGCAAAAGGCAAAGGAGTTTATTGGCTAGCCCGAGCTAGGATCCAAGTCCCAGAGCACCAACGCAGTGGCCTCTCCACGAACCAGGACCCCACCCTGGGGTAAAGGTTAAGCTTTTATACTTTTCTGTATGCTAGTTTTTACACGACACATTAGTCTGCACACGACACGTTAGTCTGCACACGACACACTAGTCTGCACACTACATACTAGTCTGCACTCCATCCCCCTTTAGTTTATTTGTTCTTTTTTAGAAGTGGCTGATCGTGTTGACTCCTGATTGGTTGACTCCAAGCTTTGGGCTTTTCGCGCTGGCACCAGTTGTAGTTAACGTCATCCAGGGGAAGAGGAGGGTCTCCGACGGGGGAGGGGGGCTGTTGTTGCATACCTTCTAGTTTTTGGTTACAAGCGATACTGGGAACACACGCCCTGCACAAGCCGTTCATGCGCTGATCATGTCTTGCTCTTCTTATCTACTTAGTTGGTTGGAGGGCCCCTGGACTCTCCAGCCCTTTATCAGGAAGTAACTTGCGGTTACCTCCCCGGGGCTTTGTTTTCCTTTATTTTAGTGAAGCCTGCCATGGCTCCACTTACGCTAAGCACCAAGCCAGCAAGCCATATATACAGAATCAGAACTAGGCTTCTCACATCCAGGAAGCCTAGCCTATCATGGAGTTACCTTTGCTCTTATCCCTGTTTTTCATTCTGATTAACTATATTTATCAAACAACTAAAAGCAAGCATAGTCACAGAAGCGAATAGCATCAGTTAGAATCAAAGAGAGCACACATTTTCCTACTATCAATTCCTGTTATTCAATAGCTGCCTGCCCCTCCAGATGCAGTAGTGCATAAAGGCAAAACTATCAAGATAGCCTCTGAGCCAAATATTATATTTATATAAATAAATAGGCTGAGATCTAGGTAACTTACCCAAGATCAGAGAGCTAGGATAAGGCAGAGTAGGACCTAAAACCAAGATGTGGGGTTTTGAAACTGAAACATTTTCATTACTATTCATAGTTAAATATGTTGGTTAAACATCTAGCCCAGCCCACAAATGAGTTAGGGTACTAGTTGTGAGTTCAAGTTCCCCATCCCTTTCCTGCTCCTCGGTTCCTCCTCCCAGGGGCTCAGGCCCCTGGTGCTGCCCTGGAGGAGGACAGCAAAGGCAGGCAATGTCTGTCCGGAAGTCCGAGGAGGGTTGAGTGACCGGCCTTGCCAGGTAGAGTCAGTGGAGGAACACAGGAGTGTCAGCGGGTTCCCAGGGCCCCTTTTCATCCCTGAGGTGCTCGGTAACAGGCTATCAATACCATCCCAAAATAGAAAGCATCAAACAGCCCAGGCTTTGGCTTTGAGTCGCCACTGAGGTAGCCAGCGCAGGAAGCATTAGCACATTTTGCTCTTCTAGGAATAAAAGAACCGCAACTGTGTCCTTGAGTGTGTTAAATAATGTTAACTAGAGGGAGGGGTCAGGAGAGAGGTACGTGCGGTGGTTTGTAGGCAGGAGATGAGAGAAACCGCATGACGCATTTGCCCGGCACTAATGGATCTGAAGCGAGGAGCCTAGAGGCCAAGGGCACCGCTGTCTTGAAACGAGAAGAACTGAGAACAAGGGAAGTCCATTAGTGTCATGTTTGTGTTTCTTCTCCCCTGAAGTTGGATTCCAGGCTCACAGGGAGAAAAGACCAACAATTTTCATCCTCAAGAGCTTTGCCCATTAGTGTGAAATTATCCCAGTAGGGAAAAGTACAAAAAAAAAAAAAAAAAAAAAAACCCAGTGGTGTAAGTGGAGGCATTCAGAAGCTCACTAGGAAGCCTCTCTCCTCTGCTCAGGCCAAGCTCGGACGTCTTAGGAAGACGATTAGTTGATAATTGGGGCAGGGCTTGCTCCTTCACCTTCTACACCTGCAGACTCTCAGCAAGAGATCACCTTACCTGTATAGGGTATGAATCAAGTCCTACTAACTAAAAAGTCATCAAAAGTCAATAAAATTGCAATGTGACCTGTTAATCAAGAACTCCATGTACCTAAGCTCTGAGGCATTACTAATTTCACCAAAACAAAATTGCTTTAATCTACAGAAATCAAAAATAACACCATTAAAATAATAGTAATATCTAATATTTATGAGTACTTACTTTGGGTCAGGTATTAAGTGTTATACAAGTTCTAATCCATTTAACTCTTATAGTAGTGGAAAGAAGTAGAAAATTGTCATATCTCCATTTTCAAACAAGAACACAGGCACTGTGGATCAAGTGTTTCATCATCTATTGCCACTTAACAAAGTACTGCAATACTTTGTGGCCTAAAACAACAATTTGGCGTGACTAGCTGGGGCTGGTTTCTCTGCATGGCTAGCTTGAGCTTCCCCATAGCATGGTGGCCTCAGGGTAGTTCAACTCCTTCCATGGCACCCCAGGACAAGTGTGCCAAGAGACTTGAGTGGAAGCCACAGGGCTTCTTATGACATAGCCTCAGAACTCCCAGAAGGTGACTTCTGCCACAGACAAGTCACTAGACTAGCCAAGAGGAAGAGAAAGGACATTAGATTCTACCTCCAAATAGGAGGAATATCAACAAATTTAGGAGCATTTAAAATCTACCATAGTAAGTAATCAAGTCATGTAGCTAGTAAGCTGAAAAACAGCATCTTAAACCAGACATACTTAACCATTAAATCTGGAAGTTGAATTTACATATTATTGAGGCAAATCTAGTGGATAACAGATATTCCAGCATTCATTTTTAATTTAGTAGTTTGAAAAATTCATAACTTTTTCTAAATATGTAATGTTTCTTTCCTTTCCTCCTTCCTTAAACATTTGTTAAACACCAACTTTGTGCCAGGCACTCTCCTAGTTGTTAGGGATAAAAAGTCGATAAACTGCTGTCCCTGCTTTTAAATGTCTCATAGTCTAATGAGGGAGACAAATATGTACTTAAATATTTTTCCATGTGATCAACACCACATGATAAGAACTAATGTGGAAACTGAGGAGGAAATACCTAATTTTAACTTGAGGTCTGGGAAGGGTTTCCAAAGGACATACATAAGGTTTGAATTATATCACAGAGGATTAAGAGGAGTTTGCCAGGTGTTATGCCAGCTTTTAAGGAAGTTATTAAGGCTAAATGAGGTTGTAAGGGTGGAGCCTTGATCTGACAAAATTAATGTTCTTATGAGAAGAGACACCAGAGAGCTCATGCTTTCTCTGCCAGGTAAGGACACAGCGGGAAGGTGGCCTTCTGCGAAGCCAGGCAGAGAGCTCTCCCAGAAACTGAATTGGACGAAACCTTGATCTTGACTTCTAGCCCCAGACCAGTGAGAACGTGTATTTGTGTTGTTTAAACCACACAATATATAATATTTTGCTTTGGCAGCCCCAGCTGGCTTAGGCACCAGGTAAAAAGGGAAGGAAGAGTATTCTAAAGAGAAACAACAGATTATTTAAGTGTAAGGAGATTTAGAAGAGCCAGGCGTGTAGGGAACCAGCCGTAGTTCATCGGGGCTGAAGTACAGGGTATTTGTGGGGAGCAATGGGACACAGACCAGAAAGGTGCAAAATCTGAGTGCTTTGCCCTCCTTAAACTGACCTCTGCATTTCTCATTATGTGAGATAAGTTTCCACATGGTTTGAACCACCCTGACAAAAGTTTTCTGTCCTTTGTATTCAAAAGTATTGAATCATTTAGGATGAATTTTGGCTGCGTGTTACAAAAATCCCAGGGTAAACATGATTTAAACAATACAGAAATTTTGTTATTTTTTGATATGAAAAAGTGCTGAAGTTGGTAGTCCAGGACAGGCATACGCTCCGTGATGGCAAAAACTTGGGACCCTTTATCACGTTGTTATGGTGTTCTCAAGAGGTGGCTTCGGGATCATGTCGCAAGGTCCAGCTATCGTGTCTACATTCCTACCGGGAAGATGGAAGGATGTGGCTCACATATCTTCCATTTTACAGACATAGAAACCACACATGACACTCCTACTTGTATGCCATTGGTCAGAAATTAATCATCCAGGAGCAAATCTGTTGTTGCTTGAGAAATTGTCTTTGCTTTAGATAGCTATGCTTCCTGGCAAAAATCTGCTAGTTTTTACTAAAGAAGAGGAGTAGAGATATTGAGGAATGCTTACTAGTCTTCACCACCTAGAGAATCTCCCTAAATTATCTGGATGATGGTGTCGTGGCACGGAAGACAGTGATAGGAGAGTGGAAATTTTCAGAGGGGATTCTGTGGGGTATTGTGAGGTTAATCCTGATGTAACTGGACTTTGTACAGTTGCTGACATGCAATCGGTTTCCTGCCGGAACGATATGTATTCTTTCCCAATGTTCCTAAAACCACTTTCCTGGAGTTTTATAAGAACCTTTTCATCCTTGCCAAGAAGGAAGAGAAACATAAAATAGAATATTTTTGTCAGTGGCATATATAGTCTTGTTATTGTATAAGATTTCACAGTCTACAAAGTGCTTCCTATCATATAGCCCACCTGGACAGAAAAAAGAAAGCTGTATTAAAGAGTCATTCTGGTTACAGAGGAATTCTGGTTTTGACTACTGCAGCCACTGGAATTTTGACTGCAATACTCAGGTACAATACACCAAGTTCAGATATTTAGATGTTCAGATCTGAATAGATCTGAAAGAGCTTCCTAACTCTGGGCTGAAGGAGACAGTTGAAGAGCTGAGTCTACACTGAAGACTGAGAACGCATAGAGTTTAACAAAGCCGTATGAGATAATTTATAAGCAAAAACAATGTGTGCTTATCGATGGGATTCAGATCGCCACTTTCTTCTCTCCTTCCCACTAAAGAACTGGTAAATATCCTTAGATGGTGTACCAGTTTCTTGGGGCTGCCATACACAGGGTGGCTTAAACAACAGAACTGAGGCCAGAAGCCCTAAATCAGAGTGTCAGCAGAGTTGGTGCCCTCTGAGAGCTGTGAGGGAGAATCTTTTTCTGGTCTCTCTCCCAGCTATCGGTGGTTCACTGCCAAACTTTGGCTCATAGATGGCTTTCTCATCAAGTCTTCGATCATCTTCCTTCTGTGTGTGTCTGTCTCTGGGTCCAGATCTCCCCTTTCTATAAGGGCTCCAGTCTTATTGGATTAGGGCCCACCCCAATGACCTCTTTTAACTTCATCACATCTGTAAAGACCTTATTTCCAAATAAGACCACATTCTGAGGTACTGGGGTTGGCATTCCAACATATCTATTTTTGGGGGGCACATAAGTCAACTCATAACAGATAGGTATTGTTGGGGAGAAATGTTTGATTTTGGTTCAGTTTAGATTTGTCTTCCTTGAGGTCCTGCTGAATTTCCTCTGGTGCTGCACATTCTTCTTAAGTAACTACTGTGCGTATTTGTTAGGGCACCGCCATCATCAGAATGCTTATGTCCACCCCAAATTCATATGTTGAAATCCTAACGCCCAGGTGTTGGCACTAGGGGCCTTTGGGAGGTCACTAGGCCATGGGTGCAAAACTCTCATGCATGGGATTAGTGCCCTTATGAAAGAGACCCCAGAGACTAGCTCACAGCTCTACCACGTAAAGACACAGCAAGAAGGTACTGTCATTGAGGAAGCAGGCATTCGCCAGACACCACATCTGCTGATGCCTTTATCTTGGACTTCACAGCTTCATTTCTGTTGTTTCTAAGCCACACAGAGTATATTATTCTGTCACAGGAGCCTGAATCGACTAAGACGGGCACTTAGTTATTTCTTATGTTATTGCTCAGAACTCACGTTAAGTATTCCAATTTTCTCAATATTGCTGAGGAGACTGGATTCCACAAACGCTGTGCCAAACGCTGACCACCTGGTTTGTTTTACTGTGGGAACGGCTGCAAGGTGTTTCATCTTTGTCTGATTCCCTCATTTCCTTGCCACACTCTGGATGCTGAATCTATATATTGTATTTGGCTTCCTCTTCTCCCCTCCCCCCTCTCCTTGCTAACTTTCTTTTTTCTTCTCTACTTGCTGCACTGAAGAAATCCTTTTAATGAAAACAGTTATTTTCTGACTGGAATCTGATCTCTCCCTCCCGCCGAGACGTGGCACCTTCTGTGTGACACTGTTAAACACGCTATCTGAGAGCTCAGGGTAGTGTGCATTCACCACTTCTCTCCCAGTACAGCGCACTTCTCTGCTCTTATCCCATTTTGGGAATAGTCGGTGATGTTTCCTGCCATCTACAGCATCTCTCTGCCCACCTACAGCCCCCTAATCAGGAGAATTGTGCTGATTGGACCCAGGTGAGCTGAGGGTAGCACATCCCTGGCTTGTCTGGAGATGATCTTACGTGGAAGACTGTTTCATGGAGGCCAGGATGTCTTGGTAAATCACTCAGATTTGTTCACCTCAGGATTCTGTCCAGATTACGCAGTTAGTACTAACCAGACAGGTGGAGAGAAACAGAGATGCAATGAGCAAGAGTTCAAGGAACTTGCCTTGTCTTCAAAGAGGCCTCGGGTCCTGATGGCTTCCCGTTCCTGCACCGGACAGAAGAAACCCTGAAAATCAACTTCCTTCTCCCGCCATTTTGTAAGGTGGTTCTTGCAACAACAACAAAAAACTAATTTCTAACCATCATTTCTTTTTTTACATAATTTGTTCCTCAAAACAATCTCTTGAGGCTCAGAGACTTTAAAAGACTTTAAAAGATATTCCACAGCTATTAAATGGCGGCGCTGTGACTGAAACCTAATGCTTCTGATAACAAACGTCATGTGCGCGACTTTAAAGTACTGCATAGCTATCATGAAAATATGCTCAGAAGCAAAGCGCAAGGATGGCATTATCTGGTAGAGAGCTCTGGGAGTGCTGGGCAGGGAACATGCCGTGGAATTTGCATGGAGGTTTCCTTCCTTTTACCTCTCTAGTTTTATTGGATCTTCAAAGCAAACCTGTAGGTAGAGACATGAGAGACATCTTTATCTCCAGGTGTAGATACAGAAGTTGAGCTTCTAGAAGTTAATTGATTTGGCCAAGGCCACAGAACCAGAATGTCATCATGGCAGTGTGGGGTTAATGTCTTTTTAAAGACCCTGCCCAGTAGTTGGCACTATTAGTCATTCAATAAATGTTTTTAGGAAGGAAGAAAGAAGAGAAGGAATGGAAGATGGAAAGGAGGAAGGAAGACAAGGGAAGAAGGAAGAGTCTTTTTTCACAACCTTGAGCTATGGTCTACATTCAATGAGCTGGTAGTCATTCGCTCAATCTAGGACTCCACTCAACCCAATCCATGCTCAGCAGTCCCTGAGCTTATTTCTCAGAGGTTTTGTGTTAGGGATACCTACGGCCTCAATAATCCTGGTACTCAGTGAGTCATCCTCTCCTCCATCTGTTTATATTACAAGTCTAACCGCAGCCATTGTTGCTGATTACATGCTGGAAATGACCTAACAATGTTTTATTTAATGATCTCCAATCATTTCCATCTGGTCCGTGGGTGGCTGCACAGTCATTATTCATCAATGGAACTTTGCAAACACAAACACATATGTATGTGTATAATAAAACCTCAATAATTTACACTAATTGGAGGGAGGGCCTATTTGAATTAACAAAAAGTAAGAAATGCTATTTTATTACTTTCAAGCTCGTGATGTAATTAACCACCTAATGAGCATGTGGCTTGGTGGAAAGAGCACTGGAATGGGAGTCTCATGAACTAGACTTTGTTAAGAAGAGAGTTGAGGTGAACAGAGGGATACACAGCCTGAATTGCACAAGATACAACACCAGAGCATGGTGGCCACATTGCAGGATCTGGCCCTATGATTTGTAAGTCCAGAAATGTAAAATGGTTGGTATTGCCAGAAATAATCCACTTTGTAAGATTAAAAGACACGTCCAAGTACTCACCACTAAATGAATCAGGCTATACAAAATCATATGTGACTGAAACAAAATTTAATGCTAATTTGTTAGTTTTATTTGAAACATCTTTCATGTGGACCAAATATGTATGTTGGCTGATTAGTACATTATCTCTTACATAGGGAAGTTCTCATCATAAACCAATTTTGACCAATTAGGTTGCATTCTGTTGGAAGTAACACAAACGACAAATCAAAATAGGTGACACAAATTGGAGGGGAGTGGGGTTTCTATAATTGGAAATCCCTAGTAGAGTGAGACCCAAAGTTGGATCGATTTAGACATTTAGTTATCAAAGTCCGATTTTATTTGCTTGTGTGTTTGCTGTACGTGTGTACACATGTGCACACGCACATTCCTTGTTTCTGCTTTCTACAATGTCAGATTCATGCTAAGGCTGGTCTGACTTATGGTGGCCAAAGGCTGTGTTGGCTTTGCATCTGCATAGCACATGGCCCAGAATGAAGTGGGACTGCGAGAGGGAGGGAGGAGGGGCAAGGCAAAGGAGAGGGGAGGAGGAGAGAGGGGCGGGGTGTTTTGAAGGCAATGATAGTGTCCTAATACACATTATTCTTAGAAGGGTGCTTGGGAAGCATAGACTCAGAGAGGAAAGAATTTCCTGGATGAAAATAACAGCCACTATCATCCGGCTCATGGCATCACCTCCTTTGGGCAGGGATGGAGGCAACATGGCCCGTTCACTTTTTTTCATTGCTCTTTCTAGTCCAAATGCAGTCTAGGCCTCTCTTTCCATTGTCATCTTTCTTTAGAAAGATCACAGCAAAATTCACCAGACCACCCCCTGCCCCCCTAATAAATTGAATTCTGGTTACAATTCCTGAGATTTCATCTCTATTATTTTTACTGAACTTGGAAAAGATCCAAGTTTATTGGCTCTTGGGGTGGTTGGTCTTTTCCCATTTTGTGTAGATTCCTACTGGTTTCCGTCTCAGAAAAAACCTAGTCAGCAAGTTCTGGGGGACATTACATCAACTTAGTAAACACTTTCTGTATGGCAGCTACTGAAATAAATGTAAACTTAAGGTAATGCACATACATTATTCTCTTTTAGAAAGGTTAACAATCTGGCCCAAATTCCCACAGCCTGTAAAAGCTGGATCCATTGCTTCTCACAGGTAGTATAGTCTTCTGAGAAGTAAAGTGCAGCCATTAGTTCCAGCTCTGCTATTATCTATGTGTGTGGCCTTGTTTTCTTCATCTGTAAAATAACAGGGGTGGATTAGATGATCTTTGAGATTGTGTCTAATTCTAAGACATTATGCATTTATGTATGGAACTAAGGTCTTACTTAGTCTGCTTTTTCTGAATAGATAAACTTAAGTATAATTAGTGATGTGTAATATGTAAATAAATGTGGCAAAGGGACTCGAAAACTTTTTATGCCTTCATATTGTTTGAATATTGCTCTTGAAAAGCCAAAAGATAAACTGTAGCCCCACTGTGGTGGAATGTGGGTGCCAAAATCAGGGGTTGACTTGCCAAGGGGATGTCTGGGATCTTGCCCTGTTAGGAAGAGTGTCCACTGCTTCTCTTATGGAGGAACTCCACAGCATCTGAATAGTTACTGAGCTGAACCTTTGCCACATGGGTTTGTCTAAAAAAAAAAAAATAAGAGGTGTGAATATTCTCGGTAGGAAAGAAAACTAAGTGGATTCACCCAGGCGTGGTCAGATTTACACTTCTGTAGTAATGGCTGTTCTTTTCCTTTCCCAGTATCCTCTACTTTGATTGCCAGAGATAATGCAGGGCTTTGTCTACTGTGCCTCAACTGTGCAGTATGAGTAGAAGAAAGTGTAGACATATTCAGGAAAATTTTAACAAGGCTACTTACATGTGTGAGCCAATTGTCTTAACTAAGAAAATGGTGCTTGATTTGCCTTTCCTATCAGTCTCCTCTGTTACAGAACTGGTAGAGCAGTGCAATGAACACCAACCTTGGAGTCATTCTAGCGTTGAAACCTCAAGTTCTGCCATTGCTAGTTGTGTAACTTTTTGTCTCAGACATTGCTGTTGTTGATTTTCCATCTCTATAAGTTTGATATGGGTCTTTTTCCTGATTCTCTGCATGCCTGCTAATTTTTGTTTAGAGGGTAGACATTATCCATTTTATGTTTTTGGGTACAAATTTTTTTTCAATCCTTTAAATATTTTTTTTGGCTTTATTTTGGAGTGCAGTTAAATTACTTGGAAACAAATTGATCCTTTTGACTTGCATGTAAATTTTGTTAGGCAAGTCCAGATTGGCCTTTAGTGTAGGGCTACTTTAGCCCTATTCCTAAATTAGTGATGATACCTTTTGAGTACTCTATTCTATACCTTCATCTCTTTGTAGCTCTCCTATATGGCTCTCTCTTTATGGTACTCTGCCCAGAAATTTTAGTTGCTTGACTCTCAGAACTCCAAACTTCGTATCCTTAAACTGCTGGGCTCTGTTTAGTTCCTCCTACCTTTGATACAGGCTGAAACATCCCTAGACAGTGAGCTAGGGCATCTATCATGGGACTCATTTCTTTTTTCCCCTTCTGTTAGGGATCACTGTCCTGCTCTGCCTATTGCTCAAGGTCTGAAAACCAAGGCTTTATATATTTTTTTAGTGTTTTAGTTGCTTAAGCTGGATTTAACAGTAAATCCAGTTCCTGTTACCCCTCTGTGGCTGGAAGCAGATGTCCATGTCCTGGCTTTATGAGCCATAGCTCTACTGCTCACCAGCTGTGTGGGCCTAAGCAAATTACATGCCTCCCGATCCTCAATTCCCTCAGCTGTAAAATTATAGTAATAGCTATTTATAGTGGTGCTGTGACAATTAAGTAAAATAATCTACATGATGTACTTAATCTGTTGCTTGGCACATACGAACTAATTTAGTTATAAAATTCTATCAATGGTGGTGATATTGATGCTTTAAAACATCTGTCTATACTGAACTCAAAACCACCAGTTTCCCAATGCCATAAGTTCCAAGGCTATAAAATGTCCACTTTTATTCTGAGTCTGATCTGGGATTCAGATGCTATGCTATTTAGAGTAGTCCCTGCCAGACTATGGCCCATAGGCCAAACCTGGCCCTCTGTTTAGGTAAATAAAGTTTTAACGGAACACGGTCATGTCCATTTGTTTATGTATCATCTATGGATGCCTTTGGGCTATAGTTCCAGCATTAAGTAGTCATGACAGATAGCATATGGCCCACAAAACCTAAGATATTTACTATCTGACCCTTTACAGAGAAAGTTTGCCAACTTCTCTCTACAGGTTGGGCCACATCAGTCTAAAAGACATTAATAGATACCTGCCTCTTTAAATCTACTTCTCTACCTTGGAGGAAGGAGGTGGGGAAAGGGGCTTCTCTGGAAGAGCTAAGAGTCCATGAGAGTCATCCTAGACCAAGCCTTCTCGGGGCCTTATCTCACCTTGGCTGGCTTACCTGTCTCCATGTCATATGTATCCAGGAATTCCGAGTCCTGGAGAGTACCAAAAGGTCGCAAGCCAGTTAAAGGTCACTACAAAATTTAAGAAATGATGTGAGGTTTGCACCTTTATTTTGGCTCATTAAGCACCGCTTATATTATTCTGGATGGAGCTTGAGCCCATCCTCTAAAGTGAGGTATCACAAGAATGGAAAAATAAGCACCACATGTATTTACCATCAAATTGGTACTAACTGATCAACACTAAGGTGCTCACATGGTAGCAACAGTCATTGGGTGTTGGGGGGGTGGGAGTGACTAAGCTCACAACTAATGGATGTGGTGAGCATTGTATAGGGGAAGGGCATGCCTCTAACCCTGGCTTGGGTGAGGCAAAGTCATAACTTATAACCAAAATGTTTGTACCCCCGTAATATCCTGAAATAAAAAAAAAAAGAATACTTCTGGTTTTACAAAAGGATATTTTTGTCCCCAGTGATAGTTCCCACATGTAGTGGTCTCCAACATTTTTGGCACCAGGGACCGGTTTCATGGAAGACAATTTTTCCATGGACTGGGGTGGGAGGTGGTGGTGGGGATGGGGTGGTTCAGAGGGGATGATGTGTGGCCTGTTTCCTAACCGGCCATGGACCGGTACTGGGCCACGGCCTGGGAACTTGGGACCACGGACATTTGGGATAGATTTAGCCTCATGAAAAACTCATGAGAGTGTCCTTATTTTTCCCCATTCTCTGCTAATCAGTTACCACTTTGCCCCCAGGCTGATGCTTGGGAATTTCCTCTCCTTGCGTTCCTTTTAGCTCTTGGTCCATCTCCCCTTGGAGTTCCTGCCACTGCAGCCTGGCTTAGAGCTTGCTGTACTCCTTAGTCTACAACCTCCTGTTACCCTCCCATGGTCCCTGACTGCTACACTGGTGATGCTCGTTAGACTAGTAACAATTGCTCAAAGGCTGTTTTACTCAGCACTGCATGGGGAGTAACTTGATCACTGCCACTTACAGAGTAACCTCTGGGTGCCACAAATATTTATCAAATTGATTTCATTTGAATTTTGGGTTGACTTTTCTTTGGAAATGTTCTCTTATTAAAAGCTAGCTAGTCAGGTGACTGTGGCCTTCTTGGCCTATTACATCCTTTTCTCCTCCTCTGAATCTGGGGACTGAAAGGCTCCTCATACTGTCCCCTGACACATCTCCATGGTGAAGGAGAATGAATGAGGATGCCTGGGGGTCTGGGATGTACATCTAAGCTGCCTATTACATACGGGAAATTTCTTTAAAGTCTCATGTTTTAGCTTGAAAACTTGTATGATTGTTATATTCTACTCCTTAACATATCCATTTGTTTAATAGAAAAAACTCTCTGTAAGTTACTTACCATAGAGTAAAAGGGAGGATCTAAATGTACTGCTTGCATATGTTGACTTCTAATTCTCCTTGACATCAGTGCTCTGTGACACACGTATGCTAAGAAAGCATATGACCTGCTCGTGTCCCTTGAGATAGGAGGTAAGCCAGGCCTGGAAAGTTTTGCTGCAGCAAGAGCTAAAGAAGGGTGGCCAGGTGAGAGTAAGTATGATATGCAAGTGTGGGTGGGTCCTTCTTGTGGACTAGAGTCTTGCTAATCAAAGTGTGATCTGAGAACAAGCAATATAATGTCACCTGGGAGACTGTTAGGCATGCAAAACTGAATAATCAAATAAATGTTTATTTGGTCCTTTTTATGCATGTGTACAAGTGTCTAATGGCTATGAAATCTCTGCTGTTTTGTATTTTTGTAATTGTGGGTGGGCATTAACGTCATTGAGTACTCCATGTGCCACTCTCCCTAACTCAATTTCTTTTCATCCTCAGAAAAATACTGTGAAGTAGGTTTTATGTCCCCATTTTCCAGATGAGCAAACTTAGAAAACATTCTCAGGATTGCAGGGTTGAAGAAATCTTTCCTCACCCCTCCTAGGTTCATGGCTGAAGCACCTATAATGAAACTCAGATTAATAAGAGAAAAGCATATACATTTATTTAACACAAGTTTTATGTGACACAGGAGGCTTCAGAAATGAAAATCCCCCCAAAACATGTATTTGTGCTAAGTTTAATGAAGAAACGGACACTTGTGGAGAAGTATGATTGCACAAAGGGAGTATGGTCT
This sequence comes from Eulemur rufifrons, assembly GCF_041146395.1. Classification (NCBI taxonomy): domain Eukaryota; kingdom Metazoa; phylum Chordata; class Mammalia; order Primates; family Lemuridae; genus Eulemur; species Eulemur rufifrons. Next base: position 52,220,811 of record NC_090990.1, read on the forward strand.
AATGGTAATAAACTGGGGGAACTTAACAACATTTGTTTGTTCAGATTCTTTGTGTCTTCAGAGATGGAATTGATCCTTTCCTCTTGGTAGGAGGAAGGTACCTCTGGAATGAGGGTCTTATGACCTACTTCAGGGGAGAAGGTCAGGAGACAGAGAGTGAGCTTCCTTGATTTTATGGCTAGGAAGAGTGAGGGGAGGGTGCGAGACTCTCCTGATTCTGCTGTTTTCTCAAATGCCAGGGTGCCATCTTTTGGAGTGGGGTGTCCTGAACCCCACCAGGATCATATAATTGGCAAGGATAGAATTGAAAGCAAGTCTATATGTTCAAAAAGCCCACATTGTTTCCAGGATTCTACACTGCCTGTAGCATGGGGAGGCCAACCAACAAGTTCAAAGACCTGGTTTACACACGTTTCACGAAGCAGGACATTGAAGATCAGAGAGATATTAGAGTGATTTGCCCATACACGACAAGTCCCTATCTCATATTATTTTCATAAGTATCTCACTCATAAGGCATGAGATGTGGTTTCTAAGAAAGAATCTCCAGAGGATGCCCTGGTATTGACCTCCGTCTCCTGCAATTCTTTACTGGACAATGGAAGATGGGCTGGAATCAGCTGTCCGCAGGAACTCTAGTCCCTTCTCCGGGCTTTAGGCAAATCAAAGTGCCTCCCTCGCACAAAAGTGCTGGAAACTTGGCTGCTGCCAGGCTGGAATGTTCTGTTTGTTTTGGTCCACAGTCTGCCTGAGGGCGAGTCCTTCCTGGAGAAGGAGCTGGAGGTGCAGGTGGGGAGTGGCACACCATGTGGCAATCCTGCCGGCTAGTGGCCACACCAGGTACGGGCCTACACCCACCCAGCACGCTGCAGCCTGGGGAGCGACTCCTCAGGCTGATTGAGTCAGAAGGGCATGGGCTTCTGACTTTACACATGAGGGGAGGGAGGGAGGCATAGAGAGATGAAGTGATGTGTCCAAGGATTTGACAGAGTCAGGATTAAAATCCTGTGTCTCAGATCACAATTCTTCAGAGACATTTATTTAAGCACAGTTAGCAACAGTGACAAATAAGCTACCGTGTGCAACATTATTTCTATTTCTTATAGCAATTCTCTGATGAGGATAGTTTTTCTTTTTCTTTTTTTCTTTTTTCTTTTCTTTTTTTTTTTTTTTTTGAGACAAGGTATTGCTCTGTTGCCTGGGCTGGAGTGCAGTGACTTCATTATAGCTCGCTGCAACCGCAAACTCCTGAGCTTAAGTGATCTTCCTGCCTCAGCCCCCCAAGTAGATGGGACTACAGGCACATGTCACCACTCCAGACTAGGATTTTTATTTTTTGTAGAGATGGGGTCTTGCTATTGCCTAGGCTGGTCTTGAACTCCTGGCCTCAAGCAATCCTCCTGCCTCTGCCTTCCAAAATGCTAGGCCAAAGATACTTTTTCATGCCTATTTTAGTTTTGATACATTGAGCCCAGAGAGATCACTTGTTCAATGTTACACAGCTATTCAGTAATGAATGGGATCTGCCAAAAATGAATTGGTTTCCCTAAGGCCGGAATATCAAGTCCTCACAATATATTGGTAGATACAAACTATTTTAGTCACTGTCAAAGGGTCTTCCAAACACTAGACAAACAAAAGTTTTAAAATAAATGCAAAAAGGAAAGAAAAAAAAGATTGTTTTGGCCATTACTAAAACCAGCTTAAGTTAAAAAAATAAAAGCCATCATGGAAGAAGTGATATTTGAGATGGACTTTGAAGATAGACATGATAGGATTTCAGAAGGCAAGTGGTCTGATAATAAAAGGCATCCAGGAAGCACACATCACATGAGCACACGTGTGAGAGTAGTTTGGGAAACAGGGAATGATCCATTTTGGCCATAATCTGAATGTAGGGTATCATTTGGTGAGTTGTAAGAGTACGAGCTAGTTTGAGATTCTATTGCAAAGGACTTGGAAAAAGAATCTGTACCTTTTCTCTGAAAACCTGGCAGTGTTGGAAGATTTCTGGAAGGTATTAGTGAGCAGGAGCATGTGAAGCTGCACTTTAGGAAGACTTTTTTGATAACACCATACAGGACAGATTATAAAGGGGCACAGTCCAAAGGAGAAGCAATAGGAGAAGAAGGGCTGGTACCATATGGTAAGAGGAGGGCTCATAGATATGCATGTCTAGGGACAGACAGGGCCAGGATATGGGGATATCCTGTTTGCTACAGAATAATAAAAGTAGCAAAGCTTAAAAAATATTCCTTTATTGACAGTAGGCATAAAATTGACAAAATGTCAATCACCCATATAAAATTATTATTTAAAAAATTTGGATGTAGTGTTTGTTCTGACAGAGATCTTGGGGAAATTAAGGGCTCCTCAACTCAATCTACCCTTTGGCATTGCCACTGACTGGAGCTAACCACCTACAAATGAGGTCAGTCTTTTAAACCCTTGGTATTTCCCTACAGAACTGTGGTCTACTATAGTTTCTTAGGATTTGACCAATTCTAGTCCTTGGGGGTGTGAAGAGAAAGAGGGAGAGAAGAGATTCTGGAGTAACCTGGTGAAGCCAATTTATGGGAGAATAATAGATGGACCACACAGATCTCGGAAAGTAGCCGACGTGAGGTGGGGGTTAACATTCAGTGAGTTTCATGTACCAAGGCTGGGTGGGCACTTTGCAGAACCTGCCTCATGTCATATTCATGGCAGCCTTGCAGAGCATGTATTATTATCTTCCTGGTTAAAAATGAGGAAGCAAAGACTCAGAGAAGCGAAGTACTATTCCTGATACTGCAAGTATGCAGAAGAGCCAAGACTGAATTCAAGTCTGATATGCTCTCAACTCTGTATCCTTTCTCTTCCACTTGAGAGGTAGGGAGCAAAGATGTGGGAGAAAAGAAAGGAGGTAAAGATAAATTCAAATTTTTAAGACTGAGTAAGAGATTAAGAGAATGGGACTAAGGTAGGAGGATAAACTAACTTGGACATACTGACTTTCAGTTGATATTGTCCAGATGGAGACATCAAATAGACAGTTGCCAATGTGAAAATGGAGTTTTGCAGGTCTGGAGCAAGACAGATAGATTTGGGTGTTATCCAAGGAGATACTGAGGGACAGGGCACAGAACAATCACTCTCAATCCTTTAAGTATCGGTCTGTCAATCCGTCTGGCCAGTTACTAAGAATAGTTAATTGGTGCTCATGGTACAACTTGTGCATGAAGAGTAAGCCCCCTTCCTCTGGCTTTGCTGTAGTTAGAGTCAAAGAGTATGTTCATTCTATTTATAAAAGTTGTGCAAGGTGCACTGAGTGTCACCACATGGCAGGTGGAGAAGAGGGGGGGCATGTTGGCTCAAGAGAAAGAGATGAAAATTTCTAATTAATTTGCCAAGAAGAAGTGCCTTTTTAAAATGTACCCCAAAGAGCTGGTAGTAGTGGTAGCCCTGTCTCTACACAGAGGCAAACCAATGCCACCAATACAATGTATGTTTATCTGAGAGATTTCTCAGGCACTTACAAACACACACATATATTCCTCCACCACTCCTCCTGTGGCATCCTGGCAGCAGACCATGCACACTGTCCTGTCCCTTGAGTTTGTCTCATAACCTTCTCTCTTAGAGAAGGTCTTAGAGAAGGTCTCTTAGAGAAGGTCTTCTCTTCTCTTAGAGAAGGTCTTCTCTCTTAGAGAAGGTCTCTCTTAGAGAAAAGTCTCTTAGAGACTTTTTCATGTCAGTACACCTAGAATTGCCTTCTTATTTTTATGGATGGCATGGTGTTTCAATGTTCACTGTATATGCCGTAATTTAATAAGACTTATTGCAATGTATTTATTACAAACAAAACTGCAATAGATATTATTATATCAATAAATTTAAACATGTGCTAGTATATCCTGTAAGATAAATATTTAGAGGTGGTTTTCTGAGTCAAAGGGCAAGTCTTTTAAAATTTATAGAGATTTCGCCCAAATTTATGCAGATATTTAATTTATACAGATATTGCCCACGTTTAGACAGATATTGTCCTCTTTAATACTGAAAGTCTTCTGCTTATAAGAGATATAAAGTGACCTCAAGCTAAGTATAGCAAAATATATAGTGGTTATTGAAAATTTTAGTCTCTTCTGATAGGTGAAAAATTATATCTTGGAATTTTAATTTGATGGTGACTTTTTAAAAAATCAGATGCCAGGGTTCCACTCTTAAAAGATTCTGACTTAGTAGGTGTAGAGTGTGGCCTAGGTATCTGTAGCTTTTAAAACAATTGTCATCAGGATTGAGAATCATTGACATAGACAGAAGACAAGAGAGGAGAATTAATAAAATTAGGAAACACTCATATCTAGAAGTTAAGAGAAATAAAACTAGACAGTAAAAGAGAGAAAGATGAGGTCGGTAAGGTATAAAGAGAATCAGGAGCATGCCATATAACCAAATCCAAGGAAGCAGAGTTTTAAAACTGGAGGTTTAGATAGCAGTATGTAATACTGGGAGCAAGGGAAAGAGAATAAGACCTAAAAAAAAGCCCATTGCACTTAGCAATGAGGAGTCACTAGTAGTCTAAAAAGACCTGATTCAAATGAGTGACGAGGGGAGAAATGTTCCAAGGGGTACTTCCTTATTCCATGTGATGTTAACAGGTGTTTGGCAGTTCCATGGTTAAATATGCTAGGAAAAATATTTGATTAAATTAACATAGTTAATTTTGCTCCTCTGAACTTCTAATTTGCAGATATTCATTGCACTGTGAAAAACATTTTGAATGGCTGTCAACTTTTAAGAAACTAGTGTTCTATAAAACAATTTGGAAAATTTTTCCACTTCAGATTTTGACCTTACTTGGTTTTTATATTTTCATGATGGAGATCTAAATATACTTGGAGGTAGAAAAGAAGGATTCAGAAAAAGAAGAGTGTGAAGATACAGAAAAAAGGTATTACAACAATTTTCATAAGGATTAAATCCCATTATTCAGAGAGATTTTGTAAAAAAGGTAAAATACATGGGAATATGCTTAACAGGAATTAAGAGAAATTTTCTAAACCTTCATTTAGAGTATGCTACTTTTCATGTAAGACAGAAAGGAAAATGAAATATACACATATCTGCTTATATTTACAAAAAGAAACAGAATGGATAAGCCAAAAAACAATAAAGTTGACTACCTACAAGGAGTTGTGGGGGGTGGCCATGAATGGGGTAGAAGGAATGTAGGAGAACCTGACCTTTCTGAGTATAGTTTTGACTTTTGAAAGCATTTTAGCACTCCACAAATTTAATACTCTACCAAAAAAAAAAAAAAAAAAAAAAGAAAGAAAGAAAGAAAAAGAAAAGAATCATTAGGGGTAAAGCAAAACATGGAAACAAATGAATCTAATTGTATTTTAAATGAATACCATAGGAAAGGAAAGGAGAAAGAGAAGGAGAAAGAGAACGAATTCAAGTTAATTTAGGAACACAGTATTTGACTACATATCCTTAGTCTCGGGCAGGATTGGGTGTGTGTTGGACAAGTGGGGTTGGGGTGGTGGTGGTGAGAATTGGAAATAAACCCTGAACTCTTTTTAATAGGTTTGTTTATTGTAGTGGTACTGGTGAAACAATTCTGAAACTACTTTAGATATGTTAGAGGACTGAGCAAAGTAATAAATTCGATGTTGCTGGGAGCTAGGATTCTCTCTGTGGAAGAAGGAACACACAAATATGGAATTTAGGAAAGCAAAAAGAACTCTAGAAGTATGATTTGGGATTAGAAATATCAATGGGGACACGATTTCTAAAAAAAATGTGTGTGAATCTTTATATGCCTATGTATTTTTTTTTAGATATTTATGTATATACAAATATTTGTATGCATGTGTATGCATAAGTTTCCCAAGTATATCTACTGAAAGGGCCTGAAAGCAAAGACCTCCTCCCTCCCATGTACTGAGCATATTATCCCCCAGATCTTGATTTCCAATGCTTTTCCACACTGAAAGGAAGTAGCGATCCTTAGAAAAAGGGCTGATTTCTAAGGGTTCCACTCTTAAAGATTCTGACTTAGTAGGTCTGGAATGTGGCCTAAGCATCTGTAGTTTTAAAACTGGAGCAGGGTAGTTACAAGATAGACCAGGAACATATTGTTATACCAGATGGTAAGGAAATGCTAAAAATCAATCACTCAATAAGTAAATGATGTCACATGGACACTGGAGCTAGCTTTTTCATGGCTTTCCATGGTCAAATCTGAGACAATTTAGTCAACAAAATAATTATATATAATGGGGTAAAATGTTAACAATGGGCAGATCTGCATAAAGAGTATATGGGCATTCATTTTTACTAGTTTTATTTTTACAACTTTTTGTAAGTTTGAAATTATTTCCAAATAAAAAATTAATTTAAAATGACATGAAGTGCTAAAAATAACAGAAGATCTAAAGGATAATATTATTTAGCAGAAAGGACTAATGCATGCAAATTATTATGGCAGTTAGACAAAACCTTCCATAAAACATCTGCTTCATTGACTAAGTAGACAAACCAACAGAAAACAAGCCCGTAGTGTTGTACAATAGTTGTTTAGAGATGTGCCTTAAATGTCTTCTTTTCCTAGTTGATCTGTTTCTAATACCACAAGAAAAGTTATAAAGTATTTCAAAATGAATCAACTTGAAAAACAATTAAAAATCCTCATTCTTAAAAACAAACAGCATTGTTTATTCAATTATAATATGGCATTCATTTGGCAAAGGTAAACAGAATTAATTCAGAGATAAACAACAAATTAATTTCTAAGATGACTAACAAGTCTAATGCAATCTATTTTCAGCTTAGAAATACATAAGAAACCCACAACTAGTTGTCTTGTTAAATGGGAATTGATAATTAATATTTAGAGTCAAAGCACAAACATCCTCCAACTGCTGTTTCCATGGCATTCTATCTTTGACAAGGCATTTTCCCCCCTTTTAATTATGTGTTTTTTATTTTGAGCATTGTTTATTATATAGACACATTTTGTGTATTTCTCACTTGTCTCTGAGGCTTTTGGCCACTTGTTCCAGTTCCAGCCGCTGAGCAACCAGCTGTGCATGAACTGGGATCAATTTTACAGGAGAAAAACATGACATCTCTTTGCCTTATGTCCTCTCTGCATACCTTTCCCCTTCTGTAGACACTGGGGCGTGAACCCCAAAGACATGCTCAACATCCACATTATGTGCAACTCAATCATACGGAGGGAATTTATGCCCCACTGTGTGAAATTTTAACCAATGGAAGTTTGAGACAGTCTGGATGGACTGTTCTATGAAGCAGTTTCCTACATGGCCTCTTGGCGGAAGTCACTATAAGATCAAGGAATCAGTTGTGTATAATACCAAGCAGTGATCAGCTCAGTATTACATCTATATTGGCTCTCATTTTTTCCCTGCCCTCACTCTCCTTTATTGCATTCTATGATAAAATCATCAGCATGTAACCTTTGCCTCAGGCTCTGCTTTCTGGGGAATCCAGATTAAGACAGTTGCTTAATGAATATTGGAAAGTAGAAGGTACTTGGTTTGTATTTTTATTTTGAGGCTTGGCACCCCCTAGTGGAATCTATTTTTTACTTTCAATCATCAAGGCAGCCCCCAAAAGATTTTTTGTGTGTACCCTTAAACATTCCCAAGCTAGCACCCTGCAAAATAAATAGGTCTACATATCTGCATCTGTCCAATCTAGGTGCTAGAGTCTCCACACATCCTTATTAAGACCTGGAGGAGTCTTTATCAAAATGGAAAATCTCAGACTACTTCAACCTATATCATGGAATATGAATTAAACATAAAAAGGAAAAAAACCCAATTCTGATTGTTTTACAGTAATCCATCTGATAGCTCTTTCGGAGAATCTTCACCAAAAAAAACAGGTTTTTCTTGGATATGTCTCGTATTACTTTTGCCCCATGCTGTGTTTTTGTATTATTTAGAGTCAAAGTGCAAACATCCTCCACTGCTGTTTCCATGGCACTATGTATTTGACAAGGCATTTCCCCACCTTTAATTGTGCCTTGTTTATTTTGAGCTGTTACTGACGGCCTGTATTCCTGACCTCTGCCAATGCACAGACCTGACTTTAAGCACTCCACCTTTATCAATGAGGTTTTCATTTTCTTAAATGTCTAACACATCCTTTCTGCTGTTAATCTTAGAAGTCACGATCACCGGTCAGAAGAGATGGTTACATTTTGTTTTTGCTACCCCATATCCATTTATCCTTTGTGTGGCAATGATATCTGATTTTATTTTGAGATCTATAACCCTCCTCCACTTTCATCCATAAAAGTTCTCTTTAACAACAAGCTTCAGACTCTAGGGTATAATTAGCATATTTCATCATCGCAGTGAATGGTTCAAGGTTGGGCGTATACCCAATTTGAGATGATAAAGGCTAAGGTGATTTGATTCTGAATTTTTTGTTCACCTTTTTGGGAAGAGACTTTCCTTTTCCACTAATTTGTGATGATGTGAGCCTGAAGCTGCCAGGGGCCGCCATGCAGTCTGAGAATGTAGCCAACGCAAAGGAAATAGAACCGAGCAGTAGATCCTGGAGACCTCATTCTATTTCTGAATGAGGCCACTAGGGAAGCCAGCCCTTTTTCTAAATTTTACAATTACATTAGCCCATAACTTCCTTGCTTTGTTTAAGATAGATTGAGTTGGGCTTTTTAGTTACTTGCAACTAAAACATTCCTAATTGGGAAACTGTTTAATTCTGAACTCAGAGCCTTGTCCCAACCTCTTCCTCTCTCGGTATTCATTACTTTAGTGAATGCCATTATTATCCATCCAGTTGTGCCAGCTAGAAACCTAGGAGTTACCCTGACACCTTACTTTTTCACAATCCCGTATATCTACTCCACCAGTGAGTTTTGGATATTTTACTACTAAATTATTTCTTGAATCTATCTACTTCTGTTTCTTCCATATCCAGCACTCTTGTTCAAGATAGCCACGTCTCTTACCTGAATTACTACTGCTACAAATTACTCTCAGATATCTCTGAGCATGCCTTCACGAATCCTACCATCTGTTCTCCATTTTTCATACAGAGACTTTTTTCAAAGTACAGATCTGATCACATCATCCCCTTCCCACCCAAGCCCTCTGATTAAAACCCCACTGTTACTCTTAGAATAATGAAAACTCACAGGAAGGTCTGACTCCCACTCATCTCTTCATGCTCCGTGTCGATACCCCTGACCTAGTTACTGAGGGTCACTGTACATGTCGATTCTTCTGCCTGGAATGGTCTTGCCTCCCCTTTTCAGATCTTAGTTCTGAGTCATTTCCTCAAATTAATCTCCCCTGGCCCTCGTGACTAGGTAAACTAATACTATTACTGTGTGCTTGGTTTGGGATCTATCACAAATTGGGGATGACACTGCTTTCGTGGCTGCATTTTTATTCTTTTAGCATGAATGAGGTGGTAAGACAGAAACCAGTCAAAAGAATTCCCAAAACTATCCCTTATCTGCACTGCCCTTTGTCTGATGGAGGTCTTGATTCCCAGAACAGGTGCTGACGGGACAGACATGTGGTTGAATGGTGGTGGTGGGGGGCACGAGGCGAGAGGAGGTGAAAGTGGGTTGATGTGGAACAGATGGACCAGGTGTCTTAGCTCTTTTTTATAACTTGCTGAATGGGAAGAGGTTGTAACTGATCTTATTGTTAACATTGGCTTGGAGCAAAATCTTTATAATTTCACTCCATTGTCAAAGTTTGAAGTGCATACCACCATTCCAGGATAGACTTAATCGATCTTGTGGTAGCTACTGGACTGTGCTGCTCTTATCTCCCATGAAGTGGGAACACATTGCTGACAGCCTCCGGATGCTGCACCACTGGGATCCATGGAAATGACCATGATGAGGCTACATGCTCCCTGGGCTGCTGTCAGCTGATAATGAGCATGGCTGGTTACTAGAGCTGAGCCATTTCCGCCCAATATAGGACTCCTCTAATGGGCAAACTTTGCTCTGGGGTGCCCTGTTGGCCTGGTCAAGACTTTCTCATATCTGCACTGCAGTCTAGGGCTCTGACTTCCCGCTTCTTCCTGCCTCTTTCCTTTCACAGATGTCAGATGAGCATCAAGTTCTGAAGGTTTTTCCCATCTATTCCTGGTTCTTCTCTTTTTTTATTCATTCACTTCCTCTAATTAATCATTTGCATGTCTAACTCTGTTTTGGCATCTTCTTCTAGGAGGATCTGAACACATTCATTTGGGAACTGCTTATGGAAGAAAGGGGTGTGGAATGTTTTCCTCTTTCCTTTCACTATATCTGGAGGGAGGAAAGTATTAATATTTAATAGATGTATTGTTGAAGAAGCAGATTGTTTTTGACTACCTGTCTGTTGGTAATGGCTACGTTGCTGCATACTTCAGAGTTGATCATCCCCATCAATCAACTTCATCCAAATCTCCTGATGAGGGAGATCTAAAGATCTAGATGGTCATGGACCTGTCCCTGAGCAGCTGTCTAGGCATCTGTTGTTTCCATGAAGTATTTGGCCGCATCGTCCATCTGACAGGCATCTTACTTACATCTCCAAGGCATGTGCCTCAGGTGCATGTGGTCCATTTGGGGAAAACCTTCCCTTCTATTACTACCCATCTTTTGATGTCCTTATGGCGATCCCATTGTTCATGCCTGTCAGGAGACATAGTGTGTGTGTGTGTGTGTGTGTGTGTGTGGTGAGAATAGTATTGGGGCTGAACTTTGCACCCTTCTGCCTGAACTTTTTTAATATGCATCTCTTCCTTCCCCAAGTTTTGGTAGCAAACTCTGAGACTAAGCAGATAAGAAGTTGGCCGGAAGGTGCCCTTCTTCTCTTCCTGCAGTCCCCCTGTACAATGGCTGTCTGTCTAATGAAGGTCCCCAAACCAGGAGTGAGGGTTCCTGCAACAAATGCTTAACATCCAGGAACTTGAATCTGACCCCAAAAGAACTCTTCTTATTCTTCAGCTCATTTTTATTTTACCTCTCTTCCCCTAGCAAGGGGGCAGAGGTTGGGATGGTGAACTCTTCTTGAGTTTGCTCAGATTTTTTTTCTTTGGTCTCACTCTGGTAAGTTCTTCATTGAACTTGATCTAGGACATTTTGGAGTTACCTACTCCAAATGGGGGTAGCCAGGAAAGGAGAGCAAATGGATGTTTTAAGGGGCTATCACTGGTTACACATACACCTTGCAAATCAGCTGTAGTGCCCACCTTATTGAGTTATGAGGCTTTAAGAAGATAAGACATGTACAGTGTTAAGAATAGTGCCTGGGCATAGTAAACAATCAGTAATATTAGCTATTATTTTACACTGATTAAAAATTTAGCTGAAAATAGAAAAAAATTACTACATAAAAACCTTAAATGTGTATTTCCCAGCAAAAGCGAACATTTCTAAAATGCTTATTTTGTTTAAAATGCCAAAAGAAACATTATTTTGTATTTATAGTTTTAAAAACCATTAAATTATGATTTACTAGGAAATGCACAGGCACAGAATCGAAAGGAGAGGTAATTTGGTAAACTTCCTTCAATATCACCTGCTTGTTAAGGCTATGCTTCCCTTTGGAATTTCTCGTCAGCCTGTGCTTTGGGGCATCTCTAGCTGGGGCGTAAATGACTTCACTATGTGAAAATAATGACATTTTTGCTACATGGCGTGCCCTCTGACAGAGTCATTTTCATTCTGTCTGTTATGATCTGCATCACCATGTGTATATTGTGTGGATTGGACCACTGGGGCTTCACTCTGTCGGATCTCCCAGGACTTTCCACTATCACTATGTCCAAGAACTATAGCACATTTTTCCTCTATTATCATAATGGTGTGTTTAAAAATGAGTGATCATTAAAATACCATTTTAGAACAGTTCCATTTCTTGAATGCTGCCAGTATTTGTACTTCTAGATAATCTTTTCCAGCAGGGGTTAGCAAACTCCAGCTACCACCTATTTTCATAAGTGAAGTTTTATTGGAATATAACCATGCTTATTCATTTTTGCTTTGTCTATGGCTGCTTTTGCACTACAATGGCAGAGTTGAGTGTTTGTGATACAGATCATAGGACCCAGAAGTCTAAAATACTTACTATCTGATCCTCTACGGTCAAAGCTTGCTGACTTCTGTTTTACAGTGTGATCATTTCTGTAGAAGAACATCCACACCCAGGACAGGCAGGCTAGGTTTCTCAGATCTTCTCTTAGAGGCAGACAGATATTTGGCCACTACTGAAGAGGAGGGAGGGGGCTATAATTATTTTCTAGATTATTCCAACTAGGTTTTATGAGCAGGCAGAATGAGCAAAAATCAGTGCTGTTGAAAAGAACCTACTGTGATCCTATTATAAGTTCATTATAAGTTCTTTCCTAGGCATGTGGCCTTTAGGACCCAGTGCCCTCCTTTTGGAGTTATGTTAATTTGACACTATCAATTTGAATGGGAAGGAGAGAATGGTGGTCAGATTTTCCCTTTCATCTATATTTTGCCTGAAGTTGGCAGTTTTCCCTCTCAGCTTTGGGACTCAACAATTATCCATGCTCTTTCAATATTAATGGTCTGCATAGCAGGGGGCAGCTTTTGAAGTCTACCTGAATTTTTGCAGTTGATTCATGTTTCCTTCTGAGTTTTTTTTCCAATTGATTGAGAATGGCAGGCTTTCTCACTATCCCCTTCATGAGTCTTAACCTCTATTTCATATTTTCCTGTTGTCTCTCTGGCAGTGTTTTGTAATTTTTTTTAAATCTCTATTTTCCAGTTCACTAAATCTCTCCACTGCTGAGTCTAATTTGTCATTTTTTAATTTTGATTTTTTTCCATTTCTAAATCTCTATTTGGCTCAGTTTTATATCCAGCTGACCAGTTCTAATAGTCTGTTGTGCCTGTGTTGTATTTTTCAATACTCTTATTTTTTGCAATATATTAGACAGATTTATTTGTTATTTTGGGTCTGATTATTCCAATATCTAATCTTTACAGTCTTATCCTGCTGTTTGTTCTGTCTGCCAACTCTAACTTATCATGGTGGTTTGTTTCCTTCTCTGATAATTTTTGATTGTAATTGTAGAACTTTATTTCTGAGAATTCTTTGACCCTGTGCTTAAAGTGGATTTCTCTAGAGCAGACTTGATTTTTCTGCCAGGTTTCTGGGAAAATCACCAACCAGGGATCACTCAAATTACCTTTGGGTTGGGGTTTTCAAATACATGGACAGTGTGGATTTTGGCTTTCAAACCATGAAAATTTAGGTTTGTGTGAAATATCTCAAAGGAGATACTTATTTTTATTTTTTATTCATGTTTTCCCTTTTAATACAAAGCCAAGGCTAAGAGAGGCAATTATCTCCATGACTCTTTCTAGAGGGAGAGGTTGTTTCTAGTTTACCTATTGAGGATATTACCCTTTGGTGGTCCTGACTTTGTGGAAGGGATCTTTGATCCAGTCTCCCACTCTGCTTAGGTTTTTGGCTTTGTCTCCTGTTTGTTGTCATTGGCCCATTAATACCCAAATCATTGGCCACCAGGAATCAACAAGTACCTCCCAGGAAAAGGTTGGCTCCAGTATTTTTGTGTATTGTTGGGCTCCTCTGAGTAATTCCATTCCTTTTCAACAACTCAGTTATACATTAAAAATTTTGTAGCTTTGAAAAGAACTTTAAAGCATTTTTTGTTGTACTATACAAGAAGAGGTTTCATTTAATGTTTATATAGCCATAGATATATAGCCATATATTGGAAATGTTCATTCATTTACAAAGTTGCTTTATCAACTCTTATGTATACATCTCTCACTCTTCTTCCTCCACATTTCTTGCTTCTTTCCTTTATTTCCCTTTTTCTCATTCTCATCCTCATTCGAGTCCTTTATACCTTGTACTTGGACTACTGCAAGGATCTCCAGTATGAATCCTGCCCCCTCACCTTCCAGTTCATCCTGCACATGACAACCATATCTAGCTTCCTGGAAATCTGCTTAGGCAAATGAAATGCAAGCAGTCAGTGGTCACATATTTGTATTGGTATCTTGGAAAAAATCTCAGAAGAAATTATCAGCAATCCAAGGAGGGGAAATTATATAGTTAGAGAAAATATGTAATTAAATAAATGTATATAATAATGAGATAAGTACTGTTCCAAGGTAGGCCATGAGACTGTTTCTGGGACCAGAGAGAAAGGAGGGACCAAAGCTGACTGGATCTAAGAGTGGGATTTACAGAGAAGATGGTTCCTCAGTCAAGTCCTGTAGTAGCAGTTATGCAGTTGAAAATAGGTCAAGAGAAGGTCTTCTGGAAGCATAAACAGCATATGCAAAGACGTCACTGCTTATGGTTTATTTGGAGGTGAGAAAGTACTGGAGTAAGGCTACACCTGAAAGTTTAGGACACCCCAATGGTAGAAGATGTAGTTGCAATTTGGATTTCTCTTCTGCAGAAATTTGTAAGACTAACACCTCTACAGTTCTTGCTTATATTTTATCATAGTTTACCAACCCAACAGATTGACAGAGAGGTAGTCTTACATTTAAGACATTTGAAATTGCTTTATTAGTTACCTAGTCGAACATTTAAATCTTCTCCACTACATTTTTCCAAATAGTTTTTGAGTCTCTTCTTGAATACTTTCATGGGCAGATAGTGTGGGACAGTTGTTAAGACCAGGATCCAGAGTCAAATTGCCTACATTCAAATCCCAGCTCTCCCCAGGCGCTGTGGCACACACCTGTAGTCCCAGGTGCTTAGGAGGCTTGAGGCCAAGAGTTCAAGGCTGCAATGTGCTATCATTGCGCCTGTGAATAGCTACTGCACTCCAGCCCAGGCAACTAGAAGCTATCTCTAAAAACTAACTGAATAAATAAAAAGAAAAAAAATCCCAGCTCTGCCTACTAAGGCAGACCATACCAGACCTGCTGCGTTGAAACTTCAGATAGAACACTGGCCAAGCAAGAACCAAAATATGGAAATAATTAGATTTAGGTAACAACGACTCAACCAGAAATTGTGAATCTTGAGCCTCAACATTAGGGTCTAAATGGTGTGGTTCCCCCTCACCCCAAAAAGGAATATAGGGTAAGTCCAATGTAACAGATTCTTCTAACCTAGAAGATAAGTGCATCACATGAGTGGCTGAAACTAGTCCACTTTAGGTATGGTTTCTTGATAAGAAAAATTGTCACTAGAGAAAGCAATCTTCCCATCTTGTTCTCATGTATATATTTTTGCATTGCTTATTGTAAGACAATAGGAAAGTTAACCTTAGCATTATCAGTCATGCCAATCTCAACCTTGGCCAGCCTTTGCATAGCTTAATCACTTACAAATTATGATTTGCTCATTTGTAAACTGGGATTGATTTGAGGAGTAAATGAGGTGATTACAAAGTCTTTGACAGCGGTTAGCTCATGGGAAGTATGAGCTAAGGTTGGTTTTAAGTTGCAATCTCGTGTGGTAGCCCATTCCATTTGTGCCACTTCTTTATTACACGGAATAAGATCACCATACCTACAACTTCTACATTTGGTTTTGGCTCTATTTATAAAGTTTTGCAGAATGAGCCAAAGTCCTCCTTCACAGCTATTCTTCTCTTTTCATGTTACCTTTGTATCAGTCAACTTGCCTATCCAAAATCTTCTCCCTTCATCTTTCCCATCTTGGTTCATGGCTTTCCATCTTTCCACTTGATTAGGCAAAAGTCTTAGAGTCAGTATTGACTCCTCTCCTTTTTCTCACATCCCAAATCCAATCTATTACATTTTTCTTCTCCACCCTGACCTGAGCTACTGTAACGTTTCTTTTGGCTTACTGCAGTCACCTCCTAATTGGTCTTCCTATTTATGTCCTTACCCCCATTTGGCTTAAGTTTAACACAGCAGCCAAAATGACCTGGTAAAACAAAAATTTGGTTTAATCTATTGCTCCTTTGTTCAAATCACTCTGAGTAAATGACTAAGTTCTCTTAATAGGAGCTGAGGCTCTATCTGATTTGAACTCTTAGTATGTCTGATCTCATCTTTTACCACTCTTTTCCTTGCTCACCTAGATCCACACTGGCCTCCTTCTATTTCTGTAAGACATCAGGCAAGCCCCTAAGTTGTGTCTTTGCACTGTTGTTATGCCTTTTGCTTGTTTGCTTACTGTCTTCCTTCAGGTCTTTGTTCAGATGCTATCTTCTACTGGGGTCTTTGCACAAATATTTTCAATATGCATTCCCTGATTCATTTTTATTCTGTTATTCACATTACTATCTAATAGACTATTTTACTAGCAATTCTTGTGTATTTTCCATCTCCCCCAACAGAATATAAACTCCATGAAGGAAGAGATTTTTCCTGATTATCCCACAGTTACATTCCCAGAGGTTACAATAGGGCTTGCCTCATAATAGGCATTCAATAAATATCTGTTGAATGAAAGAAGAGATTCTATGCGGTATTCAAACTATTTTTGTTGCTCTCCTCAGGAAGACTTCTGATGTATTATGTTTCTCCCTTAGAGAATTATGATTCAAACTGAATATTTCATTCCTGGTTTGGTTTTGAACAGCACGGCGTAGGTAGGAAACATTACCTTCATTGCTATGGACACAGTACTTCTTTTATATAAGTTAAACTAAGGATCTTAATTGACCTATTAAGGTTCTTGAGATACTTAGTTTTTTTTTTTTTTTCACATATTGGCTTTTCACCAAAATCTCTCCAGTATAGTATTTGTGCTATGGTGTGAATTTCTGAGCCCAAATGCAGAATTTTATCTATATGCAAATATCATTGCTTAGATGTGGCTTTTCAAGATCATCTTAAGTTATGCTGCTTTCAGCCAAATAATGACCATTCCAAGCACATCATATTTACATTTGATCAACATGTCCATTGTGTCCTCACTGATATAAACCATTAATAAAAATGTTGAACAGATCAGATTGGAGAATAAACACCTTTGTCCATCACTAGAGACCTTTAAATAAGACTTCTAATACTACTTCTAATGCTACAAATACGTGTATCTGTTTATACTACATTTCTTAAACTTGTTCCTTAGCAGGACCAGGGAACTCAGAAAGGCTAAATGAGTTGTCCAAGGATACATGGCTAGTAAACAGCAGATGTGAGCGAGACTAGAGTGCTGGTCCAAGGTCCCTTCCCACTATTGCATAATACATTTTTATATTTTCTATAACACCAAGCACAGTGTTTTGCAAGTCTTCAATAAATGCATATTTATTGTCAATTAATACACCTTGCCTTGACCTTCTTGTAAAATAAATCTTTCATTTAGACTTGTGGCTCTCAGCTTTGGGTGATTTTATCTCCAGGGAATATTCACCAATGTCTGGAAACATGTTTGATTGTCAGGGATAGGAAGTGCTACCGGCATCTAGTGGGTAGAAGTCAGGGACACTTGCTAAACATCCTGCAATGCACAGAATAGCCCTTCTACAATGAAGAATTATCTGGTCCAAAATGTGCCGAGATTGAGAAACCCTGATTTATAACTTAGCTTATTGATTTGTAAGCAGTTAAGAGAAGGTCTAAAAGGGTACCAAAGCAAGCTGATTACTTTTTCTCTCTGGTTTCCTTGTTAATGGACACAATAAAAGAGCACCTGAGGTGTAAAAACAGATACACAAATAAAACCTTGTCAGCCCAGCTCCTTTTAGTACCTGACGTCCTGGTGCTCATGCTGAGAGGGAGAGCCACGTAAAAATCATACTTTTCAGCTTGGATAAAGAAAGTTGTGCTTATTATATATTCATGTTTGCAATGGTATTCTTCACTTAACAGATTCAGGGCACATCATTAATTAAAGCAATGAATTCCCCAGAAACAACACTAATTAAACCTCAAAATCAAAACAGCATAAAAAAGCAGACCTCATTTTATTTCCATCCCATCTGAGCAGCTGAGAAAAATCATACAGCTTCATCAGGCCAAGCTAGGAATGGTAGGATTTACCAAAAGGGCAGATCTGCCATCTTCACTTAAGCTTTCTTCTTTCTTGCTGCTGGTTCCAAAAGTGAGCCATGGCAGAGCTGCCAAAAAGCAAATAGTTGGTTGGTAGTGGCAGTGCCCTCATTTACATGGCATGTGTTTTATCTTTCATAAAAAAGCAGTGACATTCTGGAGCAGTAGAAGGATTAGAGTTTAAGGGGTCAGAGATCCACTCTGTTAACCTAGACAACCTTGGCCCTTTGCTGTTTTACTCAATATTTGATGCCTGGGCAACCTCATAGCTTAACTCCCAAATATTTGCTGATTACTTCCACGTAATTATTTTTCATTCCAAGAACTATGCTTAAATGCTTTGCATGCCTGATCTTTTAAAAAATCCTTCAAAAACCCTGTGTAATATTATTCACATTTTCTAGATTATGAATTAAGGTTTAGAGAAGTTAAGTAATTTGTCCAAGATCACATGTGTAGTAAGTGCAAAAGCTGGGACTCTAACCCAAATCTTTTACTCCCCTATTCATTCTCAATTCCATTGTTTTCTTCAGATTCCCATTGTTTCTCATCTGGATTATTATCCAGCTTCCTAATTAGACTCCTGAGTCTTGCTTCTGGAGTTCTGGTCCAAGGTTTTTCCCACTATTGCATAATGCTTTTAGCATTTTTTTATTTTTTATAACATCAAGCACAGTGTTTTGCAAGTCTTCAATAAAAACATGTTTATTGTTAATTAATACACCTTGCCTTGGCCTTTATGTAAAGTAAGCCTTTCATGTACACTTGTGGCCCTCAACTGGGGGTGATTTTGCCTCCAGAGGACATTTGCCAATAAATATCTGGAAACATTTTTGGTTGCTGGGGATGGGAAGTGCTACCGGCATCTAGTGGGTAGAGGTCAGGGATACTGCTAAACATCCTACAATGCACAGAACAGCCCTCCCACAACTCTATCCTCCACTTTGCAACCAGAATAATCTTTCTAAAATGCAAACCTAAACCTTACTTAGCCTAACTAAATGACGTACAGTTTTTTGAACTCATTGGTTTCCATGTCCTTACACATATTCTTTTCTTAAGTGACATTTGTTAATCCTTAAAAATTCAGTTGAGCCATATTGAGTAGAAATGTAGCCATACCTTTCTTAAAATATAGACCATGTTACTCGCCTTAATATCTGTTTAAAAAAAGAAAATAAAGGTAAATTTTTAAGTAATCCTAACACTTTTGTGAAATGATTTTCCATCCATAATGTTGTAATACTCTCTTTACTTTTGTCATTTATGCGATTTAAATGCATTTCATTAGGCCTGACCATCTTACCATGGGATGATGGGGAAATTCACCATTTTCCCTTTACCTCTAAAATATCAAAATTTTCTTTTTTTAGTGTTCTAAACACCTCAAATCATGTTTTATTCATTTCCTTTACCCTGAAAATTAAACATATACTTAATGTGTACATATTTGTGGGTGTAATGATGGGTTTTCTCATTAGTTGGTAGAAGTCCACTAATGCTTTGACCCATTTGGTCCAATCCTTCGGAAGGTTCTACATTCAGGGAAGTATCACCCTTCGGAATCTCATTGTTTTAGTTGCCCATCTTGAAGGATATAGATGAGACTGGAGATCACGTCTCTTGGAAACTCATTAAAGTCCCTGGCTGTCTCCCCTACTGCCTGATAACTCTCCCCCTGGTTTATGCCATTCCACCTCTATCTTCTCTCTCCATCTCCTCTCTCAACTCTGCCTCTTGGTCTCTCTCTTCTCCTCCACCCACCTGCCCTGTCAGTCTGCAGCTCTCTTTACTTTTCTCTAAATAATCACCAGTCAGCTTTTGTTCTTTCTATACTTCCTACATTTTGGGGACTCCATTACACTAAATCTAAGTCTTAGTCTGGCAATATCACAAGAGCAGGGGTAGAGGGAGATAAAGTAGGCAAAGAAAAGGCATTTACATTTTAATAGTTTAGTCTTATCATGATTAGAATTCTTTGTAGTGTTGGGGTCATGCTTGCCCTTGTAATTCTGATTTTGGTGATGTAAGGAGGCTTAGAGATCAGGTAGTCCACCTCTTTAACTGTATAGATGGGCAAACAACAGATGCCCACACAGGTGCGACTTGCCCATGGTCATACTGTTGGTCAATGCCACAGTCAAACCAGACTTTCCAACCCAGAGGTTGGCATATCTTCTAGTACTCTGCACTGTTTGAAGGCCTCAATGCAGTGCCTCCCGCAAGGTATTTACTAGGTATTTGTGGAGCCCCCCACAAAAGATGTGACTTAATGATTAAAATTAAGATAAGGGATCCTTCTCCTCCCCTAAACCATGACAGAGGGACCAGATGGAGTAGTAAATAAGGTTGGTTTGCAGGTCTGTTAATGCTGTTTAGTTATAATGTCTGGTTATGGATTACCTGGGAGTTCAGTATTCTATTTTAATAATATAATGAGTATTTAAAAAGATGGTAAACACATCTCATCTCACCCCAAAATGGTCTTTTTAGTTTTTACTGGCTGTGCTTTAATAGTAATAAAATTAGTAACAACAAAACTGATAGCTACCATCACTGATTTCATACTGTATACCAGGCCTCCCACTAAACACTATATTCTCTTACTTAATCTGATTTTCAAAATAACTCTATGAAAAATGAGCATATATGTATCTATTTTACATATTAGGAAACCAAAGCTCAGAGCAATGAGATAATTACTGTTACTCTGTTAATAATAGTTAAAATTTAAACCCAAGCCTTCCTGTCTCCAAGAGGCTACGCTTTTACTGACTGCCATATGAGACAGAAGGTAACAGTGCCTATTTCATTCTGCCTTGTTGTGTACACAGGCATAGTTCTAGGACATTGCAGGTTTGATTCCAGACCATTGCAATAAAGTGAATATTGCAATAAAGCTCATCCATGAGAAGCAACTCCTCATTCATTCAAGTTTTACTATGAGATTGCATCAATTCAGTCACATCTTCAGGTTCTGCTTCTAATTGTAGTTCTCTTCATATTTCTACCACATGTGCAGTGACTTCCTCCACTGAAGTCTCGAACTCCTCAAAGTCATCCATGAAGATTGGAATGAACTTCCTCCAAACTCTTGTTAATGTTGATATTTTTAACTTGTCCCATGAATCAAAAATGTTCTTGATAGCATCTAGAATGGTGAATATTTTCTATAAGTTTTCAATTTATTTGCCTAGATCCATTAGAGGAATCACTATCTATGGCAGCTTAAACTTTATGAAATGTATTTCTTAAATAATGAGACTGGAGAGTTGAAATTACTCCTTGATCCACAGGCAGCACAATAAATATTGTGTCAGCAGGCATGAAAACAATATTAATCTCCTTGTACATCTCTGTCAGAGCTCTTGGGTGACTAGATGCACTGCCAATGAGTAGAAATATTTTGAAAAGAGTCTTTTTTTTCTGAGTAGGAGGTCTCAACATTGAGCTTAAAATATTTGGTAAACCATGCCATAAACAGATGTGCTGTCATTGAGTCTTCATTTTTCCATTTATAGAGAATAAGCAGAGTATATTTAGTATTATTCTTAAGGGCCCTTGAATTTTTGGAATGGTAAATGAACATTGCCGTCAACTTAAAGTCACCAGTTGCATTAATCCTAGCAAGAAGGTCAGCCTGTCCTTTGAAGCTTTGAAGTCAGGCATTGACTTCTCCTCTCCAGCTATGAATCCCTAGATAGCATCTTCTTCAAGTATAAGGTTTTTTCATCTATACTGAAAACCTGTTGTTTAGTGTAACCACTTTCATCAGTGATCTAAGCTAGATCTGGATAACTTGCTGTAGCTTCTATAACAGCACTTGCTGCTTCACCTTGCATTTTTATGTTATGGACATAGCTTCTTTCCTAAAACCTCATTAACCAACCTCTTACAGCTTCAAACTTTTCTTCTAAAGATTCCTCACCTCTCTCAGCCTTTATAGAATTAAAGAGAGTTAGGGCCTTGCTCTAGATTAGGCTTTGGCTTAAGGGAATATTGTAGCTGGTTTGATCTTCTATCCAGACCACTAAAAGTTTCTTCATATAAGCAAAAAGGCTGTTTTGCTTTCTCATCATTTATATGTTCACTGAAATATCACTTTTAATTTCCTTCAAAAACTCTTCCTTTGCATCACAACTTGGCAAACTGGTGGAAGAGGCCTAGCTTTTGGCCTATCTCAGCTTTCGACATGCCTTCCTCACCAGGCTTAATCGTTTCTAGCTTTTGATTTAAATTGAGAGATCTGCCAACTTTTCCTTTCAGTTGAACACTTGGAGGCCATTGTTGGGGTATTCATTGACTCAACTTCAATATTTTTGTGTCTCAGGGAATAGGGAGGCCTGAGATGAGGGAGAGAGAGAGAGAGAGAATAGCCAGTCTGAGAACATTTATTGATTAAGTTTGCTGTCTTATATGGGTGTGGTTTGTGCCACCCAAAACAATTAAGAATAGTGACATCAAAGGTCACTGATTACAGATCACACCAAAATATATATAATAATAACAGAAAAGTTTGAAATTATTAAGATGTGACACACAAAGTGAGTACCTGCTGCTGGAAAAATGGCACCAACAGACTTGCTTGATGCAGGGTTGCCACGAGCCTTCAGTTTGTAAAAGGTGAAATACCTGAAAAGCATAATAAAGTGAGTGCAATAACACAAGGTATACCTGTATAGTTCTTTCTTCCATTCAAGGAGCTTTATTGCTATGCCCTGGGACAGGTGATAGGAACACAAAGTTGAACAAGACACTTTCCTGATTCCAAGGAGACTTTTCTCTGGTGAGAAAAACAGATAAGCAAATGCACAATTGTAGTTTAGTGTAAGAAAGTGTTTTCACAGAGGGGCACATCTAAACCAGCCTGAGCGGGATGGTAAGAGAATGCTTGCAGGACATGCAGGCCTTTGAGTTGTGTGTTTAAGAGGAATAGATTTCAATTAGGACCATAGCATGTGTGAAAACATGGAACATGATGAACTCAAGAAACAGTGAGTGATTCAGTTAGACTGGAAGGAGGAGGCTGTGCAGGTTGTGTCAGAGGAACTTGGGGGACAATCTGGTTCCAGATCCTGCATGGCCATTTGAACCACATTGTGTGCCTTGGAATTTTTTCTAAGTAGGATGGGAAGCCACCAAGGATTTTTATCAGAGAAGTGACGTAGCCAGAGGTGGTTTAGGGGGTGTGCTTGTACTCGGGGGGTGGCTGTGCAGGGGAGAAAGGCAGGGTGGGGCATTGAGGGGGGAGATGGGAGACTACAGGCAGGGACCCCAGAGGGAAAACTGACGTAATCCAGGTAAAAAGAGAAGAGGGCTGAAACTGAGTCCCCTGGAAGGGAAAGTGGAAAGGTGAAAATGAGTTCACAAGATTTGAAGCAGGTGCCCTTGACTGGCATGTTGTCTGCTCTGTTGACACTGGGCTCAGCCCCTTGCTCAGGGAGTCTTTATAGCATGTACTGTCTATTGAAAAAGAAGGAAAAGGCCCAAACAGAAAATGAACCACATACAACTATGACCAAGAAAGGGAGTCGACGGAGGGATCTGAGTAAGGCCTAGGAAAGAGACAGTCTAATCTCTTTCTTTTTTTCCTCTTAGGTCTGTGTCTTCTTTCTCTCCACAGTCTTCCACTCTGTTTTCTCACTCTTTCCTCTGCCTCCCTGACTTTAACAAACAGTCCACTATGGCTAAAGGTCTCAGGAAGGCCCAGAGCTGCACTTGAACAGTGCTGAAACTACAATACAGCTTAGCTTCAGAATGTGGTCGTTGTTAAGCTGGGCCTTCAGCAGAAGAATGACTTCTTGACACACTGTGTGTGGGTGTAGAGTGGGCTCAGGGAAGCTTAGCTTTTGTTTGCACAATATTCCTTGAATAGGTCTAAGAACCGCTTTTGAATAGTAAGTAGAAAAACAAACTTTTTTTCTCTCCTATTACACTCTTACAACACAGAACAATTGGTGACCAATGCATGGGGGTTTTGCCCCACACGCCAATCAAGAAATCAGTTTCACAGTGGACACCTGGGTGTCCACTCATTAAATTCAATTCTGACACTATCTACATGGAGGTAGGATCAGATCCCACAGGTTGAGAGCTCAGTGCCATAGGGTTGCCCCTTGCTTTAGATGGCAGTTGTATGTCTAGGCCTCTGGAACTTTTGGCTGATTGGCTATAAATTGGGGTTCCAACAATCCTCCTTCAGGTTTGATTAATTTTCTAGAGCAGTTCACAGAACTCAGGGAAACACTCTACTTATGTTCACCCATTTATTACGAAGGATATTTTTTAAAAAATCCAGATAAAGAGAGGCTTGGAAAGTCCTGAGCACAGGAGCTTTTGTCCCCATGGAGTTGGAATGTGCCACCCTCCCAGCACATTAATGTGTTCTTACTCACCAGCCTGGACGCCCCCTGAACTCAGTCCTTTTGAATTTTTCTGGAGGCTTCACTATGTAGCTATGATTGATTAACTCATTGGCCACTGGTGATCAACTTGACCTTCAGCCTTCTGTTCCCTCCCTGAAGGTAGGGTACGGGGCTGTGAGTTCCAGCCCTCTGAGCACACAGTTAGTTCCCTGGGCAACCAGCCCCTCATCCTCGGGTTATTTAGGAATTTTCCCCAAATCACCTCATAACATAAACTCAGCTGTGTTTGAAAGGGGTGTGTTATAAATAAACAGAAAGACTGGCTCACCTTTCTTGCTGTGGAGGTACTCTGGAGCTGTTTCAGGAATCCAGGACAAAAGACCAAATATTTTAACTAAAGATGCTTTTATTGTTCTGGTCACTTAGGAAATTGCAAGGGTTATAGGAGCTGTGAGCTAGGAACTATGGACGAAAACCAAAATATATATTTCATAATATCACAAATAATATCTATGTTTTTCTATTGATATGTCACTATTAGTTTGAACCCAGGTCTGTTAAGTTGCTGTGATGCTGATGGCCTTTTGTTTAGAATAGACCTAAAACATTCTCAAATAATGCAGCTCCCACTGGCAAAAGCTTTCGGGTGGCCTTTTGAGCAAAATGAAGAAACATGGCATATAAGTTCGCATCCATTTTTCAATGTAAATCGCCATTTTATTAAAAATGGAGCTTATTACAGGGGACTCATAATTTAAATTAATGAATGCTCAAACGATACTTGTTATTGCCAATTATTTTTTAATATAATATAAAATCTCTGTGTTCATAAATAACATTCTTTCCCTATTCAGGAAAAGCCATGCTCAGCAATGTGTTATTCATGACTTAATTATTCTATAGATGCTTCATTCATATGCATGCAGATATATCTGGCAGCACTGCATTTTAATGAAGATGCTGAAAGGCAGCAGGCTATAATTTCTGACAGAATTCTGTCAGGACTGAACAATAGGAGCTCCTGAAGAGGACTAGGAAATAGCTTAGCCCAGAAAGAAAATTAAAAACCCATTTAAATATTTTAATTATAATCTTCATTAGGGAAAATTCGAAATCCTTTTGCACAGCAGAGCTTCTATAACTTAGGAGCTATTTTTGCCAGAGGAGAATAATTTTGAGGAAGGAGGATATTTTCCAGATCCCGTGGCTTGAGGTACAACCCCTCCCTTGGGGAGCACAGGACCTGGTTTCTGCTCCCTTCCCCGGCCCCTCGTTAGGCTGCTTTCTTTTTATTGAAGTAGTAGTGGGGTACAAATGACTGATCAGGTCAACTTTGCCAGGGACAAAGGGAGGAGGGTGGGGGAAAGATTCTTTCAGGGCTTTTTGTGTGTGTGTGCTAAAGACACATAGAATATGAAGTTTAGGGTTCTAGTATTGGCTCGTTGCACCTCAAACTTTTATCCTTTGATCCCCCAGAGAGCTCTGCTTGACTAGAAACAATTAAGACCTGCCTCGGCTGTAGGGATTGCCACATTTTATAACAGTTTCTCTCTTTCTTATCTTCCTAGACAGGGAGAAACATCAGAGAAATGATAGACTTGTCAAAGGCACGTGCAATCTGCTAAGTAAATAGTAAAATAGGTCATTCTCTTACAGAATAAAAGGAAAATGGAAACCAACTGCCATGTTCAAGTATTTTAGGATAGCTATGAATATGCAAGTGCCCAAGTGATAGGGCTTCTGGGGTATTGTGGGAGGGTGGTATTTTCTAGAAGAGTGAGGAGCCAGCAAAGCAGCTGCCCAGGCCCTGCCCTGGGTTTCCTCCTACTCCTTTGAAACTGCTCTTGTCATGGCTGCCAGTGTCCTCTGTGTCTCACGTCCATTGCACACTTCGCTGTCTGCTTCCTACTCCACCACTCAGGGTCACTCAGCATGGATGGCAACTTCCTCTCTCGTCAAGCGTGCTTCTCTCCTGACTCTTGTGATGCCACACACTCCCGCTTTTCAGCATTTTTGTCTTTTCCTCCCTTTCTTTTTCTTTTTTTAATGTTGACTGTTGATAAGTAAAATTTTTAATTTTTTATGGACTGAACTTTTAATCCTTTACTGTATTTCATATCTTTGATTAAGAAATCCTTCCTTACCTCAGGTTCTTCTGCAATTTCTTATAAACATTGAAAAGTTTCTATTTTCTTGTCATATTGAGAGGTACAGATCTGCTATAGTTTGATGGTCCCCTCCAAAAGTCATGTTGAAATTTAGTCCCCAATGTGCAGTGTTGAGAGGAGATTGGGTCATGAGGGCTCTGTCCGCAAGAATGGACTAATCCATTCATGGATTAATGGGTTAGGAGGTTAATGGATTAATGAACTATCATGGGAGTGAGACTGATGGCTTTTAAGAAGGGAACGAGACACCTGAGCTATCATGCTCAGCCCTCTTTCCATGTGATGCCCTGCACTACCTTGGGACTCTGCAGAGAGTTCCCACCAGCAAGAAGACAGACTAAGACAAGAGTCAATCTTTTTCTTTTCTGTATGTATAACCATTTGTCCCAAAATTATTCATTGAATAGTCTCTCCTTTCACTCCAAGTCCCTTCTTTCTGCAAAGCCAGCTGTGTCATATATCAAATATCTATATAAATATATGTCTGTACATTAGTCTTCTATTGCTGTCTAACAAGTTACCACAAATTTAGAAGTTTAAAACAGCACCAATTTATTACCTCACAGTTCTATAGATCAGAAGTCCAGGCAGGCTCAGCTGGGTTCTCACAAGTATCTTACAAGGCCAAAATTAAGGTGTTGGCCAGGCTGAGCTCTTATCTGGAAGCTCTGAGGAATGATCTGCTTTCACACTCATTTGGGTTGTTAGAATTCAGTTCCTTGAAGCTATAGGACTGTGGTCTCTGTTTCCTTGTCGGCTACGAACTTAGAGCCACTCTCAGCAACTCAAGGCCACCCACATTTCTTGCTATGTGACCTCCTCCATCTCCAAGGCCAGCAATGGCATGTCAAATTCCTCTCATAATTTGAATCTCTGACATCTTCCTCTTCCACCAGCCAGAGATAATTCTCCACTGTTAAAGGGTTCATGTGATTAGGCCTACTGAGACAATCTCCATTTTTCCATAAAATGTGACATCATCATGGAAAGGATGTTTTATCATGTTCCACCCCCACTAAAAGGGGAAGGTATTATAGAAGAGCCAGGGTCATTGGGGGTCATTCTTAAAATTCTGTCTACTACAGTCTGCTTGGTGGCTTTCTAACCTGTACCATTGACTTATCCCTGTGCCAATATCTAATCAAGTCTAATCACACAGTCCAATCAAGTTCTATAAAGAATCCCACTGTTTGAATTTAATTGCATGGGATCTATAGTTCTATTTTTTTGATGTTGAACCTTTTTATTAAAAATATGGAATATCTTCCCATTCATAATTTTGTCTGTAAGTCTTGCATATTTTTTCATTTTTATATGTCATAATGAAATATTACAATGACCTTTGGCCCAAAGCAAAAATTTTGAGTTTGAGGTGAGAGTTGTAGAATGGGAGTGAGGAGGTAAGCAAATCCTGCCCCTCCAAAGTGAATACAAAACCAGACAAAACTGTCAAAAGCAACCACTTCAGAATTTTGGAAATTGACCAGAGGCATTCATCTAATTGAGAAGCATGTATTAAAGAAAAAATAAGCAACGACAAGAATAGTGGGATCTGTGGTATTTCATCCTGGGATTTCTTCCATCCCCTACCCCAGCTCTGCTGTTCAGTAATTTGACCAGGCAGGGCAAGCTATGATGACTGGCAGCCTCCTTACTATTGGAAGCTGATTTGCCCTAGAGTGGAGCACAGATACTCAGAGGCATAGAAAAAAATGATAGCAGAAAAATCCAGGGATAATAGCAACCAATTTAAGAAAGACAATACTGCAGCTAGCCTGAGGTCACATTATTGCTTGGGCAAGCAACAAACTTATAGACCAGGCAGAAAATCAAAAGGGAAATCCAGAGATCAGGATAGTGATAGCAGGCCTTCATAAGTGTTCACTTAGCCCTGGTGATTTGGAAGGCTGTATGTATGCTCAAGGATGTGCACATATGCAGGAAAGATCAGATAGGGAGGGCCCCAGCTATCTACGTGTCACTTATGAATATGAAGCCTTGAGTATGCAGAAAGTATAAACTAGGGCAGACTTGTGACCCACCTAAACTTTGATTACAGTCCCTAAACACACACAGATCTGTCGGCAAAGGCTGGAAGTCTTACTGGATCAAGATGTTTAGACACAACCTCGGACCAATCTTTAGCTGACTACTAAGCTATGCTGAGCCAGGGTGACCTCTAGGGAGTCAGGCTTAGATAAAACAAAATACATTTTTTAAAAAAGAACCTGAACAGACACATCAGTGGCTTCACACTACTGGGAAGATGGATTCTACAAAATTAATCCAGGCAAGTCATTAAGCAAACAAATCAGCAATAACAATGATCCCTGGAAGGGATACAAATCCAGAGTTGCTACAATATATGATCTAAAATGTCCAATTAAAGAAATTACATGCAAAAATCCAGGAAAGTGAGATTATACACAGGAAGAAAAATAATCAATAGAAACTGTCTCTGAGGGGGCCAGATATTAGAGTGAGCAGAACAAGACTTCAAAGTAACTATTATTATCATAAACATTTTTAAATATATAAAGGAAACAATATTTCAGAATTAAAGGAAAGCATAGCACTAATGATTCACCAAAAGAGAGTATAATTAAAAGATAAAGATTATTTTAATAAATCAGATATAAATTCTGGAGTTGAAAAGTATAATCATTGAAATAAAAAATTCAATGTGGGAGTTCATTAGCAGAGCTCAGCTAAATGAATAAATGTGAATGAATGAAACTGATAATAGATCAAGAATGATAAGAAATTACAGAAAGAACAATGAAGAAAATAAACAGTCTCAGAAAGCTAAGGAATGCCATCAAATAATCCAGTACAAGTGTCCCGGAAGTAAAGAAGAGAAAAAAGTGGGAAGAAAAAATATTTAAGAAATAATTTGGCTGAAAATAACTAAATATATGTAGTAAAAGACATCTGTACTGGTATGTTCAGGCTGCCATAATAAAATACCATAGACTTGGTGACTTAAACAACAGATATTTATTTCTTGAAATTCTGGAGGCTGGGAAGTCCAAGATTAAGGTGCTGGTGAGGGCCTTCTTCCTGGCTTATAGACAGCTGCTTATAGATGGTGTCTTTACATGGTGTGGGGGTGGGGGTAGAGAGAGTTATAGTCTCTCTTTCATTTCTTATGAGGACACCAATCTGATCATGGGGGTTCCAACTCATTATCTCGTCTAAACTTAATTACTTCTCAAAGATGTCACCTCCAAATGCTATCACATTGGGCTTAGGGCTTCAACTTATGAATTTGGGGGACCTAAACTTTCAGTTAATAACAGCATCCAACAAATGAATTTAAATGATGTACTAGAAAATATTTATTTGATACAATAAAGACAGTAGAGGGGGAACATAGGAAAAAATGCATGAGATATATAGATAAAAATTTCAAAATAGCAGAAATAAATCCAAATAAGAGTTCAACAAATATGGTGAAAGTGAGAGCATAGAAAAAATACGTATTAGAATGGGTGAAATCTAAAAAAACTGACAATGTCAACTGCTGGTGAGAATGCAACAAGAATGTTCATTCATTGCTTGTGGGAATACAAAATGGTACAGACACGTTAGAAGACAGTTTGGCAGTTTCTTACAAAGCTAAACATAGACTTACTCTGTGATCCAGCAATTGTGCTCCTAGGTATTTACCCAACTGATTTAAAAATTTATGTCCACATAAAAATCTGCGCATAAATGTTTACAATAGTTTTATTTATAATCATTCCAAACTGGAAGCAATGGGATGTCCCTCAGTAGGTGAATGGATAAACAAACTGTGGTATATCCATAGAATGGAATGTTATTCAATGATAAAAAGAAATGAACTATCAAGCCATAAAAAAGCATTATGAATTTTAAATGCATATTTCTATTAATAAGTGAAATCAGTCAGTCTGAAAAGGCTACGTATTCTATGATCCTAATCATACAACAATCTGGAAAAGGTTAAACTATAGAGATAGTAAAAAGACCAGTGGTTTTCTGAATTCAGCACAGGTGGTGATGATGGGGGTAAAAATTGAATATGTGAAGGACAGGGAATTTTTTAGGATATTGAAATGATTCTGTATGATCATGTAACTAAGGATATATCAAATGACGTATCTGTTAAAACTTCAGAGCAAAAATAGTGAACCTTAATGGTATAAATCTAAAAAAATCAGGAGGTTGAGGGAATAGAATGTGACAAAAACCATATAAAGGTATATATGACAAATGTATAAAACAAACTCACTGAAGGGAGTGGGGTAATTGGTGCTGACATGAGTAACTTTGGATGGACATGAGTGGGGTCTTTAATGAGGAAAGAAATGTTGCATAAGTTCTGCCTTGTGTTGGTAAGGTTATTTCCCATGGGGGTACAGATTAACAATTCTGATACCATTATACATGTATCCTGGAATTGAACAATTAAGCAAATTGATGTTAGGTGGTGAGAGCCAGGTTTCTCGCTGTTGGAGTGGTAGTTTATAGATTAGCAAGGGAAGAGGCTAGAATGATTCATGTAGTAATCATTAGAGTTGAAAACATCAGTATAAACTCATGGTTGGTTTAATATTGATATGGATGTTTACATATAGAAATGTGTAAATACACAGGTTAGTATACATACATATATTATTGTGCTCTATCAGGTCTGGAAGCAATGATACCCCGTAACAATGAGCACACACAGTGCCCAGACTTTGGTTTCTAATGCCCTTCTCCAATAAAAGGAACCAGGACTCCTTGGAGAAATGGCTGATTCTAAGATTGGGGCGGGAAATATACAAGATGAGCCTGGAGTATCTTGTAGTGTCAGAAAATAAGGAAGTGCTCAAATACAAGCAAACAAACAAATCATCCCCCCAACAGTGTTGGGGGTATGTCAAAGGGACACAGAAGACAGAAGTCAGATGAAAGAGCTACCAATGACCAAGGCTGGAACAATTTGAACAACCAAATAAATAGAGTACTCTTGGATTATAACCCAAATTATAAAGTAAGTATCTGGGAGTCCATACTGACATAAATAGATGACTGGATAAATAATAAAAGGGGAAAAGAGATAAATATCTCATGCAGAAGAATTCCAAATAAGGTGGTGCATAACTCCCCACTCCTTAAGTGTGGGCTGTGAATAGGGACTTCCTTTCAAAGAGTCCAGCATGGAAAGGAGGGAAAAAAAAAGAGTACCTTCACAGTGGAGAACATGACAAACATCAGCTGATCAAGGTCAACATCTACAGTGATAAATCATGTTCACAGCATGTATCCTTGATAAGATGTGATGAAAATGGCACTTTACCTCTGTGGTTTTCCTCTTCCACACCAATAACCCCATTCCAATGATGAGAAAAATATGAGACAAATCCCAACAGAGGACATTATACAAAATGCCTGACAAAATACTTCTCAAATATGTCAAGGTTATTAAAAACAAGACAAGTATGAGAAAACGTCATAGTCGAGAGGAGTATAAGTAAACATGATGAATAAATGTAAAGTGGCATTCTGGATGGGATCCTGGAAATGAGAATGGACATTAGAGGAAAAAGTGAGGAAATTTGATTAACAATAGTGCCCAGACTTTAGTTAACAATAATGTATAATATTGGTTCATTATCTTTTTTTTTTTTTTTTTGAGACAGGATCTTGCTCTGTCACCTGGGCTAGAGTGCAGTGGCATCATCATAGCTCACTGCAACCTCAAATTTCTGGGCTCAAGTGATTCTCTTGCCTCAGCCGCCTGAGTGGCTGGGACTACAGGTGTGTGCCACAACACCCAACTAATTTTTTTGTTTTTTTTAGTAAAGACAGGGTCTTGCCATGTTTCTCAGGCTGATCTTGTACTCCTGGACTCAAGCAATCCTCCTGCCTTCGCCTCCCAAAGTGCTAGAATTACAGGTGAGAGCCTCTGTGCCTAGCCTTTGGTTCATTAATTTTAACAAATGTACCATACTGATGTAAGATGTTAAGAATAGGGGAAAATGGATATGAGGTATACAGAAACTCTCTGTACTATCTTTGCAATATTTTGTTAATCTAAAACTTTAAAAAATACAATTTATTTTTAAAATGTATGTATATTTATATATGTTTGTATATATACATGTGAGTGTATGTGTGTTTATGTATTATGCAAGCCATAACCATAAAAAAGCTATAGTGACTATAATGTTATCAGGCAAAATAGAACTTAAGGCAAAAATATCTTTTATAGATAAAATGAACGGTGCATCCATATAGTGGAATACTATCCAGCAATAAAAAGGTACAAATTATGAATACATACTTCAACATGAATGAACCTTAAAAACTTATGCTAAGTGAACAAAGCTGGATGCAAAAGACCTTATATTTTATGATTCCATTTATGTAAAATGTCAGAAAAGGCTATCTATAGAGACAGCAAGTAGATTAGTGGTTGCCTGAATTTTTTTTTTTTTTTTTTTTTTGTTGAGACAGAGTCTCACTTTGTTGCCCAGGCTAGAGTGAGTGCCGTGGCGTCAGCCTAGCTCACAGCAACCTCAGACTCCTCGGCTTAAGCGATCCTACTGCCTCAGCCTCCCGAGTAGCTGGGACTACAGGCATGCGCCACTATGCCCGGCTAATTTTTTCTATATAGATTTTTAGTTGTCCATATAATGTCTTTCTGTTTTTAGTAGAGACGGGGTCTCGCTCAGGCTGGTCTCGAACTCCTGACCTTGAGCAATCCACCCGCCTCGGCCTCCCAGAGTGCTAGGATTACAGGCGTGAGCCACCGCGCCCGGCCTGGTTGCCTGAATTTTTGATGTATAAATCATACATCAATAAAGCGGTTTAAAACGTGTAAATTTTTTACTCTCTAGATAAGCTAATGATAAAAAATAGCCAGTAAACAAATATCCTAGTTAATGATTTTTAAACATTCATATCTCCAATTACTAAACAGCCTAATATGAATATTTCATAAGAAAGGCAACAAAAATAACTGAAGAGTGTGGTCAATCTAAATAAAGGAAATAAGTTTACTTCCTGACTTCTCATTTGGATTGTTTGCTCCTCAAGGATAGGATTATTTCTCACAGGGAATAAATTTATACATACAAGAGCCCTTCATTTAATTATTTCATTGATTTCAAAGATTTATTCAACACTTGATCAAAGACCAAATGCTGTAGTTTATTGGGGTTAAATCACCATAGCTCAGGTTAACGGTGCAGTTTCAGATGTCCTCTAGAAGGAAGTGTTCCAAGTTATGACATTGTTCAAAAGTATTTATTCTCTTTCCATAACCTTATGGGCAGAGTGTCCTTCCCCAACTCAGACGTTCTTGCGCTCGGCCTTCTGTGACTTGCTTTGGCCTCAGCTGGACAGAGGTGCGTCCATATACAGCTTTGCATTATTAGCATGACGCAGCGGGGCCTGTGATGAAAGGGCTCTCTGGCCCGCTTCGGTGCGAGGGGCTTTCTCCTGCGTTACTGTGAACCGTAGAAATGGCCGATACTTGACTTTTAATCTACTAAAAATGGCACTTTTATATTAATATGATTCAATCCTCACCTTATCTCCTGCAGTACTTTTGTATCTCCCTTTATATTCATAGCAAAGTAAGGCTCAGAGAAGTTAGTAACTTGCTCAACAGTTCCGCTTGCCTGCCTGCCCACCGTCTCCCCCACCCCCCACACACATAGACACACAGACACACACCCCTCCTTTGGGGCCTGTGTGATCCCCGCTCCCGCTCCAGCCCCCAGCCCTGCTGGGAGGGAAGTACGGCACCAGCGGTCACCAGGGGCTCCCCGTCCCCCGCACCGCCAGCATCCCTGCCTCTCGCAGGGCTGGCCCACCATATCTGCGGAAAGCTCAGGGGTCCTGTAGCCTCTGTCCCCAGCTTTCTCTGGCTTTGGCTCTGCGTCACCCTCACCTCCCCTCCCCGGCTGCCATTCCCTCCACCCTGCCGGCTCCTCCTGGACATCCCGGCCAGTTCCAGCAACACCGCCAACCTCACGCCCTTGGTTTTCATTCTCTATTTAACAGCAGAAACTTTGAGCAAAATTCCTGAATAAAGTTCATCACTGGCCTCTGCCATTAGATTACAAACATCCGGCGACTCAACATAGTGGAGGGAATTGGGCCAGCTTGGCTTAAATTAATCCAGGCTTTGCTAATATGACCTTTGGCAAGTCCCTCCATTTATAAAATACAGATAAGGGAGAATTGGTATTGAATAAGCACCTGACACGTCATGCTCAATACTACTGTTATGATTACTTTTTTTTAAAATAAAAATTATAAAATTTCATTTATTCAGCAAAGCATTATCCAATGTCTGCTTTGTATCAGGCACTGAATTTAAGCTTCTCATTCTGGAAAAGGAGACCCCTGGAATGCACAGCAATCTGGAAGATGACCCCTATCAATCTGTGATTGGCACATTGGAAGGGTCCCTGGGACATTGCCATGGGAGACTCACATTCTGCCTCAGCTGGGGTTAGGAAGACTTGATTAAAACATACATTTCCAATATCTTTATGGGATCTGTGCTGTTTCTAGCCTCCTAGCCCTTTTAAACATTTCTATTATAGGTTGGAACATGCAACTTTAAAAGTGGTCTTTCAAGCACATGACCTTCAAGCCGAGAATTAGGTTGCTAGTATAGTATGTGCCTTTGGTTGCTAGTAGTAAAAAATGTTTGAATGGAGAGATCCTTCCATGGAAAGGATTGTATAGCATTGTTACAAAGAGTAGTCTTTATAACATTGAAGGGAAATCTAAAGTTTTTCCAAATGCTTTACAAGGATATTGGGGAAGGGGATGGTCTCTAGGTCTCTCCAATTCTGTCTTTATGGTTCTGCTTATTGGCTTGCAAAGAGGACACACTGTATTATTTCTAAGCACTTAAAAAAGTGCATTGGTACATATCCTGCCTCCCATATTTGTGAACTTAAGTTCATTTCATACTTCCTTCTTCTCTCTGAGCAAAGACTTTACTGAGATAAACAGAGCTATAGTCTATCCTGAGTTCTCCTGCAGTGCACCTCTTTCACAATCTTGGCTAACATTTCACCTGGCATATAAACCTCTTTCTAGAAATATACTTGTTCCACTGTGATCCTTCCCTGGCAAGCAGTCCTGCCCCAAATTCAATCTAGCTTGTTGTTCTTATGAAATTCTTGTTGTCTAATACCTGATTCGGTTGGACTGGTAGTGTTCATCGGTTTGCTTCTTTGTTTTAGTGATAGGATTTTTTTTGAGAGAGTAGGGTTAAAATTTGGCTTCCCTTAATGCACCAAATAAGGATGAATCCACCCTTTCACCATGCTATTGTATAAAAACTCAATGCAATGTTATTACAGACACTCGTGTCCATCCGCTGGGGGAGAGACCAAGTCTAGCTCCCCTGGGCCTGGCACCTAGGAGGCACTTGATAAATGTCTTTGAATGAATGAATGAATGGGTGATCAGTAAGTCAACAAAAGGCTGTGGCTTCTAACCAAGGGAAACCCTGGGAAGCACAGCATGACTGCAGTTAGCACCTGCAGGCTAGTGGAGGTAGAGGATAAGAAGCTGGAGGTATCTGGGCAGCCTTGGGGAACTAGTGGTGCTACTAGGGAGGATCTCTGGAATGAAGGAAGGGAATGAAGATAGTGAAAGATGGTTAAATGGGAAAAGAAGTTAAAGGGGCAGGGGAATAGAAAAGAGGAGTAGAGGAAGAAAGCCCATCTGTCACCTGGGCTCTTCCGCTTCCTGCCTCCCCTCCTCTCAGCTCCAGGGTCCACTGACCTGTAGGAGTCTGCTGTGTGGTCTTTTCCCACTTGCTCCAATTCTGATCAGGTGAGTTGCTGTGCAGGATAAAGAATTATAAGCAGGCGGAGAACAGCAACTGAATGTAAAGGTTAGGAATTCATTAAGCCAAGAAGTTTGAAGAGATATTGAAATGCCTCCTCATGAGGTAGGCCTTCCAAGTGACTAATTGCCTTTCCCCTATAAAACGTGGTATGCTCTAGTGGAAACAGTCCATGAACAGCCTGGCGTTCCATTTTTCCAAGGTCTGCCAGGATTGCTGCTGGGCTGATTTGGAGGGTTGGCTGGATTAGACTAAGGTTAAGCCAAGATCTTTTCAAAGTAAGTGGCATTTGGGAGTAACTACTGTACATTTCCAAAGAAGAGATGGTGATGACAAAGAGATGTAACCTTAAAGGAAAGTGACCTCAATCTTTGCCTGATTCTTGTTTGTCAAAATAGTCAACAGAATGTCTGGCCAAGGGTCATGTTTCAAGAAAAATTACAATTTATCACCTTATTTCTTGAAATTAGTTTTTTAAGAAGCAGAGAGTAAACATTGGAATGCAGGTTTCTTTTTTGTTTGATTATGAAAGTATTTTCAGGGTCTCTCAACTGCCCTCTGAAATTTGACAGTTAACATTTAAGGTATCATTTTGATTTATGTAAATGAAATGAGAAACTTGTCTATTGGGCAAAATGAGAAATTCTGAGCTCTTCACTTGGGTTCAGGGTGGTGTCATCTGTATCTCTTACCCAAGTGCTCTGTGTATAGTGGGAGCTCAGTAAACATTTGGCAAAAGAGTGGGAAAGCTGAAATCCAATTGTATTATGCAATCCTTCTCTGCTGTTTCCACTGGAAGCAGCTAGTTGGCTAGCTCTTGGGCCCCTGGCATTTTGACTTCTTTTGCCATAAACCAGACAAAGTAACAAGCCAGACATGCTTTTAAACCACCTATTTTCAAACTTTGTCATTAACAATAAATCTATTTTATTGGAAACATGTGCATGTGTGTATGTCTGTGTATTTGCAGAAGAACTTTTCAATGTAACAGAACCAGTTTTCTAAAAATTTACTGTTCTATCTTTTGCAATCAGTACTTCATGCAGTGGTAGTCACTGCAAATGGGCAAGAAGATAGATCCAAGATTCTGTAAGGCCACTATGATTTGAACTATACTAATAATGATATAATTCTGGATTTTTTTCCTGAATGCAAAGTTATTTGATTTTTTAAATTATACAAAATGAAAAAGGAGAAAGGAATAAAAACTCAGAGTTGTCATTATGAATCTATTTCTAGAGTATTTTCATTGTAAGGATGCCTGATAGTCAGAATTCTAAGCTAGCCTCCATGATCTTTGCCCTTTCTGGTTATTCCTGTCATTATGTTGTTAATTGGCAAACGAGATTTTGCAGAGGATAATCAAGTTACTGATCAGTTGGCCTTAAGATAAGGAGATTATCCAGATAGGCCTAACCTAATCACACGAACTCTTCAAAAGCAGAGAGTTTTCTCTGGCTAGTTGGAGAAGCAGAAGTCAGAGATTCAAAGCATTAGAGGAATTCAAAATGCCATGGCTGGCTGGAAGATGGCCGGAGCCACAAGTCAAGAAAGGTGAGTGACCCCAAGGAGTTGAAAGTGACCCCCGGCCAACAGTCAGTAAGTGGATGGAGACCTCAGTCCTATAGCCAGAAAGAACTAGATTCTGCCAACAGCCTGAATGAACTTGACAGCAAATCTTATATAGCACCTCCAGCTTGGCCAACACCTGGATTTCAGCCTTTGTGACCCCAAGCAGAGCAGCTACTTAAAATGTGCCAAACTCCTGACCCATGGCAACAGTAAGATTAAATAATGTTGTTTCCTGCTGCTAAGTTTGTCAGGATTAGTTATTCAGCAATGGAAGGCTAATACATATTTTTGGTACCTGAAAGTCGACACTGCTCTAGTGAATACCGAAAGGGTAAAAGTGGTTCTGGAATCAGGCTGTGGCTGGAGACTGGAAGACTTTTGAGGAACATGATAGGGGAAGCCTAAATGGCCTCAAACAGACTCTTAGTAGAAATATGGATATTGAAGACACAGCTGATGAGAGCTCAGAAGGAAGTGGAGAGAACTATAGAGAAAATTTAAATTGCCTTAGAGAAAGCCTAAATCACCATGAACAGACTGTCACTAGAAATCTGGGCTTTTAAAGCACTGTGGTGAGGACTTGGGAGGAAGTCAGAAATGTTATTGGGACTGGAGGAATGAGAATCCTTACTAGGTGGTGATAGAAAGCTTAGAAAAATTGCATCCTGCAGTTATGCGAAAGGCAGAATTTATAAATGACACACCTGAATGCATTGCTGAGATTTCCAAGCAAAGTGTTGAAGGTTCTAGCTTCTTTTTTTCTTACTACTTATACTGAAATGTGAGAATAAAGAAATATTTGAGGGAAAAACTGGTAAATGTAAAGGGACAAGGACTGGATGATTTTGAGACATCTCAGCCTTCCCAGAAGGCAAAAAATGCTAAATGTCAGAAACGGCATCTGAAAGTATGGCATAGAGAAAAGAAAGACCGTGGCTGTCCGGCTTTTTACTGAAACCTCAGAAAGACCAAAAGGTCAGAGTATTTAGTCTTACAAAAGCTCTTTTAAGATATTAAGGTTGTGACTCCCAGATTCCATCAGTCAAACTAGAGAGACTCTTAGAAGCTTAGGGGTATTGTCTCTCAGCTATCTTGACAGAAATCAAAGATAGAGAAGAGAACATCCCAAAAAGACTTGAGGGCATGGCTTTCGTCTAATGGAGTGAACCCTGTGAAATTCATGGAAAAATAATGTAGTGGGTTGAATAGTTTCTCCCTAGAATTTATGTCTTCCTTGGATCTATGAATGTCATCTTCTTTGGAAATAGGGTCTTCACATATATAATCACATTAAGATGAGATCATATCAGATTAGGGTGGGCCCTAATCTAAAGGCTGGTATCCTTATAAGAAGAGGAAAATGTGGACACATACACACAGATAGAAGAACACCATTTTAAGTCAGAGGCAGGGATTAGAGTGATGTATCTATAAGCCAAGGATTGCTCAGAATCACCAGTAGCTAGAAGAGGCAAGGAAGGATCTTCCCATAAAGCCTTCAGAGAGAGCATGGTTCCAGTGACATCTTGATTTAAGTTTTATAGCCTCCAGAACTATGAGACAATAAATTTTAGTTGTTATCAGCCACCCAGTTTGTGGTAATTTATTACATCTGCCCTAGAAAACTGATAAACATTATAATGTTTTTTTAGAAAATTATACCAACAGAAATACTACTACTGAAAGGTACAGAGAAAGTACAAAATAAGTCTAATGGGGGCTTGCCCATCTCCCCATTTTATTGTCAGGAAGCAAGCTAATAAAACTACTTGGCTGAAAACATGTTCCTTTCTTGATAGAGGAGGGATGACTCAGAGGACAGAAGCAAGAACCCAGAAGGCTGAACCAAGAACCCAGAGTGCAGAATTGAGAACCATGGAGGATTATTCCCAGGCCTTGAAACCTAATTAAAGAACTGCAGTTGGAGTTGGCCTGGCTGCATTTCAAACTTGTTTTCCACTGGTGTCTCCTTTTCTCTTTTTTTTTGAACCGTAATGTCTGTTCACTATTATTCTATGTCTGTCCTACCATTATGTGTCTGGAGCACTGGGGGAACATAACATGTCCCTGTAGTTTTATAGGTCCACAGATGGAGAGGAATTGTGCCTAAGAACTGTCATTATGGATTACCTTGGAGCCCCATCCCCACCTGATTTAGATGATTTACATGATAAAATTATGGGCATATGAACTGTTGAGATTTAGATGATAATTTTTGACTTTGAGTTGATACACTAATGGGAATCTTGGGAACCTATGGAGATGGTGAATCAAGGACAGGAGAGTGGATTGTGGGAGACAGTATTCTAAGATGACCCCTAATCTCTGCCCTCTAGTGTTACTCCCTGATTATGTAATGTTGTATGAAAAAGGGATTTTACAGGTGTAATTAAGGTTACTAATCAGTAGATCTTAAAATAGAGGTTAGTCAGGCGGACCTAATCTAATTACATGAACCCTCTAATCACATGAACCCTTTAATCCCATGAACTCTCTTTAAAGTGATAATGTTTTCTTTGGCTTGTTGGAGAAGCAGAAGTCAGAGATTTAAAGCATGAGAGAAATTCAGTGTGTCATTACCTGCTTGAAGATGGAGAAATGTGAGGCCTCTAAGAGCTGAGACTGACTCCTGGCCAACAGCTGCTAGTAGAGAATGGAGACCTTTAGTCCTATCACCACTAGAACTGAATTCTGCCAACAACTTGAGTGAGCTCAGAAGATGATTCTTCCCCAGAGCCTCCTGATGAGGCTCAACTGACATCTTGATTTTATTAAAGAGATGCTGAACAAAGGGCCCAGATAAAATATGCTGGATACCTGACCCATGGAAACTGTAGATATTAATAATAAATTTGTGTTGTTTACAGTTGTAAGTTTGTGATAATTTATTATGGAAAAATAGAAAACTAATGAGTGTAGGTATGTCTCTCTATATATAATTTTATGCATATAAATTCTTTTAAACAAAAGAGATCGCAATTTTACTAAACTATATAAAGTCAGTCTAGCCAGAGTTTTATAGAACAATCTTTTATAAGTTAATAATCAAAGGAATTTTATAGTACAAATGGAATTCTAATTTTTAAAAAGTCCTTAATAAAGAGAGATAGTTCCAAGTTCAAGTTTCTTATTCCTTTAATCTTCTTGGAGATTCTGTGAGGGGGATACCTGGTTAGTATGCACTCTCAGAGGACTGAGATCTCAATATAACCAAATCAGTTCAACAAATAATCATTGAGCACCTCGTATGCATGAATGAACACTAAGTTTAGCACTGGGGGTTGAATGATAAATATTTCTTGCCCTCCAGAGGCTTTCTCTTGGGTAGGTGAAATAAGTAAATATATAAAAGCAATATGGTGCATTAATTAACTGCTATAATTGGGTAATACAGAAGTACATATGAAGATTACATAATTCAAACTTGGGGTGGTGGAGGTAGTATTGGTAAAGAAGTCTCCAGACCTGAGAAGCAAGGAAGAGACAACCACATTGAGGCTATGGTGTGCAAACATGTGCAGGTGTGCAGGAGTCAGGTGTGTGTGGGAAAGAGTATTTTGAGCACAGGAAATACATATTAAAAA
The DNA here is from genome assembly GCF_041146395.1 of Eulemur rufifrons. NCBI lineage: Eukaryota > Metazoa > Chordata > Mammalia > Primates > Lemuridae > Eulemur > Eulemur rufifrons. The sequence goes on from NC_090990.1 coordinate 52,262,315, forward strand.
GTTTGAAGGTAAGAGAACATTGATAAATCTGCAAGTAGTTCAGTGCATCTGCAACTAGAATACAAGGGGTAAGCAGTCAGAGGGAGAAGATGGAGAGGTAAATATGGACCAGTGAATGAGGGTCTTGATGAAAATCTGAACATTATCCTGAGGACAATGGGAGAAATCATCAAAAGTATTAAGCATAGGAGGGGTGTTAAGAAGCTACCCTTTTAGAAAAATCTAAAATGTTTGCTGTGTGGGGATGAATTATAGGGGACCAGACAGGTGGCAGGAAGATCAACTCAAACTCTTTCAGGTTAGAGATATTGATGACCTGAACTGAGCTATGGTGGAGATGGAGAAGAGTGTGTGGCCTTGAGACATATTAAGGACAAGACCAAAATGTATACTATTTGTTTGGATGTAGGCAGTGAGGAAGAGGAAGAGCAAACGTTAATGCTCAGATTTCATGCTTGTAGTCTGGTTGCATCAGTCAACAAGATGATACCCCAGAGAAGGTTTTGGGGAAGAGAGGAGTTTGTTTGGGGACATGCTGAGATTCAGGTGTATATATAGGCTAGCCAAGGGGAAATGTCAAGTAGGAAGTTGCTTACATGGTTCTACAAGTCAGGATAAAAATCTGGGCTGGATGGATGTTTGGGAAGGTGGGTGCAATGTAATTACTGTTGGGAAAAGGAGTTGAAATTATTGACAAGGGAATGAACGATGCGATAAAATTTTGCTGTTTATTTATAAAATGACGATAGTAATCTCTGTAGTAATTCTTCAGAAAATCAGGCTTGAGGCTTGGCAAACTCTGACACACAGATGTATATAGACATTTCTATGGTTTGAAGGCTCATGCAGCCCCCTCCCCAAATTCATATATTAAAATCCTAACACCCAAGGTGATGACATCAGGAGGTGAGAACTTTGGGAAGTTATTACATCATGAGTGGAGACCTCATGAATGGGATTAGTGCCCTTATGAAAGTGGCCCAAGTGGCCCTTCATTCCTTCCACCATGTGAGGACACAGCTAGAAGTCACCATCCATAAACCAGGAAAAAGGCCCTCACCAGACATCAAATCTGTTGCCTCCTTCATCTTGGGCTTCCCAGCCTCCAGAAATGTGAGAAATAAATTCTGTTGTTTATAAACTACTCAATCTATAATGTTTTGTTATAGAAGCTGAAAGAACTAAGATAGATGTTATATGAGCAAAGACTACATTTTAGCAACGGATGTCCCGATACCTCATCTAAGGGAGATGAGGTGCATACGGCTTCTCAACTTTCCCCAGTTCTTCACAGAACAACTGCCTAGGCCGATGGTGATGGCGTTTTTCCTGCCCAGAATGAGGTCCTATTAAGTTGCAGGAAGCCATGAGTAGGAGCTTACCACATCTCTTCTACCCCCAAATATGTCGTCCCAATCTCCAGTATAACTACTCATTAAGGTTGCAAAAACTGCCTTTAGCAAGCTCATTTCCTAGATCTAACTAGCATAGATTCCAGGTACAATTCTTTACCATACCAATGGTGCCAGCTGCTACATCATCCTAGGTTTTAGAATGATGACTAAGCATCTCATGTGAGTAGTTGCATTGTAATGATGAACAGTGTACAATTGTTCAAGATCTAGAAAGCCTTACTTAATATGGAAGGAAGGCTTGGCTAAGGCCCTCAACACCTGGTTCATAGATAGTCCTGAGTATTAGATGATGTAAGGCATCATTAAATGATGTAAGTGCTTAGTACAGTGCCTGGCATAAACTTATAACTCAATAAATGTTATTTTCTATGGCTGTTAATTGCTACTACTTGTTATTACTGCTACTGTAATGACTATTATTGCAAAAGCATTGAAGACAAGAGGGGCTGATATTTAGAGAAAGACGAGGGGATCTGGAAGTCATGATGAGGCTGATGAAATAATAGAAGGGGCGTAACTAAATGAGAATATTGAAAGGAATGTTGCAGTTAGCAAGTGCACTGTTTGAATTTAAGAGATGGAATAGTTCCAAGCAATGACAGAAGCATAGCAATCCAGGATGGGTGTAGGGGTATGGGTGATGTGAAATGGGAGTTGTGAGAGGAAGGTCATTAACACCAAGGAGGCCAAAGGAGTCATTGGCTGGGGATCATATAGGGAATCTATGTGGCTTTGGAGTTCTCCCAAGTTGACAGCATGACTCATATTACAGAAGGCAATTGGAAGTGCTAACATCTTTAATAAAAGAGGGAAATACCTGAATCTTTGTTGGTAGGATTCCCATGCCTGTGAGAGTCTCTGGATCCTGTGGTTTGAGCAGAGCTGTTCTGTGCATTATTTATACCCTTGTCAGAGTTCTCTCTACCCTCTAAGTTCAGGAAGTGACTTTATTGCACCAGTTAGCAGAGAGCTGATGGGGTAATGTATTTAGGCCTGAGCTGGCTGTTTGGAACACATCTGATGTACCATACCCATTCTTCCAGTCCAGGCAAACTGCCCTGGTTCCGGAAGAAAGACCCCTTAAGAGCTATTTGACCGAACATCACGAAATCTGTTCTCATTCTAATTTAGAATGCAGGGACTTGTGTGGTGACTCATACGTTTGAAAAGATCAAATTAAGTAGTGGTGATCTCAACTGTGATTCACTGATGAAAACTGGAAAGTGATTCATCTCCTTTATGTGCTCGTCCTTGGGAGTCACCAGGCTCAGAGGTTTTTCTTCTTCTGAAGAGCATGCCACATTCAAGGAAAGACACCGGGCCCTCCTGTGGTGGTATTTTAGTGACTACACAGTCATTCACTACATTTTTTACAAGGTCATTTCCTTTAGTTCATTTTATTCCCATCTACAATCCATAAAACACGTTTGTGCTGTAATGACTCACCACTGATAAATAAGAGAAGTCAATGATGCTTTCAAGCCAAAGATGAGTGTACATTTCGTAAACCACTTGGTGCAGATTCACAATTCTGTGATCTGTAGGGACTATTGTATCTTTCTTAGCATCTATTTATCAATAAGTAAATTTTTTCTTAGAAGAAAAACGGGGCTTAAATGAATTTTATATGATGCTAAGAAGAAATACTAATTAAAAAATTAGTTAAAAGTGAAGATGACTTCTACTTTTAACAGAGTAGAATCTCTCTCTGCACAGAGATTCTTATGTACTGATAATAGCACTGTGTGGAAATAAAAATTGATACCCAAAAGATCTACCTCAAAAAGTAAAGCAACATAATCTGAACATATTATTTATTTTTGCACTTACTCTTTGCCCAACCACTATGCTGACCACTCAGAACTACGTAGGAACTCCTCCTGTGGGCTTCCCTAGCACCTTGGTTAGTAACACTCATCGTAGCTCTTAACCATCCCAACGCCATCTGATATACCTGTGACCCTGTCCCAAGTTTGTAATGTTTCTAGCTAATGAACTTTGTGCTAGGAACTGGCTTAAGCACTGAACAAGTAATGACTCATTTAATCTTTCCAATAACCCTAAAAGGTAAGTGTTTATTATCATTTATCCCTATTTTATAAACAAAGAAACGGAAGCACAGAGACATTAAGTGAATTGCACAAGGTCATGCCATGTAAGGCGGGGAGCCAGATTCAGACCCAGACAGACTGGCTCAAGAGTTCACGTTCTTCGTCACTGTCATGTGTGCCTCTCTGTAAGCCTCTTTCTTGCCCATCATTGCGACCTTAGTACTGGGTGTCACGTCTGGCTACTCCACTTTAGTTTTCTCCACTTTGGTCTATTCTCCACATTGCTGCCAGAGTAATGTTTTAAACCACTAGAATAAATTGCTATCTGTGTCAAAACCCTCAGTGACTGCCTATCTCACTTAGAATAAAATCTAAACTCCTATGAGGTCCTACATACTCTGGCCACTGCCGGTGAAGCAACCTCATCTTTACCACTTTCTGCCTTGTTCACTCCTTTCCACCTACATCATTCTTCCTGATGCCCCTAGAACACAGCCACTCCCTCCTGCTTCAGGAGCTGGGAAACATCTGTCCCCTCTGTCAGTAAGATTCCTTCCCTGATATTCCCTTTGCTTCATTACTGAATCTTCTCTGATATCATCTTCTAAAAGAAGCTTTTTCTGACCACCGTATCTATTACAGCCTACCTGTTCCCAGTCCCTGAATTGTCCTTACCCCACCTCATAGCACTTATCACTACCTAAAATTCCACCACAGAGTCCCCTTCATGATGGCAGGCAATTTATTGTCTTTCTCATTGTGGTATCTTCAGCACTGAGAACAAGTGCCTGTCTCATAGTAGGCATTCAATAAGTATTTGTTCAATCAATGAAAAAATGAATGAATGAATGCCCGTCAAATAATAAACATAATTTTTTTGAATGAGTGAATCAATGCCTTCAGTCTTGAAGATAAAACACAGATAATTTCAATACAATGTGAAAAAGTTAATGAGTGCATAGAAAAGGATTCCTAAGTATTTCTGGAAAGAATGGTGCTGAACTGAGTTTTGACAAAATAGCAGGAGTTTTACTTAGGCTAAGAATGGTTGTAAAGGGCTTTCCAATCAAAGGAAACAAGGTAAAGATTTAGAGGTGTGAAACAAATATTATGTGTAGGAAATTACAAGTAATTGGAGTTTTCTGGAGACTTAAAGAATAAGATACGAAGAGACAGAAAATGATCCTGGAGTATAGGCAGGGGCTACTTCATCTCTCTTGAGCATCAAAATAAAAATGTAAAAACAAACAAACAAACAAGCAAAGTCATCTTGTACTTCTAAGTTAAAGGAATGTATTTATTAAAACATTATCATTTGTTCTTATTCATCTTTTTAAAAATCCAGATATTAAGAGTCACTGGTAGCACCCAGGCAAAGAAAGGAAAAGGGCATCCTTAGGCACAAGGGCAACAGTCACAAGCTGTTAATGCACGAGGGAGTCAGATTCCTCCAGGATGTTGAAGACTTTCTGGAGCTGTCCTCCTTACAGGCAGTAACTTACTCTCTGGCACTGTCCAGAATGTGGGCACCTTTCCTGCTGAGATATGGGGCTCTCAATCCAATTCTTATTTCACTGAGAAAAGAAAGTCATTCTTTATTTTCCTGTTTGTTGTTGATTTCTCCTACTAGAATGTAAGCTTCTTGAGAGCACATCGATAATCTTCACACTTGGCAGGAGTTCCTAATCTTTGCCGTCTGGAACATCGATAATATTCTCTGTCAGCTATGCTAATTCCTAAATAATTTCTCTAATTTTAGAATCTTTTTTTCTTCAAGGATGTCACTGAGCTCATATGTGGTAACTAATGATAACGCAATAACCTTTCACCTACTTAGATTCTGCAATCAGTTTATTTCAGTTCAACAAATATTTTCTGAGCACTTGGCTTGTGACAGGCACTGCATGGGGTGCTGGGGATATAATGGCAATAAGGTAGTCATGTTTAGGGCCCCAGCGGAGCCTCTATTCTGGTAGGGATAACATAGATTAAATGACTAACTGTAAATATGTTGTATTTCAGTGAAATTAGCTATGTATGGGAGCATATATGAGGGTATTTACACTGGTTGAGGAGTCAGGAATGTTCTTCCTGAAGAAGTGATACTTTAGCTAAAACTTGAAGTTCGTACAGGCATTAACTAGGTTGAGGACAAGAGATAGGGGTGGGGCTGAGCTTTCCAGGTAGATGGAAATGTAACTAGATAGGACTGTAGGTGTAAATGAGCATATACATTTGAGAAACTGAGGGCAGTACAATGTACCTGGATCAGAGAGTGCAAGGGGAAATGATAGACGATAAAATTGGAGAGTCAGGAAGCAGCCAGATTGTGAGCCATATTATGGGCTGGGGACAATATCCTATGGCTGAATAGAAATAACTGAAGAGTTTTAAGCAGACAGGTAATAATCAGATTTCTATTAAAAAAATTATTATATAATGGCCTCCTTAGAAACACAATAGTCAAAAACCAGGAATAAGCAGCAAATACTTTGAAGCAGTCTCAATCTATATTATAAAGCCACATCCCAAAACTTATGGATTTATCTTACTCGTAAAAGAATCTCGTTTTTAATTTAGTTTACGTTTTGTTCATACACTTTCAAAAGCTTTGTTATCTCTCCTTTTTATATATTTTTTTGGTTGTCATTTCTCTTTCCTTTTTTTGTTTTCATTTATTTTTTCATTTTGTTTGTTTTTGTTTTGATAATAGTCAAAGAAGAAATACTGAACAGATGAGTATGTTTTAACTGAAACTTGAAAGACTATAGAAAAGGCGAAGCATAAAGAAAATGCCAATTGGTCAGAGTTGGCTACTTAAGGCAATGATACATGCAGTGTATTTTAGAAATATTTTCATAATATATTGAAAAAATTAATCTAAAAGGGGTTTGTTATTATAACAATATCAACCAATTAAATCTGTAATAATGTGGGATTACACTGAGTCACCACAATATGGAAGCTTTTCTTTTATCTGTCAAATCCACAAGAAGGGGGTTTAAATAGCTATCAAACTTTAAATATCCCTTTTAGTCATGCTTTTCTAATTCTGTTCTTTGGTTTTACAAGTTTAACAGAGCAAAGGCCATCTGCCCTGTGTCTTTTCTAATTTATTTCTTTGTAGTACGTAAGAACTGGGAAATAAGGGTACCAAACTTTGATACAACGTCTGTGTAAAGTAAAAGGCAGGATTTCAGTGTGTGGGCTGTGGAGACAGATGACTCTGATTTGAGTTTTAGCTCTTTCTTATGCCAACTATGTGAGTGAGGCACTTTACTCTCTCAGACTGGCTTTTCTGATATTTGGAGTCAGTATGCCTGGATTTTAATCCTGGGTCTACCCTTGACTATTTGGACTTGGGGAACTTTTTCAACTTGACTTTCTATGTCAAGAATGATTATGATAAACAAACATGAATAGAACTACTACTATTATTTCCACTACAACAAGTCCTACTAGTTGTTACTAGTGATGGTAGTAGTGATAGTAGTACTACCAGTATTGTTAGTAGTACTACTATTAATATTACTACCATAACCACCACCACTAACAAAAACAATGATATTTGCCTTTCCTATTCAACCAAGCTATTATAATAGGAAATATTTAATACATAATCTAAATCAGAAAGTACTGTGTAAATATTAGCAGTTATTATTACTTCTTTAAATTACATCTTTAAAATATTCTACTAAATTCTTAATGGTTGAAATTTTGACAGATTTATTGGATATTTGGAGAATTATGAAAAACATTTGTATAGTGCATCAGTTTGCATCATTCCAAAAATACATTTACATAGTTAATCTCATTTTATTCTGTTTAAAAATCAGTGATATTGATTGAAAGATATTAATATTTATTTTGGAGACTGTCATATATACGGAAAGTGGCAGACCTCTAAAAACGTATAAATGTTTTCTATCTGGGAGGACATTTCCTCCCTGGTTCTGTTCTGTATATCTCCCAAGGGCAAGAAAAGCATTCAAACTATTTTTCATGGATTCGCATCATTATACAGATAACTGCCTAGTTTCTCATAATGTTTCCCTAAACAGAACATGCGGGCTGTTTTCAGTGCTTTGGTATTATAAGCAATGTTCCAATATACATATTTCTTGCAGAAATAGGGTGAATATATTTATAGAATAGATTCCTAGAAGTGGAAGTGCTGGGTTAAGGTGTATGTGCATTTCAAATTTCATGAGGAACAGGCATTTAACAAAAGGGGGTAGTTAAATGATAAGCATATGAAAATGTATTTAACATCATTATTCATCTGGGAAATGCAAATCACAAAGAGGTGCCCCCATACCCCAAACACAGTGGCTAAAATTAAAAAGATTGGCAATACTGAATACTGGGATGGATAGAGGATATATAGCAACTAGAAATCTCATCCATAGTTTGTGGAAGTGTAAATTGACATAGAGCTTTGGAAAACTGGAAATAACTATTAAAGCTAAAAATATTCCAGCTCTATGACCCAGGAATCCCAAGAGCAATGAGGATCCATGCCCATCAAAAGACATGTGCAAAACTATTCACAATAACTTTATTCCTAACAGCCCCAAACTGGAAATAATCTAAATGTCTGTCAACAGGAAATTGACAAAGAGTTTGGTGTATACTCAAACATTAGAATATTCCACAGCATTAAAAATGAAAGACTTACTGATATACTCATCTACTTGGATGAAAATCATGGACAAGTTATACGAAGAAATTCGACACAAAAGAATACTAACTGTATGATTTCTTTTACATGAAGTCCAAATAGGCAAAAGGAATCTATTATAATGGGAGTTACCATATCTTAATCTTGGTATGGTTACATAATGGGTTACGTGTCTAAAAAACATATTGAATTGCATAATTAACATGAGTGCACTTGACATACCTTTGAGTTATGTTATATCTCAATGAAAACTAAAACAAAATTATATTGAAAAGGAAAGAAAGCAAATTTTACTAGACAGTGAAGAATTATACTCCAAAATACTGAATGAATGTAGACCCTTATTAATAATAAAGAAGAATGCCAACTTTCTCCCATATTTACTAACACTGAACATTAGTCCTTTTATTTCCCAAACTTTTAAGTGAAAAAAATTTCACTGATATATTAAATTTTTAAAAATTTTAATTTAATTTTATATTTAAAATTATTACTGATATCGAAAGTTTTCCAAATGTTTACTGGACAGCTACATTTTTTATTCTGTGAAATACATGTTTATATTTTTGCCCATTTATCTATTAGATCATTTTGGTTGTTAGTCATTGATTAGTAGAAACTTTTTATATATTTGGGGTTTTACTGCTGGTTTGTTGTATTCTACAAATATTTTCTACTATATTTTCATTTGAATTTTAACTTGCTTATAGTTTTTTCTCCTATGAAACTGTTATTTTTTTTGCAGTTAAATCTTGCCCTTTTTTGTTTGTTTGATTTATTTCTGGAGTTTATCATATGTAAGAAAGCCCCTCATTCCAATATTATAAAAGTAAATTTCCCTTTCCTTTGTGATCTGTAATTCATCTAGAATTCATTTTTGTGTATTATGGAGAGTGGAAATCCAACTCACCCTTTTCTCAAAAGATAGGCAATTTTAGCACTGATTTTAAGTACCAATTTAATCTTATGAATAGATTACAGCCTTTTCTGGGGTGGGGGAGTGGGGAGTGAGCCTGGCACCTCCCCCCATCTCTGTTTTGCACCCTTTCTTGCCATGTGATCTCTGCATATGCCACCTCCCCTTCACCTTATGCCATCAATGGAAGCTCCTTGGGGCCCTCACCAGAAGCAGATGCTGGGACCATGCTTCTTGTACAACCTGCAGAACTGTGAGCCAAATAAAACTCTTTTCTTTATAAATTACTCAGTCTCAGGTATTCTTTTATAGCAACACAAACAGACTAAGAAATACAGATAGCATTACCAATGAGTTTTTCAACATACAGTCGTGCATTACGTAACGATAGGCATATGTTATAAGAAATGTGTTGTTAGGTGATTTCATCATAGTGTGAAAATCATAGAATGTACTTATACAAACTTACATGTTATATCGTACCACATAGCTAGGCTATATAGTATTGCTCCTAGGCTACAAACCTGTACAGCATGTTACTGTGCTGAATATTGTAGGTGACTATAACACAATGGTAAGTATTTTTGTATCTGAACATATCTAGACATATAAATTGCAGTATTATAATCTTATGGGACCACCATTGTATACGTGGTCTGTTGTTAACTGAAATGTTGTTATGTGGTGCATGACTGTATGTAAAGAAAAAAAATAATGTATCTGACATAGGCTTTTCTAGAAAATAGGGAAAAAAAGGACACTTCCCAACTTTTTTGTGAGACCTCCATAACCTCGATAATGAAACCTGACAAGAGCTTAAAATACAAAGGAAAATGTCAGGCCAATTTTTTTTCATGAACCATGATACCAAATCTTAAATAAAATATTGACATGTGAAATCCAGGAATTTATAAAAAGAAAAATAGAACAAAACTAACCTGGTTTATTTCTAATAATGGAAGTTTGGTTTTTCAGTAGAAAATCAATGGAATTTATCACATCAACAGACTACAAAAGACATGCCATATCTTCTTAGACACCGAAAAATCATTTGTTAACAGTCAACATCCATTCATAATAAAAATTTTTAGGAAATCTGGCATAAAGGGAATATCTTTAATTTAATAAAAGGTATTTACAAAAAATTCTGTTGAAAACCATTCATTTGAGATTGTGAATATGACAAGGATGCTACCATCACTTCACACTTATATTGGTAGTCCTAGCCAATGTAACAAGGTAAGAAAAAAATGTAAGGATTGAAAATGAAGGAATAAATTACCATTTTAAGGATTTTAAGGCAGTTTACTAAGTTATCTGAAGTATAAAAAATTAATTAAAGTTAAAAGTAAGTGAAAAAGGAGATGGCACAGCCAGATTAAGAACATAAAACAGACTCAGGAATGAGACTATAAAAGACAGGTACCATAGCATCTTATATACTTCTAAACACTGGGACACAAATCTGATTCTAACCTTTCTAGCAACCATCGGCAAAAGGAATTCAATCAATTTTATAAATCACAAAACATTAAAACAGTCCAATTGTTCAAGAGAAATACAACCCTTTTGATACCAAGATCAGGTAAGATTGTTTCTTGATGGAAAATATGTACAAAATATGCACTGAGTCTGTGAGAACATAATTTTTTACTAATGTGTGAGCTGAAATTTTTATCTATTATTTGATATTTTGAATTAAAAATTTTCCTGTTTATCCCCTAATTTGTTTCTATTTAGAGTTAGTGGTTAACTATTTTGCATCTCCTGAAGAAGCCTACAACCAGGTTAGAAATATTTTTCTCACATTAAAATTACAGATTTCTACCTGTGGAATATGATGATCATTTTTATAGCCCAGAGAGCTAAATGGACTGGCCCCTCAAGAATCTGAATCTCATCTAGATGAGAAATTAGTAAAAACAAACAAAGTGATCTTGGTTCTAAATGGATTAATCATTTCCACTAAAAATTGTGGTATACTTATGTGAAGTATTTAGATGTATTATTAAATGTGGCAATAAAAGTTAAAGCTCAGTGATAAATAATAATTACCTGTTCCATAAAGACATGATATAGACAAATTTTGGAACTTGATTAGTCAACTAGAGACTAATTTGAATTATTTATAAGTCTGATGCATTTTCAAGCTGATGTCAACTTGATGGGATTTGATGACTCCTGTTAAAATGTGATTTTTGTCCTCAAGCTCTCAAATATACTAACATAGTATATTTTAAACAACCAGACAAAAGAAAATGTTAAATAGAATCTGTGACTGTCTAGTCCCAGGATACTATGAAATTAGAGAAATAACTAATGGCAGGAAAGATATCTTTAAATTATAGAAGTTCTAAAAGAACTTTCTCTTCCTAAGAGCTCAGTCTTAGGAAACAGAAGAACCATGGTAGTCACAAAACAGCCTTTGGAATGACCCTGATTTTGAATACCCTTGTAACCATTTCTAACCATGTGATTTGAGTAAGTTATTTACTCTCTAGGTCTCAACTTCTTTATCCAAAATGAGTACATTGATGCATCTTTTTCATAAGATTTTTGTACAAATTCAATGAGATATTCATGTAAATTGTCTCATGATAAAAAAATAATAGCTATTATACTACTGACTATTATGTAGGTGCCAAAACTTCTAGCAGGGAGAGAATTGCTATTATTTGATAAAGCAAAAAAGAAAAGGGTCTGCTCATTATCTTCACGTTTTTACGAAGATTTGTATCCTTTGGAGTGACTGACACATATTTGTTGAGTGAACAAATTAATGAATGTCTGGATACAATCAGTTTTTAAATTGTTCATTCATTCATTAATTTATTCAGTAAATACTCACTGATTACTTCCTATGTGCCAGATGAACTTAGTTGGCAGTGGAAAAGACAAATACTAATTAAGTGAATTTATTTACAAATTTAAAACTCAAACTGATAAATTTCTGCAAAGTATATCTTAAGGCCATTTTAATTAGTTGAGTCATGCATTCATATATCACATGCCTTCTGTAGATTTTGAACCTGTGGACAGATGGAAGTCGAATCCACGAATTCAAAGCAGAATGTGAAACAATACCTTTAATGATTTTGCTTATCTGGGAGGGTAAGGTTTATTTTGTATGAATGCATCTTTCTTGTAAAGCTAAGCTACAAGAGGACAAAACATTTTTCTTTCCTGTCAAGGCTAATCCTTTCACGTATAACCTAGATCTTGTCCTTCTAGCCTTTATTTCTATCAAGCACATGAGAGAACTAAGTGCTTTTATGTGTGAAACAGAACTTCAAATTAAGTTTCATCAGACAGAATGATATGATGTGAATATCAGTCTCATTCCAGGTGGCCGAGAGGGTTCTGCAGTGGGAAACTTGTTTCAGCATTCAAATCCTCAACAGCTCAAAATAAAAATGAGTGCTATGCCATTTGCTTTAAACTGCTTTTACTTTGCTTATGTCAGGCAAATTCATTTTCTCCAGGGAAAGCTCATTGTTTAGCACTTGAGTTCAAATTTTTCAAAGTAATTAAGAGGCAAATTATACTGGATCATGTATCATCATCACAGGTAGTTAATGAGTATCCACTGGGTATGTTTTAATGTGCTGGGCACAGTCATAAATTTTGAGTTTCTACAGATGTGAGAACAATTGGTTTAATAAACCTAGTATAATTATCTATATGTTTCATTATTTTTATTATTTTGGAGTGGTACCCCAAAGCCTTTTGGACCAAGAATGAACGGTTTTCCTTGATCAAGTTTTCTAGGAAATAACTGAAACAGACATCATTGTAATAAACTATAAGCAGACTTTCCAATAATTATATGAAATGCTCCAACTAAGCTGAGATGGTAACAAAATATCATATTTTGAGCTCTTACTGTGTGCCGGGACTTGTTCTAATTGCTTTACAGATAATTCTTTATTTAATCATCAGAACAATTCTATGAAGTAGGTATTGTGATCATCCTCATTTTTATGGATGAGACTATGGCAATTAATAGATAAATAACTTGACAAGTCACTACTCATGAGTGGTGAAGCCAAATTTTAAACCTGGACAATTTGGCTTCAGAAAATGTGCTCTTAACCAGTATGACATAGTAATAGCAATAGTCAAATAGGAAAGAGTAAGAGGAAGGGGAGAGGAGAAGGAAGGACAAGGAGAAGGAGGAGGAGAAAGAGGAGGAGGAGGAGGAGGAGGAGGGGGAGAATAATTATGGAACAATTAGAAATAGAATTAGTAGTAGAGTGATCGCAGCAGCTTAATACTGAAGAGCCCAAGCTGGTGGTGAAGAGTGAAGACTCTGGAGTCAGACTACCTTGGTCCAAATCCTAGCTCTGATCCCAACAAGAAAGGAGATCTTGGGCAAGTCACATAACCTCTTTGTGCCTCAGCTTTCTCATCTGTAAAATAAGGATTGAGGAAGGATTAAATGATATAATATATGTAAAATACTTAAAATAGAGCACATATATAATATGGCACATATTATAAGTGCTCAATGAGTGTCAGTTGTCAATATTTATATTATTGCTATCTGTTCTGTAAAATTAAAAAGATTAGGGAAGACACAAATGAGGAATCCTTTTCTATTTTCTTTACTCATCTTTAAAATCCCTATCATAGGATTCTCTCTTAGTTTAGCATGCTTCTTTTTCTCTGCATCCTAGGATACATTTTTCCCGGAAATCTAATTTGTTGGCTTCTGGAGATACACCTTACCTGAATAGGTATATTATAACCTTCTCCAGAGCAAAGGCAGCAACACATTAGAAATATTGAGCCTGGAAGATGAAGAAATGATTCAGGCTTGGTGCAACCAGAATATGGCAACTAAGGCATGCATCCTGGGCAGTGGCCAAGCCCACACTGGAGGTCTGTAAGGGGAGTTTTCTCAGGTAGTTGGAGCAGGCTGGCCACCCACATGGGCACTGATGAAAGTCAGAGGCAGGGCTCAGGCAAAGAGAGAGGCTTCCAAACTGGTCCTCGATCCCTGAGAAGGAAGGGTGTGGGTGGGGAAAGGAGATACTGGTGACAGCAATAATATGCTTATTGAGACTGGCTTTCCTTGTTTATAAAAATGCTAATTAGAACTTTAGTTCCTCAGTCACACTACCCACATTTACAGTGCTCAGTAACCACGTGGCCTGTAGTTCCAGCACTGGACAACACAACATAGAACATTTGCATCCTCACAGAAAGCTCTACTGGTCTAGACAGTACTTGGAACATAGTGGTTTCTCAATAAGTATTAGCTGAGAGAAAAGGTTGAGAGAACAAAGAATATTTGCGTCGCCTACCTCATAGCATTTTTTTGAGAACCAAAGGCTCTTTTCAAATGGTGAGTGGTCTGGGCATGTTGAAGAGCTTTTGTTTCCATTGTGGCCTCCAGGTCCATGGAGGACTTTTTGTTCTACGGATGCACAATGAATTGTTTCTGCTGGTCATGTTTTAGGGATGGCGTTTCCTCAGGGTTTCTGTTCCTCTGGATAAACACATCTTCCTTTTGGACTGTGGGAAATAGGGAGCAACTCACATAACTTTATGACCCTGTTTGTTCTTCCTCCTTTTTCCAAGAGGCCTCTCAACCTTTTGATTCTCTGTTTCAAAACCCCTTTGGGACCACTCCTAAGAATATTCTGTGAAGGAAACAATGTGAAGTGAGTGTGAGTGTGTGTGTGTGTGTGTGTGGGTGGGTGAGCGTCAAGGGATTTGTAATCTACTGGTAATGGTTTCCCAAGCCACCTACATGGATGACAAAAAACTGCTTTCAATAACAGGAGTAAAAGTGACCTAACTCCTTCTTTGGAAACTGTCCCTAATTTGTTTCTTAAGTTTTTGGTTTTTAAACTTTACTGCTAATTGGCCCATTTATTTTTCTCATAATTAAAAGTTACATTATTTGAATTAGTGCCTTGCATTTGGATCCTTCTCAATTTACTAAAGATGTTTATATATGTCATGTCATGTCTCTTAACAACAATCCTGGAAGGCTGCTAGGACAAATATAACTATCTCAACTTTGTGGATAAGCTGTAAGTGGCCCAGGTGAAATTGCATAGCTTATGAGAAGCAGAATAGGGCTAGAACCCAGGGTTTCTCTTTACATTCTGCTGCCTAATTTGCTTTGAAGAAGGATAAAGTCATTGATAGGCAGTAATTATAGACATTGCCGTGAGCCTGCTTCAGCTTCTTCTAATACCCCTTCAAATGGGTTGTGTTTTTGTCTCTCTTCTATCTTTGCTTAATTTAGATGTAGTGAACAATGGTAGGAAAGAATGGACTTTGAATTTAGATGGGATTGAGTTTTGATCTCTCCTCCACTACTTATTAGATGAGAATATTTGGGCAAATTACTTACATTTTCTGAACTTTAGTTTACTCCTTAAAAACACTAAGAAGCAAATAAGCAAATGAGGAATACTGATTACTTTACCAATATATTGTGTATATTGTGACAAACTGTTGTATCTGGAAACCAAACAAGAGCTTTATAAACACAGTAGTTGTTCTACCCTTTTAGAACTAAATAGCGAATGACAGATTTCAGATAATGTTTGGACATTCCACATGCTTTGGAATGATCTTGCACAGTGCATGGTTAGAATGAGTAACATTCCATTGAAGTCAATAATATTAAGCATCTATTATATGCCTGGAAATGTGTTATGCAAAGCTCCTTGGAACACAACCTTTGTACCCTTCTTCTTTAAGGCTTTGAGTATAGTCTATCAATTAGTGAATAAATACAATTTATTGAGCACCTAAGGGTCTGGCAGTATGTCAAGAATTATATAAGGAAGTATAAGCTATGGCCTTTAGCTTTAACCCACTTACTTTCTAGAGAAGGAAATAAGATAGTTACCATTATTATTCCCATTTTACAGATGAAGATATATATTAAATGAACTATCACAAAAATAGTAAGTGGAAGAACATGGATTCTGATCTAGGTCTATCTGACCCTAAAGCCCTTTCTGCTGCTTGAGAGAAAATCTGATATGATCCCCAAACAACTATCACCACCATGAACACTGCCACCACCACAATCAATAATTTTAAATGTGATTTAATTTAAATTTTGTAGAAACAGGGTCTCTCTCTGTTGCTCAGGCTAGAGTGTAGTGGTGCCATCATAGCTCACTGCAGCCTCAAACTGCTCAAGAGATTGCCTCTTCGTCTCAGTCTCCTGAGCACCTGGGATTACAGGTGGACACCACCACGCTCAGTTAATTTTTTGTTTTTTACTTTTTTAGAGGTGGGGGTCTCGCTCTGTTGTCCAAACTGGTCCCTTGGCTTCAAGGCATCCTTCTGTCTCAGGATCCGGAGTAGCTGGGATTGCAGGTGTGTGCCACTGCACCTGACCATAATCAACATGTCATTCAGCATTTGCCTAGTGCCAGATACTGTGCTTAACACTTTACAAGCTTTCTCTCCTTTCATCCTCTCAGTAGCTGTGAGTAGGTACTCTCATCAACCCCCTCCTACCAATGGGGCACTGGAATTAGCTTAGGAATGGCAGAGGCAGGACTCAAACCCAAGTCCATCTTCAAACCCTGCCTGTCACTGGCTGGCTGAGAAACTGCCCCAGTCTTCCTGCCACCATCCACATATGGAGAAACAGCTCCCTCGCGTTCTAGCTCACTAAGGCTTTGTGTGAATAATGACTGCTCTCATTTATATTTCAGCGTCTCATTCCTTCAAATAACCAATGAAAGCTATTTGTAGCAACTACCCAGGAGATTTAAATTATGCAGCTGATCAAAGCATTCAACATAAAGCCAGTGGTTTTTTTTTTTTAAATATATGATCAAAGTCCATATCACCAGCAAGTGAGGCAATGTTTATTTCCTACGCATGCTTTAATTATGTATATATGTTCTTTATTTTATGGAAATGGAAATTTTCAATGTTAATTTATAGCTATAGGAGAGATTCTGCTTTAAAATGTCATCTACATTTTTTCTGTTAAGAATCAACTATTTGGTAATAATTCTAACTGTAATGAAAAAGAGAGTAAGCTGAACTTGGCCCGACACTATGCAAATAATTTGATTCTTATGTTGAAGGATCAATAATGGTTTCCCATATTCTAGCAGATCAAATCCAAAAATCCTCTCCCATGCCTCTCTGAGTTGTTCCAAACATATCCACTACATTTCTCTGTCATGAATCCCTTTATCCTTCTCAGCATCAAGAGACCTATATCAAGTCCCAGCTGGTTTTGTTTGTGTACTCCTCCTTATTTCTCAAAAACTCTGTTTTCCCTGTTCTTCAAAACCAGGGCAAAATGATCATGCTCTATGATGCTTTTTCCCAGAGCTTCAGCCCCTAATGACTTCTCCAGGTCTTGCAGTATTGCCCAGGCTGGCCTCGAATTTCTGGCTTAAGCAATCCTCCCACCTCAGCCTCCTGAGTAGCTGGGACTACAGGTGTGAGTGTATGTCATTTTAAAAAAGTTCTTACTGAATCATTTGAGAATTAATTACAAAGATTGTGACACTTTACCCCTCAATTATTCAGCATCTCTTCTTTTTCAAAGAGTGTTATTTTATTTTTAATTGACACATAAAAATTGTACATATTTATGCAGTGCATGCCTCCCCATCCCCCCCCCCCAGTCTGAGCTTCAGTTGTGCAGTATGATGTTCTGATATATGTATACATTGTGTAATGATCAAATCAGGGCAATTAGCTTATCCGTTATCTCAAACATTTAGCATTCCTATGAAGATTTTATTTTTAGTTTTAAATGAATAATACATTTATTTCATTAAAAAGACAAAACTAAAAAATACATAAAGTTACACTGTGAAAAATATAAATATCCTTCTTATCCATCTTCTACCTGCCCAATTCCCACTTAAAAACAGTAGTTTCTAGTCTATCCTTCTAGTTTCTTTAACTATAAACACATAAATATAAATGTATTTCATTCTTCATTGTTTCTTAACTCAAAAAGTCTCTCTTTTCTTCTGCAATTTACTTTTCCACTTAATATTCCATATTTTTTATAGCTACATAGCATTCTACTCTATGGACGCACCACAATTTATTTAAACAGTTGCATATTAATGGGTATTTGTTATTTTCAATTTTTTAATTTCAAATAATATTACAATTCCTATCTATCTCTATTCATCATTTTTACAGAAATGCAAATATGTCTGAAGGATAAATTCCTGGAATTGGAATCGCTCATTTAATGGGTACATGCATTATAATTTTGGTACTGTATTTCATTAAATCTAAGATGTCATTTATTTCAAGAAGCATAATTACCTTATCTTCTATTAAGAAAACTATCAATTATAACTCTATGATGTTATTGATTGTAAGATGCATCTTAATTTTACATGGTAGAAAGTGAAAAGTGCCCCCAAAAGTGTCTCTCAGATGAAATGCAATAGTTATTGCTAAATTGAACTCCCTCAGGCTCCTGTTGCTTTGTATTCTCGTCAGTCTCATTTGACGGTGCTTGTTTCCCCACAGCTGTGACAGTAGGAAATGTGGATCAAACTGGAATTTTTTCCCTCAATCTGATAAGTGAGAAATAGTTTTTAGTATGCTTTTACTTTTCATTTTGCTTAGTATAGGTGAGGTGAGCATTTTAAAAATATACGTATTGTTCACTGTGAGTTGTCCAGTCATGTTCTTCATTCATTATTCTATTGGGTTTTTGGTCATTTGCTAATTTCCAGGAATGTTTATATTTTAACTCTCTTTCTCTGACATGAGTTACAAATATTTTTCTCTGATTTCATTAATGGTGATTTTTTTAGACATGCAGAGTATTTTTTAAGAGTCAAATTTATCATATATTTTTTCTTTTGTAAGCTATAATTAGAAAGTCCTTCCCCACTGCAAGTTATAAGGGACTTCTCATTTTTTCTTTTACCTTCATGATTTTTTACATGAAGATAATTAATACATTTAAAATGTATCCTGGTAGACACTGAGTGGTATGAATCCAGCTTTTGTTTCTGACAAATGATACCTGTTTCTTATGATACTATTTTTGAATAGTTCCAATTTTCTCTCCTGAATTAAGATTTTCAAAAATGTACTGTATATGTTTATGCTAATTCTAGAATTTCTTTTTTTTTTTTTTGTTGAGACAGAGTCTCACTTTGTTGCCCAGGCTAGAGTGAGTGCCGTGGCGTCAGCTTAGCTCACAGCAACCTCAGACTCCTCGGCTTAAGCGATCCTACTGCCTCAGCCTCCCGAGTAGCTGGGACTACAGGCATGCACCACCATGCCCAGCTAATTTTTTCTATATAGATTTTTAGTTGTCCATATAATGTCTTTCCATTTTTAGTAGAGACGGGGTCTCGCTCAGGCTGGTCTCGAACGCCTCACCTTGAGCAATCCACCCGCCTCGGCCTCCCAGAGTGCTAGGATTACAGGCGTGAGCCACCGTGCCCGGCCAAATTCTAGAATTTCTATTCTCTGCATTGGGTTATCTATTGATTCATGTGCCAGTAGCACACTGTTTAATTATGGAAACTATATACTTGTTTTAATATCTGGAACAGCAAGTCCTAATTGCTCTGCTCTTACAAAGTTTTCCTGGCATACTAATTTATTTTTTCATCTGAACTTTAAAATCAATTTGCCTGATTAAAAAAAATTTAGCATTTTAATTTGAAGGGTGTTAAGTTTTTAGAGTGATTTAGGGATAATAAACTTATGATGGACCTTCCTACCATGGAATATGTATTTGTATTTTTTATGGTAAGTATTCTTATTGGTTCAAATCATCTTGTCCTTCAGTAGTGTTTTTTCAATTGATATTTTAATATATAATTATAGATTCACATTCAATTGTAATAAATAATTCAGAAAGATCCACGTAAACTTTGCCTAGTTTTTTCCAGTGGTAACATTTTGCAAAACTTAGTATACTAGCACAGCAAGGATATTGACATTGACATAATCCACCTATTTTATTCAGAATTGCCCAGATGTACTTCTATTCATTTGAGTATTTTTAATTACGTACAATTTTGTCATCTATGTAGGTTTGTGTACCTGTCACTACAGTCAAGATATTGGCAGTATTGCTTTAAAGTCATTTTCATATAAATTTCACTCTGGTCATTTGTGATTGTTTTGGCAGTGAAAGCTATGCCATGCTAATGGAGGTGAAATATTTTATTTTTTTTGTAGCTGAGATTTGACTCTCAACTTGACTGTTATTAGTATAGAGAAATGCTACTGATTTGTGTACACTGGTTTTGTAACCTAAGATTTTGATGAATTTATTTATCAATTCTGGGAGTCTTTTGGTGGAGTCTTTGGGATTTTCTAGATACAAGATCATATCGTCAGTGAAAGGTGATAGTTTGACCTCCTCTTTCCCGATTTGGATACACTTTATTTCTTTCTCTTGCCTGATTGCTTTGGCTAGGACTTCCAGTACTATGTCGAATGACAGTGGGCACCCTTGTCTTGTTCCACTTCTTAGGGGGAGTGATTTCAACTTTTCCTCATTCAGGTGTGAGGCATTTTGAATAGTAGATCACACAAGATGAGTTTTCTTTTTTTTCTCCAAGAACTAAACACCATAGAAGCAATTCCAAATGGTGTCCTGATTCCATGAACAGTCAAAGAAAGGTGATAGGAACATTAATTTCAACTATGGTCCTGCACTCAGAACTACTTTTGACAATCAAAGGTAAAAATAGATATTAATGGTAATCATATTGTAATCAGGAAAGACATGATGTCAAAGAAAACAAGGAATTCTGGAAATGCTGGATTGTGACCTAGTCTTGGCTCTGTAAGTACATAAACTTGAGGGAATTCCTTACATTTTTCTGCATCTGTTTAATCAACTGAAATGTCAACTGTAGTGTGGTTAAACTCACAAACTCTAGAACCAGACAGACTCCTTTGGTACAAATCCTATTTTTCTACTTACCAGCTGTTGAACAATTTCATTAACCTCTCTGTGCATCAGTTTCCTTATTTGTAAATGGAGCTAAGGAGTATCAACTTCATAGAGTTATCATGAGGACTAAATGAGATAATGCATGGAAAATGCTCAGAAGGGTGCCTAGCACACTGAATGTAAGCAAGCGAGTGAGTAAGCAAGACAACCCCCTCTTCAGGCTGCCTTTCCGTCAGGGGGAAGAGAGTGTCCAGCCGTGGACTGAGACCATCTTCTGTGACCACCATCAACAAGGCTCAAGACAGTGCCTGCATTCTCAAACTAAGCCTGCCCTTTGCAGGAATCCCCATCTCCATCCCTAGCAGCCAGGTGTGAGCCTCCGGACAGTTCCTGCTCTGGCAAGACAAATCTTCCTCCCCAAAACACTCATAGCCTTTCAACCACTTTATGCTTCTGGTGCCTGAGAACTAATGTCATGATGTCTGTCCTTCATCACTGTTCATGTCCTCCCTGGGCTGTCTCATACTTATACTCAAATCCTGTAAGACTCTTGACATTGCCTTTCTGTCCCCATCTCCCCCGACCTCCGTCTGCTGAAACCCTAGAATTTTGTGTGAATTAGCAATATAATCTTCTTTATCTTTAATTTCATCTGTGAATTTTCTCTTCCCCCTTTTGCTGTAACCAAAACATGGCTCTATCCTGATAGTACTGCATCTCTGCATCCTTTCCCAGGGGCGAGTGTTTTCTTTCCCAAACCCCTCATACCACGCTTGGGGCCTTCCATTTCCAGGCCTTTCTTCCTTTGTCCTCCATAAAAACACCCAGTTTAAATCTCATGTTATCAGACTTTACTCTTTATCCATTACCCGCCCCTGGGTAATCATGTTAATACTTTCCAGATTGCCATCCTTCTTTCCTTGAACACATTTGAGCCATTGGGTCACTCTTTGTCCATCCAACATCACTCTCATCATAATTCTGGAGAATTTCAACATTCATTTAGATGATTTTTCATGCTCTAGTGTGTCAAGTCATTTGAAATCCTCTCTTCCACCCTTCCTTGGCCACTCGCTCCCATGTCCTATTCTTTAATCTTGTCATACCCTTTCCTGCAAACTCTCTTGATGTCAGACATTCTAAGTTGCAACCACTACCACTTGTTTTCCCTGATTCCAAAAATAATTTGACCTGACATGACTAACAATGCACTGACTCTAACCAGCACAATCTTCTGTCTTCCTATGTTAGTCTTATTAAATTCCATGATCATTCATTATATTTTTGTTGCATAGATCCTAAACTTCCTCAAACTGTCCAATATGTCCAATATGTATGTGCTCTTGAGTCCATCTTTTGTCTATTGATCTTTGCTCAGAAATTTGCCTTTTTTTCCTACTAAATCCTCATGTTTTTCTTTTTTACTGGATCATCCTTATCAGCATATAAATGTGCTATAATTTGTCCAATTAGAAAAAACCCAAAACTTTTTGGATCCTAGCTTCTCCCAATCACCCCCATTTTCTTATTATTTTCTTTCTCTTTACAGAAAAACTTGTTTAAGGTGCTTTCTGTGCTTTCGACTGTATTTCCTATTTTCTCCACTCATTCTTTCTTGAATCCATTCTAATCCAGCATCTTTCCCCATTATTCCACAGATACTGCTCTTAAAGGTCAACATATGGCCTCCGCATTGCTAAGTTAAATGAAAAGAGGTCAATTTCAGTCTTCCTCTTTCTTGACCGATTGCAGCATTTGACATGGTTGATCACTCATTTTTAAAACACTTTGTTTTATAACACCCACCTTGTTTGTTTTCTCTCCTACATTTCTGTTTGCTCCTCCTTTGCTAATCCTTCTTACCTCCTTGACTTGTAAATGTTGGAACACCCTAGAGTTCAGTCTTTGACCCTCCTTCTTCTTCTGTCTCTACCTCTTCCTTAGGTGATCTCATTTAGTTTTATGGCTTTAAGTACTAGTTGTTAATATGTGGTGATGACTCCCAAATGTATATCTGCAGCCCTGACCTCTCCTCACTTCCAGAAACTTCTATCTAGCAACTTGATTAATATGTCATGTGGATATCTATAGGCAACTCAAGCATAACATGTCTAAAACAATTCCTAATATTCATCCCTAAACAATTTCTAGACCATCCCCATGCTGACTTTCCCACAACGGTAACTCTATCCTTCCAGGTGCTCAGCACAAAGATTTTGGTATAATCTTTGACTCCTTACTTTCTCCTCCCATCCCGGTCTGTCAGTAAATTTTGTCAGCTTTATCCTCAAAATATATCCAGAATTCCACCACTTTTTAGCACCTTCATTGCCACTTCATTAGTCTGAACCTCCATCCTTTTTCACTTGGATTACTACAATAGCTTCCTATCAGCTTCCCTTACTTCTGCAGTCTAGTCTCAGAATAGCTACTCCCAAAAGATGCTGTTAAAATGTAAACCAGATCTGCGTTCGTCTCTGCTTACACCTCTCCCTTGACTTGCAGTCTTCAAGTTAGCATGGTGTCACCACACCTCCTCCCAGTTCCCTAGAGCGCTCTGCCTGTCTGCCCTCACCTCCATTGCTCCTGCCACTGCACTGCGGATCCTTCCCTCAGACATGATTAAATGTCACCTTCTCAGAAAGACCTTCCCTAGCCATCCTATCTAAATTTCAACTCCCTCCCAACATTTCATATACCCCTTCCCTACTTTATTTCTTCTCCTTAGCACTAACCATTATCTAACATACTCATTTTTACTTACTTATATGGCTTATAATCTGCTTTACCCACCAGAAGGTAAGCTCCATGAGAACAGGGATATTTTGTTTCACCACTGTGCTACGAATAGAACCTTGCACACCGTCGATGATCGGTAAACACTGGGGATATTATGTCATTCTAAGTCCATACAGGACTAATAACGCTTATGCCTTATTGTCTTATACAGAATTTTCAAAGCTGGAAGGAGCCATAAAGATCATGTCTAATTCGTCTGATTTTGAGGATACTGAAGAGCAGAGGTGAATAGACTTGTCCATACTCCTACGGATGACAACAGAGCCTTAACCCAAGCTTTTTCATTACGTGTCTTGTAGTAACCTTTATGTTCAACATTTATGTTAAGACTTACTTATAACTTCATGTAAAACTCTAGCTACTCATACCATAATTTAGATTTACTAATATTTTTCTTAAATGCAAAGTCTGTTAGTTGCAAATGAACTCCCCTGAAGTCAGGAAAATTAAGTGTGCCTATTTGAAATATCTCACTTACATGACATTAAGCACATTTATAGCTTTCAAGATTATGATTCTTCCATTTAATTTTTAAGAACACAAATTTTACTGTCTTAGTGATTCTTCTTTATTACTGGATTGTTTTCCATATTGTGGTTTATATATTTTGAATATACTTGTTATCTAAGGCTAACATAACACATATTCACAGAAACCACTTTCTGGGAAAAAAGCAGACATTTTCTTCTGTTCTTCATGGTAAGAGAGTTATTGTTTATAATCCTAAGGTAAGTACATTTTGTCTCAGTAGAGACTAGTTTTCTCACAAATAGATCTGTAAATTAGAGCACCCACTGTCTTAGAAATAATGGGTTCCTGTCAGTAGGGGGCTGAGAAAGAAATTAGATAATCTCTTTCCTAAAACGTGGAAAAGATTTATGCTTCAGATAAAGGCTGACCTGGATGGATGACTTTTCAAGCTCTTTTATTTTAAGATTCTGGGATTCTAAAAGGATGTCAAGTATCATACATTCTCTATTCTATGAGAATTCTATTCTTCATGGTGGGAAGCAGACATAACTGCACATTTAATTTTTAAATGAGTAAGCTTTTGTTAATGCTAGCTTTGAAACACAAAGTGAATAATAATTATTAATAAACATTTCTAGTAATATTATTAGAATTATATAAATATATATATTTTCTGGATATAAGTCCTTTATCAGCTATATTTTTTGCAAATATTTTCTTCCATTCTGTGTGTCTTTTCATTTTCTAGATGCTGTTCTTTGAAGCATACATTTTAACAATTTTGATGAAGTTCAATTGATCACTTTTTTTCCTTTTGTTATTTGTGCTTTTGTATCACATCTAAGAAACCATTGACTAAATCAAAGTCACAGAGATTTATGTCTACATTTTCTTCTAAGAGTTTTTAAATTTTGGTACTTACATGTAGTTCTGCTATCAATTCTGAGTTAATTTTTGCATATGGTGTCAGATAGGGGTCCATTTTCTTTCTTTTAAAGGTGGATATCCAGTTTTCTCAGCACTATTTGTTGAAAAGACTATTCTTTTCCCATTGAATTTTCTTGGCATTGTTGTTGAAAGTCAATTGAGCAGAAATGTAATAATTTCTGGATTCTCAATTTTATTCATTTAACCTGTATGTTTATCCTTATGCCAGTATCACATTGTTTTTGTTAATGTAGCTTTGTAGTTCATTTTGAAATGGGAACATGTGAGTCCTTCTACTTTGTTCTTCCTTTTCAGGATTATTTTGGCTATTCTTAGTCTCTTGCATTTCTATATAAATTTTAGGTTCAGTTTATCAATTTCTTCTTAAAAGCAGCTGGGGTTTAGGTATATTATATATTGCATTGAATCTATAGGTCAGTTTGGGTTGTATTGTCATCTTGACAATATTAAGTCTTCCAATTTATGAGCACGGAATGTTTTTCTCTTTAATGATTCTTTAATTTCTTTCAACTCTGTTTTGCAGTTTTAGTATGTAAATCTTGAACTTCTTTTAAGTTTATTTCTAAGTATTTTATTCTTTTTTATTCAATTATAAATAGAATTGCTTTCTTAATTTTATTTTTGGATTGTTCATTTCTGGTATATAGAAATACAAATGATTTTTATATATTGACCTTGTATCTGTAATTTTGCTGACCTTGTTTATTTTTTCTAGTAGTTTTTTTAAAGTGAATTTCTTAGAATTTTCTACATACAAATCATGTCATCTGTGAATAGAAATAGTCTTATTTTTCCTTCCAAATCAGATACATATTATTTCTTTTCCTTGTCTAATTGTTCTGGCTAGAACCACTTGTACAATGCTGAATAGTTATGGTGAGAGCAGACATCCTTGCATTGTTTCTGATTTGGGGAGGAAAACTTCAGTCTTTCATCATAAAGTATGATGTTAACTGTGGGTTTTACATAGCTGATCTTCATCGGGATTAGTAAATTCGATTCTATTCTAATATGTTTTTCTTTTATTATAAATGGTTACTGAATGTTTTTTTTAAAACTGTATCTGCACCTACCGAGATGATCATGTGGGCTTTGTCCTTTATTCTATTAATATGAGACATTATATTGATTTTTGAATGTTAGACCAACCTTGAATTCCTAGGAGAAATCCCATTTGGTCATGGTGTCGAGTCCTTTTTATATATTATTGAATTCGGTTTGCTACAATTTTATTGAGGACCTTTTTTGCATATGAGTTTATAAGTTATATTTGTTTGTAGTTTTCTTTCTTTTTCAAAAATTATTTCTTTGTCTGGTATTGTTATCAGGATAAAACTGTCCTCATAGAATGAGTTAGGAAGCATCTCCTCCATGTTTACTTCCTGGAAAAATTTGTGAAGGATTGGTATTACCTCTTCTTTAAATGGTTGTTTTTTTTTTTTTTTTTTTTTTTATTATAAAAACTATCAAAGTAGTTATTTTATTTATTAGGCAAATTTATTTTAAAAAATACTTATTGAGCACTCTTTACATCTATGCAAGAATGAGAAGGATGCATCACAATTGATATTTATAAAAATAACAGAAGTCCTATAAAATAAAAAAAAAGTGGTGAAGGAGGGGCAGTATTCAAATAAAACAAGGTAATGAAGGAGTGGTAGAAAATCTGCGTATAAAAACTGAGTTTTAAAAAAAATCAGCTGGCATGTAGACTCTGTTTTAGTTAGAGAAATCATTGAGGAAAAAAGGGTTAGAAGGTGTGCCTGTTGCACATCTACTGATCCTATTCTAGATGAACTAATAGGAGAGGAGTAGAGGAGAAAGGTCTGACAGTTTTGACAATTTCCTAATTATAGAAGAGGTTGGTAAACATAAGAAGGAACATGGAATCTGGGTAATAATGAAAAAAGCAAGACTCAAAGTTTCAAATAAGAACAAGAATTTGGCAACATGCTGATTTTTATACCTCATTTGAAATTATACAAAGAGAATAGATTGAATGGAACAGATATGCTTATTTTTTCCCCAAAGTTAGAAAATTAAAGTTAGGCTTTTTAGCATAGGGAGTCTAACTCAAACTGAAGAATTATTTTTATATTTATAATCTACAGCATGATTTAAATAAGGACAAGCTATATAAGAACACATTGATAACTGACATAATTTAAAATTAACACATAGAATAATCCAGCACCATCCTCACAAAGATGTTCTTCTTAATCACTAACTTTGTGCTCTGATAAGTATTCATTTCTATAGATTTCCCAGCTAAGTATAAAAATAATATAAGCAACCTAAAGTAATTATTAATAAGATACATAATTAAAACACTTAATGTAAACAAATAAATAGATGTTTCAACATTCCAACCATCTAGCAGGATAATAGTACATGAGCGAATAACTATTACTATGTTTTGAGTAAAACATGGTCATGTTCAAATAATTCTCATAGGTATTTAATGGACTAGATACATTTTTTTCACTCCTCTATAAGAAAGTGAGATTGAGAAAAGTTAAGAAACTTCTTAACTTCTTAACTTTTTATTATTATCAAACAGATAATAATAAATGGCAAAATATGGACCATATTGGATCATTGTGGAATATATAATCATATAATCAGAAAAAAATGAAAAAATAAATTGGTATATAAATAATTTTAAAATGCAAAAGAATTAAGGACCATAAACAAAATCAAAATACAAAAAATAAGCTGGGAAATGTTTAAAGTACATATTACAAAGATTTCATTTTTCAAGTGTATAGGCATCCAACATTGAAAAGAGAAAAAGCCAACAAAAAATGAAGTATATAAGCAATTCATGGAATGAGCATGCACAACTTTTTAGTTTTATTAAGTCCCTTTAATTTATTTTTGTTGTTGCTGTATTGCTTTTTGGTGTCTTAGTCATAAATTCCCCAGTGTATGTTTTTGTCTGAGTTGCCAAAAATCAGTTGGTTGTAGCTAGATGGCTTAATTTCTGGGTTCTTTATTCTTCTCCATTAGTCTAGGAGTCTACTTTTATTCCACTACCATGCTGTTTTAGTTACTACAGCCTCGTAGTCTAATAGGAAGTCAGGTAATGTGATGTCTCCAGACTTATTCTTTTTGATTGAGATTGCTTTGGCTATTTGGGCTGCCTTTGGTTCCATATAAAGTTTATGATTATTTTATCTAGATCTGTGAAAAATTATGATATTGGCTTTGATGGGAATTGCATTGAATCTGTAAATCACTTTGGGCAGCATGTACATTTTGACAATATGTACATTTTGACAATGCTGATTATTTCAATACATAATCATGGAATCTTTGTCCATTTGTTTATGTCATCTATGATTTCTTTCATCAGTTTTTTGTAGTTCTCCTTATAAAGCTCTTTCACATCCCTGCTTAAGTATATCCCTACATATTTTATTTTCTTTGCAGCTATTATAAATGGTATTGAGTTCTTGATTTGACTCTCAGCTTTACTGTTACTTGTGTATAGAAATGCTACTGATTTGTGTTCATTAATTTTGAAACCTGAGACTTTATTGAGTCTGCTTATCAATTTTGGGAGTCTGTTAGGCGGAGTCTTTAGGGTTTTCTTGATATACGATCCTATTGTTGGCAAACAGGGATAGTTTGACCTCCTCTTTCCTGATTTGTATGTCCTTTATTTCTTTCTCTTGCCTGATGGCTTTGGCTATGACTTCCGATACTATGCTGAATAGAAGTAATGACAGTGGGCATCCTTGTATTGTTCCACTTCTTAGGGAGAATGCTTTCAATTTTCCCCATTCAGTATGATGAGTGTTTTTCATATATGGCTCTTATTTTTTGGTGTGTTCCTTCTATGCCTTGTTTGTTGAGGATTTTTATTATGAAGTGGTGCTGTATTTTATCAAAGGCTTTTTCTGCATGTATTAAGATGATCATATGGATTTCATTTTTAATTCTGTTTATGTGGTGAATCACATTTATTAATATGCATATGCTGAAGCATTCTTGTGTATCTTGAATGAAAGCCACTTAATCATAGTGAATTATCTTTTTTATATGCTATTGGATTTGGTTTGTTAGCATTTTGTGGAAGATTTTTGCATCTATGTCCATGAAGGTCATTGGTGTATAGCTTTCTTTTTTGTTGTGTTCTTTCCTGGCCCTGATATTAGTGTGATACTGATTTGTAGAATGAGTGAGGGAACTTCTCAATGTTATGAAACAATTGAAGTAAGATAGGTGCCAGTTCTTCTTCGTAGGTCTGGTAGAATTTGACGGTGAATCTACCTGCTCCTGGGCTTTTTTTGGTGTGAGAATTTGTATTACTGTTTTGATCTTTCTGCTAATTATTTGTGTGTTCAGCATTTCTGTCTCTTCCTGATTAAAGCTGGGAGGTTGCATGTTTGCAACAATTTATCCATTTCCTCTAGATTTTCTAGTTTGAGCGCATAGAGGTTTTCATAGTAGTCTTAGATGATATTTTGTATTTTTGTGAAATTAGTTGTAATGTCTCCTTTTTCATTTCTGATTGAGCTTATTTGAATCCTTTCTTTTCTATTTCTGGTCTATTCATTTTATTTATTTTTTCAAAAAGTAAACTTTTTCTTTTATTGATTCCTTGTATTATTTTTTAAATTTCCGTATTGTTTAGTTCTGCTCTTATCTTTGTTATTTTTTTTTTTCTTCTCCTAGCTTTGGCTTTGGTTGTTTCTTCATTTTCTAGTTCCCCGAGGTGAGACATTAAGTTGTTATTTTGTGATATTTCTGTCTTTTTAATTTAGGAATTTAGAGCTATGAACTTCTCTCTTAGTATTGCTTTTTCTGTACCCAGAGACTTTGGAAGGTTGTGTTGCCTTTGTCATTCGGTTGGAAAAATTTTTTGATTTTCATCTTAATTTTGTCATTAATCGAAGTATTGCTCATTAGTACATTGTTTAATTTCTATGTATTTGGGTAGTTTTGAGAGTTTCCCTTGAATTTGATTTCCAGTTGCAATCCACTGTGATCTAAAAGGATACATTGTATTATTTAAGTATTTCTGATTTTGCTGAGATTTGTTTTTTGGCCTAACATATTATCAATCTTGGAATATGTCCCATATGTTGATGAGAATAACATATATTCTATACTTTGTGGGTAGAATGTTCTGTAAATGTCTGTTACCCTAGAGTCTCATTTAAGTTCAGTGTTTATAGATTTTCTGCCTCAATGATCTGTCTAATTTTGTTATGGAAATGCTGAAGTCCTTGGCTACTATGTTGTTGTTTATTTCTTTCCATTGATCTTGTATTAATAGAATTTGTTTAATGAATCTTGGTACTCCTGTGTTAGATGCATCTGTATTTAATATTGTTACATCTTTTTGTTGAATTGTTCCCTTTATCATTACATAATGACCATCTTTATATTTCTTTATCATTATTGATTCGGAGTCAATTTTACATGATATAAGAACAGCTACTCCTACTCGCTTTTGGTTTATCATTATATAATGATTGTCTTTGTCTTTTTTTTCTTTCTTTTACCATTGTTGATTTAAAGTACATTTTATCTGATATGAGAATAGTTACTCCTCCTCATTGTTGGTTTCCATTCTTTTGTAATATTTTTAACATCCATTTACCTTGAGTCTATGAGGATCCTTGTGAGTTAGAAGGGTTTCTTGAAGACAGCATTTGGTTGGTTGTGATTTTCATTCATTCGGTCAGTCTGCATCTTTTTAGTGGAGCATTAGGAACATTTACCTTCAATGTTAATATCAATATGTGAGAATGTGTTCTGTTCATGATGTTGAATATACCTAGTTGCTTTTTTTTTTCTCCATTTTGTTACTGTTATATGAGAATTGTGAGCTTTAAGTTTTGGATATTTTTACATTGGTGAGTATCAATTGTTCTGTTCCATGTATAGAGTACTTTTAAGAATTTCCTGTAAGGCAGGCCTAGGGGTGACAAATTCCCTTAGTTGACTGGGAAAAAATTTATCTCCTTCATTTGTCAATATTAGCTTTGCAGGATACAAAATTTTTGGCTGGAGTTATTCTATTTAATAAGACTATAAATAGAGCCCCAATTTCTTCCAGCTTTTAGGGTTTCTGCTGAGAATTCTACAGTTAGTCTGATGGGTTTTCCCTTGCAAGTTACTTAATGCTTTTATCTCATAGCTTGCAAGATTTTTTCCTTTTCTTGACTTTGGCCAGACTGATATTTATGTGCCTTGGTGATATTCTATTTGCCATGAACATTCCCCCACCTCAGTCTGATGTCCAATTGGTGTCATTCCCAGATTTGTATTTAGGTGATGATCAGAGAAACCAATTTTCTGGTGAGTACATGTGATGCTTGTTTTTCCATTCTTGGGATACTTCACTTAATATAATGGGTTCCAACTCTCTCCAGGAGAACCATAGAGATGTCGTATCTTCATCATTCCTTATAGCTGAGTAATATTCCATGGTATACATATACCACAGCTTACTAATCCAATCATGTATTGATGGGCATTTGGGTTGTTTCCACATCTTTGCTATTGTGAATTGTGCTGCTATAAACATTTGGGTACACGTGCCTTTGTTATAGAATGACCTTTTTTCCTTTGGGTATATGCCCAGTAATGGGATTGCTGGTTCAAATGGCAGGTCTACTTGAATCTGTTTAAGGTACCTCCATAATGCTTTCCACAGGGGTTGCACTAGTTTGCAGTCCCACCAGCAGTGTATTAGTGTTCCTGTCTCTCCACACCCACGCCAACATGTGTTGTTTTGGGTTTTTTTGATAAAGGCCATTCTCACTGGGGTTAAGTGATATCTCATTGTGGTTTTGATTTGCATTTCCCTGATGATTAGAGATGTTGAACACTTTTTCATATGTTTGTTAGCCATTTTTATATCTTCTTTTGAAAAATTTCTATTCATGTCCTTTGCCCACTTTTTGATAGGGTTGCTTGATTTTTTCTTGCTGATTTTCCTGAGTTCTAAATAGATTCTTGTTATCAGTCCTTTATCTGATGTGTAGTATGCAAAAATTTTTTCCCATTCTGTAGGTGATCTGTTTATTCTCTGGACTGTTTCTTTGGCTGTGCAGAAGCTTTTTAGTTTAATCATGTCCCATTCATTTATTTTTGTTGCTGCTGTGATTGCCTTGGGGGTCTTCTTCATAAATTCTCTGCCTAGGCCAATGTCTGTAAGAGTCTTTCCTACATTTTCTTCTAGAATTCTGATTGTATCACGCCTAAGGTTTAAGTCTGTTATCCACCGTGATTTGATTTTTGTGAGAGGTGAAAGCTGTGGGTCCTGTTTCAGTCTTCTGCAAGTGGCTAACCAATTCTCCCAGCACCATTTGTTGAATAGGGATTCTTGTCCCCGGAGTATAGTCTTTCCCGCTTTGTCAAAAATTAGGTGACTATATGAGGATGGTTCTATATTTGGATTTTCTGTTGTGTTCCACTGGTCTGTGTCCCTGCACTTGTGCCAATACCAGGCTGTTTTAAGAACCACGGCCTTGTAGTATAGTTTGAGGTCTGGCAAATTAATACCTCCCATTTTGTTTTTATTGCTTAAAATTGCTTTTGCTATACGGGGTCTTCTTTGATTCCATACAAATTGTATAATTATTTTCTCTATGTCTGTAAAGAATGATGTTGGTAATTTAATAGGGATTGCATTGAATTTGTAGATCACTTTGGGTAGTATAGACATTTTAACAATGTTGATTCTTCCGATCCACGAGCATGGTATATTTTTCCATCTATTTGCAAGTTCTGCTATTTCTTTTCTCAGTGTTTCATAGTTTTCCTTATAGAGGTCCTTTACCTCTTTAGTTAGATATATACCTAGATATTTTATTTTCTTTGTTGCTATTTTGAAGGGTATTGAGTCTTTAATTTGGTTTTCCGATTGACTGTCATTGGCATATATAAATGCCTCTGATTTGTGTATATTAATTTTGTAGCCTGAGACTTTGCTGTATTCGTTAATCAATTCCAGGAGTCTCTTGGTTGAATCCTGGGGGTTTTCCAGATATAACATCATATCATCAGCAAAAAGTGAGAGTTTGATCTCTTCCTTCCCTATTTGGACTCCCTTGATTTTGCTCTCTTGCCTGATAGCTCTCGCAAGGACTTCCAATACTATGTTGAAAAGTAACGGAGACAATGGGCAGCCCTGTCTGGTTCCAGTTCTAAGTGGGAGTGCTTTCAGTTTTTCCCCATTCAGTATGATGTTGGCTGTGGGTTTGTCATATATGGCTTGTATCATTTTTAGGTAGGTTCCATCAATGCCTATTTTGTTAAGCGTTTTTATCATAAAAGGGTGTTGAATTTTGTCAAATGCTTTTTCTGCATCTAATGAGAGTATCATATGATTTTTGTTTTTGCTTCTATTTATGTGGTGAATTACATTTATAGATTTACGTATGTTGAACCACCCCTGCATCTCGGGGATGAAGCCCACTTGGTCGTGGTGGATTACTTTTTTGATAAGTACTTGGATTCGATTTGCTAGTATTTTATTGAAAATTTTTGCATCTATATTCATGAGGGAAATTGGTCTGTAGTTCTCTATTTTTGTTGAGTCCTTTCCAGGCTTTGGTATTAATGTTATATTGGCTTGGTAGAACGTGTTGGGGAGAACTCCATCCTTCTCAATATTGGAGAATAGTTTATGTAGGATGGGCACCAGTTCTTCTTTGTATGTATGGTAAAATTCAGGTGTGAACCCATCTGGACCAGGGCTTTTCTTTTTGGGAAGGTTTTTTATTGCTGTTTCGATTTCAGTTCTTGATATTGGTCTGTTCAGGTACTCTATTTCTTCCTGGTTGAGCCTGGGAAGACTATGTGTCTCTAAAAATTTGTCCATTTCCTCCACGTTCTCCAGTTTGTGTGCTTAAAGATTTTTGTAGAATTCATAGATGATATCTTGTATCTCTGTAGCATCGGTTGTGATTTCTCCTTTCATGTTCCTAATGGAGGTTATTAGAGATTTTACTTTTGTGCTCTTGGTTAGTCTAGCCAGAGGTGTGTCTATTTTGTTTATCTTTTCAAAGAACCAACTTTTTGTTTTATTAATTTCCCTTATAGTTTCTTTGTTGTCCTTTTCATTTAGTTCTGATTTGATCTTAGTAATTTCTCGCCTTCTGCTGGGTTTGGGATCGTTCTGTTCTTCTTTCTCCAGCTCTTTGAGTCTATTCGTTAGGTTGTCTATTTGCATGTTTTCTGTCTTTTTGATATAGGCATTTATGGATATGAATTTTCCTCTCAGGACTGCTTTAGCTGCATCCCATAGATTTTGATAAGTTGTATCTCCATTGTCATTTAATTCAAAGAAATTTTTGATTTCCATCTTGATTTCTTCTTTTATAGAATAATTATTCAGGAGAAGGTTATTTAGCTTCCATGACTTTGAGTAAGAGTGAGGGTTTCTGTTTGTGATCATTGTTACTTTTATTCCGCTGTGATCTGAGAAGATGCATGGTATAATTTCTATTTTTTTGAATTTTTGAAGACATGATTTATGTCCTAGGACATGGTCAATCTTAGAGAATGTCCTGTGAGCTGATGAGAAGAATGTATATTCTGTGGACTTTGGGTAGAATGTCCTATAGATGTCAGCCATGCCCATTTGTTCTAGCATTCTATTTAGGTCCATTATGTCTTTGTTTATTTTCTGTTTAGAGGATCTGTCCTGTACTGTCAGTGGGGTGTTAAAGTCTCCAGCTATTACAGTATTATTATCTATCATCTGGTTCAGATCTAGTAGGGTTTGCTTTATGAATCTAGGTGCACCTAGGTTGGGTGCATATATATTGAGTATAGTCATGGCTTCTTGTTGAATTGTGCCCTTGACCAGTATGTAGTAGCCATTTTTGTCTTTTATTATTTTTGTTGGTTTGAAAGCTAAGTTATTGGAAATTAAGATTGCCACACCAGCTTTCTTTTCGTTACCGTTTGCTTGAAATACCGATTTCCATCCTTTTACTTTCAGTCTAAATGCATCTTTGCTCGTTAGGTGTGTTTCTTGGAGACAGCAGATACTTGGCTTGTGCTTTTTTATCCATTGGGACAGTCTATGTCTCTTGAGCGGGGAATTCAAGCCATTCACATTTATTGAGAAGACTGATAAGTGAGACGGTTTTTTGTTCAGCTTGTTGGGTAGAACTTCATTGCAATGTTTTCTCTCCTGAGCCATTATGGTATCTGGAATTTGATCTTTAGCTCTTGAGTAGTTTTACATTCATGGATCTTTCTTGTGCTGGTCCGTGTGTAACTCTCTTTTGAGTACTTCTTGCAGGGCTGGTCTTGTCTTGGTGAATTCCCTCAACCTTTGTTTATCTGAGAATGTCTTGATTTCTCCTTCGTATAGAAAACTTAGCTTAGCTGGGTACAAGATTCTAGGCTGGGCATTATTCTGTTTCAGAAGCGTGAAAATGGGGCCCCAAGCTCTTCTTGCTTGTAAGGTTTCAGCTGAGAAATCTGGCGTAATTCTGATGGGTTTTCCTTTGTAAGTTACCTGTTTCTTTCTCCTTACAGCTCGGAGAAGGGACTCTTTAGTGGATATTTTGGTCAGCCTGATGACTACGTGGCGTGGTGTTTTCCTATTTGCTATGAATCTCCCAGGGGTCCTTTGAGCTTCTTGAATCTGTATGTCTAGAGTATTGGCAAGGCCTGGAAAATTTTCCTCGATTATGTCTTCAAATAGCTTGTCCAACCCTTGCTTATTGTCTTCTTCACCCTCAGGGATGCCAATAACTCTCAAGTTAGGTTTCTTCACATAATCCCACATTTCTTGAAGACTCAGATCATTTCTCTTACTTTTTTGATCTATCTCTGTGACTGACTTATTTAGTTGAAAGGAGTTATCTTCAATTTCTGAAATTCTTTCCTCTGTTTGATCTACCCTGCTTTTGAGACTTTCCACAGTGTTTTGTAGCTCTCTGAGTGAATTCTTCATTTCTAGGAGTTCAGTTTGGTTTTTCTTCAATATTTCAATTTCTTTAGTGAATTTTTCCTCCAAATCCTGAATTTTTTTTGCATTTTCCTTGTGTTGTCTGTCCATTGATTCTTGTATATTATTTAGCTTGTTTATGATCCATAATTGGAATTCTTCCTGTGACATGTTGGTGTTTTGAGTCTGGTTTGTGTCAAATGGTTGAGAGCCGGTATTTCCCTTTGGGGGTGAGCTTTCTGTTTGATTCTTTGTGCTTCCTGTGTTTTTTCGCTGGGCCCTTCCCATCTAGATTAATCGTTGGATCTTTACTTATAGATTTAGTCTGGTTAACAGCACTCTCTGTGCTCTATTCTTAGGCTGTGGAGTAGTCTAGGTATATTGCTTCCTTTGGCAAGAGGGGAAGACTGTTGTGAATTGTTTAGAAATTTTTCTATTTCAGTTGGGGGACTGCTTCTGATGGGTCCAATCCTAGAGGATTGGAGTGATCCAAGACTGCTTTGGTGAGTTAGGACACTGTGTTGTAGTCTTTCAGAGGGCAGGCAGGGTCCACACTAGTAGTGGGCCAAAATTCTCTTTGTTTGTTTGTTTCCCTTTGGTTCTTCCTCTATAGGGGTGGTTTCTGTCTCTATCTGCAGGAAAAATACTAGTTGTGGGGAGTGGATGGTGCCCTCGCTCGCTCAGCGCCCCATTTGCCGCAACTCCCACAGGCAAAAGTCTGCCTTGGCCCAATGTCCCCAGGGACCAGGCTCCACACTCTCGCTTCTGGAGAAGTAGTCAATGTTTAGACGTGGGTGGGGACCCTATATAAGGTCTGTGGACCTGGGGAGGGGGCCGTCCAGGGAGCCTCTTGGCACCCTATTGCTCCGCAGTGACTTGGCTGTGGGCCCCAAGGTGGCTATTGCGCGCCCGTAGATCGCCGGCGTTGGGAGTGACTACTCAGGTTCCGGTATGTACCAGAGCCAGGGGCCTGGCCCGTTCCCAAGCTCAGCGTGGGTTCCCAGTTAGAAGGCAAAAAGAGAGAAGAAATAAGGAAAAAGAAAAGAAAAGAAAAGAAGAAGAAAAAAAAAAAAAGAAGTGAAAAGAAAGAACAGAAGGAGAAGAAAAGGAAAGAGAAAAGAAAAGGAGAAGAGAAGAGGAAAAAAAGAAAAAAAAATAAAATAAAAAATAAAAAAATAAAGAAAAAATAAAAAAAAAAACAAAGACAAAAACAAAAACTAAACTAACAAATAACACAAAGAGACCTAACGCAGAAACAGCGAAAACACAAACAGAAAAGAACAAAAACAGAGCTACACAGCACCTCAGCGCATCGCTAACCGAAGGGATACACAATTCTGAAGTATACAGTTCAGCGGCTCAATGATCGTGTTTTTGCGCCTTAGCGCAGCTCCGCCCCTTCACGCCCGCTCCATTGGTTCCGGAGCGGCAACTCAGTGTTTATTTTACGTCTTAGCGCAGCTCCGCCCCTTCACGCCCGCTCCGTTGGTTCCGGAGCGGCAACTCAGTGTTTATTTTAAGTCTTAGCGCAGCTCCGCCCCTTCACGCCCGCTCCGTTGGTTCCGGAGCGGCAACTCAGTGTTTATTTTAAGTCTTAGCGCAGCTCCGCCCCTTCACGCCCGCTCCGTTGGTTCCGGAGCGGCAACTCAGTGTTTATTTTAAGTCTTAGCGCAGCTCCGCCCCTTCACGCCGGCTCCGTTGGTTCCGGAGCGGCAACTCAGTGTTTATTTTAAGTCTTAGCGCAGCTCCGCCCCTTCACGCCCGCTCCGTTGGTTCCGGAGCGGCAACTCAGTGTTTATTTTAAGTCTTAGCGCAGCTCCGCCCCTTCACGCCGAGTGCCGCCGGCGGAGATGGCGCGGGCCCAGAGACCAGCGGGGGGCGCCGGGGAGAGAGAGCTGCTGGGCACCTTATGGCTCCCGAGCGGTTCCGACTTTGCTTTCAAGATGGCGCCCGCAGCGCTCCGGGGTCGGAGGGGGACCGGCTCCCCGGCAGGCAGAGACCAGGGACCGCCGCTGCCGGGGGGTTTGGCGGGCAAAGCCGCCGGGGGCCACCGGCTGAAGAACCACCGACAAAAGTAGCGCAGAGGTACAGCGCAATTCGCTGATCGGGGATTGATCGTGCCCCTCCCCCCTGGCACAGGTCCGTCCCTTCTCGCTAAGGACTGTCTCAGCCGAGACTTCCCAGGTTCCAAGCTATTCTCCCGAAAAAGCCTCCTGTCTGCAATGCCCTACGTCTTGCTCGGAGATTCTGCTCTGGCTTGCGAGGGGGTCTCCAAGCAATTGGGGGTGGAGGTCAGTGAGGAGCGCAAGCCGCTTTTCCTAAAGACTGCCCCCGCCCCACCTGGGGGCGGGCGCAGCCGCCTGCGCTCCGCTGGCTACTGTCTGTTCCGCGCCTTCCGCAGAGTTCCGCGATCTTAATTTCTGTTCACCTCAGACCTCACTTGCTCTGTTTGTCCCACGCTGATTCTCCGTGGATTCACACCGCTGTTCCTGTGTGGGAGCGGTCCTCTAGCGTTGTGGCAGGTCCGGATCCACGGTTCGTCGCCGGAGCGCAGATCCAAGCAGTCACCGCCACTCCGCCATCTTCCCTCCCCCATCTTCTTTAAATGGTTGTTACAACTTACCAGTGAAGCCATTGGGCCTGGGCTTTTGGGAAGTTCTAAAATGACTAATTCAATCTCTTTACTCTAAATGGTCCATTCAGATTTTGTATTTCTTTTCAGTCAAGTTTTGTTGGTCATGTCTCTCTAGGAATTTGTCTATTCCATCTAGATTACCTAACTTACTGGCATACAGTTGTTCATAGTAGTCCCTCATATATACATATTTATTATATATTATAAACATATAAATAAATATATTTATTTATTTAAGGTCATTAGTGATGCATCTCTTTGATTTCTGATTTTAGTAATTTGAGTTTTCCATTTTTTTTTCTTGGACACTCTAGCTAAAAGTTTTGTCAGTTTTGTCAATATTTTCAAAGAAAAAATGTTTGGTTTTATTAATCTTCTCTAGTGTTTTTCTATTTTCCATTGCATTTATTTGCACTCTAACCTTTATTATTTCCTTATTTATGCTTATTTGAAGTTTGTTCTTTTTTTAATTCTTAAGGTAGAAGGTTAGATTATTGATTTGAGATACTTATTTTTTTAACACAGGTGTTTACAGCTATATATTTTGCTGTAAGCCCTGCATT
Organism: Eulemur rufifrons; assembly: GCF_041146395.1. NCBI lineage: Eukaryota > Metazoa > Chordata > Mammalia > Primates > Lemuridae > Eulemur > Eulemur rufifrons. The sequence continues at coordinate 52,301,620 of NC_090990.1, forward strand.
AGCTGCATTCCATAAGTTTTGATATGTTGTGTTTTGTAATTTCCCTTGTGATTTCTTATTTGGCCCATTGGATATTCAAGAGTGTGCCGTTTAATTTCTATATATTTGTGATTTTGCCAAGTTTTCTTGTTATTGACTTCTGATTTATGCCATTGTGGCCAGAGAACATTCTTTGCATGATTTATTTAATTTTAAATTTATTTAGGCTTGTTTTATGGCTTAACATATTGTCTATCCTGGAGAATGTTCTATGTGTGCTTAAGAAGAATGAGTATTCTGCTATTGTTGCGTGGCCTTTTCTATAGATGTCTATTAGGTCTGTTTGGTTCATAGTGCTGCTAAAGTTTCTATTTTCTTGTTGATCTTCTGCCTACTTGTTCTACCCAATATTGAAAGTAAGATATTGAACAATCTCCAGCTATTACTGTTGAATTATCTTTCTCCCTTCAGTTGTGTCAGTTTTTGCTTCATGTATTTTGGGGATCCGTTAGATGCATATATGCTTATAATTATTATGTGTTCCTGATTGCCCTTTTTATCATTATAAAATGTCCTTGTTTGTATATAGAAACAATTTCTGTCTTAAAGTCTATTTTGTCTGATATTACTATAGCCACTTCATTTCTCTTTTGGTTGCTTTTTGCATGGTATATCTTTTTTCTATCCTTTTATTTTTGATATATTTGTGCCTTTGAATCTAAAGTGTGTTGCTTACAGTTAGCATATAGTTAGACCATTTTTAAAAAATACATTTTGCCAAATTCTGCCTTATGATTGGAGTGTTTAATCCATTTATATTTAATGTAATTACTGATAAGGTATGGTTTTTGTCTGCCATTTTGATATTTGTTTTCTATATGTCTTTTGTCTTTATTCCTCTCTTCCTTCATTATCAAGTTGTTCTGCATTAAATAGATATTTTCTAGGGTACTATTTTAATTCCCATGTTATTTCTTTTACTATATTTTTTGAATAAGTTTCTTAGTGGTTGCCTTGGGTGTTACAATTAACATCTTAATTTAAAAGCACTGATGCTTATCAGCATTACAATGTGTTCTTTGGAACATGTATCTCATGATATGCTCCAATAAAAAAGAGTTCTGTCCTTGAATAAGATTGGGGTATGTTTTATACTCTCTCCCTTGTAGAATGTCGATAAGCAAACATATCACAGAAATATTGGATATGATTCTTTCATCTTCCTTATTTTTTCTATTTCTTAAGTACAGTCCTTTAATGTAACTTTAATATAATAATGGATATAAAATTATTTGCTCTGAAGAAGAATTTTTTTAAAAAAAGTCAAATCCCTCTAAGCTGGGTCCTGTGAGGTTAGAGCTCTGCATACTAAATTAAAAACTGGAGTCTTGAATGAAGATTCCCAAACTTGCTTGGTTCATGAAGCTCTTTGTGTCCCAGTAACTTTTTTATGGCATTACTAGGCAAAAAAAAAACAAACAAACAAAAAAAAAACATATATATATATGTATGTAAACATATAAAAATGCCTAAGGGTTCTGTTTATTAAGTAGTTATAAATGGAAATGACATAATAAATATCTTTGTGCTAACTTTGTTAGAACAAAGTTTTGGGCATTGCACAACTTCTCAAACTTTGGAATTAGGTTGGATGCTGCTGCCATCTTTTCTGTTCCACTTTAATTTTTGCATGGTGCTTGCATTTTCACAGCAACCACCAAAAACCCAGCTTCTAAAGATCTCATCAAAAGGAATGTAGTGAAAAAAAAAAAAAAAAAGGAAGGTAGTGATCTAATGTTGAAATTGTGAATTACCTCACTTAGTAATTCATAGTGTCCAACAGATACGGATGGTACTTGGAGTCAGACCCCAATTTTGTGGAAACTTGGCCAAGTTATTTAACTTTATGGAGACTCACTTTCCTCTCCTGCAAAATAGGATCATCAAGTCTACACATTGGACTTTGTAGAGACTAATTAGTGGAATCCCCAGCATAATAAATACTTGCAACATAGTAACTATTATTCAAAGGGTATGTTGGCCCATTAATCAATAGTAAGAGTTACTGAACAGTCAAAAACTTTATCTGCACCCAGACTTGGTAACTAAGTAATATGATAGTGGTTGCATATGAAATAAAATCTTAAATTAGCAGGAATATTTCAGACAGTATCAAAAACTAAATTTTCAGGGAAAAGTGTTTCATTTCAATATAGATTTCAGTTTAAGTTTTACTACTCATTAGAAAAGTAACTTGGCCTCCCTTTCCTCTTTTTTAAAATGGTAACAATAGTACCTAATGAGTTTAGTATTAGGAATGAAAGTGCTTAGCATATAGTAGACACTCAATAAATGTATGTTTCTTTCCTGTCTTTCAGAGATTATTTTTCCCATTGAGACTGAATTTTACCAATTTGGTGTTCCTTAGGGAATGTGTCTATAATCTCTAACCATTGATACCCTTCCTCTTAGGCTAACAGAAGAAAGTAGTGCATTTTATTCTTTAGCCAGATTGTGGCATGACAGAGTAATACTGCTGTAGAATTCTTGGAAGATAGACTCTCTTCAATGTCTTTAGAATATAGCACAGGGACTTTGTCTAGACTGTCTGCCATGAGGCAGTTATCAGTTACTAATTACCTCTTGATGATGTTATGTCAAAGGTTTTATTTACTATCCTTTCCCCTGGGCTATGAAAAATATAAGGTACCCAAAATGGAAAAAAAAAAAAAAAAAAAGATCGACTCCAAACAACTTGTTATGTTAAAAATAACTACTTATTAACAGGTTGATTTATATTCATTCAACTGAAGTTTTTTTTCCTTAAAACAGATTTTTTTTTTAAATGGATAGGATATGATTCTCTAGATCCCCCAGATGGGTAGCTGTTTCTTAGAAAGCAGGTTTCTTATTTCATTCAGTCTGAATCTACAAGTTAATCTCTCTTGCCTGACTTCAATCTCCCTTATTCTAATTTAAGTTTTTAAAGCACATGTTCTATCTTTGGATTTGAATAGCAGCTTCTAAGCCTTCTTGCTGTATAAGAGATGATTGTAATAGAGAATTTTGATGTTGGTAAAATGGTATTGGCAGAATGTTATCTTAGTCAGATCTTCCTTCTTCACACTGAGGTGGTCTAGGAACAGGGGGAGGTATGGGCATCCTGAATCGTGAGACTCACCTCATGGAAAATGAATGGGAAGAAGCCAGGAAGTGACCAGCAAATGTAGGAAATGGGAGCTGTAGGAATTTTCTTAAATTGGAAGACTTTAAGTCTAAAACTTAGTAATTTCTCAGTCATTTATTTTCTGCATTTTAAAATTAAATGGAAAAATAGATTTCTTTGTGGAATTCTGTCCATGTGCCATGTCTCAAGACAAAACACAATGGATTGATGTTTATCTACAGTAACATATTTCATGCAATTCCCTGGCATTTTCCCTTTTCTTTTTTGAGATTTCTAGTTTTTTATAGGGATTACCCATGGCAAAATAATGATTACATTAAAAATCCACAAGGGAAATAAGATGAAGAAGACAAGTACCCAAATCTTAATAGCAGTTGAATTTAGATGAGCTCTGTATGATTTTGCTTTATAATTTCCACTTTTCTATATTTTTGGATTTTCTTTGGACAGTATGTTTTTATGAGTACTTATAATTTAAAAATGAGTGTGCACTTTATCTAAACAAAGAAATCAAATTGATGCATCAAGTAGCCTGGTCAGTCTGTTCCTTCAAGCTATTTTCCCTTGGTAGAACATGATGCTGATCACCTTAAATATGATAGATGACATGTAAGACTTTTGAGCATAACATAGATACCAAGATTAAGATATAGAATGCAATTTTTTTGTCAATTTCCTTTTTGTTGGTAATTTGTACCATGGAAGAAAGTAATTTAAAAACAAAAGTGGTTAAAATGTATTAATACCTGAATGTTAATAATTTAATATTTTTTCTCTCTCAGATGATTGCCCAGTGCTTAAATATAATTAAACAAATGAGGCAACAAAGTATAACCCCCAACATTACTCCACAGTTCGATTTTAAATAGCTATTATAAGTATTTTTATGCTTTTTTTTTTTAAAAAAATACAGTCACTACTATATTACTTGCTTTTATGTTACATAAGCTTTTAATACATAACAATCTTTGAGATGTTATTTGCCTGAGAGGCCTCAGTTGATTAGACATAAGTTTTCTTGTTGTAAAATCAGAAATAATAGTAATTGTCTATATTAAATGGAAAGGTTAAAGTTTACAAGCTTGAAAATCTTTGAGCAGTTACATATATGGAAAGTAATTACTATGATTACTCTTAGAAAATAGTCCCTGGTTTGAGAAAAAGTTTGGTTTGACAATTAGTAATTAAGCCTTACTACGTGATACTGCCTTGACTCAGCAAAGCCATTTATAAATTAGATGTAGAGGACTTTGGTTTTTAAATATTAAAAAAAATACTTGGAGCAGATAGGTACCTAAAGTGAACTTTTATAATAGGAATAAAAGCAGTTTAATAAGTCCACATTCATTTCCTACTTGATTGCTAAATACGTGAAAGAGTTTTTCAGTTATGGTCTGTCTGTCTCACAGAGGAAGTATGATTACTAAATATGTACTCTTTTTTTTTTTTTAAAGAATTGCTTGCTCAACTCAGTGCTTTCTGTAAAACACTGCAAAATTGTGTGCATCTCCAAGTTAAGACTAGGCTAAAGTTGAACAGAATTTGATTGCAGACCTGATGTTGGTTTTTTTGGTTTTGTCACCAAAACCGTATCTTGCTAGAATATACTCAGGATTTTTTGAACAGTCCATGAAAGGTGACAGGGATGTTAAGCTCCACTTCAGCCCGGGCAACTTCACTCAAGTCCTTGGCATTCAGAATCAGCAGATAAGCAGGCTTTTGTCCTGCCCCGGGGCTCACCACCACGCTCAGAACTACACCTGTTAATCAGAAGTAAATAAGGCAGTACTGAATGCAGAAAAGCCCAGGCCATAGATTAAATGTCATTTAAATAATATAGGAGGTAGTACATTGGCAAATAAAGAAAACCCTATGACTTGACTTCTTGTTCTGATTCTTCTACCACTTGGCTATGAAATCACCTGAAGAGATCTTTTAAAGTGTTCATGTCCCCTGGACTGTAAGCTCCAGGAAGGCAGTGACCATGCTTGTCTTGCTCATTACTGTGTCCCAGTATCCTACGACAATGACTAGAATATAGTAGGCATTCATTAAATACTATTGAATGAATGGATCTGTGCTCTTATCTGTAACATAAAAATATAACGCCTGCTCTACCTACTGAAAAACTAATGATGTAACTATCAATGAAAAATGTGTATTAAAAGATTTTGAAAGCAATAAGGTACATTATATCTATAATTTCCAAGATCTATTTGGAAGCTGACTTCCTTCAAACACAATGACAGCAAACTTTTTGCAGTTTTGACTGGATGGGCTGTATATGTAAAATTATTTAGTGTGAAATGGCTCCACAATTCTTTGTCTCATTTCTCTGTGGTTTCCCATATTTTAATTCCAGAGGGTATAATTTACCTCCCTGTTCCAGCTAGGCATAGTTAGCTGAGACATGCTTTGTAACTGAGTTGCTGTATTATAGGCTGTGGCTCTGAATGCCTTTCTAGTCCCAGCTTACTAAAAGAACAAACCAAAACTAGAATCACAGAGCTTCTCATTCTCTTTGGTTTGCTAGAATACTCCGTTTTGCTTCTTAGAACTGTTCTTTTTCCGAAATATGTCTTGGTCAGGATAGGCAAAAACCTAGAATCCATGATGCCATTTTCCCTCCTTTTCTCCCTCATCTTAGAGCGGACATTGATGCTCCCTGATGACACCAAATGGTGCTTTAGCATTTTTTTTCCACTAGTAATCAACAAGACCTGGCCACAAGATGAAACTTCTTTTCAAATAAATTTAAATTCTTTTGTGCTGTCCTATTTGCAGTATTAAAAATCATTTCTGAACACGAAGGAATAATCAACCTAACTCCTCTCCTAATGAACAAGCACACAGAACTCCAGTACAAAGAGATTGTTCAGACACATCCATTGCTTTCATTACCATCATCTTCTTCCAAGGCATCTGGGTGAGAAACAAAGATGGGTTCTGATGGGTATGAATCAGGCTCTTGCCATACCCAAGTTTCTTTGGTTTTGACGTTCAGCTTACAGAGCTGTTCGTAAGAAAGAAAAATCAACCAATCAATCAATCAGTTAACATGCTTTGCTTGACTAGCATATGAGTCAAAGCTCTGTTCTAATATTAGTAAGATGGATTAATTACCCTGTCTGGAACAAAGTGATTCAAGCCAAGTCCGTATGCATATGTATAAGGTTTCCCACCATACTTCTGGTAATTGATTTGAGGAAACTCAAATGCTGCAAAACAGAACACACGCTTAGGAAAACTCTGTTAATCTCTTTGAACAGAACATTTATTCCCTCCTGTGTGAGATTTCCTCTAGATCATCTCACCTTGGCGAGGCCCTGAAAAGAGAACCTCAGGTTCCAGCCAGATGGTCTCATCACTGCGCAGAATTGCAGTGGCGGTTGTGTTGGGGAGTGTGACTAAATTCTTGCCTGTGTCAGCCTAGGAAAGAAAATAACAGACACCTCAGTGAGCAGGAAAGAAATTTCAAGCAGTCGTAAATGCAGACTTCCTGAGTCTCCTCTGTCCTGGGTTCTTTCTTAGGTCAACATGCAGGAAGGGCTAGTGCAGGAAACTGTGCATGAGGGAGCCCCAGAATGTGACCGGGCAGGCTGCCTGCACCTGCGTCACTCAGTGGCTGTGTGTCACCCGGAGAGTCACATAACCTCTTAAGCCCTCAATTTTCTCATCTGTAAAATGATAGCACCCTCAAGGAAAGTTTAGGCCTCTTCGGAAGGGCCTCTGCAATAAATAAATAAAAAAATAAAATAAAATAAAAAATGTTTTTCTGCAGAGCAAAAAGACTTCAACTGCCTTGGGGATACAAGAGTATTTACCTCTTTTATAGTTAGGATATATTTTGATTTTGTTTGAAAAAAACCCATGCAGTTATGCTGTCAAAAAAAAAAAGAAAACATATATAAACATATAAAATAAAACATATAAAAATCTGGACCAGATTTTTTCTATGATTTCTTGTCACGTACATGTGATTTTCCTGATTGTTTTGTGGAAACAATGGATACCATGAGCTATTTCTAAGCACATATCCATTTATTAATACTTTCATCAAATACTTGGTTCCATGTTTTGTTCTAGACTCTATTTTAGGCACTTGGGATATTTCAGAGAGTAAAGTCCCTGTCCTCCTGAGGCTTACATTCTAGTTTGAGGAGATAAACAACAAATATAATTAATGAATAGAGTGTATAATATTGCCATAAATGTAGGGAGAAAAAATAGACTAGGGGAAGGGGAATTGGAAATGTGAAGGGTAGGTGGGTTGAAATTTTGTGGTCAGGGTAGGCATCTTTGAAAAGGTGGCATTTGAGACAAAACTCTCAGGAGATGAGAGAGTCAGCAATGCAGATATCTGGGGAAGAGCATTTAAGCCCAGAGAACAAATCGTGCAAAGACCTGAGGCAGGAGGATGCTGAACGGGCTTGAGAAGCATCAGACAGATGCAGTGTGGCTGCAGTCGACTGAGCCAGGGGAGAAGAGCAGGGTAGGGCCGAGGGGTGACGGGGACAGATTGCGGAGAGCCTCAGGTCCTTGTGAGCATGTGCTCTTTCTCTGTGAGTGAGCCACGGGAAGACATGGGAGGGTTTTGAGTTGAGGAGTGACAGGCTGTGATTTATTTTTAAGGGATCTCTCTGGCTGCTCTGTTGAGACAACCCTTGCAAGAGTGGGATCAGGAAAACCAGTTGGTCTTGCAGTAGTCTAGTCAAAAGAAAACAACGGTGCAGATGGGGCTGGTAGCAGTGCAGTCAGTGAGAAGTGTCAGATAGAGTCAAGATTTCCTGATGCCCAGGATATAGGGTGGGGAAGAGGCATGAAAGTAAGAGAGGTCTCGAGCAGGACACCAAGGTGTTTGGCCTGAGCAGTTAAAGGATGGTGTCCCAACAAAGATGGGGAAGACTACTGTAGGTGGAGTAAAGTTTTTGTTGGGGGAAGATGAGAAGTCCAGCTCTTCTCTTAGTAGGCCTGAGATGTCTACTGGATATCCAAATGCAGATGTGGAATTGGCAGTAGGATATAAGAATATTGAGTTTAGGGAAAGTTAAGAATGTAAATAGAGGCTGCTTTAAAGCATGAATCTTTAAAAAGATGTGAGTTGCCAGGCATGGTGGCACACACCTGTAGTCCCAGCTACTCAGAAGGCTGGAGGGTCGCTTGAGCCCAGGAGTTCAGGGTCAGCCTGGGCAACATAGCAAGACCCATATAACCATTTCTAAAATAAATAAGTAGGAGTGAGTATACCACCAGAAGATGGGGGAATCAGAGACTGAGTTCTAGTGACCTCCAACAAGGGGAAGAATGAGGGGGTAGCTGGTTGGGGCAAATGAAGTCAAGAGAAGGATTTTGTAAGAGTGTGATGTGTGTGATCCATTGAAGAGGGTAGAGAAATGATGATCTAGGAGACATCTGGGGGAAAATTGCTAGAGTGATGTCCTTGAGTGGGTGAGGGAGGATGAAAGAGATTAGCTCTGGATAGGAAGATGGATAATTCAGCATATGAGTGCAGATGCTGGTGGGCGGGTAGATGTGGTGGCAGGAATCTCTGGTTCCTTTCTGATTTCTTTCATTTGTTTCCGAGAAATAGGAAGCCTAGTCATCAGCTGCATATGAGTGTGGAGGCAGGAAGTGGGAGGTGTTAAAAGTTTGAAGAGAGAAAGGTGTGGAATATTTAACTAGCAAAGTGAGAGAATAAGTGAAGTTGGGAAATGTAGCAGTAAGGTTTGTGGTCACGCATTTAAAATCAGACCAATTACCATGATTGTGTGTCTTCAGCACTTAAATTCAGCCTCAGAGGTATTCTCATGGAGTGGGTAGAGAGTTGAATTTAACTAGGGTTGTGGGTTTGACAAGTGAGTTTGACAAAATAAGAAAGAGGCAAGAAAAATGAGGGTCCATACGAGAGGGTGATTATAGTTATTGACCGTAACATTTAAAGTGAGTGAGGAGGGAAGGTAAGTCCTCAAGGGAGTGAGAGAGAGTGAGAAAATAGTATGTTGGATGGATTGGAAGTTCCTGGTGGGAATTGCAGTAGGGCAAGTGCTATTGCAAGATAAAAACTGAGATTATGGAAGGAGCATAGTCACAGGCTAGGGCAAGGTGAAGGGTGTGACTGGAGAATGAGTGGCTGCGATAGACTAGAAGACAGGGTTGGTGGAAGAGGTCAAGGAACTGAGAGGCTAGGTTGTTAGAAGAATCACCATTGATGTATATATTGATATCGCCAAAAACTAAGAGACAAGAGTAGAAATGGAAAGAATGTGGCACTGAGCCAGGAGGGAGAGTGAGTGGTGGTTAGTGGGTGACAGCAATAATGAGGGGTGCATATATGTGTATGTACACCTACCACTTAGCTATACGATTAGCTGAAATGAGATGAAAACTTGGGGTATTTTAAGGGTGGATGGAGGGAACAACGGTCTAAGCAAAGAGAAACAAGGACACCTACCCCAACCACAGGCCCAGTTGTAAAGCGCTGTACCCTTGTACAGAGTAGAAACTGCTTCTGCTGGAAGTTGCTGCTATCAAGTTGCTGACTATCAAGACCAGTGTTCTTAGGAAAAAGCTGGATTTTGGTTAAAGAAAGAAGGCAGAGGGAACTTCTGAATAGAGAGATTTTTCTGGTGGTAGAATAAGAATTATGAGTAAATAGTGCAAAATTTTCAGAATAGGGAAGGGATGGGAGGTGGGGAGTAAATTGAAGAGTACCTTTTATGAGATTTTGTGAAATGGAGATTCAGGGCACTTAGTGGTGATGTTAGGAAGAAGAGAGTGATGGAGTGACGTGTGTACGTATAAATATTTATCCACATGCATACAGTAAGTACAAATGTCCACGTTGAACATATTTTTACGTGGTTTTAAGTTGAATTGTTTTTCTCTGTTCTATCTTTTTAAAATGTTAAATTAGGTTTCTAATATAAGAAATATGTAACATTATCTTTATTTTCCTCAATATTCTGGCTTCTCCTTTAGACTTACTTTTTTTTTTTTTTTAACAGATGAATTTACCCTTTGACTCAGCAATCTCACTTCTGAGAATCTATCCTACTGATGTTTCTGCACATATATGAAATAACATACATATCAAGTTATTTCTTGTGGCATTATTTGTAATAGCTGGGGACTGGAAACCATTCTGTTGCCCAGCAGTGAGACATTGGTTGAATAATCTTGTGTATATTTGCAAAAAGAACATAAAAGCAAGATTTTTAGTATATATTGTTAAATGAAAAAAGCCAGGTACAAAACAGTGAATACAGAAACTTGCTTTTTGTGTAAGAGAATGAAAACTAATAATTATATATACATATATATTTGCATTTTTAATATTTTATATACAATACATATATCATATTTTCATATAAATAAACAAAAGGAAGATATTAATAAAAGTTAGACATAAGAAGTGAAGGGGAATAGAGTGGAATAGATGGAGCTAGGGGCTGGAGTGAGACTTCCTAGTGTATACCTTTTTGTATAGTTTTTATTTTTTAACCATTTAAATGTACTGCCTTTTCAAAAGTAATGACATATTTTAAAGATGCTACCATTATCTTAATCAGTAAACTGAAACCTCAGTCATTTCTCTCCTCTCCGTAGCTCTTTCCATTCTTCTCTTGATCTGTTTATTCCCTCTCCTTCCCCTAATTTATGACCTTTCTATTTTTCCTTTCCCTGCAAAACCTTTAAGAGCATAGACTCAGTAACTTCTCCCACATACTCAACAACTGCTCACATAGAAAGCCTTGAAAACTGATTTCTGTCTCCCTTACTCTACTCCCTTGGAGATCATCAAATCTAGTCTTGGGTTCTTAGTCTTTATCCTTTGCCACTTCTCTGTAGCAGTGGGTACCATAGAACCCTCTCCTGCTCTAACCTATGTGGATTACCCTCTCTTAGCAGGACTAGGACTCTCTGGTGGCTCTTTCTGTTTTTTTTCTGGCTTCTCTTTTTTTCTACTACTTTCTGCTCGTGGACATTTCCTGAGCTACTGTGCTTGGCTATCTTTTCTTCTCTCTCGATATTCTCTGGCTATCAAATATTTTATTAAAAAATCAAATTTTTAATGTTTCTTTTAGAAAACCTATTCTAAAGTATGATTTTTCTCCCTGCTAGCTATCAATTTGTGTATATTTGATCATCATTTCAATACCAATAATTATCAGCTTTTTTTCTGTTTAAAAACTTTCACTATCTCCCCATTCCCTGCCCAATAAAGTACAACCCTTTTAGCCTGATTTTAAAGCCTTCCAAGATTATCAACCTACTTTTATAGCTTTTTATCCCATTTACTCCACTACTTTTGCCTATAATCCAACCAGTTGGATAACAGCCAATTCTCTCTATCTGCTCCCCACTTTTCTGTCTCTCCTTAAGCTGTTTTTCCCATCCTCAACTGTTCTGCTTCAATTTCATCTCCACCAACCAAAAGACTGCCCATTGCAAATAACTGTGTTCCATGTATCTCCCCAAACAAGTGTGATGACTCATGATCTGACTGTCAATTTACCCGCCCCTCACAGAGCTCCTCTTGTGCTCACATGCATTCTCATTCCTGAATCACCTTTCTTCTCCCCACCGCACTAGGTAATAGGTTCCGTGAGAACTAGAAGTGTATCTTTTCCACGTATCCACTGAAACAACTAGTGCAATGCCTATTGTAGTGGTTACTCAGTAACCATTGAAAGAAAGAGAAGGCGGGGATTGAGGTGACATTAGACATTGTTAGTCATGACAAAATTTCCCCATTCTATAGGGGAAATTCTATAATTGAGTAATCTTTCTTCAGGCAATGATGACCATACATTTAGAAAAATCCTTCCTGTTTCTTTGTTTTGGAATGTGGATTTTTAAGTTAAGTGGTCCTCCTTTATGCCGTTAATTTAAAAATGATTCTGATTTTACCATTATCAGCAAAATAGGACTTTACTGAAATCAATTGACTCATTCATTTACTAAGGATTTTATGGGCACTCAACTATGTGCCAGAGATACGCTTCCTAAGGGGAAAGCAAGAGTGTTTAAGGTACCCAGACTGATCTCTCCCCATGATCTCTCTTCTGAGCTCCAGATTCATGTCTACCAGCTGCCTATTGAACATTTTGTTGAAATGACCAGTGAGTACTTTCAATGCAACATGTATAAAATAAATCTTACTCTTTTTCCTGCAAACCAGCTCCTCTTACTTCTGTGCTTCCATTTCAGCAGATTGTACTATCACTCACTCAGCTGCTGAGGGCAGAAGCCTGGAAAGCATCCTCACTCCTTCCTCTCCCTTACCTTTCATATATAATTAGACACCAACTCCTGCCGATTCTACTGGCTAATTAATTCTCAACTTTGTATCTTCTTTCATCTTTCAGTTGCCATTTTCTTTATTCAGGTACTTATTTTCTTTTATTTACCCTACTGCATTAATCCTGTAATAGGCTTCTAGCCTCTGGACTCCCTGCCTTCCAGCCTGTCTTCTGTGATGCTGCCAGAGTGACATACAAAACAAATCTCATATACAACCCCATGCACTTAAAGCACTTCAGTGGCTCCCTATCATTTATAAAATGCCCAAAGACTTATAGAGCCCCTTACGATATCATTCCAACCTATCCTTCCAGTTCCTCTGCTCAAACCCACCTCCCTATGCTCCTAATGAACCAGCTCCAGTGACTACTTCACATTTCTAGATTAAATTTTGCTTTTAAAATTCCTCCTTGCCTTTGTAGAAGCTCTTTTGCCCATTTATAATGCCTAATCTCAACCTCGCCTTTTCTCATTCTTCATAGAGCTCACAAACTTGCTTAAGAGCAGTGATACCTGGTTCTAAATTGGGTTAATTTTCCACGACATCAGATCTAAGCCTTTGGTACAATGTTTTACATTCCATGTGGCTGCCTCAACCCCTTTTGTGCAACGAGGGAGCACATAAAAGACATAAAAGAGAATGTATGCTCAGGTATCTATGCATGAAAATAATATTTTCTTGATTTTGACTGGCATTTCCATCACACTACAAATTCTAGATGTCACTCTGCTTATTCTAAAAAGACAGTCAGGGAATACAGGGAAGAAAAAGTAGAAATAAAGAGAAGACTGTCTAATGCTATTAATGATTCTTAACCTCTAGTGATATTTTTAGAAGATTATTAAAAACCAAAATAATGGGCTGATTTCCCCACAAGGGTAACTTTTTCATGCTTCATCTCTCCAGAATTTTAAATTATTTAAGGTATTTATATTATTGACAAAGGATCCTTGGAATCAGTGGGCCTGCACTATTCACCAAGAAAGTATATTTTTAAGAGGATTTTGTAAATAAAAGGACAGCAGATTTAGAATCACAAAAACCGGCTCTGCTATAGTTGCTTTCATGAAGTCACATCACTCTTCTGAGCTTCAGTTTCCTCACTTGTAAAATGAGGGGAGTTTAATTAGTTTATTTTTAAAGTTCCTTCCAGCTCTGGAACTACAGGACTTTATGTATAAACATGAAGCCGGAGAACAATTCCTCAGAGAGATGAAGCATTCTGGTTAGATCTGAAATCTGTGTAGAAGGAGTTTACCTTGTCAATATTCAGAGGAAGCACATATCTCCTAACTTCAGGTTGGGGAGCCTTTCTGGCATTTTTTTTCACCTCTTCCCAGTTCTCACGTAAATTGGCTAAATATAAGTAATTATAAACAAATTCAAATCTGCAAAAGTAAGAAGTCAAACATGAGCACAGACAATTACAAGTAATTTTAGAGAGATGATTCATGCCTTTTAAAAGCATAAGTGCCTGCCTGTTTTTTATTTCACAACCCAGAAACTGCTAATGACCCAGGTGTATCAGAGCCGTTTCCTCCTGCCCACACTGGGTGAAAAAAAAAAAAAAGAAACCCACCTCATGGATATGTTTAAATAACCACAGCCTTAAGATACTTTCTGTATTGCTCCTCTGTCACCGTTCTGTTCGTGACTTTAGGGGCTATTGTTTTCTTAGAGACATGGCTAGTCTGAAAAAAAGCACACCTCCTTCTCCCAATCCTAGAGTGGGTGCAGTTCAAGGTCCCTCAAAGATTTTGTCAAGTTTAAGCTCATTCCTGAGGTCCTTTTATTTTCAGGTCTGATTCATGGCCTGATTGGTTTTTAATCCTTAACTATGGTTTGGATGTTTAGATTACCTAAACTCCCTATTGCTTTTTCAATTATAGTTTTTGACTCTCACATACCTCTTGCGTTTTTAGATGTCATTCAGATCAAACATTGAGAGCACTCTCTCTGTAAAAGCCTCCTAATTTCCAAGAACAACAGGAAATGTACCATTTGTCCAATGTCCTTTCTTACCCTTTCCAGCAACAGAGATCCACAATCAGAAACCCATTGTCTTCATAGGTGTTGATGTGATGGAAGAGATTGAAAGGAGAAGTCCTGTATTTATAATTGAGGTACTTTCTTCTCTTTTTGTCAGCAATGTGAAGCCAGACCTTGAAAAGTGAGTAAAATATTTTGATGCATTTGAAAAGGAAAAAAGTGTACATTATGAAACACATCTTTTTTTCAGAATCGCAAGCTTGACAAATAAATCTGAGACTTACCCCCATGGTTTCATTGGACTCAAAACAATCCATGTAGTTGGCTCCCCAAAGACTCCATGAAGAAAGGAATTTGAACAGGTTAATTTTGACTGGTGTCTCCACAAAAACGATATAGTTGGGAGTTAGACCAAAACTGTTCAGAAACACAAATGAGCTTGTGAATGAAAGAGCTGATTCTCAAGCTGCAAAGAAATATGTACACACAAGGTATGCTTAGTTACATGAATCAACAGTGCCTACATGAAATTAATTATGTTTAAATTTAGTTTTCTGCAAGAAAAAAATGTTGTGATCAGGACTGGTATCAAAGGTAGGCAAAGCAGATCTTTAAACTTGAGTTTTCCTGATGATTCATAGCAGGCCTTCAAGTTACCTATGGACGTAAGATGGCTTGAATCGGTCACTGCAGGGGAATTGTACAACGACCTCTGACTTGCTTATTGGATCTTCCTTGTCTGAAATAAAGTGGTTTTAAAAGGCTTTAAAACAGCCTCTTTTTTTTTTTTTTAATACAAAGCATTTAGAATATCTTATACAAGCACAAAAATATATTTTCAGATCTTGATTTTTTTTTTTCAGAGCTTATTTTCATTTTCTCAGTCACTGGCATTTCTTAGTGAAATTTCATGTGAAGCTGCAATCACCTGGGAAAATACAAATAGCAGCAGATTTGGAAAAGTGTGGAAGACAGGAAAGTCACATCTTAAAGCTGGTGGTGGGTTTTAAGTCAGGGGAGTAATGCAAAACTTTAGTATGGTCAAAATGCCTTTTGCAGTATCTTAAGGTGCCTAAAATGTATAGCATAAATGGGTGTTTGTCAGTAACCCTGTACAGTAATTCTTATGCATGTTAAAATTTAATTTATTTACTACTAAGTCAATGGTCTTTAAACCTTAATGTGCATCAGAATCACAATTCTGAAAATACTGATTGCAGGCTCCTCCACCAGAATTTTTTATTCAGTTTCCTGGGGTGGGGCTCAAGATTTGTATTTCTAACAGTTTTCCAGGTGATGCTGTTGGCCCAGGGACTACGCTTTGAGAACTGTACTAAGCAATACTAAACAAAAATCCATACAAATTCAAATAATTCTATCATTAAGATGGTTATCAATGAACCTGGCAATGAAAGGAAGATAAATAGAGAGTTCTAGAGTACTCTCTCCTTTTCTTTAATTCTTTTTCTATAGTATTAATGAATTAATAGATTTGTTTATTGCTTTGGGAATTAAACACAAAATATTGAATACACTCTCATATATATGTATGTATGCTATTGTGCATACACATATGTTTATTTAATTTTATTTTGCTTGGCACATGAATAAGTGTTCAATAATGTTTGCTGGATTTGAATCTAATTTGTACATGATCAAATCCACATACACACAACATCTTGAAACATTGTACATAGAACTTGGCCACTTGCTTTCTGTATTTTCAAGTTGTCATCTCTTGCTGTAGGCAAGAGATGGGCATTGGTCCCCTAGTAAGGTATGAGTGAGCGCAATTGTTCTAAAGCCTGAGAGTAATTTAACTCTGCACATAATGCTATCTTGATATTCTGATCTGGCATTCTATATTTCTGGTAACTTTCTCATAATATAGGTACTCGTTTTCCGAAGCGGAAAGATTGGTAAACTTACCTGCTTGCAGTGGAGGGATCTTTACAATATTGTAGGCAAGTGAAAAATTTTTCCCAAAGCAATTACCAATGTTGTAAACGGTTCCATCGTTTTCAACGTGGGGGTGAGCAGTGGCTCCATTGACTGAGACGTAGTTGCAAAGATCAACCTATGGAAGGAAAGTGAATATCACCCACGTTTAGAGAAAGAAGAGTACAGTACACCTTTGTCCATAGGTCTGACCCCACCACTACCCGTTGCATTTTCACCCTAAGTGTACTTTCTCTTTCTTTCCATCTCTCTGGATCCCACGCTCTTTCACCTTCAGTTCCCACCTGTAGCGCAGAAGTTTCCTGGGACACCCATTCTGTCACTCCACATGTCTAAAATCTGGAGTCTCTGTGACTGACTGTGTTCTTCATTTGATGTATACCATATGCTGCTTGGGTTACTTTTCTTTTTAAACATGCAGGTTGACCTCAGACAATGATAAATTTGAATCCTGGGACTTCTTTATACTTCTCTCATTGTATTGGATTGAATTGTATAAAATTGCTCATATTCAATAATTTTCAATTTACAAAAATGGCAATTTTGTATGGTACAGCCTAAATACAAAACTCAGTGTCTTGTACATAGTACAAGTGCAAGTATGAGTTTGTAACTGAAAGGGACCTCAGGATTCATCTAGTATAGAAAGCCTTAAGCTAAACAAACTTCAGGAGAGCCATGAATCTCTTGGAATTAAATATAAGGATCCAGCATTTTAATTTGATTTGGAGTCTCATAAGAAATTCAGATCCCCAATTCTAGCATAAACCTCTCAGTTTACAGAAGGGGAAATTGAGGTCTCACAGAGGTCAAGTGTCTTGTTCAAGAGTATAGAGGCACATGTGGGCCAATCAGTGCCCAATTTCTACCTGGAACCTATCCATTAAAAACTTATTGGAAGAATCATTAATGGTGTACGTATTTAACTAAGCAAAATTATCTTTATTATATTAGGAAAATATTTTTAAAGCTTGGGTCTTTTTAGCACCCTTATTTAAATGATAGGCAAGACATTCAATCATGCATTCATTCACTCATTCAGCAAGTAGTCTTTGAGCTTCTGGTATATGACAGCCACTGTGCCAGGGTCTAGGAAAAGAGAAGGTCTTTGTTTTCAAGAACTTCAGTCTAGACCTGTACTGTCCACTATGGTAGCCACTAGTTTTCAGAAAAAACTTCAAATTCAGTTTCTCAGTATATTTCAAGTACTCAATAGCACTGGAACAATGCAAATGTAGAATATTTACGTCATTGCAGAAAGTTCTCTTGGACAGCACTATGTTAGACCAATAAGCTGGTATAAAGTGCAGTGAGAACAAAATAGTATCTGTAGATAAAAGCCATCAAACCCAGACTGGGGGTTTAGGTGGGCTTCCCCTCTCTAATGCTCCAGAGGTGATTAGAAGTTAGCCAGGTGGAACAGGATGACAGTGTGTTCCAGGGGGTGAGAATCTCAATGTGAAGACATAGAATTGTGAAACAGCACGTGCTGTTTGGGGGTCACTACTTGTTCAGCACAGCTGCAGGGAAGGGCATGCACGGAGAAGGGGAAGTAAGAATGGGCCAGCTGCAAAGGCCTTTGCTTGGACTTTATTTTGGAGACTATGGGTTCCCTACATGGAGGAACATATTTATATTTGTATTTTAGAAAAAGTGTTCCTGCCACACTAAAGAAATTGTATTTAAGGCAATCAGGCTGGAGGCAAAGGCTCTGGGTTGGGAGGTTATTTCAATAATAATAAACAAAATAAAATCCCAATTTTTTAAAACTACAATTTGACATGAAGTCAGGGTCTGGTATTATTCACAATGGAACCTGACCTTTAATAAAGTCTATTCTGGAGGCATACTATAACTTCTACATATTCAATTAAAGTACCATGCAATTGCAATGCAGATTCCCTATAAGAGTCCAATGAATGATTGAGAAACTCAGCTTCAGTTCTTCTCCAAATGATCTACATACACATTTGTACAGGGTTTTACACACACACACATCAAAAACAAGTAAGAGCTGGGGAAGGTATATGTTAAGACTTAGTAAATAGTCTGTGGAGAATTATAGATCAGCTTGTGATATTGAGACCCAGTGTTGAGACTATTTCTCTTTCCATTTCTAGTACTGCATTTATAGTTCTGGTTTTGAATTCTACCTACTGAGCTAGCTATACTTTATCTCTTTTGCCCTCCCATACAGCTCTCACATGGCTTTCCACTTAAACATCCTAAAGCACAACTGTGCTTATACTACTTCTTTGAGCAAAAACTTTCAGTAGCTTCCCATTAGCTAAATGACTTATTCCAAATGTTTAGCCCGTTATTCAATCTTTTAGTATCACCCTATCCTGTGTCCTTTGACATTGATGACTAGTTCTCAGCTGGGAGTGTGATTGCCCCCTAGGGGGAGATTTGGAAATGTCAGGGGCATTTCAGGTTTGTACAATGATTGAAGACTTAGTGGATGAGGCCAGGGATGCAAAATCTCTGCAATGTATGGGACAGTCCCTGCAGTGATGAGTCCCTCCTGCCCAATGCCACTAGTACTTCCACTGACAAATCCTGCAGCTCTATCCAAAAAACATCATTCTCTAGTTTGCATGAACATATACTCTATTGTCTCACCTCTATGCCTTTGATCATGTTACCCTCTTCACCTAGAATGTCCATCCTTTCTCCAAATTCACTGAAGTCATACCTCTCCTTTAACCTCCAGCTCAAATGCAAGCCATTTGAACCTTCCTTGATCCACCCCACCTTGCATCCCAACTACTGCCAGAAGTAATTTCTTTCTAATATGTGCTTTCTTAGGTTTTCCTTCTCTTAAAAGACTCATCACATTTTGTGTCTTATAATAGTTTGTACTTGTTTGACTTCCCCATCTAGATATTAAGCTTCCTGAAGATAAGAAAAATGCCTTGCAAATAGATATGTATTAATAAATATTGGTTGAAAATGAGGATCTATTTTAAGTAATGCTGCATTGAGGTTGCCTAAGTTCTCAGTGAAATTGTCACTTTCTAGTATTGCTAATATTTTGTCCTATGTTATTTCATTTAACATATATCTTTATTTCTAATAAGCATCTATAAGAAGGGGCAAATTGGTGCAATGTGTTTACCTAGAACCATGAATAGCATGGTTTTCAATATCAATAGCTGCAATATTTTGAGCACCCAGTATGTACCAGGTCCATGCTACTCTCTAAATCCATGAAATCCGGGACCATGTTATCTTGCTCACTGATCTACCCCTTGCATCTAGTATAAATTCTGGTACACGGAAAGCATTCAGTAAATATTTGTATCATGAATGAATATTTTAGGCATTTTATAGGGTTTTCCTCCAATCCATATAAGTTTTTAAAGTTTCACAGATGAAGAAACAAAGTTTGCCCTATGTCACACAGCCAGTAGTTGGTGGAAAAGCAAGGATTCGAAACTTAATTTGGCTCTCATGTTCCTTCCATCAAGTTGCACAGTTGATTTAATTCTGAGTTCCAATTTCTAAATTCCTGAGTGACATCACCTGAGCACTGTGTCCCACCTGCTTAATTGTCTCCAAGGTCTCTGGATTAATCTTTGTAATGAAGTTGGTCTCTGTGCAGGCATAGTAATCTTCACCCACTGGGTAGACATTAACAAGGGCATTGTCAGTAACCTCCACTCCTCGAAAGTAAGAAAAAAACCTGCAGAAGCAAATGAATTTTTCAGTCCAATAACTTTCAAGCCATGAGAGAAAAAGGGCTAATGCAAAATATCTTGAATAACATGCAGTTTGGTTTCAGTAACCTGGAAAATATATTCTTGCAGGGATCTGGGAAAGCACAGGTGCCAAATTCTGTTATGACGATCCTTTTCTCAGTCATTGCCCGAACGTAAGCATCGGTGCGGATGAACCTGAAGGACATGGAGATACAGGAAAGGGTCACAGACAGGGGCAGTCAGTTGCATGCCATGTGGAGCTTAGAATGGTCATTCTCTGTGTCCTCTTCAAGTCAGAATCACAAATTCACAACACGAAGAATAAAGATTATTGTCAGCTCATTTTGTTGGGGAAACCAAAAGAGAAAGAGACAATGTTCCATGAGCTTAAATTTATATCTGCTAAACCTCATAGATGAGGAGGTTGAGGTCCAGAGAAGTTAAGTGACTGGCATGTGGCCATGCTGGATTCAAACCCAAGTCGGCCCACACCGGACCACGTGAACTTTCCGGGTCACACCATGCAGCCCTGTGGCTAGTTCACACAGGACCTCACCTGTAGCCTATAACCTATCAAGCTACACTTCCTGGGAAAATACAGAACAGGGTATACTGAATTGTATTCCTCTCAATCTCTCTCTGTCCCTCTTGTGTTTTTCTTCAATTTTTAAAATTTATTTTCCTACTTCAAAAAACAGGTGTTCTTGAATTCAATCCCCTGTCCAGGCAAATCTGCTGAACCATATCCCAGACTAGATGACATACATTGCCTGGGATTTCTCATGTAGACAGCTAATTAAAATCTGATTTCATACTTTTATGGAAAGGAAAAAGTACCCAGATCTTTAGAAGGTATATGAAGGCTTTATCTGAGCTCCAAACTATGCTGTCAGAGCTACATCGCTGCTTGACATGATCTGTTTCTCTTCTGTTACAGTCCAAGTTAACCTGTTCGAGTTCCCTTTTATGCTTCCTTTGGATGTCTTTTCACAATGTCTGAAATATGTGGGGATCAACAAAGCCACTTACAGGCCTGAATATTAAAACAGACGACAAAGTATTCATTGTGATGTTAAGGGAGCTTCCTGGAGTGATGGTTTAGGTCTTCAAGCCTTTAGCAATAATCTCTTGTTTTTAGAAAACTTCTCTTTCTGGTATCATTATGAAATACTTGGTCCTTCCCTACTTTGTGGCACCTCCCTCTCCTTCCCTGTGGCCTTTCTGACTCTAAAAAGAGGAAAGAAATCAAGATAACCAATGGTTTAATACTAATAACAATGATCAGAATAACTGTTATTATTGAGTACTTCCTATGTGCTAGACACTGTGTTCTCATTTAATCCTTGTGATGAACCTATGAAGTATTATTTCTCCAATTTTACAGATTATAAAGAATTAGGCCACCCACCTAGGCAAGTAGTGTCTGTTGAACACAGGGCTTAAAGCCAGGCCTGTGGGATCCCAAAGCTCTAGTTCTTAGCTTCTCCTTTATCTCATGGTAGTGTTCCCAGGTGTCTATGCAGACACACCAGGCCAGGTGGATTCTGAGGAAGAAGTGGATATCTAGGTCCGCTTTTGGGTTCAGGAGGTTCAAAAGCACATAGAAGGAAGAGCTGAGCTAGGTCTCACTCCTGGGATGGGGAGTGTGGCTTCGTGCCCCATACCTTCTGTGGTATGTGACGTGTCCTTCTTTAAAGTCAAACTTGTGCAGGAGGGCTTGCCCATCAAACAGATGATAAAATGGTTCGGATCCAACTTCAAAGAGCCCTGGCCCACATCGAAGGAGACTGCCGGTGAGCCAGAGGGGGATGCGGCCTGTGGTGGAGGGGAGACAGAACACTGCTTCTTACCCCTGCCCTCGGGTGGGGCTCCTCTCTGGTAAGGTGAATTTTATTAGCAGCCCAATGGGGCAGCCTCTTCTTTATACAACTGGCAATGATTTTCATTCCCAGCTCTCACGTTGGACAGCACTCAGCAAATGTCTGCTGACTTGACTCTCCTTTCACTAGGAGATCACGTGGTGGGAAATGTGGATGCCCCAGAGTTTGGATAAGGATTGGAAGAGGAGTGAGGGAAAAGCATCTTGGAGGGAATGGGATTCTCCCCCTAATAGATGTACCATTTGCCTTTTGCCATCTCAGTTTTAAGAAGATTTTAAAATTGCTTGATATATTTTGGCACTTGATAAAGATATTTTTAAGAGATGTGTCTATAGAGGAAATTATTTAAATGAAACAACAGGAATACAGGCTTTTTGACATCTACAGCTGTATTCCTCTGAGGGTGTGCACTACTGCCTGGATAGAAGGCAGCTTGCGATAGTGGAAAGGACACAGGGCTGGGTGTCAGGGACTTGAAGTTTGGCTTAGGGTTTGCCACACGCCATCTTTGGGTCTCACTTCCCTCATCCGCAAAATGAAGGGTATCCCAGATAGTCCTAAGGCCTTCGGCTTTAACCAGTTAGGTTTGTGCCCTAGTATCCTTTGAAAAGTGTGGTGCTTGGCAGTGTGTGCTTAACCCTCGCCAGTAATTTTTTTTTTTATTTCATCTTATTATGGGGGATACAGAATTTCAGGTTACATATGTTGCCCATGTACCGCCTGTCCCCCCAAGTCAAAGCTCCAGGCGTGTCCATTCCCCAGACAGTGCACATCGCCAGTAATTTTTTTAAGAAAATGGATTATTTTCTATTTATTAATAATGATGATGACAGTAATAATAACTACCATCTATTGATCACTTTGAGTGTTGCATATTGGGTGAGTCATTCTATGTACATTACCTCATTTAATCTTCACAACGTCTCCATGAGGTAAATTTTGGTTTTTGGTATGTAAGGGAATTGAGAATTAGAAAGTTTAAAAAACTTAGCAGATTCACAGACAGTGAAATGATAGAGCCGCGATTAGTGTCTACATCTATCTTCCTGACCCCAGAACCAACCTTCTTCCAACGTAGCGGGCATGAAACCCACCACCCTTCAATGTACTATTCACAGGTGCTTGTTACGGGCCCCCCATTCATTCAGACACTGGTGGGACAGACACTTGTAGGACATTTACTAGGTGCCAGGCACTGACGGTTTGAAGATGACCAAGGTGTAGTCGCCATCCTCAAGGAATCCCAGTTAGGGAGGATTTTTCTACATTGGAGAAATGAAGTAATGAGAGGAAACCACCCGACTGCCCTCGCTGTGGCCCCCACGGGGAGCCGGTACTGACAGCCGCCCGCAAAGAAGCAGTGGAACAAGACCGAGCTCCGCGGAACAGCGGGTGGCTCGAGGTGGGCCAGACCGACCTGTCACGTGAGCCGTGAGCGGCGAGGACAGCTCCTCCACAGTTTCGAACAGTTTCTTGTAACCACCAGCAGGATGCTCCACTCTGGAAGGGTGGAATAATGAAGAAGCCTGTGTTTACGCTCCGAGAAGTCAGCAGAGACAGAGGCAGCAGAGCCCCAGGAGAGAAGGCGCTCCCTGGCTCCACGCAGGGTCGCTGCTGCCCGCCCCGCCTGCGTGCGGAGAGGAACACCGCGGGCCCGGCTCACGCTTCTTTGATGCCAGGGGAAATGACCTCTATTAATGTCAGTGGTCACAGTGGCCTTGAGCTTACCCTCTGCCGTTTTCATTTATTTCTGAAGACAAATGACTAATCCTGCTGCTATCACTTCGCTTCCTGAACTTGGATCCTAGACAGGCTCCTTCCCGCAGCATGTCCGGGCCCTATCAACTCTCTCAGCTCACTGCTTTCGCCTCATGGAGAGAATCATTCCTCTCCCTCCTGGGGGTTCGAGTCCGGTCCCTCATGCTGCGTTATTCACTCATATTATACCATCATTTCCCCTCATCATCTCATTTCTCTACCGATCCCCAGGAGCTACAGTACTTTTTAAAAATAGACCAGGAGATTATTGTTGTTGATTTCTTACCTCCTCTGTTTGGCTCCATTTTATAACGTCTTAGTGTGGAATCTCTGACCAGACTCCAGATTATAATAATTGCCTTTTATTAAGCACTTATTATTTGCTATACACCATAAAAAGAACTTTGCTAGGTATTTGCTCATTTAAATCTCACAATAGCATAATGGGGTAAGTACTATTGTTATAGCCATTCTAGATATGGAAAATATAGACTTAGAAAAGTTAGGCAACCTGCCCAAAGTCAGCAAGGAAATGACTAGACAAGAAGTGGAACCCAAGTCTACCTGAGATCCTCACTGCTGTTTCTCGGCCCCAGTTTAATCACACAGACCCCACCATAATGTATATCTGAATTCTAGGTATTTACTTCAATACACAAATAGGAAAAAAATTCCCCACCAAAATCCAAGGGTCTTCCCTAAATAGGTCATCAGTCAATGGCTTCTCTTCAGAAGCTCTTGAAATGGCATATTCACTGTGAACCCACTGAGGCATTTCTAAAATATCTCCCAGAGATACTTACTGGCTAGACATTTTCCTTCAGTGCAGGATCGAGAGTTCTGGCACCAACTGCAGAATGAAGAAGCAAGTCCTCAGCCAGGGGCCTTTATATGCCTTCTAAATCCCCCCAAAAGGACTTATGGCTTTGGGAACCCTTCCCCACCCCCTTCAGCTGCGGAGGGGGAAGAGAAGTGGCTTTCAGTGCTCACATCCTTCTGATGCTTGAGCATTATTTGGACTTGCTGTTCCCATAACAGTTTTTTGGCTGTTTTCCAGAGACCTCAATCCCTCCCAGGGAGAACGAGAAGCAGATTAGAAAGAAAGGAGCCCTGTGGGAGTGGCCGGCAGCAGGCCTGAGCCGATGCAAGTCACCCTGCTGGAACCTGGCACCATTCTCCGGCACCCACCTCTACCTCCTCTACCACCACCTCTGTACCTTCATCCTTACCCTCATTCATTTATTCACTCACTTATTAAAAAAAAAATCTACTATATACCATCCATGGACCAGAGAGAGATGGTTATGGTCCCTGCCTTCACAGCTCTTATAACTTTGCAAGAGTAACAAGGAATTAACAAATTATTCAACAAAATTTGATTAGTGCTAAGACTGGAGAAGTATGGAGTGTTATGGAAGCACATGGTAGCATGTCTAACCCTCTCTGGCCACCTTATCGGTACCATTCAGTGTCCAAATTCTTCCAAGCAGGTTGAGGCATTAGCTATGTCCTTTTGATTTGTTAGTGTATCCTTGTCACTAATCCTTGCCTGCTCTCCACCTCATCTTCCTGTCCATTGGTATGTGTTCAGCACTCAGAGTTATAGTGCTAATTCAGTCATATTTTCACATTCTTTTATTAAGCCCTACTTGCTTGCTAGCATGGTACTGCCTAAAGGAGTCCCTGGAAAACAGACCAGATATATACTATAACAGCTAACAATTTTAACATTTTTTTAAGAAACTCAATAACAATTTTAAATTTAATGAGTGGTTATGACTACTTACTCTAGAGCTCTTCTTCAACAAAATGATTTAACAGCTAATCTGAGAACTCCCCACGATAGACAACAGGAACTTACTTTCCTGCAGTAAGGGCACAGGCATGTGACCGGTATTCCAGCCATCAGAGGAAGGGGTAGAAATCTCAGTGGTAACACCCAGTGCCCAGCACCAGCAGTGTATCTGCCAATCCAAGGCAGTCGTAGTGAACCATTCTAGCTGAAGCATTATTACTGGCCAGGTAGCCTCCAAACTCCATCCTTTAGCCATCCCAGAGATTCTGTTAGCTACCTAATATTTAAAATATTTATATTCTGCTTTAATTAGCCTGAGTTGGTTTCATTGTCTGCAACTAAAAGCCCTATTTCTATAAAATGATGGTAGTACAGGATACTATGGTATCACCCAGGAAGAACATCTATATTGATATTAGGAAGTCCCAGGCAAAAGAGGAAGTATCTAAGCTAAGGTAGGAAGAATGTATAAAAGTTAGCCAGTCAAAGGGCAGGTAGAAGAGTGTTCAGGCATAGCCTATAGAATTTATAAAAGTCTGAAGGTGAACATGGTGTGGGGAAATAGCAAGAGATGAAACTGGACTGGAGATAATCATAGGCCAGGTTTTATATAACCTTGTCCTGTGTAAGGAAATCCAACCTCATATAATGAGAAGAGGGGAAGCATTGAAATGCTTTATTCAGAAGAGTGACATGATCTGATCTGCATTTCATTAAGACCAATTTGATTACACTGTGGATAAAATATTGGAAAGGGAGATTTGGGCAAGACAAACGAGAGGGAGGCACAGATCAAACAAGGGGAGATAGCTGATTGGGGGGAGGCACTGGGGATGGATATGAATGGTCAGACTCGAGACATATTTCAGAGGAGGCCTAATCAAACTCTGAGATTGGGGAGTGTGCTGGAGAAATATGAGGCAGATAAAAGGATGACCACTAGGTTTCTGGTTACTGTTACAATTCATCGAGATAGTGCGTACTGTGTGATTGTGTGTGTGTGAGCTTTTGGGAATGCAGAGGAAATGAATTCTGATTTTGATTTATTTGCTAAAGAATGAGATCCCTGGGAGCTATGATCATTTGAGAGCCTCACGGGAAGGCAGAGTGAATTGGAATCTGAAAGATAGGCTGGGTGTGAACACAGAAAGAAGATGGAGAGCACATTCCTGGTGAAGAATGCAGAGTGAGAGAGGGCAGAGGAATGGGCAGTTTGACAATCACTATGTGGGAGATGAGAATCTAATCTTACTGGTGTCCACGACTGCATCAATTGCCTCTTTAGGTATCCCTGGGCTGTCTTTGATGTTCTGGTACTGTAGCCACATTGTTTAAGAACAGACTGGTTTTAATGATTTTTACATTGTTTTTCATCTTTGGTATTCTTTATGTTTCAAACTATACAGATCCTAGAAGTTAGCTACTTGAGGAATATTTCTTTTACAAGTACAAACCATGGCAATTCATTCCTGGAAGGCTTAGAGTCTCATAGACCGTGTGAGCCATCAATATAGTATGCTTGGATAAATTCAAGATGAAAACTAATTTCTGCGCATTAAGCCTCATCAAACCCTGAGTGCCTCAGGCCCTCAGGTATAAGCCAGGGAAAATATGCAAAAGCGTTTTTTAGCCAAAAGTATTCCACACAAATAGTAAGAGATATTTATCAATGTCTGTTCTCTGGAAGTTTGATTTTTGTTTAATCTTCTGGCTAATACCTTTTAACTCAGGGGTAACCTATTTTCCCCCATTCTACCATTAGTATGAAGTCAGAGATCAGTTGTTTATATCCTTTCAAAGCATGATTTTGGCCTCTTTGCTCCTACGGCCCCAAATGTAGACCTCTTTTCCAGGTCTAACTTTATTCTTCCGTAGATTCAGTGTGAGACGTACACTGGATCTCCAGGGTGTCGTTACTTTTCCTTTCATCCTCTCCTTTCATTCCTCACCTTAATTTTTCATATCTTCATGACATGAAAAACGAAGGTGGAGAATCAGGTCTTCATGTTCAGTTTCTGTGTCTGCCAAAGAAACTGTTTCATTTTGATACATTTTGGTACATTTACCAAAATAATACTCCATGAATTGAAATAGCAATACACTTTTCTGTAAGCAGCGATTTCTAAATAGGAACTATTCCACATTTCTTTGATGAAACTTTTTTTCAGAGTATAATAAATGCTACTTTTTTATCCTGGTATTAGGCAGATCATATGGCCTGTGGGTCCTGGTGAGAAATTTGGATTGTATTCTGCAGTTCATGAGAAGATATTCGAGGGCTTTAAGTAGCGGAATGACCGAAGTGATATGATTTATATTTTGGAAAAAAAATAACTCCCACTGATATTTGAAGAATGGATTATAAGTGTCTAGAGTGGAATCAGGGAAACCAGTAGTTCATTTCAGGTGAGGTGATGATGGTTCTTAAACTAGAGTGGAGCAATGCAGATGGAAAAATGGTGGATTTGAGATCTGTTTTGTAGGTAGAAATCATAGCACTTGCATGATTGCTATATCTGAGATATAAGAAAATGGAAGAAAGGGCATATCATTTATCTATTGCTAATATTGTAGCATAAAAATTAAACACCAAAAACTCCATGTCATGCAACAATAAGTATCTGGGGTGGTTGGCTAGGTAGATCAGCTGATACGACTGGACTTGTACTCGTACCTGGAGTTTGCCTGGCTGTCTAGGTCTCAGCTGAGATAAGCGAAGTTACTTGGCTTTGCTACATATATCTCCTCTCCGATAAGATAGCCTGGGCATATTCTGGCAGAGACAAAACAAAAGAAGTAGAAACAGGAAAAGCTGCTTAAGGCCTGGGCCTTAAGCTTATCTACTGTCACTTCTACCATCTCTTATTAGCCAAAGAAAGTCATTAGGCCAGCCTAGGTTTTAAGGGATGTAAAGATCGCCTCTGCTCAGTAGTCTTTATTGAGAAGAACTACAGTGTCACATGGCAAAGGCCATGGATACAGGGAAGGATGTAGCATTCGGGCCATATGTGTAGCCTAGCACACAGGAGAGCAAATAGGATTTCTAGGCTTTGGCTTGAGCAACTGAATGAGTCTCATATGATTCTCCAGGACCAGAAAAAAAATGTCTGAGTGGAAATGGCCATATCAAGATTTTCCAGTTAAATGTGAGATGCTGTAAGACGGTAAGATGTTCATGTTCTCCAAGACCCTGACTTGTCCATCCTGCTCCTTCCCTCCTGTAACAGCCCTGATCTTCCCTACCCTGAAGGTCATTGCTCAGTGGAGGTCAGATTCAACCCAAAGCAGTCTGAGCCTGCATTCTTACATGTATTATTCCATCCATATATGGAAGTTCTAATAAATACAATCTTCTAAATTTCATTAGTATTCCTTATAGACAGATGCTCCTGGAAGTTTCCCAGCTGGCTTGCTGGAAATTCAGTTGGGAAGCGTTGAAATCTGTGTCTTCAACCCTTCTTCACCTGTACTGTCAGAGACATTCTTTTTTGACGGAAAAATCTGACTGTGTCTTTTCCTTGCTTAGAAGCTTTTGAGAGGTCCTCAGAACTTACAGGCTACAGTTCAAACACTTTAGCACAGCTGTAAGATCTTGCACACCCGGACCCTGCCTACTTCTCAGATCATCTGCCGCTCTCCCCGCTTAGCTGTGCTCCAGCAGGACCAAGCCTGTCATTGTTTCTCATGGATTGCACACTGTTTCAGGCTTCCCTTTATTCACTCAGTCTAGCACTTTGCTTGGACCTCCCTTCCTTCCCTCGTCCATCTCGCAAATTCCCAGTGTCTATCACAACCCTGATAGAGTACTACCTTCCTGTGATGCCTCAGAAAGGATGTTCTCCTTTGTTTTTTTTTTTTACTGAAACTCCTATATGTCTATGTTTGTATAGATCACATTATGTTATTTCACTTGTTAGCATGTCTGTTTTCTACTTTAGATTGCAAGCTTCTTGCTTATTGTAGGGAAACAGAATTGTCACCTGCAGCACAATGATATTTGGCTACTTGCTCAGTACTTGTCAGTGTGGAATCTGGCAGCCACCCCAGCTGCTCCCTCAGGGGGAAACTGACAGACTACACAGCCCTGCTGTCACCTCTGTGCATCGCCACAAATCACATACAAGGCAACCTTCCCTGTCCCTCCCTTCTCCCCAACACCAGCAGAACATAGTCTACCCTGGTGGCATTCAAAAATGTCACAGGGAAGGGGGAATATATATATATGTATATGTTTATATATATATGTGTGTGTGCGTATGTATATAGCCCTGGCTATGTATGATCTCTCTTTCTCTCTCTTCTCCTCTAGTGGACATCAGAGTGCTCTCTTGCTAGTGGGTTCTGCCCCTCATTTAGAGAATCCTGCTTGCATTCCACAGGCTTGTATAAGTAATAAATATTGAAATTACTTGTAGTCCCTGGCTTGGGTATGATATGTTTTGACATCTGATATCTTAAAAAGGTAGAGTCTGGCAGCAGGCTTACTGTAACACTTAAATGCATCATTATTTATGCCCAGGGTACGAGTACAAAAACTCAAAACCTGTTGTTTGTTGAACCAAGTCAGTAGAGGCCACTAGAAGAACTGCCTTAATGAACAGAGCAGGCAAAAATAAAAATTTTGTTTATAAATGAGTAGTTAAGGATTTGATTTGCTTTTTTTTTGAAAAAAAGAATTTGAAATATTTTACTTAAAATCTTGATTATACTTCGATTTTAATTAATCGGCTCTTGATTCACACACACCAAGAAAAGCACAAAAGAGGATTCTGGGTCAGCCGTATTGGATTAATGGTGGCTCAGCTGTGAAGGCCTGTGGTACACTTGTAAGCTCTCAGGTCCTGCCAAGTGGTGCAAATGTAAAGAGGAATGAGGTTGAAATCTTTTAGAGCAGAGACTCCCCTCCCCCACTCTTTGGGCCAGAGAACTGGTTTGTTAGATAAAAGTGTAGATTAAAACCACTTAATCTCTTACTGTAGGTATTAGACAAAGAGCTATTCTAATAGCATAAGGAATCCTGGTTGTGCTGATCCAGTTTATGGAATTATTAGATTGCTTGGTAGATCCTTCTCAGACAATAGGTTTCCTAATAGGAGAAAATTGTTAGTGTAATTGACTGAATGTCCACACTAATCTCTATTTCTTTACTTACCAGAGTCTATTTATTATCTGTTTTTATGTTTGTTTCTTGACTTAGAGAGTTTCCGAAGGGCAGTGCCCTGTTTTATTTATCACTATATTGTAGAACCCATCACTTAATAAATAGTCAGTAAATATTTTAGGACATTGTATGTGGTGATGTGTTTTGATTTGAACTTCTGCTTGTTGGATGGTAGTGTACAGAGATAAATTTGTGTGTATTGATCTTATATCCTTCAATATTTCTAAACTCATTTATTAGTTCTAGTAGATTTTTTCATTTTTATTTCAAAATATTATAGGGGTACATTATGTCTTTGGTTGCATGTATCAGTTTTGTTATGCTTGAGTCAGGGTTATAAGTGTTCCCATAATTGTGATAGTGTTCATTATAGCCATTAGGTAGGTTTTTGCCCATTCCCTCCTCCCCCATCCTCCTACCCCCCTGCTTGATTTCCACTGAGTTTTTAGATTACACCGAATTTTTACATAGATGATCATGTTGTCTATAAACAAAGAGAGTTTTACTTCTTTCTTTCCAGTCTGGATGTCTTTTATTCCTTTTATTTTCATGTCTTGTTGCACTGGCAAGAAACTCCAGCACAACATTGACGAGAAATGGTGAGAAAGGACATCTTTATCTTGTTCCTGATCCCAAGAAGCAGCATTGAATCTTTGCCACTAAGTAGGATGTTAGCTGTAGGTTTTTCATGGATGCCCTTTATCAAGTTGAGGAAATTTCTTACTTGTTGAGGGTTTTAAATCAGGAATGAATGTTAGATTATGTCAAATGCTTTTTCTATATTCATTAAGATAATCGTGTGGGTATTCTTTATTCAGTTTGTTAAAATGGTGAATTAAATTGCTTTAGAACATTAAACCAGGTTTGCATTTCTGAGAAAAACCAGAAATATGTATTATCATTTTATAATATCAACTTTTGATTCTATTACAGGATATATTGGTCTATAGTTTTTTTATTGTAATGTTTCTGTATGGTTTTGATATCAAGGTAATGCTGGCTTCAAAGAATGACTTAGAAATGATCTCTTCTAAATTTTTCTGGAGGAGTTTGTGTAGGATTACTATTATTTCTTCCTTGAATGTTGGTGGAATTAACAGGTGAAGTCATTTTGGCCTGGACTTTTCTTTTTTGAAAGGCTTTTAACTATAAATTCTATTTCTTTAATAGATATAGTACTCTTTAGGTTATCTCATCTTTGAGATTTGGTAGTTTTTGTCTTTCAAAGAATTTATCCATTTCATCCAAGTTAGTAAATATACTGGTATGAAACTGTTAGTAATCATCCTATATTATCCTTTTAATATTTGTAGAATCTGTAGTTATGTTATATCTCTCATTCTTGGTATTTGTAATTTGTACCTTCTTCCTTTTTTTTTTATTAATCAGCCTACTTAGAACCATCTCAAAGAACCATCCTTTTATTTTCAACCTATTTGTGTCTTTGTGTTTAAAGTGGGTAGAATATAGTTTGCTCTTTCTTGTTTAATACAATTTGACAATATGTATCTTTTAATTGGGATATGTAGACCATGTATATTTAATGTGATTATTGATGTATTAAAATTGATTCTATCATCTTATTTGTTTTCTGTTCATCCCTTCTGCATTTTGTTTCCCTTTTTCTCTTTTTTTGTCTTCTCTTAATCAAATCTTTTTTCTGTTAAACCCATCTAGTATATTTTTTATATCAAACATTGTCATTTTTATTTCTAAAATTTTGATTGGTGTTTTTAGAAAATATCTCTAATGTCTCTACTTTGTAAATATATGGAATATAGTGATATAGTGACAGTAAATGTTTTACTTGTGTGCTACTTACAACATATGTGTCAGTTCTGGTCAGTGCCAAATGATTTTTGTCTTAAATTATGGATTACATTATCCTGCTTCTTTGCATGCTTGATAGTTTTCAATTAGATGCCAGAATTTCACTTTTTACCTCCTTGGATGCTGGTTTGTATTCCTTTAAATATTTTTGAGCTTTTTTTCTGGGATTCAGTGTTACTAAAATCTGTTTGATCCTTTTGGGCTTTGCATTTAAGATTTGTTAGGTGGGACTGAAGCAGTGTTCTGTGTAAGGCTAATTTTTTAAAAAAATACTGTATTATACATTATTACTGTCCAACACTGGGGCAAGACTCTTCTGTGTATTCTTACCAAGTTTTCCATGAACCACAGGGTTTTTTTGTCTGGCTGATGGAAATAGGTTCTATTCCCAGTTCTGGGAAGGTGCCTAGAACTGTTACTTCAAATCCATTCAGGTGATTCTCTCTGGGCCTTGGGTAATTTTTTCACACAGTAGTTCCAATTAGCATTTCAGCTGAATGCTCAAGGAGTATGCTCTGCAGAGCTTCAGAGTTCCCTCTCTGTAGGTTTCCCCTCTGTGGTACTCTTTCTTATAAATTCCAGTCACCTCATTCTCTCCAGATTCTAAGCTTCATCTCTCTAACTCAGGAAATCTGTCAGGCTTTATCTAGGTTCAATTTCTGAGCATCACAGCCTGGAAAAACTTTTTATAGAGTTAAGATGATGCAATTGGATGGGTTACCCTGTTTAGTGATCATTTTTTTTTATTGGCTTATGTCCTGTATCTAGAAGACATTTTTAAATTATTTCAAGCAGAGAGAGGGTAAATATGGTCCCTGGTGCTCAATCTTAGTTGAAAGCTTGGTTCACTAATTGATACATATTTGTTTTGAATAATTTCAGAGAATTGCCTGGGCTTCATATAGAACAGCTTATATGTGTATGAGGGAATTTGCTTTGTGAATCTTTGGATATGGGAATATAAGATTATGAAGTTTCATAACTAAAACTATTAGATATGACATGGTGGTAGTGGAAGTTCAATGATGTGGGAGGCAAGAAACCTAAGAAAGACTACTGTTAGACTTAAAAACTATGAATAAGGTCTATCATACACTATGTATATGGAAGTGAATGAGAATACAAAGTCTCTTTATTCATCAAATTTCATCCTGTGGGGAGAGAGAATGTATAACCAAAAAATTACACAACATATGATATGTTATAAAATATGCATCATAGCTTTATCCTTTTATTACAGCACTTGTTATACTACAATATTAGCTTAGTGAAAAAGTAATTGTGGTTTCAGACCATGAATTTTAAATCATTATAACTAGGCTCAAACACATCTTTCTAACCAAAATAGGAACCATTACAATCAACTCATTTTTGCCAATGAGAATTAAGTTTGTTTATTCCTGTAGCATAAAAATTTGTGCATCAGAATATGACAAACTCTTGGAAAGCATTTTTTGCATCCTGCTGGCTGTGGAAGCTTTTTGCCTGCAAAATGTTGTCGAGATGCTTGAAGAAGTGGCAGTCGGTTGGTGAGAGGTCAGGTGAATATAGCAGATAAGGCAAAATTTTTAGCCCAATTCGTTCAACTTTTGAAGCATCGGTTGTGCCATGTGCGATCAGGCATTGTCATGGAGAAGAATTGAGCCTTTTCTGTTGACCGCAGGCATTGCAGTTTTCAGTGCATCTCATCGATTTGCTGAGCATACTTCTCAAATGTAATGGCTTTGCTGGGATTCAGAAAGCTGTAGTGAATCAGATTGGCAGGAGACACATAAACAGTGACCATGACCTTTTTTGGGTGCAAGTTTGGCTTTGGGAAGTGCTTTGGAGCACTTTCGGTCCAACCACTGATCTGGTCATCACTGGTTGTTGTAGAAAATCCACTTTTCATTGCATGTCACAATCCGATTGAGAAATGGTTCGTTGTTGCAAGAAGAGAAGATGACATTTCAAAACAATGATTTTTTTTTATTTTTGGTCAGCTCATGAGGCACCCATTTATTGAGCTTTTTCATCTTTCCAATTTGCTTCAAATGCTAAATGACTGTAGAATGGTTGACCTTGAGTTCTTAGGCAACTTCTCGCATAGTGGTAAGAGGATCAGCTTCGATGATTGCTCACAATTGGTCATTGTCAACTTCCGATGGCCGGCCACTGTGCTCCTCATCTTCAAGGCTCTTGTCCCCTTTGCAAAATTTCTTGAACCACCACTGCACTGTACCTTCGTTAGCAGTTCCTGGGCCAGATGTGTAGTTGATTTTGCAAGTTGTCCCCGCTGCTTTACAATCCGTTTTGAACTCAAATAAGAAAATTTGAATTTTCTTTATGTCTAACATCATTTCGATATTCTAAAATAAATATAAAATAAACAGCAAGTAATAAGTCATTAGCAAAAAAAGAGTGTGAGAAATGTGCATTAAAATGATATATAACATAACCACATTTATTTAACAATGTATTCTAATATCAAACAGCAAATTTCAGCAATGCTAAAACCACAATTACTTTTGCACCAACCTACTATAATTAGCAATTTATTCATCTTTTTCTCCAACCAGTCTGTGAACTTCTCTAGGATCAGAACTAGAGTGTCTTATTTTGTCCTTTTATCCCCATTGCCCAGCACAGTGCAAAGCTAATAGCAGGTATCAGTGAGTGAATAAATGAATGGATGGTGTGAATTCTCTGTACCAGGATTGACTGTCAAGGGAGTTATTTTGGCTGAATGGGTCTTTTAGATAATTAGATCATTGCCCCAACACCTGTAAATCAAAATGGCCAACACATTTATTCTCAAGCCCCATGGAGGGTAGTGTGTAATAATAACTATAGATTAAGTCTCAGTATATGATTTCTAAAATTTTAACACTAATATTTTTTAAAGGTTTTGCTTTTGCATTTAAGCAAGAGAACAGTAATCCACTTATTTGAGCTCACTAAGTTTAAAGAAGAGAGAAGCTAATTATGCATCCACTTGGGCATTACTCAGTACTTACTTCACAATATGGTAAAGACAAGCTCTGTGATCTTCCAACATAAGGCAAAAAAGGGCAACAGCTACTCATGTAGCATGTCCATGGCAGCAGGACCATTGTATCTATTTCTGGGATCTAGAATAATGCTTAGAAATGAATGAATAAATAGATGAATTAACAACATCTCAAGGCCAATTCAGTCTCAGTAAAATGAGTCTAGGAGCATAGCTGAAAAAAAGAAAAGATAAACCATTTTCCATAGTAGTATGTATATCTGATGGTGATCTTATCATTATGGTTTACAAATAGAATTCTCATTTCCCAAAAGGTGTCCTCTAAAGCTTCCTGTTCAATAAA
This sequence comes from Eulemur rufifrons, assembly GCF_041146395.1. Classification (NCBI taxonomy): domain Eukaryota; kingdom Metazoa; phylum Chordata; class Mammalia; order Primates; family Lemuridae; genus Eulemur; species Eulemur rufifrons. The sequence continues at coordinate 52,337,495 of NC_090990.1, forward strand.
GTGGATATTTTATAACCAAATGAACTTGGGCCACTATAGAAAATGAGCAAGCAGGGTGCTTTTTAGAATATCTGTGGAATAAATGTTTTAGCTCAGGCCAAGCTATTCAAGCCATGATTCAATACCTTGAATTCCAATCAAGTTTACAAAAGAGAGGTCAGTTTGGAAACCTCTGTCGAAATTAGTTGCTTCCCTGAAGGTCCTTGTGTGTAATCGGCAGAATACAACAAGGGCACAAGGGGAACGAGAAGGAGAAAAGCCACACATGAAAGGAAATGTGGTAAGGTCATGTGTAAGTTACAGGGTTTTAATGTTATTTTATGATTAAACATTTGGCCAAACATTTGATAAGACATCAAATGAAATTATTAAAAGGTAAAATAGCAGAAAATAATCCATTAAAGATGCCCAAATCAGAACTGCTAAGTTAGTTATTTCCAGAATCTGCTTATCTCGCATACGGAAAAAAAAAGCTGTGTGTGTATGGGGGTGGGTGCAGATTAGTAGATTCTAATAGTTTACCATGTAAGCTGTGTTGCTTAGTTTGCAACTGCTGATAATGGCCCCAAAATGTGCATCAAAGCTGTGAAATAGTCCATGAAACTGTTACAATGTCATTCCTTGGCATCAATCTGTAAATGCAGAAATTTACATTTAATCAGCTTTGCTAGCAATTTTTTTTTTCCCCACTGCAAATCCCTCATAATCTTTCTTTAGCTAAGTTAATCATATCTGCCCAGGCTGTGTGCAGTTGAGGTAATTATCCAAAGAATCTTGGCTTTAAAAACCACTTTGATCTATGATGTTCATATTTCTAAATGAACAGTTTTATTTTTTTGTCTGAATCTTCTACTGTTGAGTCAAATTTCCATTTTATTATTTTTCGTGAGGACAAGTTTTTGAGTACCTGAAGCATTATGTTTTGCATTTATTAAGTAGAGACATTTTGTTTAAGTAGGAATTCTTTTAACAACTGGATTTAGAAATGCTCCAATTGCATGGAAACTGCATTTTAACTATTACATTCAAAAGAACTACCTTAGATTATTATGGCTGCAAAATTCATAGTTAGAAGATCAAAATATATTTGAAAGAATCAGTAAAGTTAAAATTTGAAATGGGGTAGAAGAAGAAGTAGGGTGGCCCGTCCTTTTCTGAAGGGCATTAAAGGAATTTCTCTACTTTGGAATAGTTGAAAACTATTTCAACTAATCATTGGACCATTGGGCCCTTCCATCAGGTCTGGAAAGAAAAGAAGTAAAGGAATGATAAGGGGTTCCTTCTTCCTCCCTCCCCCATGTCCAAATTTGAATTAAATGGAAAATATTAGCTGGGTTTACAGAAACAAATGGATTTATTGGTCTTTGTTGAATTAACTGATCAGTATAGTAAAACCACAATCAATTCAATAAATGTTTCAGTGATACCAGTGTCTTGTCATATTTTGTTTGACTAAACTGACTCTTGGAATCCAAGATTCTTGTCTTTAAAGGAGCTTAGAGATAATCTAGCTCAAACCTCCCATTTTACATGCTAGGAAATTAAAATTCAAACATGTTAGTTATCTAACCTATTCATGAAAGCCTGAGGGGTTTCATTACTTTCATTCAGTCAAAATTGAAATGGTGCTGTTATAGGAAATAGCAACTACATTTCAAGGTATTAAAGCATATTTGCTTTTGCATTTATCAGTCTTATTTTTTTCTTCCCACCAGAGAACGTTTATTTCCAACAGCCCATGTGTGACCCATATGGAGGCAAGATAGCACTTTTCCACGTCACTTCCAATTATGAGGGGTGAGGATGCTGGGTCTTGCCTCCCAGTTGGGCTATATCCAATATTTTGAAATAGAATGCCCAGACTGAGTTCCCAGGCAAAGTTTACTTCCCACTGTGGAAACCAATTTTCATTAACTTAGCTCTTAGGACTCAGTTAAGCCAATCAGAACTAGACTATAGTTAAAGTCATTCCCGTAAAGAGATATGGCAGCATTTATCAAATCTGCACTGTCATAATAATCATTGGGGGTGCTTGTTAGGGACACAGATTCTCTGTCCGAAGATTCTGACTCATTAGGTTTGATTTGATACATTAGGCAAGGTTGAGAAGCACTAAAATACAGCAAGTGAGCCAATTGAGATGAGGCAGGCACAGCAGAGCATGGGTGGCTGTATCAGGAAGGAAAAGTTTAAAAGGCAAGCTCTAAACAGAAGCAGATCAGACACAAAGGCAGAGGATTTTGGTCTTATCGGGCAGAGTGTGCTTCGAAATTGAGGTCGTTGGGTGATATTAGCGGCTTTGAGAATAGGCTCAGTGCTCCAGAATCTCCCAGTTGGTGCTTCTTCTTGAATTGTCTAATTGAGGTTTATTTTGGTATATCAAACTAAAAGTCCGTGTGGGTCTTAATGTTCCCACTACCTGGCATCATTGTCACTTGATACATATTGCTGGAATTAAAATAAGATGGATTCCATAGGGATGGTGAAGAAATCTTAAACAGAGAAAGTCTTTTCGTTACAGATGATTGAGAGACTTTTTTTTTTTTTTGTCATTGGCTGAGATGACCAATGTATAAATGTATAATATGTCTTTAACAATGGCAGGACAACCTCATTTCCGCAGGGGCTTCAGTCTCTGCATCTCGTGGGAAGGACGTGCCTTTGGTGTGACAGGAGCTCTGTAAAGGTGTTCATGCTCTCAGATGGCCCAGAGCTTGCTATTAAATGCTCATCAGCATCACATAAGTCATCCCCTGAGGCCTTTTGTTTCCTGGTGGAAAGGACCTGGTAAATTATTTTAACTTTCTTGTGCCTCAGCTTCCTCATTGTAATATAGCAATAATAATTATGCCTACCTCAAAGAGTTCTTCTAAAAAAATGAATTATTAATGTAAAATGTGCAGAATAGTGCCTGGCAACAAATGCTCAATAAATTGTTAGTTATTATTACTATTGTCAGTTAAGAATGAGAATAGTTATGATGCTAAGGTTAAAAAGGAAAGAATCACTGGACTATGGGGAAGATTGATGACAATGGTGGCCCCAATTTATATTCTCCCTGTATCCAGCTCTCTGCAATGTCTCTTGGCAACTCCTCCTATCGAGAGATGGAGACTATTTTTCCAACCCTTGAATCTGGGCTGGCCTTGTGATCAATGAAATGAAGAAGGCATAAAGAGCCACTTCCTGGCCTAATTCTCTGCAGGCCTTGCACAATTGCACTCTGCCTCTTGGGCCTTTGCCTCTGCCTTGAGAAAAAGCCCAGCTAGCCTGCTGGAGAGTGAGAAACCACGTGAATGACAGGGATGAGTCATTTCAGCTGAGAGCACTCTAGACCAGCCAAGACCAGAAAACCTGTCCTTCTGAATTGGGATAAAACGAATGACCTGTAGAATTGTGAGCGAAATAAATGGTCATTGTTTTAAGCCTCTAAATTTTGGAGTGGTCGTTTAATGCAAAAATAGCTACCCAATAAAGATTATAACTAAAGATAAAGGATAGACATTAAGTGACCAATATTTGTTTATTTGCTACTCTTTGCCACCTACAAGCAGTTGGCTAATTCTGTAGAACAAATTATCCTAGAATTTTAAACTTTAGAGCTTAAAAATCTCTTAGTACAAACTCTTCAGTTTACAGATGAAGAAACTGAGACCCTAAAAGGTTAAGTGATTTGTAAGAGGTCATAGAGGTAATTGTGACCCTTGATTCATAAAGTGGTAGCAGAGTAACAGAGTCATGAAAAAGCAGAGCCGTGGCAAGTGCGTATTGATTTTGAAAACAGTAAAGAAAAGTGCTCAGACATTGGTCTCCTGAGAAGACAATGCCACCTCAGAGAGCTTAAGAGAGCAGTTCTGCGTGAGTGGGGCGGTTCCCGTCATTAGCAGTATTCACGTCCTTCTCCATTCTCCCCACCAAACATTCTCCACGGTCAAGGGCATACCCAGAGGCTACTGGCCTGAGAGACCAAATTTCTTTGAGTTTCTTAAAGATAGCCTACCAAATACAGCACATTTATATAAGCGCATTTTCTCCTCCTCCAAAATTTCATGACCAGTTGATTCTGCAGAATAATGGGTCCTGTTTGTCCTGTGTCTTCAATTATGGCCTGGCATATGACCTTGAATGCTGTTGGAAAAGCACAGTAGAGCAACGTGGTGAAGCGGAACAAGCACATTCTATGCCCTGAGGACTCAGTTGTTAGACGTCAGCTTCTCTGTGGGGTGCCTGAGAGTCTACCTCCTTCACTCACTCAGTGAATGCTTACTGAACACCTTCTAGGTGCCAAACACTGCCTACGCACTGGGGCTATAGCAACAAACAAAACAAAAGCTCCTGTTCTCAATGAGTGTATGAGTCTCCCATTGCTGTTGTAACAAACTACCACATACCTAAGTGGCTTAAAATAACATAAATTTGTTATCTTGTAATTCTAAAGGGCAGAAGTCGAAAATGGTCCCACAGGGCTGCTTCCTTCTGGAGCTTCTAGGGCAGAAGCTGTTTCCTTGCCTACATTCCTTGGCTTGTGGCCGCTTCCTCTGTCCTTGAGGCCAGCAGCACAGCGTCTCCTCTGTGACCTCCGCTTCCACCTCCACATCTTCTCTGTCTGATTCTGCCCTTCCTGCCTCCTCTTGTAAGGACCCTTGTGATTATATTGAGTCCACCCAGATAATCCAGGATCATTTCCCTGCCTCAAGATGCTTACTTTAATCGTATCTGCAAAGTCTTCTTTTATCACGGAATGTAACATAATCACAGGTTTTGGGCGTCAGGATGTGGACTGGTTTGGGGGCCCATTACTCAACCTATCACAAGGAGATTACATTTCAATAAAGTTCATCTTTATAGGATAAAGTCCAAGTTCTTGAATAGACTCAGATATATTTCTATGAGCTTCTTTATTCTCAGCCCTCTCTCTAATAAATCCCTGCTGCAAATACGTAGTTCAGCAATCCCGACATTTTTCTATAACCATCCCGCTCAGAACACATCTGCTATTTCTCACCCCCGTGACTGGCATCTGTCCGTGAGGCCCTGCTCCCCCATACCCCTTCTCTACCTCCCTGGACACTTGCCTGGCAAAATATGCAGCTAGGGCATCACCTTGCGTGAGAAACATGCCCTTCCCAATTACTCTCAAGAGACCCTGCGCCTGCCTCTACCGTCGACATCGTCACACTATATGGAACGTTGATGTGTCGTCCGTCTTGCTCCATTAATCAAAAAGTTCTTTGAGAACAGGAAGTGTGTCATTCTCTTTTTTAGCCCCATCACTTAGCATAGTATTCATGCCTGGCATATACAGTAACAGCTTAAGAAATGGTAAATGAATAAGTATTGCTGAAATCATTTATCTATTAGCTAATTATGAGAGGAAGAAGGGAGGGAGGAAAAGTTGCAGGAGTTTTCATCTCAAGTTGTTAAGAAAGTTTGGTGAAGAGCAGGTCTGTTTGCAGAGTGTGGAGAAGGCACAGCAGACGGGAAAGATGAGATGAGATTCGTGTGACTCTCAGGCAGTGATGCAGAGGAGCCCAGCGGAGCCTGAGGCGGGAAGCTTCAGGCTGCTCCTCGCAGTGGGGGTGCTTTGATGTGCGCCTGCTTTGATCCCTGCTGTGTAGCTATGGCCCAGGATGTTCTGGAAGGAAGGAAGAGTACTCACTGTGTCCTGTTCCCAGGAACCAGGGTGTGTTAGAGAAGAAGCACTTGGGGAGGGGAGGGGATTTTTTGGTGGCAAACTAATAAAATCATTTCCCAGAGGTAACTGGTCTCTCCAACACGGTTGAGAGCTGAAGCTGAAGTAGAGGATGCAGAGAGAGGACGTGGCACTGTGAGGTAAGGAAACACGGAATGCAGCATAAAAACGGAGACAAGATGAAATAGAAAAATGCGAAAGGGCTGAAGCCCACAGGTGAGGGTGGCAAACTCTTCTGTTAATGGCAGCAAGAGGACACTCAGCCATATCTGGAGGAGTGTTGTCTGCCTCGTGGACAACAATGGGAACACAGGGAGTGGCACTTCATGTACCCTACCCTGAGGAACAGGCCAACACGCGTGGACAGGTCGTAACCGGAGGAGGATCAGGGGAGACACAGAAAAACACTGAGGCTCTGCCCTTCATGGCAGGTCAAGTGGAACTTCCACTGTGTAGTTTAGTTTAAGAAGTATAAATTCTATCACTAATTATGTACAAGTTAATTCAGCCTAATTAAATTTATCTGAGATACAGATTCAGATATTCTCAAAAATTCCTTTTTGAAATAGAGCTTCCGTTTGAGAAGTTTTAAGTTCGTGCAGTAATCAGAGCCTGTGGACCATCTCAGACTAACTCAGTGTAAAGGTGTGGCTGTGTTAATCTTCCCAGGGTGTCAGAGAGCGGGAGAGAATATCATAAACTTTCAAAAAAAGGAGCATGTGGAACAAGCTTTGGAGAATTACTGTGAGAAAGTCAAGTACTCTGATGCCACACATATTAAACCGTTCAAGGGACAAACAACTGGGGGTACTTGAGCAAATATTTGATGGGACTTTATTCAAAAAGGAAGCACTCTGGAGAATATGCTACATTTTATTGTTAATTGTTCCAACACCACATCTCAGTATTCAAAGGAGTATATAAGTGGAGTCAAAATCACTGTAGTTCTCCTACAATAGGCCTAAATTACATGATTTAACACATCAGAAGGCAGGAACCTTGCCTGTTTTATTCGCCGCTAGAATAATTCATGCACATCACGAACACTCAAAATAGTTGATAGAATGAGCACAAGTGGAGAGAAGCTGAGGCATTGAATCTGTGCAAATTGTGCTTGTGAATGGGGAAAACAACTGGGATAAAAATCATGATTTTCCAAAGACCTGAGTGCCTCTGAGGCTTGGGCTTCTGTAGTTTAATCCTAGGAGAAAGTGAATAATACTGATTGCTGCATTTTTATTGAGAAATTCATTATATGCTAGATATTGGGCTGGATAATTTGGATATATTATTTCTAAAACGTATTCTAATAGTCAGAATAATTCCCCACGGTACTAGTATTATCCCTGTTTTCCCTGTTTTACAAATGGGAAAGGGGCTATGAAAAGTTAAATAGTTTTTCCAAAGTTACATAGCTAGTCAATGGCAGAATAGTGACAAATGGCAGAATAATGACAAATCCAGATCTGACTGCAAAATAATTGCTTCTTACTCATATTGCACCATTTCCAACAATGCATGTATTTTGAAAAACTTTATTCCTTATAATAGAATTAGGTCATGCTCATGATGATAAACTTGGGAAACAGAGAAATATATAGGGAAAAAATCAACCATGATACCTCCACTGTTTTGTAAACATATGGCAATACAATTGATTCTCATTTTTTGCAGCAGTTATGTTCTATAAAGTCACCACAAACACTGTATTAGTGAATACTGAACCTCAGGATTAGATTCCTGTAAGTTCAATATTTTTATCAACCAATCAATACATAACTTTGTTTTATATGTATTTCTATTTAAAGACACATTATTTAATATATATTGTTTATTCACTAACATTGAACTCACAGCCAACAGCACCATAACTCATGCCTGAAGGAAGTTTATCTAACATATATTTTCTCTGTAGGCAGAGAACACAACCTTGTTGTCCTTAGGAATATTAAACAGCACCTTAGCACTAGGGTTGGTGGCCATTTTAAACAGTGAAATCAGCAACAAAAAGCAGAAAAATGTGAAAAATGTGGTACTAAACAAATCCCCAAAAGGACACTTTTTTTTTTTTTTTTTTTTTTTTTTTTTTTTTACAGTAGGAGAGCTGAAACAAGATGGCAAAACGTCACCTAGCTTGACCTTGGCTGGAAATGTGCATGTTGGGTGATTCAAATATCACACCATTCTGGGTATGTCTCTGAGTAACCATGAAAGTGCTGCAAGCATTGATTTGAGGGTTTCAAATGAATTTCAGCAAGTAGGCAAATTTGCAAATATGGAATCGTGAATAATGAGAATTGATTATATTTCCTTCTGAGGAGTCAAAATACTGATTGCTTTTGTGAAAAATCACAGACATTGTAGAAGAGGACTTTTCAGAAACATATGCAAAGCTTTCCCATGCACAGGCTTTGGTGTTCCAGGTCTGACATTATCCATCCATCCATTTATTTCATTTAACATCTCTTGAGTAGCTCCTAAGTATATGCTAGGCACTATGATAGGTACCAGAGAGAATAAAAATGAACAAGGCAATTCCCACTCTCCAGAAGCTCCTGGTTTAACAGAAGGAGCCAGGCACATAAACAAAATATTTGAACAAAATGTGGTAAGTTCAGTAATGGACACAGACACAGGGTGTTTTGGGAGCACACACAGGAGGAGATCTGCTTAGCAGAGGAGGTGGTGCTTCAGCCAAGTACTAAGGAATTAGTCTGATTTAGCCACGTGAACGGTGGCAGAGTTTGGTGACTATTACTGTGAATAATATGCTAACAGTAGATGTTAACAAAGCCTAATTAATTTGATTCTGAAGTCTTTGGAAACAACAGCACTGTAAAATGATTAATTACTGATTATTCTAGCCTGTATCTTCAGAGAGCACAGCTTTTACTATGTCTTCTAGCCCTACCTGGACTTCACGGACCGTCATAGGATGATTAATACATATAACATGTCTTAAATGTTTTGTTAGATAGGTAAAGAATTTTATCTTATTGTAGTATTTACCAAGGTAACTGTACTTATGTTAGCTTTTCCACATAAATAGCAAGCTCCGCTTCCCCAAGTAGAGTGCTTTGTAAAAAAGTCTGCAAATAGAAATCATCGCTTACTACATAATGCAGAGCTAGCAGGTGAATATGTATAGCTCAGCCCCTACTTCCTGAGAGGATGGATCTTAGTTTATTCTATTATCAATTTTGAGGAAAATTATATACAGATTCCCTTAAGAGTATATATTATGACTTCAGAGAAAGTTTACCCAAAATCTGAATTGCTCAGTTAAAACTTCTCTTTTCTGTCTTGTTTCATTTAGAAGCAAAGATTAGAAGGGGACGAGTAATTGTCATACATTTTTTTATATAAGGGTATTCTCAAATATGCTCCTTTTCCAGGTATTTACATTTATTTTTAATGTATTAAAATTTATTAATTTTTATAAATTAAAAATTTACTAGTGTTTTTATTTAAAAAGGTAATGTACATGGTTGAAATTAAAACAGTACCAAGGATATATATACATATATAAAATATATAAAGAAATAAGGCTCCTTCGTATCTCCAAAATTCAGCAACCACTATTTATCAATATCTTGAGAATATCTTACAGAAATATTCTATGCAGGTACTAACATATATATCTATATTTAAGTCTTAAAAAAATCAGAATGAGAAGAGATAGAGGACAGGATGAATAAGTTTCCCAGGAAGACAGTTCCTTCAAACTTAATTTTCTCTAAAAGGGTAATGACATATTTATAATTCTTAAACTTAGTACAAAGGCAACAGGTGGTCATGAGGTTTTTTTTTAAATTTTAATTTTAAGGCAAAGGTAACTATTATTAATTGAGGACATACTGTATGCACATTCTGTATGAGGCACTTTATACGTGTTATCTCACTGGAGCTCTCAATGTCATGAAGAATGTATTATTCCCATATTATAAATAAGAAAACTGCATCTCAGAGAGATTAAGTAAAATTTTTAAAGTTTCACACAGCTGGTAAGTAATGGAGCCACAATTAAAACCCAGTTCTGTATGATTCCAATATCTATGTTCATTCCATGTCTATTCCAGATCCTGCACATTACGTTTAATATTTTGATAATAAATCTGGATATGATAGTTGATATGAGCTTAGTGGTTAAAAACATTCCTAACAGGGGTCTCTACCTGAAAATTCACTCTTTTAAAATGTGTGATTAATATTACTGTATTTCACATTATAAAGCCATAAATATTTAGTAGAGGCAAATCCCTTTAAAGAGATTTCCATAGACCACAAAGAGCTGTATCCGAGGAGGCCTGCAGGTGGCACTGCTGCCTGCGAGTCTCTAAAATCTCACTCACAGCGTTCTTAAAAAATAAATACATAAATAATTACTTCAGGAACTATCCAACACTGATTCCAAAAGTTAAATTTCAGCCAATGTTTAAGTGATTTATAAATTGTGTAATTTCTTCCAATTTATAGTTGAAACTGACATTTAATTTTCAACGTAATGAGCAGTGAGTGTGACGCTTCACAGAATTCCAGCTCAGCAACAGTGATATAAGTCTGAGTGGCTGAGACACATGAATATCAATTAACCTAGGAAAGAAAAAGAGATTTGGATTCTTTGCTTAAGCATAAGGTGCTGCCTGACAAACCAAACCACTTAAGAGTCAGAAGACAGATTGAGACTGCTAAGATCTAAAGATGGATGCAGTCCTTAGAATTTCCAAGTTATAAATCAGAAAGCTAATGAAAACACATGAATATAAAAGCCTGAGACTTTGTACATGATGAGCAAGCATGGCAGGTCGTTTATCACTGTATTTTTAGTGTTATCATGAATTTTTAAGAGAAGTTATTGCTAATCTCTAACCCCAGCTAATCATATGAGTGTTAGAAGACAAAAAGACAACTCCTTTCTCTTGAGTAGTTAATAGCCAAAGTTCTAGAGACAGAACACTACAAGATTTGTATAGGTCTGTATCTGGATAAGATTATGGGAGATTTAAACTTTCTTCATTGATAAATCATCTATAATAAATAGATATTACTTTTAAATAAGAAACACTAAATTAAAAAATCACCAAAACTGTTGTTCTCATTTCTTCTGTCTGTCTCTCACATATTAACACAAACCCTTTTTTGCTTGTTTTAATTCTAGGGATCCCTTGTAGTGAATGTGGGATGTTTTCAACAGATCCTCATTCAGTGCTGAGTCATTTATTCCCCCAGCTGCCAGAAATATTGGCTGCATTCCTCTTTAGGGACTGCGCTTGGCTAAAGGCAGCTGCCTTACCCAAGGTTACATCTACTCCCCAGGAGCAGCCCATATCCAGAGACTGGTTTATACTAAGGTACAAAGATCAGTCCCATTCCTTAATTTGGGACAATTCTGAAAGGTCATCTCTGCTCCAGAGCCCCCTATGGGATCAGCTGAGGCCTCTGTCGCTACTGCATTGCAGTTCAGATTCTTATTCTGCCCCAACCCATCTCCATCACTTTCTTACAAGTGTTGGTCCCAAGTAAATCTCCTAACCACAAGTATTTGTTTCAGTATTAGGAGCAACATGACCTAAGATAGTTAAAACTAGGAATACTCCTAGGAAGCTGTCACCAACTCCCAGCCAAGACAGCGTATCTTAAACAATATTACTCAATTGTTTCTTGGATTGTACAGATTTTGACAAGAAATCTACCTTCATTCTTACATTTTGTTCCTCTGTATGTTTTTTTCTCTGGCCACTTTTAAGATTTTTCACTTTATCACCAGTTTTCAGCAACTTGATTATACATGCGTTGGTGTGGTTTTATATTTCATTTGCTTGAGGTTACTTGAGCTTCTGTGGGTTTGTGCTCTTCATCACATCTAGAAAAAAAATAGCCATTATTTTAGTCAATAATTTTGTATCCTCCCTCCTCTCTCCTTTTCAGCCTCTAATTGCACGTGTTACAGAGTTTCATATTTTTACACAGCTCACTGAGGCTCTGTTCACTTTTTTTCAGTTTTGTTTTTTTCTGTATTTTGGATAGTTTCTATGGCTGTTTTCTAATTCACAGATCTTTTCTTCTGCTGTATCTTATTTGCTCTTAATCTCATTCCATTAATTTTTTTCATATTGGATATTGTATTTTTCATCTCTTGAATTTCTATTTGGATCTTTTTTATAGCTTCCATTTCTGTTACTGTATTCCTGGTTTCTTTTCTATCCTTGAGTATGTTTATAGTTTTTTAATAATAACTATTTTAACAGTTGTTTGTTAATTCCATTATCTCTGCCATTTCTGGGTAAGTTTCTATTGGTTCATTTTTCCCCTGGGTATGGGTCAGATTTCTCATTTCTTTGCATATCTGGTCATTTCTGATTGGATGCTCAACAATGTGGTTTTTACATTGCTGAATGCTGGATTTTGTTCTATTTGTTGAATGTGGAACTTTGTTCTGGCACATGGTAGGTTACTTGAAGAATAATTTGAACATTTTAAGGTTTGCTTTTAAGATGTTAGGGTAAATCTATAGTAGCTTTTATTCTAGAACTATTATTTATAATTTGGTCCTGCTACTAAAGCATAGCTTTATTGAGGTCGCCACCCAATGTCCCATGCCACAAGGTCTCTCCATTCTGGGTGGTGGGGATGTGAATTATTCCCAGCTGTGAGATCCAAGAACTGTTTGGTTTACTACTTTCCAGTCATTCTTTTCTTAGCCTCCTTAATGACTACTCATTTTTTACACCCATGCCAATTAATAATCAACAAAAACCTCTAGGAAACTACTCTGCTACTCTGCAGATCTCTGGAGTTTTGTTTTTTGTTTTTGTTTTATTTTTTCTTCTCTTTTTGCAGCTTTCCCAGTCATCCTGAACTCAGTTGTCTCCAGTTTCTCAATGCAGTGAGACCACTGGGCTTTATTTTGGTTCCTTCACCTGGCGACTGCCTCCAGGCAATAATCTGGTGCAATCATAAGGTTTACCTCCTTTGTTTTCCTTTTCTCAGTAAATCCAATGTCTGAAAATAGTTGTTTCATATATTTTGTCTGGTTTTCTGGCTACTTATGGCAGAAAGGGCAATTCAGATGTCAAATAATGTATGTGAAGCTAGGCTTTGATACAAAAAAATTTTTTTTATAATGAGCAAAAGTCAACACTGTTTTGTCTTAAACATTCTGTTTCTTCAGTGCACATTCTGAAAGGTTTTCAGAAGAGATAAAACAGCTAAGATATACTTTTTTCTCAATTCTGAGAAAATAAAAGATTCTTAATAAAAGTTAATTCTGAGTTAAATTATTCTGAGTTGCCATACTTTATTGTATTTAGAACTATTAAATTTATTTGGGTGAACTGACCTTTCAATTTAGTTTAATATTAAAACCAGCTATCCTTCACTTCTTTCCCATAAATATTTCAACACCACATACACATGTGCATATGCACACACACACGCTCACACACACACACACACACTCATCACCTTCAAAGTCAAAGGGTGATATATTTGTTGGTGTTACAGATTATCAGGGTATAAAATTCCAGAACTATCTTTAATTCCATCAAACATGAGGTCAAAAAATTACCACTATAGGGTAGAAAATATATTGTAAGATACTAGAAATTTGATAGGAAAAGAATTTTAATGAGTAGAGATCTTAAGTTCAATACAAGGCAAGAAGAAAGGACTTAAAAATTGAACATAGGCTTGCTAAGTTCAAGACTACCACAATAACTTCGTTCGGTAGATATTCATATTTTAAAGTTGAGGGGACTCAGAGTTTAAATTTCTCAAGGACAGAAAGGTGAGCTTGTGGGAAATTCCATGTATTTTCCACTACTAAATGCCACATAACTGTCTGGACAATGTGGGGAGGGAGAGTGGGTCTATTAGCACTAGATATTGGGGATAGTAGAAGGCAATAATTTCTACGATCAGAACTGTAATTTATAAAACAACCAGACATCATTTGATCTTGTGGAAACTGTGCATTCCAAGTTAGACTATTTTACACCTCTTTAAATGTTTAAATGTATATCCTTCCCACTGCCCCTTTACTCTCAGCAGTTGAATTTATTTCCCGAGGAAGCAGAAGCAATCAGAATAATTTCTACATGCCACTAACATTGAATCTACCAATCAAACCTTCTGTATCTGAACTTAAATATTCTTCCTTTCTTTCTGTTACAATGTAATCTGTCCATGCTCCAGCGTAGGCTAAGCCCTGTATGCTTGTGCACTGGATCCCGTATGCTTTCAGATTCAAGCATATTACTTCTGAAGATATCTACTTTCCTTCCTCATCCAAGTTTCCCTCTACACTAGATCAAAAATTTTCAACCACTGTGTATAAGAACCTTTGTCTTATAACTTAAAATAGCTTAATAAGATTCCTCAATTGTTCATAATTTGTTTTTGCTCATGTCTGCCCAAAGCAATTGAGAGGACCACATTTTTGCTAAGATCTCTTCTAGTGTTAAAATTCCAGATGATTCTAGTAATAATAGCTAATATTTAGAGTGCTTATTCCACGCTAGACACCGTGAAAAACACTTTACATGCATTCTCATACTTAATCCTCACAACAATCCTAAAAGAGAGGTACTATTATAATCTTCATTTTACAGATAAGAAAACTGGGGCTTAGAGAAATTAACTTGTCTGAGGTTACTCACTAGTTGATAGCACGGAAGGATTCAAACCTAACTTCAGAGTTCATGTTATTAGTGTTAAACCATGTATTTTGTAATCTCAATTGTATGTGCACTAATGAAAATGAAAGTTTACTGTCTTTATAATATTTATATATTTAATGTCAATAAATACAAAAGCAAAGTTAATTGTTACAAACTCACAATAACTTTTATCTCAATTTGTAACATAACTCACATTATCACATACTTGTAAATAGGAAAAGTTTTAGCATACAAACACCTTGTAAAGAATTCTAATTTGGCTCAATAATTTTAGAGTCATGATTTCTGGGTTAAAGTTACAGTTATAATTTCTGTCCAAGTTTTTAATAAAAAATGGTATTGTTAAATGGAATGTCATTTTATAGATAGTAAGAAATTACATTGAGAAATCAGAATAGTCATTAAACATTAAAAGTCTATTACATCCTAGGCATTATGTATTTCTTTACACTTAAGGAACAGATATTTAAAAAATCTTGGAATAAAAAATCGAAGACAACTTGCTTCAAGTTTGTACCAAGTTAATCAAGCAGAAATATGGAGAACCTTGTGTTAAGATGAGAGGCATTTATACTTGGCATTTTCTTCCAATGAATACAAAGTCAGTGTGCTCCCATCTTGACATTTATTTAAATGTTTACAAAAAAGCATTTAAGGCACTGATTCTCAAAGTTGGCTGAATATTAGACATCACCTAGAGAATTAAAAAAAATACTGATGCCAATATAACACCCCTAAAATTCAGATTTAATTGGTATAAGGTAGGCCCTGGGCATACAGATGTTTAAAACTCCCCACATGATTCTAATGAGTACCAGCTTAAAAACTGCTAGCTTAGAGAACTATTCCATAATCATAGAAGTCAGTTTTCAGCTGAAGGATTCCCTATACCTTGACTTCAGTGAGTATATTTTTATTTTAAGCATTTGATAGGTGTATCTCACTTAATTAGAAAATAAATACCTTAAGGGAAGATATTTTGTTTTATTCATCATTATTTCCACATATCAGGAACAATGAAAGGCACATAGCAGTTGCTAAATAAATATCTTTTAAATGAATATATGATTGCCTTATACTTGTCTTAAATCACTACCTTCTAGTAGATTATGAAAATAAGAATTCAAAATACATTGAACAAATTAATGACTAAAGCAGTCAAAATAATGTTTAAGGCAAATTCAAAATCTTGTAATATATACACGTTTTAAAAATACGTACATATATATATAAATAGGTAAAAAGTAGAAAAAAAATATACAAAAGAGTGCAACATTTAGCAATTGAGAATTAGTTCATTGAGCTTTCATATAGTCTTCACATTCTTCAACTTAGAAACAAAGAAGTAACCCTAAACAACTAGTTCTTCAGCTAATTATCTATGGACTTGTACATATAAGTTTTCTTTTATGAATAGAATTACAGCTTAATCTTGATGGACACAGCTCAGTTTTCAAAATTCAAGTAAATACAATTTTAGTACACATGACGATAGCTTTTCCTGATAGTTGTATTAAAAACAAAAGATTGCTCCTGGTTAAAATATTTGGTATCATCTATTGTTATGTGCTGTCAGTTGAGAACTAGTAGTTTCTTAGCAATCTCATATTGATAAACAACTATTTTGGCACCTCCCTACATAATGTGTTTATCTAGGAAGCCCCCGTTAATAACAGACTTCCTTTTTAGTAGCTAGAATCTCAGATATGGCTTCATATATCAAAGTTCCGTAAGTATTACATAATTTTTAATTCAGTTAGTATCTTAGACTACGAAACTTTGGTTTTCTTAAAATCAGCATTGGTTGCTTGATTGTAGGTTTGTCACCAAAAAGTGCTGCTTCGCTTTCTGTGGTTGGAAATCTTTTCTGGTATATCAAGGGATATTCCTTCTGAAACTGAAAAATGAGGCAAAGAATTAGAGGGTATTTAAAATTATTTCCCTAGCTGAAGTCAGTGCTTAACATTTTATAAGAATTCAGTGCCTTCTCAAAGAATTATTATAGAAATGAAAATCCTTTCATTTTGCCCTTGACTCTCCCTCTTTTCTCTTATATGAAAGGTATTTAATACACTGTAAGATCTCTTAGATCTCCCTTAGCATTAACATTCCAGGAGTCTCTTCAGTTGCTAATTCTCCCTCTCATTTCCAGAACTACTTCTTTCCCACTGGTCAAGTCTATGAAGGTTGCAAGGATGTATAATTCATATCTGAGTGTCTCAGACTTGTTATTGGACTTGCGAGATCTTGTGGCTACTGGGTTTTTAGAGTTAAAAATTCTAAAGGATAGTGATAAGTCAAAGATATGTATTATAATCCAGATTTTACAATTCCTTTCCCAGGCTAATCCAAGCTATAATTACACAAAACACAAGTAGTAATGGAGAATATCTATTATTATAATTATTATTTAGAAATTCAGGATAATGAATAAGATCAGGTAGTCACTCAAGTATTTTTGAAGTAGTTTAATGTACACATACAATGCAGCAAAATATATAGCCTATATATCCAAAATATTAAAAGAAATTAGATTCTAAATGTTATTAAAAAACAACCAGTAACAGCGTATTAGAAAATATTTACATGATTGAAAATTTGTTCATTCTCTTACCTGTTTTAGTTTTCTTCTTTTCTCCTTTAGAGGTAAACTCTTATTTTTAATAATAGTCTCTAAAAGTTCTGCAATTGCAGCTTGAGAGGTAGAAACCTTTTGTTCATCAAACTCCTGAGCACTGATCTGCTTACAGTATGAATAAATTGGCAAAGGAGCAATTTCTCCATCTTCAGGATTTTTAATCTGTAGTGAACAAAATGATAAGTTTGTTAATTCTGGTTATGTTCTTATTAAATATATGGTAAAGTGTTTTTTGAAGAGATATACTACCTAGTATTTTTCTACGACTCAAACAGTCAACACATTAAGAAAACTATGTGTTATGCAGGAGAGTAGTGATGAGTAAGATCTAAATCCCAACACTACATCTACTAGCTTTGTAGCCTTCAGCAAGTTATCTTATTCTTTTAACTGTAAAATAATAACAATCTAAGTGACATTTTAATTCATCTTAAAACATTAATGTTCTGAATTAATGTCCTACTTTTTAGCAATGATCAGCATATTTACTGAAGTCAAATACTTTTAGTTTTCCAAAACATACTGTTTTTGAGGCCTAGAGGCATGGGCAAAGCCTATAACATCCGTTGATAAGAAAGAAATTGGGGATAAATAGGGGATAGTTTAAATTATGATAAACCAGGGCAATATTAGAATGGTATATATAGGAAAAACATGAACACATTTGTTGGGGAGCCAGAGACTGAATATGGTAGGTATCTCTTGTTCTGGCTGCTGAGTATTCCTTCTCTCCTCCTTCTAACAGTTCCTTCCCATTTTACCCCCTGTACTCACCTTTTTTGAAGATAAATTCTCCTCTAATCTATGTAGAACCAGAGTATGATCCTCCCTCCATTCTACTCACTCTCAACCTCCCAAAGGATGCCCATTTAACCTTGATTGGGCCAGTCAAGACTCCGTACCAGAACTTTTCAAATTACAGGTGAAGGGATAGCTCTTTCCTTTGCATTGCAAACTTAAGCCTGTGATTCCTCATCATGTGAAGGAGCCATTGTCAAATACAGGACCAAAACAGAAATAAGAGATGGAGGGATAGAAATAGAGTCCTATAGCTATTTAAGTCCCATATTCTGTCTACATTCCTGACTTTTAGAGGTTGTTTATATGAGCTGATAAAGTCTCCCTTTTTGATTAAGCTAGTTTGAGATGAGTTTGCCACTTGCAACTGACTAATGCGGAGAACTTAAGACTCACAATACTTACATGTCCCTTTTTTAAGTAGTCAAGATGTTTCTCCACAGCAGTCTGTAAGTAAGAGGGTACTTGAAGAATTTCGTGATGATGATCCATTAAGAAAGAAACTAATCTTGCAGCAAGAAGCTCATCAAGATCCACTTCTTCGGCACAGCATAGCACACACCGAGAAAAAGTATGTATCATCTAGAAACATATTAAAAGATATGAATTTAAAAACCCAAGGTTTCATATATATTAGAATATCAGTAATTTTCAGGTGGCATTATATGAAGTATTGAGATAAAACGATAAGCAGACCAGCTTAAAAATGAGGACAATAATTTATATAATTAGGAAGGTAAAAATTCTATTCTGTTTAAGTCTGTTTTTAAAGTATTTCCTTAATACGATTCTAAAGGATTAAAAAAGGCTTAGGTTTTTCTTTAATTTTGCCACAATTTTATCAGTTAACACCACAGGTTCTATTAATACCATATAGAGACATTCTTTAAGCTTAAAGACTGCCAGAGAACAATAACTTATTATGTTAAATGAATCCCACAAAAACACAAACCAGGAGAATATATAACATATAGAACACCTATATTCATAAGTGGTTGCAAAGTTGGCAACATTATCTTTTGAAACTTAGGAAGGCAGTTTTTAATGCTTATTCTATTCGTCTTTAAACAGCAATTTAATACAGATTTTTTAATTCCACTATAATAAATCTTCAAATCTTGAGATAAAATTTTTGTTTCAAAACTCATTACTCTCATTCATATCCATATAACCCACTAACTCTAACACATACACTCCTCATTCTAAAATAACTGGAATATCAGAATTCTGTTTTAAGTATTTTGCACATAATAGATGATCAAAATATTTACTGAATTGAAATATTTTTAGTTTTATTCTTACATGTCAGTCAGGTTTTCCTATCTCCTTCGAAGGCTCAGTCCTCAGCTTTTTGCACTTGTTCTACATTCTTAACCTGGCAGAGCTCATCTGCTCTCAGAGGTTTAACTATCATCTCCCATGTGCATGACTCAAAAAATTAGCCCAGGCCGGGCGCGGTGGCTCACGCCTGTAATCCTAGCACTCTGGGAGGCCGAGGTGGGCGGATCGTTTGAGCTCAGGAGTTCGAGACCAGCCTGAGCAAGAGCGAGACCCCATCTCTACTAAAAATAGAAAGAAATTATATGGACAGCTAAAAATATATATAGAAAAAATTAGCCGGGCATGGTGGTGCATGCCTGTAGTCCCAGCTACTCGGGAGGCTGAGACAGGAGGATCGCTTGAGCTCAGGAGTTTGAGGTTGCTGTGAGCTAGGCTGACGCCACGGCACTCACTCTAGCCTGGGCAACAGAGTGAGACTCTGTCTCAAAAAAAAAAAAAAAAAAAAATTAGCCTTGTCCCCTGATCTTTCTTCACCAGGCTCACATTTCCAACATTCTGTTGGATAAACTTCACTTGGATGTCCTGTAACTTCAAACCTCAAAAGTACAAAATGAAAATTATCACCTTCCTTCTCTTGTCTCTCAAAACATCTTCCCCTCTAAATTTCCTATGTTTTTAATAGTTTCATAATAACTGAAGAATAATTCTTTTTTATGTTGTCTGTCATTCTTAAAGAACTGTCCTTAATAATGAGTAGAAGAAAGCATAGCTCCAGGTTTCTTCCTATAAAAACCTCTTGTAAATTAAAGTTGAGACTGCTTGGCAACAGTGCCTCCTAACTTCTTGCCCACAATGACATACCTTCCCACAACCATACTCTCTGAAACATTCTAATTTACTGTAGTATGTCCCATTAGTTCTCTACTTCTGCAGTTACAGTGCCCTTAAGCTTTCAACAGTACCCACATCTCCTTTTCCTTCCCCACCATACAGAATTGGCACAAGGCAACATACTATAGTCTGATTATCTGGTCAATTACTGAAGTGATGCAGGATGAGTGAGGAGGCCAAGTCTTCAGTTAAGATTAACATCAAGTAGTGAAAATATAATAGACTGCACACAAAGGATGAATATACCAAACATTCTGCTGGTAGGAAAAGTCAGAATTTAAGGAGACTTTCTAACCCAAGAATCTAGGACTTCAAGACCAAGACACCACTTGGGCAGTACTTTTATATAATTTAGTTTTCCTTCTTTGGTTTATGAACCACAGCTTATTCTTTCTATAAGAAATCAACTTACCAGTGATCTTGTACCCATTGCATCATGAAGTTTAGGCATATCAACATTTTGACTCATTCGGGAAATCATACGCATTAAAAGTTGAAGCTTTCTACGATTTGGTGGGGGGAGTAACAAACAACACAACTGTAGTGCATCGATGGCAACCCTCTCTAAATGTGGTTGCAGCAAACCTAGAAGGCAAAGTTCCCCCCCCCAAAATCATCAATGATTCTAGTTGCTTTCATACTACCAGTATATACAGTTATATAAATAAGTAAAATAATATCTTAGTATTTCATTAACTATTTCTAGAAATTTCTAAATTCCTCAAAAGCATAGTAAGATTCTCATTATTTTCTTTACAACCTATTTCTAAGTATTAAAATCCTTTGCTTATTACAAGTAAAGCAACTCAGAATAAGTGAAATTAGAGGAAAAGAAAAGTGCTTTAGGTAAGTAGAATAAATCTTAGTTATGCCATGACAAAAGTCTTATACAATAATTCCTCTTGGAGGAAAACAATTAAGCAGTTTTGGAGAAGAAAAGCCAGATAAGCAAAACACAGAGTTAGTAAACGCTAAAGTTAATATTGCATGCATTGAAAGCAACAACCTTACTTTGTGTGCCAGTCAACATAGAAGAAGCTGGAGGTAAAGAATTTTCTGTAAGTTCTATTGTACTTTTGCAGAGTCTTTTATTGATTGTGGTACTAGACTCTCCGAGTTCACTTCCCATAGCTGTTTGCATGCTTGTGCTGCCTTGTCCAAGATTTGGTTTCATGATAATTTCAGCCACAGGTGTATTGATATAACTATTCCTTCTTGTACTACTTCTTAAAAGCAAACTCTGAGACCTACAAAGCTGTTTTGACTTGTATTTCCCATTATATAGCTCCTCTTGGTCTTGAACAGTCAAAGTAGAGGTTCTCTTAAAACCAACACTGAATGGCTTTTGTTTACTTTCCTGTGAATGAAGATTCAATAGGAATTCCTGTTTGGGCTCAGATTCTAAAAATTGTTTATTATTTTGTCCTTCTATGTTCAGAACAGATTGATGGAAGACACTGGACATCTCTTTACTTGGATTCCCTGGCATATCTATAATTCCTTCCAAAGAATAGCACCTTGGTTTGATGTTAGAGGATAGAACATGCATACTACGTAAGCCTATTAAATTATGACAACTTCCTCCAATTATGTCATTAGCACTTGCTCTTCTGTTTTTTAAATTAACTAGCTGCATTTTCTTAGCACATCTTTCTTGAAATCCTTGATCACTTATCTGTAGTCTCTCAGTAGAATCTGATTCTTCTTTGTTTTTGTCTTTATGAAGCAGACTAAGAAGAAGACACTCAGTTGATTTGAAGGAATTCAAATTGTTTAAGTGAAGGGTTTTTGAAGACTGTGGATGGTCTTGGATTTTATGTATTCCACTGGGTCTATCTGAAACTGTGATGTAGCCACAAACAACTACCAGGAAATGAAACAAAAATTAAGATGCAACTGTATGACAGTGGACAAAAATAAAACAACAATAGTAAAGCTAAAAAATAAAGCATCACTATAGTATATGTTGTTAGTATAGTACAAATAGCAGTTGCTTAATTCAGAAGCCACTTAAATAGGACACATGCAACATTCGGTTACAAACGTGCAAGACTGATAGCTGGTTTTCCCACTTGTGATATAAATGACTTAAAAACAATTATTTCAATAGACTAATTAAATGGATTGAGCCAGAACACATTTAAAGATATCTGCTCTCAGTCTGTAAAGTACCAGAAACCTCTTAATTATAAGACAACTTTGGTATAATAAATATACATATTTGGTTTTTGTGCTTGGTTCCTGGTATGGAGTTCCTAAGACCCTTGGAATTTCCTAATGATGAAAGTGTTTTGTTATTCATAACAAGCCTATTTGAGCATACCTAAATTTATGCTAAAGTGACTCACAGCTGGCCATGCTTAGAGGGTTGGAACTTTCATCCCCACCTACACCGTCCTAAGAGGGGAAGGGGCTGGAGATTGAGCTCAATCAACAATGGCCAGTGATGTAATCAATGATGCCTAAAATGAAACTTCAATTAAAACTCTAAAAGAAGCAGGCTGGGGAGCTTCTGGGTTGGTGAACACATGGACATAATGAGAGGGTGCTGTGCCTGGAGAGGGCAGGGAAATTCTGTCACCCCCTACCCCTATGCCTTGCCCTGTGCATCTCTTCCATTTGGCTATTCTTGAATTCTATCCTTTATAATAAACTGATAATCATAAATAAAGCACTTTTCTGAGTTATATGAGTCATTGTAGTGAATTATTGAACTTGAGAGAGGATCAAAAGAATCCCTGAATTGGTAGTTGGCTAAGAAGAAGTGCAAGTAGTTTGGGGACCTCATTTGCGTCTGGGCACTGGAGTGAGGGCAGTCTTATGGAACTGAGCCCTTAACTTGTGGGGTCTGGGCTATCTTTAGGTAGGTAGTGTCAGAATTGAATTGAACTGTAGGACATTCAATTGGTATCAGGAAGAACTGGTATTGGAACAACATAACTTGAATCATTGAAAAATGACATAATAGCAACCATAGT
Organism: Eulemur rufifrons; assembly: GCF_041146395.1. Lineage (NCBI taxonomy): Eukaryota > Metazoa > Chordata > Mammalia > Primates > Lemuridae > Eulemur > Eulemur rufifrons. The sequence goes on from NC_090990.1 coordinate 52,360,451, forward strand.
ATCACTGAATTTTGAAATAATTTATAGCTTGCCACCTTCATATATACTTATGCTTTTAGATCTTTTAAATTATGAGAAACTTTTAAACTGTAATAAATTTAAATAAGTAAAATCCATACATACCCAAAATGTTCACAAATAATTCGTAATATTCAAAGGTAAGTAGAGGTTCAGGGAGACCTAGAAAATAATCTGCAATTGTTCTAAATACATCTCGCTCAAATCCAGCATAAGTTGGATTATTCATATCATTACTTCTTGGCCCTAAGAAGTAGAAGGCAGAAGAAACAAGCAAAATATATTTTAATTTAAATATAATTGTTAAATATACTTAAACCTGTATTTCATAAAGGAGCAACAACATATTTAACAACACATTCTGCCACAATTAAAAAATTCAAAGGGTTGTGTACATCTCATTCCTTATTATCTTTTCATTAAAAACCACAGTCAATTGCTAGCATTTTGTTTTATTTAATAATTTTACACCTAAAAATTGTACATAAAGCAAAATCTTAAATATCATATTTTAAAAGCATCAGGGAAGTCTATTTTAATGAGATTTTATTGCAATTCATTTTGTAAAGCAAAGAATATTTGGATAATGCAAATAATTCCTCCCAATTGTCTTTTGTAAATTACATTTTCATGAATAAATTTTGCCTGACATGAAGCATATCCTTAATGAATTTAAATAATATCCTTACATTGTTGTTTCTTAAGCTTAACACAACTACTGAAATAATCATGCCTATTCATTAGTATTTTCCTCAGAAATAAGATTTGATCTCATTTTATAGATAAGAAAATTATGGCTCAGAGTAATTTGCCCAAGATGAAAAAACCCTTTGATAGCAAAGTTAAAATTAGAACTTAGGGCAGTGTAAAATGAGAGCAAGGCCCAGGACTTCTAGGTCCAACAACATTTCAAATGTGGTCCGTGGATTACATACATCAGAAACATCCAATGTACCTATTAAAAATACAAATTCCTCTACACAGACCAGAATCTTTGAAGGTGGAGCCAGAAATTCACTCACCTAGAAATGTTTGCGTCTGGGTCACTGAGTGGTTTCCAAACACTGACTCGAGAACCTTCATTACGAGGACCTTCTGGGGACATGGTTAAAAAGATTCCTGACCTACTGAATCAACTGAATCAGAATCTTTGGAGAGTCTCCCAAGTGACTGTGATATTCATTCAGATTTTAGAGTTACTATGCTATTTTGCAAGTTAAAATCTCTCTTTTCCCAAACCTAAATAATATTTCTTACTTCTCTGACCAAACTTAGATGGTCAACACTTTTGAAAAAGGATTAAAGAAAACAATTTACAAACACACACACACACAATAGCTTAACACATTAACTGCCATGTGAGTGGTATTTAACTCATGCTAGTTTTGAGCCCAGGGCCTCGTGAAGCATATATAACTCACGCATCTCTTTACCTTGGGAGCCGTGTGAATTATTTTTCAAGTTGCATATACTCATGCACAGACAAAAACAAAAAAATAACAAATTTTTCATTAAATTAGAAAGGATCATTTGTTTTTGAAGTTTTTATTCTATTTTCATAATAAAACACCGTGGCCCCAAGGAAAAAAATTTTTTTCTAGTGTAGCAGCCAATGTGTTAAAGGCTAATATGGGTTTTATGTAGTACAAAATAGATAATTTTATAAGGATATAAGAAACATTCTTAGTATGTAGAATAAAAGATTTGATAATTAGAAAGTTTTCTAAGACAGAAAATATATGTTTTACTGGAACTAAAATTATAGAATTTATCTATAGGTTTGAGCTCTAACTCCTTTGTATTAACAGAAGACTCTCTAAGGCTTAGCTTTCTCCACTGGAAAAAAAAACTGGGGATGGTATACTGATTACTGATTCCTACACCTCGCAAGATTACTATGGGAGATTGAATAACAAGTAAAGTAAAAGTCTTAATACTACCTCTGGCTAAAAACATTGTTGTTAAATTGGAATCCAGTAAGTTATATATTCGGTATCATTTAGGTAAAACACAAACTGGGAAGATACAAATCCCTAAAGACAGGATGTCAGAGAAATCCCTGTACAGTATGCTTATATGAATTGCTAACCATGAGCCAAGGAAAGAAAGAGCAGGGCAGTTAGGTAGAAAAGGTAGAAAGAGAAACTAAAAAGTCTTAAGCTTATGACCAAGATTTTTTCCTTAATTTGATAAATAAAACATTTCTGTAAACTTACATTATTGATTTTATCAGTATTTGTTCTATGCCATTTTGTCATACCGACACCCAGTGGACAACAAAGGAATATAAATGTATCCTGAACATTTAGTAAAACCCCATTAGTATTTTAGAAAATACTAATTTTATAAGAACCAGAAAACTATACTGGTAACTAAAATTATTAAAATATAATTTATCATTTGATGATTTAGAAAACTATACCTTTGTACATTTTAAAAATTATTTTTGAAAGCAATTAGGGTTTTGCCCTTGAACCGGGGTCTTAAGTTATAAAAATCAATTGTCATTGATCACTATGGAAAAGCTTGATCAATGAAATGCTAAAAGAAAAAATTGCTAATTAGTGAAAAATGATCTTTTTTTCATAAACATCAAAGTCCCATTAATACATTCTATGGTATACAAGCATGTTATAAAGCAACTTGAATGTTGCAACCATGTATAATGGCAAAGAGGCAGAAGTGGGCTTTATGAGACTTCATTTCTGGTTGAAACTTTTCCACTTACAAGCTGTCACATGAACTCTGTACCTTACTGAGGCAATTAGTGTAGATTTTACCTAAAAATCCTTTGAGATCCTCTAGCCTATGATTTTATGATTTATGTGAACTAAGCCATATATGATGGGCTTAAATTAAAAAATTATCTTCTACATAGAAAAAGTTAAGGGCTCCATAATGTAATCAATTCTACTTGACTTTCATTTAAACATCAAGAGAAATAATAAACGTTAATTTTATCAAGATTTTTATAAATTATTTAAAAAATTTGTTTTTTGTTAAATAATATCAATGTAAAACATATATACACATATATTTCGTTTAACTTACAATTTGCTAGGCACTTCATGGCAGATAATACCCAGTGAGGAAGGTCATCTACACATACAAAAAATTAATATTGTTTAGTAAATCACACAACTTCTATGATAATATATTTTAAAATTTCATATTTATGTGTAATTATATGTACATACATAAATGTATGTATTTATACATGTGTATTACTAGGATTAAAAACTATTACATGTTTACTAAGACATAGGGTCAAGTCAGTATTTTAAAATATAAAAGTCTGAAAAAGTTATAGAGATCTTGAGTTTGACTCTATTCACATTACATAAAACAATTAGTTAACCTCAAATCAAGGATTAATTATTTTCAGGGGTGTTCAGATATGAACTCAACATTCATCTTTATCTCTTTCCAGCTCTGTTTCTGTCCTGCCTATTGCTATGCTATTTGAATATCACTGATTTGGGTGAGACCTATGATTGAAACGAACTATCTGAATGTTAGGGTGCTTTTATAGCAAGGCTTGCTTGAAGTCTTTCAATTGCTACTAACTAGCAGTTTTTTGACACAAACACATAAACCATGAATATACTTGGCTTGAAAAGTTTATGGTTACAGAGAATAGAAATCTTAAATGAGAGCACATACTGTTATTTTAGATAACGGAAGAAGGGACTGGGCCAAAGCCACATGCATATGCCATATAGCAAACTCATCAGTTTTGACATTTACATGTTGTTCCTACAATTAAAAACTCAAAGTTCTTGCCCATTGAAAGAAATCCAAAGTATACGTCAGTTAATTCTATAGACAGCAATTTATTATAAAAAATTGAGTGAACATTTTGAGAGATTTATTGATACATTTCTTATAATCTAAGCTTTTTAATGCATCTAGATTGAATTATTTCTCTCATTTTTCCTACCAATATCATAAATCAATATACAATATAAATATACAAAATACAAAAAAGCCAGTGCCCTTTAAAATTCTTATCTTGAGAGTCTGGGGTTGTTTTATTGTGTGTTACCATGGTTTTTGCATATATGTTTTAACCCCCGTAAATCTGTATTTAACTGTTCATGTAAGCCTTATGAAGGCATGGACTCTCCTGTTCTGTCTTGTTTATCACACAATGCCTGACATGTTGTAGGCTCCCAATAAAAATGTGGTTAATCAATAGTTTTTATTATACTTGTATACCCTTTCAATGTTTAACCCTGTCATTTTGTTAAAATCATGCATGAATCTACCTTAGCAGCTAAAATATTTCTTATAATAGCATGAATAATATTCACCTAAAATTTATTTCACTGCTATTACTAAAGTACCTATTACGATAAAACAATACATCCTCTGATGCTCCTCCTCAGTGAAAGTATTTTACTTTCTACATTTGGGCGTCTATGTATCCCCTTATAGCTGTAACCTTTGTTAGCAAGTATGAAAAAAATTCCAATTTCTTTTATTAATACCAACCTGATTTATCTTGTAGTACAACTACTCCATGTTTACTTGTATTGGCCATGTTGTACATTATATATTGAGGAATTACTTGTCTTGGATTTATGACTTCTTCTAGGGATGGCACACCTAAAATAGTTTGCAGGCTAAATAAAAGAAAGAATATAAACTTTTTTTTCTTCATAAAATAAGTAGGATAGATCATACATATGAATGAGTATGACAAAGCCATCAGAATATATATTTTTCTTTAAACCAAACTTCTAAGGGTTACATTTAGTATCCACTTTCAAATATATTTATCTCAATACCTTTTGAAGGATTCCAGTATATACCCCAAACTATGGTCATAATGTTGATTCAGAGAAAAAAGCAAATCATACTGAAACGTTCTATTTCCACTGTACTAGAGTTATACGAAGAGCATATATTAAGAAACATATATACATATAAATCCTAAGCTTTGAAAATTAATCTGTTCTTATTCATTTGCATATTTTGATCAAAATGTCAAATTAATAACTGAAACATTTTGGGAACTTTATTAAGCTTAGTTTTATCTTACTAGATCAGAATAATATAGCGCCACACTTCTTCAACATCTTCCTGGCTTATTTCTCTATTATCAACTAAATTTTCTTGATCTTCATTGATTATTTCATGCTTTATTTTCTCTGTATTTTCCTGAAACAAGAATTATTTTGGTTAAATCTGTTATGCTCAAACTAAGAAAATATTTAACAGACATCATTGCTAATACTTAGTAATTCTATCAATATCAGTCCAGTCTATTAATATAGTCCATCAGCTATAAGGTTAAGTGTTTCCTGAAGAAATAATATAACATATGGTAATGGAGATCTTGGTTTTGCAACTATCCCCAGTATTCTCAGATCAATTTAAAACAAAACACATTGGAATTATTTATACATTTATATAATAGTATTTATACACCACTTTCAAGTATGTATTACTACTATTTTTATCCTTGTTTCTATCGGTTCCAAACAATTTTACACATACATTTGTAGAATGTAATGTTGGTTAGGAGATTTCACTATTGGCTTTAAATATTAATATATCATCTACTTTTAATGATTCTATTATTAAGCACATGGTAATTATATTTAAACTAGTGACTAGTAAAAGGATGTTTTACCTGAGAGAAATGCAATCCATGCTTTTTAGGAGTTCTACGAGATAAGTTTCGTAATTTAAAAATACTATCTTTATCTTTGGAAAAGTTCTCTATGCTGTTTTTTCTCAATTCTGGATGCCTTCGAGGAAGAGCTTTAAGTGGAGAAGTTGTAGGAAATCTGGTTTAAAAATAATAAGCAATTAAAAAATCTAAGATCAGAAACTTTTAGAGCACATCTTAAAAATCACAAAAGAAGCTCATTTATTGACATTACCAAGGAACAATATTCTATGTAAATTAAATTTTCTTATTAAATCTTTTAAAAATATTTTAATAGTTTCCTACTTTGCTTAGTATTTTGTGCATATTTTACCTTTATTTCTGGATAATTCAGGATTACTACTAGGATCAGTTCTGTTGGAGAAGTATTTTGTACACACAAAACGGCTCCAGAATACCACATTGTCTAAATTCCTTTGATGAGATATCAAATTTCTTTGTATTTCCTCCCTTTTGTTTGACTGTGTTTGTCCTAATTTCCAGAACTTGGTTTCTGTTGCTCCCTTTGATAAAGAATTTTCCTTCTTTCATTATAATATAAAATATTTCAAAGATAAAAAAGTACAGAATACAAACCAACATTCATGTAACTATCAACCAATGCGATTGTTGACATTTGCCAAAGACTTCTCTTTAAAACAAGAAATGAAAAAGTCTTTGTTCATTCTATTTCCTTCCCTCTCTTCCTGAAACTATTAATCTATAGTTTTTTAACTATAAAACTATACCTAGTATATTTCCTTCTTGTTCACGCTCTTATACTTTTAATAAATATATACAAACAGTATGCGGTTTGGTGTTTTTTCACTTTATTATATCCTTTATCACACATTAAGTTTACATGCAAGTTTTTAGTGACCTCAGAAGTTCTTTCTTATGTCAATGTCATTCAAATATTTTCTTTTATTCTCTCCTCAGAGTTTTATTTTTCATACTTAGGTATTTAATCCATGTATAACATACCAAATTCCCACACCCACATATGTGTGCATTTGTTTTCCCAGTACCTGTTTTAAGGTTAATTTAAGTCCAGATGTAAGGTAAGGCATTTTTATTTTCCTTGTTCTTCAAAATTCCCTTACACCTTTACCAAATGAATTTTAGAATCTGCTTGTTAAAATCTACAAAAAAACTATGTTAGGGATTTGAAAGACATGCCTCATCTATATGATACTAAGTTTTTTCATTCACGAATAGGGTATCTTCTCCATTCATTCCCTTCAATACAATTTAACAAATATCTCTAATAAGGTCTTACATATTTTTGGTAAAATTTATTTCTAGGTATTTTATGCTGGCCTCAGGGAGTCAGAAAGGCTTCACAGAGTAGGTTTCAAAGGAGCTGAGTATAGAAGAAATTTGTAAATGTACTAGTCTGACAAATATGTACAGTGCTTCAAGGTAAAAGGACATTTCAGGCAGACAGATTAAGATTTGTTGAAGAATGGTCTCCATTCCTCATCTGTAAAAAGGGACTAATATCTACCATGCTTGGCTATTTTAGGTATTAAATAAGAAAACATGTGAATCATTAAGCAGAGTTTCTGGTACATGACAACTGCTTAATAAATATTTTCTTTAACCTATATTTCTTCTGTTATTTGTTACATAAAGTTTGCTATTATCACATGTATTCTTAGGTTATATTAAATTATGTTATTTGAAGTCAAGGACCTGTGAACTTGTCTTATAATTCTACAATCTATGAAACTAAAAGTCAGTAATGCTGTCCTTGAAATGTTATAAAGCTTTCAGAATATGCATAAGTGATATCTCACTGTTTCCCTCCCAATTCCCTACTTCATTATATATGCTATCTAACATTTAAAAAGCTTGAATTTTATAGCAATTCACTTTCACTTTATAATTTTCCTAAATGGTTTTAATTAGATTAAGAGCAGTACCAATTTTCTAAATAAACTATTACTTCTTTTTTTTTTTTTTTTTTTTGAGACAGAGTCTCACTCTGTTGCCCAGGCTAGAGTGAGTGCCGTGGCGTCAGCCTAGCTCACAGCAACCTCAAACTCCTGAGCTCAAGCGATCCTCCTGTCTCAGCCTCCCGAGTAGCTGGGACTACAGGCATGTGCCACCATGCCCGGCTAATTTTTTTTCTATATATATTTTTAGCTGTCCATATAATTTCTTTCTATTTTTAGTAGAGGTGGGGTCTCACTCTTGCTCAGGCTGGTCTCGAACTCCTGAGCTCAAACGATCCGCCCACCTCGGCCTCCCAGAGTGCTAGGATTACAGGCGTGAGCCACCGCGCCCGGCCCTATTACTTCTTTTGAAAAACTGTTGTTTTAATAAAAGTATAATGAAAGCAGAGATAAAACTTTACTGTAATTCAGTTTTGCCAGTACATATCTGCTCAGTACCTGAATAGCTGATTATTGTCATCAAGATTTTCTGATCCCCATCTGCCTTTGATATCTTCAATTACATGATTCTTAAGAAATTTTCTCAACAGTTGGATAGTCTGTTGCCTTGTAACTTCGGGACCAAAATTGCTATTATTTCTTAATAGGTCATAAAGCCAATCCACTGCTTCTCCTGCAGTGAAACAATTGCCATATTTTTTAAAGTGTTGTCTGTGTTTTCTTAGAGGCATTCCTGTTCGAAAAGATGTGGTGACTTCATTCCACTGTAAAAAGAAGGAAAATATTTTTAAAAAATTAAACAAAAATGAAATCTCTTACTGATTTGAAATACGTTAGGCAGCCAAACATGGTGGCTCACACCTGTAATCCCAAAACTTTTGGAGGCTAAGGTGGGAGGATCATTTGGGTCCCGGAGTTCAAGATCAGCCAGGGCAACATTATTTTTTGCATTTACAAAAAATAATGAAACACATTAGGCAAAGACAATTCTTTAATTCACATCTGATTGTATCAGAAAAATTCTTAAATAGTAGTTTTACTGATAAAAGACCTTTAATATCAAAATGGCTTATGTAATTACTAACGTATCTCTTTTGTTAAGATTCCTACAGTGAACACAGAACACTAAGCTGTAAATCCATTGCATATTTAATGACCCTGTGACATATCTACATTTTAAAAAGATAGATATTTTCCAAACTGTCCTCAAATCAGCCAAACTTTTAAATTTGTGACAGCTCTAACAGTAAAGCATGGAGGTGATGGTGGTATAGAATAAACATCATACTTTTGAATCAGAAAAAATACTACAATAGAGGTTAAGAAACCTAATTTGTAATCCCACTTATGCCACTATCAGCTATGTTACCACTTATCTTCCCTATGTGTTCCTGGTATCAGTACACGGAATTTAAGGGCTGAAAACACGATGACTGTATTCTTTTTTTCCCACACCTCCCCATTTTATATATTTATTTATTCAAGAAACTTACATTGAGCTTCCCACTATGCACTGGCCTGGAAAAACAGTAATAAAAATGAGAGAAGGGGTCTCTGCACTAAAGGAGATTACAGAATAACTTTCCCGAGATGCAGCATAGTGTACTAGTTTTAAGAGTGGGCTCTGGAGTCTGGCTACTAGGGTTGTTTTCCCAGCTTTAGCTCTACCACTTATTGTTTATTACCTTTTCAGCCTGACTTTAATCTCTATGCCTCCATCTACTTAACCATAAAATGAGGACAATGGTACCTACCTCATGTAAACCCATCACAACAATGGGCTTGTAATGATAAAATGATTTAATACTAGTAAGTGTTAAGTTTTCTTTTTCAGGTGCTTGTACTCTTTTCATCTAATTTAATGACTTTTTAAATAATGTGACAGGACTACATGATTAAAATTCCTTCCTGTTCTAAATTCTATCCTTTATATTGATAAATATAACTTACTGAGCAGCAGAATCCACGTCAACTATACCAGGAAGATCTGAATTCTTCTAGCTCTGCCATTTACTGTTTATGACTTCAGAAGAGTCAGTTGACTTCTGTGAGCCTCAGTTTCCACTCTGGTAAAGCAGGCTAGTAATACATGCCCACCTAAAGAATTTCCTGAGAGGATAACTTGCTTGTTATTCTATAGATCACCACACCCTTTCACAAGCAGATACTTGGGGAGCAGGTATTAGCCCTACTTTACCAGTGTGGAAATTTGAGGCTCACAAAAGTGACTCTCTTAATGTCTGTCACATAACCAGAAACAGTATCTTAAGGATTGAAGATCCAAATGCACAAAACACTATATAAGAGCACGGTACACACAAATCCAGGGACCACCAACAGTGGTTACTTATGGGTCCTTAAAAGCACAGTTTTGAAACAGGCAGCTGTTTCCTACTGTTGTGCCGCCGGTACATCCTGCATCAAATTCTACGGACCCAATAAATGAAACTGTCACATTCTGGCTTGTCCCCAACCTAACCCTACAAAGCTTTGGAACTCATTCTCAATTGTTCTCTAATTGTGAAGGGCAGGGGATTGGTGGTAGAAAATCAGGCGCGGGAAGCGGCTGAAATAGGAATATTCTATGATGCTCCAGGCACAGGAGTCGCCCAACAAAGACTATGATGCGGTCTTTCGGGGCGCTTCCATTTGGGCCTGTGGCCCCGGAGATCCCGGAGAAAAGGCCCAGACCCTCAGAACTGGGGGAGAGGCGTGTCCGGCAAGGGTCCGATTCCAGTTAATTCCCGTCACCGGCCTTTCAGCGAACCTAGGGGTCCTGGGACCCGTCTTCCGCCCAGGGTAAAACTACGAACGGTCCCACACAAAAGGGGTGGCCGCCGCCAACCCGCTGACCAGTCTCGTCGATCTGCTCTGTCTTACCAGCTTGGTGGCCCGGTAAGGCCCGGGAGGCACACCCCGACTCTCCATTGGTCTGTCAGTGCCCGGCGGCGTCCATAGCGGCGGAAGGCAACACTCGGGGCCCGCGACACTGGCCGCGGCGTGTCCCCACACAACCGTCGGCCCCGCGGTGGATTTGAATACCCTGGAAGGCTGCGTTGATTGGTCGCGCGGCCTGGTCACGTGACGCAGGGGCGTGGTCGGTGCCGGAGCCTGCGGGGGCCGAGGAGACTGGGCGGCGTGGCCGGGCAGCCGAGGCTGGCACCGGCTGGTGTGGGCTGGTGCCACGCGGGTGGGCCAAGCTCTGGGCTTCACCCGGCTTCCCTGGCGCTGTTTCTTCCTCCTGCGGTCCGCGGCGAGGCCGAGTTATGTTTCAGTGTTCGGAAGGCGGGAGGCAGTTTAGTTCCAAACCGGATTGTTTGGGGTCCAGCCTTTGGTTTCAGGGAATTTGAAATTTGGAAAGAAAAAAGAAAAACCGGCTTTTCTGCCTTGCCCTACAGGATCTTAAGCAGTGTTAGCATATGAAGCAAAGCAGCCTCGTGGGTGGGTGTCGAAGTGTCCCTTTCTCTCTCTCTTTCTGTCTTTTTATCTTCTTCCTCTCTCATCTTAGCAGGGCTATGATTCCATTTTCCTGAGTGCAAAAAAAAAAAAAGGTAGGTTTAGACCCCCTTAAATTGGGTAGTAAAAATGGAGCCTAAGTAGATTTTCTTAAGTACATACAACGTGGGGCTTGAAAAAGGTGTAAAGCTTACCAGATTGCTTCCCTACCACCTTATCTTTGTAAAAATCCTGGTGATGTTTAAATCGTGATTATACACTTAAAACTTTACTGGGATCTTAGAAAGTAAATCTGCAACAAACGCCATTTTTCAAATGACAAAAACTAAGATAAATTCCAAGCATTGAGGAAACTTGCGCAGTGTCTCAGGACCCCTTGGCTCAGACTTCATACTTTTAGTAAATGCTCTGTCCCCAGTCTGAAACTATTTGATGCTGAGAGTCCCTTGGCACAGCCGACTGAGATTGCCTGAGTGATTTGAAGCTGTGGAAGAATCCATTTTGAAATTAAACAGCAATTTGAGAGGATAGGACTTAGTTACAAGAATGAGGTAAGGAAAAATGTTCTAGGGATGGGTAGTGTAATGGTCTGCGGAGTTTTCCTTAACTATGGCACTTGGATAATTTAGATGGAAATACATCTATTTTCTAAGTAGGACCAGTGGGTAGGAATTTTCAAAAAACACTTGGTAAACAGGAACAATCAACTCAATTTCCCATTTATGTTAAGGAAAAGTAGTAGAGTGACTGATGTTACAAAATGGTGTTAACCCTTTCTTGTCTGGCTTTATGACACATTGTCCTAGGATTTTCCTTTTTCTTTTCTTTTGCAGCCTATTTCTCTTTGTTGACCTAAAAGGAAGAAGCTAAGGCAAAATTAATAAAGTAGAGTTCATTTGGGCCTACCTTGAGCATTGTATCCCAGGAGCATTGATTCCAGTTGCCCTAAATATACACTCCCATTGGCAGCAGTTACAAGTGGATTTTTAAAGGCAAAAAAGGGAGACAGGGAGTGGGCTGATACAAAGTTGTTTGTAAAGAATTCTCATTTGTTTACACATATAACATTGATTAGTGATTGGTTATCATTGTTAAGCTATAGGGCCTGGGTTATGGTGTCCAGGTGAGCATTATTAGGTTAATTGCAGTGCTTTGGCAAGAGAATGGGAGTCAGGAAGTTAAAGCAGATACCATGATAAAGTTCAAGAAGTTTTGCTGTGAAGGGGATCTGAGACATGAGAAAGTAGCTAGAAGAGGATATGAAGGCAAGAGGGGTTTATTTTTATTTGTTTTATTTATATTAAAAAAATTTAAGATAAAGGTACTAGCCCATGTAAGCTGATGGTAATAATTAGGTTTAAGAGAATAACTGGTGGTACATGTGAGGGGATAATTGTGGGAACAAACTATGTGAGAAACTGAGAGGGAATGGAAGAGGAGAGGCTGGCCTTTGATTGGGGCAGGAAATACATTCTCCTTTGTGTTAAAAAATAAAAAAGAAGAAGGCAACGAAAGGCCTTTTCCATAGCAATACAGGGAGTGTGGGAATGAAAAATGTGAAAGAAAAGCTGTCTTGCTATATTAACTCTTACTCTATATTATATAATTTATTGAAAAATTACTCTTTGAAACAGAGTTTTTTTTTTACAATGTACTACAGTTTATTTATTCATTACCTATTAATGACATCTTTTTTTTAATTTCAGCTTATTATAGGGGTACAACAGTTCAGGTTATATATATTGCCCATGCGCCCCCCCCATCCCCCTAGTCAGAGCTTCAAGCGTGTCCATTCCCCAGACAGTGGGCATTGCACTCATCATGTAGGTATACACCCATCCCCTCCCCCCTGTCCGATGCCCAATTGGTGTTACTCCCAAATGTGCACTTAGGTGATGATCAGGGAAACCAATTTGCTGGTGAGTACATGTGGTGCTTATTCCATTCTTGGGATCCTTCACTTAATAGAATGGGTTCCAACTCCAGGAGAACAAAAGAGATTCTATATCACCGTTATTTCTTATAGCTGAGTAATACTCCATGGTATACATATACCACATTTTACTAATCCACTCATGAATTGATGGGCATTTGGGTTGTTTCCACATCTTTGCAATTGTGAATTGTGCTGCTATAAACATTCGGGTGCAGGTGTCTTTTTTATAGAATGACTTTTGTTCTTTTGGGTAGATGCCCAATAATGGGATTGCTGGATCAAATGGTAGGTCTATTTGAATCTGTTTAAGGTATCTCCATGTTGCTTTCCACAGGGGTTGCACTAGTTTGCAGTCCCACCAGCAGTGTATGAGTGTTCCTGTCTCTCCACATTCACGCCAACATGTATTGTTTTGGGACTTTTTGATAAAGGCCATTCTCACTGGAGTTAAGTGATATCTCATTGTGGTTTTGATTTGCATTTCCCTGATGATTAGAGATGTTGAGCGTTTTTCATATGTTTGTTAGCCATTCTTATATCTTCTTTTGAAAAATTTCTAGTCATGTTGTTTGCCCACTTTTTGATAGGGTTGTTCGATTTTTTTCTTACTGATTTTCCTGAGTTCTAAATAGATTCTTGTTATCACATCAGATGAAACAGAGTTTTGATTGATCATTCATTCATTTGACAAGTATATATTGAACTCCAACAAAGTGGAAGTTACTTTGGCAAAATAATAAAATATTTTTCTTTAGGAGATTAAAAATTTGGAAATGGTCATGCAAACAAGCAATTAAAAGTACAATAATGGAGGTATTTTCAAAGTGCTGTGGGAACATAGGAGAAAGAAGGACTCACATCTGTTCAGGAGAGATTGGAAAGGCTTCATAGCCAAGGTTTATTGGAAACAAGAAGGAGAAGCAGGAATTTGCAATTTGGCTGATTAAGGATAGCTATGATAATAAAAATTGCAATGTAATTATGATAAATGATGACTCTAAGAAACCTCATTCATATATGGGAAAGCAATAAAAAGGTGATGGTGAATCACATTCCACCTCTCTGCTTGTGGTTTATGTGAATGCTTTCACATAATTGTATATTAGATCTTATTTTATTCTCATTTTTAATCAGATGGCATTTGAGTCTCCATACTTCATACTTTTTGTAAATAAAAAAACTACAAATTTTAAACAGCTAATGGCTGGTTATGTTTTTCGAAAATATGATTAGATTAATTCATTAATGGTGGCTTCCAGCTTTTCCTTATTAGCTCCAGAAAATAAGGTGGGCTCACCCACCTTTTGTCCCTTTTTTTAAAAATTAGAAGGTTGTCATGCATTTGACTTCACACTCTGAAGCAACATTCTGACAGTCATTCATATTCACTTCATGTAACACCATGTTGGAATACCTATTCTTTTCAGAAAAGGATCATTTTGCAAGGCCTGCACCACCTGGCAAAGAAGTCAACTGTTACAGGTTTATCTCCTGCATTGTCCAAGGGTTCTTGAAAAGCATACTTGCTCTCCTACAGGTTTATCTCCTGCATTGTCCAAGGGTTCCTGAAAAGCATACTTGCTCTCCATCTGCGTCACCATTTTGGCTGTTGGGGTCTCATGAGTTACTGTAAGTACTGATAGAAATGGATCCAAAGCACTGGACTGAACTTTTGTGTTAGATCTTTACCGGACTGTCCTTGGAGTTCTCTGTGGTAGCACATCAGTGTACTGACTTAAGCTCGATTGTGCCTACACCATAGCCCATTTAGAAGTCTTCAGAGATAGGAAATTCAAAATACTTTTAAACACTAATACCAGTATCTAAGATCTTTTCAAAGGAAATATTGCATTTTTGAATTTAAACTAATCTCTGAAAACAGACTGTTTAACTATCCTAACTATATCTCTATCTATATACCCACATCCATACGAGATCTGTCGGGAAAGTATCCAGCCATGTAATAGGAAAAATAGAGACATTTATTGAAAACAATACAAGATATAAGAAACATTGTACATAGGACAATGACACCTCAGTCCCCTTCAAAGTAGGCACCTTAGGACCTCACACACTTCCCCCAGCATCTCTTAACTTGTACATCTTCAACATTCTCAGGTGTTCTGCTTGTTGCAGGCCTTCCAGAACATGGATCACTTACAACAGATTGTCGACCATTTTTGAAGCATTTGTGCCACACTTTTATTTTAGTAACACTCATTGCATCATCCTTGAAAGCCTTCTGAATCATCTGAATAGTTCCTGCAGAGGAATGTTCAAGCTTAACACAAAATTTGGTACAGATTCATTCTCTACTCGCTCATTTTGAATGCGATGGCGACACAGTACACATGCTCACTCAATGGGTGTCTAATGTCCCACTGACTAGTACAGTGAAGTCATTGTTCATGCATGTGCATCCCAGTCCACTCTCCTTGGCTACCAGTTTACCTCGATGTTGCGGAAACAGTTCCTGTTATGTGAACAATGGCTGGATACTCTCCGGACAGCCCTCGTATATCATGTTTATATTTGAAATTTTAAAAAAATATACTTGGGTGTATATAGCTAATCAGAATTTTCTGTTTAACCAAAACAGTACTGGTTTCAATATTATTGTTGAAAATCTTTCTGTAATAAATCACTTCCTTTGATGTCTTCTTAATGCTTAAAAATGTGTTATTAAAAATTTGGTGGGAAAAATTTTAATTAAGTACTTTTTAATTTTCTTTTGGTTGAGTTTTTACTATGCTTGAATATTATTATGTTTAGGTCCCCTTGGAGATCTTCCCTCTGAATAATTCTAATTTGTGTGTGTGTTTAGTGCGTGATAATAAAAGTAATGCAGTTTTATAAATTATATTCCACAGTTAACACAGAGCTTTAGTTTTTTCACTATAGCAACATTCACATGAAGTAGTTTCCTCTTACATCTTTCTTTGTTCTGTCTACTTTTGCTTTTTTTTTTTCCTGTGTCTTTTGTTTCTTCTGGTAGAGAGGTAGAAGTTAGGGAGGAGGCTGTAGGGCTGCAGGGACTCTTCATATCATATGTCATTTTTTAGTCTTCTACTTTTTTTTGAACTCTAATGCCAATTCTTTATTCTCTTTTAAGTTTGCTCAGTCAGACCATATCTGCAGGGAGTAAAATTCATTAATGAATTTCAGTCAGTGTACATGAAAAATGCTACTGTAATATAGAACTATCAAATGTCTGGGTTTACCCTTGTTTAATGTGATTTTTGTTTTTCAATAAAGATAATTTATTAAAAAGCAAATGGCCTTTAGCTGTGCAGTTATGCAGGTCTAAGACATAGGTATGTATAAGTACATATATATTTTTATTAATTCACAAATCAGAAAAAATTCTTTTACTACTCTAACTATAGTGCGTACATGGGAAATCTGGTAAACTCAGGGTATGACAATGACATTAGGAGAAGGGGATTTATAGAAGAGGGGAGAGTTTGTGAAATTTTTGTTGAGAAAAGACTGCTGCAAAGTCTAGAAATGATGCTTTGTCTGGTAGGAAGTTCATAGAACAAGGAACATTCTTTCTTAGTGTGGTGGACATTTATTGATTGATTACACAGCATTCATTTACCTTATAATACCTAGATTTTTCTTAGGTCTTCCTCCCCTTTTACACATTGCCCATGAGTTCAGGAAGACACTCACACTAACTCTCAGTTATGGGGTAGACCTGGATTCCCTTAAGCTAATAAAAATATTTAGTTCCCCTGGATAGTCAATGTGGGTTGGACTTAAGCTGAGTATGTTGAATCTGTCATATTTAATAAAAGTCTTTCCAGCTCCTATAGAAAGATTTTGGAGTCAGGTAGGCACACAGCCGAGAATGGCTAGCAACTACAAAATATCTGCCAGATACCATAAGTACAGGGAAAAAAAAAATCCCAAAATATAGTTCTTATGAGGTTGGAATATGAAAGTCAGGAAAGTGTGCTAGAATCACAGTCATACTTGATTAGAAAGTCATCCTGCATTTTCAACTACAAGAAGAATCATTAGTGACATGTTTGTGGAACTTAACCTGAAGGGTTCATGGACCAACACATAAAAATAGCCCTTCCTTAACTTTAATTCTTCCGCATTGTGCGGACTGTTGAATTAAAGACTATTCCTTAGAGCACCTTTATTTGGGGACCAATTTAGGAATTCAACCAAATTTTAAGAATTATTTTTAGGGGAAAAATGAATTCTCAGTTCTAGCCACAAATGATTCATAAATGAATTTTAAAACACAATCCATTCATAAGTTTAGAATTTATCGTATCTATAAAAGGCTTGGTAGTGTACTATAAAGAGCACTGCTGTAGGAAGGAGTGAAGGAATATTGACTCTTCGTTTCTTAATTTTTCTCATCTGTAAAATAAAAGAGTTAAAGTTTTTGTCTAAGATTCTTCCAGTTCCAGTAATTTATGATAAATTCACTAAATGCCAGAACATAATTTATTTAGCAGTGACTGTAATTAAGTTTTAAAGATGTGTTTTGAAAAACATTTTTCTCATTTTTCTGGGTTTGATTTTGTTCTGCTGAGTCATTAAACATTGTTCATAAAAGTACTTTTACCTTTGGACATTTAATTTAATACATTAGTTAAGATCATTCTAATAATGGTAGCAAGCCATAACTAAATAAGTTAATATGTTAGAGGTAATTTTAAATGCATTTTTTTTTTACTGATTTGTATTGATTTTAAATTTGTTTATTTTCAAATTGTTCTTGTGATGCATTGATTTAAGAGAACTCTTGTTTTTTGCACACACACATACATACAAAAAATTCTCCTTATATTGTCATTTATTCAGCTTACTTTATGCCAGGGACAATGCTAGGATCCAGGGTTATAAAACATACAATTATTGGCTGCAAAGAGCTTATGGTCTGTTGAGTGGAATAATCAGGTAAACTGACAGTTGCATGGTCAGTTAACATATGAAAATATGCACTCACCAATAATCAGGGAGATTCTAGTTAAATAATATATTCCAGTTTTTGCACACAGAGCGTTGATAATATGACATGTAAGGCAGAGTGTGGCACAAGGGACACTGTTTTGGAATGATTATAAATCTTACTCCCTCTTTGTCCTTTCACTTATCCTGCTTTATTTTTCTTCTCTGATCTTATCAGCATCAACATATGTTTATTTTTATATGATCTGTTTTCACCCACTGGAATATAAACATGAGAGAAAGGATTTATAGTACAAAAACTGGATGAACACACACTAACCTGGAGAAAGCGAAGGCTACATGGAGTAAATGCATACTCCATGTAAAATTTTTTATTCTTTGTATCTATAACAGTTTTTTATATTGTTTGAAATTTTATGTTGAGCAATAAGTTCATGTATTATTTAAATATTGAAGTAAGTAAACTGAGAATGTATTTTCTTAAGCACCATGACAACCATATGTGGAATGCATAGGAAAGGTTAAAACCTAATTTTGGGAGATCTGACTTTCCCAACTATGTGAAAAGGAAATGCCTGAGCTAATCTTGACAAATGAATTGTAATTATCCAGGTGGTTGGTGAAAGGAAGAAATAAAATTTCATAAGAAGAAGCTACATATGCAGAGTCAAGGAGGATATAAGTATGGAATATATTAATATGTGAAATTGTAAGTAATTTTTATATGACTAGGGGATACAGTGCAAAGAAAGGAAGAAATGAAGTTGCAGAGATAAGCATGGGTCTGATCATGAGGATGCTTATATGCAAAGGATTTCACCTTACACAACTCTCAATCTATCCCTGATCATTTTTGTTTCTGCCTTTAAAAATCATTTTCTTGTAGACAGCACATTGCGATTGCAGTCCCCACATCTACTTTTGTCTCCTATAGTTTATCTTCCATGAAGCAGCCAGTTGCCTTTCCACCACACAGTTCCCTTTATCCTCCCCTCTTCTGTTGCCATTATCTTGTGCATTATATCTACATACATTGAAAGCCCATCAGAGAATGTTATCATTTTTGCTTTCAAAGATCAAACAGATTTTAAAGAATTATAGAGGGCAAGAAGTGTCTATTATTAATATATTTACCAAGAGAGTCACCATTTCTGTTGTTCTTCCCTCATTCTTGATGCTACAGGCATCTTTTGAGTATTATTTCACTTCTGTCAGAAGAAGTTCCTTTAACAATTCTTTTAGAAAATATCTGCTGGCAACAAATTCTCTTAGTTTATTTACCTCCATCTGAGAATATTTCATCTTTATTCCTTAAAGACATTTTCTCTGGATATGGAATTCTGGGTTGAAAATTATTTTCTTTCAGCACTTTATAAATGTTGTTCCACTTCCTTCTGTCCTCAATGAAACAGCTGCAGTCATTTGAATAAATGTTTCCCTGTAAGTAACACATCATTTTTCTCTGGCTGCTTTCATGATATTTTCTTTGTGTATAGTTTTCAGCAGTTGGATTATGATGGCTCTGGGCATAGTTTTTTTGGTTATTTTTCTGTTTAGGCTTGCTAAATTTTTTGAATCTGTAGCTTTATGTCTTTTCCAAATTTGGATAGTTTTCAGCCATTATTTCCTCAATTTTTTTTTTAAATCAACATATTATTTCTTGTCTCTTTCTGGGACTAAAGCACAAATATTAGTTCTTTTGTTATTACACCACAGGTTCCTGAGGCTGTATTTAAATTTTTCAATCCTTTTTTCTCTGTTTATCAGATCATATATATCAGTTCCTCCTTATCCACAGAGGATACATTTCAAGACCCCTAATGGAGGCCTGAAACCACCAATAGTACTGAACCTTATATAGACTATGCACACATTTTATTTTCCTTCACTGTTTTATGGATAGAGGATTCATTCTTACAATAGACCTTAGTAACCTCAGCATACTACTTTTTTCTTCCTTATTGAGAATGTTCTCCTTTTCATTTAAAGGAAGGACTTTATGGCTTCCGTTTGGCACATCTGAATTGCCAGCACCTCTACCCTTATGCTTTGGGGCCATTATTAAGTAAAATAAGGGCTACTTGAACACAAGCACTGCAATACCATAATAGTTGATCTGATAACCATTATGGCTAGTAACTGATTAACAGATGGGTAGTATATACAGTCTGTATACACTGGACAAAGGGATGATTCATGGCCTAGATGGGACAGAGAGAAATGGAGTGAAATTTCATCAAGCTACTCAAAACAGTGCACAATTTAAACTTATGAATTACTTATTTCTGGAATTTTCCATTTGATTTTTCAAACCTTAATTGATCTCAGGTAACTGAAACCATAATAAATGAAACCACAGGTAAGAGGGGACTACTGTAATCTCTATTTCTCTATCTTCAAGTTCATTAATCTTTCTTTTGTCATCTCTATTCTGCTACTGGGCCCATCCAGTAAGATTTTAGATGTGTTATTGCATTTTTCAATTCTAAAATTTCCACTTTCTTCTTTATATATCTATTTCAATGTTTTCTGTGTTTCCATTATTTCAAGATCCCTTGCCCTTACTTGTTAGAGCATTTTTATAATAGCTGCTTTAATGTCTTTGGCAAATAATTCCATCTGTGTCATCTCAGCATTGACATCTTTGATGGTCTTTCCCCAGGTGAGTTGAGATTTTTCTGGTTCATTATATGCCAAGTAATTTTGGATTATATCCTGGGTATTTTCAATATTATGAGTCTGGGTCTTATTTAAATCATATGAAAAATATTGATTGTTTTGTTTTGTTTTGTTTTGTTTTAACAAACAATTGGTAAGTTGGATTCAGGCCACAAATTTCAACTTGCTTTCTGCAAGTTGTGGTTTTAATGTCAGTTCTGTTTTCAAAGGATCCTTCTTGTATATGCATCACTCACAGTAGCCAGTGTGGCATCTGGGCAGTGGCCTAAATAATAGCTCAGTTCTCAGAGTCATCAGCATGCTAGTTTGGGTCATATGCACACATATGCAGCTGCAGGGGTGTTGCATAGGAATTCATAAACAGTTTATGATATTACTTTCCCATACTCCTCACTCTCTGCACTGTTTTTTGAACTTTACTGTTTCCTGGGCCCCCCCTTTTTAGTGCTCTGGCCAAAAAGCTGGGTCTTTATTTACTCTACCCTGCTACACATTTCCTGTTACTTTATCCACATCTGGTGCAAAGCAACAAAGGGATAGGGGACAGAAGAGGTTAGAGAGGAGTCGCCTTACCCAGTCTGAACCACAGCTTCTCTGACTGAAGGTGAAGGCTACCCTCACTTAGATATTTAGGCTCCATTGCCACCTTAGCTGTGGTTACCGAGCCACTGTCAGATTGCCTGTGGGCAAGGGCATGAAAGAATGGAAAAAAATCCCACCACCACAGTTCAAAATATCTTATCAATCAAATAGTCCCAACCATTTCAGTAGCATTTGTTCTCTAAAAATTTAAAATGCAATAAGTAACATTTTTTTTTGTTACTATTCTTGCTTTCTTTTTCCCTAAACTTGATAGGTTTATTCTTATAACTGGAAAAATAAATTTAAAAATGAAATTCATAAATAATTAGCTACAAGGACTAAAGACCATTGTTTAATCATATGTAAATGAAATTATTTAAAATTAGGAAACCACACTCAGGGTATATGTTTACTATTAAGGAATAGAAGGGAAAAATAAAGTGTTCATATGTACCAAATAATGATCAAAACTAATTTATTTCTAGGTTGTCTCTTTATAAAATGGATATGGTACAGGTACAAGCAATTGCAACAGGATTGCATTGCAGTTGGTATTTTAAAGCTCAGGAACCTTTAATATAATTCCATCTTATCTGCATATTAGAGACTTTAGTCTTATTGAAATGCAGTCATTAGAAGGGATTCTAAGTATAGGAAACATTGTGTCATGGACAACATAAAATGAACTGCTGGACTCTAAGAACCAGGCTTGGAGAGGAATGGGTCTAACTTATCTGCCTTCCTTTGTCAGAATAATGGGAATATAATTAGGTTGGATACCTAATTCCTAGAAGCTTAACCTTCTAATAGGAATACATTTCCTAGGAGCCATGAAATTAATCCTCTTTGAGATTCTTCAGGAGTACCTATCAGGAAGTAATAGATTTCTTTTAGACTAGATATTCTTCACTCTCTGATAAGTCATCACTCCTATCTAAGAATTCATTCATTGCTTCAGAAAGTATTTATTGACTGCCTACTATGTTCTGGAGATTTTGCTAGATCTGGGGCTATATTAGATGGCAAAAGACAGCTTCACTCCCAAGTTACAATCTAACAGGAAATATAAGCCAGTAACATAAGGTTTAATTGCTGCTGTGATAAGAGAAATACAAGATTTGCAGGAGTACCTAGGAGGGACATTTAACTCAAAGAAGGCCAGGATACTAAGCAAAGTCAAATAGGAATCAGGGAAGCGAAGAGATGATAGGAGCCCTCTTTGACCTGAGAGTAAACTCTGCAGAAAGGGGTCTCTTGAGACGTGTAGCCTATAGTGATGCTTTCTTGGTCGCCTTCAAGGTTATTTCATATGTTCTAAAGAGTGAGTGCCCAGCAAACTTTATACACTGTGTCTCTAAATAATGCCAAGGACCTAATTAATATACAATTCTGACAATATACAAATTAATAAAAACAGTGATTGATCATAGAGAAAAGTTGATGTTGTCATGTGTCATTGACAATTACTAATAAATAATTTTATATGTATACCATCTCTTAAACCAAGCTTATTATAATGCTTCTTTTTTTTCTTTTCTTTTTTTTTTTTTTTTTTAGACAGGGTCTTGCTCTGTTGCCTGGGCTAGAGTGCAGTGGCATCATAATAGCTCATTGCAACCTCAAACACCTGGGCTCTGGCGATCCTCTTGCCTCAGCCTCTCAAGTAGCTGAGATGACAGGCATCCACCACCATGCCCAGCTAATTTTTATTATTTTGTAGAGATGGGGTCTTGCTTTTGCTCAGGCTGGTCTCAAACACCTGGCCTCAAATGATCCTTCTGCCTCCGCCTCCCAAAGTGCTAGGATTACAGGCCTGGCCCACAACTCCCGGCCTATAATTCTTAATGACATCTATCTGCAGATTTCCTTCACTGTTTTCTCATCTGACAGCAGATCCATTCATCTATTTGTTTGTCTTGCATTTCTATTTCCAAATATCTTCCAGATTTCTTATCTCCTATGGATCATTCTGCCTCTGTGAAATGTTAATATCAATCCCATTTTTGGTAGTTTCATCATTCATTTTATCCTCATTTTTCCAGACAAACCCCCACAGCTTTGGAGTATAGAATATATGAATTTAATGTCTCTACTAGCTTGTTCTCAGACATCTTTTGCTTTCTTTTCTTCCTCTTGTCATTGTAAGTTTCATTTCTGAGTTTATTCCCTCAAGTTAGTGTCTCAATATTTTTCTATAGCATAGTAAGAGAAAAACAATCTTGTTTGGCCACCTAATGTGGATGAATGAATAAAAAGAGTGGAGAATAGGCTACAGAGTCCAAAGCCTTCAGGAGAGAAAGAGCATGACTGAAGGGTGATAGGGTGATAGTGGAACTGAATATTTCTGTGCTCATGGACAAGAGGGCTTTGGGATATGGTCATTTACTTCAGGTAATTCGCAAGTGAACTTCACACTTCAGGACCTAGATTCTCTGATGGAGAACCTGGGTGTTACGAAATGTATGGGTAGATAGGCTTCTACTAAGTGGAGTGCTTAAAGAAAAATATCTGAATTTGCTTAGGTTGTGGTTGTGCAATGAAGTCTAGTGTTGAGATATACCCACTGGACTGCAGTTTCCATGAAAGAAGTGGCTGGCATTGTGTCTATTCAATAAATGTTACGGAATGAGTGAAGAAACATGGCATGAACTCCAATACTGAGCTCTTCACAAAAGCCAATCTTGTCTGCCTCTTTAGAGAGAGCTAGGGAGGGCTGTCATATGAAAGAAAATAATGGGTTGTATGCCTATAATTTCTTTATGTGTATTTGTGGTTGAGTGGGTGGTTTGGAGCAGAGAGATAATATCCAACAGAGAGATAATACACTTGGATAGCATTTGATTCCTATATGCGTGAACAATTTTACAGAACATTATAATCTAAGAAGATTTGTCAACTCTGAAATCAAGGGGCTATTAGGAATCACAAAGAACTAAATTTATGTTGCTTTTATTACCAGGAGACCTTCAATAATTAATATAAAGCAATAAGTAAGAATATTCCATGATTAATGGTCTAAAACCCAAAATGATATGACTAGCTTTTTCACTCAAAGCAATTTCTATTCTGTTACTCAATTACTCAGTTGCTTAGTTTCAAGACTTTATTATCTCTTTAAGTCATGATTAATATAGAAAATATGATGTATTTCTGCTTCCTAACCATTGCTTATCTGAGTGCCCACAATCTTTTATAATCCTATTTTGTACTACCATATTTCTTTTATGAATGAGAAGTATTAGATTTTTCATTTTAATAAGTAAATCTTATGGCAGTTCAATAAAGCAACATTGACTTAAGTCAAAGAATTAGAATCTGAATATGCATTGAGATTGAGGTATGTACATATTTTTGAAAAAATTAAGGACAGCAATACTAAAGAATAAATTATTTTTACATTTATAAATTCAATATCCTAGAAAATTCATGTTTAAAAATTGCTTATAATTTTTATTAAAAAGGCTTTTAGGAGCATTTTCTATTTTGATCATATAAAATATAGTGAGGATAACCCAGAGATTTATAATTTCTCAGAATCACTTCTCATACTTAGTTCAATTCAATTCCAAAGATATATACAGATATATAGCCCTGAAAAATATAACAAGACTTGGTACCTATCCGCAAAGAATTTACAATTTAGCTGGAAAAAGTGGGATAATTTCAATACAGTGCTACGATAGGTGCTTTGATAAGGGCATACCCAGCATGCACATAAGAGGACATCTAACCTTAACCGGAATGTGCTGTTTTATCTAAAAACAGCTTTCTGCCTTGTAAAAGAGATCAAAGTTCTTGAGCTCTTGACTATGTGCTCTCTAGAAGCTGGAATAATAGCGAGGCATGACTGGTATACCCTGGGAGATAGGAGTACCTACACTGGAAGGTTGGGTGATTTGGAAAGCATTGGCAGATGCCCTCATGCTAGAGAAGTACATCGAGAATAGGGCACCGTGATTATAATTGAGGGACTGCAATGCTAACTCACTGCATGGTGACTTAGTAATTTAGCATCTCTATAATGCTCCTATTGTAGTAGGATCCTCAGATGGTACTCTTGTGGAGATGGCAAACTACATATCAACCTCTTCTTTTCACTTTCCCTGCCACCATTCCTGTCCCTCAAAGTCAAGGAAAAGTGAATCTGGGACAATGAAGTGGTGAGAGTAGAAACTCTAGGGAAAGATTGGGATGATATCTCAATCACCTAAGGTTCAGTTACACCATGACATGTTTATAAACAGTTTTACTTGTGCCTGGTGTAAAGGAACTTCCTAGACTCGGGGGAAAAGAGTTTTAGGGAAAATGGTGATTAGAAGAGATCCTCCCATGGCAGCAGAGGAAAAATCTGCTAACGTCGAGCTCTCTAGCCCTGCAGGGCTTACCTCACTGGCCTAGGGGTGGCACTCAAAGTACCTAGCATCATGTTGACCTGGAGTTCTAGGCATAGTTCTAGACTTGTGTGTTGAAAGGTTGTACCATGGCCCAGCTCCAATCAGGTATTAGTGAAAGTTGAGCAGAAGAATGTGGGCTTCCTAGGACCAAAGTGGAGACTTTTTTTTTCATTTCTTCTTTTCATGGGGCTTTGCTTCTGGCACAGATTTTTCTGAAACTGGGAGGTTTTTGTTCTCCATAAACTCCTACTTCCTCGAAATAATGCTATTGTGCATCCTGGAAAATATGATTCTGAAGGTGTTAGCTAATTGTTGCTGTTGGTGAGAGTAGGTGTTGTGGAATGTTCTAGTTGTATAACATTCAATCAGGTTATTGGAGAAGTTAACAAATTACTTGGGGGCACACAGTTAGTTTGATTTGGTGCTAATGGGCAGGTAGAAGTTCACTTTGATTTTTACCTTAGACAATATTTTCTACTTTTATAACTTTAACTTGAATTAAAGCTATTATAATTATAAATAAGCACATGATATAAAACACACAATAAGTACAGGAGAACTCTAGTGGAAATTGCTGATAAGGCTGGAGTTAGAGAAAGTGAGTTAATTCTTTCCTGAAGGAGGTAATAGATACAGATTGGTGGCTATATGGTAATTTTCATTGAACAACTCATTTAACCTTGTCAAAGGCTTTTCACATTGAGCATCTTGTTTTATCCAGACAAAAATTCTATAGCAGTTATCATACTAATTGGATTAATAAGGACACTAAGCTACAGAGAAGTTAACTATTATCTAAGAACACATTTAGTTAGCTGGATATCTGAGTCTTGAAACTAAATCCCCTGTGTTCTGGTCTGTGTTATTTCCATGGAACGTAATCTCTTTCCTATTTTGTCCCTGATTATATAAGTAATAATCAATAGACTGGGAAAACATGGATATTCTAATATTTTTTCTATTAAGTTAAAAGCACAAAAATATAAGGACAGTAAAACTAAGGAAATAGTTAAGCTGTTAGAAAACAGTTATTACACAAAACCAGATTATGACATTTCTGAAATATTCTCCAAAAGTTAGGGAAAATGAATTCTCATCAAAGATCAGGTCAACTTGGACAGATAAAGTATACTAAGTGTTTCTTCTTCTTAATCCAATATAACAATGACCTCTCAAAGTTCTGCTTATGAGACTCCATACAGACAATTTTTTTTTTTTTTTTGGACTAGCAGCCGAATCTAAGTGACATGTCAAAGTGTTTGCCCCATCATTTCACAATGCTATGTCTGGAAATGAAATTGGGTATGATCTGGTCCTGGGCTCTCATTTCTGAGGCCAGGAGGTGTAGAGGGAGCTTGAGTGGTTAGCAATTAGCTCTAGATTTCTTTCTCAAAAACGAGAGGAATCTTTGCCCACCACTAATTCGTCCACACATGGTTATTGCCTCTCACAAGCTACTACTCCTGGGCTAATTAAAAATGGCTTGCAGGCCAACCAGAGTACTGCCACATTTCATATCTTATCTCCATTCCAGATTGTTTTGTTTATGGAATTTCGAACTCGGAAAGCCCTTGTTTGGTCATAGTCCCCTTTCTTTGCTCTCCATATCTTCAATCATTTTTGCTTCTTCTGCACTTACACCTCATCTTTGGCTGTAGATATTTGAATTCTAGATAATGAGGCTCTTGCTTTTAGAAACTGACGGTAAAAATCACAGTTTAAGCCCTCAAGGAGCTCATAGTCTAATATGATTGGAAAAAAAAGAAGCAGAAAATGACAATGCTATATGGCAAAAGTTATGTTAGAAATTATGGCTGGTACCATGTCTATTTTTAGTAGTGTGGTCTTGGTGTACCATATGAAACACAAGCAGGGATTTGAGACCCCAGTGTATTACTTTCCTGTTGCTATATAACAAATTACCTTAGAATTTAGTGGCTTAAAAATATTTATTATCTGGCAGTTTCAGTGGGTCAGGAACCTGGGTCTGGATTAGTAGGGGTCTTCTGACTCAGGGTCTCTAACAAGGCTTCAATCAAGGTTGGGGCTATAGTTATCACAAGGTTTGTCTGGGGTGGATCTGCTCCTAGGCACATTTATGTGGTCCTTAGTAGGATTCAGTGCCTTGTGAGTTGCTGGACTGAGGGCCTCAGTTCCTTGCTACTGTTGCCTGGAGGCCACCTTCAGCTTCTTACCAGGTGGGCCTCTTCATGGGGCAGCCCACAGCATGGCAGCTGGCTTCGTCGGAGTGAGCAAGTGAGAGGACAGGAAAGAAAGTACAAGCCAGATAGGAGTCACAGTCTTATAGAATAATCTTGGAAGTGACATCCATCACTTTTGCTATATTCTATTTGTTATAACTAAGTCACTAGGTTCAGTTTACATTCAAGGTAAAGAGATTACTCAAGGGCATAAATATCAAGAGGAGGGGGTCACTGGGGGCCATTTTAGAAGCTGCCTACTACGCACAGAATAAAACAGCTGTCAAAACATCCATGAACTTTTCCTAGCAGGAGATAAGGGTATATTTTTCAGGCCAGGAAGTGGCTTAAAATTAATTATTGAATTGACAAGCTATCTAATTTCTCTTTAGGTTTAGAATGTACCAGATTGGATGCAGCCAAAGGGCTAAAACAAACCGAAGCATGGAGAGGTGACAAAAGCCTACCGTTTATTAAAAGTGTACGTGCAAGAAACTGTTAGCTTAGCTCTAGATTTCTTTCTTTGCTCCCCACTAATTCTCGGCTGCCTCCATACATAACATTTCACTTAACCTTCAAAAAATGTTGCACACAGTAGGGAGGCAGACTGTCTCAGTGGTAGGGCTGCTTCACAGAGCTGTGCCCAGAGCCGTCACTGGGAGTGTGAGCAGAACATCTTGGAGGGTACACATAGTGGCCATATTTAATGGTTCTATCATTAGATCCTTACTAGTGGTATGAAACCTTGACAAGTTAAGGTCTCTGAGCATTAGTTTCCTCATTTCTAGAATAAGGAGTGATTAACTAACTCTCAGGACTGCTATGAGGATAAAATGAGATCATTGTCATCATTACTTACTCAGTGCTTACTAGATCCCAGCACTCCCCTGAGTATTTTAAATATATTAACTCTCACAATAACTCCGTAAGAAAGATACTTTTATGATCTGATTTTTACCAATGAAGAAAGTAAAGCATGAAGAAGTAATTTATCTAAGGTCACATGGCCAGGAAGTGGTCTGATCACAGAATCTGAGTATTTAACCTCACTGTATAAAGTGCCTGGCACTTAGGACATACTCAATATTAGCCCTTATTCCATTTTACTGATAGGAAAACAAAGAATTATAAGTAGTTTATAACTTTCCTAAAGAGGAACCCAGCTCTTAAATGAGAGAGCCAAGATTTTAATCCAATCTGGCTGGATCCAAGGCACACGATGTTCTTTGTTTTGCTTTGTTTTATTCTGAATAATTATGCCAACTAGATGTGGTTTTGATCTAAAGGAAGACAACTCTACCTGACTAGCTCCTCAGGGCATTGCTACATTTTAGTGTAATGCAAACACTGATGTTTATGAGCATGATTCAAGATCATCAAGAAATGGATAAATTTTATATAATGCACCTCCGTAAGAAGGATTGAAAGTATATGATATATTTTAGAAGGTTTCCATCAAATTCATTAAAATAGAATCAGTTTGATACTACAGTGGGTAAGCTTCAGCTACTTGGAAAATTGATTTATGTTGCATACCTTATTTCTGAGCAATGTCAGTTAAATGAAGTGTAGCTATATAAAATAAGAGAGATAGGGAATGCAATAGCTTCAGGTATTTAGCTACAAAATGGACCTTGACAGTTTTTGTTCCATTTCCTGCATCTAACCAGAAATATAGAATGTTCTGTAACCCATAAAATTAATCATGTTAAAAGGATGTGATCCTCAAAATATATTTTTAAAAAGGGATGTATACTCATCCATTAGCTATATCTTTTCCATATAGTTATATGCAGGTAATGAAGTTATTAATCATGTAATTTTCTCTGTAAGCTGTTATCAAGGAATAGAGAATGGAGCTGTTAAATGAACTGTTATTTTGTAAAGAAAACAGCATTTTACCTGTGAAAACATATGAAACATCAACAAAGGTAGTTTCTATTATAAATTCATGTTCTTTAGCCTAAATTGAACTCTCAACACTGGCTGGGAAAAAACCCTTTCATATTTCTGTAATCATTTCACGATCTTCATCTTACCAAATATCTAAATTAATCTCTCTGGATTTCCCATCCATCTTTCTAGTTTCTCTGTTTTAAGTGTTTTTCACAGTTTTCCTTTCTAAACACTTATTTTCATACTGTTGAAAATATTCAGAAGGCAGTTTAAGGAATTGGATGAAGCAAGTGGCCGTTGTAGTTAGAACTACTTTAGATACCTGTTCTGTTATTTACCAACTGAGAAATTAGGGCAAGTTCTTTAAATTTTCATTTTCCTTTATGTAAAATGGGCCCCAAATTGGGACCTACCTCATAGGATTGTTCAAAGGATTAAATTATATAATCCATATAAAAGTCTCACTAAAGTGATATAGTAAGAAGCCAAAAAATGTTGTGTTATTGTTAATATTATTGTTGGTAAGATAATATTATATTTTGTTAATATCATTATTTATTAGTGTTATTATTTTGAAGTTCTGAGTGCTTCCAATCTGTAACTTCAGTTCAGATCCCTTTTCTGGGGTTCAGGCCTGCCTAAAGCCCACCTTTTGCTTTCAAAACAACTCCTGCTTAGTTCTATTTCTGTTGCTGTTAGCTTTGTTCATGACTTGGGCCAGTCTCTTGGGAGAGCGATGCCATTCACTTTTCCTAATGGGATGGTGAATGAACTCTAATATTCCAGACACTTTCAGTTATGGGAACAGTACTGTTTCAATATTTAACCTCCAGTCTTGGACATTTTAAGACTTCTGCCTCAAATTCCATTCAAAACTCTCTGTTCTCTTCAAAGCATAGCTAGAACTGGCTGTGTCTTCAGCAGCTTGGAGCACAGTTTCCCCAGCCCTCCTTGTCTTTGAGGTGCTAGTGCCTCTCTTAGGTTTAGGTGGAGAGGAAGGAGAGGAGGCAGAAGCAGTGACTTGTTAATTAATGAGAGGTCTGTGGCTCACACTGGTCATTTCTGTCATAGAGTACAGGAGGGCCTTGGTCAGGTTTCTTGCTGATTTCCTAATATGGGAAATCTGACTTGGTATTTTCCACCTTCTGCACCCTTTGCTCTTGCCTTGTCCCGCAGCATCTTGCTACTGAGGTCCCTCTTGGGAGAAGTTTCTTTAAGCTCAAACCCAGCTACCTTCCAAGGTGTCCACTTGCCCTAGTCTTTAACAGTATAAGGGAAGTTTCACTGCTTTCCTCTCTCGTAGCCTTGTCTTCTTTCTTTTTTTCCAGCTCATGGTGACCTGGAGGTAGATTAGTGAGTCTGCTGATTACACAAGTGTACAACTGGAAAACAACATGTTCTTCTCCTTTTCTTGTAGACATCCTACTATTGTGATATTCGTGAAGCTTCTCATTCACAGTGAAGTTTGTAAGGAGAAATATTTTTGTAGACTTCTGTCGAGAAAGGAAGAAGAGTCTTTCTTCTTGGACACTGCACTTCTGAAAAGGCCCCTCACTTTCTTACCTCACAGACTTCTATGTGTTTTGACTGTCAGAATGATGGGTATTGGGTGTGGTAGAAAATATTCTTGGACTGGTTGGTGCCTCTCATTAGGCTCCAAAGATGAGTGTCTGGCCCAGACTCCCAGTGAATCTTTGAGCTTAGAATGCAAGCACTTTGAATGTTTCGTGTATAATTTTGAGCCTCTACAGCAATTTCTGAAAACAGGGCAAAATCCTATAGGGATGTTATGTTACACACCACTAACTTGTCAGTACTGGAGATCTGGACCATTATTCTCCTTTTCTATTTTATATCCCCAATATCTAACGCAGCATCTCCAAAATAGTAGGCATTCGATAAATATTTGTTGAAGGTATGAATGATGAGTGAATGCAAAGCCAAATGTAATATATAGAAAAAACTGATCCTAAATCCTATGGCATACAATAGACAAAACACAATCCTGGAAATATGCACTCAGAGAAATTGCTATTGTCATCTTAATACTTTATAATACCTAAAATTCTTAAATTGGTCCCTTCGATGCCATTGTGTTTATTGTGTATACTTTATACTTTTATGCTTTGGTTTCACTTTATACTTATTAGTTAAATAATTACTTTATGAGAACTGTGGAAATAAATTTAAAACATTACTGTGTTTCCATAGAGAGTTCTGCTGTAATGTAATGACTATGAAATGATCGCAAATTTACTTATAATTATCAAAAGGTACAGTGCCATGAATATTTTTATTCATTCTTTTCCAAATCACATTAAAATAATCTCTTTTGTTAGACTCTTTGATTCTGTAAAACTAAATTGAAAAAAAAAAAAAATTAAATAAAAAAAAAATAATAATCTCTTTTGCACTTAAATAATTTTGTCAGAATTTTGTATTCATTTTGAAATACCAGATTCTTTTTCTAGGATTTAGAATTTCTTCTCTGAAAACTTGATTTTTAAGGAATGCATTCAAGGGAAAATTTAAATCTAAATTCAATCTTTCCAATAAATATCAATAAAATTTAATGAAAAGTAGCAAATGCTGTGTTTTAAAGTTCCTTAGAAAATTTGGGAACATTTCTGGGTTCCCAAGTAGATTTACCTGAGAGATCAGCTATGAGCTGTCTTTAGTTACATTAGCAGGAATACTTGATATAAGCAAATCCCTACATGTCTTTGTTAAAAACACAAATAAAAACAATCAAATAGTTCTGTTACAATGCATTTCAGCAATGTTTAGAAGAGGAAAAAGGCATGAATCTCTTTAAGAAGTCACATCCAAAATATTGCTAGGAGCTTACAGAGATTGCTAAAGAAATAACTTGCATACTCAGCCAATTGCTTGGCTATTTCAGGTTCTTATGGGGAGTGGACTTTGTAAGGCAAGTTACCAGGGAAACCTTTTCCTCACTGGGAAAGGATAATTGTGTCCTAGGAGTCCATGTATGGCAAGGCTGTAATCTTGCTATGCTTTAATTTCATCTAGGTTAGCCACAGAGGAGAAAACAGTGTAGAGACTGAAGCTAAGAGTGCAGAAAGACAAAAGCAATTTTTATAACCTCAAGTTGATTATTAATTCTAATAACAATGCAAATGGTAGTGCTGATACTATTAACAAAAATTATTATGAATATTTATAAGGTACTCTTAGTCCATTCAGGCTGCTATAACAAAAATATCATAGATTGGGTGGCTTAAACAACAAACACTTATTTCGTACATTTCTGGAAGCTAGGAAGTCTAACATCAAGGTGCTGGCAGATTCAGACCCGCTGAGGGCCCGTTTCCTGGTTCGTAGATAGCCTGGTTCATAGATAGCCATCCTCTGTGTTCTCAAATGGTGGAAGAGGGTTCAGAGAGTTCTCTGTGGTCCCTTTTAGAAAAGATTAGTTCCCTCCTGCAGTGCCTTCATGAAGGCACTACCCTTATGGCCTAATCACTTCCCAAAGGCCCCACTTTGTAATGCCATTGCATTGGAAATTAGGCTTTCACATATGAATTTTGGGTGGACACAAACAGTCTACAGCATGCTCTGTAGTTTAAAAACTGCACTCACTTAAATTAGGTCTTTTGGCAGACATTATTGCCATCAAGGAAATTAAAGTTAAGTGCATTGTCTGTGGCCATACAGGAGTTAAGTAGGAGCCTGGAAGTTGTTACTCAGCCTCCTTGATTTCAGTGTATATTCCCTTTATACATCATCCATGTTTCTGAAACAAAATTAACTCCTGGTCTTGCTAGTGGGAAGATGCAGAGGTAGATTTAGCATGAATTAAAGGAAGCATAGTTTCAGGCCCATTCCAGTGTCTTGGGAGAAGCCCTAATAATGTTCATATATTTATGTAAAATTTTGTAATTTTTTTCAAACAACAGCCTTTCCACTTCACCTCTGTCTTACTGCTCCTTGAAATAGGTTGGCATTTAAGTAGCTGTTGATGGTTTTGGGATCTGGCTTAGAGGAAATTGATTTGGGGATACAGTTGACCCTTGAATGATAAGGGGGTTGGGGCACCAACCCCCATGCAATCAAAAATCCACATATAACTTTTGACTCCCTGAAACCATAACTACTAATAACTTACTGTTGACCAGAAGCTTTATCAATAATATAAAGTCAATTAACGCATATTTTGTATGTTATGTGTATTATAGTCTCTATTCTTACACTAAAGTAAGCTAGAGAAAAGAAGTATTTTTAAGAAAATCATAACAAAGATAAAATATACTTACTATTCAATAAGTGTAAGTGGATCATCATCGAGGTTTTCATCTTCATCATCTTCACGTTGAGTAGGCTGAGGAGGAAGAGGAAGGGGAGGGGTTGGTCTTGCTGTCTCAGAAGTGGCAGAAGTGAAAAAAAATCTGAGTATAAGTGGATCTGTGCAGCTGGAATCTGTGTTTTTCAAGGGTTAACTGTATACCTGATTTAGTGAGATTTATGTGGTTTGCAGTCATCCCCCTATATAGCTAAATCATTGCTAGCTATGCTGATGCAGGGATGTTTTACACGAACATTACTGAATATTACTATATCCCACTGTGTTGACTCAACCAGTGTTGAGACACACAAAGCAGCCTAGGCAGTCTTTTTATAATATGAATTCATCCTACAGCCTCAGCTCCTAAAGTATGTGGGTAGAGGAGGAGAACAAAGTTAGAAATGTTCAGAGCCAGAAGTTAATTTGTATAAAATTCTTCCAAATATCAGATGAGTAAAGTGTAAGTAGAGAAATGGGTTCTCATCCACACCTACTCAAAATGGTTTTCTTCTTGGTAGAGATTTTCCAAAATATGACAATAATCCCCAAATTTTATATGTTACCAATGATAAATTAAATTAAAAGTTAATTTAACAAATTATCACAAATACGCTATTTTTCTGATTTTATGTTTTTGATATTGCAACTCAATAAACTTTATAATTTGTTGTGATTTATTTTCTATTTCCAGTAATATTTTTATACCTAATTTTGTATTTATAATACATATATATACACACACACTTTAAAGAAGCCCTTTCTCTCCCAAATTTTGTAAGATTAAGACCTCATAAAACCTAGATCCTCTGCTGAGAGTATATGTGCTCAGCAAATATTTGTTGAATAAATAAACATCTTCTGGAATCAGTTTTGATATCAAGGTGACTAGTCTTGAAGTTCTGGAGCCAAAAGACTTCTGATCTTACTTAAGGAATTATGGGTGAATTTTCTCTTGAAAACTGGGAGATAGACTATACTTGATGAAGCTTGTGCTACAAATTTATTATATGTCCACTCTGGTACCTGCCTAAAGCTAAGTACCTTCATTCTATATTCACAGATTTTCCCTCTTTCTTCAGTGAACTAGGCTCTTGCCTTCACAGGGTATCAAATAGAACCTTTGCTGTAACCTGGGCTCATCAAGTGATGTAAATTGATTGCTTTAGACTGGGAAGGATTCCAATGGAAGTGGTCTACCCTGGGGGAGAAAATGTTAGAGTCCTTGAGTTTGGGTGCCACAGATGTTGGAAGGCTATTAGGAGTAATAGGGACCAACATCTTGTTCCCCCAATCCCCACAGTTCCTGGAAGTGATGGTTCAGAGGGGGTAGAAACACTAGTGTACAGAGGGGTACTTGGGTGATTAGAAGACGGTTAACATCATAGAACTGAAAATCATCTAGAACTGAAGACCAGAGGCCCTTTTAACATAATTTGTTGAACTATGTAATCACCCCATCCCCCACTCCCACTCAAATCTCATGTATATGACCTTAAGGTAATGATTCTCAAAATGTGATCCCCTCTCCACATATTAGAATCATCTGTAAACATTTTAGAACTACAAATGGTCAAGCCCCACCATAGGCCTGTGAATCAGAAACTCTAGGGAGAAGTGTTGCAGAACAAATTCATGTTTACAACATATGGAGCCACAGTCTTTAATACATGTGAGGAAGAGAAAGGTCAGTTGGACCCCCTGAGGGATGAGAAACAGAAACAGAAAAGCCATCAGGAGAAAGGCAGCGATGGGGACCTTTCTAGATACATGACGGCATTGTCTGTTCTGGATTTGCTCTGTGAACCTTCTGAATTTTTCCTTGTTTGTTTAAAGATTTTCTTTTTTTTTCTTTTCCCTGCTTCTCTATACATACGGCTGAAAGTGAACCTCCTTCAGTTCCATAAGAGCTCAAGCTGTTAACAGACTAATTAATGAATCTGAAACTCAGTTCTAGAAGGAAGATGTGGTTGACTGAATTTAAATGATATGGCCAGGCTGACAGGATCTTATGTGGCAGACAGGGATATAGGGGTCTCACGCTTGTGTGTTGAGTCACACACATGGTTGTGGTCCAGTCACCCCTCATATATTCACACAGTGAACATCATGACTCATAGGACGTAAGGACACCAATACTGTCAGTTACATTCATAATTTTTGTCAAATTTCTTGCCCACAGTTTCATTCTTTTGTACTTTGGCTGACACAGTCCCATGCTCATTTCCATATGCCTGGATATATGAAAATAAATTGGCTTTGGAAAGAAAGTTAAATTTCTTCTGGAGTAAGAGGTAGTGGAAGTTTGACTTTCATGGTGGGGTTTTATTGCCTGTTTAAAATATAAATTGTATTCCCTCCAAAGCTCTGAAATAACAGCTCAATAAATAACTACTAATATCACAGTCCAGGCATTTTAATTAAGCATCTTTAACTTTCTCTACCATAATATTCAAATAATGTATGATGCAGTGAGCCTTTTGGGTTGCAAAACTGGAAGCCCTCCAGTATTTTAGCAACATTTCAAGTGAATTTAATTTTAACTCAGACTCTAGGTAACTAAGAATTATTTTTACTAATATCTGAAAGCATTTACAGATTTGCTATACCTTTGATCTCCCTTTGTTTTCTTTATTGTTAATAAATATGGTTATTTCCAAGTCTAGGTTTTTATTAATTATTAGCTTACAGTAATTATGCTGAATTCTCAATGCTATATAACAAGAGGCCTCCAATCAGAAAGAATTCAAGATGGAGTTTAGAAGTTGGCAAACTTTTTCTTTTAAGGACCTGATAGTAAATATTTGAGGGTTTATAGACCACATAAATCTCTATCATATATTCTTTCTCCTTCTTTTCTTCTTCTTCCTCCTCCTCATTTTCCTCCTCATCCTCCTCTTCCTTCTTTATGTCCTCTTCCTTGTAACCTATTCTCAGCTCATGAACCATACACAAACAGGCTGCTGACTGACTTTGGTCCCTGGGTGGTTATTTTCCAACCCATGAATACAGTCCAGAAAGGAACTTGAAAATGGTTGAAATTTTCTCTCTTCTAAATGTCTCATGAATTTTCAATCATCCCCTGTGATAGAAGCATAGGATGCAATTGTGGTGTAGAACAAGAGAGGGCAACCTGTGGCCTTCTAGGTCCTTAAGTGCAGCCTTTTGACTAAATACAAATTTTACCGAACAAATCTTTTTATTTTTATTAATACATTTTATTCATCTTTTATATTTTTATTTATTTTTAAAATGAATGTATTTAAAATACCGAAGAATAGTGAGTACGTGTGCTGTTTGTTTTTCTATTCTTGAGATACAGAGGGAAGTAAAACTCAATGGAAACCAACTAGGGGGGAAGGGGGAGGAGGGGAGGGGCAAAAACCTACCTAGTGGGTACAATGAACATTATTTGGGTGATGGGCATAACTATGGCCAGGACTCAGGCATTAGAAAAGTGATCCATGTAACCTAAAACATTTGTACCCCTTTAATATTTTGAAATTGAAAAAATAACAAAGAAAAAATAACTTTCAATGAAATAATTCTCCCAGGTTGACCAGCATAATTAGAACATTAGTAAGCTGTAAGGGCTAAATTGACAGCTGCTATGCTCATGATTCAGCTCTAACTTCCCCCATCTGACTGGAGCCACAACCACAAGAGGCTGGTTGGCAAGAGTTTATGGGGTCAAGTATGCCAGTGTGTTATCAGCTTTTGACAATAGTGCACTTTGTTTCTGTTTGAAGTGGAATTTGTGAATAGTTGCACAGCTTGGCAATATTTTTTAATTCTGTCTGCTTAACAGCCCATCATGCCAAAAAAGACCAAGAGAATGCTGAAGGAAAAAAATAGATTTTTTAATGAGGACTGGGAATTGTAATATTATCTTGTTTCTGCTAAAGGTAAGATGATTTGCTTGCTTTGTGATACTGCAATATCAACATTAAAGAAATTCAATGCTCATCAGCATTATAACACTCAGAAGGACCACAAATATTTTAAATTAGAGGGAGAGGTGTTAAATGTTGTGTTGCAGAAATTAAAAGATGAAAAGCAAATGCAAAGACAATTCTTTCAAGCAGCTATAAGACCTGGAAATAATGTCACTGAAGCAACTTGTAAAGTAGCTTATATGCTCAGGAAAAAAGGGAAGCCATTCAATGATGTAGAAAGGATGCATTGTCAAAGTTGTACGAT
Organism: Eulemur rufifrons; assembly: GCF_041146395.1. NCBI lineage: Eukaryota > Metazoa > Chordata > Mammalia > Primates > Lemuridae > Eulemur > Eulemur rufifrons. The sequence continues at coordinate 52,398,605 of NC_090990.1, forward strand.
GCTTAAACCCTGATAACATTTCAAAGTAAAAACTACTACCTCTTTCAAGAAGAACCATAACTGATTGACAGGATGAATTAGCCTCAACTTCATGCAATATTTCAAAATGAAAATACATATTAATCACTTCGGATGAATCAACTGATACTACACATGAAGTTGTATTTGATATGTGGCAAAAAATCCAAGCGTTTTGAAAAAAGCTATCATTTTTCAAAACACCACTTCTTCAAAAGGAAATTTCAGATACACGTTTTCCCCAGTTAGCAAAGGTCATTGATGAGCAGGGTGATATATGTGAATCATTTGAGTAATACACAGCTGTTATGCATCTGCTAATTAGAGAATACAATGAAAGGTTCACTGACTTTGAGAATCATGACATCACACTCAAATTAGCATAACAGCCTCACCTAGTTGATATCACCAAGGCACCTAAAGAACTACAGATGAAATTGAGCTCTCAGTGGATGAAATTTTAAAGTCATTGTTTGATGCTAAGAAAGATCCAATTGAAATATGGAAAAATGCAGTAGACTACCCACACCTTTGGCAACATGCCAGAAAAATACTTTCTTGTTTTTCAACCACTTGTTGCTGCTAATCTACATTTCCTACCTAACCCAAATCAAGACATCTTTAAGATCACATATAACTGATTCCCCTCTAGAGGATCAACTGAAACTATAGACCTCCATGCTCCAACCAAATATTCAAATTCTTTTTAATAAAAATTAACAAATAGTTTTCATTTTTTGAAATTATTAAGTACATACTAATATTTTTACAAAATGTACGGTTTAAGTTTAAGTATATCTAATTGAAGTTTCTTGAATGTGGCCTTATTTGATATCAGCTAAATTAATACAGCTTTCCAACATGAAAAGGTTACCAAACCCCGGTACAGAAAGAGGGTGAGACATGCAGAGCCAGAGAAGAAAGGGAGAACAAAGCAATAAATGATTTCAGAATTAATAATGAAGAAGATATTTGTAAGCATCTATGTTATGCCAGATACTAAATATGTATGTTTTTAATTTAATCCTTCACACCATATTGGTGGATTTTATAATAACTATAGATGAGAAAACAGACAGGAAGAGGCAATACTACTAAGTAACAAAGTATTCATTGTAAGGGTTGATGTTCAATCTCAAGTTTATGTGGCATTTAAAGCCCACTTTTTTGATGATATACCACATGGTGTCCTTATCCTTACCTGTGAAGAGGACAGAGTGAGGAATACTGTGTACCTTCCCATGGATTTGCAAACATTTAAAAATCTTCATTCTGAAAACATTGTATGAAATTGCCAAGTTGTTAAAAGAATCTGACAGGCATTTATTAATGTCATTAAGTACAAATAAATTGGAACTGCTTAGAAATAACATCATCTTCAATGATAACATATTGTCCTTTTGAAATACTGTTTGGTTTGAAAGGTTCTTGTCTCAATAAATTGAAGTAATGGCTGCCTAAAATGTGCAGCACACCTTGTCTCTGTCTCCATCAATACACTTATACTCACAATGTATTCATAATATGTATGAGGCAAATGTAGAGCTTTTGTTCTCCCCTTTTTTTCCCTGAGGCATCAGGACATAAAGGAAGGAACCGAAATGCACTTGCTTAGTCAGGGATGGAGCTAAGACTGCTTTTGGAATCATACATACCCTTAAGCTAATGGATATTTTACTAGATTGCCTCTTGTGTGTTGCTTTATGTTTTAGAGAGAGCATTTTCCTTCATTCTAATGAATATACAGCTGGACCTACTTTTCTCAAATTAGCTTATCATCAAGGCTATTATTCCATAAATGTTCATCAGATGTTGCTTAAATCTAGCTTGATTACAGATGCTCCCTACAGTTTTATTCAATTGCTTAACTCTAAACATTATACCATTAAACCATTTAATTTAGCCATCTCCAAAAGTTTTATTTAAATTGTTTAATATTATGGACATTAACTAACTCATCACTCAAACCATAAAAGAGAGGTCATAACACAATAATAATGTTACCGTCTGAATATTACTACTTTTCCTATGTCTCTAGCATAGTAATAAAATCTTGTATCAATTCTTAACATATCTTAATGAGATATAGTAGCTATTAGATTATATCCGGACTTTATAGATGAAGAAACTCATAGGCTTATAGTGGTGTATTGATTTGCATTAAGTATAAAATGACTCAAGATGTTTAATGGTTTTATACTCTTTCACAGAATAAGAATTACTATCCTACTTTTCATTTAAACTTTTATGAACTTGCATGGGTATGCTTAAGGCATTAAGTAAAATATGTAAAATTTTATAAGAAGGTTACATCTTATGGGAAAGATATATAAGTTATAGCTGTGCAGTCTGATGGTATAGCCACCAGTTATGTGCGGCTATTTAAATTTAAATTAATTAAAATGAAATACAATTCTAAATTCAATTTCTCAGGCATACTAAACACATTTCAAGTGCTTAGTAGACACATGTGGCTAGTGGCTACCCTATCAGATGGTGCAGATATAGAACATGTCCACACTGTAGACAGTTCTATTTGACAATGCTATTACAGAAATAAACTAGCATTTTTGCATGGGACTTTTGCATATATTTTATTGATTATGTTTACTTTGTCAACGTGAAAAATTCATTTTAGGCATCTTGTAAAGAACCAAATATGATAAGGTAAAAGCAACTTACCAAAGATAAAGAAATGAAGACACAAATAAGGAAGAAGAAAACTGTACAGAGAACTGTTGGTGATGAAATAGCAATAGATCACAAAACTGAGTTCTCATCTTGTTAGCAGGTGAGGCAAAGGGAGAAAAACAATGGTAAATATCAGTATTTTAGAGAAAAAGAACAATACGTTCATAGATTTATAAGGTAGAGTTAAGCTATCTGCCTTGTAAAGTTACTTAAGTGAAAATGAAATAAAACCTATAAAGTAGGTACTTCTATCTATGGCTCTTATAAAAATATGAAACTAGAAAAAATGTATAAATTAAGTACAATTCAAACAACAAAAGAAGTACAATGATCATTGACATTAAATGGCTGTTTAAAACATGGAAGTATTACTGACCACTAAGTCATATGTTCCCCTGCATTTGGCATGTGTATACACCTACTTCTTTCTTTTTTTTTTTTTTATTTCAGGATATTATGGGGGTACAAAGATTTTGGTTACATGTTATGTCTTTGCCACACCCAAGCCATGATTAGAGGCATGCCCTTTTTCCCCACAATGCTCACTATGTCCATTAGTTGTGAGTTTACCCACTCCCAACTCCCCACCCCCAATGAATATTACTACCATGTGAGCACCTTAGTGTTGATCAGTCAGTGCCAGTTTGATGGTGAATACATGTGGTGTTTATTCTTTCATTTTTGTGATGCCTCACTTTGGAGGATGGGCTCAAGCTCTATCCAGGAAAATATAAGAGATGCTAGATTACCATCATTTTTTATAATTGAGTAGTATTTCATTATATACACATACCATATTTTATTAATCCACTCATGGATTGATGGGCACTTGGATTGTTTCCACATCCTTGTGGAATTGTGCTGTCATAAACATTTGAATGCAGATGTCCTTATTATAGAATGTCTTTTTTTTTCCCTTTGGGTAGACGCCTAATAGTTATATTGCTAGATCAAATGGTATTTCTATTTTTAGCTCTTTGAGATATCTCCAAATTCTTTTCCACAGAGGTTGTACTAATTTGCAGCCCCACCAGCAGTGTAAAAGTGTTCCTATCTCTCTACATCCTCGCCAGCATTTGTTGTTTTGGTACTTTTTGATAAAGGCCATTCTCACTGGGGTTAGGTGATATCTCATGTGATTTTGATTTGCATTTCCCTAATGATTAGAGATGTTGAGCATTTTTTTATATGTTTGCTGGCCATTATTCTGCCTTCTTTTGAAAAGTTTCTGTTCATCTCCTTTGCCCATTTATAGATGGGTTTGTTTGATTTTTTCTTGTTGATTTTTTTTTTTTACTTCTAGATAGACTCTTGTTATCAGCCCTTTATCAGATGTGTAGAAAGCAAATATTTTCTCCCATTGTGTAGGCTGTCTATTTGCTTTAATGATAGTTTCCTTGGCTGTGCCAAAGCTTTTTAATTTGATCAGGTCCCATTTATTTATTTTTGTTGTTGCTGTGATTGCTTTGGGTGTCTTCCTCATAAGTTCTTTGCCTAGACCGATGTCTGAAAGAGTGTTCACTACATTTTCTTCTAGGATTCCTAAGGTTTCATGCCTTAGGTTTAAGTCTGTTATCCATCATGAATTGAGTTTTGTAAGAGATGAAAGGTGGGGATCCAGTTTCAATCTTCTGTATGTAGTTATCCAATTTCCCCAGGAACATTTCTTGAAAAGAGATTCTTTTCCCCAGTGTGTATTTTTGTCTGATTTGTCAAAGATTAGATGACAATATGTGGATGGTTTCATCTCTGGATTCTCAGTCCTGTTCCAAAGGTCTATATCTCTGTTCTTGTGCCAGTACCATGCTGTTTTAGTTACTATAGCCCTGTAGTACAGCTTGAAGTCTGGTAGACTGATACCTTCCAGTTAGTTCTTTTTGCTTAAGATTGCTTTGGCTATATGAGGTCTTCTCTGGTTCCATACAAAACGTGGAATTATTTTTTCTAGATCTGTAAAGAATGATAATGGTACTTTGATAGAGGTAACATTAATTCTGTAGATCACTTTGGGAAGTATGGAGATTTTAACAATGTTGATTCTGCCAATCCATGAGCAAGGTAGAGTTTTTCATCTGTTTAAATCTTCTGCAATTTCTTTTCTTTGTGTTTTGTAGTTCTCCCTGTATATGTCTCTCACCTCTTTTGTTAAAGAGATTCTTAGATATTTAATTTTCTTTGAAGCTATTGTAAAAGCTATTGTATTTTTGATTTGATTTTTGGCTTGACTGTTGTTGGTGTATATGAATGCCTCTGGTTTGTGTATATTGATTTTGTATCCTGAGACTTTACTGAATTCATTTATCAATTCCAGGAGTCTCTTGGTTGAATCCTTGAGGTTTTCTAGATATAATATCATATCATCAGCAAAGAGTGAGAATTTGATCTCTTCTGCTCCCATTTGGATGCCCTTAATTTCTCTCTCTTGTCTAACTGTTCTAGCAAGGACTTCCAGCACTATGTTGAATAGAAGTGAAGATAGTGGGCAACCTTGTCTAGTTCCAGTTATAAGTGGGAATGGTTTCAATTTTTCCCCATTCAGTATGATATTGGCTATGGGTTTATCGTATATTGCCTTAATAATTTTAAGATATGTCCCGTCTATGCCTATTTTGTTAATAATTTTTATCATAAAGGTGTGCTGGACTTTGTCAAATGCTTTTTTCTGCATCTATTGAGAGAATCATATGGTCTTTGTTCTTGCTTTTATTTATGTGGTGTATTGCATTTATAGATTTAAGTATGTTGAACCAGTCTTGCATCTCTAGGATAAAGCTCACCTGGTCATGGTGAATTATTGTTTTGATATGCTGTTGGATTCAATTTGCTAAAATTTTGTTGAGAACTTTTGCATCTATATTCATGAGGGATATTGGTCTACAGTTTTCTTTTTTTGTTATGTTCTTTCCTGCTTCAGTATCAAGGTGATATTGGTTTTGTAGAATGAGTTAGGGAGGATACCATCTTTCTCAATGTTGTGGAATAATTTCTGTAGTATAGGTATGAGTTCTTCTTTGTATGTTTGGTAAAATTTGGAAGTGAACCCATCTGGTCCAGTACTTTTCCTTTTTGGAAGGTTTTGAATTGCTGCTCCAATTTCTGTGTTTGATATTGGTCTGTTCAGGAACTCCATTTCCTCCTGTGTGAACTTAGGGAGGTTTTATGTTTCCAGCAATTTGTCCATTCCTCCACATTATGTAGTTTTTTGGCATATAGGTTTTTATAGTATTCAAAGATAATGTTTTGTATTTTCATGGTGTCTGTTGTGACCTCTCCTTTTTCATTTCAAATTGAGTTTATTAGAGTCCTTTCCCTTCTAGCTCTTGTCAATCTCGCAAGAGGGCTGATAATTTTGTTTATCTTTTCAAAAAACCAGCTTTTGGTTTTGTTGATCTTCTGTATAGCTCTTTTATTCTCAATTTCATTTAGTTCTGCTCTAATCTTAGTTATTTCTTTTCTTCTGCTGGGTTTGGAGTTGATTTGCTCTTCCTTTTCCAGTTCCTTGAGACTTTGTTAGTTTGCTGATTTTGAGCTTTCTGTTTTTTGGATGTGAGCATTTAATGGTATTAGTTTTACTCTCAGGAATGCTTTTGCTGTATCCCACAGATTTTGATAATTTGTGTCCCCATTATAATTTAATTCAAAGAATCTTTTGATTTCTCTGTATTTCCTTCTTAACCCAATAGTTATTCAACAATAGATTGTTTAATTTCCATGAATTTGTGAAGTGGTGAGTATTTCTGTTGGAAATTGAACTCTAATTTTATACCATAATAATCTGAGAAGATACACAGTATAATTTCTATTTTTTTGAATTTGTTGAGGTCTGATTTGTGGCCTATTATGTGATCAGTTTTGGAGAAAGTTCCATGAGCTGATGAGAAGAATGTATATTCGGCTTTATTTGGGTGGAATGTTCTGTAGAGGTGTGTTAGACCCTTTTGTTCTAGAGACCTATTTAAGTCCATTATTTCTTTGCTTATTTTCTGTTTGGAAGATTTGTCCAGTTCAGTCAGTGGGGTGTTGAATGCTCTGGCTACTATGGTGTTATTGTTTATAATGCTATTTAGATCAGACAGGGTTTGCTTTATGTATCTGGGTGCCCCTGATTGGGTGCATAAATATTAAGAGTTGTTAGATCTTCTTGTTGGATCTTCCCTTTCACCATTATATAGTGGCTGTTTTTGTCCTTTCTTACTTTTGCTATTTTAAAGCTTATGATATCTGAAATAAGTGTAGCTACCCCTGCTTTCTTTTGGCTTCCATTTGCCTAGAGGATTGTTTTCCAACCCTTGGCCTTGAGCCTGAAAGCATCTTTGAGGGTTAGATGCATTTCCTGTAGACAGCAGATACTAGGCTTGTGGATTTTTATCCACTCTGCCAGTCTATGTGTCTTCAGAGGACAATTCAAGCTATTCACATTTGTTGAGAGAATTGATATTTGGGGTAGATTTCCATTCATATTGTTGGGTGAATTCCTATTGTTTTGTTTTACTCCTTGAGCCATTGTGGAATCCAGTTTCTAGATTTTAACTCTTGAGTGGTTTTATTTTGGAGAGTTTCTATTGTGCTGTTCAGGTGTAATGCAGGTCTGAGTAGTTCCTGTAGGGCTGGTCTGGTCTTCACAAATTCCATCAGTGATTGCTTGTCTGGGAAGGTCTTTATTTCTCCCTCATAGATGAAGCTTAGTTTTGCTAAATAGAGAATTCTAGGTTGGCCATTATTCTGTTTTAGAAGATTAAGGATAGGTACCCAGTCCCTTCTGGCTTAAGTTTCAGTTGAGAAGTCTGCAGTTAGTCTGATAGGTTTTCCTTTGTAGGAAACCTCACTGCTTTTGCCTCACTGCTCAAAGGATTACTTCTTTCATGTTTACTTTGGTCAGCCTAATAACTACGTGACATGGTGATTGCCTTTTCACATTGAGTCTCCCAGGAGTTCTGTGTGCTTCTTATATCTGGATATCTAGATTTCTGGCCAGGCCAGTTGTATTTTCATCCATAATTTCACAAAATAAGTTTTCCAGCCCTTGTGTATTTTCTTCTTCACTCTCTGGGATGCCCATGATTCTTATATTTGGCTTCTTTACATAATGCCACATTTCTTGTATGTTTTGGTCCTGTCTCTTGTTTCTGTGCTCTTTTCTTCATCTGATTTGTTTAGCACATAGGCATTATCTTCAAGCTCTGAGATTCTTTCCTCTGCATGATCCATTCTGTTCTTGAGGCTTTCTACTGTGTTTTGAAGTTCCTTGAATGCCTCCTTTATTTACAAGATTTCTGTTTGGTTTTTTTCATAGTATTTCAATTTCTTTAGAGAATTTTTCATTCATTTCCTGTATTGTTCTTGTGGCATTTTTATGTTGGGTTTCTATTTTCTCTTCAATTCCATTGAGTTTTCTTACAGTCCATATTTGGAATTCTTCCTCTGTCAATTTAATCATATTGTATAAGTTGGTATCTATTGATGGAGATTCAATGTTTTCTATTGGGGTTGACTTTTCTCTCTGATCTTTCATGTTTCCTGTGTTCTTTTGCTGATTCTTTCTTTTTAGGCAACTTTGTCAAGAACTGGGTCTGCTGGGGATGGTTTATGGCCTTATCTCCAAATCCCCAAGGGGACATTTCTTGACAGTGTTAGGGAGATGCGCTCTGGTCCAGTATTGCCTAAGAGGTGTTTTAGATTGTTGGGTTATCTCTGACCTGTTGTCTTCACCACTTGCCAAAGGAGATTAATGAGTTTGGACCCCTTACTTAAGCTTTCAGGTGGTGAATCACTCTTGTGTGTGTGACTCCACTGCCCTCCGATAGTTTGGGATGGCAGGCACTGTGTTAAGCTATGGGGTTACCCTCTCTGTTGTTGCTTGTAGTTTGTGTGGAGGAGTTGATTATCAAGGCATTCCAATGCCTTTGTGTTAGGCTCTAAACCCCTGAATGCGGTATATAAGTGCTCTGGTCTTTGGGAAATGTCTTGTCACTCCCAAGGGTAACTTGAGCCCTGTTGCCACGTTAGGTGGGGTAAGGGCAACAAGTACTTGTAAGCCTGAGAGCCTATACTTCTGTAGTTGCTTGATCTGCTGCTAGGGGAGAGCTGCTAGAGTGTTATTCAGGGCTCTTTTGCCACACTTGCGAGGCAGCTCCAGGTGGGGGGTGTCAATTGGTGCAATTGCTGAGGACTCTGGCCAGGAATTTGCTTCCCAGTCCACAAGCCCCAAAGCTGGCAGCAGCATGGGCACCAAGGGAGAGCCCTAGTGTTATGTTCTTATTAGATGATCAAAACCAACTCGCTGGACCAAATCAACAATCTACCCCCTTTTGCTTAGTTCCAAGGCCCCACAGATTCATGCCAGTCACACAGAGAAAGCGACTTTTCTTCCTTTTCCCTGCCCCCAAGGGTGGAGTCTGCCCTGCCAGGGTGGGGGAGGGGCATTGCTGGAGACAGCACGTCCCAGCTCAGAAAATGTTTTCTCTCATTTCTCCCATCCTCCAAGGGCAGGGTCTGCCCTGCCCAAGAGAAAGTCAAGCTGCCTGGCCAGGGGAGGAATGCTGCCTGAGGCCACTGCATATCCCAGCCCAGAAAGCGGTTTCTCTCATCACTCTGCACCTCCCAGGGTGAGGTTTGTCCTGTGGCATGAAATACAAGTGGCCGGGGATGGGGGGTGGGGAGGGAGGGGCACTACCTGAGGCCTCTGGGGATCTCAGACCAGAAAGTGTCCTCTCTTGTCACTCCGCATCTCCAGGGGAGGAGGGGCTTGTTCTGCCAGTGGGAAAAGGCAAGTGACCAGGTTGGGGGAGCAATGTTCAGAAAGTGGCTTCTCCCCTCGTCCATGGGTGGGGCCTGCTCTGTCAGACAGGGTGAGGGGCAGGGGCATTGCCTGAGACCATTGCCCGAGCTTGCCCTGCTGGGCTGGGGACAGGGTAGTTCCCAGAACTGCAATTTGCCACAGCATTTCTAGGCTATGTATTCCCCCAAATGACGGCTGCCCACTGACAGAGAGCCAGCACTGTAGGCAACTGCTGAGGGGGTCGCAGATGCTAGGTTTGGCATGCTGTCTCAATGAGCCCCTGTGCCCACTGCTCCCCTAACCATCAGTCTCGTGTCAGTCCACTAGCGGGTCCTGCACTTTCCATCCCACCTTGCGCCAGCCGAATCTTTGGCAGTTTCTGGGGGCAAAGCCTCCCTTTCAGCATTCACCTCTTTTGTTCTGGTCCCAGTGACTGCCAGAGGTGAGGTGCCTATCTCCAAACTCCCTCCTGTGGATCTGGGAAGTGTCCACTCACACCAGTCCCACCTCCCCCCAGTGCGGACCTAGCACAGAGCTCTGGAGAGTTCAAAATGTTTGTCGCTATTGTCTCTTCTCCACATAGGCTGTCATCCCGTGCCTCAACTTTGCACTGACTTCAGGAGCTTCCCTGCCTGAGTGGATGTGGAGGTCAGTAGAGGAAAAGTCGTCCTCTTGTGAGTCAGATCACACTGCCCTGGCCCGCCTATGGGTGCAACTGTCCCACGCTCTATTCCCTATTGTATATCTCGCACTCTTCAGACTTTGTGGTCGATTCTCCAATTCACCTTTTTTTCCCCAGTGCTGCTTCTCATGAGCTGCTTCTCTGCAGATTCACAATGCTGTTCTTGTGGGAGAGCAATCCACTGGTGTGTAGCTATTGCGTTCTTTATCTCCTACTTTGGGAGCAGAGAGCCAGGAAGTCACCACTAATGCACCATTTTTTTCCTCCCTCTACACCTGTTTCTTTCTATATATATTTTTCTCCTTTCATCTTCCCTCCCCAAATAGGGTATAAAATGAAAAGGCATTAAGTGAAAATACTTAACCTAAAATGTTGTGTAGATGATGCTGTAAACTAGGGCTACTGTTGTGCATCCCTATTTGAGAGTCTCAACATGGATGGGAGGAGCAAGAAAGTATTATGTACAGATTTGGAACTAAAGTTTCATATCTTCCTTATTACAAAAAATGTTAATTAGGAAAGTTCTATACATTCTTGTAAATAAAATTATTCTGAAAAAACATAATTTTTATTAACAGAAGGAATATTTTATGAATGTTTTTCCTGTGAATACTCAATTCTTCCATCATTTATTTTCTATCATATCTATTATCATATCTTCTTTTCTGCTTGACCCTAATGTAATGATGACACTAAATATATGGCCGTGAAGCCCATTTCTATAAACTCTGAACTACATAATTCTTATATAGATATAATAGATAGATACTAGATACTTATATAGATATAATAGATAGATAATAGATTATATACTAGTTCATCAGAAACCCATTTTCCCTTCCTGGCCTTGAATCCTAAAATACATTTATCACTAAATTTCTTTGTGGTAAGGAGAATTGAGTATAATAACATATAGAAAACATATGTAAGTATAGCAAACGAAATTGAGAGCAATTTTAGAGGCAATGTACAAGTGTTTTTCCATTAATTGTTTCTTATAATGGCCTTCAGTGAAAGTCAATGAAATAATGAGAAAGCACAGATATGTGAAGAAATGGTTAGCAGTTGGTGACTGGATGCACAAAATGAAACTAGAGAATGTATTGGTTCAGAAATGCAACTTTTCTTTGCCTTGATATGTGGATAAAATTTTAGAAATCTTAAAAAAAAATGAGAAACTAACATATACCTTAGAATATGTCTCTCATATAACAGTTCTGAAAATCTGGGCTTTTGAAGAGTAAAGATATTAAAAAAGGAAAAGAAAAGAAAAGAAAGAAAGAGAGACAGAGAGAGATTAAAGAAAGAAAGAAAGAGAGAGAGAGAGAAAGAAAGAAAGAAAAAGAAAGAAAATCAGTACAGTACCCGTCTCCAAAATTAGACCCATAATCTGAAGGAAAATATCAATAACCCCTTGTTTTAATCAAGAAGAGTAGGATGGTTGGGCTGGCTGAAAAAGCTTTCTTGGATTCAGACTAGCACAGAGGAAAATCACGTGTGGTAGACCTAAAAGAAGAATCATATAGATGTACCATATTTTAAGAAACAGTCAATAAATGAGGCAGAATGAAAGAGAGAGACGGTATTGTCAACACATCTGATGCAATGGTATTGCCAATATTCTGTGTTTAAGTTGGTGGTTACTTCATGGATGTATGTTTTATTGTTATGCTTCTTAATTTATAATATTACATTTATGCATTAGGTATCTATTGCTGCATAGCAAATTATTTTAAAACTTAGTAACTTAAAGCAACAGTAAATATTTATTATCCTTATAGTTTCTTTGGGTCAGGAATTCATGAGCAGGTTGCAGTTAAGATGTCAATCAGGGCTGAAGTCATCTGAAAGCTTTAATGGGGCTGGAGAATCTGCTTTCAAGGTAACCCCTTTAAATGGCAGAAAGTTGTTCTGGCTGTTAGTGGGATGCTTCAGTTTCTCCCTATGAGGGCCCTTGGGAGGCTGCTTGAGTATCCTTGCAATGTGATGGTTGGTGTCCCCATCCCCCATGGTGAGTGATTCAAAAGCCACAAGGCAAAGCATACAATGAGCTAGCCTCAAAAGTCACATACTATGTCTTCTGCCATATTTTGTTAGAAATGAATCACCAAGTCCAACTCACATTCAGAGGAAGGGAAATTAGGCTCCAACTTTTAATGGCATGAGGATCAAAGAATTTGCAAACATATTTTAAAATCAACGCATTGTTTTTTGAAGGTTTCAAATATTATATAACAATTTAAAAAACCCATGAGCTCAGACTTCAGAAAAAATTAACAAGTAAAATAAAATGATCCCTGAAATGTCGATTGCATGTGAATAATAACAAAAGAGAATAAAAATTGTTGCAAACACAGTAAGATTGAGAGAATCAAACAAAATGAAATGGAAATGAACAAATAATTAAAACAGATTCATGGTAAATTAAACAATGGCCTCAAAGATATTCAGGTCCTAATCCCTGAAACCTGTGACTGTTACCTTATATGTCAAAGGTGACTTTGCGGATGTGATTAAATTAGAAAACCTGTGATGGGAGATTCCAAATGTAACCATAAGTGTTCTCACAGGAGGAGGGCAGAGGAATATTTGACTACAGGGAAAGAAAAAGAGAAGGTGATGTAATGACAAAGCAGAGAGGTGGTGGTATGCTGTTGACCTTGAAGATGGAAAAAGGGGCCATGAGCCAAGAAATGTAAGGAATGCAGGTCTAGAAGCTGAAGACAGCAAGAAATGGATTATCTCCTAGAACTTCTGGAGAAAGCACAGTCCCACCTACAGTCTGGTTTTGGTTTGGTAAAACCGACTTCAGACTTCTGACCTCTAAAATTATAAGAGAATAAGTATATGTTGTTTTAAGCCACTAAATTTGTGGTAATTTATTGTAGCAGCTATAGGAAATAATACAAGATTCAAGAGAAAAAAGACATTCCAATTACCAATGATTATTGTGCCTGAAGAACAGAGGCTGAAAAAAATTAAAACATATAATTTTAAAAATGTTTTTGGAACCAAAAGATTTGAATCCGTAAATTAAAAGGTCATACCATTCTAAGACAAATTGTCACACAAAAAAACCATATGAGGAATGTAATCATTCTGACAATTCTTCATATTTTGATTGGCATGTTAGGACCCTTAATATTTAATGCAATTTTATATGTTTGGATTTAAGCTTACTATCTGCTATTTCTTTCCTATTTGGGGCATTTGCTCTTTGTTCTTTTTTTTTCTCAATTTCTGCATTTGTTTAGAATGAACATATTTAAATATTTCATGTTATTTTCATTATTGCTTTAATAGCTATATTTCTTTTTTTTGTAGCCACTCTGGAGTTTAAAATATGCATTCTTAATTTATCACAGTTCACTTTAAAGTAATATTATGACACTTTATGAACAATGTAAAACCTTATAGCTATATATTTCCACCCTCCCATGCTATTTCTGTTATATATTTTACTTATACACCATAATCCCCACAATATGTTAATATTATTTTTATTTATAATATTCAATGAGTTTAGAATTTTTAACGAGAAAAAAATTTTTTTGTATTTCTTCCTATATTTAGTGTACTGTATACAGGCAAGAAGATTGAATTGTACAAGGACAAAATATATCAAGCTGGAAATAGACTTTACAATAACATTTAATACTGGAAGACAATTGGGCAATATTTAAAAAAATATTCGAATAAGAAAATTGTTATCTTAGGTTTATACATCAACCCATATTTTATTCAAATATATGTAGATATATAGAACACAAATTTTTGAACTAACAAAGCAAGAAACTATAAAAAGAAGAGCCAGACAAACTTCTTTAAGTGGGTAATCAGGCATTTGATATCAGAAATAAAATGAATGAGTTAAATAGCTTAGGGGACTGAAAGATAGATATGAAGAAATTAAACACAGTAAAACATGAAGAAACAAAATAAAGCATCTGGAGAGAAAAGAATGTTTTTTTTGTTTGTTTGTTTGTTTTTTTTTTACAAAGAAACTATAACTGGTCTGACAACTGACTTCTCAATTATAGGAAGAGAAGCCATAAGACAATGGAATAAAATCTTGAAAGATTTGAGAGAAAACAATTATCACCATGGAATTTTCAGGTATAAAACAATTTACTATTAACTTCTTGCTAAAGAAATGATGAGAGAAGAAAATATCAAACATGTGGGTAAATATAATAATGTTAATAAGTATAGCAATATAATAATGTATAATTTTTGAGATCATAAAAGAGGAAACTACTAGAAAAATTTTTTTTAAAAGACTAAACTTATGAACAATAGAATGGAAGTCAAGAGATAATGATTATGGTTAAAGGATTTTAAGCTTATATGCAATTTTCCTTAAATTATAGATTTTAATGTAAAATTTCTAAAGTGATCATTAAAATGAATAAAGTGGAGTGATTAACTTAACTTTAAAACGAGGACAAGGGATAAAGTGAAATGAGTACAAAAACAAAAATTGAAGAAATGAATTCAATCAATCTAAAAGAATGTGAGAAAGAAGAAATGAAATCACATAGAAAAAATAAAATAAATCATAAAATGATAACTATAAATGGACTCCCTTAGGTAAAAGACAAAAGTTTTCAGACTAGAATAAAACAAGTTAGGAAAAATTATAGTAGGCAAATGTAAACTAAAAGAATGCTAATTTAATTACTTTCATATAATGGCCATGTTGAACAATCAGGATTTATGAAGCATAATCATGAAACCAGCATTATGTAACTCATTATTTTTTCTTGCTCAGTGTTTAAGTGGATTAGTCCTTCCCTTGCTACTCAGTGAAATTCTAGGCCCCCTGACTTTTATGTTTGCTCTTAGGAAATAATTCCAAGATTACACTGCTTTGGAAAACAGACTTCATTTTAATTGTTAATGAATACTTGCACACTCATTTAAAGTTTTAGCTGCAATTAGGTGGTCTTTGGGAAAAAAGATGTACTAGAGTGGGAGAAGAAAAAAGGGAATACCTAAGTTTTTATTTGACTGATATCATATACACTGTCACCCTAGCAATAAGCACTCTTGGCTAGGTACCTTTAAAAATGATTTCTTTTTTTATTGCATTTTTTCTTTATTATATTTTCATTTTATTTTTTAAATTTTTATTTTATATATTTTTTTTTAATTTCAGAATATTATGGGGGTACAGATGTTTTGGTTACATAAATTGCTTTTGCACCATTTGAATTAAAGTTGTAAGTGTGCCCATCCTCCAAATAGTGTGCATTGTACCCATTATGTGTGAATTTACCCATCCCTTCCTCCCTCTTCCTTACTGCTTGATTTCCCATGAATGTTATTTCCATATGTGCACATAAGTGTTGATCAATTAGTTCCAATTTAATGGTGAGTACATGTGGTGTTTTGTTTTTTAATTCTTGTGATACTTCATGTAGAAGAATGGTCTTCAGTTCTATCCAGGTTAATACAGGAGGTATTAGTTCGCGATCCTTTTTTACGGCTAAGTAATACTCCATGGTATACATATACCACATTTTATTAATCCACTCATATATTGATGGGTACTTGGGTTGTTTCCACATCTTTGCAATTGTGAATTGTGCTGCTATAAACATTCGAGTGCAGATATCTTTTTTTCCAACCACAAATTTCGTGTATGATCTCTAGGATTTAGGTATCTTTGTAAAGGACAAATTACTAAAGCTTCTTCAGGCTGCTTTAGCTTTAGCAGACATGAAGTTCCTCTAAAGGAGTTTCCAAAAAGCAGTGTGGTGACAGATGCCAGCTTGTCTTGCCACACTTCTGTAGTTTTGGCTGACAAGAAGACAAGGAGTCCAAAGAGATTTACAGTTTGTTACTTACAGCAAAGCAGGAAACATGAGCTTCATGTTCACATTATTTTCCCTTTCCCTCCAAGTCCCCGGGAAGTTATCTGGAAGTGGATCCAAGTAGTTTCTGTACCCATAGCAGGTCTATGTCAAAACTGAGGAACACTGATCGTAGGGAACCTCCCAGTCTCATAAGGAATTGTTAGCACATCTGCTCATCATTCCCTCTGGAGACAGATGTTATCTTTTTCTAAAAAAAATTATTTTTAATTATGATGGGTACATAACAGTTGTATATATTTATAGGGTACGTGTGATGTTTGATACAGGCATAAAATGTATAATGATTAAATCAAGGTAATTGAGGCATCCATCCCCTCAAGTATGTATCATTTCTTTGTGTTAGGAACATTCCAATTTCACTTTTTTAGTTATTTTAAAATATATAATAAATTATTGTTGACTATGGTCATCCCGTTGTGCTATCAAATACTATATCTTATTCATTCTACTTAACTGTCTTTTAGCACCCATTAATCATCCCCACATTATCTTTACCCTTCCTGCTACCTTTCCCAGCATCTGGCAGCCATCATTACTTTGTATCTCCATGAGTTCAATTGTTTTAATTTTTAACTCCCATATATGAATGAGAACATGTGAAATTTGTCTTTCTGTGTCTGGCTTATTTCACTTAACATAGTGTCCTCCAGTTCCATCTGTGTTGTAGAAAATGACAGAAGTTCATTCTTTTTTATGGCTGAATAATACTTCATTTTATATATGTACCACATTATATATACATGGGAGACTTTTTATTATTGCTTCTATCTCATTACTTGTTATTTGTCTGTTCAGGTTTTGGATTTCTTCCTGGTTCAATCTTGGTAGACTGTATGTGTCCAGGAATTTATCCATTTATTCTATGTTTTCCAATTTATTGCCATATAGTTGCTCATAGCAGCTTCTAATTACCCTTTGAATTTCTGCAGTATCAGTTGTAATGTCCTTTTATTCACCTCTGATTTTGTTTATTTGGAAATCCTCTCATTTTTTATTACTCTGGCTAAAGGTTTGTACATTTTGTTTGTCTTTTCAAAAAGCCAACTTTTTGTTTTATTGATCTTTTTTATTTTTTTGGTTTCATTTATTTCTGCTCTGATCCTTATTATTTCTTTTCTTCTACTAATTTTGGGTTTGGTTTGTTCTCACTTTTCTAGTTTTTTAAGGTGAATCATTAAATTGTTTATTTGAAATTTTTCTACTTTTTTTTTTTTTTTTGAGACAGAGTCTTGCTTTGATGCATGGGCTAGAGTGAGTGCCGTGATGTCAGTCTAGGTCACAGCAACCTCAAACTTTTGGAGTCAAGTGATCCTCCTGCCTCAGCCTCCTGAGTAGCTGGGACTATAGGTATGAGCCACCACACCAGGCCAGTTTTCTGTTTCTATTTTTAGTTGACTGGCTAATTTTTTTTCTACTTTTTAGTAGAGACGGGTCTCACTCTTGCTCAGGCTGGTCACGAACTCCTGACCTCAAGTGATCCTCCCACCTCCACCTCGCAGAGTGCTAGGATTACAGGTGTGAGCCACTGCACCCAGCCTCTACTTTTTTGATGTAGGCATTTATTACTATAAACTTCACTGTTTGTACTGCTTTTTCTGTATTGCCTAGGTTTTGGTATGTTGTATTTATGTTTTCATTTGTAATTACCTTTTTTATTTTTCCATTGATCCAATGGTCTTTCAGGAGTATGTTGTTTAATTTCCATGTATTTGTCATTTCCAGAGTTTCTCTTATTATTGATTTCTAGTTTTATTCCATTGTGGTCAGAGATGATAACTGATATTATTTCAGTTTTCTTGAATTTTTAAAGACTTGTTTTGTAGCCTAACATATGGTCTATCCTTGAGAATGATCCATGTGCTAAGGAGAAGTATGAGTATTCTGTAGCTACTGAATGAAATATTCTATTAGGTCCATGTGGTCTATAGTGAAGATTAAGTCTGATGTTTCTTTATTGATTTTCTGTCTTGATGATATGTCCAATGCTGAATCTGTGGTTTTGAGGTCTCCAGCTATTATTGTATTGGGGTCTCTCTCTCTCTTTGGCACTATTAATATTTTGCTTTATATATCTGGATGCTCCATTGTTAGTTGCATATATATTTAGAATTGTTATATCCTTTTGATCAATCGACCCCTTTATCATTATATAATGACCTTCTTTGTCTCTTTTTACAGTTTTTGACTTGAAATCTATTTTATCTGATAGAAGTATAGCTATTCCTGCTCTTTTTTTGGTTTCCATTTGCATGAAGTATTTTTTCCATACCTTTATTTTCAGTCTATGTGTGTCTTTATAGGTGAAGTGAGTTTCTTGTAGGCAGCATGTAGTTGAGTCTTGTTTTTTGTTTTTAAATCCATTCTGCCACTCTATGTCTTTTGATTGGAGAATTTAGTCCATTTACATTCAATGTTATTATTGATAGGTAAAGACTTACTACTGCCATTTTGTTATTTGTTTTCTGGTTGTTTTGTGGTCTTCTCTTTCATTCTTCCTTCCTGTCTTTATTTGTGTCAAAGTGTTTTTTCTCTCATGCTGTATTTTAATTTCTTGCTGTTTATTTTTTGTGTATCTTTTGTAGATTTTTGATTTGAGGTTACCATGTGGCTTTCAAATAACATAACCAATTTTAAAGTGATTACAAATTAACTCTGATTACAAAAAATAAAGAAAACCAAGCAAAGAGAAAACTAAAAATTATTATACACTTTAACTCCATCTTCTTTGCTTTTTGAGTTTTGGTTGTGTTTATCTATATCTTTTTATACTATCTATCTCTTAAAAAGTTGCTGTAGACTTCCAACTCAAGATATGAGTGGTTTACACACTGTAATTACAGTGTTAGAGTATTTGTCTATTTATTTAGTATTACTAGTGAGTTTTATACTTTCAGATGATTTCTTATTGTTTGTTAACATCCTTTTCTTTCAGACTGAAGAATTCCCTTTAACATTTTTTTTTTTTTTTTTGGTAGGACAGGTCTGCTGTTGACAAAATCCCTCAGCTTTTTTTTGGTCTGGCGGCAAAGTCTTTATTTCTTCTTCATGTTTGAAGAATATTTTGTGCAGATAGAATATTGTAGGATAAAAGATTTTTCCCCTCAGCACTTTGAATATGTCATGCCACTCTCTCCTGGCCTGTAGGGTTTCAACTGAAAAATCTGCTGCCAGATATAGTAGAACTCCTTTATATGTTATCTGTTTCTTTTCCCTTGATGCTTTTATGATCTTTTATTTATACTTGACTTTTGAGAGTTCCATTATTAAATGTCTTAAGGTAGTCTTATTTGGGTTGAATCTGCTTAGTGTTTTATGACCTTCTTATACCTGGATATTGATATTTTCCTCTAGGTATAGAAAGTTCTCTGTTATTATTTCTTTGAATATATTTTTTATTTCAATCTGTCTACCTCCTTTTTAATTCCAGCAATGTTTAAATCTGCCCTTTTGAGACTATTTTCTAAATCTTGTAGGAATGCTTCATTCTTTTTTTCCCTCTGAATGTGTATTTTCATAGTTTTTCTTCAAGTTCACTAATCTTTCTTCTGCTTAATCAATTCTGCTGTTGAGAGACTCTGATGCATTTTTCAGTTTGTCAATTGGATTTTTTGGTTCCAGAATTTCTGCTTGATTTTCTTTTATTTTAATCTCTTTGTTAAATTTCTCTGATAGAATTCTGAATGTCTTCTCTGTATTATCTTGAAGTCCATCAACCTTCTTCAAAACAGCTATTTTGAATTCTTTGTCTGAAAGGTCATATATCTCTGCCACTCTGGGATTGATCACTGATGTCTTATTGAGTTCATTTGGTGAGGTCGTGTTTTCCTGGATGTTCTTGATACTTGTGGATGTTCATTGATGTCTGGATATTGAAGAATTAGGTATTTATTCTAATCTTCATAGTCTGGGTTTTTTTGTACCCATCCTTCTTGAGAAGGCTTTCCATGTATTTAAAGTAAATTGAATGTTCTCATCTAAGTCTCTGGTCACTGAAGCCATATCAGCACTAGTGAGTGGCCCAAGCCCAGTAACTCTTGCAGACTCCTAGAGGTACTATTTTAGTGGGTTTGGGTAAAATCCAGGAGAATTCCCTGGTTTACCTTGGCAAGTTCTCTGTGCTGGGGACAAGTGGCCACTCCCGGGTTTCTTGGCTCAGCTGCACTCTCTATTATAATGAATAGGGGGAGGGACCAGTGTTCCTGTTTAGCTGGCGTGCCCAAGGCATTTGGTTGTCATGGGAACCAGGGATAAGGCTAATTCACTCTGAGTACTGCACCCCTATCCAATATGGCAGTTTTCTCATGGGGGTGAGGGATGGGCGTGCTCACAGACCTCCATTCCTCAGTGCCCCTCCACACTCTTTCATTGTATACATCTGTGAGGGCTTCTTCGCCACCTGTGTCCAGGACCAAGATCTCTCCCTTGCCACTCCCTGCACCGCTCTCATGTCTGGGGGTTACTGGGTCTGGCCTGCCTGTCTAGGCTGCTAGTTCATGATCCTATGAAATGCCAGTGGGCAGGAAGCTTACAAATTGGGGCACTCTGCTCTCAGTGGCAGGCTTAGCTGGGAGCACAAAACCCCTGTAGAAAAGTAGCCATTCATGTGCTTCTGGGTTCAGAGTATTGTTGAGGTTGCAATGGGGAGGAGGGGCTGTGCCTATCAGCTGGCCTGAGCTAAAATTACTCTTTCTGATGCCATGATTGGAAGAGGTGTGGAGGAGAAAGTGTCTAAGTATATGAAAGCTGGCACTCTAGTCTCTCATGGCACTCTCCCGTGGAGTGTCCTTTTTGAACACCTGAACTCCTGGGGGTCACTGGTTCACCCCACTATTTCTATTTAGCTGCTGTGCCTGGGCTTGTGGAGGGTGGAAGCACCTTCAATATGTTTTATGTCCTGCTGTTCACTGATGGTACCTAGTTGGGGGAGGGGAAGCCCCCCCTTACCTTTTCACTGGGCTCCAAGCTATCTCAGTTTGGTCTGCACCACTTTCTTCTCCTCTCTGTCTTCTTTCTCAGCTTCACGGTTTTTCTCAGTTGGGTCTCCAGACATCTCTGTTGCCTCTCCCTGTGGTCCACACTTGGGCTGCAACTGCTCTCTACTCTCCTCGGTCCAATATTCTACCTTCCAGCCAGGACGATCCAAAAAGCAATGTCTCTAGTCAGCCATCTTGGCTTGCCTTCCTAGTAGACACTTAAATAGACAACATAAGCACATTGTGATAGGTAACACTCATTAAATAAATATTTATTGTCAAGTTCCATTTATGTGCCAGGTTATGATAGAATAACCAACAAAGTGCTATGGAAACCCCTCAGCTCACATAAAGAAGGGCATATTTTTTAGGAAGACTTTCTGGAAGAGGGGATGTACATGGGTGACTTTGGGTGAGGGAAGTCTTTTTCTTTTGGGCAGTTCTCTAAGAAGGACTCAGTTGCCAAGGCTCATAGCAGCTGGTGGAATAAGTGCCTCAGTCTTGTAGGTGGATCTGGGCTGCACGTAGTGGTACCTACCTTGGTGATGTGGGTATAGAAGCAGTTCTCATACCTGAAGGTACATCAGAATCACTGGCAGGGCATTTTAAAGCACAGACTGCTGGCCCTACCCCCAGATTTTTTGATGTAAATAGGTCTGGAGAAGGGCCTCAAACCTGCATATCTGACAAGTTCCCAGGAGGTACTAATGCTGTGTGTTCCAGGTCTACACTTTGAGAGACACTGATTAATAAAAGGCTGTATTTGGAACATCACTCCAGGGAATACATTATGAGTAGATAATATTTTGATACTATTAACTGAACAAATGAACTAATATCAGCTAGTTTTAGAATTCTACTTCTAGTTGAGGGAGAAAGTACATGATTACAATGCAATCCAGCAAGGGCTATACAGAAGTTCATGCAAAGTATTAGCAGGGCTAGGGAAGAAAGGGCTAATTTTTCCTCAGTGCATCATGACTAAATAAGGAATAAGTGAGATGATCTCACCTTCTGGCTGGGCATACTATTTGGGAGTAAATTATTTATTTTCATCTTTGTTTCCCCATGAGTAAAATGGGGATATTAATAGCTATATTGGAATATTGTTGTTAGGATCAATTAAGATAATGCTTGTGCAAGTCTCTTATGCTGTAAAGCAATATTCAAAATTTTAGTTTTTGTTCTTTGCTTGATTACATTTCTAGAGTTCTTTGCCTGCTTGTTTGTTTGTTTAAGTATGTATGACTGCGTTGTTGCAACAAAATCAGTGATACTTTCCTGGGCTTTTACCTTTTTTCTTTTGCTTTTTCGTATTGCACAAGGAAACAGGAAGCTACTGATGACAGTGTAACTTAGAAGAGTTAATCACAGTTTTCATTTTTCATACAAATGTTGCTTCTTTTTTCTTTTTCTTTTTTTTTTTTTTAATACTAGTCAAGTGCAGTAGTGAGGAGGGGGGCAGTAGTAGAACAAGGAGTTCAATCTGTAACTGACTGTGTAAATTTTGCTTCTATTATTATAAGTTGGCTAAGTTGCAAATTATTTAATGAGAGTTATGAATATTACACAAAAATGAATGTACATTTGGTTAGAACTTTAATTTGTAGATTTAAATTTTATCTCTGACACTTTTTTAAAAAAAATTAATTTAATCTCTTTTGCCACACGATGGTAGTGTTGCTTCTCTTGTTAAGACACAAAAATAGATTTCAGATGCCAGTTAAAATCCTAAAAAATCATATTTCTCCAAGGAAACCTAACAATAAAACATGAGTTTCATAAAGAAAAAAGACTCCTACACATTTATGTCATTTTTAAAGAGCAGGAAACATCAATGCCAGTGTTTCCTAAGGAGAATTGCCATTTCTTCTTTAGGAAACCAATCTTTGCATGTCAAGAACATTCTCATTATGTCTCTTCTAAGGGAATCTTGTTTTAGGCATTGTCTTTCAAATTACTGGCCCTTTTAATTGGGTTTACCAATATAATTTGTTTCTTTGTAAGTTGATGTAGATATTTATCTTAAAGAAAAGAAATTTTAAGTGACACTTACATTGATTGTGATCTACACAATCTTTTATAGCAGATTTCGGATTAGAAGTCAACTTGGAAGTTGTTTAGTGTGACCCTCTACTTGGGTGCAGACATTTCTTCTGCCTCATCCAGAACAGATGGCCATGCAGTTTCTCAAGTGCCTCTAAGGATGCCTTCAAAGCAGCCTCTTTCATTGTGGAACCCCTAGAAAAAGAACTTGTTTGCTTTTCTATTCCACATAATGTGGTGTTGCTTGGAAGCTCTGCAGCTTCTGTTTGCTTGAATTCAAAACCATTTCATTTGTCTGTAGGCAACCATCTTGTTGTGAGAATGAGTCATAGGATAAAATTATAAAATGTAGTGTGTCTGCTGCATACTGTAGTCAGTCACAATCTGTCCCACAGATCAAAAAAATATTGAGGAAATATAGCAAGCTACATTTTGTACTCTGAGAAATCTGGGCTTAACAAGTCAGAAATTATTTTTCTCATGACCACTGTGGAGTTACTGAAATATTCAGAAAATTAGGATTTCTCGTTACCTTGTTTCCAGAAGCATAGTTTCAAATAACAGTTTTACAATAAACAGGTTTAGTGGAGGAAATAAATTCCTTTGCCATCTTGTCAAGTGGGGTGGTGGTGAGTTGAGAGAGCAGGGCCATCTCAGCAGGGTGTTGGCCCATGCTACATGCAGCAGTTTTCTCAAGGGACACTTTTCTTCTCACCCAGGAATTCAGTGATTCTGTAATCTGTTGAAGTGAAGATGGTAAGAGAGAGGTTTGTGGAAAGATTTAGCTTACGAGTTTACAGGAGTCTGAATGTCAGTGGAGTCACCATGGGTCCAGAATGCATTCCCAAGCTTTGTACGTTTAGAAATCTCCTCTTGTCAGTTCAGCTAGGAACTGATTATGCTCTGGGGGAATATACCACGCTAATCTGTCACACTAAGAGAATAAGATATAAACCTGAGGACTTCTTTATTACATTTCCTATGAAAAATTTGCCTGACCGATAGTCTATACTGGTCATTGCCCATGCCATGCCATTTTAGTGGGCATTATAATATCAGCTCCCTGAGGAGCACTGTACCAGGTGTAGAGGGAAATCAGAACCTCATGGAATATGCTACTTCTGCAGATGGCTAATTGCTGCCATTTTGTATTCATTCTTGCTGGCTATAATTTTAGACAGTGAGATTTCTGACCTTGATCCCTAATTCTTATTTGGATCCTGAAGCCCCTGGGACATGACAATTGCAGAGACTTTTATGATTATAAATTTTTTGTTGTTTAAATCTAGAAATTAAACAGCAATCATTATTTTTCAAATGTATGCTACTTGTAATGATTTTTCTCTGTTGCTATATAACATTTTTACCAAGAGAAGGATGGAAAAAAACATTTGAATTTCCTAATATTTTGATTAGACATGCCAGGTACTCTGATTAAATAAGATCTAAAAGGTGTAAAAATGGCATAGTAAAAAAATGGAATAGCAATGTGAGAATACAGAGTTAGATAATAATTGATTTAGTTGTCCAAAAGAAGGCCAAGTAAAGATTCACATGACATGCATCTACTTTAAGAAATCGATGTTGAACTTTTTCTACTTAATGAAAGGTATCTACCTTATATGCATTTGGTCACTCCAAAAATTATTTAATGCTTACTTTAATAAATGCCAAGGACTGTTCTAGGCATGAAGGAGACAAGGAACTCATAACCTAGTGGGAGAGGTTAACAAGTACACAGACACTTCTAATTAAATAGGGTATAATGAAGAACAAGGGGGTAGTGATACACACACAAAATATACCTGACCCAGATCTCTATTACATTTATAAATAATACAGGGTAAGTATATTCTAACCAATCTTTTTTATATTTGCCATAGTGCTTTGGTTTGAATATATCCCCCAAATGTTTGTGCGTCAGAAACTTAATTGCCATTGTAACACTTTTAAAAGGTGGGATCTTTAAGAGGTGATTAGGCTATTAAGGTTCCACCTTCATGAAAGAATTAATGCCATTATTGAGGGAGTGGGTTAGTTATCTCAGGAGTTCAGTCCCGCTCTTCTATCTGTCTCATGTGTTCATTTGCCCTTCTGCCATGGAGGAATGCAGCAAGCAGGCCCTCCCCAGGCGTCAGCACCATGCTCTTGGACTTCTAGTCTCCAGAACCATGAGCCAAATAAATCTATTTTCTTTGTAAATTGCCCAGTCTGTGATATTCTGCTATAGCAGCAGAAATAGACAGAGATACATAGTCCTCCTTTTGTTTTAAAAGATTTAAGATAAAATAAGTAATTGTCCATAAAGATGAGATGCACTTCTTTTATGTAGTAGTATATTGTTGTAATCAAGCTCTTGATTATGAAAGTGATGGTCCCCAAAGAGTGATCTTCTTTTTTTTTTTTTTTTACTTTTAGGATGGTGATGTAGCAATGTTCACCCAAATTTTCAGTAGCTTCCCCAAACCACCCCACATTAAGCATACAATCTACATAAAATCACATATAACCCTCCTCCAACCAGTATGCTGCTCTAAAGCTCCTCCTATACAGAAATTCAGAATCTTCCCCTGTATGGAAGCCTATTTATGTTATAAAATAGGGACCATTATAGCAAAAGTAGAGTACACATTTCTATATGATATATAGAGTTATTTTCCAGGATGTTAGTCACATTTATGATATTCATCACATAAATTGCAACATTTTATTATCCTTAATATGAACAATCAGAACATACTATACTGCATCTTCCATAACTTTAGAGAACAAAACTTTTGGGCCCCTCTGAATCCTTTTTCAGGCAACTATAGAGAATCTGTGCTCTAAATCCTTATCATGGACTATAGCCTTGAACTAGTCATGTCCTGTCAGTCGCTTCACTAAGAGAAATAGTATTTAATAAAATTTCATTGACCCATTCATCTACCCATCAGTCAGCCCACATGGCAATTGCTGGGCTTCCATTATGTGTTGGGTGCTGTTCTAGACATTGGGGTTCCAATAATGAATAACATGTCATTTCTATCTCCAAGGAGTTTATTTATACTATGTCATAGGAGGCAGACTTAGTAATGGAATACTATGTGGTAAGTATTATAATTATTTCTTGAACACAGTGTCACAAAAACACTAAAGAGGAAAGATGAATTCTCTCTTCTATGAGTGAAAAAAGGCTTTAAAGAGGAGCTCATACTTGAACAGATTCTTGAAGAATGTACAGGAATTTTCCAGGTGGTTAGAGTAAAGAGAAAATATTGTAAGGTATAAATAATTCATCTATTCTATTCATTTTAAGGTCTATCTTTTAGCAAATTAGAGAACCAGAAATCTCTATGCTTAGACTGTACCATCTTATCTTCCTATGGAATCCTTCACTGGATTGTTTAATATTATGGTCATGGATTTTCCTAAGAAATGGCTATATGACAAATATGGTTCCATTATTTATAATATGTTTTTGATTGGTATGACATTTGTTTTTCAATACAAGTGATGTTTTCCAAACATTTTCTTCACACTTAGTAAGTAGTTTTTAAAACTTTTTCTTGGCAACTGTTCTAACTTTTTACCATCTTCCTTACTTGCGATACACTTGTATATCCTCTTTTATTTTACCTCAGAGGTAAAATAGATTCTGTCATGTGTGAAAACTCTCAAAATCCCTCTCACTGAACCAGTAGGTTTTCTTTATCTTCATTAGTCATTCACACTTTTTAGAGACTAACTTCCATTAAGGCCTTCTGATCATTCATTTTCCAACTCTTTACTTGGTACTTTATGTGATTAAATATTACCTCTTCTAAAGCCTATATCATTCTAACCGTAGTATTATTTAGCCTATGAAGATACCTCAGCCTTTTTATTGAAAAAAAAAAATGACTTCCTTTAACTCTGGCTTTTCCTGTTTTCTTTTATTCATTCGCTTCCATGCTGCTGGAAAACATAGTCTATATTTATGGATCCATTTTCCTCACTTAACATTCAATCCTTACTCCAATTAAATCTAGTTACTGTCCTTATCACTGTTTTGGAACTGCTATCAGCAAGAAAACCAGTGCTCTTCCAGTTGACAAGACCAAAGTCTACTTTCAATACTTGGTATGGGTTCTTAGGTGTAAGAAATAGAAAATGTCTCTTGCTGAGACAAACCGAAAAGAAATTTATAAGAAAGATTTTGGGTAGCTCACAGAGCTAACAAGAATGCTATAGAACAAGGACTAGACAATGGACAAGAAGTAAAGAAAACTAAGTAACAGGACCCGTGGCCAAATCATACTTCAGTTAAATTCTGGGAAGCGCTGGGCCGCTCTGCAGCCACTGAGTATGAATTCTGAGGTGTCGCTACACATTTGTGTCCTCACTTGAGCCTCAGAGTCCTGGGTGGACTGTAAAATTGCCTGAGTCTGGGTCACTTGTCTGGATGAGCCCTGGATACTCCGGCTTCTCTAGTGGAGACACGGCCCTTTGTACATCACATAAAGCAGAAATTTACCCCCAATTAAAAAAAAAAGGCTTAAGATGGCGAGAAGCAAAATACAAATGTTCCTTTCATAATCACTTTGTGGCCTTTGGTACCATTATCCAGCTCCTTCTTGAAATCTTTTTTTTTACCTCACTTCTAGATTCCGCTCCTGTTTTTCCATTCTGTGTCTCTCTGTACCAAGAGGTTAGATATAAAATCTTCAACATGACATTGGTAATATAGCTCCTTTGACTTTGGCATTATGTTTCCCTTTCTATTTCAGCTCCCCCTTCCTCTACTCTTTATCAAGTGTCCTCGGTTCTTGATATAGTGAACTAATTGTAATTCTTTCAACGTACCCTTTACTTGGAGACACCTGCAAAAGCTTTTCTTTCTCTTTGTCTTGGCATTTATCCTTACAGGTTCAGAATAATTTTGTGAAACCTTCCAGGATCCTCTCTGAGAAGAACTAATCACTCCCTTATCTGCCTTCCCTTGATACTTTTAGCTAGTTAGGCTTTCTCTTCATGCTAGATTCTTCCAGGGAAGACCATATCTCATTTATGTTCAGCCCAATGTTAGTTGATTGAATTTTGAATCCTCTTAAAACCTTTTTTGGACATAGCCTGAATACACATTGTATGGTAGTAAAAATAATGTTACAGTGTGTGCTATTTCTTATCCAGGTGTTCAACTATTCAAAATATCATTGTTTCCATTTATCATGCATAATTAAAACACTCTTTAAGTATCTTTTCTCCCAAAGATCTAGACACACTTCAACAAACAAAGCTGGAGTTGTACTGAGGAGAGAGCACTGTGGTCAAATGGGGAGAATAGCCTCTTTCTATTGTGCTCCTACTATTTTCTAGGACAGAATAAACCTTATGCTGCCAATAGCCTAATGTAATTGCTGGCATAAAGTTTGGTCATGTCTTTTCAAAACCAGCATAACAAAATCTTGGACGGGAAACACTCTAGCAGCTGCTATAAAAGCCCCTAAATTGCCAATCATACATAACTGTCAGTGTTGTGCTGACATGTGCTGGCCATGGTTTGTCCCTTTCTAGAGTGCAGATGAACAGAAGCTCCTTCCATCTTTCTGGGATTCTTCACTGCCTATGTAATTCCTACCTCTCAAGTAGGAGGCAGAATTAGACCAATCATACTGTGAACATTCATGCTAAGCAGGTGAATTTTATTCCATACTTAGCCAAGTTCTTTATCTATCAGGTATGTCCTGAAGCTAGAGGAGATCATTTCTGGTGTTTGTTAATCATTCTCAGACAATAAATTGCTAAATAATTTTGAAACACGTAAAATACACTACATAGATTATATAATGTTCACCTTTGGACAAGGAAATATCTATGAACATAGAGATTAATGCAGCATCCATAAAGGAAACTATATGAAAACAAACTGTAAGCCAGTGACAATGACCTCTAAGACCTAAGTGGTTTTAAATCTTAGGCATTAACTCCAGGTTCTAAGGTAATGAATGGTACATGTATAACTTAATCTATGAATGACTTCCATTCCTGAAAATTCACTTATAAAACACATTTCTGTGTAATTCATATGTTTATGCTAAGTTCCAGTTTTAGAAATACAGACCTGAACAATATATATAAGGTCTGCAGAAAGAAAGGGAGAAGGATGATAAAAAAGAAAAGAAGAGCGATAAATAAAACAAATAAACAAGTTAAAAATGACAGGCTCCAACCAGCAAAGCTGGAGGCAGACATGAACTTTATTTGCTGTACTTGGCAATGGCAGAAGATAACAGTGGGAGCATGAATATCCAGCAATGGCAGTTAGCAGAATCCTAGCTCTGGCATTAGTATACCATGGAGTACTACTCAGCCACAAAAAACAATGGTGAACTAACACCTCTTGTATCATCCTGAATGGAGCTGGAGCCCATTCTCCTAAGTGAAGTATCACAAGAATGGAAAAACAAGCACCACATATACTCACTAGCAAATTGGTACTAACTGATCAACGCTTATGTGCATATATAGAAGTCACATTCATAGGGTGTCAGGCAGGTGGCAGGGGGGAGGAGGGGATGGGTGTATTCACACTAATGGGTGTGGTGTGCATTGTCTGGGGGATGGGCACGCTTGTAGCTCTGACTTGGGCGGTGCAAAGGCAATATATGTAACCTAAATGTTTGTACACCTGTAATATTCTAAAATAAAAATAAATTAAAAACAAGAATTCCTTTCTGCTTAAATTTGCAAATTCAAATTTTTAGAGAAAATGTTCTATTTTCTTCTATCCTTATAAGAAATTTATACAATAGCTTTAAGTATTTTTGTTTTATAGCTCACCAATGGCTTCTAACAAGTTAATGGTAATGATCAAAAAGATATTGTCATCCTTTGATTGAGTCAAACCTTTGAGATACTACAAATTGGATTTGTTCTGTAAAATTTGGCTTCAGTCAAAAGGCTTCACTTAAGGATCTAGAAATCCACATATGGCCCTTAAGTCTGCAGGTTCCCCATTCCTGACGTAGGTAGTGCCTGGCTCTTGGGAGGTACATGGTGAATGTTAATTCCTGTTTTGTCCAACATGCTTTCAACCTTCTTTTTGTTCAGTCGTATTTATTGTTTTATTTAGCCACTGACCCTTGTGTGACAAATTATTATTGCTGTTTCTATTTTATTGACACTGGAATGACTAGTCCATACTCAATAAACAAGAATCTGGAATACTCAGAATCTTGATTCAGTACCCAGCTCAATGAACCATGAAGGCCTGAAACAAGGAACATGCTTACAATCAGGAGAACCTCCAAATGCTAAGAACCACACTTATGCTTAAGGGGCTATGATTATAAAAAATATATATGTGTGATTACAAGAATGAGCCCATTGCAGAAAGCATAGTATTAGTGTACCTGGACAAAGTCATATCAAAATTCACGGAACCCACATTTGCCCTGTCAAGTTCCTAAAAGCAAATGCTCCCCTTCCTGTCCTTGTGGCTCCCACAGCATTTATTTACCCAGTTAGTGATAAATCTTCTCTCTGCTATTTTTCCCTCCAACTCTGCTTGTCAGTTCTCCTGTAGTAGCCAGACATGTCTGTATCCTTCTCTCACATTCTTTTGCTGGGTAGTTTAAAATTTTAAGTTATTTACAATCCAAATGAATATTTAATGGAATATTCATTATGCATCTTCCGGTTGCCATTTTCTTATTACTGCAGTGACACTGAAGGATGGCAAAGATGCAAATGCCTATTTCTTGTGAGTTGAATCTAGATTCCTTGTGTCCTGATATATCTTATTATTTTGTTTGGTAATTAGAGTTCTCTGATGATGTTGTAAAATACATATCAGTTGTGAAGGGAAAAGTCATTATTTATCATTACAAGGTGGAGAATATGCTCATTTTTCACTGCCCTTACCTGGACAGCAAGGACAAAGTGATGCAATTTCAACTTGGAGGACTGTGCTTGATGTGATTCTGGGATGGAACAAATAGCCATGAAATTAATCTGAGAATGTTCAATCATTCTCTTGCCAGGGCTTGGCTGGCATCATCTTAATATACGAAGTATAGGTTTCCAGGCTCTCAGCTTTCTTGTGTGCATGAGCAAAGCAGGGGAAGATTTGTCCCTGTTACTCATGATCTTATAAAGGGTGAGGATTGGGACCAAAAGGAAACGAATTAATGAAGGGGGAAATGTCTTCTGAAGCCAAGGGACTATAAATAGTACAGTTCTGTCAGTATTGTATTTATGAAGCAAGGCTGTTACCTAATGTGAGTCGGAGAAAACCTTGTGTAAGTATAATCCTGGGAAAAGGAAAAAAAAAAAAACAAGCTTTGACTTAGAGATTTCATATCATAGGAAAATGAAAAAACTAAATATTGGATGGAGGTCCTTGGTTTCTAAGAGAAGACAGTCTCACTTTCTGTTCATTCATCCAGATAATACATATTGAGTTCTAGCTAAATGCCAGATACTCTTCTGAGAAGCAAACATTATTCTGAAATTTGCTGGATTTGGAGAAAAAGTTTAGTATATTCTAAAAGGGCTAGCTCATTAAATACATACATATATATATATATATATATATATGTAGTTGTCTCTTGGTATCCGTGGGGGATTTTTTTCCAGGACTCCCCCTCTGCAGGGTATTCACAGATGCTGAAGCCCCTTGTATGAAGTGGTGTAGTATTTGCATATGACCTACACATATCTGCCTATATATTTTAAGTCATGTCTATTTTACTTATAATAGTTAATGTAATCTAAATAGTTGTTATAGCGTATTGTTTAGGGATTAATGACAAGGAAAAAAAAAATCTGTACACGTTTAGTATAGATGTAGCCATCTATTTTTTTCTAATATTTTTGATCCGCAGTTGGTTGAATTTACAGATGTGAAACCCACAGATATACAGGGCCAACTGTATATGTATGTGCGTGTGCGTGTGTGTGTGTGTGTGTGTGTGTGTAATTAACCCCTTTAGTTATTTTGTTGAATTTTGTATTTTCCTCTAAGTTTTAAAATATATTTTTTTCTTCCTTAGGGAAGGTGATTCATTCTATCACAATGTAGCCAATGTACCCCGGTGTTATAAATATTATCCTCCATAGCAACAGAAGAGGCCCTAAAGAGCAGACAGAGCAAGACAGATAGTTTTACACAAGCTGCTAAGTAATTAGTACCTTCTTTAGAGATTCACAGGAATCCCCCAGAAAGGTGTCCTTGCCTCTCCAAGGTTATATGCGAAGGGAACTGTGATAATCTGCCTCTGAAGAAAATTCTATAGACTGCCACAGGGAAGAAAAGTCATTAATTACTGCTCTATTCAGTGTTGTAATGTTTTATTATGTTTGTTGATGTTAAGTACATCATCAGTATTCTATGTAATTTAAATGGCTGAATACATGTTAAGTGCCTGGAATAATGTCTTGGACTTGGTAAATAGGCAATGACCTTGTCATTATCGGTAATTGCAGTCCCCTGTAATCTCAATTTTATGCACCCCACTCTCTGATCAGCATCTCTTCTCTTTCTGGATTACTCTATCTAATTCTCCAGATTTAATGATCCTTTGATCTTACCACCTTTTCACTGTCTCTCACCCATTCATGATGTGATTTTCCTTTTACCCAGCTTAAGTGCTATTTTCATTCATTGCAGTCACCCCCCTGCATATACAGTTAATTCTCTTGCTTTTTCTCCTCCGTCATATACTTTTGTGAAACTTTAACACATTAAATAAATCTAGCAGGGGGTTATTTGCTCCTGTGTAGATGAACAGGGCAGAGAAAAAAATCAAAAGAGCATGGCTGACTGCTTTCACTTGATATTCACGATGCCAACCTCAAGTGGACCTCTGTTGCTGCTTGTCAATCACTGTGCTTTCCCATCTGATCACTTTCCAACTCCCTTAGTTATCTGTCTTATACCTTCTTCTCTTTCCTTAAATATCCAAATTATCTTTACCCATCTTCACTCTCAGCTGTTGACTTTCAGACAATGACTTTTGCAATCTCCCACGATCAGATCTAATAACATGTCACAAATTCTCATATGCTTTTCCTACACTTTACCTGCCACCTGTTGTTAGAAATCCCACTTTTATATAAGGATGTCATCTCTGTTAATATGCTAGATTCTGTTATTTCTTCCTACTCAAAGACATGGCCCCCAAAATTCTCTCCTCCTTTCTCTGCACTAACAATTTTCTCTTCTTTATTGGGCCATCCTAACAACATAGAAATAAGCTGTTTTTGTCTCATTTTTGTTACAAACTCTTGATCTCATTTTTTCCCTCCTTTTGCAGCAAAACTCCCAGCAAGAGTTTTACATCCTTCATCCCTTCCTTCCAGTCTATCTCAAACCCACTTCAATCAGGCTTTTGGCCCACCTCCTCAATCACCTCACCAACACTGTATTACCAATATCTCAGTGGCCCTCATATTGTTGACAATTCTCAGTCTTCATTTTACTTGAACAGTTATCTGCATTTGATAGCCTTGGATCGTTCGTTCTTCTTTCAGATACTTGCTTCACTTCCTGCTCACAACACCACATTTTCCTGGTTTTTCTATGGCCCTGGTTGCTGCTTTCTAATTTCCTGTGCCAGTTTCTTGTCTTCTTCCTCCCTAACCTCTTAAACTTATGTCACAGAACTCAGTCCTTGATTCTTCTTTCTTATCTATGTCAGCAATTGGCAAACTAAGGCCCATGGCCCCAAATCCAACCTGTGCCTGTTTTGATAAATAAAAGTTTTATTGGAACACAGCTATGCCCATTTGTGTTTTTTCTTTAATTTTTATTTCAGCATAATGTGGGGGTACAAAAGTTTAGGTTACATATATTGCCCTTGCCCCCCCGCCCCCCTCAGTTAGAGCTTCAAACATGTCCATTCCCTAGACAGTGCGCATCGTACTCATTATGTATATATACACTCATCCCCTCCCCCACCCATATCTGCCCGACACCCGATCAATGTTATTCCTAAATGTGCTCTTAGGTGATGATCAGTGAAACCAATCTGATGGTGAGTACATGCGGTGCTTATTTTTCCATTCTTGGGATACTTCACTTAGTAGATGCCCATTTGTTTATATGTCATTCATGGCTGCTTTTCAGCTGCATAAATAGATTTCAGTAGTTACGACAAAGATTGTATGGCCCTTAAAGCCTAAAACAATTACTATCTGGCCCTTTACGGGTAAAGCTTGCTGACTTCTGCTTCACACTTACTTTCTCCGTGAATACATTCAAATGCATGATTTAAGTGCATACCATATACTCCAATTTGTATTCACAGATCAGACATCTCAAAACCTCAGACTCATAAATCCAATTTCTGATGAGATAAATGTACACTTGGAGGTCTAATAGTCATTTCAGACCTGACATGTTCAAAATAGAACTTCTAATCTTTCTTTCCAAATTTGTCCCATCCACAGTTGTCTCCATCTCACTTAAGGGCAATTCTATCTTTTCAGCTGTCTATGTCAAACCTTGGAGTCATCTTTACCTTTCTGTCATATCCTGTGTCCAATTTTTCTGTAACTCTTGATTGCTCTACTTCAAAAATGTGTCCGGAATCTAACCAATTCTCCCATTCTAGTACAATCATCATAGCCTCTTTCCTAGATTACTGTAATCGCTCCTAATTGGCTTTTCTGGTTCTATCCTTGCTGCCTCCTCCTATGTGTGCTATTTGCAACATAGAAAAAAGGATCTTCTTTTAATACACAAGCCAAATGTCATAATCTCTGCTCATATTCCTCCAATAGTCCTCTCTTTCAGAATGAAAGCCAAACTCCTCACAATGGCCAGGTAAGCCCTGAAAGCCATTGCCCCATGCTACCTCTCCAACATCCTGTCCTATTTATCTCCTTTTTGTTCACTCAGCTTTAGCCAGACTGGGCTCCTTCCTCTTCCTTGAATATTCCAGGCATGCTCTCTCTAGGGATTTTGCCCTAGCTTTTCCCTATACTAAGAGAGCTCTTCCCTTGGGTATTTTCAAGGGCTGTTGATCAAATATCACTTTTTAAATAATAACTAACCAACCACCCTATTTCGAATTCACCCCCCCTCCTCTCCAGCATTGCCCATAATCCTTTCCTGATTTATTTTTCTTCATAGCTCTTATTACCTTTGAATATACTATGAATATATAATTTAGTTAATAATTTGTTTCTGTCTCACCACTCACCCCTAGAAGATGAGCTCCAAGAATAACAGGGTTTTTTTTTTTTTTTTTAATTTCAAAATATCACGGGGGTGCATATATTTTTGGTTATATGGGTTGCTTTTATAATGCTGGAGTCAGGGTTATAAGTGTGCCTGTCATCCAGATAGTGTTCATTGTACCTGTTAGGTAGGTTTTTGCCCCTCCCCTCTACCCCTCTCTCCCCCCCTAGTTGATTTCTGTTGAGTTTTACTTCCCTCTATGCACATGCATGCACATCCATTAGTTCCAATTTAATAACGAGTACATGTGGTGTTTGTTTTTCCATTTTTTAGATACTTTACTTAGGATAATGGTCTCCAGTTCCATCCAAATTATTGCAAAAGGCATTAAGTCATCCTTCTTAATGGCTGAGTAGTATTCCATGGTATACATATACCACATTTCGTTAATCCACTCATGAATTGATGGACATTTGGATTGATTCCACATCTTTGCAATTGTGAATTGTGCTTTGACAAACATGCAAGTGCAGGTGTCTTTTTGATAAAATGACTTCTTTTCTTTTGGGTAAATACTCAGTAGTGGGATTGCTGGATCAAATGGTAGGTTGACTTTTAGTTCTTTGAGGAATCTCCATACTGTTTTCCATAGAGGTTGTACTAATTTGCATTCTCACCAGCAGTGTTCCTTTCTCTCTGCATCCATGCCAACATTTATTGTTTGTGGACTATTTAATAAAGGCCATTTTGACTGGGGTAAGGAGCTATCTCATTGTGGTTTTAATTTGCATTTCCCCGATGATTAGTGATGTTGAGCATTTTTTCATATGCCTATTGGCTATTTGTCTATCTTCTTTTGAGAAGCTTCTGTTTATGTCTTTTGCCCACTTTTTAATGGGGCAGTTTGATTTTTTTTCTTGCTGATTTGCTTGAGTTCTTTGTAGATTCTGGTTATTAGTCCTTTATCGAATATATAGCATGCAAATATTTTCTCCCATTTTGTAGGTTGTCCATTTGCTCTGTTAATTATTTCCTTGGCTGTGCAGAAGATTTTTAATTTAATCAAGTCCCTTTATTTATTTTTGTTGCTGTGATTGCCCTTGGGGTCTTATTCATAAATTCTTTGCTTAGGCTGATATCTAGAAGAGTTTTTCCAAGATTTTCTTCTAGAATTCTTATGGTTTCATGCTTTACATTTAAGTCATTTATCCATCTTGAATTAATTTTGTAAGCAGTGGGAGATATGGATCTTGTTTCATTCTTCTGCATGTGGCTATCTATACAATTTTGCCAACACCATGTAGTGAATATGGATTCTTTTCCCCAGCATAGATTGTTGTCTGTTTTCTCCAAGATCAGGTGGCTGTAAGTGGATAGTTTTATATCTTGGTTTTCCGTTCTGTTCCATTGGTCTATGTCTCTATTTTTGTGCCAATACCATGCACTGGGCTGGGATCTTCATACCCTAATCCAGTAGCACAGTTTGCCTGTGGGAAGGGGTGGGCACTTCTACCAGA
This sequence comes from Eulemur rufifrons, assembly GCF_041146395.1. NCBI lineage: Eukaryota > Metazoa > Chordata > Mammalia > Primates > Lemuridae > Eulemur > Eulemur rufifrons. The sequence continues at coordinate 52,435,334 of NC_090990.1, forward strand.
TCACTGCATCTTGAACCCCGGGCAGCATTCTCCTGTCAGGTCTGTACACATGCGATCCCTTGTCACTCAAGTCCAACTCACAAACCTCCCCCTGGGCTGTGTGTTTGGCCCATTAGCGTGCGTCTCTGAAATGCTAGCGGGTAGGTTGCTCCCAGTTTGGGCATCCCTTTTTTTCTATCAGTCCTCCAGGGAAAAGGTGTGGGTCTCACCGTCTCTGGAGACCTCAGCCTGGAGTACACACTGGCCCTGCTGGAGAGAAGTGGCCACTCGCCAAATTTTCCATTCAAACCAATCACCCAGTTGTAATGGGTAGGGGGAGGGACCATAGCTCCCAGTCAGCCTGGGAGCCTGAGTACACAGTGTTTGGTTGCTATGGACACTGGGGCTGAGCTCTCCCTCTCCAGCAACATGCCCTAATCCAATATGATGGTTCTCCTGTGCAGGGGATGTGCACTCTCCCAGAATGCCACTTCTTGGAACCCTAGAGCACTCTCCTTTCCGTTCCATCCATGGGGGCTTCCTTGCCACTCGAGTCTAGCTCCCAGACCACCTCCCTCCCAAACCACCTCTCCCAGGCCACCGTCTTGAGTCCAGGGGGCACTGGGTCCAGCCTGTTTGACCCGCAGGTGTGCAACCCCGGGAAATGCTAGCAGGCAGGGAGCTCCCAAATTGGCCTGTGACCATGGCAGGTCCCCAGTGGGAAGGGCATGGGTATTACACTCTGTGGGAATCTCAGTCTGTAGCACACAGCCGCTGGTGGGGAGGCGGCTGCTCTCCCAAATCTCACTCCTGTTGCACTGGATAGGGGAGGGACGGGGAAGGAAGTGCCTGAATGGGAGAAAACCAGTTCTTGGGTCACTCTCCTAGGAGGTGAGCTTCTGATGGACTGTCCAAACTCCTGGATCAGGCAAATTCTCCCCGATGTTCCATGCTTGCCGCCATGCCTGAGCTTGTGGGACATGGAGAAGCCCCCAGGAAACTTAGTGGGCCATTATTCACTGAAGGTGACTGGGGGAGTGGGGGGGGGAATCCCCCTTACTCTTTCGCAGGGCTCCGATATTCTTTGAGTTCCATCCTCCCAAATATCTTCTCTTCTTAATCTTCTTCCTTCTCTGCTTTGCAATTGTCCTCCATGATGTCCCCGGCAGGCTCTGTCACCTCTCTCTCAGATCCACACTGGAGCTGTGTCTCTCCTCTCCTCTGCTTTATCTGATATTCTACCCTCATACCGGGAGGGTCCAGCAAGTGATGTCTCTAGTCAGCCATCTTTTGTTCACCCCAGAACAGGGTTTTTATTTTGTTTTTAAAAAAATATTAAATCTTCAACATGTAGAATAGTGCTTGACACAGAGTGTGTGCTCAATAAATGTCATTACCCACACAAATGTTAATGTTAGCTATATTATTATTTACATTATCCAAACAGATATAAAGAATATTTTTCACGTATTAATGAGGAACAATATTTAATTTTTAATGCATTTTCTGTAGTGAGGGGCAGACAATTCCAGGTTGTCTCTTTTGAAGAGTGAGGACTAGTGTATTGGCATTTGAAGACTTCAAACATTTGTATCGCTAAGATTCTATAAGTGGTATCATAGGTTGCATTAATATTAATATATAGCTCTAAATTAAAGTTAAATTGGAAGAATAAACATTGAAACTAGTAACTAGACACTTTGTGCTGTTTCATTTTATTCTCCATAGTACTATCAAAATGATGTTTTTAAAATACTGCCCCTATCATGTCCCTGATTGCTATGGTCTGAATGTTTATGTCCCCCTAAATTTATATGTTTAAATCCTCACCACCAAGGTCATGGTATTAGGAAGTGGGGCCATTGGGAGGTGATTAGGTAATGGGGGCAAAACACCTCACCCCTTCTGCCACGTAAGGTTACAGTGAGAAGTCAGCTGTTTATGAGGAAGTAGCCTTCACTGGACACAGAATCTGCCAGTGCCTTGATCTTGGACTTTCTAGTCTCTAGAACTGTGAGAAATAACTATCTATTATTTAGTCATAGCCATTTAGTCTATGATATTTTGTTACAGCAGGCCAAAAGGACTAAGATATGGATATAAAGGCTTTGGGTTACTCCTTACTTCCTGGAATAGAAAAGACAACTTTCCTCAGGGTCTCATGTTTACTTGTATTTTCAGTTTTGCTACTTCTCCTTTTTTCAACCATATCAACCTCCTTGTAGTGCCTGAGACACTCCATAGTTTTTCATACATGCTTTTTTTTTTTTTTTTTTTCTGGAAATTGCAGCTTGCTTCTCTCACCAGCAGCATTTTATAAAGCTTACCTCAAATGTTATGCTTTCTTCTAGAAGCTGTCTTTCATCCACTCAGTAGTTAATTCTTGGCTTTCATGACACTTATTACATTATAGTATTGTTTTATGTATTTTCTTTCCCAATAGACTATGAGTTAATTGAGACCAGAACTAAAAAATAATCCCTTTTTCTTTTTTATTTTAATATATACTTATAAAAGAATTGTATAAAAACAGTACAGTTTCCATATACACTTCACCTAGCTTCACCTTATATTGACTTCTTACATGACCATAGAGCATTTACCAAAACTGAGAAATTAATCTTGGTAAAATATTATAAACTAAACTACATAATTCATTTAGATTTTGTCAATTGTTTCACTGATGCCCCCTTTTCAGGATCCAATTTACTATTAAATTTTCATGTTTTGTTATTCCTTCATTTGTGTGAGTTTTTCAATTTTTTCTTGCCTTTCATGTCCTTGGCTCTTTGGAAGGGTGCTGGCTAGTTATCTCATAGAATGCCTCTCAATTTGTGTTTGTCTGATGTTTTCTCATGATTATCTTGGGAAGGATCCCACAGAAGTGATGTGTCCTTCTCAGAGCATCATAACAGAGGTTTCACAGTGTTGATACTTATTAGCTGTTATGTTAACCTTTGTTAAGTGGTGTCTGCCAGGATTCTCCAAACTGTTTTCCTTAGTAATTTCTAAATATTGTGGGAGAGATACTTTGACACTTTGGAGATATCCTGTTTCTCCTTGGACTTGGCCCACTAATTTAGTAGTCATCAGTGGATTTTTTTCTGAAAGTAGACTACTGTGGTGTTTTAATGGTGATTTTGTACTTTATTAATTCTTTCTACATTTCTTAATTGAAATTCTTCTGTAAGGAAGAGTTTTCCTTTATCATGTGTCTGTCTATCTATCTATCTATCTATTCCAGCATGGACCTATGGATTTTAAAAATTCATTGGGCTATAATTCAATACTTTCATTATATATTTGATTGTTTAAGTTGTCCCAAATTTGGCCATTGAGAGCTCTATCAGGTTGGTTTCTCTATACTGACTAATACGTGACACACATCTACATTTCTTTCTTGTGTCTATCTCTCTCTATATATATTTATAAAAAACCTGTGACTCCATATTGATACTTCTGATTTCAATCTTGCACCAAAGGGTTCATTTTAGCCTCTTTCTGTATTTTTAATGTCTTTAGTTCAACAGTGAGAAACATAGCTCTCACTACGTATAACATATTTACTTATTTATTCAATCCTAGTATACAAGTAGTTTGAGAATTAGTAACACATACCCCTAATGAGAAACAGATTTACTACTTTAAGATGGTGTTTGAGTGTAGTTTCCTTTGTATTTATCTTTACAGTATCCTGTCATAAAACTGTTTTCCAAAATTACTTAGTTCAGCACCTTTTTTTCTCATTTGTTTCTGTGCAGTTATATAATTCATCTGTAATACAGTTAGATTCATTTGTTACAGTCTGCATTTCATCTTTCTCTTGAGATCCTACTTTCAAATACAGACATACTTCATTTTATTGCACTGTGCTTTATTGTGCTTTGCAGATACTGCTTTTACAAAAAAAATAAATTGAATGTTTTTGGTAACCCTGCATTGAGCAAGTATATGGTTGCCATTTTTCCAACAGCATGTGCTCATTTTATGTTTTTGCATCACATTTTGGTAATTCTTATACTATTTCAAATTTTTTATTATTTTTATATCTGTTATGGTGATCTGTGATCAGTGATATTTGATGTTACTATTGTGATTGTTCTGGGGTGCCATGAACTATGCCATATAGGACAGAAACTTTAATCCATAAATGTTGTGTTTTCTGACTGCTCCCTGACCAGTGGTTCCCATGACTCTCTCCCTCTCCTCAGTCCTCCCTATTACCTGAGACACAGCAATATTGAAATTAGGTCAGTTAATAACCCCACAGTGGCCTCTACATGTTCAAGTGAAGGAAGAATCACACATCTCTTAATTTAAATCAAAAGCTAGAAATGATTAAACTTAGTAAGGAAGATGTGTTGAAAGCTTACATAGGCTGACAGCTCGGGCCTTTGCACCAAACAGTTAGCCAAATTGTGAATGCAAAGGAAAGATTCCTGAAGGAAATTAAAAGCGCTACTTCAGTGAACACACAAATGATAAAAAATCAAAACAGCCTTACTGGTGATATGAAGAAAATTTGAGTGGTCTGGATAGATCAAAAGAGCCACAACATTCCTTTAAGTCAAAGCCTAATCCGCAGTGAGGCACTAACTCTCTTCAATTCTATGAAGGCTGAGAAAGATGAGGAAGCTGCAGAAGAAAAATTGAAGCTAGCAGAGATTGGTTCATGAGATTTAAGGAAAGAAGCCTTTTCCATAGCATAAAAGTGCAAGGTGAAGCAGCAAGTGGTCATGTGGAGGCTGCAGGAAGTTATCTAGAAGATATAGCTAAGATCATTTATGAAGGTGGCTACACTAAACAATAGATTTTCAAGGTAAACAAAACAGCTTTGTATTAGAAGAAGATGTCATGGAGGATTTTCATAGTTAGAGAGTAGATGTTACCACCTGGCTTCAAAGCTTTAAGGGACAGACTGACTCTTGTTAGGGGCTAATGCAGCTGGTGACTTTGAGAGTAAGTCAGTGCTCATTTACCCAGGATTCTGAAAATCCTAGGGCCCTTAAGATTCCCTTCAAAATATTTCTGCTCATTGATAACGTATCCAGTCACCCAAGAGTTCTGACAAGGATGTATAAGGAGATTAATGTGTTTTCGTGTCAACTAATGCAACATCCATTCTGCAGCCCATGCATCAAAGAGTAATTTCAACTCTCAAGTCTCATTATTTAAGAAGTACATTTAATAAAGTTTTAGCTGCCATAGATAGCGACTCCTCTGATGGATCTAGGCAAAGCAAATTGAAAACCTTCTGGAAAGTATTCACCATTCTACATGCTATTAAGAACATTCAGAACTATACTTGGTTTACATAACCACAGTTTTTAGAGCAATTAAAAGTAAGAGAAATATTTACTTTTATTTTATTTCTAGTGTTCTATTCATCATTTCTTTGTGTAGATCTTATTTTTAGTCTGACATTGTAATCACTGTGCTTGGAGAATTTCCTTTAATATTTCTTGTAAAGATGGCTTCTAGGAATAAATTTCCTCAGTTTTTGTTTTGTTTCTTTCATTTTTTTAAAAGACTTTTTGCTGGGTATCAAATTCTTGATTGACAGTTTTTTTCTCTTTCAGGGTATTAAAGATCTTACTTTTTTGTGTTCTGGCTTGCTTGGTTTCTGATGAATTTACTGTAATACTTATTCCTCTTTATGTAATGTTTCTTCTTTCCCTAGCAGAGAAGAATATCTCTTTGTCTTATTTTTCAGCAGTTTGAATATGACATACCTGTGTTTTTTTGTTTTATTTTGGCTTAATCCTGCTTAGTAGTCTCTGAGCTTCTTGAATCTGTTGTTTGTTGTCTGTCATGAATTTTAGAAAATTCTTGGACATTATTTCTTCAACTATTTTCTTTCTGTCCCATTCTGTTTCTCTGATTTCTCTCCTTCTGGACTTTAATTACTTGCATATTAGACTATTTGATATTGTTCCACATCTCTTGACTATTTAGTTCTGTTCCCCATCTTTCTTTTTTGTATTTCAGTATGAGTTACTTCTGTAGACCAATCTGCATATTCATTGATTCTTTCTTAAGGTATGTTGAGTCAGCTGATAAGCTGAAAGCTATTCTTCATCTTTGTTCTTTTTTTCCTATTTGATTATTTCTTGTGGTCTTCATTTCTTTGCTAAAATTTCCCTTCTGATTTTTGTATGTTGTCAACTTTTTCCATTAGCATCTTTAATATATTAATCTTAGATCATTTCAACATTTGTGTCATAGCCAAATTGGATACTAATGATTATTTTGTCCCTTGGGAGTGTTTTTTTCCTTGCCTTTTTGTATGCCTTGTATTTTTTCGTTAAAAATCAATTATGTTGGAAAGTAGAGATTGAGAGATTGAGATAAATAATTTTTATGTCTCAAAATAGGTGTACCCTTTTTACTCAGGGGTCCTTAATGTGGGGTTTTGAGTTAATATAGTCAGGAAGTGGGCTGGGTTTGAGGTTTAATATTTCTAGGTTCACACACAAGGCACCACAGACTTTAAATTACTTTAGTGACACCTTTGTGTTTAGGGTGAAGTTGATTTCTCAGAGTAGTGTCTGTTAGACCATAAGGTATAAGTTGTCCCTTTATGTTGTTACTCAGAAAGGGTTTCTTTGCCTGATCTTGTTTCTCTCCTGCCACTCTCCCAGCAGTATTCTGCTTTTGCTGTTCAAAGTTGATTAGCTAGACTGTGGGGGAATGTGGGGAGCACTCTCTATTCAAATTAAGTTTCATTCCTAGTCAGGCATTGTGTCCTTGATTCTTAAAAGAATAGACTTCTCAGTTCTGTTCTTTTTTTTTTTTTAATTTCAGCATATTATGTGGGTCTAAATGTTTAGATTATGTATATTGCCTGTTCATTTTTTAGTAGGAGATTTTTCCCTTCTTTTCTCTTTTCCAGCTGCAATCAGTTTTGACCCTGTCTTGAGGGTGGCAATGTCTGCTGCCCTGCTCCTCGCAGACTAAGGCTGTTTTTCCACAAGAGAGATAGAAAAGAAAGGTCTGTGTAGAGTTTCTTGCCCTTTCAGCATTGTTGTTGTTCCCTTCCCCTAGGTCTGAACCACAATAGACACTTTTTTAGGGATCTTCCTGTCTATTCTATGAATACTCTATGGGATTTATTGAGAAAGAGCCTGCAAGATGGTACAGACTCCCCCTGTTTCTGCAATCTATGAACTTTAAACTCTGCACTAGTCTGCATGTAGCCTTCACATGTATATCAATTATTTTTGGTAGACTATTCCTATTAGTGTTGGATTGCATTTACCCTATGTAAGTGACTCCTCATATTTCCTCTATTCCTGCAGATGCCTGTATCCCTGCAGATTTTGGTTCAGTTCGTTCTGAAATCTTATCTCTGTTGGATTGGAAAAAAGGTCATACATTTGAAGTTAATCTAATTCTTTTTCTATATAATAATAATGGGAGTAACACACTCTTCAGTTCTCTACATCCCAGAGCAGAAGCCAGAATTCTCTTTATAATTTATTTTTACATTGCTAGTGCCTTGCAAAGTACTTCACACGTGTCAGGCATTCAATACTTAAAACATTTAATGCATGCAATATACATATATGCATGTACAACTTTCTCCATGATTGGCTGGGACACCAGGAACATCACAGAGCAGCAGAAAGGATTAATACATCATGACACTTTACAGCATATCATCTCCACCATCAATACTGTGTTGCTGAATTCTAGTTTTTCTGTTCTGCAGTTCTTTTATACCATCTACAGAAAGAGCCTGGATTAAATTTAAGAATATAATATACTTTCATGTTTTGGGATAAATGAACAGTGATATATTTTACAATACAGAGCAAAACATATTTTTTCTTCTGTGGTGTGCAAATGTTTTGAGATATTAACTAAGATTTTTTTCCTCACGCGCGCGCGCGTGTGTGTGTTTAAATTTCACTGACCTTTACCTAACCCAAACAGCTGAAGATCCTGCTTTCATTATTTTGGAAAGGGATAACAACAAAGTGAAGATAACAAAGAATCAAACACTTGTCCAAAACTTAGGCTCTTAGGAAAAAAACAGCGCATTTAGAAGAATATGTCATCTTGAGAGCCACTGTTTCCCCCATCTGGAGACTAGAAAGGTTTTCTTGAGTTGTGTGGCACGATAGAGTTTAGATGCTGGTGCAGCTCTGTGAAGTGGCCTTGTGCCCTATTAATCTCAGCCCTGGACTGAGATCTGGAAATGGGCTGGTTTTACAAGAACCCCAGAGAGCCTTTACCTCTGGGTACAATGCAAGGAACAAATAACATTTTATAATGACCATTTTCTAGCAGGTAGAGGCGCAGTATAGTTGAAATGGCTTCTAGGAGGTTTCACAGGAGAGCTTTAGACAGCCCCTTAGAGTATCTTATTGCTCCAGAAAAGTGAAGAACGATTTGAGAAGGAGAGGGCAGCCACTGAGAGAGAGTAAACAAGACTTGGAGAAGCCTTGTGACCTGGACGTGGAGGAGAGCTGCAGAGATCCATGTGTACTGCTGATTGAACACTAGGCAGGATCATCTAATGGGATGCCAGTGTACATTTCTGGTGACATTCAAGAATCAGATAAGTCTCTTCACTGCTCCCTTCCAATGCTGCCTCACTACAGAAATGCCCTGGAATGTCAGTGTAGGTTGGAGGTAGGGTGGAGGAACCCCAAATTATCCGGAAAAAATAGGTGTCCACATACGGTGGAATGGGGACTTGTCTTAATCTGTTTGTGTTGCTGTGGAATACCTGAGGCCGGGCAATTTATAGAGAAAAGAGGTTTATTTGGCTCACGGTTCATGGAAGCTGGAGGTTCCAGGCATGATGGAAGGTGAAGGGGAGCAAGCACCACTTGACAAGAGGAAGAGCATGAGACAGAGAGGAGAGAGAGGTGCCAGGCACTTTTTAACAATTCTCATGGCAACTAATAGCGGGAGAACTCATGCATTACCTTGAGGATTGCACTGAGCTATTCATGAGGGGGCTGGGCCACATGACATAAACACCTCTTCTCAGGCCCCACCTCCAACACTGCAGATCAATTTCAACATGAGATTTGGAGGGGACAAATATATAACCCATATCAGGACTCAAAGTATAATTGAAGGCCAGTTATATAAAGGAGTGCTGTATGACTGACATATTTCAGTTTTTAAACTGAAGTATGTAATTGCTACATGTTTAAAAAATCTTGTTTCTTAAAATAGAATATCTGTAACAGATATCAGTAAGCTTTTAAATGTAATACAACTTGAAAATATTCTCTTGGATACATAAATATATAAACGGGTTTTAATTTGAAAGTAAAAATGGCCTCTCTTATGAAGTGTATTTAGTTGAAATTCTGGCTCCAGGAACCCCAGGTACTCCACAACACTTTATCATGACAGCCTTGGACCCACCTGAATCAAAATACAAGCCAAAACAAGATGTGCAGGTGAGCCGCTTACGTAACATGCAGCAGTGTGTGATTCCTCTGCCTCTGCCGCCAGACGTTTCTGGATTGAAATTCAGCACTGACACCTACCAACTGTGAGAACTTGGGCAAGTCACTTCTCTCTAAACTTTAGTTTCTCATCTGTTAACATGGATAGTAATAGTACCAGTCTCATGGGGTTCTTGTAAGGACCAAATGTGATAAAACATGTAAAGGCCCTGACATGCAAATAAATGTTTAATAAATACTGGCCATAATTATGTTCCAGAAGGGGCCCAAATGATCAAATGTACTGAATCATGGGCCAAGCAGAATGTTTCCTTGATGTAGCCCAGGTTTATTAAAATATATTTTCCTTCTCTTATTTTTTTTCTTTTTCTCCTCTTTCCATTATACTGACTGTTCTTTGCTTTCTCCCCACCTCTCTCCCTTCCTTCTTTCTTTTCTTCCTTCCTCCCTTCTTTTCAACTTTTTTATTATGAAAAAATTTATACAGAAAAGTAGATACCACAATAAAATGAATGACCTCATGGATCCATCACTTAGCTTCCATAGTTAGTAGCCTTTTGTCAATCTCTTGCATCTTTCTTATCTTAATTTTTTCCCCATTTATACCATGTTCTTTTCTTTACCTTCACTGGTATATAAATATTTCTTTATAAATCTTCTCTATGCTTTTGGTCCCATTCACCAGAATAACCCACTTGTTGACACTTGACTATAACAGATCTGGGTAATATTTGAACTATATATGATCCATAAAGAACTAACATATTCACTGTTGTTAGTGTAAAAAAATAACTTAGTTCTCTGACTCTTCAACCCATTGACAATCCATAATGGTTCCTTTTAGCTTTACCAAGCTTATGAAATACCAAAAGGTGAACATTGGTGACTCTAGAGTTTTTGTTAATGAAAAGGTAAAGCATTTTACTCTATATGTGTGCTTTCCTGAGATCAGATCATTTAAAATTTAAAACTTTAGTTTTTAATTGCTATTTAACCTCCATTTCCATGTAACATAAATTTTTAAAATTCTTGCAAATTAGTACTTCATGTATAACTAAGAATATGACAGGTGTACCTGTAATTTGTGCCAAATAATTATAAGAAGTCAGAAGATAAAATTTAAAAAGACACTTATAAGCATCTCCTTCAAGTAATAAATTATTAATATTTTTAAATTTGAAAACACTCTGTATTACAAAAAAATGTATATTTTAGTTTAAAATTTTACACTGATTTATCAAATATTAAAACAAAGAAATTCTAATATCTTGTCATTGATCTACTTATTAATTTAATATGCATTTATTGACTAGAATAATGTGTTAGGTAGAGTGCTAGGCATAGGAAAATAAAAATGAATAAGATACTCTCTACAGTCAAGTGTCTCACAGTATAGGTGTACGCAACTGAAGAACAGGAAAGAGTTTGTCAGGTGAAGATGGAGGAAGGACATTCTGGGTAGTAGGTGTGGTGTGTGCAAGGGTTTGAAGAAATAAAAATGTTGTGATTTTTGGAAATTATAAATAAATGCTTGAGGACAGGTATCATGTCTAATTGCTCACTATTGTATCTTTAGCATATAACATAATAGCTGTTCAATAAATATTTTCTGAATTGATTGATAAACACACTAGCAGATAAAGTTGAAAACCACTTATGAATGGTTTTATAGGCCATAATAATGAATTGTGATTTCATCTTATAGTCCAGCATTCATTGAAATATATTCCATGGAACACTAACTCTATGGAAAGTGAAGCAGAATTAAGTAGTCAAAAAAAAAAAAAAAAAAAAGAAATCCAAGAAACACTGATTGCACAAATTAATTACTAAATGACTTTTTTTTTTTACTGAAAGACTTCTTAGACTAATTATGCTAATGTTGATTGTGATTTCTGAGCGAGGTGTCCATTGAATTCTGTTTCCCAAACTTTTGTAACTGAGACAGTGCTACCACCTGTCCATGGGAATTGGTACTATGTGCATTGGGAACTCTAGGAAGCAGGGACCCATAGCTGTTTTTTAGAAAAAATATTTTTGTGCAGAGATTAATTGCAAGAAGGCAGGTGTGTAGTTAGGGAGATCCACTGGAGATTGTCATTGAATAGGTAAGAAACGATGAAATCTGAATGTAGACATTATCAAGTGAAGAGAGAGGAAGATAGAATAAATGTTAAGGGAATAGACTGGAGATAATTGAGTAACTAAATTGACATGGAGGTACTAAGAGAGTAAGTACCTTGGATCATTTCCAGGTTTCTGTCTTGGTGACTAAGACAGAGATGCCAATAAAAAAGGATATGGATTTTAGAATAAGGCATTCTGCAGGGAAATATAACACAATCAGTTTTAGGCAATTATGCTTAGAGTTCAAGTGGACAGCCTAGTTAATTATGCAGGTTACAGTTACGTATATTGGTTTGGATCTCAGAAGAGACTAGAGATCACAGTGAGAGCTCTGGGAATGGCTTTTCTAGAGCTACTCAGAATGTATGTACTCTTTCTTCCATATCCATTTAGATATTTGAGGTCAGCTATTGTTTTAGTCAGTGTAGGCTGCTATAACAATGTACCTTAGACTGGGTGGCTTATAAACAACATAAATGTATTTTTCACAGTTCTGGAGGCTGGAATTCTGAGATCAGGGTGTCACATGGTTGAGTTCTGGTGAAGTTTCTCTTCTGGGTTGCAGACTTCTTGTCCATCTTCTCCTTGTATCCTCACATGGTGGAAAAGAGACAAGAGAGTTCTCTGGGATCCCTTTTATGTGGGCACTAATCCCATTGATGAGAGTTCCAACCTCATGACCTAAGTACCTCCCAAAGTCCTCACCTCCTAATGACATCACTATAGGGGTTAGGATTTCCTCATATAAATTTGGGGGAGACACAAACATTCAGTCCACCGTACCTATTATAGAACTCCTAAGCCTTCTCTTCTTCAAGTAGGATAAGCACAGTTGCCTAAAATATTCCTAGTGTGAAATTATAGACGGATGATTTACTCAGGCAGTTCCTTCCCCTGAATGCACTGTAAATCATCAGTGTTTCTCCTAAGATGTGTTGCCTCACTGAGCCTTGAATCATGCTTATAAAATTTCACATATTATTACTTCACTGAATATCTTTCCCTGTATTTCCCTGTATAATCTTCTTCAAACTGGCTCTAAGCCACTTACTACCTCCTTCTACCCAACCCTTAAGTATCCATGCCCCTTGAATTACAACCTTTCACCAGTAAACTATCACCACATGAGATTTTTCCAGTGTCTGCCTCTGAATAGACATTGTCTTTGCTTTGTCTTGTTTGACTTTAGTGTTGATCCTTCCCGTTGGAACCACTTTTTGTTCTCTACCTGTCCATGCACATTTGATGTTTCAGGCTGTTCCTTGGCTCCCTGCAGCATCACTCGAGACTGTGACTTTGGGTTATATCACACTGAATCTGCAGCCAACAGTCCATTCCATGTACCCTTCCGTCTGACCTCAGCTTTTGTGTGTTTATTCACAAACCTCCACTTTGCACTAATCAGCATCTCAGAATTACTTAGGAGAGGAGGTTAGACATGATTATATGCCAATTTCCTTGAGAGCAGGAGCCATACCTTATTGTTTGGATTTGCAGTGTCTAGCGCAATGCCTGCCTCATATAGACAATGATGTTTAGTAGGTGGATGGATGAGTGGTGGGTGATTGAAAGAAATATCTCCGCTCTGACCATTTAACGTATGAAATTTTATTTTTCTACATAAAGTTTTGTTTGCAAAAGAGTGCTCATGCTCAAACTGTTAGGAAACTAGAAAATGCCCTAGGGAATGCCTTGATCGACTGAGATAATTTTTCTTTTCTAAGACTTGGGTAGGAGAGAAAATGGCAAGGAGTATTTAGGCATTTTCTTCTTTACATTTATTTATTTATTATGGAGAGGGCCTCCTCCATGAAAGAATTAGACTTGACATTTTACATTTAATTTTCACATTACTCTGTCAAGTACACATTATTATTCTCATTTTACAGACAAGAAAATTGAAGCTTAGTGAGCTTAAGTGACCAAAGCTGATGAACGGCGAAGGTGGGATCAAATTCTAGGTCTTTGAACTCTGAGTCAGTTTTTCTTCCTTATTCTCTGAAGCATGTTCTCAGTATCCTTAATGAGTGCTATGTCACCCAGACTATTTCCTTTTATTTTCATGTTTTCTTAACTTGAAAGGCAGAAAATGAAAGGCGGTAATATATCTGAGAATTTGCTTTATAGGAACATTGATTATTTCTTAGAAATTGGGTGCTGTAATTATTTTCCTGGAGAAGAACTTTAAAGATAAATCATGTTATTGGTTTCAATGGTGATATACTAAGAAGGTTCAATGCTAGAATGACTTGAAACAATATCTGTCTATAGCTGTCATTTTATAATCTAGAGAAGAGATGCTGACACAAACAGGTATAAGGGGATGCATTTTATTGAAGTATTTCAGATTGAGGGCAGGTAAAGTCGAGAGTTTTTGACTGATAGAGCCTAAGTAAATACATGAAAGGATAACTGTGAAATATTAACATATAAAGTAAGCTCTTGCCTGGTTAAATTTGACTTTTGTTTTAGGAGTAGACTCTAAAACGATTGGTAATGGTTCATTCTAACACTTAAAATTTTTCTCTAGGTTTAGGAAGAAAAGGAATAGCTGCCACTCTCCAATTCTTCAACTACAAAGGACTTAATAAAAAAATTCCTGCTATTTATTATCTATTAACCATTGGGTGCTTGCTCCATGTCAGATATTTAATTTATTCCTTCTAACAACCTTAGGAATAAATTTTACATTTCGTTTTACAGAAAAATTGAAGTTCAGAAAAATTAACTTACCTAGGATTCTTCATGTGAAGTTGGGATTTGAAACAAAACCTGACCTAATGTATACAATTGATCTCCATTCTATACTGCTTCTTGGGCATTAATCATGCTTTGACATGGAGCACTACTTTTCCCAAATTCTTTTCCTTGGGAATTCTAATTTTCCTATTAGTGACAAAAATAATTTTTTCAGCTACCAGCAGAAAGTAATTATAAATTTTCTTCAATTAAATAAACTTCTACTCCATTACTGTAGATTTCTTTGCAATAGATTTATTACTATTATGCACTGAAGTGTAAATAAAATGTTTATTTTGTGTAGAAAAGCAAAAGTGGATTTTGTTGATAAAAGTTTTATACAAGGGGGCTTCAAGAAGGCTGACTAGAGGCATCCAGCACTCTCCTCCTCCACAAAGATAACCAAACTGGAGAGAAGATAATCACACTTTGGATAGAGTATCCAAGAGAGAACACTAGGATTCACAAAGTAGTGACAGGTAATACTTGAGGCAGAGTAGGAAAGAGAAGCAAGGCAGCAGGCTTAACTAAGACCATCTGGGAGCCTGGAGAGGCTCCCCAGTATGGGGAAAGGGTAAGTGTGAGATCCCTAGTGGTCCACATTCAAAGGGTAAGTATGAGATCCCCAGTGGTCCACATTCCCACTGTGGACTTCTGTAACTGTAGCCATGAGAGAGCTCCTTGGTACTCACTGGCCCCGAGAGAATAAGGGGCTGCCTGGAGACTACATGATGATATGCTTCATAGAGTGAGCTTAACCGGGCCTCACACACACCCTGAGACCAAAGCAGCTGCAGCATGGTGCCATTTTGAGAGCTCAGCCTCCACCAAACTGTGTCCTGCCCTGGGCCCCAACAACCCCTGCATCTCCACATCCTTGGAGCCTCACTGACATCCCCCCATGTCCATGTGGAGGGTTACAGTAGTGAGATGTTGGTTGGACCCACCAGTGTGGTAGGGTCTGCAGCGCTCTAGCATACACAGCATCCTACACCCTGGGGATGGGCAGTGCAGTGTACCAGGGAGGAGGTCCCTGGGACAAAGGGAGCCAAAGCATGTGCTCCCCAGCATCTGAGAGCTGCCTACCTGGCGTTCCTGCCCCTAATAGCAACCCTGCTCTCCCCCCAGCAGCAAGGGTCACAGTGCACTTGCACAAGAGTGGGGGGCAAAACATGTGCTCTTCAGAACCTGAGAGCCTCCTGCTGGCAGCCACTGTCACTGACAGCAACCCTGCCCCCACGTGCCCTCCCCAACAGCAAGGATGCCATGCACTTGCACAAACCCTGCCAGGGACTGAAGTACGTATTCTCCAGAGCCTGAGAGAATGGACCACTGCCACTATCTGTAGCCCCCTCTCCCCCACCACAGCTGCACGGCCACCATGCACTTGCATGAGCCCTCAGAACGGTCTCTCTATGCTGCTACCACACCCACTTTCCCTGACACTGCTGGGAGTCAAAGCTTGCATTCCTCAGAGACTGAGAGCTGCCTGCCTGTGGCTGCTGACATTGATGGCAATCTTGCCCCTCTCTATGGCAGAGCTGCAGTGTACTTCTCTGTGCCCAGAGGATAACCCCTCACCCACCCACTGCCACTGCTGCCACTCCCACCTGAGCATACTGCTGGGGGGTCTGGAGATTACCCCACCCTGCACACCACAGCCTATACCCATGTGTACCACAGAGAGGCCTGAGGACAGGCCCACCCAGCCTGCACCCCGGCTCCAGTATAGGACATATATTAGGCCACAAAACAAGTCTTTACAAATTTTAAAAAGTTGAAATTAAATCAAGCATCTTCTCAGACCACAATGGAATAAAACTAGAAATCAGTAACAAGAGGAACTTGGAAACTGTACAAATAAATAGAAATTAAATAATATATTCCTGAAAGACACTGAGTCAATGAAGATATTAGGAAGAAAATAAAAAGAAACTTTCTTGAAACAAATAAAAATGGAAACACAATCTACCAAAACCTATGTGATACAGCAAAAGCAGTGCTAAGAAGGAAGTTTATAGCAATAAATAGCTACAACAAAAAGTAGGATTTTAAATAAAAAAAAGTCTAACGATGAATCTCAAAGACCTAGAAAAGGAAGAACAATCATACTCACAATTAGTAAAAGGAAAGAAGTAATAAAGATTAGAATAGAACTAAACAGAATAGAGACTATCAAAAATAGAAAAGAGAAACAAAATGAAGAGTTGGTTTTTTGAAAAGATAAAGAAAATTCATAAACCACTAACTATACTAAACAAGAAAAAAGAGAGAAGAGTCAAACAAAATCAGAAACAAAAAGGAGACATTACAACTGATAACAAAGAAATACAAAAGATTATCAGAGACATTATGAACAATTATATGCCAACAAACTGGAAAACCTGGAGGAAATGGGTAATTTTGTGGACACATACAGCCTATCAAGATTGAATCTGGAAGAAATAGAAAACCTGAACAGACTAATAATGAGTAATGAGATTAAATCAGTAACAAAAATTCTCCCAAGAAAGAAAAGCCCAGGAAGGGATGGCTTCAATGACAAATTCTACCAAATTTACAAAGAAGAACTAATACAAATTCTCCTCAAAATCTTCCAAAAACTAAAAGATTACTAACTCATTCTATGAAGCCAGCATTACCAAAACCAGACAAGGATACAACAAAAAAAGAAAACTACAGGCCAATATCTCTGATGAACACAGATGCAAAGAGCCTCAATAAAATACTAGCAAACTGAATCCCACAGCACATGAAAAAGATAGTACAATGTGATCAAGTAGGATTTATCCCAAAGATGCAAGGAGAATTTAACATAAGCAAATCAAAAAACATGATACATCACATCAACAGAATGATGGACAAAAACCACATAATCATCTTAATAGATGTAGAAATAGGATTTGATAAAGTTTGACATCCCATCACGATAAAAATACTCAATAAACTCAGCATAGAAGGAACATACCTCAATGTAGTAAAGGCCATATATGACAAACACACAGCTAACATCATACTGAGTAAAGAAAAGCTGAAAGCATTTTTTCTCAGAACTGGAACTAGACAAGGACTCCCACTTTTACCACTACTATTCAACATAGTAGTGGAAGTTTTAGCTAGAGCAATGAAGCAAGAGAAAGAAAGAAAGGGCATCCAAATTGGAAAACAGGGAGTCAAACTGTTCCTCTTTGCAGATGACATAATCTTATATGTAGAAAAACCTAAAGACTCCAGTAAAAAACCTCTTAGTTCTGATAAGCAAGTTCAGTAATGTTGAAGGATACAATCAACTCACAAAAATCAGTAGCATTTATATATACCAACAAGAAACTGGCTGTCAAAGAAATCAGGAAAGCAATCCCAACTACAAAAAAATAAAACACCTAGGAAAAAATTTAACCAAGGAGGTGAAAGACTGCCACTAGGAAAACTAGAAAACACTAATGAAAGAAACTGAAGAGGAAAATTTAATCCATTTTCATTCAATGTTATTTTTGATATGTGAGGACTTATTCTTGTCATTTTGTTAAGTGTTTTCTGTATTCTTTGTTTCTTTCTTTCTTTTCCTATTTTTTATCTTTGTGGTTAGGTAACATTTGAGTCCTTTGTCTTCCCTATTTGTGTTTTCTCTACCAGTTTGTTTTATCTTTCTGTGTGCTTTCATAATGGTAGATATTGTCCTTTAGCTTCCAGGTGTGGGACTTTATTTCTCTTTCATTTATTAAGGAGAACTTTTCTGGGTATAGCATTACTGACTGACAAAAGTTTTTTTTTTTTTTTTTTTTTTTTTTTTTTTTAGCACTTTGAGTATATCATTCCATTTTCTCCTGGCCCGTAAGGTCTGTTGAGAAAATCTGCTATTAGTCTGATGGGGGATCCCTCGTACGTGACTAGATGCTTTTCTTTTGTTGTTTTTAGATATTTTTAATAAATCTTATTAGAGATCAAGAGTATTCCAGATATTACTCTCCAATAGAAGCAGTGAATACATGGGACAGTGGGACAATGGTTTTTAACTTGTTTTAAAGCAGTAAGCATGACCCTTTATAAGTAAAATCTTAAGCAAATGTCCAGTGTATATACCAATAAGATTAGTTCAGTCAGGGGCTGGGACATTTGCCTGCTCAGTGTCCCACTCCATGGCTCTTGTTGAGAACACTGGGGCCCTAGTGCATGCGGCATGAAAATTACTAATCTACACCAAATGTGTCTTGTGACTCAGTCCAGTTCCCTTGGGTCAGAAAATACTCATTTATCTGGGGCTATAGCCCTGGCTTTTAGTAAATACAATGTAGTTACCAGGTGTGGATGATCTGTATTTCCGAGAACCCTGATGGAGTGGCTAAAGCCCCGGGAGGTACTCATTGTGGATTTGGAGACTGAGATCCTGTTACCTCTTTTTATTTTTATTAGTGGTTGTGGCTAATAAGAAAGGGCTGTGTAAGTCTGAAAAGAGCTATAAAAACATAATGGATCCTTATTTATTTTGATAGTCCTACTCTCAGTGATGGTGTACTATAACCTTTTCCATAAACTGCATTTGCTCACCTATCCCTCTGCGCTCTCTCTCTTTGGATTTCTGTTCCCTTTTTAAGTTTCAGCAAGTAGCATTTCCTCCAGGAAGCCTCCCATGTCTTTTTCTTTCCCTCTTTCCCCAGACTGATGGCATTTTTTCACACTATGCCATAGCTGTTTGTTTTATTTGTCTCCTGTCATCAAATTATGAACTCTGCAATGGAAGGGACTTAACTATTCACCTCTGTATTTCAGTGCTTAACATAGAATCTATTTAATTGTAGATAATATAAATCAATTTTATATTTTGTAAAAATATAAAATTTTTTCTAGAAATTAATATGTGCCAAGGACAAAAGAGATGAGATAGAAAAAGAAAGAAAGAAGAAAAATATTTTATAATTTATCCAGTTTTGAGAACTTGTACCTCATTTGATACTAACACAGAGTCTTAAGGAAACTGGATACCAAACAAGCAATAGTATTAACTGATGATCATGACCCATATACATAAACATAAAGGCCTTGAGTCCTAGACAAGTTTTGGGTTCCTAATTCTTAGATATTTAGAGCTGAAATAAACTGTTAAAACCATTCTGATGCTGTTATCTTGTTAATTTGTAGCTGATATTTGTATATTTATTTTGAAATTTTTGTTACTGGTATTTGTCTTTTTCTGCTTGTTTTTTGGTACTGATTGTTCTGTTCTGCTGTGAGTTCTTGTAGGATAGCAGTAGTCATTTTCCTTCTTGTAGCTTCCCTCGACATCTAGTCCAGGACAGGACTGACTTATTGACAAATCTGAGTCTCCCCGGACCATATCTGTGAGAGTAAAATTTATGAGGCACTAGGAGCAAACATCCTAGTATTTAGATATTTACATTTATATTTATATGAAGACTTTCAATTATGCATGTGTATATAGACACACAAATTACATACACACAGGAACACATGTACCACCATACCTGGGCTTGTATGTCTGGGCAGTGTATTCCCTTTTTCCTCTATATCTGAAAATAAAATTAATCAAGAAATTCAGTGTTCACACTGATAGTAATAAAGCATTCTGCAATTAGAAGCAGCACTCTCTGAGTGCTGTAATAGCATAGTCATAATCTATGGAAAATAATTAACTCCTAAGTAACATCAATAATGAAGTTGCATTCCCAGCTTCCTAGGTGAGGCCTTAGCCAGTTTGAGAATAGAGAAAATGTCTGGATGCAGTGGGTGAGGGTGGATACAGACCTGATCTAAAATTCAGTGAATTAGGGTGATTGACCTGGGTCCCACATCTTCAGGGATCTTTTGGGCCAGAAGCCCAAGCAAAATATTAAGGGCTTTATTGAAGTTGGGGATATGAGCCAGTTAAAACACAATCAAGCTAGAGGCTTCTTTATCTATAACACATTAACCTCTCCAACCATTACTAGGTCTATGGAAATAGTACAAACACATATACTTTTTAAAAACCACATTCTAGATGCAATAAAATGAAAAAAGTGCTCATCGAAAAGATTAGAAAAAAACAAAGGCAAATATTTATGAGATTTAGGGTTCAAAAATGTTTCTCTTCTAGGTGTAGCAACTCAGGAAAAAGTAATAAAAGAAAAGAACATTGACAATATAAAAATTAAAAACTTCTTAATGTTAAAAAATAAAATATTAAGCAAATAAAAATGTACTGAAAAAAGCTAATATAGAAAACCAGACAAAAGGCTTTGTATAGTCAGAACTTCTTAAATGCATTAAGTGTTATTTGAAAAGAAGGATGTGTTAAGTCACTAATTTTAGGGCAGCATGCAGAGTTCAGCTCAACAGTGTGGCAAGATAGGAAGGTCAGAAAGAACCTGCAGAATATTTACTTTCTTGAGACCATAAGAGACTGTTCTCGGCATCAAGTCAGTGTTGGCATTTGAACAAATGCAACAGATGCTGGAACTGAGCAGTATCCGGCTCCATCTTAGTTGCCTCACAAATGGGTCTAGAAATGCTGTGCCTGCACTTCTTGAGGGCGACAGTCACACAGGTCTGTGAGAATGGGGTCTCTAAGGGATGTGCTGCGTACAGATCTGTAAGCCTTGAAGGGGGCCCCTTCCTCATGCAGCGATATTTGAATTAAAAATGGCTATGTCAATGAAGTGAATAATAATCAGAGGCAGCTGTTAGACTTTAGGGGAAAATCCGAAAAGGGTTTTGGAAGGGCTTTGTGCATGCAGTGCAACGGATGTTATCCAAAGAGAATTTTCTTGGATTGTGGAGAAAAGAGACTGGTCTGAACCTGTGCTCGGCAACTTCTTGGCTATTTCAGACCTGTCACATTCCTTCCGATTGTTGTAGTAAGTACAAATACCCTAAATATTTCTGACTGTGTGTGGATTCACCTGTTCTGCCTGACTCCCACCTTCACATAGGGAAACCCTCCCTAATGGAAAGAAAGTTCACACAAACAAGATAACACAAGGAGAACAACTATCTTTCTGTGTCTCTATCTCTAGCATCTCTCATCTGTATCTGTACCTAAATTAAAGACATTACTGAGAATTTCAGAGTACATTGGCTTTAGGTGTGTATAGAAGAGGGGGTTTTAAAGTCTGTGCATACTCTTTTTTTTTTTTTTTCTCTCCACCTCTTCATCTTCTTCCTTTTGCATATGGGCCTCACTGGCGCTTAATGCAGATGAGCTTCTTTATGAAGCTGGGAAAGACATTCACAGTTGTGTCGCACATTATTTTTACCACTCATGAACTCTGGAGAAGAAAGCAACCATGAACTGCCCCCTGCCACCTTTTGAGGATCCGAAAGTTAGATCTCAGGGAGATGCTCTGATTGCTGTTGGCTGGGACAAAGGCCCACCCTGTGGGGTAATCCCTGTAGTCTGCAGGATAGGCTGTCACCTGGAGTACCACTGGGCTATGTGCTCATTCCTGCGATTGGGGGTGGGCAAAGGCAACTTAAGTGTCAGTCCCATCAGGGCCATGTGGGCAAGGAGAGGGACATCTCCGAAAGGAGACATAGGCCAGGTAAATAGGAACAATGGCCGCCAAAAGTGTACAGAAGTGTATCACAATGTATTAATAATAATACATGCAAAAACTTCTAACTGGTCATTAAGAAAACACAAAATAAAGATGGAATGTTTTTCATTCATCAAACTGACGAATAATAGAGGAAAAATAACACTAGGTGATGGAAGAAAATAGGAATTCTTTGATCTGCTTTGTAGGATTTTTTTCTCAGGAAAATAATCATGTTATAAAATAATGTTAATATAATGAGAAAAATTTAATTGTTATGTGAAAGATAGCAGAACATAGACTGCATAACATGGCCCTGTTTTTACCATATTATTTTATAAAAATAGTATGTGTGTGTCTATATATATCTATATAGGTCTATATATTTACAGCATTGGTACAATTTTGTCTCTTCATGGTGGGATTATAGGTGGTTTTAATTTTCTCTGTGCTTTTATACATACCCCAATTATCTTCAGCGCATGTTTATAATTGTGTTTTTTAATTTTAATTTTGAGATATTAAAAATACAGTGCACTACAGAGAATAATATAATACTCACGTACCCACAACCCAATTTAGTAATTATTATTATGTTGTTATATTTGCTTCCAGCCTTTTTTTTAATGGAAAGAAATAGTTCCTTTTGTCCACCATCCTTAGTACTATTTCCTTTACTTCTCCAGTGCTATTCACTGTGATTAATTTGATGTATAAACTGCCAACCCATTTCCATACATTTGTAAAAATTCCTTTATTGTATTCATTTTATAATTAGAAAAATAGCATATTAATATGCCACTGGAACAATCCCCCCAAATTTCAGTGGCTTACAACAAAAAAGGTTTGTTTCCTGGCACTGTTCCGATTCCCGTCATTAGTACAGATGTTGTTTTTCTAATTTTTACGTTTCTTTGATCCTTTCAAAGGGAATGCAGGAAGGTGGGCGTGAACCTCCAGGCTCAAATGATTACTGTATATTATAAGCTGCTTATTGGAGCCCATTGCTTTTAAAAATAGTGTGACTTATTACCACATTCTAGTTTCTTCAAAGGGTAGTGATACACCCATGAGAATGCACCAAGAGCAGGTAAAAGTCCTTCAGTGAGTAGTCACAATGGTCTGCCCAGTTCATTTAGATCACCTTTTGTTTCCTTGCATATCAGCTCCTAATATTCTCCTCAGGGTGCCCTTGCTTGACTACCTATTTTGGATAAGCTTATCCACTTCAGCCTCAGAAATCAGCTTCATGCACTATGTTCCATGTACAGCCTGCAGCCTCATTCCCTTTGGGTAGGGTCACAGCAGATGCTCAGCTGCTATTTGGTGAAAGCAGTTGTTGGAGGGCATCTCCTCTTTCTTCAGGCCAACTGTGTAAGACCGACTGGCCAGGCCTGCTTCCCACATGGCCTCTGAGTCAAGGGAGAAGGGGGGAGATGGCAAAACTCAATCCTGAGCTCACTTTTAGTTTTAAATAATATATTCCTATTTAAAATGATGTGTGCGACACCCTATAATTTAAAAAAGATCTCATTTTTCTTGGGAAAATAGCAGGCGCCCAGGGAGCACAGCTTTCGGTATTGTGAAATGGGTGAACTCTTATTTCTTCTCTGGATACAGTAATGACTTTTAAAATCAGAATAACTGTCATGCTTATAAGTCACTCAGTTTGGTGAGTCTGAAGAGGGATCTATGTATTCCCAGATTTGGGTGGGGCTTATCCAAACTTGTCCTTTGAACACAGAATGGTCCATTTTTGGCTCAGGTCCTTCTACCCGTCATTCCAGAGCATGGCAGAACCCAGCAGGGCTGCCGAATCTGGAGCTTTCTGGCCCCAACTCCTCCGTGTCCCATCTCCATCCCAAGGGAATGTGGTTCTAAGTCCTGCCAAATTTCGACTAGGTTTCTTTACTTCTCTCAGACCTGTATCATAAACGCAGTTTTTCTGTTTGGCTGGCAACTTTACTTCTCTCCTCTGGTTCCACCCCACTCCTTATTTTCTTGTTCTATTTATTGCCAACCAAGATTACATTCCTACCACATTTCAGCAAGTAAAATAGCAGCTTTCCTGAATTCTCATCAAGGGAAAGGGAACATTGCAACTGAATACTTTGTGAGTCTAATTAAAAATTATTCAAAAATGTTATTTCCAAAATCCATTAAAGGATACTTAAATTTTTTTTTTTTTTAATTCAGTATTTCAACCTTAGGTTTCCGAACTGCTTCTCTGTAGCCTAAAGTGGATGAATTTATGGGGGGAAAAATAAGCTAATGAAGTCTCTCTATGCTGTGAAAAGTGACTGTGATAATGCATTCAGTTTCCCATAATGCCAGAAAGGCACGGCAAATTACTGCAGCTGCTCCATCGATGGTGGTTTTGTTTTTCCTAATTAGTAGCTTCTTTTGTATTCTCACCAGAACACATGTGACTCTCATGCACTTTTTTGTTTTCATATTCCTCGAGTTGTGAGGTATTGCAGGTACATGTGAAGTTATTTTTACTGTGGCACAAGCTCTGGATAAATTAACACACATTTTAAAAGACTGGTCGGAACAAAATGGATGTGTTCTGCAGTATCCAAGTTTAGCCCTTGCCTTGCCCAAATTAGAAGCTTTAATCAAAAACATAATAGGCTTTTGTGTATTTTGCACATGAACATATGCCTAAGCCAAAAGAAAGAAATGCAAAAGAACCCTTGATTTTGTTATTGGCGCTTGGTTGTCTGAAGCAAACGGATCTAGGAAGCAGCAGTATATATTGTGTTTTATTTGCAAATCATATAGGTTGCACGTAGCCGTGGTGGCCAGAGGGGCAACCCAGGTAACACGGATCCACCATGTTAAGACTCTGGTTAAAAAAGGTTTGTGTGAAGTTCTTTTTGCCAGAGGCTTCTACCCACTGTAAATCTCACCAATCACTTGGATCTAAGAAAATTAACTTTTGAGATTATATAACCCCAAATTTCCTTTAAAAGCATGTTTAAAAGTTTAAAAAGTGCAATTGTGCTTGACAGACTTAATTATTCCACATTCAGACTTTGACTCCATTGTTTCAAATCCTAATTCTGACCTTGGGGGAATCAGTAGGTCCCACTTTGTAGATCTAAATGCTGAGATTTACTCTAACAACAATTTTGTGGTTACAGAGTGGGCATCCTTTTACCAAGTAAGGGTATGATTTTCATGTGCAATTTTAGGGGGTGATTTTGTAAAAATCACAATTTCTAAAGCCACTGAATAATTGAACTCACTCTCTGCTTTCCAAATATAAAGCTCATTATCATGTATATAATTGCTATTCTGAAGTCAGAATTAGGTAATTTAGATTTGGAGACAAACATTTGCAAATTTCTTGTCATCTCTTTGCCTCAAATTTTTGTATTTTTAAAGAAAGAAAAAACTGTACCTACCTATTAAAGCAATGGTGAAAGATTCAGGCTCTGATATTTGACAGACAGGCCTATTTGAATCCCAGCCTTGCAATTTTCCAGCTGCTTGATTTGGGACAAATAACTTTTTTAGGGCTCACTTTTTTAATTTACAAAACAAGGATAGCAATACTACATGACTGAGAGAATAGTAGTGAGCATGAGATGAGATAAATTACGTAATGTATGAGGCGCTTGGCCCATATGAAAGACTCAGAAACTTTTCATCTTTTATAAAGATAAAATGCAATAACCAACTAAAAAAATCTTGCATTTTCCCTGACATTAATAGGTGCTCAAAAATGTTAATTTTTTCTTCTTTTTTTCCTGTTGCCCTTATTGTGGGGAGTGGGGAGATGTGCAGAGAGGTGGGGGGGTGAGGTTGGCCGAATATGGGGATAAAAATGGTGCACCGTAAGGAAGTTTCGCCCAAAACTTTTCTTTAGCTTTTGAAACCTGTTAAGTATCCCAGGCTCCTCACCAGCCCATCCAAACTAGACATGTCCATAGGGCTGGGTGTCCTTAAGTTCTGCTGCATCTCTCCTATAGGAACATTCATCTTGTGTGAGGACCCTTGATCCACTCCATTGCTCCCTTTGGTTGGGTATAGGAGTTGATGTTACTTTTAGATCAGGCTTTTTCTTAGAATCTGAATGTGATCATTATGCCTCTCCTCATTTCTCTTTCTCTACTCAGCCATCATTCTCCCTCTTGCTTTCCAATTCATTTCCTTTCTTTTTTCTTTGAGAAAAAAGTGAGTTCTTGAGCAATTTGAGATCAGAGAGAATTCTAAGTAAACTTTAGCTTTTGCCCTTTTATGTCGGGATCAAGGGAATACAGGATTTCATTTTGAGTAGTGTTGAAGGAAGTGTAGGTTACCTAATGTGTCACTCTCACAGTATTGAATCTTTTGATATTTTTTCAATGATAGCATGATTTGGCTAAAAAAAGAAAACATTTATGTTTCACCACTTTTTTTTTTTTTTTTTTTTAACTCACAAACGTTTTCTAAATGGTTCTTCTGGATCACGAGGCATGAATGACTTTCAGTCACACAAGATGGGTAACTCTGGTAGGAAGTTTGAGTATGTTTTAAATTACTTATTTCTTATATGAGATAGGTTAGGGTTTTTGGTTTTCCAAATTGACATTGCAAGATGAAACAATTAGCTAGAACATTTTCTTTTAGTAACTGAGGAAGGGTAGTAATGGATAGTAATTAATTAAGATGATGAGACACCATTTAAGACTCTTTAATTGAAATACTCTAATTTCTTATCTCAATTTGAAAACGTAAAAAAGATGGGACATTTGGGATTTCTTTTTTTGTTGGGCCAATATGTTTGTTACTTGTTGCTGCTGTAACAAATTACCACACACCTAGTGGCTTGAAACAACAGTTTTACTATCTTACAATTCTGGAGGTCAGAAGTCTAAACTGGGTCCCCGGGGCTGCGTTCCTCCTGGAGGCTCAAGGGAAAAGTTTGTTTCCTTGCCTTTTTCAGCTTCTAGAGGCTACCTGCATTTTCGGGCTCGTGGCCCCTTCCTCCATCTTCAAAACTCAGCAGCATAACATCTGCTCTTCTCTCTGATCTCTGCTTCTGTCCTCTCCTCCTCTCTTTCTCTTGTGCCTCTCTCTTTCCCTCAGAAGGACCCTGTGATTACATTGGGCTAACCTGCATAATCCAGGATAATCTTCCCATTTTAAAATCTTTAACTTAATCACATTTGCCAGATCTTTTTTACCATGTAAGACAACATATTCACAGGTTCTGAGGATTAGGGCATCTTTGGTGAGCCATTATTCAGCCTACCACAGCTGATATCAGAATTCTGAACTCTTTGTAGTAAAAGGGAAAAAAGTTTGCTGAAAACTTCTGGGAATCAAGATCATAAAAGGCAATCAAAGATTAAAAAATCGTCATGATGAGAACTGACAGATGAATAACAGCAATAAATAACATGTCACAACACAGCATCAAAGGTTTCAGATATATAATAAGAATGGCCACCCAAAGATTTATTTTTGTAGGTTACCAACAGCATACAAAGGGAATAGAAAACAGGTAATAGAGTGAGAGATGGATGGGGTCACCAAATACCTGTTGGAAAGGTGACAAGTTAGAGAGTATATTGTCATTACTGTGAGTGAGAAGAACAGAGTGACACTTTTCTATTTCCAATTTTCACTGGTGATCAGATAGTTGACCTCAATGAGACAAAAAGAAATCAGGTATTATTATAAGAAATGCAGTATTGGGATTCATTTATTTGTTTTAAGCAAATTTTTTTTTTCTATCTTTTGAAACAGAAATGTAAAAAGCCAAATAGTAATATAATCATATGATGTGGGTATACAAACTTAATTTTTATTTTGGAAACCATGATTTATAACTATAAAGTCTACTTAAATGTACACTAACTAGTTGTAGAAAAATATGTACATATTAGAAAATCATAGCTTTCCATTGGTAATTAACCAAACTATGAATTTCTTGCTTCTCTCTCCACCTGTCGTCCCCCAGCCCCCTCCCCACCTTATGGTAAACACTATACTTCTCTCTGTTCCATCTGCTGGTTTTAGTTCAGGCCTTACTTGCTGTCTCCTGGACTATTCTGTTGATCCACTCTGTCTCTAGATTTTTATCCTTCCCTCTCTAATCCACTTTATATTATGCTATTATGTTAATTGATCACGTCACTCCATGCTTTAATTTATTGCTAGAGAACAAATTTTACACCCTTTGGCCTGACACTCAAACCCCTCTAAAGTTAGGTGGCCTGGTATGAACAAGGCATGTGGTGCAGTGGCAAGAGGTGAGGAGATGGTCCACGGCTCCTGTCCATCTCCAGTGCAGAACTGTGAACCTCGGCAAAGCAATTAACTTTCATGAGCCACAGTTACTTCATCTTTAAATTGGGAGTATCATAACACTGGATTAAAAGGTTGTTCAGGGAATCAAAATTTTAAAACAATGAATATGAAAGCACTTTAAACAGAGAACAAAATGTTATGATTATTCTTGTTTATTATTCTTCTTCCCATCTTTTCCTCCATTGAATGTCCCTATGCACCATCTACTCTGAAGTATTTAATGTTCTTCACAAATAGCACACATTTCCCCCATTTGCCTTGTGTATTAGTTTCCTATTGCTGCTGTAACAGATAATCACAAATTTAGTGGTTTAAATCAACACAAATTTATTATCCTATAATTCTAGAGTGCAGAATTCAAAACTGGCGTCAGCAGACTCAAATCAAGGTTTCAGCAGGGCTGTGTTCTTTCTGGAGGCACAAGGGGAGAATCTGTTTCCAGCTTCCAGAGGCTGTCCACATTCCAGAAATTGCATCACTCTGACCTCTGCTGTGTCCTCACATCCTTCTCTGACTCTCACACTCCTGCCTCCCTCTTACAAGGACCATTTGATTACATTTAGGGCCCACTCAGATAATCCAGGATAATCTCCTCATCTCAAACTCCTTAACTTAATCTCATCTGCAAAGACTCTCCCCCCAGCCCCGCCTCCCCCGCCCCCCATAAGGTAACGTGATCAGTAATCACATGTTCTGGGGATTAAGATGTGGACACTTTCAGGGACCATCTTTCTGTCTACCACACTTTGATTAGGTTCTTTGCACCTTGGGTTGCTACTTCCCCTAACACAAGTGCATGTTCTGCTTAAGTGTTTTCTCTGCCATAAAACCTTTTGCAATTACCCCCAGCTGGACATAATCTCTTCTCTTAGTAAACTCCCAGTGAGAGGAGAAATATTTTTAATATGTTCACATCTTTCCTCCACAGTGTTTAACTGGATGTGTTGAGGGCTGCCTTCTTAGCTATTCCCCACTTCTCAGCTCTCTGAAGAGAGAAAGGGAAAAGCTACAAGGGCAGATTCTCAAGAGAAGACAGGTCAGAAGAGGAGCCAGCTTCCCAGGTTCTGCTTGTAGTTGGGTTGGCCATGATGTGTTATTACACACCGGAGGGAGTACCGGTGCTGAAGAGGGTCCCTAGTGAGAGGCAACCTCATAGAGGACAAAGATGAGGGAAAGACTTCATTCTTTTAGAGTGCGAGGGAGAGATCCTTCCATGGCTCATCCTGGTGCCATAATAAGATAAGAGAAGGTATTTTAATAAGTTGGCTATAAACAGCTCCTTGAACCCTCTTAGGTGTTTTTGAGAAAAAGGGCAAGCAAGAAACAATGTGCCCAGCAGTTATCTGTTTGTCCAGGAAGCTCTACCTAGAGATTTGGATGCTCAGTTTCCATCATGAACTTGACTCCAAAGGGCCAAGGGTATTTTAGGGTAAAACTTGAGTCAACTGGTTTAGCGGTCTTAGAAAAATAATAAATATTTTTATTGTACCTCATTGGACTAGAATGATGGAAGCATTGCACATTTCTCTTAGACACAAATAATACACAATATGTATTACTTACATATTTTGTGTTTAAGATCACAAATAATTTTTTCTAGTCACATGCCAACATACTTTACCATTACAATTTAAGGCTAACATAATTTTGACTAAAATTGTAGTTTAGCAATAAAAAGATGTTAACGGAATTCTTTCTTCTTCTTTAAGGAAACATTTCTCCAAAAAAGGTTTTATTCATAGTTGGGTTCAGGTTGGGTTTTTAAAAAGTGGAGAGAATTTTTAGTTAAAAAAAATGGATATCTTCTTCTATCTGATGATAATTATATAGACAATACAATACCTACTGACATCAAGGCTTTCAAAAAGTGATTATGGATAAGGACAGATGTTGCAATGCTTAAAAACAAAACAAAACAAAACAAAAACCCAAACTAATAGAATCAGGTTATAAACTAATCAGAATTCATCAGCAATGGAGTTTAATTCCACGGTACTGTACTGTTATCTGTCAAACATTCTTATAATTAAGAGAAAATATCTCCCAGCGTTTCCATGGTGCTAGAGCATTCCAGTAGAACAGCCAGCCCACACAGGGCCAAGGAGCTATAAAATATTAATTCAGTACAAGTATGCATCCGACAATCTTAACATTTATTACAGGTTATAGCAATTTTGCCCTAACAAGTGATTCACTTAAAATGAACACTGCCAAATATTGTGCAGAACAGGACACACCTTCCCACTTTCTTTAAAAGGCGTTTTTTTAAAGCTTAAGATAATAAGGACCATTTGCATGATAGAGAGTTTTCCACAATCACTGTTGGGCAACACCCATTAGTAATGCAGCTGTGGCAGGCTGTGTGTATGGGCCAGGGAGGGTTTTAGGCTGAAACAAGTTTGTTTCCCTAGAATTCGTCTATTCGGGAATCAGAAAAATGATGAATTTTGAAGTAGAAGAAGGAGGCTCTTCATCCTAACCAATGTCAAAGGCAGAAAACATCTCAAAGGGAAGAAGGAGGCTTGGATCCTGTTAAACCAATCCCAACAGTGGCTCATCAAGTTGCCAGCAATAATACCACCCAGACAGGACCCACACTGCACATTGAACAAACTAAAAAATGTCGTTTCTATTCCCAGTTAGAGGAATGGCTCTGTAGAAGGTTTTTGTAAATTAAGCTAGTCCTTCTATATTAGGACAGGAGTATTCATAACTTGTGAATGAGAGACTTTTCATTATGTATATTTTCACTCAAAAACATTCTCTTTATTTGTTAAAAATATTTATAGTATAAAAGGCTGAGGTTTACAGTTAGTTATTTGTAGAACTAATGAGAAGTCTAACAAGTAACACGTATCATATGTGATTCCAGTTGTATCTTTGGAGTGACTCATTTTGGCATTAGTCATTTCATTAACTATCAGTGCTGGCATTTTTGTCTGTACAAAATGCTATAGTGAAGAAAGTTTAATATTCTATAGATTGTAGGGAGCTGTAATACTGTACAAAGTATTTTGGGGGTAGAGGGAGAGTTCTTGTTCAAAAATTTTTAAGCCAAAATTTTCTCACTCTCTCATCAATGACTGATTGTTTACTTTTTCTAAAGTCACTGCTTTTTTAGGTTTCCAGACACTCAAAACCAGAGTCTGTAGGCATTGCCTTTTAACTAATGAAGAAAATATGGGTACCTAGATACTTAAGTCTTAAATAAACAACAAAATAAAATCTCCCTTTTACTATTAAAAATGACTACTCTCGACAGAAAAATCAACACAGGAATGAATAGATAATTCATGACAATTTCATTATAAAAGTAATATTATAATTGTAAAAAAGACCTAACATTTACCAGTTTTTTAAAATAATTATTTCATTTTGTCTTTATAAGAAGCCCAAGAGGGAAGCTCTATTATTATTTTTTTTCTTGTTTTGCAGAGAATTTCTTCACAACTTGCCTAAAATAAAACAATTCCACCCAGTCAGGGAATCAAAATGCAAATATAGACCATCTGATTTTACAGTCCAAGCTTTTACCATTGAATAGGCCAAATGGATGAAAGAAAGAAAGAAAGGAAGAAAGAAAGAAAGGAAGGAAGAGGGAGGGAGGGAAGCAGGGAAGGATAATGGTCTACTCTTTTTACTTGTCAAGTTGGCAGCTTTTGATTTTATTGTTTTTTCTTTTTTTTTAAGATAGTGTCTCGCTCTGTTGCTCAGGCTAGGGTGCAGTGGGATCACCATAGGTCACTGCAACCTCAAACTCCTAGGCTCAAGCCATCCTCCTGCCTCAGCCTCTCAAGTAGCTGGGACTATATGTGTGCACCACGCCCAGCTAATTTTTAAATTTTTTTGTAGAGAAGGGTCTCTCTCAGCTAGTGGCCTCAAGTGATCCTCCTGCCTTGGGGTCTCAAAGTGCTAGGATTACAAGTGTGAGCCACCATGCCAGCCTATTGTGGTTTTAAAGGTTAATTCTCAATGTTAGCAAAGGCTGGAAAAAAATCTGAACTCACGCTATTTGTGAGACTATAGGTTGATAATACATATTATTCAACTCTTTTGCTAAAGCACTTGGCTCGGGAATGGGCTTATGACCCAAATTCATCCAGAGTGAAGCTTGGGACTTTTGTTTGAGGGTTGGGGAGATGTGTTTTTCTCTGAGCCTAAAGGAGTAAAAATATATCCCCAGGAGTTGTTGGCAGCCATTTCCTGTCTGTGAGAATGAGGCTCATATCTCAGTAGGCAGAGCAGGAGACAAAAAGAAGCATTGTTGAGGTACGGGAGCACACCGATTCTATGACCGCATTATCTCTAGACTCTATTTATGAGATCTATTAAAGCGCTTTATCATTTAAGTCATTCTGTTAATTGAAATTTTTTGTTAATGGCAACTGAAGGCATCATAATTTATATGCATATCAAAAGCCTTAGCATTTTGAATTTGATTTGACCAAGCAATTTCAGCTCAAAGATTTTATAATAACAATATAATCTGAATAATGTGCAATGATATAGCTAGAAGAATGTAGCACTTTTGTTTTATATAATAAAACAGTATGAAAGAAAACAAAACCAAATTACTTTGGTTTAAATAGCAAAACATTGGAAGAAAAGACTAAATTTCCAACAGGAGAGGATTCATTGACAAATTATGGTACATCCATAAAGTAAAATAGCATGGTGATAAAGTATTATGATGCCACAGGCAGTTTGCTAACATGGAAGTATTTATAATATATTCAAGTGAAAAAAGCAGGTTAAAAGTATATACACATTTATGCATTTGTGTATATATTAAAAACACACATTTATAAAACAAGCTGTTTAAACAAACTATAATATCAAAATATTAAATATACATTGAACTAATTTAATTAAATATATTAAATATGTTATAGTAAACACATATGTACATGTACATACAAATGTGTTAAAGAGGTATAAAAATCTGAAAAATATTTCTAAATTGTGGAATATTACAGGTGATTTTAATTTCTTTTTTTTTGTATTTTTTTCAATTTTTAACAATATGTATTTTTTCAGAGAATAATAGAGGCTATCTCTGAATTACTAGACTTAATCTCTACTTGAAGTGTACAATGTTTGAGTCCTTAACAAGAGTTTGTACTACTTCTATGCTTACTTCTATGCACAAATGCCCAACACCACTTTCAGGGAAGCCCTCGGTGCCTGCTGTTTGCCGAAGCAGGAAGTTCTCACTGCATCAAGATTCAAGGCAGCAGTCAGGGCTGATCTTCTCTAACCTCCCCCTGGCTCCTTTGTCCCCCTGGCTTCTTTGTTGGTCTTTAAGATGTGTTGTGATTTTGTTTTTCCTTTTCCTTGGGGCTTAGCTCTACTATTGCATTTATTGTCCCTCTCCTCCCCCCATTCTGTCACCTCAGTCACATCTTTAGGGTGTTATTTCTTTTTATTTCTCTCTCATCTTTACCATTTCTGACTTCACAAGCTTCCTATGGACACCTTTAAGTCTTTCTCCCACTTTAATTGATTATTCCTTTGTTCATTCCTTCATTTATTTTTTCACTTTTTCATTCACCAATTTTTTTTCCTTATTAAACCATGTACCTATGCAAACATCCATCCTTCCCTCCATTCATCCATCTATCCATCCATCCATCCCTTCCTCCCTTAATAGTCTCCAGGAGGTGTCAGACACTGATAGGCACACACCACAACCCAGAGGGAGTAAATACATGGCATTCCTCAACCTTTCTTCCACTAATGACGGAAAGAACAGCCGCTGAAAGAATGGTTGGTATTGAGGAGCAAAAACAGAGGGCCCGGTAATTAGGTGAGAGTGGTAGAAGGGAGCATCAAAGAGACAAATTTCTGGTTAGACTTTGGCAACAAATTTGCCTTTCCTGATTTCTCTTTCTAGAATTCAGACAAAATAGGCTCTCAAAGCTTTCCTCTTGGCCAAAGATATCTCTCATTCAGTCTTTGCCAGCCACTCTCAGACATCCAATTCCATGTTTTCATTCTCCATAAATATTAAGACCAGAGAGAAAGGAAGTTTGTTTAGACTTTTGTACATACACCTGTGTATCCACATGGAATGTATATTCCATGCAGGCAGAGATTTTTGC
Organism: Eulemur rufifrons; assembly: GCF_041146395.1. Lineage (NCBI taxonomy): Eukaryota > Metazoa > Chordata > Mammalia > Primates > Lemuridae > Eulemur > Eulemur rufifrons. Next base: position 52,469,546 of record NC_090990.1, read on the forward strand.
TCATTTAATTCATTTCTGTATCCTGAACAAATATTGGCGGGATGTTGAATAAATGAATACCTTGACTTTTACTCTCAACCCTCTCTTAAATAAGAAATCTGAAAAGCAAACTTTTCTTTGATACCTTTTGCTCTCCTCTCCCCTTTTATTCCCTCACTGCAGTAATTGTGGTCTATGGTAACGGAAAAATAGGGTCTATTCTATGGCAATGGAGTTAGGATCAGCTATGCGCAGACAGCATATATGTGTAGAATCATCTCCCATCATCCAAAGCTGTACACATTTCAGCCTTGCAGTTTTCCTTTAAATGATGCATATTTAACTTCGGTCAGTTGCTTATGTTATGATGCGTCAGTAAATGAAACTGATAAATTTTGTTATATTTTAATTGAATTTTCTTATTTTTCAATTTGATTAAGATGCTTAGTCCTATAGCCTGCATACATACATTTTCACATAGACCAGATCAACTTTAGCTCTTTGGATCAGTTACATGAAAATCGAAGATACGTACAGTGCAATTTTGGGCCAGCCATCACTTGCACAGATCTCTAAATGAGTATTTGTATCTATTCTCAAAAGGGAATTCCTCAGGGAGTTGGAAAGCCCTCTTGGGAGGTTTGGTATTTCTTTGTTTACCGCAAGCCCTTCCCCAAAGTGTAGGGAAGCCATTGTGGATAAAGTTAGCATATTGGGTCTCAGGTGGGCTAATGCTACTTAACTAAAGGTTGGTGTGAATGCTGGTGCTCCTCTGGGGACAGGATGCAGATTATTTAAAGATTTAATTCCTAGAGCTCTGCTTTTGTGTGAACTTCCTCTCACCTTGCAGTTGAGGACTCTTGGAATCCTTCACCAACACATTCTTAAAGTCACGGTCCCCATTAAATTTTTTTAAAATGTGGATTTGTTTTATCATTTCTTCTAAACTAAACATGAGTGTTTCTCATTAATGGAATAATTCATAAGCATGAAGAAAATTTATGAAATACAGAAAACTACAAAAAGAAAAGCTATCATATTTCCTCTATCTAGATTTAATAACTTTTTATTTTGATACATTTAAGTCCTTTTCAACGAGTACATGTATATTATTTTATAAAAATAGGAGACTCTCTTGTAATCTGGTTTTAATCATTTAACATATTTTAAACAGTTTTGCTTGTCAGTAAATAGTTTTCTGTAATTTTATATTTAAAGGCTGCATAATATAGCATTGTATTCCTGTATCATAATTTATTTAACTAATTTTCCATTGTTGGACCTTGATTTTTGACTACCCTAAGTCATTCTAATAGATATCTCCTTATATTGAACTGTGCTTATTCCCTCAGAATAAATGTCAAGATCTGGTATTTCTGGGACAAATGTGGTGCACATACTTTTAAAGCACTGATATTTATAGTCTAATTTTCCCATAAATTTTAAATAATTTATTCTTCCACCCACTGTGCCTAACCAGGCATGCTTCTCTGTACAACCTCAGTGCAGCTCTTCCATCCCTTCCCCATTATGTGACTTGAAGGGGATTTACCCTACTTTGGTGCCAAGAATGGTCCCTAAATACTTTAAGGCAATTAACAAACTTTTATCTCCTTCACTAAAGTGATGGGTTCAGGCATGGGCATTTAACACAGGTCTAATTCAGTTGGATGGTACCATTTCCCCGGCCATGATGATTAGTTGAGAATTGGTCACAGGACCTAAATTTATCCAATCAGAATGAATGCCAGGACTGTGCTGGTGGAGAGAAGTGATGCTCTTTTTCTCTGAATGCTCTGGTCAAAAGCTGACTCCTGGAACTACTGTAGTCATTCTGCCTCCGTGAGGAGAGCCAGTTTTAGCACAAAGCTGATAGGTAGGAGAACAGATCCGAAGAATTACAGAGAATTAGATCTTGATCACTGATTAAGTCATGCCTGAAAACAAATCTTCCTCTGAATTTCTAAAATTTTGAGGACCCACTTATCTTTCGTGAAGTTATTTTGAATCAGTTTTCTGTTATTTGCAGCCCAAAACATTTAAGCTAATTACATTTGTGTACTCTCTTAAATAAAATACCTTTGGTAATATATAGACAAAAAAATTATCTATTGCTGTCTTAGTTTGAATTTGTTTGATTGTATGCAAGTTTGAAATTTTTTTCATATATTTATTGGCTATTTGTAGTCCTGCCTTATGAATAGCCTCATATTCTTTATTTTTTATTTCAGCATATTATAGGGGTACAAAAGTTTAGGTTACGTATATTGCCCTTGCCCCCCCCAATCAGAGCTTCAAACGTGTCCATCCACTAGACAGTGCGCATCACACTCATTATGTATGTATACACCCATCCCCTCTCCCGCCACATCTGCCCGACACCCGATTAATGTTATTCCTAAATGCGCTCTTAGGTGATGATCAGTGAAACCAATTTGATGGTGAGTACATGTGGTGCTTATTTTTCCATTCTTGGGATACTTCACTTAGTAGAATGGGTTCCAGCTCTATCCAGGCAAATATAAAAGGTGCTATATCCCCATTATTTCTTATAGCTGAGTAGTACTCCATGGTATACATATACCACATTTTGTTAATCCACTAATGGATTGATGGGCACTTGGGTTGTTTCCACATCTTTGCAATTATGAATTGTGCTGCTATAAACATTTGAGTGCAGATGTCTTTTTTATAGAATGTCTTTTGTTCTTTTGGGTAGATGACCAATAATGGGATTGCTGGATCAAATGGTAGGTCTACTTGTATCTGTTTAAGGTATCTCCATATTGCTTTCCACAGAGGTTGCACTAGTTTGCAGTCCCACCAGCAGTGTATGAATGTTCCTATCTCTCCGCATCCATGCCAACATTTATTGTTTTGGGACTTTTTGATAAAGGCCATTCTCACTGGAGTTAAGTGATATCTCATTGTGGTTTTGATTTGCATTTCCCTGATGGCTAGAGATGTTGAGCATTTTTTCATATGTTTGTTTAGCCTCATATTCTATGTTTATTTTTTTTTTATTGTGTCTCCATGTGTTGCTTCTTGCAGAATAAAAAGGAACAAACTTTTAGTCATACCCATGGAAACATATTCCATGTTGGTTACTTGTTTTTTAATTTTGAATATTCTATTTTAAGATTCAGAAATCTTATAATTTTATATATTGAAATGTATTACTTTCTTTCATAGATTCTGCCTTTGCTCATATTCTTAAAGAATCCTTCTTTACTCTAAAATTAGAGAGATATTAAACTTATATTTTCCTCTTGTTCTATATATTTATGTTTGTTTTCACATTTAAATCTTTCATTAATTTGAAAACTATTTTGGTGTAAGTTGTCTGATGTATACTAGGGCTAATCTTTATTTTATTCTACATGGAGGCAGCAACTAAATATTTGAAGCAAATAATCTTGAAATATAAAAGTAAAATAAGCCATTTGCTGTTTTGTTTTTCTTAAGTTTACCCCTTGGAAGGTAGGAAAAGTTTTTCTCATTGGTTTGTTATTCAAGGTGTGATTTTTTAAAATCCTTTTTTTTATAAGCAACTTTTATTCCAAATTGTATTTTTGGCCCATGTGGGGGTGTTGGTGCTATGACTAAGATTAGATGTTTCTATGGCTGCAGATTACTTTTTTTTTTAAGAGAAAGGAGCTTGTCTTTATCTTTCAAGTCCTATACAAAAGGCCTAGCAACTGGCTCACTGTGTCCTATAAATACATTTCCCCGACACTTTGTAGTGGATATTCAAACAGGAAGTGGAGAACCAGGAACTGGAAAAAAAATAGTCGTCCTAAATCTGCTGTTCAGAGATTAACACCAACAAAAAGGACCATGACAGTTCTTTACTTTTTCTTTGAATTGCAATCTTTTATGTTCCAGCCACATAGGGAAGGGACAAGAAGTTTCAGGCCTTGTGGGGACTTTTCAGATGAAAAGTTTTTAGAGGACTTTGGTGCAGAGCAGCTTAATGAGGTGAAAAAGATTTAGGACATCTCTGAAGGCCTGCAGTGAAAACAAGAGCATGGCAATAATTTAGAGGTGGGAAGCATTTTAGCAGATTTAGACAAGGGATGCCAGGGATAATACTGTCCCACTACTGCAGGACGATCTCATTCCAAGTGGACTGTATGATTCTGCTTTGGATTAGTAAGCGTGTGTGGTGAGTGGACTCCACTGTGTGTTCCTCAGAGTTTAAGGGTCTTTATGGAAATTAGAGTTTAATTTAAATGGGACAGAGTAAGCAGAAATTGTTAAAAGATGCCTTGGAACACTGGAAAGCTTTTGTAAAAGCATTACAAACATATTTGTAATGTTGGCCTCTAATGTGTATATGGCATCAAGAAGTAGAACCAGGAGGAATGAGTAGTGGCTACTCCAATTGATTTTGCTCCTAAATATCATTTCCATCTATCTTACCTATTCATTTATATGACTACTGCTTTGGTTTGGTCCAGGAGTTGGCAAGTCTTTTCTGAAAAGGGCCAGATACTAAATATTTTAAGCTTTGCGGGCCATATGGTCTCTCTTACAACTCAAGTCTGCTATTACAGTATGACCACAGCCATAGACAATATGTAAACAAATTGTGTGGCTGTGTGCCAATAACACATTATTTGCAAAAACAGGTGGTGGGTAGGGTTAGGCCTGTGGGTTATTGTAAGGGAAATTCATTTGTATAGGCAATAGGTTTCTTAGGCCAAACTAAAATAATTGCCAGTGTGTCTTCCACCGGCCTTCTGGGGAGGCATGAGTTATGTAACCAAGGTGTTACCTCCTATGTGAACCCATGTGATCATGCTTTCCCATGGCATGTTGCCACTGTTGTTCTGAGCCATCTATAAGTGCTCACCGTGTTCTTGGCCGTGCTCTTGCCACTGCTGCATCCCCCCAACAATAAAGACCATGTCTCATGTGCCCGCTGCCACTCGTCTCTTCTTTCAACTCCTGGAAGCCTGCTCCGGTGCACTCGCTAGCCACAGAGCCCACTCCCCACAGTTACAGCTTGCTGCATCCTGCCTGAGACCTTTAACATCTCTCACAGAGTTCTTCTCCTCCTTATGATCAGTTCACTTAATTTCAGTTCCACAATCATTTATTGTTTTTGGCTCTTACAATACAAGGATCACTAAGGCAAGGAACCTGACCTTAAAGAGCTGACGGTCCAGAGAAAACACAGATGTGAAAGCCCATAACATGAACGCAATGAGGCAGGTTGCTCTCTGTAAACCCGTCAGAATGGGCTTTCTAAAAGAGGTGACCACTTCCCTCTTCTGATAAAATACATTTAGTGGTACCTGTGACATCATCACAATGCCTTAGTGAGGCACGTAGGTCTTTCATTATTATCTTGCTATCTTGTCTATAACCAACTTTCTACTTCTGTACCTTAGTTCTGACTACAGTAAAACTTAGTGCTAGCTACAGCAAAAACTCATACCATCATGCTCTCTTACGCTCTGTGCCTTTGTATATGCCGTTTTTGAATGACCTCCCTTCATTCCCTCACATCCAACACACAGAAGAATTTTCTATCCAAGCTTTCCAAGGTTTGTAATGGGCTGCCTTGTTAGGAGGAAGAGGGGGTGTGATGGTGAGTTCGTTCTCACCTGGAGGATGCAAGCAGGCACTGGTTGAACACTCGGTGGATGTAGCAGATGCTGTTGGAGCCCTGCCCAGATCCCCATTAGGAAGTCTTGTATTCATTGTTAGCTGCTACAGGTGTTGGCTGCTAATGGCACACACCTGCATTTATCTCTGAGGATTTCCCTAAGCCGATGAGAGCTACCTCGCCTGGAGATGTCAGGAAGTTTACACTCTCCCTTTCTCCTTTCTCCGTTTGCCCTTCCTCCCAAACCCACCTTGCAGCCAGTGACTGCCTGATGTGGGGCTGTAACAGCTTAGGACTCTTGCCTCCGAGTGAGACCAACTCTGAGATGTAAGAGCTCCCGAGGGGATGAGGCCAAGACTGGACTTCTCCTGAAGCCACACCTGTGCCTAGTGTCTTCCTCTGCCCTATCCTGCTCATCTCACACCCTTACAGGTGTCTTCTGAGAGCATTTCCTTAATAAATTACCTGTAAAATAATCCTTGGAAGAACAGTAAAATTAAATGACTTTTAAGATTTCTTATTAGTCTACATGAATCTGAGTATGAAAGGAAATCTTTGCCTGGTTGAGTTAAAAATGTGAATTTTAAAATCGAACATACTTGGACTTCAGTCCTGCCTCTCTCACTGACTGTGTCACTTAAGACAACTTTCGTGGTATCTCTAATTCTCAATGTCCTCGTCAATAAAATTGGGATAAGAGTAGTATCTATCTCAAAGAGTTGTGAGGATTAAAGGAGATAATATATGTAAGTGTAACACATAAAATATGCTCAATAACAGATATTTTTATTATCATTATTATTGTATTTTCCCCAAAGAGAAAATATGAAAGCAGTTTTTTTTTAAATTTATTTTGAGGCAATAAGAAAATTGGGTAAAGTAATGGGGACTGTGAAAAATGCATATGCTTTTTTCTGTTGATCAGAAGTCAGGCATGACCTAGCTGGGCTTTCTGCTTGAGGGTCTTGCCAGGCTACAATCAAAATGTTGCCTGGGGTGAATTCTCATTTGGAGGTTTTGGCTGGAAAGTATTCACTTGTAAGCTTACTCAGGTTGTTTTCTCAGTAAGTTGCAACTGTAGGCCTGAGGCTGTCAGCTCCTTCCTGCAGTTACTTGCCATGTGACCCTATCTATAGGCAGTTTACATCATATTAATAGCAACTTGCTTCGTCAAGGCCAACAGAAATGTTCTTTCTAGTCCACCAAGATGGAATCCTGTATAGCATAATATAATCCTGGCAGTGACATCTCATGACGTTTTTCATGTAACCTAATGTATTAGTCTGCTCTGGCTGCCATAACAAAATGCCATAGTGACTTTACAACAGAAATTTATTTTCTCACTGTTCTGGAGGCTGGAAGTCCAAGACCAGGGTGCCTTCATGCTTGGTTTCTGGTAAGGGCTCTTTTTCTGGCTTGTAGACTGCAACCTTTTTCTGTTTCCTCACATGTTGGAGAAAGAAATAGTAAGATTCCTGGTGTCTGTTCTTATAAGTGCCCTAATGTCACCATGAGGTCCTCACCATCATGATCTAATTACCTCCCCAAGACCCCCTTTCCAAATACCGTCACATTGGGGGTTAGGGCTTTAACACATAAATTTTGGGTGAACACAAACATTCAGTCCACAATACACAGCTTAATCCAGGGAGTAATGTAACACCACCTTTGCCCCATAACACAATCTAATCAAGGCTGTGACATTCTACCACCTTTGCCGTATTTTATTGACTAGAAGCAAGTCTCAAGTTCTACTCTCAAGGAGAAGGAATTATACAAGTGTGTGTCTCATCGGCATCACCTTATTGTGTGTTTGCTGTAGTGATGTTGACACACTCTTCCATCAAGAAGTGGGGACAATAATGTTTCTTTCCCTTGAATGAGTCTTTCTTTGTGACTTGCTTCTCTCATGTAGATGCAGTGGAAGTGATGCTGTGAGACTTCCGAAGTTAGGTCAAAGAAGGTGATATGATCTTTTTCTCCCTCTCTCTCTCAAACTCTCTCACTCCTTATCTCTCTTTCCACATATGTGCCTTTGGAGTCATGAGCTACTAGGACGGAAGTCTGTGGCCACAAAGCCATGATGTCGGAGAGACCTCATGGAGAGGCCCATTTGGAGAGGAGAGGCTACTGGTTAGCAGCAGGCATCAACTGCCTGACATACGAGGGTGCCTGCCTTTAGATGATTTCAATTCCTTGTTTTTGAGTCTTCTGTCCGAGACCCCCGATGTCATAAAACATAGACAAACCACTTCTGTTTTACTTTGTTGGAATTCTTAATCCACAGAAATCCAAGAGCAAAATAAATGGTTGCTTTATAACGCTAAGTTTTAGGGCATTTTTTTATGTGGCCATAGTAACTGGAACAACTATGAGGAAAACTAATTTATAACTAGTTACTCTCCTGTATATAATGGTTCCCAGAATCATAAACCAAGACTCTCCATAAGAAGTCTCCTACTGGCTTTTTAATATGTTGTAGAGACTACTCTGTCCCTCACCTGGAATGTGTGAAGAGGTCCCGCCATTTCCTACTTGAAGTTCAGGCCCTCAGAAAAGAAACAAATTCTGGATATTTGTAGTATCGTCAACAATGACTACATAGCCAATGGCATTGCACTGGGAGCACTTGAGCACCTTGATATCTCACCCTTTTACACGCCATATGAGTTCTTTGCTTATTGTTGCCTCGCCAAATTATGTGTTCAATTGTCTTATCCTAAAACAAAATTCAGTCTTCTCTTAGAGATGAATGGAATCCTTAATATTTAGAGAAAGAGAAAAACTTTTAAAAATGACAGTTTTGTTTTTCACTTGTTTAAAAATATGAAGGTCAAAGCTCAAAGAAAAGGCCTGATAAGTTTTATTTTATTCAAGAGTCTGGATTTGGAAAAGGTCAAGGGACCATTTTACTTTAAGGCAATTTGCCTTTCTTTCATGCTATCAATTTGAGGGTCTGATGACAGAAAGTGGTGAGATATGTTCAAAAGAGACTTACCCTATTCTATATTAAAGAAAATAAATTTCTGGCAGTTCTGAATGGAGCACTATCCCCAAATTAAGGGGAAGGTCCAATTTTTGCTGTAATAAAATAAGAATGATGAAATTTCGAAAACAATCCATATTCTTCAACTAAATTATTCCTGAAGGGCATTTGCTATTTAAAGCTTTAAACATAAAATATGGTTTTCTGGGAATTTTTCTTCATTTTTTCCTTTTTGGCAGTGGATTGTCACTTTGTCATCTGTCTCTCAGACCACTTTTCTTGAGTAGTTTGTGGAATCACAGAAAGTGTCACTTAAATTATTTGTCCTTGTTTACCTTATTCTCAAAAACAGGACTCCGGGGCATTTGGGAGGAAAAAGAAAACTATATCTTATGTTCTATTGAATCACTAGGTCATTTGGATTTGGCAACAGTAACACCATCTGGTCAGTTAGAAATGTATTTAATAAATATGCTATGTGACATCAGCTGCCCAGACAGATTTGCTCAAGGGACTAATGCTCAGAGTTTGGGAATCTTTGCAGGACTCATTAATATGCATTTGATGGAGGAATGCCCACTGAATTCGTGGTGCCCTTAGGGGATTTGCATATTATAGAGCTGAGGGTTTGACCTCAGGGAATTACAATCTTGTGCTTTTCCTCAACATTTGCTCCCCTCTAGGGTCACTTGCCAGCCTTCTTTGCTTTTGAAGAGTGTGAATCATTTTGATTAAGCATGCAGATCTCTGCTTCCAAAAGACCTCTGCATTCCCTTGTTAGGAAAACTACAATCCTGAGGATTGTTATTCCTGTCATTTAAGTGCACATTTGGGAATAACACCAATTGGGTATTGAACAGAGGTGGGGGGTTGGGGGAGGGGATGGCTGTATACCTACATGATGAGTATGATGCGCACTGTCTGGGGAATGGACATGCTCAAAGCTCTGACAGGGGGGTGGGGGGATGGGGATGGTGGGGCATGGGCAATATACGTAGCCTGAACTTTTGTACTCCCATAATAAGCTGAAATAAAAAAAAAAAAAAAAAAGAGAGAAACTGACTGGTCCAAATACAGTAAGTAGTCCTTGCAGTAAGGGTGGGATTGTGACTTGCATCACAATAAAAATAACATTGAATATACTTGCTGCAGATAGTTTCTAGCAAAGAATTGGTACTTTATAATCTTAAATTTCCATTTCATCAATTCATCTGTCAATTTTACCAACAGTGTTTTTATCCTTTCCATTTCCTAATAGACTAGATTTTTGATCCTTAAGAAATAGGTTCAAGATTTTTCCTAATGCAGAGCTGTTTCAGCACATTAGCCAGGATTAATCAACCCTCTGCAGAAAATTCATTTTTATTAAACAGGAAATCTCACCTGTTTTGGTCACTTTCCCTGCAAACAAACTTTCTCCTTTGTAGAAGAAAAGTCTGGTGTAATTCCAGGGTTTTATTTTCCCTGCTTTCCTTCCTTCTATGTGCTCACTTTTTACTCAGGCTTCAGTATGCCACACACGGTTGTCTCTTCCTTTATGCCTTTTCTAATTTCTCTAAATTGTTGGTTACTTCCTCCTAAATTCCACGTTTCCATAGAAGGGACCAATCTCTGTTATAATGCTTAACACAATGTACTGTAATTATCTCTTTGTGATTTGTTTTTCTCAATAAATGTGAACCTAAATATCAAGGACTATGGTTTTTTTTTTTTTTTCTTCCACATTTCTGTGCACTAAACACAACGGTATGCGCTTCTTAAAGGTTTCTTACATTAAAAAAATTCCTTTGGTGCAAAAAACTCTGGTAGATTATTTGCCTCCTAACAGAGAAGTTTCTTCTATAAGCTTCTACACCTTTACAGTGGATTGGCATGCCCAGTGTGATTCCCTTTAATTTTGTCTCTGTAGGGTTTGTATTTTTTTTCTGTGTGTATTGTCTCGTTATCCAAATATATTTAACTGGCAGCACAATTAACACTAATAACAAAATGAGTAATTAGTGTGATGTTTGCTAATGATGTTCAGCGATTTAACTGCCACCCTGCCTTTATTTTTGTTACTAATGGGCCTTGTATTCGTTGTGATTCCCTACTATAAACTCTATCTAGAAGACGAGGCATGTACGTCTATATTCTTACCTAGGAGGGAAGGAATGGACTAGGGTTGCATGTTTTTTTTTTTGATGCTTTGTACTACATTATAGTCTCATCAATATTGCAGATACGAAGTCTGATCTTGTCAAGAAATAATGTAGCATATTGTCATATCTAGCAATTCAATATTGCATTAAATTCTGTAGACAACTTTTCAGTAAACAGATGTTTAAAAGAATTTATGACTGTAAAAGATGTCAGATTTTTTTACCTCTTATTTTTTCTCTTGCTACCAATATTGATCTAAAATACAAAGTAGTATCTTTTTTAAAAAAAGAATCGATGAATTTAGGGTAAATCTATTGCTAAATGATGCTTTTTGTATTTCTCTATGAAAAGGATGCCATTTCCCCAAGAATCCACTTTTATTTTTGTTTTGATGTAAGCTGTAATAAGACTTCCCTGCACATGATTTATTTGATTTTGTTTAGGTTTTATATTCCCTGTCTTAGCAGGTTTCTATAGCATTTATTTATGTTTATGTATTGGATATTTATATTGTATTTGAATCAATAAAACATTGATTGCTCAAGTTTTGTTGAAGATTACTTCTGTGTATATGTGGATCTATTCTCCCCAGCTAGGCTATGAACTTCTTTTCAGAACAGGAATGCAGCTTATATTTGTTTATATTTTTAGCTGTGGTTATCATAATGCCTACTGAAAGCCAATGTTCAGTAAATATTTATCAGTTGATTTATTCATCTCACCTTCTAAATGGCGTTTTGAGTCATAAATGTTATTTTAAATATCATACTTTCATCTCCTTTTAAAAAGCACCATTTAGGATTGGTGTTTTTCTGTGGGGACATAAAATGTGATGGTCAAGAGCACGGTCTGGCTACGTGGCTTTGCATCCTAGTCCCACCATTTGCTAGCTGTTGAACAAATTATTTGCTTCTCAGTTCCTCATTTTCCTCATCTATAAAGTGGGGATAATAATAATACCTACCCATGGAACTGTGATGACTAACTGACTTAAAATGTATGTAATGTACTTGGAAAAGAGCTTGATATAGAATTGAGTGCTGTATAAGAATTGTATGTGTATATATACACACACGTACACATATATGTATACAAATGAAAAGGGTCCTGCAATGTCATAGGATTATAGAACAATAGGGTTGAAAGGAACTTTTGAAACCAGAATGGAAAGAAAATGGGGACATGGTGAACAGGCCTGGCTTTGAGCTTAGTTATGACACTTTTGGAGTGACTTTGTTGGTAAAACAGACATGTTAATAACTTTATTACTGACTTCGATGGTGTTTTGAGGGTTAAGATAGAAAAATAAACTCAAGACCACATTGTAAACAGTGAAGCACTGTTAGTATGTTTGTTATCGTTATTACCTACACGTGAAAAAACTGACGTCCACTTTATGGCCTTTGGCAAGTTACTTATTCTTTCAGTGCTTGTTTCACATCTGTAAAGTGTGGATAACAATAGAACTCAGGTCATAGAACAGTTGCAAGAATTAAATGAGTTTATTAATACATATAAAGGTGGAGCAAACTGCCTCTAGATAATATGTGGTAATAAGGATTTGCTATTTAGTATTTTTATATTCATCTAATAAACACTTCTGAGCCAGTAATGGTCTGTGCCTGTTTCCAAGGATTCCTGGGGCCATTGTTAAAAATATTGACCCTTTTGCTGAAGTTTTTGATTGGTAGTTTTAGGATAGGTCTGAGAAAGTGGATAAGCAAACTGTCAGAAAATTTCTGAGCTCAGTTTTCCTATATTGGCATACATTCTACTTTAAAATTCCTTATATTTGCACTGGGACCTAATTATGGATTATGTAAATTTTCTTGTCTTTTATGTGCTTCTTCACAATGATGCAACATAAATGAAAACAAACAACAGAGAACATTCTCCATGTAGACAAAGACATATAAATATAGGTTTAGCGTATCTCATACTTAGGGTTTGTTTTGCTTTCCACAGAGCAAGGGGAGTATCTCTTAGTTTTACATATTACCATTTGCTTCTATAGGGAAGAACTGTGTAGCAGAGAAACACTAAAGGCAATTGTGTTTTTTAGTTCAAGTTGGTTTCCTGTTCTGTGCTCAAATATATCTTTAAAAGGACTAATCTTGTTTGAACAGTCTAAACTCTAAACCAATAATTTTCTGGGTGCTAGAAGGTACCAGTTATGAGAGATTTTTTTAAGAGTGGCAGGAAAGATTGCTTTGTATTTTTAATAAAAACAATAAGACTACTTCTTTTCCTTGAAAATGTCTAATTTAAGGCTGTTCTTTCGCTTGCCCTCTCAACGTTGAATCATTCTTATTTTCAACACCTGAGGAATTTGGCAGAATTCATGATTAGCTAACAAGTCATGGCAACTTGAACGTAGAAGTTATTTCTACTTTGAACATTACCTCGGTAAAATTATTGGCAGGCGATATAGCAGTCCAGTGTTCTTTGATTCTTCTTTGTATTCTTGGCATATAGTTTGAGGGTCTGGTACATATTAAATCCCTAATGAATATATGATAAAGAATAATAGTGGCTTATATTTTGCCAGACATTATGCTAAGTATTTTATTTGCATTATCTCATTTAATCTTCACCTGATGAGGTAGACACTGTTATTATCCTTATCTTACATAGGAAGAAATTGAGGTACAGAAAGCTTAAAGGACTTGCTCAATTTCTGCGAGCTAGTGAGTGACAGACACCCTGGGTCTTTTTTTTTTTTTTTTTTGTCCCAGAGATTAGCTCTCAAAAAATCTGCCTTCATTAACCTATAAAGGATAGATGCATGAATAAATATTACCAAGTCAAGTTTGATTTCTTGGTGATGTTGTTCCAGGTTAACCCCACTTGGCTCTGATGAGTCCATAATTGGAGTGAATCTGCTCCAATTATTGCTTCTGTCTATATGCTTTGTATATCATCTCTCCTTCACTAAATTATAAAGCAATCTAGTGCAGAGACAATGACTCATTATTTTATTTCCTTACTACTTTTAATGCAGTGAACTCACCATAGGGTTTTTTTTTTTTTTTAAAATGTTGACCTCCACAGCCAACTGACTAAACCACACTAAAAATAAACTGCAGAAAAACAGCAGGTAACTGGCCTCAGTGCTCTCTATCTGAAAGGTTACAGGATGACTAATCATTTTTTAACTTCTTTGGTAAAACCTGATGCAACTTAAAATTTTTTTTTTTTCTGAAAATAGTGCTTCAGAGCACTGCCATAAATACACTGCTTTTTCTTTATCTTACAAGAAGGATTCTTATAGGATAGTAAATTCCTATACTTCTGATGTGAACAATAATTCTGTTGTTTGCTTCTTGTTTGATGATAGACAAAGGGGCAGGAATTTGAGTTTTTGATAGTGTTCAAATTTATAATTCCATTTTGGTATTGTAGGATTCATATCTCTGCCAGGCCTGAATTTATATCTGCCAGTTTACTTAATGTTAATATAATTTTTAGTGTTGTTTAATATAAAGAGTCAATGTTTCAGCATAGGAAGACCTGAATTTAGGTTTTCACTTATTATTTACTGGTTGTGAGACCTTGGGTAATCACTTGGTCTCTCTGTGGTTCTGTGTTTTCATCTGTAGTATGTGCCTAGGAATAGTAGGTTCGGTGGCCGGTGTGAATAGGAAAGCGCATTGTAAATGGTAAGGAACTAAGCACAGCCTGATTGTCATTAGGACATGAGACAGATCAGCTACTTGTGACGGCTAATTTTCTGTGGCCACTTGACTGGGATAAGAGATGATGTCCAGATAATAGAACATTATTTCTGGGTGTGCCTGTACTGGTGTTTTTGGAAAAGCTTAGCATTTGAATCAGTAGACCGAGTAAAGAAGATCCTTCGCCAGTGTGGGTGGGCACCACCTAGCCCTTTGAGGGCCTGAATAGAACAAGGTAGAGGAGGAGCAATTTGCTATCTCTGCTGGAGGAGTTGGGACATCCATCTTCTCTTGCCCTCGGGGATTGGTGGTCCTTGTTCCTGGGCTTTCAGATTCCAACAGCAGCTCACACCACTGCCTGCCTTACTTCTCAGGCCTTCAGGTTTGGCCTGAAACTACACCATGGGAACTGCACCTGGGCCTCCAGCTTGCAGATAGCAGATGGTGGGGCTTCTCAGCTCCCATAATCATGTGACCCAATCCCTTGTAATAAATGTCTTTCTGTATATCTCCTGTTGGTTCTGTTTCTCTGGAGAACCCTAACACAGGGCTCTTTGGTTCTATATGCTTCACTTCTGCCCTACAATGGCCCCAAACTGTTTATGTAGTTAGAACATGGACTTTGGGGTGGGACTGCCCTGGAGTTGTCACATACTAGTTATATACACTTGGATAACTTACTTGTCATTTTACATCCATGTGCCTTTCCTCTTGCTATTATTTCCTTTATTTGCAAAACTGCTTACATCTTGGTCAAAGCTGCACATCAAACTTAATGTCTGTGAAGCTTTCATGACTTGTCCTCCACCCCCAGGCAGAGTTTACCTTTTCTTCTTCCGGCCACCACTGTGTACTCGTGTCTCATAGCCCCTCCCTGTGGTCTACACACCTGTTCAAATATGTTTTGTGTAATTTCTTCATCCTGAGATATTCTCTCTTGTCCTTTGGCCTTCACACGTGCTGCTCTTCTGAAGAGAACATTTTTCTCCCCCTTTTAACATACTGTTTCCTCATTCTTTAATCTTTTAGTTATATGTTTCTTCCTTGAGAAGGAACCTGCCTTAACTCTCTTGTAACACCTGATCACAATTATTTGTCAAATTTTTCTGATTTCTTTTCTGATAAACTGTTAGCACCATAAAGGCAAGGACACATTTTTATTGTTCACTTCTATATCCCTAATGCCTGTTAAATTGTTTGGCATATTACCATCACTTAAATATTTGGTAAAGAAATTAATGTATCAAACTTAATATAGAGTTTTTTGGATATACTGTTCTGACTTAGGAAATGAGTTTTGTGTTTGAAGGACTATAAGAAAGTAACAAGGTCTACCTGTCTCTCTGTCTATCTACCATCTATCTATCTCTCCTACTAATAGCAAAAGAGTTAGACCTTGCTGGCAAAATGCTTTTGGTATGGAATTGTTCTGTTATCCAAGAAAGTGAAGTAGGTAGTAAGAGATGAGGATGACTCCTGAACCATGTTCCATAGAACATATAGGAAAGACCCAGGGAATAGAATTGTTCTGAAGTATACTAACATTACATGCTAAAGAATTTTTTTTTTTTTTCTGAATGGACCAGTCACATGGATAAAGAAAAATTTAAGATTATGTTTCACAATCGATTTTACTTTTGTATCAAGATTGCTGGAAAAACGGAGAAAAGCTGCTGTCCCTTTCTCAAAGAATAGGTGAGAAGAGAAAAATGGAACAGTAATCATTAGTTTGCTAATGGCCTTGAGAATAATGTCAACAAAACTCAGCGAGGCAGCAGCACAGAACAGGGACAGAGGAACCTGCCAACTCACCGAGCACAGGGTTTCTTTTCAGTATACTCTGCTGAAACAGATATTATAGAATTATGCTTCTTTGAAGATTAGAAAACTTCATGGAAATTATGGGAAGAAGAAAAAAATTTCTGACTGAGCAGAGATTTCTGAGGATGTTGAAACCAGGTCTCTGCGTGGTTATGTAAATACTAACGTCAGGCATTCTCCTCCCATGAGTCCACCAAATCACAGACTCAAGATTATTATGTTTGCTCACCTACAACCTGCTCCTAAAACCCTGTTGCTATAGAGAACTGATGTAGGTCACAGCTTAATCCTCTCACAAGCATTATTAGTACAAGATTATTGGGGAAAATGTACAAGATACAGAACAAAATATGATGTATTTCATGTATTTATGTAATAAAAAATTGAATCTAGGAGTTGCATATAAAATAGCAAAGGTTTCACAACATCCTTCTTTCCATTAAGTGTCTATCAGATTAACCCTCAGGGTTAGAAAGAAAATGTAGCGAGGAGAATAGTAAACTCACAGCCAGAGATCTGAGTCCTTACTGTCTGGGTTACCCTGAGGCCTGGGTCATTAACCATTTGTGATGGGTGCCTTCATTATTTTTTATTTAACAATTGATTTTTTCCTCTGTTATAATGGATCATCCATTATAGTCTCTATTCTATTTCTTTCCTCTTTTGTGGTACAATATCTTGGCCCCTATCCAAAGCTTTATTTATTTTTTTCTTGATTTGTAGGAGGAAATTCACTTTCAGATGCTGAAGACAGGATAGCAAACGAGGAATTAAAGTCCTCATCAATATTTGTATTCTACTCTTCTTCCTGGATCCACTGCACTCCTAGACCCCTTGCACCTAGGTGATAGTTTTGGCCAAAAGAATACAAGCAGAGTGTTGAATGCCATCCAGGCTGGTCACTAAAACCTCTGGTGATGTCCCTTCACAATTATTTTTACTTTCCTGGTCTGGTGGCTGGCTCTAGAACAGTGCTGTCCAATGGAAATATTAAATTATCACATATATAATTTAAAATTTTCCAGGAGCCCCATTAAAAACAGTAAAAAGAAACAAGTAAAGTTAATTTCAATAATATATTTATGTAACACAATATATTATCATTTCAAAATGTAACTGATATAAAAGTTATTTAAAAGACAGTTTGTATTCTTCTTGTTAAATGCCAAGTTTTCAAAATCCCATTTTTAAAAAATACTTATAGCACATCTCAATCCAGACTAAATCCACATTTCAAGTGCTCAGTGGTCACATATGGATAATACTATTCTATGGGATGGGGCAATTTTGGAGAACGAAGCGGAAAGAATGGCACACTTAGATGGAAAACCCTGGGTCACTGAATAACTGTGAAGTGTCCTATACCATACTACTGATCTACACTGGACTGCAATGTAAGAAATAAACCTTTGTCAAGCCACCCAGATCTTTGGGTATGTTTATTATCAGAAAGTGTATTATGGAAAGTTAGCTTATTGTACAGCAAATATTGACTGCCTTGTCCCTGTCTTCCTGTAACCTCCATGAGAGGACTATATTTTCCCGCCTTACTGATACTGGGCTTGGCCAGATGATTTGTTTTGGCCAATGGAATGTTAACCGAAAAGATAGTGTGCTGGTGCTAAGTCTAGGTCTTTAGAGTATTGTGTGATTCTGATTAACATCTTTTGAGCTTTTATCCTCTCTTATTAAAAAATATGTACCAGATGCCCCACCAGTCCCGGGAAAATGAGAAATACATTGAGCAGCTCTGAACTGAACCCGTGGCCTGGAGTTAAGCTCAGCTGAGTCCAGTTCAGATCAGTTGAACATTCAGTCAACCCACTGAAGTGTGAGTAAATAATAAATGCTTATTGTTGTTTATAACTGCATTTTGGGATGAATTGGTAGTGTTATAGAGATAACAGCTGACTGATAAAACTACCCTAATAGAGTTTCATTTCCCATGGAAGTTTCATTTCCCACTGCACTGCTAATCCACCGTCCATCCTTCCTTTCTGTGGTACTTCCCATGTTGCATCTCTTCTTCCGTCCTTTCTTCACTTTTGCAATCCCCTAACCCATGTCTTTCCATGGTAGCAGCCAGTGTTCGTATGCTTTTTGTTTTATAATTATATGCATGTGTAATTCAGGGGTTTGCAAACTTCTTCCTACAACTTAACATCTGGATGTGTGCTCATCCATTTAGTCAATCAACACATTTACTGTTTTGGAACTCTCAATATGTTCCAGGCACTGTGATAGTCTATAAGGGTGCAATAGTGAATAAGGAGACCTGCTCCCATCATACTTATATTTTTTGTGGGCCATAGACAATACATAAATAAAAAACACTGCTATAAAGAAAAATGAAGAAGAGTAGGAGATTGGAGATAGGAGTTATTCCCATAGGAAATGATATCATAAAACCCTTATTTTATGTCTTGCATAAATATAAACCTCTCTGGGATCTTTGCCTGTTGTTAGATGCTTATATTCTTATACTTCTGTGTGGCTTCCAACTGCTTCCACTGAATTAGTTGATTTTAAGGATTATTTTTGTATTTGTCCTGTCTTTGTTTTATCTTTCATTAACTGAGTTAATTAAATTAGTGTCACAAAAACCATTCACACAAGGGAATATGTGTGTATGAAAGACTTCTACTGAAAGTGTTGAGAATATGGAAGTATTTTTATCATGGTAATACAATTTAAAATTCAATATTAGCTATTCCTGATCCTAAACATCTCAAAGTGAGACCCTAGCCTCCCACCATGATGTTTCTTTGTTTGCATTTTTCTGTCTTTATTTTTTTATTCTAATATTTGAATTCTAGTCTTTTTCCTTCAGTAGAGCAATTGAGCTAGCTCTCTCCTTTTCCCGGCTTCCCTAGTCTAGGACCCCAGAGTCTCACTTTTCTACTAAATAGCTTACAAGTTATTTCTATACACATGAAACACTCAAGTTTAGAGTTATTACATTATTATTGTTCTTTCTTTCTTTCTTTCTTTCTTTTTTTTTTCTGAGACAGTCTTGCTCTGTTGCCTGGGTAGAGTGCCGTGGCATCAGCCTAGCTCACAGCAACCTCTCAAACTCCTGGGCTCAAGTGATCCTCCTGCATCAACCTCCCGAGAAACCTCAAACTCCTGGGCTCAAGTGATCCTCCTGCATCAACCTCCCAAGTAGCTGGGACTACAGGAGCATGCCACCATGCCTGGCTAAGTTTTTCTATTTTTAGTAGAGATGGGGGGTCTCACTCTTGCTCAGGCTGGTCTCTAACTCCTGACCACAGCAATCTTCCCACCTTGGCCTCCCAGAGTCCTAGGATTACATGCCTGAGAGAATGAGCCCAGCCTTATTTATTTTTTTCTTTTTGAGACAGGGTCTCAGTCTGTCACCCAGACTGGAATGCAGTGCTGTGATCAAAGCTCACTGTAACCTCAAACTTCTGGGTTTAAGTGATCCTCTCATCTCAACCTCCCGAGTAGCTGGGACTACAGGTGCATACCATCGTGCCCTGCTATTTTTGTATTTTTTATAGAGACAAGGTCTTCCTATGTTGCTCAGGCTGGTCTAGAACTCCTGGGCTCAAGCAATCTTCCTGTCTCCACCTCCCAAAGTGCTGGGATTACAGGCATGAGCGACCGTGCCTGGATAGGGGTATTACATTAGATGCTCAAGGTCACACTGCTACAACATGATGGAGCTCAGATTTCAATCTAGTCTATCTGACTTTAAAACTAACATCTGTGAAATGAAAACAAATTTCATAATCACTTCACTTAGGTTAGCAAACATGTAACAATTTTTTAAAATAAATAAACTCATTTGCTGCCTAGAATCTGCCTAATGGAAAGCAACTTAGTCTAATCACTTCCATATAAACTCAGTCATTCCATTATATAAGAATTTACACACAGAGACCTCAGTGAGGTCTTAATTCCAAGTGTGGTCTTGTCTGTGGCTGCCCTGTGTCCATTGATGGCATCCATTGTTACACTTGTCCTCTTTGCATGGCCTCTCCAGTGACCTGGGATGGCAGGCAGGATAATGGGCCCCTAAAGATGTCCACATCCTAATCCCCAGAGCCTGTGAGTAAGTTACCTTACATGACACAAAGAACTTTCCAGATACGATTATGTAAAGGATCTTGAGATGGGAAGAGTCTACCGGTTTATCCAGGTGGGCCCAACATAATCACACAGACCATTAAAATCTCTTTGTATATCTGAGCTGAAACTGGAGGTCTCCCGCAACTTTTTAACTCTATTCACCTGTACTTCCGTCTTCACTTAGGTCTCCTCTCACAGGAATAATTCCTGAATTTTTCATCAGTTCTAATTTCCTCTCCTCAGCAATTTAGACTCCGGTAGCCATTTTATTCTTTGCCCATAGCCTCTGATCTGGTTTCCCAGTTAACTCTTTCTGTGTCTCCTCTTCTAATTATGAAGCATGCCTTTCCTAAAACATCCCCAATTTCTCTATTCTAAGAGAATAAACAGAGGTCTAGAGACCTCTGTTTTATTTCTTTTCAAATTGTTGACTTGATTTTCCTATACCCATCACATTGTTTCTCTCTACTGGTGAAGAGAAACCACAAGTTCGTTTTGCCTTTTCTCTTCTCACCTTCAATTCTCAGGCTGATTTGCAAAGATGCAGATATATGCTCTCTAACCCAAGCTGAGCTGCCTTTGGCACCACTTTCAACTCTTCCCTGTCTTTGGCTCACTCCCTCTCCCATTGTCTCACCCAGTATTCCAAGTATGCATCTCTCTCCTCAACCCCTCTCATTCTCAGGCTTAATAGAGAACATATTATTCCTTTCAACAAGAATTGAGGCTATTAATCATAAACTTCCTCCACTTCCCTTTTTATCTATTATTGGCTCAGAAATGTCCTAGGAACTATATGCATTGACAAGGAAGAATAAGATATGTTTCCTGCATTTAAGGAGTTAGAACAACTTACTTGCTTAAGTAAAAAATGAAAGCTATATGCAGCACATGCTTGAGTTTGTAATGATAACAACCAAAATTTGTAGAGAGTTTATATCAGCTTAACTGTATTATTTTCATTTATGCATACAACATTTAGAAGATGATTATAATTATTATCTTCATTGCATAGATGAGTGAACTGAGGCTCAGTGATACTATGTAATTTGAAAAAGATGCCTGAGTGAATAAAAGGCAGAATCAGGGCTTGCAATCATGTCTGACTTATAAAAAATAATAGACTCTCCTGTAAACCTAAGTGTAATATTTTGCTAATATTTCATTGACTCTATTTATGTCTCCTGTTTGAGTTGGCCCAGATCGCTGGATGACTGTAAGTCCAGGCAAGCAATCCCAGCAGTGGGCCAAGGATATTGTCTTGAACCTTATTCAAAGCCACAGGAACGTATATGTCTATTATTTTCCCAGCCCTGAATTCCTGATTTCTAGGGTTTCTTTCCAAGCAACAAAATGGAAGCATATTAGATAAGACAACATTGACATATAATTATCAGATTTATCATTAACACTACCTCTGACTAATAGCAGGAGAAACAAAATGTCAGCAGTAGCTGGAAGTTTCCTCGAGCAAACAGGCTAAAATTAATCTTTTTTTCTTACGTAAGTCATATGTTTTCTTTTAATGGCCTTCTTATTTGTTAGGGATACAAACTCTTTCCCAAACATTCCCATGGTTGGAGACTGCTCGGCCACGTGAGGTCCTCTCATTTTTTACTTCTTATTTCAACTGCATGCATCTTTAAAAAATAGTATTTCCATTATCATGAAGTGAGGTTCCCTTTAACAGATATATGAAAAAGGAATATGCTCAGTGCAGCTTTAATCAATATGTTTGTGTCTTTCTAATTAAAAACCCATTATGCTCATGGTTACCCTCATTCCCGTGGCTTAAAAAAAATGCAAGCCACTAGACAGTGCAACCTGTTTTCTCTCTTTATTTTGACTCTATCTTCCCTAAAGTTTGAACTGAATGTTTCCTCCTAAATTTACTATGTAACCCCTTCTAATTCCATTAGCCAACTCAATGCCTTCCTCTCATTTTCTCCCATAGATTATCCGTCTGATCAATACTTCCCACTTAGCATTCTTATTCCAGCACAGTCTCAGAGTGCATAAACCTTCACCTAATTGAAAGTTATACCCTTATGAGAGCTACAACACTTCTTTAAGACCTGATAGCTTAATATTTCATGTCAAGATTTTTTTTTTTCCACTGGGTAGCAGACGCCTGAGAGTTTTTCTGCAGCTTTCAAAGTATTTACCTTGCAACTAGGGACTTCCTTCTGCAAAGGGACAAAGGATCATCAGCTCCAATATGCTATCCAAATACACCGCAATTCCCATCAGCCACTTCTGTGCCAATTTTAAAGAATGATCTTTGTTTCATTTACTACTGATTTAGAGTAACCTGCCAAAGATAGTTTGAAAGGGGTGTCCACTGGGCGTAAAAAGAATGGAGATTTTTACACATTATTATAAGCCTGAAATGTATTTCTCTGAGCTCATCAGAGTTATCTCTTGAAAATGTAGTGTGATTCTCTGAATTGTTATAAACATAATTATAAATTTAGAAAACACTATGATGTGCTCACTGGGCTTGTAGTTGTCATTGTTAAAAGGATTTGGAAAGATATTCCTCAAATACTTAGTGTCTTTCTCTTTTTCCTGTATGTGTGTGAACTGTCCTATTTCAAGCTCTTTGGGGGGTTTGAATCACCTGTGAGATCTCTCAAATCAAATAGAATGTTCAAAAATGGAAAATATACAGTTTGTCATCACGCTTATTAGTGAAATAAATTGCCATCTTAAAACTGCAGGCCTGCTAGGTTTCTTTAACCTTTCCACTTTAACAAAAATACATTCTGAGTAGCAATTTCCTAAAAACGTATCTGTGGAATGAATACTATAGGAAAAATAATTTTGGAAGAATCAAGGAAACAGGACCTTATGCACATCCCCTGAATTCCTAAAACAACATTTAAAAAATAGCAGTTTTTAGCCAGAAGAACTCTGCTTAGAGAGAGTCATTGAATGTGTAGTAGTCAACGATTGTCAAAATCAGATTTTTTTTTTTCTATGTCAAATTGTCTCCCAGATGAAATTGCTTTGTGCAGTAAGAATGGACAGTGGTTTATTGGTTGACTGAGAGGCAAAGCATAGGGAAACACATCCTTAAGTTGAGGAGAGGTGAAGCACTGATTGTTTTGAAATGGAAAGTATATATTACAAACAACACCAGACAATTCCTCAGGGCACTCTGGGTACACATTTTGCTTCAGATTACTTTGTTGTGGGGGTACAGTCTAATAATTCTGCTTTCTAAATTCCAGGAGCTTCTGAACAGAAGGCAATCGTATTTTGCTCTGACAAGTCTGTAATGCTGTGTGTGTATGTATGTGCATGTGTGTGTACCAATTTTACTCTTATTGATTTGTAGGCTTGGTGATATGTGACACAAAAAGAAGACTTCAAATAGATAATCATTCTGGCTTTCAGGACATAGCAGAAACTAAATTTGATAGTTCTCTGCTGAGAAGGATGGGTTGGTCCCCAAGGTACATTTTTCCTGATGTGGTTGATAGTGTATCATGAGAATACTTCGCTTAGTGTTCCTTCATGTAGACAGTTATCTTTCATGAAAATTAGGCACAGGAATAAAGAAAGAGGTTGGGAGTGTGTAGTGTGTAACTAAATGGTTCAGATTAATCAGGGATAAGAGCAAGTTCAAACAGAAGAAAAAAGTATAATATTCTTAAAGGGCATCTAACATTCTTGAGACTTACCTGAACTAGCTGCATTATTTGCCTAATTCACATTCACAAATTAGCAGATGAGATCTAGTAGACTACAGAATTTGAAACCAGGGAGGCCTGAACTGGAATACCAATTTTTTTATTTATCAGGAAAAGATACCGAACAAAGTAAGCAAACTTTCTGAGCATCAGCATCCTAATCTTTAAAAAAAATGTCTTCCGTTTTTCTATGGAACATTATAATACATGCAAAATTCCAAGTGCCTCTCTCACAGTAGGCATTTGCAAATATTTCTTATTTTTCCTACTGCTGGAAAAATATGATTAAATGTGGTATTGTTTTGTTTTGGCATCTCTGCTGTAAGACTCTTAAGGTCTTACATCTTAAGAAAATTAATTTCTTAAAATCTAATTCTCTAAGAGGATGTCTGAATAGTCAAGTTAATGACATGCACCTAAATTTGAATCTTCTAACATATCTTCTAAAAATTAAAAACACCGAGTAGAGCAGAGGTCAGTAAATTTTTTCTGCAGAGGGACAAATAATAAATAATTTAGGGTTGTGGGCCATGGAGTCTCTGTCACAACTACTTAAATATGCTATTACAGTATAAAAACAGCCATGAACAGTGAATAAACAAATAATCATGACTGCACTTATATTCCAATGAAACTTTATTTCAAAAACAGGCAATGTACCAGATTTGGCCTGGGAACAATAGTTTGCTGACCTCTGAAGTAGAAGAACAAATATGACCACACAAATCCCATACCTTTAGTACAATTATGAGTCAGAGAAATTACATACTTTAAAATATTTATTAAGTAGAAAAAATAAACATCAATTTTCACTGGACCTACTTCTCAGCTATCCAATACAAGTCTTTGCAAGGTGGGTTCAGAAAAAAATGAGGAAGAGAGAAGGAGGAAATAACCTACAACTGAGCTGAAATTAACTGCAAAAAGAGGAATTCAATTTATGGAAGGCAGTACTGAAAAACAGTCCTAGTAATTTTGAACTCTGACTGACTACAAGAAAGGTACTTAAAGGTGAGGGAAGTTTGTAGTAGGCAATCTTGGCCAGGTAGAACTTTGCAAAGAGTAGGGTTAAAAGGAAAGACGGGACTTCTGAAAACTGCAAGCTAAAGAGACAGAAAGCAAGAGAGAGAAATTTATGATCCTGGCAGACAAAAAAAAATTTATAATAATTGAAGGGCATCACCCTTCATCTCCCCCTCTTCCAAAAAGAGCCATCAATTAAAAAAACTGCATGTTGTAACACTGACAGAAAAGTGATCTTAAACTAGGCATCTTTTAAACTGTCCAAAAGGTCAGTTTGCTTGCAGAAATTCAGAAGTACCAGCAGTTTTTTATATAGAGTTATCTTGGTCCACTTTCTGTTGCTTATAACAGCACACCTGAGACTGAGTAATTTAAAAAGAAAAGGAATTTACTTCTGAAAGTTATACTAATAAGAGCAAACTTTAAGACACCAAATCTCAGTATGAAACAGATCAAGTAACAAAAATATGAATAAGATATAAAAGGCCTAAACAAAATAATCAGTAAGTTAGATCTTAAGGAAATATATCTACTGATACTGATACCAGAGAATTCAACTTCTCATGTGCACATTGGACATTTACAAAAATCAACTCTGTGTTTCCAAAAATCAATCAAATCACAAAGAGAGTATTAGAAAGTTTTGTAAATATGACAAATAATGCTTACTGGTTGTAATAAAATAAACTAAAAATCAATAACAACATAAAAAGATCCTTTCATCTAAATATTAAAAATTACTTCTATTGACAACTCTTAGCAGAAGAGGGAAAAGCAAACAAATGGTAAAATTTTAAAAATTATGTGATGAAACACTATATATCTGACTCCATGAGTTATATGCAAAGGGGTGAATTGAGAAAAATATTATAGCCATGAACACATATTAAATTAAAGAATAAAAAGAAATGTATTAAATTCCCAACTCAAAAAGCTATACACAGAATAATAAGTAAAGGTTAAGATGGGAAATAATAAAGATAAAAGCAGAAATTAATAAGTTAGGAATTTTAAAGCCAGTATATCTAATTAATAAATCAAATCCTGGCTTTTGAGGGAAAATTAACAAAATAGACAAACTGCTAGTTAACTTAAACCTCCCCTCTCCAAACAGGGAGAATCACAAATATGCAAAATAAGAAATGACAAGGGAGAAATAGCCACAGAAACAGAATAAATTTTAAACAAGAGACTATATTGCTGACATCTATGCAAATGTATTTGAAGACTTAAATAAAATGGATAATTTTCTAGAGAAATACAATTTACTTATTTAATTGAACCCATTAGAAGTAGAAAGTTTAAACAAATCAATTTTCTTATAAGACATATCAAGACACAACCTTATTATCAAGAAACAACCTCTCAATGGAAGTCTATCAAATATTTAAGGTCCAGATAGTCCCAATGCTCCTTACATTGTTCCAGAGCATAGGAAATAAAGGGAAAGGTCCAAATTCTTTTTATGAAGCAAATATAACATTATACCTAAGTCTGGTAAAGATAGTACAAAAAATAAAATTACTCATCAAGGTAATGTATAAATATCAATGCAAAAATGTTAAATAAGATATTAGCAATCAGAATCCAACACCACAATAAGAAAATAAAATACCTCATGCCCAGTAGGGTTAATTCCAGGAATGCATGTTTAGTTTAATATTTAAAAATCTATCAATGCAATATACTATATTAATAGATCTGAGGAGAAAAAATAGAATTAATGAACACTTTCTTAACACAAATACATAAATATACATATTAGATATTAGATATATTAACATATCTATAGTAGTGTTAAATCAGCAAACATTAGAGGTATATTGACCTCATAGACATCCAGGCAAGGATGTTGATTATATTCACTAATATTTAACATTACACTGGAGGTATCAGCAAATGATATTAGACAAGAGAACTCTATTAAAACTATAAGAATTGAATAAGAATTAAAACTATCTCTATTTACAGTATACCTGGGAAATACTATAGAGCCAATGATAAAACTTAAATAATAAAAGAATTCAGTATGATAACAGGTGTAAGATTACTTACTTAAGTCAATATCCTTATATTATGAACAATAACCAGGTAGGGGATATAATAATAGAGAAGCTCTCTTTACAACAGCAATGAAGATGAAATAATAGGAGTAAACTTAACAAGGAAAATACCAAACCTATGTGAGAAAAACTTTATAACAGCCCAAAAGATACAAAAGTAGACTTAAACAAGTAGAAAGATAATTCTTATTTTTGAACAAGCTATGTCAGTTCTTCCTAAGTTAATTTATAGATTTCAAGCAATCCCAAAACAAATGGCAATTTTTTAATGAAGTTTTAGGCAAGTTGAAAATAAAGCTAATATTGAAAAATAAACAAGCAAGAATAGGCAAGAAAAAACTGAAAAAAAAAAAAAGCTACAAGAGTCCTGCCACATAGTAAAACATGCTATAAGGCCCTTGTTAAAACAGTGTGCTACTGGTACCTTAATGGATAGACAGGACAATCGAATAGAACAGGAAGTCCAGAAAGAAACAAGAATCATATGGAAATTTGGTTTAAGATGAAGTTGAGTTCTCAAATTAGTGGGCAAAGGTAGACTTTTTAATAAATGCTTCTGGGATGTTCGGATAGACACTTGAAAAAAAAACAGTAAAATAAAATTCTTATCTCAAGTTTATGTAAGAATTAACTCCAAATGGATAAAACATGTAATGTAATAAAAATAAAACCATATAAGTACTATAAGAAAGTGTGAATAAATACCTGTATGACCTTATATAGGCAAAGACTTTCTAACTATGCCTCAAAATCCAGATTCAGTAAGAACAACTAATACTTTTGACTATATACAAGTAGAAAAGGTTTTTATGATTAAAGTCAAATAACAGAATGAAATAATGCATTTGCAACATATATCTCAGGGAATGCTTCCTATTTTATGTAGAACTTTGAAAAATTGAGGAGAAAAAGACCTTAAAGAAAGTTGCCAGAAGACATGAAAAATTAACAAAGAAAATAGTGAAATGGTTCTTAAATATAAGAAAACATATTTAATTTCACTTATAATAAAGGAAATTGAAATTAAAATAATATTCTTCAGCTATCAAATTAGTAAGAGTTTATAAGCTCTGCTGGGGTTACCCCTTCCTGGACTACAGCATGGAAATTACTACAAAGCTGTAAACTGGGATAATTGTAGATGTTGCCTTATTTGTTTCACATATCTCAGGGATTACTGTTCTTTATTGCCTAATGTCCGATGTCTTGAAAGCCATTTTTTTAAAAATTTTTGTCTGTTAATTTCAGAAAATGGGCAAATCCAGTTCCTATTATTTCATCTTCCAGAAGTAGAAGTCTCTTATTTGAGCCACAGCTTATGGGTTGACCTGTAGACATTTATAAATCAGCAAATGTCTTGAGAGAAAAAAATCAGCTGAAGAATGTCAAGCTCACTTTTAATGAGAATTTTCATCTCGCAAGGACCTGGGCACTTAATGTCCTAGCTACCTTGGTTGCTTGCTGATGCTTTTAAACAGCTGTTTGTTTTATTCATCCAGTACAATAGCTCTTCTTAGCAGAAGGGTTGGTCTGATACATGCTTTCTCATTATAGGCAGAGGCAAAAGATTCAGTCACTATCTCTTTCTAAAATGGTTCCTCCTTCATCCCTCTTAGTCTTTTCCTTCTAGAACTCTGATAAGATATAACTGGACATTCTCAGTTTTTCCTCCACGGATCTTAACATCTCTTTCGTATATATCATCTTGTTCGCTCTCTGTGTTGAATTCTTTATTTTCAATGATCCATTATTTAATTTATGATTTCTATCCTATAGCTGGGTAACCTGTCTATTGAGTTGTAAATTTCAATTAACAGGATTTGCTATTTCCAGAGTTTCCATTTAGTACTTTTTCAAATCTGCCTGGGTCATGTTTCATGATCTTTTACTTCTTTTGTCATACTTTAGTCTCTTTTATGTCTTAGAACATATTTTATATTTTGTATCTGATAATTCTATTATCTTCAGATTTTATGGCTCTGATTCTTCAGTTTGTTGTTTCCATAGATTTCTTTTCTTAATGGTTTATTTCTTTGATGTTTTGTGATTTTCACTTATTGTTAGATAATTTCCTTGGAACTCTGTCTGTAGGAATTCCTTGAGCTCAGTTTAAAAGTGCCCTATGTTACAGGGCATTTGCATTTCCTTTTGCCCGATAATGGTTGTGTGACCTATGGGGGCCACTTTAAAATTATACTTGGTGTTTTGGGTAAAGGGGTGGCTCACAGATAGTGTAAGTTCAAGCTAAAAATTCCTTGAGTCCTGGTTAGAAATTTGGCGGAGATTTTTTTCTTCTGTCTACCTGAAAGCTAAAACTGAATAGAACTTTCCTTAATTTTTATCGCTATGATTTTTTAGTTTACTACCTGGTAATGTCTCTGTTTTGGGGGTCTTTACTTCATTGATGGTTATTGGTCTGACCTCATACATTGGGTACCAACTCTTTTCTCTTGTTCCTGATAGTTATGAGTGGCCTGTTAATACCCAGGCTTCCAAGTACTTAGAATGGGAAGATGTCCCTAAACCCCTGATGGAATAAAGACCACAGAGCTCATCTATATATTTAAGCTCTTTTGACATTTTGGGCTTCAATTTCCCTTTTATTGGCAGCTCACTCATTATTAAAAATATAATTTAAATTTCAAAAATCAGTGTTGAAAATGTAACTTCATTTTTTTTGTACTGGAAGGGTTTGTACTGCATGTCTATTCTACCAACTAGTCTGCAATATTGCTAGAAACAGAAGTCTCTCTAACCTGGAAGGTAGTACTACAATCCAGGGGATATACTCAACGGCAAATATTATCAAGTCTGTCATATGTTCAAAACACTTGATTCTTCATAAATGTCTTCACGATGAAGGGCATATTCCTTGTCAAGGCATCCAATCTTCAGGATTTGATCCCTGTTTAGCATTTTAGCTGGAACTTGTAGTACTCTTCCTTTCTATTCTGTGTTCTATTAAAATACTTGCATTTCTCTCCACGTAATATGATGTGTCTTGGCTTTGTGCCTTTGTTTGATTCACTCTCAGCCAAATGTTTAGCTTAATTTTTGTTACTTTGCCTAATTGATACTCCTCATCAGGACTGAGGTGATGTTTTGTAGGAAGCATTCTTTGACCTGCCACTGCCTTTCCTCATATTCATCATTATCGTCATCACCCCTCTGCATTTTGTCTCTATCCAAGTTGTAGCACTTACACTGAGAACTTCTTGAGGTCAAAGACTTCCTTATTCATCTCCTCATCTCTGGTCCCTATTATGGCATCTTCCAACATAGCAAGTCCAATAAATGTTGACTGAATGAACATCCTTGTTAAAAATCTCATTATATGATCCAGAAGCTTTAATTATTTATTTTTTAACCATCAGTTTTTACAGGGAGCATTTAAATGATATTTTATACTTTAGATGTTTTTTGGGGGGTATAGTAGTCTGTCCTTATTGGCAGAGAATATTGTTCTAAGATCCCCAGTGGATGCCTAAAACTGTGGATAGTTAGCAAACCCTAAATATACTATTTTTTCCTATACATACATACCTAGGCTAAAGTTTAATATATAAATCAGGCACAGTTAGAGATTAACAGCAATAGTTAATAATAAAATAGAACAATTATAACAATATACCATAATACAGGTTATGTAAATGTGGTCTCTCTTTCTCATAATATGTTAATATTTTTGGATCCAGGTTGGCCACGGGTAACTGAAAGCAAACCTGTGGATAAGGGGGGACTATTGTATTTTCAAAAAGCACTTTCACAAACATGACCTCATATATTAAAAAGTAATGTAGGCTGAATTTCAAGAGGATTTATCAAAATTCCCAGGCCAGGCTTCGCCTTGACCCACACCTGCAAGTCCATGATAACCATGTAATCCCTAGCAGCTGTTAATGCCAAGGTGGTAACAGTGCTATAATGCTGCTGTTTGCTGACATGATAAATATTTCTAAAGTTTTTCAATTTTCCTCATTGAACCTTTTATCTTATTTGATAGTTGCAAAAAGTTTTGGTCTAATAAAAATTAAGTTTTCTTAGATTTACTGTGGTGCAGTTTACTAACAAAATCAACTTTATATTGATATTTTTTCTTTGAGGATGGTCATTTTCTCAGTACTCTGTTGAAATCAAAGATATTTAATTATCAAAGCTTTTCTCATAATACGGAGAAAAGTTCAAAATTGAGAAAAAATGTCAGATTAAAAGACTGATGATATAAGGATGTTTTATTAAGTAAAGATGTGCATTTTGGACATTACTTAAACATACAGGAACTAAATGGAGTGGGATGTTTGATCTTGAGACCTAGCTATTGCAGTGAAAACTGGGATACATGAAGGAAAGAAATTCAGATAGGAAAAAAGCCATAAACACAGAGATCGTGGTCTACCCAAGTTTATTTTAGAAATAAAATAGCAGAGGCATTTGAAGTCATGACTGAGCTTGGAGTTGCTCACTTTTTAAAAAAAATTGAGATGAAATTCATGTAACATACAATTATCTTTTTTAAACCATAAAATTCAGTGGCATTTAGTGCACCCGCAGTGTTGTGAAACCATCACCTCTGTCTAGTTTCAAAACTTTTTCTTCATTTCGGAAGAACACCTCTGTTCTCTACTCAGTAAGTAAACACTCTCTATTTTCTCTGATTCCCATCCCCTGGCAACCACTAACTGTGTTCTGTCTGTATGGATTTGTCTATCTTGATAGTTCACATAAAAGGAATAATAAAACATGTTACCTGTATGTGGCTTACTTAGCATAATGTTCCAAGGTTCATCCAAGTTATAACATATATCAGTACTTTATTCACTTTTACGAGTGAATAAAATATTACATTGTGTGCATATACCACAATTCACTTATCCACTCCTCCGTTGATGAACATTTGGGTTGTTTCCACCTTTTGGCTATTACAAATAGTGCTGCTTTGAAGACTTAGGGACAACTATTTATTTGAAAATCCATTTTCAATTATTTGGGGTATATGCCTGGGCGTGGAATTGCTGGGTAATATTGGAATTCTATGTTTAACCTTTTGAGGAACCAACAAACTGTTTTGCACAATGGCTGTACTACTTTACATTCTCATGAGGAATGGTATGAAGGTTCCTTTTTCTCCACAACCACACTAGCACTTGTTACTTTCTGTTTTTTTCTCTTTTTTTTTTTTTTTTTATAAATTATAGTGATGCTAGTGGGCATGAAATGATTTAACAATGTGGTTTTTTTGTTTGTTTGTTTGGTTGGTTGGTTTTGTTTTGTTTTTAAGTGGGATCTTACTCTGTCACCCAGGCTGAAGTGTAGTGACACCATCATAGATAGCTCACTGAAGCCTTGAATTTCTGGGCTCAAGCAGTCATTCTGTCTTGGCCTCTCAAGTAGCTGGGACTACAGTTAATTTATTTTTTATTTTATTTTGTTTTAGAGACAGGGTCTTGCTATGTTGCCCAGACTGGTCTCCAACTCCTGGTTTCAAGTAATCCTCCTGCCTCAGCCTCCCAAGCAGCTGGGATTACAGGCCTGAAACACTGTACCTGGCTCATTGTGGTTTTGATTTGCATTTACTTAATGGCTGATGATGCTGAACATCTTTTCATGTGCTTGTTAGCCATTTGTATAGTATCTTCCTTGGGGAAATGTCTATTCAAGTGATTTGACCATTATTTAATTGTTTTTTTTTTTTTGCTTTTTTGTTGAGTTTAAGTGTTCTTTATATATTCTGGATACTAAACCTTATCAGATATATATATGATTTGCAAATATTTTTTCCCATTCTGTAAGTAGTTTTTTTTCATTCTTTTTTTTTTTTTTTTTTTTGAGACAGAGTCTCACTCTGTTGCCCAGGCTAGAGTGAGTGCCGTGGCGTCAGCCTAGCTCACAGCAACCTCAAACTCCTGAGCTCAAGCGATCCTCCTGTCTCAGCCTCCCGAGTAGCTGGGACTACAGGCATGCGCCACCATGCCCGGCTAATTTTTTCTATATATATTTTTAGCTGTCCATATAATTTCTTTCTATTTTTAGTAGAGGTGGGGTCTCGCTCTTGCTCAGGCTGGTCTCGAACTCCTGAGCTCAAACGATCCGCCCACCTCGGCCTCCCAGAGTGCTAGGATTACAGGCGTGAGCCACTGCGCCCGGCCTTCATTCTTAATAATATCCTTTGATGCATGTAAGTTTTTATTTTAGGAAGACCATTTATCTGTTTTTTTTTGTTGTTGTTGTTAGTGTTTTTTGTGTCAAATCTCAGAATCTATTGCCAAATGCAAAATCATGAAGATTCACTCCTATATTTTCTTATAATAGTTTAATAGTTTTAACTGTTACACTTAGGTCTTTGATTCATCTTGAGTTAATTTTTTGTACATAGTGTGACATAGAGGTCTAGATTCATAATTTTGCATATTGTAATCCAGTTGTACTAGCATAATTTATTGAAGAAAATATTCTTTTCCTATTGAATGGTCTTGGTACCCTTGTCAAAAATCAATTGGTCATAGATGTATGGATGTTTTCTTTTTTAGACTCTCAATTTTATTCCATTTGTTTAAAAGTTTATTCTTATGCCAGTACTACATTATACACAGGTTGCTTTGTTTTCATTTGGGGTATCTGCATGGTGTTTTTCTCAAAGAATAGTCTTTCCCTTTCTCCTACTATCAAATGACAGAAAAGAGGCAAAGTACCCCTGTCTTTCCTAACTCTAATACCTGCCAATTACTTATGACAAGGGATGGAAAAAGATGGATGATCACATCCATAAAATAAAATTGGGACATGATTGTATAGTAGAAAGAAAGTGCACTTTGTAGTTCAACATAGTTAGACTGGACTTCCAGTTACAGCTGTAACATCCTGGACATGTAATTTTAACCTCTTTGAACCACATTCTATATTTCAGTTAAATATGGATAGAAATACCTATCCCATAGTATTTTTGTAATGGGTAGACATAATATATATAAATTTCCCCTAGTTCAGTGCCAAACAATATTATTATAGAAAAAAACTATTAATGACAGGAGTCTTTTGAAAAGACAATCTTATGTGGAGAACTATCCAAAACGTTGAAAAATATTCTCCTGCAGTCCTTAGAAAAGCAGCCCATCTTACTGACTTCAAAAGATACTTCCTAGGAAAGTGGCATCTTGCCTAATAACCATTACATTTTGGCTTTGAGTGTTAGGAATTTGCTTCTTTTCATTCAGGTAACATCAGGCGTGTGTGTGTGTGTGTGTGTGTGTGTGTGTCTGTGTGCGTGTAGACCTCTATGAGTACATATCCACTCTGTTTGCTTTGGGTTTACATACCAACTCTATAATCCTTGGGGTCAGGCACTGTCTTTTATTAATCTGCTGTGTAAATGTGCCTGAGGTCTATGAAAGAGTATGCTGCATGTGCATAAAAAATAAAGAGAAGCAATGCTTTTGCTGGCAACTGAATGAATGAGGGTCTTCTGACTACCATCCCAGGCCTATCCAGTTCTCAGATCTATAACCAAGCCAGCTTTTAATGTAGTTGGATTGTGGATAAGGGAACCTGGAGCAAATTTTACTTCTTTGAAAGAAATTATTTGATTTCCATTGCTCCTCTGGCACCAGGAACATTATTATTAGGATAAGGTATCTGCAGAGAGCCAGAGATTTGTACACATTCAATTTGTACCTGGATTCAAGTCCACATACCGTCACTCACTGGCTGTGTGATTTTTTGGAGTCACTTTATCTGTTGAAATCTTGGTGTCTCATTTGTAAAAGAGAATGACTAATTACCTCATAGGGATGATTGTAAAAATAAAGTGTAATCACTGAAGTGAAAGTGCTTTCTGAACCATAAAGCACCATGCACATGTGAGTGCTCATTATCATTTTAACATTTAGTACCATTTATGAAATCGTGACATCTTAAATTAGGAAGGTGCCCTATAGGACAATTGCCCATTAACCACTCTCAGATTTGCCTCAGTAGAAAGGCTGGTATACTGCTTTGTTGAGTAGTCATACTTATTCCTTGCAATGGATCCTTGGATGTGGTACCATTGTAGCGTGAAGTGACATATTCAGTTAAAAATATGAACCACTCAAAACAGGCCACACTCTCCTCAGCGGTCTGCGATAGTGACTTTTTCCACGTTCAGAGGCAGTTAAAAAGCCTTTGTGAATTCAGGAAAGATTTGCTTTAGACTGTTTCCTTAACAATCCAAGCCCTCTGTGAGTGTGCAGAGATGCTAGTTGATGCTAATTTTTAGTAACTTTGCCAGCCTCTATTCCTTTTCATGCTTAGCTGTGACAAATTTACACAATTTGAACACAGGGAACTTGGAGGCAGGGCATCTTCAAAAAAGAATCTTAAATATTGTAATGATAACTTCTAAAAACTCATTAGGCTAGTTGCTTTATTACAATGGATTGGCTTTAGATATTTTGTGCAACTCTCTAATTTATAAAAATATTTGAGGCCAATATGAAGGTGCTATTTGTAAATCTAATTTATTTATTTTCTTTCTTAATCTCCAAAAAACCATTCTCATCTTCACTGAAGTAGTAGTATATTTGTATATTTTTTCCAAATGTAATTAAGAACTATGTCAGAAAGTGAGCAGTTCCAGGATTGCCATTGATAGACGACAAATCATGTTTGTTTTTCCAAATCCTTGACTATACACAATGAAAATATGAAACAATGACATATCATGGTTAGACTATATAAGATTTGATGATGCTTTTCTGTGTTGGACAGTTGGGTATTTGCACATAAGTATTCATTCTCCATTCCTTTGTTAATATTATCATATATTTTTTGGAGAATCATCTTTCCTTTACTCTTAGTCCATGTAATTTATGGGTGTTGGCTCCACTCCATTTATTACTTCAACAGTAATTTATTTTTAATTAAACTTTTTACTTTGAGATAACTATAGATTTAAATTCAGTTATAGGAAATAGTACTGAGAGATCCCATAAACCCTTTATTCAGTTTTCCCCAATGATAACATTTTACAAAACCATAGTATAACAACTAGGATATTGCCATTGGTGCAGTCAAGGTGCAGAACATTTTCCATTACCACAAGGATCCCTTTTGTTACCCTTTCATAGCCACCCCCACCTCCTTCCTGCCCTCATTGCCTCCTTAACTCCTGGCAACCAGTAATATGTTCTCCATTTCTATAATTTTGTCATTTCAAAAAAGCTATAAATGGGATCCTATAAAATGGGATCATACAATATGTAAACTTTGGAGATTGGCCTTTTTCACTCAGCATAGCATTCTGAAGATTCATTTGGATTGCTGTGCTGTATTTATTAATGGTTTGTTTCTTTTTGTTTCTGTGTAGCATTCCATAACATGGATGTGCTACATTTTTTTTGACCATTCACCTGCAGAAGGACATCTAGGTTGTTTCCAGATTTTGGTTATTACAAATAGAGCTTTTACAAGAATTCCTGTATAGGTTTTGTGTGTGTGTGTGTCTGTGTGTGTGTGTATGTGTACATAAGTTTTCCTTTCTCTGGGAGTATAATTACTGGTTAGTATGATAGTTATGTGTTTAGTTTTTTTTTTTTTTTTTTGAAGGTAAAATGAAAACTTTTATTTTTCTTATTCTTTTTTTTTATTTCAGCATATTATGGGAGTACAAAAGTTTAGGCTCCATATATTGCCCTTGCCCCCCCCATATGTGTTTAGTTTTTGAATAAACAGCCAAATATTTTCTGAAGTGAGTGTACCATTTTACATCATGACCAGCAATGTATGAATGGTTCAGTTCCTCAGCATTCTCACTAAAATTTGATGTTGTCACTATTTTTCATTTTAGTCATTCTGATAGGTTTGTAGTGATACCTCATATTGTGTTTAATTTGCATTTCTCTTAATGGCCAATGATATGGAACATGTTTTCATGTGCTATTTGCCATTTGTGTATCTTTCTTAATGAAGTGTCTTTTGCTTATTTTGTAGTTGGAATGCTTTTTCTTTTTTTCTTTTTGAATTTTGAGAGTTCTTCATGTATCCTAGAAACCAGTCCTTTATTGGATATGTGGTTTGTAAGTATTTTTTCCCAAGCTGTAGCTTGCCTTTTTATCCTTTTAACAGAGTATTTCTCAGAGCAAATATTTGATTTTGATGAGGTCCAATTTATCTATTTTTTCCCTTTATGGATAGTGCTTTTGGTGTCATGTCTAAGAGTTCTATGCCTACCCTTAGCTCCTAAAGATTTATCCTGTATATTTTTCTAAAAGTTTTATAGTTCAACATTTTATATTTAAGTCAGTGATCCATTTTGAGTTAATTTTTGCATAATGTGTGAGACTTAGGTTCATTTTATTTCTCTATGGATGTCCAATTGTTCCAGCACCATATTTTGAAAATCCATCTTTCTGCCATTGAATTGCTTATGCACATTTGTCAAAATAAGTTGGGCATATTTATGTGGGTCTATTTCTGCATTCTCAGTTCTGTTCCACTCATTGATGTGTGTATCTTTCTGCCAATAATGCACAGTTTTGGTTACTATGGCTATATACTAAGTCTTAAAATCAGGCAGACTGATTTTTTTTGCTTCATTTTTCTTTTAAAACATCGTGTTAGCTATTCTAGTTCTTTGCTTTTCTATATTAATTTTAGAATTGTCTATATCTACAAAATATCTTGTTGAAAGTTTGACAGGAATTATGTTAACCTATACATCAATTTGGGGAAAATTGATCTCTTTATTGAGTCCTACTGCATAAACATGCTATGTCTCTGTGGTTATTTAGATCTTTCATTAGTATATGTGTAGAGTTAGGTTACTTCTACTTTAAACATTTGGGAGAATTCTCCAATGAAGCCATTTGGGCCTAGTGATTTCTGTAGTTTGGAATTTTTAAATTATAAATTTGTTCTTCTTAAGAGTTATATAAGACTATCAAATTATTTCATATTGGGTGAGCTGTGATAGCTTGTGTTTTTGAGGAATTAATCTATTCATTTTCACTAAGTTGTCAAACTTATAGGTGTAGAGTTGTCTGTAATAGTTCCTGTTATCATTTTGATGTCTGCAGGAATGGTAGTGATCTTTCTTGTCTCATACCTGATACTGGTAATTTGTCCTCTTTCTTCTTTGTCAGTCTTTAAAGAGGTTTGTCAATTTTATTAATTTTTTCCAAAGAACCAGTGTTTTGTTTCATTGATTTTCTCTATTGTTTTCCTATTTACAATTTTATTGATTTCTGCTTTGTATTATTTGCTCCCTTCTGCTTGCTTTGTGCTCATTTTGTTCTCCTTTTCTAAATTCTTGAGATGAGAGCTTAGATTACTGATTTGAGACTTTTTCTCTTTTCTAATATAAGCATCTAGTGCTACAGATTTCCCATTCCATTACATCATTGATAACATTGCATTCTAATTGACTGGCCTTAGTGCTTCACTTGTATCTCACAAATTTGTTGTGTTGTATTTTCATTTTCATTCATTTCAATGTATGTTTATTTTTAATTATTATGGGTATATAATAATTATATAATCTTTATAGGGTGCGTGTGATGTTTTTATATAGACATACAATGTGAATTAATCAAATCAGGATAATTGGGGTATCCATTACCTCAGGTATTTATCATTTCGTTGTGTTAGGAACATTCCAATTCCAAAAAATTTCCTTGAGATTTCCTCTTTGACTCATGAATTATTTAGAAGTGAATTGTTTAGTTACTAGGTATTTGGAGATTTTCTATATCTTATGTTATTGATTTCTCATTTGATTCCCTTGTGATCAGAGAATTCTTTCTGTATGATTTCAATTCTTTTAAATTTGTTGAGGCTTTTTTTATGGTTCAGGATATAGCCTATCATGGTATATGTTTTGTGAGTGCTTGAAAAGAATGTGTAATAAGAAAACAACTTGATTAAAAATGAGCCAAAGAGTTTAACAAATACCTCACCAAAGAAGATAAAAAGATGGCAAATAAGCATATGAAAAGATACTTCACCGCTCATGCCATTAGAGATATTCAAATTAAAACAACAATGAGATACCATTAAAAACCTGGTAAAATGGTCAAAATCCAGAACACTGACAATACCAAATGCTGGCAAGGATCTGGAGCAACAGGACATCTCATTCATTGCTGGTGAGAATGCAAAAGGGTACAGTCCTTTTGGAAGACAGTTTGGCAGTTTCTTACAAAACTAAACATACTTACTCGTGCTATACAATCCTGCAATCATGCTCCTCGGTTTTTACTGAAAGAAGTTGGAGACTTAGGTCCACACAAAACCTGAATGTGGATGTTTACAGCAGTGTTATTCATAATTGCCAAAACCAAAATGTCTTTCAGCAGGTGAATGTATAAACAGTGATACATGCAGACAATGGACTATTATTCAGCACTAAAAAGAAATGAGCTTTCAAGCTATGAAAAGACATGGAGGAAACTTAATTGCATATTCCTAAGTGAAAGATGCCAGTCTGAAAAAGCTGCATACTACCTACATGATTCCAACTAAATGATTTCTGGAAAAGGCAAAACTATGGAGACAGTAAAAAATGAGTGATTGCCAGAGGTTAGGGGGCAGAGAGGGATGAATAGGCGGGTACAGAGGGTTTTTAGGGCAGTGATGTTACTGTGTATGATACTATAATGGTGAATATATATCATTATAAATTTTGTCCAAACCCACAGAATGTACAACACCACGAATGAATTCTGCAGATATTGGAAGACAATGATGTGTCGGTGTAGGTTCATCAATTTTAACAAATGTACTATACTGGTGGAAGATGTTAATAGTTGGAAAGGTTGTGTGTGTGAGAGGTAGCAGGGAGTATATAGGAAATCTCTGTACCTTCTGCTTAATTTTGATGTGAAACTAAAACTCTAAAAAATTAAAATAAAATCTATTAAAAATGTGTATTCTGCTATTGTTGAATAGACTCTTACATAAATATCAATTAGATCAAGTGACAGGAGTGACAACTAAACTCTATAGTTTTTAAAATTTCTGGTATTTTTCTACTTTATACTTATTTTAAGGTGTAGCTATTCAGGGATATCAACTGAAAACCTGAGGTATGTTTACTGGGTTTCTTCACTTTAGTAGATTCTGAACTCCAATGTTTGTTTTCTCTGTTCTGTAAGATTTGTGAAACATTCCCTTAATTTCTAAGCCTCTTAGCTTCTATTTGTGAATTGGCAAGTAACTTGAGAAAAATGGTGCTAATTACAGGTCTTACCCTTTTGTCTTTCTCTTCTCTGTGGGATCTTGGCCACTGAAGTATCTTAGAAACTCACTGGAGTGTGTGTGAAAATATTAAATTTTCAATCCAGTTCTCTCCAGTCTTTGTGGTTTTCCTTGATGGTTGAATTGGTCTGATACAAGATAATCTGCCATGGCCTTAACTGGAAGCCTCAACAATTATTTGCTGAGCACTCATTACCTGTCTGGTATTATTCTAGAATCACTATTCTAGGCTCTCTTCCCTAGCTTATATACAAATGGACCAATTAGCTTAAGGAGAGCATATTACTACAGCCCAGCCAATCCAAATAATGTCTCAATGGTAACTGGTTACTTCAGCCATAGGCTTATGAGAAAAGCCAAGTCAATTAGACCCATGGAGGCTCAATTACAGGGTGTTTGAAGGGACTACTGTCAAAGGAAATTTTCTCTTTACAGGACTTGGAGTTGAGAGAATATAAGCCTGAAGATGTTTAGATGCAAGAGAGGTGAGAGATAATTTTTTTTTTCAATAGGCAAAGGCATGAAATCATCATAGAGAAAATCAGGGTTGAGAGATGGAGTTACCATACTGATTGAATTTTTTAAATTTCTAGCACTACTTGCAGATGTCTCATCCATGTGATTTATACTGGTTTTGCCTAAGTTGATCTGATTTGGATTTTTATCACTTAAAACCTCATTAATACATATTTTTAACTAGAAAATTCAATGGATACCTTTTGGTACTTATTTTACTTGCCTTTCTTTGCATTTGACATTGTTTAACCTTCTTTTTCTTAAATATTTCTTTTCCTTTGTTTTTTATGATACTATTATCTGTAGGTATTTCTTCTAAGGTTCATATTAGTTTAACTCAGACTATTTCTCAGGTTTTTTTTCCTTCTTTCTCTCTTAACACTGGCATCTCTTTTGATTATATTTTTAGTCCTTGGTCCTATTTTGTATAAATAAATGTCTTTGCATGTCTTAACTAAATGGACATCAACTGGAATTTATCTAGAAAGCTGAGAGTTATTCTATCTTTTATATACATCCCCTGATTATGGTTAATCTTGTTGCTCTGTATCAATCCAGGCCTTCATAAATGCTCACTTGTGCTACTAGACATAGCCTCTTAACTTATCTCTTTCCAGTCTCGTCATTTTCTAAATGATCACCATAGTGGCAGAGCTTAATTGCAAAACTGACCATGGCATTTCCTAACACTATGTAAGATAAAGTCAGCAGTGTCCATGATGTGGTCCTAACTAACTTCTCTGCCTTTATTTGTTGATCTTCTTTTATACCCTTTGCTCTCATCGGAGAAAGTTGCTTGGAGAACCCTGAAAAAGTTAAGCTTTCTTGTGCATTGGTTCCATTGCACCAGTTCTTCTCTTTTAAATGTATTTTTGTACATGTCAGTCTGTGCTTCAAATCACAGCTTAAATTTTTACCTCCTCTTTGAAACATTCCTCAACCTCTCTCAGGCAGATTCTGGGAGTTCTTGGGACTTACATTGTAGACCTAGTATTACTCCATTCCAGTATTTGTCATATTACATTTTAATTGACTATAGGTCTGCCTCTTTCCTAAATTCTAAATAAGGTGAGAAAAGAGAAATTTTAACTAATCTTCAAATTTCTGTAATCTAAAACTGACAGTAGGCACTCAATAATCTAACTGAATACAATAGTAAGGCAAACATTATTTTTTTACTCTAGTTAAGTAGGCTGTGAATATAGTGTCACTTGCTTTTTTCGCCTGTAACTTTACTGATAGACTATTAGGTTTGTCATTTTTTAATCCTGAAAATATCTTCAGGAAACATAATGGTAGCATAAAACAATATGAATTATACATCTACTTAATTGCATATATCTACTTAATATCATATAAAACTAATAACAATCGCAATCATATAAAAAGGGATGTATTACATTCATTTCTTACAGATGTGTAATTTTTTTAGTTTTTTTATTGATACATAATAATTGTACATATTCATGGAGTACATGTTACATCTTGATACAAGCACACAACATACAATGATCAAATCAGGGTAGCTGGGACATGATTAAGTGAAGAAAGTTAAGAAACTTATCTAGGGATACGGGACTAGTAAATTTTGGAGGTGAGACAGGAACTCATGTCCTTCTAACTTGGAAGCATTTGTTCTTTCCATTACAACACAATTTGTTGTTGAGTACCAAGGGCACAAACATTTGACATTTTGGAAGGATAAGCATCATGATGAGCCTAACCTTTGTCATCTGACTGATTTTCACCACCACTGCAAAATGCCAGGAGGAACCACTCCACATTCACTCACCTGCTTCAAATCTCTCAGCTGCCTCCAGACTGAGGTGATCTGCAGAAGCCTGACACTCAGCTCCCCAATCCTTTTATTATCTCTTTTTTTCACAGCATTTATTGTCTTCTAACTTATGATAGAATCAATGTCTTTATTATTTATATTGTTATTTTCTGTTTCCATCCACTTCAATTTAAATCCTGCAAGAGAAAAAATTTTATCTATCCTGTTTACTAATAAAAACACAGAATCAATAAAAAGGCCTGGCCCATATTAGTAACTATGTAGAGATAAACAAATAAAAAGTGATTAAAGAATGAATGAGCAAATGAATGAATAAAAAGGCACACAGAGCCAAGAGTGAATGCAGATTGGCAGGTTGTATCTATAACTTTTCTTAGAAAAA
Organism: Eulemur rufifrons; assembly: GCF_041146395.1. NCBI lineage: Eukaryota > Metazoa > Chordata > Mammalia > Primates > Lemuridae > Eulemur > Eulemur rufifrons. The sequence continues at coordinate 52,512,558 of NC_090990.1, forward strand.
CTCAGTTAATGTTAGGTTTTGAGAAGCTGGGATATTCACAGCTGTTTGACAATAATGCTTACCAAATACAAATAGGTTCTTATAAATTTGGAATCTTTGTGAACAATCAAAATGTAAATAAAACATTTACTGCGTCCCTACCTATCATTGCCAATTGGGGAAAGAAAAAGAGCCAAAACAAAACCCTCTATTGAATTAAGTGGTAGTAGATTCTAAGAGTGGTGGTATTTTTACACATAGTCTTGATCCTTTCCTCAATTTCTTCCCAAAAAATGAAAGAAAATTAGAAAGACAGGGCCATAGTTCAATTTTTCTTTCTGGCACAATGATTTAGGACAATTAACATATGTGGCATTTGAATTATTTTAATTAAATAACACTCAGGTGAGCACTCAAAGTAGTTTGCCTTAGGATAATTGACTGCCAGACAAAGAGAGTAAGAAAATTAACAATGATAGAGGACTAAATTGATTGTATTTCCAAAGGGTATTTATTTTTTTAACATTTGGGAGACAGAGAAAAAACATTTATAGGTAGGGGTAACTCACACTATCTTTTCTAGAAATATAATCTATTTGGAATTGATTTTTGTGTATGGTATGAATTAGGCTCCAATTTCATATCTTCCTTTGTGATTAACCTATATATTAATATATTTCTATGTATTTAATATATGTATACATGTGTCTGTGTGTGCATATATATACACACAAATATGTTCTGTGTTTTTAAGGTACATATGTGTATATTTGTGTACATGTGTGTGTATGTAGCCCATATATTTGTTGTCTCAGTCAATTTATCTATCCCTATGCCATACTGCATTATTGTATTATAAGTCTTGGCATTTTCTTCTTCTTCAGGAATATTTTGGCTAATTATGGCCTTTTATTGTTCCATAAAAATTATAGACTCTTGTGGAAGATTGTATTTTTCAGAGATCACTCCATTAATTTATCTAAGTCCAAAGGCTCTTTGTACAATCTGACATTGACTGTTCTTCATCAAGAGCATAGACTGTGTTCCCACCCTTTGAATCTGTGTAGTTCTGTGATTATCGCAGAAGTGACATAAATCTTCCAAGTCTGAGTCATAAAAGCTATCTGAGCTTCCACCTAGCTTGTTGTCCTGTTAATGCACCTTGAGAATACTGAGCTATATGTAAAATGTCTGGCTACCCTAAAGCAACAGTGATGAGAGATTACATGGAAAGAATATATAGAAATAGAGAGAGAATCCCAACATGCCCTGCCTGTTCCAACCTCAGCTGCTCCAGTCCTCGGCTCAGTTGTCAAACATGAAAACAAACCTGCAGATACTTCTAAATGCCCTCCTTCAAGCAGGCTCAGGTGCTGGGATGTTTAGTAGAAAAGAAACATGAAGTTCCTACTGAGTTTAGCCCAAATTGCAGATTCATGAATAAAATCAATATTGCTATCATTTTAAGCCACTGAATTTTCAGGTAATTTGTCATGCAGCCATAATAATTGGGATAGTTCAACACATAGACACACACATACACACATACCCCTAAAATGGGATTTTTAATAGTTGTATGGAATCTATAACTTGGGGAGAAATGGAATCTAATAGCTATTGATAAAAGCTGTCCAATTTATGAACATGATGTACATTTTTATTTATGGGATTCTTAAGTCCTTCAATAAAGTTTTATAAATTTCTCTATACAAGTCTTACACACTTTTTAGTTTACTTCTCCCTAAATACTTCACAGCTCATGTAACCTCAAACTCCAAGGTTCAAGCAATCTCAGCTTCCTGATTAGCTGGGACTACAGGCACGCCACCATGTTTGGGTAACTTTTTAAATTTTTGTAGAGCTGCTATGTTGCCTAGGCTGGTCACAAACTCCTGGCCTCAAGCCATCCTCCCCCTTCAGTCTCTCAAAGTGCTGGGATTATAAGCATGAGCCACTGTCCCTGGCCACAATTTTCTGATTGTTACTAATCCTAGTCAGGTTCTATTTCTTTATAAATCAGATTTTGTTACATTTTTAAAGAAATATATCTATTTCATTTAAGTTTTCCAACTTTTGGCATCAAGTTGTTTAGAGCAGCAGTCCCCAACCTTTTTGGCACCAGGGACAGGTTTCATGGAAGACAATTTTTCCATGGACTGGGGGTGGGGACAGTGTGGTGAGCGATGGGGAGCAGCTGTAAATACAGACGAAGCTTCATTTGCTTGCCCGCCACTCACCTCCTGCTGTGAAGTCTGGTTCCTAACAGGCTACAGACTGATACTGGTCCACAGCCTGGGAGTTGGGGACTGCTGGTTTAGAGTATTTGCTTATATTTTAAATATCTACTGAATGTATAGTAGTGTCTCTTTTTAATTTATAATATTGCTTATTTTCCTTTATCTTTTTTACTTCATCAATGTTAGCAGAGAGATATCAATTTTAACAGTTTTTTTTAAAGATCTAACATATGTATTTTTTCAGACTCACTATATTGCTCTTTTTAAAGCCATTTTTTCATTCTTTTATCTTAATTTTTTTATTTTTGCAACTTCTTAAAATGGATGCTTTGTTATTTAACTTTTAGTTATTCTTCTTTTCCAAGTTTTAAGCTTTTATATATTTCATTATGAGGATAGCTTTGGCTGCACCCTTACAATTTGTAGTATTTTTCACTATTTTGAAGTTTTAAATATTTTCTAATTTTCTTTATGACTCTTCATGAATTTAGAAGTTTATTAATTTCTAAATTTATGATGTTTTCCTAATTGACATTTTAAGTTAATTCTATTGTTATAGATTGAGGTATATATAGCACTAATCCTTTGAAATATATTTAGACTAGTCTTCTTGCATAGTGTAGGATCAATTTTTATCTGTTTCATTTTCATTGTGTTTGAAAAGAATATATATTTCTCTGATGTTGGTTGCAGTGTTCTGTATATTGTCATTAGATCAATTTATTGCTATTTTATTTAAATGAACTCACTTTTTCTGCTTAATCTATCAATCACAGAGAATGCTATACTAATCTGTACTAATCTCCCATTGTGATGGTAGATTTGTCAACTTCTTCTGAAATTTGTACTTCGAATATTTAGTTATTTATTATTTTAAAATTATGTTTTCATTGTGAATAGCACCCTTTATTATTGTATATGCACTTCTCTTATAATGCTTTTTCCCTTAAATATGTTTATTTGTTTCTATTATAATTGTAACAGTTTTATCTAGTTTATCACTTACATGATAGGTTTTTTTCCCATCTTTTTATTTTTACCTATTTACATTTTTATATTTCAGATATAAACAATATTTGGACGTTTAAAATGTAAAATGACAAAACTTCCTGTTACAACTAAAGTGTTTAGTCTATATTTTTAATTGAGGTATACTTTACATATAGTAAAATAAAGGGACCTTAAGTGTACGACATTTAACATAATTGCAGGTTTACCTTGGTTTAAATTCCCCATCTTCCTTTTGTGTTTCTATTGTTCCTCTTTGTACTATTTTCCTGTCTCTTTTTTTCTTGCCCTTTTTTTGATTCATTGGATATTTTTTGTTTATCTTTCATTTTTTTACTTAAAAACCCTACATTTGTATAGTCTGTTGATGCATTTCATGATTATCTGAGAAATCACTACATGCCTCTATATCCTATCAAAGTTAAAAATATTTTACAATTTATATTTAATATATTTAATATGAGCACAGTATTGACTCTGATTATTCTGACTGGATGCTCAACAGTAAGCACTGATACCAGCCAAAACATCTGATTACCAGCATTTTCTACCCACCTACTGCAAAATACACACAACTTAGGATACTGTATCTCCATTCATCCTCTCCCAACTTATATGCTATCATTGGCATATTATTTGCTTGGTTTAAAAATACTTTTTAAATTGACAAAAATTGTATATACTCATTGTATAAAACATGTTTTTTGTATATGTTATGGAATGGCAAAATCAAGCTAATTAACATATGCATTACCTCACATACCTTTTTTTGTGGTGAAAATACTTAAAATCTACTCTCAACAACTTCAAGAATATAATATATTATTAATTATAGTCACCATATTGAACAATAGATTTCTTAAACTTATTCCTCATATCTAACTGAAATTTTGTATCCTTTGACCAATATCTCTACAGTAACTGCCCCCCTCCAGCCCCTGATAACCAACTTTCTACTCTCTATTTCTATGAGTTCAACTTTTTTCCTATCCCACATATAAGTGAAATCATGCAGCATTTGTCTTTTAGGGCTTGGCTTATTTTGCTTAATGTAATGTCCTCCAGGTCGGGCCATGTTGCACAAATGACAAGGTTTCCTTCTTTTTAAAGAATTTATGGTATTCCATTGTGTCTATCTACCACATTTCCTTTATCCATTCATTTGTCGATAATTAGGTTGATTCTATATCTTGACTATTGTGAATAATGCTGCAATGAACTTGGCAGTGGAGATATCTCTTTGACATACTGATTTCATTTACTTTGGTTATGGATCCAGTAGTGGGATTGCTGGGTCAAGTGGTAGTTCTCTTTTTAATTTTTGAGAGACCAATATACTGCTCTCCATAACGGTTGTACTAATTTACATCCCCACCAGCAATATTCAAGGGTTCTCTTTGCTCCACATCCTCTCCTGTTGTTATCTTTTGTCTTTTTGATAGTAGCCATTCCAGTAAGTGTGGGGTGAAAATTCATTGCGGTTTTGATTTGCATTTCTCTGATGGTTAGTTATTTTGAGCATATTTTCATATACCTGTTGGCCCTTTGTACATCTTTTTTTGAGAAATGTCTATTCAGATTCTTTGCCCATCTTTTGAGTTATTGGGGTTTGTTTGTTTGTTTGGTTTGTTTTTCAGTTGAGTTCCTTATGTATTTTGGATGTTAACAGCTTGTCAAATGTACGGCTTGCAAATATTTTCTCCCATTCCAGGGTTGTCCCTTTACCCGGTTGTTTCCTTGGCTATGAGGAAGGTTTTTCATTTGATGAAATCCTATTTGTCTATTTTTGCTTTTTTTTACCTGTGCTTTTTGCTTTTCATATCCAAAAGTTATTGCCCAGATCAATGTGCTGGAGTTTTTCCCCTGTTTTTTTTTTTTTTCCTAGTAATCTTACAGTCTCAGGTCTTACATTTAAATCTTTAATCCATTTTCAGCTGATTTTTACATTTGGTATGAAATAAGGGTCTGATTTCATTCTTTTGCATGTCGATATCCAGCTGTCCTAACATCATTTATTAAATAGGCTTTCCTTTCCCCATTGTGTGTTCTTGGCACCTTTGTCAAAAATCATTTGACTGTAAGCGTGGCGACTTATTTTCTGGGCTCTCTATTCTGTTCCATTGGTCTGTGTGTCTGTTTTTATGACCGTACCATTCTGTTTTAATTACTATATCTTTGTAGCATATTTTGAAGTCAGGTAGTGTGAAATCTTCAGCTTTATTCTTTTTGCTTGAGATTGCTTTGGCTATTCAGAGTTTTTGAGGTTCCATGTGAATCTTAGGAATTTTTAAAATTTATGTGAAAAATGTCATTAGAATTTTGATAGGAATCACATTGAATCTTTTTGTTGCAGTATGAACATTTTAACAATATTAATTCTTCCAATTTATGAATACAGAATATCTGTTCATTTATTTGTATCTTTTTCAATTTCTTTCATGAATATTTTATAGTTTTCAGTAAACAGTTCTTTCATCTCTTTGGTTAATTCCTAGGTATTTCCTTTTTTCTTTTTTGTAGAAACCCAGCCTGAAATTGTTTTCTTTGAATTTCTTTGTAGGATAGTTTATTGTTAGTCTGTAGAAATGTTACTAATTTTTGTATGTTGATTTTATATTCTGCAACTTTACTGAATTTGCTTATTACTTCTAATAGTTTTTGGTGAAGCCCTTGGGGTTTAGTTTTTGGTGAAGCCCTTGAGGTTTTCTATGTGTAAGATCATGTTGTCTGCAAGCATAGACAATTTAATTGCTTCCTTTTCAATTCAATTGCCGTTTATTTATTTCTCTTGCTTGATTGCTCTCGCTAGGATTTCCAGTATTATGTTGAATAGAAGTGGTGAAATTAGGCATCCTTGCTTTGTTCTTGGTGTTAGAGGAAAATCTTTCAACTTTTCCTTGTTGAGTACAATGTTAGCTGTGGGTTTGTCCTATATGGCCTTTATTGTGCTGAGGTATGTTCCTTCTGTGCCTAATTTGTTGACTTTTTACCATGAAAGGATGTTGAATTTTGTCATATGCTTTTTTTTACATCTATTGTTATTGTATATGTTAATGTTGTTATTTTAAAACATTATAATTTTTTTTTCTGTCAAGGCTCATTCTTTCCTGTTCATTCCTTCTTGAAATTCAGACTTATGTTTTGAGAACACATTTTCTGTCTGAATTGTTATTTATTGTTTTTAAGTGAAAGTTTGTTGGTGGATAACCTTAAACTATTTATTTTTAAAAAAAGTCTTTATATTCCCCATTCATGAAAGTTATTTTGCTATAGTCATTTAGGGTGGGAGCTATTTTCTCTCTTCATAAAAATATCATTCACTGTTTTGCTCCATTGTTGCTGAAGACAAATTGTCAGTCTAATGTTTGCTTCTTTGAATGCAATCTGTCTATTATACCTGGTTGATTTTAAGATCTTCACTTTCTTAACATTCTACAGTTTTAACATTTGTCTTATTTGGGATCCTTGGGATTCTTGTGTTTGTAACAGTACCTTTGCTTAGTTCTGGAAAGTTCCCAGCCATTATCTACTCAAATATTGCCTTTGTTCTATTCTATCTCATGTCTTCTATTGGAACTCCATTAGGTTGTGTTAGATTTTTGCACTTTATAATCTCTTAACATCTATTTATCCCTTTATGTTGCATTCTGAACAATTTCTTCAGTGCTGTTATTCAGTTAATTGGTTATCTTTTTAGCTAGGTATATTCTGCTTTTAAGTATGTCTATTTTCTATTATATATTAAATTAGGCATTTTTTGAAATTATTTTTCTCTTTACTTATAACATTAAATCTTTATTTGATTTCTTTAAACATAGTAAACATAAATGGTCAATATATTATTTCCACTAATTTTAGTATTTAAATTTTGTGAGGGTCTGATTCTGTTATGTGTTTTTTTTTTTTATTTGGCTCTGCTTCACAATACATTTTGTCCTTGGGTGTTTACTAGCTATTGATCATCAGTTACATTTTTTCTGTGGAAATTTTTTGAGACCTTGGATAAAAGTGGGTTGCTCCAGGTAGACTTGGTATGTGCTTTAGCCAGGTATCTGGAGGCCTTACCAGGCAAAGACTACTTCCAACAAATTCTTGGCTTGATGCTTTTCTTAACACCAATGTAGTATGAACTCAGTCTGCAAACAATAGGAGGTCTAACTCTTGGTTGTAATTTTTCAAGGAAGATGGTTTTCATTCACAGATGTCAGGTTTTAAATCATCAGTTGTTTTTTTTTTTTTTTTTTTTTAGTTCATTGGAATAGAGACAATAGAGTGTTTGCTTTTTTGGTGATTACTTTAATTTTTTTTTCTTTTTTAATTTAGAGTCTTACTTCATCACCCAGGCTGGAATGTAGTGGTGTGATCATAGCTCACTGTAACCTTGAACTCATGGGCTCACATGATCCTTCCTCCTCTTTCTTCTAAGTAGCTAGGACTACAGGCATGCACACTACACCTGCCTATTTTTAAAATATTTCTGTGGAGACAGGGTCTCACTATGTTGCCCAGGCTGATCACAAACACCTGGCTTCAAACGATCCTCCCTCCTTGGCATCCCAAATTGCAGGAGTTGCAACTTTGAGCCACCAGGCCAGGCCAGTGATTACTTTTTTTAAGTAGGATGATCTTATTTTAGAATCGCCACCTTGAATAGGCCCTAGATTTTTTATTCTTATGCCTCAATCTTAATAAGGCTGAAAAACCAGCACTTAAACTTCCTGGTTTGTAAATGCTCTCAAACAAAAACTATTTTAAATAATCATCTTGTCTCCCTAGATTATTGCCTTGCCTTGTTTTTGACTCAAATATTCCTTATGTTTTTGTTAGTTTATGGATAAATTTAAAATGATTTTTAAAGATTTTTTTATATGCCAATTTAAACTGATTTCAACAAGACGGTCTATCTAAGTCCCTAGTACACCATATTCCTGAAAATGAAAATCCAATGTTTTTCTTTTCAACCATTTTAAAAACATTTATTGGCCTTCTCTTATGTGACAATCACTGTGGAAAGAGCTTGGGATACAGTAATAAGTTGCAGGCCCTAACTTCAGGTTAACCACAGTCTGGAAGGGGGAAGAGTTCACATAAGCACATTATAACATATGGAAAAACAGTGAAAGAATTTTACACAGAATGTTATGATGTCGGAGAGCAGATATATGTACCTTGTTTGGGGCTTAAGAATGTGGCTTCAGAGAATGATTTTTGAAAAAGCTGATGTCTGAGGAATATAAGCAAGATATCAGCTTCATGAGAGCAGGTACCTAATTTGACTTGGTCAATATTGTATTTTCTCTCTAGAATAGGTGCTTAGCAAATATTTGTTGAATTAATAAATGTTTAAATAGGATGTAATTACAATCTGGGTATTTTATTGCCTTTGCCTGAAATAATCATGACTATTGATGAATCACATCATGTCTTTATTTTTTCAAACATGCAATCTTAAGTTTCTTTAATTTATCCTTACCTATGTTAGAAAACATATGTCCACCATCACAATATATTTCTTAAATATGTAAGAATAGAAGAAGAATGGGAGTGGCTCTGAAAATCAGGGGGTCTAAGGCCTATGACAGAATGAGTTACTGGTCTAGTCCACAGTTTTTATTATTTAATATTTCTGTTTGTTTTTGGCCTTCCTTTAAAATGAGGGGCAAATTCACTATGATTCTTAAATTTACATTTAAGTAATTATGTCATAATGGCACCAGCTTTGGAAACAGAGAAATCTTATTTTAAATCTCAGCTCTGTTATTTGTTAGCAACATAAACCTCATGTTTCTTATACATAAAATAGAGTTAAAACTTCTTTTCAATATTGTAACTTTTAGAAGTAATAAATATATATTATGTACTATGTATTAGATATAAATAGGTTATATATGATAAACATATAATATATATTGCATATACTATATACATAAATGTAATGATATATAATATATATTAATAAAAATAAATTATATGCATATAAATGTCCAAGCACTATTTTTTTTATTTCAGCTCATTATGGGGGTACAAAAGTTCAGGTTATATATATTGCCCATGCTCCCCCATCCCCCCGAGTCTGAGCTTCAAGCATGTCCATTCCCTAGACAGTGCACATCACACTCATCAAGTAGGTATACACCCATCCCTTCCCCCCAGCCCCCACCTCTGTCTGATACCCAATTGGTGTTATTCCCAGATTTGCACTTAGGTGATGATCAGGGAAACCAGTTTGCTGGTGAGTACATGTGGTGCTTGTTTTTCCATTCTTGGGATACTTCACCTAATAGAATGGGTTCCAACTCTCTCCAAGAGAACCAAAGAGATGCCATATCACCGTTATTTCTTATAGCTGAGTAATATTCCATGGTATACATATACCACATTTTGCTAATCCATTCATGAATTGATGGACATTTGGGTTGTTTCCACATCTTTGCAATTGTGAATTGTGCTGCTATAAACATTCGGGTGCAGGTATCTTTTTTATAGAATGACTTTTGTTCTTCTGGGTAGATGCCCAATAATGGGATTGCTGGATCGAATGGTAGGTCTACTTGAATCTGTTTAGGTATCTCCATATTGTTTTCCACAGGGGCTGCACTAGTTTACAGTCCCACCAGCAGTGTATGAGTGTTCCTGTCTCTCCACATCCACGCCAACATGTATTGTTTTGGGACTTTTTGATAAAGGCCATTCTCACTGGAGTTAAGTGATATCTCATTGTGGTTTTGATTTGTATTTCCCTGATGATTAGAGATGTTTAACATTAAAACAGAGAAATCTTATTTTAAATCTCAGCTCTGTTATTTGTTAGCAACATGAACTCTCTAAGCCTCATGTTTCTTATACATAAAATAGAGTTAAAACTTCTTTTCAATATTGTAACTTTTAGAAGTAATAAATATATAGTATGTACTATGTATTAGATATAAATAGGTTATATATGATAAACATATAATATATATTGCATATACTATATACATAAATATAATAATATATAATATATATTAATAAAAATAAATTACATGCATATAAATGTCCAAGCACTATTAATATATGCAGCTTTGTTTAGAGACAGAGTCTCACTCTGTTGCCCAGGCTGGAGTGCAGTGGTGCTATCAAAGCTCACTGTAGCCTCGAACTTCTGGGCACAAGTGATCCTCCTGCCTCAGTCTCCCTAGTAGCTAGTGCTAGAGGCATGCATCACCACTCCTGGCTGATTTTTAAAAAATGTTTTTGTAGAGATAGGGTCTCGCCATGTTGCCCAGGCTGGTCTCAAACTCCTGGGCCCAAGTGATTCTCCTGTCTTGGCCTCCCAAGGCACTGGTATTACTGACATGAGCCACATTGCCTTGCCCAGAATTGTTTTTGTTATAATTATCATTATCCTTGTAATATGGCTGAACATTTTTCTAGCTGAGTTTTCCCTAACTTTTCTCTAATTATCTCCATATAGGTCAATATATTTTTGGAGGTTATCCACCAGGCTATCCTTACATATAGTCACTATCCGTACTTGGTGAGTAGATCATGCAATTTTGTGTTACAAAGTTTGACTCAAATCCTGCTACTCTATTCATCTCTCCAGCCCTCATGGACAAATAGCAATAAGGTCACTTCATGGGTGCATAGGGTGGTGAAAGATGTAAATATTAAGAGGAATCTTGTCACATAAATGTCTCATTAAATTTAAAAATCTACATTATAAATCCCCAAATACATGGGTTTTGAAATACATATTGTTTTATATTCCATCTTATCCACCTCTCCCTCACCTTGTGCTTTTTCTCAGGAACTATTCTTCCTTCTCTTTTGGCTTCCTTTCTTAATGTCATTGTTTCCCTTTTTTAGTTCCACAAAGATCTATTATTTAGGGATTCTGTCCTTCCCCATGTCACTGTACCCAACACACTCAAAGACCTCACATTTGAAGATAAGAAGTCACAATAAAGAAATGGCCCCAGCTGGTTCTAACCTTCACAAATAAGATTTCACGGCATGGAGGGGAGGGTTGAAATTCTTTCTGTAGGTGAGACTGCTGAGGGACAGAATGCAAACAGAGGCAGAAAGAAAGTCAAGGACAGAGCCTTGGGGCATGATTATTTTTAGATATGATGATAGGACAAAGAGCTTGAGAAGGAGAAAGAAGGACAGATCAAAAAAGTAGAAGCAGAACCAGATTCAAGGAGTGCTATGGAATAGAAGGCTAAGGAAGTTGCCAAAGGCACTGGGTGAACAGGACTGATGGCACAGAGGCATTGACAGAGAAGACCATTTAGATAAGGCAGATGGGTTAAGCAGTGCCACGAAGGGGTGGTGGGGGCGGGGAAGCCAATTCTAGATTGTAACAGGTTCAGGCAGTGAGATGATAGCAAAGAAACAGACATAATGCCTTCAGAATATGATTTCTGGAAGCTTGACAGTAAACAGGAGAGACCTAAGCAAACTTATTGGAAGAGGGCATTGGAGCAGGGGAGAGAGTGAAACCAAACATGGAAAGGATCAAAGAGGGATGAGTGGAGAAGACACAGACATGAGAAATCTTATTTTCAAGTTCAGCTTCTTGGTCACTAAGAAGATGGAGGAGATAGTCTTGGCAGAAAGAACAGAGATCAGAAAGAAAGGAGGGAGGGTGGAGAGGGGGAGGTTGAAGGCATTTGGTGGAACACTGTGGCCTAGTGATTCAGAGTGCTGCCCTGGGAGCAGACCCTCACTCTGTCACTCACTTGGAGACTTTATGTATGTCACCTGACCACTCTGAGCCAACATGTGTATAACATTAGAACCACTCAGAGCCTCAGTTTCCTTTCTGTCTCCCCCTCAAATGGAGGATAATGACTGTACTTATAGAATTGGAGTAAGGCCTGAGTGAGATAAAACTTGGAACAATACTTGCCCATAATCATTCTTGATCATCATGTGGAGAACGTGGGTATTCTCCATAAAGCTTGTAGTAAGAACATCATGGAAGAATGAAGGTGTGAGGTGGGGCCAGAGGATGAGAATCTTTTGGAATGTTCGATCATGGGTTCCAAGTGAGTGAGGGGCCAGATGGAACCAGAGCATCATGAGAGAGGATTTGAGGATAGGTCCCTACCCACCTCCTTCCTTATCTTTCACATATATGAGAAAAGAGAGCTTTAAACCTTATATAATCATATCAATGAAGGAAATAGAAAAATGGGGAGCAAATCATCTGCAAGAGTAAATTGTGTGTGTTTATAAGTCAGGTAGGTATAATACTGCCATTCTTTGAATTACAGATGGTGCAGGCTGGCAGGGTGGGGAATCTGCGGCCTTCTGATTTCAAGATTATTCTTTTTTAAGCACCAAAGGAGGCAAGAAAACTTCATCTTTCTCTGCTGCACCCCTTTAATAAAAGGATTTTTTCTGCAAAATTTGGATTCAGTCAAAAGGCCACACGTGGCCCCAAGGCCACAGGTTCCCCAACCCCAACAGATTCTTGTTATCCTGGCTATTGTTCTAAAGAGACTTAAGTGAACAGAGAGAACCAGGTAGCTGCTGACCTAACATGTAGTATAACATCAGACTCCCCCACTTCCACACCAAGATATAGAAGAAAGGACCATAGAGCCTCAGGGTTGGAAGGTACCTTACAAGTTGTCCAATAGATTCAACAAGCTATTACTCAAATCCTACATCACTGGAGCAGGTATTTGTTTGGTTATTTATTTTTCAGTCTCTGGTTTAAATTACCAGCAACAGAAAACTAACTGCTCTGATTGTTAGAAGAAAAGGGTTAGAACTTCCCTTTAAAGTTGAATTGTCTTTCTTTAACGTGTACCTATGGTCAGAGTTCTGCCATTGGGCACTCAATAAAATAGGTATAACATCTTTTCCATCACAAATCTGTTAGATACTTGGACATAGCTATCTTGTTCTTCCCGAATCTCTGTGGAAGAAAGGAGACGGCATGGTAAAATGGGTTTGACTTACTACATTACTCTTTCCCTGAGATATTTTTGAGTCCCTGTGTTGCTTCAACTACTTGGGGCCTTGGTTTGCTTCAGTGTTCTAGAAAGGGTATCCCCAGGAAAAAGAGGATAAAGACAATGCACAGGTCAGGTTTGATCCATGAATGGGGAATTTGAGTCTAAATTTGTGTGATTTGATACAAAACTTGTCTGCCCAGCAAGCAGAAACAGAGGGTAGACATAAAGTTTATGAGCGTTTTAATTTTCTTACGTGAGAAATGGGGGTGACGGTACCTACCTTTTCAGGCTGTTTTAAGGATTAAATGAGCCTACAGCCAGAGACTAAATCTTACTCATTAAGGAACACTATCATAGTTATTATCATTATTATCAAATGATGTCACCAATAACGGTGGTTAGATCTATCTTTTGTGTAATGGTGAAATTTTAATTCTTCTCTATGTTATCAGTATGGAGATCATGTGCATATAACTCTTTAGGCATTTTATGGAGCCACTCAATTGGAATTGTGATATATTTCATTTAAAATGGAGATTATTTAAAAAGTAAACATGGTGTATCATGAGGCTTCTTGTTGATCTTTGTGTTCAGAATTTACGTCCGTGAGATCACGTCCCAGTTTACACTGGTATGCGGAAGGAAATGGCAATTCTGTGTTTATGACAGACTATTTAAAATGGGCAAGAAAGAGTCTCTTATAACAAGGTTATATTGTATTGATTTGCCTTTCAAGTATTTATTTATTTATTATATGTGCCATTTCTGAAAAATGAAAAGCACAACAAAAATTCATGGCTATTTTCAGCTTCCAGGGAGCTGGATAGATGTAAGAGTGTATTTATGGGGTATTTATTTCCTAATATATGCAATGGAGTTGATTCTAAATGATTTGACATTAGAAGCAGAATATAAATCTCAACAGGCACAAGTAGAGTTAAGGTTTGTGTTAAATCTTTGCCTAAAATGCCCCAAAGCAAGTTATAAAAAATTCCTTCCCATGCATCAAATTAAATCTAACCTTACTGGGCAGCCAGTGATGAAACAGGACTCCCAGACCACTTTGTATGGATCATAGCATCCATCATCAATTTATATTCAATTTGTGCAGAAAATATCTTGTTTTCCTCACTATAATGTACATTTTTAAAGATGTTAGTTTTGGCCTTTAGCACATGCATATAAGTAAAGCTGTGGAGGAAGAAATTACTATTTATCCAGCTCCTCCTATGTGCTGAGTACTGTTCTGGGCATTCTGATAATGGTTAACATTTCTACAGAGCTTACTGTGTGCTAAATATTGTGTCTTAAGTGCTTTATATACATTATGCACTTACTCCTCATAGACACCATGTGATTAGATATCGCCTTCCCCATTTTGCAGATGAAGAAACTCAGACTCTGAGAGATTGTGTATCTTTTCTAGAGTTAGCCAGGTCATGATTGGTGAATTCAGGCTAAGAACCAGATTTGATTGATTGAAAGCCCGTCTTTTCCCATTAATCTCCAAATTGTGTCTTAACACCTTGGAATGCATGTATAACTGAAAATTTGAGGAATATATCCTTTTACTGAAACTAAGAGTTGCTAAAACATAAAAATCCTCTCTTAGAGAGAGACCCAATAGAGAATATAATGCTCATCCATTCATACAACAAATACTTATTGCTGATTTACTGTGTGCCACACATTGTGCTAGAATCTAAAGGTACAGAGATAAAAGATTGTCCTGGATCCTCACTGATTCAAAGTCTTTGGGGAAGACAGACAATTAAAAAAAAAATGTACAATATCATGCTGCTACTCTAGAAATGTTCAGGGCCTGGGGGTGCAAGGAGGTTATCAAAGGCATTCCAGAGCATCAGACAGCCCAGCTGAGTCTTACAGACCAGGAGCATTGAAACACGAGAAGAGAGAAGGGGAGAGGGGAAGCAAAACCCTTTTTTTAACCTCTCATTTCATTCGAAAGCTATTTTTCAACTCATTCACTTGCACCCATGGCAGCAGCTTGATGTGAGAAAACTCTTGTTGGCAGAGGGGAGAGAGAAAGGAAAAAGGAGAGAAAGGGAGAGAGAGAGAGAGAGGAGAGAGAGAGAGAGAGAGAGAGAGAGATAGAGATAGAGGAGATCCTCCTGAGATTTCACTGCAGTTTGCAGTTTGGTATTGTCTTTATCTGGTTTGGGAAATTATACGCTTTCTCAGGAACTGATTGTCATTTTTGATTTTCTGTAAAGGAGGTTGTCAGTTAAAAGACTGCCAAACTTTTCTAAAATTCTGCCCTGTCACTTGCTTCCCTTCTCAGCAGTCTTTTGCTTCCCTAGACTGACACCATCAGCTCCTGCAAAAGGTGGTGCTGATTCCCTTAATAGCCAGATTGAGATCTAACACAAAGGCTGCTACGGGCCAGGGAGGATGGGAAGAAATAAGCAGCAAGTTAAACAGCTACTATAATTGCATTTATTCCTAGGCCAGGGGTGGGGAACCTGCCATCTTAAGGCCACATGTGGCCTTCTAGGTCCCCAAATGTGGCCTTTTAACTGAGTCCAAATTTTACAGAACAAATCCTTCTGTATTTGTTAATACATTTTTGTTTGTATTTTCTATTTTTATTTTATTTTTAAAATAAGCATATTTAAAATACCAAAGAATAAAATAAGTTTCAACGAAATAATCCTCCCAGATTGATGGCACAATCAGAACCTTAGTGAGCCATAAGGGCTAATTTGACAGCTGCTACCCTCATGATTTAGTTTTAACTTCCCCCACCTGACTGGCGCCACAACCACAAGAGGCTTGTTGGCAAGAGTTTATGGGGGTGGAGTACACCAGTCTGTTACCAGCTTTTGACAACGGTGCACTGTGTTTCTGTTTGAAGTGGAATTTTGAATAGTTCCACAGCTCGACAGTATTTTTTAATTCTGTCTGCTTACCAGCCCGTTATGTCAAAGAAGACCAAGAGAACACTGCAGGAAGAAAACAGATTTTTTTTAGTGAGGATTGGGAATTGCAGTATTATCTTGTTTCTGCTAAAGATAAGATGATTTGCTTGCTTTGTGACACTGCAATATCAACATTAAAGAAATTCAATGCTCATCAGCATTATAACACTCATAAGGACACAAATATTTTAAATTAGAGGGAGAGGTGCAAAAGGTTGTATTGTAGAAATTAAAAGTTGAAAAGCAAAAGCAAAGACAGTTCTTTCAAGCAGCAATAAGACCAGGGCATAATGCCACTGAAGAAAATTAAAAAGTAGCTTATATACTCGGGGGAAAGAGGGGAGCCACTCAATGATATAGAAATTTTAAAGGAATGCATCATTGAAGTTGTAGGATGCTTGGAACCCATAACATTTCAAAGAATAAATAACTGCCTCTTTCAAGGAGAACCATAACTGATTGGCAGCGTGAGTTAGCCTTCAATTTAATACAACTTCATGCAATACTTCAAAAGGAAAATATATATTATTCAATCACTTTAAATGAATCCACTGATACTACTGACTCTGCACAGGTTTTATACTTCATTCAGGTCATAACAGAAGATTTTCTTTGCTACAAAGAGTTACTCACTTTGGGCACTCTTACAAACAGATCACAGGGAATAGATATCTTCAACTTTCAAGATAAATGTCTTGAAGTAGACTGAATTTGGTAAATGCAGTGAATGTATGTACAGATGGTGTACCTTCCATGAAAGGAAAACATGAAGGGTTTTTTGCACAGATAAAAAAAAAAGTATTTACAGATCCAGATGCTCTCATTTCTTTTTATTGTATCTTGCATCAGCAAAATCTCTGTGCTAAAGCTACTATTTTAAGTGACACTTTGCAACAAGTTATAAGTATTGTTAACTATATTGGTGCAAATGCAACATGGCATCATCAGTTTCTTAACATGCTAAAGTTAGGATGAGATATTCAGTGTGGATTTGCCTTATCATTCTAAAGTGCATTGGTTATTGCAGGGACAGGTGTTATCCAAAATTTTATCTCTGTGAGAACAGATTGTTAAATTTTATGAAGAACCGAATCAGCAATGTGAATTATTGAAAGAAGATTTCTATAGGAGTGCAGCTGTCTGTGTGATATCATGTCAAATCAAAATGACTTGAATATTTCTTTGCAAGGTAAAACTAAGTCTATATATGATATATGGCAAAAAATCCAAGCATTTTGAAATGAACTCTCTTTTCAAAACTTCCTCTTCAAAAAGAAATTTCAGATGTTTTCCCAAGTTAGCAAAGGTCACTGATGAGCAGGGTGATACATGTGAATCATTTGAAGAATACGCAGCTGTTACAGACCTATTAATTGGAGAATACAATGAAAGGTTCACTAACTTTGAGAATCATGACATCACACTCAAATTAGCATTTCAGCCTCACTTAGTGGATATCAACAAGGCACCTAAAGAACTACAGAGAGAATTGATTGAGCTTTCCGTAGATGACATTTTAAAGTCGTTTGATGCTAAGAAAAATCCAATTGAAATATGGAAAAATGCAGTAGAATACCCACACCTTTGCCAACATGCCAGAAAAATGCTTTCTTGTTTTCTAAACACTTATTGGTGCAAATCTACATTCTCCAACCTAACCCAAATCAAGATGCACTTAAGGTCACAAATGACTGATACCCATCTAGAGGCTCAACTGCAACTGCGGACCTCCATGTTGCAACCAAATATTCAAATGCTTTCCACCCAAAAGAAGACACAACACAGTCATTAAAGGTTAGTTAACTTTAAAATTAACAAACAGTTTTCATATTTTGAAATTATTAACTACACAGTAGTTAGATTCTTACAAAATAATATATATTTTTAAGTATATCTAGTTGAAGTTTCTTAAATGTGGCCTTATTTGATTACAGCTAAATTAATGCAGCTTTCCAAAAAGGAAAGGTTCTTCACTCCTGTCCTAGGCTCTAGGTCAAACCAGAGTAGTCGGGGAGTGAAATACAGGGCTTTCTAGAAGTGCTGTAAGAGTGAATTACAGTAAGAGTGAATTACAGTACAAGTGGAGGGCCATAAACCTCTGCAGACTTCAAAGCTGGCAATCACTAATCATCGCAATGGCAGGGCAGCAGACTTTGCTAATGATAGTGCATCCAGCAAGTGGACCCTTTCCTTTGGAAGGTTGTACCTGTCTCCCACCCCAGATTCTCCCCTTTCCTCCCTCCCTATCCCACAATTACTGGTAGAGAGTTTCTCATACAATGTGAGCTCAAAAAATGTATGCTTTAATAAATTTTACACTTTAAAGCAAGAATGATATTGCTTTTGGGAAAATGGGAGCATTTTCTCTACCTCCTTCTTCTGGTACATTCTCATCTTAGTCCAGCACTGGCACAGATATTCTTGTTTTTCACTTTTTCCATGCCTGGGCTTTTTTTAGTACCCTCATGACAGACTAAGTATTGTTTTCACTTAGTTCTATTCTTGTTGACTTGCATATTGTCTAATGCAAACCTTATCCTCTTAGGACACTGCAGTCCCTCTTCCTCCTCGCCCCCTCAGCAGCCTTCCTTTTCTATATATACACCTTCGATTTTGAGCAGTTCTCCTACCTTGTCACAATCCCATGTAAAGACACATAAACTGTAGCATCTGTGTGAATGCCTGTCTCCATTGCGAGGTTTTAAATTACTTGGAGTTTTCTCTCTCTGAGGCTTAATAATGCCCCTATTTAAGATTTTTAGGATCTACAACATTTATATTCTTCATTATGATTTTATTTATCCCCACTCCCTTGCCTTGAATTGATCCTAATGAGTGTTTACTGATAGTTTGACATGACTGTAAAAAGTTGGCTAAATCGTCTTCTCCTTAGGCCACACATCTGCCACCCAAATGCTTTCTTCCTATGAAAATATTTGGTTAAAGGAGGAAAAATAACACTGGAGAAATATCTTAGATCTGTTTTGAAGACACCTAATTTCAGACAAACATGAAATTTTCTGTATTTTTCATACCTCAATCACAGCTCATATCAGACTGTATATTAATGATTAGTGCATGTTTCTCTGTTTCTGCATTGGTGTATACTTCAAGAACAGAGGTTTGTTCTTACTCCTCTCTGTGTTCCCATCACCCAGGATAATGCCTGGCATATAGCAGGCCCTGCATAACGAGTCTTGAATGTATCTTTTATCACTACCATCTCTCAGGAGTACCCGAGTTTTAATTTTCCCAGTGAATATTACATAAAATTCATACTATTCAGATTCAAATCATGCTTTCTTGATTTGCATTACTGTGTCAGAATTTATGCCACTGTTCTACACATCCAAATGCCCTTTTACATTGTGAATATGTTTTGAACAAACACATATTAGAACATTCAATTATGCAACCAACTTGAGAGAGTGCATTTGAAATTATGAACATATGTGATACAAAAACAGAAAGGTAAAAATTAGCATCTCAAATCTTCTAAGGAAACATAAAGGATCTAAGAGATGGGCTGTGTCTGTATGATATATAAAATGTTAAGAAGAACAGTTCAGTTAAATCTTTGGAGGCTATACTTCCTTACTCAAATTTCCTATTATTTAATGAATGCCAAAGCCTTCAAAGCCAGTACTGATGGATTAACTAGCTATTCCGATTGTAATCAACTATAAAAGGAAACAAGATTCCCACATGTATTTTTGTCCACCGATTCACCTGGGGTAAAGTGGGAGCTAAAAAATGTACCAAGTCTGCATCTCAAGCTTAAGTAAAAAGGCACTATCCTTGAAACAGAGAAGTAGGAAGCCTGAACGAGAACCCCAAATAACATTTTCACAAAGACAACAAAAATGCTGCAGTATGAGGGGGAGGAATTCAAACTGAAATGAGCTGGCAGAGGAGCTGCGCTGTGGAAACTCCTCAGCTGCTTCCTGGAAGAGATAAATCTTCAGAAGCCCTAAAAAGGGAGAAAAAGCATCTTCTGTGTGAGTATGGTAAAAAAAAAAAAAAAATAGGCAGAAAAGATTAGAAGCTATTTGTAGGTAGGCATGCATGTCCAAGCTTACCCTACCTCAGGAAAGGAAGGGGGTTGGAAGAATGAATTCTGGATGAAGTGCTTTTGGGGAAGATGAAAAGATCTAGATGTTAGGGTATTCCTTTGTCTGGACCAGGGATATATTGGCAGCCTCTTAACACATATTGTACACAAGACATTTTTTGGGGGGCTTCTGTGGCTTTATATCTTACTAGGAAAATTTAGAAACTATCTCTTTTTATTTCTATAGAGTTTATATATAATGCAGAAAAGATCAAATGAAAATTGAAAAGTAAATGTGAATAATCTTCTGCATCTTGCTGATAGTAAAGATGCACTAACAATAAAACTGGGTGGGTTTTCTGAAGGTCCCAATGGTGGGAGCGGGTTGTGGAAGAGAATCAAATGTCAGAGAGGAAAGCGTACATTAGAAGCCAGGTGAGTCTTTATCAATCCTTTCAGTATATATTTATTGAAAATCTACTATAGGTTAGGCATTATGCTGGGTTCTAGATAAAGAGTAAAGAATAAAACAGACAAAGTCCCTGTCCCCGTGGTACCCATCGATTAGTAAGAGTTGATTAAATAGTCACTGAATGAATTTATGATGACATTTTGCCAACAGATACAAAAGAAAAAACATATTTCGAGAGAAAGAGATTAAGGTATTTGAGGAACTGAAAGAAGTGTTCTAGTTCCATTTTTGCAAGTTACTTGCATTTTGGAAAGTTACTCAATGCCTTTGAGCCTCAATTGTCTCAGCTATAAAACAGAGATAAAAATAGCTACTTCATAATGTGTGAATAAAATGAGATCGGTAAAGTATCTAACAAAGATCTACTTCGGGATCTTATGGATAACTGAGAATAAACTAGAAAACTAGTTATGTTGCCAACAACCTAATCTATGTTTTCTTCCCTTCCCAGTCTAACTGTCTTAGGACTTGACCTCAGACTAGGTTGGTGTAGATTACTGACAGTTGAACTTCAAGGTCAAATACATTACCTTTTCCTGTGCTCTTAGTCTAGGATCCTCTTCTTTCATGACCAATTAACTACAGATACAACTTCTAAATCAAAATGTATTTAAACTCTCCTTATAATTACTCAATTTGGCAGTCATTGCTTCCAGCCTCATTTTTTGAAGTGGTAAAAAGGATCTTAGCTCTTTACTTGGACCAGGGTTCTGAATACTCTGTCGTTGGCCTATGTATTTCATATTTTAAACACACTTCTAGTACAGAAGGTTTATTTTTGGTGTTGGGCATTCTGGAAGGCCTGAAGTTCAAGGCTATCTGGCATAAAGAGGAGTGATGATGTTTCAGGCCTAACAATTAGCAAGGTGTGGGGAACATAGCTGAGCACTGCTTTGGAGATTCAGGGTCTTGCAATGCCCTCGGTCTGGTCAACATGCTAATTAATTAATTGAAAATCCTGCACAGGAGGAGCTGAAAATGAGCGAGACAGAAACTCTGGGCCATACCTCAGAAGTTGCTTTCTTTACAATGAAATCCTTGTATATTTTTATTTTTAATGTTTCCCCTCTTTATTCTGGTTCATCAAGTGATCCAAAAGATTTAGTTCTGATTATTTAATATTTTAAGAATTGGATTTGAGAGGATCTTAGCATTTAAAATTGAAAATTGTTGATGTGTAAATCCATTTCCTCTGCCCACACTTCAGCCACATATTTAACGGGCAGACTGTGGATTCAGAGTCAATTTTTCCTAACCTGGAAGTCATTTCTAATTCAGGCAGCGCAATATTAGGGAAGCACCAACTGCTAAATCTTACTGTGCATCATTCAAGAGAAGCTTAAAAACAACAACAACAAAAAACACTGCTTCTTGGGCTCTATCTCAGATACAGAGAATGAGAAATTCTAGGGGTAGAATCTCCAAGTCTGTAATTAAAAAAAAAAAAATCTCTCCAGGTGATTCTGGTCCATGAGGTTTGTGAATACGACTCTTGAGTACTAGCAGAAAGCAAGTGGAAAGTGGCCGTGTGTATTTTGTGCTTGTGTGAATCCCTTTTTGCTCTTAGGTACATTTCTGACAGTCATTGCAGGTGTAACCAGTGAGTCTGCTGATCACAGAAGTTCCTCTCTCTCTCTCTCCCTCTCATTATGCTTCAGATGTGTTGCAATTCAAAAACGAAGCTCCATTTCAAGTATTGGGAGAGAAAGTAACATTGCTAACTTATAAATATTCTCCTTTCTTTCTTTTTTTTTTTTTTTTGTAGTACTCAGCTGAGAAAATACTGAAAATAGGGCGTGCATGTGTGTGTATTTGTGTGTGTATGAGTGTGTGTTTTTTCTTGGAATAATAACAGCCATGATGAGAAGCCCTTTCATTAGGATTACAGCATAAGGGGGCTATAAAAACATCCTTAGGTAAATTGCGATTTTGTAAGCTGCTCAGTTTGAATTATTCAGCTGCGGTTACTATGGAACCGGGAGCCTTGTTTACTTTGCAGAGGAAAATTCTAATGGTCCCCCAGTGTCCCCAGACTGTGGAAGAGCTCATTAAAGGAAAAGTACTGCTCTCTCTGTTAAAGACATACAAGCCAACAACAGAATGTACACCTCAGGGTTTTAGGTGTACCGTCCATTAGGCAGAGCTTGCACTTTCAGATTGAGGGTTGCTCCTTGAGTGAAGGTATCTCCTTGCTGGAAATAGTTATTATGCTTAGGTCAACTCGATTCCATGGATCTGACATTTTGGAATAAGGTGCCTAGCTCAGTCCTCTTTTATGGTGAGTGAAATAATACTTTTAAACCATTTATTTATTTAACACCTGCTATTTTCTCCTTATACTGCTAGTGATTTATGGATATAATTTCATGTAATTCTACTGATGAGTCTAAGGAAGGATTACTTTATTTTACAAAGGAAGAAACTGAGACTCAAAGTAGTCAGGTAAATTACCCGAGTAAGTAAAAGAGCCTGAATGTGAACCAAGTTCTAACTTTAAATCCTGGACTTCACCACTAAGGATATATGGTACTGCTCAGTGGTATGGAGGCCTTTGATTGCTGTTACTCAATTATTCTCTAAAAACCAGGGGTTTTGGAGAATACTGCTGTCCCAGCTGAGATTATGGGGACATTGTAGTTGCAATACTTTGCCCCTTATCCCACTGCAGGTGCCAGGAATTTGCACCCCACTAAGTGACCACAGCTTTGTTCTTCCTTATTTGGGATTATGAGGTTCTAGGACATTGCAAGGGAGGGTGGAGAGCAAAGTCTTGAGATGGGCTAACATTGACCTTAAAAGCAGACGATGGTCAGGACTTGGTGGGATACACATAGGCAGTGGTGCAGTCTGCTGATGTATGGCTAGCTCAACCTGACCAGGAAGAAGTTAAGGCAAAGCGAATCGAATTTATCAAGTTTACAAAGGAAACTAGTGAATAGTGAATTTGGCAAAAGGAACCAAAGCATCTTTCTGATTCATTTGTAAAATCAAAGTATTTTATTGACTAAGGGGTCTTAGAGATGATTTAGCTCAGCTTTATATTACACGGGAAGAAATTGAGAGCTGCAGAGATGAACAGACTTGTCCGAGGAGTCCAAAGGCCTGGAGAGTGGAAGGGCGAGGAGTAGAACCCCAGTCTTCTTCTGAGAGACCAGCTTTTCCACACAGCATCACACACCTCTCTTGTCAAGGGTCAGTCCACTGGAGGATGTGCCTAGAGCAGCAACCTCTGGCTGGGGGGAGGGGAGAACTGGGTATAGACAGCTGGACTTTGGCAAAGAACAGGACATAGTTGAGGGGGCAGGTGAAGCTTAATATAAAAGAACAAGGCAAGGGGATCCAGATGACAGCCAAATTGTACCTACTTACCATTATACCCAGGGTTGCCTGAGGGGCTGGAGGAGATACCCTTGATGTCAGGCCTCCAGCAGGCTATGAAACCTCAATTAGTGAAGCAAATTGCATTCCTTAGAAGAAAGCTGGAAGTATCATTACATTTTTTTTCTCTAGGTTTTATTTCCTCTATTTTCACCTTTCCTATGCTAAAGCCAGGGAGGTTGTCTCCAATTACTTTTGTGTCTGTGAGCTCCTTTTTATCTATTTATTTATTTTTTAAAATATATATTAATATACATTTAATTAACACAATTTTCAAATAGCTAGAAATGAAGATTACAACACAAAGAAATGATAAAGGTTTGAGGTGATGGATATGATAATTATCCTGATTTGATTATTACACATTCATTGTATACATGCTTCAAATTTCACACTATAACTCATAAATAAGTGAGCTGCTTTGAACTTCCATTCCTAGTGCCAGTTCCCAATGTTTCCTCCCAAATACTAAAGGCAGTGTCTCTTCACAAGAGGCTCTGGGCCAGTGATGCTGAAGTGCCTGGTGTCCTCAAAGTATGTTTCAACTTTCATAGAAAAGAATAACAAGGTGGAAGATGAGCAAGGAATTGAATTGCCCATGGAGCTTAGAGATGCTTTTGGGGAGTAATTCTCAAAGTTCAATGTGCATAAAATTGTTTAGTGAGATTATTAAAAATGTGCATTTCTGGGACCCACCTCCTGACCTAGAGTTTTTTTTTTCTTTTTTTTTAATCCTTTTTAAAAATTTATTTCCATAGATTTAGGGGGTATAAGTGTTTTTTGTTAGATGGATGAATTGTATAATGGTGAAGTCAGGAGCCATCCCCAGAACAGTGTACATGGTACCCAATAGGTAATTTTTTATCCCTCCCCCTTCTAATTTCCAATGTCCATTACGTCACTCACTTTATGACCATATTTACCCTTGGTTTAGATCCAATTTGTAAGTGAGAACATGTGGTGTTTGTTTCTCCATTCCTGAGTTACTTCGCTTATGATAATGGTCTCCAGTCCCATCCAAGTTGCTGCAAAAGACATTATTTCATTCTTTTTTATGATCCACTCATTAGTTGATGGACATTTAGTTTGACTCCATATCTTTGCAATTGTGAATTGTGCTGCAATAAACGTTTGGGTGCAGGTGTCTTTTTGATATAATGACTTCTCTTCCTTTGGGTAGATACCCAGTAGTGGGATTGCTGGATTGAATAGGTCAACTTTTAGTTCTTTGAGGAACATCCATATTGTTTTCTACAGAGGTTGTACTAATTTACATTCCCACCAACTGTGTATAAGTATTCCCTTTTCAACTCATCTGTGCCAACATCTGTTGTTTTTTAACTTATTGATAATGGCCATTCTGATAGGAGTAAGGTGGTATCTCATTGTGGTTTTTATTTGCATTTTCCTGATGATTAGTGATGTTGAGCATTTTTTTCATGTGTTTATTGGCCATTTGTGTATCTTCATTTGGAAAATGT
This sequence comes from Eulemur rufifrons, assembly GCF_041146395.1. Lineage (NCBI taxonomy): Eukaryota > Metazoa > Chordata > Mammalia > Primates > Lemuridae > Eulemur > Eulemur rufifrons. The sequence goes on from NC_090990.1 coordinate 52,538,053, forward strand.
CTGTTCAAGTCTTTTGCCCACTTTTTGATGGGGTTATTTGCTTTTTTTCTTGCTAATTTATTTGAGTTATTTGCAGATTCTGGATATTAGTCCTTTGTCGGTTGTATAGTTAGTGAATATTTCTCCCATTTTGTAGGTCGTCTATTTACTCTGTTGATTATTTCCTTTTATGTGTAGAAACTTTTTAGTTGAAGTCCCATTCATTTATTTTTGTTGTTGCTCTGTTGGCTTTTGGGGTCTTACTCAGAAATTCTTTGCCTAGTCTAATGTCTAGAAGAGTTTTTCCTACATTTTCTTCTAGAATTTTTTGTATTTTAGGTCTTACATCTAAGTTTTTAATCCATCTTAAATTAATTTTTGTATATGGTGAGAGATAGGGATCCAGTTTTATTCTTCTGCATGTGGCTATCCAGTTTTCCCAGGACCATTTATTGAATAGGGAGTCCTTTCTCCAGTGGATGTTTTTGTCTGCTTTGTTGAAAATCAGTTGATTGTAGCTATATGGTTTTATTTCTGGGTTCTCTATTCTGCTCCATTAGTCTGTGTGTCTACCTTTATATCAGTACCATGCTGTTTTGGTTACTATAGCCTTATAGTATAATTTGAAGTCAAGTCATGTGATGACTCCAGATTTTCTCTTTTTGCTTAGGATTGCTTTGGCTATTCAGGCTTTTTTTGATTCTATATGAAATTTAGGATTGTTTTTTTAATATCCCTCATGAACATAGATGCAAAAAGCCTTAACAAAATACTAGCAAACTGAATCCAACAGCATATCAAAAGGATAATTCACCATGATCCAGTGGATTTTATCCCAGGGATGCAAGAATGGTTCAACATAGGCAAATCAATAAATGTAAGTCACCACATAAATAGAATTAAAAACAAAAACCATATGATAATCTCAATAGATGCAGAAAATGCATTCAATAAAAATCCAGCTTTATGATAAAAACTCTTAACAACATAGACATAGAAGGAACATAACTTAAAATGATAATAGCCATATATAAGAAACCCACAGACAACATCATACTGAATGGGAAAAATGTTGAAAGCATTCCCCCTAAAAGCTGGAACAAGACAAGGATGCCCATTCTCATAACTTCTATTCAGCATAGTGCTGGAAGTCCTAACCAGAGCATTCAGGCAAGAGAAAGAAATAAAGGGCATCCAAATCAGAAAAGTGGAGGTTAACTTTGCCCATTTGTCAATGATATGATCTCATATATCTAGAAAATGCTAAAGATTCCTCCAAAAGACTCTTAGAATTGATAAATTCAGTTAAGTCTCAGGTTACAAAATTAATGTACACAAATCAGTAGCATTTCTATACACTAATAACAATCAAGCAGAGAATCAAATCAAAAGCTCAATACCATTTACAATAGCTGCAAAGAAAATAAAATACCTAGAAATATACTTAACCAAGCAGGTGAAAGATCTCTGCAAGAAAAACTTCAAAACACTGGTGAAAGAAATCGTAGATGACAAAACAAATGGAAAAATATCCCATTCTCATGAATTGGAGGAATCAATATTGTTAAAACATCCATATTGCCCAAAGTGATTTATAGATTTAATGCAATTCTTATCAAAATACTGAGAATTTTGATTCAGAAAACCTGGACTCAGAAATTTGCCTCTTTTAAAGAACCACAGGTGATTTGTTGGTGAGGAGTCTCTGGACTAAATATGGAGAAATATTTATTTATATTTTTAAATTTTTTTGTATTTTTTAAAAATAATTTTTTGTGTATATTTAAGGTATGCAACATGATGTTTTAAGATACAAATATAGCAAAATGTTTACTATGGTGGAATATATTAACATACCCAACATCTTATATAGTTACTCATTTTTGCCATCTCTGTGGCAACAGCAGTTATAATCTACTCATTTAGCAAAAATACTGAATGTAATAGACTATTAACTGTAGTCCTCATGTTGTACATTACGTTTCAACTTTCTCATCCTATATCTTTGCTACTTTGTATTCTTTGACCTACATCTCCCCATTTCCTCCCCATAACTCTTGTAACCAATGTTTTATTCTCTCTATATATTTCTATATTCCACGTATAAGTGAGATCATACAATATTTTTCTTTCAATGTCTGGCTTATTTCACTTAGCCTAATGTCCTCCAGGTTTATGCATGCTGTGGCAAATGTCAGGATCTCTTTCTTTTAAAAGATTGAATAATATTCCATTATGTATATACCACAATTTCTTTATCCATTCATCATCCACTGATAGCTAGGTTGTTTCTATGTCTTGACAATTGTGTATAACTCTGCAATGAACATGGGAGTGCATATATGTTTATGAGGTGGTGATTTCATTTGCTTTGGATGTACACTCAGAAAAGGACTGCTGGGTCATATGGTAGTTCTAGTTTCAATTTCTTTAGAAATATCCATACTGTTTTCCATAATAGTCATGAATGATATTTTGTATTTATGTGGTATCAGTTGTGATGTCTCCTGTTTCATTTCTGATTGAGCTTGAGTCCTTTCTCTTCTATTTCTAGTTAATCTAGCTGGAAGTTTATCAATTTTGTTTATCTTCTCAAAGAACCAACTTTTGTTTCATTGATCCTTTGTATTATTTTTTGGTTTCTGTATTGTTTAGTTCTGCTCTGATCTTTATTTCTTTTCTTCCATCAGCTTTGAATTCAGTTTGTTCTTCTTTTTCTAGCTCTTAAGGTGTAACATTAGATTGTCAATTTGTGATCTTTCTTTCTTTCTGATGTACGTATTTAAAGCTATGGACTTGCCTTTTTGCACTGCTTTTACTGTATCCCAGAGTTTTTGGAAGTTTTGTCATCTTTGTTATTTAATTTGAAAAATCTTTTGATTTCCATCTTGATTTTTGTCATTGACCCAATGATTGTTCTGCAGCAGGTTGTTTAATTTCCATGTATTTGTGTAGTTTTGAGAGTTCCTCTTGGAATTTACTTCTAGTTTTATTCCACTGTGGTCTGAGAAGGTACTTGGTATGATTTTGATTTTTCTGAATTTTTCAAGACTTATTTTGTGGCCTAACATATAATTTATCTTGGAAAAGTTCCCTTGTGTTGGTGAGAAGAATGTATATTCTGAAGTTTTGGGAGTAGAATGTTCTGTAAATGTCTGTTAGGTCTATTTGTTATAGATTCCTGTTTAAGTCCCTGTTTCTTTGTTGATTTTCTGCCTTAATGATCTGTCCAGTTCTGCCAGTAGATTGTTGAAGTCCCTGGCTATTATGATGTTGCTGTTTATTTCCTTGCTTAGATCTAGCACAATTTGTTTTATGAATCTTGGAGCTCCTGTGTTAGGTGCACATATATTTAAGATTGTTATATCTTTTTTGAATGGCTCCTTTTATCATTGTATAATGACTGTCTTTGTCTTTTATTTTTTTAACATTGTTAATTGAAAGTCTATTTTATCTGGTAGGAGAATAGCTACTCCTGCTCACTTTTGGTTTACATTTGCATGGAATGTTAATGTTTCTTCCTACCCCTTTACCTTGAGTTTATGAAGATCTTTGCAAGTTAAATAGGATTCTTACAGACAGCATATATATATATATATTTTTAATTCATTCAGCCAATCTATACCTTTTAAGTGGAGCATTAAGACCATTTACATTCAGGTATTGATGTGAGATACTGTTCTGTTTATCAGGTTGATTGTTACCTAGTTGCTTTGTTTTCTCCCTTGTGTTAATGTTTTATTTATAAAAGCTATAAATTTTAACTTTCAGGTGTTTTCACACTGGTGGGTATTGATTGTTCTGTTACATGCATAAAGCACTTTTAAGCATATCTTTTAGGGTAGGTCTAGTGGTGACAAATTACCTTAGTGTTTATTTGTCTGGGAAAACTTTATTTCTCCTTCATTTTTGAAACTTAGTTTTGTAGGATACAAAATTCTTGTCTGGCAGTTATTCTGTTAAAAAAGACTAAAAATGAGATCCTAATCCCTTCTGGTTTGTAAGGTTTCTGTTGAGAAGTCTGCCATTAGTCTGGTGGGTTTTCCTTCTTAAGTTACTTGATGCTTTCATCTTGCAGTTTGTAGGATTTTCTTCTTCACCTTGACTTTGGCCAGAGTAATGATTATGTGCATTGGTGAAGTCCTATTTCCCATGAATCTTCCAGACGTTCAATGATCTTCTTGTATGTGGATGTCTAAATCTCTAGTGATACCAAGAAAATTTTCCTCAATTATTCCCTCATAAGTTTTCCATGCTTTTTGATTTTTCTTCTCCCTTGGGGATACCTATGCTTCTTATATTTGTTCACTTTACATAGTCCCATAATTCTCAGAGAGATTGTTCAATATTCTTGAGTCTTTTTTCTACCTTTTTAGCTTACTGCATTAATTCAAAGGCTTTGTCTTTAAGCTCTGAAATTCTTTCTTCTGCTTGGTCTAGTCCATTGTTAAAACATTTCTACTGCATTTCAAAATTCCCTACATGATGCTTTCACTTCTAGAAGTTCTGTTACATTTTTTTCTTACATTAGCTATATCGAAGTGAATTTTTCATTCATGTCCTGAATTATTTTTTTTGTTTGTTTGTGTTCATTTTTAACTTTCTCTTCAATCCTAGTGATCTTACTTTCCATCCATATTCTCAATGCCATGTCTGACACTTCAACAATTTCCTTTTGATTGAAGTCTGTTGCTGGAGACCTATTGTGATCCTTTGGGGATATCAAAACAGCCCATTTTTCCATGTTGTCAGAGTTCTTATGCTGGTTCCTTTCCATCTGAAACCTCTTCTCTCAGCTTAAGTTAGGTAGCTCTGCAGTACACCTGTTCTCCTCTGCTGGGAACTCTGTTGCTCAGTGAGGAGAATGAGAGGTCCCTGGATGGTGCACTTGAATCCTATTCTGGAACACTGACCAGGCAGAAAAGGGGTGGATGCACTACGAGCCTTTAACATTGCTGTACTCCTGCTTCTCTCCATTCCCCTATTGTTATCACGGGCACTGGGCACATGCAGCATGAGCATTTGCCCTGCCCAAGTCTGGCAGTGGCAGAATTACTCAGGTGATGGCAGTGGCAGCTGCACCATCCAGACGGCAGTAGTGGGCGCCTGGGACTGCAGGTGCTGTCCACCACCCCCAGCCCAGCAGGGGTGATGGGGAGGCAGCAGCTCTGGATCTGACCCCTGAGTAAACACAGTGCTCTCTCTGGGGCTGGGACCTCAAAATGACACCAGCTGCAGTGCCGAGTTTCATAAGCCAGCAGGACCCTGCTGTGCCTTCTCTCCAGAGCAAAGCTGCTGCATGATCTCCAGTCAGCCTGCTGTGATAGAGTGGCCCTACTGCAGCTCCGACTGCAATGTCTGCAGGGGAAGTGTGAAGCCCTGGGGTTCTCTCCTCTTTCCCTTCCCCAGGTGTGGGTGCCTTTCCTGTGTACTTCCAAGCAGGTCCTGCCAAGCAGGTCACCCACTTCCCTTTCCTTCACTTTGGGTGCTTTCTATCACCTCTCTGTTGATGCCCAAAGATCTCTTAGATGACTGATCTGAAGGTGAATATCTCCTTGCCACTTTTGATTCTCTCCATGACAGCTGCATATGCAAGCTGCTTCTAGTCCACCATCTTGGCCCTCTCCCCTATCCATACTGTTTTCCATAATGGCTCTATCAATCTACATTCCCACCAACAGTGTACAAGGGTTCTTTTTTCTGCACATCCTTGCCAAAACTCTTGTCCTTTTGATGGTAGCTATTGAAAAAGGTATGAGGTGGTATCTCATAGTGGCTTTGATTTGTAGAGAAATACTCTAAATTTAGAGTCTTACCACTCAAAGTGTTGTCCTGGCCCTGGAATTTGGTACAAATATAGAATTTCAGGCCTCATCTCTAACCTTCTAAATCAGAATCTTCATTTTAGCAAGATTCCCAAATGATACCTGTGCACGTTAGAGTTTGAGAAGCACTGGTTTAGAGGGTGCACTTGTTTGTTAGGGGTGCCATAACAAAATACTGTAGACTGGGTGTCTTAAACAATAGAAATATATCTTCTAATAGTTCTGGAGGCTAAGGTTCAAAAGCAAAGTGTCTTCTGGTTTGGTTTCTTCTGAGGCCTCTCTCCTTGGCTTTCAGATGGTTGCCTTCTCTCTATGTGCTCACATGATCCTTTCTCTGCACATACATCTCTGGTGTCTGTGTATCTAAACATCCTCTTTTTATAAGGACACTGGTCAGACTGGATAGAGCCCACTCCAATGACCTCATTTTAACTTAATCACCTCTTTAAAGGCTCTGTCTCCAAATACAATTACATTCTGGGTGTACTCGGTGTTAGGGGTTCAACATAAGGATTTTGAGGGGACACAATTCAAGCCATAACAGAGGGTATGGTGACTGTTAGTAGTCCTACTTATATGCATGTCTATCATGAAGAACCCTGAGAAGAAGTTGTTCATCCATTCAGATCTAATGGGGGCCTGGAATTCCTAAACCCATTCTTTATCCTATGTTCTTCATCTTGGTAAATAGCTTACTTTGTCTAAGATAGATCCTTTGAAACCTAGTGCTCCCTCTGCCTTGCTGTTCATACTCAGTCACCACATCCTACCATGTTTACCTCTGCTATCTTTCCAATGTGACAATTCCAATACCCACTACTGTGATCCCTGCCTCCTCATCTCCCATCACACTAGGTATACACCTCAACTCACACAAGAGCTATTAGCTCACTTTTCTTGCTGATATATTGTCCTTTAGTCCTATTTTCTGAGTCTAGTCCATTATTTACATTAGCCAGAATGCTTGTTATAAAATAAAAGTCATGTCATGTCATTCTCCTGCTTAAAATCCTTCATGGATTGCATTGCCTAGGAATAAAATACATCTTCCTAGCATAGCTTACAAAGCTACTTATGACTTGGCACATGCTTCTGTTGGCAGCCCTCCCCTCCCTACTCCGATTCTTCAAACTGCTCTGTTCGAGAGCCACACTGGACTTCTTTTCCCCTACTTTCTTCTGTTTCATGTCTGAGCCTTTGCAAAAGCTATACCCTCTGCCTGAAACTCCATTTTGCTTTTATTTCTTCCCTCTCCTCCCCCTCCCCCATTAACTTTTTATTATCCTTCAAATCTCAGCCCATATATCACTTTCCCCCTAAAGCCTCATTTCTCTCAATTGTCTAGGGTAGGTGGCTGTCTTCAGGGCTCCTGTGTTGCTCATCACACTTTTTACCTCTTTACTTCCTGCAATGGACTGAAAATTCCTTGAAGGCAGGGATTGTGTTTCACTTACAACTGTATTTCTGATACCCACCCAGCGCTTGACAAATAGCTCACCTGTACTTGTGGAATGTATTAGTGGAGCCATTGTTTCTACAAAGGCCAAAAGGCTGAGAAGTGGAGAGCCTGAATGCAGGTACAAATAATTACCATTAATGTGACATTCTTAGGGAAAAATTTATACTTAGAAACAGGTATTAGAGAGAAGCACTTGGTTTTCTCCTAGAGATGTTAAAAAAAATTAGCCCTACAAGTATGTGGTTTTACAACCATGTGTGAATTTATAGGGAAAAAGGGACTGGCTATTTGAAGCTGGGATGGACACTGTGCCACCATAGCACTATGTCATTCCTCAAACAGCTGTCTCCTGTGAATGTCTGAGGTCACCCTCTTCCCAGAGTCCCTATGAATCCAGGCCTGGCCCTCCCTCATGATGAGGTGGCACAGAGAAAATGTCATCAGGCTTGCTTTGTCAGTCCTCCACAGCAACTCCGGGGAGAGAGCAGTCTAGTAGGAGTCCTTGCTTTTTCCTGGACTCTCTTTCTAGAATTGTTATTGTTACTGGGTCTCAGATAGTTGTCATCAATGCCTCTGTAGAGCAAGGACTTAAGATATTCAGCAAGGTTTAAAATATAGTTCAATGGCTCTTTCTCAACCAATACTTTATACAGTCCTTACAACAGTCACATGAGAAAAGTAGGATTACCCTTATTGAAGTTGACCAAGATTGTACAACTAGGAAGTGTAGAAGTTGGAGCTCATGTCTAAGTCTCTCTCACTCCAAGTGCTTGCTATTGCTCCTGCTTGGAATACTGCTCTCCACACCATGCACCCCACCCACTTTCCCTTCTGCTGTTTAATTCCTACTCATCCTCAAGGCAGTAGTTTAAATGTCCCTTCATCAAGGCAAAGCTTGAATAGGCACCTCACTCTTAACATGTCCAAAAGCAAAGTTGTGATTCCTGTCCTATTTCCAAAACTTATTCCTCCCATAATCTTCCCTAGCTCAGTCTTCCCTATCACATTTTTGTCCAGATACCAAAATGACCCAAGATAAGGTCATGGTGAAAGTTTTTTATTAAAGGCCTTATACTGGTTGCTGAGACTAAAAACCTTGGAGTCATTTTTGTCATTTCTCTCTTATTCCTAACTACCAACTCAATAATTAAATCTTAACAGCTCTGCCTTCAAAATATATCTAAAATCCAGCCAGCTCTCACCTCCACTGCGACCGTCATGTCTTCCTGGGATGACTGCGTTAGATTTCCAGACCAATCAGTTTGTTTCCACCATTGCGTACTCCCACTTCACCTCTAATTCTGCACAGTGATCGATCCTTTAAAAATGTGAGTTAGATCATTTCACCTTCAATAGCTCCCTGTTTTACCCAGAAGAGAAGCCCATTCCTTACAACAGCCCACCATCTGTGGTTCCTGGCTGCCTCTACCTTCCTGGCCCCTTCCCAAATCCACCCCTACCTTTGCCTGCTCCACTCCAGCCTCTTCCTATTCTGCAAGCATATTGAGCATTCTTCTGACTCAGAGCCTTTTGCACTTGCTGTTTCCTCTGCTGACAGGTTCTTCCTGCAGATATCCACATCTCTTTACTTTCTTCAGGTCCGTGCTCAACCATGACCCTATCAGAGAGGTAATTTCCTGACTAATCTATATAAAATAGCAACCTCTCACACTTGTCTCTTGTACTTAGAAGTATAGTTTCTTCATAGCATTTATTTCCACCCAATGTACTAAGTATTTATTTATTATTTGTCTCCCTCTACTATAGTGCAAGAACAGTTTTTAAGGGCAAGATCTTTTATTGTTGTTTTCTCTACCTTTAGAACTGAGGAGAGTGCTTAGAAAATATCTTTTAAATAAATAAATGAACAAATGACTTTCCTAACCCTCCAAACGAGCTTAGGCATTTCCATTTTATGTTCCTATTGCACATCTTCTTCATGCTATTCTTCAAATCATTAGTCATAGTTATTATTTGATAATGGTTCAATATCAGTTTTTCCTGATGAACCATAAATTCCATAAAGTCAGAGATCAAATCTGTTTTATTCACCACTGATTAACTATCTGTTAATAGAGCTAGTTAAACACAAAGGAAGTGCTTGATAAATACTGACTGATTTTGAAGACTTTTGCTTGGACAATTGGTGATGAGGACACCATTAATCAGGGCCTGAGACAAAAGGAAGCACGCACTTGACAAGGGAAGACAAAGTATGCACGCAGACAAATCACAGACCCAGAGCCCAAGGAATAAAATGGCATTAGAGATACAGAGGTTTAATGTCATGGAATATTGCTGGTATTTAAAGTTTTGGGAAAGTCTGAGAGTACAGGGAGGACATAGTTAGCTTGTAGGTAATAATAGCAACATCAACTAACATGTATTAAACACTCACCATATGCTATGCGCTGTTTTAAGTGCTTTACAAATATCAACCTATTTAATTCTTACAAAAACTTCATGCTGTAGGTACTATGAGAGTGCCCTTTAACACATAAAGAAGCTGAGACAAAAAGATGTTAAAGAGCTTGTCCAAGTTCACACAGCTGGTGGGTGTCCAAGTGTCAGATCCAGTCAGTCTGGCTCATGAGCCAAGATGGCTGGAGGAAGAACAGGGATATAGATCCTGCTGTTTCCTTCTATCATATTTTAGTACATGTCGATGAAAAAGGTCATTTTTCAATGAAAGAGCAAAATAAATTTCAGGGTTTGATACCTTGTCCTAAGAGTGTGGTGCCCTCATTCTTATTGAGTGCAAGTCTATGGACCAGCAATGGCTTTGCCTAAGCTGCTCCAGGCACTGAAATGGTCCATAGATAATGTGATAGCAAAGGTTTTCTGTTAAAGCACCTTGAATTGTTCTTGGCAGCTTATCCTCTGAAAGGAAGGAGCAACAGAAAAATGAACTGAAACATGCTTTGCATTGCTATGCCAGCTGCCTGTCACAGTCCAAAATAGCTGAGACTCTCCAGAAACTGTAAAATTGTCTTAAAGGTCCAATTACACTTTTGGTTTATCTGGTTTTCTTAAAAAGAAAGTAGTTTAATTCATTCAATGTTACTTTTTGTAAAAAACTGGTACTATATTCTATTTTGAATTGAGTTGGCATTAATGTAGGCTAAGTGGACTGCCTCCCTCCCGACCAGATGATGGGACTGCTTAAAAGCACCTGTTATATTTAAGTCACAATTGACATGTGCTTTTATTTTATCCACTTCTATGTTTTCATATTATTTATTGATATACTTCCTCATACCACATTAGATGTTTCCTATTCCCAGAAGAGCAATAAATACACTGAATGGAACACTTTCCTATGTGTGTAGTTGAAAATACAGATTTTTGATAGTACGTCTGCCTATCAAATTTTTAAAGAAACACGGTTTTGCTGAATTGCAGCTTCAGATAGAGATCTGTGCTTCTCGATAACTGCTTTAAGGGGGGAAAAAAACAACCCTCCAAATCTCCAAAGACTGTGCACATTTTTAAGTAAGACTCACAGAATCTGATTTCTCAAGATGTGCGTGGTGAAACAGACCAGCGTGATCATCAGCTTTGCACCTCATTAGGAGATTTTAGACAGAATCCTGCACCAGGGAGCCCCAATCAGCTGACTCGACAGTGAGGACATGAATTTTAAAGCAACTTCATGTATAGTTTCTAATAACACTGGGTTTGATCTTTAGTTTGGTTTTTTAATCAGTAGTCTTTACCTAGCAGTCGGTTTTATCTACATCAGTGATTATTTAAAGATTTCATTATTCATCTTTGTGAGCATTTGTGTGTGTGTGTGAGAGAGAGAGACAGAGAGAGACAGACTGATCACCAGAAGTCTTAACAATAAACTGTCAAAATTGAAAGTGAAAGTCCATCTCCACATTTTTTCCCTCCTGCCTCATTTTGTGGATTTCTCTGTTAATATTTAGGTGGGCAGAAGGACCACCCAAAGAACTTCCTCCTTTAAACATAATGATACAAATGTCCCTGCCATGGATGTGGCAAACACTACTGTGTTTTCACTAAGCTCCGCTTGCTCTTTCCTGGGGCCTTGGAGAGAAGCCCATTTATTTCTTGAGCATTCTGGATATCATTGACATTTCCTCTGACTGCGCCTCAGGCTGCAGTAGTGGTGAGGGCTTTTAACAGGAGGGTTAACTGCCTGAATGTCAGAAAGCTTCAACATCACATGCTTTACCAGCAAATAAATTCATGTATTTTTATACTTTCAGATGGGCCTGGGAGCAGGTCACATAATAACGGGTTACGTGGGGATGGGGAGTGTGGGGTGGGGCTTAGAGGGAAATTTCTGACCCTTCCTGCTCTCTCTGCATTTGAGTGTCCGTAATTATTAGTAGATCCTGCCTAGGGATTATGGTGATGGAGGATGGATTGGAGGCTCACAGAGCAACCTTGGTAATTATATATTTGTACTACCTTATACTCTGTGTACTTCAAAGCCCAACTTTAAATCCATCTAGCATAAGTATCAGGATGGAAACTGCTGGACCCATCAGAGCTAACTATTCTGGTCTCTAGACTCCTTCTGGCGATTAGAAGTGAAGCCTACCTGTCAGGTTTCTCTTGCTGATTGCTTCAGTGTCCTTGACTGAAAAATAGAGGTAATAATAGCACATTCCTCAGAGAGTTGTTGTGAAGATATAAGGAGCCAATACATGAAGAAGACTTAGATCAGGCCCTGACAAGAATATGTCTTGCTCAAAGTGTCCTCTCTCATCATGATATTCATCATGAGTTATGATTCCACATTGCTTCGCTATTGACCCAGTCTCTTCAAATAAAGTGGGGTAACCCCTCTCCCCAACTCCTTGGATAGCAGAGTAGGGCTGATTTCCTTTCTCTTGCAACACATCTAAAATGCTGAGCCTTATACGCTGTGGGCTATGAATGAGGTGAGAGGCTATGAAAGAGGTTGGTAAGGGTAAGGAGAACAGTCTGGTACAGTGGAAAAAATTTACGTTATAGGTGAATGACATCCAGTTTCTGAATCTTATGCATGATCTTGAAAAGGAGACAGAGGAAGAAAAGTATCAAGTATGAATACCTTCTATAAGTGAGGTACTGCACTATTCGTTTGCTTATGTTCTCACATGTTATATGTCCCTTGTAATTAAGTTATGGGGTCACCGAGATCTGTGAGGCAAATAACTGGCCCAATTCTCTTGGCAGAGCTCAGAGTCAGGCCTACTCTGCCTTCCAAAGTCATCTCTTGGGTCCTTTCTTTTGTTGGGTGAAGGGGGAAGGTGTTGGATCTAGATATTTCAAGGTGATTCTCAGATGTGCGGAGCAATTTTGCAACATCAGCTAGGTTTTCAGCACCATTTAGTAGGATTCTTCTCCCACTCCTCATAAATGATATTTCAAAACTTAATTTCTCTCTTATGTCCCACATTCAGGGATGTCCTCTACTACCTGAGCTCATGATGCTGCCTCCAACTTCACCGAGCACATTTGGGCTTTCAGGGCTGAATTACATTAATGTCCCGTCATAGACTCATTCATGATTATATCCATTATGGCTACTTCTCTTCTATCTCAGAGGCAAAGCAGTATAAATTAGTATAAGATTTATTGACACCTTACTTTGTGCCAGGAACTTTGCATAGATTAATCCTCACAACACTTTGAGGTAGGTACTATTACTAGTCACATTTTCCATAAAAGGGCACAGAGAATTGCTGTGGACTGAATTATGCCCCACCACCGATTTATCTAAGTCATATGTTAAAGCCCTAACTCCTAATGTGATGGTATTTGGAGATGGGGCTTTTGGGAGGTAATTAGATTTAGATGAAGTCATGAGGGTAGGCTCCTCTTGTGATAGGATTAATAGGATTGGTGACTTTATAAGAAGAGACACCAGAGAACTTGCTTCCTCTCTCTCTCTCTGTCTGTCTCCCACTCTGTTATGAGAGCATACAGCAAGCAGGTGGTCACCTACAGGCCAGAAAGAGAGTCTCCACTGGGGAACAGTATTGGCTAGCACCTTGATCTTGGACTTCCCAGCCTCCACTTCCTGAACTGTGAGGAATAGGTCCTATTGTTTAAGCCACCCAGTCAGTCTGTGATATTTTGTTGTAGCAGCCAAAGCTGACTAATAGAGTAATTTGTCTGATGTTAAACAACCATCACATGAAGAAGACAGGACTCATAAAACCCTGGTCTACCTTTAATCACTCTGCCACATGGCAACACAAAGAGCTACCCCTTTTCTGATTAGGCTGAGGCCTCTACCCGATCTCTTGGTCTCCAGTCTAGCTTTTAGCATTTTCTAGAACTTGCACTATTTCTTTCTTTCTTGCATTTTCAGGTTTACTCTCGATTCTCTCCTTCCTTCCTTAAACATACATACTTTCATCTTAAACTGTATGGCAGTAGTTTGTCCCTTAGTAAACTCTCTGACTTGCCAAAATCAATACATTCTGTTCAATTATTATGCTTAATGATTTCATGTTAACATTTGACAATGTTGAGCCTATTTGAGGGGCAACTCTTCTCTTGAGTTACTAATATGACACTATTCCCTGCTGATAGTCCTCCTCCTCTGTTTCTTCTTGGTCCTCTTTGTTCATCCTGCTTAGGTGTTAGTGTTGCCCAGGATTCAGCCCTCAGTCCTCTTATCTTCTCTTCCTACAGCCTCAACCCTGGAAAGTTCACTTGCTGTCACAACACCATAGTGCTGACAACTCCAGGACACATGCATGTGATCCAAACGTGTGTGTCAAGCATGGCTTGCCCCCTCCCTTCATTCAGGCATTTTTGTTTTTTGTTGTTCAAATGATAGCTCTTCAGAGAGGACTGCTCTGACTATCCAATCAAAAATGACACCCCTGCCCACTGCCCAACCTTGCAATTTTCTTCCTTCCTTTTATTTTGTAAAGGCTGTATCACCACCTAACTTTATATTCCATATTAGTTTATTTATTTCTTTATTTTCTATTTCCCCTAGTAAATGAAGGCTTTGGGGAGAGGGGTATAATCAAGTGATTAAGAACATATAATCCAAAGTGAACTGTCTGTGTTTGAATTTCAACTTTGTCGCTTACTAACTTTATGAATTTGGGCAAGATAAACTCTATCCCTTGGATCCCACATCTATAAAATGAGGAAAACACCAAGAGTGTCAGTCAGCATGTTTAAATAATGTGTCCTATGTTCCAGGCTCTGTTCTAGATGCTGGGGATGTGGCACCAGACAGAAGCCAACAGACAGAAATCCTCACCCTCAGGGAGCTTATATTCTAGTGGGGAGAGATAAGATAAGAAGCAAGATAAATAGGCAAACTATATAGCTCACTAGCTAGTAATAACATTGTAAAAAAAATAAAGTAGAAAAGGGGATGGGGAGTAAAGGTGGTGTTCAGTTTAAATCAGGGTGGTCAGTGGAGGCCTGCTCTTGAAGAAGAACTTTGAACAAAGGCCCAATGCAGGTTAGGACACTGGCCATGCGAACACCTGGGAGAGGAGCTCTCCAGGTGAGGAGTAGAAAGTGCAGAGACCCTCTACCTAGTTCATCCTTTGCTTTCCTTCCTGCTCCTCACACTGGCACCCTCCGCATTTAGATTACTCTGGTCATTCTGAACTCCTAGTGTTTTATGCCTCTGTATCTTAGCTTGCTGTACTCTTTCACTTTGTAATCTTCATCTCCATCATTTTTTTCTGGAAAATATCTATGCATTTATAAATAAGGGTGATAATGTACCTACTTTGAGGATTGTTGTGATGATTAATTTATATGTGTGTGAAATGATTAATTTTAAATGTCAACTTGTCTGGGTCACAGAGTGCCCAGATATTTGGTCAAACATTATTCTAGGTGTCTCTGTGAGGGTGTATTTGGATGAAATTAACATTTAAATCATTAGGCTTTAACACTAAATTAGATTAACATTTTAATCAGTAGGGTGAAATAGGTCATGCTCCATAATGTGGGTGGGCCTCACCCCATTAGTTGAAGGCTTAGATAGAACAAAAAGACTAATGATCCCCTAAGTAATTAACAATTCTCCAGCAGACGGACTTTGGATTTTATCTGCACCATTGGCTCTCCTGGGTCTCCTCTTGCTGGCCTTCAGACGGAAACTGCACCATGGCTTTCTGGGATTTTGAGCCTGCCACTATGGATCTGGATTTGCCAGTGTCCATAATTGCATGAGCTAATTCCTTATTCTCTCTCTCTCTCTCCACACACATAGACATACAGACACACAGATACACACACACACACAAACACACCCACCCCTTCTTGGTTCTGTTTCTTTGGAGAACCCTGCCTAGCACAATCTGTAAAGTAGCTAATACAGTGGTTGGCACCTAGTAAGAGCAGTAGACACTCTTACTATTATCAAAATACAAACATCAATCAAATCATTCTCACTGAGGTGGCTCCTAAACCTATCAAATTCTGCTGGCCTAATTCAAAATCATCCCTTAGGTCTCAGCTTTCCTCAGCCCTCAGTCGGAGATAATGCCCTTCTTACACAGTCTCTGTGCTTTCCTTAACACTGCACTTATTATGATGAATTATAATTTCTTGATTATTTATCTGCATTTCAATCTAGACTTTAAGCTCCTTGAGAGTGGACACAGTCTCTGGCTCATGGTTATATCCCCTACACTAGCTCTCTGACTTGCATATGGTAATAAGTCCATAAATATTTAATTGAGTAAAGAAATTAATTAGTTAGATAAATTATATTCTATTCAAATTGTTATTGTAAAACCTGCCATAAGGGAAACTTGTCTGAAACGATTTGCTTTCTCGAGGCTTCAATGAGATCTGAAAAGTACTCAATATGCTTTTGTTCCTTTTGTTTTTCCACAGAGAGTACACTTTTCCATACCAGTTACCATCATGAACGTCTATTATTGTCAATAGTATGTACTTGTGGGATTTATATTGTTATTAGTCAGAGTTGGTCGGGGGACATTTATGCTGAGGGGACATAAATCCCCAAATCCTAGAGGTTTAACATAATAAAGCTTTCTTTCTTATCCCTTTTTTAGTCCAGGCTGACAGAAGCTCCACCTACTTGTGGCTGCAGCAACAGGAACAAGTGGCCTCCTTGGCCACCACAGTGAGGGAAGAGAGATTCTGGAGAAATCTTTTTACTGCTCAGCCTGGAAATGAGAGATACATGTTTCTCCCATTCTTTTTCACTGACTGAAATGAGTCTGAAATGAGTCTGAAATGAGACTGAAATGTCTCGGTTCCCCTTGGAGCTCAGAAGTGCAGTCTTTGTGACCAAAGTGGTAGGAGAACTGGATATTGACAAACATTAGCAATGTTTACCATGTGTATTAACCCTGGTATGCACAGAACCACGTGAAATTTAAGTCTTACACCATCAAGTTCCAATTCAGATCCTAAGGCTGGGTTTCAGAATGACCGTGTCAATGGAAATGTCAAAAACCAAGGGCCGTATATCACAGCCATATATCTGCGGCTTACAGCAGGACCAACAACTGGGGTACAAGTTTGCTGCTTACAGCTCTGCAGCTGACAAGATTAGATAATCAACTTGCTGCAGTTTCCTTCTTGTGGGCTTGAAGAGGATCATTTCAGATATGATTTGGTCAGAAGTACTGACTTGTCTCTAGGCAGCAGATCCTGTTTATGTGCCAAGTATCATTTTGTCTCTGAAGCTCCCTGCTAAATTTTATACCAACTATTTTGCAATGGTTGTTAAAAATTCCCTAAAATGTGAGTGCCTCAGCGAAAGAAATTAAATCCTGGCCATCTTGTACTCTGACATCTAACAATATTTAAATTAAAAAACCCAGCTTTTTGAATGAATAAGTAAATAACTGAATAGATGCCTATCTAAAAATAGTCACTTATCAGCTTAATCAGTCTCCTTTACTGACCCATATCACCCATTTTTGGAGGGAAGCAGGGGCATGTGTTGTGTGGCTAGGGTCAAGGACTCAGGAGGCAAGGTGATGCGGATTTGATGCCTGGCTCTGGTACTTGCCTGCTGAAGGCCTGCAGGCAACTTGGTAAAGCTCCCTAAGACACAGCTGTAAAACACAATGCATAGTGTTCCCGTTAGGCTATTTTGAAGATTTGCTGAGATAATCCATATAAAGTGCTGAGCATAGACCTTGGCATCTAAAAGTCTTTAATAAATTTTAGCTGTTATTATAATTCTCTAACTGGACTTTTGCCAGTTTCCCCCCAGAATTTAGGGAGGATAGTAAATATAAACAAGTAACATTTTTCAAACACTTATGTGCCAAACACTATGCTACACACTACATATTTTACCTACATCTAATCCTTACAATAACCTTATGTTGCTATTATTATTTCTATTTCTAGGAATTGAATCCTGGAGTAGGTAAAATCTTACCCAAGGTCATGCAGCTGGTAATTGGCAAAGCTGAACCCAGAACCATGGAGACCCTTTGTCCCAATTACTGTTTTAATTTAATGGCATAGGTTGCCATTCTGTGGAGACACTTTCATCTCTATTGCAGTTCATCTGTTTGCTGAGCTAACAGAAATAACTAAAACAATTATTAAACTGAGCCACTAAGCCAAGTTCTTTCATGTTTTTGAGCTCATAACTTTTTTTTATTCCAACTTGCAAGCCTGCTTGTACACGGCAGGACACACTTGGCTTTATTATCACTCTTTAGATAACTGAAATGTGACCACAACTATACAATTATTATTAGTAGTACTGGGCTACTGAGAGTTTGTGCACCTTTTAACTTCTATTTTCTATTTTCATTAGTTATGTTTCATGCTGGGAGTATTCTTAGTCCCATTTTACAGTGTGGTAAACTGTAGCACAGGTGGATCAATTTCCCCATATTACTCCTTGAAGTTGGTTGCAAAAGCAAGATTACAACTCCAAACCTCCATGCCTTGATGAATTACTGTACCACTATTCCTCTCATCTAAATAATTTAGTTCTGATCAGCTAATTACAACATGGAAAATAAGAGTCATAATTCTATTTGCAGAAACTGAGTCCTGGAGTGGGTAATAACTAGCCCAAGATCATACATCTGGTTAAGTGGTATCACTGAGAACTAGACATCAGTGTGATAATACCGTAACATGGTTCAGGGATTTTAAGCCTCATGCCCTGAGTTATTTGATTGACTTAGTTTCTTTTGTTCTTTTTTTATTACTGCTTATATTTCAAGTGGGCTCTCTCTCTTTCTCTCTCTCTCTCTCAATAGGGCTTCCTTCTTCTCTTTCCTCAATTATAATGTCAGCTTCCTGAGAGTGGGGGGTTTTGTCTGCTTAATTCCCTATTGTACATCTAGAACCTAGAGCTGTGTGTGGCACATAGTAGCTACTAGATGTATCAGTAAACACGTTGAATGGATGAATGCATCTTTTTTTGTCTGTAGCTGCAATGTCACATGGTGAAAAGCTCTGAATTTTCATAAATACCCAATGTGGATGAATGACTGTGTCATTGGCCTCACTCCTTTCCGTATCCATAATTTTTGCCATGTGGCCTTGTAGTTCCCCCACCTGATAGAGAGGAGATTATTTCCCTACCGTTTCACTTTGGGTTCAGCCACATAACTTGTTCTGGTCAACAGAATAAGAAAGAAACAATATGTAGTCACCTTTGAGCTTAAATCTCAAGAGGCCTTGTATGTTTCCTTCTTTCCCTTTTGTGCCTTTGCTAAGAGCAGTAGATGCCCTGGCCAGCCTAGTGCTTCAGGGAAGATGGCAGGTGCATGGAACAGACACATACTGCGAGCTTTCAGTATGGAGCAGAGGTAACCCATGAGTCTAGCTCCATGAACTGATCTCCAACCAACACACAAACATTTGAGTAATAATAAATCTTGTTGTTTTAAACCACTGACTTTTGGAGAATTTTGTTATGAAGTATTTTCATAGAAATTGTCAACCAATATACTCAATTTACTATTGATAATGCATTATAAATATATATAAAATCTTATATTCTGTGATATTATATAATTAAACCATTGCCTGAATATGGTGATATGTCATTTGATTACAAAAATTCTGACATAGGTGAAGCCATAAAAATCAAACATAGATATAATTAAATAAATTTGCGCAATGCTAACACATTGGGTACTACTAAATTAAATGTTTCTGGAGAATGAAGTTGTGGGGAAAACAAACTTAAATTTTATCTGCCTTCACTTAAAATGATTTCATGTATTACAATAGTTATAGTATCACTTGAACGCTTATTCATGTAGAAGACGAATAGAGTAAAGAGATAATATAAATGTCAGTATATGATAATTTTTTTATTTCAGAAAATTAGATGGTAAGCATTTTGTACTCTTATAAAAAGTGCTGGAATTCTCCAATAATTTTCAAGAAAAATATATTTTAAAAGATTTTATAAAACTATTATTTTTGATTAGAAAATTATGTATAGATAAATTTCAGAGATTGTCTATTTCACCTTATATCCACTTACAGTGGGCTTCACCATTCTTGGGAGCAGAGAGGGACAGGGAACAATAAGCAAAAGGCCACAATTTCCAGATAACTTGCTCAGCTCTTACAAGAAATGAGCTGTGCGATCTTGCAGTGGAGAATGCTTTCCACATAGCCGTGACAGCAAGTTGCATAAGTGACAAAACGTGATTCTGCAAAGCAACAGACTTCCTTGTAGCGGATTAAACCAAACAAATAAAATGACTAGCATTACCTAGGAAGTTCTCAAGTGTGTAGGCAGGTAAAATTGTTTGTGTTTCAAACTACCTTGATCTTCTGATCTTACTCTTTCTTAAACTTCCCCCAACCTTTTTTCAGCGAAAGTGGAGTTAGCTAGACCATGGGTTGTTCCTCGCCTGGTTGTTTATTTACGTGAGAGCTATAATGAGAATGCTTATGGGGACTTCTGCCAGCTGTGTCCAAGACTTACTGTGTTTTTTTAGATGTGTATGTGCAATATACTTGAACTTTTTCATATTAGCTTACTTTGTCACCTTACCAGGCAAGTTCATCTGATTTGGCTTAGTGGCCGGGGATCCAAAACAGTATTAAAACATTTACATCCCCACAGACCTGGGATCTGTTACGAGGTCTTTTAAATACACGGGATTGTGATTTATAATTCCTTTTAGGCATTTTGCTACATATTACTATTATTCTAGTACAATTAATTATCCCTTTTATTTTACAAAATTTAATCAATAACTTTATGATCTGTTATGCTTGATGGGATCACGATTTGACCCAGAATCTCTTGCCCACAAATTCAAATTCAATATAATTTTTATATAGTGTTCTCTTCCTTCCCCTCCTGCCCCCGGCCTCTTAAGCTAAGTGATATGCCGAGTGATGTTTTCAGCATATTGGAGAAATGGGAGGCACATGGTGATATGGATAAATGAGCATATGTTCTGAATTTATATAAACCTGCCCTAGATCTCTTATGTGATTTTAGACACATGTAATATCTCTGTACCTCAATTTCTACATCTTTCAAATGGTGCAAATATTAAATTACAACGTATAAACATTACTCAACATTAACACTGCTTGCATTTGGTAAGTACTCAGTTAATACTAGTTTCCTTTCCATCAGCTTTGGGATCTTAGAGAAACCAATTAATTATATTCCTCTCTCTGAATTCTAAAAAGAAAAAAAAAGAGAAGTAGATGTTTTTATCATTTAGGATCAAAACATGCACTGATTGTTATTAAAAATACAATGGAGGACTTGCAAATGGACTCTCAGTAATTTTCATAGAATTGTATGGTAGGTTACTAACCTACATAGTTACAGGGCAGAGAGCAATTTAGTCCTTTCCTTCAGGAACAGTAACCTTTTAGTTGGCCTCAGTAACTTTTCCTTCTGGAGGAAGCAAGAATATGTTCATCCTGGGGGTAGGCTGAATCCAAGGAGAGCCCTCAAAGGGGTTGAGCTATGCACACTTAGAATTCTTTTTCCAGTCTCTTTAAAGAATTCACAGTCTCTTTCTACAGAAAAAGTAAGTGAAGTTGGTATAGAGAATAGCAGGTGCTTTCTTCTCAATACTTCCTATTCCATGGGATATAAAGGAATCTGAATATAGGGAGGAAATTATTCTGTCCTATAACATATAACCCCAGATAATAATACATTAATGAATGTATAAAACTATAAGCAAATCTCACAGGTAGAGGCGAGGAAATGTTCTACTTCTCTGCTACTGAAGTTTTGGTCTGTGATTCAGGCCTGGTGAGTAATAAAGAGGTGGTTGAAACCATTGTGCCATGTTGCCTTGTCATTTCAAGCTGATATTTAGTTATCGGGTTTTTCCTAATAATCTTTGTCATCATAGTAAGGTCTGTTCAGGAATATTGTAGGCATAGTCAAGTGTACTGTTCATAGGCAAAGCAGACAGGGCAGGTGTCTAAAAATCTTGAATACGAGTATGTAGTGGAAGGTGATGAGACCATGGTTTCAGATACACACAGCAAGGCCAGTTCAGCAGGCAGAGTGACATCCTGAAGATATAGCCGTGATGAACAGTTCAGTACTGTCTCTCTAATTCACTGTCATAGCCTCCTGTGCGTTCCTCATTCATTCATTCACCAGGTAGGTGCCAGATATTATTCTAGATTTTGAGAATGTATCAGTGAACTAACTAAACAATCAAAAATCCCTGTCCTTATGGTATTCTCTCTCTGGTTTACAACCTTCCACCAGCTGTTAAGCTCATTGAGGGTAGAAATCGTGTCTCATTCGTTGGTGAATCCCTACTGCTAACACCGTGCTTAGGAATGCACTCAATAAGTGCTTGTTGAATGAAGGTCCAGTTAATGATATGTCCTGCTATGTGGACAAAGCAAGTAAAAGGGATTCAACTAGAGTTCTGTTTACATCTGTACTGCATTATCTCTGGCTTTCTATTGTGTTTATGTGCTTCTTGTTAAAGTGTGAATAATATTCAGATGTCCAACAAGGCAGGTAGGTTATTGCCATTAAAAAGTCTGTCAATAGGAGTGCATTTGTAGGTGGCACAAATTTGGAGACATGATCCATCTGCATCTGGCGCACGAGTTTGGAATGGCTTCATAGCGGTGGCACTTGAATTAAGTCTTGCAAGCTAAGAAGATTTTTTTAAAAAATTAAATACAGAAAAATAAGACAATCATTTTATGTTAGATCCAGATGGCAGGAGAAACAAAGACCCACAACACAGCCTTCTCTCGATGGAGAGCTTTGGGTGACTTAGAGATGCACAGACTACATGTCTGTGTCTGGGATTCTTTGTGTGTTTTTTCTACTTCTGTTTGATATGGTCTTCAGAAAAGGACAATCACAGTTTCTCTTGCTGATTTATATTTGTTATCCGCTAATGGCATCCCCGAAGGTTCAGAAATACCCACATTAAAGGGAAGGCTTTTGGCATGAGAAGAGAAAATTGGCCGACCTTGCTAACCGGACCCGCCTCCCTCCCCTGTCCCCTGAGAATTGATGTTTTCTGGTAATGGAGAAAGTGGGCATGGAGCCGCCATGGAGGTGTCTGGACTGTGTTTAACAGGCAGCTTCATTTGATTATCCACAATTTCTCGAGAGGTAATCACATTAGACAGTGTTTACCAGTCATTGTGTGCTCTGCTTGTCATTATTCCCCCGTTCAGTAGCAGTAGCCCTCCTCAGAACAATATAGGGGGTGTGTGTGTGTGTGTGTGTGTGTGTGTGTAGAAAAACAAAACTGCCTGGGATGTCCTATAGAAGAGATACCTTCTCTGTAGTAGTAAAAATAGAAAAGAAAGGGACGGAGCCATTGGCACTCAAAATATAGATCCCTCTCTCCCCCTAAATAACAATTCTATCATACATTTAATTTCAGAATCAGATCTGCAGCAATGACAGAAAGCACCAGAAAACATCAGATATCAATTATTTAGACTGTTTAGTTGACCTAAGTTACACATTGTTTTGCAAGCTCCCTGAGAGAGAGAGTTTTTTTCCATAATTATTTGATTATTTTCTGAGGAACAATATATTTCCTGGTGCACTGGAATATTTCTTTGTCCTGCTTTCTTTCCCTCTCTTTCATACTCATTTCTAATAGGTACAAAGCGTGTGTTAAGCAATCCTAGCCTATGCTCTCAGACTTGAGTGGACAATATTTCTCTTTTGTCTGATGTTTCTGGTAAAGATTTTGGAAGAGGTGTGTGCCCTCTAGTTCATACCTCCTATTTATTATTTTTCTTTTATTTTCCTCTTTATGCAGCTCTTTCTTTCTAACCTCACTCATCACTAAACTGTATATTTTGTATGATATAACAATATTTTTTTTTCTTTTACATCCTTACTTAAGTTATAGGTGCTTTATCACCATTTTCTCTGTTTAGAGATTTAGAGTTCCTTGTCCAAAGTTTATTAAGTAAAGATTCCCTTCTAGCTGTTAATTTTTTAAATATACTAGGGTTTTAAGAGATGGGGACATCAGGGTCACATTGTTGGCATAAAGAACTCAGGCAAATCAGCAAGGAAAAAAATCAAACCACCCCATTAAAAAGTAGGCAAAGGACACAAACAGAAACTTTCAAAAGAAGATAGATGAATGGCCAACAAACATGTGAAAAAATGCTCAACATCTCTAATCATCAGGGAAATGCAAATCAAAACCACAATGAAGTATCACTTCACTCCAGTGAGAATGGCTTTTATCAAAAAGTCCCAAAACAACAAATGTTGGTGTAGATGCAGAAAGATAGGAACACTTACACACTGCTGGTAGGACTGCAAACTAGTACAACCTCTATGGAAAGTAATATGGAGATACTTCAAAGAACTAAAAGTAAAACTACCATTTGATCCAGCAATCTCACTATTGGGTATTTACCCACAGGTAAAAAAGACATTCTATAAAAAAGACATCTGCACTCAAAGGTTTATAACAGCACAATTCACAATTGCAACGATGTGGAAACAACCCAAGTGCCCATCAATACATTAGTGGATTAATAAAATGTGGTACATGTATACCATGGAGTACTACTCAGCCATAAAAAATGGGGAATTAATACCTCTTATATTATCATGGTTGGAGCTGGAGACCATTCTTCTAAGTGAAGTATCACAAGAATAGAAAAACATCACATGTACTCACCATTAAATTGGTACTAATCGATCAACACTTATGTGCACATACGGAAGTATGTACAGGATTGGGCAGGTGTGGGGGAGGAGGGGATGGGTAAATTCACACCTAATAGGGGATGGTCACGCTTGTAGCTTTGACACGGGCAGTGCAAAGGCAATTTATGTGACTCAATGTTTGTGCTCCTGTAATATTCTGAAATAAAAAAACATAATAAACAAGAAAAAATAGAAAATACTGAATTTCTATGTGTAGAGGTAAATAAGAATGCTCCTAATAGAGTGTATGCTTTTATTTTTCTGATGGATGAAGACAGTTCAAAGTAAGAATAATCATGAATTTATCCATTGAGGACATGAAAACATTTGCCATGTCAACTATCTATGGTCTTATATTGTGAAATAATAAAAATTAATAATTCTTTTAAATATACTTCTAGCTATAAAATCTAGTAGTCACTTCAAATTATTACTTATTTTATAATGTTTCTTTAGTTTTCATTGTTTAAAAATATTCAAATACATCCAGAATTGTGTTTTGCTTTATTTTTATTTTTCTGGGTTTGGGAGTGGGGTGTAGTTTTCCAGTTGCAGAATGAAATCATGGCATAATAAGAGGCAATGAAAGAAAGGTTAAAAATGCATGCACAATGAGAGAGACCTGGGACTGAATCTTGGCTCTGGCAATTATTAGCTATGAAAGTTTCTATAAAGGTGAAATAAAGTAACGTGTACAAAAAAGTCAATTTCTGCAGCAAGTGCTTAATAGATGGCTATCATTTCTCCCCTTTTCTGGCAAACTTAGTGTTTCATCAGTAAACCCATGATATTTAGAGTTTTCTGCCTTCTACTAAAATTGGATTTATAGAAATTGATTTATATTAATTTAAAAAGTTGATACTATACTATTAAATCTTCAAGAATCATAGTTATTTTTTTCTTTATAATTCTGAAACTTTTGAATATGTGCTAATATTGACTTATTTTTTACCCTGTGTAACTTTGTTTTGGCATCTAGTAGAAATACCTGTCTAAAGAGAAATTTAGCTGAAGTATCTTGCTTGTCCCAAACAAAATCAAGCCAACTGTATTGTAAAAAACAGAATCTTGGTAATTTACATGTGTATTTTTGGTATCCAATAATTTCATAAATCACATATCATCTTTATTCTCCAAAGGATAATTCAGAGACATAAAGAATGGGCAGAGGAAAAAAATCATTATCAAAATATGTTTCATTGGATTTAATCTTGATAGAATACTCTGTAGAAACAACCTGATTTAGCACATTCTATAATTAACTTTATTTTAAATATTCAAACAACAAAAAAACGCTCTCAGTGATGTGGTCTCAGACCACCCTACCAAAACAATTTCCTGTTACTAACATTCACATTTCTCAACTCTAGCTATTCCATTCCACTGCTCACAATTCCCAGTCTCCTCAGTGCTTTTCTCCAAGTCACTTTTGCCAGTGCTGGGCCTTCCTCCTGAAATGCTCTTTCCTTTTTCTCTGCAAAATCCAAAACTTCTCATTCTTTAAGAACTATCTCAAATGTCCTTCTCTCAAAATCTTGCTTGGTCCTTTCCTCTGAAAGCTCTCAGAACTTCATCTGTACCGTATTGACAGGATGGATTAGTAATCTGTTGGTGATCTAGCCACAAACTGCTTGTGGGGCAGAACCAGTGCCAGATTTAACTTGGTATTTTTTCCACAATGGTTAATATGTGGTAGGTCCTCAATATGAATTCTTGAAAAAAATGCTATTTTTGTATGATTACTTCATCCATGTGTTCCCTTTAAAAATGCCTAACGAATTCTGCAATCTTTGAGTGCTCTCTGTATGTTATGCTGTAGGCATCACATTCATGGTTCATTGTGCCAGTAAGATGGTGGTGTTTTTTTTGTTTTGTTTTGTTTTTTAGTATTCTCATTTAAACTGATGAGACTGACTAAGGCCTACCCTCAGTTTCCTAAGTTTCTATTAGAAAGGAAAACTCATCCATGCTATTCCCTTCTCCCAGCAATCAGCCTCTCTTCTGCCCCACTATTTGCCTGCTTTTGTTCATTCTCGGGTACTTCTAGGTTGATTTTTTTTTAAATATTATATTTTGTCCAGAATTTATAGATGTTATTGGCAGGAGGTTTGGTTTGTTAGGATCTGTTCAGCTATTTCCAGAAGCTGAAACCCACAGCATTATTTTTTAAGGCAATCACTATTTCATTGTTCTTTATATTAGGAATGGCCAGTAGTAAATACTTCATAGCAAAAAATATGTACTAAAATAAGTAAGTGCTTATCCTTTAACATCAATCTTGTTCTTTTATGGCCAACTGCCTTTAATATTAATCCATGCATAATGGATTGGTTGTTAATTTAATTTCAAGTGAAATTTGCCTGATTCTTGACTTAGTCTTTAAAATGTGTCCACAACAAATACCCTAAATGCCTTTGGCTCAATTCTTATGTAATGCACAGCAGGCAAAATTAATAAATTCTGTAGTATCATCTCTTATTATTTCTCCAGTAATTTTTTGACTAAATTATGCTTTACCAATACCTTGAATATCTAAATTTATTTCATCCTCCTGCTCTAACCGACCTTGTATTTTTCTAATGTAAGCTTTTACACATTTCTAACGAATGCATTATTTGCATTTCATAAATTTCAATGTCATATCTTCATTTTTGTTCAGCTCTTATATATTTATATTTTCTTTAGGGTTTCTTAATTCATAAGCTATCTAAAAGTGTGATTTTGAATTCCTATATAGAATTTAAGAATTTTTAAATTAACATCCAAGATATTTTCGTTGTATGAGCAGGCAATTTGTATGATACTAATTCTTTTTTTTTTTTTTTTTTTTTTTGTTGAGACAGAGTCTCACTTTGTTGCCCAGGCTAGAGTGAGTGCCGTGGCGTCAGCTTAGCTCACAGCAACCTCAGACTCCTCGGCTTAAGCGATCCTACTGCCTCAGCCTCCCGAGTAGCTGGGACTACAGGCATGCGCCACCATGCCTGGCTAATTTTTTCTATATAGATTTTTAGTTGTCCATATAATGTCTTTCTATTTTTAGTAGAGACGAGGTCTCTCTCAGGCTGGTCTCGAACTCCTGACCTTGAGCGATCCACCCGCCTCGGCCTCTCAGAGTGCTAGGATTACAGGCGTGAGCCACCGCGCCCGGCCGATACTAATTCTTTGATACTTGCTTTATGCCACCTGTCAAGTGGTCAATTTTTATAAATATTTAGGTGTACTTAGAAATATGTATATTCTTTAATTGATGGTATAGAAAAAAGGACTTATGTCCAATAATTCAAACTTGATATTTGTGTTGTCCAAATATTTGATATCTTCACTAATTTTTTGGCTGTGTTTTCAATTAAGAAAGTTATATTCAAATTTTCTACTTTGTGGCAGATTTGTCCATTTTTCCTTCAGTTCATCAAAATTTCTTTACATACTTTGAGGCTTACGTATTACATGAATTAGTATTAGTGTTATTATATCTTCTTCGTGAACTGGATCACTTCCTTTTATGCAGTAATTTGTTCAACCCACGAAAGCATTTTTTTAAAATCTATTTTATCTGATAATATTACATTGCTGTGCCTTTTGTTTAGAGTTGTCTGGCATCTTTTTCCACCTTTATATTTTCAACTATTTTGTCTTTATGTTCTTGGTAGTTCTCTTAAACAGCATAGAGTGTTTTTCAAAAAAAATAAAGCCTACAGTCTATTCCTTTTGAGTGACATCTGTAGGCCATTTGTATTTATTATGACTATTCATTTATTTGAACTTATTTCTAGCATCTTTATTTTTGTTTTCTTATGTCCAGTTTTTTTTTTTTTTGAGACAGACTCTTGCTCTGTCGGCCCGGCTTACAGAGGCATCATCATAGCTCACAGCAACCTCAAACTCCTGGGCTCAAATGATCCTCCTGCCTCAGTCTCCCAAGTAGCTGAGACTACAGGCACGTGTGACTGCACCCGGCTAATTTTTTGTATTTTTAGTAGAGATGGTGTCTTGCTCTTCCTCAGGCTGGTCTGAAACTCCTGAGCTCAAGCTATCCTCCTGCTTCGAACTCCCAGAGTGGTAGGATTACAGGTGTGAGCCACTAAGCCCTGTCTCATCTTCCATATGTCTTACTCTTTTTTTAGTAGTTCCCATCTCCTGTCAAAGTTGCATTTTTGCAATTCTATTGCTTCTAATTTCTTCTTCAACTGTAGACAATGAACTTTTCACCCCCATTCATTATTCTTAAAAAAATTAACAATTATATAGTTTTCTTTTCTGAAAGTTCTAGTAATTAATTTTTAAGTATACTTAATTCTTTGGGATAATCTCTTATTGCTTACTTATTTTTATTCCACCTTTTATTTTTTAAATATATCATACATAGTTACTAAATATTACATGCATCTCTAAGACCTAAATGTGCTGTTTTATTAGCTATACCTTTTTATGATGTTTTCATATGTGTTTGGTATTCTTTGATTTTGGCCCATTCTTAGCTGATTTAAATCTGTGATGAATATATCTGCTACAATTAGTTATTACTTCATTGACAGATTTAATGTTTGCTTCATTCAACAGAAGCGACCTTTTGTCCTTGAACTTCTTTGCTCCTTTCCATTGCCCACAGTTTCTGTGACTCAGATTCAGCTCTGTGCACTTGCTGCCATTTCAAAGATTAGAAATTTAATAATTGGCAGTTGCCCTCATGACCACTCTACACTTTGCGTATATTTACCACTTATGACTATTATTTTAATTCACATTTTTTGATAGTGTTTTTACTTGGCAATTTCCCTTCCCTTCGCAAACCTGAATGCATAAAATTTATACTTTATTTGGGATCTTATTGTTTTGTTAAATCAGCTTAGCAATAATCCACAATCCTCGGACTGACAAGGATCTTACTGTTTTGTAGTGCTAGGACCCTTCAGAGTATTTAGTCCCCCATACTGACTTAGTCTCTTACTGTCTTTTCATATTTGGCATTTCTTACAGTATTTTAAAATATATAATATATATTTATTTTATAGTCCATACTTGATAGTTCCAATTTAGAATTTTTTCAGGTCTGATTTTGTTGTTGCTTTTTGTTTTTGGTGGCTTTTTCTCATGATATCTTATTTCTTGTCAGTTAGATGATTTTAGACTATAATTGTATTTCTTAGAATTTTATTCCTGGTAATTCTTTGGGGTCTGTGACAGAAGTGTGTGCCTCAAAGAAGATTTTGTGTTTGCTTATTTTAGGTACCTGAAGACACTACAAATATGGGACCACTTATAATTAAATTCTCAGCTTGAGATTTTTTAGATTATCCAGAGATTTTTTTCCTCAGATTATCCTGAGTTTTTTCAGATTATTATAGTGCAATATAAGCCTATAAAACCAAGTAAAGACTAGTTTGAGGTATCAAATTATCAAGGGAAATTTTTATCCCCCACCCATTCAATGCCAAAGTTCAAGAAAAGCAGGTGTTTTTGCAAGACGCTGAGGCTAGGAGGAACATAATCTCTACTGTTTCTTTTCCTGAAAACTCCAGTTTATATAGGGAACCCTGGTTTACATGGGTGGTCTTCTATTAGTCTTTGTATTACAGATTGTCTCCAAACTTTGTCTACTAATCTCTATATCCATGAGAAACAAACCTGAAGTTCACTAGCTCAGTTTAGCTGTTTTAACTTTGTTTTTGGTTATTTCTTGAGTATTTCTTACTTGCCAGCTCAATGATACATTAAAAGTTTTAAAATATTAATATCTTTCATCCAGCATTTTTTGTTTATAGTGGGAGGGTCCATCACGGTATCCAGTTTCCAAACTTCCAGAAACAGAAGTCAACCTACTCATTTGGAAAATTAGATTTTTTTCCCCTCAAATAGATTGAGTCAATGTACTGAATTTAATTTACTTACTTGGTTGGTCAAGAAGTTAAAAAGCTATCCAATCAGCTTTCAACTGAAAAGAGATAATGCAAATGCTAAATAGATAAATAATTCTTTAGACTCAGGTTTGATGATCTTACAATAATGTACAGGTATCATTATGTGTGACAAGGCACTGAGTCTACTTTGCAAGGCCTGTTTCATATATAAGAATGAGTTGGTGTTGGAGGTGAGCTTGAAGTGTCAAGTAAGTCATTAAAATATGAAGACATGGGGAGGAGGCTATGTAACTTAGAGTTTTTGTTACATTTGAACTTGATGTTTAACACTCATAGGGAAGTTTAGGACATTGTTCTTTGCTGGTGCTGTGGGAAAGATGAGATAAATAATTATGTAAACACACATACAAAGTGTGTGTGTGTGTGTGTGTGTATGTGTGTGTGATGCTTATAAAGTGTGTACCATTTTATTATTCTTAAAGGTCAATTCATCGAGGTCCTATTACGTGCAGGGTTTGGCAATGCTGAAGAGTGAATCCATAGCGATCCTACTCTTGAAAAACTGACACATTTTCTAGGAAATGCAGGATATGTGCTTTTCCCCAGTTCCCACCTTCACATCTGCAGTGTCCTCACCCACACGCTCGACCTCTGATTTTCCCACAGCTGAATTGTCTATGCTCCAACCAGAGGCTGACGCCTGCACTGACTGTCTCCCCAGGCCCTCTCCCTAAGGACATTGCCCTATCAGTTCTCTGCTGTCTCCCCTGCATCATTGGTTTCTCTCCTTTACCTGGTTCATTTGAATTAGTTGACATTAATGTTGTTATTTTTATCCTCATTTTTCTCTCTAGCTACAGTCCTATTTTTCAGATCCCCATTCACAGGAACACTTTGAAAGAGTTCCCTGGGCTTTCTGTCTAGAATTTTCCTCCTCCCACTCTCTCTGAAGTTCACTTCATTCGGGTTTCGGCATCCACCATTAACAAAATTATTCTCTTAAGACAAAACATCTTAAGAGAGTTTAACACAATGATCAGTTTTCAGCTTTCATCGTACTTGACTAGTCTGAATCAGTTGAATGGTTGTTTATTTCCTCTCTTTTGAAACATTTTCTCTACCTTGCTTCTAGTGTAATAGGCAGTCTCTTTCTTCTACGGCGTCAACTGCTTTTGCTATTTGCTGATTTCTCCTTGGGGCATCCCAAGGTTCACCACCTCCTTTCTTCATATGTTCACTTCTTTGGGTATCTCACTGAGTGTCATGTCTTTAAATATCTCCTATATTCTCATGACTTCCAAGTTTAAAGCTACAGCCTTGTCTTCTAACCACAACTCCTGGTTCCTTTATCTGACTGCCACCATATCTGGATGTTTACTTGTCATATCAAACTTGACACACCTGATACTGATTTTCCTTCTCAAACCCCTTCCAGCTAAGTCTTCTCAGACTCAGTAAATTACAATTCCATTCTTCAAATGATGATGAACTTGTTCTTCCAGTTGTTTAGGGAGAACAAACAAAGCCACCTTGAAGTCATTACTATAACCTCTCTTTTTCCCCCACAAATACACATCTACCCTGCCAGGAAATCATGTTTCAAAAATCTGTCTAGTTTTTCCCATCCCTTTTAGTACCATTCAGATCCAAATTACCATCAATTTCTCACTTGCATTATTTCAATGGCCTTTTCACTGGTCTTCCTGCTTCTACCTGCAATCCATTCTCTCAGCACGGGGCCAAAATGATTTTTTTAAACATAAGTCAGATCATATCACTTATGGGCTCTGAACAATCCAATGGCTTCCCATTTCACTAGAGAGAGCAAAATGAAGTCCTTACAGAACTCTATAAGGCTTTGCATGATCTAGCTTCCATTACCTCATTAACATCCTCTCCTCTCTCCCTCTTGTGCATCCTTTTTAGTCATACTGGCTTCTTTGCTTCCCAGAACTCACAGGGTCTTCTTCTAACTCACAGCCTCTGCACTTGTTTCATCTGCTTGGAACATCTTTCCTCAGATTTCCCCTGTTGTTATATTAACTCCCTTGCCTTCTTTAGGTCTTTGTTCTAAGTTCCCTTTCTTAACAAGGCATCTATTAGCTTCCTGTTTAAAACAGTGACCTACATTCCCTTTCTCTCTTCCTGGATTCTTTTCTCTCCTTAGAATTATATTTTATATAATTTACTAATTTATTTTGTATATTGGCTGTCTTTCATCATTAAAATATAAGCTTCGTGAGAGCATGGATTTTTATGTTTTGTTCAGTGCTAGATTGTCAATACATAGAACAGTGCATGATATATAGAAGTGACTCAATAAGCATTTGTTGAGTAAATGAGTAAATGATCTTCGAATTCCCACTGACCTCCTAGATCTCATATTCCTTACAATCAACACTCTCCAGTGTCCATTTAGCCTATGCATTGGGCCTTTGCAGATATTTTTTACTTAGAATAATTTCTCCTGATGCCATTCCCATCTCAGGTCACTTCCTCTAAGAGGCTTTTCCTATTCCTTCTATCTAGATTAGTGAAATATGTTACTCTGTAAAAGCCTGTTCTTTTCTTTCATAGCTCTTGTGCATAAGACATCTCTATTTATTTATGCTCTTTAATCTTAAGCTCTGGTTTGTGATAGAAAGTCTATGCTCTAAATTGACCAGGCTATGACATTTCCTATTTAAAGGAAGCTTTTAGAAATCAGTAACAGTTTTCTTTCTCAAGACCCTGGCTGAAGAAGCTGTCACCTTAAAGCCTTGCTTCATGTCTATAAATTTATAAAATCCTTTCAGACATTTCAGTTGACTTCTTTCATTTGGCCTATATTTGTTTTCTCCTGTAGACAATGTTCAGAAAGCCATAAATGGTGGAGAATATAATGGAAATAAGGAAGATATGGATCCTGCTACACAAAGAATGTGGCAGAGTATGCCAGGAGAGTCAGTAGGTGACAGGGATAACAAGGGGTGAGGTTATCTACTGGGACAACATCAACTCCAAAGGACCTGGAATTTTGATAGAGTGAGATTAGCATTGAGGATCTAGGAGAATGCCCATGCTGCTGGTGAATTGTATGGTGTGAGGAAAGGGGATCAGTCCTCATGGAAGAGGGAAGGCAAAGAGGGCGTGAGGAGACTAACCTGTTGAGAAGCACAGAAAGTAGAAGAAATTTGTTTCAATACTATTTGGGAGTGTATAGTGTGGAAAAACTGAGGCATGTGACTAGCAGAGGAAAGATAGGCCAAGGGAGAGGATGCAGAAATAACCCGGAGTAGAGTCCTGGGCAGGATGGAGTCTGGTGTTTGTGCAGGGATCACAACTGGCACAAGAGTGAGTCAGGGTGAGATTGCCTGAAGCCTCCACAGGGAATGCCATGGTCAAGTTTGAACGTTGAGAATGACAAGCAATTTCTTCAAATGTCATGGTTTCCGGATAATTAGATTGAAGTGTAATAAAGACATTAGAAAATGTAAGTACAGGTGTCAGAGCAGGAATAATAAAAAGGGATTGGCTTTGAAACATATGGTTCAATTGTTTTCAATTTTACCAGGCCCATAGCATTCTCTTTCTAACAAATATATTTAATGCTTTCTTTACTGTCTATAAGTGAAATTTAGATAATATGGCTTAATTTTGTGTATACTTATAAAATAAATATTTTACCCTAACAAATATAATAAATATACAGGAGAAATAAAGAAAAATTATAAAGAAATATGTTTCCATATATATACTTTCTGGAAAGACCACATTAGAACACTAATATTGTTCCCCCAAATTTCCAAATTATTCTTCCTTCCTTGAGAACTACTGCTCTAGTATATTCTCTTGGTGTAATAATGACATACAGACAACTTTTAAAATTTCTGGGCTGGATAGACCCTCAAGACATCTGCTTTATAATTCTTTGAAATCAGAAAGAGGGAAAGAGGCAGGATGGAGCTCAGAATAGGAATGGGATGTTTTTTTGCAAGTGTGAGAAAGAAATCTTTTACTTGCTGACTGAGTGACTTTTGCATGCTAGACACTTCATTAATTATATTTATGTTGTATCGTGGTCTTGAAAATTGTAATAATAACACTAGGAAGTAGGCACCATTATTCTCATTTCATAACTGAGGAAACTTAAGACTAGAGATGTAAATTAATTTGAATATTTGTCCAGAAGGTAGAGATACTGGATTCAAACCCAGCTCTCTCTGTCTTTAGTGTCAACATTGCAATGGCTACACTGTAGTTGCATCACAGCAGGGGGCCTTGATACTGGGAAGTGATGTGATAAACACTTGTTGAATGAATAAGTCAGCATGTAGATATCCGGGAGAAGGACATGGTTGCTCATTCAGTAATTTGAAAATGCTTTCTGTAAATGAGCCTGAGATTAGAAAACAAAGACAAGAGTGAAAGGCTCTGAAACATGTAAAACATCTTTGACAATTGTTCTATATTTGTATCTAGCCCCATCCCTGGCACATCATAAAACTTTTCTGATTCCAGTCTCACAGGAACATAATCCTAGATTTTGGTTTTCATGGCTTCTGCCCACAGGGCAATAATATTCTTTCAGACCCTAAAATAAGCACAGCTTAACCCTATGGGACAAGAAGCCAAAGAAAGCAACAGAACTTACAATATCGAGGGAAAAGTACTGTGGATTATTAACTCACAGGATTCTTTTGGTGTTTGGTAGCTTTCCTCCATCATCACCATTAATGCACGTGATCCGCAGAGGAGGTGGTGCAGGATGAAGAAGCCCGCCCTCCCCAGAAATGGTAAAATTAGCCACAGGGCTCAGATTGCTTAATCAACCATCTGGAGTTTGCGCAGACTGACTTTCTCTTTTTTAATGTTTCTTTACTTTGCCCGACTAATTAACTTGGTACTTTGAATGAACCTAACCCAGAGATCCCAGCGCTATCAGTGCTGAGCCTGAGTGCAGAGTCAAGTCAGTAAGATTTCATCTTAGGGAGACTGCCAAGAAAGGAAGAGCCTGGAATGCAAGCACCAGACTTGGGAAACAAACAAAACAACACAATCCCTTTACTTTGCACCAATGTCTCCCTTTTAAAGCTTAGTTCTTTATTTGAAAAAGCAGATTTCTGACACCACCTCTATAATGGACAAGCAATCTTTCCCTTTCTTCACATTCATCTTTGGGAAGACTGCTTATGCACCATCCTGACCAACTGGTAACCTAGCTCCCTCTTATTCTCTCTGCAGCCACAGAGGAGGGCTACATTACTAGAGGAACAGAATACCAGAGAAGTAGCAGGGCGATTTCAATCTGTATGGTTTTCTATACCCCAGGAGCAGGATGGTCCCTGCTGTGAATC
Source organism: Eulemur rufifrons (assembly GCF_041146395.1). Lineage (NCBI taxonomy): Eukaryota > Metazoa > Chordata > Mammalia > Primates > Lemuridae > Eulemur > Eulemur rufifrons. The sequence continues at coordinate 52,573,635 of NC_090990.1, forward strand.
TGGCAGCAAGTCTTATTATTATTATTTTTTTTTTAACCAAACCATCTGGCAGCCTCAGAGCCCAGTTCTTTGGTAATAACTGTGCTACTTACTCCATCTGTACTTATAAGATAACTAGTTGTCTTTGCAAATTAAGCCAGCCCCATCTGTTTCCCTACCTTATAAATGAGTACAAAGGCTCCACACCCTTCCTGGCATGTGGACAACATGAAGCATGGGGAGCTGTGGGAGGGGGGTTGGAGGGGTTTCTCTTCCTATTGCAAGGTTAAAGAGAGAAATGCTGCCTTCTGAGAGCCCAGAATTTTCTGTCCTGGGTTTGCAAGGGAATAGCAAGTCTATAGTGGGTGTTCTGCTTTGTTTGCATTCAGGCTGCTAGACTTCAGTAAAGGCATAGTTACTCTGACTGATTGGCTGTAAGTAGGCTCTATGGGAGCAGAATGCAAGTACTCAAGTAAGAGCCAAGGTAGAGATGAATGCTGATGCAGTGACCATTCTGTTTTCTGTAAATGCTGTGGGAATTGAAAGGAGAGAGGTTAAGAGAGAAGACCAATGGGACCTTATCAAGTTGTTCTGATTCTCTTGCTGCTGTCTCTCTGAACCTGCAGATCAAAAGCCTAAATCTATTTCTCAGTACCCTGGGACCTATAATACAGTTTCCTAAAGTGACTAACAGAGAGCAGTTTACACATTTTGAGAATCGGGTTCAGTATTTGATATAGTACGTCGTCTTTCTAACACCAAAATTTGCAGGATGAAGATTCCATAACAAGGCTTCCCTTGTGTTCCTCGGAGGGTACCAGAGCTGGTCAAAATCTCCCCTGTGTTAAAGGTTAATTTAAAAACAAACAAAGAAACAAAAACTAAAATCATGACTATCCCACTCCCACAAATATAAAACAAACACGTCAATGATTTGATTTAGCTCATTAATTAGTGAGGAAACTGGTAAGATGTTATAACTGCTTCAAAGGAGAATTTAAAGAGCAGGCATATTTATAGGCAATTAGGATGCTTAAATGAATTTACTTAATAGATGCCAAACTGAAGGAATAAAAATCAATGCCCTTATGCCAGTCAAAATTCATTCGCATATGTATGGATAAGTATCATTTGCATTGTTATCAGTTATTCATAATTTTCAGAGTTATAAGATAGCTCAAAGACAATGAAAGACACAGAGACCTTATACAATTAGTTAATGAGAAGGGTTTTTCATTATAATCATTTTTGTCCATTTCAAGGTAACTTATACTTGCTTTGAGAGTAAGAATTATGAAATACTGGCTGGGGCCTGTAGAGTCAAATGCCTGGGTTTGGGTTCTGACTCTGTTACCTATTAGCTTTTTAATTTTTTAATTAAATTCATTAATTTATATAACCTTTTTCTGAGCTTTGATTCCTTATCCATAAAATGGTGTTTGACTGCAAAATCTACCTTGCAAGGCTGTTGCAATCATTGTTTATGGGTATAGTTTTTTATAAAGTAGGGTGTAGGTTTTCTTTTCTATACAAATGTTTGTCATTATCAGTAATATTAACTACTATTTTACTGAGTTCTTATAATGTACCCCACATTATGTTAAGCACTATTTCAAGCACATGGATTATTTCATGTAACTTTCACTTTGCCTCTATGCAATTCTTACTATTATTTAACAAAATTAATCTTAAAGAGGTAGCTTACTACCCAATGTCAGAGTGGTGGCAAAACTGGAATTTAAAGGCCAAAGCCTGATTCAAAGTCTATGTTCTTAACTCTACTACCCATAGCAGGATTATATATGCAGGAAAGAACTTTGGGAGGAGGGCTGTTCACTTTCTCTTGAAATGCAAATAGTTGCTTAGGGACTTCAAATACCTGCCCATTCTGGGGATATCTTTGCTAAAGGAGTGAGTAGAGGAAGCTGACCTTTGGAAATTGCACTTTAGATAGATAACTCATACCTGGGAAGAAGATCTTCACCTGGTGGTGTCTACAACTCTGTCCTGGCCTGCCTCCTTCTCTTCCCATTTTAGACAGTGGGATCCGAACAGAAAAGGGAAGAGCTGACAGATTTTGCTTGAAGTGTGTGAAAAATCTGGAATGACTATGTCCTCATTCCCTTACTTTTTATCCTGGAGTTTCCTGAGATTTGGAGACTGCTTCTACCTTCCCACTTGAGAAACCCATAAGGAGTATTTCCTTTTAACAGAGCTATCATTATAAGAGTAATGATATCATTGTTATTTATACTGAAGACATTAATTGGATTGTGCTAATATTAACAACCTCTTTTTATATACGTTGAGAAATATGGCTTTCGTTAAATTTTTTTTATATTCATATATGGAATCACATTAAAATGCTAAGAAAAAATGTATCCCAACTGTTAAAATTAATTTTGAAATGTATGAGTTTATTTAGCAAAACTCAATAAAGTTGATTTTCATTGATATGTTTGTTTTTTAATGAGCTGAATATTTATAAATACTTTCACATATGGAAACCAAGTTTTATTGAAGAAAAATAAGAGAAATTACATTAGGATAAAGAAAAGCCATAATCAATTCTTTACAATGTTTCTTTCTAGGGTTTATTTTGTGTGTTCCTCCAGACACCAGTTAATCTTACAAAGTTCCTTTTTTGGCTGTCAGTTGGAATTGAATGATGGACTTTTAGAATTATAGGGTCAATTTTCTGTCATCCTCCATCATCTACTTTACAGACAACTGACAGAAGCTTAGGTTACTTCATAAGCAACATTATTGAAAGGATAAATACGATTTAATTGCATAGGCTCTGTAAATCTTTCATCATCATGAAATCTCTATCAATAAAAATGATTCATATATTTTTGAAGCCAGGCATGTCCCTTTCTTTATCACCTTTGAGAAGGAAAACAATCGATCTTTACTAACTCTAATTTATTTGATTTCAACTGTCTGATTTCTTTTAAATGTTGTTTATCCAGTTTAAGCTTGTTAATCATTATCAATCCCTTCCTTGCTCTTTCAGTGAATGCGATTCTGGAAATGTATACACTAGCACCACAGTTGAATTCTTTAGGAACATTCCAAGCCCCCTAGAGATTTTTCAAAGCATCGTCCACTTCCACTGAAATATTTCCAGCCTAAAGAAATGCATGCTTCAGGAACATTTCAGCATTCTAGCATGTGGCTAGCTGACTGAAGCTAGGAGAGCTGAGCTGTAGTTTAGAAATGTGTGGCTGAGAGGAAGTGGCTGCCGTTCAGGCTGAATTCAAAAGTATTTCTTTCTAAATTAGTACTTTCTGTGGCACTTGCATGAATAGATGTTAGGGAAAAATCAGCTACTTTTGAAATCCTGGGTCAAGTGGAAAAGACCCTGGTTCTTCCTCAAACCACAGCAATGCTGCTGTTGAAACGGAGTGATGAATTCCTGCAAGGAGAATCATCTGGCTTCTTCCAGCCTATTGCTACATATTGAAAGTTTTTCTGCAAAGTCCTGGAAGTGAACTAGAGTCATTTTACAGAAAAAAAAAATGGCTCCTTCATCTGAACATTAGTGTGTATGCACATGGATGAAATCTCAGAGCCACATTGGGTGCTGAGAAACCATTCACCACGTTAGATTTCACTCTGAGCCCTCGCAAGGCCTTCTGGGTGGGTTTCTGTAAATATTTCAACATCACCATGAAATCTTTATCAGCTCTGTATTTTTCTCTCTTGCCCAAGCACCACTCTCTCTTCATCTCTCTCTCTCTCTCTGAGAGATTGCTCATGTCGCCTTAGTAAATTTTTTTTTCAGTTTGTCCTTTATTTATGCTATCTATCTTGTAGATTATTGCAGCAAGTGGACTAGGAAATTTATCATCATTCCTTTTTGCGGTTCAGTGAGCTAAGAGCACTGGATTTGAAGTCAAGTGAGCAGGGTGTAATCTGTTCTCTTCTGCTTACCAGTTGTATGACCTTGGACAAGTTATTTGACATCTGTGAGTTTCTGTGCTTTCCTCCTGCTTTCCTTCTGTGCTTTCCAAGAATGCTTATCCTCTGAGGACTGACTGATGACAGCCATGCTCCAGTGAGTGCCTGCTTTTGCCAGACACCATGAAAAGTGCTTTATACAAACTTTCTAACCTCGAAACAGCATTCCAAAATAAGCTATTGTATCATGATCTTATGTGTGAGGAAACTGAGCCCCATACAAGTTCCTCCAGCTACTGAAGCCAAAACAAGATTCTCACCCAGGTATCTGCTGCTGCAAAAGGATTCATCTCATGGAATATGCCGCTGCTGCCCACTGGTTTCAAGTATTGTCTGTGACCTGTCTCTTTAGTTGATGACAATGTAAGCCATTTATAAACTTCCTTTACATGTTGGATGCTGTCTTTTGAATCACTGCTTGTCTTTACAGCTCTAGCCTTTAAAGCCAAGTTATCCTATGACTTTGTCCAGGCTTTACTTACTTCCTGGCGTGGTAATTAAGAACATAGATTCTAGAACTAGAATGCACAGGTTTAGATCCCAGATTCCCAGCTCATCGCCGTGTGACCTTGAACAATTTACTAAACTTCTATATGTCTCAATTTCCTCATCTGTAAAATGGAGATAATAGTAACTGTTAGGGACAGAAAAACCAGTGAGAGGTAATGGAAATCAGAAAAACAGAAAGGAGAAAGCAGTTATAGAAAAACAGTAAGGAGGAAATAGTTACAGAAAAATAACCAGGGGAAAGTTATTTCAGTGTTAAAGAATGGGGTAATTAGGCCATGGAACACTGATCACCAGGTTATGGAACTTTCTCCATGGAGTGTATAACAAAACTTTTAAGTCATGTGCAAACCTGGAGAGAATTCAGTCCCCAAAATAGTCACGTATAGTTATGAAGACTTATAATTAACCTTTACCTAAACTATTAGCATATAAAAGGAAAAACATAGTAGCAGACAGTGTCTTCTCCACTCACAGAGACAGACCCATTTCCCCTTAGGAAATGTACTTTCGCTTTGCACGCTTAAACTTTCCTTAGAATAAATTCTTCACACATACTTGCTGAGTGTCTGTCTTCTCTCTCTGTCATGCGGGGTAAAGCTTGTGATTCTTCCAAGCCCGGAGCCCAAGAACTGGGGCAACACTTCAAAGTCCAGCCATGGACAGGACCGTGACAGTAACCATGTCAGGGTTGTTGTGAAAATTAAATGAGTTATTTTATGCAAAGCAGTTAGAACACTACCTAGAACATGGTAAGAGCTCTATCAGTGTTGCTATATATGTAGTCTGGGTTGCTGATTTCTCAGTATGACATGATCTTTCTGAGCCCACTTGATGTATTACACATAATTATAGTTTTCTTTCCTAACCTTCAGTTGTTATCTTTAAAAATTTTATTTTTTGAGGTACTAGGTACTGAGCTAGTTACTCAGGGAGATAAAAACTACTTGATACCTTCCTTTCTTTGATGTTCATATACTGTATGTAACTTAGTTCAGTGTTCCCCACACTGTGCTCCACAAAAGTGTTGATAGGTGTATATAAAAACATTTAATATGATTCTTTTGATGTTGTATACATTTTGTCATTTGTGTGTCACATAAATTTGGGAACTGCTATAAACTATAACCTTTGCTTGGGGATTTATGATGCACATTAGTAAATTTAATTCTCTGAGAATTCCGATAGAAAGAGGTCTTTTTAATTTTGTTTAAAATAGTGCTTCCCAAATTATTTACCCCCTCCCACTTTTAAGGAAATACCCACACTGTGTTGTCAGTGCTAGTCTAGTGGGATCTGGTTTCTATTATTAAGAGACCACATGAAGAAAGTACTTAGGAAAACTTGTTTTAAGTATAGGCCCCATGGGAATTCTATCCGTATAGCAAACTAACTTACCAGAAAACTACTCGTCAGCTTATCTTGATTCAGACTATTGCAGAATCACCAAAACCATGTTGCATTTTAAATTTATGAACTCTATGTTGAAGATGGAGACAAGAAATAGTAATTTGCAATTGAAATAGTAATTTGCAATTCATTTAAGCTATTGTGGTCCACTATATTGAGAAAATTATCTTTTATATGGCTTAAGGTTGTTATGGCTTGAATGTGTCCCCTAAATTTCATGTGTTGGAAACTTAATCCCCAATGCAACAATGTTTAAAAATTTGAGGTGATTAGGTCATAGGGGCTCCACCATCATGAATGGATTAACGGTGTTATCATTGGAGTGTGTTGCCGATAAAAAGGATGAGTTCAGCCCCCTTTCCTTTTTGCTCTCTTGTGAGTGCTCTCTTGACCTTCTGCTGTCCACCATGGAAGGACACAGCAAGAAGGCCCTCACCAGTTGTGACACTTCAATCTTGAACTTCTCAGTCTCCAGAACCATGAGCCATATAAGCTTCTTTTCTTTACAAATTACCCAGTCTCAGATATTCTCTTATAGCAGCAGAAAATGGACTAAGACAAGGATCTTCTATATAAAATCTCCTACAATAAATTTTATTTTAGAATTCGCTGCTGGGAATAACTTTGTTTCCCTTGAAGAACCAGAGGAAACAGTATTTTCCCCTTACCTGGTGAGAAGCTTTTTATAGCAGATTCCAAGAAGTGCAAAGACACAGTTGAAGCCTCAGCAGGACAACTTCGTTGTTCTTTAGATTTAACATTTTTATATTATTCTTTTCTCTGGTCCTGGTTTTCTATTTTCATTTAAATATTTGATTTCAACATCTTTTATTATAAGCCACCTCAAGATCTTTGTGGAAAGATGTAGGTATATAATGAGCATAAATATATTAATTAAGAATCACTTTAAAAAGAAATTGCTTGCTATCAAAGCAAGCAATTGCAATATATGTTTCTGTGAGAGGTAAGTGCAAACTGCTAAGCAACTGAGAATTCAATGGTGGGAGTGGCAGAAAGATTGAAGCTTCAGAGTATCTAACAGGTGAGCTTTATATCTTATGAATAGAATAACATCTATAGAGGCAAAGATGCATGAAAATGTATCTGTAGTATATTTAGGGATTGGCTGGTAGTGTGGCAGATCTGAAATGTAGGGTTTTTGGGAGCAATGAAGCAGGACTGTTGAGTAATGTTGAGTAGGGTCTTGTATTGTGCTATTCCTTCTCATCTCCACAGTGATTAGAAACATATCTTCAGAGTCATGGTGGCTCCTGGATCCTTGAAGAGCCCTCTTCCCTAAACTTTGATGGTGCTTTCCCATCTGGTAACTTCTTGGTAAATGGTATTGACAGTGGTTTGTAATCTTCAAGATAGGGATTAGATCTTTAACATATCTCCAGCATAGGGATTATAGGAAGTATTGAATGAGGATGTACATATTATATAACACTGAGAGTCATAAGTGATCCGTGGCTGTATGAAATGTTTTGGGAAGAAATTACATCATAATGGCATTTGTGGGGTTTATTTTCATCTGATGCTGCTGTACCTGACTCTGTACTCTGTCTTACCACAATTCATCGAAGAGGTTTTGCTTATTAAGGGCAGTTAATTGGTTGTACCACTCTGTGCATGTATTATCCATTTAATAACAAAGGAAGATACAGTCTTCTGTCTTCTTTTTTTGGTGAATGTTTCCTTTGCAAGCAGCTGCTTCAATGTGTTCCATTAGATCACTGTTGCCACGGTGATTCACAGATAACTCTAACTTTTTCTGCTGCACATTGCAGCAAAAAGACATCTCTGTAACTTTGCCAAAAGATGACAGATTCAGGATGGAGTCAGTCAGGGTTGATTCTCTCCAGTTCTTTCTCTTTCTCTTTTTCTCTTTCTTTTTGTCAGGGACAGTATGATGTTTGGGGTCCCCTATCCTGCCACATCCCTCATCCCCACATTAATTCTCAATTTTTCTGCAAGGGTGTTTTCTGAGTGATTTTATCTGATAACTTCTCTGAATTACCATTCTTACTTTTTTAAATCATAGGATGTATGTATTTGTGTCTATTCATGCTAAAAAATTATGACTCTGATCCATAAGATCTTTCCTTGTACAGAATCAATTCATTGGGGAAAAATAATCAATTAATCCTGTTATGTGACATCATAGAGTTTAAGAAATCTCTGATGCTTTGTCTGGAATTTTTATTTTTTTAATCCACATTTAGTGCTGTTCAGATTTAAGATATTAGATTCACTATACATCTTGAGAAAAGTATTGGTTTAATCTTTTCAAAATTCCTAGTCCACTAGAGTAAATTCTCAGTGTCTTAAAGGTACCGTATCCTTTTCCATCTGACCTAAGACCCTTTACCAATATTGGTAACTTCTGGCAATTGAGATATTTCTTTCACTAATCACAATAGAACCACTGATCTATTTGAAAATCTTTGCAAAAACATTATTTGGTTCCTGCCTTTAGGAAAAACATAGCATTTTAGGGCTACTCTAAGTTTTTACCCAGTTATTTTTGTTTTACTGAGTTTTATTTATTTGTAGGTGATAAGCTCCAGTTTGTCTTTTACTCCCCAAGACACAGAAACATTTTATATATGTTTTATATAGGAAAATTTGGTCAGAGGCAAGGGAACCATATTTAAAACTCTCAGAGTATCATGTAAAAATTCTAAATAAAGACACAATTCCTGTGTTTTACAATGCACTCTATGGATGAAATTTATTGTATTCTCAGAACAGATATTTGTAGGTAGACAATAATTAATGTCTGGTAATTCACAGAAATATAATTTAGATTCTGATTATTTTTATTCCCATTCTATGACTTTATTTCCGGATTGTTAGATGCACATGTATCTCAAGTTCACTGAAGATTGGTTGGGACCACAGTCTCAGGTTCTTGAGAATAGGTGACCTTTAACACAAACCTTTGCTATTTCAGCATCTCCTCATTCTATTAATACTAAGCTAGGCCTTTTGCACAAAGATGGTAAGGCAGAAGGCTCTTACTATATAATAAAGAATTATGAAGGTTAATTTAAGGTAGATTTAAACCCAATTATAGGACTAATATCATTAAATGTGAATGGTCTAATATGCCAATTAAAAGGTAGAGATTGCCATATTGAATAAATTAGGAAGACCTAATTATATGCTATCTGCAAAGCACTCATTTTAAACAGAAAGACACAAATAAATTAAAAGTAAAAGATGGTAAAAAATGTATATGCTAACACTAATCAAAAGAAGGTTTAAGTAGCTGTGTTAATATCAAAGTTGAATTGAAAGCAAAGTGTATGACCATGGAAAATGAAGGTAATTTCATAATAATTAAGAGACCAGTTCATCAGGAGACATAGTAATCCTAAAGGTTTATGAAATAATCTTAGACACTCAAATACATGGAGTAAAACATGACAAAAGTGCAAAGAGAAGTAGACAAATCCACAATTATACTTAAATACTTCAATACCCCTTTCTTAATAATTGATAGAATAAGCAGACAAAAATCAGGAAAGATATTTAATAGATAAAATTTGTACAACATTATCAACAAATTTGAACTAATTAACATTTATAGAACACTCTACCAACAAAAGTATTTTTATCAAATGAACATGGAACATTTACCAATATAGCCCATATTCTGGGCCATAAAGCAAGTCTCTATAAATTTAGAAATGATTCAAGTCATACAAAGTATGTTCTATGACCACAGTGAAATTAAACTAGAAATCAATAATGTAGAAATATCTGAAGTTCCTCAAATATTTGGGAAATAAATAACATACTTCTAGATAACCCATGGATTAAAAAAGTAACCAAGAGAATAATTAGAAAATATCTTGAACTTCACAAAAATGAAAACATGACATATCAAAATTTGTGGATACTACTAAAGTAGAGTTTAGAAGGAAATTTACAACAATAAATCTCTATATTAGAGAAGAAGAAAGTTCTCAAACCAATGATCTCGGCTTCTAATTTAAGAAATTATAAATCAAAGAGAAAATGAAACCCAAATTAAGCAGATGACAGGAACTAATAAATATCAGACCAGAAATCAGTGAAATGAAAAACAAAATATCGATAGAGAAAAATCAATGAAACCAAAACCTAGTTATTTGGGAAGATCAATAAAATAGATAATTTTCTAGCCAGACCTATCAGGGAAAGAAAAGAGAAGATAAAATTTACAAATATCATGAATAAGAGAGGTGATACCACTACATATTCTAAAGATATTAAAAGGATAACTAAAGGAATTTTACAAAAACTTCATGTCAATAATTTATAAAACATAGATGAAATGGACAAGTTCTATAAAAAACACAATCTATCAAAATGCACTAAGAAAAACAAATAGTTCAATATCCATTAAAGACACTGAATATTTAATTAAAAATTTGCTGCAAAAAAAGTATATACCCAAATTGTTCTGCTGGTAAATTCTATCAAACATTTAGAGAAAAATAATACAAATTATAAGGAAATTCTTCCAAAAAATAAATAAGGAAGGAATATTGTTCTACCTCATTTTTTGAGGCCAGTATCACACTGCTATTAAAACCAAAGACATTACAACAACCACACATAACTCTAATGAATATAGATACAAAACTTTTAAACAAAATTTTAGCAAATATAATTCACAAATATATCAAAGAATAATCCTTTATGAACAAGTAAAATTTCTTCCCAAAATACAAAGTTGGTTTAATACTCAAAAATCAATTACTGCAACTCACTATCCTAAGAGACAGAAAAGGAAAATCTATAGGATAATATAAATAGATATGAGAAAAGCATTTGAAAGATTCAGCACCATTCAGAAAACTCGATATAGAAAGGTATTTCTTCAGCCTGAAAAGGAACATCTATGAAAAACCTAAAGCCAACATCATGATGAAAGACTAAATTCTTTACCCTGTAAGGCAAAGATGTCCTCTTTTCCCACTTGTATTTAATATCATATTGTTGATCCTAGTTAGTCTGTTAAGAAAATATAAGAAATATTATAAGTGGCATCCAGATTGGAAAACTGTCTTTATTTAGAATTGATATAATGGTCTTTGCCAAAAATCTGAAGGTATCTACAAAAATGCTACTAGAACTAATAATTATGTTTAGCATGTTTTTAGGATATAAGTTCAATATACAAAAATCAGTTGTATTTTATATAGTGACAATAAACACTTGGAAATTAAAGTAAAATATCATTTACTATAGCATTAAGCAATATAAAATACTTTGGAATAAATTTAATCCATATGTGTAAGACTTCTCCACTGAAAACCATGAAGTATTGCTGAGAAAAATTCAAAACATCCTAAATAAATAGATATATAATGTTCAAAAATCAGAAGACATAACAGGTAGCAATTTTACCTTAAGTACTCTGTAGATTCAATGCAGTACCAATCAAAATCTCAGCAAACTTTCTTTGTAAAAATTGACAAGTGCAGTCTAAAATTCATATGGAAATGAAAGGCAAAGAAATTACAATTGCAAAAACAACTTGGAAAAAGAAAATCAAAATTGGAGGACATGTACTAATTTCAAAACTTACTATAAAGTTGCAATAAACAAGGCAATGTGGTATGGGAAAAAGTTGACATATAGGTCAATGGAACAGACTAGAGAATCTGAAAATAGACAATGCATTTAAGGTTAATCGACTTCTGATAAAAGTGCAAAAGTAATTCCTTGATTTGTTGAGAAGACTCAAAAATGATTAGTTTTTAGGGAATATGTTAATTAAAACCACAATGAGTGGTATCACCATCATACTGGAGAATGGCTAAAATTAAAAAGATTAACAATATTAAGTATTGGCAGGCAAGGAAATGAAACAGCTGGAACTCTCATGCACTGTGTTAGGATGCAAAATGGTACAAATACTTTGGAAAACAGTTTGATAGTTTCTTGTATGGTTGAACATACACTAACCATAGGGCCCATTGATTCTACCCCAAAGTATTTACCCAAGAGAAATTAAGACATATACATACACACAATCTTGTTCATAGCAGCTTTATTCATAATAGCCATAAAGTGGAAGATGCCCAACCACACATCAAATGGTGAATGGAACACTAACAAATTGTGGTCATATTCATAAAGAATGGCTGATAGCTATTCTTTACAAGGAATCTGGTGATGAGAAGTTCCAGAGTTGTTCCAATAATCCAGTCATATCAGGTGATCACTTGGCCTATGTAGGAATCTCTTGGCATTATTTGATGGTTTTAAGATCATTGGCATAGGTCAAGGCATCAAACAATAAGGTCTAAAATGAGAGAGGGTGGGCTGGGGTGGATGGTGCAAACAGCTTTTTCCTTATATGAGTCTTTATTTTATCCTGAAGCAATGTTATTTCCAGAAGCTCTCAGCAAAGTTTCTCTAGAACAAACCACTGGTGAAGAAAAATAGGATTTCTCTGACTTGCTTATATCAATCACAATTCATCTCATGGATCTGGGGCAGGGGCCCACCATCCCTTAGCATAGGAATGGATCCAGCTTTTGTAAAGCCTGAAGGTTCTTTAAGTAATAAGATTATAAAATTCCAACTGCTAACTTGTTTGGGGCCCCTCCTCAGGCCTTGGAAGCAGTCATGCAAAAGGAGGGCCCCTGAAGATTAACCTTCGCCAGCGTCACTGCAAATCCCTTTACCCCTGAGTACTTGCCACCCACACTTTGAACAAATTCAAGGCTTTATTGGTGGGGTTGGATGACTGTTACACAGTCAATCAATAGTTTCTGTCACAATTCCCTTCTACAAGCAGTTTGAAATCTCTGAAAATCCTCTAAGGGCATCGAGGGAATTTACGGGAACTATGAATTTATAGGTAGGATTATTCCTGTTTAAATTTCCTTTCACTGGTTAGAATAGAAATGACGCTAAATGCCAGCTCCTGTGTAGGCCTAATAAAAACAGCAGCGTACAATAGAAAGAGCATAGCTGAGGGTTTGTTTAGAGTTTCCTCTTCACTAGTTGCATAACCTTAAGCAAGTTATTTAATATTTCTGCACCTTCATTACCTTCTGTGTAACGGGGATAATGGCAAATAGATAAAATTCTATGACACCTGCTAAATTTGAAATAAATCTGCTCATGGTTCCCCTGACAGGTAGTATTTTCTCCTAAGGACATTCTGAGAACCTAGGAAGGGAAATCCTGTCTGTATTTTGGTCCCTGCTTTCAATTCATTACATGAGGCTTTTCTTTTTTTCTTTTCTATCTTCCCTGGGCTTTTGCTACAAGTTGATTTTTTTTCCCTAAATGACCATTTAATTCTAAAGAGCCAAGCTACAGATTGTGGGGTGGGTGGTGCAAAGCAGTATATTTTTCTTTCAAGAGCTTATTTAGAGTGATTGTTAACATGTATGCTTAGTGATTAAATCATTAAGCAAGAACATAATTTGTGAAATAATGTTTTCTCAAGCTACTCAATTTTTTTAAGTACGATGCAGCAAACATCAAGTCATAGCTTTTATTCTGACTGATCTGAATTCCTATTATCAAACACTTCATAAATAATTCAAAAGGAAAACAATGGAAAACTCATGTTATACTTTTCTTTCATAAATAATGCTTTCAAACCATGAAGTTGTGCCTTCCCAGCAGCTTGTGAGATGGAGACTTGCCCACTCTTTGGCTAAATCCGATCAGTGCAGTCAGAGAATATATGTAATTATTATGTAATAATTCGGACAGGCTGCCTCCTTTCATTGGGCACCTTCTGGATGTCAGGCACTATTATAGACACTTCACATCTCCTATTTCATTTAATTTTTACAATAGCACTGCAAAGTATGAATTCCTCCATTTTACAAATGAGGAAACTTAAAATTAACCAAAAGTTAAATAACCAGACCCAGATCGTGCAGTTAAAAAAAAAAGCACAAAAATTCAAAGCCAGTCTGTCTGTTCCAGACCAGTGCCCTTAAGCACCATGCCCAGTGCCCCTGTCTCCACCGTGCTGCACTGCCACTTGACAAATGAGCAACACCTGGAAGGCAGAAGTTTGGGGTACTTGGTCTATCTCCCTGACACTAATTGTTATGGATTCAGAGTGAGGTATTCATGCTACCTTAATTCCATAGCTCACTCTTTTTTCCCTCTGGGAATTCCTATTGAGAGGCCTTGATAGTATTAGTAATTCCCAAATGATAAATAAATAGGCACTTTTAATAGCTAGCCAAGTACTCAGGTGCCTCAAAATTCAGAGTCCACAGTTATAAGGCTCAGTCATGGGGGTCCTGAAAGAATTTCCTTCCTGATCCCCTCCCTAAACATGGACAGACATTTAGTTGTGTGCCTGAATCTCAAGTTCCAATAGAAGTCATGAGACTTCTATTTATCCAGATGACATTCACCCAAAATACAACCTGGTCCAATGTGCCAGATCTGTGCTGTGCACTTACTGCATGAAAGAGGAAAAGTGCAAGAGGAAGTAGAAATATGGCCATGAAATGAACACCCGGAGGGAAGGTGTAGAGGATGGGATAGATGTGAGCTGTGAGCATACTCCTAAGGTAAAGAATCTTTGCTTCTTTATGGTCCTTGAAGCAGCAAGTAAAAGAGAAAGGATAGCATTTGGCTGAACCCCCATGGAACAGCGTTCCTGTCTTGCAATTAAGCTATGGCCTCGAAAATATTTTTGGCTCAGGTAGTTGCAGAAGGATGGGAATATGCCATTTATTTAAGCCACAAAACAGTGCAGTAGAATGGAACAAAAGCTTTTATTCCAGGTCTCACTAAATACTGGTCTGCTGTCTGGGACAAATTATTTAGTGTCTCTGAGCCTCATTTTCCTCATTTATTAAATAGAAATTACAATATCTACCCCTTAGAGATATTATAAAAATTAAAATATTTCTAAAGCAAATGTTACCTGGTACATAGTAAGCACTCGATAAATATAATCATTATTATTATAGATGATTATTATTATACTTATTGTTAGTTGTTATATATTATAATTATAGTTATTAATAATAATACATAGTAGATATTCATGAATCCTTTGAATACTAGCTTTAGACTTAGAAAAATACCATTACAACTAATATTTACTGAATTCATACTCAATTCTAAGTATACATGAGGTGTGAAATATTGTTATACCCATTTTATATATATGGAGCCTGACAAAGGTTAAGTTAATTACTGAAGGTCACATAGTTAATAAGTGGTAGAATGGTCAAGATTTTTTGTTATTCTGTATGAGCTTGATTAGTTTGGATTGTCTCAAACATATGGGAATCTCATTTTCTAAGTTAATATGACCTTAATATATAATTTCTGCCTTAAAAATCTCCAATAGTCCTCCACTGCTTTCAGGATAGCATACAAATACGTTAGTATGGTATTTGACACAATATCAGCACAGCCTTCCCCCCTCCAACCACATTTCCTGACATTTGTACCTATCCCCAACCCACTCCAGCCACACCAATTTTTTTTCACCATTCCTTGAATATAGCCAATGCCCTGCAGGCTTCCACACCTCTGCTCATTGCTTACTCTGCCTGGGATGTTCTTACAGCCTCTGTGCATCCTCTACCAACTTTGAAGCTCACACTCTTCGATTAAGACCTGGTCAAATCTTATCCCTTATGTGAAAGCTCTTCTGACTCCTTCATGCAGGATTAATGATGTTCTCCTTTGTGCCTGGTTTTAGCATTTTCCAGACAAATGTCTGTTTCATGTCTGCTCTTCTTGCTAGAATGAGTCCCTCAAGAGAAACTCTCTCGACTTATTCTGCTGTGTAGCTTCAATAACTGCCTGGCTGTGACTATGTGCCCAGGAAATGTTGGCTGATTGAATGAATGAAATATACTGATTGATTTACTCAGCCCTTGTCTGGGTTGGTGAGAAGCATGAGTCCAATAAATGACTGGCTGGTAGTGACAGAGCTCATATGGGAATTTAAGGTGCCATAGCATCCAGCCCTGTGTGTCTTCTGTGCTAGACTACACTTGGCTAGTTGTGACAAGGCAGCATTTTAACAACACTTTTGATAAGCAGCCAGCCTTGGAGGAACACATCTTTGTTTGCTCAGTCGCTTAACCTTGATGGTTGACTTTTCTTGTTCTCTGTGGAGTTCCCATAGCACTGGAAGGATAGTGAAGCAAATTCACATAGAGGAAAATGTGAAATCCATCCTGACATTTATCTGCATTTCAGCAAGGCATTTGACAGATTCTTGATAGGCTGATGGACCAGATGGAGAAACACAGGCTGGATAAAAGTAGCGTTCAGTGGATTAGTAGTTGATTGAATAGTTGTACCTAAATAATAGAATTCCTGCTCACAAAATGCGTTCATTCCTCTTCTCACTCTTTCTGGGTCTACTGAGGCATAGCCCAAGTTCTGGCTCCTCCCAACAGCCAACGTTGACTATTTCAGTCAGTCATCACGAATTAAAAAAGAATCTCAGGGCTTTGTTTCATGTATGTTATGAATAGTTTTGTGATACACAAAGCTCTTTAACATAGGGTATACATACTCATTATTCTCCCTTTTTCAGCACATTTACAGGCCAGGCACAATATGGAAAAATCACAGAAACTAGAGTCACACAGGCACAGGTCAAATATCTGCTTTGCCATGAACTAGTCATGTAATACCAAGCAAGTCTTGTGTCCCTCATATGTAAAATGGGGACAAAAACATCTTTGCCCCCATAAATGTAATCATTCTTCATGTCTAAGACTATGGCCAACTCCTCAGGGAAGCCTTTCTTGAAGCTTCAAACTATGTTAGCTCTCCATGAAAATGCTCTCAAACCACCCTGTCCTTATCTTATATGGCCATTAAAATAAATTACACCATTTCATTTTATAGGTAACTATTTGTTTAAAGTCTTACCCATTAAGCTATAATCGCTGTGAGGTTAGGGACCATGTTTGTGTTTTATACATCTATGTTTTCAGCACCTAACCAAAAACATAAACGATGGGAAGCCCTCAGTAAACATTTCTTAGATCAGTGAATCAACTTTAGCATTGCCCACGCAGTTCTGCCTGCCTCTGCAGCCCCGTTTGAGCCATCCTCCCCATCACTCTCCATGCTACAATCACATCTGCCTTTTCTTAGTTCCTCAAAGGTTTCCTGCTTTTTATCTCTTTGGGGCTTTCTCATATGCTATTCCCTCTACTTGGAACAGAATGTTTTCCTGGCCTCCTCCCACTCCGGTCTTGGCCCACAAATGCCTATTATTCTTTCAGGAGTCTCCTTAAACCGCTTTTCCTCCGGGAAGCCTTCTTTGTACACCTTCACACTTCCCCCCACCTGGGCTCTAATTATGATAGCACCCATATCAATCTATGCTGCTTCTTCATTGCTCTGATAATAATTGTGCTTATTTATTTGAGGTAAAACCTTAGATACCTGGCAAGCTTCAAGAAATCAGATGGTATTTACTGTTATGGGAATACTTAGGATCCAGCGCAGTGCCCGGCACATGTGTACTAAGAAGTATTTGTTGTACGAGGAATTTAGGCTCTTTAACTGCAGGCAACAAGAGTAGAAAAGAGAGATAGGAAAATGAATAGGGTTTTGGTGACAGAGATTGAAAGATGCTCATCAAAATCCATCTTCTCTTGTTTTGGGGCACAAGGCTCGAGTGCATGTTACACTTCTCATGCAGCTAGGTATAGCCATGAGATTGTGTTTGGCAAAAGTAATGTGTTCCCTGTGCTCTTCCAGGCCTGCCCTATACAGAATTGCTACTCATACATCTCCATACTTTTCGTTCCTTTTGGCTAGCTGAAATGAAGAAGGCCACAGTGACCTTGGAAGCCACATATTGAAGATTTTAGAGGCTCCTCTAGCCCTGCTCTCCGAATGTCCACTTGGAGAAGAGCTTCACCTGTGTGCTGACCAGGAACATCTGCCTTGGATTGACACAGGAGTGAGAAATAAACCCTCTTGTGTTTGAGCTATTTTACATTTTGGAGTATATTTTTCATAATTGTTACTGTTCTGTTAACTGATAAAATAGCTACTAGAAAACATTTGAAGGACCATTTTATGACAGAGGGAGCAGATTTATTCTGGAAATCAGTCAGATATGTACTAAGGCAGTGGTTCTCAAAATGGGAGCAACAGCTTCATCATCCCCTGGCGGCTTGTTAAAAATGCAAATTCTCAGGCCCCAACACAGATCTACAGAATCAGAAACCCCAGGTATGGGGCTTAGAGATCTGTGTTTTAACAAGCCCTCCAGGTGATTTTAATCTATATCAAATTTGAGAACCACTGGACTTTAAGTATAGATGGGCTTAACCTTGGAATCTGTGTGACTTTGGCCAAGCTATTTAATTTCTGAGTCATAATTTTTTCGGTAAAATGCGAGAGAGATTTGCTTCGTGACATTGTTTTTGGTGTTTTTTATAAAGTAGCTATCATAGAGTAGATTTTGAACTGTAGCTTCTCTCTTCCTTCTATTTCTGCGTGGCTTCTTGTGAAACTGGGCCACAGTGATGATTCTAGGAATTGGGGGAACAGGGATGAATAGAACACCATGAGTGCAGCCTGTGGAAGTTAAGATGTCCTGGGCGACTATGCCAAGCTCAAGGAGAGAGGTACAGAGTATAATGGACAGAATAGAAATACTAGTCTGCTGTGTTGTAAGGTTAGGTCGACCTGCTCAATGTTTAAGATCATGTTTTAACCTAGTTATTTTTGAACATTTTCTTCAGCTGCTAACCTCTTTTTTCCTTGTGCACCATGACTATGAAGTGCTTAGAACCATTCTTAATACTTATCAAGCACTCTGTATGAGTTAGCTAGTCATTCTTGGACTCTACATTCCATGAGGTCAAAGATTTTTGTTTGTTTTATATATTGCAATATCCTCAGCATGTAAAACTGCCCTACACATGGCATGTGGTCAATAAATATATGTTATATGAATAAATGAAATAGAGCCTGTTAAGTAAATTTCACAGTTTTGTACATAATGTCTCCTTTTCTCCTCCTCTTCTTCCCATGAACTGTGGTTTTAGTTTAAAGAAAGCAATACTGTGACATCTTCCCTGACGTCCAGCTGACTGAACCCAAAAGTTGAATGTGCAATATCCATCATAGGGTAGGTTGTTAAAAATGTAGATTCTGAAGCAGTAGTTCTGTGTAGGGTGGGGCCTGAGATTCTGAATTTCTAACAAGCTCCCAGGTGATGATGGAGTTGCCTTTGCAGATACCAAATTTCATTCCCACCTGTTCAGATTCCTGCAATTACATCACTTTCATTATTATTCCAAAAAGCGTAATAGTCCCCTTTGATTTGTAGAGTTCTCTGGGAAAGATAATTGCTTTTGAGTGGCATTGGCTCAGTGTATTTTTAGTGAAGGAGCTTCCAATTTTTTAAGGCACTTTTATATTTTGGGAGACTTTTAGCTTTTTATTATGGAAAACTTCAAATATAGACAAAAGTGAAAAAATAGAATAATAAATTCCTACATACCCATCACACCAATCTAACAATTATTAATTTATGGCCCATCTTGTTGATCTATAACCCCTTCTACCACTAGATATTTTGAAGACAATCTATGTATCATTTTATTTATAAGTAATTCATTATCTCTAAAATATGTCTTAAAAACATAACTATAATCTCACTATCACACCTCTTGAATTGTTTCTTAATATCAAGACATATTCAGCCTTCAAATTTTCATGATTCTTTTTTTGTTGTTCTTTTTAAACAGTGGTTTGTTTGTTCAAATCAGGGTCCAAACAATGGCTGCACATTGAATTGGATGATATGGCTCTTAAGATTACTTTGATCTATAGATTCCCCCCCCCTTTATTTTTTTCCTTACAAATCCGTTTAGTGAAGAGACAGGATCATTAATCCTGTAGACTTTCCCACAATCTGGATTTTGAAGATTGGATTGTCATGATATCCTATAAAATGTTACTCTGTCCACTGCATTTCCTATAAATGGGTGGTTAGATGCAGAGGCTTAATATGTTTCAGCTACTATTTTTTGGCAGGAATGCCTCTTAAATGTTGTTAGAGGGCAGTGCTTTAATTGGGAGACAGCTGAAGACTGCTAGACACCTGAGAGTTTGGACAGGAGAGTCACCAAGTGTAGAGGGAAGTTTTGGGCCACACAAGCTTCGGAAACTCTATTTTTTCCTATAGTGGATGAAGGTGGTACCTTGTCAGAGATACCTGATTCAGAGAACTCTACTAGGTAATGATTATAAGGTCATGTCTATTGGCTTCTTAAGAAAGTTGTAGGAGATATTAACGCATGACTACCCTGAATTCCAAAGAACAAAGGGAGCAAGTTTTCAAATATTATTTTCTTGTAATTAATGCAATGGTTAGACCTTACAAAGCAAGAGAGGAATTAAACCTGTTGGTTTTGACCCAGGTAATAATAAAAATGTTAATTCTTTCTATGAGGGTTATATAGTGATTACTCAGTGCCAGAGGTTAGATAACTTGTCCCAGGAGTCACACTTAATAAGTTCCAAAGGTGGGAGTTGAAACCTAGCAGTCAGATTCCAGAGTATGTGGGCACAAGCACTATGTTTTACTGCCTTTCAGGGAATTATCTCACTCTCCTGCTAAATACCCTTTGGTGCTTCTCCATTGAAAACATTCAGATTTATTAACACAGCATCCAGGGCTCTTCATACCTGGATCTTGTAGAGCCACATCTCTGAACACCACTTTCTTCCTCTCCTGGCTGCCCCCTCCCCACCCCCCTGCCCCGAGACACAGACAATACCTGATCCAGTTACACTGAAGTTCTTTCAGTTCTTTGAATGCACCATGCTTTCTTACTTCTTGGCCTTTGCACATGTAGTTTCTCCTCCTATTTCCTTCTCTATTATATTATGCTAATGTTTACTTATTCTCTTGGTTCCAGATTCAACTATCTTCTTTCAGGGTCTTCTCTGACCCCCACTTCTGGATTGGCCTCTTCTACGAGTCCTTATAAAACTGTGTGTTTCTTCTACCAGAACACTCAGTGTACCATATTCCAATGTTTCATCTTATTATAGGACTGGAAGATCCACAAGGAAGAAACCATTTGTATCTCATTCACTGCTCTATTCTAGGCACCATATTGGTTTCCTGCCATATATTAGATGCTTGGAGAATACGGTTTCAATGAAGGATGACCGGCTGGCACCCTTAGATAGAAATAGGCTTAGGCAGACAAGACTGCTCCAGTGGACACCCAAACCCTACTCTCAGATCATTCCCACTTCTTTCAACTGTACGTCAGAACTGAGGTCCCCGGATTCTTACCCATTACTGTGCTCTTTCCTGACATATGTAATCCCTTTGGTGAGGTGATCAATTTTGCCTCAAACTCTGTCCAACACATAGTGGAGACAGAAGCAGCACATAGGCTCTGTACGCCACGAATACGAAAACCTCCTCATGGCTGAGAATTTTTAATATAAGGTATGTTTGTACATGGAGTTGCATTTTGTAAAGCCCTGTTAAGAGGTGTGGGGGCAGGAATCTGTGGTGATCATTCATCACCCTGCCCACACAGCAATTTTAACTGACTTTCAGGCAGTGCTTTCTTTCATCCACAAACTGATAGTTCACCAGGGGGCTGGCAGACTGACTAATATATGTAGTGTTATTGGTGGCTGCTTGGAAACCCCCTGTATCCCACAATCATGTAAATTGTATTATTTTGACTCCCACTGATGAGGTGTGACTTCTGTTAATGTTTTTGTGCCAAATGCCCTTCTTTTCCCTTTGTCAAGCTCTCAAAGCACTCGCTTCTCAGTAGGATGAAGAAAATTACTGAGGATGTTATTAGAGAGTATGTATTTTTATGTATAGTACAATCCATAAATAGTATACATATCACAGGGAGAAACCTACCCTCCCTTTTCCCTTTCTGTTGGAAATTATATATGAAATATTTAAATGTAATATAGGAGGGTATTTTGTTTTTGTTGGTGTTACAATGTAGCTACCAAGAGCTTCCTGACACAACATCCACTAACCATGCTACTGGGATTACTGCTACATATGAAGAGGGTTCTTGACGCCTTGCTAGATAGCCATCACCCAGATATGATTGGATTTCCAAACTTCAAATCCTTCCTCGAAGGATAGATATAAAGGATGCTATGTTTTTCACGGGCAATGAATCCATTACGCAATTCCAAAATGATAATTGATTAAATTCATTGATTTGGATTCAAATTTCAATGCTCTGCCTAGAAAGTTAGCTTCTCAAGGACAGAAACAATGTTTTCTGTATATTTATATTCCCTTTAGTGCATAGCACTCTTTCACATATAAAACAAGTATTCAGTATATGTTGAATTTGATTAAATATTCGTTGCCATGAGTTTTGTGAGGAGTTCATCCTTATTAGAAAATGTTAAAACATAAGTACTTTTAAAGATAGAACATGCAATTACAGAGATCTGATACAAGACCTTTAGATATTAAAATATACAGCATCAACACCTCAACAAAAATATTCTTTTGGGGGTACAGAGATGATATGCTATCTGAATACAGATGCTTCACAAGCAAGCTTAGGGGTAGACATGCAAGCAGATAATAAGGATGCTTTTACTATGAAGGCTGTCTGGACATTTCTAAAAATTATCAGAGGATGAGGATTGGCCACTAGTGAGGATGCTTATATGACTGTGGTACAGATTCTTATTTTGAGGATGCTATCCCAAAAGTCAAGAACAATTTACCCTGCTTGGAGGAGGACTACTACCTTCCAGAACGCCATTTGACAGGAGAGAGGAGAGTGCTTGCCTTTGAAATAAGACCATTCTTCTGCAAGAGACCTCTCCTTCACCATTAGTAATCACGAGAAGGCCAAGAACTCTTTGCCTTCTGGGAAATGTCTGCTCTGCCCCATTGTTCTACCCCCTATATACTGACAGCTTCTCCATCACTAAATGCTTTGGGATCTTCAGGACTAAGTCCCAAATCAAATCAGTCATACCAAGAAAACCACAATCAAACTTCATATCCAAGACTCTAATCCCTGGTAACTTTTCTGACCCATTTTCTAATCCTCTATCTTGGTCCATTTGGGCTGCTTTAACAAAATACCTTAGACTGGGTAATTTATAAATATTAATAATAGAAATTTATTCTCACAGTTCTATAAACTGATATAGGTACCAGGAAATTCAATGTCTGGTGAGGGTTGTTCCTCATGGATGGCACATTCTATGTGTCCTCACATAGCTAAAGGGCAAAAAGAGGTTAGGCTCCCTCATACTCTTTTATAAAAGTACTAATCCCATTCACAAGGGTGGGTTCTCATGATTTAATCACCCCCTAAAGGCCCACCCCTTAATATTATTGCTTTGAAGATTAAATTTTAACATGAATTTTGGAGGGACACAAACATTCAAACCATACCACCCTTCACATCTTCTAAAACCCCTGGCTCCTGAAACTTTCCCTGGGCTCTTTGGAACACTGGTCATCAGCAGATCTTTAACCTCTACCTGTTTTGTAAGCCTTCCCCTTACCTTCTTGCTCCAACAGAAACCTGGCTTTTCTCAAATGTTTCACCAATATTCCTCTCAGTCACAGGCTGTTTTATCTCCCAAACTTTTCCTACTGTAGACTCTGGAAATAGAGTAGATGGCATCCATATTTCTCTTTGCCACTTTCACACCATTTCCCTTTTATCCTTCAAAAAAGCACAAGATTTGATTCCCATGTCACCAGATTATACTACCCACCATTTCACCTTGCTATAGTCATCCACTACCCGCTGGGACACTTTCCTTCATTTATCAAACATTTTAGCTCCTGGATCATTGTCACTCTCCAACACTAACCCTGTCTTAATTTTTGATAATTTCAATATATATGATGTTGATCATCCAACACTGTGGCTTTTCAGCCTTCTGAAATCTTCTCCTCCAATAATTTTATGCTACTTTGCCTCACACACTATCATGGTTATATCCCATATCTTGTCATTACCAATAACTGCAAACCCA
Organism: Eulemur rufifrons; assembly: GCF_041146395.1. Lineage (NCBI taxonomy): Eukaryota > Metazoa > Chordata > Mammalia > Primates > Lemuridae > Eulemur > Eulemur rufifrons. The sequence goes on from NC_090990.1 coordinate 52,597,503, forward strand.
TTATAATTGTAAATTTATATACTGTCTAAGCACAGCCACCTTATATGTCTTTGGCTTGCTTCTTTTAATAAATAAACTCCAAGTATAGCAATCCTTTATACTTACTAGGACTTTCAATCCTTCAATCCTACATCCTTGTTCCTCACTACTTTCCAGACTTCTCCACTACATCTTAGTCCTGATTTTCTTATTTATTCTCTGCAACATCTTGAATAAATGACTCTATTTTTCTATACATTAATTTTTCTCATCTACAAATTAGACATTGCTAAAAGTAATAATGATAATAATAACATTGTCAATTTTTATTGGGTGCCTACTATGTGCCAAAGCAATGTTCTAACCACTTTTTACATATTAATAACTCATTTAATTCTTTAATTTTTAAAGCAGATGCTGTTATTTATCTTCCTTAGATGAGAAAAATGAGGCAGAGAGTGGGCAAATAGCTTGTCTAATGTAAGTAAGGTGTCCTCTCACTTATGAGCTAATGGCTTATAAGTATGTGTACTCCCTTGGGAAAAGTGTCATTTGAGGGCAGTTTTTAAAATAATTTGTTTTAGTGCCATTATTTGTACTTTCCAGTAACTACAAGGATAAAGACAAAACTTGTCTTCTACTCTAAACTTTGACTACTGTTCAGATAATTGTATGAGATGTGATGGATATGCCTTATGTTCCAGGTAAAGGGGAAGTTGTCTAATGTGGTATGCTGTTGCTTCATTTCCACTGCCATTATCTCACATTAGCCCAATCTGAACCTTCATCATTTTATACTAACGATCATGATTTCCTCTTACCTGGTTTCTCTGCTTTTGGCTTCTTCCTGCTTCTCCTCTCCAGCCCATTTACCACATGTAACTAGAATGATACTTCTCTTGGGTAGAACGGAAGCAAATTGTTGATATTTGACTATTTTTGACTAGCAAAAAAGAAAAAAAAGACAATTGCATATGATACAACATAGTAAAACATAGATACAACCGTGTCATTCCTTGACCTAAAATTATTTTATATGTCTCTATAAAATTGTACAAACTCCCCAGCATGACATATAAGAACATGCTCTATTCATGGCAGACCTTAAATTTGGGTGCTTAAGTACGGTTTGAAAACTAAAATGCCTACAGGGATCAGATAAATAGTGTAAATGTCTGACATGACTTGAAGTATGACCAAAGAATGGTGTGCAGAAGGCACGGTGATTGTGAGGCAGCATTCCATCACTGAAGGAACTATTCCAGTAGATTGCTTCCAGGGTTCCATAGTTGTGATCTTTCAGAAATCTAGAGTTCTATCTGTAATTTTTAAATGTTTCAATATTAATAGCAAATATAACATGTACATGGGCTATGCATTATTCCAAATTCTTTTCAATGTGACCAGCTAATTCAAAATTTTAACAATCATTATACAGACAAAACATAACACATCTATGAGAAAAATTTGATCTGAGAGCTTCTGGTTCTGTCTTCTTCTTTTATACACTTCTGCCCACATATCAGATTATTCCCAATCTTAGAACAAAGCAGCCACTTACATACCTTCCAGTTTTTGCTCCTGTGGTGTCGTCTGCATTGAATTTCATTTTCCTACTTTCCTAGATTTCTTTCTCTACCGCAACACCAGTTAACACCTTTCTTTTTATTTTTTTAAAGCTCATCACTTTTTTTCTTTCATTAAGCCTTCCTAATTTCCTTCATAGACTTAAACAATTTTTCCTTCTTTCTTTCATGGCACTTTCTCAGCACACAGCTCAGGGCTTCCACATCGTAGGCATTCAAAAATGTTTACTGAATGAGTTAATGACTATTTTGAGTATTATTTATCTCCATTAATTTATTTCAAAAATATATTTGGCCACTTATTATGCCAGGAACTGTTTTGAAAGAGTCTAAGATGCTTTTGTTAAGTCTATAAATAATCCATCATAAACTTTCTAGGTCTATATTTTCCTAAAGCATCCACTGTGACATGATTTCATCATTTGCCTAAACCCTTTTCAATCGGGATACAGTTCCTTGGAATTGCAGCCTTTATTAATGCTCAATGAATATTGGATTCTATCTCATCTTGAAAATGGTAGTTAGATAGCAAGATGCAATATCTTAAAGCTAATGTCTTCCAAAAGCTCAACAAACCTTGTCTGACAACTTCCACTAGCTGTATGGAAAAATGACAGAGAGAGAGAGAGAGATGCAATCAAGTTGCTTTCCTGATGCTACATGAAAATCTAGTAATAGAATTTATTTAAGGATATACACCCTGCCTTGTTTAAAACACATACACACATGCACATATGAAAGTTAGATAATGACAATGACATCAATAAGATGGCAGAAAAGGAGTTCTCCACTTTTACTCTCTCCACACAGAAATCAAACTAGCCACTATTCATGGTCAAGAATACCACTGTAACTATCTCAGAACATGGGAGTGGGACTGAGCTCCCTTGCACTGCAGAACAGACAAACTGAACAGTAAGAGAATGGTTCTCTTTGACCATGCCACCCCTCCCCTAAGCCAGCACAGCTCCACACACAGAGAATTCCCTTAGGCCCATGTTTTCTACAGTGGGAAAAGTGAGTTGGAGGCAGATATTCACCTTTCCAACCATTCTTGGTCCCTTTGAAAGAGGCCCACTCTGGTCTGGTCCCATAGGAAACATTGGAAGTACTGTCAGAGATAGGGCACCTGGGGTCAGTTAGAAACAAAGAATGGGGATGGAGCTCACAGTGAGCAGCATGAGGACCTTGGTGGGTGCTCTGCATTCCAGCCAACACAGGTGCCACGCCAGAGAAACTAGCCAATAGCATCATGCTGCAAGAAACACAGTCTGTGAGTTTTCTAGGCTCGAATACCTGGCCAGCTTCCCCACACAGCTGGGTGCTCTCATTAAGTCTTCTCCTGGTTGAGGGGCAATTGTAGATCTGTGATTATCGATAGGGGAACCATCTGGTCCTTCCCAATCCTTGTGGCAGAGAAGTAATCTGACTAAGTTCTCTGCTCACAGTAAGTGTTCCTCAGACTAGGAAGCAATTGCCGGTCAGCAATTACCTGAAGAGGGAGCATCTGGCCCTGCTCAACCCTAGTGGTAGAAAAGTGACCCAGCTAAGCCCATGTGTTCTTGTTGAGTCTTCCCCAAGCCAGGAGACAACTTCAGATCGGTGATTACTCACAGAGGGAGCATCTGGCCTCACTCAACACAAGCTACAGAGTGGTGATTCCACAAAACCTCAGGACTCTGTTTAAGCCTAGCCAAGGCTACAAGGCAATCCCAAGTCCATATATATCTGTGGATCATAGCCTTTGGCCCTGGGCACCCTGTGTGGCTAAGCAGCAACCCCGGAGACCTCATGCAGCCTTGGAGCCCATCATATGGCCTGCCCAAATACAGATTTCAAATAACAGTATGGTTCATCCAGGGGAAACAAACTGTAGCATTGCCCAATCAGAGACAATTGCAGAGCCAAGCCAGCAGCTCCACCTGATGACACAGTCTAGCCAGTGGTTTCACTGGACTATGGAGCAGCCAGCATTACCATTTGACCTCAGAGCATAGGAAGTGACCCAGCCCAACTAGAGAACCTGACACCAAGGCCTGCATGTCTAGGGTTGTTACCAGCTGACCCATCCAGAATCCCAGAATACACAAATATTAGTATAATAGTAAAGGTCCATCACTATCAAAGAACACCTGCAAAGGCCAAAAGAGGTGGCTGTCCCCTCAAATGTATAGGTATGAACATGAGAACACAAAGATTATAAAAAATCAGGGAAATATGATGCCATCAAAGGAAACTAAGAAAGCATAGTAAGCATAGCATATTAATAAAGTATATTAATAATATACCTAGAAGAAATGGAGATCTGTGAAATGACTGGCAAAGGCTTCAGAATGATCCTTTTAAAGAAGTTCAAGTAACTACAAGAAAATACAAATAGAAAATTAGATGAAATTTGAAAAATAATTCATGAACAGTATGAGAAGTTTGACAAGGAAATAGAAACAATAATAATAATGTAAAAAACCAAATAGAAATCTTAGAGATAAAGAATACAATAATGAAACTGAAAAAATACAATACAAAATTTCAACTGCAAACTTAATAAGAAAGAAGAATCAGTGAACTTGAAGACAGGACATTTGAAATTAAACAATCAGAGAAGCAAAAAGAAAAAAAGAATGAAAAAGAATAAAGAAGGCCTATAGGAATTATGTGACACCATCAAGCAAACTACCTTCACATAATAGGAATTCATGAAGGTGGAGAGAAAGAAAAATTTCTAGAATATATATTTATGAAAATAATGACTGAAAATTTCCCCAATTTGGGGAAAGATGACAATATCAAGGTACTGGAAACTCAGAAGTTGCCAATCACCTTCAAACCAAAGAGGAGTTCACCAAGACACATCATAATCAAATTATCAAAAATCAAAGACAGACCAGGTACCCAGTGCCTCATGCCTCTAATCCCAGCACTGTGGGAGGCTGAGGCAGGAGGATTGCTTGAGGACCGGAGTTCAAGATTAGTCTGGGCAACACAGCAAGACCTTGTCTCTACAAAAAATGAAAAAAAAAAAAAATAGCTGGGAGTTATGGCACATTCCTGTAGTCTTAGCTGCTCAGGAGGCTGTAGTAGGAGGATTCCTTACACCCAGGAGATTGAGGCTGAAGTGAGCTATAATTATGCCACTGCACTCCAGCCAGTGAGACCTTGCCTCTAAAAAAAAAAAAAAAAAAAAAAAAAAAAAAAAAAAAAAAAAAATCAAAGAAAGAAGGCAGCAAGGTAAAAGAAACATATCACATTCAAGGAAGCCCCAATATAGCTGTCAGCAGATTTCTCAGCCAAAACCATATAGGCCAGGAGAGAGTGGGATGATATATTCAAAGTGCTGGAAAAAAAATATTACCCAGCAAGGCTCTTCCTTCAGAAACAAAGGAGACATGAAAACTTTCCCAGACAAATAGAAGCTAAGGGAGTTTATGACCTCTAGGCCTACTTTACAGGAATTGCTAAAGGGAGTTCTTTAAGCTGAAATGAGCAACTATTATACTAATTAATAACAAAAGAGATATTTCAAAGTAAAACCTCAATGATGTAAGTAATACATAGTAACACCCAGAATTTTATAATATCATGAGTAGTGTATAAAGCAATTTTATCCCTAATAAGAGGGTTAAGAGATGAAATTATTTTTAAAAAATCCCTGTAGTTACAACACATTGGTAAACAATACAAGTTATAAGAACAAAAACCATCAAAATCATAAAAGATGGGGGGAAGTGAATAAAAGTGTAGAATTTTGCATGTGATTAAAGGCAAGTTGTTGTCAGCTTTAAGTAGCCAATTTTAAGGACATTTATGTAAACCTCATGGTAATCACAAAGTACAAATTTTTTTTTTTTTTTTTTTTTTGAGACAGAGTGTCGCTTTGTTGCCCAGGCTAGAGTGAGTGCCGTGGCGTCAGCCTAGCTCACAGCAACCTCAAACACCTGGGCTTAAGCAATCCTACTGCCTCAGCCTCCCGAGTAGCTGGGACAACAGGCATGCGCCACCATGCCCGGCTAATTTTTTTTTTTTTCTATATATATTTTAGTTGGCCAGATAATTTCTTTCTATTTTTAGTAGAGACGAGGTCTCGCTCATTGCTCAGGCTGGTCTCGAACTCCTGACCTTGAGCGATCCACCCGCCTCGGCCTCCCAGAGTGCTAGGATTACAGGCGTGAGCCACCGCGCCCGGCCACAAAGTACAAATTTATATTAAATAGTAGTTGCACAAAATATGAAAAGATAGTATTCAAAGCGTACCGCCACAGGAAACCATCAAACCACAGAGGAAAAGAGCAAAAGAGAGAGAAAGAAACAAAAGACCTGCAAAATAATCAGAAAACAAATTAAAAAATGGCAATAGTAAGTCCTTACCTGTCAATAATTACATTTAGTGTAAATGTATTAAATTCTCAAACAAAAAAACCATAGAGTGGCTGAATGGATCAAAAAAAAAAAAAATAACAAGCTTCAACCACAGTCTACTTACAAGAAACTCACTTTACTAGTAAAGGCACAGATTGAAAGTGAAGGACTAGAAAAAGATATTGCACATTACTGGAAACTGAAAGAGAACAGAGGTAACTATACTTATGTCAGAGAAGATAAACTTTAATCCAAAAACTACAAAAAGAAACAAAGTCATTACATAATGATAAAGGAGTTAATTCACCAAGAAGAAATAAAAATTATAAATATATATGCACCCAACATTGGAACACCTAAATACTTAAAACATTTATAAAATTAATATGTTATCTGAACTCCCATGTTCACTGCAGCATTTTTCACAACAGCCAAGATATGGAAACAAAGTTGGTGTCCGTCAAGGGATGAATGGATAAAGAAAATGTGGTATAAGGTAATGGGTTGCTTAACTGGGGATGCATCCTGAGAAATGTGAATGTTAGGTGATTTTGTTGTTTTGAAAACATCATAGAGTATACTTACACAAAGCTAGATGGTAAAGCCTACTACATACCTAGGCTATATGATATAATCTATGGCTCCTAGGCTACAAACCTGTACAACACATGACTATACCGAATACTGTAGGTGATCGTAATGCAATGGCAAGTATTTGTGTATCTAAACATATCTAAACAGAAAAATTACAGTAAAAATACAGTATTATAATCTTATGGGACCACTGTCATATATGTGGTCCATCATTGACAGAAACATCATTTCCAGCACATGACTATATATGCACAATGGAATATTATTCAGCCCTAAAGGGGGCAATTCTGTCATTTGCAACAACATAGATGAATCTGGAGGACATTATGCTAAGAGAAATAAGTTAGACACAGAGAGACAAATACTATGTTATCTCACTTATATGTGGAATAAATAAAGTTGAACTCAGAAGTAGAGAGTAGAACAATGATGGTGACCAGATGCTAGGGGTGTGATGAGGCAGGGAATGGGAAGTTGTCGATAAAAGCATACAAAGTTTCAGATAGACAGGAAGAATAGGTTTTGAGATCTATTCCACAGCAGGATGATTATAGTAAATAATTGTATTTTATATTTCAAAATAACTAAGCAAATTTCATATGTCTCACTATAAAAAATGATAGGTAAGTTAGGTAATGAATATGTTAATTAGCTTGATTTAATCCTGCTACACTGTATATGTATATCAAAACAACACCTTGGGCCAGGCGCGGTGGCTCATGCCTGTAATCCTAGCACTCTGGGAGGCCGAGGCGGGTGGATCGCTGGAGGTCAGGAGTTCGAGACCAGCCTGAGCAAAAGCGAGATCCCGTCTCTACTAAAAATAGAAAAAAATTATCTGGCCAACTAAAATATATACAGAAAAAATTAGCTGGGCATGGTGGCACAAGCCTGTAGTCCCAGCTACTCGGGAGGCTGAGGCAGTGGGATCGCTTAAGCCCAGGAGTTTGAGGTTGCTGTGAGCTAGGCTGATGCCACGGCACTCACTCTAGCCCGGGCAACAAAGCAAGACTCTGCCTCAAAAAAAAAAAAAAAACCTTGTACTCCACAAATATATACAATTATGATTTCTCAATAAAAAAATAGTATCAATAATAAATTTTAACAAAGAAACGTAGTGAACATTAGGAGAGAAAAATGAGGCAAAGAGAAAACAACAGTAGAGGCATCACAGGAACTAGGAATGAGATTTATAAGACACACACACTTCAAAACCCTCTTTAAAGTTGAGCAAATCATTGTCTAAAATCACATTTTCAAGTTATCAGATTGCTATCTGATAGCAATGGACCAAAGTCACTACAGCTGTGTAGTGACTAGTTTCTATTGCTGAGTAACAAATTACCCCAGAGTTAGTGGCCAAAAAGACACATACTATCTCACAGTTTCCATGGATCAGAAGTCTGTACTTGGTTCAGTTGGTGATCAAGATCTTACAAGGCTATAAGAAAGGTGCTGGTTGAGCTGTATTCTCGTTTGGAGACCAGCCAAAGGTAGACTCCATCTCCAAGCTAGTTCAGGTTGATGGCAGAATTCATTTCCTTGTAGCTGTATGACTGAGGGCACTGGCATCTTGTTGGCTGCTGGCTGGAGGCTGCCCTCAGGTCCTGGAGGCCACCTACAGTTCTTTGCCACATGGCTGGTTACTTCATGAAGCTTGCAAGGAGAGTTTCTCTCCCTAGAATGGGTCCAGCCCTTCTTTTAATGACTCAGGTCTGATTAATTCAGTCCCAACCAGGATAATTTTCCTTTTGATTAACTCAAAATTAACTGATTTGGGACCTTAGTTAAATCTGTCAAATCCCATCACCTTTGGCATATTCTATTGGCTAGAAGCATGCTGTTATGGGCTGAGATATGTCCCCACCCACCACCAGTTCTTGTTGAAGTCTTAACCCCCAGTAGTTCAAGAGAGATGCAGCTGTATATGGATTTAGTGCCTTTAAAGAGGTAATTAAGGTAAAATGAGTTCATTAGTGTGGGCCCTAATCCAATATGACTGGTCTTCCTATAAGAGGAGGAGGGAGATTAGGACATAGCAACGCACGGAGGAAAGACTTTATGAAGACAGAGGGAGAAGACTGCTATTGACAATCCCAGGTGAGAAATCTTAGAAGAAATCAACTCTGCCAACACCCTTCAGACTTTAAGCCTTCAGAACTGGGAGGACATTAATTTCTGTTGCTAGAACTATCCATTCTGTTGTACTTTGTTATGGCAGTCCTAGCAAACTACTAATATTAAAAATATTCAGGTCCAGCTCAAACTCAAGTCTAAAGGGTTATACAAGGCATGAACATCGGGGGCAGGAATCATGTGAGTCACCTAGGACTAGCCCTCTACAACTGGGTCCCCAACCCCTGGGCCATTTACAGGTCCACAGCCTGTTAGGGATTGGGCCACAGAGATCCGCTAGCCCCCACCCCCATGGAAAATTTTCTTCCATGAAACTTAGGAACCTCCACCTCCCTCCCTGCCCACACAGCAGGAAGTGAGCTGCGAGCTAGCGAAAGCTTCATGTGTATTTACAGTCACAACCCTCCCCATCCCTGGCATCACCGGCTGAGCTCTACCTCCACGCAACTCTCTCACCGGCTATAGAAAAATTGTCTTCCATTAAGCTGGTCTCTGGTGCCAAAAATGTTGGGGACCGCTGCTTACAAGGTATAACCCTAAATGGCCTAATCTAGGGAAGAAGGGATAGAGCAGACATTATCAATATTCATCTATTTTAGGATCTCTTTTATTTTTAGGTCCATGGAGGATTACACTTCTCTATTGCTTTAAAGCAAATGAAATGTGAGCACATGTGTCCACTTCCAGGATGAACCATTTAATGCTGGTGCTCGATTTTTCCAGCTCTTCTTTTCCTGGCCACAGCAAACCTCTGAACTTCTTCCTGTAGCGTTAGCATCTTAAAATGGTGAACTTCATCAACATGGGTCCCTGCATAATTACCCATGAGCAGAGTCTCACTTAACACCCCATACTAAATATGTACCATGAACAAGAAATAAGCCTATGTTATTTTAAGCTAATGACATTTTGGTGTTGTTTATTATAACACCATAATCTAGATTAATAGACAGATTAGATGGAGTACAGTTTTATGCTGTTTGTGCACTTGGGCAATTAAAATAACTAAACAGTAAAATTGAAGTACTTGCTCAAATTTGTATAAAATTGTGGAGGAAGGAGGCTGCTTTCTTTATACCTAACAAATTGCTATCAGAAGTTTATATGATGCCAACTGAGACTGATGAAATAATAATCTGGAGTTCAGATGAAAATAAGACCTGCCTCCCCAAAACTTCCTCTAACCAAGAGTTTATTTAAATAAACTAATCCTCTGAGTCATCAACTCCTGTGGTAGTGCTGTGTTTAACTCTAATATTGTGGTAGAAGGAAACTATGTAAGACAATCTTAGGCAATTCACCAGAGCTTTGAAATGAATAATCCTCAATGTGAATTAAAATTCTGCACCATATTGCCTCAAGCCTTGCTTTTTGTTTCATTTTTTTTTCATGCCCAATCCTCTTGAATCTTTCTTTTTTTCATTTTCATTTTCTGGTTTTTGTCTAAGTAGAACACTGGAAAATAATTGTTTGATTTTTTTTTCCTTGTTTGAGATCAAGAAACATAAAGTTGAGGAGGACTTACAAGGGTGTGTCTTTTGCGTAACTAAAAAGGAGTTGCAGTGAGACACAGCTGGGGCAATGAGAAAGAACTGAAGGGGAGAGCCAGAAAGAGCTCTTATAATAAGATTAATTTCTAATTCCTAGCTAGCCTCCATGAATGGAGGCAGACAGATCTATTCCATGGAATCATCTTTGCCTTTCTGTGCAGTGCTGTCTTCAGATAAATGCTTTCTGGTGGCAATACTTTAGCTCAAATAAAAGGGAGGGTGTCTACCCTGTCTAATGGGAGGGAAGTCATGCAATTTATCCCCTTTTGGCAAGTGACATAATAATGTGTCAGATTCTGTAGTCTACCCCCTTTATGAGAAGCAGTTCACTTTCTCTTTCCAGTCCATCACGCTCACTGAAGCATCCCTTGGAATGTCAAAGCCACCTGGAAAAGATCAATCTTTTTTGGTTAGGAGGCTATGAGAAAGAAGACACATGGGGAAGCATGAAGAAGAAAGAATAGATTAGACAGTATGAACAGCATACTAATTAAAGGAAGACCTGCTCCCTCCTCCCTCTGTTAATATTTCTTTCTTCATTATATATACACATATAAGTGTGTGTATTGGTAGATATATATACACACACTCATATATATGTGTATGCATGTATAAAAAATCAATTAGCAGAAAGAATAAGGCCAGTAAGTATTCTGGTTACTATGGAGACCAAAGTGGAGCTTGGGGAAAAGAAGAATTTTGATTTTGAGTGTTAACATTTTGCTACCATTTTTGAATTTTTAAAAATTTCTTAAATACTTTAATTAGAAGCATCTAACACCTACTTTGAAATGAGTTTGATTATGTCTAGACAAGCACAGAATTTTTAATGTCTGTGTCTTTGTTACCCCCCAGATGTGTCTATTTTCTCACTTTGAAAAGAAAGAAGTTCTGAAAGCATACAGTCTGTTTCCTGAACATTGACAAAAAGCAGAACATTATACTACATTTGGGCATATTTATATTCTTAAAGTTTAGGTAAACAAATAAGGGGGTTAAGTAAAACTGAAGAGAAGGCCACCAAAACAAAAAAGGCAATGAAATTACCTACGTATGTATGAAGTATGATGAATCTACATATTGGAAGGTTTGTATGTGTATTGGTGGGCTACTCATAATAAAATGAAAAATGGAAATGGAAATTGTCATTTTATATAACAAAAATGACCTGGAAACTGAAAGCCAGTTTTTAAATGGCTTGCTTAAATGTAGGGCAATCTATTAATTTTAGCTTCAGTAATTTTAATTTACTTCAAGTTGTTTTTGAATAAACTGTTTTTTAAACTTTGAACTATGAACCATTGTTTTTAGGAAGTCAAAGAAAGCATTATCCATGATATTCTTTCCAGTCATTTTAGGAGTAATGTCAGACATATGAAAAGGAATGATGTGACTTTGGTAAGATTAATTCTAAGGTTTGTAGGAATGCTCAGATATGGCTGTCAATGTCACTGCCAATGTCAATCTCTGAATCTTTATTCCTTTCCATATTTGTAATCCATTTGTATTATTCCTATTTATTTTTAACATTTCATTTTCCTCAAATTTATCTGTATCTTTCCACCTGTTCTTTTCCATCATCTCATCCCTAACCCACTACACTAGCCCCCTAAACAGTCTGCATGCCTTTGCTCTTGCCCACCTCTAATCTATTTGCCATATTTTGATAGAGTAGTACTTGTAAGACATAAATTCAATTGCATCACTTTCATACTTAGAATACTTCAAAGGGGTCTTGTCATCCTTTGCACCAAGAGCAGGATGGTGCATAACATGGATTACAAGTTCCTACAGGATCTGCTTCCTGCTCATCCTCCCCCACCCTCATGTCCCAATTTCTTCTTATACTTCTGCATGCTCTCCATCTCACAGCATCCTTGGCTGACTTCCTCTTTCTAGAATATGTCATGCTCCTTCCTATCTTGGGGACTTTGCACTTGTTGCTTCGTGTGTGTGAAATGTTCTTATTTTCTTGCTTACCTGCCACACATCCTTCAAGTCTAATTCCACGTGCCAATTCTACAGGAAACCATTCCATTGACTCCAGACCAGACACGTTGTATACACATGATACTCCATACTTTTTTTTATACTACCTTTAATAGGTTGTAATTATAAATTGTGCTATTATGAACTTCCATGGTCACAAAGTACAAATGTGTAAAAAGATACGATTTCCTTTATTACTGTCCAATAGGATTTAGCTCCTGCAATTCCATTTCTATCTGTGGTACAACTAAATCTTGCCACAAGTCACTTCAGGTATTTTTTCCCAGTCTTTTTCATATAAAGGCCATTCTTTCCATTCGAGGGCTTTCTCTTTCCCATTTCCTTCCCTTCTCTTAGGAGGATATGAGTTCTTGGACCTTAGAGGGAATAAGCTACATTGTTCACAGTGGTTCTCTATTTTCCATAACCTGTGCTGAGATCTATTAATTCTTTCTTATTCTGCCTGTGCTGCCATTTCTTGCTGCTACTCTTGATCCTGCAGCAACATCTGACTGTGACATCCATGCCCTCTGTCTCATCCTAATCCTACCCCAGAGACCTGCTGCCATGTTTTTAGGACTTGATCTTCCCTTGGTTAGTGGAGGATTTGGGGGGAAAGGTTGCTTTCAAACTCAGTTGGTTTTCTATATCTGCTAAGGTCTGAATGTTTGTGTCCCCCGCCCCAAATACATTGAAATCCCAACTTTCAAGCTGATGGTATTAGGAGGTAGAGCCTTTAAGAAGTGATTATATCATGAGGCAGAGCCCCTATCAATGGGATTAGTGCTTTTATAAAACAGGCCCAAGAGAGAACCCCTCAACCCTTCTACCATGTGAGGACACAGTGAGAAGGTGTCATCTGTGAACCAGGAAGTAGGCCCTTACCAGACATTGAATCTGCCTTGATCCAGCCTCCAGAATGTTGAGAAATAATGTTATGTTGTTTATAAGCTATCCTGCCTATGGTATTTTGTTGGGGCTACCAGAAGGGACTAAGACTACCCCCCAATGGAGTCTGTGCACTCTGTGAGGCTGCCTTCAGGCCCATCTGCCTAGAGACCTCACTCAGTCACAGCTATCAGAGGGCTGTGTTGTCGTGGTTGAATAAGGCTTTTCTGTGATCCTTGCTTCCTTTCTAGGATGCAACAGGGAAAGTGAAACCCTGCTTCAGCTCAACTTTCTGTGGTTTTGCCTCAGGAAAAGGCAGAACCAAGGGTCCCTTTCTCAGCAATCCATACCAACCATGGCCTTACTCTCTCCTGGTTCTGAAGCTCCTATTACCAGATAAACACTGGGGATGTTCTTCATTGAATGCCTTTCTTTGGAGATGGGGCACATTCAGGGTGGTATGGCTACAGACTTAATTGAATGATTTTCTAATATATATTTGTGGATCAGCTTTGCACCTACTTCCTTAATGTTTGCCTACCCTTGATATTCAGAATCAACTTTTATTTTAAGCATCTTATTATTGGCTTTCAAGATAATTATCCATGAAATGAGCTTTTAAAAAACATCCATTCTGAAACTGAGTTTACTTCTTCGTTTTCAAGCTGATTCACTGTCTTCTGGGGAAACAAAGATCCCTTTGAGAAAAAAAAACAACTTGATAATTTTCTGAAATATTATCTTTCTATGTGTGATTGATTTTTGTATCTTCCATAGAATCACAAGCTCTCCAAGGTCAAGAATCGGGTTTTATTTATACTGTTGTATTCTTTGGCTCACATTGGGGGGCTCTTTATTAGTAAACATTTTTATTTTTTATTGAAGACATGAATATACAAACAAGTGTCAACCAAGAAGAGATAAAAGACCAGATTGCAAAGCAGTAAGACAGGCATTTATTGGGATCTTAGGAATTACAACTGGGAGACACAGATTCAGCTAGAAGCCAAATTTTTCTTCTGAAGAGTCAGAGGGGAGCAGGGGTTTTTAGAAGGAAGCTGTGTTATTCTGAAAGAGTTATCATTGGTGCAGCAGCTGGCTTGGCACATGAGTTCACAGTTCATTGATTGTGGCTGTTCAGGAGCTGTCACACTGGCAAAATTCAGCTACTTTTCAGGATGTTGTGGTCATTGCAGTTTGGCCCAGTTCAAAGGTTCAAGGAAAGTTCCTGTTTTTTTGTTTTTTTGTTTTGAAAGATTGCAGGTCATACAGGCAGTCTTTCTGAGAATGGCTGCCTGGCTCCATTTTGGAGTTCTGAACCAGAATGCTGCCATTTTGTATATCACACATCACATGAGGATCATAGCAAAGAGAAACAAACTCAGAGCTCACTATTAGTAGGTTGGTCCCAATCCTCCAAATAGAAACCTTGTAAGTTCTGTTAGAGTAGGTTGTTTGGCCTGAAGCCCATCTACCTCTACCATCTCCCCTAATATTAAAATCTATATTACTCTGATGGGGAAAGGCTATGGTCTTGTTTTGTCTTTAGCTGTATGGAAAGAGGAAAGAGATGAGAACATGTATGGCAGCCAGGACAAACTTACAATCCACAGAAAGGGTACAGGAGAGAGAACACCAAAGGCATGGCTGAGGTCCTTTTCAGGTTAGAAAACATCATGGATGATTTTATTGCAATGATCATGTGCATGAAAGGGGAAAATAAAAGAAATACACCATTTATTTCATTTTTTAATGCACAATAACCTATCATTTGTAAATGCCTCCCAATTGGTCACTTGGCCCCTACCGAATTTCCCTTTTCTTTGGGTAAAAGAGGAAAGACAGGTTGGAGAGAGGTCTTCCTTCTCTCTGCCTGCTGTATTCTTTTCATTAGACCAGCAGTCCCCAACCTTTTTGGCACCAGGGATGGGTTTCATGGAAGACAGTTTTTCCACGGATGGGGGTGGAGGTGGGAGGGGAGGTGGAGTTCTGGCGGTGATATGCGGCCCTGTTTTCCTAACAGGCCGTGGTCTGGTACCAGGCCATGGCCCAAGGGGTTGAGGACCTCAGCATTAGACCTTTATAAGAAAGATCAAGCCTGAACTGGACCAACAAGCAATTAATCCTTTTACTGTGTGTGACAGAAGACAAATGTTGGGTTATGGCCAGTTAGCTGATCAAAGCACATAGTTTTGGGAGTTAGCATCCAAACATAAAATCAACTTCCATCTTTTTTTCCCACCCATTTTTCATTATTGGCTTTTTACAGTAAGAGGAATTTTCCAGTGAAAAGTTTCCATTTTAGAGGTCAAGTCTCTTTGCTTTATTTTGACCACATTTTAGATTCCCCCCTCCCCCCCCAAAAAAAAACATTACAGAGGAAAATAAAACTAAACTGTCTTGAGCCCCACAGTGCAGTACAGGTCAGAAAGAGGTTTGGGAAAATAACCAAAGAAACATTAAGGAGATTTCTTAAGACCATCAAGAAATGTAAAAGGTCTAAAATCTTATTTAGATTATAACGTTAGAGCTACAAACAATTGTTGAAATAATTTTGTCCATCATGCAGAGTAATCATTTCATTCAGTGATGTGCTTGAGGTCAAACTGTAACTCAGTGGCACAGGCAGAGATTTTGTCTTTGACTGCCAAGTAAGCCAGCTAGACTTTCTATTCAAGTAAAGTAAATATAAAAGTAGGGATGGAGTGGGGAAGAAATCTGGAGCCATATTATCTGATATATGTGACCTGCAATTAGTCCATGAATTTTTGTGAAAATGCCTGATTAAACCCTGACTGTCCCTTGACCTTCTAGAGAACTCCATTCTGAGCTAAGAATCCGTAAGTATCCTTCCAACAAATTTCTTTTTGGTTAAGTGAAAAGGATCCTGTCTCTGTTGCTTATAAATAATTTAAAAAGATACATTGTCTCTTTGGCATATTTTTGTACTGTAGGATTTCTCAAAGTTATTTTGTATGTTAGTATAATTATTCAAAATGAGGCACAACACACATGGCAATTCCTGTATTTATTTGACTTTTTCTCAAGCAGCATCATTTGAGATTTTTTTTTTTTCCCAGAACACAGTCTGTAAAACACTCTCTTATACTGCTGCTGTCCCCTGAGGTACTGCCTTAGCCCGGGAGTTAATCCTCAGCCTACTTAGGGGAGTTTTAAGAGCCTTTCCTACTTACTAAATAAGGAGGCTGCATTTCCACATTATAAGGATAGTGTGGGCTCTGTGCTGTAGTGTTGCGACATTCAGTTAGGACACTGATAGCAATTTTACATGAAGCATTCTAGTTGAACTCTCTGGGTAGGTTTCCAGGTTTTCTATGATTTAGTTTTTGTTGTATTATGGACTCAGATCTATTCCAGACAATGTTTCATGCCTCGGTTTTTCTGAGGTGAAAGAGAAAGTAATGATACTTACCTGATATCTCTCTGGGCACAGGCAGGTTGAATTAGATAATGCCTGCAATGTGCCCTGAATTCTGCAGAGAGAAGAATTTTAAAACACCAACAATGAATGTTACAGAAATGACTCCAAAGCACTCCTCATGTATTTTAATCCAATGTTTAGATATTTGCATAACCAGTCTATTAAATCCTTTTGAGTAGGATATAGGGATGACAAAATCATATGAAATGCTTCGTGACTGTCTTTTCCAAAAGGAAAGATAAAAATACAAGTCAGAGCAGTTCAAACTGAGCTCTGCACGTGTTTAAGAAAGTCAGACCTTGTGGTAGGGTTATTGCTGCCTACCAATCCTGAGGGTAGAGATATGGATTGCTCTAGAATTAACATCAGCTTTTTTAGAACCAACTAGTTTAATATTATCTAACTCTTTTATCAGTTCACACAATGACAATTACAATGCAGTGCATTTAATCAGGCAACACTGTGGACTGTCTCCATGGCATGTCATAGGTGTACTGCATGCCTGACTAGAAAATACATACCTTGTCCATTGTCTTTGGCCCGATAGTCTGTCCCTTCATTTTGCAAGTTATTTCAACTTGAGGCAAGGTAGTTGGGGAAAGATATACATTTAAATAGGATCCAATGATGCATTTTACTCATTTATCTTCAGAAAACCTCTCAGAGCCTTCCCATTGGACAAATATGGTATTGAATATTTTAAAATCTAACACCACTCCAAACTCATGGTCTCTTTTATTGATTTTCAAAAAAAGAGTTTTTACAAATGGAGAAAATCTCTTTGAGGGAAGGAATCTGTTGCTTTATTTATTTATTTTGCATTTTGCATGCTCAACAAAAAGCCCAAGTGTTGGGGCTTGCTGAACTCTGAACAGAGTGGAAACAATGATGAGCAGCTGTCCACATCAGGAAAGGGGCATTGACAATAACATCTTGGAAGCTTTATGAAAGGGGGTGGAGGTTGCTCACAAAAACAAGATATAAACTCCTGAGTTGTCTTTCTCAGTGGGAATCTTGGTCACTCTTGGAAATGAAGACCATGAAGACACAGCAGAAGCAAATAATTTGGTCATGATTTACATAAAATTTCAAAACCTACTTTAACTGTTGCTTTTCTGCTTGGGGCTTTCTGAGATGGAGTCACACTTAATCAGAAACACTCCCAAATGAAACAGTTGCTGTTAATTTCAACCAGAATGTGTTAAGTAGGGATATTTAGATGGAACTTGTTTCTGTCTTCATTACAAAGCTACACTTCCCAATATTCATTTTTTCTGAGGTGAGGCACTCTTTATGATGTTTGTTCACTCATTCATTTATTTAATAAGTACTCATTGGGCACTATTTCATGTAGCAATATTCTGTCTTCTAATGAGATATAACAGTGACTAGTACATATTCCTTGACCTAAGGTATATCATACAGTAGTTGTGAAGATAGGCAGTAAACAGGTGATTTTTGTAGAGTGTGATATGTCTTTGATAGTTAAGGAATTTCAATGGAAAGGAGGAGAACTTAAATAAGCCTAAAGCATATTAGGTGATGTGTTCCAGAGGAGATGCTAGCCGAGCTGATACCCAAAACATGAGTCGGAAATAGGTAGGTGAAGAAAGGCAGAGAAAGGAGAGAAACTTCTCTCTCATAGCCTTTGAAGTTCAACCTTTCTTAATAGTAATATAAACCAATGGTTTTGAACAATTAACAAGTGCTCCATGATTGATATATATTATTTATTTCTTGTAACAACCTTTTGAGGGAGACCATGAGGGGACTTCAACAAATTCATGGAAAATGAGTATTATGAAAACACTATGCATGGATTTCAAAAACTTTTTGCAACAAAATAAACTTGTACTATCTTGTTATAATACGTGTGAATAGGATCTAGTTTGAGGCACCAAAATGGATAAGCCACAGTGTGAAAAGAGCCCCTATCAGAGCAACATGAATTCTGCTAATATTAAAGCAAGAACAATCACCAAATTTGTGGTACATCTTGGGTGGAAGAATCGCAAAAGTACTGATACTTTATGGAGACAATGCTTCAAAGGAACCAGCAATTTGCAAATGGATAATTCATTTTATGAAGGGATGAAATGATGCTCAAGAAGAAGCCCACAGTGGCAGACCATCCACATCAATCTGTGAGGAAAAAATTCATTTTGTTCATGCCCTAGTTGAAGAGGACTGATGATTAACAGAAGAAAAAACAGTCAACATTATAGACATCTCAATTGGTTCACCTTACACTAGTCTGATTGAAAAATGAGAGTTGAGCATACTTTCCACTCAACGGATAACAAAACTGTTGCTCCCATGTCCACTGCAGACAAGAGCAGAGCTTTCAGTGGAAATTTCAAACAAGTGAGATCAAGATCCTGAAGTATTTCCTTGAACAACTGTAACAGGAGATGAAACATGACTTTGCCAGTATGATATTGAAGACAAAGCATAATCAAGGCAGTGGCTATCAAGAGGTGGAAGTGTTCCAGTCAAGACAAAAGCAAACCAGTCAAGAGCAAAGGTCACAGCAACAGTTTTTTTGGATGCTCAAGGTACCTTGCTATAGTATCTGCTTATTAGGAGAGTGTTTTGAGAAAGTTAGCCAAAGCTTTTGCAGAAAAACATCTGGGAAAGCTTCACCAAAGAGTCCTTCTCTACTACAACAATGCTCCTGCTCATTCCTCCCATCAAACAAGGGCACTTTCTTGAGAGTTTCCTTGGGAAATCATTAGGCATCCATTGTACAGTCTTGATTTGGCTCCTTCTGGCTTCTTTTTGTTTTCTAACCTTAAAAAAGTCTGTAAAGGGCACCTCCTTGCCTTCATTTGATAATGTAAAAAGACTGCATGGACATGGTTAAATTCCCTGGACCCTCAGTTCTTTAGAGATGGACTAAAGGACTTGCATCATTGCTCACAAAAGTGTCTTGACCTTGATGGAACTTATGTTGAGAAATAAAGTTTATATTTTTAATTTTTATCTTTTAATTTCATTTTTCCACAACCTATTTGAAGTCCCTTTGTACTGTTATTATTCCCATTTTAAGGGTGAAGTAGAGTCTTACAGAAGTTAGGCTCTTTGCTCCAGGTCACACGGTGAATAAGTAGACTAATCTAGATTTAAACCCAGGTTGGTCTGATCACAGAAACTGAGTTTTCCCCCATGATATATACCAGCTCTTAGATCTCTGTAACTGGCCACCTTCAGCTGGACATGGGATGGAATTTCAATACAAAGCCACCGATTGATCAACTACGTAGGATCCAATCAGACCATCAATCTTGTGACTTTCACCAAAGAAACAAATAGACACTGGGGTGGGTTAATGGTTGGCATTGGAACTGAAAGCTGTGATATAGTGAGCAGCTGTGGCTAGGATGGGACAAGTATAAAATATATAAATAGTGGAAACTATTTAACAGAGATTAAAGAATGGGAGATTTGCAAAGATTCGACCGAGAGATGGAGAGAAGAGACTTGGTAACTGATTTTCCAGTCCCAGTGTCTATGAAGCCATTATATTTTGTTTCCTGCCCTCTGGTGTCTGTGAGAGTGACAATGACATCTGTACAGTCAGTGGATATAAGTCAGTTTCTGTTTCAGGCAGCCAAAAAGTTCCAACTGGAACGCATCCTGTGTGCCAGGCATTGTGCATAAAATGTCTCTAGACTCCACAAACCCTTCTAAATTTGGTAAGTATTGTGGTGGGTTTTCTTATTGATCCTAGTTAGGAAGAACCTATAGAGAGAAGTCAAGGAAGTTGCTCAAAATTAAATATTTGGTAAACACTGGAGCTAGAATTTGGATGCAAGTCACTTTTACTCCAAGAGCTATCTCATTATCTGCACAAAATCATAAATCACATTGTTGATACTTTGAGAGACCAGGGTTGTTGTCATGCCCCTGACAATAAATCACTGTGTGATCTTAGGCACTTACCTAAAATTCTCTGGGCCTTATTTTTGTCATGTGTACAATGATGGAGTTTGGTCAGAACAATGTAAAGAAATAAATGTGCAAACATTAACAGTTTTATGAGCTTTTTATAATAAGTATGCTTGGTACTTCTCTTCCTTCTCTCCTGTACTGGACCTTGTTATTTTAGCAACTAGGACATGGATACCATGTCAGACCTGTGTAACTTTATGCACATGTTTTAACCTTTCTGAGCATCCATTATTGCATTTGCAAAGGGAAAATTGCAATATATAAGTTGCAAGATAGTTGAAAAGATTAAATAAAATAACATAAATGAAACTGTTGATCACAATGCCCCAAATGCTGCATTTCCTTCCTTACTCCTTTTCTAGGTCGTTCCTTCTCACTATTCCCTTTTTTTCTTTCCCTGCTTCTCATACTCCTTTCTTCCAAGTATGATTTTTATAAAAGTTCAGGGCTTGTATCTGAGGAATAGTTTTTAAGGAAAAATGAGAGACACGTTCTAGAGAGTTTAATGGTGAGAGCCACAGGAATTCCTTTCCAATGTCATCTTTTCCCCAGAGCACTGCCAAGGGAATGGAAGAGACGAGCTAATGTGTCATTATCACTCCTGATCTCCATGATCATTTCTCCTGGAACTGATACAAGGGCCAGATGTGGTTGAGAGAGAAAATGTGCATTTGGCTCTGGAAGAAGGACTTAGAGCTTTTAACAACCCCTTAAAAATGCCTGATTAACTGTAGCAAGGTTCCCAGGAGACTCCAAAAGACCTGTTCTGTGTCATTTTACCCATGAAGAGTGTTTTGGAAGAGGAGAGATGAGCTAGAGGGGAGTAGGAATGAGAAAGTATAAGAAAAGTGTCAGGGTGATTCATAAAGGTATGAATGTCTGATCAGAACTAGAGGACTGCCTGATGTGATTCTCGAGTTGTCAAGTTGGCTATGAAAGATGATGTATGAGAGGATAATGAGGATGGCAGACATTTTGGGGAAGAAGTGGCTGATATCTTCTCCTACTGTCTATTTAGAACAGGGCTAAATCTAGAGTCATCCTATTAGGGCTAGACGTTTCTTAAGCAGGGCTGTTGCATTGTACAGCTTCAAGGGGCATCATTTGCATTGTAATCTATATGAACATCACTCTGGGGGTTGTGCAGTTGTGCAGTGCAAAGCCTGCATAGTGGTCTTCAGTCTAATACCTCATTTATAGTTGAAATAGCTGGGAGGCTCAGGGAGGCCAAGTCTCTGCCTAGGATTCTACAGGTAGTAGGAGAGTTGAAAGAAGCCAACTCTCTTTACTTTCAGTTCAGTGATCTTTCAACTAAACTTGTGACTCCCAATCTGTGGGTTGCAATTCTCTAAGGAATGTGTAATCAATCCAAGGATTTGTGTGTATGTGAGTTTCCCAATCAATGTACACTGAAGGTAAAGTTATTATCATGCTCTAGATTTTTCATGATTTTTTATTTTTGCATTAAAAAGGGCTCCTCATGCAAGATTAGGTTGGCAACTACTGCTTTAAATTACTTTGCCTGCCAAACTCCTAATGTCTATGTTGTTCACACTTTTTGCTAAAAAGAAAGAATAAACAATATCTTTGAAAGTTGAGACTTTAAGATGCACCTACCACACAGAACCTGTATTATGATCGGTTATCCAATGCAGGTCTCTTACTTTGTCTTGAAAATACAACACAGTGAGAAATGACACATGGGAAAAACATCAGATTCAAATCTTACTGTCACTAACTGCATGATTTTGGACAAGTCATTTATCCATTCTCGTTTACTTAATAAGCAATTATCAAGTACTCACTAGGTCTCAGGAATTTTCCTGGTATGGAGAACAAGATCAAAGAAGCAGTCATAACCTTAAGGAGCACACAGTCTAATAAGACAGAGTTTTTTTTTTTTTTTAAAGCTTATTACCATACAATACAATAAGTTCTGTGACCATTTTGTTAATTGTTCACAGTGGGATCTCAGAGGAGTGTAACCTACCCCCGAGGTGGAGAGAGAAAAGAGTAATAGGATATGCTTTTCAGAGTAGCTTAAAGTGAATTATGGAGCAAAAGGCATCAGCAAGTGAAGGAGGAGAAAAGGAAAGACTTTCTGGACAGAGAGGGTGCCATGTACAAAGGCAGAGGAAGATGACACACTACATACTGTCTAGTTCAATATTCTTAGTCTCAATTCCTTGGAACCTGGAATTTCTAAGGAGAAGCAAATTGGAAATCTATGAGTTATCTTTTGTATTTCAAGAAGCTTAAATAAAATCTCATACCTAATTGCTGCTGAGACTAACTAAAATATGAGGTTCCTTAGCCTTTAATTTTAATTATATCAACAAAGTTGATCTCCCTGGATATGTCACTTTAATCAGAAGCTCCATTTGGGAATTATATATGGCACTGATTTCTGATAATGGGAAATATAAATACTGTTATTTAATACATATAACTTAGGAGACAAAGTTCTTTCAACTATGGGATGAAGGGTGGAAGATGTAGCTAAATACTTGAGGTCCTAGAGAGCTCTTATATGATTTTGGGAACCAGGACATTGATCAGTGTGCCTGGCTTATAGATATTGCCCAAGAGCCACAAGTTGAATTAATAAATAAACAGGTATTCAGGTTATAAGCAGGCTTGCTTAGGAAGTCCTTTGATTCCTTTCTTGTTCATTAATTTTCAAATCCAAGTTTCATTCACTCTTTCCCTTCTTTGAGATACATGAAACAATAAGTGGTTACCACACAAGGATACCGAAATGTGTGGGTTGCCATCTCTTTCTTAAAACAATTATATTTATGACAAAGTCAATGAGCATTCAAAGTACCATATTAAGATACTAGGATAACAGGCTTCTTCCCAGGATAAGGATACTAGGTTATCCTTATTAGGAAAAGGCTTCTGTCTATTCTGAATGGTAATTCAATTTAGTGACTATTTGTGTAGATTATAGGATTCCAAAGAAGTTTAAGATGCAAGACCTAACTTTAATTTGCAATTAAATTAGGTACAAGTAGGTACAGATGAAGCATTTTCAAGAAGAGAAACTAGTTGATCATGTTGCCCCTTTATCTTTTCCCCCCACTATTTTATAACTCTCTTCAAATAGATATAGTCTTTGGTTTGGGCCATAACTACACTAAACACATCACTTTGCCATCTATCTATGTTATAGCCTCTGTAATACTATTTTTGAATCAGTAAAGTGCGAGTAAATAGTAATACTTTGCAAGATTTTAGTGAGGATAAAATGAAGTCACATACGTAAAACATCTAGCACACAGAACATACATTAAATGGTTGCTACTATGAGGGGACAGTATTGGTGATGGCCTCAATTTGAAATCAGGACAACTGGGTGTATATTTTCTGTCTGCTTGTTACCAGTTTTGTAATCTTAGGCACGTTAATTAACCTCTCAGAACTTCTTTTCCCAATGTGTTAAGTGAGAATAAAATTTATTTATGGAATTTATGTGAAGATAAAATTAACTAATACATGGCACAGGCCTAGCACAGTGCCCAGAATATGAAATATAATAAAATGCAGAAATTTTCTCTCTCTCACATTGGACAGTGAGAAACCTGGAAGCAGAAGCTTTCATAACTATCCATCACTGTATCTGCAGTATCTAGGACACAGCTTGGAACCTAGGAAGTTTTTAATAAATATGGGTTGAATGGAACTGAAGTTTTAAAACACCTAACTAAATGTTAGGCTTATTTAGTGCATAGAATATATAGTCATTCAGTTCAAGATTCCTCAAATAAAGGGAAATGTGGGTTAGGAACATGAGAAATTTGAAAAAAATGAAGTTGCAGAATTCTAAAGGTTAAGCAACTCATTGTGTTTTTTGTATCTAAAGCAGGAGTTGTTCTATGCATAAATCATGGGACATTAGTAGCAGCAGTTTGAGGATATTTGTCCTAGTGCTCAGACATTGTATGATTCTGCAGTGCTTCAAAGGCCTGCTGATCACTCTGCTCCCTACCAGCAAATTCTTTTTATTCTTTCTCTTTATTCTTTCGGCCTGTTTCCCGAGGGTGAACACAAGTGCTTCAACGTGTCTTTGGAAGCAGGCTATGGAATACTTCTCTAATTGGCCTATGGATTGTCAGCCTTTTGGTCCTATGGCCACGTCAAGTCTACAGAGGTTATACCTGCCTCCCAGAGCAGGAAGCTTGGGCAGTGCAGTGGCAGCTAGAGGAGGGATCCAGGCATGGCAGCCAGCTCAAGGGGCCTATTCAGTATATGTCACCTTTTGACTTCATTCACTCACACCCTCCATTTCTCAAAGTGAGCTTGTGATCATCTACCCTTGGTTAGGGGGAGGTGTGGTGAAAGCAGTTAGCTTGTCTCTCAGGGGTCTATTCGAGGAATGCTGTTACATTTCTCATCTACATATCCTTGAGAAAGAGAGAAGCACAGGCTGTGTGAACATCTTCACTTAAATATAAAATGGATAAAAGATGATTCTGAACTGCTCAGCATGATCTGGCCAGAGAAATGTCTTGATTTCAATGTTGCCAAATTTGTCTATGTAAGATAAAGAACTTGAGCAAATTTAAAAAAAAAAAAAAAAAAAAAAAAAGGCCTTCCACCTTGGGGAAAGAGATCAGAAAGATGAGAAGCTCCCTTTGTTTCAATGGTAAGGAACTGAGCGGAGGGGCAAGGGCATATTCAGGAAACGATGGGCCTCAGCCCAGTCTGGTTGCTGCCAGGCATATCTTGAGAGGATGCTTTAAGACACAAATTGAATCCTCTCCATTTTCTTCATCAGAACAAGCAACTGACAATAGGGTCCAAGCAATAGTAATGTCTTGGTTCTAGAGGGGTCATTGCCATGAATCTGTTGCAGGTTACATACTGGGCAAGAATATTCAGGTCAGGGAAATCTACCTTTGGGCCAAATATATGAGATTAAGAAAGATATACCTGTAGCCTTTTTAATTTTATATCATTTTTTCTCACTATACCCAATAAATAAACATTATAATGCCTTCTTTTAAAAGGGTGTTTAATTTGGTTCGACCACGTAGGTTGCCTAGGGAGAATTAAAATAGACTGTGTGCAAATTAGATGGCTAAAAATTATTCTGAGCTGCCTTTCTTCCTCACAGCTCTACAGATGCTATCGTCTCACATGATCCAATGATCATGCATACATACAGCTTTAATGCATTTAAGTTGTCTGTAGTAAGAAACTCAAAATCATATAAAGCCACTGCATTCAGTGCTTGTGATATCATAAAGAGCCCTTAAAGACATTTGTCCTCATCATCCACAAACTCCAGGTGATGTTAATTCTCCCTTTAAATCTGTGATACTCCCATCTGGCTGCTACTCCTCGCCATTTCACAGCCTATAAACTAAATGGTAACCAGTAATGCACCCGATATGTAATAGTGGAAAAAGAGAAGATTAGTAAGTTAGCAATGACTACATTAGTCATTTTTCTATTCAGAATGAAAGAGAGGGGACCAATATTTTTCATTGCCACACAGCCTGCATTTCTTTAGCCTTTAAACAATACCTCAGCTGCACAGGGATTTTACTTCAGGAGATGTGATCTTCATTCCCGTGGGGTCTGAGTTCTTAGCAGTTTTGCCAATATGAAATTGAGGTCATTTTTCATTAACCTTCTTCTTTGAATATAGTGATACAAAGAATTGCCCTGTAAGCCTCAGAGGTCCAGGGGTCTATCTACTCCTTGGAGCCATGGAATATAGTAGAAGCCAATCACCTCTTTATGTTTAGTGTTAACAAGTTGGCCAATACTGGGACTATTTCCCAGTGGTTCAATCAAGTGGCCCAAGAAGCTAGAAGTGTCCACATAGCAGTTTCAATTGCTGTTTAGTCTAAGCATTATGATGTGTCTGAGTGGATATGTCATTCTCTTGGGTATTAAAATCTACAGGACACCAGAGTTCAGAGTTACTGGGATGGGAAAAAAAATTTGAAAGTGATTGATTCTTAAAAACCTATATGATTTGGCTAAGGAAGAAACAGCACCATATATAGGTCGCTATATATATAGGCATGTGCCTTTAAAATCACACAACTCATAGGTTGATATCTTCTAGCTGTTACTGCGGCAAAGTTCTGAATATATCTTTACGCCAATAAAAAAAAAAATCAACAAGTAAAGTGTTTTTGAATGATAGGCTACCTGATAATTGCAGTGATCCTGAGGACATCAGGTTATTTCCTCCCTGCTTCCATTGTGAAATGATGTCCTTTGGTTGGAGGTAACACTGTGTCTTTAAAGTATTTAACAAATTCATGGATGATAGTATTCTCGGAAGCATGTTGGGTAGGGAGAGTCTTCTATTTTGGTGGGAGGGTGGGGCAGGGGATATGCTACTGGGAGAAGGCTGATGCAGCTGATGTACCACATACAGCTGCTGCTGGTGCCCTTGATTTTGGGAGTCACATTGGTGCTGGGGCTAAGATTGCTCTCTACCATTGGGGACGTATACATTTAGGTGTGGCTTTAGTTAGGTTAGCTAAGGTAAGGTCCCCATGTAAAACTCCTGTTTCTGTCAATATGAATTCAACTCTAAGCTCTAGTTTTGTCCATTGCTTTCCATTGCTATTTTTTTGAGGGAGGGGGTGAGTAAAGGTAGTAGTCATCAAAAGTAACAATAAACAGTTTTCTCATCTCTAAGGAATGATGCATATTTTCTGAGTAGAATAAAATGACAGTATATCCCATTTTTCTGGTTTTCAGTTCTGAATTACAGAGATGACGCATATTCTTTGAGTTGTCAAAAGAGAACTATTTAGAGGCCCTCAGAGGCTAATTTTAGTAAGAGTGGGAAACTATGGAAATCAGATTATGAGACTTGGGATGAAGAAATAAAGATATGAGTATGATTATCCTTAAGGAAGTCTGGCAGTGAAAAGGAGCAAAATGGGGGTCTTATTCAGCAGAAGAGCAGACTCAAAGTAAGGCCCTTAAAAATGAGAAATGAATGCTTCCATCCAGAGGTAGGGACTAAGTAGCCAGAAAAGAAAGAATGGATCAGGAATCAGTCTCAGTTCCATAGTTACCTATTGGACCTTGGGCAATTTGCTGGGTGTCTCTCTGATCTGGGTTTCTCCTTTGGCAATGATTAATTAACTCCTTACCCTAAAGCTTATCAGAAGAATTGCCTCTGGTTTGGTCCCATGCAAGTTATCTGTGTAATTTAGAAAGGGAGAGAAATTATTACTTTTGTTTAAGATCATGTTGTCCTTGATGCACCCTGGAATACTGGCCATTTAGTATTAAAGTGTATAAATAGTTATGAAAAACATCTCTTTGGCTCAGAAGGTATATAATTGGTGGCCTTTTGCAAAACTTAGCTAACATCCCACACAAAAAACGCCCTACTGCTACCAGCCTTGCCAGGGCAGCTCCGTGCGCATTCTGTTCTGTGTCATGCATCATCAATAAAATTGCTACTTAAGCCGTGATTTCAGAATCTTTATTGTTGATTCTAATTTATGAAGCAAACATCAGAACACAGCTTGATTTTTCAGATGCCAAGATGAGTTGGCAGTTGCTAAAAATCTTGTTTTGACTTGCAAATGGATCACATTTGAGGTTAAAACTATGAGGGAGGCACAAATATAAGGCACCAATGTCCTGTGAAAATTCCTAGATTTATTGTTTTAGCCTTTAAACCTTTGGAAATGGGGTTTGTGTTAGGAAGGGATAAGGACTGGGGCGCAGGCTTGCAGAATACTTTTTGTTTTAAATATTAGTTTAACATTTGACAATATCAGTGACTAAATAAGTAAATACATAATGTGCTAGCACCTGAGTGACATTTCATCAACTCATTGTTCAGGATGAGAGGCTCCTGTAGGGCTCGGAGATATTAGTTGTCTGTAAAACCCAGAACCTACTTAGGTCAAACCGTCTGACATTACTAAGAGAAGAAAAATATCAGGGCATCCTGTAGATGGTGTTGAGAGAAAGAGAAAGCAGAAACCTGTGAATTGTGCTTTCAGAAAGAGCTGGCTGCTAATCTTCCAAATGTTCACCAAAAGGCTTCTGGTATAAAGTGGGATTTGAGAAACAGTTTGAGGGAAGGAAGGAGAAGGACTCTTCAAGAGAAGGCTGTCAGCATCTTGGGATGGGGGGCTGTCCGAGAAGAGGCACAACTTTTAATTCCAGGGACCCCATTCCCTCATTATCTGGTCATTCAAGGCCTTTTACAGCCTTGTTTTGTCTCACTTTTTCCAGATGATCCCTCATGTTTTCTTCCATGTGTATATTGTGCTTGTCAGTGTAACAATAACATATATCCATGCACACATATGTATATAATTATTTCAGTCTCTATTATGTACTCTGCAGGGAGCATTCCAAAGGCTACCTCAGGTGATTTTTATAAGAGATTGACAAGGTACATATTATTATTCCCATTTTACAGATGAAAAGATCTGAAGCACTAATTCACTTGCCAAAAGTCACATAGCAGGTGTGCAGAATGGCCAGGATTAAAAATTAATCCTGACTTCCCAGATTGTAAATGAAGAACAAAATTACTGTAGTATTAGTAATGCTCCAAGAGGCTTATAGGATGAGGTAGCCCTGCTTAGTAGCCTTATAGAATAGTTTCAAAACTACTGGAGAGAGGTTTCCCTCACTGCATCAGCTAGAGCAGTACACGTGGTGACCCGGGGCCAGGCTTCCCAGTGGGGATGCCAACATAGTATATGTGATGATATTAGTAGCAAGGTTGATGAGGCATGGGGAAAAAAAAAGAAAGAAACACAAAACCAGCACACTCAGGTCAAGCCCAGACCAGTCCACATCATTGCTCAATACAGTAGGGAAGCAGCATAGAGTGATTTGAGAAAGAATGTCTCTAGTGGCTGCACAGGGAATGATTTATGGCCATGGTAGACAGAATAATGGTCCCCAAAGATGTCTATGTCCTAATCTCTAGAACATATGAATACGTTATCTTACAAGGTGAAAAGGGAATTGGCAGATGTGGTTAAATTAAGAATCTCCAGATAGGGAGATGATTCTGGATTATATGGGTGGCCTTAACAGAATCACAAGGGTCCTTATAAGACAGAAGGAGATGTGACAATAAAAACAGAAGAGAAAGAGAGAATTAAAGATGCTACGCTGCTGGCTTTGAAGGTGGAGGGAGAGGGCATGAAGCCAGGCAATTCTCGAAGCTGGAAAAGGCAAGGAGACAAATTCTTCCCCAGGGCCTCCGGAAGGAACATGGCCCTACCAACACCTTGATTTTTAGCCCAGTGAGACCCATTTCCCACTTTTTACTTTTATAAGTATATGAAAATAAATTTGTTGTTTTAAGCCACTAAAACAATTTGTTAATTTGGTAACTTGTTACAGCAGCAACATAAAAAACTAATACAATGGCCAACAAAAAGATCATGAGAATCTTGGAAAAGGAAACATCTGTATGAGGGGGCACTACAGAGGTAAACAACTATTGACTGTTGAGTGAAGGGATAATGGGGAACAAAGCATTAATGGAAAGAGAGAGAAATCCTATGCCATTTCCTCCAGAGTAGCAGAAGTGAGGTGTTTCCTCTGTTTGTTTTACATTCTCTTTCTAATTCTTCAAAGAGTAGTTGTTTGTTTCAGGAATCACTCAAGTCTATTCTACAGTTGGGAGAATTCAAAAGAATGACTTCTTGTGGGTGTATCTGATGTGTCAGAGGAAAGGCTTCCCCATGTTTGAGGCACAAAGGCTGAAATGATAGCTGCTGTGCCTGTGGCTTCCACATGTCAACATAGATGTGTTTCAGAAGTAGCAGTGATCTTAGGGGACAGTCAGAGAAGGCTTCCCTGCGATAGTGCTAAGAGGAAAACTGAAGGATGGGTAGAAGGAACCAGGTCAAGTACAAAATCTGGATAAAAAGGGTATTACAACAGAGAACGTGGAACACTCAAGAGCAGAAAAGTGCATATGTGAAGCCCCGAAAGTAAATACTCTTGCTCACTGTGGCTCGAAGTGCTGAGTATTAAGATGGAGTTCGTGGAGAGTGACCAGAGAGAAGCCGGAGGGTAAAGCAGGTGTTTAGATGTGAAGAGTGGCTAGCACTGAAACCTTTATGTTTTAGAAAGCTCATTCTTGCTAGACTGTAAGTTTCATGAAGATGGTGGCTGTATCAGCCTTATTTACCATTGATTTCTTAGTGCATAGCATAGCTCTTGAAACATAGTAGAGTTCAGTAAATATTTGTTAAAGGAAGGAAGAAAGGGTTGGAGGGAGAAAGAGAGGGAGGGAGGAAAGAAAAACAGGGAAGGAAGTAATGGAAAAGGGGAAGAAAGAAGAGAACGAATAAAGGAACAGAGAGGAGATAGATTCTACCAAATGAAGCCCTGAACGAGTGGTAGGTCTATTAGCTACACCAGCAAGAAGCATTTGCTGCTTGCTTTTGACTCTGCCCTGTTTGCCAAGGGCCTAGTTTTATTAATCTGCTTTGTACAAAGAGTAGTGGATGTGGACAGGCTCCCAAGTTACAATCCTAGCAAATTTTGTATTCTGTAAAGGAGATATTGACCTTATTGCTCAATGGTCTAGTATAAAGAGCAATGTCTCTGGAAAAAGAGTTGATTTATTTCCTCACTCTTCTCTACTTTGTAATGCTTTGATATTTTCACTAATCCTGCTGGCATTAACTATGATGAGCACAAAAGGATAAAACAGTGGACAGGACCAGGCAGAGAAGACTCTGGTAGATACACTTTGGAGTCAGCTGAGGTCTCATCTAATCTTTCCCCTAGGATGGGGACAAGGTCTTGTTCCGCATCTCCACCAGCGGAAGCTTCAGAATGTCTCATTGTCTCCAGCTGTGAAACAGATGTGAAGCTAGTAAGTTTCCTGATATCTCCTTTGGAGGACTTTGGTTCATACTGACGCATACTACATGGCTGGCTTTTACTATGTTTCTGAGATAATTATTATAATGCCTGGATGAATGAATAAAATGAATAGGATACTAGAAACTTGAAACTAGAAATTATAAGCTAGTGTCACCATAATATTTGTGCAGCAAATTCCTGCTGGACTGGGTTGCTAAAATCCTGTACATTCTCAAGAAAATCCTATTTTTTAGACTGGACTTTGGCTGGCCCATGGGATTTGAGCTCTAAATCCTTGGAATGTCTGCCCGATAAGTGTTTTTGTATGCCTGAGGCCTTGGGACATGCTGTGCTGCTTTGACCAGATAGTTTATGTTAACAATGTAATTTATGGTGAACATCTGTTTTTGCTTCAGGGGTCTGGAGTCTGAGTAGCTGAGATAGTCATACAGGTGTTAATTCCCCGTAACAACCCTGGACACCAAGGCTGGGAAAAGCTTCCCTGGTTGGTAAAACTTCACGTGTCCTGTTACCCATTATTGCTCAGAGAATTGAGTGTATCCATGTGTGACTCCTTTGAAAGGGGACACCTGGAAGCTTGTGCCCAGCGTCTCCCAGACTTTGCCTGAGGTACTTTTTCCTTTTGTTGATTTTAATCTGTATCCTTTCACTATGATAAGATGCACCCATAAGTATAACAGCTTCTGAGTCCTCACTCCTCCTAGTGAATTATCAAAACTGAAGGTGGTTTTGTAGACCTCTAACACAGTACTTTTATCCAAAACTTAAAAGACATATTTTTAGACAGTCTGTCCTGGTTCTGTATAGTGCCAAAAGTATAGAAATCAGAAAGGGTACATAATCCTTTAATCAGAAATATTAAATAGTGAACATATTAGTGTTTTTCCAGAATTAATCAATGTATCTATATATAGTGAAAACGAAAAAAATATATTACCTTAGTGGCTAGTACTAGAATTTCTTTTAGGAAATAGCTGTCTTTACTCAGGAAAAGGTCTTGAAAGCTGTTTGGGATACAAATGAGATTCTGAGTGCATAGGTATAAAGGCAACAGAGAGCCTTACTGTCTACAGAAGAAAATGGGAGGAATATGGTCTTGAGAGAAGGGGGGTAGGAGGAAGAAAAAGTGAGTGATGGATCAGAAAAAAAGGGGAAAGAAAAAAACCAGTGAGGTGGCATGAGGCTGACATACCCTCTAGAATGAAGTGACTAGGGTAAAAATTGTTATGGGAAGGCCAAAAGAAAATTTAAGATGAGGAAATCTAATACTCAATGGAAGATGTTTGCTTTATTAAAGTGTAAACCCTTTCTTTATGTCCTCAGATATTTAACAAAATCTACTCTACTCATAAATAAATGGGGTTTTTCGCAAAAATCAAGGAAGATTTCTATCTAGATTGATAAAGTTCAAAATAAAAACATTAGGTAGGACAACATAGTCTGTAAACTAATCAAGTGGACAATGGACACCTGAGAACATTCCTATTTCTATTTCTCCATAATTTGTAGAAATATTGGATAGGGTATTTGAATTTCAAGTGGCATGGATGGGGAGAGGTTTAAATTGATCTTATCCTCAAGGGTCAGGTAGAACCTGGAATAGGTCTAGGTTACAGCTATATTGCAAACAATGGACTCAAATAACTGCCTATGATGAAAGAAGGGGTATTGAAGATTATTACCTCCTTGGCAGCCAACTTCCTTGTTTGAAGTCACCAAGTAAGGGGGCCATATAGTATTGCATGTCACAGCAGGCCAAGTTCCCCAGGAAACAGATTTTGATGCTGAGATTCACTTTCAGAAGGTTTATTGGTGAGCGCTCTCAGCAATAACTAAGTGGAGGAGGACAAGGAAAGTAGGATTGAGTAGAAAGGGAATGTGAACTAGGATGCCCCAGCTGATCCCACCGGATGCCAAGAAGCTAGAATGACCTAGAGAGATGTCCTAAATGGAGGCGAGAGCCCAGGTCTTTGTGTCCTCACATAGATTGTCCTTGGTTTCAGGCTGCTCTTCATGCAAACCAGCTTCCTGGCTAATGGCACTCCCTGAGGAGGGACTCATTTGCGAGCCTTAGCAGGCAGCACTCCCAGCAGTTGTGGTAGGGAATACCTCCATCTTGGAGAGGGGTGCTGGGATCTGAGTTTACCAAACTTACTAGTACCTACGCTGTACCAGTAACAGCTGTTGTTGAGGCTAAAGAAATTGTTGAGCCATGCTGCCTGCTGTAATGGTGCTCACAGCCCAATAGGGGGAGATAGATGTGTAAAAACAAGGAGAAAATAAATCCTAGCAACAAAAAAAAATGTTAAGTGTGCTAATAGAAGGATGCATGAAAGGCATAGAAGTAAAAGAAAGGTGAGATACTAGATGATCCAGCAATTCCATTCCTAGGTATCTACCCAGGCGAAATGAAACCATATATCCTCACAAAGAATTGCACTTAAATGTTCATAGAAGCATTATTCACAATAGGCAAAAGCTAGATTGGGCAAAATATCCATCAACTGGTGAATGAATAAACAAAATGTGGTATATCTATGCAATGGAACACTATTAATCAATAAAATAAATGTATTAATGGTACTGAAACATGCTACAACTTGGATGAGCTTCAAAAACATTAAGCTTAGTGAACAAAGTCAGACATGAAGGAACACATGTTGTATGTGTGACCTCATTCATGTAAAATGTTCAGAAAAGGTAAATCTTATGGAGACAGGAAGTAGATTAGTGCTTGCCTAGGGCTGGAGGTGGGAATGGGGAGGGACTATATAGAAATGGACATGAGGTATCTTTCTCGAGTGATGGACATGTTCTAAAATTAGATTGTAATGTGGTTGTAAAACTCTGTAAATATACTAAAAGCCATTGACCTGTATACTTAAAACAGGTGATTTTATGTCATGTACATTATTCTCCATGAAAGCTGTTAATAAAAAATGATAGTGATTTTAAAATATATGGGGGAGGCTCATTTAGTGAGACTGGAGTGAGGGACGTAGAGACACCATGAGAGATTCAAGGCCACCTAAGAAAAGTTTTCCAGGATAAATATTTGTTTTCTATGTAGAGATGTCTGGAAAGAGCATTTCAGGTAGAGGAAATAGCACATGCAAAAGCAAACAGCAATATGCAGTGCAGGTAACGTTCAGGGTGTCTTTGAGTGTGAAGGGTGGAGAGGATGAAGGGTGGTTGGCACATGATAAGCCCTGAGAAGCCACTTCATGAAGGATATTTTATGCTGTGGTAAGAAGCCTGAAATTTCTTATTTTAAGGCCCCTGCACAAGCCTGTTCTATACCTCAATGCTCTTTCCCTGTTTTTGTTTGTTTAATGTCTCGCTCTTTCCCATCCTTCAGACCTTAGCTTAAAAATAACCTTTTCCGCAGTGTGTTCCCTGATCGCTTTATCTCAGAAGGTTCTGCTCTCTCACTGCGCATCATTGTTTTCCATCAAAACAACTCACTACTTGTTCATTTATTTTCATTTTCTTCTTTTCAGTGCAGACTTTTAGTCTGTTTTACTCACTGGAATCAGGACACTAAAAATTGAACCCTGACTTTCCTCTCTTAGGTGTGTGACCTTGTGCCATCTTACTCAAACCACTGACTTTCAGCTTTTTCTTCTGTAAAATCTGGTAGATTTGACATCTATCTACTTTTTAGCTTTAGTGTGAGGATAAACTGTTATACTAGATGTAAAAATGCTTTGTAAATATTAAATCTCCTGGAAAATGTATTGAATCATGATAATTGAACAGTAAGGAAGGTATTGTTAATAATCATGATTGATATTGTATTAAATTAAAAGTTAACTCACCTTGTAAACTTATTGAATCACTATAACTGCATAATAAATAAGACTATTAATAAATAGTAACACATTAAAACATTTATTTAAGATTTGGGGTATATTTTGTGCACATCAATTATTCCTTGGACTTGGGTTTTGCTGATATCCTCAGGTATATAGGGATTATTTGTTCCCCTATAAATGATCCCAAGGAGTTATAATTTAGGGAACCTTGTATTTCCTTTTTATATTTTCCTACTTCTTGTTCCTTTATATCAAGCTTGTTAAAGTTGTATATAAACTATAAGTTAAAAGACCTAAATGATATCCAAGAGGTTCTTTAATAAGTAGAAAGTATTATTTAAAAATATATATTTATAGGTAAAAAGCACTACATAAGATACTCGTGAAACAAAAGTGACTCAGATATGGATCCTGTCTTTAAGGAGTTTATATTCTAGAAAGAATGATAAGCTATGGAAAGTTAGAATGGGCAGAAAGAGAAAAGTACAGGGAGGCAGGGAGGAGTGGGGCAAAAAATTTAAAAAGTAAAATAAAATTTAAAAAAGAAAGAGAAAAGTACCACATGAGAGATGCAAATGAAATACATACGTTTTGAGGAGGCAGAAAGTATCATCAACTAGAGTGAACAGAGAGCACTTCAGTTAAGTGTCAGTGTTTAGAATGTCACTATAATGGAGGATTAGTTTTCCACTAGGCAGAGTGACAGAGGTGTGGTTCAGGAGGCGTTCCAGGGAGCACAAATAGCATATGCCAACCAACCCAGAGATGTGGACAAAATATGCGACCTCTGTCCAGGCGTATTTGTAGCCAGGCTAGGAAGACGGTAGATAAAAATAAAGATAAATATTTAAAAAAATAAGAAGAGACTAATGGACTATTCTGTAGGGAGCAGTTGAAATGGAGTGCTTCATTCAATTGACAGGCACGTATTGAGTGTCTAATTTATGCCTGCAGAAGCCAGATTGCATTGGTTGTATGTATTAATTACATTGTATGAGCTCTGTTGAAGTTACATAGCATGAAAAAGATACAGATGCTGTATAAAAGAAGATTAGAATTTTTGAAATGTAGAACAAGATGGGCAAATGCGTCTCCACAGACACAGGTGCACCACCATTTGATTGAGCAACTCAGAGAAATGCAGACATTTGAGATCAAATTCCTGAATGACAATGCTACTCTCAAAATCCCGTATATAGTTTTGAAAAACTAACAGTTTATTTTCCTTTCCTCTTCTTTCCTTTCCTTTCCTTTCCTTTCCTTTCCTTTCCCTTTCTCCCCTCTTTTCTTTTCGTTTTTTCTTTAGTTAACCATGAATCAGCATTTGACTATCTAGCACTTTTCAATAGCAAGAACAGACACTTTGAATATTTTGTACTCACTAATAAATAAGGAAAATTGAGGCTTCCATTTGTACTTTAAGAATAACATAGGCTTTTGCATTAAAAGTGAATTTATTTTAGGAAATGCTTTTAGGCTTCTTAACTGTCACATTTCTAAATTCAGAGCTATTTTTTCAATTAGTATTTTAGAGAAAATACTACCATTTTACTTTTTACTAACATTTTTCTTCAATTTAAAGTTAAAATAGAATTTATGACAAAATGTGCTAAAATTGCCAATGTCATCTTTTTTTCCCTAGTGTTAGCTTTATATGTTCAAATTGAAAAATCTCCTCAACTTTTCTACTTAAAAATAAACATGGGCGCACACACACACACACACACACACACACACTATTTTCTTGGCTTTGATCTGTTCTGTTGACATAGATATTTGGTTGGAGTTCAGCTCATTGAACATTCTTTTTCTTTTAATTTTGAGGCTTTTTTTTTTTTTTTTTACCTCAGCTTGTATGAGTGATTGATTGATTTTTATTAATAAGAATAAACTATATAAATTCCAAAATGTAGCTTCAGGAATTCACAGATGAGTTAAACAGTCCCTGGTGGACCTGGAATGTAGAATATGGAAAAGATAGTTGTGGGCCAGGGGGCTGGAGATGACCTCTTATGGAGTTAGTCTACAAGGGCTTTCTGTGCCAAGATGTAGAATGTTCTACTAGAGACTAGTAAGAACCCTTGAAAAATTTTTAGTAATTGAAAGATATGATAAGTTTTGAATTTTAGAAAGATCACTTTGACGCCAAATGAGGATATGCTGCAAAAAATAGATGAGGTTAGAGATAGAAACTTGATACAGGGAGAACACATATAAAGAAGACTGTTGATATTATGCAAGTGAAATTTGATGGTGTCTTGGACTGGGATAGAGGCAGTGGAAGACTATTTAGAAAGTAGAGTTAACATGATTTTGTGGCTAGTTGCATGGGCCGGGAGTGAAGAGTGGGTACATTTAAGATGTTTTGTGGGTTTCTGGATTTAATGGAAAGAAGTGCTATTAGATTAGATTATAAGAAGATTAGAATATAAGAAGACAGATAGTTGGGGGAATATGCTTAGCCCAGGGACTCCCTCACCTGGCCATAAGCCTTGAGGTTAATGTTAGTGAAGATGAAGAATTTGAGCTCAAGTTGAAAGAAAGATTAATGAAGATGCCAATGCCGTTATTACGGTGAAAGAGCTCTCTCCAAGGGACTGTTTGAATAAACAAGAAAGGTTCCATAAGACAAACTGCACAATAGCAGTTTTGCTGGAAGAAAATAGACAAGAGAGGGCTCAAAAGGGTACTGTGAGAGAAATTAGGCAAGAGAGGGTTCGGAAAGATCCCAAGATCAAACCTCTACTTTATTTAGCTTAATCCCCTGCTCCCAGGATACATGAAGGTATCTCCACCTTGAACACCTGCCTATACCACAAATATCACCTTGCAGCGTCTGTGGAGCCACTGATAATTTCAAATCATT
This sequence comes from Eulemur rufifrons, assembly GCF_041146395.1. NCBI lineage: Eukaryota > Metazoa > Chordata > Mammalia > Primates > Lemuridae > Eulemur > Eulemur rufifrons. The sequence goes on from NC_090990.1 coordinate 52,635,518, forward strand.
TCATAGTGCTCCTTTTCCTACAACTATCCAGCTGAAAATATATATCCTTAACCCTGAATTTGCCTTTTAGGGCAGAGTACTTGTCAATGATCTGGTCTGAGGTTTATCATTCTGTCCTCCTGCCTTCTTATTTTCTCATCAGTACATAGCCAAAAGAATACTTACTGTTAAATATAGAGAAGCAATTTTCATAAATTTTATACAAACTGTTAACCACAAACAGATCAACATTTCATTATCTCTATACTTCTCATATCGAATAAAGGTAATAAATACAGTAGGACACACTGGACTTGGGGTGATTGTAGAACATCTGAATGGAGATGTTTAGTAGTAAGCTGCATGTTTAGGCCTGACAGTCAGGAGAATATAGGAAAACATTTGAGAATAATTGGTTTATGAGAAGGAATGAAAGTTCTGCATGCTGATGGCTGGCCTGATGACTGTCTGGAAATATAGAGCATGAGGAAGAATATGAAGAATTTATATATATCTGTATCTATAAAAATAACATATAGATATAGATATATGTCTATACATAAACATAACAGATACAGAAAAAATATAATAAAAAGGGTAAATCAAAGAGGAAGATGAAATGTTTGGTTTTCAGGCCTCTGCCATGTACATTTTTAGGTTGATCTCATTAAAACCCATAGCTTCGGCCACTACTTACACATTGATAATTGAGCTCTGGTGGTCGGTGACATGAGCCCCATATTATCGTTACAAATTCAAAGAAGTAGCATGGGGAAATTAAGTGATTACATCCTAGTTATATAGTTAAAACTGTGGCACCTTTTCCTCTTTTCATTCTTTCTGCCCATCCCCCACTGAATGTGTTTAGGTTATAAGCTACTTAGTCATAACTGAATTATTGTGGTAGCCACTCATCTGCGATCATTCTCCAGAAAGCTGTTAGATTAGTATTGCTAAACAATGGGTTTTATTCTCTCATTTACTTCCTCAGAAACATTCACTTGTTTTCCATTCCCTATAGAAGCAAATCCAAATTCTCTAGCTCAGCATTCAAAATCCCTAGTAAGTCTTCAAGAAGCATTTATGACCTTGATTTTCAATTAAATTAGCAAACAGCACCTATTATTTCCCAGATACTACTAACTCAAACTATGGAGTGCTATATAAGCCAGATATATTCCTACTCACATATCCTAAAGAAAGTAGAAAATATAGAAGTTGAACAAATAGTCTCCATCATGGTAAGTATTGCAAAAGGGGAAATATAGGGTGATATAGCGCTCATATCCTAAGGGTCTAATATGGAAGTCAGTATTTTCTCTGTACTGTAACCTTTTTTTTTTTTTTTTTTTAGAAAAAACACTCATCTCCTTAGTAGGAGTTACTAGGACTACAACGGAGAAAATTATGGTTTGGGATCAGAGTTCAGAATGATTTAACTTTAGAGAATAAAGGCGAGGCTGAGAAAAACTAGGGAAAGCTGAGGGTTGAGACTGAAACAGTACTAGGAGCCAAGTGGGGCTCCTAAGCCACATTTAGGGCTTTAGGCTTTAATAGTAATGGAAAACCACTGCAGAGACTGAAGCGTTGCAAGTAAATGATCAAAACTGCATCTAAAAGGATACATTGGTTCAGTGTGGAAAACTGATTGGAAAGTGGCTTTTTAGGCCATGATTGCTAAGAGGATGTTTAAGGAATCCAGGTGTGATTTGATGGTGACCTTCATTATGTTTTTGGTAATGTAGAGGAAAAGAAGTTAAACAGATGGAAAGATATCTGGCAAGGAGAATTGGCAGGATTCTATTACAGATTGTAGGTGGATTCCTTGAGTATGCCTTGTTCATTCACATTTCCTGACTTTTCTCACATGTTTAATGCTGACTAGAGAGAGATTTCCAACATGGCTGGGAAAATGGACTAAATGACCCATACTTCTAATTTTAAGAATTCTTACTTTCATATTTGGGGTGTGAATTACTCATCTTGATTTATCAGAATATCACCCTAGCGAGGCTGAGATAAAAAAAAGTAGACCTCCATTTAGACATGCAGGCATTTCTCAGGCAAAAAAAGTATTTTATGGTTTTAAAATGTGCCTAATAAGTATGTCACACATTTACAATCTAATTTCAAGGGACACCAGATTAGAGTGTAAGCAATTTGCTCTACCCTACTGTTGGAGAAACAATACAAAACTGGCATTTTAGGGACACAGAGTTAATGATATTTTCTCTAGGAAAAATGGCTTTAAACAAAGAGGGATGAGTATAACTCAGACATGATAAATACCTTTTTCAGCTAAGTGATCTTTCATTTTGTTCTTCATGAATATATTTCATATTATATAATGGCCAGATATTAACATGAAAGATCCATAACCTATGTGTACCAGTGATGCATGGAAACTATTAAGGTTTCTCATGAGCACAAGAAATATCATCAGCATCCTTCACTGTGAAAAATTGTATTTCCATTCTCAGAAGTGTTATATATTAGAGTAGATATGTCTAGCACGTTTTTGAATGAGTTAGGGTGTCAGATCAAGTTCAGCAGGTAGTATCCTTGTGTCCACTCTGAATTCTGTGGGATTATACAGATACATTCAGATTTCCTTTTCATATTTGCTCTGCAGTTCATTGACTTTTTATACAGTAGAAGGAGCTGTTTAGAATGTGAGTGGTCCTGAGCCTATTAATATGAGTCTCTTTTCAGGAAAAAAATAACCTTGACCTTCTGAATCATACCTATCAGGGAAGGCTATGGATCATGAATTGCTAACTTATTCATATTAATAAGCTGTATGCAGGCAAAATCATATTCATTTGCATAAGCTTCTTCTCTCTCTAGCCCATGAAATTAGCATTGTTTAATGGCTGGAAATAAGATCACCTTTAGCTGTACCAGTATACTCTCATCTCCAAAGGAAAAGATGAAGGGGTCTTGAATCAATAAGCAGAAAACTGTTTTAAATTATAAGTGCTTTTATTAGACAACCGGTGTGAACCCAAGTGACAAAAGCAGTGTCATTTCTAGATGGGTGTTGGATTCCAAGGCAAGTCATAGAATATAAGCCCTTTCCTACCCAGCTTCCTTGACAACCATCTCATGCAATAGTTTTTTAATTGAATACCTACTTATGTGATAGATACAGTAATAGTTCTTAGGACCTGCCATCAAAAGCCTCACAATTTGTAGTAGGAAGGCAGTAACCAGCATTGTCCTAGAGGCGCTGGGAAAAGTTTCACAGAGAAGTTAACATTTGCACTGGGCTTTGAAAAATGTGTAGATCTCAAGTTTAAAAGGAGAAGAGCAATGCAGGTAGAAGAATGCATTTGTTATGAAAGGAGCTTAGTGTTTTGAAGAAAGAGCAAGAAGTTAAGTGTGATAAAGCATTGGCTATATAATTTGCAAAGGTCAATACAAAAATGAAAATGCAGGCCTTTTTGTTTTAAAAAAGTAGAAAAAATGCTGTTAAAAATTTTTCCATAACCTGTCTCTTGACTTGTATGGGGTTTTTAATTGTTATTTAATGTCTTCTTAAGTAAAGAAAAACTAAAAATGTAAATTATCATCAAGAATTTCCCCATTCATCTTTACATTGTGCAATGCTGATTTTAAATGCAAATATAAAAGCATTTAGCTCACATGCAGAATGACTGAAGTTACACAATTTTTTCATGGAAAATGCATGCATATGTATTTCATTCTTACCGCAACAGTGGAAATACTACACAAAACTAACTCAACTGTTTTTATTTCACATCTTGATATGTGCATATTGTGCTAACACTCTCACACTTCAGCTTACTGATGAAGCAGAAAGGATTGAAAGGAAAAATAACTATAGGTTGTCCTGTCTCTCTCTTCCTCTGTCATCACATTGTATCTTTGAACTTGTGTCTTGTAAGTGAACAACAGAGCACGTTCAATGAGTAGCGGGTTACTACAGGGAAGTAACATGAATAAGAAAAGATGGGACAAGATTTCTTGGTCATTTGTGTTTTTTAGAATGCCATGGCCTTCTTTCTGCATTCAATGTAAATTCTTGTTCAAACAGAAAAGTTGGGGTCTCAAGACTGCTGGTGAAACCACTTAGTTTTAGATAAAACAAATATACTTCGTATTTGCTTAGAGTCTTCCTGAACTCCCGTGCATTGTGAGTCCACTGGATTTCTGTGTTCATGAAGCATCACAAATATTATTTGCAGACATGCAGAGTGTACATATCTCCTCTGCTCACGCAGATACTCTATTGTTCACTGGACTTCACATACAAAACACATGTTCAAAGATAAAATTATTAAGAATTTCAGGACAAAAATAGTAAAGCCTTAAACCAAGTGTGGGGCCTTTTGATGACAGGACCCTGAGCAACTGCACAGATTGAGCAACTATGAAGCTGGCCATAGTGTGATAATTGTAATGTCCATGGAATAGGAAGAGATTATGTTAGAGATTGGTTGGGCTCATATTGTAAATTACCATGTATGCAAAACTATTGATTTTGGAATTGATACTGATTTATATAAGGAAAAAACCAACATTTTTTTATGAATGGAAATGCTATATCATGTTTAGGTTTTACAGATCTAACATTAGAGGCAATGTGGAAAATGGATTCGAATGATAGCAGAAATAGTGGGGAAATGAATAATGTCAGTGGCCGAAAGACTGTGAGGTGGAGATGCAAAGCTGCAAATGCGTGACAATTCTGAAAGCACAAGAGAGAATCCTTAGGATTTGGTGTCTGAATTTGGGGAATGAGGTAGGGGGAGAAGTATGTGAACAAAGCTGGGTTCTGAAGTAAGCTTAGCACTTAATTTTCAGCCTGCATGTCACACCTTCCAGCTCCAAGTCTCCTAAATTATAAAAAGTAAATGTTTAGAATTATATGTATTTTACTCATTTCAAAGTCTTGAAAAATTAATGACAAGTGCTTAGATTACTTGGTAGATTTCAATTAGTGAGAATTCCTTATGCTCTAATCATGTGGTATAACCGAGCTCATTGAAACTTTTTAAAATGAGTGGATCAAGAACGCCATTGTGACTGTGAGCTCATAATAGGTGATAAATATTTTGAACACCAAAGGCAATGACTTCTTCATATTCCAAAAGCCAGCAAATATACTAGATATGCAAAGCAACACTTCAAATCCCATGGCTTCATGTAATTCACTGGTAATTAGGGCCTCAAGACATTTCAAATAAAAACATGCATTTCATATCTTGAATCAGTGATGAAGAATGAAAAATATGAGAGATGTTTCCCTTCCAGCTGCCATATTAGCTCTCTCCTAGCTAGAATAGGTGAGATCTGTTAATCACTCATTTGGTAGTTTACTTCAAAGAAGGTGTTAATTGGAAAGGTGACACTCAACTTTTCATTTTATTAGCTAGCTGCATACCTGGGACTTTTTGTGTTGCCATTATTTTAGTTTAAAGCATTTTAAAATATGTTATCTTTTAAGGGAGAGGATTCTGGGGAGGTGGCAGGAATCTGGCTCCCCACCTAGACAATAATTGCGCTGGCAGAATTTGTCTGGTGTAACTATTTTGGAACTCTGAAGTCTATTAAAGGCTTGCAACTTAGGAAAACTCAGGCAGTAACTTGTGGTTATTTTGAGATATCACCTAACCCCAGGGAGAATGGCTTAGCCCTTAGTACAGCAGAAATTACCCATACACATAGCTGAGCATGTGTTCCAGGAACAGCTTGAGTGCAGCTTGCAGGAGCCAGGGTGAGCTAAAAGCCCCGCCCTCCAAATATTGGTGAACTGTGCACTGGTTGCTAATTGCCGCTTCTGATCACAGAAGTGGAAAGAGGCAGGTGGCTATTGTTTCATCTCTCTGCATTGTTTCAAACCCCTTTTCTTCTGGCTGAAGTGACTTCCAGGGGATTTAGAGGGACAACACCCTTCTCCCCTCCCCCCACTTATTTTTCTATTTTTCCCCTTTGAGAGCCAAATATTGAAGACTAGGACATTTGGAAGCGAGAACATGTATGGGGGAAAATTAGATAGTGGCCATGTCTGCCCAGAGAAAGAACCAGGCTCAGAAAATATCTGGGAAGGCCTGCTCCTTGTCAGAGACAGCCTGCAACAATGAATAAATAAATAAATAAATAAATGATAAATAAAAATGATAAGAAGACTTTGAAACAACTATCCTAAGGATGCCTAAAGAATTAAAGGAAGATGTAGAGAAACTCAAGAACATTTTTTTTTATGAACAAAATGGAAATATCAACAAATATATAGAGAACATAAAAAGAACCAAAAAGAATTCTGGAGCTGAAAAGTACAATAATTGAAATAAAAAAGAAGTTACTAGAAAGATTCAAAGGCAGATATGAGCAGGTAGAAGAAAAACATCAGTGAACTTCAATTTAGGATAATAGAAATTATAGAGTCTGAAGAACAGAAAGAAAAAGATCAACAAAAAGTTAGCACATCTTGAAGTACCTGTGGAACACCATCAATTGGAAAAATATATGCATTGCAACAGTCTAAGAAAAAGAGAGAGAGAAAGGGGAAAAGAGAATAATGGCTGAAAGCTTTCTAAATTTGATGCAAGACATGAACATAAATATCCAAGAAGCTCAGTGAACTTTATGTAGATGGACAAAAGAGATCCACACTGAAACATATTATAATCAAATGTCTCTATGTTTGTGTCAGTACCATGCTGTTTTGGTTACTATAGCTTTGTAGTATAGCTTAAAGTCTGGGAAAGTGATGCCTCCAGATTTCTTCCTTTTGCTTAAGGTTGCTTTGGCTACTTGGGCTCTTTTCTGGTTCCAAACGAAGTGTAGAATTATTTTTTCTAGATCAGCAAAAAAAGATGTTGGTATTTTGATGGGGATTGCATTGAATCTGTAAATCACATTGGGTAGTGATTACCTTCCCTGCAAGAAATGCTCAAGGGAGTTCTGCAGGATGGAATGATATTGGCTTGAAGCTGTATGAAGAAGTAAAGATCTCAATAAAAATAAATACATGAGTAACCACAAAAGCTAGTGTTACTGTAACAACAGTTTATAACTCCAGTTTTTATTTTCTGCATAATTTAAGAGAAAAATACATTAAAATGGTTATTAGTCTAAAAGCTAATGTTACAATTTTTGGTTTGTAACTCTACAGCTTTTCTATATAATTTAACAGACTAATGCATTTAAAAATTATTAGTTTATGTTTTTGGATACACAATGTATGAAGATGTAATCTTGTGACAACAACTGAAAGAGGTGGGGATGGAGATGTAAAGAAGCAGAGTTTTTGTTTGGTATTAAAGTTAAGCTGGTATAAATTCTAATTAGAGTGCTATAACTTTAGGTTGCCAAATGTAATCCCCATGGTAACCACAAAGAAAAGAGCTGTAAGATATACACCAAAAGAAATGAGAAATGAATTGAAATGTTTCCTTGCAAAAAAATCAACTAAGCACAAAACAAGACAGTAATGCAGGAAATTAGGGACCAAAACACTACAAGGAATATGGAAAACAAATAGAAAAATGACAAAATTAAGTCTTTTTTAACAGCAATTATTTTATTTATTCATTCATTCATTTATCTTAGAGATGGGGTATTGCTCTGTTGCCCAGGCTGGAGTAAAGTGGTGGATCATAGCTCATGGTAGCCTCAAACTCCTGGGCTCAATCAATCCTTCTGCCTCAGTGCTTTGAGTAGCTAGGGCTACAGATGTGTGTGACTATGCCTGACTATTTAAAAAAAATTTTTGTAGAGACAGATACTCACTATTTTTCCCAGGCTTGTCTTGAATTCCAGCCTCAAACAATCTTCCCATGTCAGCCTCCCAAGTGCTGGGATTACAGGTGTGAGTAACCATGCCTGGCCAGCAATTACAATGTACAGAAATCAGTAGCATTCCTATACATGAACAAAAGTCAAGCTGAGAATCAAATCAAAGGCTCAATACCTTTCATAATAGCTACAAAAAAAATAAAATACCTAGGAATATATTTAACCAAGGAGGTGAAAGATCTCTACAAAGAGAACTACAAATCACTAAGGAAGGGAATTGCAGATGATATAAACAAATGGGAAAACATATCATACTCATGAATTGGCAGAATCAACATTGTTAAAATGTCCATACTACTCAAAGTGATTTGCAGATTCAATGCCATCCCCATCAAAATACCAACATCATTTTTTCAGATCTAGAAAAAGTAATTCTCTTCTTCCTTTGGAACCAGAAAAGAGCCCAAAGCAACCTTAAGCGAAAGGAAGAAATCTGAAGGCATCACTTTCCCAGACTTTAAGCTATACTATAAATCTATAGTAACCAAAACAGCATGGTACTGGCACAAACATAAAGACATAGACCAATGGAAGAGAACAGAGAATCCAGATTCCAAACCATCCACATATGGCCATCTGACCTTTGACAAAGTAGACAGCAATATACACTAGGGAAAAGAATCCCTATTTCATAAATGGTGCTGGGAAAATTGGATAGCTACATGTAGAAAACGAAACAGGATCAGTATCTCTCATCATTCACTAAAATCAATTCAAGATGGGTAACAGACTTAAATCTAAGGCATGAGACCATAAAATTCTAGAAGAAAATGTTGGAAAAACTCTTCTAGATAACAGCCTAGGCAAAGAATTGATGAGGAAGATTACCCAGTGGTAATCACAGCAACAATAAAAATGAATAAATGTGACTTGATTAAATTAAGAGGCTTCTGCACAGCCAAGGGAACAACAGAGCAAATAGACAACCTACAGAATGGGAGACTAGTCACATGCTGTACATCTAATAAAGGACTAATAACCAAAATCTACAAAGAACCAAAGAAAATCAGCAAGAAGAAAAGTAAACAACCCCATTAAAATGTGGGCAAAAGACATGAACAGAAGAAGCATTTCAAAAGAAAATAGTCTAATGGCCAATCAACATATGAAAAATGCTCAACATCACTAATCATCAGAGAAATGCAAATCAAGACCAAAATGAGATATCACCTGACACCAGTGAGAATGGCTTTTATCAAGAAGCCCCCAAACAATAGATGCTGGCATGGATGCAGAGAGAAAGGAACACTTATCCACTGTTGGTGGAACTGCAAACTAGTGCAACCTCTATGGAAAATAATATGGAGATTTCTCAAAGAACTAAAAGTAGACCTACCATTTGATTCAGCAATCCCACTGATGGATATTTACCCAAAGGCAAAAAAAGACATTTTTATCAAATAGACACTTGCACTAGAATGTTTATTGCAGCACAATTCATAGTCTCAAAGATGTGGGATCAACCCAAATTTCCATCAATTCATGAATGGATTAATAAAATGTGGTATATGTACACCATGGAGTACTACTCGGCCATTAAAAAATGAATTAATACCTTTTTCAATAATTTGGTTGGAACTGGAGACCATCCTCCTAAGTGCAGTATCACAAGAATGGAAAAACAAACACCCCATGTACTCACTCTTAAACTGGAACTAACCTATCAGCACTCATATGCACAGATGGAAGTAAAACCCAACAGAAATCATGCAGGTGGAAGGTGGGGAGAGGGGATGGGTGAAATCATGCCTAATGGGTACAGTGTACACTATCTGGATGATGGGCATACTTATAACTTTGAATCAAGCAGTACAAAAGCAATCCGTGTAACCAAAACATTTGTACTCCCATAATATTCTGAAATAAATTAAAATAATAGAAATGGTTTAAACTTGCTAATCAAAAGACAGATTTGTCTCTCTGTGCTTGGCTCATCTAATTTTACATAATGTTCTCCAGTTATTGCAGTTCTCATGTTGTTGCAAATGGCAGGATTTAATTATTTTTTTATGGCTATAAAATATCCCATTGTTTATATGTACCACAATTTCTTTATCCATTTATCTATTGGTAGACACTTAGCTTGATTCCAAATCTTAGCTATTGTGAATAGTGCGCAGTAAACATAAGAGTGCAGATACCTTTTTGATACACTGAATTTCCTTCTTTTGAATATATACCTAGCAGTGGAATTGCTGAGTCATACGGTAGTTCTATTTTTAGTTTTATTGAGGAACCTCCATACTGTCCTTCATAGCAGTTGCACTAATTTACATTCCCACCAACAACGTACCTTTCTCCATATCCTTGCCAGCATTTGTTGTTGCCAGTCTTCTTGATAAAAGCTGTTTTAACTGGGGTGAGATGATGTCTCATTGTAGTTTTGATTTGTATTTCCCTGATGACTAATGGGATGTTGAGCATTTTTTCATACATCTGTTGGGCATTTGTATGTCTTCTTTTGAGAAATGTCTATTCAGATCCTTTGCCCATTTTTAAATTGGATTATTTGATTTTTTTCCTATTGAATTGTTGGAGCTCCTTACATATTCTAGTTATTAATCCCTTGTCAGATGGGTGGTTGTGATAAGCCAAGCACAGAAAGACAAATCTTGCATATTCTCACTCATATACTCGTATGTGGTAGACAAATATTAGAAACAATGGATCTCATGGAGACAGAGAATAGAATGATGGATACCAGAGGCTGGAAAGGGTAGCAGGGAGGCAGGGAATAATTAATGGGTACAAAACTATAGTTAGATAGCTAGATAGAATGAACGATATTTGATAGCATAACAAAGTGACTATAATCAGCAATAAGTTAGAATATACTTTAAAATAACTAAAAGAGTGGAATTAGAGTGTTCCTAGCATGGGGAAATGAAGGGTGCCTGGGATGGTGGATGCCCCAATTGCCCTGATTTGATTAATTCACCCCAATTGCCCTGATTTGATTAATTCACCTTGTATGCCTGTATCAGAGCATCACAGGTATCCTATAAATATGTACAGCTACTATGTGCCTATAATAATTACAAATAAAAATTAAAAAGATAGAAATTGGCAGAATGAATAAAAAAACATGATCCAACTATACACTACCTATAAGAAACTCACTTTATGAAGTATCCCAAGAATGGAAAAATAAGCACCACATGTACTCACCAGCAAACTGGGTCCCTGATCATCACCTAAGTGCACATTTGGGAATAACACCAATTGAGTATCGGACAGAGGTGGGGGCTGGGGGGAAGGGATGGGTGTATACCTACTTGATGAGTGCGATGTGCACTGTCTGGGGAATGGACACGCTTGAAGTTCTGACTGGGGGGGATGGGGTGGGGGAAGGGGATGGATGCACACCTACATGATGAGTGTGATGTGCACTGTCTAGGGAATGGACACGCTTGAAGCTCAGACTGGGGGGGACGGGGGGGCATGGGCAATATATATAACCTGAACTTTTGTACCCCCATAATGAGCTGAAATAAAAAAAAAAGGAAAGAAAAAAAAAAAGAAACTCACTTTAGATTCAATGACACAGATAAATAGAAAGAGAAAGAATGGAAAAAGTCCAAGAAAATAGTAACCAAAAGAGAGAAGAGATGGCTATACCAACATCAGAATAAATAAACTTTAAATCAAAAAAGTCTACAGAGACAAAGAAGGACATTATATATTAGTAAAGGCTTCAATACAGCAAGAAGATATACCAGTTATAAATATTTAAGCACCCATAAAGATCATCCAAATTTATGAAGAAAAATCTGACAGGAATGAAGAGAGAAAAAGACAGTTCTAAAATAATTTTTGAAGACTTCACTATCCTCCTCTCAATAATAGGTAGGACAACCAGACAGAAGATAAGTAAGAAAAGAGAAGACTTGAACAGCACAATAAATCTACTAGGTCTAATAGACGTATACAAAACTCTCAATCCAGTAACATAGCATATATATTCTTCTGAAGTGCACCTGGTACATTTTCCAGGATAGATTATATATTAGGCTACAAATTAAGTCTCAGTAGATTTAAAAAGATATCATCCAAGCATCTTTTCTTACCACAACATTACAAAGTTAGAAATCAATAATAGAAGAAAAACTGAAAAATTAAACAATTTGTTGAAATTAAATGCTATACTCTTAAACAACCAATGGACTAAAAAGGAAATGATAAGCCATATTAGAAAATACTTAGAGATGACTAAAAATGAAAATACAACAACCAAAATGTATATGACGTAGTGAAAAAAATGCTAAGGAGAAAATTTATAGCTATAAATGCTTACATTAAAAAACAAGACAAATACTAAATCAATAACCTAACTTTACAACTTAAGAAAATACAAAAAGAAGAACTGAAACCCAAGATAGCAAAAGGAAGGAAATTATAAAGATTAGAGCAAGGATAAACTAAATAGAGACTAGAAATTAATACAGGAAATCAGTGAAACCAAAAGTTGGTTCTTTGAAAAGATCAACAAAATTGACAAATTGTTTGCTTACATGGACTAAGAAAAAAAGAGAGAAGACTCAAATTGCTAACATTAGAAATGAAAGTGGGGAGATTATTACCAGTTTTACAAAAATAGAAAGGATTATAAGAGAATACTCTGAATTACTGTATATCAACAAACCGGATAGCATAGATGAAATGGACAAATTCCTAGAAAACAAAACCTACTGATACTAAATCTTGAAGAAATAGAAAATCTGTACAGACCAATAAAAGTAAAAAAATTTAAAAATCTCCCAACAAGAAAATCCCTGGACCTGATGGCTTCAGTCATGATTTCTAACAATCATTTAAAGAAGAACTAATACAAGTCCTTCTCAATTTTTTCCCAAAAAATTGAAGAAGAAGAATACTTCCCAAATCATTCTATGAAGTCAGCATTAACCTGATACTAAAACCAGGCAAAGACACTACACTAAAAGAAAACTACAAACCAATATACCTTATGAACATTGATGCAAAAATCCACAACAAAATACTATAAAATCAAATTCAGAGGAACATTAAAAAGATTATACAGCATGACCAAGTGGGATTTATTCCTGGAATGTAAGAATGGTGCAACATATGAAAATCAACCTATGTGATGTGCCATATTAACAAAATGTAGGGAAAAAAAACACAACATTTATCATCTGAATTGATTCAGCAAAAACACTTGACAAAATTCAATACCCTTTCATGACTAAAACGCTTAACAAACTAGGAATAGGAAGAAACTACCTTAATATAATAAAAGCCATACATGAAAAACCTACAACAAACAACATATTCAATGGGGAGAGACTGAAAGCTTTTCCTCTAAGATTAGGACTAAGCAAGCATACCTGTTTTATCACTTGTATTAAACATAGTTCTGAAAGTTCCAGCCAGAGCAAATAAGCAAGAAAAAGAAATAAAAGAAATTCATATAGGAAATGAATAAGTAAAATTATCTGTATTCACAGACAATATGATCTTATATGTAGAAAACCCTAAGATTTGACAAAAAAGCTTTTAGAACTAATACATTAATTCATTAAAGTAGCAGGACCTAACAGCAACACACAAAATTGAGTTGCATTTCTGTACACTAATGAAGAACAATCTGAAAAGGAAGTGAAGAAAACTTTTCTATTTATAATAGCATCAAAAGAATAAAATACTTAGGAATTAACCAAGGAGGAAAAATATTTGTACAACGAAAACTATAAAATACTGCTGAAAAAAATCAAAGAAGACATAAATAAATAGAAACAAATAAATAGAAGACCTTGTATTGTTAAAATTTCAATACTACCCAAAGCGATCTATATATTCAAAGCAATCCTTTCCAAAATGCCAATGATGTTTTTTTGCAGAAACAAAAACCCATTCTGAAGTTCATATTGAAACTCAAGGGATTCCAAATGGATGAAACAATCTTGAAAAAAAGAACAAAACGGAAGGACTCACACTTCCTGATTTCAAAACTTACAAAAAGTTACAGTAATCTAAACAATATGGTACTGGCACAAAGACAACCATAGAAAGCAATAGAATAGAATAGAGAATCCAGAATGAATTTTTGTGTACAAGGCCAAATGATTTTTGACAAGAATGCCAAGACCATTTAATGAGGAAAAGACAATATTTTCGACAAATGGTGCTGGGAACACTGAATATTCATATGCAAAAGAATAAAGTCGGACCCTTACTATATACAAAAATTAACTCAAAATAAATCAAAAACCTAAATATAAGACCTAAAACTATAAAACTCTTGGAAGAAACATAGGTCAAAAATTGATGGCATTGGATTTTACGATGATTTCTTAGGTATGACAACAAAGGCACAGGCAACAAAAGAAAAAAATAGACAAAGTTGACTTCATGAAAAATTTTTTAAAAATGTGCGTTAAAAGACACTATTAACAGAGCAAAAGGCAACCTACAGATTGGGAGAAAATATTTGCAATCATATATCAATAAAAGATTAATATCCATAATATACAGAGAACTCCTAAAACTCAACAATAATAATAAAAAAAACCACAGCCAGCTTCAAAATGGGAAGAACTTGAAAAGACATTTCTCCAAAGAAGATATAAAAATGGCTAACAAGCCCATGAAATAATGATCAACACCATTAGGAAAATGCAAATATAAACTACAATGAGATCCAACCTCATACCCATTAGGGTGGCTACTATCAAAACAACAACAACAACAACAACCATGGAAAATAACAAAGGTTGGTAGGCATGTGGTATAAGTGAAACCCTTGTGCATTGTTTGTGCCAATGTAAAATGGTACAGTCACTGTGGAAAACAGTATGGCAATTCATAAAAAAAAAAAAAAAGTCAAAATAGAATTACTATGTGATCCAGCAATTCTACTTCTGGGTATATATCCAAAAGAAGAGATATTTATATACCCATGTTCATAGCAACATTATTTACAATAGCTAAAATGTGGAAGTTACCCTTAGGCCAATACTGACAGATCAATAGATACACAAAACATGTTAGATACACACAATGGAATATTATTCAGCCTTAAAAAAAAGGAAATTCTGAGATACGCTATAATATGGGTCAACCTTGAGTATATCACGTTCAATGAAATGTGCTAGTCACAAAAGAACAAATACTGTATGATTCCATTTATATGAGGTATTTAGAATAGTCAAAATTATAGACAGAAAACAGAAAAGTAGAATGGTGCTTGGCAGGGGCTGGAGGAGGGGGAAGAAGGGAGTTATTTAATGGGCACAAAGTTTCAGTTTTACAAGATGAAAAGAGTTGGGTTGATGAATGGGGGTGATGGTTGCACATTATAAATGTATTTAATGCCGCTGAACTATACACTTAAAAATAGTTAAGATGGTAAATTTTATGTTATGTATATTTTGCCACAATAAAAATTTGGAAAAATGTTATCTTTTTTTGACAGAAGCAGAATTTTTTTATATATATTTCAGAATATTCCAAGGTACAAACACTTTGGTTATATTGCCTGTGCACCACCCAAGTCAGAGCTACAAGCATGCCCATCCCCCAGAAAGCGCATACTGCACCCATTAGCTGTGAATCTACCCATCCCATCTTCCCCTTTCCCACCTGCCTGACACTCGATGAATGTTACTTTCATATGTGCACATAAGTGTTGATCAATTATAGCAGCACAATTCACAATTGCAAAGATGTGGAATCAGCCCAACTGCCCATCAATACATGAGTAGATTAATAAAATGTGGTATATGTATATCATGAAGTACAACTCAGCCATAAAAAACAACGGTGAATTAATACTTCTTGTATTATCCTGGATGAAGCTGGAGTCCATTATTCTAAGTGAAGTATCACAAGAATGAAAAAACAAACACCACATGTACTCACCATTAATTTGGAAAAATGTTATCTTTTATTGTAAGGATATTTTTATTAACTTTATCTCTATAAAGACAGTGATTTTCAACTCTGGTTGCATATTAAAATCACCAAGGAAGGTGTATCACCATGTCCCTTGGCCCCATCCTTACCCAGACTGATTAAATCAGAATTTCTGGGAGAGAGTCATAGTCATCTGTATTTTTAAAAAGCTTCCTAGGCAATTCTAAAGCATAGCCCAGGTTAAAAACAACTATGAATTTTTTTCTCAGATCCTCAGAGACACAATTTTCATCTCATTTCAAGATATCTTTTAAAAGCAAAAAAGGGGAAATTCTTGTTTCATTCAGTTGGAATTGGAAATAATTCAAACAGTAAAGAAATGAAGGTGTGCTTTTTTGTTTTTGTTTTGCAAACAAGGGAATTCACAAATGTGTTTCTTTAATAGTGGTCAATCTGGTCCAAGATCAGTAAGAATACTTGAATACTATTGTTTCCCAAGGGCATTAATCATCTGATGTCTCAATTTTATTACATTCCTATGGAAGCATGGTTTTCTTTTCATTTTATTTTCTTTACTTGGAGCCTTTTCTAATTGTCTTTAGGAGTACTAGTCTAGAAGGTAAAAGAACATCATTCTCCAAAAGCATATATCCTACTTAATGAGCTATTTCTGCAATTATCTCTATTGTTGAGACAAATTTTCAAAGATCTAAGTGTGGAAATTACTACTTTCAGTAAGATGATTGTAACAGTATAGTTGTCAGGTATAGTAAGTTGCAGTAATGCCGCATGACAAACAACTCCCCCTCCAATTTCATCAGCTTGCATCAACACTTATTTGTTTTTCTTACTCATGGACCAATAGGTCATCTGTGGTTTTTCCGATCTTGGCTGAGTTAGGCTGGGCTTGGCTCTAAGCTGCAGGTCAGGTCTGGGTCTACTCCACGTGTCTCCACCTGGGGCTGTATCAGGAGCAGAGGAGAAATGTGATGTGCTTCTCTAATAGCAGATTGTAGGGGGAGGCCAGGGGGCGTGGAAAGAGAGAGAGAGGGAGAGAGAGGAAGAGGGAGAAGGAAAGAGAGAGGAAGAGAGAGAGAGGAAACACATGATGCCTCTTAAGCCATCAGCTAGGAACTGGTACAATGTCACTTTTGCTCCTATCCTTTGCCAAAGAAATTTGTCAGGCTGCTTATCAATTCATCAGGGAAATGTTCACTGACCACAGTGGAAGCCTTACACAGTTATATGGTAATGAGTTTGATGTATAATTTTATTAAAGAATTAAGAACAATAATTCAATATATTTTTTTGCCCTTTAAGAAGTTTATACACACACACACACACACACACATATATATTATGGATAATTTCAAATTAGTGTGAAAAATAGAATTGAAAAGGTTATTACTATGGGGGGATAATTGTCTGGGATTATGTCTGGCATAAATGAAGTTGAGGGTAGGGTAGACAATTTTTTTTTTTTTTTTTTTTTTTGAGACAGAGTCTCACTCTGTTACCCGGGCTAGAGTGCCATGGTGTCAGCCTAGCTCACAGCAACCTCAAACTCCTGGGCTCAAGTGATCCTCCTGCCTCAGCCTCCCGCATAGCTGGGACTACAGGCATGCGCCACCATGCCCAGCTATTTTTTTTCCATATATGTATCTTTAGCTGGCCATATAATTTCTTTCTATTTTTAGTAGAGACGGGTTCTTGCTCTTGCTCAGGCTGGTCTCGAACTCCTGAGCTCAAACAATCCGCCCACCTCGGCCTCCCAGAGTGCTAGGATTACAGGTGTGAGCCACCCCGCCCGGCCTAGGGTAGACAATTTAAAGAAAGTTTTGAAGGCATAAATACACTGGTTCTCAGTTCAGGACCCAGTTCTGCCATATATTTGAGTGATGTTAGGCGATTTCCATAATCTTTCTGGATCCATTTTCTTCAATTGTAAAAAAAAAACCCAATAATACTCACCCTGCCTATGAGGAAAATCTGAGTCAATGTACTTGATAATGTTTGGCAAAACTCAAAATACAAAAAAAAAAAAAAGGCAGTTTTATATGATTAACAATTTTAGTTGTTTCAAAGTTCTGATTTGAAATTACTGATAATTATATTGTTGAGAGTGCCATATTTTTTCCTCTGGCTTGCTTCAAGTGTGACAATAAAAAAGCTGACAAGGCCATGAAAACTCCAGACATCTAAAGCAGAGGTCACAAACTCATGAACCTGGTTTGGTTTGGCCCACACAATATTTTTCAAATATTGGTATTAATTTTCAGTGTTAAAAAGTTGGGAGATTTCTCAAAAAAATTACAATTTCTAGCTTCTTTTGAAATATCAGAAGATTAATCATGCCCTGCATGCCCACATGGCAACAATCTTCCATAGCTACATAGCAACTGCTGCTTCTTTAAGGGGTGGAAGCTCTCCAATTTTCCACATTTCCCATTACCTCTTGTTGTATTACACCCATCTACTTAATTCATTTCCATTATCTTTTGGGATCCTTTAAACAGGGCTAATTTTTAACATACTTAGCTATAAAAGCCAAGAACCCATCAGTCAGGAAGGATACCAGTCACAGGGTGCTGAGGCAGGGCTGGAGGGCACATCCCACCATGATGCCAGACATTAACTCTTTAGGTGCTGGCATGTGGAACGATTCAGAGGTTCCTGGGGACCAGGCCACTCTGGTGGCTTCATGTAGGGGTTCTTTTTTCAGTGATAAAAATGTATCCCAACATTTTAAAAATAAGTATACCCCTATTGTACACACCTCTGAATATCAGTCCTATAGTAAAATCTGCATTTTTTTATAGAAGGCAAGGATATGGATTAGGAATAGAAATTATTAGGAACCAAAGTTCAGAAAATTTGACCAGGTTCCTTGGGAGTATGGCTAGAATATGGAAGATCAAAGGAAATAATTGCTTATTCTAGGAAAGGTATTTGTTTCCTTTGTTATATCAGCACAATTCCACTGTCTGTCTTAGGACAATCTTTCAGTCATACATTAGATGAGTTTCTTCTTGGAGCTCAGAACTTGTTGTCTTTCCTTTGACTGGTCCATCTCAGCTTGGCTCCTCTTGCTGTTAGGAGTTTAGGTGGTGTCAGCAGGATGCAAGTGCTCCGGAAACTACCTGACAACTTTTGATCTTTTAGAGATAAGATAGCACCAATTTATGATGGCTCTTAATGAAATATAATAGGTTTAGCATTAGAAGTTATAGCTCCTTTCTGAAGTTCTCCATGAAATATCCGTTTCTGGTTTATAAGTTGTTTAATCTTGTCATCCATAAAAAGGTAAGTACGCTATTTCATTTATGAGATAGAATATTTTTTCCTGTGATCATCTTGAAGATTTTGTGCTTGTGGCAGGAGAAATGAGTTTTTAAAAAATGTCAATTTTATGATTCTTCATATAGCATATTTCTCTGAGGTTTCCATTTTTAGAGTAGAATGTGACATTTAAACAGAATAGTCTATTTTATCTGAAAAAAAATCTGATGTTAGAGTGAAAAAAAGAATAATAATTCAATAGTGCAGCATGACATGCACCAGAGAAGATGGAGCAAGATGGTTTGGAGAACCTAAAGCTATACCTGTAGTCAATTCTTACTTCATATTCCTCAAACGAGACACCAAAACACTGAAGATTTGCTCTCTTGAGACCTATGCAGACTCCGGGTACCAAGCTCAATCAGTCTTTATGGGGGAAGATGAACTTGCAATATTTCTCTAGGGGCCCCTTAAAGTATAAAGCTGGGGATATTTTCTTGAAAATTACAGTAAAGAAGCTATGTGATGTGATGTGTACTGCACTGACTTAAATTCTCCATGAAATCAAGGAAATTAGCTGGCAGATTAAACTCACCACTCCAGATTGTTTTAAAATAGTTACAGTGGGTTTTCTGAAACTACAATGGGTCATAACAAAGATTTAATGATGGTGTACTTACTTTGCTAGCACACCTTCTCTACATGTAATTGTATCAGGGATAAATCTCCATATTACTGAAGAGTTTCCATACCATGCTGGGGAAAGTGAAATGAATAACCCAACAAATCTGTGCATACTTCATTATTTCCTTTTTTCTTTTTTTTCTGACTCCTGACTCTTCTCTTCTTCACTTTTTCTCACAATCTTCCTTTCACTGTCATTTATTTCTTGTTTATTTGTTAGACTCCCTTGGTTGTTATTGAACAGGATATGAAGCAATTGGAAGTGAAATGAAGTTCCAAGACCATGCAGGGGTATGAAGTGAAAGAACACCTATTATTG
This sequence comes from Eulemur rufifrons, assembly GCF_041146395.1. Classification (NCBI taxonomy): domain Eukaryota; kingdom Metazoa; phylum Chordata; class Mammalia; order Primates; family Lemuridae; genus Eulemur; species Eulemur rufifrons. Next base: position 52,655,478 of record NC_090990.1, read on the forward strand.
TAGAATGTCTCAACCAGGTTATCTCATTTCACCTTCAAAAACTTACATGGAAGATGTTGTTGTTATTATTATTGTTACTTTTCCAGTTGAATAAATTAAGGCGAAAGGACCTCAAGTTAAAAGGATTGACCCTGGTATTTGTACCCAGGTTTATCTTACATTAAATATCTTTCTACTATTTTTTTAGATTTTTTTCTCACCACCATGCTAATTTTTGGCAGATGAAAAAAAATCTTTCTCTCCTGTGATCTTCCTTCCACCTTTTCAATATATATCCCTCTCCTCTTTCCATTTGACTTCCCTTAACTCCCAGGCTGTTTGGAATAGAAAAATAAGTCTTATGCTTAGTAGGGTGAGAAGGAACTCAAGTTTAGGTATAAAATAGTTGAGCTATAGGATGTCATAACATTTTACTCCAGAGACCAAGGAGTAGAAAAATCTGTTCCCAAGATAATTTTAGAATTAATTGGATCAATTTGCTGCTTACTGGTGAGCACCTATCATGAGCAAGATACACTATTGGGAATATAGACAAAGAAGATTAAGATAAAATTTATCTCTTCAGGTGTATCTTCACAGGCAAACACATGTAGAAATCCTAGCCTATAATACAAGGCCAATTAAAATAGATGTAGCTGAGATACAATTGGATGGATGGGGAAGGACAGAAAGGAGGGGAGATACATTCTTACGGAAGTTAACTGGAGACTATTTGTAAGAATGGGGTATTTGACATTTTCCTTGAAAGATAAGAAATTTGGTAGGAGGAGAAGATATGTGTCATTATCTTCAACTGAGATTATAGCATAAAATAAAAAATTTCAGTCGTTTTGGTCTGACTGGAGCATAGTAGCATTCATAAAGGACATAATGGAAGATACTACTGTAAAAATAGTAGTTGTAAAAATAGATTGAGAACAGATTTTTGAAGAGCCGTATCAAGTCTGAAGTTTAATCAACAGACAATTATGAGTCATTGAATTTTTTTAATGTTGGAAAATGACACAATTTAACCTGTGCCAAAATGATTCTAACACTGTATGGAGGATATAGTAGGGTGAATGAGTGGGCAGAGTGATGATTTGAAGGCTACTGTGGTAGCATGGGGGAGAGATGAGAGATGATGTATTAGTTATCCATTGCTGGATAACAGATTACCCTAAAAATTAGTGGTTTAAAATAGCAAACATTTTTATCTCAGTTTCTATAGGTCAGTAATCCTGGTATGATTAAGCCAGGTGCCTCTGGCTCAAGGTCTGTTATGAGGCTGAAAGTAAGTTTTTGGCCTAGGCTGCAATCATTGCAAGGCTTGACTCAGAGTGGATCCACTTCCAAGTTCATTCACATGGCTGTTTGCAGGCCTCAGATCCATAGTGGTTGTAGGCTGGAAACATCACTTCTTTGCCATGTGAGCAGTTCTGTGGGGTAACTTACAACATGGCTGATGCTTTTCCTTAATGTAAGAGAGGGTGCCCAAAGGAGAAGCCACAGTTTTTTTGTAACCTAATCCCGAAAGTGACCTTTTATCAATTTTGCCATATTCTTTTGATTAGAAGAAAATCACCAGGTCCAACCCAAATTTTAAGAGGAATAGATTACACAAGGATATGAACAGCAGCAGGCTAGGATTACTGAGGCCATCTTTGAGATTGTCTATCATAGAGGATCATTATGGGCTGAATTATGTCTCTCCCAGTTTCATATGTTGAAGTCCTAACACCCAGTACCTCAGAATGTGACTGAGCTTAAAGAGAAGGCTTTTAGAGGTAATTAAGGTAAAATGAAGTCATACAAGAAAGCCCTGATCCAATATTACTGGTAGCTTTATAGGAAGAGGAGATAAGGACACAAATAAACACAAAGGAAACACCATATGAAGACACAGGGAGAAGACAGCCACTAAATAGCCAAAGAAAGAGGCCTTAGACTCAGAATGATACCAACCCTACTGATACCTTGATCTTGAACTTCTAACTTCCAGAACTGTGAGGAAATCAATTTCTGTTGTTTAAGCTTGCTAGTCTGTGATGTTTTGTTATGGATGCCCCAGGAAACTAGTACAAACATGGGTGAAAGTCCAAACCTGAGCAGTGAGAAGGGAATGGAATGGAGTGGAAGGTCTTAAGAAGCATTCAACAACTGCATTGTTAGTTCTTAGAAGAGAAAGCGGTAACTTCCAGGTAACAGAGAGGGATTCTCAAGTACAAATCAAGTTAAAGAAAACTATTGTTCTTGGCTTATTTATTTATTTGAGTGTTGATAGAGAAAACAGAATGGATGGAACAGATGCAATATGAGTTGATTCCAGCTGCACATTCAACAGCATCATCTGTCACAAGATGGGTTCTCCAGAAGCAGATAATGAAACAGAGCTTGAGATGCAGGAAGGCAAGGACGAGCGCATGTGAAAGAGAGAAGCAGCAGGATTGGGCAGAGGGAGAAGTCAAACTGTGACACAGGCCCTCCCTTGATGGGGGCTCTGGAAAGAGTGTTGCCTGTTTAAGATATCCCACGTTGGACCAAAATGACTAGGCCTCAGTAATCTCCCACATGCAGTCACTTCATGCAGGCTGTCCTAGAATGACACCACCAGGGCAAGGTGGCTTTGCAGCTGAGGCAAACCCTGGCAGAGCTGAAAATTGGAGATGTCTGCAGTCTGTGTCTGCTCCCCCTGTAACTGGGCAGCAAGTCCTTTGAAGGAGATTGGGGGATACGTTTCCAGATGTACAGAACCTTCTGTGAAATGAGGGGAAATACATGTCGTCAGATAGTATGGCAACCTGAACTTAAAACGGGGCTACATGTAAAAATATTGCCAGTTAGAATTACACTACTTAACTTTTGTTAAAAGCTGATGATATGCTAGTGATGATGCTATGGTCTATAATATAATTTTGTTACTGTTTAATAAAGCTTTGTGAGGCTATCTTATTATTACACAAGTAAAAGATCTTAACATTTAGACAAGCAAAATTACTCCCTCAAAGTCGTGTCATAGGTGGCAGACCTGGGACTAAAGTTTGCATCTTTTGACTCTAGAGGCCATGACTGAACTACTAATCTATACTCCATCTTGATTAATAGATGCTGTCTAACTTGAAGCATTTCTTAAATGATGTGCTAGAGGGTTTTGTTTTTCAGGTGTCTTTACTATGGAATAACACTTTCAATGACTGGTTTAAGACATGACAGATATGCTTGTCAAATCTCTAGATAGCAAAAAGCTGGGAAGGATAAAAAAAATACCTTGGACACAAGAAGCAAAGATATTCCTAGACTGCATTCCTTGATGTTCAAAATTATCAGGATGAAATTTAGAAGAGATACACATTACATTTTAAGCTTAGGTTCAAAAGTTTCCTGAACAAATTCTGAATGAGGGAAACCTAACTTAACAGTAATTCATGTGAAGAAAAAAGCCTTAGGCGATTTAATTTACTCCAAGGCATCTCAGCAAAGTGCAAAAAAGATTAAGCTTGAATATCAGCTAGACCTGAATTTGGATTCTGTTCCCCAACACTTACACTTGGCTGGATACATTGACTTTATGAGACTGGATTTATTTATCTAAAACGGGGATAGTGATACTATTTGCCTTTATTACTTCAGAGTCTTCCTGGGAATATTTTGTGGAAAAATGCAAGTAAAAAGAGCTTTATGAATTGTTGTATAGCATATAAACGTCAAGCCTGTGCCATTATTTTATCACCTCATGTCAATCATACAGTAGGTAGGCAGTATAAAGTATGAGCTTAGAGCAAGGGTGTTCTAGAATACACATAATTTTCACTGGGCTGCATCCATTTCATTCCCTTCCCTACATGGTCTGGGCTCTAGCTCTGGTTGGGAACATTATTTTAAATGGGTAGACTTAGGGAAATCAGCATCCCTGTGACAGAAGTGGTTAGATTGTTTAGATAACTTTTTGTGGATATTCCATAAGAGGAAGAATAGTTACAAATTCCAGGAAGACTGAAAGGGGCAAAAAAAAAATAATGGCTACACCAAATTTCATACTCAGAAAATCTGTGGATAATGTTGAAGGTTACTTCCTACCAAAGAATTTCTGAGTATGAAATTTTTTATAACTAATTTTTCTTTGCTCCTCTCAGTTTTTTTTCAGAACCTGTAGCTATTTTTCCTCTTATTGGATTTTCACAAAAGGTTATTTAAATAGAGAAAGAACAAGGAAAAAAGCTAGGTTCAAGTTTCAATTATGTATTAATCATAGCTCTATAATGCTTTACAAATATTTTGTCTCATCATTCTCCTTACTTTGAAGCTGAAGAACTGAGGCTTTGTTTAAATAAATATTTTATAAATAGATAAATTATTCAGTTGTTAACTAGTGGAGTTGGATTGGAATCTAGGTTTCTGTCTCCAAAGCTCTGCATTGAACATCCTTCTACCCCCACCATGAAGACAACTCTGAGCAAAGCACTTTTAATTCATTGCCCTCTGAGTTAGCGTCACTCTGCCACGCTGTCAAGGAAAGTAGAGTTACTCACAGAAAGATTGTCAAAGGTGGTGATGACAGTTCTTGTTTTGAGCAATAATCTCTTTTATGGAATGAGATGAGGTTTCAATGGCATGTGACCATTCCTACTCCCCATCCTTCTTATAGCTGTGACCTACACGGGATTCTAGAGACCAATCGAGCTTAGACATAAGGAAGATTTTATGGAGGCCATGAATCATTCAAATAGGTGGTGTGACATCACAAACCCAGCCCCGAGAAGTCAACTATGATAGCTATTGACATAAGTTAAAAGTCCTCTGGGGCCCTTCAAATTGCAACAATATTTATCAGCCCCTCTTAGTTTAGCCTTTTACATACACCATAACCATGCACATTCCAGAACAAAACAGTGGAGTCAGTTTGGGGTCTGAGTTTAGTAGCAGAGATGGAGGAACCTGCCTTCATGTTCAACTTGCATTCCCAGTTCAGACCTCCAGGGGCTCTTCTGGTGACTTCAGGAGCCTTTGGATCATGGGCCAATCAGCAAGTTAAACATCCTCACATAGAACTGAGAACCCCTGACACCCATCTACCAAGAATATTGCTTAGATCTACAGAAGCTCTCCACAACAAATCAGCACCACCAAGAGTATATTGAATCCTAAGAGTCCTAGCTCAGATTCTCAAATTATATCCTAATCATAAAAGGACCATAAAGTGCTCTAAGATAAAAGGATATGTGAGGTAACACTGAATGGCACTATCTATAGGTACAGAAGCACAACCTATTAGAGAGCTATAAAAGCACTCTCCTGAGCTTCAAAGGAAGAAAATTCAAGGGTAGGCAAGTTTGAAATAGTTTCTAATATCAGACCTCAGCTTTGCTCTGGGTACCCAGACAGCTCACTCTTCCGCATATAATATTTGTGAAAGTGTTCTGCAAATGTGAAGTGCTATTTAAGATTCCGGAGTTGTTATTATTTTCATTATCATCATACTTTTTGCCAGGAGCAGGCAGAGAAGTATGGTATTAGATGTGAGCCCCACTGAGAGAAAGAGAGCATTCTCTATGATTGACTCAAAAAAGTTCTCTGAAAGTGGTCAGCTGTGGGAGCAAAGAATATCATTATCCTACAACCTCCCAAGGCATTTCCAGCATGTCACATAATTGAACCCTGGGGAATAAAACTGAAAAATAACTGAGATCCCCTCACCTACTTCTAAAAAATGTGGTCTAACAAATGTGGCTTATTAGACTGAACAAACTAATCACAAGTTGTTTCAATTCTGAATTATTGCTGGATACATCAGCATAGACTATGCTGTTGAGCCATGTTTTAAAAAACTTATACAGCGGCAAGCTTCTCTTTTGACAGAGTGAACCCTTGGCATCTCGAAAGCATAAAGTGAATTAGGAATTAATCTATTCAAACCTGAAAATGGGCCAACATGACGTTACCTCAATGAGTCACAAGCGGCCTTTGAAATGCCTCCTGCTTTCCATGTACAGTGAAATTATTAATCAGAGCCCAACTAACCAGAACATTTGAGTACACAGAATTTCTTACATTCTTCTTCGCAGTTTTCCTTTTTGTTGAATAAAAATACAACAGGAATAATAACGGATTATTTTAAAATTTCCTTCCATAATTATCCTAATAAGAAATCTGAATTTTAGGATAAAAAGTGAATTAGTGACACAATAAATTGTGTAGACTCTGCTCTTGATCAGAGAGACTCACCCCTCCAGGCAAGGCAGCTCATTCAACAGTTGGGTGCTTAGAAAGATCGTCAAATGTTGAAACATAATCTACTTCCTTGAAAACTGCTCTTTGGTGTAAGTAATTCTGCCTTCTCTTCACTGGGGTCAGAAACCCCAGTCAAGCTTTGGTGCCCACTTGTCTACTGATATTGCTCATTACAAGGTCGCCAATGACGACCACATAACCAAATACAATGACTAATTATATTAGTTTGCTAGGGCTGCCACAACCAAGTACCACAAACTAGGTGGCTTATACAACAGCAATTTAGTTTCTCACAATTCTGGAGGTTAGAAGTTTGAGATCAAGGTGTCGGCAGATTTGTTTTCTTCTGAGACTTCTCTCCTTGGCTTGTAAATGGCTGTCTTCTTCCTGTGTTTTCACATAATCTTCCTCCTTGTATATGTTTTTGTCCATGTTTCCTCTTCATATAAGGACACCGGTCATATTGAATTAGAGCTCAGCCTAATGACCTCATTCTAACCTAATCACCTCTTTAAAGACCTTACTTCCAAATATAGTCACATTCTGAGGAACTGGGGGTTAGGACATCAACGTGAATTTTTGTGGGATGCAATCCAGCCTATAACACCATTTTTTGTTCAAATTTCATCACCTTTCCTTTTTTTTTTTTTTTTAACTTATTTGACTTTCTAGCTTGACTTCCTGGATATCGTACTTTCCTAGCATTGTATTTTGAATTTTATTATTGTATTTTGTTAGTTCATCTTTTTTCTTTTGTATTTTGTTGGTTGATCCTGTTTGCTCTCCTTTGCTAAATCCTCCATCTTTGCACTCTTTAAACCTTAGACTGCTCCAGGGCACTTTTATCACCTCTGTCTACACTCACACCTTAGGTGATCTCATCTGGTCCCAGAGACTAAAATCTATTTATGTGTGCTAGTGGCTCTCAAATATACATAGTAGTGTCCCCTTATCTGTAGTTTCACATTCCATGGTTTTTGTTACCTGCTGCACAATACAATATAATATTTTGAAAGAGAGAGAGAGAGAGAGAGAGACACCACATTCACATAACTTTTATTACATTATAATTATTCAATTTTATTATTAATTATTTTTGTTAATCTTATACTGTGCCTAATTTATAAATTAAACTTCATCACAGGTATGTATATATAGGAAAAAACATAGTACATATAGGGTTTGGTACTATCTGTGGTTTCAGGCAACCACTTGGGGGTCTTGGAACCTATCCCCCATGGTTAAGTGAAGACTACTCTAAACCCAAACTAAGACTTTCCCCCTGCTGCTGATACACCTAACTCATACGGTTAACTGCCTGCTTAACTCATTCAAAATTAAATTCCTGATCTAACTCCCACCTCAAACCTACTTCTCATACATCTTCCCCATCACAGTAAATGACATATCTATTTGCACAGTTGTTTCGGCCAAAATTTTGAAGTTATCCTCATTCAGTTCTTCCTTTTATGTCTCACAGCAATTCCAACAGCAAATGCATTTATTTCTTAACTGCTTCACCATTACCCCTTCCTCTTATGCAAACATCTCTCAGCTGGAAAACAGCTCCAGCCCCCAGCTCACCCCTTGCTCTAACTATAAGCCTGTCTTACAGCCTATTCTCCACACAGCAGTCATAGTGGTTCTTTTCAAACCCGTTGGATGATGTGACTTCTCTTTTCAAATATTCCAGTGGTTTCCTGTAATGAAGAATAAAATCTTTCACGTGGCTTCCAGTTCTCTGTGTGGTATGACTGTGTTTCCAATTATTAGCTTCCTTGTTTTTTGTAATGTAGCTCCACTGTGATGTTTCTTTTTTTTTTTAATTTATTTTTTATTCTTATTTCAGCATATTGTGGGGGTACAAAAGTTTAGGTTACATATATTGCCCTTGCCCCCCTAACTCCCCGAGTCAGAGCTTCAAGCATGTCCATCCCCTAGACAGTGCGCATCGCACTCATTATGTTTGTATACACCCATCCCCTCCCCGCCCACATCTGCCCGACACCCGATCAATGTTATTCCTAAATGTGCTCTTTGGTGATGATCAGTGAACATCCCAAGAGTACCACCACCTCAGGCCTTTCCATTTACTCTTCCCTCTGTCTGAAAAGCCTCTACCCTGGGTATCCACATGGCTCCCTTTCTCACTTTATTCCAGTTTCTGATCAACTATCTCTCAACAGATAGACTTTTGCTTGCCCTACATTTAAACTAGGATCTCTATCGCTCTCTTTTTCCATATTCTGCCCTATTTTTCCTTATAGCTCTTATCACTTATCTGAATTTATATTTATTTGTTTATGTCTTACCTCACACTCCTACTATGTCAGCTCTCAAGGTCAGGGTATTCATTTATTCTGTGTTTATTCATTAATTCATCTATTCAGCAAATATTAGATATTGGATAATCTGGAGACAGAATGAAGTGCATATTGAACACTACTATATAGTATGCACTGTTCTAGATGTTGTGTATTTATTAGTCAGTCAAACAAACATTGACTCCATGGTGGCTCTTTGAAGACCATCACCCACCTGAACTTATACCCCAAAGAAATTCTTACATAGATCCATTGGAGACAGAAAAGAGGATATTCACTCCAGTTTATTTGCATTAGCAAAGAGCTGGTAGAAATGAGAGGATTACATGGAAATCCAGAGGCTGACAACATGGAGAGAGGAAAAGTAAAATATGGTGGATGAACATTATGAAGAAGTATACCACTATTGCAAACAGTAGATTAATTTGTAACGGAGCAATATACATAGACCACAAAGGCATAGGGCTGAGTAAAAAGAACAAGTTATTTAATATAATAATATTTATGTAATGTTGAGCCTAAGAATACTGAGTTATAGAAATGTCCCCTGTATTTTTGGAGACAAGATTTGATTTCAGAAGTCAAATAAGGCTTTGCCTTAAAGAAAAAATAAATGTGTTAGTTCAAAAGCTGCCTTGCCTCAGAAGGGCGTCTCATTGGTCAATAACAGCTGCACTTCAAAGAGACAGCTATAAACTGGGCCTATGGTTCTCACCTGTTTTGAAAGACAAGACAGGCTTCACCTAGGGCCATAGGTTGCCAGAGCTGACCAACAAAGACCGCACAAGGTCTGTCTGGAAAGTATCTAGTCATTGTTAATATAATGAGAACAGTTTGTGCGACATTGATGTAACCTGGCAGCCAAGGAGAGTGGACTGGGATGTGTATGTCTGAACAATGATGCCTTTACTGTGCTAGTCAGTGGGGCACTAGACACCCTTGAGTGAGCATGTGTACTGTGTGGCTAACACATTCAAAATGACTGAGCGAGTAGAGCAACGGATCTGCAACAAATTTTGCGTTAAGCTTGAACATTCCTCCATGGAAACTATTCCGATGATTCAGAAGGCTTTTGGGGACAATGTAATGAGTGCAGCACAAATAAAAGCGTGGCAAAAACGCTTGGAAGTTGAAAGTGATCTACATTCTGGAAGGCCTGCAACAAGCTGAACACTTGAGAATGTTGAACATGTATGGGATGCAATCAACAAAGGTCAGCAACTAACAGTGTGAGAACTAGAAGCTGATCTGGGGATTCCAAAAACCACTGTGTCTGAGATTTTGACCCAAGATCTTGGCATGAAACATGTCATGGCAAAATGTGTTCTGCAGCTTCTGCTACCAGAGCAGAAGAAATATCATGCTGCATTTGCTAAAGGCTTGCTTCAAACCGCCACCAATGAACCAGGTTTCCTCAAGAAGGTCATAACTGGAGATGAATTGTGGGTCTGTGGCTCTGATCTGGAAATGAAGGCCCAGCTGTCTCAATGGAAGTCGCCTGGTTCTCCACACCTGAAGAAGGCACGGAAAAATCACAGCAAGATCAAGACCATGTTAACTGTGTTTTTTGATGGGGAAGGTGGTGCCCATCACAAGTACACTCCTCCAAGCCAAGCGATTACTAAGGAGTACTGCCTCCATGTTCTTCATCAGCTGAGAGACGCAATGCATCGAAAACAGCCGCAGCTGTGGGCAACTGGTGATTGGCAGCTTCATCACAACAATGCGCCCACCCATGCATCACATCTCATGCAGAGTTTTTTGGTGAAACATCAAATTACCCAGGTGACTCAGCCCCCTTACAGCCCAGGTTTGGCACCCTGCAACTGCTGGCCTTTCCCAAAACTAAAATCACCTTTGAAAGGAAAGAGATTTCAGACCATTGATGAGATTCAGGAAAATACAAGGCAGCTGATGGAGATTTCAACACATGATTTTGCAGAATCTTTTGAACATTGAAAGAGACCCTGGGAGAACTGTGTGAGGTCCCAAGGTGCCTACTGTGAAGGGGACTGAGGCGTCATTGTCCTATGTACAATGTTTCTTATATCTTTCTTCAGTAATTGTCTGCATATTTCATATTACATGGCTGGATACTTTCCAGACAGAACTTGTATGAGACAAAAATACCTTTTTTTTTTTTTTTTTTTGCAAGAGAACATAGGAAGAAAATGGTAGGTATTAAACGTATTAGAATGCTACCATGGTGGGAAAGAAATGAGAATGGGGGATAAGGGAAAAAAGCAACGAAATGAATCAGCAAGTGAGTAAGTGAGCAAGTGAGACCTTAAAAAGCAGCGTTCAATGGACTAATGATGCTAATATGTCATACTTCACCTAATTGACACCCCAAGTCCAGGGTGAGCCAGGCTTTTTGATTAGCTCCTAGTGTGTTACGGTTTTCAGAGTCTGCAGCATCCTGGATTATCTCTTCTGAGTGTACTTCATTCTGTCTCTAGTTTTTCTAATGTTCAAATATATTTTCCAGATATCCTACAGCCATGTGGGAAACAATAAAAGCATATTGCCCAGTTGGATTCAGATCACTGCTATAAAGCAATTATCAGAATAAAGTGAATCAGGCTAATTTTTGATTTCCCAGTGCATATAAAAGTTATGTTTACAATAAACTGTAATCTATTAAGCGTACAATGAAATTATGTGTAAGAAAGCAATGTAAACACCTTAAGTAAAAAATATTCCATTGCTTAGTCATGCTAAAGATCATTTAAGTATTCAGCGAGTTGTAATCTTTTGCTGGTGGAGGGTCTTGCCTCAATGTTGATGGCTGATGACTGATCAGGGCAGTGGTTGCTGCAGGTATGGGCAGCTGTGGTAATTTCTTAAAATGAGACAGTAAAGTTTGTCCCATTGATTGATTCTTCCTTTCACAAAAGATTTCTCTGTAGCTTGCAATGCTGTTTGATAGCGTTTTACCCACAGTAGAACTTCTTTCAAAATTGCAGTCAATTCTTTCAAACTTTGCAATTACTTTATCAATTAAGTTTATGTCACATCCTAAATCCTTTGTTGTCATTTCAACAATATTTACAGCATCTTCACCAGGTAAAAATATCATCTCAAACAATGACTTTCTTTTTCACCCATGAGAAGCAAGTCCTTTGGCATTAAAGTTTTATCATGCAATTGCAGCAATTCAGTCACATCTTCAGGCTCCACTTCTCATTCTAGTTATTTAATATCTTGCTATGTCCACCACATCTGCAGTGACTTCCTCCACTGAAATCTTGAACCTCCCAATCCATGAAAGTTGGAATCAACTTCTTTCAAACTCCTGTTAGAGTTGATATTTGGACTACCTGTCATGAATCACAAATGGTCTTAATGGCATCTAGAATGCCATCCTTTCCAGAAGGTTTTCAGTGTACTTAGCCCAGAGGAATCACTATCTATGGTAGCTATAGCCTTAAGAAATGTATTACTTAAATAATAAAACTTGAATGTAAAAATTACTCATTGATCCATGGGCTACAGAAAGAATGTTGTGTTAGAGGCATGAAAGCAACATTAATCTCCTCGTGCATCTTCATGAGAAGTCTTGGGTGATTAGATGCATTGTCAATGAGCAGTAATTTTTTGAAAGGAAACTTTTTTTCTTAGTAGGTCTCAACAGTGGGCTTAAAATATTCAATGAACCATGCTATTAACAGATGTGCTGTCATTAAAGCTCTGTTGTCTCATTTATAGAGCACAGGAAGAGTACACTTAGCATAATTCTAAAGAACCCTAGAATTTTTGGAATAGTAAATGAGCACTGGCTTCAACTTAAAGTCATCAGCTGCATTAGCCCCTAACAAGAGAGTTAGCCTGTCCTTTGAAGCTTTAAAGCCAGGCATTAACTTCTCTTCTTTAGCTATGGAAGTCCTAGATGGCATATGCTTGTGAGAGAAGGCTGTTTTGCCTACAATGAAAATTTATTGTTTAGATTAGCCACCTTCATTGATGACCTTATCAAGATCTGGATAACTTGCTGCCACTTCTATCAATACATTAACACTTGCTGCTTCACCTTGCACTTCATGTTGTGGAGCCAGCTTCTTAAACCTCAGGAGCCAATCTGTGCTAGTTTCCAACTTTTCTTCTTCAGCTTCCTCACCTTTCTTAGCCTTCATAGAATTGAACAGAGTTAGGGCCCCACTCTGGATTAGGCTTTGGCTTAAAGGAATGTTGTGGCAGATTTCATCTTTTATCCAAATCACTGAAACTTTCTCCATATCAGCAATAGGCTACTTTACTTTCTTATCATTCATATGTTCAATAGAGTAGCACTTTTGAGTTCCTTCAAGAACTTTTCCTTTGCATTCTCAATTTGGCAGTTTGGCACAAGAGACCTAGTTTTTGGTCTATCTCTGCTTTTGACATGTCTTCTTCACTAAGCTTAATCACTTCTAGCTTTTGATTTAAAGTGAGAGATGTGTGACTATTTCTTTCCCATGAACACTTAGAGACTATTGTAGGGTTACTAACAGGCCTAATGTCGATATTGTTGTATCTCAGGGACTAGGGAGGCCCAAGAGGAGGGAGAGAGCTGGGGAAATGGCTGGTCAGAGAAGCAGTCAGAAAACATACATTTATTGGTTATGTTTGTAATCTTTTATGGTTGCAGACAATTAACATTTTTATCAACTAATGTCCTGTTATATCTCTTTAAAACCTATTTTTCTAGATTTTAAGCCTGCAAATTCTTTGATCACTTCTTTATGTGCAATGATTTTTAATATTTTCCTTACAATAGCAAGTTTCTTCTGAATTGCTTCTGGCATGATTAATCTAGATTTCTTTTTTATTGTTTATAATTTGGAAGAGTTTCAGTTTTACAACTGATTTTTTGGTAATATTCATCTGTAACTTTCTTTTTGGTTCTGCTCAGGTGTATTTCTGGCTCAGCAGCAAGGCAAGCCTGGTAAGAATTTCAGTTGTTTTCTCTCTGTAGGTACAGTGATGACCAGGCAGGTCTCTGCTTAACTCAGCACCACCTCCCCAACTCATACTGTAGGTTGTAGGGACCCCAAGCATGATGCAGGGCAGCATGTTATTCATATTCTTCTTCTTGGGATCTAAGACAGGGTAGAGATGACAGCTGAGATAACTGAGGGTAGGTTGCTGATGGAACCAGGAGTAGATAGAAAGAGTGATGGAAGCCTCCCAGCCCCACCTATGATCTCAGGACCTCATCAGGAGCAGGACTCCATGACTCCAGGACTCTGCATTTCTGTTGATGCTCACTATTTTTGAGATCACATGGAGAAATATAAGAAGCACATCTAGACAAAAGGTCCTGAAACTTAAGATTCATATATTTCATGGTAGATGTGCCCCTGCACAAATCCTTTCTTGATGGTTCTTTTTCAGGAATATTCTTTTGCCTTGAAGTCTCTCCTCCCTTTTCTCCATGTGCCATACTCTTGCTCTTAGTTCCACATGGAGGTAAACTGTTATATCATCTATGGAGACTCCTGACAGAAATCCTGTAGTATTTTACTAATATTTCTATCAAAACATTCACCATGAAATATTATAATTTGTCACTGTGTGTCTACCGTGCTCCCTCAATCGAGATGATATTAAGATCTAGGAACTATGTTGATCGATTTTATGTCCCTTGCCTTCACTACAAACTCTGTCACCTAGTAGTCTTCTAACAAAGGATTATAGAATGAATGATTGAATGTTGTACCTCTAAGTGCCACCATCTCTAAAAGATTTCTCTGACTGTTTACACAAAATTATTCCATTATGTTCAGCATCTTATACATATCAAGTTTGTAACAAACTGTACAACAGAAATTTGTGTATATATTTATGTTATTCACTAGATTGTTAGACTATCATAGAAAAAAGTCTAGCCCTTGGCCTTCTCTTTGTTCTTAGCATCCAATATAGCACCTGGCATGATCATGAAATCTGAATACATGTTGGATAAAGGAATGAGCTAGATTGCTGAGATAGAAAAAGCTAATATTTATTGAGTATGCTTTGAGTACTAAGCTCTTTCCTGGTTTCTTTACAAAATATATTTCAGTTAATCCTAACAGCAACTCTATAAACAAGGATGTTATTCTCCCTTTAAAAATAAAGATACTAAGGCTTAGTGAGGCTATATAAATGCACTAGTCTTGTGGTCAACAACTAGAAGAAACAGGATACAGACACTAGCCAGGCTGAATTCTGAAACCCTGCTTTTAACCACTTCACTGTACTGCCTTCCAAGAAATCAATATTCAGTGGTTTTGGTCACTACATTACTCACTTTTACTGTAGCCAGTGATGGTTGAATGTGCTCTGTAACTTTACTTAAGTCACATATCATGAAATATCAGTCAACTGGAAAGCTCAGAGCATCTGCTTAATTGAATTTTTTGATTGAAATTTTAGTAACCATTCCCTAGCTTTAATAAGTAGAGAATACAAAGCACAGTCGAATACTTATATCCAAATTTAGAATTTCCTGGATTCTCAAGGACATAATTTTGAATTTTAGTGTTTACAGGCATATCTTGTTTTATTGCTCTTCACAGATATTGCATACAGGGGTACAAAAGCTTTGGTTACATATATTGCTTTTGTACCACCTGAGTCAGAGCTACAAGTGTCCCCATCCTCCAGACAACATGCACCATACCCAATAGATGTGAATTTACCCTTTTACCTGCCCAACACCCTATGAATGTTACTTCCCATATGTGCACATAAGTGTTGATCAATTAATACTAATTTGATGATAAGTACATGTGGTGTTTATTTTTCCATTCTGTGATACTTTACTTAGAAGAATGGGCTCCAGCTCTATCCAGGATAATACAAGAGGTATTAGTTCACCATTTTTTATGGCTGAGTAATACTCCGTGGTATATATGTATGCACACACACATTTAATTAATCCACTCATGTATAGATGGGCACTTGAGTTGTTACCACATCTTTGCAATTGTGAATTGTGCTGTTATAAACATTCAAGTGCAAGTATCTTTTTTATAAAATGTCTTTTTTTTCCCTTTGGGTAAATACCCAGCAGTGGGATTGCTGGATCAAATGGTAATTCTACTTTTAGTTCTTTGAGGGATCTCCATACAAATTTCCATAGAGGTTGTACTACTTTGCAGTCCCACCAGCAGTGTATGAGTGTGCCTATCCCTCTGCATCCATGCCAACAGTTATTGAAAGTGGGAAAGTTCTAGGTAAATCATGACAGACACTCATATTGCTTTGGAAGAGGATGTGAGCATGTGAGAGAAGTGCTTAGGATAGAAAACTGACAGATGCATGACAGAAAGGGAGACAATGGGAAATCTCGAATACAAATTTTAGTAACTACCTTCATAGAAGGCGACCGACAAAGTCACAGTGAAGCATCTATCTTGGAGTGTGTGGTGTGTATTAATAACATATAGACTGAGGTCTGAGGAGAAGAAAGAACATGGTCTTAAAGTGCTCCAGAGGTGGATTTAAATGTTGGCTTTGTCAGTTACATGTTGTGGAACTCTGGAAAAGGTACTAAATCTTGTTGATTACTCATAAGGTTACAATAAATCCTACCTCCCATTCAGGCATAGAGTAGGTAAGGGCTCAGTAATGCTAACTGCCTCCTCTCTCCCTCTCTCATCCTTCTTGAGCTCTCTTTTCTCTCTCCCCCTCTTCCCTATTGTGAGTTCAATCACTTGCAATTAATCCTGTTTTGGCTTTATACAATACCCAACTGAAACACAATTTTTCTGTACTGATAAGAAATGATACCTTAATGAGGATGTGTAATGATAAGTTGAAATAAGTATCCAATATTCAGGTAAACAGCACTCATTTGAGAACATCAGTCAAACATGTTTTGTTCCTAAACTGGGTCACCTAAACACAAGGGAATAATGAGAGAGAGAAAAAGAGAGAGAGAGAGAGAAAAATGTTAAGATAGGTTAATGAAGTTCTAATTTTTTCTTTCAAAACAAGGAAAATTAAGAATTGCTATGTCCGTGGCATATTACAGAATCATTGAAGAAATTGGTAAGGATCTTAGAGATTATGGAATCTGATGTTTTCCCTTTTGTTTCCTTTTGCAGGAGAACCTTCCTTCCACAGATGACATTTTATACAAATTGTTAACAGACCATCTCCATATTGATGCAGAAATAGAACCCCCTGAGCCTTACTTTCTCAGCCTCCCTCAGCACCTACTTGGCGTGATCACTAAGGTAATGGAGTGAAACTCTAGAGCTCTGAAGAACACAGTGTATAATCATGGTTTTAGCCCAACTGCCTCATTTCATGAAGGGGAAACTGAGTCACATGACGGTTAAGTAGCTTGCCCTAGCTCCTGGCAGAACTCTCTTGACTTCTCCTCCAGGGCTTTGGTGGGATGGGCCTTTTAAAGCCCACTTTATTTTTGCATCCAATGTTTCATAAAAGTAAGAAAAGATTCAGAATGTAACTCCAGCCCATCCATCTCCAGGCAGAGTCCCAGGACGATGTCAGTCACTTGAAAAAATATGTAAAGCTTTTCATTCAGGAGACTGACTAAGCCGCCTGCCAAGCTTGATTAAGTGGGAGTGGTAGCTGGGTAGGGAGATGGGCCTGAATGAATGGATTCCTTGAGGGTGGCCAAGAAGTGGAAGTCTCTCACGTGGAGATGCAACCCAGAATCCAACTGGGACTGAAATGCGAGTCTGGGAGCCAGGACTTAATGAGCACGCATTCATCTCTGGTGTTCAGCATTCATCTCCGGTGTTCAGGTGAGGAGGCCACTGCAGGGCTTTCCAAAAGCCACGTGGGAGTGTATTTGAGTGTGTTGGGTGGGGGAGTAAGCAGTTTGAACTCTGCATGGCCAGGAGCAAAGAGCCATCAGGGGGCTTTGGGGACAGGGCTTGATAGCTTTAGGAGAAAGGAAATGTACAATAATCGCTGTTCTCTGGATTAAAGTCTCAGATTTCACCTCAGCAGAATATTCAACTGATTTAAAATCATTTCCACAAACATTTTCTGAGCAACTACCATGTTCAAAAAGTTTTGTGATGAGCTTTGGACAATCAAAACAAATTATTTCCTTCAAGAATTAGGTACAGTGAGAGAAACAAACATGTGTGCAACTTAACTGAAACCAGGGCTTATTCATTTTTTTATCTTCATTGTCTGGTATGGTGCTTAGCTCAGTGCATTTACTAATACTTACTGAATGCATTTATGGCTTATCTATATCCAAAAAAGATTTGAATCGGTTATAAAACACTTAATAAGTACATTAATAGAATGAGAAATCAGGACCAAAACAGAAAGAATAATATATTAATAATATTGGTCTGCAAGAGAGAATTACATTAAATTTGTTCAAGTCATGAGTCCACTACTTATTTCCATGTGAACAGTTGCAAATTATGTAAATTTTCTATGCTTTGGTCTCCCCATCTATAAAATGGTAATATTAATAATGTCTCCCTCATAGATTATTGTGAGGATTAAATAACAGCAAATCTAAAGCTAATAAGTTATCAACAAACTTTAGATATTATTTTGCTTTGCTTTCTGAGAAATTTCTTCCATATTGTCTTCCCACTGTTTTATGTACTTTTAAATTGCTATTGAATCTTGATGCTACTGCTTAACTTCTAAAGGATCTTTTTGGTTTCATGTGTTCCTTTTTTTGTGATGTGCTTCATTAAAGTAATCATAATTTTTCTGTATATAGTTAGGTTATTTTATTTGTAATTAATTTTAGTTTCCTTCCACCTGCATAGATTCTGATTCTTCCAGGGTTTTTTTAATCAGTTTTTTTTTTGCACTGGTTATTATTATTGAAATTAGAGCATTGACTTTCAAACATATATGACTGTCATTCACAATAAAAAGTACTTTTTATATTTGTACCCACTACACATATCATACACACGCACACAAAGAGTGAGAGCGAGCAAGGGAGAGAGAAACATACATTCACACATCATTGGGGATCATATTAATAATTTCACATGACAATATTTTTCCTTAGTATATGAACTATTGGACATCTGATAATCTATGACTTAAAAACCCAATTGAAGGCCCTAAGTGTGCTGGTAGACACTATTGACTATGAGTTTCACTAAAGTGAACTGGCTGGGTCATTCAGTTGATAATATATCAATATTAATATTATTGAGTCTTTCCTCAGGATCAGCAGATTCCCAGAGAGGTTGCTACTAATTTTCTGTCTGGAAGGCCAAGGACTGGCTACCAGCATTTTGGAACTGAATGGGGAAGAATGCTCAGGGTCTCAACATCCAAATGCATGTTTACTTCCTCCTTTCAGTGCAATATATCAAGTCTGAATTCTATTTGGTGAGCCACATTTTAACACTCTGTTTTTACATTTTCAGAAAATATACCTTTTGTTTCTTGCTAGGGGAAGCAGTGAGTAGTTACTGGTTGCAAGGAGTACTATAAAGATTTGATCTTTATCATCTTTGTCGTCGATTCCTAGACATTCAACCAATCTTAATTTTAACCCCTATTCACCTCCTCTTTCTGCCAGTTCTGAGCCTACTGGGGATTCTGCAGCCTCAAGTTGATTTCTTCTCAACTTTCACCCCTGTCAGTGTGTGACTTAGTATTATCAAATCCCCTAAACATGTACCTCCCATCCACCTGCTTTTTTGACTTTATAAATTTGTTTCTTATGTCTTCTCTGCTTTTCTCCCCATCCTTTGTGCTTATGCCTAAAAAAATTATTTACTGTCAGTTCAATAGAGTTTTGGAAGAAAGTGAAAGTAAATATATACATTCAATCCACCATCTTTACTTAAATATCCTGCATTAATTTTCCATCTCTATACTTTAGTAGCTGTCTTTGAACATAACAATATAAAGACCTTGTAAAATGGTAAGATACCTTCCTTGGATATGAAAAGTACCTTGCAGAGTTCCCACAACATTAAAACCAGAGATGATATTCCAAACATTTAACAAATATTACAGCATGGGCACTGACCACCTCGGTTCCCCATAATTTTTGTTTCATTTTAAGACTGTTAGAATCTCAAGAGCAAGAAATCTATTTCATGTTCCTTATTTATTCTCCTATAGGCATGGCTCAATGTTAGGAGCCAATAATTACTTATACTAACCTTGGAGATATAGGCAGTGGCTTTTCACTAATGCTTCTTGATTTATACTATAGATTTATAGTTTTGAAAGTTATTATTTTAATTCAATTTGGATGAATTCATATCACTGAGGATGTCATTTTTTTTTTTTTTTTTTTTTTTTTTTTTTTGAGACAGAGTCTCACTCTGTTGCCCAGGCTAGAGTGAGTGCCGTGGCGTCAGCCTAGCTCACAGCAACCTCAAACTCCTGAGCTCAGGCGATCCTCCTGTCTCAGCCTCCCGAGTAGCTGGGACTACAGGCATGCGCCACCATGCCCGGCTAATTTTTTCTATATATATTTTTAGCTGTCCATATAATTTCTTTCTATTTTTAGTAGAGGTGGGGTCTCGCTCTTGCTCAGGCTGGTCTCGAACTCCTGAGCTCAAACGATCCGCCCACCTCGGCCTCCCAGAGTGCTAGGATTACAGGCGTGAGCCACCGCGCCCGGCCAGGATGTCATTTTTTAAATGCTAGACTCCTACTCTGCTACCTGGTTAGGATGGAATATCTCATGTAGAAAGCAAGAGGACATTTTGGGCACACTGAGCTATCTTGTCCCCAGCCAGAGCCTTGAGAGTGAGATTCTCCAATGGTTTCTTCACTTCCAAACATAGTGAAGAAGTAGGTGAAATTGAGGACCAGGAAGAAATGTGG
Organism: Eulemur rufifrons; assembly: GCF_041146395.1. NCBI lineage: Eukaryota > Metazoa > Chordata > Mammalia > Primates > Lemuridae > Eulemur > Eulemur rufifrons. The sequence continues at coordinate 52,675,787 of NC_090990.1, forward strand.
GTGTTTGTTGCCCATTTCACTGCTCCTGCACAAAAACTGCAAGCTCTGAAAGGGCATTAACAAGAGATAAGAAAAAAAAAAATCTTAAACAATGTAATCTTCTACACAACAGCATTAGGCTTTTCCTCACAATCATTTTCTGGGTAGAACAGAACACTATATCCCCATTAAGAGGTATTTTCTCTCTGGTATAGTTATGTTTTTCTTTTTCTTTACCACATTCACAGTTGTACAAGTACCTTATGTAATTTCAGTGAATTGTTGCTCAGATAGATCAATACGAGTTTCAGTACTGACAATTTCTCAAAGCACATACCCCTTTAATGCCATCTTGTGAACAATTCCATACAAGTCTCCTTTAAAACTCCCTTGAAACTTAAGTACTATTCAGCAGGAATGATGATGCCTAATCGATTTTCCACAGCAAATTGACCCCTTCAGACCTTGGGCAAGCATTGGAGCTTGCCATAATAAAGTAAAATGGGAGCTCTTAGGATAAATGGTTGTGAGTGTGGGAGAAGGTTCAGAAGTGCTGACCTGCATTGGAAAATGCTGACTCATTCATCCTCCTCAATCGCAGTTACCATGGAGAAAGAGGTAACCAAAATGTCTGAATTCCTTCTTTTGCTGAAAACTCCACGCCCTTTGACTTACATTTTCTTGGTTTTCTCCCTTCAAGATAGAAAATACAAGTAAGTATGTCTATCATATTTTTTAAAGAAAATGTAAGAATTTGTTTTCCATTACAAAAAGAATACATACTCAAAAAATTATAGAGACAATAGAAAGGCCACAAGAAGCAGGGAACATCCCGCCATGTTTTTACACAGGAGTAACTATTGTTTCTATGTATGTATTTGAATTTTTTGGTCTTTCTTTTCCTTTAGATGTAAATTTTTGCATACTTGAAAAATATGGTTATAATCCTATCTTTTCTAGAATTTGTTTGCTTCCTCTATCATAAAAGCATTTTTAATGATATTACAAATTCATTATAGACATTATATTTAATTACAGCTCAATATTCTACTGAACAGATTGATTTAGTTATCTTTTACTGTGGGATACTTAAGTTTTTTCCAATTATTTCAAATTTCGAATATGATAAAGGTAGCACTTCAAAGCAGTGAGTGAAAAAAATGCTATTCCCAACACCATCCCTCCAATGTGAATAACCGTTACACTTCTTGACCTGTTTCTAAATAAATTCCAGATGGATAGATGATTTAATATTTAAAATGGTCTTCAACAAAATATTAATAAATCTAAGCCAATAGCATATCAAAAAGATGATATATCATGATCAAGTGGGTTTTATACCAGGGATCCAAAGATGCTTCAACATACAAAAATAAATAAATGTGATCTGTCACATAAATAGAATTAAGGGCAAAAATCATATGATCATCTCAATAAATGCTGAAAAAGCATGTGATAAAATTCAGCATCCCTTCATGATAAAAATGCTTAACAAAGTAGGCATAGGAGCCACATACTTCAAAACAATAAAGGCCATATATGGCAAACCCACAGCCAACATTATACTGAATGGGGAAAAGTTGAAAACATTCCCCCTAAGAACTGAAATAAGACAAGGATGCCCACTTTCATTACTCTTATTCAATATAGTACTGGAAGTCCTCACCAGAACAATCAGGCAAGAGAAGAAAATAAAAGACACCTAAATTAAAAAGGAGGAACTCAGATTATCCCTGTTTGATTATGATATGACCATATATCTAGAAAACCCTGAAGACTCCACCAAAAAACTCTTAGATTTGATAAATGAATTCAGTAAAGTTTCAGATCAATATACAAAAATCAATAGTGTTTCTATACAGCAATAATGATCTAGACAAGAACCAAATCAAGAAGGCAATCCCTTTGAGTAAATACTCAGTAGTGGGATTGCTGTATTAAATGGTGGCTCTACTTTTCATTCTTTGAGGTATCTCCATTTACTTTCCTCAACTTGAATGTTCAAAGCAGCACAATTCATAATTGCAAAGATGTGGAAACAACCCAAGTGTCCATCAATGTATGAGTGGATTAATAAAATGTGTTATATGTATAACATGGAGTACTACTCAGCCATAAAAATGGTGAACTGATACCTCTTGTATTAACCTGGATGGAACTAGAGCTCATTCTTGAAGTGAAGTATCACAAGAGTGAAAAAAAAAAAAAAAAAAAACACCACATGTACCCACCATTAAATTAGAACTAATCTATCAACACTTATGTGCACATATGGAAATATTCATTGGCAATAAAGCAAGTGGGAGGTGGGAGGAGGGGTTGGGTAAATTCACACCTAACAGGTGCAATGCACAGTATCTGGGGGATGGGAACATTTACAACTTTGACTCAAATGGTATAAAAGCCATTTATGTAACCAAAATGTACTCCTGTAATATTCTGAAATAATAAATAAATAAATAGATTATATAGACAGATAGATAGGTAAATAGATAGATAAAAGGAAGGCAATCCCACTTATAATAGCTACAAAATAATAAAGTGCCTAGGAATGCATTTAACCAAAGAGGTAAAAGATCTCTACAAAGAAAACTATAAAACACTGATGAAACAAATTGTATAAGACAAAAACAAATGGGAAGACAGCTCATGCTCATGTTTTGGAAGAATTAATATCATTAAAATGACCATACTACCCAAAGCAATCTACAAGTTCAATGCGATCTCTATAAAATACCGATATCACTTTTTACATAATTAGAAAAAACAATTCTAAAGTTTATATAGAACCAAAAAAGAGCCCAAATAGCCAAAGCAATCATGAGCAAAAAAAGAAATATAATAATAATAATACTAAAGCTGGAGGCATCATATAGCTTGACTTCAAGTTATACTACAAGTTTATAGTAACCAAAACAGTATGGTAGTGGTATAAAAATAGGTACATAGATCAATGAAACAGAAAGGAGAAACCAGAAATAAAGCCACATTCTTATAGCCAACTGATCTTTTTTATGTTGATAAGAATGTACACTGAAGAAAAGACACCCTTTTCAATAAATGGTGCTGGGAAAATTGAATTTCCATATGTAGAAGAATGAAACTGAACCCCTATCTCTCACCATATAAAAAATGAACTTAAGAGTGATTAAAGACCTGAATCTAAACCCAAAACTATAAAAATACAAGAATAAAACCTAGGGAAAACTTTTCTGGACTCTAGGCAAAGAATTCATGACTAAGACCTCAAAAGCACAGACAACAAAAGCAAAAATAGACAAGTGGGACTTAATTAATTAACTACAAAGCTTCTGCACAGCAAAAGAAATAATCAATAGAGTGAACAGACAGCCTGTAGAATGGGAGAAAATATTTGCAAACTATATCTGACAGGGGACTAATATCTAGAATTTACAAGGAACTCAAACAACTCAACAACAAAAAACAACCCCATAAAAAGTGGGCTAAGGACATGAATAAACATTTTTCAAAAGAAGACAAATAGCCAACAAGCATATGAAAAAATGTTCAACGTCACCAATCATTGGAGAAATGGAAACTAAAACCACAATGAGATATCATCTTACACCAATCAGAATGGCTATTACTAAAAGGACAAAAAAAGAACAGATGTTGGCAAAGATGTGGAGAAAAGGGAATGCTTATACACTGTGGGTGGGAATGTAAATTAGTGCAACCTCTATGAACAACAGTTTGGAGATTTTCAAATAACTAAAGGTGGAACTGCCATAAGATCCAGCAATTCTACTACTAGGTATCTCCCCAAAGGAGAAGAAATGTTTATAGCAGCACAATTCACAATTGCAAAGATGTAGACACAACCCAAATGCCCAGCAATTCATGAATGGATCAGTAAATTGTGGTATATGTATACCATGGAGTATTACTCAGCTATAAGAAATAACGGTGATATGGCATCTCTTTGGTTCTCCTGGAGAGAGTTGGAACCCATTCTATTAAGTGAAGTATCCCAAGAATGGAAAAACAAGCACCACATGTACTCACCAGCAAATTGGTTTCCCTGATCATCACCTAAATGCACATTTGGGAATGACACCAATTGGATATCAGACTGAGGTGGGGGGTGGGGGCAGGGGATGGGTGTATACCTACATGATGAGTGCGTTGAGCACTGTCTGGGGAATGGTCACGCTTGAAGGTGCTGACTCGGGGAGAGGGAGGGTGGGGGGAGGGGATGGGGGTATAACTACATGATGAGTGCAATGCGCACTCTCTGGGGAATGGACATTCTTGAAGCTCTGATTTGGGGGAATGGGCGGTACATGGGCAATATATATATAACCTGAACTTCTGTACCCCCATCATAAGCTGAAATAAAAAAAAATAAAAGACACCTACATTCATATGTTTTTTGCAGCACTATTCACAATAGCAAAGACATGGATGGAATCAACCTAAGTGTCCATCAGTGGAGGACTGGATAACTACAATGGAATACTATTCAAACATAAAAATGAATGAAATCATGTCATTTGCAGCAACATGGATGGGACTAGAAGTCATTATCTTAAGTATAATAACTCAGACACAGAAAGACAAATATTGCTAAATAGTGTATACACATAGAAGTAGAGTGTGGTATGATGGACAATGGAGACTTGGAAGGGTGGGGGGTAGAATGAGGGTGGATGATGGGAGGTTGCTTGGTGGTTACAATGTGTATTGCTCCAGTGATGGGTGCACTGACAGCTCTGACTTCATCACAGTGCAATATAGCAATGTAGCAAAATTGTACTTGCACCCCATAAATATATACAAATAAAAAATAAATTAAAAAAATAGTCTGGGTGTGGTAGCTCACACCTATAATACCAGTACTTTGGTAGGCTGAGGAGGAAGGATCACTTGAGGTCAGGAGTTTGAGACTAGCCTGGGCAACATAGCAAGACCTCAACTTTATAAAAAATAAAAACCTTAGCCAGGCCCGATGGCACGCCTGTAGTTCTAGATACTTGGAAGACTGATGCAGCAGAATTGCTTGAGCCCAAGAGTTTGAGGCTGCAGTGAGCTATGATAGTGCCACTGTACTCCTAAGTCAACAGAGTGAGATCCTGTCTCAATAAATCAATCAATAAAATGGTATAAGAGGGCTAGCAGAAGATATGGGTGAATATGTATATAATCTTGGTATAGAAGGAAATTTCTAAGAAACAAAGCAGAAATCATAAGGAAAATAATTGGTAGATTTAACTGCATAAAATGTAAAAGCTGCTTTTAAATATGCACATATACATACGTAACGTTGAAGGAAATATGACAAATGAAACTATCCAAAAAGCTCTTAGATACCAATAATAAAAAGATAAATAAAGGTAAAAACTTGTTTAAAGTCAAACTATAGATGACTACAGAAAAGATACATGACACGTAAAATGTTCATATACATAACTAATAAAATACATGTAAATTAAAATAATGACATGTTTCACCTAAAGGCTAGTAACATCTTGTGCTGTCATAATGGTGGGGAAATAAGCACTTCCAAACACAGAGAAATTGATACAACTTCCCTGCAAGATACTTTAACAATATATATCAAAGACCTTAAACATTGGGAAATTTCAAGTAATTGTACCTCTTAGATTTATTCTAAGGATGCAATTAAAGAAGAGTCCATAGATATGTATAAATAGATATTCATCTCAGCACTCTGTATAACCATTAACAATTGAAAGCAAACTAAATGTCTTGCAACACTAGACTGTTAAAAACATTTTGCAATGATTGTATGATAGAAAGGCCAGTGATTCCTAAATAAAATGGTGTAAATTTATATATTATATTATGGTATTATAGAGTTGAGGATAATCATTGTTTATTAAATGAGAAAAAAATTAAAAAAAGGAAATATTATTTTATGATATTCTATTTTTTGTGCAAAAAATAACATCGCCTATAATACCATCTGAAAGAATAGGCAAGAAAATATTAACAGTGATTATTTCTGAGGAAGGAGATTTTGACTGATGTAACTTTACATACCTCCTCCAATCTATATTTTCTATTTTTTGCCTGATTGGAATCATGTACTTCTTAGTCTGTACTTGTTTAAATTAAAAAAACAGATATTTTAATAAACACTTAAATACATGTATGTTTAAATGTAACTATATTTATTAATTTTTACCTTAGGCTAAATGATGAGAAATGGAAAGGTCAGTTCAAAGGGTGTGGACATTTTTGAAGCTCTTGACATACATTGCAAATTGTCCTGTATCAACATGACACCTCCAGGAACATTAACATAAAAGTTCCCATTTTTACCACACTCTTGTCATCATTGTTGAAATGATTACTTGTGAAATTTTCACATTTTAAAGTACGTGTTGACCAGTTGAATTTTCATTATTGAAAATTGTTTCTTTGAGGGCATATTTGAAAAATCCTAACAACAGAGCTTTATTTTGAAGGCGATAGGTTTTTAGATTATCATAAAAGTCCACATTAGTTCCTTGGCCTATGGGGTAAGAGCTATTCTAGGACAGAAAACAAATTAGAAGGCTCTGGAACTCCCCTACCTAGGAAAGATACATTAAAATAAAATGACAACCACCAACCACCTCATCCTGAGGGAAAGTGGTGGGAACGGTGCCGACCCAAAAGCCTTTAAGGTGTGCAGGGATGGTAGTCCCCTTGAATCTACCTTTTAATTCACCATTCTGCCCTGAAAGAGCAGATAGATCTTGGATCATAACAATGGACTATCACAAACTTAAACAAGTACTAACTAGTTCCAATCACAGCTGCTGTGCCAGATGTGGTATCCTTGCTACAGCAGATTGACGCAGCCTCAGGACATGATATATGCCCCCTGATCTTGTGAATACATGTTTTTCCATTTCTATCAAGAGGAAGGAACAGACACAATTTTCATTCCCATGGGATAGACAACATTTTACGTTTATGATTTTGCCCCAGGACTATGCTAACTCAGTGGGCCTGTCATAATATAATCTGAAGGGACCTGGATTGTCTGAACATTCCACAGGATATCAGTTTAGTTCACTGAATCACTGGCATCACGTTTATGGAACCAGATAAGAAAGAAGTGGAAAGTACATTAGAGGTACTCCAGAGAGTGGAAGATAAATCTTAGCAAGTGTCCTGCTAAATTAATGAAGTTTTTAGAGGTTCAATCAATGTTCTAAGACATGCAAGAATATCCCCTCTACATTAAAGAAAAAATTTTTTTTGTACTTTTCACAACATTGAGTAGATATCTCTGGAAGCACATATTCCACACTTGGTAATACAGCTCTGGCCTATTTGCCGAATGATTAGAGGGCTATTAGCAATTAATGAACCCAGCACAGTAAAGCGCTCTGTAGCAGACACAGGCTACAATGTAGGCAGCATGGCATTTGGGCCATATATCTGAATAGTTCACATAGCATTATAGGTATCTGCAATGGGAAAAAGATCCCATGCGGAGTTTATGGCAAGCTGCAGTAGAAAAATCACAACACAGATCCCCATTGTTCTAAGGCAAAGTCAGGCCACCTGGTCCAGTGGATTGCAAATCGTCCTATAAACCACCCATGACATGCTACTTGCCCCTGATAAAGACTGAGCTTCCTACCATGAGCCATTAAGCAGCTATTAGAACAGAGCAACTCTTCAGAAGCTGGATTCTATCAGACCCACTAAAGCTGGTTGGACAGGCCCAGCTAGTGACAAGGTCACTGTGAGGAACACCGAGCCAAACCTCAGGAGTCATGTTGGAATAGAGCACTAAAGCTGGCCAGAGAAGGCCAGCCTCATGATTGAGTAAGAACATGTTATAGTCATGATCCAAGACTCTTTCTTCTAAGAGCTCTACCATTAAATGAGCCAGAACATTATCCCTCAAATGTGTATGAATTAACCACCAAACTTCTACTATTCAAATGAGTAGTCATTTTTCTGTAAGTGCTTTCAGGCTCGATATTTTAAATAACTGTTTAGATCATGAGAATAACTCTCAGCTAACTCTCAGAGCTTTCATAAACACTAGGGTGACATTGGAACTTTAACAAGATGCTGGATATAGTCCCCATCTCTAATTCTTTATATACCTTCTTGTTTAGTTTCTCCACTATAGCTATCATCATCTAGCATATTATATGTTATTTATCCTGTTTATTGTCTTTTTCTCTCACTAGAATGAAAACTCAATAGGAGTGGTGATTTCTGTCTGTTTTGGTCACTTCTATGTCCCCAGATCTTAAAATTATATCTGTATAGCAGTTACCAATACATATTTTTGAATAAATGAATGATACATAGGAATCCAGTGCAGTATCCTACTTCTGTTCTCTGTGGTTAATAGGCTTATGCTAGTACACTGAACTTGGAGTGAAATACAATAAATACTCCAATTATAACAATAGTCAGGAGACGCAGAGAAGCCACTTTATGAATTGTTGACTATTTCCTCTCTCTTTGTATCTTCCCTGGTGGGGGCAGCAGTGGTTCTGGTTAACCATAGACCCATCTCTAAAGTCATTTGGTTTAATAAAGGAAAAAACAAACCAAAAGTGGGAAAATGCTGGCCTCTAGGTTGATTTTGAAGTTCTCCATTTGGTGAACGAATATAGGTGCAGAGCTTGTTCTTATAGGCTTGAGGCTGCACCTTTGAAAGCCATGGATGTGCAACCTGGACTAGTTTCACTCTGGAAACTGGTAAGTGCTCTCTCGCTCTTACTTCTTCTTCTTTGGTGTGTTTCTCTTCTTTGAATTGGTATATATTTTCCCTCAGAGTGACAGACACAGAACATTAAGGTTTAGCGGTGAACAAAGAGGAAGTTACTGTTTAGTAGTCAGCATATGAACATGCCAAAAATGGTATGTGGATTTAGTTCAATGCAGAATGAATGAGTGGATGCAATGCAGAATGGGAAATAGGAAATTATTTGTTATATCCAACAGCATGCCTAAGGGCAAAATAACTTATTGCAATGGGAAGACCATACATGTCTCAAAGAAGAAGAATTAACAATGATGCTTCTGTACTCTTGGAATCAAACTTTAGGTCAGTGGTTCCTGGGAATTCCAACAGCTACTTCTCATTCATATTCAAATTAAATTTATATCAGCATCAAGCTAAGAAAAAGTTTATCTGCCAATGTATTCCTACAAATTATCACATATCTATTTTCTATCTTAGGAAATTTATCACCTAAAGCTCCTATTCGACACATGGCAAATCATGCAAAGCAAGAATCAGAGAACTCCTGCCATGGCACAGCAGTGAAAACATATGTAGGTGAGGATTTGTAGTTCATACTGCATTCCAGTCCCAAATGAAAAAATAAAATAAATTTAAACTGACTCAAGTTCTTGATAACCTCTTCAATGTGGTTATGTAAGCTGCCATACTATTCCTTTAGAATCTAATCACTTGAAATTCATTTTCTATTATGGATTCATTACGAATGATGAAATTATTCTTAAGTGCTATCACTACAGTGAACTAAAATGAATGTTGGGAGCTTCAGTATCTAAAATAAATATTATTTTCAAATCTGTCAAAATGCCAAGCATGACACTTGAGGAAGTTGATCTAGCACAAAACTCCTGACTTTTTCATCCTTTGAATTTTCGCTGAATATACTGAATACCTTGAAGGAAGTGTGGGAGGCTCTGAACTGCATTATATTTGTCCAAATTCTAGCTGTCTTTCCACACCAAGTGACCTGACACCCACAGAATCAGCTGCAATGATAGCTGCCACTGATTGACCACTAGTAAAAAAAAAAGCACCTCATTTTATATATATATATAAAATTTAATTATTCCTCATAAATTCCACTATGAATGCAACTATGAACAGTTGATATTATCCCCATTTTATAGATGAAGGAACTGAAAATCAAAAAACTTAAGTAATTGTTTCCCAAGATTACACAGTCAGTAAGTGTGATTTGGGACATATTCCAAAGCAGATTTGTTCAATAATAAAGCCTGTGCTCACCAACATTATGCTAGGCTGCTTGTTACTATTATGGTGACATTTTCTGACATCTATACCATCATTTAATGTTTACCTTGAACTATCTGAAAAGGTGGTAGCAAGGTACCTCATCATCTCCTTTTTAAAAGTTTCTTTATCCTATGAGGTAAATGGTCTAAAAAATGCACAATGAAAGCAAATATTTAAGATATGCTACCTACTAAGAGAGACTTGTGTTCACTTAAGAGACAGCGTAGTATAATAGAAAGACCAGGTATACATACGTCTTCAGAGATATATAGGCTTGAGTTCCAATCACAGGTTTGACACTTATTGGCTCTGAGTCCCTGGTTGATACCCTGCTCACTTGTCTATTTGCTTTTTGATCCATTCCTTGTGCTTCCTCTGCTCTACTCTATTCTGTATTGCAGGACACTAACTTCAGCAAACTGCATTTTACAAGCTCTTTTGCTAATTGGATTCTAGCTAGAATCAGCTAATGAAGGACACTAAAAGAGGACTAGCAGGTGAAAGGAGAAGAATGCTGGGTTCATTCTCTCCTATGCTCTCTGCTATGGGCAGTATTTGGGCAGTCCTTGGGCAGTGGCTCCATCTCCTTTGTAGTTTCTAGTTCCTGTAGAGAGTGGTTCTAGCTTATGCTGGGCTATTTCACTTGGACTCTGCTAATACCACCTACTACTTATGTTTTTAGTCCTAGGGCTAATGATGGTATTTTACTGTTTCTGAGTTCTGAGTTGCCTCACTGTCTCTTATTTGCTTTTTCAGCTCTACCATCCCCTTTTAGATGTTCTCCATATTAAATATTTCCTATTAAGCAACTTATTGTGGATTATGTTTTGAAACTGAAACTGATTGATATAGTGTGACCAAATACTCAACTTCACTGAGATTCAGTTTCCTTATTTATAAAATAAGGATGATAACAACTACTTGCAAGTTACTTAAGTCCTTAGCTAGACTAACTAAGGTAAAAGAGAAAGAAGACTTATATAAATAAATCAGAAATTAAAATCAAGCCATTATAACAGATGCCTCAGATATAAAAAGGATTTTAAGGGACATTAATGAATACTTATATGCCAACAAATTGTATAATTTTTAAGAAGTAGTTAAATTCCTAAAAAACATATAACTTACCAAGCCTGAATCAAGAAGAAATAGAAATCCTAAACAGACCAATCACAAGTAAGGAGATTGAAGCAATAAACAAAAAACTCTCACCAAAGAAAAGCCCAGGACCAGACAGTTTTACAGGTAAATTCTATAAAATATCCAAGGAAGAATTAATACCAATTCTTCTTAAACTCTTCCAAAAGTAGAAAAAGAAGGAACACTTTCAAATTCATTTTATGGGGAGATCATCCTAATGCCAAACTCAAGGACACCACAAGAGAAGAGGAACATAGGCTAATATCTCTGATGAACATAGATGCAAAATTTCTTGATAAAATATTATAGTAGCAAACCAAATTCACTAGCACATGAAAAATATAATACAACAAAACCAAGCATGATTTACCCTTGGGATGCAAGTTTATTTCAACAAATACAGATCAATCAATATGATACACTGTCTTGATAAAATGAAAGGTAAAAACCACATGAGCATCTCAATAAGTGAAGAAAAAGCATTGACAAAGCTTAACATTCATCCATGATAAAAACTCTCAACAAAAGAGGTATAGAAGGAACTTACCCCAACATAATAAGGGCCATTTATGAAAAACCCATAGCTAATATCATAATCAATGGGGAAAAGTTGAAAGCTTTTCTTTTAAGATCAGGAAAAAGGCAGGGATGCCTTCTCCTACCACTTCTATTTGATAGTACTAGATGTCCTAGCCTGAGCAATTAGACAAGAAAAAAATAAATAAATAAAAGGCATCCAAATCAGAAAGTAATAAGCAAAATTATCTCTGTTTACAAATGACATGATTCTATATGTCGAAAACCCTAAAGACACCATTAAAAAAAACTTATTAGAACTAACAAATGAATTGAGTAAAGTTCCAGGAAACAAAATCAACATATAGAAATCAATAGAATTTGCTTACAACAACAATGAACTATCCAAAAAGAAAATCAAGAAAATAATTCCACTTACAATAGCATCAAAAAGAGTAACATTCCTAGGAGTAAATTTAACCAAAGATGTGAAAAATCTGTTCACTGAAAACTATAAAACATTTATGAAAGAAATTGAAGAAGATACAAACTAATGGACATATACCCTGTGTTCATGGATTGGAAGAATTAATATTATAAAAATATTCATATTACCCAAAGCAATCTACAGATTCAATGTAATCTTTATGAAAATTCCAATGGCATTTTTAACAGAAATGGAGAAACCATTTTTAATCCTAACTCAAAGTCTGGGTCAATGAGAGACATCATTCCTGGTAGTACGGGCAGAATTTCACTCTAACAGATTTCACTCCAGGTTAGCCTCTTGACAAGCCTCTTCCCAGCACTTGGAGAATGGCAAAGCTGAGTCAATTGAATGTACTTGGCGAGGGCAGCATAGGAAGTGTGAAACAAAGACATTGCAGAAAAAAAAAAAAGTCTATGGAGAGGGATGTTTTGAAAACCTGACTATATATTGAACTGAAAAGAATCATGACTTGGCTTCCCGAAGTGACCTGATCCAGCCAAAATTTTGTATGACATAAGAAGATTATGAGGGAAAAAATGGCAATGACAATAGAACTTATGTGGTACTTAGTCATATGCTAAGAGTGGACTGTGTCCTCATTTCATTTTTACTACTGGTTTATTGGGTGATATTCTATGTCTCCATCTGCACATACTCCCTGACCCATAGGGCTGGCCTTTGGTAAGGTGAAATTTTATTTAATAAATATTTATTAACTTTTATTATGTGCCTGGAAGTGGTACACACCTAGGAGTGCAGTGAAGAGGTTTCATTCTAGGGAGAGAGTCAGACAATAAAACAATAAATATGTGAGTAGCATGGATAGGATGTTAGATGGTGGTAAATATTATGGAAATAATCAAGTAGGGAATGTGGGGAAAGCACATTTTAAATAAGATGATCAGGGAAGGCCTCGATGAGAACATGAAATATGGGTAAAAACTCTAAGAAGGAAATGGGGAAACAGGCAGTTTTCCTTCTGGGGATAGGTCATTCCAACAGAGGAAAGAGACAGAGCAAATGTCCTCTAGGAAGTGGGGCAAGAGCAAGGAGAGACTAGTTAGGAAAGCACAACTTCTGCCTGCGTCTCTCCGTGCCCTTGGCCTCTCCTTGAAGGCAATATACTTCCTCCCCAACTCTCACTTTCACTGCTCTTAAACTTCAAGTCCTCTTATAAACTCTTTCTAATCTTCTAATTTTCTCAGGAAAAGAGGTAATAAACTCATCCACTTTGAATTGTAAATGATTTATAAGCTTTGTTGTATAAGCAGAGTATGTAGCTTCAAAAAAGGAGTGGAGCTCCAATTGTAGAATTTCCTAATAAATGGGCAATACTTTATTTGGGTCAGAGGGTCTTTGAAAATATCTAAAATGATTTTAAACAGATATCCAGATACTCTGGGTAATAAGGCCAGCTTCAGTTCCAATCTTTTGTAGTAAGAGGCAATTTTTACACACAGAAATGCAAATAGAAGACCAGGCTTGCCTATATAGCTCACAGGATGATAGAATATTATATTCATACAACCAACTTTAATCCAATTACTCACTATATCATTATGGATTCCACTTCCTTAATCTGTCTCCAATCAATCTTCTCTGTCCATCCTGTTGTTAAGACTTGCAACTTTGATTTGGAAAACTGATTTAGTCTTCTAATTTGTTTCCAGCACTCTAGGCTTAATCCTTCACCCCACCCAATTTTCATGCTAGAATAATCTTCCTAAAATGCAAAAAAGAAAAAGTCATTTCCCTATTTAAAACTCTTCAATGGCTCCCCCTCACCTTAAGATAACCCAACCTCTTTGGTCTGACACATGAGTTCATTTAGGAACTGATGGTCTCTACCTCCCTTTCCAACTAATCCCCTAAGTATCCCACCCCTACCTCAACACTTCTCATATATATTTTCTGCTCCAGCCACATTCCATGTTGTCTCTTTCCTCTGTGGTTCAGTGCTATCTATTTTCTTTTACCAGTAAAGACTCTTACTCTCTTTTTCTCCCTACTTTCCCTTAACTTCTCTAACAAGTAATTTCTATTCATCCTTCAGGGTTTGGTGCAGACATCAACTCCTCTGAAAATCCTTCCTTGATGCCTATGACTCGATTAGATTCTTCTTCCAATGGTTCCCATGGCAACCTTCTCTGGATTTTTCACACTTACATAGCAAAGGGATTTTCTGTTACTTGCTGATTTATCCTCTCCATTAAATTTTGAGTCCTTAAGGGCAGGGACCTTGCTTTATTTTATGTTTACAATGCTGAAGAGAGTACCTAATATATAATGAAGCCTCAATAAATGATTGAATGCATAAATAAAAGCTGTATGTGAAACTTCTTATAAGAGTTCAAAACATGAAACAAGAGAAAGTGATACCACTGCTCTCTAAACAAACCAGTTGCTTAAGAGAAATACAACTATTCCTGATATTGAGATCAAAGGGAAGTTTTCTTCTTGGATTTTCATAGAAAAGGCACTAATGGTATAATAGGCTTAGATGTAAAAAGAAGTAAATAATTATCTCAATGGTTACTATAAATTAGTGTTACTAATATTTAATTTATTGAAGTTAGTGAGGCTGGAAACGATAACTCGTCCTTTTCCAGTTTTAAGTAGTTTTTAAATAGTGACCATCATTGCAGTGCAATGCTCTGCAGAATATTCACATATTCATTTGTAGGTGATTTTCTAAAACCAAAACATGTGCTAAAAAATCTTTTAAACAGAGCATTTGTCCAGTTTAACACTATTTTAGATCAATAACTCTTCAGTGTAAAATAGAGAATTATCCTGTGATAGTCTAAAGAAATATTTTATAATCATGAAAATGCAGTGTGAAAAGCTCAATTAAAATAAACATAATGTTAAATTACAGTATTTTTTAATCAAGGCCAGTAAACAATGGAAGTATGTTTTTCTTTCACTTAAGTTATAAATTCTTTAGTCCTAAGAATAAAAATGAAAATGAATATGGGCTTCATTTTTCATTTTTAAACAATTTATTTGAAAATAGAAATCATTGATCGATTTATTTATTATTTTGCTTTTGGGGTTTAGAATAGGTGACTGAAGTCACTTCAGATTACCATTAGGCTTCTAGGGTTTAATTACATTTTTTCAAGCCCTGGAACTTCTTATCCACACTGCGATACTTGTCTGCCTTCAACAGCTATTTTTGTGCTCTCCAGGTTCTAGAGGGAAACTTTCTGAACTCATTGTAGCTCCCTCCTGAGACCCTGCCTTTGCAGTAAAACACAGTGAACTGAGCACTGCATTTGGAGTCTCTCAACAGACATGAGTCTTAAATCCAAATTTTCCTTTAAATTGCTGTGTAAATCTGATCCAGGCACATCACACCTGTACTTTCACTAAAGGAAATATTTGGATTGGAGTTTCCCTAAATTTTATTTCATCTTTACTATGCTAAGTTATGTGACTATGATTTGTACAAGGAATTTCAATTCTTTCTACAAATTTTCTAGCCAGGCAGGTTCTGAACTGGATGCTTTGGGCAACATGTACCTCTTCGAGTCCCTAGACTGATGTTATCAGTACTTGGATTCCCTTTTTAGGACTAAGCTTCTTGGGGGTTGTAGCGGGCAATGAAAGAGGGCATGCATTTTTTGGACATAAAATCTTTACTGCCTCTATATCACTCACTCACCATACCATGGAAGTAAGGTAATGTCTCATTCCAATCTTGTTCAGAGAGAGACACTTTCACGAAGATATCAGCTTCAATAATGACAACGTTTTCCATATGCGATCATCACAGTAATCCTCACAGCAAAGGTGATAAAAGAAGTCTGCTAAAATTCCAAGTGCCACATGGACTGTATTCCAAGGTTAGAAGACCTGTCAATTTAGCATCACACACTGAAGATTCCAAGGTATTTTACATTTCATTGTGGCTAGTGGGAACAAAATTCAAAGGAAGAAAAAAGAAAAATTGAAAGTGTGCAAACCAATTGCCATTTGAATCTATGTGGCCTTGAAGACATGAGAAAACAGTGACAAGAGGGTAAAACCAGGGAGGAAAAACATGAACTATCTAGCCCTTGTGGTTCTGCCAAACTCAGGTCCCAGCTGTGTCTGAGGTCAGCAAAACAAAACCACACTGAGGCACTTACATGGAGATTTAAATGGTAGTTGGAAATGGACGTTATTTCTGGTTAGACTGGATGTGAGAGAAAAATAAGAACCAAGAATTACTCTAAGTTTTCTGACCTGAGAAACTAGAATGAAGTTACCATCAAACTGCCATGAGGAAGACTTTCGGAGAGACAATGCATATTAGAGCTAGGCTGGTCTTGTGAGATAAATTCTGCATCTTTCCATGCCCATTCATGGCCTGGAATATTTGCAGAACCATCAAATATGTCCTTTCTTTAAATGTTCCCTCCAACCTGGCTCTCAAACCATCTGTTCTTGGTGCCATTTATAATGGACAATGCACTTCTGGAGATGGAGAACCAGCCAAATCACCTGAAGTAAAGGACTTCCATCTCAAGAAAAACATTCAAGTCTTTGATGAGGAATTCCAGAATAATGAGAAGGCTGCTCTTATGAAAATCCAACATGTCTTCTCCCATAAAGTAAACTTTAGTTTAATTATTCTCCAAAAGAACCAAGAAGTTTTGCAGACATTGATGCATACAATAAGACAACGGTTTGGATCTGTGGAATTTGGCTATAACCTGTTCCAGAGATAAAGGGTTGGGACCCTCAGAATATACTATTGAAATAGATTACAATGCCCACTGAAGTTGTGCAATGCACTGGCCCTGACATGATCACTCTAATTTTATTGAGAAGAGCTGTGGAGAGAGTGAATTGTGAATCTGTGCAGGTGGTGATTGTAATGAAGAGCCTCAGTGTGTATACTTGAATTAAAATTGTATGAATAATAGGGTGAATAAATAAAAATTTTCAAAAATAACATTCCAGAAATCTCTAGCATATTTCTATTCATTCCTTTCCATTTGGGACTGTGTAACATGGATACTCTGGCTGCAAGGAAGGCTGGGATTTTTTTTTTTTTTTTTTGGTAGGCTGAGAGCATTGTTGCTCCAAACAGATAATTTTCTTTTAGTAACAGAAAGGAGTATGAGTAATTTGGGAGGCAACCAGCACTAGTAGTGTCTGCCATATATACCCCTTTTTTGCATTATATAAATTAACTTGGTTAATCATTTGTTTTCTTTGCAAAAAGCATTCAGACACCGACAAAGAATTCCAGTTAGCATTTGAGAAATTACCCAATGATGACACTTCTCTGTTCACAATGCACTATATTGCAATAAGAGCTAATAAAAAGAAAAAGAACACTGGGATTTTGTTTCTCTGTTTTCTTCTTAGTATAGAATGGACTGCGAGAACATTTTTGACATCTTTTTAGAACTAATGTCTTTGGGTCGTCTGTATGACTCCAGAGCCTGGACATTCTGGGCAGCCTGGACATCCAGAAAGAGGTCAGAGATGAGCAGAATGCTGTCATTCCTCCATTCCAGACTCTTTTCCACCCCTTAGCCTCCCCCATCCACAGCTGCCAAGAGAAACAAGTGAGCCACCACATGGAGGCTTCCACAGAGAGTGGGGCTCGGGCCTTTCTTCTTGGGGTCCTGCAGTGAACTGAGGGGTGCTCAGTCTATGAGTTTCCTGTTCTCTGGCTTTCCCTAGTGCTATCTGCCCAGTGGCTCCATCAGAACGGGGCATGCCCTGAGGCAGAGGGACATGATTCCAGCTCAGGCAACCCGTGGACAACTCAGGACCAGTGTGCTTCTCCCTGGCATGGTCAGGGATTGATCTTCTTGGTCTCAAGAGGCAAAGGAGCCCATGTGGGCAGATCTAGGGGGAGAGTACAGTGTGGGTCCTAGCTGCAGTGTACTTATGGGCACCATTTCCCCCACGGGAGGGCTGCACTCTCAGGCCAGGATCCTGGGTGGAGAACTTCCCAGTTCACAGCACAGTCATGGGGGAGGGGAGCTGGCTTGAGCTTCTGCCTGCCATCAGACACCAGGGAGAGACTCTGGAACAGAAGAGGTGGGAGAGGAATGAGGTCCACTGCAGATTGCCAGATTGTGAATCTCAGACGGCCCCTCGTCCACAAGCAGATTTTCTGGTTGGGTGGGGCCACTTCAGCCCTTCTCTGGTGGTTTTGCCCAGAATCTGGGAGCAGATTCTTTGACCCCTGCCAAAACCGCTACCTTGCCAGCTTTTGTACATACAGCCTGAGGGCCAGCTCACCCAGCCCAGCCCCACCCCGCCATACTCCCTCTCCCATCTCTGCTGTGGCAGAGAATAAAGACTCACCTGGAAGTTCCAGGGCCCCAGACACCACCTGGGACATTCAAGTGCTTCTCATGAGGGATGAGAGAGCCAGTCACAGTACCTAAAAACAACATTGCAGCTTGTTCCTTCTGGGAAGCACCACTTCTGGCAGGGAGGTCAATTTGCATGTCCTTGTACTGCATTTACTGACTCAATTTTACAGGGTGTGAGGAAGTCTGAGGAGTGGCCATTTGGGGGAGCACCTACTCCTTCCCACAGAAAAACTGTGCTACTGGATAAGGGCAGAAAGATCCCAGCCTGGGACTTTAGCATACAAACATTTAGACCCCTCCCCTATAAACAGCCCTCCCAGTTTGGAGAGCTTATCCTGACCATCCTACCAGCAACTTTCCCTAGTGGCAAGAAAAGCAACTTCTGAGCCCCACCATGGCTTTGCAAAGCCTTTCAGGCTTCTGAAGCCTCAATTTGTTTTGCTCCTTCCCCTGCCTCAGTGGGAGTAGAGATCAAGCAAATCCCTGGGAGCTACAGGGTCCCTCCTAAAGCATACAAATGCCCCACCTGAGGGACCAAAGCTTACCACAGGCACAAAGGACCTTCTTGGCAGCTGGCTCTTCCACACAAACTTCAGTCAATGACAGGAGGAACAACTCCATAGCTAAGCATGGTGCCTCCCAATTCAACCAAACAGGGAATGCCTGATTTGTACTCACAAGTACCACCCACCATCACTGAGATTAAGCTGGGGGCCCTAACACACTACACACTATTGGGAAGAGGTGAAAATAGCAGGTCAGAGGTACCCCGAGAGGTTTCCCAAACCTGCTCAAACACCCCATGGGCAACTCAGGATCAGCACTCCTCTCCCTGGCACACTCAACACAAAAACAAAAACAAGGCAGGGAATGAATGAAAAATTTACTAAGGAAATCAAATTGTTAAAAAAAAAAATAGAACTTCTAGAAATGAAAAATTCATTCAAGGAAACACGAGCACAGTGGAAAGCCTTAAGAATAGGCTAGATCAGGCACAATAAAGAATCTCAGAGCTTGAAGACAACACCTATGAGATAAACAAATCAGTCAAAGAGAAAGAACTGAGAAATAAGAGGAAGGAACAAAACCTAAAAGCAGTATGGAATTATGTAGAGAGGCCTAATATAAGAAGCATAGGCATCCCTGAGGGTGAAGAAGAAAATACACAAGGGTTGGAAAACCTATCTGAGGGAATAATGGAGGAAAATTTCCCTGACCTTGCTAGAAATCTAGATATTCAGTCACAGGAAGCTCAAAGGACCCCTGGGAGATTCATTGTGAAGAGGCAATCACCATGACACATAATCATAACACTGGCCAAAGTTAATAGGAAAGAGGCACTCCTATGAGCTGCAAGGTGAAAGCAACAGGTTACTTACAAGGGAAAATCCATTAGACTAACTGCAGACTTCTCAACTGAGCCGTTACAAGCCAGAAGGGAATGGGGCCCCATTCTCGGTCTTCTCAAACAGAATACTAGCCAGGCTAGAATTGTGTATCCTGCAAAAATAAGTTTCTTATATGAGGGAGAAATAAAGACTTTCCCAGACAAGCAAACACTGAGGAAATTTGTAAAGATCAGACCTGCCCTGCAGGAAGTATTCAGAACTGCATTAAACACAGATCAACACAATAGTCGCCCACTGGTAAAATCACCCAAAAGCTAGAGCTCAGAGCCCATACACCATGATGTCTCAAGTGGCAAAAAAATAAATTAATTCATTCATTAAAATAAAATAAAATACTACTCAACAAGATGAACAAAAATCCACCCCACTTATCAATTCTTTCAATAAATGTGAGTGACTTGAACTCTCCACTGAAGAGACATCAGCTGGCTTAATGGATAAAAAAATACAAGCCAAGTATCTAGAAAACACATCTAACCTACAGGGACTCATTCAGACCCAAGGTGAAGGAGTGGAAAGCAATAGTCCATATAAATGGAAATCAGAAGAAAGCTGGTATAGCCATTCTCAGATCAGATCACACCTAATACAGATGTGCCCAGACTTATAAAGCAAACCCAACTTGGTCTAAACAAAATGATAAACAGCAGCATCATAATAGCCAGGGACTTCAACACCCCACTGACAGAATTGGACAGATTCTCCAAGTAGAAAATAAGCAAAGAAAAAATGGACTTACATGTAACTCTAGAACAAATGGACCTAACAGACATTTACAGAATATTATTCCCCCAAACCACAGAATATAGATTCCTCTCATCAGCTCATGGAACATTCCCTAAGATTGATCATATTCTATGCCATAAAACATGTCTCAACAAATTTTAAAAAATAGAAATTATACTATGTATCTTCTTAGGCCACCTCAAGTGGAATAAAATTAGAAATCAATTCCAAGAGAAACACTCAGCTCTATGCAAAGCCACGGAAACTAATCAATGTACTGTTGAATGATTATTAGGTCAAGGAGGAAATCAAGATGGAAATCAAAAGATTCTTTGAAATAAATGACAAAGGGGACACAAGTTATTAAAATCCATGAGATTCAGCAAAAGCAGTCCTATGAAGAAAATTCATATCCTTAAATGCCTACATCAAAAAGACAGAAAGATCACAATTCAACAATCTAATGAATTGTCTCAAGGGATTGGGAAAGGAGGAGCACATCAATCCTAAACCCTGCAGAAAAAAATAAATAACTAAAGTCAGAGCAGAACTAAATGAAATTGATAACAGAAGAATTATGCAAAAGATTAATGAAAAACAAAGTTGATTTTTTGAAAAGATAAAAGAAATTGACTGCCTTCTTGCTAGATTAACCAGAAACAGAAATAAAATGACCCTAATAAACTCAATTAGAAATGAAAAAGAAGGTATTACAACTGATACCATGGAAATACAAAATATCTTTTCTGAATCCCATCAAAATCTCTATGCACATAAACTTGAAAATGTGGAGGAAATGGACAAATTCTTGGAAACATGCAACCTCCCTAGGCTCAATCAGGAAGAAGTAGAACTCTTGCACAGACCAATATCAAGTAACGAAGCTGAACCAGCAATAACAAATCTCTCAACAAAAAAGTCCCAGACCAGATGGTTTCAAAGCCAAATTTTACCAAACCTACAAAGAAGAACTGGTTCCTATACTGCAGAAATTATTTCATAACCATAGAGAAAGAAGTAATCCTCCCCAACTCATTCTACAAAGCTAATATCACCTTGATACCAAAGCCAGGAAAGGACACAACAAAAAAAGAAAACTACAGACCAATACCCTTTATGAGTACACATAAAAAATTCTCAGTAAAATTCTAGCAAACTGAATTAGGCTGCATATCAAAAAAATAATCCACCATGATCAAGTGAGCTTCATCCCAGAGATGCAAGGATGGTTCAACATATGCAAATCTATAAATGTGACTCACAACATAAATAGAAGAAATAACAAAAACCATATCATCCTCTCAATAGACACAGAAAAAGCCTTGACAAAATTCAGCACACTTTTATGATAAGAACTCTTAACAAAATAGGCATAGATGGAATATACCTCAATATTATAAAAGCCATGTATGACAAACCCACAGCCAACATCATACTGAATGGGAAAACACTGACAGCATTCTCACTTAGAACTGGAACCAGACGAGGTTGCTCACTGTCACGGCTTCTGTTTAATATGGTGCTGGAAGTCTCAGCCAGAGCAATCAGGCAAGAGAAGGAAATCAAGGATATCCAAATGGGGAAAGAATAAGTAAAACTATTGCTCTTTATTGACAATATGATCTTATATCTAGAAAACCCCAAAGATTCTACCAAGAGACTCCTGGAATTGATAAATAAATTCAGCAAGTCTCAAGTTACAAAATCAATGTACACAAATTAGCAGCATTCCTGTACATCAACAATCAAGCTGAGAATCAAATCAAAGACTAAATACCTTTCACAATAGCAACAAAGAAATAAAATACCTAGAAATATATTTAACCAAGGAGGGGAAAGAACTGCAGGGAGAACTATGAAACACTGAGGAAGGAAATCGTGGAGGATGGAAATAAATGGGAAAACATATCATGCTCACAAATCAGCAGAATCAACATTATGAAAATGTCTATACTACCCAACGTGATTTACTGATTCAATGCAATCCCCATTAAAATATCAACATCATTTTTTGCAGAGCTAGTAAAAATAATTCTGTGCTTCATATGGAACCGGAAAAGACCCTGAACAGCCAAAGGAACCTTAAACAAAAAGAACAAATCAGGAGGCATCATTTTACAATATAGAATAGACAATCTACAGAATTGGAGAAAATATCTGCATGCTATACATCCAATAAAAGGCCAATAATCAGAATCTACAAAGAACTCAAGAAAATCACCTAGAAAACATCAAACGATCCCATCAAGAAGTGGGCAAAAGACATGAACAGAAGCTTTTCAAAGGAAGACAGACTAATAGCTAATAAACACATAAAAAACTCTCAATGTCTCTAATCATCAGGGAAATGCAAATCAAAACCACAGTGAGATATCACCTAACTCCAGTGAGAATGGATTTTATCAAAAAGTCCTGAAAGAACAGATGTTGTCATGGATCCGGAGAGAAAGTAACACTTATACACTGTTGGTGGGACTGCAAACTAGTTCAACCTCTATGGAAAGTAGTATGGAGATACCTCAATGAGCTAAAAGTAGACCTATAATTTTATCCAGCAATCCCACTACTGAGTATTTACCCAAAGGAAAAAAAGACATTTTGTTAAAAAGTCACTTGCACTCAAATATTTATAGCAGCACAATTCACAATTGCAAAGACGTGGAAACAGCCTAAGCACCTATCAATACATGAGTGCATTAATAAGATGTGATATGTATATACCAAGGAGTACTACTCAGCCATAAAAAAATGGTGAAATAATACTTTTTGTAACAATCTGTATGGAACCAGAGACCATCCTTTTAAGTGAAATATTGCAAGAATGGAAAAACAAACACCATATGTACTCACTACTAAATTGGAATTAATAAATCAACACATGTGCATGTATGGTAGTGAAACTCAACGGAAATTAAACAGGTGGAGGGGGAAGGGTAAATTCACACTTGATACAAGGTACAATACACTATCTGGGTGATGGATACATTTATAACTTTGACTCAAACTATACAAAAGCAATTCATGCAACCAAAACATTTGTACCCCCATAATATTCTTTTTGTTTTTTTGAGACAGAGTCTCACTCTGTTGCCCCAGGCCCTTAAACTCCTGGGCTCAAGCAATCCTCCTGCCTCAGCCTCCCAAGTAGCTGGGAATACAGGCATGTGCCACAATGGGAGGCTGAGGTGGGTGGATTGTTTGAGCTCAGGCATTCGAGACCAGCCTGAGCAA
The DNA here is from genome assembly GCF_041146395.1 of Eulemur rufifrons. Lineage (NCBI taxonomy): Eukaryota > Metazoa > Chordata > Mammalia > Primates > Lemuridae > Eulemur > Eulemur rufifrons. Next base: position 52,699,607 of record NC_090990.1, read on the forward strand.
GAGCAAGATCCCGTCACTACTAAAAATAGAAAAAAATTATGTCGATAGTTAAAAATATACATAATATTCTTAAATAAAAAATGAGATAAAGGTTACAACTAAAAGCCCCCCCCAAAAAGAATGAACTAATGTCTTATCATAATTTTTTATTTTACCAGTTCAGTCATTGAGAATGATTCCTGATAAATGAACTCAAGGAAACACATGTTTAAGCACATTTACTCTTTATTGGAAAATGGAGGATATTTTAGTAACCAGAATTAGCATTACCCCAAATGCCCTTAAACATGGTAATACATACAACGTACTTAGAATAGTGTTTTGATATGTGTTAAGCAATCAATCGTGATAGTTACCTTGTCCATTCTCACCAAGTCCTAGACTACCTGGGAAGTCAAATTAGAAATAAGAAGGTTTTTCAAAAATACGACATCAGAGAACAAGAAATTAGTTGGACCTAGATAACATAGGCCATGTGGAATCCAGAGAATGGGCATTATTCCAGAGTACACCACTTTGATGAGCAAAATGCATGTTTTCCACATAATCTCTGCTTCTTTCTCTCTGCTTCTGTGCTCCCCATGCCCCTCTCTTTCTCTACCTGTCTCTTTCTCTCTTTTTATGTGAGGATAAGATTTGATAAACGATGCTTCCTGGTCTCTGATCTAACAGTTCTAAAAATACATACCAATAAACAACTTATATCTATTTACAAAATTTCTCTACAACAGACATTTTAAGGTTTTCTTATTTGCTTCTTTTTAAATGGATGCATTTCATTTTAGGGGCACTCGCTTGTCTCTTTGCCAATCTGATGAAAACACTGCAGCCTGTCAGAAAGACACTTATAATCACATCACCATATCTTATTTCTTGGAAAATTTTATCTTAGTTCCTGAGAGGAGGATGAATGCCATCTCTTTTACTTTCATTTTATTAGCTTATATTCAGAAAATAAAATTTTCTATCTTCTCTTTTGATTCCAAGAGTTTTCCCGATGGGAGTCTTGCCACCCTATATTCCCTGCCTAAAATATTCTATTCTTTGGAAACCATCTAATGCATAATCTTAGAAAAGACCCACTAACAAACGAAAGATTGACACAGTAATTGGATGGGAAAAACATTCAAAGGGTGAGGGGTGTGAATTTCTCTTGTTTCATTTCAATAATAGCAATCAAACTTCTAATTAAAATTAGGCACTCAATTGCTTTCTAAATGATTTTGGTGACTTCATTAATCTGCAGTGATGAGTTACCTCTCTAATATTTAATATCCTGATGTGGCAAGTCACATATTATCAAGCATAAGTCAAATTTCAGTCAGCCCTCTGATATTTCTGGACACTAGTTCTCTATTGCTGCTTTTGTATGATGAGGGGCATATTCTCAGACACAGTTCGTGTCCTCAATAGACTGAACACTTGTCTAACATTGCAAACTCCCAGAGGGCAGACACTAGTGGCAGCTATAATGCATTTTAGCTCACTCGAAGGGGCACTAAGAGGAGGTGACAAAGCTGCTCACCAACTCTCCCAGTCACTCAGCTGGAACGCCTTGGTTTTGAGATTGTTGAAGCTGCTCTCAGAGGTTAGTAGTATCTCTTTTATGCCCGAGGGGAGAGTTGCCCTCTTGTAGGAATCATGTCTCTAAAGAACAATTTTATTGCAACATGTCCAGAGGTTGCTTTTTTCACATAGTCCTCCTCCCGTCTCATCCATGATCCCATCACACTCCTAATCTTCATCTCCAGACCTGTCCTCTTTCATGTGATTCAGACTCAAGCACCCAGCTAATTCCCATACAGCATGTGAATAATTAAGCCAACTTAACATTTTCAGAAGTCAACTCATTTTCTTTATTTCAAAACATGATCATCCTCCAGGAATCTCAGTTATACATGTCAAAAAGTTGAGAATCCTGTCTCAATTTCTTTCTGTTTTTACCTCTCACATGCAATCTAGGGCCAAGTTTTGACCCATCCCTCACTTTAACATTTTTCTGTTCTCTCCTTTACTTTATTCCTGACATTTGCTTTTATTCAGGCCATTATCATCCAAAATGGCTCTTGATAACTTCTCTCAAACACTTCTTTCCTCTTCCTAATAGTAATCTGAATATTGTTCCTATATATACCTCACCATTGTACAACCTGGGTAATTCAGAAAAAGCTGATGCAACCCCCAAATTCAGGGCTAGTCTGATCAAACCAATGGCCATTCTACTCTCCTTACACCAAAGATTGGTTTGTAAACCTAGGTTTCCATATTCCTGTGGACAAAATATTAGATCAAGAGCACATAATCCATGTTCCCAATGAGATGCAAAGGGACAATTGCTGGAAATTGCAATGACGATTTAAAGCCTAGATTCATACAGCCAGACAGAGGATGAAGTATAGACCAGAGAAGAAAAGGCAAGTGGATCTGCGACAACAGCATTAAGCCATCTTTGAAGCTCACTCTACTTCATTATTTTCATTACATGAGCCAACAGTTTTGTTTATTGATTAACTGAATTTGACTTGGAGTGTCACACATTTACAACATAGAAATTCTAACTGATACATTTTCTCTTACTATGGTTATCACAATGGTCTTGCAACTCATTTATCTATGATATAAGCCCCTACAGTTGACCACTCACTCTCTTGACAGAGTGATCTTTCAAAAAACCTCACAAATCTATTCATGCGCTCCCTGCTTAATCACCTACCATGGTAACTTATTATCTTCAGAATAAATTAAACCTCATCAACATGACACACAAGGTCTTATATTATTGAATATTTTTTTCTGTCTCCCCAACCCCATATATTCCCTCTTCCCATTGTGAATTCTATGCTACAACCCTGTTCAAATAATTTTGGCTCCTAGAATTGAAGGTCATTAACACTTACTCTTCTGTCTTTACACATGCAGCTTCCTCATCTTAGAATTCAGTTTAGTTTCATTGCATTCAGCAACCATCTATTTTGAACCTATATTGTACCCAAATATGTGCAATGTGCTGTCAAATGTCTTCTTACTTATCTAGTGTGTTCTTGCTGTAAAACTTGTCTGCTCCTCAGAAAACTTTGTCCTTCCTTCTTTGTTTCATGCCTCCCTTATTGTTAACACTTATCACACTGTTTTAATGGTTTGTTATAATTGGGCTCTCCTTAGTTCCTCCCTCAAAGGCAAGAGCTATTTCTTATTTATATTTATGTTTTTAAATTCCTAATGTTGACATTGTTATATCGACTTAGTTATGCAATTAAGTAAGCAGAAAGTCAGATTATTGCAATTGGGAGGTGCATTAAATATCAGCTAATGCTAAGGGTGAATGAGTGAGGTGAAAAAAAAAATGGCACCTGATACTTGGCCTCAATGTAAGAGGGGCCATAGCAAGTGAAGCCGCCTTTGGTGACTGGAGAGCATGTGCCAATGCCAGTGACATCTGCATCTCAGCTCAGGAGATCATTGCCAGGAAATAAATAAGTTACATGTTGACAACACTTTTGATATTTGTTCAAAAAAAAGAGGTGCGGGGGGACACTGTGTGGGGCTAATATGGTGGACCTCACATCAGTGGGCTAGATATATTCAGGGCCTAATAACACCCTCTGATTTATTCCAATCTCATTTTACAAGTGGGGAAACAAAACCAGGACCAAAGCAAAGTTATCCCTAAGAGATCCCTTCATCCAGGGTATGTGCTTCTCCTGTACACTCTCATCGACCCTTCTCATGGACTCCTGTGTGCTTATCTCAGTGTTTTATTGCCGTCTGTTTACCTGCCTCCCTCCTTCATCACAGTCCATGTTCTCTGAGAACAGAGAGTGGATTTGTCTTTCATGTTTCACAGGACCAGGAACTCAGTGTTCTGTAGAAACTCCTTGAATGGATAGTGAATGGAAATCATTCTCCTGGCAGACAGCAGTTGACTCTTGACATCACTACCACCTTTAATATGTAGATTTATTGATTCACTCCACGGGACATTTAATAAAGCTTTCTGTGCTGAGCCCTCGGAAATTAGGACTGGGATGAATGGAGGATCCTAAAGTATTGGGAGAGTTAACATAGATCACAGTCTGGACTACAAGCCAAAAAGATCACATAGAAGAATAATGACTTTTGTAAGGCAAAAAGGAAGTGTATTAATTGAGGAGGGGAGTATGGAGAGTTTCCTAAACTGAGTGACCAAGGATATGTAGGATTCTGACAGACAGAGAATTAACTGTTGGCCTGAGAAGTTGATGTGCCATCTCAGTGAGCCCTGGTCATACATTCACTGTGTCTTGCTGCATTAATTTTTGCCTCCATGAGCATCTCTATACTTATTAGTTCTGTTGGGGAGCCCTTATTAGTTGTGGTAGGCAGAATAAAGGTCCTTTAAAGATATCCATATCCTAATCCCCAGAACCTGTAAATATGTTAGGCTACATGGCAAAGGGAAGTTAAGGTAGCAAAGAGAATTACTCTTGCTAATCAGCTGACCTTAAAATGAGGAGATTATCCTGGATTATCCAGTTAAGAACAACGTAATCATAAGGTCCTTATAAGTGGAGGAGGGATGCAGAAGAGCCAGTTGGAGAAGCAGATGTGACCATGAATGCAGAGGTCAGAGTGGTGAGGTTGCTGGCATTGAAGACCGAGAAGAGGAGCCCTGAGCCAGGCTATATAGGCAGCCTCTAGAAGGTGGAAAAGGCAAGAAAACAGAGCCCCTGGATCCCTCAGAAAAAAACGCAGCCCTGCTAACTTCTTATTTTTTTAACCCCTTTGAGATCCATTTTGGACTTCTGATCTCCAGAACTGTAGGAAGATTAGTCAATGTTTTTACAGCAGCCATAGGAAACTCATACAGTAGCTGTGTGACCTTAGACAAATTACCAACCTCTCAGAACCTTACTTGTATGACAGTACATAAAATTAACCCTAAAGACTAGCTTTACTATTATGGTTAGTATCACAGAGACAATACTACTGGACTAACAATAGTTTTAATGGGATGTAGGACTCTGCCTTTATCATAATTGTGGTCAAGCTACATGCTTGATTTTCCTGTTTACATGGAAAATCCATCTGTTTACATGGAAATTCTCTATCAAACCTGAGAAGCTCTAGGCAGAGAAATCCAGCTGACTCATTGCAAGCCTAGCTGAACTTCCACTGCCTGTTGCCAGGTTAACTAACTGAGGTTTCTGCTGGAAATATCTGTTGCCTAGTTAGGGGAGTATTCCCTGCTTTGGAAGCCTAGGCAACTGCATATGTGAAAGTTTCTGGTTTCCTGGGATTGCAAATTAAATGTCAGGGAAGATAGAAATGCTGTGAAAGGATTCCAAGAAGCAGTGCAATGAATTAGATAAGGAGAAAGATTCCTGTTTGGCTCGGGAAGCCTTTCATAGAAGCCACTAATGGATACGTCTTAGATGATGGCATTTGCCTCATCCACAGCTCCTCACATACCATAATAAAATTGAAGTTGTGCTGGATGGAAGCCATACACCCCTTCTCTTCTGAGTAAGATCAGGAGTCAGAATAGTCTGAGTTTGTGCCATTGACAAGTTATTTACCTTTCTTTGAGATCATATTTTCTCATTTATAACATGACACAAAGAGAATAATAAAAGACACTATGAAATTTAAACACAGTAATGATAACTAACACTTATTGGCTACTTACTATGTGCAAGGAATTATTCCAAGTACTTTATATGTAATATCTTATTTAGTCTTCACAATACCACTACGAGGCATTCTAAGTTTACAGATGAGAAAACTGAGACATAGGGAGATGCAGTTTTCAAGGTCTCAGAGGTAGTAAGTAGTAAAAACTTGTAACCAGCTTACTCAAATACCTCTCTAAGATTTGGTACTTAGCATAGGAAGGGCTCAATATTGTGAACTGATGTTATTATATATGTGCCTCGCAGTGCAATTGTTAGCATGAAATAGAAAGTCTTTAGAAAATAAAATGATAGCATTTAAATAGATTCTGTAAGTGAAATGCTATTGCTTCTTCTTCTTTTGTGCACTCCTAGCTTGCCTGGGTTTTTATGATAGCATCCTAACTCTTCTTCCTCTAGTGTGTTCCCTGACCTCACAGTGCTGTGAAATGATCTTCTACAATGCAAGCCAGAGGATGGCATTCCCTCACTGAAAGCAAATATGCCATACGTTCAAGTCCTATAATGTATCATAAAGGCCTTTCCACATGGTGTGGTTAATGTCCATCTTTCCAATCCCTTCTGGAACTATGTGTTCACTGATATACTTTACACAAGCTTTGTTGAAATACTTGTTGTTCCTTAATCATATATCATTATTTCTTAGCTGCATACATTTGCACATATTATTCCTTGTACCTAGAATATCCTTACTTTCTTTTCATGCCAGGCAAACCCACATTCACCTTCAAAATTTAGTGTCAGGCCTGGTGCAACATTTTTAATGAAAAATACATCATGTAAAGTGACTTGTCTATGAATAGCATCTTTGCAAAAAGGAAATATCCCATCTTTTGTTCAGTGTTCTTATGTAGTTTCCTGGATCATTCAAATTCCCTCATTCTACTCTTTTTCCTTCTTTTATTCATGCAAGCCCATTTGGCCATTTCCTATCTCACCTTTTTCCTTCTGGTTGGTGTGCAGTTTAGGTTCTCCTGACTCTGGGGTTAAGCTTCCTTCCCAGCTAGGTCATTGTTCCCCTTATTCACAAACAACCATCACAGTCACACCTCCCTGGGCTTCTGCTGCTCTCAGGACTTTCCCTTACCAAGGGCTGGACCTGGAGGTTAAGACCTGGCATTTCACCTCAAAGGTCACTTTCTTTTTAGAAGCCTTTTCTAACCTTTCCAAGAAGAACTGTGCTCTCTTCCCTTAGCTTGTATGGAGTTGGTTAACTGATTTATTATGGCATTCATCTTGTTGGGATGACTATTATACACTAATTTTGTAGTATATTTCCAGGTCTCTGGAAAGCAGCAACAATGTTCTAGTTATTCCTCTTCCCAGCCTTGCCACTTAGTCTTGGGTGAACCACTTAACTTTCTCTTAACTTCACTTTTCTAAACCAAAACTTGGGTATAATAATTAATATTCTTCAGGATTATAAGTATTAAGTAGTATGTAAAAAGGGACCAGCATAGTTTCTGGCACAAACTAAGAACTAATATTTTATAGGCAATACTCTTGTTTAAACTCATAGAAACTGTAGAAAATTTTCCCAAGAGTGGAGATGAAGAGGAGAAAGAGAGTTAGCCTTTGCCTTCTCCAACCTGTCCAGAGGCCACAACTGATTCAACATTAACTATGGCATCATCCCTATCCACCAGAGTGAAGGCTGAAGTTGGGGGCTATAATTTGCCTCATTGCCATTGCGTGTGTCTGGTGTGTCTGGAGTAGGTCCTGGGCATCTATTAATCCACTCATGTTCAGCCTTCCTAAGCCCATCTTTGTGGTGTTGGCTGTTCATTTTGCTGTCTGATTGGCTCTCCAGGCCTTCTACCAACCCCACCTATGTTCTTGTCTACAGCCCAGTTGACACCTGATCTGGGCTTTGCCAAAACCCTTCTCTGAGGGCCACAATCTGGTCTCTTCTAGGTCTTGGCTGAGTTCTCCCCGAAGCCAGTGTTTACTCCACCACTTAAGCACTATCAACTGTACCACTGTCAAGGCACAGTGCAGCCCTACTGCCCACTTTGCTCCTGCAGCCCTGGCTTCCTCCCACTACTCACCTCTTGGCACTTCTAAGTTTCCAGAATTTCTTGCAACTCAGAGATCATATGAGTCATGTGAGGGGATGACTCATGTTTTTGTAAGGGTAAAAAGACTGATGACAAGTAGCTAGATTCTATTCCTTCCTTTCTAAGCCAATTTATGAATTCTGGTGATGCATTTATTGGCAAAGGTTCCCCCTTCACTTTAATAAGCCCTATTTCTATGTGCTTAGAAACCATCACTGCATCTTGCAAGAAGGGAAGTTGTTTGATCAAGCTCCTCAGATTGGTTGGTTCCCTCAATGCCTTTTAAAAAATTTAGAGGGAAAAATGTGTTTTCTCTGAGACCTGGATATTGATACAGGCTATTAGTTTGCAAATAACTTGTAACAAGTGTTGCTCATTAATATTATTCTTAAAGTCTACCTGGTACCAAAATTCCTATTGTTAAATGAGATTTTGTGGCAGGAAAATTTCTAAAAGAACCTTTATGTAATAGAAAGGGGTGTAACTATTAAATTAAAAGCAATGAGTGTTCACCCAGGCCTACCTCCCCTTTTATTTCTAAAGATACCTTTGAATGCATCAGGGGAATTCATCTTTTGACATACTTTTCAATACATAGATTGCCTCTTTGCACTGTGCCAAATAGAAAACCTCAAGTCAGAAATCAGACCTCATCTGTAGAAATTATATTCTTCCTCCATTTGTAAGTAAGTTGAAAATGCAAAGGAAATTTTCTCTAAGCACTGGGTTCCCAAAAGACCTTAAAAGGTAGCTTCCTGGAATTTTTCCTAGTGAATTAAATTGTAAGCTAGACTATGTGAAGCATTGCTCGAGGAGTTCGGCATGTGACCCTCTTGATAAGAACTGAGGGAAATTATGAATCAAAAAAAAAAAAAGACTTCATACTTAAGTAGCCAAATGTAAGGATTGGGGTGGGTGATAATTCACCCCTATAATGGACTTATATCAGGGAGGTCTCCTTCTGTATATAGGTCTATTCACTATTATTCTGGGCTTTAGGTATTACTGATACTACATGAAACTTACTTCTTTGGATTTTGAATTCATGTTATTATTCCCAACCTTTACACTAACTTATCTTCCTTGATGTCCTTGATTTCATGACTACATGGAAACTGAGATTATCTTCAACTCTTTCTTTTCTCATGCTTTATAGTCAGTCAACCAACAAATCTTGTCAGGTTTGCACTTGAGATATTTCTCCAGTTCTCACTCACTTCCACCACCACACGACACACAGATTCTTCCAGTTGCACTACCAGTATTTTATTTCAGGGGTCAGCAAAAACTGTCTGTGGGTGATATGCCAACTGTTTTTGTTAATAAAGTTTTATTGGAACACAACCATGTCTACTTCTGTATGCACTGTCTGTGATTGCTTTGGCATTCTAATGAAGGAGTTGAGTAGTTACAAAGCATAAAATATTTCCTATCTGGCTCTACAAGAAATATTTGCTGACGCCTGTTCCAGTTCATGCTCGCATTGCTTGGGTAACAGTCTTCCTATTGGTTTCCTTACTGCTAGTCACTCTAGAATCAGTCAATCCACCAGGCTGATGACAAAATCTCTTTCTATGTCAAATTCTAGCAAATTCCATATAATTCTTCAAGGCCCAGATCATTTATAATGACAAGTTTAGGAACTAGAAATTCATTGTTGAGCAAAATAAGCTAGATTTTTGCCCTCGCAACGTTTGCTCTTTATTTTAGAACAGAGAGACAATTAAATCAGCAATAATATAAAAGTGTGATAATATGTACTATAACAGGTATGATAAACTAGACAAACTGTCTAGATTTAAATACCAGCTTCACTCCATGCTAACTGTATAACTATGAAAAAGTTACTAACTTTTCTTATTTCTACTGTGATTTAGTAAACAAATGAGATCATCCATGTCAGGCATATAGCATTATGTCTGGCACATATCAATAGATTTCAATAATAATTATAGGAAAATTATGACTCTTTGGGAATATGGAACAGGAATAGTGAGGTTAGTCTTGAGTGTCAGGGAATGACTAATGTTTACACTGATAATTCAAGGCTGGGTTAGCAATAGGAAAAGGAACAGTACACTTGGAAAAGGGAATGGCACATGTAGAAATTTGGGGGAGGTAATTTTCCTAATTCCCCAATTGCTAATTAATTGCTGTTGTCTCCATGCCCTGTTTATACTGCTGATATAGCCATTACCGCATCCATATTATAGTTGTATTTTTGAGAGTATAGACTATTCTTACATTTTTGTCTTTATATTCCTAGCACTTATGAAAGGCATGACACACTACACAAGTACTCAAAAAAGATTGTTTCATGGAAAGCAGCATACCTGAGTCAAACAGCATGATCTCTCAAATTAAAAAAGCCTAAACTTAATTTCAGTTATGCCATTAAAAAGGTGGATGACCTAGGACACATTAAATTACTTCTCTGACCCATAGGTGACCTAGCTCTCAATTATGGAAAGAAATATCTGCCACATAGACGTGTAGGATTTAATTGGAGAGCATAGGTAAAACTTTTGTCATGTCTACACACGGTAGGTGTTATTGATAATGAAGTTTTCACCATATAGAGGTAAGCAAACGGAACAGGTGAGAGAGACCAGCTGACTTCACAAACATTTAGTGTAGGCAAACCTAGTAAAATACCCAGGTTCCATGACTGCTTCTTTTCATTTTATCCAACAAATATTTATCAAGTGTCTACTCTATGGTGAACACTTGGTAAGGTGTCAGGAAATTTGTATTGAATAAGACATGCCCACCCCCTGCCCTCTTGGAACATGCAATTTAACACAATGAGATTGTCAAGCAAATCATGTGTTTTGTCCTAGACTCTCTACTTTTGTAGAGAGAATGTGTGTTGGTAAGTAGTCTGTACAGGTCCCTTACATAAAAGTAAATTAATTCTTTGATGGAGAATGTACTAGGTAAAACCAGAAGTGTCATGCTTTATTAAACTGGCCCCAAAAGAATGAGCATTTGTTTTGCTTTTTCCCCCCGCCCCCACTTAGGTTCCCAGGAAATAGCCCATCCTAGTGATTAGTAACCTCTGGCATCATTCCCACCAAGTAGCCCCCTGATCTTATACAAGTCACCTTTCATTCCCGTATGTAGGTTTCTATTTCTCTTTTCCACCTCCTTCTTACTATTCCTTACATGTGATAATCTGATAAGCAACTAATGAATAAATTTCACTGTTTAACATATGTCCTGGAAAAAAGATAAAGGTCTAAGAAAACAGTATACTATAAATTAGATAAGAATGCTAATGGCTACTCTCGACTTTCTTTGTACAATGATCTAGGCATTTTATATTAGTTCTAGTCCTCAAAAAATATTGAAATTTAAAAATTATTAAATTCATTTTGCAAATGAAAAACTAATACTCAGGGAAGTTATCTGGCCAGGATCACCCCCTGGATCTTGAAATCAATAGTGCAGTAAAAGAACTCCTGACTTATTCTTCTCCATAGCTCTTCCAATCATTTTGTAAGCACCTAATTTCTTACATTAACTCCTTTCCTTCTAGAAAAACATAGAAGTGTTTCTTTTTCCTGCAGTAACTCCTAAGAAGGTAACTATTAGACAGAGAAGGCTTCTAGAATCTAAAATCCTTTGCCTGATTTATTTCCATGAATAAAGCAGGAGACTGGAGAGGGGGAGACGGGGACATTGTCCCAGCAGCCTGTTGCCAGTATAGACCCACCTGAGCTTGAAGCCCGTACGCACTCCATGGTGCAATACCTCCTGTGGGAGGCAGAATGACCCACTTCCAAAATGTCTACATTCTACTTTCCAGGCCCTGTGACTATGTTACCATATGAGGCAAAGGGAAGTTAAGTTTTCAGATGGAATTATCTTGCACTATCTGGGTAACCTCATGTAATCATAAAGGTCCTTAAAAGTGGCTGAAGGAGGTAGAAAAGTAAGTCAGAGAGATGTGATGTGAGGACTCAACCCACCTTTGCTGGCTTTGAAGATGGGGAAAAAGGCCACACGCCAAAGAATGAAGGTAGCCTTTAGAAGCTGGAAAAGGCAAGGAAACAGATCCTCCCTTAGAGCTCCCTGAAAGGAGCACAAACCTACTGACTGTAATCCAGTATGATGGTTAATTTCATGTGTTTGTCTGGAGAACCCAGACTAACACGGACTATGAGACCCATGTCAGATTTCAGGCCTATAGGTAATTTAAGATAAGAAATTTATATGGCTGAAGTCAGTAAGTTTGAGGTAATCTGTTATGGCAGCAACAGAAAACTAATACACCATCTTTCTAATCACAGCATGTTCTAAAAATATATGCAAGAAAATGATTAAGGCTATATTTTATCATCCTTTTGGAAGGGACTTTAGAAGATCAGAAGTCAGAAAAAGATACTCTCTGTGTCAGTTTTGGTATATGACTAAGACTTCATGTAGAAGTAAGGAATTATAAAGGTGAACTTAAATCAATGCTTATTAAATTAGAATGTGATCATATATTACAGCTGGGAGCTATAACTGAAAGGAGAGAAGAAACGGAAGGAAAAGAGAAAGAAAAAAAGGAAGTAAAAAGGGGAAAAACCTTTAGACTGTGTACCATTAAAAAAAGAAAGAGCAGGTTAAAATAATTTTTTTAGTTATTGAGAAGAAAGCAGCAAGATAACAAAAACAATCAAGCAGGAAGCATCTTTTATCATTTCTTTCAGTTATGAATTAAATTAATTCAATGGGGAAGTTTTTCTTCCCTCTATGCCTTATCTAAACAATCATTTCAGTTTTTTGAAAAACAAATAATACAAATAGGCTTCATGGAGATCTTGCATTCACTCATGAAAATAATAGATGGATCTGAATTATTTATAAATCCAATTATTTTTACAAAGACAGTGAATGACAGGTAATGGTGAAGAAGGGATTTGCTGGTAATTTAATTTAAAAAAATGTGAAGAAATTCAGGTTTTAAAACCTATCAATTAATTTGCAGTGCATTAATAGAAACTCTTGAAAGGAGACCCATCTGGTTGTGGCTTTGATCAAAGTGGGACAACTTCAGGCAAATCCAGTAACATAATGCTACGTGTGTGAGACTGTATGTGTTTTATAGTTTCCAATGGCAGTTCTGTGTGTAAAAATCATTCATAGTCTAAAATGTTCAGGCACAAGCTCATATCCTTTTCCTTGGAGAAGATGAGTGTTGCCAAACAACAAGAGTGGGTAAGTGAGAAAGAGATGAGTTTGTGCTGATGTCTTAATACTGGATCACAATAGGCAAAGACAAAAGCAAAGAAATGGTTCTCAGTGGACTGGTTCTCATCCACATAGCCTGGTTCTGGTCCACATAGCCAGGCTAACACTACTGTTCAGATGGGGGTCAAAGTAGCTTCTTTCTCCTTTTCTTTATTGCAGGGAAAGAAAGAGAGAGAGACCGAGAGAGAGAGAGTAAGAGAGAAAATGGAAAGAAGGAAGGAAAGAAGGATAGAAGGAAGCTTTTAAAGAAGTTACGTAATAATTGCTTCCAAAATATCTATCTCATGTATATGACCATTGATAGCTTAAAGAATTTCAGCTGAGAGGTTGAAGGTGGTTGAACCTTTTCATGTGAAGTGAACATATTTTTCTGCCTATAGTGGTTCTTTTTGGCCTTTTGCTTGCAAACCAATGTGAAGATGTGTGATTATATCAACATTATTCTGAATTATATTTCAGGAGAAAAGTTGAGTCCCAAAAGCTAAGAGCTAGAAGGCCTGACATAAGGTCACTAAACTCTTAAAGTTTACTGATTTCCCAGAATTCCAGAGAGAAATAATTTCTTCTTATTTGAAACATTCCTTAGTGTGTCTATTCTTTGTTAGGGATGATATTTCTGAGCTTAAGAAAATACTTGACATTATGGTTTTTGCGGTAACAGCTTCTTGCACTCTTCCATATCAGTTGACAATTTTGATTGATTAGGTACTGTATTTTTTTATATTGAAACAGTAAAACAAGCATATGTTGAAAAAGAACTAACAGTACCAATGTATGCTCAGTGAAAAGTAAATCTTCCACCACACCAGACCCCTTCTCCACCTCCCAGTGGCAATCAATGTCACCATTTCTTTTTTTTTTTTTTTTTTTGAGACAGAGTCTCACTCTGTTGCCCGGGCTAGAGTGAGTGCCGTGGCGTCAGCCTAGCTCACAGCAACCTCAAACTCCTGGGCTTAAGCGATCCTACTGCCTCAGCCTCCCGAGTGGCTGGGACTACAGACATGTGCCACCATGCCCGGCTAATTTTTTGTATATATATATTTTTTAGTTGTCCATATAATTTCTTTCTATTTTTAGTAGAGACGGGGTCTCACTCTTGCTCAGGCTGGTCTCGAACTCCTGACCTTGAGCGATCTACCCGCCTCGGCCTCCCAGAGTGCTAGGATTACAGGCGTGAGCCACCGCGCCCGGCCCAATGTCACCATTTCTTTTATTTATTTATTTATTTATTTATTTCATCTTGTTATGGGGGATACAGAATTTCAGGTTACATACGTTGCTCCTGTACCGCCTTTCCCCCCAAGCCAGAGCTCCAGGCGTGTCTGTTCCCCAGGTCGTGCGCATTGCACCCATCATGTAGGTATATATCCCTCCCTTCCCCACCCCCCCCTTCCCGAGTCAGCACCTTCGAGTGTTACCACTCCCCAAACGGTGTGCAATGCACTCATTGTGTAGGCATACCCCCATCCCCTCCCCCGCCCCCCACCTCAGTCTGACATCCAATTGGTGTCGTTCCCAGATGAATGTCACCATTTCTTAATCAGCATCCTAAAAATAGTGTGCTTATACACAAACCACATATCTATTCCTTTTACATATTGTTTTACAATGGACAGTATTCTGTATCTTGCTTTTCTCATTTAATAATGCATTTAAGAGATAGTTCAATAACAGCACTTACAGATTTCATCTCACTCTCATTAACAGAGGAAGTTTATTCCATTGAATAGATGTATTGTCTGCTATTTAACTAATCTTATATTGATGGGCACTTATGTTATTTCTAGGCTTTTACCATCACAAAAAAATTCCATAGTGAACATACTTTAGCATATGTTTCTGAACATATGTGAGTATATCTGTGGGATAACCTCCTAGAAGTACACTAGAATGACTAAAGTGCACATACGTTTAACATTTTAATAGATATTTCTAAGTTGTTCTTCAAGGAGAATATACTAATTTACACTCCCACCAACGGTATCTAAGAGTCTCATTTCACCGTAGTCTCTGTAACACGGTATTATCAACTTCGCTGAACATTGCTAATCTGACAGGAATCGAATGAAGACTCATTGCTTTAATGTATACCTGTTTAATTAGACATTCATTCAATGACTACTTCTCAACAAATATGCTTTTTAATAAAAAAATTATTATGAGGGAGATTTTTCCAGTTATCTATTGCTATGAACAACTACCCCAAAACTTAGTAGCTTAAAAGATTTTATTACTATTTTTATCTCATGATTCTGTGGATTAGCAATTCAGACAGAATGCATTGAGAAGAGCTTGTTTCTGTTCTGTAATTTCTGGGGCCTCAGCAGGGATGAACCAAATGGCTGGGGACTGGAATAATGGGTGTTGTTCTGCGATCTCTTTCTCTCTCTTCTTTTCTCTCTTCTCTCTTCCCTCTCCTTCACTCTCTTTCTCTTTTTATCTCTTTCCACACTCACAAAGCTCTTCATTTGGTTAGCTTGGAATTTCATACAATGTTTTTTTTTTAAAAAGCCAATGGTTAGAACTCTTTTAGTTGTGCTTTATAGAATTTATCTCTTTTGAAGAAATACCTTTAAAAATCCCTATAATTTTGTTAATTTCAAGGTTGGTGAAACATTTTGTTTATTGTATGAGGTCTTAATATGTGGTTAGCTAATATGAAATCCTTTGTTATCCACTGATGTAGTAATGAATTGTAGTGACTATTTTTTCCCAGCATCTCCTGGGTCTTTTCTATTATTATTGTTACCATTAGTAACAGAGAAAGTTGTTTTCTTGAATTAAAAATGAAGTCTTTTTAGCAGATGCTAAAAATTTACTTCCCAGCAAATACATTTCTTGTCTTTATTGGGCTTGTGTTCTAATGGGATCACAGATAGTAGTCAAACAATTACACAAAATACAAACACACATGTGTTAAGTACTATGAAATAGATACTATATCATCCTTACCTGATTTCTGGGATTAGGGGAATGTTTCTTTGAGGAAGTGAAATTTGAAATTACATCAGAAAAAAAAAAGGAGGAATGAAGTAGAGAAAGAGCACTGGTATAGAGGAGCTTTAGGAAAAAGTGAAGTGTGGGGAGAGGGCTGTGAGATGCAGGGAATGCATTTCAGGAAATGGCCAGAACATTTACTAATTCCTTGAAGCGGGAGAGAACATGATGATTCTGAAACAAAGTCATGTGGCTACAGAACACAGAGCTAGGAAAGAAGGCACAAAATGAGGCTGGATCATGGCCTTTTTAGTGAGCATATTAAGGACTTGAGTCCTTATCTTTAAATCAATAGGTAATAAATAACTAGGAATTGCCTCCCATCTTCAGGCTCTATGTTCATTGCTGTGCCCACTCCCAACACCCCAGACTCAAACCAGGGTCCAGGCTGCTGGGACAATGTCGCTCTCTCCCCCTTTCCAATCTTCTGCTTTATTCATAGAAATAAACCAGGCAAAGGATTTTTAGATTCTAGAAGGCTTCTCTGTCTAATAGTTACCTTCTTAGGAGTTACTGCAGGAAAGAGAAACACTTCTATGTTTTTCTAGAAGGAAAGGAGTTAATGTAAGAAATTAGGTGCTTAGAAAATAATTGGAAGAGCTATGGAGAAGAAGAAGTCAGGAGTTCTTCTACTGCACTATTGATTTCAAGATCCAGCTCTTACAGGAGCAAACCAGACATCAGGACTCTATGGATGTGACAGCCAGTCACAGCTACCCCACACCCATGGAACTGATGACTGGACTTCACTGGAGCAAGGAGTCCAGCCACCTCAGTGAGGGACAGTCATTGGAACTTTTGGAAAATGATCCCTACAACCTTTCTACCTCCCAAATCTTGAATGGGTGCATCTTGTTGATAGAAACCCAGTGGCATATAGAACCCTATTTGCAAGAGAGCCAGAGTTAAGTTGTTTTCTGGCCTGTAATTGCTGCAACACATAGAAAGCAGTGGGAATGAATCCTGAGAGCCAATAGATAATGTCCAGTCCACCAACTGAACCTCCCTTTCCTGAGAGAAGCAATGAAAAATACCCAGGGATGAGAAATGAGGAATGAGCCACAGAAATGCTCAATGATCCCCAGTGACAATTGATGGCTGTGATCTGAGGAGATAGAATTTCAAAATGCCTGATACTGTGTTGGCTGTCAAATGTACTTTTTGGGTGGTTTCCCCAGCAGACAACACCTTGTTTATTGTAATCTGTGAAGAAGTTGAACAATATTACAAACAATAAATATGAAGACCAAAATGTTGCATTCACAGCTCACTAAAAGGTGAACTTCTATGTGTAGAATTATTTTACAGGTAAGTGTGTTATGTGTGACAGTTCTTTCAATTATAACCAGAGCTTTGATTCTTGTCCCAGTATGTATAATTATTACCCTTAAAGTAATATATCTAATTGCCTTACCAGATTCTGAGAAATAATGTACTTGCCTGCAACTGAATGTGAAGAAAACATGGCAATTAGCATTAGAAAATGTCTGTTGTAGTTCTCGTCACTTTCTTGAAAAAGTCACAACCTCCTGGTAGCTCAGTTGCCTCACATGTAAAATTAGGACCGTGGGATTAAGAATTTCCCAAGGGCCTTCTCTCTAAAATTCTACTTTATTATTTTATAATTTTATAAACTAACTAACTTGGGTTGGATGCAGGCATAACCATAATGACACTCTTCTGTTTAGTTAGAAATCTAGAAGTCTTAGAAACTTTGAACTATTCTCCTTTTATTGCTTAAAATAAAGCAAGCCTTATGGAGCTACTTTTCTTTTCACATCTCACTACATGGATTCTTTTTCACCCCTGAGGTAAAAAACAATCAGTACAATGTACCTATTTTTCAAGAAGAAACTTTACAATTATGGAAACTTCCCTTCCAATCACCCTGTGTAACCTTTCACAGTGAGCAGAATGTCCAGCAATTCAGCGTCCATAGCACAGTCTGTTTAAAATCTGTCACGGGAAGTCTGCAAATACCATGGGAACAGTTGAAGGCCAAGTCCTCATTCCAGACAACATCACCGTTGTGACCTACCGGGGACTCTATCCACATATATCCATTCAACTCTTCCTAATGCCTCTTGTGCAGCCACCAAAGAAGAGAACTCTTCTCCACAAGCAGTTTCTTATTTAAAAACCCAGTTTCATAAACAATAAAATTATACATTTTTTGGTTCTTACCAATTGCAATTGCTTGAAATAGATGCTGGGTTTTCATGGGCTGGTTTTTAAAATATGAAGAACAAAGACTTTCCAGTCTTTGCCAGAGGTACCAGCTGTGGTCCTGCTATGAGGACTCGTATAGTTCTGCCTTGTTCTGTAAAAGACTGAAAAATTTGAATTTGTATTGCGTATTTTTTTCTTCCAGTTGCAGAGTTATCCTATTTTTTTCTAATGCAAAGGTATTTTTCTTGTGTTGATGCTTCTTTTACCTTTACTTGGCCATTGGAACCATTTATTGAATAACATCTTTCTAGAAAGATCTCAGTCTTTCTAGAATTAACATGCTGAGTCAGAAGCTGTCTCATAAATCCACCAAGAATAAACATAAACACTCCTGATAATATCAAGCTTATTCTATAAGAGGAAGGTATGGGTCCAAATGCCTATCAATACTCTTACCTCTTTTCAAAGAAACTAATAAGTTAGGTTGTTTTTCTGCTTGATATAAGTTATTGACATAAGGAAGCACAACAGAATTCAGAGATAGAAAGACTGAAGAGAGACTGCTACAGTTAAAGGGGGAGTAACTATGGCAGGAAGGAGGAGTAATCAGAGAGGTCCTGGTGACCCAGAGCTTCCTGTAGCAAGATGTGAAAGGAGGCGTAATTTCCCTCCATAATCCTCCTTGTACCTTTTATCACCCTTCTACCTCCATATTTGGCTCAGCACTTCTACCATTGCCCTGATTAATTCCAGATGTCCAAGACTGTATAGCATTACCAATCCTACCTGTTATGGATTATGTGTCTGTGTCTCCCCCCCCCACCCTGCCCCGCTCCAGATTCACATGTTGAAATCCTAACTCCCATTGTGATGGTATTTGGAGGTGGGGTCTTTGGGAGGTAACTAGGCCATGAAGATGAAACTCTCATGAATGGGATTATTACACTAATAAAAGGAGACCAGAGAGCTACCTCAGTCTCTATCTGACATGTGAAGATACAAGGAGAAGTCAGCAGTCTACAACCTGGAAGAGGACCTTTACCAGAACCTGACCACACTGGCACCATGATCTCTGAGTTCCAGCCTCCAGAACTGTGAAAAATAAACTTCTATTGTTGATTAGCCACCTATGCTATGATATTTTGTCATAGCAGCCCGATCTAAGGCACTCCCTTTGCAAAAGGTTCAAAAGTAACCTACCAGAAGAGTGAAGGAGAATTTGAAGGAGTCATGTGGACTGATGACTATTGAAAATATTCCTTGCAAATTGTTCATTTATTGAGCCTATGCTCCACACTGTGCACTGTACTAAGAGCTGGGTTACAATTATAAAATCTGTGACCTCAAGAAGCTCACATTCTGGTGGGCAAGTGAACAGGCTATTTCAGTAGAGTGAGGTGAGTGCTGCATTGGGGAGGGATATGCCAGGTGTTTGAAATTAAGGAATAGTTTAATTAAAGAGTAAATAATAGTCCATGCAAGGTGTCTTATGCCATAATCTCAGCCCTTTGGGAGGCCAAGGTAGTAGGATTGCTTGAGGCCAGAAATTTGAGACCAATGTGGGCAACGTAACAAGACCCCATCACTAAAAATATTTTTAAAAAGAAAATTAGCCAGACATGGTGGCATGTGCCTGGAGTTTAGCTACTTAGGAGGCTGAAGTAGAAGGATCTCTGGAGTCCAAGAATTTTAGGCTGCAGTAAGTTATAATAGCACCACTGCACTACACTCACTGCTAGGCCCAGTGCTCCTGAATGCCGACCCCAGGGGTTCCTCATTACTAGGCCCAGTGCCCCTTGGGTGCTGAACTTAGGTGTCCTCATTGCCAGGCCTGGTGCTCATTGGGTACTGACCCTAGGTGTTCCTCATTGCTAGGCCTGGTGCTCAGTGGGTGCTGAACTCAGTTGTTTCTCATTGCTAGACCTGGTGCTCTTGGGTGCTGATCACAAGTGTTCCTCATTTTTAGGCCCAGGGGCTCATGGGTGCTGACCCCAGGTGTTTCTCATTGCTAGGCCCAGTGCTACTTGGGTGCTAACCCCAGGTGAAACTTGTGCAAGGCCTGGTGCTCCAGGTTGCTGACCCCAGGGGTTCCTCATTTCTAGGCCTGGTGCTCATGGGTGCTTTTTTTTTCTCTTAAAAAAGAAAAGTAAACACTAGGTCATATTTTTGTTAAATATTCAAAGGGGATATGGTGGCTAACCAGAGGTGAAATGCATAACAAAGGAAATATATGATGGGGGCAGAGATGGAGAATTCTGCTTAGGTGAGTAGCATATACAAATCTTTGGAAAAACACATCCATAGAAAACTATTAATGGTTTCACATAATTGGATACGCAGGGGAAGAGGTATAGGACTAAACAGAGACACATTAGAACAATGAGATATCTCTGATTGCTTCAGTAGCCATACTGGTTCTTTGCTAATTGGTGGTTTTCCCTTTCTTCTTCTACTTATTATCCTTCTCAAATCAATGATGCAATCATTAGGTTCTTAAAACACTTCATGTCTAATTTTTCAAGTATATGTTCAAAGTATATGTTCAAAACCCTGGCTTACTAAGGTGGATGTAGAGATGGATGACAGGTGCTTTTTAGGGAAAGGCAACACGTGTTATTGTGACCGATATGAAAGGAGAGGACAAGGCTGGGGGTAAGGGTGGGGGATACTGAGAACAAGTGGCTCAGAGGCAGCTAGAAATGACTTCATGGAAAGTGGAGGTGTCCTGGGGCTGCCTAATAGGAACCAATAGGAAAGCAAACTGAGATCCCCTCTCCTAGTGGAATGGCAGTATTCTGCTGCTGGTGCTGTAGAGACAGATGGGAAAAACACGTGAGAATTGCAAGTTGATGGATTCATGGAATAAAGTAGAATTTCATGCCTTCCTGGAATCAAAGAGGAAGGATTAGGAACAGAGTAGTGGGTAAGGCTTAAGGAAATGTTGAGGCTCAGGAAGAGGTGAAGGTTAGGGTAAGACTCAAAGTTTATTCAATGCCCAGAGGTGGAGTGAGGGATTGGGATAATAATCAGGGATGTCTGTGGCACTAATATCTTGGTAACAATGTGGCTATTGTGATTCCACAGCAAAAGTGCTACCTCCAAACATTGCGTTTGAATGTTCTTCTTTGAGCTAAGAAATACTAGTGCTGTAACAGGGGGAATGTGTTGGGATCAGAGAGGATTTTCTGTCCAGAATCAAAATTCAGTACATATTCTTTTGTGGGAAAGGAATGAATTAAGTTCCCCAGCAAAGATTTTCTCATTCAAAAATCTGGCAAAGAAAGGAAAGAATTTAGAATTTGTACTGAAGCCCTAGGAAACCAAAGCAAGGAGACCCTAAATTTCTAGGCAGGAAAGCATAAATATTTGCAGGATAGGTGATGAGCTTTACAGAGTGGGGATCATCACAAATTTTCAACATCTGAATGCAGTCTACATATTGAATGTTAACAAATGTGCTCTGCAGAATTTCTGTTAATTATACTTCTTAATATAAATTTATGCTTAGAGTGCTTACCTGATATTTCAGATATTCCCAGGAGGTCTAGCAAATGATGGCGTTGATTGCCATCCCTGTTTTTTTTTTCATAAAAATAATTGCATAAAGAATTCATGAACAATTTCATTGTTGAAAATGCTGTATAATTTTAGTTCCACTGTGAGCAACTGTACCATATTAATATGGTTGTGAGCAGGCAAGCATTTTGTATAAGCAGAAAATCATGTAATAAAAGTTGCAGAAAATTTATGTTTAATCCTAAGAGATTTAGCAGAGTTCCCGGGCAGTGGGCCAGTAATGAGAATTCTGAAGAGGAGTTACCACAATGAGTTACAAGGGTAATACAGAGACCAGAGTTCTGTGCAGGACTACTTATAACCTAGCAAGGCAAGAGAATGTCTGAAGTTAGGGAAAGTAACTTGATCAGAAATCTGAAAGCAATTGGCATGGTTGTGAGCAGATTTAAAGCTGAAAGAAAATAAAATTGAAGCCAGGCATAAACCAACAGTCACTGCAGAGAAGAACAGAACAAGAGGAAGGATGAGCTCAGATGCATTTCTGCAAATGTGCTACTATGATTCTAGCTTGATTTTAATGCCTTTGAGGGCAACTGAGATGCAGCACAGAGCTTTGTACCCAAACTACTCCTTTATGCAGCCTTCTCAAAAGGTCTGTTCAACTGTATCCTCACGAAAGAGAACGAGCCTCAGGCAGGCTCTCCATGGGTACTCCTCCAGCCATCTCCATGGATAACATGAGGGCAAGGCAAAAGCTGTCTTAGTTATAAGGCTGTGGCTGCCTAGTCACATGGGCAAGGTGGCCTATGGCATGGGGTGACACTAGGGAGAATGCGTACCTCCTTGGATTCTTACTGCAACCTGTCAATGACAGAAGAGCACGGATGGACTAAGAACTCCCATTTAAAATTTCATGGAGGTCATTAAGTTAAGTGACATAAGCCAGGCATAGAAAGACAAACATTGCACGTTTTCACTAATATGTGGGTGTTAATAAAGTGAATCTCATGGAGGTAGAAAGTAGAATGGTGGTTACCAGAGGCTGGGAAAGAAAGGGGCTGGGGGCTGGGGGGTATATAAAGAGAAGCTGGTTAAGGGGTACAAAAATATATCCAGTTTCAATAATACAGTAGAGAAGTTATACCTAGCAATAATTTATTGTATCTTTCAGAATAACTGGAAGAGAACAATTGTAATGCTCCCAACACAAAGAAAAGGTTTGAGGAGATGGATATCCCAATTATCCTGATTTGATCATTACACTTTGTATATAGGTATCAAAATATCACATGTACTCCCAAAATGTGAACAACTCTTAAATATCAATTAAAAAATAAAAATTCACAGAGAGCATAATGTGCAGCAATTCCCATTTTATTTATTTGTGAAATTTTGTGCCATCACATTTTCATAGGGAAGAAAAATATCTTAAATGGAGTAAACAGTAAAAGCCTAACAGGCTGTTGAAGACATTACCAGAGTCTCATAGCAATAACTTTTCAACGTTAACACTGAAAATGCCCAGCCAGAAAGTACTTCAGCACCTAGAGGAGGATTTTAAGCACAGCACCTCCACCAACACTTTACTTTGATTAGGAATCCTGCCAATAGATTTGATCAATGTTCCACTTGCCTGGTGGAACCTCCTAAATTCTCATTTGCAGCTGTCATTTTTCAGGGACTTGCAAAACTCTCAGATCATTAAAGTGGCATGCCACGTGACTCAGATTTGACAGACAATCACTTACTAAAAATATCTGTCCTGATCAGTGCTGATGTTCTAAAAGGATATTTTCAGCTTGTTCTCCTTCTCTATAATGACACTGTACCCAGTGAGTTAAAAGCAGCAGAAGAAATAGCATTGTTAAAGGCGGCAGGTTATGGTGGTGCACAGCCTGCCCATGGGGATTTGGGTCAGAAGCAGGAACTCATGCAGTCCTGTGAAGGTCTCATCTCTGCAGATCCTTGTAGCCCCTGGACCTGTCACTGCACACTCCCACGCCTCTCAGACAGCCGTAACTCTTCCCTCCAAATGGCCTTTAATGAGAACTGCTGTCACTGTTGCTTGGTTGGGTAGGTTTGCTCTGACTTTGTTCGAGGCCATTATAATCTCTCCTGGTTCATGCTCAATTGGTGTGTCAGAGATTAGGACTTTGCATGATTTCTCAAATTGACAAGTGGTGATGGTTATGGACTGGGAAGGCTAGACACACTGTGAGAATAGGTCTCAAGACATCATCACAAGGTTAATCTGTGGTCTTCTCAACTCCTGTACTGCATATGTCTTGGGTTTTTAAACAGGGTAACAAATAGCAAGGTGAAAATTGGCTTCATATTGTAAATTGCCTTCTTTTGTGAATTCTACTTACATGATCTGCCCACTCTGGGCTTTGGAATTTTAACTGCAGTTCTCATTGGGATTTACCTATTCTAATATATACCCTTACCTATTCCTGAAAGAGTTGCTTGATTTACATTCTTGACATTTCTGTTGAAAAATACTTACTTCTAAACTGAGTATCACCTCAATAAAAACTCCTCACCTGAATATATAAATAAGTTATTTCTCTCTATCATATCTTCAAAGATCCTTTCTTTACTTCAAATCTAGAAGCCCAAGGTTGTGTTGTTTAAATATTTCACCCTCATTATGTACATGCTATATTTGTTGACAGCTGGTTTTACTAAATACTTTATTGTAATTGAACACGATGAAAATGTTATTGCCATTTTTTTCCTTCTGCCTGTGGCTTCTCAGAACTCTAGGACTGCACTGAATGATGAACACTATCAATAAGCCAGGGCCTGGTGGCTACCAAGATTTCTGAGCTAACTGAGGCAGGGGCAGAGAATATATAATCAGTGGTATCAGTCTCACAATATGGTTAGCACTGGATTGAAGATTTGATTTTTAACTGACCCTCTATCGGATGAGTTACAGGTAAGGCCCATGGCTGTATAGGATCTCTTGAGTTACAGAATCCCACTTGCATTTCCTCTCTTCTAGTCCATGTCATAGGACTGTTTGTTTAAATTGGGTTCTTTGCACAGCACTGCACATAGACTAGAATTCTTCCTGAAATCTCACATCTTCGGATGGGAACTCCGACCTCTGGGTAGGCCCTGTTTACTCCCTTCCTTAAAGATCTGTATTCTGTTCTCAGTTACTCTGTGATTAGCTGGAATCTTCCCATAAGTAGGCTGGAATTTCCCCCCCAATATCCTCTCATGCAACTAAGTTCCTTAAACTCTCTTTCATCATTGTTGAGGGCCCCACCACACCTAGGTTGTGAAGCCGCTGTTCCCCCTGGCCAGCCTCACAGCCCGATTCCTCCAGCCCATACAATAATCTACAGTGACTGTGGCTGTATCCAGTCCTGCTGTGCTCTGCTCCCCCTGGGTCAGGGCGCTGAGGTTCTAGGAGACTTCATAGCCCAGGCTTCCCTCATTATAATCCATTACGAATAACATCACCAATTCTATAGGATTTAGGAATAAGGGAAGGGTAATTTAGTAACATTCTAGAAAAGCTTCTTATAATGTTTCTGCAGAGCTATATTAAATCACAATGTATTTTTTCTTTTTTGCTTGTCAAAGTTTTTATTTTAATTTTTATCTAAGTAATACACTTACATTGTTTAACATGCCAGTTAATTCTTTCTATCCATTAACATTCAGCCATAAAAAACAATGAAATCGTATCCTTTGAAGCAACATGGATGGAAATGGAGGTCATTATCTTAAGTGAAACAGGTCATACAGAAAGACAAATAATGCATGTTCTTACTCATAAGTAATAAAAAAGGTACACACATGGGCTTAGAGAGTGTAATGATAGACCATAGAGACTTGGAAAGGTGAGAAGGTGGGAGGTGGGTGGATGATGAGAAATTGCTTAGTGAATACAGTGTGCATTATTTTGGTGATGGATACCCTAAAAGCCCCAACTTGACCACAATGCAATCTATGCAGGTAAAAAAATTGTACTTACTCCATAAATGCATATAAATTTTTTACAATTTAAAAAAAAAATTTAAATTTTAAAAATCACCCTTAGTGTGAAAAACTAAATTAAAAAGATAAAGTGTCAGCAGGAGCTTCTTTTTCCCACTTTCCTCTCACCTGATTCTCACTCTGCAAGGACAATTCCTTTAAGTAAATTTAGCTGATTCTTCTGGTAGTTAATATTATATTTTTAAAATTAGGTATATGTTATGTTTTTTTCTAGTTTTGACATTGTAATTGTGCATTTTGAACTGATGGAAGATGTGGCTTAGCATTCTCACTTCCCTCCTGTCACCATACTCTCACACAAGTTTCCTTCTAACCCTCCCCTGAATATGTTCATATCACCACTTAGATTGGACAATTTAGTATATTCATTATTCTGACTCTTGATTCTGTTCCTACATCAACTAATGGGTGTACTATGATTATGTGTGTTGTTTTAAACCAATAAATCAGCAGTAATATTGTCTTGCAGCTAGAGTTAACTAATAAGCTTTTAATGCCTTACCCTTGGTTGATAATTTTGTTCTGTATAAAATTACAGATTGGAAATAATTTATTACTTAGAATTTTGAAAACTACATTGTCTTCTAACTCATAATGTTTCTATTTAGAAATGTGATGCATAAGTTTTGAATCCTTGTATTTGATCTGGGTTTTTTCTGTATACAAGTTGCTAGGATCTTTGCTTTATGCCAAATGTTTTAAAAGATACTGCTGATGTGCATTGATGCAGGTCATTTGCATGGCCTCTGCCAATTTGAAAACAGGTGTTCTGGGAAATTGCTGAGATGTTTTAATACTAATTTTATCTTTTTTGTTTTTTCCTGTTTTTTGTTTTCTAGAGCTCCTATTAATTGCCCTGCTGAATCAATCTTCTAATTTTGTTATTTTTCTCTACTAGTTTCCAAAGTTTTAATCTTTTTATTTTCTTTTTCACAACTTTACATGCCACCCTATTTATGAAATGTCTTATTTCCATTATCATACCTTTAATTCCTAAGTATTCTTTCTTTCATATCTTTTACTCTAGATGTTATGCCTGACTCATCAGGTAATACAACAATGACTGGCCCCGTGGGGTCTGTATTTGGTGTCTTCTGATTTAAAGTGTGAAAAGGGGATTAGGGGATGCACATTAAGGAATGGCTTATCACAGCACCACCCTCTGCACTATGAAGTTTTGTGGGTTCGGTGGTATATTCTCACGTGTTTTCTCATCTTTGACCTCATGTATCAAGCCTTCTTCCAGGTCACCAAGGACAAAATTCCAGGTGGCATGGAGTTTTTAGTCAATTCAGTCTGCTTGAGTCCTGGTTTTGCTACTTACTAACTGTGACATCTTGGGCAAGTTATTTATCTTCCCTAAAATTCCAGTTTCCTTGTTTGTAAAATGAGACCAATACTTTCTTCAACTAGTTGGTATTAGGTTGAAACCACATAATTAATTCCAAGTTCTTAATATAGTGAAGGGTAAGTGATCCAAAAATATATAAATTCACAAAACGTAAACTTCATTTGAGGACATAAGGCCTTCTATCTTTTCATGCATGTGCTTCAGTGCCTAATACAGTGTCTAATGCTCAATAGTCAATAAATGTTCTAACACTCAATAAATAGTTTTTGAATGCACCCTCAATGAAGTTTACATTTCGTGAACTGAAATTTCTTCTTAGTCAATTTTTGCTCTGTGTCTGTATCCACAGTTGCATCTGAAAATGTAGAGGCATTGTTGATATAAATAGCTTTTAGCAGCTTAATATGCTATAAGCCACAAGGGAGAAAACTCTACAGCAGAATAGCCTACAAGCACAAATTTCACTGAGAAATTTGTTCAACTCAAGGGCATAATTTCTTTATATTCTTTGGGTATACAAAGATGTAGTCAAAGCACCAAAATAACTATTTGTATTAAAAAATAACCATTCTTATAGATCTAACTGAAGTTGCACCTTTCCCAAAATACATTTCATGGCAAAGCTGACCCAAATGGATTTCCTTTCCTCCTTCCTTTCCTCTTTTATGTTCTTCCTTTCACATGTATTTATTATGCACTTATCTAAAGCATTATGGCAGGTGCTAAATATTAAGTCATAAACTCAGTAGACATGGTCTCTGCCCTCATGGAACTCACCTTATAGTGCAGGACTCAGACAAGCATCTGCACACGAGTCAGACTGGGCCCCAATAGACAGATCTGTAAGTAGACCATTGCACTCACTAGAGTCTTCAGTGTGCTCTTGGTAGAATAGCCTCCTAACAGTCAGAGAATGTTTACAGACACTGAGAAAAATGCCCGTCCTTTGGTTTACATGGGATCTCTAAGATTTGAGAGACAGAACATGACTCTGGTCAGCAATGGGGCTCAGGCATACAGAGGGAGAGATAAAGGTGAGGGTGAAATCACATGAAGGAAAATAACTGTAAAACAGGGCCTTCCATGTACCCCCACAATCTCTCCTTCCTGAAGCCATTTAATATCAAGGTCTGGATGCAGCTGTGTGAGGCTGATGGCTCTCTGACACTCTCCACCCAGTGCCCAGGTGGTCTGTGGAGAAGACAGCAATATGAGACAAACACCATCATTAGGTACTTAACCGCTCTGCTGTCGAGACCTTGTCCAAAGGATCTGCTCCTCTCCAGAAGTGGAGAAAACTTGCTGCTTGCTGGAGAGGGAGAAGAGCATCAAGGTCAGCAATCAGACAAGCCTGCAAGTGTACCAGCAGTAGCCACTTGCCAGCAGTGAGCAGAGGGACTGCAGAAGGAGCAGCCATCAGAGCAGCAGGGCCACAGACCCATCAGCTGCAGTGCTGACTGTTTGTGAGAGTCACATCCCTTCCCATGCCCGGGGATTCCTGGAGAAGATAATTAAAGAGAAAGACATTTCCTATTAGTCAAGAGAATGAAGTCTCAGACCATTGCAATTTGGGATATTTCTGTAATTCTAACATAATTATACTTACTGGCAGGTTAGACAAGAGATACGGGTTACACTATGAAACACACAATTGAAATAAAATGTAAGTACAATAATGCCTAATGTCTTCTGAATGCTTACCACATGGAAGGCACTTTTATAACATAGTACATGGATTATCTCATTTAATACTCATAACAAACATATAAACTACATACTTGCTATGATTTGAATGCATATATCCCTCCAAAATTCATATGTTGAAACTTAAACTCCTAGGTGATAGTATTTCATAGGTGGGGCCTCTGGGAGGTAAGTAAGCCATGAAATCTCCATCCTCGTGGATGGGATTAGTGCCCTTACAAAAAGGCTTGAGGGAGCATTCATCCCTTTTTTGCCCTTTCACCATGTGAGGACACAAGAAGACACCACCGTGGAAGCAGAGAGTGAGCCCTTACCAGACACCATATCTGCTGCTGCCTTGATCTTGGTGTTTTCAACCTTCAGAACTGTGAATAATGAATTTCTATTACTAATACATTACCCAGTTGAAGGTATTTTGTTATAGTAGCAGAAATGGACTAAGATAATACAATTATGTTCAATTTACAAATGTGGAAATTGAGATTCAGTGAGATTAAATTCCCCGTCCAGCATCACACAGTTAGGATGTGGCAGAACTAGGATGGGAACCCAGGTGGTCTGATACCAGAGTATATGCCTGTGTCTGTCCCACACAGTTCTGCACTTCTCTGATTATCGTGTCTATCAAACCCTCTCTCTTAACTAGATGTAAAATCTCAAGGGCTGAGACTGTGCTTTGTGCTTATCTAAAGCAACTCCAAAGTCACCTAACAATACTGGGCATGGAGTGCCCCTCTGGGCAAGGCTTCCAACAGGTAACCTGTACTCTGTTGCCCTAATGTGCTACCTGCCGTGTTCCTCCTTCACTACTGCTCCTCCCATACACACATATGTCACCCATGCATTTCAGACACCTGGCAGTACTAGGTTGCACTAGGTAGCCTAGTACTTCTCCAAGCTACCCATCTTGGGTAGTCTGCCACCTAACCAGATCCTGATTGTCTCATATTCCAATATGCTCCTCTTCCTTCAGTAGAAGGCTCCATTACTTCAGTATAACAGATCGTGGTCAGCTGAATCAAGGAAAGAAATCCAATTAAGATAACTCAAGTAAGCCTGAAATTATTCAATAATTATTTATTGATTTTTTTTTTTTTCCAAGCACTATAATGGACAATGTATAAGACTAGGTTTCTACCTTAATAACCTAATAGTCTAGTCTAGGAGATGCAACATTTGTAGTAAGAACTATAAAATTAGGCAAAATGGATTAAGTATTCATTTTGTGGTATAAAAGGAGAATTCAGAAAAGGGAGAAATCACTTTGACCTTGAGATGATGAGGCTTCGTGAAAATGGCATTTGAGTCCATCTTTGAAGTGTTGACATAGCTTAGAAAAAATATTTATGGGAAGCAGTGGAGGTCATTCCAATAAGGGAATCCTTTTACCCCTTCCAGGATCATTTGAATTTTTAAAATGGATGTCTTTTAACTGAAATCGATCTCTAGTGGGTGAAACTGGGAAAAGGGAATGTGAAGAGAACTGTCATTTATGGGGTTTCTGTTCAGCACCCCACACTATGCTAGTCACTTTGCCTCTTTTACCCCATTTAAGTTCATAGCTCTGTGGACTGGCCATTATTATCTGCATTTTTAGAGAAGGATATTGAGCCTACAAAGTTAAGTAAGTTACCAAGGCCTGGGAGCATGAGAAGAGAACTGGAGAAATAGGAAGTATGGATGGATCCTTGCTTAAGACTGTCTCAGAAGCAGAAAAGTGATGAATGCTGGTGGCGATATTGCTGGACAGTTCCAAGTTAATAGATGGCCGAGCTGGGAAGAAGATTCAGTTCTTGGGTGTAGAACTGGACTGCCCTCAGCCCAACTATTTTGAAATGCATACTATGGAGCATTACTTTAAAATATGGAAAATGGAAAAAAAATTAAAGGAAGAGGAAGAGTTCTATGGGCAAATAAGACTGGGAAACTACATTATAGTTAAGCAGATCTCACTACTGTAAGCGTTCTTAGAATTTTACTGTTAATAAACATTAAGAATCTCCAAGAGGGGGCATAGACTGCATTATTTCCTCAACTGGACCATGGAATTGGATTTTGTGGAGCATCTCCGGGATCTGTTTATCAAATATATCTTGTAGAGTGCTGCATTATGTTCCAGACATAGCAGAGTTATAGGTGGTATAAAGCAAGAGGAGAATGAAGAGGTGACTATTTAGGACCCAGAAACCTTTCTTGTTCGTGTTGAAGCATAGCAATCAGATTCTCTAGCTTCAAGTCAGGTCAACCTTGGCTGAGCACATCATAGGAGCTCAATCGATACTTAGAGAATTGAGTTGAATTGGAGAATGCAGCACATCCTCTCATTTCACCAGAGGTGTTAACAATAGCAGAATTATTTAGAGAGAGTAGCTGTGTGAGGGGCTGCCCTGGCAACGCTTTGATCTGTCTGCTCTGGAGGCAGCAGAAGGTCATGTTGTGGGGGTCCTTCCTCTCTGCACAATTCAATAGAAAAATTCCAGAATTTCTCTTCCTATTCAGGATCATCTCCTCCCTTTATCCCCAGCCTCAAATTGTAACTTAGTCTTATGATGTGTGTTCTTAGTGTTTCAAAAGGAGGCTAGTTTGCAGCTCTCTTTTCATTAAACATTTATATGGTAGTTCACTTTAAAAAAATATTTTTCTTCAGGCTTATCCAGATATAATTGCAACACTGTAGTCTTTATTTGAGCTGCAAAACTCATAGCATTTATGTGGAAAATGAAGCCACCAGAAATTTGAGTCCAAATACTTTCTTGAATTATCAGGTAGACAGAAAATAAGATTTTAAAAGCAAAAATGGAAGAAGTCTGAACTACGTGATTTCAAATTTTATCCAGTTACCTTTTCAGTTTTTAAAAAATGATGTTTCTATACTTGGCTTGTTTCACTTAACATAATGTTCTCTAGTTCCACTCATGTTGTTGCAAATGGCAGGATTTCAATTTTTATGGCTACATAATATTCCATTGTGTAAGTCATAGAGTGGGATTGGAATGTTCCTAACGCAAAGAAATGTTAAATGCCAGGGGAGATGGCAATTGCCCAGGCAATCACCCTAATTTGATTAATTCATATTGTATGCTGGTATCAAAACATCATGTGAACCCTATAAAGATATACAACTATTATGTATTCATAAATTTTATTGAAAATAAAAAATAGGAAAATGTTAAAAAATAGAAAAATAGTGGCTTTTTTCAGAGTATGGCAGGGAATAATAATGATAGCTTTATTTAGATGGTATTTTTAGTTTCTCAGAAGATTTTAAATATCCATTATATCACTAACCTTGATTATTGCTCCAATTCTGTGAAGTAAAATGTCAATTATTAATTGATCTCCATAGCATAGAAGAGGAAACTGAAACCTGAGAGGATAGTGACTTAATAGCCATAAATCTATTTATTCAAAATACCTATTGAGCAGTAATATATGCTAAGCACTGCACTGGAACCTGGGAATATGAGGTTGAAGATAAATAATATACTGTCCCTATCTCCAAAGATCTAACAGTCGAAGGAGAAAAACCAACATGCAAATGGTGAACTGGAATCTGTTGAGAACACAGTGACAAGTTTGGCTCACAGTGTGAGGGAGCATCTCTTGCTCAGTGAGATATGACAGATACATGCTGAATTCAGAGCAGTGGTTCATGAACAATTGTGTGTACCAGAATCGCCACAGAGTGCTGGACCCTGTGCCCAGAACTTCGGACTCAATAGTTCTGGGGTGGAGCCTGAGAATTTGCTTTTGAGAGTTCTTAAAGGGTAGTCCCCCACTGATGTAGGGACTGGTTAATGCAGGGCCTTAGAAGTGTGACAAAAGTTGGATTCATCATAAAGGGACAGGGAAAGGGTATCAAGGCCCCAGATGAAGGTCCTTAAATTATCTTGAGAGCCCAGTGATATAAGAAATCATAAATTTTTAATGAGATTAGTACTTCTCCACCATGTTGCTACCAAGGTTAGGGAGCAGGGAAGTGGAGAAATAGGAAGTATGAAGGGATCCTCACTTAAGACTGTCCCAGAAGTGGAAAAGTGATGGATCCTGGTGACAGTGTCTTCCCGGCTTTCATTTAGGTAGGAGGGAAATTTTTTTCCCCAGTTATTTTTACACTGTGAAATAATGAGACTAATTCTCAAAGCTGCATATCTATGGAGGTGTCTTGAGGAGAAGAGACAGGCTTTGTACCCACCACTCATTGCTTCAAATAGAGCAGTTATGCTTTCATTTTATATTGTATCTGTTGGGACGCCTTGTGATAAGTCATTTTCAGGAAAGGTTCTACAGCCAAATGGAATTTGGACATAATGAAACTAGTATAAAAGGAGAGGTCAAGGATTTGGGGATGAGTTTGGTTGAAATGGGGGTTCTCTGTAGTCCCAGTCATAACTCATGCTCCTGCTTGCCAAGGTGAAATTTCCTTTGTGTAGCAGTGATTCTGGAATAATGTTTTCATGGAGAAAACCCAAGTGAGAGATAAACAGCTGTCTGCCAGTGAAAAGGTTATATACAATTACTCCTAAGGGCTTTGGGAAAGCAAGAAATGTGTAGCCCTTTTAGCTGAATACTGTGTCCAGGGGTCATTTGTTTATTGGGAACATTAGGTAATTAGTAAATTTGCTGGCCCAGTTGGCATTTGTCTTATTGATCCCCTGATATTTTGTAAATGTTTTCATTCATGTAATGCTATTTGCTCTCCCTATATAGCCTTTCTAGTGTGTTTCTACAGAAAGTATTTGAGGAAAAATAAGAGAATTATATATAAATGTACCTACCAGAGCAAGGACGAAGTAGGGGCAAGATAAAAGTGATGTCATAATTTAAGCCATTATTTCCAAAATATATTTGGAAAATGAATCATATTTTGTTAAAAATAAGATGTGTAGATTTTGAACCACTAAATCAAAATTTAGTGGGGGGCGCCTTGAAATTGTATTTTTAACAAGTTCCCAGGTGATTCATTGAAGTCAACTCATTGTTAGGCATTTAAAAAACCACAGCTTTAGGCCACCAAGGCACCTTATATATGGCCCTATTTGATGTATTCAACCAGGAGCAGTCTACAATGCACAGAGCTATGGACAACCTGTGGGGTGGGGTAGCCTAACCTTAGGCTGGTACCACTCATTTGCCACCACCACTTTTATTTGCCCGTATGTTCAAAATAAAATATATTCCCAACACAAAATACATTCAAAGTAAATATTCACTAATGATACTCTGGGTGAACAGGAAGTAAACCTGAAAAATAAATATAGTTTACATAACTACCCTCAGAGGAAAATATAAACTAATTCCTGGCTTGCAAAAGTTGCTTCATCCTTAAATATTTAAGAATAGTGCTATGGTCTGAATGTTTGTGTCCCCCTGCCCCAAATTTCTATGTTGGCATCTAATTGCCAATGTGATAGTACTGAGAGGTAGAGTTTTATGGGAGATGATTAGGTCATAACGGCTGAACCCTCACAAATAGGATTGGTGCCCTTACAAGTACTGATTGCATTAATGGAGCTACAGGTAGTACCCTTACAAAATAGTCCCAAGGGAGCTCATTTGCTTCTTCCGCTATTTGAGGACAACCCAAGAAAGGGCCCTCACTAGAACCTGATCATGCTGGCATGCTAATCTTGAACTTTCCAGCCTCCAGAGCCGTGAGAAATAAATTTCTGTTGTTTTTAAGCTACCCAGTCTATGGTATTTTGTTATAACAGCTCAAACACATGAAGACAAATGAGTTTCAGCATTTTGATGCTGCTGAGATAATGCAGTTGCTATAGCATATGCAGAGAGTATGGGAATAGAGAATAATTTAATTATATCACCTTTTTAATCCCTCAAAACAATTCTGCAGGGTAGCATTATTACCTCTTACACAGAGAAGGGGGAACTGAGGCTCAGCATAAATAACTACCTCATTATCACATACCAAGTAACTAACAGCATCAGGGCTCAAACTCAGATCTTTCTGAGTCCAAAGCCTATGCTTTCCCACTACCTCATGTACTGCCTATGCAGCTTATCATGTTTCTTGCCACCATTAACACTGATAAATGCCAAGATGCATTGTTAGAAAATATTAATAGTAGTGTAGCTGGGATTGCTTGACTAAGGCTCCTCAGAAGGTGGGTGATTGTAAGCATGGAACCTACGGAACACAGAGGATGAGAGCAGGCACTATGGATTCAAGCCTAAGTTTCAATACACCCAATACTGATGTTCATCCCTCAGTTTTCTCATCAGCAAAATGGACGTAATTGGACGTAATTATAATATCTACTCAGAGGGTTGTTAAGAGAATCACATGCTATAATACATGTAAAGCACTCAGCACAGAGGTAGGAGAATAAAAAGTGTTGAATACATTGAGCAAGTTGGAGTCATTACCGTCCTCAGGTAGTGATGCAGGCCCAAATGGCCCAAGTCCAGGATGGTGTGAGAGGTCATATTCTGGTGTCTTTTTATTAAAGTATTTTATTTTTTTCCAAAGCAAGAGCTTTTCCTCATTTTATTAATGAAATCATATATTTTTTTCAGGGTAATTCTGGTTCCGTAAAATTTAATGATTCTTGATAAATGTGATTTTAAGCTATATGGTTAAAAATAGTTTGACTTTGTACGGTCATAAAGCAGAGTCTTTTAATGCAAAGGGCTTGAATTTTGATTCTTACAGGATTGAGCCCAAATGTCTCCACTAATTGTTTGAACTTGGGCAGTTTTTTCGACACTCAGTTCCCATCTGCAAAATAAGGGTAATACTATTTATGTCAAATAGTTGTTGTGAGGATTAAATTGTGAAAGGATCTAATAACATGTAAAATACTTGACAGTTAGTAGAGATTTTTAAAAATGTCTTCTGCAGCAAGTAACAGAAAACCAAGAAAACAGAAAAAGTGC
Organism: Eulemur rufifrons; assembly: GCF_041146395.1. NCBI lineage: Eukaryota > Metazoa > Chordata > Mammalia > Primates > Lemuridae > Eulemur > Eulemur rufifrons. The sequence continues at coordinate 52,735,219 of NC_090990.1, forward strand.
CTTATACACATTGTGTCTTTGTTTGTTCAGGTGACTATAAAAAACTACCACAGACTAGACAGCTCATAAACTTATTTTTCACAGTTCTGGAGGCTGGAAAGTCCAAGGTCAAGTAACTGACAGATTCTGAGTCTGGTGAGAACCCATTTCCTGGTTCATAGATGGCACCTTCTTGCTGTGTCCTCATGTGGTGGAAAGAGTGAGGGTTTCTCTGGGACCTCTTTAACAAGGGCATTAATCCCATCCATGAAGGCTCCACCTTCATGTCCTAATCATCTCCCAAAAGGTCCCACCTCCTAATGCCATCATGTTGGAGGACAGGACTTCAATGTATGAATTTGGTAGGGACAAAAACATTCAGACCATAGCAAATGGGGTTCTATTTTTTTTGATAAAATTTCTGAGGAAGACAGTTGTTGGCATTAGACCAGCTGCACTGTAAAGATCACAGACACTTAAACTCTCCTTCCTTTCTACCAGCCTTGGAACATTATCTTTCATCCTAATGTTGTTATATCATGATCACAAGATGACTTTGGCAACATCAGACTTCAGTTCCAAGAAAGAAGAAGAAAAAAGAACATTAAAAAGTCTTCTCTTCAGGAGACTTGGGCTTTATATACATAAATAGAATCTCCCACAAGCAGAGTATCCTTTTACTGATTGTTGGCCAGAACTGTAGACCAAAACATGACCAAGGGTAATATAGTTACCATGATTCATCATTTGGGCCAGAGCAAGGAAGGATCTAACCTATATGGGATAAAAAGTTCTCATCCAAATCACTGAAACAATCAGAGTTTTATTATTCAAGAAGAAGGAGGTTGAGTGGGTGAGGAAGATGTTAAGTAGGCCATACACAGTAACTACCATCCTAGTCATTCAACAAAAGCTACTTCTACTCTCCCCTTATCTAATAAAAATAAATAAATTTATAAATAAAAAAATCTAGTTCCAGTTTATAAGTCCTGAAACATATCTTGCAGAAATATAAATTTTGAACCCACAATATACTATAGGATCTAGAAAGTTGTTGCCCTTAAAAAGAGGCAGATTTTCAAGAAATTCGTTACTAATTTGGGTCAGATTTTTTAGGCTAGATTCCGAAGAATGGATTTTAATTTAAATGTTTGAGGAGATTAATTGCAACCAGTGGGCCACTTTGAAAGAATGCTGTTCTGGGCTAGAGGCTTAGATAACAGAACTATCTGGGAGAGTAAGATTTTCCTTAGATCTTTTTTCAGAATTGCATTAGTCAGACACTGTGAATGGTGGAGGGAAGAGCTGGAGACATAGCTGAGTATCAAGGATTACCTCTTCTCATGTGGTCATGTGGGAAGGTTTGGCTTAAAAAGCCTGGACACCCTTCACTGTAGGTCTACCCAAGCCAAGATCTGACTCCTACTTACACTTCCAGCCTCAAATCTCATCCTACTAACCCTCCCTCTGCACCACGGCTCCTTGCCTCTTCTGACACTCCTCCCTAGGCTAGGTCTCCCTGTTGCAAACTGCCTGAGCACCTGGTACTTTCTTTTACAGTACATACACACTTGTGATTAATTCATTGGTTACTTGTATAATTATAGTTTACTGTCTCTCCTCCAATAGAACACAAGCTCCTTGAGGTGCTGTATGCTCAGCACCAACAAATGCTTGATGGATGGTAAGCAATCTATAAATGTTTATTTTTGAACATATATATTAAATATTTAGAACACCAATTAAGAAATCTATTTGAAAATCCAAATATACTGACAGATTGGGAAGGAGGGAGTGAATTTTCGCTTCATAAAATAATTTCCCAGAGGAGTCTTTTAAACGTGGAGCTTCTCTCAGGCATTTAAAATAGGGTTTGATTTACCAGAATTTGATTCACATTACTTTTCAAGAACACATACACACACACCTAATGCAGAGACATATGCTATAAACACACCCTCTAAATTCTTTCTTTCCAGGCACAACTCAAAGCCAATTATGGGGGGGGGGGGAAGGAAAAGAAGGGAAAAAAGCAAGCTAGTTCCTAAATACCAGCCCAATGATCAACAGAATTGATTATTGATAAGAATGATCAGATGTCTCCTAAGGAAATTAGGATAGACATGCATGGTCCTGCAATGATCCTCCTACCCTTGCTTCTAACCATGGGTATAGTTTTGAGTCAATTCTGGGCCATAAATCTATTCTGTGCAGGACTAGAATGTCGTTCCTCTCTGAAACAAGCCAGGTGGGCTGCTGTGTGTGTGTGTGGAGGGGAGGGGTGGGGAGGAGTGGCTCTGGAATACTAAGACCTGGGAAATAATGGGAATGGCAGGTAGCAGTCCCTGAGCATGCGGTGTGTGCCACACCCCCCCGACATACACTGTACTTGGATCATTCCTTTTAAACTTTGAACTCCTGTATGCCACTTACTCACTTCATAATTTTTGGAAAGTCATTTGATCTCTTATCATTCTGGACCCCCTCAACACATGACCCTTGCTCTTTACTACCTCACAAAATAATTTTGAGGCCCAGAAGAGATTGTGGATGTGAATGTACCTTGTCATCTGTGAAGCACTCCAGAAATATGACGTTTAACTATGCTTTGTATTTACTTACGTATTTTACATATATAATTTTATATGTGTGTAATACATGTTTATTTATGTATTTTATATTTGTATTTGTGTTTGTATTTATTTTGCTTCAACAAACATTAAGTTAGATGTATACTCAGGTTATAATGGTAGCTGAGAAGCCATCTACCTCACCAAGCCATGAGGTTAAGAAAAGGCTACTTGGATAAAGAAAGTCCAAAGTTGCTTCTCAAAGGATAAGGAAGAGTTGCCCAAGCAAAGTGGAGTGAGGGAGTCAGCGAATACCAGATAGAGGGAACAAAATGTGCAAAACTATAAAGGCCTACAACAGCAAGGTTTGCACTGGGAAGTAAAAGCAGTTTAGTATTACTAAATATAGGACGTGTGCCAGGGAGGCTTAAACAGTGCGGCTGGAAAATTGGATGAGGGCCAGGCTATGTTGGGTGTTCTGTACTGCTGTGGTCTGAATGTTTGTGTCCTCCCCAAATTCACATGTTCAAATTTTAACCCCAGCGTGACAGTATTAGAAGGTGGAAGCTTTATAAGGTGATTAGGTCATGAGGACAGAACTCTCAAGAATGGGATTAGTGCCCTTACAGAAGCAGCCTGAGGGCAACCTCTTGCCCTTTCTGCCATGAGAAGGCACTTACTATGAACCAGCAGGTGAGCCCTCACAGGACACGGAATCTGCTGGTGCCTTGATCTCGGACTTTCCAGCTTCTAGGATTGTGAGAAATAAATATCTGTTGTTTATAAGCCAACCAGTTTATGGTACTTTTGTTACGGCAGCCCAACAGACTTAGATACGTGACCTAATTCAGGTCCTGTGTTTGATCTGTATTTATAAGTGATGAAGAACAAACTAATGGTTTTAAACAGAGGAAGGACATGTCCATATCTGTATTTTAGAAGGATCAATCTGGATGGGGCATGAAGGATAAATTTGAGGGGAACCCATTAAGGAAAGTCAAGAGGCTAATATAGTAATTGTAGCCCTGATTTAAAAAAAGAAAAAGGCCTCAATTGGAGTGATGGTAATAGTGATGAAGAGGAGGGAAGGGATTTCCTAAATATATATATATGGAGGGGGAGATTCTCGTTGGCAGGATCTGGTGACTGACCCAATATGGCAATAAAGAAGAAAAAAATAAATTAAAGTCCATGATGAATCCAAGATCCATAAAAGCTTTTCTGGATAGATGGATAGATAGATGGGTGGATGGGTAGATAGATGGGTAGATGAATGAATAATTTGTGTGTGTAAATGCTAAAAGAGTGACATTTGGCTCTCTATGTCATGGGGTACCAGAGATTTAATTTAATTTTTACTCTAAGTCTGGTTACTCAGTCAAATTAGTCAGTCACTCAAATACCAAAACCCGTGAACCCTGCCATGGTACCAGGCACTGTACTAGGCTATGTTGGGATGCAAAAATAAGTAATTCTTGCCACTCCCTTTGAAAGGTTTACACTCTTGGTAGGAAAACATGACTTATAGATAAAAAATTCAAAGCAGTCTGGGGGAAAATCACAGATGCAGAAGATTTGTGGTTCAAGTCCTCAGACGTGAGAGCTTGGATAAGGTGGCCTGGATGGTTTCCTGTTGCATATTCAACTTTAGTTGTAGCAGGGGGAATGGAAGGAGTTGAGGGGGTGCAGGGATTGGTAGAGCTCAGTTTGAAGTTTGGAAGCAGGCTAGCTTGTCTGGAGATGCTGTCCCTCTTGTCTAGTCACATATGGAATATGCTGAGTGATCCAGCTTTTGCAAAGACCTCTTTAATCTGTCATAGCAGATCTCTGCAGGGGCCTTTGGGACCTTCTAAATGTTTTAGCTGTCAAATCATTTCTCTTCCCAGTTGAACACTGAATCCCAGTATATGAAATAGATAAAAGGAGACCTGAACTTATTGAAGTGGAGGGGAGGGACTGGACCCTGTTTGTTTCACCATCTCAGAGATAGGGCATCTCACCTAGGAGAGCCCCGAGGAAACTCTAGTGCCCTAAAAACCTCACAGTTTGGAAACCATTGATCTAATCCAATCCCTTCATTTTATAGATGGGAAAACTGGGACCCAGAGAGGGCCTGAGACTTGCTCAAAGCCACATACACTAATATCTCCTGACTCAGTAGACCTAAACTGTAAATGGAGCTCATATTTCCTGGGGCAGGGCTAAACTAGAACAGTTGCTGCATCCTTGGTTTCAGACAGGCACCTTGTTAAATCTTACACTGTCCAGTTTTTGACTCTTTTGGACACTTTGAAGTTGCCATTGTTCTGGGGATATCCAAAGATTCTGCAAAAGCACTACCTGGTTTCTGATTAAGGCTGGTTCCAAAGCCACCTACCAGGCTTCCCTTTTGTAAGCAATGGCCAGAATAAGGAAGTATTAGCATTCATCAGTGGGCACAGTCATCATGAGCCTTGTACTGTCTTAGAGAAGCGCTAATTTCCCCTGCTCTGTGTTCTGAGGAAAATATCCCCATTTTGACAGATGTTCTAATTCAACAATTAGCAACGACTATGACATGCAAAAATTACCAGTTGCTAAAGCTCCACTTAGCCAAATGGGAGACATGGAGTATTTTTATACTCAGCAGCCTTGGGCTGTGTAGCTTGAAACACACACTTTGCCCAGCGTTTCTCTGGCTTGTGTGTTTCACCACTGACTGTAATTTATTTTTAAATATTCTAAAAATGTACCTATCCCCAAAGCTTCTGGGTGGTGGGAGGAGAAAAGAAAAGCATGAGATGCTGTATGAAATGGCACCCACTAAAGGGCTTCCTTCTCAGCCCTCGGTACCATTAGATCGTGGGAAAGGCTGACAGCCCTTTAGCCAAAGGGCAGCTTTGTTAAGACATTTCTGCTCCAGCAAAGGAGTGGTCCCTACCTTAGCACTTAGGATTCTGGATAAAATCAAGACAGGAGATTTAGTTGGTTTCAATGCTCCCAGCTCTGCTCTCTGTAATCTTTCCTCCCCTCATTACTAATAATATTCTTTTTCCATTCGTCCACTGCACCCAGATCTTTGTCACACCTCCAGTTTTCCCTCCAACAAAGTCTTCTCTCCAAAAAAAAAATCAATCTCAGTATTTTGAAATAACTACAGGACCTCAAGGATGGAAAATCACAGATAGCTATAATCTCTAAACCTTTGGGACTACACTATTTCGGTAAAATAGTATTTTAATACACACATACATATGTTTATGTCCCTATCTTCATACATCATAAAAATGAATAGGTACACATAATATAAGTGTGCTTATAAAATACATGCACAACATATGCCCCCAAAATATTAATAGCTAATGCAAATAGTTCAAATAGTTTTTGTTATAATTTTAATAATTTTGGCAAACTTGTGGCCAATTCTGATTTGAGTATAGATATTAACTTTTTAATGTGATTAATAAAGACCTTATAGCAAGGATAGGAGAATTTTTAGTTATACCATTTCCTTGTAGTTAGATACTGCATGAATTATTTGTGTTACCTTCACTATGCAGTTCCTCAGAGGGGATCATTATAAGCCACAAGTGCATTTTGTGAGGGTTAGTTATCAGCTAATCTACTCTGCACACCTGCTTTGTGTAAATGAGAATATGTGGCAATAACCCAAAGGCAAACCCCACTGCCAACCTTTCCACCTGTGAAGTCCTGCTCTCTAGCATGTACTTCATTACTGACATACAGCCTCCCCTCATGAGATGGGTCTCAATCTGCATATTAAACATTAGTATTGTTTCTCTTTGTTTTTTCATCAAAAATAAGTTTCATATTCGTTTCCCATTCTTCAGTTGCTCATTTTGCATATTCCATTTTGGAGGCTGTGGATGGGCCTTGGTGGGTGGGCCCCGCTGTGTGCACATCTGGATTGACGGACTGAATGGTCTGCTTTGGTCGTGAGGCCTTGGAGAGAGGTTGTATACAACAGGGGCAATACTCCGTGGTCAAAACCCGATTTCTAGGAGTTGAGGGTCACATGCAATCAAATAGAAATCCTTCAAATCCATATTTGCACATTTGCACATTTTCCATGCCCAGGAAGTCATGGCCAGACTGGCTATAAATAAGCCAGCCAGGTAGTAAACTGACCTGGCTATGAAAGTGCTAAATTCTAAAGGTTAGTGGGACTGTCTTTCTGACTTGATCCCAGATCTCCTCATAACAGTCTGTGAACCGTTGTGTGCATGTGTGTGCTCTCTCTCTCTCTCTCTAATGGTATGATTCTCTCACTTCTTTCTGGCAATTGGGTTACCTGCTGTTTTCTTCTGCTCACCCATAGTCTTTCAAAGAGAACATCCCTTGCTCCCCACGTCCTGCTCCTTGTCAATCCCCATGGGTTCTACTCCACATGCCTCTCTCGTTTGCTCTTCTCTGTCTTCACTGTTAGCACCCTGACTTGGGGCTCATTATCTCCGGCCCGAACTGGTATGACACCCCCACATTATTCCCGCCTCTCATTGTCCCTCACACAAATCTCTTCTTCACACCACCACTGCCTCCAAATATGCCGCTGCTTTGCTTGGAAATTTCTAACGGCTCCTCCACTGCCTGTGCCATTAACTAATCAGCAACTCAGGTTGGCATTCACATTCAGTACCGTATGTGATCAATCTGTCTATTCTGACTTCCTGCACTTGTCTCTTAAATTCTTTATTTTCCAGACAAGTGAATCCTTCTATTCCTTTAACAAATCCCACATTGTCACACCTTGTGCCTTGGTTACTAGTTTCTTCTGCCTGAAATATAATCCTCCACTTTCATGCTTTAATCCATTCATTCAACTGCTACTTTTTGAGCACCTACTACGATTTTTCAAAATCTCTCACCTGTAAAATGTCTACTTGTCCTTCCAGGCTGCATCAGATATAACCTCTTCTATTAAGCCCTTTTTGCCTTTGCAAAGCTATGTCATTTCTATGTCTTCTAAACGTCCTCAGTATTTTAATTTTGCTTTCCTTATGGCTGTGTTTTTTGTTTGTTTATTTTGTCGTATACTTTAATGAAAACCATGTAAGAAACACCTAGTCTGTGCCAAGCATTGGGATAGGTCAGATCAATTATATTTAATATTCTCAATGCCTGTGCTAGAACCATAATTTCATCCCCATTTTAAAAATTAGGAAAATAAAACTCAGAGAAATTAAGTAATTTTCCCCAGGCTAAACCACTAATAGATTCTAGAGATAGGAATCAAATGAAGCTTGTTTTCTTTCCTGATTTTAATCATTCCTTAAAGACATGGACTATGTCTTATTTACATCACCCTTTGGGACACTCATAGTACTTTCAAACAGAGCATACCTTGTCCCCACATCCTGCTCCTTACCAATTCCCATGGGTTCTACTCCACATGCTGGCTACAGCATATTAACTAAATATGGGTAAAACTGTATTGATTTAGTTCAATTCAATTGAACTGCACCCGAGGCACCTTGGGGAAGGAAAGTGAAAGGCGTTGGTGGTCTCAAAGTGCCTTTAGATTGGCCAGTCCCACCAGTACAGACCTTTTCCCACATATGTTATAAAAGGGCCTGAAATAACCCAGTCAGCCTCATTCTATATAGGTCTTAATTTTCTAGCTTTCCAGAAGTCGCTGCTGCCTAACTCCTGGCTGCTGCACAATCTGTTGTAGCTTTAAATATTCTCTATGTTAATGCTGATTACTGAATAAAGTGGCAATTAAGTTTTCATGGCATAATTTCTATGTTCCACTGGAACAGTACTAATAGTACATTGTGTCTGTCCCTTCCCAGAACCCACCTGTTTGGGGGGAGATGGCAGCAGGCTGGTGCTGTGGGCTGCTCAGGGAATTGCTGGTGTTAGTCAGGGATTTGATTACTGCATGGGGAGCCACAGAAGACCTGGACTACACGAGAGGTGAAAGGTGTGCACATTCTTTCAACTCTGCCCCACTGCAGTTAAATTTGTCTTAGAGAAAACCTCCTCTATGGCCTTTGCTATTTTATTTTTCTTGGTATTTCAAAAGGCATATGGAGTCATATATAACAGGCAACAGGCAGCACTACAAGCTTCCTGTAAAATTGTACCTGTGCCACGAGAACTGTCTCTCTGTGTCTTGTCTACCTCGCTACGTTTGCAGTCTTAGCCTTCATTTTCCCACGGTAGTTCTTCTCCCTTTCTCCCATTTTTTCATCTCTGCTCTCCTGCTTGGGGTCAAAACCTTCCTTCAGACTGACTCTTCATTTCCCCAGCCCATTGCTATTCAGGAAGCTGACTTCTGTTTCTCCTTGCTCTGGCCTCAGGCCCCAGCTCCTGGACTTCAGCCCAGTTCAGAGTCCTGACTACATCTTTCTAGCAAGCCCAGCCATGAGATATGCTGGGAGGTTAGTGGAAGGCAGGATGGGATGGAGCTAAGAATAAGAGAGAGAAGAACTGGAGCTGGGCATACTGGCCCAGCCACAGGGCTATCTGCTGGATAGCAAGGTTATCAAGTCAAATTCTACTTCCGCAGGAGCCTGGGAAAGGGAGCCAGCCTTAAGCCCAAGATAGTTGTATCTGGTGGGCAGTGCACAGAGATTAGAATCCTAGTTAGCGGCAATGTACAAAGTCAGCCTAATGGCAGCTTTGTCAATGCGAGTGGTTTGCATAATTCGGAGAAGTTTACTCTAGCCAAAGGTGAGTTAAGCAAAATGAGAAGAGGTTTGGGCTTTGGAGTTAAAAAGACTTGGGTTTTCCTGCTGATTCCAGACTAGCTCTGTGATTTGGGGCAACTTAATCTTTGTGAGCCTTAGTTTCATCACATGGAAATAGGGAAAATAATAATTACTTCATAAGGCAGTGGTGAGATTTAACTATGGCAAATACCTCATACAGGAGCTGACAGTAAAAGACAGTTATTCATATTATTGATGGTAGGGTCGAGCCCCCAGGAAAGGTGAGAGAGTACGGGCAGATAGTAGACAGAGGCTTGTGTTCAGGGTCTCCGCAGCAGAAATGAAGTGCAGATCAGGAAGCAAGGTCGGAAGACCAGGAATGGAGGTGGGGCACAGTGGGCAGGAGCCGTGGCAAGACAGCGTCAGGGCTCCCTGCACACCTGACTCAGACAAGACAAATTTTAGACCACACTAGCCAGTAGGTCAGAGGCTGCTACGGCCCTCCCTACCTTGGTCAGGTTTGGTCCAGGAATGGTGCAGGGAACACTTGGGCTATGCACAAGTAGGCAAGGGCTCAGAAGAGCAGGCTGCCTCTCAGGTTGATGGTGGGAGCAGCTGTCTGAGAAGCCATGGGAAAGGCACTGCCAGCAGTCCTGCCTGCCTGCACCTCTGCCAGGAGCTAGAGCAGCCACCTGGAAGCCCGTCCTGAGAGCCTGGAACGCAGGTGGTAATGGCACTGTACTAGCGCTTGTGTTGGAGGACCTGAGTACTCAGGGATTACTCGTGTTCAGAAAACAGCTTGGAACAGAGTAAAGTCATCCCCTAAGGAAGGAAGCAGATCAGGAATTAGGTACCAAGGTATGCCCCCTGACAAGGCCTTAGTGGTCCCTTCTCTGTTGCTTTTGCTGATTCTTGGCTAATTTCTCTATGTTTGGTCATCTGAGCTTCTCTGACAGCCATGATATAAGTGTGTATATGTATATTGGAAAGTCAAGGGGCATAGTAATCAAGTTGCCTAAATATTTTAAGGGCCCCATGATTGTAGTCTTTCTTTCTATATTACTCATAGTTTCTATAAGCATCCCTACACTAAACTTTAAACTCCATGAGAACTGGAAGTTCTGTGGAGCACAAAATAAGCACCTGGGAAATATTAATTGAAAAACTCATGTGTATTTCATGACTGTATAAGACAGTTTATTATATTATTTCTAATTTTTGCTACAACTCTATGCAATAGCATTAACTTAACTTTATAAACAATAAAACTAATATTCAGAGAAAGTCTATACAAAACAAGTGGTAGAGTTTGGAAATAGCCTGTACTCTAGCTCATATATCACATAATATGTCCAGATCTGAGATTTGGGAATATGGTTGTTCATTACTGGCTCTAATGTAGGAGGGAAACACCCAAGAATTCTGGAGTCAAATGGAGAGAATAAAGTGTCAGAGAGGGAAGAGGTAAGCATCTGCTGTTTCCAGAAATGACATTATAAACATTAGTGCTTTTGCCTGGTTTAATATTGCCAGATTTAGCAAATAAAAATTCAGGAATCCAGGTACATTCTAATTTCAGATAAACAGCAAATAATTTTTTAGTATATCTCAAATATTGCATGAGACATACTAAAAATTATTTGCCGTTTATCTGAAATTAGAATTTAATTGGGCATTCTGTATTTCAGCTGGCACTCCTACTCTGGTTTGAGCTGTGGGGTAATACCTAGGGCCACTGGTTAACACTGATGGGGATGGAGTTCTGGTTGAAGAGGTCACCTAGAAGTGGGACAAAATTTGTGTGCCTGTGTATCCTTTCAGTTGCTCAGGAAGCATTTTTTCAGCACTTGTCCCATACAAGGCACTGTGTAGGAGAGAGACATGTCTTGATCCCATGTTAATCCTCCTTTGGTGCTTCTGCTTAGAAGAGCAGAGGAATGTACATAAGTTACTGTGAAATTAGGCTGCGGATGATACGTGACACATTGTTGAGGGAGATGTAGTATGGCCTGGGTACAGGGAAGGCTTCTTGGGGAAGCATTTACCCCAGCTATGCATGGTCCAGTCTCATTTCTCTGTTCCCACTGCAAAATGATCTCCCAACGTGCAAGTCTGTATACATCCTTGCCCTTGCTTAAAATCCATCTCAATGGTCCCCATCATCTTTTAAACTAAATACCAAGCCCTTCTGCACAGGATAAAAGTCCTTGTCTAATTGAGACCCTGTGAACCGCCCAGCCTCACGCCCACTCTGGCCGGGCTGTGAAGAAACGTTCTGCAGCTTCAGTCATGCTCTCCTTGACCTCATACCTTCCCTCAAGTGGGTTGTCCCCCGATACGGCTTCAGCCTCTCCTCACTTGTCCAATTCCTATCGTCTTTTTTATGGCCACTAGGTATAAACACTGTCTAAGTAGCCAGCTCTTTACTAGATACTGAAATCACTTAATCCTGCAGGACTCAGTTGCAGAGCTGTATCTTCTTGAAGCACATCCCTCCTTGTCTGTGACTTTGTGGACTCTTCCCCTTAGCTTTTCTTTATCGAGGCCCCTGCAACCAGCTGTGGTCATTGTCAGTCTGCTTTTCCGTCCTTACTACAAAGTGAGCTCTTTGAATAGAAGGTGGCTTATTACTTTTGACTGTATCTCCAGAATCAAACACCGTGCCAGGCATGTAGAAAAACTTAGGCAATTGTTGTATGAATGAATGAATATTTTAAGGAAATTAGAAACCCCTTGTAATAATAACATCACTGCTAATAATGAAAGCTATCATTTACTGAGCCAGATGCTGTGTTTAGCATTTTATATTCATGGCTTTATTGAATACTCTCAGTGACTATATGAGGTAGAAACTTTTTATTATCTCCATTTCATAGATGAGGAAACAGAGGTTTTATGCTTTCCCAGGGTAGAGATGGAGCTAGCATTCACGTTTAAACACAAGTGTGTCTGACTGCAGAGCCCATGGTCTTAACCACTAGACAGTCCTGCCTCATAAATGTCCCATAAGGTTGTCATAATCTTCCCTAACCTGTGTCTCTTACTCTTTCCCTAGTGGGTTAAACTCACTTGTCATGTCTGACTGCTCAGGAAAACCCAGCTGGGCCAAAGAAAACGTCTCTGTTGGGAGATTCGGGGCTTATGCAAATATCCATACTGTGGGGAAGGCCTGCGGTGTTCCTTTGTGCCCTGTTTGTAATAAATAAGCCATGGCAGCAGGCTCAGGTCGTTAACAGAGACAGATGAAGCCAACCGAGCCGTCGCTCTGCACTTGGCAAAATGGAATCGCTGCTCTGTTGTGATGCTGCACCGCTTGTGGAGCAGGGTAGTGAGGGGATTCCACAGCTTCTATGTGCTTTCAGAGTGTGATCACACATGGCAGGAGAAATCGGGTAAAGCACTCACCGGAGCAGGCGAACGAGGGACTGGCTGGTGCAGTACCTGCATAGCAGAGTCACGTTTGGGCTCTATCTGCAAGTCCCTGCACCCCTCATATCTCAGGGTCCTCCTCTGTCAAATGGGGTGAGAGCATTGCACTAGAGCTGGGCTTTCCACAGCATGTCCTGATGTTCTCTGGTTCCATGGTATATCAGACGGCATTACGTGGTGGAAATCACTTCATGTTTAAAACAAAAAGAGAAATGTCTATTGAGACAAGGTTTGCTGTTACTGTTCCCTGTGTGTTTTTTTACTGCAGGATTTCTCATTAGCCTTTACGCGCTAATGTAAACTACTAATCTCCCAGAGATGATATACTCCATATACTCCATTTCCCAAACTTGATCACCAAACTGCATTTTCAAAGATCTTATTGTGAGATAGTTTCCCAGGACAGAGACTAGATGGTGTCTGGGGTTATCTGTCTGAAGGACAGCTGGACTGCCACTTTTGTTTGCTAGGGAACACCTAGGGATAGGGTGGCAGAGCTGATTTATCTTGTTGCGGGGAGTGGACAGAAGGACACACAAATGTACTTTTTTGGTTTAAAAGCTCTTTGCACATCCTAAAATCCTGGCAGAGACAAATTAAGATTTACATTACGCTTTGAGAAATAGAGTTTATGCCCATATTGAACACATATTGTACCAACCATTTTGTATAAATTTTATATAAATTATCTTAATTTTTACAGGACTCCCACAACGGTTGTGCATATTACACAATAGATGACATTCATAGCCTTGCCTGAAATATACATATTATTGTTCCTACTTAACTGATAATTAAACTGATGTCCAAGCAGCTTAAGGATCAGAAAAGTGAATAAGCACAGGAAGTGGGATACAAATCTAAGTCTTTTTCTATTGAAGTGCCAAAGATAATTTTATTTGCTCACAGTACTTCTGATGATCTCACTCGAGGTCACTCCCACGGCAGCAGTCATCTGATGGCTCAGCTGGGGCTGGGCGGCTTAACACAACCTTGCTGTCATATCTGATGACAGTTGCTGATTCACAACAGGACCCCCCACCCTGTTTCCAACAAGCAAACCTGGGATTCTTCACATGATGGTGGCAGCGTGCCCAGGCCTCTTGAGACTGAGGCTTAGGAACTCTTACACCATCACTTTCTCCACATTCTGTTACACAAACCAAGTCATAAATCCAGCCTGGATTCAAGGGGCAGGAAATGAACTTTCATTTTTGGTGGTAGGAACAGCAAAGTCACAATGCAGAAGGGCCTGTGGACAGGAACTATTGAAGTCACCTTTGCAAACACTCATCCAACCTTTTAGCAGACACTCCTTAGAGTACCAGCTTGGGCAATGCCCTTTTTCTGAGAGTCTGTCTCCTTGTTTGTGGGATGGGGCTAACCCTTGTCCCCTAGAAAGCTGATTAGACAAGAGACAGTCCCCTACCCCAGAAGGAGTCAATTCATTGCCAGAGTTGAGGCAACCAGATTCTTTTCCTAAGAATGTTAAATTGTGAAGCAAAGATATAAGCTAGTGAGTCAGTGGTGCTGGAGTCAAAAGCCACTTGATGCAGTCATTTTTCTTCCATAATCGTGGAAAATAAAAGATATCCCATTCATTTGTTCATTGAAAAACGTTTACAGCACACCCATTGTGTGCTTGGCACTGTGCTAGGAACTGGGCCCATTCATCTGAGAAAGAATAATAAAGGCATCTGCGCAGGGATGAGAGACGGTACTCCACACATTTCCAAAGAGGCAGTGGCTCTGGTTCCAGAACCTGGTGATGCCTGGTTATATATACACTGTTGTTTGTTTTAAGTTGCCTCTCAAACTGTATAATCCAACTTTTACTTTCCTTAAGCTCGTAGAAATGGGTTCTGTTACTTGCATCTAAATGAGCCTGGGTATCATATTCCGATGAAAGAAGCTAACAGTTGCCCTGTATTGGCAGAGAGAACATAATATTGGAACAAATTGTCTACTATTCTGGGACTTTTAAGAATTAGTACCTGGGCGACATGGTCATTTGGATTCGGCGACAGGAGGACTTTAAGATGTCAGGCAGATTCTTCTTTATTTTTATATAGCAAGACATTTCCAAATATACTGAATTTCCTACTTCCTTATTGGTCATAAAAGGATTCAGAAGGAAATGAGTCTACTTTTCTGATAATGATTATCTATTCAACTTTCCCCTGATTATTGTTTGAGTGCCTACTGTGTGCCAGAAACCATTCTAGGCACTTAAGAAACATTAATAAACCAAATTGACAAAAGTTTCTGACCTGATAGAGCTTATGGGCTATAGCACATTGTTCCCAAGTTATAAAAAATGAGAAAAACATAGAGGTCATTTTTAACTCTTTTGATCTATTTAGAAATAGATCTTTACTAAAATAGTTATTTTCTAGAGTAAGTATTTTCTTATTGAGAACTCCAATAGTCAGCAACATATCTAGTATTTAAACATTGTAGAATGTACAAGTGCAGTGGAAAACGAAAAACAACATCAAAGATATTAGAAAGAATCCAGTGACATTGACATGCTAATTATTTCTGTGAAATAATTCACTGCCTTCCTCTGCTGCAAGATTGAGTCTATACCCTTGGCTAGAGAAGTGCTGAGCTGCCTCTTGTATTGGGATAGAACTGGTAAGGTCAGGGGATAATATATAATAATGCAGAATTTGGGGCATTGTAATTCATCTATTGTATGAATGCTAAGAGCCTGATTTCATTCTCATTAGTCCTAGGCAGTCTTTGTTTCTTCTCTGGCAATTATCATTGTTAATACAGATTTCAATCAGTTGCTTCTTCTGTCTTCTGGGGAAAAAAATCTACTTAGTTTTTTAAAGTATTTTTAAAAATTAAGAATCTTAAACATTTCTTGAGCTGTTTTTACATGGAAGAAGCTTTGACTTTAAAATAAATGTGGCTTCTTTTATAATAGTCAAGCTGTTTCTTCTCAGATGGCTGAATTTGAGTCTCTATTCTGGGAGTTCAAACATTAATATATTTTCTACATAGTCTGCATGCCTAGCTATTATACTCACAAAAGAATATTTACTAAATCAGTTGTCATAACAAACTCTTACCCCACCAGGATACTGAAAACACCTTTATAATAGGGGGATATGGAACATGACAGATAATAAATAGGTATAGAGATAGAGATATAGAAATATATAGATAGTTAGAGATATATAAATAGAGCTTTTGATGTTTATGTTGTATTTGCAGTCCGGGGAATCATTATCCTCCTGGTGGACCCTTTGAAACCTTAATCAGAACAGCTGAAGTTGTGCCTGTGCTTGGTACTATTCCTTTTTCCTCAGCCCACACAAACAGGTCTGCACAGTTGGCCCAGTCCATTAAAGGCATCACACAGAGAAAGACATCATGGACTAACTACTCAAAGGATGGACAGTGGTATAGCATATAGGTCTTGCAGATAAATGGACAGGTTTAGATCCAACCTTGGCCACTTACTGGCCATATGACCTCAGACAAAATGCTTTGCATCTCTAAACCTCGACTTTTCTCATTTGTTGTGTGGTCACCTTAATACCATCTAGTTCATAAGTACACTGTAACAAGTAAATAAAATAATTGAAAGCACAATGACATGGAGTAAGGCACTGTTATTGCTCCTGCAAGATGACAGAACAATAGTGAGGAGTAAGGAGATATAAATTAGCAGAACATAAACTTGTGGAATCTTTATTTTATTTTATTTCAGCTCATTACGGGGGTACAAAAGTTCAGATTATATATATTGCCCATTCCCCCCCATCCCCCCGAGTCTGAGCTTCAAGCGTGTCCATTCCCTAGACAGTGCACATCGCACTCATCATGTAGGTATGCACCCATCCCCTCCCCCCACCCCCATCCCCCCCCTAGTCAGAACTTCAAGCGTGTCCATTCCCCAGGCAGTGCGCATCGCACTCATCAAGTAGGTATACACACATCCCTTCCCCCAGCCCCCACCTCTGTCCGATACCCAATTGGTGTTATTCCCAAATGTGCACTCAGGGAAACCAGTTTGCTGGTGAGTGATTAGCAAAATGTGGTATATGTATACCATGGAATATTACTCAGCTATTAGAAACTTGTGGAATCTTAACACAGAAAAAGACCTTACTGATCAGCTCTTTCCAGTTCTTCATTTTATAGGCCTGGAATCAGAGGCCCAGGGAAGTTAAGTGATTCACCTTGAGTCACCAAGCAAGTTGACAGAGCCAAGACTTACACACAGGTCTACAATCAGAGTTAGGATGCTTTTCAACTAGTCTGTTCTTTCATTTTTCCCTCTCATAATGAGAAGGAAATTTTTGTGATTGTAGTCATGTTACCTGAGTGGCTTTAGCAGTAACTTCAATCCAAGGAGTTACCTGAAATTTCACCACTTAAATGAAGGTTTTTCAAGAAGAAGAACCTTTTGTAACATCGGATAAAAGAGAGCCCAATTCTTGAAGAAAAGACTTGATACTTGACTCTATTAACTCTATTTGTATGCTTTCTGTTGAGCAGACAAGAAGTTGGTATGGTGAAAGGTAATAAATACATAACTTTTCATGCTCAATAGTCAAGACTTGAACAGGCTCATCTACAATGCAGCCCACACCACCCAATGTTCTTGCCCGGCCTCCTAGCTCCTGTGCATTACTCATGGCTCTGAGCAGCAGAGGAGGGCAGTGCTCATTGTTCAGGGTACAAATTCATCATCTGAGGGGGCTGTTCTGGATGGAAGTCTACCCTCTTCCCTCCTATTACAAGTCTCCCCCTCAAGATGCCACACTGTGAGGAGGCTGGGGGATGGTGGAGGAAGGAGCAGCAAGCACTGCACGGTATGGGAACCTGAGGCTCCCTGCTGGGCCACGATGCAGAGCTCCCTGTGCTGAGTATCTGCACATTGTAAAAAGCCCCTTGAAAACACTGCATCTATGGCTTTCCCAGGTGATGCTCTCCTGCTACGCTGGAGAGAGACAGTGAGGTGAAAAATCCATCTTTGTCTGGAGTAACTGCTCAGAAATGCCATAGTGATCCACAATTTAGTTTCATGGGCATGTCCTCCCAGGGCCTCTGATGGCAAAGTGTTTGTTTAACCTCTTCTAGATTGTTGCGTCCTGTTGTTTTTAAAGGGAATCCAAACAAAGAAAATCATTTTGTAGTAAGGTAAAAGCTAATTGTTTATAATTTAGTTCTATAAAGGCATCACCCATAATTTACTAGAATATTTTTAAATTAAAATCTTCCAGCTGGGCACGGTGCCTCATGCCTGTAGTCCTAGCACTCTAAGAGGACAAGGCGGGAGGATCATTTGAGCTCAGGAGTTCTCGACCAGCCTGAGCAAGAGCAAGACCCCCTCTCTACTAAAAAAATAGAAAGAAATTAGCTGGGCAACTACAAATGTACAGAAAAAATTAGCCAGGCATGGTGGCTCATGCCTGTAGTCCCAGCTACTCAGGAGGCTGAGGCAGGAGGATTGCTTGAGCCCAGGAGTTTGAGGTTGCTGTGAGCTAGGCTGACACCACGGTACTCTAGCCTAGGCAACAGAGTGAGACTCTGTCTCAAAAAAATAAATAAATAAATAAATAAGTCTTCCATGTTTTATATATGTCTGTTGAATGAAATGGCAGAAGGCTATTTTACCTAGGAATTGGTTTTAGCCTTCCAGGTCCCAGCCTTCCAGTCTGGGTTCTTAAAAAAGGAAAATATAGATATCTTATAAGATAGATTATGGATATAAAATATCTATAGATATAAGATATAATATAGATTACAGATATCTGTAAGATTATAGATAAGGTGTAGGTTATTTGCTTTTGATGTTCCAGGAACGACACATATTTTATTTGTCTTAATTCTTACCTTGAGAAATATTGAGTTTTAAGGTTCAGAGGTGAAATGATGCTACTTAAATATTATTCTTAATATTCTAACTAAATAATAATATGGAAGGGCAGGAAATATTTGAATTTCAGCCCTGACCCCACTCACATTGGCTAACATCTTGTCCCAATCAGAATTGCTGTGAATGACCATACATGGATTTCTTGTTTTTTCCACCCCCTGCCCCCTTTATCCTTTGTTCTTCCGTTCCCTCTTTCACTTACAGTACCTTAGTTAAAGCGTTTTTGTTTGTGGCCAGTTGTAGCCTTTCATGAATAAGACTGTAGTCTGGGAAAGGTGTACTTTCCTACTGATGTATAAAATTAAGGTGTCTTTAAGTCGCAAGCCTGGATATTCTTGTTGATATTGTGGATCATGGAGTAGCTAAGGAGACAAAGCACTCCCACCCCTCTGGATAAGAATCAGCAAACCTCTTCTCCAATCTGTTTTGTTATATACGTTGCCATGGTGTCGGAAGGCGGTGGCCTAGATAAAGCATCGCAATACTGGGGCTTGTAGAAAAGCTCTGTGAAACATCCTGTCTCTTTGTGAGGCTTAGAGTAGCCAGAGTCCTCTTCTAAATTCTGTGATCTATTGGATGCAATGTCAATGGCATCGACAAAATCTTCTAAAATCTCCTAAAATCTCCTTAAGGATCACTGCTGTCTATAACATTTCTGGAAGTCCTCAAAGTGCCTTGGTTACTGTCTTTCTAGCTCTCTCTCTCTCCTCTGTTTCTCCCACTTTTCCCTCCTCTCTGTTTTTCCTCTCTGTTTTTTACACTTACTTATTGAGTACCATGGATAGTTTTGTGCTGCAGGGGAATGGTCCCTGTCACCATGTATTATTTTCCCTTTCTTACACGTATGGCACTTGAAGCTTAGGGGGGTTGAGTGCCATGATCAGATCACACTGCCAGGGAGTTTGCAGTGTCAAATTTCAAGTCAAGTTCTCTCTGACTTCGGAGCCCTGCATTTTTCATTACATCCGCTGCTGCTTTCAGAATCTAAAGTGAGCTGATCCCGTCACAGATGACCCTAAGGGTTTCCCAGTAGCTGACTTGTTAATGATTTGTAGATACTAGGATTGTTTTATTGGTAAAGAAATTGATAGTAAAATCTAAAGAAAACAAATACCCGAGGTTGTTGAGGGGATCCTATATGAATCTACTGCTTACGACTAAAAGCAGGGTGTTAAAATTTCTCATTAAAAGCAGCAACATTTCTCAATTTTATGACTCATCTAGATAATGCTTAAAAATTCAGATTCCTGATGCTACAGCCCCTCTTTATGATTTACTAGAACAGACATGAGGCCCAGGAATCTGAATTTTTAGCAGTTTCCCTGAGTGTTGTTAGGCAAGTGGTTTGGGGACCATACTTTAGCATATACTGCTGGAAGGCAGTGGTTACCAAAGCAGAGAAGATTGGGGTAGCCTGGGAAGGTTTAAGATAATAGAGATTTCCAAGCGTCACTCCAAGCCAATGGAATCACAGTCTTTTTAATGGGCAGGAGATGGGCCCGGAGAATCTGCACTTTCTCAAAGTTCCCTGGGTGATTGTGAAATACCCACACTTATCACTCTAATTTGATAAACACTTTCAACTGCTTTTGCATTAATATCTCATCAGTATAAGATCTTGGTTCTATATCTCCAATCTTGACACCTTCTGCCAGGCCCCTAGCTCTACCCCACCACTGCTCTCTCTAAAGACTGAGAATATGCGTAAAGGCACACTGCCATTTTGGAAGCACATCCCCAAGGAGACAAGCACATTTTCAAGTACCATTCTGAGCTGAACTCTTGATTTCAGCAATAAATCTGTTTTAAAATTATGAGGAAATATGGTTTAGTGAGACTATTGAAAATTCCATAAAATTTATCCTACATGACTAAGCTGTTGCAGCTTTTTGTATTCAATTTAACACACATGGAAAATGTTAAATCATCATATTAAAAACACAATCCAGCAGTTAAATAGCATGACAGTTACCATGGAAATGTGCCAAAGACAGGTGGGCTGGCAGTGTGTGTAGGGGTTTAGAGGGGGAATGTATTGTAGGTTAGCTGAGAACGCTATGCCCCATTTTTGTATTTAAATTATTCATACAGTCAACGGATTTGAAAAGATGCAGCTGGGCTTTTAAAAGTATGATCTTCTGCCCCTGTACCATGTCCAAAAGTTGGAGGGAATTATTTAATTGCTATAAATGCAACCTTACTCCTTTGGTGAAAACATGGTTATTCTTTCCTTCTGCTAGAATCCCTGATTTTTCATGCACAGTCTTCTGGATGAAGTACTAATAATAGTGAATAAAAATGTAAAATCCAAGTGCATTCAGTGTTCTGCAAGGCTCTAGGTAAATGGAACCCTGCCTATCTCTCTGTTGTCACCTTGTACAGGCATTTATTTGATCCTCACAATGATCCTATGACATAGATCCTATTCTTATCCCCATTTCACAGCTGAGTAGGGAACTCAGTAGGTATAAGAGGCAGAAAACAAGCCTAGTTTTTGCAGGCCAAAGCCCACAACACTGTAATGCCTCATGACCAAAGATCTTATAGAGTAAAACAACAACCATGAAACCAAATGTTAAACTTATTAAAGAAGATTTGCCACCGAAACATTGAGACTCATTACCCACACCGGTTTGGTCAACTCCTGGTGGCACATTTGTGAGTCTGCATCATAATCACTTATGGAGATTATTAAAAATAACAATGCCTGGATCTACCCCAGAGCTGCTGAATCCGATTCCCAGGGGTGAAGGGTAAGGAGATACAGAGCTCAGGCAAAGGCAATTTTAAAGCACTATAGTTTATTCTGATGCACAAGGGTTGAGAATCACTGTGGAATTATAAAATAGCATATTTTGCTAGTGAGACAATTGTGCTGTTTGAGTGCTGTTAGGGAAGGGCTGAGAAAGAAGCTCCATGGGTCACCTCCATGTTTTATTCACCTTTGTATCATCAGTGCCTAGTCCAGTGTCAGGTCAATAACAGCAATACTGCTGCTACTATTACAATATAAAATAACTTAAAATAATGATAATAGAAACTAACTTAAATGTACTTTTCTGGACCAGGCATATTCAGTTATGCATATTCTCTTGTTTGATCTACCTCCCTAGGTTGTTTGGAGGATTAAGCTGTCAGCCAGGCTAGGTTATTTGCCCCAGGTTCCACATATAAATGGGTAAAGCAGGTTTTCTTCTTATTCTAACTCGTCTTAACATCTATACAGTATATCTCAGAGATACTCAGTTAATGCTTTTGGAAGGAAGGAACCAGTAATAGGAAGGAAAGAAGAAAGGAAATATGGAAGGATGCAAGGAATAAAGAGAGGAAGTAAGGGAAGGTAACAGGAAAAGAGGGAAAATGAAGGGAAGATGGAGGTGTAAGGGGAGTACTGATGCTATGAGAACAGAAACACAGGTCAACCCTGACGTCACTCAGACCTGCTTTTCTTTAAATGTGAGGCTCTCTGTTGTCACTTGCCAGTGATGTTTGTTATACCTCTGTCACCGATGGGGTTCCTGTCTTCCAGGTCTTATTGAGACACCACTTCTCCTTCTCTCCCTAAGGAGTAGTGTGGATATGGGAGAGGTAAGTTCAAGTACATTAGTAGATCATAATGTTTTGGGGGTAGAATTTTTGGAGTGCTGAACAAAGGGGTTAAAAAGCCCAGTTTTCTGTAGGGATTCTCTGTTGGGGTGAGGGAGTTTCATCTCCAAGAATTATGTCTTTCTTTTTCCTTCCCTGAATTTCACATGGAAATATGATGAAACACTCCCTTCCTACTATGTAACTGAGAGGAAAAAAATGAACTGAGCCTATATTATACTATTATGGTAAGATGGGGGAAAGGAAGAAGGATTCTGCCACTGCCCTATGTTTTAGGTTTTCTTTGGGTTTTCTTACTTTTAGTTTATCTTCCATTGTCTCTTTTCACCACTGCAGTCATAATATTTAGAGGCACAAGATTAAGTTTTGGGGCTGGGGTAAAGTGCCAAAGAGGCCACAGTCCTGCTTTTGATCTGGGCCACTCAGATCTGCCCACTGTAAGCCAAAGGTGTCTTGTTCAGCTCAACAATGTTATAGTTTCCATATGGGGTCAGAGACCAATATCTTATAGGATAATAAAATGTGTGCATTTGCCTAGAGTGTACCTTCTTTGTAATTTATTTTGGAATCTGAATTAGCAACACATGGCCAGTCAAAAAATGGATCCCGGGTCCTTGTCAAATATCAACATGGATGTGGATAAAAGTTACTTCACTTCCATAAATCTCTGTTTCCTTATCTCTATATCAGAGATAATAACAATAACCTTACAGGTATTTTGTGATTAAATGCAACAATCTATGACACATACTAAGTAGCAATGGAAGGATGCTATTGTTAATTAGAAAATTTCACAAAATCAGACAACAAACTCAAGAACTGGATATTAGAGTTTGCACTTTATGTTATGTTCCTTCCCCAAAATCCTGCACCCTTGGCCTAAAAGGGCTTAAAATGATGCAGATTGGGTTCTCCAGGAAACAGACTGTGAGATGCGATTTAGTGTACAGTATTTTCAGATGGGAGCATTCTTGGGACCAACCTCTATGAAAGGGAAGGAAGGAGCAGGATTGAGCAAAAGGAGGCTGAGTGACCTCAGCTGACCTCACAGAAAGTTCTGGAGTGAAGTGGCCATCAGAGTTGTCCTGAATGGGGCCAAATGATCTGGGCTTTAAGTCTGTGCCTTGAAAGACATTGGATGTGGCTGCCCTAAGAGGATATGATCTTGGACAAGACAGCTATTCGCAGCTGAAGCAATCCTGGAAGGAACCAGCCACTAGAGTGTGTCTTCTGGCAGCACTCCCCATAGCTGAGAAAGTGCTCCTTGAAGAGAGGCTTGGACAGATTGTCCCTGTGTCCACCATGCCACACCCCTACCACATGATGCTTAATTCCTATGTGCCATGCTATGTGTTACATATGTGGCAATCTCTGTCATTCTATCAATCAATCAATCGATCTATCTACCTAAACTGAGCCCAAGTAAGTTAATTGCCCAAGATCAATTATCTAGTAAAGTGATAGCATGGTCTTTGAAACAACACAGTCTAGCCGCAGTGGTCACACTCTTAAACTCTGCTATACTATATCTAGCTGTGACCTGGGCTTTTAAAGAGAGCCACTGGTCCTATCAGATTTAGCTGTGTGTCTCTAGTACAGTGGTTCTCAAAATTTGATCCCCAGATCAGCAATACCAGCATCACTAGAAATATGTTAGAAATGCAAATTCTCTGGCCTCACCCAGACTGAGAATCAGAAACTCTGGGAGTAGGGCCCACAGTCTGTGTTTTAACAGGTCTTCTAAGGGATTCAGATGTACCCTCAAGCTTGAGAATCATTATAGTAGTATACAGGGACAACAACAACATCAACAAAAAGAGGCTTGCATGTCCTAAGAGCCTTTCAGTTCCATCTTCTTTTCAGCTACACTAGTGGTCCATCCCTCTACCATGGAACCCTGCCCCTCCTGGCCAGCTGCTGGTGGTGTCCTCTACTAAGTTTCACACTAGGAATGGAGGATTCCTTATTGCAAGATGTTGCCATCATCCCATCTTGGCCTCTAGGGTACTGCTTAATTGGTTTTATTATTTACAGTTTGATGTTATCCCAAGGCAAGGGTTGGCAAAACAAACCATGTATGCTGGTTGTATTGGCAGGCAAAGAGCCCTGAGTTGAAATCTCAGCCCCATGACTTACTAACAGCATGCCCTTGACCAAGTTCAAATTTATCTTTAAGTTTCAATGGTTTCATCTGCAAAAATGGGAGTAAAATTATCTGCCTCACAAGGTTGCTCTGAATATTTAATTGGATTATTAATTTATATAGGTAACTGCTTAGTTTCTAACACTTAGAATATGCTCCATAAGAGACGTTTAAAAATTACATAGATGCCCTATTCCCTCTTAGATATCTTTGAAAAAACAGCTGGACATAGGAATTAATAGCACGTAGATATATGATATATTCATTCTAGGTAGAGCATCCTACTCATCCATCCTCACCCTCGCCAAGAAAAGCATTTGTTGAAATATTTTACATTTTTCCTAAAAAAAGTTCTCAGCAGAGTGCCAGAAACATACTCAAGTAGATTTGTTCAATCTAAATATAAATATACAAGTGTACACACACACACACACACACACACACGTATAAATCTAAGCTATTGTAACAAACCTTCACATAATCATGCTATGAGTCTGTACAGGTGGAAAAGTGTGAGAACTTTCCTCACCCATTGTAAGGGTCATAGTCAACACTTCTATAAAAAAAGACATGTAAACAAGAGAAAAAGCATAACAAATTTATTTCATCAAAGTTATAAATAAAGAGCCAAAGATCCGGGCAAACTGTCCATTTTTATGTTTAGATTCAATGAAGAATGGACAGCAATATAGAAACATGATTGGATGAAAGGGTATGATCTAATGGCAATAGACTGAGAGAGGGAGGAACCCAGCAAGGCCTCTCTGTTCATATTCTCAGCCTCTGTGTAGCATTCCTGACTCCTGGTATAGGGCAGGACCTCTCTGGAATAGGGGTCTTGTGACCTGTCAGACAAGGAAGGTCAGAGAATTGCTTTATGGTTATCTTCTATGCAGAAAGATGGGGAAAGGTTAGAGTTATATTTCTAGGTTTTATGGCTTGATTGAGGGGCAAGGGGTTCTAGTTTCTATGACCCACCTTGGGGAAGGATGAATTCTGGCTTCCATGAAGGGGAAAAAGAGAGGTGGGAGACAGAAGGGCAGGAGAAGGTCAGAGAGAGACACTGCTTCTGAGGCTGCTTCTGAAGCCTTCCATTCAAAGTATTCAGCATGCCAAAGCACCATACTTTGGGGTATCATTTTCTGAGTCCCAAAAAGTTTAACGTCAAATGAGATACATAGACTCCTCCATTTTAACAATGACAATCTGCCATTAATAGTGGTTAACTATCTTGCCCATATCACATAGTTAAAGAGAGGTAGAACTAGAATTGGAGCTTAGAATTCCAGTATCGTCCTCTTTCCATTATATAGCCCGACCTCAAAGAATTCTGATTAGCAATTAAATTAAATTTTCAAAAACAGAGAAAGATGTTTAGTTGTTGGTGATAGATAAGGACAGTGCCCAGATAATGACATTCACCTTTTCTAATCAGAGTATTACTGACCTTCTCTCTTTGGATTGCAGACAGGAACCCTGCAGAGAAAAATTCTGTGATCAGCAAGGCCCAAGAAGGCTATAATGTGGAAAAAGCTGAGAAGTTATTAAAATTCCAAGGGATTATGATTTAAATCTAAGCTAGGGACCTGTGAAAGGAGAGAAGAATGAGTATCACCTGGAGAGAGGCCCATTAACATCCTGGGAAGAGCTAACTGTGGAATAAGACACTGTTAGGAACTGAGAGCTTTCTAGAGGCTGACCTTGAAAACCCGGCCAGTCTCTACAGGGGCCCTGATCTACTGAAGATCTACTGAGATACAGTTTTCTGGGCATCAACTCACATAAGAGCGATCATAGCAGTAGTTTTCAACCTTGGCTGCATGTTAGGATCATCTGAGGAGATTTTGAAAATTCTGATGTCCAGGCCACACCTACATTGATTAAACCTGAATTGCTGGAGGTGGGATCCAGGAACTAGTATTTTTTTAAAGCTCCCCATGGGATGATGTTGTATATCGAAAGTTGAGAGCCACTATTCTGAAAGCTAAAATGTTTTCCTCTTTTTCTTCTTGTTTGCTCCTTTGCAATTCTTACCTTCAGTTCTCCCTCCCTTCCTTTCTTCTCATCCTTCTTTCCCTTATTTTTTAAAAACAGGTTTGAAGACTTTTTGCACGGGAAGCCATGTACTATAAAGATAAATAAAATATTTTTCTGTCCTTGTCTTATTTTTTATGTAGCTGTGTAGCGAATTAATGCAAATTTAGAGATTTCAAATAGCATCTATTTATTAGCCAATAGTTCTGCAGTTCAGAAGTCTGGCACAGCACGTGTGGGCCCTGCTCAGGCTATGACAAGGCTGAAATGAAAATGTCAGCCAGGCTGAGTTCTCATCCTGAGGCTCTGGGAAAACATCCACTTCCAAGCTCATTCATGTTGTTGGCTGATTTCAGTTCCTTGCAGTTGTAGTACTGAAGTCCCAGTTTCATTGCTATCTATCATGAAGGTACTTCTCTCAGCACTTAAAGTCTACCCACATTTCTTGCTATTCGATGCCCCCTGTCTTTGAGCCAGCAAGGCTGCACTGAATCCTTTTCATGCTTCGAATCTATGATTTTTACTTTTGTGACCAGCTGGAGAAGTCTTTGCTTTTAAAGAGTTCAAATGATTAGGTCAGGCCCATTTGGGTGACCTCCTTATCTTAAGGTCCATTGATTTGGAACTTAATTACTTCTGAAAATCTGCCTTCATAGCAACACCTAGATTAGCATTTGAGTGACAGGGAGAAGGTTTGTGTGTATACAGGACAAGAGTCTTGTGGGCAGCCATCCTAGAATTCTGCCTACCACAGTTCCCAAGGGGTCCATGGGTAGGGATATAGGCTTGGGACCCAGCGGAAAGCACTAGAGGATGGTAACAGGTACAAGACACAGAGTGGTACTAAGGAATTACTGAGTGGTTAACCCTAGGGATATGTATAGGAGGTCAAAGTAGCCTTCCTAGAGGTAGTGACATGTTATCCCATTCATGCATTGTATGAATACTTATTAAGCAACTACTGTATGCCAGGCACTGAGAGATGGGTAGTGTTTTCTAGGTGGACAGGAGTATGGATGAGCTTTCTGGAGAGTAGAAATCTCATATGAAAAAGCCTGTATCCAACAAGTGACAAAGAAGAGAAGTGTCTAAGGGATGAGAAACACTTCACTTCCACTAAAACATAAAATATGTGGGGGAAGTGGCTGGCGATTAGGCCAGAGTGAGGCAGGCACTGACTCATGAGTATCCTGGGACTCAGATTTGGATTTACTCTTTGACAATAAGGAACCACTGAGGGTTCCCCCCCCAATTTTAATGAGGCATATTTAAGGTACAATAAACTGCACATAAAGGGCATAAGTTGATGAGTGTTGATATATTTATACATCCATAAAGCCATCACCACAATCAAGAAGTATTTTCTATCACTCCAAAAGTTTCCTCATGCCCTTTTGAAATCTCTCTCTCCCTCCACTCTGCCCCAGGCAACTACTGATTTGTTTTCTGTCACCGTACAATCGTTTCCATTTTTTAGAATTTTATATAAATGGCTTCATAGAGGATGTACTCATTTGTGCTGGCTTCTTTCATTCAGCATGATGATTTTGAGGTTCATCCACATTGTTGCATACATTAATAGGTTGCTCCCTTTTAATTGCTGAGTATCAATCCATGGTATCATATAAACATACCACAGTTGTTTATCCATTCTTCTGCCATGGACATTTGTATCATTTGCAGTTTTGTGCTACTTAATAAATATTTATTTAGTAAAGCTGCTCTGAACATTCATGTCTTATTCTGTGTGTAGACATGCTTTCACTTCTCTTAAATACCAGAAATAGAATGCCTGTAACATAACTGTTGGTCTTTTATTTTAAACTTTTAAGAAACTTTTCCAGAGAGCTTATACAATTTTGCAACAATATATGAAAGTTCTAGGTGCTCCACATGAACACTTGGTATATTCAGTCTTTTCAATTTTATCAAATCTGATGGGTGTGTAGTGGTACCTCACTGTGTTTTTAATTTGCATTTTCCTGAGACCTGGTAATGTTGATTCTCTCTTATATGCTTATCGGCTACTTGTACACCTTATTTTGTAAAGTCTTTATTCAAATCTTTTGCTCATTTTCAATGAAGTTGTTTGTCTTCTTGTGGTTGAATTCTACATGTTCTTTATATATTTTGAATATAAGTCCTTTGTCTGATAAATGTGTTGGAAATATTTCATTAGTCTGTGGCTTATAGTTTTATTTTTATGATATTTTGAAATATAAAAATCCAGCTTATCATATTTTTTCTTTCATGTTTTATGCTTTTTATGTTATATCTGGGAAGCCTTTGCCTATCCCAAGTTCACACAGACTTTTCTTCTGTGTTTTCTTCTAGAATTCTTATTGTTTTAGTTTTTACATTTAGGTCTATGATCCATTTTGACTTTTTTTTTTTTAATCTGCATGGTGTAAGATAAGGATCAATATTAATTTTTATTTAAATATAAATATCCATCTGATCCAGGATGCTTTGTTGCAAACACATTTCATTCCTCACTAAATTGCTTTGGTAACTTGAAAATCAATTGCCTATATAAACATGGAGCACAGAGGGTTTTTACATAGGAGAAAGATGATGATCCATGCACTTAAAAAATGATTTGGTCCCTCTTTCATTGATTTACTTCATAACTATTTCTGAAAATTCTATAATATGCCAAACACTGCACCTAGGATGAAGTCTCACTTGAGTTTCTGTGTGCAAAGCTAGCACAGAACCTCAAAAACAACCCTTGGACGTGTTTATTTAACGAAAGAGAAAAGTGAATAAGATAGAGTCTCTGCTTTCAGGGTTCTTAAGAGTCTAGAGCAGAAGGAAGATTCTTGGTGAGAGTGGATGAAACTGTAGGCAAGGAGATGATTGAGAGCAAATGTCACCCTCTAGGGAAAAAAGGGGTGGGAAGGCATGGAGCTAGGGGAATGGTAGTGAGTATTGATAATGGATAGAGAATGGTAACTGATGGGGAGTTTTAGATGCTTCCTAGGTTTGCAGCATAGAGGATACAAATGGTGGCATAGATTTAGTGGGGACAGAGGCAGGGAGCCATGCATTGCTTTGAGTGATCATGGGCAGTGAAGGGAGTATAATCTGAATACTACCTTCAAAGAGTTTATAACCCAAGAAAGAATAGAGACCAGTGCAGGCAAAATATGATGCCTGTGGAAAAAAGGAGTCAACAAAAGATTATGGGAAAGTGAAAAAGAGACTGTGTGGAGGAAGTGGTATTTAACTGAGATTTCAGAGACAGTTAAAGATTTTTATAATTGGACAACAGGGGAGAACATTCAGGCATAAGAAACCACACAAGTGAAAGCTTGAGGGTGTGGCTGTACATAGTGTGTTTGCAGGTCAAGGAATCTTACAGATAAAGCAGGGAAATGTGGGAAAATCAAGGACTGGTGGGTTTAGTGGTATTTAAAGATGAAAAGAAAGGCTGGGGCTGGATGATGTAAGATTTCAGGTACCTGGATATTCAATACCTACTATTTGTTAGGTCCTATGTTAGACTCCTCCGACAGATTAGCAAGACATGGTCCTGGCCTCCAAGAAACTCATTCTCCAGTGGTTAAAAGAATTCAATAGATAATTGTAAAAAGGCTGAAACATGCGGTAAGGACATATCTAAGGTGGAAGGCACAAAATAAAGAGCAACGTACTCTGCCTATGGAAATCAGGAAATCTTCATCCAGGAAAGTCTTAAAAGGGCAAGTGGAGGATTCTGGAGAGCATGGTGTGGAGCATTTTTTAATGAAGTCTTTCCAGACAGAGGCAGCAGTATGAGCAGAAGTGTGCTCAGGCTCCATCAGATCTCTCTTATTTATTTCTTGCTTGCTTCTGACTAAAGGAAATACAATCCTAAAATCTCAGTTTGGGCTTAAGGTGGAAATGAAGACAATGCTTCAGCCTCCAGTCTCAATTGGGTCAATTTAATCTACCCACACCAGAGAGTCCGTATTATGCTTTCAGGTGCTATCTCAGCCTTAATGATGAAGAGGTACTTTATTTTTCTTTGCAATATTGGTCCTTGTGTAAATCTGCCTCAGAAATCTCATGTGAGGAAATGGTGATTACAAGACAAGATTCAGGTTTTCCTGTATTCTCATAAACATCTTACCCACCTCTAATAATTTGAAGTGAAGGGCTTAGTTCTGCTCAGAGCAGACAAGGCTTTCACTGGAAATGCTAAATTTCCAGAGGCTTCTACAGAGTTTTTTGTTGTTGATTTGGCTCAGTGGGCTCTCCTTATCACCTGTCTCAGAGCTCTGCAGTCTCTTGCATTCTTATGGTGAGAAGCCTTGGGGGCGACAACTAGCAGGTGTTTGGAATTTCAAGTGATTCAGCACCACTGGGGACATGACATACTGGAAATGACAATCTCTCCATTTCCACCTGCCAGAAACTCAGGCACCAGCAGCACCATCTCCCCAAGTCATGAATATGATGAATAGCTTTCTGCTCACCAGGCAATTATCATCTTGGAGTAATTCAGGCTGAGAAGATGCTTTCTAAATAGAAAGCTCAAGTTTCAGCTCAGAAAGCACTTAAGCATATTGGAATCTTTATGTGTATAATTTATTTGTTTCAATGACTAATATCATTTTCTTTCAAATACAAGAAATTGTCCTAAACATACAGTCAGTGGTGCAAACGGTTACTGCTGCAGGTTGGGTTTCCTGGGAAGCAGATGCTGAGGTGGAATGTGTTACTCAGCTCAGCCTGCCACAGCTACATACCATTGACTGGGTCATTTAGACAACAAAAATATATTTTCTCATAGTTGTGGAATCTGGAAGTCTGAGATCAGAGTGTCAGCATGGTGGTCACGTTCTGATGAGGACTCTTATCCTGGCTTGCAGACTGCTACCTTCTCTCTGTGTGCTCTCATTGTCTTTTCTCTTTTTTTGTGCTTGGAGGGTGTGTGTGTGTGTGTGAGAGAGAGAGAGAGAGAAAGAAAGAGAGAGAGAGATGTCTCTTCCTCTTCTTATAATGCCATCAGTCCTATCAAATTAGGACCTCACCTTTATGATCTCATGTAACTTTAATTACCTCTTTAAAGCCCTGTCTCCAAATACAGTCACATTTCGGGTTATGGCTTCAATATAGAAATTTGGGAAAGACATAATTCAGTCTACAGCATAGAGATTACCTTGCGGGAGATTTATTAAGGAGTGCTTAGATTTACTACTTCTGGAAGGGAAGAGAAGGAAGCAGACTTGAACAGAGGGATATGTTGGGCTGGGTGGCAAACTCACTGAAGACCTCAGTTGACCCTCCAGGGAGCTCTGAGGCTGAAGAAGCCCTTTTCAATTTGTCCCAACTATAGGTCTTTTTATTACCATTTCAACTAGTTCTTGCTTGTGGGCTACCCTAGTGAGAGTTTTGTTATTCTCTCTTTGATGATTTGTATGTATTTTGAGGATATGTAGATAGATTTCTAGGCAGCTGACATTATTCAATGAGAATGTGGAAAGCCTTTTTCAGATTCTTGCTATAGATGATGGTTTTGATGACTCATTCCTGGGAAAAGGGAGTGGAGGCAGGGAGAATCCAGATGAAAGGATTGTGCTTCTGAAATCAACCTAGAGATAAGATACACAAAATCTCCTAGTCTTGGCTGAAATTGCAGAAGATACTAGCATCAAAATTATATAACTATCAATTGGGTGACTCAGTTTCTAACTAATCTACTCACCTGTCTTTATTTTCTTAAAATCTAGGCTGGCTGGCTCAGTTAGCTATGTTGGCCATTTCCGTTCTCCATCTCTGTTTTTTCTAGAAAAGATTTCCTGTATTTCTACCCTCACATGTTCAACAAACATTTTAAGCTTCAGCTTTTCCTAATCTCACAGAATTAAGGTTTCCATTATGATCTTCTTAAAACACGGTACTGTGTCCTTTATAGCAGGTAATTACCTGATTGAGAAATATTTCTCTGTTAGAAGGTAAGTCCAATGAAGCTAGGAAACTGTGCTTGTCCTATTATACACCATTGTATCATTATCATCTAACACCTTGCTTGGCACATAGTCAGGGCTTAAATATTTGTTGAATAAATAATAGATGAAGGAATGACACTTAACAAGGCAAATATATCAACCAGATCTTTTTGGGTCATTTAGTATCCATGACGTGGAGTCTATGGGGTCTTCATATATACACTAACATGGACCATTTTTTAATAGCTACTTTTAAGAGCTAATTGCCCAAATTGTACATTGTCATACTTTTTCCCCAGACTATCACTTTCGGAAAAAACATCTCAGCATCTGTCCTCCTGACATACATTAACAGTAATTTGTAATTATAAAAAAGGCAGCAATTTTAATTTGTTCTTTGTGGTTCCTGACAACACATTAGGGGGTCCTCACAGGGAGATGCACACATCTATTCACACACCTTTACTGAAGAAGAGGCCTTTATCATGAAAAGTTTCCCTCTCTGAGTGAAGCAAAATGGAGATACTTACCTCCTGGTCAGAGAACCCAAGTTCACCTTGCTTTTCAATGTGTTCACAGCTAGGCTACTCTAGCATGCCAAATTCCTTTTCTATTTCAATACTAAAGAAGAAAATAGCCTTGATAACTTATTAAGGTCATACAAAGAAGTTGTATTATTAATTATTCTCAAAAATACTATGTCAGGTTTGTCTTGGCCAGGTGGTAGAGATTAATGCTTAGTAATATAAATCTTTTATGTTCCTGTGTTAATGTTGGTCCTTGAATTGGAAAAGAATATCTTGTTTATTGGAATAACTGTCCTGAGCTTTAAGGAAGCTATTACAAATGTGTAACATGGCTACTTATATTCCTGGCCCTCATGGATATCACTGGTTATTAATAGCACTTATTTCTATTAAACCTAAAACCTCTTCAGAATATTTCTCAATATAGTATTTCAGGCAGCCACAAACACTTATCATGCCAATATGTGAGGTAAAACCTCTTATCCATCCTATTCTAAGAGAAGGCATGATTTAATTGGGCAAAGCTCTAGGAACACATCAAAAAAATGGGTGACAGACTCAAGGGATAGTGTAATTACATGGTTGGATGTATCAGACATGTTTGAACATGTTGCAGATACCAAGACTTTTGTGTACTTTCTTTCATTTGATATTTATAATATCTATATGGAATAGGTAAATCAGGCATTTTCTTCCAATTTTACAGATTAAAGAAGCAGACTGAAAGAAGTTAAGGAACTCAAAGACTTACATGGGATCAAAAACTAATAAATAAAAAACAATTGACTTTTAATTCCATATTATTTTCATTTTTGTAGAACTATAGTACTTTTTAGTAATTTTTCTTCTAATGACATAATTGATTGATATAAGAACACTATGAAAGGGAGGGGCAAGATGGCAGACTAGAAGCAGCCCACACATGCCATTCTCAAAAGTTGCAGGTGGATACCCACCTACAGATGGCTCTTCTTGGAAAGAGCATTGTAAAAAACTGTAGAGGTGACAGGGGACATTCACAGTGAAAGAGAAGGTGATGGGGCAATTCATTCAGCAAGATCAGAGAGAACTTAGGGGAGACACCAACATGTGGGAAAGGATAGGAAGAGAGAGCTCTAGGGCTTCTCGCTCACCATATAGGCACTGTGACCCAAGCTGTGAGGAGCCCCCCAATGCTACCACAGACCTCTGGTCTGATCAGGGAGCTGGCTGGAGTCTGTGTAATGACCTTGCACTGGAAAGTGAGTGCAGGAGGGATCTAGTGGCTACCAAACCCATGTTACTGCAACTGACATCATTCTGAGCTCTCAGATACAGGGCACCAGATCTGCATGGGGTTTGGCTTTGCAACAGCCACCTTCACATCATTTTTAAATGCTATCATGTGTTTGATGGTGTTGCATGTGGTAGAAATTTTAGGAAACCAAAAATATCTGTGTAGCACGTGCACATACAACAGAAAAGAAATATTTCATATTCTTGCAAAGTATGGAGGAAAAAGAACATCAAATAAACAACAGTGGATTTTTCTTACATATAAGATATTGATATTGGCTATTTTGTGATGGATCATTGATCTGCTTTCAGTAACAATAGCCACAGAAAAATGAGGCATTCTCCTAGACACTTCTTTCTTTATGGTTTTATTACATCAAAGATAATAGACACAAGAAACAATATTAATCTCTTTTGAATGCTGCTTAGTGCTCAACCTAAGCAGAGCCAATACCAAGTTTTACAGCCAGAACTTACCAGTAGGGTAACCAGAATTCCAATATTATACACGCCTTCTTCATCAGGATTGGTTCCATTTGAATAGAACTATATTTAGATATGCTGATTAAAGTTATCAATTTTATGAAGCAGAAGGAGGGGCTACTCAGAGCAGGTCCTGATCACAAAACTAAAGCTGATGAAAGACTAACTGGTTTTTTTTCCCCCCATGTTGGCAGAGTTCTTTTGCTGTTTTTTTCTCATCTGAATCCTCTTGTCTCAGCTCAGGGCTGATAGGTTCGCAGGGCACCTGTTCTACTTTGCTGGGAACTCTCCTATTTAGTGATAAGAAAGAGAAGTTCCTCAATGGCCCGTTTGTGTCTTATTCTGGAATATTGGCTGGGGAGGGGAGGGCGAGGCTCACTGAGAACCTATAATGCAGCTGTTATATTTTGTCAGATTCTCCTGTGATTGTCACAGTTCAAGCTGATGCTAGATTATCCTCATGAGGAGTGGTGAGTTGTTTCCCAGATCATTGTTGGAAGCTCAAGTTGGGGGCTGGGTGAGACACTCTCCATGGAGGCTGGAATTGTGGGGGATTTCTCTGCCTGGGGTTTCCCCACAGAGATAACAATGGTTTCTGGGTGAGGTTATCTAGCCAGTGGTTGGGGGTATCTGGGCTGTGGGTGTTGCTTGAACCAGGTCCAGGTGTAATGGCAGCTCAATGCTGTAGGGTTTCTGGTGGAGTGTTGGACCATGGGGCCATTCTGCAGGCCTAGTAGCAGTGGTGGAGCCTCAGGGGCAAAGTCTCAGGGCCCAGGTGTAGTCCTCGAATCTCAGGGATGGAGTTTCCGGCCTGATAGGAGAACTGGAGCCTCATGGGCAGAGTCTTGAGGCACATGGCCAGGGCTGGAGCCTCTGAGGCAGAGCCACATTCCTGGAAGCTATGGTGAAGCCTTGGTAGCAGAGCCTGTGGGTACGATGGAAGCACTGTGGCCTCAGGGCCAGAGTGGGGCAGCACTAGAGCCTCAGGGGTGGGCACAGTGGGAGCCTCAGAGCTGGAGATGCAGCCTGGAGGTAGGACAGGAGCCATGTAGCCAGAGCTATGGTGTTGGGCAGCAGTGCGGGAACTGTGGAGGTGGAGCCACACAGGGTAGGTGGCAACGTGGGGTTCCCGGGGGGTGGGGCTGCAGGCCAGGGCCACGGAGTAGCCAGGGTTCACCCCTCACCCATGTCCCATGAAGGCAGTCCCCGCAAGGGTTCTCGGGTGGTGTCTGTGGCTCCTGAGGTTCCTGCTCTGCTCAAATCCCCCACTTGTGAGGGAGGGGTGCTTGGCTCCAGTCACAAGGCACAGCACAGAGGAGCGTCCACTCTGCTCTCTCCCTCTCCGGCCCAGCAGGGATCAGAGGTATCCATATAACAAAAACCTTTGTACCTCCTGGCGCGGTGGCTCACGCCTGTAATCCTAGCACTCTGGGAGGCCAAGGCGGGAGGATCCTTTGAGCTCAGGAGTTCAAGACCAGCCTGAGCAAGAGCAAGACCCCATCTCTACTAAAAAAAAAAATAGAAAGAAATTATATGGACAACTAAAAATATATATAGAAAAAATTAGCTGGGCATGGTGGTGCATGCCTGTAGTCCCAGCTACTAGGGAGGCTGAGGCAGGAGGATTGCTTGAGCCCAAGAGTTTGAGGTCTTTGTACCTCCTTAATATTTTAAAATAAAAAAAGGTACCCCAAAAAATGCAACAAGTGATAAATTAGGAACAAGGCATAGACATGTTTCATGGTTGCAAGTCAAATTTTCTTTTAGTAACCTACTTCCTGCTGAAGGTAAAGGTATATATATTTTATTTTTTTTTCTGTTAAATGTAAAGCTAAACATTGAACTGATAAGATTATTCCCTAAGCATTTTTTTATTTCTAGTACAGGATAAGCCTCTCTTGTATGATCTACATAACATAAAATGAGAGATTATATATTTCCCTATATGCCACAAATAAACTAAAAAGTATAAAATATGCCAAAAAGACTGAGCAAAACATTTTTTAGGTTAAAAAATATAATGTGGCAAGCTTTCTTTTTCCTGATAAGAAGCCAACTAAAGACATCAAGAACAAAACATGATTTTCACATGAACTTTAGTCAAGACAACTGAAAAGGTCTTCTGACTCAGAGAAGAAAACTGGTTGTTTTCCAGAGCTATTGTCAGAATATTGGCTGATTATTATCTTTCTGTAAACAAACTGCTCTAAAGCCATCATGGATGCTCATGTTAAGTCCCATCACTAAGCAAGAAAGCAGAAAATATAACTGTGCTTATTTAATATAGGCACAGTCACTCTGAGAAGACGACAACATTGAAAATCAAAATTCTGGCCGTACTTCTATGTTTTCCACAAATAATATCTTTCCCATCACCACTATCAAGCTCTTCTAGACAGGTTCAGTACCAATGGATCTGTCTGC
Source organism: Eulemur rufifrons (assembly GCF_041146395.1). NCBI lineage: Eukaryota > Metazoa > Chordata > Mammalia > Primates > Lemuridae > Eulemur > Eulemur rufifrons. The sequence continues at coordinate 52,772,177 of NC_090990.1, forward strand.
TTGATTTGTCTTTGAGACTATTTGGATTGCCTGAATAATTTTGTCAGTGCAAAAAATAATTGTATGTGAGTTCAGGGGCTGAGAAGTATGGGTCCGAATATGAGGGCTTCTAAAATTAACTAATTTGTCTGTGTTTGTGTGTATGTGACTATGTATGTGTGTGTGTATGTGTGAATGGTTGGCAATAAATGACCTCAAAACAAGATATGAAGTTCTTTAAATTTAGAGAGCCTTCCAAATTTATATATGAGAGATTGGAGTAATGAGTTGTTTGAAAAAAATAAAAATAAGATCATTCAAGAATAACAAAAATAAAATTTCTTTCATAATAAAGAATTACATGTATCCAATATTGAAACCAATTATTCAAAGTAATTAATTAAAGACAAAGTCATTAGTTTAGGCACAGTGAGCAATTGAAGAAATCCACACTAATGGGTAAGAAAAGCAAATGGTCCTATTTAAAAGCACAAATAATATAAGGTATATAGAGTGATCTTGATTTTAGTTATACTTTAATTAATAAAGTCTTTCATCAGCTTTAGTTTTGTGATCAAGACCTGCTCTGAGTAGCCCCTCCTTCTGCTTCATAAAACTGATAACTTTAATCAGCATATTTAGTCCTATTCAAATGGAGCCAATCCTGATGAAGAAGGCCTGTATAATATTGGAATTCTGGTTACCCCAGTGGCAGGTTCTGGCTGTAAAATTTGGTATTGGCTCTGCTTAGGTTGAGCACTAAGCAGCATTCAAAAGAGATTACTGTTTCTTGTGTCTATTATCTTTGATGTAATAAAACCATAAAGAAAGAAGTGTCTAGGAGAATGCCTCATTTTTCTGTGGCTATTGTTACTGAAAGCAGATCAATGATCCATCACAAAATAGCCAATATCAATATCTTATATGCAAGAAAAATCCACTGTTGTTTATTTGATGTTCTTTTTCCTCCATACTTTGCAAGAATATGAAATATTTCTTTTCTGTTGTATCTGCATGTGCTACACAGATATTTTTGGTTTCCTAACATTTCTACCACATTGCAATACCATCAAAAACATGACAGTATTAAAAAATGCAAAAGAAAACTTCCTAAATGTGGTTAAAGAATTTGTGTGGTAAAATGACATGAATCCTGAATTTTGACTCAATGATTCTTACTCAGAATCTGATCATATGGCGGCAGAACAAGGCATTATTGAACAGTAGCACATGTATGCACTTTGAAAACAGAGATATGTATTGAAATTAAAAAAAAGAAACCATTTGGATTGTCAAATCTGACTCACAGGAATCAAGTATCTTACTCAATACTGAACTTGGCTAGTAATTATGAGGATATAGGTGATAACAAAACATAGACAATGTGTTTCCCTTTCCCTTGGAAAGATTTGAGATAACCAATCCAACTCTCTAGATCTATTAGAACCTATTCTGGTTTTGATTAAATATGTGATGTTATAAGCAATATATGCAAGGCATTGCTTGTTGTAGAAGCCATTTTGGTTATTGAACAGCTTCTTTTTATACTGCATTAATTATATAGGTATGTGACATTTTTCAGTGGACTATGTTCATATATCTATGAATTCCTAGGGTATGTACAATGAGTAGCCTAGACAGACTAGACATACTATGCTAAAAATATTTCACATATAAGAACTCTTTGTTTTATCTTTCTGCTAGTAAGTTTACAAAGGATTTTTTTTTTTCTTTTTTTGAGACAGAGTCTCACTCTGTTGCCTGGGCTAGAGTGCTGTGGCATCAGCCTAGCTCACAGCAACTTCAAACTCCTGGGCTCAAGGGATCCTCCTGCCTCAGCCTCCCAAGTAGCTGGGACTACAGGCATGCACCACCATGCCCAGATAATTTTTTATATATATTTTTAGTTGTCCTGCTAATTTCTTCCTATTTTTAGTAGAGACGGGGTCTATCTCTTGCTCAGGCTGGTCTCAAACTCCTGAGCTCAAATGATCCTCCCACATCGGCCTCCCAGAGTGCTAGGATTACAGGCGTGAGCCATTGCACTGGCCCTAGAGGATTTTGATCAGAGCATCTTGTTCTTTCTCAGGTGTCTCAGGTAAAGAAAGAAAATATTTCACAGATATCACAGGCTAACCTTTTTTTTCCCACATGACTTCAAATCATTACTTCATTACTTGCTCACTTATTGTGATTATTCTGGGTGTAGGGCAGGAAAAAAAGCCTGTTGCATGGCAAGGGTGATGCCATCTTGAAGCAAAACCACCATAATGATTGATGTTTGACTCCTACATACCAAGGTATTCTGCAGCAGGATCTTTAAACAATGGCTACAGCAAAAATAAACCTTCAGAAAGATGCTTATCTTCATAAAGATGCTCCCACTGGTCATGAGTTTCAGCAAGATAAGTCTGAGACATGACCAGCTGCACAGATCTTTATCCCAAAAGCTGGCTACATAAAGGACACTTTCTGGAGGGCGGATGTGGGAATCCACTCTCATAGCCACCCAAGACACCGCTTCTATTAGTAATTCCCTATTAAATAAATGTTTTTGTGTGTGTGTGAGAAACTGAATTTGTCAAGTCTCTTTCTTCAGCCTCTCAGCTCCCTTCAACTTTGTGGGTAGGTTTAGATATACCTGTTCATGACTAAACACTGGGAGACCTTAGTCAATTTCATCTAAATAAATCTTAAGTCCCCTGGTATCCACAATAGAGATTATTATTTTTCTTTCTATGACTGCCAATTATTTCCAACCCAGGATAAGTTATTTTTTTAAAAGCTAGAATAGGCTTTGCCTTGGGATGTAAAAAACTGGAAAGAGCATTGCTTCTATGCTAAAACCAAGAAAAAGCAAGGAAAAAATAAAAGTCAAATGTTTTTTTGAACCCATCAGGACATTGAAATTGTAGGACAACCAAGTATCCTGAAATCCAAGGACACATGGGTCACTGGACCTGGGTCACCAGTGGCAGACAATAGGAGAACAATGTGACAATCATACAAGTAGGTAATAAGAAATTAGCAAAAATGCTAACAGATTGATCAAAAGTTAACTGTGGGCTAGTATTATAATATATTGATGACTTGGAGGCCTAGATGCAAAAGAAGTTTGTATTCATCCTAAAACTCTGGTCTCTGTCTTACCACTTACTGAGAATATCACACTTTGCTTGGGCTCTGTCTTCCTGTGTTGCAGTACAGACAGTGACTACTGAGGGTCTTACCTGATGTTTCTCTTATCTGGAGAGCACAGTCTTATACCACTTCTTGTTGAACATCTGAAACTGCCATTTTGTATATTTTGTCCAGTTTCATAGTTATTTACAATGGGAGGGCTAGTCCAGCATTTATTCGATCATGCCCAGAAGCAGAAACAATATAAAATTTCACGATCACTATCTCAATCTTTCAGACAAGTAACAAGTTTATCCCTAGCCTCTAGAGTCAAAATAATATTCTTAGAATTATTAGTATTTTTAGGATCCTTGATATTCTCTTAGAGCAGAGACACAAAGCTATCTGAGATTGAGTGAAGACAGAGCAGATTTTGGTTTGATTACTTCTGGAGGACAGGCAGTGTAGGCCAGTTGCCATGATAGCACAAGGTGTGAATAAAAATTCAATTGGCAGAAATCAGGAGAGTCATTTTAGGATGATTGAATTAACACAGTTAGGAAAAAGCCTATCTATTCATTCCTTCCTCTGCTGGTGGAGAATGGTGTCTGAGACATTGCTATCTTTCTTTGCAGTTTTTGTAATTGCGATGGTCACAGTCATCTTTCTTTTCCACCTAGCATATTCAGAACCTATTAATTCTCATTGCACCTTTGGCTCCTATGTTTCTGGTACCAGCACTACAATGATTATAGGCTCAGTATTGTGACAGCTTCCTTAGTACATTTGAGAAGGCATATTCAGTTTCATGGTAGCTATTGACAGTCTTGGTATGAGATTGCTTACACCTGAGAAACCTGCTTCCTTGAGCAGGCACTCCCATTCTTCACATTTGTTCCATCTGGATAATCATGCTCGGTAGATTCCAGAATAAAAGCTACTGTCGACTTTTCTGAAGCCTGTTTATGCAAGGACCTAGTGATAACCAAAGACTTCTGCTTGGTGATCATCAAATCACTGTTTTTCTTATTTTTTAATGTTTGGGCCTTCCTTTCTGCTAAATCTGTTTCTGCAATAGTGAGAATTGTTTCTGATGCTTTATTTTTCTCTATTGTTCCCCTATGTGCCTTTTATAGACACCTTTTAGGAAGTCTCAGTTGTGTTTCTAATAGCTTAGCCTGCTGCTTGGATTGGTCTTTTAGTTTCTCTGACACATGTAATATGAGCTGGAACCAAAAGATTTCTTTCTTTTTACCTTCTCTTTTCCTTCTCCCTAGATAAAGGGAGAAAATTTGGTTTTCTATATATTCCTCTTATTTTTTTTTATTTCAGCTTATCATGGGGGTACAAAAGTTCGTATTCCTCTTATTTTGTCTTCCAGATTGTCCTATAGTGAGATACATAAAGTCAGTGACTTCTGAGCATAACGTAAATAACCAGAAACAAATCTTGTCAGCATTACCACTCTGAGTTGGATAATTTCACCTAGAGATTATTATCCCATTGGATCAGTATTTTGTCCGGGTCTGATATCAATTAATTATTGTCTTTCTTATCTCCCCCGAATCTGCTTTATCTTAGTTATGTCCACCCTCAGAGTCATATTTTCAAAATTTGGGGCATAATTTTTCAGGACATGCTCAGTGACTACAGGCTACCCACAGTAAGTCTGATACCTTGAAGCTTGCCCAGCAATTCTTGAAGTCTGTATTGTAATGGAATGTTTTGATCTTTTCATCTCAAACCTACACCATTTGTAGCTTTTTAGTTGAGCTATTGAAAGTAGGGGTAGTATTTGTAACTGCTCTTACCGTGAATTCTCAAACTGCAGCTTTAAGAGAATATTCCTCAATAGTTCCCAGACCCTGATTCCTTCTGGGCATCTGGTGAACTCTTTGGAAATTTGTCTGTTTTTGTTTGTTTGTTTGTTTGTTTTTTGCTGTTTACTTTGAGCCCCAATCCCCTTTCCTCCTTGTAACAACATCTCCCTCTTTTCTAGTACTCTCTTTAAGAAGAACTAGATATGGCTGATTATTCTTTTTCCTTTGACATATTTATCTTCCTTAGTCTTTAAGATGTTATTTTCTTCTTCATCTATGAGTAATGTGTCCTCTAAGATGTTTATAATTTCTCTTAAAGAAATATATTTCTTCTTCTAGCTAGTTCACTTGTCTTCATTTACTTTCTTTCATTCACTCATTTACTTTCCTTTGTGTCAGTTTTCATAAGAAGACTGAAGAGTATTTTTAAATATGCTAGTTCTGCCCTTATTTTCTAAGGAAACATGATTCTTAGAAACAAAATAATTTTAAATACTTTGGATATCTTTGGATTTGCCACAATATCTTTGATTTGTTTCTGTACATTTACTGAATAAAATATATACTCTTTAAAATTAGGGATCACATTCATTTTTTATTTCTTTATGAACAAAACCTTTTACTCTTTTGGGGATGTGCCACTTTGTTTGACAGAAATCAAGTTCAGAACTTGTGTAATGGTGAACATCCATTATAAATTGTAATCATTCGATGATGGGTGATTCTTAAATTTGGCAAAGATGTTACAGCTGCACCTACCAAGGCTTGGCACTAAAGATTTAAAGCTAGAACCTCAACAGGGTTCTGCAGCAGGAGCATCTCAGCTACTATTACAGTTTTATGCCCAGGTCTTGCTGCCAGTTATCTGATTGGGAAGCAGGGTAAAAACAGCAATTATTTTTCTACAATATTGCCTGGAAAGTAAGCCTTTCTTAGGAGGAGAAGGGGAAGAGGACTGTTTTTTAATTGCTCTGTTTATTTCTGTAAAGTTCAGACCTAGAAAATAATTTGAAAGAGTATTACAAAGAACACAGAGGACATCTTTCACCTAGGTTTGCTCATTGTTACTATTCAACCACATTTGCTTTCTCCGTCTTTCTTCATTGGAAGACACACTCATCTATATGTAAATATATAATATATGCCTTATTTTATTTGAGGAGCCCTTTGAGAATAGAGTATAAAGATTGCGCCCTTTCGTTCCTAAAATTGTAGATAGTGTATCTTCTAACAGCAAGGGCATTCTCTCATATAATTACAATTAAATGATCAAATTCAGGAAATTTAGAATTTAATACTATTATCTAATATACAGTCCATACTCAACTTTTTCTAAATTATATCAATATTATCCCTTATAGAAATTTTATTTCCTCAGTATAAGATCCAATCCAAGATCAGCCACTGTCTTAGTTTTCATCCTTCTTTAATCTCCTTTACTCCAGCAAACATGCTCAGGCTCCTTTTCTCTTTTATAGCATTGACATGTTTGAGAGTCACTGCAGCCAGCTATCCATAAAGGCAGGGCTGCTCAGGAACTGCAGGACAAGCCCCAGGAGCCACCCTTCTGGGTAACTACTACCACCTTGCACCCCCTACAGGAGAGGGCAATATGGCAGCAGCTACCCCTTGGTGGTAGTTAGGGGGGTCCTTCCCGAGAGGGTCTATGGACCACCAGCTGGTGGAGGACCCTATGACACCTCAACCCTGAGGGCCTCCCCTCTGGAACTCCAGGAGGACCATATGGCAGTGCTGGCCCAGGGCACCCCTATGGTCAGCTACCTCCAAATTCCTATGGTGCCCAGAAGCCCAGGCCTTATGGACAGGGTGGTGCCCCTTCCAGTGTGGATCCTGAAGCCTATTCCTGGTTCCACAGTGGACTCCAATCAGAGTGGCTTCATCTCCATCAAGGAGCTGAGCAGGCTCTGGTCAACTCCAACTGGTCCTTGTTCAATGATGAGGCATCACTGACAAGACCAAGTCAGGATACATCTATGTCCATGGTTTCTCAGTCCTGTGGACATTCATCCAGCAGTGGAAGAATCTCTTCCAGCAGCAGTATGACAAGGACTTCTGGGGCTCTGTTAGCTACAAGGAGCTGCAGCAAGCTCTGTCCCAAATGGGCTATGACCTAAGCTGCCAGTTCACCCTGCTTCAGGTGTCCCACTACCATCTGCACTCTGCCAATTCTGCCATGCATCTCGACTGCTTCATGCAAGTATGCACCCAGCTCTAGGTGCTGACCAAGGTCTTCTGGGAGAAGGACACAGCTGTACAGGGCAATGTTCTGTTCAGCTTTGAGGACATTGTCACCATGGTAGCTTCCCAGATGCTATGCCCAGCCTATCTGCAATGAATAGAGTGAACCGAAGACCTTTCCTGGCTTCTTAGAGTGGTAGAAGCATGCAAACCTCTCTTTTTTTCCTGCCCCTTCTAGAAAAAGATTCTCCATTGCTTGATGCAGCACTGCTCCCAAAGAGGGTTGAGAGACCTGCAACAGAGCCACTAAATAATGAGGACTTGGGCTGAGGTCAAACAGATAGAGGCCTCACCTAGGAGAGGTCCGGAAGTCGAATGTTCTGACAGCCCTGAGCAATTGAATGGCATAGCCCTGCAGGAGTAGCAGGAGATGCCAGTCCTTGTAATGGAGTTAGTGTCCCATCAGCTGGGCTCTAGCTTCTCTAGCTTTCCGTTCTCTGCCAGTATGCCAGTGGTAAGTGTTCATTGGCCTGTTACCATTAGCACCTGCGTTCCTCACCCAGGCTGCCCTGTCAGATGAGTCCATTTTCTCCAAAGTGGAATCTGAAGAAGCATGTGAGAGACTTGCCTGTGGGATCAGTGGCTCAGATTCCATCATACCAATACCCACAACTCCTCCTGTGTGAACTTCTAGCTGCCTGGGGGCTGTCCCTGCTCAGGGAGCTTGGACAGTGTTCTCCCTGGACATCTGTGGCCAGGCTATCACCCTCACAGCTTGGATCCTTCACTTGCCTGCCATGCTCTGCTCAGCATCAGTCAGTCCCCAGAGGACAATTGTCACCTCCCGCTGCCAATGCTTTCTTTTTTATTTGCAGTTTTTTCATTTGGGGCCAAAAGTCCAGTGAAATTATAAGCTTCAATAAGAGGATGAAACTCTGAAAAAAAGAAAACATTTTTGAAGAGTAGAGGCCCAGTGTTTTTTTTTAGAATGTCCCTCAATTTTGATTTGTCTGATGTTTCCTCATGACTTAAAAGATTTTGTGTATGTGATTTCATTTCTACTATAGCTTTGCCTACAACATCAAACTAATCAGTGCTATGTAGTTCAAGGTCAGCTCTAATTGGCAAAGTACACTAGGTCCTCACAGTTGGCATTTGCTAAGATCTGCACCTGCATCTTTCCCAGTATAAAAACAGCACTTACTCAAACAATGTACCAAATGTTATAGTGATCTACCAAGGCTCACATCTCACATGTGTACTAGAGCCTGAAGCTTAAAGCCACTTAATTGGCCATACAAGTTAAAAACCATCTGCATAATTATAAAAGATCATCTGCCTAGCACAATAGAAACTGCCACAAACCACCACGATTACAAATAAAAAGAAAAAAAAAATACCTATGGACTATGTTTACTAATGTGCTGCAAAAGCCTAAAGTTACCTGCCCTGGCCAGGTCAGGAGCTCCAATCTTTCTGCAAATTTAATCCTTTGGTTATTTTCCAAAGGTCTCAGCCCAGTGATATACACAGTGCCTATATGATGGGGTCTCAATACATGGTTGCTACGTAAGATTGAATTGCACTGGATTACACTGATGTCTAAACCCAAAACAAGATGTCCTCTTGCATAGTAAGAGCACAGTTTTCTCCTAGTGTTGGGAAAAGTTATCTCCATTTTCCCATTAGATTATTCACCCAAACAGACAAAGTCAAATTTTATATTTCAGCAAGGCTTCACCACAAATACAGTGAGCCAAAAAACCGGACATCCAAACAGAAGCACTCCTTAAGTGGTGGGCTGAGCCTCAAGGCCACACGTCAGACCCTGGATTTTGACATTTGTGAAAAAGAATACCAGGCACAGAGAGCGCAGATGTGTTGCTGTTGCTGTTGACAGAAGAGACCCTGCAGTGCTGGGAAACAGAAACGGAAATGATGAACACATCGGCCCAGAGAACAGGTGCTGACATGTGTCTTCGTATCAGATGGAGCACTTCCTTCACGGTGTGACAAGGAAATTGAGGACAGAACACCCAGCAACATTACACAAAAACAAAATCTCAAAAAAGGAACCCAAATAGGCACAAAAGTAATGGATGAAAAGGCCATAAGAGGTGGCCTGATCAAACATTTCAGAAACTGTGGTGATTGAAGGCTGTGTGATTGCGCTTTACTCCTGGCCTCTGTCATTGGCCCCTGGCGACTTCACCTCGGCTGGCTCTTGGATTGAATGAAGGTTGTAATACAGAGTTCTTTTTGGTGGACTAAAAAGGATCTTTCAGTTTAAATGTGGATTCGAAGAGCCCCGGATTTCTAACCATGAAAAAAGGGAAAAACTAGGACCAGGAAACTTATTTTAGCACATCATAATGAAATGTTTTCTAACCCACAGAATTTTCCAGAAATAATATTAGCCAGCAGTTTTCAAAGTTTGATCTAGGAGTCTCTGAATGTCCCTGAAACTCTTTAAAGGAGTCTGTGCAAGTCAAAATTATTTACATAATAACCCTAAGATGTTACTTGCCTTTTTTACTTTCTCTCTTATGAGTGTACAGTGGAATTTTCCAGAGGTTACCTGAAGTGTGATGGCATCATCATGCATATAGCTAATGCAATGTGTACTCATGTATTCTAGAATTTTCTACAGTAGTATGAATATACACTTTTTCAGGGATTAATTCAGTTTGTTCTCAGTGCTTCTATTTTGTTTTCACTGGCTACCTACAGTTACACCTCTCATAGTCTCTATTACCTTATTCTCATCAAGTAAGTCATTATTTTGAAATTTCAGAATAAACCATAACATTTTATAAAAAGGCAAAAGGCACATTTAAGAATTTCAAAATAGTGGCTTATTAGATAATGATGAGGTTAGAATCATTATGGGAAGTAAAATTGCTACCACTGCAGTGGCAACAAGCTGTACTTGTAGCTTATCACCATCATACACAACTTTAATAAATGTCAGTTTCACATAAAAATGTTCTTGATAAAGTTGTAAAAATGTCTAACTTTATTAAATATTGACCCTAGAGGACTTTCTTGTTTATATTTTGTATGACAAATGGGAAGTACATATAAAGCAATTTCACATACCAAAAGTACGATTGTCTCAAGAAAAAGCACTTGTGTGATTTTGACTGCTTTCTTCCTGGAACGACAGACAGACCAACTGTGGTTATTTAGACTTCAGTACTTGGCAGGCATTTTCTCAAAAAATGGACAAAGTTAACCTGTCACTCTAAGGAAAATAGCAGACAATATTTCTTGTTAATGATAAAGTTTGAGCTTTCTAGCAAAAATTAGAATTTTGGCAAATTTTTATCCACCAATATTAACTTTTCAACTTCATAATATTTAAAAACTTTACTGCTGAGTTCAGTAATGATATTAACAAATGTGATTTACTGATGATATTTTCTAATGAAATGTGCCATATATGGAAGATCCACATAAATCGTGGAATATTGACTATCAATCAATATTTACCAAATGATCCACATATGGTGTTACAACATCATATATGAGTAAAAGATTCATTGAGACTATAAATAGACTAATGGAACTTAATGTAGCAATTCATTAACATGGTTTTAGATTCTACGTTGCAAATAACTTAGAAGAAACTACCACTTGTGGCATTTTGGTGTAGTATCAAAGAAGAACATGTATAATTAGCTAAAAATGCTATTAAAATATGTAATACTCTTTCCAAGTCAGATCGGTCTGAAGCTGAATTTTCTTCATATATTTCAAATACACTACATACTATAACTCATTGGATCCTGAAGAAGATGGGAGTCCAGGTAACTTCTATTAAGCCAGACTTTAAAGAGGCTTGCAAAAATATAAAAAATGCCATTCTTCTCACTAATTTTTATTTTGTTTTGGAAAATATACTATTTATGTTTATAAGTATTTTTATTTCTATTTTGTTAATTAATATTTGTTTTTTATTTCCAATACAGGTAATATAGAGACAGATATATATAATATAGAGAGACATGACCAAATAAATATAAGCTCTTTGGGATTTTCAATAATTTTTTACAGTATAAGGGGATAATGAACCCAAAAAGTTAAGAACTGCTGGCATAAGCTATTTTTCATTCAGATAATAACAAAATTATTAAGGATGTTTTATGTTAGGAATTGTTCTAGGTATCAGAGCAGATTATACATTTAAGATGCATATTGTTGAGTGTAGAAAAAAAAATTTGGAAGTCATCTGATTCTATTCCTGTACCACTAATGTGAACATTTATGGAATGCTTACAATATGTCTGGTGCTTTAGATACATTATTTCTCATTTTTATGATACCTGTAAAGTATTCCCATTTGAAAGACCAGGAAGTCGAGACCTAAAGAAGTAAAGTAACATGCCCATGAAGACATTACTACTTGTTGGCAAAACCATAAATCACACACAGGATTGTCTGTTACAAAAATGCAGATTATTTCCATTTTACAAAAGCTGTACCATATAGGAGATGCTTAGGTGGAAATTTGATGATACAGTAGAAAAGATGCTATGTAAAATTTTCATGTATCAGAGATGGTTGGACCAATTAGCATTTAGGTAATATCTAGACCTTCAATATTATAATTCAGAGATTCATTATTTATTTGTTAGTATGGTGTATTATATTGATATTTAAATTTAAAAATAACATTACTTTTCTAGAACCAGCCCCACGTCATTACTATTTATAAATGTAATGCATCATTACTCCTTAAATGCTAATGAATTTGAAGTAAAAATATTAGATTTTTGCTTGGTTTTCTTATTGCAGTTAGGCTTTCTTCCACAGTTTTCTGAAAGTGTCTGTGTAAGAGTGAAATTATTTCCTAAATGTTCAATGTAATTCACCAGTGAATCCATCCAGGCCTGGAGTTTTATTTGCAGAAATATTTTTAATTACAAATGTATTTTCTTTATCGGATATATGGCTATTGAAATGTTCTGTTTTATAATGTGCTACATTGGTAATTTGAATTTTACTAACAATTTGTCTAAGTTATGAGAATTTTATGGGCATATAATTGTTCATGGTATTTTCTTATTAGTTTATAAACATCTACAGGATATCTAATGGGGTTTTCTTTTATTTCCAATATTGTTAATTCATGTCTTGTATTTGATTCTTTACCAGTAGGGCTAGAGATTTTTAAAATTTTATTAGTTTTACATTAATAAACTTTTGACTTTGATAATTTTCTCTATAGCCTTTTATTTTCTATCAACATTAATTTTTGCTTTTATGTTTATTATTTTCGTTCTTCTACCTACTTTGGATTTAATTTCCTAGTAGATAAGAGAAATTTTCTCCTTACAATTATGGAGGCTTGGCAAGTTTAAAATCTGATTGGGAAGTCATGGAGCCAGGGAGCAGGCTGGAGACTCAGAAAAGAGTTGTAGTTTCAGCCCAAAGACAGCCTGTTGAAAAGCCTGGGTTGCAGATCATACTCAAAGGCAGTTTGCTAGAAAACTAGGAAGACCAGATATTTGAGATGAAGTTTGAAGGAAGTTTGCTGGAGAATTTTTTCTTGGTTGGGAGATCAGTCTTTTATTTCATTCAGGCCTTCAACTGATGGTATGAAGCCTCTCACATTACAAAAGGCAATCTGCTTTATTTAAAGTCCAGCAATTTAATTGTAAATCACATGTAAAAACATCCTCACAGAAACATCTAGAATGATATTTGAACAAATAAAAGGGCACCATGGCTCAGCCAAGTTGACACATAATGTTAACTATCACAATGAAGTTGGGTTTCATTGATTTACTCTATTTTCTCTCTTGATTTCAATTTCATTGACTTTTTATCATTTCCTTATTATTTTTCCTTATACTTGCCATAGGTTTATGCTCTTCTTTTTCTGGTTTCTCTAGGTAAAGAAGTTACTATTGATTTGAGACCTTTCTTTTATAGTACTAATATTTAAAATTGTACATTTCCTTCTAAGGACTGCTTAAAATGCATCCTATGAATTTTGATATGTTATATTCTAATTTTCTTTTAGTTCAAAATATATTCTTACTTCTCTTGAAAATTTCTCTTGACCTTTGTTTACTTTTTAAGTATTTGAGGATTTTATTCATATCTCTCTGCTATTGATTCTTAGTTTAATTCTATTATGGCCAGAAAAAAGAAAACTTTTATAATTTCAATTCTTTAAATTTATTACCATTTTTATAATGCCATGATATGGTCTATCTTGATAAATGTCCTGTGGGCACTTGAAAGTCATGTGGATTCTTCTGTTGTTATATGGAATATTCTGTAAATGTTAATCAGATTCAGCTGGTTGATGGCATTTTTCAAGTCATGTTTATCCATGCTTACCTGTTTGTTCTATTGATTACTAGAAGAGGAGTGGTGAAGTCTTCCACTATAATCATGAATTGGTTTATTTATCCTTTCAGTTCCATAAATTTTCTTTCATGTATTTTGAATCTCTGTTGTGAGGTGCCTATACAGGTAGGGTTATTATATCTAGTTGGTGAGTTAACCCTTTTATCATTATATAATGCCTTATCCTTGCTACTTTTCCTTGTGCTAACATGTAATTGGTCTGATATTACTATGGCTTCTTGAGCACTCTTTTGGTTAGTTTTTGCATAAGATATATTTTTTTATCCTTTTAATTTTAACCTATTTTTACCATTATATTTAAGGTAGCTTTCTTGTATACAACTTATAATTGGGCCTTGCTTTTTAATCCAACGTGGCAATCTCTGTCTTTTACTTGGTGTGTTTAGATCATTTATATTTCATGTAATTATTCACATGCTCTAATTTATTATAGCATTTTATTGTTTATTTTCTATTTATCCTCTCTATTTTTATTCATATATTTCCCTTCTCTCATTCTTTTAAATTATTTGTATCTTTTTTAGTATTATATTTTAATTTATCTAATGGGTTTTAACTATATGTTTGTTCAATATATTTTAGTTGTTTCTCTAGAGATTACGATACACCTATTAACTTTATACTCTACTTGAAATTAATATTTTATTACTTCAAGTGGAATTTAGAAACCCAGCCACCATATAGTCTCATTACCCTTCCCCATTTTTGTAGTAGATTCCATATGCTACATTTACATACATTTGCAAAACCTAACAGATAATGTTATAATTTTTAAATACATCTGTCATATATATCCTACCTAAAATGAGAAAATATTTTCATACATTTACCCAGATATTTACCATTTCTGCATTCTCCCTTCATCTCTGGAATTCGTTCCACCTAAAGTTTGCGTTAACATTTCTTATAGTATAAATCTGCTCTTTGACAGACTCTCTTTGATTTTCTTCTTCTGAAAATATGTTTATTTCACCTTCAATTCTTAAGGACATTTTCTTTTGATACAGGCTTATGGATTGACAGTGATTTTATTTCAGCACTTGAAAAATGTTCTACTGCCTCTGTGGTTTCAGATGAGAAATATACTGTCACCCAAATCATTGTTCTCCTGTAGGTAATGTGTCTTTTTTCCTGGCTGCTTCCAAATTTTTTTTCTTTGTCTTTGATTTTTCACAAGTTAGATTATCATGTGTCTGAGTGTGGACTTCTTTGAGTTTATCCATCAAGAGTTTCTTTTAAAAATCATCTTTAATAAAGGAGCTTCAAGATGGCTGACTAAATGCACGTGGTACTCACCTCTTACATGGAAGGGAACCAAAGTAGGCAGTAGGTAATCACACTTTCAATAAATCATTTAAGAGAAAACACTGGAGTTCAACAGAGAAGTGATAGGAAGCACCAAAGACAAGGAAGGAAAGGGAAACAAGGCAGCCTATTCAGCTGGGATTGGCTGGGAGGGAGTCTGGAGCAGCTCACTAAAACAAGGAAAGAGTAAGTGAGATAGATCCCCACTGGTCTATATTCCTGCCACAGACTCCGATAATCCTAGGCAGGTGAGAGCTCCTCAACCCTCACAGGCCTGAGACTAACATAGGCAGGTGCCTGAAGACCACACAAAGGCATTGCTGCAGAGAGAGCTCACACTGGTTCTCACAAACCTCCTAGTCCTAAGCAGCTGCAGCATAGCACCATTATAAGAACATAGCCTTTACCAGTCTGCATCCTACACTGTCACTGGGTTCAAAGTGGGAGCTTTGGGCAATTATTCCCCCCAGCAGAGGAGCAACCATGCATTTTCAGGTGCCTTGAGGACAAATTCCCCTGTTTACAACTGCCTCTGCTGCAGGGCTGAGGCACAAGTGAAGCAGAATGCTCAGGTGGGGGCAGCTGCCTGCCTACAGCTGCTCACAGGGAAAGTAACCCTGCACTCCCCAGTAGCAGGGAGATAGCACATCTGCTACTGAACCTACCTGAGCATTTTGCCAGCAGCCTGGGGATCACCACGTCTCTGCCTACCACAGGCAAATCCTTCATGGACCACACATCAGTGAGGGGACTGAGGGCAGATACACCTGGTTGGGCTCCACCTCACCCCAGGACCAGACACATGGTTTAAGGGCCATAGAATCACCCAGCCCAGTCTATTGCCAGTGGCACCTGAGCACTCCATTTGGGATTTGAGGTTGGGCTCATACAAACTGCCACTACTACAACTGGCACTCACCCACATGTGCCACCTGTGGGATTGGGGACCAGCCCTCTGAGCACATCACAGTGACCACCAACACCAAAGTAGACTTCTTGGGTCCCAGAAGATTGTTCCACCACTGCTACTTGCCATTGCCCATACCACATTTATTATTCAGGGGCTCAAGAACCCACCTACATACTCTACCCACCCCTGCCATGTCTGGCACCCAAGCAACACAATTAGAGTCCCCAAAATTGGCTGTATGGACCTACTAATACCATCACCAGTGTCCTGGGTCCCAACAACAGGTACACTTAGACTTGGAACACTGGAACACAAAGACTGGAACACAAAGACTTGCCTACCTGGTGTTACAGTTCCCAGCAAAACTTCACCACAGCCTCCAATAATAACCTCACTCTAAACCACTTAGAAAATCACAGACACCACTGATGTGCTTACAGTCAAAAAATAAATAAATAAATAAATCATGCAGAGACTACACTACTACATACACCCTGAATCAAAACCACAAATGCCTACCCAATCAACACTATAGATCCATCTTCAGGAAATTATATGTCTATCTTCAGGAAAAAGTCCTCCCTTATGAAAGTAAATTCAAAAAATTAAAAGAAGTGACTATTATACCAGATGCACAAATATCAATGTAAGGGCACAGGAAATATGAAAAAGCAAAGAAATATGACACCTCTAAAGGAACACAATAATTCTCCAGCAATGGAACCCAATCAAAAAGAAATTTATGAATTACCAGAAAAAGAATTCAAAATATTAGTATTATAGAGACTCAGTAAGATACAAGAGAATTATAAAAAACACAAAGAAATTAAAAAAAAAACAATTCAAGATATAAAAAGAATTTTGCCAAAGAGATAGATATCATAAATAAGAACCAAACAGAAATTCTAGAACTGAAGAATTCCTTAAAAGAAATACAAAATACATTCATAACTTCAGCAACAGACTAGATAAAGCAGAATAAAGAATCTCAGAACTTCAAGATAAGTTTACTGTAATAACCCAGTCAGAAAAAAATGAAGGAAAAAAGGGTAAAAAATAATGAGCAAAGCCTTATGATATAAAGTCACCATAAAGTGACCACAAGTCAAGTTTTGGTGTCCCAGAAGGTGAAGAGAAAGCAAAAGTGTTAGAAAACCTATTTAATAAAATAGCAGATGAAAACTTCCCAAGTCTAATAAGAAATTTAAACATTTGGACACCAGGGGCTCACAGATCCATAAACAGACAAAATTCTAAGAGGTCTCTCTTGCAACCTTATGAGAGAACTTGAAGAAAAAAAAATTCTTTTCCATAGCACATTATAGTCAAACTGTCAAAGTCAAAGACAAAGACAAAATTCTTAAAACAGCAAGAGAAAAGCATCTAGTCACCTATAAAGGAGTCCCAATCAGACTTACAGTGAATTTCTTAGCAGAAAACTCACCAGCCAGGAGACAATGGACGATATATTCAAATAGCTGAAAGTATTAATAAAAAACTGTCAGAAAACAGTACTATACTCAGCAAAACTATTCTTTTTTTTTTTTTTTTTTTTTTTGTTGAGACAGAGTCTCACTTTGTTGCCCAGGCTAGAGTGAGTGCCGTGGCGTCAGCTTAGCTCACAGCAACCTCAGACTCCTCGGCTTAAGCGATCCTACTGCCTCAGCCTCCCGAGTAGCTGGGACTACAGGCATGCGCCACTATGCCCGGCTAATTTTTTCTATATAGATTTTTAGTTGTCCATATAATGTCTTTCTATTTTTAGTAGAGACGGGGTCTTGCTCAGGCTGGTCTCGAACTCCTGACCTTGAGCAATCCACCCGCCTCGGCCTCCCAGAGTGCTAGGATTACAGGCGTGAGCCACCGCGCCCGGCCAAAACTATCCTTAATAAGTGAAGAAGTAAAGTCTTCCCCAGACAAACCAAATTGAGGCAATTAATAATCACTATTCTAGCCTTACAAGCAATGCTTAAGGGAGTCATACACCCAGAAATAAAAGAACAATAATATAAGGAAAATGTAAAAATATAATAACCACTGGTAGAGAAAACACAACAACAAAGAAGAGAAAAATACTAAATGTTACCAGTACAGAAATACCACCAAAGCACAATGAAAAATAATAAGTGAGAAAGAAAGGAACAAAAGAAATGCAAAACATCTTTCAAGTAATGAGAGATAAAAATAAGCTCCCATATATCAATAATATTGAATGTAAATTGATTAAATTGTCCACTTATAGACTGGCTGAATGGAAAAAAAAAATACATGATGCAACTATATTGCCTGCAAATAACTCATCTCACCCCTGAAGACACACAGAGACTGAAAATAAAGGGATGGTATATGTGCTGCTGAAGCGAGCATGAAAATAAAGGGATGGAAAAAGATATTTTATGCAAATGGAAAACAAAAATGAGCAGGAGTAGCTATCCAATGGGCACACATGGACACAGAGTGAAATACAATTCACTGGAAATCAAGAAGGGGAGAGGGAGGAGGAGGGGAGGGGTACAAACCTACCTAATATGTACAATGAACGCTATTTGGGTGATGGACACACTAATAGCCCTAACTTAAGCATTATAAAAGCTATCTATGTAACAAAAACGTTAGTACCCCCTTAATAGTTTCACACCTAACAGATATAGTGCACACTATTGGAGGGATGGGCACACTTATAACTTTGACCCAAACTATACAAAAGCAATTTACATAACCAAAACATTTGTACCCCCATAATATTCTGAAATAAAAAAAGAAAAGAAAAGAAAAAGAATGGTTGTTCAATAGGTAGTGGACAGCCACTGAAACAGGAGAATGTGACTGCTACATGGACAAGCTTGGAGCCAGGGAGACCAGAAGGAAAGCTGTGGCAGTGTCCAGTCGAAAGGTGATGAAGGTCTGAGTTAGGGCAGGAGGAGCGGAGATGGGAGATAGGGGATAGACTTAGAAATCATCCAGATAAGTGGGACGTGATGTTAGGGAGACTAGAGGGAGAAGGCAAAGATAACCCTGAATAAAAAAATAATAATAATAAATAAAAATACAAAAATTTCCAGTTCTTTTCAAAGAATATTCATGAAAATAAATGTGGGTTTTTAAAAAACAAACAAACAAACAAACAAAAACCACCAAATTTTCCATCCAAAAAAAGAAAATTAAAAAAAATATACAAATGACCAGTAGGTGTATGGAAAAAAATGTTCAATATCATTAATCATGAGGGAGATACAAATCAAAACCACCTTGAGATAACATCTTACCCGTTAGGATGGCTATTATCAAAAAGACAAAAAAAATAACATATGCTAGCAAGAATGCAGAGAGGAAAACTCTTATACTTTGTTGATAGGAATATAAATTACTACAACCACTATGGAAAACATGAAGATTTCCCAGAAAAGTAAAAATAGATCTTCCATGTGATCCAGCAATCCCACTACTGGGTATTTATCCAAAGGAAAAGAAATCAGTGTTTCAAATGGATACCTGCACTTGCAATTTTATTGCATCACTAATCTCATGAATCCTGGGTGTCCATTAGATAAAGAAAATGTTGCATTTACACAGAATTGAATACTATTCGGCCATTAAAAAGAATAAAATCATGTCATTTACAGGAACATGGATGGAACTGGAGGTCATTATGTTAAGTGAAATAAGCTAGATGCAGAAAGATAAATATCACATGTTCTCACTCACATGGCGGAAGCTCTAGAAGTTGATCTCATGGAGGTAGAGAGTGGAAAGACAGATATCAGAGGCTGGGAACAGTGTGTGAGAGGGAGAAAGGGATGAAATGATGTTGGTCGAAGGGTACAAACATGCAATTAGATAGAAGGTATAAATTCTAATGCTTAATAGCAGAGCAGGGTAACTATAGTTAGCAACAATGTATTTTACATTTCAAAATAGCTAGAAGAGAGAACTTGAAATATTCCCAACACATCAAAATGATAAATACTCAAGGTGACAGATACCTCAAAAACCCTGACTTGATCATTACATGTTCTACTCATGCAACAAAATATCAGAAATACCCCATAAATACGTAAAATATGTATCAATAAAAACTAAAATTAAATTTAAAACCCATCTTTAATTTGTAAATTGATTTCTTTTACTACATTTGTGAAGTTTTCAGCCATTATTTCTTTAAATTTTTTTTCTCTTCACCACACTCTCTTCTCCTTCTTGTCCTCTAATAATGCAAATTTCAACCCTTTGCTATTGTCCCACATATCAGTGTCAAATTAGTGTTTCAAATAATCATGGAATCCCTGTGGTCACATGACAAGTTGAAGCTTTGTAGGCAAAAATAGACTTAATCTTATTCTTGGTGGATCAAAAGGATTGGGATACACTGAGAGAAATGGACAAAACATTATTGGTGGTTGGAAATCCTGAAACCACACTGCAAGACTAAAACTGATAATTCCTTTATATTCTGTATACACCAGACTGTAACTCTGGATAAACATAATATACCCTAGATCATAAGGTTCAGTCATGGCAAGGATGAAGAGCCTGGCAAGCCCCCACAAAACTGAGACACGAGGAAGTATTTTCTTGGCATCTCATGCTCACCTTTTCTCTTTGTCAGCCTCTGGCCCATCCTTTATCTCATCTGCCTCCCTGACTGCCAGGGATCCAGGACACTTCTTTGTCTCGGGCTGCTCATGAATTTTGGGTAACAAGCTGAAAAGGACAAGTAAAATTTTGGATAATTCAATGTGATACTCTTTTCAGAAAGATTTACTTTTAAAAAGAGGACAGTAATTATCATATAAAATAAATTACTGATGGTAGAATGTCACCACTCACACTGTATAATAATTTGGAATAGCCTCAAGCTTTTCTTTTCTTTCACTTATAAGACACGAGTGAGAACCTAGTGTTCCCTTGTACGTAGAGGCTACCCACTGATATTAGTAATCTATACACCCATTCAAAAAAATTTTTAAGCCATACAAAACATTTACATACTCAGAAGAGAATGCAATTAAATATTTAGATATCTAATATTTTCTTGATGAATATTTGACTCTTCAATGGATCAAAATCTATCTCTAAAGTGTAGATGAAGTGGAAAATGTTTATCTCAAGATAGGCATGAAAGTATTGGAGATGTTCTTTAATAGCTTGTACACTAACTTTAGAGGTGATTCAGGAAAATGTGTTTCTTTGATTCCAGGTCATAAAGAAAACAGTCAGATGTATATGACTGCTCTGATCTCAAAAAAATATAACCTTTAGTTGTTGTTTGAGACAAGCTGCTTCCTTTGTTTGCTTGACTGGTAATGAATCATTATTCTCTACAGAGCATTTTATTAACATTGTGTGATATAATGAAAGAACATTTGTTTTCAAAGAAATCCAGGTTATGTTATCGAGTTCTGTATCGTCAATTTAGGATTAAATTTTATTCCTAAAAATTCTACCAGTATTTATGATGTGGCATTCCTTGTACTAGAACATCTGGACTTCATGTAATCATTACAAACATTCTGTGACATAGCTATTATGATTCCCTATTTCTTTTTTTAACAAATATTGAAATTTAAGTTCATAGAAGCTAAATGATTTGCCCAAGGTAATACAACTGGAAAGAGGAAAAAGAATAACTTAAATTTTGATCCTTTGACCCTGAATCATGTGTTTTTCCAATTTACCTTTCTTTTAATCTTTCCACTATAGATTAAGATAAAGAGAAATAGACTATGATTCTTCTTAAAAAATTGTTATTTTGTTTCATTATAAAAGTAGAATATGATGCCTGTATTCCTAAGCTATTACTCCCATACGTGTGTGTGTCTGTGTGTGTGTGTATGCATGTATACATATACATATGGGAAAAGAGGATGAGGGAAAAATAATCGTAATAATGTGCATTGAACTAAGACATAAGATTAACTTAACTCTCTGTACCTAATGTCTAAAGAAAGAGAGAGAGAGAGAAAGAGACAGAAAATAAATGCAGACTATCTCATGAGAGAAATTTGAAAATGCCCAAAAAATTTGAAAAGTACAAATAAAACTTACACTAAAAACATTGTTCATACTAATGCATTCCTTGTCAAAATTATTCACAGAGTTAACATCATTATTTATAATCAGTTTCAATTAACTTTATGCTTTTAGTTTCTCATGACATTAAGGTTTTTTGAGAATGTAATTTTTAATGCTACCAGTTGTCTAACATGGAAATACACTGTAATTTACTTAATTTTTTTATGCAGTATTGGAAATTTAGATTTATTTCTATGCTTGATGTTACAAATATTACAAATAATTATGTGATGGATATATTTGTACATTTCTGTCAAAATTTCTGATTATTTTTATAATGTACATTCTGAGAAGTGACTTCTTGGAAAGTTGCTTGCTGGAAAACTTTTGTCTCTTTTCCCTGACATCAACAATATATTAGAGTGTCTATCTTAACACCACTTTCTAAAACTGAGTATTATTTTTAAATTTTATATTTTATGCATAAACTATGGTGTTTAGTTGTATTTTTTCTTGGTGTCTTTAATTACTGGTAAATTTGAAATATATCTTTATATGATTATTAGGTGTCTACAGAGAATAAAATACATATACTTTTAAAATTTTCAGAGTAAGGCTAATTAGCTAATTTCATCCAAACAATAATGCTGTTCCAAGTTTCATACATATGTATATATGTATGTGTGTATACACACACACACACACACACACACACACATAAAAAGATTAACTTATCTTCCCTGTATCACAGATTGGACACAGGGGCACAGAAAGTAGCTTGCCCAGGGTCACACCGTGGTTAAGTGGTAGACCCAGCATATGAACCCAAGTGAACAGCTCTGGGGTTTCCACCTTTTAACAACTATAGGTTATTCACTCTCTAATGATATGCATTCCTAGGTACATTCACATTTGCACCTAAGTTCTTTTTATAATTATACTAGACTATATCAAAATTTTATTCTCAAAATGAAATGCTACTTTTCATAGGGGCAGAAAATATATTTTGATAGGAAAATGATGCCCAGGCATAGGATCAGGCCTTCTCTGTGATTTATATTGATTCAGACTATGTAAAAGTAATACTATTTAGATTAAAAATAGCATGTTCAGGTCAGAAGCTAGTTCATTATCCCATTTAAGTAATCTTATAATGGAGCTATTTTATATCCAATTCTGTGCATCCTACCTTTAGAACTGGTAAAACTTTGCTAATTCAGAAAACAGTCTTAAATCTTTCATGGACTGACTTTAAGAATTAAAGTTTTCTACTATTATTGTGTTTCCTTTCCTTCTTGTATTTCTAATCATTTTGATTTATAAATTCTAATGGTATATTTATTTTGATAAATGGCTTATTGAACCACTTATTGATATAAGTTGTCTTCTTGTCTTATTTAATGTTATCTACCTGAATTTAGCATTGTATGAGGTTAACATCGAAATTCCTGATTTTTTGTAATATTTTTCTGATATATTTTGTTCATCCCTTTACTTGCAACATTTCAGTCACTTTATTGTTGATATGTCTTTTGTATATGAAACATAGTTGGGTTTTATTTTTTAAGTATGATTAAAGGCAATAAAAGCATAGTGATGAAAGATATTGGAATGAGTTATCTAAAGGAAAGAAAATGTTAGGGTTCCTTAATAGTTGTCTAGAAAGATGTACAAAATAACATTAACCTATTATTCTGTAAAATTTGTTGTGAATGTGGCTCTCAGTTTTCCTTTAAATTTTATGATATTTTTGATATTCAAAGCTTTAAATGATCTATTTTTAAAAATATGTTCAGCATAGTTTCTGTTATTGCTATTATCCTAAGAAAATCATTCCACCTAATGTCACTCAAATATTCCCTTGCTTATGTTAATTTTTACAACTTTGTAATTTACATTTTCTTTTCTAAGGCATCAAGAATGCATTGCAGTCTATGGTAAAAAGTACTAATACAATTTGATTATTTTCTACTACCTTGGCAACTTTTTTAGACAATGTGTGGCTTGTTACAGTGAATGTTGTTAATTTTTTAGTTTTATTACACTGTGGTGAGAGAATTATAGCCTTACAAGTTTTAGTTATGAAAATTGATTGAGGTTACTTTTCTTATCTGTTTTAAAACATTCCATGAGAGGTTGGTAATATATGCATTCACTGTTCTATATATATCTAAAATTTAAATCAACATTATCATTCAGATTATTCAAATACTCCATATTCTTTATTTCGGTTTTAGTTGTCTCTGAACAATTGCACTTATGAGAAACTATATCAGGAGTTTCTAGTTAAATAGCACTTTAAACTTGAAATTTTGAAGTGGCTGTTACGTGAAAACCAGTTGGAACATTTTCTGCTGAAACAGAAAATATTTGTGAAATTGTATAAAAATCTAATAAACTCAAATATAAATAGTAGAATTCAAAAAAAAGAGTGTGAGGAGCTGAAGCTTAGCAGTTAGACAGGACTGAGTCACATGGGGTCTTAAGCATCATGGCAAGAAGCTGAGACTTTATTCTTTAGATCACTCATTTTTAAAAGCTGAATTTGTTCCAGCTGCATAAAAATAACCTGAGGGTTTTGATAAGTATACATTGAAACCATACTTAAGTGAGAATTAGGTTCTGAAGGCAACTTTAAAAGGCAAAAATCTTGTATTATCAAAATAACTGAATCCCTGTTGAAAAATTTTAGAGTGTACATGATTGTGTATTCACCCTATACAGTAATTTCTATGAATGCTAAAGTTTGAGCCTCAACAAAGAAGAAACAGCATAAAAGGAGAGTTGATATGAAGATGACTGGGCATTCAAACTTGTCTACACTTAAGATAATTTTAATATACATTGGTGAATACAGATTGGGTTCAAATATTGCTTCTGGTCCAGTCTTTTCCTCTTTTTCTTCTGGGACTCCAATTATTTGTCTGATAATCCTTATTAACATAATTCTTCTCTTACATTCTTTATTTTCTTTCATCTTGCCTCTCAATGATTTAGCCTAGACATACCCTTTTGAATCACCTTCCAGTTTATTAATTCTTTCTTCATGTGTGTCTAATCTTCTCTTGAAGCTATAAATTGAGTTTTTACTTTCAGTTATATTTTTCAGTGCTAGGATTTCAATTTGATCTTTTTTTTATCGTTTCTAGTCCTCTTCCTAAATTTTCCATCTTGTATTTTAATTATTTGAACATATTTATCACAGTTTAAGAGTAGGTTGGATAATTTAGCTATGTATACCTCTGGTGGCTCTCTTTTTATTATTTGTTCTTTTTAGTTTTTTGATTAAAATCTTTTCTCTTTGTATGTTTGTGTTTTTTTATTGAATATATTAAATATAAAAACTGTAAACATATTTAAGTTACATGTTTTCTTTCACCAAAAAGGATTTAATTTTATTTCTGGCAGATATCTAGCTAAGAACAATAGCAATACCAGATTATCTTAATCCTATAAAGGCCTGAGATAGTTTAAGCTGAAATTTAGTCCTTCTCTCAGGACCAGAGCCCTTCCTGCTGGATGAGTCCCCCTTCCAGGCAAGGGGGAACCACAAAGTGAAGATTAACTATCAGAGAAGTCTCTTGTCAGTGGAAATGGTCCAGCTATAGTAACCCCAACTAGCTCAGTCATTGCAGCTCAGAGTGAGCATGTTTGGAAACACTAGTGTAACCAAACGTGGCAGATAGAAAATGTTTGCTAGCTACTCTCCTCACAGCAGGTTCCTTTGAAGGGATCTCTGGTGACCCACAGCACCACAGAGCTTATAGCATGAATTTACTCCATATACATTACCTATGACTTATCCCTCTTTACTTCTTCTTATATTATTATTTTATTGATTGATTTGTATATTTATAAGGTTTCTTCAAAACAGTATCGGGATAAAGCAGGCTATAATGTTTTTAAAATTTTTAGGTTAGGTGGACTAACCTAAAAAGTAAGAATTTAAAAACAAATGTTGGAATATACTTGAAATAGAGTGGATATTGTTCTGCTTTATTGGATAGCTTATTAAACTCCCTAAACTTTTGATTATACTTATGTCCATTCTTTTTTTTTCCCATGTTTTATGTTTTCAGAGTCAATGTATTACCTATAGACTTTATTCACTGATTTCAGGGATTGAAGAAGGCTTAAATGTGCTTCCTTCTTTCCATCTATGACCAGATGCTTAAAATTACACAATCATATTAGTGATATAATGTCTTACACTTCCTTGTGTGGTTATCTCATATATCTTTCAAGGATCAGTTCAAGCATCTTCATCTCCAGGAAGCATCCTCATATACCTTTTCTATGTGTCTGCAACATCTCATCCACATGCTCATCATATCACTTCTCCCATAGTACTATAATCATTGTTTGAGCTCCTTGAACAGATACCTTGCATTTTTTACCATAGCATTCTTTATAACTAGCGCTATGTGAAGAATGTAATAGGTGCTCAAAAAATGTTTGTCCAATAAAAAACTTAACTTTCACTAAGAATATATAACCACAGACATGTTCCGCAATTCCATTGAGTCATTTGCACTTGACCGTGGCTGAAAGACAGAGGCAGGTTTTGGTTGAGGTGGGGGCTGGTCTAGTGAGGTGGGCACAGCATACAGAAGGTTTATAAAACGGCCACCCCTTAAGATCACAGAAAGTGCTTAGAATGGAAAACCTGAGACTAAGTTACTTGCTTAGAAACAACTCACAATCTTTTCCAAAGCTCTCTGGGATTTTAATTTCATTTAATTCATTTTATTTTCAGTATCTATTACCTAAGCCTATGTGAATGGTTTTGGTAAACTAAGTTTTTTTGGCCATTGGTAAAGCAAATGGCATTCCTAAATCTTCTTGAGAAAAAAAAAAATTGTTTTGTTGGTTTCCTACAGATGTGCCCTCAAGAATGGCATGTTAGTTAAACCCCAGAGCAAAGAAATCAATATCAAATGTGAAGTGGCATTTAAAGGCTTATCTTGTTGCCAGTTTTTCGTTAGGGCCCGGTTTGATTACTTTCAGCAACAGAGCCTCTGGGACTCTACTCATTTGCATGGTTGTCTTAGTTGTTCCTCCTCTGGAACATTCATTGACCTTTGGGGACTATTCCCAACTCCCCTTCTTTCTGTTGTCCCTGTCTCCAGGACACCATTCAGGTTGAATGAGGACTATGCTTGAGGAACACTGTACTTCTGCCTTATGCAATATTGCACTTAAACAGCCATTGGGATAATCATCATGTTTTAATAATTAATCATGGTAATTATGACCTGCTAGAAATTTTATAAATAAGCTTATTCTGAGTGATACTTATGAATATACCTTTATTTTTTCTTTATAGTGAGCTTAGGTACTTGTATGGAAAATCTATCATAAGAGCAAAAAAACAGAATACTTTTCTCTAAGCTTTGTGGACATCACCTCTCTGCTTAAAACCTTCCAATGGCTTTGCATTGTAAATAGGATAAACCTCAAACATTGTCAAGGTCGACAAGACCTTATATAATCTGGATGCCGCCTGTCTTTATAACTTCGCTTAATACTTTTTCCTGGTTCCGTAGCCCCAGTAGACTTCTTTTTAATACATAGATATGTCCAGGCCCTTACTCCTTTAGGAACTTTGCCTGTGATGTTTCCTTATTTTCTACGGTCTTCATGTATCTGTTTTCTTTTCATTTTAATCTGAGCTCAAATTTCATCTTTTTAGAAAGGCCTACTCTGACAATCGTAGGTAAAGAACCACCCCACCTTCCTGGCTTCTATTCCATTCGTCTATTTTATTTATTCTAACCCACTCTGAAGTTGCCTTAGCCTGTTGACTTCATGAAGGCACGAACTTCGTCTGTGTGATCACCGACAAGGGGACAACCTGGCTATAAATACCAATGGGCTTATATGTGATACTTTCAAGTTCAAGTTCAGTTCTTTGAATGTCCCAAGATCATCTTTGATTAGACTGACTTAATTCAAGTGTCCACTCCTGAACCTAGTCCCTGATGCCATTGGGTAAAAACACAAATTAATTGAGCTTGGATTACATGCTTTCTGCATCTAAAAGGTAGGACCAGCCCAGAGAATAAAGACTGAGAATGAGAACAAGAGTGATTTTCCAAAGAAAATTAGTGTAATTTTTCCAAAAAACAAAAAAAGGAAATGGAAGCTGAGTAGTGAGAGCAGCAGCTGCCCACTAAAAGAAATAGCAATTAATATGGCCAGTTAAAAGGGCTGCAAGGCATTCCTCAGTATGGATGTATTGGGGCCCAGAAACTGAAACCTCAACATACGGCACTTTGATATGCTGAACTAAAGAAGACTCAGGGCCTCTTTGGGCTCCTGCTCGCACACATACACACACTGTCTCAAAGCAGGTATGGAGCTGAATTTCCACTATCTGCCTAAGATGTAGACCCACCAAGGAAAACAATTGTTTTTTATTCCCCTCCTTGTTATCTCATATCTACTGCATAAAAGAAGACCAGCAATGTAATTTCTCTCTCTCTCTCTCTCTCTCACACACACACACACACACACACACAGACACACACACACACAAACAGACCCTGTCACAAGATGATGTCTGTCTCTCAGGTTCATTCAATTTCCAAAGAGAACAGTTTACAAGTTATTCTCTGTCTTTACCCCCATCCACTCATTCTCCCTAGTAATCCTTTATTGCCCCTCAATAGAATTCCTCTTCTCCCCCCTCCCATAGCCTGTTTGCCATTTGGGGAGTGGGTAATCATTCTGTTGTTCTCCCATGTACATGGCGACAGATTTGTATGACTTTTCTCCAATTAATCTGCCTTTGGTGAGTTGGTTTTTCAGTAAACTCTCAGTGTATAAAGGGGATATTACCCCTTTACCCCTAAAGATGTATCCTAATTTAGTTAATCATTTCCCTATGGATAGATATTTTAGGTTGTTTTCAAAATGATGTTGTGGTAAACATCATTGTTCATGCATTTCGATTATATCAAAATAATTTTTAAAAGTTAGTTGCAGGATACTAGTGTACATATTAAATGTTTGATTTAGAAAAATTGTATTAAACACCTTGTAAAAACTCAATTCCTCTTTTTAGAGCAGTCCTGTCCAATAGAAATATAATATGAACCACGTATGTAGTTGTAAATTTTCTATTAGCTTCATTAAAAAAATAAAAAGAAAAAAATAATTTAATTTTAATGCATTTTAACCTAAAATATCATCAATAGTTTCATTTCAACATGTAATCAGTACTAACATTTATTTATGATACAGTTTACTTTTTTTTTTCTTGTACCAAAGTTCTTGAAGTCTGATGGGCATTTTACACTTTTAATAAATCTCAATAAGGATTGATATTCAGTAGCCATGTGGAACTAATGATGGCTTATTAGAGAGCACAGCTGTGGAATATTCTAATTCTAGTAAACATATATAGGGTTTTATATATCCAGGTGCTCTCAGAGACTAGTTTCTGGGTGATAATTTAAATCTAGCTTTACACTTGAACCTAGTACAAATCACTCATTAATCAATAAGACTGTCAAGCTCTAAAAATATGTCTCACTCTAACTGGTGGTTTGCAAATACATAACGGACAAAACCTGGCAACATCGAAAACCAATAATGAAGACAAAAGTAGAGTCACCAGGAGGAGGCTTGCGAGAAAAGCTGAGGCTTAGAGTAATGAAAAATTTGCCAGTGGGTACAGTGAGAAAAGGTAAAAACCTGGGAAAACTTAGCTAAATCTTCCCAAAAGAGAAGAATGCTGATTCTAGTGAACTTCAGTTATCTGGCACCAAAGTGGTAAATTCTGCTGTGATCTCAGAGAGTTCATCAGACTTTGGGGAACCCAGATGAAATATACTTTTAGACTGTGCAAATTTTTTTACTCTGACTTCAGAAACATATCTGATATATGTTGAGTGCTTACTCAGAGCTGTGTTTGTGTTCGTTTCTCAGAACACACGAATTAGGTACTATTCTTACACTAATTTTGCAGATAAACCAAATTGAGACACAAAGTAATTAGTTTCATGGCTAGCAAGTGATGAAGCTGGGATTTCAACTGCTGACTTCTATTAATAACTCTAAAGTCCATGTCCATTAGCTCTGTTCTATTTTATTCTTACAATACTATACCATATGTGTTCATACAACTGCACTTTGACTAATAACTTATCTTTCTGCATATACTGACACTAGCAAGCTGGCCCCCTAAAATCTTAGACATAATATTGTAACTACCAAAAGCTACATTCCTCTATGAAAATTAATACTTAGGAATCCAACTATATGTTGGAGTCTTATGAAATAGCTAACAAAAAGTAAGTCCCAAGACCTCAATCAACTTTAGTATTACAAAAAATATATATCTTATTTAAAGTTGAAGACCATAGGGAGAAAAAAATAATCTTTTCCTCACCCATTGCAAGGCTTATGGCTGACACCCTTATAAAAAAGGACAGATTAACAAGAAGAAAGCATAAAAATTTGGTTTATTTAAATTTTACATGACACAAAAGCCTTCAGAAATAAAGCCCCAAAGACCCATGGAAAACTATTTTTATGGACAGTCATGCAGAAATGTGACTGGAGGACAAAAGGGTATGATCTAATGGTAAGAAACTGATGGGAACTTAGCAAGGCCTATTTGTTCAGATTTTTCTTGGCTTCCAGGTGAAGAATAAAAACCCCCTGGAATGAGGGTCTGATGATCTAATTTCAGGAAAGGTGGGTCAGAGAATTCTTTTATGAAGTGCTTCAGGGAAGAAAGGCAGGAGAAGGTGAGAGCGGCCTTGCTGCTACTGCATTGTTCACAATTTCCTTCGGCCTGTAATACTCAGCATGCCAAGGTGCTATATATCATCGTATGGTGCTGTGAGGTCTGGCCATACCAAGCCCTGAATCTGGGAGACTCTGTCAGACCCTGCCTGAATAGCCAGCCCCTCCCCCGTCTCCATGGCCTCTCCATCCCATCTTTCACATGACTCTATGTAGTTGTTTGGGAGGAAATTGCCCTGTGATAAATAAGAAAGCATCTGTCATCTTAATGTGACAGGTAGAAAAGTACCTCAGGACCAGAACAATGATCATTTAATTGTTCTTGATTGCTTGAGAGATGCCACTGAGCCTCAAAGAAATGCCTGGGGGTGGGTGTCATAAAAACATTGGTGTAGGAGTGCACATTATCTGATGCCCATTCCCAAAGCTAGCTGGAGTCCTAATAGTCTGACCAAAAAAAAAAAAGTCAATAGCTTAACAATGTAAAGGTTTTTATGTTTCTTTGCTATTAATGTGACTTTAAGCCTTCAAGTTTTGACCTTGAGAAACTCAATCTTTTCATTGGTCAAGTGAATACACCACCTGTATTTAAACATACACCAAAGTGCTTATTAATTGCCCATTTGTAAAATTTAGGGCTTATCTTTGAACAGAAGCATAGTGAAGGTACATGAAATTATCTCATGAAGTGCTTACGTAGGGGCACCTTCAAGATCTTCAGGAGGTGTATTTCTGTGTCTGTCTGCCTACGGCACAATGCTTATGGCAATGGGAAGAATGGGTAAGCAAGCACTCTTTCTACTCATAAGCCATAAGAGAACACTGTCACACATAGTGTTTATACACAGGCTGGAAAATGATTAGCAAATTCAAAGACAGTTATGGTAAGTAAACACAAGTTTGAGCAGAGAGAGTTTTAGGTTTTAAAAGTTTAAGTTGCAGAGAAAATGGGTTTTCCTTTCAAGGGAATGTTTCATTGAAATGTTTAAAATATGTTTACCAGAAATAAAAAGATATTCCAACAGACTTTTACAGCATCTCAGAGGTACTGCTCAGGGAAGGCAGATACCATCCTACCTCAGTCTGCTTTGGAATCCTAACAGCGTGGTAGGGGGGGCTTGGTAAAGATTCCTAGGGACAAGAATCATATTCCTTTTTGTTACTGTATGCTCAAGGAGTGGTACTGACAAGGCATATTATGTAAAGTTTTATACGTATCTATTGAATGATGAATAAATGTGAGCATCTGTCCTATTGCGCAGACATTTCTTTCATCAGTGATAGTGTGACTATATATCTGGAATTAAATAGAAGCTGGTGGACCTCTTGGTAGGATGCCATAGAGGAAATTCAAGGAGGATCAAAGCAGATGACCTTAATGTCATTTTTAATCTTGAGCTTCTACAGCTCTAAAACCCTTTAAAGACTTGCAATTTGATGGGCATGATGAAGAGAAATATCTAGTACCTTTCAGTCTCGGGAGCAACACCCCTCTGATAGAGTTTGGGGATTTATTGATGAAGCTAAACATTTACAAGAAAGGACTGCTTGTACATCTTCAGACACAAGTGGGAACACAGGGTTTGTCTGACACAGATGTAAAATGAGGGCCTCCCAACAATTTTGGGAAAGAATTTTTCATCTTACTAGGCTCAGCAATGACCTCATCAAAGAGTTGGAGAACTTATGTCAAGGCCCTCAAGCTCCATGGGAACCATTTGAGTCTGGGAAGGTACCTGGGAGACCTGAACTTAATTGGTTTCTTTATGGGCCCCTCTGAGACCCTCACTGCCTCACCACATCCATGGACGAGGTAATGACACCTGCCGCCTTGCATTCATTAGTATAATAGCTTTAATGATTTGATTTGCTCCCATAAAAGGTGCTATATAAATGCAAATGATCACCAAGGATGATAATTAGCAGTCTTCCACTGCAAACTACTTACATCTAATGTCCATAGGTCAGAGAATGATAAATGTAGGAGCATTATTTAAGAAAACTGTTCCCTCTTTGTGCTAAATATGGTGACACGTGTAAAAGCTATGCCTTTCTCTAGTTCCACAGCCTAAGTATTTTTGCTGACTGAGGGAGATAGTGGTATAATTCATCTTTCAGAAGTGTTAAATGCTAGGGTGGCAAGATGCTGCATTCAAGGTGGAAAAGGGGTTGAGGGGATGGAGAAGGAACCAGAGAGTCTATTTTCAGGTGGGAAAATGCAAAGTCCCCAAACCCTAAATATATTTAATAGAGAGATTTATCATGATTTGTATTCTGCCAGCAGTGTACACAAACAGCTTTACAGGATGAAAAAAGTGCAAAAAGCTGGATAGGAACATTTCAGATGAAATGTAACTCATTCCCTTATGTATTGTTTTCTCTGTCCTGGCCAGATATCAGATACTGCTATTGACAACATTGATTATTTCTGTGAAACCAACAATCGGATTAAGCAAAAGCTTCAGGTCTCCTGATTTTAACCTGGAAGGAAGAAGGAATTTTTGTTGCTAGAGACAAGCTTTGTTTGCTCATTAAGTTCATCTGCCTATTCTGCTGTGAAATTGCAAAAAACAAAACAAAACAAAAAAATAAGATAAGCTAAAAAGAAAGGTAAATGTCATCCTGTTTTCACTCTTTTGACATATTGGCTCCCTTTTTATAAAGACTAATTTTCATCCGGTTTTGATTTTTACAATGTGGGCTGGAGTACAGCCTTTGTTTTTCCTATTAACTAATATATTCCTGTAATAACCCTAGTACTGCTGAGCACATGGCAAAGCACTCTTCTCAGCATATTGCTTAAATAGAGCATTAAGCAAGAAGAAGGAATCTTTACCAACAGCTTAGGCCTCTTCCTTGTTTTGACGGGGATAGTTATTTTTATACCTTTGGAGGTTCTTATTGACTTCTCATAGTGTCACAATGTGCTCTAACCTTTGTGAACTAAAATAAAATCTTAAGCCCCCCAACCAACTAAATGGACCCCCTCTCGGTTGAGGGGACTCCAGAAAAACCTTAAACCTGAATTGCCAACCATGAAGAGAAGGAAGGTCAGACACACCTCATTATGCCCCCTCCTTTTTAGAGTTACTCTTTGTAACAGTAACATACTAAATCACTTACAGGCCCGAGGTCATGCAACGCAAAGGTTAAACCACACCTACAGGTTAATTTACTTAACAGACTACTTGACTCGTTCTATGTCTGGTGGCTTGTCTCTGATTAACACACTTCCTTATCTTCACTTAAAACATTCCCAGCCTTTAGGCAAAGCTTTATTTCTTTAACCATTTACAAATAAGAGAATTTTTAAACCCACCTAAAACCTGTAAGCCCACCCCTTTTCAAGATGTCCTGTCTTTTTGTACACTTTCCACATATAGCTTTATGATTTTATGTGTGGTTCCTGTTTCCATGAATGTATAAAACCAAACTGTTACCTGGCTATCATGGTTGCCTTTTCTTAAGACCCTCTTGAGGACATGTTTGTCCAGCGGCAGTCACACACACTCAGCTCAGAATAAGGCTCTTTTAAATTATTTTTCAGAGTTTGAATTATTTTTCCCCTTACCGCCTTAAATGCTTGCTTTCTCTTTGTAACTCATTCTAGCTTTACAGCTTGGCTCTTTAATCTATTTCTTAATCCACAATCAGGTCTTTAATTTGTTTAGAAATTATTTATTCCTACTAGTTATTTGGAATTTTCAAGCACAAAATGTCAATTGAAGTGAATAGCTCAGAAAAGAAGCTCAAATACTTTGGAGTATAAAACGCTTAATGTTCATCCAGGGGATTCTCACTGCAATTGAAGGTGAGAAGTTTTATAAAGGTAGAAAGACTGATAAACTTATGAATTGACTTCTAAAATCTCATATATTTTGCTTTTTAAAAAGAAGCAGAGCATTAGCAATTTGAGTTTAAAATAGAGGACACACAATGAGAAAATGAATACTGAACTTTTAAAAAAAATTTCATATGTGCAGGGAACTTGGTGTAGAAAGTAGAAGAAATTGACCCAGCTTATGGTATATATTAACATATAAGTAGTGATATGGGGGAAGAAAATATAATTTTCTCTTTACCCTTGGAAGCTTTTGGCTAGGGCCCTTGTAACGAAAGACAGAGTAACAAGACTAAAATAAACAGTAGTTAATTAACATTTATATCTCATATATACATGGGAGATATCTAGAGAAAGAAAGAGCACAAAAAGGTGGTTTAAATTCAGGCTTAAATATCTTCTTTAGCTAAATCAAAGAAAGAAGGGTGCGAGGGCAGCCAGTTAGGGGAGACCAGAAAATGTACAGTAAACAAGAATAGGGTTTGTTAGGCAGGTTTAAGTCAGTGCCTTCTCCATTGATCAGATTCTGTTGTGACTTAGAGCCATCTCCTCTTCCTGGTACAGAGAAGGAGGCACCTTTTTACAAACGAAGATTTCCTTTATAAATGTAAATTTCCCTTAAAAAAGGGTAACTTTTATTCTGTTTCCAGAGCTTTCCTTGTGTCTGCTATTTCTCAAAATAATCAGCTCAAAGTAATCCTCATGCCAAAGAAGCATATTTGGGGTGGCATATTCTGGCCTCCTACAGTCATATTTTGGGGTAGCATATTTTGGTCTCCTACAGTCATATTTTGGGGCGGTGTATTCTGGTCTCCTACTAGTAATATTTTTAAAGCATATTTTAAAGCAGTCTAACCCCAATTACAAGGTTAAAGTTATTTGAATCCTCAGCAAGTTTGTAAAATTTAGAAATTTGTTTATGTTTTTTTCTCTCTTTCCATCCTTTATTTCTCCTTTCCCCCCTGGTGCTCCTTCTGCTTCACCCTATTTTAACTGTTCAAGTCTCAGCTGGCCATTTAACATCCTGTATGCCCCCTTTTTCTTCACATCCTTCAAAAGTCCTTTCTGTGTAAAATGATTTCAGTTAGGTGTTAGGAGTAAATAAGTTCTCTTTACCAGACTATTTGTGGAAAACATACATAGGAGAGAGAGAGAAAAATCTTATTAAAGCAACCACATTCTGTAAGTGATATGATGGCTACTTACTGGTTTTGCCCATTCTGAGCAACAGAATCTGGACTTTAATGGTTAGATAAGGTCTCCCCAATAAAGCCATTTATATATTACAGAAATGGAAAAATTTATCATATTAGGGTAATTCAGGTTGATAGTGGCTGTTGGAAGCTCCGTGTTAAGAAGGTTTGCAAACCAAAGTTAAGGTTCAGTAGGAAGGAACAGGATAGTCATTTGGAGATCTCTACCATAGATGAGCGACGTGAGAATAGTGTTCCTAAGGCCAAACATTCACATTCCTAGCATATTGAATTATCACAAGAGAAACTATCCTTCAAAACAATTGAGACTATTAAACAAAATAATGCTTCTGAGGACTTAACATATGGCTCTCAACTCCAGCTTTCATTGGGATCACCCTTCCGTCATGGGATTTTGATTCAGTATATCTGAAGTGATTAAAACAACACAGCAGCAACAAAACAGCGACTGACTAGATGATTGTGCTTTTCCACTGGGGTGACCCATTAGGCAGTCAATATGAATTAGTGATTATTATTAACATGGAGAAGCATTTTTCAGATGGTATACTGGGAATTCCAGAAACATTAAATGATCTATAAACATGCAAATTGCCACTATGTATGGGTGGCAAGTGCTACATGATCTATCCACCTCTTGAAAAATAAAGGACACATTTGCTTATTAAAGTTGAGAATCACTTTAGTAAATAGTTCTGTCAGGTAGATAGCAAGGGATTCCAGGTCTCCTAGGGACAAAAGTGGGTGCTTTGCCTTGGTGCAATCGCCCCACCCTGATCCTCCTTATGCCTGGGGGAGAGGGAATACCCTACAGATCTGCCAATCATAACTTAGCGTGCCAGCTGCAAAGGAATGCAGAGGACTCTCTAGCCTATGGGCCAAGCAGCATAGGTATCATAGAGTACAGAAATTGACCTAGAACAACCAACATGTGTAGTAATGCAACTCCCAACTGTCCAATCAAAGTGGTTCCATGGTGACGTCTGAATCACAAGGGAGGTCCCAAAACAGACACTATAGAACAAGATGCAGACCATAACCAGCCCCTTTTTTTGGCCCCTTCCTTTGCTCTCACTTTGCTGCAACAATGGGTTCAGTTATCATCTGTGGCATATATATCATGCTCTGTAAACCTATACCTTACTCTTCCCCTATCTTTCTCCTATCTTCTCCTATCTTTCTCTCCTCAATAAACTTCATTTTCATACTTGCCTTACTTTGGTGTGTCTGGTCATTCTTTGGCCATGAGCGCACGAAGAACCGACATTTCAGGCTAAAACCTAATAGTTCTATTTCCCAATTATTTGTGAATCCAGAAATCTATCTTTGAACATCCATTCACATTCCTTGAAAGTATAATTTGGAAGAATATATTCTAAATTCCTAAACATTTAACTTATGCAGAAATGCATAAAGCAAACTACACAGAATATATAATTGTGTTACGTATAATGTCCCACTTTGTGACACTAAGTAATTGTTCCCCCTTACCAGATCAACTGCAGCAGCCTACAACACGATGCAGTCACTTTTGCCATTTAAAAAAAGGCAACAGAAACCTCTTTTTTTGACTGATCTCAATTACCATCCCAACATTCTGACTCTTTGGACCGCACATCTCATTAAAAGAGTTATCCATATGTGCTGTGATATGGGCTGGATTTTATCTCCCCCATACTACAAATTCATTTATTGAACCCCTAATTCCCTAGGACCACAGAACGTGACTACATTTGAAGACAGAGCCTTTGAAGAGGTGATTAAAGTGGGCCCTAATCCAATCTGACCGATGTCCTTAAAAGAAGAGGAAATTTGGACACACAGAGTGACACAGGGGCACGTGCATAGAGGAAAGGCCACGTGAGGACGTAGTGAGAAGGCAGCCATCTGCAAGCCAAAGACAGGCCTCAGAAGAAATGAAACCTGAGGACACCTTGGTCTTGGACTTTTAGCTTCCAGAATTGTGAGAAAGTATATTTCTATTTAACACCCCCCACCATCTGTAGTATTTTCTTATAGCAGCTCTGGCAAACATGCTGCCTCCAGTTTGTCTCCCTTGTTTCCTCTTGAACCTATTCCGCTCAGCTTTTTACCAACACAGCTCTTCCAAAATAGTATATACCAAGGACACCACAGCATTTCATACAGTTGATTACTCTCTCCTTCTTGAAAACCAATTTTCACTGAGCTTCTATGACATCAGATTCTCCTGATTTTCTTCCTACTTCTCTAAACATGCCTTCCCAGTCTCCATTTTGATTTTTCTTCATCTCCCTAATCTATTGAATAACCTTCCACCTGGGGTTCCTTATTTTCTGTTCCTTCTTCTGTTCCACCCTCCCACTACTATTATCTATTCATCTAGCTTATATATTTATTATTATTGCCTGATTTCCCTCACAGAAACATCAGGGATTTTTGTCTGTTTTATCCACTGATATATCACCAACATCTAGAAGAGTTCTTAGCACATACTAAGTTGGCTCAACAAATGCTGTTTTTAAATTAGTTAAAATTGATCAATGCACTTGGGAAAATGGTCTCTTGCATGGCCTGTAATCCTCTTTTCCTCATTAAGTTCTCTTCTGAAGGACTCTTGTGTTCCAATGTGTTTGGAAGCAGTAGAGGTATATGTCAGTACCATTTTAGTAGGTGCTAGGACTGTCTAGTGGTCCAGACCTGGATGCTGTGCTTTCACTGGTTGTGATAATATGGGTACCTTCTTTAGACTTTCTGTGCCTGTTGACTCAAATTTGAACAAAAGCTAATGATTATTTCTCCCCACGGGGTTATCATGGAGGTTAAGTGAGAGAATGCATATTTAACACAGTGCCTCTCACCTTGCAAACACTTGATGTTATCTTCCATCATTAATATGATCAGAATTTCTATAGCGAAGTTCCACAAGTTTCTTGAATACCAGAATTTTTGCTTATATTTAATTTTTACTGGTTGCTAGTACTACAATTTGCATAACAAAGCCACTCAGAAATGCCTGCCAGTAACCTAGAAGCAACCTCCTAACTAGCTGCATAGGAGTAAGGAGACATCAGAGGCCCAGAGGTTAACCAGGGTGGAAGAGTGCCAGCACTCATATTTTCTCTATTCAAGGCTTCATGTGACATCAAAAGTACCTCTTGTAATTCTGTGCAAAAATATGGAAGACAGTCTGGGATCCTCTTCAAATCTGAGAGTTATGAGTCAATAAAATTATTTTTTGATATGGAAATGCAGTATAAAACATTTAAATAATGCGAGCATATAACACAAGAATTGTAAAACTGTTTGTACCTTTATTCAATTGAGGAGGGGAATAGTGTTGGTAGGAAGGGGGCTGTTTTAAGCTCACAGTGTGAAAAGGACTTTAAAGAATTCTTTATTTGTTGCACTCCCTTCTGTTTGCAGCAGAAAGCAAAGAGGTTAGTTCACAAGGCTATGGACCAGAGAGCTTGAAGTGTCCCAAAGGAACAGGCTTCAGCATTAAACACACAGACGAGAAAACCCAAACACAGGTTGTTAACACATTCAGGAAGTCTACATTTTGCAGAGGGCTTTGGAAAGAGCAAATCTTAGCAACACTGATTATAAATATGCTGTTGAAAATGCACATTAAGTATTAGAATAAGGAATGGCTGGACATTTTGTAAATTTTTGAAAGGGAATTATAGGCAAATAGATAAGAAAGTGTAAAGCAGGGCCCAGTTAGAATAATAAGAGGTTTAGTAAGGTTTTGAATGTGTTTTTATTTATAAGGTAATTTTTAGATTGTTGCAGTTACTGGCTCTCCCAAGTCCCTTAAACTAAAATTGGACCACAGTTTTCCCTTGCTTGGTATTGCATGAGGGACTTTAATCACTACAATGCAAAGCTCTAACAAGGAAATGGATTAAAATTTCAGGATGGTTTTAAGCACAGCTAAGTGGTGTAGTATAAAACCTAAGATATTGGCTTTAAGTTCAGGCAAAATAGGTTCAAATTCCAGCTCTGTGACCTGTTATAATAACTAGGTCATGTTAGGCAAGGCAACTAACCCCTTTGAGCCTAACTGCTATTTTACATAATGTGAGGATAATATTACCTTTCTACCAAGATGGTTGTTAGGACTAAATGAAATCATGTATAGAAAGTATTTAGCACAGCACCTGCCATATAATTAGTGTTTGGTAAGGGTAAATGATGGCATTGATGTTGACAACAGCAATGATTGAAAAGGCCTAGAAGGGAGATCTTAGGAAAAAAGCACTTTGCTTCAGAAAATGGACAGAACAGACAGAAATTCAGACAAATAAATGCATCTCAGTTCCTAGATTATACTGAGGGAAAAGAAGAACATCACAGCTTCACAGGCAAGAACATGCTGTGATACTGGACCCTTTCACATAACAGAAGGGAAAACTGGGGCTTAGAAGAGTCAGGAAATGTAACCAAATTTCTGCCTCTTTACTTTGGACCTAGCATATTGAGCGTGCTTTGCTCTCATCAGTGGGCCAGCTAATGTCAAAAGATCAATGATAATCTCAGTGAACTCCAACCAGCTTGGTTCTAGAACTTTAGAAGGCTACAATGTTCTTTTACAGGGGTGATCCCAGTAAGAAAGAACTGGTCTTAACATATTGCCAATGATAGAAAAAATATAGGCATCTTTTTAAAACCTCCTTTTGGGCTTTAAAAGAAGGTGTTTCTCTTGCAATGGTGTTTCACAGTTCCATAGGGCCAGTCAGGTCTTATACTAGAAAAGATGTGCAAATGGTGTCAGAGGAAAATTCCTGCTGCTCTTTTCTAAATTTCACCATGCCGCCCTTCAAGACTAAGCTCAATCTTATGTAAGGCCATCATTTTTCCTGAATTGTTTATTAAAACCATTTTTGAAGTGGTTGAAGATTTTTATCTATGCCACCATTGCCAAAGTCGATAAAATATTTTCCTGCTGATTCTCTCAAGCACTAAAGCAAGGTTTTCTATTCCATAATATGCTCTGACTCCTGAGATGATTGCATTTTATGCTGGCTCATGGTATAAACTTTCAAAGCCACCAACTGAGTTATCATTGTTGTACAGCTGATTCCTTGATTGATATACAGTGTCTGAGATGTCTTTGTTCTCCTGACTCCCTGCTGGTCATCAGATTACAGATAAGAATAAAAGAAAAGAGTGTAACAATCAGAGCAACACTGGGGTCTCTAATGACATCAGAGGTTACCTTCTCTTTAAGAGAGCATTTGTTATTTTTAAATGATTGGATCACCCCAATATGTCATGCTGGGCAAGTCAACTCAACTACAGACTGGGGCTTTGGAAAGCTTTCTTCATGATCCCGGAGTTCATCTAATGTTTGGCTGCAGGAAATCTATATCCTGAGAAATTAGACATCTGGACCAATCTTTAATCTCAGATGATGGCTTTTTTTTGTTGTTGGAGTACTGCTCAATTGTCAGGAAACACATAATTTTCCTTATAATACAGGAAAAGAAAGGTTTTTTTTTTGAAATATACTTTTTGTAAAGGAAAATGTTTAATGCTGGCCTATTACTTTGCAGAAAAGAGATAATACTTTGCATTTGCTCTGAGAAAACTTCAGCTGTTTTGTTTTGTTTTCTTCCAAAATGGAATAAAATTGACATATTGAGACATTCTTTGGAAAGCATTTAGCGTTGGCTTCCAGTTTGTGGATACTCAGCCTATCAAAAGATTCAGAACCAAGCCTTGATTAATCAACCAATTTTTCTGTTTTGAAAACTTATCTGAATTCATTATTATGTAAAACAAATAAAATTGGTTTTCCTTTCAAAGATGCTTTCTAATATCCACCATGCTTCAGCGCCAGAGTTATGACTTTTTATCTGAATGTCTATTGTTCTTTTACAGAAATGGGAACTCTGCCTCCTCCCTAGCCTCTCCTCTTCTCCATGGTGTGATGGCCAGGTAAGTGTGACTAAGTTAAATACTTTGGGTTTAAAGTACCTTTACCGAATCCCAGCTGTGGGCTTTTACTTCTAATGGACTGCACTAATAGATTTTACACACTTGACTCATCCAAAAGCTATTTGGTGAAGGAAGTTAGCACGCAGTATAGCATAGAACAAGGAAAACTCACACGAACCATAGCATATTGTATTGAAATTGGTGTAGGCAGAAATCATCACAGAGAAGATGTACAGTCTAATGCAAATGGCCAAGGCAGAGAGTTTGAAACAAAAATCATTAGGCTGAAAAGTGTTTTGCTTGGCAGTAAAATTTGAGGTCTCCTTCCATCCCCTAGAATAATCTTATATCATCAGACAGTTTCATATTATCCTATTCAGCCCCAATGCACCAGGCTTAGGGGCTCTAGTCCCAGTGAAGGAAACCAGAATGTGTCACCCCAAAACACGCCTCTTTGACATAATTATTTTTGAGCTAAAGGCAATTAAGAAGCAGCAAATGGAGGAAAATTGCTCTCTATCCTCCCTATTTTCTGCCTAAAGACAGGATATAAATTCTCCTTTACTGGAGACAGCTCTTATCAGCCCAGAGACAGCACCAGAGGGATCTGCAAACAGGTCTTACTCCATTAGTTTATTCCCAGGAATTTATCTTTCCGTAGTTTCCCGCCTCTGGAAGCCCTAAACTGCTTTCCTTTGTGCTGTTACTTCTCTAAAATATATTGTTCTTTATTGAAGGTCCTATATAAGCCAGAGCTTTAAGCCATTGCTTTGAGATAACTTACACTGAGATTTCTTCCCCACAACATGCACTGCACACATTAACAAACCTACTTGTTTTTCTCTTGTTAATCTGTCTTTTGTTCCAGGAGACTGTTCCACCTATAAAATTATAAAGGTTGAGGAAAAATTTTATTCCCACCCCAACACCAGCTTGTAGCTAATCCATTCAGCCTGTGTTGCTAGTAGGCAAGGCTCTTTGTTCGTGCAGAGGCCACTGATGTGGGTGGAAAATGCTCTGCTTTCTTAAAAGCAGACGTGGAAGACTCTAGCTCCTTCAAATATCTCAGGCAATGTGCTGGTCTCATTCATCAAAGTGAGAGAGATGTCCAGCTGGTCTTTCTGATCAACCTCACCAACAGTGCAAAGGCCCCATGGCTGGAATTGTCATCACTTCTATCTTGGAACCAAGAGTTGCCCAGAGCTACTGGACATGAGGGCACTGACAGAGAGCTGTAGGTGGGACAGTAGGGAACCAGCATGTAGAGATTTCAGAATAGCCACTGTAGCTGAGAAGACAGAAGAGCAAGACATAGATAAAGTGAGCTTGGAGGAAAGCATCTCCAGTAAGAAGAGACTTCTCTGGGGTCTCCTGGTTCCTCTGGGATCAAACTCCTGTGCTGAACCATATATTCTGTTAATGCTTCTGCCCTGTATTTCTCATGTAAGGGAAAGACATTTGCAAAATGCCTAACTGTGTACCAGGTATTACATACATTAATCTAAAGTCCATTCTGTCAGATATTAGTATTATATCCTTCCTGTTTTATAGAGAAAGAAAATGAGGCTCAGGAGATTAATTCAACCCAATTTGCACAGCTAGTGCATATGATTAGGATTCAAACCCATTCAATT
The DNA here is from genome assembly GCF_041146395.1 of Eulemur rufifrons. Lineage (NCBI taxonomy): Eukaryota > Metazoa > Chordata > Mammalia > Primates > Lemuridae > Eulemur > Eulemur rufifrons. The sequence goes on from NC_090990.1 coordinate 52,815,268, forward strand.
CCTGTGTTTTTAACTACAATGCACACCTGTTTCATTTTCTCTCTGCCTTGGTCATTCTCTTTCCTGAAAATTCTCAGGTTTAGTTGTCAAGTTACTATCCCAGAGAAGGATTCTGCCTGGAGCATCCTCACTAAAGAAGTTGTCTGGGCTTTTGGGTCATTAAGACAAGGACCTCCACTGGGGCTGGTGCTAATTGCTTGACCACAGGTTCCAATGCAAGGTGGCAATGCTGGTGGACCTCTGAAGAAATGGGATTTTTTTTTTTAAAGTAACTTTGGGCAAATAAATAGTTTCAACTTTGTGACACTAACTGAGCTGAAATTATTCCAAAGCATATTATCTAATGAAAAACAGAGGCATAGAAATATTATCTGCTTTTATTTTTTTTGCAGTAAACCTGCTGCTGGATCTGTATTAGGTATAGGTACATACTTGCATCCATGATATAGTATTCAATACTGTAATAGATCTTAAATTACTGATGTTTAGCAATGAAACATATTCCTGGCCTCATAGATCTTAGACCGAGACATTGATGCCTTATAGTCCTATTATGTTGTTTCTCATAGGAAATATCAATTTTTTTTCTGATTCTAAATCTTCCAAGCAACAATGTGAGGAGCCTGAGGAGGCAGGCAAGAGAGAAGGGTTTAACACACTCCACTAGCTGAGAAACGAATGGTATTTGGGAAGTCTATCTCTAGCCACGAATCCTAGCCTATATGGTCCTTGCTCTCTCCAATCCCACCACTTTGAGGCTACTAAGGAGCAGATTCTATGCCTAGGAAAGCAGGATGATAGGTCTTTTGAATTTAAAACATATTATGGTTGCTTTTACCTGATCAGTAGCATTCTCTTTTTGGTTGACTAAGAGCAAGGCACTGATGGGGAGGTGTACGTAAAGAAGTTTGTTATGATCCCTAACCCAAGAAGCCCAATTGAGGAAGGAAGTGGTGGTAGAAGTGACAATGCATGAGGAATGTGTAGTGTTTAATATCCGTCCTTGTGAAAAGTTGACTACCAGAGTCATGGAGTGGAGGTTCAGGGGAAGAGAAAAGCATGTGCCCTCACACACTCTCTTCCAACCACAATAATACCTCATAGGTAGGAGTACATTTTTTCAGAGGTCCTATGAATATAATATATGTATCTGCGTGTGTGTGTAATTTCTTCCCCCTCAGTGCTCTCCTCAGAAGTCAAACTCCCTGGCTTTGAAACCCACCTTCACTACCTAGTACTTCAATGCCTAGTAGCTGAGTTATGGGATCTAAATTATCTTTCTGTGCCACTATCTCCTTATCCATTTTAAAAAAACCCCACTATTACTAATTAAAATAATTATTCTATTAAATGTGAAGAGTAAATGAAATACTTTCTATAACATACTCAGCACAGAGCTTAACACATGGAAAATTCAGTAAATAATGCTATTAAATATATTTTTGATTGCCTACTTAATATTCACTCTCTCCTTCCTGGCTGACAAAACACCAACTGAACTGAGGGGCAATATGCTCAGATAGATGCTCACTTTTCAGTCTCCTTTGAACTAAGGGTAGCCACATGGAAAGGTTCTGGTCAATTAGAGCCAAAGCTACCATTTTTGACTGAAATGTTGGGGCTCAGAAAATGATACCCCAAAGTATGGAAATTTGGCATGCTAAGTACTTTGAAATAAAGGAGATTGGAAGGCCTCACAAACAGCTTTAGAAGCAAAGTCTCTCTCTGACCATCTCCTACTCTTTCACCCCCAAAGTGAGTCATAAAAACCAGAATTCCTCTTCCTCAAGGTGGATCATAGAAACTAAAATCCCTCTCCCCCAAAGCAAGCCACAAGACCTAGAAATATCACTCCCTCCCTTGGAAACCTTCATTCCAGAAGAGTCATGCTCCATACTCAGGAAGAAGGAATGCTACACAGAGATACCAAGAAAAATCTGAACACACAGGCCCTCTTGGGTCCCCTTATCCCCACCAGTCTACTACCATTAGATCATACCCTTTGTCTAATCACATTTCTACATAGCTGTCCAGTCTTCATCAAAGATAAGTATAAAATTAGGCAGATTTCCCTATGTCTTTGAGTCTTCATTTATGAAGGCTGCTGTGTCATGTAAAACTTTGATTAAATAAATTTGTTATTCTTTTCTCTTATTAACCTATCTTTTGTTATAGGAGTATTGGCCATGACCCTTATGATGGGTGAGAAAAATTATCACATCTTTTCTGCCTCTAAAGTTTCTGGCATTCATTGTGGATTGGCTGAGACACCTGACTCACACCAGAGCCTGCAGATAAGATCCTGGGACAACTGACAAAAAGCTGCCAGAGAAAAGCTAATTTTTTAAAACCAAGGTCAGCTTTCCTGGATGACTGCCTGTAGTGACCAGTTGAGAATGGAACGTAAAAATTTCTCTTTATCCCTTCCTTTCCAAATTTAGATTAGCAGGAGAAAATTATTTGTTTGGATTGTGGCTTTTGTGTAATTTGGTGTTGGCATACCTATTTGTTATTGATCCTTTCTTTTCTAGCGGCAGCTATTTCTTTCCTGCTTGTCTTGTTTTGTGTCCTGAAGGTTTGGCTTTATGACCAGTGAGAATGTTCTCTCTGGTCTTTGCCAACTGGGGAGGGGAGAATAAATGTCAGCTTGCATCAGGCAGCCAGTCCAATAGGCTGAGAGCCCAAAACTTCTCTTTATCATGCCGGCTCTCAGGGGAATTTGTCCTACATTAGGTCCCAATCCAAAAGGGGCTTTTGTTGTCTCAACCTTTATTGCCTGGTCCTGTGGCAACAAAGGTATTCCTTTCTTTTGACTGTCTTTGGGAGTGCTTCTGGAATCTTGGGAGGACTGTATTCTTTTTGTATCCTCTTTTGAGGGTATCTCTTTTATCTTTGCTTAAGTCATAAAACACTTACTGGTTTTGGTTCAGAGTCACTTGGTAGGTATCTTTGGTTTAAAAGAAGGAAAAGAAAAAGGCCAAGAATAGTTGCCACTAGTCCTGGTTTATATCTGAAAATAAAAGACTTGAATGAATTTTTTTTAAAGAGCTCTATGGTCAGAAGTTGGCTTAATTGGAAGCCGACATTCAGTCTCTCTCTCTCTCTTTCTCTTTCCCTCTCTCTTTCTCTCTCCATATCTATCTGTAGATAGATAGATAGATTGATTGAAGGACTCTGTTCTTTCCACTGGGTCTTGCTTCTCTCGTGGGAACTTCTCAGTTGAGAACCCCTGCTAACTATATGCTCAGCCCCTCTGTCCACTTCCTTTTTTGTTGGTACGATTTTTTGCTGAGGATAATATGGAACTTCATTGACTATTTTTTAATGGAGGACTCAAGCTCTTCCCAAACTGGCTCCTATAAAACCTCTTCTTAGAGGAACTGCTTCTTCTACCTCCTTTTGGCACCTTTGGTCTTCTATCTAGTTCCTTTTAGTGTTTCATATGTTTCCCTTCAAGCCCCTACCTTCTCCATTTGGTGGGATGAGAAATTACTATGAGGAATCATGAGGTAAGAAGGATTCTGGTCTCTATGGAAAAACTGTAGTTAGGCTTCTGAACAATCCCCTAGGTCCATCTGTGTATGTTCTTATAATATCTATAGTGAATTCCTATAATTGGATGTTGCCTTGACATCTGTTTTTGAATCCTCTTCTGTGTCTTAACCAACTTAGGCAGAATCTAAGTCTCCTCCCAGTCAGGGCTCTCCTAGAGAGTGTGTATCTTGATAGGCCCATCAGGGCAGGGCTAGAGTTTATAGCAACTCTCCAGAGAGAACCTCAAGACCAAATTAGAGAGAAAAAGCAGCAAAACCAGTTCTAGCAGAAATGGATTCCTTGTCCACTCAGATGGATCTTTGGAGAGATTCAGACAGCTGAAAGATATCTCCTCAGTCACCAGCCTAAAATCTAGTTCACAGCTTCCATAAGATTGACCTCTCATAATAGGTTTTCTCTGTGCCTTGGGAATGTAAATATTATACACTGTCTTCTTTAGAACTTGACAGTTATCTTTTGAAAATACTAACTTCAGGGAGATGATTTCCATCAGAAAAAAAGGAATTATCTGGAAACTGGTCAAATGAAAAAATCTTAAGTGTCCTCTCCACAAAAGTTGGTAAAAAGCTTTAGCCATCTATGATATTGTGAAATATATATTTGTTCTTTGTTCCCATTTCCTGGCATACAACTCCTAAAATCCTTGGAATCTCCAAAGTGCTGGTTTCTGTATGCTAATGTTGACTGATAGCATCAGGATAGGGCTGGTCACCAGAAAGCCAAAGGCATGATTAGATGGGAGGGGAGAGGGACTGAAGGTCAAGTTGATCATCAACAGTCAGTAGTTTAGTTAATCATGCCTAAATAATGAACCCGCTATAAAACCCAAAGAAGACTGGGTTCAGAAAGCTTACAGATAGCTGAACACATGGAGTTTCCTGGAAGGTGGCATGGCCAGAGAGGGCATGGAAGCTCTGCACCTCTTCCTCCATACTTTACCCTACAAATCTCTTCATCTGTATCGTTTGTAATATCCTTTATAATAAACCAATAAATACAAGTAAGTGTTTCCCTGAGTTCTGTGAGCTGCTCCAGCAAATTAATAGAACCCAAAAGAAGATTGTCGGAACCCCAACTGGAAGCTAGTTGGTCAGAAATTCTAGAGGCCTATACTTGTGACTGGCACTTGAAGTGGGGGTCAGTTTTGGGGACTGAGCCCTCACTCTGAGGGATCTCATGATATCTCCAGATAGACAGTTCAGAATTGAATTAGAGGACACCCAGATGGTGTCCACTGCTTGCTCACATTTGCTTACGGAAGACTTCTGTGTTGACGGTAGTTGTGGTGCAAAAGAAGAGGAAAAGCACTGTTTCAGAGTTTTTTCCAAAACACTATCTGAGCAGGTTACCTCACCTTGTTCCATTTGCCAGATCCAGCTAGTGAGCCTTGAGTTATCAAAACTAGCATGTCGCTAAAAGTTTTAGAGTGAAAACTGCAAGATCTGCTTCTGTGTGTATGTTTATGTCATTACATATATTGTAGATATATATTTTTGCCTGGGTTTGCTAGTCAGTCATGGTTGTGTTGTCTCTGCTAAATGTTTAAGGTCATAAAACTATAAATCCAACCTAAGAGCAGACTGCACAGTATAAATCAATTGCTTCATGTATGTCAGTCACAAAAGAAAAAGAAAAAGTAAAGATGAAAGAACCATGTTTACCTTTTTAGTTTCTTTGCTTCTATGATAGTTTTGATAACTGCCTGATTTGTGAACAGGAAAAATAACTTAAGATAATGGCTAGCTTTGGTTAATATGTTGTAAAATTTTCATGAACAGTACAAGCATAATTGTTAAGAATGAATGAATTAGATGGATGTAAATGAGAGAAAATTTTATAAGTGAACGTTTTCAATAATAATTATACTTTATAATATATATCTACTTAAAATAGTTTCAAAAATCTCTTCGGTAACTTGAAACCTTAAAGTGAAATTAAGTAATATTTACTCATTAAATGTCTAGGAAGTTAAAATACTGAAACATTCATTACTGAGGATAAGTTTAAGTTTATATACTTTGACATCTTGTTTTTATATGGCATGGAGAACTAACTATATTTGGGTATGTTAATAAACATGAAAAATTGAGGAAACAACTTTCTGAAAATTATGAAATGTTGAATGCTGACATAAGATAATTTGCAATACTTGCTAGTTTTCATTAAAAATTAAGGTTACTAAGAGTTAAAATTATAATTAATACCTACAACTAATCTAGTAGAAATTGTAGGCATACATTGGCGATATTGTGCATTTGATTCCAAACCACTGAAATAAAGCAAATATAAAGTGAGTAAAATTTTTGGTTTCCCAGTTTATGTAAAAGTCATGTTTGCACTATACTGTAGTCCACAGTACTGTGGTGTAATAGCATTATATCTAAAAAATGTGTATGTCATATTTTAAAAATACTTTATTTCTAAAAAAATTGCTGACAGAGACATGAAGTGAACACATGCTCTTGGAAAAGTGGCCTCAATAGACTTGATCAAGACAGGGTTGACAAAAATCTGTCAATTTATAAAAATCATGATATCTCTGAAGCAAGATAAAGTGAAGTATAATAAAATGAGGTATGCCTGTATAAGGAAGCGACTCTTCTGTGAGGAAAATAAGATGCATTTGATAAGAAAAGGTATGAAGGATGCATTTTTCTTAAAAAAAAAAAAAGCTGATGGATAAAAAAGTTGATGAAAGATTTGTGAAAATCTTGTGTGGTCAAAGTTGACTGAGATTGGATGAATTTATTTATAAGGTTTTATTAAAATTAGCTTTAGTATTAATAGTACACTGATAGAAAAGTGGAATTTGGTCTTCTCTGTTAAAATGAGTTAAAAGTTTTCTTGGAGTATTGGTCTGAGAATGTGAAGGGTTTTCTTCCCCCTTTTAGGTAATTGATCTAAGACACAAAGATTCTGTGTTTTATGAAGATAAATTCTTGTGTTTCAAGTTGTCTTCTATTAGGTCTTTACTTTAAAAGAAGTGAGTCTTCTCAATATTAAAAGGGTTAAGTTTTCATTCACAATATGTAACCTTCTGTATTTACCTTTAAAATCTTTTCTTGTCACTTTGATTAAATATATAACCAAGCTCATATATAATCAAGTGTTTTAAACCTTTTGACATTTTTGACAAACTTTGCAAAATCAAATACCAAATTAAATCTTCTTGAACTCAAATTAACTTTGGGGTTTTTCAGTTTGGCCCCTGGAAAGTTCACAGGATGTGTCTCTCACCTTGTAAAAGAGAGCTATTAAACTAATTAGGCTTATTTGATATGTTAAATTATATGAGAAGTATTGTTTGCTAAACCTTCTTTAACTTATATTTAAGTTATGTATCAATAACATTTAAGTTTGTCATTGATATGAGTGTTCCAAAAATTATGTGAGATTCCTAGATATCTAATATATTATCAATCATAATTTTGGTTATTATCTTAAAATGTCACAGAAATCACTGATTTTTTTTGTGAGTTGTATCATTACCATAATGAATTCTCATCTGATTTTAACCATGGTCACTCTAATTCTTTGTCATCCATAGACAGTTATTGTTTAGATTCTTCTCTAAAAGTATTTGCAATCAGCCATGATTTAAAATTGCTTCTTCTTTAAGGAGATTCATGGAAAAGACTCTGACAAGTACTCTTGAATATAGGTTTCTGATAACTCTATGATCATACAATCCATCAGAGTAACAATTTCCGGAACTCTAACGAAGAAACTGATGGCTTCATGAAATTAATAACCAAGATCAAGCAGAACAAGATTTAATTACATGGGACTAAGTGAACTAATGAGAATAATGTTTTTATGTCTTTTTATTTGAAATTTTGTTGGTTCTTTAAGTGTTTTGTTATCCAGATTTAAGATTTTTTTCTTTAAAGCTATCTATAGCTTACAGCAATTTGGTAAAGTACAATTTTGTGAACAAAAATGAAAACACTTTTTTTCCCTTCTTGATCCCTCCAAAATTCATAAACTACTTCTGAGTACTTTTATTTTTATGGAAATATAGTTATTTACATAAATTCAATAAGAATCAGTCCTCTTTGTAACAGGACACAATTTGAAACACTGGCTGTATTAGCTAAGCTTTTACTGGAATGCCATATTTTAGGACAAGAAAACTTTGAAAAATTAAGGTTGACTTTATGCAGCCAATAAAGGCCCTCATGGAAAATCTGGTTTTGTACCTTGAATATATAATTCACATGGCTGACTTACAGGCTGGTAAAGAATGTCATTTCCTGAAAGGCTCAGAACCTGCTGGATATTTTGGAGACCTCAGGCAGAAACAAATGCACCCAAATCTAAAGGTACTACAGATGCAGTTTGTTAAGTTTTGTTTTATTCTTTTTTTATGAGAAGCTAACAATCTTACTGGACAGATGAAGTTTGATGGTGAGTTCTTGACTTGTCTTCCTACCCTTGAGAGGCTTTTAAAAGTCTAATCTGAGATTCTTTATAAAAAGCACCAGGAAAGAAATGTAAAGAAAGCTTAAGTGGTCCATCACTATTCTTGCTGTACTTAGGTAAATAATCAGGCCAAGTTTAATGGGACTAAACTTATTTGGCAAACAAATCAATCTTAATTCGATTATTTTGTGTAGAAATAGAAGTGCCTATAAAAAGAAAAATTGTGTTTCAGAAGAAAACTATAGTGCACCTGTTAGTAGACTCTAGCTTGTTGTTTATTTTTAAGGATTTGTAATCTACCTACAATCTGGACTAGATCCTGAACTTTCTATTATAGTTTCCTCCAATATCTGGCTACAACTCTCCAAACTATTATTTTCATTATTTTCTCCCACCCTTCTGGCTTAGAATCATTGAAATTAAAACTGCTCTTTTCCTGAAGCCCTGCAAGCTGAAGCTGAACCACTTGATATAGACCACAAAGAAATTATTACAGCAACTTATACATGAACAACTTTCATTCCTGCCACTGTATGGGTTACTCAGAAAGTTCATTGGGATATTTGATGAAAACTGCAAACTAGGAAAATCTGTCAGATTACCACTGTGTACCCTTGCACTAACTGAAGCTGCTTTGATCCCAACACCTAGATATAGTCTCAAATTGCTGCCCTTTGGACTTAAAGTTGAGTTTATTGTTTGTTATAACCATTAACCTTTGTTTTTATTTTGTTTCTATAGAAATAATTCTCATTAAATACCCGATTGCTCGGCTAACTGTGGTGGAAGCCCACCAACAGCACCACCTTCTGAAATGAGACACAACCATTAACTGTTTAACTGGATTCACCTATTCTCAGGACTGGGAGACAGGTTCAATGGCTTACAATACAATGTGCCAACCCACTTTCTCCCTCAATGCAAGCCATGCAACCTGGAAAGGTCACTATCTCCCTTCTCTCTTTGCCCTTGAAGAACATAATTCCAGAGAGGTCCTGTCCCATACCTGGGAAGAAGGAATGCTACCTAGAGAAACCAAGAAGAATCTGAACAGACAGGCCTTACTAGGTTCTCCTGCCCCACTAGTCTACTACCATTATATTGTACCTTTGTCCAATCACATTTCTGCACAGCTGTCCATTCTTCATTGAACCTAAGCATAAAAATAGACAGTTTTCCCCGTGTCTTTGGGTCTTCATTTCTGGAGGCTCTTGTGTCACATTAAACTTTGATGAAATAAATTCGTTATCTTTTTCTGTTAACCTGTCTTTTGCTATAGGAGTGTTGGCCATGACCCTTATGATGGATGAGTACATATATCATATCTTTCTGTTCTTACAAAAGTAACAAGCAGAAGGAAATTTCAAGAAAATTGCAGAAATGTCAGTAGTGTTATCACCTCTATTTTACAGATAAGAAGACTGAGGCACAGAAAGGTTAAGTAACTTGGCCAAAGTCACAGAATTGAGATTCAGATCCAGATTTTTCTAACCACCAAGCTTATGTGCCTAGTTACCTAAATAATCTTATCTGTCTTCTTGCAGTTCCAAAATGTCTTCTCTCTCCTCTGTTCTTTGCATATGCTGTTCCTTATGGCTGGAACAGTTTTCTCCCTGCTATCTTTTGTTGATTAAATCTTCTTTATGTTTTCATCTCTCAACTTAAATATTTTTTCTTTTTGGAAGCCTTTCTTTACATCTCCTCCCCTCTGTGTGATTTGTTGCCTGTATGATAGCACTTAGTTCCCTCTTTTGCACGTTTTATTTACCTAACTTGTTAAACCATCATGTTAATAGTATTCTCTTGCTCATCACCAAATCTCTTTCTTGTTAACTACCATTTTTGAAGGCTTTGGCTTATAGTAGACATTCAGTCCAAAGGTGTCAGAGTTGACCAACTCTTCTGTTTTAGTTTGGATGCTTGAAGGGAGAGATGGCACCTGGGGAGAGAGGAGCAAAAGCAAGTTTTGGGGAGAAGGGAAAGATGGGATTCATTTTAGGGCACCTGACAGGACCTGCACGCAGGTCAGCTTAAGTCCTTCTAGTGAAATCATACTCGCTGTTTCAGCATTTACTGCAATCTGCCGTAGGAGGGCTACTTAGTCCATGATTTTTAAAAAAATGCTCTGAAAGGTAGCATTGTGTGTCTCTGGAAGGCAAGCCTAGACATGTGGTGGGAGTTAAAGAAATGTAGAATTACAAAAAAGAATCCCTCCCACGGATGTCTAAAAATGATGTTCCTAGCAGCTTTAGGTATCACAGTTGAGCAGGCAGAAAAGTATTTGATTAACTCACTGGCATTATCTCCAAGGTGTGGGTGTCTTGGAAATCTGCATGCACAATATTCCTTTCAGATGAGCTACTGGACATTGTTCTATGTATGCTACATTGTGACCCTTCAGCTCACTTTGCACATGGCTGAAGGCACACACTTAAAAAATTGCGGCTCCTGAGGTTAAGATAGCTGTGCTGTGGCTATTCTGTGCCTGGCATTTAAGAACAAGATAATGAGATTTAAAACTGACTTGAAATAGAATTTCTGAATGTACCAGAATGTGCAACACATCTCACTCACCCCAGCCCCTTCATTCTCTATACCCTGCTTTCTCCTGAAGGTTTTTGGATAGCTCTTTCTCATCTATCTTTTTCCTCCTGTATTTCTGGTATATGGTGAATCAGACTTGGTTCATTTAGGTGGAAGAGTTAGTCATAGTGTGATATGGAAGTCTGCGAAGGCCACATATGATAGGATCTTCAGCAACAATGGATAAGAATGGGGTTTACCCAGTGTCCTTCTCACTCTGCCCCCTTCCTGCCCCGGGTCAGAAAAACTCTTTAAATTGATTCCTATGGTCAAATAAAAGCACTTTCAACCCAAAGTTTAAGAAGAAGAAACCAAGGCAGCAGGAAATCTGAGTTTCTAAATGTGGATAAGTATTCTCATTATCTTACTTAAATCTATGTATTTATCAGTGACTCAGTTTCCCTATCTGATTTAGTAGCAATGATTATAAACATTTTTAAATCATAGGAGTACCCAATAGGCTTTATTTTTTTGTCAAATTTCAGTTAACTGGTAGTGGGTGCCAGGAACAATTTGTCAATAACAAATCTGAAACTGTGTATTTGTTATTAGATAATTATGCTCTAAGCCAGGGGTTGGCAAAATTTTTCTGTATAGGGCCAGATAGTAAATATTTTAGGCTTTGCAAGCCATATGATCTCTGTTGCAGCTAGTCAGTTCTACTGGTTTTTGTCCAAAAGCAGCCAAGACAAATGAATGAGTGTGGCTGTGTCTCCCCCAAAACCTTTACAAAAACAGGTTGCAGGATTTGGCCCACTGCTGGGCCATAGTTTGTTGACCTTGCCATTAGCAATGTCTTCAGTGGACAGAGGGTGACTGGTGATACAGATACGGTACATTTCCCATCCCTGATACCGGGGCTTACTGCATCTAAACATTTTCACTTTACAGTTTCATTGGTTCTGACCAAGAAATGTGAGGAAGTGCAGCAGCAGCAGGTATTTTTAGGATAGCGATACATTCTGGTTAAGAGCATAAGCTTTGGAGAAAGATCGGGGTAGGAATCCAGATCTGTCACTCCTGAGCTGTGTGAATTTGGGCAATTACTCTCTTAGTGCCCCAGTCTCCTAATCTGTTAAATGAAGATAGTAGCATCTGCTTCAAACATAAAGGGATCTTCAAAAATGCTTGGAATAAATGCAATTACTGTTATCATCTTTCTCTATAAACTGGGGCTAGGCTCATAAGATGTTTATGAGCATTAAGTAGGGTAGCATATGTAAAGCTTATAGCACAATGCTTAATGCACAGTAACGTCTAATAATAGCTATTATTCATAGTCCCCTTTTACAAATAAAAGATGTTTAAAATGATCAAATAGTTCTGCCAAAGCTTTACAGGGCATAATAGCACAAGTGAGATTGAAATTCAGTCCTTTGGATTCCCGAGCTCACTCTATGCCCGCTAAAACGAACCAAAGGTGTGCCAAAACTCCTTGAAAAGGTACAAAGTGAAACACAAATAGAAACATTAATGGTGGTACATAGACAAATTAGCTTTTTACCATTTCATTTGTTAATTTGTTTATTTATTTTTAGTGACATATTTCTCTAAAGTACCTTGATTTGAAGCATATTTTCTTTATAGGCCAGCCAAGAGGCAGCTTGGCCGTGGGAATAGAGCACAGGCTTACGAACTGTTAGGGAAAAGAGATTTTTACATTGCCTTTTCTACTAGATATGTTTCATCTGTTATGAAATGAACATCATACCCTAAATACCCATGTTTTATTCCATGTTGATATCATCTTGTCCCCAGCTGAATAGAGAAAATGATAGGCACACAAACCAAAGTGAGGGGAAGGCTACAGATCCATGACTTATGTGCTTGTGTGGCTGGAAAAGCGATTTTCTTTCTCTCTCTCTCTCTTTCTCTCTCTCTCTCCCCTCTTTCTCTCTCTCTCTCCCTCCCTCCTCCACTCCCCTGGAAATTTTACTTAGGGACCCAGAAGAAAGTTGCCAGTTTGCTATGGCACACAGAGGTTCAAAGGTCAAGTAGAGTTAGGGCACAGAAGAGAGCAATGTGAGCCATATGAATTATTAGTAAATAGGAAGATCGTCAGTAGAGAGAACTAGAATGATGTAGACAGGCAGAAGAGGAGCACAATTCCCAGTTTAGCCCCAGTGGGTCAGCTGCACTCAATTCCTATTCTTGGATCTGTATGAGAACCTACTGGGCAGGCTTATATTATAATACCACCGGCCCCAGGTTAATTGAGCTAGCTTTGTGGGCCTCTGTGCTTTGCAAAGTAAAGAATTCTGGCTGAAATAGTGATGTCCCAGGGGCAATGTCAGTGGGACAGACATTTGAACTATTTCGTATCCTTGCTACTTCACATGCAGGGATGAGACGAAAAGAAAGAAACACTCATACCTTTAAGTCTTGTTTTAAATATTTGTTTCAAAGCATAAATCAAAAGCCCTAGTAAATATAACTACATATTGAGGGCTATCTGATTGTCATCAGCAGTTCCTGAAGAAAGCTATGTATGTCACTGCTTTGTTTTTTTCTCTCAACTAGTGCTTTAGATGATTTTCCACCTCATTTCTCTTTTATGATTACACTAAATATCGCTACATATTACATAATTCCTAAATAATGATCCAGTGGTAGGAGTAGGTATTTCAAGTGCTGTTTTAGTTCTTATTGGGTTTCCAGTAAGTCTTCTTTGGAATGTCATAATCAATTCATGATAAGATCTTGAAGTGGTCCCTGTTTAATAACTAGAGTCATTTAAGGTTACTTCTTCCACCTCACAAGTTGAATGCTTTTTTCATGAGATTATTGACCCTTTCCCCCTTTGCTTACTCCTAAATTCACTCTCGGCTCCTCCCTTTCCTGTCATGTTTCACTGCCTCCAACAGCCCTTCATTTCCCCAGTGATGCTGAGGTTCTAGGGAGGCTAAAAGTAGTTGCTTCCCACATGCAGTGTAGGAGATCCAGCTCTGTTTTATGGCCCCTCATACAGTTACTCTATGATTGCTGCTGATTAGGAAAAAATCCTTTCTTCCCAATACAAGTTGATGCACTACTTAGTGACATGGTCCCCATTTTATAATTTAGAAAACAAAATGGTTAGACACATGCATTTGTTGCTGTTTTGCTCAAAGGAGTAATGCATTGGAAGGATGATCAGGTAGGGAGTTCCAGGAGTTGCTTTAACGGTAGAGGGGTGGTCCAGTTGGAGACTGACAGCAAAGAATCAATTGATGGTTTGAGAAAGTAGGTTGTACAGCATTGGATTTCTTGTTGAAGGCTCTTTTGTTTTAGACACATGCAGCCACATCAAAAATCATAAAGCAAAACTTCCAAAGGCAGTCCAAGCTCGATATTCATTTAGCACTTACGTTCCAGGGACTGTGTAAGTTCTTTGGGGTACATCAAATGAATAAATTAATAAGTGCCCTTGAGAATCCCGGTCATGATTCCAGAGAGACTGACAGGCAAGTAAACCAATGATTATGGCATAGAGTGATAAGTTTTGTGATGGAACTATGTGGACAAGGCTACAGGAATTCAGAGGGAGAAACAATTTATTCTGTTGTGGAGTGTGGCCGGGCAGGGAAAGGCTTCAGAGAGGAGGTGGCACTAAGAGGGTTCTGAAGAGGGAATAGGAATCTAGAAAGAGCAGAAAGGGAAAGGTATTGCAGGTAGAAAGCACAGAAAAGAAGGGTTGACTGGAAAGGAGAGAAAGAACCTAAAGAGAACTGTCAGGAAGATTTTGAGATCAAAATTCTTGGTAACCACCTTAGCCTAGTTTGGTGGCTGCAGCTGAATCATTCAAATACTCTTGGCTGCCCAATCCCTTTCCCCACCCCTATTCTGCTAACATTTTAAGTGGAATCTAATTCTAAATCTGCAGGTGATAGAGACATTAGTGGTGGGAGGAAGTTATCTCAAGGACATTTCTTCCTAAGTCGTGGAGTAAGTCCCTGACTCCTATCCAGGGGTACCCACAGACTCCCTGCCACACGCTCAAGCTGGCCCTGAGCTAAACAGACTGTGATTGACTTGAATTAAACTCACCTTTGCAAATATTGTTTTCATGAGTAATACCTCACGCTATAAGAAGAAATCAAACTTAAAAAGAAGGAGGATGAGGAGGAAAAGGCCTAGGGGAAGGTGCAAATGAGCACTTTCATATATTTAAAAAAAAAGATAAAAAGCAAACACTTTCAAAAGATGGCACTTCTCAGCTCTAACATGCAATGGAGGAAGAAATTTGTCAAGATCCCATGTGTTTTCTTGATGATTCATCTCCTCCCTCTGTGAACAAATTGATAAAATATCAAGCAAGAGCTGTTCTGGAGATAACAAGCACAAGAGAACTTACAGTAGGTGTTGTACTTTGCAGCAATGATTGTGTCTATTTGATTCTAGCCAAAACAGTCTCCTACTCGCCTGCAGAGAAGGGTGGAGATTCTGGCCGTGACTCATAGGGAGGTGGCCAGAAGGAGGGGGTAGACCAGCCTGGGTATCTGGGGCTCGAGTGTGCCTGGTGTGCCCTTGCATGCCCGGAGAATTGTGGGGGTGACCTTCCCCCATCTGCCTCCATTTACTTTTCACTTCTCTCCACCTCCTTCTCTCTCCACCCCCACAAGTACGTGCACACATTGGAGAGAAGAGGATATTTCGGGCTTGCTTGCAAAGGCAGAAATCACACCCAGACACAAAAAAGCTAGGCAAGGATACTGCTGAGAAAGCAGACCACATTTTTGAATAACTGAGTTGAGAGGAGGATCCTTCAGAAGGAAAGAGACCTGCAGGTGACATTTGGTTCTTCCTTTTTGATCTACTTGTTTTGCTTCAGTGGTTAAAATTCTTCTGAATTTCGATCATTAGGAGCTTCTGTTACAGTTTCTGGAAGAATGACAGAGTGGCTCCATCAGACAGAATTCCTTTCTCGCAATCCACTTGCATGTTTAGTGTGTGTTTCCTTAACTTTGTTGGAAGAATGGCATTACCCCACTAGTTCCTGGGGGTCTGGTCATGTTCTATTCTTTTTTGATTTATGTGTTGGGGAGGAAAATGAGTCACACTTGATTAACGGGCTGATAACACCTACTCATACAAATTATGTGTGTGGCTAGGGAAAGATGAAGCAGAATGCCATGACAATTCTCCTTCCTCTGCCTGCATTTCAACTTTACAGCGTGCAACTCCCAGCATCTTGAGCCATGAGCTGTTGAGTCTGCAGCCAACTCTGAAGAAAAGTACAGTATTTGTGTGCAGGTGTATGTGTGTATGTGTGTGTGCCGGGACTCTGGTTCCTCACTATTGTCAAACTATTATATTTACGTGATCCTTATTGACTTTGTGGCAGAGACTATTTGAATGCCAAATCAGGCTGCCAGGCACAAATTATGGTAATAACAATAATGATTATTTATTATTTGTTTTGTGCTTGGCAGTGTGCTGGGTACACCTCCTCTTTTAATCTTCCCAATATTCCACAAGTAGATATTTAAAATGTCTACTATAATAATCTCAGGGAGGTTAAATGAGTAAGCTCAACCTCGGGTCTGCTTATCTCTCAAATTTGTGCTATTTTATAGCCTTTTCAATCTGATTTTGGAATTGCACTGTGAAACCCACTATCATTTAAAAGCATTCCTATGAAATGTAAGGCAGAAAGATAGGATATTTTATTCATAATGTGTGACAAAGCCAGAAATTTAAAATGCTTCAATATCTGCACCACTTAATTTAGCACATAATTTTATATTCTCACAAATTGTTCCGCTTCTTTTATGAAGATCAATCCTTGAGGGTTGGTTGGGTTGTTTTTTTAATTTTTTAAAACTTTTCTTTGTATCCTCTTCTGGGCCTAAGGTAAGATAAGAAATCCAGCAAAGACAAGGGAATGGACAAGATATTAACGTGTGTGCTCAACACAGATTCATATGGAATCATAGTTTGTGTAAGGATTAGATTCTAAAGTCAGCACTACAAAACCCACTATCATTTAAAAACATTGTTATGATTATTTCTTGCCTTTTTCCCAGCATCAAGTTCCTTAGAAAGGCAACTGCCCATTTCCTAGCCATGTGGAAGTTATACGGGATTGGTCTCACCACAACTCTAGAATGGGCCCTGGTTGACTCAATCAAATCTGTCAATGAATTCCATGTTCTTGGCCACAGTTATTGATTCAGGGATACCACATGACCCAAGTAAAACCAATCAAGGCATGATTTCTGGGTTTTGGTTTGAACTATAAGAAATGCCCATTTTCTCTTTCCATAGTGTCAAGACCCTTGTGAGGACCAAGAAGGAAAGATCTTCATATGAACTCACTCAACACTGAAAATGCAGAGCTATGAAATGACGAGAAAGACCTGTGTCTCAGGAACATTGTTTTAGTACCAAGTCATCCCTAATCCAAGAGTAGGAACTAATAGATTCTTTTATTGCTTAGGACAGTTTGAGTTGGTTTTTCTGCTCCTCGCAAGGTGAATTCTACCTGATTTTTCCAGGAAAGTAAAAAATTTCATATGTCATTACATTAGAGATAGTCACACAATTTCATAGTAAGACCAATACAACAGTTTTGTTTTGTTTTTTAAAATTCTTTCTCTGTCATTGAAACAGATTGTTGTTTCTTGAATTGGGCAGAAGATGAAGTGACTGGTTTTAATTTAAGAGTCATGTTAGGAAAAACACCCTTTTAAAAATTCTCTAATAATACCATGTGTAGTGAGATGCTCAAAATGTCTAAAGCAAGTGGGAACTGAGTTTATCCCATGAAATAGTACAGATTCTTGTGTTTGCTTTAGGCCATTTTGCTCATTGAAAAATGTCAGGTAATATCACAGACACTATTTAAAATTCCCTCCCCTCCCCCTGCCACACATCAAGTACATGTACTTTGGAAATCACATAAGAAAAATAAAATACCTAGGATATGACTCCAGGATATTATCTAACTTGCCCTCACAAAATCACTTTAAGGAAGAAGTCAGTATTTCAATTTTCTACATATGAGGGCATTGAGACTCAAGAAAATTTGGTGCTTTTTTCTGACATTATTGAGATCATAACTAAAGCCAGGATATATGGCTGGGCCTGTCAGACACAAGCTACATGACACAGGAGATCAATAAATTCACTCTGATTGATTGAAAACCTCATTGGACTTCAATTTAGTGAAAGTTATAAATATGGCGGCAAATTGATATCACCCAGGAATCAATGAAACTGTTTAATAATGTGATATTTAGAAGTCTTGGCCTATCCCCTTTACTATCTGAGTTTGAACCACTATACTTTAGTTTTAGAATCTTGGATCCCTCCAAATTACAGAGTGCATAGGAGTCATGTAACAGCATGTCTCTCTCGGTAGTTCTATATGGCGAAAAACTGACAATTTCCTATGAAGCAGGGAAATCATACAGTGCAACATGGTTGAAAGTAATTACTAGAATTAGTGAAAAATATTGTAATTATTGAAAGAAAAAAACCTAAAAATAGAAATCACTTCACCATTAACATAAAAAAAAAATCAAACCGATCTTTTACTTTTTTTTTTTTTATTTTTAGAAGAGGATGAAATCCAGAGGGGGACAGAGGTCTGCCAAGGCACCTAGCTCCAAGGTAGAAGATGGCGCTGTTTGCTTAGCCAGAAAGTACAACACGAAACTGGGCACAGAAAATAGCATCCTGGCATTAGCTGCTACACTACCACTCCCTGAGAATGGAAGGACACTATCCCTTTCAGTTTACATACTCCAGGGAGGCAATGGGGCAAAGAGTAAGGGTGGGAGAAGCAGTTACTGATAAGCTTTGAATATTTTATCCTTTTCAGAAATGCTGTAGATGATATGAGCAGAGGAATACATCTGAGGCTTGTAAGAACAAATATTTATACTCCCAGGATTGTGCATTCTCTTTTGAGTGTGGAACAGCAATAGTGGGAGAAGAGCCAGGCTCTGCTGCCACCTCTTAGAGCCTCACCCTCAGTAGTTTCTTTTCACATTTTCTTTATTGGCAAAGTGGAGAGAAGGGACTAACATTTATTGAGGGCATATGTTGTACTAGTCTTTTTCATGGTGACATTATTTAACTTTAACACTTCAACATCTCTTTGAGATAGATTTTAATTTTGCAGAGATAAACAAACATTTGGAAAATTTAAGGGATTTGCCAAAAGTGATTCAATATCCTGGGGAAAGGACACCCTATTCAATAAATGGTGCTGGGAAAATTGGATAGCCACATGCAGAAGAATGAAACTGGATCCCTATCTTTCACCATATACAAAAATTAGCTCTAGATGGATTAAAGGCTTAAATGTAAGACCTGAAACCATAAAAATTCCTGAAGAAAATGTATGAAAAAACAATGTCTTCTAGACATTGGCCTAGGCAATGAATTTATGAGTAACACTCTAAAAGCAAATGTAAATAAATGAGACTTAATTAAACTAAAACATTTCTGCACAGCAAAGGAAATAATCAACAGAATATATAGACAACCTACAGAATGGGAGAAAATATTTGCAAACTTTACATCTAACAAAGGGCTTATATCCAGAATACACAAAGAACACAAACAAATAATCAAGAAAAAACAAATAACCCCATCAAAAAGTGGGCAAAAGACATGAGCAGATTTTTCCCAAAAGAAGATAGAAAAATGGCCAAGAAACATGAAAAAATGCTCAACATCACTAATAATCAGGGAAATGAAAATTAGAACCACGATGAGATACCACCTTACTCCTGTCAGAATTGCCATTATTAAAAAGTCAAAAAACAATAGATGTTGGTGCAATTGCAATAAAAAGGGAACACTTATACACTGTTGGTGGAAAGATAAACTAGTACAACTGCTATGGAAAACAGTATGGAGATTCCTCAAAGAACTAAAAGTAGACCTACCATTCAATCCAGCGATCCCACTACTGGGAAACGAAGTCATGATATCAAAAAGAGACCTGCACCAGATCATTTATCGCAGCACAGTTCACAGCTGAAAAGATATGGAACCAACCTAAGTGCCTATCAACTGACGAGTAGATAAAGAAAATGTGGTATGTACATACCATGGAGTACTACTCAGCCATAAAAAGAAATGAAATAATGCCTATTTCAGCAGCTTGGATGGAACTGGAGACCATTATCATAAGTGAAGTATCTCAGGAATGGAAAAACAAATACCACATGTTCTCACTTTTAAGTGGGAGCTAAACAAAGGATACATTTGGTCATAAAGAGATATAACAGACATTGGAAACTAAGAAAGGGGCAAAGGGCATTAGGGATGAAAATCCACCTGTCGGGTGCAATGTACACTATAGTGGTGATGTGTACACTAAAATCCCTGACTTCAGCATGATATAAATCATCTATATATTAAAAAAAAACACTTTTACTCCCTAATTTTTTTATAAATAAATAAGTAAATCTAAGTCTCTAGATTTGTAAATCAACTAGACCACATGTGTTCAAAAGTCTCTTGGTTATCAGAAGTGATCCCTGCACAGGTGTTGTCTAAAGCTGTCTCTAAATCTAAACCTTGATGATTGAGAGAGATTTTCAATATATTTGTTTTTTTTAGTTAAAGAAATTAGTTCTCAATACCTTTCTTTGAATTCCACTTTTGGACTGGAACTTTACCCTCTTACTTCCCTGGTATTGTATATACTTTATATCCTAACCATTGAGTAGTACTACATCCTGAGCATGGGTGGGGTGTGAGTGAAATTAAAACATTCTGAGACACTGTGGCATCAGGCGGAAGTGGATGTTGTTAGTGAGTCTTGTTCTCACTGTGTGATCTTGGATGCTTACCTAACCACTACGAACCTCCATTTGTTTTTTCCTCATCCATGAAATGGGGATAATGACTCTTCATAAGGTTGTTCTAATAATTACATAGTGTGTATATAAAGCACCTTAACTTTCTTTCAGTCCTCCATGCCCACCTTCCTTCTATAGTTAAGTCTGGTAAAGAGATAGGAATCAAGTAGTCAATACACAAATACTCTAATCATCTAATGTTTCAGCCAATGTACATCCTGGATCACCATCCTAGTGGAGCATCCTTCAACATTCTATTGTCCTTTAATGCTTTTAAAAGATTGTTGTTTTCAATTCCTTCTAGTGATTCTCAATCATAGCTGTGCATCAGAATAGTTAATGAAATTTTTAAAAATACAGATGTCTAGCCTTGACTTGGACCCTGACTCCCAGCCATCTGGTGCAGTAGGCCAGGCATCAGAGGAGGAGCCCAGTGATATGCACTCTTTCTAAGCAGCACAGGGGATTCTGCTGCACATGATAGGTTTGTGCCATGTGTTCTAGAATGGCAACCATGGATCACTCTTGAAAACAGGTGAAAAATTTGCATTTACAGGTCAACTATGGAATCTTCATAGCTGTTGTTTCTTAAAGTATTGTCTCTAAACTACCTGCATCATTAACACTTGGTGTTCTTGTCCTTGTCCTTGTTCTTGTTCTTGTTCTTTCTAGGCCTGATCCTGGATCACAATCCCTTTTTATGGGGCCTCGGTAATCTGTATTTAACACATTTTCCAGGTGATACTTATGTATACTGAAATTTGAAAATTGTCAGGGACATTTCAGACCAGAGATACTTTGAAGACAGACTGGAGAGTAGAGCAAAACTCTGACTTAATTATAATAATATAGGCTCTACTTACGGTAGAGGCAAAATAATAAGCATTCTTTAAGTTTCTTAATTTTGTATCACTTTGATGAAAGCTTTCAGATTTGAGTTTATGTTACATTTGAGTGAATCCAGTATAGAAAGATAAAATATCACTTGTTTTTATAAGTCAGAAGGGAAACTACTTGGCAAAGCGTGCAATTCAATGCCCTAGTTTTTGACAGCCTATCTGGGAAAATGTCATGCTGCAATACCAGGGAAATTGCCAATCTCCTATAAAGGAAAGCACTTTTTTTTTTCTGGGAACTAAGGAGGTTTAGGGTGCATTGGGATGTGAAGACTTGAAAGCTCTTGGATCTTCTATAAAAATGCCTGAGCCATGCTTACCAGCCTCTATGTCCACATCATTCAAACGCAGTTTTTGTCAAAATTGCTTTAATTTAGTCTCTAACTAATCATGTCTTCTGTTAAGATTTGGCCATGTGGACAGGGCTTGGAACGAAAATAACTGTGGTTTTAGAGATTTTTATTTTGTTTTGTTTTAAATATATCCTGATTAAAGTGAATTAAGCTCGAGTTAATTTAACAAGCCTTGCAATAATTACATCAGACCTCTGAAAAAATGGGGAAACATAAAATGCTGCCATGTGCATATATCCAACTTCTGGTTTTTAGTATTTTATGATTTATCAGCTTAGGATTTTTGGCAACCATTTTGTGGAATATCCTTTTATAGTGGTGGGAAGAGAAACCAGTAGAATAAAACAATTACTTTATAATTTCCTCAATTGTTAATTAGTCTTTGTATAGTCTTTGGTCACAGCTTGAGATTTGTTTTCATTAAAAGGGTAAGAAGTTGGCACCCATTTAGGGTAGAATGTCTCACCCCACATGCACTTGAATTTTAGCCTAAAATTTTCTGTAAAGTAGTAGCCAAGAGTCAAGAAGCATTTTGAGGACAGCTGGTTATCTGGGGTTTGAAGTAATCTCAGTGTTTTTTGTTCTTATTCTTTTGATTTGCTTGTTTTTGTCATCACTATCCCAAGATAGGAGTACAGGGTCTACAATTAACATTTCCTGCTATCCAGTCTGATGTTCATCTCATTGCATTCTATTGTCATTCTCTTGCATATTCCCATGCCTGCTTTCTGCTTAGAGCCCATAGGTATGAATCATATCTCCTGTGAAATCTTTAAATCCCCCGGGGTGGAGAATAATTTTATTGCCTAAAAAGGAAATGCTGCTAAAATACATAGAAAACTTTCTTGTAATTTAGAAATAAGGATTCAGATTGTGCTGAATAATTTAACACTATGATGGGCTACCTAAAAGGAAAAAAAGTAAGAGATAGTATTTGAATTCAAGAAATTTTACTTAACAGGATAAATGTCATACTCCTTAACATGCATCTGAGATCCTCCTTCATCTAATTGCTTCCTACCTTTCCAGCTCATTTCCTGTCACTCACCATCTGACATTAAATATTCCAACAACACTGAACTAAATACACCACACTGGAAGGAAATAAGGAACAGGTGATTTATCAGAGTCTAGAAGCTGGGATTGTCCTGTAAGAGCTGGAACCACAATATGGGCTGCCAGGTGAGACCTGAGTCCACAAAGATAGGGACTGTCCCTTGAGAGCTGAATCAGAAAACACAGGTGCTGCTGGAAAAGCCACCATGCAGAGTGAGAAATATATAAATATCCTGGCTTCTGTTCTCTTCCTGTCCTTAATTCTTTTACCAGTGACTTCCATTGCCCAAACTAGCTAGATATCATTTGGCAAGGGAGCCTGCAAATATATTCTCTGAGACACAGAGCAGAGCACAGAGATGGTGGGGAATGGATCTTAAAGGAAACATGCAAATGAAATTCACAACCTGTCTTAGGTTTATTTCTAAATTACATACCCTAAAGCACTCTGAATCAAAGACTTGAGTTCAAGTAGTTGACATGGGAGGTGAATACATAGGAGGTAAGGAAGCCAATGCAGGGAACATTAATACGCAGGTTACCATTGTGGGCAACTGTGGCGGGGGGCCGGGTTGGGGGAGGTCATCATGCTGGGGACCTCTGAGAGATTGGATAGGAAATGCCTCAGATACTCCACCTGAGGGGTGAGGAAGCTGCATAAGTATGTACGTGCACCAACTCTCCTCCATCATTGGTTGAGAATTGCTCTTGGGAGGAAGTGGGCCATTACCTGGGTGGCACTTCCAGCCTGGCCTGAGAATGAGCCAAACATGTTCCTATGGTCAGATAAAGTCCACAGGAAGAGAATCAGAGGTGCTTGCAGTAGGAACCTGTCAGCACAAATGGGAACGGTGAGTGTCAAGGGGCTATGACAGCACCTGCTGTATTCCCAAGACTGAATTAGGTGCTTCTCTTCTGTGTGTCTCTTGTACTTTCTTCGTGTGTCTATCATGTTTATTATTACATATCTGTTTCTGATCTAGATTTTTGCTCCTTCACGCAGAAACTGTATCTTATTCTTTATTTAGTCTCCACCAATCAACCACAGAAGTCCTTAATACATATATGATATTAAATCAGTGTTTCTTAATCCTATCAGGCTCAAGTTCTTCCCTTTTTATAACAAATAATTTGAAATGTCCCATTTATCATCCTGAAATTAAGATAATATAACCTACTGCTACAGGCTGAGTTGTGTCCTTCCAAAATTCATATGTTGAAGCCCTAACTGCCTAACTGTCTTGGGAGATAAGGCCTTTAGGAAGTAATTAAGGTTAAATGAGGTCGTAAGGCTGGAGCCCTAATCCAATAGGACTGTGGCCTTATAAGGAAAGAAAATCTCTCTCTCTCTTTCTTTGTCTGTCTCTCTCTCTGCCACGTGAGGACACAATGAGAAGTCGGCAGTCTGAAAGCCAGGAAGAGGGCCCTCACCAGAATGTGACAATACTGGCACTTTCATCTCAGACTTCCAGCCTCCAGAACTGTGAGAAAATAAATTTCTGTTGTCAAACCACCCAGTCTATGATATTTTGTTGTGGTAGCACAAGCTGATTAGTACACCTACCTACTCACATTTTTTTAATTAAAAAAAATACATATTATATCCTAATTCTAAAAAAAAGAAAAAATAAAAAGCCATCAATTTATAATAAAATAATATAAATTTCATTATGTAAAGGGTCAGGCACAAGTACACCAGAAGACATAATAAGATATGATACCTGTACCTACTTATAAAAGATATATTTAGTTTCAAGAGAAAAGAGAAAACATTCCTCTGAATCTTGTTGACTTTTTTAAATCTTTGTTAATCAAAATATAGGCAAATACGTAGACTCAATGTGTGTGTGTGTGTGTATATATATATATATAGAGAGAGAGAGAGAGAGAGAGACAGAGACTCAGTGAGAATGCAACAATAAAAATGCAGAATGACACAGAAGTGCTGTAGTGGCAACTTAAATTTCATAAAGATAGCTGCGACTTATGACATACTTTTTTCAAAAGAATGAACAAATCTTGATAGATTAACAAAGAAAGTACTTTAATCATTGATTAACATGATGATATTTCTGAAAAGTTCTATGTAATTAACATGGAGCAAAATATATATACATATATTTATATTTGTGTTTCTATGTAAGATAGTTAGAATCTAGGCTCAGATGTTACATAGTATTATATAGAGATTATTCATCTACATGAATCTCCAGGATATTTGATAATTTCTAGATGTGGAACAGTTTTTCAATGTACAGGATAGGCCTGGGAATTGCAAAATGTGTAACATTCCTGACTATCCTTACACACTAAATGCCAGGAGGTTCCCCTAATCCTTGTGACAACCAAAAACATTCAAAATTTTAAAACACCTCTTTGAAAATGAGACTGCCCCTTTGAGAACTGCTGTGTTAACTATTTGTTGAATGCATCTGCTTCTTGCATAAATGAGCCCTGAGTATTGAATTAATTGTGAATAGGTAAACAAGAGATTAAAATTATCTAGGAATATAAAAAGTAGAAGTTAACCAATATATTAAAAATTATTTCCTGATAATAAAGATGATTGATTGCTACTTTGAAATAGATATTTAAAACCTGGATATTTATTTAGCTATTTAAAACTGTCCTCCAGAAGAAAACATGATGTAAGTAGCCTTTTTGGTTCAGCATTTTGATAATGGCTTGGAAAAAGATATAGGTGCTATGCACATCAGATTTGGAAAAAACACAAAGTTGAGAGAAATAGTCAATGTGATGTGTCACAGCCACCATGAAACAACTAGTAAAAACAAATACAATAAAATTCAAATTCAGGTCCCAGAATATGATGACATCAATATAGAATGAAGGTGTAGACTCACTTATAAACATCAGCTCATTATTATCTTAATAAGTAGAGAGACACCAGTTTTACCTACTTTTATAATCTTTAATTACAACAAATGTCCAGTATTCAAAACAAGCAAGGTTATGGTACCAACTTTTTAGACCTGTCTATAATAATGCATTTAATTCTGAGTGGTTTACTTTAAGAAGCTGTGACTCATGTGGGGCAAAGGTAATATAAGTAACCTAAACATTTGTACCCTCGTAGTATGCTAAAATAAAAAAAATTAAAAATTAAAAAAATAAGAATTTAACAGGGGAAAAAAAAAAAAAAAAAGAAGAGCATTGACCAACCCAAGAGCTTTTAGAAAAGACAAAGGTGATGAAAGATCTAACTTGAAAAACGATGGGCAGAATTGGGGATGTTCAGAATGGAGTAGAAAATATTTAGGGAAGACATCCACATATGAGCAAATTGAGACTCAGGTTAAGTAATTTGCCCAAGGTAACACAATTAATACTGATTGTGGTTTAATTTATCAAATACTCATTGCCTGATGAGTCTATACATTACTTGCAATGTTCACAATAAACCCACATAATGGTTATGGTAATATAAGCCACAATAAAAATAACCCACAAATCTTAGTAGCTTACCATGATAAAAGTTTATTTCCATACATTTAACTGTCCAGTAATTGATCCCATTAAGTGATGTTCTTTATTCCATGCAGTGATTCTAGAACCCAGGCTCCTTCCATCTGGTGGCTCTTCTATCCCCTAGAGCAGTGGTCCAAAACATTTTTGGCACCAGGGACTGGTTTCATGGAAGTCAATTTTTTCACAGACAAGGTGGGGGTGGGTAGGAGGAGGAACTCAGGTGGTGATGCAAGATGGGGAGTGGCTGTATATAGAGCCACCTCCGCTCGCTGGCCTGTAGCTCACCTCCTGCTGTGCGGCCCCCACACTTCCTAAGTTTCATGGAAGATAATTTTTCCACGGATGGGTGGGAGGAGGGTGAAACTTCGGGGGTCACAGCATCCAGTTCCTAACAGGCTACCAACTGGTACCAGTCTCCAGCCTGGAGTTGGGGACCGCAGCCCTAGAGTGTGTGTAATAGCACAATTGCTTCTTAAAAACTGCCTGGGAAATGACATACACATAATTCCATTAGCCAGAAGAACTCCCATGGCCAAACCTTAAAGCAAGGAGGTGGTGGAGAGATAGAGGAAAGGAGTCAGAAAGGGCTGAGAAACACAGGCCCCAACATTGCAGCTGTCTGCCCATGGGTTCTGGCTATGGCAGAGAGTTGGACAACTGAACTTCTCAGCCACAGTTAGTGAGATGAATTCTTTCCCTTCATTTTACAATGAAGAATACCAAAGCTTTAAAGATTCAAGGAACTTTCCCAAGTACTCATGACTTTTAAGTGGCTGCTCAATTTTTGCCTAACTTTAAAGCCTAGCTATGCTCTTATACCACACTAAACCATCTCCAGTGAAAAACAGTTCTATTACTACTTTTTGATCTTTTCTTGAAATGAGTTCAATCTTACTATTTTTATTGGCTTTTTTGGATAAGCCAGTAGGATCTTAGCTAGTCCTAACTTTTCTTGAATCAAGAGTTACATCTCCTTTCTAAACAAATTCTTCAGTTAGTCCCTCGAGGCACGCCACTAATCATCTTTCTGGGAGAAGTGGCTGGAACACACACATACACACAGACACACAAGCCCCTTCACTGACCTTTTCTAACTCACGCATTTTTCTCCTTTAGGGGATTAAACTACTCCTGGCTCCACCTCTCTGATATTTAAATTAGTCTGCACAAAATACTGAAGTCACTTATCTTCCAGGCTTTGCTCGGTCTCCTTGGCAACCTCCCTAGCAACAGACTTCTTTAAAAAGGAATCTCAAAAAAGTTACATAGAATCATAGTCCTTGCATTTATACTAAAAATGGAAAAAAAAAAAAAAAAGAAAAAAGAAAAACTCTTATCAGAATTTAGGCTGACTTTCCTCCGGTTCATTCATTCATTCAACAACCGTCTGACCTGTTGACCTGCTTCTGTTCCTTCCCAGTACTGTCTGTTCTCCATGTTGCCGTCAGAGTGATCTCCAAACACAGATCAGTTTGTACCATTTTCCTGCTAAAAGCCCTCTTCCTAATGACTTCTGCTCCCATTCTATACAGCCAAAATTTTGATCAGGGCCTACAAAGTCATCCAGAGTCCTCGCTTGTCCCTGGGACTTGCCTGTCTCTGCATGCCCTTGCCCCAGCTGTCCTGACTTGCCGTTCCTCATGCATCCTTCAAGGCCTTTACATATGCTATTCTCCCTGCCTGGGCTCTGACCCAGGTTTTCACATGATTCATACTTCATCATACTCAGTAAGGTACCTTCTCATACTCACTAACCACCTTAATTAATATGCATTGTTTTTTAATAGAATCTGACCCTATCTAAATGTAAATCTTTATTTGCTTATGCATGTATTGTGCACGTAATTTCCATGAGGTGAGGGATTTTTGTCTTCTTTGCTACTTTATTCCCATCATTTAACACTGGGTTGGGTTAAATAAATTAAATAACTTAATGATCAATGTTTTCTTTAGCACCTTCCATGTATCAGACTTCCTTAAGCAATTTGTTTGTGTGTTTGCTGTTTGAGAGTGTTGATAAAATGACTGGCTTTTATAGAGAACCGGGCCCAGTGCCACATCCATCCTGGAAGCAAGTGTCCATGCATCAGGGATATCCCATGCCAGATTTAGTTTAAAAGCCAAACTGGGATTCTGGAAAGCAGTTGCAGCTGACCATAATTAGTCTGCAGAAGTGGGAAAGGTGCTGTCTAGGTGGTTTTGCTCCTTGCATTCATTTGCCTTCAAGATCATACATAAAACATGTTTGCTCTTAACTTTGGGCAAAGTTCAGCATACTGGAGTTGATGGGAAATTCATCTTTCAGACAGGTGGCATCCAAGATTATATTATAGAACTGAACACAGGTGACAAAAGAGATTTACTTAAGAGGGAAGGAAGGATCCTTCAGCGTTTTTTGTGCCTGCACCTCTCTTCCTTTTCCAGACATGGTGCTTGATAAAGAACATTGGCTAAGTAAGTGTGTGCTTTATGGATGGTGCAGATTATTCCAGAGGAAATAAATGCAGTATAGAAGTTAATCAAAAGAATTTCCCCACATTGACTTTCCCCCTTAGCTCTTTAATTAGCTATTCAAGAGCAGCACTTCTGCACATGTCTAAAAATAGATAGAAACCTGGTCAGGAGAAAAGTAAAGCAACCTGTGTTCTCTATTTTTCAATAATGATTCAGATTCGCACGTTAGTGTCATGAAGCTGATAGGCTTATATATTTTTTTAAATTATGCATGAATAATAGAAAAGACATGCCCAGAGGTTTTACTCATTTTAAAAGCATAGCATTACATTACTTTCACATAGGACTTTGTAGCTTGCAAAGCACTTTTATATAAATAATCCAGTTTTTCTTCCCTGAATTCAAATAGGTTATATTAACATTAAAAACCAATCGTGGTGGCATCTTGCCCCCATTTGCACATGCACTGGCAGCACCTGTCATCGGTGTTCCTGGGAGTCACTAGGAGGTGTTTGATCTTGTCTCACAATGTTGCACAATATTGCATGTCACTTGCTGTTATCAGAAGATGTCCATTGTTTTCTTTCTCATCTGTTCCAGTTGTTTTGTTGATGTTCTCTGTTCTCCAATCTACTTTGAAAGTGCTTCATAGTGCCTCTGTTCACCATGACAATACTAATACCCAGGCTGACCTGTGGGGTGCCAGAGGGGTGCTACGTTACCCATGGAAGTGGAGAGAATGCTTTGCCATAAAACAATTTTATGCTACATTTTCCTCCTTTCTTCTTCCACCTAATGGGACACTAATGCCAATACATAGTTTTTTTTGAGCAAGCCCCCATCAACTCACAAGGCATGCTCA
Source organism: Eulemur rufifrons (assembly GCF_041146395.1). Taxonomy (NCBI): domain Eukaryota; kingdom Metazoa; phylum Chordata; class Mammalia; order Primates; family Lemuridae; genus Eulemur; species Eulemur rufifrons. Next base: position 52,844,738 of record NC_090990.1, read on the forward strand.
GAGTAACCCTGGCACTGGGCCCAATTTGGGTCAAGTGGGAGTCTGCTGTACATTATTTCATTAGGTTTCCATGACAACCATATGAGGCAGTCAAGGCAAGTCATTATTGGTCACATTTAATATATTAGAAACTAACATACAATAGATTTGATTTATTTTTTCATTTTAAAATTAATTACTAAGAATTATCTGGTTAAACTAAGGAATCAGATGCCTTTCTATGGATCTTAACCTGGATCTTTTCTGTTATTTCTCTGTTTTAAGGCCAAAGTCTCCTTTTCAGTTCCTCAGTGTAAGGACTTCTATTTGCCCCTAAATAAGCAAAGCTTTCTAGACACAGGTGAATTTCTTATGAATGGAGGTTGGGAAGTAGAGACTGGCTCTGGGTACACTGGAGTGATCAGATATCAGATGGGGAATATGGACTAGATAACCTCCATGATCCCTTTCCAGTCCTTGTGTGGTCCGTAATCCCATAGCTAAACCAAAGACCAAACAAACAACAGTGTGACTCTGCTGAAGGTAAGGGAGGAGGTCTGGGCTTTTATTAAAAGAGGGTCAAGGGGCACCAGGACCAGGAAGATACACAAAGCCAAGTGGTTGATGACATCTCAGAGAAAGGCAGAGGGAATGGCTTCTCAGTTTAGGCAAGGGCAGGGTGGAGAGAAGCAGGTTGTGGATTACTAACTCTATCCCAATGCAAGGACAGAGAGGTACTGACCTGACTGAGGTCTTCCATGGCTGTAGGAATTTGGAGAGGAAAAGAAGAAAACGGGGAAGGGGTGGGGACTGCCAGACGCAGAAGCACCTGGAGTGGGAACAAAGGGTTGAGGTCAGAAGTAGTCCTGTCCCACACAGGTGTCTCAGAACCCTTTCCTGTTTGGTTTTGGCTTCCTGTCCAAGTCTGGGACAGCACCAGCTAACAGACACCAGAGCAATAGTGTCGGTAATGGTGGAACAGAACTCTGGTACACAACAGCCAATTAGGGGAACCCAGCCTCACAAGAAAGAAGAAAGACTAACGCCAATTGTGAGCTACCCAGAAATCCCCTCTCCTCTGGTTCTTATTTTGAGTAAACATGACTCAAAAGGTTTGGTGGAACAGTATTGTGATCTGAGCAGTGACACAGGCTGCTGGCCTGGACAATTATCTGTTACACTCTCTCAATAGCTATTAATAATTGGCTTTTCCCACAGTTTGCTGTTTATTGATCTTCCTAAAGGTTTTTCAGTATCTGGGCTTTCTTACACTTAATTCCCTTGGGACTGAAGAGCTCATCACCTTGTGTGTGTGAGAGTTGGTGATGTTAAAGAAAGATTTATTCTGACACCTGCTAAAATGATAAGGAAGACTTTATTTAGGACTATTGCAAAAAGGGCCAAGACCATTGTAATGGGGAGAGAGATAGGGCTCAACTATGAATAATTTGAAGACTGCTGGGTATTTATAGCCAGGGATCAGGATGAGGGGAATAGTGGATAGAAAATTACTAAGAGGAGACCCCACAGGTAGGGAGAGTTCTTGCTAAACCAATTTAATGAAATCAAGGGTGAGGGATGAGGAATTTGATCATATATTGAGGATAATCTGTAAAAGTGGGGGAATTGCCCTAAAGTAACAAGATTCTTGCCTAAACTGGACTAGGTAGGCCAAAGACAGGGTCCAAGGGTGACTTAGTCAAAAAGAGGGCTCCAAAGAGTCTGTCTAAAATTTGACAAAGGAGAGAGTCTTTGTCAGTGGGGTGTAGGACACTTGTGGCCACAACATCTTTCTCCTGAGATGACTCTTGTTTATTAGCCTTGACCCATGGCCTGTGAACATTCACACAACGAAGTCTTTAAACCATCTGGACATGATACTCTATCTGACAACTCATATTAAGTGGCTTTATATCATTTATCTCAGCTGTGGAAACTGAGCATTCTAATTAAAAAAAACAACTGTATGAGTCATGTAATATTTATTTTTAAATTGTATATCTCTTGTTTATATTTTTTAAAAGGTTTAGACAGCTTTAATAATCTAGTGGAGGCTCACATCAGGGGGGGAAAAAGGCAGTTTTTCTTTCCAGATGAGTAAACTGAGACAGGTAAAGTGTGCTCCTCCTGATAACAGCAAAATGTAACAGAATTGGGAATATAACTCTGCAACCCAGATTCCCAGTTCCCTGTTCTCATCAATAAAACACAGTCAACATATTGCTCTCTTGCTCTGATTGCTGTATTTACATGCCCCAATTCTCCCATTAAATCCAAATTGTATTTGTATTTAAATGTAAATTGTATTTAGCATCTTCAGCAGAAGTTTTAATTTTTAAATCACGTCTAAGAGCTCTGAAGGGATGTTATTGGAATTCTGTCTGGAGAGCCCAGGTGAAAAGGTGGTACACAGGTTAAATGACTAACCACAGGACATACATAGACTACTATCACCTGTAGACAAAAATTCATAGGATATCAATCTTACCTTTTTGAATGTTTGAAAATTTTCATAGCAAAGCATTTTAAATAACAATAAAATCAAAATATGACAAAGTCAAAAGAAAAATGAGTATGCACTTTCTCACCAAGCTTATTTTTTAATATGATACCTTTAGTAGTTAATTATCTTTGTCTAATGTCTATGTTTTCCAAATCCCATAGGCTCCTAGCAATAGGTTTACATGCATATAATGACTATGATGTGTCAAACAACTTCAGAAAAATTAGTAAAGGCTTAAACTTACACAGTGTCTTAGTATATCTGTGCTAACTATTGACATCAATCTACTCTTGATTCCTGAGTACACATGAGATCACTGTTTAAGATGAAAGACAGCAGATATAAAATTGAAAGGAAATGGACATGATGAAATTTCCCAGTAATTGAGCATATTCATATATGGCAAAGAAACTGAAAATACCACCAATACACTCAGAAATTTATGCTCCAATGCAAAGAGTATAGGTAAAGAATAATGTGAAGCTCAGACTTTAATACAAAGAAATAAATAAGACTTTATAGATTTCACCAACACTTGGTAAGTAGAACTCTCAATTAGAATAAAGCTAGGAAGGAGTAGAATTTGTGCAAAATATAGAAGGGAGGATTGGGAAGAAATATGTTACATGAATACATATCCTATGCAAGATATAGTATTTTAAGAACCTTAAGAAGGGGAATGACATAATTTGCATATTCTTAGAACAGCATGGCATGTGATTAGAGGTGGAAAAACAAGAGTCAAAAAACAAATTTTGGGTTTTCCAGTAGTGTAGATGAGGGATTGCAGACGTGCAAACTAATACAATGATGTGGTCAAAAGAAGGGATTGTATTTGAGAGATAATGAAGAGGTGAAATTAATTGGAAATATGACACTTCAAGGAGTCTTCCCTAGAACATTGGGTGGATGGTGACTCAAATTTCTGGGATGGAGGATATACAAATCTGTTGGAAAAAAGGTGAGATTTGGAAATTTTGTTTGAAGTGGTTGGTTATGGGACACTTAACTTAAGATGACCAGTAGTTAATAGGGAACTCACACCGGGAGCTCAGTCAGGCAGTCTGGAGAGAGACAGTTATAGTACCGAGGCTACTGAGATACAAGATAAAGAAAGAGACTATTCCAAGGGGAAATAGACCCATAGATTGAATCTTGGAAATTCCACATGTAATTAATAAATAGTATCTTTGTGATTGGCATTGTAAAGCATTAAAAATGGTACTAAAACATATAGATATATATCTGATATATTATTAAATTAATATATTTAATTATATTTAATATACACTTAGTATACATTTAAAATATATACACACACTCATATGTAGAATACTTTTGAGCACAGAAAAGGAAATACTCTGTTCTGAACTCTTTTCTGGTAAGTTAGGAAAGTTTTCCTTAATTTTGGTATATGTCTCTGAAAGAGGAAGTAGATTTCGCCTATATGGCTTCAAAGGCATAATCAAGAACAATGAAATAGGAAAGAACTTTCTAATAAACTGAATTGTGCCAAATAATATAGTTTAGTTAGGCAGAAACAAATTTTCAGACATTGAAACTATATCTGACATACACAGGGCACACAGTAAACATTTGTTAAATGGATTAGACTGATCACTTGGCTAAGAGTTGTAAATGATGAAATATTAAATGAAGAGCTCTTCAAAATGTCCCTAAAATTGATTTCTGTCCAGTCTTATGAGTCTAAGATTTCACATTGAGTGGTTCTCTGGTCCATTTTTTTGAGACCATTAAACATAAGGGCTTATCTGAAGATAAGATTTCCCTATAAAGATAGCTGCATAAAATTAGCTTGTCACCCTTCTCTGAGAAAATGGAGCACCTAAATGTGTTTGAGCCTATCTAGTCAAACATAACCTGGAAATCTAATAAGACATTTGCACAGAGCTATCACTTTTCCAATATCTTTACTTTGAACATGATTGGTTTCCTTAATATCTTATGATTTTGTTCTCTTTTCATTCCAGGTTCTACTTGTATCTGTGTAGAATCACAGAGCTGAAAATGGCCAGAAAGATCATTGATTAGTCCATTTCCTTGTATTCAGGCAGAATAATGATTAGATAATTTTGGACTAATGAAGTCATAAAAATTGTCATTATAACAATTTCATGACTTCTTAGTTCCATAATTTATAAGTTTTATATTTCGAAGTGTGAAGTAACACAGGCAAATGTATTTGATTTGTTTTAAGACCCTTCCCCTAATCTGTCCAGCTTTATTTTTTTAAAGGTATTAGCTTACTTTTATATAGAACTTGAAACATATGTGCACAATGTCTCCTAAAATTAACCTGTATGTATCATTCCAAAATTGTTTCCTTTTTTCTTACTGATTTCCCAAGGTGTTTTTCCCCTCATGTTATTTTATACGAATAGTGCATTTGCATTTTAAGTTCCATACTTATTCTTTATTAAGTCTGCAATGGCTATGCAACGCTTCTGAATTAGAAAGACGTTTATCATTCTCAAAGACATGTTTTCTTCTATTCAACCTCTCTGGGTTTTTTGAAATCCAGTATTAATATGTAAAACACATTTTTGTTATTGCTGTACAGAGCCCTCTTTATCTTCAAAACGTGGTGCAACCTTATGCTTCTGGATGCAATTAGGACAGAATATAAAAAATAAATTCATGTCAACAAGAATAACAATTGAATGTTTGATACCAAACATGTGCTATAGTCATTTTAAGTATAAGTCTAAATTGTGAATACTAGTTAGGAAAAGACTAGCTTTTCTAAGCAAATGAGCCAATAAAGAAGCACTAGCTTCTTCCATAAAATTGATACTATGGTCAACATATGTAGGTTTTTTTTTTTTTTTTCCTTTGAGATCTGTGTGAAACTTTTTAGTTCAATATCCTACCTAAAATACTAATGGAAAAATAGAAACAGCATATAAATCTCTTTACTCTGCACAGCACAAAGTAAACAGGAGCCCCATCTTTACCATTTAGCTTGATACTGGAGATGTATACCTTGTTTATTTTGTCCATACAGATCCAAATATTGAGCAATAAGTTATTACCAAGTATTTGCTTTGTGCTTGGAACTTTCACATTTGTATTGAAAGGCTGATGCCACCAATTAAGTTTATAAAAGTAATCTGGCCAAACAATGGTACTAGTATCACCAGTACAGATTTGATTTAACATATGTTTAACGTACATGTATCAAGCATTTGCTATATGTTGTGCACATGAACAAGGAAAATTACTAAGTCAGTGCATCCCGAAGTGTTAACTGTGGTTTAGGTATGTTATATGTGTGTTGAGATAGTATTAAATATCATAAGTAGATTAAAAATGTATATAGATTTACATGGAATTAGTAGTATGTTCAAATAATATTAAATGACAGAGCATCAGACAGTGGGCAAGCTCTTGTCATTTCTCTTCCAACCCTCCTAATTATCATCAATGAAAGTATTTCAGTTTGATACCCCTATATCTTAAGCGCCTCTCTAGTACTCACAAATATATATATATATTTGTATAAAGAGGAGGGGCATCAGTTTAAGAGCCCAAGGTACGCAACAATATCATTACCATTTAATAATAAAGTTTTTATTCTTATCATTTCATTTTGGGGTTTCTTTCTGTCTAATTAGAGCAAAAGATATCATTTTCCTTTAGGATAAATTGGTTTAAGTCTAAAAGAAAACAAAAGTTTAAGTTAAAAGAACATAAACAATACAGGTGATATGCCAATATGACAAAACCTATGGATCGTCACACCCCTGAAGTTGGTAGCATGTAGCATTTGTAGGACAGTTGTATCCTTTGCTCTTGAGAACCACCATCTGAGTTATTTTGCATGGGGCAAACTCCTAAGTGTTCCTTTCATTATGCTTCTAATCTAGGTGCTCTGTTTCACACTACTTGTAATATAGGGACAAAGATAATCACCATCCTGGTAGTACACGCTATTTTACAAATGAGATAGAAGTGGTAGGGGTAAGATTTATATGAAAGGACAAAAATTTTAAAAAGAAATAATTGAGAGCCAGGCTCTGCCTCTAATGCACTTTTCACCAAACATGAGAGCTGAACGTGCCCATGATCTTGTTTAATGATGCTCTATGCTATGGTTGTGTATTTTAAAACTGTGTGTTTTGCTTCCCTTTTGATCGAAAAATCACTACGTGAATCACCATACTTTGGGCATTTTCAGAGTGTAGATGAGGCAATTTTGGATGGTACCTGCTATGTGTACAGTTATATGTTATTTCAGGCCATGGTTATGCTTCTGAATCACAAACTGGCAAAAAAGAAAGAAACAGAGAGAGAGAGAGAGAAAGGAAGGGAGAAGGAAGAAGGAAGGAAGAAAAAGAAAAGAAAAATCAAGCATCTAAATCAGGGTTTCATAAATATTTACTGATTGTGGTTTTCTGCTATCCATCATGAGAAATAACAATTGCCTTTTGTCTTAGTCATGAAGAGAATGAATGGCAGAAAAAAAAATCTAACTCAGAAACCATGATTTGTAGATTATTCTCTTTTCACTCGTAACAACAGCACGCATACTCTTAGAAAAATACTGCCATTAGATCACAAGGAGCAGAAGAGAAACCCTTGGATTAGTAGTTAGGCAACTAAGCCATGTGGCCTTTGACAATTCACTTAATGTGTTGGAGGCCCGGTTTCTTCAATTGTCAAACAGAAAAGTTAGTATTCTCCTGGTTTGTCTTAAAGGTTTGCTTTGAGTCTAAAGGAAAAGGCTGTATATGAAAGGGTCTTGAAATTCTGACCTACTATGAAAGTATAAGGCATTATGATAATTATATATTACCAGCCTCCCCTCTGTGATGTTGTTCTTATTCCCCACCCTGATCCTCTCACATTTGTTCTCCTGTGTCTATGCTTCCCATTTCCTGATGGATGAAGAAACTAGGCAAGATGACATGAAGGCATTGGTATTTGGCAGAGAACCCTCTCCTGTCCCTCTCGTGCCTGGGACTACATCCTAGGGTCCCTCGATGGGATTTCCACCTTGGGCAGGGCCTAGTCAACATTATCTGTTCTCCTTTTCTCATGAAATAGGATAAACTAAAGTTCAAGAAGGAGAAAAGCCAAGATCCAAGAGGTATTTGGGAAGTACTTCCTCCTTGCCTTGGACCCTGGTGAGAGATGGATGAAAGTAGGGGTAAGTGTAAATGGAAAAATTCCCATTCAAATTTCATGATCCAACTCAAACATCATGCTCCCTCTGAAGCCTTTCTTGATGTCCCCAGGCAGATCAATGTTTCCCCAGATCTTGTATTCTTATGGCAATTTGATGAAATCTCTGTTACGGCACATATATATTAAATCAATTTCATATGTTTAGGTTTGTCTTTGGCAACTGACCTCCCAGAGTGAAGGAATCTGTCTTACTTATTTCTATCACCTTAGCACCCTACTCAGTGTCTGTTATATATAATAAGCACTGAATATTTTTTTGGGGGGGAGGAGAAAAAGTATAGGAAAAAAGGAAGAAAGAATAAAAGGAAGGGAGGAAGGGAGGAAGGGAAGAAGTATGAGCAAATTTCCTTATCATCTGGGTGGATGGCTTTGCTTTTATCATCCCTGAATGTAGAGCTGTGATTTTAACCTAGATTTTTAGCCCAAAAATATTTAACATGGATATATTCTTTTTTTAGGCGGTAAGATAACTGCAATAACTGTTGGTCAAAAGATGTTTCTTCCTTAGCATCCATTTTGACTACAAGTTTTTCTTTTGGTTATAAAAATAAAAGAATTTTCCCCAAGTAAGCATTGTCTATATGATACTTCAAGCATATATAAATGGCAATCTCAAAATATTTTAATCAGTTTTTCATTTGCCTACAGGATTATTTTTATTTCTAGCTTTAAAATGCCAAAAGAAAAAAAAGTAATGCATTTTTTAAAAAAAAATCTAGATGACTTTGTTTTTTGATTTGAGATCTGGGCATTCATTCTTATACTGCAATTAGAATCAAGCAAATCATTAAGCATTTCTAAGAGGACATCCTATGTGAATTTAAATAGTTTATATTTTTAGTTCACTTTTTCCAGTGTTAAGTCACTGCACTACACATAGAAAGGCAGTTCTAGGTCAAGTGTTTACCCAAAAAATTTCTTGATACACTTTTTTTTCTGTTGAAATAAAAACTCAACATTTATCTTCTCTCCTGAGGTATCTGCTTTCTAAATCCTATATGATTATGAAAGAAAAAAGGAAGGCAGAAAGAGGAAAGGGGAAAGAGAGAAAGAGAGAGAGAGAGAGAGGAAGAAATGGAGGGGAAGAACATTTTATTTAGCTTCTTAAAGCAGCAAACAGGTAATGTTTTGAAGACAAGTCTTCAATGCTAAGAGAAAAATAATTAAAGAATGGAGAAAATTTCATACAAACATCAAAAAGCTAAGTAGAATATTTGCTTTTCTGCCATGTTCTAGGAAACTTTAAGGAATGGTCCTATTTATTATATTTTGTGTTGTACAGCATTCAACATCATCTTTTGCATTTGATGTTTACAAATTTATTATTTTCCTCTTAATATTTTAGTAGAGTCTCATGAAAACTGTTCTTATCAACACTGAATCAAAGGCTTCATAAGAGAGCTGGCACTGTATAAACACTGATATATCACTGAGGACAGGAATCATGTATTTTTCATTTTTTTATCTTAATGCTTAGCAAAGTGGATGATATATAGTGTACACATGATAAAATATTTGACAAAAATACATAAATGATGAAATGATATATGAATGAAAAAGATCAAATTTAAAACAAAACAAAATAAAACAAAGCGCAAGCCTGAGTAACTAATTTAGTTATTAATAAAAATCACAAATGTTTACTGTGTGCCTGCAGTGGTTAACACACACTGAATTCAATGCCATAAATCATAGAAAATTCATTTAAGAGTCTGATCTTCAAAGAACAGTTTTAATATCAGCCACATATTCCATCTTGGTGTCTTTAAGCAATCAACATTGAGTTTTGCTTAATTGATATAATTATGACACTATGAATTGATTACTAAGAACGCCATGATTAACCTCACTAATTTGTTTTCTGGCCTTTTGTCCATTTTGCAGAAACTCAGAGAAAAAAGTCTTGCATGGGTAAAAATTTATGCCAGGACAATATAACATTCTTTCACTGATACTAGCAGAGCCATGATAATTTTAAGTTACATATGGAACTTGAAGTAATTTCATTTTAGTTTGAAAATGATTAATTTTTCTATGCCTGGTTATTGAAGAGCCAGGTGTCGAGATGGTCAATCAGGACAATGAGCCAAACGGAAAGTAACAATCAAGCCTTTATTCACCAACTGTGACAAAGCAATCAAGAGGCAGAAATTGGCACTGGCTCCCAGTATTCCTTTTCTCTCTGTGGAACAGCACCAGGCGATGGTCAGGTGGATCAGCACAGACAAGGGGGATGGGGAGGGGATGGGGGTGCAGGGGAATCATCTTACTGCCTGGGAGACCTGATCAAAATGCTCCTGCCTTTTTCCTGGACTTGTGTTTGGAGTGGGGAGATGGAGTGGAAAAATACAGAGTTGAAGTGGAGAAAAATAACTCAGCCAAGGCCTCCAGTAAGGGCATCTTTGAATAAAGGCACCTAGGCTAGGGTGCAGATAAGCATATGAGCATGGCTGGCCCAGGAAGAAGGCGTGGTGGCTTGAGTCCTTGACTGTAACTCCCTCCAGAAAACTGCAATGCACCCAGTCTGGTGTGGGAATGGCAGTTTCCCCCGCGACACACCAGGCAATACTTTATAATTACCTATAGCTGGGCTGGAAATAGTATATATAGGATTTTGGCCTGGAGCCAGAATCTTAACTGACCCATCATCCTCCCTTAGCTCTTCAGCACTAGGGATCAAGTTGTGCATCTGCACCAACTCCCTTCCATTAGCATCGCCCAGCCTGGAATTCTCCAGCATTTAGCTCTAAATAACTTTCCTTACTATGCACTCACCATCTTTCAGTCATTTGGCCTCATGGTTAATTACCCTTTGTCTCTGTTAACCTTCATTACCACTTCATATTGGCCATCTGCCACAAATAACAAAATAAAATATTATCCCCAAATTCCTTCAGCACTGTCCAAAATCAAAATAACTTAAACTTGTCATTGTTTGTCTTCCTTCTTTTCACACACAATAATCGTTTTCCATCTGTATTAATATTTTCCAATATTTTTGTTCTTTTAAGTTATTAAGTGAGTGTTCTCATGGCCAAATGGTACTTTTTTTTTTTTTTAACCAATCCAAATGCCTGAATTTTGCTACTTCAATTGCTGACATCCTTCCTTACTTCCACCTACCTCTCTCTTGGCATTTTAGTAGCAGGCCCTGCATTATCCTAACAATTTGCTTTCTCTGCTCTGTTCCTACTTCTGAGCTACAGTGTTAGCTGTCACCATCAAGCTTGGCTTTCTAGACGTTTGTGCTGTCCAACCCCAACTTGGCTGTGGATGCTTGCTTGGCAACGCTCTTGTTCATCCCTCATTGGATTCCTGGCCTCCTCTCTTCCATCGCAGATCCAGGCTTTAGCTTTCCATTGCTTTCCCCTTCCCCCCACAGATGACAACTTTCTTTATTCGTTCAGTGAGGTGTGAACTCTCCATCTACTCCCTTAGTACCTCCTTGTATATCTTTATCATTCTCTGTAAAAGAAAAAAGTGATTTCTCTCTTTTTCACTAAAAGTAACACAGTAGCATCTACAATATTGTGATATAGCAAAATGGTTAAGAGCATAGACTATATTTTAGAGAACAAATATGAATTTGCATACTGTATTCACATCTAAATTAAAATCTAGTATGATGCAGTCAGAGGGTCTGAATGTACACTCAAAGCTGAAACAATCCAGAAAAACGACAAAGAAAGACAAATATATGAAATGCTTGTTTTTGAGACACTGAAATTAGGTTACAAAAGATGGTGAACCATGAAAGGCAGGAAACAAATGAGACAGGCCCTATACTTATTCAAGCTTAGTGGCTTGAGAAAATTTCCAGGCTGCAGCTCAGGGATGGGAAACTCAGGTAGAAACCATCTGACTTTCTGAGCTGAGAACACGAGTAGCAAGTTCAGGAAAACTAAAGTGACCTAACAGAATACCAGAGAGCTGCATGAGGAAAAGAACCCTAGAGATTTGCAGAGGATCCCCCTCAAGTATTCAACTGTGTAGTGATCAATGTATGCATGTGAAGAAGCAACTTAAGGCTGGGGAAAAAGGGACTACTGCATTTGTGCTGGTACAAGGCTGGATATAGTCCCTTTTCACACCAGCTTAGATGGAAAAAACTAATTTAAAGGACATTGGGTAGAGTAATCAAGAAGGTCTTACCTCAGTAGTTGGAAATAATTAGTCCTAGTCCAAGCACTGCTCATGACCTACCTAAAAAACCATAAAATCAAGACTCAAAAGCATCAAACTGTTTTCAAGTAAAAACTACTTGAAACTAAACTACTAAGCACAAAAAAGTTTAAGAATAAGAGTACAAAAATATCCAGCACTCATCAAGGTAAAATTCAAAATGTGTGGCTTCCAATCAAATACTATCAGGTATATAAAAAAGCAGGAAGCAAGGAAGCAAAACCCACAAAGAGAATAATCAATAAATTGAAGTGGACCCACAATGGACAAAGATATTATAATTAGTACACAAGGATGTTAAATTAGTTAACATTATTACATTATATATGTTCAAAAAGTTAAGAAGATACATGGAAGATATAAAAATGGTCAAAATATAAATTATAAAGATGGAAACTACAATGATTGTGAGGAAAAATATACTAGCATATTAGACATAGCAGAAGAAAAATTAGTAAATTTGAACATATAACTAAAAAGTATCCAATGGAAGCAAAAAGATAAAGTAAGCCCAAATAAATGAAAAGAACATCAATGAGTTGAGGGATAACTTAAAGCAGCCTAATATGTATAATCAGTCACCAAGGTGGAGGGAGTAGTGGTAAACCTGCAGATACAAGAAATTCGATGGTCCTCAAATGTAAGAGCCATGAGGAAAACTAAACCAAGGCACATCATGAATAAATTACTAAAAGCTTTGGACAAAGAGAAAATCTTAACCTCAGCCAGAGGAAAAAGAGATACATTTCATACAGAAGAACAAATTTAAGAATGACAGCAGGTTTCTCTTTGAAAACAATGCAAGTGAGAAGAAAATATAGCAAAGTCTTAAAAGTATGGAAAGAAAAAAAAACTGTTAACCTAAAATTTTATAACCACCACAAATATATTTCAAAAATGAAGGGGAAATAAAATTAGTTTCAGACATACATACTGAAGCTGAAAGAATTTATTACAAATTGATTTATGCTATAAGAAATATTAAAGGAAGTCCTCCAGGCAGAAAAAAATGATATGAGATAGAAATCTGGCTCTATGCAAATGAATGAAGAGCATTCAAAATGACAACCATATGGGCAAATATATAATTGTTTTCTTTTTGTTTAAGTCTCCTCGAAAGATATTAACTATTTAAATAAAAATAATAACAGAACTTTATGGATTTTATTGCATATACATAAGTAAAATGTATGGCCAGAAAGAGAGAAAAAAGAGTGTACTATTCTCAACATCAAATGCTGGCAAGGATGTGGAGCAATAGGAACTCTCATTCATTGCTAGTCAGATTGAAAAATGGCAGCCACTTTGGAAGACAGTTTGAAGTTTCTTACAAAATTATACTCTTACTACCCAATCCAGCAATCATTCTCCTTGGAACTTAAGCCCACACAAAACTATCACATGAATGTTTCCAGAAACTTTATTCATATTTGCCAAAACTTAGAAGCAACCAATCTGTCCTTCAGTAGGTGAATGGATAAATAAATTGTGGTACATCTAGATAATGGAATATTAATTAGCACTCAAAAGAAATGGCTATCAGGCCATGGAAAAACACAAAGGAAACTTAAATACATATTACTAAGTGGAAGAAGCCAATATGATATATGTTTCTAACTACGTGACATTTTACAAACAACAAAAAGATTACTGATTGTCTAGAGTTTGGGTGGAGGGCAAGGGAAGAATGAATAGGAGCACAAAGGACTTTCAGAGCAGCAAAACTACTACATATAATACTATTAATATAATAGTGGATACATGTCACTATACATTTGTCTAAACTAATAGAATTTACAACACAAAGAATGTATCCTAATGTGAACTATGGACTTTGAGTGATCATGATGTGTTGATAGAGGTTCCTTGTAACAAATGTACCACTCTGGTAGGGGATGTTGATAATGGAGGAGGCTACGCATGTGTGAGTATGGAAGATAAATCTCTGTACCTTCTGCTCAACTATGCTGTGAACATAAAACTGTTCAGAAAGTAATGTCTATTTTAAAATGTATACTATTCTGCTCATACTATGCATGAAGTAGAATAATATCACTTGGAGGTACACTATAATAAGTTACTTTACTATAATAAGTTAAAGATGTATACTATAAACTGTAATGCAACCATTTAAAAAGAGTTATAGCCAATAAGACAATAGAAATAAAATGGAATCATTAAAAACGTTCAGTGAATCCGACAGAAAAAGAAAAGAAAAAGAAAACAAGAAAAGGTGGAACAAATAGAAAAAAATGATAGACAAACTTAATGATGTCAATAATAACAATGAATGCAAATGATACTAAATACCCTAATTTAAAGATAGAGAAAAATGCCAAAATCAACTTTATGCTTCCTCACTTTAAACTGAAATTCTTAAAGCTCCAGATAACGTCACTGGTCAAATTTAGCAAACATTTAAAGAAAAAATAATGCCAATTCAATACAAACTTTTCTGGAAAACTGAAGAAGAAGAAATACTTTAAAACTTACTGCATGAGCAAGGTCAGTGCTAGGTTCTATTATTGCAGAACATGTGTGAGATTTATCAGATATACCTGAGATGATTGGGAAAGCTTCTTTAAAAATTTGTTGATTGTACATGTCTATAAGTTGATAATACAATGCTGTACCTTGAAACAGTGGCCACTATACCATAAACAGTGCACTTCCTGTTCATACCATGCACAGTAATCAAAGAAATGACCAGGAAAGAAATAAATATAAAAGTGCATTATGAACAGAATGTCAGCTGTGAATCCAGTAAATATCTAAAATATAATTCCAAAATCTTGATTTATTTATCATTCACTAAAAAGCCTTTTAAAGGTTATTGTAAAAATAAAGTAATCTTTCTTGATAGGAATTTTGTATATCATTTCTTTAATGCAAGTTACTTCAATTACCATTTAGCTAATGAACCCTTCAATTTTCATTTGCATAATGGGTGCCAATTTTGACAAGAGGAATTTATCCTGCTGTGATAAAAGCATCATTGGACTCACCAATAGAGTGATGATTATTTCATTTGAAATCAACATGGACACACCACTGAATATACAGGCAGACACTCTGGCTTGTCATTCCAGGTTTGTGGAAAGAAAGCTCTCACTTTCTTTCTGGTTACAGGGCCTGGGATTCAAAACATGATTGACTACACTCAACATTAAGGTTATAACTAGCAATGAAACTTTTATTCGAATGGCACTTTCAGATAAACTGAACACTGATCTTCAAACTGAACTAACCCCTTTTCAAATTTAAGGACATTTTTAAATGTTATTATCTGTATAGTGTTGACTCTCTCAAATCTATATCTCTATTTATAGCTTTAACTTTGCTCTTGAACCCCAGAGCCACGTATTAAATTGTGTACTAGACATATCTTCATCTGGATGTTCTCTGCTATGCAAGGCTCTGTGCTAAGCGCTTTCCATACAGTATGTCGTCCTTACTACAGCCTTGTAAAGGAGGTAATATCATCCTTATTTACACATGAGAAAACCTAAGACCACAAGTAAATTTCCAATTTCACACAGCTGGTAGGGGGAGGATGTGGAATTTAATTACTCTGAGTCCTAAACTATTTTATACTGCCTCCTGTTTTATATTGCATCTCAGAACTAATCTGACTTAAAATTGAGCTCCTAAACAGAATATTGTTGTTTAAACTAACATCTTTAAAAAAACGAAACACTCCACCCTCCTACTCTATATTGATGGATAACAGAGTATCCTTTCAGTGAAATAAAAACATCAGGTCTACCTTCTGCTTTCTTCCAAGCCAATAACGGTCAACCACACTAACTCGTTTGCAGAGGCTCTGTTGGGGATTTTTGTTAAGTAGAATGTGGCTGGACTGCTTGTGAAATAAAGCAGTAGTTAAGGGAAGAAGAGTAGTAGATAAAATTATTCTAAAACTGGTCACTGTCTCGGACCACAGCATACCTAACAATTAGTACAGACCTCTGCATTACAACTGTGGCAATTCAGAATGATTATAGAGGTACAAAAAATTGACCTAGACCTTTCAACTACTCTTCTGTATCTCAGCCTATCTTTCATATATACAACTAGATGTAAGTATTTTATAAAACTCATAGATCCATGAAAAGATCACTGTTTGATTATTACCAGTGATAACAATGTTTCCTGTGTAATACAATAAAGCAGAGGTTCACTATTTTCTCAGTGGTTTAAATAAATCTACTGGATAGGAAAATGTCATTATTAGAAATTGAAGGAATACATAAAATAAGGAAAAGCTACATTTGAAAAAGAATCAGGAACTTACCTGAAAATCAGAGCTCCAGTAGTCAGAGACTTTCAGGAATTTCACATTTGTTAAGTACTAATGGTGTACCAAGAAGAGTGTGCAAAATGCTTACTATTGTATATTAAATTTATCCCATAAGGATTTACTTGGTGCCTGGGGTCTATGCATTGTGTTTCAAGCATGATGCTAGTTAAGAAACCCGTGATATCAGTGTTAATTTGTCCATTTCCTCTCCTTGTAAACAAACCAAATATTAGAACTCGAAGTCACTTACTCAGTATTTCATCTGTGTCAGTTAAAAATAGAACCTGGGTTTATTTGACTCCAAAGTCCATGTTCACTGTACTTTCTAACAGTTTGGAACTAATTGACGGGCACACATGGGCACAGAAAGTAAGTCATTGATGATGGAGAAGGGAGGAGGCAGGAGGAAGGGAGGGGTAAAAAGCTACCTAACAGGTACAGTGAATACTCCTCAGGTGTTGGCCACACTAAATGCCCTGACTAAAGCATTATAAAAGCTATCCATGTAACAAGCACATCTGTACTCCCTTAAGATTTTGAAATTAAAAAATAATTAATTCTTTAATTATTTTTGTCAACGTGTCAAAGTACATGTTGACAAACCCTATAAATGCTGTCTTCCCAATTCCTAGAAGTTTCCCTTACCAGATAGTGAAATTAGTGTAAAGAGCCTGGTTTCTGGAGGGAAAAAAAGGATTTAATTCTGGTTCCATGAATCATTAATGTTATGATCATTGACAAGTCCAATGTCATGAGCCTCAATTTCTTAATGAGTGTAACAAGTAATAAAACTTGCAATCTATCTGGCTTGAAGTGAAGATTACTTGGAACAATGTATGCAAAGTGTGTATGCAATGTATGCAAAGTATATTGTCTTGTACTCAGGAAAAACGGTATTATATTATTTTAGAAGATGGTGCCTTTTTGCTCTCCATATTCTCAAGCATGTCTACTAAGTTATATTGAGAAATGCTCATAGAATGAATAGGGAATAAATGAGTGAATGATGTATATAGGGCATCCAAAGGCCATGTGCCTATCACAATATGGTTTTCTTATTTAAACAGTCAAGATAATCTCTTATATTATCAATGTTCTTGCTTATCTGTTTGCTTCTGAATGATTACTGCTGTGTGTTAATATTAATAATGCTTCTCACCTTGTATTTTTAAAAGCATGTCATGTCAGAGAATATAGCAGGAACTGAGTAAGTGCAAATCACATCCAAACTAGGGCAAGAGAAAAATGATCTGTTAATACAGAATGAAACAACATTGTTACTGGATCAAAATTACCAGAAATGTTTGCATGTTCTTTGATTTTATGAAATAATCCATAGAATAATAAGCTTATGAAAACTTACAACATATGAAAATGTTTGGAGCTGTACTTGGAGTCAATGTTCTAACCCAGAGATGAAACACATCTGTACAGTAACCAGAAATGATAAAAAGAAGCATTTAGATAAACAGAATTGTTTTAATGCAAATAGGAAAAAGATTATGCGTGGAGAAATTGAAATTGAAAAGTGCTATTATTTTAGGAAATAGGTATTTAAATTTAACTGACATTATTAGCACATATTTGTATATTACTTTTTCCATAAAATATATGAACAAAGATACTGAGAAAGATTTTCCTTTATGGCCTATGCAATTTACAATGTCATTTTATGCTACTGACAAAAACATAGATTTTTCAAAATTAAGTAAAAGAAAGCAAAAATTTTTTCAGAAAAATAAATTTATAATATCTAACTTATGTCCTATTGATCTCTTTGCCAGGCTTGACAAGTTGTGGTAGATTAGATTGTTGTTCAAAATATTTATTCTGCCTTCCTATGGCATACACTTACCTAACACTTTACTTTGAACTCTGCAATGAGACTTTCTCCAGCCAGTAAAATTTTGGTAGAAGCAATGATATGCCAGTCCTGAGCTTATGACTCAAGAGCAGGGTTGTCAGATTTAGCAAATAAAAATACAGGACGCCCGGTTAAATTTGAAATTTAGATAAGCAACAAATATTAATATTTTTACCATAAGTATATACCACGCAATACTAAGATATATCATTGTTTATCTGAATTTCAAAATTAACCTGGCACTTTCTTAATGAAGTACATTAAGTGTGCTTTTCTTTGAAGACTTGTTTCAAAACTGTTCTACACTCTATCCATAGGGAGCTGTGGTAACATCTTCACCTGTTCTTAGATTTATTTTCATGATCACCACATAATCTTGCGATCATATACTTTTGTATTTTCTGCTCTTGCTGAATGATCAGAGCTCTGCTTGAGATATACTAGGTCCTCAATAGGTGCTTATTGAAATTTTCATGTAATATTATCTTAAGGAAGAGCAGTAAAGCCTTTGCTCATATTGCAAATCTCTGGAAATGAGAACATCTATATTCTCCTTTGTACCAGAAATTCACGTGATTGTCTCCACAGTGAAAATAATCCATATACAGTATTTCTGCAGTCTAATATATGACAGAGCATTGTCACTATGTCAGAATAATAATAAAAATATTATTTGTAAAGTACATGATGTATTTTAATATGTGATTAAAGTTGTTATTTTCACTTTTGTTCAGTGATATAATTCTCAAGAGACATCTTTGTCTTTTAAGAAAACAGGTGACTTGAACATTTATCCTTGTGATCTATGTTTGATTGCCCCTTGTAAATAAGATTACAGATGGATAGCTGTGTGGGTGAGGGGAGAGAGAGAGATTGAGAGAGACACAGACACTAAGGGTCTGGGAAATAAGTGCTGGACATGCCTGAAGTTTGGTTCTTTTAAGAGATTTGTTTGAAAGGTCACAGCCAGAGTTACTAAATCCGTGGCTGTTCCCCAAAATATCCTATTACTCAGGAAAAATATTCCATCTGGAATTACTCCTAGTCAGGGGTGGTGAATCAATATTTATTTAATTAAATTGAATGGAATTGAAAATCCTTCTGTAAGTCTTTTATCTAAAGACCCTGAGTTATTTCTCAGGGGAAGAAACAGGGGTCTAAGTTTAAAGATCTCAGTGAATAATAAAAATTGTATTTCCAAATGCTTTCTCTACATCCTTTCCTATGCCCCCTTTCCACTGTCCTTACAAATATTCTTCTAAATTTTTTTTAAAAAAAATTAATCTCCCATGTAGAGCACCAGCAAATGGGGCCAACTCACAGATGGAAAGTTAGAACTTGGGCCAGACGGCTAATGTATTCATCCACTGTCTTCCAGAGTTAGTTGAGTGTGTCCAGCTGGTTTAGTATAATAGGAGAATTATTAATATAACATAGCATCATAATCAGTGAATTAAGACTAAATTTTCTTTCAACAGAAATGAAAGTATACAGTCACAGTGAGTGTTCCACAGACTCTAGGGGATAACACACAAAGCAGCTTAAATTTAGGATTCCTCAGCACCCAACAGAAGGATTTTCATCATGGTAAGCAGAATATATACTTGCCTTGTACTCCATCTTACATCTCATTTTCTTTGAAGACCTTTCAATTTATAGCTTATAATAACTATATAGGGTGCTTTTTAGGGCACCTGGAAATAGATAAACCACAATGTTTAAATCGAAACATTTTGAAAGTGACTTGAATTCCAGGATACCACAAGGTAGAAAGCTTAGGATGTAAAATTCACAAGTGCCATTTAAAAAAATTTGATTTCAATAAGGGCTCATCAATTTGCCACAGACTTTACAGTGAATATCTTTGGCACTGTTGTCTAATTATAAGAAGAACTTTCCTTCACATCATCCTGGCCAGCAGATATGCTCAGTGAAGTGGAGAAGTGAGACAATTCTAAAGCTAAATTGAACAAGTAAACAAAACACTTAGGCTTAAAATATCTAAAGGAGTCCAGAACTTACGTAGATAATTTCTTTGTTCAAAATTGGAATGTATCTCTCTGACATCATACCAAAATGTCATCATGTTTGGCCTCCAACATTATGATATTCATTAATTTTAACTCTTTAGGGAAGTCATTAAAAGAATAAAAACCTAGAAATGATCTTAGGATGGTAAGGTCAGCAATGATACTGTTATTGTTGGTGAATGTCAGAGGGTGCCATGTTGGAATGAGCATTTAGAGGCAGCATGGTATGCTTAAGAGCACAGACACTAGGCTTTAAATACTGCCTTCAACGATTACCAGCTTGGACTAATAACTTCCATTGTATTTTAAACTTTAGTTATTAAATTCTGTTTAGGATAATTATAATAGCATCTACTTCACAGAGTTTGTGTAAGAATTAGATAGACAATGGAAAGCATTTAGAGCCCTGGCATGTAATAAAAATTAATCAATCATAGGTATTATTACTGCTATAATTATTTATTAGTAATATTATCATTCAGATTCAGAAAGAAATGTATTTAGATCACACATTTTTCACTTACTAGTTTTGTAAACTTGAGAAAATTGTTTAGCTGCTCTGACTTGATTTCTTCCTATGTCATAAAGGGATAATACTGTCTACCCTTTAGTTATGCTGTGAGGTTTAAACAAATTTTTCCTTGGCAGTTGCACTATATCCTAAAGCACTAATATAATTTCTAGTATAGTATTAAATTGACAATAGCAATTACTATTAATGTCTATTTTTCTTTTTATTACACAATTTTTTGTTCATATATAATAGTTGTACATATTTTTGGGATGCATGTGGCATTTTGATGCTTATGTACAATGTCTAATGATCAAATCAGGATAACTGTGATATCCATTACCTCAAACATTTATATTTTATTTGTGTTGGGAACATTATAATTCTTTTCTTCTAGTTAGTTTGAAATATACAATAAATCATTGTTCACTATAATTTCCCTATTGTATTATTGAATACTAGAACTTATTCCTTATATATAACTGTATTTTTCTGTCCTTTAACCAACTTATTTTTATACCCGGTACACCCTTTTATTTCCATCCTCTCATAACTGCCATTCTACTGTTCAACTCCATGAGATTCACTTTTTTAGCTTCCACATGTGAGTGAAGACATACCACGTTTGTCTTTCTGTGCCTGGATTATTTCACTTAGCATAGTGACCACAAGTTCCATCCATCTTGTTGCAAATGACAGGATGTCATTCTTTTTCATGGCTGAATAATATTCCATTTTGGGTATATGCCACATTTTCTTTATCCATTCACCTATTGATGGACACTTAGGTTGATTTCGTATCTTGCCAATTGTGAATAGTGTTGCAATAAACATGAGAGTGCAGATATCTCTTAGATATACTGATTTCCTTTCTTTTGGATGTATACCTAGCAGAGGGATTGCCAAATAATATGTTAGCTCTATTTTTAGTTTTCTGAGGAAATACTATACTGTTTTCCATGATGCCTGCACTACTTTACATTCCCACCAACAGTGTACAAGTTTCCCCTTTTTGCACATCATCACCAGCATTTGTTCTTTTTTGTCTTTTTGGTAATAGCTATTCAAACTGGGGTAATAAGACATCTCAATGTGATATTAAGTTGCATATCTCTGTGATATGCTGCAATATACAAATTGTTCACTAAGAACACGACTACAACACCTATGTCTTATGGAGTTTTTATTCTTTGCAGGGATGATTTTCTGATTTAAAGGCTTCCAGGTTCAGTCTGTTTATTAAATATTACCAAGCTTCATTTCCTCTTTATATTAATGTTAAAAATAAATATCAAAAAATAATATATTTTCTCCCTGGCTCCACTTGATCATCTTATGCACTCCTGTGTATACATTCCCCATGGTGAAACTGCAGAAACTGCAACCTTTGTATATAATCTGTGTAGGAAAATCATCAAAAGCTGGAGTTGTCAGAAAAGGCTAGCCCTTTAAGTTTGGGTCAGGGAAAACAGCCTTTATTGGACACCTGCTTTGTGACAAGTCTTTTGGTAAGTGATTTTACATAGATTCTCCTTGTCTGCATGGCAGAATAAAAGTGAATTCATATTCTCAGAGATTTGTACCTGTGGTGTCCAATAAAGTAGCTGCTAGCCACATGCGAGTATTTAAATTTAAATCAATTAAAATGAAATAAAATTAAAATTTTTGGTTCATTAGTTATGCTAGCCACATGTCAAACCATGTGGCTAGTGGTTTCCATATTGAGCAGCATAGATTATAGAATATTTCCATCATTTCAGAAAGTGCTGTTGAATAGAGCTAGTCTGGAATTTAGACCTCTTAAAAGGCCTGACACACACAGGGAATTTTCTTGATGCCGCTGATACTATCTAAAATTCCAAACATTTTATTTTAGTCTATAATATCATAAAATGAAGAATTACTCTTCCTCCATTAGTAAAATATAATTACAACTTCAAACATAATAATGTTAACTTATATTTATTGAAAATTTACTTTGTGCCAGGCAGTGTACTAAGCATTTCATAGGATTTATTTTATTTAATTCTTACAACAGGCTTATTAGATAAATTCTTAAATAAAGAAAGTACATCATCCAAGGTCATAGAGTTGATGAGTAGAAAACTGTGACATGAATTCTGGTAACCAAGCAGGTAAGTGGTACCATGCTTGGTGATGTCACATGTTCTGTGTGGCAAGGACAAGAGTGGTATCAGGAGACTCAGGTGCTTGCCTTAGGCACAAAATTTAAGAGAACAGAATGCATCATAAATCTCAGTAATAAAGATAAGTAATATTTTAATGCACTTTTTAAAAATAAAAATTAATACAAAAATCCATGATGAACATCACATGAAAATTTTAAACAAAGACAGGATCACAATTAGTAATTTTTTCTTTTGCCTCAAATTCCAATATGATTGTTCATGGCACTTTATTTAAAATTGTGGTATTATGCTCATCATGATTCTTTTGCATTAATTCTAGTTTTTAAAAATAGTCTCTTTATATATTCTTTCCATCACTTCTTTTGACCATTGCTGGAACCATGATTGATGGTGTGAAACCAGGAAGGTAAATTTTTTCACAGCTTTCTGAGTTAGATTTGGTAAATATTGACCCATGGTTCTTTCCCCTGCTTTGTTTCCTGGTGGTGTATACAGATTTATTAACTACCTTGCCACAGTGATTTTATTACATTAGCCTTTCGCAATAACACAAAACCTTACTGTCTGTCTTGATTTTTAGGGCAAGTCTCTCTTCCCATGAGACTCCGAGTAACAATGAAAAGTGCTACTAGTCCTTAGATGTAGAAATCATTAGATAAAAATTCTCAGATATAGAGTTATTGGGGACACATAGTAAACACTCAATAAAAGGTAGCAATTTTATTAGATGACATTGTTCCCTCTCCTTTATATGTTTTTCTTGAAAGTCAAGGAAGTTGACATAGGATAATCAAGAATTAAAAAATTATAATTAAACTTCATGTTAATGTGAAGACAACCATAAGAAGTGATTAATAAGTAAAAGTGTTCTATTATGTAAGACATTAGTACCTTTTAGGGTTGGATTCTACCACGGCTACTGAAAAAAAAAAAAAAAACCAAACCCAGAACAAAACCATTCCAAAGATGTCCATTTAATGTTATGTTCCCAAGTTTCAAACTTTACAGGGTACCTCAGTTTCTATGAGGCACTATAGTATAGAAGGAAAGACAAATATACAGGCATAAACTTTTGGTGCAGATACACTTGGAGTCAAATTCCAGCTCTGATAGCTATACAATCTTGGGCAAGATACTTAATATCTCTGAAACTCAGTTTCCTCCTAGAAAAAACAATGATTGTCTATATTTATTATGGCTTATAGTTTATATTTTCCTAACCTATAGTGTGTAGAACTTGATTGGTTGTATGATTTTTAGATGTAAAACATAACCTTTGCTTGGTTATTGCTAATTACCAGGCACTGCATTTTCAGTTATTGAGGTTAGAATACTAGTGAGAAAAAGAAAACCAAACAACAAGAAGGCCAATTTAATTGGGGTTTCTTGTAAGCAAATTAATCCAGCTTCCTTATGTGAGTAAATTATATGAATAAAAGGGTAAATAGTAGGCACATTATTAGTGTTCAATACCAGTCACCATGTCTTTTGGTATGTATTTGTGAGAAATAACTATCTTATTATATTAATATAACAAACATAACTATCAACTAATCAATTCCTACATATTTGTGGAATCCAAAAACATTTCTTATTAAGTCTTTTGTATTTCTGACTCATCCTAATAAAGCACATTTATCATTCAGTAATTAAAGAATTAGTCTCAATCCCATATTATTCAAATAACTTTTTGATGCATTTTTGTCAGGTCTGTATTGTTTGGCAGATTGTTGTCCTGGTCCTTTGGCTCCTTGCTTGGAAAATTCACAAGCAGCACTGGTGTGACAGAGTGACCACAGACAGGAAGCAATTTCACACAAACAGCTTTCACTGAAGAAAAGAAGAGAGCTATACAAAGTGAGAGTACATTCCAGAGAGGAACAGGTCAGTCTCCACGAGTGGAGAAAGACATTGAGGACTCCCAGGTGGTTTCCCTTTTATTGGCCTGGTCCGAAGGAAGGCTTACAGCAGGTGTGGGATGTTACCAGATGATTGATATACACGATTGGCAGGTGTTCTTATAACAAAGTTGCAGCTCCACAGGTGTGTATGCCTCAAAACCTCAAGTTCTTGTTCTTTGAGGTTGTTAGCTGTGTTTTCCTCCAGTCCCTTTCCCCTCCCTGTTCCTTCCTGGCTTCTCCACCCCTAGGAACTGCCTTCCTTGCCTGTATCAGCCACCTGTAGATTTGGTCCCTGCCTAACATTTTGATGGATACAAGCAACAGTCTTAGTGGCAGATAAATCAGCATTGTCATTAGGGAACCACAGTTTTAACTGACATGCAACATAGCTGCATTGTTTGTGATTCTATGATCAAGGTTTCTGTTTCAGGTTTCTGTTGCTGCCTTAAAATATACTATAAAATTTAGTGACATAAAACATGATTTATTGTTTCTCATGATTCCTTCTGTGCATTGACTGGGCTAATGTGGGTGATTTTCCTATGTGGTATTGGCTGAGCACGGCCACATTCAACTGGGGAGTCAGCTAGTGCTGAAATGACCAAAATGTCGTCTTATTCTCTAGGATACTTCTACATATAGCTGCTCTAAATACACTATTCTAGTGACGGCTTCCAAAAAGTGGAAAACAGAAGATACAAATCTTCTTAACACTTGGACCCAGAATGTCATTCCAGCTGTGTTCAAGGCAAGTCATAAGACATACCAATTCCAAGGAGTGAGGAAATAGACTCCACCTCTTGATGGTAAGAGTGGCAGAAATGCACCGGGATGGAAGGGAGTGTTGACAGCATGCTGACCACCCATCTCTGTACTCTGCCACAACAATCCATATCCCTCCCCAAAATCACATCCCATTATGGAACCAGCTCCAGATCCCGGGCCCTGTCAATCAAGCCCAGATATGGTTAAAGCACCCTGGGGGCCAGCAATCAGATGCAGGAACTGGGGTGCAGTTTCCAGCATAAAATGTAAGGCTTGGCATTATGACTGGGTAGTTGGCAGAGGCATGAATGGTGGCAGGAGATTGTGAATGGAGGAAGAATGGACACTGGGGGAATTTTTATGGGAAACTGGAAAAATGGTAGATCACACCATGTATTAGAAGAAAAATTGGTGAGATTGTTGCCTGAAGTTACATGGAAGATAGGAAATGTATCTAATGAACTTTGGATCTACCTGGGGAGATTTCTAGGCAAAATGTTGAAAATGACATTTTTAGCTGCCTATGAGGAAGTATTTCAAGAGATAGCTGAACTAAAGAAGGAAATTTTCAGTTTTCAAGCAGAACTGAGAAGAAATATATTCAACCCAGGTGTTTCTGGGTTGAAGAAAACACTGTTTGTTGCTCAATATCAGTTTTTCAAACCAACAAAAGACTTTCCAAGGAAGTAGCTTCAAGGCAAAGATCAAATGGAGATTCTGACAATAAAGTGTGGCATCCAGTTAAGATCAAATCAATGGTATAGATGCACTACTGTTTTTAAGAACTCTGAAAGATTTAAGGCAGCCCCTTATAGACACTTTAAACCATACAAAGTCCTTCTAAAGGATTTAAAGATCTTATCCCAGTGCATCCTAAACCTCAAATGAAAGTAGAGCTAGGCCTGCCTTGAAGAGATGTGTGGTTGTAGTATTTTTCTAATATGGTAGATTATAATTTGATCCCTTGAAACCCATCATGTTTTCTAAGGTAGTTGACTTACATTGTGAAAAAGAAAATAGAAAAGGAAAGTTTAAAATGAAAAGAGGTATTAAGAACCCCAATGTTCTATGGGCAGGATTAAGGCTGGGAAAGCCATACAGCTATAGATATAGGATACTTCTAATGGCAAAGGAAGGCTGATTCAGAGGAAAGGGCCAAGAGGCCAAAGATGGAACCTAGAACCACACAATCCTCCCACCCCAGGGAACAGGCTAGATCTCAAATAAGGGATGTTTCTTGCCCCAGAGTAGTGTGCTCTGGGAATATATGCCTTGCATTGTATGCAGAGTTTGTCTTTTTTGGATTACAAGTCTCCATTGGACAAGATTCATACTGGAAGAGTTTTATCCGAATGTTAATGTGGATAACAAGATACTGGACTTCAAGCCTGATTCCATAATTGGATAAGACTTTTGGATCTTGAGTGGGCTTGAGAGACTTTTGTATGTGGGATGTATGTGAATTGTTATGACTAGAAGGTGGATTGTGGTAAATAGCCTGCAAATATTGCCATCAATAATTTCTTCCATTCCAGTATGCTCATGTTGCTTCTGTGCTAAGAGGTGGAGTCTATTTCCTCTAACTTTGAACCTGAGATAGGCTTGTGATTTACTTTGACTAATAAAATATGGGAGAAGGCAGGTTCTTGGACTTTTGACTCCATCCCTTAAGAGAATTGGCAACTTCCACTTTCTCTCTCTCAGAGTTCTGAGCCACCATGCAAAAAGTCCAAAACTCCTGCTGGAGAAGGCCAGAGGGATAGGGGGTCATGAGACTGTCTTAGACATTTCATCTGAGCTTCCAACTATAAGCAACCATATGATTACCCCAGCTGACCCCATATATGAGATCATGTCAACCCAAAGAAGCATCAGAATAATACATCACTTTTGTTTTAACCACTGTATTAATTTTCTGTTGATATTTAACAAATTATCACATTTATTAATAGTAGCTTAACAGAGCACACATTTATTATATCACTAGTTTCCTGGGTCAGAAGTCAGGCTGTAGCCTGACTGCTCAGAACCTCACAAGGTTGTAATTAAGTTGTTGCATAAGCTGCCATCTCATCTGAGTTTTAACTAGAGAAGAATCCGCTTCCAAACTCATTCAGGTTGTTGGCAGAATATATTTCCTTGCAGCTATATACTTGAGGCCTTCAGCTTCTTTCTGGCTGTCAACTGAAGACCTGTCTCAGGTCCTAGCGGCCACCTATAGTCCCCTGCCTCATGACCTTCTCCATAAGCCATTCACAATGTGGCATTTGCTTCTTGCTCCAATCTGTTGGGACAGAATCTTATATAACATAATCAAAGGTGACATTCCATCACCTTTACCATATAACAGAACCTAATCACATGAGAGACGTTTCATTGCCTTTGCCATATTCTAATGGTTAGAAGCAAGTGATAGGGAACTCACACAGATTCCACTTATACAAGACCATGACTCACTGATGTCCACCATAAGTGTGTTTGCCACAGTCACTAAGTTTTAGATGGTTTGTTCAGCAGCTATAGATAACTAAAAAAAAAAAAAAAAAGAAAACTTCCTTCTAACAGCAACTCTTTAACTGAGTAAAATTTGTAATATTAATCGTTTAAATAAAAGAACCTATTCACAGAAGCCACTTCATTAAATGTTTACAGAATTTAAGAAGCATCTTTTCAATGTTAGTCTTGGCCACAATACTTAAGCAGAGAGTGCCTCCCATCTGAGTCAGCAGGTGAGAAGAAGTGCCAACTCTGGAAAATTTTTAGGCTCCTTCAGACACTGAGCGCAAGCTGAGCAGTAATCTATCCATATTCTGCTTTTATATTCAAGATTTGAGAAAATCTTTTAGAGGTAGTGCTATATTGGAGGAATACGCCATTTCAGATCTCAAAAATGAAGTTCAGAAAAAGTTACAATAATCCACATCACCTGACATCAGATAATCTTGAAATCTACAGGTCAAGAGTTATGCTGTGTATGTTCGGTATCAGGGGCCTTTGACTGTTACAACTTCTACACTAATGATCAACACCCCTAAGCAAGGATGAGAAACATTCCCATCATGCTGATTCCCTAATCTGTGAAGGTAGCTCCCAGAGTATGCTGTCCTCAAAGGCTATTTACAAAGATTAGCGGGATCAACATGCATCATTCAGGTTGGGATTATACAATAGTATAATGTTTTTATAAACTCTGTCATAGATGTTGCTTCATTGTAAACAGTAATAGTAACTCATTTAAACTATGTACAATAATGTATTATGTATAAGCCATTTTATGTCCACTACTCAATTAACACTCAAAACAACCCTATTGTAGGTACTTTTGTATATTTTTTAAAAAAATAAATGAGGAAAGTGAATCTTAGAGAGTTCATTATAATGCCAAAGTTCACACGCTGGGCATTCACAGAGCCATGACCCAGCTTCATTCATTTCCATCAAACTCCCAAAGTCCATGTGTTTTATGTATTGTAACAAACTGCTCTTTTATTTATCTTCACAGGTGGATTACACCAGAACTTTTTGAGCATTTCATTTGCACCACTGAAACCTAAACATTCCTCTCATTAGAAACTGATAATAGACATAGGCAATGGATTTTTCCAGGATTTTCTTCAAGGAAGTGAAATTATGGATGATAGAGATACTGTCATTCCAAATGCAGCAAATCACTGATGTCTAGAAATGTGGGTTTTTTTGTTTGTTTTTTTTTAAGTAAAAAAGAAAAGTTTGAATAAGCAAAATAAGAAAACCTTGACCCAGTTGGGGCATAGATGGCTGGCTTTACCAACTGTAATGGTTAATAAAACCCAGTGCCATTCTAAACACAGAGGGCTGAAAAGGATCAAATACATGGAATTCTAGAAAAGTAATTCTAAGATTATGAAAAATGAAATCAATCAGTTGAAGAAGAAATTTGCAGCGAAAGAATGAGCACTTCTAGTCTCTTAAATAAAGTGTGAGAAAGTCTCTTACTGCTGAGCATAAGAGAGTTGCTATCCTCATAACACAGAACTTCACAGAACTGCCGAACTTCAAACAAACAAGTGAGCTATAGACACTGTGAAAACTGAGGAATGCAGTGATTCTTCTAGGGTCACCACAGAGGCTGGAATAGAGAAGAAAGGATTTTACATGTACCAGTTTGACCCAGATAGCTTCAAAATAGGCTTAAAAATCCACCTAATTTACTTATTCATTCATTCATTTTATCATGCATAGATACTGCAATTCCTACTGTGTGCAGCCGGTATTCAGATACTCGAGACACATCTGGTTTCTGCTCTCACAGAGCTGATGCATTGGAAAAGAAAGACAAATGAAGAGGTATTTGCAATACAATAAAATAGGTCAAGTGCTGTGTTACATGAGCCATAGGAGACATCCTCAGGGTAGATGGAGTATGTGTATTGGGGCAATGTACATCACGGAATACTTCCTAGAGGAAATCACACACATGGTGAAAACCGCCTAATGATAGACAGCCAGGTTAAGAAGGCTTGGGAGCCTGTTTGAGACAGGCAAATAGCTTGTGTGAAGACTTAGCAGTGAAAAAGGGCAAGCTAAATTGGAGGAGCAGAACAAATTATATAATCTAGTAAAGCCAAGGGTGTAAATAAAGGTGAAAGTGGTGAGAGGTGATGGTGGAGTATTAGGACAGAGCAGCCCTGTGAGTCTTGCAAGCCTCATGTGCACAATGGGAAGGAGTTTGTGTGTAGGAAGTACTGAGAGGAGTAAGAAAAGGTCAGATCATTCTGGCTGCTGTTTAGAAAATCAATTAGAGTTGAAAAGATGAGATCTAATGAGACTAGTACGGCAGCTACTACATCAGAAGCAACAGGGTTTGATGATTGATTGGATGAAGGAGCTGAGAGTGAGGAGGAATCAAGACGTCCCCCCAAATTATTGAATAAGCCAGGGGTATGGCTGGTGGTGCTGTTCAGGAGATAGGGAAACCAAGAGAGGGAACAGGAGGAATTAGGGAGGGGGTGATGCAATGATTTTATTTTGGGCAAGAAAATGTATGTGTGTGTTTACTGAGAGCCACTAGAATAAAGGTTCAGTATGCTTTATTATTTGAATTACAGCTTAGCTTTTTTTCCTTAAGTGTGACTAGTATTACTTTTATTTCTACTACTACTATTACCACAGCCATCACCTAGCATTTATTTAACAACTTCAAAGCACTAGGCTTTCTACTAATGAATTATATTGTTTAAGTACAATTATCGCATGGGGTAGGCACTATGAGAAAACTGAGACTGACTGAAGTTAAGTAACGATCTAATGTCTCACAGATAATATGTGGCAAAGGACGGATTTGAATGCTGTCTTTTACCAGACACTGTGTTCTCAACTGGTATGATATAGGGAAAGTAGTAGCGAACTTGGTAGTTAGATGAAGAAAAAAAAAATTTGTTGAAAAAAGGCACTGATACAGTATCTATAAAGTTCCAAATGCCACTTCCACAGAGATAAACATGGTATAAAGCCCATTCATAAAAAGCATCCCTTCAGTGAAAGAGAGAGAAAATTATCATATACTAGTGCAATGCAGTCTGTGAGAATTTCTTGGAGGGGAGTAAGCCTTTGTTCATGAGCCCACTGGGCAATGACAACAGTGGCTGGAGAAAGAGGCTGACTGATATGCATAGAACAATGGGTCATCCTATCCACTTGATTATTAAAATCCTCCTCTGCTGAAGTCACCCTGTGGTAAGAATTCACTTGGTACACAAATACCTTCATGTTATTTGCCCATTCGGAGAGTTCTAGACATATACCTCCTCCCTGAATTTCCTTGTCACCAATTTTGCAACCATGTTCCTTCTGAGCCTTTGCCCATCCAGCTAAACCCTTGGCCACAGCCCATGAATATAATCACATATCTGGCCCTTTCTCTTTCTAAGAAAAGTGAACAACCTGGTGCACTGCTCAAAGTTTTTTCCACTGAGAAGGTTAAAATTAACCACCACAGTAGCCAAATTCTGGCCTAGTTTGCAAATACTGTGCATATGATCCCTGTGACTCCATTCTTGTTCTTTCTGAATCTTCTATTTGGCTGCTAAAATTATCTGTCTCCAAATGTAAATCTAATGATGTTAGTCCTGTACTAAAAACTTTCCCAAAAATTTAACTCTAGGTTAAAGTCAAAACACCTTATCCCTGGCATTCAATCCTTTAATTATCTGACTTCTGATTATCTTCAGCTGAGTGATTTACCAATTTCATAATATACTGTGATCCAGTCATCCTGAAATTCTTTTGCATCATTTAATGTCCAATCCCCTATGTTGCTTCTATGACTTTCATGACTTTTTAGAAACCTTCCCTAACTTCTCCACTTTAAAGCAAAGAGCCGGCCCTCCCCAGACACCAAATCTGCTGTCAACTTGCTCTTCAATTTCTCAACCTCTGGAACTCTGAGCAGTAAATTTCTATTATTTATAAACTTCCCAGTCTAAGGTATCTTGTTATAGCAGCACAAATGGCTAAAATAAATCATTTAAGATAATATGTTAATAAACCATTTTTGCCAATTTTTTATTGCAATAAAATATACATAACATAAAATTTACCATTTTAACCACTTCTTTTGTGTGTTGTATTCAGTCTTTTTTTTTTAATTTCAGCTTATTATGGGGGTACAAGTTCAGGTTATGTATATTGCCCATGCGCCGCCTCATCCCCCAGAGTCAGAGCTTCAAGCGTTTCCATTCCCCAGACAGTGCGCATCGCACTCATTATGTAGGTATACACCCATCCCCTCCCCCCAGCCCCCACATCTGTCCGACACCCAATTGGTGTTATTCCCAAATGTGCACTTAGGTGATGATCAGGGAAACCAATTTGCTGGTGAATACATGTGCTGCTTATTTTTCCATTCTTGGGATACTTCACTTAATAGAATGGGTTTCAACTCTCTCCAGGAGAACAAAAGGGATTCTATATCACTGTTATTTCCTATAGCTGAGTAATACTCCATGGTATACATATACCACATTTTACTAATCCACTCATGAATTGATGGGCATTTGGGTTGTTTCCACATCTTTGTGATTCTGAATTGTGCTGCTATAAACATTCAGGTGCAGGTATCTTTGTCATAGAATGTCTTTTGTTCTTTTGGGTAGATGCCCAATAATGGGATTGCTGGATCAAATGGTAGGTCTACTGGTATCTGTTTAAGGTATCTCCATATTGCTTTCCACAGGGGTTGCACTAGTTTGCAGTCCCACCAGCAGTGTATGAGTGTTCCTGTCTCTCCACATCCACGCCAACATGTATTGTTTTGGGACTTTTTGATAAAGCCATTCTCACTGGAGTTAAGTGATATCTCATTGTGGTTTTGATTTGCATTTCCCTGATGATTAGAGATGTTGAGCATTTTTTCATATGTTTGTTGGCCATTCTTATATCTTCTTTTGAAAAATTTCTATTCATGTCCTTTGCCCACTTTGTGATAGGGTTGTTTGATTTTTTTCTTGCCGACTTTCCTGAGTTCTAAATAGATTTTTGTTATCAGTCCTTTATCGGATGTGTAGCATGTGAAAATTTTTTCCCATTCTGTAGGTGGTCTGTTTACTCTTGTGACTGTTTCTTTGGCTGTGCAGAAGCTTTTCAATTTAATCAGGTCCCATTTATTTATTTATTTTGTTGCTGTGATTGCCTTAGGGGCCTTCTTCATAAATTCTTTGCCTAGGCCAATGTCTGTAAGAGTCTTTCCTACTTTTTTCTTCTAGAATTCTAATAGTTTCACACCTAAGGTTTAAGTCTGTTTTCCACCGTGATTTGATTTTTGTGAGAGGTGAAAGCTGTGGGTCCTGTTTCAGTCTTCTACAAATGGGCATAGATGGGGCCTATCTAAAAATGATACAAGCCATATATGACAAACCCACAGCCAACATCATACTGAATGGAGAAAAATTGAAAGCATTCCCACTTAGAACTGGAACCAGACAAGGCTGCCCACTGTCCCCATTACTTTTCAACATAGTACTGGAAGTCCTTGCGAGAGCTATCAGGCAAGAGAGCAGAATCAAGGGAGTCCAAATAGGGACCAAAGAGATCAAATTCTCATTCTTTGCTGATGATAGGATATTATATCTAGAAAACCCCAAGGATTCAACCAAGAGACTCCTGGAATTGATCGATGAATTCAGTAAAATCTCAGGATACAAAATCAATACACACAAATCAGAGGCATTCATATATGCCAATAACAGTCAAACGGAGAACCAAATTAAGGACTCAATACCCTTCAAAATAGCAACAAAGAAAATAAAATACCTAGGAATATATTTAACTAAGGAGGTAAAGGACCTCTATAGGGAGAACTATGAAACACTGAGGAAGGAAATCATAGAGCATGTAAATAGGTGGAAAATCATACCATGCTCGTGGATCAGAAGAATTAACATTGTTAAAATGTCTATGCTACCCAAAGTGATCTACAGATTCAATGCAATCCCTACTAAATTACCAGCATCATTTTTCACAGATATAGAAAAACTAATTTTATGCTTTGTATGAAACCAGAGAAGACCCCATTTAGCAAAAGCTATTTTAAGCAATAAAAACAAAATGGGAGGTATTAATTTGCCAAACTTTATACTACAAGGCTGTGGTTATTAAAACCGCTTGGTATTGGCACAAGTGCAGGGACACAGACCAGTGGAACTGAACAGAAAATCCAGATACAAAATCATTCTCATATAGCCATATAATCTTTGACAAAGCAGACCAAAACGTACTCTGGGGAAAAGAATCCTTATTCAATAAATGGTGCTGGGAAAACTGGATAAACACTTTTAAGTGTGTATTTCAGTGGCACTAAGTTTATTCAAATTGTTGTACAACCGTTACCACTATCCATTGCCAGAATTTTTGTCATCTTGCAAAACTGTAAGTAACTCTGTACGAGTTAAACACTAACTCCCATTAAACTCTAAGTCCCCATTCCCCCCATCCCCAGTAGGTCCTGGTAAGCCCCATTATACTTTCTGTCTTTATCATTTTAACTACTCTGAGGACTTCATGTAAGTGGAATGATTTGGTATTTGCCTTTTATTGACTGGCTTATTTTACTTAGCATACTGTCCTTGAGGTTCATCCACCATTGTAGCCTGTGTCAGAATTTCCTTCCTTCTTAAGGCTGAGTGATAAAAAGGAAATCACTTTTGCCATTTTGCTATTTGTTTTCTTTGTCTTACAGCTTTTTTGTCCCTCATTAGCTGCATTATTGTCTGCTTTTGTGTTTAGTTGAATTTTTGTAGTGAAAGTTAAAAATTTCTTTCTCATTTCCTTCTGTGTCTATCCTGTAGCTATTTTCTTTGTGGTTACCATGGGGATTAAATTTAAGATCCTAAAGTTATAACACTCTAGCTTAACTACAATACTATATAAAAACTGCTACTTTACATATTTTTCTCAACTTCATTTAGTTTTTGTTATCATGAAACTACATATTTATACACTGGTGTTTAAAAACATAAACTAACATTTTTAAAAAATCCATTAGTTTCCTAAATTATGTAGAAGACAAAATTTGCAGTTACAATAGTTGTTATAATACAATAATGCCATTTTAAAAATGTATTAGTCTCTTCAATCATGTAGAAAACAATAAATGTAGTTACAAACTGTTGTTATAATAATACTAGCTTTTATAATTTCCCATGTTTTCACCTTTACTGAGATCTTCATTTCTTTATATGGCCTCGAGTTACTGTCTAGTGTGCTTTCATTTCAACCTGCAGAACTCCCTTTAGCATTTATTGCAGGGCAAGTCTAGTGGTTACAAACTACCACAGCTTTTATGTATCTGGAAATGTCTTCATTTCTCCCTCACTACAGAAGCACAATTTTTTCCAAATATAGCATTCTTGGTTGACAGGGTTTTTTTTTGTTGTTGTTGTTGTTTGTTTGTTTTAGCACTTTGAATATATCAACGCATAGCCTTCTGGCTTCCAAAGTTTTTTGTGGGAAGTCTGCTGATAATCTTCTTGGGGATCCCTGTATTTAACAAATCACTTCCATGTTACTGATTTTAAGATTCTCTCTTTATCTTTCAAAAGTTTGATAGTAATCTGTCTCGGTGTGGGTCTCTTTGAGATCATCTTACTTGGAATTCATTGAGCCTCTTAGATGTTTATTAATATATTCATGTCTTTCATCAAATTTGGAAGGTTTTCAGTCATTATTTTTTCAAATATTCTTTCTGCTTCTTTTCCTTTCTCTTCTTTTTAGACTCCCACAATGAATATGTTGGTTTGCTTGATGGTTTTTTGCAGGTTCCTTTGGCTCTAACTTTTCTGTAATTTTTAAAAAATTTTCTATTCCTCAGACTTAATCATTTCTATTGTTCTGTATTCAAGTTTCTGAAACTTTTTTCTGGCTGCTCAAATATTCCTTGGAATCCCTTTGGCAAATTTTTCATTTCAATTATTGTACTTCAACCCAGAATTTCTTTTTATTTTTGTTTTATTTTCAGATTTTATATTTCATCATTGATATTTCCATTTTGCTTATACATTATTTTCTTGACTTTCTCAACATTCTCCTTTAGTTCTTCAGCATTCTTAAGATGGTTGTTTTAAAGTCCTTGTCTAGTAGTTCTACCATCAGATATATTTTTTTCAGAGACAATTTCTGTTGGTTTATTTTTTCCCTTTGAATGAGCCATGCTTTTCCTGTTTATTTGTATACTTTGTGATTTTTCTTATTGAAAACTGGACATTTGAATCTTATAATGTGGTAACTCTTGAAACCAGATGCTTCCCCTTTCTTGGGGTTTGTTGTTTTTTGTTTTTGTTTTATTATTTGTTTTTGCTTTTTGATTGTTGCAGGCTGTTTCTATGCTGAGAACTAGCCTGAGGTGTAAACTTAAGATTTATTAAGGTCTTTTCTTAGCCCACACCTTTCCATGGGCATGCATAGTCACTTTCTGATTTTACCCATATATACAGTTGCTTTTGAATGTTCTGGCTTTTAATATCTGGCTCACACCAGAGGAAAAGAGAAATGAAGGGGTTGAGGAAGGTGCTGGTTGTTTAGTCCCCCAAAAGTCACTTCAGCTAGAGAGGTAGGGACTTGCAAAAATAGGAGGAGGTACAATACAATGGTCACCTGCCTCGTTGTCTGCACCACTGTGATAAGAGGCAGCAATCAGAGCACAAATCATTAATACTAGAGAATAGGGTCCTTTTTGCCCACTCTGGCTCCCACAGCTGTGCATGTATATCTGCTTCTGGAATGCATTCATAGATGCCTGCTCTGGGGTTGGTAGGTGAGCTCCTACTATGTTAACAGTTGAAAATGACCAAAATTAATGAAAATTTATCATCCATTTTGTACCCTGAAAGTTGCAAGCCTTCAGTAGACTACAGAGTTCCAAAATAGTTACATCAGAAAGACTTTATTAATGGAATTATTGTTATATGGGGAGAAAGATCCCTGATACTTACTAATTTGCCATCTTCACTGATTCTTATTGGTAAAAAAATATCCAAATACTTTAAAAGTACAAACAGCAGAAAGTGCATCTCTCTTTACATTCTTTACCTTCAGTATTTCTCTACTGTTTTCATAGTTTGGCATATGTTACAGTTTACAGTTGATATATGTTTTCTAAGAAATTTTGTCTATGTTTTTATATGAACATGTGCACATCATTTTTTTTGATAAAATGTGACATATTAATTTTTTTGTGGTATAGTGAAGAATTAATCTTACTCAAAGAAGAGTCTAGATTTTGTCTTTGGCTAGTGGAAGAGATCTCTAGGCCCTGGAATGTCATGCCTAATAGGAGTGTCTTTGCTTGCCTGAGAGCTTTGGCAACTGGACAGTCTAATAATTTTATCTATGATGGGGCTTTGGGCTGTGACCCATATCAGTTTCAACCTCCAGAGGAACTGATGACTAAAGGTATTACTCAAAATTCCAAGAGGGGTTGCAGACTAAAGATCAACCATGCAGCCAGTATGTAATTGATACCTGGTAAAAAACTCTGAACACCAAAGACATGGGTGAAGTTCCCTGGTTAACAATACTCTGTGTATATTGTCTCATAATGTGATCAGGAGGAAACAATGCCATCCATGACCCCGTGAAAAGAGAACAACTGGAAGCTCCCTATTTGGATCTTTCCTGGATTCTACCTTATGTGTCTCTTCCCCTTAGCTGACTTTAATCTGTATCCTTTTCCTGTAATAAATTGTAATGTGAGAATAACAGCTTTCAATGAATTCTATGAGTACTTTTAGGTAATGATCAAACCTCAGGGTGGTTTTTGGGAACCCCATGAATTTGAAATTCATGTCAAAAGTGAGGCTAGTTTGTGTGGGAAGTGTGTTGTCAAACATCACAGTTTAGATAACTCCAGGTACATATAAATATGGAACCTCTCAATCTCTGAAAGGTTAAGGTCAAATAAAAAAGGTTTTATTTTTCCTCTTTTACAAAAATTTCCCCGTTGTCTCTATTTTTCTTCTTCTTTTGGATTGTAGAATTGACTTGTTAGGGTTGAGTAAGAATTTGGTTAGTATCATGTTTGGGGCAGCCTTGAATTTATAGATTAACATGGGAACATTTATATATTTATAATATTTGTTTTCTCCATTAATGAATTTTTCTATGTCTCCATATTTATTTAAGTCTTCTTTTATGTCCATTAGTAAGTAGGTATGTTGGGTACATTCCTTAACATTTTGTATTTTTGTTGCTGATTCAAGTAATATTTTCTCTTTACTTTTTCTTATTGTTTATTTCTGTTGTATAGTTAAAGCATTGGATATTTCTATGTCTTGATATTTTACATCCAGAAATGGTAATAAAAGCCAGTTATTAATTTTAAGAAATTTTCATGTCAATTCTCTTAGATTTCCTTTGTAGAGATTTGTATTATTTATAAAAGCTTACAGTTTACTCTTTTCAAATATGTGTGATTTTTATTTATTTTTCTTGACTGCATTGTCTGGCCTGTCCAGAAAGATATTGATTAATGGCAATAATGATTGATGCTATGGATCAAATGTTTTGTTCCTCCAAAATTCATAAGTTGAAACCTAATTCCCCGTGTGATGATATTTGAAAGTGAAGCTTTTGGGAGGCAATTAGGTCATGGGAGTGAAGCCTCATGAATGAGATTAATGCCCTTATAAGAAGAGAGAGGAGAGAGCTTTCTTTCTTTCTCCCTCTCTCTCTGTCTACCATTTGAGGAAACCAGGAAGATGGCCTTCACAAGAGCCTGACTAGGCTCTCACCCTGAACCTCACAGCCTCTAGAATTGTAAGAAATAAATGTTTGTTGTTTAAGCCACCCAGTCTCTGGTATTATTGTTATAGTAGCCTAAACTAAAATAGTTACAACTATAATTCGTTCCTGAATTCAATATAATTTTTAAAACTACTTACCCTTATGTGTAAGTTCTGCTGGGTGGTTCTGGTATATAGAAATTATCAAATAAAAAACAATTCTTTCTGTTACTAGCTCACTAGTGTTTTGTTTTTTTTTTTAAACAGATGTCATATCAAATGTTTTTTTAATCTATTAGGATGATTTTTTATGAATCCACTAATTTAGTGATTTATATATATGATTTTCTTAATGCTGAACTCTCTTTGTTTTCTTGGAAAGAAGCCCTTCTCCATTAGAATATATCATTCTTTGTCCATTTTTATTGTTAAGATTTATGTTTATTTTGTGGAATTACCTGGGAAACTTTCCAACTTTTTCTATGAAAAGGTAATGATGTTTGCACATATTGGTGTTTTGTTTCTCTTTTGAACATAACAGTCATGGAATATTGAAATATATTTATTTGTAGCATCTGTCTGTCTACAAAGCATTTGTATGCACTGCCATTCCTGCCCACTGTCCCCACTGTACATAAAGACAGGTGGACAGGGACAATTGAGAGTAACCTACACAGATCTAGAAAAATTAAATACTTGTTTAAGAACAGGAATGACTGATTAGCCCATGTGAAAGTACAGAATATTCGAATATTAAATTATTCTGACAGTGATTTGCAAAATCTAAGGTTAGTTAATAACACATCAGTGTGTCTCTGCTGAAGCTTAGCTTCTATGTGCTCCCCCCAGGAACCAAGGCACAGCAATGAGAATAAACATTAAAGTTGTTGCTGATACATTAACTCTGACTCCTTCCTCAGGAAGCATGCGCATTACAAATGGAGTGACTGAGCAATAGCCCTGGTAGGATGAGATTTGGTGTTAATAATCAGGGCCTTCAAGTACACCTTGACTCCAGGACTTATCACACTTTACCTAGAATCTAACATCTTCCCTCCATCCTGAACATACTCCCTTCCTGTGTTTCCTAAGTAAAGGACATCCAACAGTTACCATCTGAACTGGGAATCATTCATAACTTCTGCCTTTCTCTCATTCCCACATTGTATTGGTCACAATTTCTATAATTCTACCTCTTTAATCTCTTGAAAATCTCTTTACTTTGTAACCAATTCTACAGTGTCTCTCAGGTCATTATCATTTCATTTCTAACTGTCACAGAGGTTGTAAATTAAAGGACCATGCACAAATTGTGTGGGGGGAAGGGGTTAAAAATTATAAAACAGACATTATATGATCCTAAAAGTTTGCTAGGAATTACCCTTAAATTTTGTTAGCCTGATAATTTTATAGGCAGATCCTTGGATACCTTTTTATCATCTTCTATGGTTTTATTCAGTTCAGGTTTTTGAAATGTTCTTGGGTCAATTTTTTTTTAAAAAAAGCATTAAATTTCGAGGCCTCCAGTAATTACTTTTGATTTTGGAACTGATATTTTTTCCAACAATGTCTAGGATTAATTAATATTTATATTCTCTCTGTGATCAAAATCTAATTTGAGAGGCTTTGCACAGTTTTACTTATTGCCAAGTTCCTTTTCCATTTTCCCCTGCCCAATTTTCTGTGTAATAATTGTCTTAGATCTTAGATTATTGTGTTATTTTTGATACTGCACAACAATATTTATTAAAACTTCACTTTTTTTTTTACCAGTTTTTTTACTCAAGATTCTTTCTTAAATTTCATACATTATGTTTTGATTGTGTATTTCACTTTGCTGGAGAGCATCCTTTAGTGATGTCTTAACATATAATAATTTGCTTATCTATTTGACCAAAATGTTGACTAAGTATAGAATTTTAGTTTCAAAGTGTTTTCCAATTTTTCTTCTGTAGAATATTGAAGATACTACTCCATTCATTCTAGAATATAGGCACCACCCAGTAATCAAATGTAAAGCTTTTTCTTAGGTTTATTTATTTATTTATTTATTGTGTGTGTGTGTGTGTGTGTGTGTGTGTGAGTAATTTGATTATTTTTTGGAAGATTTTAGAATTTTTTTGTGTATTCTTAGAGTTCTTAGTTAAATCAGGATGAGTCTACGTACTTTTATTAAAAAAAATATATACTATTTGGCATTCAGTGAACAATTTAAATCTAAGATTTTATGGTTTTGGCTTTTTTTTTAGGTCAATGGAAAAGTCTTATATTATCTCCTTTCTTTGATTATTTCTGTTCTTTCATTTGAAACTCCTTTTAGATGGAGATTGCATATTCCAGATTGAGCTCTCTGAGCATTAATTTGTTTGCCTGTTAAATATTTTTTTCTTTTTCCTTTTTATGATTTTCCTAGACTTATTTTCCAGATCATTAATTCGTTCTTCAGCCATTTCTTTTTTCTATTTATCCTTTCTCCTGATTTTTTCCTACTTATAGTTACATTTTTTATTTTAGCAAAGCCTTCTATAATGCAGACATTTCATATTTGTCATTACAGTAGCTATTTGATTGTTTTCTGAGGATGTTATTTAAATTATTTTGAAAATTCCTCTTTTTTCTTGAATTTTATCCTTTTCTAAAGTCAACCTTCTTATTTTCAGTTTACTGTTTTTCTTCAAAAGTCTAGTGGCACTTGTTTGCCAATCTGATTTAGGAATGAAGAACTAGGTAGATTAGGCACGGTAATGAGAGGCAATTCCTTACCAGGTATGTAGGTCTGTATCACCAACATCCCTCCTTTCTGACTGCCTAGGCTGGCTATAGCATGTGAGTTTTCAAAGGAAATGCAATAGGCAAGCTTTACTTTGGTATCTGTTGGGAAAAATCGGTACAGAAAGATGGAAGACCTTACCCTGCACTTCCACCAGTTGCTAGAATAAGAAAGTTTTTTTGGTTCTGAAGTAATTCAAATCATTTCCTTTCTGTTGGGGGCCACCTTTCTTTGTTTTCCATCCTTACCCCCACCCTCCACCTTTACTTTTAACTTATGCTGCAAGATGAAGGTGACTCAAGATTTGCTCTACTTTCTGCTCAGGCCATAATGTCCATGCAAGGAAGGAGTAAAAAGTATTCAGTTGTTTAAAGCATCTAGTCCTTTTTAGGTATTTTCTCCAGGATCCTCACTGGCTCTTTGTACAATCTGGCTGTAAGTTTTGAGAATCATTATGATTGCTT
This sequence comes from Eulemur rufifrons, assembly GCF_041146395.1. Lineage (NCBI taxonomy): Eukaryota > Metazoa > Chordata > Mammalia > Primates > Lemuridae > Eulemur > Eulemur rufifrons. The sequence goes on from NC_090990.1 coordinate 52,886,618, forward strand.
GAACTTACATTCCAACCTTTCCTCATGTTTTTGACACTATTTTGTTTCTGTTCTGTCTATTCTATTTGCATTTCACTTTTCAGGTGGTCCTTAAATAATCTGTTCTGCTAGTGATACCTTATCTTGTTTTCCACTGATATTTATGATTGTAAAGGATTTCATTCAGAAAGTAGAATTGATTATGTTGTATCTGCATTCTTCATCTGATGTTTATGATTGTCAATAAAAAGTAAATAACTTTATCTTATATTTAAAATGAGAAATCTTTTACATGCATTAATCATTCTATAACTTTATTAAATTTGTAATTAATTTCCATTTCATATTTTTCTGTCATTCATAGATAATGTTGGTCATTGGTATTAGTAAGAGTTTTCTCGAGAAATAGAAATGATAGAATGTGTGTATATACAAAGAGAGAGATTTATTTTAAGGAATTGGTTCATGTGATTGTGGGGACTGGCAATTCCAAAATCTTCAGGACAAGGAGTAGGCTGAGACCGAAGGAAGAGCCAGTGTGGCAGCTCAAGTCCAAAGACATTCTGGAACAGAATTTCCTCTTCCTCTGAAGATCTCAGTCTTTATCTCTTAAAGCCTAAAATTGATTGGTTGAGGCCCACCCATATTATGGAAGGTAATCCACTTTAATCAAAGGCAACTGATTTAAATGATAATCCTATCTAAAAAATACCTTCACAGAAACACCTTGACTGATGTTTGACTAGATTATCTGTATATCATGGCCTAGCCAAGTCGACACGTAAAATCAACCATTATGCTCATACATGCACACCATTAAATCACAGTTACATGTTTGTCATTACAAAACATTGCTCAAAATGTATTCCTAAAGTTATCAAATATTTCTTGAGTTTAAAATTAGGTATTTTAAGAAGATCATTTATTCCTGACAGAGATTCCCAGGTGATGCCTTTTTCAATTTCAGAATTTTGACTGATTACAACTATTGAGTTTAGGCAATTTTCAGTGGACTAGTCTCAAGGTTTCTGGCATGACTTGTCAACTTGATAAATCATAAAATTCTCACCAGAGATAACAAATACTGTAGAGGAGGTTTCTACTTGTTTTTGTTGTTGCTTTTAAACTTTCATTCAAGATTATATCATCTTTGGTGGATGGATGTGTTAGATAGTATTTTTGTCTCAAGTCTTTATACTTTCCCTATAATAGAACTTTATGTTCATACACTTTGCCATGTACCTTCTAGTACAGCAGGTAGAGAATATAGCTCTTCATTGACATTGAACTTGGCTGTGTACTTTGTTTTGTGCACACCTGTGCAAATAGACACTACAGTTGGAAAGTTTGGGTCATCTTCTTATGCTTCCCTTGTTTGGTATCAGGAAAGAATTCCTTGAATAGTCACTGTTTCAGAATGAGAAATATATGGAACAGACCTAAACAGGACCTATCGTTTGAAGTAGAGCCCTACCCCCTAACCCACAGACCTATGAATAAGAGAATTTATTATTTTTCTAAGCCATTGAAATTTGGGGATTGTTTCTTACACAATAATTTTATAAGAGCTGACTAATACTGAGACAAAATTACATGTCATTATTAGTTGAATTAGTTTGTACCACATTTTATTTATTAATTTCACAAATATTTATCAAGTGACCATTACATGCCTGGAATTACTCTAGTTAGTATTAGCAGTTTTATATTGCCAGGGATATTTCTTGTCCTTTCCACATAGGTGCAAGAAATCTACCTTTCTAGCTTCCAATTTAATTGGGATCTAGGTAGAGGTGCTGTTGAAGAAAACAAACTTTTATATTATTTCTGCAAAGTAATCAGTTTCAATCACTATGTGGCTTGAAGGAAAAAAGTGAGAGAATATGATGCTTTCTGATTGACAAAGTAATAATGGAATTTTAAAGTTCTTACATACAAGTGAAGTTATAGATTGTGGGTTGAACACTGTTTGAGTAAGGACAGGTGAGGATAGGCCATGGTGACAATTGACTTTAAAATCTCAGCAGCCTGTAAAAGCAAAGGTTTCTTCATCATTAATGCTATATGGCCATCATGGGGTACTCTATGGCTCTTCTCTATGCTTGCTTTCCTCTGGACCCCAGACTGGTGAAACATCCAATGTATGAAACATTGACAAACTCATAACAAAAGGAAAGTATATGCTTTCTCATAAAGCTTCTGTCTGAAATATAATTCAGTTGTTTCAGTTCTTATTTCATAGGTCAATTTTCTCATCAGTGGGCCATGAAATTATAATCCTTCCCCAGGGAGGAATAGCAAACAATTGTGAATCATAATATACTTTTTTCATGACAAACACCTAGAAGATATAGGCTCATAATTAATGGTTACTTTTCATAGGAGGGGATTTTGAACTTTTGTACTCTACATGGCTTCAGGGAAATTCTTCAAAAACAACCAAGTCATTTTATGATGATGAGCTACAGAACAGGTATAAGTCTGATACAAACCTTACTCTAACAAGAAATAGTGTGTATACTCATAAATAACTCTAGGTCAAATGGCTTCTAAATATTCCCAAATTTTACCTTTATCAATGAGTAGTAAATGTCTTTAGAGTTCCAAGTTTTGCTTCCTGCAATGTGTCTAAGTACACAATCTTTTATCCTCCCTAATTTTTCACTACCATTTGTTAAGTAGATCCTTAGTCTCCAGTATAAGCATGATTTTTATTGGATATGACTGAATCAAAGAATGTGGAGTTTACAGGTTTTCTATTCTGACATTAAAGATTATAGGGTTTGTATTTTTTTCATCTTCTCAATAAAGCAACTAGCAAAATATCTGGCATAAAATAAGACTAGGGAAAGCCTCCATCACTGCTGACAAATCTACTTCCAGCTGCCTTAAAGGCTCATTTAAAAAACCTTTATAAAACCTAAAAGTAATGTTTTACCATTTATAAAGCACTTTCCAAAAATTCAATTCTCATTATGATACTATGAAATATATATTATGACTCCCTCTCCTTTATGGATGAATATATTGAGACTATACAGGAAATTAAATAATTTTTGAAACATCAAGTATCTTAGCAAGTATTTACTAAGAGGACCTTTGTTCTATTATACTCTTTTCAGCACTACCGTTGTAATGCTTAAAATTTGCTCTAAAACACTTCAGTACGTTAAAGTGATAGTATGTGTGTGCCAATTAATTAAATTTTAGCTCTAGAGGTGATTAGATGATGCTATCAGGACTTAAGAGGCTGAGAGTAGTCAGCTAGCAAAATGACAAAGGGCCAGGCTTCTGCAAGTTCTTCTGCCTATTGATACCTAATCAATAGCTAATAATTTGCTAAGTGAACAATAAGTATAAACATGGGTTTTCATTGGTGAAATTCATCTTATTAAATACCATCATTTATTTTTTAAAGGGATCTTATTAGCAAAATTGGTGTTATTCAAGGTATGTAGTTTGACTCACCCACCTTAACTTGTTCCATGGACTCCTCTAAAATGGCACCTGTGATCTTGATACCCTAATTGGTCTCATGTCTAGTTAGTGTCTAGTTATCAATTTGGGGAGGATCTCTGGGTTGCATAATGCCATAATGCCAATTAGATGAAGACTCTGTCTCAGGAATTCTGCTGTATCTTCTTTTAAACCCTTTTCAGTGGTTGGAACACCTAGAATTTTGTCCACCAGGTGTTGGAAAATTGTTATTGGAAATTATTCAAGGGTAGAAAATAGGTTGTATGAACCCATTCTCTGACAGCTTTGCTAACAAATGGTAATCTAATAATTGTCTATGTGGGGAGCAGAATTGAGGAACAATACATGACTTGTTTCCTTATAACCTGGCAGCTAAGTTATGGAGAGTAGCAAACACCAGCCAGCCCCCTCAGATTTTACTGGTGGCTATTTTTATCTATGGGGGCTTAGATCAATTCTCAATTGCACTGCATATCTTCTCAATAACTCCATGCAGCATTTCTTCCTGAATGCTATTTTTTTCTCTTTCTTTCTTTCTGTTCCTTTTTTTTTTTCTTGGTAATTTAAGATTATTTGTGTGCTAATATTGTGGACAGTGACTCAATGACCAGAGCATGGTTTTTCCAGGGCCTTAAAATTCTCTGGCTAAGTATCTGAACTCTGAAAATAGATATGTAGGCTAGAAATTAACTACTAAAGAATGCTGCTTTAGACAGTTCTGGAGCACCATAATTTTTTCTATACAGATACGTAGAATGAGAGATTCTATTGCAATTTAGAAAAGTAATGTTCTTTATATGCAGCAAGCACATAGAGAAAATACTGATATTTAGTAATAAAACAAGTGCTTAGCAATTATACAAAGCCCATCTTTAGACAGCTTTACAAATATCAGCTAATTAAATTTTACTAAAGACAATTTATTTATAACATAATAAACATATGGTAGAAATAAGAAAAACAAGCATAGCCATAGAAAATAACACCCAAATCAAATAACACCCAAGTCAAATGCTAATGAATTGAAATTATTTTTCTTCTTCATACGGTATATGCCTGACAGTCTTCCATATTTTTCATTAGTATTTCGAGAAAACTGGGTAAATTCATTCTGAACATCACAGACTTAAAAGTCATTATTACTATGCCTTTGAGATTGCCTATGGTTATCACAGCCGTCATTTCAAAGGAAAAGAATTCTTTAACTGTTATTATTAAATTAAATTTTGGATTAAAAAATCAAGTTGCATTATGATTGAAATCAGGCATGCAAAGTATTTTTCCTTTTTTTTTCACCTTAGATGCTTTTATATTTTGATTACCATTTTTCATCATTCTTGCTATGTTTTTCCAAACTGGTACTATTATTTTGATATTGAGTCATTGTTGATAGCAAGAAATAATTAGCCAATTTTACAGCCCCAATTAATTTTTAAACTTTTTATGCTGCTTTGTGTGTTTGAATTCCAGTCTGTAAGAAAGGGTTTAGAAACTTTGATTTGGCCTTGTAACCTTAATTTCTAATTACCGTGTTAGAAAGTTCCAGGAGCAGTACAGATGTGGTAACATCATCTTTTTGGCATTTTATGACAGATTATTATAAAGTTTTCCTCTCTTTTTTTCCTCTTTCAAGACTGTGTGACTTCCTAATACTGCTATTCTTTCTTAAAAATTGTTTGAATAGGCATGCCCATATAAATTAAAAGAGACAAACTTACTATTGATGCATTGTCACCTACAGAACAAACTTAAATTCCTTAGCATGATATACAAGACTTCTCATGACCTTCATTTTCTGTTCCCTATTGTGTTTCTAGCCTAATCTCTCAATGCTAAACTACTTGGATCTGGAGTTCTAGTTACACAAGGAGTTTTTATGCTATTTCATATCCTGATTTTTTTGTGCAGCTTGCTCCTCTGAATAAGGCAAACTTTCTTACACCTGGAGAATTTCTAATCTTTCCAGGTGACTTTGAGTTCTACTTTAACATCATCTCATCTGGGAGATCACTATGAAACCTACCAAGTAGATTTTATGATGCTCTTCTCTGGGTCTTATATCATCTTGAACAAATTTCCATCATATTTCTGTTTGTCTGGATCACTTGCCTGATTTATCTTCTAGTCATTCAGCTCTTTTGTGGCAAAGCCTATGTTTTATTTATCTAGTTTTTCATATCCCTAATCACTTCTAACAACTAGTATAGGTCTTTAGAGGGAAAGAAGGCTCAGGTGTTTCTCCCAATCCCAAGGATGGCTTCATGGTCCTGCCTCCTTTCTCATGATCCTTCAAGAAAAAGTATCATTCTTCTGGTTGGTTGGATATAGCATGATGACCAGCCTCGTTAGGTAGTGGGCATGGCTGTGGTATGTTCTCTTTTCTGCTTCTTTCTGTCATGCAACTTGAGCAGTAAGAGGGCCAGAGCTCTCCCTCTCAATGTGAGCCTGCTTACCATTCTTGATTTCTGGTCATTCTTCCTACAGTGTCAGTAATCTAAAGTACAGTGAGACTGGGGTTTGAGGTTAGAGATAAGAGACTTATTAAGCTTACAGATTAGAAGGATCTGGAAGACTTCCCTCTGTTGACCATTTGGAGCACCATTAGTCCATGCTATCTGGTGTGTGCTGCCAGCTTACAGTGGTAGAAAATATTTGGGCTCTCATTATTTGTGAGATCTATGACTAGTTAGAGGATTTCAAAGACCAGAACTTGTCTCTAGTAAGCTGGTAAAGAAAAATCATAGCATATTAGAGAAGTTCTCATAGCTGCAGAGAGAAAAAGACCAAAGATCATATGGCAGGGGAAAAAAAGGGCTATTAGAAGAAAATAATGTCAATTTGAATAAAAAATTACTATGACTACTAAGGAGATTCAAATGAAACATTGAAATGACATTTTGGAAATTTAAAAAAATATCGCAATAAAACATGATTCCCAACTAAACAATTTGATAGGTAAACTGAAGAAGGTATAACTACTGTTGAGACCTGAATTAGAATCCTAGAATACCAAAGGGAAGACATAAATAAAACTTGGAGCAAATATTTTAAAATAGAGATATTTATGGAGAAGGTAAAAGATCTCAAGGATAGATTCAGGATATAATTTGTTAATAATAGAATTTCCAGAATAAGAAAAAGGAACAGATGTAGGGGTTACACTAACTTAACAATCATTCAACAAAAATATCCCTGAGTTAAGAAAGGACATGATTTTATAAATTCAAAAGGTGTACTGAGTTCCTGGTATGAGTGATAAATAAAGGACATGGAGCTATGCATAAAATTTTCTAAATTTAAAGATAAAGGGAAATAGCTCTTAAAGTTTCAGAAAGATATAAAAAGTAAAATGCCTACAAAAGTAAAATAAGCTAGAAAGTGGTGAAATAATATAATCAAATGAGTGGCACATAAGAGTTAGAACCCCAGAAACCTTTATGTGGCCAATGGTGTTAACATGTACAAGCAAGAGAGAGACACACACAGAGAGAGAGAGATGAGATAGAAATAATCAAGAATTCAGAATGTGTGTCCACTTACATAGGGTAATATATTATTTATCATTCCAACTGATAGTGAAAAGTGGCACTATTAATAATTACACTACAATAACAGACATAAACTAGGACTTACTAGAAAAATTGGACTGGCATATAATCTATCATCCTAACTGAAAGTGAAAGATGACACTATCAATATTTAAAACAAAACAACTAGGAATTCCTAGGAAAATGGGAGTAAATGATCTCTACCCACATATCACATTTGAGGAAAATGCTAAAGAGCTTGAACCATAAAAATAAATAAATAAATAAATAAATGGGAGAAACAACTAAGAAATCAGGATGGAAAAAAATGAATTGGGGAGGAAACAAATGGTGAGCAATAAAACTTAAAATTAAATTTAAATGAATAGTGGCAGATCATTTGGAAATAGCAATGTAGTGTTAAAATTTCCTGAAGCATAGAAAACATATTCAAGATAAATTATAATAATAATTTGGAAATAAGAGTAAGAAACTATGTTAGAAAGAGTTGCAGTAAGACTAGGAAAAAGAGGTAATGAAAAGCATTTTAATCACTTCACCTGGAGGAGGAGATAGTACAAGAGAGAGGATAGTACAAGTATTCTCATGGTCTTAGTTTATTAAGGATGGTAGAGGAGAAACAGTACGATAGAGTATACAGAATTAGCCAACCTTACAGTTAAGGGCATAATCAAGTACAAGTGTCCAAAAGCCATCCTCACTCCATACCAGATTGCTATAAATTTGGGGGTCTCCATGTTTGATAATTTGCTAGAATAACTCACAGAATTCAGGAGAGCACTGTACTTGTGATTGCAGTTTTATTATAGCCAAAGCATACAAATAAGAACCAGCTAAAGAGAAGACATGCAAGGCAGAATTTGAGACTGGAAGTGTTCTGAACATGAAGATTCCATATCCTCAGGGATGTCTTAACTCTACCAGAGTTCATATGTAGTAATACATCCATGGAGTATTGGCAACCCAGGAAGCTAACCTTGGTTTACTGTTTAGAGTTTTTATTGAGGCTTTATCCTGTAGGCATTATTAATTGAGTTACTGTCCATGTGGTTGAACTCAATCTCTGCTACTACCATCCTTCCCTGGAGGTCAGGATGATATCATGTGGCTCAAAGTCCCAACTCTCTAATCACATTGTTGGTCTTTCTGGCTTGGCTGGCCCCTATTCTGAGTTTTCTGAGTTATCTTGTTAGCATAAACTTTCTAGAAACGTCTCCTAAGTTACCTCATTAGCATAAATGGCTGTGTTGTCAAAGGAACCCACCATAAATAACAAAGTCACTCCTATTACTTGAGAAATTCCAAAAGTTTAGAGGGTACCACAAAGAAATGGCTTACAAAGGCCAGTCTTCACTTTGGGCTGAGGCCAAATTTCTTATTACACAAGAGCATCTTTGTGGAGGAATTAATTAGTGACTTTTACATTTATATTATAGGGGTCATGTATCTGAAAAAGAATAGAAATATATAGCATGACTTAAAAATTATCCAGGGGAGAAATGACTGAATTGTTTGCTAACTCAGCAAAAATAAGGAAAAGTTAAAAGATAAAATGCTTGTCAGTGAGTAAAAAGGGAAATGATGTTTCCACCTTGCAAGTCATTCTCTGGAAAGGGAGGATCCTGCCCACCCATTTGTCCTTTTCTCCATCCTATTAGCTGGAATGTAGCAATGACAGAAGAAGGTGTGCTGTTTCAGAACACAAGATGGAATCTCTGAGTTAAGTTAGAAACCCTGGATTTAAACACCATTGAGCTACCAACTCAACTGTGGACCACTCATTTTGATATTTGTGAGATGGAAATAACTGTATATTTTTAGAGGAACCTAATCCACATCCTAACTAGTATAGCTAGGCAAAGAGATACTAAGAAATTGCTATAAATAGGTAACCATAATGGAAATAGTAATATCAGGCAAGGTGGCATTTAATGTTAAAAGCACAAAAAATGACTCAAAAAGGTCATTGTGTAATGATAAGAGCCAAATTCAATGTGATGACATAATAGTCACAAACTATGTATTCTAAACAATACAGCACCTAACTACATAAGGTAAAACTGTTAAAAATATAAAAAGAGGCCAGGTGCGGTGGCTCACGCCTGTAATCCTAGCACTCTGGGAGGCCAAGGCGGGTGGATCACTCAAGGTCAGGAGTTCGAGACCAGCCTGAGCAAGAGCGAGACCCCGTCTCTACTAAAAATAGAAAAAAATTACATGGACAACTAAAAATATATATATAGAAAAATTAGCCGGGCATAGTGGCGCATGCCTGTAGTCCCAGCTACTCAGGAGGCTGAGGCAGGAGGATCGCTTGAGCCCAGGAGTTTGAGGTTGCTGTGAGCTAGGCTGACACCACGGCACTCACTCTAGCCTGGGCAACAAAGTGAGACTCTGTCTCAAAAAAAAAAAAAAAATATATAAAAAGAAAATTTAAAAAAGAATTGTAAGTTCATAACAGAAGACTTCAAAACACCTCCTTCAGAATTGAAAAGATTTGGTAAACAGAAAAAGGATAACGGAGACTTCAATGATGCAATCAATAAGTTTGATTTAATAAATATATATAAAACCATCAAATAAAAATATTCACAATTTTATTTAATGTATGTTTCCATTAAAATATCATGATTTTTTTTAAATTCAAGATATTTTTAGAGCATATTCTCTGATTATGATCCAATGAAATAATTTAACTCCCTTAAAGTTATTTAACTCTTAAATTTATTTAAAATTAAATTATTTTGAGGGTGATAAAAATCCTAGCAATTTTAAGGATGATAATAAATAACATAAAATAAAAGGAAAAATCAAAAGTGAAATTTAAAATTCTCTAGAAAGCAAAGAAAAGGAGAACATCATATATCAAAATATATGTAGGATACAGAAAAGGAAATGCATGTGAGAAAATGTATAGCCTCAAGTGTCTTGGTTTTCAAAACAAGATGAAAAATAAAAGAATTTGATATTTATCTTAAGGAATTAGACATACACAATAAACAAAAATAATTTAGGGGGTTGTAGTTAAGAGGGAAAATTTATATTAATATAATGGAAAAATAGTGGAAAGATTTTTTTCAAATCTAAAAGCTGATGTTGTGAAAAAATAATTTTTGATTAATTCATAAATACTATATGATCTTGGAGACTATATAGTAGAACAAATCCTAGATTAACATGGGTCAAATGTTGTTGGTTGTTTCCATAAAAGATGGTTTCCATTTTATTTGAACTCTCCCAAGTATTTATTGTGCAGTCTGTGAACAAAAAATGCAGGCCATTTGGCTTTAACTGTAACTGTATCCTAGTGTTTTGCCAAAGGAGAGGAAGGACTTGGAAGGTAAGTAATGAGTCCAGAGATTGAAGCCCCATCTGTTCAGACAGGCTGAAGCTCGCTAGGATGACAATGTTTATGCGGGGCATTGATTGATATCATCTCAATTGGCTCTTGACATGAGAGGTAGTTGAGGATGTCTGAATTAGACATTGGTCCCAGGATCCTGAACATGAGCCAAGAGCAGTCATTATGAAAACACTGTAGTAAAACAAAGCAACTGTCTTCTTTTCACTACCTACTTCCCCTCAAAAAGAAATGAAGGGAAGAAAAAGAAAAGAAAAGAGGACAAAAAGACAAAAGAATAAAAGAAAAAAGGTAAAAAGAAATGAAAAGTAAAGAAAAAATGTACACTGAAACCTGAGGCCAGGAAATGATAAATTACCAGCTGCCTATTTACATTGAATAATTATTTACATATATTTGTTCCATATGTTCCTTTCTGTCATCTATTTTTAAAATTTCTGTTGTTCATAAATGTTAACTAATTTTTTTTGACATTATAAATGAATTTACATTAGATAATGAGAGTTTCTGGTAAAAATTCATGGAATTTTCTGTATGTTTTTAAAATCATCTTTATAGTCACACTATATACTACAATTACTTATTTCTGTTTTAATTTCTTTATGTATTTCCATATTAAAAACACTTCAAAGACATTATTTTATCAGTTGTATAATGTTCACTACATCTATGTATAGTAATTTCATCAGTAATTTTATTCTTGATTATTTAGATGGTTTTCAATCTTTCAGTATTTTAAATGTTTGTGATAAATGTGTGTTTAAACTTCTTTATGTCATTCACATTGTTTTCTTAGGCTGAATTTCAGAAGAGAAATTTCTGGATCAAATATAGGCATTTTAAATTCTTTGGGTGTATGTTGCTCATTTGCTTTACCAAAGTATTTGTAATATCTGACATGACAATAGAAGGATCTAATGATAACCAACAACTATGAGAGACCTCACTGGCTTTTTTTCCCTGTTATTTTGTTCTTGTTTTGTTTTTAATAATGTGACAGGCAATATAGGATCCCATTAATATTGTAGTTTACATTTCTTTAATTACCTGTGAAATCAAATAAGATTTGATGTATTTGATGTATTTCTTAATCAGTTGTTAACTCTTTGATGATTTGTTTGTCTGGGTTTTATTTTGTGTGGGTCTTAATACATTAGGCACTGTAATCAGTCCTATCCAGTCTTCCCCACTATAAGTTGTATGATCTTTAACAATTTTCTTAATTCCTCTTATCTCAGCTAGAGGAAACTGTCCCCCTGACCAGTTAAATGGAAACAGTATTGGTATGGTATTTACCTCTTGATTCATACTTTATATTTCTCTTTTAAACTCTAGATCATTATATTCAGTTATTTCATACACATATAATCTTTTATGTGCCAAAGTTATCTCAAGTTCAATACAGCCAAAATTAAGCTCATATTTTAACCCTTAAGCTCTCTAATATGTTTCTCTGTTTAGGTGAATAGCATCATCATTTAACTGTTTGAACAAACCAGGACCTTAAGGGTCACCATACTCCCTTCTTTTCCATAGTGGATACCTAAGTAGTCTCTGTAAACTTAACTTGCTAATATCATCTTGTTATATTTCAGTGAATATAAAATCTCACCATTTGTAACTGCATCATTATTTTAAATGCTTCAAAGAAAAAAGAAATGCTGTCAATTGGCACACTACTTGATTCAAGAACCCTAAAGGATCAAAACTTTTTGATGATCAAATATTGTCATCTGCACCATCAAGAACTTTGTCTATGTGCCATTTTTAAGAGTGCTGCTCTATTATCTTTTGAATTTTGCAGAATTTCCATGCACTTTCATGGGCAATGGCAACTGGATAACTAATTACAGCACAGAGGCTTAAAAAGCATCCCTATTTCAGATATGTTAAACATTTTTCAAATGTGTCTTAAAATTTTGAAATATGGTATTTCTCTCTAACTCCACTGCCATCCTAATAGTCCAAGCTTTACTCATTTCTTGTTTAGACAACTGCAATAGTTATTACAGTAGTCTGTCTGCATTCACCCTGCCCATATTCTATCCAATCACATCTCCACCTAGCAGCCAGAGAGTTATGATAATGTTATTTGTGCTGACTCTTCCTTGTCTGGCTCCATGTAATGGATTCCTGTTGTACTTAGAATAAAGATAAAATTACATATCTTCCAACTGGATCTTGCATGTTCTGAGCCCCATCTCTTCTCCAGCCTCATCCTTCTCTGCTTTTCTTCACTCTTTCCACTCCAGAGGTCAGAGCTTCTCTGCTTCTCTGTCGAGTCTTTGCACATATGTGCTGTCCCCCTGACCAAATGTTCTTCTTCCCCATAATTAAATTATCCTTATCCTTTAGATCTCAACTCAAATTACATCCTCAGGAAAGAATTCCCTGACCTCTTCAGCCAGATATAATTACTCATTAACTTCATCTGTATAGCACTTAATACAGTTACAATATTATAATTATTTCTGTGATTATTTGATTAGACCATAAGCTCTATGAGGACAAGGACCATGCTTACTTTTGTTCAACACTGCATTCCCAGCATTTAGCACAGGTTCTGGGAAATAACAGAAGGATCACCATGTATTTACTGAATGCATGAAAGAATAAAGGGTTCTTATTAGGTCTGAATATGATCATGCAGATTATAGTAGTGCCCTATTAACTGTTACATTGTAGGCACTTGTGAAATGTTAGCTCTCGTTGTGGTTTTTGCCTCATATTCGTTATATACCATATCTGGCTTCTCACCCAATTTTAGAGTTAACATTCCTATACATTTTCACTAATTTCTATGTATTCGTAGTAAATGGAACCAAATGACATATCTTAGTTGCAGAAGAATTATAACTGCCCCAAAACATTGGTTTTCTTGGCATCAATTGTAGTGAAACTTTTGGAATTGAGAATACATCAAATTAACACAGTGTGGAATAAGCCCTGGTTTGAGAAACGAAAGCCAAATTTGCCCCCATTTAGGAAGCTCAAGTCTATAATCATGGTTTATGTTTTTTTGTTTTGTTTCATTCCATTTTTCTTAGTAAAAATTAAGGAGGATAATAGGCTTGCTTTAAATTGCTTGTTATAATAATCCTACTTAAGGAATGCCAGCATTTCATTTTAATCATCTCTATCCCTCAAAAATATGCATTTCCTTGCTCAAAGGCCAACTCTACTTCTGTATTACTCATTATAATTTCTTTTATACAAATACTATTAATAGAGAAAAGAAGTCTATAAAAATTCCCCATTCAATATTTTCATTTCTGTGCATTTGCCTCTGGTTTAATTGGAGCCCTCGATGGCTATTTCATGATCATCATTTATTGACCATATACTGTGGAAAGGAACAAGATTAGATACTGCAAAGAATACAGAGAAAGATTGGAGGCACACACCATAAGCTCTCTCAAGTTCTTTCTTTTTTTTCTCCTTTAACATCTTCCAATACTGGAAAGCCATTGTTCTTTGAAAACAGATAGAAAAAGATTGCTGTTTCAGTTAAGAGTTAACTATCCAAAGTTTCATGAGCAACCTAAGTCTCTAATCCCTCATCTGTAATAATACTGTAGATATCCATGATAGATTGCATCATTATCACCAAATCTTTATATTCCTTGTATCTACAATAGGAAGGATATTGACCTTCTGCAAGGCTTAGTTTGCTCATCTTTAAATTGAGTATGATAATGTCACAGAACTCATAGTGTTTTAAGGCTTCAGTGGTTGTATCCTTTGCCATGTGCCTTTACAGACAGCCAGGTATATTTCCCCATGCCAGTGATGTTAGGCTTGGCCATGAAACTTGCTTTAGCAAAGAAATTTTATCGGACCTGATGAAGACAAAGGATTGACATCTTCTTGTGTAATTGGGCTTGCTCTCTTGTGTTTCTATCGTTGTCATGAGAAACATATACTCAACGTAGCTGAATTGTACAAGAAAATGAAAGTCGTATAGAGACTATCTGGATGACCCATGGCTTGAAGCCAACCCCAATTGAACCCAAACTCTATCAGCTGACTCCTAGCCTGACCCGAAAACCTATGAGTGAAAAAAAACATACTTATTGTTGTTTGCCAGTCACTTTTGGAATGGCTTGTTATCTACCAATAACTAACTAACATAAATCCTCATATGTTTTAGACAGTTAACAAATACATTAAATGTAAGATGTTTAATATACTGAGATGCTGAATAAATGTTGTTTTCCAGAATAGGTAATGAAGGAAAGACTCCACTAAGAACAGAAAGCTTTGGCAAAGCATTGTAGAACTCTAAAATCACTACAACAGTATTTGGCACTCATCTCTACCAACTACGGGTCCTGAGGGAAGATATTGAACTTCTGTAAGGTTTGGTGTGCTCATTTTTAAATTGAGGATGATAATAGCACATAGCTTACAGTGTTTTAGGATTCAATGAGATTATGCTTAGCAAAAATGTAATACGTTGTAATCTTTCTCTAAATCTTAGCTATTTTTATTATAATTATTATTTTATAATTAATGTAACTATTCATAATAATTATTATTATCAATGCAACTTCAGGAAGTTCTTTAGGGGCAGAAAGGGTTTTCAATTTTAGAATATTAGCCAATTACACTTTTCTTTCTCAACCTACTTCAAAACATTTAACAAATCAAGAATTAAGAATCTTCCTTTTTATAGATCTAATTTATCTATTGCTTAGAGTGTTTGTTTGAAAAAGTTTTCAAAATTGACAATGTTTGAAACCCCAGGTAGTTTTACTTCCATTGTACTCTTCAAGTTTCTTTGTGATGCATCTAGCTGGTTACTGGGGCAAGATCATGAGTGAAATATTATGCTCATTCTATTCTATCATCTAAACCTGGTGATTCCCCCGGCCAGGAAATCCCATTGAGATGATATAGCTTTTGGTTAAAGAGCTCTATTAAAATAAATGTTTCTCTTCATAGGAAAGATCACTTTCAACTATTACAGTATATATTTATTTATTCATTTTTAACACTTGTCTCTCTCATTAGTAAGTAATCTCCCTGAGGGAATGGATCTTGTCTTTTGCTCACAGCTGCATCTCCAAAATCTAAAATAGTGCCTGGCACAGAGGGCATAGTCAGCAAATACTTGCTAAATGAATGAGTAGATTTATATCATTTAAATGGTTAGAACTTCAAGCATTTTACATGAATTATTTCATTTAATTCTCATAGCACCCCTAAGAGATAAGTACCATTATTTTTATTCCATAGATAAGAAACTTGAATTTTCCATTGGTTGCCTAATATCACACAGCTTCTGGAAGTGAAATAAGGATAACTCCAAAACACAACTCCTAAATACTACCCACTAGTTACATCTCTGGAGCACCCATTATTTTACTATTTAGTCTACCTATTAGAGAAATCAACTGGATTAGAGCCATTTACAAAGAACTAAAAGAGGGGGGAAAAAAAGAAAAACATTAACATACATGAAGAAAACCTAACCAACTCTAATTTCTCATTCAAAAAATATTTTTACTGAAAACAAGATTTTAGAGGCAACAATAGCAAAAATATTTCATAAATATTCATCTTCCATGGATGATTTTCTTTTTCATTCAGGTGAAGGTTTTCTTTTTTGTTTTCTTACATTTATCTTTTGGGGTCATTGAGTCATAGCTCTTAGCGATGAAAACAGCTTCAAGAGCCTGGTTACTCTACAGTTGTGCATTGCTTTGTTTTGTTTTGAGCTCTCTCGGTTTGGAAGGGAAATTGGTTTTGCCTGAATCACCGAACCAGGCACTTGGTTTTTACTTCCTTGGGCAAGATCACCTGAAATTCAAGAGCTGTGACTCCAAAATAGGATTTATTCAAGGAAGGTAAGGGACTGAAATAACAATTAAATTTATTCATTGATTTATTTTAGGGTTTAAATGTAGGCTCAAAAATACAAATTTCTCAAAAGAGATTACCTTTTTTTGATTCCTTAACCAGATTACACAGCAGTCCATATACGGTCACACTTAAAATAAATTGAACTGAATGAATTAATAGTGATTGACAGTTGGAGACAAATTATTGAACCCTATTGTTCAGGACGTATGTTACTTTGCTGAAACCCACATGAGGCCTTTGCAGTGTGCTGAATTAATTTTGAGAAGTCATTTTCCATTGTCTAATTGACCTGTTGTGGATGCACTCTGTGCCCCTTCAAAGACACAGTCTCTAGACTACAGTCTCTAGCAGCTCAGAGCACCCATGGGCACAGTAGCCCTAGAGATAATCACACAGATTTCCCAGAGAAGCTGAACTTTTTATCTTAGGGCATATGTGCCCTTTTACCATTTCTCCTTTCTCCCAGAGCTGGAAACTTAATGCTCAAAAAAAAAAAAAAAAAGGAGTATATCTTTTTCCAAAGGATTCAGTATCTGAATTGGTTACTCTGGTCTTTTATTACAACAGTTAGAACTCTTTGGTTTCAAGTGAAATACTCATAGCCCCATTTGAACTACTTTAAGCAAAACAAGAGGATTTTTTATGAGATTCTAGGGGTGTGTACACTGAGAACATACAGTCCCGTGGAAGTAGACCTCAGTAGTGACTCAGGTTACTATTGCTAAGCTGGTTAAAAGTAGGCATTGCTGAACTTTCTGAACAACAACAATTCTCTCAGCTGGCCACTATTCACATTAGTTCCTGGCGTCATGCTGCATTTATTTATATTTCTAGCAGTCTAACACCTTTGTTTTCCCTCAGTGCAACATATTTGAAGCTTCCTTGAAAGTGAGATAACAAAGGAAGCTCACCTCCTCCTTCAGCTCTACTAGGTAAGAAGAACATTTCTTCTCTTTCCTATGAGCTTCAGAGAGTATGATATTTGCTTTCTTTGAATTGTGGACAATTATGCTTGCAAGTAATTAGACTGGTTAACTCTCCCATTACTGCCTCTCAGGGAGAAGAGAGCAACTTCAGCCTTGAAGCAGGTCTTCTGGGAGCAGAAAAGACTTCAGTAGAGTAGCCTTGTTAAATGACTCAGCCCCAGAAGTCATAAGTCTCCTATCACTTACAGTGACTTGTTATTTGCTCTACCTATAATTATTCCAGACTAACATTTTATCGATGTTGAAAAAGATTAAGAAAAAAATAAATATGCCAGAAATTTATAATTTGTGAAATTGTGTATGTAAACAACCTAAAGTTATTGAAAAATGTGTGAGACATTTAACTCACCCAGCAGTCAATACTAGTTGCTGACCCTTCACCATGAAGCTGTTGAAAATAAATGATATTGGTGCTACTTATTATTGACCTGCTTGGAAATATTTATTGCTTAAATTATTGGCTATTTAAAACTAACTTAAGTATTTTTATACATGTCTAATTCCCATTGAAGTCTCAAAGGTAGGTGGTACCTGGAAAAAAAGATTCCAAAATTTCATCTGTAAGAACAAGAGCTATTAGCTATAGATTAAAGACTTGAAGTCACTGGGGTATTTCAGCTCCATTTTTGATATTTAAATAGAAAAAGTATAGATTTTGGAATTAGGCAGTCAAAAGTTTGAATCTTTAGCGGATGATAGTTGGGTGATCTTTTATGTGTTTTTTAGCATCTCAGAACCTTATGTGTAAAGTGGGGAAGTAATACTTCACAAAATTATTATGAGTTTCCAATAGAATGTTGCATGTAATCAGTTAAGTAGAGTGACACACACCAGATTCAGTAAATATTAATAGTACTTATAATGAGTGATACTATCACATTAGAAAACAATGTAGCATATAATAGCTCTATACTATAAAGTAAGAGAATGTAGGGTCTTGAAGGAACCATTTAAATTTCTAAAAATAAAGATATATTTTCTGGAATGTTACAGATTTAAATCAATAATAAATCTTAAAATAATTTAGTCAAAAATTTGTCTGGATTATTAATGTGTAACATGAATACCACAAGATAGTTAGTGGAAAGAAAGAAGGAAGGGAAGGAGGAAGGGTGGGAGGGAGAAAGATCCTTTGGTACCTTAGTCAAATAAAATTATAAAACGATGCAGATTTTATTTCTGCATTATGTGCCAGCAACTTTATCAGCTCTGATAAATACTTTCATAAAGATATTTTAACTAACTTTCTAGATGTTTATGATCATAGAATATGATTTAACAGAATGACTTTTAATATTTCTTAGGCATCCTTCAGAGTTCTTGATTACAGACCACAGGATCCACTTAGATAGATTAGGCAGAAAGATATTTATTAGATAGGTTACAGGATTTCCAGGAAGGCCAGAAAGCCAAGACTGTAAAGTACAAAGCCAAGACTAATGCATCCAGGAGACATACCAAACTGCTGCTATTAATGCTATCACCTAGCTCTCTGACTCTGTGTTGCTAGGGGCTGGAGTGCAGCACTTCCACCATCATATTTCTAAAAGGTCTGTTTTCCCCATATTGATGATGTCCACTTTCCTCACGGATGCACAAGTAAGGCAAAACTTAGATCACTAACCCAGGAGGAAGTCTGGGAAATACAGATTTAACTTTTCAACTTTTGTCCCGTAGGATTATGTTAGGGATTTTGGGAGTAATGAATGAACCAATTGGCAATATACCTAATTTAGAGAAATATATTTGGAGAATATGAGACCCTAATTTAGAGAAATATATTTTGGATGATGTTGATTCAATTAGAGTTTATCTCTTTTCAAGTAAAAATGCCTGTTAATCCTACCAAACCCACCCCAAATGTCTGCTGCTTGATTAAACATTCTCTAGTCTCAACAAGAATTTTATGTTTGTAGATTAGCATTTTTGTTCACATGCCTATTTCGTTACTCCCTCTACTAGACTGTGAACTCCACAAGCACAGGGAAAATTACCTCTTACACATATTACCTGGGTAGCTAAATCAGATTCCAATCACGGGTCACCTAAGAACCTTGTTGCTTTGTCTAATTCTCCTTCTCTAAGCAGCAGTCTTCTCTCTCAAAGCAGACCTATCACTGGTTCACACTGTTTGCTTGGTCATCAGCCAACCTACTGGGGCTGAAGCAGATCCACAGATGACTTGAATTTCCCCTTGGCAGCCTTGAAAGAACCCAGAAGTGTGGAGAAATCAATGCCAGGAAGAATGGACTTTGAACAATGAGAGCAACAGGCAGACAAGAGGTAGGAGAAAGTCAGTGGATACATTCGTTTTCCTTTCTCCCCTTGACAAACTGTTCAAAGATGCGGTACTTCGTAGAGTCCCTCTGAAGACACCCCACAAGACCAAGCCTTCATCTGCCCTTATTAGGATGCTGTGTCCAGCTCAGTAATGCACAATTTTTACTCCCTTCTCTACCTCACTTCCCTTTTCCCTCACTTCCATTTTCTTATGATTTCACTCCCCAGTAAAGTGTTAACTCATAGCTTTTGCCTCACTTCTGTTTTCTAGGCGATCCAGGCTAAGGCAATATTTGCTGAATGAATACATGAAAGAATGAAGAAAGTACAACTAAGAGTGAAGTATTGACCTGCTTAAAACTCAAAGAAAGTTAGAGCAAAGCCAGATACCAGTCTCCATTCAACTTTAAGACCACTGAGGAAAGAGAAACTGGCCATTTTGTATGTCCAACATTTTACACAGGGCCTGGCAGATAGCAAGAACTTGGAAACAGTTCATGAAGAAAGGAAGAAAGGAAGGTAAGCAGGAAGGGAAAAAGGAAAGAAGGGCAAGGCAATGGAATAGATCATCAAGGAAAAAGTTAAAAATTAAGCCCGAAGAACACCAACACACTGAAGTGGGCTCAGGCTTCAGGCTGGATCGGGCTCTGGTTTAGAGCTTCAGGACTACTGCTCGGGCTGATAAGGGATCTATTTATAGCAGGTTTCTGAACTCACAGAAAATAACCAAGCACTCTAAAAACTTGCAGTCTGGTGAGGACAAAAAAAAAAATCCCAACTGTGGAATTATAGAAAAATATGGGCTGAAAGGGCTTTAAAAACAATGCACAGAGCCTGTACTCTCTTCCCGCTTCCTCCATCACATCTCCAATTGAGCACAGATTCTAATTCAATCTCCTTAATCTTCCCTACAAAACCTCTACTAAGCCTTCTTCACAGAGTATTCAAGACAGTCTTGTCCAGTCATTCGGAGTTTGTCCATAAGAATTTTATCTGCCTTCCTGAATCTTATATAATTCGTTTATTTACAGATGTTAAGAGTACAGCCTGGGGTGGAAGGAAAAATTGGCAAGGCCACATTACACATCTTACTTGAATACTTCTGCCCTTCTTTAGTTATCTGAAATATTTTAAGTTTGTTATGATTGCAGCCTCTTAGGATTTTGTGGTAATTGATTTATCTTTTATTGACCATCTCCTTCTTAAAAGGTAGGCCATCATCTTAATATAGTCTGCGTTTAGATTTCTCTTCCGTCAGTTATTTTTCCTGAAAGTCTATTTCACCTGAAGTAGAGAGATGAACCTGTTCAGCCTTTTAGATTTTTATAATTTGACTTCAGATTATATTTTTGATGATTTTTTTTTTCAAGGAAGGTTTGATGATTCTGGATGTTTATTCTGGTGATTTTGTTTGTTTCATTTTAATGCTAGAATTCTTGAGCAATTTGGGATGGGGATTACTAGGCTTTTGGTCAGTTGGCAATGAGGGTCAGATATTGTTCTAATTATATTAAGAAATTATATAATTATATTTATGTGATACACATAACATATAGTGGAATTATATTTATCTAATATTTATATTATATATGCATATGAATATAGATAGAGATATATACATACACACACACCAATAAAAACAAGAGAAGTAAGAAAGGAAAGAAGAAGGAAGAGAATGAAGGAGAGAGGGGAAACAAAGAAAAGAATCAAGCCAGGATGTGGCAAAGATTGTCACCATCCCAAATGTGCCTATGTTCCTCCACATTTCCCACTCTCCCTTGAAATTATGTTTCAATAGACACATGATTGTGTATAACCTGATGAGATGTGGACATAAATGATATCAGCTTCTTTTAGTCCAGAACCTTCCAAACACCACAAAAAATCCCTCCAGCCCTCTTCTGCAATGATTTTGTATGACACGATTGAGAACTAAACTTTTAGTGTTATGTACCACTGAAATTTCAAAGCTGATCTATTTCAGAAGCTAATGTTAATTACCCTAACTAACATAGAAATTGCTTTCTGGAAATTGATGTTGGCATAAAAAGACCCAAAATGTTTGTCATTGGCTTAGCAGTCTTGGGGCAGGTGGCAATGAAATTGATTTTGGAACCTGAAAGGTAATGATGTAATTCAGAGGCAAAATATTTAGTAAAGCCATCGTCTGTGATAATCTAAAGTCAGGGTATATATCTGTTGAGTTTTTGTCTCTGGAGGGCTAGCAAGGAAAACAAAATGCTAAGAATGTGTTTTGGTTACTTAAGATTTCATTTAGAAAGGTATGATGAGAAAGATATGAGCTCTGGAAAGAATTAGCTGCTTTGAAAGCATAATGAAAGGGAATAACAAGAGACTAGATTTGAGATCTTGCCCAACTGCAAAATCTATTCAGCATATTTTTTTGAATTTGTACAAAAGATATTGAACATGTGGAGGCATACCTTGGAGATATTGCCGGTTCAGTTCTAGGGCACCACAGTAAAGTGAATGTTGCAATAAAAGGAATCTCACAAATATTTGGTTTCCCAGTGCATGTAAATAAAAGTTATGTTTACACTATACTGTAGTTTATTAAGTGTGCAATAGCATTATGTGTAAAAAAAACAATGTACACAGCTTAATTTAAAAATGCTTTATTGCTAAAAATACTAACAATCATATGAGCCTTCATGAAGTCATAATCTTTTTGCTGGCAGAGGGTCTTATCTTGATGTTTATAGCTGCCGACTGATAAGGGTGGTGGTTGCTGAAGATTGGGGTGGCTGTGGTGATTTTTCAAAATAAGACAATGATGAAGTTTGTTGCATTGACTGACTCTTCCTTTTGTGAGAGATTTCTAGCATTTTAACCACAGCAGGACTTCTTTCAGAACTGGAGTCAGTCCTCTCAAACCCTGCTAATGCTTTATCTACTAAACTTATGTAATATTCTAAACCCCTTATTGTTATTTCTACAAGGTTCACAGCATCTTCACACCAGTACATTTAATCTCAAAAAACCACTTTCTTTGCAACCATCATTCATGGTTTACTGGAGTAGCATTTTTAATTTCCATCTAGGACTTTCACAGATAGAAGAAAAAGTTGATGCTTGGCTTGACAGATTCAAAGGACAGCCTGACTCTCTTGTTAGGGGCTAATGAAGCTGATGACTTTAAGTTGAAGCCAATGCTCATTTACCATTCCAAAAATCCTAAGGCCCTTAAAAATGATGGCAAATCTATTCTGCCTGTGCTCTGTAAGTGGGACAACAAAGCCTGGATGACAGCACATCTGTTAATAGCATGCTTTACAAAATATTTTAAGCCCTCTGTTGAGACCTACTGCTCTGAAGAAAAGTTTTCTGGAAAGAATTTTTTCTTTGCAATCCACAACTTTGCTGTTTGGCACAAAGGGGTTAGCTTTCAGCCTATCTCCACTTTGACTTGCCTTTCTCACTGAGCTTAATCATGTGTAGCTTTTGATTGAAAGTGAGATATGTGTGGCTCTTTCTTTTACCTGAATACTTAGAGGACATTGCATGGGTATTAATTTGCCCAATTTCAATCTTGTGTCTCATGGAATAAGAAGGCCTGAGGAGAGGGAGAGAGATGAGAGAACATCCTGTCAGTGGAGCGGTCAGGACACATACAACACTTATGGATTAAGTTGAGCATCTAATGTGAGTATAGTTTGTGACACCCCATAAAACTCCAATAGTAACCACAAGGATTACTGATCTCAGATCATCATAACAAATATGACAATGATGGAAGAGTTTAAAATATTGTGAGAATTACCCAAACAGGACACAGAGAAACAAAGTGAGCACACACTGTTGAAAAAAATGGTGCCGACAGACTTGCTTGATGCAGAGTTGCCGCACACCTTCAGTTTGTAAAGAACAGTGTCTGCAACATGTCACAAAGTGAGGCACAATAAAACAAAGTATGCTTGTGTTGCTTTTATGATCTAGAAAAACATTATTATAGCAAACTAAGGAGAGTTTGCTCACAATACAATGGTAGTGTCCAGAGCATAGAGATGGTAAAAAGTAGGAGTAAGACTGAACTAAATAAGATGGAGAGGAGAAGAAATAATGATGCAACCGGAACAGCAGGTGCATATGGCTGGGAGTTGAGCAGGAATAGTGGTGTGCAGGACATGTGTTGACCACTGAGTGAAAGAGAGCTACATAGATCTAATCAGTACCAGCTACGATGACTGGTGGGCTCTGTTAGAAAACAGTCTTCTTTAACTTACCTTTACAAAGCAGAGTGCTTGGTAGCATGGGAACCAACCTGGTTGTATCCAGTGTAGATGCCAAAACTTCAAAAATGCCCACTGGACATAGTTGAGTGAGAGATGGATTCAGAATGTGTTGCAGCAGAGGGTAGTGTTTCAACAAAAAACTAATATCACACTTAAGGTTAGGGTAGGGATTGTGCCCTGTCTCTAATGGGAAGAACAAACTCATTTGGCAAAGGTTATGGAGAGAAGATAGGATGAAGACAAAGGAAAAATAATGCAGTCTACCACAACTGCTTCATTTCTCTCTCTGTCCCCAAGCTGGAATGTAAACATAATTAATAGGATTTGGTGTGCTGTATAAATTGCTATATCTTCAAGCACTTATAGCAGAATTCATAATTGCCATCAGACAATATTTTTAAATGCATAAAATGAACTTGGAAATGAGCTGTGAAAAAGAATCAAAAATGAATCTTAAATTCTTAAATTATAACAGTTAAATATACTTCAAATTTTGGACTAATTCAAAAAATAGGATTTTAGGGTAAAATGCCCATGTTTTCATTAACATTGAAGAGAATCTAAAAATGGAAGTTTTTGATAATAAACAATAGGCTATAGTTTCTATAGCAATGAAGTAGCCCCAGTTCAAGTTTTTGTGATTTCAAATTAAAAAAGGCAAGCATCATTGTCATTCTTTTATATGTAAGTGGTCATCACAAAATACATAAAAACATAAACAAACACATCCACAACTTATAAGCATTTATAATGTATTAACTAGATGAAGCAGCTTTCTGGCCATGCCCTTGCTATTAATCATTATGGCCATTGTCTTTTATTTTATTGCTTATATTTTATAGCCTTCCTTTGAGGGAAGAATTTTATGGTTTCCACTGCCCTTTGGGGATAATACAACTTATGTCCACAGTGACAAGACCAACATAAATCTACCAGATGCTTGGTTGTGGTTTTAAAAGGTGGGTTAAAAGAATCTGTTTATTTTTAATTTAGTATGCCTCTTCAATACAGTCTCTGTGAAATACAGAAAATCTAGAAAAGAGCTTTTCTGTGTCTTATACACAGATTTCATGTGTCTTTCTGTTATAATAATAACAACTTTCATTTGTTAAGTGTTTACTGTTAATATATGTTGGGCACTCTTATAAGTACTTTATATGTATTTGTAAATTTTCATCATGACACTAAAAAGTGCTAAATTTTCCCCTTTTAATAGATATAGAAACTGAGGGAGAGGGGTTAATTAAGTTGCAAATGGTTTGCACACTTCATCATTTATTCACTCATTTAATAAGTGTTAAATCCCTTTTTGTTAGGCATTGTTAGAGGGATTAGGAATAAATCTGTGAACAAGCAGACAAATTTCCTGATCTTGGAAAGCTTAAATCCCTGTGATACAGGCAATAAATTAAAACAAATGACAATAATAAAGAAGACAATTTCCTAAATTGATATATGCTATGAAACCAATTATAGTGATAAATATAGTAAATATGGTTATAGACTGTGGGCTTTATATAGGAGAGTCAAGGAATGTTTGAAAAACTGATACTCAGACAGAAGCTCAATACTAAGACAGAGCAGGCATAGAAGATCTAGGGCAGGAGAGTTCCAGCCGGGGTGGTGAATGCATAGAGACAAGTACACATAGAAGGAGAGTATACTTGGGCAATAGTGCATGAGAGACAACAGCAAAAATGACTAATCAGATTAACCCAAATCCTTTGACTCTGGAGCCTGCACTCTTATGAAATAGCTAACATTTAGGATACTTTCAGCCACAGAGTATTCCCAGCTTAAGAAAGGACCACAAGGCCAGGTGGCTGCCCCAAAGTGTAAAATCTCTGAGAACTCTCCAGTGTTATTAAACTTACATAAATTTTGCATTCTATTCTTAATATATCATTATTTGTTTTATCATGAGAATGATGCTCCCTTCCCCTTAAAATAATTGAATTTCACTGGCATGGTGGCTCACGCCTATAATCCTAGCACTTCAGGAGGCTGAAACAGGAGAATCAATCGAGCCCGGGGGTTGGAGGTTGCATTGAGCTATGATGACTCCACTGCACTCTAGCCAGGGTGAGAGAGTGAGAACTTGTCTCGGAAAAAAAAAAAAAATTAATTGCTTGGAAGATGAGCCATATTTCTTCTGAGGCCCTGCATGGAATCACCATGGAGTAATTCTGAGCACACCTGAATGTATGTATAATACATTTTAAGAAATATGATTACCATAGCTCATGGTAGGAACTGGGTAAATGCTTAGCAAACAAATGAGTGAACTTACTCAGTTTGTTACTGTCCTCTGAGCACGTGGGATGTCACAACATAACCTTAAATGTCTTGTTGAGAGGTGGCAAAACATAGTGTTAAGTACATGTATGAATTGTTTATTTGAGTTTATTTAGGTTTGAATTTTGACACTGGCATTTGCTAGCATGAGACCTAGGGCACATCATTTAAGTTCTGTGTGCCTAAATTTCCTCACCTGTAATAGTTGGGATAATAAAATATTATAGTATCTTCAAAGGATAAGGATTGGATATGACGTTGTCTATAAGGAAATTGGCATGGTGTCTAGGATATTGTGAGTATGCAACAAATGTTAGGTACCACGTAGGTTCATAGAAAATCTCACAATCTGCCAATATCTAAAGATGAGCTGCTTTCAGAAATATGTGGATGAGTATTTTGATGCTGAAAACAGTAAAACCCAGACTATGCTTACATCTGAAAGTGACACTAGGGAACTGTATTCAACTGTAGTGACTAGATAGAGTAGTACCTGGTGCTTAGTAGGCTCTTAAACATTTATTGAATTAATCAGAAAGTGAAATAATGGCCAGTAGGGTGGTATGCCATATGCAATTGGCAAGTAAAACAGTTGATAATATAATTTTTAAGTTAATTTATTTTTCTTAATTTATGGGGGGTTCAATTTTATCCTGACATAGTATCACCGTCAAAAGAATTTTATGGCTGAATATTTTGAAGATACCATAGGTATTATCAAATTAAAATCTCTCAGAAGTCCTGTGATAAATTGGTATCCAGAGGTGTGCTTATAAATTTCTGTCTGTAAAAATAAAAGATAACTCATTTGCAGTGTTTGCAGATTTCTGTGGTATAGACTCCAAGCATGGCCTATTTCATGCTACCTATATAACATCACTAAATGTAGAGATAGAAAAAGACAAGCAAATTAGTTTTTGTCAGCTTGTTTGAACCAATTCCATTAAACCACTGCTTTAGCCTATCAGTATTTTCTAAATGTATGTGGTGACCTAATCTCTCCCCATCTTTTGTTTCACGGCACACCTGTTAGTAAAGTGTGGCAGTGTTTTGTGGAACACCTGCCCTATGTCTTATTGCTTTCTTATTTGTATTTCTATACACTTTCTTGAACGAGCAACAAGAGAAAGTTTCAGGTCCATGAAATCGCTCTGCCATATGTGTCGTACCTAAAATGGGTTTAGTCTCGAAGGTGTAAGAGGAGGCCCATATCACTGGTCTTCTTTTTGGAAGACCCAGAGACCTGCTATGTCAGTGCCCAGAGAAGTTCAAGCCCTAAGAGCTGGACTAACTTGGGCTAACTGAAGTTAGTATGACACTGGAATAGACATAAAAATTCCATGTGGGCCTGACTAGAGTAAAAGAATATTCTTTTATGGGAAAGTAAATATGAATCAGAAGCTACCAACTGACATACTATAAGACATAAAGTAATAAAGGCTGAAAATTCATTTTGTCTGTATTAATAATCCTACAAGTATTAGAGAGTTATATAATTTAATAGGATCAAAACAAGATCTGATGCCTCCATTTGCTTTAGGGATGACCTTCCAATGACATTGTTGGCTACATATGCCTTTACCAATGTGACTACGTAGTAGGATGGACCTTGCCAGAATTTGCTTCTGTTGTCTTTTTTAGTGATTCCATGGCTGACCGTATCCCATCCTCAAATGTCAATGCATTTTTTTAATTTATTTAATCAAGTTACAGTCTAATCCTAGGTGTTAGAATTTTCTCTCTCAGAGTTTTTGAATATCTTTTTTTCTCATCCATCAGATTTTATTCTTACAAATTCACAGTCAGATGATAATCTTTTCTCCTAATTTCTAAGCTGTCGTGGGCATCTCAATATAACTTTATGATGTTACAAACTTAGCTGCAAATATGATATTGGAAAGAACTTTGGCTTCAGAATTTTATTTATCCAAAAATTCTAAGTGTGCCTTTACTGTGTGCTAGATTTTGTGGAGAGCACTGGGAATATAATTATTAGCAAGACACATGATTCCTGACTTCACGGAGCGTATAGACCCCCTAGCTCTGCCACTTCTAACTGTCTAAATGAGCAAATCTGTTCATGTCTTTGAGCCTTAGTTTCGTAACCTGTAAAATTCGTATATTTACCTTGCTAATTGTGTTGGGGAAATAATAAAAAACAAAATTTTCCCCCAACCCAAAGACCCGCTCCACAAAGGTAGTTGGGAAAGAAAAAAGTTTTATTATTAAATAAGTGTTAAACCAGAATGTGCTGTTCATCATAAACAATCCACTAAGGGACAACAAAGACAGGAATAACTCTCAACCTTTTATATAGCCAAGTTAATAGAACCCATTACATACATGTTCTCAAGACAAACAACTTGTTCTCAAATAAGGGGACTTGACAGTATCATTTGTTCACACATATTTCATTCCAACTTTACCTAGTCATTGAGTGACCACCTGTGTTAGCTAATTGGTTTTGCCCAGAACCTGAGCAAATTTCTCATATCTTTAAGACAGGAAGTGCTGGGCGTGGTGGCTCACGCCTGTAATCCTAGCACTCTGGGAGGCCGAGGCGGGTGGATCGCTCAAGGTCAGGAGTTCGAGACCAGCCTGAGCAAGAGCAAGACCCCCGTCTCTACTAAAAAAATAGAAAGAAATTATCTGGCCAACTAAAATATATATAGAAAAAATTAGCCGGGCATGGTGGCACATGCCTGTAGTCCCAGCTACTCGGGAGGCTGAGGCAGTAGGATCGCTTAAGCCCAGGAGTTTGAGGTTGCTGTGAGCTAGGCTGATGCCACGGCACTCACTCTAGCCAGGGCAACAAAGCGACACTCTGACTCAAAAAAAAAAAAAAAAAAAAAAAAGAGACAGGAAGTAGTTTTGCAACATGGAGCAAGGTGCCCAGAGGAGTTAGGCTGCTATGCTCCCACAGAAACTAGGAGATAGGGGTGTTATCTCTCTTGATGTTTACATTTCAAAGTGATGGCTCCCAGGCCTTTGAGAAAGACATTCCTGAGTCATGAAGCTGACAAAAATCCTATATAGTTTTCAAAAGAATTCATATACCTTTTAGGCTGGCATGGTAGGTAGCTCACACCTACAATCCCAGGCCTTTGGGAGGCCAAGGTCAGAGGATGTCTTGAGTCCAGGAGTCTGAGACCAGCCGGGGCAACATAGCAAGAACCCATCTTTACAAAAATAAAATTACAAAATTAGCTGACCATGGTAACGGATGCCTGTACTCCATGAGGAACGCTTGAGCCCAGGAGTGAGCTATGGTCATGCCACCTCACTCCAGCCTGGGTGACAGAGCAAGAAAGACTCTGCCCCTAAAAAAATAAAAAAATAAATAGTAATAATTTAGAAATTTATATACATTTTTAAATAAAGGAGTAGGAAAATGTACTTATAATTTTAAATTTTCTAAAGTAAATATCCTAAGAAAAAGGAGGGGAAGGAGATCTCCTTATTTATAACAGGGAGAATTAAGCCTCTTGCTTTTAATTTTTATTTGTTCTTACAATTGTTATAAGAATTGAGATATATAAATATATATTTATCTCAATTATATATACATAATTATATGTATATATATGTATAATTGGAAAAGTGCTTTGTAAACGCTTGTTTTTACAATCTGAAAGTATAAATAACAGGAGTAGACATTTCAGTTTCTTGGATTAGAGACAGCTTGAAGGCAGCAGAGGAGTGAAGAGGTGCACTGTTGGAGGGACCCAAGCAGTGTGAACAGAGATAGGGAAGCAGGAGGAGCAAGTTTCTTGAGGTCAGAGTAGGGCACTTTGTGTCATTAGAAAAAATGCTGTGTGCTGGGAAAGAGTGGACCATACTGTTGTGCCCAGAGCATGTTGTAATTTGAGAGTCTCTCGGGCAGCATAACATTTTTCTGATAGTCAAGAAACAAGACAAAACAATTAAAATTTACTAACAGAGGAATGACATGAGATAATAATATGTAGGAAAATCACTCTCACCATTTGGGTGGTTTAAAATTGTGGATTGACTGACAGTTGAAAGCCCAGGTGTTGACATCCAATAGACCTGGATTTCAATCTAAGCTTTAATACTTACCAGTAGGACAAACTCGGACAAATTTCTTAATCTCTCTACATCTAATTTTTCTCATCACTCTGTGCCTTGGTTTCCTCATCTATAAAATTGGGATAATAATGCCTACTCAGTAGGATCACTGTAAGATTTCAAAGTGTTTAGCTGATGTCTGACATATAGTAAATGTCAATAAATGGTGACTTATCTTGATTATTAATAAAAATAATAAATGAATATAGAAGGTTTTAGAATAATTAGATGATCTACGTAAAGGCTGTTGAGTATCTTGTTTGGTTTCTAGTTTTCTACTTTGTATGGAAAAGTAGCAAGTATTGCAGGTAGATCAAAAGTTCAATCAATAGAACTTGGACAGCAATATGGTGAAATAAGTAGATAATATTAAGCCTCTGTCATCTGTCAGAGATTGATTACTTTAATGGGCCCAAGTCTACAGCCCTTGCTGTGGAACTTTGAAGTTCCTCCTTTTAAGAGGGAGAGAATATTTTCTGTGTGTTTCTGTGTCCAATGAGTTGTTAATAGAAATGAGCTAACAGAGGCTTGCAAAAGCAACTACGCATTTCAACAAATCTTCTTACAACTTTGCTATTGCCGTGAGAAGTATGTGTATGGGGTAGCCCGGAGCAGTTTGAGAGACATGTGCAGCAAGGCCAAATTGCTCCAGTCATCTCAGCTGACAGCCAAGCAACTTCCAGACCTGTGAGAAAGCCCCAGCTAACATCAGGAGAGCTGATTCCAGATGGGCAAGTCAACTCTCTGTTGTGTGTCACTGAGATTTGTGGTTGTTTGTTACTCAACAATAGCTAACTGATACATCATCAAATAGAACATCAAGCCCTCATCAGACAAAAAAAAAAAAAAAAAAGCAATAGCTACTTCACAAGGTAACTTGCAAAGATTAAAACAGACAAAATATACAAAGTATCTGACACTTAAGAGGCATTTAGTAAGGGCTGATTTCTGAGACTGAAGAAGTCAACTTCCAATAAATGCCTATAAACTTTTTACAATGAATTACATTTTAAGTTTGTGATTACTATTTATTAGACCCAACAAAGAAAAAAATGGATATGTTATATTATAGCCCTTAATGTTAGATTTCTGGATGTTTATAACTTCAAAGTAGACTTCCTTTCTGAATTTTTATGTATTACTCTAAAAGACCAATTTTGTATGATAGACATTAAAATAAGTCTCTCTTTAAACAATGAAGTTGCTCAAGATAAGACTTTATTTTTTCCACCATTAATGCAATGGCCTTATTTTCCATTTGCATAATGGACTCATGCAGTCAATGATTGGTTAAATTGCTCATTCCACCTCTTGCCTGCCAGGCTTTTGCTGTGAGCAAGCATCAAGCACAAAATCTGACTGCCATGCAACATTAAACAGGTATTCTCCTTTTTAAACTTTGTGATCTCAATTTCCTGGAGTTATCCAATAGAAAACAGATGCAAATTAAGAGCTCAATTCAGAAAAATAATAGGTAGCGTTTACATTGGCTTCCTATGGAGATGCCTCAAAAAAAGTGCAGAAGGCACAGCTAACACATCCAAATGAAATGTGTGTTTCTACCGTTTCATAAATATCATTCTTGTTCTCTTCCAAATATTGACCTTTCTGTGCTGAATGCAAGGTAAGCACAGGCCCAAACAGGGTAGAATCATGGCAGAAAGCCGCCTCTCTTTGGAACATGTAAATGTTTTTATGTGCTTTCCTGCTTCTTTTTTAGACATATTGAAGATGAGAAACAGTTCATCCAGTCTGATTTATGCCTGTTGAATAGTGAATTAAAGGGCCAAGAAGCTGATACGTTTCTGGCCCTCTCTCAACTTAACAGGTTAATAAAACCTCTAGCATCCTAGAGAGTCATTAAGGAGATTCTTTGTTTTTTGTTTGTTTGTGTGGATTTTTTTTTTTTTTCTGTTTGGTTGTTCTTTTGCTTTAGTTTTGTTTTATGAGAGAAAGAAAATATAAAGTCCTGAAAAAGATAAACTTCTCTGCTCCATGTTGATGCCATCGTGGCACTCCTTAAAAGAATTGAGATCATGTATCACCCTATATTAATTAGTGAAAGTCTACACACAGATTTTAATTTTTCCTAGAAATTTTGTAAAGTTTGGTGGCAATAATGAAAAGAGAAATATAAAAGTGAATCCAAAATGTTGTTGTATTTAGGGAAATGGAAAAACAACATGAAGATTGAGCACAGCATGAACTTCCACACTGAACTGAACTTGTTTTAAATGATCATTTGGCCTGAACATCAAGTTTATTGAGGACTTTCATCAGGAAAATCTATGATACATATGTAACATAACTAGGCACTCAGTGAGTACTTATTGAAATGAAGTGAGGCTGGTTTAGGCAAATACTAAGGCAAAGAATCTGTCACTTGCATGTTAGGACAACATGGAAATAAATAATTGGGTTCTAATCCTGGTATTCAGCATGTAAAACATAGAACAGTTGCTGATTGTTCATTTTTCCTGTGACTGTTTTGGCAAGACAAAATCATTGACCAGGAGATCTTTGGCTATAAGGAAAGTGTGAACTTCCATCCCAGATCTTACATTTCAATTGCCTTCTGATATCTTAGGCCAAAATGCACTCAGTTTGTAAATGCAAAAAGAAGACTTCCATACTTGTTCTGTCAAATTTCCCCTGACCATTTTTCATTTATTTTCAGTTCTTCTTTTCTGCTCCCATTTCCACAGCTCTCATATTCCAGGCTCATAATCTTGCTTTTTTTTTTTTTTTTTAATTTCAGCATATTATGGGGGTACAAATGTTTAGGTAACAAATATTGCGTTTGCCCCACCCAAGTCAGAGCTTCAAGCATGTCCATCCCCCAGACGGCCTCTGTCAAATTGTGTATGTATAATTATTAGCATATTTGTGGTAGCTTTTGGTAGCTACTATGGTAAGATGGAAAGAAGAGTTAGCTACTCCTTTCTGACATCAGTACCTAAAGAGTAGATTATAATAAAAGCAAGTACTATAGAAAATTAAGCCCCACTTAGAGATATTTCTTAGAAACGATGTTTAAAGCTATAACAATAATGGCTCAATGGCCTATTTTGTACATTCAAAGATGTACCAGTTCTCTGTCCTTTAAGTTCTAAGAACATAACATGCCTAAGAGATTGACTAGAGTTCATGCACCAATATAGTCACGATAAAGTAAGCCTGACAGGCATCATCAGGTGAACAGAATGCTCTGACAGCATAGCTGGATGCAGGACCATTTCAGATCCAAGTCCCAGCACCATCTTGTGGTGATGGGTGGAGGTCTCACAGGACATACTCCTCATGCTAGGCTGAGGAGTGTCTCCAAAATATATCAGACAATGCATGGATCTTGAATACTACTAATTCATCACAACTGGGAGCCCATTTTAATATTTATTAAGTTTCTTAGCAAAGCCTCTGGTATTGATTAATGATAAATATAGCTGACTCATTCATGACAACTGCCTCTGGAGGATCCTTCTGTTCCTGAATTCCTATGAATTATGAATTCCTAAATTAACTACTTCTAAATTATTAATTCAAACACACACATATACACACACCCCTCATATTTTCTGCAAGTTCATAAATTAAATTATGCACAGTTATATTATATAGTTGTTACATAATATGACAGTTGTCAAACCTTCTTCTGGCCCTCTCAGCTCTTTCAGCCTTCACAAAGTTTTGAGCCTACCTATTTCGGTTAATGAACTTTGGTGCTTTATTTGGGATCAGCTGGGGTTTACAATTTGATTTCAGCAACCATATCTCCATGGGTACCCCGCCTTCCCCCCAAATCTTCTCTAATTCCGGCCACACAAAACCCCCTAGGCAATGCCAGCCTTTAGTCTGCTAACAGAGGAAGGGAGGCTGGGGAAAGTAATAATAATACTTCTAATTAGTTCCAGAATGTTGAGGAGTGAAGTATATATGATTAGTAGCAAGGCAAAATGGTATTGAACAACAAACAATGTTCTTTCTGATAATGTATAACCAGAAGAACATGAAGAGGCGATAGCTCGAGTTCTCTTTGTGTTTGAAATCTGACTTCATCATTTAATGCCTGTAGGCCTTGTAAATATTACTCAACCTCTTTAAATCTTAGTTTTCTTTTTTTTCCCTCCACTTTTTTAAAATTTCTAAATATTAAGGTGCTACACATGTTTCTGGGTATAGCAATCACTTTTGTAATGCTTGAATCACAGCTGTAAGTGTGCCTATCACCCAAATAGTGTTCATTGTATCCATTATGTAGGTTTTGGCCCCTCCCCTTATCCTCACTCCCTTCTGCTTGACTGTCACTGAGTTTTACTTCCCTTTGTGCACATGTGTGCTCATCAGTTAGTTCTGATTTACTAGTGAGTACATTTTTATTCTTTAGATATTTCACTTAGGATAATGGTCTCCAGTTTCATCCAGATTATTGCAAAAGGCATTGATTCATTCTTTTTTACGGATGAGTAGTACTCCATGGTATACATATACCACATTTTGTTAATCCTCTCATGTACTGATGAGCATTTAGGTTGATTCTACATCTTTGCAATTGCGAATTTTGCTATAATAAACATCGAATACAGGTGTTTTTTTGTTTGTTTGTTTTTTATAAAATGACTTCTTTTCCTTTGGGTAAAAACCCAGTAGTAGGATTGCTGCATGAAATGGTAGGTCAACTTTTAGTTCTTTAGGGAATCACCATACTATTTTCCATAGAGGTTATACTAATTTGCAGTCCCACCAACAGTGCAAAAGTGTTCCTTTCTCTCTGCATCCATGCCAGCACCTATTGTTTTTGGACTTTTCAATAAAAGCCATTCTAACAGGGATAAGGTGATGTCTCACAGTGGTTTTAATTTCACTTCCTTGATGATTAGTGATATTCAGCATTTTTTCATATGTTTATTGTCTATTTATCTATCTTCTTTTGAAAAGCTTCTGTTTATGTCTTTTGATCACTTTTTAATGGGGTTGTTTATATTTTTCTTGCTGATTTGTTTGAGTTCTTTGTAGATTTTGGTTATTAGCCCTTTATCAGATATATAGCTTATTAATATCTTCTTCCATTCTGTAGGTTGTCTATTTGCTATGTTGAATATTTCCTTAGCTGTGCAAAGGGTTTTAATTTAATCAAGTGCCATTTATTTATTTTTCTTGTTGCTGTAATTGTCCTTGGAGTCGTTTTCATAAATTCTTTACCTAGGCCAATATCTAGAAGAGTTCTTCCTACATTTTCTTCTAGAATTCTTATGGTTTCATGGCTTACATTTAAGTATCTTATCCATCTTGAATTAATTGTTGTGAGTGGTAAGAGATATGGATCCTGTTTCATTCTTCTGAATGTGGCTATCCAATTTTCTCATCATTTATTGAATAGGGCTTCTTTTCCCCATTGTATATTGTTCTCTGCTTTGTCAAAGATCAATTGGCTGTATGTGGATGATTTTATATCTGGGTTATCTATTCTGTTCTATTTGTCAATGTCTCTATTTTTGTGACAATACCATACTGTTTTGGTTACTATGGCCTTGTAGTTTAATTTGAAGCCTGGTA
The DNA here is from genome assembly GCF_041146395.1 of Eulemur rufifrons. Lineage (NCBI taxonomy): Eukaryota > Metazoa > Chordata > Mammalia > Primates > Lemuridae > Eulemur > Eulemur rufifrons. The sequence goes on from NC_090990.1 coordinate 52,922,304, forward strand.
ATGTGATGCCTCCAGATTTGCTCTTTTTGTTTAAGATTGCTTTTGCTATTTGGAATTTTTTTCTGGTTCCAAACGAAGTGTTGAATTATTTTTTCTAGATCTGTGTTTTCTTATCTGTAAAATGGAGATAATTTTTACTCAGTAGGTGTTATAACACATATAAAGTACTTTAGTGCCAGACATCTTACCTCAATAAGTGGTATTAGTGACAATGTTAGTAGCAATCTTTATTAATGTTGTTGCTATTGTTGATATTATTATTCATCCTAAGGATTATATGTGGAATTGTAAGAAATCAGTGAGACCCATAAAATGAAGAAAGTTTTTAATGAGCACATAGAATGAATTAGTATGTGAATTAATTACTTAGTGATAGCAGACTCTATTGGTAATTCACATAAATGAGAGCTTCTATGTGCACAGATTGCTCATCACATGTCAATCTTTACATGGATGCTGTGATTGTCTTCAGTAGTACTATCTTCATTCATAAAAGGCAGCAAAAGTAGAATTATATGTGTTTATATAGTATAATATATTTAACTTGTGTGTTTTACTCCAGAGAGAGGAATGCCAAGGGTAGTTTTAGTAGAAATCTGAATTATAATCCCAAAAGGGAATAATTCATCATTTTCACAATAAGTATTCTAGTACTGTGATTACTAACTGTAAGCTTTGTATAGGCTAGGTCTGTGTTGTCATCTTAACTCCTCCTTCAAGCCATGAAACCTCAGTTATAACATCCATAAAATGAGAAGAAGAACTAAAAAGTTGTTGTGAAGAGAAAAGGAGGTAATGCATGGAAAGCATTTAGCATAGTACCAGGCACATAGTAAATATTAACTATATCAATTTGACAGGCAAAGAGAAAACTAGGAAATTTCTAAAATGTTCCACCTATATGTTAAGCTTGATTTAAAAAAAAAAAAAAACTATTGCTACATGGCATATTTGAATCCATCAAGAAATTTCTTAATAGTTTGGTCATCAGGAAAATGAATAGAGAAATGTACTTTCAACAGGAACAATGAAGAAGGTTTGCAATTAATCTCAGATCACTGTGCAAGAAAGGCAAATGCCGTGGTCTAAAGATGATCTTGGTGCGGACTGAGCTATAGACCATCTGAGTCCATTTAATCACAGCCTCCACCTTAGATTGCCATGTCACCATGAACCAAAGCTTAAATTCTCTTCTTAGGCAGATCCCGTCAACCGAATGTGGAAGGATAATGAGAATTTAGGATGCCTGCTGAGATCTGTGGATGGAGTGCAGTGTGCACAGAGCGTTAAGCTCTAGCCAAACCAAAGGCCAGTTCTGCATAGATGCTCTACAATCCCTACAGCTGGAAGCTCTCCTCTTTTTGTAGTACTTGCCCATTGTAGGTATTTAATAGGTCTCCATTACATGCAAAAGACACTATGAAAGTCACTTTTAAAAATAACAACCACAATGACAAAACCAAACATTTTTGCTTTTTTCACATATGTTGCAGGCATTGGACCAAACACTCTTAATCTCCATAATTTCTATACAAAATAAGTAATATCATTTCCCTCATTTCTAAAAATGAATACATTAATACTTATGAAGTTATATATCTGCTCAAAGTTATACAGCTCACTGAGGTGTGGGTTCAGGCAATATGACTCCAGAAAGTAGATTGTCCACCTTCAAGCTACAACCCCGTTTTTTTGCAAGTCTTTCTAACCATAAAGCTACAGGCCAATACCACCAACAAATCCTAAAAACAGTTGCTGTTCAATCCCTGAACAAACATGCTGTACGGCCAAAGCCATCTAACAGTAAAATAAAGCATTGCTCCCCCCCAAAATAGTTAACATAATCCTCCACCACTTTAAAATTGATGGAAGCCTTTCACAGTCTTGCCCCGTTTTTCTGTCTCATACCATCTCTCTCCACTAGCCATTCACACTTTTTCCTCTCAGTCTGAATTCCAATCATATTAAATTACTTTAATTTCCCAGATTAAGCCTACTTTCACTCCTGATGGGATTCTGCACCAACCTCCCCACTGGCCAAAACACACTCTCCGCCTCTTCTCTCTCATTGGTGTTCAGGTGTTCTGGCTAGTGTACTCTGTACCTGTAAAGCCAACAGCCTGACTAGAGGGCCAGCGGTCCTCTCTAACAACCAAGCCTTGGTGTTTGCCTTTGACATTAGGGACCCATATTCTGCCAATTATGTTTTCCAGGATTTCACATCTTTTTGAAATAGCACGTTTGTCAAGGAAGCAGGAACAGAAAGTATCTGGTGCATGCAAACCTAGAAGGATTCCTGAATTTAAAAGCACTAAACTAAAAGTTGGCTGCTTACCTAAACCCTGGGGTGCGGTATCAGTTTGTTTACCAGCATCCAAGTTCTGGTTGTGCAATTGCTCATATGCATCTGACACAGTCAACATTGAAGATCCTCCAGCTGGGGACTATAGGGAAAGATAACACATGAGGCTTATGCACATTTTCTTTATAATAATATATTGCTCATCTTGTATGTCCGTCATCTTGGAAGCTACAAAGTTTTATTCCGATGATACCTGCTAAGCCATGATCACTTTGAACAAATGGTCTAAAAGTAGCTGAGAAAAGGACAAGAGAAGATAGAGCAATAACTTATCCTGGAAGCCAAATCCTCATTGTGTATATGTATTTGAACATTTACAGTTAAGGATGACTTTAGCATTTCATGGGGAGAAAGGAGCAACAATAGCAAAATGCAAAAGTATCTTTTAATATGAGCTTTTAAATTTTAATATACTGAATGATATATTTATCATCTAGAATTTCTTAAAGAGATTATTAACAATTGTTAACACTATACAATTGTTATACAATTTTCAAGTGTTTTCACCTCTCATTTAATTCTCCCACACCAATGGCTGCTGATAAGGCTGGACTTGGACTTACCACCTCTACTTTCCTACTTTACAGATGAGGAGAAAAAAGGAATAGGGAAGATGAATGATTTAGAACATTGAACCTTTAAAACTTCATCTTCCAATTTCAATGACAGTTTCCAAATATCTCTCTCTGTGCTTTCCCATGTATCATTAGACTTTAGAACTCGAGCCTCAAAAATCTAGTCTTTATTAGGTAAAAAAAGCCACTTGCCAATGGGTCCTACATTGTGGAAAATCAGTCTCTCTATAATCAGAAAATTATTTTGCCAATCCTTCTTTCTGCTTCTCCCTTGGAAGTCTTTGTTCACAATTGTCCTTCTCTATAAAAGGATACAAGCTTCAGAAGCCAGGGGGAATCAAGAGTGAGATCATTCCCACTGGGTGTTGGCCTGCTTCCAGCCCCAAGAAGGATATCATTTTCAGTGTCATGCTTCCAATTTCCCTGGAAAGGTCTCACCTCTTTTCCCACACCCCACCCCTCCCTAATCTTGCAAGCTTGTGTCTGAATTGTCTCTGCTGCTCTCTGCCTTTTGAAAAAACCTAGGTGCTTATCTTCGATATACCATTACAAGTGCCTCATCTTTTCTACTTTTGTCACTGATACCGATCCCTGCTGTCAGGCCTGATTATCAAGATTATAATCTATTTTTAAAAAATATATTTAATTTGCCTCTTCTCTTTGAATGAGAGAGAGTCTGGATGCTGGCCTTGAAGGACAATCCTTATTTGCCATTCCTGTTTCCTCTAAGGAATAGAGAAGCAACATGTTGATGTTTACAGTAGTAAATGTTATAATTCCAACGGGATTTGTGCAATAGAATGAATTTCACTGTCATAGACCCCTGCTACCTTGTTGTCTTTAATATGACAATTGCCTCCTAACTGGCTTCCCTTCCTTTTCCAAAGAATGTTTCTCAACAATAGCACATAGAATTATCTTTCTAAAATGCAAATCTTCTCATGTTCTTCTCTTGTTTAAAACCCTTCAGTGTCCGGACAGTTTTTAGGAAATTAGAGTCCACACGTGTTGTAGAATCATCTCTCAAACCTTCTGCCATGTGATCCCTAGTTATCTCTTCAGCTTCTCTTCTTGCAGTATTCCTTTCATCTGTACTCCTTGCAATTTCCTAAACATGCTAGACCTTCTCTTGGCTCTAGAGGTTTGCACATGTCATCTTACTGTCCTGGTCGCTATCTTTTTGTTCTGCAGAACTTACCCAGGCATCATCATCTTTGACCACGTAAACACCATGGGTCCAGAAAAATAATTCCTTGCCTGGGCTCCAACAGCACTACAATTACCTGAGAATTTCTTTGTAGTGTGAGGGCAGGGACTCTGTGTTATTTGTTTCTGTGCCTCTGAGCCTGGCACAAAGTGAAAAATCAGTAAATGATTATTGATATTCTATGCTCAGTATATGAGCATGCACAGTAACCTTTCTATAATCTTACCTGGTCAGAATTTGGATTTTTGGCCTACTCGTGGGTTAAGCAGGATACCACCAAACGGGGAGCCAGAAGTCCATTTCCTATTACTGAGCCTGCAGCCCATTGTCTGAGCCCCCATTTTGTTCACATATTTTAAAAATGTTTATTTACCGAGCTTTTACTAGGTGCTGGCACTGTTCTAGGTGTTGAGGATGCAGTGGTGAGCAAAACAGGCGAGATCCCTTTCTCCTGGGATTCAAATTGTGGTTGGAGAGACAAAAAAACAAATGACTAGATAGATAGTACATGTTAAGTTTTTGTAAGAGTTCTATAAAATGAAACAGAATAAAAAGATTAAAGAAGCAAGAGAGGAAATTTTTAAATAGGATGGTCAGTGGAGGCATTTCTGATAAAGAAATAAAGAACACGTGCATCTTTGGAGAAAGAGCATTCCAGGAAGAGGAAACAGCAAGGTCAAAGAGCCTGAGGCAGGCCCATGCTTAGCATGGTCCTAAAACAGCAGGGCTGGGTGTGGTTGCAGCAAGCGGTAAAAGACAAGGTCGGGAGTCGGCAGGGACCAAGTCATGCAGGGTCTGTAGCTCATGGTGATGTGTTTGCTCTGTACTGCGAGAAAAATCCAATTGGGAAATGTTGGGCAGATTTGTGGTATGACCTGATTGCTTTTTGAAAGAATCACTTTGACTCTTCCATGGAGTAGATACTGTTGGTGGTTGGGGGAGACGTTAACTACAGATTCACAGAGACTCATAAGCAACCACTGCTGATGACTTAATCTAGGTTGGGAGCAGAGAAAGCAGTAAAATATAGTTCTAGAAATACTTTAAAGGTATTTCTTAGTATGGAACTTTAGCTGATGAACCAGATGTAGGATGTGTGAGAAATAGATGAGGAATGACTCTAAAATTTCAGGCCATTTGCTGAGATGAGGAAGACTGTGAGAATAGCAGATTTAAGGTGGGTAGAGAAGAATCAACAAATCAGAGTTAGATGTTAAAATATAGAGATATAAATAAAGGTATAGATACAGACAGTTATACATAGATTATAGATATAGATATATCTGAGTTGTAATCTTGAGTCAGCAGCAAGATAAATGAGTCTGCAGAATAGGTGAGTTCAAGTCTGAGATTAAAATCTGGGAGTCATCCAAATACAGATGGATTCACAGCTGCAGAATTAGAAGGCGCCCCCAAAAGGAATGAGGAGGGGCACGGAAGATAGAGGTAAGAGAACAGGTTTAGAGGCCAGGAGAAACAATCAGAGGAGATTGGGAAAGAAGCACCCATTGAATAAAGAGCAAAATCAAGAGAAAATATTGTCTTGGAAACCAAGTGAAAAAACAGGTTCAAGGAAGGAGTTATCAATTGTTTCAAATGCCACTAAAAGGTTGAATAAGATGAGGACTGTGACTTTACTCCAGAATTTAATAATGTGCAGGTTATTGATATCCCTGACAAGGGCAGTTTGAGCTAGTAGTGGGAACAAACATGATAGAAGTAACTATGAGTGATTAGAGAATAAACAGACACAGGGAATATGGATAATTTATAAAATAAGGTTATTGGGCTAAGAAATTTTTGAATTTCCTTTTGTCTGTAATTTCTATTGTTTAAAAAAATCGTATCTGTGTTATATACCCTGGTATTTACATATGTTGCCAATTCACAGCATTGAAGTCCAACCCAATATCCTGAGCACTGAATTACCTTGAATGCACTTTATTTTTCCTTTAAGAATTCAGAAGGCACTTTAGCTTTTTTGGAGCCTCAGGGCCACTTTTAGTTGCATCAGTTATCATTGTGCTGCAGAAATGGTGAAGTGTCACTTAATAGAATTCCGGATAACAGAGAGCTTCTTGCATTTATAGTCTTCTTATCTTTTGCTGCATCTTCCATCTGTTCTGTCATTGACCTATCTATCTAGCCATCCATCCATCCATCCATCCATCCTTCACTTATTCGTCAAGTATTGGAGATATCAAAATCCTGGAGTTTTCTCTTTCCTTTAGTTGGAGACATAGATATGGAAACTCTCCTGACCCACAGAAGTCTCCCAAAACAGGTTGCATTAAATAGGCTCTGGAGGCACACAGGTCCAAAGCTATAAAACGAGGAGGAAAGATATGAAGAAAAACTCAGGCATTATAGTCAGACAACTATTTAAATCATAATACCAGAATGAACTTTGTGTTAAATCCATAAACATCCTGCTAAGCACCAGATGCAAAGGGAGGATTTGGAGAAACAGATGTGGTGTCCAGCCTGAGTCAAGAAAAGCAATTTAGGATAAAGTTCTCATGGGAGGGTGACAGAAGCCCACTTTTATATTCTGAAGGTTTGAAGAAAATTATAGGACTTATAGTAAAAAGTAGTCTGCATTAGTAGAATAAAACATGATTAAAGTAATGAAGACCTTGTTATGTGACTAAGAAATAGAGGCATACATTTTTAGTTTTTCCTTTTTTCCTTTATTTCTTCTTTTTCTATTTTTCTTCCCTTTCTGAGTCTGTTCTTTTTTCTCTTACACAACACAAAGAAAAATTTGATACTGTCCATGGTGATGACTTTCAGAGTAAAAACGTTTCCTTTTTAAAGTCACACTATTGAGCTTTAATATAAATTAAACTTTGTTTCTTAAGTCATATATCTAATTTTTTTCCAGAAGACACAGTTATCTTCCAGAAGTGACACTTTGACAATTTCTCAATGGGCAGAAAACATTGCATTATATGATATTTTAAGTGCAAACTTCAGCACAGCAACATGATAAGCACAACGAATACAAGAGAGATAGCAAACTAGAAAAAATGGTTTGCATTTTTTTTGCTCTTTGCTACTTGAACAGGACAAGGGAAATATGGTTTGGGTTTATGTGTAGGGGTTCAGAATCAAAGCCAGTGAAGCAGAAGGAAGTCATACTATCAGATGAAGAGGTTCTTGGCTACTACAGGAATAAACTTTCCCTGCCAAAGAAAGAGGATCCTGCAACTCACACCTGCCTCTCTATCAGACACTTAAGACAATTGGCGCGGTGGAGCAGATGTGCCTAGAGATAGCAAATAGGTATACTTGGATGGGGAGCATAGAGCAAGATAGCTTCAAGTTCTCAAGGAAAATAAGTTGCTGCAATTAAGAGAACTGAGAAGGCTCATTATGTGGGATGCACCTTCTAGGATGTGGATCTTCCTGAGGGAATTCTCTCCCAGAGCCTTAAGGACTTTCACCCAGCTCCCGCAGATTCTAAGTCTTGAAATTGATTTTTCTTCCTAAAATAGATTAGGCTTTCCCCCTGCCTTGAAAAAAAAAGTTTCTAACAGTTATGAGAGAGAGAAAGAGAGAAATAAAGACATATTCAACGTCAGGGTCTGTTTCTGAATCAAAAGGGGAGTAACTATGCTTTGCTGATGGATCCCAAGACTAATTACTAAAAGGTAAGACTACCTAAACTCTACAGAATTCTTTCACCTTTCCCCGTGTACCAAAATCCAATAATGTAAATAAACAGGTCAAAAGACTGGAGTAGCAATCACTTGGAAAAAGAAATGAGCACTTACTAAGCTCCATAGTGCACTGTGCCGTGCTGGGTCTGGAGACATCCCCCTCCGGCATGATCCTGCCAGGAGCAAAGTGGTGTCCTTGAGCCCCAGGTTTCATCTCAACATAGTGGAATAGCATTTCTGAGCTCAGTTGCCATCATCTACAAAACTCTGATACCTCACAGTTTGTTGAAAACATTAAATAGCAATCATATAACTATAGCTAAATTGCAACTTGCTATAAAAAATTGTTAATCAAACTCTATGTTGGCCTCCAAGTTACTCAAAGGGATAATCATCACTGAATCCCCAGCACCTGGTACATTTTTAATATCACAGAAGTGCTTCTTAAAATGACAAGAGAAGTCTTCTTTTTCTTATGGATTATTTTTTGTTTCTGTACCCTTGTGTCCCTTGCTGGTTCCTAGCACCTGATGAACTATTCTATTTTAGCTACAACAAGCCAGGATGAAACCACACAGGCATTATACTCTAGAGCTTGTTCCACCCAGTACGGTAGCCACTATCCACATGTACCTACAGAGCACTTGAAATGCAGCTAGTACAACTGAGAAACCAAATTTTCAATTTTAATTAACTTATATTTAAAAACTCATGCTAAATTCAGTTATGAGAAAACTTCAAGTAGATTTGAAACATCATTGATATGTGAGTCAATGACGACTGCCTATTGTGAAATTTAAACACAGATCAAGTATTTCTAATGAAAATTCAGCATCCCAGTTGAGATGTGCTGTGAATTTAAAGACAAAATGTAACATAAAGAATGTAATAATTGTATTAATTAAAAAATTTTCTTACAAATATAAAAATTATTTTGTAATGATTATATGTTGAAATAATATTTTGGATATATTAGGTTAAATAAAATATATTATGAGAATTAATTTCACCTGATCTTATCTTGTTTTTGTTTTTAAATGTGGTTGCTAGAAAATTAAAAATTACATATGTATCCATATGTACCTTGCATTATATTTGTATTGCAGAGTGCTGCTCAAGAGAATCCCCATTGATGGCTAGTTGTGTCCCACTTTTGATCAATACTCTGAACTTGAAACTCAATTTGAGTCTATTTGAGGTGATGATGATGATGATAACTATGACAACAAAGATAGTACCTTAATCTTACTACTTACTTGAAGTTATGGAGTTTACAAAGCATTTTCACCTAGTGCATTATATTAAACCCTATAAATCACTGTGATGTACTATAAAATTTATTGAGGCTCAGAAAAATGAAGTGACTTCTCCAAAGTTATTGTGCCCATTAAAGGCAGAGCTGATATCAGAACTCGTATGTCTTGACCCTGAAGGACATTTTCCATCTGCTTCATTGGCCTTTCCCTTTTGTTGTCTGTGATTCTTTAAAAATATATCATTTGATTAACATAGTGTATTATGCATAATTATTAATATATACATTTATAAAGAGTCTATTAAACTCAATAGTTGTATCATGCTGAATAGTGACCAATGGTTACAATTCATAACTAGCCCTCTGTTTGGGCCATTTATCAGATAATTTATTTTTTCCCACAAAACTCCAACAAAAAGGTTCAGACCCTAGCACTTGAATTTGTCATAACCCTCTGAAATGAATCTTTCACTCAGGCACTGTCAGAGAACCTAAATGACAGAGACCGGGGATTTCCTTCAGCCTAGCACTCATGTGGCCTGACCATCCGGTGACCTGCCTGCCAGAGAGTGACCGTGTGGCAGAATTTAGTCTGAGTCTTGTTTATGTGACATGTAATGTTCGGGAATGCTTTTAGAGAGGGTACAAAGAGGGAGAGTCTTCTTGGGAGCCTCTCTCTCTATCATCTCTAGGAATAATTTTATAACCACATTCTTTAGCAGACATCTCATAAACTGGCAAGAATGAAAAAGGAAAAGAATTTCTAAAAAATAGGGCAACAAATGACGAAAGCAGATCCAAATTGTCTCCAATACCTCCCATGTGCTGTGAGCTTTCCTCATCTCATTTAATTTAAACATAAAATAGCCTCTTGAGAGAGATATTATTACCAAGAGGCCGAGAGTGGCAAGCTGTAAGATGGATTCCATCCTAAGCCTATCGTATGGCCGGCTATCTTTATTTTTCCTTCTGTCTAGAAAGTGACAATTGCAGTTCATTGGAATAAGAACTAGGCTTTGAGGCAGAATTGGATCCAAATTGTAGGCACAATAATAAGATTTTTAATATTTATAATTCAAAAAGATTTGTAATAGTTAAAATGTAAATTACGGGCACGATATTCAATCTCTACCCAACATAGACATCATTGTACATTTTTTCATTCATTCATTTATTCACTCATTCAACAAGTGGTGGCTGATTGCCAAACCCTGTGTGAAATTCTTGCATGTTGTGAACACTAATGAGATGCATGTATAATAGTACTTTATAAAATAACAAATGCTTAAAGCTGTTAAATTTTATTTTTTATTAGTGATGGTGCAATAGTCTGTGGTAGTGTGGAGAAATACTGTTACCTGCTTCTGGCTGCAAAGATTAAAGGGATAGACACCCTCATCAGCCAAAATGACCCAGGTCAGAAGCCACTATGTCAGTTTAGGAAACTTCTTCCTCATTTCCGCATCATGTCTACAGCCTTAACTGTTTGACCTCTGACAACTCCTCTCCACCTCCATTGCTATTGTTTTGTTTGTCTTGGCTGTTAGAAGGGGCAATTGTGATAATATCTTACCTTGTTCACTGACCCCGACCTTCATCTGTTCTCCCCACTGCTGCCAGAATCAGAACCCCGTAGCGTGGGCCCAAAGATGATGATCTGCCTCTCCAGCTGCTTCCCACTCCAGATACACTCAGCTACTTGCAATTTCCCAAACAAGACAGACTGATTGAAAGCTCCGTGCCCTGAGCATGTTTCTGTTGTGCCCAGAATGTCATTTCTCTGCTGCTTCACCTAATGAGCACATCCTGATCTTTCAAAAGTTATCTCAACAGCTACTTCTTCTAGCTTATATTTTCAAAGCCCTTACCTCCAGCACTTAGGTTAAATTGACCAATCCCTCATCCCTCTTTGTTATCCTTAAATAAGCATAACATATGCTGCTACTCCAGCACTACCAACACCTAACTGCACTTTTTTATTTGCACAGTCTTACCCTACTAAACTATACACTCCTTGGGATAGAGGACAGCGTTTTATTCATCCCTGGTGCCTGGCACACAGCAGGCACTCAGTACATGTTTACTGAAAGAGTGAATTAATAATTATCTTGTCATTGTTTCAGATCTTTCAGTGGTTGCCCATTCTACACAAAATAAAGTCTGAACTTATTTCAACGCTGTACTAGGCTCTTCCTCATAAGGTTCTTGCATAATGTAGTTTCATCTCTTGCTGTGTCCATACGTTTATTCACAATCCCTTGATGCTAAAATATAAGCAATTCCCCCAATAGGCCTTAGGATTTCAGGCTTCCAGACCTTGACTCATCCAAGTTCACAGTTGAACTATTTCAGGGTCTAGTCAGTCACGTCATCCCTTCACTAAGGGCCAGATGAGAAAGGGCTTGTGGGAGCTCTTTGTTACCTATAGATCTAAAGAGAGTGGGTGTGCTAAAATGTAGGCCAACCTTTAAAAACAGAAATCTAAAATGTTCCCGGACCATTTTATATACCCCAGGTCTTGCCAATTCTCTCTCTCTCCAGATGAAGTTCTCTAAAGCTTCCCTGGCCTCCTTGGTGCTCAGGATTTTTTCTGTGGATGCATTCAACTCTGGCTGTTTTCTAGCCTACCTCTAGCTGAATCATAAGGTCCTGGCTGGAATCTTAGGTTGCAAGTATCACCCACCTTTCCTTTCTCATTTTGACTACCTTCCTGTCTTTGTGACCTCCTGGTGCTATCCAGGAGGTCATTCCCCATGAACTGTGTGAGTACTCAGACATGAGAAGGTGTGCTTTATAAGAGAAAAGACTGGGAGTGACCTTTCAGCAAATCCCTCACATGCAGTGAGTTCGCCTGACATTCCCCACTCCACATAGGCTGGGGCTGACACAGGGCAGTACCAGCATCTCCTCTGCAGCAAAGCATGTAATTAAATGCTCTATAAAGAGTTTGTGGACATTTAGTTATGGGAATAACATCACAGAAATGAAGGTTGTCTTCATCTTTTTTCTTCAATCTAAAATGGCTTGTTTTCTACATCTGTTCATTAATTCATTTTTCAGGTATTTATTGGGCCCTGAGAGGCCTGAGTTGGACATTTAAATAGGCAGATTTTGTTTTTCAAATTAGGAAATCTCTCATAAATAATTCTATCAGCTGCAAAGGGCGTCCCTTTAATTTTACGGTGAAGCAATGGCTATTCATTCTTCCACCTCTCATTTCTAGTCTCTAAAATTCCCTGGTATGTCAGTAACAGGCTGAAGTTTCAGGTCAACTTAATTTTCATCCAGCTTTGCTTTTCCAGCCCCTCTCTGCCAGCCTTTTTCTCTGAGCCAATTACTCAGCAAAGTCAGAGGCCATATAGGAAGCTCTGTCTCTATCATGGGATGGGCTTTGGATTGGATTGTGTCGCCACTAGGCCCAGTGTCTAGTGTGCCATGGATAAGCTCTTGGCAGAGATCAAGTAGCTTCTAAGCCACAGTTTTCTCTGCTCCCTAACTTCTCCACTGTAGCACTTTTACTTCCAGAAGACAAGGCTGGTCCCTTGGTGTCTTTGCTTATTCTATTTACCTGATAAGACAATGATTCTTCCTGGAACCCAAACTGCCATGAAACCTGTGCAACTCTCACCAGTTGATTGTTTTCCTCTCTTTAGTGTCTCCTTAATCTCCTAGCCAAGACTGCGGGATACACGCTGTTGTCCTCAGAACAGCACCCCTACTGGATTGTAGTTGGTGCCTCTACTTGCACTGCCTCACAGGCCAGATTTGACATTTCTCCTGCCTCTGTGTTCCTCAGGCACAGCTGTTGACATCTGCCCAAATCGTGCCAAGGCTTGCGTGTTGACTAGACTCAGTCTCACAGAGCCAGGCCCTGTCTCATTTAATTCTAGTTTCTTCTCTCTCCTCACTGTCCTTGTTGCCAAGGCCTAATTATGTCATACAGCAAGCCCACTCCAGCTATAGACAGGGGCCACTTAGAATAGTTACCTAACTTTTTCCATGGGAAAATATAATCCCTTTTATATGTCATTTTTATCTTTGATATTAAAAATTCTAGCAGAATGTTCTTCAAATTTGCAGACCCAGGCATATTCATAACAGTGTTCAATTTTTTAAAAAATCCTACCCATTACTTATTATCTTCTTGTTTGTTTTGTTAAAAAGAATGCTTTAAATGGCCACATATATATTTATACACACACACACACATACATACATGTATACACATACACACATTTTAAATATATGGAAAATAAATATTTATATATAACATGAACATAATATATTTATGATATAATATTACTAGTACGTATTTGAATCCTTATTTTTTAAAAAATCATAGTGGAGAATCAGTAGAGCATAAACACTTCTGTATGGAATATACAGCAATGTTATTTCATAAAACCAACTTTAAATATTTCCCCAATTCAAGACTACAATATGAAAAATTTGACCATACCACATATTCATGAAATATAAAGGACAGCCAACAATGTTCAAGTAATTTAAAGAAAAGGAAGCAAAAGAATCAGCCTTTGCTTTGCCTCAGGAGGCACAGACAAATTCATAACAATGCTTAATTATACACTTTGCTTCAACTCATCCTAGATTACATAGTGAGTATGATGCTCCCAACAGACAGACTATTTCGTCTAGAAATAATATTCTACAATTCTACCACCTAGAGGGTACAATATATAACTGCTCATATAGGAGGCAAAGATGGTTCTTCCATTTGTCAGTAATCATACATCTTCTACATTCTAAAAATCAGATTGGAATTTTTCAAAGAACACTCTAGGTTGTCACTGTTATGCTAGATAGTACATAAGTGTCATTCAATCCTGCAAGAACATGATACTATTCCATAAATACACCTGAAATGGAGTTAATGAGGGCTGATGGTCAAAGTCATTATTTAATAATATTCACCATGTAAAATAGCTCTATGTGTGTGTTTATTATATATGCTTTCCTTGAAGTATAATTGGCCATTTCAGACTACATTGTTAGAAATTCTATGTGGCTATAAGACACTTAATTTCTCTAAATCTCTCTATTATGAACATTGAGTGAGATAATGCTTATGAAATACCTAATAAGAATGTGACAAATAATAATAACTCAATAAATGTTATCTACTTTTCTATTCTCTTACAAATGAAATTTGAAGGAATCTCGACAGTAGTCCTTTCTAGAAGCAGAGTTGTATTCCAAGAATAAGTCTGGTTTGGGTGGACATACCACTATATTGACTTAGTCATCTAGATTAATCCTACAGTCCAAATTGGTTTACAACCATCCTGGCTGCTTTCACATTAGCTAATATGTAATATCGTACTATAATGATAATAATGATGGCTTTCATTGACTGATAATTGTGCATTTTCTCTACACCTAAAAGCTTTTCTGAAAGGTAGGAATTTACTCCCCTCATTTTGCAAATGGAAAGTTTGGGTACCATTAGATTAGAAGACATATCCAAAGCTCTACAGCTAGCAAATGCCAAAGCTGGTAATTAAGCAGGTGTGCTGGCTCTTAAGCATGTGCACTTCTATTGCACCACATGGCCTCTCTTTTGTTTTCTTATCTCCCCAGTCTAAGAGACAGGACCTACTTTGTATTCATGCTATTATCTTTACTGCAAGATACAGTTCCAGGCATAGAGTAGATCCCAAATAATTTCATGAAGAAAGAAAGGACTGTTCAGTCCAACTAACCATGTAATTCATTTCAGCTCAGCAAATACCTCCAAAGGTATTGCAATAGGCTTATAAAATTCTCATTATAAAACTACCATGTCAAATAAGAAAGGTTATTTTAGTTGTAATTCACCTAAAGTTCTGGGTTATTTTTCTCAAGGAACTTGTAACATACTGGAGGACTTCATATGTGTAATACTCAAGTATTCCAAAACTAAGCATAATCAGCTAAGAGTGATGCTTTGATTGTGTATTGGATTCTGCTTCTGGTGGTCAGAAAAGCACCCATGGGGGAGGCAAGATCTGACCTGGACTTTGAATGACGAGCAGAATTTCAGTAGATGACAATAGGGCAAATGGCATTCTGAGCAAAAAGATACACTAGCAAAATTGAAAAAGTAATTGTATACATGAAAGTTGTAATTTAGGCTAAGTCACGGACCTTCAAAACATCCAGAAATGACTTAAGCTTGCTTCACTGAAACCCAAACTAACCACAGAAGCTGAACATTTATAATTCATCTTTAAGAGTCAGAAACAATGAACAACTTTTATCAAAAAGTTTATCTTTATCTCTGTCCTTACAAGGAATGACAGGGAAAAGTCAGCTGCTATCCTTGACTTGCATAGAACAAGCTGAATGCGAATTAAATGGAAAGAGCAGTAGGAGTTGAGCCCAAGGAGAAGGAGAGGAGAGAGATCAAAGAAATCCTTGAAGTGTTAATTGCAATCACTGACAAAGAGGGAACTTGAAGCTGAAAGTAAGATGATCTGCTATAAATAGCCTTTAAATGCAGAATATTAGAAGGTCAGCAGATGGGACTCTAAGAGGTGAAAATTGCATATAAATTCAGAATAAGAAATAAGGCTATGTGATAAATTCAGAGAAACAGAGGTAAGATGAATCTAGAATTAAGATATAAATTTTCACTTTGTGGGTTTAACTAGTTAAATAGAAAGAATATGGATTAAACCAGCTCTCTGCAGAAGGAATTAGAGAGTAAAATGACTCCTAAACCAAAGCAGAGAGATCAGAGAATTTGTGGAAATGGAATCATAGGAACAGAATGTTCTTCTAGGAAGGCAGGGCATATAAAGAAGAATGTGTGAACTATGGTTTAAAGTATTTTGAAGTTCGCATACTGTCTGTAGCTCTCATTGATGGTGTGACTTGTGGCAAGTCACATAACTTCCCTGAACTTCAGTTTCTGCCTCCGTATACTTGCTGTAATTATATTCCAAGACGCAGTGTAATATTGTAGCCTTCAGAACCAAACTGCTGGGTTCAAACCCTTGCTCTGCAATTTACCATCTGAGAACTCTGGGTGAGATAATTAATCACCTTGCCTCATCTTCTTTATCTTTAAAATATAAATGATTACCTATATGTCACATCATTCATAAAAATCATTTCCAAGGGGTGAAAGTCAAAACTATAAAACCTTTTGAAAGTGATATAGATAACATCATTACAATCTCAGGATTGAGTAGGATTTTTTTCAACAAGAAACAAAGGTTATGTATCATAAAGAAAAAGATCGATAAGTTTGACTACATTAAAATTAATTATAAAAGATTCAGTAAAGAGAGTGAAAAGAAAAACCATAAACTGGGAGAAGATATCAACAGCTCATATAAAACATAAAATACTGTATTAATATTTAAGATAAAGTAAAAAAAAGAAACAACTTACAAATCAATAAATTGATCCAATAAATGTATAGGGAAGAAAGAGAGTTATTAACAACACAATCAAGATAATGGTTCCTTAAGATAGAGCAGAAGAGGAAGGGGGTGTGCGCTCTATTTCTTAAACTGGGTGATGGATACTTAGGTGTTCATTTTATCATATTCACATTTTATATATTCTTTTGTAAAGATATGCATTTCTCAGTACATTTTTAAAAATAGACATTATAATCAGTACATATTTCATAAGGTTGCTATGAGGATAAGCAAGTTATTTAGAACAGTTCCTGGAAAGTGGCAGGTACTTAGTAAGGGTTAACTATTATTATATTGAAACATTAGAAACATTATAGGCACCTAATATAAGGTAGCTATTATTTTTAGGCTATTGTCTCATGCAAGAATATATTAACAGAGAGAAAGTGGTCTACATGGAGACCAGAACAAAAGGAAACTACCCAAGGGAAGGCCTGAATCTCCACTTGGCACATTTGTACCCACAATGGAGGTGGTTTTCACAATATTGGAGGTCTATTATACCCTCCTGTATGATACCCATGCAATCATATCAAGTTCATATAACAAAGGCTGTTCTCAGAGAATGTGCAAATCAAACAGCATCAATATCCTGCTGCTTTTAGTTTTATCTCATTATATCTATTAATAGAGAAACATCCTATTTTTGTCTCAACCGCTCGTGACCTCAGTTAGTGGAAGTCACAGCCTCCTCAATTCAGAGAGCATTAGTAAAGTTGTGTTTCTAGACCAATGAAGCAGAGGACCCGGGTCATGATCCAGCCCCAGAGATGAAGCCCGACCTGAGCAGCCCAGCAGACTCCTCTCTGATCTGTCCCTAACTATAAAAGATTGAAGAAAAAAGTGAAAAATATTTTGATAAGAGACTGTGTTCAGGGTTCTTGATGCTGATATATGACATCTCTTGAGATCATTTCAGTGGACTAACATGGCCACCTGGAGCACTGCCTTGATAAGGATTCTGAAGTATTGTTCAGAGAATTTAAGTGAGTTAACCACAAAATGCAAGTGTGTTATATAAGTGTAAGTTAAGCACACATTACATGATAAGAATGATACTCTCGAGAAACAGGCTATTTGGTCTAGTAATAATATGCTAGATTGTTAGCCACAGGAAAAGGCCAGACCTGGAGCAGCAAGTGGGCCATGAAATAACATGCAAGCACTGATCCCCAAACCAAAGAGGGGAGTTAGTTTGTTCTGTGTTTGTTTTGGAAAGACATAAAATGTCAAGACAAAAAAGACAGCTATTATCAAGAAAAAATAAGGACCAGGCTTGAGAATATCAGCACCAAAGAAAGAAGTTCCCAGGGAACACAACACTCGCTCCAGGTACAACTTAGACCATGAAATGTGGAGTAAATCCACCTACTTCTGGGTTCTAGGTTTAGAAAGAAACAAATGATCAGAGAAACCACACATGTAAGTAAGATTTGCATGTGAATATGATTACAGAATCTGGACGTGAATATCTATCTGTGCTCAAAGATTGGCCAGAATTATCAAAATGTGAAGTTATCACCAAAGGAATTGGTAGAATCTATGGAAATGGACATTGTAATAAAGTGAGAAACTTTATGCTTTCTCACCATAATATGATAGTAGTTGAAATTAATTTCAAAAGCTAAAAAATTTGACAGAGATAAATAGAAACAGATCAAATTCCCATTAGAGCAGATAAATTGTTCCTAATGGTAAGCAGCTTGATAAATAGGAGAGAAGGCTCTCTCTCCTCTCAAAATATCTGAGTGGTAACACTTGGTAATAAATGGCATAAAAAAAAATCTCCCAGGATAAGGAATAATGTCTCAAACTCTAAACTTGTATGCAGAAATTATAGGAATCTTGTATAGAATTTTAAATGTGAAGAAATTGAAGTAAAAGCATACATAGTGCCAAAAGTAAATGAGGCAAGTATGATAACTACAAGTTGATAAAGAAAGAGAGAAGGTAGATAGATAAATAGACACACAAACTAACATAATCTTCTTAGGCAGAAAAAAAGAACAAACATACAAAGAACATGTTACAAGAGAAATAATGAATAAGAGTTCACTTTAGAATAGTTTAAGGAGTAAGATAAAGCGCCTAGAAAGAATCATTCATTCATTCATTGTTGTAGTTATCCTGCAGAACCAGGATGGATCCTCACCCCACATTTGCTTTGGATGCCTAGACTGATGACCAAGCACACACTGATCCCTACTCCCCCAAGAGAGTATAAAAAGATTTATTACTTACATAATGATCTTTGGGAGAACAAGGTGGACTTCCTAAGCTGGTCCACAGATGGCTTGACAGGAAGGGAGATTGGCTTGGGGTTTTTAATTGTGGTTAGGGCTGGGGCTGAGACAAGTGTTCCCACATGAGCCAGGGATTTCATGGTTTTAATCTTCTACCTGCACCGTGGGTGGGAGCAGCTCACCCTTCTAATCAGTTTGCCCAGATGTTTGGTAGAGGGTGACGGGCCCTAGGTGTAGGCCGTGCAAAGGAGGTTAGATATTTTTCTGACTAAAACTGGAAGGTATTGGAAGATTGGGGGATTTTTGAGCAATCAGAATATGATCTGATTTACATGCTTAAAAGCTTGATTCTTTTGCTGCTATATTGAGAATAGAATGCAGGGAACAAGAATAAAAGCAGAGACATTAGTTGAAAGGATTGTACACCAATCTAGGTTGTGTTTACTTGGCAAGTAGCAGTGAAGGTAGTAAGAAGAGGTTAAATTTGAAATATATTTTAAGAGTACAACTAACAAGATTTGGTGACAGATTACATTTAAAGTGTGGGAAAAATAAAGTAGCATAGAATGATTCCAAAGTGTAAAGCAGGGCCAACGAGGTGAATAGTGGATTCATTTCATGAAAGGAGGAAGACAGCTGTTGGAGGCAACAGGAGGAATTGTATTAGACATATTAAGTTTCAGATACCAGTGAGATATCTATCTAAGTTGGGAGTCAACTAGGCATTTGGATATACTAGTAACAATACACTAAAAAGAAGTCCATACATTTTAAAGTCATCATAGGGTGAAGACCAATTGAAAACTAACAAAAATTTGACAACACATGTAAAAAGTCTAGTACTTTAACTTATTTTAGCAACACTAATCAACAAACGTCATAGGTTTGTTCAAAAGAAAAAGTGCTTAGGGTGAAACTGAAATCCCTGCTCAGGTCCATTAGCCAAGAACTGAGGGGAAACCCTTTGCTATGCTGTCCAGTCTAATTGAGATCATTGCTGAGTTTTCTCAAACTTCTGGGAATGGCTCGGAGCCAACATTTGGCTGCACTTTTAATGGCATAAGAGCCAAAGGTAATGACCAGTATGATGAAACAAGAGACGTTAATAATGATATTTAAATAAAGGTGAGAGAGAAAATATTTTATCAAGTGGAGATAAGAAGGCTTATTTATTACTGACTACATGATTTGGGGTAGGATCTTATTGCATAGTCTGGCAAGGAAACAAAAGACAAGATGATAAAGTTAACAGAGAGCCATAAACTTAAGATAAGAGCATATAAATGTTAAGGTGGTAAACAGGGAAGATTTTAGGTTTTTGTTGATTAAAAAACCTAGAATTTTTCTCCTTGTGATTACACTATTCTGTTCAAAGAGAGATGATGGACTATATGAGGATGTTGCATTAAAGTGACCACATGTTTAAAGCTCTTGGGTATATAGAAATTAATTAAATTAGGAAAGATCATAATGTTCAGGCTGCCTTTGAAAATCCCACTAAGATTGGCTAGTAGATGCTTTCATGGGAAAAGTTGTCTACCTGCTTGCTTTCTTATTTACATGCCACCCTTCTCATGACATCAGAACTGTCATTCAGAAGCAAAAATCATATTTTATTTCTCCCATTTTTCAAAAACTTTCTTAAGGTCCTCCATTATCTGATAGTAGACTTTTTTTTTTTCATATCCAGCATTCCACTAATTATGTCTTATTATTTATATTTCTACTATGTAGTCCTTCTCTCATGTGTTGCTTTAGCCTTTTGGAAAACATTTTCTTACAAAATTATTCTCATCCTTCAAGACCTAGGTTAAAAGTCTTCTCCTCTGAGAAACTTTCCTTGATCATCCAGACATAGCAAGTCTGCTTCCTCTGTTTTTCTTCAGTAATTAACCTTGATCTCATGAGCAAGTACTATAGCTTTTATACAATCATTAATGTCTATTTTTGCCGTGATAAGTTTTAATATTTCTTTAGCCCTTAGTAGAGTGCCATGTTTGCTACATTCAAGAAAGTTTCGAAATCATGACTTTTTAGATGTGTTGCCAGTGCCTGGTATAGAGTTAGGATTCAATTAATCTTAGTTCTTGATAGCAATACCAATAATTTTAACACAAAACCACAGGGGCTGAGTTTTTTTTTTTTTTTTCCTTAATTTCATTTTCCCCATTATCTAGCTATGAATTGAAGTATGACCCAGAAGTTTGGGGCAAGGGTCTAGTCGTGACTAATAGCATAGTCAAAGGATGAGCAAAACATAGGTGCCTACACATGGATGTAGGAATTTTTGAAAAAGCTTCTATTTCCTTATCTGCATTACATAGTCAGGTTGCAAGATTTGAAGATTTTAGACTTGAATACAGGAATATTATGGTTTAAACATGCCCCAAAGTTCATGTGTTGGAACCTTAACCCCCGGTGCAACAGTGCTGAAAATGGGACATCTAAAAGGTGAATAGGTCATGAGGGATCTGGCCTCATAAATGGATTAATACCATTATCATGGGAGTGGGTTTTTTATGAAAGCAAGTTTGCCTCCCTCCTTTTGCTTTCTTGAGCTCTCTTGCCCTCCTGCCCTCTGCCAGGGGATGATGCAGTATGAAAGCCCTCATGAGTCCCTTGATCTTGGACTTTCCAGCCTCCAGAACTGTAAGAAATAAATCTCTATTCTTTATAAATGACCCAGTCTGTGGTATTTTGTTGTAGCAGCACAAAAAGAATTAAAACAAGGGGTAATTTTCAATGTGTGGTGCATCAGATAGCCTATAATGGGCACTTATAAAGTTCTTGTTTCTGTGGGAAGTTGCTGTGAAGAACAAATGATTTTTCTTTATAGCTTGACTTAATTTCATTTCATTGATAGTTATTTGTTCCAAAGCTGACAGGCATTATTTTTATGCTTACTCTCTAACAGTGTTCAGCTTTATTAAAACAAACTCTTCTCCAGGAAAAAATTATTTTAATGGGATTTTAGAACCCCATGTCACATAGAAATACAAAAAAATAAATCTTTGGTAAAATATAATCCTTCCTATTTAAAAAAATAAATTTTCTACTCTTTCATTTTTATTGTTATTTTTGGAATGATGAGCCACTTGGGAACATTTTGAACTTGCTGGAATTTAATGTGTCCATCAAGTAACTGTGTGGTAAATGATCATTAAAAGATTGATGTGGTAATTTCTCATTTTGCTTGCATACATCATTGAGGCTATAAGCTATTGGCTGCAAGTTTACTCCTCATTGTGAAGGTAGCTTAACTCCTGAAAAAGTTAATGAAGACAAACAAGAAGGAAGAGAGCAAAGTATTAATTGCAATGTAAAATCTGTAGTTATTTCTATGCTGTTGGGGGAACATACTGTTATGAGCTAAACTGTGTACCTCAAAATTTATATGTTGAAGTTATGGTTCCATTTCTGGTAGATTGGAAAGGGACATAATTCATTTATGTCTTTAAACCTCAACTATAAGAAATTAAACACTGAGTTAGAGTAATCATAGGACTCTGGATCTGCTCATGATAAATAATTGATCGTGGACTAATTGATTATGATTCCAAAGCTATACAAGCCAATGAATGAACTGCTTTGATTCTTTCCAACTACAGATGACTGGTTGGTTGGTTTTGTTCTATGCCCCACTTAAAAATCAAATTTCAGTTTGTGCTTTATTTTCTTCTCTCACCTACTGTCTGGGTTTTGGACATTTTACTACTTATAATCTACTTTTGCTCAGGGAGAAGAAGGAGAACTAAACTCAGCCCAACTTATTCTTGGTTAACAGCTATGCTAAAAGATTTAATTTTAGTAAAAATGGAAATACTGGCTTTATCAGTGTGGTCAAATTATTGAAGCTATAAAATTAATATAATATTAATTATAGCACTTGTAATTAAAATTCACTGTGTGTATTGTGTGCCAGTATGTATGGGTGATAGCAGAAGTCTAATTGTCTAACTTAATCCTTGTGTTCAGGCACAATGGCTCACACCTGTAATCTAAGTATTTTGGGAGGCTGAGGAGGGAGGATCACTTGAGGCCAGGTGTTCAAGATCAGTGTGGGAAACATAGTGAGACCTTGGCTCTACCAAAAGTAAAAACAGATAAACATACATTTTTTTAAAATTTCATAACAACCTTATGATGAAAGGAAGTATGAGGGGTTGAGTACCTTGCCCAAGGTCTTCCAATTTGCAAGTGATGAGTTGAAAATTGAATTGGGGCTTTCTGACTCCAAAGCATATGAGTTCACCAAAACTTGCTGCTTGCTCTATGGCAAGGAAAGGCATTGAGAGCCACTAAAAATATTTCAATAATAGGAAGACATACACCTATTTGGGACATCACTGCTCAACTGGAGAAGATTAAATGCTAAACTGGTCACTTATTTCAATTCACATAAAAAAATGAAAAAAATTGAAACATAATTCACAGACTTTCTCTTATTTATTTCCCTGCAAGCCCACCTAAATTTCTTTCTTTTGTGAAATAAAAGAAAATGGTGATTTAGCCATTACTATAATTACTTTAAGCAAATTGGTGGCTTTTTAATCACATTTTTTCTAGCTCTTGGAAAAACAAAACAAAAGTCCATCTGATTTTTCCAGAAACATGATCTTTTAGTGTTTTAAGGTTCCCAAGTAGATTATCTTCAAATGTGAACACTAAAAATATACTACTTGGCAAAGCTAAATTTATATATGAGAGCTAACCTAAAAGTTACCCAGCACAAGTAAATGATCAAAGGGCCTGTTTCTACTAAACTGTGTTTACAGAACAAAAATTCCTACTTGGTTTTTCCTTACTATAAATAAACTTTTTAAATATTAGCATATTTTCTTAATTGTCATTGCAATCATGTTCTCCATTAAAATCCAAATCTGGATCATGTGAAAATAACAGTGTAAGTAAAGTGAGTCTTATTTCATGTGCTCTGTGAGCTAAGTATAGTTTTACAAAAAGCGTGTTCTTCGATGAGATGGTCACTCACAAAAATGACCTCAAATATGATGTGAAGATCCCCAAAACCATGTGCAGAGAAATTTAATGAGCATTAATGATATGCTAAAAGAGATGCTAGACTTGTTAGCGGAGAGCAAGGATGTTTAGATCATGCTAATGTTAAAACCTAACAGATTCCCTAAATGCCTTTCATGTTGAGGCGAGATTCCTGTTTCCATGGCAACCTGCAGTGAGTTAAGAAGGGTACTGTTAAACTGTACAGCAATTTTGCTTAGTTTCTCTGAAAGAAAAATGTCAGAAGAAACCATTTCTCTATCCATGATTGTAATCAGAGATCCTTCACTCCCACCCACAAGCTTCTGCTGCTACTCTTGAAGAAAATATTAGAGGCAGTAAATCAGAAATCTATCTACATAAGTTATAGACCATTTGCTCGGTCCAAAAAATCATATTTGAAGCACATTAACATTGGCAAATCCGTAGGAAGGGATCAAAACAGATAGATAATGGTGCCAAATAATGAGGAGGAGAAATAATGAGAAAAGCATCTATGTTGCCTTGATTCCTAGATACTGCTTTTAAATTTGTTAAAACAACTTTCTCTAGGGGGTAGTGCGTTACTGTCCTGTTTTTGAAGCTCTGCTATTCTGTACATTTTAAAGGAATGAAAATATAATGAATATTTCTGTTGTTCTGCAAGGAATCCAAATCAGAGGTCTGACAAGGGATATCCACCCACATGTTTGTTTCAGCTTTTCCTAATTCATTCATTATCCTGCTCAAAGCTCAAGACCAAGCGATCTCACCCAGAATGACAGAGGCATCATGTCCATTGGCAATTATCCCAGACTATTCAACAGGGACAGTGTAACTGAAAATCAAAGATCCTGATACAGGGCATCTGCTAGTGATAGGAACTCACAGTCAGTCAATTTCTCAAACCAAACCTATATTGCTATATCATAGAATACTTGTAGCTAATATATATTGCACACCTGCTGCATTCTAGGCATTACACTAGTTTATATGCATCATCTTAATGATTATCGTAAAACTACAAAACATAGGGATTATGAATATTATCTACAGTTTTATAAATGAGAAAATTGCCAAAGTAAATTGCCCAACATCATACTTATCCTAGGAAAAATTTTAAAGTAACCAAAGGTAGACTTTGAGGCTGCCTACCTCCCTCTTAAGTGTTCTTCTGTAGTTTAAAAGTAAATACATATATGTTTATTTACTTATAAAGATACACCCACATGCCTTGAGGAGTCATACCAGCAATTTAACTGGATAAAGCAGTCTGGCTGGCCTGGAGAGACAATAGAGCCTGGTGAGGATTTATCCGGATGGAATTCACATGTCCCAGCTGCTGCTCAGCTTCTACTCATGTTTGTCATGTAAGAATGTGGGTTCAGTGTGGCTAGATTTTCTTTCTTTTCAAGACAACCCACTAATCCAAATTTTCATATGAAATATATTCATTTTTAAAGATGAGTACAAAAAAAGAAGTATGAGAACCAAGATAAAGATCTGCCCAAGACTACCTGATTGTTTTCTCTGTGTTAGGAATTAATCATCCTTCTCTCCAAAAACAAAAGTAATTTCAAAAGAGGACTTCCCCATCACCACAAAAATATAATCCAAGGATAAAATTTAGCCAGGAAGTAAGAGTGGTAAAATGTCAGGTATTGGTGAGACTTTCTGGTAAAGAAAGTAGAAAGAATAGTTGCATGAACAGCATCTGGGGTAGTGCCCAGTAGATTTTTATTTCATTTGCTAAATTTCTCATAGAAACTTAATGCTTTCCATTTTATTCCTTTTTCATACCAAACAACTGAAATAGAATGGAATTCTATTTGCTCCTTAATTAAATGCAATAACATTTTTTAAAAACTTGTTCTATAATTTTGTTCTGTGTGATGATGCAAGTGGCAAGTTTAATTTCATTCAGCTGAATGCCAGCAATAAACACACAGAATAGAGATGAGTCATTGAGATTTTCAAAGCTCCTGCTCTTGAAGTTACCCACTGTGTCAAGGGTGGGAACATTGTCTAAGATGCATACTTCCCACAGCAGTAGGCCCTCTCATATAACAAGCAAGAATGAAGATGAAGATATCCCTGAAAAATGTTTACTATTGATTCCCTTAATACATTTACCTGTGACGACAGAAAGACAAATTACATGACAATTTCTATGTACAGGAAAGAAAAAAAAAACTTGTCCCCTGTTTTAGATTAACTATCTTATTAACATGCCAATGAACAATAAAATCCCCTCTTAAGAAGAGAATATCGATAAGCATGTTCAAAACATTTCTTAGAAACTTTCTAAAGCAGTGTTACCGTTACATTAAATATCAAAAAATCATTTTGTTGGAATAGTGATGTTAGATGATTTCCTTATTATTTTACTACAGTCATTAGTTGACCAAATGAGAGACCCACGAAAGTGAGCATGATCATAAAAATAAATTTGAGTGCTCACAGTGGTCCAGCAACACATGTAATAATTTCTAAATATGGCCCCACATGATATTGCAGAGATTTTTTTTTCTAACTTTACAAAGCTGTGGGAGACTGTAAACCAATCAAGGTCAACTAGCATTCTGGCATTAATAGCAGACTATCAGACCTAATGACTCTTTGAAATGCAAGCACATATGGGTGAAAGTAAAAATTCGTTTCTAGGAATCTGAATTTGAGGGCCATGGCAGGGAATCAGAACAAATACCTGAATCTCCATTTCCCTTCATTTGCACACTATATTTCCCATTGTTCACTGTTACCTAACAAAAATGATGCTAGTGATACTAGGCAATAAGGCATTCATTTCTTACTACATATAAGACATGGTGCTTTTTATAAACGTTTTCTCATTTAATCCACAGAAAAATTTTGAGAGGCAGAAATTGTTATCGTCATGGTACAGAGCAGGAGACTTTCACCCAGAGAGGTTAAGTGATTTGTCTACGCGCCTAACTGGTAAGGACCAGAGCAAAGAGATGAAGCCACCGTTTTTCATACCAATGTCCACACCATTTCAATATTATAATCCCGCTGTTACATTATTATTGTGGGACTATGAATGCAGGACTTCCTTGGATGACAAAATGCAGAATTCCAGAGAGCTGAATAGGCTGAGCAAGCCACTTCATTGTTTGGGGAACAGCTTCCTCATCTGTAAAATGGGAATAATGTCTTTGCCTTGCCAATTCCATAGGATTATCACAAAGATCAAAGGAGTAAATATTGGTGAGTAAAATTTGAGCAGTAGAGATTGCCACAAATAAATTGTTAAATGGCATCACTGGTTCATTCAGTCAGTTAAACAGAAGAGTATTTATTTTGTAGGGGGAAATAAGTAATATTCATTTTCTCTTATGATTTGACTTAATCCAGGACAAACAAGGAAGCTATGAAGATAGAGATTGAGATATGAGGATGAGAAGGTGACAGTGTGGAGAACGTGGCTCGGATGTGTGCTAACAATGAAATTCCTATTTTTTCCTGCACCATAGTCTAGACCTTTGAAGAAACAAGCAGGGAAATTAGAGTTTGCAGAGAACTCCCTTACTCTTCATTAGCAACATCCTGGCCTTGGGGAAAAAAAGCAGAAAGAGAGGGAATCACCCAAGTATAGGACTTCGGTTTAGATGAGCTACACTTGCTATAAAATCATGGACAAAAGGCTCTCCCCTACCAACTCTTTTTGGGAAAAATAAGGGATGGGGCTAGTGGTCTGGAGGGTTTAGGGATAAGTGCTCCTAAAGTAAATCAGATTAGAGTATGACAACTATTTTCAAATGGTAACCTAAATCTCAACTGCTATATTTGTTGTGGGATTATAGGTCACTATTTCAGTCTCAATAAATACAAGTAATAAACACTAAAATTTGACAAAAACAAATTATGAGACAATTATGTTTAGAACTATAAAAAGATTCTGCTTAAGACAAAACTTCCCAGGCTACATTGCATTGCTTGGTTTGCCTCTGAAGTCCCCATAACTCATCAATTAAATATGTTGATATTTATTGTGCACCTGCAGTATACATTGATTTTATTCCTCTTCTGTAAACACACGCAAAGGGTATGCTACAAATAAGAGTAGGTGGAAATTTAACTTTACTGAGAGCCACTTAGAAAAGTTTTGACTAAAAATATTGCAGAGTAGTGGCCACTCTGAATTTGGTTCCATTTTTTCTCTCTACCCTTGTTTCCCCAAGCTGCCTCTCACATACACACCCTAACAGGCAACTTATGCCCCAAGCACATTATACTTCCCACCATCACCCAAGAACTCCAAGCTCCTTCATATGTCCAAACCTTTGTATTTCCAGTTCCTTTTGCCCAACAAGTCATAATGTCTCTTCATGGAACAGTGAGGTCTTGCTCATTTCTCAAGATTGAGCCTAAGGATTACTGTTTCCATAACGCTTTCTAGAATTCCCAGAGTGATCCCTTGTATTCCCAAACAACTTTGTTCATTTCTCTATTATAGCATTTTTCCATGTTCTGTGTGTAGCAGGATGTCCTATATGAGTACAAACTAAGTTAGGCTATGTGCATTACTAGTAGATTGAGGAACAAAGTTTGGACATTTTGCATGAAACTTTTGGTCTCGGACTAAAAGAAGGGAAATGTCTTGTTTTTATTTCATCTGATTGTTTCAAGTTCTTGAGAGACAAATAGAAATGGAAAAAAATGAAACATATTTCCCTGCCTAGAAAAATCCTTTGGATAGGTTATTGGTTTTTTAGAGAGATGAGTGAAAGTCATGGCTGGAGACTGTTTTTCTGAGAGTCTGTGAGACCCTGGGCAGCACTGGCTGTGTCACATATCCTGTTAACTAAATGCAACTCAGATAAAAGTGAGGGCAATTTCCCCATTTCACTCTGGTACAGGAAAGAGGAGTGGTGTGGGGCCATCATCAAGGGTGGCCATAGTAAAGTTCCTACAAGCAATTTTATTGGAACAGGACAATGCTATTCCTTGCCTCTTGTGGCTTCCCTTACAATAAAGTCCCCATAGGTGATAGATCAGTTCACATACTAGAAGAAGCACTCACTGAGTATTTCTAGAAATCCTTGGGGGTATTTTGCAAGAGGCAGAAGAATCTTCAGTGAATAGGTGGGAGAAAGGGCAAGTCTGGGAATTTGGGAGAAACTGAATTACATGTTCTGTAGAGCATTAAAAGCTTAGCACACAACTGAGTAGCTTTCATTGCCAGTGTGATTAATATTGTAATTGTTTACTTGTATGTCTATTATTCTTATAGGCTGTGCACATCTTCTGATCAGAAGCAATTTCTAAATACCAATTTGTGCACCTCATCGAGTAGTCGCTCCATGAATGATTGTTGAATGAAAGAATAAATGGGTATAGATTAAATCAAAGCACAGAACTGATTGATGCTTTGAGCAATTATTGTTTGCAAGCACACATATTTTTCTTTTTGTATTATGAATCTTGTAGAGTTACCTAGAATGATGGCACAGCAAAGGGAAATTGAGAAAACTGCTAGACTTGAACATCTTAGCAAGGCAAAACAACCCAATTTAATCTACATTCATATTTTGTAGGGCACACAATTGTTCTTCACTATAAAAATGTGCTTCATCCACAGAATAAGAGTAGTATAGTATTTAAAAGTAGAGTGAAATTGGTTGGGTTGAATCTTCAGTCTGCCACTCTTAAGCTGTGTGACATTGGCTGTCCATATTTCAACACTCTCATTTGTCAAATACTAAGAATAAAAATGCCTACCTTGTAGGATTGTTATGAGTATTAAATATTTCTGATTGAAGTGTTTATAGCAGTTTTTGGCACATGGTAAGCATTCATCAAATGATAGCCAGAGTTGATATTTATTTGCTGAATGCTATTTCACTTTTTAAGACCTTGCCTTGACCCCAAAGGTAGTAACTGTAGCCACTGACTCAGGTCTAGACTTCCTATACCTCAGTTTCACTTTTGTAATATTGAGGCTAGGACTGGATAGGCATAGTGAACATTGGCAATAGCACGTGTTAAAATTTTTTGGTAGGAAAGTGTTTTAAAATACTTTACTGCAGCCACATTCCTGGTTTTATGAAAAAAAATGTCAAATGCTTTTTCCAAACTTTATCCTTGATCTTTTCTTTTCTGTTTCATTTTAACACTGCCCCTACTGCTCATGGTTAGTGACCTCCTACAGAGACACTGGTTTCCTAGTGATGCATGTACTCACACAGTTGCAAGCCCATAAATTGACCGATCAGTAGGTGAGAACAACTCGTTCCAATTTGACCATTACTCAGTTCCAGGGAGTTGCAATTAGAATTTTAACAATTGCTATAGGAGAGAACTCCTAGGGAAAAGGTTACAAAGAAGGGGCACAGAGATATTTAGGAAACACATGCAGTTATAATTAAAAACAAAAATTTGTGTTAGAAAACGTATATTAAGTCAAGAGAACAGTTCTTGCTCCCTGGCAATGCGCCCATTTCTTCTGCAGGTAACATGGGATGCTGTTGTTCCTCTGATGGATCATGTTTTCGTAATCATAGTGTCAGTCCATTTGAAAAACCTTTCTTTGAATCAGAGCGAGGTGGTTATAAACTCAGCAGAAGTCATGGCGTTCTGGAAAACGTCAGGCACAATAAACACAGGCTTTGTAGAGGATTGGGGAGGTGTGGTAGCTAGATTTCAGTGGAGGCCAAATGAGTGCACTTAGTTTTGCAAGTAAAATTGTTGTGCTCATCAGTCACTTTTGTGCATTGCCTTTTCTCTGCAAAGCATGATTGTCAAGAGAGAGAATCCAAATTGCCATTGTTATGTCAGTCTTGTTTACCTTAATACTGAGACTGTAATTTATCTTCATCAGGCTATATTTACAATATTATCAATTATTACAGAATATAGCAGGCTCTCATTATTATTGGTTTTATGGTGAGACCATGTTGACAAGGGGCCCTTAAGAAATTTGAACATTTGGAAAGAGATGTTTGCCTTTTGCTGCATGACTAGTTTTCTTTTTATCTAATTTCTGACCATATCACTTCAACATTTTCAAGCCTTCAGTGGTTTGTCATTTCCCTTAGGAAATGTTGTGAAGATAAACTACAGAAAAGTTGTAAGATGAGATACAGGGAACCCAGTTAAATTTACATTTCAGATAAACAATGAATACTTTTTTAGTATAGGTATTCCCCATATATTGCAAGTGTTACATGGTATATACTTGTACTAAAATATTATTTGTTTCTATTTTTTATCTGAAATTAAAATTAAACTGGAAGTCCTGTACTTTTATTTTCTTAATCTGGCAAACCTGCCTAGGATGAAGCTCCTAAATCCATAGCCAAGCTCTATACAGTGTTTCTTTCATATATGGGGCCAATCTCATTAAAAGCCACTTACACTCTACTGTTTTTGCTTCAACCATATTTGACTTATTTCAGTTCACTAAATATGTAGTCAGGCACCCCATAATGACTTTTTAATTGATGACAGACCACATATACAACAGTGGTCCATAAGATTATAATGGAGCTGAAAAATCCCTGTCACCTAGTTACATCACAGCTGTCATAATGTCCATTGCTCATATGATTGTGGTGATGCTAGTGTAAATGAACCTACTGTGCTGCCAGTCATATAGAAGTCCAGCACATATAATTACGTACAACACGTAGTACTTGATAATGATTATAAATGACTGTTGTTGGTTTATGTATTTACTATGCTTTAATTTTTATTGTTATTTTAGAGTGTACTCCTTCTACTTATAAAAAAAAAGTTACCTATAAAACAGTCTCAGGCAAGTCCTTCAGGATGTATTCCAGAGAATGTATTGTTAACAAAGGAGATGACAGCTTCATGTGTGTTATTGCCTCTGAAGACCTTCCCGTGGGACAAGATGTGGAGGTGGAAAATAGTGATATTGATGATCCTGACTCTGTAGGCTAATGTGTGTGTTTGCGTCTTAGTTTTTAATAAAATGTTTAGAAAGTAAAAACCACAAAATAAAAAAATCAAAAATAGAAAACATTTATCAAATAAGTATATAAAGAAAGAAATTATTTTTGTACAGCGGTACAGTGTGTTTGTGTTTTAAGCTGTGCTATTACAAAGGAGTGAAATTAAAAACTTAAAAATTATATAAAGTGAAAGAGTTACAATAAGCTAAGGTTAATTTATTATTAGAGAAATAAGTTTTTGTTTTACAAATTTAGCACAGTCTAAGTGTACAGTGTTTATAAGGTCCAAAGTAGTGCTCAGTAATGTCCGAAGCCTTCACAGTCACTCACCACTCACTCACTGTCTCACCCACAGCAACTTCCAGTCCTTGCAAACTCCATTCGTGGTAAATCCCCTATACAGGTGTACCACTTTTTAAATCTTTTATACGATATTTTTATTGTACCTTTTCTATGTTTAGATACACAAACACCATTGTGTTACAATTGCCTGCAATATTCAGTATAGTAACATGCTATACAGGTTTGTGGCCTAGGAACAATAGGCCATATCACATAGCCTAGGTCTGTAGTAGGCTATACCATCTAGATTGGTGTGAGTACATTCTATGACGTTCACCAAACAACAAAATCACCTAACGATGCATGTCTCAGAAAGTATTCCCATTATAAGCAATGCATGATTGCATTATATACTCTGCCATGCCTTCGCAATGTTATTCCCTTAGCCTAAACCATTACTGCTTTTACCAAAATCAACCAATACTATTTCTTTGCCAGCCAACTAATATTTGTTCAAATCTTGAAAAGGTTCACCAGGAAGACCAATTATGTAGTTTTGTCTTGGTTCCAATTTTAGTGGATTGAAAACCCTGTCCTGAGCTCTAGAGTTTGGAGTCAATTGAGAAGTAAGCCATAAAAGACAAATAGAAAGAATTCAAAATTGACTAAAGAATATGATTATAAAATCATATTCATATAAATTTGAAACCAGATGGACTTCTGCTACTCTCCTTGGATTGGACCTAATTTTCCAGATTGCAGGCATTACGAGGCAAGACAGAAGGGCTGAGCTGAGTTTAATTCTCCTTAACTGATGAGTCAGACAAGTTACTCTTCCTTCCTTGAGGCTGGAGAGAGACTGAGAGGCTTCCTTCTAAAACTTTCCTTCACAGGAAGTTGAGCGGAAATTCTCTCCCCTCTCCATCCCCCTTGGAAAAATTTAGGCATGTGAAATAAGTGCCTGTGCCCAATGCCCTGAGACTTTTACTCTTTCAACTCACTGAGTTTATCCATTAAGTCTATAGTCAACTATCGGGGTGGCTAGTTCACTGATGGGAGAAGGTTAAGATGGTTGGTATCTTCATGAAGCCACTTTACTGTATCAACCACTGATCCTTTGAGTTCTTCCCAGGCAACTGGTGGGTAGTTTAACTTTTGCCTCTAGGAAAGTCTGAAATGGCCCACAATTGAACTAACTTTGAGGTTCTGAATCCTGAGCAGAAGGTACATTCTTTATTTAGTTTTCCATTCTCATTTACAACTAGCCATGTTGTCCAGGAATTATCCTAGAAAAAAAATCCCAAATGTGAATAAAGATCATCTCCCATTATTAAGAATATGGGCAAAGAGTAAAGCCCAAAAGTCACATCTCTTTTTCTTTAAATGTTAAGAGAAAATAAAGTGCAAAATTCTTTAGTCATGATTGGCCTCTTCTTATTCTGCTCAGTCTGACTTGCAGGCATCCCCAATGTGATGTTTTGGTGGAGTTGGGATTGGGTAGATAGCCACCTGGGCTGTCTTCTATTAAAGAGTACAGTTTCTGAGTCATGTTCAAAGTGGAGTTAATCCAACCTAAAATCTCTCATATGCCATATTTTTTCTAATATTTGGACACAAACGAATATTATAGCATCAACCCCACCCTACAAAATTTACAAACTCAAATCAATCTCTAGCCTCTACAGAAATATTATTCTCAAAACCCAGTACTCTGTACAATTCAGGCCCATGTTATTGTTGTCAGAAATGAGGGCAGATACCAAGTAGCTGAGAGAAAAAGGAGAGATATAGGGAACATTGGCTTTAGAGCTTTTCCAGGGTGCCTGTCAGTTCATTTCAGTTATGGGAAGGCTACAGTCTATGAAATTAACTCCTATAAGGAAAATATTTCACAAATTCAATTGTAGCACTATGCTGGCTATTTATAGAGGGAGAGTTTGGGGGAAGGATCCACTTGTGCACACTATCTCAAATCCCAGAGAACAGCATGTGGGACGTTCCTGCCCTCTTTCAAAGACATTCAAACTGAGCAAAAGTGGCAGCTTCAGTCACTAGATCTCAATAGACAGGCTTTTCGTTCCCATCTGGCACATATAAAAGCTCTTTTTTCCATTTTCTCTTCTAAATTCCTTGCCTTTATGGGTTGGAGGGCTGTGTGTTTTGTCTAGTAACATAGGCTCCACGCTTTTCTTGTGGGCAGGCATTTTAGGCTTCTGCCATAGCAGTCCTTGCCACTGCCTCTTGCTATAAAAATTCTCTGACATTTGAAACCTGTCTTCTCCACATTTGTTTATGCTAGAGAATCACCATGCACTTTCCGGCGCTTCTGAAGCCTGTGCTCCATGGGCCCAGTGGGCACCAAGATAGCTGCCATATGCTGCTCAACACTTTGCCTTTCCAAGTCCCTTCAGAGAAGAAACCCCAGTCTTCTCTCTAAAACCGCAGCTGTCTTTTTCCATCATTTGCTCTTCATCATCCTCACTGACTCAGAAATAATACAGCTATCATGTTCTTTAATACATTTTATCTTCTTGAATTTTTATTTTTTCCACTGTTACTGTTATGATAGTAAGAAATAAGCATATTTTATAACAATATGTCCTTCCTTGATTTGTTCAGCAAGCTTGACTTCTAAAGACTGAGTATTCTGGATCCATTTCTCCTTAGCTCAAGGGTTTACAGAAAATTCATGGAGTTGTTTCTCCACATCAATCCAAGAAGAGACAGAGTCCCCATTCCTGTCAAGATTAATTGTTAATTAATAGAAACCAACACACTTTTGTGGTCGATACTTTACTGTAAGTCTCTGTAATTTAAAGCATGATCAAGGCTTATGTAACTAACAAATCAGAGTGCTAACCTGAGATGACTTGGTAGAGGGCAAAACGACAGGGGAGGCTACGGCCAGCCTACATTAATTCTTGAGTTTAGAGAGGATATGTTTCCCACTTAGCCCTGCGCCATGAGAAAAGCAACATAAACGACAAAATTTGGAGCTCCTGAGCCTGCATCAATGGTATTGATAACAAAGCTGCCCTATACCTGACACCAAACACAATAATGTTCAATAACTCTTAATGAACTTAGCTGCCTTTAGAACTTAAAAGCCAGTCTATATTCTTTACTGAGAAATTCAGCAAATGCAGGGGAAAAAATTGTTTTGCCCATCAAGACATGAAAAAGCCTATGTATTGAAACTCTGCCTACCTTAAGGTGATGTTCAAATAGGATGATACACTCTATTTCCTCTATTATCTGACCCCTTAGTTTTGCCTTCTTAAATCAAGTGAAAATTAGTCACAAAGACCTGCACTGCCCCTGATTATAGTCTCCGAAGTGTCACTGTCCTCAGTTACCAAGGACAAAACCACACATGGCTAAACTTTCAAAGTACTGCCAAATTTCAGTGCCTCTTCAGTTTTAGTCCAAACCCTCTATCTCTATTTGCCAGTGGGTTAATTTGATTCTTAAATGCTGGTTCTTTGCATTTATTTCTCTGACATCTGGCAAAGACATCAAGATGAAAGGATGGAACACTGATAAATACTGTTTATTTTCTGTTGTGAGTTTAGAATCTATTACAAAGTAAGGCTGGGGCAGACAGATAAATATCAGAATATCAGCCCAATTTTAATTCCTTAAAGCTGATTGGAGAATATGGTGTAGCCTGGATGCTGAAGTCTGAATTGAACCAACCCTTCACTATTTCTGGCTATCTCCCTGCAGGGCCAGAACTCTTATGCTGAACTAATCTCCTAAAGAAGTAAAGACCACGGTGCACCCTCTCTTGAGGTTCTTTATTTAAAAGAGAATGAGAGGGATTGAGCATGCTCAGTCCAGCCCCACTGCAACTCACCATTAGCCAGTCATTCCTTTGTTGGGGAAGAAGTGAGTGAGGAGGCAGAAAGAAGATGAAAATAAAAGGAGTGAGTCAGAAATTAAGTCTCTGGCTCCAACTTCCCTGACAAAGTCAGTGCTCTTTGTTACGAGCTTTCTAGCAGCTCCAGTTCTCATTTTACTTGTCTTCTGAGATATAACATCCTTGAAGGCAAGGATTCTGTTTGCTTGTTTGTCAATATATCCTTGGCAACCGCCTGGCACTCAGTAAATATTTGCAGAATGAATAAATGATAGCATGGGCTCACTAGTGTGGAACTCTGGCATAAACCTGGGTTGCAGCAACTGACAATGGTATTACCTGGAGACCCATATACAAGTCATTCTTTTTGCTCTCTTTCCCTAGCACAGGAGAAAATAGAATGGCTCTGATATAAAGATATCCACCATGTCACTGTCCCTATGAATCCTATTTCTGGCAGTGCAGAGTATCACTGTATAGCCCCAGGGACCCATCAGTCATTTTTCTTTTCTGTTCCTATGCAGTGGCAGCAGGATAATATTCTAGTTATCTGTCTCCTGAGACTACTGAGTAGTTCTCAGAAACATCACCCCTCACAGAATGACATGTTAACTGGGTATCTTCAATTAAAGAACGTTGCATACGATGTTTATTTTATTTTATTTTTCCTAAGCCCTATTTTTAGTGTAAACTTGCAACTCAAAAGCTTTCACATTGGTGGTCAGATACTCTAGAAACTAGTTTTCTTAATAACCATAAGTATTTTTAAGGTAAATGGTATTGACAACAAAGCTTCTTTCTTTGCTCTAATTTTGTGTGGAAATGATGGCAAAGAGGATATACGGGAAGAAAAATTGAATAATGAGGTTGTTACAGAAGAGAACTCCTTACATTCTTTCAAAGGACGGTAAGAGAAATCTGTAATAGAAAAAAATTAAATAGATCATACATAAAATTGGAGGAGAGCATTCACACTATTCATCCAATAGCTGATATGATGTGATTGAGGTTCAGTGAGGAGTGGGCTGCCCTGGATAATAATTACTGAGAGTTATAAAATACTCACTAGGTATTCCAGACATGGTGTATTATGCTTACTGAACATGATCACAATCATCTTATATAAACTCTGAATCAAGTACTATTATTCTTATTGTACAAATGAGAAAATTGAGATCCAAAGAGGCTACCTAATGTACCCAAGGTTACAAAACTAGTAATATGCATCAGTATTGTGACACATGTCTGTCCATTTCTGGAGCCCATGCTCATGACTAATAAGCCATGATGCATCCAAGATACTTCAAAGAGAAAAATAATAATATATAGAATGTTTGGACTAGCTGTGATTTGGGGATTAAGGGAGAAAGCAAAACGATGGGTCACCAAAAATTCATATATAATTCTGTCCTGTTTACCTGATAGGGATGAGTTCCAGCAGGAATAAAGAGTGTGTAATTGCTTAAAATTTCTGGTGCCATAAGACCCTCAGTGAACAAGCATGGAGGCAGTACAAATATTTGGAGTGGAGCATAATATTAAAAGGACTTGTCAGGATTGGATGAAATGAGAGCCCAAAACTCTAAGTAGAAATAGTCCGAGGGAAGCTGTCCACCTATGTCCTGTAGCAGATGCAAGGATAAGGGCTCCTGTTTAAGAGCGCAGGCTGGTCCTGTGGGCTGTCCTTGCTCATCAAGGCATTCTGAGAGCAGGGAAGGTTGAGCAGGGTCAGTTGATTTGAGAGGCTCTTGAGTTTAAAATGCAAAATCTCTGAGGTCCCATCACAAGTACTATCTTCTAATGGAGTCATGTACACCCTACTTAATAGTACACAAAATAAAAGTTGTCCTTCCTCGTGACTTATTTTTTATTTCTTTTTGGATAGTCCTAAGGTCTTGATGATGTTAAAAGCACATGGAACCATGTCTGTAGTTTTTAGATATTTCTGCTGAGTTTCTCTTTTAAGCCTGAGGTGCTATTTAGCTACTTATATGGCCATAAAAAGTAGACCAAATTTAGGTAAATGTATTTGATAATAACAGCATCAAAAACTATAAACCAAGGAGAGATCTATCCAAAGAAGGCACAGAGCTAGAAAAAACGTGGATTTATTTATTTTTTGTTAAATATATGTGTTCTGAGAGGACTACACTTTTTTTTTGTATTTTTTGAAAAGGGCATTTTCAGAACACCAGAGTTAAAACAGACATTAATGTAACCTCTGATAGAATTCAAAAATACTTTGTACAGTGTCTTGAGAAGTGGTTCTGTAGACCCTTAGAAATTGAAAACCCTGTTGGATGGGGAGATAACCAATTCCTCAAATAGCTTTTTGTTTTTTGGGGTTATTTTTGTATGTTTGTTTTTGGTTTTTGGAGCTGGTCTGAAGTTCTTTACATCAATTAAAAACAGTATAATGCCTCTTATAACTTAGGATGATTAAACTGAAAAAGACTTTAAAATTCATTTGACAAAAGCCCTTTGTTTTAATAAGATGTTCACTCATCCACTCTACAAAGAGATAGTATGAATCTACTATGTGTTCTATGGTGTTCTTCATACTAGGGATATAGCAATGACTACAATAGACAAAAGTCCCTAATCTTGGGGCACACTCCTAAATGGACTTGTTCACAGTCACACTGTGCAGGAAGGAAAACAGCCAAAACTTGGATTGCCGTGCTACATGTTGTCCCTTCATTCTGATTGTCCTCTCCTTCTGCATTTTCTTGTTATGTCCTGCTCAATATCAAAACATTGTATAAAGTCACTGACATTTTCAAAATCAGTCTCCTATATTCTCTCGGAGTCCTTTCAATATTCTATGATAGTATGTTGTATTGTTTTATGCTATCTCTATATATTCATCCCCTCTAGTAGGTCTTGGAGTCTGCAGTTATCACAATTCATTTATATTGTAACCTTTGCATCTTTCTGAGTGTTTTAATTGAATATATTAGTGAATTGTTGGATATTACCTTTTTATTTATTCATTTATTCAATAAATATCTATTAAGAACTCATTATTTGCCAATCACTGTACTAGGTTCTAAAGATTCATAATGAAAAAGACAGTTTATAGTCTGTACTGAAAATAAGACAATGAACAACAAATTAAATAAAGTAATTAGATGTTATACTGGAAAGTAATAAATTCTATGTAAAAAAGTTGATCAGTAAAGGGTTTCAGGAATGTCAGAGTCCAGGAAGCAATTGTTATTTTAATGAAGTAGTCAAGGCAGGTCTCACTGGGAAGGTGACATTTAGGACTTGAAGGAGTTGAGGGTTGGGTCTATGAGGATATGGAGGAAACAGCAGTCTAGCCAAGGGAGCAGCCACCACAGAGATCCTCAGCAAGAGTATGTCTAGTGAGTTGCCCGAACGGTGAGGTCCTGAGTGGCTGGAGCAGAGTGAGAGAAGAGCAAGTGGTAGGAGATGAGGGCAGAGAGATAATGGGGGAGATTCCCAAAGCCTTACAAATCCTTGTATGGACTTTAGCTCTTACTCTTCGAGTTTAGGGAGCCATCCGAGCATTTTGAGTGAAGGCATGATGTGGTTGGACATAGATTTTAATAGGATCCCTCTGAATAGTCCATTGAGAAGACCCTTCATGAGAGCAAGGGAAACAGAAAAGAGACCAGTTTGGAGGCTCCCGTAATAATCTAGTAGAGAATTGCTCCCTAATATTTTTGGCACCAAAGGCCAGTTTCATGGAAGACAATTTTTTCATGGACCAGGGTGGGGTGTGGGAGATGGATCTAGGATGATTCAAGTACATTACATTTATTGTGCAGTCAAACCTCTCTGCTAATGATAATCTGTATTTGCAGCCATTTCCCGGCACTAGCATCAGCGCCTCAGCTCCACCTCAGATCATGAGGCATTAGATTCTCATAAGGAGCGTGCAACTTAGATCCCTCGCATGTGCAGTTTACAGTAGGGTTCACACTCTTATGAGAATCCAATGCTACTGCTGATCTGACAGGAGGTGGAGCTCAGGCGGTCATGTGAGGGATGGGGTGTATCTGTAAATACAGATGAAACTTAGCCTGCCTGCTGCTCACTTCCAGCTGTGCATGCAGCCAGCCCTAACAGGGCACTGGACTGGTGCCAATCTGCAGCCTGAGGGTTGCGGATCACGGTAGTAGAGAGATGATGGTGTGAGGTAATGGCAAAGGCTCTAAGAAGTGGCTGAATTCGTGACATAAAATTGCTCTTTGGAAGTGATGTGATAGATGATTTTAAAAGGATGATTTTAAGATTTTAGGCCTAGATGACTGATGTAATGGAGTTGCCATCCATTAGAATTTGAAAATGCAATCAATGGGGCAGGTTGTGGATAAGGTGGTTGAGGGAATAGTTTTAGATATAAGTTTGAGATACTTATTTGACCTCCCAGTGCAAATAATATGTAGGCAATTTGATATAAGGAGGAAGCTTGGGGGAAAGCATTGGGAGAGGAGGAGATGATCCTAGCAGTGTGCATGTGTGTGCGTGTGTGTGTGTGTGTGTGTGTGTGTGTAGTATCAACATATATGTAACATTTAAAGCCATGAGTCTGGATAAGTTTACCAAGAGATGAAGTCTAAGCCAAAAATCAAAGATAAAAGAGAAAGTTTAGTGTCATAGTGTTAAAGAAAGAGAGGAAAATGTGAAATGGTCATTTAGGAGAAGGGGAGCAGTGAGCCAGAGTAAGGGAACAGTATGATTTCCAGGCAGCATTAAGGGCACACCTAAAATTCCTGGTCATGAATCTAAAGTGAGACTAGTTAGCGTGGTTTATGTTTTCCTCCAGCCACATTCAGTTGCATGAGTGCAGTAAAACATAGACGGAAAATTGGGTTTATTGTTTTTGACATCATTAAACACAGCCTGCATGAACTCTAGCTATTTGGGGAAATGCATGGATAGCTAGTATCAGGCTTACATGTAAGAAAAGAATTGTCTATGTTTCAGAAAGTATATTGGTTACCCCTTTGAATGTAGAAGGTGGCACTCTAAGTACATAGGTTCAAAGGATACAATTAAATGTACACAGAGAAAAATGTACTCTGCATGAGAAATTACCAAGTTTTTGGTCATGGAGAAGTAGAGAATGAAGAGTGTGCTGGTGAGAGAGCACGTCGGCAACATAGTGGGTAAGGAGGAACACAACTAAGGAAAAACTTCTGGTGGCCAGGCGGCCAAGAAGATTCATAAACAAAAATGACCAGTTTCCCATTATCAGTTATTTTCAATATTTTAGGATAATACAACCCAGTTACTCTAACCATTCAGTAATGTCTGTGATACAAACAAAAACCTGAGTGAATGTGAAGAAAAATGAAAGGAAAATCAGAGAGGAGAGAAGAGAACAGCTACAGAAAATGAAACGTGAATCAGAACTCAAGAGAAGCAGGAACTTGGGGTAAAAAGTATCTGGGAGGACATAAACCCACAGGGGTGTGCAGAAATACTAGAAGGACATTAGACAGAGTTTGTGAGTTCAGGCCAATTTTTAATGCAATTTTAAACAATGGCAAGATATCAGCTGATGTTTTAGTTAAATAATCATAATAGCTATCATTTTTGAATGCCTTTTACAAGCCATACATATCTACATCTATACCTACTAGGAATAATTTCTTTTTCATTATAAGATCTTGCAAAATAGTTATTATTAAGGTTTTGTGATACTAAAATGTCTATTTATTTATGCTTTATTATAATTGACAGCTGCTTTGCATTTGATATAATTTATCATTTTTTGTGAAATGCCATTATTAAATTGCTGACTTATCTTATGTTTGATATTATACTAAATTAACGAGATGCAGCAATATTCTCATTGTATAAGTGATAAAACTGAAGTTCAGAAAGGTTAATTAACTTGTCCAATCTCCCATAAATGACTGAGCCAAGGATTTAAACCTAAGTCTCTAGGACTCTAAATTTCTGACTGTTTCCTCATGTAAATTCTGGTTATTTCTTCCACTATTTCAGAACCAGTCCTGATTCAGCCTAGCAAGCCTAATTCCATTTGCATATCCAGGAATACATGTTCATGTCATAAAAGCAAAACATTCTCACACAGCTACAATTCATCAGACTAAAAAAATCTTGGTGTCAGCAGTGACACAGAATGCCTCTCAGTGGTAGAGACAAAAACAAGTAATGTAGCTATCTGATTTATTAAAGAAAGCAGAGGGGGTCACAAAGAATAAGATAAATTCTGAAGGATGGAAAGGAACCTTGTTTTCTTAGTGAAGCAGAGATATGGAAAAAAAAATCAGCCAGAAGTAACTGCTGCATTTGAAGCACAGAAGTGAAACAATCAGTGAAGAAACAAAGCAATTCAACCAAGGTGGTTGTCCATGTGGTGGAACAAGTATTTGCAAAATCATTAGTCACTCATGATATAATCTCAACAAACCTTTCAATAAGATGTGGATCTATATCTAAGATCCACTTCAGCAATCCTGGGATTCTTATGTTTTCCCAAAATGCACAATTACAGTTTGGGTCCTAGACTCAAGAATTGGTGTCCCAGGTCCAGAACTGTGGCAGACAAGGCCAGGAGTTGACTAAAACTGGTATTAGATAGGTGACAGAGAAAGTAGAAGGAATGGCTAAGTCACAGGAGAAGGGGAAGTGGGAGCAGAGCCACTGCTTGCTGAATTATAGCAGTCAGCCAAGGGAAAGAAGTAGCAAGTAATAAAACCAGAGTCTCTGGGGAAGAGCTGTTACTGGAAATATTATGGCAAGGAATATGCAAAAGAGGTAGTGGTAGAAGGTTTAGAAAGCA
This sequence comes from Eulemur rufifrons, assembly GCF_041146395.1. Classification (NCBI taxonomy): domain Eukaryota; kingdom Metazoa; phylum Chordata; class Mammalia; order Primates; family Lemuridae; genus Eulemur; species Eulemur rufifrons. The sequence goes on from NC_090990.1 coordinate 52,964,892, forward strand.
AATTCAGGACAAGCTTGAAATAAAGAGACTAGTGGCTGGCCAATGGCAAACGGAGCATAAAATTAACTGAGATTTTTTTTAACCACTTGCCTTCTGTATCTTGTAAGTTTTCTTATCTTTAGGAATCTCTCACTACCGCTAAGACTTGATGATGCCTTAGGTGCTCTACTGATAAAAAAAATTTTGATCTGCACAATTCCTAACTATATTTCAACAACTTTTGTCCAAACTGATACAGCATCCTAAACAGTTTTGTCCCAAAGGACTGGTAAGGTCACCTGAACTTCCCACCTCTGAGTATAATACCATCCACAATTTACACTTCCACCGACAGTATATAAAAGTTACTGCTTTCCTGGTTGCTACATACACTCGATGTTAGCCAAGTTTTAATTTTATAAATTTGTCAGGTACAAAAATATGAGGCTGAACAGCCTTTCATATGTTTATGTTTTTCAGGTTTCACCTTTTGCTCATGTCCTTTATCCACTTATCTAATGGGTTGTTTGTCTCTAACTGATTTGTAGATTGTCTTTATATGGGCTGAATACTAATATTTTATTTGTTACATGCATTGAAATACCTCTTCCCAGTGTATGGTTTCTTTTTTAACTTTGTGAGATCAATTTAACAATATGTCATTTACTGGTATGTTGTTTTTTTCCCACTTCATTCAAGAAATCCTTTTCTACCTGAATATAATTATGGTTTTTCTCTTTTAAAAGTTTTCGAGTTTTGCTTATCATATTTTTGCCTTTAATCCATCTAGAATTTACTTTTGTATGTTGTATAAGATAGGATACTGATATTATTTTTCCCATATACAGTATAAATTATTATCTGAGTGCAAATTAACTAATATCTCACTATTTCCCACTGATTTGAATCCATAACATTTACAAAGTCCCATATATGCATGAGTCTATTTTTCCTTCTGTATTATGATTAAGTCTTTTTCCTGATTTTCAAAGTCCTCTATAATTAAATCATGTAGACCTCAGTTGTGTTTCCTATACTACAATAACAGCACTAAACCCACAGAATCAGAGACTCTTAGAGCTTGAAGGTAATAAATGGTATAATTAATCTCATTATTTAATTTTATAGATGAGAAAACTCAATCCCCAAGAAGATAAATGAGTGCTCTGGGTCATACAAGCTGGAGGTGGTAGAGCCAGATCTAGAAATATGTTTACTCTTTTCTCTCTGCTGTGTCTTATCCATAGAACCAGTGCTCAGTAAATACTAGAACTATTTTCTTTTTGAATTGAATGACAACATGAAATGAAATGGAGGAAATATGATAAATATGATTTGTTGAGTGCCTGCAATATATAGCAATGTGCTAATATTATTTTAACCCCTGAGAGTGACTTGCCTTTGGACATTGTCCCATCAATTCTATTAATAGTTTGTGTGCTATTTTTTCTGCCTCTGTACCGTGACTGATAATTCTGAAATTATACTTAGGTTCTATTCAAAGTTGAGTCCAACATTTCTATAGTACAACTTTCTCCAACATGCATAAGAAAGAGCTTTGCAAAATCTCTAATTATCTATATGTTTATACTCTCTCTATATATGAGAACTATGAAAGTAGAAATTCTCCTTAGAAATTCAAACTAAAATTTCACCTACTCCTCCTGCTTCCATTTACTTATTCCACAAACATATGTTAAGAACCCACAATAGCATAGATTAACATCATGAATAACCTTCCTGTCCAATAGGATCTTACAGTCTAATTGTAGAATTAGGCTCATGAACAAACATTTGTAATTCAATTATAGTAAGTGTCATGAAATAGATAAGAACAACAAAGTTATAGGAAAGCATAAAAAGGTCAGAGCTGACCATTCTACCTGGAGGAGTCCAGAAAACTCATGAGTGAGAGCATATGAACTAAACTAAAATGACAGGAAGGAAAACAAGTATTTGTGCATGGATATGGATGTTGATATGGAACATTATGACACAGAAATTAAAGAAAATTGAAATTTTGTGTTAGTTGGCAATATGTCATTTTTTTTAATTCCTAAGATCTCACATTATGATCAGTATCACTCAGTATTTATTAAGCAGTCGATTAGTTTATAGGCACTGTGCATGCTCTGGGAATATAGGGATAGACAATACAGATTTTGTTCCTGCTTTGAGAGGTAAGTTTCCTAAATAATTTATCATTCAAATGAGTAAGTTTTGAGACTGAAAAGTTGGCCTAGTTTTGACTTAGCAAGTTCGGACTCAACTTTGAATAAAACCCTACTAAATATAATCTCAGAATTATTAATATGAGTCATGGTACAGAGGCAGAGGAAAGAGCACACAAAGTTGACATACAAAATCAACCATCACAGACATTGAGGAGATTCTGAGGTTAAATCAGTAAATTAGTAAATTTAATTACAGCTATAATATGTTTAAGAAATTGATGGGGTTCAGGACACACTACCCCAAAGTATGGCACCTTGGCATTTGACAAAACAGCAGAAGCAGGAAGGTCACTGTCATGTTTTCCTGGCTTTTCTCCCCTGAAGCAGTTCATAAAACCTTTATTCCAGAGGCACCCTCCCTATACTCGGAGGTAAGAAACATTCTTATCCTCAAAGACACAGACACATCAAGAAGAATCTGAACAAAACAGGCTTGCTAAGTTCCTCCAGTTAATTGCCATTAGATCATGTGCCCTTCATCCAATGGTACTTCTGCACTGTCCACTCTTCATTACACCTAAGCATAAAAATACACAGGTTTCCCTATTTCTTTGGGTCTTCCTTTCTCAAGGCTACCAAGTCACGTAAAGCTTATATTAAATCAATTTGTATGCTTTTCTCTTGTTAATCTGTCTTTTGTTAGAGGGGATCCAGCCATGAACTTTGTGATAGGTGAGGAAAAGTATTACTTTTTTCCCCCTAAAAAATCTGCCTGCTATCCCTTTGGCATTATCAAACAGAGTGGATATATTGTATCTAGAGCTCAAATATCATAGTGTTAAAGGTCAATCCTTGGGAAAATTCTCTTCATCACACCACCATGTAGCAATTTTTCCTTTTCATGGAAAACAAATGGAATTAACAAATGGTGACTATTTTCTATTGTTCTTAAGCAAGAGATTTTCAATATGTGATTAATCTTTGCAAAAAGGTAGGCTACTTCTCTGTATTAAGAGAGTATACAACATCTGCAAATCTCCTACTTAAAGCCTTTTTATGTAGAAATCATGCTTGTTTAATCTTTTAATGTTAAGCCCAAATAAATAACTTGTAGGAAAATATGCTCCTTTGAATATTGAATAAAGAAAAACAAAATTATGCTGGGATATTTCTTAATTTCTGCACAAAGAGGATAATGAAAAAAATCAGAACAATCTTTTTCCCCTTGATGAAAGAGTTGCCCATAGGAGCTTGTCTTTTTAGACTACTAGCAAAGATCCTTCTGTGTCCACTCTTTTCCTGAAGCTAGACCTTACAGGACTTCCTAGAACAAATTCCATCTTTGACAAAGACCTGAATGCAGTATTTTGGCATTTATTTAATAGGGAATTAAGAAAAACTGAAAACCTTTCACTGTACTTGTTCTATTGATGTTTTGGAATATCTATCTAACTGCAACCAAAGAAATCAAAGTATAGTTGGCTAAAAGGGGAGGCATTCATCATTTTGGGAGGTCTTGGAATATTTATAAAGACAGATACAGCAGCTGAGTCTATAGGAAGGAAAAAGAGAGTAGAAACAGAGGAGAGGTGAAATGGAAAGGAGAAAGGAAAAGGTGGAATAGGGAAAACAGAATACAAAATGGTGAAGCCAAAACTTAGAGTAAAATATGTCTAGATCCCTGGTGAAAATAGAAACCTTTAGAGGAAGAGGCTAAGATGAATAATCTAAACTAAATATTTTGAAGAAACAAAATTTTAGGAGCGAGGAAGAGAAAAGTGAAACAAGTTTAATGGAAGGAGATGAGGAATGGTTGAAAGGATGAAGACAGAGGTTAGACCATTGGATCTGACTATGAGGAGTTGGTTGGTGATTCTGCATGAACCACTTATATACACATTCTAAGTTGGGTTCAAGGGAAGAAAAATGGGTACTTTTAGAGACCATACTTACAATAGTAGTGATAAATGTTAGACAAGATAGGGTGTATGTATGGGTGAAATACTTTAGACTTTTAAAAGAAAATCAATTGTTTTACAACGTCGTGGCATATGACCCTTAGCTCAATTTCTCAGCCTTAATAGCTGTGATAAGCTCTGGTCGGATGACAAAATTAGCCTCTTGTGGAGAGTCTATTTCTCACTAAGTCTATCCCTCAACATTTTGAGTAGAGAGCAGAAATTAAATACACAAAGTCAGTGAATTTCAGTCATTCAGGTTAATCCTTTTAATTCAGATATATTATCCAGATAGATGACACTTATGTTCTATCATTTTTCAAGTCCAGTTAGTCCTTAATCCTAATTATACCTGACCTGATTTAAAGTGAACAGAAATTCATTTTCAACTAAGTAAACAGGAACTATAGAGCTTTCGTTGTTTGTTAGAACAAGCCTTATTAAATAGCAAGCATCTGCTCTCCATTCCAATTATTGTTCATAGGTTTTAAGGGTCTAGGTTAAGTGGAGCTGTCAGATTTTACTTTGTTAGATAATTAAGCCATAAACATAAATTAATAACAGCTCAAATTTGTGGTGTGTGTTGTAATTTGCTAGTGCATCCATTATTTCATTTGGTTCTGATAGTGCTGGGAGATAAGTAGGTCTGGCTCCTCATCTGTATAACGGGGATAAGAATTACATCTTCCTTGTAGGATTGTTGTGAGGATTGAATAAGTTAATAAATTCAGGGAGCTTAAAACTGTGCCAAGCACATAGCAAATGTTCAATAAATGTTAGCTATTTTTTTGATACTGTCGAGTGTGGGGACCAGATGTCAGGTCCCCGTTCCCTGGTTCTTGGTTCCCAGTGCTGAAGAATGGTTACTGGTACCAAGTCAGTGGAACAAACGAGCAGACCAAGCAGATGCAAGCAAGCAAAGTGCCAAAGTTTACTAAAGCATAATACATTCCAGAGAAGGAATAGGTCAACACCTGCAAGTAAAGGAGACCCTACGTTTGACCAGATTTCTCCCCTTTATGTTGATTCCATATTACTAAGTTAAGTGGGGGGTGGAAAGAGGTGGAGAATTCCCAGAACTGGGAATACTTCCCATTTTTAACCTTGAAATGCAATTTCTGGGGCTTGCCTTGGCATTTGTAAACTGTCATGGCGCTGATGAGTGTGATTTTTATTTTGTTCATGAGGGTAGGTCACTTGAGGATACTGTCACTTTACTTGTACGCATGTTCCAAAGACCTTCTTTTTGTGGCCTTGTTCATATCTTTACTTCGTGGCTTTGTGATCAACCCCTTTCTGGTTGGTCAGTCCTTGGGGACCCTATCTTAGACCAAACATCTGTCCAATCCTTGGAACCCCCCTTGACATGTCATCTGTTCCTTAAGGCCCCTCTGGTAAATTTGTTCCTCTTGCTATAGATAAAGCATCTCCTAGTGCCATCTGTTTTTCAATGGAAACCCCCTAAACAAAGCGTCTGTTCTCCCTCCTCCTTACCCCTACCTAACATTATTATCATTATGATTATTAAGCTCTGTGTACTCTGTACAGTCTGAGAGAAGAAGGTGAGAAAAGGGGATGAAGAGAGGGACAGGGAGGGCAGGTAGATACATGAAAAGAGGAAGAAGGGATTAATACTAGGCATAGAGATGAGAGGTGCTGAACTTTGCCTGTTTGAAAAGGCGCTTCAGGGTAGTAGTCATTAAGTAAAGTGGATTGAAGCGGATATACTAAACTGGTATTGATTAGCTTTGTAAATATCCATTAGATCGGAAGGAAGTGTGAAGAGATAGGACATTCTAGGGATTACATTGAAGGACTAGGAACCACTGACATCTGTATGAACCCATATGCTTGTGATTAATCTGTCAGGGCCTGAGATACCTTCTCTAAAATATGTACTTAAATAACGATTTCTTATGTTTATCTTGCAGCAAGTTACTAAAGTCAGAAGGGCATGTGGAGTCCTTCACATAGGCTGAATACAATAATGAAGAATCTCGACACACTGCACTCTGCAGTGATTTCACTCATTATTTATGTTGTTCTATCTAGCCTGAGTTCAAACCCTCGTTATGCCTTCCCTGGATGATTACATAACTTCTCACTTTTCAGCTCTTCTTCCCTCAGTCTATCTGCCATAATATCTACCAAACAAGCCTTTGACTGAATGATCCCATTGCCCAATGAATAATCAAGTCAAACTCTGCAGCATGGATTTTACAACCTAAGACTAGAAACTTTTCTAAAGCTCATTCATGAAATTCTTAATCAGACTCATTTCCCATTGCTGTTTCACCATAATGAGCTGTATGACCCTGCCTTTCCTGATTCTTATTTTTATTTGTTTAATAAAATCTTTACTGATTATTATGTGCCAAACACTTTACAAATATGAAACTATGTCATCTTCAAAGTAGCTCAATAAGGTAGGATCAGGTCAATTTTACAAATGAGAAAACTGAGGCACAGGAAGATGGAGTCATTGGCTAAAGTCACACAGCTTGTAAGTTACAGATGTGTAAGTTATAGATGTGGGATTTGAACATTGGCAGTCTAACTCCAGAGTCTGTTCTAAATACTGTATTGTGCGGCTATCTTATACCCTACCACCAATCACTTCAGAGTTCTGTTTATTTTCATAACATTGCAAGCATTTCCATACCACTGAGCAAGAAATGATAAGCTTTTTAAAGATAAGGACATATTGTTGTTCTTTGAATCCGCTGTTACTAGCACAGTGATTAGCATGAAGTAGACCATATATGACTATGTTAATCGATCAATCTGTCAGCCAGAGTTCTCTAATGCAGTCTTCCTTTGGTTAGTAATATAGCATTAGGGGTACAATCCTTGACTGGAGAGCAAAATGAAGTCCACTGATCCTCCCAGGATACAAATAATGTTTCAATATAAATAGTGGTCTTAAAGCCCAGAATTTGGATTCAGAAGCCTCAGGTTTAAGTCCCTGCTCTGCTACTTCCAAACTGTGTGACCTTGGCCATGTTAGTTAACCTTTCTGTGTTTTTGTTCCTTCAATCTGAAAGAAAGGACATTAATACACACACACACACACACACACACGCTCACCATTGATGACTACTACAAGAATCAAATAAGAGACAGTATATGAAAGTACCCAGAAATATTTTATAAACAACTGAATGAATTTAATGTTAGGAAAGTAAGGATACCCCCTTGTATTCCTCAGAAAGGTAATAGGCTAAAAGAATGATTTAGGAGTGTTACACATCTAATGTGGATTTAAGGGATTGACTCAAAAACTAGGTAAGGCTGATGATAGCTGATGTGATGCCAAAAATCTCATGTTTGAGAACAAGCGTAGTTTTCACTAAGTGCTTTCACCTTTATCATAATGTTTAGTTTTATAGAACCCTCATTTTCAAAGTAATTCATCAATATGTTCAGTCCTATTCTCCTCATCCAAATTGCTGTCATCACTACCCTTTGACAGAAAGTGGACATCGCTGTCCTTTGTATGGAACTCTACCAAGCACTTTGCATGCATGCAGGGGCTTGTCCTCAGCCACTGCTTACTTCTGATTCTGTGATGTCCCTGGATACAGACTTAGACTTTGTAAATGTTTTCGTATTGTATTTGCTTATAACCTTGTACTTTGATTTTGATCTCCTAAACTATTGCCTCTTTTTAGTAATGATTCTGATCCACAGTCATGGTTATGCTATTTCATGCCACCTTTGGAGAAATATTGACCCTCCCACCAAGGTCCAACATAACTTTGAGATTGTGCAGGCATCCAACACGTTGTATTCTTTGTAAAACTGTAATGCTGAGTATATGTGTTTTATTATTGCTTTTGAGAGAAAGGTAAATTCTATGCTAGTCCATATGGTATTATCTATGTGTTTAGGAAAAGTCATGTTCCTATGAGAGAATCTGTAGATCATATGATAAAATCCATTGACATAGAAATCCTACATTGACTTTCTTTTCTACCCAACAAGATTGTTAAGTTAAAATAAGGACCAGTTAAGGCCAAAGCAGTGCATGTGGCAGATGCTTTGCAAATTTGGTGTTTTCAAACTGGGATTTGCAAAGCCCATTATCCTCCTTGGCATCAATTGATAATATGCTTCACTAACAATGTCTGCACAGGAGCTACACAAATTCTGGATGCAACGCAGTCCCCTATATCAGCCTTCTGGATATAGGTTGCTAGAGAATTAAAAAAGCCAAGTTAATCAGCTGGAGCCATTAGGATCCTCACAGGGCATGTCACAAATGAAATGATTTCACCTCTGCTGCTTTCTTGGCTAATTGACTTGTACTTTTAAAAGTTATTGTAATTCAAATTCAGTTCCTGAGCTCTCATTCCCTAAGTTGTTCTAATTTGTAGCAAAATGAGCCAAAAGAGGTTACATCAAAGGTCAATTTTCAAACTCAAAGAGGGTGAGCCCTATCAAAGACTAGTGTAAGTAAGGCTTAACTACTCCCAACTAATCAAAGAAAGGAGAGTAAAAGTGTGAACTTTAGGCAATTTTAAAGGACATTAAAATAAATATATTTTGGAGAATACAGTAATTTGAACTTTGTGACAATATCTTATGATCCAGTAAAGATGTTTGCTCTCATAAATAAATGAGATGCATGTTTTAAAAGGAGCATCAATCTGCATACAGTCCTTACAAGCAATTTGCTCTTTTAGCAGATTAAAAACTTTCCCTTTTAATCTTCTTAACACAATACAATTTAAAGGAACTATATAATTATAAATAAAAGAAAAGAAAATTTCATTTCAGTATTTCAAATCTCAAATTCTAAAAATTCACAAATTCAGTTTTCCTACACAGTACAGTGCAAAGAGAGTTGGACCAGAAATGAAAAGACCTGGGTTCTCTTCTCAGCTCCAAACATTGTTTACACAATGTTCCCAATTATTTCATTAATTTATTTATTCAAGAACAATTATTTCTCTAGTGTCAACTCTGTGTGTGCAGTGTTTCAGACATTGTAGATACAATGATAACAAAAAGAGCACATAGCATTACGCATCTTAGTTTGTAGTTGGAAGAGACAGAACAACAAAAAAGCAAGCATGTAAATATATGTAATTTTACATAGTGGCTAGTTATATATTAAAAAAATAGCTGTGTAAAGGAGTAAAATGTGAAGTGGTAGGAGCCAATATGGGATTCTACTTAATATAGATGATTAATCTATATTCGGTGATTAGAAAGACCTTTGAATAGGTAACATTTGAGATGCACCTTGAATAGGATGAATACCCACTCATATTCTATAAGCCTCAGCCTTCTTATCTGAAAATGAGGATAATGATAGTATATATCCTATAATGTTATTTAAGGTATTACAGTCTTGCATTGGAGATCCTGGCCAATTGAATCATGGCACATTTTAAATACTCAATGAATACTATCTATTAGTATTACATTAGGTATCACAATGATGACAAATTTGGATATATTTAAATAATAATACAAATAGCAAATGTTCTCCAGAGGGGATGAAATCCAGTGGTATCACTATTGAAAATATATAATTAATTAAGAAACTAATCAGGTAGAATAATTACAACATAGCAAGAAAACAATCCATAAAAAGTCAGAAGCCATAACATGACCTATCATAGTTCTATTACCATTTGTTATCATATTAGATTAAAAATAATGCTATTTGTTTATATAATAACTTTTATCTGAGCACCTTTAGCATGTTTGGATCATATCTGGACAGGAAATCTCTGTTGATGTTTGGTAAAAACAAGTTTTGTCAGTTATCGCAAAGTTGAATCAGAATTACAGGTGAGCTGGAGTTTTGTACCTTATACAAAACATGATTTTCTACACCTGCAGAACTCCAACAGCAGCAAGATGTTATAGACTGTGCATTTGTTTAAGAGTCATAGATCTCTGGGTAACAATTATTTGCTTGCCACTCATTACCTGTAGCTAACCAAGATATGACAATATCCTGAGCCTTAGTTTTCCTATCTGTAAAAGGAAGATAGTAGCTCCTTATCACAGGCCACTTTTGATTTTTAAGTGATATAATATACACAAAATCAACTAGCACAATGTTGGTGATAGAGTGATGAGCAGAACAAACATGGTCCCTCTCTCATGCAAGTTTATCAAGTGGAGATAACAGACACAAATATGATTACAATTGGGCAGAATATCATAAAAATAACATAACATAGAAATTATGAAATAGTAAGGAAAATATCATAAAGAATGCCAAGTGCTATGTATTGTAGCTGTACCTGTTTTGGAAATAAACTTGAAGAGGACAGAAGTCATGCTTTCTTAAGTCTCTTGGTAAAGAGCCTAACACGACAAAAATGTCACAGTTGAACAATTGATTTGATAAAGGTGATTGATTATTGCAGTTTCATAGTATAAGCAGATGAGGCACTCCGGTTAATGCTATAAGAAAATAAAAAGGTAAGTAAGACATGGTGCCTGCTGTACACTGCAGTGAGTCTAAAACTTAGCAGGAGATAAAAGGGAAGAAATTCCTTGGGCCAGAGAACAGTCTTCCTCTATCTGGAATGATCACCCTCTTAAATATCATTTGGAGGAAAGAACAAAGAAAAAGAGATGCAAGGGAAAAGGAGAAAACCTGTCTTGCCAGCGAATCAGCCTAATCAGCTCTGTCAAACAGAGGTGATTATTCTTGCCAGAACCGCATCCTTCCCACTGGCCACAAGAACAAGGCAGTGTGGTACAATTGACATAAAGAGACACAAATAAGTTGGTTCTGCCCCAAAGCACTGAAAGGAAAAAAGAGATCCATGTTGATGCTCCAAATTTGGAGATTCCATGTTTCAGAACTTCATTTTTATTGAAAAAAATTCTCAAATTACTCCAATTTAATTAATAAATTTGGACAGAACTAAGTTGAAAAAAATTAACTGAGAGGCCATTAGGCCGAGTGCCTTGAGTTTCTACCTAAGCAAACCAAAACCAACTCAGAGTGAATTGTAACCTAGGAAAACAAAACTTAACAATAACCAGCCAGAAACCGCCAACTAACCTCTAACTAGAAAATTTACCAATCTGAAACCACCAATTAACCTCTAACTAGGGACTCCCCACTTTAACCAATCAAATATTTTCTTTGTCTTGCTTCTGGGAACACTGTATAGAAGTTTCCCACTTGTGTCCCCTCAGCGGAGCTCTGAACTGCTGGTGATCTCGTGCTGCCTGATTCGTGAGTAGCTGTTTGATCAAATAAACCCTTTGAAATTTTAATGTGCTTCAGCTTATCTTTTAACAAATGAACTTACATAATTGCCAAGTAAGACTTAGGAGAGAAATTTTCTATTGGTTACTTTTCTTTGTCATTTGTCCTTTAAATATCTACCCATTTAAAGAATAAAAGTCGTGGTCCACCCAAATCAAAAGTAAGGCACTGGTCCCTTTTGTATAAGATAGATACAAAGATTTTGCTTATATTGCTTCCAGAAAATGTATGCCAAAGAGTAAAATAGACAACAGGCCTCCAGGACATTGTATAATTTTCTTACACATAGTAGGGGCTTAAAGATTATTATTGAATACCTGTTCCTATTTCATGAGACTATATTTGTCAAAAGGGTATGTTTTCATACTCTCTGATAGCCCATTTATAATCCTGTCACTGCAGTTGTGGAAACTGAAAAAAGAAAAAAAATATGAAAGAAAGAAAAGAAAGAAAAATAGCAGCTAAGAATGGGAATTTTTTCTTTTTTTCTTTAACAGTAGTTTTTATATATACATATAAATTGAATTTCCTTCAAGCAGATTTACTAGCTTCTGCCACTCAAATAACTGCCCTTGTTTCTTCAGGAAAATGAAAGCTCCTTGTCTCACTGGGAGCAGTAGGCTCCTTGCAGCAGATAATATAAAAAATCTGGCAAAAAGAAACCCCAGAAAGAAAAAAACAATTAATGAATATGCCAAATGCTTCATTAGCACTCTATTCTTATCCTTATTATACAAAACTCTATAAAAAGACTAATCCATTTTCTTCATTATTTTAATAAAATATGGAGTTGGTCGGATATGTGAAACAGGAGTCCTGAGATTCTTTTGAATAATGATTCCATTTGAATATTATGCCTCTTTTTTTTTTTTTTTTTTTTTTTTTTAGTATGAATAAGAATAGGAGAAATGGTGTAACTTAGTCAGGTTCACACATTAAGTCAAGAGTAGAGAAATCAGGCATTCTGACTACCAGCAACAAGCCCTGTTCCCATGCATGTGATCAGAGCAGAATGATGGTGTCTTTACCAGACATATCAATGTAAGGGGAAAAGTCACTGAAGCTGGTAACAGTAATAATAACATTATTTTTTAAAGGCTTAGGAAACGTTCCCAGTCTCAGAAAACTGCTTCGTGAATCTTAAAAGGTACATGGAACATAATGTACATAATTATCTTAAAGAACACAAGGCAGGTGGGACAGCAGCATTAGTACCTCCACTCCACTTCCAATTTGTAGGGCAGAGGAAAGGGGCCTTCTGTTGTCATCTTTGCATTCTCTGCACTTTCACTGGCAGAAGAATGCTGTCAAGCCAGCATGTCTCTGGATTTCATAAGTACTAACGTCAGTTACACTTTGATAATGGCGGATGACTTCCCTTGAACCTTAAAGATACCTTAGAATCTTGAAGAAGTTCTTGAAATAAATATTTGGGTTTTAAATTATAGATTGCAAAGGCTATGAAATTGTAACAATAACATCAAAAGAATCAGCCTCCCTCCAGATCACAGCATGACGGGATTCAGACGCAGTATATTTCAAAGAAGTTGTGTTCTCTGGTTTGATGTAACTTATGTGAAGTAAGTATTAGCAGCCCTTATTTTTATTCACATCAGAAAATCTATATAGCTTGTTAACTACTATAATAGGCTAATAACTTGGAGGAAAGGAAAATAATACGTACCATTTTTCCATTTCTAGTCCTTTTTTGCTAGGAGGAATTTTCCTGTTAAAAAATGCACATTAAATTTTCTTAAAAAGCTGTACTTGGAAACATCTCTCGTGTGGAGGCAATGCAGCACAGTGGTTGAGAGCCCAGCTTTGCACACAAGTCAACCTGAATAGTTCTCTCAACTGCACTGATTACCTGCTCTGTGTTATGTCACAATTACCTACTCTCTTTGTTGGATATAGCTGATTTGCTTGACACTCAACATCTATTCCCATCTGCTACTAAGATGCCTTCTTTTACTGCAGAGGTTGGAAGGCTGAGAACTACATTTCCCAGATATCTTTGCAGCTGTGATTGTGGAGACAAGTTAGGTTCACCAATTAGATGCCTTCACTGAAGTTTTGAAAGACAGAGGGGAGAGTAGACCATATTCCCATTGTACTTAGCTTTTTGCTAGCTAAAACTACCAGGGAAGTGAAGGATTTTTCTATAGCACTGCAACCAGTGTTTAGCTTTGTAAATATAGAAAGGAAGTTATGATGGTTTTGAGAGTTTCTGAATCTTGTCTCCTAGTGATTTCCCGCATCTTCCCAGGGAGGTCAGTCCTGCCTGTTATTCGCTGGACATTTTCCCTAGGGGCCCAGCCTAAAGCCCACTCCTCCTACTCTTCGGTGATTTTTGTAAGTACCTAAGTCCATTTGTTAAATCCATCTCTGCTTAAACTACCTGGAATGGTTTCTGTTTCTTGGACAGAAACCTGACTGATAACCTCCCGTTAAGCCTTAGCTTCCCCATTTGTAAGCTGGAGCAAATTGGGTGTTTTGTGTTTGTTTGTTTTTGAGACAGGTACTCTGTTGCCCAGCTGGAGCACAGTGGTGCAATCATAGCTCACCGCAGCCTTGAACTCCTATGCTCACGCTATCCTCCCACCTCATCCTCCCCAGTAGCTAGGACTACAGGCACACACCACCACACCCAGCTAGTTTAAATTTTTTTTTTAAGAGACAGTGTCTTGCTATGTGGCCCAGGCTTGTCTTGAACTCCTGACCTCAAGCAATCCTCCCACCTTGGTCTCCCAAGGTGCTGGGATTAAAGGCAGGGTGTTTCTTTTTAATAGGGATATTGGGAGAATTAAGTTAGATGGCATATTATGTAAAACATTTGACCCAATGCCAGATACACAGTAAGCACTCAGTATGTATTAACTATTATTATTTTTAAATGTCAGCTTAATGGTGCTTTGCCCACTGATGTATTCTCTCTAAACCTTGGACACTTGTTCACTAATGGTAATGGGAACAATTTGAGACAGAGAAATTGAATGGAAACAATCGAGATAAGAGAAAACTCTTTTTTGTATTTTTATTGATATATCATAGCTGTACATATTTTTGGAGTATGTGTAATATTTTGATACTTGTATACAATGTGTAATGATCAATTAGGGTAAGTGGGATATCCAACACCTCAAACATTTATCTCTAAAATCTCCTGATTATATTAATAACAAAGCTGTGAAACAGGCATGTTCCTTAAAGAGAGATATGGGTGAGACAATTATCTGGAAAGGAATGCTCCAAGAAAAAAAGAGGAAATGTTTCTCTGGCCGGCAAAGAAAATATTAGAAGGATGATATAAGAACAAGGAAGCAACTGAAAGTGAATGGGGTGGAGGGATCTTTTAGGCCAACTCTATCATATTAAAATAATTAGCTGTGGAAATTTAGTACAAATGAGCTAGTGCTGGTTTCACAAACCAAAGTGGAAGACTTGAGACACTAGGTAGCCAAATGTCTTAGGGTAAGGCATTTGCTCTTCTGTCTCCAGTACCTGAAATGCCGGCTGCCTTCAACGCCCCTTGACCTAGAATCATTCTATTGGTATTTAATCCTTGACATAAGGGAAATTCAGTATATTCAGGGTGTTAATTTTAAGAGCTATAAGAAAAAAGGATTATGAGAGTATTTATAGCACAGTTCTTAATCATTTTCACTATCCTTTCCATGTGCTTTAAATTAGGCAATTGCTTCCCCACCTTTGTCAGGTTAAGTCAATCAATCCTGCCTGTAAGTGTAAGTAGTATCTCTCATATGCAAATTGGAGGTCACATCATAGGAGATAAAATTAGAAGAGGCTCTACAAAGAGACTTTAATGGAAGCTATTGATCTGCTCATTACTTGGCCTTCAGTTTTTAGACATCATTAGCAGGAAAGACTTTAGCTGAAAAGCCTCATTAATACAAGGAAGGTGTGCTGGCATGAGAAATGTATGAAGGTAAAATCAGGTATCAGAACTCTTTAGACTGGTGTAAGTATTCCCTGTTCCTAAAAGAGCAGAGGAAATGCCTTTCTAAAGTCAGCTCTCTTTTGCCTCCTGGTTGCCCAGAGCAAAGATGTAATTATGAATACAGATTCAAATACAACTTTGAAACAGGATTCCATCTTTTTCTGTAAACTTCTTAATGCACCCTCTGAAATATTAGAAATCATAAAACTAGCATATAGAATTTACAACCAATCAGAAGTAGAGCCCAGATTTCCTGATGACCCATTCATATGAGTTTTCTATCATATTATACTTCTTTCACCATACTTTGTCATTTCTAATTCATATAATTTATGCCCTACCTAAAGTCATTTTTTTTTAAATTTTTTTAGTTATCTGGTAAGGCTGGGTACACACTCTAAGTTGTTTCATTCTCAATATTATACTTCATTATATACTAGACAAGACAGGTGTTAGAGAGATTCACAAATCCTCATATGATTGTCTTTCTCAACATTTCACTGTATTGTACATGGGGTAGATCTATTTTAGAGAATTTCTTAAGTCTTAATATGAATGTGACAGCCATTATGGAAACTAAGTTTTGAGAAATATATTTTACAAAGTTCAAATGATAGTCCTCTTCTTCGCTCTTTATAAAATGTGTTGGTAAAGAAAAAGTTCTCATAAAACAAAAAAGAAAACCCTGAGGAAGGTGGGGAGATGGAGAGTAATATTTTCCCTCTATTACATAGTCAAAAAAATGCCTTTGTTTTTTGAGAAAATAAATTGGAATTTCAATGTGATGGAAAAATGCATAATTGGCATCTAAGCAAGCCATACCAAACTCATTAGGAAAGGTTCTCAAGAAATTTTGGCTTGTCTCCTGATGTTGTGAAAAATTCTGTAATAGACATCTGGCCAAATCACTTCACCTCTCAGGGCTTTAGTGTTTCTTGTTAGTAAAATGAAAAGATGGCCCTGTGGTTTTCAAACTGAGTTCCACAGAGCCCCAGACTTCTCTCAGAGGTCTGTAAGTACAAGGGGGAAGCCACATGGGTGAGACTGAAAGAAAAATGGAACAGCTGTGCTTTTGTCTCTTTCATAAGTTTCATTTATCATTTTGTTTAAAAAAGTAAGAATTCACTACTAAAAAAAAAGTAAGCTCTGATCATTTGAATATATTTACAGCTCCACAATTCTAAGATTCTAAATGGCCGACTTGTCAGTTTTCCCTTTTAGTAGTTAGATTAAGACATGTTAGAGGAAATTTGCATTACAAATAGAAATAAAGGAATGTGGCCAGTGGAAACTATAGGAGAAGATAGACATTTTTACCCATGAGAAGATATCTTAGTTAGGTCTTGCATTGTACCCATGATGTTTAAGTTCACCCCAATTTGGGTATAAATTCTGTTAGAATCAGCAGACAGTAAGCATTGACCAAGTCCTCAAAACAAGCAGTTATACTTACTCATTCAACAATATCTCCTGAGTTCTTACCAGGAGTTCTTTCAATTCTAGGTTCTAGGAATAGAGAGGTATATAGTCATGCTCATTGACTTCTGAGAGCTTACATTGTTATGGGGGAAACAGACATTAAACAAATCTACACCTAATAAATATGTTCACTCTCTTTTCAAGATTTTTATTCTGAAATGCTTTTAGATTTTAAGAAAAGATGCAGAGATAGCACGGAGACTTCTCGAAGACCTTTCACCCAATTCGACCTAATGTTTACCTCTTACATAACCATGGTGCATTTGTTAAAACTAAGATATTAACATTGGTAAACACTAAGAACTAAACTTGAGACTGTATTTGGATTTTTCAAGTTTCCCCACTAATGTCCTTTCTCCAAAATCCAATCTAGGATACCACATTGCATTTAATTGTCATGCCTCCTTAGTCTCCCTCCATCTGTGACAGTTTTTCAGTTTTTCCTTACTTTTCATGACCTTGATAATTTTGGAAAGTACTGGTAAGGTGTTTTGTAGACTGTTCCTCAATTTGGGCTTGTCTGATGTTTTTCTCATGATTAGACTGAGGCGATAGGTTTGGGGAAAAATACCATGTAGGTGAAGTGCTCTTTCATCACATCGCATTAGAGGTACATGCTATCAATATAACATCACTCGAGATGTGAACCTCAGTTACTATTTTTACTTTTCCATACTCTACTTATTAGAAAGAAATCACAGCGTCCAGCCCACATTCAAGGGGGTGGGTAGGAAAAGTAAGCTTTACCTTCTGGAGGGAGTAGTGTTTACATTTATTATTTGCAATCCTTGTCTAAGGAAGAGTTGTCTCTTCACCCCATTTCCAATAAATAATTTTACAAATTATGATAAGCACTATATAGGAAAATAAAAGGGAGACATGGAAGGGAGATTATTTAGAAAGTGCTATAAACAAGACATCAGCCTTCAGGTCTCCTAGATCAAGGCCTGTAAGGATATGAGAGAAGCGAAAGAGAAAATGACAGGAGAAAAATGTACCCTTACTCATATCCTTTCCTCCCCCGCCAACCCCCAGCAGGTGTTACTTACAGATATTCTGGATTGGTGATGCTGGAAGACAGCATCATTAAAAAAAAAAAAAAGACAAAACCAAAAACATACAACATTCTGTCTGAAGCATGAACAGAATTTGTATACTGTATTGATGGCTGCTATTGAAACAGTATCTTGAAGGGATTCTTGGAGAAACAGCTAGCTTAAGCAAAAGAAAAGAAAAGGTCACAAGTTAATTTTGCCGCCTAGGATGCTACTAGAAAGATTATATCCCTTTACTTTCTCTTTTCCATACTTATTAAACCCAGTTGTTGTACAAAGACAAGGATGATAATATGCAGTATCACAGGATCTCAGATTGATATATTTAAGGTATACAAGTGAGGAAAGAAATAGAGGCCAGGATAGGGCAGAGGATGAGTTGGCATTGCAAAGTCAGCTGAAATGAAATAGTCAGAAAGGGTTCACGTTCTAGCTTAAACCCCCATGACCTCAGTTCATTGGACTAATGAGAAACTCGCAGATGCAGACGTTTGACTTCAGAATCTTTCCTCAACAGAATGTGAAACTACAAACCCCTTGTGAGTTTGCCAGCACTATCCAGAGATGAACTGCAAACTGTAGGAAAACAAATATTTTAAATGGAATTTAGAGAATAAGACAACTGTATTATGAGATCAAAGAGGAAACTGATTGATTAGTTAATTGGTACGCTACTTCCAGCAGAAAAGAAGATGAAATAAGCAGATGAAAGCGCTATCTAAGCTTCTCTGCCCTTGTTTTGTATGCTTTAACTTTCTTTTTGCAGCTCTCAGTCCTGTGCCCTATTTCAGAGCCTTTTTTCCCCACTCATCTTGTGAACCTCAGGACACTGAGGAAATTTGATGTTCAGACGTTTTATTTTTAGGATATCACATTATGTAATATCTTCGGCTGGTGTCATTCATTCCAAAAACTGCTGTTTTGAACGAGAACTGAGAAAAATGTACCCAATAGAGAGCAACCTTTTACATCCAAACTCTTAAAAACACCTTATAAAAAGTCAGCAATCTCTTCTGAAAGCATTTTTCTTCTTTTATGCATTAACAAATACATATGTGACTCTAGGATCACTTTCAAAGTCTAATGCCTGCACCTCCATTTCTGGCAGTATTTCTCAATTAATTAACATTCCTGAGAGCACAGCTAGGTACAGTACTGAAAAACAGAGAACTTTTATTTATTTGGTTTCCCTGCTGTGTAAAGAATTTTACAACCCTGCTACTTTATCCTTTGAAAAATATCCTCTTGTTCTCCCATCAAGGATAACCATGAAAGCAAGATACAGAAAAGGAAAAGGAAAAAAGTTACAAAGATAAAGAATAATGAAAGATATTGCATATGTACTGAGGCTCAAATATGAATAGGGCTCTGCCACATAAAGGGCCCACCATCAGGTCTGTTCACCATTCAAGGTGCTCTATTCAACTCAAAGGAAGAAATTTTGTGGGGTGTTACTGACAGCAAGAGCAATGTCAATTTTAAAATTCTTCATGTAAGACAACAGTGAGTTGCTGATCAGCAATTGTCATAAAGTAAAAACATCTTGGAGTTTTTTGCTGAATTAGTAGAATTGTTTTAGTATGGTATTTATTTGAAAGCCTTTTCATCAACTCCATCAATCATTTGCCCAGTGCATCTTGCTAATGTAGCTGGTCTGATGTTAAAACAGAATTCTGCAGGAGTAAAGTGGGGCAGCAATCCTAGAATGCTGCTGAAATGCCCATGGATAAGCCAGCCTAGTCATTAGCCTTATTGCTAACAAAGAGGAAAATCGTGCATATAATTATATGAATTGCAGAGCCAGCAACAAGCGCTGGCATCAGGGAGTTATTTCCCTGCCACCATTACTTCATCAGGATCAGAAGTTGCCTTTATGCCTTCAAAGGAGCACAGGGTTGGGAACGAAATAAGCAAGTGTTCTTTTTTCACTGTAGATTATTATGTCACCTCTAAGCAAACCTCTTTCTAGCCATTGCCAGCTCAACTGTTTTTAGAAGTCAGTGAACCCGATGAGTCGGTGACTTTAGTCTTCTTATGACTACTCTAATGTCAATGCAATATTACTAGTAATACTACTAGTAATGTAAAAAATAATAACAATATTAAAGAGAACATGAGATAAGAAGTGAGGTTTAAAGATGTTTGAGTTATTCAAAGTTACGGGGCTAGTAATGTGTGTATGCATGTGTGTAGGGAAGCTGGAGCCAAGACATAGGTCTCCTTGCCAGTCTAGCATCTTCTACATGTATCTCTTGCTCATTGTCATTACTACAGTCGTGACTACACTGTAGTACACTACAGCAGGAGATAAACAAAAATTTTGAGGTTCATTCCTATTAGCATACCTCTAAGTGACATCATCAGAGATAAACACAGGACCAGACAGACCTATTACTTGGACCTGCTTTGAGAATTCTTATATTCTTATTCTGTAAGATTCGTTTCAATATCAGCTTCTTAGTCATCTTGCATCACTCTTATTTCTCCTGTGCACTCAAATATGTTAACATGCATAATTCACTAGCACAGTGATACAAAGCAGACATTCTTTCTCCAGATACATTCCTCTCTCCTGATGTGGTAGAAGGGCCCCCACCTTGGAATCCAAAGGACCCATGCTGACAAGGATTTTTAGTCATTCGGATTCCTCCTTATAATGTGTAGGTCATAATACCCTTCCTACTTTCCCCAAAGGGTTGAAGTAAAAGTCGAAGGAGAGAAAGCACAAGAAGTTGTTTAATTTATGATTCATTGGCTGATTTACTTTGAAGTTATACAGAATTTTTATGAAGCATCATTGCTTGAAGCTCTTGGGTTTCTTTTCTCTAGGAAATCAGACTTTCTCATTATTCTTGATTTTCTTTGACACATCATGATATCTATTGATTAAAATTTTTTTTTTCAATATGCCCAGTGCCTAGAGACTTAGAAGCAAAACCAAAAAATACCCCCAAAAAACAGTCCCTATAAACTTTGTCAATCTGGGTACATTGGTGAAATGAAATATTAACATGCAGAATGAAGATAAGTCACAGTTCCAAATAGGCTTCCCAGTGACCCATCCCAGCTCACAGATGCAACTGTGGCAAATAATAGCCGGGAGTGATGATCATTGTGATTTCAGTCCATTATTACTAGAAGCCTGATGTACATAAAATGTAGGTCAAAGCATTCTATTTAATGCCATATTTATCTTCAGAACATGAAGCATGAGAATGTTGTTGCAGCACTAAAGAAACAGAGGTGATAAATGAGCAGTCTCCCAAATGCTATTTAAATGACTACATTCAATTTCTATCTCCTCATTGAAATATAAATTCCATGAGGGAGAAGACTGTGTTTGTTTTCTGCCATCTCTCAGGGCTTAGCATAGTGCATGCTTCATATCAACCCTCAGATACATGTAGAAGATTTGATTAATTAGTTAATTGACTGAGATCTATATTGTTGCACTTGTTTATTTATAACTGTTATTCTTTACTATACTAGCCCCCAATATGGGGAAGGACTATATTGTCTTCATCTTCATCAGACTATATTGTCTGCATCTAGGTAGGTGTTTATTCAGCGAACAAGGAGACATAAGAAGGGATGCTATATAAAAGGATTGATTTCTCCTTTGGGTCTTAAGCCCGTGTGAGAAGAGTTATTTTCAAGGATTAAACCAGTAAAGAGAGGAATTGATCAATGAAAAAAGAAACTCTTATAGATAGAAAAAGTTAAAAGAAAGACAAGAAAATTAATGGTATGCTCTTGGCATAGATAATTGTCACAGAAAACCGAAGGTAACTCTGGAACAAGTAGCGAGCAAAAAGGAATGAAGGTAATTTACAAAGTCAAAGAAGTTAATGGAGAGTGGTAAATACAGCATATTGTTTTTTTAAATGTCAAGAGCACAAAGAAAAATTTAGAGTTAAGTTATGGGTTTCAGCAGTAAAAATTTAAAAGAAATAGCATGGAGACTATTATTAGAGGGTTAGTATGTGCTTAGATGTAATTATGTGAGGAATATGGCAGTTTTCATTGTGAAAAGCTGTGGTTAGGAATATATGGAACTGTTTTTTAAACTAAGTAAATTCAGATTGTTGGAGATGGTCCAGCAGTTGCTGTGCATAGAGTTTAGTGTTTGCATCTTGAAGACTAACATATTATATTTTGCCTTTAGTTAAAAATGATTTATACAATGCTTTCTCAAAGAGATGATATAAAAATTTATCATAAATTTTATTCAGCCATTTGAAAATTCTGGGAGAACTATCAGGAAGTGGCTGTCTTTTACATGTACTTTTCTTTATATATCTCACTGTTTCATATAAAGATGAATTTTAAGTTTATTCATTACCAAAATATGCTTCTTAAATTTGTGAAAATAAAAATTTTAAAAGTGAAAAATGGCTGAGCAATATTTTGTGTTCCTCAAAATGATATTGGTAAATTATCTAACACATTTTTTTTGTTGTTGAGATAGAGTCTCACTCTTGTCACCTAGCTAGAGTGTGGTGGCATCATCATAGTTAACTGCAGCCTCCTACTCCTGGGCTCAAGTGATCCTCCTGCCTTAGCCTCCCAAGTATCTGAGACTACAGTATATACATATATATATATATATATATATACTACAGACCAAGTCTAGCTAATTTTTTCCAATTTTTTTTGGTAGAGACAGGGTCTTGCTCTTGCTCAGGCTGGTCTTCAAACACATATTTTAATATGAATTGATTATAGGATGATTTTTATTTCCAATTAATTTTCTCACTCTCTGTATATTTTTGATAGAAGTCTGAAGCATCTATATTATTATTGTAGCAGAGTTGCTACTATCAATCTTATTGACAGTTCAAGTGAGGGTTCACATTTCTGTTTGACATCTTGGAGACATTTATCATGTAGATAATGTTAAAATTTAGATGTTAATATTGATTTTGATTTAGTTCTATCAATTACACTATAGTGATAAAGTTCAGATTTAGAGCATTTGACTGGCTCTAGTACACAATGTGGCCAAAAATCAGAGCTAAAATCAATTATTTTACAAGTAAAATTAATGTTTTTGGTAGATGTTTTCAAAGTTTCAACTGCCTTATAAAGAGCAATGCACTTTCTAATTATGGTAGGGACAGTTGTGAGTTTTCATTCCTTAACTTTTATTTTAAGCATAGAACTATCATGGCAGTGTCATAAGTAATGTAATTTGGATTTAAGTTGTCTATTTACTTAGGTGCACCAATGAAGTCACAATATTTTTCTAAGAAATGAGTTTATCCTACTAATGAGCTTTCAGACAACTTTCAAAATGTATGCTTATCACTGTCTCCCGTCATCTCTTTAGGCATATGGATCTTTAAATAATTGACAAAATAAAATAACTGTGTACCAGTATCTTGTCGGTGACTAAACAAACTTAATATCACTGAACCCAATATTTTTCCAGTGTTCATTTGAGAGGTATAATATGCAGGAAGAATTATATGCAAAGCAAACTGTCTCTTCTCCTTCCCAGATAGTCTAAAATATCAAGCCAGATCAGTAAAGAGCTAAATATATAGACCATATTTTAAAGGCTACATACCCTTCCAAATTGCTTTTTCTGAATTTCATTCTGATGTGATGATCTCTTATCATGATAAGAGATAGTCTTGTAAAATTCTGTTTAGTTCAACAAATTATTGAGTGGCCCTATGTGCTAACCATTAGACTAAGGACAAGGAACAAGGATACAACAGTAAACAAAACAGAAAGAGTCTCAGCCCCTATGAAGCCTGGAGAAGTGTCTAGGTAATTACAACTCAAAGAGGTAAATGCTGCAGTGGAAGTCGTGCAAGGTGCCCCAGGAGCCAAGAGGAGGGACATGGAACGCAGCCCAGGGGCTTCAGAAAGGCTTACCAGAGAAAGTAATATCCCAGGTGAAGAGCTGAAGGATGTGTAAGAATTAGCCAGCGAAGAAGACAATGTCGTGCACCATTAAATCTTCTTTCATCTTAATGATATTGTCAAAGATATTGTTCTTTTTATCAGAATGCTACTTTTTAAAAAGCAACCATAATGCCTGCTTTTTAATACCATGACTATTTGGTTTCTTCTTGAACATTTCCTTTTCCCCCGCCCATGGGTGTAGTTAAACCACTTATTGGCTTTTAAGGGTTCAGATCCAGTGGTTAGGTCATTGTTAGATGCATGTGTTAACTACCTTCTGGCATGTACTATGTCTCTATTCTTGTTTTTCTTTTATTTTTCAACTAGTTCATTTTATGTTATAATTTTTCTGGTTATTAACGCAGTACATGTTTACTGTAGAAAATTTGAAAACAACAATATTGACAACAAATCAGAGATGAAAATAAATCACCCAGAATTAATCTCAAAATAATCTTCAAATAGAAATACACTGTGTATCCAGAATGTTTGATAGAAAACAATAACAATACAGATGTTTAAATTGAACTATACTACATTTTAACTGGATGTTTACTTATCAAAGTATCATAAATATCTTCCTGTATCTTTAAATAGTATTTGGCAACAACATTTTAGTGGTTATAGAGCAGCTTATCCCCTGGAAGTATTATAATTTATTTATCTAATAGTAGTTTTTCAGACATCTATGTTTTTTCAAATTTAGCTCTCCTATACAATTCAAACTTTCCTTTGAAAATATTTTATCAATATGTACCTGCACTTCTGTTCATTTTCTTTTGTTTTCGTTTTCTTGCCTTCATATAACGTAGGGTTTTTTTTGTTTGTTTGTTTTTTACATTTTTGAGTCTTTGTCAATCTGTGATGTGAAAAATTGTAGTATATTATATATTGAGATGAGATTAGAATACTAGAAGCTGGTAATTAGGCCAAATACCTAGGAATTTCTGAAACATCCTTATTTAAATATTTATCCTCTTCTTAAAGATGTTTGGCAACTTGAGCTATGATATATTGCAAGTTTTCAACTTGTTTTATTTTGATTTCACTTCATATGCAGTTCAAAATTGTTTCTGTAATATATACAAACTCACTAGGATTTTTCTTTGTGTTTATACCTTCGATTATATTCCTGGGAAAGTACTTCACCATACCACGATTTATAAAACACACACACACACCCCTTTTTTCTTGGTCCCTAATACTCTTAATTTATTTCATCTTACTTTATTTTACATATATATCCTCTAATATGTTGTTTTATTTCTGGAACAAGACAGTGTATAAATACATAATCTATAGATCATTAAATATGAAATGTCCGATTTTGAATTAAAAGTTTAGTTTATTATATCTCAAACAAGAAGCAGTACAATTAATCAAAGTATGCGCCTAAACTATCGACACAGTTTTGGCATCTTAACGGTAGCTTGTTTATGCCAGCAGCAGAGAAGCCTGGAGAGTGAGTGGCAATGAAATTGCAAAAGGAGTCTTGTCTTTATTTTGCTTCGGTCTAAGTACCAAAGTGGGAAAGAGAGTCTGCGTTGTGAGCAACCTCACAACTACCTTGATCCACTCGCATGCAAAAAGTGATAGCTAAAAGAATTTACTAAATCCGAAGAAAAATTTCTGCTAACCCCAAATATGGCCATGGTATCCTCCCAATATGAATCTGCTGCAAAGAACTAGTTGAAGGGAGAAAAAAAACCAAAACCAAAAAAACCCTCTCTCCTCATTCAAATATGAAGGGGAGAAAAGTGAAGGAAAGAATAGGAAAAATAAATTGCAGATAAAAACCACCTACAAGAAAGACATTATTATGGAGCAAACCAAAATTCTACTCAAATGTGGCTATATATATGCACGTATATATGAATATATATTTTTAAAATTATTGATGGAATAATTATTATTAAATAAGAGTACAAGGCAGAAATACCAGAGTTCAGAGATGATAAGAGCTGTAGGAGAAATAATGACAAAATTAGAAACAACTCAAAAATAAAAAGAGAGTATTATAAAGACAGTAAGTGAAATATAGTAAGAGATGTAGAAGACAGGAATGAAAAACTGAATAAAATAAAATGGAAATAAATATTTGACAAAGATAATAGAGAAATGATAAATATGAAAAATTAAAAATATTTGAAATATGCATTATGGGATTCCATAAAAATAGCAAAATAATGGAACAGAAAAACTTTCTAGGGTATACATTTATGGGTTTTAAATAGGTAAATGTATCACCTATTCAAAAAACAAAAACAATGGACATTGAAATGAAAAATTATTTTATAAAAGAAGGAAATATACATATTCTACCACAGGATAATTGTAGACAGAGAGGGAAGTAAATTTTCTTATCTGGATACTGTACTGATGGATTATTCTAAAGCCAAACCTTATATCATTAAATGTGAGATTTAATAAATTGTTGAAGACATTCAAGGAAGGCAGTTTTATAGTTCTTACTTAATAGGATATGGAATACCATTGTGGATATATTTATTGGATTGTGTCGTTCTCAATTTAAGATCATGTCTACTTCTTTATTCATTGATTTGAAAAGAAAATAGATTATCTAACATACAGTCAATTACTCTTGTATTTCTGTTTTCCTGTGTTTCATAATTTAAAGGAAACACTGCAGAGACATGCCTTTCAAGAGTACCTATGTTTATGAGGTATCTCATATCTGAAAGAAAAGTTAAAAATACGTTAGTTCTAACACTTCTCTTTGTTTATATTCTTGGATTAAGAACATTTTTCTATTTCAGCAATGTATATATAGATGGTTATAACCTCAAAGATTTTATGATAATCAGGATTTTTCCCTAATTATAAGGCATATTTGGATATGTTCAATGAATATCTTTTGTTAATATGGAAATATGTTCAACAGAAGGGCTATTAATTTTATTTCAATGATTTTATTAATGTGCCATTTTTCCTCATCATTTGGCAATGAGATATTATTTACATCAAAATCCAAATGGTTAGGAAAATTTCATTTTATCATTGTACCAAAAATTAATGTAAATTGTATATATATTTCTCAAAATGGAAAGATAATACATGTAACTTTTATTCAATATTTAAAACAGAGACTTGTTTAGTTTTTAGAGAAATTTTATTACTACATCAAGAAACTGAATGAACAATTATTTCAAATTTTAGCAGTCATTCCACTGAATGCAACAATATTTTAAAAAATAATATATACTTTATTTAAATTTTTTTATTTTATTGTGA
Source organism: Eulemur rufifrons (assembly GCF_041146395.1). NCBI lineage: Eukaryota > Metazoa > Chordata > Mammalia > Primates > Lemuridae > Eulemur > Eulemur rufifrons. The sequence continues at coordinate 52,991,906 of NC_090990.1, forward strand.
TAGTAACACTTAACATGAGAGCTATCCTTTTACTGAAGTTTTAAGTGTACAATACAATATTGGCTATAAATACCTTGTTGTGCAGCAGCAGAAATCTATCACTTACTCATGTTGCTGAACTGAAATTTTATACCCATTATTAACTCCCCATTTCCCCCTCTTCCCAGCTCCTGGTAACCACTTTCCACTCTTAAATTTCTAAGAATTTTATTATTTTAGATTCCTCATATAAGTGGAATCAGGCAATATTTTTCTGTGTCTGGTTTATTTCACTTACCGTAATGTCTTCAAGTTTCATCCATGTTCTTACATATTGCAGAATTTTATTCTTTTTAAAGGCTGAATAATATTCAGTTGTATGTATATAGCACATTTTCTTTATCCATTCAGCTATTGAAGGATGTTTAATTTGTTTCCATATCTTGGCTGTTGTGAATAGTGCTGCAGTGAACACAAGAATGCTAGTATCTCTTCTAGATCCTGATTTCAATTCTTTGGAATAAATATACAAAGGTGGTATTGCTGGATTATATGGCAGTTCTATTTTTAACTTTTTAAGGCACTTCTATACTGTTTTTCATAGCGGAGGTAGCATTTTGCATTCCTACTAACATTGTGTAAGTGTTCCAATTTTTCAACATCCTCACCAAAAATTGTCTTTTTTAAAAATATATATATATATATATATATATATATATATAAATATAATAGCTATCCTGTCAGGTCTGAGCTGATATCTCATTATGGTTTTGATTTTCATTTCCCTGGTGATTAGTGGTGTTGAGCATCTTTTCACATACCTCTTTGGCCATTGTTATGTCCTCTTTGGAGAAATTTCTATAGAGGTTCTTTGTGCTTTTTTCTAAAAAAAAAAAAAAAAAAAAAGGAAAGGAGAACTCCTAGTTTTATATTCAGTAGACTCTGGGGAAGCATCTCATGACTTTTAACTTAAATGCTCATGAAAAACCAGGAAAGGAAAAGATGTTGAATTTTACCAAATGCTTTTCTTTGGCATTTATTAAGATAATCATATGGTTTTTGTTCTTTATTCAGTTGATGTATTATATCACATTTATTCATTTATGTATGTCAAGCCATTCTTGCACCCTTGAATAAATCCCACTTGATTATGCTGTACTATCTCTTTTTGGACTGTTGGATTTGGTTTGCTACTATTTTGTTGAGGATTTTTGCATCTGTGTTCATGATGTATATTGACCTGTAGTTTTCTTTTTTTTTTTCCTGTTTTCCTTATCTGGATTTTGCATCAGGGTATTCATGAAATGAGTTAAGTAGAGTTATCTCCTCCCTTTTTTTTTTTTGAAAAGTTTGAGAATTGGTGTTAGCTCTTCTTTGTAAGTTTTGTAGAATTCAGTGGTGAAGCCATTTGGTCCTGGGCTTTTCATTTTGGGGAGACTTTTTATTACTGATTCAGTCTTCTGACTTGTTATTAGTCTGCTCATGTTTTCTATTTCTTCCTGACTCAGAAATCTTGGTGGGTTATATGTGTCCTGGAATTCATCTGTTTTCTCTAGGTTTTCCAGTTTGTTAGTATATAGTTAATCATAGTAGTCTCTGATGATCTTTTACATTTCTGTGGTATCAACTGCAATGTCTCCTTTTTCATTTCTTATTTTGATTATTTGTGTCTTCTCTCTCTCTCTCTCTCTCTCTCTCTTTTGGTTAGTATAGTTAACAGTTTATCAATTTTGTTTATCTTTTCAAAAAACCAACTTTTAACTTCTTGATCTTTTATATTGTTTAAGTCACTACTTCATTTAGTTCTGTTCTAATGTTTATTATTTCTTTTTTTCTATTAATTTTGGGTTTGGTTTGTTCTTGCTTTTCTAGCTCTTTCAGGTGCATTGTTAGGTTGTTTATTTGAAATCTTTCTACTCTTTTGATGTAGGCATTTACTGCTATAAAATTCCTTTGTAACACTGCTTTTACTGCAGCCCAAAGGTTTTGGTACATTGTGTTTCCATTTCCATTTGTTTCTAGAATTTTTTTTTTAAATTTTTTTCTTAAATTCTTTGTTGACCCAGTGGTCATTCAGGAGCATGTCATTAATTTCCATGTATTTGTATAATTTTCAAAGTTCCTCTTGTTATTGATTTATAATTTTATTCCATTGTGGTTCTGAGAAGATACTTGATATGATTTTGATTTTGCACAATTTGTTGAGACTTGGTTTTTCACCTAACATATGGTTTATCCTGGAGAATGTTTCATGTGCTGATGAGAAGAATATGTATTCATTAGGTCTTGATCTGAAATGTTCTGAAAATGTCTACTAATCCATTTGATCTAAAGTACAGTTTAAATCCAATGATTCTTTGTTGATTTTCTCTCTGGATGATTTGTCTATTGCTGAGAGTGCAGTGTTGAAGTCCCCAAAATTATTGTTTTAGAATTTATCTCTCCCTTTAGATCTAATAATATTTGCTTTCCATGTCTAGGAACTCCAGTGTTGACTACATATATATTTACAATTGTTATATTCTCTTGTTGATCCCTTTATCATATGATGACCTTCTTTGTCTATTTTTATCATTTTTGACTTAAAGTCTATTTTGTTTGATATAAGTATAGTTACTCCTGCTTTTTTTGGTTTTTATTTACATGGAATATTTTTTCTCATACCTTTACTTTCAATGTATATTTATCTTTACAGATAAAGTGAGTTCTTTGTTTTTTGTTTGTTTGTTTGTTTTTTGGAGACAAGAGTCTCTCTCTGTTGCCTGGGCTAGAATACTGTGGTGTCAGCCTAGATCACACAACCTCAAACTCCTGGGCTTAAGCAATGCTTCTGCCTCAGCCTCCCGAATAGCTGGGACCACAGGCATGTGCCACCATGCCCGGCTAATTTTTTCTATATATTTTTAGTTGTCCAGCTAATTTCTTTCTATTTTTAGTAGAGACAGGGTCTCACTCTTGCTCAGACTGGTCTCGAACAAAGTGAGTTTCTTGTAGGTAACATATAACTGGATCATTTTTAAAATGCATTCAGCTAGGCTATTTCATTTAATTGGAAAATTTCATATATTTCCATACAAAGGTATTGTTTATAGGTGAGAGCTTATTCTTGTCATTTTGCTAATTGTTTTCTGGTTGTTTTTTATGTCCTTTGTTGCTTTCTTTCTCTCTTATTGTTTATCATTATGGTTTGGTGGTTTTCCATAGTGGTAACATTTGAGTCCTTTCTTTCTCTTTGTGTGTTTGCTCTCCCAGTAAGTTTTATACTTTTGTGTGTTTTCATGATGGTAGATATCCTTTCACTTCCAGGTGCAGGACTTCCTTAAGCATTTGTTGTATCTATTGGTGATGATCTATTGGTGATGAATTCCCTCAGTTTTTGCGTCTAGGAAAGTCTCAATTTCATTTTTGAAGGATAACTTTGCTGTATATAGTATTCTTTCCTGGAATTTTTTTTTTTTCTTTCAGCACTTTGAATATATTATCTCATTCTCTCCTGGCTTATGAAGTTTCTGCTGAGAAATTCTCCCTTTGTCTGATGGGGTTCCCTTGTGTGTCACTAAGTGCTTTTCTCTTTCCGTTTTTACAATTCTCTCTTTGCCTTGGCTATAATGGGCTTGGGAGAAGGCCAAAGCTCAGGTGCTGGTAGTTGCAGCAGTGGGATGAGTAGGTGGGCTAGTCTTTTTGCTCCTGGGAAGCATCTGTGGTGTGGGCAATAGTAGGAGCAGTGGCAAAAGAATCCTTGGGCTCCCAGGCAGCTCTTGCTAGTGTTAGTGGTGGCTGTGATGGACTGCACTGGCCAGTCCCTGGGACCCCAGGTGGCACATCCAAGAGGATGCCAGTGGTGGTGGTGGCAGAAGGCTGGGCAGGCTCATCCTCAGGCCATTGGGAGAAGCACTCAGATGCCAGCAGTGGTAGATGGGACAAAGCAATCCCTATCCCTCCAGATATTGTGCTTGGGTGCCAGAGGCAGGTTTTGTAGGTCTGTTGTTAGACTCTCTGGTAGTTTACAGACATGCATAGGATGGCTGATGTGAAGAGGTGATTCCAAGGCCCTAGGTGGCATGCTAAATCACTGGGGGGGGGGGGTTAGGGCATGTTAGGTGGGGTAGGCCTGTTCTCATGCCACCCCAATGGGATGCATGAGCCTAGACTGTGGCGGGCAGAATGGAGCAAGGCCCAGGCCTCTGGATAGCACACTAGGGCACCAGCTAAGGCAAGCATTCCAGGTTTGTTATTAGGCCCCCTGGCGGTGTGCCTGTGCACCTGGGATGACTGACAGGGTGGGGTAATCCGCAGGACCCCAGGTGATATATTCAGGCACCAGCAGGGGGCAGTGTCAGGTTGAGTGGGCCTATCATCAGACACCCCGCAGAGGAGCAGGCAGGGACAGTCTATGGTCAGCAGGGCACAGCAATCCCCAGATCCCAGGCAGCATGTTCAGGTGCAGGTGGCAGGGGAAGGGGTAGAAAGGGAGAGCCTGTCTTCAAGGCATGTCCAAGTGCACAGTAGCCCTGCTGCTTGGTGAGGAGCAGGGTTGTTATATGTGGTAGCTTCCCTATTCAAGTGGCTTTCAGACTCTGAGGAACTCATGCTTCATTGCCCAGCAGCATCAGTAGCAACAGTGGCAGAAAGGGAAAACCTGTACTCTGGGCATGTGCAAGGGTGAAGCAGACCTGCTACTGTGGGGGGCAAGGTTGCTATGTGTGGTAGCCACATCAGGCAGGCAGCTGTCAGGCTCTAAGTGTGCGCTTTGCTCCCAGTGGTGGTAATGGTGGCAGTAATTGGCTAGGAGATACTGTCTTCAGAGTGCATGCAAGTGCACTGCAGTTCAACGGCTGGTGGGAGCAGAGTTTCTGTCAATGACAGCAGCCCCGGGAAGGTGGGTTTCAGGCTCCAGAGAGCACCCACTTTGGCTCCCTTTGGCCTGGGGTCAGCTTCTTAGGTGTGTTATGCTACCTTTTCCCTAGCGTGCAGCACCTTGTGTAGGCTGGATTTCTGGAGACCCTGCCACACTACTTGGACCAACCTGAATCATACCACTGTGGATCTTTGGGTAGATGCTAGGAGATATCAGTGGGGCTCCAGGGATGTGGAGATGCAAGGGCTTTAGGCCCCAGGGCTGGATGCAGTCTGATGGGGGCTGGGCTCTCAAAATGATGCCATTGTGCAACTGCCTGGGACCCAGAGGCATGCATGGGACCCAGTGTACACTCCCTGTCTGGAGCAATGGCATTATGTAGACTCCAGATAGCTCCCTGGAGTCTCAGGACTTGCAGGAGTCAAGGGACTCTCCTGTGGCTAGGATTGTGGGAGTTTGTGGTAGGAATGTGCGGACTGCTGGGGACCTTTCACTTACCTTTTCCACACACTAAGGAACTTCTCTGGCCTCCCAGCTCATTCCTACAGGGCCATGTATCTCACCTCCCTCACCTTCAGTGCCTGAGGTGTTTCCTGTCACCTCTCTGGCAAATCCCAGCATTCTCTCTTAGATGTTCTATTCGAACTGTGATTATCTAGTCATCATTTTGATTCTTCTTTGTGAGGAGGTATGCCTGCAGTGCCTCTAATCAGCCATTTTGGAGTCCCTATATGTCATTTTTAAATTAGGAACTTCTTGGAGCTCAGTTGGCAGGTTGTCCATTTTCAAGTGCCAGATATTATTTGCTTAAGCAATTTAATCCCTATGTGTGACATTTTCTTTCCAAATAAAGTATAAGGATATGAATATGTAACACATATCATGCTTTTAAATAATGCTATACTCAAAATCTTTTTATCTGTTACAGGACCACAATTTTGTTTTGAAACATTCTTGCTTCTATAACACAAATTTACCTGCTTTAATGTCAGCATAGATGTGTTGATGGATTGACTGGTTGTTATTCACTAAATATATTTATTCTAGACTGACTATGGTAAAGGTTAGAGATGTTTGAGTGTTGCCACCCTCAAGAATTTTCTAGTTCAATGAGAAACTTGGCTATATAAACAAATTATTATAGTGTTAAAATATTCAGAAAGAAAAATAAGGGGCTACAGAAGCAGAGCAGAGAGCCCACTAATTTCAATTTTTGGTTTGGAGAAAGACTTCACAAAGTAAATGTTATTTAGAGTTCCACGTTGGGAGAAAAGGGTATTCCTCACAAAGGGAAAAAAAGGATCTTCCACTCAGAAGATGGGAATGTATGTACACAGTCATGGCTGGGGCCAAAGGAGCGTGATGCATTCCAGCAACTGCTAGTCTTGTGCCCAGTGTGACTGGAGTGCAGAGTGCATGTGTCCAGGAGAAAGGAGCCAGGCCAGATGGGCAAGATTGCCTTTTGGGGGGAGGGTCATCCTAAGAAGCTTTGACCTGTGTCTCTAGTGTGGATGATAGGAAGATACTAAATAGTGTACAATCCATGAACGAAACCAAGGGTCCTGGTTTGGCAACAAAGCGAAGGATGAACTGAGAACTTACGTGAGACAAGAGGTTGCGGCGAGTTAGCTACGCTCCCCACAAAGAGATTTTTTCTTCCGGTCAGGTCTCTCAGGCAGGGGTCGTCGCAAAGGATGAAAAAATAGTAGGAAACAGAAATAAAAAATAATAATATGCAGAGCCAAAGATATAGTTTATAAAGTAAAGGTTTATGAAGATAGACAAAGGAGAGCTCCGGATGATTATATCCCTCCCGTGGAGATATAACAAAGACTGAACTTTTTACATGGGTACTTATAGGGCAGATACATGCTCCGGTTGCCAAGGGATTTACATAATAACAGGCAGTTTGGTTTAGGGTCAAAGTCTTCTAAAAGGCTACTACAAATCCTTTAACTAACTCTATCTAGGTGAACAATGAGTTACAAAATCTTCTTAGGGCAAACTTCTAAGTTTTATGATAAGGCTATTACTTTAGCAAAAAACAGAGACATCTTGGCTCCAGTAATTGTGTTCTTGGAGACAGAGATGATCTCAGAAGTCAACATGAGCTGTGCTTTGTGCTAATTACTTTAACGGCATGGGCCCGGCTTGGGCATTAGCATATCTATTTGATCAGCTCTCATCTCTGGTGGCCTTTGATCAGTTCTGGCAACCTATGGCCCTAGGTGAAGCCTGTCTTGTCTTTCAAAACAGGTGAGAACCATAGGCCCAGCTTACAGCTGTCTCTTTGAAATGCAGCTGTTACTGACCAATGAGACGCCCTCCTGAGGTGAGGCAGCTTTTGAACTAACACATTTATTTTTTTCTTTAAGGCAAAATCTTGTCTCCAAAAATACAGGGGGCATTTCTATAACTCAGTATTATTAGGCTCAACAAGAGGTAAAGAGGCCAGGCCCATAATTGTTGTTGTAAGAATGTGGGTGAAAAGCTCTGAGGGTCTGAACTAAAACAGTTCTGGTGAAATAATGACTGAAACAGGTTTGAGAAGTATTTAGGAGGTAAAATTAAGATGCTTTGAAATTAGAAGTAATGTAGATGCATGAATATCAACATGTACACTCATTCATTCATTCATTCCACAAATGCTATTGAGCATTATTTATGCAAAATATCATCATGGGTCAGTCTCCACTCCTGCTTTTAGCTAAATCACAAGTGAAAAGTGAAGGAATGGTATATTTAAACACCTGAAAGGGAAGGTAAAAAGTGATTAATTTCTCACCAAGGAGAGACTTGATATATAATATATAAAAAATAAAATGGGCACAGAACATTGTATGTATTACTAGCTCATTATTATGTAAAATCAAACACTGATTTCAAATATTAGGATATGACCCACAGGCTTATTCATTCTAGGACTACTAGTTACTGACTAAAGTCAAGATACAATTTAGAAGTGGAAGTGAATATTTTTTACCTTCTAGGAGATAGTGTTATTAAGCCTTTTTTTGTTTGACAAGTTTTGACATATCTGTGTACCTGTGAAACTATCACCACAATCAAGACAACAAATATCCCCAAAAGTTTTCTTGTATCCTTTTGTAATCCCTCCCTTCCCCAACTCCTTTTGCCACTCCTGACCTCTGATCTCAGGAGAAACAAATATTTATCATTATTTAGAAACTATTTATTAAAAGATAATAAAAATTGGTTAAGCACTGGATTACTAGACATTTGACCTTGGGTGAGTTGCTTAATTTTATCTGTAAAGTAGAAATAATAATAATAATATCTACCTTACAAGGTAGTTAATTAGTTGATACGTATAAAGTACTAAAAACAGAGCTTAGCACATAGTAAATGCTCTGTAAGTGTTGGCTATTATCGTATATAATATTGGGTGGTTTTGTAGGGTGGAAAGCTCATAGATCATGGCACATGGCAGTTTTTCAAAAAATATTTGCTGGAAAAAAGTGAAGGAATGCTGCTGAAAAAGGAAAAATGTGAATTTGAATTCCTGCTCTATTATTTACTGCTTGTGTGACCCTGGGCAAATGGGTTAACTGCTCTGTGCTTCATTCATTCGTTCATTTATTAAATAAACAATTGTTGAATATCTACTTTGTGCCAGACACAAAAGCAAATGAGATAGACTTTTTCTTTGTTTTTACATAATTTCCCTTTAGAGGAAAAGACAACTACAAACCCATAAAAAAAGTCACAAAAATAAGAATTTCCATTTGTGATAAACACCCCAGATTCCCTCATCTGCAAGTGGAATATAACAAAACTTACTTTTTAATGTCACAGCAATGATTATAACTAACATACATAAAAGTACTTGCTTAATGCCTGGAACAAAAATGTAAGGAAGTACTCAATGATTCATTAGTAGCATTATTAGTAATATTCAAATAAATATTTCCTAGTTTCAGCATTTCAGTAACTGATGACCTAGTATAGTGATCAGAAATCTACAGTTCTTGGGCTGGCCAACTGTTTTTGTTTTTATTTTCTAAATAAAGTGTTACTGTAAGTTAAGGGTTTTTTGGGGGGGGAAACAACCTGTTTGCTTATGTATTATGTACAGTTGCTTTCTCACTACAAAGGCAAAGTTGAGTAGTTGTCACAATGGCTCCCAAGCCTAAAATATTTTTATCTGGCCTTTAAAGAAGATTTCTAACCACTGTTCTGTATTCCTAGTTAGGTCATGTTTACCAAAAATTGGATCTCATATAGAACTGTGTATGATACATCCAGTGATGGATATAAATCTTTTGTGTTGTGACAAAGGAGAGATTGCTCCTGATTGGGGTTATCAGAGAAATCTTCCTGGGAAAGAAAGCATTTGAACTAGACCTTGAAAGATAAATAAAAATTTAAGAGGTAGAAATGGCTGGGGAGAGGGCATTCTAGGAAAATTCTGTATGAAGAAAGGCACCAATTGAAGCATAGTATGTTATGAGAACCACAATCTTAGAAAACGTTTGGATATGAGCCTGGAAAACATGGTAGGAAATAAAATGAGAAATGTATTGCAGACCAGTGTGTTTGAACTTAATTTGGTAGGCAACTGAAGTCGCTGAAAATTTCGGAGCATGAGAATGACATAATCAGTATTTTAAAAAAATATTCATTTGCTAATTGGTATGCAAAATGAATTTAAGCAAAGAGACAATGAAAAAAGGCAACCATCAGTAAGTGAATGAAAGAATTAGTATAGGCATAAGATAATAAGGGTTAGCACTAGGATGATAAATGGAAAAGAAAAAGATGACCACAAATATTCCCATAGTTACTGAGAGATTGTGCGTGCAGGGTGGAATTGGGAAAAAGAGTGAAAACTGATGTGTGCCAACAGCATCAATGATGGTGAGAATTAACGAGAATGATAGACAATGTCAAAGTCAGGAGAGAAACAAGATAAATGTAGACAGAGAAAAGATCAGTGGATTTTGGTAAGTAGTAAGTCAGTGATGCCTCTAGAGTGATGGTGACAGATAGATTATAATTTAAAGAGATGGTACACATGAAGAAAAGGAGGAATAGCAAGTAATAAGGTGATGATAATAAAACATGTCTCATCATCACTGAGAGTTTACGATGTCCCAGAGAGTGCTTTAAGCACTTCAGGATATTTTTGCATTCAATCTGCATAATGACCCTGTCAATAGTCACTATTATTATCATGCCCGTTTCACAGATGAGGAAATTAAAGCTTAGCATGACTAATATTCCCCAGGCTGTCACAGTTAGTTATACTAAGGATTGAACCCAAGTAGTCTAACATCAAATCTTTGTGTTAACCAAACAACTGCATTGCATCCCAAAGGAAAAAAAAAAATGTAAGATGAATCAAAGCAATGGTGCTTTTTAATTTTCCTGTTGGTTACTGAAAATTTTTATTGCTATTCAGTCAGAGTTACCTGACTACTGTTTAGAATGAAACCTTCATGGTTGTGGGGGTGGGGCTACTTAATTTAACATGCGAAAAGCTAGCAGAATGGTATTTTAATATGCCTCTTAGGAGGGTAGCTGCCTAAAGTTAGCCTGGTTTATGGAAGAAACAGCAGAATCCTGCAGCTGACTGCTGTAGAAATGGCTTCCAGTCCTCCAGCTTCCTGTCTAGAGCAGAGGTAGCAGCTCTTGGTGGGCCAGTTCTGCAGTATTTTTGTGTGAGTCATTCCTGGAAGTTCAGCCTAAAGCCTGTCAGACCAAACTCCACCTCTTCCAATGATTTTGTAAGCACCAAATTCTCTCTATTAAATCCCTTTCTACTTCTGCTAGCTAGAGTGATTTCTGTTATATGAATATTAACCTATATTATAGCGTATTGAAGCAATAAAATTAGCAAGGATGAGATTGATAACATTGAAGTTTCAGGAATTTCTCTAAAACTTCTTTGTATTTTTTATTTTTTTTTCTTATTTCAGCATATTATGGGGGTACAAAAGTTTAGGTTACGTATATTGCCCTTGCCCCCTTTCTCCCAATCAGAGCTTCAAGCACATCCATCCCCTAGACGGTGCGCATCGCACTCATTATGTATGTAAATACCCATCCCCTCCTCCCCATTCCCATCTGCCTGATGCACAATAAATGTTATTCCTATATGTGCACTTAGGTGTTGATCAGTGAAACCAATTTGATGGTGAGTAGTGGTGCTTATTTTTCCCATTCTTGGGGTACTTCACTTAGTAGAATGGGTTCCAGCTCTAAACAGGAAAATACAAGAGGTGCTATATCACCATTGTTTCTTATAGCTGAGTAGTACTCCATGGTATACATATACCACATTTTATTAAGCCACTCATGTATTTTAAACTTTCTCTGCCAAGCCATGGGAGTGCACCATCAGGCAAGGGCTGGATAAAAGGTGGTTCTTGACTTGTGGCTGTTTTCCAAATCGACAAATGGATAGAGAAAAATAGCCAGCAGCCAATAGATAAGGTTTCTCAGGTTTAAGATCTTTGCCTTTGGGGAAGTTTATTCTCTTATGGAATTGACCAGAATCAAATAGTCTTGACAACTTCTAGGATTTTAAGGATACTATGTTGCCAAAAAGTCTGCCCAAGTCTCAGCCTGTAACTATTCTACCTAAAGAAATTCCTGGGCTCCAGAATCTACACCAACAGGAGCAAGGTGTTTATTCTGTGCACTTCCTAGAAGGGCAGCCTCTTCAGAGCTCAACTAAGATAGTTGGACTTTTTTTTTTTTTTTTTTTTTGGTTTCTATTTTCACTCTTAATTTCCAGTTGAATTGCATTATCATCTGATAATGCAGTCTGTACTATTTTAAATTTGGAATTAAATGACTTTTTCTTTGCAGCTTAATACATAGTCCATTTTTATCACTGTTCCATGGGTAAGTTCCTTTTTTCACTACATTTATCTATAGATCTATATTTATTCAACTTCATTAAAAACTTTTTTTAAATCCCTTCTGTTCTTACTTATTTTTATCTATGTACTATAATATGGATAAAAGATATATTTCTATATTGATTATTATCTATCTCTCATGTACTTCCTAAAGATTTGGATTTCAGTATTTTGATGCTATGATATTTAAGTATATGGGACAACTATGTCCTTATTGTGGATTCCTACATTACAATTTTTAAGTGATACTGTCTATACAATTTAATTTTCCTTGAATTTAATTTTGTCTCACACACATTTTTTAAAGCTTTAAATAGACATTCACTTGGTTTGATTGAAGAACCATGAAATTTAAAAGATAGTTAATATCCAAAAAGAACCGCCTACTCCAAAAACAGTGTCATTGTTTTTTTTCTTTTTGGGTCAGTTTGTTTAATCTGAAGTTCCTTGGTAGGAAAATGATCACATCTTGCAAGGGTCATAAACTTTTTGTATTTATTTACATATTTTTGTTATTTATATTTGCATAATTAAAGAATCAGAATTTATTAAGTGAATCTTAGTTCTTAATATTTAATCCATTCAAAACCCTAGCTGAAATTTCATTAAGTAATTCTCCCTCCATTTAATCAACATAATAGATTGAAGCATTTTATAGGGCTTTTATTGCAGTAAAAGCATGTTATTTTCTACCATTTTCAAGATCCAAATAATAGATTTGTCATAACTTTGCTGAATATTTTCCTCAATCTTATTGTGAATTAAAAAAAATTAATACCATTCACCATCAATATTGCCTTAATAATTCTTATAAGTCTTACACTATGAAATGACCACAAGGGCAACTATGCCACAATCTAGACTGACAGCTATGAATGGACTTGTTTGGCTAATCGATGTCTGAGAATCTCCTTTTATTTTTCTTTCAGTGTTCTATTGGACTTGACCTTTCTTCACATTTATCATGACACACTTAGCAATCAGATTAGAAAATTTATTTTCCACATTTGAAAAATGCCCTCATCTCTGAGGGGCACCCCACAGTAAGTACAATAGATATAGCTCTTGGGTTATTATTAATACTTGTTGATACCTCATAGGAGCAAAGAAATATAAATAGAACTGAAAAAAAATCTTATTTTCTATTTTCTTTTACATGTTTTATTTCTAATTTGTCAAGTTCATTGCCTTTCATACCTATTAATTTGTTTTTAATAAGATCTTAATATTAGTTGTTTTGTAGCAGTTCCCCTAGGTGACCTAGTAAAATCCTAATAATTGTCAAAAACTTAAGGTTCATCCCTCACCAGGATGAGTCATTTCTGAAATATTTTGGCCCAACTGATTCACCCCTCCACAGAATTCTTCTAGTGTCTGAGTTTATGCTCAACCCCATGTTTATTGCTTCATTGTTTGGTCTTCCATATGGCTCATTCATAAGTCTATTCAGGTCTCTTTTATGGGTCTCACTTTCTGTTTTAATTCCTTCTCCAGATCTTTCTACGCCATGTTACCCAACCTGGCTTTATTACTACTGACCTATCCATGTCACCTGCTAGCCTTGTGCTCCTTCTAGGTCTATGCCAGCCTTGATGAACAGCTGTTTAGACTATTATTTTTTTCCTTGAGTCCTGATTATCATCACTGGATTGACTGTGAAGAGTGTTGCATGATTCTTGCTATAGCAGATACTCAGAGTAGTTCAGCATTTTTAAAAGTCTACAATCTAATGTGCAAAAGTAATGGTCTTACCAAAACTGTTCTACTATATTACTTTTTAGAGTCTTTCTTCTATTTCTGAACATTTATACTTGGTACCCCGCATACTCTTCTGAACTCAGTTTCCCTGCATAGTAGCAATCCAGCTACATTAAACCGTGCTTCCATCTTTATATTCTTCACATCTGCTTCTCAAGAATTCACATTCCCACTGGAGAATTACTGGGTCATACAGTCCTCTGAAGTACTGTCCTCTAGATCATAGGTCACCAATCAGGTATCTCTGGGACATATTCTTCCAAGTCTTCCTAAATTTTCTGACTGTATTATCTGTCTGGCCTCACCCAAAATGATTCTTATTCTCCAAAAGTAAAAAAAAAAACAAAAAAAACCTGTGTTTTTCTCTGACATACACATAATACACAATCATACACATAAACTAATTCTGTAGGGATAGATAAACTGCTTCGAGGGTATGAAATATTGGTTCATGTGAATGAATGATGAATGTATTTTTTAAAATAAAAAAGTCACTCCCATTACTGGGCATATACCCAAAGGAAAAAAGGTCATTCTGTAACAAAGACACATGTACCCGAATGTTTATAGCAGCACAATTCACAATAGCAAAGATGTGGAAACAACCCAAATGCCCGTCAATACATGATTGGATTAGTAAGCTGTGGTATATGTATACCATGGAATATTACTCAGCTATAAGGAATAATGAAGATACGACATCTCTCTGGTTCTCCTGGAGAGAGTTGGAACCCATTATATTAAGTGAAGTATCCCAAGAATGGAAAAACAAGCATCACATGTACTCACCAGAAAATTGGTTTCCCTGAACATCACCTAAATACACATCTGGGAACGACACCAATCGGATATCAGACTGAGGTGGGGGGTGGGGGAGGGGTTGGGGTTATGCCTACACAATGAGTGCATTGCGCACCGTTTGGGGAATGGTAACACTTGAAGGTGCTGACTCAGGAAGGGGGGGTGGGGAAAAGAGGGATATATACCTACATGATGGGTGCAACTACCTGGGGAACAGACACGCCTGGAGCTCTGACTTGGGGAGAAAGGCGGTACATGGGCAACGTATGTAACCTGCAATTCTGTATCCCCCATAACAATAAGATGAAATAAAAAAAAAAAGTCACTTTTATGCAAGAATATGTAAAATTCTAATTGATAAATTATTTATATAGACACAGGCCAGTATTGTCTTAATTTACATACTTGGTTTTTTTTTTTTTGTTTTTTTTTTTTTTTTTTTGAGACAGAGTCTCACTTTGTTGCCCAGGCTAGAGTGAGTGCCGTGGCGTCAGCTTAGCTCACAGCAACCTCAGACTCCTCGGCTTAAGCGATCCTACTGCCTCAGCCTCCCGAGTAGCTGGGACTACAGGCATGCGCCACTATGCCCGGCTAATTTTTCTATATATATTTTTAGTTGTCCATATAATTTCTTTCTATTTTTAGTAGAGACGGGGTCTCGCTCTTGCTCAGGCTGGTCTCGAACTCCTGACCTTGAGCGATCCACCTGCCTCGGCCTCCCAGAGTGCTAGGATTACAGGCGTGAGCCACCGCGCCCGGCCTACATACTTGTTAAATGCCCTGAAATTTTTTGCCCGTGCCATTGGCCACCAAGGGTGAACTTCATAAAGGCAGAAATAATGTCTATTTATATTGCTTTCAATAGCATGAGGACAAGGCTTACTAGATAATTTTTTTAATAAGGATGAAATTAACTCAGGCCTATTGTTGTATTTCATCCTAGTGAGATTCAAGGGTGAGGCTGATGATTTCTTGAGACAAATCTCTAAATTAACCAGCTACACACATCATCTCTGCCAATCAGTATCCAGATATAATTGGACCCCGGATTTCTCTCTGTACCAGCAATGGCCTCAGAGGACTGGAGGAAAATTAGAGCAAGCAGAGACTGGTTGGATCACAGGCACTTGGGAAATAAATTTTTTAGCTACTAGAAGTAATAATATCCCAATCCAAATCTAACTCAGAGAAAGAGATTGTATCAAGTTCTTTGAGTTTCAATATTAGAGTTTTCTCCAGTGTCCTTCCTAATCTTTTTCCTCCTTTCACATTCACCAAACCAGGAGAGAAGATGTTAATGTCTATCTAGTCCTTGTCTTTTATCTGAAATGAAATGGTACCGTACATTTATTTTTTCTTATTCTAGTTCCTAATTCAGTCATGTGCCTTTGAAGATTTTAAATATTATAAATGTAGATGGCCAAGTTTCTCTCAAGGAACTATAACATCTTATAGGCAAGAAATAGGAGCAATATTTTAAAACAATTAGTTTGCACAACAGGAAAAATGAGACTAATCATTTATGGCTACTACACATTGAGATAATGGCACATTTGGTGATAAAGACAAAGAAATATTTCCTTCCTGCCTGCTTAGTATTGTGAGAAAAGAAGATTCAAAACTTGTAAATAAGGCAAAAGGAAGCTTGCATATATTTTCAATGTTGCACCAAAGCATTGCTTAACAAACAGAATCACAGAACAAATATTTCATTTTTCAGGAGAATGAACTATTGTTTGATTTTGTTATTTACTATTTATTAAGAGCCAAGACTATGAAGTTACATGTGAACTTGGAGATTTTTATCTGATAGAAATACAACTAATTTCAGTTGTAAAAAAGTTAATCCTAAAGGTTAACTGTAGGACATTTACCAGTTTTTAAAATCTAACCTAGTAATCTTTTCCTAACATTTCTCCATAAAATATCCTATAAATAATCCAGTTCCTAAATACACTTTGAACCACGTTGACTATCATACTAGTTCCCTCATTAATTAGTGAGCTGAATAAATTTTGGACACATGTTCATTTCACATTTGTATGAAGGTCATGAGATTGTACATTTTGGAAATTATTCTTTATTAGTACAATCCAACTCTGCTTGAATTCTAGGCCTCTTTTGCAATAAATCTTAAGCCTCTATGGCAAGTGCTTCTGCAAACTTAACTCATTAATTCTCCACAGTTGATGAAATTGAAAGGATTCTCAAAAATGAGGAAAAGAAAATCCCTTTTGTAGGTCTTTGTTTTAGGTTTGGCACTAATTTAATCTAATTTCCTGGGCGTCCTGGCAGAGGAACCAACTACTAGCATAGGATGAAAGTAATTAGCTAACATGGCCCTTGAAGGTACAAACTGCATGATTATTAACGTGGTTTCCGAGCTGCTTCTGACGAGCAGCTTCCTGCTGTGTTTCCACGTAGATGTTGTTTTGAATACTGTTTTGCTAACATTTCTTGCCTAAGCAGGCCCTTTGATTTTACTTTCTGTACACTTAGCTTCCACTGCACAAATATCTTGCTATTGCTGCTGGCCAGTTAGCTGAAGTGCCAAAGGAAATCCAAAATATCATAACACAGTTGTTATACTCTATTATATTTTGTAAATAGAAAGGATGCAATAGAAAACAAAGCCATTCAAGGAAAGAAACGGCAGGTGAATACAGGCTGCTTCTGTGAAAATGATTTTGGAACTAAGCAGATATATTTATTTTCTACTTTCAAGATCAAAAACTTTGAGATTCGACATCAAAGGACCAACATCATTATTACAGAAGTTCCTAGGGGTCAGAGAAAACAGACTGGACATATAACGGCATGGGCACTCGATATGGCCACTATGCAGACTTCAAAAAGGAAAGAGGGTCTGAAGGATGCTAAAGTGGCTCTATGGGCAAGTTCTAAAAATGGTTTCTCACCCAGCACTTTAATGCTGTGATAAACTTTGCCAACTCCTAGGGTAATAATTTACGTGCAATGGCAATAAATCCTTTTCTGTTGTTAACTGTGTAAGCCAGATTGTTTTTATCTCTGCCTCGTAAAATAGAAGCAGGTAATAGTAGGCATTTACTGATATTGTCTTTTCCAGAAAAAATTTCTATTGTTCTTATTTTAATTTCAATGCTGTGCTATAGCCATTTATCTTAACAGTTAGCTGGCTTAACACAAAGTGACTGAATAAAACATTTTGATTTACTGGACTCATTAATTCTGTAAAATCAACCTATATATTTGGTGAAGAAAGCAGGCTGAGGTTTGGTAGGGAGATTATGAGATACTCTTACTTTTTGTTTGTTTGTTTACTGAATTTACTGAATTACTTTGGTTCAGGGACCAAATATGTAAGCTGTATGTGACACTAAAATAACAAACTGAAATAGTTACGTTTTGGTTTTAATCAATAAAACCAATTATCCAATACTTCATAAACCAAAGACTTGATTGGACAAGTTTAAATTTGTTTTTCCAGAAGGTACTTTAATCATTTTATGTGTTAGTATGTATTTTAAAAACCCATATGACGGAATGCCTGAGCATATTCAGGAAATCTGACTTTAGAAAATGCAGACGTCTCTCTGAGGAAACACCGCAGGAAATCCAGCATCTGCTACAGTGACAGGAGAAATCCCTTGGTTTCAATACTGCCTCTGTGTTAATTTCCTGTCCTCTTTTTTGTTCGCTTATTTAACCTGCAATCTTATAATTAAAGTACAATGTTTTCAGCTCACTGAAAATAACTGTATTAAACCTCATTCCCCTCATGTGGGTCTAGGAGCCCTGGTGGATTTGCAACAGGTTAGAGGAATGTCTGTTTTTTTTTGTTTTTTTTTTTTCCTGAGCTGCTACGTTCTGCACAGAGTTTTACAAATTAAATGCCTCACCAAACAGCACAAAAGGGAACAGGATAAAACTGCTTTATCCTGTGTGGTATCTGGATGAAATAGGGTTTGATTCCTTGGATTAAAAAAAAAAAAAGATAACACCTACGAAGATGTTTGGCGTTCCATTTAGCCCTTTAAAATGTCCAGCCTGACAAAGAGGAAGCCATAGACCTTCTTTTAAATTCAGAAGATTATATTCCAAAATAAAACTCACATTCTAGCTTTAATGTGACTTGGCATATTTAACTCTTATTCATTAGGTGTTGATTTCTTGGTTTAATTGATGTAGAGCATTATTATTTTCCTAATTTCAAGGGATTATGGGAAGCATTCCAGTGGCTTTCGTCTACTGACATCAGTGTCATCTTTACATCTTTTCCTTTGAAATTTCTTTCATTTATTTTTGTCTTAGCAAGTCCTTCTCCATCTAGCAATCAGAAAACATTTATCTACTGTATTATTATAATTAGGATCCTTTCAAATACGGATTATACAAATCCAATTCAAACCAGTTTGAGCGAAAATAAAAACATGAAGGGATTGTATAAATTCTGATGGTAGGTAGCCGGCTCTCTTCAACCTCTGGGATTATTATATGAAAATATTCTCCTGTTCCTCAGGTAAGGGCAGATGCCATGGAGTGCACAGATCATCAGGGATTTGTCTCTCTCCATTCCTCAGCTTTACTTCCCTCCAGGCAGACTCTATGAATGAGGTGTCCAGCATTAGTTTCAAACTTACATCACCCTAGCTTACCAACTGCAATGGACACAGAGTGCTTATTTCCCAATAATTCTAGCAAAAGTCCAGGGCCTAGATACTATGCGGAGAGTATGGATTCTGTGTCCAACAATTGTACCATTCATCATATTTAGAGGGTTTTGTACTTTGTTTAGCCAGGCCTTGGTCATGGGTCCACCTTACCCCTGCCAGGCAGGGTTAGAGCTAGCTCTGCCATTATTACTTGAACTGAGAGATTAGGGAAAATATATACTTAAATAAAATTTTTTATTCAATGACTAGAAGGCAGCACAAAAGATTGGTTGTAAAAGCAACACATATAAAACATGGTCAAACTCTTGGATGACACACACACACATACACATATAAATTTTGTCTCATACTTACAATTTAAATAATTCTCATAAATAGTACAATACAACTATTTCTCCTATAACTAGAAATGTACTCCTTCTCTCCACACGGAGATTACCAAAGATCCATGCAGTCACGCATCTGATTTCCAATTCCTGATCACTGAATGAATTATGTACATTATCCTTGTAAGATCCTGATGTGGGACCTCATGCTCTGGAATCCCATGATAAATAAATTTAATCAACTCAACTTAATCTACAAACACTGTAGGATAACTGACTTTAAAATGCCTATTTGAAAAGAGGAAAAAGAAAACTATATAGTGATATGGCAGGATACATCACTTCAGCTGCCCAAGTTGGTGAATATTTGAGAATTGGAGAATTGTCCTAGTGGTCAAATGATCAAAGGTCTCTTTTTCTGTCTTGGAAAAACGTCTCCCTTAAAACTTTAGGTAGAAGAGGAAGTCTTTAGATCACAATGGTGGACTAAACTGCCTTGCTTTGAACCTACTGAAGAAGTCCTGAATTTCTTTCCAAGGAGCTTCCTTGTTGGACCTCTATATATCTGTCAGTTAGTTCTGGTCATGGTCATTTAGGTAATAAACATGGGAACTTTGTCATGATGTGAGAAGAAGAAGGACATGGCCAAACAGACTTGACTGTCAAGATTACTGTGTGCTGTTTTTTTGCTGAAAGCATTTTTGTCTATTAATTACCCAGAATTCCTGATTATATTCTTTTTTCTACTTCCAAATTCAGATTTTTCAGAACTGTATTCAAAGTAGCAGAATTTCTTCTGAGCTGTTCCGACTACAACTTTGAGGGACACCAAACACCTGAGATCCATCCAAAAGGTTGGTAAAAACCCAGAGAGGTTTATATAGTGTACCAGACAAATAAAGGTTTATGATTCCTTTGAAATATGAAATAAAAACACTTCTGGGATAAGTAGACAGCTATACCTATTGATGTCATGATAACATTTTCATGTTACTCCATGATTGCTTTTATTATTTTTAATTGACACACAAGTTTTGTACATATTTATGGGGTAAACTATGGTATTTTGAAATACGTATACAACACATAATGATCAAATTAGGGTAATTAGTATATCCATCACCTCAAACATTTTTCATTTCTTTGTGTTAGAAATATTCAAAATCCTCTCTTCTACCTATTTGAAAAAATACTATAAATTATTGTTAACTGCAATCACCGTACGGTGCTGTAAAACACTG
Organism: Eulemur rufifrons; assembly: GCF_041146395.1. Classification (NCBI taxonomy): domain Eukaryota; kingdom Metazoa; phylum Chordata; class Mammalia; order Primates; family Lemuridae; genus Eulemur; species Eulemur rufifrons. The sequence continues at coordinate 53,012,411 of NC_090990.1, forward strand.
GAACTTATATCTCCTTTCTAGCTGTAATTTTATATCCATTAACCCACATCTCCCTAATGGCTGGAATAAATTATAGTCCCACCAACAGTGCTTAAAAGTTTCCATTTCTCTTCATCCTCACCAGCATCTGTTTTTGTCTTTTTGATAATAGTCATTCTACTTAGGGTGACAGCATATCTCCTTGTGGGTTTGATTTTCATTTCCCTCATGCTTAGTGATATTGGGCATTTTTCATATACTTTTTGGCCATTTGTATGTCTTCTTTGGAGAAATGTCTATTCAGATTTGTTTCGATTGGATTTTTTTTTTCTTTTTGCTATTAAGTTGTTTGAGTTCTTGCATATTTTGAATATTAATCCTTTGTCAGGAGAACAGTTTGCAAATATTTTACCCATTCCACAGATTGTCTTTTTACTCTGTTTATTGTTTTCTTTGCTGTGTAGAAGCTTTTTTAGTTTGACATAATCCTGTTTGTCTATTTTTTCTTTTGTTATGTGTGCTTTTAAGGTCTTATCCATAAAAATCTTTGCCCAGATAAGTGTCCTGAAGCATTTCTCCTATTTTTTCTTCTGGCAGTTTTACAGTTTCAGGTCTTACGTTTAAGTCTTTAATCCATCTTGAGTTAATTTTTGTATATGGTGAGACATAGGGGTCCAATTTCATTCTTATCCAATAGAATGTAATGTAAATGTCTATTAGATTGATTTGGTCTACAGTGCAGTTTAAATTTGATGTTTCTTTGTTGATATTTTGTCTAAATAACCTGTCCACATCTGACAGTAAGAAGTTACAGTTCCCAACTATGATTGTATTGGAGTCTATCTTTGCCTTTAAATTGAAAAATATTTGCTTTATATATCTGGGTGCTCTAGTGTTGGGTGTATGTATACTTACATTTGTTATATCCTCTTATTGAATTGATCCCTTTACCGTACATAATGATCTTCTTTGTGTCTTTTTACAGCTTTTGACTTAAAGGCTATTTTACCTGATACAAGTATAGCTACTCCTAATCACTTTTCTTTCTGTTTGTGTGGGATATCTTTTCTCATCTCTTCACTTTTAGTCTATGTATGTCTTTACAGATGAAGTGAGTTTCTTGTAGGCAACATATCATTGGTTTTTTTTTTTTTTTTTTTTTTAATCCATTTAGGCAGTCTACATCTTTTAACCGGGAAGTTTAATTTGTTTACCTTCAAAGTTATTATTGATAGGTAAGGACTTACTCCTATCATTTTGCTAATTATTTTCTGGTCATTTTATATATCCTTTCTTTCTTTCTTTTCTTATTGTTTATCTTTGGGATTTGGTGGTTGTCTGTAGAGATAAGGTTTGATTCTTTGCTCTTTCTTATTTGTGTATTTGATCTACTAGTGATTTTTATACTTTTGTTTGCTTTTATGGTGGTAGTTATCATCCTTTTGTTCCAGAGGTAGGACTACATTAAGTATTTCTGGTAAGACCAGTCTAATGATGGTGAATTTTCTCAATTCTTGGCTGAAAGCTTTTTTTTTTTTTTCTTTTTTCAGCACTTTGAATATTCATTTCTTTCTCTTCTGGCCTGCAAGATTTCTGCTGAGAAATCTGCTGTTATTCTATTAGGGATTTCCTTACATGTGACTTGACAGTTTTCTCTTATTATTTTAGAAAACTGTCTGACATTTGACAGTTTGTTTATGATGTGCCTCAGAGGAGAACTTTATGTGTTGAATCTTTTTGTGAATTTGTGAGCTTACTGATCTGGATGTTCATATCTCTCCCAAGACTTGGGAAGTTTTCAGCTATTATTTCATTAAATAGTTTTTCTATGCTTTCCCCATCTTTCTCTTTCTGAAACTCTCATAGAATATATGTGTTCACATTTGTGTCCCAAAAGTTCATAAGGCTTTTTTCATTTTTTTCTTTCACTTTTTCTTTCTTTTTTTTTCTCTCCCCTTTTTTTTAATTTGATTTTGTTATTTCAAAAGACCTGTTGTTGTCAAGTTCAGAAGTTCTTTCTTCTCCTTGATCTAGTCTGTTGCTGATGCTCTCTATTGTGTTTTTTATTTCATTAATTGAATTCTTTGGAGTCCAAGGTTTCTGTTAGATTCTTTTATTGTACTATCTATCTATTTGTTGAATTTCTTATTCAGATAATAAATTGTTTTCCTAATTTTGCTGAATTGTGTATCAGTTTTCTCTTGTCTCTCTAAATTTCCTTAGGAACATTATTTTGAATTCCTTTTCAGGCATTTCATAGATTACCTTTTCTTTGGGGTGTGTTACTATAAAATCATTGTTTTTCTTTGAAGTCTATTACTGGAGAATCATTGTCTTCCATTGTGTCATGTTTATTTGCTTTTTCATGTTTCTTGTATCCCTAATTTGATATCTGTACATCTGCTGGAACAGTGGCCTCTTCCAATTTTACAGAGTAGCCTTCATAGCAAAAGACTTTTTCCTGTAAATGTGTCCTGTAATGTCAGTTGAGTAGAGTGCTTTGTCTTTTGTTCTAGTTCGGTGCACTAGTGGAGTTTCTGTGTGATTTTGTCAGCTGTAATCAACATCAGCAATGTTTTCAAAGTGTCTCAGTGGCCTAAAAATGGGTGTTTGTAAAGGCAGTGATTCAGCTTTGCAGGGCGTGTAGATAACCTGGATATCTAGCTAGATTTTTTTTTTTTTATTTCATCTTATTGTTATGGGGGATACAGAATTGCAGGTTACATACGTTGCCCATGTACCGCCTTTCTCCCCAAGTCAGAGCTCCAGGCGTGTCTGTTCCCCAGGTAGTGCGCGTTGCACCCATCATGTAGGTATATATCCCTCCCTTCCCCACCCCCCCTTCCTGAGTCAGCACCTTCAAGTGTTACCATTCCCCAAACGGTGCACAATGCACTCATTGTGTAGGCATACCCCCAACCCCTCTCCCACCCCCACCTCAGTCTGATATCCAATTGGTGTCGTTCCCAGATGTGTATTTAGGTGATGTTCAGGGAAACCAATTTTCTGGTGAGTACATGTGATGTTTGTTTTTCCATTCTTGGGATACTTCACTTAATATAATGGGCTCCAACTCTCTCCAGGAGAACCAGAGAGATGTCGTATCTTCATTATTCCTTATAGCTGAGTAATATTCCATGGTATACATATACCACAGCTTACTAATCCAATCATGTATTGATGGGCATTTGGGTTGTTTCCACATCTTTGCTATTGTGAATTGTGCTGCTATAAACATTCGGGTACATGTGTCTTTGTTACAGAATGACCTTTTTTCCTTTGGGTATATGCCCAGTAATGGGATTGCTGGGTCAAATGGCAGGTCTACTTGAATCTGTTTAAGATACCTCCATAGTGCTTTCCACAGGGATTGCACTAGTTTGCAGTCCCACCAGCCGTGTATGAGTGTTCCTGTCTCTCCACACCCACGCCAACATGTGTTGTTTTGGGTTTTTTTGATAAAGGCCATTCTCATTGGGGTCCAGATGGGTTCACACCTGAATTTTACCATACATACAAAGAAGAACTGGTGCCCATCCTACATAAACTATTCTCCAATATTGAGAAAGATGGAATTTTCCCCAACACATTCTACCAAGCCAATATAACATTGATACCAAAACCTGGAAAGGACGCAACAAAAATAGAGAACTACAGACCAATTTCTCTCATGAATATAGATGCAAAAATTTTCAATAAAATACTAGCAAATCGAATCCAAGTACTTATCAAAAAAATAATCCACCACGACCAAGTGGGCTTCATCCCAGAGATGCAGGGGTGGTTCAACATACGTAAATCTATAAATGTAATTCACCACATAAATAGAAGCAAAAACAAAAACCATATGATACTCTCATTAGATGCAGAAAAAGCATTTGACAAAATTCAACACCCTTTTATGATAAAAACGCTTAACAAAATAGGCATTGATGGAACCTACCTAAAAATGATACGAGCCATATATGACAAACCCACAGCCAACATCATTCTGAACGGGGAAAAATTGAAAGCACTCCCACTTAGAACTGGAACCAGACAGGGCTGCCCACTGTCTCCATTACTTTTCAACATAGTATTGGAAGTCCTTGCGAGAGCTATCAGGCAAGAGAGCAGAATCAAGGGAGTCCAAATAGGGAAGGAAGAGATCAAACTCTCACTTTTTGCTGATGATATGATGTTATATCTGGAAAACCCCCTGGATTCAACCATGAGACTCCTGGAATTGATTAACGAATACAGCAAAGTCTCAGGCTACAAAATTAATATACACAAATCAGAGGCACTTATATATGCCAATAACAGTCAATCAGAAAACCAAATTAAAGACTCAATACCCTTCAAAATAGCAACAAAGAAAATAAAATATCTAGGTATATACCTAACTAAAGAGGTAAAGGACCTCTATAAGGAAAACTATGAAACACTGAGAAAAGAAATAGCAGAACTTGCAAATAGATGGAAAAATATACCATGCTCGTGGATCAGAAGAATCAACATTATTAAAATGTCTATATTACCCAAAGTGATCTACAGATTTAATGCAATCCCTATTAAATTACCAACATCATTCTTTACAGACGTAGAGAAAATAATTATACACTTTGTATGGAATCAAAGAAGACCCCGTATAGCAAAAGCAATTTTAAGCAACAAAAACAAAATGGGAGGTATTAATTTGCCAGACCTCAAACTATACTACAAGGCCATGGTTCTTAAAACAGCCTGGTATTGGCACAAGTTCAGGGACACAGACCAGTGGAACACAACAGAAAATCCAAATATAGAACCATCCTCATATAGGCACCTAATTTTTGACAAAGCGGGAAAGAATATACTCTGGGGACAAGAATCCCTATTCAATAAATGGTGCTGGGAGAATTGGTTAGCCACTTGTAGAAGACTGAAACAGAACCCACAGCTTTCACCTCTCACAAAAATCAAATCACGGTGGATAACAGACTTAAACATTAGGCGTGATACAATCAGAATTCTAGAAGAAAATGTAGGAAAGACTCTTACAGACATTGGCCTAGGCAAAGAATTTATGAAGAAGACCCCCAAGGCAATCACAGCAGCAACAAAAATAAATGAATGGGACATGATTAAATTAAAAAGCTTCTGCACAGCCAAAGAAACAGTCCAGAGAATAAACAGACCACCTACAGAATGGGAAAAAAATTTGCATACTACACATCAGATGAAGGACTGATAACAAGAATCTATTTAGAACTCAGGAAAAACAGCAAGAAAAAATCAAGCAATCCTATCAAAAAGTGGGCAAATGACATGAATAGAAACTTCTCGAAAGAAGATATAAGAATGGCTAACAAACATATGAAAAAATGCTTAACATCCCTAATCATCAGAGAAATGCAAATCAAAACCACAATGAGATATTTAGCTAGATTTTAAGCCTTGGTAGAGAACATGCTGAGTGTGGTGGCTCCACTTGTTATGGGGCCAACTGTCATCAGAGGCAGCAGTTACCAATTGGGCTGGTCCTTAGGCTCTGGGGGTGTGTATGGCATACAATGGCTCTGCCACTCTAAGGGATGAGGTTTCGCTAGCAGTGGGCACTAAGTAGGCTGGCCTTTGGGCTCTGGGGTGTATGTTCAATGTGCAGCAATTCCACCAATGGAGGGATCAGAGTCAATGATAGTAGCATGGCCAGACAGCTCGTCCTTGGGTCCTGGGGGACATGTGCTTTACACATTTATTTACCCATCCATGGGGTCAGCCTCCTTGCTGTGCTGAACTACTCATTTTTTCAGGTGCAGGGTGATATATATGGGCTTGATTTCTGGGTTCACAACTAGGCCTCTAGGTCTAGCTAGAGTTATGGCACTGCAACATTTTGTGTAGGTGTGATGAGATGATGATGGGGCCTCAGAGATGTGGAGATGCAGGGGGCCATTGGCTCCCAAGGAAGGATACACTTCAGCAGGGGTTTTGTTCTCCAAATGGCACCAAGCCATAGCAGCTTGGGTACCAGGAGTTAGAGGGTTATAATGCAACTTCCCTCTCTGGACCAAAGTAGCGACGTAGACTCTAGGCAAGTGCCTATACTGGGCCCAAAGCCTGTGGGGATTGTGGAACTTTCCTATAGCTAGAATTGCAGGCATCTGCAGTGCAAAGAGGGATCACTGGGTAATCTCCATTTTCCCACAATGAAGAGTCCATTTTGGCCTTGAGCCAATCTCAGCCACGTACATTGCTTCCTTCTCTATGCTGCCATCCTAAGTTTTGTGCTTCAGAGGATTTTTGTCACTTCCCTGCTGAATTCCAATGTTCTTTCCTAGACACCCTGAGTGTCTAGGAAGTGTAGTTATTTATTTGTTGTCCTCATCCCTCTTACCTCATGATTTTTAGTCATTACTTTTTTCACTAATTTTGAGTGCCATCAAATTTGAAAACACTTCTGTATTTGTGATGATTCAGTGAATATTTCTATTTCCAATTTGAATCACAAAGATCTCTTTGCTACTCAAAGTGATGAATGACTGTGCCCTCTTATCCTATGAAATGTCAATGATGTAAAAATCCAAATATACTCTCATCCTTCTATGCCTTAAAACATTTAATTATGATTATGTCAACCTCCTAGACTTCTGCAAGTGAAGAGCTTAAAAAGTGTTAAAACCATCTGATTGGACAAGTATACCTTTATATCAGTTCTTGAGTTTCAGATGTTACTATCTTAATATAGGAATGCTTTATTATATCCACAATTGACTGATAATTACTAAAGTAGGTTTATGCTGATTTTCATAAAATTAGCTTCATAAAACTTATAATATTTGACTTTAAGATTTTAAAAAGTACTGTATCACAGTTGGGAATATGGTGTCTGTCTAATTTATATTTATTGGAACATGAAATACTGGGTTGGTGAGTTATATTTCTCAACACTAATGATGCACGTCTCTGGAAAGAATTAATACAGTGAAATAGCATTCATTTCATTCTAAGCACTGGTACAGAACACACAGGTTTATTGTAACTTTATACAATTGCATATAACACATTATTTATAACACATACAATGCACTGTAATACACTGCGTTATAACTTGTGCACTTGCCTATAGAACAGGGACCATGCAATTCATTTCTCTAGTTCATTTGCCTAGTGTAAGGCCTCAATAACTTAGAAAATATTTGATAAAGTTTTCAAAAAACAAATGAATCAATAAGTGTACCAGAGTTCTACACTTTTAATAGATGACGTTTCTTGTAATGAAATGAACATCAATGTTCTCAGCATACAAATAAATCCACACAAATAAATGTGGATCCATACAAATAAATGATCTGTTTATAGTTGTATTATCCTTTATTATAAATAATCAAATCACATTGAGTTCATAAAGTGGCTCATGTCCACAAATAGTCAACCACCTAAAAGTTTAAGCCTGTGATGCTTCTCAAACTAATGGGTTTTTATGTTTTTATTTTGTTTTTAAATTAACAGATAATTTTTTTCATTTATTGAGTAAAACATGTTTTGAAATATATACATTGTAGAATGACTAATAGTTTATTTTTAAATTCTCATTCTCTTTGGAGCTGTTAAAATTATCTGAATTGTGTTTGTTGAATCTATCATGGGTTTATATTGACTTTTTTACATTTTGGAATTATTTTTTCAACACTAATATCCTTATTATTTTTATGATTTGAATTTTACATGTTCCTATATTCAGAATCAGCTTGATTTCAGCAACTGTTTATAAACATAAAATTAATATACTTGCAATTCCAAAAACTTAAAAAATGCAGAAAAACATAAAGGAAAAAATAACCCGTCATTCCACTAAATAATTACTCCCAGTGTGATATTGTAATGCAATTTGTATGTAAATAACAACATATATGTTTGTCTTTATACATCACAGTAATACACATACAGTTTTATAGCCATTTTATTTTTTACTTAACATTTTATTAAGCAATAAATATTCTTTAATAACATAATTTTAATGCCATACATTATTAAACTATGATTTGGTAAATTAATTCCCAATTGTTGGATTATTTAAGTTTTTAATATTATTAAATACAATGTCCCAAAACTTCTTATAACTATTTTTGTACAGACACCTGCAATTTGTTTTGGCAGGAATAATGTGGTGTTATATGAATATATATGTGTGTGTATGTTTATGTGTATATACATGCATGTATATATCTGTGTGTGTGTGTTCCCATAAAACCCTCTTTGGGTTGTGTTTCCATAAAACCTTCTTTGGGTTTTATGAGAACCCCAACTTGAAGCCAGTTGGTCAGAATTTCCAGAGGTCCAGAGGTCCAGAGTTCCAAACTTGTGACTGTTGGGAAAGAGGAGGCAGTCTTGAGGGACTGAGCCCTCAACCTGTAGGATCTGACACTGTCTCTGGGTGGGTAGTGTCCAAATGGATTGGAGGACAACCAGCTGGTATCTGCATCAGAACTGATTGCTTGCTTGCCAGTTGGGAGAAATTCCCCACATTTTGCCACAGAAGTCTTGTGTATTGATTATGGTTATGGTGTGAGAACAGAGGAAAAATGGTTTGGGTATTTCCTGAAACAAATAACCATAAGTTAATCTTTGTTTCAAAGGCCACAGTACACCTAAAAGATTATATTTCAACTTCCACTATCTTTTGCAACTTAATTGTAAAAGTATTTGTTTCATCATATTTCTTAAAAAATCATTATAAATTGAATAAGCAATTGTTCTTGCTTTACAAATTTTATTGTTTTACCACCACTTATGAATCACAATGAACTCCTCTGATATAAAACAATATCAATAGCATGAAGAAATAATGGTAATTATAATAATATTTAGCACTTAGTGCTTACTAAATGTCTGGCATGTTCCTTAGACCAACATGCTGTATAGTATTAACTGTACAAATTTTGCAACTCTTATGAGATCAGTATTATTAGTGTCCGCTTTTTGAAAGTGAGGAAACTGAGGCACAAATAGGTTAAATAATGTATTCATGGACAGATAGTGAATGGCAAAGCTAAGTGCTCCTGAAACCCACAGCATTAACCATTATGTTCCACTGCCTCTAATTTAACAATAGAGATATGAATAATTTGAATAATCTGCTTATTTTCTGTTGATTGACAATTGACATCTCCTAGCATATACTCCAACTGAAACTGTGTCTAATTTTTTAAAAGTATTTGTCTATATTTTTAGGTTAAAATATTTTCAGGTGAAAGTAAGTCATTGATATGGCTTCTACTTGGTACATAGACTGGTTTTGTTTATACTGTGTTTAAATATGGAAAACTGCACATTTTTCTCCTGATGGGAGACAGTATCAACTATGATATTTGAAGAAAGGAAAGATATGATTTGATTGCTACCTCAGCAAAAGATTGCTATTCTTTCTATTAAAGCTGATCAAATATGTTTATTCCTGGTGCCAAGCAGAGCCCTTTAGATGTATCTCATGTGAAATCTCTTATTTCAAAAAGCACACAACTTACTTCTGACAGCGAAATTAGCTACTTTGCACTGTTATTGATTTTAACCTAAACTATAAAAGAGATTAAATTGCTTCATCTTTCCTGCTTGATTAATTAATTATTCTTATTTCTTAAATAGTCTCCTTTTCCATATCCTGCCATTCTCTTCCCTTAAATTAAACAACAGCACACCATGGCCTTTGGAACTATGCAGACTGATATCATCAAATAAGAATAATAAAAGGCTGGGGACCAGCTGTGTGGAGTGAGGGAGGACATTGGGTAGGTATTGCCACTGGGCAGAGGTGCTGCATGTTGGGTGTGTCATGTACCGGTTCAGGCAGTGGCAGTTTGTGAGACCAAGGAAAGAGCAAGTGGCACCGACAAATTCTGTGGGCAAGGTGGCTGTGGTGGCGGCAGCTTCAACCAGTCCAATATTAATTCTGAATATAAGAATATATGCACAGTACTCACTTTGGCAGCACATATACTAAAATTGGAATGATACAGAGAGCATAAGCATGGCCCCTGTGGAAGGATGACACACAAACTTGTGAAGTGTTCCATAGTTTTCATTACATGCTTTCAGTGCATCAACCCCTCCAATGCCACATCAACTTTCCAGAGTAGGGAAAAAAACCCTGCCTTCTATGGTCTTCCCTTTCTTCTAATTAAGCATGAGGGTTCCCAGCAAAGAACAGGTGCCCTACAAATCTAGTAGCTCTGAGTGAAGGAAAGAGGTTCTAGATGAGAAGAAACCAGCAAAATAACCCTGGCAACATGAAAAAACAAAAGTTCAGCACCCCCAAGGGATCACAATGGAGCTACAGTAGTGAACACCAAACACAAAGAAATTGCTGAAATGACAGAAATGGAATTCAGAATATGGTTGGCAAATAAGATGAACTGAATTGAAAAAGAAAGTTGAAAACCAACAAAAAGAAGTCAAAAAAAAAATCAGGAAATTAATGAAAAAGTCACTAAAGAGCTAGACAACATAAGAAAGTATATAATAGAACTTAACAAAATGAAAAACCCATTTAAAGAATTTCAAAACATATCAGAAAGCTTCAGCAACAGAGTAAACAAAGAAGAAAGGACCTCAGAGCTTAAAGATAAGGCTCCCAAACTACTCCACCATTTAAACAGGCAAAGAAGAGAATAAAAAAGGCTAAGAAATCACTTAGAGAGATATGGGACTATGTGACACAAACTAATATGCAGATTATAGATACCCCTGAAGGAGAAGAAGAAAGAGCTAAAAGCATGGAAAATCTATTCAAGGGAATTATTGAGAAGAACTTTCCTGGTATTGCCAGAGATCCAGACATCCAGATACAAAATGGTCATTGAGCACCAAGAAGATTCATAGCAAATAGGACATCTCTAAGACACTTAGTAATCAAAAGTCAAAATGAAGGAGAAAATCGTATAAGCAGCAACATGAAAGCAACAAATAACCTACAACAAAAACCCCATCATGCCAACTGCAGACTTCTCAGTAGAAACCATACAAACTAGAAGGGAATGGAGCCCCATCTTCAATCTTTTTAAACAAAATGACTGCCAGCTTAGAATTCTGTATCCTGAAAAACTAAGCTTCACAACTGATAGAGAAATAAAGTCTTTTCCAGAGAAGCAAACACTGAGGGAATTTGTCATGATCAAATCTGCCCAACAGGAAATACTCAGAACTGCATTATACACAAATCAGCACAATAGATACTACCAGTGTAAAATCACCCAAAAAAGCTAAAGCTCACAACTCTTATAAAACAATAACATAGAGGGAAAACAAAGCAATAAAGTAGTACACAACATGATGAACAGAACAGCATCCCACATGTCAATTCTAGCACTCAATGTTAATTGTTTAAGTGCACTATTCAAAAGACATAGGATGGCTGAATTGATAAAAAAACAAAAACAAAAACAAAAAAAACACAACTCAAGTATCTGCTGTCTCCAGGAAACACATCTAAATGACAAGGACATATACAGGCTTAATGTGAAAGGATAGAAAATATATTCCATGCAAATGGAAATGAAAAGCAAACAGGTATAGCCATTCTCATATCAGATAAAATTGACTTTAATTTAAAAATGGTGAAGAAAGATAAAGATGGTCATTATATAATAGTACATGGAACAATTCAACAAGAAGATATAACAACTAGGAGGTCCCAGTTACATGAAACAAAGTCTACTAGAGCTAAGCAAGGAAATAAGTAGTAACATCATAATTGTTGGGGACTTGAACACTCCACTGTCAGATCTGGACAAATCATCAAAGTAGAAAATAAATAAATACTGGACTTAAGTAGAACCCTGAAACAAATGGATCTAACAGACATTTACAGAACATTCTACCCAAAAACTACTGAATATACTTCTTTTCATCAGTACATGGGACATTCTCCAAGATTAATCATATCTTAGGCTTCAAAACATATCTCAACAAATTTAAAAGAATTGAAATTATACCATGTATCTCCTCTGACCATAGTGGAATAAAACTAGAAGTCAATTCTAAGAGAGACACTCAAACCTACACAAGATCATAGAAATTAAACAACCTGCTGCTGAATGGTTATTGGATCAATACTGAAATTAAGATGGAAATCAAAAGATTCCTTGAACTGAATGATAAAAGGGAAACAAGCTATCAAAATCTGTGGAACTCCACAAAAGCATTCCTGAGGGAAAAATTCTTCACCTTAAATGCATGCATAAAAAAGACATAACAATGTAATATCATATTTCAAGGAACTAGCAAATAAGAGCAAACCAAACCCAAAGACAGCAGAAGAAAGCAAATGACAAAGGTCAGAGCAGAACTAAATGTAATGGAAAAAAGAAAATACAAAGGGTCAGTGAAACAAAAGGTTGGTTCTATGAAAACATAAAGAAAATTGATAGACCTTTTTCTAGATTAACCAAGAGTAGAAGAGAAAAGACCTAAACAAGATCAATGAGAAATGAAAAGGAAATATTACAACTGATAACACAAAAATGCAAAATGTCATCCATGAATACTATGAAAATCTCTGCACACAGAAACTACAAAAGATAGAGAAAATAGAAAAATTCCTGGAAACATACAACCTCCAAAGACTCAGTCAGGAATTCCTGAACAGACCAATAATGAGCAAGGAGATTGAAGCAGTAATGAAAAGTCTTGCAATAAAAAAAGCTCCAGACCAAATGGATTCACAGCCAAGTTGTACATTACCTGCAAAGAAGAACTGGTACCCATACTACAGAAATTATTTCATAACTTGGAGAATGAGAGAATCCTCTCAAACTCATTCTATGAAGCCAGTATTACCTTGATACCAAAACCAGGAAAGGACACAACTAAAAAGGAAAACTACAGACCAATATCCCTTATGAATATAGAAACAAAAATCCTCAATAAAATACTAGCAAACCTAATTCTACAACACATCAAAAAAATAATACACCATGACCAAGTGGGCTTCATCCCAGGGAACAGGATGATTCAACATAAGGCAATCAATAAATGTGATTCGACACATAAACACAAGCAAAGGAAAGTTCATACGATCATTTTAATAGATGCAGAAAAAGCATTTCAGAAAATCCAGCATACTTTCATGATAAAAACCCTCAATAAATTAGGCATACAAGGAACATATCTCAAAATTATAAAAGCTTTATACGACAAACCCACAGCCAGAATCTTATTAAATAGGGAAAAGTTGAAAGCATTCCCTCTCAGAACTGGAACAAAACAAGGATGCCCACTGTCACCACTTTCATTCAATATAAGGCTGGAAGTCCTACCTAGAGCAATCAGGCAAGAGAAAGAAATAAAGAATAACCAAATTGGGAAATATGAGGTCAAACAATTATTTTTCACTAATGATATGATCTTGTATCTAGAAAACCTCAAAGACTTCACCAACAGACTGTTGGAATTAATAAATAAATTCAGCAAATTCTCAGGTTACAAAATCAATGTACAAAAATCAGCATTTCTATCTACTAATAACAGTCAAGCTGAGAGTAAAATCAAAGGCTCAATATCATTGACAATAGTTACAAAGAAAATAAAATATTTATGAATATACTTAACCACAGAGGTGAAAAATCTCTACAAAGAGAACTACAAAACACTGAGAAAAAAATTGCAGATGACACAAACAAATGGAAAAATACGTTATGCTCATGGATTGGTAGAATCAACATTGTTAAAATGTCCATGCTACCCAAAGTGATTTACAGATTCATTGCAATCCTCATCAAAATACGATCATAATATTTCACAGATCTAGACAAAATAATTCTATACTTCATTTGGAACCAGAAAATAGCCCAAATAGACAAAACAATCTTAAACAAAAAGAACACATCTGAAGACATCACATTACCAGACTTCAAACTAAACTACAAGGCTGTAGTAACCAAAACAGCAAGGTATTGACACTAAAATACAGACATAGACCAATGAAATAGAATAGAGAATCCAGATGTAAAATCATCCACATAAAACGAACTGATCTTTGACAAAGCAAACAATATACACTGGGGAAAAGAAGCCCTATTCAATAAACAGTGTTGGAAAATTGGATAGCCACAAGCAGAGAATGAAACAGGTTCCACATCTCTCACCACTCACACAATTTAATTGAAAATTGATAATAGACTTAAATGTAAAGCATGAATCCATAAAAATTCTAGGAAAAAAAAGTTGGAAAACTCTTCTAGGCCTCAGCCTAGGCAAAGAATTTATGAAGAAGACTCCAATGGCAATTATAGCAACAACAAAAATAAATAAATGGGACTTGATTAAATTAAAAAGCTTCTGCACAGCTAATGAAATAATCAACAGGGGAGTAGACAACCTACAGAATGGGAGAAAATATTTACAAGCTATATATTCTATAAAGGGCTAATATCCAGAATCTGCAAAGAATTCAAATAAATCAGCAAGGAAAACATAAAACAAAACAAAATTAAAAAACCATTAAAAATTGGGCTACAGACATGAACAGAATTTTTTCAAAAGAAGATAGATAAATGGCCAATAGACATATGAAAAAATGTTTAACATCACTAGTCATCAGGTAAATGCAAATTAAAACCACAATGAAATATAACATTAATCCTGTTAGAATGGATTTTATTAAAAAGTCCAAAAATAATAGATGATAGCATGGATATATAGAGAAAGGAATGCTTATACACTGTTGGTGGGACTTAAAATTAGTACAAGCTATATGGAAAACAGTATGTGGATTTCTCAAAGAGCTAAAAGTAGACCTACCATTCAATCCAGCAATGCTAGTACTGGGTATCTACTCAAAAGAAAAGAAATCATTTCATCAAAAAGACATCTACACTCAAATGTTTATTGCAGCACAATTCACAGTTGCAAAGTTATGGAATTAACCCAAATGCCCATCAATTCATGAGTGGATAAACAAAATGTGGTATATGTATATCACAGAGTACTACTCAGCCATAAAAAAGGGTAAATTAATGCCTTTTGCAGCATTATGGAAGGAATTGGAGACCATCATCCTAAACAAAGTATCTCAATAATGGAAAAATGAATACCACATGTACTCTCTAATAAATTGGAACTAACAAGTGCACAGAGGAAAGTAAAAGTTAGTAGAAAACAAGCAGGTAGTGGAGGGGAGGAAGGGAGGGCCAAAAACCTACCTAACAGGTACAATGAACACTATTTGGTGGTGATGTGCACATTATAGCCCTCACTCAAGCATTCAAAAAGCTATCCATGTAACAAAAATATTTGTCCCCCCTTAATATCTTGAAATAAAATCTGACCAAACAAACAAAAGACAGTTTACTATTTAGTAATATCAGCTGATTATTGAGAAATATAAGTAAATTAAAATGTGCATTTCATGTGTTTGGCTTTACTTCATGCTTTTGATGAAAATATATGCAGTACTATAATTATTTGTTCTGAATAATTGCCAAAAAAAGGATCACTTTGAGAATCAACCATTGATGTTCTTAATTTATCTTTGCAATAAAATTGTCTTTGTGGCTCATCAGAAAAAGAATAATAAAAGGACTAAGAATAATAACACTGTTGTACGTGGATTATTTCATACTCAACCTTTAACGTAAATAGCTTTATTATCCCCATTTTATAGATGAAAAAATGATGGCATAAAGATGAATTACCCCAGAATACACAGCTGATGGGTGGCAGATCATAGACTTGAACTCAAGCTCTCAGAGTCCACCCTTGTTCACAATCACTATTATCTGATACTCTACAGGACAATTACTATCTAACAGAGTTTCTGTGAAAGTTAATAGAAATTATCTATCACAGTGGCTGGAACATCATGTATAATTAACAAATAATTGCATTTTTTGATGATGTTATTTTTACCATTCTATTAAAAATATATCTTATTATGCATGTGAAATATTTAATATACACTAATAATATATTTTTTATAAATAATAAAACAAACACCTGCCTACTACCCAATTTACTAAATAAAACATGACCACTGCCTTTAAAAACACTACATAATCATATCCCTTTCCCCACCACCACACCATGACCTCACTCTGGAATTTTAGCTGATCATTCTCTATTTTAGTTTAAAAGTATGTCATCATTTATTCAGAATCTAAGGTTTTGTCCCTTTTCAATTATCTAGTGATAAAATTGTTTCAACCAAAATCTCCTTTTCCTTTTTATTTCTATATTTCTTGAATGAGTTTTCTTGCCTATTACATCTTTTTCTATAATCCACTTTCTTCATCCAGGCTTGGCCCCTATATATTCTGGAACATGGGAGCTTGAAGAGAAGAGTAAGAAGCTAGAAATCCTGGGTGTAGTGAGAAAGATAGTGCCCATTTGGCCATGAAGAACGGGAATTGAAGAGATCCTGATGTTACCTGATGGTGTGGACTTGTCAAAGTTTCAAAGATGCCTTTAGGAAGTGTTGATATTTACAGTCAGATACATGCAACTGACCAGATGGTCTATTCAGTGAGAATGAGGGCTCTAATCAGGCACTGGGCTTTTCTAAACTAATCTCATTTCTGAAGTGGAGCATTCACAGGAGCCTAGCTGAGTATACAGACCCCTTCAGATAGCCTCTGTCAAGGCAGAGTTTCTGTCCCTACAGAAGGTGGACACCAATTATCAGTCTTATGCCCAGAATTCATCTGTGATCCCCTGAAGACCATGAAGGGAATATGACTCATTCCAGAGCCTATCTGTTATTGGGAATGTGGCTCCTCTGTTACCGCTGGATTTTTTCCCCTAGACTTTTGAGATATTCTCAGCAATTTTCTGCCATAGACTAAGCTTGAAGTTTGAATGTTTCCAGAGGCTGATGCTAAGTAGAGCTGGTGAAGAAAGCAATGCATATTCATGTTTTCGTGTATTCCGTTTCTGCTTCTCTCAATCTCTTATAAATGTGGTTTTTAGCTGTATCACATTACCAAATTCTTCACATTTTCTTCTTGGTTCTTCAGCCCATTCTCCTTCATTTTTTTCAAGTACAGTCATGCACTGGATAATGATGTTTTGGTCAGTGATTCACTGCACATATGACAGTGGTCCCATAAGATTATAATACCATATTTTTACTTACCTTTTCTATGTTTAGATGCACATACTTACCATTGTGTTTCAATTGCCTACAGTATTCAGTACAGCAACATGCTGTACAGGTTTGTAGCCTAGGAGCAATAGGCCATACCACATAGCCTAGGTGTGTAGTAGGCTATATCATCTAGCTTTGTGTAAGTAAACTCTGTGATGTTGGCACAATTATTAAATTGCTTAATGATACATTTCTCAGAAGTTATCCTCATCATTAAATGACCCATGATTGTATTTGAGAATGCCAACCGCTATTTTTAAATCTCTTTTTACTCTTTTCTTCTGTGTATCTCCTGTTTCTCCTATTAAAACTCTGTAGCTTACTTCTTTATCTCATTTGCTAGTTGCCATTCTACTTCCTTTCTCCTAAATGTAATTTCTAAGCAATATGACTTCACATTTCTTTTCTTCTAATTTCCACAACCTTTCCCTTGACCATCTAACCCATTCCTATAGTTTCAAACTATTGTTTAACCTTTCTTTTGAGTTCTTGTTCCCCATTTCCAACTTGTCATAAGTAGCCTTACATTAATATCCCATATCTATTCCTTCTCAATATATCTATAACTCATCTCATTATCTTTTCCCCAAAAGTTGATCTTTCTCACACAGTGGTTATCATTAAATGTATCTATATCATCTCCAACACCCAGACTCAAAACCTTAGTGCAGCAGTTCTCAACATGGAAAAATGCTTTCTTAATGGGGCATTTTTGACATTTGTGAAGGCTTTGTTGGGATTTCATAATGATTCAGAATTGCTAGTACCATTTAATTTATAGAAAGTGGGGATATTAAACATCCTGCAGATCAGGCTGTTCATGCTCTGGGGAATTGTTTCACATCTTGAGTGAATTTTAAATGTCCTACCAGACATTCAGATAGGTATAAAAAACCCTATTTTTGAAATTTCCTCAGCCTAGAATCTCTGTTTTACATTAAACATGAAGAATTTCTGGCAAAGTTTTAATATATATTGAAATTCCAGAAATTCATACTATGTAAATTGTCCTTTTTTCTCAAACATTGCCAGGAGTTTTTCACCATTGCAGAAAATTATATCACTGTTGGCAACACAGCTCATGGAGTTTGAGTCACCAATACACAACCACGCCATAAGTTAGCATTTGTAGCTGTTGCAGTTATAGTGATTATTCATATGGGTATAAACATCTGAAGAATCATTTCTTCATTCATTCATTCAAGTTAAATTGATTTTATTATGCCTTCACAGGGTAATTATGCTGAGGATTTAAATACTGTAGTGCATTTGCTATGAATTATTTTTAATTTCTGTTCATATGTTACATTGAAAAGATTATACTCATTTTTTCCTTAGATATATAGAAATTTCAGGATAAAGCAAATGCGGTTGCAAGTCATATTTTTATATAAAGGGAGTTTGGGATCTGATAGAATTAAGAACTATTGACTTAGAGTTTTTCCTAAATTTTCCCCCTCTCATCTACTAACATAAAAATATTGCCAAATTCTGTAAACTTTGCTTTCATGAATATTCTTATATATTTTTTACACATTACTATTGCTTATCTCAATTTACATGCTCTTAATCTGAATGCCCAATGGCTTCTTAATTAATCATCTTTCCTTGAAAGGCAAGGTTATATAGTTTTTAAAAACATGGGCTTTGGAATTTGACTGACTTAGATTCATATTTTATCTTTTCACTTTTTTGTTATATTTTAATTTTTTAACTTTAAAAAGAGACTAATAGTTCATATCTACTAATAACAATGCCGTTGTTAGATATAAGTAGATGCTCTGGAAGCTGATGTCTCTGCTCAACCATCTTTGATCAGATGAAAGAGAAAAAAACAAAAAAACAAATAAACATAGATCAGGGGTGGATCTGAGGGAAGAGTGCCAGAAACTTCAGGAGACTCAATGGGAAGAAGTCGCAGAGAAAGGAAGAAGCAAAGTATCAGCAGAAATCAACCCCTGAGAGGCTTGGAAGCCAGTAAAAATGGTAGGTGGGGTGGTTTGTTTCTCCCTCCCTCACATCTTTGACAGTTAACAGGTTCCTGAGCTGCTGGAGAGACTTTCCACCCACACAAGCCCAGAGGCTGCTGCCACCAGTGAACTGGGAACTTCTTGTCAACAGGGTACCAGGCCCTCAGTCCCACCTGGGGTGCCTTCTATCTCCACAGATTCAAGCCAGGACAGCAGGTACTATATTGCTTCTCTACTCAACATGAACCTTTGTCCTCCCCAAGAGGCTTCAACTCCTCAGGTTTCATTATGCTTGTTCCCACACAAACACTTCCTAACTCTGGCCCAGAATGCAGGAGCCACAAGGGTCCAGTGGGGCCTGGGTGATATGTGTGACTCCAGTGCCTGGACATTCTGGGCAGCCAGCCTCCCACAGTGAGGGATGGACACAACCAGAGTGCTAGCTTTCCTCCATTCAGACTCTTTTTCCTCCCCTTCCCCTCCCACACCCACACCTGCCAAGAGAGACAATTGAGCCACCACACCAAGACTTCCACGGACAGTGGGGCTCAGACCTTTCCTCTTGGGGTCTTCAAGTGGACTGATGTGTACTCATTGTGAGCTCCCTGCCTGCTGGCCCTCCCTGGTGCTGCTTGCCCAGTAACTCCATCAGAGTGGGGCACACCCCTAGGTGGAGGGACATCGAATCTGCTTGGGCACATGGTGGGCAAGTTGGGACCAGCATGCTTCTGCCTGGCATGGTCAGGGATTGATCTTCAGTAACCAAGGGACAAGCCTGCAGGCCAGATTACATTGCATGCCCCCAGGTCTTGATCATGTTACTTAGAAAGTGGGGTTTGTGAATTAGGCTTGAGAGGCAAGGGTCCCCACATGGGCATATCAGAGGGAGAGTGCAGTGTGGGTCCTAATTACAGCATGCTTGTGGGGTATCCTTCCTCCCACAGGAGGACTGCACTCTCATCTCAGGCCAGGATCCTGGGCAGGGAACCTCCCAGCCAGCATTACAGTCATGGGGGAGCTCAGCTGGCTTGAGCTCCTGCCTGCCAAAAGACACTGGGGGGAAACTGTGAAGCAGGGGAGGACAGAGAGCAGTGAGACCCACTCCAGACTGCCAGATGGTGAACTCAGATGGCCCTGCCTCCACAAGCAGATTTTCTGGCTGGTTGGGAACACTTCATCCCCCCTGGTGGCTTTATCCAAAATCTGGGACAAGACCTTTGACCCTGTTGAAACAGATACCTTGCCAGGTTTTATAGAGCCTAAAGTCAAGTTCACTCAACCCAGTCACACCTAGTCTTTGTTCCCTACCTACCTCAACTGAGGCAAAGAATAAGGACACACCTGGAAGTTCCAGGCCCCTACCCACCACCTAGGGCATTTGAGTGCTTCTCCTGAGGAGCTGGCCACAGGATGCAAAAACAACATAGCAGCTTGCTCTTTCTGGCAAGTACCACCTACTGGAAGGGAGGTCAATTTGCATGCCCTTTACAGCATTTACTGACTAAATCATACAAGGTGTGGCTGATTCTCACCCACGAGGGCCCCCTACTGGCTCAGAAATTAAACTGGTTGTGCCATTATCTAAACAAAAGAAAATCTACAAATAGGAAGCAACAGATGCTACAGATGGAAAAGAATCAGTGAAAGAACTCTGGAAGTATGAAGAATCTTATTGATCCTTATTCTAAAAGGGAACACCAGCTTTGGAGTCTTCATACTCCAAAAGGGAACACCAGCTCTCGAGCAATGGAAACTAACCAAAATCAAAATATTGAAATAACAGAGAAAGAATTCCAAATATGGATTGTAAGTAAGCTCAACAAAATACAAGAGAAAATGGAAAAGCACCAGAAAGAAACCAAAAAGAAATTCAGGAAATGAATGAAAAATTCATTAAAGAAATTGAATTATTTTTTAAAAAAAAATCAACTAGAACTTCTAAAAATAAAAAATTCATTCACATAAATACAAAACACAGTAGAAAGTCTTAAGAATATTCTAGACCAGGCAGAAGAAAGAATCTCAGAGCTTAAAGACAACACTTTTGAATTAAACAAGTCAGTCAAAGATAAAGAAGAGAGAATTAAGAGGAATGAACAAAACCTACAAGAAATATGGTATTATGTAAAGGGGCCAAACATAAGAATTAAAGGAATCTCCAAGGGTGAAGAAGAAAACACACAAGGGTTGTAAAACCTATTTGAGGGAATAATTGAGGAAAACTTCCCTGATCTTGCTAGAAATTTAGATATCCAGGTACAAGAAGCTCAACAAACTCCTGGCAGATTCATTGCAAAGAGGCAATCACCATGACACATAGTTATCAGACTAGCCAGAGTTAACATGAAGGAGGAAATCCTATAAGCTGTAAGGTAAAAACATCAGGTAACTTACAAAGGAAAAGCCATCAGGCTAACTGTAGACTTCACAACTGAGACGTTATAAGGCAGAAGGGATTGGAGTTCCATCATCACTCTTTCTAAACAGAATAATGGCCAGCCTAGACTTTTGTATTCTGCAAAATTAAGTTTCTTATATCAGGGAGAAATAAAGCATTTTTCAGAAAAGCAAACACTGAGGGAATTTGTCAAGACCAGATTTGCCCTGTATGAAGTATTCAGATCTACATCATACTTCACTCTCCACAATGGAAACTCACCAGTGTAAAATCACCTAAAAGCCAAAGTTCAGAGCCCAGGTAAAATAATGGATCAAAAGTTAAAACAAAGCAATAAGGTTCTACCCAACAGGATCAACAGAAATGCATCTCCCCTATCCATTCTTTCAATAAATGTGAACTGCTTGGATTACCTACTCAAGAGACTTAGCCTGGCTGAATGGATAAAAATAAAAATACAAGCCAAGTATCTACTGTCTCCAGGAAACACATCTAACCCACAAGCACTCATTCAAAGTCAAGGCAAAGGGATAGAAAATAAAATTCCATGCAAATGGAAATCAAAAGAAATCACATGTAGCCATTCTCACATCAGATAATATAGACTTCAAATCAATAATAGTAAAGAAAGACAAAGATGGTCATTACATTATGATGAAGGGAGCAATTCATCAAGAAGACATAATAATCTTAAATATTTATGCACCTAAGACAGGTACTCCCAGATTCATAAAGCAAACTATACTAGATCTAAGCAAAGTGGTTAACAACAACATCATAATTGCTTGGGATTTCAACATCCCACTGACAGAATTGGATAGATCCTAAAAGAAGAAAGTAAAAAATAAACACTGGACTTAAACAGAACTCTAGAGAAAATGGATCTAACAGACATTTACAGAACATTCTACCCAAAAACTATTGAATATACATCCTTCTCATAAGCATATGCAACTTTCTCTAAGATTGACCACACCTTAGGCCACAAAACATATCTCTACATATTCAAAAAATATAAATTATACCATGTATCTTCTCACACAATAGTGGAATAAAATTAGATATCAACTCCAACAGAAACACTAAATCCTACACAAAGTCATGGAAATTAAACAATCAACTGCTGAACAATTATTGGATTAAGGAGGAAATTATGGTGGAAATAAAAAGATCCCTCAAATTAAATGACAAAGGTGACACAAATTATCAAAATCTGTGGGATTCGTCAAAAGCAGTCCTAAGGGAGAAATTCGTAGTCTTAAATGCCTACATCAAAAAGACAGCAAGGTCACAAATAAAAAATCTAATGAATCTTCTCAAGGAACTAGAAAAGGAAGAGCAAACCAAACAGAAACTCAGCAAAAGAAAAGAAGTAACTAATGTCAGAGAAGAACTAAATGAAAGTAAAAACAAACAAACAAAAACACTTAGATGATTAATGAAACAAAAAATTGGTTCTCTGAAAAGATAAGCAACCTTGATAGACCTCTCACTAGGTTAAGCAGAAATAGAAAAGAAGCTGAATCACAAATTAAAAAGGATCTATCACACCTGATACCACAGAAATACAAAATATTGTCAGTGAATACTATAAAAATCTCTACATACATAAACTCGAAAACATTGAGGATGTGGACAAATTCCTGGAAACACACAACCTTGCAAGACTCAAGCAGGAAGAAACAGAACTCCCAAACAGACATTTTATTAGCAACAAAATTGAAGCATCAATGAAAAATCTTCCAACAAAAAAAGTCCCAGGCCAAATAGTTTCATACCCAAATTTTTTCAGACCTATAAAAAAGAACTGGTACCTTAGCTGCAGAAATTATTTCATAACATTGAGAACAAAGGAATCCTCCCTAACTCATTCTACAAAGCCAGTATCACCTTGATAACTAAAGCCACAACAAAAAAAGGAAACTATAGACCAATATCCCTTATTAATATAGAAGCAAAAATCTTCAATAAAATTCTAGCAAACCAAATTGAGAAGCACATCAAAAAATTATCCACCATGAACAAGTGGGCTTCATCCCAGGGATGTAAAGATGTTTCAAAATATTTAAGTCCATAAATGTGATTCACCATGTAAACAGAAGCAAAACCATAGATCATGTGATCATCTCAGTAGATGCAAAAACAAAAAAATAAAAACTTTAACAAAATTCAGTATGTTTTTATGATAGAAACTCTTTAAAAAATATGCATAGATGTAATATATCTCAAAATTATAAAAGCCATATATGACAAACCCACAGCAAATGTCACACTGAATGGGATAGGATGTAAAAAAATGGAAAAGCATATCATGCTCATTGATTGGCATAATCAACATTGTTAAAATGTTCATACTACCCCAAATGATTTACATGGTTAATGCAATCCCATCAAAATACCAATGTTATTTTCAAAGATCTAGAAAAAAATAATTCTATGCTTCATCTGAAACCAAAAAAAAAGCCCAAATAGCCAAAGCAACCTTGAGCAAAAGGAATAAATCTGGAGGCATTACTTTCCCAGAATTTAAACTACACTACAAGGCTATAGTAACCAAAGCAGCATGGTACTCACACAAAAATAGAGAAATAGACCAGTGGAACAGAACAGAAAACCCAGCTATAAAGCCATTCATATATGGCCATCTCTTCTTTGACAAAGCAGACAGGAATATATACTAGGGAAAAGAATCCCTATTCAATAAATAGTGCTGAGAAAATTGGATAGCCACATGCAGAAGAATGAAATAGGATCCATATCTCTCACTGCTCACTAAAATTAATTCAATGGCTTACAGACTGAAATCTAAGATATGAAACCATAAGAATTTTAGAAGAAAATGTTGGGAAAACTCTTCTAGATATTGGCCTAGATAATGAATTTATGAAGAAGAACCAAGAGTAATCACACCAACAATAAAAATAAATAAATGGGACTTGATTACATTAAAAAGCTTCTGTGCCACCAAGGAAACAAACAACAAAACAAATAGACAACACAGAACAGGAGAAAATATTTGCATGCTATACATCCAATAAAGGGCTAATAACCAGAATCTACAAAGAACTCAAGCAAATCAGCAAGAAAAAAAATCAAGCAATCCCATTGAAAACTGGGCAAAAGACATGAACAGATTTTCAAAAGAAGATATACTAATGGCCAAAAAACATATGAAAAACTGTTCAGTGTCACTAATCATTAGGGAAATGCAAATCAAAACCACAAGGAGATACCATCTAACCTCAGTGAGAATGACTTTTATTAAAAAGTTCCAAAACAATAGATGCTGGTGTGGATGTGCAGAGAAAGGAACACTTACACACTGTTGGTGGGACTGCAAACTATTACAACATCTATGGAAAATAGAATGGAAGGTCCTCGTAGAACTAAGAGCAGACCTACCATTTGATCCAGCAATCCTACTACTGGGTATTTACCCAAGTGCCCATCAATTCATGGGTGGATTAACAAAATGTGGTATATGTACACCATGCAGTACTACTCAGCCATAAAAGAATGAATTAATACCTTTTGCAACAATATGGATGGAACTGGAGACCATTATCCTAAGTGAAGTATCGCAAGAATCAAAAAACAAGCACCACATGTACTCACTATTAAATTGGAACTAACTTATCAGCACTCATGTGCACAGATGGTAGTAAAACTCAATGGAAATTAAGCAGGTGGGACAAGGGAGGATGGAACAGGTAAAATCATACATTATGAGTACAATATACACTATCTGGCTGATGATCATACTTATAACTTTGACTCAAACAGTACAAAAGCAATCCATATAACCAAAACATTTGTACCCCCATAATTTTCTGAAATTAAAAAGAAGGAAATAAGTAGATAATATGTCTAATACATAATAGTAAAAATTTATTTAATGTTAGATTTCTCTTTCAGTTCTGTGGTATATGTATTATTGTAACCATAACATTCTAGATTCTCTAAAAGAATTCTGATTGCAGTATTATGCATTGTTGTCAAATCATGTGACATTAGGTTAGGCTTAGAAAATACAGTCAATATAATCACAATGTATCTTTTGGTGTGTGCACTAAAAGCTCAAGCATGTATGTACCCACAACACAAGTAATTGAGAACACCTTTAGTTGTGGGTATTATATGACCTTAGGAGATAAATTTTCATTACTTCTCCAATAATCTTGCAGAGAAATTTGATGTTGCATTTGAAACAAATTTTCTTCTCCCTTCCAAGCTGCCATTTCTACTGAATGTCAGAAGATTACTTATTTTCAGCTTACATTTTTTATGAACTATATTTCCATTCAATTTTTGTTTACCTGAAATGAAAATATGAAGTGCTTATCAAGGAGCAGGCCTTTTCCTGCCTCATTATAAACAAAACATTTCTAAAAATTCATGTGGTACCCTAAGTTAACAGCAGCAATTTGAATGTCTGCATGGATCCTACATAAGGGAATAGGGAACATAAGTTGTTATTATTACTATTATTATTTGTAAAGTCTATTTCAGAAGATTGCTTATTTCCACCAATTTGGACTTCCTTATTTTAAATATTCATGTGTAAAATAATTTGTCAGAGGCTAGTTTAAAATTGCAGCACTGGCTAGCTTCCTGAGATGACTTTCTTAAACTTTCATGTAGATCATTTCTGCCAGGAACATCCCCAAAAGGAAATCAGAGGCAACTGTAGGACAAAAGGAGTGAGTCGACTCTGGAACATCAAAGACAGTGGGAAAACTTGCCTATAGCCAATTTTAAAAAGCTGCATATACCTACAGAAAATATAGACAGGGATCTAAGTCTTTTAAGCCAGCAAGGAAAATATGTGAGGTTGTTGATGAGGTAAGATTTGTAGGGAGAGAGAACATCATTCCAAAGAATAACACCACACATAGTTCTAAAAAGTAAAAATAACAATATTGAAAGGATTGGAGACTAAGAAAATGTGAAAGGGGTTCAGGGAACAGGGAAATGTAAAAATGAATAACATCAGATTGAAAGAGATTCTCAAAGGTAAAGAAAAAAAGAAAGGAGAAAGAATAGATTTGATGGAATATGTAGGTATGAAATGAGAGATTTTTTTATGGAAACATTGTCAGACAAGACATACAGTCAAAATCCAGGATGACTATGCTTAATTCAAGAAAATTAGCTGGCTCCTTTTGTTTAATTGTCAAACAGAAACTGTAGTTTTATGTATGGCTGTATATTTGAGACATCTATTTTTTTAGACTATAAGTCCGTTGTCAGGTATCCAGCAATTAGAACAACAGTTTTCTTTTATTGTTAATGACAAAAGTTAATCAAATATGAAATCATTTGGATTTGCTAATTAACTGTTATTTTAGAAGCTAAGGTAGCAGACTTTGGCTGCACTGTTATCTCTGACTTTAGTTTAGGGACATAAAATATAAATGGCCATTGGAACTTCTGCTTCCAGCCATAACAGGAAGCTGTAGAGTAAGTGGACTGAAATTGCCATTCTGCTGTAAACAACTATAAAGCTAGACAAAATGTACGAGACAACTGATTTCAGACATTGAAAAATATGCAGTGTAGGACTGGATTCTTGAGAGAAGTTGACACATGGATTGGGAAGTTCCCTGTTCCACCCGGCTTTCCATCCGAATGTATTACCCTGCCCATGACAACAGAAGGCGGACTCCCAATAGAGCACAGTGAGAGGCAGAGACTGGAGCTTAAGGCTGCTGAAACTCTTGTAATTTGCAGGGCAGAAAACCAGACAAAATGACAAAAATAGAGAAGAAAAATCTACAATCATGTTAGAATCGCCAACAATATGGAGATTCTAACACTGCATTCTCAGTAATTGATAGAACTACTAGATTATGATCAACCAACTAGATCTGATTCACCTAGAATACTGAATCCAAGAACTACAGAATACATTCTTTTCAAGTGCACATGGAACATTCACCAAGATAGACCACCCACTGGGCCATAAACTATCTCTCATTATTTCCAAAACATTGATTCTTCCAGAGTATGTCCTTTGACCACAAGAAAAATTAAATTAGTAATTAATAAATTAAGATATATGCAATATCTGGAAAAATCTCCAATTATTTGGAAAGTAAAAAACACACTTCTATATAAGTCAAGAGTCAATAAAGAAATGACAAAGGAATTAGAATTTATAGCAATGAACGATAATGCAAACACATCATGTCATTTGTGACAAACAGATAAAGTGACACTTAAAGGAAAATTTATAGTTCTAATTGCTTATATTAGAAAAGAAGAAAAGTTCAAATTTGACATTCTAATTTTCCAGCATAAGAAAGTAGGAAAAGCAAGGAAAATTTAACTCAAAGTAGAATCATGAAAAATAAAACTAAGAACAGAAATCAGTAAAATGGAAAGCATACAATAAAGGAAAAAACAAAGGCAAAGTTGGTTCATTGATAAAAAATCAATACAATTTTTAAAACCCTAGCTATAATGGTAAAGAGCAAAAGAGAAGAAAATATAAATTACCAACATCAAGAATGAAAGATGGATATCTCTACAGATCTTATAGATATTAAAAAGATCATAAGGAAATATTAATACTATAAACATAAAGCCAATGAATTTGTTGACTTAGATGAACAAATTCCTTGAACAACATGACTCAGAAAACTGATATAAGATGATGAAATAGAAAATATAAATAACAATTATATTAATATGTTAGAATTCATTATCAAAATCTTCTCAAAATAACACCTAAGCCCAGAACATATTCTTATGAATTGTATCAGATACTTAAGGAGGAGAAAAGTGACAATTTTCATAAATTATTTTAGAAAATAGAGGACCAGGGAACAATTCTCAATTCATTTTGTCAGGTAAGCATATCTCCAATACCAAAACCGAGGAAAAAAAATTATAAGAGAAGAAAAATACAGACCAATATGTTTCATACACATTGTGAATTTACTTAACAAATATTAGCCATTTGTATCCAGGAATACATAAAAACATATCATGAGAAATTGACTTCATTATAGTCATGCAACTTTGGTTTAACATTTAAATATCAATAAATTTAATTCACCATATTAGTAGGATAAACTCCAGAAATCAGGATTATCTAAAAAACAAAACAAAACAAAACAAACAAGATCATCTCAATAGTTACCTAAAAAAGTTTTAACAAATGTCAGTGTCCATTCTTCAAAAAAGTTTCTGTAAAATTGGACTACTAGGGAATGCTTTAAATTTGGATTAAGTGCATCTGTGAAAATCTACAGCTAAAATTATAATTAATGGTAAAATATTAAATATTTACTCCTTAAAATCAGGCACAAGGTAAGAATGTCTCCTGTTACTTCTTCTATCAAACATGGAAGTCCTAGGTAAGATAATGAACTAAAAGACATATGGACTGAAAAAGAAGGAGCAGATGCCATGATTGTTTATTTAGAAAACTCTAAGGAATATACTAAAAACTACTAAAATTTATAAGTAAATTTAGTGAGGTAGCAAGACTCAAGATCATGATATAAAAATGAATTATATTTATATTTTTAGCAGTAAACAACTGAAAAATGAAATTTAAAAATATTATTTATTGTAATATTGAAACAAAATATTTGAAAATAGGTGACAAAAAAATGCAGAACTTCTACATTAAAATCATGAAACTTTGCTAAGGTGAATTAGAGAAGACCAAATTATGTACAGATATATCATATTCAAAGAATGGAAGACATAATATTGTTAAAATATTAACAGACAAATGGAATACAATACATAGTTCAGAAATAGAATTTCAATAAAAACACCAAGGTAACTCAATGGGGAAAAGAAAATCTTTTCAGAAATCGTGCATCTTAATAAATGGATAGACAAAAATAAACCTCAACCTCCTAGATCACATAATATACAAAATTTAATTTTAGATGAATCATAAGAACTAAATGTAAAAGCTAAAAGTATAGTGTTAATAGAAGAAAACACAGGAGAATATCTTTGTGACATTAATGTAAGCAAAGATTTTTAGACAAGATACAGAAATTACTAACATAAGAGAAATAATAACTCATACCTCATCAAAATTAAAAACTGCTGCTCTCAAAAGACACTCAAGTAAAATTGGAAGCTACAGACTTGGAAAAAAATATTTTGTAATACACATAAGACTAAAGTCTTGTTTCTAGCATTTATCAAGAAATACTAAAACAAATAATAAAAAGAAAATAACCATATAAAATACGGACAAAAGTCTTAAACAAATATTTTACAAATGACTGTATGAATCTTTTTGAGGTTGAAACTATTTTTGAATTATCTTTATATGGTTCCCCAGCTCTTCAGTGCCTTTCATATAAGTACTTTCTGAATTTTTGTTGCCTTTGAATGGCAAGTAATCAAATTACATGCTAATTTCACTTAAATGTACAAAATAATCAAAATTGCACTTAAATGTGCAAAATAATAATGTATTAACTACACTTAAATGTACAAAATAATCATAATGGTGTTACAGAAGTTTAGCTCATGTTACAGTGAAATCATTTGTTTTGTAATACATTTTTATGAGATTAGCTATGTTTAGTTGCCATAATTAATTTTTTCTCTTAATTTTGAGTACTTTTATAAAAGTGTATTATTATTATACAGTGTAAAAATACAAGAAAATAAAAAATTGTGCATACCAAAGGCATTTGCTATATCTCTTTATTACAAAGGGTTCTTGTCATTCTTTGGAGTTGTTTGTTTTTTAAGAGGAATTTGGGACAGACTGCTAGATGTTCCCCAGTACCCATTCTTTCCTTCTTCCATAGTAACTTTTTAATACAGAAATGGACACAGACCACCTGAAATAAGTAGTATGTAGTATTGCCTCCCTTGCCTCTAAATATAGAAGTAAGCGCTGACTAATGAGAAACAAGTACATTGTCATTCTCCCGCTCATTGAAATGTGGACATAATTGCCACAATTCTGTAGCTATCTTGAACCATGGGATGATTTTGGAAACATATCCACATTTAGTTAAGCAACAAGATAGTCCAGGCTCTTAAAGTGTGAGCTATGCCATATCAACCTTAGACTGACCACTCTAATTCTGGCTGTGGCAAAAAAATAAGCCTTTATCTCAATCCAACCACTGTTATTTATTTGTTCATTTGGTTGTTTATTGCTATTTTTATTTTCAATGGCATATAGCCCTAACTGAATAGTACATCCAAAGTTTAAGAAAGTTGGTGTGCAATTAGAATTGAGACTGACTACTGACTATGATGCTTACTTCTTATATGACCTTGAACCACTTACTTAACTGATGTAAGATTTAATCCTTTTGTCTGTAAAATGGGCAAAACAAACAAAAAAAACCACCTGATAAGGTTGTGGAGAGGAGTAAATGGTGTAATATATACACGACCCATGTAATACACAGCCTGGCACATGGAGATGCTAGGTTAATGTTAGCAGTTACTAATATTAGTAATGTTACTAAATATTCTGAAGCAGTTTCCTATTGTTCTTAATATGACTTTCAAAACAAAATCATATAAATTAAATCAAAGGCCAGCTTATAGGTTTTGATGAAAAGAGTGAGAAGTAGTTTAATTCAGAGAGGCATTGAAGACAACTATCCTGATTCATCTAGGATTATCATGGACACTGGCCTATAGCTCCTGGGTAACCACAGAAATCTACAGTACAGCATGATCCTCACAGCTACAGCCAATATTTTTACACTGATTATTATGTGCTGGTCCAGAAAGCATAGAGAATATGCTTAGCTCAGTGCCTAGAAAATGATATTAGCTGAATCTGAATTTACCGCTAGACAAATGAGTGTGTCAAAACTAAACAAGCTTCTTAAAAGACGTGAGCTAAGAATAGAAAAAAGTTAGCCAAGTAAAAATACAAGTAGTACAAACTCCAATTAGTAAAAATTTGGAAAAGTACACAATGAATGGTACATCTGCCTTCTATTTTACACTTAACAAGGCACTTTCATAAATAGTATCTCAAACCTTTATTTGATACTAAACTGATTTAAAGTAGAATTTCTGAAAAGCCTTCAATATACTACTGTGCATTACAAATCTCTAAGAGATGATATAAAATTACTAATAATTTCCTATTCTTTTCCATCTAAATATTATTAACCCCCCACAGGTCCCGAATGCTACAGAACACAGTTTAGAAAGTGTTACACTGTAAAGTTGTGAGGTCTTTAGAGATATGGTCTGTGTTTCAATCAGATCTCTTCAGAACCAAGATTACAGATAAAAAACTGATGTGTAAATCAAACAGTCAATGGCAGAGATGGTATTTAATTTTTACATGTAGTCTTCTGCTATGTGAATTCAAGTGATTAGGCTTCATGCTGGAGGAGGATAGGGAAACTCACCAGGCAGAAATGTTATCAAATGTGTAATTAGCAAATATATGCTCTGGAGGCACCACCATGTTCTGGCAACACTACTTAGAGCAAATTGTGCAAATTTTCTGGGACTTATATGCTTCCTCTGATATGAAATAGAGGAACAATTAGTTTAATGACTTCTGAAATGCCAAATAACTCTAAAATTCTCTTACTTGATCTGAGTTTAATGAAATGACAGAATATTAATTGGTAAAGAAGGTGAGCAAGATAGTTTCAGGTATCTGGGGAGCAACTTGACCCTTCAAAGCTATCCATTGGCAAATTCTCCCTAAACCTGAGCAATCACCATTAGTCATCTTGTTTTAGTAATATTGCTTTTCTTTTTCATCTCTTTTTGATTACTCTTATCAATAACAGTATTAATAACAATAATAATGGTTGCTTAAGTTAATAGAGTGTCTTTATTTCTTAAAACTGCTTCATTATATATTTGCTCACCTTATCCTTTGCTCATGGTGAGGTAGAAAGTAAAGGCAAATGTATCTCACCGTACTCTGTTAAGGCAACAGGGAATTTGCATAAGGTCCTTCAATAAGCAAAGTGCAGAGTCAAGCAAGGTCTGCTGACTTCCAGTTTCCAGGCTTATGTTCTTCTTTCAAGATTATTCTTTCCTTTCTCTCATTAATATTTTACAATTTTCATTTTTGATATGTGGACCTCTTCTAGATCTAGATTTCTCAACATTAATTTACACAGGGCTCAAGATCTCTCTGTGTCTGGAGTCAAAGCTTATTTTCTTTCAGCCCTGTGGCTTCCTTCCTTACCTATAGGTGATTAAAACATCTCACTACTTGCAGGAATGTCCCTTGTAACATCATTTTAAACACAGACTTCAAATTGTCTCTGATGAAACTGCCTTAAACCTCAATTCACAGATAAAAGTATCAAACCTTGAAACTATACTGAGATTTAATAATTCTCTCTTTAAATGCAGTTTTTATACAAATTAGTCCATATTGTCATGGTAAGGAATAAGAAAGTATTTTAGGTTAAAGACATGTTTACCAGTTGCTTAAGGGTGAAGATGGTGTTGACAAAGGAATAATGGATAAAATCATTTGTTTTATTTACTAACATTTATTCTTTCATAAAATATTGAGGAGCAAATTTTACCAGGCTTTGTGCTCTGATTGATTTAAAGATAAGCAAGATAAAAACAAAATCCTTGACCTCAAAGACTTCATAGTCTAATGGGGAAAAGAGGAGAGAAACAAAGTTTCATACTATAAAATCCAAGTGAAAAGAGTCCTAATAGACATAGGCAGAAGATGCTAATTTTTAGGCCTTTTCAGGCACAATTCAAAGAAGAAGTGATGCTTCAGCTGAGTCCTAAAGGATGCGTAGGAATCTTCCAAGTCAAGAAATGGGTGGACAGATGATAATTTGAGGCATAAGTTTTGGCATGTGGAAAGAGCATACCACTTTATGGGTAACACATATTCTTTGTTATGGCCAGATTACACATATCTATTTGAGAAAGGTATATCTGGTGGCTGTGTGAAGAAAGCTGGCTTGAATGGAAGCAAGTGGAATGCTTGTAAAAGTTTAAAGGAGAATTATGTCCCCTATATTAGGTTGATGACCAAATAAGGGAGAGAGATGGTGAGATGGCAAAAGATTTTGGATATAGCCTCAATAAGGATAATGGATAAAAAGAATGAATAATCTTTTCAAGTCGTAAGGATGAACAGAAAGGTAGTTATGTTGAAAAGGGAAATTTGGGAGAACAAAAATGTCATTTCTAAATATGATAGTAAACATGCAAACATAAAAAGTTGGATGCACAAGTCTGGAAATTAAGGAAGATTTATAGGCTGAAATTATAACTTTTAATGTCATCAGCATAAAGGTAGGATATAAAAACAGGGTATCAATAAGTTCACCTAGAGAAAAGGTACAGATAGAGATATCTCCCAGTACTTTGGCAGAGAATACATAAGAAAGAGATGATTGCTTGGAAATATAATTGCTGTTAGAGAAGAACAGGCCTCCTTCCTTCCCTTCCCTTACTAACTGCAGTGTAAGAATGTATCTGAAGCATAAATAAGAAAATCCTTCTGCAAAGATGAAGGTATTGCTTATGTCCAAGAACACTGGTTTGTGGATAGAGATTGCAAAGCAGATAAAATGCTATGTAACCTTGCTATGGACTGTTGTTGTTCTTCTTCCATCTATGTTACCAAAGGATCTATTCCTTCAGGACAAGAATGAGCTTCCTGTCTCTTATTTCTAGTGGATGTTCTTTCTTCTTCTCACGTGACTATGAAGCCAAGGACTACTTCCCTGGGAAATCTTGATGCAAGCAGCTTAGAGCATCACTGTTTAATGAATTTAATTTTGTTGATTAATGGAAATTAACATAATGAACTATATCTGATATGAAAATAAAACTTCATAGCATGACAAATGAAATATTACAATTACTAACAGAGTGTTTTTCTGTGACCACTATTTTTCATTGTTGATGCCAATATTATCAGCCATCTCTCTCTGTCTCAATCTTCTCCTATTTTCCCTAGGATATGGTGGCTAGTGGGCAATTTCTGAAGACATGAGTATGGGGTATAAGGATGCATTCTGAGTAGTCATATTTTAATTGCCTATCTTAGGGAGGTCTGTTTTATCTAGCTCATGCTGTTACTTACAATCCTCAACTGACCAATTTGACTGAAGCAAATATAGTAATTCTGATTGACCAACACATGAAAGGGGCACGGCTTACACCATGCCTGAAAACACTTCTGGGGGAGGGGTGGAGACAATGTGTGTTCTTGTTATCACACAAAGGCAGGAAGGACAGTCTTAACAATAAATATGCATTTAAAAATAACCCAGAAATGTAGTAACTTTGCTCTGTGCCCCCCTGAGAGCTGGCAAGATTATTGCTTTCCCACCCTATTTTGTTTCTTGGATAAGTCAAACAGTAACTACATACTCTGTCCATGTTATAAAGAGTGTAAAAAGTTACATGGCTGTACATGTAGATGAAGCATGTTGCTTCTTACTGTTCCCAGGGAATAAAGCTTCTTCATATGAATAAAGCAAACATATGGAAGATACAAGGTATACATCCATTTAAACCTTAATGTACACTCTCATAGATAATAATGAAAATCTTCTCACCATTTCTGTGCTTAGCATTATTATAATTTTACAATGAAGTCCAGAGAGTATGTGGGATTCACCTAATCTTATGGGAAAAAGTAACAAAACTAAAACTCAACACAAGAATCTCCATAATGCTCATGGGTAGCTAGGGAAGAAAATCAAGATTTCAACAGAATCAATACAAACATAATAATGGAAGGATTTGGGGGTAATATTCTACAAATAATTAGTGAATTTTCACATACTCAATAAAGTCTTCAGAATCTCCACAATCCTTTTTAAGACTCTACTCTGACTTCTTACCTCTTTTTTTTTTTTTTTCCTTCTAATATAAAGCAAGTAAAATCTGCAAAGATCTGCAAAGTGAAGATGAGTGTGGATGCCCTTGAGTTCATCCACTTCAGGCCAAAAAGTTTCATTTTTTTCCTCTGGGTTAAGACAAACAGAAGCCAGGCAGATGTTGTTTTTTTTTTGTTTGTTTTTTTTTTGTTTTGTTTTGTCTTGATCACACTCCTGCTAGAAAGGGCGAGGAAGCCAAGCACTGAAAGCTCACATTCACCTGCAAATGTGGACCCACAAACCAAGCTAAATGAGAGGGGATTATGAAAACATGGTAAAAATGAAACCAAAATAGGCTTAATCTTTTAAAATATATACATATATATTTCCTGTCACTTTGAGAATTTGGTTCATTTGATAGCTTGGATAAATATTTATGTACTCTGCATTATGCATTTGAATTTAGTATAAAATCAGTTTAAAATATTCCCAATTGCAACACAGCTGACAAGTTGAATACTGAACAGGATTACTGCTATAAGGTAAAATGTTCTCGTGGTTATGCCTTACGTAAAATAATATTCTTATATGTCTTCCCCCAACATCAAATATATCAACTTGTTATCAAAAGCCCAGTTTGGAAGACTTTCATTTTCAAATTATTCCTCTTTTACAAATAGCAACATAGAATTAGAGTAAATAAAAAAATATTACAGCTATTATAATTTCAAACATTAGAGGATAGGAAAAAAAATTCTCTTGTTCTGAAATAACAATGTGTTATATGAATATGAAGCTTTGCCATATTTTTAACTTGCTTCAACACAAGCAATCTCATATGAGTTTCCTTTATCAAACACTCCATTTTGTAGAAAAGGAAACTGAATCAGCTGCCTAAAATTATAGAACTAGGATGGGATGGGCCTAGGGTTAGAATTTTTAAATTTTTTTTTATTTTAGCATATTACAGGAGTACGATTACATATATTGCCTTTGCCCCACTCAAGTCAGAGCTTCAAGTGTGTCCATCCCCCAGATGGT
Source organism: Eulemur rufifrons (assembly GCF_041146395.1). Classification (NCBI taxonomy): domain Eukaryota; kingdom Metazoa; phylum Chordata; class Mammalia; order Primates; family Lemuridae; genus Eulemur; species Eulemur rufifrons. The sequence continues at coordinate 53,048,693 of NC_090990.1, forward strand.
GCAAACCGTACCCATTAGGTGTATATATACCCATCCTCTCCTCCCCCTTCTCATATGCCTGACACTGGATGAATGTTACTACTATATGTGCACTTAAAGAGCTACAAGTAGAACTATCATTTGATCCAGCAATCCTATTACTGGGCATCTATCCAAAGGAAGAAAAGACATTCTATAAAAACGACATCTGCCCTAGAATGTTTCTAGCAGCACAATTCACAATTGCAAAGATGTAGAAACAACACAAGTGCCCATCAATACATGAGTGGATTAATAAAATGTGATATATGTATACCATGGAGTTCTACTTAGCTACAAAAAACAATGGTGACCTAGCACCTCTTGTATTATCATGGAAAGAGCTGGAGTCCATTCTACAAAGTGAAGTATCCCAAGAATGGAAAAATAAGCACCGTATACACTCACCATCAAATTGGTATTAACTGATCAACATTTAAGTGCACATATAGTAGGATTAGCATTAATTGTCCATGCACTTCCTAGTCTAGAGGTCTTCTGCCATATCAAACTTTTCTGAGTATTTCCAGAGCATGTTCTTTGCAAATTATAAATTTTGTGGCAAATTAAGATAACAATTTATTGCAATAACCAAACTTTTATTAAAGTTACTTCATTATTCCCATGAAATTATATTTCTTATTGCAATAATAAGGTTTAAAAGTTATGTTTTTGCTGTCTTTCTCCTCTTACAATTGGCAGAAAGAGAATGGAAGAAAAGAGAAAAAAGTGAGTGAAAAAAGGAGAGAAGAGAGGAAGAAAAATAAGAGAAGGAAAGAAAGAAAGACAGAGACAGAGAGAGGAAGGAAGGAATATTGTGAAATTATTCCACTTTGTCATTCCATCAGTATTAAATATAAATTACCCAGAAAATGGAAAATCTGTCTTTGCTTCACTGTTTAAAACAGAAGGCACCTAATCTGAAGCTATTTTCTAATTGCCATGAAAACCATCAGCTGTCTCCTGAGCAGGCACTTTCTTAGCAATAATTCCCTCGTATCACCTAGAAATTATTTTCAGATGAAATGTAAGTACTTTATTTCATTATTTATTGGTTTAAAAATACACTACATGTATGACATGCAAATAAATGTTCTTCTCCAGTTCACTAATTCTACAATAACAGCCTTGTGATTCTATTAGCAAAACATTCATAAGTTGATAGATAGAAGTCTTAGGGGATAGTCTGGATGCTTGCTTATCAAATTAATCTTTCTTATAAATTGAGAAGCTGTTGAAACACAGTAGTTATTTAAAAAGCATAGCTACTTGAGTGGAAAGGGAGAGGGAATCTCTAGACTCTTAAACTGAGTATAACATGAGTTTGAGGAAACCTCTTGTTAAAAAGCAAAGTTTTCACCATGCAGCACAATATGACCTCTATACAAACAATTACTCTGCAGCCTTTAGTAATTATGGTAACACAGAGGCTTGATTCACTTTTCTTAACTGGAAACATTTATCCTATGAAATTTTCATAGCAGAGCTTATCACTACTAGTTATCACTACTTGTAAAGTGCATTGCTAAAGCCCTACTCTTAGGCACAATATAGTATCAAACAAAAAAAGAAAAAAAAGAAAGAAAAATAGATGTAGAAGAATTAGATTATGATAGAATTATTAATTTAGCATGTTGCCAAATTTCGTATCTATGAGAAAGTGTGATTTCCAATTATTAAATGAATTTTTGTGGTCCAAGGCCATATAGAAATATAACTAAAAGTGGTAAAAAGATTGCAGACTAGGAACAAAATAAAACCAATGTTCAAGTAGAAACTATCCTTTTAGGAAACTCATTTATTTATACCTTTATTCAGCGAATGTTTATTAAGTTTCATTCCATTGAGGGCACCGTGTTTGGTGTTTCTGGTGCCTAGCAATCATAGTCTCCTTGTGAGACCTGCCATGTATTATGGGAAGAGATTTGGCTTTGGTATCCACAGATCAGGATTAATTCTCTTATTTATCCCTACCTATTAGTGGGATAGTAAGACATAAATTACTTAATCATTCTGAGATTTTTTTAAAATAAGTTTTTTTCTTTAAATTTCAAAATATTAAGGGGGTACATATGTTCTTGGTTACATGCATTGCTTTTGTAATGCTTGAGTCACGGCTGTAAGTGTACCCATAACCCAAATAATGTTCCTTGTACCCATTAAGTAGGTTTTCACCCAGCTCCTCCTCCCCTCCCCTTGCTTGATTTCCACTGAGCTTTACTTCCCTCATGTATGTTCATAGCTTAGTTCTAATTTAATAGTGAGTAAATGTGGTGTTTGTTTTTCCATTCTTTGCATACTTCACTTCAGATAATGGTCTCCAGTTCCATCCAAATTGTTGCAAAAGTATTAACTCATCATTTTTATGGTGGAGTAGTATTCCCTGGTATACATATACCACATTTTGATAATTTACTCATGAATTGATGGGCACTTGAGTTGATTCCACAAATTTGCAATCATGAATTGTACTGCAATAAGCATTTGAGTGCAGATGTCCTTTGTATAAAATGACTTCTTTTCCTTTGGGTAGATACCCAGTAGTGAGATTGCTGGACCAAACGATAGATCAACTTTTAGTTCTTTGAGGAATCTCCATACTGTTTTCCACAGAGATTGTACTAATTTGCAGTCCCATAAAGAGTGTATAAGCATTCCTTTGTCAATACATCCATTCTAGCATCTATTGTTTTTAGACTGTTCAATAAAAGCCATTCTAAAAGGGGTAAGATGATATCTCCTTGTGGTTTTGATTATTTCCCTCGTGATTAGTAACATTGAGTATTTATTCATATGTTTATTGGCCATTTGTCTATCTTCTTTTGAAAAGCTTCTGTTTATGTCTTTTGCCCAATTTTTAATAGAGTTGTTTGGTTTTTTCCTTGCTGATTTGTTTGAACTCTTTGTAGATTCTGATAATTAGCCCTTTATTGAATGTATAGCTTGCTATTATTTTCTCCCATGCTGTAGGTTGTCTATTTGCTCTGTTGATTATTTCCATAGCTGTGCAGAAGCTCTTTAATTTAATCAAGTCCCATTTATTTATTTTTGTTGTTGCTGATATTGCCATTGGGATCCTCTTCAAAAATTCTTTGCCTAGGCTGATGCCTAGAAGAGTTTTCCCTACATTTTCTTCTAGAATTCTTAGGATTTCATACCTTACATGTAAATATTTTATCCATCTTGAATTAATTTTTGTTAGTGGTGAGAGATAGGGGTCCTGTTTCATTCTTCATTCTATGTGGCTATCCATTTTTCCCAGCACCATTGATTGAATAGGGCTTCTTTTTCCCAGTGTATATTGTTTTCTGTTTTGTTGAAGATCAGTTGGCTGTAGGTAGATGGTTTTATATCTGAATTCACTATTCTGTTCCTTTGGTCTATGTATCTATTTTTGTACCAATACCATGCTGTTTTGGTTTCTATAGCCTTATAGTATAGTTTCAAGTCTGGTAATGTGATACCTTCAGATTTGTTCTTATTGCTTAAGATTGTCTTGCTTATTTCACTTCTTTTCTGTTCCAAATGAAGCATAGAATTATTTTTTCTAGATCTGTGAAATATGACATTGGTGTTTTGATGGGGATTACATTGAATCTATAAATCACTTTGGGTAGTATGGACATTTTAACAATACCAGTCCTACCGATCCATGAACATGATATGTTTTTCCATTTGTTTCTGTCATCTCTGATTTATTTCTTCAGTGTTTTATAGTTCTCCTTGTAGAGACCTTTCACCTCCTTGCTTAAGTATATTCCTAAGTGTTTTATTTCCTTTGTAGCTATTGTGACTGGTATTGAGTCTTTGATTTGATTCTCAGCTTGACTGTTATTGGTGTATAGAAATGCTACTGATTTGTATACATCGAGTTTGTAGCCTGAGACTTTGCTGAATTTGTTTATCAATTTCAGGAGTCTTTTGGTGGAGTCTTTGGGTTTTTCTAGATATGAGTTTATATCATCAGCAAAAAGCAACAGTTTGGTCTCCTCTTTACCTTTGGATATGACTTTGTTTCTTTCTCCTGACTGATTGATCAGGCTAGCACTTCCAGTTTTATGTTGAATAGAAGCAGTGGCATTGGGCACCCTTGCCTTATTCCATTTCTTAGGGGGAATGTTTTCAACTCTTCCCCATTCAGTATGATGCTGGCTGTGGGTTTGTCATATACGGCTTTTATAATTTTGAGATATGTTCCTTCTATGTAGTTTTTGAGGGTTTTTATCATGAAAGTGTGCTGGATTTTGTTGAATGCCTTTCTGGCATCTTTTGGGATGATCATATGGTCTTTCTTTTTCCTTCTGTTTATATGATAAATCACATTTATTGATTTACATATGTTGAACCATTCTTGCATCCCTGGGATGAAGCCCACTTGGTCATAGTGGATTATTTTTTGACATGCTGTTGAATTCAATTTGCTAGTATTTTATTGAAGATTTTTGCATCTATATTTCTAAGGGATATTGGCCTATAGTTTTCTTTTTTGTTGTACCCTTTCCTGGCTTTACTATCAATGTCACATTGGCTTTGTAAAATGAGTAGGGAAGGATTCCCTTGATATTATGAAATAATTTCTCTAGAGTAGGTACCAGCTTTTCCTTGTAGGTCTGGTAAAATTCAACTGTGAATCCATCTGGTTCAGGGCATTTTTTTGTTGGAAGATTTTTTTTTAATACTGCTTAAATCTCGCTGTGCATTATTGGTCTGTTCAGGAGTTCTATTTCTTCCTGATTGAGTCTTGGGAGGTGTGTGTTTCCAGGAATTTTTCCATTTTCTCTATGTTTTCTAATTTATGTGTGCAGAGATTTTCATAGTATTTATAGAAGGTATTTTGTATTTCTGTGGTATCAGTTGTACTATCTCCTTTTTCATTTCTGATTGAGCTTATTTGGGTCCTTTCTCTTCTGTTCCTGGTTAATATAGCAAGAGGTCTATCAATTTTGTTTATCTTTTCAAAGAATCCTTTGTATTTTGTTTGTTTGTTTTCCATTTCATTTAGTACTACTCTGACCTTAGTTACTTCTTTTCTTCTGCTAGCTTTGATTTTGTTTGCTCTTCCTTTTGTAGTTCCTTGAGATGTGTCATTAGATTGTTAATTTGTGATCTTTCTGTCTTTTTGATGCAGACATTTAAGCTATGAATTTTCCCCTTAGGACTGCTTTTGCTAAATCCCATAGATTTTGATAGATTGTGCCCCTTTTGTCATGCTGTTTGAGGAATTTTTTGATTTCCATCTTAATTTAATTATTTACCCAATTGTTCAGCAGCAGATTGTTTTAGTTTCATGACTTTGTGTAGAATTGAGTGTTTTTCTTAGGATTGATTTATAGTATTATACCACTCTGGTCTGATGGTATGATTTCTATTTTTTTTAATTTGTTGAGTCACGTATGATTGATCCTGGAGAATGTTCCATGTGCTGATGAAAAGAATGTATATTCATTAGTTTTTGGTTAAAATGTTCTGTACATGTCTATTATGCTCATTTTTTCTAGAGTCCCATTTATATCCAGTGTTTATTTATTTTCTGCTTTGATAATCTGTGCAGCTCTGTTAATGAGATGTTGAAGTCCCCAGCAATTACTTTAGAGACAAATAAACATGATCCTGTCTCTTCCATTAAATGCTTACTGTCATCCTAGGTGAGCTGAGTGCTCTTTGTCAAAAGGGAAAAATACTTCAAGAAGCTTTCAGTAACATACAAATATATTTGCAGCAATTTCTTCCCATTGATCACATCTTCTCCTACTAGGCACAAGGGCTGAATCATGGTTTTAGTTGTTGTTTTTCATTTATTTGTTTGTTTTTAACATTTTGTCCATGAGATAATGACTCTCCAAATTATAGGAAAAATATAGTTCTTTTCCTAGTTAAAAAAATGACATATGGAGTAACAAAAAGTTATTTTTTAACATGAAGCAGATTGATCAAAACCATGTTTCTATGGCTACTAGAATTCTCAAACCAGAGATAAAATAACAAGTAGATTACTGAATGTTATGATCTCAGTGCATTTTGTTTTCTTTTGAGTATCTTACAGGTAATAACAATTGTCTTTAAAATGGAGAAAAATGAGTAAATTTTCACTTATTTGTAGGGTAGTTGCATTGTAACAGACAAAAGCACATATGGTGGCTTTGTGTGGCATTGAGTTGCTGCTGGTAGTTCTGCTACAGGAGGATGCTGAACAACAAAAGGCAGACTGCAGCCAATACTGCACATTGGCTTATCAAGTTCCTTCCAACCCACGCCACTGGGGAAACTGACAAGCTAAGACTTCTCAGCATGGTCAGGACGAGGATAAGGCAAATAAAGTGCCTGGCCCCAAAATTTAAGGAAGCATTCATTCTCAAATTCATGCAAGTGCAGGATTGGCACCTGAGAATGAATGCCTCTTTAAACTTTGTGCCGAGATGTCTTGCTTGCTTCACCCTAGTCCCAGTCCTGCTTCTCAGACTCCCTGACAGCCCAGCTCCACAGGTGACCCAGCTTCTGATAAGACAGTGCATGCTTGTAAGATTCCAAAGTAAGAAGTGATGCAGAGTAACTCTTCCTGGGAATTTTTCTGTCACTACTGGCAGGTAAGGAAAAGGAGTATTTTAGAGTGTAAGTTTTTCTTTTTAGCCTTATCAGAGGTTTCAGTAATTGGTTCCCACATTTTTACACATTGAGAGGGAGAATTCAAGGAATCTACAAGACATCCGTTTTGCTGGCATAAAACTCTACCGCAAAGATGTTCTCCTGAAACTAGTAGTTGGGGTAATGTCTTATTTATTCCATGCTTACAGCTGAGGTAGTGGAGTCTTAGGGCTAAGAGTTTAGTGACAACACCCTGACTTGCAGACTTCAGCAGAGCTGGGATGATCCTGGAGCCAGGAACTAGCTTAGTCTTCTTGATCAGAAAGATAGCAACTCCCTCAGTGGCCATTCTAGGATAATGTTCTGGAAGTACTCTTAGCTGCTCAGCCTCCATTTGGCCCTCTTGGCCTCTCTACAATTTTTCAGCACATTATTTCCTTTCTGCCTTTCTTATTCCAGCAAAAGAGCCCTGACTGATGCAGACAGACAATAAGTGTTTTACTCTGTTAATAGAGGAAAAGAGAAACTGAAATAAAGAGTTTTCTGGTATTTCAGCAGGATTGACTAGAAATAAATGTCTACCCAGGAAACATGCATTTGTGTATATATTTATTTTTAATAATTTACTATATTAAACATATGTATAGTAGTTTGGACTGATAACGAGACAATTCACTTTGAGTCATGCATATAAATCAATTAATCAATAATTCTGTACCTATTATTTGATTAGAAAACTGCTCTGGATTCTGGGAGATGAGAAATACAAAAATATATGACAAAACCTCTTCTCTAAGGAACCTTTAATTATTGCCATTTTTAATAAAAGAAAGAACCTGAAGTGACAAAAATAAAACTGCCTTCTAAGAAGGTAAGAAGTGTTCATTAAGATCCAATATATATGATTCAGGACATTCATATTCAAAGTTACCTAATTGAATAATTAGCAATTATAAAGATTCTATCAATTGAAAGGGGTGAGGGATTTGTCTGCAAGAGTAATGATGTAAGAAGAGTCACAGAGGCAAGACTGTCATCTCCACTGAAGTACTGGCCAGAATAGAAGAGCCAGAGCCATGAGCCATGAGGAGTCTAGTTTCTCCCTGGTTGGAACAACCTTTCCATTATCATACAAACACGTCAAATTATTTCATAGTTATACCATTATACTTCCAGTTTCTCCAATGCCCCTTATTCTATTTCCACACACTCCAAGTAATATTCTAACTATATTTTTTGGAGGAGGTATATTTACTAATAATGTTTACCTGCTATCTGTTTTGTTGCAGTAGTTATATGTCTCATAAATATACTATGGTATTAGTATTCTTGCTTCATTCATCACTCTTAAACTCATTTTATGGGCATATATTGCTGCAAAATATATTACTTCCTGATAGCTTTATAAAATCAAGTTTTGAGACTGTAACAACTTCAGGCCTGGACTATGGAAACTTTACCAATGCCAACCTGTGATGAGTGCACCTTTCCACAGGAAACAGACACAAATCAGACATTACAAGATAACAAGTAGAATGAAAAGAATTTTTGTTTGGTTTTGGTTTCGTTTTCTACAATTTTTACTTTTCTAGAAGGAAAAGACAATGACTCCTATTCTTCTTTGCCCGTTTCATCTGAACTTCCAGAGTTTCTAAAGCTATGCGCAAACACCTTTCTTTTCTGGTACAGGTATATTAAAATCTAATCCAAATCACTCATGCTGTACTAAGATAGGATATCATGCTGTACCATTAAAAATGAAACATAATTTATATATAAATTATTATTCTAGATGATCTCTAAAGTAACTTTGAACTCTAAAAGTCTAGGATATCTAAAAGGTTCACTATCTATTCAGGCTTCTGAATACTTCCACATGGTGACTTTAACATTAAATTATGAATGCTTTAAAATGAAATTTAATTTAAACTTTAAAAATGTCTTATACTTCATTTTAATCACACGGGGCTTCATGAATAGTAAATGACTTATAAATGCTTCTTGATGATGTAATAAGTTTATTTTAATAAGAATACTTTAATATATGAATTGTACCTTTACATAATTTTCTCCCATAGCCTAATTTGAAGAAAATGAGTAACATTTTTTGCCACTTAATCTCTTTATCTCTTTAAAAAAAAACTTGGTTAGGATAATTTGATTCAATTTTGAACCAAAGAGCAGGAGATGACGACTTGCGCTTTGTAGGCAAACACTTGACCAGCCCTCAAAAATATACAAAATCCCATGCCATTTATAAGAACAAAATATTAATATCATCCCCAAATTTCTGATACAATAAAAACATTTCATAACTTATGCTGTAGTGCTTTGCAATTTTGAAATGTGCTTTTGCTTCCATCACCCATTAACTTTAGCTTGTAAGCAAACCTGGTAAGTAGACTGGGCAAGTGTTAATCATTATTTCTATCATGCGGTTGTAGAAAATGAGGCTCAGAAGGTGTAATGGGTTTCCCAGTTACCCAGTCACTTAGTAGTACACCCATGTCTGAATCGAGGCCTTTTTTTCTTTTCTTAAATCAACTTTATTGACGTATAATTTATAAACAATATAATTCACTCATTTAAAATAGAAAATTTGGGCCGGGCGCGGTGGCTCACACCTGTAATCCTAGCACTCTGGGAGGCCGAGGTGGGTGGATCGTTTGAGCTCAGGGGTTCAAGACCAGCCTGAGCAAGAGCAAGACCCCATCTCTATTAAAAATAGAAAGAAATTATATGGACAGCTAAAAATATATATAGAAAAAATTAGCCGGGCATGGTGGTGCATGCCTGTAGTCCCAGCTACTCGGGAGGCTGAGACAGGAGGATCCCTTGAGCTCAGGAGTTTGAGGTTGCTGTGAGCTAGGCTGACGCCACGGCACTCACTCTAGCCTGGGCAACAGAGTGAGACTCGTCTCAAAAAAAATAAATAAAAAAATAAAATAAAATAAAATAGAAAATTTGATGATATTTGAAAATTTTATATACCTATCAAACCACCACAACAATCAAGATTTACAACATTTACATTAACTCAACAAGTTTCTTGTGTCATTTTATAACCAACCCCCACCCCCCATCATGGCCCTAGGCAATCACAATACCTAGAGATTTGTTTTGCCTTTTCTAAAATCTCATATTAGTGAAATAATGCAGCTTGTACATTTTTGTGTCTGGCTTCTTTTGTTAAGCATGTATTGAAGATTTACTAATGTTGATAATGTGTTTCATTATGAACTGAAATCTTTAATTCCTAGGTAATTTTCATTTGAAAGGGACTGTGTTGTAATGCTTGTTTCTTTCCATCTGAGCTTTAAACAGCCTTAGTTGTTCATTCAACTGAACTACTAAAGTTGTCTCTTAACAAATCTCCCCATCTGAGTCTCAACCCTATCAATCATACTGTTTAAAAGTCATCTTTCAAAAATACAATTTTGTCAGCCCCTTGCCTAACATCACATCACCTACAGTAGCAGTTCTCACAGTATTGCCTGGCACGTAACAAAGTGGTAACAGCAAGTTGGACAAGCTCTGCTTCTGGATCCAACTCTCAGCCTTCAACCAGAACAAGCCGATGTCTTGCCCATTTTATATACTGGACTTCCATGTAAATTTTTAATTGTAGGAAAACTTCTTAAAAATCTTGAAATTAGCTAATCTACAGAACAAATCCATTCTCTACCCACTGACTTTCCCTCCAATCTGTGTCTCATTCTGAACCCCCTTCAGTCCTTTTTCTGCTATCCACAGATACAAACTATGCTCCAACCCCTCGTAGCCACATTCCATACCCTTAACCTATCAGGCTCTTTCACTCTCAAGTCTTTTGCTCCAGCTGCTCTGTTTGCCTGGAGTATTCTGCTCTCAGTCTTTACTCATCTGGCAAACACATTTCCATTACTTAGGACTTTAAGCTCTTGGTGCACCTTATTTATGAAGTTTTCCTGACTTCATCCCCTAACATGTAGAAATAACAGCTTCCTACTTCTGACTGCCACCGTTCCCTAAATAAATTATCACTAAAACACTGCTCTAGGAAAATCTGTTATGTACCCATGCCCATTATTTTGCAATTATGTTTTGTCCCGTTATATAATTGTCTTGAAAGCAACCATTTTACACAACACTGACACTACCAAATGGCCACAGTTAATTGATATGAAAGTGATGCATGACCCAACATGGGCCAATGAGACTCTCCCCACTTGCTTCTGCCTGGACACAGTCTATTGGTTCAGGATGGGCACATGGCTCTGAATGGGTCACTCATAGTTTATAAGTTCCCATTTTTTGCTTGGGCTAGTTCAAGCTGAGCTTCTGTTTCTTGTGACTAAACACACTCCTAATATGAGGTGCATTTATTTGTCTTTTCAAATCTGCATTTTATTTTGACTGCCTTCTTGGTCATTATATTTCTAACACCTAGTCCAATGCCTTCCATAAAATAGATATTAATACCTGCTTAAGGAGCAAATGAACAATAGGTGTGTGAACAATAGGTGTGTGAACAAACATGCCTGTGGAACGTAATAATCAAGAATTTATAGCAGCTAATTTACTTAGTCATTTAAATGAAAAACAACTATGTATTAAATATATAGAATAAAACTGATGAAATTAAACATAAAGAATATGATAAAGGTATAAACACAGTGTATAGAGACAGATTAAATCAGAGAAGAAAGTTAAAGAATTTGAAATGTCAGACTGTCATAAGGGTCTGATACTTCTGAATCTTATAGAGGAAACCTTCTTAATTAAAAAATGTTTATATACTGTCTTCTCTCCTTATCTGTAGAGTATTGGTTCTAGGGTGCTTCCATGGATACCCAAATCCAAAGATGCTCAAGTCCCTTATATAAAATGATCCAGTATTTGCATATAAACTATACCACAAATCCTCCCCTCAACCTCCCATATACTTTAAATTACTTCTAGATTACTTATAATACCTAATACGATGCCTGCACATCACTTCATTCACATGGACAAAACATAGTACTTGGGGCTTGCTCTTTGGAACTTTGTGGAATTATTTTTTCAATTCTAGATGGGTTGAATCCACAGACATGAAACTCATGGATACGGAGATTCAACTATATGTACAATTGCCAACAGTGGTCTCCAGGAAACCCTAAAAGAATGAACCAAAATTGTGGAAGTAAGTATATTTACAGATGGGAGATAAGTACAAAAGTTATGACTATTGGCCTTTGCTCCTTAGCATAAACAAACGAGGCTTACAAACTCGTTCCTCCCTGGGTAATATGTAACAGAACCCTGGTTAATATACCATAGCATCTTCAGAAGAAAATAATTTACGATGAAATAATAAATACTATTTGTACCTCTAGACTGTCTTTACATGTCAATAAAGCATCAATGTAAATGATAATATAGAGAGTTCATTTTGTTTATTTTACCACAAAGCCTTATTGAGTTTATAAGCAGTACCAGGCATGGTGTATACAAAATCAAAACAACCAAGACCCTACCCTTGAATATGTAGCTATTTCATGGGGCAAAGAGGGACATAAACAGGAAAAAAATTATGACACAAGATAGTAAAGTGCTATAAAAGAATATGAATAAAATGCAGCAGAGGTAACCTAAAAACTTACCAAAGAAAATTCTCAATGAGTTTAGTAAGGAGATTGAAGAACATGACCTGTTCTAAGAGAGTTTTGACAATTATTTGCATCTCTTTAACTAAGTGTACCAAGTTTTATTGGCTATCTCTTTCCCACCCCCATATTTCATTGAGTATAATATCTACTAAAGGGAGCTGAGAAGAAAGGGCAATTCACTAAATAGAATATAATCAGAATAGGAGGATGATTTAGATACTATTATTTATTGCCATCACAAATATTTATGTTGTGTATTCATGCACTTGATAATCTACCAGGTACTAATTCTTATGAGCTTAAAAACTGGGAATAAATTATCTCTCCTTACATATGTGAGACACACTCGATAATTTTGTATAGGTAGGGCTGACCCTATGAAAGAGGAGGATGCACAGCTATTTATTTATTTATTTATTTTTACTTCAGAGTATTACAGGGGTACAAATGCTTTGGTTACATAAATTGGCTTTGCACCGCCCAACAAGCTTTCCCATCCCCCAGACAGTATGCACTGAGAAATACAAGGTCTTACCTGCTTAAAAATATTACCTTCCCACAAGGTTGACTTTGCAAGAATTTCCTATGATGTAAGCCATATTTTTTATTAAAGCATTTCTTTTAGAAGGTCACTTTTACCATGTGCATGAATTTACTGGAAAAGGAAAGTTCATTGGCCTGCTGTCAGTAGCTAATGTGCTAATGTGTTAACAAGTGTCCTATCCCAAGAATGATATGAAGAAAAAGGATACAAAATTATTGAGTTTTGCCGACAAAGAGGGAAAAGGAAAAAGTCTTGAGTATGAGGAACCTCTTAAGAAAGGCAGATACAGAAGAAAAAAAAAGACTGCAATTGGAAGAAAAGAAGGAAATCAAATTCAGAAGAACAGAAAAACACAAATTATTTATGTTAAAAAGAAAATATTTTGTTTGCTTCATACTTTTTATTGTACACATTATCCTTATAACTAATGTGATTTATATATAATATCTTTAGTCTAGAGAGTATGGGTGTGTGTATCCTGTAAGTAAACCTGTGCATTTATCTGAGAAATCGCTACTAAATACCTACATGTGCCAGACAGTATTGCAGGAACTGAAGATGTGATAGTGAGTAAGAACTCAGATCCCTACATCTTAAAGTACTTACGGTCTACTGGAAGACACAGGAAAATTTAGTGAAATAGATTCTATGTTAGATTCCCTCCCATATACTGCAAATATGGGAGGGAACAATGAGGGAATTTAAATCTGATGTGAAAGGTTAAGGACAGCTTCCAAAATAAGTGATTTCTGAGCTGATATATACACTATGGACATAAATAAGCCAGATAAGTCCAGGACAGGTAAGAAGGGAGAAGGCAGAGAGGGCAACATGTGCACATATCTAGCAAGAGGAAAGGGAATATCCAATTTAAGGATCTAAGAGACATTTGCTCCTCTAAAGTTCAGAGTATAAAGAGGCAATGTTATGAGTGCGATGTGCACTGTCTAGGGGATGGACACATTTGAATCTCTGATGGGGAGGGGGGAGGGCAAGGGCAATATACGTAACCTAAACTTTTGTACCCCCACAATATGCTGAAATAAGAATAAAAAAAAATCTAAAAAAAAAAGAGGCAATGTTAAAAGATGAGGCTGTAAGTATGTTAGTTAGGATTCTCTCAAAGCAAGATATAGAAACATATTGTTCCTAGCTAAAACAAGTAAAGGAAGCATATATTATAAGCCTAATGCAATAGATATCTCATAAACCCAAAGATCAAGGATCTCTTTGGCCTCAAGAAAGACAGGTATTGAGAACTTAAATGGTGTCAGGATTCCCTCTGCATCATTCATCTGCTCCACCCTCTGGGTTGGCTCCATTCTACATGCTCACTGCTGACAGGCTCTTACTCAATAGGCTATAATTTTATCCTCCCCTGCCTTATTCTAAAAGACCTCTTTCTACAGTCATCCAGTAGCAATGTTGTACCTAACTGATTGAGGCAGAAGTGGGCATTTGGCCCAAGATTAGACAATAAGAATATTTTCCTTGGCTAGTCTGTTGAGTGGAGATGATTTAAGTTTAGCTGATATAGGACTAATATATCACCATGAGGATTATATAAGGAGCCCTTTCAGGATTAGGCAGGGGGTGAAGCAAACACCTCTATACATATATACTAAATATAGCGAATAGTATTGAGAAATTTGGACTATAGTATTGTATATTAAAATTGGGTTCATCAAGCTGCCAAAATTCTTCACTTTATTAAAACAAAGACATATTTCTTGAACTAGTGTGTTCTTTTTGCATACTTAACATTTGCAAAATTTTCATTTGCTTGCAACTTACCAGAAGCAAATTCATTGCCAAAGCAGGGTGAATTTCTTGTATGGATGAGTCCCTTTGAGCAGGGGAGTTTCTGCCAGCAGGTCTGAGGACTGAGCAATTCTCATCAAGCGCCACACTAGTCTCCACAGAGCTCCCTATGATTTTATGATTCTTCAGACTCAATATGAATTAGAAGTGGTGGGTGGGAGCAGATGCTGTTCAAGCCTTTCCTTCACTTTGGTATTTTGGTTTCTGATCTAATGAGATTTTCCTATATTTACTTTGGATGCAGTCCTGCAGTTTTTTTCCCAGGCACTGTTATCTGCCGTTGACAGACTGTGTACAGTAGAAGTACTGATGTGTGGCCATGGTGAAGGTCATATGTCATATGGATGACGCAGTATGCTGACAAGCCAATACACAAGTTGTTTGCCAAAGCATGGAACAGTGCAGACTAGCTGGGTGGCCCTTTCTTATTCCTGCTGACATGTTTCAGACAAATCATTTAAAAAATTTCTGGATCCTGACATATTGAGAGGAAGTGAACATTTTTGTTTCTTGTGCTATTACGAGTAAGAAGAATGACAACTATGTTTTACCAGGTTCATGTTATGTTCCAGGTGCTTTGTATAATAATACATTAATATGGAAATCTTTCTTACTCAGCTTGGGTTAAGTTTCCAAAGCTTAGGTGGGGGAGACAAAACAGGTACCTGTTTCACTTGCTGCTGGGTGACAAATAAAACCCAGATTTAGAAGTTTAAAACAACCATTTTATCATGCTGACAAACTCTTTATGGTCAGGAATGCAGATGCAATATCTGAGGCTTCAGCTGATTCCAAGGCTGAGGGTGACTAGAAAACTAGGAGCCAAAATTATCTGAAGCCTTATTCATGCATATATCTGGCACCTGTGTGGGAGGACATAAAGACTAAAATGGACAACTTGAGTTCCTACTTGTGCCTTCTCCAGGTGGCTTGTCTTCCTCACAGTATGGCCACCTGAGTATCTGGCCTACTTACATGGAATCTCAGGGATTTCAATGGAAGTGCTCCAGCAAACAAAGCAGATGCTGTATCACTGTTTATGGTCCAGCACAAAGGTCATGCAGTGTTGCTACCACCATGTTCTATCGATCAAAGCCCACCCATAGTCAAAGGAACATAGACCTTCTTATCAATGGGCACCGTTGGGAAAAGAAAGTACCTATCAGTCTATAGACATTTGAAACATGGAATTCCCATTCAATTAAAAACTTCTTTCCCCTTAAAACTTGGGAAAAGAAAGTACCTTTGGAGTACTTGAGAATGACTAACTGTTCTGATATCTGCCAGAAATTTTATGCAGGATTAGAGATAATGAGTCCTAGAAAAGATGGTAGTTTGCACAAGCAGTTGTTGAGAAATAACAAAAAATGTTTGCTTCCTAACTTTTTAAAGTATTTCAATAAAGTTTACAATGGATTGCATAAATGACAATGGTCCCATAGATTATAATACTGTACTTTTATTGTATTTCTTTTATGTTTAGTTATGTTTAGATACACAAATACTTACTATTTTGTTATAATTGCCTGCAGTATTCAGTGCAGTAACATGCTGTACAGGTTTGCAGCCCAGGAGCAATAGGCTAAACCATATAGCTAGGTACAGTAAGTTATCCCATCTAGGCTTGTGTAAGTACACTCTACAATGTTCCCACAGTGACAAAATCACCTAGCAATGCATTTCTCAGAATGTATCCCAGTTGTTAAGCAACGCATGAGTATATATTAAATTTTATTTAATTCTCATAACTATAATGAGGTACAAAATATTATTCCCTGAGACAAATAAAGCATGGCCATAAAGTCTCTCACATTCTTCCCATCAAGAGTGGGGTCTGGCCGGGCGCGGTGGCTCACGCCTGTAATCCTAGCTCTCTGGGAGGCCGAGGTGGGCGGATCGTTTGAGCTCAGGAGTTCGAGACCAGCCTGAGCAAGAGCGAGACCCCATCTCTACTAAAAATAGAAAGAAATTATATGGACAGCTAAAAATATATATAGAAAAAATTAGCCGGGCATGGTGGTGCATGCCTGTAGTCCCAGCTACTCGGGAGGCTGAGACAGGAGGATCGCTTGAGCCCAGGAGTTTGAGGTTGCTGTGAGCTAGGCTGACGCCACAGCACTCACTCTAGCCCGGGCAACAAAGTGAGACTCTGTCTCAAAAAAAAAAAAAAAAAAGAGTGGGGTCTATGTGTCCTCACCTTGAATATAGGTAACCTCTGCAATTGATGTCATAAAAAGAACATAGCAAAATTGATGCTGTACTCATTTCCAGGATGAGGCCTAAAAAGACTAACAGCTTCCACTTCCTTTCTCTTAGAAAACTCTCTGCAGGTGTCTGGAGCCACATTGGGGTACAATTACCCTGAGGGTATCATGCTAGAGGCCACATATAGATGTTCCAGTCAACTATCCCAGCTGAGTCCAAACATCCCCTCCACAGGCACCAGACTGGGGAGTGAAGTCATCTACATGCTCCAGACTAGCTAGACCATCTCCCAGATGAATACCACTGAGTGATTCTTAGTCCACTCTTCATGGAGCAGAGAAATTGTCCAGCTGAGCCCTGCCCAAAGTTATGACTCACAAAATCATGAGATATAATAAAGTAGTTTAATGGCTATTTTTTTAAGCCACTGAGTTTTGCAATGATTTGTCACATAGCAATAAATAGCAGAAATATCTCCATTTTATAGATGAGAAAACTGAGACTCAGAAAGGTCAAGATTTTCCCAAGAAAATATATTTAACAAATGATATCAAATATTTAAAAATTAGATTTTTTTCAAGTTCAAATTCTTTTTCTAATATGCCATACTATCTCAAAGCCAATGATTTGGTTGCTTTGGGAAGTTATTTATTATTATGTCGCTCATTTATTCCACATACAGCAACAATAACAAAGTATAATTATCACAGCTAGGAAATTGGAATGGACATTAAGTGATGTTTGGAGTATATTTTCTTTTTAAAGCTTAATATTGTTACACTGGATTAATCTATTTCATAGGTCAACTTATCTGACACATAACTTTTCAATTTTACGTAATTGTTTTCTAATTTTTTAGCATTTCACATATGTTCCTCTCCTTTAGCTATTTTTTTTTTCCTGCCTCAGCTTTATTTGTGCAAATAGCACAGGAGGACATCAGCCTCATGCAGATAGCAGCCCAGGGGTCATACCATTCATTCCTTCTGTTCTTACATTAGGAGACAGAAGCCTCTACTTCAGAGCCTTCATGGGGGCCTGAGGATCTTTCTGGGGCCTGAGCTGGAGCTGGAACTGAAGCTTGGACTGGAGCTAAAGCCATGGCCCAGGCCTTGGTTTGATCCTTGGCCTTGGCCTTTGGCATCAAAGCCTGAGATGCTTGGCAATGTGAGCATGAGCAGGCTTCTGAACCTTGGGATGAGCAATGCAGGCAAGTCAATTAAGCTTGCAACTGACATTCTTTGGGGTCTTGGGCTTAACCTCCTTGGATTTTATGGGGACCTTGATAGCCTCAACACACTCACTCATGGCCTTGGTCTGTTGGCCTTCATCTTCTTCAGGCCCTTCCTGTTGCACTTCTTGGCAAAATGCATGTTCCTCAGAAATTTGAGGTCCACCTCCTCAGAAGATTCATACCTTTGTGATCAGAGTTTCTTGATGCCATTTCTGTGCCATTTTTAGGACTAGCTTGTGTGGTGTGGTTCTTGGATTTGGCCGTGTCTGTACCATAATCCAGAGCTCCCCTAATTTACCTATTAACTACATTTTCTTGTAGAAATTTTTTACATAATGCACGTATATGTAGGTGTATGTAATTATTTATGTATTTGTTCATTCATTCATTCATTCACCCATTCATTTGCTCCTCCATTGTTGCTTATGTTTTCATGGCTTTATGAGTGGCTTCCATAATTAAATAAAAATTTAAGAACAGATATAGGATTTTATATTTATTCCGATCCCTCAGAAGAGAGATTTTAACCTGTGGTGCATGTAATCCTCCCTAGTTGGATTTCAGGGATTTATAAATTTCAAGAAAAATTTGCAGATGTTCTTTTTTAAAGAGGAAAGTGTCCAAGACTTTATGACATTCTAAAATCTAATTTTGTTTTAAATGAAGAGCTACTACTCATGAACACATGGCAGAGTTGCGAGCTCACAGTAAACTCACAATAAATAATATTGATTTAACTTATGGTTTAGAACAAGAGGTGTCCTTGATATTGATACAACTAACAGAAAATGTATAACATTGGGATTCTACTAGACTAAGTTCAAATTCAGCATTAAAAAAAGAAAAAGTATAAATGTAAAGATATAAAATAATAAAGTCTAAAGGAGGAATAAAAATATACAAATTCATCCACAAATTCTTCAATGAGAGATAACCCTGTTAACATTTTACAGAATGTTTTGCAAATCTCTCTCTCTCACATCTTCTAGGTATACAGTTTACCAAAATATAATTATATTTCAAACATTACTATATTGCTATTTTTCTTTAGCTTTTTTGAGGCATTCACTTTATTGTCCCTCTAAAACAGAAATTTATACCTTAATAAAGAATTCAGATATTAGAGTTAGTCCCTTTCTTCTAATCCTTCCCAATAGTTATCAAAAGTGACCTAGGAGTTCTACTTCACCCAGATACTGAGGCAATAAGAGTGAGACCATGTGAGATACCAAGAGTTCTATACTTTCTCTGTAATATAGGAATATAAATAGCCTGATTCTCCTAGATCCAATGTGCTAAGTGACAGGTAAATGTAACTCCTGAGTTCCTCAAGAAAGCACCAGGCAAGAACTTCATTACTATTTGTGGCAGGTTTATGTACCTGATATTTTTTCCTGCACTAAGTCCATCCTGGGGAATTGACCCTAAACCTAAACCCAAGGCTGAATATCAGATACCTTGACCTGCTGACTAGTGGCTCCCACTTCTGATTTCTAGGCTTAGATCTTGGTTCTGGTGTCCATTATATTGGCTCAGACAGTTCTCCCACAACTGACAGCTCAAGTTCCATCTATCTATTTTCTCTATGTTTTCTTCTAGTAGTTTTATAGTTTCAGGTCTTACATTTATGTCTTTAATCCATCTTGAATTGATTTCTGTATATGCTAAGAAATAGGGGTTCAGTTTCATTCTTATGCATATGGATATTCAATTTTCCCAGCACCATTTATTAAAGAGGATGCCATTTCCCCAATGTTTGTTCCTTACTGGTCCCTTTGTCAAAAATACGTTGGCTATAAATACATGAGTTTATTTCTGAGTTCTCTATTCTGTTCCATTGGTCTGTGTGTCTGTTTTTATATCAATATCATGCTGTTTTGATTACTGTGGCCTTGTATTAATAATATATTTTGAAGTTAGGCAATGTGATGCCTACAGCTTTATTCTTTTTGCTTAGGATTGCTTGGCTATTCAGTTTCTTTTTTGGTTCCATATGAATTATTGTGAAAAATGACATGGGTATGTTGATAGGAATTGTATTGAATCTGTGTATTGATTTGGGTATATGGTCATTTCAATGATGCTAATTCTTCTATTCCATGAGCATGAGATATATTTTCATTTGTTTGTGTCTTCTTCAATTTCTTTCATTTACAAAACTACAATGTTTTGTAGTTTTTCTTGTAGAGGTCTTTTACTTCCTTCATTAAATTTATTAATAGGTATTTTATTTTTTTGTAGCTATTGTAAATCAATAGCTTATAATCAAATTCTTGATTTCTTTCTCAGTTAACTCATATTGGTGCATAGCAATACAACTGACTTTGGTATGTTGATTTTGTATCCTGCAACTTTACTGAATTTATTTATCAGATCAAAGAGTTTTTTGGTGGAGTCTTTAGGTTTTTCTAATATGAGACATGTGATCTGCAAAGAGGGACAATTGTACTTCCTCTTTTCCAATTTGCATGCCTTTTATTTATTTCTCTTGCCTGATTGCTCTAACTAGGACTTCCCTTACTATGGTTGAATAAGAGTGATTAAAGTGGATATCTTTGTCTTGTTCTGCTTCTTAGAGGAAATGTTTTCAGCTTTTCCCCATTAAGTATAATGTTAGCTATGGGTTTGTTATATATGGCCTTTATTCTGTTGAGGTATGTTCCTCTATGCCTAGTTTTTTGAGAATTTTTTAATCAAAAAGTGATGAAGTTTATCAAATACTTTTTGTGCATCTATTAAGATGATCATATGGTGTTTGTCCTATGTTTTATTGGAGTGATGTATCATATTTATTGATTTTCATATGTTGAAACATCCTTGCATTTCTGAAATAAATCCTACTTGATCATGATGTATTATCTTTTTGATGTGCTGTTCCATGTGGTTTGCTAGTATTTAGTTGAGGATTCTTATGTCTATGTTAATCATGGATATTGGCCTGTAGTTTTCTTTTTTTGCATGGTAATATTGGCCTCATAGAATGAGTTAGGGAGAATTCCTGCCTCTTCAATTTTTTTTTTAATAGTTTGAAGAGACTATTTAGCTAGCAGTTTATCAATTATGTTTATCTTTTTACAAAACCAAGTTCCATTCCGTTGATTCTTTTCATTATTCTTAGTCTCTATGTTTTATTTAATTCTATTCTAATATTTGTTATTAATTTCCTTTTACTAATTTTGCATTTGGTTTGTTTTTGCTTTTCAAGTTCTACATTGTTAGAATGTTTTTTGAAATCTCTCTACTTTTTGATGTAGGCATTTATTGTTGTAACTTCCCTTTTAGCACCACTTTGCTGGTTCCCATGGGTTTTAGTATGTTGTATTTCAATTTTTACTTATTTCAAGAATTTCTTTTTATTTCCTCCTTAATTTCTTTCTTGACCCAGTGATCATTCAGGAGGAAGTTGTTTAATCTCCATGTATCTGTACAGTTTTCAAAATTCCTCTTGTAATTGATTTCTACTTTTATTTCTTTGTGATTTGAGATGATACCTAATATAATTTGACTTTTACAATTTGTTAAGACTTGTTTTGTGTCCCATGTATGTTCTACCCTGGAGGATGTTACATTTTTTGATGAGAATAATGTGTATTTTGGCTGTTGAATGAAATGTTCTATGAATGTCTATTAGGTCCATTTAGTCTACAGGGCAGTTTAAATCTAATGTTTCTTTGTTAATTTTCTGTCTAGAGGGTCTGTCTATTGCTGAGAGTGGGGTGTTAAATTCCTCACTTTTATTGTATTGGAGTCTAGCCCTCCCTTTAGATCCAATAATATTTGCTTTAAATATCTGGGTGGACTGGTATTAGGTGTATATATATTTATAATGGTTATATCCTCTTGCTGAATTATATAATGACCTTCATCTCTTTTTACTGTTTCTGACTAAAAGTCTGCTTTACTTAATATAAGTATAAATTCTGCATGAGTTTTGGTTTCTATTTGCATAGAATACCTTTTATTTCCAGTGTAAATGTGCCTTTATTAATAAGGTAAGTTTCCTGTAGGCAGCACATAGTTGGGTCATGATGTTTATCCATTCAGCCCATCTACATCTTCTAAGTGTAAAATTTAGTCCATTTACATTCAAAGTTACTATTGATCTGTGAGAGCTTATTCCTGTCACTTTATTAATTGATTTTTGGTTGTTTGGTACCTATTTGTTCCTTTCTTTTTCTCTTATTGTTTGGCATTGTGGTTTGGTGGCTTTCTCTAACGGTAACATTTGAGTTCTTTCTCCTCCTCATTTGTGTTTGCTCTACCAGTTGGTTTTATACTTTCATGTGTTTTCATAATGGTAGATATCATTCTTTAGCTTTCAAGTGTAAAACACCTTTAATAATTTCTTGTAGGGCTGGTCTACTGGTCCTGAATTTCCTCAGTTTTTGCTTGTCTTAGAAAGTATTTATTTCTCCTTCATTCATGAAGGTTAACTTTCCTAACTGCTAACTGTTATCTGCGTGACTACCAGGTTTTTTTTCTTTCAGCACTTTGAATATATCATCCCATTCTCTCCTGGCCTGTAAGGTTTCTGCTGAGAAATTTGCAGTTAGTCTGATGAGAGTTCCCTTATAAGTAATTAGATGGTTTTCTCTTGCTGTTTTTAGAATTCTCTCTGTGTTTTGACTTTTATAATAACAGTTTGACTATAATGTACCATGGAGAAGATCTTAGCCTGAGGATTTGCATAGGTTGAGAGTCTCCCTCATAACTAATATAGAAAGAGACCTTGGTGGGAAAGTGGACTACTGGGTGCCACTCACTTACCCTTTCCCCATATTTGAGAGTCTCTCTAGGCTACCAGGTTATCCAGTAGAGCAGGCTGCCTTCCTTTCCTGTATTTCCCTTGTGTTAGGTGTTTCCTGTTACTTCTCTGTGGAATTCCAGTGCATTCTCATAGGTGATCTATTAAAAGTATGATTATATACTTTCTGTTCTGGTTTTTCTTTGTGGAGGAGGCAAGTACCAGATGCCTGTAAGCAATCATCTTGAATCTTCTCCTAAATGATGAATTGTAAAACTGAATTTTTTATCATTGCTATATTGTGTGGCCAATCCATTCATCTGAATTTTCTACCAAATAAATTTGGCTAAGTGGGAAAAAAAATTCCATTAGTAACACCCTGAAATTCACAATGCACCTAATTCCAAATCTGTCATTATAGTCTGGGAGTTCAATTGAAATCCATTTTATTCTACAAAGTTCACCAAATATTCAAATAAGCATTTATAAAGTGCTTCAATTTTTCCAGTCATTAATACATAAAGGAGTAGTAAGTTCTGGAATTTTCAGATCCAACAGGGGCATGAATTGTATATGGTTGATTAAAAAAAAACAGTGGGGACAATTTTGAAAGTGTCATTCATTAGCCAAACAAAGTGAAGCATGTGCTAGTTTCCTATATTATATTTAGTGGTAAATATAAAAATTCCATCTGCTTTGATGGTCTAACAACTAATCAAAAATAGTTCACCATTTAATGTGCTTTGAAACATTGGAGGAACCTCAATATCAGCAGGTGTCTTTGGTTTAGAAGGTCAATAAGATTATTGAATTCTTATTCTCTGATGAAGCGTATTTTTTAAGGTAGGTATGGTGCTATACATGAAGGGACAGAAGTCATACACAATTGGATAATTTGGCATGGGATGTTGCTTATATTTTTTGCCTGTGTTTTCACTTTTATGATCTTTGGAACACTCACTGTACTCATATTTGGAGAGTTGTTGTGATCTACAAATTTTGTTAAATATGCTGCCCATTTGAAGGTCTGATTATTGCTCAGCCATTGCAATTAAGTGATTTTATGCTTTTGCAGCACCAATAATAATTAGCTTTTAAACTTTTATCTTGCACTATTAAGTAGCCTCAAGCACTCATCACAGCTTTTTTTGTGAGGGAATAATTTCACAAATCTCTTCTATCATGTTTTAAGGAATGTATTAATAGTATGAAGGAATGCTATTTAACTTCCCCAGTACCAAATCTGTATTAATTAGGGTTCTCCAGAAAGAAAAAAAAAAATAGGATATGTACCTACATATATGAAAGGAAGTATATTAGGGGAATTGGCTCATGTGATTATGGTGGCTGTGTAGTCCTATGACAGGATGTCTGTAAGCCAAAGACCCTGGGATGCTGGTAGTGTGGCTTAGTCCAAGTCCAAAGGCCTCAAAATGAGGGAAGCCAATGGTGTATCCCTCATTTCAAGGTCAAAAGCCTCAGGATAGTGGGAGCCACAGCCTGGAGTCCAAAGGCTGACAAGCCTGGAGTTCTGATGTCCAGTGAAGCAGAAGAAAATTCTATCCCAGCTCTCAACAAAAGACCAATTTGTCTTTTGTATTTGTTCTCTTTGGGCCAATTGGATGGTGTCCACCAACACTGATGGTAGATCTTCCCCATCTAATTCACTCAGATTCATGAACTCATCTTCCCTGGAAAAACCCTCACAGATACACCTAAAATAATGCTTTGCCACGTTTTTAGGTATTCCTTAATTCAGTCAACTTGACACCTAAAATTAAATCCACAAGTTTATCCCTTATCAACTTGGCATGCATATGCATCACCTTAAACCATACTTAATTTTCAAACAAAGACAATAACAGAGTAATAGTTCCACCTAACATGATGCAACTATCTTGCGATTGTTATTTTCAGGATTTTGCTCTTTCAGGATTTCAACCTTCAGGATTATGGCAGTAGGGATTGTGTCTTTCAGGATTATGATCCAAACCCATAAAGTAAGATAGGCTCAGTTTGTAGCATATAGAGAACATTCAATATCAGTAGCTGTCTGTAGTGGCCCTGGTTGTTATTTTCATGAAATTTATTGAAGGAAGAAACAACAATAAAAATACCCTAAATTCCAGCTAGCTCAGTAAGTTTGTAGGAGACAAGTCTTTAAAGTTTTGCTGGCTAACAAAATGCTGAAAATCTCAAATAGGAAAATGTCACTTTTTCTTGTTCATTATAGAAGGTAATTCTGGAATGGATTTGATGAGCTTCACATCTGTGGACTTAAGTCTGAGTCATTCATCAAAGGCTGCCAGAAGTCATCTGTATCTGCTCCCACAGTAGCAGTATCTCTGCTCCTGGTAACCTCACGTTGTGCTAACACTCACAGGTATTAAACCTGTTTTCTCCACGGAATGGCTTTTATATGCGGAATCTCCAGGCAAGATTCAAAGTGTTTTGACAGAATTGGGCACTCTGAAAATGAAAAGCCCAGTGTGTGTGCTGAAAGTTGTTATAATATGCTATCTCAATAATTGTCAGCACAGAGCAAATATTAGGCATTTGGGCTACACTGCTTAGAAAGCCATATGTGGACAAAATCTCTTTTCTAACATAAAGATTCTTTGTAGAGAGTAAGGCTGATGTAGTGAGACAAGCATTGAACTTGGCATCAAGAAAACTGGGTGGCATCCCAGCTCAGTTTACATATGAATTTGTTCCAATGGTTTACATCTCTGTGTTTCACTTTCCTCATTGGGAAAATGTAGATAATCATACCTACTCCATAAAGCTTTATGGGTAATACATGTGATAAAATTTCCACTGTAAATATTAAAAAATGTGTGCATGAATCACAGGAAACATTAATGATAATTATGATGATAAATAAATAATAAATAATTTTGATCCCTTTTCCAGAGATTGGACATAGATCTGTAGTAAGGCCTACAAATTTAAATATAGATCATGCATTCTGTGGACCCTCAAGCAGGTTATCTGCAAACCACACTTTCAACAAACTATGTAATTTTTGCATATTGTATAATTTTGAGTTATTTAGTAATACTAATGTCCAGAAAAGAAGCAAATGAACCAAACCCTTTTCTCTAATGTTTGAAAATATCAAATAGGAAAATTCTGAGAGAAATATATATGGATTCAGAATATGCCTTTTTTCCCCACCATTTTCAGCATAATTATTCTTATCAAGAGTGAAGCAAGGGATGAAAGCACCAATGTATCAATAAGTAAAAACAGATTCTAATGCCTGAACTGTCTTAACATCATGTGCCTAAACACACTTCGGGCTTGAATGTAAATAGAAAGACTGAGAGAGAGAACAGAGTTATATGGACTAAATTGATCTTTGTTTTGGCTTGAGTAAACTAGGAAAGACCATTGACTGTAGCTTCTCCTTAGTTACATAGCTATTATCTCAAAATTGACATACAGTGTCTCTTAATCAATACAAAAATCCTAGGACAAAGTAATAAATGGGGAAAAATAAATATCTGAAAGGGTATCACATTATTTCTGATCTACCAAAACAGGGCTCTGAGCCATGGTTGTCTTTGTATAATTTATACTCCAAAAACAAGTATTGTGATTAGTTTTCAGGCACCATTATTATAAGCACAGAAGACCTCTACTACCCTTATTACCAGGAGAGCCATTTACAGAGACAAAGTCAGAGCTTACCTCTGGGTTATTATTTGAAAAGTGCATAGGGACCCCCTTCTCTGGCCAAAAATGTATTTCTTCCACCGACCTGTCACTGGCTGATTCCACACAGTCTCTTTTAAAAGCGTTTGTGAGAGTCACTAAGTACTTTTAATGAATTAAATTAAGTGGAAGTTTTATTCCGTATGAGGAGAAGTTAGGTAAACAGGAATGTTCTGGGTGCCTGTCTCTTTTAGGAAATTAAATAGCCATTAAATGTCTTAAATTAGATTCTGGAAGTTTTGTTTCAGACAACGTAGACTAGTTTACTTTGAAAGAACTCCCTTGCTTAGAACAACTAGAAAATTTTAGGCAAAATAATAAAATAAGATCTGTGTGTGAGTATTGAGTGTAAGGTTCATCAGACTAAATCCCAAGGATGAAGGAAACAAAAATGTGAACCTGATGCTGGAGACAACTTGTTCCCTCAACGTATTTGCCGATTTGAAAGTAGTAAGTAGCTCAAAGGCTAAGAAAGGAAACTTTTGGCAGATTCACAGGGTAGAGGAATAAAACTTGGAGATCAGAGTTCATCAAGAGTGAGGAGTCCCAAATTGGGACACCAAAAGTTCACACCCCAGGAATAAGAGCAAACCTGAACTATACCAGCCCTCCTAGGGCTCCAAATCTTCTCAATTCCTGTTTTCATTAAGGCAGCATGCCCTTCACCTCGGTGTCTGACAGAAGCAAACCCACAGCCACACTAGTGTAAGATAAAATTATCCAGAACTTCAAATTATCTCTAGAAATTTTTACCTAATCTTTCCAACCAGTGGCATTGAGTTAATTGGATATCTGTGAGGAAAAACAATGGCTTGGTCTTTACTTCATGCCATACACACAAAAAATTCCATATATCTAATAATATTAGAAGTTAAAGGCAATAAAATAAAGCTTATAGACTATTACAGAAGCAATAACTATCCAGGAGAACATCTCTAACTATAATGAAATTAAAATTTCTCTTCAACAAAAGAAATATTTAAAAGAAGACAAAAACAATCTACTGACTAGAATAAGCCATTTGCAAAACATGTATTCCCAACAGGACTTGTGGCCAGATTATATAATATAAAGAATTTCTCTAAATTAATAAGAAAAAGTCAGACAACCAATGGAAAAATTAGCAAAAGACTTGAACAGGCACTTCACATGAAAAGATATGTTAATTTCCATCATCAGGGACATGGAATGAAATGAAAAATAAAACTGCAATAAGCCATCGTTACACAACAATTATAATAGCTAAAAAATTTAGAAGACTGTGTCAGCAAACACGTGGAACAATGAGAACTATCACACACTGCTGGTAGGAGTGTAAATTGGCACAGTCATCCTGAGAATACTACATGAAAGTAATTATTAATGTGCACATGTATATTCTTTATGGCCCAGCAATCCCAATCCTAGGAATGTGTACATACCAAAAGACAGATAAAATTCAAGAATTTTTACAGTGGCATCATTTAAGATTGCCCCAAACTGGGAAATAACCCAACTGTATATCGACAGATAAATAAATTGAAATATATTTAAACAATTGAGGAAATATAGAACATGAAAAGAAACAAACCCCTACTACATCCAGTTGCACAGATTAATCTTACAAATATAATATTGAGTGAAAAAATCCAGATTTTTAAATAAACCTGTTATTTCATTTGAAATTTAAAATAGGCAAAACTAATCTTTGGTGTCAAAATTCAAGAAAATTGTTATCCTTGAAAAGAGAGGGTACTTAATATTTTGGAAGGGGCATGGGGTTCCTGGTCTTATTACTACTATTCTATTTCTTGACACAAGTAGGTGTTGCATGGGTGTGCTTCTTTCTGATCATCATTTGTGACTTTGCACTTTACCTATATTAAGCCTCAATTTTAAAAGTTAACATTAAATCTTTGGTGTAAGCAGCTGATTTTTTGAAGTATCTTTTTTCTTACATTAGACTGTGAGCTTCTTAAGGACCCTGGCTAGTGCCATTTATAAGATTGATTATGACTAGGACTTGCAATTAAATTAGAATCTTTAGAAATGAGACCCAGGAGTTTGTGTGCTTTGTTTGTTTCTTGTGTCTGCTTTTCAATATTCCTAGGTGCTTATTGGCATCCAATATTGAGAACAACTGCCATAGGGCCTCCAGGTATTCCTCAGTTGCACTTATATACACAAAACTATTTTTCTCACTTGATACTGAATAGTTGTATTATATGTATTAATATACAAATGTATACAAAGTGAAAACATACATATATTTTTTCCCTATCCATAAAGATTTCTACAAGCTCAATTTTCGCAATGAAAGGAGATGATTGATCTTTGGGTGAAATTGAATTACTTGTGCTTAAAAGACTTTTCTTCATAAATTATTATATAAAAAACTTAGGTTTTTATTATATTTTATTTAGTAAATTGAGTTTTGTTATCTCAATATAGATTTCACTTGGGTTCACCAAGCATTACTTAATATAGTAAAGCTCAGAATAAAATAATTCTGGGAACCTTGTAACTATTAATATTATTGCCTCCGTGATATTATGTCTGGATGGGAAAAAAGAAGTAACCCTGGTTTATGCCTGACTTTAGACTCATACATTCAGATAGATGATAACATTCAAGATTATTTGACATATTATTCAGAATTCTAAGATATCCCCCAAGATTTTCCACCCCTCTGATGTACATGCCCTGTATAATCCTAAGGACAATGAAGATAATAGAATTTACACCTGTGGTTAGATTATGCCATATGGCACAGTTGGCTTTAAGAAAGGGAGTTCATTCAGGTGGGCTTGACATGAACCCTTTAAAAGTAAAGTTTTCTCCAATTGGTAGCAAAAAAAGAAAAAGTCAAAGAGATGCATTCTGGCTAGTCAGGAAGAATGCAGGCATCATCTTGTAAACTGCCAACAGAGAGGGGCAACTCTGAGGAGCTGAGTGGCTCCCCAGCTGACAGTCATCAAGGAAAGGGGATGTCAGTCCTACAGTCACTAGGAACTGACTTCTTGCAACAACCTGTGAGCTTAGTAGGGGACCCTGAGCCTCAGATGAGAACTGTAGCCCTAACAGACACCTGATGTCAGCCTTTTGATACCCTGAGCAGAGAACCCAGTTGTGCCATGACGAGACTTCTGACATACACAACTCTGAGTTAATAAATGAGTGTTGTCATAGGCTGCTAAACTGTTGCAGTACCTACCCAGAAGTGGGTGCTTCTATTACAAATACCTAAAAATGGGGAAGGGCTTTGGAACTGAACAGTGAGAAGGAAGCTAGAAGTTTGAGGAAAATGTTGAGAAGCATGCTAGGGAAAGCCTAAATTGCCTTGAAAAGACTATTAGTAGAAGTATGGATGTTGAAAATAATGTTGACAAGGTTCAGAAAGAAAAGAAAAATGCATTATTGAACATTGGAGCAAGAGGGATGGATCCTTGGTATGTAGTGATGAAAATTGTGGCCTACAGTTATGCAGAAAGCAGAATTTATATAAATGACAAACCTGGATATAGAGCTACGAAGATTTCCAAGCAAAGAATTGAATATTCTGTCTGGTTTCTCCTTACTGCTTATAGGAAAATGACAAAGAAGAGAGAGACAGATTGAGGAAAGTACTATTAAACTAAGAGACTCAGTGTCTGGAAGCATACTATAGAGCAAAGGCTGAGGATGTGACTCTACAGCCTTTTTCTGAAACCTCAAAAGAGCAAAGGTCCAGAGTATTCCTCCACCAGAGATTAAGGATGTTTTTGTTAATCAAATCTGAAGGCCTCTAGGAAGCTTGAGAATGTTCTTCCTAAGCCAACTCAATAAGACAGAAAAGCTATTGTCTCTAAATTCGTGGATGTGGCTTTTATCTAATGGAATGAATCCCCTGTGAAACCACACAGAGCCCATGAAATTCTGGAAAAAATTATATCCACTCCCAGCTTGGATGACAAGACACAGAAAGAGTGTAAAATTAAAAGAGGCTCTTGAACCCCCAAAATTCTCCTGGAAGGCTGATAAAAATTTTCAACTGCAAACACTTGCTACTTTACATGAAATGGAAGGATGAGTCAGAGGACAAAAGAAAGAACCCAGAAGGTATAACCAAGTGCCCACAAGGCAAAATCAAGAGCCCTGGAGGATTGGAGTGGCTTATAAACCTAATAATCAAGGAAGTCTGGCTGAATTTTGCCCAGCTGGGTTTCAAAATTATTTCAGACTGCTGACTCTGTTTTACTTTAAATTTCTACCTTTTTTTTTTTTTTTTTTTAAGCAGGAATGTCTGCAATTGTTATCCCATATTTGTGCCATGATTGCATGTTGGGAATGTTGGGGACAAATAATGCATTTCTTTAGTTTCAAAAGTCCAAAGATGGATAGGAATTGTGCCCAAAAGCTTCATTTAATGGGTTAATCATTGCCACCTGATTTAGATGATTTAGATGAGGAAATTTAGGACTTTGAATTGAGGCTATAATGAGATGACACCCTTGGTCACTTTGGGAGGTAGAAGATGAAGGAATAAAGTGGACTAAAGTGTGCAACACCTTCAGGATAGGATAAGAAGTGGGGTATTCCATAGGCAATAGGGAATCACAAAGAACTTATGAATTTTAAAAAGTGACAAAGTTCAAGAAATGCCTAAAGAAAAAGCCTCTGCCTCTGTAATGCAAGATTTTTATTTGATTTGGATGTGAAATTAGGCATCCTTCAGAAAATGAAAAAAAAATTACTATAAAATGGGCTTGATCATGTCAAAGAGATTTAGCTTCTTGTTTGGGATGACTCTACAGATTTAAATGTTCTATGAAGTAGGATGTAAAGATTTTCCATTGTTAATTATTGTAGAATTTGCATTTTGGTTGAAAATAATTGTTGGGAACTCTTTGATGTTTTAGAAATTATAAGCTTTCTACCATTTATGTCAAGGCTGGATGTGTGAATGCCCTCATGTTTGTATTTATTTATCTTAAATCTTGCCTTGTAGATTTAAGGAAAGTGCCTAATCAGTATGATGTGACACCATTTTAAAGGACAAATTAGGCAAACCTTCATTTCCCCTAGTTATCTCTTATTTTTACTGCAACGGATGCCATTTCTCCCAGAGCTTTATTGTGTCATATATTCAACTGTAACAAGGCCACTTTTCCCTTTGCTTAACAAATTCCAGAGTTGTATGCTTTATAATCCCAAAAACCTTGTCATGTTTTCTCTAGCAGATAATGATCTCCTGCACTGTAACTGATGACAGCATATCCTGGACTTGCAGTGTGAATGAAACTCTTCATTGACTGTGAAGTTTCCTGAGTTTCAGCACAATCACTGAACCATAGACCCTCCAATTAACAAGAAATTAGTTTCAAGGATGGAGAATTTTCACAGAAATTTTGACATAGGCTTAAGGGATCCAGAAACTATGTCATATGAGGAATGACTGCAGAAATAAGGGATGTTTATAATCAGATGGAAATGACGCATATTTAGCATTCACTAAAGGGGGTAGCAGCAATGGGAGGACATTAAATACAAACCACTATTTGAAAGCGATAGCTTTGATTTGTTCAACAAAACAATTTCTCCTAAATGATTTGTGAACATTTTCTAGGAGAGCTAATTGATAACCTATCAAGTCTCTACTGGACATCACAAACTGCACTGTTTGTGTAGCTGCTTTGGGTGATATGGACTACATCACCTAAACTTCCTTTTAATACAATCTAGGATTCTCTATTGCATGCTTCCTGATGTAAAGAAGGTCAGTTCAGCTGATAAAAAAAAAAAAAAGAAAGAAAAGAAGAAAAGAAAAACATGAATAAAGGTGACCTATATTATTTTTGAAATAGAAACTTGGCCTGACAGAATTCAAAGCAAAAATGAAAGCATCCTATT
Organism: Eulemur rufifrons; assembly: GCF_041146395.1. Classification (NCBI taxonomy): domain Eukaryota; kingdom Metazoa; phylum Chordata; class Mammalia; order Primates; family Lemuridae; genus Eulemur; species Eulemur rufifrons. The sequence continues at coordinate 53,081,056 of NC_090990.1, forward strand.
CCAAAAAGATCTGATAGCAACCCTAGAATTCATCTGGTCCAAACTCCTAATTTTACCAACAAGGAAACTGAGGCACAAAGCATTGGTGTGACCTGCCTAAGATCATACCAAGGTCACACTCTTCCAAGGTTGGCAAGTCAACCCCAGACTCCTGGTACTTAGGTTGTATCTCTTAGCACCAGCCTGGGCTGTGTTACAACTAAAACTCTGTTGTTTATTTCCTTACTGAATCACCCTTTAAAACAGCGTGTCCTTCCTCAATTTCCCTCGATCATCCCACACAGAAAGTTGACAATATTAATTGCTACTTCTCTTCCCTATTCCTTCACATCACCTTCAACCTCAAACTGAACACTTAAAAGCCCCACCTGCTTCTTCAGTGAAATAGCAATGGGCATATGGCTGCCTGATCTGAAGTAGAGTAGACATTAGGTCATAAGGACACAGGTAGCAATATGAAAAGGAGGAAACTTATTACTTGCTATTGTCAGAGAAGATCAGAAAGCTTGATCAAAAGCCAAAAATCATGACAATGAAAAGAAAAGGGAAGAAGGCCATTGAGAGAAAATATAAGAGGTGATTGTAAAGGAAACCCAGGACTAAAATATTTCTAGACATGGACAAAGCAGGAAGTTATGGTGACAAACTTCCCCCTTTTCCCTTGACCTAGGAGCTCTGATCCTACACATCACATAAGAGGCCCATTTGCTCGCCCTGGAATATAGCTTTCAACAAACTTTGACATCAAACTTTCATAGCAAAACACATCTCCTACAAGTTTCCAATCTTCTTTGAAATTGCATACTTACACTAAAGACAACAGCAACAAATAGTAAGATGCCACTCTCCTTCATTTAATAGACCACAAAGCTTTTTGAAAGATTTCTGCAAAGATAGCTTAGTCAAAACTGAATATAAAACTAGTTCAGATTGTTTATCTATCTTAAAATTGGATCTTTGGAATCAAAAGAAAAAGAAACTCGTTTCAGCTGGCAATGCATACTTTGGCTAACCCCACTGATCACCCACAGTCCTATATTAATATGTTCTTAGTTTAAATATGTGTACCATGCTCTGTGCAGAATACTATACTGAGATTCTTTTATTTGAGGCATTTGAATATGTAGGATAGTTCAGTCTATTCTTCTAATTCCTTTTTGATTTTGAGATTTTATTTCCCTTTTGTTGATACCACATTTCATGTTTTAAATGGGAAACTGCATTAAGCAAATGTTGATATTTTTTCCTCCCACTCTCCTATACATACTGAATATCTTTGAGAAAACAATAGGTTTCTGCATGGAGGATCTAGGTTAAGTATTAAAACAGGTTGTTTTCAACACATTAGGGCCAGAATAGGGTTGATGGGGAGATGGAATGTTAATGCCATTGATGTTCAATGACCTATGGATTCTGCTTGTTTTCAAATATGTACTTATTAAAAATTCAGGAGAAATTATATTAATCCATATACAATTGGAAGGGCAAGATATTATACTATCTATGTATGCAAGTTAAGTCCAAGGACTCCAGAATGGGTATGTAGAGTCAGCAAACCCAGAAAGAAAGAAATCTTAGTAAAGTACATTTGGTAAGGTGTATTGCTAACTTATTTTGTCCATCCAGGGCTCTCTTGAGTATAAAAGGCAGATGGGAGACATTTTTGTCAAATATCTGTTTGTAACAATGCCTGAAGGTGTTCTTAACCTCAGGAAATATAAAGACAAAATGATTTGTTAAAAATGACCAAGGAAAGATGAAGGACCAAACTCATAATGTGGAAATGGAAGTCAATTTTTTTTTTACTATATGTAATTATACTTACTCTAAATAATATATATTTGGGTTTCAATAAAAAATTTTAAATTTCTCCTTTTAAGAAAATAAGATTCTGTGTCTTTAAGACTAAGTCTCTAGTCTGATCCTCTTCTACTCCCCATTCTTCTTCTGCCTACATAGTCTGTACTCTGTGTCACAGAATGCTCTTGGTTGTACTCAACTGCATTAGAATGTCAATATCTTGTATTTGGCTATAATTGATAAATATAGGAAGTATGTTATTTTTCTTTAAAGTTCAAGTTGAGGCCAGGTGTGGTGGCTCACGCCTGTAATCCTAGCACTCTGGGAAGCCGAGGCGGGCGGATTGTTTGAGCTCAGGAGTTCGAGACCAGCCTGAGCAAGAGCGAGGCCGTCTCTACTAAAAATAGAAAGAAATTATATGGACAGCTAAAAATATATAGAAAAAAATTAGTCAGGCATGGTGGTGCATGCCTGTAGTCCCAGCTACTCGGGAGGCTGAGGCAGGAGGATTGCTTGAGCCCAGGAGTTTGAGGTTGCTGTGAGCAAGGCTGACGCCATGGCACTATACCCTGGGCAACAGAGCAAGACTCTGTCTCAAAAAAATAAAAATAAAATAAACTAATAAAGTTCAAGTTGAGCACCGGGTCCTTATCAATGGTATGTTGTATGTATTGGACAAGCCACAAATTGGAAAACAAGAAATGGGGTATTATGTTCTATAGCAATGGCCTTATTTTAAATACACATTCTTTCGGAAATTGAACATACAAATTCTAGAGAAAGAGGGGATTATATAGCACTGTGATCTTGCCATATTGGGAGTTAGATAACACAATAAACTCTACATTATTATCTATATACTCTAGCAACCATTGACGTATTCTCTTTCCCATCTGACCTATGGTCATAGATTTATTCAGGCTGCTGCTCATCTTCCTTTTCCCAAATTTAGAATGCTAATCCCTATGCCATGGCCATACTGTTCTCCATATATAAAAGATATATTTTATGAATTGAAAGCCATTAGGCTCTTTGTACCTTTCTCACTAACACTTTGGAGGGAGCTATCTTGGTTCTTGCTTTCTGTTCTGTGAGCATACTTAGTGTGTGTTTACTCTAGCCTCTATCCTGGGGACAAGGATACAAGTACCCTCTGTTCTTTCATCTCCAAATGTATCCAGAATATTCTCCCATCTCCTTCCTCAAGAACTCTGTATGTGGTGGGGCAGGGGCAGGACATAAATCCTCTGCTTAGGAAATACCACAGACTAAGTTGTTTGCTTTCTTTCTCATCCTTCTTTCATTTTCTTCGGGAGAAACTCCATCTAGTCTGGGGAAAGAGATAAGGTGTGTAGCCTGTTTCTTCATCTTTCCTTACAAAATTATCATTTGTGCCATGTTATATCTGAGTTCTTGAGAGTGCAGGTTTTTGAAAAACTGAGGGCTATAATTTTGTAATCCTAAAAGTTTTTTTAGGCTTTGTGCTTTACTGTTCCTCCAAAGGAAAAAGTGCAAAGGGTACAAGAAAATCTGAGGAGAATTCCTTGGTAAATATTTCAAATTCAAGCTATGGTATTTGCTTTTCTTTAAAATGCTTTGAACACATCCTGCTGTGTCTTCCAGTACTTTGTTTTGCATGTGTATTTCTCCTCTAATTCCCTCTGTCTTCTACACAAACTGCAACAACAGGAGGGAACTTTATTTTTCCTACATAAGAGCTGATTTTTAATTTTCTGTTTATGACATTAGTGGCTCCCCCATTGAGAAGAAATATAGATGCCATGACACACACTGAACTCTGTCATTAAACATTCTCCACTCTACCACACCTCTATCCTGCTGGTTTTGGTAGCCCAGCAAAATAATCATGTAATAACACTATGCTCAATATTTTATGAGCTTCACAATTACATAATAAGCTCTGAAATGCTATTGATATGCTTAATGCCAAGCAATCAGTACAGATCAAAGAATGAGCTAGTTTAGTAAGATGAGATCCAATTTGAGCTGCTATTGTCAAAGAAGGGTCATGTATAATGGTCCAATATCAAGAGTATCACAGTAATTGACTTTTATTGGGCACAGTGCACATGTCAACACTACATTGCAATAGAGTAACATATTTAATAAGTAATTGACACCACCTCAATCTTGGTCTAAAGGATAGTAGCTGGGTTTTCTCCAAGACTAACATGTAACAGGGAGACTATGGATTCTATGACCATGATACATAAATCTTATATGAAATTGAGCTCTAGTAGTTAATTAAGCTGAAGGAGTCTTATTTTCTAAAACAAATCTCTCCTGGACCTTAACAAAAATCTACTATCTGACTAGAAAAAAGCAATTATTGGCCGGGCGTGGTGGCTCACGCCTGTAATCCTAGCACTCTGGGAGGCCGAGGCGGGTGGATCACTGGAGGTCAGGAGTTCGAGACCAGCCTGAGCAAGAGCGAGATCCCGTCTCTACTAAAAATAGAAAGAAATTATATGGACAACTAAAAATATATATAGAAAAAATGAGCCGGGCATGGTGGCACATGCCTGTAGTCCCAGCTACTTGGGAGGCTGAGGCAGTAGGATTGCTTGAGCCCAGGAGTTTGAGGTTGCTGTGAGCTAGGCTGACGCCATGGCACTCACTCTAGCCCGGGCAACAGAGCAAGACTCTGTCTAAAAAAAAAAAAAAAAAAAAGCAATTATTAAAATGAAATCAACAGTATGTAATTAAATTTTAAAATGCATAACAAGAATTATATAAGGAATATTTTTTTAAGTGTTTTGAAAAAAGTCAGTTGTCTGTTTACATTCAGTAAGAGAGATCAAAAGTCTTCATGGAGAAGTTGTCTTAAGACAAGTCTTAAAGATGACTAAGATTTGAATAGCAGACATTATGAGTAAAAACAACAAAAAAGGTCATTAAGATGGAGAATATCATAAGTTAGAAAAGTATGGGGCATATCCAAGGAGCAGGTTTGACCTATGTGGCTGGAGCACAGGATTATTAACAGCAGAAAGTAAACTAAAAACGAGTCTGAGGCCAGATACTGAAGGGCTCTGCATATCAAGAGGATCTGCTGAAGCTGTTAGGCAATGATGAGAAGGCACTGAGGGAATGAAACTATGTTGAGTGTGTATTCTGCAGCTTTTCCTGGATTATGAACAAGCTGTCATATATAAAAACTGTTATCCTTCTTTATTGATCCTGTTTCCTATGTCTAATGTCTATATCTTGTCACCAAGGTTCCAGATGTTGATCTTTATATTTCACTTACCCCTGCTACATACACACACAGACATATATATAAATGAACACATGTCCACACACCCTAGGAAGCTGTTTTCCAGGTTGACTTCCTGTTTGTTGTTTTGTTATTGCCTGTGTGTACATATGAGTGTTTTTCCACCACAAAAATATAGGCAATACATTGTGAGGATTTCTGGGTGCATTGTGTGAGAAATCCAACATCCATCCTCTGTCCTTTTTCCCCTTTCTGTTTCTATCAAAGAGGCTAAAAGAATTCTCACTCGCTGATTCTCTTGCAAGTAGAAAGTGGTTATGCAATACAGATATTGATGTGTAAACAGAAATCTTTTGGGATGGCTCCTGGGAAAGCTCTGGCTTTCCAGGTGAGAGGGATTGGATTGGTACCATTGGCACCACGTCCTTCCTCTTTCTTCTTCCTGGAATATGAACATAATGCTTGTAGCTGGGGCTGGGTGAGAGAGGGAACTGAGAGGATTTCATAAATATTTTTATCTTTGAGCTATTAAATCAATATCAATAGACTATCTACAAGTATCTGATTATAACAGAATAGTAAATGCCAAATTGCTTAGTCCACTGTTAGTTTACTTGCTGTCAAAAGTGTTCCTATTATTCAATGTTTATTTACTTTATGTGAATTTTGACTTTATATAACTCTACAGAGTATATTTCAGTAAAGTCAAATAACTTATTTGCTGAATTCAACATATTCTCTCTGAGTTATACTTTCTTCATCTGTAAAATGAGGAAAATACCACCCACTTTGAAGAATTATGGGGACTAAGGGCAATAAAACACCTAACACAGGAAAAACACACCTACCACAGGGCCTAGCCTTAAGCAGCCAATGAATAAAAACTTTAAAATAAATGAATAGATGAACAAATAAGACATCAATATTTCTAAGACACTCATTTGAATGGTATTAAGTTTTTTTTTTGGTTGAATGATTAATCTATGAATAATACTTTTGGTGATGTTTTCTTGCTAGTAGAAGAAAGTTGAATATTAAAGAACATTTGACAAGAGTCCAAATATAGATTTGGAGGTTACTATTACGTCTATATTTCAACCAAATAATTGAGACAGCATCTTGGGTTTGGTTTCTCTACCTTGAACTAGAACTTGATACTAAATCAACCTGAATGATCAACAGGTGACAAATAGCATATTCAAATTTAATGCTGATATGAATTCACAATGGTTGGAAAATTGCTAATGAAATTTTTGGCTTCTGTGATCCAAGATTATATTATTTCTTTATTCTTGAGCTACTTAAGAGCTTACTATATAGATAATAAAGTAACTACTCTCAACATTGTATAGAAAGTACAAAATTATGTTCATCAAGGCTCCTTGCTGTGTCATGATTCTGTTCAATACCATTGAGTTTCAGCATGATGCTGATGGACTTTACAAAGTATTTCTTAATTTAATGATTAAAAAGCAGAGAGTCAGCCATTATATGAAGGAGGGGATTTACATTTAATCACCCTCAGGTCAATATTACCATCAAAAATTTGCTATATGTGAAGGTAATACCCAACTTCCAAATGAAGAGGGTGTGTAGCAAACAAAGCCAGATCAAAAGAGCTGGCAAGGTATGTGGCTGGCAGTTTGGGGATTGTTCATATCAATTGTCAATATCTTCTTGTAAGATTAATCTATGACAATTGGATTTGTATCCAGGTTCTTACAAAACGTCATGTAGAATTTCTGAAACATTCTGTTTTGAATCACAAAAATTGGTCATTATGTCTTATACTTAATCATATTCAAAATGATTTTTTTCTTTATAAACTATTCCTACCCAGAATTCCTGCTGAACATGTAGAAAAAAGAAATGTTATAGAGAGTTTATTTTTAAATTTTATGCATTATTAGGGTATCTGAAGATATAGAAGGTTCTTTATTGGGGCTTACTATCAGCATCTAGATTGAACCATTGAAACAATAAACATGGCCTCACTGGCCCCAACATCACAAGTGAAAGAATCATTTGACTTCAAAAAGCTCCAGCAAAACTTTTTGCTTTTGAAGTTGAATAAAGGGCAAGTGGAAATACCCTCAGAGTTCAAACAATTTCGTATTCAAAGAAAAAGCTACCATTCCCTTCTTTCACTCAGAGCATTTTTTCAGGGTCTTCGTATCAATGATGTGAATGTATAGTTTTGCTCCCTTTTTTATTTCAATGGAGTTTAACATGGATTCTTTCTTCACATATAAACATAGGAGAGAACAATGGTGGAAACTTTAAAATAGAGAAATCATGGGCTTGGTGTTAGACTTAAATTTTTTTTTCTCCTGTAAGAATAAAATCTTCCCTAAATTCCCTCAAAGTATATTTTGATTAAATTATAAACAAGTATTAATAGTTAAAATCATACTGAAGACAATGGCTTTGCCAGGTCAAATTCTGCTACATACATTAAGACACAGTAAGTTAATCACAATGGCAATACCTTTGATGTACTTCTTCATGGTCAAGAAGCATATCTGTGTTTATGGAAATTTAACATAAAGGTAATTAAGGTAAGGACTGAGATGATATGCTGGATTAGAGTGGAACCTAAATTGAATGAGAGTGGCCTTAGAAAAGATAGGAAAAGACACACAGTGACACAGAAATGAAGATGATGCAAAGACAGATACAAAGATTGGAATTATGCTGCCACAAACCCGTAAATGCCAGGAGCCACCAGAAGCTGGAAGAGATAAATTTTACCCTGTAGAGATTTTGAAAAGAGTGTGATCCCTTCAACACCTTGGTTTTGGACTTCTGGCCTCCAGAACTATTAAAGAGTAAATTTCTATTAAGGCACCAAGTTTGTAGTAATTTGTTGTGGCAGCCCTAGGAAGCAAATACAAGTGGGCTCCTAGCTTTCAAGACTTCTTCTTGGGTTTGGGAAGCTAAAAAGTCAGGATGCTCATTTTCCCAACCTCCCTCTCAGCTAGGGCTCAGCGCCTCCCAGGGTCTAGGTTCAGTAACTGTATTAGCCTTCTATTGCAGTATAACAGTTACCACACACTTAGTAGCTTAAAACAAAACCCATTTATTGTTTCACAGTTTCTGAGTGTCAATGACTGGGCAGCACTGACCTGGGTCCTCAGTTTCAAGGTCTCACAACACCTCAAGTTGCTAGCCAGAGTTTCATCTCATCTGAAGCTCAACTGAGGTAGAATCTATGTCCATGCTTATGTGGTTATTGGCAGCATTGGGTTACTTGAGGATTGTTGGCCTAAGGGCCTCAGTTTCTTGCTGGCTGTCAACTGGAGACTACCTCATCCCCTTGAAAACATGGCTTCCTGTTTCCTCAAAGCCAGTAAGGAAGAATGTCTCTGTGGCAAGGGGGTACTACAGTCTTATTTAACATAATCACGCACATGTAATCACACACATCCTGTCCCTTGTGTCCACTCCAATACTTACAAGCAAGTCTGAGGTTCTGCCGGCACTCAAGGAGAAGGAATTACACAAAAGTGTAAAAGCCAGGAGGCAGGGAGAGTGGGAGCTACCTTAGGGTCTGTCCCCACAGTAAATTGGGCACATTTGTACTTTAAATGGAGGAATGGTGACAGAGAATTAGAAAGAGTGAGGAATCCATTCTGGAGTCACTAGCTATAGTGGCAGCAGTATTGGGCTCCCAGTGGCAGCTGTGTCAGAGGCAGTGACCAGGGTCCAGTGCCTGCATTTTACCTGCCGTACACCTGTACCAGTAGTGTGTGCTACTGAGACCTGAGTCCAGGGGCAGTGGTGCTGTCACCAAGCTAGTTCTACAGCATGATTTTGGCTGTGGGTTTTGCTATAACATCTCTCTTGTTTCTGTTCTTTTTATTCATCCATTTTTTCAGCCTTGCTGTTAATTTTCTGAGCTACCCGAAAACTTTCCAATAAATTCATTTTATGCTTTAATCAACTAGAGTTGATTACTATTATGTGTAGTCAAGAACCCTGACTGATACACTTAGTAAAATAAAAATTGTTTTCTAGTATTCTAGCCTTCCCACCTACACCTCTCCTGCCTTCCCTCACTATAAACAATAGAGACAGATGATAATCATTAAACTTGGATGTACACAACATTAGAACAGATGTAAAATAATCTTATTTCTCTCCAGAAAGGCCGGCTTTGCCTTCAATTAGGTTAAGTACTCCAGCTACATGTTTCTGTAGCATTTCCCTCTCATAACAGTTATTATCCTTGACTGTCATTATTTGTTAAATAAAGTCTTCCCTGATAAATTCAGTCTTCTTTGTCCACAGATTTCATCAGCCTTTAAATCAGTGCCTGGTAGATAAATGACATTTCTTAAATACTTGCTAAAATAATGAGCGTGTAAGTGAATTTATATTACTACATTCTCTATAGTCCTAATCCCACCTGGTAACCAATTGTGTCTAACTTCGGTTAGCTTCGTGTGTCAAAACTGCTAGAGCTAACCTTTCCCTACCTCATTTTGAATTTTTATCCTGAAAATACTGGTTTCAAAATTCATTCACAGCTAAATTTCCTAATTTCCTCAATCAAATATCAGAAATCAGCAATATTATTTCATCTCTTGGCCCACCCATACTCCCTAGATCATGTTCCAAACTTCGTATTTATATGATGTCAGATGAAATTCTTAGTGGATATTTGCAATTAAGTTCATCTATTTCATTGCCATATTTTCACTACACTTCCTATATTCTCTTTCCTTTCCTTCTTCCCATCACACATTCTTTGCTGGTCGACTCTGTTTCTCATACTGACTACCATGGTCTACCACAGCTTTGTTCATACCATTCCTTCCCCTCCGATGCTCACTGCCTCCCTCTACAAATATTCAGACGCCATTCATTCTTCAAGAGCCAACAAAAATTTGATGCTTTTTACTACCAGTCCCCTGCCCAGCCCAAATTAACCTTTTCCTCCTTCAAACTCTCATTTATTATTTTATAACTTCTATAATAAGTATGCATGTTTTATTTCTTTCAGTACAATATAAGTTCCCTGAGTGTACAGAGCTTGACTGATTCATGTTCATATTGTCTGAGTACCCTATGTACATCAGGCATTCAGTAAATACATGAATGATCTAACAATGACAGCATAGTATGCAATAGCTATAAAAGCAGTCCCATTATAGATTACCTGTGGGTATTGATCATCTCCCAAATAAAAGAGGCTGAGTTCTTTCAGTTGCTTCATGTTAGGTATAACAAAAATACCACATGTGAGTATGACCCAAAAGGATTGTGTAACCCAAATAATACCATTCATAAAAACCTTGCAAAATTCATCACCTTCAATTTCAATAGTAGTCGTGAATTGTACTGTGTGCCAAATATTTCAGGTTTTCTTCCATTTATCTTCTAGGTACAATTTGAGACTAGGAAGGGCCATGTGACTAGTCTTATCCAATGCATGTGAGGGAGAGTGACGTCTGCCAATCCAGAGCTATAGTACTTAATTGCCTAGATGAACTTGTGAGAGCCCTCCTGTCACTCTGGCATGGCAACTTACTGCATTTGAGACGATACTCCTCCACCTTCTGTGAGACACTATGATGAAGAGAGCGTCTTGCTGACCTATAATGAATGTGTAGCATAAACAAGAAATAAAACCACAGATTTTAAACCAGTGAGAACTGAAGTTATTTATTACAACAGCATAAACCAACCTATTCTACTTTATTTTATTTTCCATTTAGGAAGCTTGAAGATATTTCATAACACAAAATCTCTATGATATTTTATTTCTCACTATTGTTTTCATCACACTTCTTGTCACCCACTGTTTAGAATATCAGCCGTAATTTATGCACGTGAGAAAGATAGAACCATTGATGGGGAAAATTAGCTATTGTGAATTGTATAAGAAGATAGGCTTATTTAGTGAAAACATAAGAGTATAACAGAATGAATTCCTTTAGAAAATAAGTAAAGGATTTAACCTTATTTTAAGTGTAGAATGTCATGAACATTATACTTTAGTCTTAAACTCCTATGGACATTGTTATTTATTTTGAGAATTATTTATAAAAGAAAGACAAGATGATGAATGCAACTAATAAAAAACTTTGGGTTTTAGGCTATGATTATAAAAGTAAACTTTTCTATGTTAAAAATAAAATCTGGATTTTTACTAGATGAGCATACTTATAGAGAAAATTTATATTTATATACAAATATATTATTATACATTTCTAAACAAGAGTGTTACATTTGTCATATATTATCCAAAATTTCAATAAATTATTTTTCTTTTATAGAAGAACTACATTTTAGAGATGAGTGACCTGCCTTAGGATACAAATGCAAGCAATAGAAGTTTAGAAAATAATATGACCTGCCCATTTAGTCTTGGAATAACTTTTATTTTAACTAACTGCTTTCTGATGGCCAAAAAGCAATTTTAACATAATAAGCATTTTCTATTAAAGATCAGAATAGGAATATTATCCTAGAGCAAATAGCTCAAAATTCTCAATTATGATATCATGTAAACCCACTGTGATATTTGAAGTGTTAGGAAATGTCTCTGAGCTATGTGTCTAAGGAGGACCATATAAAACAATGGTAAAGTCCCAGAGATTGGTAAACAAGGCAATCATCACAGTTTTATGGGAGTGATGAGGAAGGATGGCGAGAGGTCTTATTGTGGAATAGGTGAGGGCAACAGTAGTTGAGACAAAAAGGTGAAAGATTTCATAATTATCACTATTTTCTAGATAAAGTTAAACATGATCAATCTCAAATCCAAGGTTCAGTCAGGACACAGAAATCACTCTAAGTATTTTTGGCAAAGAGAGATTCAACACTGGGAATTAACTGCTTACAAAACCATTGGAAGGACTAAAGATGCAAACCTCAGGGGGGAACTTCCACTGGCTTTCAGGTTCACCACCGTAGGTATACTGTGGAGAACCAGGTGATACCCAGGTTCTGCCAACCAGGACAAGAAACTTTCACACACACACACACACAAAAATTTCACATCTGCTGAAGCCCATGCATTTGTCTGCCACTGCCAAAGAAAAAATAATATGGATTCTGTCTCCCTTCCACCTTCCAAATCATGCTCAAATGCATGATTGGTAGAACATAAATTGCATTCCAAGCTCTAGAGTCAAGAGAATCTGGAGACTATAGTTCCTAAATTCCTAACCCATTCAAAACAGAAGAAACCCTAGAAGCGTTTTTCACTTGCAAAATTAAATTAAATCAGTGGGATGATTTTTATTCTCTTAATAAAAACTTTGAAGAGGTTTAATTCATAATACCTGGATGTTCTCACATTTCCTTGGATCACGTCCTCAAACGTCTCACACCTGTGCTGCTTCCTCACCTTTCATTTGCCCCACCCCCAAAGCCCCCAAATACCTCTCAGTCTTCCTCTTCTTTTTCTATTTTCCCTACTCCTTCCCCCCCCATTCCTTTATTATCTTGCTGAAATTTAAAAACAAAAACAAAAATAAAAATACTGAGCAAGCTTTGGATTTCCCACTAGACGTGAGATTCAGGCTTTTAAGCAATCTTATGTAAATTTCCTAAGCTACTTTATGTTTTTGTTTTTTCTTTTTTCTTTTAAGTTCTCAGGGGTTTATGAGATCATGATCACCTCTTACAGAGTAATATGCTCTCTAATCAACACTGACATGGGACATAGTCCCTTTATTTACTCCCAACAGCATTGTTGAAAGTCACTATCAGTATAAAACATTTGGTCTGACAGGTAAATGCTCAAAACAGCATTGTATGGGAAAGGTAAAATTGTTTATTCAACATTTCTCTTTGGCCACCCACGGCACTGGAAACTTTTTCCTCATAGTTTCATGTGTCTCTCTTTGTCCCCACTTCCCTTGTTTTCTCCTTCCTTTCTTTCCAGTTCCCAATTCCTCTTCATTTCTTATACAGAACCTAAGTTTCATGGTCTCCTCTGACTCTACAATAGATGCAGGGAAATAAGCAGTATTTCACTTTCCCTTCCCAAAACAGCCCATGAAGATAATTTGTTAACTGAAAGCTCATCAACTTTAAAGAGAAATTATGCACTTCCCATAGCGACAGAAGCAGTGGTCAATACTGTGATTCTAGACAGAGCAATTTATTTTGTACTATGCTTTGAAAGAAAGACCAGCTCTTTAGTCCTCAATTCTAAACCTCATAAAAGGGAGAATTGTATAATTAATGCAGAAGCAAGGTGAAGACTAGAGTGTACAGAGAAACAAACTATTATTACTAGGTCGATAACATGGCACAGAACCCAGGGCACCACAGGCTTCCGTAGTGAAGACTTCAGTGATACGTTCAGGAGTAGAACAATAGCAGTCCTCCTTCCTACACCATGTTTTGATTAATTTTATGGAGAAATAGTGGGTGTAATGGGTAAGAGTGCAGAGCCTGGACTCAGCCTGCCTGCATTTGAATCCTGTCACTGGTACTTAATTATTAGACAATCTAGAAAATCAGTATCTAGGACAACTTTGCTAACATTTCTAAGACTCTTTCATGTAGAAGAGAGATAACATAAAAAAAAATCTTCCCTTCCTCATAGCTATTGAAAGTGTTAAATGAGGTGATGTGTGTAAAGCATTTAACAACACACACAAATGTGTGCATTAATGCACACACACGTTTATAAAATACAAGTTACCAAAGCAGAAAACATCATGGTCATTCCAGGCTCCTTCCTCCACTCATCTTCCATAACCAATTGTTCACAATATTTGGCCAACTGTACCTTTTAAATATATTCCAAATCTTTTTCCTCCTATTGTAGTTCAAACCTGCAACAACATCCCCTGCCTGGACGGCAGTCACATCTTAACCCATTGTCATTGTCGTTGTTGTCTCCCCATTTGACACCTACACTGCAGCCAGTGGTCTTACTGTGTGGAAAATCTTATCAATTCAACTCCAACTTAAAAACCTTCACTGTTTCCCAAATATCTACAGGGTACTTTTTAATCTCTATAGTTTCATAGATAAGAACCTCATCATCCAAATTTTCCAACCTCTTCAGCAGTATCAAACTTCAGAGTGTATCAGACTTTCCTGGAATGTTTGTTAAAAATGCGGATTTTAGATTCTTACTCCACTGACAGTCTCATATGATAGATTTCAATCAAATACTATCAATCTGAGTTGTTATCAGCCAATCCAGGTAATTCTGAAGCAGGGTTTCTGAGGTCATCCTTTGAGAAATGCTCTGCTCTATAGCCACCATTTCTTTACTACATCCACTCTCTGTCCACCCTCTACAACTAGTGGGTCTTCAAATATGACATGCTTTTATATGCTTTCTTGCCTCTAAAACTGCTATTTCCTACCTCCCGGAAGGTCCTCTCACCACTTCTGTCTGGCTAGTTTCCATTTATCTTTCAGCATTTTTTTTTTTTTTTGGTCAAAAATGTCACTTGTGTGTTAGGAGATCCCTAATACTTTTAGAGGACTATTGGTAGGAGTCCTGCATTTCAGCAGTCTTTGAGTAACCTCTACTTGTTGCATGGGGTTATAAGCAAATTTTAAATGTTTAGTCCTCCCTTCTAGACTATAAAATCATGGCCAGGCAGGGAAAGCCTCACATTCATTCTTGTACTGACATTATCCAGTGCCAGGCTCACATTAGGTGCATGATAAATATTTGTTGGCTAAATGAATAAACTAATAAATCTTAGAGTCACTAACCTGAAATTAAATAACTTCTATATGACAAAATATTTCCTCCACAAGCTTTCTGCTCTTCTCATCAAGGATAAGAGATCAATGTTATTAACCTATATTGGAAACAGCTGACAAAATTGAAGGCTGTTTTCTATTTATATATGATTAGTTGATTTCAATGAAAAGGAAATTACAATACACTGAAGAGCTGAAGAGTGAAAAGAGGTTTCTCTTTCCCTTTATTCTCTATTAAATACAATGTCCAGATTAACCCAGGTATCACCTGAAGTGTTGATGACTTTGCCTGAAGGTGGAATTCCCTAACCATCCCAGGTTCCAGGTGCTGCAGCTGGTGCAATTCTGCTGGCCATTGGAGTAGGTGATCTGTGAGTTTACCTGAGATTTGCAGCGAAGCTCTGATTGCACAATAGAGTAACCATGTAAAGAGGGGCTATTATCCTTTCCAACTTTTTACTATTTCATTTAAAGAAGATATTAAAGACTGACAGTGTTGAACTTTACCTGAGCTTTATGCTCTTGTAAAACATCAATGTTTAAGAAATCCCTCTATATTTTTGTATTCCAGGAAATGGCTTGCTGCAAAGAACCACCCTTTCCCATATGACTTAGATAAGACTCCCAGAGGACCTCCTTGTTTATCTGTGACAAAGCCCAATGCAGATCTTCTAATTCTCATTATCTGTCTCATAAATAATTAGCTGAACTGTTTACCCCTACTTACCAATATGGACAGAATTTCCACTAATTTGACTTGACCTAACTGTAGACAGCCTTCTCTACTTCCTTAGGCCTCTCAGGTTGGCCCACCTTTGAGTTTAAGCAAGCACTGACAGCTTAAGCAGGCATTGGAACATGGAACAACCCCCACTTAAAAGACCCTCCCAAGATTCAGCTGGTTGCAAAAAATGACATGACTTGTTCAACTATCCAATAATACCCATCTGCTCATCCCACTCCTCACACCCTTGCCCCAAAGCAACAGGGTTAAGAGATGGGTAAGTAATGGTTTTCTTCTTCCCCAAATGCACTGGTCCACTGCAATGATTTCTTTATTAGAACCACTGCAGAATTAGTCTTCATGACAATTTATTAAGTGCAGAGAGATGAAAAGAGTAATAAACAAAGCACCTATCATTCATTGAGTAGGGTTTCTACTATGGTACTATGGGCTAGACTTTTTACTTCTTAACAAAATTGGAAGAAACCAGAGTTAAAAGGTAACTACTTAAATGAGGTAACTCTACTTTAAATAATTTATTACTTAAATAAGGTAACAATGCTTGAAGATTGAGATGTAGTTATAGTGCCAGTCAATACATTATAGTAGATTACTAATTATTAGACCTTTCTTAATTTTAATAGGTAGAGGCACAAGGTATTAGGCACTTCAATATCTGGGAATAGTACTCCAGGAATTTTAGAGAGAAAAATGCAGAATATTATACAGGAGAATGTCCTAATACAAATGTTATACTGACTTTTTAAAAATTGTTCTACTTACCTTAAGCTGGGCCCTAACATACAGATGGAAGTATTGAAAGGTTTTTGTGTGGAGGTTAGAGTCTCAGGCAGCTCCACTTATCATGATTGGTGATTTTTTTCTCAATTGCATGATTCTTGATAAGAGTTTTTTCCCCATGATATTTGTTAATTGTGATATCACTGTATAAGGAAGCATATAATACACTCATTTTAAAAACCTCATTTAAAAATGGCACTGTTCTTTGGCTTGAAATTCTATTGTATAATTCTGGAATGTGTAGGTTTTGTAAATTTACAAATTGGATGTTTTATATTCCAATTCTAGACAAATTATGGAAATCACTATTTTTGGTCTCTGTAGTCTAATCACATTCCTAAGAAATATGGCTGTGATTAGAAACACTTTGATAGTCAATGTAACACAATGACTTTCAAAAGTGGTATTTATGCTGGTAATGTGTGTGCTTCATCATTCTCTATCTGAACTATCATTGTCTTCAAGAATGGAGGTAACTATATTTGTAGCAATGAGGATAGAGTGTGCAATAAAAATTGAAAATAAAATTTCCTAAATTTCAACATTACAACAGTGGGGTGACTTATAAAAAAGAAGGATACCAGGAGAAGGAAATATAAAACTATTAACAATTAAAATTTAACTATAAAAAGAATAGTGGTGCAGGAGGTGGGAGTAGGAAAACTGAAAAGCCCTCTTAGCACATGCGATTGCTGATGTAGTATTTTACCGAGCACCCATCACTTAACCAAATCAGAACAGGCAATTAATTTTACAGAATTATTAATAATGGAATAGTTCTAAATTCATGTTGATAGGGATTTACATCTGCTAGATAGAACAGTACTCCTATTCTACATTATGCTAATTTTATTTTGAAACTGTTTCATTACCTGAGCTATATACCTATGAAAGATAGGAATATTATTTTTCTTTTTAAATCAAGATTCTCTGTGAAATTTCCTGGAAGCAAATACACTGAAATCAAATTTGAACATATCCAATATAGGCTACTCCTCCTCACAGAATCTTGGTCAACTTCAATTCTTCCATCCCCCTCCTCAACTCTTTTTATTAAAGTGCTGTTATAAATGTCCATGGAAGAAACAGCAGCATGTTTCAAAACTTATTCCAGATTTTATAGAACAACAACCCAACCTCACAAGGTTTTGCCTCCTACATGACACCAAACCTGATTAGTTAATGGGTCATTCCCACATCTTATAAGGCTAGATGCAAAAAGATAATTGAGAAACAGTGAATCCTATGGTTTTAAACCATTGCCACATTTCTTTTGCTGTAAAATTAGTTATTTTGTCAGGAGCAATGTTTTGTGGCATTTTAGACCCTAAGTCAGGCATTCTATGAGTCCACATGTGGAAGCCTTGCAAGTCTGAAAGGTGTATTCATATCAAGAATAAGTGTCTGACCAGTTGGGATAAACCACTGCCCACTTCATGAGAGAAGGAATGCAATGTAATCAATCTGCTACCAGTAGCCAGATTAGCCTTGGTGACTGTGCATACACAGAGTCTTCAACCACTGATGCCACGTTTACTTTGCCATTGAGAAAGCATTTTATAGTAGTTTCCTAGGGCTTTTATGACAAATTATCACAAACTGGTTGGCCTAAAACAACAGAAATCTGTTCCTTCACAGTTCTGGTGGCCAGATGTCTGTAGTCAAGATGTTGGTAGCACTGGTTCCTACTGGAGGGACTTAAGAAAAAATCTGTTTCATCCCTCTCTCCTGGCTTTTGGAGACTGCCAGCAGCCCTGGTATTCCTTGGCATAACTCCAATCTCTGTTTCCATCTTCAAATGACTGTCTTCACCATGTGTCTTTGACACTTTAATTGAGAGTGTCAATTCTCCCTTTTCCTTCTCTTATAAAGATACCAGCCATTGAATTTAGAAACCCCCTAAACCCAGGATCATCTTATCTAGAGCTACTTAAACTCATTACATCTGCAAAGACCCTATTTCCAAATAAGGTCACATTTACAGGTACCAGACCCTAGAACTTAGTAATGTCTTTTTGTAGAACACAATTCAACTCTCTACGTAGCAGTTGAAGAGGTTGGCTGGACTTGACTGTCTACAACAAAAAGTTTTATCTTATCTCCCTGACTGTTGAGACATTTCTCTTCTCTGAATGCCCTTTGTTGGTTATTCACATGCGGCACAAACAGCATCATAATCTGTGCCCATCTTGAGATGACCACCCATATACCTCATTCGGACACCTTTTTGTTGACAATTTGCCAATCTTTTCTCTCTGAGTCCTGAGCATATGGCCAAACCATCAGCTATGCTCCATGAGCCAGTGTAAATACATACAATGTAATTCCAGTCAACGTAGGTTCATCATCTCTCAATTAAAGTGTCAATTAGATATACTGCTTGAATGTCTGCTCTTTGAGAGAATTCCCTACTTGTCTATCTTTCAGGAATTTTCTTACATAAGACTGTAATGTTGCTGTAGTTCTCTTCTCACCAGTGCCAGCATATTGTGCAGCATGATTAGTAAGCCCAGGGCTAATATTTTTCTCCTTCAGTCAACTAGTTGTAAGGAACTCTCTATGACAGGGGTTGGCAAACTATGGCCCATGGGCCAAATCCAGCTGCCTGCCTGCCTTTATAAATAAAGTTTTATGGAAACAGTTACATTCATGTGTTGACATATTTTCTATGACTATTTACACACTATAATGGCAAAGTTGAATAGGTGTGATCAAAACCATTATATCCCACAGTCCCACAAGCCTGAAATATTTACTATCTAAACCTTTACAGAAAAAGTTTGCCAACCTCTGCTCTAGGGGGTCATAGAAGTGGGTTGAAAGAGATTAAACAATATAGTTACCATAATAATCCAAGGTCATACAATTTAATTGTGTTTTCGAGACCTACTCATATGCAATCTTGTATATCTACTTCCACTTTGTGATGATGTGCTGGTATACTCACTGACCTATTGGTCAGATAAGCCCAATCTTCTCATTTGATGTCCCATGGTCTGGGACTCAAACATTATTGTGGCCAATAGCAAGCATTGTTATTCTAAAAGGGAAGAGTTATTTTCTTAAAAGGAAGTGGATTTGTTCCCAAAACCCTGTGATTCACCCCTATCTGGAATTGTATCAATAGTATCCCCATCTATCATACATATTTTCAGCATCATCTAATCTCTTGTATCATATGGACCAAGTTGTGGGAAGTGTATTGCATACTGGATCTGTTGCAATTTTTTCTCTTATTCTAGGCACCTCTTAAAACTGTTAAGTTTATGGGTTATTTAGTAATTGGATCAGAGAAGCACCCATCAATATGTGGTTTCTAAAATCCCAATAGGTTACTAAACATGCCTTTTTCTTAGTGGTAGATTGTATAAGGAGTGAAATTCTTTTTCCAATTTGTTCATGTCTCAGATCACTATAATCAAACAAACTTTACTAAATCTCTAGAGTTTTCATGAATGTATCTTCCACACTGGGATTTTTGTGTTTTACCAAGTCATTAAGGACATTTCTTGCAATGATGTCCAATTAGCATGATGTTGTCAATGCAGAAGACCAGTGAGATGTTTTTGTAAAACGATGATCAACACTCTTCTGATCTATATCATGACAAATAATCAAAGAACTGACATATCTCTGAGATAGCACAGTAAAAATGTACAGTTGTCACTGACAGATGAAATCAAACTCTTTCTCCTAGCCATCACTAAACAGTGTTAGGAGAGTATTTTTCAGCCCAATAATTCTGTACCAACTGCCAGGGGCTGTGTTGATTTGCTCCAATTAATAGCTCGATCTGGAACAGAAGCTGCAATTGGAGTAACCACCTGGTTAGGTTTATGATAATGCACAGTCATTCTCCAGGACCCACAGGTCTTCTTCACAAGTCAAAAAGTAAATTAACTGGAGATGTTATAGGAATCACTACCTTGCATCTTTCAAACCTCTTATAGTGGCATTGCTTCCTGAAATATCCTCAGAGATGCGGTATTACATTTGATTTTCTATTTTGGTAGGTATTGACATTTCAGTGGCTTCTACTTGGTCCTTTATAATAATAGACTTTACTGCACAAGCTAGGAAGTCAATGTGGGGATTTTACTAGTTGCCAAAAATGTCTGTTTCAACTATACTTTCAGGAACAGATTATGTCTGCATAATCACTGGGGCTCACTTTGAAAAGGTCTTAGGCTAAAATTCGATTTAACACCTGACCTTCATAAGCCCGTATTTGTACTATTGAACCACAATGTTATTTTAGGTCCCTGGGGATTAATGCCAAATCAGCCATTGTTTAGTAATGCTCCTAAAGTCTAGGTACTTCCCTCCATTTCCTCAATTTCTTTAGCAAAGATTTGAAGATTTACAATATTACTTGTGGCAGTATTGCAAGGAAACTCGATTTCCCCTTCAATAAAGTGACTCTTGATCTGCGTTTTCGTAGGTATTGAGACTAAGAAAAAACCCATTGTGACAACTCAAGTCAAAGTTCCGACCATCAGACTTACAGTTTTATTTTTATGTTATTTAGATCAAGTAATATTTTAGTAGGCTGTTGATCTCTTTTATTCCAAGCAAGAAACACTATGATTCCTTTGCCACTGCCAAAACTCCTTTTGGGTCAGACATTTTGATTGCTCTCTGGTTTTGCCTATACCCTACATTGTATATGGTGTTTAAGTACTACTACCAGGCCTCCTCTACTTCAGGACCCTATTATTCCCATGGAAATTAAGAAGCTTCTTGCAACCATCATTCCTGGTCTTCAGAGGAAATCTACTGTAAAGCTTTTAATGGATGTGGGTGCTCTCTCTAGCAAGGATTGAGAAGTTCCTTGGTGAAAGGAATTCCCATGTACTTGTGCAGGTGATTCTCAAATTGTGGTCCCTGGACAAGAAGACTCAGCATCACTTGAGAACTTATTAAAATGCAAATTCCCTACCCTCAACCCAGACCTACTGAATCAGAAAGTTTAAGAGTGGGACCCAGTAATCTGTTTTAACAATCCTTCCAGGTGATTTTAATTTGCATCCCCAAAGGACCACCATTCTATATTATCTAGGAAAGTCCTGGTATTAGATGTTAGTCATCACTGAGTTAAGGTTTCAAATGAGCTCAAAAGTTTCAAGTCAATCAAATAAATTGCTTGATCCTCCCCCAGCTACTTGTACTAATACATTAAATACTGAGTGCCGGTACATTAGTTTGCTAGGGGTACCATATCAATATACCACAGACCAGGTAACTTAAAACAACAGAAATTTATTTTCTCACAGTTCTGGAGGCTGGAAGTCCAGGATCAAGGTTTCAGGAGGTTTGGTTTCTCCTGAGGCCTCTCTCTTTCGTTTGCAGATGGTCACCTCATGTCCTCACATGGTCTTGCCTCTCTGTGTGAGCATTCCTGGCATCTCCCTCTTCTTATCAAGACAGCAGTCATATTGCATTAGAGCCCCATGCTACAGGCCTCATTTTAACTTAATCAGCTCTGTAAAGATCCTAGTTTCAAATAAAGTCACACAGAGTAGGGCCTACATGTATGACCTCATTTAATCTTAATTACCTCTTTAAAGACTTTATCTCCAAATATGGTTACATTCTGAGGTAGTGGGGTTGAGACTTCAAGATGTGAATTTGGGGAGGAGGGAAAGAATTCAATACATAACTTTCATGTAAATTCAGCCACATAGATAAACTCATCCCAGTGTAATGTGATGTCATGCTCCTTTAGCACAGAATATAATTTATACATATTTCTCACTCTCTGTTGAGAATACAAATTGTCAAAATCTTGCAATACTTTCAGTAGGTAGGTTATCTCTTCCATATTGAAACTTTATACTTGCTCCACTGGAAGATATCTGAGGTATCTGATTCTAGCTAAGTAGAAATGAAGGTTAATGGGATGGAGATTGAGGGGACTAGGCATCATTAGATAAGGTCATTGATGCTCTTCAAGTAAGGGGTATCTAGTTTCCTAAAATAGAGAAGAAAAAGCTTTCCTACAGTTCAGGGAGGCTCACGATAACATGAAGGTTCAAAGTTTTCAAATTCATCAAATCCAACCAAATATAATCATTCTCATTCTCAGGATCTTACTCCTTTACTTTCTTTGCCTTAAAATTAGAGACATGGGAAAGCTGAATTCAACTTATGCTGTAATTCTCTAACCTACATAAAAGTCTTTGATGTCATGAATGTAGTAGCTATTCAGTCTGTCAAGAAGTCTTTCATCATAGCCCCTGTTTAAGAGAGTGGGATAAAAACACCAAAACCTGACTACCCTAAGTATAGATATATTAGTCCTCAATAGAGCATCAAATCAGAAAGACAGAAGCTACTCAAAGTTTTTAAAGTAGGCAGAAATTCAATTTATCATATTAGGCAACAAAAGTGTTGGAAGGACTGGAGGAACAAAAGGGTTTGTGTTATTACCCTTAGGTTTAAGAAATGTAGGGAATTATCACTCCCACAGAGCTGATATTCCTCGAATTGCCATCTCTATTATTTAGCAGGAGCTGAGTGGCTCTTGCTCACCATCACTACTTCCAGAGCCACTATTTGCAACTGGCATTGCTGGAGCTACTGCTGCTGCCATTTCCAGAGGCAGAGTGGCTTCTACCTTCCTCCCACCTGCTAGTCTCAATTGAGTGCCCCTCCACAGCATTTATTTTTTCTTTTTATAGATTTAGGAGGTACAAGTGCAGTTTTGTTACATGGATAATTGCCTAGTGAAGTCTGTGCTTTTCGTGTAGCCATCACCCACATAGTGCACATTATGCCCACCAAGAAATTCATCATCCCTCACCCCCCACCTACCCTTCCAGCCTTCTGAGTCTTCAGTGACTATTATTCCATTCTCTATGTCCATGTGTACACAGTATTTAGCTCATGTTTAAGTGAGAACATGCAGCATTAGACTTTCTGTTTCTGAGTTATTTCACTTAAGATAATGGCCTCCAGTTCCATCCATGTTGCTGCAAAAGACACGATTTCATTCTTTTTTATGGGTGAGTAGTACCCATTGTAAATAGAGAACACATTTTACTGATTAAGCTATGGTCAAGTCACTGATCCTATCAACCTAGTAGACACACTATACTCAATATGAGTTATTCAATTTTTTATCTAACAAATATTCCTCTAAGTGCTCTAAAAATATCAATGCATTAATCTTCTTATGCACTCTATGAACCAAATTCAGTCATGCTCCACATACCAATATTTCCATCAATGATGAACTGCATATATGATGGTGCTCCCTTAAGATTGTAATGAAGCTATACAATGGAGTGGGCTATACCATCTAGGTTTGTGTAAGTACACTCTATGATGTTCACACAATAATGAAATCACCTAATGACACATTCCCAAATGTATTTATGTCATTAAGTGACACAATTTTGCTAGTATTACTTTCATCTTATAGATGAGAATTGAGGTAAACAAAGCTTGAGTAGCTTGGCACAGAGTTAATAAATTGTAGAGCTGGGATTATCAACCCAGGCAGTCTGACTCCAGAGGCCATGCGTTAACCCAGATGCTATGCCGCTTATGAAGTTAAAAGTTTATAATTCTATAATCCATTTTATATTTTTTAATTTAGTTTCACAGTATGGATTCCCAACCACTCTCCAGTCTCTTCTCCATCCTACCTTTGCTGAACCTCCCCAATGCACGTATGTATACAGATGTTCCCACACGTGTACATATGCTTTCACACACACACACACACTCTTCAGGCCTTAGAAACATTGAACCGCTGGTAATTCTCACAGGACAACCCACCGCTTTCTACTTTCATGCTTTTGCAAATGCCTCCTCCTCCCTAGTATGCCCTACCTTACCTCACCTCATTGGCCTGCAGAGCACTTCTTTCTTCTTTTAAACTTCTCACCTCCCTTCCCCCTCCTCACACACAGACTCCAAATAGATTTCATAGCTTTTTTGTAATTAGTGAAGTCTCTGACACTTGTACGGCTTCTGTTATTGCAGTTATTGTTTACATGCCTGTCTTTGTTATTACACTGTAAGTACAATGAGGATAAGGTTCAGGTCTCATTTATTTTTATATTCCCAGTCCCTAGCATAGTCCTAGGTACACAGTATATAAATATTTGTCATGTTTAACTAAAACCCATTTTGCCATCCCTTTGCTTTAAAATTTTTTTGCAAAAAGCCCCTACAAAAAAAAAAAAAAAGCCTAACTTCCTTTGGCATTGCAGTAAGCCCTCCCTAATTTGCCCACAAATTACTTTTCTAGCTTCAGCTCTCACCTAAACACACGTAAAAACACATACCACCTGGGGCTCCAGCAAAACTGAACTGGGACTTCTTAAAGATCCCAGAACACAATTTCTCTTTGGGCCAGAACTCACCATTCTATAATACAAGCACATCCTGCAATTTCTTGCTTTTGTATCTTTGCTCACATTGCCTTCTCCACTTAGAATGCACTTCTCCGGTTTTCACTGTTCTTTGAAATTCTGCTGAGCTTTCCATGACACCCCTCATTAAACAGTAAGTCAGATAAAATTTACCATTTATCTTCCGTGAGACCACTCACTATATTCTGCTTTCTCTCTTATTTATATGTAGCCACAATTTATTTCATGAAATGCATCATTAGCTCCACAGAGGCAGGAGCCTGTTTGCCTCTGTGTTTTCCATCCAGCCCCCCAGAGCGCTTTGTCTTGAGCCTTGCCCCCAAACAATTACTCAGTATTAGCTACTGCGTTGACATAATAGAGTGATATTCCTGTCCACATACTGACTCATTGCTAAATAATTATAGATACATGTATTTTATGATTCAGTAATAATTGAGGTATAACCAATAGCAGAATAAAATGGTTCTCCAGTCACATTCCATTAATAAGCATGCAGATTGAGAAAACTTAGAACAATAAAGCCACAAGTAGCTACCATTTACCATTAATAAGTGCTTACAGTATGTCAGCACTATGCTATCTATCAATTCAATATTACAGGTTTTAGTACCCCTAATTTAGAGATAAGGAAACTAAGGCTTAGAAAGTTTAAGAAACATGCCTAAGATCACACATCTAGTAAATACAAAAGCCGGGTGTTAAATCCTGCTCAGTCTCCTGCACTGGTGCTCATAACACTAAACTATACTCCCCACTTTTCATATACAAGGTCTGTCCAGAAAGTATCCAGCCATGTAATATGAAAAATAGAGATATTAATTGAAGACAGAAGATATAGGCAACATTGGACATAGGACAATGATGCCTCAGTCCGCTTCAAAGTAGGCACCTTGGGAACTCACACAGTTCTCCCGGCATCTCTTAACCTCTCCCATACATGTTCAACATTCTCAGTGCTCTGCTTGTTGCAGGCCTTCCAGAACGTGGGTCGTGTTCAATAGATTCTTGACCATCTTTGAAACATTTGTGCCACTCTTTTATTTGCACTGCACTCATCACATCACCCTCGAAAGCCTTCTGATTCATCTGAAGGGTTTCCTTAGAAGAGTGTTCAAGCTTAAAGCAAAATATGATGCAGATTCGTTGCTTCACACACTCAGGCACTTTGAATGCGATGGCCACACAGTACACACGCTCACTCCACAGTGTCTAGCGACCCACAGACTAGTACAGTGCAGTCGTCATTATTCCCGCATGTGCATTACAGTCCACTCACCTTGGCTGCCGGTAACATCGATGTTATGTAAACCATTCTCATTATATTAACAACGGCTGGATACTTCCAGACAGACCTTGTACAGATGCATTGCCCTAAGCATTCTACATATACTAGCATATTTGATCTTTAGAACTACCTTGTGAAGTATTATTATATTTCTTATTTTACCAGTGAGGAAACTGAGATTCTGAAAAGTTATTTCCTAAAATTCACATGGCCAGTAAGTGGTAGAGTTGAAATTTGAACCAGGACCAGGTTAGGCCAGTCTTAATCTGAAATTGTAAACTGTCTTCTGCATAGATCTTTCTGCTTTAGCATTTTTTCCTTTTGGGCTATTGACTATTTGGCATGTGGAGAGGAAGCCATAACTGAATCACCAGATATTTAAGATGCTTTCTTCTGGCAAGTAAAGGACTTGAAATGCCCCTGTGTCACAAGGCATTATCTATTTCATACTACTAAACAATTTCTTGTATTTTCTGGCCTGAGAGTAGAAGAGAGCCCTAAACCTACATCTAATTGTTTTATTAGTCACCCAGTTCTGTTTCCATGAATCATTTTTGGCAAGATTATTGATTCACATGTGAGCTGATTTTTAATTTGTTTCTCTTTTTATTATAATAATATTTATGGTTAAATTGATCAGTAGACAAGTAAAAACTCATGGCAGGTACATATTTACTTAAAATCTCAAGTAGTGTCTGACATTCTTGGTTTTGATAGAAATGCTGTGTTCACTGATTTGTTGAGAAAGACTAAAGTTTTTAAGGGGCAGAGTCCCACTGTCAGGCCACAAGCACTAAGGCAAGTACCTGGATTTGTGCTAATCTTCAGCAAGGAAAGGAGAACAGAAACCCCAGGCCGGCCTGGCCCTGAAACAAGCAACTGCTCTCATCACACTGCACCTACCCCTTAGAGCAGATGCCCCAGAGAAAACACAGCTACATATTGGCTTTCTAACTCATTTCCTTACCAAAGTAGTGGTCTTGTGATAAAAATAATAGTAAGAATGGTGGAAAATAATGCTCTCATGGCCTTTTACAGTTAATGGTCTTAAAGGCTTTTTCTTGCAGCTATGCTTCTCCAGTCATGTGGGCATATGCCATGGAGACAGGAAGGTATTCCAGTAGTTGGCACAGCTTCCTAGGAACATCAATTTTAGTCTGTTTTAGGTAATGTAAAACATTATTTTTTATTAAGTCAAACATAGGTGTATTATGAGGTAGACTGAAAAATAAGCATAAAATTTCAAGATAAAACACCAAGTTTCAAAGAAACATTATGCTTGCTTCAGCTAATTTCAACTGTTCTCCCAGAACCATGGGAGTTTGCCCTCACTCTCTTCTGTCATTGAGAGTCCATAGGGAAAAAGGTTGGGATGCACTGATACATTATTTATTTGAGGTCTATTAATAAGATAAATATTTTCATTAATTTAACTAAGTGGATTAGAGTAATTAGGAATTTTAAAGTTTGCAAGCCGTATTCTCTGTTTCCTGCTTTTCCCACCATCCACCTATAAAACCACTCAAAACTCGGAGTACTCCGTGAACCACCTGGAAAATAAGTGGGTGCTCTAAAAAGATGAAAGAACCCACCGTACTCCACCTTTGTGCTTCCTGTGAATGTTCCATTAACATTCAATGACTCTTTCTTGTCATCATTTACACCTCTTGGATTAACCCACTTGCTGTGACTCAGTAAGCCATCTTGGATGGTGTGAGGGACCAGTTGACATTTTAGATAACCAATGGCATGGCACAGTCTTTCAGACTTCAGTTCATCAGAGTCAAGAGTTAGCAATAATTCTGCTAATATTTTCTGGTTTCTTTCATAACTTGATCTCAGAATTAGTCCCAAGTGATACTCCGTTATTCTAGCCTCAATGCTTTATCACACTTCTCACTTGTATCTTCTCTATCAAGACAGGCAGACCTTCAGCACAGCTGTTTCCTTTAATGGGTGCAACAGAACATAGCATTTGGGAACAGTGTTATGAAGTGATTTAGTGACATACCCTCTGATGTCAGTAGACCTGTTTTTCTTTTTTTTTTTTTTCTGAGACAGAGTCTCATTCTGTTGCCCAGGCTAGAGTGTCGTGGTGTCAGCCTAGCTCACAGCAACTTCAAACTCCTGGGCTCAAGTAATCCTCCTGTCTCAGCCTCCCGAGTAGCTGGGACTACAGGCATGCGCCACCATGTCCAGCTAATTTTTTCTATATATTTTTACTTGTCCAGCTAATTTCTTTCTATTTTTACTAGAAAAGGGGTCTTACTCTTGGTCAGGCTGGTCTCAAACTCCTGACCTCAAGCGATCCTCCCACCTAATTTTAATCCCAGCTCTACCATTGACAAGCAAGTTGTTTAATGTTTCTAGTATCAATTTGTTATTAGCATAATGAATACAATATCCTCATGAGACTGATGTGAGAATTAAATGAAACAATGACCTAAAAAGCATTCTATCCTTAACTTAGAATACGTGACCAATAAACGATATTTATTTATTTATAACTGTTGATATTATTTTTATTGTTTTAATGTTTTAAGTATAGCATAAAGATTTCAAAAAACTGTGGCAGTAAGGTTTCACAAAGTGAATGCAGCCACTCAGGTCAAGATATGAGCACCCTAAAAACCTTGCTTATGCCTCCAACCAGTCATTAACTACCTTAAGGCAACAATATTTTTACTTCTATCATAATGCTATGGTGTGAATGTCTCCTCCAAAACTCATGTTGAAATTTAGTTGCCATTGTAAGAGTGTTGAGATCTTCAAGAGGTGATTAGTTCATAAGGACTCTGCTCTCATGAATGGATTAATGCTGTAATTGTGGAAGTGGGTTAGTTATTGCAGAAGTGGGTTCCTGAGAAAAGGATGAAGTTCAGTCCCCATCCTCTCTCCATTTCCTGCACTGCCTCGCCCTTCAGCCTTCTGCCATAGAATGAAGTAGCACAAAGATCCTTGCCAGATGCTGGCACCAGGCCCTTGAAATTTCCAGCCTCCAAAACCATGAGCCAAATCAACTTCTATTGTTTATAAATTACCTAGTCTATAGTATTCTGTTAAAGCAGCAGAAAACAGACTAAAATACATGATGAATTAATTTTTGTTTGCACATGTAATTTACATACATAGAATAAGATTATAGGGCACTCTTCTGTGCTTCGCTTCCTTTTCTCAATATCATATTGTGATTCTTTCATGTTGCTGACTGCAGCAGGGATTTATTCATTTTATTTCTGGGTTGCATCAATATAAAATATTTTTATTCATTCTTTTGTTGACATGCATTCTACTGTTAAATGTTGATAACATTTATTTCTAGCTTGGGATTATTATGAGTGATGCTGCTATGAACATTCTTGTGTTCTCATTTTTGTTAGGTTTATACCTACTCTAGAATTGCAAGGCCATTAAATGCATATTCCCAGCTTTAGTAGATACTGCAAAATACTTTTCTAAAGTGGTTGGTCCAATTTACACTTTTACTAGCAAAGCATGAGAATAGCAGTTGCTCCACATCTTCACCATCAGTTGATAGTGTCAATTTTATCAATTTTAAGCCATTCTAAGTGGTGTGGAATGGCATCTTATGGAAGGTGTACTTTGTATTTACCTAATGATTAATGAGGTTGAACACCTTTCAATATTCTTATAGCCAATCCGATATATTCCTTTTGTTCAGATCTTTCACTAATATTTCTATTGTGCCCTCTGTCTCTTTTTTATGACTTAATACAAATTTTATATACACACTGGATTTGAGTCCTTTATAAAATATCAGTATTTCAAATATTGCTATTTATTCTGTGACTGGAGAGTTCACTCTATTAATGGAGTTTTTTTTGATGAACAGATTTTTTAAAAAAATTTAATGAAGTCCAATTTTCTATCTTTTCTTTCATGATAAGTATTTTGGTTTCCTATATTTTAAGTATTTGCCAATCTCAAGGCACAAAGGTTTTCTATAATAGCTTCTAAAAGGTTCATTGTTTTAAATTTCACTTTTAGCTCTACAAATCATATAAAAACTGTACTTATATATGTGAATTAGAATGGGATTTTTATTTTTTTATAATTATACCAATCAATCCAGCATCAGTTATTTAAAACACTGTCATCCTTTCTTCATTGCACTGCAGTGGCACCTTTGTTGTAAAGTGAGAGTATATATGTAGGTTTGTTTCTGGATTTTCTGTTTCATCGGTCTATTGTTCTCTCCTTGCACAATTATGGTAACTCTAATAAGGTTTTATAGGTGTTAGTATAAATCCTCACTCAATTTTGTTCTTTTTTAAATATTTTCTTTGCTATTCTTGGCCTTTTAAATTTCCATAAACATTTGGAAATTGGCTTGTCAGTTATTGAATCTGTAGATTAATTTGAGAAGAAAGAAGAGCCTTACAACATTGAGTTTACCAATCCATGGATACTCAATATTCTTTTACTTTTTTAGGTCTTTGATTTTTCTCAGTGTTTTGTAGTTTTATCTGTAGAGGTCTTGCATTAGATTTAATCTTAGATATATGACATTTTAAAAATACTTTTCAAAGATATAATTTGTTCAATTCCATGTTTTAATTTATTGATAGTGATTAGAAATGCAAATGACTTTTATATTGACCTTGTAACTAGTGACTTTGCTGAATCTATTCACTGTGCCAATTGTTCGTTTGTAGTTCATTTTGGATTTTCTATATCCATAGTTATGGCTTCTGTGAATAATAAGGATTTTACTTTTTTCTTTCTTTATCTTTTATTTGTTTCTTGTCTTATTGGAATGGCTTGTTTTCCAGTTTAATATTTAATAAAATGTCGTGATACCAGAGTATCTTTATCTTACACCTATACAAAAGAAATTTTTGATAATTCACCATTAAATATAATTTTTACTATAGAAATTTTTGTAGATTATTCAGTTTAAAACATTCTCATCTATTTTTAGTTTGCTAACAGTATTATCATTAAAAGGTTTTAAATTTTATCAAATGCTTTTGTTGTATCTATTGATATAATCATTTGTTTTTGTTGCCTTCATTTCGCTAATTTGTTGAATTACTTCAATAGATTGTCTAATGCTAAGTTAAACATGCATTCTTGGAAGTAACTCAACTTGGCAATGATATGCCATTCTTTTCATATATTGTTAAATTACATCTGTTCATATTTTGTTTGGAATTTTGCAACTAGTCTGTAATTTCTTTTTCTTTTTTTTAGCTTTATCAAGTTATAATAGAAAAATAAAAATTGTATATATTAAAGGTGTACAACATAATGTTTTGATATATATTGTGAAATTATTTCCAAATCCAGCTAATTAACATACATATCACCTCACATAGCTACTTTTTTTTTTTTTTGTAGTAAAAATACTTAGGATCTACTCTCTTAGTATACCATACCTTATAATTAACTATCATCACTATGCTGTACATTAGGTCTCCAGAACTTATTCATTTTATAACTACAAGTTTGTACGCTGTGACCAACATCCCATTTCTGCCATCCCTGACCCCTGGTAACTACCCTTCTAGTCTCTATTTCTATGAGTTCAACTTTTTTAGATTCCACATATAAGTAAGATTATATAGTATTTGTCTTTTCTGTTTCTGGCTTATTTCACTTCACTTAATGTCCTCCACGTTAATCCATGTTGTTGCAAATGGCAAAATTTTCTTCTTTTTTAAATACATTATTAGTGGGAATGCAAATTGGTGCGGCTATTACAGAAAACAGCATAGAAAAAAGTTAAAAATAGGGCTACCATATGATCTGGCAATCCTATTTCTAGGTACATATCCAAAGGATGTGAAATAAATATCTTAAAGAGATATCTGCATCACCATGTTCATTGCAACATTATTCACAATAGCCAAGATATGGAAACAACTTAAATGTTTGCTGATGGATGAATGCATAAAAAATTTTGATATATATGTATACATACAATTTAATTTTCTTATTATGGCCTTTAAACCTTTGATTTCAATGCAATGCTGATTTCATAAAACAATTTGGGAAGTATCATCTCTTTTTCTCTCCTCTGAGTTTGTGTAAGGTAGTTGTTACATCATAAATGACAGAATTGGTTTCCCTCACTGATGAGGCAATCTGGGTGTGGAGTTTTCTTGTTGAGAAGGGTTTAGTTATGGATTAACTTTCTTTAAGAGCCTAAGAGCATTGAGATTTCTTATTTTAGTTTTGTTAAGTTGTTTTGTAAAAAAGTTTCCATTTCATCTAAAGTTTAGTTTTGTTGGCATAAAGTTTTTATAATAGCCTCTTTTTATCTTTTTATTATCTGTACAATATGTGATTATTTCCTCCTTTTAATTCCTAAAATTGGTTTTTTTTTTTTTTTTTTTTTTTTTTTTTTGAGACAGAGTCTCACTCTGTTGCCCAGGCTAGAGTGAGTGCCGTGGCGTCAGCCTAGCTCACAGCAACCTCAAACTCCTGAGCTCAAGCGATCCTACTGTCTCTCAGCCTCCCGAGTAGCTGGGACTACAGGCATGCACCACCATGCCCGGCTAATTTTTTCTATATATATATATATATTTTTAGCTGTCCATATAATTTCTTTCTATTTTTAGTAGAGATGGGGTCTCGCTCTTGCTCAGGCTGGTCTCGAACTCCTGAGCTCAAACGATCCGCCCACCTCGGCCTCCCAGAGTGCTAGGATTACAGGCGTGAGCCACCGCGCCCGGCCTAAAATTGGTTTTTGTTTATTCTCTTTTTTCTTGGTCAATCTTGCTACAGAGTAGACATTTTATTTGTGTTTATAAGGAATCAATTTTTTTGACCTCCTTTGTTGTATGTCTGCTTTTATTTCATTGAACTCTACTTATAATGTCATTATTTACTTTTTCCTATATTTTGGGAATATCTTTTTTTCTTTTTGTTAGCTTTTCAGATGGATCCTTACAGTCATCAGTATTCAGCTTTTTTATTTTCTAATTTATAGACATATTGAAACATTTCCCTTGAGCTGCTCCTCACGTTTTGATAAGTAGCATTTTAATAAAATTCATTCAAAATATATTCTAATTTTTGTTTTGAAATAACCCATGGGTTACTTACAAGTGTATGGCTTAACTTCAAAGCATCTGCGGATTTTCTAGTCAAATACTAGCTTAAGATCTCTGTGGTCAGCAATTCTCAGAATTATCATGAAACCTGCCTTATGCATAATACTTGATCATTTTTGGTAAATGTTTCATGTGTATTTAAATATAATATATTTTATGCATTTGTTAATTCTGTACTTTAAACATGTAAATTAGGACATTTTGGTAATCATGGTGTTTACATTTTCTAACCCTTACTGATTTTTTGACCTGTTTTTCTCCCAGTTAGTAGTATATGTATGATAAAAATCCCAGGCTATAATTATAGGTTTTCCTATTTCTCCTATAATTCTGCCAGCTTTTGCTATGGATATTTTGTATCCGTGTTATTAATTACATACAACTTATGGAATAGTATGTTTCTATTGAATTAATAATTTTATTATTGTAAAAAAGTCTCTTTTGTCCCCAGTACTAACTTCTTCACTTCAAGTCCAAGTTGTCTGCTATTAGTATAGCTTCCCTGGCTTTCTCTTGGTTACAGCTTTTACTGTATCTTTTTTTCATCATTTTACTTTCACTCTTACTCTGTCTTTATAATTTTCATTCCAGTATTACAATATTTCATTTTAACTGGACGTTTAGTTTATATACACAATGAAAATACTGACTAATTTGGGTTTTAATGTACCATATTATTTTTTGTTCTTTGTTCCATATCTTCTTTTTCTTTTTCTGTATCTTTCTTATCTTCTGTTGGTTGGATCTGCATGTTTTACTATTTGTTTCCCTATTGAGCTTGTTAGTTACACTGTCTTTTACTGTCCTTTTAATGGTTTCCTTAGAGATGGCAATAAATATCCTTGACTTGGTACATTCTACCTTAAATTAGTACATTTTCCATTGTGTAGATAAAGACCTTAAAACAATAACTCTTGTACCTCACTCCCAACTTTTACATTATTTTTGGCATGCATTGGAGTTACACATATTATTAAACTACACAAGACATATTATCAGTGAGCCAATTATCAAGTTATTGTTTCTTAGCCCCAAATCCACTACTCTTTGCCTCCCTTCTCATAATGCACCCTCTGAAGGTTTCTCCTTGCCATCTGGAGCAATGTTAGACTTTGTCAAGAGAGGGCACTGTAGTGACAATGGAAGACAATAACAGCAAAGACACACTTGCCTTCTGGGTAGAGTCCTCCATGTGTTTTAGTTAACATGAGTGCCCTGCAAACCTCACAGACCAGTTTCGACTACACCTTTAAGCCTTGCTTTCCTCACCCAGCGGCCATGTCTAAGAGCTCCAGTTGTGCTATTTTGGTAGCCCTGGCTAAGCCCATTTCTTCCCAGCCAGTGGAGGCTTCCAGTGTACTACTTGCACAGCTGCTCTGGCCACACCCTTAGGCAACCAATAGCCCTCCTTTTAGAGGGCTCTTTCCATATATCAGCTCCAGCATGCCCACACTTCCCAGCAATGGCAGAACATTTCCAAAGACCACTTCTGGCCTGTTCCTTCTGCCATCTTTCTTCACAGCTGTGAGGCAGCATATTTCTGTGGTAACCATTCTCTCTTTAAAAAAGTCTCTTGCGGCAGAAACTGTCTCTTGAGTCCTTGGTTCCTTTATTGTCCATTCTCTCTCAGACTAGAAATATCAGACGTATCATGTTTCTGTGCACATGCTACTTCCTAATGGACCCCTTAGCAGAGGTCCCCAACCTTTTTAGCACTAGGGACTAGCTTCATGGAAGACAATTTTTTCATGTGTTGGGTAGGGTGTAAGGCAGGAAGTGGAGCTCAGGTGGTGATGTGAGCAATGCGGGGCAGCTGCAAATGCCCCCTGCTCAGCTCCTCCGGTCTGTCCCCGCTTCATACATGTACAGAAGACAATTTTTCAACGTGAGGTCAGGAGGAACCTCTGAGGCCCTGTCCCTAACAGGCCATGGACCTGTAGCAGTCTGCAGCTTGAGTCTTCTTTCACCCCTTTTAGTAGTCAGGCATCTTTAACTAGTGAACAATTCTTTACATTAAATTTTCTGTTTCTAATAACTGGTTTGGTTTCTGTTTCCTGTCTAGATCCTGATATATATTCAAAATTCAAGTAGTGTTTTCCATTAGTTACCATTTCTGATGCTTTTTTTGCCTTTCTGCATTTCTATGATTCCATTTGAGATAAGTTTCTTTAATATTTTTTGAAGTACATGTCTGTTGACAATAAATTATCTCAATCTTTCTCTAAAAATGACTTTATTTTACATTACTTGCTAATAAATAATTTTGCTCTGTGCAGAATTTGAGGTTGGCAGTTACTTCTTTTCAGCATTGTAACAATGCAATCTCTTGTCTTTGGTTTTATCATTTCTGTTGATGAGTCAGCTGTCAGTCCCATTGATATTCCTTTGAAAGTAATGTCTTTTTTCTGTTTTCTATTAAGGTTTTCAATTTTCTTTCTATTTTTAAGCAGATTTTACTGTTATGTCACCAGGAGCAGTCTTCGTCACACTTATTTTTACAGTCATAGAAATTCTTGCATCATATTGAGTTGATGTCATTTGTCAGTTTTAGAAAATTGTCAACCACTTTTTTTCAAACACTACTTCTTCCCCATTCCCTTTATGTCTTCCTTGTGTGACTCCGATTATATTTATGTGAAATCTTTTCATTATTCTCCTTTCATTTTTATCTTTATTTTCTCTCTGTGGATCAATCTGCAAACTTTTTGTTGACCTATCTTCTAATTTACTATTCTTCTCTGTACAGTCTAATTTGTTGTTATAACACATCTATCAAGTTTTTATTTCCATTATTAAATTTCTCACATACATTATTTTCATACAATTCTTTTTGTTTTACATTGACCAATTTTCCCTCTTCACATTTTCCTCTATTTCCATGAATATATTAATAACATGTTATGATCTGCCCCCTAGCTCCAATATCTGTATCACACATGGGTCTATTTCTATTGCAAACTTTCTTGGCCATTTGGTCCTGCTTCCTGTCTCTTAATTCTTGATTAAACATTAGAAATGTTATAAATTAACAGTAGTACCTACCTTGTTTTGGGTTTTTTTGTTTTAATTTTTTAGTTTTTGCATTACCTTCAAAATAAAGTCCAAATTCTGTATCTCAAAAAAAAGTAAAGTTTACTCTGATATGTGCTTTTCTGTATGTGTATCTTATTATAGGGTATAATTCTAGAATTACAGTTTATAATTAAAGTAACAATTATAAACTTCTACATATTCATTACTGGCTTTTTCACTTTATTCTGATATCTTCTAATACCTCTCTGTGTAAGAGTGCACAGGATGTATTTTTGGAAAGACTATAAAAAAGGAATCTTAAACAAATATCATCTTTTTTAAGGGGATAGATTGCATTTGGAAAAGATTTACTTTTGTCCTGAGGCATTCATGATATAAATATAGAACAGATAATTTATTTTTAAAATCTAACAATTGCTATTAAAATGAAGAAGAATCTACCATGCATTTAAAATTTTTACAGACCTTGTTAAGTCAGTAACACGTAGGTTACAGCTAGGTATTTAAAGTCTGAATACATGTTATCATCATTTAATGTTTTAAAGCCAGAGAATTACATATTGAAAAAAATATTTGTGAAGAAAAAAATTTTTAAACAAGTCTATAGCTACGTGACTGTGGGAAAAGACAGACAAACTGAGAGAGAGAGAGAGAGAAGAAGAGAATATATAACCCAAGGTAATATATCCAAGGAATTTCATATTCCACCATTGTGGCAGAGTTATATTTATATCAGTCCTATCTAAATATAACAGAACGAGTCAGTATGCTGAGACATGGTATTAAAATAGAAGTGCCTGGGCCTGAATGTTAGCAAGCAACGGAGGCAGACTTCAAATACCACACAGGGGTGAGGAACCTACTGCCTTGGGGCCACATGGGGCCTTTTGGATCCTTTAGTGCAGCCTTTTGATTGAATCTAAATTTTACATAAAAAATATTTTTAATAAAGAGATTTGTTCTGTGAAGTTTGGATTCAATTTGTTGGAGGGACTGCCCTTGGGGATCTGGAGAGCCACATGCAGCCTTGAGGCCACAGGTTCCCCATAAGCAGCTCCTGTGGGTATAAATAAATAGCACTTTTCATATGCAGGACTGTCTACCTAGGCTAATTCACCCTGGGAGTACTGCTATACATAGCACTTTTGACCCACTCTCTCCTATTGCCCAACAATTTAACACTCACATTTTCCTAACAACCTATAGAGGGAACCTACATCAAATGTTTCAGTTTTGAAACACTGGACATTGACACATATGGCTTTAGGGATAGCAGACTAGGATATTTAGGGGTCTCCATGCTTTTAGTAACAATGCTATTAACTATGCAATGATATGATATAGAAATAAAATTAATGTTCTGTCTCTATGGCTCACAAAATGGCTAAACAGCTTTTTTTTTTTTTTAACAAAATCTGAGGTATGTCAATGACAGTGTGAATTAACTTGATTGGGTATTAAGGTGTTGATTGCTAACTCTAGGACCTATGAACTAAAGAACTTTTAGAGAAACAAAGAGTGGATGATTACACAGTAGGCATCTAATGTGGCTTATTAAACAAATCTTTGATGTTGCATATCAAAATTCAACACAAAGCATTCAGCACCATGAACTGAAGTTCCTAGATTTCAAGAGATACTTCATTTGTAAAAGTTATCACACTACAATGAAAGACTTGTTTGAATTTTTTTGAATAGAAATTATTTTGTAACTTTAGAAAAACACAGGAAAATTACAAACACCAAACACTTCATTGTGAATACTTCTATTCAAATCTTCAAAAATTGTTTTCTATTTACCAATGAACATAATGTATTTTTTCTGTATTTGGTCAATAATCTTGCTTTCCTTGGATTTAAAATCTGTATATTTTTTATTACAAGGGCATTCCAGTGTTTCTGGAAAAGAAATCTTGATGACGCTCTCTGCAAATACACCCACTTGGAATTTCTTAGAAAAAGTTTGCCATGTTTGTTTCATTTCATCCAGACCTATTCTGTGCAAGCAATTCTACTAACCACAAGGGATACAAAGATGAGCAATAGAGATTTCCTGCCATTAAGAGATAACGCACAAGCTTTCAGGAGGATGCACCATGTTAGTTTAAATATGGATTTCAGTTTGGTTCTCTAATTTATCTTTCATCTTCGTAAAGAAAAGCATTTTTAGATTTTTTGGTCAGATCATGGGTCAAAAACACCATAATGAATTAAAGTGAATGTAAATACAAACTATTTTTTCATAATTACAGGATTTTTGTCTAAGTGAAATCATAAAAAAACCTCTTCATAAAAATAATAAAATATGGCCCTCAGGCAAAATAAGTTATAAAGCATTTCCAAAATATTTTTTCAAAGCATTGGTTGTATAAGATTTTCTGTATTAAAAAGTTCTAGTAAAAATAATTTTGTGAAATAATATTGGTATATCACTATGTGAAGAATCTCAATATATATAGCACATTAAAATTTTGAGACACCTGATTTAAAAATTCTACCTAAGTTTGTTTAGCTTAGCCTTTCACAAATTTATGTAGCCATAGATCCTCCCTTGTAAAATACACAAAATATAATACATTATAGAAAATGGTGGTATAAGTAGAGTTCACACAGAGAATACAACAGTATTAAAATTTTAATTCTCAAACCTAGGTGATTTCCACTAACCACGCTCTCCTGGCCAAGTAAGGAAGAGAGTAAAGCTAATGTTCTCACAAGGAGATTGAGTCCGTGGCTTGAGTCTTGTAGGAAAGAGACCAAAAGGTAGAGTATTGATTGATCAGAATGCAAAAAGAAGCTATATAAGAGAAAACATCAAAAGTTTCTAGAAAAACCCCATGTAGTGGTTAACAACAAAGGCTCTGGACCCAGATTGTATATGTTCCCATCAACTTCAGACATGCTAATGGTATGACCTTGAAAAATTTGCTCAATTTTTCACATATATACAATAAAATAGAAGTAGTAATAGATGCTACCACAATCATGTATTATTTTGACTAAATTAGTTAATACTGTGAAAGCACTTAGGACAGTGTATAGTATATAAGTAATAGCACTTACATTTATAAATAAATAATCCTTGTAGTTCTTTGTCTTTATCAAATCTCTTAGTTGTTGAATTGTCTTCTTCTAATTGAGAAATTCTATTTTTCTTACAAGTTCAAGCTTACTGGGCTGACACACATTAAATATCACATCTGGGAAATTTACAAAATGAATTTATGGAGTGAATAGAGTGAATGGAAAAGAGGAAATGTTTCTTTATGTATGCAAGCCAAATCTTAAGTCCATGTTCATATCCAATACCTTGGGACATGTTCGCTAGAGAAAACCAACTAACCCCATGTAATGATAACAACAGATTATTTTCTATATTGGTCCCTGTTGCCTCCAAATGCTTGCTTGTGGACCTTGATTATACAATGTTAATAATAACAGTATATTTACTAGGTGCTTCCCATATGCCCTGTGCTCTTCTTAGGGATTTGTACATTATTTTTGAATCAATCCCTTCAACAAGCTTATGAGTTAGACATTGTTATTAGCCCCACTTTACAGATGAGAAAATGATGTGAAATGTCTTCTTACTACTAAATAAATTTAACTTCACAATCTCTAAAAATGTTGCAAATATTTTCAGTTTTTCAACATAAAAAATAGTTTTGTTTTGTTTTGTTTTTTGAGACAGGGTTTGCTCTGTTGCCCAGGCTAGAGTGCAATGGCATCATCCTAGCTCACTGCAATCTCAAACTCCTGGGCTCAGTAATCCTCCTGCCTCAGCCTCTTGAGTAGCTGGGACTACAGGCACGCACCATGACGCCCAGCAAATTTTTGTATTTTTTTTTTTTTTGTAGAGACAGGGTCTTGCTATGTTGCTCAGAGTGGTCTTGAACTCCTGGCCTCAAGCGATCCTCCTGCCTCAGCCTTCCAAAGTGCTAGGATTACAGGTGTGAGCCACCATGCCTGGCCAGGAAAAAAATAGTTTTTAAACAAGAATCTTTCTTAAAGATGGAATTACTGGGGAGAAAAATCATAGCTTACAGGTGGATATTCACAATGTGTCAGTTACACAGCAAGAGCAATATCGCTTGACATTCATCCAAACCTATGAGGTTGATATTATTACTCCATGTTACAGTGAAGCAAATTGAAGTTCAGTGATGTTAATTGATTTTGCCCATTTTCACAAGGAAAATGATTCATTTATATCTTTAAAAATGGGCTAAAAAAATCTGAACATAAAATACACCTATTTGTATCACTGAGGCTAGAGAAAGAACTGTTAACAACATAAGCAGATATGTAAGAGATTATCAAACAAAGGAAAGTGCTCCTGTGCTAAGATAGAAAAGTAGAACATAATCCAGATTAATCTTTAATGTGAATTTTTTCTTACTGCTCATTTTTACTGTGAAAAGGCTGCTTATGGATTCATGTACGTAGTCAAGAACAAAGTATAAGGAAGTTACTTTAATATGTGTTAAGAAGGACAAACAGAAGATGAACATATATATAATTCAATATTTCTCATGCAGATACATGTACATTTCTGAATTGAACAGGCATCTGAACTACTATTGCAATTGCAGGAATAGTCAGGAGAAAATTTGCAGGGATTTCTTATTGTATTGGTCTTAGTCCATTTTGTGCCATTATAAAATAATACCTGAGACTAGGTAATTTATAAAGAAAAGAGGTTTATTTAGCTCACAGTTCTGCAGGCTGGGAAGTTCAAAGGCATGGCCCTGGCTTCTGGCAAGGGCTTTTCTGCTTCATCATAACATGGTAGAAAAGATCAAAGGGGAAGTAGACACGTGAGAGGAGATCACAGGGTGAGAGAGAATGCAAGAGAGTGAAAATAAGGAAGCCAGACTCTTTAACAACCTGCTCTGCCTAAAACTAATTCATTCACATAAGAGTGAGAACTCACTTGGCAAGAGGGCATTTATCTGTTCATGAGGGATCCACCCTATGATCCAAACACTTCCCACAAGACCCTGCCCACAAACACTCAATTTCAATATGAGTTTTGGTAGGGACAAACAAACCATATCCAAACCATAGCAGTATCCATTTAAATCTAGTTTCCCTGACAAAATGACATGCAGTATCCTCCAAATAGCGTAAATATGTATACCCTATCTATGTGCATGTTTTCAGATCACTCCACCACCTTCAGTTTCAACAAATAATGCATTGTTTTTCTGTCTCTGTGTAAGAAGCTTGCTATAAGTCTGTATCTCCCAAGAGCAAAATAAATAAATTTTGTGACTTTATAATTGTCATCTTGAAAACTCTTGTGCTTTGGTTTAGTTATTGAAGAAAAAAAATCTTTACAGTGCATCAGGTACTGTTTATTTCATTGTAAAGGTTGGAAAAACATCAACTAATTGTCAGGGAAAATTCAACTTTATATTCAAGCTTTCCAGCATTAAATATTGTGAAAATGCAAAGAAGACCTTCTAATTCACTTCTCACTTGTAGGATTAGATCTACTGTCAACAATATGATAAAATATTGGGTGACAAATTTTCTTTCAATGCAAGATATGGGAACTAAAAAGAAACGTGATTAAATTCTCTCCTGTAACCTAAATATAAATAATGCCTGGATTAAAATTCATAGTACATTCAGAGAACTTCAAGTAGTTCATTGTGACCATAATGCAGAGGTTAGAATTCTGGGCTCTAGCGGTAGGCTAACTTGTATTTGAATACCACCCAGCTAGCTACTAACTAATTGTGTGACTATAAGCTAGTAACTTTACTTTTCTTAGTCTCAATTTCTTCTGTGAAATTTTAATAATTATAATGATTAATTCTGAAATATACATTATAATTATATATTATATATCTATAAACATTAATTCCTAATATAAAGGAATATTATAAAGCTTAGATGAGGTAATGAATGCAGTCTATACATTGTGCATTGTAAATGGTAGCCACTGCTGTTACTTTGGCTAGATTAAAAATCATATTTAAATGGAAGAAATCAGAGCCACAGCTTGAAAATCTGTTATGCTGCATAAGGACTTTAGATTTCATAGTGAGGAAAACAGTGGGAAGTTACTGAAGAATTTTACCCAGAAGGGCACTCCAATACACTGTGCATCTTAAAATGATCATTCTGCTTGCTGTATGGAGGGTACACTGGAAGGCACAATAAGGAAAACAGCTAAGACTATTTCAGTGGTCTATGAAAGAAATGATAAAGGCTTGAACCAAGTTAACCAGAGAAACAGACAAAACAGTAACTATGAACTTATAAGAAGCTGGAAATAATGGAGCATAGTTACCAATATAATGTTGCAACTTAAGAAAGCGAGAAATCGAGAGTGACATCCAGCTTCCACAACAATGACTTTATTGGGATAGCAAATGTAACAGTAGGCGCTGGTGAGCACAAGTGAAGGGAGGGTCAGGGGGATGTTGGGGAGGACTAAGTGAATATGATAAGGTTAGTTTTGAAGAAGCAGAGTTTGAGTTGCCTGTGGGACATAAAATCACAGCTGTCTATTATGCAATTGGTCACATTGGTTTCAATATGAAGTTTATGACATTCATGGGTCACCTACATATAATAGATAAAGTTATGAGATCATGTGAGATTGACCTTAGAGATCAGATCGAATAATGAAAAGACAGCAAGAATGGAACATCAGGAAACATCAGAATATAAAGTACAAGTAGAAGAAGTTGTACTTAAAGTAGAGACTGGGAAGGGACAGCTAGGTAGTACAAGGGAAATCAGGAGATACTGATGACAACGGAACCAAGGTGGAAGTATATCAAGAAGAAGGAGGTGGTAAACCATGCCAAATGTTGCAGCCATAAGTAAAATAAGATTAGTACAAAATAAGTAACATGTGATTTGGCAATTATTGAGTCATTTGTGATGTTTGCAGAAAAGTTTCATTGCATCGGTGAGGACTGTAATCAGATTGCAGAGCTTTAAAGTAAAATGAAGAATTTTAGTAGATTTTTTTTTTTTTTACCAAGAGTGGATACAGCAGTATTTCTGATCCCAAATCTTCCAGAATCTTGCTATACCCCATCATAGGTGGAGTCTATTTCCTATGTTTTTGAACCTGAGTAGGATTTTGTGTGACTGCCTCAATGAACAAAATGCAACAGAATTGATATCGTGTTACTTCCAAATTTAGATAATAAAAGGAAATAAATGTTTTACTCCCCTCTCCTCTCCTCTCCTCTCCGCTCCTTTCCCTCCCCGCCCCCCCTTCTCTCTCTATGGTTCTTGAAACTTACCAGCCAAACAGCGAGGAAGCCCAGGTGACATGGAAAGTACATGTTTAGATATTCTGGCCGACAGACCAGCTGATGTCTCAGTTGTAACACCAGCACTAACTGCTTAAAGGAGCAATCCTTTGAATTATTTTAGTCCCTAGCCTTAGAACTGCTCCAGCTTATATATTTGAAGCAGAGATGAGCTATCCCTATAGAGCCCTTTTCAAGTTCCAGATTAAACATTCTACATGTTGTAAGCTACTAAGTTTGGGGTCATATTTTACACAGCCATAATGAATAGTATGGAAGCAAAGGGGGAGAAACCATAAATGTAAATTATTCTTTGAAAGTCCTT
Source organism: Eulemur rufifrons (assembly GCF_041146395.1). Classification (NCBI taxonomy): domain Eukaryota; kingdom Metazoa; phylum Chordata; class Mammalia; order Primates; family Lemuridae; genus Eulemur; species Eulemur rufifrons. The sequence goes on from NC_090990.1 coordinate 53,124,695, forward strand.
AGCATGGAAGAATTGCAGGGTAAAAAGAAATTAATAACTAGATGAGGATAAAGACTCAAGAATGTTTAGAAGATTTTTTATTTTGTTATTAAAATAGGGTCAATGTGAGCCATATAAGACATCACATGAAAAGGCAGGTGAAGAAGAGGAAAGAATCATTGGTATAAATTCTATACCTGGGGATATAAGGGATATATCAGACAAAGAGCATAAAGACTGTGCTTGGTTTTGAATAGGGAAACTGGCCATTATACATATTTAGGTGCTCACAGATGTGGTCACAGGAAGTTAAAGATCATTCCCAATATTCTAAGTCATCTCTATGAAGTCAGAGGCAAAGTTATCTCTGCTGAAAATGAAATGGTGATGTAGGTGGTAGGGGGAATGGGCAAAGTGAGCAAAATAGTGGATTTTTGAAATAACTGTAAGAGAGTATATAGAAGAAAAATAAATGGAAGGAGATGATTAATAATCAGTAAAAAAAAATATACTAGGCTCAATTGAAGCTGGAGACCATACTTTTTAGGCAAAATCTTAACAACTGTATCATTTTTAAAAAATGATACTCAGTACCTCAGGTGTCTGATGATATAAAAATTGCATAAATTCTGCAGCTCCCTGATTTTGTCCTTTTTGTAACTTTCTGCAGAAAGACACTATACTTATTTGGGGTTCTTGGATATGGAGCTGAGTCCAGGAATGGGGAGGACAAACTCATAGGCTGTAGGGTACAGAACTGTAGTGCATATTTGGGGTGTCTGTCTAACTAGACAGCAGTTACTCTCCCTTTTTTTACAAACACCTCCTCAACGGCATCCCCACACACAGGCAGGTTTTTGGCTCTAGGAACCTTATTCTAGTTACATTCTCCCGCCCTTTCTGAGCTGACTGGTGTGAGGTCAACACTTGACCCCACTGGGTCAGTAACATTCTCTCTCAGGTGAGAGAATTTGGCATTGGGATCAAAATGGATTCAGTTCACTTCTTCTCTGCCAAAACTTTAATGATACAATTTGAAAGCTTTAAATTGTTTATATGTGAGACCTTTGAAGCCTACACACAAGGAGAAAAATAAAACTTAATTACAGAAAGAAGTAAAACAACAACAAAAAAACAGTAGAGTATTGCCTAGCTTCCTAAAAAAAATTTTCATTTCCATATCTTGAGTCTTAAGGGAGTTTTTGCCTGCAGGATATAGATACATAATATAGATATGGACATAGCTATAAATATAGATATAGGTATAATTATACTTTGTTATTTTGGTAACCAGCTATCAGAAAGTCTAAGTTGGAGCCAAGATTGATGCAAGAGACTGTCTTCCAAGTGTCAAGCCAAAATTAAAAATATAAAATAAATTATAGATGAGACTCCAACCTGAAATTTCTAGGCAGGGAGTCAGAAATCAGAGATGTTGAAAGAGGAGAAACTGGTGGGAAAAGGAAGAGGGAGATGAGGTGGAATTTGTAATTCCATACATAGAAGTTTCATAGGATGCCTTCATTGGCCTGGAGAGAATTCTCAAGGGGACGAAGCCAGTATGGAAAAATAATACAAAACCGTATAGTAAAAAATAAATGAAAACTATTAGTTCACTGCATACACTAATGATTATTTTGGTGAACCAGAATAAAGAAAGGAATCAGGTATCTGTTAGCCTATAAGTTTTTCATATTGTATTTAAACATCTTTTTATTCCCATAAATTTAATTATCAAACATCCCTACTGTCCCCTTATAACCAATCCTTAATCCTACGGTAACCATCATAGTGACATCTAGCACTATTAATTGGTTCCCTTTATTTTTTAAATGTATATAAATGGAATCAGAGAGTAGGGACTCTTTTGTTCTGGCTTTCTTTACTCAATAATTATGCATGTTAGATTCAAACGTGTTTTGCATATAGGAGCAGTTCATAAACATTACTGAATAATATTACAATATATGAATAAAGAAGTTATTTTACCATTTTAATATAGATGGACAGTGGGTTCTTTCAAGCTTGGAGCTATTAAAAGTAATGCCTTTATGAATATTCTTATGTATGCCTTAGTTTGTAAATATGAATATGTTTCTGTTAGGAATATGCCTAGGAAAGGAATTGCTAGGGTATAGTATGAATATTTTCAGCTGTAGTTGGTACTATCAAGCAGTTTCCCAAGTGGTTATATCAATTTACATTTCCACCAGCAGTGTGTATGAGTTCCAATTGCTCCACATCTTCACCAACACTTGGCATTGACAACTTTAATTTTAGCTGTTTGGGTACATGTGTAATCTTTTATTTTTCTGTTGAATTTCTTGTCTTTTTTAAAAAAAAAAATATTTGCATCTTCCTTATCCAGTCTTATCCAGTCTGGTCTCCTCTTCCTCGTCTGGTCTCCTCTTCCTCGCCTGGTCTGATCTCCTCTTCTTCATCTGATCTCCTCTTCCTCATCCAGTCTGGTCTCCTCTTCCTCATCTGGTCTGGTTGGTCTGGTCTGGTCTCCTCTTTCTCCTCCAGTCTCGTCTGTTTTGGTCTTCTCTTCCTCTTCTGGTCTCGTCTCCTCTTTCTCATCTGGTCTCATCTCCTCTTCTTCATCCTGTCTGGTCTTGTCTCCCTCTTTTCCTCTCCCTCCCCACTTTCCTTAGGATCTTACTCTGTTGCCCAGACTAGAAGTGCAATGGTGTCACCACAGCTCCATAGCCCACTGCAACTTCACACTCCTGAGCTCAAGAGATCCTCCTGCCTCAGTTTCCTGAGTAGCTGGGAGTACAAGCCCGTGCCATCATGCCAAGCTGATTATTTTTAGTAGGGATGGGGGTCTCACTCTTGCTCAGGCTGGTCTAGAACTCCTGACCTCAAGCAATCCTCCTACCTCAGCTCCCAAAGTGCTAGGATTACAGGCATGAGCCACCCTGCCCAGCGAAATTTCCTTTTTAAATAAAGGAAAGTTTCCCACTAAAAAAAAAAAAAAAAAAAAAAAAAAGACTTCTTTTCCTTTGGGTAGATACCCAGTAGTGGGACTGCTGGGCTGAATGGTAGTTCTACTTTTAGTTCTTTGAGGACATTCCATACTATTTTCCATAGGAGTTGTACTAATGTGCAGTCCCACCAATAGTGTGTAAGTGTTCCTTTCTCTCTGCATCTGCGCCAAGGAAATGCTCCTTTTGGGTGAGAATTCATGTATAGTATCTAAAAGATGTTGGGAAAGCTCTGTGGACTTGGGACCTACAGCCACTTTGTGCAAGGAATGATAATTCATCCTGAAGTTTGGCTCTAGCTCCTTTGTTAGGGCAAAACACCAGAGATCCTGCCAGCTGTTGGAATGAAAAGAGCATTTTTCTGAAGACAGTGACCAGCCCAAGGCAAGGGACACAGGGTGGTGAGAGGTTCCCGCTCAGAAAAAGGGGTGCTCTTCGGATTCTGACAAAGATTCTCCCCTGACCAAACTTGAATCAGGCTCCTCTGACTCTTGTGGGCTCTGGCCCTGGCCTGCTTAGTCCAGTTTTAGCAAGAATCCTGCTGAGCCAGTTTAGAAAAAATCTCCTACCCTTAATATCTGATCAAATTCCTCAATTCCTACCCTGATATTTATCATCCTGGCCTGACTTCTGCAAGAATCCTACTGAGTTGGCCTATCGAGAACTGCCCTAGCACTGATGTCTCCTCTTAGTACTTTCCACCCACTGACCCCAACCCTGCTTCGTGGCTATAGATCTCCACTGATCCTTGTTGTATTCAGGGTTGAGTCTGCCCTCTCTACTTTATAGCAAAACCCCACTGTGGTGGTCTCTTCTTGAATAAAGTCTTCCTTACCATCTTTAAAAAATATATATATACACATATATATGTGTGCGTGTATATTTATATTTGTAGAAGTATTTTGATTTTTTATTTCGTTCTTGTTTAAATCTGAATTCAAATATTTTTTCATATATATTCATCAGAAATATTTTTTCCCAGTCTGTGATTTGGTTTTTCTTCTCACTTAATGGTGTCCTTCAAAGAACAACAAATCTTAATTTTAATGTCATCTAAATTATGTCTTTTCCTTTGTTGTTAGTGTTAAAGTAATTAAAATGGAGACCAGGTCTAAAGAATCCCTGAGCAGACAAAACCAATTAGGCTTCGTAAATGATCTAAATCTTGCTTAAATTGCAAACATAAACAAAACTGGGGTCATTTCTAATAAATGCATATGTTAGATAAAAATAAAACTTAACCCCAACCAATCATAAGTGGCCAACTAACATATGATTACATGAGTAGGGACTTTCCAGCAAGATACCTACAAAAAGACAATTCTGTAATTGCAAATGAATCAAATAATTTATTTTGTGCCTGCATTTCCCCAATGAATACTTGCCTCTGATGTTTTGGAAGACTTAACCTCTCTCAGTCTGGTGTTCCCCAATTCATGATTGCTTCTTATTCAAATAAACTCTTCAAAATTTTATTGTGCCTCATATCTTTCTTTTGCATTCTTTTTATATTCTGTTAAGGAAGTTTTTACTTATCCCAAAGTCCTATTTTCCCATGTTATCACCTATAAACTTCAAGTTTATTTTTTGCAATTATATCAATAGTACATTGTGAATTAATTTTGTGTATGATTTGAGGTAGATTCTAAGCAGCACTAGTTTCCATGCCTAGCACCATTTCTTTAAAAAAAGAAAAAATATTTCTTCACTGCACAAGCGTCATCCTTACTAATATTTGTGTCAGTTTTCACATTCTATTCCATTGGTCTATTAGTCTATCCTTGTACTAGCTCAGCATTCGATTTATGACTGTAGCTCTTATATTAAACTTGAATTAGCAGTAGTATCAGACCTCAAGCTTTGTCATTCTAAAGATAGGCTTGGCTACTGTTTGTTCTTTGTATTTCCATGTATATTTTAGAATAACTTGTCATTTTCACAAAGCAATAAAATCTTATTGCAATTGTGGTTGGAATTTGAGTAAATCTATAGCATAAAGGGGAAGCAATTGACATGTTTATAATATTGAAACTGTCAGTTCATGAACATGTATTCTGTGTAGATTCATCTATATTTAGGAGAGGCAAAATTTTATCTCTACCCTCTTTGGGTTTTTTAGCTGATTCTAAGAATCAAATTGACATAAGACAGATCAACAGAGAAAACAGCATACAAATTTGTTTAATATAAGTTTCATGTGGCACAGTAGATTCATAAGGAAATGAAGACCCAAAGACACAGAGTTGAACACTTATATACTGAATTAGACAAAAACTAGTAAATTGTGAAAATGTGACAAGGCAAAAGGTCTTGGGCTATGATAGCTAATTGGATAGAGAAGTGACTAGGATAGAGAAGGTTAGGGTTAGTCTAACAATGTTTGTTTACACAGATTTCCCTTGGCCTCAATTTCTCATCCTTGATAAGAATGACACTTTCCTTCTTATATAGGGAGAACATCATTCTCATAGGAATTTCATCTCCTGCTTTTAAGAAATAGAAGAAAGGTCAGATTGACCAGCTTCTGCTGGTTTTCACGTGCCTAAGCGCTTTTAATTCAAAATAGTCAATATGCCAAAGTTGGGTTTGTCATGTTCTTTTTTGTTTGGTCTTGCTTTATGGCCCAGGCTGGAGTGCAGTGGCATGGTCATATTAATAGCTCACTGCAGCCTCAGACCCTTGGGCTCAAGGGATCCTCTTGCCTCAGCCTCTCCAGTAGCTGGGACTTCAGGAGCATGCCACCCAACTAGGCTATTTTTTTGTTTGTTTTTTTTTTTTGTAATGACAGTGTCTCACTATGTTCCCCAGGCTGGTCTCGAAAGCCTGGCCTCAAGAGATGCTCCCGTCTCAGCCTCTCATAGACACGTTTCCTTTTATCTTGAGTAAATACTGAAGATGAGAATTACCAGTCATTTGTTTAAGTTCTTTTGAGTTTTTCAGTTTTCTACCCAAATTTTAAATTGGATTGCTTGTCATTCTATTATTGAGTCATGAGAATTATTGATATATCCTGGACACCAATTATTTGTCAGACAGTTTTAGAAATAATTTATTCTAGTCTTTAGCTTGCCCATTCAGTTTCTTTTTTTTTTTTCCTTATATTTGTGTAGTGGTTTATTTTCTTCAACACATTTCCAATCATTCTTTCACAAAGAATCCTATGAGGAGATATGAAAACTATTATTAGGTCATTAAATATGTTTTGAATTTTTGAATCAAAAGTTTAGTTTATTATATCTCAAAAAATTAATCAAAATATGAGCCTAAACTATCCACCAGTTTTGCCATCTTAACTGTAGCTTGTTTATGCCAGCAGCAAAGAAGCCTGGAAAATGAGTAGTCATGAAATCACGAAAGATGTTTTGCACAGCCTGTTGAGAATTGAATATTTTTCCTTGCAAGAAGTGGTCCAAAGCCTGCAAGAACTGGTAGTCAGTTGGTGCAAGGTCTGGTGAATATGGTGGATGACAGAGAGTTTCAAGGCCAGCCTCTGTAGTTTGAGCAGAGTTGTTTTACGCAACATGTAGTCTTGCAAGAGGATTGGCCTGTTTCTATTGACCAATCTCAGCTGCTTAATAGTAAGCATCCTCATCATTTCATCCAATTGGTTGCAACAGACATCCAGTGTAATTGATTGACCAAGTTTCATGAACTTGTAGTGGAGAATACCAGTGCTAGACCACCAAATGGACATCATTAGCTTTTTTGGTGAATATTTGGTTTCAGACTGTGTTTCAGCACTTCATTTTTATCCAACCCTTGTGCTGAACGCTTGCAATTGTCAGAAAGAATTCATTTTTCATCACATGCAACAATACAATGTAAAAATGGTACAACTTTATGTCATGACAGCAAAGAAAGGCAAGCTTAGAGACAATTTCTCTTCTGACAGTGTTGTTTAAATTATAAGGTACCCATCTATCCAGCTTCTTTACCTTGCTGATTTGCTTCAAATGGCCCAATATTGTTGGAATAGTAACATCAAACTTCAGTGTTAATTCATGTGTAGGTTGAGATGGATTCACTTCCACTACAGCTTTCAGATCATCATTATCCACCTTGGTCTCAGGTTGGTCACATGGCTCATTTTCAAGATTAAAGTCACCAGAACGGAACTTCTGGAACCATGGATGTACTATGTGTCCATTAGTCACATCCTTCCCAAACACTTCACTGATATATTTTTTTTATTTCAGCTCATTATGGGGGTACAAAAGTTCAGTGCTCGCTTCGCCATTCAGTTTCTCAACGATGTCTTTTGATGAGAAGTTTTTAATGATAATAAAAGCTAATTTATCAAATTTTCTTTTATGTTTATTAATGTTATGACTGGTCTAAGCAACTTATACCTCACCTATAAGTCAAAAATATATTCTCACATATTTCTCTTTCCTTTCTTCATGAGATTTGGCACCTTTGTTAAAAGTAAGGATTTATTTGTGAGGCCTTTATTCTGATCCATAGATCTATTTATCAACCCTTATGCCAGTAACACATTATCTTGATTTTTTTGTAGCCTTTCAGAAAGTCCTGAAGTCAGGTCATGTAAATATTCTAACTTTGTACTTTTTCAAAATAACTTTGGATCTTCTAAGACCTTTGCATTTCTGTATAAAATTTAAAATTTCCAATTAATAAAATTTTTATTTGAGTCTTAAGTTTTTCTCAAAATTTTTGAGTTTTAAAGGTAGAAATCTTGCACATCTTTTGGTGAATTTACTACTTAGTTTTGTTTTTGTTGCTATGATAAATAGAATTTTTTATCTTTTTTTTTGTTCTGTTTTGTTTTTTGTTAACACCTAGAAACACAAGAGAAATTTTTAAAAATTTTCATTTTCCATTTGTTTGCTACTGGCACATAAAAATAAAAAATAAAATTGCTTTTACTATGTTAACCTTTCATCCTGCAACCCTGGGAAATTCAGTAGTTCTGTGTTTGTTTTGTATATTTGATAGGATTTTCTACATAAATGATTATGTTATCTTCAAAAAGACAGTTTTACTTCTTCCTTTCTGATCTATGCCTCTTATTTCTCTTTCCTATAGCATGGTTAGGCTCTGTAGCACAATGTTTTTGGGGTTTATTGTTTATTTTTGTTTTCATAGAGACTAGTCTCACTATGTTGCCCAGGCTGATCTCAAATTCCTGGCCCCAAGCAATCCTCCTGCCTGGGACTTCCAAAATGTTGGGATGACAGGAATGAGTCACTTTGCCAGGCAGCACAATGTTGAATGGAAGTCATGAGAATGAGAATCTTTGTCTTGTTCCCAGTTTCAGAAAATGTTCTATATTTCATTATTGAATATCATGTTCATTTTTTTTTCAGAGATACCACTATCAGATTAACGAAGTTCCTATCTATTTTCAGTTTGCTAAGAGGTTTCTTTGTTTTTTTCTTTTTTTTTAACATCAATGTGTGTTGAATTGAAAGTATCATATTTTTGTTTTATTATAATTTTAAATTGGTAAATTACAATGGTTGATTTTGAATGTTAAATAAATCTTGCATTTCCAGAATATAGGTTTACTTAGTTATGATGTAGTATCCTTTTAATATATTCCTGTATTTGATTTGCTAGTAATTTGGTCATATTTTTATCTATATTAATAAGAATTTTGGGGCTGCAGTTCTCTTTTTTATACTCTCCTTGTAAGATTTGAATTTTAGAGTTGTCTGCTGGGTACAATGCATGGTATCTGGGGGATGGGCATGCTCATAACTTTGACTCAAATGGTACAAAAGCAATTTATGTGACCAAAATGTTTGTACCCCTGTAATAATCTGAAGTAAAAAAAAAAATCAAGTCCCAATGTTCGCATTCAGATTCTTCAAAACTGTACTATTTCTCTACCTCCTGTTCATCCTACTAGTATGATTAATGTCTTACACGTGTGCTTTAAACAAATGACAGATATAGAGCAACAGATATCACTGTGAAAACTAAGAAATAAAGGAAATAAAAAAAAACCTAAAAATAAAAAAGAATATTAGGGTTATGCTGGCTTCATACCACAAGTTTGTAATTGTTCCCTACCCTTCTATTTTCTGTATAAGTTTAAGACTGGTGATATTTCTCCCTTGTATATTTGAGAGAACTTTCCAGTGAGAACATGTAAATCTGGAATGCTTGTAGAAGGTTTTGGATAACAAATTCAGTATCTTTAATAGATATGTGGCTAACAAGATTTTTCTGTTCTAATTTGTGTCAATTTGGATAAGTTGTGTGTTTCAAATATTCATCTATTTCATCTAAATTGATAACTTTGTTGATGTAAACTAGATTATAAAATTCCCTCATTATTCTTTTAATGTCTGTGGAATCTTTAATACTAATCTCTCTTCTATTTTTGATGTTAATAATCTGCGGTTTTGTTTTTGTTTCATCAATGTAGCTAAATCTAGTTTTGTTAATTTTCTCTATTGTCTTTCTCTTTCATTGATTTTAGCACTTGTCTTTATTATTTCCTTTCTTCTTCTTTACTTTGGCTTAAATTTTTTTCTCCCTTCTTAAGGTAGAACCTTTAATTTTAATTTCAAATATCCTTCTTTTCCAGTATAACCATTTAAAGCTATACATTTCTCACTAAGCACTGTTTTAGTTTCAGCCCACAAATTTTGATGTACTTGATTTTCATTATCATTCAGTTGGAAATATTTTATAATTTCCTTTGTGATTTCTTCTTTTACTCATAGATTATTTAGTACTATGTAATTTAATTTCTATTTGATGTTTAATATCTACTGATTTATAATTTAATTGCATTGTGGTCAGAGAATATACTCTGTATGATTTTAATTTTTAAAAAATTATGGTTCAATATATGATCTGTATTGATGAACATACAATGTGCACTTGAAAAGGATATATATTCTAAGATTGCTGGATATAGTATTTTATAAATATCCATCTGTGTCTATGCTGAGTTTTGGTCTAATTGTTCTGTCAGTTACCAAGATAGAAAATTAAACATCTTCAGCTAGGCAGAATTTTCTACATCTCCCTTTAATTTTGTCAGTTTTTGCTGTAAGTATTTTGACATTCTATTAGACACATACACATATGTGACTTTAAGTTTATCCTAATGTATTGACTTCTTTATCATTGTGAAATACTTTTTTAATCTCTGGTAACTTTTTCTTAATTGTAAAGTCTATTTTATCTGATATTAACATAGTAACTCTAGAGTTCTTATGCTTGTAGATTGTATGGTATATCTTTTCCATCTATTTATTTTCAACCTCCCTCTGTCGTTATATTTAAAATGTATCTTTTGTGACAATAAATAGTTGGATCTTAATTTTTTTAATCCATCCTAACAATTTCTAACTTTTAATTAGAGTGTCTCCTATATCCAAACTTAATACAATTAATAACATGGTTGAATTTAGGCATGATGTTGTTTGCTGTTTGACATTGCCCTGTAGCCTGTGTTCCTCCATTCCTGCTTTCTTTTAGATTACTTAAGTAATTTTTAGAATTCTGATTTGATTTCTTTATTGGTATTTTAGTTATGTTTTTTGTAATGTTATTTTTGGTGGTTTCTCAAGGCATTTCATAATACATTCATAACGTTTTGCAGTCTATTTAGAATTAGTATTGTACTATACCACAAAAAATATAGAAAATCAGCAAACATACAGGTCAATTTGTCACCCTCCATCCTTTATGCTATAATTATCTAACATAGTATGTCAACGTACATTATAAACTCCACAAGAAAATGTCATAATTTTGTTTTAAGTAATACATGTATTTTAAAGAAATGAGAAAAAGTCATGTACAATCACCAGATATTTAACAAATGTTAATGTCATTTTTTCCTCTTCAAGAGCTAAATTCCTACCCAGTATCATTTCCCTTCAACCTGAAGGACTTCTTCTAGTATTTGTAGTGTTAAGTCTGAGAGCAATAAATTCTTTAAGGTATCTTTTATTTAACAATATCTTAATTTTGCTTTCTCTATTAAAGAGTATTTTCATTGCATATAGAATTTTACATTGAATATTTTTTTTTCTTTTAAAACGTTGAAAATGTTATTGCTCTATCTTCTTGGTTCTACAGTTTCTAATGAGAAGTCAGTAGTATTTCTTTTTCATCAGTGAGCATAGTTATAAGAGCTACTATGAAGTCCTTAGAGGCTCATTCCAAAATCTGGGTCTTCTTGGGGATGGCCTCCATTTTGTCTTTTTTCTTGAAAATAAGTCACATTTTCCTGTTTGGGGTTTTGCTGTTGTTGTTTATATTTTGGACATTGTGAATGTTATGTTTGCAACTCTGGATCCTATTACAGTCCTCTGAAGAGTTTGGATTTGTTTCTACTGTCTGTTTTTTCTCTTGATCTCAATTGTTGGTATATCAAAAATACATTTTTACACACTCAGGATAATGCTACCTCTTGAGAGAGATGATATATCCTATTCTCTGATAGGTAACAGACAGCAGATTACCTCAATCTAATCATGGACTGTACTGACTTAAGGCTGGTTTGCAGTCTCTGGCTCAAACTGTCTGGTTTTTGTCCATGTTCCTAGAGTAAAACCCTCCAGAATTCTCAACTGACAGTGTCCTTCTTGATGGCTTCTGAACTCCATTTCTTTTCTCAGCACCAGAGACTGCCAACAGTTCTCCTCTGCTTTAGAGTCACTTTCGGATTAATTCTTAGCTTCTTGCCATTTGCAGCTGAAATAATATATTTTGGGTGGTTAAATGTGTACTCAGTCTCAAGGTGACTGACTCACAGCTTTCTTCTCACTGAGATCTTACTCTTTCAAATACAGGTTGCTTTGGCAGCCATAAGCTCAAATTTTATCTTTCCAGACTGAAGAGATCATCTTGAAACTCTACTGGCTTCTCTGCCACCATCTACTCTGGCCAGTTTTTCAGCCTCTTGGCCTCTTAACCTATGCTAAAAAATGGGCAAATGCCCCAAGGAGAATAATACCATGCAGAAAGTTGGACACATTTTGATGAATTTCCCTTCTTTCTTTGATCTGGCCCTTCATATCCTTGCAGCTTAGAAATTCTCTAATATCTTCATCCAGATTTTAGGGGAGATTTTTCCTGACTTTTAAAAGTCATTAAAGGTTAAAGTTTTAGGATTAGGGTTAGGGTTAGAAATTTGCTAAATTATTTTTATAACAAAAATATTTATGATTGCATTATATTCTACTGAACTGGTGGGGAATAACTTCCCTAATAATTTTCTTATTTTAGTACATTTATAATAATCTCATTTTTAAATTTTTTGCAGTGGACACCTTAATTTATGTAGCTTTTTTCCTGTGGAATTAATTTTTTCAGAATGAAATCCCAGGAGCAAGAGATCTTTTAGTGTTTCAAAGGTATGAACAATGTATTGCTCATTAAAAGCATTTTTTGTGTAAGCTTTCAAAAAGACTATACCAATATATAATACCATGTACAAGGTATAATTGCTGCATTTTTAGTACAAACTTTCCAGCAGTGAAAAATTTTATAATATTTAATTTTAGATTATGTAATAATTATAAATGATATATCTTATTTCAATTTGAATTCTCTTTGATCATTTATGAAGTTAAAAAGTGTATTATATTTTCAGGCAGGGAGTAATTTCAAAGACTGCATGTCAATAAAACTGCTGGGGAAGTTTCCATAATTGTAGCAACATATGAATTCATTTCTCAGTTGTTTGTGCTATGTTTTTCTTTGTATTCTCAGAATTTTGCATAATACCCAAGACATAGGATGTACTCAGTAAACATTTATTAAATTGACTACAATTCTTCTTTCATTTTTCTTTTATTTTTCAATGACTCTAGACAGAGTCTTTGCAAAGCATTCAGAGGCTTTAGTTGCACATGGTATAAAACTGTAGCTTATCTGTTTACATCGCTCACCATCTGTCCAATATCCTCCTTTCCTGAATGTCTCTTTCTGATCTATTTTACCATCATGAAAATTAATAGATTTATAAGTTATATACCTGTTATCTAGACTTATATGGGTAGGTTTTTCTTTTTATCTGTAGCAAACTGGCAATGAGGACACAACTGTATTCCTGTACTTGAGTGGGCACATAATAACAAAGTTTTGAAAAATGAGGCCATTATTCAAGGCTCCAGATAAAGCATGACAGACAGAGCTTTTGATTGGAAAAACAGTTCTGCTCAACCATCATTCTATAAACCCCCATCTTTCTGTAAGCAAAGATAATGTAGCTAACTTGTCATCAGTAGTGAGGTTTTGAGTTGCTTTTCCAGAGTAGTAATCAATTTGAAATAATCCTTTCTCCTATTGTAAAATTTCTGGACAAGTTAAAATCATGGCACAGCAAAAAATATTAATGACATCCTCAGGAAAAGTTTGTCACATTAAAATACACAATATCTTTTTAAAATTTTTTATAGATTTAAAATCATTTATAAGCATGAAATGTATTATCTTTATCTTGATTTTTGCATAAAACTATAATGTTTGCTGTATTAAATTTAGATGCATAGTTTACTCAAGCCATAACTGCAAATATTCTAATTTAATTTGTTTGTAGTTCTTTTTTTAAAAATATGAAGCCATAAGCTACTCAACATTAAAGATTCTAGCATCTTTTGAGGTATTAAGCTAGCTAAAATTTATGAAAAGAAGAAGACACTTTTGTGAAATAAAAATAAAAATGTACTTTAGATCTGCTCTATTCTAGAGAAACAATTAGAAAAATGCTAATTTTTTTAATTGAGACAAAAATACAGAAAAAATCATTTATTTACATTTTGGAATAAAATTTTTTATTTAGTTTTATTTCCTACTTGAAAAAAAAATTAAATATGTTCTATTCTTCATCTGTCTGATGAGTGAATTATCCTTTATGTCATCTCTCATATAGCTTTCTACACTCTGGGATTTAATGGCTGAAGAAAGACATGTACTTTAGGAAGTGCCCAGGAAAACCAATGTTGCTTTGATAACTTATCATCTTGCCAAGTTAAAGACAATAAAAACAGCAACCAAGAAAGCCTAAGATCTAAAAATATCATTTTCCAATAGAAAAGGTATTTTAATACTCCCCAAATAGGAAAGACATAGTTCCAGGGTAAGGACAGACTTTTCATTGAATACATCAAATTTTATAGAGAAGTTCTTATAGTTTTTATATTTTATTGTTCTGACTTTATATCTTCATTGCATAATATTGTATTTCTAGAACTGGGTATGGGTACATAGGTGCTCATTTTGCCTTAGCAGAAAAAAAAATTGTTTAACAATTTAAAAAAATTCATCACTGACTGGAGCCAATTCTCAGACTAACATATATCTAACCTAAACACTGCCAACCACAGAAAACTTAGTGCTTTATAAAATTGGATAACTCTAATTTTTAGAAATAGTTTTATCACTTTATAATGAAATTTACTTACCTATAATTTTCTCCCACATACTGTAGGTTTCTCTTCTGGAACTATTTGTAATAAGTTCATTCTCTTTTTCCATAACACTCGCCTATAAGTGTTAAGACAATTAGTGAAATAAAAAGGTTGAATCATTAGTAGCTTCTAAATGTCTTCATGCCACATTTCATCATTTTCAGGGACTTCTGAAACCCAAAGCTTTGAACATACTGACAGCAACCTTCTACAATTTAATGCACTAGTTTATGTCTTGATTTGGTCTGAGTTCAAGCCAGGTATGTAGGCTTCCGTAATGGTGAGCATTTTTTAAGCAAGTAAGAAACAATAATCAGAGACCTTACACACAGAGTTCCAGAAGGCTTTTATTGGCAATACCTAGGACTGCATCCCTGGTTCAAACAGCTGAAGGCGTGTACTGTTTTCTGACTGTTAAATATGTCTTTCTACCATGAGTTCTCATGCGCAGAATGGTTTTCTATCTTGCAAATATCTTACAGTGCTGCCCTTATCTAATGAGAATTGTCCCCGGAGGCAGACATGAATCTTGCTTGCTTTTGAGAGTTGTATTATTTGTCCTTGGTTACTGAAATAGTGATGATCTGTTCCTGTGTAATTTAGCATCCCTCTCTTGCATCATTCACGGAAATCACTCACTCTGAGGGAGTAAATAGCTGAGTAACAGTATCACAGTGTTTAACCAAAGGAATTTAATTCTAATATTATTCTCATCCTATTTTTCAAAACTTCTCTGAAAATATGTTCATCACCTTTATGTTGACAACATTTCATTTTTGGGGTAAAGTATAGGGTATTCTATGAAGCTTGGAGAACCTCTCTGACCTGATCCCCGTCTGCCTTGTCTGCATCCTCTTTTGCCATGATGGCCTCCACTCAAAACGCCAATGACATTGATCCACAAGTTCCCTAAAGGCCCACTCTCATTCTTGCCGCAGTGGCCTTGAGCTGGCTACTCCTTTTTCCTAAAATGCCCTGTCTCACAAATCTTCTCTTGAATTATAAACTCTAATAGTTACCATCTTGTCAAATAAGCGTCCGCTAAATCCTGCCTATCTCCATATTCCCACAGCACTCCATAGGTAGCTCCATCCCAGCACAAACCACTATTTTTTTTTTTTTTTTTTTTTGAGACGGAGTCTCACTCTGTGACCCAGGCTAGAGTGCCAAGGTCTCAGCCTTGCTCACAGCAACTTCAAACTCCTAGGCTCAAGCAATCCTCCTGCCTCAGCCTCTGGAGTAGCTGGGACTACAGGCGTGAGACACCATGCTGGCTAATTTTTTCTATTTTTAGTAGAGACGGGGTCTCACTCTTGCTCAAGCTGGTCTTGAACTCCTGACCTCAAGCAATCGTCCCACCTGGGCCTTCCAGAGTGCTAGGATTACAGGCATGAGCTACCACAAGCCACCACGCCCAGCAAACCTACTCTAAATGTTAGTTTTTAATTTTTCCTCATTCAGTGTGATGTTGGCTGTGGGTTTGTCATATATGGCTTGTATCATTTTTAGGTAGGTCCCATCTATGCCTATTTTGTTAAGCGTTCCTATGATAAAATGGTGTTGAATTTTGTCAAATGCTTTTTCTGCATCTATTGAGAGGATCATATGGTCTTTATTTTTGCTTTTATTTATGTGGTGAATTACGTTTATATATTTGCGTATGTTGAACCATCCCTGCATCTCTGGGATGAAGCTCACTTGGTCGTGATGGATTATTTTTTTGATAAGCACTTGGATTCGATTTGCTAGAATTTTATTGAGAATTTTTGCATCTATATTCATAAGAGATATTGGTCTGTAGTTTTCTTTTTTTGTTGCACCTTTTCCTAGTTTTGGTATCAATGTTATGTTGGCTTGGTAAAATGTGTTGGAGGAATTCCATCCTTCTCGATATTGGAGAATAGTTTATGTAGGATGGGCACCAGTTCTTCTTTGTAGGTGTGGTAAAATTCGGATGTGAACCCATCTGGACCAGGGCTTTTCTTTTTGGGAAGGTTTTTTATTGCTGTTTCGATTTCAGTTCTTGTTATTGGTCTGTTCAGGAATTCTATTTCTTCCTGGTTAAGCCTGGGAAGGCTATGTGTTTCTAAAAATTTGTCCATTTCCTCCACATTTTCCAGTTTGTGTGCATAAAGATTTTTGTAGAATTCATAGATATCTTGTATCTCTGTGGCATCGGTTGTGATTTCTCCTTTCATGGTCCTGATGAAGGTTATTAGAGATTTTTCTTTTCTGCTTTTGGTTAGTCTAGCCAGAGATGTGTCTATTTTGTTTATCTTTTCAAAGAACCAACTTTTTGTTTTATTAATTTCCCTTATGGTTTTTTTTTGTTGTCCTTAGCATTTAGTTCTGATTTGATCTTAATAATTTCTCGCCTTCTGCTGGGTTTGGGCTTAGTCTGTTCTACTTTCTCCAGCTCTTTGAGTCTATTCATTCGGTTGTCTATTTGTAAGTTTTTTGTCTTTTTGATATAGGCATTTATGGAAATGAATTTTCCTCTCAGGACTTCTTTAGCTGTGTCCCACAGATTTTGATAAGTTGTGTTGCCTTTGTCATTTAATTCAAAGAATCTTTTGATTTCCATCTTGATTTCTTCATTTATAAAATAATCGTTCAGGAGAAAATTGAAAGCATTCCCACTTCGAACTGGAACCAGACAAGGCTGTCCACTGTCCCCATTACTTTTCAACATAGTATTGGAAGTCCTTGCGAGAGCTATCAGGCAAGAGAGCAGAATCAAGGGAGTCCAAATAGGGAAAGAAGAGATCAAACTCTCACTCTTTGCTGATGATATGATGTTATATCTGGAAAACCCCCAGGATTCAACCATGAGACTCCTGGAATTGATCAATGAATTCAGTAAAGTCTCAGGTTACAAAATCAATACACACAAATCAGAGGCATTCATATATGCCAATAACAGTCAATCAGAGAACCAAATTAAGGAGTCAGTACCCTTCAAAATAGCGACAAAGAAAATAAAATACCTAGGAATATATTTAACTAAAGAGGTAAAGGACCTCTATAGGGAGAACGAGGAAACACTGAGGAAGGAAATTGCAGAGCATGTAAATAGGTGGAAAACTATACCATGCTCGTGGATTGGAAGAATCCACATTGTTAAAATGTCTATACTGCCCAAAGTGATCTGCACATTCAATGCAATCCCTATTAAATTACCAACATCATTTTTGACAGATATAGAAAAAATAATTATACAATTTGTATGGAATCAGAGAAGACCCCGTATAGCAAAAGCAATTTTAAGCAATAAAAACAAAATGGGAAGTATTAATTTGCCAGACTTCAAACTATACTACAAGGCTGTGGTTCTTAAAACTGCTTGGTATTGGCACAAGTGCAGGGACACAGACCAGTGAAACAGAACAGAAAATCCAAATATAAAACCATCCTCATATAGCCATCTAATCTTTGACAAAGCAGACAAAAACATACCCTGGGGACAAGAATCCTTATTCAATAAATGGTGCTGGGAAAATTGGATAGCCACATGTAGAAGACTGAAACAGGACACACAGCTTTCACCTCTCACAAAAATCAAATCACGGTGGATAACAGACTTAAACCTTAGGTGTGAAACTATTAGAATTCTAGAAGAAAATGTAGGAAAGACTCTTACAGACATTGGCCTAGGCAAAGAATTTATGAAAAGACCCCTAAGGCAACCACAGAAACAACAAAAATAAATGAATGGGACCTGATTAAATTAAAAAGCTTCGGCACAGCCGAAGAAACAGTCATGAGAATAAACAGACAACCTACAGAATGGGAAAAAATTTTCACATACTACACATCAGATAAAGGACTGATAACAAGAATCTATTTAGAACTCAGGAAAATCAGTAAGAAAAAATAAAACAACCCTATCAAAAAGTGGGCAAACGACATGAATAGAAATTTTTCAAAAGAAGATATAAGAATGGCTAACAAACATATGAAAAATGCTCAACATCCCTAATCATCAGGGAAATGCAAATCAAAACCACAATGAGAGATCACTTAACTGCAGTGAGAATGGCCTTTATCAAAAAGTCCCAAAACAACACATGTTGGTGTGAATGTGAAGAGACAGGAGTACTCATACACTGCTGGTGGGACTGCAAACTAGCGAAACCCCTGTGGAAAGCATTATGGAGATACCTTAAACAGATTCAAGTAGACCTACCATTCGACCCAGCAATCTCATTATTGGGCATCTACCCAAACGAACAAAAGTCATTCTATGACAAAGACACCTGTACCCAAATGTTTATAGCAGCACAATTCACAATTGCAAAGATGTGGAAACAACCCAAATGCCCATCAATTCATGAATGGATTAGTAAATTGTGGTATATGTAATACCACAATACCATGGAGTATTACTCCGCTATAAGAAATAATGGATATAGAATCCCTTTTGTTCTCCTGGAGAGAGTTGGAACCCATTCTATTAAGTGAAGTATCCCAAGAATGGAAAAAATAAGCACCACATGTACTCACCAGCAAATTGGTTTCCCTGATCATCACCTCAATGCACATTTGGGAATAACACCAATTGGGTATCAGACTGAGGTGGGGGTTGGGGGAGGCGATAGGTGTATACCTACATGATGAGTGCATTGCGCACCATCTGGGGAGTGGTCACGCTTGAATGTGCTGACTCTGGGGGATGGGGGTGGGGGAGGGGATGGGGTATAACTACAGGATGAGTGCAATATGCACTGTCTGGGAAATGGACACACTTGAAGCTCTGACTTGGGGGGATGGGCAGTACATGGGCAATATATATAACCTGAACTTTTGTATCCCCATAATAAGCTGAAATTAAAAAAAAAAATGTTAGTTTTTATTTTACCTCCCTGCAGGTTGTGATGAGCAACTTGAAAATGAGGACCTTATCGTATCTACTACTGTATTTTTGACATTTTGCACAGTGCCTGCCTGGCACATGGCAGTCTTCTCAGAGAATTTATTTTTCTTGTCCTTTACTTTGATAATTGATAAATGCTTTTTAATGTGATCCCCTTTATAGCCAGCTGCACACATTCATAGAAAAACTGACTAGAAGATGGAATGAAAATTGAAGGAAACATACCCACTCATCCCCGATACATAACAAAGAAACATATTTAGCCTCATTGCCAAAAGTGTCCCAACACATGGTGAACACATCATGGACCTCTGGATACCCCCTGTCTTACTAGGAATAATGGCATTTCCCTTTTTGGTAGTACAGTGATATTTGGTGTTTTTGTAACAATGCATCAAATTCTACTAATAGTGACAACCACAGTGCCTATGTGACCACTGTATGTAGAATAGCTGACAACTGTGAAGTTGGGATAACAATGAATTTGTCACACTCTTTTATAGTGACAAGTAGAAAACGCTGCTTTATATTTTCAGCTTCCTGGTAAGGACATTTTGTATCTTCTTTCAGATATTTCCCAGCCATCACTCCTGTTGGATTGACAACCTCAAAATCATTTTCTCATGGGGAAAATTTAGCAAAGCATCACAACATGGTTCAAGAAAGAATTAAGTTCAGAAACTTTTTTTGAAAAAAAACCATGAATAAAAGAAAATACTGAGTGTATCAGGGCACTCAGATCAAGGAGAAGAATCAAAAGCTATTTCTCTGCTTCAGATCATTCCACCTTTACACACTCTACACACATACATTATTTTTGTGCAGTAAAATAATAAATGCTGCCAATAGAAAATTCTAAAAACAAAGCACATTCTTATTCTTAGTAATAATCTATTAATAATAACTTAGTAAAGAGTCATCTTAATTAAAAAAAAATCCAACCAATTTCTCTTTACAACTCTCAGCAAGTCTGTTGCTATAGATTCGGCCATCTGAATTGGCATATCTGTATGGTGAGCCCCCCACCCTCACCCGAGCACATTCAATTGCATTTTGTATTGCAAGTGTGGCATGGACAGAGATGGAGTGTTATAGGGGAGAATTACTTACTCAACATCAACTCTTTTCCAGATAGTCAGTCCATTTCATTACATGATTATTTAATCCTTACAAGAACCCTGTGGATAATTTCATTGCTTTTTTATGAAGGAGGAAATTGTAGTTCAATTATTGAGCCAATCCAGCATTCGAATCCAGGTCAAAGTGACTTCATAGCCCCTGGTCATACCATGATGTCACCATGTCAATGAGACAACTCATTTGTGGGCCTGTCTTCATGTAGTCCACATCAGTCTTGAGTAGGTAGGGAGCAGTTTATGTGGAGCTGCCCAAAGGCTAATTTTGTTACAAAGACCTGGTAAGTGCCAGGAAACCCATCTTATGATTTTCCTAACTGAGATTTTCCCAGGGCCTGGAAAGTAGCCTTCATTGACCAAAAATTGTCCCAAAGGTACTTTAAATATAAAAAGAATTCATCGGTTTATATGGATTTCTATCAAATATAGGCAAAACAGCTGTATTGATTTGCTTAAGCTCATCAGGAAACAATCTGTCTTGGTCACTTTTCTTTATTGGAGATGGTAATAGACAATCTCATGGCAATAGGCTTTGGCCTTTTCTTAGATCAAATCAACAAACATCATGATTTTGATATTTGAACAAGAATCAATGAAGTTTAAAATATTATCTTAATGGTCTCATTACATTATCAATGAGTCTAAAATGACTTCATTTTCTTCAAACTAAAAGGAAAATAAATTGGCCTTGTTTGGGAGAAAAATTAATTTCTGATTTATGAAAAAGCACAAACCACAAACTTCTAATTGCTGGTCTGGTATATAAGGAGCTTAAAAGTCATCTCTCCATCCCATCAAGTAAAAAACTGAAACAAACTGAAAAATGAGCAACTCTTCTTATATCTGTCAGAGAAGTGAAATCACAGGGCAAACTACTGCCCCCTAATTGGAGAGACAGACAGGCAGATACATAGAATCACAATTTACTGGAGCAGAAATCCACAAGCAGAAACCTGCACAGGAATCACTGCAGGGCTAGAAAACCTAAACTATATTAATGAATTGCTGGAGGCTCAGTGTGGACAGGTCTGAGAGTTAAAATTTCAGAGAGAACTTATCATAAGACCTTTATACTTTTTTGAGTTTTTCCTCCAGGAGATCTAGTAGGTCCTCACAGTGAATGTCAGAAAAAAAATCTCCTCCTGCTTCTGGCAGGAGAAGGAAAAACAGAAATCATTTTGTAATATACCAGAGCAATCTGTTCTTCTTAACAAAGCCTACCCTCAGGAGAAGCTATTTTGCTGGAACCTAACTTGCTGGGGTTTTATCAGAGCCTAACCTACCTGGGGAAAAGGAAATACCTAACTCCAGCTTTCGAGATGAGAGAAGAGAATGCCCAATTCCAGGCCTTCCAGGTATCCTGACTCACCTACAAGGGGAAGAAAAACTGAGAAGCACTTGTGAAATTCATGGCCCAGAAGCAGAGATGCACCAAAAGACTGAGATCTACCCACAGGACTATGGAATGCATCCCCTTCCTCCACATGGTAACACTATTACTAAAGGCCTAAGTACCACAGCTCCTTTTGCCCAGTACATCAAGTCAACCTTCCAACAAAAAATGATAAGGTATACTAAAAAGTGAAGAGATGGAACAAGCAAGAGAACCAGAGTCAGATATAGCAGAAATATTAAAATTATCAGACCAGGAATTTTAAAAAATCTGTGATGAATATGCTAAGGAATTAGTGAAAAAAGTAGACAGCAGGCAAAAACAGATGGACAATGTAAGCAGAGAAATGGAAATTATAATAAAAATCTTAAAAATGTTAGCCATCAAAATATGGAGAATTCCTTTGATGGGCTCATTAATAGACTGGACATATTTGAGGAAAGAATCTTGAGCTTGAGCATATTACAATAAAAACTTCTGAAACTGAAAAGCAAAAAGAAAAAAGACTGGAAAAAATAGAACAGAATATTCAAGAACTATGGGACAACTACAAAAGGTCAAACTTATGCACAATGAGAATGCCAAAGGAGAAGAAGGGAGGGAGGGAGAGAAGGAGGGAAGAACAGAAGTGCTAGCTGAAACAATAATGACTGAGAATTTCCACCAAATTAATATCAGACACCAAACCACAGATCCAGGAAGCTCAGAGAATATCACATACAATAAATGCCAAAAAAACTTGCATAAAAATACTACATGTTATATTTAAACTTAAGAGAATCAAAGACAAAGAAAAAATTTTCAAAGGAGCCAGAAGGGAGAAAAAACACTTAATATATAGAGAAGCAAATGTAAGAATTACAACTGACTTCTCCCCAGAAATCATGTGAGCAAGAAGAGAATGGAGTGAAATATTAAAAGTGTAGAAGGAAAGAAAAATCACCAGCTTAGAATTCTGTACCCTGAAAAATTATCCTTCTAAAGTGATCTTTGATAAAGAAGCAAAGGCAATACAATAAAGATAGTCCTTTCAATAAATGATACTGGAGCAACTAGATATCCACAAGCAAAAAAAAAAAAAAGAATCTCGAAAACAGATCTTAACATACTTTGTAAGAATTAACTTATTAACTTACAATGGGTCATAGACCTAAATGTAAATTATAAAACTATAAAACTCTCACAAGATAACATAAGAGAAAACCTAGACGACCTTAGGTATGGTGATGGCATTTTAGACTTAACAGAAAAGGCACAATCCACGAAAGAAATTGATCAGTTGGATTTTACTAAAATTACAACTTTTGCACTGTGAAAGTTTTAATCTCAAGAGAATAGAAAACAAGCCAGAGACTGGGAGAGAATATTTGCAGAAGACATATCTAATAAAAGATTGTTGTCCAAAATATGTAAAAAAAAAATGCTTAAAACTTAACAATAGAAATGAGTGAAAGACTCAGACCTCTTTCCAAAGAAGATATACAGATGGAAAATATACATATGAAAAGTTCAAGAGCACATATCATTAGAAAATTGAAAATTAAAACAATAGTGAGATACCACTGCACATCTATTAAAATGGCCAAAATGTAAAATACTGACCACACCAAATGCTGACAAGGAATTTGGCAAGGTGTAAGAGGAATTCATTTATTGCTGTTGTGAATGCAAAATGGTATAGCCACTTTGGAAGCCAGTGTGGCAGTATCTTACGAAGCTAAAGTACTCTTACCATGTGATCCAGCAATCATGCTCCTTGGTATTTACCCAAGTGAATCAAAAATTTATGTCCACATAAAAACCTATACATGTATGCTCACATCAGCTTTTTTCGTAATTGTCAAAATTTGGAAGCAACCCAGATGTCCTTCAATTGGTTAATAGATAAATAGACTGTGTTACATCCAGACAATGGACTATTAAAATATGAACTATCAAGACATGAAAAGGCAAGGGAGAAACTTAAATGCATATTACTAAGTTAAAGGAACAATATTAAAAGATTACATACTGTATCTTCCAACTATACGACATTCTAGAAAAGGCAAAACTATGAAAATGGTAAAAATACCAGTGATTGCCAGGAGTTTAAGAGGCAAAGGTAGATGAATAAGCAGAACACTAAAGATTTTTAGGGCAGTGAAACTATTATGTATCTGGTGGATACGCATCATTATACATTTGCTAAAAAACATTGAATGTACAACTCCAAGAGTGAACCCTAATGTAAACTTTGGGTGATAATAATGTGTCAATGCAGGTTTATTGATTGTAGCTCTTATACTACTGTGGTGGGAGTTGTTGATAGCATGGGAGATTGTATGTATTGGGGGCCAGGGAGTATGAGAATGCTCAGTACTTTCTGTGAAATTTTATTGTGAACCTAAAACTACTCTGAAAAATAAATTTTAATAATTTGTTTAAAAAGTACAAACTATGTGACATTATGTCAAAGTGCAAAAGTTATTCTTTAGACATGAAAGTAATATGCAATAAGTAATAATACCCATGATTTTTTTAAATTCTGGGCCCACCGATATAGTGATACTGAATTTGTTTAGATCTCTTTCTTTGCCTGGAGAAAGTGAATCATTAAATAATGAATTTCAAATCAACTTATTCCATCATCTATTTATTTCACTTAATGATAAATGTTGACCAAGATACCTATTATAATTTGGCTTCCAAAAAAGAATAAGTAATCAGAATATGCTTTTGTAAACAATTAATCAGCAGTCTATATTTTTGTCATTAGAGTGGCAGACCACATTCTTAGTGAATGATCCATCACTTTCACCAGAAATGACAATATTGAAGAATGTTCTTCAGATTTCAATTTATCTTTTTTTGGTTATGAATAATCGCTTTATCATCTGTTTGATTAAAGATAATCTCCCAATAGGGTTCTAAATATCTTGATAATATCCATAGAAGCAAAGGAGAAATTCGGTGTTGGATTGTGTGTGTGTGTGTGTGTATAATGGATCATGGATCTATTATATTCAGCAGTAGTACATTTTGCCACTGTGAAGACTCTCAACTCCTACCTTTCTGCCTCTCATATACATAGGACCTAATCTGGGACCATACACATAGCCAGCATGATAAAGTGGAGGAACAATCTCTCAATCCCAACACTTAATATTGTGAGTGGACTAGTTATTTAGCTTCTTTGTGCCTCAGTTTACCATTAGTTGATATTTCTTATGACAACCAACCATATCAAAGGAAAAGAAAATATGGACTAACATGCAAGTGTACTGAGAGGTTGCTGTATAACCAAATCCTACTGAATCGTAATAAAAATGTGGAATGACAGTCATCATAAGGACTAAGGACTTATAGAAATTCCCTTAATGATAGAAATGTTTTGAGAGTTTGAGAGGCCCTGTGAGATTTTAATGGTTTGAAGTTAACAAAGATCTTATGTAACATATACCTGTAGCTGGGTTAAGGCAGTGGAGAATAAAGTTGCTTAAAAGAAATTTTCCATCTCTACAAGAATCCAGCAGCCCAGAAGAACATTACTGATTAGAAAAAGGACTCCATAATTAAAGATGTGGGCTATAGGACACCAGACTTAACACTCTCTAACCAAGGGGGAATAAAGGCCACAGTGAGTAAGTAGACATTTACTCTTTCCCAAAGTGAGTAAGTAGACATTTACTCTCTCCCGAAATGGGTAAGTAGACATTTATCTAAAGCTCAGAAAGATTAAGCACACCCAAATACATTTTGGGAGTTTGTTGTCTTGGTGGCAAAGGACATCTATTGATGGATAGCTAAGTGGTGTCACACAAATGTACTTTGTTTTAGCTTCATTGGAATTTGTATCTAGAGTGAAGAATGCTGGAAATCACTAGGAGACCAAAGCCAGAAACTTTAGTGGAAGATATGATGATCTACATCAATAAAATATTGAAGTAGCAAGGTCATCTTTCCAAGAAAGTAACCATAACAGAGAAGGATCAAAGGTAGAATGTGGAGAAGAATCAGATTCGCAGGAAACTTTAATCACCTCAGATCACCATTAGAAGCTCAAGGAACAGCAGTGACACTTCCAGCCCATGAGGATGGAGTGGACAACAAATGAATGGTAACTGTGGCAGAAACAGTGGACAAGGAGAATATTTACCAGAGACATTGCAAAATCATGAAGAGACTTGAGTCTCATTTTTTCCGTCAGTTGAACTCAGAGCCAAATGTGCTTTTTCAAACCATTCTTATTAACCACACACTCCATAAATGGTATGGCCCAAGGATGCAAAAGCAACACAAATAAATAAATCTAAAAACTAATCAGTGATGGATGGGGAGGGGAAGTATTTCTTAAACAAAGAAAGGAATAGTAACAGTAAGGCTACAAGCAAGGAAGAATGAAAACATACAGAAAAGAGTCATGAATCTGTGAACATACATTGTTTTACTTAATTCTCACAGCAAGAGATAAAGATTAGCCAACTGGGGCTCAGGTACCAGATCTGACATGTCGATCTGACTCTGCCGCGTATCAGTTCAGTTTCACAGGAAGTTTTTCAAGACTGTCTCCTTTGGAAAGGTACATAAAAACACTTCAGTATTTTCTCCTAGGAGAAATGTCAGTCATCACTTGTTATCATACAAGTTTTTATGTGATATTCAGTGGGAAGACAAAATACCTGCTTTTAGAGATGGTGTCAGAAAGAAATATTTTAGAAAAACTGAAAATGATGCCTCAGAAATGAGGATCCTTGAAATGTATGTTTCAAGCTTAAAATGCCTATTTTTTCACATATGTCATATGAAAGAGGTAAAAATATTAGTAGAAAGTGTTTTCATATCTGTACTAGGGTTCTTCAAACAAACGTAAGTAATAGGATGTGTATATGTGAGTGCATATATAGATACACACATCTTTATATATATATAAAGAGATTTATTTTAAAGAATTGGCTCATGCAATTATGGAGAGTGGCACGTCCAAAATCGCCAGGGTGGACTGACAGGCTGGGAACTCAAGGAGGAGCTACTTCTGCAGTTCATGTCCAAAGGTTGTTAGGCTGGAGAACCAGAAAAGAGCCAATGTTATAGTTCAAATCTGAAGGGCATCTGCTGGCATAATCTCCTCTTACTTGGGGGAAGTCTTTTGTTTATTTGAGGCCCACTCTCATTAAGGAGGGCAATTTGCTTTACTCAAAGTCCACCAATTTAAATGTTAATCACATCTAAAACCACCCTCACAAAAACATCCAGGACAATATTTGATCACATATCTGGGTACCATGGCCCAGACACGTTGACACATGAAAGTAACCATCACAGTATCTGTATAGTCCATTTATTTTTAAAATCTTAGTCTTTCCTCCCCAAAACATAAACATGTTTTCAGAGATCTCCTAAATATAAAATATTTTATTGACTGCCTACAATTATGAAATAAACAAGAAACTTATTACAGCTCCCATTTATATCAGTACTTTAGAGACACATATTTCTGGCATTTTCTCAGTGGTTGGCAAATTAGCTCAAAATTTGCCACATAATTATGTCTCTGATTAGTAATCATAGAAAGAGAGTATGAGAGACCACTATTCCCAGAAAAGTGTCTCTCCCTCTAGATGACTTTACATTCAAAGCACCTAGAACATTTACTAATATTGCAAGGCCAGTTTGCTGAACAAACTGCTGCCTAAGGAACCCGACTTGAAAGCCAATAGTGCTTGACACATACTACACATTCAATAAATATGTATGAAATATATGAATAGATGTTGTCTATGAATAGCATACATTCCTCCTTGCTTCTAGAGATAATATAAGCCAAAAAATATTGAAACTTTGATATCACATATTATAAAAATTCCTTCAATAAACAATTTTATAAAAATAAGTCAGTCTGGGATTTGTGTTATTAATACCATTGAGTGGTACTTAATCTAATTTTGAAAAGTTTTGAAATTCATCTTTTTATACATGCCTGTACTCAACTTTCAACACAAATATATACATATCTATTTTATTATGTATTCCTTTTCTTCTTTCTAACTCATTCCTTTATTTTCTCTTACTGTTTTTCTTTTTTATATTTCTCACTTCTGCTTTATTCTTTGCAATGTTTTAGGAATAATAGTACCCTCTCCCACCACCCCCATGGTATTATTTAGTTTTTCTATAGGCACTTGAAACTACAGTTATTCAGCTTTTCAGTGGTCTTAAAATTATTTGTTTTACTATTTAAAATTATTTGTTTTACTATTTACTATTTACATTTCAATGTCTACCTCATAAAGTTCCCTCCACAAAGTGTGAAGTTAATCACATATATCATAAGGATGATCATGATTAATGATGATGATGGTGATGATGATGATGTGATTGGCAAATAACTTTCAGAGTAGATCACTGACAGTTATCATTGCCTCTCTCCCTTTGAAACAACAGTTGCCCTTAGGCAAGTATGTCCTT
Organism: Eulemur rufifrons; assembly: GCF_041146395.1. Classification (NCBI taxonomy): domain Eukaryota; kingdom Metazoa; phylum Chordata; class Mammalia; order Primates; family Lemuridae; genus Eulemur; species Eulemur rufifrons. The sequence continues at coordinate 53,152,909 of NC_090990.1, forward strand.
AAAATTTTGCTTTTTTAATTTTTTTCTAAGTGAGACAACAAACAAAATTGCACTTGGCAATGCTGATTAAGCCAATGGTAAATACCTGACTTGGAAAAAACCCATATAGGCTGGCCAGTGACTTGTGAAATTGTTGGAAAAAAGAAGTTGGCTGGATATGATTCCAACTACAGGACTTTGAAATATGAAAGACTTTGTTAATAGACCGTACTACAGCTGGGAGGTCGCAATAAAAGTTGACATTGGTGGCCATTATCTGAATATATACGCAAATTGATCAAGTCAGAGTGTGATGGGAGTTAGTAGTGGGGATAAATAACACCAGTTTAGGAGAGTAACAGAGCACAAAGAGACTATATGGTGCCTGAGAGAGAGTAATCTAATTTTCTACTTGAAATTTCTAGTTTTACTTCTATCCTCTCTAAAATTCATGAGATCTCCAAGAAGTTTTCTGTTCCTTGATATCAGAAGAGTCTTGGGAGAGTTTTAGGAGTCTCTATCTCAGAAGGAAGAACAAAAATATGATTTTTTAAGTTATCAAACCCTAACATATATTCCACATAGCTATTCAACAATATTTATTCATCATCTACTAAAACAGAAACCTCCCCAGAAGTCATAATTAGAAATTGGATATAGCAATTCTGTATTTTGTCTTTACAGAAGCAGATCACGTGTTCCAACAAAGGTATGTTTCTCTGAGTCTCCCTTGCAGTGAAGTGAAGTGAAGTCCTGTGACTAGGAAGTGATACATGCAACGTCTAAGTGGGCCTTTTAAAGTTATGGAGCATGCTCTCTACTTCTCCCTTATCCCTTTTCCATTGGCTAGAATATAGCCATTATACTAGCAATCATCTTAGACTATAATATGGTGGTCAGACCATGATGATGGAAGTCTCTGATACTATGAACACTTTATTTAAGATCTGGACTTCTTATATTTGTATTCTTTGATTTTATTCTTCAATACCCAATGATATACTTGTATTCTTCCATGAAATATCTATGTTATTTAAGCCAATGTTAGTATGTCATTGTTAGCGCAGCCAAAGAGATATCCTAACAGTATTGATGAGAAAGAGATTCTGTTAATAGGAGGAAGGAAAAGAATCAAAGGTAATCAGCTGAAATAAGATGGTTTAGTTTTGAATTCGGTGGCAAGTATATTCTTCACTGAGATACTGAAAGAAATAGACAAAAAAGAAGAGGAAAACTGCACCAAGTTTATCTCTTCTCAAAACCACAAAAATGAAGTGAGTTAACGACAGCAGATGTTTCAACAAATACAAGTAAGACAGAGTGGTTAAGACTGAGCTTCACACACAAGCTCCTGATTACCCTGGACGGAGGGATCATTCTCTGTGTTAATGCCATTACAGTGAATACTACATGTAAATGAAGAAACGAAGAAACTTAAAGATAGAACCAGCCCCACATTGTTTAATTATTAGTAGTACCACAGCCAGAGTAGATCCAGGTATTTGTGCCATCAACAAAAACTAAGGTCGTGAGTGAAAAGATTTCAATTGTATAAAAAACACTCAATTTAAATGTCTGCTTGAAAAATATGTGAATGGCATCTTGTTTTTCCCTATGACTTTGCTGAAAGTAGTGTATATAATAAGTACGTAGTATCCACTTTGGGATCAGACTAATTGTAAAAGCTTGCTGCTTAGATTGTTTTCCTCACAGCTACACTATCAACCAGGGAGATTGAAATGGCCCAGAGGAGGAAGAGGGAGAGAGAGAGACAACAATCTGTAGAAACCTTAGGAGTTTAATAAAAATTCCAAAAACAAATATTCTGAATCCAGATCTGTAATCAACATAAAATGTTTTTTGTTTTGATGATAGTGGGACAGACTGGATGGACTGTCCTCTCCACGGGTCTGATGATAATTAATCAAAGCTACAATACAAATCTTAATTTAATCAGACAGTTTAAATGTGCTTATTCCTATCAAATATTGGCTTTATTTTTGTATGATATTAATAATGACTAACATTATGGAATTATAGTTATATAAACATAGTTATCATTATTTAACAATATTTATAGGAAGCTATAAACTTGGATTTCCAAGGACAGTGAGGAATAAAACAGTAAATGATACTCATTCATATGGATATGCCTCATTTCCAAATATCTGAATTAAGATTTTCTTATCTTGAAAGACTCAGCTATGTTTTACTCTGGGAAGCCTTCTCTGAATTCCTACTTGTGTGTCTAGGGTAGACATTCCTCCTCTGTGCTTCCACACCACAATTTATCACCCCATTACAACACTTTTGAAAATTTATTTTTCTGCCTCTGTACAGTAAACTTCCTTACACTAGGAACATATATTATTACACTTGATTACCATATGTTCTAGTTATTGATAGCTGGATAATAAATAACTCCAAACTTTGTGATTTAAAAACACAATTATTTATTTTGTTCACAAATCTGCCATTTGGATGGGACTCAGTGAGGAGGTCTTGTCTTTGGTTCACACAGTGGCAGTGGAGTAGCTGAGCCAGGGCCAGAAAATCCATTTCCAAGAAGGCTTCTTTGAATGGCTGGTGCATTAGTTATCTATTACTGCACACCAACTCAAATGTAGCAGTTTAAAAAGATAATAAGACTTTGTGTTTTTGCGTAGTTTCTGTGGGTAGGGTACTTGAGGAAGAATTAGCTAGGTGGCTCTGCTCAGGGTCTGTCATGATAATGTAGCCAAGACATTTACTAGGGCTGCAGTCACTTGAAGGCTTGACTGGGGCTCAAGAATATGCTTTCAAGATGGCTCACTCACATGCATGGTGAGTCAGTACGGGCTATTGGCAAAAGACCTCAGTCCCTCATATGGACCTCTCCAAAGGACTACTTAAGTGACCTCATGACATAGCAGTGGCTTTCTTCAGACTTATTTAAGAGAGGGCAAAACAGGCATTGCAATGGCTTTTAATGCTTACCCTAAGAAATTACACAATGTTATTTCTACAATATCCTGTTGGTCACACAGTTCAGTCCTATTCAGTGTGGGAGGACACTACGCAAGGCCATGAATACCAGAAGCCAGAGATTATTATGGCCACTTTAAAAGGTGGCTAGCCACCACAGCTGGTATACTGGCATTAGCTATTACCTATGATTTCCCATAAGACTGCTTGGGCATTATATTATTTAAAACTTGCCATTTAGCATTGCTCTTTCCAAAAGAGAAAGTCAAATCCTGGAAGCTGCTTTACCAAAACAGTTTTGTAAAAATGACTACTGAGTGGAACCTTAGGATATTAAAGTCTATGATGACATAATGCTGTTATCATTTAATGTTGAATTAGTAGATAGCATATAGCAAAGTCATTAAGGAATAGAATTTATAGAATTTCTTTCAAAGAGATGAGAAACTTACAAGGTAGAAAACTCAGAGGAAAGCTAAGAAATTTTTAGTTGTATTGTATGGCTTACTCATAATCATCTATAACAGGAAGGTATAATTCTAAGCTTTTTTTTTTTTGTACTATTATACAAAGATATAGCCAAATTAATTTGGACAATATTCATTTAGTTAAAAACAGCACTTGAAGCTTTAATGTTTATGTTGTTTATACTTTTTAACAAAGAGCTAACTTTATCTTTTGACAGGTAGTAAAATAAAATTGCAGTCCTGCTGGGTCCAGTTTCACCTTGAGAAAGTTCTTCTCAACCAAATTATAAAGGTTTTATAAAAACAAGGCAAGCGTTTAATTACTATCACAAAAGCAGCACCATTCCAATATAACAGTCAGTAACACATATTATCAATCAAATTGAATTTTTAAGACTGCTTTGTGCAGAATACACACTTGATTATGTACTCTATGTCATGAATAGTTTTCTAAGGACTTTAATCCATATTGGCTTTAACCCTGTCCCCTAAGGTTCTTTGCAGCATTCAATCTGGAATGAGAAATTGTAATGAATGGATAAATAGCACAGTACGCTATCTAATAGTTGCATGCAAACCATAGCACAGACTGGATTTTGTTGCTATTTCGTAGCTAACCACAAGCCGCAGCAACTTGACTGTGACCTGAATAATCACACGCAAAAAATTTGCATTAATTTTCACCTTGAATAACTATCCTGAAGTTTATTAACACTTCTCCTAGTAAATTATTTTGAAAACAAAGCAAAGTCAATACTACTTTCCTATATTAAATGCTGTACACCATGAAACTAACTTGGTCAGGCTGATGTGCATTCACAGGGGAAAAAAATCCCCCACTGAATTTATTACTAAGTATCAATAAATAGAAAAAAATATTTCCAGAGATGTTATTTAAACTTAAACCTAAAACATGAGAAGAAACCAGATTGCAAGAAGCCCCAGGGAGATGTCTCTAGTTACAGTGAAAGAGAAGTACAGAGCCTAGGAGAGGAAAGAGCTTAACATACACAAGAGACTGCCAGAATGAAGATCAGCATGGCTGAAGTGTAGGGATGGAGCAAGGGATGGAATAACACAATGTGAGTTTGGACAGGTAGGTAAGCAACAGATTAGGCAGGCAGTATATGCCATGATAACGACTTCTTTCCAAGGACAATGGGAAGAAACAGAAGAGCTTTAAATTAGTGAATATTATGATCAGGTAAAGGTTTAGTGAATAGATTATAAGGTTTCAAAATGAAATTATGGAGACAAATTAGTAGATGATCCCAACAAGGTTAGAAATGGCGGTTACTTACACTAGGGTAGAAACAATGATGATGGAGTAGAGCAGATGTATTTGAAATGCATTATATAGAATCAATAAAACTAGGGGTGAATTATATGTGGAATATATAAGAAATGAAAGTATCAGGGAGGACTACCAGGTCTCTTGAGCAACCAATTCAGTGTTAATGTCATTTAGTGAGATGGGGGTATACTTTGGGGAAAGTAGATTTAGGGGAAAAGTTAATAGTTTCATTTTAGGATGTGTTAACTTTGAGATGCTTGCAAATCATGTAAGTGGGTAAGTCAATTATTCTTTTGGTTATAAGAAGTCTGAATATCAGGAAAAAATGTATATGCTATAGATATAAATATGGGAGTTGACAGCATAGAGATGATTTTCAAAGTCAGGAATTGATGAGTTTACCTAGCAAGAAAATATAAAGACAAGGACCAATGTCTATGCTACACACAGAATTTTAATAGAAAGATAAGCTAAAATCTTTGGAAGAAAACTGGTAGAGCATAGTATTATAAAAATTGAGAAAGGATTTGTTCGAAAAGAGAGTGGCCAACTATGTTGAAAGGCACTTCAAGGTCCAATAAGATAAGCATAGAAAATCCCCCCATCAAGATTTAGCAACAACATGGACATTTTTGCAAATTAGAGAACATCAATTGCTGTGGCCTAGTGGGGACAGAAGACTGATTATAAAGGTTAACAGAATTAATGGGGTGTGAAGAAATGGAGACAGTAGATGACTCTTTCAAAATATTTTACCATGGAAGGGAAGCAAAGAAATGTGCAGAAACTAGGGGGCATGTGTAGGACCAAGGGCAGATTTTTTGTAACATGGGAAATGTTCTAGCAGATTTATATACTGACTGGAATGATGCACTGTAGGAAAAGAGGAAATGATGATGCAGAGAAGAAGGGTTGCTGGCAGAACATACTCCTGCCTGGCTGAAGCAGAGATTAGAAAAAAGAAAAGAGTGATGATAGGATTGTGTGTTAAAAGAAGGAATCATATCCTCAAGAAAACAAGCAGGATGGAATCTAGGAAACACAGAAAAGAGAAGGGATACGTGCTCTTCCATAACAGGAGGAACCAGGAGCCGATGAGTACAGATGGGACAGGTGTGAAATAATCATTTCAGAGACTGAGAAATAAATGTTATAGGAAAACACAGCAGAACTAATGTGTGGAATCAGGGACCTGTTTGAGGTTTGTACTTGAGAATTTAAAGTGAAACCAGTGCTATGTGATTTTCTCTGGCAATATTAATTTTCTTGGGTACAGGCACAGAAAATAATTTCATTTCTTTATGGTTGGGGATATATCAGATGATAAAAACAGAGTGAGAAGGGGTCAAGTGAGCTAAGGATATTTGTCAAGGTATGAGTATAATTATAGACCAGGGAATTTAACCTGAACAAGGAATGCAGTAAAGACTGGAAGAAAGAAGCAAAGAGATAATTAGAAATGATGGAGTCCATGTTTTGGGTTTCAGTGAAGTAGAAGAATTAAAGAAATTGTAGTTCTAGGACAAATGCCTTAGAAGTAACAAAAGTTATGGTTTGATACCGGGATGTTTGAAATTCAGATCTAAGCGAAACCTCAATTTCTGATGATGACAACATTGCATATGTATCTGGAGGAGCAGATGGCTGGGGCGGGGTGGAGGGAACAGTCATTGGAGGTGGAGAAGGAAAGAACTGAGATTCAAGTTTCTGCAGAGATCATTGATATGTAAGTCACTAAGGATATGTGGAGGAGAGGAAAACTGTGAGCCAGGAACAGAAATCTTCAATGTGTGCAGTAAACTAGATTCCAATTGCTGCCCTTCCTAGGAACAGAGCATATTTATTTCATTGAATTGGTCTTTTTAATACAGTCAGATTTATTTCTTTTTAGTTTATGTAAATTCATGAAAAATGGAACTTTTTCAAATGCCGTTTTTCCAATTATATACTCTGAAAATGTATACACTACAAACCAGAGCACCTCACCACTGTAGATCTAGGACATGTTGACTCCAGAAATGGTTGAGGAGAGCTGCTGAGGTAGCAAGACAAAACCAGGGAACTCACAGAGGAGCAAGACACCCAGGACCAGAAGAGAGAAAGACATCTGAGAGCAAATTACATGACAATAGAAAGGGGTAATGCATTTAGAAAAAAAGTTCATGAATTGTGAAAAAGGCATGAGATATCTATTCAAATCTTTTCTCCACTATACATGAGCTGATGACCTTGATCATTAATTATATAACTTAGTGTCTTGAGCAGTAAGTAATATGGAGATAATACCCATGATATCTTGTGGTTTTAAAGATTAAATGAGGGGAAATATGTAAAGTTCATTTGTTAGTTAGGGTACAGGCTAAGATGTTCTAAAAAAGAGATCTAAAATTATAGTTGCTTAAAAAAAATAGTTGCCTTAAAAAGAAATTTATTTCTCTTCCACTTAACAGACTAAGGTGGGTAGATGATCCCTGCTGTGCAAGGCCATTCCAGGACTTCAGTTCTTTCCACCTTGCCATATTCTATGGCATGGTTGTCCTCATGGTTAAAGCTGGCTGACCTCCATGCCTGCATTCCTGTTTGGGGGGTGGAAAGAAAGAGTGGAAGTCCAAGGCAGACAGCTTGTCTTCAGGAAGTTGACACATGCTGAACCTGTTACTTCAACTTGCATCCCAGTGGCCCACACTCAGTCATGTGGCCAGTGTAGTCTCTAGCAGGCCGGTCTTGTTCTCAGCCTTAACTTTGAGGTTTTGGGGTCTATAACCAAAATTTAGAGGAAACAGAATTACAGGGGAGAGTTTCAGCCTCCATCACAGCACCTATCACAATAATTGATCTATATTATTTCTAATTAATAGTTCCATTAATTACCTTTTCCAGAAATTTCTTTATTCATACTTTATCAGACATTCAAGTGCAAGAACATTTAATTTTTGTTTATAAATATATGGTAAAATTGGATTTTTTTGATATTTATTAACATAACCTATCAAAATTTTAGGAACACTTTACAAGTATTTAGCCTAGTCTGCGGCTGAGCCTATTCCCATAACAAAATGCAAGTACACTGCATGGCTTGGATGTATGGAGAACTTTAAAATAGACACTCAGACATATGTTATGTCTGGAGATCGGTAGATAGGAATCTATTATTTGGCTCAGTGTAACAGATTTGTGTATGTGGACCCAGCCCAAGCAAAACTACTCATAAGTAGGATGTTAATAAAACAATCGTAAATCAATTTCTATTCACTTAATTTGGTAAATGGCCTCACAGTAATACATTATCTCTGCCAAAAAATCTGTGACTGTCTAGTTTAGTTACCTCTGCTTTATTTATTAAACATTTTTTGCTGATGAGTATCTCTGGTTGTCCAGCATATGTCCAGTGAAGCAAGAGAACATTTGCCTCTCACTCCACCAAAACATTTCCAATAATGGGTGTATGCTAAATAAAGTAGCCATGGCAGCACTGGGGACACGGAAATCAGGATGTTAATGAAGAACTGGATGCCCCCAAATTTAGAATTCCCACGAATATAGTTCATAGAACTAAAAGAGGTCATTACAACTCAAAGTCATCAATTTTATGGAAAAATAAGACACTTGTCTTCTATTGTCAAATGGAGAATTTTGTAGCAGGAGCTCTGAAAAATCAATGAAAAAATTACACAAGTAATTGCTTTTTAAAACAATAACTTTTTAATAGATAGACCTGTGAATAGGGCAAGGTACCTGCTTGTTTCCCCCATTTGGTCGATATACATCATCTCCTTTAAGATCATTTTTTTTTTTTTTTTCTGAGACAGAGTCTCACTCTGTTGCTTGGGCTAAAATGCTGTAGTGTCAGCCTAGCTCACAGCAACCTCAAACTCCTGGGCTCAAGAAATCCTTCTGCCTCAGCCTCCCGAGTAGCTGGGACTACAGGCATGTGCCACCATGCCCGGCTAATTTTTTCTATGTATTTTTAGTTGGCCAGATAATTTCTTTCTATTTTTTCAGTAGAGACAGGGTCTCGGTCTTGCTCAGGCTGGTCTCAAACTCCTGAGCTCAAAGGATCCACCCGCCTTGGCCTCCCAGAGTGCTAGGATTACAGGCATGAACCACCGTGCCCGGCCTTTAAGATCATTTTATAGTTCCCCTTCTCCAGAAAGTTTCCCTGGTTGTTACCCATACTCCTGTGTTCCATTTTTAATACTTTAAAAGTATTTTAAAACTTTTTAGACTTGTTGATCTCTGGCTCTATGAAATAAAAAAATTATGATGATTTCACTATTTAGCTACTAATATTATAAACACAAATAGAGGAAAGAAAGAAACTCACCTACTTTAACACATGATACATGTGTTTCATTCACATAAATACTTTATTTAATTCAATGCATTGTTGTACAGTGGTTAAAACTCATGTCCCAGAATCAGATAATCGCACATTTGAATTGCCTGCTTGTCTAGTTTTGCTTATGTAATCTTATGCAAAGCAAGCCTAAATTTACTCATTTTGATAATTACAGAACCTACCCTCAAATGTTGATGAATGATTAAATGAAGTAATGTGCATAGAGTTCTTTATCCTTATATGGAGTAACTGTAAATAAATAGTAAGTAGTGTTGTTTTTACCAATTACTTCTGAAGCTATAGTTATGATAAGCTTAATTGTATAGGTGACAAAACCAAGTTCAAAGATTTTAGGTAACTTGAAATATATGTAGAATAGAAGATTTAGAATTGAAAACCTATTTTAAGTCCAAATGTGTTGTACTTTCCTATCACTTTTTTATGTTTGTTTTTTGTGTCTTCCTCTCCACCAACAAACACCTAAGCAAATACTGTTGTTTTCAGAATGATTATTAAGAACAGCAGCTGACTTCTAGGCAGGGAGCTTTCTGGTTATTCTGTACCCTGGGTAGGTTGAAACAGAAAGATAATAATTGCTCTCGTAGATATTTGGCTCCTGTTGCTTTTCACATGATATTGTTAGATAGACCAAAGTTTTATTATTAAGTAGCTTTTTGTTCTGCAAATCCAGCTGCCTCCTTTCTCTGTGCCTTCTCTTTAAGAGAAGGAGAAAAGGGAGAAGGAACCCAAATGGGTCAGACAAAAAGCAAAACATGTAGACAGTGAACAATGGAGCTCGGTACTGGATCTGAAAAGTCTGGATTACCTTCTGTCAGACTCCAGAGCTAACATTTTTATTATACTATACTATGCTGCTTCTCCCTGAGAGAAATAACATTTATTATCTTCTTAGGAGCCATGTAAGAACTTCAAAGCTGTTAAGTGTTACATCAAGCAAGGAGTTTACAGAGAAAATCAGAGAGCATACAAATACCAAGTCTAAGGTTCAGCATTCTGAATCACCAAGCTACACTGTATTATCCATCCTGTCCTTTGGGAGCAATTTGCAATTCAGTCATAATTATGATAGTCATATATATAATATATATATACACACACACATATTCATACATATGAATTCATGCATATGATATTCATATATATAAAACTTAAATTGCGTTACTTCTAAGATTTGACACTTTATTTCTAATTCACAAAAAAGTTCTTTTATTTATCTCAAGGTATGCAAGTGTGTTGGCAATATGTTTCACTTCTACACATATCATTTTGTGAAGCCTGGTGAAAAAAGCTCTATATGATTCCCATGCTATACTGGTGGATGGACTCACTTTTAGAAGCAATGTTATGGAAGGTGCTTTGGTGGGGCCAGGATGGGTGGCAGGAAAATAGGAAATAATTGCAATGTTCTGGATGAAAGATAATAAGCAACTGAATTAAATGGAGATATGATGATGAAGAAAAGATATGTTGAAATACCTGCAACCGGCCAGGCGAGGTGGCTCACGCCTATAATCCTAGCACTCTGGGAGGCCGAGGCAGGTGGATGGTTTGAGCTCAGGAGTTTGAGACCAGCCTGAGCAAGAGCGAGACTCCGTCTCTACTAAAAATAGAAATAAATTAGCTGGGAAACCAAAAATATATAGAAAAAATTAGCCAGGCATGGTGGCACATGCCTGTAGTCCCAGCTGCTCAGGCTTGAGCCCAGGAATTTGAGGTTGCTGTGAGCTAGGCTGACGCCATGGCACTCTAGCCAGGGTGGCAGAGCAGGATTCTGCCTCAAAAAAAAAAAAAAAAAAAAATACCTGCAACCATCAGGCTAGATTAATGCTTGGAAGTTAAGAAAAAAGAAAAAAAACTTGGAATGAACCTTGGAGCTGGGCTTTGATGATAGATGACTAAATGTGCAAAAGAAAGGTAAAAGTAATTAGGAACAAGTTGAGTTTTAAGGGTTGTGAAATCATAAAGGTCATTCAGATGAAAGTCAACTACACAAAGTAACCAAAGTTTTAAGAAATTTTATTTAAAAAATTATTTAATAATTTAAAAATCTATATCAAATACCTATTATGTGCTTTGTAATAGCATCTCTCAAGCATCATTTAGAAATACTGTTATTATTTTGAGATTTAACCCAAATAAAATGTAGTATTTTGAAGAAATTAATTGAAAATGTTAAAACTAGTATTTTGAATCTTTCTGAAGCTTTTCTTGTTATTCAAAGATTTATTTTGCCTTAATGTAAGATTTTCTGGCCCAGTATAAATATAATTTAGTTTGGTTATTGCTGGAACATTTACAGACCAAAGTTTTATATATTATATAATGGGTTATATTTGTTTTAGTTAAAATGTTGTCCAAAGAAGGATTTAAAAATAATCCCTTTGCTCATTTCTTTGATATCATCATAATCAAGCATCATTCATTCCACTTAGAGGCTATGTCAGACATTCAGATGGAGGTCAAACATTCAGTTAATTTGGATGAGCCAGAGACACTACAAATACCACCTCAAATCACAATTCAATTTTAGTGTGTTTTTCATCAGAGAAAGTGAATTTTACCAGATTTCTCATATTTGGGGACAGCAATGGTTCAGTTATTCTAGTCCATCCAGCTGTTTACCAAAATCCAAATGGGAGATTTCAATTATGAATATAAATGAAGTATATGTTTTAGTTTATTTGTGGGATTCTATTGACATAACCTTAGGCAGGAAAGCATTAATCAATACCTCATTTCCTTATATCTGTCACAAGGACATTTCTAGTTTTAATTCTACCGGACTGGAAATGGCAAACAATTTTGCAGTGGTGATCACAGCTTTCTTTACCATTATCCCCACTTTCCATTTAGAGGTCCCTCACTACAGTGTCAAGAAACTATTCTAACAATATGAATTTTCTAATAGATGTAACTTTTTATATTGTTTCTTCTTACTGAAAAACTTTAAAATTACAATACATTTGTCTGCATTCCTAGCCTACAAAGTAAATATGAACACAAAATTGCATTGCCTCTGATTAGAAAACCAGGATGTCATTGCAAGTTTGGTAACAATGAACAAGGCATTGAAACTCTCTTTGGTTCCCTTATCCATAAAATCAGAGCAAAACAACCTAATTCTCAGAATTAGTGCAGGAATGAGATAATAATTGAAATATCAAATGAGATAGTAAGATAGTAAGTGAGACAGTTAATAAAATAGTAAGTACAAAGCATTTTGTAAAATGGTAAAACCTTATGAATTACAAGGATTAACTTGTGCATTCAACAAACATTAAGCATTAACAAATATTAACTGGACACAAAATATGTGTTAGCAGGCCCGGCGTGGTGGCTCATGCCTGTAACCCTAGCACTCTGGGAGGCTGAGGCGGGTGGATGGTTTGAGCTCAGGACTTTGAGACCAGCCTGAGCAAGAGTGAGACCCCGTCTCTGTTGAAAATAGAAAGAAATTAGCTGGACAACTAAAAATATATGGAAAAAATTAGCCGGGCATGGTGTCACATGCCTGTAGTCCCAGCTACTCGGGAGGCTGAAGCAGAAGGATTGCTTGAGCCCAGGAGTTTGAGGTTGCTGTAAACTAGGCTGATGCCATAGCACTCTAGCCCAGGCAACAAAGTGAGACTCTGTTTCAAAAAAAAAAAAAAAATGTGTTAGCCATTAGGGAAATGAGGATAAATAAGGCAAAAATCCTTCTTATACAAATATCTCAGTCTAGATGGAGATATGATAATGGAAAGAAACACAACGTGTTTAATACCATAGGACAAGAAGCATGAGGTATGCAAGGGCTTTGAGAGTACTTAGAGAAGTACTTATCTGCATATGCCAAGAGGCTTACTTACGGGGATTCTTCAAAAATAAGTAGGACTTGTTCATTGGATCAACAAGGTGAGCAAGGCAATCTTACCTTAGGGACAGGATGTTCAAAAGTAGAGAAGCTTAAAAGGAAATACAGAGATTTCTGGTTCAGTGAAGATGGAGTAGTCCTGTTGTTCCCCATTTTTCCTCTTACAATTAAAAAAGCTTAGACCTAACACAATAAGCATAGGATATCTCAGAAAGGTGGAAAGAAAAAGGTGAACAACCTAGGAAACTTGTGATTTGAAAAATGACTCAGTAATGAGTTCCCTGGATTTCCTTATTACCTCTCATACATCCCAGACAGGGTGCTGCAAACACGTCCAACCCAGAACCACCAACAGGCACAGACAAAAAAGTTTTAACAAAGCCCCTAGTCAAACTAACAGGAAAGGGGTAAAACAGAGAACTTTTTTGACAATACTGGCCCTACTCCAGCCAAATACCAACTGGTAAAACAACTGCTCTACCCACTCCAACCCCCAGCCCTGTGTCATGAGTAGGGCTCCCTGCCCCCACTGTGGAAGGAGATGATATTCCCATTCCCCTAACAAGTGGTGTCTACAGGACAGAGTGGGGCGCTAAACCACAGAGTGCTGCAATCTCCCACCCAGGATAGTGTCAGCAGGGTCCAGTGGCCAGCCAAGCCTCTACTGCCACCGAACAACAGCAAGACTTAACTAATTGGTATGAGGTGGAGCTAGTCTAGTAAGCTGACAGCAGGGCTCTATGGAGAGCAACACAGTGATGTGAGTCGGCCCTCCACTTCCTCCCTCCCCAGCAGAGAGTCGTTCTTACAATCGTGGAGATAATGAGACAGTGCCCACTTTCACTGAGAAAGAATCAGCAGAGTTGTGGAGGAGCTGAACTTTCACCCATTCATCTGCAATAAGGCAGTATGAGTCTCAAAGTTATAAAATCAATAATCTGAGTTCTTACCTCAAGTAATTAAAAGAAGAAGAGCAAAATAAATCCAGATAGAAATCAGTGAAATTAAAAACAGGAAAACAATAGAGAAAATCAATGAAGCCAAGAGCTAGTTCTTTAAAAATATCAATAATATTGATAAACCTATTGGAAAGCTGGGAAAAATGAAAAGAGAGAAGACACAAAGCATAAGATTAACAATGAAACTGGGGATATCCTTACATATCTGGTAATAATTAAAAGAATAATAAGGAAATATTATGAACAATTTCATGCTCATAAATTTGACAACATAGAAGCAATGGACCAATTCCTTAAAACTCACAAACCAGCAAAACTCAACCAAGATGAGATAGACAACCTTAATAGTGCTATCACCATAAAATAAGTAACATTATATTTTAAAACCTCCTGAAGAAGAAGTATCCAGGCTCAGATAGTTTTGCTGGAGAATGCTATGAAATTTTAAGAAAAAAATTAATATCAATTTTAAACAATATCTTCTAGAAAATAGAATAGGAGGAGAAACTTCCCAACTCATTTTATGAGACTGATATCATCCTGATACCAAAACCAGACATAGACAGTAAAACAAAGAAAACTACAGACCAATATCTCTCATGAAAATAGATGCAAAATCCTCAAAATTTTAGCAAAGGGAATCCAACAGTGCATTCAAATAATTATATGCCATGACCAAATGGTATTTATTTCAGGTATCCAAGTGTGGTTCAATTTCTGAAAATCAATCAACCAATGTAATTGACCACATGAATAGACTAAAGAAGAAAAATCACATGATGATATCAATGAATACAGAAAAAGCATTTTGATAAAATTTTATACCCATTCATAATAGAAAAATCTCTCAACAAGTTAAGAAGACAAATTTCCTCATTTGACAAAGAACATCTGCAAAAGTCCTATGGCTAACATCATATTAATATTTAATGATAAAAAACTCAATGCTTTCTCTACAAGGTAAGGACGTCTACTCTCATCATTTTTATTCAATATAGTGCTGGAAGTTCTAGTAATTAGAATAAAGTAAGAAAAAGAAGCAAAAACTGTTAAAATTGGAAATAAATAAATAAAACTATACCTATTTTCAGATGACATGATTGCTTATATAGGAAATCTCAAAGTACATTAAAAAAGTTCTTAGAACTAATAAGTGAATTCAACACGGTCAAAGGTTCATACAACGTCAACACTCACAAATCACTAACATTTCTATATACTAATAATGAACATATGAAAACCAAAATTAAAATATGATAACATTTATGATAACTCCAACGAAAAAGAAACACTTAGGTACTTATATATGACCTTAACTAATTATGTATAGAATCTGTTTTCAGAAAATTTCAAAATACTAATGAAAGAAATAAAAAAAATAACCTAAATACTTGAAGATTAGAGCTGAGCACAGTGGCTTCTTCCTGTAATTGTAGCACTTTGGGAGGCTGAGGTGGGAGGATCACTTGAGGCCAGGATTGAAGATCAGCCTGGGCAATGAGGGTGAGACCCCCGCCTTTACAAAAAATTTAAAAATTAACCAGTTGTAGTGATATGCAGCTATAGTCCTAGCTACCTGGGAGTCTGAGGTGGGAGGCTCCCTTGAGCCCAGGAAGGCTGAAGGCTGCAGTGAGCTATGACCATGCCAATGCACTCCAGCCTGGCCAACAGAGACCTTGTCTCAAAATATGTATAAATAAATAATTGAAGATTAATGCTGTGTTCCTTGGTTGGAAGGCTCAACATAGTAAAAATGTTAATTCTCCCCAAATTTATCTATCAATTTAATAAAATTTCTATCAAAGTACCAGCAAGGTCTTTTATAGACATAGACAAGCTTATTCTAAAATATACATAGAAAGGCACACTCTCCAGAATAGCTAAAATAATCTTGACAGAGAAGAATAAAGTGGAAGGAAGGGAATCACTCTCTCTGATGATAAGGCCTGTTATATAGCTACATTGATCAAGACGGTGTGATGTTGGTGAAGGGAGAGACATCTATATCGATGAAACAGGACAGAAAATCTAGAAATAGACCCAACACAGTACATAGAGCAAAATGATTTTTGGCAAAGGTGCAAACGCAATTCGGTGGAGGATGGAAGGGGAGTTGATCTGTATCCAGTGATATCCAATATTTTTCTTAATCATGTGTCCTATTAATATTAATAAAAATGTTTCAGTCCCAAGATTTATGGCCTCATTTATTAATTATTTGTAAGTTAGATGTGTGTTCTACTACACTAGCTTATTATGGAGAACATAAACAAACTATACAAATTTGAAAAGTATAAGAAAAATAAATATAATTAGAGATTCTAATATTCTAACACTTTATTTCTTTACCCCAATAGATCATCTTGGGATGCAATCACCTAGATTTGGTGGTGGCCATTGTAAACAAAGAAAAAACTTGGTAAAACATTTTTTGTTGTTCTTTATGTTTAAGTAATATATTTGATTCTATTTATTTTCCTGAAATCACTGCCCTGAAATAGTACAAAGGACTAAATAATACAGGTGATATTCTCACAGTGTTAGAGCATACTACTATTATCTAGAGAATATTTTCTGTATTATTAATAGTGGAAACTTAAACACTTCCTGAAGCCATGAGAAATGAGAAGAATCTTGGGTTTACTCATTATATTTAAAATATAGGTTTGTTTTTGTTTTTGTTTTTGTTTTGAGACAAATCCTTGCTCTGTTGCCCCAGCTAGAGTGTGGTGGTCTCATCATAGCTCACTGCAACCTCAAACTCATGGGCTCAAGTGATCCTCCTGCCCCAGTTTCCCAAGTAGCTGGGACTATAGGCACTCACCACCACACCTGACTAATTTTTTCTATTTTTTGTGGAGAAAGGATCCCACTCTTGCTCAGGCTGGTCTCAAATTCCTAACCTCAAGCAATCCTCCCACCTGGGCTTCCAAAAGTGCCAGGATTATGGGCGTGAGCCACCATGGCCAGCCAAGTATGCTAAGTTTTGTAATGCTAACAGTGCAGAAAATCAAAATGGTCTTTTCAAAATAGTCTCCTGACCAATCTTCCCTTACACTTTATTTATTATATTTCCCTGCAAAATACATGGTGATTGAAAGCTATAACTTTTTCACGGTGTGCATACGTATGTATATGCTTTTATATTCAGTTCTGCTGAAAGATGACAAGGACTTACTGTTCTAAATATATTAGCATAAAATGTTTATGTTATCTATTTCTTTATTTTTTCTGTAGTTTATGGAAGCAGCTTATAACAAATAATCTCTGAGGTCTATATCAAGAAAGACAATCTTGTGTTGTATTTCTCTTATATGACACACACACACACACATACATATATATATATATACACATATATATACACATACACTTCGGTACGTAAATGTTAGAAAGAATATTTTATATTCCTCCAAAATAATAAAAAATATTCCAGAGTACAATAGGGAACACTAAGAAGGAAGTCTTCCAACAAATATTATGAGATTTTTGGAATAAATACATATTACCAAATAACCACCTTTAAAAAATCTCAAGGATTTACCCAGTGCAGTGGCATGTGCCTGCTATTCCAGCTGATTGGGAGGTTGAGTTGAAAGGATGAGTTGAGCCCAGCAGTTTGAGACCAGCCTAGGCAACAGAGTGAGACTCTGTCTCAAAAAAAAAAAAAAAAAGAAAAGAAAAGAAAAGAAAAATAAAACAAAACAAAAAAAATCCCAAAGACTTTAACCATAACTAAAAGGCCCAAATAGAGATAAAAATGTTGTCTACTCAAACCCAGGATATAGAACACAACCTTCTGCCACAAATTCTAGTGAAAACTCATCTAACACAAAACAGTGCTGGACCAACTTAAGGAAGGATGGTGATAACCAATATATAGCTCAGCTATTCATAAGCATGATGTAGTGTTACGAGAAATAAATGAAAAAGTTCCACTGGTACCTCTAGATTCTAACAAATGAAGGCTAAAACTGAGTGGGCTTTAAGGTAAAATGTGAAGGACTACATTTCTTCAAATCACAATGATAGGCAAGGCTAGAAGAGAAATCACAATTAGCTGACCTGGCCTTCTCATCAGAAAAATTGAGAGATAGAGGTAATTAGAAATAACTGTACAGAGATAAATTATATTTGACCAATGAAGTACAAAGCTTTATTAACCATGTAGCATCTTTCTAACTTAAATATTTAGCAAGGTAACTGGTTCACTCAAAACAAAAAGAAGAAACTAAACTCCAATGAAACTCAGCATCGATGGGAACAAGATACATTCCCAGCCTACTAGAACAAGTCTAATGATCATGCACACTCAGAGAAAAAAAAAAAGAGATAACCTAGACTTCATTGCCCAGAGTCCCAGTTCCTTAGACCACCAAAAGGCAACTAGAGTGCTAAACACTGAATTTATAACATTAGTTTCTAGCATCCACAATAAAAGTTTACTTAATAGTAGCTAAATATGTGTCATTCTTAAACAGTTATGCTCTGCTACATTCCTACATGTCATCTTCTCCATGGTGACTCATTGGCATTTAAAATCATCCTATGTATTTATCTTTTTTGTCATAGATCCCATACTGAAATGTAATATCCTTGAGGGTTGGTCTGTTGCTTGATTTGTTAACTTTTAGATCTCCAGAGACAAAATTAGTGTTTGGCACAGAGCAGAAACTCAATAAATAGATGCTCATTGACTGCACAGATAAACATAAAGGAGAGTCAAGGAGATTCTACTGTAGTATTTTGTGACAAATGAACTTAAACAAAATTTATACTACTTAAGCATAGGTAAACAGAAAAAAAAAACCTAAGCAAAAATTTGACAAAAGTAAAGATATGTATATTTGATGTATGTATTATATATATGAGACATATATATTGCAATTAAGGATATGGAAGAAAACATGGATTTTATGAAATTGAAATTATGATAATTAATTACATGAAAAAGACTGAAATAGAATAAGGAAATAAATTAAAGAGCAAAATAATGATAATTCAGAACTCATATACAAGCCAAAAGGAAAGAAGGAACACAGTCATCTTTTCAGAAAACCAAATCAATGGCATGGGGCAGAGACTTCAGAAAAGCACAAATAATATGCTGGAAAGCAATAAAAGAAAATATAATAGATGATAAAGTCAGCAAATATCTAACACAGAGATTTTTGATATGCCTGGAGAAGAGAACTGAACTATTAAGAAAGAAAAAACAAATTCAAAATATAAATGAAAGAAAACTTTCCTGATATGAAAGATGACATAAATCTGTATCTCCAAAAAGACTCACTGAATCTACTTGTCAGAAAAAAAAAAATAAATAGCAAAGATTGACAATTATAAATTCTATTTAAGTCATAAATTTATATTTAAAATTTATATTTTAATTTGTTATTTAATTTTTATAAAAAATATATAAATTATATTTATAACATATTTATTATCTAAGGAGCATTTAACTAGAGGAACTAGGTCTTCTATAAAGGCAAAACAATAGTCTGGCCTCAGATTTCTTTTTGGTAACTTTAGATGTGGGTAATGGAGCAGTGTCCAAAGCAGGGTACCAGTCGAGTACCTTTACCCATTCAGATTGTAATTTACATGTATTGGCAATAGAGACATTCTCAAATACACCAAGATTTGGAAGCATCACCAAGTTATCATCCTTAAAAAAAATGTATTTGAATTAAGCCTGTCAAATGAGAGATGGCTAAAAATAAAGAGCTTATAAATAGTAAAACTATTGTCCTATTCTTGAAATTTACAATCTTTATTTTGAAACTCAAAGCTGAGCAATGACTTCATTGTTCTAGTCAGTATCTGCCTTCTCTCTGATGTAGTGAATGGTTTGATCAGTAAATACCCACAGAGCAACAAGAAAAGGCAGTGGGAAGGAGAAAATTCAGCTTACAATATCTAAAAACCTCATCTCAACTGCATTTGGAGGAAAAATTTTTGGATCAAATTCTCTGCTTATAATTCTTCGGTTGATCTCTTTCTTCTACTAACTTATCTATTGATTTTTTCAGATAGTCAACATTTTGATTTCCAGTGTTTCTAGTTTTTAAATCATGCACAGTATCTTCAAAAATACTCTAGTCTTCATAAATATTATTTTTGTCTGTTTTATTAATATTAATGTTTGGTTTGGTGTCTCTCTTTCATAGTGTTGGTTTTTCTTGAATAGTCAACTATTCTTCATTATCTTCTCACGTTTGTACCGAGAATTTCTCTTTGCCTGCCTGTCTCTGGTGCTGATGAAAGACTCCTGGGAAGGGTGGGCTAGTTAACTGTGGTCCCCAAGCCCCAGGCACAGACCAGTACCAGTCCGTGGCCTGTTAGGAACTGGGCCACAGCCACTCCCCATTGCTGGCATCACCACCTGAACTCCGCCTCCCGCCCCTCCTGCCCCACTCCCAGCCCCCCGTCCTTGGAAAAATTGTCTTCCATTAAACCAGTCACTGGTGCCAAAAGAATTGGGGACTGCTGGTGTTTTTGGAATTTGGGTGCCACCTATTCCTGCTAGAATTATTTAACTAACGTGGGCTCTGTTTCTTTAGGTTTCCATATAGACTTTTACTCCTTTAAACCTGTGGGCAAACACCCCAACTACTCACTCTTCAGCCAGCTGTGAGAAAAGAAAAGGCTAACCACCCAGCTTCTCCAAGGCAGCTCACCAAGAGATCACTCTAACTTTCCTTCCCTCCACATCTCTCCATGTGCTCTGAGCTCATTTTCCCAAAATCACTCCCATCACCTCAGGACACGTTTCTTGATATTCTCTACCTTTTATCTCAGCAATTCCTCAAAATTTCTGGTTTAATGTCCTTGTTGATTGCATCTTAGCAGAGTAAGGAGTTCAAAGAAAATAGGCTAGGAGAAAAGAACTTTGGGGGAGGTGACCTTTAAACAGAGGCATGAATGAACTGAGTTATAATATGTCATGTAATATTACACAATATAATATATCTGGAAGACTAATATTCCAGGTAATTGGAATAGCAAGTACAAAATCTAGGAGATAAGAATATGCTTGGCTTGTACAAGGAATCCAGTGGGATTGGTGTGCAGTACAGTAATCATTTCTTGGTGAAAGTGAAGAGGGAAAGACCGTCACTGTGTCACAGTGTAATGAAGGTGACAAATACACACACATATACAACTGATCCAAAAGAGAATAAGATGAACATATGAAAAAGATCTTAATTACATAAGTGAATATAAGAATGTGAAAGATTAATTTTGACAAGGTAGAATAGGCAAGATTTTGTGAAAGACCTAGGAAGTGAGCTGATCTTAAAGGAAGAGATTTATTTCTTTTTTGATGTAAAAGTGTGAGTTTGTTGACCTAGCAGGATGACTTAAATCAAGGGCTCCATCATTTATAAAGTGTTGCTCTTGTCTGAGTGGTCTAAGATGTTTCAACACTATGCAGGCATTACAACTAGAGGAAAAAGGTAAGGAAAGGTGGTCAGCATTGCCCCTTTTGAATAAGGGTAGAACTTGAAAATCATGCACATCACTTCTACTTACATTCCATTAGTCAAAAATTTAGTCACATGGCCAACTTCACTGCAAATGGAGGTTTGAAAGTGCAATCTTTATTACAACTTGCACTCTACCTAGCTAGTATCTCTATTATTCTGGAAGAGGAAACAGAAAATATAAGGCAAAATTGGCAGTCTATACCAAATTTCTAAAAAGAAAATCTTCATAATTCCAATAACCAGAATATGTCAAGTATAACACTTTTTAAACTCCACTTATATATAAACTTTAACTCCATTAACCATTTAATGAATCACATTTACCTTAGGGTGATGCTAAGCCCACCTTTGATTATATTTAGCTATAGATATTATGTGAAACATTATTTGACTAGTTGAATTACTGGGCTAACAGATTGTAACATAAATTCTTTGAATTAAGTAGACATTCTACATCCAAACAACAAATACTTCATAGGTTATCTGTCAGATTCCAAATTATATCAACTAAAATTTTTATTACTTTATTCCCCATCTCCCTCGTGGATTTTTATATTACCATTTATAAGGGTCTCTTCTATTTCAAATTTGATAGATATGCATAGTATATGAAGCAATCTATATTTATGTTCCTTGCAAAGGCCAGAAGTTGACTAAACACATCTAGAACTGCTCCTGTCAAAATGTAGTGGTACACATCATGAATACATTATTTCTGCTGCAGCATCTGCAATGCATTTGGCACAGACTGCTGCAGACTTTCAGCTGACTGCAGGAAATGGCAAATATATGCTGCTCTTTGCTCCGAGGGGAACATACTGCATAATTTTTGTGAAAGTGAAGTCTCCCAATTTGTGTTGACTGCAACAAAACGCAAAAACCAAGTATTATTTCAATAGTTGTGACTTTCTATAAATGGAAGGTCAATTTAAATACACATAAGCTAATCTGCAAGAAACATTTATTATCCTATATTATTAATGGCCTCAAAATTTAGATTATGAATGAAACTTGTCAATTTTGATTTATTAAAATAGTATTTTTGTGGTCAGAATTCAAAAAGTATCATCTACAAACATATTAATAAATGCAAATGGAAGAAGTAATTTTTAGTTTATTAAATGATGTAAATTACAGCTATTTTCTGTTACTTACATTGTGTATTTAACAACAAATATTCCCATAGTTTATAAAAATAATAGAATCAAGGAAGTGCACAGGTAAGTTTTATTTATTTTTGAGAACAAAAGCTTTGAAAATGAAGTTTAACAATCAAGAAATGATCACAGTGGAAAGCACTCCTAGAGTTCCTTGACCAGTTTATTTTGGAAAAAAAATTAAAATCATCAGAAAGATAAAACATTGCTTTGACAGAAGATAATGCCATAAAAATGGAATAATCAGAGAACAATAAATTCTTGAAAATAAAAAATGTGACAACCAAAATAAAAATATCCAAAAAAACAGTTGAAAGTGTTGGAAAATAACATCACCTAGGAGGAAAATAAAAAGACAAAGACATTTTTATAGGATAAATAGGAAAAGCTAAAAAATTGAACAGTCAATGTAGAGAGTCATATATATGAATAATAGAAGTTCTTGAAAGAATAGAGAAAAGGAAGAAAGATATTAAAGAAGTAATAAAGGAAGATTGTCTAGAACAAAGGACATGAGTTTCTGCATTGATAAGACCCAGAGAGGGTGTAACACATTAAATAAAATGATTCATACCAAGTCAGTATTATAAAATTTCAAAATACCAAGAATTCAGAAATTGGATACTGAAAAGAGTTTAAAAACTCAGACAGGAAAAATAGGTCACATACAAAGGAATAAGCAGGAAAAATGTCATTGGACTTACCAAGAGCAACGCCAGGTGCTAGAAAACAATTAGCAATGCCTTAAGTATATTGACAGAAAAGGGGTTTCACCTTAAAATGTTTTATCTAACCAACTCTCAATCAATTGTGAGGGTCAAATTTTTATCATGTAAAAATAAATTAAAAATCTCTCTCATGTACCTTCTTAGGTGACCAATGAATGGTGTGCTTCAGCAAAACAAGAGAATAAACAAAGAAAGAAATAACTGGGCAACAAAGAAGGGAGGCAAAGGGAATTTCCAAAATGAAGATGAAGGAAGTCTCTAGATGACAGCTATCCACCAGGCTGGGAAACAAAAAATAAAGAGTTGTATGAAAGAAGACTGGGGGGGGGGGGCAGGGGGGAGGGTGAGAGAAAAAAGAGAAAAAAATAAAAGAGTTGAAATGATAGATCATCTGATGTTTGGCAGTATTTGTAAACATTACTGCAAAGTACTTGGCAGACTTGTTAGAGGATTTAGGAAAAAAATAGCAATTGATACATGTAACACTAAGAAAAAGGATAAAATAAGACCATCATTAGCTCTTGGTAAAATTAACTGTTCTTGTAAAAAAGTACAGTTGACCCTGGACCAACATGGGAGTTAGAGGCACCAGCCCCCTCATGCCACCCCTACACAGTCAAAAATCCATGTATAATTTTTGATTCCCTCAAAACTTAACTACTAATAGCCTACTGTTGACTGGAACCCATAATATTAATAATAATGTGAACAGTCGATTAACACATATTTTGTATGTTATTATATATGTATTACATACTGTATTCTTACAATAAAATAAGCTAGAGAAAAGAAAATGTTATTAAGAAAATAATAAGGAAGAGAAAACATTTACTATTCATTAAATGGAAGAGTGTCATCACAAAGTTCTTCATCTTTGTCGTCTTCACTTGAGCAGGCTGAGGTGAGGAAGAGGACAAGGGGCAGTTGGTCTTGCTGTCTCATGGGTGGCAGAGAGGAAAGAAAATCTGCATATAAGTGGACCCATGCAGTTCAAACCCCTGATGTTCACGGGTCAACTGTATATTTATAGTACACTACTTAGCTCAGTAATTTGCATAATCTAGTAGTATAAATGCTGAGTACTGATTTCACTAAAAGTTATGATGCAATGATGTGGTGAAAATGAGAGCAGAGATGTTAGTTCATCCAAACTCTTAACTATTATAACAGAAAATTTAATAGAGTCTGTCAAAATTAGTAAATCAATAAAGAGCAAATTATGTATAGTATTTGGAAATATGAATGTAAATACCAGAAGCAGCAACTAAAAATTGGAAAGTGGCTAGGAAACATGAGCAAAAGATAGAGAGCAAGTACTGGACATGGTTATTTTTTAATATAAGGATAACTATTTTATTATATGAGCAGGATTTAATAATGTGCAAGTAGAAAACAAATTGATGCCTCTACTGCTCTTTCAAATATATCTGCAGTCTTTTTTTTTTCCTTTATCACTTGAGTACAATTTCTAATATGTACAATAACTATTTCAGGTTTTTCTCAGACAATAAAGTGCTCTCTGGTCATTTGTAGACCTAAGCAAAGCAACTACATTGTCCAAACTCAGGTCATAATTGCAGAGATCCATAGTCTTTCCCATTTTAAAGATTTTCCCCCATCCTGGCCGAGGATTGTTTTAGCGTGGGAAGCCAACATTGAAGGCTGGGGCTGTTAATTGAAGGGAATGGACGGCTTCTTCTCTGTTTAGTGGTTTTCTGTTTCCCTAATTCTCTGATTTCTTTCTCTTGTGGTTGAGAGCACTTCTGTGGGTTTCTCAGGCATACTTTTTCTGAGGCACCCTTAATTGAAGCTTGTTTGCTGGGGACAATAATGGCTCTCTGCTGATTACCTATCCTCTTAGGATGGTACCCTCAGTTTCTGAACCCAATAATTACAACTTTAGCCTTTAAGATATACAATTTTAATTCAGCTTTAGGCCATGCTCATCTTATGGGTCAATGGGCTCTCTGGAAAAGTTTACATCCCTGCCATAAAAAGTGGAAATGGCAGCCTCATTCCAATCAGCCCTTTCCTTTTGCTCTGCTCCCAGGCAGGCAAATCCAACCACTAATTTTCACTTTTAGTCTTCCCAGATGTGAATCACTTATCAGTTTTCATGTCCCTTTAAAATCTAAGAGTTATGTGCAAGTTATCAGAGCGATCTTAAGACTCATCTCAGATGTCTTGAGATGAGAGGGAGGCCTCCCTTCACCTCCACTCTGTAGAGGTCAAAACCATATAGAACATGACAATACCCTCCAGGAATCTTCTCTTCCCCCTCTTCAGCTTCCCATCTTACTGCTGGATGTGAGTGATCATCAAGGCTGGAAGAATATTTCACAATTGCTTAGTCTATACAACACAGGTCTACAAGTGACTAGCTTCAGAGCACAGGGGTGTTTGGCAACTACTGTTTGGTTTCTGACTTTCAGAAATCAGCTAAAACTAAAAAAGAAATCTCTTTTAATCATCCTGTTGTTTTAGCTTTTTAGTATAATTTCTTGAACTATGTGCATTTTTATTTGGATAAAAAGATCAATTTTTCTAAAAAAGAGGAAAAGTAATGAGATACCACAATATAAGCTAAGTAATAACCCTGACATTTTTTTTGTCAGGTTTCCTAGTAAAGGAAGACTTGACATGCCATCATGAAGCAGTAAAGCTTCAGGTAAGATTCATGGATCTGATCTGCAAAAGTCACAAACTCAAATGCCCACAAGAACCATACAGATAATACACATGTATGAAGTAATGTAACTGTGCTATAATATGAAATATATTTGGTCTTTGTCCCCAGTTACTGGCACAGAGCTACTAAAATCCTTAGAATTTCCTAAGTCATAGGAGTGTCTACTATTTTCATAACAAGCCACTTTAGATCATACCTGAGTTTATACTAAGGAAGGGACTTAGGGTGGGACCCCAAGATAACCTCAGGATGGAGCTGGTCACCAGAAAGACCAAGTGATTAGAGGGTTGGAACTTTCAGCTTCACAGGACCCCTTGGGAGGTGAGAGAGTCTAGAGAGTAAGCTTTATAAAAACTCTTGAATAAGGAGATTTGGACAGCTTTTGGGTTAGTGAACACACACACTGGCTGGAAGGATGGTGGGCCCAGAGAGGTCGTAGAAGGATGGTGGGCCCAGAGAGGTCGTGGAAGCTCTGCACCCACACCCCCATACCTTGACCTATGCATCTCCTTCTTCTGGCTGTTCCTAAGTTGTGTCCTTTATAAGAGACTGGTAAACATAAGTAAAGTGTTTCTCTGAGTTCCAGGAACCATTCTAGCAACTTATCAAATCTGAGGACAGGGTTCAGGAAACTCCCAATTTATAGCCAGTGGGTGAGAACTAAGGAAGGCCCGGTACTTGTGACTGGTATCTGAAGTAGAGGCAGTCTCGTGGGACTGAACCTTTAAATCTAAGGAATCTGACAATAACTCCAGGCTGTTAGTGTCAGAATTGAATCAAATGATTGGACACTCAGCTGGTGTCACAGATTATTTGGTGTCAGAAAACACCCCCGAGTAACCTCCACAAAAACCACAGGAGTATGTTTGCTGAAGTATGTCAACCAGTGTCAGAAAGATGAGAGTTAGTGGTAGGGACTTTGAGAGTTTGGATAGTCTAAATCAGGCAGCTAATACTCAGTTTCAGCTAATTACCAGGCAATGATTTTAAATATTGCAATTTCAAAAAAAAACTCATTTTATGTGGACTCTCTTAAAAAAAATTGACAACTAATTTTTAAAAACCCAAAAAATTTCTAAAACAAACAAATTTGTCTGTCAACCATATTTAGCACTTAGGCAACCTCTGGACTGCAGAATTCTTTACACAATGTCTATTGTGTATAATCACTGCTGTTAAATAGGTGCCTTATCTCCCATAGTACCCTATAACTTTCTCTAAGATTATTAGCTCTAGATTATAGAACCAACAAAGCCAAGGTCAATAATTTAGTCCATTCAATCATTTAACAAATATTTATTGAGTTCCAATTATATACAAGGTACTATACACTACAAAAAAATAAGACAATGCAAAGATCAATGACAATAAAATGTTCCTTTGTGTAAATATTAGAGTCAGAATCTTGAATCAAATAGTTAATGTATCATAGATCAAGTGGATCAAAAGTAAAGATTTGCAAGAAATGAAAAGCCATTAAGGAAAAGTCACTAATAAAATTAAAGTATAATCTTGACCTAAATATAGTATGGAAAGACTAGATTCTCATACAGCAAAGATCCATCATGCTGTTGGTGACAATTTCTTTTATTACTACTATTGGAATTGGGTACAAACAGAGACACAGTCTCTTTTTTTTTTTTTTTTTTTTTTTTTTTTTTTGTTGAGACAGAGTCTCACTTTGTTGCCCAGGCTAGAGTGAGTGCCGTGGCGTCAGCTTAGCTCACAGCAACCTCAAACTCCTGGGCTTAAGCGATCCTACTGCCTCAGCCTCCCGAGTAGCTGGGACTACAGGCATGCGCCACTATGCCCGGCTAATTTTTTCTATATAGATTTTTAGGTGTCCATATAATGTCTTTCTATTTTTAGTAGAGACGGGGTCTCGCTCAGGCTGGTCTCGAACTCCTGACCTTGAGCAATCCACCCGCCTCGGCCTCCCAGAGTGCTAGGATTACAGGCGTGAGCCACCGCGCCCGGCGACACAGTCTCTTTTAATAAGCCATGGAATCAAGAACTTCTTATATATCTTTCAGAAGCCTATACCTCTCAGTCTTTCTGTTGCAGGAGGCAAACAAGTACCTCTAAATGAAACCGCCTCTGTACCTGGGAACCAACAGCCTGTTTACTTGATCAAATCAGAGTACCAATTTTAAAGTTTTTCTTAGCTTTCCCTGTGTTTCTAGGAATATGGAGAAAAATTAAATATGAATCCCTTCAATTCACATGTGCAGGCACATACACACACACACCCATTTAAAAGACATTTGTCGCTTTCATAAATTTTTCATTGTTGTACCTTTCAATATTTTAATTTCTCATTTGTTTTCATGTTTTTCATTCATGATGTTCAAATAAAAATATGACTAAGCATCAGGAAGTTATTTGTAGATAGTCAACGCACATTTTCTATTTTTAATAGTAGTTTTTTCCAAGTTTATTATCTCAAATAATGTAAAGAAATATAACCACTAGAACCTCAGTAGACAGAAAAGTAAAGGCTTGCATATCTGGATCATTTTCTCCTTTTCTCCAGCTATTCAACTTCCCTGCATTGCTTCCTAACCTATTGTGGCAGATGCTCTCAGGGCTCTCCCCATATTCACTCAGACCCTTTTACCTATTTCCCACATATCAGCTGCTGGTGTGCTTTTCCTCCCAAGAGCTGGAAGTTAGCATCCATGGATCTTTATTTTCAGATTGGCCTCAGGTGCTGGAACTAGCTTTGACTGAGCACCAGAAAGGCCAGAAGTGCTCCCTCTATCAACCACACCCCAGTCTCAGTGGGCAGCCCCTAACCAATGACTGATGTGTACAGTAGCTGAAAAGCTCCTGCTTTCTTGCCCCGTCAACTTTAATAACAAACAGAAAGAGGCTCTCTAAAAGAAAATGATGTTTATTCAGGGATAGGGCATTGCAATGGGAATATGAATGCCATAGTAAGCTATGTACATATTCAGGGGTGTAAAGGAAGACAAAGGTTTTTAAAAGAAAAATGAAGAGGATTTCATGATTGGTTTGAGATAATTATCCTTGATTACAAGGATCAATAACAAGGGTGGCGCTAGTTTGAGGTTGGACAGGCCGTTGCTGGGCAGATGTCCCTGCAAAAGTATTTTTTGGTGTGTAAAGTTGTGATGGCCTTCGTGCAAGGGTGTGGTTTTTGCAGATTCTTTTTTTTTTTTTTTTTTTTGAGACAAAGTCTCATTCTGTTGCCCAGGCTGGAGTGCCATGGCATCATCCTAGCTCACAGCAACCTTAAACTCCTGAGTTCAAGCAATCCTCTTGCCTCAGCCTCCCCAGTAGCTGGGACTACAGGTGCATGCCACCCTGCCCAGCTAATATTTTCTGTTTTTAGTTGCCCGGCTAATTTTTTTTTTTTCTTCTATTTTTAGTAGAGACAGGGTCTTGCTCTTGCTCAGGATGGTCTTAAACTCCTGACCACAAGTGATCCTCCCACCTCAGCCTCCCAGAGTGCTAGGATTACAGGCATGAGCCACTGCGCCTGGCCGCAGATTCTTTTTAGATAGTTCTTGTTACAGGTATATGTGCATGAGAACCCTCCCTTCATGGCTTTTCCTGGCTCTGTTTGTAAGGTTTTTTATTTTATCTTTTCTAAAACATAAGTGATTTCATTTTGATTCTGACAACTTTCACATTTCTCCTTTTTGATCAAGATCTTTCTCCAAATGCATCATTGCTCAATCATCCTGTGGTTATTTTTTGATGTCCGTCGGTGCTGGGATGGACCTCTCCCACATTGCTGATGTGGTCCCACGTTAGAGGGAATGATTAGTGACTAGGAGTTGGTGTTGAGACCCTTTTAGCCACATTTGAGCAACAGGGGAGTGTTGAAGGGAGTGACTTTCAGGCTAAGTCTACCTGGAGTCCATTGTTAAGTTCAATTTTGTCTGTTCCATAGCCATTTGCTATCATCTCAAAGTGCTGGGCCAGCATATTCTGTTAAGAGTTATATTTCTGCAGAAATTACAAAGTAGCAAAGTTTGAAAAGGGAAAATAAAAAGTAAAATTAATAGTAATCTGATAACTCCAGTTTGTATAATTGTCTTGAGTTATGAATCTAGGCTTAAAGACAACCAATTATATAAATCCAATGACCCATGGGGAATTAGGTGACACATGTTATAACCACGTGTGATTTTTTTTTTTTTAAATTTTGTGTGTATGAGTCTTAACTTCCCCAGAGGAATTTATCTAGGTATAGCATATATTATTAGCAATTGCACTGGCATTTCATTATTTAACTAATAGATACTAAAGAATCTCTTAAGTCAGGTTCTGTCAAGTTATTAGGACAAGCTACGTATTATGAAATTTCAATTATACCATTATCCTACCAAGTGGAAAAGGTAGCATTAAGGGTGTTAGGAATCTCATTATAATATAGAGTCTTATTCCAACATCTTGGGAAAAGCTGCCTACAATGTAAAACTGTCAACTTCTCACCTTGGTTTGCAGTTTGAATGTCTCTGGTGATGGCATCAGGTGGTTTGGTGAACTTTCTATGTGATCCATACATCAGGCATGAGACATTTTCCTCGTGATTCATCTAGTTTCAGCTTATTGGGCTTCAGGAACAAAGAAATTCCCATTTTTAATAATTCTGCGGACAAAAGTTGGATAGGAAGAATCTAGAAAAATTCAGCACCTAGTCTAGTCTGTAAGTAGATAACAAGAACTCAAAAATAGTGCACAAAGCTACAATCTAATAATAGGTATATTACAGCTTTTCTTCAGAAAAGTAACTTTTTCTCTCTTCATTGATCATATAGGAAACTTAGACTTAAAAACCTCTTGAGGCCAGGAAACCAAAACAAGGCAGTCTTAAGGTTCCTGGGCCTGTAAGAAGTGACAATTTTTATTGACTCAGTGTGAGGCTGGTATCCCTTGAAGCCAGGAATTTTATGAACATTTTTAAATAATGACATTACAGTCAAAGCCTTGATAATATATAACCAATGTTTCCAATTGTATCCTGTTATAAAGAAATAGCTGACTTTTACTGGATTTATGTACACAATTATATTGTCATAAAAAGCAAGAATACTCATGAATAGTCTCCAAATTTTGGAGGGATCAACTAGGGAGAAAAAGAAAATATTTCCACCATTGTTCATAAAAGTATACTTTACCAAATTTCTGTAGACTACAAATGGCTTAAGGGAGAAAATTTTCTCAAAGCTGAGAAACAAAACGTTTAACTAACGAATCAATAATGTTTCAAATAAAAGTTATGAAAATATTATCTTCATTATTACTTAATCTCATGTAATTAATTTTTATTTTATTTGATCTTGGACTTTTAAAGAAGGGCCACATGCCAGGTCACAGTGCACCTCACAAAGGGTCACATGCACTGGGGGCAGGTTATAAGGGATGGCGAATCTTGGTGTCAGGAAGTCTGCCCAGGGGTCCTCAGAATCTCAGCTCCTTTGTCTTGAAAAAAATCCACATTTGTGGGAAACAACTCAAAAGGTAAAGCAGTTAGTTAAGTAAAGGATTATATAGAAGCCATTGAAATTTCTTCAATGAGGGGGCCAGTTACAAAATACAGAATAATTAAATCTCAGTGATAATGGCTATTTTAAACTTTCCAATTTAAAATAAACAAACATTTTATTTTGTTAAATTTCATGACTTTACTCTTTATAATTTCAATATGTTGAGAAGAATTATAGCATATTTGAGAAGTTGCTAATGTTGGGTCAGCAGTCTGAAATGTCGGTTCTTGGTGTGCTCTTGTATGAAGAATGACCAGACAAATCAAAAGCAAAGTCACACAAAACAAGATTTATTGAAGAGAGAAAGACAGGATTATAAAGCAAGAGGAAGATACAGGTTTACAGAGCAAGAGCAAGATACATTTGCCACAGATGACGCTTGGACCCCTTGTCATAACAAAAAGGCCTTGGTCACAGTCTGGAGTCTTGTTTTATGGTCTCTGGATTGGGACCTTCTCATGGTTCAGACATCACCATGGAACCACTTTGATGGACAGTTGGGAGTTATATGACCTGACTCTTACAGCGCACTTGGATCTCCCATGAGCTCCCCTGAAAGCCCATTTGGGGGGATGAACTGCAATGTCGAGTTAAGCTAATGACATGATAATTAGCCTTAGGTTGTCCTAGGTCACCTTCCAGACCCCGTCGTATCTGTGCTGCTTGGACCACAGGCTAGAGAATCCTCTGCATTCTTTCGCAGGTGGCAGGCTAAGTTCTGATTGGCAGATTCGTAGGGTGTTCCCTTCTCCCCGAGATGTAGCAGTTGCTAGGGGTTCCCAGCTTTGTCCCCAGGAGGGGCTGGAGGTCCCTGGCTATCTATCTGACACTAACACAGGATTTGAGTTTTGGTTCTATGTTTTGAATTTATTTCATCTTTGAAATAAGGAAGAAGAACTAGATTTTCTCTAATTTTGCTTCTAACTCTTGCATTCATAAATAGAAAACTGATCTCAGAATGGTATTTCCTATAGCTTAATTCTATATATTAAAAAGTCCAAAGGTATCTGAATTTGTACACTAAAACATTTTCATATATAGAGAGTACATGTGTGTATACATACACACATACCTAGAGACATACACATATACTAATTTAGATAATGTATTACTTAAACAAATAGACTTCTCTATGTCAGATGAATGACTGCAGGCTAAATTTTCCCAGCCAAAGTTGGAATAAATCTGCTAAAAGCATAAAGTTTCATTGGTATTCTAAAAGGAAATAATACAAGACAGCTGTGTGGTTTTTACATACCAATTATGGTTCCCCTCTTTGAGTCATGTCAACTTAAAGTGAAAAATGAGTTTAGCTTCTTGACAAAGAGCATGTAAACACCAGACATTAATTTTTCTTTTCTGCTATATATTATAGTTTTGGTGAAAGCAGTTACTTACCATGTATTTACCTTGACCCAAGGGCTTTGGCCACATATTGATCTCAGAACCCATAAACCAGACACAGAACATAAAATAATGACAGAAATTCTAGCTTTTATCTGATACAACTTTGATATTTTATAACACTCATTGAGGGTAATGAGTCAAACGTTCAATATACAGAATAATACTCAGGTTGTCTGGAAAGTCTCACCTGAACTGAGAAGCAGCCTTATGAAAGAAAGAACTATGTATTTGGACTTAAGTCTCAGCTAATCATCCTGTTTATATCTGTGGCATGAGGTTATTTCATTCCATCTTATCCTTGGTTTCCTCATCTATAAAAAGAGGGTGAAGATGATGCTTACCAAGCAGGGCGGTTGTTATGAAATCTCTAATAAGCTAAAAATGTATAATCTTCCTAGTAAATGAATGCAGTAGATGACTATGGGTCTCTCTCCTAAGTACTAGATCTGTACATCCACCAGCTGTCCAACAATGAAACCAAAATTAATGGTGTTAACTAAGCACTTACTATGTGTCAAAATTTTTAAAAAAATGAATAGACTACCTACGTAATGGCAGATCGAGTTGTCATGGAAAAATCTCCTTCTTAAATATACAGACTATTTTATGAAATATGGCAATTTAAAAATATATAGCCTCAAATAGAAAAGATGAAAAACCCCAGATGGCAGAAAAGTAACTAAATGCCATTTCATTAAAGCCATTTGTTGATGCTGTGGTAATTTAGGGATATGTTGTACCAGATATAATCCCTACAGTTTAGGCTTTGTGATTCTAACAAATAACAGGAAGTAGGTGATGAGGCTGTGATAGGACCACCAGGTTCTTTTGCCCATTGCGCAGTATCAGACCAATACACTGAGACAGCAGGGATTGCAGCAGAGAAAGAGTTTAATAATCACTGGGCAGCCTAATGAGAGATGGAAGGAACCCCTCAAATCTGTTTCCCTGAAGAGTTCCGGGCTGGAGT
This sequence comes from Eulemur rufifrons, assembly GCF_041146395.1. NCBI lineage: Eukaryota > Metazoa > Chordata > Mammalia > Primates > Lemuridae > Eulemur > Eulemur rufifrons. Next base: position 53,186,745 of record NC_090990.1, read on the forward strand.
TTGTAAGGGAATCAGCATAGCTGATTGGCTAGATCAGAGGGGGAGTGAAATTTTAGGAGTGCAGAAACTGCATTCTTGCACTTGAGTCTGTTCCTTGGCAGGGGTCACAGGACCAGCTGGTGTCAGTGAGTCCAATGGAACACAGGGTCTGGAAAATATCTTAGAAAACAGTCTTAGGTTTGAAATTGAAAATGTTATCCATAGGAGCGATTAAGGTAAGTTATAGGACTTTGTGATAAAAGGCTACGTGAGTCTTAAGCAGTAAATAGCTATAAGGGAAAGGGCTATGGAGAAAGAGCTGGTTAATATGTAGCTGTGTTTTTTCAAGACTTATGCTCTTGTTAAAATCCCAGCAACTTGGTTTTAATTAGTTTTATGAGGATTCAAAACTTTTGAATTATAGTAAAGTGAGGATCTAGAACTCGGATACTTATACTAAGGTGATACCCTGAAAGAGCTCATTACTGCACTAAAATGAGGAAAAGAGACCTCCTACCTCACCCCAGGTTTTGCATGGTTTGGAAGTTCATATTGACATTGTTATATGGCATAGAAATTCCAACTTTAAAGTATGAAAGTTGGCCCAAGTCCAGTAAATTTTGGGGATCCCAACTATGGGATTCCAACAGAAAGCAAAACTTTGCATTATAGAAAGTTTCACAACCCAGGATTCATGGGATGCCCACAGGCAAGAAAAATACAAACAACAAAACAAACAAAAATCTCCATAGGATGTGAGCATAGAAAAAAAACCCTGGATAAACTACTACCAATTAAGGAAACAATTCATCGAGAGGAGAGTTTGCAGAAAATATAAACAAAAGAATTCACAACTCCAGAACTAACAGGAATGTTTTGTCTCTACAGGTTTCTTGTTAAGAGTAACAACATTGGCTAGGATTTATTTTGTGTTTGCTGTGAGTCATGCACTGTTCTACCTGTTTGATATGCACTAAATTATCTAATTTTTAAAATTACATGTTCAACATTAAAACAACCTGAAACAAAAGACAGGTTGCCTATAAAGAATAATAATTAAACAGACAGTAACAATAACAGTCATAGAGACTGAAAAATATTGAACTATCTTCTTTAAAATGCTAGAAAAAAATCACTTATCAATTTAAACTTCGATACCCAAATAAATTGTGAATTAAGAATAAAGAAACAAATACATTTTAGACAAAGCCTAAAAGAGTTTACCACACATAGACACTGTTGGAAATAGCCACTAAAGCCTATATTTTACAATGGAGAAATTCAAATCTAGAAGAAAAGAATGTGATGTAACAGATAATGATAAGCCTAGTAATTGGTATTGGCAAATCTAAATAAGCATTGATTGTATAAAACAATAATAATGATGATGACTAATGTGAGGGTACAAAATCAAGTTGGAAATAAAACACTGGACATCACTATGTAAGATGCAAAGGGGAATCTAAATGTTCTAACGTCTTTATAGTTTTCTGGAGTAGGTCCGAAATATGGATTAAAAAATAAATTTTATTACGTTAAATATTCACAAAAAGAATAAACATGAAATGCATAAACTTCAAATTAGTAGAGAAGAGGAAAAGAAAATAGTTATTGTTAGGTAGATAGCAAAGGACCTCTGAGACTATCCTAGGGACAAAAATGGATGCTTTGTTTTAGTGCTCCCTTGAGCAATTGCCCCACCTGGGAAAAACAACAAGGGTTGGTCCCTGTCTTGGTGCTACCCCACCTTGGTGCTGCTCCATCTTAATCCTGCCGGGAGCAATTGCCACACCTGGGGGAAGGAGGAACCCCTGCTAATCTGCAAAAGAATGCAGGGAATCCCCAGCCCTGCAGGCCAGGCAGCCCAGGCACATGGGATTTGGAAAGTGACCTAGAGTACCCTAAGGTAGGGTAGGCAATCTGCTTACCCAGAGTTCACTGATTTCAGTGCTAATAACATCCAAAAGCAGTTACCCACTCATCCTTTTGCCTTTTCATTAGTAATATCTTTCATAGGCTCTTTCTGCCCTGCTAAATCCCATTTCCCAGGAGATCCATTCTTGGTCCTCTGCTCCTTTCTCTCTACAGTCTTTTGGCAATCTGATCCAGTCTCAGGATTCTAATCGCCATCCATACATTAACCATGCAAGCTCATCCCACCCATGAGACCACCTTTAAGCTTCAGGTGCATATATTTAAATTATAGCAGTACCAATTCATTTGGTGCCTCATAGACACAGATTCAACACCTTCCAGACTAAACTCTTTAAACTTCCCTTTTCCCACTCCACTCCCCATTGCTATCTCAATGTTCCTTCTAAGCCTAATCCCTCCCCTAGTCCTGTTGATTTTAACCTCAGCGTTTTAAAGTCTTAACCACTTACCTGGACACACAAACCCTTAAGTGACCCAAAACTTGCTCTAATTTTTCTGTCACTAGCTTCACCTTTTGAGATATTGAAGTATATTTAAGTTTCATGCCTCTATGCCTTATTTCAGGTTACTTTTTGGCCTAGAGCACTGTCCCACCTCCTGTTTGTTAACCGGGGTAACCTCTTTGAACTCTGGATATTGTTGCCTAAACCTGAATACAACACTAGGTGCCACTCTGTGCGTGGTCTACCCATTCTTCTGCCTCCCTATCAGCACTTACAGAGCCCTAAGGCAGTTATGTCCTCAAAATTCTACTCCTGGGCCATGAATCATTCTAGAATGTTCCTGCTCTTTGAAAGCAGGAGCATTATATGTCTTTTTAGCCTTAGCACCTATCACAGTGTCAATAAGAGAACGTGGTTACAAAGATTTTTTTAATTATATTGAATGTGCAAGTTAAATTGACTGATTACAAAGTTTCTGCATAGACTGTGATCTGGGGACTCCTGAATGTCCTTAAGGACTTTACAAGCAACCCAAAAGGCCAAAACTATTTTCATAATAATACCAAGACATTATTTGCTTTATTGGCTACATTGAAATTTTCACTGATGGTGCAAAAGCAATGATAGGTAAAATTGCTGGCTTTTTAGCAAGAATCAAAGCAGTGGCACCAAACTGTACTGTTTAATCATTGCATTTCACCACACACTCTTATTTTTAAAATGAAACAAAATTATAATAATAAGAATAATAATAGAATGTCAACTTCACTTAAAAATGTCCCTGATAAAAAATTAAGATGACTAATTTTATTAAATCTTAACCTTTGAAGACATTTCTTTTTAATACATGCTGTGTGACAAAAATGGGAAATATGCCAAAACACTTCTACTGCATAGCAACAACAAAAAATATTTGTGTCAAGAAAAGCACTTGTATGATTGTTTAAGTTGCAGTCTGAGCTAACCACTTTTTTCACAGACTATCATTTTAATTAATTAATTATTTATTTTCTAACCTGGTTCTTAGTGTGCAACCATTTTAACTTAAAAGAATGACAAATAGGCAAGCAATGGTTATTCATTCTTGGATATTTGGCACACATTTTCTCAAAAATGAATGAAGTAAGCCTGACATCTCAAGGACAACTGACAGTATTGTTGCCAGTGATAAAATCTGAGCTTTCAAGTGAAAATTAGAATTTTGGAAAACTTATGTCTGCTTCCATGAGCTTGACAGCTTTCCAATACTTAAAAACTTTTCTGATAAGATCGGTGGCAATATTAATAAATATAATTTTTATTGGTTAATGAAATACATCAACATTTGGAAGATCTGCATATATCAGAATGGATTAATGCCATTACTGTGGTAGTGGGTTAATTATAAAGGAGTAGTCCCCTGAGAAAAGGATACATTCAGCTCTCATTTTCACTGTCTCACATGCTCATTCACCTTTCCACTTTCCACCACGGATGACCCTCACGGGATGCCAGCGCCATGCTATTGAACTTCCCAGTCTCCACAACCACGAACTAAATAAATCTCTTTTTTTAATGCATTACCTAGTCTGTGATATTCTTATAACAGCAGAAAACAGACTAAGATAGCCCTCTTCAAGGTTGCATACTGCAGTCTTCTCATTATATCCTCACATGGTGGAAACAGTATAAGACAGCTCTTGAAGGTCCCTTTTACAAGGGCACTAATCCCATTCATGAGGGTTCTACCCTCATGACCTAATTATTTCCTGAAGGACTTCCTGAAACTATCACATTGAAGATTAGAATTTTAGCATACGAATTCTGGGGGGACACAAACATTTAGTCCTTTGCTGCAAGTGATCCAATTCCAGCCAATAGAAACCAGAGAAAGGTGGAAGATTCTAGAAGATTGTTTCTAACATTTAAAAGAGAATCATGAAGCGTCTTCCTTCTCATATGATGTATCTGAATATGGCTTCAATTGCTACTAGCAACCATTAAATAATATAGGTGTCTTTGAATAGGGATATAGAAAGAACTTGGGTTTTTGATGACACTGTTGAGGTAATACACAAACCAACCCTGAGACATTCTTCCCATTTGGAGTTCATATTATTTGAGCCAATGACTGTCCTTACTGTTAAGCTAATTTGAGTCATATTTTCTTATCTCTGTAGCCAAAAGCATCCTAAGTACCATAAGACAGCTATTTTTTATTATCAAATTTCCCATAAAGCAGAATATTATAGATTTTTGACCCTCATCTGTTGCTTTATTGCCATAGGGAATAATTTGCAGGGAAACTGATGTTAATGTTATTCCAGTTGTCAAGAACACCCTCCCCACCCATTTGGCTGATTGATTCAGGCCCCAGGTAAGGTCTTTTAAACTTTGGCTTTATATTTTTCATTACAATAAGAATTTATGATGCTGCACTAACAGACATGCTGTTTAGCTACAATTGCTAGTGCTTTAACAAATGCATTATTATATTTTCAGCACTTTTGAGAACGATATTTGAGAGTAATATTACACTAAACCAAGTATTACATTGATGACCATCCAAGGATGCTATTCTGTTACTAAAAATGTACACTGTTTATGTTTTGTGTATTATATTCACAGTGTGACTACAATGAGACATCAATAGACTAAAATAAAAACTAACTACATAGTTAAATTCTTTTAAAGTAGGCCCATAGAAACTCCCCTAGGAATCAGAAGAATGCTTTTGACTTCATGTAAGAAAATGTACAACTAAAAGTGACTTAAAATAGTTTTGTTTTTTTTCTATAGTAACAGAATATCTGGAGGTAGGTGACCCCAGGACTGGTTCAAGGTGAAGAATATCAGGGTTCTTGGTCAAGTTATAAGTGATTCTTTTGGCTTTCCTTCATGGTCTGAATTTGACTGCCACAGTTCCACATGAATTCCTCAACTTATAAGCAAGGGAGGTCACAATCTTTTTTATATTTCTCTTTCTTTTTTTTTTTTATCAGAAAGGAACATATTACCCCAGAAAATTATAGCAGGCTATACCTTTCATCTTATGGCAAATCCAAACCAAGCACTGCCAAAGTGTCATGGGATTATTATAAGTTAGCCCTCTTTTCCTTATAATATTGATGATCAATAGTTCTATCGAAATGAGGTTTTGTTAGTAAGTAAGAAAAGGGTAATGCCTAAACATAGGCAGCTGACAATATCTGCCCCTTACCATCTCCTAAATAATATATAATTTAACCTAGTTTCTCTTACATAGCTTTATTCTCTCCAAAATGGGAATCTACCACGTCTCACTTTGGATAATGAGTTGTTTTCACTCACTTCAGAAGACAAGCAGGTTGTCAGCACAAACCAGGAGGAATGGGAAGGACAGGTTTGAAGATTGGTGTTGCTACATATCAGTGCATGATAAAATAGGTGACTAAATCCAGTGTATTCAGCACCTGGTGATTTAACAAATAACATATTTCTTAAAAGAATGACATTTTCACATAAAAGATTAGGAATGACATCATATTAAAACAAAATGTAGGTCTCATGAAGAGTAGTACAACTATAAACCTACATTGCTAATGAATGGACAGATAGATAGTGGATAGATTTTTGTAGTGTTTTAATCTCCCTCAGAACCAGCACTAGTCCTCAGCCCAATGGCGTACGTGAGCCAAGTTCATATTAGAATTAATATCTGAACAAACTGAGGCCTTGGAGAGCAAGATTTAGAAGAAATACAAATCCCTTTGTACAAGCCATGCTTTGTCATTTCTGTCTAAATAACTCCCAGTCCCCAATTATAATACTCCAAGTTTGGTGGGCTCATCTTTCTAAGTATCTTTTAACCAGTTATCTTATATTACTCTCATAAATTAATTTACTCATTTATTTAGTCTTTTAGCACCTATTGAGAATATATTGCATGTAAAGCACTATGATAGATGTTTTAGGAACATAGTAATGTATAGAAACAGGTCCATCTGTCAATTACTTTCCCCATTCCCTAATGCTGTTCCTCAAGTTTCCAAGGTATTAAAACATCTTGCTTAAAACTTAGCAGAGAAAAGGAGGAACTTTTCATCTTAATTTTCCTGTTTACATACTTTGTCTTATTTACTCTGTGCATGGCTCTTTGTTCTAACAATGAGCACTTTATCTGCCATATTTAGAAGACACCATTATAAAAAAAGTTGTTTTAACTTATAATGTTAGCTTTACAATCATGCATATCCTCTTGTTTGCTTTCATAGTGCTATCTCCTTCATAACATTTATCACAAAAATAGTTAGATTATGGCTTGATGTCTGTCTTTCCTACTAGCCTACAGTCTGCATTAGGGCATAGTCAGAACCTGCTAGTTCATCATTTTGTTCCTAGTACAAGGAACCATTTCTTAAACATTACTGGAGCCCAGTCTGTTTTTGTTGAAGGATTGAGTGAATGAATTCACAACTCTATTCAACTTTTAACTTCATTCTCTACTAACCAGTGGTTGATTTATATTAATGCAACAAATACACATTAAGCAAAGATTGAATGAGCACATGCTACATGCCAGGCCATGGAGAGATAAAGCTCGTGATCTTAAGAAGCTTGCAGTACAGTGAAACCTATTTTATCACATTTAAAAACTTGACTCTGATTTTTAAAACCAGCAACACTAGTGCCTAATGTGGCTAATCATTCATTCATACCACATTCTCCAGACATTATTTTTCTGTCAGTATTTTAAATAAATTTGAACATAATGAAATTGCTTTAAATCAAAGCTATATGATACTTTCCTGTTAAGGTGTCAGGCAGGGAATAGAGAAGCTAGAGGGGAAAGTTTGAAAGAGGAAAGAGTCATGCAAAAGGTGAGCAAGGCCATTTATGGTGTCACCTGCGGGCAGAGTGGAAGCTGGGGAATTGAAAGCACATGTGCATGAAAAACAACTTGAACTATAAAAATAATAATCACAATTACACAGATAATTTATTTCTTCCCGAATAGTGGGATCCATAAGAATTCTTAAATAATAGTTTTAATGTGGCAATGTAGTATTTTTGTTGTTATTCTCCAATGATCCTACCCATGCTTCAAGTGCCATTTCTTCTCAGAAATCTTCAGTGATTCCTCTGGCTAACAGGAATTCTATCTACTTTGCAGAATCATTAGGAAGAGTAAAGAACGAATGCATGTGAGTGCACCTTCTGAACTGTAAATATTTAAACTATTCGTTTATTCATTCTTTATTTCAACAAATTTTGATCACCTACCGTGTGCCAGCATTCTTCCAGACACCGAACACACACTAGTTAAGAAAAAGACAAAAAAATCTCTCATGAAGTTTACTTTATAGTGGGAGAAACAAACAACAAACAAGATAAGTAAAATACATTGTATTTAGAACTAAGTGTTTAGGAGAATAAACATGAAAGAGTTATATGAAATTTGTATAAGTGGTTAAATTTATATAGGATGATCTCCTATATAAATTTACGTAGGATGGTCTCAGTGAAGGTCTCACTGAGAAAGTGATTTTTGATTAACAGTCGGTAAGTTGAACTTTATGGAAAAATGGCAAAAAAAAAAAAAAAATTATAGGCAGAGGGAAGAGAAAATACAAAATTCCCTAAAAGGGAATTGTGTTTGGAAAGTGAGGAAGCCAGTATGGCTAGAGCAAGTGAGTAAGGGGTAACAAGTAAAGTATGAGGTCAGGAGATCATGGGAGAGCAGATATGTAGATCATATAGGGACTTAGTTATCAAATGTATTAATAAGTTATTAGTAATTTTTTTTTTTTTTTGAGACAGAGTCTTGCTCTGTTGCCCTTGGTAGAGTACAGTAGCATCATTGTAGCTCACGGCAACCTCAAACTCCTGGGTTCAAGTGATCCTCTTGCCTCAGCCTCCCAACTAGCTGGGACTACAGGTACACACCATGATGCCCAACTAATTTTTCTATATTTAGTAGAGACTAATTTTTCTATTTTTGTTTGTTTGTTTTTAGTAGAAACAGGGTCTCACTCTTCCTCAGGCTGGTCTCGAACTCCTGAGCTCAAGCAGTCCTCCCGCCTTGGCCTCCCAGAGTGCTAGGATTTCAGGTGTGAGCCACCATGCCCGGACCAGTAATTTTTATAATCAACAATAAATAAATATTTCCCTACTTGACCACTCTCAGTGTACTTTAATGTTGCTTCCTTAATGGTCCTTATCATTCTTTCTTTTCTATTTATGGTTTTTCTTTTTTATTAGATCATAGGATTAGATCTTATTTGTCATTTTATATCTTACAATGTTAAACTGAACAAATTGCTGCCCATAAAATTATGAGAATAAAACCTAAATCACTGAATTGACCTTTATCGGTGTTTTCATCATAGACAAGTGACTCCATCATTACATCAGTGAAAGGAGGATTCAGTGAAATTTTACAAGTTTTATTTGTTCATAGTCCAAACACCTGATTATTGGCCCTGTACAGATGTGTACTTTTCCAAATTTTGTTTGGGACCATTAATGTTCTATAAACGTTCCCGAGATGATACATATTCATTCAATAAGTCAACAAATGCAATTCAATGACTACCATGTGCCAAGCATTCTGGGAGTGCAATGGCCAATACAATGAATATTATCTCTGTTCACGATAAACATTGTCTCTGTTCACTTATACTCCAGTGAGGAAAACAGTCATTATTTCTAGTTATAATGATTCTGATATGAAAGCGATTGCTTTTGCTTCTAAACTAAATTAATATTTAAATATGAAGGTTAATGGCAAATCATAGCTATCATTTATATAGCCATTACTATGTGCATTTTATAAGTATTATTTTATTTAATATTTATAATCTAGAAAAATCAGTATCATTCTTATTTTATAAATGAAGACACTGAGGCACTGACATAAAAAAATTGCCAAAATTCAGATAGCATTTAGCAGAACCAGAGTTTAAACCTAGATCTGCATGACCTCAGTGATTTAGTTTTAACCTCATAGACAGTGTGTTTCCAACTGGTTAATTCTTTAGTGTATTATCTGAAGCTTTATATTTATTAATTAATTTCATATGGCAAAATATGGCAGGGAGAAATACGAGGCTTGTCATGTCAGTTTCCTCTAATGTCTGAGGACTATAAATGTCTGTACAACATGCAATTACCAGGTGTTATTTGATATGCTATTGAAAATTATATGTGAGTGATCATAGTTAAAGATGGCAATAAAGAATATAAGTAGGACTCAGGACTACTTAAAGGTAGCCCAAAGATATTAAATTTTAATGAGGGCAATATCTAATTATTCTAATTAGCTGTTATTTCACGACTGTTCATATATTCCTTCATAAACACTTAATCGTTACTTAGATTAATTTTAAGAATTTAAGATATCATGTCATAAACTGACAACATATCATTTTTGAGAATGCCAAAAGTTTGCTCCTCTGTTGCATGAAGCAGAGGGAGAACTGCCAAAAACTTCAAAGGAAATGCTTTTATGTCAGTTTTATCAGGGGGTTAATAATAACTTCTCTAATAGGCACTTTGCCCCTGTGTACTATACAACAATCTGTATCTAGTCTCCACTGCCCAGGCTGCGAACAGGGCTAGAACATTTCTCATATTCTGTGGGCTATATATTCATATTCTAATGTGAGTGTTCTCCACAGGTGCACACATGCATGGCCTTCTTAGGAGCTTTAAGTTTTCCTGAGCTTTGTGAGTAGTGTAGGAAACTGTTGCTTGGGTTACCAGATAGTGGGTGATTTTCAACATAAATTAGCAAAGACTTAGAAATCTCTCCTCCTCTCCTCCCTTATGAAAAATTCTCTGACCTTCCCACTTAGAGACAGGGTCTCATTTTGTCACCGAGGCTGGAGTGCAGAGTAGCTTTTCACAGGTGTGATTACAACACCCTCCTGGGCTCAAGCCATTCTGCTGCCTCGGCCTCCCAAGTAGCTGAGATTACAGGTGCCAGCCATGTGCCCAGCTCACCCCATTTTCGAACTCATAAAATCCTTCCTGTTGTATTCATTCAGAACTGGCCATATTATGCCATAAATTTTACTACGTTTTCATATGTGTGACCCATGTGTACACTCATCATCCTCATAGGCTGACTTTTCTGACCCCACAGAAAGCTGGAATGCAGTCTTTGGAGCCATCAAATAAACAGTCTTGCAAATAAACAGTCTAAACACAATCAGTTTAGTCCATGTTGCAAAGATTTGCTGGAGTCACAGGGCAGAATCACATTTTGACATTTGACTCCTTTAATCTCACCACATGATTTTTTCCCCCAACATGCTAATTCCCTGGGATCTCTTCTATAATTCTGCACCAAATAGTGCCCAGTATCCTAGTCTCTACTTTTTTCTTTGGTTTTCTTTTCCTGGCAATTGTCAGCACTGCCATTGCCCACTTTATGTTGCAGAATAATGTATCCACTATCACCTTTAATTCTCATACCCATCCCCATTCTAGTCCTCAGGAAAAAATAATAATAATAAGCAATTCTGGAGTACCGTGAATGATCACAATGAGAGTTACAAACAATTTTGAAAGATTCCTATATATTTTACCACTCTTACTGATTTTGAAACCACCCTCACAGGGTTAACAGTACTTCTGTATAGAAATATAGTTATAATTAAGCATTAATCAGGCTGTACTTTGGACCACTTCCTTGTAGCCAAAAGTCAGGTAGTACTAGATACTGACCACTTGGATCCCCATTATTCCTATAATACAATTTCTGACATTAGAATCATAAGGCTTTTGTTGAACAATTGCTTAGGATGTTTTGCAGATCCTGAATTCCAGTAGGTCAGCTGGTGCCTACTAGTTTGAGGACCCCTACAGAGGAACCAAATCAACATGAAAATGCAATTTCTTCCTCTCCTAGTCTCATGACTTCACCCTACACTCTTCCACCAATCAATGATCTCCGCAATCCAGCCCAGTCCAAACCCCTTAAAATCCCCAACCCCAAAGTTCTCAGGGAGGCAGATTTGAGGTTTGCTCCCATCTCCTCCTTTGGGGGCCCTGTGATTAAACCTCTTTCTCTGCTGCAACCAGGTGTCTTGGCATATTGACTTGCCACACGCATTAGGCAACTAACCTATTATGGTTACAGTTTGCAGTTTGAACATACTTCAAGGGATTGTACTGTACTTCTGTAGGTCATCCATAGTTATTTGTACTAGATAAACACTCTAATATAGGTTGTTTAGTTTATTTCTCTAAAATATAGGAGCTGTGAGAGTAAATTATTAAAAGGAAGATTTCCTTCTCTCTGATGCTTCTGGAAAAAGATGTGTCAGGTTTTATGTTACTGGAAGGAGACAATCCAGTAACCCATTTTTGTCAGGAATTTTTCAAACACATATGTGAACTCACTGGACTTCAGTCTCCTGGAGGCTAGAGACTTGGTCTATTTCATCTTCATTGTGGAAGGTCATGGGAATTGAAAAACAAGGGTTACTAGACAATGGTGGATGGGGCTTATGAAAGACAAGGTGAAGATAAGCTATGGTGTGAGGAGAGTAGAGCAAGGGATGGGGAAACAGGGGTAAGCACATGTTCTGCCCATGTTTAAGAGCTTATCTATGTTGCACTCTGATTTACCTTGCCTGAGTGATAAGTTATGCAAATTTGAGGCAAAAAAGCTTTGGACTCTTGTGGTAAAATCATTAGGGAACAGCTGTCTGGAGGTGGTACATAGGAGAGCAGCTGGCTGGAGGTGGAAATAATGGACTCCTTCTTGGGGGAAAAAAAAAACAAATTCAAAATGAAGTCTACCTTCTGGATACAAAGAAATTCTCAGCATCACACTGGGGTAGGATACCAGATATTTGCATCAACTGTATGGACTGTAGAATAAATTGCATCATGTGGCTGACGTTTTTTGACCTTCTTCCTATTCTCTAAGAGACTCAAATGCCTAAGCCAGTCCCTGCACTCAGGAAGTCTTATTATGGTAATGTATATTTTTCATTGCATTTAAAGTATTTTGTGCATAGATACTCATTAAATAGGTTGCACACTCAGTAGAAGTAGAATTTGAAAACAGAATTCAAAAGACTTCAATTTTGTAGTCATTTTTATAGAAATCAGCTAATGGCCTATAATTTCAAAGAAATAGGCATATAATGAGCATAAGAAAAACTATGGTGAAAGGATAAATAAAAAGGAATTTTTACTTAAATAATCTTGGTATAGATTATAGTTACAAAGATATTTGAGCACACATTGTGAGTAATATAAGCAGGCAGTTCAATTTTAAATTAAGTTTTTAATGTAATAGCTCTGCTACCTTTATAAAGTTTTGATTTATTTCCAGGGAAGTAAAACAATCTCTTTAAATTTAATGTTAGCATAAGCATGGAAATCTTAAATTAACCAGGTGTGCTCTTTAGAAAAACAGGAATACTTCTAGATGTTTTTCAAGATATATAATACATAAAGGTTAAATACCAATGGTAAAATCTTCCTGGTCTTTTTAGGTATGCATTTAACATTATAAAATACCCTGTTAGGCTTTAGAAGATAGTGTCTGCATACTGATCCAGTAGCTGTTTATGTAAAAAAAGTAAAAACCATCATTCAGTGGTTTAATACTACAAATAAATTGCATTCATAATGATTTTTTCATTATCTATTCATTCTTAAAATTACCATATTCTTATTTATTATTTTAAAATGCTTTGTAGTACATAGAGAAACTATTGTAGAGAAGCAGATACTATTAATTTTTATTTGAAATCAAATAACTGACAGTGAACTGTATTTAATTTTCTTTTCATATGCAGGAAAAAATACACTAAGTAACTTGAGCTCAGAGATACTGGTTTATGGCATTTTCAAGCCATGGAATTAAGAAAATGTTATTGAGTTGAAGATTACACAATGTGAACTGCCAGTGTCTGACAGGAAGAATAAAGTTATCAAAAACCCTTTGGTAGTAGTATCTATGTAATGCCAAATTCCTGTCTGAACACTAAAACATTCCTTTAACTCAACTGGGCAAAGGTTAGTTTATTGATGTGATTTAAGTCCTGAAGAATATCAGAGATTCTCTGATCTGTGACCTTTTCTTGGGAGAAATGAGGAGAAGGAGCCTGAGTGCTGGGATAGTTGGGATGTATAATGAATTGAGAAAACTTCAACATCTTTTCCTTCTAGTATTAAAGTTTCATGAGACTTAACTAAAAACTGATTTTCTATGGGAAAGATTTTGACATCTATATTGATACCCACTTTTTGGTTATTGTTTTTGCCACAGATAGAAAATATGGTAAAACAACAAAATTTTGTCCATTTACAGATAAGGTAAATCCTCTGTTTTTCAAACTTCCATAATACCATATTTCAAATTTTCATTATTGTAGATATAGAGATTAAATAAATGAAATGTTTTTGTCTATTAGATTGGGAAGATTTATCAACAGTAGTGTGAAAACAGGAATTCTGATACACAATGTTTTTTTTTTTTTTTTTTTTTTTTTTTTGAGACAGAGTCTCACTCTGTTGCCCGGGCTAGAGTGAGTGCCGTGGCGTCAGCCTAGCTCACAGCAACCTCAAACTCCTGGGCTCAAGCGATCCTCCTGTCTCAGCCTCCCGAGTAGCTGGGACTACAGGCATGCACCACCATGCCCGGCTAATTTTTTCTATATATATTTTTAGCTGTCCATATAATTCTTTCTATTTTTAGTAGAGATGGGGTCTCGCTCTTGCTCAGGCTGGTCTCAAACTCCTGAGCTCAAACGATCCGCCCACCTCGGCCTCCCAGAGAGCTAGGATTACAGGCGTGAGCCACCGCGCCCGGCCCACAATGTTTTTTTTTAATTAATCATTTTATTTATTTATTTATTTTTTAGAGACAGGGTCTCACTCTGTCACCCAGGCTACAGTACAATGACACTATCATAGATCACTGCAACCTCAAACTCCTGGGCTCAAGTGCCTCAGCCTCCTGAGTAGCTGAGACTACAGATGTGGGCCACCATACCTGGCTGATTTTTCTATTCTTTGTAGGGACAGGGTCTCACTATGTTGCCCAGTCTGGTCTTGAACTCCTGGCCTCAAGCCACCCTTCTGCCTCAGCCTCAGCCTCCCAAAGTGCTGTGATTATAGATGTGAGCTAGTACACAATTATTAAGAACATAAATTAGTTTAACATTTTGGGAAGGGAAGTTACTATCAAATTTTTGTAAATGTATACTTTTTATAATGGCAATAACATTTCTAAAAATATATTTTATAAAAATCTTCCTAAGAATGCAAAGACATATGTAAAAAAAACATTCATTACAAAATTGTTACAATAGTGAGAAATTTAGTATCCACCTAATAGTCATTAACAGGAAAGAGATTACACAAATTATGATACATATGTGCAATGGGATTCTCTGAAGCCTATAAAAATGGATTATTAGTACTAAAATAGAAGGATATTTCACAACATATTGTTTAACAAAAAGCAAGATATAAGGCAATGTATATAATAAGAACACATTTCTGAAGAATAAAATTAATAAGATAGCTGTATGTTAATATATGCTAAAAAATTCAGAAAAGTACATAATGTTTACAACTGTGATTATTTCTAGGAAAGACATTATAAAGAACTTCTATATTTTACTTTATAAAATTTCTTCAATGATTAGGATTTTAATGATAAGCATATATTACGTCTATGTCCATAAAAAAATAAAAATATAAAAACTATCAGAGAAACAATCAGGTTATTTTTATTCTTTTCTTTAACAATGCTATGTTCCTACTTGATTTTTTTCTTCTATAATTTCAATCTTATTGAATTCTCTTTTATGTCTTTATTAAAGAGTCCAAAAAGAGCTAAATTTGCTTAATTTTCTTTATGTCTTAATCTTAATTGTTAAATGAATGTTCAGAACACCTTTCATGATTCAAGTTTGTTTATACATACTGCTATCACAATCTGGAGAGAAGTTTTAAATCAAATAATTATCATTAATGCTATCCTTTAATGTGCCCTACAATAAAAAGTACATTTTATGTTTATTATCTAACTGATGGAGATAACTGCTATTTGAAAGAGATTTTTGCTTACACTGACCCTGAAAAGATATTAGAGGCATAAAAACAATAACCAAAAGTATGGGGTTTTTTTTGTTTCACTTAGAAGCTATCATTCAGTAAAGTTACCATTACATTCTTTGTAACAACATCATGGTGACAGGGCTCATTTCCACTGCTACCTCTGAAAATATCATGCCCTATAGAAAAGAAATATACAAAATGCTATTTAACCACACTAACTGTAACATTTTTGACTGCAAAAAATTCACCTCAAAAAATTGTGACATAAACAGGTAAATTAGTCCACTTTCAAGATATAGAAGGTTAAATATCATGAAAATATCTCTAGGACAAAATATCTAGAAATGCTGGATAAAAATAACAAACTACCCTTTTTAACTGTTTTGTGAACAGTGAACTTCCAGAAAAGAAGGAAAATCCATGGAGGCCAAAAAGTAAGAGAAAAGAGAAAGCCACAATTGTAAGATGTATTAAATTACAGCTCTAATGGAATTTGCCAATTTGAGTAATGTAGACTTTGTTCATGAGCAGGTAGCTGAATAGGATAGAACTCTAGCCTAAGAAAGGTAGGAGGTAACTGAGACCTCTACTTAAAGGTGGGACCCTTGAGGGACTACATTTTCACTAAATGGTTAATTTAGAAAATATCTACCTTCTGGGAAATAGGAATTATAAGGCACTCTGTCTGCTTCAACTTTCATTCTAGGTGGGGAAGAAAGCCTTTTCTAAGGATTTATAATCACAGCCATGCCCTTTTCAGCACTCAGGACTTATTTTTCTGATCTGGGAAATCCACAGCTAAAGATGAAATGATTTAGGTAGCCAGATTTCTGGAGCACTGCAAGAAACAAAACCAAATTTTTACTGGAAAGAAACAATCAATTGTTCACATCATTCCCAAAGGTAAAGTCTAACTGAAATTAGCTCACAATCCAAAAAATATACCACCAGGAGCAAAAGTCAGGAGAAAATAAATCAGCACTCCAAATTAGACTCCATGAAATTCAGATACTGGGATTCTTAAAGTATGTAATATGTGATATCTAATACACTCCTGTATCTAAAGGAGGAGATCAAAAACACAAGCAAGGAACATGATGCCTTCAGAAAAGATAGGAAAATTTTGATATATAATGAACTAGAACTTCTTGAAATTATAAATCTAATTAGTGACATTAAAAACTCATTGGTAGGTTAAACATCACATTAGATATTCCAGAGAGAATTAGTCAATGGAAAGATAAGGGTCATAAATTTATACAAAATGTATCACAGAGAGACAAATAGAGAAAATTATGAGAGAGAGGTTGAGCGATATGAAAGATAAAATGAGAAGACAATATAAAAAATGAAGAAAAGACTATATATAAAGATAAACAAGCTGAGTTTTTATCTAAAATTAATTTTGAATCCTTAGTGGCATAAAAGGAAATGAAATAAAATAATAGGAAATAAAATGAAAAGAAATCTCATGCCTAAACACACAGTGTTCAAAGACAAAATGAAAAAATATCTCAATAACAACCAGAATGAGGGAATGATTGGTGACATATAAATTGTAATTAAACTGAGAGCAGATACTTCAACTGCACAATGAACACCAGAACCCATAGATTAACATCTTCAAAGTGCTGTCAACTATTGACTTTAAATCATATACCAGCTAACTTATTATTCAAGAATAGGTTTTAAAAAAGACATTTGCATCTAACCTAAAATTTTAGAATTTGAGGTTTTTATAGTTACTGATTATAAGATATCAGGTGAAAACTGTTGAGGAGAAAACTTTACCAAAATAAATGTTATCTTGAATCCAAGTGAATCTCTATGTGTTTCTTATTGACTAAACATTGCTTTTTCTGATTATAAAATTGAAATGGTTTTAAAGAAACAAAATTGAATGATAGCAAAGTAGTAGAACTTTTTATAAGTTATTCTTATTAATCAGTAATGTCAAGACTCCATTTTGAACTTTGATTAGATTCTATGCTAACCATCATAACTTTGGAACACAGTGAAATATTCTAGTGAAATTTATATTCTGAAAGACATTTCTTTGACCTTGAAGTAAGCAAAATAGTGAGACCTAACCAAAAAGTGATGCACTCCTGACTGTATATGATGTGCAAAGTACTACTTTCCTGCTTTTACTAAAAATAGATAATTTAATAAACTCATTAAATTGTTGAACTTAAGGTTTTGGCCACCACTATTTGACTATTTTCTCTCAGACAAATAGACTAGTAAGATTATACAGACTAGAAAATATAGAAAAACTCATAAAACAAAATTGTCAAAGTTATCAAACTTAGTATATTTTGCCACAGTCAAATTAAGTTTTAATTTTGTTTGTATTTACCACCATCATTTTCATCTAGGTTTATATGTGGTCTTACATGCCAAAAATGCAGTAATAATATTGTTATGCTGTGTCTATTCCCCCATCATTGAACGGAAAGACATTCTTTCCTAGGAATTCTCTTTCTGGAGCAAAGCAAATTCCTGACATTGTAATATAGTTGAGGTCTCTGGAGACTTGCGTTATGTAAGAAAACAATTATAGATGGGCCAACATGGCACCATGATATTTTCCATAACAAGGCACCACTCCAGCAGTGATTTGAAAAAGTAGAGCTATTAGAAGAATTTAATGGTAGCTAATTTTTTGGTTATGTATCTGGAGGTACAACAAGCACAAAGTAGAAAAAAGGCAATAAATATTCTTTTGCCCTAACTTCTAAGAAACAATAACTGGTGTGTTTATACTGACTGGTTTAGCACAGAAACAATTTAATACTAAATATGTACAGGCTCTTAGATTAAAGGATTATGTTTCCTATGGGAAGGGGGGAGTATTATATATGTTCTGGATTGTCTGCCTATGTAATCTGAGCTCTGGTCAGCTGTGCAATTTAACTTCATATATTTGCAGATCATTGGAATTTTTTCAGTAATGTATAGCTGTCATTAAAAAAAGACTTTGCTAGACAAAAATCAGTTCCTATCTTTTTAAAAAGTAGTTTATGTCTTCAAATTAATAATAATATACTGTATTGAATTTTAAGAACATACAATTTCTTAATACAATAAGATAAAATAATTTTAAAATTAGGAAAATGTTAGGTTGCTTTAACCATACAACATTAATTTTAGAGTAAAGAAATGGATTTTAAATTTTTACATAGCTCTAAAACTACCTAGAGATTGCAAAGACTTTCTCAGGAAATTTTTACACAGTAATGTGTTGGTGAACTGATCTACATCTTTTATTTAAAAAAAAAAGATATTTCATTCTTCTTGGCTGGTCATTTTACTTAGATTTTATCTAAGATAACCTTCCTGTTGGAGTAGTGGCATGATGAATTTAGTCTGGAGTTCTCATGACAGAGAATTGCCAATTTGATATAGCACTATACAGAACAAGGTCTTGTGAGATCACAATCTGTTTTTGAGAGATTTGTGGTATAAGAAAAATTTAAAAAGCTATTATGAATCTGTACCATGCTTAAGTATTAATAGCACAAGAAGAAAGGATGAAGAATTGTCAAAGACATTTTGAAGAAGAACAAGATGAGGCTCCTTGCTCTTCCTATATATCAACACTGATTATAAAGCTACAGTAATCAGGACAGTTTTCAATTTGAACAGGATAGAAATGGAACCAAATACACAGCCCCAAAATAGACCAATGAACTGATATATGATAGACCATACAGTAGTACAATCAGTTATCCCATAGGGGAAAAAAAAAGAAAAACAAACACAATTAGTCCCTACCTCACACTACACAGAGAATCAATTTCAGGTGGTTTAATATCTAAAATGTAAAAAATTAAGATTATAAGGCTTATAGAATACAATATAGAAAAACATATTTATAACCTTGGGGGTAGTAAAGTTTTTCTTAAACTATATACAAAACACATACCATAAAGGAAAATAATGATAAAGTTGATAATATTAAATTAAAGCTTCTTTTTACGAAAATACACCATATGAAGAATAAAAATCAAAGATGAGATATAACTGACAAAAGATTAGAATCCAGGATACACACACACACACACACACACACACACACAAATCAAGAAAACCCAACTGAAAATGAATGAAATATATAAATAAGCAATTCATATTGAAAATGTTATGGTAAATAAACCTAGTAAAAAGTGCTCAACCTCATAAGTAAGCAGAAAAATATGAATTTAAACCACAGTAAAGTACCATTTCACACCCCTCAGAATGGACGACATAAAAATATCTGATAATACTAAATATTGCCACAGTGTGGAAAATCCTTATAAATACTAATAGAAATGTAAACTGTTCAAAAAAATTTTATATTGAATATATTATACTTTGAAACCCAGAAATACACTGCTAGGTGGCATATAAACTAGAAAAATTCTTATACACATACATAAAGAGTATAAACAAACATGTTCATAACAGCATTAGTTATAATAGTAAACTGTCACTGGGATGTTAATATGATGAATTCCTACGATCACTTATCATCCAACAGCAAAAATTAGTCAACCAGAGTGACACACAAGAAGGTGAATCATTCTCACAAACATAATGTTGATTTTTTTTAAATCAAAATCAAGTTGCAAAAGAATACGTACTGTATAACACTTATATAAGGGTTAACTATGCAAAGCAATACAAAAAATATTGTTAGCAGTAAAACTGTACAAAATTTATGAATGTAGAAATGTACAAATAAATACTGAATTTAGAAATGAAATTACCTTAGGGAGGGGTAGACAGAAATAGAGGAATGGGAAAGGAGGCTTTAATCATATTTGTAATGTTTTCTTTCTTAAGATCCATATGGGTACATCAGTGTTCATTGTACTTAAAAAAATATTTAAATATGCAAACTACTGTCAAAAACTTACTAATTATCCAAATAAATTAAAATCCACAATGAAGAAGCATACTTTTTAGGTAGAACAGAGTGTTAATCTGAGTAGTAAATTTCACAATAATGGCCATCTAACAAATTCATATGAAGAAAAATTTTAAAGACCTACTCCTACCTCCTAGTCAGAACTTCTCTGCTGTTTTTCCAAAGCTAATTACAACCAAGCAGCATTCTTTACCTTTATGGAACCCCACTGATACTGATTCTGTCCTACTAAGCTCTACTAGTTCTGAACTTTTCAGATTTATATCTTAGTATATCAAAATTTAATACTGTTTTCTGTTTCCCAAATTACTAATATCTAATTAAGCCAATCCTGTTAAGATACTAACAACTCATAAACCTGAAAGTGTTATCCTTTCTGTAAGTTTTATTTTAATTAGGAATTGCCAAAGAGGGTATTTTTTAAGACAAGAGTGGCAATTCAGGCATCCAAAGAGAAAGATTAGGAAGATGTTTAGAACCTTTTTATTTAATATCATCATATGTCTTTTATTTTCAAATAAGGTTAGTCCTGCTTATATCCTAAGAACAGATTATCATTTCAAAGATTTAGTAGTATAAGCCAAAGGAATTGATTAACAACTTACATGATTTTATAGCATTGATGTCTACCCATTTATAGATGTAATCTGAACAGCTAATCTGTTTTAGATTATTAAGTATGAAATGCCAGATTTCTTTAAATACTAAGTTTCACAGTTGATATCTCTGACATTTCACTTTGATACTTCTTGTTTTATTTTTATTGTGAAGGTAAATTCCTAGTCTTTCAAACATATATTTTGTCTTGTGGTTATCTTTCAAATTTTTGTGAAACCATGAATAACTCAAAAATTAGTGTTATTTTTGAATATGAGTTTCGTTGTAAAACCAATGCAGCACAGACAGCTCGAAATATCAATGAAGTGTTTGGAAAGGATGTAGCTAATGAACGCACTGTACATCCATGGTTTTAGAAGTTCTGTTCTGGTGATTTTAGTCTTAAAAATGAGCCATGTGGGCAACCTAGGACCAAGGTGGATAATGATGAGCTGAAAGCTGTAGTGGAAGTGAATCCATCTCGACCTACATGTGAATTAGCAGCAAGGTTTGACATTACTACTCAACGATATTGGACCACTTGAAACAAATTGTCAAGGTAAAGCAGCTGGATAGATAGGTTCTGCATGAATTAAAGGAGATTCAGAAGAGAAATCATCTGGAAGCTTGCCTTTCTTTGCTGTCACGACATAAAGGTGAACCATTTCTACACCATATTGTTATGTGTGATGAAAAATGGATTCTTTCTGACAATCACAAATGTTCGGCACAATGGTTGGATGAAGATGAAGTGCCAAAACCACAGTCCTAAACCAAATATTCATCAAAAAAAGCTAATGGTGTCTGGAGGTCCAGCGCTGGTATTATCCACTACAGCTTCACGAAACATGGTCAATCAATTACAGCAGATGTTTACTGCAGCCAGTTGGACGAAATGAAGAGGATGCTTGCTATTAAACAGCTGAGATTGGTTAATAGAAATAGGCCAATCTTCTTACAAGACAATGCTTGACCACATGTTGCACAAACAACGCTGCTCAAACTACAGAGGCTGGACTCGGAAACTCTCTGTCATCCACTGTATTCACCAAACCTTGCACCAACTGACTACCACTTTTTCTAGGCATTGGACCACTTCTTGCTAGGAGAAATATTCAATTCTCAACAAGCCGTGGACATGGCTTTCGAGATTTCATGACCACTTGCTCTCTAGTCTTCTTTGCTGCTGGCATAAACAAGCTACCGTTAAGGTGGCAAAACTATGTCAATAGTTTAGGGGCATACTTTGATTAATTGTACTGCTTCTTGTTTGAGATATAATAATCTACACTTCTGATTCAAAATCAGACATTTCATATTTAATGACCTAAAGTGTCTTGATCAAATTTTTAAAATTGTGATTGTTTTTGATGTTGGACCTTTGCTTGAACAACAGCCAAAAGATATTTAACATTCATCTCTCTCTAATTTTGAGACAGTCATCTGCATTTCCAGAGGGTTGATGACAGAGTGACTTGGGGTTTAAAGACAGCGTCTACATTTGCATTTCAATAGTTCCATAATTCTATGAAACCACTGAAATCTTTTCAATATATGTCTCATTGCTTAAATAGTGAAGGTGGCCAAATTTTGTTCAAGATTCCTAAATCTTAGGGGAGAAAATGGGCCCCTGTATTCAAGGTCTATTCTAGAGAGAATGTCTTTCTCTTTTCCTATTTTTTATGTTAAAATCATGTTTGTTAAAACCCACAGCCACTACATCACATCTGAACATATTGAAAATCTTCTATCCATTTGGATCTTTATGAGCCAAAATCAAGATTCTAGGACAAGATAAAGGGGAAAGGAGGACATGTAGTTTGAAATTTATTGTAGCAGCACCATCAGTTTTTAATTTGGGTTCCAAAAAATATTCTTTTCCCTATAGGAAACAAGTTTCTTTTCACTTAAGAAAATAGTTTCACTTAACACAGAGAAAGTAAATTCATTGGTAGGTATGCTGCTTGTTTGTAAGGATCTGCAGTTACCCATAATTGGCTATGATTTTAAACAGAAGAATTTTTGGCAATTATTTTGATGTAAGATAAGGAATCCTGAAGTTAAAATAAGAAATTCTGGGTTCAAATTCAGGGAAACTGGGTACCTTTCTGAGATAAGCCTTTGTACCTGTCCTGTAAGTATGGATAAGGTTGTCCCCCCACATAGATTTAGGAAAAGACTAAATGAAAGAACAAACGTGAAATACTGTGTAAATTGTATTCATGATAACTGGAAACCTATAAAGGATTGTTATGATTGTATAATTGTTGTGTCAGGTTTTTCTTTAATAGATTTTTAATCTGCACCTAAAATTTTTCACATCACTCCACCCAGCTGAGACATTGAGATGTGGTAAAATGTTCACAAGGACAAAACTATAGGTGAAAAAATAGAGCTCGACAGAGGTCGATTGAAAAAATTCTTTTAACAATTTTTTTTTCACTTCCTTGTCATTTTCAGAACACTTTCTCTTTGGTGTTTTGTAACACTTTAAAAATATGGTCTGGCTTTTCAAAAGATACTTTCACTCCTTTTCCTTTCTACATGCAAATGAAAGTATGCATCAGTATTTGAAATACCGGGATGTTGTCCTTAAAAGTCAGCCCACCTTCTTGACCCAGATAAAGTGGGCAATAATCCTTCTCCTCAGTACTCTGCAGTTTAGGTGTCAGTCTTTAAAGTCTCTTCCTAGACAATCTGTAGCAGCCAGAAAAGATGATTTTGACCTTGAAGACTTTAGCATTCTAAATCTAGGAATACAATCAAGTGTGTTTTGTTTTTAGTAAACTCTGAGCTTACAATACACCCCGGAGTGGCATTTGAATGCTATGTACAGAGATTGGAGAACTAAAGGGAAGATTCTCCCCTGTAATGACGAAACAAAAAAACCTATGGTTTATGTTTCACAAAAGAATGATTCCAAGATAAGAAATCCATTTTTAAAGAGGGAATTCATTAGATGTGTTTAGAGAATAAAAGTCTAAATATAGGAGTAGCTTCATCAATATGTTTTTTAACATGTTGCTGCTTATGAGAGCTTAAGGAGAAGTGTGTGAGAAGAAAGTGTCTGTGTGTGCCTTTATGTGAGGGAGTATATCAGTGTATGTGTGGTGGGGAGTGTGTGTTCATGACAGGAGGAGGGGCAGTGAATAGATGAAGGGAAGTTGGGAAACCCCTTCTCTTTCTGCGCATTCCCAGGGCAGCAACCTCGGCCCCCCGAATGAGAAGAAGGGGACCTGAGAGCAGGCACAAGGGTTGCTGCCCTGACTGATGTGAACCCGGACCCCGCAAGCAGAGATTTTTCTCCTTGGCAGCCAACAACCTGCAGCAGGGAAGGCGGGCGGGGGAGGAAACCCCGAGGAGGCGCTCCCGGCCGCCTCTTTGCTGAGATAGCAGGAGCAGCAGCCTGCGGAGCCACGAGCGCAGCGTCACCGAGCTGGTGCGGGTGCAGGGGCGCGCAGGCCGGGAGCTGCTTCTGCCGCCCAGGCGGCCGCGCTGCAGGACGACGCGCCGTGGTGCCCGAGCGCCCTGGGCTGATCTGCGAGCAGCAGGAGCTCGCGGCCGCGAGCAGCCCGGAGCGGTGCCTCGTGCCACCTGCCTGGCGCACCGCGGGCGGCAAGAAAAACCCGGAGAGCTCAGCTTGTCGTCCTGTTCTCCAAAAGCAGCCTGTGGTGACGGAGCCAGAAGGCTAGCATTTCCATTCTCCGCCGGACTGGGATTTTTCTTCTCATAATTTGGGAGAGCCCTAGTAGAGGTCAGAGGGGCAGGCGAGGATCTCATAAGGGGGCGGAGGACTGTGAACGTGGTCACCCGCTCCTATCATTGGAAAATCTCCTTGACATTTTTCACACTTTGAAGCAACTGCAGCTAGTGTCGTCGGAAAAGGGGGTGGGAAAAAAAGAGAGGGGGCGGGGAGAGCGGGGAGACACAGCCAAGAGCCATGAGCAGCGCCTCCTCGACTGCCAATCTTGGCACCTGTGCGCCGAGCCACTGCACCGAGGAAGACCCCACTCCAGGCGAACCCCAGGCTTGAAGCCACGGACATCCAGCCCCTGGGCAGCAGGTTCTCGTCGGAGGAACCTGCAGCCTCCCACTCGGACCACCGTCACCACCGCCGCCTGCAGCCAAGGGAGCGCTCTGCCCCTCCGAACCGCCCTCTGCGCTCCGGCCCCTGGGGATCCTTGCCCAGTAGAGGCGCGGCTGCGGGCAGGGGGTGTTAACGGAGTTAGGTGCACGATTCGCCTTTCCTGCTCATCTCTTCTCCGCCCAGGATTTATTGTCTGTGGAGCCTTCTGGGGGCGGGGAGGGAGCTGCGCCTCCGCCACCGCCGCCGCTGCTGCTGCTGCGGTCGCTAGCGCGGCGCGCAGGGCAGGCGGAGGCTGGGGAGTGGACGCGCTCCTGACTCCCCCGCCGGCGCTTCGGGCTTCCCCTCGGCCGCTTCCCGCGGGAACCTCTCCAGCCGTCCACCTGAAGGGCACCGACATCATGGTCTAACGTGGCACCTGCCTGGATTTCCCTCTTCCTCCGGTTCTTCCTATCTCCTAGTCCTTCCCTCCTCCTCCTCCAAGGACCCTCGCGCCCACTCCACTGCGGACCCCTGAACACTTTAAGGAATAACCCTTGGCAGCTGCACGGCTCACGGTCTCCAAAACCTCATGGGCAGTTTCTCCCGCCGGCGATGTGAGTAGGGCACTCATGCTCCGGGGCGGAAAGGGCTGCTGGGGGCCTCGCCGCCTGCGACGGTGGGCACGCGAGGTGTGGGACCAGAGCGGCCGGCCGGGGTCGGGGGCAGGAGGGCTGGAGGCTTCGGCGCTCGCTGGGAGCTGCTCTTGCAGTGGCCCGCGGAGGCGGCGATGTGGTAGGTAGCGGGGCATTTGGAAATGGGGTGCTAGTTGGGCGGGTGCTTGGGAGCACCGAGTGGCCTGGGCTGACGAGAGACCCTAAAGGGTTACATACTGCGAAAAGGAAAGGTAGAGAGCGAGTGTTGGGCGCTGGAGCTGGGACCATTGGTCCAGCTGAGATTAGGTTTAGTTCCTCTTATTATCTTGGGTATCTCCGGTCAGCTTTTTCCCGGAGGTGTTTTAGGGATGAAGCGCTTGTTTGATCGTGACACACACACACACACACACACACACTTGTGGCAGGTTGCACTTGTCTCTTTATCTCAGAAGGTGTTGCATTACTGTCTCGATGTCTTTTTTAAAAAATACAATAAAAAGATTTTTATGTCATTGGGGATCGAAGGGAAAGGGTGGGGTTTGGGGGGATGGAGGGGACGAAGGAGCGTGAGAGACTGGAGGACGGAAAGAAGTGGGGGAGCGGTGGAGCGAAAGCTTTCCCGGGAGTCAGGGAGAACGATGCCGCCCTCCCCCTAACCTACACAACTCCTGCCCACACGTCTCCTTTGTGTGGCACGAGAAGCTGGTGAACCTGCACTATTCCCAGTCCAGTGCTGGGCCCCCTTTAGCGTCTTGCGTCCTCCTCTCCGAGTCATTAAGGATGCAGGACGTGTTTCGGATCCTACGTGGAAAGAGGGAGGGAAGCACGTTAGCATTAGGGTAATGATGGCACCTTGGCTTACAGACAATTAGATTGGCTACCAGGAGTCTCTAGTCTTACTGTTTGCAGAGTCAAGAACGGGGCGGAGGAAGGAGGGGTGTACAGATTGCCTTTTAAAATAGTGTGACTTCATAATAACGGAGATGGTTGCAAAATTGCTTCATTACACTTCTCGGCCATCAGAGCTGAATAAAGGACCCGCCTCCGCCCTCTCCTCCCATTCCTCCCTCTCTTTCTCTTCCCCACCAAGTCACAAAGCGAGCAGGTTGGGGGAGAGCGCGCAGCGCGAGGCGTAGAAGGGAAGGGGTCACTTTCACAACTCCCGGGAATTGGCTTCAAAAAGGAACCTTCTGAGTCTCCCACGTTCCTTTCGAAGTTCTCCTTCAAAAGAAATTACAAAAAGCGGAGGGGTGGGGCTGGGAATCGGTGAGACACAGGGGTCCTCCTCCTGTTCTTTTCTATTACTTTTCCGATACACTTTCGACACATCGAATTTACCTGCAGTGGTTACTGGGTTCGCAGGTAAATATATGTGTACCTGCATATGTTGAAAGGTCGCACTCCTGGCGGATGAAAAGCAATTTTATGTGAGCATATTTTAACCTCGGTAAATTTCGAAGCACAATAGAGATTTTATAGCGTGGGCGAAAAGAGTGCATTCCAGCGAAAGCAGAACACGTGATCCCTCCAACCGGAGCGATACAGTATTAGGAACTCGATTTTCTTTGTTCCAGCCTGAGCCTATGAGATGCTCAGCATCCCGGTTGCTTAAGTCCTCTTACAAAAGGAAAAAAAAATATATAAAGTTGACCAGAGTAGGCAAGAATACAGGGAAAATAAGCACAGGTAGATGGACACCTGTGAAGGGCTTGAAACCTTCTCTTCTGCCATTTCTTTTTTACCGCCCACGCTCCACCCCGCCCTTCGCCCCAGCCAGCCTCCTATTTTAAAATGAGGCATTTCACCTGGGAGAGGAGGTGGAAAAGTTCTTCTGCCCCTGCACACGTGGGTTCTCCAGCGCCTCAAAACCTGCTGCTATTCGCAACAGATTATGCCACCTCCCCAGTCCAAATGTCACGCCTCCATCCAGGAGTCGTTAAGCTGACTCTAAGGGAACCACCAGGAGATCTTTTTGCAAAAGACTTTAGTCAAGTCCCTGCTTCTTGGAAACCATTGATCTTGCAGGGCAAAGAATGAGTAGGAATGATTTTATTTTTGCTTAAGGGTCTTAGGATTAAAGTATATCGGGGGGGAGGGGTGTTTAGTGATTGCGTTTGGACTCCTTTGGTGTCTCAGGCCCCTGGAATGTCCTGAGGTCAGATTATTTATTAATTTAGTGAAGATGGAGTTTATTCCCGACCCAACATTTAGAGTTATCTGACTTGGAGACTTCTCATTTCATTTTCACTTCAGGTTTTATAATCCATCTTAATGGGTTAAAGTTTTTAAAATGTGAGCTATTTTTGTGCAATGCTGCATTGCATCATATTATACTAATATGTGGTGGTGAGGAAGGCAAAGTCAATTTCTATGACATATTATGAGGTGAGAGTTCTTTATATACTTTAAAATAATTTTGTCCAAGAAAAGATGTGTGCTTACCATGGCAACCCTTACGTTCTACATCACTTGTCCCTGCACATATGCAGCTTCAGAATTAGAAACAACTTCCTAAAGAAACAAATCTGGTCCAATTACAGTAGCCATGTTTAATTCAGAATTTTAGGGCAGCTTTAGGTGGACATTAAAATTTTATTAACTGAAATCTTATTCCACTCTAAGCTTTTAATTTTCTAATTCCTTTATAAAATACAGAACATAAGCTTAAAGTGTTTTGTGTGTCTGTATTTTTGTTTGGTTTGGATTTTTTAAATTATAAAGATATAATTTAATATTATACATTTTTTGCTTATGTAAGTCATTAAGTATATTATCTATATGGTGTTAGTTCCCAGGGGTAGTTCTTAGATCTCTCTTATTTCAGTACATGATGCATGGCAATATTTGGTATAAAAACCTGCTCTTGTTAATCATGACTTAAAACGGCCACTTTTTAGAACAGCTGAAAGCTAGATGTTAGATTTTAATGAATGTATCAAAATCACACCCATTGAGAATATAATTTTATTTTCTGAATGACTGTAGCCTCAATGTAAGAATGGATCATACATTCCATATTTGATATTTGAGCTTCATTCCATATCTAAATTAACAGAGTACACAAAGAGTAACCAACTATTGATAAATTACCATCTGAATTATTTCTAGATTTTTATTACATTTTCTTTCTTCGTATAAATTACTTCAAATATTTTTTGGAAAATTCTTTTTTTCAAACATATATACTATTTATTGAGCACAACACTTATAATAGCCACATCATTAATAAAGGACATTTGGAGTATTTTCTTGTCTCCAATAACAATGACTGCTCTGCAGAGTATCATCCACATTCTTTTGTAGCGTCATGTAAATTTGTAACATGACTTTGGGGGAACTGCTAATTCAGATCTGTGACACAGAACAGGATTTAGTTTATGACAAGCCAACTAACCATTGAGTATTTCCTACCTCCAAGGAAATATAACATTGGAGAGATTTGAGAATCTTCTGAGAACCCTGAAGTTTTCACCTTGAATCTGTTTAATCTACAGGCCACATCAGTCTTTGATAGACTTTTCAGTGTTTCCATATTAACAATGGAACTTTAATATTAAAATAGCAATTTAAACCTGTAGTGTAGCAATTACATTCTATTTTGAGGAAGCACAAAATCAGAAAGGAAATTCATAGATAGGTTTCACTTATGTCTTAAAATACTAAATTGTGAATTTTCAATGAAAACTCAAAATTAAAAGTGGCGCTATAAATCAACAATGTTTGGAACGTGGTGGCCACAAATCAATAGTATTTTTTATTTATGAGGCTTTAAACCACGTTCTGTGAATAATATTTGGATCACTAGAAATATTGATGTTGTATAGGAATAACTATAGGGAATTACCCTGAGATAGTGAAAGAAATGTAAGAAAACCTTTGGTATTTCCAGTAATAAAAGTAATCTTAAGTAATATAAATTAGTCCTTTTTAATGATATAAAAGAGATAGTAATAATTGCTAATTTGTAAGTGTAGTACATATCTAATAAGACAAAATGGTACATGAAATATGATTTGGACATTTTAGAAGAGTGTAGCAAAAACAGATTTTGATACAAATCTGTTTTTCTATAGTAATATATGTGTGTGTGTGTGTGTATGTATACTTGTGTACAGTGATGGCATATTATATTTTTAAAACATCCATTTAAATAGATCAAATATATCTATTTTCTGTCTCAGGATTAAGGAATATGCTCGGAAATCCATGAGCATCACTTGTCATCTTGCTTCCCCTACCATAGTGCCTGAACTGTAATCATAATTATAATAACACCTACCAGTTCCTAAACACCTACTAAGAATCAGGTGCTTTACTTCAAAATAATCCTGTAAGGAGCATTATTCTTACCATTTTAAAGATTAGAAAACTGAGGTTCAAAGACAGCAAGTGACATGTCTGTGTCACATAGTTGGAAAGTGATGGGCCAAAAGTTAAGCCCAGATTTTCTCCTGTGCCTTTTTCCCCATACAGTGCTCTCCATCGCATAAATTGAAGTTTGTCAGTTTCAGCTGAAAATCTGTAGATCACAGAACTTTTTTCTGATGTGCAAAGAAAAGTTATGATTTTGAGCTTGATTTTTCAAAGTGATCTACATATTTTAGAATAATATACTGTATTACTTTTGTGACCATTTAATATTGATATAGAAGATACTATTGCATAATTAATTAATGACAGAAACATTTAGTAACCTATTAGAATCTGTCATATAAAAGTACATAACAGAAGTTTTCAATAATGCAAATGTTGAGTCAATAGTGGTCATGTCTTTTCTGAAACTATGACTCACTTGATAAATAAGTCTCTGAAGAAATATCACATATGCTAATTAAATTATTAATCCTAATAGAAATATTATCATTTATCATTTAAAGACACATGGAAAAATTGTTAAATAAATTGAATAACCCAAAAGATTTTCTATGTACACTCATTTTCATTTCATTATTCACTGCTTAAAATCTGTATGTAAAATAGTATTTTACTTTATTTTACATGAAAGAAATAGTAGTTACCAGGGATAAAGTATTGAAATTTATACTAGCATTGACATGATCTGTTTAAATATTTTAACCACAAAGTAGTTGTGTACATAGTTTAAAGAATTAATTTATTGGCTTCTTAAAGATATGGTTTCTTCGGTTGTGCCAGGGAATTTTTGCTCTGCATGAAGTTTAGTAAAGTTGAAAGAAAATTTAACACCAAGGGAGAGTTATACTATACCTGAGGTAGTATCATAACAAATATGTAAAGTTAAAAACAAGGGAACTGTAGAACACCTGTGTAAGAGTGTGTGTGGTCAGATGAGGGATATAAATAAATTTTGTGGTATTCAAGAGGTAAAGTAGTATGAGAACAAGAAGCTGTTGGTTCTAATTGTTAAAAAAGGTAGCTGACCTGAAAAAAACAAACATGCTGATAGCATAAATACTGTCACTATCATTATGAGACTTTCCTAGGTAAAAAGAGAAGATGGTACTGTGAAAAGCATAAAAACAGAGCTAACAGTAGACAATATGGGACAAATAGTTGGAAAAGAGCTGTTAGATGTAATTTACTAAGAAAAAATACAGGATTTTTATGCTATTATCATATTGAAAAAGATAAGGATGCTTTCATATAGTGGCAAAATATTTTATTGATGCCTGGCTGCATTATCAAGTTATTTGATAATGGAAGGAAAAGCAAGAAATGAACCTTATTGATACAGTGCCCAAGTATTGTGAAGACATGTGTTACACCTAAAAGGTGAGTAATGGACATAAAGCTAAAATATGCCAGCAGAATTTAAAGGATTGTTGTGACACAGATGGTGTAAAAATTGCAAATAATTCGAATTCTTGAGTAGTAACTGCTTAAGTGTTCTTCATCAAGCACATTCATCATTGTAGTTCTTACCACCAGTAGGCACCTTACAGAGTTATGTAGGATGGAGATGTACCTTGGACCACATATTTTGAGCACTCATATCACATTGAATATTTACTGTCCAGTGTTATTATGAGTCAGTGTAATTCAAGACAGGAAAAAATGTTCTTCTCTATTTCAAGTGTGATTAATTTATTAAGACAATTATAAAAGCTATTATAATTAAATCAAATACCTAGTTAAACTTGGAGTGAGTGTTAAATATTAGTGATATCCTTAGGGTAATATTGTATTGTTGAACATTGGGCATACTGCACACATACACATACAGTGTAATTGTTCTATTTCACAACACACGCACACAGACATAGCTGGAATCTTACTATTTTCTGAGTTTATAATACTTCAGAGCCAGAAAGGACTTTAGAGGGTCTCATTTTATAAAAAAGGAAACCGAGGCCCTCTAAGTTTGTTTTCTTACTCAAGGTGACCCAGCTGTTAATGGCAGAAACGGCAATAGAACCAGATCTCTGGGCTCCCAATCTCTGCCAGTAACACCACACCCTTGGATTGGAGTCTTTTATACCTGAGCAAAGTGAAAGAGGGAAAGGAAACTTAATCCAATAGATCCAATTAATGTAGCCAGCCAATATGATGACACCATCCAAAGACATTTCTGTTTCATTTAATTTTGGCCTGAATTTCGTCCTGAGTTTTTATTTGACTTACATGTTTTGGACAATTGCCTTATCTTTCCACTTTGATTTGACTGTCTGGGCAGACTCTACTGCTATAAATTTAACATCTATTAAGTATTCTATTTTTAAAAAGATATCTTTATTTAAGAAATATGGAATTAATTTCCATTAATCCTGAAGCATTCTAAATGTGGATACTACATCCTTTTTTAAATATTAAATTTAAAATGTTCTTTTAAATTATTGATTTTTTAGGATAATGCCAGCTAAATAAATATTGGATGATTGAAGAAATGTTCAATTCATTTTCAATAAATGAATTCTCTTCTAAATTTGCTAATTTGGTTAAGGGCCAAGCAATGAGTTTTCTTACCAAAATACAAGAATTATTTAAAGTGATATTAGGCCTTACTATAAAGTGTTGCCTTAAATATTGATTAGGAAAGCATTCTAATTGGGAAAATAAAATATGGTTTAGTTGGAATTTGTAAAACAAACTGAGTTCTGTGAATTTTTTTGCATTACTAAGTTACATTATGTTGTCGTCGTTGTCGTTGTTTTGAGACAGAGTCTCACTCTGTTGCCCAGACTAGAATGCCCTGGCATCATCCTAGCTCACAGAAACCTCAAACCCTCCTGGGCTCAAGTGACCCTCCTGCCTCATCCTCTTTAGTAGCTGTGACTACAGGTGTTCACCACCATGGCCAGCTAATTTTTTTTTTTCCTATTCTTAGTAGTGACTGGGTCTCATTCTTGCTGAGGCTAGTCTCAAACTCTTGATGAGCTCAAGCGATCCTCCAGCCTTGGCCTCCCAGAGTGCTAGGATTACAGGCGTGAGCTAGTGCAGCCAACCACTAAGTTACATTCTGAAGAGTCTTCTGAAATAAGCTCCCTCTTCGAAATATCTGTTTACATAGATGTTATGACTTAGTTATTGTATCACAGGAAAAATTTGAAATTAATGGTTCTCATTTATGTTTTCTTAGCGCTAAAATTCTCAGTCCACATTATCTACAAGCTTTGTTTACTGGGAAACTTAGGGCAAGATGTTTTTTAACTCACTGACAAAACATATTAGCAACAATCATAAAACATTTTTGAAATTATGCAAATCTCTTAAAATATGTGTTATAAACAGATATAGAAATATTTATAATAAAAAAATTTGATTAAACAGATATACTTACACAGTCCCATCTAATACTCTTAAAAAGACAAAATAAAACTAATTAGTACAGATATAATGTTTAAAATTGAAGAGACACCATCATGAGTAAATTAGTGCATTACATATCAGCACATTAGCTATGCTTTTCATTTGTAGAATGGTTCTTATTCATGCCAGCTTTCAGTGTACTGTTCTGAGACTTGTGGGTGTGATAGAACGGAACATATTTCTGCATCTGTGAATGTAATCCCACACACCATTTTATATGACAACATCTGAATGTCCTAAGACTAAGTGTTAACAGTAAGACAAGATGTCAACCTCTACCAGTCCAGAGTTTAAATTTCCCCAATAATAATACCTGTTTTTATCTTTTACAGTATCTAATTTTATATGATGAGATGTTATTATTTAAACATGTAATATAAGGAGAAAGGGTATTTGATGTTTGTTTGCTTTTTCTGCCTTGTCATATCTAAGATTTGCTTCCTGCAGACAAAAAGCAAGTCACCAAAAGTTAAACACAGTAGACACCAAAGTGGGATATAAACAAAGGGGCCTGGGTGCAAAGATGATGTGCTTTTTTTGTACTATGGTACAGGAAGAAACAACTAGAACTGCCATGTATATTTATTTTACATATAAAAATAATAAAGTAGACAAGCTTCATTAAGAGTTAATATGTGGATTAACAGAATCACATTCTATACTGAAATCGAGTACATGCTCATTTATGAAAATATAGTGTATTAGAAAAACTAGGAAGACCAAAGATAATTAAGAATGCATTTAACTTAAAGTAAAATGTGTTGGTGAGTAAAAAATGTTAGAAAAAGATTGATATCAACAGTGGTTAAGGTCTGCTTTTCTTAAATATAAATGTATGTGTGTCAACCTCTTAGTCCCAGGAACTCTCTATTTATACATCTTACCCTAAATATACTCCCTGATCGAGACCAAGGGCACTTGTCTTCTGTAGCAACTTGCAAAGCATATATCTTCTCTACCATTTATTAATCACTGTAAATTCATCTCTGAAGACATGGTGTCATGGTGATTGCTAACTGAATAATATGCTAGTCTCTCTACAATCAGTCTTAGGGATGCACTAGTCACTCCTTTTGTTCCTACTTGTGACCAAGACAGCCCCAAACCTTAAGGGTATATCTCTTCTTTGAATGTGTAAAGTTCTCTTAATTTTTAGAAAGGGATATGTTCTTAATCTCCTTCCCCCTTTTCCTGGTAGAATGTTTTTGTATGGTCATGTGTGAAAAATAGATAGAAATGCATAAAAGAGAAAGTTGCATTTGGGTTCTGGGAATATGGATGAATACTTTCTTGTTTTAAATGTCACTTAATGGTATTAATATTATTGTTTAACAATGGATGAAATGGTATATTTTTAGTATAGAAAATAGAAATTTTATTGAGGGGCAGGGGTTATGGTCTGATGAGCCCGCATTATGAAAAGTAGTATAATAGCTTCTAGTATTTCCATTAAAAAGGAAGGCAGCAAAAAGCCCTGGATGCTACATGGGTTTTGCACTCTCCCCTTCTGGATGTGAGTCAGTGAGAAATGTCTCCTTAAACTGAGTAAAGATCATTGTTAAGATGGTGAATTCTTTTTAGAGTGCTTAGTTGAATTAAAATATATTGAATATGAATACAGTTTAATGAAACTTCAGAACTTCTTGATTATGTTCTCTACATATCTCTTTTTAAAAAACGATCAAAACTTTGAATTGTATGATTTGTGTGATCATCCAAAGATCACTTTAAATTGGTCTTGTTAGAATGCTTCAGTATATGGGCCACTCATTCCTAGAATTATTGTTTAAATAATTGTTTGTTTAAATGACTGTCTCCAAAACCAGCACATGTATAGGGACTCATTTGACTTTTTTATCCCTAGCAAACTAACTCACAGCCTAGTGCAGAAAAAATACGCATGTTTTGTGAATGAACAATTGAAAGAATGAATGGTTTCACCTATACTTCTGAATCCCTCTAAGTGACTCTTACAGCCGTTAGTGCAGTTCTCATTTTCTTCTTCTTTTCCGTTTTGAAGAACATCATAGGATTGTAGTTCCCAGCCCCTATATGAAGTTAGACACAGCCATGCGACTTGCTTTGGCCAATGCAATAGGAGCAAAGAGTGAGGAGTATCTCTTCTGAGTAGAAGTGCTTATGACCAGTGCACCATTTGCTCTTTCCTTGATGTAGCAATCGAGGAAGCATATGTCATGATGGAGCCTCCATCAGCCTGGTACCTGAACAACCACGCTAAATGCAGCCCTCCCTACACACATGCATTTGACATGTAATGTGACCAAGAATATAGTACTATAAGAAATATAGATTTGGGGAGTTGTTTCTTACGAGAGAATAACCTAGTCTTCCCTGCCTCTTAAATTTATTGAATTTTAGAAACAAATTGAAATTCTAGTGAAAATAGACTATTGAAGTTCAGTTCATGGTATCACAACTCTAGAAATGTTATATGAGCATGCCTCTAATTTAGATCCTAATATAAAAATATATATATTTTATAACTGATTAAAGTTATAATTTTTAATAATGCTATTATTTAAAAGATAATATTTTATAGATAAAAAGATTAATCCATTTGGGAAACTTTTATAGGTTTTAAGCACTTTTACTTCCTCAATTTGTAATTTTGTGCACAAGCATATTTTGATACTCTAAAAGTCTCTGAACTATGCTACTGTTCTTGTACAATTTAGTAATGGCTCCTCTGATTTTTAAACACATCAAAGAAACCAGGGTTATATATATTTTCTCATCCTATATGTTTTTGGGACAATCTTTATAATAAAAAAATCTACCATATCTATAGGAATCTGTAACTTTTTCTCTGTTGAATAAATTTTACTCAAGTTCTTATATGCATTCATTCATTCTAAAAATTTATTGTGCTACTACTTTGTGCCATGACTTGTGCTAGGCATGGCTGAATACAAATGTGGCCCCTAATTCTATGGGGATTACAGTCAAATGCACTAGATCTTAAACAAATAATCATTGTAGGGATATATAATTAAAAATTATAATAAAAGCTAAGAAGGAGAAAACTAAGCTACTGAGAGTAAATATGATAAGGATCTGAAGAGGAGAAGTAGCATCTCTGATAAACTGCTATTTCAAGAAGACCCCTAAGATGACAGGAGTTAGCTAGGCAGAGAAGGGGGCAGAAGAATTCCAGGCAGGGCAAATGGCAAATGCAAAAACCCTAAATCAGGTGTATGGAAGGGCAGTGTGATTGGAAAGAGGTTAGTGTGGCTGGGTATCAAGAGCAGGGGGAGATTGGCATGATATGAATCAGATATGAGCCAGACATCTATTGACATATTGACCAGGTTAAGAATTTAAGATATTTATCTTATCTATGCAAAGTCATTAAGCATTTTTTTAAAATATTCAATTCACTTTTTATTTATTTTTTTAAGATAGGATCTCATTCTGTTGTCCCAGCCAGAGTGCAGTGGCATCATCATAGCTCAATGCAACCTCAAACTCCTGGGCTCAAGTGATCCTCCTGCGTCAGCCTCCTAAGTAGCTGAGACTATAGGCATATGCCACCATGACTGGCTGATTTTTCTATTTTTTGTAGAAATGGGGTCTCACTCTTGCTCGGGCTAGTCTCAAACTCCTGAGTTTAAGCAATCCTCCAGCCTGAGCTTCCCAGAGTGCTAGGATTACAGATGTGAGCCACTACGCTGGGCCTCATTAAGCATTTTTAAACAGAAGAGTGGTGTGAACTAATTGACATTTTTAAATGATCATTTGGCCTGCTATGTTTACAATGCATAGAAGGCAAGAGTGAAAATAGGGATTCTTAAATTAGGAAATTAGGAGCTGTTTACATTAGGCTAGGCTAGGCAATAGATTAAGTTATCTTGGGCTAGAATTTTGGTAGTAGAAATGGAAGAGGTAGATGGAACTTAAATACATTTTATAGAACCTATTGGATTGATTTTGTAGAATCAAATTGAATTGATAGTGGGAGAAGGCTAGTGAGAGGAAGTGTGGTATTAAGGATTATTCCAAGATACCTGGCATGAGAAACTGGATACATAGTGATATCTGTTGAATAGAGAATCCAGAGAGAGAACTAGTCTATTTAAGTATTAGAACATTGACATTAATTTGAAGGAAACCGAATAACTGGCTGACATACTGAAGAAGCACGAATCAGAGCATCAATTTTTAAAAATAAACACTTATTCTTGTATAAAATTATTGAATACTTTTGTGGGGAAAATAAGTAAAGCCTCTTTTTAAGAAAACAAAAGTTTTCAAATAAATAAAAATTAGATATGCAGTAGAGTGACTCACTTTATATTGCTCTCTTGGTTTATTTTAATTATTCCTTGGCATGCAAAGAAAAAATAACTTCATACCCATTCTTTCTGAATATTAATTTCTCCCACCTTTTCTCATTATGCTTTATAGTTTGGAAAGAACGGATCACTCCTGGTCTTTTTATATTTCATTTCCTAAGATGATAAGAAGGCTGTAAAAAATTGGTAAAGTTTGTTTTAAGCAACCCACCTCAAACACTTCCTAGCCTCCTGCAGGAATGTAGCCACCAAGGGATCCATACTGCGGAATTCTCTGGGCAAAACTATACCTATTTGCAACTTGCCCCATATGTGGTCTCTTTCCTAGAGCTAGCTCTTCCTCATTAAAATTTTTTACAGCTGAATTTTGTCAGTTAAGACACTCTGTAAATTGCTGCCCAGAGAGTACATACATAAATAAAAGGATAATTTTTTAGCAATATATCCCATAAAAAAGTACCGACAATTCATGGCTTAACTGAGTAAGATAGTTATTTTACCCCTTCTTCCACTTAGCTCTTTCAGTGGTAACTGCAGTCCCAAAACATCTAACTCCACTCAGCTTGGTCCACCTAGTCTTTACTCCAGGATCCAGGCTGAAGGAGCAGCCCTTATTTGGGATGCGTTGTTCTCCTGGAAGATAGCTGGAACAAGAAGCCAAACTGACCACCTAAAGTTCAATGAGAGCTTCTGCTCACACACAGAGTATTTTATGTCCATTCACTTTCCATAGGCCAAAGAAAGTCACATAAGCAAGCCTAGCATGGCAAGGAAACAAATAGTTAAGCATCCACACTTGTATAAAGGCTCAGTGATGCCTTTAGGAACTCTGACTCTTTCCGAATCTTTTTCTACCTCTAGGGTAGCGGTTTAGCATTTATACTTTGAAAGATATTTTTTCCATCTTAACATAACTGCCTCTAAGTGGACTGGCACCAAAGAAATAGCCATAGTGAATACTAACTGTTTAGTTCCCTGAGTCTCTTTCTTGTCTTTTGTATCCTGGCCAGCATGCAGATCTGTTTAATGCAGTTGTACTTATGAATAGATTTTGATTTTTTTATTCTTTGATTAAGTTGAAATGTATTTTATAAATTTATCAAGTAAATTACCTTTGCTATGCCCTATTACCCTAGGTTATGGGGCCTTTAGAAAAAATAACATTCATCTTGAAATTTAGATTAATAGCAATTTAGTTTTAGCTTGGGGAAACAGAATTTATCTTTCAAGCACTGAAGCTTAGTTATGAAATAAAATTTTATTTTTTCTATTAAAATCTGGAGGATGTGTGGAATGTTTTGGATTTTAGGAATGGAAATACTTTGGAACTCTTAAGATAACGATCAATTCATAGAGCCTAAAATTCCTTTTAATGTTCAAAACCTTATATATTTTATTTTTGTTCAGGTCTACGGAACCTAAAACTTTGGGTTATAACAATTACTTATTGAATGAACCATATTTTCACAAATAAATTTTTTGCTTTGTTAGTAAGTAGAATTATTAAAATTGGGTGCATTTCTAATTAATTAAATTCTTCGGAAGTAAGTAGATTAGATCATTCATGTTTCTACTTCCACAGGTGTTCTTTTGAAACCAGTTGGACCCCCACTTTGAAGGGTAACACAATCACCACTAAACCAGTGGTTTTCAAACATTTTTTTAAATTATGGAATTCTTTTATCAAATGAAATATTATGAAGAACTCCAATACATAAAATGGAAACAAGACTGCTGTGTTTAAAATGACTATGTTTCATGTTCAAGAATTGTCATGCCAATGTATAATTATTTTATAATTTCTCACTTCCTTTTAAACAGAGAAATAGCTTGCCCCCAATTGGGGAAATTATATAAAAATATAGGCATTATTTGTTATTTTCAGCTACAGATTGCCAACAAACTTGGGGTTGAGCAAAGTCATTTGAATTGTTTTATGAGTACAAATAGGGTTGTATTGCATTCACTCTCAATTTTTTTTCTTTGATTGACAAAGGGTGATATTATCCACACAAAGACTCTCAGAAGGGTTCATTTTATCACACCAATTATCAGTATGTATGCCAGCCCTCTCTAAGACAGAAAAGTATTTGGGACTGCCAGTTCTGCTTCTTAATGAATATCTTCTGTGCCCGCCTAAATAGGCAAAATGGCAGAGAAAACACAACTCCAGGGAATCTAAGGCAGATGAAAAGACTCACTTTGATGAATATGGCTCGTTAGGATGGCTTTGGGTTTTGTCCTTGTCAGGGCTTGGAATCCTTTACTTCTCTCATCCTAAATATCTTGCTGAGATTGGATACATTTTTTGTGAATGTAGACTCCAGGGTGGTCACCAAAAAAACTGTTTCAGAGGCAAAGGTGGACAGAATTTGATTTCTCTGTTAACCTATAAGACAGAAATATTTGAGGGTATTTAAGAGGCCTTCTATTTTGGAAGACGTGAATTTTTATTACTTTGTATTGCCTAACCTATATTATACTTTTGCTATCTGCTACTTTGGCCTTATAGTTTTTATTTTAACAAATATCTGTCAAAATTATATTTTTCTGGCATCTGTTTTAGTGGCATGCATAGCTGAATTGCAGTAAGAT
The DNA here is from genome assembly GCF_041146395.1 of Eulemur rufifrons. Taxonomy (NCBI): domain Eukaryota; kingdom Metazoa; phylum Chordata; class Mammalia; order Primates; family Lemuridae; genus Eulemur; species Eulemur rufifrons. The sequence goes on from NC_090990.1 coordinate 53,227,076, forward strand.
CAAAGATATTAATATGAGTTTAAATTTTTTTTTCTTACTTTCTAGCTAGGTGACCTTAGCAAAGTTATTTTAACTCTATACATCATAATGTACTCATCCTTGAAGTGAACATAATAATACTCATCTCACATAAATGTTGTGATGATTAAATAATCTACTTAAGAAAACCAATCTGGTACACTATTACCTTAATGATACTTTAGATATGCAAATTGAATCACCTTACCCCCCTCTCCAATTAAAACAATTTATTGATTTACTATTTCTTTTTGGATAAAAACCAAAATTCATAATTTTTACTATAAATCCCCCAGTCCACCTATTATCTACACTCCAGCTTCACTTTCTATAGTTCCAAAAATGCTGGTGTTCTTTCAGTCTTGAAAAGCCCTTGTTTCCTACTACCTCAGGTCCTTTACATATGTTGTTCTTGTTAACTGCTCTTTTTACCTGGTTAACTCCCATTTTATCTACCTATTTCAACTGAGTGATCCTTTCCTGGGAGAAGCCTGTGCTATCATCTTCTCTGTTGACACCATATGTATAGCAGAATTCTATACACTGTTCCATACACATTCACTGAGTGTAAACTGCTGTACTGATCCATAGTTGTATCTTTCTGATTCTTTGAAATGCTTTATCTCAAGCATTTACAAAATTACTTCAAAATGAATTTGTATACAAATGGAAGGAGAAGAAACAAGGTAATATTTATTGGAGACCTACCGTCATTTCAGGAACTCATTTAGCCATGATATATGTAATCCTCACCAACTCTGTGAGCAAATAAGATTTTTAGGAAAAGACTAAAATGTATAGTCATTAAAGGTATTTTGTGCAGCTTCAAATGGAGAAGAGATGCATGTACAATTTAAAGACAAAAAAAAGTATATTTCTCTTTTGTTGAAAAGCTAGAGGATTACAGGAAATTTTTATTACATCAGGAAGGGTCCATGTTGTCGGATATTCTAATCTTTTTTTACCATTTGCGTAGATCAGGTTAAATAAAATTTAAAGCTTTTTAAAATACTATATATAATACATATCTTGCACATAGTGTAATATATTTATAAATTGAGTCACTATTATGAAAATAATTCCCATTATGTATGGAAGTATCTGTGATGCTAATACTCATTTGCAACATAAACACAAAAAGAGAAACTTTGAAAGAGGCTGCAGATGTCAAAAATAAGTTGTGGGCTATCACTGTAAACATTTCTTGGAAACACAATACGTGATAAAACACTTGCAGCCAGTTAAGTGAAGGCCACTGACCTTGTCAGAATGACACAGGCAGCCGCCGATGAGTTCAGAAAGAACTACATAAACTATAACCAAGAAATATATCCTTCTCAGATTTTTAATTAGTAAACTGTTCTGTTGTTTATCTTAAACATTGTACGAGATAATGTCTTTGGTTCCCTTATACTGCAGATGAATATCAACTACTAAAAATCTTGCTTACAAAAATGATTCTCAGAATGGAGGGACTTGTACAAATCTGTAAAGAATGAAGGTTTATTGTGGACTTAAATCTACTATTGTTAAATAGTGGAGGTCCTAAGAGCTGGTCTGACACTCAGCCAACTTTACTATCTCCAGTTATGTTGGAGGATCAATCAAAATGCCAAAATAAAATTAATTGATTTAAATTTTTGTCCATTTAAAATATTGACCTACTCAAAATGTTTTTCTTTCCTTTTCCCTCCTTCCGTATGTGTAAGTACTTAAACATTATGGTAATTGGTCTCTCTGACTTTAATCTCCCTCACCCATCTGTCAAATTAATTTTTGCGAATGCTTTCTTTGCAGAATTAATTTTCCTTTTCAGAGGTCCCCAGTAGTTTACCCCAGCTTATAAAAAGTCTCAATTTCTTAAATTGACCTTCACAAGCCTTCAAATTCTACTTTATAACTTCTCAAACTTATTCTTTGCTCTTTCTTTATACAAAAGTTACACTTCATGTACACTGAGCTGAGTTCTCCAAAGAGACCTTGTTATATATTCACTCCAAAGAGACATTGTGTTGCAGTGGGCAGGACGCTCACTGTGGAGACCCACGCATATCTGGTTCTGTTGTTCACCAGTAAGCTGTAAGTTTTAAAGCCAAACACATTGTCTGTTCACCTCTAATCTTCAGTTTCCTCTTCCGTAAAAAAGGAACAACTGCAATCATAATTATAAGCGCTCTCATAAGATTGCTTTGAAGATGACATAAAATAATATGTGCAAAGCAACAAGTAAGGATTCTAGTTGAGAATTAATAAATGCTAGACCTCATACCACTTGCTTTATTGAATTCTTATTTCCCATAAAAGTGCTAGTGAATTTCCCAAGGTCATAGTGAAATATATGTCGTATTGAATATAAAGACAAAATGTAAAGAGAAACAGTGTAGAATTTGTGGTCAAGGGCAGTTCAGCTTCAGCTGGTTCTGTAACAGGCTCCAGCTCTGCCTCTTCCCAGATGTGAGATGATGGACAAGTCAGCCTCTGCAAACCTCGGTTTCCTGACCGCAAAACGTACAGTCATTCTGTTCTGATAGGATATTCAGAGGGAAGATTCAATGAAATATTGCACACCATTTACTTAAAATAATTTCAGTAACTCTCCATAACTGTTATTTATTATTATTAAAAATGAAATTAATCTTTTCAGTTTAGTAGGTACCAATATAGATTTTTTAATTGAGCTATTAATGTAAAAAAGGCATTTTACGTAACTTTATTCTTGGCATTTTGAGTGTTATTTAAAGATGTAATATTTGTTCTTTATTTCCCTAAACTATTGTTCTTTGTCCATTGCTAAGCAACAAAATATAAGATCCTAAGAACTTACTTTTATTGTTTATTGGATTCTGTTCTCTGAATTCTGAGGAACAGTATAGAATTTACGTGAGTCTAGTAGCTCCCAACATGTTCGTGCTATTTTTACAACAGTATCTACATAATGTCGTTTGTAGGAGGAATTATTTTCTTGCCTTCAGAAATATATATATGAAAAAATATATTATGAAGAAATACATTGTACATGTTTGTATTTCTACATGTCTGTTCTCCTGGGATATTTTTAAGTATGCAAATGGTAAAATATGGTGTAATATGATCAATCTAGTATTTTAATGATAACGTAAATTATCAGTAAATGAAGAAAGACATTTAAAAAAATGTCTTCCTTCTTAAATTACTCCTTTTTGATTATTGTGTATATTACATACTCATCCCAACTTAAACTCTACTACTCTCCTCCATTTAGCATATGCTTTTTCTTCTTGCATTATGATCTCTAATTCCTGAACGGTTTTCAAATTTCTTTTCCCTTCTTGTTCCCACTATTGCTCCCCCAGTTCCGGATTTCTTTGTTTAATCTGCCCTCACTCCAGTGGCCCCTGCCTGGCCCTCACTGACTCTTCCCATCCTCTGGACTCTTCTTCCTCCAATCTGTGGGGCTCTCTGCTGTTGCGAAATACAGGCCTATGTAGGACACTTCTGATTCAACCACCACTGACTCCTTGTCCCCAAACTCTTTGACCTGGATTACGTATGCACGTAGTGATTCCACTCTCACCCTGTGCATTCAATATTCTGGCCACACTGAGCTATTAGGAGCTCTAAAAATATACTCTTGTTATTTGCCAAAAATACTAGCAAACTCCTTCTACTCATTCTTTAGATTGCAGTTCCAAATGTCACTTACTCGATGAAGCCTTTCTATATTTTCCTTCTTCTTCCATCCCAGGGGAAGTTAATGGTGTTTTCCTCTGTGTTTTGAAAGTAATTTACATATATCCCTACTGTAAGACTAATTATGTTATACAGGATGTCCCCAAAGTCGCCATACATAGGGAAAATGAGAAATTGTAGCTAAATGTACCTTTATTTACCAAATATTCATTACAAAATTTTACAAAATTTTTCCTTTGTATGGAGACTTTTAGGACACTCTGTATTTTAATCTTTTATGTGTTTATCTTTTGCAATAGAATGTTCGTTATGTTATCAGAAATAACATCTTTTTTCTTTTTTTGGTGAACCCATCTCTTAGCACATGGTACCTATTCAATAAACATCTAAGGAATAATGAATAGCAAAAAAAAAAAAATGAATGAATCAGATATGAAATTAACTAACCTGTATATACATATTGCTTACTCAATGAGTGTAATGTGATCAGGCCTATATTCTAAATTATTTATTTCTTCTTATTGTTAGGTGCATATGAAAGATTATACTAAAAATTTAATTTTATAAATTGAATATATAAACATTAACTGAAATAAAACTAATGCAGAAGAGAGGAGAGAGTATGAGCTTTGGCATTGTAAAACCTAGGGGATTCTAGCTGTACCAAGTAAAAGTGAGGAAATTTGAACAGGCTGTATAAATCTTATAAGCCTTAGATTTTTCTTCTGTATAAAGAAAATAATAATATTAATATCTGTCTTACCAGTTAGTCATAAGAATCAAATGAGATAAATAAATGGAAATGTTTCATAAACTATTAAAGACTAGATGTTTTTAATATAATATTCTAGTAGGTTTAAATTTATAGTAACTGTCACAGTCTCTGATGTGCCAAAATATTACTTTCAAAATCTATACTTGATACCAAGGTATCTCACAAGCATCATTTTTGTACTTGTTAAATTTGCATTTCCTTGAAAAATGTTATCAAGCTGCTTTTTGTCTGAAACAGTGTGTTCTTCCTCTTTCTGTCTTCATGTTGCTGCTGCTGCTGTCCGTGTGTGCGTGTGTGTGGCACGCTGTGGGGAGGCACCTGGTCCCTGTGCCAACACTCTGCAGGTGTCCCCACTGCATCCACTGCCCTCACCACAATTGTCCTTAAAGTTTCTGTACATCCCACCAGGACCACTAATCACTCAGGTCTTATATTTTATGTTCTCCTTATCCCAACTCCCCGTCCTTTCAGATCCACTCACACTTTCAGCACTTCATGCTCAGCTCAGGAATTTTTAACTCAGAAATTTTCACATTTCACTGGGGTATGAAGAATCTGCTGGCATATGTGTCCTCAGGCCCATGTCTGTCGACACTTCCCTGGGTCTCCTAGATGGACACCTTGTTGCTCAGACTAATTATGGGTCCAGTGTGTTCTAAGGAGGTTTGCAGGCTTCCAGGGTTATACTTTGCGAAGAGAAGCACAAGACTCAAATAAGAGATGCCATTAAAGCTATTGGGACATTTCTGCGACACTCACCCTGAACTTTTAATGATAATGATGTACCTATTATTAGACACTCACTAGAATCCATACTATGTTATAGTTTTGTTTACTTTGAATCATTCATTCTTCCTACATGGTGAAATACTTGTTTCCTTTGTGGTGGGAAGTCAGAAACTAAATCAAGCGCTCTTGTACTCTGTGGCCAATAGTCACAATCTATGCCTATTTCTTCTAGCTTGATACTTAATGTCCGGCTTTTCAAATTTCAAGAAAAAGCTCTCTCTCTCTCCACCTCCTCTCTCTCTCTCTCTCTTTCCCCGCCCTTTCAGCAAATGTTTGAGCAATACCTTCTTTGTTCCCAGCTATGTTCATCCTCTCCCTCTACAATAAAGGCCATCGTCTCCACATTTGTAAGGGACACACAGGATATAGGAAGAAAATGTAAGAAAAAATATTATCTATGAAATGCACCCAAATATTATATTCTCATATCATTACTATAATCACCTGCAATTTAGAGATTCTACTGTTTCTTTAAATAAGCTACTGATTCTATCTTAAAATTTCCCAGAAAGATAGATAACAAATTTGATTGCTTGTTCTGTGTTTCAACTATATTATAAATTGAAGACAGAAACTATGCTCAAGTTTTCTCATCTATAAAATGGGGCTAATAATGTCTATTTCATCAGGTTATTGGTATTAAATGTGATCATGTAAATAGAATACCTGATAAATTCCTAGTATTTGGTAGAGGCTCAATAAAGTTAAATTGTTACTCTTTCTCTCATGTTGTTATGTTGTATTCCTCCATAGCACTCAAAAGAGTTGGCAACCAGGATCAGCAAAGTCTAATAATAGTAACGATAAATGCAACAGCTCACAATTATTGGTTTGTCATCCAGCTGTGGTAGCCTTTGCAGAAGTCAAACACTATGTATACTTTGCGTTAAGGAAGCCCTACTGTACTCCAAAAATTGTCAGCAACAGTGAGGATTGGAAAGCCTCACTTTTCATGTCTTTAGAGCATTTAAGAGGTAGTAGGTACCACGTTCTAGGTTTCTAACTTGGTGTGTCTAACACAATACCAGCCATGGGCTAATTGCATCTGCCTATATTGTCTTGTTAAACTATTAGTTAATGTCCAGTTCTAGTCCAGGTTTAATATCAAATATGAGCTATAGACATCAAAAATACATACATGATATAATATTTGTGGAAATTTAGTCTCTCTGATTTCTGTTATTCTCACAGAGGTGTAAGGATTGAGAGAGAATAAATATGAAAAAACTTTTTAAAAAATATAAGATGCTATTAAATATCATAGACATTATTAATATTATTATTGCATTAAGAAGTGGTTAGAAACTAAATCCATTTTGCTTAAATATAGGAGACCTTAGTCATACATAAATTGAAGTTTAATCTTCAATAAATGAAGATGATAGTGATTAATTGAAATGGGAAAATAAATTCTTAAAAAAACGGGCTGGACACGGTGGCTCATGCCTGTAATCCTAGCACTCTGGGAGGCCGAGGCGGGCGAATCATTTGAGCTCAGGAGTTCAAGACCAGCCTGAGCAAGAGTGAGACCTCGTCTCTACTATAAATAGAAAGATATTAGCCAAACAACTAAAAATAGAAAAAATTAGCTGGGCGTGGTGGCACATGCCTGTAGTCCCAGCTACGTGGGAGGCTGAGGCAGAAAGATCGCTTGAGCCCAGGAGTTTGAGGTTGCTGTGAGCTAGGCTGACACCATGGCACTTTAGCCCAGGCAACAGAGTGAGACTGTCTCAAAAAAAAAAAAAAAAAAAAAAAATTCTTAAAAAACCTATGAAAATAGTAGAATGCAATCATTGATCATTGATTCTGGATAACTTACCAGAGAAAGATGCTGTACCCAGCCAGTTGTAGGAGTTTATTTGCTGTATCTCTTGAAACTTTTTAGATTTCTTCAAAATATATGGGCAGAAAAAAATAGTGATAATCAATGCCAAAGATGGTATGTTTAATTACTATGGAAGAGCTTCCACTATGTGTGTGTGTGTGTGTGTGTGTGTGTGTGTATATTAGTTCCATTAGTTCACATCAGTATCTAAGGTTTCTGAGACAATTTTATCTTTCCACTTCATAAAAAGGCTGGGGGATAAGAAGCTATTTGGCAGAACAGTGGTTTCCTCATATATGTCAAGAGGAAAAATCTCTCTAACCAGCAAGCATAAATCATACATGCTTTGAAGTAAGGCCATATGATCCTCAAATAATCTCCCTATAGAAAATCATAGTAAAAACAATAGCTTCCATGATGGATTTACTCTAAGGGCATTTATAACTTGGATCTTTAGCATTTTGACAACTCTATGATTCCATAGTTTTTCATAACCCAATATCACCAAGATAAATATTTTTATTTTTCTATATTACCTGGAAATTCACCAGAAATCTAATCTGTGACTCAGGATTGATGATCAGGTGAATACTTACCTATCCATTTCTTTATCCAATTAGAATAAATAGGAAGCAGATGAAGCAAGGAATGGCCATTTTTCATTCTTATTAATAAGGCATTAGCAAGATTATCACATCCATCTATAGAATATCTCTTTAAGGCTGGTCTACTGTTTTACCCCAGTAATATGGAAACTTTTTCCCTCTCTGTCTTTATTCTCATTCCTTCTTTTATTTCCTCTTTCATTTTTTCTCCTTTTTGCCTTGTAAACACTGCTACAAAAATATTAATCTAATTATGTTCCCCATGTGCAAGGCACTATGTCAAATGTTAAGGATGGACTTAATCTCTTCTGTCGCTCACCTTGTAGTTTACAGGGAAATAAAGGCAATTACATTACTTTGTGCCACATGCTATAGGGTAACGTAGGTTATCTTGCCTCTCTTACATTCTCTTTCGTCTCTCCACTCCCTCATGCACACACACACACCCACACCACAACACGTGTACCATATCTCCTCAGTTTGTATAAAGGAGCAGATGTTCCAATTAAATGAAAGTTTTAAATGAAATTAAATCATTACATAAAATCTGCTGATTCTAAAGAACATAAGAACTATTCCCGAAAAGGATCAAGAATCAAAAATCCAAGAAGATTGTATTGTAATTCAGATAAACAAAAGAATAAAAAAAGGAAAAGAGAGAAAGTAACTTTTTTTACCCCCCAAATTTGACTTTTTGGAAACACTTGAGTGAGCATTTTTCTAACTTTTGAATTTTAAGTCATTATATTATAACTATACCTAATGCTAGAAAAACACCACTGTAAATTTTCTATCTAGAGAGTGAATATTGCCTGATTTGAGTTCAAAACTAAATTTATGGCAGTTTTTTGTCTACTAAGGTTTTCGCTAAAACATAGCTGAGCATTTAGGGGCAATTGTGGAATTTAAGAACTTACCTTAGGACTAGGAATGCCAAGCATCTTACTTTTAGACTTAACAATAACAGGTAAAATTGTCATTTATCAAGCATATTTCAGTAAGTACCTGGCATGTATTTAAGCTTTACAACATCTCTGGGATAAAGAAAAATTTATATTCCTAATTTTAGAAATAAGGAAAGTGCACACGAGTTATTGGAGAAGATGAATCATTTTCTTAAGGTCTTAAGAGGTAAAGCTAGGATCCAGGCCTGGGAATCCTGACACTGTAATGCTGCCTTTTAATGCCTCAAAGGTTTTAGTTTTTTCTTTTTATATAAATATCTTAAACACACACATAATGCAAGTTTATCCCTCACTTATTATGAGAGTTCAAATATAGCTGATTGTGGCCAGACAGCTCACCTCCAAACAAATATTTCTAATTAATATTTGTTTGAGTCTATATATAGATTTTTCAGAGAATCATTTTTTTTTCCAGAAAATTAAATTTGTTTGAATTTGTAGTGTGTAACATGGAAGATAAGCTGAGTAATGAGGCATAAAAAATGAGCATTCTGTAATTTAGATTATTTAGAAATTTGATTATTCTTAGAATTGCGTTCATTGGGAAATAAAGACTCATATTCTATTACAAGCAAATTATTGAAAACTAAAGTAAGATGATGAAAAACTCACAGTAGAATCCAAGTGATTTTAACAATAATAATAAAACTATATTTGGACATCAAACACATACTTTCTCTTGTTTTACATTGTTTTTACACTGTTTTGCTTTTAGTTGCAATTCACAAGTGGTTGAAGGGATTTTTCAAATTTATTGTTAGGCAAATAGTAGACATTTGATAAATATTCTCTGATTTTCAAAAAATGTATGTACAGTTTAGAATATATATAAACTGTATTGATGGATTATATTTTATATACTATAAAAGATTTTTTCTTAACTTTAATATCCACTTGTTTTTAAATGTTCTTTCTTTGTAAAGCCAAATTGCAACAATATCTAAGAACATTTTAAAAGTTTACAAAACATAGCAGTTTTCATTTCTCACATATCCTTCTTTTATTTACCTTTTAGGTATACACATTTGTGGTTGAAACCAGAAACTGGGCATGATTTTCATGCTTTCTCATTTAAACATTATTTTGTAAGGCAAGCGTTCGGAGCACAGCCTTGTGGTCAGGTGAACCTGACTTGAGTTTGAATCTGTGTTTGCTTATTTCCCATCTGTGCAAGCAGAGGCTGGGGACGTCTTACAGCCATGAACACACACAACTGAGCCTCAGTCTCCTAACATGACCTGTCCCAGGCAATGTCTCTATTCCCTTTGCCACTCATGAGCTGGGTGACCTTGGGAAATTTTCTGCAGCTAAATTTTTTCCCTTCTAAAGTGGGCATAACATTTCTTACTGTTAAGGATTGTAATTGTTAAATGAAAGAATCTATAAAGTATCTAATATAGTAAACTCAATAAGCAGTAGGAGCTATTAAAAATGTATAATTCTTATTGTCTGTAACATTCTATGAAGTTAATATATCACATAAACATCCAGACTTTATAGATGTTTTACCCATTACAATAATGTCCAAATTATATCTTTTTGTACACAATTCTTTATCCCCCTGTTGACCAAACTCACCGAAATAATTTGTTAGAAGTAAAACTATGTTATGATAGATTATGAACAGTTTTATGACTTTTTATGTATACCATCAATTTATTTTCCAAAAGGATTATACTAATTTTTGGCACTTACTATGAACACTTTTATTTGGCAAGCATTCCAGAATATAAACAGTCAAATAAGTGTTCTCACGCTCTCTTTTTAGAGTTACTTTTACATGTCTCTTGTGGCTGGATATGGAATTCCTCCCATCCCTATATCCTATCCTAAATCCTGTCCCTAACTCTATCCATAGAGACTTTCGTGCTCACACTGTTTTCTCATCTTATTATCAGTGCCCTAGTCCAAATCTTTATAATCTCTGGCCTGAAATATTCCAGAAGCATCTTAACTGGTCTCTCTGCCACCCATATTTTCTTCATCCATGTTATAGTCTCTGGTGCCAACATGGGTCCTTCTAAAGCCGAGATCTGGACAAATCCTAATCCTGCATTTAATCCTCTCATTATGCTCTTCCTCTTCTCAGGGCCTTTGCTACTTTACAAACTCTTACTCAAACTGGAACAGGTGCTACCTGAGCTATATTAAAGGATGAGAAACAATTTTTCATCAGTGCCTTTTATTATCAACATACATAGACGATTATGTCACTATACCTAAAGAGAGTTTCGTAAAAATAATCACTGTTACTTTTTGTTTGAGTGTTTACCATATATCAGGTACCACTTTAAATGTTTTATGTGGATTAATTCATTTAAACCTCACAACTGCCTTATGAGATAGGTACTATCATCATGTCCACTTTCCAAACAAAGAAAGGAAGCCACAAGGAGGTTGAGTAACTTGCCCAAAGTCTAGAACTTGTAACTGATAGGGCTGGGTTTTAACCAGGAAATCTGGCTTTTCACCACTACAGAACCAATAGCTTCCAGGCAATGCCTTTTTTTTTTTTTTTCCAGTAGTAATTACTTTGCTACAAGTACTACCTTTACAACATTATTTTCCCTATCTTGGTTCTCCTGCTCTAACTGTGCGGTGGCCACTACCACACAGTAAAGTTCAACCTGTACTGACTTCACAGTGTATCAAATGTGGTGAAATGATGCATTACATTCCTCATTTCAAAAACAATTCACTCTGCCAGATGGCACTTCAATAAGAGATTATGGTGTATTATGAAGTCTGTACAGATATCCCATCATTTGCCTCCTGAAAATATTTAACTACAATGATACCATTTAAATCTCCAATTATTTTTCTTTAAGTTCCTCAGCTTTTACAATAAAGCACATATTTTTATTTTTAAAAAATCTATATTTAATAATATATCCAATAAGTGATTGCCTACTCAGGCTTTTAAACTGTCTCAAATATAGTAGATTGTGTACTTTGATGTGAGGATTTAATTACCTTTTATGTGACTCTTCTATGTAATTATCCTTAATCGCATACAAATGGACAGTGAGACCTAAGGGTCTACATCTATAGAAGGACTTTCCAGGTACTGTAAAGCACAAGGCTTCTTGTTTTATATGCTCATACAAGGCCTTTATAATAAGAGCACTTAATGTGTGATGACCATTATTCTAACTACTTTATTAAGGTTATCTCCTTTGCTCTTCACAGCAACACTAATGTTAGCATTATTTTTGGATAAAAAGTTAAAGAAAGAACCAGAGAGGTTCGATAACTTGTTCAAGGCCATACAGCACATTAAGCGGTGAAGACAGAACAAAAACCCTGGAAATTTGGCTCTGGAGCCCTTACGATTAAACGCTGTGCGACAACTGTCTTGCTATGATGTCCCTGAGCCTGGATTCTTGCATATAGATGTTAACAGTCCTTACCTCTTCACAGAGGTCAACTGAGGCACAAGCAAATTGGCACATAACAAGATGCTTTAAATTTCTGGAGATGAACCAACTGAGGTAAACAATTGTATCCATTGAAGTGTCTCAGAAAGAGAACTTGTTTTATAATTAAATAGTGGTTATAAATATATTTTCAGCTTTTATTGGAACAACCTTTTTTCTTTCCTCCGCAGATCCATTTGGATCTGTGGAAAATTTGTCACAAGGGTTAGCTAAAAGCTGGACCACTTATAGTCTCATTTAGAGTTAAGACTTACTTTTAAATATTTTCTCGCACCTATTTTGAAAACAGAAATGGATTGCGGATGATATCAAATGAATATCCACAAGTTCACCCACAAATATGCTTTGGCTTCATTATGAAGTGTGCAGTCGTAATGAGAGCAGTGGTCCTCTCTTCTCCGTCTTTGGCTGCTGTTAAGAGTTGCACATGGTCCACACGGAGCTCGTTACAGCATATTGATGGAGAACAGTCTGGTATCAGTCACGAGGTGTTGATGAGGCGGGCAGAGAATGATTAACTTCAGAAATTAGTTCAAATTCTCATTGATTATCTTATGAAACTGAAAAATCAAAGCCAATAAATATCCATTTTCCAAATTTCCATTATCTTCTCCCTTTGACTAGAGAGTATTTAAGTGAGTAATCAAATAAAAATAAAAGACTATTTGTGATTTTAAGACATTTCCTTTTAGGTTTATTTTCCAATTTTAAAAATAGATTTTGTGCCTGTATTAACTGAGAGGGGGAATGGGGAAGAAGTGAAAGGTAGGAGTTAGATAGGCCTGGGCATTAATCTCATTCTAGCACTTGCTAGCTAACCTTAGATGGGTTATTTAAGTTTGCTGAGTCTCAGATTCTTTATCTATAGAAGAAGGATATATCTCTGAAGACTTATTACATGAATTAGAAGTAATACATGTAAAGAACTTAATATATTGCCTAAGACAACATAGGACATCAACAAAGAGTATCTACTGTTATGTACTGTCTTTCCCACCTCTTCTAGCCTTTGTCCACTCTACCACATGCTATAAATAAAAATTTTCCATTAAATGAGACTGGTTTCACTAGCTATAATTTAAGTAATATATCTTCCAGATTGAATCTGAATCCCAGCATCAAGCACAGTGTCTCTAGCACCTAGGAAAACATCTGACCCATAATAAGTGCTCAATAAATTGCTGTTGACTGAAAAAGATTATTGGTTTGAATCCCCAAAGTGGCAGGTTTCAGACTGAGTGTGGAGATGACACAGAGTAAAGGTATCTGAGAGTCAGGCTTCCAGATGGCTTTATCTATTTCACATGATGCCCATTTACTCTTAACTTCAAAATAGACTACCAAGATATTAATTCAAAGGATTAACATCATGCAATAACATGCGGCAGTGTGGTGGTTGCTTTCTTTGCAGTTCTCACCTTTGCAAATACTTTTGTGACTTAGTGAGCTCATTGAAATCATAGTAAAGGAAAACAGGGAAGGAGGAAACGAGGAAGACTTTACTTCTCCACACCAAAATAATAATCACTACAAAATGTTCTGTGAGGAACTGCTCTCATCTACCAAATGGAATTTTCATAAGTGACATAAACTGATTTGTTGAGCATAATTCTGTTACTATATAACTTGGATAGATTTAAATCTGTGTTGTCCTATCCGCTAATGCACACCTGGAAAGATGTGTTTAGTCACAACTAACTAAATTATAGCTTTTTAATGAAGTGTGAGCGTTTCCTACTCTGTTGCTATAAAGTGTCAGGTTACTAAGCTTCATTTACCTGTGATCCTGAGACTAAACTTTCTGGAATATAGTCTATGGTAAAATATCAGAGAGTATGTTTTGATCTGGTTTAAGTAAACCAAAATATGTGGTGATGGCAGTATCTTGGGCAAGCACAGTAGTACGATTTTGGGCTATAATCTTTACAAAGTCCTCTTGAATAGTAAGTTGATGTATGGTAGACACAAAGGCAAGCTCATGATTATTCTCAGCAGTTATGAGATATTATTTCCTTGAATTAGAACTTTTTTTCTAAGAATTTTCCACAAGCCATGTTTAGATTTCTGAGGCATAGGCTGTGCTTCTCTCGGGAGAAGTCTGCCTATCTCCATCAAACAATTGATCTTTTTCTAGCGGACTCTAAATAATGACATTCAATGTGGTAAGAATAATTATAAGTGCCAATATTATGTCTTGTAATTAGAAAATACCTTTCACATTCACTGGTATTCATAGCTGTCCTGTGAGGTAGATGTGATTATCCCCATAAACTAAATGTAGAAAACAGAAGCCCAGGAGAGTAAAACAAGGAAACCTACCAAGAATTAGCAAATGGCAGAGCATGAATTGAAATCAATTCTCTTGCCTCCATTATTTGTACCTTTTCACTACATCCTGGGTGTGTAAGGCAGTCTCAGGATACATGCTGTAGTAAGAGTTCTTCAGAAAGACAGAAACCACAGCATGTGGGGGGTGTGTGTGTGTGTGTGTGTGTGTGTGTGTCTATAGACAGATGGGGGATAGTTTATTTTAAGGAGTCAGTGCACTTGACTGTGTAGGTCTGGCAAGTCCAAAATCTGATGGGATAGGGCTTGTAGGCTGGAGACTCAGGGAATAATTACAGTTTGAGTCCAAAGGCAGCCTGCTGGTAGAATTTCTTCTTGGTATGAGGAGTCAATCTTTTTCTATTAAGGCCTTCAAGCAATTGGATGAGACCCACCCATACTATGGAAGTCTGTTTTACACAAAATCTATTGATTTAAATGTTAAACTCATTCAAAAAACAGATTCCCAGTATAATATTTGGCCAAATATATGAGCACTGTGGTTCAGCCAGTTGACACATAAATTTAACCATCACACAGTTCAGAGTGTTTCCAGACAAAATGTACAAAGGGATTTTGGATGTAATTAGTTAAATCAAGGATGCCATTAGCAAGGTCAATGATCAAACATTCTACAGATTTCATGTTTCAAGCATTTCTGTTGAACGTTGATCACTTTGGTCTTATCTGAGGCTTTTACTCTCTTTATTTTATATCCACATACTTCAGACTATTTCAGGTCACCATGGAATTCAAATACTTTGCTCATACATTTCTTACATGACCTACCTAGCATGACAAATGAAGCATAATAATTGGCTCAAATGTGCCTGAACCTGTAGGAAGAGTCTATATTGACAAAATGGAAAAAAAACAAAACAAAACAAAACAAACAAACAAAAAAAAACCCAGCTTGCTTGTTTTCTACATCTGGCTGATATATGTATACCACACAGGGATGAGATACACATTGTCTCAGTTTTACAAAGGAAACAAAGGACCAGAGAAAGTCAGTAACAGGTTAGGATCACATAAATAGAATGCAAGGTATTTGGGGTTCACACCCATGTCTCTTTGGTGTGCATGTTCTTTTCATTTTGATACATATGCCAGAAATTCTTGTGCACTCCTGAAGATGCAGACTGGCAGCTTTCTTGGCCATTTATCTTGTTGGAGTTCTCCTTTAATCTGTGAGTAGATGTGCAGGCTAAATTTTCACTGGGAACTTCACTGCATTGCTTGGGACCTTATGTTCCCGTGAGATAATTTATGTAATTTATAATATAACAGGTGACTAGATAGACCATAGGATGAGCTCTAGTCTTTATGTCCTAAACTATGTTGTAAGCTACATGCCAGATTTTTTAAATTCGGTAGAGTATGAACTATAATAAGATCTTTGATTATATAAGTTTTAGAAGATAATATTTCATTCATCAAAGAGACCCATATGACAAATTAGAAGCAACATACTGTAAGGGAAAACTAGTGGGAGTTGAAGCTGGGTTTTAGCCTTGGTTCCCCATTTCCTTGGTTGTGGGGTGGAAACAAACATGGCTGGTTATCTACTTGCCATCCAGTTCATTTTTCTGTCTTGCTAGCAGAGATCTGATTTCATTTGGGTATCTGCCTTTACCCACAAGTCTTGAGAAAGGTTATATCTATTTCCAGATCTAGGGTAAATCACAATTATTCTGGTTTAAACATGCCTATTCCAATCTCTTTGCCAATGACTTATTTAGACCCAGTTCTGAAACATGAAAGGAGGTCTGCAAAGAAAGTTTAGTCACTCCTAAAAAGATACACAGGAAGGAAACTGCCCCTTTTGGCAGAATGGGAAGATAGAAGCTACTGAGTTCCTTGTGATACTTTGAGACATTGATTAGACTAAGTCTAGAGCCATCCTACCTCTAGACTTTACCTTATATGGCAGGCAAAAACCAATATTCTCTGTTTTTTATTAAACTTTTTATTTTAAAATATATTTAGATTTATAGAAAAATTGCAAAGATAATACTGGGAGTTCCCACATACCCCCACACCCACGTTCCTTATTATTATCTTGCATTAGTATAATACATTTGTCACAGTTAATGAACCAATATTGAGACATTATTATTGATAAGGTCCATGCTTTATTAATACTTCCTTAGATTTTACCTATTTTCCTTTTCCTGTTCCAGGATATCACATTGCATTTAGTAATCATGTCTCCATAGGCTTCTCTTGCTGTGACAGCTTTTCAGATTTTTCTTGTGTTTTTATGACCTTGATAGTTTTGATGTGTACTGGTCAAGTATTTTTCACAATGCTCCTCAAATGGGATTTGTGTTATTTTTTTTTCTCATGATTAAACTAGGACTATAGGGTTTTGAGAGGAAGAGCACTTATATCAATATGGATTCATGGGTATTTATTTTATATTTTGAGTTATAATCCAATAGTACTTTATTTTATTGTCCCAGTTGTTCCAGCTTTGACTATTCAGTGCTCTTCATTTAGCTCCTGTGTCCCTTTGACTTTCCCCATGCTTTTTTTGAACTTCCTTACTTTGTGGCACTACAAGATGCTCCAGGCTCATCTTGTATATTTCCCGCCCTAGTCTTAGAATCAGCTGTTTCTCAGAGGGTGCCTGGTTCCTTTAATTAAAGAATGGCATTAGAAACCAAGATTGGGGCATTAAGTGTACTATTGCTACAGGGGTGTCACTGCTTCCAGGCCCTCTCAGCTGACAAGGCAAGAAAATATCTGAGTGCGTACTAACATGTAGATACACATAATCAGGTAACATAATCAGAAATATTTCTATGTGTAACCATCTGTGTCTGTATTAAACTAAACATGAGTTCATACTGTTTCCAACTCTAATCCATTACTGCATGGATCATTCTAGCCTTCTCCTTCCTTTTCTTTGTAACCTCCCATTTTAACAGTGAGAAAACTGGTTTCTATCATCCACCATCCATTTATTTACTTGTTCAATCCCAATATACCTGTATTATGGTTTCAAAATTGTTCAATCATATCCCTGTGGGGAACCAACTTTATAAACTAGAGAATAGTGCTTATGTGCAGTTACTTCTGCCTTTGGTGTTATAGACTCCTTTCATTTATAAGGTTAGTTAGGTCAGCATTTTTTCCCTGCCAATATCATCATTTTTAATATAACAATTTAATCTTTGAATTGTTAATAATAATAATAAATATTTTGAAACAAATATCAATATACAAAACTTTTGCCAGGCCAATATGAAGAAAAAGGTACTGGTTTATGCTACTAACCTCTTTCATATTAATACTATCTTCTTTTTCATTTATTAACAAGAAAAAAAT
This sequence comes from Eulemur rufifrons, assembly GCF_041146395.1. NCBI lineage: Eukaryota > Metazoa > Chordata > Mammalia > Primates > Lemuridae > Eulemur > Eulemur rufifrons. The sequence goes on from NC_090990.1 coordinate 53,244,817, forward strand.
GAATATACATGCTTTTTTGAGGCCCAGAGTTTTCTGAATTTAAAATTTGTTAGTTCAAATTAATACGTTTACACCTTTAGAAGCAGTGGCTACTTTGGACAGTTGAATTCAATTTTGTAAATGTACTTCCATTGGTCCACACATATATTTTCCTTGTAGATTTTATGATCAAAAACATTATTTAAATAAGAAAACTTTGAAGTATGTAACTCTAACAATGTGTAAAATATTTTCATATCTCTGTCATTTGATCTTGAAAAGAATCTCAAGGAGTTGGAAGGGCAAATTATATCAATTTACTTTACAAATAAAAAAATTGAGATTAGTAAATCTCAAAAAGTAAGTATACTTTTATGTATGACTTTAAAATGCCATAACAAGAAACAGAACTGACATCTTCTGTCTTCCGTCTCTTCATTCAAAATTTTTTCAACATCTTTCTGTTATATCTAAATGGGTTCACTCTAATATATACATTTAATCATTTCTTACATTTTCATGATCATTGATGCATTAATGGCAAAAGCAACATTCCTAATCAGCAGGGCAAGATTGACTGTAGTGCAGAATATTTAAAATATTGTACACAGGGTAAGCTATAAGAGAGTAAATGTCCTTTGAAATAGACTGATGATTCTTACGAGTGGTATATAGCTGGATGTTATGATACATGTTTCATTATTTTACAAAGTCTTAAAATGGAACATTTTAAATAAAATAAATTTTGGTAAAATAAATTAAAATTGATTTTTAAATAATTGGCATTTATTATTAATTTCAAACCCTGTTCTATGGTACTGTAGTAGCTTCATAGGGCTGTCTTAACAAATTACCACAAACTGAGTGGCTTAATAGAACAGAAATTTATTCTCTTGTAGTTCTGGAGACCGGAAGTTTGAAATCAAGGTATTAGCAGACTGGTTCCTTTTGGAGTCTCTGAGGGAAAATCAATCTGTTCCATGCCTCTCTTCTAGCTTTTGGTGGCTCAGGCAATCCTTAGCAATCCTTGGCTTATATTATACAATTATGCACCATGTAATAACATTTAGGTGGCATCATAACCTTATGAAACTTGTTTTTCTGTACCTTTTCTACATTTAGATATATTTAGATACACAAATAATTACCATTGTGTTACAATTACTTACAGGTTTCAGTTCAGGTTTGCTGTACAGGTTTGTAGCCTAGGAACAATAGGCTGTACCACACAACCTAGGTGGGTAGGAGGCTATACCACTAGGTTTGCATAAGTACACTCTATGATGTTCACACAATGACAAAATCACCTAATGATTTATTTCTCAGAATATATCCCTGTTGTTGGATGATACATGACTATACATGCATCATTCCAGTCTCTAATTCTGTCTTCACATGGCTCACCCCCTGTATGTCTCTGTGTCTCTTTTCTCTTTTTTCTGTCTCTTGTATATTTGTGCTCATGATTGGATTCAGGACTCATCCTAAATCTATAATTTTATCTCAAGATCCAAAGACCGTATTCCCATATAAAGTCATATACACAGGAACCAGAGGACTTGGACATATTTTTTGAGGCCACTACACAATCCACTACAGATATATAGCTTAGAAGGTAGAATTCAGATGATTCAGAAATGACATTAATAATTTTTGTTAGTTATATGATATTGGTGGAATTGTTAATGCTGGGATGGTTGTGATAAATGGAAGAGTTCATTTTCATGTCAGGAAAAGAGTTTAAGCATCTTGCAAATGATTTGGTATGCTATAGTAGCTGTATTTTATAACTTTTTCATTACATAAAAAGGTAATTTCTACATTTAGTATAATTCATATTAATCATTTTATTACTGAAATAGTATTCTGGTAGAGATTTTCTATAGATTATAACCTCTGTTTGACCAATATATTAATACAGAAGACTAAGAAAAACATAACTTTTCAAGAAAAATATAAGGAGAAATTCTTGCTTCATTTATTGTTTTGTAGATTTTAGGGTATCCTGTTTGGTATCTTATAGCTCAAAAATCATTTTATTCTTTTGTAATAACTTTTCAATCACTTTCAAACTTTTAATTTAATTTTAATTTAATTTCAATTTATTGTATATTCTTTGTAATACCAAAATGTAGGTGACAAATTAAGAAGCATCATAACTACTCCCCTTTGTACTTGCTTTGTTTGTGACATTTTCTTCGTTTATTCTTATTAGTTTGATACCTTTGTGACATTAAAAGATGCTTCTGGTTTTTTTATTCCCATACATTTTGTTAGAAAATAAGTGAATCATTTGTAAACATATGAATAGTGTAAAAATTTAAATATCAGCTTTATGAATATTTTTTTTTTCTGTTTTTTTTTTTTTTTTTGGACCTGGGGAGATGAAGTGAATATTTGGGACTTTTTCAAAAGGCAAGTTATGACTTCTTTGTTTTGTTTTGGGGACTTTACTTAGGTGAACATATTATTTTCAAATTCAAAATTTAAAACCCCAAACCTCTCAAAAATTATGCAGTCTATTAATTTTATTTCATTTGGCCAAGTCAATTCAGATTTGATCCTAGCCCACAGAGCTAAATATTGACGTTTTATTTTTGGTCTTCAAAAGACAATTATTTTTCATTTTAAATATGTCAATAAAAAATAATGTGATGTTCTATATTGGCCTTTTAAATGAATTTACAGCTTGTAAAATCCCTAAATAGTCCTCTCAGTTGGTGAGAGGCAGTTGGGTTATAGAAGTCCTCTGTTAAGATTCAAAATGTGGAACTAGATAAACATTGTCATTAATACCTTAATTTGATTTAATGATTTGGTTTATTGGATTAGCTCTAGCAGAGAACAGCCCCCCAGAAAAATAAAACACATGATGGATTAAGTTTTGATGAAGGACTATGATGTTTTGGGCAACACTTTTTATTATTTTATGGGTTTTGCTGTAATTATTTATAAGTAGTTCTAAATCTACCACCATTTGTTATCATATTCCCCTGGGTTTACTTGCTTTAGGTTATAGGTGGTAACATGTGTTAAGGTGGCTCCAGGGAACTTCCTGCCACTTCAAGATCTGTGAAATAAGATAATGCAAATTAAAAAGTATCTACTCAGTAAAAGAAAGTTAAGCTATTTACTACTAATGAAATGACATTACACAAATAAAGTAGAAAAGACACATCATGAATATGTAACAAAGTATTAAAACTAGTCATTCAGCAAATGAGTGAGAACAATCTGGTTTTTGACATATGGTACCCCATTGAACATCAGAGTGATTGACTGGTCTGGCTGGCTAGGCAGGTGTCTTCTCACCTTAGTGATTGTCCTGATTGAACTGGGTGATTCTATTAAAGACATAGGATGCATCCAACAAAGCTACTGAGAACTTGCTTTGTGCAAGGCACTTATTACATACCATGGAGGATGCAAAATTAATAAGATACAATTTCTTCTTTAGAAGTAGTTGGTTGGGTCAGTTAGGGACACGCAATGTGTACACCGATAATAATGTGTACACATAATTGATATAAGTGGGTAAGTGCTATATGACTATAGTTTTGATTAGATGAAGACAACTACTTGATCAGATACTAGAGGACAGTTCCTAGAAAAGGGAACATTTTATTTGGGTTCTAAAAGATGGAAAATATTTCAGTAGACCAAGAGGAGGTAATGATATGGTATGAGAAACACACTCACACACACAAGTAAAAGGGCATGAGTTTGTATTTATTTAGAATGAATGTGGGGTTGGTCTACGGCTCAATGAGAGTTATGGCTGAAAAACTAAGTATGCCGGATGTAGGAAATGATCCCAATACTAAGCCAAAGAGTTAGAGTAATATTCTTTAAAAATTTTAAATCAAACTAAAAGTTACTTTTTTTAATCTTATAATTTTATTGCTCTTTTTAAGTGGATAAACTATAGTTGCTTTAAAAATTTATATGCATATATATATATATAGATCTCAAATTTTCTGAACTGAAATAATTCTCTTTGATTGTCTGATGAAAAACTTTACATAAAGCAAGTACAAAATGCCCTTAGCATTTGCACATTTGACATTTGAGATTTTTTTACTAAATAAGGAGCTATCTCAGAAGTCTATGGCATGATAACTTGTGGTTTTGCTGAGGCATCACTTTGGACAATGTATATTTAGAATGAGTTCAGAGCTAATCAAACCGTCCCTGAGCCTAAAAAACCATCAATTCTCTAATCATGATCTCATACACATTTTATCTAAGAAATATAGCAGTGGTATAAGGGAGTCACAAGCAACTTAGGATGCACACTACTCTAAATGTCTCATAAAGACACTCATTCCATTCACAAGGGCTCCATCTTTATGACCTAATTACCTCCCAAAGACCCCACCTCCATATACCATCACTTTAGGGGTTAGGGTTTCAATCTATGAATTTTGGGGTGATATATTCAGTCCATAGCACTTATCCTTTGGTTTCACCTCAAGCATCATCTTCTTGTCTGCATGAAATGTCTCTCAAATGATATCCCTGAATTCTCAGAATATCTCTGTTGCTATTTACCACAGCATATTGTATTTCTTGCCTTCTTTGCTTGTGTTTCCAGTTGGTGAGGTCAGGGAGAATATTCCTTGTTCACTGTTATATTCTCAGTCTCTAGCACAATGCCTGGAGTATAGTGGGCACATACTTTGAAATATTTGCTGATTAAGTGAATATATATTTCCAAATGTTGAGCAAAGCAACATGTTTCTAGATTTGGCAAATAGAAGCATTTTGATAACTTCTGGTGGACTGCCCAAAACAATTATAATTGACTTATGGGAAGAAGCTAGAAAAGAGGAATTACTCTGGAAATATTTCTTCCAGTTCCAGTTATACAGTTATAACTTCCAGTCATTAACTTTCACTTGCAGAATAAATGGCAGAAATAAATACATGTCCAAGAGGAAAGAATAATAAAAGACCATTATGAATTTTCATTAAAAACATGGAAAGAAGTAAGAACTAATGAGAACATATAAGAACTTTTATCTAATGTATGATTATAAGAACCCAATAATTATTATTTATAAAGTTTCAGAAATTTGGAAACATTCATCCAATCATACATCTAATAGCTCTGTTCTTCACAAACCTGCTCCCTTTTTATTTTATATTAATTAAGAAATACACATGGATGCATCATGTACATAAGCAAACTCTTCATTGAAAAATTTTATTGGTTTACTTACATTGTCAAGAGCATTTATTAATCACCTTTGTGCTTGAAGCGGCACATGGAATATCAATGTAAAAGGAATGTGACAGACACAGGTCCTCTTCTCAGACTTTATTGTAAGGACAAACACTCAGAAGCTTAATAATAAACTGTTCATCATGACAAACAATTTCCAAATCCAATCGCACTATCGACTTATTTCAAGTAATGTTAAATACAATTAGAATACATCCCTGGAGTATGTGATAATTGTGTATCACTCTTTTCTATGCCACTAAAACTGAATGCAAATCACCTGGGGAATGTGTTCATTTTTACTTATTAGCAGTTAGGCAGATAAAACTCTTATTTACCCTGGCCTCTGTGCCATGTTGATATCACTGACCAAGCACCAATTTGGACTTTGTCCTTTTGTGCAGGAAGGTACAGGAGCAATTTAAAATCACCCTTTGGCAATTTTCATTGTCTTCATTCATGTTTCCTTTCTTGGCACTGATTACTTATCTTGCCTCTCCTATTAACTTCTGTGTGACTTTAGGGATACAGAATTTAACAACTTGTGTGATCTGTCTTATTTGTAAAATGCAACTAATCTACTTACTGTGTGGCAATGTGTGGAATTCCTAATAACACCAGGCATCTCTAATTACTGGACTGACTTAGCAATAATTTGCCACAAATTTGCGGGCTAGGCATGGGTTATATAAAAAGTCTTTCAGTGTGATATATAGATACCTCCAGAACCTATCCCACAGGGAAAGATAAAATTAGCTGAGGTATATTATATTTGTGTCTTTCAAAGAGTGGGGGGTAGTTTTCTTCTGCTTTTCCCAACTCTGAGCCAAATATTTGGCATTAAGCAATCAGACTAAATATAAATATGTTGAACTATAGATCCATGTAATTATTCTTGCTTTAAAATTAGTGTTAGATTTTTTTTTAATCAGTAAGCCCTTTTATAAAGAGTTTATAAACACTTTTGTAGCAAACTTAATCCCCTTGCTGCTTCCATCTATAGGGGCTGAAAATTTTTTCTCATTTTCCCAGTCTACCTTGTAGCTAGGGTTGGCCTTGTGACAATAGCTCTGGTCAACGAAACATTCATAGAAGACTTCTGGGATGTTCTTGGAGTGTTTTCGCTTTCTTCATGAAAGGAGGAGAGGTTGCTGATACTGTTCCTCCTTCCTTCTTTTCATGTTGAAAGAAAGTTGCATTCACCATCTTGAGGAAAAGACCAGCATAATAACAGAGAACGTGGGGCTGATGTTGCTCTACTAAGTCAACACCAACAGCTTCCTACTTTAAGAATCCTAATAATGTGAAAAGAAGAGCTTTTTTAAATTTAAGCCACTATAAGAGGATTTATTTTAAGCTAAGTACATTCTTGAAACAAGATGAAAGAATATATGTATACATGCATTTTAATATATGTGAACATACCTATAATTGTTCATGAAGCACGAAGTTTGAGGGGAGAGGGTCTAAGATTCAATTGTATAAAATTCAGGTTCAGATGGCTGTGAGGTTAATGAAAATCACTCTTTTAAAATAAATAGTATAATTGTAAAGATAAAAAATATATTGTTCATAACTAATCACACATGGAATTGAGAAAATCACAAATGATCAGGAAACAATCACTTCCTATATCTTACCCCCCCATCTACCCCTCACCATGGAGCGAATGAGAATTTTAGTTTTCTGGGCGCTGGTCAGAGGATAGGACTTAATCACCAATTATCATTACCCAGATTCCTATTAATTTACTGCAATGAAAAAGATGAGGCAAAATTTAAATGTGATTACCAGAGGAATTCAATAAATATTTTTCTAGTACCAGTGATGAAAACAGTACTGTGTTAGCATTTAACGGTATACAAAGAAAAGTAGTTAACACCTGCCTTTAATAAGTTAGCAAGAAATATTGCATATGTTTAAAATAATTTTCAGGGTTGTAATCATAGTGCAATAAATACAATTTAATGTCAATTTTTGATATCTGGTAAGTGAATTTTCATTAGTAAAGTCTAGGTCCTTTTGGTTATTATAAACAAATATGCTTTTTGTACTTACACTCAAAAATTATTAATAGATCAATTATTCCTCTATTAAAAGTCTTTTGTTGTACTATATGTATATAAATAGCTAATAGTACCCTCATAATCAAATGTTTATTAAAATAAAAATATTTTATAAAATAGCATGGTGAAGCTTCAATTCCTATGTGAGTTTACTTCCTCAATTAATTCAATAATCTTTTATTTAAACTTATCATTGCTATAATGAAAACTTAATGGAAAAAGCCTTTTTTTCAGAGGCTTCATAACTCAATACATTCATGGACTTTACTATGAGGGAAAATATAAGAAGAATACATTAGTCACAAGGATGGAGTGTGGTGCGAAAACCTTTGTGAGCTGAAGTTATACTTAGTATGGAAAAAAAATCAGAACTACTCTGAGACCTTGTGGGAGCTTGAGTCTACAAGTGGGGGAAATGATTGTGTCTGCTGGACTCAGCATCTGGGTCCTTGTGGTGGTCAGTTACTATAAGCACAAGTAGTGTCTATTACAGTCCACTCTTACTAACATCACTCATCTATGTTCCTCTTCTTCCCACATATAGGTCATACTCCTCCTCCAGAAAGGTAACCCAAAATTGCATTTAGTTACTGGATCCAGGTCAAAGTAGAGTGACTTGGGTAATAGGCAGTTCTTTTCATGGGATCTGGACATGGTTCCTTGTGAGCCAGCAGCCTAAGAACTATAAGAAAAGTAATCTACAACCGCATATAACAATAATATACAATGGTGAGGCACAATAAGAAAAACATGATAAAAAACTCTCAGAGAAAGAATGGAAAACACTGATCCATAAGAATTATGAAATCTGACAAGGCAGAATAGGATGATCTCTACTCTGGTGGTGGTGGTTGAAGAATGTTCCTTATCTAGATCTCAATTCTGCGGTCTAAGAGGAACACACTCCATTCTTTCTCAAGACTCTTGGCTCCAGGATCTGGGACATTTTTCCTTTTCTGTTACCCTCCATTGCCAGATCTGATGTGAGTGCTGGGAGTTTGCCTTTCTTGGGGGCTGCCCAATATTCACAGCCTGCTTCTGGCACATGCAAGTATTGAGGTCACGGAGTTATTTTATTTTATTTATTTTTCCCAGAAAAATTTAACAGGTTTATGTATAATTGTTATAAAGTTGAACTGCTGAAAGTTGTGCTTGAAACATTTTGACTTGTGTTAATGCTTCACATCTCTGCATTTATATTAAAAATTCACACACAAATGAAAATGGAAAAACTTCCAATACCTGATTTCTGTCCTCTATTTTTCCACTCACAATCATATACTAGGTACCTTTTGACCCCATGGGAAAAAAAAATTTCTAACGTTCAGAACTACCAATAACAGGAAGAAGAGATTTTTGGGGGGGGGGGGCGGGAAATGAAATGTTTTCCCATTATAGTGGATTCTTAAGCATGTTCTCCACATATGCAGTGTGCCAGCTGGAAGTCTTTTGGCATAATTATTACACGTTTGGCATGGGTAGCACACAGGTTGGTGTCTTCAAAAAGGCCAACCAGATAGGCCTCACTTGCCTACTGCAAAGCACCAATAGCCGTGCTCTAGAAGCACAAATCTGCTTTGGAGTCCCGAGCAATTTCTCGCACCAGACGTTGGAAAGGAAGTTTGTGAATCAGAGGTTCAGTGGATTTCTGGTAAGGTGTTGTTTCACCGAGCGCCACGGTACCAGGCCCGTAGCGATGAGGTTTCGGCACCCTTCCTGTAGAGGGCGCACTCTTGGGAGCGGCTTTCGTAGCCAGTTGCTTCCGGGTGCCTTACCACCGGTCGATTTACGGCAGTCTGCGTTGTAACTAGCCGTGGTGTAAAGACCCCCGTCTTGGCTGGAGGTCGGGGAGCGAGAGGCGGCCCTGGCGTTAGGGAGAGGCGGCAGCGGCTGCGAACACCACAGAGGTATTTTAAATACCAAGTAGTTTCGGGTTCCTAGTTTCTTTGACCATGCAATTTCCTTGAAAACTAGTCAGCTTTTGATGTATTTTATTCCAGTCAATTCTGTTTCTGTAACTATACCCAAAGTTCTTTCCTCTGCATGCCAGTCTTTCTCTGCTTAATCCCTGCTGCGCTGAGGCCACCAGACATGGTTGCAGACGCTATATCCTCAATTCGGACCCTTGCCATGAGGGCTAAATTTTAGTAGACCTTTGACTGACTCTTAGAGACAACTTTTTTGGTCTTGTTTCCTATTGTTTGGAGCATAGAAGTAGTTGTCTTTAACATTCCTTCAAGGTTGTATATTTACGGACTTTCTCCTTCCTATCATTTCTATTGACAAACCTGCCAATTCTTGTTTCAGTTTATCTCTTTCTTGTAATGTTCTGTTGAAAACCGTAATAGCATATGGGCCGGGCACGGTGGCTCACACCTGTCATCCTAGCACTCTGGGAGGCTGAGGTGGGTGGATCCTTTGAGCTCGGGAGTTGGAGACCAGCCTGAGCAAGAGCGAGGCCCCATATCTACTAAAAAAAAAAAGAGACAGAGAGAGATAGAGATAGAGATAGAAAGAAATTAGCTGGACAACTAAAAATATATATAAAAAAAATTATCTGGGCATGGTGGCGCATGCCTGTAGTCCCAGCTCCTCGGGAGGCTGAGGCAGAAGGATCGCTTGAGCCCCAGGACTTTGGGTTGCTGTGAGCTAGGCTGGCACTGTGGGACTCTAGCCGGAGCAACAGAGTGAGACTCTGTCTCAAAAAAAAAAAAAAAAAAAAAAAAAAAAAGCATCTGACACACATGATCATGTTCTTTCTTATCACTTCCGCTAGAGCTGTAGGTTCTGTGAGCAAGTATCTGCTTTCCAAATTATCATTGGTAATAGTTTTGCCAAATATTTGAAAAGGCAGAATAGGGCTTTCCAGTCTCATAGCTTCTGTCTTTTTGCTACCTATAGTCTAAACACCTGGCATAAGCTTAAGGCCCCATATTTTAGTTTTATATCATAGTAGCATCCAATTTCAAAATATCAATTTCTATATTCAGAAAGCCTTACTGTTGCAATAAACAACCTCAACTGAGTGGCTTAAACAATAAATGTTTATTTCTGATTCATGTCCCAGTCCAGTGTAGATCTATATTTGGTGGAAGGGATGGCACTTGTGCTCTGTTCCAGTCCTTCCAAGACCCATGTCCCTTTCATTTGTGACTCTACTTCCTCTAGATCAGCAGTTCTCAAACTATGGTGCATGGACTTGAAGTGGAGTGATCTGCAAGGTCAAAGCTGCCCTCAGAACACCACCAGTTTCTCCTAAAAATGTCCTTGATAAAGGAGTAATTATTAGTGATTTTAATAGTTCTTGACTTTTGAATGCAAATCTTTTTCATATTCTCTATGAAGAAATAGGAATGATGCCTAAAGCACTTCTGCTACATACTAAAAGACAATAGTTGTCTTAAGGAAAAGCCCTTGTACTGTTGTTTAAGTTTCAAACTGAACTTGTCTTTTTTACCACCCTCTGGAATAGTATTTTTGCTTGAAAGAATATTCAATTTAGACTTGGATATTTGGCATAAATTTCCTCAAATAATAACAGAGTGAGCTAATTACTTCAAGGACAACTGCTAGTATTTGTGACAAATGGCAAAATTTGAGATTTCAAGTAAAAATTAGAATTTTGGAAAATCTTTATCTGCTATTATGAGCTTGAAAGTTTCCCAATGCTTAAAAACTTTTCTGATAAGATGGGTGATGACACTGATATTTTATAATGAAATGTGTCATATTTGAAGGATACGTATAACTCTGTAGACCAATATTTTCCAAATGACTAGTGCATGATGTTATAAAATCATGTACTGGTAAACAGTCCATTCCAAATGCAAAAAAGAGTCATAGAATTTAATATAACAGAATACGAAAAGTTCATCATTGTGGTTTCAAATTTTATATTACAAGATTTAAGAAACAATGAGCTTTCATGCTATATCGAGGAAGAATATCCCAAATCATCTTAAGATACTCCTTCATTTTCCAACTATTTGTGTGTGTGAGGCTGAATTCTTCATATGCAGAAGCAGATATCAAAAACCAGCTATTTTGTATTAAGCCAACATTAAAGAAATTTGCAAAATAGTAAAATAATGCCATTCTCACTATTTTTTCTTTTTTGAAATCATAGCTATTTTGATTAAAATATGTTATATAAGTTAATATGTAATGACTTTATTATTTTTAAATGGATCAATAAATATTTATATATTTTCTCACTTTTACATTTTAATACAGTAAATATCATTAGATAGAGTCCACATTAAAAGATGCTCTGTTGTTTGATTTGGGCTTCTCGGATAATCAATAATTTTTAAAAGTATAAAGGAATTCTAAAACCAAATAGTTTAAGAACTGCTACTTTAGAATTCTGTTCTTTCAACCAGTAATGGAGAAGAAGACTAAGAATTACAAGTGCAGGTTTTAATAGTTTTGGCCCCAAAGTGACACACATAATTGTCACTTATATTCCATTAGCTGGATGTCCCTCATGCAGGCATGCCTTGCTGCAGAGGAGCTGGACAGTGTCTAACTGTGTGCCCAGAAAGAAGAGAAAAGTACTGGTGAACACTAACCATCTCTCACATGGCACTGAAAACTTCTACTGATTATAATTTTCATGTGACTGTAATTGGAAAGTTCTTGATAACATTTCTCCTCTTGTAGGAGATTGTTCTCACCTTTTCCTATTCATTTCTACTTGATGTTTGACTATCTTGTAAATATGTCTCCTCCTTTTCCATAAGTACCATTTGTTGCTGCCCTAAGTATGAATTGGCCTTGACAGATACTTTACTTATACTTTTTAAAGTAATACTCACAGGTAGTGCTGTTATCCCTGTTTCACAGAAGAGAAAATCTAGGTGAAAGACGGTGAGCTAATTTACCAGCATCCTCTGAAGCCAGGATTAAAACCTAAATTTATCTGACTCCATTTTCTCTGTTCTTTCTACTTTCTTATATTTCTTTATTTAAGAAAAGACTGTCCCAAATCGAAGTCTGTCCATTTGATTTTCTATCTGATTCTATTAGTTCTCATATATTCTCTAATTCAGATTGTTTGGAATCTTAAAACATTAGCAAATCCTTAGAACTTAATTTACACCATGTTCTTGATTCATAGGCATACAGGAGATTTTCACTCACTAGAAAATTTCCTGGTGGAAATATCATAGTTATTTAATAATCACATTCAATCTCTTTACTAGAGTAAGGTGTTTATTTTTCTACTCTCAAAGTGTTAGCTTGTAAATTGCCTTGTTAGGTTCTATCATTTTTATCTGTAAAGGTATGTCTGAACCAAACGTTTAGCTAATCTAGTAGCAACTGCTATAGCAAGTTCAATCTCCAAAAGAGGTAATTTATTACCCCCTCCACTTAATTGCTTCCATTCTGCCTTTCGAGGATCTTAACACCCTCCTCTGGAGCTGTTGCAATAAATATGCTAGGTAATTCTCCTGCTTTCCATCTTTCCTTCTGTGTGCTTCAATCCAACTCTTCCTTCATATCACTTACTGACAGAACCATGCCCATAGGTCAAGCACTCAATGCCCTTCCGGTGTCCACTCAGTTAAGTAAAATTTTTGACTTACAGTTGTATCCAAAGCCTCTTCCTATGCCTTGGCATTTCTTTTTTTACTGCCACATACTTTCCCTAATCCCTTACTAGACTGGATCATTCTTTTTCTAACTTGTACTGTCTCAGCCTTTTACTTACCTAAACCTATTCGCAGTAGTAACTTCTTCATCCTAAACGTTTTGATTCTTCCATGTCTGTCTGAATCATACCCTTTCCCAAAATTTTACCAGATTATTACAATACATAATAATCTTTTCTTTCTCTGAATTTCCAGTTATTTATTTGTATCCTTTTTAGAGCTTCTAATATATTTTACCTTGCATTTATTTGTGCACTTGGCTTACCCTGAAATTAGACTAGTAAATTCCTTAAACAATGAAAAGCTGGCTACTCATCTTCTATTTTAATAATGCCTTATATTAAATACATAACAGTTGTTCATTCTGTATGACTGTAGGTGAATATCCTTTCTCCCCTTTTCTGTTTACTAATTATCCAGTAATAGGTGGAAAATTTTTTCAGATTGAACATCATATAGAAAGTAAATTGTTTTCCAAATTATTATTCTCTTGGCACTAGTTTTGGGATAGAAACTTTCTTGTTCACATGTGGCCCACACTTTGATTATAATTATTCTTTAAATGACTTTGTCTAGATACAGCTTTTCAATTAGTTCAGGACCATTTCCTACATGTTAGGTCATGAAAAGATGAAATTGTTGTTTTTCTAAGAATCTGAAGATAATCCCTTATTTTGGCCCTAGCATCTCTGATACGAACTTCAGGACAACCCATGATTATTTTATAACTTGGAGAAGAAGTGATGGACTTTATACATCAATATCCAAAGATATAGAATTCTTAGGCAGAACTGGCTGTGTGTTGTTGAAACCTAAGACCTGAGGTAAGGTTGAGAATGAAGAGATTCTGGAGAACTGCACAGAAACTCACCTTGAAGTGCAGGTGGTAAAAAGAACAATAATGAATTTGTAAAAAGAACAATAATGAATTTTTTAAAAGCTCAAGATCTCAGTAGAAAGAACAGTCAGTGCAATCATGTCTGTTGCTTTTCCAAGTGCAGGAAAGATCTTTCTAATAATTCTCTATAACATAGACCAAACCATTATTAAATTTGGCAAATGAAAACTAAAGATACTAAATATGTGCAAGGAAGAGAAGCTGGCAACTCTACCAGATGAGGCTACTTCTAAAAAATAATAGGCCCAGGCCTGGTCTCAGGTCCTTTGAGTAGCTCCTAGTTCCTGTTCCACCTCCTCTGGGAAGGAACCAAATTGTCTAGTGTCGGGAGTGTTCAGAGAATCTGTGTAAATCAGAGTCCAGGTCTGCTACTTCCTGGATCTTTGAGGAAGGAGGAAGAGTTTTTTTACCCTTACACCACTTCTGATCTTATCTGAAAATAAAATTCTTCCCTCTACAACTGACAGTAGAAACAGACAAGAATGGAGAAACAAACACCACATGTACTCACTATTAAACTGGAACTAACTGATGAGCACACATGTGCACAGGGGAAAGTAAAACTCCATGGAAATTACCAGAGAGGAGGAGGAGGAGGGGAGAGGCAAAAGTCTACCTGAGGAGTACAATTAACACTATTTGGGGCCGGGCGCGGTGGCTCACGCCTGTAATCCTAGCACTCTGGGAGGCCGAGGCGGGTGGATCGCTCGAGGTCAGGAGTTCGAGACCAGCATGAGCAAGAGCGAGACCTCGTCTCTACTAAAAATAGAAAGAAATTATCTGGCCAACTAAAAATATATATAGAAAAAATTAGCCGGGCATGGTGGCGCATGCCTGTAGTCCCAGCTACTCGGGAGGCTGAGGCAGTAGGATCGCTTAAGCCCAGGAGTTTGAGGTTGCTGTGAGCTAGGCTGACGCCACGGCACTCACTCTAGCCCGGGCAACAGAGTGAGACTCTGTCTCAAAAAACAAACAAACAAACAAACAAACAAAAAAACCACTATTTGGGTGATGGGCACACCTATAGTGGGGACTGAAGCATTACAAAAGTGATCCATGTAATCTAAAACATTTGTACCCCCTTAATATTTTGAAATAAAGTAAAATAAAGAAAAAAGAAAGAAATGAACATTCCTTCAGGCAAACACCAACCCCAACCACAGGGACATGATCTTAGAAAACCTTCTGAAGGACAATTAAATTAAATTAAAATTCAGTTGACTTACATGGACACCTTTGGGCTTATAGAACTTTAAGTGGTACCACAAGACAAAAGATATATTTCTAGTCCTCAATGACTTGGAAATTGAGTGATTATCTATTGGCATAGAATTATCTCAATCAACTGAGATAAAACAAACATTTTAATCCAAATTCCAAAGATATGTAGCTTTGCTAAAAGAAATAATATGTTTTTGTGACTAAATAGGACATTTAATTTCTCATTCTGAATCAACTACTTTAGCACATTGAGGATTTGCCCCAAGAGCTAAGGCTGTATATTTGTTTAGCTAAAAACCTCATGGCAGTAGTTCTTTCCTAACAGTGAGAAAATCAGATTTAAATTTAAGCCTCCATCCTATAGGAATCAAAAGACTTAAAAAAAATAAAAATCAAAAAATTTTCATTATTTTAAAACACTTCAAAGCTTACAAAAAAAGGTACAGGTAAGAATATAATGAATGTCTTTTTGGAGAGAAAGCTAAAAATACAAATGAAGCTCCTTGTGTTCCTTTCTCCAATCCCATTTTCCTTTTTTGCTTCAAGAGGTAACTATTCAATGAATTGGGTGTTTATCATTCCTATGTGTGCTCTTATAATTTTACTGTATGTTTGTATTAAAAACTATATATATAATTATTTTTACTGTTTTAAATTTTATAAATGGTATATACCATACATATCTTTCTGCCTCTTGCTTTTCTTGTTCAAGCTTGTGGGTTTTATTTTTTTAGATTTATTGGTGTTCATACATGGGTTTATTAACTTTAGCTATAAAAAGGTATTCCATTATAAATAAGCCACCCTTTATTCATCTATTTTTCTGTGGTAGACATGCAGGTTGCTTTCAATTATCTCTATTATGAATAATAAAAATAACCTGTTTTCCAATATTTAATCACTGAGACTTCAAAAAAATCTTAGCATCCCATTTCATATAGATTAATTTTGTTACTCTAGTAAGGGTGAAAATTTTTACACATATATTTTGGAGTTTCTTTTGTAAAGTACTTGTATAGATTCTTTGTCTATTTTCCACTGAAGTTTTTCTCTTTTTATTACTTGAAAAGTTCATTATATAATAAAAAGATAAAACTTCATCAAATAAGTATAAATTTTATTTTTGTTTGTCAATAGATATTTTTGTTTTTTATTAAGTATAACTCATATACAACACACACACAAGTATAGAGCTGAATGAACTATCAATATCCATATAATTAACATGCTGGTCAAGAAATGAGGACATTGCACACACTTCAGAGTCTTCTCTTCATGCTGCCTCCCCTAACCCACGCTGTCCTCCCTAAAGAAATTACCAGTTTGACTTCTAAGATCATGGTTGTTGGTTTTGCCTCTTTTTGAGCATCATAGAGGAAGACATACTTTCCTATGTCTTGCTTCTTTCACTCAGTATTGTATTTATGAGATTCAGTTTATGTTCATTTTGTATAGCTGCTATCGTTTGAGTATATCTACCTCTGTTTATTTGTTCATTTGTTTTTGCAATTGCTTCCCTTAGGCTTTCAAAACAAACAAATTCTTACCCTGGTTTATAAGCCCAACATGACCTTGCCCCTCTCTCTTTTACCCTGCTGAGGTCACAGGGTAAAAAGTCAGAGAACCATGAAGTATACCTTACTAGCCTGGCTCTAGAGCCTGCTTTAACGAACAGGCTATATTGTCATCTAGTTTTATGCTGGTTTTCAAAACTTTAGATAGTGCATAGCATGCTTATTGTGTGATCTGCAAAATCTTCAACATAGTCATTTTAAAAAGTTGCAAATAGATTTTTTAAAAAATCTGTTTCTCCATGTAGCCCAGCTGTTCTGCTATAGTTTTCCTCTATGCTTTGAATCCTAAAAATACCTCTCAGTTCTGGAAGAACATTGCTGTACATACGTAATGTATGGTTCTATTGAAATGTTTTATCTTTTTGTTTTTCTGGATGATAGAGTCAAGGGGTAGGGGGCTCACTTTCTGCCAACCTAACTGTGAATGACATTAGATTCTTGTTCCTTTAAATGCATAGACTCAAAATTACCCTTTGTCTCCTAACTTTTGAGTTCTGGTTTTATGGCTGCAATTCCTGGAACCACCTCTCTTAGGGCACTCTGGAAATGGTACAATGCAGCCCCTGGCACCTCAACCTCTTGAAACATGGCAGGTTATGGTTTTTAAGCTTGGGGATGATCAGGGAAGACCAGTGGTTTTAACAGTATAGGCAGACTTGTCTGCAGATTGAAGCAAACATATAAAAGAAAATATGACTGGAAAGGAAAAGTGAGTAGTGAGAAGCAGGAAGTATGTGACATTCAAGTATTTAAAGTTAAGTAGCATTTGCTTTAAGCATAGTGAATGTGATTAATTCTTAATTACTAAAAATATAAAAGGAAAAGAATTATGTTAAAATTGCTTTTCAGTAATATTATAGCAGTAATCATTTTGGTGCATTGGATTCAAAAGAGTAAAGCAGTCATTTTGAGAATTTAAAACAGGTAATAGATTAAGATCAAAAAAGCAGAAATCAGAGGTAATAGCATAAATGGTATGAGTAATCAAGCAATGCAACTTTGTATTTCTGACAATTAAATTTTTCATTGTCCATCTGAAATGCTTATGTAATAAAAAGAATTGGAATTTTTTTCTATTGAAATTTATTTTACAAACTACATTTTAATATTGCCTTTTTACCATTTCTGGATTTTTAAAATAATAATTCAGAACAAAGGAGTAATGTTTGCTCACAGAAAATGACCAGAAAGTTGATAGTGTGTATGCACAAGTTAGCAATATGCATTCAGTACCTATGAAACTAATGTATAGTTTCATTAGTAATTAAAGATATATCTAAATAAGGTACATGTGGTGTGTTACTTATGTTTACTTTAAAAATAATAATTTACTTTAAAAATAATATTAATGACATGAATAATACGGAATAATCCAAGAGAGGGTATTAAATTACTGACAATGAGCACAATGCACATCAATTTTTAACCACAAATTATGTAGATATTAACAAATAGATTAAAACAAGTTCTCTTAATAAGTGGTATTAATTCATCTTTTTAAATTAGTAGGTAAAATATTAAATTAGGTAAGTTTGGGACATATTCATTGAATAATTGAATAAATGAATAAATACTGAACCTAATTCATGGTTTGAAAGAAACTATTATGTATCAATTCAATACTACCTAGAATAAGCGTAGAATTACGCATTTCTTAAAAAAAGAATGTTTTTTAGGTCATGCAACCACATATGTGATTCTATTCTGTTCTATTCTAAATCCATTGAAAACTTTTTTTGTTCCTTGTATATGACATGATTTCTTTTGTTAGGCATTTTTCTTAGATAGGCAAACAGAGAATGCAAAGTCCAGTTAAATTTTAGAATATATTCTCAACAATAAATTTAAAAAATGAATTCTGACATCACTACAGATCTAAAGGATTTTACATACAGACCCACATAGACATACACAAAAAGACACAGATATACATTAGATAAATTTTGTAGTTAGGAAGTAGGAGGAAGGAAGGCTGTGGTTCTCTAAAGACTTTCTGCAGTTTTTTAATCATTTGTTTTCTTATTGATGCTGTTTAGGAGTTCCAGTAGAATGTTAAATACAAATGTTGATGGTGGATATATTTATTTTGCTTGGGGCTATAAAGGGAATATTTCTAATGTCCACTATTAAGCATGGTATTTGCTGAAGGTATTGGGTAGATATATTTCTCAGGTTAAAGAAATTTTGGTATTTCTTGTTTGTTGACAGTTGAAAACCTCGGAGTTGAAATTTATCTAAAACATTTCTGCACATATTGAAGTGGTTGTACAGTTTTTCACCTTTAATATGTTTATTAGGGGAATTGAAATAATAGTCTAAAGTTAAACTAGCCATGCATTCTTGGGAGAAACTTATATTGATCATAAAAATATAAATATTTATATCTGACTGGATTGAGTTTGCTACTATTTTATTCATGAAATTTCAACTTTGTTTATGAAAGAAATTAGACTCTAATTTTCTTTGCTCATGTTGCCCTTGTCTGTTCTTTGATATAAAGGTTACAGTGACTTCATGTAAGTTGGGGAAACACTCTTTCTTCCCTTCCTTCCCCTTCCTCCTTCAATCTTTCCCGTCCTCCTGCTTCCTCTCCCCATCCAACCTTTTTCTCCCTTTCTCTCCTCCCTCCCTCTATTTCCTTTCTTTAGAATCATTAGGGTAAAGTGGATTATCTAACCATCTAGGCTTTGTGGGGGGTTGGGGTGGGTATTTGTTTGATTTTTTTTTTTTTGTTTCAAGGGTGGATTTTAAACTACTAAATAAATATCTTTAATAGTGCCAAAATTTAGGTTTTATAATATTTTTTGAGTCTCTTTCAGTTGTTTATATTTTCCATAAAAATTATTGTTCCCTTTATATTTTCAAATTTAAAATAATACTATTGATAGTCTTGGGGTTAATTCTAAGTAAATAATTGAGCATTGCAGAGTTGGAAAGGAAAATAGCAATACAGTACTGATAGTTAGAAAACCCGATTTCTTATCACATCCCTGTCACTACCTAAACCTGGGAGCTTAGGCAAGATACTGAATCTCACCAATTTTATTTCCTTACCTAAACTTTTTGGAAAATTGGTAGGTTTTTTTTTTTTTTTTTGAGAATTAAATAAGATAATTTGTTTTAAAAATCAAACATAGTACTTCTCAAAGAGGAGTTACCAAATACGTGTTAGTTCTCTTTCTCTTTCTTCCCTTTTATGACTATTTGTGGTTATATATTCTGTAAATTATCTTTAGTGATTTCTTTACCTTAAGTAAGCCATCTCCCTATAGCTAACATATTTCCTGATACAGTTCTTCCTTATATGACTTATACTTAATTACATAGGGTAATTTTAATATGTCAATTGTAGGTTTTCTAAAAGACAAAAATGTATTTTGGAGATAAGCAAAAAGACTTGTTGATGAAGCAAAATTGAATTTCTTAACTCTAGTGTAGGAAGAGAAAACACTACACTGAGAGAATCTTAGTAGTATCCTTAGAATACGAAGGTCAGAAATTTTTAGGGTTTAAGAACCTAGTTTGAGATTTTAAGGCAGGTTTTCCCAGTAGAGAAATAGCTTGGGATTGGTGGGAACAATGAAGTAAATCTTGATGAGCAATATATTAGTCTAACAAATGAAATTTTTGGTTAGTTCACAGAATTATCTTTCAGAAGCAAATATTTCCTGGAGTTATAGCCAAGGTTATTTTGCTTGTTCTCAATATTAACATAAAAATGTGAACATATGCACTGCCTCAGAATTGCTTAATTTAGGTACAAGAAAGTAATCCAGCCTCTCATTAGTGTTTGACACAGTGTCAAGAAATCACATTCATGTTAGTTCTTAATCTCATTAATTTGGTTCATGTCTAACCCTAAAATTGAATATAGACTATTACGATCTGGGAATGATTAATCTAGATCTGTACTTCTGTTTAATATGTCATGATTAAGGTAGAGTTTCTGATGGTAGTTGTTCCAGTTTCTGCAAGTGGCATGTATTCTTGTTCTTTTTGTTGGAAGATCATTTGTTGCATCATTTAAGGAGACATAACAGTGACTTTACAGCAGCCTTTAAGACCCTGAAGATCACAAATTTGATCCTTGCAATACAGACAATAAAAGGATTATTATAATCAGAGTTCATAGGCTACTTCCAAGTTAAGAACCAAGCATACATGAAGTAAGCCAAGAGTACTTACCTCCAACCTGAAGGATCTGCGGAACCAGATACGGGGACATTAGAGAAATCCAATTTTACTATTTCTTTCTTTTATCAAATTATTTTCATTTTCTGGAACAACAGAGATCTGTCCAAACAAAAATGCAACATTCTTCACCTAGGGCAACATATGTTACAGTTCAAGGTGTTGCATTATATCTAAAGCATCTGTTTTGAACAACTTGTCCAATTCTATGAATCTCTTGGGTGAGAAGTCCTATTGCCTGTCGTCCTGTTGTCCTGTTATCCTACTAGTCTCTGTACTGTACTGTGCTGTAGTAGGTATCTGTCTATACAATTGCCAGGCCTCTTATATAGTATGAGATAAAGAGACTTGGGCTGAAGAACTCAATCTAAATCCAAATTCCACTTTAGTGGTTCAGTTTTTTAACTCAGACTGAGACCCAGTTTTCTTCTACTTGAATTAAATTGTCTATTTTTTTTCAAAGGAGAGAAAGTGATCGTTCATACTGGATTTTGGATAAATATCAAAGACCATCCTGATGGCAGGTATCAGTTCATTGAGGTAATAGATTCTGAGGTAACAGATCTTGTCTAAATTGTAGGTAGTAACCAGTGGGCTTCTGTGTCCCAAATTTGGTAAGAGTTGATAGAGCCTAACAACCAAATGGTGTCGTTGAATGGCATTTAATGTTCATCCATCACTCATCAAGAATTATCACATTAGATAATGAAACTTTTAGTATATAGGTCATCAGGGTACACCTAAAGCAAAAGATCTTCAAGTTGAGCTTAAATAGTATGATTGTCTTATCACTTCTGTAAAAGTAAAACAGCCTCACAATATAAACCATCACTTCTTTAGCTTTTTTTCAAACTCTCTTTTTGTGAAAATTTTACTACCTAAACAAGCTCAGATGAAAAGACCCTGAGTGTTGATTCTATGAGGACAGGAGCCTTCCTGTATAGGTACATCCTTAAAGGGGTTTTAGATTTCTGGCTCTCAGGCCTGTTGAATTGTTTGCTCTCAATTAACCCCTTAGTAGTTTAGTCCAAATATCCAGGATACCAAGTCACTTGTTATTATAAACTGGTATCAAACAAAGCTGATTGGAACTGAAATAAAAATAGGTACAAACTTAACAGCTGGACTTCTTGTATGTTTTAGCCAAATCATAAGCAAGTAAATTCTTGCCCAGTATTTGACTCATATCAAGGCCTAAGAATGCAAAAAGCAATATTAAGGATAGAAACTTTCAAGTATCATAGTTAACAGGTAAAGAATGTCTGTTAATAATCCAAAACTTTAAGACAATAAAAAGGAAAGAAAATAACTAGGAAAATAAATAAAAATATGCAGATTGAATAGGACTATCTGTGACTCTAGATATCTGGTTCTTGTTGTGTTGGTATTGGGTGCAAGATGTCTACCTTATGCAGTTGTTGTCTTTATCTGTAAGCTCTTGGGTGGAAGCTGTCTGCTCTATGTAGTTGTCTACTCGACCCCAAAGTCTTTAGAACACACTTTATCATATTCTCAAAGTTTATCTACTTCTGGAGGATTCCTGAAAGTCTTAAGTTTGAGGTCTCCAGAAGTATGTAGATCTGAGGAGCAACACTTGAGGGTTTTTCTGCCATGTTAGTTTTTAACAGTACCAGACAGCACCCTTTTCACTGTTGTAAGGAAGATTTTTTTTTCTGTTTTTTCCCACAAGATGAAATCTCCCAAAACATTATAATGGTAGAAATTGAAATAGTCTATTTACATACAACACACAATTGATTTTTAAGGATGTAATCCACAATTGCCCTGGGAGGAAAAAGAAATTATAAACAGTGTGAACTTTTTGATTTGTATGAGCACTATAGTGAGCACTATAATTGTTCCTGATTAGCAAGAATAATGGAACTAATAACCCAGAAACCAAATCATTTTTTAAAGTCATTGTACATTGTTCTTTGTATAGAACATAAGTATATAGCTGAAAAATACACAATTGTTAAACATAGATTTTTTATTTATACCTAATTAATTTAGGAGGGCTGAGTTTTTCTTTTGACTTATCATTTTTTAAAAATTCTAAGATTGTTAAGTAAAATAGCTATGATTCTGAATTGATTAAAATTTAGAGAATGAATCACAAACTTAGTTCTATCATCCCTTCATTTGCAATATGAAGGAGCAAAGATAATTTAGATTTAAAATAAATCTTAATAGGTTTATTATTTTGAGATGGAACTTGAATTTGGAAAAGACAAAATCAATAAGGTTGTTAGTGAAACAAAATACTAACATAAGTCATAATAATATTACAAAGTAGTTATAGGCAATACAATAATTAAAATGATTATTAGGAACTTCTTTCTCTTTCAAATTTAAAGAAATTTTCTGTCAAAATGATTCAGGAACCAAAATCATTCAGAGGGTTGATAAAAGACTTTTGGTGATAAAAAGAAATTCTTTTACATGGATAAAGGACTTGGACATTTTAAGAAAGGAAAACCCACATTCTAAATTTATTTCTTTATTTTTTCCATGCAATAAATTGTAGTAAACAGTTTATAAGCTTTTTACATTAGGAATGAATGTACTAACACTGGGTCAACACTGACAAAAAATTTTGAAGACAATTTATTTATTTCTCCCCATTCACTATCCATAAACACTAAAACCCTAGACAAACTGAGATATGAATATCTCAGTTCTTTTACCTGTACAGTGTCTTCAAGTTTGTCTTTTATTATCTTTTCATTAATTGTAAACCTTTCAATTAACTTTAAAATACCCTTATGTGTATTTGTTTAGGTATACACAAATATATATGTGTATATGGAAATACATGGTAAAATGAAAGCTTTTAACTTTAGCTTTTAAAGATAAATTAATCAGCATATTAAATAATATATTTTTAAATTTCTGGTTAAATTAAATTATTAATTTATTATATTAATAAACTTTACAGTTTTCTTTAGAAGCATACAAACCATATTTATCATTCTTATGTATATTTTTAGTTGTTTGTAATTATTATAGTTAGTATTACCTCAATTTTTTATATTAATTACTACCTTTAACCAAATAACTTGTTTTTCTGGGCAAAAGCAAACTAGAAGATAAAAAATATAGAATTTTCTGTAAGTACAATTTTTTCAGAAATTTAAAAAATTTTAAGGGGGAAATAAACAGATATAATTATTAAGACATTTACACATACAATTAGTTACTATTCTACATATAAAAGTTTTACAAGTGAATTTAAAACTATATATGGTGATATATGCTTATATCTTTTTCTTAGAAAATTATTCAAGTAGTCAAAGACCATTTATTAGCTAATTTTAATAATAGAAATTTTCAGTTGAATAAAGATCTGGAAGTTATTTAAGCTAACTATTAGGGCTTCATAGTTAGAAGCATGGTAGCATTAAGAGAATTCATAGCAGTAAACTATTTTAACTGATGCCCAATATTATTGTTTCATTTAATTGAATACAATTTTATATTTTTATAATTTTAAAGCATTTGTGGAAACAATAATAGTTTACAGGGCTTATTACTAGTATAAGAACTTTACAAAGTTTAAATCATGAAATATTAAGCCCAAATTTATTTTAATAAAAATATTATGTTAATATCATTTTTACATATGGACTGTAACAGAAAGAAA
This sequence comes from Eulemur rufifrons, assembly GCF_041146395.1. Taxonomy (NCBI): domain Eukaryota; kingdom Metazoa; phylum Chordata; class Mammalia; order Primates; family Lemuridae; genus Eulemur; species Eulemur rufifrons. The sequence goes on from NC_090990.1 coordinate 53,269,267, forward strand.
AAATGTAGGGTTGCTTTTTATTTTAAATTAAATCACTCCAACTCATTCAAAATATGAGGTGTCTTGTTTGAAATTGTTGTAATACAAATAAACCATTATATTCAAATACCAAAATGTTACAATCAATTAATCTGTAAAAGTTCCTAAGTAAAAGGGAAAAGTTAGGCATAAGAGGAAAAAAATGAAATATGAGAGGGAGTTACCTTCAAACAAAAGTAGGGCAGTCTACTTCAGTAAATATAAGAACTTACTTTTTAGGCAGATAAGGCAGAGGATCTATTCATGAGGAGTTTCTCTTTCTTTCCTTTCTATTCTTCTGTTCTAAATTGCCTCTGAAACACTCTTGCTAATATCAAAGTTTCCTCAAAATAGCCACTTGCAACTTCAGATTTTCTTGATATGCCAGTTAGAAAGATATGTATGTGGCTCACAACATCATGCATTAGATAGAGGGTCAAATAGACTGAAAACTCCATGAGAATTGCAGTAGTCAGTGCATTAGTTGGAGTTTTCTAGAGAAACAGAACTAATAGGATAGGTAGGTAGATAAGATAGATAGAGAAATAGATTGATAGATAGATAGAGATAGATAGATGAGGAGATTTATTGTGGGAAGTGGCTCATGTGATTTTGGAGGCCGAGAAGTCCCATGATATGCCATCTGCAACCTGGAGAGCCAGGGAAGCCAGTGTGTGTAATCCAGTCTGAGTCTGAAGGCCCGAGAACCAGGGGAGCCAGATGGTGTAACTCTTACTACAAGGCTGAAGGCCTGGGAATGGTGGGGTGGGAGCCAGTGGTATAAGTCACGAAGTCTGAAGGCCCAAGAAGCAGAGGCTTCTGTGTCCAGAGGAGGAAAAGATGGATGTCCCAGCTCACGAAGAGAGAGAGAATTTATCCTTCTTCTGCCTTTTGTTCTATTTGGGCTCTGAATGGATTGGGTGATGCCCCCCACATTGATGAAGGTAGATCTTCTTTACTCAGCCTACTGATTAAAATGCTAATCTTTTTAGGAAGCACCCTCACAGACACACTCGGGAATAATGTTTTAACAACTATCTGGGCATCCCTAAGCTCAGTTAAGTTGACATATAAAATTAACCTTCACAGTGAGTTAAAACAGTGCTTATAAGAATATGTATCTCCAGAACCTGGTTAAACAACAGTCAATGCCAAATGAGGGCGAATAAAGCAACTTTATTCTCTGATAACAGAAATAATTTTCCAGTTTATTCTACTCCACCCTCTCTGTCAACTCTTTTACTAAAGGCATCTCCCATATTCTTTGCACCTCAAGTTCTCTTTCCTAATGATGAGCAAAATGTCTATGGTTGACTAACCCTGGTAAACTCTTACTCCTTGCTAGGCTATGTGGTACAGGCATCTAAACTATCCCAATCCTTCTGTCTGTTTACTGTTACTCTCAAATTCTTTGCTCTCTTTACTCAGCAGGCTGAGATATTAATGTCAGATTAGTATACACAGTTTACAGAAATTCCAAAATTGTCTAATAGTTTTTAAGCATCCCTCTACTCCCTTATTTGGTTTGAGAAGTCTGAGTAACCCCTCTGCTGGCCTATGGAATATATTCTCTTATAGCATATTAAATTAGAAATGTTTAAAAAAACTATTTTAGAAGATCCTCAAATGTCTTAAACAATACATTTAAAAGTAATCCATGGATTGAGGAAGAAATCAAACAAAAATTAGAAAATATTTCAAACTGAAAGAAAATAAAGATATCAAAGTTTGTGGGAAGCAGCTAAAGCAATGCTTGTAGCAAAATTTTTAGCTTTAAAATATTTTATTATATCTTTACCTTGTATGTGGTCTATCTTGGAATATTTCCCAGGTACACTTGAAAAGCATGTCTATTCTGCATTTATTGGATGTACAGTTCAATAAATGTCAATAAAAACAAGGCGATTGAGAGTGATGTTCAGATCTTCTATATTCTTACTGATTTCCACTAAGCTTATGCAGTTACTGAGGGAGAGGTATTTAAATTTTAAAATATGATTGTGGATTTTTCTATTTTTTTTATTCTGTCAGTTTTTGCTGTATACATTTTGAATCTCCTATTTTGTGCATGCACATTTAGGGTTGTTATGCCTTCCTGATGAATTATCGTGTTTATCATTATCAAAAAAATCTCTCTTTGCCTCTGGTTATAGTCTTTGTCTTACATTTTACATTTTTCTGATATTGCTCTAGTCTCACCAGCTTTCTTATGCTTACAGTTTGCACGCTAGATAATTTTCTATTCTTTTATTTTGAATGTACCTGTGTTTTTCTATTTAAAAAGTGTCTCTTGTAAATAGATAAAATTGGGCCTTGCTTTTTTAACCAGATGATTTCACTGATGAATTTTATCTAGTATTAACAAGAAGAAATAATATTAATACTAAGCAGACTCCTTTAAAAATACTGGAGGAAGAAATACGTCCCAACTAACCCTGACACCAAAACCAGGTATTATAAGAAAAAAAATTAGAGACCAATATCTTGCTAAGAGATAGACACAAAACTTTTAACAAAATGTTAACAAATTGAATCTAGCAATATATAAGGAGGAGAATGCATCATGAACAAGTAAGTTATATCTGAGGATTAACATTCAAAATAAACCAATTAAATTCACCATATTAAAAAGATAAAGGAGAAAAATCATATGACCATCACAATAGATACAAAAAAGCATTTGAAAAATTCTATGAACTTTAATTATAAAAACCCTTAGCAAATCTGGTACAGAAAAGAATTTCCTACATTTAGTATCCATAAAAATCTGCAACTAACATTCCATTTATTAATTAATTGAATTCATTCCCCAAGATAGGGGGGAAAAGCAAGAATATTGACTATCCACTCTCATAACTCATACTTAACATTGTATCAGTGTTTTCAGACAGTGCAGTAAAGTAAGAAAAGGCACAAAATTTGGAAAAGGAGTTCTTTATTCACAGATGACATGATTGATTATATAGAAAACCCAAAGGAATCTATAAAACGACTACTACAACTAAGTAAAATTGCCAAATTCAAAGTATGTAAGTTCAATATACAAAAATCAATTGTATTTCTATATAATAGCAGCAAACATTTCCAAAATGAAATTTTTCAAAACTTGCATTTACAATAGCATTAAAAATCATAAAATACTTGGTCATATGTTGGGCCTTCACAACATAGAGGCTGGGGTCTTTGGTTCTGGAAAATTGCCTTATTGTTCCATAATGTTTTCTCCATTTTTTGTGTTCTTCTTAGAATTGCATTAGTCAAGATAGTTGACCTCCTAAATTAACAACACATTTTCTTTTCTCTATTTGTTCTAACTTCTGGAAGTTTTCATCGTATTTTTCATCATTCTTCATTTTTTATAGATCAGGAAAGTCTTTCAGGATCACTTAGTTAATCAGTATTTGAACTGCTATCTTAAAACAGGCAATGTGACTCCAGAGCACATGATCTTAGCCATTTCACAATAATGCTTCTTTTAGAAAATAGTTTTGTGATAAATAATGTGATGTTTAATGAATAAATATGTTCTATAAAGCAGAGAAACCACAAAAAGATATTACTATACATTCATAATATGAGAAAATAAAAATCAGGTTTTATACTAATGATATTGTATAAGGTTTCAACTGGTTTTGGTTTAGAACTATAATAAATCTTGGTACCAAATTGATTTTTCCAGTAAAGATTTAAAATAAAATCTAATGGGAAATTTTTTCTTGTCCCAGATTGCAAAATCCTCAAGGTCAAAGGCCATGTTATATATTAAGTTTTAGACCTCAGAGTGAACAGTTTATAATAGTTTGTTATAAATGATTTATCACTGGCATTCTGAGATTTTGGAAGTTATATTATTAATATGAATGATTATAAAGTTGTACACAATGGCCAATTGGACAGCATACTTATAATTATACTGATAGGTTAATCCCCTTTTTGAAACTGAAAAGTATGAATAATACATGCCATAAGTTTTTAATCTCGTTTTTGTAACTCTAACAGTAACTTGGAATTGCTATTAAAGTGCTAGAGCCTCACATATTTATTTTACTTTATTCTTTTTTTCCACCTGCTGTGAGATATTTTAAAAAAAGATATGGAAGTTTGATGAGTATTTTTGCATAGTTTTTCACTTAGGCCATCATTTTACATTTTTCTTCATCTTCTTGGAGCAAAGCAATAAAATAGTGTAAATAAGCAAACTCATTATATTTCAAGCAGTTATAATAACACATAGTACATATCTAACATTTAGAAATGTATTAATATTAATATAAAAAGGGATATTAGAGAATTACCAATATTTGGCTTTATAGCTTCATGGCATAATGAAAGTTAAATGTTGACTTCTAATTGGAAAGTCAACATTTTCTAATCTGGCTAGTGGTCCTTGATGCAGTCTCCTTAAGCACATCACAAATCAGCTATGAAGACAAAGAAAAGATTGAAACATGAGATATAAAACTAATAAACACATTCTATAAAGACAGGGATTCTCATTGCTTATGCCACACTGTCACAAAAGGAGAAACTGCTATAGTAGTTAAAAGCAGGATTATTGGTCTTTGGCCCTTCCTACACAATGTTCCCATAACTTCAGTACTCATTCCCTGTGACCCACATTATCTACTCCCTGGTTCTGAAAAGTCTGTATTGATTTTAAAACAGCGCAGCTGAACCTCTATTGTGTTTATCAATCCTGGCTGCACTGATATATCTGTGAATGCTATTTCAATGATTTGACACCACTGAAGTCTTTTTTGGTAAGTCTGAAACAGAGCTTAAGTATCTCTATTCTTAAGGAGTCCCACTGGTCATTCAGATTGAGAACCACATACAATGTGAGCTGCTTTTGTAGGCAGCCAGAAGTTAGGTCCAGTAACCACATATCACAGTCTGTCTATATTAATCTGAAGTCTGCAACTCCTAGAGAAAAAATCTGGGAAAGAAGAAAATATCATAGCAGGAAACATAATCCTAGAATATATGTTCCCACCAGTAACTCATTATAGACATAGGCCAAAAGACCCCCATTATCAATGCCAAAAAATCATATAGCAAATTTCTAGGTCCTCTGCCTATTCCAATATTGGAGGGGCAGACTTTGGGAGTAGGAAGTAAATGCTACATCATTGTGGCAGAGGCTTTCAGTGGGAAATGGGTTTGTACCCAAGTGAGCAGCAAATGCACTGAGTTATCCCTGTGCTTTGCTAGCCAGCACTAGGTCTGGAGAAGGCCCATGGGGTAGGGGTGAAGGGGATACTTTGGAAAATAATAAAGAAGGCATCATCTTGAATATTCAGTGGAGAAGAACTCCGAGAATGATTTGCTGTGAAAACACTTTTTAAAAATTGGTTGGCAAATATTGGATGAAAAGTTGTAAGTTATAAGAAGAAAAGTACAAAGTTACAGGGTGGGATTGGGTTGAGATGAAAAAAACAATAGAATAATTGTTATCCTATCCTTCATGTTATTGTTGTCTAGCATTTTAGTTCAATTATTACTTTTAAAGTCTACCCATTTAGTCTTTATTAACTTTAAAAGTAAATAAATCACCAATATGTTTCACAAATTTCTTTTTTACTTTCTTTTTTAATTTTTTCATTTTTTGAGACAGGTTCTAACTCTGTCTCAGGCTGGAGTGAGTGGAGCGATCACAGCTCACTGTAGCCTTGAACACATGGGTTCAGCCTCAGGCCTCCCTGGTAGCTGGGACTACAGACATGCATCACTGCATCAGCTATTTTTTTTTTTTTCTTTTTAATTTTGTTTTGTAAAGAGGGAGTCTCACTAACAGCCCAGCCTGGTCTCAAATTCCTGGCCTCAAGCAACCCTCCCACCACAGCCTCCCAAAATGCTGAGATTACAAGGGTGAGCCACCATGCCCAGCTTTGTTTTACCAATTTCTTTACTGAGCATTTTCTTTTTGCATTCTACTTCCCCTACCAGATTTAACAGTCTTCTTATAGAGCATCCTTTAAAGATTCTATGAAGCAGGAACATATCTAAACTTTTTAATTTAAATGGCTTCATTTTTCTCTCGGGCTTCAGTGATAGAACAAGTGGATGTAAAATTCTAAGTTTTCACTTACTTTTCTCAACACTAAAGATATTTTGAATTCTTGCAGCCCTGTTTGTGGATGAGAAATCTGCTGTCATTCTGCTTATTGATGCTTATTTATGTACTTCTAGAAAAATCTCTATCACTTCAAATACTGCTTCTAACTCATTCTCTGCTTTTCAAAATCCCATTATATGGATATTAATTATACACAAAGAATCGTGCTCATTCCTTAATATTTCTTTCATATTTCCTATGTTCTTTAGCCTGATTTGTTTCATTGAATATATATTTACTTTCTATTTGCTTCTTTTCCAAATTTACCTGAGCTTGCTAACTAGCTATATTCTAGAAATACACACATAAAATTCAATGATTCTTTGAGTAGGTTTCTCTAAATACATCTGAAAATTCCTTTAGCTAATATAAAGTTTTTTAAAGTTTATCTTGTAATCCTTTCTTCAGATTTATTTCTAGGAATTCAATAAAAAAGGTTTATTTCTAGGATTCGGTAAAAAATTATGGGTTTCCTACTACATCTTAGTGTAGGACCCATACTAAATACTAGGTTAATAATAGAGAACAAGATAGACATGCACCCTCTCCTCATGGACTTAACCCGTAGAAGAAAATACAGACTTGATTCAGTGATTGTTGGGAGGTTTAAATGAGAATGTGTGTAACCTTTACCGCCTATCCCTTGGAAATTGCTTGCAAATTAACTGTTACTAATTTTATTAGAAAATAATACTTGAGGTATTATGAAAAGTGAATTGTATGGTTCCGTGGGAGAATATAAGGGGAACAGGGAGAACCTCCTGAGGAAGGGCTAAGAATGAGACGTTCACCAGGTGTGCAGGGACAGGGCCTATTTGCCCTGAGAGTCAAATCTTTGCCCTTCCCCTGCCTTGCTCCGTGTTCCAGGAGGCAGACCTATTAGGTGGTTCCTGGCGGGAACTAACCAGTGTGAGAAACTGAGAAGAGAGAAAGAGGAAAGGGAGAAGCAGAATATTTCTCTCCTACTCATCTGCCGCAAGGGGCTTCACCGTCAGCTGCTACATCTCCTCCATGGTGGTTCTGGATCCTGCCAGATAAGGCTACTGTGGTTTCACCTCAGCTGGGCTTTGGAAACTCTCTTCCTTCTGCCTGTCTATACACTAGTGCTGATAGTGGCTTCCAGCTGTTGCTAATTAATCTCTACCCCCTGTAGGGCTTCTCAGCTTCTCCTGCATAATCAATTTCTCTGCACTCAATTCTCTCTGTGATAAATATTTAAAGTATTTTTTGATTTTTAGTAACACTCTGAGACACCAGGTAAAAATAGGTGACGAGGTATGTTCTAGACAGTGCAAAGAGTATATCTGAAGGTCTAACTATGAGAGAGGGCACATGGGATGCTATTTTTATGAATTTGAGAAAATCACCAGAAAATGTTAAGAAAATACATTTATTTGGAGAAAATGATACTATGCTGGCACAGATGTAAAGATTTATTAAAGATACTAAGTTGCAATTTTTCAAGATTTTCCATCTTCTAGTATGTTAGAATGTGAGCATACACATATTCTTAGATTCTCTGTCTTGCTCTCTGTTTACTTCAATATCTGGCTTCACCGCTTACTAGTTATGTGATACTGTGCAAGTTATTTTAACTTCTCTGTGCCTCAGTGTACTCATTTGTAAAATGCAAATAATAATAGTAACTATCTTATAAAGTGCCTAAAATGGTGCCTAGTTCACAATGAGTACTCCATTGTTAGCTGTTATTATTATTATTTCTTCCATTTTGAAGGGGGGAAGAATTACTTTTTAACTCCTGGAAGTGAGGAAAATTATGCATGTGCTTTGCTGAACCAAAATTCTAAACAGGTCTACAGGGTTGTGGAAGAAAGTAAGTGGATTCCGGAAAGGTTGATAAGCTTCAGATTTTGAAGGTTCATGTGTGCCATATACAATGTAATTAAATATCTAGAATATTAGGACTTATCAAAAGTTTTTAAATAGTTAAGAAGCATAGTAAGATGCATCTTTTCATACTTATTTTTCTAGAAAACATTCTGTGATAGCTTTGACAATGGAATTGGAAGGAGGTGATGATAGTGGAGATTAGAGTGAAATTTAGAAAGTTCTACTAACCTTCCAGGAGCCATGTAAACAAAGACACCACTAGCCCATATGGCATCTTTGTGTTAATTGAAAAATGACTTGCCTTCTTTAATGCAGATACAACTTCATGCAAAAGTTTATGGCTTGATAAATAGACCCCTAAGCCAAGTTCTCTTTTGCGGTTAACAAACTGCTTTCAGCGTACAGTGCAAGCAGCCTTAGACTTTACCAAGGGCCTGACTAAGGCTAGTAAGGATAGCTTAATGAATAAGATGGATTTCAAAAGAGTCTCCCTCACAGGATAATTCTTGGTGTTCAATGACAGTCACATGAGGATTAGGCTTACCCTTCAAGGAGGTTTAACAGATACGAATTCTTTATGAATGACGACAGGCAAGCTTAGAAGAGATTGCAAAGTGCAGACAGAGAATCCATTAATTTTTTCCAAAACAAATATTAATTTAAAGTCATTAGGGCTCTTTCTGCTAATAAAACTCAGGGGCATAGCACAACAGTAATACTATTACTTCACTATTTATTTTGTGGTTTTTTTCTTCAAGGAAAATTCATTCCCTATGCCTTACTATCAATTTTATTTCTTCCTCAAAAAAGAAAGCAAACTTACTTTTTAAAAAAATGCTATGTAGTCTTCTCAAAAAACATTTTTTATTAAAAGCCAAGCATCTCTTTCATTTGTTACACAACAATATATTATTTCATACATGTAGCAGATATTCATTAAACATGCATTATGGGCTATCTGTGAAATCTTTGACTGTGTTTAAGCTTTGTATTCAATTAGTGTTTTTAACCATACCTTTCTAAATCAAATGTAACATTGTACAGTTTCTTATGATCAGAAATCTTAATTATTTCTTTTTAAATACACTCTGAGTTCTTCAAATTTACAGATACTCTGGCAGAATTTGGGATCACATTGCAAGCATCATTACTTTGGCACTGTCTATAGCTTACCTAATTTAAGGGGTACATTTTAGTATATTTTTCATGTGATTATAGCTGTCACTGAGAGGAATGCTATCTTCTTATGAAAGTTATAGTGGTGGTGACAAGTATAGATGTCAATTCCAGAATTATGGACTGAGGCCCACAGCTAAATCATCTCCTAAGACAGTTTGTCATATCTAGATTCATGAAAACAAGTGATGAATGTCAACTCTTTCTAACTAGGTGACAACCCAGAGGAACCATCTGCATATAGGTAAGTTGTGACATGAACATACAGGCATAAATATGTTAACTTTTTAGTATTTTATTCATATTGTTTGTTTATAATTTCAAATGTGTATGTCTATTTAAAGAAATATGGGATAATTTAAAAAGCTATTTTCTGAGGCAAGTTTAACCTGGTTTACAAATCAGCCTATGATAGTGATTTTTTTTAAAAGTGTGTTTACGTGTGAAAGAAAAGCAACTATAACTTTCTTTATAGGTGAGACCAAAATTATGCATCCTATTTAGACATAATGGAACTTTGAAAATCCAATTATGCCTGTCAATTCAAAGAATTTTTATTTTGTCTTATTATATCTACTGAAGTTATTCTTAAAATCACTAGCAGATACAATTAACGGATAATTCATTTAAATGTTAAAAGCACTGTAGGAAGGGCTCACATCAGCAAGATGACATAATAAGAAGTCCCAGCCTTTGTTGCCTCCCACAAAAACACTGATTTGGCAGTGGTATATGGAGCTAAATAGTTTTATGAAAATTCCAGAATCCAGTTAAGAAGTTGCAGTATCTCAGGTAAACACAAAGCTGAGAACACTTGCATTGAAACAGGTAAAAAGAGCAATTTCCCTTTACCTGCTTCAGCCTATTTCACAAGCCAGCATATTGCAGCACCAGGAGAAAATGCCTTGGCACGATACATCTCTGTCAAGGGGAAAGAGAAGAGTAGAATGTGCATCCAAAGTTCCATGTCTTTGGAGGGCTGTGTATTGCCTCATTCAGAGCATGACAGAGCACTAACAGAGCTGACAGAGCTTGGATGACTGGAAGGCCACTGATAACAAAGAAGAGGAGGGCGTGTCTAGCTCCAGCCATCAAGGCTTGGACAACTTGAAGTTTCTCCCTCAGGAGGCAGGAAAAGGAGTTAGAGATATCTTGCATTTCATCTCTTTGGAGGTCTACTCAAGAGACTGGTATTTGTCTTCCCTGGCTTAGGGCAGCGATTGGGAACCAGCATATTTTGGATGCCTAATGGCTTCTGAGAACAAGGGAAATAGAGGAGGTTTACTGCTATAGATCCAGACAACTTTCAGTGCTGTAGAGTCATCAGAGGGAGCAAGAAATTATCGATTCCTGAAAAAGAAACTGCAAGCAAGCTTCTCTCATTGAGAAATTGCAGACATAGGCCCAGAGAAGTTGCATCCCTTCAGAACAATTTCAGAGGCCCCAGCATTTCCAGGTAGCTGATTGGTGAGGGTATTCTGCTGTAAAAAGCCAGACTGTAGGGACTGGGAGAGGAGGCTGTTTCTTCAAATGCATAGGTCTCAACACAAAGTTATGAGACACATGAAGAAACAGGAAAACATGGCCCAAAGAAAGTTAAAAAATAATTCTCAAAAAACAAATCTTAAAGAAATGGAGGTAAATGAATTAGCTTACAAAGAATTAAAAATAACCATCCTAAAAATGCCTTGTGGGCTCAAGAATATGATGCATGAATAAGACCAAAATATAAACAAAGAGAAAATATAAGAAAGAACCAAACAGAAATTTTGGAGCTGAAGAATAAAATAACTAAACTTAAAAAAAAAAAAAATCACTAGAGGCGTTCAACAACAAACTTTATCAAGCAAAATAATCAGAGAACTCAAAAACAGGTCATTTGAAAGTATCCAGTCAGAGGAACCAAAAGAAAAAAAAGAATAGGAAAGATTGAAGAAAGATGAAGGGAATTATGGAACAGCATCAAGTGGACCAATATGTGCCTTACGGCAGTTCCAGAAAAAAAAGAGACAGTGAAAGGGACACAAAAACTTATTTAAAGAAATAAAGGAGAAAAACCCCAAATCTGGGAAGAAAATGGAAATTTGGTTTCAATAAGTATAATAGACTCCAACTAAAATGAACTCAAAAAAATCTATACTGAGACATATTATAATCATCAAAAGTTAAAGACAAAGAGAGAATTTTGAAAGCAGCAAGAGAACAGTGACTTGTCACGTAAAAGGGATTCTTTAGATGACAATCAGTGGATTTCTCCACAGAAATCTTGCAGGCCAGAAGATAGTGGGATGATATATTCAAAGTGCTGAAAGAAAAAAAATCCTGGCAACCAAGAATACTACATCCAGCAAAAAATATGCTTCAAAAATGAAGGAAAACATAAAGAATTTCCATGACAAATAAAAGCTGAGGATGTTCATCATCACCACTGGACTTGCTTTATGAAAAATGCTAATGGGAGTCCTACAATTTGAAAGGAAAATATGCTGGAAGAGTGTGAAAATATAAAGCTCACTGATAATGGTAAATGGCAAATACAGAATACTATAACACTATAATGGCAGTTCATAAATCACTTTTAATTCTGGTATAGAATTTTAAGAGGTAAACATTTAACCTAATAACTAAAACTATAAAGATACGTTAATGAGTACAGAATATAATAATATGTAAATTGTAATATCAAAAACAAAGTGTGGAGGAGGGAAAAGAAATATAGAGTATTTGTATGCTACTGAAGTTAAATTTTTATCAGCTTAAAATAGATTGTTGTAACTATATGATATTTTATGTAAGTTCCATGGTAACCTGAAAGAAAATACCTATAGAAGATACACAAAAGAAAATGAAGCATCTTACTGAAGAAAATTCAACAAAACATAAAGAAGATAGCAAAAGAGGAGAAAAGGGACAGAAAACTGAACAAAATGGCAATAGTAAGTCCTTCTCTATCAATAATCACTTTAAATGTAAAAGAATTTAAACCAAACACCTGCAATGGCTGAACTGTTTTTTTTTTTTAAAAAATGAAATCATTGAAAGAGACTTGCTTTCAATTTAAGAACACACATAGGCTAAAAATGGAAGGATGGAAAAAAGAAAAATGATAACAGAAAGAAAGCAGGGTGGCCATGCATATATTAGACAAAATATATTTTTGTCAAAAGTTATCAAAAGAGGCAACAAAAATTATATAGTGACAAAAGGATTAATTCGCCAAGAAAATATAGCAATTATAAATACATTTTCATCCAACATCAGAGCACCCAAATATATGAAGCAATCATTGATGGAACTGAAAAGAGAAATACACAGTAGCACAATAATACTAAGGGATTTGAATACTCCATTTTTGATAAAGAATATAACATTAAAGCAGAAGATCAATAAGAAAACAGGGGATTTAAATAACACTATAGATCAAATAGGCATAGCAGTTATATACAGAACATTTTACCCAATATTAGGAGAATTCACATTCTTCTCAAGTGCACACAAAACATTCTTTAGGCTAAATTATATCTTAGGTCACAAACAAGTCTTAACAAATTTAAGAAGATTTAAATCATACTAGTATATTTTCTGACCACAATGGAATGAAACTAGAAATCAATAGCAGAATGAAAATTGGAAAATTAAGAAATATGTGGAAATTAAACAGCACACTCTTGAGCAACCAATAAGGAAAAAAAAAAAAATCAAAGGGAAGACAGAAAAATCTCAAGAGATACAAAAATGAAAGCACTACAGACTGATACTTATGGGATGCAGAAAAACAGTACTAGAAGAAAAGTTTACAGTGATAAACAACTACATAAAAAAGAAGATCTAAAATCAACAATCTAATTTTACACCTCAACAAACTATAAAAAGAATGTCAAACTAGGTCCAGAAGAAAATAATTAAGATTACAGTAGAAATAAATGAAACAGATAATAGAAAAACAATAGGAAAAAATCAACTAAATGAAGAGTTGACTTTTGGAAAAGATCAACAAAATTAAGAAAACTATAACTAGATTAAGAAAAGAGAAGATTCAAACACATAAAATTAGAAATGAAAGTGGAAACATTACCACTGATGCCACAAAAATATGAACAATTATAAGAGACTATTATGAACAATTATGCACCAACAAATTGGATAATCTAGAAGAAATGGATAAATTACTGAAAACATGCAACATACCCAAAATCAATTATAAAGAAATAGAAAATCTGAACAGGCCCCTAACTAGTAACTAGTAAGGAGATTAAATTAGTAATAAAAGACTCCCGACAAAGAAAAGCCCAGGACCAAATGACTTTGCTGGTGATAGCTGACCTAACATTTAAAAAAGAATTAACACCAATTCTTTTCAAATTTTGAAAAAGACAAAAGAGGAGGGAATCCTTCTAAATTCATTTTATAAGGCCATCCTGATACCAAAGACAGAAAAAGATACTACAAGAAAAGAAATTATAGGCCAATTCTCTGATGAATATAGATGCAGAAATCCTCAACAAAATACTCGCAAATGAAATTCAACATCACATAAGAAGAATCATACAGTATGACCAAGTGGGATTTATCCCTGGAATGTAAGAATAGTTGAACATACGAAAATCAGTTAGATATACCACATTAGTAGAATAAATAAAACTTACATGATCATCTAATAATAAATAGGTGCCAAAAAAAGCATTTGACAAAATTCAACACCATTTTGTTCTAAAAACATTCAACAAACTAGGAATAGAAGGAAATTACCTCAATATATAAAGATCATATATGACAAGCCTACAGTTAACATTATATTCAATGGTGAGTAACTGAAAGCTTTTCTATTAAGATCAGGAACAAGGCAAGGGTATATACTCTCACCACTTCCATTCAACATAATACTGGAAGAACTGATCAGAAACATTAGGAAAGAAAAAGATATAAAAGGTATCCAAATAAGAAAGTAGTAAAATTTTCTCTGTTTACAGATGATGTGGTCTTATCTGTAGAAATCCCTAAGGATTCCATACACAGAAAGAATATTGTTAAAAGTAATAAATGAATTCATCAAAATTGCAGGATACAAAATCAACATAAAAAAATCAGTTGCATTTCTACACAATAAAAATGAACAATTCAAAAAGGAAATTAAGAACACAATCCTATTTACAATAGCATTAGCAAGAATGAAATGATTAAAAATAAACTTAAGAAAACAAAAGACTTGTATGCTAAAAATTACAGGTCAGTGATAGAAGAAATTAAAGAATACATAAATAAATGCAGAGACTCCTGTGTTCATGGATCAGAAGGCTTAATATTGTTAAAATTTCCCTACTACCCAAAGCAATCTACAAATTCAATGCAATACCTATAAAAATCTCAATGGCATTTTTTTACAGTGAATTATATGATTATTTCCTATAATTTGGAAAAACAATCCTACAATTCACATAGAACCACAAGGGACTCCAAATAGCCAAGACAATCTTGTGAAAGAAGAACCAAACTGGAGGCCTCACTTGTCTTGATTTCAACTCTGCAATATTAAAACATTATATTAATAGTAATGGCATAAAGACATATAGACCAATGGAACAGAATAGAAATCTCAGAAATAAACCCACACATATATGGTCAAACGATCTTTGACAAGGGTGTCAAGACTACACAATGGGGAAAGGATTGTTTTTTCAACAAATGGTGCTGGGAAAACTGAATATCCACATGAAAAAGAATGAAATTAGACTGTATATAATACCATATACAAAAATCAACTCAGAATGGTTTAAAAACTTAAGTGTAAGACCTGAAACTATAAAACCCTTAGAAGAAAACACCAGGAAAAAGTTTCATGACTTGATATTGGCAATGATTTCTTGGATATGACACCAAAAACAGGGGCAACGAAAGCAAAAATAGAAGAAACGTGGAACTACATCAAACTAAAACATTCTGCATAGCAAGAGAAACAATAGAGTGAAAAGCCAACTACAAAATGGGAGAAAATATTTACATACTACATATCTCATAAGGGTTTAATATCCAAAATGAATAAGAAACTCCTATAACTCCATAGCAAAACAAAAATTGTTTTTAAATGGGCAAAGGATTTGAATAGATATTTTTCCAAAGAAGACATAAAATGACCAACAAGTGTATGAAAAAGATGCTCAACATGACTAATCAGGGAAAGGCAAATCAAAACTACAATGAGGGATCACCTCACAGCTGCTAGGATGACCATAATCAAATTTAGGAAAAAACCAAACAAGTGTTGACAAGGATGTGTATCAATACAAAAATAACAACTGTTGATGAAGATGTGGAGAAATTGAAATATTTGTGCCCTGTTGTTAGTAATGTAAAATGGTGCAGCCACAATAGAAAACAGTATGGAGGTTCCGCAAAAAGTTAAAAGTATAAATATCATATGATTCAACAGTCCCACTTCTGGGTATTTATCCAAAAGAATTGAAATCAGGATCTTGAAGAGATATTTACACTTCTATGTTTACTGCAGCATTATTCACACTAGACAGGAGATGGAAACATCTTGAATGTCCATTGACCGAAGAATGGATAAAGAAAATGTGGTATTTATACACAATGAAATATTACTTAGCCATAAAAGGAAATCTTGTCATATGCAAAAACTTGGATGAACTCTGAAGACATTATGCTAAGTAACATAAGCCAGTCACAGAAGGACAAATACCAAATGACTCTATTTACATGAGGTGTCTAAAGTAATCAAACACATAGAAGCAAAAAGTAGAATGGTGATTACTATAGGTAGGGAGTGGAGGAAATGGGGAGTTGCTGTTCAATAAGTGTAGAGTTTTAGTTATGTAGCATGAAATGTTCTAGCAATCTGCTGTACAAGTGTATATGGTTAATGATACTGTACTACACACTTAAAAGTGTGTTAAGAAGTCAGATTTCATGTTATTAATATTTGTTTCTTTACTACAATAAAAAAATAAAGCACTGTGGGAAAATTGTAGACATGATACAAAGAGCCTTATATTTATGTTAAAAACAAAACAAAATTATCAAAACATAAGAAACTTGAGAAAAAATATAAAATTGGAGTGGTGATAACAACTCATGATAACCCTTATCAAAGTTGCCAGTCTTATCACACAGATCAAGTGCGACATAGACCTCAAGATGCTTCCATATCAGTGCACTTATTCCGTGATGCTAGGTGAAAAAGCCAAGTTGCTATTCTTAACTCAGAGAATCCAGCTTTTCAATTCTAAAAAACTCGTTTCTGATACTTTGCCCAATTTACTTCTGTTGTGTATCACACATTGATTTTTACAAAGATGATAACTGCTATTAAGTTACAAGAGAAGTTGCACATATTATCCTTCTTTAAACAAGTGAGAAAAGTTGAGACAAGTTAATAGTGAATGTGGCAACTTCCCTGCCATTTATTCACCATTAATAAATGATAAATTGTTTCAATAACAAATTAGCTGCACTTCTCAGAAATGAAATTAATTTTAAAATATGCATCTTGATGATAAATTATCAAGATTATCCATCCCAGGTATCTTGGCCATTATTTGAAACAGAAGTAGCTTTAACTCGGGTACCCTGTTGCCATTCATCATAATTGAGGTTTTTCTCTAAGGTGGTGCAATATTCTGTATCTCATAGCTAATTGGTCTCTTCTAGCCAGGAAGCAAATTAATCCCTGGAGCAAGTTAGGCACTTTGAGAAAGCTATGAACTTGGTCAGATTCTATGATAAATTACTACTCTATAAATATTTAATGGAGTTAAATAAAAGAGTTCTCAGACCTTACACATATGCTTGAATATATTTACTGCTAAGACATTTGTATAAGTTATGGATTACATTCAAAAGCTAGTAATATATATCACCCAAAAATGTCTCAAACCAGCATGTGTTTTATTTTTTATACTTATCTCTCCACTATAAGAAGTATGAGGTGAAGTAGCTCAGAGATACCACTGGAGACTACAGCTTCTTGTAGCTTTCTGCCCAGCTGTTTGGCTTTTGTCTTCCTGCTATTGTTTCTATGTTGCATTCACTGCCTATACAATTATATCCATGTTACAAGCAGAAAGAAGAGAAAAGGCAAAGGGAAGAGACAAAGAGAAGCTAACAGAGCCTGTCTTTTTTTCTCTTTTAAGTGACTTTGGCTTACAGCATTTTAGCCTTGGACTAAGTCACATTGCCACTCCTCAATTCATGGGAGGTTGGGAGATGGAAGATTTTAACATCCAGGTACATTATTACCTCAAACAAAATTGGGGTTCTATTAGTAAAGAAA
The DNA here is from genome assembly GCF_041146395.1 of Eulemur rufifrons. Classification (NCBI taxonomy): domain Eukaryota; kingdom Metazoa; phylum Chordata; class Mammalia; order Primates; family Lemuridae; genus Eulemur; species Eulemur rufifrons. The sequence continues at coordinate 53,286,717 of NC_090990.1, forward strand.
AAGAAAAAGTATGCAAGGCAGCTACCAGTGTCTTCTAAAATATTATGGTGCTTAAATAAAAATAGTTTGCCATTTACTTGTATATTAATTGATAAATATAGGAAATATCCTTCATCTTTTAAACTAAAGATACTCAAATTGTATCACACTGTATGCAAATTATTTAAAACATAGTTTGTACATAATGTTAATGCTTCTTGCAATCAAGCTATCAAATCTTGTGTGTCACCCTGTAATGTATACAAGAACATCTCAATTTAATATTAGATATTTGAAATTCCACATATTTTTAATTTGAATATTAGAATAGATATTGAAATTTTTTTTTTATATTTACACTGTTTACCAAATAAAGAGTCCTTTGAACTAAGTTCTCAGCAATAGTTATAGATGTATCATTTGTTGGCAAGAATTCCTTTTACAAAAGAAACAATAAGTGGTTATTTAATTTAGATTTGATATACATGGAAATGGGACACAAATGGGCCAGAGTATTTTTTAAAGTAAAGAAAAAAAAAAAAAAAAGGAAAAACTTGAAGCATTTGCAGTGCTATAATCACCAAAATGGAAACATTGTTACCTTCATGTCAAGTTTTGAAATGTTGAAAATTGGAGTTATTAAATTTATAAGATAGTATATTAACTGTCAACATACTGGCTTCTGTAATGATAATAAGCTATGTAAATAACTAGAATAAAACTGCAAGTGTTTCAATAATGTTAACAAGGCCTGATGACTTATCCTGCAAACAATGTTTATGTAACATTTGTCTTAGAAGTTTACAGTGCTAAGGATAACTAATGCTGTTTGAAACAATGCAGTAGTTTCAATTCCCATATGTGCAATGGTAACTGTTTCTTGTTGACTGATTCATATATTTCTAGATAACACTACCTCTGAAATACACATAAACTGAACACTTTGTAGTTTAAAATCCAGGTTTTATGTTATCAAAACTTGTGCCAGCATTTAACATTCAACAAATTGAGTACGGATTTGTCCAAGACACTTCCATCGATATTGAGACTCTAGTAGTCAACATGGCTCAGTTTCTATTCTCATAGAGTTGACAGTCTGATCTAGTGAATGCCAACTGTAACTCATGGTTCCAAGATCCACAATTCTAGAGGCCATAAATCACGTTGTATTCTAAGTGAAAGCTACTTCCCCCATGTTGTTGTGCGAAGGCTCTGGGTTAACAACCTGTGAATTACAATAACTTTTCACTTTTTCAGCATAATTGAAAAATGAGATTTTTCTCAATAGAAAAACATTACCTCATAATGCTGTTTTGAGGATTAAATGAGATAATTTATGGGCATTATATAAGCATAATAAATTTCATGGTTTTAATTTTTTTTATTTTAAAATATTTAGAAGGTACAAATGTTTTTGTTACGTGGCTTGAGTTAGGGCTGTAAATGCCCATCACCTGAATAGTACTCATTGTACCCGTTAGGTGGGTTTTTGACCCTCCCCTTCTCCCCCCTCCACCATGTTTGGTTTCCAATGACTTTCACTTCCCTCTGTGCACTCACTTGTGTGCCCATGGGTTAGTTCCGATTTATCAGTGAATACAAGTGGTGTTTGTTTTTCCATTCTTGAGATATTTCACTTAGGATAACTGCCTCCAATTCCTTCTAAATTGCTGCAAAAGGCATTATTTCATCCTTTTTATGGCTGCGTAGTACTCTATGTGTGTGTGTATGTGTGTATGTGTGTGTCTGTGTATGTATCACATTATGTTAATCCATTCATGAATTGATGGGCACTTGGGTTGATTCCACATCTTTGCAGTTGTGAATTTTGCTGCAATAAACATTCAAGTGCAGGTGTCTTTTTTATAAAATGACTTCTTTTCCCTTGCATAGATACCCAGAAGTGGGATTTCTGGGTAGGTCTACCTTTAGTTCTGTAAGAAATCTCTGTGCTGTTTTCCATAAGTGTTGTACTAATTTGAAGTCCCACCAATAGTGTGTAAGTGTTCCTTTCTCTCTGCATCTGCACCAGCACCTATTGTTTTTGGACTTTCTAATAAAAGCCATTCTAATAGAAATAAGGTGATATCTCATTGTGGTTTTAATTTTCATTCTCTGCTGATTGGTGATGTTGAGCCTTTTTTCATATGTTTTTTGGCCTTTTGTCTATCTTAAAAAAAAAAAAAGAAACTTCTTCTCATGCCTTTAGCTTACTTTTTAATGGGGTTGTTTGTTTTTTTTTCTTGCTGATTTGTTTGAGTTCTTTGTAGAGTCTGGATATTAACCCTTTATTGTATGTGTAGATAGCAAATATTTTCTCCCATTCTGTAGGTTGTCTATTTTCTCTGTTGATTATTTCCTTGACTGTGCAAAAGCTTTTTAATTTAATCAAGTTCCATTTATTTATTTTTGTTGTTACTATAATTGCCACTGGGGTCTTAGTCATAAATTCTTTGCCTAGACTGTTATCTAGAAGAGTTTTCCCTCCATTTTCTTCTAGAATTCTTATGGTTTTATGCCTTACAATTAAGCCTTTTATCTATCTTGAATTAATTTTTGTGACTGTTGACAGATAGGGGTCCTGTTTCATTGTTTTGCATCTGGCTTTCCAATTTTCCCACACCCTTTATTGAATAGAGGGCTTCTTTACCCTGGTGTATGTTGTTCTCTGCTTTGTCAAAGATCAGTCAGCTGTAGGTGGATGGTTTTATATCTGGGTTCTCTATTCTGTTCCATTGGTCTATGTCTCTATCTTTGTACCAGTACCATGCTGTTTTGGTTGCTATGGCCTTATAGTATAGTTTGAAGTCTGGTAATGTGATGCCTTGTGATTTGTTTCTTTTGTTTGAGATTGCTGTGGCTATTTGTGCTCTTTTCTGGTTCTAAACAAAGAGTAGAATTACTTTTTTCTAGAACTGTGAAATATGCTATTGATATTTTGATGGGGAAATTTCAGTTTTAAAAAAAATGTTTTCAAATTCACGTGGTTAACAGTGTGGGTTCTGGAGCCAGATGGCCTTAATTCTAATCCTGAGTCCACCACTTTCTGTGAATGAACTTGAGCAAGGTATTTCCTCCTCTGTGAAATGCTGACCTCACAGGGTTACATGAGAAGTTAACACAGTATTTAATTCTTGTAATCATACATTATCAATAAATTTTGGTTATTAATTAATTATTAACTAAGGCTGGATTATTAAGCCTCAGTCTCCATTTTACTGAAAGATATTTGATGGACATTTTCCTAACCATTTTATGCATTTTTCTTTGCCTTTGTTAATAAAATATTAATACAATATCATTTAAACTTTTCTTCATTTTTTAATACCATAATTACAAAAAATGATATACTACAGTAAAATTAGCTCATATTTATTGAGTGCTTAGTGAGTACCAACTACTCCTTAAATTAAGCATTTTGCATGTATAACTTCATGTCATCCTCAGAACAAAGTTTGTTGTTATGACATTTACAGGTTTTTGTTTTGTTTTGTTATTGGCATCCTTGCATAGTCTCAGCTGTAATTCAGATATTTGAGGCTTCTCATTAATTGAATACAAATAAATAACATGAATATGTTTAGTACTTTTCAATGGGCACTGCTAAGATCAGAGTACATTTGAGATCAATATTTCTCATTTTTTTCCAGGATAGAGATCTCATAATAGAAAGGGCAGCTATGATTCCAACCTAGAAAGTTACCTACAACCCAACCCCAACTGTGGCTATTTGTTTTACCTCATATTAATAATTATTGCTCTTGGTATTTGGAAATATTATGATTGACCAATGCAATACTTAAAAAAAATCCTATCCACAAAAAATCATTCAAGATCTATATAAAATTCCAAAGTTATGAAAGAGATTAAGAGTTGGGTTTTTTATGTTAAAATAGCATTCTATTTTTTAAGACTCTTTAACCTGCATCCACACCGTAGAGTCACTCTGTCTTTCATCTTGATCCGAAGTGACAGAGTCAATCCCAAAAAATCAGTTCCTCCTCCTCTTGGCAGTAATAAGATGACAAAACCTCAGTTAACAAAATAATCAGTTAACCTTTAGCACAAAAGCCTAATGGAGATGTAATCTGTATTGTATTTTGCTAGAGAGACTGAAAAATAAAAGACCCATGGACTGGGTGGTTTAAACAACAGAAATTTATTTTCTCACAGTTCTGCAGGCTGGAATTCCAAGATCAAGGTCTAGCAGGTTTGGTTTCTTCTGAGGTCTCTGGCTTGTGGATGGATGACATTGCACGGTCTTTTCTCTGTGCATTCATACCCTTGGTATCTCTTTGTGTGTCCAAATTTTCCCTTATTATAAGTACACAAATCATATTGAATTAGGGCACACCCCAATAACCTCATTTTAACTTATTCACCTCTTTAAAGGCCCTATATCCAAATACAATCACATTATGAAATACTAAGGGTTAGAGCTTCAACATATGAAATGGGGTGAGACATGGTTCACCTTATCACACAATCTATTTAGAGATCACTTTTCTTCCATACCGCCTGGTTACTAAACACTAGACTTTGGCTAAAATGCATAAAACAAATAATAATATGAAATACTATGCCTTTTCATGTTTTAATAATACATCATGATTTTCTGATAAAGAACCTTATTATTTTAATAAACATAGAAGGCAACTTATTTAAATAAAAAGTCTAGTAAAATCTTAGTTTTAGTGATGAGAGCTATTTCACATTAGACAACTAAACTGAAATGTAGTGTTTTATCAACGTATTTATTTATCTAACTTTATAATTTACCAATGCCTATTTACATATGTAAGCCAGTATAGAAGAAAATGTCATTCTAAGTCAAAGGTTTAGAATTATACCATTCAGTGCTGGTAAACATAGCTTTTACTCAATGCTAACAAAATAGCTGCTGACTGATGATTTTTAGAGACTCTTAAGTAAAATGATATTGCTAAAATAACGAGAAAAAATTTTGTATAGATTCAAGAAGTAAGAATTGTTTTATTATTTTTATCTGCTGACTTTTCTACTGGAATTGAGCTGCATGTACAAAGGGAATGAATGGTTTTTGTTCATCTCCTACATTTTCAGATAGATTTTCATTAAGAGTATTCATATGTTTCTTGGTTGTTGGTATTTGTTTTGTTATCAGTATTCTTTGGTGCATATTACTGTACTTGTCATTATAACGCTACCAGGCCAATAACCCTCTAATTCAATTCAGTGTACAACTCTGACGTGAGTGGGGCAAAGGCAATATATGTAACCTAAAATATTTGTACCCCTGTAATATGCTGAAAAAAAATTCAGTGTGCAAAATGTCTGACTAGGCAATATACACTCAAAGATATCCACTTATATGTACACTTTGACTTTCATTCATTCAATATTTGCCTAGCTACTATTTTCAGAATGCTAACTATGCACTAGAATCAGTGCTAAGCACCTCCCCTTGCCTTTTTTTGCATCATTTCACTAAGCAGGCATATAACCAACCTTCAACTTGTTAAGATGATCAAGAATGCCATTTTTTTCCCCCAGTAGGTCCTCCCCAAGATCATCAATTTACTGTTTCCTAGACATTGGAATTTCACAAAGCAATGATCTGTCTTTAAAATATCTTTGGGACAAAATTTTATTAGAACAATAAAAATACATTGACCATTTATTGTCACCACAATTTTATGAGAAAGAAAATTTTAATACCAAAAAGATAGTGTAACGAAAACTTCAGTACGTTGCTAATTATTCTTACTTCCCTAGTAGAAACTTTATAATTCACAGTCCAAAATTTGGGAACCAATGATCTATAAAACAGAACAGAGGGAAGGAGAGGCAGTAAATACCAAGGGTACTAATTAAAGACCTATGTTTAGAATAGTGCATCCCTTCTTAACATGTCAATGATTGTCTAATTAAAACATCAAAAAAGCTTGCTGCTGTGCAATATTTGATAGAATGACAGCTTATTTAATATATAGTATAAGATAAATGAGAATTTTTTTTTTTAATTATGAAGTCATCCACTTGTGGCTTTAGTTTCCTAACAAGACTCCTCAGGTTATTTAACATATCCAATAGTGCAAGCATTTGTCTCAATGTAAAAAGTAGTTTCAAAAGGATTTTTGCATTAAACAGAACCATTAGATCCTAAAGGTTGACTAAATGCTGATAAATGCCTATGATGCTAATGATAGTAGAGAGAAATAATTTTAGTGACAATATAATGGAAAAGATCAAGAAATAACTACCATAATCCTTTATTACATTATAATTATTTTAAAAAATAGAAATAACGAAAAGGAAAGGGAAGGAAAGGAAAGCAAAGGGCATAAATATTTAATTACAAGCAAAACCATAATGATTCTTTATGGTGTAAAAATCCAGTAAATTGTAAACCCCAAATTAGATACTTGCATTGTGTGTTTGTGTGTCTGTGTGTATGTATGTGTGTGTGCACGCGCACGCTACTGGTTACTGACCTAAATTCGCATTGACCTAATTTCTCACCAGCATTTCTGTGTTACTAATAGTGAAAAATATTCCTGAGATATTATTACTCTATGATTAATCTGAAAGACTAAAAGCATAATGTTTTTAAAGTATAATGACTAGTCAAGAGCATTACAATTATTATTTAAGACAACAATTTATTGGAATCTTAATAGCACTCTCTTTTGAATAGATGATTTATGTAAAGAATTTCCAATGCTTCAAGATATTTCTTATAAGTAGAATTACTTCAGAATAACACATACTGTCACTTACAGAAGCAGATTAGAAGTTTACCTATATTATCCAATTTGAAAAGTACTAAAAAGACCCCCAAAGATCCCCTTCATCCAAGTGTTCTGTATCTGAACTACCACCAGTAAAATGCACACATACTATTTTTTCCATGATGTATCTTCTCTATGTAAACTATTATAAAGGCTAACATTGAATTAATTTACCATATGATGTTATTTGCTTACCTAGGTCTGCAGAGAATGTGCATAGTATAAAGACAGAGAAAACACTGGAAGTGAGGAAGATTAACAAAAGGAGTCTTGAGGGCTCATGCAAATGAATTTTCTTCCTATTTAAAGATTTTGTCTAGGAACAGTCCTCTTGAAATAACCAGTTTTTGTCATGTTGTATTTTAGGCTATTCATTTATTTCAGGTTCTTTACCAGAGTCACAGACTTGTTTATCCTCCATGTTTGTTCATAGAATATTTCTGCCCTGTGAAATAATTGCCATTGATTTATTAATATTGACAGTGATGAGAATCTGATGGTTAAAATCCTATAATATTTTATTGATTCTTTCCATTATACCTCATAGCAGTTTTTCAAATCATAGTTTTTATACTAGTAGCATGAGTACTTAATGGCTATTACTTAAGCCTAAAGTATAATAATAATATACATTTTTAGTAATATTATTTTGATATAATGTAAAAATACAAGGGTTAATAGAGTTCTTATAGAAGAGAGATTTTGGAATTAGAACAACCTAAATCCTGTTTTTCCTACTTGCTATCTGTGCCATCTCTGACAGCTTATACACTGAACATTTCTAAGGCTTAATTTTCTCATATTTTGAATACTATGGTAATATTTTAAATAATTCATATTAGCTTGATTTTATTCCTTCCAAGATATATCATCTTGACAACTGAACTTGTTTGTTAAAAAAAAAAAAAAAAGCGACTTCCATTATTGTCAGCAGGAAGCATTAAATACCCTGAAAACAGTTGTTTCCAGGAAAACAACTAAAAAATCTGAACAAAATATAAATTAAATCTTTTTATATTTAGTGGCTGTAAGTGGTCCAGCAATCAGGAAATAAAGCTTAGATATTCTTTGGAGTAAAATATACTCCAATGCAGGCCTCAAGGAATTCTCAAAGATAAATGTCCAAGAGAAATGAGCTTATTATATAAAATTATAAAACACACTAAAAAGCCACAGAAGCATGACACACCATAAATCAGAGTCAGCAGAAACAAGAAACAGAAGAATCACATAAGACAATTTGCAGATACTGAAATTTTCTAAAATGTATGTGTTTCAAGAAACATGAAATGGAAATGTAGGAAAAGAACAGGAGTTTGTAGAAATAACCGGGTAGATTTATCAAAACAGGATAGGCAGAATTAAAGGAACCAACAAGGTGTTGTGACCCATCCTGGGGTTAACAACAGCAAGAAGCTATTTTCACATCTCTTTCTAAAGAAGTGTAGAAAAGGAGAGGTTGCCAGCAACTGGAGAGCTGCAGTAGTAGCTATAGCAAAGGTCATCAAGAGGTACTGCAAGCTTGGTGGAAGAATGCAGCTTCTGTGGACCCAAAGCCCACTGGAAGGTAGGCTGGGAAGTAAATACTTGTATCTCTGTCCTCCCACATTCAAATGTCCTTCTAGGAACTCATTGTTCTTTCATTGGCCAAATACACCTGGACACCAGAGGCAAGGGAACTTTGTCAATGCATGACCTGGAGATGACTGTGCCAGGACACAGAGCAGAGTGGAGAAGGGAGGATGCAGAGAGGAAGAAAGAGAATTCCCAATACAGGAAGTTGAGAGACATTCAGGATAGAGTGAAAATGCCTAAATTACACTTAAACAGAGTTATCCAAGGAAAAAAAAAAAAAGGAAAATCAAATATTCAAAGATAAAATAGATGATACTATTTCAGAATTGCTGAAAGACAATACATCTCAGACCCAAAAAACAAACCCAATTGAAAAGAAATTTACAAAGAGACAAAGTGAAACGGAAGAACACCAAAGACAAAGAAAAACATCTTAAAATAAGCCAGAAAGAAAAGAAAAATTACCTTCCAAGGAAGAACAGTTAAATTAATAACTGATTTGTCAACAGCAGCAATGAAGACATAAATGTTGGAAATAACACCTTCAAGGTGCTTTTGGATATAACTGTCCACATTTAATTCTTCACCTTGCAAAGCATTCAAGTACAAAATGTAGACATTTTCAAATGAACAACTGAGAGGGTTTTAAAAATCTAACTCACTTTAAAGAAAATTTTAAAGGTTCGACTTCAAGAAGAAAAAAGTAAGGCCTGTGATGCAATAAAGAATAGGAGTCAAATATTAAATATGTGGATACATTGAAACATCATAATTTCCATAAAAGAAGACATAAAAAATAAAATGAAAAAAGAAAAACAATCTCAATTCAAAATAAGAAAAGCAAAGCAAAATAGAAACTTTATATAAATAGAAAACACAAAATAAGATAGTAGACGTAAGTACAAGTTATCAGTAAATCAGATAAATGAAAATATAATATTCTGCTTAAAAACTGATTTTCTTAAAAGTTTGATTTAAAATACAGAACAATATTTTCTTTTCAAGAGATATATCTCACATAGGAGAACATCCCCCAAAACCTTATTTACAAGCTATGGAAAATGACATTCCAGGCAATCACTCTTCAAAACAGATCCTGCAACACTTATTATTATCAAACAGGATGTTAGGCAAATAGCACTATTAGATCTTACAATCACGGAATAGTGATAAAAGGTTCAAGTCAACAGGATCTTATAACTTCTAGATATGCAATAATATAGTCTCAAAATGTATAAAGCAAAAATGGCAGAACTGTAAGAGAAGTAGACAAATTCACCATCCTATTGGGGGACACGTTCATACTTCTGTCACTAGTTAATAGGCAAACAGAAATAAAATCAGCAACATTTGGATTAATATACATTATTTTCAAAACACATTTGGACTTTTGTTTTTATTTCAGCCTATGATGGGAGTATAAATGTTTAGGTTACGCATATTGCCCTTACCTCCCCCCCCCACCCCAGTCAGAGCTTTAAGCGTGTCCATCCCCCAGATGGTGCGCATGGCACTCATTATGTATGTATATACCCATCCCCTCCTCCCTGCTCCCATCTGCCCAACATCCAATGAATGTTATTCCTATATGTGCATTTAGGTGTTGATGAATTAAAACTAATTGGATGGTGTTTACCAGTCAATAAACAATGAGTTCTGCAAATAAAAAAATAAGTAGGTAAAAGCTGACTGTTAGAGATTGATGACCACTAGGATAAAAGAAAAAGTAGAGCCTGGTAAGGAGGCTCAAGAGTTTTGGTTCAGGAGTGGGATTTGGGGAGAGCTATTCAAAGTGTAGGATTAACAGTGGTTTTCAGTGTAGGCATCACTGAAAAAGTAACACTTGAATAAAGACTTAATGGAAGTAAGAGGGTTACAGAGCGAGGACACTGCTAGAGTAAAGGCCTAAGGCAAGAGTCTTTTGTGTATGTTCCAGTTGATTGATTAAGAGGAAGAGAAAAGGATATGAGGAGAGGTGACAGGCAGCTGAACACAAGGGTCTCACTGGCCACTGTAAAGACATTGGCTTTTGCTCCATGTGAAATGGGAAGTCCTCGTAGCATTGGGAACAGTGCAGTGACCTAATCTGATTCATGATTTAAAAGGACTTTCTGGCTGCTGAATTGAGAATAGATCACAGGAGAACAGGGTTGTAGCAGAGGCTGTACAGGTATGCTCTAACATTCCTTTAATGCATTACATATTTATTATATTTACATTAATGTAATTCATTTATTTATATACCCACATAAAAAGCCAAAAGAAGATAACTAAAAAGAAAGAATGAAAAGCCAGAGTCCTCTGGCCACATTGGGGTAAGGAACTGAGAATGAAATGCAAGGTACAGTGTTTAAAGGGGAAATTTTTGTGCACCTGGTGATGTGATATTTCCCCATGACTTCACAAATTTTTAGAAAAAGCAAAAATATTTTTAAGTGCTCCTAGAACTAGCAGAGAATTATGTAATGTCCATCTGAATAGCTCAAGCTGTTAGTATACTCAATTTCAAATAGGAAGTTAACTGAATTTTTCCCAGAAATCTATCTTCCTAAATAAAAGAGGCATCTTGATTCTTCCTTTCCTAGTAAAAGATAAGCATATTTCATTTTCTTATCTCAGTATAAATAAGAGATTAAAAGCATTTTATGTTGTACAACATCCTAGAAATTACAGATACAATTATGATCATATTTTCTTTTTCTTATCAATGAGTCATAGCCATCAAACAGTACTCATTTGATTAATCATAACAGTGCATTTATTTTTTAAAATGTTGTGTATCTTTTACTCTGAGTGGTCAGCACCGTATGAGACAATCCTAGAGAATTTACCAGGAGAACATTATGTCAACACTCAAAAAGCTATCAGTCTAGTGACTGAGAACCATTGGTTTATGGTCCATAATCACAGCTCAGAGAGATTTATCAGGGGTAGGATGTAGAAGGAGAGCAGGCTGGAGGCAGACACCCAAGGAAACACTTGGTCTTAACATCCCTGAATTATAAAGAATATGATGTCATTTATATTCCACAATGAGTATATATTTAGATATTTATAAACATCTTGAAAAGAATGATATATATTCATATTGGAATAAATTCACTTCAAGAAAGGAATGCATGCTTTTCTTGCAGTCATTACATTCCTTCCAGGCACATTTTTTCCCGAATCTAAACAGCTACCATAAATGATAGCAGTCCCTTCTCTGAGACATAAGAAGGCTCCAGGTAGGGTGGAATAATGTGGAGGGATCAGAACAGTTCTTTCATTTAGGTAGCTGTGCTCAGGTAGAAAGAGCTTCGGGAAATCAGAAAATCCAAGCTTGAATCTGACTTTGCTGCTGACCTTGAGCAAGAGAGTCTTAATTTCTTCATCTGTAAAAGACTAAGTGCACAGGCTTTTTATGAGGATGAATAATATATGTAAAGATGTTTTATAACCACAGGCACATTAGCGCTGTATAGGGCATACATTTATTCCTAACACCATTCGTTCATTCAAGCCATTAAAAATAAATATTTAATTTCTGCCATGTTCAATGTTGTTTGCAAAATGTAGCATCTAGATTTTAAAGAAGTTCATAAAGATACCCATCTATTTTGAATTCTATTTATGTGACAAAAAAGTGAGAATAATGTACGATTGGGTTTGCTATTTCCCTAAACATGTGACATGGCAATGTAAAAACAAGTTTCTCCTCTCTGAAACTATTGCTGATCCTTGTTCTTTTAGTAAATAATCGATAGCCTTACAAATCAAGCGTTCTGATCAGTTTCCAACTGGACAGCACCTTTCTGTTCTATTAAGCATTTCACCCCTTTTCTAAGCAGTTCAACTGTGGTTAAGATGTGCTTTCTTTTCATAATAATCTTTCTGTTTAATTTCAGTTTGTCTTTATTAACTATCAGCTCAACATAGTTGGCTGAGATGATTTGGTATTGATTACTTTTGCACTGTCATTTGCAGTTCAAATTGGATCTTTATACACACTTGAGACTCTTTTCAGTGGCTACTAATATGCATGCTTTCAGCACAGTCCTGGTCTAGGGTTTGGTTAATTCTACTTCACATTCAACTTTCCTTTAAAAAAAAAAAAAATCCCAGCATCTTACTGAAAAAACAAGCCGATTTTTACCACTTCTTCAACTCTTTGCTCCTCCTCCCTTTTTTTAAAATTCAAAGCCAAATAAGGAAATTTGAAACTCTGGGGAGGTCACTTGATTTCAGGGTTTCATGAGGATAGATGGTCACACCATGCTGCTCCCATAATCTTCTCTTTCCCTGAGCAGAACAGAGCAGACTACTCACTATTATTTTCAATAATAATATAGCAATCTTAGTCTTCCTTTTTTTATATGCATGCTTAGGCTCTACTTTCACTTTTTTATCATTTTTTTTTATTTCAGCATATTATGGGGGTACAAGTGTTTAGGTAACATTGTCTTTACCTCAACCAAGTCAGAGCTTCAATCGTGTCCATCCCACAGATGGTATGCATCGCAACCATTAGATGTATATATACCCATCCCCTCCTCCCCCCTCCCATCTGCCCATCACCCAATAAATGTTACTACTATATGTGCACTTAAATGTAGGTCAGTTAATACCAATTTGATGGTGAGTACATGTGGTGCTTGTTTTTCCATTCTTGTGATACTTCAGTTAGTAGAATGGGCTCCAGCTCTATACAGGATAATACAAGAGGTGCTAGATCACCATTGTTTTTTGTGGCTGAGTAGAACTCCGTGGTATACATATATCACGTTTTATTAATCCACTCATGTATTGCTGGGCACTTGGGTTATTTCCACATCTTTGAAATTGTGAATTGTGCCGCTATAAACATTCTAGTGCAGATGTCTTTTTTTATAGAATGTCTTTTTTTCCTTGGGGTAGATGCCCACTAATGGGATTGCTGGATCAAATGGTAGTTCTACTTGTAGTTCTTTGAGATATCTCCATATTACTTTCCACAGAGGTTGTACTAGTTTCAGTCCCACTAGCAGTGTAGGAGTGTTCCTATCTCTCTGCAGCCCTGTCAACATTTATTGTTTTGGGACTTTTTGATAAAAGTCATTCTCACTGGAGATAAGTGATATCTCATTGTGGTTTTGATTTGCATTTCCCTGATGATTAGAGATGTTGAGCATTTTTTCATAATGTTTGTTGGCCATTAGTCTGTCTTCTTTTGAAAAGTTTCTGTTCATGTCCTTTGCCCATTTTTGATAGGGCTGTTTGATTTTTTCTTGCTGATTTTCCTGAGTTCCATATAGATTCTAGTAATCAGCCCTTTATTGGACGTGTAGCATGCGAATATTTTCTCCCATTCTGTAGGTTGTCTATTTGGTCTCGTGATAGTTTCCTTGGCTGTGCAGAAGCTTTTTAATTTAATTCAGGTCCCATTTATTTATTTTCATTGTTGCTGCAATTGCCTTTGTGGTCTTCTTCAAATTATTTGTCTAGGCCAATGTCTATAAGAGTTTTTCCAACATTTTCTTCTAGAATTCTTATAGTTTCATGCCTTAGGTTTAAGTCTGTTATCCACCATGAGTTGATTTTTGTGGAGGTGAAAGGTGCAGATCCTGTTTCAGTCTTCTACATGTGGCTATTCAATTTTCCTGATGCCACTTATTGAATAAGGATTCTTTTCCCCCAGTGTATGTTTTTGTCTGCTTTGTCAAAGATTAGATGGCTATATGAGGATGGTTTTATATCTGGGTTCTCAGTTCTGTTCCATTGGTCTATGTCTCGTTCTTGTGCCAGTACCATGCTGTTTTAGTTACTACAGCCTTGTAGTACAGCTTGAAGTCTGGCAAATTGATGCCTACCAATTTGTTCTTTTTGCTTAAGATTGCTTTTGCTATAAGGGGTCTTCTCTGGTTCCATACGAAGCATAGAATAATTTTTTCTAGATTTGTGAAATATGATGTTGATATTTTAATAGGGATTGTATTGAATCTGTACATCACTTTGGGTAGTATAGACACTTTAACAATATTGATTCTGCCGACCCATGAGCATAGTATGGTTTTCCACCTGTTTACGTCCTCTGCTATTTCCTTCCTCAGTGTTTCATAGTTCTCCCTGTAGAGGTCATTTACCTCCTCAGTTAAATATATTCCTAGGTATTTTATTTTCTTTGTTGCTATTGTGAAGGGTATTAAGTCTTTGATTTGGTTCTCAGTTTGACTGTTGGCATATAGGAATGCTACTGATTTCTGTACATTGACTTTGTAACCTGAGACTTTGCTGAATTTGCTTATGAATTCCAGCAGTCTCATGGCAGAATCTTTGGGGTTTTCTAGATACAAGATCATATTGTCAGCAAAGAGCAACAGTTTGACCTCTTTTGCCCCCATTTGGATGCCCTTGATTTCCTTCTCTTGTCTGATTACTCTGGATAGGACTTCACCACTGAGTTGAATAGAAGTGGTGATAGAGGGCAACCTTGTCTGGTTCCAGTTCTAAGTGGGAATGCTTTCAGTTTTTCCCCATTCAATATGATATTGGCTGTGGGTTTGTCATATATGGCTTGTATCATTTTTAGGTAAGCCCCGTCTATGCCTATTTTGTTAAGTGTTCTTATCATAAAGGGTGTTGAATTTTGTCAAATGCTTTTTCTGCATCTATTGAGAGGATCATAAGGTCTTTGTTTTTGTTTCTATTTATGTGGTGAATTATTATACAACATTGAGAAGGAAGGAATCCTCCCCAACACGTTTTATGAAGCCAAAATCACCCTGATACCAAAACCAGGAAAAGACACAACAAAAAAAGAAAACTACAAGCCAATATCCCTTATGAATATAGATGCAAAAATTCTCAACAAAATCCTAGCAAACCAAATTCAGGTGCTTATCAAAAAAATAATCCATCACGACCAAGTGGGCTTCATCCCAGAGATAGAAATGTTCTTCTACTTTAATTTTAACCTTATTTTTAATGTTGGCTTTCCATAAATTATTTCTATTGAGTTTTTATACCTGCAGAAGAGTGAGTCATATGTATTTTCACCAGTCATGTGCCAAACAGGAGCTTTTAGACATGCTGTGCTATCTAATACTGTTGTCACATGTGGTTATTGAAATTTAAATTTAAATAAATTAAAATTCAACAAATTTTTTAAAATTACAAGGTCAGTTCCTTAGTCACACTAGCCACATTTCAGGCGCCCAACAGCTGTGTATGGCTAGCAGCTACTGTATTGGACAGCACAGACATTAAACATTTCTATCATTGCAGAAATTTCTATTGCACAGCCCACATAGTAGTTAATAGATCTGTTGTCAGACACATCTGGATTTATTATAAATCCTGATTTTTTGCACTTATTCCCTATAGGATCCTAAGCAAATCACTTAACATTGTTTGAGACTCAGATTAACCATAGATAAAATAAGGATGACATAGATAATGTATATATAAAGAACCTAACATAGCACCTGGGACATAATAAGCATATTAGAATACTTATACCTGACACCTTTATTCTCTTATGCCAATTTCCTTATCTTCCAGTGAGTCAGTCATTCTCCCTCTTCCTCCTCCATACAGTATAAATCCTTATCAACCAGATTCTCTCCCAAATTGCACATCCTTTATTCACTGGCTATACCGCCATCCCAGTCCACAATTCTAGATCAGTCCAAACTTGTTCCCTGATCTGAGTCTGCCAAACCTTGTTGGAGGAAATTATTTCCCTACTGAGATTATCAGCCTTATAAATGAACAGTCTCCATGTTCCTCTGGGTGACCTTCAGGCAACTTGGCAAAACTTTGATTTTACCTTTTAGGCTACTCTTTCATTTTTGATAGTTCCTGTCCTAACTGCAATGTCCTCCCCATGCCCTCTCCCCACCTCTGCATTAGATGACTTTATCACCCAAAAGAATCCATTGAACTTGCCTCCCATACATCTCCAAGTGTTTTTATAATACTTATGGGGGATCCCAAATGCCAGTATCTGGACAATTGTAAGACTAGCTAACTACTTTATAAGTGCCTGATTAACTTTAAGAAATACACCTGCCCTTGATAAACACTTAAGCTGATTCCACATTTTAGCCATTGTGAAAAACACAGAAGTGCAAATATCTTCTGGTTACATTTTATGTCTTTGCCTCACCCTGGTTAATGGGTAATACTGTTAAACAGAAGGAAAAAGTTCTAGTGTTCAATAGTGCAATAGGGTGACTATAATTAACAATAAAAATTATATTTCAAAATAGCTAGAAGTTTTCAAATGTTCCCAACAGAAATCAATGATAAATGTTTCAGGTGAATCATGTTCCAGTTACCCTGATTTGATCATTATATGCTTGTATCAAAATATAACATATACTCCATGAATATGTACAATTATTATGTATTAATAAAAAATTAAAAAAAATACACCTACCAAGACTTGACCTCAGCCTATGGAATGAAAATCTTTAGTACTGGGAAATCAGGTGATTTTGAGACCTAGCTAGATTTGTGAGACATCACCAAGAAATTTCCAACGCCATTTGCTTATAACCTCTGGTAGCTATTTGAAATTAATCTGACGGCCCTTATTTCTCCCCAACAGTTGAGCATGTAGGCTGCACTTTTCAGAGCTCTTCAGTGAGTTGTTAGAGTATCTGTCTTGCCTGTGGTCATTTCACTTAATCTCTCTTTGCTGGAATTGTTAACACACTCCCATTGGTGGCTTGCCAATCTCAAGAGTAACTAGAATAGTTCCTTTGGAGTGTCATGGCTATGCTGCAAAATTTTGTTTTTGGTCATTTTCTGACCATTTAATGCAAACTATAGATCATAGATGACACTGGTGGAAGAGTTCAAGTAACCAGAAGTGTAATCTCAAGAAGATGGAAGTCTCACAGTTATATAATAGTTTGGACAGGAACATTGCTCTGTAAACTTTTGACTTGATTTTAAGTGTGTTTTCCAGGGGACACCATATTTAGTATTCCAAAGAACAAAAAGACTTTTAATGTTTTTAAAATTTTTTCATCTATTGACATATCACTTATATAATTTATATTGAATTCCTTTCACCCCAGTAATCTTTTTGGCAATTCTTGAAAAATTTAAAATGTCACTGATAGAAGCAAAGATTTCAGTGACAATACCAAAATGATAAAAAATCAACATGTAATCAGCAGATTAATATACAAACAAATATATATTATATTTATATACATTATTTATAGCATTTATGTATAATTAAATATTAATATAAATATTAATGTTATATTTAATAATTTCACAATTAAATATGCATGAAAAAGTAAAATCTCAGGTAGTCAGTTTCCTCGTGGAATTATAACATATAATCATGAACTCATGATAATAATTGATTAAAAAGCAATTAGAAAATGGGAAAAGTCAGAAAAGATTGTTTCAATCTCAGTTGAGCCTCTTACTTCCTCTATGGTCCTACACAAGTCACTGAGGATTTCTGAGCCTTATTTTCCTCATCTTTAATATGTTCTTTCAGAAGATTGTTCAAAAGGTTAAATTAAATAAATGGTAAATAGTAACACATTATAAAATATTTCCATTGCTTCATCGATAGTCAAAGGTCACTATGAGATTTCAAAATATTTTCTATTAAATAAATTCTCTAAAAAACAAAGTTATATAGCACTTTAGTTAATTCATGAGGATAATGACCCACTTTTATCCATCTTAATATCCTTAGAAGATTATTACTAGTAATTCCTTAAATTATACTGATAAAAATGAAGTATACTTTATTAAATTCTTCATTTCTGAAAATTGGCAATTCATATACATGGATATTTTGTTTTTCTAATAACCAGAACATTTGTTTAGCCAAATATTTTTTTCACTATAGTACCATCTGTTCATTTTTTTTATTAAATGAAAGCCAGCTCTGATATTTTCCCTAAATTAGTGGATATTTAAAATATTAGTATATGATCACATTTTTGTTTGTGATAATTATGATTGATGATCACTACATTTACTGAACTCTTGCATTGTGACAGACACAATGCAAAGCATTTTACGTGTGTTAACACATTCCTGTGAGGTAGCTAATGTTGTTCTCATTGTACTCGTGAGAAAATTAAGTCACCAAATGTGTAACTTTCCCTAAAACTATCCTTTAAGAGACAGAATGAGAGCTTGAGTCCAGGCATTCTGATTCCAGAACCCAGGTTTATCACATTTAAGCTATGCTGCATTGCTAATATCACATTATCTCCTGCACATCTGCTCCAGAGTATTCCCAGAATGGAACCTCTGGGCCCGTCATTCTTGGGAGGCTAACTTGGGGATCTTTGATGCTAATAACAACCATTTAAGTGAAGCTCTCCCAGAGACTTTGGAAGTACTTCCTAAACTGTATTTCAGTTTTTCCAACATACCCTCAACCATAGTTACATAGAAATCAGGTAGATCACTTTTGTTTTCACATATTTGATAGAGAGATAAAAGAAAAATAATAGCCCATTCAAGAGAGTGGTTTACATATATTTCCAACCAATATAAGTTTTCATTTCCCATCAGAGTGTAATCACAATGAGTAAAATTGGTTTTCAAAATTATACTATAATTTTATGTAGATGTTTGCATATGCAGGTTATGTTTGCTATATTTTACTATCTTGAGCTTATAAATACTAGTGAATAATTATAAATCCACTTAAATTGTTATTAGATCATCATGGAAATTCATGCATTTGATGAAACATATAATCAGAATTGTGAATTGAATTAATTCAAGAGTCGGGAACTAGAACATTTTATATAATTTAGTTTACATAGCTAATCCTCATGGTGAAACTGCAGTGTCAGGCCTGGAAACTTAAATCCCACACACCTCCCCACACCACACATACAAACAAACGTGTATTATTAAAGCAAATTATGTCTTAAACTCTTCAGGTTCCCATTTGGTTTTCTCTCATTGTATTATCATCGTCTTGAGAAAAATAACTCTTTTTCTCATGTGAAATGAGCTTCAGGTGAAACTAAGATTTGTTATCACTGCACATTGAGAAACATTTTTTGCATTTTATAAACATAGGCATAGGGTGTATGAGCATGTGCACACACTCACACAAACACATAAAACAGCCCCTACATATGAATGGATCAAATTCAGGAAGCGTATTTGATATAAGTGTTTTTAAGCACCAATGACAACTTTCCGTAGGAGTAGTATTATGTTACTGTTCTACTACAAAATATTTATCTCATATTTCACACCATTTTTAATATTGCTTTTATGGAATCATCGATTCCCAATTTCCTTTCCAGATACCAGAAACATAATCCTCTGTATCACTAACCATAGGAGACCCTCCACCACCATAGCCATAAAAATCACAGTGTTTTCAATGGTATACATGCTATCAGCCAGGACAGTTATCAAAACCAGTGATATCCCTGGTTTAGGATAATCACGTAGATGTTAAGTCATGTTTATATCTTCTTTCTGGATGTTGGTAAAAAAAATTAAAAAAAGAACAACAACAACAACAAAACGTCATGTTTATATTTTCAAAATGAAATATAAATACTATGATTTTATCCTGGAACATCCAATAGAGTTTCTTTTTTAATGTTATAGAAATTAGTAGAGTGTATATTACAGTGCAAAACTAAAAACTTTACTGAAAACAGAAGGTACTGACCACAAAGTACATACTGTTAAAGATGCCCACCCAAGTTGTGTTTGATGAATTTGGTATGTTTTCTGGTTGTCAGCATCACCATATCACCAGTAACTGGGAAGTACAGTTTATATTAACCTCTTTTTGTAAGAAGTCACAATTATTAGAATTAGAAATCCCTCTCAATTCAGTCATTAACATGGAATGAAAGCAGCAATTCTCTTGAAACTGATATTTGAAATTTTGGTGAAAGATATAGTCTTTCTTTTTAAAGGGTGACATTAGTTTTTTTATAAATTTGTTCACTTTGCAAGTAATTACTCTTTAGTCAATAGGTCTCTGTGTTAGTCAGCTTGGGCTGCTGTAACAAAATACCATAGCCTATGTGACTTAAACAACAGAAGTTGCTTGTTCACAGATCTGGAGGCTGGGAAGTCCAAGATCAAAGTGCTGGCACATTTGTTTCCTTATGAAGGCTTTTGTCCTGGCTTGAAGATGGCCTCTTTCTCCCTTAGTCCAAACGTGACAGAGAGAGAAAGAGGTATGATCTTCCTTCCCTGTCTTATCTTCCTCTTCTTATAAAAACACTAATCTCATCATTGGAGTTTTACCCTCATGACCTCCTCTAAACCTACTCACCTTCCAAAGGCCCTCCCTGAAAATCACAATGGGGTTTGGGGCTGCAAAATGTGAATTTTGGGGGAACACAATCAGTCTATAGCAGCCTCTAATTGGAGAATGTGCATGAGTTTCATCCACGTGGTATTTTTAGATTTTTTTTTTACTTGAAGTGCCTTGGAAAAGTCAAGCACTCTCTAATTCACCGTAGTCCCTGCCGCTTCCTACCATCTAACTTCTTGCCAGATAATCTTAATGGTATTGTCTATCAAGCATCTGTAGGTACTTGAATTTGTGCCTCTTGATTTAGTCCATTTAACTTGTATACATTTATCAAGATTTTGGTATTAAAATACACTTTTGATTCTCTCTTATAGGATGGAGAACCTAATAAGGGGAAGGAATCCCCCCCAATATCAAAGAAGTCCTTGTAAAGAAGTTCGTGCAGCACTTCGTAAGAGACCTGAAGAGGAGTGTAAGTATGTTTAATAGGATTAACTGTGTTCTAGATAGATTTTGGTGAGTAGCATAATGAAATGAAAGGGTTAAACTTTAAATGTGTAGTCAAATAATAGAATATTTATTGAATTGAATTTATTTTTAAAAACAAATTGCCATGTTACCTGAATGTAAGTGCTTAAAACCTTGTTTTCTTAAGAGTGTTCCTCTGGTACTTCAAGGTACTTTACTGATAATTGGGTTTCATATTCAAGGGGATGAAAAAGTCTGCACCACATACTAAATCATGCTTAGATATTTATACTGTATATATTAATGGTTTTGAGAAGTCCTAAAGTAAAGAAACTTTTGAAATGTATTTAAAGTCAACATTTTCCAGTTTCCATTTATCCACAGTGCTTTTTTAATTTTTTTTTTTTTTTAACTAAGAACTCTTTGAAAACCACTGCATTAGATGAAAGAATAAATATCTGGGTGTAAATATAAACCTGTTTGTCAAATTGAAACATTTGATTTAATTGAATTTAGCAAAAAGTTTTGAAAGATAGATACCATACATCCTACCATAAAGTCATTTTAGTCCATCCTTAATTTATTAAATATTATAATATGTAATTGTATGCAGAGATTTTATTTAAATATTTATTTTCTATAATATATGGTAAATTGTTAGAGATTTTTTTACATAATATTCACATTTTAAGTTTATAAGATGACCTGTAATACTAAATTTCCTCGTGTATTTGCATATAATTGTTTTCAGGAAAATAAATTACATTCCATTATGACAAAAATTTATCTGAATTTTGTCCTTTTACAGGAACTTACGTTTTACAAAGACCAAGCTAATGTAGTAGGTTTACTGAATTATACAGTTTAGTACACTTTTAAAATTATATCAGCATCTTAAATTAGTTTGAAGTACACTGCTCTGGGTAAAGACCAAAAATATAAAAGCAGGGCATGCTCATGGCAAGTTGAGTGTTTTTGTTTTGTTTTGTTTTATTATAAAGTCAATAGATAACCTTATTGGGCTGACATATATGTTGTTCAGTATAATGTTAATCTTTTAATTGGTAAATTTATAGCTTCTAACACTACAAACAATGTTTAATTAAAACTAAAATTTGAAAATGAAGTTAGAATTCATGGGCATTTAAAACAAAAATCATTTATAAGATGTGGACTTTTTCATAAAAGTATTGCTTCTTTTTATTGGGTTCATAGGAAAACTTTGGGCTTTCTCCCCTATTCTGATTTAACATGATAAGCTTAGTCTCTGGTATAGTTTTACAGATGGAAAAAAAAAAAACTTAGAAGGGATATTTGTAGCTGCATCTACAGGTAATTCTCAGAGAGTTGCTATTTAACATAAACAAAATGACTTTTGAGGCACTTGTACTGAGTTGGTCTAGGCCAACGGTTGGCCAACCATGGTTTATTTATGAAATCTAACCTGATACCTGTTTCTGTTAATACAATTTTATTGAAACACATCCATTACTTATTAATTTAGATATTATATACAACTGCTTTTGCACTGCAAAAGAATTGAATAGTAGTGACAGACACCATATGGCCCACAAAACCAAAAATATTTACATGATTCTTTATGAAAAAAGGGTTTTGAACCCTTGTCAAGGCCAGTGGTTCTCGAAGTGTGGTCTCCAGACCAATAACAGCACCTGGGAACTTGTTAGAAATGCAAATTCTAGGGCTGCGACTTACACCTTCTGAATCAGAAACTCTTAAATCAGGTCCCAGTAATCTGGATTTTAAGAAGCCTTGCAGGAGATTCTGATGCAAGCTCAAGTTTGAAAACTACTAGCCTATGTCAAATGATTGGTGTCAGATGCTATTAAATTAGCTATACAAAAGACAACTAATGATTGATTGGTATATTTCGTAGTGAAGTTTTATTGTTCTCTAACGTAAGGTACATGTATTGAGGTATGGAATATAACTGTTGCTTGTGTTAAAAGTTCTCCTCAATCGAACTGTGGCAGTCAGGGCAATTATCACCACAGCAACTCAGCTGAACTATGTTATTCAACATGGAAAGTTGTACTGCAAAATGAGAAATCTATAAAATTATATTCTCTTCCAGAGACGTTTTCTTTGTTTTTTGTTAGTGTAATGATAAGTTCTTGTCCTGTTACAACCAGTATTAATTCCCCGAGAACAAAGCCACTATCTTTTTCTATAATGGAAGCAACATATCGTGGTAGTTAAAACTATTAACATTAGGGACACACAAAGGGTTTATTCTCTAACATGACACTTAATGTAACTAACTGCAGGATCCAGAATACTACTTTTTTAAATCTAAGATTCAGTAATACTCAGTTGATTTATCTGAAAAAACATGGGGATAATGATAGAGCCTACCTTATAGGATTGTTTTAGGGATTAAGGGAGATATCTATATTAAGTACAGATACTTGGACTTGGTACTTGGCACAGTACTTGGTACAGAACCTGGGATGTAGCAAGTTTTCTCTCTCTCTCTTGCTCCCTTGCTCTCTTTTCTTGTTATTATTGTTGTTCTTATTTCAACCTAAACATTTGTTTGAGGGTATTAACGCATGTTTTTGAGAACAGAAATGCAAATCCACAAAAGCAACACTACTATTTTTAGAAACAATAATGCATGGCAAGAAACAGGTTCTAAACAAATGCCATAAACCTGAAATTCTTGTAACAATGTTAGATAGTCATTTGTCTGACACAATGTCATCATTCCTTCCCCATGAGTCTACAAATTCAATATAGGATCTATACCAAGACTTCTTGGTCAACTCCCATAGAAAACTGCCATGTTGGAAAACCATGATAAAAAGTCAAATGGTAGGATTTCCCTGTACTGAGAATTGAAAGGAATGGTGAAACTTGGCTCAGGCTATAGGATTCTCCTGAGTAGGCAAAGCCCTCTGATATTTGGAGATGTTGTATAAAGGAAGGTTTTGCTAAATCACATAGTTCATAGTTTTACAATTCTTTATACTCTTTTATAATATTTTCAGTGTTAAAATCAACATAAGGTCACCAGACATAGCTCAAAGTCAATTATTTAGTGTGAACTATATCTAGTAATGCTGCATTTAGTATAGTCAAGCCAACTGTCACTAAAAAGAAATTAAGTCTTATAGAAGAAAGACTTTTAAACATGCTTAAGTTATTCCCCACTAAAAAACAAAATAAAAACTTTGTCCTTAAAGCCACAGCACCATTCAGCTATCGCCCTACACTCTTGTTCTATTCCCAGGCAAACCTCCCCAAAGAGTCATCTATACTCGCTCCATTTACTTACCTCCCACTCAGTCCTCCAAACTGGTCCAGTCTGGCTCCTACCCAATCACTCTACTGAAACAGCTTTCATTCAGTTCACCAATAATCTTTTCATGTTGCTGTAATGGTTTTCTATTGCTATGTAACAAATTACCACAAAATTATTGTTTTGAATTAACACTCATTCATTATCTCACAGTTTCTATAGGTCAGGAGTCCAGGCACTGAGTCCAGGCAGGAGTTCTCTGCTTCAGGTTCTCACCAGGTTTAAGCCTTATCAGAAGCTCAATTGGGGAAGAATTCACTTCTAAATTCAGTGTTGGCAGAATTTGTTTCTTTGTGGTGGTATGTGAACAGCCCTGGCTTTTTGCTGGCTGCCAGCTAGAGGCACCTTTTGGCTCTAGAAGGCTTCTGAACTTCCTTGCTGCAGGGACACTCTCCACTACCTATGGCTGCTTACTTCCTCTTCTCAGGGAGAGAGCCCTGCTCCTCCATTAAGTGGTTTCATCTGACTAAACCAGGCACACCCAAGAGAATCTCAATTGTGATTAATTAAATATCAACCAATTTGGGATGATAATTACACCATCACCTTTGCATAGTCTATTGACTATAAGAAAGTCACAGGCCCTTCTTGCATCCAAGGAGAAAGGATTACATATGGCTCAAACATCAGGGTATGCAATGATGATCATGAGGCCATCTTAGAATTCTGCCTACATCTGCTAAATCCATCAAGCATTTTTTTCAGTGCTCTTCTTACTTCTTAGCAAGAATCAATATTATTGATCATTTCTTTCTTTTTAAAACTACCATGGTCTGAATGTTTGTATCTCTCCAAAATTTATATGTTGAAACATTAATTGGGTGTCGGGCAGATGTGGGGGGGGGGAGGGGATGGGTGTATACATACATAATGAGTGTGATGCACACCGTCTAGGGGATGGACATGCTTGAAGCTCTGATTTGGGGGGAGGGGGGACAAGGGCAATATATGTAATGTAAACTTTTGCACCCCCATAATATGCTGAAATAAAAAAAAATGTAGGAAAAAAAACTTAAAAAAAAAAAACACCTAATGAACAATGTGATGATATTAGAAGGTAGGCCTTTGGGAGGTAAAAATAAAGTGCCATCTGTGAACCAGAAAATGACCCTTACCAGATGCCAAATCTTGCAGAACCTTGATCTTGGACTTCCCAGCTTCCAGAACTATGAGAAATAAATCTTTGTTGTTTGTAAGCCACCTCGTTAATGGTATTTTGTTATAACAGCCTGAACTGCCTAAAACATCCTCTAATGACTTTGCTACCATAATACAATACTTCTCTGTTTTTTCTACAATATCTCTCACTGCCTTTTTGTATGCTCAAGCTTCTCTTTCCAGCCATTATATATTTGAATTTCAGAAGATAATTTGAAGTCATCATCTTCTTTCCAAATATGCTGTCTCCACAGACAATATTGATATATAAAGTGTCAGTTATTACTATAATCAGATGATTCACAAATAGATACCTCCCTCTCAGACCTCTCTCCATTCATCCCAATGTGTACTTGAAACATCATCTTGGATGTGTCAACAATGCATCAAACTCAGTAAATCCCAAACCAAATCCATGATCTTTTGCTTAAAACCTGAACTTCTTCAGGTGTTTTCTGTCTGAATTCTAGGTGCTGTTAACCCTCCTCATTCAAAATCTGAAAGCCTAGGAGTCAGTCGTCTTTCGTACCTTTCTAGCCCTTTTTCCTCTTATATCCATTCTAATTTCAAGACCTCTCAATTTTATCTCCTAAGTATTTTGAATTTGTTCACAAATCACCTCTGTAAAGATTCTACCAGATACTCCCATAAATGGCTTTCTACATAACAGTTCTGAAAGTTTTTTATCTTAAAATGACCCTATGGCTTTCCATTGCTCATTGAAGAAAGACAAAAGCCTTACTATAGTTTGTAAGACTTTGTAGAGTCTAGCCTCTCCCCACCCTGTCAGACTGATCTCGCACTCTATTCCCTTGCCCTCTGTGCTCCAACCATGACTTTATTGGAATCTTTGATTATATTCAGTGATAGGAGAACAAAATATATATTTTTAAATGATATAGAGCTAGAGAGAAAAAATTACTCTGGAAAGGAAGAATATACCTTTGGAAAATAATAAATGAAGAAACTAGAAGAAAAAAATGAAGGTTTAAAAATTTCAGTAATCATAAGAAGATAAGTACTCTAAGAAATAGCTACAAAATAAAAAATATGGAAAAGTAACAACTTATTTTTTAGAAAAAGAAAGAAAAATAAACATTGATGAGGAAGAGAATTATTAAAAAAACTAAACATGAAGAGAATAATTAAAATCTTTACCAGAGTCAGCAAAAGAAGAATTTATATTGTATAAATATCAGGAATTTGGCTTTATATTATATAAATATCAGAAATAATTTATATTGTATAATTTATACAATATATATGTATATATTATGTATATGTACATACATATGTATAATAATTTATATTGTATAAATATCAGGAACAAAAACTGGAATCACTCCATGAATACAAAAGAAAGATGACTGAACAATAAATAATGAAGGGAAACAAAGATGTACATGGAAAAATAGAGAATGAAAGTCCAACCTAAGAATTATATGTTTTCCTAAGACAGAAATTAGAACAACTTAAAGAAAAATATAAGCAGAGACTTGACTGAATGTACTTTTTAAAATTATTAAAACATCTGACTGCATATTAAAATGTCTTATGGTGTAACATACAAAAATCAGTTAAATAAGATCCATACTCAGATATACCCAGATAAACATTTTAATTCTCAGAAGAAAGAACTCTGTCTTATTCACTACTATATCAACAACCCATAGCATATTGCCTGGCACTTAGGAGGTGTTTGATAAATATTTTAGAATGAATGGAAAATGGGTGAAGAAATTAATTACTTGACTTCAGAAGTGAATATGTACCACAAAAGTCTGGTGGAAAGAAAGAAAGAGATGGGTAGGCAAGAGAAAGAAAGAGAAAGAGGGAAAGGAAGGGAAAAAAGGGGAAGAAAAAGAGAAAGGAAGGCAGGAAGGCAGGGAGAGAGGGATGAAGGGAGAGGACCTCAAACTTCTGATTCTGGATTCTATGGCATAGACTCACCTTTCCCTGCTCCTTTTCTAAATGTAACTAAACACCCTGGAAATTATTCAACAGACCATGAGAAAAGGACTCCGAATATTTGAAAGAATGCAGACTGGCTGGAACTTCAGGACTTGAGAAAAGACATCATGGTGTGTTCCTTGGATTTTCTTTTTATCTCCCATACGTCCCTGGAGCAGGCCCCAGAGAGGCCTGCAAGCTAGCACTGTCAACAGGCATAAAGAAAGGAAGAATAAAAAGCAAGAGAAGCTTGCTCTCTGTTCAGAGGACTGAGAGAGGGGAAAAACCACAGAGAGCCCCAACCTCTATTCTAAAATCCTGATCGACAAACAGTACAATACACCTGCAACAGCAGAACAGTAAGGCTCCAGGCCATCCCATCCCTGTTCTCCCTGTTAGCAGACCTATCTGGTGATTATGGCAGCAGCAGTGAAGCCCTGTGTCTTCCTACCCTCCAACCAGTGTCATAAGAAGACCCAGGCCCGCTGGCTTCTCTGCCTTCCCAGAAGGCTACCCAGCACCAGTAGGGAGCCCAAAGATACACTTTCAGTCCTGGCAGATGACACCGGCAGAGTTTGAGCAGAAGCCCCAGCAATGTCAGAAGAACAAAGCAGACCAGAACAGCATTAGCATTATAAGAGACCAGAAAACTATCCCTAGGATCTAAAGCCCACAAAAGTAGTCCAGAACCTGTAAGGTATACACGGTTAAGTGCCTGCTAAAATGAAAGATTTCAATAAATTAAGAGTCTCATAACATAATAACCAAAATATTCAAAATACAATTGAATATCATTCATCATACCACAAACCAGAAAAGCTACAATCTGAATGAGAAAAGACAGTCCACTGACCCCAATACCAAGAAGAATTAGATGTTGGAATTATCTGACAAGAAAATTGAAGCATCCATCATAAAAATGCTTCAAGAGACAATTACATAGTCTTTTGAAACAAGTGAAGAAAAACAGAAAATCTCAGCAAAAAAGATAGAAGTTATAAAAAAGAAACAAATGGAAATTATATAACTGAAAAACATAATTACCAAAATAAAAATCTCACTGAATGAACTCTGTAGTGGAGTGAAAAAATCAGAAAATAGATTCAGTGAACACAAAGACAGCTTAATAGAATTTACTCAATCTGAACAACAAAGAATATAGACTAAACGAAAATGAATAGAGCCTCAGAAATTTGTGGAAAAATTACAAAATATCTAATATTTGCATCGTCAGTGTCTCAGGACAGGAGAAGGAGTATGGAAATGAAAAATATATTTGAAGAAGTAATTATTGCAAATTTCCCCAAATTGGCCAAAGATATAAATCTAAATCCTCAAGAAGCTGGGTGAACTCCAAAGAAGATAAATCCTAAAAACCCACACAGAGCCATTTCATGATTAAACTTCTGAGAACTAAAGACAAAGAAAAATCTTAAAAACTGCCAGAGAGAAATAACACATTACATATAAAGGAACATCAATTCAAATGACAGTGTATTTTCCATCTGAAACCATAGAGGCCAGAAGGAAATGACAATACATTTTCAAGTATTATAAGAATTGTCAACCCTGAATCTTCTATCCAACTCAACCATTCTTCAGCAATGAAGGAGAAATAATCATTCTCAGATGAAGGAAAACTAAGAGATTGGTTGCTAGCAAATGGCTAAATAAAATTCTCCAAACAAAATGATAATAGATGACTTGTACCTTCAGTAAAGAAAGAACAATACAATGTAAAAAAATACATGTAAGCATAATAGACTTTCCTTTACCTCATTTTTCATGGCTGAAGCAAAAACCGTAACATTATCTGATGTGCACAATGTATGTATAGGAAATAATTAAGATAATTATATTTAAAAGGTAGAGAGGGGAAAGGAACCTAAATGTAAGTAAGGTTTCTCTACTTCACTTGAAGTGGTATAACACTGATGCCAGTAGACTGTAATAAGTTTACATATATATATATATATATATATATGTATGTGTGTGTATAAATAACTAGAGCAACCACTAAGAAAGCTATAAAAATATACTCAAAAACATTATAAATGAATCAAAATTGAACTAAAAATATGTTCAAGTAACATATAGTAAGGCAAGGTAAAAGAAACAGAGGAACAAGAAACTGAGGGAACAGAACAGAAAACAAATAATAAAATGGCAGACAAGTTTTGACATATCAATAATTACATTAAGTATAAATGATATAATTACCATGGTTAAAATACAGAGCTTGTCAGACTGGATAAAAGAGCAAGACTAACTATATATTGCCTATTAAAAAGTGCTCTTTAGATGCAAAGACAACAGTAAGATTAAATATACAAGGATGGAAAAAGATATATCATGCTAAATTATTTAAATGAAAGCTAGAATGACTATAGGAAAAAGTAAGTTCAGAACAAAACATAACACAAGGGCCAAAGAAGGTCATTTCATAATGATAAAGAGACCAGTTCATCAAGAAGATATAACAACCCAAAAAGTATATGGCCTCAACTTATTTTCGTAAATTCGTGTGTTCTAGGACTTTGTTTCATTTGCTTTGCCATAATGTCTTTTTATTCAGTTTTTATCAACCCAACTTAGTTTTCAATACTTAAGAAATTCTTGGTAGCATAATTGTGGTTGTGATCTGCTTAGAAAAAGAAGCTATTGTTTTCATACAGAGAAATATTTATGCAGGTATAATTTTTTCTCAAATTGACCAGAGTCAATATTAAGGACACTAAAAATACACAAAGCCTGTCTATAGAGTTTCTAAATAATAACAAGCATTCATTGAAGAGTTTTGGTGTTTTCATTTTTTATCTTCTTATAAAATTTAAATTCCTGATAATTCTATCCTTATGGCAGTGATATTATACTTTTCCTTAATGTAAATAATCTATTTAATATTAATATTAGCCAGAGATAACACTTAAAATTATCTTGTTTTAAGATAACAGAATGTTACCCTTTCAAATATCAAAATATTCTAATATTAACCAGTTTGGTAAAAATCATTATGATCAGTCACATTCCTGCCTTCATATTAGAAACTACTGAATATGATTTAACCTTTTCCTGATGACTCAAGGACGGTTTTATAATCTTGCATTATTGTAAAGTGTGATAATAGAATTCTGTCTGTGTGCTTCCCTCCATATCAAGTTGTCAGCTGTCACTTTTGCTGTGACTGTTCTTGCTTTTTAACTACCCCTTCTTTTGACATTCTGTTTTCCATTTTAGTTTTCTCCTTTAAGAGCTGGGAAATCTGACAAACCATTCTTCTTGAGTATTGTATAAATATGTATCAATGAATCAGGGATTGAAAATCAATCAAACCTTAGATGCTTTCTGGTAAACAGAGTGAAAGAAGTGGGGAGCATTAGTGCAGTGTAAGGAGTAGGGTTCATTAGTGTAAACGATCCTGGAGCTACTCCTCTTCCAGTTGCCTTCATCTCAGGTCTGTGCTGGACCCCCGGTTACTTGTGTTCTTCACTAGGTCCTTATTTCTAAGCCACATCCCAATGGCTCAACTATGATGTTGATGCTAGTGCCGCTGTGATCAGGAGCTTAGGCAGTGGTGTTGGTGGGGTGCAGTGGGAGGGGGGAATTCATATCTACTAAGGAAATTTGACAGTTTGCATAACCAGAAGTTCAGAAATAAAGTCAACTTCAGGACTCCACCCTTCTCTGTGTCAGCTTTATCCTCAGGTTGGTAGCTTGATGCTGTGTAGTTATAGGGCGTGACAATTTGCAAAGGAAGAAATATCGAGCTTCTTTTTATGCAAAAAAGAAAAACCTCCCAGAAGCCCCTGGAAAATATTCCCTTCTCTATCAATTTCATTGGCCTAAATGGGATTACATCCCCTTCCTGTATCATTACTGTACACCATGAGAATGCTATGTGCTCATTGGCTTAAGCCTGTTATACTGGACCAATAAATTTCAAGAGCTGGTTTAGTATTAAAAGTAATCTTAGATTTTGTATTTGCCATTTTGCCTAGTGTAAGTAATTGAGCAGGTAAGGTTACTTAACACTATATCCTGTAGTTAGCTTGCATTATATTTGTCTATACATACTCAGTCATACCATGGTATTTTAGGGTTGTGAATAGGAGCAAGAGACAGGAGGTGGTACTTGAGATATCAGGAATCTGGGCGCTAATATTAAGGCGACTTCCAGGCACCTATGTATCATTCAGTGCCCTCTTTTCCTACTTGAGCCCTGCAGTTTGTGGGCAGTTTGCATTGTCATTATCTTCAGTTTCTCCGTTAACTTCCTTAATATACTTTCTTTCCATTTTAACACTAGACCCACTGCCCCTACATCTCTTTCTCATTCTACAGCCAGCCCTTCTTCCTTTAAACCTTAAACAATTATTAGTCATATTTTACAGATAAGGCTATAGGAGCTCAGAAAGGTTCAGTAATTTATGTAATGTCACATAGCTAATAAGTGGCAAAGCTGGGGTACAAACCTAAGTTTGAGTCTAAAAGCTATCTTATTCCTACTGTTACATGCTCTCTGCCTACACCATGCTGTGTCCTCATTTTACCTCTCTAGTTTTCATCTTCTGCTTAACTCTTAAATTTTTTTAACATAAAAACTCATACATGCCAAGAAATGCATATAACATGTGCGTATAACTTAAAAATTATAAACAAATGTTAATGCTACAATATCAGGGACACTGAATTAAACATTCCTACTCAGATTTGCTTATCTCTTTAGTTAGGTGCATAATTCCAGTCTTCCCCATACCTCATTGCTTAGGTTCTTTTTTAAAGTGCGTATTTCTTAAGTTCTACAACAAAACCAAAAAAATAAAATATATGATTTTAGTACAAAGGAATGTGAGAAACAAATGGTAAGTGATTGCTCATTGTCTCTAATAGGAAGCTAGAACATTTTATTAAATATTATGCTTTGTATTAATATCTTGGATTATGGTTAAACAGTGTCATAACAATCAATTAACAACCAGAGTTGTACTCCGTTGAATTTTATCTGCATGTCCAAAAGTAATACATTTAATTAACTACTTGTTTTAGCATAATGTAAAAATAAGATTAAAGGGAGATTAGATCAAATGAGATTCACAGCCTAAACATTCTTGGACCTTTAGAAAATTGAAATCTAGCTAATGCAAACTTAGTACTTACTGAAGTATTTTAGATGTGTTTAGACAGCTTTACCATTCAAGGTAGTAATGAAAATTTAGGCAAAGAACTTACCAAGAGTATGTCTTAAGCTTTTCTCTGGAAGGTCTGTAGGTTTGGTCCAGCTTCCTTAGTTATTTTGCAGCCACACTCCTCCTGAGATGCTACATAGGGTACAATTTTAGAAAAGATCCATCAGCACTTATTTCCCTAGAACCTCTGGCCTAGCAAATCATTCATCAGTGTTAGGGCTTGAACTCCCACTGGACTTTTTTTAAAAACACAAATGTCTCTGAGGAGTAACTCATCAAACTCCTCAACATGAAAGCATTTTCAGATCACTGGCCTCAAAAACTGGAAGGAATCAAACAAGAAGAGATCTTTGAATGCCTGGGAAGAAGTAAGGAAAAGTCAGAAGACAGATTCTTGAGTGAGGGATTTGAAAAGTAAATGTCAACTACTATATATTTTTGCCAAGGGTTGGTTTTGCTATCTGATGAAGGACTTTTTCAAATAAAATTTCAGCCTTTTCCAAATCCTTCTTCTCATTTTAGTAGTAACTGTCTTGTTATTTTTCCCTCCTTTATGAAAGCATCCCTGATGCCTTTCCTCTTCTTGACAGAGAGCAAGACCTCTGCCCTCTCTGTTCCTGAAACATTTTGAACAGATTTTAAAGTAGTACTTATCTCACTGTATTTTATCCTGTTGTTTGCATGTCTATTTCTTCTCCATTCGGTTGTAAGTTGCTTAAGGGCAGGTAGACACATCTTATTCTTCTATCTATCACTAGCATTAAGTAAAACATTTGGTGTACAGTCATCACTCTAATAAAAATTTACAAAATAAAAAGGAATGAATTGTAAAAGATACAACTTGGTTCATGTTACAGTAGTTGTAGTTGCAAGTATGGTTGGAGTTCAAATGTATACAATAGATAACATTCATTTTCCACAACAATTTTGTGACCAATTGAGATATTGACAAAATGTCAGGCACTTATAAATCAAACATCATGTTTATTATTTATAAAGGCTAGATTTGAGAACACAGTTGGGATGTTTGGCAACACTGGTGCTCTTCATAGTATACTCCAGAAATGGGCATGCTTATCTATCTGGCCACAGCAGTATGGAAAAACCATAGACCTCCTCTTTGGGAGAACTATGAAGCTTACAGCATTAAGAAGCAGATTAATGTAGAGTGTCTTTCCTGAAGCAACTCCATCCTAGAGAAAGATGGAGGAAGGGACTGGGCTAAACATATGCCTCGTTCTTCTCCAAAATTTATTAGCCAGATAAATCATTCCACTTCCTAACAGGAGTTAGAAACTAGAGTATTTGGGAGTCAGAGTATTTGAGAAATCCCTCCACACAGAAAATAGATGAGTGCATCCCCACTTCCAAAGTTCCCTAGAATTTTTGTCTTTTAAGCCATTGGGCTTAAACATTAAGCCCTTAGACAACTAGGGGGACTTTTATTAGGGTAGCCTCTACCCAGATATCAATTCCTAGTTTTTCATGGGATCATTGGGGGCAGAGAGGAAAAGCAGTATAGATTTAACTCCAAAACCACTCTGAACCAAAGTCTTGACACTCATTTCATGTTCTACTCTCATCTCAGATCATGTCCTACATGGTTGTCAAAGCTACTGCAACAGGATAAAGTTACATTCATTTATTCAACAAATCATGCTTCTCCCTCTTCTGGGTGTGATGGTTAATTTTATATGTCAACTTGACTTGGCCACGGGCAGGAGCTCAGATATCTGGTTAAGCATTATTCTTGGGTGTGTCTATGAGGGGTATCCAGAATAGGTTAGCATTTAAATTGGTGGCACGCCCTGATGTGGGCCCTTCCTAAAGCAGATGGCCCTCCCTAATGTGAGCGAGGATCATCCAATCCATGAGGACCTGAATAGACCAAAAATGTGGAGAAAGGCTGAATTCATCTCTGCCTGACTGCTTGAGCAGGCACATCATTCATCACCTGTCCTTGGTGCTCTTGGTTCTCAGGCCTGCGGACCTGGAACAGAATTGGTTTACTGTCTCTCATGCTTTCAAACTACACCACTGGCTTTCCTAGGTCTCCAGCTTGCAGACAGCAGATTGTGGAACTTCTCAACCTCCGTGGTTGCATGAATCAATTTCTTACAATAAATCTCATTTATATATTAAGTTCTAGAGAATGCTAAAACTCTGACCAATATACAGGGAGAAAAAAATTTAAAATCCAAAATGGGCAAATTCTCAACAAAGTTATGTTCTCACTGGGGAAAGCAGACATTAAACAAAATTAATAAGTTAAAATATATTAGAAGTTGATTCACACTATGGAAAAAATGGGGCAAATTTACAGCCTTTAGAAGTGAGGGCAATTTCAAGTAGGGAGAATATAGGCTTTGCACAGAGGATGACGTATGACAAGGGAGTGAAAGAGTTAGCTACGCCAGTCTACTAATTGTCTAGAATCCGTGATTTGTGCATTAAAACTCAACTGGGAAAACTCTCCCATCTTGAAGCTGATTTTGGTATAAGGCATTATGATATGGGAGAATAGTCATCTAAACAGATTGTTTCCTTTCTGAGAGAGAGCTTCTGAAGACAATTTTGCCTTTTTGAAAAGTTTAGAAACTTGCAGTGGTGAACACCCAAGTCATCAGAGCTTGTTTGCACTGCCTTTTTTTCCTGTGCAATATTTTCAAAACTTTAAAATTTGTTTTTCCCCTTTGAACATCGAGGGTGGACTGACTGTGTTTGTCTAATGGCATGGTTTCTACAAAGTCTGGTGAGCAGCTGTCTTTGGAGCCCTAGTGGCTGTTGCCACGTGCATTGCTGTGGAACTACTGATGCTTACACAACTTCGATCATTCTCATCTGAAGAATTAATCTCAACATACTCCTGACCTAAAGCAGCCATTCATATTTCAGAAATGTGTGCCCCTAGGACCTGATGAGGATAAGCATCTGCTTATTCAGGAAACTTGCTCAATAGTAGAATTTCTTTCTGCTATATCTTTTTCACAGAAGTGAAAAAGGCACAGTGTTTTATCTCTCTCTGTTGTTCTACTGCTTTTAGCATAGGGTTGCCATATAAAATAAAAGACACATGATTAAAATTGGGTTTCAGATAAGCAACAAGTAATTTTTTAGTATAAGTTTGTCCCATGAAATATTTAGGGCACACTTATACTAAAAAAATATTCATTGCTTATTTGAAACTCAGGTTTGATTGAGTATCTGTATTAGTCAGGGTTCTCAAGAGAAATAGAACCAATAGGACGTGTGTGTATATATATAGAGAGAGAAAGATTTATTTTAAGGAATTGGCTCCCATGATTTTGGAGGCTGGCAAGTCTAAAATCTGCAGGGTAGTCTGGCAGGCTGGCAACCCAAGGAGAAGTGGATGTTGCAATTTAAGTCTGAAGGCTGTCTGCTGGCAGAATTCCTTTTTTCTAGGGAGAGGTCAGTCTTTTTCTGTTAATGTCTTCACCTGATTGGATTAGGCCCATTGGCATCGTGGAGGGTAATCTGTTTTACTCTAAATCCACTGATATAAATGGTAATCTTATCCAAAAACACCCTCATAGAAACAGCCAGAATAAGGTTTGGCCAAATATCTGGGCACTTTGGCCCAGCCGAATTGACATATAAAATTAACCATCACACTTGTCCTTTATTTTTATTTTCTAAATCTGGCAACCCTATTTCAAGGACTCCAAATTGAATATCTAAGAGTTTAAATTGTTTTCATGGTTGATCTTTCTTTCTTTCTTTACCAATGTAAAATTAGTACAATTTACTAGTATCTTGTTTTTTAGTTGTTCATTGCTTTCAGATCCAAACATATATTTTTGTAACATATTTCCTTAAATGTTGTCTGATGAGGTCCCACATATGAGAGATAAGAAATCAGTAAGTTCTTAGTCTTACAAAAGCCTCCACTGTTCAAACAAATGATATCCATCCTTGCCTTCCTGGGTTGGATAATCCCATCCAGGAGGAAATTTCCCATTAAGTCAGCATGAAACCCAAGCCTGGACTTGATCTCTCACTGCTTTGCCTGCCTTTTCCTATAATATGCCTCTTGTAATATGTCTCATCTTACTGGATTTTCCTGAATTCCTTACATTTATGGAGTGTTCCCTTTGGACAATGCAATACCTGTACCCTCTCCTATAATGATTTTATCACTTTCAATATTTAAAAAATATGCTTTAAATATTTTGTGTTGATTTCCTGCCTTCTTCAATCTTTTATATTTTCTGGACTCTTTGTATAGAGTCCTCAGTCTTCAAGCTATAGTTCACCAGTTGCTGTTACTCTGAACTTGCTGTAGGTTTAAAAGGCCACATTCTCAGGTTTTCCCTAATTCTGCTCCCTCTTAGAGATTCATTCCAGACATTTCAGATTGCCCTATAAAATTGTCTCTCGGCTTCAGTAAGATTTCTTTAGGTTCCAGTGACAATTTTTTGACCTGGTAACAGTTGAAACATCTCCCATTTTTCTATTGGCTTTTAAAAAAAAAAAATTATCCATTTCCTCTAGATTTTCTAGTTGGTGTGCATAGATGTGTTCATAGTAGTCTTCATTTGTATTTCTGTTGTATCAGTTGTAAAGTCTCCTTTTTCATTTCTGATTGAGCTTGCTTGAATCCTATCTTTTCTTTTCTTGCTTAATCTAGTCAGTGGTCTGTCAATTTTGTTTATCTTTTAAATGAACCAACTTTTCATTTATTGATTCTTTGTAATTTTTATTTGGTTTCATTTTCATTTAATTCTGCTCTGATCTTTGTTATTTCTTATCTTCTGCTAGCTTTAGGTTTGGTTCTTGTTTTTGTAGTTCTTTGAGTTGTGACATTAGGTTGTTCATTTGTGATCTTTCTGTCTTTTTGATGTTGGCATTTAGTGCTATGAATTTTTCTCTTAGCATTACTTTTGCTGTATCCCAGAGATTTTGGTAGTGTGTGTCACCATTGTCATTCAATTAAAAAATTTTTTATTTCCATCTTGGTTTTGTCATTGATCCAAAAATCGTTCAGCAGCAGTTTGTTTCTGATCCCTTTTAAATCACTAATCTAGCTGGGGGATTCAAAATGTGTAGAACCTAAACTTAGCTAGCATAGAACAGTCAGGAGTATGTTAGAACATGTATCCTGAAGCCACGCTGCCTGTGTTTGAATGATAGCTTTATCATTTACTAGCTGTATGACTCAGGCAATTCACTTAATCTCCCTGTGCCTCAGTTTTCTCACTGAAAATGATATGGATTAAATGAGTTAAAATATGTAAAGCATTTGTAATAATTCCTGACTTATAATAAACACTATATAACTATTTGCTATTATTATTCCTTTGTAAATTCTGCATAAACTGATCTGGCTTTAGAATATCACATCTATACCTTGCTGCCTCTACTGAAATCTGTATTTGAGCATCCCCTTATACTTGTTCTATATCCAGTTCTTTTACTGGCCTAGCAGAAATTCACATTAACCTGGCACTTCCATGTCTTTTCTCCACATCATTGGACAAGAAACCAGAGTAAACTAGTTAGGCTGTGAGAGACTTCCACCTACTGTGAGGCTGGCTTCACTTTTCATAGAATAGTAATGCTAGCTAGCCCCTGGAAAATAATGACCCAGGAGCTTAGCAACACATTCAGCTACCTCACTTAAGCCAAAGGAAACAGAGAAGCAAAAGAGGAAGAAAGGGACAAAGACCCAGAAAACTCTAGGGAATTCAGTAGGAGGAGTTCATGGGTATTCTTTCTCAAGTGCCACCATCAATATGCTTCAGTTCCAAAGATTTGAAATCACTATCCCTCCATTTCAAGTATTTTTTCTCAGCAGAGAGAGAATTTGACTAGCCCAAGACCAGGGTTATGCTACCTTGTGTTTCAAAACTATTCCCAGAAAGAAGGAATCCTTGCATGACAGACAACCCCCCAGGAGGTGTCCGCTGTAGCTTGGAGCCCATGACTGTCCTGTGCCCCCTTGTGGCTTCCTCTCTGTTGTTAGCTTTGGCCATCCTTGACTTCTGACCTGCTGTAGCCCTAGCTGCAAAACCACAAGTGATTTGCAACAGCCTCAAGATGTTTTTTTAATTGTACTAGATCAAACTGTACTTGTGGCTTTAAAAATGATGGACAAAAGGTACAGACCAAGCCTCCTTCCTCTCTAAATTGTCAAATCAATTGTACATGTAAGGAACTAAGAAGTGCATCAGTTAGAACACCAATGTATTTCCAGTGTTTCAGGCTCATTGGAGTAAATAAATATAAGCCCCCACCTTGCTAAAGCAGAAATACTATTAACAGAGTGTCGTGTTGTTAGTTTTGCTTCACTAGACTCTTAGCACTGTGGAAACTGGGATTCTGCCTCTGTTGCTCTTAGCAATACCACTAACACTGAGCCCAGTGCCTGGCACATGGAGATGCTTGGTAAATACTTGTTCATTGAGTGAATGAATTAGTGAATAGTGGAAGGCATGTTCATTAAAAAAAAATACACTTCCATTTTTGTTCTCTTATCTTCCATATTAAATGAAAAGGAAAGTCATTAAAATGATAACATTTTAAAGCCAGTTATATATTTATGAATTCCATAAATTCATAAGGCTGTTTTCATATGTAGAATATGTAAGTGTTCCTATGAAATAAAGTCCTAAAGACAAGAAATTCATTCTATCCTCTTTGGAAGACTCTGGTTTTATTAAGTTAAAGGAAACCTAACTATTTTATAAGCGCCTGCTATTCTAGAAATAGCTGACTTAATTTACTTTCAAATTAGTACACAGAGAATATTTGTACTCAATCATTTTAAAATGGCATCTCCAGTATTGTGCAGGCCAAAGGAAAGAATTCATATTACATATATTAATTGTTTGAATTGATGATGTGTCCACACAGTATAAAGTTCAGAAAGTCTTTGTATTAATACTTTCTAAATTCTGTTTGTAAGTTCTTTTACAATTTTTAATAAAAAATGGCCAAAAATCAGGCATTGTGTTTTATTTTGTGTGAGTTTGAACATCCTGTAGTCAAGAACAAAGCCAAATACTTCCTTTTTAATTTTAAAAGCAAAAATATATATGACTTTTTGTCCCACTTGGCTGCATGCCCAAAGAGTGAATAATGTTACCTATCTCTTCATGGGTCAGCACACACCATGTTTAATCGAGAACATATTTTCACCTACAGTATTTGACATGTCACATGCCTATCAGTTTACTGTCAAGCAAGATAGAATACATCGTCAAGTGCATCAGTTCTTATTGCTCTCTTTTGGAGCCCAGCACTGCAGATGACAGTGAACATGACAGCTTTTGTGATTGGCAACATTTTTGCTGGCATCTTGTTATTAATAATACTTTGGCTAAGACAGTATTTCCAGGGATAACTCGTGGTGGAACAACCATCCTGCATCGTCAGCCACAAAATGAATTTTAAGCTTTTTCTAAGGCTTTTTCTTTTTCAGATTTTTTTTCTCCCCTTGGCCAAACTCTTAAACAAACCTTGTTATAAAATTAGTTGGGAAGGGGAAAAAAAGGACGAAGAGACCATTAAAGGCCAACTCTTTAATTTGTGACACAAAGGCTATTTACCAACTTTTAAGAACCACAATGTGTATGGAAGACTATAATCAAGAGTAAATGTGATAGAGACATGGATTTAAAAATGGAAAGAATGGAAAAATGATTTTTGATGGAATATACGGGAATATACAATTATAGCACTTGGAAGTTTATTACTGAGATGAAAATTTCTGATGACATGTGAAATATAGCCAGTATCCTGGGCA
This sequence comes from Eulemur rufifrons, assembly GCF_041146395.1. NCBI lineage: Eukaryota > Metazoa > Chordata > Mammalia > Primates > Lemuridae > Eulemur > Eulemur rufifrons. The sequence goes on from NC_090990.1 coordinate 53,327,137, forward strand.
TAGTATAATATGTACTTAATAGCCATAATGACTTTTTGTGTTTTTTTTCTTTTAAAATCAATGGCAGTTAGGAAAGGGTGAGTAGTTTTATGACTAACCATTATCCAGATGTGTTTTCCTCTCCTAGGATCAATTGCAATGTTTATTACGTAGATGCAATTTATATTTCTGGTGCTATGTATTATCTATACCATCATTAAGCAAAGCTCATGAGTGGCATGTTCCCAGTTCACTTATCTATCTGCATAGAGTCCACCCTTTAATTTCCTAATATTTTTAGTTCTAGTGAGCCCCTAGGACAGTCTGAAGAGAAGACAGTATAATTTTCTATGAATTTTACCTCAAAACCATTTTCACTTTGACCTTGTCTTATTTTATCTTGAAAAGTCTCACAGGAATGAATCTCTCCTGGCACCATTTTTAAAAACTTGTAAGTGGTTAAAAAATAGATTATTTATTTTATCTGATTGTTAATGCTTCAAAAAATCTTGATTTACTTTGTTTCATAAAATTTGTGCTATATTTTAATATTTTAGTGATAAATCTAAGCATTTTAGATAATTTTTTAGATTTCCTAGAACTCATTTACTCAAAGACAGCAAGATTTTATTTCCTTTGATATTTTTATTTAGAGTGATGGGACCATGAAAATTGAGAAAGGAGGTTATTTTATATCTTAAATCATACTTACTTGTTGGCTAGTTTATCTAAGGATGGCATAACTTTAGAGCCTTTTGTGATTTGTACTAGTTATATATCTACCTATCTATTCTCAGGACAAATTTAAATTTCTGATTTATAGGAATCGTTTAACAGATTACATAATCGTTGCTTCAAATTCACAAATTTGTGTAAATATATTTTTGCATGTGTATACATGCAACATGTACATAATGTACATATTAACATATATTAACTTCATTTTGTGATTTGCCCTTCAATTAACATAAAAAGTACTTCCTAGTAAAAGACGATCCACATAAAAGCACACATAGATAGTGTACATAATCACATATTTTATTTAATCACTATTATTTCTTTTATCTAAATGCTTAAAATTTATTTATCAAAGTTGAAAAGAAAAGGATTTGGTGAATGTTCTTGTTTATAGGTATTCTAGGTTACAAGATACATAATCAACAGGTTAAATACCTTTAAGAATTTTTTACCAGAGTCAATGTGCTTCCTTGTAACAGATACAGAAAATATGTAACCTGTACTTTTCCTTCATTGATTTTCTTCCAGGAACCAAAAAGATACACTCAACGCTAAGTCACAATAAACATATATAATAAGGTCTTTTCTTTTTTTCTCCTTTTTATGGTTATAATTTTTTTTTTTACTTAAAACTAATTTATAGGTATCTTTTGTTGTCTCCTAAAATTTTTTTTGGAGGAGATAAAGAAAGTGAAATGAAATAATAATAAAATAAAATGCCTTTTTTGTGTGCACGTTAATCATTGATTCAGTGAGCTGTTACTAAGCACATGCTATGTGCTGTTTTTTTATTAGGCACTTCATGTAAACTAAATCTCTTCTCATCTCAAGGAAAGAATCCATCTTGCCTCCATTTTCTCATCTACAAAATGGGAAATATTACCTATTTCCTAGTGAATTTTGTCATAAATTTTTAATGTTCTAGAATAGCTTTGATGTATAGTAAAGACTATTTATGGATATTTGTAATATTTAATTTTCATTTTATGAAATTTGACATTTTCAACTTTAATTTTTCAGTATTTTTTAAAGTTGAACATACAAAATAATTATTCTATTTATAAATATGGTAAGTTTTAACGATCACTTTAAACCTCATTATTTATGGAATATTATATCTTTAAAAATATATTCATTTTCTTCATAAATCTACTACATTTTATTTTATTTTATTTATTAAGCACTTCACACCTTGATATGACAAGCAAAACCATCCCAACAACTAAAACCACTCTCACAAATTTAATCAATTACATGTATAAGTGTAGTAATTTCAAATTCTCTGAAACATTACAATATTATTCTTAACCAACTAAATAAAATTCTCCTACATATTTCAACTAAAAATCACAATTCAGTGATTTATTACTCATTTCATATAAAATTACATGCCCTTATGCCCTAGCATGTTAAATTCTTTTAAATATTATAAACACTTTACATCTCATTTATATATTTATTTCTACATTAAATCCAACATCACTTATGGAAAGTGATTTTCTTCATAATCTCAATTTTTAATCTGTAATCTTTCCCAGAATTAGAAAGACACTATTGCCCACTTCCTCTTACACAGCATTTACCATGCAGTAATAAACAACTCCCGAACTGTAGTGTTTACTTTTTACTACCATTATTTGTTGCCTGCATATTGGCTAGGGCTCTGTTCCACCTTCTCTTTGTTCCAGAATCTTGAAAGAAAATGAGCTAAGGGTTGCCATAGAGGGAAAGCAACACTGGTAGAAGCACAGGATGGCTCATAAAGCTTCTCCTTGACTTGTATTCTGTAGCCAAAGTGAGTCTAGGATTTATCATCTTTCACACCCACCCCTCTGACTGCTCTAGAAATTATATTCACATCCATGCAGCCTTTTTACGTTGGACTTTTTGGACACTAGACCACACTGTTTTCTCCTATTAAGCTAATTGTTGACAATAAGCAATCTGCAAGTCATTTTCACATATGGCTTTAGGCAACATTTCACTCATCCTATGATGTTTTTTGCACTAATGTTTTTAAAGATGCAAAACTAAGCTAGCTAGCCAGATTATAGAAGGATTTGAAAGTCAGGGAGAGGAGTTTAGATTTAATGATGTAGGAAATAGGAAATAATTAACTCTTCTGAGGTGGGAAAAAGGAAAAGAGCATGGTGTCTTTATCACAGTGTGTCAAAGAGTATGGTATTCATGTCAGACCATCCTGGATTGGAATCCTATCACCACTGATATGGCCTAGGGTTCCTACCCATTAATGAAGATGACACTACCCACCTTGTACGGGTGTCATTCATTCATTGATTCAACAAATATCAGATGGTTCCTACTTTGTACTGGACATTGGTAAACAAAATAAACTCAGTTCTGAACCTCATACTCTCAGTGTAATGACACATACAAAAAATGTACAAGAAAAGAAGCAAATTGACAGTAAACAATTGTCATAAGGGCTCAAAAGGAAAACCACAAGTGATAGAGTATGGTGGGAAGGTGTATCTTTACACTGAATGGTCAGGGAATTGAAGTTCTGAAATGGTAACAATTAATGAAGAATAGATGAGAAAAAGTTTCCGAAGCTGTTGAGGATCCTTCAAGTTCCTTTGCCCTTTGGTATTCCAGTCGTGCCCTTGGCATCTAAGTGAAGGCACTGTCAAATCCCCCTGAGAACATTCTTCCAGCTGGTGTTCAGAGCAGCTGGAAGCACAGAGGAGTTAGTGCCCCCATGTGCCACGATCCTCATTGACACATTATTCCTAGGAGAATAAATAGCCCACCCTCCTCACCCCTCTAATGGGTCACCCTGAGGCATGTTCCACACTGTCTCCCAGAGTCCTCCAGCAGGATAGAGCCTCAGTTGCCCAGTGTGGCAATCTGCTTCTCTGCACACCCATTACTGGGTTCCTTTCCTTCCCTGTTTCATTTCTTTGCTCTTCTACTGGAGTTTCTTGTGTTGCCTCCCAAATTAATTATTTAATTTCAAATTTTTGTCCCAGGTAGAGTCTGCTGCAGGGAAACTAACCTGAGAAAGAAATCATCTCTAATCACTTAGGATAATGTATAGAATAAAATATGCACTCAGTAAATGTTGTTTTTACTTTTCCTCACCTTTGTCCCCCCAAGTCAAACATGTCCAATGAAAATGTTTTAGAATGTCATCTCTAGACTATATTCTAATCTTGGAAGTAGGTAATGTTTAGAATCATAGAGACCTGTGAGGGAACAGGCTATTGTTTTAGAACAGACAAAATGCAATGAAGACCCAGGCAGACCAAGGTGAGATGCCTGTGAAATTTAGTTATAATTATCAGTTTATGACTTTTCTGTATCTCTCACTGCACGTTATATACTCTGCAGGGCCACAGAGTTCTATGGGGTGGTATAAGAGGGTAGTGGTACTGTAAAGATACGCTTGGGTAAGAGAAATTATACATGCTATTAGGCTAACAAAAGTAGGCTGAGGGTTTGATGAAATTTATCAGGGCTTCCCCCAGCCTCCTGCTCTAATCTGTCATCCCTAGTAGGAGTAGCAAGTAGAAATGTGGAAGAGCCTCAGATGTCTGTCAGCACCCCAAAGCCACTATATATCCATATAACACATAAAATCTAAGTAAAAACAATATGCTTGCTATATAAGTGCATTTTCAAGTCAAGTATTTCTGTCCTCTCTTTCAACTCATTTCCCATATCTAAGTTAGCCTTCAACAGACATTCTGCAATCTCTACTGGCTCTAGTAAAATTTAAAAATTAATTTCCTACAGGCCTACAAGGTCTGATCCCTCCAATCTCTTCTTGAGCTACTTTTTCTTCATGCTCATTAGGCTCTGGCACAGTGGCCATCATTTAGTTCCTCAAAATATGCCACACTTTAGTCTCTTTTTGAATGTTGTTCTTTCTTCTGGAATTTTCTTATCAGCTGCAACATAGATAGCTCCCTTTCATTCATTAGGTGTTCACTTAAATGTCACCTTCTCATTGAGGTCTTTATCTGAGGAAATGTGTCAGTTAGTTATTACTACAGCAATGCTGTGTAACAACAAAATTTCAGTGATATGCAATAATGAATATTGATTGAGCCCAAGTGCCTGAGGCTTGGTTTGGGGCCTGCTCATCAGGGTGGGCTTCACTCAGTGGCTCTGCTGATCTCCTTTGGGCTTGTTGCTGTCTGGAAGTCAGTTGGAGGTCTGCTGATCTAAGGTGCCTCTGCTGGTATGAATCTGCTCCATATGTCTCTCATCTTCCTCCGAGGACCAGTGGGCTAACCTGGACGTGTTCATTTCATAGCCCCTACGGGGGAAAGAGGGGTAACAGTGTGAGCAGAGACACACAGGATCTCTTAAGGTGTAGGCTCAGAACTGGTCCATCGTTACTTCCACCTGTTCTGTTGGCCAAAACAAGTGACAGATGAAACCCAACGTCACTGGTATGCTCCTCCTATGGAAGTAAGGGGGGTAGGTAGTGAATATTTCTGAGCAAATCTCCAATCTACATTAGGTCTCCTTGTTTACTCTAGTTCAGAATGCTCAGTTTGTTCTCTGCAATTTTGTTTTCTGTGATCATGTGGTTAGTGTCTATCTTGCTCATGAAACTTTGCATTAGATAAGAAATAATAGACTATGCTATGATAACAAATTAAACCCCTATTTAACACAATAATAGTTTATTTCTCCTTCATATCACAGTTCAGTGCAGATTGGAAGGCTCCTCTCTTTGTGGCTATGCCAACTGGGTCTTTGAAGTTTGCCAGGGAAAGAGAGGACAAAAATATCATATGGGATGATTTTTCTCAGGGCCAGGCCTAGAAATGGTTTTTCTTACATTCACTCACCATTGACCAAACTTTCAGTCACATGGCCCAAAACTATCTGCAGTGGGAGGTGGGGGCAGAGAACTCCGAGTCTTCCTGTGTATCCAGGAAAAGAAAATGGTGCGCTGAACACACAGGTTTGTTTTTGCTGGGACTATGTGAGGTCTTTGATGACAAGATGTGTTTTTAGTGCTTGGCAAATCTAAACTCTTCATTTGTTAAATGAATGAATGAATGATACATGACTCCAAAGTCAATCTTTTCATCTGTAAAAAGACAATAATAATATATGCCTAACAGAATCATCATAAAGATTAAACAAACAATCTGTATGATAGGGAATTGTTTTATAGGAAAGATGAAATTTCTGGGGACCTCTCTTAAGTTCATGACTTCAATTCTGTTTCAAAAATACATAAGAAATTTTGTTATCGAATATTATCATAATTTGTAATAATAATGAGGAAAAATTGTTTATTTATGCAACTATTTGTATGGATATATGAGGTAATAAGACGTTTAGGTTTCATTTCATAAGATAAAAAGTAGGGATGATCTAAGCACAAAGTCAAGACAGGAGACCTAGAGCAGTGAAAAGCACAAGCGGTGGCCCTGTCTAGCTCCTAGTCTTCACTACATCTTCAGGGTTTCCTTCTCTGGCCAGCAGCACCGCGGCCAAGCAGTTCCACCCTGTCTGCTCCTCCCTGTAGAGTAAGGGATTTGGAGAGGGGAGCATATGTAAAGGCAACAATGAAAGCTTTATAGAGATCTACAGTCTGTGCTGTTTTTTTCTGTCTTCTTCTTACTGGGCTTAAGGCAAAATCATATGCATGAAAGAAACTTAAGGAATCTTGGTTTTGTTGACTGAAAATTAACTAAGATTTAATAAAGTGCATAAAATGCTTGAGACATCCAAGGTATTAACTGATGAGAAGCCCTTTATGAACCCCCAGACTGTGCTGAGTGTTCCTCATCCGGGTTCAATAGTACGCTGTATACCCTTCTGTCATACCACAGCTCACATTGCTGCCCCTCAACAATAAGCTCTTCTGTGGAGCTTATTCATATTGTATCCCAGAGCCCACATGGAATGGATAACTAGAAGGCCTTAGTCTCATATTTGGAAGGCTGTTTGCTCTTCCAGTTTCTGAAAAACCTTCATGTAGGAATTTTAAAGCCCTGCTTTTTAATTCAAGTGGCTCACAGCACCTGCTGCAGAGATATCCTTTGCTCCACCCAGACTGCACAAGTCCAACATTGGACACATGGCCCTGTGCTTTCTTGAAAGCCCTGCAACTCTGATTCTTACGTGTTGGGCACCTACCACAAGATGTGACAACAAATCCTTATAAATTTTCTGAAGGTGATGGTGACCTTCAAAATGTAGTAAATTCTTACTTGATGAGGATAGCTATAGTGTTATTTTCCTAAAATAATAAACTGACTATTGCTATTTAAAATTTCTTTTAAGCCTCTAATTCAATTTAAATATTTTCTCTACCATTATTTTTGCTTGAGGTAGTTCTTATCAAATTTCTTTGATATGCAGTCCCTGTGCTTCATTAGCTCCTAGGACATTGGTATTTAATAGTCAATGACTATTAGTAATCATGTCACAAAAACACTAAGAGAACTTTAACCATGAGACTGAGTTGGAGTTCTGAGCCAATTCAATATCTATTTCAAAGCATTCTTGACATTTCAAATCCCCTGAATTTTTCATTTATTCAGTAATTGGAAACCTAAATCTAAAACTTTGGTATTGTCAAGAGTGCTCACTGCACCCTCTGGATTGGAAAGGTTAATTTTAATGAACGTTTAAACACTTGCATTAGGAAATCTCATTTAAATATAATTGAACTGTGAAGCTGGTGGTTGGCATCCAAATGTGGCCTATTTACTGTGCAGTCACAGCTCAAGTGCTGTAGCAACACTTGTTAAATATTGCAGTGTCTACGGAGTCACAAACATTGATTAGAAGCAAAACTGAACAAGTTGCTTGCCCCTGGGAGACCATGTTTTAAGTAGGAACTTATATCCTAAGGACTTTTCACATGTACTTTCCACTTTTGAGTAGCATGTCAGAGGCAGGTCAGAATGGGGACAAATGGAGCGTGGGCCACTGAAAGATGTGGGAAGTGCAGGAAGGAAAGGGCTACAATAAGGAGTGCAGTGCTTGCTAGTGAGAATTAGCATCTGCCTACTATGCACAATGAGGGGGGTCTGTTGTGTCATTGCTTACATATAATTAAGGCACTGAGTGAGGAGATTATATTTCAAGAATGTTGACTAAAAATATGGTAAACAGAAATGCCACAAAACAAGAGTTATAGCCCAAAGCAAGGAGCTTTTCAAAAGACTTTCAAACAATACTTCCATTTGTAGGCTCTTTCAATAATTCTCTTAAAATAGACTTTAACCTAGAGGCACAGGCACTTAGCCAAGTGTACCCTAAGCCAACCAGGACAGTGGTAGCACTGAAAAAAAAAAAACAAAAAACACTTTAAAATTTAATTTCTTTTATCCATCTTAAGATATTTAGAAAAAGAGAACTATTAAGGCTGGTATGCTGGTCTCTATTATAAACAAAAGTTCTTTTTTTTTTTTCCTTTCAACGTTGGCCTTAAAATGCAATGGCACCAGTGACTAAGTACATTCAGTCTCTTGTAAAAGAATAATAACATAATGTCCTTAATAGTATGTGTGCCTTCCTGACTTTATCTCTTTTCTCTGAAGGATTGGGGTGATGTTGTGTACATTGCACTAACCATGGCAAGGCCATATTCCACCTATTTGCAAGGGACAAAAGCAAGTCTATTCGTCTTTAAAATGCTATTTAACATGAACATCTATTGTTCTAAATGTAGATACATATTCCCTCAGTGTATGAAGTAGTGAATCTGTCTGAATGTGGAGGAGCAATATTTATTTTCAACATAATGGCAACAAGATTACAGAAAACAAGAATAAAGTAATTTATTTTTAAATACATCACTTTGTCGGGTACTAGAATAATATATTTTAGATATATAATTTTACTTGTTATAATAAAACAAATAATAGTGAATACCCTTCTCCTAAGGAGAACGCTTAGTTTTTAAGAACTTATTTTATATTAAGATCAATTATTATTGTCATTTTATAGAAAAATAAGTTGAAATAACTGATTCCTTTTTTCTAATCTGTGGACCTAGGCTATATTAAATGATATTTAGTCAAACTGTAGAATGGCTATTTTCTTAATTTCAGTTCTGTTCATGATCCTTGCAGTTCCACCTTAGTTATCTGAATAACACAGAGTTGCACTCTGCGTGGGATCTGGTATGAAACTGATTAGAGGGTTTTGAATTCTGGGGAATAGACAGAATTGTTAAGCCTTTTGCCCCAGACAAGAATTTTCACCACAGAATGTTAATAATAGCTGAATGCTTAGCTTACTGTGTATCAGACACTACCTTCAGAGCTTTGCTTAGGAAATCTACCCAGTAATCTTACACATTCCTGGGACTTTCCCTGGCTTCTACTATTCTGTCCCTTTGTTAATCTCACTGCTAAGCTCAGCCAACACCTTCATAAGAAATATTTTGTAGAATTTACAAAAAGAAGCATATGCAGAGAGGTGTGTTATATGGAGGGGCCACAGCCTTCATCAATTCACCTTGTGCTCTTTGTCTTCCTTCTTCCCAGAAGATTCTCCTCTGCTAGTCCCAGACACACTGGGCTCCTCTGAGTCTCTGCTTCTACACCAAGAGGATATACTGAGGAACAAAATCTAGTGTCCCTCTAGGAGGAATTAGCTTACTGACAAAATTTTCTCTAGCCTAATACATCAGCAATATTCATTGAATTTAAAAAAGTATGAAATGTTTACAGTCTGTAATATATCATCTGAATTTAGTAGAAATACAAAGATAAATCAAAGAGGAAAGCAACGTGAGGAAGTTATAACTTAGCTGTTTGATGTGATGAAACATAAATAACTATGATCTGTTGGAAAGTGGTACAAGAGATAAGGAAAAATGGAAATTCAGAAGAGAAAGATTGCACACAAGTGAGAAGAATCAGGAAAAGCTTCCTGGAAGAGGAAACTCATTATCTGGACTTCGAAGGGAGTGGTGAAACCACACACGCAGAAATCAGTAAAATCAGTAGAAGGGCAGTCTGAGTGAAGAGAGCAATGTGAACAAAGATGAAGTAGGGGCCAGGGTGGTGAAGAGTCCAGCAAGTGTTTCGGTCTGCCTGGCCCATAAAGCATGATAGAATAATCTGTTAAGAGCAAAGTTAGGGGCAGAGAATCAATTTTTAAGCTGAATATCAAGATAAGGAATCTGGATTTTTTTTTCTGTAGACAGTGGCAGGACTAGAAGGAACATTTTTATCATGTTAAAACCATATCTCACTTTAGTAATACATTTGTAATCAGAAAATTACTTCAGCCTAAATACACCATTTGCTAATAAGCTTTATTGATTCTAAGACTGTGCATTTTATACAAATAAAGAATTGCATCAATTAAATAAACAATCTTCAGCATTTTACATGCTATTTATAGATTGTCACTATGGTTTTTATTTTCCAAAATATCCTTTACAGTTCTCATTTCAAGAAGAGGTTTTTAGTATCTAAGTCCTACTGTGCACAACTGGCTTAATTAAGCAGATCTTAAAATTCTTTTGGCCTTTTCACTCCCCTTTTTAAATTGTTGAAGCATTGTACTAAGTAATATTGAGAGCAAACTTCCCTTTATGACCCCTAAAACACACCAGGCCCTGCCTGACTCTGAACAAGGACTAGGTACTTCTCCATTCCACTGATAAATAGTCTTGACTTCCCTATAGTCTTGACTTATACATTTAATAATTATATAGAGAATCTTGGGTTTCATAGATATAGATATAAAGGCTTTACATAGAATGTTCAAATGAATAATTTTAAGGTACATTTTCTTTTTTATTTCCCATATCAACCACGGTGTAGTAAAAGTATACAGTGCAAACTGCATCATAAAAGTAACGTGTATATTTGCATTAGTCTCATGGAAGTCACTTATCTAAAATAAGTTTGATTATTACAAATGCATATGGGTATTTTGGGCTCAGTTATTTTAACTGTAATGCACTGAATACATTAAGCCATGACTATATGCCTATGTAATAACTGACAATGTTAAAGTACTTTGCTTTTTTTAAATGATCACTGGGAATTACCAAATTTATATACTTTATTTATACTATACTATTTATACTTTAAACCACTGTTTAGAGTATAATAGTGAGAATATAAAACTTTATTCATTTAGAATAATTAGAGTAGAAGGTAACTCTGACCTGTAAGAATCTAAATTATGAAATATTTTAAAAGAAAGTATAATTTCAAAACAAGGAAAAATATATTTTCTATTTATTATTATATTTAGTTATTAGGAATAAAACAGGCAAGAAGGAAAAGCACTATAAAAAGCATTTTTCTTGTAGGTATTGAAGTGTTGCTTTAAGAAAGAGTGTTAGACAACACTCATCCTTTTGTTCCACCTTGGATTTATACACCCACACACAAACGTTTCAAGCGATAGTGTTTGTGGAATTATTCTGATAGGATGTGTAATCTGACAACAATGAGAAAAGCACCTGATTAAGCTCTACACATTCCATTCTTGCTTATTATGTTCATTTAGATGCATTTGTCAATTTATAAATGCAGTTACTTAAAATTTTTTAAATTTTCTTTCTTTTTTAAAGGAGCCCGCTACATGAAAAAAATGCAAGTCAAAGTGGTCACAACCTAGAAGTCTGCAGAGACAGGAATAACTAGCAAGTAGATACTATGTTATTTTACTATGCTTAAGTATATAGAATTCAGTAGTGTCTGGGAATTTTACTCTATAATGACCAAATAGTCTTGTAATTTTAAATTTATACTTAGCAGTATTTGTGTTAACTTATACCACAAAAATAATTAGGAAGAAAAATGGTAACTATACATTTCAGTAAACTTATTTTTTTAAATAATAATGGAATAACTTTTGTAAGAAACGTGAGTTTAAATATTGTATCCTCTCTCAGGTCTTATTTTTAGAACACTAATTCAACATTTATTCCTTTATAAAAGAGCAAATTAATCTCCCTATGTCGTGTGACATATTTATCCATTATGCAAATGCATTAATTCCTCTCATAAACCATTAATAGATATTATGTTATAACCATGCTTTTAGGAAAGAGTGAAATTACATTCATTTTTCAAGGTTACATTTCAAAAATTCAAGGTGATATCAAATGAAATCCGGGAACAAAACAGCAGCTTTTCATTTATTAGTATTCCCTGACATTTTCAAGAAATGAAATAGGAGGTTCAATGATAAAAACATGCAATACTTGAACAAATGGATAAAAAATGAACTTAAGAATGTGGGAAAGGTAAATAAGATTATTTGAATGGTAAGAAGAATCTTTGAAAAGCTCATTGCTCCATGTTAAAATGTCCAGAGTTGATTCTTTCTCCTCAAATGTATCTTGAAGATTGTAATAGAATTAGAAAATGTTAGTTTTAACATCCTTTTTAGTTTTAAAGGGATTTTAGAAAATATTTACACTAAATATTTCATTGGTATCAAGAAGGGAACTGAGTTTGCTATTATAAACAGATTTTACATGTTATATGTATACATACATATAGGTATATAAATATTTTTTTCTTGAGATAATGCAGTTAGTTCTTATCTAAAAGGTATTTTTCAATGGTAATAATATTAAAATATATTTGCAAACAGAAATGTATAAGAAATGATGGGGATATCCACAATCAAAATATTTTAGAAATTGTGCTTAAATGTTTCATATTTAAAATTCTATAGTAATAGAAATTTCTATAACTATAGAAAATGTGTAAAATTGTATTTCAATTGCTTAAAAGTATAGATTCCTAAGAAATCTTATAAGCCAACAGACGTTTCTTCCTTTTCAGTCTTCTTTGAAGGCTTTGTGAATGGCAAGTCATGAATGATAAATACCTCACAGATAAACTTTATCAAATATTTATACAATTAGAGCCACACATTTTGATAAGAATACTAAGCAATAACTCAGTAGAGATGAAAAACATTTTTATAAAGTAAACTTTGGTTTGTACATTTAGACTTTGTATCTTTGATTGTCATAAAGTGACAAAAGCTTACACTAAGAGGGGGTGGAAAGGAAGGCACCTTCAAAATTCAAAGCCTTTTCTCATAGTTCAGTTGGTCTAACTTCATATTGAAAGAAGAAATTTGTAAAAATGTGTTTAAAGTTACCTTGATAATAGTCAACATCAGTTTTAGCTCAGAAGGAAATTTAGAAGGCCATAATGTAAAAGATATTGAAGAACTTAAAAAGCCGAGTTAGTACAAAAGGACAAATGTTAGTAGGAGTATGAGACTAGACTATTGGGAGAGAGTTTGGTCCTGGGAGACCAGGAAACTGATGCTAGCAGTAATCCAGGTGCAATACAGTGGTTGCAGAAGAGATAGAGAAGAAGACCTTGATTTGAAAGAAATACCTTCTTCACTAGATTCCACAGTAACTTAGTTTGGATGAATAGTAATCCCATTATTTAAGACCTGGAACATTAAAAGACAAGCAGTTAACTTTCAGTAGAGGATGTTAAATGGCCACTTTAGTTGGGAACATGAAGTGAAATCCGTGTGCTTCCAGCACAGCAAAATGGGGATGTAACAGGGATGGTAGAAATAAATACAGAACTGAGCTCTAGGATTGGAAGACGAGTGGGCTGATTGGTCTGAATAGAGATGGTAGTTGAAGCTATCAGAATTTAATCAGGCAAAATATATATATATATATATATATATATGTATATATGTATATATATACATATATATACACACAGAGTGAAAAGGGAACTTTACCACAGGGAGAATTCTGAGGACCAAAAACATCCAATCATCAAAATTCTGTTTGAAGGTAGAGGAATCAGCCACAGAAACTGAGCAATAGTCAAAAATAAGAGGAAAACTGGCTTGCAGTGTCTGTTTTGTTTTGTTTTTAAAAGAAACCAAAGAAGCAGAGAAATTCAAAGAGGTCAACAGTGTTAAATGCTCCAGAATCGTCTAGGAGAATGATTGAGGGAGAAAAAGTTTTTGGACGTTGCCATTAGTAATGGGAAGCCCACTGGAGCCAATTCAACTTTGGATGCCAGATGTTTTTCTGAATCCTTTTCAACATAGTGTCTTTATTCTTAATTTCTTCCTATATCAATCCCAATGATAGAATTATGGTTTTTAGATTTATCTATGGATAATTTCATTTTTAAAAATCCAATTTACTTATTCTCAAAATATCATTCAGGATATCATTGTGATAAGCACTTTAAGACTTCCTGTAATTTGAATATCAAAGTCAATTTAACGTACATTAGTTAAAGAATTGTTATCCTTGGGTAATTTTATCAAATATGCAGACCTATTATTATTCCATTTAGTAATCTCATAAATTATTTCTCATATTAGGCTGACAAATATTCAATTAGCCTCACAAATAATTTTAATCAGTACTTGGAACATAGTAGGTACTTATAAGTTATTATTGAGTAAATGAATTAATGAATCAGTGCTTTCCTCCCTTTAGAACATTACCATATTCTTTTTTTTTTTAGGTACCAGTATATCATCTGCTTGCAGAAAATACACTCAGAATAAATTATCTTCAAATTCTTAAATAAACAAATAGGACTAAGAAAAAATGAGATTATGTAACATTTTTATATGAGATTTCCCACCTGATTTTCATTAGCTCTATTTTTATTTTTCCTGCCCTGGCAATATAGACTTAATTTTCATAGTTGTAATCAGGGCCTAATAGCCAGCAAATCTTTTTATTTAGTAGAGATTACTCTTAAATCTTTGTCTTGCTTTCTTTCTTTTTATATCCACAATAAAAAATGACTTTATTGTTTTATTTCAGGTTATATAAATAATTCATGCTTTTTATAAAAGTTTCAAACAATGAGTAAAAGTATGATGAATGTAAAAATCACTTGACAAATGATCCAAATGATGGCCATAATTGATATTTACATTCCTTATGAACTGACCTCTTTATTGTTATCTCTAATAATGCTTTTTGCTTTAAAATCCACTCTCCTGTTTTTAGTTCAAATACTGCCAACTTTCATTTGGTTAATATTTGCATGACTTTTCTTTTTGCATCCTTCTTTCAACCTTCTTGTTCTTATATCTGTGGTCTCTTGTAAGCATCATATAGTAGCCTATATTTTAAAAAGCCTAATCTGATAATATTGATCAGATATTATCAATCAACATCTGATTGATATTGACTAAAAATATGATTGATATTGATTTCAAGTAAATACTTGAAATACATTTCTATTTAATTAAATAAATATAAAATTGAATTTTATCTACCATGTTACTATTTATTTTCTCTTTAACACACCTACTTATGTTCGTTTTTCTCTTTTATTACTTTCTTTTGAAGTTTTGGATTAATTAGATACTTCTTGTTCTGTTTCTTTCTCTATTAACTTATTAGGTAAACATCCTTGCACTGTTCTCATAGTGGTTACTCTAGAGATTTCAACATTCATCCTTAACTTATTACATTCTAACACAAATAGTTACTTTTAGCAATTCCCTGATATTACTTGCATCTTAGAAAACTTTAACTCCATCTTTTGCTATTATTATTGTGATAGATTTTTCAACAGGTGTCTTAAGCCTCACTGAATACATTTCTACTATTGTTTGTACAGTCAATATATTTATCTACATATTTACCTTTTCTGTTGTCCTTTATTTCTTCCTGCATATCTGTGTTTTCATCTGGGAATATTTTCCTTATGTCTGAAGAAGGCTCTTTAGTATTTCCTTTAATACTAGTGTGATGGAAATAAATTTTCTTGGTTTTTATTTCTCTGAAAATTGTTTATCTTCATTTCTTAAGTTTATTTTTGTTGGTTATAGAATTTCTTTCAGCACTAAAGATGTCTTTCCATTGTCTTCTAGCTTTCACCTTTTCTGTTGGGAAGTCATCAGTCTTTTTGCTTCTTTGATGAGTGTTTGTTTTATTGTTAAAATTATGTTTAAATCTTTTCTAAATTATTTTTTTAGTTGTAATAAAATACTCATAAAATTTACCATCTTAACCATTTTTAAGTGTGCAGTTCAGTGGCATTAATATATTCACATTGTTTTGCAGCCATCACCACCATCCCTTTCTGAAACTCTTTCATCTTACAAAACTGAAACAATGTCCCCATTAAAAAATAACTCCCCATTCTCCTTCCCTACCCCAGGCCCTGGCAGCCAGTATTCTACTTTCTGATTCTATGAATTTGTCTACTCTAAGTACTTCATATAAGTGAAATCATATAGTATTTGTCCTTTAGTAACTAGCTTATTTCACTTGGCATAATGCCCTCTAGAATTATCCATATTGTAGCAAGTATCAGAATTCCCATTCTTTTTAAGGCTGTATAGTAATTCATTGTATGGTATATACCACATTTTGTTTATCTGTTCATCTGTTGATAGACACTTGGGTTGTTGTTGGCACGTTTTTGCTATTATGAATACTGCTGCTATGAATATGGGTGTACAAATATCTCTTCAGACCCTTGCTTTCAGTTCTTTTGGATATATACCCAGAAGTGGAATTGCTGAATCATATGACAATTCC
The DNA here is from genome assembly GCF_041146395.1 of Eulemur rufifrons. NCBI lineage: Eukaryota > Metazoa > Chordata > Mammalia > Primates > Lemuridae > Eulemur > Eulemur rufifrons. The sequence continues at coordinate 53,343,344 of NC_090990.1, forward strand.
ATTTTTAATTTTTTTAGTAAGACTTATACTGTTTTGTCTAACAGCTGCACCATTTTAGATTCCCATCAATAGTGCACAGGGGTTCTAATTTTCCTGATCCTTGCCACCACTAATTATTTTCTGTATTTTGCCTTTTTTATTTCTTTTTTAAAATAGTAGCCATCTTAATGGGTCTAGGGAAGTATATTAATGTGGTTTGAATATGCTTTTCTCTAATGACTAATGATATGAACATATTTTCACATTCTTATTAGCCATTTGTATATCTTCTTTGGAGAAATTTATATTCATGTTCTTTGCCTATTTTTTAATCTAGTTGTTTTGTTCTTATTGTTTACATGCTTTTTAAGATATTTCCCTTTTTTATATTCAACACTTTGATTATGATATACCTAAGCGTGATTTTCTTTCCAGTTATTTTGCTTGAGGTTTGCAAAAATTCTTGCATCTTGGGGTCAGTGCCTTTGTCAACTTTGACACACTCTTAGCCACCATTTTTCAAATACTGTTTCAATTCCATTATTTCTGGTTTTTGTCTGGGACTTCAACTGCATATATGTTAGATATTTCTACTATGTCTTACATTTCTCTTATCCTCTATTTTATATTTTATATCATTTTTCTCTCTTACTTTAGTTTGGATATTTTCTATTGATCTGTTTTCCAGTTCACTATTCCACATTTTTAATCTAGTTTAAAATTCATTTATTGAGTTCTGAATTTCAAATATATTTTTTAAATTCTCATCTATTTGATCCTTTTTATATATCCTAATTATCTATTATCTGGTCAAATTCTATTTCTTTATATCAAATCTGTTTTGTGCATTTTTTCTGTTATTTTCTTGAGCACATAAGTCATAGTTATTTTAAAGTTCTTATCTGTTAACCCAAATATCTAAATCATTTGTGCATCTATTTTCAAGATCTGTTCCTTCCCTTAAATTTTGGTCATTATGGGTCTGTCACTTTACTTTTTTTGTTTTGTTTTAATTTTTAGAAATTTTTAGTTGATAAATAGAAATTTTATATATTTATCATGTAAATGTTTTGAAATGTGAGTCATAGAATAGTCATATAGATTCTTTTTTCTTTTTTAATTTCAGAATATAATGGGGATACAAATATTTTCATTACATGGATTGCTTTTGTACTGCTTGAGGCAGTTATAAGTATGCCCGTATGCCAGATAATGTACATTCTATCCATTAGGTATGAGTTCACCCATCCCCTCCTTCCCCCTACCCACCTGCATGATTTCGATTGAGTTTTACTTCCATCTGTGTACATGAGTGCTGACTGGTAGTTCCAAATTAATAGTGAGTACGTGTGGTGTTTGTTTTTTCATTCTTGCAATACTTCACTTAGGAGAATGGTCTCCACTTCCATCCAGATTGTTGCAAAAGATATTAATTCGTTTTTTATGACTGAGTAGTAATTCATGGTGTACCTATAAATTATATTAATCCACTCATAAATTAATGGTAACTTGGGTTAATTCCACTTCTTTGTGATTTTTAATTGTGCAGCAGTAAACATTCTAGTGCAAGTGTCTATTAGATAAAATGACTTTTTTTCCTTTGGATAAATACCCAATAGTGGGATTGCTGGATCAGATGATAGGTCTACTTCTAGTTCTTTGAAGAATCTCCATACTATTTTCCATAGAGATTGCACTAGTTTGCAGTCCCACCAACAGTATATAAGTGTTCCTTCCTCTCTGCATCATGCCAACATCTATTGTTTTGGGACTTTTTGATAAAAGCCATTCTCACTGGAGTTAGGTGGTGTCTCATTTTGGTTTTCATTTGCATTTCTCTGATGCATAGTGATGTTGAGCATTTTTTCGTATGTTTATTGGCCATTAGTCTATCTTCTTTTGAAAAGCTTCTGTTCATGTCTTTTTTCCACTTTTTAATGGAGTTGTTTGATTTTTTCCTTGCTGATTTGCTTTAGTTCTTTGTAGATACTGGTTATTAGCCATATATCGAGTATATAGCATGTAACTATTTTCTCCCATTCTGTAGGTTGTCTATTTGCTCTATTGATTGTTTTCTTGCCTGTGCAGAAGCTTTTTAATTTAATAAAGTGAGATTTATTTATTTTTGTTGTTGCTGTGATTGCCTTTGGTGTCTTCCTCATAAATTCTTTGCCTAGGCCAATATCTAGAAGAGTTTTTCCTACATTCTGTTTTAGAATTCTTATGGTTTCATGTCTTAAAGTCTGTTATCCATCTTGAATTAATTTTGTAAGTGTCATCAGTTGTGATTATATATATATATATACATATATATATATGTGTGTTTGAGTCTTCTACATGGGCTATCCAATTTTCCAAGCACCATTTATTGAATAGGGATTCTTTCCCCCAGTGTATAATGCTGTCTACTTTATCAAAGTTCAGGTGTCAATATGTGGATGGTTTGATATCTGGGTTTTCTGTTCTGTTCCATTGGTGTGTGTCTCTATTTTTTTATTAGTACCATGCTGTTTTGGTTACTGTTGCATTGTAGTATAGCTTAAAGTCTGATAAAGTGATGCCTCCAGATTTGTTCCTTTTGTTTAAGGTTGCTTTGGCTATTTGATCTCTTTACTGGTACCAAACAAAGCATAGAATTATTTTTTCTTAAAAAAATTTTTTATGCAAAAAAAATGACATTGGTATTTTGATGAGGGATTGCATTGAATCTGTAAATCACTTTGGGTAATGTAGACATTTTAACAATGTCGATTCTGACAATCCATGAGTTTCATATGTTTTTCCATTTGTTTACATCATTTGGAATTTCCTTCCTCAGTGATTTGTAGTTCTCTTTGTAGAGATATTTCACCTTCTTAGTTAATATATTCCTAGGTATTTTATTTTCTTTGTTGCTACTGTGAAAGATATTAAGTCTTCGATTTCATTCTCAGCTTGACTATCATTGGTGTACAGGAATGCTACTGATTTATGTACATTGATTTTGTAGCCTGAGATCTTTCTGACTTTATTTATCAATTCCAGGAGTCTCTTGGTTAAATCTTTGGTATTTTCTAGTATAAGATGATATCATCAGCAAAGAGCAATAGCTTGACCTCCTCTTTCCCCATTTCGATACCCTTAATCTCCTTCTCTTCCCTAATCGCTCTAGTTAAGACTCCCAGCAGTATGTTGAATAGAAGTGGTGACAGTGAGCATCCTTGTCTTGTTCCAGTTCTGAGTGGAAACAGTTTCAACTTTTCCCCATTCAGTATGATGTTGGCTGTGGGTTTGTCCTACATGACTTTTATAATTTTTAGGTATGTTCCATCTATGCCTATTTTGCTAAGAGTTCTTATCATAAAAGGGTGCTGAATTTTGTCGAATGCTTTTTCTACATCTATTGTAATGACAATATAATCTTTGTTTTTACCTGTGTTTATGTAGTGAATCATATTTATGGGTTTATGTATGTTGAGCCATCCTTGCATCCTTGGGATGATGCCCACTGGGTCGTGGTGGATTTTTTTTTTTTTTTGATGTGCTGTTAAATTCTATTTTCTAGAATTGTATTGAGGATTTTTGCCTCTATATTCATAAGAGATATTGGTCTATAGTTTTCTTTTCTTCTTGTGTCTTTTCCTGGTTTTGGTATCAAGGTGATACTGGCTTCATAGAATGAGTTGGGGAGGATTCCTTCCTTCTCAATGGTATGAAATAATTTCTGCAGTATGTGTAGCAATTTTTTGTAGGCCTGATAAAATTTGCATGTGAAACCATCTGGTCTGGGAGTTTTTTTGTTGGAAGACTTTTTATTGCTGCTTCAATGTTGTTGCTCTTATTGGTCTATTCAGGAGTTCTAGTTTCTTCCTGATTGAGCTTTTGTAAGATTGTGTGTTTCCAGGAATTTGGTCATTGCGTCAACGTTGTTGAGTCTATGTGCATAGCAATTTTTACAGTATTCACAGATATTTTGTATTTGTGTGGTATCAGTTGTAACATCTCCTTTTTTATTTCTGATTCAGCTTATTTGGGGCCTTTTCTATTGCTGGTTAATCTATCAAGACGTTTATCAATTTTGTTTATCTTTTCAAAGAACCAACTCTTTGTTTCATTAATCTGCTGTATAATTTTTTGTTTGTTTGTTTTCAATTTCATTTAGTTCTTCTCTGACCTTAGTTATTTCTTTTCTTCTGCTGGGTTTCTGTTTGATTTGCTTTCCTTTTCTAGTTCCTTGAGATGATTCATTAGATTGTTGATTTGCGATCTTTTTGTCTTTTGACGTAGGCATTTAAGGCTATGAAATTTCACCTTAGGACTACTTGTGCTGAGTCTCACAGATTTTGATAGCTTGTGTCCCCTTGGTCATTTAGTTTGAGGAATCACTTGATTTCCACCTTAATTTCCTCCTTGACCCAATAGCTATTCATCAGTAGGTTGTTTAATTTCCATGACTTTGTGTAGAACTGAGTGTTTCTGTTGGAGTTGATTTCTAATTTTATTACACAATGGTCTGAGAAGATACATGGTATAGTTTCTATTATTATTATTATTTTTTTTTTTGGATTTGTTGAGATATGTTTTGTGGCCTGAGATGTGATCAATCTGAGGGAATGTGCCATGTGCTGTTGAGAAGAATGTATATGCAGTTGTTTGGGGATTGTTCTGTTGTAAAGAATGTTCTGTAAATGTCTGTTAGGTCCATTTGCTCTAGAGTCCCAATCCCTTCTAGCTTGTAAGATCTCAGTTGAGAAATCTGTAGTTAGCCTGGTGGGTTTTCCTTTCTAAGTTACCTGCTGTTTTTGCCTTATAGCTCACAGGAGTTCCTCCTTCAGGGTAACTTTGGCTGGTCTGATAACTGTGCATTATGGTGATTTCCTCTTTGTGATGAATCTCCCAGGTGTTCATTCAGCTTCTTGTACCTGAATTTCAAAATTTCTAGCAAGACCAGGGAAGTTTTCCACAATCATTCCCTCAAATAGGTTTTCCAACCCTTGTGTGTTTTCTTCTTCACCCTCAGGGATGCCTATAATTCTTATGTTTGGCCTCTTTACCTAATCCCATATTTCTTGTAGGCCTTGTTCTTTCCTCATAATTCTCTGTTCCTTATCTTTGACTGATTTGTTTAATGTAAAGGTGTTGTCTTCAAGCTCTGAGATTCTTTCTTCTACCAGGTCTAGTCTATTCTCAAGACTTTCCACTGTGTTTTGTATTTCCCTGAATGAATTTTTCATTTCCAGAAGTTCTATTTGATTGTTTTTTAATAATTTGATTTCTTTATTGAATTTTTCATTCATTTCCTGAAGTTTTTTGTGGCTTCTTTGTGTTGATTTTTAATTTTCTCTTGTATTTCATTGAATTTACTTTTAATCTGTATTTGGAATTTTATATCTGTCATTTCAATATTCTGATTTTGTTTGGTTTCCATTGCTAGAGATCTGGCGTTCCTGGTTTTTGGGGTGACCTTTCTCTCTGATTCTTCATATTTCTGGAGTTCTTTCACTGATTCCTTCTCATCTGGAGCAGCTGTTGCTTCTTATTTTTGGACGTTCTTTTGTTTAGTGTATGAGCTGCTGAAGCGAGCACAGATTTTCTTTTGTTTAGCTAGGGCTTTTTCCCCTCGTCCCAGTCCTACAGGTGTGTTTGTAGCGTATGTTGAGTAAGAACTTTTGCCTTTACTTGTGGGTGCTTTGATGGCTATCTAGGTTCTGTATGGATACCTTGGTCATACATATCCTTGGTGTGGTGGTTTTCTCAGTTGCTAGTTTTTGTAGGCTATAGGAGTGGTGAGCTATGTGAGTGAGCAGATTCCCTGCCTCTCTTTGATGAGGGAAGATGGTGGTCTTTGAAATCCTTTCTCTTTTTCCAGCCCTGTGGTCTTCTTAACAGTGTGAATTGTAATGGCATGCCCAGTTTAATCTTTGAGACAGTAGGTGGTGCTTGTGGGTGAGAATCAACCACAACTTATATGACTGAGTCTGTGAATGTTGTAAAGGGCATGCAAATTGACCTCCATATCAGTAGGTGGTGCTTGCCAGAAGGGACAAGCTGCAGTGTTGTTTTTGGGTCCTGTGACTGGCCCTAGTCCCTCAGGAGAAGCACTCAAATATCCCAGGGGATAGGTAGGGCTCTGGAACTTCAGGTGAGTCCTTACTCTCTGCCACTGCAGAGGCCAGTTGGGGAGTGAGGCTTGGAGGGCCTGGGTTGAGTGAGCTTGCCCTCAGGCTACACAAAAGCTTGGGAAGTGTCTGTTTTGGCAGGGGTCCAAGGTCTGTTCCCAGCTTCTGGGCAATACTGCCAGGAAGGTGCTGAAATGATCCTACCAGCCAGAATGTCTGCGTATGTCTTGTGGGGAGCACCTGAGACTCACAATCTGGCAGTCTGGAACAGGCCTCACTTGTCTCCACTCTCCCTTGCTCCATGGTTTTCCCCCAGCATCTGGCAGTAGGCAGGAGCTCAAGCTCGTTGAACTCCCTCATGACTGTGATGCAGGCCAGAAGGTTCCCTGCCCAGGATCCTGGCCTGAGCTGAGAGCACAGCCCTTCTGTGGTGGGAGGGGTCCCCTGGGAGCCTGCTTCAGCTAGGACCCACACTACACTCTTCCCACTGATCTGCCCATGTGGGCTCCCTTGCCTCCCGAGACTAATTCACAAATCTCTCCTCCTGCCCCCATGCAGTCATGACCTGCGGGTACGGGATCTGGCCTGTGGGCCCATCCCTGGTTTCCCGAAGATCAATCCTTGACCATGCCAGGAAGAAGTGTGTTGGTCTCAAGTTGCCCATGGGGTGCCCAAGCAAGTTCAATGTCCCTCCACCCCAGAGTGTGCCCCACTCTGATGGAGTAGGTGAGCAGCACCAGCAAGGACTGGAAGACAGGATGCTCCCAGTCTAAGCATCCCTCGGTCTGCTGCAGGACCCCAAGAGGAAAGATCAGAGCCCCACTCTCTGTGGAAGCCTTAGTGTGAAGTCTCAATTGTCTCTCTCAGAAGCCATGGGTTGGGGAGGAGAAGGGAAGAAAAACAGTCTGAATGGAAGAAAGCTAGTCTGGTCGTGTCTGTCCCTCACTGTGGGAGGCCACCCACCCAGAATGTCTAGGCACTGGAGTCACACAGATCACCCAGGACCCACTGGATCCCTGTGGCCCCTGCAGTCTGAGAAATGTCTGTGAGGGAGTGAGCAAGATGAAACCTGAGGATTTGAAGCCTCTTGGGGAGGACAAAGGCTCATGGTGGGTAAAGAAGCAATATGGTGCCTTACGTCCTGGCTGGGGTCCATGGAGACAGGAGGTGCCCCAGAGGGCTGGGATCCTGGTGCTCTGTCCACAAGAAACTCCCAGCTCGCTGGCAGCAGCAGCCTCTGGGCTCATATGTGCTGAAAGTCTCTCCAGCAGCTTGGAACCTCCCAACTCTCAGAGATGTGAATGAAGGAAGGAGAAACAAACTGCTCCACCTACCCTTTTCATTGGACTCCAAGCCTCTTGGGGTTTGATCTCTGCCAATACCTTGCTCCTTCCTGTTCTGCTTCACAACTTCTTCCCATGAAGTCTCCTGAAGGTTCTAGCACCCTTCCCTCAAATCCATACCCAATCCCTGTCTGTTTGATTTTTCCCTTTCATCTAAAACTTCTCCTTTTTAGATGCTCTAGCAGCTGGTGTCTCTAGTCAGTTATCTTGCTCACCATTCCAGTTATATAGTTTCTGAAGTGTAGTCCTCATACATGTGGAATGGCTAAATCGAGCTAATTAGCATATGGATTACTTCACATACTTATAATCTTTTGTAGTGAGCCATGATGGATCTGTCTCTTTAAGTAATTTTGCATTGAATGGTAGTCTTTCAGTATACAGAATTTTACAGTCTCCAGGTGAAAATATCTAGGCAAATAAATTAGAAAAGCTGTTCCACCTAATTCTTTCAGATACTGAGATAAGTAGAGGATGGGTGCCTAAGTCTATCTCTGTTTGTCCCCTCTTTCTAGAGTGTAGCTTCTAAGATTTTCAGTTGAAAGCTTTGTGTGTTCACCATTATTCTACCTCCAATGAATCTTTGTCAATAAGGGAGATTATTCTGCTCTGCATTTCAGAGGTTTTTAGCTAAAACTCTAGTTTTCTGTGTCATAAAGCACCAGAATACAGCAAATGGCTCAAAGGAGAGACAGACTATAATACTGAAGTTCCTCAATTCTCCAATTTTCACTCCAGGCTCACAAGGCCACATACAGCTCCTCTTATTTAGCTTTTCCCCAATTGTGGCATTCTGATCAAACTAAACCCACCCAGATTCAAAACTCTATTTTCTGTATCAGAATTGGCATATGTCTCTAGGAAAAGGAAGCTTCTGATGCTTTAGCTTATATTTCTTCAGTTCTTGGCACTCTGGAAACTTAGCCCAACTAGCCTTGTAGATTCCTCAGTTCTCTGATGCATTAAAATAGATGAATGTTTAAATTTATCTGGCTTTTCCAGTTGCTCTCTACAGGAGTGTTGGTACTATAGAAACTACTTATTCTTGCATTATTTTTGTGTATAATGGCAAAATTTTTGCATGTATATGCAAAAATATGTCATTATACATGCTGTTTTTATTATAGCTTTTTAAACATTTGTTTCTTTTATTCCATTTTTTACTCCTTTCCTGCCAATTATCATTCTAATTTCATATGTGTGAGAGTTTATTTAAATTACTCTTTCCATCATATTTTTCCTACTTAATAAATCATAAAAATCAACTTTGGAAAATATTTTGGAAGTTAATTACAAAGTTAAACATATACTTACTATACAACTTTGAAATCCCATTCCTAGGTATTTACTCAAGATAAATGAAAACATATGTCCACACAAAGACCTGGACACAAATTTTATAATAGCTTAATTCATAATCACAAAAAACTGGAAATAACCCCAATATCCCTCAACTGGCAAATGCATAAACAAATCATTGTTCATCTATACTTGGAAAGCTACTCAGCAATAAAAAGGAACCAACTACTGATATATACAACAAAATGGATATATCTCAAAAGCACTATTCTAACTAAAAGAATCCAGACACAAAAAGCTAAATATTTAAGTTACATGATATTTTATAAAAGAGAAAGCCATTGGTACTGAAACAAGATTAGCGGTTGACAAGGGCTGAGGCTGGGGGAAGGAGATTGACCACAAGGGAGTATGGGGAATTTTGTGGGGTAATTGAAATATTCTATATCTTGATTGAAGTAGTGTATACACAGTTATATATGTCTATCAAAACTCATCAAACTGTAAACCTAAATATATACACCTAAGTTAAAAACTTTTTATTAGAAAAAATACCAAGACAAAAATAAATAAATCATGGAAACCTTTACAGGTCAACTAGTCTAATGTATTCTTTCTTTCCTTCTCTTTTTAAAATTGCTTTTAGAATTTCTTTTTACACTTGTTTTATATTTTAGAGTAGTTTTAGGCTTATTGCAAAATATTGAGCAGAAACTACAGAGAATTCCCATATACCACCTAATCCCGTGCATGCACAGCCACTCCACTATCAAGAATGTATAAGAATGGTACATTTGTTACAATCTATGAACTTACATTAATGTATTAATATCATGATCATCTAAAGTCCATAGTTTACATTAAGGTTAGCTCTTGGTGTTGTATATTCTATGGATTTTGACAAGTGTATAATGGCATATATCCACCATTATAGTATCATACAGCATAATTTCATTGCCCTAAAAATCCTCTGTGCTCCATTGCCCCTAATCACTGGCAACCACTGGTCTTTTTACTGTCTCTATAGTTTTGCCTTTTCCAGAATATCACACAGTTGGAATCAAGCATTGTTTAATCAAACATTTTTTAAAATGATTATTTCACTCAGATCATGTGGCTACTTAGTGGCAGAATCGTACAGTAAGTATATGGCCTTTTCTGATTGACTTCTTTCACTTAGTAATATACATTTAAGTTTCTTTAGTGTCTTTTCACGGATTGATAGCTCCTTTCTTTTTAGCACTGAAATATATGCCATTGTATGGATGTACCATTGTTTATCCATTCATAATGTATTCTCTTTAATGACTGCACAGATTCTATATCTGGATGAATTTTATTAAATAATCTTCTGCTTAGGGACAATTTACTGTTTCTAATTTTCTGCCACCTAAAATAAAGATATATGAGCTAACTTGAATATATACTATTTTTGTTTACATTTGCTTCCAAAGGTATATATACCCAGGTACAGGTTTGTGGAGAAATGAGTAGTTTTAAAAAAAAAAATTTTATTATCCTAAAATATATGTATGATAAAATTTATCATTTTAATTACTTTTAAGTGTAAGGTTCAGTGTCATTAAATACATTTACATTGATGTGCAAAAATTTATTTTTAATGTTAATAGGTGATATAGTTCATATAGTTAAAAAATCAAAAGCTTCTAAATGATATAAACTAAAAAAACTTTCACCCAACTCTATCCCCAGCCAATCAATTTTCCTCTCCAGAGGGAGGTAACTGGTATTATCAATTTCTTGTATGAATTTCCAGAGATATTTTTCACATATGTAAGCCTATGTATACATGCATATTTTTCTTATTTTCCATAGAAATAATAACATATTTAGGCTGTTCAATACCTTGCTTGGCCTCTTAAAAGAAAATATTGGTGACAATTTCACATGTGTTCATAAAGAAGTTTCTTATTTTATTTTCATTTTTTGTAACTCCTAGTAGCATATTGCATGGATTTGTATCACTGCCAGTCTTTTGCCATCATAAACAGTGCTGCTCTAAATGATCATATACAAGATTATTTTGCATCTATGCAAGTACATCATGGGAGAAATGGAATTTTTAGAGACAGTTATATGCCTTTTTGTAATTTTGGTAGATTTTGTAAAATTTTCCTCTACAGAGCTTGTTCCAATTTTTACCATTATCCATAATGTGGTGAATATGACTTTCTAAATTCAATAGATGATAATGCACTCAAAAGCGGTGATGGTTTACATTTTCACAAGATTATACAGGTAAGCATCCTTTTCCCACATTGCAGCCCAGAAGTAGGTTGTAATCACTGTTTTCTCATTTTTCTCATTATACTGGTATAAAGTAATATCTGAGTCACTCCTAGTTCCATTTTCCTTGCTACTAGAGAGATTTGGCATTGCTTCATATTTCTATTAGTCATATGCTTTTCTGTAAATTGTATATTGATATCCTTTGCCTATTGTTTTTATTGTGTTGGCTTTTTCTTATGACTTTATAATTACTCTTTGATTATATATATACATATACAGAAATGTATTTTTTTCTTTCAAAAGCCTTGCAGATATTTTCTCTGGCTCAAATCTGATTTTTATGTTAGTTTTTGCCATTTTATTTAGTTATGTTAGGCAAAATACATCTTTTGTTTTTGCAATGGAATTAACTATTTAGTGTCTGCCCTGATTCTTCTACATTTAATGTATATTATCATTTAATTTTCTGAAAGTAGTTAGGTAGTTCTTATAGATTATAATGACAGGAGGTCTGTCCTTCCTAAATCTCCACCTATGATTGGTGGAAAAGTTCATTTTTACAATCAGGGAACATCTTATATCTAATGTGGAATACATAGATGGACTTTTATACATAAAAGTGTGGACTTCATACTTTTATGCAGTTACTCTGAATATATCGTTTTCTAGATGAGAGGTGTCAATAAACAAAAAGCAGTAAAACCTGACTTGAGACTTAACAGATTAAAAGAAAAAGGTGTGTCAAAGTAACAAAAACAGGAAAGAAATACAGCTTTTTAAAAAATCTTTCTGATACTAATTAGGTGGCCAGAAGTACTCCTAAGTTATTTCTTACTTTCCTCTATGTTTTAGTGGACAGTTCCTACAAATTATTAGGAAGAGAATTTGGAAATTAAAACCTTCATTTTTATTATCATTCAGCTCATGTGATATTTAGAGACCTTTCTATTCTTTATAAGTTACAGTGGTAGAAAGTATCCTCATCCTTTTGGGATGCTATGACAAAATACCATAAACTGGGTGACTTATAAACAATAGAAGTCTATTTCTTACAGTTCTGGAGCCTGTGAAGTTAGAGATCACAGCAGCAGCAGATTTGGGATGTAAACAGGGCTCCCTTCCTCATGGACAGCTGTAACCCCAGTGTCTTCTCACTGTAACCCCATGTGACAGAGGGGGCAGGGGAGTCTCTAGGGTCTGGTCTGGTCTTGTCTTGTCTTGTCTTGTCTTGTCTTGTCTTTTCTTTTCTTTTCTTTTCTTAATTTCAGAATATTACTGAGGTACAAACACTTTGGTTACATATATTACCTTTGCACTGCCCAGGTCAGAACTACAGCATGCCCAGGCCCTAGACATTGCTCACCATACCCATTAGGTGTGAATTTACCCATCCTCTAGTCCCCCCCACCACCTGCCCAGTGCCCTGTGAATGTTACTTCCATATGTGCACTTAAATGTGGATCAGTTAGTACCAATTTAATGTTGAGTACATGTGATGCTTGTTTTTCCATTCCTGTGATACCTCACTTAGAAGAATGGGCTCCACCTCCATCCAGGATAGTACAAGGGGTATTAGTTCATCATTCTTTATGGCAGAGTATACTCCGTGGTATACATATACCACCTTTTATTAATCAATTCATATATTGATGGGCACTTGGGTTGTTTCCATATCTTTGCAATTGTGAATTCTGCTGCAATGAACAACCTAGTGCAGATGTCTTTTTTATAGAATGTCTTTTTTTCCTGTGGGTAAATACCCAGCAGTGGAATTGCTGGATCAAATGGTAGTTCTACTTTGAATCCTTTGAGGTATCTCCATATTAATTTCCATAGAGGTTATACTAGTTTGCAGTCCCACCAGCAGTGTCAGCGTGTTCCCGTCTCTCCACATCCATGCCAACATTTATTGTTTTTGGACTTTTTGATAAAAGCCATTCTTACTGGAGTTGAGTGATATCTAAGGTCTCTTTTATAAGGACGATAATACCATTTATGAGGGCTCTGACCCCTCATGACCTAATCACCTCTCAAAGGCTCTACCTCCTAATACTTTGCCTCGGAGGTTAGGATTTTGACATAAGAAATTTGGGGATACATAAAAATTCAGTTCATTGTAGATAGGCATCAAGGATAATAGAGATATATAAGTCATGGAAGCAATAGGGCCTAGTGGTTAAAAACACATGTTCTCTAGGTGGATAGTCTAGTTTAAAATTCAGCACTACCATTTATGGCTATTTAAAATTGACCATATTACTTAATTTTTCACTGATTCTATTTCCTCATCTATAAAAAATGAGAATAATAATTGCACTTGCCAGTTAAGATTGTCTTGGGAATAAAGCAGCAAACAAAACGACAAAACCCACACCTTTGTGAATGAGCTATTCATTTGAAATATAAATGTGAGAACAAGATGAGAAATTGATTGGAATAAGAAGCACAGGACACATGTGACCACATAATAAACATTACTTATAATAATTATTTGAGAATCAAGAAGTACAAATCAAATTGGAAAAATTTATTTCAACAGATGGTATATTTAAAGCAGAATTTGTATTTGGAACTTATAAACCTATTCTAAACATTTTTGAAAAAAATTCTCATTCATAGTTTATAAAGAGAATAAAAAAATTATAAAATTATACAAAATGGACAAATTTATGCTTTTTTAACACTGGGATTTATTTATTCCACCAGTGTTTATTGAACATCTACCATATGATGGACGCTGTTCTAGGTGCTGGGGATGTAGCAGTAAATAAAACAGATAAAATCCACACCCTCATGAAGGCTTGTGTTTTGTGCAAGGGAGTGTTAGTTTAGGAAATCCTGACAACCATGTGGGAAATGGATTGGAATAGGGAGCAACAAATGTAAAACTCAGTCAGGAGGCTGTTTCTCTTTTGAGATGAGAAGTCACAGAGACTTATACTTGTGGATGGCAGAGAGTCCCACAAAAATTGTACAGTTGTGTGGTTACTGAATTTTTGCAAAGAAAATCATTTCACTGTACTATGGGAATTTGCTACTTTTAAATAAATCCTCTTGAACTATTACTATAAATAATTAGCTACTTATTTATTTGGCTTATATATTTAGTTTCTTTAAAGTATGATAAACTTACACTACAAAAAAATAAGACAATTGACCCTTAAACAACTTGGGGGTTTGAGGCACCAACCCCTTGTGTAGTGAAAAATCCATGAATAACTTTTGACTCCCCAAAAGCTTAACTACTAATAGCCTACTGTTGACTGGAAGCCTTACTTATAACATAAAACATTGATTAACACGTATTTTTATGTTATGCATACATATTATATAGTGTATTCTTAAATTAAGGTAGAGAAAAGAAAATGTCATTAAGAAAATCATAAGGAGGAGAAATAGTTATTATTCATTAAGTGGAAGTAAATCATCATAAACATCTTCATCCTCATCATCTTCATGTTGAGTAGTCTGAGGGGGGAGAGGAGGAGGAGGGGTTGGTCTTGCTGTCTCAGGAGTGGCAGAGGCAGAAGAACATACACATATAAGTGGACCTGTGCAGTTCAAGGGTCCACTGTACTAACCCCAAGCCATCCCCAAGTGCATATCCCACTGAGAATACCTCAGTCATTGTGTTTGGTAGACAAAGAAAAATTTTAAATAATATGTCTATAGAGATTAACCTAAAATTGAAAACCAGTTCTTAACAAGCTAGAGTTGACCTTTATAAAGGTAGAAATTCAAAATCTAAAAACTGAAATTACTGAAAAGATTCTTTAGATTCTGAGTAGGCACCAAAATGCCAGCATGTAACTTAGGTGCCTAAATGTTTTGAATATTATGCAAGGAAATAAAGTTATAGGAACTTGGGTGAGCCACAAAGTAGTCAGTACTGGAGAGGGAAGCTGGAGGCAAGCACGGAACGTGTTGCAAACCATGCTTGACTCTTAGGGCCATGATGGAGAGAGAGGGACGACTACCAGCTGCGCACCCCAAGCTCCTGCCCAGACTTGTGCTGTTTTGGGGAGCTCTACATGAGCCAGCAACTCAGCTTCTGTGCCCTCAGGTGTTCTGATACCAGGCAGACAAATCTCTGATTCTGTGATGCCTTTCTGACTGTATTCCTAAATTATCTGTGCCCAACGAAGGGCCCAAACCCTATCCATGGTCTGGAGAGCACTTTCTAGCTGGAATTGAGGAATTGAGGTTAGTTGTTTAACCTGTAGCTGGAACCATAAACCTAGAAAGGGAAGGAAGGTAAAAGAGAGGGAAATTCACATTTATCAAGTAACTTCTATGTAGTCTAGATACATTTATATATACATTTTCTTACTTAGCACTCATGCTATTCTTATAAGAAAGACAAGAAGCTGAGGTACAGGGAAGTTAGCTGAGTGACTTTTCAACATTTACCACAGTTCCTAAAGGGGAAATCAGTATTAAAATCTATTTCTATATGACTCGAAGGACCATTCCATTTCTCCTACATTACCAGGAGGAAAGAGTTTTCCTGAGAGAAATTGGATGGAGAGAACATCATAAAATTTTATCACCATAATAAAACTCTACAGAGTCATAGGTTTATTAAATAGAAATGCAAGGACTCCTTAAAGCAACAACAATGGAACAATGACAATAGCATTATTGATGGCATTAAATGTGGCACCTCTAGCTATAGTGTAAAGGATAGATTGGTGGAGACTATGGCAGGAGGTGGGAAGAATGGCTCCCAGGAGCAGCCATAGGACATCCAGAAAGCAATACCAAATGGGTTTATGAAACACAGGACAGAGATCTGGGCTAAAGATGTGGATTCAGGAGGTTTTACCATGAAGATGGGAACCAAACACTAAACATTAAAGAGTGCACCATAGCAGTAAGTATATAGTATAAATGATATTGCCCAAGAAAAAGTACATAGCAAGGTAAGAAGAGAATTGAGAGCAAAACTTGGGTTAAAATTTTTTAAAAAATAGAGAGGTAGGAAGAGAGCCAGGGTCAGTTGAGTTTGCAGAAGCAAAAAAAGGAAAAAGTGCTAAGATAAAATGGTCAACTGAATTAAATAAAAACTACAAAGCAATCTAAGAGTTCATAGAATCTTGTGGTTAAGTATTTTAGGGACCTATAAGAGAACTTCATAAACATGTAGGTTAAGCAATTGAGTGTGTCTTAGGTTGGATTCCTTGCAAACTCTGGGATAAAGATTTGTGTGCAAGAGGATTATTGGGTAGCGCTGGGAAGAGAGAGAAATTGAACTACAATCAGGTTGCAACAAAGGCTTCAAATAGAGCCTAGCAGTGACACTGGAGCTAAGAAACCCTTCGGTATTTTGCCAAAGTGAGGCAAGGCAAATGGGCATTTAAATCAGCACAGAGGGGTATATCCTGGGTGAGGTAATTCCCTTCAGTGAAGGGTAGTGCCCAGAGGGGAATGCACCTGTGCGCCATTAAAAGAAAACCTTCCAACAACTGGGAGAATGAATGGTTCCATCCTGCAAAGGAATCTGGGCTGGTCAGTGCCTTACAGCATCCCAGGAGAGTGTAGAAAATTAACATAAAGACTAGGCTATTATTTTAACACATTAACTGCCATGTGAGTTGTATTTAGTTTTGAGCCCAGGGCCTTGTGAAGCAGATGTAACTCACATGTCTCTTCACCTGGGGAGCTGCAAGAACTATTTTTCAAGTTGCATATAACACACACAGAAAACAATAAAAAATTACAATTTTTTCATTAAATTAGAAAGGATTGTTTTGTTTTCAAAGTTTTTTTTTTTTTTTTTTTTTTTTTTTTGAGACAGAGTCTCACTCTCTTGCCCGGGCTAGAGTGAGTGCCGTGGCGTCAGTCTAGCTCACAGCAACCTCAAACTCCTGGGCTTAAGCGATCCTACTGCCTCAGCCTCCCGAGTAGCTGGGACTACAGACATGCGCCACCATGCCCGGCTAATTTTTTGTATATATATATTTTAGTTGTCCATAATTTCTTTCTATTTTTAGTAGAGACGGGGTCTCACTCTTGCTCAGGCTGGTCTCGAACTCCTGACCTCGAGCGATCCACCCGCCTCGGCCTCCCAGAGTGCTAGGATTACAGGCGTGAGCCACCGCGCCCGGCCTGTTTTCAAAGTTTTTATTCTATTTTTGTAATAAAATGCTGTGGCCCCAAGAGAAAAAAAATATTTTTCTAGTGTAGCAGTCACTGTGTTAAATACTTTGCCATAAAGGATTTTTAATATTGCTGCCACTAATTCTCTTCCAAATTCTTCCCCACCAGCATCTTCTAGCCAACTCAATTCCTTTGCTGTCAGATTTTCTTCTTAGATAGATGTTTCATTCAATTATACATCCTCTAACTAAGTAGCTCTTTTTTCTTTAGCTCTCATTGAGTTGTTACTCTTAGCCTGCTAGTACTGTAGGAGACAATGTAAGTTTAAGTGGATTCCTGTAACCATCCCCGTTAATACTCATTATGTGAAAAAAATAACCATATTTTACAGAATTACTATTCCTAGATTAATTACCTTAGAAAGGAAGATTTCTAAAAAAAAAAAAAAAAAAAAAAAGGAGGATTTCTGTGGGAGCTTAAATTTAAGGAATTTAGAAATTATAAACCAAAACTTGATGTATCATTTCCAGGATCTGACTGAATGGAAAAGTGTGGTTTTATATATTTTTTGTAGGATTTTACATTTCCTTACAAGAAGACACTAAATAAACAGGTTACAATTTTTAATATGCAATTGTACCATAATCTTATACTAATCAATATAGAAAAAGGTTAAATAAAAACTATTAATCATTTTGGCAATTATTAACTTATGACAGCTCTGAGTGTGAGAATGGTGTAAAAATAGTTCCCAGGAGGGATTTGAGTCAAGGTGCACTTATATCATCCTGTCAACCATTTTTATCATTGTGTATTTTTATGTTCCCTATAGGTGCTCAATACAATATCAACTGTCCCTGGAAGTCACCTGGAATGTATATTTAGTGGCAATTTTATTACCTTTTCAGATTATATCATACCATATTTTTATTGATCTTTCAAAATTATTGATAGAATAGTTTGATATTTAATATGTGTTGGTGACAAGTTTTTTTGGAAAATGTGAATTTCTACTATATTTAAAAAAAACAGATTATGTAACACCTTTATTGAAATCTAACTAGAAACCGTTTGAAAAAGGCAGATTTGTTCTTGCTTTGAAAATACCATATAAACACCAAAAAAAAAAAAAAAAAATCAGTCCCATCTGTCAAATTGCCTGGAGATTGCATTTAACAAGGAATGAAGTTACATTAAAGGCCATGAAATATGCAACAAGAGAAGGAAGGATAAAGCCATCCAGCAGTTCATTGGCTTCACCTACTGTGCAGTGTACTCCTTGTGAACAAGATAGATTGGGTAGTTATTGCTACATCAAAATAAGTGCCATGGTGGAGAGTAAGAGAATTGAAAAAAGGATAGTGAACTACAAATTCCAACTCCTTCCATGATCATTAGCCAAGGAAACGTGAAAATTAATTACATTTTCTTTCATTTTAAGGGAGCAGATCAACTTTTCTTATTAGGAAACAAAAAAGCTTATTTACAATCAAGTAGCCTGCAACTCCATTAATATTATTACCAATTTGGCAGATGAAAGAAATTTTGCAGCTAAGCCCAAGGGAAAAGGAACAAATTGCTAAAGTGTATGCTGCTGAGATGGATAATGGCAATAATATAGACTCACTATTGTTTCACCAAAATGTGGAAGAAGCACTAGAAAATAGGGCTCATTTGGAGGACGCTAGCGGAAAATAGTGTGTTCCTAAATTAGCCCACTGAAAAAAGAGACATGATAAACGTATTTAGACACCCTTTTCAAAGGTAGCTTTTCCTTTGGATTGTACTTTTGAAAGGTGTTCACTTTGTTATCAAGTAACAAATTGAAAAAACATTATCTGGGACAAAATGTTCAATGTTAGATTTATTGAAAGTGGTCTCCATCTGTGAATGTTAGCAAATCTATCCAAGGATTCTCTACCAATACATTTTGAAGACAGGATAATAGCATCAGATGTCCTGAGCTATTTATAAACACTTACAAAATAGGAACTACACTATTAAAAGATCTTGATCATTAGTAGTAAGAAGTTATTTGGTACTTCCAAGTAAAATATGAAAATGTCCTCTCTACTGTTCCTAAGTTTTCTCACTTTACAGGCTAAGAAAACTCCATTTTTAATTCTAACTAATTTATTTAAAACACTAGACAAAGTATTTTGCTTGATTTCCTTATACCAGTGGAACTATTCTTCAAACCATTTAGTTCCTACAAAATGTAATAAAATAGAAAAACAGTCTCTCAGTAAAAAAAAAGTTACAAGTGGCAAAAATAATTCCAATTTAGTGGTAATAACAATTATCTAATTCTTAAAATACTGACTTCTTTAAAAAGGTCTGGAACATAACGTCACAAAAAAAGAACTATTTTTTTAAATAAAGGAAACTTTTAACACTACGGCAAATAAACAGATGTTTTAAAGATTGTAGTTTTAAAGAGTTGGATGATATTATACAATTTAATGAAAAACACAAAACATATATATATATATATATATATATATATATAAATTATTTAAAGGAAGATGCATACAATTATGACTAAAATATGCAATCACTGAGAAATTCCCAAAGTTCTGGTCAAGTGAAAAAAAAAGTATACCTGAAAGCTTAGAAATAAAGGATCTAAATATCTTGCCCAAATTCAGGAACTATAAAACAGCAATTATTTTAAGGCCTATATGTCAATTTTCTGCTGTGAGCGAATGAGATAAAGATTGTTTCATATTGGCAGACAGGGACAAATATCTAGAGAGAAATTAGATTTAAGTAAATGTAATAATGGAGCCCCTATTGAAGAAAATATAGAGAATTCTGCAATGCTCAATTGGCCTCAGTGAATGCTTGTAATATTTTGACTCTAAATTTTGACAAAATGAAGAGTTGGCTCTCTCCCCTTTTAATGAACAAAAATACTTTAGTTTCCTTGAACTAAAAATTAAATGTGAATACATACACGGGGCTATAACCAACATGCTCCTTTGAAGAATGATGTTTGCCAAAATATTCTATATAGAGTAAACCACTTTAACATGTTAGATATAAAACATGTTCATGGTTAACAGGGATTCCATTCATTTCTGAGAAAGTGGGAATTAATCAATGACACAGGAATTGATTCAGAGGCCCTGCATTAGCCAAATGAGAAAGAGATATCTAATTCCTAGGGGAGATTTCAGTGTAGGAAGGGATCTAGATGGGTTTCTGTAGAAAAGGCAATGTAAGAAAAAATACATGAAGCATGTATTTTCTTATCTGTTTAAGACATTATAAAGTTAGAAAATCTCAGAAATGGGGACCAATGTATTCTATATATATTAATAAATGAAAATATTTTCATAAAGGTGATTTGACTGGGATCATGTGGCTATTTAACAGCAGAACTGGAACTAGAATTTAGTTCTCCGGATTCTTAATCCAAAGCTCTTTAATGGAATTCTGGCAAGATTCCTGATGATACTTGATGTTCCCTGTTAGACATGCAATTAAGCTTATAATTGGTCCTTGTTCCACTTCTCTGTGAACATGACTTTCTTCAGATTCTATGAAATGGTACATTATTCACTGAGAGACAGAGAAGAGAGTGTAAAATTAAGTCAGCGAAGTAATTTTAAGTTGTCCAGGACACAAGGATAATAACATGATTTGATTATTTGTTATTTTCAACTTGTGTTTTCTTATTTGCATTAACTGAGTACCTGATTCATCTATGTTAGCTACAAGGGACTTTCAATTTCTGAAGAATAGTAAAAATTTTTATTGTAAATTGGAGCCTCCTCTGCTGTGCTTTCAGGTTTCCCCTGAATTATGATGTTTCATGTCATGCCCAACATTGCTCTTCTTAAAACTATCAAAACCTTTCTTTGCTATCACTAAAAATCTTGTTTACTTGTTTCTCAATACTGCATCTATTTTTATGCAGAGAAACAGCACCT
Organism: Eulemur rufifrons; assembly: GCF_041146395.1. NCBI lineage: Eukaryota > Metazoa > Chordata > Mammalia > Primates > Lemuridae > Eulemur > Eulemur rufifrons. The sequence continues at coordinate 53,364,347 of NC_090990.1, forward strand.
TTGCTAAAAATGTCATTTTTTCCCAAAGGCATTTGGTTTTACTGTATCAGATTTATGCATCTGTGGGAGAGGTTTTCCATCTCAGAAATCAGTTTATCATGGTTTCTTGCTATGGTTAATTGTACTTATCTACCATCAGGCAACTTAGCTGGGGTTAGTTGTCTCCTAACTAACCCTAGGTCACTTTTAAGTGATCATAAATAAAAGTTTGAGTTGATAAGATGGTGCTCTTGTTTGTAATAGGAAACATTGCAAAAGTTGGAACTGCACATAAAAGTGGCATAAATAGCAGGGGATTAAAGTTGGGATTGTCACATGTATTTATCAAGAATCCAAGCTCCTGTTTAACTTTTTTGTTTTATATTAATTTTTAATCTTATTATTAAGCAAAACAGTCATTGTCAAAAAGTTAGAAAATACATATAGCTAAAATAAAGAAAATTTAAAGTATCCATAAGCCATTGGGGATAACCCCTATTAAATTTCAGTTACCTCTGGCTGTAGAGCTTCGTGCCTATAATCCTAGCACTTTGGGAGTCCAAGATGGGAGGATTGCTTGAAGTCAGGAGTTTAGCCTGGGAAACATAGCAAGACCCCATCTCTACAAAAAATAATAAAAAAAATCAGCCAGGTGTGGTGGCATGTGCCTGTAGTCCCAGCTACTTGGGAGGCTGAGGCAGGAGGATTGCTTGAGCCCAGAAATTCAAGGCTCCAGTGAGCTATGATCACACTACTGAAGTCCAGCTTGAGTGACATACTGAGACCTTGTCTCAAAAAAAAAAAAAAAAAAAAAAATTCAGGTACCTCTATCTGAACACACACACACACACACACACACACACACACCTATGAGAAAGAATAATTCTCAATATGAAATTTGTTGAGATTTTTTTGCTTTTAGCAATATATGATAAAGATTTTATCATTAAATACAATCAATTTTGAATTAAAAATACTAATTCAATGTGTGGATTTTACATGAATATTATTTCTGAATGAAAGAGAGCAACAAGAGCCAGAGTATTCACCTACAACATCATTTTAATAGCTGCATAGTATTTCATTATAAATGCATTCTGTATTTATTTAACCAATCCTCTCTGGCTACATTTTGAGCTCTTCTAAGTTTTCTTTGCTTTTATAAGCACTCATGCCTGACTTTGTACACAGTTAATTCTATGTAGATTTTCAAGGGTAGAATTACTGTTCAAGTAAAATTTCTGAATAACAGTTTTTAACTCTTCACTTTCTATTCCTTTGTTTCCTATGCCTATTGCTAATTTAATTTTATGCTGGAGACATTTTTTACTCCAGTTTTAGTGTACTATAGACAAAATGACTGAAAATAATTTTTTAAAGTCATGTGGATAAATAGAATGCTTATCCAATGACAATATACAAAGAAATATATAAGAATAATAAAATATTTTCTAGATTTTCAGACCTATAAAAAAGTGTTAAAAATAGAAAAAGGAGTACTCACATATTCTTTACCTAGATTCAACAATTGTCAACCTTTAGTCACATTATCTTAATCTAAGTTGCAGACATTATAACACTTTGTCTTTAGATATTTCACTTTACCTCTTCTAAATTAAGGACAGTCTCTTTTATAACCACAACAGGCCTAAAAAAATTTTATAATAATTACTTAACATAATTCACAATGTAGTCCACATTTAAATTTCCCCAAATGTCTCCCAAATGAAAATTTATGACTGTTTTGTTTCTAATCCAATCAACATTTATGCATTACATTTGGTCATTTTGTCCCTTTCTTCTCTTAATCTATAATAGTGTCTCTGAATTTCTTCAACATATTTCTTTTCCATAATACTGACTTTTTAAAAAACTCTTGGCCAATCATCTTTTAAAAGGTCCCATATACTGGATTTGTTAATCATTTCTTCATTATTTAGGTTATCCATTTGGGCAAAACTACTAGATTGCTCATATTGTATGATTCTTATTATATCACATCAGAAGACATACAATATCAATTTGTACTACAATTGGTGATACTAAATTTGACCACTTAATTGAGTTGATGCTAAATTCCTCCACTGTATGTTTCCTTCTATGTAATTAGTAAATAATTATAATAGATAAGTAAATAATGTGTGGGTTTTGAAAGTATGTGAATATCCTGACTCCCAACAACATTTTTACCAATAGTTACAGCATCCATTGATGATTCCTGTCTGAATTCCATTAAAGATTGTAAAATGAACATAGTCTATTCATTTTTCTACATTGTATTAGGATTCTTTCAAGAAGCTTCCTTTTCAATCTCTCTATCATTCTGTCTGTCTCTCTCTGTCTCTCTGTCTCTGCCTCTCTCTCTCTACCTCACCCCTCATCACTATGGACTCATGAGTTCATTTTTAATTCAATAAATTTTAAAAATTCAATGAAAGCAATAGAAATGTGATTGTTAAACTAGCACACTTTGGCTGGTAAAAATGTTCAAAATTATGCCATTGGGGAAGATGTATACATTTAGTAATATTAGCAGTGTTCTATTATTATTTTTAAATAATGATTTTGATGCTTTTCTGCAAGTCTCACTATAACATGTTGAAATTAATTACTTCACAATTTTCTCTTCCCAAAAATGGCATTTTAAATTTGTAAGATTAAACACTGCAGAAGTGTTATTCAGCTTGCTTTGTAAATTCCCACGAGACTCGATTACTTTTTCTTACTGATACACTAAGAATAGAAAATTATTGATTTATTCAGTAACATAGTCTAGGATGTTTAATATTTCAACATTGCTAAGTCACTTTGCTGTATCTTTACCTCTGAAAGAAAAACCAAGGAACTTCATTTGTAATTACTACTTTTATATTTTTAGTGTTTTACACACATAAAATTTACTTAATGTTTTCTTCATATTTTAACACAATCCAATAGTATTTCAAAGTCAATGAGATATTTTAGATCAGCAAAAGGCAGTTTTCAAAAATATTTCATCAGTGTTTGTGAATAAGTTAAATAACGATTCTCTTTCGGAGGAACAAAGCATCTGAGAGATAAAGATTTCTATCTGGAAAGTTATGGAAAATTTTCATTAACTTTAATGTGAATGTCCATTCTTGTGTGTGTAGTGGATAAATATACATATTTTAAAGTAAAACCATCACCTCTTTGAATATGGATTCATTCACGGCTTTGGGACTTCTTTGCCATATCTGTACAAAGGCGACAAAGCTGCCTGCTCTGAGTCCTTGATGTAAGACCCACAGTAGGCCTCATTTGATCGATGTAGCCATCACGATTATTATTATCGCCATCATCATCTTGACCTTGCCTTTCATATCATCAGTCTTGGAATTAATTTGAAGGTTGTGAAAGTAGGAGTCTTTTTTATATAAAGGAGTTAAAGGTGACCTTTTTGTATTGGTCTTTATGTTGTTTACTTCTTCACAGCTAGCTCAAAGCCTGCCGGTGCCAAACTCAAATTCTTACACATTTAAGTGCTTTACATGTTGCTCAAGTAGTCATAGTTTTAGCTACTTAGAGTCCTGCTGCTTCCCATGTGCCACAAATCTTCACCTACCATCTGCTAACCATAGACAGGACACGCCCTATGGCTACAAAAGACCTCAAAAGGCTGCTACCCCTTGTAGCTTTATGACCCAGAGACTCCCCACTTGGCTGCTGAGCAACATCCTCTAGACGTATAAGCCTCCTGTCCGATTCCCCTCTTTCCCAGAGTTCCCTTGCCCTAGTCCCCTTCTGTGTAGTGGTCCCTGCCACAGTGTTTGGAAGGTCTCCCAGTGTGAGACTCTTCCCATAACTCTTGCAAACCTGTCCAAGTGACACCTAATAAAGCTCGTTGTGCAATACTGCCATCTGGTGGTCATGTCATTTCTTTGATTAGCTCCCACATCCTGGACTCACCTCAGTCTCTTACTGGAGTTTTAGATTAAGGACTAAGGAGCTGAGAGTCTTTTAATAAATATTAAGCCTGGAATTTACTCTTTTGCTTTTTTTTAAGACAGAAGGGAAGGAGAAGTATGGGCTTTGGTCTACATTTATTTCACAACTTTACCCTAGGGAGTTTGATTGTGAGCTCTATTGCACTTATCCACCAGCGAATCTGATTTTTTTTTGGCAGAAACTGCCTTAATTTTATCCCAGAGGGTGACATATATTTGTCTGGGTTTACTGAGAACCATTTCGAGTGCTAAATAAGGGCCTGAATCTCTTAAGGAGGGCCATCTATGTCTTACTGAGTTCACAGGAAAAGAAAAATGTACTGAGTTCTAATAAGGAATGTTACATTGATTACTTCAGTCAGTCCTATTTAGAAGGGAATATTGGTATTTTATTGGGAGGGTAACTGGAATGATAGAGCTAGTAATTGGTAGAGCTGGTATTTGAACTCTGACCTTATCCTTTCATAGGCTTTCCCACTCACCATCTGTAACTGTACCAGAGCGGGTGCTGATCTGCAATTCAGTATTTTATAAGACCTCTGAAAAGGATACAAATATATTTTTTTTAATATTTTTCTGCAAGATTTTATTTCTGTCTGTGTTTTTCTATTGCCAATTCATCAAGTATCTTATAAAATGGAAAACTGGAACTCTTCAAAACAAAATGCCTACCCTTTAAAAAAAATGCCTTTATGTGTTTTTCTTATTATACACAGTGTTAGTTTATCAGTGGGCTGCTGTTTGAACCAGTTGCTTAGGGAGATTGAATAATACCCCTTTGAGAGAGGGAAAAAGAAAGGCTATTTTTATTCAAAAACAACACACTGGTGGATCTGTTAGTTGTAAAGGCAAGCCCCCCCACCCCCCGCCCCCCAGAGGTAGCTTATGTGAGAGAAATAAGACACAGAAAGAGCTAAACTGCTTCACTTAAGAAACTATCAGGAATTACAAATTTGAGTCTTGGCAGCTTGAGAAGGAAAAACTTAAATGGACCCTGGAGCCTCACAAAAAAGTAGATAGGCAGGAGCAAGTTTTTGAAGGACTCTTAATAGCTTGGAAACAAACAGGACTTAGAAAAAGATGGCCAAGTGAGAAATCCCTTAGAGAGGAAAATCAGACTATCATTATGTCAAAAATACCAGCTTTTAGGTTACTAGGTATAATATAAAATTCCTGGACTGAACAATAAAAAGAATTTGAGAGGCTTGTCTAAAAGCAAGATAGTGGTAGCTGGTCACTATGGTAACCAGAGGTAAAATGATGCTGATGGGAAGAAACAACATTAAGATTAGGTTGACTTTATGTATAAAGGACATAGAGAAAGAAAATCAGGTTGCCTTTTTTCATATATCCATTCTTCTTTGATTTGGAAAAGGAAAGATAGAGAGACAGTCACTAGCTAGTAAATATAATATAAATCATATAGTTCTTCCTGGTTTTCTTGGGGGCCAGCTGAAGACAGGCCAAGGTAAGGAAGGTAAGTGCAGTAATTAAAGGTATTAGTCATAGAGGGGGACAGCCATGGGGCTTTCAGCAGGTCCGCTGTCAGCCCAGAATATAGAAGAAGAAATGCTTCCCATCCACCAAGGATCAGAACGGCTTGAGGCCATCTTTCTACTGCCAAGCCTGCTTAACAGCTATAGAATGATTTAAACTGTACAGTCTCAGAATGGATACAACATCAAAGAGCACAAGATTGTAATAAGATTGGGGTACACTTTGAGAAAGTTAATTGATTTGACTGTAGGCCTTTGCGTTCGATTTTTTCCATTGCTTTGAATGGCATTTACTTTTTTATTATCAAAGGAGAAGTAGGCTATTTACTGGTTAACTGGACAATTTACTGGTTAATTGTGTCAGGTAATTTACATTTCATTTAATTTAATGAGGAGCTAGTGATTAAAGACATAAAGTCATATTTTGCCAAAAACAAGTTTAATTTGTGTACAATGGTGGCTACAAATCTGAATTTTCAAGATATCAATCCCCAGAGAAGAAACTGGCTGCTGGTTTATGCTATTATATAAATAATTATCATTAGGCAAACTGAATTCACTTGACAAGTTTACAGTTAAAAAAAAAAATGCCCTTGTCATCTGTTAGTCAGAATCTGGTTTTATAACTACCCAGTGTTCACAGATGTGAGTAGCATCAGAAAAAGGGCTCTAATGCAGAGAGCAGCCAAATGGAGAAAATTAACAAAAGATGAGAGGTTAGAGGCTCTTCTGTATGATTGGTCAGTTTTCTAAATAGAAGGAAAGGAGTACATTTATGATGGCTGTGCAGACTGAGGATGGCTGGGTGAGTCTGCTAGGGCTGCCACAACAAACCACAGACGGGATGGGTTAAACAGAAAGTTATTTTAAGGGTTGAAAGTCTAAGATCGAGGTGCCATCAGGTTGCCTTCTGAGGCTTCTCTGCACGGCTTACAGATGGCTCTCTTCTCACTGTCTCCTCACATGGCCTTTTCTCTGTACACACTCACCCCTGGTGTCCCTTCCTCTACTTATTAGGACATCAGTCATTTTGGATTGATGTCCAAAGTGGATTGGGGCCCCACTTTTATGACCTCATTTAACCTTACTTAGCTCTATAAAGCCCTTATCTCCAAATACAGTTACACTGGGAGTTAGGGCCTTAACATAGGAATTTGCGAGGGTGGTGGGGGGCAGGAGGACTTAATTCAGTCCATAACAATTGCCAATGCCCAAAACAGAGCAGACTAGTAGAAGTGTTCATTCATAAATTTAGACAAAAAATATTTATTAAGTATCCATTATATGCTAGACACTACACTAGACACTGGAGGAGCTACAGTGATGAAAGGCAAATGTAGATGTTATTCTATAGGTTAGTGGAGAAGGGAGTCATTTCAACAATTATACTACATGAACTGTAAAGTGCTGAGTTCTCTGAACTGTGCAGGAGTATTTAGCAGGGGCCCCCAATCTAGTCCTGCCAGATTAAATATAGAATGACCAGTTACATTTGAATTTCAAACAAAAAAAAAAAACAGAAAAATTTTTAGTATAGATGTGTCCCAAATCAGTGGTCCCCAACCTTTTTGGCACCAGAGATTGGTTTCATGGAAGATAATTTTTCCATGGACTCGATAGACTCCATGGTGGGGGGATTGGGGAGGAAGGGGGAGGGCGCTCAGGTGGTGATGTGAGTGATGGGGAGGAGGGCAGCAGCTATAAGGCTATAAATGCAGATGAAGCTTCATTCGCTCAACTTCACGGATGGTGGTGGAGGGGGAAGCTTTGTGGCCTGATCTTCGGCCCAGGGGTTGGGGACTACAGTCCCAAATATTGCATGGGGCATACTTATAGTATCCATTGTTTATCTAAAATTTAAATTTAATTGGGAATCCTGAGATTTTTGTTATTTGATTGTTTTTGTTTTTTTGTTTGTTTGCTGTATCTGTCAACTCTATAATCCAGGAAAACTTCACAGAGAAGGTGACATGTAACCTAAGAGGTGATGGATTGAGTAAGAGCAGGAAAAAAGTAGGAAACCAAAAGAGAAGAAAAGAATCGTGGACCACAAAAAGATGCTAGAGACTAGCAGGGAAGGTAGAAACCTCCAAAATGCAGTGTAGATGAGAACCAGTGGTAGAAGCAGACATTTAACAATGATTAGCCATAGAATACAGAACAGAGACAGGCATGAGGAAGAGATGGAAGAAATAATAACCCAATTCTACTAGTCTCCAAAGGTAATCAATATAAGAATGAGCTAGAAAAGATTTACCAACCAAGACCAGCCAACCACCAAGTCTTGCTGATTGTAACCATAATTTAGTTATTTATTTACTTAATTTTTTACTATGTTCACTCCTTTCTTCTCTACCTCCTTCTGCCTGCAACTTCTTCAGGAGCCTCCTGATTGGTTTTCTAACCTTCTTCAAACTTCTCCACAGAGCAGCAAGATGCAAATGCAAATCTAATCAGATCCTTCCCCCAACTTAGAACCCTCAGCACATTTCAAGATGCACTTTCATCTTGTTTAAGCCAATACAAATTATTCAGAAAGTGGTTCTAAGATATAAAAAACTGATCGAGACTTGAACGTGATTTTAAAAGAACAAGAACAGAAACAAAAACTATATGTGTGTGTTTATGCTAGTTATGTAACATAAAAACTCAGAAGGAAAACATTCTAAAATCCTCACAGATTCTAAACTGAATAAAGCAGAGCCAGGTATATGAAATAATTAGAATCATAAGTATTACTTTTGTTAAAAATATGAACAATTCCAGTCAAAAACTATTATTTTGTCTATCATTTAGGACACTTATTGGTTTATATCAGAATCAGGATTAGAATGCAAATTTTCTGGTGTCTTAATATATACTTATAAGTATACATAAGCTGCTTTATACAAATTATAACTAAGTAACATAGTATATTTTCAGTGAAAAGATTTTCAAACCAATAGTAATTTTATATACTCATATATTTTATTTTGGATGTGTTTAGTATCAGATTAGTCATTACAAAATATTTATGCACGTATGTGAGGGAGAGCCATGTGTATAAATACTGTGAGATATCTCAGCAACCAGCTCTGAATAATTGGCGATATGAGACTTGCTTATTTAAAAATGCTTACCAAATTCTGCATTAGTATGTTCAACCATTCTCAGATTAAAGTAGAAAAATAGGGTGGCTATTATTTCATAGAGACATTCCATAGACCTTCATTATTTTGAATTTTTGTGACTGAAAATGTAATTATATTAGTATCATTAACTTTATCAAACATGCCTTTACTGTTTACAGAGCATAATTGTAATGTATAAATGACAAGTAATTTTTTTAATTTTTATATACTTTTTTGTACCCACGGCAGAAAATATTTCTGAGCCGTAGATTTACTAATAATAGTAAGATATTCTATTGTTAAAGAAAACAGAGTTGGTGTCTGGTCATTTTTGTTATAACCTACCTGGGTGTTATTTAGAACATAGATGTTACTATAGAAGACATTTAATGAGAAAGATGATTCATTATTTAGAAGTCACCCATATGTAATATCTGATAAAGCATAAACATGCTTGGACATTTCTTTCTGAAGAAACTTAAAAAGAAATCCACATCATCAGCTGGCTAGGGATGGATACTTTCAAAGTAAAGAATTCTGGAATTGTCTGTCTTGGTCAGGAATGAACAGATTAGGGTCAGTATAAGTCCTCAGATAGAGCTTGACAGTTTACCATAATAAATGTTAGAAAGTGCTCTGAGAGCACAAGAATAGAATAACTTACGTCCTGAGGAAGTTGGAAAAGATTTGCAGAGGGAGTGACATTTGGAATGTCTTAAAGATGGATGATTAAGATTTCTCCAAGTTAAGAAAAGAATGAAGATCATTCCTGGCATAGAAAATCATTTGCAAAAGCGTGGAAGAACGCAAAGGCATTGTGGATGTGTGTTAGGTGGGAAGAAGTTGACAGCATTTCTAGGGTAGGCGATGAGGAAGCCAATTAGAAAACTATTTAAGAAGTCAAAGCAAGAGAAAAAAGGCAACATGATTAAACATTCCAGCAATGTTGCAATGAGGAGGAGCCAAATTTAAAAATCTGATTTATTTGTGATATTGAAAGTGAAAAAATGATAGAAAATACACAGTAAATGATGCTTCCAAAATTTTAGTGCAGGAGATGGAGGAGTTGCAACTAAAAGATGGAAGTGCCGTAAGAAAGTCAGATTTGGGGAAGAAAATAATGAGAGCATGTGTTAAACATTGTTGTAAGTTTAAAGGAAAATTAAAACAGTAATGAATAAGAGTCTGTACAGAGGGAGAAATTCATTGAGGACAACAATTTTGTGAGACTTAACTGAAATATAAACTTTTAACAAGAAAAAATCTTTTCTCTGTTACTCTGATATTGAGATTGTATGATTGTATATATTTACTATACTTCTTTTTAAAAGCAGAAAATTTCTAAAAAATGATAAAATACCCTTCAATTACTATGTCCTACCCAATTAAATCTATTATAATCTCTACAAAACAGCCCACCAATACTCGTGATAACTCTGAGACAAGCAAAAAAAATATTATACTAAATATATTCCCTTTACTATGGTCGGGGAAAATACATTTTTAAAATATAAATGAAATACTTAATCTACGAAGATAAAGAGATGGCTGAATTATCTAGCATAATCACTTATTCCAAAGTGTACATGTTTTCTCCTGTTCCAATACAGCATGCTCTCAACACATGCATTTATACACACACAAGCACAGTGCATATAAACTCATTTAATAATTTTTTTTCTACTATTCTTAAAAACTAAGTAGATGGCCCAGGAGAATGATGAAATTATGTTACTTGTCTGCTCAGATTAGATTCGGCTTTTGGTTCAGAGCCAGTCTAGGAAAATAGTTGTTGCTACTTAATGAGAAACCAGGTGTATTTTGTCTCCTTTAATGTTCATTTCTGTACCTTGTTTTGTTCTCCATATGTCTAGAAAATGTGAAATAGAAAGAAGATTTTCCCTGATTACATCCACATGTTAATCTCAGTACAATTGCCGGAGATGGATTGAGTTCTAACTGGGTTCATGAAAAAAGTAAAACAATTGAATTTATATTACTAAAAGAATTATTTGGTCTGTGGCATTCTGTGTCAGTAAGAAACATAAATATTTTTGATCTAAGGCTTAGTGCAAAATTCCGAGCTCACTCAATAGAAACATTTCCATCTGAAAAGGGTGCATTAGAGACGATGGAAAACAAAACCTTACTAATATTTTTCTCCCCATTTATTCATGCTATTGTAAATACACTTACCTGAAAACACACAACCAAATGAGAGATGACATGGTAAAATGCTATAAATTCTATTTGTCTTCCATATATAAAGATGCACCCTTTATTTGATCATTTACATGATTCCCTTATAATGGATCCACCTGCTCAAAAGCCATGGCCAGTAGGAAACTTCCAAAAATGTCTGGATTATTCACACACTGTGCTGGGACTATACCTGAGAATTATCCTACTTATCAAAATGAGACTGTTCCTATAACTAAAATAGGAAGTTATGGGATTAGCAGATGATCTTGTTCAGCAGGTGAGAAGGGTATTCCCAGAAATGATATTTAAAGGCAGTAATTGGTGAAAATAAAGTGTTTCTTATTTGTACTCCACTGAGTTCATCAATAAACTGATTTTATAAGCATAATCAAAGGCAGAACAAATAAAGAGATAGATTTAAAGCAGCTTAGCTCTTTTCTGGCTGGAATCACAGAGAGTGTCAAAGAGAAGAAAAAGAAGGTTCCTGCTGTGCCAGAAACCCTTAAGAAAAAGCAAAGGAATTTCGCATAGCTGAATGAAGATCAAATGCCTGAGAAAGAAGTTTGCCCAAAAGATGTGTCGAAAGGCAAGGAGGAAGCTTATCTGTGAAAAAGCTAAGCATTATAGGAATATAGGCAGATGTACAGAACTGAGATGCAAATGGCTAGGATGGCAAGAAAAGCTGGCAACTTCTATGTACCTGTACCTACCCTATAGATTGTCATTTGTCATAAGGATCAGAGTCATCAGTGGTGTGAGCCCAAAGGTCTGACAGATGTTGGAGCGTCTTTGCCTTCACCAGATCTTCAATGGATCCTTTGCTAAGCTCAGCAAGGCTCCAACTAACATGCTGAGGACTGTGGAACCATGTATTGCATGGGGGTGCCCAAACGTAAAGTCAGTAAATGAACTAATCTGTAAGCGTGGTTATGGCAAAATCAAGAAGAAGGAATTGTGTTGATAGATAATACTTTGCTCAATCTCCTGGTAAATATGGCATCATCTGCATGGAGGATCTGATTCATGAGATCTATGCTGTTGAAAATGCTTCAAAGAAGCAAATTACTTCCTGTGGCCCTTCAAGTGGAATGAAGAAAAAGACAACCCACTTTGTAGAAGGTGGAGATGCTGGCAACAGGGAAGACCAGATCAACAGGCTTTTTAGAAGAATGAACTAAAGTATCTACCATGATTATTTCTGTAATCTGGTTAGTGAATAAACAGTGACTGCTTTCAAATTGGAATAAAATTTAAAAAATAAAAAAACAGCTTAAATTACACTTGGCTCCACCAAACTAACAAAAATTGAAAATAAACTGATAATATCAGCTGGCAATGGTAAAAGAAAATGAACATTCACATACAATACTCCAGGAATATCAATTGTAAAATAATTGAGCAGTTTTGCAGTATTTACCAAGAAGCATGAAAGTGTTGAAATGATTTTTTACCTAGTAAATGCACAAGAGTTTATATTTAAGGTTGTTTATCAAAGTCTTAATCATAATTTAAAAAAATGGTAAATGTATATAAATTCCTAGTATGGGAAGAAAACTGGCCAAATAAATTAGTAGACATATTCACAGCAGAATATTTCATAGTCTTCAAAAAATATTTTTCAAGGAATATTTAATGATATGAGAAAATGTTCACAGTATAATGCTAAATTAAAAAGCATGACACAAGACAATACATTTAATCTTAATGATATGCATGTGTATTAGGGGATGTGTGTGTATTTGGAGTGCAACCTCAGAGTGCAATGATAGGAAATATATCACTGTGGTACTAGTGCTTTATTTCCAGATGACAAGAGTATTGTGAATTTCTTCTCTTAGTTGTACTTTTCTATATTTTTCAAATGCTTAATAATTAACATGTATTACTTTTATATTCTGAAAAAATAACAAATAGAATTTTAAATAGTGAAAGTCTGATTAAGCTGAATTATGTGACCAAAATGTCTAAATAGTTCTTTCATTACTCCTATTTCTTGTCTCTGTGCCAATAATGTTCATTAGTAAAGTATCACCCAGATATATTTCACATGATCTAGTGGTTAATAGTGTACTTTCTAAGGTAATATAATTTCTATTTTTATCCTCTCTCGAAAGTTCTTGAATTTACTTCCGTGATGACTTTAGGATATCCACATTCACGTACAGTGTCCTCTCTTTTCCATTAGAACTACTTCTCCTGAATGAGAAACACCCATCATTTCCATATGAAGTCATCATATCACTTTTGCAAGACACTTCTGAAATCTTTATCTAACTCTTTGGATCAAATTTTTAGGTTCAAGTAGTTTATTAGAGTCACTATGTGTGGTTGCTTAAAGATACTGGTAGTCATTTTTTTTCCTGGCTGTTTATTCCTGAAAAAGTGTGGGTACCCAATTGGCTTTATTCCCTCTGTGATGTCATGTATGTTCTTCAGAGTGTCTAGTTTTATACCCTTATTGGGCATTTTTTACCTGCATCTAAAATTATAGTTTTAAATCCTCTTCTACATGTTGGTGAGTTTAAGTTCAAACAAAATTTTCATCTTTGCTTCACTTGTTTATGTATTAATGTGTACAAAAGAGAATTTGATTGAGAACATATTGTGTGTCTGCCATGTAATCTCTGTCATGTATTTGGGGTATAAATAAAACACAGTCCATTTTTTTTTTACAAATAATAGTCTAATGAAGAGCTCATGCTACCTCAAGAGATTGGTAAGGAAACGACTGTAATAAATCTGTGCCAGAGTTGGGTCCTAAGTTTTATAGATGTCAGAGAAGAGCCACCTAACCTTTGTCTGGAAGCTAAAGACAGGTTATATGAGTTTTCTAGGGCTGCCATAACAAAATACCACAGACTGGTGGCTTAAACAGCAGAAATTCGTTGTCTCATAGATCTGGAGGCTAAAAGGCCCAAATCAAGATGTGATCACTTCCAGTTCCTTTTGAGGGCTGAGAGGGAAGGGTCTGTTGTTACAGGACTCTCTCCTTGGCTTGTAGAGGGCAGTTGTCTCCCTGTATCTCTTCGCATCATCTTCCTTCTGGGCACATCTGTCTTTTCCCAGGCCTTCTTTTTATAAGGACACCAGTTATACTGCAGTATACTCCAGAGTGACCTCATCTTAACTAATTACAGCTGCAACTACTCTATTTCCAAATAAGGTCACTTTCTAAGGTACTGGGGTTAGGACGTAGCACACGAAGTTCGGGGGACACCATTCAACCTATAACAGGGATAGAGGAAAAATTTTCTATGAGGCTCATCCTTGAATTTAGTTGAAGATGATGAGGAAAGGAAAGGTGAGCAGGCAAGATAGTTCAGGAGAAGAAACAGGAACTACAAAGGAACACAGGCATGGAAGATAAGGCGCTTGTGTGGGTGTGGTCCCAGAGGAGAGTGGAGTCTTGGCAGAGGCTTGTGTGCCAGCTCAGCAGTGTGGGATTGATAGTGAAGATAGCATAAAGCCAGTGAAGAATTTTATGTACAGTCGGATTTGGATTTTAGAAATGCTTAGTCTGGTAGCAACGTGAGTTTTGTGAAGTACATTCTGTCCACCAGCAGGACTCCATTCTTTGAGCATGCTCTTTTCATTCTACAAGCTCATCTGCCTTCTTTAAGCCTTTTCCAATACACTTTGCAAAACTTAATGCCCTCAAGTTTTGTTACCTTTCACTATCTTCTAAATAATATAATTCAGTAACAATTCAATTTCGTTTCAGTAAGAAATGAACAAATTTTATTTATAGCATTTATTACTTATAAAATGAATCAAGATAAGTATTTAAATATTCAGAATGTAGTAAACTGTTTGAAATTGTACTTTTGATCCTATATCACAGACTATGAAAAAAATTCAGAATTGTAACAAAATCATTCAGTTTTAAAACGAGCCTGTGATTCTGCCATTTCATGCTTTCATGAACCTTTCATTTAACAATTGTTAAATTTGCAAATGCATTCTCACATGCCTTTAACTTCCTTGCTGAAAGATTCTTAAATTAATTCTTCTTTTATTTGAACTCTTCTTTCAGCCTGAGGGTGACATCGAGCAGGCTTGTATGTTTCATGAATCTCTTAAAATCTTTCCAATTATAAAGTAACTGCCTAGATTTATACCCAAAGCAACTTAGTTGATTAAAAGATTATCACTACAAACCCTGTTTATTTAGTTCAGTCTCAAAATTGCAGCATTTGTTCTAAGTATCCTGCAGGCACAAGTACAGCTATCATCAGCAGTAGGTAAAATATTAATAAACATAGATAATATCAGAAGTTATCCATACTTATGATAGAAGAATGAGCATAAAGCAGCATGAAATGTCATTTCAAAATGCTTTCTTTAAGTTGTTTAAATCAGATTGAAAAGATGGGTCTTTCATCATATCTTGTGCAGGGCACCGTATTGACATTGTCACATCACAAAAGACAAAGAATCTCTTGAGATGACACAACTACCTGGAAAATGCTCTAGTATCTACTAAAGCTCCTACTCAAATCTTTGGAAGAAGGTATGGAGTAAGGTGCTTCAAATAAAGTGGACTTTGTACAAAAATAAATATTAATCATCTATATACCCAGATTTTCATTAAATAAAATACTTGATTAGACCACATCTAAATGTACTATACACATCCCTGCCTTCTCAATAGATCATGCTGTATCATTGATCTTTGTCTTTATAACTCTCTCATCATTAAGAACACAAATCTTTTTATACTACAGTATAAAAATTTCTTGGGAGATATAAAGGTTTGAGAACGCCATCTGAGTAATTTATTCAAGGATCACATGAGTGATTACACTGAGGTTCCCCCCAAACTTGAGATTCTATCAGTTAAATAGCCTCTCTCTGACTGCTTCTGCTCCATTCTTTTATTGTGTCTCTATATAAACAAACCTTCAGATATTAGTCCAAAAGTTTTTACTTTAGGTTATCACCTTATGAAAATTAGATCTTTGAGAGTGTCCTACTGATCATAAATTTGGTTCTTCTTACTGCTCTTGGCTCTGTTTCCCACTTGCCTGGAAGCCAAACTCTTCAATAAACATACCTAGAACAATTCATTACTGAATTAGAACTTTTCCCTGAACTTTGGCTGCTTTTGATCTGATGCTAAAATTTGCTTTGCACTGTCCTTACAGCTGTATTTGCATATTTAAATAAGTCAGTAGACAAAAATTCCAAGAGAAGATATGTGGACAGAGGACAGAAGTACTAAAGTATAATTGTTCACCTATGAGATACAATAAGGAGAGATCATTACACATTCTATACATGTATCTAAATATCACATGTGCCCCATAAATATGTACAACGATTATGTATCAATAATATTTATTTTAAATTTTTTAATTAAAAAAATTATTTAGGAAACACTGGTTGGAATGAAGACAAACATAGAGGTTTTTTTAATTGCAAGACCTCTGTCATAGTTCATTTGTGCTGTTGTAACAAAATACCACACACTGATTAATTTATAAATAATAGAAATTTATTTCTCACAGTTTTGAGGTTGGGAGTCCATGATCAAGGTGCTGGCAGGTTCGGTGTCTGGTGAAAGCCCAGTCTTCACTTCCAAGATGGTGTCTTGGTGCTGTGTGCTCTGGAGGGGACTAACACTGTGTCCTCACATGGTGAGGGGACAGAATGACAAAAAGGGACTGAGCTAGTTCCCTCCAGCCCTTTTATAAGTCATTAATCCATTCATGAAGATGGAGTCCTCATGACTTAATCACTTCTCAAAAGGTCCCACCTCCTAATACCACCACATGGGGATTAAGTTTTAACATGAATTTTAGAGTGGACACAAACATTCAAACCATAGCAACATCTCTGAGTCACTAATATGCTAATACACACTGCTTATTTCTAAGAAGAAGAGATAACCCAGGAGTGTGGGCTGGGAAATACTGCTGTTGAAAATGTAGACTCAGTGAAGCTTTTAGAACTGGGAAATGGACATGCATTTTAGGAGATTAATCAATTTATTAAATGTATGTATCAATATATAAAAAAGAGAAAACTCTAATATTCTCTTTTATATATATTATTGTAATTTGCAAATATAGATTTATTTAAATGACTTTTTATTTGATATTGATACTTACAACCCTGTAATTTATTAAAGCAGGGACCATAACTCTTTTACTCATTGGTGCTTTCCAGCGTATAACCCTGTACCTAGCACATAATAGATAGTCAATAAATATTTGCTGGCTAAAAGATTGTATAGAAAACGTCTAGGAACATTGAGCTTTTGTACAGTATTCCTTTTGGCAGTGCTACTCAGAGATGGTAAAGGTCTGAACTAGATTGACTGAATGGTGAAGAAAGGAAAAAAAAGACATAAAATATTTAATATAGAAGGAAAGGAAGCAGCAGATGACTCAAGGTAGAAAATTAAGAGATTTAAAGCACTATTAATTAAAACGAGATATCAAGAAGGAAAGCACAGTGCCTGGTAAGGAGTAGGAGCTTAGTATATTTTCAAGTTCTGCTTGGACAAGTGGAGTTTCATTTAAATTTGGCAGTTCATTAAGCAATAAGAAGCCAAAGTCAGGAATGATGGTTTAAATCAGGAATCATTCATAGAAAGAAGCTCTTTGAAGTCAATAGATGAAAATTCCTGGGCATACTGTGTAGCGAGAGAACAGAAGCATTGCTCTTCTTAAAGAGAGTAACTTGTCTAAAGAAGAACTTAGAAAAATTTAATAAGCTCCCTCTTGGTATTAAGCACTATGAGTTCTTTCTTGTTTTCTTGTTTTGATTGCTGATACGATAACATTAGCATTAAATACCACAAGGAGGTTTGTCTCAATAACAGTCCATTGATCCTGGTGAAGACAAACTGGGTTCCTTATATTGATCACAAATCAAATCATGTACAGCAATTGAAGATTTTCAGATATTGTGATAAGATGAAAACAAACCCATGAAATCTGAGTAGTTCTGAAATGCAGTCATTTCAACAGTCAACAAACAAACAAAGAAGAAAGCCTCAGAGGCTCCACTTGGAGTCCCAGAATCATGACATATATTGTCTAGGTAAGAGGGCTTCAGAGATGTACTTGAAGTTCCATAATGGTTTTAAAGATGCTTTTTGAAATACAATGTGGAGCAAGTTTGGCAGGTTTCCATATCAGTATAGCACATTTAGTGAGGAAAAAGGCTTCTCAGTGAATAAATTAGAAACATTTGTTATTTAAAAAATGCAAGACTGTGCCAAGTATGAGGACAGCCAGAATATTTGTCACAAGAAGTCTTGAAAAGATTGGGCTTTCCTTTATCCTGTTATCTTTCCAGGTATAGAATATTAGGCAAGTAGAACATGGGTGGACATTGATCTAAACTTCTAGAGAATGCAAAGGTATTGAAAGCTGAGTGTTTAGATATTTTTGTTGGTGTTGTTTGAGTGAAATCCTGCAGGCATAATTCTCAAGTAGTTGAAATTCTCTTTGGTTTAAATTATTAGCAGGGAAGGATTTGAAGAATATAGTAAGACAAGTCTTCCATAACTTCATCCAGGTTAGGCCAGGCTAGCAAGCACTACCACTCAAATGCATTTGACTCCGTGGGAGAGTATTGAAAGGGAGACTATTGACTGCACACTGTAGTTGTAGAAAAAGAAAATTTCCCCTTAGGTGTTCAGTTTAGATTCAAAAGAGAAGGGAATCTATGTAGTGTTATGAGAATCCAGAAAAGGATGCTCTATCTTTGATTTCAAGAAATTTACTGGAAGGGCCTTAAGAGAAAGAGATAAATACCTGTTTTCCTTTTGCCTTTTTCAACCCTTTTGAAAACTGAGAATCTAAGAATTCCTCTTTTGGATGTGTGTGGATATGTGATAACACAAGAAATGAGATTGCTAGCAAGTCAAGTCCAAACAATGGGTATGAAGCTAAATATCTCTGATGTATACTGGGCAGTGGCCATGTTTCAGAAGAAAGCACACATTTACTTCTATCATATGGGTAATGTATTTGTGCTTTCTTGGGTACTGTGCTCTACTCAGTTTCTGAAATACTTTCTCTATTCTACCATACTGTATTCCCATCCTTTTGACATTCAAAAAATTCTTTAAGACTGATCACTGGATAAGACAACAATATTATTTCCTTTATAGCTACCTCCTCATCCTGTTTTGTACCTGTAAAGTATTGAAAGCACAAATCACTGTCAAATGAGTATGTATGTATGAGAGAGAGAGAGAGGAAAAAGAAAGAGAGAGAGAGAACTACTAGTAAATTCACATCTTTGTAAATTCTTATATGCTGATCTATATACATCATCAAGGTAATACAAGGTCTGCTAATGGAAAAAAAAATCAATGGCTTTGGGGTAAGGAGGCATGGAATCCAAGGCCAGGTCCACTAATTATTCTGTGTTTGACCTGAGGCACATTACAGACTCACTAAACCTTAATTAGTTTATCATCAAAATGTGGCAAATAATATATAAACTGTCTATTTCTCATGAAACAAACAAGGTAATAGATTGTAAAAGGGCTTGAAATTTTGCAGAGATTATAGAAATAAAAGTAATCACAATCATCTTTAGCTCCCATATTCATTTGCTTACATAGTTAATATTTTAATGCATCTTTTCAAACTAGATACTAAACAAGTTACCAGAAATGTACATTGTGAACAGGCTGGACATGGTCTCTATCTTCACAGACCTTTCAATTTAGTAAACATGACTGATATTGAATAAGTAATTAAAACATGATCAAAGTGAATTGCAGCATATGGTTGTGATGTACCATATAATTTCCAAGAATTATAACTTACCTTGGTGAATAGTAAGAAGATATTCTCTCTATTTAATTTGAATGTTTTTAAAAGGCAAGGTGAATATACCCTTTTGCTCTATGCAGAAGCAACCACAGTTCTGAAGACTCTAGTATAAGAGATACCATGTAATCTTAGAAATGCAAAAGAAGCCATGAGTACAACAAGCACAGAAAGCAATGAGAAGAATGGTACCTGGCCAGGCTGGGCAGGGGCCTGAGTGTGAGTGTAGAAGGCAAGAGTCAGACAATGGGACCATATCACACTTGTTAGGTCATACTAAAAGTTTTGGACTTTGCCTTGAGGACAGAGAGGAATCATTGAAGTATTTGCAGCAAGAGGGTGATATAATATATTTGTGTTTTCAAAAGTTCATCCAGCTGCACCATGAAGGGAGAACAATAAAAAGATAGACACGGGAATAAATGTAAGAGATAATAGATTGAAGTAGATCAATGGGCAGTTGAGATGAAGAAAAACAGGCTTGACTCAGGAAATATGTAAGTTATGTGTGGTTAAGACTTGGTGATTGTTAAATACGGAAAGTGAGAGAATTGGAGGAATCAAAAATGATGCCAAGATTTCTGTCTTGAGAAAGTAGGTGAATGATATTGCTGTTCCCTGAGATTGGGAACACAGTAGGAGCACGTTTGCGTAGAATGGAAATTGCTAACACTTAGTGTACTCTTAAAATTTGAAGATGCAATTTTCAGTGTTTTGTGTGTACTTTATTATTTTACAGATGAAGAAATTGATAGAGGTAAAATAATGTGCCCCGGGTCATACAGCCAGGCAGTTGGCTCCAGAGTCCAAGCTCTTGACAATGATGATGTGCTACCTACCTCTCAAGAGCATCACTTCAATTATGAACATGCTATGTTTGAGATGCCTATAAAACATAAAGTAGAAATGACGAGGGATATAAATCTGAGTTAGACATAAAAATTTTTTGCAGCCATCCACTTACCATTTAACTTATGTTAAATGAAGTGAGAGTTGGGAAAGGTGAAAAAGATTATAAAGAAAAAGAGCACACAATTAGAAGAGCAACAGGCCTAGGGGAAAACTCTAACACTGTAAATCTCAGTGTCTGGGTGGAGAAAGTGACACCTCCTCAAAATACTGAAAGGGAGGAACCAAAGCGGAAAGATAAATGTCAGCAGAGTATGATGTCAGGGGAGCCAAAGAAAAGAGTGTTTCCAAAAGGAGGATGTAGTTCTGTGCCCAGGACTATGCAGAACTACTTGCTCATAGGTCAACTAAAAAGGGATTAAAAGGATGAGTGGGATTAAAATAAAAGCTTTCTTTAAACATGGAAGTTAATCTCCCACCTTCCTGATTTACCTATTCTTATAATCAAGACTTCACTAAGCTAAAAGGAATTTTAAAATATATATACTTGCAAGGATAGAGAAAATAGAAGAGAAGACATAGGCAGATAAGGAACTTCAGCGAAAATTTAGAAGACAGGGAAAGAAGATGCAGTTTATATACATACACGTTGCAAAGTATATGCTACATTAGCTACACTGTAGCTATAATTGTAGCTACATTGTAAAGTAGCTAAAAGAGATATGAAAATTGATTTACACCACAGACCTCTGTAGAATCTTGGAGACATCAGGTACCAGGCAAGAAACTGAACAGACTTGGTGTTAATACTACAAAAATTGAAAGTCTTCATATATATGGTAACATGGCTGTACACCAGGCTGAAGATCAGAATATTCTTCTCCAGAATATTCTTTGGCTTGTTGCCAGATCGTCTTGCAATAAAACATACCATGTATGCAAAGCTTCCAATTAGCATTTAAGAGCATCACTCTTCAATATTGGAGGACAATCTGGGATCACCAGATATTTGAGGAAAACCTCTACCATGAAAGATGAAGATCAAAAGAAACAAACAGAAAATAGAACTCAAAAATAACACAGCGACCAGGGGAGAAAAGACCAAAAGTCTACATTTAATATCTTCTGAGAGAAAGGAAAATGATATGCAACCTGAAACACAAATAGGATATTATAAAAAAGAATATTCAGGAAACAACACATAACTCTTGCAAGTAAAAATATTCTATTACATAAAAGATAATTTAGTACATGGATTAATAAGATAAAGTTGAGAAAATCTCCCAGAATATAGAATAAAAGGACAAAAACATGGAATTTCTATGAGAGAAAATAATTGAATTATAGCATAAGTCGAAGAGACAGGTCCTTCATCCAGCTAATAGAAATTGCAGAAAAGAGAAAATGTTTATAAAATGAAGAAGTAGAAATTATAAATTAAATAATAACAGAAAATTTAACAGAATTTCAGGATAAGTGTTTCCAGAGTGAAAGGGCCCATCAGCACCCAGTGTGATGGGTAAAAAAGCAAACCAAAACAGATTGTCATGAATTTTTAAGACTGAGGATAAAATAAAATTCTAAAATTTTCAGCTGGAGAAAAATATAGGTGCAAAACAGGATTTTGAATAAGAATGGAACTGGGTTTCCTTAGAAACTAGAAAATATAATAAATAAAAAGTGCCTTCAAATTTATAAAGAAAAAGTATTTCTAACCTAGAGGTCTATATCCAGCCAAACTTTCAGTCATTTGTGGGTAAAATAAAGCTAGCTTTAGACATGCAAAGCCTCAAAAAATGTACCTACCATAATCCATTCTCAGTAAGTGAATGGACATTATATTCCACCAAACTGAAGGAATAAATCTGGAAATAAAAAGATATGGCATCCAGAAAATAGTAAATATAACACAGAAAACAAATGCAAAATTCATAGAATGATGATGAAGAGACATTCCAGGATTACAGCTAGAAAAGCAAGGAGCAAGAAGAAGTGGCATTCCCAAAAGATTACTCTGGAATGGGGCAGGAGAGAGGAGTCAAGAAGTAGCACTACAATCAAGTTACTTAGAAATTTAGGGGAAAATACCTCTAAAAAGTGAAAATTGGAGCGTAAATCAGGAATGGAAGGTGCTGTGATTGAGAGCTCATCCACCAACTAGATAACAAAGTCATTAATGAAAGAAAGGAATGTTCAAGAGATTGGTAAATGAATGGTATGATAAAGAGTAGAGAGATGTTACTACTAGGGAAGGGGATCATCAACTGAGTAGGGGTTTTACAGGATGAGAGAGGAGTAATAGTATTTAGAGAACAAGGGAGAGGAGAATCCCACCTGCCAATGCAGAAGCTGGTTAATCAGCAGGAGATGTGAGAAAATCAGCACGCTCTACTTTTAAAGGCTATAAGATAGATAAATGACCTCAGGAGAGAACCAACTTTTAGTTGAGTCTATGAGAAGGGGAGGAAGAAGCATTCAGTGAAGGGGCTGAGGCTCAATGAAGATGGTGATCATGGTATAAGGCACAATCTAAGAGTTCAGAGGGAGCAAAGGAGAGGGAAGTTGGGCCAGGGGAATAGTTCAGCACACTGTGAAATGAGCGAAGAAATAGAAAAGATGACTGGAAGAGCTTGGATTTGTGACTAATGGAAAGGAAAGCAATCATAAGTAAATTAAATTTTCAAAGTTTTGGTGGACAGTGGACACTGACCAAATGGTTCAGGTGCAGGCCTGAGCATTCTTTTTTTCCTCTTGGTTCATAATAAAAACATGTGGTAGCAGCAACAAATAGACATCAAGAAATAGCCACATGATCCACTACAAAAGGATGAGTGAGAGACTTTGGGCAACAAGAAACATGAGCAATTGATTCACTACTCCTCTGTGTGTCACAGAGGCAGATGGGATGTATGCCTTGGGTCAGCTCTATGACATCACTGCTGTGGGGTCAATGTGACTACTAGTTACGCAAATTAAAAACCTGGGAATCTTTCAAGACACCTCCTTCTCCCCTACAGCCTCCCATTCCACTTCGCATTTAATTTATCACCAACTTTTTGCATTCTTCTTCTTAAATATCTTCCCAATCCTTCAATTCTTTTTATCCTCATTGCTACTGCCATAGTGTAAGCTATCATCACTTACCTTTACAACTGCAATTATCTCAGCAAACATTCACTAGCTTCCTAATGTATGTCAGATATTTGCTAGGTGCATTTATTGGATGCCTAACATGTGCTAGATCCCAGATCGAGGCATTGAAAGGCACCAATCCTATAATCAAAAATTTCGAGTAATATCAACTAAAATGATAGTTACAAAATCTTGCAATTCTGGCTCCAAGAAATGAGAAGTATACAAGTTTGAGAGACAGAAAGTAATAGAGAAGAAAGGTCATCTTTTTTAATGTTTTTGGTTAGCCTTCTACACATTACCATGTGCAAACAACCACCTATAAGTGCTTACTCATGACTTGTCCCCAGAATATCCTTTTATTAATTTCAGAAGTTAAAGGAAGAATAAGGATGGCTTGGGGCTGAACTTTCAACACCTCTTAATTGCCTCAAAATTTTACTTACTCTGAGCAATTTAAAAAACAAAATGCTAAATTGTTTTTTATAAACCATTACTAATTTCTGTTTCAGCAAAAAATTTATGTTGCTAGGTAAAAGTAAATAAACAAATTAAGTACAAATTTTAAATTCATGTTCTTTAAATACTAATTCTGTAGTTGGCAGACTGTACTGTATTCTGTGAATTTAAGGATAAGTAAGACGAGATATCCTCAAGAACTTGCTTAATACATGGGGAAATAGCATACACAATTAGAAAGCAATGTGCTCTGGGAACCCAGAGGAAGATGCTATTCATTCTTCCTGGGAAGACATTCACAGAGATAGTGACCTTTCAGTTAGAGTAAGAAATTTTTCAAGCAAATGTTTTTCACTAGCTGATGGTGATTTGGAGGAGAGTCCCAAACATATTTATTTATTCATTTGTCTATTCTACAGTTGTTACTGAATTTCTACTGTGTCAAGCAGCAAGATAAATACGAAGATGCATAAGACAGTCCCAGCCCACAAGAGGCTTATAGTCTATGACATAAAAAATAATAGACTGAATTAAATATTAAAGGTGCCGTAATACAAGTCTGTGCAAGATTTCATGACATTTGGTCAGTTTAACCTAGAGGAATAAGAAAAAAAAGATGTGTTGGGAATGTCACAGGAATTTCTACCCTGAGTACAAGTTATTTTCTCCCATCAAAATCACAGGATCCATAAAGATAGACTCCCCCATTCAGAAGTGAATAACCAATCAAGTTGTAATCTGTAGCTCTAGTAGAATTTAAACTCCATGAAAACAGGGTCTTTGTTCATGCATCACTCTAGCCCCAGTACCTAGATCAGTGCCTTGAACATTGTGGTTATTAAATAAGTATCTTTTCAATGATGGAATGAATTTATGAGTTTAAAAGAGGACACTATTAACTTTGGAGATGAGACCTGAATATTTTTACAGAAATGAGAGACATGTCTTTTCCAACAAATTCTAAGTATTTCTGTTCTACACTATAATTTTTGTAAACTCCAAAACACATTATAGATCCGTTTCAAGTGAGAGTGTAAGCATGATGGTAGCATTGAACTGAGTCAGGGTTGTATTCTGTCCCAATTCTGTCATTCCAAAGCTGTGTGGTAATGGAAAGTCCCTTAACCTCTCTGAGTCCATTTTTTAATTTGTTAACCTATCTCACAAACCTTTTAGGGTTGCTTAAGAATTCAATGATATAATACACGTGTGTGTCCTAATAAGGTTTAAAGCATTATAGGATTATAAAGTATATACCTAAATTAATATTCTAAGCTTTAAATATTATAAGAATGCCTGAAAAATGCAATTAAGGTTTTTTTTTCTTTCTGTTTTTCTCCAGTGCAGTGCCTGGAGATGACCACCAAACGGAAAATCATCGGCCGTCTCGTGCCATGCCGATGTTTCCGAGGTGAAGAAGAAATCATCTCAGTTTTAGATTACTCCCACTGCAGTCTTCAGCAGGTGCCAAAGGAGGTCTTTAACTTTGAACGGACATTAGAGGAGCTTTATCTAGATGCCAATCAAATTGAAGAACTACCCAAGGTAATTTTTGAAAACCTAAAATATATACTGTAAATGAGTATTTCATAATTTTCAAAGACTTAGCATAATAGTAATGTTAATTATATACTTCTGTCTGGGTAATTGACAAATCATTGAAAGTGCTATAACTTCCCCCAATATTTTCATTACCTTCTAATACCACTCCATTTGTAATCTCTTGTGATATATTAATAAACAATTGAACTCCATGGAAATCATCATTTTATGGATTATGCCTTGTTATTTTCACTTAAAATGGTCTCCATTGGAGGGTTGAGATCCATAGTTTATGTTTAGAAAAGAAAGGAAAAATATGACACTGTCTATTACAGAACTGAAAATTTGTATGTTGGACATTAAGGTGACGTTATTTTAAAACCTTGAATTATATGTTCTAAGTCTGAAAAATGCTTTCACATACAGTAATACTATTATGAAAAACATGTTTTCTGTTCCTGGATTTAAATAGTTGATTATTACAAACATCACTCAATATATATGTGGCATATAGTTAGTAAAAATAGTTTAGTAAAACTTTTAATTATCCAATGTCACATGCATGAACACACACACACACACACGGCCATTATAACATCGTTCTATGCAAAGCAAACCAGGTCTCTTGTGACCTCATTCTCCATTGCAGAAAAGATTAGGTAATAAGAGATTAGTTTAGAGCAGACCAAGACCACACAGCAGAGAGGTTCAAAATCTAAACCAGTGGATCCTAATAGTCACCTAAGTAGGTGATTCAGATTAAATAGTTGGTGTGTCATTTACTTGTGAAGGATTTATATATCTGAAAGGGAAAAAATTGTCCTGCATTCCGTTTCCATTGTTTATGCTAAAAAATACATGTATTAAATGTCCAGTAACCAAAAAAAGAATCTTCCACCATAAAAACTGGAACTGCATTATCAGTATCTGAGATTTCAATGTACTGATCAAAGCAAAATATGAATAATTGGTTTCATTTACGATTATGAATTATGATGTTTGCATATTAACATTTCAAAGTTAGGAACTATGTAATGTGTACTTCAAAAACAATAGTCTTTATTTTTGACAACCTGTGTATATAGTATCATCTGGGATCTTTCCTCGGGAGAGCTAAGTTAGGCCTAAAAAAATTGTTGGTCACATGGATTAGCTCCAGGATTGCACATCGAGTAGAGGCTGGTCTGAAATGGACTGTCTCTTCTACCAGAGGAGAAGCTACGTAAGGGCATGGATGGCAACCTTATTCCTCCTCAACTCCCTGTACACAGGCATGCATGGTGACTTTTACCTAATGGATACCGAGTCTCTGTTGTTCCTGACTGGTAGAATAATACAGAGAACTTCATGTGCTATAAGACTTAATTGGCAAAAGTATATGAGGTTTAAAAAGTCATAAATTTGGTATTTCATTCTAATTCAGAAAAATAAGCACAAGTTTTGTTTGTTTTTAGGTCAGGCCAATCTAGGATTGCCAGATAAAATAAAGGACACCTGGTCAAATTTGAATTTTAAATTAAAAAACTGACAATTTTTGTTTAATTATGTCCCAAATATTGCATGGGATCCATTTAGTAGTTTTTTATTTACATGAAATTCAAAGTTAACTGGGCATCCTGTATTTTTATTTGCTAAATCTGGCAACCCTAGGCCAATCTAGTTATTTAAAATCTTTTTCTAGATCCATTCAAAAGATCCTGAAAGATAAACAGTAAAAACAGGTTAATTTATCAAGCAAGTATTTATTTAATATCTACTCTGCCTCATAGAACTTGAGGCTTTAGTACAAGAGAAATAAATCTCAATCCCTGCTCTTCAGGATCTGACAGCCTAAGTATAGAAAAGAACTGAAGCATGAGGGGTGAGTGCTCAGTTATGTAATCAGAGCCAAAGAACCAAATACTATTGTGGAACTTATGTGTGGAGAGGGTTCCATTCCTAGAGAGGTGAAGGAAGGACTTGACCAAAAAGCACAGGTGCAAAATTTAAGATGAATGGGGGGAGAGCAGAGTTGTAAAGAGTTTGGAACTGCAATTGCGTGTGGGTAAATTCAACAAGATGTGGGGAGAGTAGGGCAGATCCAGATTTTGAAAAGTCTTGAAAGTCACATTGCATTGTTTGGCTTAATACATTAGTAAGATAACGCCATTGGAGAGTGTTATACATCAAGCAACTCACTAGAAACTTAAGTAGGCTCGGAAGAGAAATATTAAGATATTTTGTCTATTTAGTTAGTTAAAACAATGGCCTAACAATAAATAAAAATATAAGTGTACCAAAGACTTAATATACTTTACCAATATATTAGAATTAAAAATAAATTATCTTTTATCATTGCCATTATTTATATATTTCAAAGATTTTTCACATGATGTTAAGGTTTCTGTGAGTTCCCAGATTCAATTTTGTTACTTTCATAAAACTTCCCTGTGAGTTAGTTTCTTCTAAAGTATATGATGTATTGAGATATGATTTAAATGATCTGACATTGGGATATGATCATTATAGTACATGGATATATTTGTGCATTATAAGAAAAAATAGGAAATTAAAAATCAAAAGGAATGATGATGTATCAACTAGAGTTCATTATGTGTGTTTCAAGTAATGGAAAACCCAATCCAAATGGACTTTAGAAAGAAGTGGCTTGATTGGCTCACATAAGTGGAAGGTCCATCTCAGGACAGGATCCAGAATTGATTTGTTTCTATATACCTTGTGGGGGACCACCTTTGTTGTGTGGCCAGCCTCTCTCAGTGGCAAAATGGCTGCAAGAGTTCTAGAGTTCACTTCCACAACATCCCAAAAGAGAAACCTGAAACACTCTTTCTGAGAAGGACAAAAAAGTGTCTCCCCTAGAATGCCTCAACACTTGTCCTTAGATCTCACTGGCCTTAATTGTGTCACAGATCCAGTTCATTTGTTATTTGATTACAGAATAGGCTATTATGCAAGAAAAATGGGATTGCCCTGATTGGGCTTAATAATGATGGGTCACCTCTGTGGAACTGTGACTGCTGGCAACAATGTAAGGGGTAGGTGTAGAAGAGCTGTTGGGGAGATTACCACAATGTGCACTATAAACAAACTGCTATAAAATGATTGTTTCACGAGGAAAAGTTGCTTTAAATCAAAGACTGTGAGTGTAGTTTTTAATGACCTGTAAGCAAAGCATTGAGATCTTTGAGGATTTGGATCTTTAAAGTTAGATTAAAGTGTTTTTGTTTGCCATCTTATTTTACAGTTTTCTTTGTATTCCTCTTGTATTATTCTATTGCAATTTCAGATTGGTTGGGCAATATAATAGCCATTTTTATTCTTGATATTATAATATCATAAGAATTTTCTTTTATATATGTTTCTATTCTTTGCTTTCTGGTATTTTATACAGAGAATATTCTAGGTGGTCATGAATCTCTACTATAAAATGTTATACAAGTACAGAACAAAAAGTCGAGGTAATGGCACTAGGAAAGATATGTCAAGAGTGTGTCAGAAAAGATGCAAAAATAGATATGAAAGAACAGGAAGTATTTTGATTAGGAATAGTTCAATCTGTGTGTCTTAATTTTCACTAGTAGAAGGTAAAAATACAAAATGAGATGCCTTTCACACAGTGATAGAAACCCACACAGCTTATAATTTAGTACTGTTTTGCTTGTTATTTTGAATTAGGAACTTAAAATTACAGACAGAATAATAGACCATAACAGGTGCATATTATATATGAAGTAGTGTGGGAAGGCAAATGTGAAAAAAAGCAACAAAGAGAAAAACTGCACAGAAACTTCTTGAAACTGAAGAAGAACTTTTAAAAAGAGAATATAAATAATTTTGGAAAAGCCAACATGTGACCAAAACTGAAAGACATGGTGAGCAAATTTGTTAGATGAAGTCAATTTAACCATATGTAAAAGAGAACGGGATTGAATTTAGAGCACCATACTTTCAAAGCTTTCTCTACTTAAAAGTTTACAATCTACTCTACAGATACTTTAGGGGTTAAGAACCTGAGCTTTCAATCCAAACAAACGTGGCATTAGATCCTATCACTGCTATTTGGTTGAGAAAGTATTTTATTTTCTGGAAACCTCAATTTCTTCGTTAGCAAAAGTGGGGAAGTAACAGTACCACCTCCAGTGGGTAGACAGATGATTGATAGATAGATGATGATAGATAGAGTATTGGGTGAGATAATGGCATGTGGAATACCTGGAATAGAAAAATATTCACTAATTGGTATTTATTATTCTCCTATCACAGCTGAAGTAAGATTTCCATGTTAATTACTTTGAATCAAACAAAAGTAAGATTTTATAACATCTCAGGATAGTTCTAGGTGTTGATTATTCAGCACGAAATATCATGGCATGACTTTATCTCTATTTTGAATCTCCGAAAACATCTTCTAGGAAAAACATTCCCCTGCCCATAAAAGGTGATAGGTTTCCAACCCTACACAGTTATGCCAACACATTTGTGATAATACTACTAATTCCCCAGAGAATTTCCTTGACTCACAGAATGACAATATTATATAATTTTGAGTAGATGCAACCTTGGGGATTATTTAATTTGGCCCTCATTTATTACTAAGTATATCCAGAATGGAAAAGTTAATTGACTTTCCTTAGGCCACATGGCATGTTACACTCCTATCCAAAATTATTACCAAAGACTATGTATTACTCAGGAAAGGAGAGGTTATGATATAGTAAAAACAAATCAAAATCTCAGTGGATAACTGAGCAGAAATTTTTCTTTGTGTCCCATGAGTGTTGGCAAGGACCACTGCTCTTCAGGAGCCCATACATAATAAGTCTAACTTTCTACTCAATGCAGAAAAGTCTACTTATTATTTCTCTTGCAACAGTCATCCAATCTCTTCATGACCATTTCTATTACTGGGAAAAATCACTAACTTAAGAGGTAGGCTATTATATTACTGGAGAGTATTACTGGAGAGTTGTAGTTCTTAGAAAGTTGTTCCATTTGTCAATGATGTTTTCCTACATCCATCCATCTATCCACCCATCCAACACTTGACTAGGAGTTCAGGGTGATACAAAGATTATTAAGGCATGCTTTCCCTGGATAAGGAACTATGCTTCCATAATTACTGCCTTTATCCTTCAGATATTTTAAAGAAATCCATGTACTTTGCCTTAGAGTTCTCTTTTCTAAGATAAGCTTCCAAGTATTATTCACCTTTTTTTTTTTTTTATTTCAGCTTATTATGGGGGTAAAAAGTTCAGGTTATATATATTGCCCATGTACTGCCCATCCCCCCAAGTCAGAGCTTCAAGCATGTCCATTCCCCAGACAGTGCGCATTGCACTCATCATGTAGTTATACCCCATCCCCTGCCCCCACCCCTATCCCCCCGAGTCAGCACATTCAAGCGTGACCATTCCCCAGACAGTGCGCAATGCACTCATCATGTAGGATGCACCCATCCCCTCCCCCCACCCCCCACCTCAGTCTGATACCCAATTGATGTCATTCCCAAATGTGCATTTAGGTGATGATAAGGGAAAACAATTTGCTGGTGAGTACATGTGGTGCTTGTTTTTCCATTCTTGGGATACTTCACTTAATAGAATGGGTTCCAACTCTCTCCAGGAGAACAAAAGGGATTCTATATCACCGTTATTTCTTATAGCTGAGTAATACTCCATGGTATACATATACCACAATTTACTAATCCATTCATGAATTGATGGGCATTTGGGTTGTTTCCACATCTTTGCAATTGTGAATTGTGCTGGTATAAACATTCGGGTACAGGTGTCTTTGTCAGACAGAATGACTTTTGTTCCTTTGGGTATATGCCCAATAATGGGATTGCTGGATCGAATGGTAGGTCTACTTGAATCTGTTTAAGGAATCTCCATAATGCTTTCCACAGGAGTTGCACTAGTTTGCAGTCCCACCAGCAGTGTATGAGTGTTCCTGTCTCTCCGCATCCAGGCCAACGTGTTGTTTTGGGACTTTTTGATAAAGGCCGTTCTCACTGGAGTTAAGTGATCTCTCATTGTGGTTTTGATTTGCATTTCCCTGATGATTAGGGATGTTGAGCATTTTTCATATGTTTGTTAGCCATTCTCATATCTTCTTTTGAAACATTTCTATTCATGTCGTTTGCCCACTTTTTGATAGGGTTGTTTGATTTTTTCTTGCTGATTTTCCTGACAAAGCAGACAAAAACATACTCTGGGGACAAGAATCCTTATTCAATAAATGGTGCTGGGAAAATTGGATAGCCACATACAGAAGACTGAAACAGGACCCACAGCTTTCACCTCTCACAAAAATCAAATCACGGTGGATAACAGACTTAAACCTTAGGTGTGAAACGATTAGAATTCTAGAAGAAAATGTAGGAAAAACTCTTACAGACATTGGCCTAGGCAAAGAATTTATGAAGAAGACCCCTAAGGCAATCACAGCAACAACAAAAATAAATGAACGGGACCTGATTAAATTAAAAAGCTTCTGCACAGC
Source organism: Eulemur rufifrons (assembly GCF_041146395.1). NCBI lineage: Eukaryota > Metazoa > Chordata > Mammalia > Primates > Lemuridae > Eulemur > Eulemur rufifrons. The sequence goes on from NC_090990.1 coordinate 53,396,380, forward strand.
CAAAGAAACAGTCACGAGAATAAACAGACAACCTACAGAATGGGAAAAAATTTTCTCATACTTCACCTTTTTTCAAAGATATGTTTTCTAGACTGTTAACTATCTTGATTATTTTCCTCTGGACACAGTCTAGTTATTAGCTTGCTTTTATATGTTGATTTATCAAATAAAACTATCCAGGTGGAAGTATCTAACAAAGGAGTAACAAAATATAATGGAACTCAAAAGAGAGATCTGAGTTGATATGAATATTTAACAGTCTTCCCCTTACAAGTAAGAGTTAAAACCAAAAGATAAAAAAAATACCCTTGCAGAGAAAGGAAAAAGACAATTGCAGAGAAACAAATATTAAACCTTGAAAAGTAAAATGATAGTACAAACACTGCTGGAACTTGCCTAGGAGTTATTAATATTTTTGTTTCCCCCAGAAGTCATGGCAACTTTGTATACAGGGGTAAAATTGGAAAATTTTATTGTGCTCATGAAGCCAAAAACCTCTGCATGGATGAGAGAAATATACCATCTCAATTGATTTTGATCTAGGTTTCTATTGCTTACAAAACCTATTTGCTCTAATGAACAGAACAAAAGGAGATAGCAACTTACTGTGTAGCACTTTCAAAGCTAATTCTAGATATTTCCAATCTTCCAAGGCATTTGAGATTTAAGGTCTTGAGCATTTCACTTGTAGAAACCAAAAATTAGCTATTTTATATATGAGGGAAGTGAGGGTCTAGCTTCCTTTTAGAGTACCATAAAACACTCAGAATGGGAACAAAATTGGTGAGATGTAGGGAAGTCAGAAATATATTTAAAAATAATTAGCAGGAAAACCAAAGAAAGAAATACTAATTTGAATATTAAGCTATGTAATCTTAAAATGCTCATTTTCTGGAGGCACATTGATGGTGTCTACATTTGAGGCTAGTGGTACCTTGGCAGGACTCAGATCACTAGATCACAGATGTCAAAATCCAGCACAATGTGGGAACTGACATTCTCTTTCTTTTGCTAAGTAAACATTTTAAAATTCTCATATATTACTTTTATTATTTTATTGTAAAAAGAATACTTTAACAGCCAAATGTGGACAACACTTATAATCACAGAATCAATGTTATCCCTTCACCAGAAAAGATAGGCAGTCAGTGTACACTCTGGTTTTTCTACATAGAAGTTTTATTGGGATGTAATTGATATATCCTCATATTCATTTTTATAAATTCAGTTGTTATATTCAGAGTTACGTAATCACCACCACTGTCTAATTCTAGAACATTTTCGTCACCCCCTGGAATAAACCACATTCCCTGCTTTGGCTGGCCCCTGGCAATTTCTTTTCCATACATTTGCCTATTCCAGAAATTTCATATAAACAGAATCATACAGCATGAGGCCTTTTGTGACTGGCTTCTTCACTGGGCGTAATGTTTTCAAGGTTCATGCATGTTGTAACATGTATCAGTACTTCATTCCTTTTTATTGCCGAATAATTTTCCTTTGTATGTATACACCATATACCAATTTTTAAAAAATAGAATATGACACTTTTTTGTAATGCAGAAAAAATTATTTTAAAATGTTACTTTTCTATAACACATATGTGTAATTGTTTTCTTAATACAAGTCCATCAATTTGGGGCTTTATAGTCTATAGGGTGCATGAAGCTGAGCTTCAGTACCTCACTTCTTCCAGTATTTTGTTTTAATTAAGCAATTGTTGAAATTCAATGTCATAAAAGTATACATTAAAAATGAAAGTATATTTTTTACAATATTCTATTCAGTATAAAATATTGTATGTAAACTGAAAGATATCAGAAAAAGCAGCCTCCATTGTTTCTCCTAGGAAAAACACAGACATAGGGAAGCCAGGGCCAGGCAAGGGCTGCAGGAAAGCAGTTGCATGGTGCTCACTACTCCGTATTGGCCCCTCATGCTGGCTGTGTAGCTGGAACATTGATCATCCGATATCAAGCAGTCAGAGATTTATCAAAAAGGGATGTTTTAGACTGGTGAAAATTTTGTCATGAGCTGGCTCCAGCCAGCAGCCCACGAAGTAGCAGAAATCCTCACTAACTCTTCAGAATATGAATGAATGACAAAAATGCGCCTGAATCATAACAGCAGCCAGCAAGTACAATAGAGCTCTGAGTTAATGACCAGCAAATGGGCTATGACTGCTGTGTTGGAGCTGTTTGGGCCAAGCCTACATGAAAATACCAAAAGAACTTTTTCCTCAGAGACTTTGCCTTTGGTCTTTCCTCTGCCAGGCTTGCTCTTCCGAGTGGCTTGCTCCTTTCTTTCTTTTTTTCTCTTTCTTTTTTTCTTTCTTTCTTTTTTTTTTTTTTTTAGTTTTTAATTTATTTCAGCTTATTATGGGGGTACAAAAGTTCAGGTTATTCAGGTTATATATATTGCCTATGCCCCCTCCATCCCCCCAAGTCAGAGCTTCAAGCGTGTCTATTCCCCAGACAGTGCGCATCGCACCCATCATGTAGGTATGCACCCATCCCCTCCCCCCATCCCCATCCCCCCGAGTCAGAACTTCAAACGTGTCCATTCCCCAGACAGTGCACATCGCACTCATCATGTAGGTATACATCCATCCCCTCCCCCTACCCCCCCACCTCTGTCCAATACTCAATTGGTGTTATTCCCAGATGTGCACTTAGGTGATGATCAGGGAAACCAATTTGCTGGTGAGTACATGTGGTGCTTATTTTTCCATTCTTGGGATACTTCACTTAGTATAATGGGTTCCAACTCTCTCCAGGAGAACAAAAGAGATTCTATATTACCGTTATTTCTTATGGCTGAGTAATACTCCATGGTATACATATACCACATTTTACTAATCCACTCATGAATTCTTGGGCATTTGGGTTGTTTCCACATCTTTAGAATTGTGAATTGTGCTGCTATAAACATTCGGGTGCAGGTATCTTTGTCATAGAATGTCTTTTGTTCTTTTGGGTAGATGCTCAATAATGGGATTGCTGGATTGAATGGTAGGTCTACTTGAATCTGTTTAGGGTATCTCCATATTGCTTTCCACAGGGGTTGCACTAGTTTGCAGTCCCACCAGCAGTGTATGAGTTTTCCTGTCTCTTCGCATCCTTCAAGTCTCTGCTCAAACACGGGAAAAGCTTTCCCCCATTATCTTATACAAAATATCAATACCCACCACCACCACCGCTTATTTACCCCCAACAAAATTTAAGGCTTCATTGTGTCTCTAGGAGATACCCAATGTAATTCAATTGCGTTAACCAGTATTAAGATACTGCCTAAATACTTTATCACTGGTATAAAATATCAGCATAAATAGCTCCCTCTGATATACTGGCCATTATTTTACAAGGAATAAGACCTTTGACAATGGCCAGAGGTGAGGAAGAAAGGAAAACATTGTTGCATATCTGCATATGCATAACACACAGAAAATAAATCTCTCATTTAATAGATTTTTAATTTTTGGTACTAATCCTGGGATATGGGGTGACATGAGATAATATTTGTGGCTTCTCCATAATCCACCACCTAACAGCACATTCTTTGCATTTTTTTCCTCCTCTCAATCTCTGAGTAATTTATCCATATAAATTAGAGCTACCACATAATGTTTCCTTAAATAAAGGAATGTGCCCTCTGACTCTAGGAACAGTCAAAGGCGGGACGTCATGGAATGTGCTTTTATATGTTTGTGGGTATTTGGTGGAATAAGTCCTCTAAAATGTTTTCCAAACTTTATGTTTAGTGATTCACTAGTTTGAGCTTCTTTTTAAATGGACAAAAATGACTGATAATCGAAAGAAGCATTCTGACAGAGTAGTGACTGTAGTCACTGGTTACTATCACAGATATACTACAGCACAATGTAAAGAATTCTGGTGAGAGAGGACCTACGCTTAACACAAGCTCTGCCACTCATCAGTCATGTAACTTCAGATATCTTGTTTAACTCCTTTGAACCTTAGCATCATCTTTCGCAGTAGATGCCCATCTAAATTTCTTCCTGTCCATCTCCTCCTGTTGTGTGTGGCAAGGCTCAAATAATATAGAGTGTACAAAAGCACTTTAAAAACAGCAAAGTAATCTACAGGTTGAGCATCCTAATCTGCCATGATGCCACACTTGAAAAATCCCACACCTGACCTTATATGACGGGTCACGGTCAAAACACAGTCAAAAATGCAGTCAAAACACAGTCAAAATTCCGTCAAAACTTTGTGCACAAAATTATTCTAAAATATTATTTAAAATTACCTTTCAGGCTACTATGTATAAGGTATATATGAAGTATAAATGAATTTTGTGTTTGGACTTGGATCCCATCCCCAAGATATCTCATTATGTATATTCAAATATTCCAAAGTCAAAAAAAATTCAAAATCCCAAACACTTCTGGTCCCAAGTGTTTTGGATAAGGGATACTCAATTTGTAAAACTCTTGAGTTAAGAGAAATGGCTTATTTTAATAAGAAAGGAAATTTTTTTAATGAAGTTGATTTGTTTATTTAAAATAAAGACAAATATAGCACTATAATAACAAAACAAAACAAACAAACAATTTAGTTGGCTAACAAGTTGCTACAGATTTGCTGCTTAATATGGGTTTACAGTTGTCAGTCAGGTTTTTTTTTATTGTGGGCCACAAAAACCAACTGACCATTTTAGGTAAAGATGAATATTTATTGGAAATATATCCACGGTCATAAAATTAATAGGATCCTAAAGAACTTTACATGGAAAAAAGACAGGAACCAAGAGAGCTCTAGATTGCTGCTCAGAATTCACAGCACAGTGACAGTCTGCTGCTCTTGTAAAGATGGCAACCTCCAAAGACTCCCATGTAGCCATGACAGTTGTTCAAGATTCAAATTCCAGCTGCCTCCCCCAAATGATATGCAAAGAAAGATGCTGTTAAAAGGAAGGTCAAGGTTCTAATGGGATAGAGGGAATGGATGTCAGACGAGCAAAAAAAAATTGTCCTCCAATATTCTACATAGTGTAGATCTTCAATGTTCTTGATTCTTCTTTTCATTCACTGATATTTGCAACTTAAAATATGCTAGTCCAAGACCGTTTTTCTTAGACCTTTCAATAAAATTATTTGAAATCAAGGACACTTGCTTATTTTGTGAGAGGTCTAATGAGATCAAAGAAGCCACAGAAGAAAGCTTTTGGAGGTGACAAAGTTTGAAATGCTATTTCATAGTTGCGATTTTAGTTTATCAAAACTTGAATAATCACTGATTATTTTATTCTTTTCTTCTAAAAAGGAGTCTTTTTGAAATGAAAGAAACTACTATATCACTGTAATTGCTGCTTAAACAATTGTCATGATTGGGAAATATGAACTGTTTTGCTCTAGATTTAACATGGCCTAAATTTGCAAATGCAGAATAAAAACATTGCTACTTGTTTAATAAAGTTGTCTCATTTTAAAATTTCATGTTAATAATAATTCCCATAGGTGTTTGTCTTTTATAAACATGGAATTGTCCATAATCTTGGCATTTTATATAAGCAGCCCCACAGATACCTATGGGGGGCTCTTCTTAGATTCTGGGTATAAGTAAAGGTGAAAAAATGACCTTTTCAACTCTCTCACACCCTCACAGATTTCTAGGATTCATTATTCTGTCCTCCAGTGCCAAAAGTATAGAATTTTTCTGAATATATAAAACCATATCCAGAATAAAACTATCTCATATATATGCATAAGTGATACATAAATAATCAAAGTTTGACTCTTTAAATCTCTTGCCTGAATCATCTTTCTTTAAATCTGTTCTTTTATTGTAATTATTCTGGCATTCAAATGAATAGTTTTTTTTTCAATAAATAAATAATGTAGGTGGACTCTCAAGAGGCCTAAGGAAGAGTGAAATGAAGGACAAATTAGCAAAAGCATAGTTTATATGTGGAAAATAATAGATAATTTGGGCTTACTCAGATTTCTATTTTTGATAAAAGTTTTATTATTTAAAAAGTTTGGAATATCAGCAACTCTTAATTAAGTTAGTCAATGAGAAATTGTGGTATATGTAGTACCCCAGTCATTTTTTCCTTTGTTTTATAATCTTTTTTTCCAGTCTATAATGAGGAATAAGACATTCTTGACATCACTTATTTCTAACCTTTTCCCAAATATTAAATCTCATTGAAATCTGATTAAATACATTTGCTGATTTTACTGCCAATTTTTGGGAAACGATATTTTTTTTAAATCCCAAATTTTAGGTAAAATATGTCAATTGATTTGTTTATTCATTCAGCAACCATTTCTTGAGTGCCAATTATGAGCAAACATTATTCTAGATGCTGGAGATACATTATTGAGCAAGACCAATAAATTCCTGTCCTCACAAAATCTACCTTGCTACAAAGGAGGATATAAATAAATAAATGATTTTAAAAGAAAATGTAAGGTAGTGAATGACAAATGCCATGATGAAAATAAAACAGGATAATTGCTGGGAGGCTACTTGAGGTTGAAAGAACAGTAAGTGCCTCTCTGAGGAGTGACCCTTTATGTTGAGTTCTGAATGACAGGAAGAGGTCAACCATGCAAGATCTGGGAGGAACATTCTAGGCAGAAGGGATACTCTGAAGTAGAAAGAAGTGTAGCATGTTAAAAGAATAGAAAGAAGGCAGGTGTGTTACAACATGGATGAATCCTAAAAATGTTATGCCCAGTGAAGAAGCCAATCACAAAAGGCCCCGTGCTGTATGATTCTGTTTATATGAAATTTCTGGAATAGGCAAATAGATGGAGAAAGAAATTGCCAGGGGTTAGGCATAGCAGGGAATGTGGAGGTTTATTCCAGGGGTGATGGAAATGTTCTAGCATTAGACAGTGGCGATGGCTGTGCAATTCTGTGAATGTAACAACCACCAAATTTGTAAAAATGAATTTGATGGTATGTAAATTACATCTCAGTAAAATTTCTATGTAAAAAAGCCAGAGTGCACATTTACTGCCTATCTTTTCTGGTGAAGGGTAGCATTGATTCTGTCGTTATGAGAGAAAGAGTGGTACAACACATGGTAGGAGAGGCAGGTGGGAGAGATGATGGGAGAGAGAATGGGGCTAAATCATGTAAGTTCAAGTAAGCTAAAAAAGGGCTTAAGATTTTGTTCTAAGTGACATGGGGGGCCATTTGAAGGATTTTAAAAAAAACATATGAACTTCCTTATATTTTTAAGATACCACTCTGACTGCAGTGGGAATACATTGTGGCAAGTCAAGAGTAGAGACAGAGATTAGAGGTTGTCACAGTTGTTCAAGGGAGAGGTTGGTGGCTTCAACTAAATCGATAGTAGTGAAGAAAAAGAGAAGAGTTTCAGACTATGTTTTGTAGGTAAAGTTAACAGAATTTTCTAACGGAATGGATTTGGGATGTAGGAGATTAGGATCTGAAATGATATTTAGAAAGAGTTGCTGTTGATAAAGGAGGAAAATAAGGAAAGAAAGGATTGTTGAGGATATAGGAAGAAAATGTATGTTGTCATGGAAGCCATGAAAAGAACAGAAAGTGTTTAAGAAGAGATTATAAACTAAGAGATTGGCTAAAATGACAGAGGGGAGACCATTGTGTTTGCTAGTATGTAAGTAATTGGTGGCCTTGATGAGAGCTGTACAATGAAAACCCAATTGAATGGTGAGTATAAACATCTCTATTATAAGGTTTTATTGTTAGAGAAATGGAACAAGCTAGGGAAGAGTGTGAGATTAAGGTACATTTTATTTTGTGTTTTAAGGTCAATGACATGAAAGCACATTTGTACACTACTAGGAATAAATGAGAAGAAAGGGGGAGAAACTAGATTCAGGAAATTAATTGAATAATTTTAGAAGCAAAATTCCTGAAGGCAAAAGGACATGGGATTCACAGAATGCATGAAGGGGTTACCTTGGAGGGGAACAGACACACTTCATCCTTTGAGATGAGACAGAAAAAAGAAAATATGGGTCAGATGATGATGGTTGGTAGGACTTCAGAGATATGATGGGTACCGAAATTTGGTTCAAATGATAGAGGTCTCAGTGTGTGAAAGAAATGCTGGAATCAGTGAGCTGAAAGGATGAGAAGCTGCAATCTTTCAATGTGCTGAGAGAGTGGGAGAGTAGGGTGCATGAAAGTTAGGATTACAGAGGAGTATCATTTATAAAAGAGATTAACAGCCTTAAATGTATAAAGTATCTGCAATTTGTAAATTTTCTTCTTGAAGTAGTGGGTAGTTGAGAAACAGATACCAAAGGCAAGTTCTCCTATAGTCTTCAATTTCAGCTTACATGTCTGGACCAGTGAATTAGCAGTAGAAACTGAAAAGATGACAGGTGAACAAGCTAAGTACAGAGGGGAAGGCAGGAAATGCAGCAATGTTTATTGTTTACCTGCTCTGTGCTAGGCCCTTCATATGCAATAGCTTTACTATCCTCAGAACAATCCTGATGAGTAGGTTTTGTTATCTTCATTTTAAATTTAAGATCCCCAAAACACAATGAGATTAAAGAATTTACCAAAGAATTATACAACAAGAAAATGACACAGTCTTTGCAATACAAATTTAAGCTTATATTACCCCAAATCCCACATTTTCACTTTACTCATCTGAGGGAAGGCCTTCTAGAATTTAGCGTTTGACTAGACTTGTGGATGAACAAGAAGGCTAAATTAAGGATAAGATTTGCATCCTAGAGAACTGGGAAAATAATACTATAAAAACAAATATTGAAAGGGGCTGCTGTGTCGAGAAGCATGAAAAATTCTGTTTCATATGCAAAATATGAGACATCAGCCCAGCATCCTTATAAAGATTCCAAAAGACAGTGAGAGATCTGGGACTGATCCTCACATCAGGACTGGCAATACAAATCTAACTTCTGTCCAGAGATCAGAAACAAGTAGGTATGTTTTCTTTGACCTGCCTATTTCTTGTTAAATGAGGTATTAGCCAACTTATATTAAATTTCACACACACACACACACACACACACAAATCCAGATTCCCAACTTCTCTAAAAAAAAGCCCTGCAAGATCTAGTAGGGTTCATGTTCCCAACTGGTAACAATTTTAGATGGAACTGAGTAGTGGCTGGGCTCTTTAGATGGAACATACCTAGGTTACCATAGATCACACTCAGGTTGGCCCCCACATTGAAATTACCTGTCTAGCTCCTCTAGGAAATTGAATTTGCAGCTCAATATGGATATTTATTAATTTTTAATGAAAAAATAATTGAGCTTTACTGTGTGCCAGGTATTTTGCTCGTCACTGGAACAATAGCAATTGAATAGGCTTATGTACTCTTGAGCATAAAAGAAAGACATTGAACAAGTAATAGCAATCAAGTATGTTGTCTGTTATGATGTATGGGAAGACACTGGTGTTTTGAAAACACTCAATGGAGTATCCTTCCTGAGGAATGTCATTGCAACTAATACTTAAGGATAAGAGTTCACCAGAAGAGGAATGAGCAGTATTTCCAGAGAGGGTGAATGAGGCATATTTAAGGAACTGAAATAAGTTCAGTATTGTTTCAATACATAATGCAAGAAAGAGTTGGGAAAAATGAAACTGGAGAAATTAAAGAGGCTTTTTGTGTCAAGATAGGGAGTTTAAATTTTATCCTGAAATCTAGGGAAATTCATTTAAAGGTTTATCTGGGTAACAGCAAGATCAGATACATAGTTCAGAAAGATAGTTTGGGCTGCATTAAGAATAGATTGTAATAGAGTAAACCAGACCTTATAAAAGCTAATGTCAGAGCTAATGATGGCCTGGCCCAGGGTGGTGACCCTGAAGATGGATTGAAGGACATGGATTGGAGAGGTTTTTAAGAGGCAAAATTTACTGGATTGGTCATTTCGATGTTGGTAGAAGGAGAAAAATGGGTCGCAGGTGACTCCTAGTTTTCTACTAAAGGATGTGGGAGTCAACCAAAATAAGAAAGGCATAGAATCCAGGAAACCAGAGCGCAGATCAGGAGAGTAGCAAAGGAGTATCTGTGGAAGCCAGTTGAGCACCATACTGAGAAAGCAATGTGCCTAGACTGGAGCCGGCTACACGGCACAGGGTGAGTTGCTCTAGAATATAGTGTGGACCTAGCAGTTAATCTGATGTGCTTTAGGATTGGAAATATAATTGCTGAACATTTGATGGAGCTGTTCCAGCATTTGGAGAAAATTAAGGATAACTGTATAGAAAACCAAGCTAATAAAAAATGAAACTACTTCAGGAAAAAAATGTTTATAAGTAGCAGATATAAAAGATGAACACATCTAGAGAGAGATCTGATGTACAACATGAGGACCATAGGTAATGAAATTGTACTGTATATTGAATTCATGCTAAATAAGTAGATTTTAGCTGCCCTGCCACAAAAACAAAAATACAATTGATAACTATATGAGATGACAGATATGTTCATTAGTTTTACTATAGTAATCTTTCTACCATCTATACGTATCACATAACATCATGTTGCATACTTTAAATATACACAATGACATTTATTTTTAAAAAACTTTTATCAGTAAAAACCATACACCACAGGGTACAAATACATATTACTATTGTCAGCATTGACTACTGCTCTAACCAAAAATTCGGATACAAGTATATTGGGAAGATGAGGAAAAAGAGAGTGATGGTGGTTGTGGTGGTAAGAGGTGATATGATTTTTCAACTGCCATACTATGAAATAAATAGGTGATGTCTACAATTGATAAATAAGAAATAGAAATACATGTCCATCCTTTAGAAATATAGAATAAAATACAAGAAGTAATAGCTATAAGAGTTGAAATCAACTATGGAAGAAGGATTATGGGATATGAATGAGAGGAAAAAGAAATGACACAATATTTTTATAAAACTAAAACTTATTTTTTAAAAAAGAAAAATATTTAGTCAGAAGAGAAAAGTGCCAGGGATTAACTCTGGTAGATCTGAACAAATCTGACCATATTATAATACTTCCTTTTGAAAATGATCCATAAGCCACACTGATAAACTAAATGTCTAATGCTCATGTAAATTATAAAGCATCATTTGAGCAAATTAAATGACATAAAAAGTAAAAATGTAACTTCATCAAGGTGTGTCAATTTCTGCTATCCTTTTCGCCAGTTCTTACAATAGTTGTTACCTGATTATTACATGATTTAATATTCTTCTTTCCCTGGCCTAGTCTTTAGTATGTGACTTGAAAGCTTGTTCTATTTTAGAGAAATAATCCTCCGTCAATTCCCAAAAGGCTGATTTTATTCTAGAAGTGAGTCCAAATTGCTACATTAGTAAAATGCCCTCTGATTTAGAACCACTTCAAAATCCAGTTTTTGACCAGCCATTCCTAGAACGTAAGTCCATTATCAGCTTATTATGGGAACATGGGGTTACTTCAGCATCATTATGAGGCTGACCTCCCATAGAACTGGCCACTAGTCATATGTAAAAATCATATGTGAACATTTGCTTACAAAAATTAGCAGAGCCATATGAGAACATGAGTCTGGATCTATGATAGCGTAGCATACATGTGCTGAATATTTCTATAATAACAAATAATTAAAGGATTTCTAAGAGAGAAACATGAATATGTTATGGAATCAAATGCAATATTCATGTGAATTCCAAAGAATAAAATATCATGTTTATTCTATTCTGCTGTTAAAGATATTGTGGTAGAAAAGTTTAAGAGACCCTGATCTAGACTTTAGAGATAATGAGCAGTTCCCCAGGTTCTGAGAATTAATGAGAAAGAAAAAAAGCTAAGAGCATGAATAATGTAAGATCACACTTATTGCATGCTGGCTAGTATTATTTAATTTTAAAGGTCAGCTCCAAAATTCCAAAAGGGCCTGTAATTGCAGAGACAAAGAGCAGTTAAAAGTGAAATGTCTGGTGTAGTGGAAAGCACTAAAGCCATGGAGTCAGGTGGACTTAAATTTGAATCCCAACTTGGGAAGGCTCTCAGCCTCAGTTTCTCTCCTATGTAAAATGAAGAAAATAGCAGCTACCTTGAAGGATTGTCTCACCCACATCTTATTTTTGTCATCTACTGACCTAGTGGTAATTCCTCTTCACTGTTATAAACTTAATAACATACTACTATATAAGTTGTGAATATGGGGTCAGCAAAACGTGAACTTTCAACAGATAGCAGCAACTGTATGAGCTGCAATACCATAAAGAATACAAAAAAAGTAGACTTTTTTCTATGAGAAGTAATAATAATCATACATTTCAGAAAGGAGGTTATCCTCTTTTCCAAGTTAACAGTTATATAAAATGAGAAAATCTTTTGCAGATACTTATTCTTTAAAAGTTTATGTGGAAATTACTTTTTAATAAAATCCTAGAGATGTTTGTCCTTTCTATGCATAGGGGAAATTTGTTGTTTCCACATTGAACCTGAAACAGCACTAAATGAGTTACATCTTGACCAGTCAGAGATTAAGGGAAACACTAATATTCTATCCCTTTCTTTAGGACCATTTTACTGTTTCTTGCTTTCCTGGTAACAATGTAGCCTTGCTGTTGACTTTTCATTTTGGCGAGTGTGTGTGTGTGTGTGTGTGTGTGTGAGAGAGAGAGAGAGAGAGAGAGAGATTTATTGCTTAGACAGTTAAGTTTTCTGTTTTCTTTAAATTTCAAGTGGATGAATTAAAGATTTGTTTCCCTTTTCTGAGAGGGCAATAAAGGTTATTTACATTGAATTTCATTCCTGTGGCCCTCAATGGAGTCTTTTCTGTGTGTCAATTGGCCTTTAATAGGAATAAAGATCTTTTTCATTGTTCTAATTAATTAATAGTTGATTGATAAAAGCTTGTAATATACTTTCACCACATGAATTGTGTTACTCATTACCATTAATGATAGCTGCTTTTGTCATCACCAATGAAGCACTGCCACCGGCCTGCAGAGAAATCCTAACTCTCGGAGACATGGGGCAGGGCCAAGGCCAACAGGGGCAGGGCATAGAAGACACCAACAGACAGGAGGAGGAACTCTCTAGAAGAACAAAGTCATGAAATCAGGGCGGGTAAAGCCTTTTAAGGAGGGAAGGATGACATTGTCAAATGGAATAGGGAGGCCAAAGAAGGCAAGAACTGGATAATCCATTAGACAGGCAATAAGGCGTCACTTGGGACTTTTGCAATGCCAGTGTCAGGGAAAAAGGGGAGAGCTTCTTCATCCTCCCATTCTCTCTAGGTTATTGCCCTCATCCATTCTCATGTTCTCAGCTACCGCACTGAGGACTCACAAATCTACTGGGCCAGCTCAGCCTTATCTCTCGATCTTTAAACTTGTACGTTTTGCAAACTTACTTGAGTATTCACGCTCAAGTCTAATTTCTCCCTCGAATCCTGTCACTTGTCTTGTATTCTGTGTCTGAGTTGGTGGCTATCCATTCAGTCTCATTACCAAGACTGTCATCCATTACTCTTTCTACTTACTCAGCTTCCACAGCAAATCAATGGCTTAATCTTGTCAATTTTGCTACTTAAATATTTCTTAAATCTAATTTCACCTCTCTACCCTATGACCAGAGCCTGTGTCAGGCCTTTATCATCTCTTGGCAGACTAACGGAACAGTCTCCTTATTGATAGATCCATTTTATTCTTCACACAGCCAACAGTGATATGTTCCAAATATAAATATGACCAGAACACAATATATGTTAAGGCAGCTACCTGTCTCTTCTCTAACTTCAGGGGAAAAAGCCATGCAACTTAGCAGGGAATGCTGATATGAGGCCTCCATTTACAGTCTACCTCTGCAATCTCTTGCTGCTTCTGCTCTCAGGAAGTATTTCTGAAACACAAAACTTTTTCTTCCCTCTAGGTTCACGCCATTTCCTCTGTCTGGTGTGCTACTTTGAGATTCATCTTAACTGTTACTTCTTCCCACAGCCTTCATTATTCACTAACTGGCACAGTTGTTTAACTTTCCACTGTGCCTCCGTGTTACTATGTGTACAGTTCCACAATTGTACTTACCGAACCATGGTAATTATTCATTCAATACATATTTACTGAATGCCCACTCTATTCCAAGGAAATAGGGGAGAAGAAGAAAGATACTGCTGTGTGGCTGCCTCCCCCACCAGAATATGGGACTACGTCCATTTGATGTTTATTTCACCAGGAACTAGAACAGTGTATTATCCAAAGCTAGATTCTCACTAAATATTTGTTGTATAAATAATTATAATATGATTTTGTAATAGTGGGTTATAGAAATATACACACAAGATTACAACTAATCCTACTTTTCTTAGGGGTCAGGGTAGTCTGCCTGACAGAAGATCATTGCTCAAGACAAGACTAGAGCACAATGTAATTAGGTTTGTAAATTAGAAATTGAGCCTTGAAGAAAATGGAACTTATTCAACAACATGGTTTGTTAAGGGTGGAGTCAGAATTCAAATCCAGGGCAATCTGATTCTAAAGTTTATAATCTATCCACTATTACCACTGGTGGAGAAAAGACTCCAGTTATATCATAAGCCATCTTCTCTCTGGGGCAGGGTTAGTCAGCAAAGTTGGGCCTTTGCTACCCACAACTAATCAGGACATAGGCAAAAATTTTATTTATATATATACTATATATACATATATATATATATGGGTGTGTGTATATATGTATATACACATGCACACAATCAGCTTATACTAGTATGAATGTCTAGATAAATGCCATTCAGCCCAATTGTTCACACATCACATTGATTTCTCTCTATATACAAAGCCAGTATTTTCTTAAATGTCAATTAATCAAAAATTTTACAACCGTTAATTACTAAAAAAGCAACGAAAGGAAAGCCACAAGGCATATCTGTGTGCACAAAAGCTCACACACATGCATCCCTTCTCTTTACCTTATAGGAAGATCAGGAATTCACCCCAAATGCCTAGAAACAGTGAAGCAGGATCAAAACTAATAACTTAAAGCTGTGCTTTTAAATTCAGCTTTCACTTTTTCTTATTTCTTTCTGGGTGTTAGCTTGCTACCATCACATAAAGTAATCAAGGATATGTAAGTTAAAGAATATTTTCTTTTTAAATGCAAATTATTGTTTAGGTATGACAATGTGCTATGCCTTCTACATTCAAACCAACAGCTGTTATTCCCATAAAACAGATACATTCCCTTCCTTCTGAGACAATGACAAATGTTAAAATAACCTTGCTGTTCCAAAGGGGAAAATGATTCAACAATGCTTTTGTACAAATTGCTCTTGAACAGATCTGTATTTTAAAAACAACAGCACTGATATTTATTGTTTTCTAGGATAAAATGCCTGGGTATTTATTGTAGTTATCATCTTTCTGCAGGAAATAAAAGGCTCTTCTCTGCAGCACATTCAGTACTGCTAAAATGCACTAGAAAAGATTATTGTTCTCTTTTCCTAGAGCTCCAGTCTTATTTGATGCTACCAGCACTTGTCTGGCCCTATAGCTTCCACATCAACTCTGTACCACCCTACCACTAGAGCCCCTGAAGTCTTGTTTGACTACTAAACCTTCCCTTCTTTGACTGCCCACACACAACTGGTACCAAGTCTTAATAATTCCTCCTTTTAAATGTGTCTCCCTCCTCATCCCTACTAACAATGTCTTAACTAAGAATATCATTATTTTTTATTGATATATTTTCTAATCTCCCACCTGCCTGCTTTTGGTCACAGGTGCCAGTTTCCTCTTGAAAACAAAATCTGAGTAAGTCCCTTCCCTGCTTATGACTATCTAAGGAGTGGACGTTAGCATGAGGGAGTAATGTAAAATAGTTTGAAAGTCTCACAAATCCACATATTCAAATTCTCTAGGTTAAGGGCAAAGTCTAGGGATGTTTATTTTGGAATAAAATGTACTTTCCAAGCCCTCTCTCTGCTGTAGCATTTATTACGTTGCATTTTAATTTTTTCCTGGTATTCATAACCACTAATTGGTTGTATATTTGAGGAAGGGGATTCTTTGTTATTCATCTTTGAGTTCTGGCACTGTGTGTGACACTGTGCCTGTCACTAGGTAGATGTTCAAGAGGTATTCATAGAACCCAAGCAGTCTAGGAAAAAGGGAAATGGAAAGGAAAGAAGAAATGAAAAATGGGGGGGAAAGGAGAGAAAGAGGGAGGGAGAGAAGAAGGAAGAAAAGAAGAAAGAAAGCGAAGGAAGGAGGAAGGAACTGAATGTCATAATTAGAAGCTTACAATTTCACCATGTGTATATAAAACCATTTTTACTCTGTTATTTTTAAGAGTTGGCTCTTTCCTAACTAAAGATAATTATTAACACTTGTATTAAGCTAAGAATTTTAAAACATTTTATCATAATATGCACAATATAATTATTTCTTTGAAACAGCTTTCAAATGAACTTGGAAACAGTATAGGCTGAACATTTTTAAAGGGATTCAAAGGAAGAACTTCTAAGAAACCAGCCATTTAGAGATGCCAACTCATTAGACAATCAGTCACTTTCCCCGGTGAAATCCACATGTGCCAACATATGGCATCAATAACCCTCTCATTGAATATTTATGATTTTATATAAAACTTTTCAGGAAAAAAGCTTATCTGTGGAAAATTCACAGACAACTAATGCTTTATTATTTGAGGTGGAAAACTAGACAGTTTATTTTCTTATTTTTTCCTAAGGAACTATGTTTTGAGATGTAGTCATTCACATTTATGCCATTTTTATAGTGTTTTTAATTTTCCAAGCCTGAATATAAAGATGATAATAAAATGCTAATTCAAGTTATAATAGTTTGCTTTTATATAGCACTAATTTAGGTCCTTGCTGTCAGTAGATAGTCATTGAATCTGAGTTTTCTTTCCTAATCCTCCTGGGACCTGGGACCATTATGATGGCTCCCTGTCCCATTCATTCTCCCCTCCCTGGCAGCCACCAACTGCTGTCAATTGTCGCTGTTATCTTTCCAAAGAACAGATCTGATAGTTCAGAGGAGGTAGCGTGTTATTGCAGAAATGGCTTTGTACCCAGATGATTTTGAATGCTGCCTCTGGCATTTGCTAGCTGTATGACCTTGTAAAAGTTACTTACTGAGTTTTTTCATCTACAAAATAGGGATAATAATAACTCCCTTGCAACAGTGTTATAAGTAAAGATGATAAATTTTAAAGTATAGTTTAGTGCCTTGCACCTGTATAATAGGCACTCAAGAAATGGTGGCCACATTTCTATTATTTTGTTGTCCTGCATGAAAGAACAACTATTTATTAAGAAGATCCAATGTGCCAGGCATTGTGTTACACACTTTCCATGCTGCAGGAACTAGATAAGCTTATAGTCCAGTAATCACAAAACACAGACATCCACGCTTCAACAGGGATGAGTAAAGAATGTTTACAAAAGCACACAGGTGAAGCATGTAAACAGGTGTTAATCTATGACCTGGAAGATGGGAAGATCTTAGCTTGAAGAAGAGGTTAGAGGAGAGGTGGGATAGCGTAGGGTGGAAAAGAATTCCAGCTGGAGACCTGAGATTTGCAAAGTCCAGGACGAAACACAGCTGCTGAGTGTAGCTAGAGAGGTGATAATGCAGGACAGCAGAGGGCAAGGTATGAGGAAGGGACAGGGAACAAGAGGAATGGTAAGATGAGAAACTGGAGAGATGAAGGTCCTAGAAAGCCACATTAACGAATTTAGATGCTGTCCTGTAGAGATCAGAAAACCATTGAAAAATTATGAACAAATCACATTTGCTGTTTAAGAAGTGACATCTTATGACTTGCTATCACCAAGGTCATTAACCTGGTCCACAGACCCATGCCTTGGCTTCAGGTGATTTGCAGTTTCCCTGAAATTGAATGCAAATGTGTGTATTTGTGTGTGTGCATGAGTACACTTGTGCACATGTGAGTTCTCACAAACATTTTTCTGGAGATAACATCTGTAGTACTGACTGAAAAATTCTTAAAAATGACCAAACACTTCCTAGAGGATAAAGCTCAGACTCTTACAACTTTTCACATTCTGGCTAAAACTCTCATTTTCTATCCCCCTCCACACAGTTTCTAATATAGCCACTCGCAATTTTTTTGCCATTCCCAATATGTTTCTGAGCCTTTTCTCCATGTGCAGCTTCCTGGACTTCCCTGATGTTCCCCATATACCTGTACCTCCACATCCCACCTTCTGCTCAGAAAACTACCCCTCTCTCAAAACCTAGTTGAACTGTTTCTTCCTTCTCTGGGCATCCCTTCATATTCCTTTCGCATTCTTCTCTGGCACAAGCACAAATCACAGTCATAGAATTCTGGTGATCCAGCTAGAATGAGAGGAAAAATAAACAGACAAGTAGGCTAGAAATAGAAAGTCCAGAAACTGACCCATACTTACGTGGAAATCAGATATACAACAAACTTGTCTTATAAATCAGTGGAGAAATAATGGACTTTTTAAAAATGGTACTGGAACAACTGATTATCTGTAAGAGGAAAAAATGAAGCCTTCACATCATTCAAAAAAATAAATTCCAGATGGATCAAATGAAAATATTAAAACTTTTACAAGAAATAAAAATAAGACAATATCTGCACAAGTTAAAACTGAAAGATAAATTTGACTACTGTAAAACTCTTTTTATCGAAAGACACCACAAAGAAATGAAAAGACTAGCCATATATTGGGAGAACTGTTAAAGAACTATTGTCCAGAATATGTGATAAACACTTTCACATCAATAAAACAGGAAAAGATGGTCAACTTATTAGTAATTAGGCAGAATATGTTAGCATTTTTCACAGCATAGATTGGAAAAAAAAATAGCCTGAAAATGGTATGGAAAAATAAGTATTCTTATCCTTTTTGGTGGGAACTCAAATTGTTGGAGCAATTTTGGAAAACAATTTCTATTACTTTGTAAATCTGAATATATATCTACCTACTCAGAGAAACTTTGGTGTATATGCACTAGCAGATGTATATAAGGATATTCTTAGCAGCATTGTTCATGTTAGAAAAACTCTGGAAACAACTCAAAAGTTATGAACACTAGAATGCATAAGAAAGTTGTATTATAGAACATAGAAGCATAAAGTAGTAAAAGTGAATGAATACATTGTATGCATTAACATGGGCTATGTTAATAACAATACCGAATTAAAAATGAAAAATTGCAGATGGAAGCATACAGTATTATTCTATCCATATAAAGAGAGACAAAACAATATATAATTTTAGCATTACTAAACCTATGATAAAAGTATAGAGAAAAGCAAGAGAATGAGTAGAATAAAATTCAAGAAATTGATTGCCTCTCAGTGGAGGTGGGTAGAAGACAAAGGGATATGATTAAGAGGAGCATAGAAGAGATTTCTTCAACTGGATTGAGAAATATGGATCTTTTTGTTTTATTATCATAATTTTAAAAGAACATACATATCGTATACACTGTAGTGTATATATATACAGATATATATTTCACAGTAAGAATTTAAAAAGACAATATTAAGATAAATACAATGACCCACTCCTCTCCTGAGGAGCTCAAAGTTTGATGCTTGCTTCAGACCCTATGTCCTTGCTACTTCATACATTGTTGTGATGGGCTCTATATTATTATCTTCCTTCTATATTATTTGAGTTTATTCTTTTGCCTTTTTCTGTCTCCTTAAGCTGTATGCTTAACTCATTCATTTTCAGCTCTTTGTCTTTTCTAATGTAAGCATTTAAGGCTACAAATTTACCACCAATTATTCTAGCTATATCCTGGCATTTTCATTACATAATCTTTTATTATAATACTTGTGTTTTGTAACTTCCATTATGATTTCATCTCTGGAACATGAGTTATTAAATTTTAGTTTGTAAATATACATCAAAATATAAAAGCTTTTAAAATTATCTTTTTGTTAAAAATGTATAACTTAATTGCATTATTGACTAAGAATGTGGTCTTTTATTATTAATTCTTTGAAATTTGTTGAGATTTCCTTTATGTCTAGTACATGGTCAATTGCAAATTTTTCATATGTACTTTTAAAAACATTATAATAGTTGAGTTCAGTGTTCTATATGTGTCCACTATAATAAGCTCATTAAATGTGGTCATCAGTTCTTCTGTGGCTTTTATTTTTGTCTGCTTTTTTAGTCAATTATTGAAAAATATCTTTTAAACTATCCTGCTATGGTAGCAGTTTAATATCTCCTTGAAAATCTGTCAAATGTTTCTTTAAATATATTAATGCTAGCATACTAAATGTATACAAGTTTAGAGTTGTTAAATAGTTGTAGTGAACTGACTTATGAACATACGGTCATTATCTCTAGTAATTCATTTTTCCCTAAATCAATACTACTGCATAACATTTCTTTTAATTTTGACAGTTTCATGATTTTCCATCAATTTTTGGGTGTCTCTCTCATAAACACAGTATAGCTTGATTATTTTTAATATTAATTTATTCTGAAAGTCTATTTTTAATTGTAGAGATTAAATCATATTTATTGATGGTAATTATTGATATATTTGTATTAATTTATTCAAATCTGTTCTTCATTTTTATGTCTTGCTACTTCTGAGTCTTTTATTTGCTTCCATTATATTTATTAAAGATCCCTTTATCCCTCTTTATCTCATTCTGTGTATTTTGCCTTTGCTCACTAAGAAATTCTACACTTTATTTTCATTCTTTTAGTTGTTATTCTAGAAATTTTAACATATCTCTTTAACTTAGCATGCATATTTAACTTTAATCTAAAGTTAATCAGTACCATTACTTTCTTCTCAAACAATGGGAAAAGCTGAGAATATTTTTATTCTGATTGTCTTTTTCCTGATATACGTACTTTGGTTGTTCAGAATTTTATTTCTACATTGAATTTTTAATCCAACAATTATCTATCTTGTTATTGTTTTATATAGTCAATGTTGTTTATATTTAACCACACATTTTCCTTTTTTATATTTTTTACTTTATCAATATTCCTTCTTGCTGCTCACACCTTTCTCCTGGGTCATTTTTTTCTTACTAAAAGGTATCTTTTGACAGCTGCTTTAGTAAAAGTGTCTTAATAGTAAATTCAGTTTGCCTTTGTTTGAAAATGTTATTTCAGCCTTTTTGTTATAACTGCAAATGTAAGATTATTTATTCTTAGCACTTTAGAGATGCCATCTAATAAATCACTGCTTTAATTATTGTTCTTGAGAAGTCAGCCTTCTGTTGTGTTTTCGCTTTCATTTGAGAAATTTTTTAATTTCCTTCCTAATGTCTTCATTGACCCACTGATCATTCAGGAGCATATGGCTTAATTTTCATGTGTTCATATAGTTTCCTGTGTTCCTCTTGTTATTGATTTCTAGTTGTATTCCATTGTGGTCAGAGAAAAGACTTTTTCTGATTTAAATTTTTTGAAATTTTTAAGACTTGTTTTGTGCCTTAATATATAATCTATCCTTGAGAATGATCCATGAGCTGAGGAGAAGAATGTGTATTCTGCAGTTGTTGGGTGAAACGTTCTGCAAATATCTATTAGGTTTGTTTGGTCTATAGTGCAGATTAAGTCCTGTGTTTTTTTGTTGATTTTCTAAGTGGATGATCTGTTCAGTGCTAAAAGTGGAGTATTGAGTTCTCCAACAGTTATTCTATTGGGGTCTTCTCTCTCTCTAGCTCTGATAATATTTGGATTATATATCTGGATGTGCCAATATTGGGTGCATATATATTTAGAATTATTATATCCTCTTGCTGAATTTACCCTTTATCATTATATAATGATGTTCTTTGTATCTCTTTACAGTTATCTGATAGAAATATAGCTACTCCTGCCTGCTCTTTTTTGGTTTCCATTTGCATGGAATATCTTTTTCCATCCCTTTATTATCAGTCTATATGTGTCTTTATAGGTGAAGTAAGTTTTTTGCAGACAACATAATGTTGAGTCTTGTTTTTATTATCCATTCAGCCACTCTATGTCTTTTGATTAGAGAGTATAGTCCATTTACATTCATTGTTATTTTTGGTAGGTAAGGACTTACTACTGCCATGTTGTTATTTGATTTCTGGTTGTTTTGTGGTCCGCTCTTTCTTTCTTACTTCCTGCCTGTGTTCTGTTGTTAAAGTGATTTTGTCTGGTTGTGTGTTTTAGTTTCTTGCTTTTTATTTTTTGTGTACCTATTGCAGGTTTTTTGATTTGAGGTTACCATGAGACTTGCAATAAATACTTTACAATAAATTATTTTAAATACATGACAACTTAACACTGCTTTCAAACAAACAAACAAAGAATCAAGGAAAAGATAAATCTAAAAGAAATTCTACCCTTCAACTTCATCCACTCCACTTTATAACTTTTTGTTGTTTCCATCCATACAAAAGATATGGATAAAAAGAATACTATCTCTCTCTCAAAAAGTAGTTGTGGTTATTTTTGAAAGGTATGTCTTTTAGTCTCTCTACTCAAGCTATAAGTGGTTTATATACCCCAATTCCAACAGTGTGATATTCTTTATTTGTGTGCTTATTGTTACCAGTCAGTTTTATACCTTCAGATGATTACTTTTTATTCATTAATGTCCTTTTTTTCATATTGAAGAACTCCTTTTAGCATTTCTTGTAGAATAGGTCTGGTGTCGATGAAATCCCTCAGCTTTTGTTTGTATGGGAAAGTCTTTATTTCTCCTTCATGTTTGAAGGATATTTTTGTAGGATATAATATTCTAGAGTGAAAGTTTTTTTCCTTCAGAACTTTGAATAAGTCATGCTATCTCCTGGTCTATCAGGTTTCCACTGAGAAGTCTGCTGCCAGACTATATTGGAGGTCCTTTATATGTTAGTTTTTTTCTTTTTTCTTGCTTTCCTGAGGATCTTTTCTTTATCTATGTCCTTGGGAGGTTGATTATTAAATGCCTTGAGGTAGTCTTGTTTGCATTAAATCTGCTTGGTGTTCTATGACCTTCGTATACTTGAAAACTGATATATTCCTCTAGGTTTGGGAAGTTTTCTATTATTATTTCTTTTCTACCCCAATCTCTCTCTCTGTCTCCTCTTTAAGACCAATAACTCTTAGATATGCTGTTTTAAATTTATTTTCTAGATCTTGTAGGTATGCTTCATTTGTTTTTATCTTTTTTTCTCTTCTGATTGTGCATTTTCAAATAGCCTGTTCTTCAAGCTCACTAATTCTTTCTTCTGCTTGATCAAGTCCACTACTGAGAGACTGTGATGCATTTTTTAATTTGTCAACTGAATTTTTCAGCTCCAGAATGTCTGCTTGATTTTTTTTATTGTTTCTATCTATTTGCTAAATTTCTGTAATAGGCTTCTGAATTCCTTTTCTGTATTGTCTTGAAGTTCATTGAGCTTTTTCAGAACAGGTATTTTGAATTTCTTATCTGAAAGATCAAATATCTCCATCAGTCCAAGATTGGTCACTGGGACCTTAATTAGTTCATTTGATGAGGCTCTGTTTTCCTGGATGTTCTTGATAGTTGTGGATATTCATCAATGCCTGGGAATTGAAGAGTTAGGTATTTATTTTAATCTTCACAGTCTGGGCTTGTTTGGACCCATCCTTCTTGAGAAGGCTTTTCAGATATTCAAAAGGAATTGAGGGCTGTAATCTATGTCTTTGGTCACTGCAACCATACCAGCACTAGGGGTTCCCCAAGCCCAGTAATACTGTGAATCTTGCAGTCTCCTGGTTTTACCACCTTGGTGGACTTGGATGAGATATGGGAGAATTTCCTGGATTGCCAGGCAAGATCTCTCACTTTCTTCTCTCACTCTCTGGGGTGGACTGCTAGAGCTGAGGGAGGAGTGATGTGGCCACTCCCTTATGGCCACCACAGCTGGAACTGTGGCAGGTCACACCTAAAGCCAGCCAATATCACTCAAAACCTGTAGTGACTGCTTTCTGGCTACCTCTGATGTTTATTCAAAGCCCAAGGTCTCCTTAGTCATACGTGGTGAATCCGGCTAGGACTGGGTTCCTTCAGGGCAGCATGTTTCCTTCTGCTCTAGGATGGGTCTAGAAATGTCATCCAGGAACTAAGGCCTGGACTCAGAGGCTTTGGGAGTCTGCTTGGTATTTTATTTTACTGTGCCCGAGCTGGTACTCAAGTTGCAAAACAGAATCCTCTGGACTCTTCCCTTTCCTCTCCCCAAGTGGAAGAAGTCTCTCCCTCAGCTGCACTGCCTGGAGTTGGGGGAGGGGTGACACAGGGATTGGCTTGGCCACTGCCACTGGTGTCTCACTGGGTCACATGCACCCCAAGTCCACTGACTCTGAGCCAGCACAGCCATAGGAATTGCTCATGGACTGTAGTCTTTGTGGCCTGACTGCCTTATGAATTTATTCCAGTCCCTCAGGCCACATTTTGTCAGCTGGTGGTAAGGCTAGCTGGAACTCCTGTTTCAGGGTAGAGGATTTCCCTCTGGCTGAGCTGGTCTAAATGCTCTCTCCATGGGCACCTGTGCAGTTCTGCCCTGTGCTGTGCAAAGTCCCATAATCACTTCACTCTCCCATCCCCAAGGGTCACATGTTTTCTCTGCACTCAGCATACTTGCATGACACTGCAGGAAGACAGGGAAGGGTGGCTTAGACAATGCAAAACTGTCTCTTCTGCCCTCTTCTGTGCCTCTTTCCTTGACATAATGTTAAAACCAGGTACTGTGATTGCTCACCTGATTTTTGGTTCTTCTGAAGTTGCTTCCTTACATGGATAGTTGTTGAATTTGGTGTTCGTGTGGAGGGATGATCCCTAGAGCTTTTCTATTCAGCCATCTTGCTCCCTCCTTCTTTCTGAAATAATATCTTTTAGAATGTACATTTTTTAGCCCAAACACACATTTATTTTCAACTTTTGGGCCTTTTTCTTCTGTATCAACACTCATGGAAAACTCCTATTTGTGCTTTAGTTTTAAATGTTTACTATGGACTCAGTAATTTATATTGCATACTCTTCCCAAACCAATTTTTTCAGAGTTAAATTGCTTCCTTTAGCTCAAGAAAAAGGGCACTTTAGTACATAGATATTTTAAGATTCAAAATAATTTTATTGTTTTTGAAATGTGAAATATCATTTGCAAATGAAAAGCAGGGTAACCATGACCACTAACAGTTTTACTCTAATTAACTATTAATTGTATTTGCTCTATTTTACGATATTGAAGAATTACAGCTATTTTATAATTATTCTATGCCTCATTTTCATTCAAAGCTTAAATCTTGAGAGAGCCATTACCATGGCATCTTAATTTCCTTGCCAATTTGTAGACATTATGACTCATATCTTTAGATTCTACTGAGACTATTTACCTAACTGAAGCTTCCAATCCAGTGAACTACCAGTCTTCATTGAAACCTAGCACTCTCCTCATTTTTCATTTAATTATTATTTAATTATTTCATGTAATTATTATGCATACTTCTAAAAATATTTACTCAGCATATACTATGTATAAGACACTGTGCTGATCACTTTTGTATATAGAAAGAAGAAACAGGTTGATACTAAGGTAAATTGGATGTGATGCCATCCTTCAAAAACCTCATCACGTAGAAAAGTAAGAAATAAATTATTATATAGGTGTGCCTCTGTGTCTGGTATATAAATATTAATAACAGCTAGCAGTTATCAAGTTTAATAAATGCCAAACACAGTTCTACATTTTCACAAGTACCATATTTCATCAAATTCAAGGCCATTGATCATAAGACACATTATTATTATAGTACCATTAAGCAAGAAAAAGACATTTCTTAAAAATTATTACTTACTCTTGATTGAAAGATGTATTCCAGATATCAAAGATGTTAATATATGAAAAAATGTGGAACTTAGAATTGATGAATATATTAACTCATATAATTCTCTCAACAACTCTTCAAGTTAGGTAATTTGTTGTTCTCATTTTGAGGCAAGGAAACTGATGGGTTCAGAAATGTTAGATAACTTGGCCAAGATTGCACAACTAATAAATAAATGAGTGAAGATTGATCACACGTCAACTTGATTCCATATGCAATGTTCTTAATCTCTATACCAGAGATCTTGGATTCTCTCTCTTGTAGGCTGTTCAGGAGTTTCTATACCTTTTGTTCCTAATGTGACCTCATTTAAAGTTAAAGAAGAATATTAGGACTTCTATTAATTTAGTTGAGATGATGATGTAAATTTTAAAAAAACAACAGGCAATTGTGTTCAAGCCTGAACATTGCTTAAAATGGTAATAGTAATTGTACTAAAGAGTAGTCAGTAAATCTTACACAATCAGTCATGAAGCAATTGATTTTTTAATCAATGAATCTATAAGTAACCACATTGCATACAGATGTAGATGTAATAGGGCTATCAGAATGATAGACACTAAAAATAACTTTACATTAACTTTTACCATGAGTATAGACATCTGTTTTCCTATTCCTTTAATAGGAACATTAGTAGTTAGTGGAAACTATCCATCGAAGTGTCCATCACAGTTTTATTTTTTAGGTTTTATAAAAAGAAGTAGCAACATTTATGTATAAGATGTTGAAAATTAATTCTACACTGCATGAAGTATTCCACATAATCTTTGTAAAGAGCCAAAAATGACCAACCCAAAGTAAGAAACTGCATATTTTATCTTGAGTAACAACCGGCATAATCTATTTTTTAAAAAGCTAATGAGTTAAGAAATCATAACCTTGTGCTACATTGTTTTTGCTTGCCTATAAATAATGAATTACATGTGAGAACAAGTGATAGTTAAGTGTACTGTAAGCTAATTGCATAGTCATGGATACCAGAAACTTAATCTGTTGAAATTTAGCAAAACAGAATTAGAAATGTCAAACAGAAAAGATCTCATTAAGATAATTCTTCCAGAAATGAATCAAAAATTTTGTCCCAGCTGTTCATATCATACGGGAATTAAGATGAGTTGGACAGAGCTAAAAAATAAAATTTATTATTTCTCAAATATGGTACTGGAAACACACATCAAAATTTCCAGATCACCTGTGTGTTTGATAAAAATGCAGATTTTTGACCCTCTTCCCAGACCTATTTGGGTGGAGCTCAAGAATTCACATTTTGAACAAGCAGTGTTGTAAGCATGTTGGATTTCAGAACCATTACTTTAATGCTTGGCTCTTCCCCACCTAGTGCTTTGGACTGATGGCAGAAATAAACCAATCACTTGTGATGTTTTCTCATCAAATATCAGAGGTTAAATATTTTATTTACCAAATATTTATGAAATAGTGTTGGGGGAGGGACACAAAAGAAATATGAGCTCATATATATCAATGTATTGCAATTCTTGTATGTCTAAAAACTGTTCAACATGATGAAATTAATGTGTTATGAAATCTAATGCAGTTGCAGAAAAAGACCATTGGGGTAATCCTGGTAGCTGTGAGAACAGAAAGGACAACTCCAGAAGTTATTTCAAAGAAAAAGAAGTCAGTAGGATTCACTGGCAAATTGAATGTTAGTGGTAAACACAAGGGGAAAAGTGAAATATCTTGGGTTTTGAGTCTGGGTAGCAGAAAATAGAGAGGCATGAATGGGGATGCAATGGAAAAGCATTCTGAAAACAATTAAGAATATGGGTATGGATAAAAGTGAAGCTTTTATAGTGGCTTTTTTACTACCACATCTATAAAAATGGTGACTTTCATTTTGTTACTGAGTTTATGTATGAATGGATTTAACTGGATTGAGATCTAATTAATGATTATTTTTCTGTTACAGCAATTGTTCAACTGTCAAGCTCTACGAAAACTAAGTATTCCTGACAATGACCTTTCAAATCTGCCAACCACTATTGCTAGTTTAGTTAATCTTAAAGAACTCGACATCAGTAAAAATGGTAAGAATCTTATCTCATCTCTAAAGATCTAGAAACATTTTGCTGAAAATGTGCTTTAATGTTTTCTCTTGGCAAATGATATAAAATAACTTTTTCTTTGATTTTGTTGCAACTATAAGTTAATTTTGTTGAAAAAATAAATTCTAAATTATAAGTCAAAGAGAGAAAACTTCTCCTCTTACTAATGTGCCTGACTCACTTAGGCCTTATTTCCCTCTGCTTCAGATATATAATATAAATTTTAATGAAATATTTTACTGCCCTTACACTGTTTATTTCCCTCATTCTCAGAGTAAAATTGTTTCTCAACATGTCTCAAATATCACCTGCACAATGAGGCCTCCTTGTTCACCCTACTTGAAATTGTACTCTCAATTTCCCTTACTGGGCTCCATTTTTCCCCCTAGCACTAACCATCCTCACAATATTGTATAATTTACTTATTGTCTATGATTATTTTATATTTTCTCCTGTCCTAGAATGTAAACTCCATTATGTGACAGGAGGAATTTTTCTCTATTTTGGTCACTGATGTGTCCCCAAATATCTAGAGCAGTGCCTGAGAAATAAGAAGGACTCAGTAGTATTTGTCATATTTCTGGCCAAACTTGTGTATCTGGTGTTTTTGTTGATGCGTCCGCTGATGTTGATATTCAGGTTGATGAGATTTACCTTTGAGTGTTTGTGGAAGTGCTGCTTCACACTTCAGTATGTCCAGGCACAATGAGGATATAAAACCTGACCCCTTCCATCCTTAAACTGTGAACATTTAGTTAAACTTTGTGTGTGTGTGCGTGTGTGTGTGTGCATGCACATGTGTGCGGCACACATGCACAAGTAGCGCTTTGGTTATAATATATTTGGTGCCGAGGGGACAGGCATGGACAAAATAGATCCCTGCCCTCATGAAACTTACATTCTATTGAGTTACTTAGACTTTAAACAGTAATTGTAGGTGATTAAATAAACAATTTTTTGTGAAGATACATTCAATGAGAAGGGCATGCATATGAGAGGGATATAATTGTAATCCAGTCTTTGCATTACAGGAAAGTTTCCCTAAGAAGTGATAACCAAGCTCAGACAGAACCAATAGATGTTAGGTAAGATTGGCTTGACATACTAGGTTAATAAGTATCTGTTTTGTGGAAGACCACCAGAAAAATCTCTTGGTCACATGTAAATGTGACTTTCCTAAGAAATGTGGTCCCTTTTAGAGCTCCATGACAATATCCCAGTAGCCTTGTCTTTCTTCATTTGGCCAGAAACTCCTCTCCACAGAGATCTGCATTGCTCATTCCCTTACCACCTTCAGGCCTTTGCTCAACTGTACTCTCAACAAAGCCTTCCCAGACCATCCTACTTAAAAATAAGACACTGCAACAAGCACATTCTATTCCTCTTCCTTGTTTTTTTTTTCTTTCTTTTTTCATATAAGAAACTGACATACCACATGTTTAACTTATTTATTTTTATATTTTCTGGACTCCTCTTACTAGAATTAAAATTCATCAATGCCCCAATTTTGTTGTTTTGTTTGCTGCTATATATCCATTGCCTAAACCAGTGTGCAGAGAGCCCATGAATGGATGGTTGTTCTGAAACATAGAACACTTGTTGAAATTTACCAGTGTGAATTGCTAGCGATTTCTTCAGTTTAA
Organism: Eulemur rufifrons; assembly: GCF_041146395.1. Lineage (NCBI taxonomy): Eukaryota > Metazoa > Chordata > Mammalia > Primates > Lemuridae > Eulemur > Eulemur rufifrons. The sequence continues at coordinate 53,425,888 of NC_090990.1, forward strand.
ATCTTTTGAGAGTCGTTGAGAAGTTTATAGTATCCCTGAGGAGATAAGACTGACACTCATAAATAATCAGTGACTATCATAAAATACTATGCAATGAAGTGCTTAATTATAAGGCACACATTACAATTATAAATTCTTAGAGAACAGAAGATTAATTAAGACTGCTGTTATTAGAGGAGAGTTCAAGCAAAAGACGTAGCCTGAAGATTTCTGTGAAGCACAGTAGCATCTGAATAAAGGAAAGCATTTCATTTGAAGGAGACAATCAGAATGAAAACAGAGGACACAGACATCTTTCTATACCAGCTTGACTTGCCACTTACAGGTTTTTCAGGAGGACAATCTTAAAAGTACCAAGTGCAAATTTAGAGAGAGAATAGCAGCTAGATTTAGACCCATGGAAAGATAACCTTGGATCTATTAATACTATTATTCTTTTGAGAATAGATTTACAGGTTATACATTTGTATGGACTGGTTTTTCTATACTTTAATAAAAATTACTACTACTTAGATGTTTATATACATTCACACATCAGATTCTAAGCTTAAATTACAATTTCTGAGAAATATATGGACGAATGCCATGTCCCTTGGCTTTCAGACAGATTTAGCTGGATAGTCCAAGTAAATAAAAATCTATCTTATTTTTAAAGAGGATTAGAAAGCAATTTATCAGTGGCCACTGGTGATCAAATGGACTATAAGCCTCTCTTCTCTCCATGGAGGTTGGAGGGGGTGGGGCTGAAAGTCTCAACCCTCTAGTCTTTGTGGTGACCAGTCCCCATTCTGAAATTACAGATGGGCCGCCAGCGACGAGTCATCTCATTAGCATACAAACGACACCCTTTGGAATCCAGAGATTCCCAGGGTTTTAGCTGATGTGTGCTAGGAACCAGGGGCAGAGACCAAATATATATTTCTTACTATATCACAATGTCACAAGTTATAGTCATGAAACTTCAGATATTATACTTAATGGACAAGTTAAAGATTTTTAAGAGTAGTTTTAATTAAATGTAATTTTCACGTTGCCTTTGGACCTGGACACCTATGGAAACTGCCCTTCTTCTGTAAGTGTTCAGTTACATTTTGGGAAATTAGTGCTATTACCAATTGCAGAAACTGGAGAACAAGGTTGCACAGCAAGTTTTGCTTGACGTTCATGGAAAAGAAATGCCCCCTGGGTTGCTATATTGTGAGGAAAGAAGGACAAAGGCCAGCATATGTGTTAAGTGTGGGAACATATGCTCCCCACACCTGGCTTGCCCCCACCTAATGTAGCAGAATGGGTCTCCTCTGCACAGCTGCATATTGGGCTCAGTTTCAGTTTTGGTGTTTTCTGTTCCATTAATCTGTTCTCTCTTCCTCATTCAGCCCTTCTATGATGTATGTAACTACCATAAGCCAAATGGGGTTATCACAATTAAAGTTCATTTCCAAAATAATATCCAGAATAGGCAAAATACCATCAGGGCAAAAGCACTTTCCATCCTTTGTCCTTGATTATCTGTTTTCCCTTCAGTTTGGGCCTTACTGTCTTGTCAACTCTTTGATGCTTTTAAGATGTTTTAAAATGTATTTTATCTACATTTTGTGGTTTTTCTCAGTGAGAAGGTGGGTTTGAATAACCTAGCCTCACCACCATTGGAAACATTCCTTCCTATTCAGTGGGAAAAAGTTCACTTCCCATTAAGGTACAAGTCAACATCTTCCTGAAGTTTTCCTTTATAGTTAGTCCAAAAAGTTTCCATTCTTTCATGTTCCATTGATAGGTTCTAACTCTGTTTTTCCACTGTTCATATCCTGTGTTTAATGTGCTGCTTATGCCAGCTTATGGCTGCCTCTCAGCTAGAAGTGAAGTCCTTGAGTATGAACCCTGTCTTAGTTATTTTTCTGTCCTTGGTAACATCAAATTCATGTATTTTATATAATAGACTCTCAATACATGCATTGGTTGAATTGTGCTGGATTCTGCTGAAATAGAATAAAAGGGTTAAAAAGAAAAAAAAAACAATTTATCACCAAATGTAAATATGAAATTCTTGAGAAATATGACATTTCATGAGCATATAATTCCTAGCTGCCCTCTTGAATCAAAAAAAAAAATTTGTTGCTAGGAAGTGAATCACAAGTTACACTTCTTCAACTCAGAAGTTAGTCTGTAAGCATCCTTAGAAGTCTTTGCAACTGTTATTTTGCGGCTTTATTCTATGTTTATGATTCTCTATATTCTGGGAATATTTGTGCAAAAAGACATTCAGGAGATGGTGAGCTACTCTGCAACCCCAGTGCAGCACTAAAGACTGGATGAGTATGATTATATATAAGCCATTGCTAGAAGTTACACAAACAGTAAAAGCTTTCATCACATTGACCTTTTCAGAAAACCATACCTAAAAGAGCTGTCACTGATTCTGTGACAAATACCTAGACATATTACGCTGTATTACTTAGGGAGCATAATACATCCTTTGGAAATCTGTCAAGTGAAGAAAGAGCAGATAGCAGAAAATAAGTGCAGTGTCAGCACCACAATTGACAAGGTTGGAATAGCCCTGGTCAAGAAGAGGCAAGACTTGAGAGAATACAAGTGGCATTGGTATTTAAGGACAGGACTCAAGAGTATTTTGAGATAGTGACTCTTTCAGGCACTCCTCAATGTATGTAAAAATTTGCCTGAAATATGCTTGAATTAGATGAGTGACCCCTTAATGAAACTAATTCACTCCGAGGCTGAGGTTGAATCCGATCTTGGTTGTTCATGTGGCCTGCAATCTTTATTTTTCATGTCCAGTTCTTCTACCTGTCATCTTGATCCACCAGTTTTTCTTCATAATTCAAAAATAATATTATATATTAAAGCCTTTAGATAAGTGAGCTATTGTGTGCACAAGGTATCTGCCCAATTTGAGTGAATAGATTTTATCTACCTCTCTAACTAGAACTCCAACTGGCTATCTCCCTTCCATGTCATCCTGATAATGCCAAATCACCATTCCCAAGTGAATCAGGCTGTGATAAGTTGCTGTGACAGAAGAAACTATACTATCTTGTCTACCCACTCCATCCTCCCCACTGCTGTACAGAGTCCTCTTCACTTTTAAAAATACATTTCAGATGTCATTTATACTGGCACACTTTCTTGATAGCCTATACACAAAGAGAATTAATTGCTTCTTCCTCTATGATACATTTTTACCATATATATGTATATATATATTTTGTTTTAAATTTATCTCACTTTTGAATTTAATTTCTATGTATTTGATTAGATTATGAGACCCTTGAAATCAGAGACTATCTTATTCATTTCTTGATTTGGAACTACTAGCACAATATCCAGTATATAGGGTAGGCATTCAATAAATGTTCAGCAGGTAAATAAACATTATTAAAAAAGCATTCTTTTAAAAAACATAATATATTTGTATTACATTACATTAGGGATCATACATAGGATAGGGTCCCCATCTGTTATACTGAGAACCCACTAAATGTTTTAACTGAGGACTGGAAAAGATAGAAATGACATTGCATTAAGTAATAAGTAACCGCTAAAATCAGCTGTAATCTGCCATATAATAATATATTTAGTATCTTTGTTCCTTGGGATGACTACCTCATGTCAAGCTTTGACCTCTCCTTTGAGCTTCAGACTAATCTAACCAACTGCATGCTGGGTATAGCTATAATATATCCCCTAAACACCCCAAACATAATGTATTTAACACCAAACTCATCATCCACCTCAATCTGCTTTTCCTCATAATCCAATTCTCTGTTAATGTTACTATGATCTACACAGGGATTCAAGGCAAAAATTCATCCTCTCTTTCAACTTCCATATCCATTCAGTCTCCAACTCCAGTCAAATTCACCTCATAAATATATGGCAACTCTGTTTCCTCCTTACTACTCCCATTGCCACAGTCTTAAATGAGTTCCCTGTCTCTTTCCTAGACTATTCAAACAGCCTGCTAACTGGTCTCATTGTCTCCATCACCACCACCACATCACCAAACCCACCCTTCGCAAAACAGCTTTAGAACTCTTTCTAAATTGCTAATTTGACTGCATTACTCTCCAACTTAAGATACTTCAGTTGATCTAGGATAGAGTATATGGTCCTTAACACAGAATTAAAAGTCCCCACAATTGACCTCTATAGACACTTCCATTCCATCTGCCAGTCCCACCAAGGATGAGTTGCACTTTTTGACTTTATGGTCTAGATACTGAAGAGCTTCCTCACATATTTAATAGTGTGTCACCACCTCCATGACTTTATTTGTATTATTTCCTCTGACTAAATCACTTTTCATACCTTATTTTACCTGGTTTAATCATATTCTTTATTCAAAACTCAGTTCAGATATCATTGTTTCTGTGCAGCCTCTAAACTCCTAAATTAAGTCATGGGTCTCTCCTCTGTACTAATACACCCTGTGTATTCTCCATTCTAATGCTTAATATTGTATTGAAAATTTTGAAAGTTATATTAGAATATTTGTATGGTTTTAATTTTTTAACTATTAAACATTTTAAGCATGAAAAACATAATATGAGGCACCAATATGCCCACCATGGAGATTAAAGTGTTAACAATTATTACAGATATCACATTCTAGGGTTATTTTTTAGTAAATAAAATGTTACAGAAACTTGTTAATGCTCATCCCCATCCCTTCCCACTTTCTCCCTCTCAGAGTTAATCTGTTTAAAATTTCAATGAAATGCTAACTCATTTATAATATATATTATTCTGGAAGATTCTTTTCCTTGATAACTGATAGGTTATTTCCTCCCTTTATTTTTTATTTGTATATATTCATGGGATACAAGTACAATTCTGCTACATTGCTATATTGCATTGTGGTGAAGTCAGGGCCTTCAGTGTATACATCATGGAAGCAACACAATGTGTATATTATCTTTTTGATGGGATGTTGGATTTAATTTGGTAGTATTTTTTAAGGATTTTTGCATCTATGTTCATCAAGAATATCAGTCTGTAGTTTTCGTTTTTTGTGTGTCCTTGTATGGTTTTAGTATCAAGGTGATACTGGCATCACACAATGAGTTGGGGAGAATTCCCTCCTCTTTGATTTTTTGGAACAGTTTCAGGATTGGTATTAGTTCTCTGCATGTTTGGTAGAGTGCAGCTATGAATTCTTCTGGTCCTGGGATTTTTTTGTTGGGAGATTTTTTTTTACTACTGATTCAATTTTGCTACTCATTATAAGTTTATTCAGGAGTTCTATTTCTTCCTGATTCAATTTTGAGAGGTTGTATGTCTCCAGGAATTTATCCCTTTCCTCTAGGTTTTCTAGTTTGAGAGCATACAGTTGTTCATAATAGTCTCTGATGATCTTTTGTATTTCTGTGGTATCAGTTGTAATGTCTCATTTTTCATTTCTGATTTTGTTTATTTGAATCTTCTCTCCTCTTTTCTTGGTTAGTCTAAATAGTGTTTTTTATCAACTTTATCTTTTCAAAAAACAAACTTTTCATTGATTATTTGCATTGTTTTTTGTTCTCTATTTCATTTAGTTCTGCTCTGATCTTTGTTATTTAATTTCTTATGCTAACTTTGGGTTTGGTTTATTCTTGTTCCTTGAGGTGTGATATTAGATTGTTAACTTGTGATCTTCCACTTTTTTGTTGTAGACATTTAATGCAATGTAATTTCCTATTAGCATTGCTTTTCCTGTATCCCACAGATTTGGGTATGTTGTGTTTTCATTTTTATTCATTTCAAAAACATTTTTAATTTATGTTTTAATTCTTCATTGACCCAGTGATTGTTTAGGACCACGCTGTTTAATTTCCATGTATTTGCATAGTCTGAAGTTTTTCTTCCTATTGATTTCTAGCATTATTCCACTGTGGTCTGATAAGATACTTGAAATGATTTCAATTTTTAAAATATTCGTTAAGACTTGTTTCGTAGCCTAACATGTGGTCTATCTTGGAGAATGTTTCATACGCTGGTGAAAAAATGTATATTCTGTATTTGTTGGGAAGAATGTTCTGTAAATATCTTTTAAGTCCATTTGGTCTAAAGATCAATTTAAATCCAATGTTTCTTTGTTAATTTTCAATCTTGATGGTATGTATAGATATTGAAGTCCTGCACTATTATTGTGTTGCTTTCTATCTCTTTCTTTAGGTCTAGTGATAATTGTTTTATGAATCTGGGAGCACCAAGGTTGGGTGCATATATATATAGGATTGTTATATCCTCTTGCTGAACTTTATCATTTTATAAGGACCGTCTTTGTCTTTGTCTTTTTTTACTGTTTTTGGTTTAAAGTTTGTATGAGTACAGCTACTCTCGCTCACTTTTGGTTTTTGTTTGCATGGAAAATCTTTTCCATCCCTTTACTTTCAGTCTATGTGTTTCTTTACTAGCAATGTGAGTTTCTCATAAGCAGCATATAATTGGATCATGTTTTTTTTTTTTCACTCCATTCTACCAATCCATATCTTTTGAGTATAGCATTTAACCCATTTATGTTCAAGGTTAATATTGATACCTTTATTCCTTTATTCCTATTACATTGTTATAGGAATGTAGCAACTAGGAATTACTTTCTAGTTTGTTTTATAATGTTTTTGTTTTTTTTCTTTTTCTCTTTTTGTCTTTGTGGTTTCATGAAATTCTGTAATGTTGCCATTTGATTAATCTTCCCCCCTTGGGTGATTATTTATAAGACCTGCAAGTTATATTTTCATGTGTTTTTGTAATAGTGAATATCAACCTTTCATTTTCATGTTTAAGACCCGTATGAGCATTTCCTATAGGAGTCTAGTGGTGACATATTCCCTCAGCATTTGCTTGTGTGGGCAAGAATATTTCTCCTCCATTTATGAAGCTTATTCTTGTAAGAAATAAAATTCTTGGCTGACAGTTTTTTTTCTTTCAGCACTTTGAAAATGCCATCCTATTCTCTTCTGGCCTGTAAGGCTTCTGACGAGAAATCTGTTTTAGTCTTAATGGGATTTCCTTTATAGGTGACCACTTTTCTCTTGCTAATTTTAAAATTCTTTCCTTCACTTTGGCTTTAGACATTCTGAATATAATATGTCATGATGAAGTACTTTGCACAATATATTTTCTTGGGGTTCACTGGACCTCCTGTATCTATCTGTATGTCTAATTCCTGTGCTAGACTTGGGAAGTTTTCATCGATTATTTCCTTAAATAGGTTTTGTAAACTTTTGATCTCCCTTCCTCCTCGGAATTCATAAATTTGGTTGCTTTATGTAGTCTCAGATGTCTCAAAGGCTTTGTATATTCTTCTTTATTCTTTTTACCTTATTTTTGTCTGACTGAATTATTTCAAAGGCCTTTCTTCAAGTTCTGAGATTTGCTCTTCTACCTGGTCTAGTCTATTAGCAAACCTTTTGAATGTGTATTGTAGTATATCGTTTGGCCTTTAATAAGATCTTCAGTTGAAGAATTTCTGCTTGGATTTTGTTTAAGATGTCTGTCTTCTTGGGAAATTTGTCACTCATATACTGAATTGATTTTCTGATTTCTTTGTATTGGTTTTCAGATTTCTCTTTCATCTCATTGAACTTCTTTAAAATCAATATTTTGAATTTTGTCTGGAATTTCAAGGAACTCTTTTTGATTGGGACTTTTTGCTGTACAATAGTTTTGGTCCTTTGGTGGTGTCATGTTTCCTTTCTTTTTCATGTTTCCTGTTTCCTTGCATTGAGATCTGCACATCTGGTGTCACAGTCATTTCTTCCAGTTTTTTGAAGTTGCTTTCATAGGTGAGAATTTTTTCTTGAAGATGTATGTATGTTGTTGGTTTAGTAAGATACTTTAGCTTTGGTTTTGGGTGCCTTGGTAGTGTGACCTTTATATGATTTCTTCATCAGTACACAGGGTCAGTAGTATCTATGATTTCCTCAGTGGCTTAGGGTATGGTTATTAGTTGAGGCTGTGGTGAAGTTTTGCTGAGGACTTGGATGCTAACTGAGCCAGTCTTGAGGCTCTGGTGGTGGCAGCAGTATGCTGAGTGTGCCTGTTTAGGCCCCAGATCAGCTTATACTGGCAGAGGTGTTAGTGTGTGTTGGGGGGCCAAGTCTTGGGCTTCTAGGTATCTTTCTCAGAAGCTATTAATGGGAGGACTGAGCCAGGTATGTTGGCAGGTTCTCAGGCCCCTGGGCAGCTGATGTGATGTTGGGTGAGGGCAGTAGCAGTAGTGGATCAACCCACTGGGACTAATATGGTCTGCAATCCCATGCCACCTGTAACAGAGTGGTGGGTATGGCCCTAGGTATGTTTAGGAGAGCTTTGTCTTCTCTGTCTTTCCCTGGCCTGGTGGCCCCTATAGCTGCACTGAAAACTTGGCCCAAGGGCGGAGCACAGCCCAGGATTAATCTCTCAAAATGGTGCCTGGGGCCTGCAACCAGAGAGGGCAGGACTCCTCTCAGGCAAACAGTGTGGGCAAAAGCTCTGGGGAGTTCAGTCCACTCACATCTCAGTTTCACAGAAGTCTGTAACAGTGCAGTGGGTATTGTGCTAGGTATGTCTATGAGAGCCTGATTTCTCTCTCTCTCCTTGGCCAGGTGGAGGCTACAGCCATGTCAGCCTGAACTTGGCCCAAGGGCAGAGCACAGCCCAGTACTGATTTCTCAAAATGGCACTTTGAACTTGTGACCAGAGAGGGTGGGGCCCCTTCCAGGCAGGTGGCATAGGCAAGAAACAGTGGGGAGTGTGATCCACTCACATTTCAGTCTCAATAGCATCCCACAACAGGGGATGGGGACCTTCCCATGGTTGTGTGAGCTCCTGGTCCCCCCTCTTCATCCTCAGAGCAGTGCAGTGGCGGCAACCTTGTCTGTAGATCCTCGGTATGTGGGCTGTCAGAATGGCACCCAGCTGGAAATGCTGTAGGCTCAGATGCCTGTGGGATTCTGTGTGAGTTCCCCTTCTGAAGCAACATCTCTTTGCGATCTCTAGGGAGCTCCCTGTGTTAGGCCCAAGGCCCGTGTGGGTCAAGGGGTTCTCCCATAGGCAAGACTGTAAAAGCCCATTTTGGACTATGAAGCACTGGGTATTTCTTATTGTTTCCCTTCATCCAGGAGCTTCTCCCAGCTCTCACCCAGTTCCTGGAAAGGCAAGCTGCCTTAAACCCTCTCCTTACTTCTTTTTGGTGCTTCCCCTCACTTCTCTGGTGAATCTTCATGTCCTCTCCACGATGATCTGTTGAAATATGACTATCTCCTTACTATTCTGGTTCGTCTTTGTGGAGGAGGCATATACTACCTGTGTCTAGTCAGCCATCTTGATCCTATCTCTATTCTGTGAGTTTTTCATTCCACATTGTCTTTCTGAAATTCGTCCTTGGAAATCAATGTGGATCTAGTTACATCAGCAAAGTGGGAAAGTCCTTACTGCTCCATATACTTGCCCACATATTGGGTTATTAGATATATTAAATGTCAGCCAATCAAATGGATATATAAGGGTAGCTTGATACTTTAATTTATATTTCACTAATCACTAGTGAAGTTGGCAATAAAAAAATTTATTGGCCAGTTTACAGTATCTTTCTCTATAGTTTTCTCTTTGGGTCCATTTCAATTTTGAATGTCTGTATTTGATTTGAAAGATTTATATACTCTTAACACTAGTCCATTGTTGCTTGTATGGGCTACAAATATTGTTTCCCAATTTGTGGCTTGTCTTCACTTAGAGATGCCATTGTCATAAAGAAGTTGCCAATTTTAGTGTACTAAAATTTATTACTCTTCCCTTTATTAGCTGTGTTTTTATAACTTAAGAAAGTCTTCCCTACTCTAATATCACAAAGACATTTTTCTATATTTTTTTCTAAAACTAGTAGTTTTTCTTTTCTCACTGAGGTCTTTAATTTATTAATTTCCAACTTATTTTTGTGCTATATATGACCAAAATTTATCTTTTTTCCATATGAATAGATGATTAATTGTGCCAGCAACATTTATTGAGTTTCCTTACTGATTTGTAATTCTACCTTTTTTATTACAGAAAGCCTTTCCCCCCAAATCTCTATCCTGTCCCATCACCTTATTTGCCTATTCCTGTGCCATTACAACATTATTCTAATCACTATAGCTTAATTTTAAGTTTTAATATCTGAAAACATGAGTCCTTTTTTTTTTCTTATTTTCATTTTCAAATGTGTTTTGCTATTCTTGGTACTTAATTCTTCCATATGAATTTTAGGTTCCATTTGTTGAGGTGCACAATCTATTGAAATTTTTTTAATTGATTTGAATTGAAAGATTTAGAAAGAGGTGATATTTTTCCAGTGGTAAAACTTGTAATTCATGAGCATGGTATTTCGTGTTAGGTTTTATTTTGTGTCCTTCAATAAAATTTTGTAACTTCCATCATGAAGGTGTTACATATATTTTGTGAAGAGTGATATTTTAGGTACTTTAGGTTGTTAGTTTTATAAATTTTATCCCTTTTAAAAAATATTTTTTCTAATTTTGGTTGATTCTGTATAGAAACATTACTAATTTTGTTATCTTGATCTTATGTTCAGCTACAGTGGTGAATATAAGTTCTAATATATAGCCAGTAGATTCTTTTGAATTTTTATGTATAAAAACATTTCATCTGCATATGACAATATTATTTCTTTCTTTCTAATCCTTAAATCTTTGTTCTTCTTGAGTAACATTTTTGTAAATTATAATTCAACTAAGAAATAATCCATTTCATCATCCAGAATTTCAATTTTATTTCCATTTATTGTCCATAATCTTCTCTTATACTTTTTATAAATCTCTTCCACATCTGTGGCTGTTTCTTCCTTTGCATTCCTAATATTGTTTTGTGCTATCTTTTATTCTTTTTAATAATCTTACCAGATGTTTTCTACTTTATTAATCTTTCAAATATACTTTTGTCTTATTGGTCTTTTTTGATGTTTAGTTTTTTTGTTTTATTTATTTTCCAACTCATGAATTTCTATTTTCTATTGCAATTATTTTTATTATGCCCATTCTTCTTCTTTCTTAGGATTTACTCAGTTGTTTTGTAGTATTCTAATATATTGGGGGTTTTGTTAGTCATCAGTGTGTTATTTTTATGGAAATATATTGCAGGCTACATGATCTGGATGATACCGAGTTCTTATTAGTTATTGCCTTTCACATTGTGGCCAAGAATGTGGTCAATTTTTAAAATGTTCCTTGTTACTTATAATTACATGTATTCTTTGATTATTGGGTATAGGCCAGGGATCTATTAATATTATACTTTATTCTCCATTATATTGCTTCTCTAGGACAAATATTAATACCATATGTTCATGATTTTTACATACTTGTAACATTGAAAGCACCTAATACTTGCAACATTTTACTTACTTAGAAGATTCAAAACACCTAATGAACTGGAAAGAGATGAATTGGAAAATGAAGTTTCAACCTCTTGTGTTCAATAAAAATCCTATTCTTTTTTTCTTAAAAATAAGTACATTAACCTTGATCTTTCTAAAGAAATTTCAGTCAATTTTACCAAAACTTGGTTATTTATCTAGCTACATATTTAGAAATAAATAAATAAATATCCATGCTGCATATAAATCACCCTTCCTCTCTTAATTCTTTCTGTTCCCTAATTACATGCAGCAATCTGTGGGTAAAAGCATCAGCTGTCCACACCAAAGAATTTTTTATCTGTTATTCTTAATATTTTAATTAAGTAATAAAATAAAAATTCTATGTGCATCAAAGATAAATGATTTTGTGATATTGTGATCTCTGAATAAATAGTCTATGTCTGTTTATAGAGCTGATACCTGGTCATAATGGAGTAAATTGCTTCATATGGTAAAGCAAGGTAATGAATGATAAGGTTTAATTAAGCAGTGATTCCATTTCAAGTCTGATTGTCAATTTGTCATAGAGACTATGACACTATAATTTAAGGACTTTAATGAAAATGAATTAATTTGAAAGCTCTTTCTAATTCTGCAGCAATTAAGTGATTTTTCTCTGATCCACTAAAACTTATTTCTATACAAGAATGGATTTGAACAGCATCATAGTAGGCAAAATCATTATTGTTAGTTATAATGAAAGGCAATCAGAATTGAAGGCATTATTTTGTGTTTTACCAACTTGCCAATTATTCCACCCCTTCTCCCAAATGCATGCAAAACACTGAAGACAAATAATATCCTCTACTTGCAGGATATGAGAGGGAATATTTCTCTCTCAAATACATTAGGGAAAGCAGATATGAGTAACAAGTTAAATGATAAAAATCTTTAAACATTTGAGCCTACTAAGAGAAAAATAGAGACTCTGGTAGTGTATATATTATAAATTCTTAGGAGAGTCTATTTTGGGATGCCTTGTGTGGGTTGGGAAGAAAATGTTACCATGTATTTGTTCTCCATAAGCAATAAATGTGGTCTTTGGTGTTTTGCAAATCATTAGACCATTTATTTAGAGTAGCGCTTATTATTTTGCCCTATTAAATGCCTCACTTGCTGCACCAATAATATGTTATTTATCTGAAATGTGATCACTAGCACTTCCGTCACTTTAAGACTATCTTCCCTTTCTACAGAATCTGCTTCTGCCCAGAATTATGATTTTAAGATAAACTGAAGATTGATTTCCTCTGTTTCCTAATGGACATCATGGCAACAAAACTCAAATCTCTTTCTCCTGCCACCCTTTCAGCCTGATGCCAGGACTTTTAACTCTTTCTAACCTTTTCATCAGGAAATAAAATCAACAAATAATGCCTATATGTGTTACCAGCACTTACTCCATTGGAGATAGAGTCTACAGTCTGGTTAAGTACTAAACACAAGGAGGAAAGGAACTGCCACTACTCCCTTGCCCTTCTGAAGTCTGTGTGGGTCTCTTGTCACCTAGACCTGCAGTCACCAACCCCCGGCTGGGACCAGTACCCATCCATGGCCTGTTAGGAAAACAGGGCCCCGAATCACCACCTGAGCTCTGTCTCCCCTCTCTGCCTCACTGCCCGGTTCCCTCGCTTCCGTGGAAAAATTGTCTTCCATGAAACCGGTCCCTGGAGCCAAAAAGTTGGGGACCGCTAACCTAGAATGATCAATTTTCCTAGAGTCACAGCAGAGCCTTTTCTGAGCTAAGTGAATAACCTGTCTTCTGTGTCTCAGCAAATCCTAAAGTAATTGCGAGACAATGAAGTTGAACCGGTAATGCAGTATTATGAGGCCTCTCTTTACCATGCCATGCTTCCTTTCAGCTTCAGTATAAACTCCTTCAAACCAAGACAACCTTACATTGTGTCTAAATCCACAATAGCCCCTACCAATGTGCAGGCATAGTGAGTGCTCAATAAAGTGGCTGATTAATAATGAAGGAAAAATTCATTAGTCCGATATGAATCAAAATTATTAAACAGTCCATTTCACATCATAATGATTCGATATGTTTGTTGTTGAAGCAATGAGAGAGGGAAAGAGAGGGAATGAGGTGTCACTTAAATTAACTCATTTAGACTAAGTCGAATTCATTCCTCTGTAAACTCATTGTTGGTCAAGGTCATAACCACTTCTCAAAATTTTCTCAAAATATGTCCCTAAGGTTGAATCAGTTGTATGACTGTCTCTAATTATTGATTACTTTACCAGCATTTGGCTTTGCGCTTTATAAAGCCAATAAAATAGGCAGAGTCTTGCAGGAGACCTTTTAACTCTTCTTGCTGAGATTCCTACTGAGTTCCTGAGTCCCTGTACTTGAGTAGTTAGAGGTAAAGTAAACAATTCTAGTCTGTTTGCTCTTCTTGTTTTTTTTTTTTTCTTTCTCATTATCTTCTTAAGATCTGACCTGTATAGGTTCTCCTAAATTTACTAACCTAATAGCTGTATGCTTTTTTCTTTCTAGTATATAATAGATTGCCTCTCTGGAATCTCTAATCAGTACTTCCTGCACAACAAGTTATTGCCTCATTTGCCAAATATCCTTGGGATATGTGGGTGTATACACAAACTAATTTTCAAAATAAAATTAAAGTTCATCCTTTTACATATCAAAATTTTAATTTTGTTTTAATCATTCTGGGTGGACATTATTCCAAAAATGTTTCACATTGCATTATCTTCTTAAAATGAGTGAAATAAATGTAATTTAACTTATCCATGTTGATTTGAGTTCATCATGGTTTATGGTATTAAACTGTCTTTTTTAGTGCATGTAGCTCTTTGTCTCTACACAAAATAAGAATAGTAACTGTGAAGAGTTCTGGTGTCAACTTGGTAGTTTTTCCCATTATCCTCTCCATAATGAGACCATCAGTTATAACTTCTTCATGCTGACACCCTATTTTGAATAGGCCTCTCTTCTTATTTGCTCTTGCTAATAGCTATTGATTGAATACTAAGAGTACAAATATTCTGAACTAAGCTTCCAGTGCTTCTTGTCAGTATATCAGATTCAGAAATGAAGGACTTTATTATCTGATGATTACACTCAAAGTTCCAAAAAGTTGATACTGTCTGAAATTTGACCAAAGGTGATTATAGAGCAAGTGCATTTCCAATGCCCCTCTAAGGATGCTACATGATCTGTCTTGAGTATGCATTAAACTCAGAGTTCCAGAAAGCTGGGGTTGTTTGTGTTTGACCTGTATAGTAAGTATGCAACAAATGCAATATATAGTGCTCTGTTATAAGTGCTACATTGCCAATCTTGTAGAGCTAAAACTCATATCCCAAAGTAGTTTAAATCCTAGATTTGATGGAGGCAATTTAACATAAGTGAAATATGGTAGTGTTTGGAATAAGCTTGGCCTGGTTTCAAATCCTGGCTAGCCTCTGAGCCTCAGTTTCCTCATTAATTAAATGAGAATATTAAATTATTTTATCATTAAGAGGATGAAATAAAGTGCTTGTAACATTTTCTTATTAACCTTGATTTTTTCCTTAAGTCCAATCCAATTTATTAGATATACAAATAACCTACTTGCCTTCTCAATATTGAAAAATGCAATTACAAAAATCGATATCATAATTTAAAATATCAGATGAAAATATTAAAATCTTATAAATATGTTTTCCTTTTTTATTTTATACAAGGTATAACATTAGGGTTTTTGTCTTTTATCAGCATGTGACACATATCATAGAGTAAACCATTTGGACTGATATTTGTGAACTTCAGAAGACATAAGCATTCAATATGCACTATCCATAACTATTACATGTGTATTGATTTATACAAAAATTTATAAGTTAGAAATTTTTCAGCATTTGAGAGATCACTAAATTCTTGAAAATTTGGTATTTGTATGGAAAGAGATAGTTACCTTTTTTTATCTTCAAACAGGTAGTTAGAATCTGTAGCTTCTGGAATAAAATCCAGTGTTTCTTTTTGTTTGTAAAGTGTTTCAGGTTGTTGCTTCAAGCTATCAATGCTAAAATATAATTAGATGCAATTTAACAAGCATTTGCTGAGTTTCCATTGTTTTCTTAGCTATAACCCAGGTACTGGCGGGAATATCAAGAAATGAACATACTCTGAGAGGTTCTGTCTCAGTCTGTTCAGGCTGCTATAACAAAATACTACAAACGGGTGGCTTAGAAACAACAAACATTTATTTTTCACAGTTCTGAAGCTGTAAAGCCCAGGATCAAGGCAGTGGCAGAGTCTGATTTGGATGAGGGCTTGTTCCTCATAAACAGAACCTCAGGTAGTATAAGGCCCTTAGTGCCCTCATAAAAAAGGCTCCAGAGAGCTGCCATGCCCCTGCTAGCTGTGTCCTCACATGGTGGAAGGAACAAGACAGTTCTCTGGGAACTCTTCTATAAGGGTATGAATCCCATCTGTGAGAGCTCTGCCCTTGTGGCCTAATCATCTCCAAAATGCACCACTTTCTTCCTAGTATCATCACCTTGGGCATTAGTATTTCAATACATTAATTTGGGGAGGACACAAACATTCAGACCATAGCAGACATATTCTGGCCTCTCTGCAACCAGTCAGTATTTCTTCTCCAAAAGTTGTTTTATGCAAAAGCATGGTTTTAAGGGAATTCTTTATTTTTATATTTTAGTGGGAATCCTGGAATGTCCCAGTGAAAGAGATTTTTAAACATTTTTGGCAGTGTCTGTGTTTTAGAGCTGGCATTTGGCTTTGTTTAATTGGAAGATAGAACTTAATTTTCATTCTTATTTAAATTCCATTTTCTTTTTAATTTTAAAAAACTTGATTTTTTTCGAGATTACAATATAGCATTATTAACTACAGTCACTATGGTGTACATTAGATCTTCAGAATTTATTCATCTTATAACTGAGTTTATTTCCTTTGACCAACATCTCCCCCTTTCCGTCCACCCCTAGGGCCTGGTAACCACCATTCTACTCTCTGTTTCTATGAGTTTGACTTTTTTAGATTCCCCATATAAATGATCTGATGCAGTATTCATCTTTCTCTGTCTGGTTTATTTCACATAGCATAATATCATCCTGGGTCACTCTATGTTGTTGCAAAGAGCACGATTTCCTTCTTTTTTAAGGTCAAATAATAATTTATTGTATGTGTGTGTGTGGGTGTGTATGGATGCACACACACATAAATATTTATATAGGTACATATACACATGTATATGTATATGTTATGTTTATATTTTATGCATATAAGCTTTGCACATATTATGTTTTGCTGTGTGAAACCTTTTTAATTTTATATAATCCCACTTGTTTACTTTTGCATTTGTTGCCTGTGCTTTTGGTGTCATATTCAAAAAATCATTACCAATGTCAATGTCAAGGAGCTTTATTCCTATGTTTTCTTCTAGGAGTTTTACAATTTCAGGTCTTACATTTAAGTCTTTAATCCATTTTGAGTTGATTTTTATGTATGACCTAAGATAAAAGGTACAAATTCATTCTTCTACATGTAGATATTCAGTTTTTCCGGCACCATTTGTTGAAAAGACTGTCTTTTCTCCATTGTGTACTTTTGACACATTTATGAAAAATTAGTTGATTATGTGTAGGTTTATTTCTGGACTCTCTATTTTGTTCCATTGGTCTGTATGTCTGTTTTTGTGCCAGTGTTACACTGTTTTGATTACTGTAGCCTTATAACATAGTTTGAAATCAAGAATTGTGAGGCCTCCAGCTTGTTCTTATTGCTCAAAATTAGCTATTCAGAGTCTTTTGTGATTCCATAAAAATTTTAGGATTTTTTTAATATTTCAGTGAAAAATGTCATTGAGATTTTGATAGGGATTGCACTGAATCTGTGAATTATTTGGGCAGTATGAACATTTAACAATATTAATTCTCCACTCCATGAACACATGATATCTTTCTACTTATTTATGTCTTCCATTTCTTTCATCAGTATTTTGAAGTTTTCAGTGTACAGATCTTTTACCTTGGTAAAATTTCTTCTTAAGTATTGAATTCTTTTTGATCTTATTGTAAACAGGTTATTTATTTCTTTCTCAGATAGTTTATTGTTAGTATATAGAAATAAAACTAATTTCAAAATGTTAATTTTATATCCTGAACTTTAGTGAATCTGCTTATTAATTATAACAGTTTTTGAAGGATTCTTTAGGATTTTCTCTATAAAAGATCATGTCATCTGCAAACAAGGACAATTTACTTCTCTTTCTGATTTGGATGCCTTTATTTCTTTTTTTGCTTAATTTCTTTGGCTAGGACTTCAGTACTATGTTGAATAAGAGTGGCAAAAGTGGTCATTCTTGTCTTGTTCCTGATCTTAGGAGGAAAGCTTTCAGCTCTTCACTGTTGAGTATGATATTTGTTGTGGGCTTGTCATATATGTCCTTTGTTGTGTTAAAGTACATTTTTTTAGATACTTAATGTGATGAGAGTTTTATTATTAAAGGATGTTAGATTTTGTTAAACTCTTTTCCTGCAGCTATTGAAATGATCATATTATTTTTATCCTTTGTTCTCTTAATGTGGTGTATCAGATTTATTGATTTGCAGATGTTGAACCATCTTTGTGTCCCAGGGATAGATC
The DNA here is from genome assembly GCF_041146395.1 of Eulemur rufifrons. Lineage (NCBI taxonomy): Eukaryota > Metazoa > Chordata > Mammalia > Primates > Lemuridae > Eulemur > Eulemur rufifrons. The sequence goes on from NC_090990.1 coordinate 53,443,902, forward strand.
CTATTTAACCATGTGCTGTTGAATTTGGTTTACTAGTACTTTGTTGAAGTTCTTGCATCTGTGTTCATCAGGAATATTGGCATGTGATTTTTTTTTTCTTATAATGTTTTTGTATGGTTTTGTGTCAGGTAATGCTGGCCTTACCTGTGTCTTGTAGGCCCATATAGTCGTGTTTTGGTTATTTTATCCATTCAGCTACTCTCTGTCTTCTGATTGGAAAATTAAGTCCATTTACATTGAAAGTAATTATTGATAGGTAAGGACTTTCTATTGCTATTATTAAATTTTTTTTCTGACTGTTTTGTAATTCCTTTATTTCTCTTTCTCTCTTACTGTCTTCCTTGTGGTTTTCTATAGTGGTGTGACTTGATTCCTCCTATTTTTTGTATTTGTTGTATCTACCATAGGTCTTTACTTTGTGGTTATCATATAGCTTACATTTAAAAAATCTTATAATTATAACATTCTATTTTTAGCTGATAGTAACTTAACTTTGCTTATAAAAATTCTAATGCCTTTACCCACACACACATATTTTAAGCTTTTGATGTCACAATTTATTTCTTTTTATATTGTGCATCCACTAACCAATTATTGTAGCTTTATTTATTTTTAATAACCTTTGTCTTTTAACTTTTATACTAGAATTAAAATTGATTTACACATCACCATTACAGTATTAAAGTATTCTGTTTTAAACTTTTATATGTTTTCATGTTACTAATTAGCATCCTCTCATTTAAGCTTGAAAAACTCCCTTTTGCATTTCTTGTAAGATAGGTCTAATTGTGATAAACTTCCTCAGCTTTTGTCTGTCTAGGAAAATGACAGATTTGCCTGGTAAAATACTCTTGGTTGGAAATTTATATATTTTTTCAGAGCCTTGAAAATATCCCACTCTCTCCTGTTCTGTTAGATTTCTACTAAGAAATCTACTAGTAATCTAAGTGAGGTTACTTTGATTTTGGTGTCTTTTTTCTCATGCTGCTTTAAAATTTCTATATCTTTCATTTTTGACAATTGAATTATAGTGTTTCAGTTTGGGTTTAACCTGTTTTGAGATCTATAAGCGTCAGGTACCTGGATGTCCATCTCTATTCTAAGATTTGGGAATTTTTCAGCCATTATGTCTTTAAATAAGTTTTCTGTGCTTTCTCTCTGTGTCTTCTTATTCTGGGATTTCCATAATCTTTATCTTATTTATCTTGATGGTGTCTCATAAATCCCATTCTTTTTCATTATGTCTTCTTTCTACTCTGACTGGGTAATTTTACATGACCTGTCTCCAAGTTTATAGATTCTTCCTTCTGCTTGATCAAATCTGCCCTTGAAACTCTATATTGCATTTTCCATTTCATTTACTATTTCTTCAGCTCCAGAATTTTGGGGAGGTTTAAAAAATAATTTCTATCTCTTGATTCAACTTCTTATTTTATTGATATATTGTTTTCCTGATTTCATTGAGTTGTCTATCTCTGCCATTTTATAGCTTACTAAAAACAAAAAAACTAAAAAGCTTCCTTAAAACAATTATTTTGAATTCTTTGTAAGGCAATTAATAAATATTGATTTCTTTGGGATTGATTACCAGAAAATTATTGTTCCTTTGGTGGTGTCATGTTTCCTTGGTTTTTTTTTTTTTTTTTTTTTTTTTTTTGGTTTTTTGTTTGTTTGTTTGTTTGTATTCCTTGAAGTTTTGTATTATTGTCTTTGCATTTGAAGAAGTTGTCACTTCCTTCAGTCTTTACTGACTGGCTTCAGGAGATAAACATCTTCACCAGTCAGTCAGGTGAAGAATTCTAAGTCTTTTGCAGACATTTTCTATGGATGTCCCCACTCCACTTATCTTGTTTCCTCTTGGGCAGAGTTTCTTAAGATTATTTGGCCTCTCTCAATCCCACAAAGCCAGAGTGGGTGCTGAGTATTCCACTTGTTTCCCTTAGGCAATGCCCTGAGATGCTTGAGTTTATGTGCCCTTTCCCAATCCTGCAGAGTCAAGATGGCTAGCTGTGCATGCCAGCCAAATATCTGCAAATGCTTGCACTGGCTATCCGGCAGGCACATGAAAAATCTAGCCTTAGTTACAGAGGAAAGGATAGGGAAAGTAATGTTTTAGGGACACCTATGGGCCAGTTGGGCCAGTCTTCAGCTAAGGCATACCATACAGCTCATGGGTGAACCTTCTAATAGAGAATAGTAGGCTATATAACTCTTTGTTTAGTTTTGAGCTCTGGTTGCTGAGAGTCTCCACCTCTCTTCCCTGCTTCCAGCTTCTCCCACCCACACAGCCATGCTATTCCCCTCAGTATTCTGGGTGGAGCAAGAAAAGGGGTGGGCCTCTAGAGCAGTGTTCCATACAGCTGGGAAAGCCAGGCGCTCACTTACTACACTTTTTCTCCTATGGGGGAATCATAGATTGAAGAGGCATCTTTTAACATTGAGCTGTACCACCTTAGGGGAGGGTTGAAGTGGGTAAAATGAAATTATTCTCCTAACCCTCTTCAATGCGTCTATTCTTATATGTTTTGCTCCAGTGGTGTACTGGAATTTTTCTGCTGGATGCCAAGACTCCCTCAAATATACTCTCATCTCTAGATGGTTGTCAAAATCAGTACACTGGGAGATAATGGTATAAAACTCCATTCTGCCATCTTGTTGATGTCACTGAAAATGTCTTTATTCCACCCTCATCTTTATAGTTGAGTGGATAATAGTTTGGTGGTATAAAAGATTTTAATTGGAAATTATTTTGCTTCAGAATTTATATATATTTCTTCATAATGTTCTCATTCCAAATATTTTTGAGAAGTAAAATATCACTTAGATCTTGATACTTTGTATAAAATCTGTATATACTCCCTTCTGTTTATTCCTGTACTCATTGAACTGGTGAACTTTTCTAATCTGTATTATTTTGCTATTCATTCTTTGAAATTACTGAAATATTCCTGAATTGTTTCTTTAAGATTTTCTATTCTTTGTTTTCACAGTTCACTCTTGTTAGGGATTTTATTATTTAGATACTAAAATGTCTGAACTATTCTAATTTTATCTTTTCTGGGTTTTTTTGGTCTAATTTTACTATATTTTCTAGACAATTTGCTCAGATTTTTCTTTTTATTCTCCCATAGAGTTTTTCTTCCAATCATTCTTTTAAGTTAGAATATAAATTTGAAAAAAATGAAGTGAAGTAAGCTTCACTTCATTTTTGATGTCTGTTTCTTTAGCACAATGTCTGGTACTTTTGAGTCCTCAACAGCATATATTCACATATCATAATGTATGTGTTGTGTGTATGTACACCCCCTTGTGTATTATATTATTATATATGTAAAGTATAATTTATATATCAATTATATCTCATCTGCAAGAGAATTTATCTCAGTTACTGTATTGATTAGAGATTAGCATAGTCTTTCAGCACACTAATTCTTACCTCTCTCCTGTGTTCTCAGAAACAGATAAATTTTACAAATTTATATCTAAAGTTAGCTCATTTTGATGTGATTTTGGTTCTTTTGTTGACTAACATCCTCTGCTATATTTATTTCTAATAATTATAGATGACATTATTATAGTACTTTGTGCCAATTGCTTTGTATCATGTTTCAATCCTCACTACAACTCTATGATGAAACCATTTATATAACCATCATTTTTCAGAGTAGGAAACTAAGACATTGAGAGTTTAAATGACTTTCCTAGGGTTACCCAGCCAGTAAATAATAAAGCTGGGATTCTACCTTAAGTCAACAGACTCTGCTTTGAATTATTTTAAATTTAAACTGTAAACAACATAATACACATTTTGGACAAATAATGTAGTACAATTTTCATCACAATAGGCAATTCTATTTTCAGCAGAAGATAAATAGATATAATCTCTTCATTATAATCATATTTTAATTTACTTCTGGTTCCATATCTTGGCTTACACATACTTTAACAGAATATCGTCTTAAGACAGCAACCTGGAAAATAAGGCGTCAGGCACAACAGCATGTAATAAGCTCAGATTGGAGAATGAACAGAAAAAGCTTAAGAGAGAATAGAAGAAGTCTGTATTCCTATTAGTTAGCGATATCCAAGGTAAACGTGAATTCTAAGGGGAAATATTGAGGATGGTTCACAGGTTAGCTTATTGTGCCATTTTTTAACATTTACTTAGAGTAGCTCTAGGTCTCATGATCTTCTGAAAAAGAGAATCAATCTTTCTTACTAAATTCATAAATAATGAAGCTTCCAAAATTATTTGATTTCTTATTTAGAAGTTAAAATAATTCAGCAATCATTTTAATATAGCATAATTTCTTTTTTACCATTTTTTTTGGTACTTATTCATGGGGTACATGTGCAACTGTACTACATTGATATATTGTATTTTGTTGAAGTAAGGGGCTTCAGTGCATACATCACTGAAGCAACACACATTGTACCCACAAAGCAACCTCCCATCATTGAACCCCCCCAACCCCACCCCTCCCAGTCTCCATTGTCCTTCATTCTACACTTTGCTTTTATGTGTACACATTATTTAGCTCCAACTTATAAGTGAGAACATGCACTATCTGTCTTTCTGTGTTTGAGTTGTTTCACTTAAGATAATGGCCTCCAGTTCCATCCATGCTGCTGCAAAAGTACATGATTTCATTCATTTTTATAGCTGAATAATATTCCTTTTTGTATAAATACATTTCCTTTATAGAATCCTCCACTGATGGACATTTAGGTTGATTTTATACATGTGCTATTATGATTAGTGCTATGATAAACATATGAGTACAGGTATCTTTTTTATATATTGATTTCTTTCCTTTGGGTAGATATCCTGAAGTGGGATTGCTGAATTGTATGGTAGTTCTATTTTTAGTTTTTTGAGAAATCTCCATACTGTTTTCCATAGAGGTTGCACTAATTTACATTCCCCCCAACAGTATATAAGCGTTTCTCCACACCCTTTTCTCTGTACCCTCATCAACATCTGTTATTTTTTGTCTTTTTAATAGTAGCCTTTCTGATTGGTGTAAGATATCTCATTGTGGTTTTAATTTGCTTTTTTCTGATGATTAGTGATGTTTCATATGCTTTTTAGCCATTTGTATGTCTTCTTTTGAAAGATGTCTATTCGTGTCCTTAGCCCACTTTTTAATAGGGCTAATTGTGGGGGTTTTGTTGAGTTGAGTTCCTTGTAAATTCTGGATATTGGTTCCCCATTGGATGTGTAGTGTACAAATATTTTCTCCCATTCTGCATGCTGTCTGTTGGCTCTGTTGATTATGTCTTCTGCTGTGCAAAAGCTTTGTAGTTTAATTAAGTCCCATTCTTTTATTTTCATTTTTGTTGCCTGTGCTTTTGAGTAATTCTTTGCCTAGACCAATGTCCAGAAGAGTTTTCTCTGTTTTTTTTTTCCCCTAGTATTTTTACAGTTTTGAGCCTTTCACTCAAGGCTTTAATTTATCTTTAGTTGATTTTTGTATATGGTTAGAGATAGGGGTCCAGTTTCATTCTTGTGCATATGGCAATCCAATTTTCCCAGTAGCATTTACTGAAAAGGGTATCCTTTCCCTAGTGTATGTTCTTGTCAACTTTGTCAAAGATCAGTTGGCTATAACTATGTGGCTTTATTTCTGGGTTCTTTATTCTGTTCCATTGATCTAAGGACATAATTTCTAATGCAATTTCACATAGAGAGAAATGGGATGAGAAACAACCCATACTCTTCTTTTCACCCTTATTTTGCATTGGATAATAAATGACCTGTCTTGGATTTGACTGCCTTTTTGCTTTTGCTTTTGCTTTTGCTTTTGCTTTCTTTTCTTTTCTTTTTTTTTTTTTTTTTTTTGAAATAGGGTCACACTCTGTTGCCCAGGCTGGTGTGCAGTGGCACAGTCATAGCTCAGTATGACCTCACACTCCTAGGCTCAAGCAGTCCTCTCATCTAAGCCTCCCAAGTAGCTGAGACTATAGGTTCATGCCACCACTCTGGCTAATTGTTTTGTTTTATAGAGACAGAGTCTCACTATGTTGCCCAGGCTGATCTTGAATTCCTGGCTTCAAGCAGTGCTCTCATCTCAGCTTCCCAAAGTGCTGGATTATAGGTATAAGCCACTGAGCCTCCCTGGAAGGTAGAATCTTTTGTTTTTTGAGCATCCATCATCAAAAAGTTCAACTACATCCTGCCACAAAATGTTCCTCATTCTTCTGTAAGATATGAAGTACTGGACTATTTTAGTTTTTTATGGAAATTTTTATATCCTTAGTAATAGTTTCAAAAATTGAGAGAAAGTGGTACTGCAGACATATCACGTAGCAACAGCTTCAGTCTTCGTTTCTAACTTTTGCAGAACCTACTATATTGTATCAGTTGATTGAAGTTTATCCCACATATTCTATTCTTCTGACCCTCACATTTATAGATTAGGTTTGTGGCTTCTTTATTTTCAGTTTCATAGAAATATGTGTGTTTTTCTGTCACAAAGCCCGTAGCACAGCTGTGACAGCAGATGAGCAATTCTCAAAGGCAATAAGCCAGAGACTACTTCAGGGACTCCAGGGAGGACACAAGGAAGAGATGCTCATCTCTTCACACTTTCAGGCAGATGCAGAGCTACACTCTGTGCAGCCAACAAGAAAGAATTCCATAAAATTTGTTAGAGACACATATTTGTTCGGGAATATTTATTGTTTTGTGATGTGTCCTTAAGTATTTTTTCAAGTGTATGTGTTCAGTGTTCCCAATCTTATAAAATGATTCTGGCAGTAAATATTTTATCTTCTGTTTTCTTTGTATCTGCTGATTCTCCCTTCTTTCAGCAGTGACACTGTAACTAAATAGCTTAAGCTATTGTTAATTCTTTAGGTTAGTAAATGTCAAAGTTCTATCTTAGGCTAAATATACAATTGTCCTCAATTTTATATCAATTTCCAACTATTACTATCATAAAATATTATTTTACATTCAACTTTTATTATAAAAAATGTATATGTTATATGACATTAATGTATTATTAAGTTATTGTTCCTACTTAAATGGTTATCCTAAATGGTGTTTACACTGTGTTTTGACTCATAATTTTAATAATTATTCCTAATATTAGAACTATAGTTTAAAGAATGTTTGCTGGAACCTTTTCATGTACTTTCATTTTTTTCACATTTTAGGTGTACAAGAATTTCCAGAAAACATAAAGTGCTGTAAGTGTTTAACAATTATTGAAGCCAGTGTCAATCCCATTTCTAAGTGAGTATGGGTGATTCAATTTTATTTATATGTATGTTTCCATTGGAAAATAATGTACAAAGATAGATGAAATTCACAAATAATTGAACTTTAAATATAACATTGATGTAGCATTTAATAGAATGATAGGAATGAAATAATTACATCAGAATAGTTTGATAAAACATGATTAAAAGCATTGCTGAGTGGCAATGAAGTCCCAATTGGCACAAGATAACATTACTTTGAAGTAAACTATGTCATCATTTTCTTCTCAGAAATTCTTAGTAATTCTTAGGCCACAATCCATGGATGAGAGTTGAAACTAAGAGAAGAGCTGTTAGTTATGGCCATGGTGGTAATATAGCATCAAGAACCTGACAGAACTTCAAGCGAGTGTAAGAGTTTAGGTTTTTGATGAGTGCATAAAAATAACTGACTGTGTAGTTCAAAGGATTCAAGTATGACCAGAAATAGAGAATACTTGTGTACCAGAGACCATAGCAAGAGGAAAGCAATAACCCTATGAGGATAGCAGAATGGAAGACATGGATGGTAAAGATGCTGTGATTAGAAAAACGGTATATGTGGTTCAAGATCTGCTAGTAAGAAATGCCATGGGAAAATGAGACCCATTATGTGATCATGTTGGTGAATTTTGGGTATTGTGTAATGACAAAGGTCTATGGAACCAAGCAGGTCAAGAAACCATGAAGTAAATGGATTGGATAAGTCATGAACATGAAGCTAATGTCACTAACAATGGAAATGGGTATAAAATTTAGAATGACTATTGACAGTTGTAGTATTTTGAAGAAGTATAAACAAATCAGTGGTATTCAGATGCAGACAATGAGTTTCAGAGTAAGACTGGCATTTTAATTACACAAGGCTGACAGTAGAATTTGAGAAAAATTTCTGTCTTTTGTCCACATGAAGTTGGGGAGGCTGGGAGAAACTGAAGCCCGTTTGGAAAGGCATTCAAGAGAAGTTGATGGGAAATTTTATACCAATAGAGTTGAGGAGAGGGAGTAGTGAGTGAGGTGATTCTCTGTGGATCATGAGAAGAGGCTCTAGTTGAGGCCAAGCATGGAATGTAAAAGAATGAAATAGAAGTTTAGATGGAGATCTTTATATTAAATGGTTTGTGAAATAATTTGAGGCTTTTAGTAGAAAATGTAGAACATCAAGCAATAAAGTGTGTTTGAAAGTTACAATTTTTCTACCTCAAAAGTAGAATATGGAGGGAAAAATAAACAAAACAAAACAAAGCCCTGAAAAGCTTTTCCAAAACTCTTGGACCAAAATGAAATTTTTTCAACATCTCAATGAAATAGATGTTACTAATCTCTCACACCAGAACTGCAACCATGTCCTTAACTTGAGTCATAACAATCCAGAATAGATGATGAATTGTTTTATTCCTTATTTTATTAATTCTAATAGCTCATCCTATTTAGGAATAATGGTAAAAATGGGAATGGAAGCCAGATGATGAATTACATATTTAGGAAGTTTAAAGTCTATAGCTATATCAGATATGTCTCTGAATTCCTTTCATATGTATGACTTTTTAAAAAATAAATAAATGTGACCTATTTTATAAAAAATGTATAATACTATAAACAGACAGTTTGGAAATTCATAAAAAAGTTACTCTATAGAAAAATGAATTTAAATAGTATATTAATTTTTAAAGCCAGGTTTTTTAAAATATAGTTTATATGCAGCAAAATTCATCCTTTTAGGTGTTAAATCAATTTTGAAAAAAGTATGCATGCATGTAACCATTACCATAATAAAGATATAGATTATTGGCATCACCCCAAAAAGTTCCCTCAGCCCAATTATCCAATGATCTGATTACTACCCCAGTAGTTTTGTTTTTTCCAAAATGACATATAAATTATATCATACTTTTGTGTCTGACTTCTTTTACTTAATATAATGATTTTTAGATTTATTCATGTTGTTTCAATAATCAGTACTTCATTGCTCTTTACTGCTAGGTAGTATTCCATTGTAACAGTATAACAAATATCACATGATTTGTGTATCTGTAAGTTGTTACACATTTAGAATGTTTTCAGTTTTGGGCTATTATCATTAAAGCTGGTACAAATTATACACGTGTGTATATGTGAGCATATATTTTCATTTTTATTGGGTAAACACCTAGGAGTAGTTTTGCGAATAGTATGGTATGCATATGTTTAACCTTATAAGAAACTTCCAAACTGCTTTCCAAGACAGCTATTGAATTTTGTGCTCCTACCAGTAATATATTAGAGTTTCAGCTGTTCCTCATCTTTGTCAGAATTTGGTTCTATCAGTTTTTTATTTTTTCTATTTTAGCTAGTGTAGTAGATGTGGTATTTCATTATGATTTAATTTACATTTCTAATGTCTAATTAGCATCTTTCCATGTACTTATTTACAATCTGTTTTGCTTCTTTTGTAAAGATTCAAACATTTTGTCCATACTCATTGGCTTGCCTTTTTATTATTAAATTGTAAGAATTTATATATTGTGGATACAAGTCTTCTAGCAAATATTTACTTACAAATAGATAAGACTACAGTTTATCTCTTCATTTTCTAAATAGTTCCTTTCAAATAGAAGTTTTTAATTTTAATGAAGTCTTATTTAATAATTTTTTATGGTTTATACTCTTGTTTCCTGTCTAACAGATCTTTGCTAAATTCGTAGGCATAATGATTTTCCGTTATGCTTTTCTCTGAAATTTTTATAGTTTAGGTTTTACACTTAGGTCTGTCATCAATTTGAAGTTGATTTTTGTATATTTGCAAGGTGTAAGGGTCATGGCTCATTTCTTTTGCACATGGCTAATTGTTCCAGTATCTTTTGTTGAAGCAATTATCCATTTTTCATAGAATTACATGGGTACCTTTGTTGTAGATCAATTGATCACATATGTTTGGGTCCTTTTCTGGATTTTCAGTTTTGTTAGATTAATTTATATGCTTGTTCTGACACCAATTCCATACTCTTATTACTATTGTAGCTTTATATTAAGTTATGAAATCATGGAATGTGAGTCCTTCAACTTTGTTCTTCTCTCTCAAAATTGTCTGGGCTAGTCTATACCCTTTGATTTTCTACATAAATTTTGTAACCAGCTTGCTAATTTCCACAAAAATATTAAAGCCTGCTGGAATTTTTGTAGGGATTGCATTGAATCTGTAAATCAATTTGGGCAGAAATGACATCTCAAAAATATTGAGGATTCTTATCTCTGAGCATAATATAGTTTCATACTGATTTAGGTCTTTTAAAATTTCTTTTATCAATAGTTTATGAATTCTGACATACACATTTTACATGTTTTATTCATTTTATTCCTAAGTAGTTCATGTTTTTTGTGCTGTTGCAAATGATCTTTATTATTCCAATTGTTTAATACTAGTGTATATAAATACAATTGATTTTTATATAGTTACCATAGATCCTGTAGTTTTGCTAAACTTACTATTAGTTCTACTAAATTCTTTTTGTGGATTTTGGGGAGATTTTCTATGTAAACTATCATATCTCTGGCAAATAAGACAGTTTTAGTTTATCATTTTAAATCTATATGCTATTTATTTACTTAGTTTTCTTGCCTTATTATTCTGGCTAGGACCTCCTTTATATATTGAAGAGAAGAGGTGAAAGCAGATACCATTGCCTTGTTCCCAGTCTTAGGGAAAAAGCATTTAGACGTTCACCATTGTGTGATTGTTACTTGTTTTTTTTTTTCAGATATACCCTTTATTAGGTTAAGAATGTTTCCAGTACCCTGTCACTCACTTCAAGTCCTCACTAGCTATGTATACTATGTAACAAATTACCACAAGCTTGGCAACTTGAAACCACACATATTTATTATTTCTCAGCATCTTTGGGTCAGGAATTTGGACATGGCTTATCTGAGTTCCCTACTTCAAAGTTCTCACCAAGCTACAATCAAGATGTGAGTCAAACTGTATTCTCATCTGGAGACTCACCTGGTGAAGAATCCATTTTCACTCTCATTCAAGTTGTTTGCAGAGTTCATTTCCTTGTTATAAAGCTGAGAGCCCCAGCTTTTTTTTTTTTTTCTTTTGTCACATTTTTTTTCACGGTATTATGGGGGTACAAACATTTTGGTTACATGTAATGCATTTGCCCCGCTCAAGCCAGGGATACAAGCATGTCCCTCCCCCATACAGTGCGTTCTGCTTCCATTTAGTTGTGGGTTTACTCCCCACACCCCCACCGCACCCCGCCACCTGACCAGCACCCAATGAATATTACTGCCATGAGTCCCAGCTTTTTTGCTGGCTGTCAGCGCGAGGCTACACGTGGGACCTAAAGGCTGTGTGCAGTTCCTTGCCATGTAATCCTCTCCAAAGGCAGTTTACAATATAGCAGCTTGCTTCTCCAGGGCCAGCAGCTGAATGAGAGTGAGTCTCTCAGCAAGATGGGGGTTATCTAAATAGTATAGTTATGGGAGTGACTCCCATCATATTTGTCACATTCTGTTGATTAGTAGCAAGTCACAGGTCCTACCAACACTCAAAGGAAGAAGATTATATTAAGGCATGAACATCAGGAGGTGAGGAACACAAGGGCCACCTTAAATGTGTCTGCCACACTTTTGATATCTGGTTTACTGAGATTATTTATTATCAATGAATGTTGAATTTGGTTAAAGTTGGGTTTTTTTTTTAAATAACATCTATTAACATGATCTTATGGTTTTTCTTCTTTAGTTTGATCATATGATAACTTACACATTGATTTTTGAATGCCATTCCAGCTTTGCATTCCAGGGATAAACTCTACTCAGTTATGAAGTATTACTCTTTTTTTATATATTGATGGCTCTGATTTGCTATAAATAATTAAGCATTTTCCCTTCTATATTGATGAGGCATATTAGTCTGAAGTTTTTTGTCTCGTAATTTCTTTGTCTGACTTTGCTGTCAAGGTAAAACTGGCTTCATAAAATGAGTTGGGAAATGTTCTATTTTCTATAAGAGTTTGTATACAATTAATATTATTCTCCTTAAATATTGGAGAATATGTAAGTGCAGCCATCTAGGCCTGAAGTTTTCATGATGAGAAAGTTTTAATTACAAATTTAATTTTCTTAATACCTATATGGCTATTCAAACTACCTTATTTATTCTTGAGTTATCTTTAGTAGTTTGTGTTTTTCAGGAATTTGTATGCTTCATGTAAGTTTTCAAATTTATTGGCATATCATTTTCAAAGAATTTCTTTATTGGTCCTTTAATATCTATAGGTTCTCTAGTGATGCCCTCTCTTTCTTTCCTGTTGTCGGAAATTTGTGTCTTTTTTTCTTTTTTTGCTTGATTAATCTAACTAGAGATTTTTTATTTTATTTATCTTTTTAAAAAACCAAATTTGAGTTCCACTGATTTTTTTCTGTATTGCTTTTCTGTTATTTTCTTTGCCCTAAGAAATATGTAAAGTATTAGGTCATGAAAACCCTATAATATAAAAGTTATAGTTGTGAGTGTTAGCAAGATGTGAACTTTATAGTATAGCCTGAATGCCTTAACTAAATCATTAATGAATATTATCACAATAAAATTAAAAGTGACTACTCAATGAGAAAACCAAGAGCTAACATTTATAGAGAACCTACCATGTCTCAGGCTTTTAGATATGTTATTTCATTTTAATTTTCACAGCAACTTTATTATATAGATAATTATTTAATATTATTACCTTTCTACAGATAGAAATGTATGAAGTCAGTATGTAAATTCCTGAGTTCTTTTGTTATATTTTACCATATCTGAAGAAGCATTTTTATTTGGTATAAATTAAAAGATGCATTTTGAAAAATTTGCAACATTCTTAATGCTCAACAATGAGGAAATTACTAGTAAATTACAATACATCTACTGGGTAGATAGGAAAGTTATATGTAGGATGACTATATGTCTCTGTTTGCCCAAATCATCTCTGTTTACTCTTCTTGATGTGGCATATTTAATAATGGCTCCCTTTTAACTTTGAAAAGTGTCCTAGTTTGAATTATAAATTATGTAGTTACTCTGTTTAAACAGCAAAATTTGAAAGGTAATTATAAGTATAAATTAAAGGGAGTAATAATGGTATAAGTTTGCAGTGATGTTAAAACAATTAATAGGAGATTAGAAAGAAATACATGAAATTATAATCGTGATTGTGTTAAATAGGTGGAATTGTGAATAATACTTTTCTCTTTATTTTCTAAATGTTCTCTAATATTGTTATATTAATTTGATAATTTTAAGCTATATAAATAAAAATATTTAGATGTAAAATATCTTTCCAGTTAGAGTAGAAGCTTTTACATTGGCTTCTTACTATGGCTTAACTGTTCTATTAGAAGTGAGATGTCTGTAATATGTTTTTACTTAACTTCTAAAATAAATGCAATGAGAAAAGTGTTGAAACAAGGGTGTCTGCAGCCAATCTTAATTTGCCTGTTCAAATAATGAAAATTCACAATTATAAAAGCACTTAAAATTGTACTCTAGACGATATTTTTTGAAAGGTCAGAATAAAAACAATACTAAGAAAAGGTAGCATAATTTCTCCTGTTTACTGATTCTTACTATGGGACAGGAAATTATTTAATCATTGGGGCAAATTTGAGCAGTGATATTAGTATTATTATTTTATAAATAAGGAAATAAAATCTTACAACGCTAAGTAATTTGCAGAGGTCACCTAGATGATAATTGGAATAACTGTGATTCAAACCAAGGTCTTCTGACATCAATACCCATGAGCTCAAACTCTATGGATGTCTAGGTTTATTGCTATCTTTTCTTTGTTGTAGTTTTTCTTAATTTAATTTTTTGATACATAGTAGATGTACATTTTTGAGGCACATGTGATAATTTGATATATTTATATAATTAAATCAGGGTAATTTGGATTCCATCACTTTAAATATTTATCTTTTATTTATACTAGAAACATTGAAATTATTCTCTTCTATACATTTTGAAATGTGCAATTGATTAATGTTAACTATAGTCACCCTACTGATCTGTAGAACACCAAGTCTTATTCCTTCTAACTATGTATTTGTACATATCACTTTTAATTTAAGAAGTTAATACAAGGAAAGTATTTACTTAATAGAGTTATTTACCAATTTATAAAACATATATTCTTTCAATTTTGAATAAATCTGTCAAATTTATTCGTGTGAATAATCACCACATAACTTTAGGATAGTAAAATCATTTCATTATTGGGAACTCATTACTTAGTGTAAAATATTGGCTATGATTGACTAGTTTGGAGAAAAATAAAGACAACCTGTGGTTATCATCTTCATCAAGTGTATCTAGCTTTCTAGGGAATATCTTCTGCCCCACAGTTCCCCATACATTCCTCTGGAAGTGGTGAAATGGACAAGTGGAGTCCCTGACTCTATTAAAAGCTACAAAATGTACCATAAAATTAAAAATAAAGTTGTTTTTAGCAGACTTTTTGACTATATATGTATTTTTCAAATAATCTAATCCAATTTTTATTGCCTGTTGTTTTCAAAGTACAATACTAGATAGTTTAAGAGATTTTAAAAATCATTATCCTCAGCTAATTTATAATTTATCTTATGAATAGAAAATGTCCAATACTGGTATAATAGAAAGCATAATTGGTATAAGCATTCTACTAAATCTATGAACAGAATCCTATAAGGAAAATGAAGGAGACGTTAATTTTGAAACTAAGTGCAGAGTAGCCATTCAATAAATTCATGTTGAAGTGAATTGAAATAAAAAGTATAGATGCTGGCTGGGCACAGTGACCCAGTCTTGGAATCCCAGCATTTTGAGAGGCTGAGGCAGGAGGATCACTTGAAGGCAGGAGTTGGAAATCAGCTTGGACAACATAGCAAGACTCCACCTATACAATAAAATAAAAAAATTATCCAGATGTAGTGGCATGTGCCTGTATCCTAGGTACTCCGGAGGCTGAGGCAGAAGGATTCCTAGAGCCCAGGAGTTCAAGGTTGCAGTGAGCTATGATTGTGCCACTCACTTAGTGTGGGTGACAGAGAGAGATCATCTCTCTCTCTTTCTGTCTCTCTCTCTCTCCATATATATATATATATATATTCTACATTTTTAAGAAGAAATATCCAACATAAAATGTCAGTTCATCTTTGTTTACAACCAGGCTAAAACCTGTCTTACTTTGTATGCTTGTTTTTCATATAATCTATTTTTAGTAGTCCAATTTTGCAATTGGAATCTACAAAATGTGGTCAATTCTTAAACCCTAGAACAAGTGTTCTATGAAATAAGCTAGATTCTTCTAAGGCATAAGCATTTCCAGAAAATCAATTAAAAATATATTTTTGATCGAAGAAATAATACAATACCATTTATCATATACATATGAGGAATAGTGGATTGAGGGAAGCTGAATCATTCAAACCATCCCTATAACTAGAAAATTAGTATTTTGAAAGCCTTTTTACTTATTAGTAGTGATGTTTTTAAAATAAATTATTAGATTAATGGTTTTAATATTTTTCTACTCCTAGATGTATCATATTGATCTTCTTTTTTGAAAAGTCATAAATAATGCCTTTTTTGAATGACTATAGGAACCAACAAGACAGCAAAGTAAGATAGTAGTTAAATTTCAATTGAAATCTATTCAACATCTGTGCCATTATCATAAAAACTGTCATACTATCAAGATGTGAGCTCTAATGCATTACAACAAAGGAAAATTAATGATCCACCATAGATCTTTTTGTAATCCCATAAGATTGAGTTCAAACCTTTGAGTTGAGCACTCAAGGCCTCTAAATCCTGCCCCCCTACTAATATTCTCAACTCTTAACTCCTGATATTCTCATACATAAAGTATTTGCTTTATAACCATCTTTTCTTTGTCACTCTTCTCAGGTGTCTTCTTACCTCTTCATTATAAATACTCTCATTCTTCCCCTGCCTCCTTTCTTTCTTTTCTGCTTTCATGAATCCTCTCTCTTAAGAGCAAACATGGAAACATCTTCTGTGAAGCCATATCCAAAAACTCAGCCCCCAAATACAAACAAACAATATATTTGCAGCAAAAATAACCGATATCCTATCAGTGTATAGTAAGTCTGTACACTAATCTGATATTAACATCATTGATAGGTTCTTGGAAACTGCGACTTTAAGCAAAATGATGTACAGCAGGTCCTCAAATAATGTCATTACCTTCAACACTGGTTTGTTATAATGTTGATGAAAAAAGAAAGATTGGTATTTTTGTTCTCATTTTGCTTAAAGTCACAGTTTCTAAGAACCTATTAATGACATTGAGTGAGGATTTTCTCCTGAGAATGTGTAGAGAATTGCTCTAAATCAATACAAAAATATTAATTGTGATTAGTTTGGATTCCTCAGAAGCAGATGTTTAGGAAAGATACAGGCAGTATATTTAGGAGGTGACCCCAGGAATACGTGTTGAGAGTGTATTATCAAGCTGTTTACTAGTATGGGCCACTGGACCTTAATCCTTCAGGGGAACTCTGGGAAACAGTGTTAGACACCTAACTCAGAGTTGTCAAACACAATGGAAGAGGGAACTGAGGTATTTATATTCCTAATAGTCATTAGTTGAGGACTGTTCCTGAGTGACATTAATTCCCCAGAGTTGTGGCCTACCGTGCGCATGATCAGAGCAGGCCTCAGCCTCTGTAGAAAGCCTTCAAACAGGGAACAAGAGGTGGCACACAGGAAACAAGAGTTTGATGATCAGGAGTTGCCCCAGTGTGCACTAAAATCATAAAAGCAGGGAGATGTGGGTGTGGTACCAACAGAAAAATGGACAAAATAAGTAAACATATATTTCACAGAAGAGGAAACACAAATTGCTAATAAACTTAGGTTCATAACTAATCGAGGAAATGATACTTTTTACTATTTTACATTTACCAAATTGGTAAAAGTAAGAAAAGCTAACAAAACCAAGGGTTAAAAAGGACATGGAAATAAGTTCTTATTCATTGATGGTTTCATTATAAATGAGTGAAACTACTTTGAATGAAATTTGGCTACATGTATTAAATCTAAACTTGCATTTCCTGTGATCTAGTGATATCACTTCTAGGGATACAACTTAAGTAATGTCTTGTAAATATACACCATTATTTATGTTCAAAAATATTCACAGAAAAAATGTTTGCAATACCAAAACAAAACACTAGAAACAGCTATAATGTTCATTAGAAAGAAAATAATATATTGTATATTCATACAATGGAATACTATGCTATGAAGGCCAATCAGTCACATCAAAATGGCTGAATCTAAAAGCTCTAATGCTCATTTTTTTATATTAAGGAGGTACAAGTGTTTTTGCTACATGACTAGCTTTTATAATGCTTGAGTCAGGGCTTTAAGTGTGCCTACCTGCATAATGTTCTTTGTACCTGTTAGGTAGATCTTAACCCCTCCGCTCCTTCCCCTCCTTAATTTCTAACATTTTTTACTTCTTTCTGTAACCATGTGTGCCTATCAATTAGTTCCAAATTATCAGAGAGTACGTGTGGTATTTGTTTTTCCATTCTTGAGATACTTCACTTAGGATAATGTTCTCTAGTTCCATCCAAATTGCTGCAAAAGACATTAATTCATTTCTTTTTATGGCTGAGTAGTACTCCCTGGTATACATGTACCACATTTTGTTAATCCACTCATGAATTCATGGGCACTTGGGTTGATTCCACATCTTTATAATTGTGAATTGTGCTGCAATAAACATTTGAGTGCAGGTGTCTTTTTGATGAAATGACTTCTTTTCCTTTGGGTAGATCCAGTAGTGGGATTGCTGGATCAAATGGGAGGTCTACTTTTAGTTCTTCAAGAACTCTTCATACTGCTTTGCATAGAGGTTGCACTAATTTGCAGTCTCACCAACAATGTATAATCATTCCTTTCTCTCTGCATCCATGCCAGCATCTGTTGTTTTTGCACTTTTTAATAAAAACCATTCTAACAGGGATAAGGTAATATCTCATTGTGGTTTTAATTTGCATTTCCTTGATGATTAGGGAAATTGAGAATTTTTTCATAGGTTTATTGGCCATTTGTCTATCTTCTTTTGAAAAGTTTCTGTTCATATCTTTTGCCTACTTTTTAATGGGGTTATTTGGTTTTTTTCTTGCTGATTTGTTTGAGTTCTTTGTAGATTCTGGATATTAGCTCTTCATCAAATGTGTAGTTTGCAAAGGTTTTCTCCCATTCTGTAAGTTGTCTATTTGCTCTGTTGATTATTTCTTTTGCTGTGCAGAAGGTTTTAAATTTAATCAAATCCCGTTTCTTTATTTTTATTGTTGGTGTAATTGACTTTGGGGTCTTAGTCATAAATACTGTGCCTAGGCTGTTACCTAGAAGTGTTTTTTCTATATTTTCTTCTAGAATTTTTATGGTTTCGTGCCTTACATTTAAGCCTTTTATCATCTTGAATTAATTTTTGTGAGTGGTGAGAGATAGGGGTCCTGTTTTATTCATCTGTATGTGGCTATCTAATTTTCCCAGCACTATTTATTGAATAGGGGGCTTCTTTTCCCCAATATATGTTGTTGTCTGCTTTGTCAAAGATCAGTTAACTGAAGGTAAATGGTTTTATACCTGGGTTCCCTGTTCTGTGCCATTGGTCTATGCCTCCAATTTTTGTACCAATGTCATGCTATTTTGATTACCTTATAGCCTTATAGTATAGTTTGAAGTTTGGTAATATTGTGCCTCCAGATTTGTTCTTTTTGCTTAAGATTGCTTTGGCTATTTGGGCTCTTTTTTGGTTCCAAATGAAACAGAATTATTTTTTCTGGATCTATGAAATACAATGGTGGTATTTTAATGGGGATTGCATTGCACTGAATCTGTAAATCACTTTGGGTAGTATGGACATTTTAATAATGTTATTTCTACTGATACATGAGCATGACATGTTTTTCTATTTGTTTGTGTCATCCACGATTTCTTTCCTCAGTGTTCCCTAGTTCTCCTTGTAAAGATCTTTCACCTCTTTGGTTAAGTATATAGGTATTTTATTTCCTTTGTAGCTATTGTGAATGGTATTGAGTCTTTGATTTGACTCTCAGCTTGATTACTATTGATATATAGAAATGCAATTTATGTACATTGAGTTTGTAAACTGAGACTTTGCTGAATTTATTTGTCAATTCTGGGAGTCTTCTGGTGGAGTCTTTGGGATTTTCTAGATATAAGCTCTTATCATCAGCAAAAAGCAATAATTTGACCTCCTCTTTCCTGATTTAGATGCCTGTTCTTTCTTTCTCTTGTCTGATTGCTCTGGCTTGGACTTCCAGTACTATGTTGAACAGAAGTGGTGACAGTGGGCACCCTTGTCTTGTTCCAGCTCTAAGGGGAATGCTTTCAACTTTTCCGCATTCAATTCTAATGCTAATTTTTAAAAGCCTTAGGAAAATGTACACAGGATGATCTGATTTATACAGTGTTCAAAACCATGCAAAACTATACATGTTTTAGGGGATTAAATAGTTATAATAAAGCTATTTAGAAAGCAGAATAGTAAACCTCATTCAGGGATTTGTGGGGTAAATAGGAAGATGTAGTCGGGGGTGGGGGGGGCACCCTGAGCGTTTCAAAGGTACTGGTTCTATTTCTTCTTTCTATTGTGTGTACAAATATATTATTTTATGCATATAATATATTTTATAGCAAAAGGTTGGTCAGAGGAAGACAAACCATGTAATGAAACTCAGATCCAATATCCCAGGATGAGAAGCAGGAAAACTGTTTTAGTAGAGGCAAAGGAGAGAACAGTCAATGATGGCAACTGTTGCTAGGCAGTGCGAGGTACAAAACGAAATGAAGCTAATGGGACTGGGATTTAAGAGGTCATTGGAGGCCTTGGTGAGTGCATTTTCAGTAATAGAGTTGGTGTAGATGCCAGAAAACTATAGTTTGAGTAGTAATAAAAAACAATGAGCTCTTTAAATAATTTTGGCAGTAAACGCAAGGAGGAAGGTAGGTTGTGACTTGAGGAGAAGGCAAATTTGAAGGCTATTTAAAGGTATTTTACAAAAGAACATAATTTGGACTAGACAATCGATAAAGGCATTCAAAATGTTTAAATAGGAATTTACTAATAGGAAAAAAATTAAGTACCCTTCCAAGAAAAAGTGTCCCAGAAAATCCTTGAATTAAATCTTTTTTAGTGAAAAAGATTCATATTTCAAATAATTATTTCATCTAATTTCTAAAATTCCCCCAAAGGATGTTTTCTCTTTTTTAAATGCCTCTTATATCATTTATGATTCTGTTTAATTATTTTTCTATGTTCTTGCTCATTTTTAATAAATATGAGTTAGACCAATTTGAATCATAATGTACATACATGTTGAGCTTGCATTGAAGAAATTATCAGTTAGGGGACAACATACTCCTCTTTTCATATTGGGCAGCTTTAATCATCACCATAACAAACTGTAGACAAATTTTGATGATTAAGTGAAATAGTAAGTAGATATTCTTGCCTGACATATATATGAATATTCTATTAAAAAAGGACATTAATTTTAAAATTACAAACATGCCATACAATATAAAATTTCTATAAAAAAATATCTTGGCCGGTGTGCATAAGGTTAGGACAGCAGTAAGAGATGATGTCGCTGACTTTAGCAGTGACATAAATCTCAGTATAGGAAAACAGCGTGGAGGTGGGTAAATGCCATTTATTTTAATAACAGGCAAATTTTTCAAGCTGTAACAACATGCTCAATAAATTCTTTCAATATTTTAATGCCAAAGGAGAGTTGAAAAATGTATTACATTTCTATTTTTTTCTCCTCGGAGATATGTATATTTTTGTTCTGTTTCTATAGCAACATTGATGCAGTGACTAAAACTTTAACTCCTTTTTAGACTTCCTGATGGCTTCACGCAGCTTCTAAACTTGACCCAGCTGTATCTGAATGACGCCTTTCTTGAATTTCTTCCAGCCAATTTTGGAAGGTAAGAATAAGAAATTTAAATTATGCAATTTTATTTTACCTTAGGTAAGTGCTTTGCTAGTGCCAGTAGATGAGGCTTCAAAAGTGACAGCTGTGATTAAAGATAAGCCTCATTATTATTCAGTAAATGAGATTCTGTTAATTAGTAAAACTTTTGGCAAAAACTAAAGTAAAATTAGCCCTTTACATGGCATTAATAATCAAATAAATTCTAGATGAATTAATGAGCTAAATATAAAAACTAGAGCCAGAAATGATCTGGAAAAAAATGCACATGAATATTTATGGCTCTTAGGTTGGGAAATACCTTTATAGGCATAGAAACAAAGAAAAATGTCCTAAATGTGAAATGTACATTCTTAATCACAAATGTTACTCAAACAGCAGAAACTATGAACACCTCTTATCCTCTTCCTGTGACTTCCTCAACCCTAGAGCTGGCACAGGGTGGGTGATGCCACAGATTTTTAAATGCATATCCTTTTCATAAATGTTAAAATGTATACCTTAGAGTCAATGAAATATGGTATATTATACCATTTTTTCAATTGTGTAATTAATGAAAATAATAACAGCTAGCACTTATTAAAACTTATGATGCACCAGGGATTGTGCTTTACATTATTATATCATTTAATATTCCAAACCATGTAAATTGGGTACTATCACATACTTATAGACAAAGAAACCGAAATTAGGAGGAGTTAATTAATTTGTCCAGTGTCACAGAGAAAGAATATGAGTTTGATTTTCAACTAGATCTGTCTTACCACAAAGCCCAAGTTTTTTTAACTCGATGCTGTACTATTTGCTTTGCAAGTTTATTTACAGTCTGTTGAAAGAAAGTATTGCCGTAGTCTGGCAAACACAGCACCTGGTATTTAGCATATATTTAATAATCTGTTGAATGCATGAAATTAAACAACAGTGAATCTAGTTTTATAAAACATGAAATTTAGATGACTGAGATTCAACAATATCTTTGAAATGTCTCATTTATCTTTAGGAAAGTGATATTTGTCATTGCCCAATGTTGATGCAACCCTACTCAAAATCAATTCATATATTTCTTCAAAATCTGTAACCACAGTAAAAAATGTTTGGGCATAGTTGTTTGGATAGTGATAATAATAGTTTACCATAGGAATACCTTTCTTATACAGAAATACTAAGAAGTAATTTTAAAAATTCGTTTCTATAGACTTGTCAAATTGCGAATCTTGGAGTTAAGAGAAAATCACTTGAAAACTCTACCAAAGTAAGTGACTGTGTATTTTCTGGATTTTGAATTGTGATTTTTCCCTAGTAGGAAAAATAACTACTTATTTTTATTTTGGATATGTTTTGCCATTTTGATTGAGTTAAATATTTTGCACATTTTTCCTAAAGGCCAAAAAGTATGGTATCCTGTAAGAGATCCATATTAAATAAGAATGTATCCTGCCTTATAAAACTATAATTACAAGTAAAAGTGAAAAGAGTCCTTTTAAGGTTCTTCTTATGGCTGAAGATACAAACTAGAAAATTATTGCATTAAAACATATGAAATTGTTACTTTATAGCTGAAAAACAGTTTCACGAGGTTCAACCTAATAGGATGGTTAGTTCTTCAAGTTAATTTGTGGACTGTGATATTTTTCAGTTTTTAAATCAAGGATATGCCAGAATTTTTCAGAAAAAAAGAGATTAAAATTTTTTAAGAGATCCTAACATGGTTTGGCAAAAAAGTTATATATTCTTACAAATTGTTCCTTTTTTACTAGCCTATTTAAAATTTGGCTTATATAAAAGTATGGGATATTTTAAACTAAAAACTAATCTCTAAAATTTTATGCAATGTTTAATTTAATAAAATGCTTTGTTTCACCATGCTTTGCTCTATCACATGTAACAACAGAATTTTTTATTGTACAGAAATAATTACTTTTGAAAGTCAAAAATTATTTAAAATGGACTTTTCTCCTCAGATAAATATGACTTGTGTATGTTATGATTAAAATATTGAAAGTGCTATGTTGCAGTTATTACCCTCCTGCAGTACAGAAAAATATTGAGTATAGTGATTAATTTTTCAAACATTTCTAAAAGAGTTAAAGACATTCCTCTGTTGAACCAAAACTTGATCTTATTTTTTACTTTTGGAATCCTTTTCCTAAGCAAAATAGACTGAATTTTATTGTTTTTAAACCAATATATCAACAAAATACCTTCAAGTCCATTTTATGTATGATTATATATGAAAATTTTGTCATTGAAATATAATGACATAATGATGAAAATAACTTTCAATAATAATATAGGTTAAATTCAGATATATAAATAAAGATAAAACAGCTATCTATTTCTTTATAAGTGGAAGATAAGGAGAAAGCATGAAAAATAGGAAATGTCTCCATATTTCAACACTCTGCACTTCTGAGTAATTCCTTTCTCTAAACTAAAGCATTATGCATCGGCCTAATCCAAGGTACCTGTCCCATGTTAAGGACATAAACAGAGATGGCAACATGGTTGAGAGCATTAATTGTTCAAGAATTAATCTCCTACAAATGCCGGTAGTGCCACTGTTTCCATCCCTAATGTTTTTGTTTGCCATATTTAAAGTAAGTGGAAATGGGGCCAAGTGAAAGCTAAACCAAGATAAAAGGACAGTTGTTCCCTTCATCTAAATATATACATTTAGATCAAGGAGAAAATATTGAGTATGCTGAAGAGAGTCATTTTCCCTTTGCTCTCAAATAGTGGCTTTGATTTGAAATGCAAAATTGACTTAGGTTCTCAGGTTTTTAAATATATTTTTTAAATATAAATTTGCAATATAAATCTAAACTCGATATAGATTGATAATATGGACTTTATATGAAATAGCTGTGAGAACAATTCAAAATAATGAGGAACAATACTCATAATTGGTGCATGGGTATTCTGTAGGCTGAGATCATGGCTCAGTATTAAACAGAATTAAAATAAGTAGAATAATATACATAAATAATTTTTGGCATAGAAAGACATTGTGAAGATCTATTAGAAATGACACTGGGTCTCTTTGGTATATATATAAATATATATGTACACACATACTTGTATACCTGTTACAGCTTTTACATTTTAAGAAACATATTCAAAATTATTTGTAATCTAGTGTGTTCATTTTATAACTTATTGACAAAAATCTAAAGAACCATATACAGACATAAAATATAGAGAACTTTATTTTAGTTTCAGTGTAGATAGAATGAGAATTGCAAAAAGATGTTCTGCCTCGAATAAAAATAAACTGTTTTCCCTCTATATTATACCTTTTGATCACCACTCTATAGCTGTAACTTAGAGTTATGTGAGAGATTTCTACTACCTTTATTTTGCACTTTCAATGAATATAAAGGTAAAGGAAAAACAACTTTACTTTTATAACTACTTCAAGAAGAGATAACTCATGATTTCCTCAGGGATATAAATAAGATGCTGGATCTTTAATGGATCTTCAGTGATTTTTTTCTTCTTTTCATCTTTTGCCTTAAGTGTATATGCCTGGAAATCTGTGAAAAATGTAAAAGCATGTAAGAATTACAATATAGCATACATTAAAATGTATATCCTTTAAGCAAACTGATAAAGACATTTTGATGTGTGCAAATTCTAGGATCAATTTTTTCGGTTACAAATAGAAGTTAGTATTATGAGTTTTTTACAATGTTCCTTTATGATCATTTCTCTAGATACATCAAGGGGTGATAAAATTAAATTCCTTGTGTATGCATTTGCTTAAAAATTATTGAAACAGTCGAGTCTTGATTATGTGTAATAATTGAACACATGAACATCTGGAAAAAACTAGATTGCCCAAAAGAAAAACCTTTAGATCCTATGTTACAATTTTTCCTCATAGCAGAATTATCTTCTCAGTTATTTTTTTTGAGGAATAGTCTTTAAAGTGGGGATGGTAGAGAGTTCAAATGAAAGTTAGGTGTCAAAGTAAAACCAAATTTTTGTTTGTTTACTTGGTTGTTTGTTTTACTCATTCAATTGCTGCTTATTCATTTCTTCCTTCATCTTTTTGTTTGTGTAAGAGTATCTCATGGTCAGGAATCCACGAGAGGCTGAATTCTCAGTGGTTCTGTCTCAGGGTGTCTCACAAGGTTGTAGTCAAGCTGTCAACTAGGTTCCAGTTGTATAAAAGCTTGACCTGGCTAGGAAATTTGCCTCTAATCTCACTCAAGTGGTGGTTGGCAATTGTGTTTCTCACTGGCCAGAAGCTAGAGGCTTCAATTCTATTCTTTGCCACATGGGCTTCTCTTTAGGGGTATTCTCAATTTGGCAGCTTGCATCCCCCAGAGAAAGTGATTTGAGAGAGAGAGGCAGGGGAAGGGGGCGGTCCAAGATAGAAGCCTTGGACTTTTCATAATCTAATCTCAAAAGTGACTTACCATGACTTCTACCATATGTTATTGGCTACAGAGCCCAAATCTGGTAAAGGATAACAACATAAGAGCTTAGATACCAGGATATACAAATAATTGGGGGCCATTTTAGAGGTTCCTACCACACCAGGTCTGGTTCTCACTAGGTCTCAAAACTCAATATTGACAGTGTACCAGATGTATCAGATGTGGAAGCTGACTCACACAGATCAAATTCACAGGAGATTTTATCTTCGCATGATACATTCTCTTTTTCCCAACTCTTCAGCTATACCAGTGTTCCTCTTGAACTAAACAAGTTTTTTCCCACCATTTTGGAGTATTTACATTGTTCAGAATTTTCTGCCTAGAATTCTCTTAGCACAAATCTTTGCATGGTTAAGTCTTCCTTATGATTCATGTGTTTCTTCAGATGTTGCTTCCTCATGAAGCCTTCCCCAATCACATCATGTAAAATTGTCATCTTTTTGTCTTTATACCATTTTTTTGTTCTGTTTGATTTTCTTCATAGCTCTTATGGCTCTCTGAATTATTTTGACTTCTTGTTTACTTGGAGATTATCTCTTCAAGAGAGTGTAAGCTCCATTAAGGAGAGATTTTTTTCTGTTTTGTCACTACTGACTGTCTGGTGCCTAAACCAGTACCTGGAACATGGGACATTCAATAAGCAAATAAAAGTGTTGATTTACTGATTCATGATGAGAAATGTCTGTCATGTGACCTGGACGTTTTGTGTCATTTGATTATCTTTCCCCATAGAAAGTTATATGGAAAACCAAATATTATAATCAGATGAATCTTTGGTGCGCATTCTTAAGTAAAACAAGGTAAAATTATTGGGGGTTCTCAATAGCTAATAGCCCAGCCTTGAATTCTTGAATTTTGAAGTTTAAACCTACAGATATTCTCTCCTTCTATCTCTCTCCCTCCCTCTCTCTCTCTCTTTCTCTCTCTCCCCCCCCCCCAAATAGTTTCAAAGTAGACATAATAATGAAGATATGACAAGGGAGGAAAACAACTTCAAGTTAAGGAAATTAATATGTATAACAGATAAATAAAATCCAAAAGTAGTATAACACTTATTTTCTTTTTTATTAAAATGTGACATTTAGTCAAGAAAGAAAATATATGTGAAGATAAAAATGAAGGGATGAGAACAATTTTTTAAAAATGATTTAGAAACCATTTCCACAGAAGTAATATAATAGCATATTAATGGTTAGTAATAGTAGTGGGTTTTATCTTTTAAGAAACTATTCCATATTTGTGAGAATTTTTTATTATATTTTTCATTTCAACAGATTTAGAGGATACAATTGTTTTTGTTACAGGGATGAATTGTGTAATAGTGAAGTCAGGGCTTTAGTGTACCCGTCACCAGAATTGTGTACATTGCTCCTGATAAGTAATTTCTGATTCCTCTTTTCCCTCCCACCTTCCCCTTTTCTTAGTTTCAAATATCCAATACCTCTTTATGGCCATATATACCCATCGTTTAGCTCTCACTTATAAGTGAAAACATGTAATATTTGTTTTTCCATTTCTGAGATATTTTACTTAGGATAATGGTCTCCAGTTCCACCCAAGTTGCTGCAAAAGACAATATTCATTAGTTTTGATGGCTGAGTAATATTCTGTGGCATGTATATACCACATTTTCTGTATCTACTCCTTAGTTGATGGGCACGTAGGTTGATTCCACATCTTTGCAATTGTAAATTGTGCTGCAATAAACATTTAGGTGCAAGTGTCTTTGTGATAAAATTACTCCTTTTCCTTTGGGTATATACCCAGTAATAGGATTGCTGGATCAAATGGTAGGTCTACTTTTAGTTCTTCAAGGAATCTCCGTACTGTTTTCCATAAAGGTTGTACTAATTTGCAGTCCTACCAAAAGTGTATAAGCGTTTCTTTCTCTGCGCATCCATGCCAGCATCTGTTGATTTTTGTTGGTAGCCATTGTGATAGAGCTAAGGTGGTATCTCATTGTGGTTTTAATTGCATTTCCCAGATGATTAGTAATGTTGAGCATTTTTTCATATGTTTTTTGGTCATTTGTCTATCTTCTTTTGAGACAAATCTGTTCATGTATTTTGCCTACTTTTCAATAGTGTAATTGTTTTTTTCTTGCTGATTTGTTTGAGTTCTTTGTAGATTTTTAGATACTAGTCCTTTGTCAGATGTGTAGTTTGTGAATATTTTCTCCCATCCTGTAGGTTGTCTATTCACTCTGTTGATTATTTACTTTACTGTGCAGAAACATTTTAGTTCAATTAAGTCTCATTTATTTACTTCTATTGTTGCTGTATTTTGTTTTGGGGTCTTAGTCATAAATTCTTTGCCTAGCCCAATATACAGAAGATTTTATCCAACATGTTTTTCCAGAATTGTTGTAGTTTCAGATCTTATATTTAAGTCTGTAATGCACGTTGGGTAAATTTTTGTATGTAGTGAGAGATGGGTATCCAGTTTCATTCTTCTGCATGTGGCTATCCAATTTTCCCAGCAACATTTATTGAATAGGGCATACTTTCCCCAATGTATGTTCTTATCTGCTTTGTTAAAAATCAATTGGTTGTAGATATACACTTTTATTTCTGTATTCTATATTCTGTGCCTTTGATCTATATGTCTGCTTTTATACTAGTACCATGCTGCTTTGGTTTCTATGGCCTTGAAGTATAATTTGAAGTTAAGTAATGTGATGCTTCCAGATTTATTCCTTTTACTTAGGATTGTTTTGGCTATTTGAGCTCTTTGATTCCATATGAAATTTTGGGTTGTTTTTTTCTAATTTTTTGAAAAATGGCGTTGATATATTGATGAGAATTGCATTGAATCTGTAGATCACTTTAGGCAGTATGGATATTATAACATTATTAATTCTCCCAGTGCATGAGCATGTGATGTTTTCCCATTTGTTTGTATCATTTGTGATTTCTTTCCTCAGTGTTTTGTAGTTCTCCCTGTAGAGATCTTTCACCTCCTAGGTTAAGTATATTCTCAGATATTTTATTTTCTTTGCAGCTATTGTAAATGGTATTGAGCTCTTGATTTGAAATTCAGCTTGATGGTTATTAATGTATAGAAATGCTACTGATTTGTGTACATTAGTTTTGTAACCTGAGACTTTACTGAGTTCTTTCAACAATTCTAGAAGTCTTTTGGAGGAGTCTATAGGATTTTCTAGATAGAAGATCATATCATCAGCAAACAGGGATAGTTTGACCTTCTCTTTTCCAATTTGGATGCCCTTTATTTCATTCTCTTGCCTGATTATTCTGGCAAGGACTTTCAATACTATGTTGAATGTGAGAATAATTTTTCTGATACTTAAAGTTAAAATAAAACTTTATCCAATAATACTTTATTAATGCTATAACTAATTTTGTTTCAACTAGAGCTAAAGTATATTATTTTAATGCATATGTGGTATTGTGAAAATATGAAGTAATATGAGGAAAAGGAAACACAGATAAAGCTTACATTAATGTTCATGTCTTCCCTGCCTCCTGATGCAAAAGGTATAATGTGTGATACCTCAGCGTGCTATCACAAAACACTGACTAAGAAAAGAATATTTCAAATACTTTCTAGCAGGATTTCTGGGGAAGTATCAGTAAATAAAGTAAAGCCTGATGAACATATTCAAAATTAAAAAAAGGATTAATTTGGAGGGTAAGGGATGCAAAGGACTGTTGGAAGAAAGGGTTAAAAGTGGAGAAAAGATAAGTCCAAAGTAATGACAACATCTGTTGAGTCATGGACCCTTCTGAGAATCTTAAAGAAGCTATGGAATCTAGAAAAGTATTCATTTAAAATTTAGATTGTATCTATTTTCAATATACTCATGCCCAATCATGAGTTTTCACCTTTTATTTTCACCTGAATGTAGACTATTTGGCTTTTTATGTAAAATAAGCCACATCAAAATACTTACTATACTATGAAGAAGCATGAAAACAGGGAGCCCTACCAATTTTAGGAGACCAAATGTGTCAAATGGGTAATTTTAATCATATAACTATTTCTAGTATATTCACTCAAAAAGAATAAATATACTAGATTTGAAATTTGAATATTTGAATTTGAAATTTTATTGAGCAAAGTTTCTTTTGGGCTGTTAATAGGATTATATTTCATTACCATCTATGAAGTTTTTTTAATTTCCCTTAGGAAATATTATTAAGGAATAATTTAAAGGAAAATTTTCCCAAGTACAAGCATGAATGATACTTTGAAACTAATAAACTATGTATGCTAGATAACTAGTAAATGATGTGTCTATTATTTATATAATTTTATTCCGTAGGCATAATTACTTTTATTAAGTGATTTTTCCTCTGAAAACAAAGGGTCCTGAAACTCTACAGTGTTCTGTCCCTGTGAAAACCTAAGGACTTGTAAACAACACACATATACTCACAGAAGACACCAATACATTATACCTTAAGTGAACATACTTTAAGAAAAAAAGACTCACTTTGAATTGGATATATACATTAAAACCAGAGCTACATTGAAGCACTGTTAATGAGAGACATTAGATCATGAAAGTCAAGAAAAGACTAAGGGGCTATTCCAGATTGAACAAGACTAAATAAATATTATAACTAAAAGCAATGTGATTCAGAATTGGTTCTTTTGTTATAAAAGACATTATTGGAACAACTGATAAAACTTCAGTGGGTTCTGAAGATTAGATGGCAGCAATGTATCACTGTTAATTTCCTGGTTTGTATGTTTGCCTGTGGGTTGTGTAGGAGAATGTGTTTGTGTGTAGGAAATACACACTGAAGTTTTTAAGGAATGATGGTGCATTAGATTGGCAGTTCACTCTCAAGTAGTTCAGAAAAAAAGTGATTTTTCCAGTTTTTCAATTTTCTGTAATTTTATGACTGTTTCAACATAAAAAACTCATTTTGTTTTGTATTGTTGTCTTTTGATTTTATTTTTAGTTTGTTATTATTGTGGGAAGAACATGTAACATGAGATCTACCCTCTTAACATATTGTTAAGTGCATAATACATTATTGACGGTAGGCACAATTTTGTACTGAAGATCTCTAGAACTTACTTATTTTGCTTAACTGAAACTTTGTACCAGTTGAACAACAACTTCCCATTTCCTCTTTCCCCCAGCCCCTGGTAACCATCATTCTACTCTGTTTCTATGAGTCTGACCATTTTATATACTTCATATAACTGGAATAATGCAGTATTTGTCCTTTGGTGACTGGCTTATGTTACTTAGCATGTTCATCTACATTGTCAAGATGGCAGGATTTTCTTCTTTTTTAAGGCTGAATAATATTCCATTTTATGTACATACCATATTTTTTTTATCCATTCATCTATTGTTGGAAATTTAGGTTGCTTCCATATCTTGGCTATTGTGAGTAATAAATCAGTGAACGTGGGGATACAGATATCTCTTCAAGAGTCTGATTTCAATTCTTTTGGATATATACTCAGAAGTGGGATTGCTGGATCATATGGTAGTCCTATTTTTAATTTTTTGAGGAAATTGTTCACCATAGTTTATCATACTGTTTGCCATAGGATCTGTACCATTTTCCAATATACCAGATAGAACATAAACATTTATTTTAAAAAGATACTTTCAAAGATGAATTTTTTAAAAATCAAGATTAAAAAGTACTATCAACTTAGATAAAATTATTACCTCTATTTTTTAGATACTTATATAGGGCAAGAGAATAATTTTCATTTATATGCTAAAATGCTTAAATATTTATGAAAATCAACATTTCAGTTATAAAAGTTCTACATATGCAAATACTATATGTATTGTATATTTATTTTTTTCCTAACTTGAATGGCAATACTTTATATTTGTAATTATCACTCAAATTTCTTAAGTATTCATTTCCAAATAATGTTTTTATTTTTTGGTTTGTTTGTTTATTCTCTTTTGATAAGATTACCTCATAGGCAGATTCATCTAAAATATGGTGAATTTGTCATGCTTTTTTTTAAAAACTCTCCCTTCCTTGTTATCTATTTTTCTACCAGTTTTCATTATCAATATAATGAAGAAAAGTTCATAAATTAATATGTATTCTGAACTGGACAGGTCTGACTAAGTCATTTTCTGTTCTCATTTCAGTGTCCTATTAATGAACTTATCTCATTTGGCATTGTGGTACTCTAACTAGTTATTTCAATGAAATACATCACTAGGTTCCTTAGTGCTATTGTAACAAAAATTCCGTTGTCAGGCACAGCTTACAGAATGGCTTTTTGATGTTTTTATTAACTCTGTTTTTGTAATTCTGTTTTGTAACTGTAATACATAATTGGATACTGTGTGTTTTTATAATTATATTACCTTATGCTTTAATCAATTTGTATCCATTTACAAAGCACAGTATTTTTGCTGAACCCATGGTACCATCCCCTTCTGGGTCATCTCTTATCAAAATTGACAGTATGACAAGCTAGCTACCAAGGGTGACAGTATTAGTGCCCTCTGGTTTTAGAGAATTCTAATTGGAACCAGGTATTTACTTTTTCTCACTTGGCGCTATGGTTTCAATTCAAATGAAATAAGTGATAATTATTACATTCTACATTTAAAAGCATTCTATAAGTTATAATGCAGCATAACAATGTAATTATTCGAGTCCCTTCTCAACTATCAAATATATGCTTTCATAGATTTGCAAAAGGAAAGCCTGTGAGTTCTGTTTTGTGAAGTAATTGTATTTCTTTTTAACCTTATACTCTAAACATAAAATTAAAACTGAGAATATTGTGGTTAGCTAAGATTGTGTCAAATCCAGTGAGGAGCTTGGCAGAGGTCACAAAGGTCAAGTAGCATCATGGTATTTCAAATTGCTCTTTTCAGAGTACTTCGCTCAATAGCTACTCTGATCCCTGATGATCAATTTACCCAAAGATGAAAACTGCCTGCTGTAACAGTGAAGTTGAAAGCACTGGGGCTTCAGTTTCATAAGATCTCAAGGCTTAGTCTCTCACAGAACAGTTAGCCTGCACCCCTACCTCTGTTTCACCCGAGAAGAGCCACAATGTACTTGAGTGGGTATATGCTTTGCTGTCAAACAAACCCAGATTGGTATTCACACCCTGTTGCTTGTTCATGAGTTAGTTACCTTCTCTGAACCTTGATGTCCTTCTTTGTAAAGAGTACTGAGTGTCATTACCTCTTTTAAGGTGGAAAATATATTCTGAGTAATAGTTGATGAAATAATACTTATCATTTAAAGCCAGGAAAATTTGTAAGCAAATTTAATATACACTGGTACTTAGAAAATTTGGATATGAATGAGAAAAGATTGATATGCATTATATCATTTTTCATTTTATCTCATAAAAATCTCTTTATTGAAAAGGGAATGGTATTACTTTTTAGTTTTTTCTTTATGGCAAAGTCTTAAAAATATTGTATAATGCTAATATACTTTTCTTATTTTTCTAGCAGCACTGTAGTAAAAACTGTTATGCAGATAATTGTCTCTCATCCTCAATACAGTATACAAAATGTTTAATTATCTAGTTAATTCTTAAAGTCTGTTTTTATTTTTAAAATTGATAGTTTCTTGACATAAATATTAAACTTAGAAACTAAAACACAATATAAAATTAACAAAACACTCAACACAGATTAGGAAATGCGCACATCCATTATTTGTGTCTTCATATATTTTTATGAATACAGTCACTGTAGATTTGCACATTCAAACAGTTTCATGTGGATAATTGTTCTCCCCTTTATGGCCTTTATGTAAATGTAGTATCTTTACTAAAGGCATGTCCTGAAACATCATATTAATATTGACTTTGGTCTCAGTGTCTTGGGCCAGAAAAATATACAAGAACCTAGTTAACAGATCTATTCCTGTCATCTCAGATATTACCTCTGTGCTGGTGAGTTGCCAACATTTATTTCCAGCCTGAATTTTTACCTGAATTCCAATTCCATATTCCAATAGCCAGATCTCAAATGGAATATTTACCATATATCAAAACTGAAATCATCCTCATCTCTCTCCTCCACATACCACCCCATAGCAAAATCAAACCAAACCAGACAAAAATCCCAAGCATCTTATCACTGCCTTATTACTGTACCACCCACTGAATCACAGAAATTAGAAATATTCATCTTCTTTTCCTCTCCTACTGCCCCCAAATCACTGGCCATCAACATATATCGTATTTAAACACTCATCCCTTCCCACTCTTACCACCCTCCTGGAGTTTCTTAATAACACTTGCCTTTGCCTTAAACAATTCCTCCTCCCTGTCATCTCCACCACTGGCATCCATCCTCATTGTTGTCAGGGCTTTCTTACTAAAGCATACTATGATCCATATTGATTTAAAAGCTCACAATGACTCTTCACAGCTTTCCAAAGAAAAACATGTCAATACCTTTCATCATCTGGAGTCGACATTTCTACCTTCATTACCACCTACCCTTTCACCATCCCACAGGGTCTCTCAGCTACATTCAATACACAATGCACCTTTCTGTCTCTAAGCATTTTTCTTGGGACCTTCCCTTTTTCTGCCTGAAAAACTCCAATCATCCCTTAACTTCCCCATTATTTTCACCATGAAATTAACCATAAGTTAAACATTCAGAGCAGTAGCTTAGAAATTCTACTCGAGTTTTTTCAAGGCGAATTTTCCACGGGAATTTGGATCTAATTATAGTTTTACCCAGAAAACTAATAAGCTTAATTTCATGAGAGATTTTCTTTTTTTTTTTTTTTCATTTTGAATATATTATCTGAAGCTCAGACTCCCTACATAGTTCAACTGTCAAGTAAGCAACTGCTGAGCAGTGTGCTTTCCCTTCCCGATCACAGGTTTTGTAATGGTATATAGTCTCAGCAACAGTAGACATGCAACAGGTATTAGGGAATTAATTTTCTCCAGGTCCCTTCTATGATATTTTATTAGGTACAGAAGAAAATCTCTGAATTTCAGCAGATATGTTTTATTTCAGCATTTTGAAAGATTTTTCTCCCACCCATGCTTTGATTTTTACTTTTAAAAAGGACTCTTCTGGAGTAAACAACAAACAATTACCCTATTGTTGATAGTTGGTTCAATAAAACACACTAAAACAGCTGAAATGTATCTAACTCTCCACAGATTTTTCTGCTTTCTTCGTATCTTTACTCTCCTCTTTACTTATATCCAGGGTTATTTCAGGTCTTTCAGTATGCAAAATACATCTTTAAAAAGCTTGCTTTTCTGTTGAACAGATGCAAGGGGGATATTTCTAAATTGCTGTAGTTTGCCAGTTTCTGTGACATTTAAGATCAGTGCCTGAGCAATATTAAAAATAAAAATCCACATAAGATATTAACTTCATGATATTAATTTCTTTGGATACACATTTTATATTTCCTTTTGGTAAAATGAGATTTTGTTTGTTCTTTCATGGATTTTAAAAGCTATGGTTTCATCCTTGCCAAACTACTTATTCCGTTATATTTAGTTTTATATTGCTTATACTCAAAAGGACCCCAAACCTGTACCTAATTACATTACATTTCTATTTCTTTTGCTTTAAATTTAAATTTTTTTCATAACTTTAATAGGACTTCTGCTTACATTTACTACATAGTAGCAATCTTTTCTGATTATAAAATAAATGCACTTATTTTATAAGCAAGATTATAAATAAAATTAATCAAATTAAAAATCTATGACTCATATCAAGCAGTAGCTGTTTAGATTTATGTTCATTATAAAAAGAAAGATGGGATAGAATATATTATGCTACGTGAATTGATTAAAAAGTAAGAATAACATTCTCTATTTAGGAAATGTTCAGTGGCATTTTGGATAAAGGGATTCTTTTGTGTTTCAATTACATTAAAATGTTATTAAAGCTATTTATGGACTCTGGATTATAGTGAAATATTTCTAAATTAAACATATTTCTAAAGGCAAACACCACTGCTTTATACAATTTTCAAAAGAAGAAGGAACAGCATTTCTTATGCTAAATATAATCTTAAAGGGCATCTCATAAATTATTACTTCCATCTAAATGGATATACATTTTTAAATATGTTTATATACTTTAGTTTTATAAAATGAAGATCTAATACCTAAAAGCTCTATTTAAGAGATAATTTAAAATAACGAATATTTGACTTCTATTGCTTACACATTAACAACATATAAACCCCTAGACATGGGATTCAATTCTCTTCAGTCTTGGCCCCCCTCATTCCTTCCCCCACTCCCCACTTAATTCCTAAATACAGCTTGTGGTTTTGTGCCTCTGTACACTTACTGATAAGTTCTCAGTTCATATAATCAACAAGTCAGTTAAAAATAACCTTCATTAATCATGTACCTAATGTGTCTCAGACACTATTCTAGGTGCCAGAGGATATAACAATAGAGACAGATTCTCTATTCTTCAGTGATTTTCAAGTGTGGTGGAGTGAGACAGACGATAAAGCATAAACAAATATGTGAATAAGATTGGTAACTGCTATGAAGAAAACAGGTTTTTGAGGGTTTGGGGGGAGGTTGGATGATTTTTTTGTTTTGACTAGGCTGGTCAAGGAAGACCATTTTGAAGAGGTAGAGTTTGCATTTAGATTTGATTGACGAGAATGATGAAGTTGTAGAGAAAGAGAAAGAACAAAAACAATAACCAAAAAAAAAAAAAGAAGAAGAAGAAGGAGGAGGAGGAGGAGAAAAACAGCAAACAGCAGAAGTACAACACTTGTGATGGGAACGAGCTTGATGTGTCTCAGGAGCAAACAGGCCAGAGTAGTTGGAACATGGAAAGCGCAGGGTGAAGGAGTATGTGAGGCTGGTGGGGCAAATTATGAAGAGCCTTGTGAGCCAAGTTTGGAAATTAGGATTATATTCTGCTTGTAACAGGAAGCCATTCAGCCTTTGAGAAATAGAGAACTGTTTGATCTAAGCTTTGTAACAATCAGTCTGGCTGCTCCACAGAGATGGGGTTTTACGTGCGGAAAATTGAAAGAAGGACACCAATTAGGAGATGATTGCAGTAGTGAAGATGAGAAATGATGGTGGCTTCATGTAGGGCTGTAGCGACGAAGATGGTGAGTGGGAAGATTTGAGATCCATTTTGGAGGTAGAGCCTTACTGACAGACAGAATGTATGGTGAAAGGAACAAATGGGAATCCAGGAACATTTCCAAAGTTTGTGTTTGACTAATTGGATGGATAATGCACAATTTCCTGATGTAGAGAAAATTTGAAGAGGAGCAGATGAGGGGAATCAGAAATTTGATATTGGCAGTGGAAAGTTTGAGATGTCTATTAGATAAATGGAGGCAGCTGGAAACATAAATCATCTCTTCAGGGAGATAGAGATACACGTTTAAGATTCATCAGTGCATAGAAGATATTGAAAAGTATGACACCCATTGAACTTATCAAAGGAGAGACTATAAATAAAGTAGAGACAGGAACCCAGAATTGAGCTTAGGATACTTTAACAATTATAGTTTGAGCATGGAAGAGGAGCCTACAAAAGGTACTGAGAGCGAACCTCCAGAGAGTTAAGAAGAAAACCAAGTGCAGGTAGTGCCACAGAAGCCTATAAGAAAAGCAGGAGGGAGGAGACAATTGTACCAGATATTGCTGAGAGGTCAAGTAAGATGAGAAAGGAAAACTGAACATTGTAGTTACCAAGAGATAGGTCAGTGATATAGGAGTTTGATTAGAACTATTTTGATAGTGCATTATGTGCAGTGTCAGTTAAGGAGGGTGGGTAAGGAGAGAATAGGGATTAGTAAAAGAAGGCAACAAGCACAATTTCTTCAAGTTTAGCTGCAAAATGGAGCAGTAAAAGGGCAGCAGTAACTGGACAGGGACATGGTGTCATGGAAAGGACTTTTTACAGATGGATTATAGTGCAGCTTACTTGCAAGTGGATGGAAATTATCCAGTAGAAAAAGAGGAATTAATGATGCAGGAGAAAAAGGAAATAATTACCAGAACAAATACTCGAGGAGGTGAAGAAATGGGATGCAGAGCACAAGTAGAGGACGTGGCCATAGAAGCAGGGACCCATCAAACTGGGAAACATTGGTGGCCTGCCAGATATTTCATTGGTAAAGCTTTGAATAAATGATACAAAGTGGGAAGATAATGTTCTCAACTGATTTCTTTGATTTTCTCTAGGAAACATGAATAAGAGTCATCATCTGAGTATGAGTAGAAAATATTAGAGATTTAAGGAGACAAGAGAAAGTACAAAAGAATAGTCCTCTTAGTGAGAAAGTTAATGTATTTGAGTGATGTCATAGAATCATCTGGAAGTGGTGAGTTTACATTTGAAATTTAAAGTTGTACATTTGAAGGGAATCCAATCAGCAAAGTTGAACAGTCTTCAGAAAGTCAGATACTTCTCAGGCATAGAAGGAGACAGCCAACCAGCTGGATTTTGCCAGGAAAGCCAGATGGAGGAGGGAGCAAGGGAACTTAGGCTGTTTATGGGATAATGACTAGGACCTAGGACTGCAAAATCCAAGATGGGAGATGGACAAAAGTGAGGATATGAAAGGGCCAGGAAGGAATATTTCATTTGTCCTTCTCTCCTTTTGATATAGTGTAAGTGTTTAAAGTGCAATCCAAATGCCACTCTCTCTGTAATGTGTCACCTGACACTTTAGGCACACAATTATTCTTTTCTCTTTGTTACATTGCCTTTGTACATTTCTCTATGAGAGCATTTATCACATCATGTTGAATTTGTTTTCTGAGTATATCCCCAAGAAGACTAAACTTTTAAAGGGAAGAACTGTGTCTTCTTTGTTCATCTTTATCTGGCAACAATCTGGGGCATAAGGAAGGTTCTCAAAGAACACCTGCTAAATGAAGGCAGTGTGTAGTAAGGCAGGAAGTGCTTTAGTGTCTAGAATAATGCCAAGCAGTTGATGGCCACCTGGTGAGTACTTGATTGATTTTAAGGAACAGAAATGAATAGGAAATTAAACTTTGTGGTATTTTCTCATATTACAGTTGGCATATTAACAAATTACTTGATTGTTGACAAATTAATAACTCAAACATAATGTTCATTGTTTATCTTTCTTTTCATTTCATTTGCATACTTTTAGGCATTCCATTCATCATTAGCCTTAGAGAGAGTTCACTACAGGTGTTACATTATCTTTTGTTTTTAAAAAATGTTGGCAAGGTAATAACATGGCTTAAACAAACACTCGAGTTATATGTGGATTTTAATTTGCTTTCTTAAATTAGTTAATTGAACATATTATCAATTTTAATTGAAAGAATAAATATCAACTTTGTATGTATTCTTAGATGATGTTTCCTTTATGAGAAAATGTATTATAGTACATTTTAGATGGAATGAATTTCCATAACATTATGTAAAATGAAAATGTGTTCTAAAGAAAGAAATGACGAAGAAGTTACAGTGTATTGCAAGCAATATGGCCTTTTCTAAATTGCCAAACGTTGCCTGGGAAGCAACCCATGTAAAACATCTTGTATCAGAATGTCTATAATGTAATTATAATTTGCTGTAGATATCTGTTACCAAAGTTTCTATAGTTTCCTAAATGCACTGTGCTTGAAAATGTTTACAATATCTTTGTCATCCCTGATGCCCAAATGTAACTACTGTGCATTCCCCTGATAAGGCTGATATTGTGAATAAAAACACTAATGAATGATAAACAGTATGTTCCACTGTTATATTGAAAGAACCATTATTTGATTTGTGATCTATGTAAAATTTTAAAATAAGTCACATTTTAAAGCAATTCTGTTCTACTTGTGTTCCCAGTAAAAAATTAGTACCCTCATTTTTTCCTCTTAGATAGCTTTAGATAATTCCTGATAGAAAAATTT
The DNA here is from genome assembly GCF_041146395.1 of Eulemur rufifrons. Classification (NCBI taxonomy): domain Eukaryota; kingdom Metazoa; phylum Chordata; class Mammalia; order Primates; family Lemuridae; genus Eulemur; species Eulemur rufifrons. The sequence continues at coordinate 53,483,450 of NC_090990.1, forward strand.
GCATTTGAAATAAAATTTCAGATTGTTACAGGAAGAAGCATGTTGACAGAATCTAATCCAAGATGAAGGTAGAACTGAAACTCAGCAAACTGTGGGAGAAAGTTGATGAGAAATATGAACTCAGTTGATTTAGGGTAGTGGATAATTCTTTCCTTTTATAGTAACGATGAGAAAACTGAAATTCTTGCTTCAGTTGTAATTCAATAACTTACATAATTATTTTGTGGTTCTTAAATAAAATATTATGATTAACATTAGATATTGGTTCATGAGCAAAATTTACTACCTTGGAAAGCCTGGGAGACATTTCACTGGTAAACTTTTCAATAGATGATACAAAGTTCTGTTTTAACTGTGACCTCTTTTTAAGTTTAGAAATTGAAATAAGGATAACTCACTTCCCTAAAATTTCTTTTATTGTTTTCTGTCACATTTTTCCATATGTACTTTCAAACAGAAATGCACACTGTTTTTTCACTCTGGGATTACTGAAAAAGTAAGATGAAACAGAAATATGAATTTTTGGTTACATCATAAACTATTTTTAAACCAACTTCCTTGGGATGACCTGATGCATTAGAAATCTAGAAATCTTTATAATCTCACAGAAATAAGTTATTATTTGAAAACTATATAATAAAAAATAAGTATTGCTTTGGGGGAAAAACAGCATTAGATGAGCTGTTCCAACACTTTAATAGCAAAATTAAAAATATTCTATTAAAATTGAACACAAATTTCCAAACTATACCAGTATTTCAAAAATTCTATTGACTTTTTTAAGTTTGCAAGGTAAAATCTTGATTCATTTTCCTTAACTCAGCCTGTGCTTCCTCACCTTTAGCAGAAGCATTGTGACCAAGTAGAGGAGGCTTGGGCTTTGGAATGGGGCAAACATGATTCCAAATCTCTTTTTACCTCTTAGTTCCTTGGTACTTTAGAGTAAGTCATTTAGCCTCTCCGAACTTCAGTTTCCCATATGTATCATGTATTCTGGCATTATATGTAATACAGTATTTATGCTCTACCCAATAGAGTCTTGTACATGATAAGGTTGATGGATGACAAATGGAAGTGGTTGTTAAGTTTGCAGAGGGAGGAAACAAAAAGAAGCCAAGAGAAGCTTCTCAGAGGGACTCACTACTGTAGTAATCCTTGTTCAAGATAAAAATAAATTCAGAGAGTAGAGGGCCATCCAGACTACACCAATATTACCATACTAGAAGGTCTCTCTTGGTGTTCTCTTTTACCTTTCATCCTTTGAGTTGGGAATTTTGGCAGAACCCCTGCGTTCAACATTTGCCAATTCTATCCCTGTTTTGCCTGCTTTACTTCACAATGGCAGTTACACAACAGGATCTGGATAACAATTCCTCAGGAAGCCAAAATACTGATAATCAGGATCACTCTTTCTAGCCCACTAAACCATGAGTCATAAGGCATTTGCACTAAATTTTCCATGGCACAAGTACTCATTTTACATTTCCTGAGTTATCCTGACCTCTAGTTCTCAAGGAATTGTCTTTTGAGTCCTTTTATTTGTCTTAGCAATCTCAGTGCCTGGCATCTTGTCTCTAGAGACAAAGAATGTCATTATGTACTGATGAAAGGATCAATTCAACAGGAAGATATAATAATTGTAAATATATATGCACCCAACATCAGAGCACCTAAGTATATAAAACAAATATTGACAGATCTGAAAAGGGCAATTGACAGCAATACAATAAATTTCACTGTTAACCCCAGGTAACTGATCAGGAAATGAATGTCACCATTCATAAACAGAAATAAGCTTCTCTGCTTATTTTTCTACCCCCTCCCCACCCAAAAAAAAGTTTGCCTAAATCAACCCAAACCCAAATCCACTGCTTTATATACAACCCATTAAATTGCATGTTTCTGCTGAGAGTGGCTCCATAGGTACCATCTGTGTACATAAGGATTATTATCAGTAAATGTGTTAAAACTGAGAGGTGTGATAATTTCCAGCACTAGAATGAAGACAAATTTAAATACTTTTCAGTTTGCAGACAATAAATATGTGCATCCTGATTCCTGAAGTTTATTCAATAGCATTTCTAACACATTATTTTAGCATCACACACCTATGTAATAGATTTACTACATATGTAATTTCAAAACTATCATTATTATATTCAGTTATGATCCCCAAGTTGAATATGCTATTGACAGACAGCTAATTTGAATATTCTATCTTCCTTTCTCATTAAGTAAAGGTTTTATTATAAGTTGAACCAAGAATTTTTGTTCCCTTTTATATTGCTCTGATGGCATTTAGGGTTAATAGATTCTGATATTACCTCAGTCTCTTTTCTTTTGACAAGTGTAAATTAATCACTTTTGGAGAAGCTTTTCTTAGCTAAATTACAGAAATTTAAACGTCAACCTTTTTCTAAAAGTAATGCTTTTGTTAAGAGCTAACAAAGTTGAAAAAGGAATAAGGAATTCAAAATAGTGGAAAAAAGTTTCCTTAAACTGACAAATAAAATATGTTCATTTTGACTCACTTTAAAACCACAAAAAAAAAACTTTTCTAGAAGACCTACTCAAATTAATTTTGATTTTAATAATATGTGTTAATATTTGGAGAAACCACATTAATCTTTTTGTATTAATAAGTTAAATTGAACTAAATGATGTGAGCATTTATACTGAATATATCCATTTGACTACAGCCAACTTATGAGCTCAATTCTCTTTTTTTTCAGTGGTTCCCAAAATTTACAAAATTTAATTTACTATTCTATTTCTACTGTATTTTTTGTTCATGCAGACATAAACTCTTTCATCAGAGTTTTTCTTTTTTTTTGTTGATTTTTAAACTTTAAAAGGTTTACTAGCTCACATACATACTCTCTTTGTTGGATTCTATTTTGCTAAATAGTTAGCTATTATTGTATTATTTTCTTTGGATCTGTATTCCATATTCCCTGGAGAATCTCTTCGTCTCGTCGTTTCATAGTGCTTTATACCTGCCGGGCACTGGATTAAAGTATTTTATATTTATTAATATGTTTAATTCACATAATATCACAGTAATATAGGTGCCATTATCACTTTCCATTTTACAGATGAGGAAAATAAGGCTTTAGGAGATGAAGCAACTTGCCTAATATTGCACAACTCTTAAAGATAGGTTAGAGTTTCAAAGACAGACCTTCTGTCTTATAAATCTGAGCAGAAATATTGATCATAATAGTTACATTCTTTGCTAACCATATAATCATACTCTGTACACTTATCAAGCCCGAGGCCTAATATACTACTAAAATTAATAAGAGTATTTTGTAAGATGGTTGGAAACATAAATAGATGAATATCAATAAGGAATTTTTTTCATTTTAGAAAAAAACATTTATGAAGGAAACTGAAATAAATATTCCATTTCCTAGAGCAACAAAAATTAAATAATATTTAGGAATAAATGTAACAAGAAAGGCATAATGCTTATGAAAGAAAACTATAAATTCATATTGAAGTGCATAAAATAAGATGTGAATATATGAAAATATATATGATTTCTTATATGGGAAGATTTAATATTGTAAAAATATTATTTCTCCTTAAATCACTTATTAATGAAGTTCAATATTTATTTAACCCAACTCCCCAAAGGCTTTTAATTGAATGAAATAATCTTAAAATGTATATGAGAAAAAAATAAATGATGGGTTATATATTTGGGTCAATTGAGGCTGAGGTCAGAGTGAGATGTGGGTGAAAACTTAGAGGGGAGAGGAGAAAAAGACACACAATAAATAAAACTTGAAAAATTAAAACCATAATAAAAAATTATATATTACATAATCACATTTATAAATTTATAAGTTATATTTTAATTTTATATATATACAAAGCATTTTCAAATAGAAAAGTTCAAAAGGACTACCATTTAATTACTCCAACTACTATTGGTATTTATGAATTTTTGCATTATATTCCACCACATCTTCAACAGTGTTGATATTTTTCTAGATAATGGCCATAGATAATATTCTTTAGATATGTTCAGCAAATGGCATTCTTAATGCAACAGACACGACTCACTATGACCTTGGCTCAACATATTGATTTAGAAAAATGAGAGTGCTGGAAAAATCTTGCAGTGGTGACTTGAGAATCACAAATAATTTTTAATGGATTTTGACTCCTAAAATGTAATAGATTCAATCTACATTTTGAGTCCTGCTGGACATGACAAGCAATTTAACAGGTCCAGCTTACAGGGAGCTAGGAGCAGAAATCAGACCAAAAAGGAAGAAACTAGTAAATAGCTCTCATAAAAGTTGAATACATCCAAGGAGGCAGAAAATCAGGTTCAATGATATCTGCTAGGGAGTAAAGTGTTAAGCTGGTGTCACAGAACTAAAAAAGCAGACAGGATCTAGCTGTCCTTGGAAGTTTCCAGCTACACTAGCCATGACAGGAGAAGCTAATGGTGAATCTTAATTCTAAACCAGAGGCTCCTTGCTTTAAGCCTTATATCCTGCAGTGTCTATGTGTGTTTGACCTGGAAATTACAGGTATTCTTGCAGTTCAGATAGAGACAAGTGCCTATCAGGCCCTACCCACGCTTGATAAAATCAGTTGCTACAGTCTAGCTGTCTGGCACTTTTTAAAAGTTATTTGAAGAACAGGGCAGGTTCATCAGGTCAAGTTACTTGTAGTTGAGACTTTTCGTTTTTGTTTTTTTTTTTAATTTTGACAAGTATATCTTCCATTTATTGTAATAAAACATATACAGCATAAAATTTACCATTTTGACCATGCAATTTAGTGCTGTTAAATACATTTTCAGTATTATGCAACTATCACCACTATCTTCTTCCAGAACTTTCCATCATCCCAAACAGAAACTATACCCATTAAACACTAATTCTCCATTTCCCCCTCTAACCAGTGCCTAGTAACCTCTCTTCTACTTGCTGTCTTTATGAATTTCCCTCCTATAGGTACCTCATATAAGTGGTCATACAATATTTGGTTTTTTGTGTTTGGCTTTTTCACTTAGCACAATATTTTCAAGATTCATCCTTATTGTAGTATGTATCAGAATTTCATGCCTTTTTAAGGCTGAATAATATTTCATTGTATGGATATATTTGTTTATCCATTCATCTGTTAATGTACATTTGGGTTGTTTCCACGTTTTGGCTATTGTTGATATGCCGCTATGAACATTTGTGTACAAGTATCTCTTTAAGTTCCTGCTTTCAATTACTTTGGATATATACCTGGAAATGGGATCGCTGGTTCATATGGTAGTTCTATGTTTAAGTTTTTGAAGCACTGACACCATTTTCCACAGCAGCTACACCATTTTACATTTCTACCAGCAATGTGTGAGGATTCCGGTTTCTCTACATACTCATCAACACTTACTCACTTCTGTTTTTTTGTTATAGCCATATTAATTAGTGTTAAATTGTACCTCATTGTGGCTTTTATTTGCATTTCCCTAATGACTACTGATGTACATATTTTCATGTGCCATTTGGGATATCTTCTTTGAAGAAATATCTGTACAAGTTCTTTGCCTATTTCTGAATTTTTTTTTCTTGAATTTTAGGAGTTCTTTAAATATTCTGGATATTAATCCCTTATTGGATATATGACTTACAAATATTTTTCCCCATTATGTGGATCACCTTTTCAGTTTCTTAATAGCTTCCTTTTTTTTTTTTTTTTTTGAAACAGGGTCTCACTCTGTCACCCACGCCCAGGCTAAAGTGCAGTGGTGCGATCATCACTCATTTGTAGTTGAGGCTTTTCTGTTGAGATAATATTTCATTGTGAAGTCAGTGTAGCTATGCAGCTAGGTAGCAGGGCAGTCTCTGGCATATCTGTACACAAAGAGCACTTTCTACCTTGGATGGTCATTAGTCAGCACAACACCTTCCAAAATTAACCACAAAAGTATCCTCGGTAAAGGAATCTAATTATCACCCTTCTCATCTGTGACATAAAAGGAACAGTCTACTGCCCAGGATAGTATTGAAAAATATTTGCAGTAAACTACACAGCTCTGACCCAGACTCTCAAGTATAGGTTGAACATGGAGAACTGGTAGTATGTTCTTATAGATGACATATATAGGTTATATTGCTGGGTAAAAATAGTGGGTGGGACCCAAAAAGAATCAGGTTTCTTTCAACAGATGTGAAACTTTTTCTACAAGAAAATCAGAAATTAAAACTGAGTATTTATACTGTTCATTATAGTGAGGGTACACTGGAAAAGTCCAGATTTCTTCCTGGAAGTAGTCTTGATTAAAGCTTACCAATAACTAGTAGTCATGTTACCTTTGGATGTCCACATTAACAGAAAATTTTAAATCATCAGAACAGAGTCTACTGGCCCTAAATAGCAGCAGATGTTTGGAAGACTTTTAGCAAACGTAGTCAACTGAAAATATTTCCAATTAAGGATTTTCACTTGGAGAACACTATTGTAATAATTCTTTAGAGTCATGGTTCATATCCTTTCTGTTCTGAGAAATAGAGTATATTTTAGAGATGAATTATCATCTGTGTATTTCAGTACATCACAGGTGCCTTAAAGTCAGCAGTTTCAGTATTGAACTCATTATTTACATCACTATCTGTACTTTTTCCGGTATCACCAAGCTCAGTTAATAGAAATAACATTTTCTAGATCCTGTGAATCATCTCAGACCTATTTCTTACTCCCACATCCAATCAGTCAACAAGTTCTGTCAAATCTGTCTAATTTGCTTATTCATTTCCTTCTGTCTAGAACTCTCTGCCCCTAGAGGCTGGCTCCTTTTTTATCATCTAAATCTCAAATCAAATGTCATTTGCCTCAAAAGGTCTTTGATGACCCTCCAATCTAAAGTAGCCATTCCCACCCCAGGCATTTTCACAAAACTCTATTTTAATTTCTATATAACACTGATTACTACAACAAATTCTCTTATTTATTGCTTGTCTCTCCCATTTTAAAATTTCCCCTTGAGAACAGTCATCTTGCCTAGCTTGTGTATCACTGTATCCTCACTGCTTAATATACTGCCCAGTGCATAATATATAGTCATATTAATGCACTTATTTAATTCATTCATAACATGCATTCCACAAATACTTGTTAGGCATTTCTATGCCAGGAATTGTGGTAAGCATAAGAAATATGGTGATGGGCAAAAATAAACCCTATCTTTATCCTCATATAGCTTATATTTAATCAAGGAGGTAACCATTAAGTAAATGTAAAGTTACAACTGTGATAATTACTCTCAAATCTGTTTTCCCTTCTCTTAATCTCTATTGCTTTAATTTAGGTTGTCATTGTATCATGCCTCAGCTCTTAAAATCACCTATTTCTCTGCCTCCACTCTTGTCACTTTCCATTTTGTTTTTCCAAAGTTAAAATGCAAATTTGATGTCACTTTCTACCTTCAGATCTTTAATTACTTCAATGACTTTCAAGAAAAAGTATCTATACTCCTTAAGATAATGACCTTTCGTGACCTGCCTCTCATCTATCTCTCCTTCTCCTCACCACTTTTTTTCCTTCCTCACATTCAATTGCTCCAGTTACCCTAAATTACACTCTAATCTCTAGGCCTTTGTATATATTGTTCCTTCCGCCTGATACATCTTTTCCTGCTCTTTGATTAACTTATTTACTTATCCTTTATGACTCAGTGAAGATAAGCTCTTCAGAACGTCTTTTCTGAACCTATTCAGACTGGCTCAGCCATCCTTCTTCTTAGCAAAAAAATTATCTCATTGTGCTATAATTGTTTATTCACTAGCTGGTTTCCTTTTCTTGTTCCCTTTATATATGGAAGAATGTTCTTCATACTTCTATCTCTATTGCCTAGAGCAGTAGCAAGTATGTAGAATAAATGGAAGGAAAGTTGGATGGATGAATGGATGGATGGACGAATTTGCTTGACAAAATTAAAAATAAAAGCCTATAATGATATTCAACAACACAGCTTCAAACATTTACTATTTAGAATGTGTGTGAAAAGCATATTGGCCAGAACAGAAGGCTGGTGAAGCTCATTTGATTGTTCCAAGCACTGTAACAGTCAGCACTTAGTAATTTAGTATTAATAAGTTTATTCCATGTTTGTAGACATTAAGAACATCAACTCTCCATAGCCCTGTGTTTGAAGTATCAGAAGATAAGGTAACATGACAATTACATCATCAGACTACAAGATAATTTGCAAGATTTATACCACTGAATAAACACAGCTTAAAATAAATCGTAGTATCTTCCTCTAGTCTTCAGTAAGAAACTTTGTCACTTTGTAACTGAAGAAGAAAAGGTATGGTTGCAAGTTTTATGTCACTGGATGCAAGGAATTTCTGACAGATGGAGGCAGTAACATATCGTGTGTTAGGGAAACTTGCATATTTAGACCATTAAATAAAGTATAATGCAGGCTGGGACTTACTATGGCAACTGAGAATATATGGCCACTATTGCTGTCCTAGGGAAGTTGACTGTTGACTGCTATTTCTAGGGAAGCAAGAGGAACGTAAGGCACAAAGATAAGCTGGTCCTGGAAAAAGCCTCAGCATCTGTTTACAATCAGAAAGTTGTTTGTTGCCGTTAGCCATTAGGGACAGAATGAGTATATACCAAAAGTATAAAAATAAGGTGACTAGTTAATTCAACTGAGAACATTCTAACAGAGGGGAACTACTTCTGTCCTACTTCAGTGAGCCTAGAGGAAGCAATTTTCCTTGCCTTAAAAGGGTAAGTTATGCACCTATGCAGGTACTTCCATAGTAGCTATGGTCCTAGTAGAAGCTTCAGTTGACCATCTGCACAGCATGCATCTAATATTCAGCAACTATTCATTAGAAATGTACTATGTTTTAAGCATTAGGATACATGAAACCTAATAATCAGGAAAAAAAGCTAACGGTAGCTGATAGAATGGAACCAAGATGAACTTTTAGGAGTGAACACTAATAGCCACTAGATTCCTACAGTCAAGGAACCAACACTTTTAAAAGCATCAGAATAATCAAACCACTGAAGACAGTTCCTTATATATAGATGACAAAGAGAGGCAAAGCCACTGAACAAAATACTAGTCACTTCAGAAGTGGCCTGGCAATCAGCCTGTGACAAGGGTAACTTCAGAGTCAACAGCATTAATGAGTGAAGACAGAGCTCGTAGGTGTCACTGCCAAATGGAAAATAACATTTTGTGGTAGATGGAAAGTTTGGAAAAGAATAACTATGTCTGAGGCACTCATCTAACTTTCAATAGTGGGTCGATTTGCATTTGGCAAGATGGCAAGATGTCACATTCTTAAATCGTAAAAGAATGAAACCCAAGATAAATTCAACAGGATGGTTTTGCCTTAGTCTATTATTATTTCTAACACTCAAATGTTAGAAGAGCCCAGGAGGATGAGTCTTGCAATGACAGAGTTTTGGTGTGTTTGTTTATTTTTCCATCACTAGGTCTGAAAAAAAGAAAAAGAAAATAGATGGTGAAAATGAGAGAAAGTGAAATCATCTCCCTACTTTCTCTCCACTAGGGCTAAGGGTTCTTTATGGATGCTGTGGTTTTCAAAGAAGAAAGGGTTCCTGTGCCAGAGATGAGAAAGCTGTAGGGTCTGCAAGTAGAGTATAAGAATGGAGAGAAAGTGGAAAAGCAGCAATGTGTGACACTCAGCAGCAGGCTTAATGAGGGAACGGTGTATCATTCTACCCTCCCAAAGTCAACTTAGAAAATTTTTAGAGATTAGGAGCTGATGGCATCCAGACTTTCCAGACATAGACCTTTAGATTCCAAGGGTATTTATCATTTTCTATTTATAAAACTTTTTACTATAATTCTGCCTTAAGAGGATATATATTAAGAGGTAACCCATAAAATGAAAGCATCAGAGCATTCTTAAAAATATAAAAATCATAACAATAACCATACCTCACAGTGGTATTATTCAAAACAAAGTTTCTTTTCTTTTTTTTTTTTTTTTTTGAGACAGAGTCTCACTCTGTTGCCCGGGCTAGAGTGAGTGCCGTGGCGTCAGTCTAGCTCACAGCAACCTCAAACTCCTGGGCTTAAGCGATCCTCCTGCCTCAGCCTCCCGAGTAGCTGGGACTACAGGCATGCGCCACCATGCCCGGCTAATTTTTTGTATATATATATTTTAGTTGTCCATATAATTTCTTTCTATTTTTAGTAGAGACGGGGTCTCGCTCTTGCTCAGGCTGGTCTCGAACTCCTGACCTCGAGCGATCCACCCGCCTCGGCCTCCCAGAGTGCTAGGATTACAGGCGTGAGCCACCGCGCCCGGCCCAAAGTTTCTTTTCAATTAGCTTCAAAATTAATTTGTTAGCACTGAATATCAATTCTACATTAGTGTTCCTTTGGTAATTATTGCTTACTTGCAAGGCTCCATTAAGTTTCATGTTTGAAATGATGAATGTGTAGCTCTATTGATTACTGCTTATGATTTCATGAGTTATTCTTAGAATAATAATGTTTTTAACAATGTATTTATTGTTTTTCTAACATTCATTAATCAACTAAGCTTGAAAAGTTTATATATAGTAAGCTCACAGAAGGAGTAATATGTCACATTTTTTTCCAGGCTCTTTGGGATCCTGGTATAAATAAACTAGTTTAGCAAAGGCTTTATTACAAAGAACTTTACAAAATTATCGTACATCTCCATACCAAAGAAATTTAGAAATATAAAATAATATTTTTTATTTTGGTTCTGATTATGATTTTATTATAAGATCCTTATTCTTTAGTCTTCTTTCTCTTTTAATAATTATTCCTACTTTGAACCTAGAGTGAAGATGTTGCCAACATAGATATTTAGACACTTTGTCAGTTTTTAGTTTTTATAGCTTATTCTTTCAAGTTTCCAATCTGGGGTTGGAATCAGACACACAGACACACAAGTAACAATAACAGTATAGTTCTCTGAGAAGCACTGATATAAAGTGGAAAAGCCAGGATGAATCCCTTAGAGGGTTAAGAGCAGGACTGAATAACATAATGTGTGTGTATATATGTATATATGTGTATATATATAACACATAGTACAGAGCCATGCCAACAGGTCAGAACTTGGTTTTGAAGGATCCTGTGATCCACTAAAGAATATTAAGCTAAGGAGTCACATGATCATGTTTGCATTTTTCCAAAGTAAGTAACAATTATGAAGCAAATCTGAGGAAAGTGAAATTGAGGAGTCTGTAGACAGAAAGATGTATTCTATAGACCCTTTCAATAGCCTAGAAATCATGAGAACCAATTTAAATCAATGGCAACAGATTGGAGAGGAAAGACACAAGGTACACTTAGAAGATAGAGTCAAAATACTTTAGTAAAAGATTGAATTTGAATTGGGGAAGGTTGAAGGAAAAGGGAAGTCAAGGATGACCCAGTGGTCACTAGCTTGGGAGGCATGGTGCTTGGAGCTTGGGTGAATGATTGTGCTATTAACAGATACAGAAGGTTTGGGGGAAATGGGAGGGTGGGACAGGTGCTGGATAGAAATAATGAGTTTAGTTTTGAACTGGTTAAGGTTTAAGAGATGCCCTAGTGAAGAGGGCCAAGAGATATACAGATCCAGATGCCAGCGAAAGGTCTGGAATTACAGGTATGGGAATCAATCATATCATAGAGTTCATTATGAAGCCCAGGCAATCAACTACATCGTCTGAATTTCTGGTTGTGGAAGAATGATTATATTTATTGAAGTAAGCCAACTTGGTGCAATATATTATGAAGCCATTAAAATTATTTTTTAATAATGGGAAAATGCTCAAAAAATAATATCAGATCCAATAAAAACAGAATGCAAAATTTCTTGTACCATAAAATCTCAATTGTGTAAATAACATAGGCCTCAAAAAGCTGGAAGGAAAAGCATGAAAGAGTTATAATGGTCATATCAGGGTTAAAAGTTTATGGTAATTTTTCCTTCCCTTTCTTTGTATCTATGTTTCACAAGTTTTCTATGTACATTACTTAAAAATCGGTTTAGGGTAAGGATGGCTTCCTGTAAAGATAATGATTAAGCTGAATGTAAAGAAATAGAAATCAGCCAGGTGAATAGGACAGTAGTAGCAGGGGTACAAAGGTGAGGAAGGTAGTGTGTACAGGGAGCTGTAAGCAGTTCAGGCGTGATGGCGGAGAGTGATCAGAGAGGAAGCGGAATAGGAAGGTGTGGTAGCACTGTGAGGGCTTGTTATAATAAGATTATATTGCATGTACTCTGGGCAGCTCTTGAAGAAATATGCATACAGGAATGTATTCATTTGCTAGGGCTGCCATAACAAAGTACAACAGGCTGGTTGCCATAACAGAGTACCGTAACAATAGAAATCTATTTTCTTACAATTCTGGAGGCAAGAAGTCCAAGATCAAGATGTCAGCAGGGCTAGTTTATATGAGGCCAATTTCTTTGGCTTATAGATAGCCACCTTCTCCCTGTGTCTTCACATGGTCTTCCCTCTATATATCTATATCCCAACCTCTGCTTTTTATGAGGATATCAGTCATATTGGATTAGGGCACACCCTAGTGACCTCATTTTAACTTAGTTACTTCTTTAAAAACCTGATCATCAAAGACAGACACATTCTGGGATACTGGGAATTCAGACATCAACATATGAATTTGGTGGGGGGATAGGGACATAATTGAGCCCATAACAGGGAACAGTGTGGTTAAATTTCCTTTGGTAATCATGTGAAGTATGGATTTGAAGAAGAAGAGATAGATGAACAGGTTATTGTAATAATTCAGACAAAAATCACATTACTGTGTAGAACAATGTTAACAGAGATGGAGAGAAGGACAAATTACTGAAATGTTTAGGAAATAAAATTAGCACAGGCTTAAGGTTACTTGGATATTAGAAATGAGTGGACGAAGTCTAATGTAGGTCTCCAGATTTCTAGTTTGAATGACTCAGTTGATGGTGACGGCATCAATGAAGGTTAAAAAAAAATACAAAGTAAGGAGCTGGTTTAGAGAGAAAATGATGGATTCAATTAGAGTTACCTAGAATACATTTAGATATAGGAATCTGAAGTTCAAAGATAGATAATTGTACTAGAAGTCAAGTTTTGGGCTTCATTATTTGAAACGATGGGAGCAGATCCTCATATACTGAGCAATAAGCACAATGGACTTAAAAGGGAAAACCAACATTTATGAGACAGGCAGAGAACAAGCCCACGAGAAGACAATAAATTGTGAGGGAAAGCAGTAAAATTGTTTTTCATAGAGTCCAAAGGAGTAGAGAGCTTTGATGAAAGGAATAATGAATAGTGAAAGAGAGCAAAGAGATCCCAAAGATAAACACTGAGAAATGTTAGTTGGATTTGGAATTAGAAGGATTTTGGGACATTAATACCTAGCAACAATTCCTTGAGCTTTTGTGTGCTAGACACTGGGTAAAGAATGTTATGCATATTATATTTCATTTTGAGCTTCATTAAAGTAGACTAAGGAAAGTGACATTATGTCCATTTTACAGATCAAGAAGATCATGGCTCAAGAAAGTCAAATACCTTGCCTACGGTCAGCCAGAGAGCAGGAGATGTGAGAGTCAGTCCTAGGTTTCTTCCTATGCCACCAAAGCAGGTGTGATAAGTGGAGGGGCTCAAAATCCAGACGGTAATGGGCTGATGAGTGAACGGTTGGTGAGGAAGTAAGGTAGACTGCCCTTTTTAGAAGAGGAGCAAGGAGGACAGAGACCAACTGATCTTACTCCCCATTATTTAGTATATTGCCTACACACAGTAGATGCTCAATAAATTTTTAGCTCGATTAACAAGAAATAACTGTTAGCTTTTGCCAGCTATCAGGTATATATGTTAGGGGTCGAAGAGGAGGTAGCAGAGTACACACTGCCTACGAGTAAGGAGCCAGCAGAAAGGAGAACGCTGAATGAGAAAGGAAAACTTAGGAAGCCAGGTCCTTCCTAGAAGAGGTTGGTTGAACCTGATATCAAGTGCACAAGTTAGGAATTTGACTTCAATAGGTGAAGAAACACTTTCTTTCAGGCCGAATAAAAAAGAGTGAGGTATAGAAATAAATGTATAAGAATACATGGCAAGTTGCTTCCTCTATCAACAATCCCCTCAATATTAAGTTCCCACGTGAAAAAATATCTATCTCTTGTAAGTTATTTGCTGTAAAGTTTTAATAAATTTATTCATGCAATTTCCTATACCTAGAATTCCTTCTTTTCTTTGCATAGAAAATTCTTTTGGGAAAATAATCATAGGACAGGTTATCTCTTAGGATTGATTATGTCTTGAATTCTCCAAACAGATTCTATCACTCCCTCCCTTTTACGCCCTGACACACTCTCTCCTTGTTCTGTAAAGACTTGGAGGCCGAAGATAAACACATTTATATTACTTATTAAGCTCCTTTGAAATACTTAAGCATATCAACAAAATATTTCAAAATTTTATAAGTTATATTTTAGATCAAAGGCATTTCAAAAGTTGATTTAGTTTGAACACAACTGCATGTACTTAGTTCAACTTTTTATACAGAAAAAGATAACATGATTTAAATTTTCTTGCTGGTTAGCTAAGATTACTCCAAGAGATGACTGCATTTTTTAATAAAAACATATTCTTAATTCATTGACTTTTAATAATCTCATACTGCAAATGACGTGAAGATTGGGAAAATTTATACAATGTATTTAAAGAATAAAATGTTGCTTGCCATTATAAAGATGTATGTATTGATCACCTTGATGTTTAAAGAAAATGATTTGTACTTGTGCCCTATCGTCAAAGCCAAATTATATGCTGTACTATCTTAAGCTTTCAGCTGATGTTAAATTTTGGCTGGCTCAATAGTGGATGAGAGTATTAACTACTATATTACTGTTCTGCTAGAAAATTACAATTCTTGAATAATCTATATGCCCTATCAGAATATCATATGATAAGGCAGAGAGATCTGAGACAAAACAGTAAGATTTACATTGTTTTGAGTTTCGGAGGATACAATTGCATATTTCAAAATTATCCCAGAAAATTACACAAAATGCACAGTTATATTCAACTTGAGCATGAATTTGAGCTTTGTAGCATTATCCATGTGTAATTTATAAAATACAGTCAGATATTTAAAATATAAAAATATATAATAATATGTTTTGTAATATCTTGCCCATGCTGTTACTTTTCTTATATCAACAAAATAAGAATGGGAACTTAATAAACATACATTGAGAGAGTTAAAATAATCATGTGAAATTGCTATTTCAATCTGTAGATAAATACGTCTTCTAATTGACTAATATTGCATCCAAAAGTGAATAAATAAAACCAAACTTCTAGCAAAATCTATGAGACAAAATATATTCACAAAGAATCTGTTTATGTATTGCCTGCCAATTAAACATGAAGATGGGTAATTTTTGTTTAAATAGTCATGTGCTTTTCCAGTGTACCTATAGTATGCATAGAATTGTTTAACTTTTAGAGGATTTGCCAAGTTTTTCTAATGTAATTAATAATCATATGGATTTGAGGACTATACTCCTTGCCTTTTATTGTAAAAATGCTTTAAAATTAATGTGCACTAATCTCAGTTGTATGTAAAAATATTGTAATGAAATATTATATTTTCATTTTTTAATTGAAAATATAAAATTCTCTTTAGATGGAGCAAAGAGAAATTTCTGATGCAGCTAGGGAAGGTATTCAGTTGTCATTTAATGTTATGTATATCCATAATTACATTTATCTGAGAAACCATAAGTCACTTTGTGTTTTGCTATTTAAGCACATGCAATTTTTAAATTATTATATGTTAGTAAAATTGTAGCATTTCATTAATTTGAATAAAATATAGTACATAAAAATTGTAAACAAAATATGTATGAGTCTTTAATTGAAATATGTGATTGGTGGTTTTCTAGAAAAAGTGGAGAGAAAATTAAAGTAGAATAATAGCATGATTAATTGATTCAGGATGGCTCCTACTGTAAAATTATGTTCAATAAGAATCTGTCATGACTTGTGATCATTTGTCACTCTCCAGTATATCAAATATAATGGATTCAGGTGCACAAGCTGTAAAAGTGACTGTTATAAAAATGCCAATTTTTTAAAGAAGAAAGATGGTTACTTAACTGATTTAATTCCAAATAGCGACAGTATATTAATTTGGATTACTGCTGTGTTTCTAGAGATGATAAATATTTTCATAAATGATTTTGTTCTCATATATACATTTATCATTTTGCATTCAAGCCAATGATTGTTTTAAAAAAAATTTTTCGTGATACAAATTACACATATTTTTATTAAAACATAGAGATGCCTGGCAAAAGTTGCAGTTTAAATAATTAATAGAAAATAAATGGGAAGAATGATTCTTTGTTTACAACCCAAAACATTCTTTCAATTGAAATTCTTTTAATATAATGAAATGTATTCTTCTACAATATGTCCGCTTACATATACATTTCTCACTGGTGTCTTTCAGTGATGTTTTCTCATATAATAGCTTTTTTCAAATGCTATAAAGATTAAACTCAATTATTTTACCTATGATGAAAGCTGCTACACCTGAGAAGAAAATTTCATAAACTAGAAGTTCGTAAATTTTGTCATTTTCATAGAGAGAAAGGGACATTGAAACTCATGGTAAAATATCAATGGGTCCATTTCGATGCTGCCTTTAACAGTATGTATCAGTAGCACTTGTTATTGTAGAGAGTTAATTTAAATGAGTAGAAATAACCTTGGAAGTGTTAGTTTTAGCAAGTTATCTACATAAAAATGGCTACCACTTGGTGATCATCATATGAAAGTTTTGCTTGCTCCTTTCAGGAGGTATGCATGTTTTTTCTCGGTTCAATTCCACTCTGAGTTTAATTTTCTGTATGTATTTTATCTGACATTTTTCCTAATCCTAGAACTGTGCCTCTTTACAAAAATCTTGTTTAAAATCTATTACTATGGAATTACATTAAAGCAAGTAAACTTTCTACCTCCCTGTACTGTAAACCAATGGTAATTATTTTAGTCACCTTCTGCATTAGGAGTTCCATCTTTTGGGCATTGAAATTGATTTTTCTCATCTTAGCATCTGAAGATCCAGAGTGTGCCCCTTGCCCAATCGCCTGAGACTATACAGTGACACCTACAACAGAGGATGTGGAGGCAGCAGCTTTTCGGGCACCAGAAATGGCAGCATCAGGAGCATCAGCACGAATAGACTTTGTAGAGGTAGTTCTCCCAAACTATATTACGAAACCAAACATTTTTGGTGTGCTACCTGCTGATGGGGGCTGCCTTCTCACTGCCTAGTGTATACAAAATGTTTGGTCTTTGTTAAAGTTTAACAGTGACATTTCTGATTCATATAAACAGAACTGATTTTTTTCCAAGCATTTTCAGTTGCCATAACTTTCAATGAATATGAAATTTTTATCAGTCTCGGAAAAACACTAATACCCATATTTTTATCAAATTGATTTTACTATATGTATGTAAAGCTGCTGTTGCATATAATTTTTGTATAATCATTTTTAAATAGATCAAAATAAGCCATCATGTAAAAGTCATCTTAATGCAGTAAATAGGAGAATTTCTCTAGTTGGTTAAATTCTTCAGAGACTGTATTCAGTTGCCCAGTTGTTCTGTCATATTCCTTGATGATGTTCCATTGTGAACTTATTTTTCAGAGTTCCCAGATGGCCCAAGTCAAAATATGAAATGCTAGTGATTGATTGATTTTATGTTTCCTTTCATTTTATGTAATTTAATGTGAAACAGTTATTTTGTAGCTCTAAAATACACTTGTTAATTAACCATATTGGCTTTATTTGTACAGTTCAATGGCTTAAAACATTTCAATTTGCATGTAAAATGAGTCTCTGTAATGATGCTTTTACTAAATAAATAACAATTGGCATAAAGGGTGCATTTACTTTTAACATTTTATAAATACAATTTACAAGTATGATATATTTCATATGAAAATGTAAAGAGCTTGAAATTCAACATACAGAGGTCATCACCTTGCTGATGCCTAATACAGTACAGCATATTCATTCCTCACCCCATCTTAACTCCCTTTGGGAACAAGACAAAATACAAAAAATATATAATAGATTTATTGGAGCTATTGTTTAATTTAATTCAATTTAAAGGTCTTTTTAGGAAACATATATGAGCAGGATACATTGAGCTTAATGGCTTTTCCTATTTTTTTTTTTTTGCTTATATTTTATTTTACTATCAAGGAAATAACAAACTCTGACATTTTTTGCAAAACCTATGCTATGAAGCCTGTTCTTTTTTGAATATTTTTATTCTGTTTTATGCATTTTAATTATGTGAAATATATAAAATATGAAATTTTGTTCTAGAATGCATAGACCTTTGTATAAAACACATACACAACTGAAAGTGGGTGTTGATTTTTAGTTAAAATTATGTCAGTGCTGATTTTCCATGAGTTCTTATGAAGATCTAAATGTAAAAGTTTATAAATCTACTTAATTATGTTTGTACAGCATTGTTTTTAGCTGTGTGCTCCATATGTTAATTGACTTCTATCATTTTCACATATTTTGCCTATGTTGCTCAGAAACTGTATAGTGAAAAGTATACTGCTATTATAAAAACACAAAAAGTAAATCTTTGATACTGCTTTAGAATACATTGTTCTTAGTGTAGTTTTATAATGTGTTCTTCTGAATTCTCAATGCTCTTCAAATACCACCAGTCTACTTAGCTTTCTAAAATTTATTTTAGAGATTATTTAAAACATTCTTCAGGAAAATAGCTTTAAAGATTAAAGAAACATTGCTGTTTTGCCTCTATGATGTTCCAAGTAGAAAACTGGACCTTCCATTATCAAAGCTTAAAAATCTTAGGTAGCTGCAATAAAAGTCTGCAGCAATATGCAGACTGTGGGATAATTACTTTGTTAGCATGACCTTACTACAGTAAGCCATGTTGCTTTTCTGGTCTTGATAATGTTGATAATGTATAGCAATTAAAAACTTGTATGTGTAGAATAAAGGAAGCTTTTCTCAATAAAAAGAAATTGAGAAGTAACTTGAATAACTGTTGTCAAAGCTGAAGTTGTTTAAACCTGAAAAATTGCTCAATATCATTAATTATCAAGGAAATGCAAATTAAAACCACAGTGAGATACCATTTTATCCCTGCCAGAATTACCATGATTAAAAAGTCAAAAACCAATAGATGCTGGCACAGATATGGCATTGCTGGGAATGTAAATTAGTACAACCTCTATGGAAAATGGTATGTAGATTCCCTGAAGAACTAAAAGATGTACCATTCAACTCAGCAATCCCATTACTAATCTACCCAAAGGAAAAGAAGTCATCTTACCAAAAAAGATGCTTGCACCCATATGTTTGTCACAGCACAATTCACAATTGCAAAGATATAGAACCAACCTAAGTGCCCCCCAAGTGATGAGTGTATAAAGGAAATGTGGTGTATATATACACCATGAAATACTACTCATCCCCAAAAAGAATGAAATAATGTCTTTTGCAGCAACTTGGGTGGAAGCAGAGGCCATTATTCTAAGTGAAGTAACCCAGGAACAAAAAGACAAATACTGCATGTTCTCACTTATCAGTGAGCTAAGCAATGGGTATGCATGGTCATGCAGAGTGACTTAATGGGCATTGGAGATTCAGAAGTGGGAGGGTGGATGAAAAATTTCCTATTGGGTACAATGTGCACTGTTCAGGTGACAGGTATATTAAAAGCCTAGACTTCTCCACTATGCAGTTCATCCATATAAGAAAAAACCACTTGTAACCTCTAAATCTATTTAAACAAAAATAAATAAATAATAAATAACATAACTGCATCAGCAGAAGTGATTATACAAGTAAAAAGTTAAGCTAAATACCATCGAATATAATACTTGATTTATTTTTTGCCCACTGTCCATGTTATGTGTCCCTGTCTGTGCTTCAAAAAGTGCAAATGATTCATTCGTAGTGTTTGTGTCACTCTAATCTTTATTCTAAGGGGAATCACCCATAACAATTTAACAAAATATTAAATGCGTTTATAATGTAAAGTTACATATTTTTTCAGCCAGCCTCTAGATATATTTTTAAAAAACTAGATATAATGGTAAGAAGATGAAGTGTTTATATGCATTTATTATTATTGAAATAATTTTTATTGAACTCTTTTAGAAATATCTTCTACTGATTATATATTCATGAGTAGTGAGATATGCATATGAAACCAGAATTTGGCTAAATATATTCAGTAAAGAAAAACAAACAAAAAACTACCCCTTAAGAAGAAGGCAGTACATGTGCTTATCCATTCTCCAGGATACCAAATACAACAGGGACCTTTCCTCCTTCATAAAACTAGACTAACTCTGAGGAACCCGGGCATAATGTAAACAACATAGTCAATTTCCTTTCATCATCTATTGACATCTCATGAAGAGAAGCCAGTTTTTATGGCTCTTAGGAGTGCCTCAGAGAATAAAATACATATTTTCTTATATCTCTTAGAGGTTACAAGTTTCTGGAAGTTTATTAAAAATTTCATACATATATTCTACCATTCATATTTTCATTCATATAAGATTTTACCAATTAAGGTTTCTGCTATTTTGTATTTTCTTTTGAATCAAATCAACTTTTTTTGGAGCAAAACAGGCAGATCTAAATTTTTTTCACCAAAATACATGATTATTCTATCAATTTCTAGTAAAAAAGAAAATTTGAAGAAGCCATGTTGGGTGTAGTCAGTTTTATTTTCTATCACTTGTTTCTGCCACTAGCAATCAATACAAATTGGATAAAGATGATAGTTTATATTTATTCATTGGCATAAAAAGAAAATACTATTAGTAGGGCAAAAATATAGCATTTGGATATTCAGTAGAGTAAAAATAACAGGTTCAGAACAAAAGGCTAGAAAGCTTTGAGGATGTGGAAACTACATTGTTGCTTAAATTCTCATTGAGGTAAAAATCTTATATCAAACCAGTAATTCTTACAACTTCACCCACCGACCTCATATTATACATACTTGCTTTGATTTCAGCTTTATTTTACATATGGATTTAACATCTGAAATCCAAACTCTTAATCCTCTCTTTGCTTGGGTAAATTTTGGAGCAAATACAAACCTTTAATTCAATCCAGTTCAATAAACAGTTGCTGAGGGCTGACTGTGTGTCAAACACAAGTGTTAACACTGGGGACACCAGGTACAAAGAGCCCCCGCTGTTGGGCAGCTTGTAGCCTGGTAAGGAGTAGGGACAAGTAAAGCGTTACATGCAGTGCAGCATGGTACACAGGATTCTAGATACACGATGAAATAGATACGCCCAGGAACAGTACAGAGAAATAGTCCTATCTGTGAAGTTCGGGTAGGGATTTATAAAGGAGGTAAAGCCTGAGCAGTCTCAAACAATAAATTGGAATTTAAAAGTGGATGGAAGGATAGTGTTGCTCACAGAGGAAACATATCATGAGGGACAAAATGTGTAAAACAGTGAGCCTGAGGAAGGAGTAGCCATGAGGTAGACAGAGGAGAAATACTGAAAGGGGTCATATGCCATGGTTAGACTTCGTTTTGTGAATAGTAAGATTTAATGAAAGGGATTTAAGCAGAGGAATGACAAGTTAGATTTGTGAGTGATCAGATAAAATTTAAGTAAAAATTCACAGACATTCTTCTCATTAAGGAAGTAAAGAAGAAAAGCTATGCCAACAATTCTTTTTGTTAACAGTTTTATTGAGGAGTGAATTATATAACATAAAATTCACTTGTTTTAAGTGTACAATTCAATATCTTTTAGTAAACTTCTAGAGTAGTGCAGTTATCACCACAATCCAGTTTGGGCCATTTCATTCCCCCCAGTACCTCTTGCTCATTCACAGTCATTCCCCATTTGGATCTCCTTTCCTATCCCGGCCCCAGGCAACCACTAATCTGTTTTCTGTCTCTATGAAATTGCCTTTTCTGCACATTTCATATAAATGGAATTATACAACATGCAGTCTTTTGTACCTGGCTTCTTTCACAGCATAGTGTTTTTGAGGTTTCTGTGAGATTGCTATTAGACAAACAGAACAGAAGTATTTCACTCCCAGAAAGTCTATAAACATTGGGAAAACAAGAACATATGATAAGGCTATGGTGTGAGCCTGCCCAAGAAATGAAGGACATAAGGGATTGAGGGACCCAGATAGTGAGGACAGGATGGCTGGGAAAAGGAGTCAGTTAGAGTAGAAGAATCAGAAGTGCATAGTTATGTGAAAGTAGAAGAAAACATGTGAAGATATTTTAATAAAATTTGCTGAAGACTAAATATTTGAACTGCATTCCCCTTTAGTTGTTTGAGGGTCTTCTTCGTTGAGATCTTTGAAGGCAGAACTAGTCTTATTCATCATTTTCTCTCCAATGGCTACAAAAGTGCTTTGCCCAAATTTAAATTTGTTGAATGAGTAGAGGAGATACGGCAATCGGAGGAAATACAATTTTCTGCTAAGTGTTTAAGTACTATTGCAGATGATAAAAAACAACAAAATTAAAATGTCTAAAGTCATTTCCTGTATCTATTCATAAAATTGTGAAACTGTTCCAAAAATCATTCTCATCAAAACTCCCAATGAAACCAATACATTTATGGGCTATTAATCTCAATCATACTATTAGAACATTGTTGAGTTTGAAACTGTTAACATCATTCAACTACTATGTGTATAGATGTCACTTCCATTTGAATTATTGTGACACCAAAAGCTCAGGAAGCAAAAGCCAAAATAAACAAATGAGACATCAAACTAAAAAGCACAGTAAAGAAAACAATCAGCAAAATTAAAAAGCAATCTACAGATTGGGAGAAAATATTTGCAAACCATATGTCCAATAAGGGATTCATATCCAAAATATATAAGGAACTCACACAACTCAGTAGCAAAAAAAACAAGAACAATAAAAAAAAAATAAAATAATTTTAAAAATGGGCAAAGGACCTAAACAGCCATTTTTCCAAAGAAAATATATGAATGGGCCACAAGTATATGAAAAGGTCCTCAACATCACTAATCATCAGGAAAATGTAAATCAAAGCCAAGAGAGATCACCTCATATCAGTTAGGATGGCCATTATCAAAAAGACAAGAGATAAGTATTGGTGAGTGTGTAGAGAAAATATAAATTGTGGGGATGTAAATTGTTACAGCCATTATGAAAACCAGTATGGAAGTTCCTCAAAAAATTAAAAACAATATTATCATATGATCCAGCAGTTCCTATTCTGGATATATGTACACAAAGGAAATAAAAGCAAGACCTTGAAGAGATATTTGCACACCCATGTTCATTGCAGAATTATTCATAATTTCCAAGATATGGAAACAACCTAAGTGTCCAACAACTAATGAATGGATAAAGAAATTGCAGTACACAAACATCTGTGTGAATATATATATACACATACACACGTGTATATATACACACCTGTATATAAACAGTATATAATATTATTTAGCCTTATAAAAGGAGATCCTGCCATTTGTAACAACATGGATGAGTCCATAGGACATTTTGTCAAGTGAAATAAGCCAGATGCAAAAAGAAAAATACTGCATGATCTCACTTATATGTATAATGTAAAAATGTCAAATACATAGAAGTGGAGTGTAGAGCAGTGGTTATCAATAGCTGAGGGATGGGAGAAATGGAGAGATGTGGGTCAAAGTGTGCAAACCTGTAAGATGAATAAGTTTTGGAAACTGAATATATAGCATGGTGGCTATAGTCAATAATAAAATATTGCATACTTGAATTATGCTAAGAGAGTAGATCTTAAGTACAGCTATACCTCAAAGATATTGCAAGTTCAGTTCTAGACCACCACAATAAAGTGAATATCACAATAAAGCTAGTCACATGGATTTTCTTTATTTCCCAGTGCACATAAAAGTTATTTTTACAATATAGTAGTCTATTAAGTGTGCAACTGCATTATGTCTTTAAAAACAATGTACATGTCTTAATTATGAAATACTTTATTGCTAAAAAATGCTAATGATCATCTAATGCTTCAGCAAGTCATAATCTTTTTGCTAGTGGATGGTCTTGCCTCGATGTTGATGGCTGCTAACTGATCAGGTCGTGGCTAATGAAGGTTGGGGTGGCTTTGGCAACTTCTTAAAATAAGACAGCAATGAATTTACTGCATTGATTGCCTCTTCTTTTCATGAAAGATCTCTCTATAGCATGTGATGCTGTTTGCTAGCATTTTACCCACAGTGGAACTTCTTTTATAATTGGAGTCAATCCTCTTAAACTCTGCTGCTGCTTTATCAACTAAGTGTATGTAATTTTTGAAATCCTTTGTTGTCATTTCAACAATATTCACAGCATCTTCACCAGGAGTAACTTCCATATTAGGGAAGCATTTCCGCCAAACTCCAGGCTATCTTCACTGCTCCTTCTTCGCTGTGGGAGGCCCAGGTAACTGCCACAGCTTCTGTCACCCTACCACCTGCAGGTTCTGAAATATTTGTAGGGAGGATCTCTGGACACCACGGAAGTTGTGAAATGTTTACTTAAAAAGGTAAACCAAGATGGCCAACTAGAGACACTGCTTGCTAGACTGTCCCAGAGGGAACATAGGATTTCAGATAAAGGAGAAGGGAGAAGAAACTCAGATCAGGTATAGATCATAGGGAGAGGTGCCAGAGCTTGCTGGGGACCTCACAGAGGAAAATTGAAAAGCAGAGAAGGAAGAAGATAAAGAAAAAAAGATACCAATGAGGATCAAACCCAGAGAGGATTGGAGCCCAGTGAAAGGATAGGGGGGATCCCTCTCTCCCTTCCACAGCCTTTAGTGACCAGTGGGCTACCAATTTTCTTGGAGGCTTTTCCACTCCCATGAGCCCAGGCATGGCAGTAAACATGGAATAGTGGAGAGAGTTTGCGTGATCCTGGAGCTTGGTCATTCAGTGTGGGTCTCCCCTCCAAGGAGGGCATCAGGAGAGGCTGGAGAGCCAGTTTTCTTCCATTCAGACACCTCCTCTCCTTCTCCTCCCCCAACCACTGCAACTGGGAATGTAAATTGAGCCAAGAATTTGGCGAGTTGCCACCTATCCCTAGAGGGCCTGTGCTGTAGGCTGAGGTTTCCAGGAAGAGTGGTTCCCACACTTTTCCCTTTGGGGGCCCGCAGTGGACTGGGTATGCCTGATTTGGGAGCTCCCTGTCTGCTGGTGTTTCACGGAGATGCACGCTAATAGGTCAGACATGCAAGCCGGCAGGGAGGTTTTAGTGTTGGACAGCCAGGTTGTGATCTCAGACAGCCCCATATCCAAAAGCAGTCTTTCTGGTTGGGTGGATCCGCTTCAGCCTCTCCCTGGGAGCTGGGAGCAGGCCTTTTGAAGCTTGTAAAACAGCTACCTTACCAGCTGTTATGAAGCCTAAAAGCAAGCTCCCCAACCCAGCCCCACCCAGCCTCACTCCCCCACCTGCCTCTGCTGTCGGATCTCACCTGGAAGTTTCAGGGCCTCACCCACAACCTGGGCCATTTGAATGCTTCACCTGAGGGACTAGAGCCAGTCACAGGTCCCCAAAACAACATTGCAGCTTGCTCCTTCTGGCAAGCACTACCTACTTACAGGGAGGTCAATTTGCACAGCCCTTTACAGCAGTTACTGACTCAATCATACAGGGTGAGATCGATTCTAACTCACAAGTGCCACATACTGTCTCAGAAATTAAACTGGGCTTGCCAGTAAATTTCACACTGCTAAGAAGATCACAGGGCTGGAGGAAGAGAAAGGATTTCAAAGACCTCCAACCTCTCTCATCAAAGTGAGGCAGGAAATTTGCCCAGATGCATAGCTCACAACTGCTACAGCCTACAAACAACTAGCAACTGAAAAAACACTACACTATGGATATCTATAACCAAGGCATCTATCCAGAATCTAGATGGCCATGAAAGCACCTCAAAACAAAGCCAAAAGTTCTTACCCAACATATGCTACAAACACACCTGTATGAGTGTGGGGGGGGGGAGCCCCATCTAAACAAAAGAAAATCCAAAAAAAAAGAAGCAATAGCTTCTCCAGGGAGAAAGAATCAGAGAAAGAACTCCAGAAGTATGAAAAATCCAAGCAAAATGACACACCCAAAAAGGAATACCAGCTCTCTAGCAATGGATAACAACAAAAATGAAAATATTGCCATAACAGATAAAGAATTACAACTATGGATTGTAAAGAAGCTCAATGAAATACAAGAGAAAGTGGAAAACCAACTCACAGTAACCAGAAAAACAATTCAGGAAATGAATGAAAAAAATCACTAAAGAGATAGACATATTAGAGATAAATGAAATAGAACTTCTGAAAATGAAAAATCCATTTAAGGAAATATAAAACACAGTAGAAAGCTTTAAGAGTAGACTAGGCCAGGCAGAAGAAAGAATCTCAGAACTTGAAAACAACTTTTTCAAATTAACTCAGTCAAAAATAAGGAACAGAGAATTAGGAATCAACAAAGTCTGTGAGCAATATGGGATTATGTAAAATGTCCCAATGTAAGAATCATAGGCATCCCTGAGGGTGTAGAAGAAAGTGCACAAGGGCTGGAAAACCTATTTGAGGGAATAACTGAGGAAAATATCCTTGATTTTGCTAGAGATTTAGACATCCAGATTCAAGAAGCTCTATGAACACCTGGGAGACTCATAACAAAGAGGCAATCACCAAGACCATATATTTATCAGACTGGCCAAAGTCAACACAAAGGAGGAACTCCTGCAAGCCATGAGGTGAAAACATCAAATAACTTACAGAAGAAAACCCATAAAGCTAACTATAGACTTCTAAATTGAGACCTTATAAGGCAGAAGGGATTGGGGCTTCATCTTTGTTCTTGTTTACCAGAACAACTGCCAGCCTAGAATTTTGTACCCTGCAAAACTAAGTTTCATAAGTGAAGGAAAAATAAAGACTTTTCTGGACAAGTAAACACTGAGGGAATTTGTCAAGACCAGAGCCACCCTATAGGAAATACCTAGAACTGCATTATACATGAATCAGCACAATGTTCACTCACCAGTGCAAAACCAACCAAAATCTAAAGCTCAGAGTTCATATAAAAAAATAGAAAAGAGGTAAAACAAAGCAAACAGGTACTTCCCAACAGGACAAATACAACAGCATCCCACATATCAATTCTATCAATCAATATGACTGGTTTGAATTCCCTACTCAAAGACATAGGCTGGATGAATGGTTAAAAAGATACAAGCCAAGTATATGCTGTCTCCAGGAAACATATCTAACCCACAAAGACTCTTACAAACTCAAGGTTAAGGGATGGAAAAAATATTCCTTGCAAATAGAAACCAAAAGAACGCAGGTGTAGCCATTCTTATATCAGATAAAATCAACTGTAAATTAACAATAGTAAAGAAATACAAAGATGGTTATTATATAATGGTAAAGGGAGCAATTCAACAAGAAGACATAACAATCCTAAATATTTATGCAGTGAACACAGGAGCACCCAGATTCATAAAGCAAACCTTAGTAGATCTAAGCAAAGAGATAAACAGCAGCATCATAATTTCCAGAGATTTCAATACCCCACTGACAGAACTGGAAAGATAATCCATGCAGAATATAAATAAAGAAACACTGGACTTAAACGGGACTCCAGAACAAATGAGCCTAACAGACATTTACAGAATATTTTACCCAAACACTACTGAATATACATTCTTCTCATCAGCACATGGAACATTCTCCAAGATTGATCATATTTTAGACCACAAATCATGGCTCAACAAATTAAAAAAAAATTGAAATCATACCATGTATCTTCTTAGGTGACAGTGGAAAAAAACTACAAATCAACTCCAAGAGAAACACTCAATTTTATAAAAAGTCATGGAAATTAAACAACCTGTTGCTGAACAAGTATTGAATCAGTAATAAAATTAAGATGGAAATCAAAAGATTCCTCGAAATGAATGACAAAGGGGACACAAGCTATCAAAATATTGGAATTCAGCAAAAGCAGTCCTAAGGAGAAAATTCATAGCCTTAAATGCCTACAACAAAAAGACAGAAAGATCACAAATTAACAATTTGGTGACATGGCTCCAGAAACTAGAAAAGAAAGAGCAAACCAAACACAAAGCCAGCACAAGAAAAGAAATAACTAGAAAAACAATGGAATAACTAAGGTGAGAACATAACTAAATGAATTGTAGGACAAGAAAATAATGCAGAACATCAACGAAACAAAAAGTTGTATCTTTGAAAAGATAAATAAAATTGATACACTTCTTGCTAGATTAACCAGGAATAAAAGAGAAAGGACCCTAATAACACAATCAGAAATGAAATAGGAGATCTTATTACTGATACCACAAAAATACAAAATATCATCTCTGAACACTATGAAAATCTCTATGCACATAAACTCAAAAACATAGAGGAAATGAACAAATTCTCAGAATTACACAATCTCCCAAGACTCAATCAGGAAGAAATAGAACTCCTGAGTAGACCAATAACAAATAATGAAATTGAAGCAACAATAAAAAAATCTTACAACAACAAAAAAAAAAGCCACAGACCAGATGGATTCACAGCCAAATTTTATCAGACCTACAAAGAAGAGTTGGTACCCATGCTGTAGAAATGATTCCATAACATTGAGAGGAAAGGAATCCTCCCCAAATCATTCTACAAAGCCATTATCACCTTGATACCGAAGCCAGGAAAGGACACAACAAAAAAAGAAAACTACAGACCAATATCCCTTATGAACATAGATGAAAAAAAATCCTCAATAAAATACTAGCAAACCGAATTCAACAGCACATCAAAAAAAAAAAAAAATCCACCATGACCACATGAGCTTCATCCCAGGGATGCAAGGATGATTCAACATATGTTAATTGACAAATGTGATTCACCACATAAACAGAAGCAAAAACAAAGATCGTATGATCATCTCAGTAGATGTAGAAAAAGCATTTAACAAAATTCAATACCCTTTGATGATAAAAACCCTCAACAAACTAGGCATGGAAAGAACATATCTCAAAATCATGTGTATTTTACTGTTATTAATTTTATTACTGATTCAATATTTGTTCAGCAACAGGTTGTTTAATTTCCATTTGCCATATATGACAAACCCACAGTCAACATCACACTAAATGGGGAAAAGCTGAAAGCACTTCCACTAAGAACTGGAACAAGACAAGGATGCCCATTGTCACCACTTCTATTCATCATAGTGCTGGAAGTCCTAGCCAGAGCAATCACGCAAGACAAAGAAATTAAGTGTATCCAAATTGGGAAACAGAACATCAAACTATTACTTTTTGCTGACAATGTAATCTTATATCTGGAAAACCCCAAGGATTCTACCAAGAGACTGCTGGAATTGATAAATAAATTCAGCAAGGTCTCAGGGTACAAAATCAATGTACACAAATCAGTAGCATTTATATATACCAATAACAGTCAAGCTGAGAGTCAAAGCAAAGACTCAATACTATTCAAAATAGCTACAAATAAATTAAATACCTAGAAATATACTTAACCAAGGATGTGAAAGACCTCTGCAAAGAGAACTACAAAACA
This sequence comes from Eulemur rufifrons, assembly GCF_041146395.1. Taxonomy (NCBI): domain Eukaryota; kingdom Metazoa; phylum Chordata; class Mammalia; order Primates; family Lemuridae; genus Eulemur; species Eulemur rufifrons. The sequence goes on from NC_090990.1 coordinate 53,513,125, forward strand.
TTAAGGAAAGAAATTGCAGATGGTACAAACAAATGGAAAAATATATGATGCTCATGGATTGGTAGAATCAACATTGTTAAAATGTCCATACTTCCCAAAGTGATTTACATCAAAATAGCAAAGTCATATTTCAGGCCTAGAAAAAATAATTCTGCACTTTGTCTGGAACCAGAAAGGATCCCGAATAGCCAAAGCAATCTTAAGCAAAAGGAACAAACCTGGAGACATCACATGGCCAGACTTCAAACTATACTACAAGGCTATAGTAACCAAAACAGCATGGTATTGACATGCTGTTGACACTAAAATAGAGGCAGACCAATGGGCCAGAATAGAAAAGTCATATATAAAACCATCCACATACATCCAACTGATGTTTAACAAAGGAGACAACAAGCTACTCTGGGGAAAAGAATACCTATTCAATAAGTGGTGCTGGGAATATTGGATAGCCACATGCAGAAGAATGAAAGGGCATCCATATTTCTCACCATTCAAAAATTAATTCAAGATAGATAAAAGACTTAAATGTAAGACATGAAACCATAAGAATACCAGAAAAAATGTTGGAAAAACTCTTCTAGATATCGGCCTAGGCAAAGAATATATGAAGACCCCAATGGCAATCACAACAACAAAAATAAATAAATGGGATATGATTAAATAAAAAACTTCTGCACAGTCAAGGAAATAATAAACAGAGCAAATAGACAACCTACAGAAGGGGAGAAAATATTTGCAAGCCATACATCCAATAAAGGGCTAACAACCAGAATCTACAAAGAACCAAGCAAATCAGTAAGAAAAAAATCAAACCACCACAACAGAAAGTGAGCAAAAGGCATGAACAGGAGCTTTTCAAAAGAAGATAGACAAATGGCCAATAAACATAAGAAAAAATGCTCAACATCACTAATCATCAGGGAAATGCAAATTAAAACCACAGTGAGATATCACCTTCCCCCTGTTACAATGGTTTTTATTTAAAAGTCCACAAACAATAGATGCTGGCCTGGATGCAGAGAAAAGAATGCTTCTACACTATTGGTGGGACTGTAAATTAGTACAACCTGTATGGAAAATGATATGGAGATACCTCAAAAATCTAAAAGCAGACTTACCATTTGATTCAGAATCTTTCCACTGGGTATTTACCCAAAGGAAAAGGAGTCATTTTATTAAAAAGACACCTGCACTCAAATGTTTACTGCAGTACAATTCACAATTGCAAATATGTGGAACAACCTAAGTGCTCATCATTCATGAGTGGATTAACACAACATGGTATATGTATACCATGGAAGGAAGGATGTCTTAATGCCTTTTGCAACAATTTGGATGAACTGGAGACCATTATCCTAAGTGAAGTATCTAAAGCATGGAAAAACAAACACCACATGTACTCACTATTAAATTGGAACTAGCTGATGAGCACACGTGTTCATACAGAGATGTAAGACTCAATGGAAATCAAGCAGGGGGGAGGGAGGAGGAGGAGATAAGTGAAAACTTACCTAACGGGTACAGTGAACAGTAGTTGGGTGACAGTCACACTTACAACCATGACTCAAGCATTATAAAAGTGATCCATGTAACCAAAAATATTTGTACTCCCGTAATACTTTGAAATAAAAAAAAGTGAACCAAAGTCTTTTATCTCCTATTAATATTTCATGAAAATCTCATTTAAATGAGAAAGCCAAATTTTACCCTTGTATTACTTTATTATTAATCTTAAAGATAATTTTAATAAGCCCTTATAAACAACAACAACAAAATTTCTTTGCTCATCCATAAGCAGCAAACTCCTCATCTACTCAAGTTTCATCATGAGATTGTTGCAATTCAGTCACATCTCCAGGCTCCACTTCTAATTCTAGTTCTCTTACTCTTTCTACCACATCTGCAGTGACTTCCTCCATTGGTCTTGAACTCCTCAAAGTCATCCATGAAGGTTGGAATCAACTTCTTCCAAACTCCCGTTAGCACTGATATTTTTGACTCCTTCCACAATTCACAACTGTTGTTTATGGCATCTAGAATGGTGAATCCTTTCCAGAGGTTTGCAGTTTACTTTGCCCAGATCCATCAGAGGAATCACTGTCTATGGCAGCTATAGCCTCAGGAAATGTATTTCTTAAATAATAAGACTTGAAAGTCCAAATTACTCCTTGATGTTGTGTTAGCAGGTATAGAAACAAAATTCATCTCCTTGTACATTTCCATTAGAGCTTTTTAGTGACTAGGTGCATTGTCAATGAGCAGTAATAATTTGAAAGGGATCTTTTTCTGAGCAATAGGTCTCAATGGTGGACTCAATATACTCAGTAAACCATGCTGTAAACAGATCTTCTGTCATCCAGGGTTTGTTGTTCCATTTCTAAAGCACAGGCAGAGTAGATTGAGCATAATTCTTAAGGCCCCTAGGATTTTCAGAATGGTAAATGAACATTGGCTTCAGCTTTCAGTCACCTGCTGCATTAGCCCCTAACAAGGGACTTACCCTTTCCTTTGAAGCTTTGAAGCCAGACATTGACTTCTCTCCCGCTATGAAAGTCCTAGATGGCATCTTCTTCAAATAGAAGGATATTTTGTCTACATTGAAATCTGTTGTTTAGTGTAGCCACCTTCATCAGTTATCTTAGCTAGATCTTCTGGATAATTTGCTGTAGCTTCTCCATCAGCACTTGCTGCTTCACCTTTAATTTTTATGTTTATGGAGATGGCTTTTTATCTTGAACCTCATGAACCAACCTCTACTGGCTTCCAACTTTTCTTCTGCAGCTTTCTTACATCTCTCAGCCTTCCTAAAATTGAAAAGAGTTAGACTTTGGCTTAAGGGAAAGCCTTAATTGTGGTTAGTTTGATCTTCTATGCAGACCATTAAAACCTTCTCCATAACAGTAAGTCTATTTCACTTTCCTATCATTCGTGTTTTCACTGGAGTAGCACTTTTAATTTCCTTCAATAAGTTTTCCTTTGCATTTACAATTTGTCAATGGTTTGGCTCAGGAGCCCTAGCTTTTGGCCTACCTCAGCTTTCAACATGCCTTCCTTACTAAGCTTAATCATTTCTAGCTTTTGATTTAAAGTAAGAGAGCTGTGACTGACTCTTCCTTTCATTTGAACAATTCAAGAGGCCATTGTAGGGTTATTAATTGTCCTAATTTCAGTATTGCTGTGTCTCAGGGAATAGCAAGCCCCAAGGAGAGGGAGAGAGATGGGGGAAAGGCTACTCAGTGGAGCAATCAGAACACACACAATTATTAATAAGTCTGTCGTCTGATATGGGTGCAGTTTGTGGTGCCCCCAAACAATTACAATAGTAACATCAAAGATCACTGATCATAGATCACCATAACAGACATAGCAATAATCAAAATGTTTGAAATATTTTGAGAATTACCAAAATGTGACACAGACACATGAAATAACCACATGCCGTTGGAAAAATGGCAACCATGGACTTGCTCACTGCAGGGTTGCCACAGACCTTCAATTTGCAAGAAACACGGTATCTGCAAAGTGCAATAAATAAAGAGAAGCACAATAAAACAAGGTATGCCTATGTTGTCACCACAAATAAAAGGTAACTGTATGAGGTGATGGGTTATGTTAATTAGCTTGATTGTGGTAATCATTTTACAATGTATATGCATATTGAAAAATCATGTTGTATACTTTGATCATGTACTAATTTTATTTGTCAATTATTCCTGTATAAAGCTGAACAAAATAAAAAATTTGAAAATAAAGTAAAAAAGTTGGGGCAGTTGTGTATTATATTTCAATTATTGGGAAGAAAGCAGTGGCACAGCAGGCAGAGGAAATGGTGGTTGTAGGAAAGTCCAAGACATTTATGGAATCAGGAGTGGACTGGTTTTCTGATAAATAGAGTAAGTTAGAATGAGTAGTGAAATTAGTGGAAAGGTAGATTGAGGAGTTAGGACCTTACTAATTGGTAGCTCTTAAAGATTGACTATGTAAGAAACAAGGACACAATTGATATTCAAGGCGGGGTTAAAAACTCAAGTGATAGAGAATAAATGTTGGAACAACTTCCCACAAATAAAGCAAATGATGTATTTAAACACAGTAAAATACACATTTTAAAAAATCCTTCTGGTACTGTGATTGGCCTGAAGATAAATGAAGTCATATGCATTACACCCAAACTTTGTCTTCCCCTCTAATAAAACAATAATCTAGACAAAACTGATTTTGCCTATAAGTGGCCTCCTATTCCTTAATTATGAAGGGGAACTAGTATTTATTTAGTGAATATGCCCAGCTATTTACTCACGTGCATTACTTCATTGCACCTTGTAACAACTCTGTAGGGTATATGTTTTAGCATTTTTACAAATGAGAACACTGAGTTTCAGAGAAATTAAACAATTTACACAAACAAGATCACTCTGATAGAAAGTGGCAGAAATTAGATTCAAACTCACTTCTCCTCATTAATCCCTAATGTTTCAACTTAATTGCTTTGCCTACAGATTATAGTTTTGCTTAAATTCTGTTTAAGAAACTTCAGTTTATACTGGTGTTGCTTATTTGATTTACCTCCAAGGCACTTGATTAGGAATCAAATTACATTAATGTTTCTTGTAGATTATAGATATTCATCACACGTGACAAGTATTACTTATTCTCTTGAGGTGTTTTTCATTTGTCAAAATACATCCAGGTACATTTTGGGTTCTGGAATCTCAGATTAACCATTCAGTCTTCATAGTGAGAGATTGAGGATATGATCAATGAGTTTTATAAGGTTAAAAAAGTGTCAGTTTCTTCATAATAATGTAATACTATCTCTAATTTATGATTCAGTGTCTTTAAGTAGCAATTTTATTTTTCTAACCTTTTAAAATTACGATAGTTTCTTCTTTTGCATTTCCTAGGATTTGAGATTGATAAAGTAACAAAACCTTATACAGCTAACATGCATTAAACTTTTCAAAGCCCATCAAAGAATGCTTTCAACAGCATATTTTTTGATCTACATATTAACCTGGTAAGAAAAACATAAAAATTACTTCCCATTCAGCTAAAAAGAACTTTAGATTGGGCACAGTGGCTCACACCTGTAATCCCAGCACTTTGGGAGACCGAGGTGAGAGGATCACTTGAGGCCAGAAATTCGAGACCAGCCAGAGCAATATAGCGAGACCCCATCTCTACAAAAAGTACAAAAATTAGCTGGGCATGGTCCTGCACATCTGTAATCCCACCTACTCAGGAGACTGAGGCAAGAGGATAACTTGAGCCTAGGAGTTTGAGGTTGCAATGAGCTATAATGATACTCTTGCATTCTAGCACAGGCAATGGAGAGAGACCCCCATCTCAAAAAAAAAAAAATTAATATTATTTGCTAAAATATAAATAATATTCTTAGGGCCATAGGCAATGAACTAATTTTTGTTTCAGCCTATGCCATTTACTGATGTATATTATATATTTTTCCTTGAGGAAAACTGTTTGGAATTGTAATTTTTATTTTAAGTAGATGCTTTGCCAAAGGATTTCATATGAACGGTAAAACTTTGAAATATAAATTGTTTTATACAGTAATTACTATAAACACAGTTAAGCAGTTCAGAGTATTTCTATACAGTAATTACTAAACAATGTACTTCCAGTAATCCTTAATATATGCAGATAGAGAAACTATGTAGATTCTAATATCAAGGCATTTCCTGTTCTAAGAGATTTTGAAATTTATTTTTTAATACAAAGTATCTCACACTTGAAAAAAACTTTTTTTTTCAGTCCTCTCAATGAGCTCTTAGTTTCGTGGGAGAGGTATTCTAGGCTCAGGAAAGTCATGTGCAAAAGCAGAGAGATGAAGGAGAAGCTGATGGAATTATGCAAGATACCAGGAGATTCATTTGTGTGGGATGTATTGGCTAGTGAATGTCAAGACATGAGGTTTGAGAAATAGAACAGAGCCTATTCAAGTATGGTTTTGTATATCAGTATAATGGTTAGATCAATAAAGAGAAATAAGCCTCATTAAATTGATTTTGGAGATACTGCCTATTTGATTTTACCTAATCTGAGCAGCAAGATCTTAACTCTAGTAAGTAATACAGTCGCTAATATTTATTGAGTTCTAAATTCCTTACATATATTAACTCATATAGCATCACAGTAGCTCTTTGAAAGTAGGTACTATTATTATCCCCCTTTTGCAAATAAGGAAACTGAAACATGAAGAAGTAACTTGCTGTAGATCGCCAAGCTGGTAAGGTGAGGAGGAAGAATTTGAGCCCTGGTAGCCTAACTCTGAAGCTTTGTTCTTAATGACCATGGCACAGCTGAATAAAGCCCACTCAAACTGAATTTCAGTTTTGAGGACATGTGATGATTTTTTTTTAGAAGTTTAAATATATATTGAATTCAGAAAGGTTTTGCTACATTTATTAGTAAAATACCTAAGCGTCCTTTTTTTTTGAAAACAGCTTTATTGAAGTATAATTGACATCTAATAGACTGCGTATACTTAAAGCATATAAATTCACAATAGCCAAAATATAGAAATAAACTAAATGTCCATTGACAGACAACTTGATAAAGAAAATGTGACTTTTGCATACAATGGAATATTGTCTATTGATTTACATGAGCCTTAAAAAAAGAAGCAAATCCTATCATTTCAACAACATGGATGGGCATGGAAGACATTATGCTAACTGAAATGTCAGTCATAGGACAAATACTGCATGATTCCTCTTGTAAGGGACACTTAAAATAGGCAGAGGTATAGAAGTAGACAATAGAATGATGGTTACTAGGAGACAGAGGGAAGGGGATATGGGGAGTTCCTGTTCAATGGGTATGAAGTTACAGTTATACAAGATGAGTAAGTTCCAGAAATCTGCAGTACAACATAGTGCCTATGGTTAATAACAAGGTATTGTGTACTTAAAATTTTGTTAAAAGGGTAAATATTATGTTAAGTGTTCTTACTACAAAAATAAATAAATAAACAAAAAAACAGCAAACAAAAAAAGAAGTGCTACAAGGAAACTTTTGAAGGTGATGGATATGTTTATTACCTGGATTGCAGTGATAGTAACATGAATATATACATATGTACACACTCACCAAATTGTATCTATTAGTTTATTACAATTTTTATACACTAACCCTAAATAAACAAGGGAAAAATTATAGAATTTGATACATTTTGAAATATATACACAACAGTGAAACATTGACACAATCAGGATAATAAATGAATCCACGACCTCAGCAGTGTCCCCGTGGCACGGCTCACCCCACCCAGGAAAATACTGTTCTGCTTTCTGTCACTATAGATGTGTTTGGATTTTCTAAAGTTTTATGTAAAGTGTATTCTCTTTTTCTGTCTGTATTCTTTCACTGGGCATAATTATTTTGAGATTCATTCATGCTGTAATGTTTATCAGTTTTTACTGCTGAATAGTATTCCATTGTAGAAATATATCATAGTTGTTTACCCTTTCACATCTTGATGAATGTTTGGGTTGCTTTCTTTCAGTTTGGGGCTGTTAAAAATATGCTGCTCTGAATACTCATGTACAAGTCTTTGTAGGAATGTTAAAGGAAAGAAGCCATAATGAATGTATATGTTCTCATTTATACAGAGTACAACATGAGGCCAAGCCAATCTATGCTATCAGAAATTACACTAATGGTTATCCTTTGGAAGTAGGGTACTTACTAGAAGAGTACTAAGGAGGGCTGCATTAGGACTCTGATAATATTTCATTTCTTCACCTTTTTAAAAAATGTTTTATTGATACATAATAGATGTACATATTTGGGGGGTACATGTGATAATTTAATACATTTATGTAATTTGTAAAGATCAAATCAGTGCAATTAGGATATCTATCACCTTAAATATTTGTCTTTTTATGCTAGAAACATATGAATTATTCTTTTCTATCTACTTTGACATTTATAATAGATTATTGTAAACTATAGCCACCCCACTGATCTATCAAATACTAGGTCTTATTTCTCCCATCAAACTATATGTTTGTTATCATTAATCAGCCTGTTTCTTCATCTTGATTTGATTTCATAGGTAACCAGTTCAGTATCTGAAAATTCAGTGAGCATTACGTTTCTGATATATATTCTTCTATAACTATCTTACATATTGATTAAAAGTTAAAATGAGGCTAATGAAATGGCTGTGGCTCAGTCTGGATGATTTTCTATATGTTGTCTGATTGGCATATAGGTTTCTCATTTCATAGCCCTATTACTATTCCAGTGATACACTCCCATACTACCCTCCCTGTACTAGCACTGGGCACTGACCATAGCTGCTACACCATCAGCCTGCAATCTTTGTTGCTATTGCCACTTCTCTACTGCTGCTGCCACTGCTCAAGCCATAACCAATTATTCATGGTCAGGAGCTTATATAGAGAGTATCTCTGGGGAGTAAGGAACATGTGTCTGTCTTGGATAGCCTAGGTGCCCAATTTACTGACAACAGAGAGGCTTGAAATCCAAATATCTGGCTTCTAAATGGGGTAAAAGTTGATACCCACCAGGCAAAGACCAGCAAATATACCTACTTACCAACTTTAAGTTTATTAATTGCTGCTGCAAGGGAGATAACGTACTATGGAGAACCACGGAGGATCTCAGTAAGAGAGAGTTAGGAGAAACTTACTATACTATAGGTGATTTTGAAAAGGGTCCAAAAAAGGAATTATGTTTTTTAGATTGGGTCTTCTCTGGAATTGGGACATTTGGCTATTGAAGATTTCAGTATTTTTAATCTATGAGGCAGGGGGAATGGAGAGAAGTTGAAGTTACCATTGGAGAAGAAGCAGTAGTCTCTCACATCATAGAAGCACAAAGTCTTTGTGTTTAAATCTATTCAGGCATAATTATATAGTTGTCTTGTTTTTATTTTGTTTCATCATGGTCAGAAAGAGTGCCCAACCAATGGTGACGTTTTGTATTTATGATCAGTAGGGAAATATCATGGCCTAGGTGATAACAACCAGGTCAGCTACCAGCTGTCAGTTGTTATGGCTGGTTTTTCCTTTCTTAGGAGGTAAGGTTTGCATCCCAGCAAGACTCCTAAACTAGGGAATTGCCAAAATGCCAGATGCTAGGCAGCCAATAAAAGAAGAAAAAATTACTAAAGATTACAATTTCCAGCTATTAAGTATCACTTTAACTTGGGGGTCAGAAAACTTTCTCTGCAATAGGTCAGATAGTAAATATTTTCAGCTTTATGGGCCATAGGGTCTGTATTGCAACTACTCAACTCTGCCAAAAGCAGCCATAGACATACGAAGACAACTGAGCATGGCTATGTTCCAGTAAAAGCATTGCTATGGTTAGAATGTGTCCCCTCTGAAATTCAGGTGTTGCCAATGTAATAGTATTAAGAGGTGGGGCCTTTAAGAGACGATTAGGCCAGGAGGGCTGCACTCTCTTTAATAGGATTAAAGCCATTATTTAAAAGAGGCTTCATGCAGTGTTTGGCTAGCTTGCTCTTCAACTCTTCTGCCATGTGAGGACTTGGTATTATGAAAAAAGAAATCCCTCACCAGATGACAACACCTTGATTTTGGACTTCCCAAGCCTCCAAAATTGTGAGAAAATAAATTTCGGTTCTTTATAAATTGCCCAGTTTATAGTATTATGTTATAGCAGCATAAGTGGACTAAGACAGCTATGCTCCAATAAAACTTTATTTATGAACACTGGAACTTGAATTTTATATTCTTTTCATTGATCATGGAATATTATTCTTCTTTTGGCTTTTTTCAACTATTTAAAAACATAGAAAACAATTCCTAATTTGTAGGCTGTATAAAAAGGGACAGTGAACCAGATTTGGTCTGTGGGCTATAGGTTACAGACCCTTGCTCCAGTAATAAATAAAATTATTGATAGGAGTCTGTTGCTCGTGTGACTGGTATGGAAAGAAAAGAACCAATGGTTTTGGATGGATCAGAAGAACTCAACATGTGCAATTAGAAGAAGAGTTACCATAAGAGAGGTTCCATGTAGCTTAGGTCCTTATAAAACTCAGATACTACACCTATTTTAATAGCTCTTATATTAGGAAATAGTGGCAGATTTTACTTACTACTTCATTTTTCTTCATTGATTTTCTAGGGCAAACTTCTTCTCATGAATTTTTAAAGGTTAATTATTTATTGGCCACCTTCACATGAGAGCCCTCATATTGGTTGCATACAAACCAAAAGCCCTGGTTGGGTTTTGCTTTTTGTTTTTATATAAAAATTGTGACAGTGTTTTTGGTAGCATACAATATTCTTCCAAGAGGCCAATCATAATAAATATGTTCCCCAAAAATTCCTCATAAAAATGAAATTACTGCATCCCTAATCTAAAAATTCAAAATCCAAAATGCTCCAATGAGTTTTTTTGTTTGTTTGTTTTTTGTTTTCTTTGTCCATCATGCAACTCTCAAAAAGTTTCGGATTTTGGAGCATTTCAGATTTTGGATTTTTGAACTAGGGATATTCAACCTGTATTCTCAATTGTGTTTTTTGTTTTTATCTAAAGAGGCCTTTAGGATATATTTTAAAGGTCTAGCTTTAGTCTTATGACCTCCAAAACTAAATCTACCAGAGAATTGTTCCCACAAGACAACCTAGCTCATTTAGCCACCATAAATGTCTCAGTATGGTTGTAAATTATAAAGTGTATAGGGATTTTGCAGGCAATAAAACCAGAAAGGTAAGCTAGTATCAAATTGTAAGGTACCTTGAATGCAATGTTGAGGAACTTGGACCTTTCCTGAAATAATTTGATTTCTGAACCCAGAAATGACATAACCAAATATTTTTGGGATTACTCTGATGACAGTGATGTATAGATTGGAAAGAGCTGAAAGCAGAGGCAGGAAGACAAGTGAAGAGGCGGTTACAAATGCCTGGGTTACCATAGTCCAAGAAGTAAGAAAGGCTAAACTAAGACAATGGCAGAGGGAATGAAAAGAAAGCATACATTCAAGAGATATAATGGAGGTAGAATAAATAGGCATTTGTAACTGACTACTTTGGAGAGTGGTGGAGAAAAAAACATTTAGAACAGCTCCAGGTTTCTATTATTTGGGCTACTGGAAGCATAGTGGTAATATTCATCAAAATAGGAAAGAGAGAAGTGGCAAGCTTTTTCTACTATTGCTTCATTAGGGCACTCAAACCTTCCTTTCCTATTGGGGAAATTGGCTTTATCTTCTGGTTTTGGTGTCAATGTTTTTTTCCATCTTTAAGAAAGAAGCCCTGCTCACAGTGTGAAGGCCCAGTGCAGCTTGACCCTAGGAACATGGCCTTACTCTAGCCTGATGGGAATAATTCTCTGAACCAGCCTTCTACAAGATTGAATTGCTCTTGAGAGAGAACCCTCTATATCTTTCTTGGGCATTAATGTTAAGGAAACAAAGAACTCCTCTGATCGCCTGCATGCTGTGGAGAACTTTACTGAGAAAATACTTTGCTATTTCCAGAACATGAAGCAAACTTTAACACCTAGGTGAATGCTAATGTTAGTGTCATTTTCTTTGCTTGGAATTCCCTTTCCACCTTATCCATTTGATGAACTCTTTATCTCTTAAACCCTAATTCCAATACTATCTTATATAAAGCAATCTCTAGGTCAGGCCCTGAATTATAAATTCTCATAGCACTCTGACTTCTGGGTAACATGAATCCCATTTAAAATAAATTAATACATTAATTTCATATTCATTTAACTTCTGAATTTTCTGGTAGAATGTAGGCTCCATTAGAGCAGGGAAGGTGTCAATTCTTGAATTGCTGTGATACATAATAAGAAGTCATAGTAGCCATTATAATTATTAGTTGGAAACATTTGTGACCACTCCACTAGGTTGTGAGGTACCTGAAGGCAACAACCACATCTTAGTCCCAGCCCTTAGCCTAGTGCCTCAAATCTAATGTGCTCAAAACATGTTTGTTAAATTAATAAAAAAATAATTATTTAGTTGATGAATTAAAAAGTCTTAATTTACAGAGAATTTATAAAGTGAAGTATCAGTGTAGTACAGAAGTAAAAGTTTAGATAATCAACGTGTTGTTTTGTTCACAATGATAACAATGATTTGAGGAATAAGACCTTTCTTCCTCTTTGGGCTATTAGCCAAATGTTTTATTACATTGACAAAAATTAACATTTCCTCAATAAAATTCAGGTTCATGAATATAATTTTTCTTAAGTGCATGTTGAGAAGCAATGGTTGATCTTATTATTATTTTAAAGCAAGATTTGCTATATATAAATATAATTGCCTATAAGAAATAATGCAACTAGACTTCAGTATCTTTTACAGTTCTGTGATTGAAATAAGTTGTCATTATGAGGCACATTTCACAATGGTCTCATTTACAGTAGATTTCTTACCCATTGTTATTTTTATTGTACAGTCCATTATTTCTGATAGCTATCCTATTATATTTTATTTCACAACTTCTAAGTGCTGACTGATATAATCATATTTTACATGATAATCTTTATGCCAGATTACATCCATGGGAAAAAAATTAGTCATGGTTAAAGGCACTCTGAAAGTTATCCTAAGTGAAATTTGTTCTTAAATTGCTATTGTAAATGAACATATGCAGCTTAAGGCACACATTATTTCAACTATTAAACAAAATCTAATTTTATTCCTATGTATTGATAGACTATTCACAAATATACCAGTAATATAGGGTATAGCATTCAAACAGTAAGGGAAGTATCTCTGGGAATACCTTTACATGGAAGGAATAACTGAGTTGTGTCAAAAACTAGTTGAGTTTGATGCAAATATTATTTTAAGGGGAAAAAACTTAGAGAAAAAGGATTGGGGTGGGGAGACAGAACAAGAAGGCTGAATAGAAACCTCTAGCCATTGTCCCTCCCCCTGAACACCAAATTCAGCAAGCACCTTCAGAAGAACCAAAAATCAGGTGAACTCTCATACTACCTGGTTTTATCATTATATCAAGGAAAGAGGTGCAGAAATAGTCAGAAAGACAATCTTGTATTGCCAACGCCACCTCTCCCTCAACCCATGTTACTGCCACACCAGCACATGGAGTGAAGAGAGAATCTGTGTGCCTGGGGGAGGGAGAGTGAAGTGATTGTGGGAGTTTGCATTGAAACTCAGGGCCACCCTAGCACGGGCAAACATAGCACAGGGCAGAATTCTGCCAATGCCCATGAAGGGAGCATTTAGACCAACCCGCCAGAGGGAAATCCTCTGCCCAACCTGAGTTCCAGCTAGCCCCACTACTGGCTGCTAAAAAGTAGCCCCAGGCCTGGACTAAATTCCTAAGGGAGTCAGGTCACAAAGGCTAAAGTCTTTGGGCAATTCTTGCAGCTATGCTGGCTCCAAGCCAGTGGACTTGAGGTGCACATGACCCAGTGAAGCACCAGCAGCTGTGGCCAGGCTTGGCTAGTGCCTGTGTCACCCTTCCCCCAATCCTAGGCAGTACAGCTGAGGGAGAGTCTTCTTCCATTTGGGGAGAGGAAAGGAAGAGCTCAGAGACATTTTTTTACAACTTGGGTACCAGCTCAGCCACAGTAAAATAAAGTATCAAGCAGACTCCTGAAACCCCTGAGTCCAGGCGTTAGTTCCTGCACAGCATTTCAGGACCCACCCTGGGCCAAAAGGAAACATATTGTCCTGAAAGGAAGGACCAAGTCCTGGCAGGATTCACCACCTGCTGACTGCAGAGCCCTTGGACTTCGAATAAACATCAGAGGTAGCAAGGCAATAGTCACCACTGGCTTTGGGTGAGACTGGGCTGCCTTCAGTTGACCTGGCACTGGCAGCCACGAGGTATTGCCCACGTCATTCCTCCCCCAACTCCAGCAGCCCAGCACAGAAAGTGAGGGAAGACAGTGAGAGACTTTGCTTTGTATTCCAGGGAAATCTCCTGTATCTTACCCACATCCACTAAGGTGGTACCACCAAGAGTCTGCAAGAGCCACAGCATTACTGGACTTGTGATATGGCTGCAGTGACCAAAGACTTAGATCACAACACTCAATTCCCTCTGAATACCTGGAAAGCCTTTTCAAGAAGGATGTGATTAAACAAGCCCAGACTGCAAAGATTAGAATAAATACCTAACTCCTCAATGCCCAAACATTGATGAATATTCATAAGCATCAAGAACATCCAGGAAAACAGATTCACAGCTAGTATCACAATACTGAATGGGGAAAAACTGAAAGCCTTTCCTCTAAGATCTGGAACAAGACAAGGCTGCCCACTGTTACTGTTATTCAACATAGTACTGGAAGTTCTAGCTGACAGAGCAGTCAGACGAGAAAGAAATAAAGAGCATCCAAATTGGAAAGGAAGAAGTCAAGTTATCCTTGTTTGCAGACAATATGATCTTATATCTAGAGAAACCTAAAGACTTCACAAAAAAATCTATTAGAACTGATAAACAAATTCAGTACAGTTGGAGGATACAAAATCAACATACAAAAATCAGTAGCATTTCCATATGCCAATAGAAAAAAATATGAAAAAGAAAGTAATCCCATTTATAATAGCTACAAATAAAATAAAATACCTAGGAATAAGCTTAACCAAAGAAGTGAAAGACCTCTATAATGAAAATTATAAGACATTGATGAAAGAAACTGAAGAGGACACAACAATATGGAAACTATGCCATGCTCATGGATTGAAAGAATCAATGTTGTTAAAATGTCCATACTATACAAAGCAATCTACAGATTCAATGCAATCCCCATCAAAATACCAATGACATTCTTCACAGACATAAGAAATATAATCCTAAAATGTATATGGAACCTCAAAAGGCCCAGAATAGTAAAGCCATCCTAAGCAAAAAGAACAAAACTGGCAATCATATTTCCTGACTTTAAATTATACTATAGAGCTATAAATAACCAAACAGCATGGTACTGGCCTAAAAACCCACACATAGACCAATAGAACAGAATAGAGAACCCAGAAATAAACCCACACATATATAGCAAATTTATCTTTGACAAAGGTGCCAAGGATATACATTGGGGAAAAGACAGTCTCTTCAATAAATAGTGCCGGGAAACTGGATATCCATATGCAGAAGAATGAAACTACACCTTTATCTCTAGCCATATACAAAAATCAAATCAAAGTAGATTTAAACATTTGATCATAAAAATTATGTTTTATTTGCCATTGAACACTAGATATTTAATGTTTCCTGGTTTGTATCAATAGGTTAGGTTTCTTTGTAAAGAGGTGTGCCAGTAGTTTGCATTTTTAATGAATGTCAATTCCTGAGCCTGTAGTCTTTAGTACCTGTGTTGTAAAGAACAATTTATTTTAAAAAAATTTGTAATATGAAGCTTATTTAAAGAGATAAATTATTAACAAGGAAATAACATGATAATTTGATAAATCATAAAATGCAAATGTCCATTAAATATAGAACACAGCCTAAGCAAAGCGAAAGATTCTTTTTCTAAGTTTCAATAAGAGAGAGACATCAGACAGCAACAACCGAGAGAAGTTTTCCTGTCTCTGCGCCTTTAATAGCCAGTAATTGGAGAGAGTATTTGAGCACATTTGAAAAATAAGTTAAAGGCTGGAATGCATAAGCCCATGCCAAAAATTTGCAGAATCCTGAGAGTCAGCAAACCCAAGTTACTGCACTGGGAGTTTATAGGGAAACAACAGTCCTGCCAACTCTATGTGGCTTTAAAGGTAATTGTACATTTAAATAGATGAAACCTTTGAATATGATAAAAAAAAAAATCATAGCTTGTACAATTTTATCAAAGTGACAGATGTCCTGAGATATTGCATTATTTTGTTCTAACTGGAATTTTTTCCAGCTTTGTAATTGGATACATGCTATAAAGTAACAGCATGATAGGAAAGACTTGATTTTAATAAATACAACCAAAATGACAGTGTTGAGAGCAAATGTCCCTGGATTCCAGTAATATGTAACCCAAGAAATGAGGATTTCAAATAATATACAAATATAAATAGTTATCTAGTGATAATTTGCTAATAATAAATATTCTCAGTCCTTTAATTTATGTCTCATATCTGTGTTCAAGGGCCTGAAACTTAAATATTCTTAAACTTTAAGAACTGGTGTAGACAAGGGGTTGGGAGAGTATGGCTTGTCCAAATCTAGCATGCCTGTGTTTGTAAATAAAGCTTTATTAGAACACAATCATGTCTATTTGTTAACATATCATCCATGGAGGCTTTTGCACTGCAATAGCAGACTTGGGTAGCTGAGACAGAGACCATATGGACCACAGAGCCTGAAACATTTCTTATCCAGCTGATTATGCAAAAATTGTGCTGACTCTTGGCATGGAATATAGTGAACTGTAGAGCATATACTTTATTCAAATGGCTTGCCATTCTGGAAAAAGAGATGAAGATCCTATATAGTGCTGTCACTAATTTTCTGTGTGATATTGAGCAAGTCACCAATTCCCCTCTAGTAAGCATGGAGTGTTTCTCTTTGCGGAGGTTGCAGAGTGTAGGGCCAAATGGCAAAACCACGGGGCTTTTAGGAAGAATGTGACAACTGAGCCAGAAAACTATGTCCAAAACAATCATAAACACAAGGAGGGCCTTAAGTGACTATTGAGAGCCAAGGTGCAGAGCCTAACAGATCAGAGTTTCAAGCAGACATATGAGGAGGAGCTCATCAAATTTAAATACTTACAGTAGCCTATTTAAATACACCTAGGCCTGTGTTTTCCTGGACTAAGTATGTCAATGATTTCATGGACTGAGATGTACAAGAACTTAGTTTCATCTTCTACAAAAAGAAGTTTTTGTAGGAAAACTGGCAAAGTGAGCTCCCAGTCTAAGAAATGTCCTGCAGGAAAGAAAAAAATGAAAAAGTTCCTTGGTTACGTAAGCAGGAAATAGTCTAAACTATTTCCATCTGTTAGAAAATCACAATGAACATTTGTATATTTTATCTGAGAAGTCCTGCCAATAAGAAATCTAACATTTTTATCAACAAGCTCTGCCAAAATGTACTGGCCATCTGAAATTTTTAAAAAATCATGCAACACCTATCTATAAATCCTTAGGAAAACTTCAGGAAAACACTGGCTTAGACAGTCTTTTATGTTGTTATTTCAAACTCTGAAAGCTTTCCCTAAGTGTTTTAGTAGCTAAGAGAGCATTTACCATGCACTATTTATGTGATTTACCTATATTAACTATTTTAATCATAACAATAACCCCATGACATAAGGATTTATATTATCATCCTTAAATTAGAGATGAGAAAACTGAGGTGCAGAGATGTTATTTAGCTTGTTCAAAGTCAAATAGCTAGTGAGTGGTGGAATCGGGATTTGGACCCAGGTAGTCTGAATCCAAAGTCCCTGGTCTCAACTACTATTCATATACAGTTTTGTTGCTATACTTCAGATATCCAGAGAAATAAAACACTTCCTAAACATTTTACCTAATATTTCTCTTATTATTTGAATTGTTTAAAAATCTATTATTGGAAATGTCAGGAAGCTAATGCAAGATTTAGACAGCCAGGGACTGGTGAATTTCAGCCTTATCTGCCTTTATCCAACATGCATATTCCACAATAAGTGAGCTAATGTATGTTCATTACAGAATTTATTAAAACAGGCCTATCAGGATAGCTTCTTGACAACTGTTAATTAATTGTAGCTGCCTCCTTGACAACTGTTAATTAATTGTAGATGACTGATAGAAATTGGGTGCTTTGTCTTTGTAAATATTCTAGGATTCAAACATCTTATTGGTAAAGAATCATTCATTCATGCCTGTGTGAATGTCTTCATTTAACAAACTCTGGCTGAGAAGTTATGCTGTAAATAAAACTGGCAAATTACTTGCTCTATGGAGGTTAAATCTACCAGAGGGAGAAAAACAATTAGCAAACAAACAAATAAAAATAGGATATTTTTAGTGGTGTTAAGAAAAAAGTAGGCCGGGCGCGGTGGCTCACGCCTGTAATCCTAGCACTCTGGGAGGCTGAGGTGGGCGGATCGTTTGAGCTCAGGAGTTCGAGACCAGCCTGAGCAAGAGCGAGACCCCACCTCTACTAAAAATAGAAAGAAATTATATGGACAGCTAAAAATATATATAGAAAAAATTAGCTGGGCATGGTGGCGCATGCCTGTAGTCCCAGCTACTCGGGAGGCTGAGACAGGAGGATCGCTTGAGCTCAGGAGTTTGAGGTTGCTGTGAGCTAGGCTGACGCCACGGCACTCACTCTAGCCTGGGCAACAGAGTGAGACTCTGTCTCGAAAAAAGTAAAACAGGGTAACATATAAAGTGAAGGCAGGGAGGATACTTTCTTTTGGATGGTGGAAGATGGACTAACATACAAGCTGAGATGAGGAAAAGGAGCCAGCTATGAGAAGATTCACAGGAAGAACATTACAGACAGGAGAAACAGCAAGGACAAAAGTAACAATCGTAGAAAATTTACACATTTGACAATTTTTACATATATGACTATATATTGGTAAATATTATTTAATATAACCAATGTTATTAGAACTTACTCCTTAAGATAACTGAGTTAATGTACAAATGAATCTAAATAATCAGCAAGATATTTGGTTCAGTTGGATGAAGATCAAATTGTCAGCATTACTGATGGAGAATGTGTCCCAAACTTGTGACCAAGTTCTAATATTTGCTCCCTGACCTATGGTGGTGATCATGTTTCCAAGGCCAGCCATTTGTATGGGGAAGTCAATCCAATGGACTTCTGGGTGGGGACAGACAGACGGGCCTGAGACAGGTGCTTACTTTACCAAAAAAGGAGTAGAGCCAATGGATGCATCCCACAAGCAGGCTAGATTCAACAGCATAAGGGCAAGCCACATGGGAACTCCCCTAGTAGAGTAAGGAGGTGACAAATGGAGGTAAGATGCTCACCTTCCTACCAATCAGGAAACGGAGGGGACATTGGCCATGGCTGGAGACAGTTTGATTGTGACAGCTGTGAAAGGAGCTACTGATATCTGGTGGATCAAGATCTTAGATGCTGTTAAACACCCCACAGTGCAAGAGATAGTCTCTTACAGCAAACAGTTGTCTCATGCTAAATGTCAATAGTGCCAAGGTTGAGAAACGCTGCATCCCAGAAGTCCCCTTTTCCAGCCATGAGGGTAGGAATAGGATTTCCTGCAACAAACACTAATGGGAATTTTGAGAGTTTCTTCACCTTGGACCAAAAT
Organism: Eulemur rufifrons; assembly: GCF_041146395.1. Classification (NCBI taxonomy): domain Eukaryota; kingdom Metazoa; phylum Chordata; class Mammalia; order Primates; family Lemuridae; genus Eulemur; species Eulemur rufifrons. Next base: position 53,532,376 of record NC_090990.1, read on the forward strand.
CTTTTACATCCTTTGAGGACACATGTTAATATTACATGTATAAGATTATATATATAATATTATCTTAAGCTGCAATCTCAGTAAAATCAGTTGATTGTATCTCAATTTATATGTACTCTTTCAGTATTTCATTATTTCTTTTTACTTGTGCAAATATATGTGAGTCATATACAAAGTTTCTCCAAAACCCAGCTCAAATGTCACCTCTTCTTGAAATTATTACTAATTACTGAACTGTTAGCTGCTCCTTCCTCTGAGCTCCTACGGCAATCTATACACATTTTTATCCTGGCACTTATCACCCTGTGAAGTAATTTATCATTTAAAGGTCATTCCCATTTAGAAAACAAGCCCTTCAGAGTAGAGGCTGTGTAGGATGTGCTAAACATCCTGCAACGCACACGACAGCCCCCGATGTCAAAGAATTAAGCAGTTCAAAATGTCAGTAGTGCTAAGGTTGAAAAACTCCGCATCTCAGAAATCTTTGTAACTGCAGTGCCTACAGGGTGCCTGCCATAAAGAAGCACAAACTATTTAAGTGAGCTGATGAATGTTCACCAAGAACACTAACATCAAAATATTATGAGTTCTATTTTATTTTTCTAAGTCTTACTTGTTTGTATCCTCATGAAATTAAAAACTTATTACATATGTTCATTTAAAGGGAACATTTTTTGGACAATTTGACAGAATAATTATAGTTTAGCAACTAGCATGTGAACAAGAAAAGCAGTAGGCTGTGTTATGGACTGTCTAAAGTCTTGTGGGTAAGTAAAGACAGTCAATTTTAAAGGTGTAAAATATAGGCAATCATATTAGATGTCATCTTTAAAAAACAGAAATAAGAATGTAATAATTTTAAGGGAATAAAATGTAAGAAAGCATTAAACTTCAAAATGGAAGACTGTAATGATAGAATGAAACTATAATAATAGTAATTAAAAGTTGAAGGAAACTAAAATCATAAAAATAAAATGAGTTAAAATTAAAATAGAACAAAAAGCATTTTATATAAAATAACTTAAATACACTTCAGGAAATAGGTCAGAAAACCCCATGAGAAAGCTTTTCTTCACCGCCCTCCCATCCAGAACAAGTAAAAGAAATGCTAAAGGATTGGTAGGAAGCTGTATTATTTAATATAAATTTAAAGTATAGTTTCTACATATGAAGTTAAGAACCAAAAGTTTTAAAAGCAGTAGCCTAAAACTAGAATGGGAAAAGAAAAAGGCTTAGAGTTGGCATAGAGGCTATGTTTCCCCCTATGCACAAAAGGAAACAATCAAATTTAAACTACACTAATAGAAATGAAAGAGATAATAGTTTCCTTATACATTGTCTTGATCAGACAACACCTAGAGAGCATCTAGAGAGTAGTATTCAATTCTAAGTGCCACTTGGCTCTCAGAGATAGGATTGGCTCATTTTAGGCTCTGCAGTCCATATGGTCTCTGTCTCAACTAAATTCTGTGGTTGTAGCACAAAAGCAGCCATAGATATGTTAACAAATGGATACGGCTGTGTTCCAGTAAAGATTTATTTATAATACAAAAGCAGGAGTGCTGGATTTGGACCTGCCCAGTTTTGGAAAATAAACATTGACAAATTTTAGTAGGTCGAAATTGGATAATGTGTGTTTGAGGGTCTGGAAACCCTATCATATAAGGAATAATTTAAGAGATCACTAATATTATATTTAGCCTAGAAAAAAATAAATCCTATAACTAATAAAATTTGCTTTAGGACACTCAGGTACAAGACACCATTCATTTCTTCATTTAGTAAAATTAATTTTGTGTTGGTCCTCAACCACAGGACTGTCAAAAAAAAAAAATCTATTCTCAGGTTTATATTATCAGTGAGAAACACAGAGTTCACAGAATGCAGGAAATTGTCAAAGAGCCTCTGGTCTTCAGCTCATTGAGGTTCTCACCTGCATACCTGTTGCCTCAGACTACATGGCCAAATCAAATACAGGTGACTCTACTGCTCCTGTGTCACATTGAACTACTTGGTCCTTCACCTGGGCTCCCAAGGCTTTGGTGCTCATTGTTTGTTCGTTGGGCCCATGGTTTCAGAGCAAAGTTTGAGAGAATCTGCCACTAAGTATTCTCAGGCTGAAAAGAAAATCTAACTCTCTTTTCATGGGCCCCAGCTACTACTCACTCCTCTTTCCCTAGAAGCATCTATTCAGGGGTATAGATTTGGCAAGAGGTAAAGCAGATGGTCTCCTTAAAATGCTGCCCAAAGTTTTGCAACTGGTAGTCCCATATGGTCCCTTCTGGGCATCTTGAAATATATTTTAATATCTTGGTAGAGAAATGAAGCATTGGCATATGAAAAAACTTATAATTCAAGAAAGTATATGATAAATTCCAAGTAAATCATGGGGAAAAAAAAGATAACAGTATGTGAGTTATAAAGGAGAGATCATATTCAGGTAGATAAGAAGATTTCATTCCTCAAATCTTTATTTCCAGTGAAGACTTTTACCTGAGCTCCAGACACACACACACACCCCGCCCCCTACCGCACACATTTTTTCCTAATATAAGTGTCTCACATTCACCCAAAGTCAATATAGTTTTAAAATGCAATTCATTACATTCAACCTGTCTTACCTTATATTTATTCCATTCCAATAATCCCACATTTTTACTCCATCTAGAAACTATCTTTAATGTCTGTCTTCCTTCGCATCCCACATCCAATCAGTCATCTTCATTAACCAAGTCACGTCTTTCTCCAAAGCATCTCTCATACCTGCCACCATGTTATCCATATTGCCATTGCCTTATTTCTGGCCCCAGTTATATCTCACATGAATTTCAGGAAAGTGTCTTATCTGGACTCACTGCTTGGACATCTCTCCCCATTTCCCACACCATTCCAAGCTGCCAAAGTGAGCTTTCTAAAATACAAATCTGGTATCTTTTTCCTGCCTAAATCTTAAAGCCTTCAATTGCCTTCAAGCTAAAACTGAAACTCCTTGGTTTGACATATAAGATAACCTAATGATCTGCCCCTTGCCTACATATTATTTACTGTTTACTAGTTTTCTTATTATTTATTATTCCCTCCTATGTCTTATTTCTTACTCTTCCTACTAACCCATGGTTGGTTGAATGAGCCATGGTCTCTTTGAATCCACCTCCTTGACATTTCCTCCTGAAGTGGCCATCTCCCTGCCTCTGTAGACTGACCAACTCCTCCAAAGTGAAGCCTCAGTAAAGCCTCCTGCTTTCTATTCCCACCTCCCCAAGGCTGAAAAAGTACCTCTCCTCTGTGTTCTCCAGCAACCTGCACTGTATTTCTTATGACATTTACCCTAATTGGTAGAAATTATTGATTCTCTTAATCATTTCTCTCAAGATTATCAGGTACTTTATAAAAATAGCAACAACACCTTTCATCTTTTTGTTTTGTTTTTTTTTTTTTTTTTTGAGACAGAGTCTCACTCTGTTGCCCAGGCTAGAGTGAGTGCCGTGGCGTCAGCCTAGCTCACAGCAACCTCAAACTTCTGGGCTTAAGCGATCCTACTGCCTCAGCCTCCCAAGTAGCTGGGACTACAGGCATGCGCCACCATGCCCGGCTAATTTTTTTTTTTGTATATATATATTTTAGTTGTCCATATAATTTCTTTCTATTTTTAGTAGAGACGGGGTCTCACTCTTGCTCAGGCTGGTCTCGAACTCCTGACCTCGAGCGATCCACCCGCCTCGGCCTCCCAGAGTGCTAGGATTACAGGCGTGAGCCACCGCGCCCGGCCAACACCTTTCATCTTGATAACCCTAAAACTTGGGAGATAATAGAAAATCAATATATTTATGTTATCAAATAAATAATTTTGAGAGATGAATGGGTAAAGCCTTACTATTTGAATAGAACCAATTGCATTAGCAGAGCCTTAAAACTTAGAAAACTGTTCTTCTCAAAATCACCACCAGTCACTGTTGTTAAATCAAGTGATCAGTTCTCAGATCCATCTGCAGGCTTTGTCACAATTTGTCATGGCATCCTCCTTGAAATGTTTTCCTGACTTGACTTCCAGGTCATTACACTCTTCTGATTTTTCTCCTATGGCCCTAGTCACTTCTCAGCCTTCTTTGTTGGTTCATCCTCATATCCTCTTAGATCTATTCTCTTCTCATCTATACTCATTCCCTTGCTGATTTCATAGTCTCAAGACTTCACATGCCATCATGCTCAACAAGAAGTCTATGCCTGGACTTCTTCCCTGACTCCAGACTTGTGTATACACCGCCTGATTGACATCACTAGTTGGCTCCACAATAGAAATTTCCAACTTAACTCTTCTAAAACCGAACCTCTGATCTCCCCAAAACCCTGTTCAACCTGATCTTCCCCATCAGTCAATTTTAATTTCATCTTTCTAGTTGTTCAGACTAGACACACTTCTAGTCACCCTTGACTCTACTTTCATTTCCTATGGCCACTCCATCAACAAGACATTTGGCTCTAGTCTTAACTATATCCAGAACCCAGTCACTTCTCAGCACCTTTGCAGCCACCACGATGGCCCCAGCCATCATTGCCTCTCATGTGGCTTATTATATTGGTCTCCTATTTGATCTCCCTGCTTCTGCTGCTGTCCCTTTCAGTCTAGCTACAAGCCTGCAATCACAGATATCCTTTTAAAACAAGTTATTTCAAAAACATCTCCCATCAAAACCCTTCAGCGACCCTCCATCTTACTCAGAATGAAAACCAAAGCCTCAACGTTGAGCATAAGACCCCATATTATACAACTCCCCATGATACCAACTCCTCATGCCTCCTCCTTCTCCCTCATCCTGGTCTCCTAGGATGTCTTCAAGCAAGCAAAATGTACCTGTTTTAAAGTCTTTATAGGAGGGCTCTATTCTTTGTAGGAGTATTGGCATGCTCCTTCATTTCTTTTAGCCATGGCTCCAATTTCTCATTTAGGCCTTCCTTACCTGGTCACTATTAAAAATGAAATCCGTATATGAATTCTCCCTATCTACCTCCTCTGTTTAAGTTTTCTCCATAGCATTTGAACCTTCTAATATACTATTCTATTTTACTTAAATATTTTGTTTACTGTCATTCTCTCCCCACTGGATGCAAAGTCCTTTTGGGGCAGGAATTCTTACCTTTGTTCATTGCTGTACCCCAGATTAGCACATAATAATCATCTCTTAATAATAGTTGCTGAGTAAAGAAAGAGTACACATATTTTTTTGCATTTCTGAGTGCTTGATAGTGTCTGGACTGCAGCAGTTTTTCATTTAAAGTTCATAAAAGCCCCATGAGATGATTTTATATCCATTTTAAAGATGATAAAAGTAAAATTTTTAAGATTTGAGTCAGTGCTGCTTCTTTTCTGTATAGGCAGGACTTAAGGACAGCATTCCGGTTAGTGGGGAGACAAAACATCTTTCCGAAAAACACTCTCTTTTCTTATGTTGTATATTCACTTGAGAGGACTTAGAAAAATGTGCACGTATAATAATAACGTTCATCGGGTGCCAGGCAGATGGGAGGGAGGAGGAGGGAATGGGTATATACACATCTAATGGGTGCAGTGTGCACCATCTGGGGGATGGACACGCCTGAAGCTCTGACTCAGGTGGGGCAAAGGCAATATACATAACCTAAACATTTGTACCCCTATAACAGGCTGAAATTAAAAAAAAATTTTTTAAATAATAAAAAATGCTGACTGTATATGGAGAGTGCTTGGGTTCCCCTAACCTTTGACACCAACTCTTGCCCAAGGTTTTGCAATTCTTCAGAGCTGTAGCAGCATTCAAGTCAGTATGTTTAGGAGACAGTGAATACAACAATTTATCTCTAACAGAAGTTCATTTATGGGAGAAGAAAATGACAAGACTGATGATGTAATTGTGCTATATTGTGGAGTTTCATAATGGTTTTCTAAGAATTGGGTTTGTCCATTGATTCCCAAACCTGTGGTGATTCTTAAAAATATCAATAGTGGGGCCCCACCCTATACATTCTTTTGGTGTGGATATTTAACAATCTTCTCAGGTTTTTGTTAAGCAGCCACCCTTGTACTTCAACCTCTCATTGGCATTTGGAAATTGATGTTATAGATAATGATAAGCTACTAAAGGTTTTCAGATGGCAGTTTGCATACATTTCTGTGTTTTTGAAATTTACTTCTTGCTAAAGAATACCCCTATTTTTGTGCACTATTCAATCAGGTAATTCTGGTGGGGGGCGGGGGTGGAATGTCTTTCAAAGCAATGTGTCATGCACTGCTTCACAATAATATTTTTCTCCATCTGTTACAGGTCAATGCACAAACTGGCCCAATTGGAAAGACTTGACCTAGGCAATAATGAATTCAGTGAGCTGGTAAGCAAATGCCTTTTCTAAACTTGATAAATACACTCCAGGAGATTATTTTTTTGCTCTGCCTTTGTAAGCCCAGGCATTAAATCAAGTGCACATTTACATTTGTTAAATGTAATAAATAAAATCTGGGAGTTAAAGTGATTGTTTGACTATATAGTGAGCCCAGAGAACTGAATAACGTTAGGGTTCACTGAAAAAAAAAAGAGTTTGAGCAAGCTGCAAATTGACAGTTTTGAGTACCAACTATATGGCAGGCACCATATTAAGTGTGTTATATATGTTATCTCATTTAATTTGACATGTTGCCATTTTAACTTTATGGAAATGAGCTCAAAGTGGACACTGACATGCATAGCTATTAATATTATGCAGCTGAACAGGAATTAAACTGAAACTTGATTAACTACAAAGTCCATACCTGGAAAACTTCTGCCTTGGAGGCTGCTTGGTGGCATAGCATAGGAGAAGTGAGTCACTAACGCCATTCTATTTCCAGTTGTACTGAAAGTGTCTTTCTAGTGAACACACATTACTGCCTCACTGCCAGCAAGACTGGCAGAATTCTGCTTGCTCCTTTCGGGTGTTAGTTTCCTTTAAAATTTGCCCAAAGACCAAAATCTCAAATGCAGATCAGGAAACAAATATTCCCTTACAAGAAGATGCAGTTTTCTTTATTCAGAAATCTTCCACTTGGATATTTTCAATTTTCAAAAATCTAATTTTCAGAAATCTAATTCATTTAAAGTGTATTTAACTATTTTTAGATTAAAACATTTAAGTAAGTAATCAGTTTTTCCCTGTCCAAGCTCTCTTACTCTGTGGACTTTGTGCAAGTTGCTTAACCTCTCTAAACCTCATTTTCCTAATCTGTAAAATTAAAATTATAATTCCTCTCTGACACAGGGTTTGTGTGAAAATTAAATAAGATGATACATGAACAGGGCCTGGCAAAAGTTGTTCTCAGTAAATGCCAGTGTACAGGGGTGACAGGGTTTAACTCACACTGTATTCTGAATGCACAAGGAAAATTAACTTATTTTACTTTGACCATGGCTAATCTTATCATTATCCCAGCCTCTATCAACTGTTTATTAAGAGTAAAAACTGACTTTTATTCTTCTATGATTAAAAGTTTAATGTGATTTAAGAAGTTAGATGAGCCCTTTAGGTTTGTTCATCTATTTTTTTTCTTAAAAGATGTGTTAGTAAAGTTTGTTCATCTTTCTTACATAAAAACTCTCATTCTGTCATGTGTCCTCTCCCCTTCCCCTATTTCATTCCCTAAGATGGAATCTGATTATGTTCAAAGGAGGCTACATGTCTTTAGGACCTGGGTGAAAGGGACCCCCTTGGCCTTAGGCTGCTTTTTGGAAGTGCACTAGCAGCACATGCTGCCTCTAGCCTGCTGACTGCAGCTGATATCGCCTCTTGTGTTAAATTCTGAAGCTGTGGTCAGGTCTCTGGGCTCAGGCAAAACTTCCTGGGAACATTGGCTACCTTCCTCTTTGGGCATTGCTATACTCCACTTTCACTGGCTACAAGTGCGTAAGTCTCTACCGTGTCCTCCCTCCAGCACCAGTCTGAGCAGACCCTCTGCAGTTTCTGTTGTGAAGGTCTCTCACCAGCCATAATCCCAGTAGTGGCTCCACAGCCAGTCTGCTGGCTCTGAGAATCTACATGATGTGCAAACTGAGAAGAGCCCAGTAAAGATAAACTTCAGAGCCTCCCCTGCCTGCTTCCCTCCCCTGCCTGCCAAGTTTACTCTGCCTTGGATGCATCCAGTGTTATTCTAAAGCAGATTGCAAGATGGTGAGGGTGGTAAATACCAATGGAAACATGGGTATTTTTATACTGAATTAGTTGTTATGGATCTAGAATCTGCGCATGCTTTTATTAAGACATGGAGCTTGGCCTAGTAGTTGAAAGAACATGGACAGTGGATTCAGACGACTGAGGTTTGCACTCAACTCCATCTCTGGTGAGCTGAGTACCTTGGGACCTATTGCACACTCTCTAACCTCAGCTTCCTCATCCATAAAATAAAGATAACAACCCCGTCTATCTCACAGGCTTCTGGAGAGACCTTAATGTGAGAGAATCAACAGTAAACACTCAGTATGTTTCGGTGAATTCCAATTCTGTCAGGTATATCATTTTGCCAGTCTTTCATCTGGATATTTGTGAATCAATATTTTACTGTAAAGATTTTGGTCAACAAACATGAATAGGGTAGGTTAATTTTTTTAAAATAGATCTACTGAAAGTAAATTTAAAATTATTTTAATGTATGCTTTATTGTGTCTAAGAAATCATCATCTGAGCAGAAACAGTTTTTATTATTTGATATGTCAGCATTTCATGTTTGGCACAAAATAAGTCTCTTTTTCTACTTTTTTTTTTTTGCACTTGTCCTAGGAGGCTTTATTTGATAATGCTCAGTTATTTGGAGAGTATAATTGTGGAACTTCACATTTCTAATGTTATTCACTTTTAATCAAATGTCTGACTGCTATTAGTCATTTGTATGGAACTGGCTCTTGTTTCTCTGACAGTAAAAACTTTTAATGAGAAAATAAAAGACTTTGCTCTTTTGGAGATCTCTAAAAGCAATCTCTTGTGGGGGAGAGAGGATCAAATTCCATTCTGTAGCTAGACACTGACACCTAGGAGGTTATCATTGGATGATTTATTTTTGTATGACATGGTAAAGAGACAATGTGGAGAGTCTGTAACTGTAAGTTTAAAAAAAAAAAAAACTTAACATGTCAAAGCCTAGTGAAAATAGAAGTTCATTTGCCTGAGAAGCAATGTGTAATAAATATTCCAAAAAGATGCTGAGTAGAAATATCTACTATGGATGCATTTGTACTTATGAACAACTTTAAACAAAGAGAATTAGCTCATGTTTCTAACAGCAGCAACCACCCGAAGATAATGGCCAATGTTCTGGGAACATAATAGAGTCTTAAAGTTTTTTTTTTTTTTTTTAATTATTTCTTTCATGAATTGTTTTGCTCAATGTAAAACTAATAAATGTTCATTTAAGAAAATTTAGAAAGACTAAAGAAATATAAAAACAATAGTAAAAGTCATATATGATCCCATCCCATGTACATATAACCACTATAAATATTTTTTGGTATATCTTCCCCCTCATCCCTGTTTTCTTTTTTTTTTTTTTTTTTTTTTTTTTTGAGACAGAGTCTCACTCGGTTGCCCAGGCTAGAGTGAGTGCCGTGGCGTCAGCCTAGCTCACAGCAACCTCAAACTCCTGAGCTCAAGGGATCCTCCTGTCTCAGCCTCCCGAGTAGCTGGGACTACAGGCATGCACCACCATGCCCGGCTAATTTTTTCTATATATATTTTTAGCTGTCCATATAATTTCTTTCTATTTTTAGTAGAGATGGGGTCTCGCTCTTGCTCAGGCTGGTCTCGAACTCCTGAGCTCAAACGATCCGCCCACCTCGGCCTCCCAGAGTGCTAGGATTACAGGCGTGAGCCACCGCGCCCGGCCCCTGTTTTCTTTTTATTACGTCAAATGAGTATGATTTGGGGTCAGGTCAGAGATGGAACATTATTAGGTTGATGGGTGAAGCTGGATAACATCAACCCTTAATGACCTCTGTGCACTCTGAGTAGAACTAAGTGTCATAGAATAATTAGGAGCCTCCCGACTGTTGTGGAACAGTTAGCAGGGCTGAAACAGATTCCTTGACTATCATGGGGCCCAACAGCCCTATGGGAGGTACCTTTTCACTATCCAGTGAATTGAGTCCCTGTTGGTCCTGAACTGGTGGAGGAAATAATGGAGCCCCCAAAAGCAAATCACCATGTGTGAGAAACATTCAGGAAAATGAGGCAGATTGAGTAGCAGAGCTTGGAGGATGAGGGGATCAGTGGATCCAGAGGCACAGTGAGGCCCTGATGACCATCCCCCAATCTAGACCCCACTTCCAGCAAGCACCCGTCACTCCCACTCCTCTCCCCTCCCTGCCCAGGAAAGGAGAGGGCTGTTCTATAAAACAAACTGTCACTTAGAGCCCCAACAACTCTGCTATGGGAACCTTCATCAGAAGACTTAGTCCTAAGAAGCAAAATAAGCTTTTCTGCAAGCCTGAAAGAAGAGCCCAGCCCAGAGGAGGCTGACAGAGTGGGAACTGGGAAGTGGTCTGTGTGCGATGCAGAGTTCAGGAATTCAAAATAGGCAGGAGCATGGGCAGCAACCCACCCAGGACCACAGAGTGATGGGGGGCAACAGAGGAGGAAGGCAAGGATACAATGGTTATTGGAGCAGGGGCTCCCTTCTGTGGGAGATTCCCTTGTCTCTGCCCCTTCCCATCCTCCACCAAGGGAACTTCTAAAAAGAATAATTAGGGAGGAGGATCTCAGGAAGGGCCCAATTTCCTGGTCCTGTGCTATTCGAGCAGAGGGAGGGTGGGTCAAAGAAATGAGATTTGAAATTATACTGTAAATAAGGCATAATACATACTGGCTATATGTGTCTGTATAGATATTTCTATCTATTAATACCACATTGGAATTATAGCATGCATTCTATTCTATATTAATGCGTGCTTATCAAATTCAAATAATTAGATTCCTTACAGGCATTATAATTTAAAACCTTTCTTTGTAGCTTCCTAATTCAGTTGAATTAGAAAGACTGTCAAATAATAGCTACAAAATAAATAGTGAATTAAGACCTGAATTTAAGGGAAAAAAAAGTAAAACCAAAGAGGCTTGATTTTTATTATATCAAATTAGATACATATCAATTAATATGTGTAATATGCGTTTAAGTTACAAAGCATAATAAAACACACCCTACGAACCCAGTACCATGTTCTTAGGAGCTAGAACAAACACTGCCAGTCATGTGCAGCTACCTGCATGCTCTTTCCCAAAACCCACATTCTGTCTTATCCCTAGAGGTAGCAACAATCCTGAATTTGTTCAAAGTTCCCTTGCTGTAATTTTACCCCATTTGTATATATCTCTAAGTATTATATTGTTGCACTTTGCTTTTTCTCAAAATGTGACCATACCACAACTTACTTATCCTTCCTTATCTTCATGGACATTTATCTCCAGTTATTTATTACACTGTTGCTATGAACATTCCTGTAAGTGCACATGTGCAAGAGTTTATCTAAGGCATATATGTAGAAGTGGAATTTCTTTATCACAAGTTATGCATATATTCATCTCTAAAAATAATGTTTTTTTAAAAAATTGTTGTACTCATTTAGCAACAATGTGTAAGAGTTACCACACTTCACATCTTCATCAACACTTGATATTCTCAGGCTTCTTGTTTTGGCCAGTATCATGGCCATAGACTAGCATCTGATTATAATCTTAATTTTCATATCTCTGATTTCAAATGAGATTGATGATCTTTTTCATATGTTTGTGACAGTTTGTATTTTCTCTCCTGTGAAATGCCTGTTTATGTATTTTTGTCCATTTTTTTTTATTGGTTGTCTTTTTCTTAGTGACTTATAGGGATCTTTTATACAACTTAGGTACTAATCCTTTTTTAGTCATAGGTTCTACAGATCTCTCCTCCCTGTCTGTGGAGAGTCTTACTTTCTACAATGTGCCTTTTGATGAGTAGAAGTTCTTAATTGTAATATAATAAAATAAATAAATGTTTTTGTGTCTAGCACACTTTATGTCTTGATTTTTTTTTATTTCAGCTTATTATGGGGGTAAAAAAGTTCAGGTTATATATATTGCCCATTTCCCATCCATCCCCCCGAGTCAGAGCTTCAAGTGTGTCCATTCCCCAGACAGTGCACAATGCACTCATCATGTAGGTATACACCCTTCCCCTCCCCCCACCCCCCACCTCAGTCCAAAACCCAATTGGTATTATTCCCAAATGTGCACTTAGGTGATGATCAGGGAAACCAATTTGCTGGTGAGTACATGTGGTGCTTATTTTTCCATTCTTGAGATACTTCACTTAATAGAATGGGTTCCAACTCTCTCCAGGAGAACAAAAGGGATTCTATATCACTGTTATTTCTTATAACTGAGTAATACTCCATGGTATACATATACCACATTTTACTAATCCACTCATGAATTGATGGGCATTTGGGTTGTTTCCACATCTTTGTAATTGTGAATTGTGCTGCTATAAATATCCAAGTACAGGTGTCTTTTTCATAGAATGACTTTTGTTCTTTTGGGTAGATGCCCAATAATGGGATTGCTGGATCGAATGGTAGGTCTACTTGCATCTGTTTAAGGTAGCTCCATAATGCTTTCCACAGAGGTTGCACTAGTTTGCAGTCCCACCAGCAGTGTCTCCACATTCACGCCAACATGTTAAGAAGTTCTTTCCTCCCCAAAGTCAAAAAATATTTTTTATGTTTTCTTCTAAAAGATTGACAGTTTCATTTTTCATAATCAAGTGTATTTCTATTTGGGCTTAATTTTTTGTAAGATGTATTATTTTTGTTCAGATATTCAGTTTTCTAAGCAACATCTACTTCCTTTCCACATGAATATGGGTGTCATTTCCTAACAAAATATGATTTCTATACATTAATAAGTTACTTTCTTCATTGGACATTTTCTGAGTACCGGACCATACTGTTTTAATTAGCACAAACAATAAGTTTTGGTATCTGATAGGATAAATGTCCCCAACTTAGGCACCCAGACATTAACATTTCATATATAAATTTTAGAATTAGTTTATCGAGTTTCTAAAAAAGAAAAAAAAATGTTGGGATTTGATTAGAAACGCATTGACTCTGTAACTCAATTTTTTATTGGATTGACAATGAAGAATTGACATCTTTTGATAAATTGAATCTTTTTATGCATAAATGTGACATACATCTCCATTTATTTTACCATTTTAATATCTGTTTTATGATTTTATTCAAAAAAGGTTCTGTACATTTTTGATTAGTTTATTCCTAAGTACCTTATTTTTTTGTTGAGTTATAAATGTAGTTATAAACTTCTTCAAAAATTATAATCCCCAACTGTTTGTTGCAGGTGTACAGTAATCCATTTGATTTTTGTTTATATCTAGCCATCTGCTAAACCCTCTTAATAATATGATTAATTTGTCCACAGATTCTTTAGGGATTTCTATATAGCTAATCAAATAGTCTGTGAATAATCACAGTTTGTTTTCTTGCTCCTCAATTTGTAAACACTTCAGTTCTTTCTCTTGCCTTATATGTGACTAGGATCTCTAGTACTATGTTGAAATGAAGCAAATATCATTGTTCAATTCCTGATTTTAATGGGAATGCATTTAATGTCATTATGAATGCTCTTTACCATTAGTTTTCAATAGATACTCTTTATCAGGTTTAGAACACACCTTTCTGTTTTTCTAGATTACTAAGAGAATTTATCATGAAGAAATACTAAACTCTATGGAATACTTTCTTTGCATTTTTTGAGATCACATTTTTTTCTCCTTTAATCTGTTAATAGTGTGAATTATATATATGGAATTTATAGTGCAAAACCACCTTTGCATCTCTGGAATAAATACAATATGATCATGATTTGATCATGATCAAGACATTCTATATAAACTGTATTCAATTCACTCCTGCTTGGAATTTTTAAAAATCCATGCTTATGGGTGAGATTTGTTTACATTGTTCATATGTACTTTCTGTATCTGTGGGTTCATATTACTCATAAATTTTGGAAAATTATCAGCCCTACCTCTTCAAATGTTGTCTTTTATCTATTTGTTCTGTCTCTCCTGCTAGATTAAATACGAGTACAAAATCATCAGTGTTTAAGAAACACTAGCTACTTTTGTTATTAATAATTATTTTACCTGTCTTCTGAAAAAAATAATCAGATAAGGGGCACTATCCTTGAAGAGAATCTTTCTTACCTCTTTACCTAAAATTATCCAATATTCATTCTCCAGAATTTGGAGACATGCTGGTGAGATCATTTTGAGAGTGTTTTCAACTTTTTTGAACTATTTAATGTGCCAGTTACTAAAAAAGATATTTCTAAATTATAGGCTATTAAACTTCTGGATTAAAGACAAAACAGGGCCGGGCGCGGTGGCTCACGCCTGTAATCCTAGCACTCTGGGAGGCCGAGGCGGGTGGATTGCTCAAGGTCAGGAGTTCGAGACCAGCCTGAGCGAGACCCCGTCTCTACTAAAAATAGAAAGACATTATATGGACAACTAAAAATCTATATAGAAAAAATTAGCCGGGCATAGTGGCGCATGCCTGTAGTCCCAGCTACTCGGGAGGCTGAGGCAGTAGGATCGCTTAAGCCGAGGAGTCTGAGGTTGCTGTGAGCTAAGCTGACGCCACGGCACTCACTCTAGCCTGGGCAACAAAGTGAGACTTTGTCTCAACAAAAAAAAAAAAAAAAAAAAAGACAAAACAGGATTTTAAAAACAAAACACCTAAGTAACAGCAGCAAAAAATATTTGAGTGAGAAAAATTATTCCATGTGAAAAAAACAATATTTAATTTTTTAAACACAATTCAAAAATGTATTGAATTTAAAAGTTCAGAGAATTCATTAGGAAGTGAGTAGTATCATTTTAACTAATATTTGAAACTGTATATCAGGAAGTATTTATAGAAGCATTTCATAAATTCAGCCATCCGTGGAGTATTTTAGAGGACATATTCTATAATGCTTCTTTATAGAAAAGCTTTAAAAATATTTTGCACTCTACAAATCACATTTTAAATGCTTAGTAAAGTTACAGGTTATAAGCAAGAATTTCTAAACTCAACATTCAAATGGAATTGGTTTCTATTGGTTTTTCTAACTTTATTTCATAGTCAAAAATTTCAAAGAAATAAATTAAATTAACATTCTTAAAATGGAGATATTCCGAGAGAGATAATTGAGAATAAATGCCAATAGTTGTATAGACTGGGCTACATAAATAATATTAATGTGTTTTCATAGAAATTTGACAGTTGAATACTTATGCTAATGTTTAACTTGTAATTGAAATCAATTAAAATTAAATTAAACTCATTTTACTAAAAGCATGTCAGCTAATGGTTTCACCTCCTGAGTTTGTGCAAGGTGTGCCCATTTTTAATTACCTAAGATGCATGTATACCTGAGACAAGCACTATATTTGCATATCCAGTAATTTCCTTTGACAATAATGACAAAAGAGGTGTGCCACACCTACTAATCAAATGTTGTCATTTATTCTTCAAGTAAAACTTATAAATAAAAGCCAAATATTAAATAGAATTTGTCATCATATAACTGGCCACCCTATTTTTAGGAAAAATACTGGAAACATCCTCATTATTAACTCTTCCATTTTCCTGTATTTGTAAAACTACTAAGGCCGTGGATTGTATCTATATCACAGACATTTCCAGAGGTTGTTATTATAATATCAAGAGGAATTTGAGAAATGAAACTTCTTTTTAAAGTTACTGGAGGCACATCAATTTCTGTGTCAGTCGGGGTCCAGTCAGGGGTGGAAACTATATTGATTGTTTAGCAAAGAAATCTTAATAGAAAGAATGCTTATTAGAAAACTAAAAAGGGAACACTGGATGATCACACAGTCAATAACTCTAGGAAGCAGCCAATGTGCCTGTGGTGGGGAACAAAGAGAAGAGGGTGGTGTAACGAATTATGAAAACATGAAGCTGGGACTTAGCCCTAGAAGGAGGGGACCCGTCAGTTGGTGCTGTATCTCTGAGGGTGATGAGGCTGGTTCCAGTTGTATGGAAAAGCTACAAATTGGAAATAACTGCTGTTACTGAAGTCCAGTGTTACTATAGGGCAAAAAACTGTTGCTGATGAGATACTAAGAGGAGCAAAAAGTAAATAGAAAGAGCAAGTCCCTCTTTCTCCTCCAGCCTCCTGGTCTCTCCCCAGTGCAACACGGAGCCACCTGTCAGAAAAGTATTGTGTTTAACCCCAGAATTACACAATAGGGGTTAGAAGAGTTAGCTCGCAGCTGAAAGAGGCAATAGGCTAATACCCAGAAACTTAATACTGGGTCCTGAAAACAATAGATGAAAAATGTTTATTTTTGCTCACTCAATTTTAGCATCATTTTCTCCAGAAAGCCTTCCCTGTGCCTAGCAGGGTACCCAGCTCCCCAATGATACTTGACAAGTGTTGATGAACAAATGAATGAATAATCTGATTTTAAAAGTGAACAGTCAATTCTCATCATCACAATCATGCCTATATAAAAATGAAATTTTGAATTCAAACTAAACAATAATAGAGATGGAGAAAATGCTTTCATTCATCTGAAAGGCAATCATTCCGTAATTAGCTGTTTTTTGAGGTATCGATCTTTTTTTTTAATTTATTTCAGCTTATTATGGGGGTACAAAAGTTCAGGTTATATATATTGCCCATGTCCCCCCATCCCCCCGAGTCAGAGCTTCAAGTGTGTCCATTCCCCAGACAGTGCGCATCGCACTCATCACGTAGGTATACACCCATCCCCTCCCCCCACCCCCATCCCCCCGAGACAGAACATTCAAGCGTGTCCATTCCCTAAGTTACTTCAAGACATACTTCCAAATGGGTTTCTTGATGAAACTTTAAAGTACAAAATTTGGAATTACAACCAATAAACACACACACACACACAAACATACATATGTACATAAATAAATAAATAAATCTGTACTCCCACTGACTGAAATCTGAAAGGAATCCTTGATGAATCACTCAATTAAAATGCATTTTCTGACTGAAAATGATTATGGAGATATTTCTCTCAAAGAAGGATCGATTTGGAGTCTCCACTTTTATCGGTGCAACATCTGTTGGACTATGGCTTTAATAAGCAGACTCCACTGTCATACACACAGATAAAGGAACTCTTTTTCATGATTTTGAACTTTCTCTTTACTAGCAATAAAACAAATCATCTTTGCCTCTGTTTTCCAAGGAAGCAGTTTTCCCCTCATTGCCATTTCCTATTGCCACAATATCAGGACTGGGCACGAAGAATGAAATTAATTAGTTCCATTTGCCTTTTTGGAATTTTCTGGGAATGACATATATTTCAATATAGGCAAATGCCTTGGTGATTCTGTCAATAGTTTCTGACAGAGAAATTAAAGAAAATAAAAAGCTTCTTGATGGAACCAGAATAAACTACATTAAATAAGAGTTCAAATTTATACTCAAGACTTTTCAAAAAAATATAAGCATATTCTGTAATTATGGAGTAAACCCAAGAGAACTTTCTTGGGTTGCAAATAGGGGTTGTAAATCATCCAAAATACTAACAAAAACTGTTTTTAAAGTAATTAAATTCAAACTAGAGTCTTCCTCATTTATAGGCCAAAATAGTAATATCTAGATGTATTATCTGACTAAAATTGAATTAATAGAATAAAAATTGTTTTCTTTCAGATTTCACAACAAACTAAAACTAAAAGATAGTGAAAATGCTATGGAGAAATATAAAGAAAAGAAAAGGTGACATGGGGCAGAACCGATGTAATTAAGGATGGCAGTGAAGCTTCACTCGGAAGGTGACATTTTAGTAAAAACCTGAAGGAGATGAAGGAGTGAGGCAGGCAAATATCTGAGTGGAAGGTTGTTCTGTGCAGAGAGAAGAGCAAGCACAAACACCTGAGCTGGGAGCAAGGCTGACATGTGGACAGCAGGAAAACTGGAGGGACACAGTAGACTTAGTGAGAAGCAAAGGCTAGTAGGTGATCCATTAATTTGCAGGACTGGGGGGAATCCTGTAAGACATTTTAAGGATTCAGGATTTTATTCTGAGTTTAATGGGAAGCTCTTTGGAAGGTTTTGAACAAGTAGAACCTTGGTTTGACTCACATCAAATTATGTTGCATTAGGTTACATTCATTAATTACATTACATTACCAGGGTCACTTTGACTGCTATGATGGGAGAAAGGAGTTCTAGGTGGAGTCAATGAAACCACTTAGAAAGTTATTGCAATACTCTAAGTTATGGCATCCTGATTAGGGCAGTAGCAGTGCAGGTGCTAAGAAGGAGTCGATTTCTGGATAATTTTATAGCCAGTATATCTAGTGGGATCTGAACTTTGTAAATTAGGAACACCCTCTTTCAAAAAATAATACAAAATTAGGAGTACATAATTGGGTACAAAAGAGAATATTATTCAGAATGGAAAAAAGCTACAAATTTTAAGTTACAAATAAAAATTAATAAAATATAATTTCAAAAGCTGATAAATGCTGTAAACATCATAAAATCCAGGAAAATAACATAATAGCACACATGTATAGAGCTTTTCCCCTTACATTTTGCTTTCATGCTCTTTGACACCCTTTTCTATAACAAATATTTACTAATATCATTTTCCATGGAGATAACAGAAAAACAATCCAGTCTTTCTCTAACATAGTTTTTCTTACTGATCATTTCAAAATATTTATTTCAGCTTTACCATTTTTCACTGACATGCCTCATAAAATTTTAGGATTGTTGTCAAATTTGGGAAAACCTCTGCCTCCATACATTATTTTTTGTTTTATAAATAAATATTTTTATTACAGTATTACATACTTACAGAAAGTCATATGAATTATAGCATAGAAGTTTGATGAATTAGCTCTGAATGAACACATCTGTTCATTTACATCCAGAACAAGAAATAAAATAACGAAAATAACCCCAGAAAACTCCTTTATGATCTCTTCCGATCACAAAAGTAACCCCATCCTAATCCTTAATATAACACATTGATTTTGCCTGTTTTTGAACTTGACATAAATGGAATTCTATGGTATGTAGTATTTTGTTTCTGTCTTTTGCTTAACATTACATTTGTAAGATTCACTCACATCGTTTTATGCAGCATAAAGATTTTCATTGCTCTGGAGTCTTTCATTGTATAAATAAAACAGTTTCTATAACGGATACAGTGCATGCTGTCTGGGGGATGGGCACACTTATAGCTCTGACTCGGGCAGTGCAAAGGCAATTTATGTAACAAAAGCATTTGTACCCCCTAATACTCTGAAATTAAAAAAAAATTTAAATAAATAAATAGATAAATGCACCAGCGGGGGAAAGAAACAATTATCAAAAAAGAAAAAAAAAACAGATTCTTTTAAGTTCCCAAGCAAAAGTAAATTAAAATAAAAATGTAATTAATTATAACTGTCTAAGAATTGCTAAAATTATGCAAACTAGTACAACCTCTGTGGAAAGTAATACGGTGATACCTCAAAGAGCTACAAGTAGAACTACCATTTGATCCAGCAATTCCATTACTGGGCATCTACCCAAAGGAAAAAAAGACATTGTATAAAAAAGACATCTGCACTAGAATGTTTATAGCAAGCAGCACAATTCACAATTGCAAAGATGTGGAAACAACCCAAGTGCCCATTATTGCATGAGTGAATTAATAAAATATAGTATATGTATACCACAGAGTTCTACTCAGCCACAAAAAACAATGGTGAACTAGCACCTCTTGTATTATCCTGAATAGAGCTGGAGCCCATTCTACTAAGTGAAATATCCCAAGAATGGAAAAACAAGCACCACATGTACTCACCATCAAATTGGTACTAACTGACCAACACTTAAGTGCACATAGAGTAGAAACATTCATTGGGTGTCGGGCAGATGGGAGGGGGAGGAGGGGATGGGGGTATACACACCTAATGGGTGTGGTGCGCACCCTCTGAGGGATAGACACTCTTGAAGCTCTAACTCCGGTGGGGCAAGGGCAATATACAGAACCTAAACATTTGTACCCCCGTAATATGCTGAAATAAAAACAAAATTTTAAAAATTGCTAAAATTAAATAGAATGAAAATGCCTCCATACATTTTAAGCCTTGTTTTTCCTCCACTACCTACATACTTCCAGTCCCAGGAACCAAAGGGCATGTTTGTGTCTTAGTATGTCCTCTGGCTCTGCACTTTCATCCCCTGATGGCCAGGTGAGTCGACACAGTGGGCAGTAGGAGGATTTCTGGAAGCCATATCTAAACCAAATGGCTAGCCAACATAAGTGCATACAGAAATTATTGTAAATGTCATAAGTATATTCTACTACACCTGTATTAAGCATATCCCCATGCAACTTCCTTTTAGCTAGCTCCCCAAAATGCCTGTGACCATTCTATCACTGCACGACTCACAAAAGAAATTGCCACAGAGAGAAAGTCAGGACGGAAATTGTAGTTAAAGTACCCTACTTTTATCCAGCATTCCAGGTCTAGGTATATACTTGATAATTTAATGGATAAACACAATATAAAATTCTTACCTTACAGTTCCAGAGCTCAGAAGTCCTAAAATCCAGCTCTCACTGTGGCACTCCTTCTGGAGGTTCTAGAGGGGAACCCCTTTCTTCTCTTTTTCCATCTTCTAGAGGCCCCCCCATATTCCTTAGCTCATGGCCTCTTCCTCATGTCACTTTAATCTCTGCCTCTGTCGACACATCTTTTCTATCTTCTCCAACCCTCCTGCCTCCCTCTTATAAAGACCCTTGTGATTACACCAGGCTCCCTCAGGCAATCCAGGATAACCTCTCCATCCCAAAATCTTTAAATTAATCACACCCGTAAAGTTTCTTTTACCATGTAAAGTAACACATTCATATGTTCTGGGGATTAGGATGTGGACATCTTTGGGTTAGCATTATTCAATCTACCACAAACCCAAGATAATTGAAAATGTATGTGTACAGAAAGACTTGTACATATTCATAGCAACATTATTGATAACAGGCAAAAAGTAGAAACAATCCAAATGTTCATCACCTGATGAATGGATGAAGATAATATGGTATATCCACACAATGGAATAGTATTCAGTAACAAAAATTAATAAAGGACTGATAAGTGCTACCACATGGATAAACCTTGAAAACATTACGCCAACTGAAAGAAGCCAGAAGCAAAAGGCTACGTATTACACAATTTTAACTATATGAAATGTCCAGAATAGACAATCCACAGTGACAGAGAGTAGATTAGAGCTTGTTAGGGTCTGCAGGGAGAGGAGAATGGGGAGAATGAGTACAGGTTTTGTGGGAAATGACAAAAATGCACTGGAATTAGATAGTGGTGATGGTGGCACAACTTTGTGAATATACTAAAAAACACTTAATTTTATACTTTAAAAGGATGAATTTTAAGTCATGTGAATTATATTTCAATTTCTAAAATGTTAAAAAAGAAAACAATCTTACTTTTTCAAAGTTTACAAAAACATATGGCCATGTGTACTACCTTGCCAGGCTGCCTCCCAGGATCTGGAAAGGAATTCATGCAAATAAGGGCCTTAAAGCTTAAGCTTCATTAACTTCATGGTAAACCTGCCTCTATGTGAAAGCAACAGAATTTTTTGACAGATTGGATGTCAGGGACAAGAGAGAGCATAGTTAAGAATAATTTCAAGATTTGAGACCTAATCAACTAAAACATTTCTAATTCTGAGTAGAAGACTGTAAGAGATGAAGGGTTTTTTTTTTTTCTTTTGTCCAATTCTTATTTTTTTTTTTGTTATTGTGGTAAAAAACATATCCACACATAACATGAGATCTACTCTCAACAAATTTAAAATGTACATTACATTATTGTTAGCTATAAGCACAATGCTCACAGCATATATCTAGAACTTTTTAATCTTCCCATAACTGAAACTTTATATCCATTGAACTGCAACTCCCCAATTACCCCTCCCTAACAGCCCCTAGAAGTACCATTCTACTTTCTACTTCTATGGGTTTGACTACTTTAGATACGTCATTTAAGTGGAACCATGCAGTATGTATGTTTGTATGACTGACTTATTTTACTTACCAAAATGTCCACAAAGTTCATCCATGTTTTTGCATATGATAGGATTTTCTTCTTTCTTAAGGCTAAATAATTGTCCAGTGCATGTATATAATGCTCATCTATCAATCCATGCATCTGTCAATGGACATGTAGGACACTTATTTATTCATCCATCAGTGGACATTTATGTTGTTTCCACGTCTTAGTTATTGTGAATAATGCTGCAATGAACACAGAAGGACAAGTATCTTCTTGAGATCCTGATTTCAATTCTTTTGGATAAATACTCAAAAGTAGAATTGCTGGATCATATGGTAGTTTTATTTGTAATTTTTTGAGGATCTGCCATATTGTTTTCCATAGTAACTATACCATTTTACATTCTCACCAATGGTACACAAGGGTTTCAATTTTTCCACATCCTTGCCAGTATGTTTTTTGTGTGTTTTTGGTAATTATCCATTCTAACAGGTGGGAGGTGACATCTCATCATGGTTTTGATTTGCATTTCCCTGATTATTAGTGATGTTGAGCATCTTTCCATATGCCTGCTAGCCATTTGTATGTCTTCTTTTGAGAAATGTCTATTTAGATACTTTGCCCATTTTTTAATTGGGTCATTTGTTTTCTTAGTATTGTTTTCTTACTATTTGTTTTCTTACCATTGAGTTCCTCATATATTTTGGATATTAATTCCTTCTTAGATGTATGGTTTGCCAGTATTTTCTCCCATTCCATAGGTTATCTCTTCACTCTTGTTTCTATAAACATATTTTTGCTTTTGTTGCCTGTGCTTTTTGGGTATAACCCAAAACCAATGCCAAGACCAATGCCAACAAACTTTTTCTCTATGTATTCTTCTAGGAGTTTTACAGTTTTAGGAATTACACTTAAGTCTTTAACCCATTTTGATTTGATTTTTTTTATATATGGGATGAGATAAGGGTCCACACACTTCTGTGTGTGAATATCCAATTTTCCCAACACTATTTATGAAAGAGAGTGTCTTTTCCTCATTGTGTTGTCTTGGCAACTTTGCTGATGGTCACTTTTGATTAATACATATGTGGCTTTATTTCTAGCTGTTCTATCTTGTTCCATTTGTCTATATGTCTGTTCTTTGTGCCAGTAGTATGTGTTTTGATTACCATAGCTTTGTAGATTAGGTAGCATAACGCCTCCAACTTTGTTATTTTTGCTTAAGATTGTTTTGGCTATTCAAGATATTTTGTGGTTCCATACACATTTTAGGATTTTTTTTAATTTCTATGGAAAATTTCAGAATTTTGATAGGGATAGCATTCAATCTGTAAATCACTTTGGGTAGTGTGGACATTTTAACAATATTAATTCTTCCAATCCATGAATACAGGCTATCTTTCCACTTATTTGTATCTACTTCAATTTTTTTCATTAATGTTTTATAATTTTCAGTGTACAGATCTTTCACCTCCTTGGTCAAATTTATTCCTAAGTATTTTTAATTTTTTATGCTATCGTAAATGGGATTTTCTGATTTCTTTTTTGGATAGTTCATTTTCAGTGTATAGAAACTCTACTTATTTTTTCTGTTGATTTTGTATCCTGCAATTTTAGTGAATTTGTTTATTAGTCCTAACCAGTTTTTGGTGGAATTTTTAGGGTTTTCCTCATAGAAGAGCATGCCATCTGCAAAGAGAGACATTTTATTTCTCTTTCCAATTTGGATGACTTCTTATTTCTTTTTCTGCCTAATTTATCTGGCTAGGATTTCCAGTATATTTAATAGAAGTGGTGAGAGTGAGCATCTTTGTCTTGTTCCTGATCTTAGAAGAAAAGTTTATAGCTTTTCACTATTGGGTATGATGTTAGCTGTGTCCTTGTCATATGTGGCCTTTTTTTGTATAGAGGTACATTCCTTCTGTACCTCATTTCTTGAGTTTTTATCATGAAAGGATGTTGAATTTTGTCAGATTTTTTTCCACATCTACTGAGATGATCATATGATTTTTATCCTTAATTTTACTGATATAGTGTATTACATGCATCAATTTGTGTATGTTGAACCATCCTTGCATCCCAAAGATAAATCTCCTTAAGAATGTCCCATGTGCACTTGAGAAAAGTGTGTACTGAGCTGCTGTTGGAGGGAATATTCTGTAAATGTCTATTAGGTACATTTGGTCTATAGTGTTTTTCATGTTCTCTGTTTCCTTATTGATCTGGACTTTTTTTCCATTATTGAAAGTGGGGTATTCAGATCCCCTACTTATATTGTGTTGCTATCTGTTTCTCCCAATAATTTTATCAGTATTTGCTTCATACATCTGGATGTTCAGATATTAGGTTTGCATATATTTACAACTGTTATATTATCTTGGTGAATAGACCCTTTTATCATTATATAATGTCCTTGTTTGTCTCTAATGACAATTTTTAATTTAAAATCCAATTTGCGTGATATAAATATTACCACCCCTTTTCTCTTTTGGTTACCATTTGAATGGAATATCTTTTTTCATCCATTCACTTTTAGCCTATGTATCTTTAAGCCTCAGGTGAGTCTCTTGTAGATAGCTTATAGTTGGGTATTTGTTTTTATCCACTCAGTCACTCTGTTTTTTTGATTGAGGAGTTCAATCCATTTACATTTAAAGTAATTATTATGAGGAATGACTTACTGTTGCTATTTGGTTAATTGTTTTCTATCATATAACTTTTTTGTCTTTTTCTGTCCTCTTTTACTGTCTTCTTTTGTGTTCAATACACTTTTTATAGCTACTTGTTTTGACACCTTTCTCATTTTCTTTTGTGTATCTTCTATAGCTATTTTTTTTTTTTTTGGTTACCACGAGGCTTACTTAACACATCTTATAATAATCTATTTTAAGCTGATAACAACTTAATTTCAGTAACACAAAAAATTCTACACTTTTACATCTCTCCAAGTATATTTCATGCTTTTCGTGTGACAAATTACATATTTTTATGTTGTGCTTCTACCAACCTATTTTTATAGTTATATTTTTTATACTTTCATCTTTTAATTTATATACCAGACTTAACAATGGTTTGTGCACTATTACAGTAGACCCTCCTTATCTGCAGGGGATATGTTCCAAGATCCTCAATGAATGCCTGAAACTACATGTAGTACCAAACCCTATAAATGCTATGTTTTTTTCTATACATACATACCTATGGTAAAGTTTAATTTATAAATTAGGCATGGTAAGAGATTAACAGCATAAACTAATAATATAGAACAGTTATAACAATATATTGTGATAAAAGTTATGTGAATGTAGTCTCTCCCTCTTGTTCTCTGTCTCAAAAAAAAAACTTATTGTACTGTACTAATACTTCTTCTTGTAATCTGTCAGTCTGATTACTAAAATGATCATTGGATGACTAAACAGGCAGGTAGCATATACAGTGTTTACAGCACATAGTGTTGATACACTGGACAAAGGGATGATTCACACCCAAGGAGGGACGATGGAACAGGATGGTGTGAGATTTCATCATGCTACTCAAAACAGCATGCAATTTAAAACTTATGAATTGTTTATTTCTGGAATTTCTATTTAATATTTTCAGACTGTAGTTGACAGTGGGCATCTAAAACTGCATAAAAGGAGACCACAATAAAGGGGGATTTATTACAGTAATCTGTATTTGTCAATATATTTACCTTTAAAAGTAAGCTTTATACTTCCATATTCTTTTGTGTTGCTGTTTAGTGTCCTTTTGTTTCAACTTGAAGGATTCTCTTTAGCATTTCTTGTAAGGCAGGTCTAATGGTGAGCTCCTCAGCTGAACCACTCCAACTGTGAAGCAATTATATCCTATGCAGTTCTATTTCCTCTAGTGAATTTTCTGCTATCCCACTCTTCCTGGGTATCCAAGTAGGGCACCACATATAGTCTATGGTGAGTGAGAAAACATGTATACAAACAAGTACATACCATTTGGGACCTTCAAGAAAGGTGGATGCTAGTACGGGCCCTTCTTTAAGTGATTAACCACCAATTCACCATGTGATGTCCACAACTGAATAATCCATACAGTGATTGATGTGTCAGCTACCTGTTGTGAGGCACTCTCAACCCACCATCTCCTTCAGCCATTGGTATGGGATTCTCAGGGCCTAAATCTGTCCTTGCCAGAAGACATGGATGAAGAATTACTGGTGAGGACAAACACATTCTAGACATTCACTGTTGTTTTGGTTGTGCCAATCTGAAGTTAGGTGGAACACTGCCTTCTTATCTATCTGACCTTATCACTCATATTGGAACTCAGTGGGGCAGATCTTTAATGAGAAGTCCCAATGAATGAGATAGCTTTAAGTACTAAGCCGTAGAAATTTTTCAATTGCTCCTTATGGACTAACTGGCCTATTTTGCTCCTAGCACCCATTTTTCTAAGTCTGGAGATTTTCTTTGTTCAAATTGTTAAACTGATTATATTGCTCTTTGGTTGCAAAACTAATTGTATAAAAAAGAAAAAGAGAATGACCCCCCTTACTAACAACCCAGTCTCACTCCCCAGAGGCAAGCACAGTTTAATGTCTGCCATGCCACTTCTCTCTCTACAAATGTTCACGTGCATAGGCATTTTTTTCACTTACAAATCTATCATGAACATTGTAAATATTTTATTCTTTTTTAAGATTTGTATATGGTTTCCTACTGTGGGAATCCCATTATTTATTTAATCTATAACCTATTGATGGAAATCTGTGTTATTTCTAATATTTTGTTATTTTAACAGTGCAATAACCAACTTTTTATACATACATGCAAATATTTGCAAAGAATATATTCTTACAGGTAGAATTGCTGAATCACTGGGTATGCACAGTTTATTTTAATAGATACTGTAAATTCTCCCTTCCCAAAGCAGTACTAATTTATACAAACTTTTGGAACTTGTTAGAGAAACCAAGCAATTCTGACATCCCAGAGGGACGGACCCCTTTTGGTTTATATTCAGTCACAAGTGATTGACATTGATTTTTTTAAAAAATCTAATTTAAGCTACTTAAGTTGTTTTACAAAATTCTCTAAGTTTATGGCCTCTTGATTTTATTCTTTTCTGTTCACTAGTAGCAGAATTTTTTTTGCTTTCATTCATTTTCAGTTTTGTTTCTGTTCTGTCATTTCAATGGAACTTTGAGAGAGCTGAGAGATAAACCCCTTTTGACATCTGAATCAATCTGCTGTTTACTCATTCACCACATTTACTCTGTATTTATGAAGATGCTCTGCAAGGATGGAGGATACAAAAGTTAATGAAACATAAATTATGCCTTTCAGAAATTCAAGCCTAATAAGAGCAATGCAAATGAGAGCAGCACAATTAGCACATAGGTAGATGGACAGATAGATGGATAATAAAATAGGAGACCCGAAGACTGACTTTTGAGGGGAAGACAAACAGGTTCAGGGTAAAGAAAGACTTGAAAAGTAAATAGGGGAGAAAGAATGGCTCATGGAAGTTGTAGAGGGTGAAACAGAAGAGTAGGCTTAGAGAGCCTGAAGAGATTAGATGGACTGGAGTACAGATGCTTTTGTAGAATAAAAGGAAGTAAGATTGGAAAACTAAACTGAAGCAAGAGTATCTGAGTCTTTGAATGCCAGGCTAAGAATTTGGCATTTACCCGAGGAATGCCAATCTCAAAAATTAGAAGCAGGCAAATAAGATATTCAAGCCTACATTTTATAATTTACTCTGATATGAAGGATGACTTAATCAATCAACAGTTTTTTACTATAATAATAACTTACTACATGTCAGAAATTGTGATAGGAACTAGAACTTTAATAGGAAGAGATTAAAAGCAGTGATAAATGAAAATTATTATAATAGTTTTAGAAACATTATACAACCAGAACTAAAGTGATGACAGAGGAAAAGAAGAAAAGGATAGATTCAAGAAATAAAAAACTGAAAGAACACAGGGGAGGTGGATAAAAAGGAGAAAGAATCAGGTATGTTGCTTTTAGTTGTGATTTGGATGATGTCGTGGGTGGTGGTGTTAGAACTGAAATAAGAATATAGAAGGGGGAGAAGTTGAGTAGAAGATGAAACAGTTCTAAACACACTGAGTTTCAATTACCTTTGGAACACACAGTTGGAAATGTCTAAAAGACAGTTAGAAATATAGATCTGGAACTTCGTAAATCTGTCTCAGCTAGAGATAAATATTTGAGAATCACTGGTATAGTTGATCCTACGGAAATGGATAAAAGCAGAGGAAAAGTATACAGATTCAGAAGAAAAAGAGGTTGTGGAAAATAACATAACGTATTTATTTAAAGTTTTATAAACTTTAAGATATGATGTACTATAATTTATACCATAATTATCATTACTCTTTATAAACAATTGAACTAAACTACTAGATATTATTTAAATTCCACAAAATTGAGGAATTTGACCCCCATGTTCAGCAGTGTATCCAAGAACCCAGAATGTTGTCAAACATGTGATGTGGTGGGCTTTCAGTAACTATTCCTTCTCTGGGTATATTTACTGAATATCTTAGACAAATGTATTTGTCATAGGGGTAGATTAGTAGTCATGACTTTTCCCAATGAAAACTCTCACAATCATCTTCCGCAACCACACTGTTGAATTCATACAGCCAATTCTTTAACTGTGAAAAAAAAAAGTTTCTTCTTTAATTTTATAGGCCAAATAAAATTATAGCAATCAATCATTACTTCTTAAATGTTCAAACAGTTGATTTTGCATTTTGCAGGGTAGTTACTATTTTTTTCCATTCCAGGTACACATTTTTATATTATGTGAATAAGACAGAAATACAAATTTAAGAAAATATTTACAGTTAATCTGGAGAAAAAGAAAAAGAAGCACACATCTATAGTAAAGTTTCCAATGGGCTGGGATTGCAATACTCATTTTCAGATACCTCCAACATCTTCACAGCATGACCTCTGTGATTGTCAACGGTGATAATCTTACTATGTGCTTCACTGGTGCCAACAGAGCAAAGTAAATCCCCGTGGTACATGATCTTCCTACATGCTATGGGAGCCCTACTTTTGAGAACAAAACAATCTCCCTTAATCAGTCAAAAGAAGTTTTTCGAACTCCTGCTGTGTGCCAGGCATTGAGCTACATTGTGAGAGATTTATAAAGAAATATGAAACCTGCTCCTGCCTTGAAGAAACGTATTAAGTTTGTTGAGGAGACAAGGCATGAAAAATATTATATATTAATTATCAAATGAGCTGTCCCAGGAATAAATGTTACTCTGAGGTCCAGTGCTCAAGGTCTCCTGAGATCTGGCCCAGTTCACCTTTGCTAGTATTTCCTTAAATCCACAACGACAAGAACAATTATTCTTCTCATGCTCTTCACGAAGCCTAATTGAACTGTGTGCTATCCTCCATGCATATGGCATGCTTTTCCATCTTCTGTGCCCTTCCTTGTACTAATTCTTCCTTTTGGAATACCCTTGCTTTCCCTCATCCACAACTCTGTATTATCATTTGTAAATCTTACCCTTTCCTGAAGGTCCAGCTCAACTACAGCACTTTCTCCAAAATTCCGTTACTTCATTAGCTAGAAATAATCTTCACCTCCTTTCAACTCCTCTATAAAGAGATCTATACTGTACCCACTTGTCTTGTACCATAGTTGTCCCTATCTATGTAGGTGCATGATCATAGCACAAAACCTTCCCTTTCCCCGCTCTACTGCTTGGTGGATATTGTCCATAAAGGAATTCTAGTTCCTAGGAACCCAGTGAGGTTAATTTGTAGTTTCAGTGCATCTACTGGATTGCATTGACTGTTTCCATCTCTGGTGGTCCCTGAAACCATCTCACAAACCTGTTTCATTTTTCACATGTAGCAATTACGTAATATACGATTTGTATTGTAATTAACCACCTGCCCCAGCTAGGATGTGTGTTCCTTGAGGGCGGGGAATCTGTGCACTCGTCTTAGTAACCACTGTGTGCAAGTAGTATATATATTAAAGAACATTCTCAGATTACCCTCAACACATGTTAAAGATTTAGATATTTGGTCCACACTTTTAGAAATTCTGATTCAATGAGCTTTGTGTGGAGCCCAGGAACCTGCATTTTATCAAATTCCCCAAATGATTCTTATCTACAGTAAATTTGAAAATGGGCACCAGTTAACAAGCACAGTATTTGTTGAATGAATGGTTCCTTTTTTTCTTCTCATAAACTATAAGCATCTTAAAGGAAGGACAAAGGATCCTAATCTTTGATCAAATGGCCTGGCCATTTGAACATAGTAGATTCTCAAACACTATGGAATTAGTGTATCTTAATGGAATGACTTAGGTCTGGAGTAGTTCTGTTCCCTGAGGCACAGAATTTTCTAGGCCTTAAAAATAAGTTGGATTTGGATAGGTAGGGAGGAGAGAGAGCACCTTGGTCAGGAGATTGATATAATGAAAGGAAAGGGGTTGAGGAAACACAAGCGTGCTGAGAGTTGGTGATTTTGATGATTAGGTTAGTTTAAGAAGAGCAAGAGGTTCTTAGAGCAGAGGAATGAGAGATGAGGCTGCCTGCCCAGTCTATAAAATAAACATTTGTTAGCAAAACTCTCATTTTCATTTTAATTTAATAAAAGCAAAAATAAGTGGTTTTGATGTGATTAATGACTGACAAGGGATACACAGTGCTGAGTTGGCAAGCATCCACCGCCATGGCACATGTAGAAATATAAGATTTAGCACAGAATTAACCTGCCCAAGCATCTGTTCATAACTCCATATGAAAAAGAAAAAATAGACCAAAGCATATGTTATAAGTTGAAGTCTGGGCAACTTTTTTTTAATATCATGTTGGTAGGAATTCATATCTTTAGCAAAGTCTCTTATTGACTTGGTTATGTGAATTCAAATATTAAATAACCACAATAATGATAATGCAAAGCAGCTTTTTAAAAAAGGCATTCTGTTTCCATATGAAAAAAAGACCTTTTGTTGCAAAAAAGATAATAAATTTATAGTTAAAATATATCTCTTTGGTCTTTTGATATAGCCAGCATCAACCTATATATCTATAATTAATTCATGGGGACCTCTACTCATTCATTGATCTGTTAAACAGTTATTAGTGATCTACTACTTGCAGAGCACTGTTCACAAAATGTTAATGGCAAAGCATCATATGCACGATAAAAATTGATGATTCATTTTCACATGGAGAAGAGGTTGATATGGAACAATCAGTATCATCATTCGTTTTTTTCATTCATTCAACAACTCTTAGATGAACGAATATAGCTCCATGACTTTGCTTTGTTTTCTGTTGTATCCTCCACACAAACCCTCAATAAATGTTTGTTTAATGAATACATTTATCGATCACTCTTTCAGATTCTCAGGATACTAAATTAAAGTGAAAACAGAGATGGCCGTGCCTTCAGTAAGTTTATAGTCTCCTGAGAGAGACAAATAGTAATCCAGTATGCTCAGAAATGTAAAATTTCAGCTATGACAAGTGTTAAGGAGATGCTAATGGAATTTGTCCTAACATACAAAGACTTTCCGGAAGAAGTGATCTTGCATTGAAATCTAAAGAATGAGTGGAAATTAACTAGGCAAAGAGAAGGAAGAACACTTTAGGCAGAAGAGGGAGCAGGAAAGAGAATGGTTAGTCCACAGTGGCTGCAATGTAGACCGTGAGGGAGTCCCAAAAGTGTGAGTGGAGAGCTGGGTGGGTAAGGTGAAGGCATGTAAAGAGAATTCTTAGGGAGTTTCAAAATTATAAGTATTAGGCAAGGTTACATGGGTATGGAAATATATCATTTAAAGTCAATACAATACAAATTGTTTTGGTGACACTGGTATGTTTGCAATAGACATTTTTGTTAGGTTGAAACCTCAAAACTCGTAGCTCATTTGTAATATAAAAGAAAATTTTGTCTGATAAAACAAAGCATTTTTTTTAGTGATGAGCAAAACAATTAAGCATATAATTCCAAATTACATAACCTTGGCCCTTGTAGATTGCACCAACAAATATTATAATTTTACTAAATTACACAACAGCAATTAGCCCTCAAATGGGGGTTAATAATGGAATTGACACAGTATCATAAGAATAATTTGGGTGTATTGATGTAGAATTATATTGAAAAATTAATATACCCTCACTAAGGGTTTATTCAACTCTTGTGTAAGACTAATAAAAAATACATAATTTATTGATATAGTTCACATGATAGAATTAATGCAGAGAAAAATAAAGCTGAGACTTTTAAAGAGCAATTGTAGAATGGGGAAACCATGACATAAACTTATGAGCAAATAAATAATTGACTTTATTCACTCACTAGTTATTATAAAGAATTTGGTCAGGTACACTAATATGATTTTACTCAATTCACTTAGTTTTTCCTTTGGCCTTGTATACTATTATAATTTTTGCCACAGTATCTATCTCTGGATTACATCTCTCTCTCTCCATTAACCTGTATCTACATTTTGTCTGAGATAATATTATAATAATATTCAATTTTCCCTTTCCCACATGTACATTCACACATATCCTATAACTCAGTGCTTGACATAGGGTTGCTGCTTGGTAAGTAGTTGTTAAATTTTCAGATGTGGCCAATTAGAATATTTATAAATAAACACTACAAGTTTTAACACTAATAATGAGAAGTATCATAAGTGCTTAAATTTAGATTATCATTCTTATTATTTGAGTAACAGGGTTTAGGGATAGATGTTGTAGAATACTATAAATTTTCTCTTACCAGTTTATATTGTTTATGTGAAATATAGAAAACAAATATTTAATATAATAAATATCCAATAATATTTATTTCCTTTGTATTCTAACCTTATCTCTAATTGAAAATAATGCATAACTGAAGAGTAAAGATTAGAATATATCATAAAAATAGAAGATAACATATTTAGGAGTAATAAAACAAACTGTATTATATTTAGTAATAATAAAATAAAACAAATATAAAAAGTTAATAACTCAAATTCCATTTAAAATAACCCATAGAACTCTACTAATGTTTATTTAGATTTCCCAAAATGAAGTTTAAAAGTCTATGATATATAACACACATGATTTTATTGACCTACATAACAGGACTTTGCAGTGAAGTCAAGTAGGATAAGTATAAATATTCCTACTTCTCTAATGGGGAAATTGAAGCACTACAAGACTAAAGACTTCTACTGATGACACCAATCTTTTTCATTTTTTATTTAAAAAATGTCTATTAATAATTCACTGTGTATCCAGTAGGCTAGGTAGAAGACCAAGTAATGACTCAGTTTAGCATTTCCTATCTATCACAAATTGAAGACAGGATGACTTTGAACCCATCTATGAATGGGTTTTTGTCATGACTCAGTTCTTGCCTGAGCTATACCTGAAATGAGCTCTTTTTGCTACCAAACACATAAGCAAATATCTTCACCTGGAAAGATTTACAATTTTTTTAATATAGATTCTCACTTCCACTGAACCAACTGAAGCTACTGACTTAGGCAGCAGACTTTCTGCCTTATCCTTTACTGACTTTCAGGCAGAAAAGATAATGCATGCACACTTGACAGTTTAGCTTCTCATGTGATGCAATGCTTACTGTTTAGCACATTGATGATGTAATTTCTCTCTTATTTTCTGTTCAGGTAATTGGGCATTATGTAGTTTAATAGAGAATGAATGACCTTATATATCAGATATTGATTACTGACTTTCAAAGAATTCAGATTTTGAATTACAATGAAATCACTCTGAACAGTCATCTTTTACGTTTCAGAAGGTATTGCAGTTTTTCAGTACATCTTTACGACCTTCAAAGGTCATTGCCAGTATTTTATGCAACAGACACACACTGCTAAGTACCAGGGATTCAGAGATGCAAACCCTACTTTTAAAAAGCTCACAAGAGTACATATAGAATTATCAGTTAAAAGAGATTTCAGGTTATTGATTTGCCATTGAAAAATAATCACTCTGATTTTTTTAATTCAGTGAAATACCTAAATTGGGAAAGATATTTATCTGATCCAGAAGGAATAAAACAGTTTTAGATATTTTCAGAGTTTAGCTCATAGGAATGTGTGATAATAAAATGTGGTACATATAAAAGTATATGTATGTATTTTTAACATTTTAAATATTAATAAAAGATAGGGAAAATAGGTGTTAATATAACATAGAAACTATATAACTTACTATAATTATTATTTACATTAATGAACAAAATACATTACCTAAAGATTTTAAAATAAATGATTATATTGGCAACTGAAAATTTTCCCTCCATCTTGAAAATACATACAGCCATAAAATTTACTTTAATCAATTGGGCATTAATGTGAGTTTTGCATTTAGGCATTTAAAGTTGTTTTTTCTTTTCTGTATCCTTTATGGCCTGACTTTAGTAGCTAAGTACTAAGTCTGACTTACGTGGCTGTATTTCAAAGGTTCCAGCTCCGAAATGGAGGTGGTAACGACTTCCACAAGAGCAGTTTTCAGTGCTGTAGCAGAGTGGATTAAAGAGTGAATGGGAGATGAGGAAGCAAAGGCAAAGAGTGGCCAAAGTATCTCTACAGAGTTCCTGTGAAGAAGAGCAAACAAATGAGGAAGTAGTTAGAAGGAGCTATAGAGTCAGTAAAAATGATATTTTTTTAAAAAGTGATGGGAGACACTGAAGCATGTTTGCATGGTGTTGGAAATGACCTGGTAGAGAAAGAGATGAAAGTGTGTGTGGAAAGCAGATAACTCCAGGTCTAGCATTCTTGTAAAGACAAGAAGAGATCTAGAGCTCAAAAGGACAGGAAGAGGATGCAAATTTGGGAGAACCAGAGGTGGTTAATGAAAGAAAACACAGAAATGATTACAAAACACATAAATGTATTGCACCAAATCCAAACTGAAGGAAGGTCAACTTCAACTGATCCAGATCTCAGATGTGCCCCAAAGAAGTATGATGTAGGGAAAGTCCATATAGCAAAAGATAGCAGTCTTAACCAATTGTTTTTTAAAATATATTCTTTTGCAAATTTTCTGTATGTATGTGAAGAACCTGTAGTTCAAGTTTTATTGCCTTTGGAGTAAATCCACCACTGATTGTTTATTTCAGTAAATAATATGCTAAATTATGAGCTGGGGTAAGGGCAGGATACTTTTGACAAGATTGAAGAATTATGAAGGTGTCTCAGAAAGTCGAAAAGCAAATTCTTGGGGAAAAGTAGTAGGTTTGAAAGCAGTATTCAATCCCCATTTCAGGTATTTGTCATCAACTTAAAGGGAAACTTGCCAGCCAAACTGTGATTTTCTCCAACAAATCTTGGTGTAGTTGTGGAAAAGACAGAAAGTTGGATTCATCCAATGTTAAGTTCAGCTAGGTGAATGTAACAAAAGAGTTTGCTACGTGATGTTTGTGAGTAACTGTTCATAGTGATGAACTCTTTGTAATGAATATCAGCTTAGAAAGGAAGAAAAGATAGGTGAATAGAAACAAAGTAAATTTAACATATCAGTGATATGTCATGTCAGTAACTGTTGCAGGGGAATTTAAGGATATTTGGAATAAGTGAACTGAAAGTATAGGAGGTGATGATCAGCCAGTAGTTTATTTGTAATTGAGATTTCAAAGTTGATGTAGATCATTGTGAGGACAAGGTCTAAGTGTTATCTTAGGAATGGGTTACTCAGGCAGAGTAAAGGAAAAGATTGATTATGTACATGGATTGTTTATTTTGTTCAATTTAGTTGGAATTCTTGGAGCACTAGCATGCAAAAGTCACCATGGAAGGAGCTAGAGACACAGAAATAAACAAGATTCAGTTTCTGGCTTCAAGGAGCTTAAGATAATATGCAAAGCGCTACAGTATGAATACCTAACCCAATCAGGAATCAGGTAAACAGGCTTAGAGAACATTTGCAAAGACCAGATTGCAAAACAAAGCATGATGCCTTTAAGGACTGTAGAGAGTTGGGTTTTCCTCCAGGCTAGAGGATAGAGTGAAAGAAGAAGCCAGAAGTAAACAAGAGGCAAATAAGCATCCTTTTGTAAGATATGGTAAAGGCATAGCGGGGGCTTTGTAGTCTTTGGATAATAAGAAGACAATTTCAAGCAAGAGTGATTATGCTGAGCTGGCTCACAGGTTTCGGTGTAGACAGAAGATGGAGGAAGGAAATGACCATAGTTTTTATGAGAAAGAAAGCAAGACGACTGGTTTGAATTATGAGGTGAAAGTGCATGTGTTACACAGTTTCATGCTTAAATTTAGATGCAGACAATGTCACAAAAGTTTACAATCTAGGTGGAGGGTAATGCACTGAAGTGGAGATCGTGAAACCAGAATTGCTTCCCTTGTCCAGTTGTTAACATTTTGTGGAATCCAGCCAAGAAACATGAAATACCGGAATGTGGCATCCATGAGGATTTGTCTATTTTTGTTTACTACTGTTTCTCCAGTGCCTGGTACATAATGGGCCCTTAATAAATATTAATTGAGTAAAATTATTGAAGGAATTGAAGTTTACCTTCGGCATCTGATCTCCTCCTATGTCACCTTCATTCGAAGGCCCCCTGCCTAAGCAACATCATGCTAGGTGTGAAGCACTTAGAATTTTTCCCCAGAATACTCCTCTGCTTTTGAACCTTACTCATCATATCTTACACACTTCAAGATTAGGCCCTTGTGGTTCCCATATATCAGCTGTATAATTTTGGGCACATTCATTTGTTTCTTTATGCCTGATTCTCCTCTGTAAAATGGGGGTGACATCTAATGTCCAGTGAGCATTGAGCACTAACGCTTAGAACCAGGCGCTGTTCTAAGAATTTTAAATGTTTTAACAGTTCATCCTCATCATCCCCCTTTGTGGACAATGCTACTGTCATCCACCTGTTACAGATGAGAAACTTGACCCAAGGTTTTACAGCAGGTTAAATAACAAAGTCTGGATCTCTACTCAGTCTGGCTCCTGCAGCCATGCTCTAAATCTGCAGTCCCCAACCCGTGACCTGTTTAGGAACCTGGAGGCACAGCAAGAGATGAGCAGCAAACAAGCAAGTGAAGTTTCCCTATATTTACAGCTGCTTCCCATGGCTCACTCACCATTTCTCCCCCCCACCCCCAGCCCCACCCTCCACCCCCCACACCCCACACCCCTGCCAGCCACCTCCGGTCTGTGGAGAAAGTATCTTCCATGAAACCAGTCCCTTGTGCCAAAAAGGTTGCAGACTGCTGCTCTAAACTTTCTGCCTGTTCATGGTACCTACCTCACTGGATAGTTGTAAAGATTCAATGAGAATAAATCTAAGTACAAATACTTGGAAAAGTACCTTACTATATTAAGTACCCAACAGAAGTTAGATTTTGTTGCTGATACTGTTTTATTATTATTTATACCTTTTTCTGGACTTATGTATTCATTTGAGTCACCATTTCTCAAAGGAAATTAGATTACTTGATTTTAGACTGATCTAATTGGGGAAAAGTCACCGCTTGTAAGATGCTCACTTAAACTGATCTTCCTGCAACGTCCCTCATTGCTTCTAGTTCTGAGCTGGGGATGAAGATGGGACAAACCCAGCCCCACTTCCTTACAACAACTCTCAGATATTCAACGATGAGTGTCTTTGACACCGACATATTCCATTCTCTAGTCTAAACATTTTGAGTCACTTTTACCATTTCTCTTATAGCATGGTCTCCATATTCTGGGTGAACGTTGGTTTGTTAAAGACACTTTTACACTTGGGCACCTAAAAAGGAATAAAACACTGTAGTCCATATGTGGACTAATGGTTGTATAGTCCATTATACAGGACATCGAAAGAAAAGATTTGGGGATAGCCCTGTCACAGTCTGAGTTATATTTTCAGAGACCATTATAGTGCCATCTTTGCATGGAGTAGGTAGTATTTCTTGACTCAATGAGTTCACCTATAAAAAAAATGAATTAATAAATACTGAGCTTACTCTTGACCTAAATCCCTAATTTTGTTTCACATTTACTTCTGCTTTTGATTCTGTACTTCTGTGGTTGGTTTGGGGGACATATGGCAGGACTCTACGAAGTCCCTATTAAACTTCATTTTGTTAGAGCTGTCCAGTCTTCCACCATTTCAGATCATTTTGTATACTGATTTTGTCATTTCATATATCATCTGTCCCGCCAAACATTATGTCATTTGTAGATTTGTCCTCTGTGCCATCAATATAATCATCTGAGTATTTAAATGGAATACATTATGCTCATATTCATGTTAAAATATTCATAAGGGCTTATGGTTTGAAGTGTTCTAATTAATTAAAATCAGTCACATTTTCTCAGCAGTGCATTTGATTATTAATTTTCATTAAGAATATTCATGTATTCATTCATTCTTATTAAAATACTAAAAAATCCAAAATATTACCCAATTTAGGATAATTAAATTAAAAACAAAGCTTTAAAATTGTATTAACATTTTAGTGAGATGGACTTCTGAAATAAAATTGAGAAACAAAATATTAATGTAGACTGGAAATAGGCTCAGACCCTATGGCACTAACCTTTTCATCTCCAAGGAAATTAACTGAAGAAGTTGAACAGTCTCAAGGCATGTAGTACATTACAAATAAGAGAATGAACAAGTAGGCTTGTCATCAAGAGGTGAAGAATTTTAGTCATCCAATTTTGTGTATCAGAAAGAGTTTCAACCATGTACTGTGAAATTAATGAATAAAATATTTCCCAGTTGTGAGAGCTAAAGGGCTAGTAATAAACTAAGTGAATTGTTAAATAAGAGATTTAAATAAAAATGGAAGAAAGATTCTTAAAATGAAGTCATGTTTACTTGGTGAATTGCAAACCCTAAATGTTATTGAACAAAAATGGTAAAAGTAAAAAGAAATAAAAATAATACCTTGAAATACTGATAATCTCAAAATTTAGAAAAAATGTAATAACTGGAATATCTCAAAGAAATATAATAATTATGTCACTTTGGTTCAAGAATATGATTTTTTAAATTATCACTGTCCAATTTCCATTTTTTAATTCAAAAAAACACCTTCACATTTGTTTATCTGAATTTTGAAATAGGTTTAATTCTGTTTCCTTTCAGTTCTGCATAGTTTTGGAGAATAACAAGTTTTTTTATTACAATATCTATGAGGCAATTTCATACAACGTTAAGATTTTTAGTTCTTTTCTCATTTCACTAGTTTTACTATATTAGATAAGTGATGGGTGTTACATTTTTCATAGTTAACATTTCTCTTCATCTCATTGCAAAATAGGTATATAAATAAATATAATAAAACTGCATTACCCAAATTGGTGGTTAAAAGTAATATATATATTTAAATTAATGAAATAGCCTAAAATTGCATGACACAAGTTATTGAAATTTGTTGCAGTCATGAAACATCTATGTTTTATTTACCTTAATCCTGATGTAACCGTTTTCTTAGCTCATGTTGACTGATCATAGTAAAATCACCTTGAAAAGGATTCTGAAGTGGTTTAGGTAAGTGTAAATATAAAAAGACATCAGAGTGTTCTCCAATTTTTCTTATTACTAAAGTAATGTCTATGTACTATAGGAAATTTGAAATATACAGAAAAAAACAAAAGAAGAAAAATTTAAATCAATTATCATACCACCACTGAGATTTTAAAAATTAATAATTTGATGTGGTTTCTTTTAAAAAATTGAAAACAAAGATAAAAATTTTAAAGTAGTATATCAAATACCTACTAACCAAATGAACAAATTTTAACTATTTTTTATTTGATTTTGACTTTTGCTTTAAAGAAACAAAACACTGCAGATAAAGTAGAAGTCTTCTATGTTTCCCCTCCTATTCTTACTCCAATCCTTCCCTCATCAGGATAATTATTTCTTTGAATTTGGTATGCATCTATTTCATATTCCTGTTTTTATTGCTTGTAAGTATATTCATTAGTATATAACATTATTTTTTAATTTATGTAACAATTGTGCTGTATGAATTTCTGTACTTGCTTTTTCATTCAATAATATTTGCAAGATCTATTCATCTTCATACATAAAAATACAGATAATCAGCGGGGCTCGGTGGCTCACATCTGTAACCCTAGCACTTTGGGAGGCAAAGGCAGGAGAATCACTTGAGATCAGGAGTTCGAGAGCAGCCAGAGCAAGAACAAGGCCCCATCTCTACTAAAAATAGAGAAAATTAGCCGGGCATGGTGGTATGTGTCTGTAGTCCCAGCTACTTGGGAGGCTGAGGCAGGAGAATCACTTGAGCCTGGGAGTTTGAAGTTGCAGTGAGCTATGATGATGCCACTGCACTCTAGCTGGGTGACAGAGTGAGACTCTGTCTCAAAAAAAAAAAAAAAAAAAAGATAATCCATTTTCAAAGCTGTATACTATACCAACATATTACTTTATCATACCTATTCTGTTATTCTGTTGTAACCAACTTTTTAATATTATTTTCTGCAATGAACATTTTTCTGTAGTAAGTTTTTTTTAATATTTCAGATCATTTTGGTAGGTTAGTTGTCTAGAAGCAGATATGAAAGTTTTTGAAGCATGAAATACATATTTGAAAACATTTTCCAAAAAGACTGTAATTGATAATCGCCAAAGCAGTTTGTGAGAGTGTCCATCTCATAGTACCTTCACCAGTATTGAAAATATACCAAGTCATTCTTGAGTTAATTCACTGATTTTTAATGAAAATGATCAACTTTTAATGAAATTAAGTAGCATTATAAAAAAGATAATTTATGTGTTAGGTTGGATGTAAGCCATTTAGTTTAGTTCCAAGATCCACTTTAAAATTATCTATTGATCATAAAATACTATTGTATCATATACTCATGTTGTGGTTTTTGTTTTGTTTTTCAGCAAGGCTATATTTTGATCTCCTAACTATATTTTATCTCTGCTATTATCAAAAAGTTTCTGAAGTTTCCTTTATAGCACATTTTATTATAACATCCAGTAATAAAAATATCATTTTTTTAGAAATCTAGCATATGCTTTACTTTCTTTATTGGGCATTTGTGATCACCAGCTCTCTTTATTATTTTGGAATTTCAATTTTAAGCTATAACATGATGTCATCTTTGGAGCCAGAAGGCCTGAGCAATAATCCCAGCTGCAGTTATGCAACCCCCAATCAAATCATTCTCATTTTCCCCAGGAAATGATTATCATATTCTTTATCCATAAAATGGGACTATTATTACCTTATTATAGTATTAAACAGATTAAATGAGATCTTTTGAAACAAGATGAAATATAGATTAGCATCAGTTATCCCTTTCCACGTAGTCATATTACTAGATGCCTGGGGTCCCTAATACAGAGAAATTTCAGAGGAATAATTGGTCAGCTTTATCTGCCACTTTGCCTGGCACAGCCAGGAGAGTATGTTATGCAGTGCACCAAAGGCTGCCAAAATCCTTACAAACCATGCGAGGCCTTACGTTCTTACAGCATCCTCCCATGCTCACACATCAATACTTTATATTTCATACCTTAGCCAACTCTCCCCAGAATATGAATTTCATCATTGCCTGGAACTACTTCAGAAATCTTGAACCGCTAAAGTCTTCTCTCTCTTCCTAATTTTTCATTCTTCCAGTTCTCTCTGCCCCTCATTTCTACTGTACTCCTCTCTGACCTATGGAAACCTGAAGTCTTTTGTTTCTTCTATTTTCTCCTATACTGTCAGCCCCCTTCCTGGCTCAGAAAAAAACTTATAATAATTATTATTGATAGAGCTCTTTTGATAGTCCTCAGCTCCCTCTTTGATTCCCCTCAAACTATTCCAGTAGGTAGCATTCTCCCCAACAATTCTATGTATACAAAATTCTTGCCCCCTCATGCTCAAAAGATTACCTTTTTTCCTACTTGATCAAGAAAATTTGAGAACTTCAGAAATGCTTTCCCTCACCTTCTGACCCTCTCTGCACCATGCCCACCTACACCCATGTCATTTCTACAGTTTTCCCTCAAGGCTGAACGAATGAGGCATCTCACTTCTATTCATCAGTCTGTCTTCTTTGACCCCTCTTGGAATTTAAACCATTACTTTCGTACCATTTTATCTGTCCTTAATTTGTGCCTCTTTGCTAGTATCTATCAGCTTTCTTTTCCCATGACCCCTCAATTACTTCATAGGCCCCTCAACTTTTCTCCTCTCCTCTCATTCAAACTTTACAGAGAATGTTCTACCTGTATTGGGTTTATTTTCCTCTTATGTATCTTCAACCAACTGTAATATAGTTATGACCAGAAATGGCTATCACCAAGGTTACCAGTGGCCTACTATTTCCAAAATTGAGTGGATACCTTCAATCTCTTATTTCACTGGACACCTCTCTTGTGTATGATACTCTTGTTTACTTCCTTGTTCCTAACTGCTTTCAGCCCTCAGGTGTTAGCGTCCCCCAGGGTACCTTCCTCAGTCAACTACACTTCTGGTTCCCTTCACATTCCCCATGAGGACCTCATCCCTGTGTTTCTGCTTCCATAAAATGCCTAAGTTGTATCTCCAGCTCAAACCTATTCCCTAAACTTTAGATTTTAATAGTCAACTGATTCCTGGACATCTCCACTTAGGTCCCTCAGGAGCCTAAAGATAATCATGATCAAAACTGAATTCAGTCCCTCCCATGCATCTGCTCCCACCCCAATATTCTGCATCTCCACTGGTGACACCATTATATGCTGGGAAACTGGGAGACATGCATGGCTCACTCCCTTACCCCATATCCAGTCACCAACTCCTACCATTTTTATCTTCTAAATGTTTCCAGAATCAACTTCTCTTTATTTCTCATTACCTCTTTCATTACTAGCCCTAATAAGACTTCCTGTTTTTTCCTTTTTTCTACCCGGGTGGAGTATATATGCAAAACACCAATCTGTCAAAGTCACTTCCTATTAAACATCTTTTAATCATGCTCCTTCACCCATACAATAAAATTCTATCTCCTTAAAAAACGCACGAGGCCTTCATAGATCCTTGTCTTTGTTGTTGGACTCATTTCCTGCTACTCACTGTGTCTCAAACTTAACACTCTAGTTGAGCAAAATTCCTGTCATTCCTATTCACACATCAGGCTATTTCTCACCACTCTGCTTCTGACTAAAATGTACTTTTTTTCCTCTCCTCTCCTCTCTTCTTGTCACTCAACTCCTTCTCATCTCAGCTCCATGAATATTGCTCTGGCTCTCCCTCAATACTAAGGCAGATTAGTCCTCCTACTTTATATTCTCATAATATCATGTATTACCTTTATGTGTGTTTACTACAGAGCTAGACTGTGAGTTTCTTGAAGGAGAGACTGTACTATACATTATGACTCTGGCGTAATGCCTAGCACTTAAACGATGTTTAATCAGCACTTCCTTAATGAAGGGATGAATAAATTATAAAAGTGCTGTGTGTCCATTCTTGTCATTTTTTTCATACAATGTCACAATGTGGCAGAGACAGTAGTGTTCACCAAACATTCCATATACTCCTTCTACATTTCCCAGCCTTCCTTGAACTTAGCTTGGGGCCACATGAATAGTTTAGACAATAAGCTATACACATAAAGATACATGTCAGTTCCAGCCCAGTGTCTTTTAAGAGCGGTTGTGAATTTTCCACATTTTCTCTTCCCTTGCTTTGGCTCTTCTAGAAGTCTTGAGCTGGTGATATCACAAGATCTTGGGGCAGAAACCCATGTTGGACAAGTAGCAGGAGGAGGAAGTAAGCCTGTTGTGTGAAACCACTGAGAATTCAGGATTAATTTGTTAGTGGAGCATAATCTAGTCAACCCTGAATAATGCTTATGGTTACAAGCATAGACATTAATCTCTGTCTTATTATATGCATATCCGGTTTTATTGCGTCTACCCAGTGTGCAGCTCTTTCTCTTCTCCTTACCTTTGCATAATGCCTAGGCTTAGGGAAAACTGCACCGCGTGACTGTTGCTAGCCAACCTCTGTGTATCAGAGTGTGGTTCCCACAGTACATTTATGTTTTC
Organism: Eulemur rufifrons; assembly: GCF_041146395.1. Lineage (NCBI taxonomy): Eukaryota > Metazoa > Chordata > Mammalia > Primates > Lemuridae > Eulemur > Eulemur rufifrons. Next base: position 53,576,528 of record NC_090990.1, read on the forward strand.
CATCCCTGCCCAGCATAATGTACGGGCAGAGTAATTCACTGGCTGTTCCCTACAATCTAAGTGGTAATGGGAACATTTTCCTACATTAAAAAAAAAAAAATCCTCCATACTCCCTCATAGTTGGCTCTGATTTCACACAGAATGTCATGTCTCTAACTTTAAATTTTGACCCTTTTTATAAAAGAAACTTCTCCCAAGAAAAGTACTATGTTCTATTGCAATTGAAGGCTAAAAGGATCAGAGACTATCTCCACAGTAGGTCTGGAAGTCTCTGAAACACTCTTAATATGTCAAGGATGTGTGTATAACCTCCACTGACCTGTAATTACTAATATTCTGATGCTGACATTGATATAATTCCATTATTTCCCACAGGTATTCTATGAAATGCACTGGCTTTCCTAATTAGGTCCCAAATTTTACTGAACTATGCTTGTATTTTATTGTTTAAGTAGGTACTAATTCTTTCAGTTCAGGAAAAAAAAAAAAAACAGAAAATCTGGCTTCAGGTGTGGCTTAGTCCCAAGACAATATGATGTAACCAGGATCCATCTTTTAGCTCAACTTTCTTTAGAAAGACTCCATCCTCAGATAGACTGTCCCCTTTTGCCCCTGCCTGACGTTCCCAGAGCTGCACCCTTCCAGTTTTGAATCCAGCAGGGCAGAGAAAAAGTTGTTTCCCCAGAAGACACAGCCAAAGATTCATGGCTTTATATAGGTTCTGAGTGGGTCATGTTCCCATCCCTGAACCGATCCCTGTGGCCAGATGAATACAATGCACTGATTAGCTTCGGCCTTAGTCACCCCCCTGAAGTGGTAAAAAAGGAGCGGGTGTCAAAGGAAGCAAGTGGCCGAAGAGTGTGGAAGGGGATAATCTCCAGAGAGAAATTAGGCCACCACAAGGGAGCTTATGATGTTGGCAGCAATAGCAATCTCTATTCTCTCTATATAGTCTGCCATTCAGGAGGTAGATTGGAGACAGGTTCTGGTTAGGGAATGAAGATGTTTTATTATGCACTGCAGGGTAAACCTTGATCATATTCTCTTTCTCCCTTCTCTAACCTTCTCTAAGGTATTCTGTTCTCCCATATGCTGCCTTGTGTTTTAGTTACTTATAAGCATTTCTCTCCCCCAGATCTAGACCATCAGCTACTTCAAGGCAGGAACTATGTATTCTGTATTATGTATTACACATAGAAGGTATCCCCACTATTGAACAAATAATTATTTGATGATAAAACGAAGGGATAAGAAGTCAATGGGTCTTATGCACACTATTATCATGTCATGGTACTGTAATGCCTTTGCACATGGGTGTTTGCGTGTAAGGAGCTAATACACACACAGTAAGAACCTACTCTGTGCCCAAGTACAACAGTAAGCAACAGGGATGTGAGGATATAGTGATTATAAAAATAATTCCCCTGGCCTTAAAGAGCTTATACTCTAGTGAAAAAAGCAGACATTTATCAAAGAGAGTGTAAGTAATGCTACAAAAAATCATTGGAAGGTATTAAGGGAGAATGTATGTGAGTAATAGATCTTGATTTTTATTGTTTTGATTGATTCCAGATCAATTCCAGATTGCCTACCTCAGGGACTACCAGTTTTTTGGGAGGTCTGTTAAACTTGGAATTTCTTAGATGACTAATACTGGATTCCCAAATAAAAGCTTGAGATCTAAGAAATTACATCTTATATTTGTGATAAGAAAAGACTAATTTGGTTTTTTTCTCCTCTCTCCTTTCTCTCTTCCTCTCTCCTAGCCTGAAGTTATGGATCAAATACAAAACTTAAGGGAATTATGGATGGATAATAATGCATTACAAGTGCTACCTGGGGTATGTAAGTTTTTATTATGCCATGTTGTTTAACATTTATGTCATACATTGGTTGTATTTGATAATACTCCATCTTAATTCTCAGTGTTTGCATTTCAAAGTAAAATAACACTGTTTAGGAGTGTTCAGTCACCAACTGTTTCAACTAATTCATTTTTGAGTATTTCATATATCTTTTGTGAGTGTTATAAGCATGTAAAATGTATGAAAGATTTTTCTTGTTCTCTTTGGAGTATATTTGTCATCTCTTCCACATTTACTGTTTTTTTAAATCTGCAAAATTTATAACCTATATCATTAAAAGGCAAAATGCTACATATAATACCAAGTTTTATTTTTACAAAATTAACCTGATTCTTATAGATAACTAGACAATGATTTCTGCTCATATTGTTGGAGCTCTTCCATGAAATAAAAATCTCTCTCAATTGAGACAATTTTCCAATAGAATCCATTTAAATTATTGAAAATGGCAAGAATCACACTGTGTTAAAAACAGAAAGTTAAATCAGAGTCAGTTTTTTCCCTCAACTAAACAGCAGTCCAGTCATATCTCCTGAGTAGTAGGTTTACCAGTCAACCGATTGACTGCAAGTATTCCTGCTTTTTTCCATCTAGAAAAAATGGTTTGCCACAAAACGCTGCCCCTTGCCACTTGCACGCATGAGTGTGCACACACAAACACACACACACACACACACACACACAGAGCAAACACAGTCTCTCAGTTGTTTTGGATAACTCCAAACTCTTGGCATTGGACAAAGTAGCCAGAACAAATGGATATGCAATAAGTCTTCAGCCAACACAGAGGTTTAGATGTGTGTTCTCAAAGCCAATTTTATTTCTCTCTGAATTGACATTAAAAACTACTTAAAATGATTGCAAAAGCAACAAGAAGCTTATTCTCTCTTTGAACAAACATGAAACTACATAAAGGAGAAAATTTGAAAAAAGATTAGGGAAAAAATACTTCCTTCTTTTATCAAAAGGATACATTTCTATCATCACAGACGCAAAACAGAAAAGTATGTACATCTTCTATTTATTGATTTATTCAAAAATCATTTACCAATATACCTCTATGAATCGGAAACTATGCTAATGTCAGGTTTACAAAGATAATATATTCAATGACCTTGAATATATTTGTTTGAGGAGTTCACACATAGCAGGAAAGACAGATCTGGATTCTACTACACACAGTAGAGCCTGATTTGTGCCATGTTCAAGGTATGTATAAATCCTAGGGCAATACAGGTAAGACACTCATCCATTCCCTATGCAGAGATTGAGGAATCAGATTGTATGTCTAGTTGGAAGTTTATACCTGCTTCTTCATTATATTTATTTATTAAAACCACTTACATGCATTTACCATGGGCTAGGCACTCTCTAGATGTTTTCCAAATATTGATTCATTGACTTCCCATAACAACCCTATGAAGTAAGTTCTATTACCATCCCAGTTTTATAGATGATAAAACTGAAACACAGAAAAAGTAACTTAGCCCAAGGTCACGCAGCCAGTAAATAAATGGTGAAGCTATAATTCAAACCAGCTACAGAGGCTACTGTTCATTGTGATGCCCAAGATGCTCTCTATAGAACCAACAGAAGTTATAAATGAGAATTAGGTTCATCTTGCTTTTCATAAGGGTTATGTTCCCAAAATCTAACTGTGCAGAGCAACTTACGTGCCAAACTCCTTAAAAAGCTTATTATTTAAATTGAGAGGTAGTGATGAAATCTCTTGTAAAACATATAATGCTGCCTAATTTGTCTGTTTTGAAAGTAGATTTTTCACATGGACTACTACAGATTCCTTACTTTATTTAGTACACTTGAATTTGGCATTTTGCTATCCCCTATGTGAGAATACTCCACACTTCCCTGCCATGAATGGGCATGGCTGTCTGAATATCGGTGCTGGCAAATAGTTGTTTTTCAATTACCCAAGAACAGTCAACTTTGAAAGGCTCATCTTGAGTGCAGTTGCAGCACATGTCTGTCAGTTCCACAGAATGATTAATCCTAAATATTTAATGTCATAAGCCACAGGAAAAAAAGCAAGTTCACTTTTTTCTTAGTTCATGTATCATCATAAAGTTAATATACCTTTTAAATACTTTTGGAAGCCTAGGCTATTTATTATTTTCCACTCTGTTTTTCATAAATCAGAGAAGCAAATAAAGAATGATAAAATATTTAGCCTTCTGCATAGCTCTATCCTGTGACCATCAATCAAGGTTAATCAACCAAAATATGAGTAAACTGCATTGGATATGTGTTTATTTTTAAACCAACTCCAGCATCTTCTTTCACTTGTGGTTTCCACTGTGTTCATTCGCTGTTCGCTGCTCACCTACAGATCCCTCTACAGCCAGAGGAATGTTGGAGCAACATTTGTTATCTTCGAGGATTCTACAACGTTATGTCTCTAAGGCCCTTTACCACCCCAGGCTATTTTTGCCAAGGTGTTTGAAATTGAAGTTTGAGAAAGACTCAAAAATAAACCCCAAAATGTTATTTTGCTTCCAAAAAGAATGTTTAGTAACTGCACACCAAAATACTGAGTTATGCTGGAGTTAGCAATGAAGGAAGCTTCAAGGACAAAAGAAATTTTCTCCTGATAAAGGAATAAAAAAAGAAACACACACACATAAACACATATATCACCTTTTATTGCTCACTAGAAGAGAAGAGTGAGCTTAGGCAACGTAATAGTTCCTTGGGGTGGAAAGCTATAAGTGACAGTATTTTTCCAAGTGACACATTTCTAAGAATGGTGAGAAACTCAGTCCTCACTCACCCAAAGTACTCTGATTCCAGTACTCTGATGTAGCCTAGCAAACATTCACCCACTCTGAGATTGTGCTCACACTCTGCACCCATATAGAGAGCTAAGGGAGCAGGGCTAGAGATGTGCACTGGGTTAATTAGGGACATGGAGGTCAGGAACTGCCAATACAATAATTGAGTGGACTTTGCAGTCTGCAGTCTTATAAAAGTGAGTTTGAATTTCAGCTCCACCCCATACCAATGTGGTAACCTTAGACTTTTGCTTGTAGTAGATGCTCTCACACATTTTCCTCTAGGAATAAAGAACTTACTCTATTCCTCCAGCTTCACCCCCTTCAGCATTGCCTCACCTGAAGAGAACCTCCTCACCCAGGGTCACTCCTCCATTCCAAGAGACCTCCATCCAATGATCCACCAATGCAGGGATACATAAAGGCCCAGCCTTTTGGCCTCTACTCAGAACAACTGCAGGGAAAGTCCAATTTCAGTGCTCTTTGAGGGGTCAGCTGAGAACTTTCTCAAGATTTCATCACAGCCTGACTTCTTTGCCCCTTCCTTCCCTATGTCTTCCTGTCCACTGGTGTTGATCTGAAAAGCATTCTCTCATAAACTTGTATCTTTGTCTCTCCTTCCCAGAGTACTCAAGGTGTGACATTACTTAACCTCTAAGCTTTAACATGTGTTAAAATGCAGATTCTGATTCAGCAGGTCTGCGGTGAGTCTGAGATTCTACATTTCTGACAAGCTCCCAGGTGGTGTCAATGCTGCTAGTCTGTGAACACATACTGAGTAGCAAGAATATGAAATATTAAATCAAATAATATATTAGCCAGGAGTGGTGGTGCTTACCTTAGCCCCAGCTACTCAGGAGGCTGAGGCAGGAGGATTGCTTGAGCCCAGGAGTTCAAGGCTGCCGTGAGCTATCATGACACCACTGCACTCTAGCCTGGGTGACAGAGTGAGACCATGTCTCAAAAAAAGAAAAAATAAATAATATAATATATATAAAGTACTTATCACAGTACCAAGTGTGTGCTTTTGTGTATGTAACAAATGTGTTTATTACATATTTGTTTATTTACACTCTGTCAAATAAGAACAGACAATATAGTAAAATGGTAAAATGTACACATGTAGACCAGATAAATGGATGAACCATTGAGCAAATAAAATGTGTGGAACATTTATTTATAAAACACACCCTAAAGAAAAAGAAAATGAAAACTTCCATCCTGCCTTAACTCCTGTAGTCCGTGTTCCACCCATGTGATCACTGTTCCCTCCTTGCCCAAGGTGTGGGTTGATTCCTCCTCTGTCCTCAGCAATCAGTTACTAATCCAGTCATTCCACTTCTGAATTTCTCTTGAGTCCATCCCCTCTTCATCTTCACTTCTTCTGCCTTAACTACTAAAGAACTAAAATACTTCTAATTGGATTTCCCTGACTGCAGCCTTTGAAAGTTCCCTGAAGTCATTTCTTCTAAACACAAATATGAGCATGTCATTCCCCATCTTACAAGCCTGGTAGCTTTCCTTGCCTGTAAGAGTTCATTATCTCCTCACATCTAAGGCCTTTTAACAGCTGGCTTCTTCCTATAATCCCAACTTCATTACTATATTCAGCCACTTGGAATTTCTCACTCTTCTTCAAACACGCCATGCTTTTTCACACTTCTCTGTGAATGCATGTGCTGTTCTTTCTTGCAGGTACATGTTCTCCTTTCTTAAAAATCACCGTCTTCCAGACAATTTGCACTCCTTCCCTTTTCTTCTGTGGCATTCCCTACATACTTTTTCATTGCACATATCACAGGATATTATAATTATTTGTTCAGCTGAAAGTTTCCTTCAGTATTACTGTGAACTCCTTAAGGACAAGAACTGTCTTCATCATGGCAAGTCTCTCCTCATACCTTAGTCATGATTGTCCATCAGTCTGTAGCACACGTACTGGTATATAGCACATCCTCAAAAATGTGACCGAACAAAATTTGAATCTGAATAGTAGGATAAAGTCCAAATCAGAATTTAAACCTTTCTTATCCATTTGAAATTTTAAGGATCAACATGTCAACATTAGTTGTTTCAGTGCCAACTCCAAGATTATTGTGTTTTCTAACTGTGGCATTGAGATATAATTCCCATACCATACACAACTCAGTGTTTTTTTAGAATACTCGAATAGTTGTGCAACCATCCCCACTATCTAATTTTAGAACACTTTCATCAGCGCTAAAAGAATCTGTGAACTCATTAGCAGTCACTCCCATGCCCCCTCCACCTGGTTCCTAGCAGCCCTGCTCTACTTTCTCTCTCTTGGATTTGCATATTCTAGACATTTCATATAAACACAATCATACAATATGTGGTCTTTTGTGACTGGTATTTTTCACTTTGCATATGTTTTTAAGACTCGTCCACTTTATAGCATGTGTCAATATTTTATTCCTTTTTATTGTCAAATAATATTCCATTATATGTATGTACCACATTTTGTTTATCCATTCATCAATTAATGGAAATTTGGGTTGTTACCACTTTTTGGCTATTGTGAATAATGCAACTGTGACCATTTGTGTAAGTTCTTGTGTATACATATGTTTTCATTCTCAGGTATATACCTAGGGATTGTTGGATCATATGGAAACTCTATATTTAACATTTTGAGAAGCTGCCAAATCTTTTTACAAAGCAGCTGCATCATTTTACATTTCTACTAGCCATGTTTGAAGGTTTGACAATATCTCCATGTTCTTGCCAACACTTGTTATTGTTATGGTTTCTTTTAAAATTAATTTTACAGCATTGTGGTTTTTACAACTTTAAAATATCCCATGAAAGTTTCTCAACTAACCCTGAGTTTATGCAATGTCATCAAGTCTATAGGGAAGTTAAAGATGTTGGTATACCTGGATATGTCAAAAAACAGAATAGAAACGGTTGACATGGATATTTCTGGATGTGAAGCCCTTGAAGACCTCTTACTATCATCCAATATGTTGCAACAGTTGCCTGACTCTATAGGTGAGAATATAATATTTTGTCATGAATATTTATATCAAATATACCATTTTCTTTTTTGTTAGTATAGTTTGTCTATAGGTATAGGTAATATACTGTTAGTCTAATATTAATAAATTAGTAAATTCACTATGCAAATCACAAAATAGTATTTTACAAATATCCTAAAATGAAATATTAACTTTAGCTGTCAAATTCAAGAAGGCTCTCCTATTAAGATGATCCTACTAAATTGATATATTTTAAAAATCGCTAGATCTTTTATTTTGTGAAAGTCATGATAAGGAGTATATATCTTAGATTTATAGTTATTTGGTAACTATGTACATCTCCTTATATCATGATAGAATTATAGTAGTTCTATCCACAGCATGTTGCTACGTTCTATTTTTAATATTGTTATAACATTGTTATAATAATAGTATAGAAATAACATATGAAAATATATAAATATAAAATGTTTTATTTGTTCTATTATTTTTAAAAAGACCCATTGTCTTTATCATATTGTTAAGATTCATGAGGGCAGATGTTAGTATATAGGAAACCCTCAATCTATTTTTGTTTATAAATTTTTATATAAATAAAATATATAGATTTTAATCTCTTTGAAACAGGTGTGTTACATGTTCTGGAACTTAATGCTTCTAAAAATTGTCACAACCTAGGTAGCCCAGTTGAAGACAAGGTAGTCTCCCAAATTTTTCTTCACTATTTTATTTTTTCCATTTTGGCATCGTTTAAGGCTGATAAAGAGCATTAGTTTTAACAAAATTGAAGTCTAACTTTCCTTTCTTTCTGGATTTGCTGACTTTTTGATTTATTACAATCACATATTTTATAACGGTATTTTTGCAACTTGCTCGATCATGGGTCTTAACTGAGAGCTTTATCAAACACTTCCACATTTCCAGGCCTTGTCTTTGAAAATTCGGATGCAGAAAGTATGGCAAGCTCTCTGATCTGTATTTTTATCAAACATCCTAGATGAAACTTGTAATCAGACAAGTTTAGGAAATACTGGTTTATGTTGTAACAGGTAAGGAAGTATAATAGTTAAAAAGAACATTCACTGCTCAAGATCACTGGTCAAGAGTGACTTTAATACATAACCTCACACCCCTACTCAACCAGCATTCCATACTGTTTCAAATACATGATGAGGATAGAAAAACCACATATATTCAAAGAATATATTTTTCTTCATTGCTGCCTCCTCAGTGCCAAGAACTGTGCCTGGCATATGGTAGGTGCTCCTTGAATACTGAATAAATAAAAGGATTTTAGCCATCTTTAAGAAGAATGAGCATCTACTTGAAGCTGAGACAAAATTGAAATACAGCAATGACCCCAGGCCTGTTGGGCTCTGGACCACAAACAGCAGCCACAAAAAGCTCCTGTAGCAAAATAAAAAATAGAAATGCCTTAAGCATAACAGGGGAATAGAGTTTACAAAAGATTAAGGCAGGGGTCCCTTTTCTGTGAAGAGAGACTGAAAAAACCTACAACTAGTATGCAGAGCTATGGAGGAAGGAGAGAACAGAAAGGTTGAAACTGCTGAGAATTATGGCAAGTCACAAGCTGGTTTGGACTGGATCTGCAATGTCCACACAGGAAGAGAATACCACGTTGCTAACATAAGACCTGGTTCTGAACTCTAGAAACCTGGGGATCAGGTGGAGGTAACCAGACGGCATCCAGACAGGGAGGGGGGAGCATAATGAAGGAGAAAGCATTCACTCTCACAAATGAGCTTGCAAGCAAATATTTCAAAGGAAAACAAAGGTTATAACAACCAATAATTTAACCAAATAGGAGAATTTACCCCAAGGGAAACAGAAGTTATCAAGCAATGTAAAAATGATTTTATTAATAAGTGTGTATAGACCTTCAAATAGATCAAAGGAAGAATGACATTCATAAAAATAATAAGACCTTATAAAACAAGAGCCATGACTAAGAATAGATAGTTATGGAAAAGGAACAATTAAAAATCCTGGAAACGAAAAGAGAGATGTTGGTCAAAGGGTACAATGTTACAATTAGACAGGAGGAATAAATGGTAAGTATTTAAGGTGATGGATATGTTAATTAGCTTGATTCAATCATTCTACGCTGTATACATATAGCATTGTATCACTGTGTATCCCATAAATATGCATGATTATAAAATGTCAAAACTTTTAAAAAAAGAAATTAAAAAAGAGAAATCCTGGAATTGAAAATACTACATAGGGAAATAAAAAATGCAAAAGCTATGATAAAGAGAGGACCATATAGTCAGGTTCAGAATTAGTAAATTGGCAGATAATACTGAGGAACAGAACAGGCACATAGGGATTTTTTCAATGGAAAATATTAAAGATTACTTAAAAGACATGGAGAATAGAATGGAAATTGTATTCTAAAAATAAAAAAGTTTAAAAAAATTGTATTCTTCAGCCTACATGATGGGTGCAACGCGCACTATCTGGGGAACAGACACGCCTGGAGCTCTGACTTGGGGGGAAAGGTGGTACATGGGCACCGTATGTAACCTGCAATTCTGTATCCCCCATAACAATAAGATGAAATAAAAAAAATTGTATTCTTCAGAAATACAGGAAAGATGAATGGCAGAGAAACTATTCAAAGAAAAAATACTTGAGAGTATTTTTTCAGCACTAAAGATACTAGTAATTTCTCATATTAAATGCACACAGATAATGCTAAAAGGGATAAATATAATAAATTCACCCTGGCTTATTATTGTGAAACTGCAAAGAAAAAGGGGAAAAAAAAAACCTTAAAAGCTTCCATAGGAAAAAAGAGCTCATATACAAAATAATAATTGGAGATGTCATAATTCTCATCCATGAAAATAGTTTCTAGACTGCGGAATAATATTTTGAAGTACTGAAGAATAATAATAACAGGCAGACTGGATTTCTATACCCAGCTAAATGCTCATTCATGAGTGAGGACCCTTAATAAAGGAACTGGTTTGGTAAATTAAGTTGTTATCTCTAAATAAGTAGTGGCTGTAAAATAGGAATCTTTTATATTTAAAATATGGAAATAAAAAACATTGAAAAGCATTGTTAGAAAGGGTTATTGAGTGTGAAGGACATTATCTTGTTCAGGAAGAGGCTAGAAATACTGAATAACTTTAGAATGTGTAGAAAATATTAAGTTAAATATTTGCTGCATGTTAAAAATTTAAATGTATTAATATCTCTTAATAGAAATAGGATTTATAATTTCCAAACCAGCAGAGGAGGAAGAGAGGTATGAAAGAAAATATTTATACAACAGAAGAAAAAAAAATTTTAAAATCATAGAAATAGAAACATAAAATAAGATGGTAAAAATAAATTCAAATCATTTGTCATAAATCACAACAAATATAATGGATTTAATAGATTAAACTTATTTTATTAAAAGATCCAGAGTTTCAAGTTCATCTATATTCTGGTTATGAGACACATTTAAAACAAAACACAGAAAGTGTGATTTTAAAAAGGTGGTAGAAAATGAAGCATTATCATTAACATGATATAATTATTTGTTTAAACTATCTTCCTTTAAGAAAGCAAACTAGGAAATTAGCCTCCTGGTCTGAGGAAAGCAGCATGTCTAGGTAACAGAGAATACCACGCTAGATACTGGGATGACGTAAAACAGATTCAGACAGGCAGGTGGTACTATATGTTTTACAACTTCGTTTAGGATCTGAATGGTTCCCAAATGAAGAAAGTAACTGTTGCAGTAGCTTACTCTTCAAACTATCTTTGGGCCTTATTGACCTTTCAGGGGAAATTGTATTTATATATCTGCAGAGTTGCCATAGTCCCTGATTATAGATGTAGAATGACTGACTTTCCTCCAAGAATGCCCTTCTTGGTCAAGAGAATATCTGGGTTAGGAGACTAAAAGCTCTATTCTGAGGCCCGAGAATAATTCATTGATGCTAACTGGATGGCAACTTGCATCATGTCTTCCTTATTATCTATTGGACTACCAACACTTAAAAGAATAAAAGATAAGAATCTTCATAGTATTAATAGAAGGACATAGCAACTAAAATAAAATCTTTACTTCCATCATGTCTATTTGAGTTCCTCTGCAGCTGTAGGGTATTTGGAGTGGTACATTCAATGACAAATCCTATGTGCAGAATCACTTTCCTTGTGCTGGTTCCAGGGAAATTGAAGGGGACTCTTTTCTTCTTCTAGATAGAGAGTTTTAATAATCAGTTTCTTTGGATAGCAGAGAAACTCAATAAAAGAAAATATAATTTTTTACCTTCCAAAATAATTTATCTTATTTAAGGGCACAGGTTTTGTAGTCAGATGACCTGAGTTCAGATTCTGACTTTTCTACCTTACTAGCTGTATGAACTTAGATAAGTTACTTAATCTCTCTGTGCCTCAGTTTCATCATCTATAAAGTGGGAGTAGTAATAGTACTCGCATCATGAGATTATTTTGAGGAATAAATGAATTAATATAATGAAATTGCTTAGAATCCTACATGACATATAGTAAGCTACTATTATGATAATAAAATATTATTATAATCTTAGACTTAATGAGTACACAGCTATTTAATTTCAAAGTTCTATTACATATATTTAAATGCCATGTGAATATTAGCTATTTTAATAACAAATTATATTAATGTTTAATACACTGATGCTAACTATATATATATATATATATATACACACACACACACATATAGCTAAAATTGTAGTAAAAAGCCTCCTTTTTCTTTCGCTCCAGTACTTCTTAGTTGAGAGGACAGGATAAAGAGGTGGAGAATCGGTGAAGGGCACAAGGAGAGAGAAAGAATAGGACGAGATACTTTTGATTTCTGTAGAACAGAAGGAAGTCCAAGCAGATATGGTACAGAAATCCAGTAAAGCAATTATCTGCCAGAGGAAGACATGAGAAATGAGGATTAGGCTAGTGGCCTAATTCCACGTCGGAACAGTGACATTCTACAGAACCTCCAGAATCTGCTCAGAGTCTCCTCTTAGATACAATCAGAGCAGCAAAGTCACAAGTGAATGAGGTTCCTTTGAATACACAGACATGCTGCTGAGCAGGGAGGCCTAACCTTCAAAGCTGTCAAAAAGAGCCTCTTGACAGAGCTTCTTCTCAGAGCCCCTACATTTGGCCTTAGTCCCCAACTTGCTTCAAGGTTTTCACCACATCACTTCAGAGCTGGGGACCGATCCCCTGAGAGAGTGCTTTGCACACTGGCTCCGAGGTGTGTGCTCAGCCATCTGTAAGCCGGCCCCAAAGGCCTTGTTACCCAGTCAAGTGGTGTTGAAGCTGTCAACCCTCCTCCAGCACCACTCGTGGGCAGCACCACTAGTCTGATCAGCTACCAACTCATAAAAAATTTAGATGCAATTCACAGGACGCTGTTTTCTTGCCATATCTGAAAAACAAGCTCAGGTGTTCTTTTATATTTCCAAGGTTGATATTTTAACATACACACTAGAGAAACTAAAATGATTCAATCACCTTTTGAATGAGGACAAATATGTCAGTGGGTGTTCTGACTTCGGATATAAATTGCCCCAATGTGAATTGTCCTCTTTCCCAGGTGCTGTTGTTTTCAGGCTGATGTATCACGCTCCCAATGTTGTAGGTATTTTCTCATAGCAGTCTAACAGTGATAACATTTCTCTCCACTGGAATAGAATCTTGAATGCTTCTGAAGACTATATAACTGAGCATACTGAAATTTAAAGCACAGCAACAGCTTTATTTCAGACTTTTTGTGACTTACCCTGTGCCTTTAAGGAACCCTCAAAATAATTGAGAAGGGATGGGCCTGATCTAGAGCAGTGCTTCCCAAAGCATGTTCACGAAACACTAACTTTACGACATATTGTACATGCACACACACGCACGCACCCAAATTCCATAACAACTTTGGAGAGTCACACTGTTGCTTTAGTATATTAAAACTTTAGACTAGAAAAACTAGAAAAACTTTATTAAAGACCTGATCAGAGGAGCACATCTGGATCAGAAGATGTCAGGCTCAGAGGAGCTTCCTAAAGGCAAGCCCCAGATGCATTCACACAGAAAATGAACCATGTTCACTGAGAAGCAACTGGAAGATTTGAACATCTTGTTCAATAAGAATCCATATCCAAACCCCAGCCTTCAGAAAGAGATGGCCTCAAAAACTGACATACATCCAACAGTACTGCAGGTTCGGTTCAAGAACCACAGAGCAAAACTCAAGAAAGCAAAATGCAAGAATCAGCAAAAACAAGAAGCTCATCAGCAGCAGATACCAGAGGGTGGACACACAACCCAGATCCCCTAACAACGGCTATCCTGTAGCCCCCATTTATGCAGATCACCAAGCACCCTCATACCAACTTGGCTTATACTCCAATGTTAAGATCCCTACAGATGTCTTCCTTGGCCACAGAATAGTCCATTTTGGCTGCTGCCAAGATGCTGACATTGACTGCCTCTTATCCCATTTTGGAATCCCAGGTTGGTTCTCCATGCTTCAGTTCTAATGCTTTTGGCTATTCACTTATACAAAGTAGGGAGAGACACTAGACGTAAAAGGGCACATACAATGATTCACATTCAAGAGAATAATAGAGGTAGACAGACACAACAATATGAATTGATTTCAGAAACATTATGTGGCTCAAAAGAAAGATATAAACGGCTACATACTGTATTCATTCCATTTATGTGAATTCCTAGAGCAGGGAAAACTCATCTCTCGTGGTAAAAAGATTAGTGGCTGCCCATGTGGAAAGAATTAAATAGAGGCACAAAACAAATTTATTGGGGTGATGGAAATGTTTCATGTCTTAATTAGGGTGGGAGTTACCTTGAGGAATAAATTCATCAAAATCCTGAGAACTGTACATCTAAAACCTGTGCATTTTATTTTATCTAAATTTAACCTCAATAAAAAATATATAATGAGAAAAAAATGTATTAAAGAAAGCTGTTTAATTTTGTTTAGCTTGGCATTTCTCAAAACATATTTGACCAGGAAGCATACTATATCCATCAGCACAAATTTTTTGCAGAACATAGTAATCTATAGTCTACATGTGTAGTTCCAATGTAAAACAAAAATTTTGAAAATGTGAATGCTTTGCCCTTGGATTTTGGCTATTTAGGCCATAGAAATACTATAAATTATTTAATGGTTGGGTAAGGAAGTTGATTATGTCAAAGCAGCTGTACTTCAATTACTCTGTGGCTATTGCTCATTAAAACCCTGGGAGGAGAGCAAGCCATAAAGGTACTGAGGGCATAAATCAGATAGAGCAAGATGAATAGTTGTAACTTCAATTCTTGGCCAGTTCTACTTGGTGTATTAACAATTGCAAGTTTTCATGCTTACTGCTGATCCAAGCCAAGGATTTATGGTACTAAAAAGAGTATGAGGTCTATGTTGTAGTTTTCCAATACCATAATTATAACCACCACATTGCAATACCTCAGTATTCACTCATTGGTCATTAGGCTGAATTTGGATTTGTTTTCAATTTGTATCCCAACAGGAATGTCAGTTATAAGTACTTAGGAGTTAATTAAGTATACATCACAGCTGGCTTGAAAAATTTCAACTGGTCCATTTGCTAAAGAATAGAAAAGGGAAATGTAGCAGTATTAGTGTCAGCTCAGGTGTCTGTGGAGCCCTGTGTTTTGTTGACTTCTCTACATTGATGTTCTTGTACTCCCATTGATGGAAACAATTTTTTGCAACCAGAAGGTCAAAACTAGACTGCATATAAATATCGGTTTATGGTTTATATAGGCAGAGTGTAGCCAATTAACGTGCCAAGCATTCATCACAAGTGATTCATTTGATTTCCTTTGCTTCACATTTCCTGTCATAAATATGCTTTTATGTATTAATCATCTTTCTTCTCTGTTTCTAGGACTGTTGAAAAAACTAACTACTCTAAAAGTAGATGACAATCAACTTACACTGCTACCCAATACAATCGGAAAGTAAGTACCAACATTTCTTACCAGTCAGCCTCTCCAAAGCCAGAAATAAAAGGATGTATTGAGTTTTCTACTTGAAAACATTTTCTCCTAAAGATACCAATAATTTTGGTTATCTGTCAACTTATTTTTGACCATATTTTATTTATCTGTATCTATATATATTTAATTTTATATCTGAACATTGCATTGACATCCATATAATATCATGAGAAATATTTAACCACAAATCTTTCACAAGCAAAATGATTAACCAGACCTTCAATTATATTCTTGCTGATATTTTTCAGATATTATTAATTTGATGTTTTTGACAGAGTAGCCGCTCTAAATTCACTTGAATATTTCTGCAAAATCAAACCAATTTTTATAAAGCCCTGCAGTATGTACATCTACTATTATACTATTAGTAATACTTGATATTTATAGAAGCTTAATGTATGTATAGGAGCTTAATGTATTTATAGAAGTTAAAGAGAAAAGCATCTGCTTTAGCTAACATTTTTTAAAACTTCAAGATAAAAGTCCAACATTGCCTTCTAAGATGAAATATACACAATTTATTTGATAGCAATTTATTTCTAATTTTGTATTGCCATTGCTATTTGGTTTAGAGTTCTTTAAGAATATGTATCATCAATGTTTCCCTAAAACATTTTTCTTTACAATCTGTGTAAAGTGAGAAATCGATATAATCTGTCTTCATTCTAAAATTATGTAAGGCCAATTTTTCAGGGTCTTGTTCCATATCTCGGTGTGAAAAATTATATAAATTCTTAATTTAGCAAATTTGGGTATACTCAGGAGGGGAAAGTTTCATTTTTTTTTTTTTCTAAACAGCTTTGCTAGATATAACTGACATACAACAAACTCACATATTTAAAGTCCACTATTTGATAAGTTTGGGCATAGGTAAAAACCTTGAAGCCATTACCACTGCAATCAAGATGGGGAACATGTCCCTCATCTCTCCCCCATCCTCAACCCGCTTTCCCCCCAACTCCTGCCAAGTCAGCAAGTAACCACTGTTGGGCAAAGTTCCACTTTTAAAGAGTGGAACAATTCAACAAAATTCAACTTCAAATGTTCTGACTGTACAAAGTAGTAGAAGCTTAACCATACCATTTTTTATAATTTAATACCCACACCACACAGTATGTTTCTCTCTATAGCTACTTCCATTTTGTCCAGTATACAATAGAGAGAACTTTACTTCCTTTGGGGATACACAAAAGTAATTGCCTTTATCAGTCTGATGCTTTTTAAAAACTCTTGCTATCTAATTATATTCTCAGGCACTAATCTTTCTTCTTTAGGTCAATACTCAGGGGAAACTGAATTCAACTTCATTCATCCCTACTGAGGTCATGATTGGTATTTTGCCACTTATGTTGACATTTCTTATAAAAGTAATTACCCTAGCTCTTTGAAGATAAATTAAAGAGGTTTGATAACCTAAATATGGACATAGAAAAGTTACTTTTTCTATAGGAAGTGGAGCCCTGACTTTGGTTGTGCTGAGAACTAGATTTTGTCAATAGACTGGTGGTTTTCGGGCATTGCAGTCTGACTCTGTGCACACACTGTAACGTCAAGTCAGTCTTGGTTCTAACATTACCATCAGCATTTACTCATGTCCCTAGAAATCTTCCTGATAGTTGAATTATAAAAGTGGAGAAAGCTCAACTGTTCAAATAGTGACCCGATACAAGCTTTTTCACTACTGTGTTCCAAAGGAACAGATTTAGAAACATAGGTTGGCTGTCAACAGCATTCAGTTGCTCAGACAAAAAGACTTATTCCAGAAAAGCAGGGTGAGTGACCAGGAATTAGAGCATCTGTGAACCCTGAGAAGGCAGAGTAATGAGCCTTCTGTTAAAGCTGCTCATTGCTATTAAATTCTCAGATGCCACAAAGCCAGAAGAAATACTTATATCGGGTGACAGAGCTGGACAGGGTGGGGGCTTCACTGAAAGACCCAATAGAACTTAATGGAGATTCATGTGAGAGTGGGAGGAAATCACCACTTTGATTGACCATAATCAAGATCAGCCAATATCATAATGGAACTGTCCAGAAAGCCACTGAAGCATTAGTTGTGCAAACAGAGGCATCCACTCAAAATCAATAGGTACTAATAGCTTAGGTGTTCCCTGAGACTTCTGTCTCTGCCAGTTCTGAGCATCACCTATAATGGGATTGACAAGAGGGTGGCCAACATAATGACAGATGTGGAACTCTAATTCACAGGAGAAAAGGCAGAAGAAATTTGGGATGAACATCTTAGAGAAACATTTTCTAAAAATCACCTAAAGTAGGGATGTAACTACTTGAGGAATATAGTATCTGAAAGTCTGGGACCACAGACTTTCAGATACTATATTCTGGGACTTTCTCTCTACCCCCAAAACAGCTTCAGAGTAAGGAAGTATTTTCTGTTCCCACTCTACTTGCGTTCCTAGAACACAAATGTCTACACATCTTTGCTGTAGTGCTTTTCTGCTAAGTACTGGGAAAACATAGCCAGAATAGAACCAAAAATAATAATGTTGTATAGTTAAAAAATGTTATTGTAAACAGTTTATACAGGCCTGCCGATGGTGGTAGTACAGTCATGTGCCACATACCATTTCGGTCAATGATGAGCCACATATATGACAGTGGTCCTGTAAGATTTTTGTACTGTACTTTTACTATACCTTTTCCATGTTTAGATGTATTTAGATACACAAATACTTACCATTGTGTTACAATTGCCTCCAGTTTCAGTGCAGTAACACACTGCCCAGTTTTATGGCCTGGGAGCAACAGGCTATCATATAGCCTAGGTGTGTAGCAGGCTGCTGTACCATCTAGGTTTGTGTAAGTGGCCTCCACCATGTTCTCACAATGATGAAAGTGCCTGACAATATATTTCTCAGAAGGCAACATGTGACTATAATAACATCTATCATTCAATAATCCTATCACTCATCTTATTTACTAGGCTTCAGCCATACTGAGCTTTCTCCTGCACCTCTGATAGGCCAGGCTTTTTCCTGTCTCAGAGATTTCTTACTTGTTGTTTACCTTTACCAGAAATATTCTTTCTCCTCTCTTCATAAGACTGACTACTTCATGTCATGTAGGCCAACATTCTTAAACCTCAATGTGCACTCAAATTACCTGAGAACCTTGTTCAAAAGGCAGATTCTGATCCACTAGGTCTGGGATCCAAGGGGCCTGAGGTTCTGCATCTTTCACAAGCTTCTAGGTGATGTCAATAATGCAGGTTCACAACACTGTGAGTAACAGGCTCTAGGTCTAGATTTAAATATCTTCTCCACAGTGAAGGCTTCCCCCAATGCCCTTCCACCAGTTGACCACCAGAGAGTTTTCTCTGTCCCTGCTCCTGTTTTGTTTCCTTCATGACACTTTTTACAGTTTACACGCGTTTATTTTACAAACCATCTCATTCTTTTATTGTCAGGTAAATGCCACACTTCAATTAAGATAGCTTTTGTATCCCACCCCTAAAATTGTATAAAGTTTCTAAAAATTATAAACACTAGATCCTAATTTATCCTTGGTTTTGATTCCTATATAGTTTTAGATTAATCAGTGTTCTTCAGTAATACAATGAGACTATCAAACATTAATGATATTTGTAATGAGTATGCTTCAAATTTAAAACTCTTATGCCCTGACTTTTCCACTAAATGCCTTGACTCAGAGTGAAAAGACAAAGTGAAAAATGGGGAAATTATGCAAGTAAATATGGATGCTAGGTTAGTCATATACTTAGTTTTCTTTTCATTTTAATTTTTAAAAATTGACAATTCTCTTAAAAGTATGAAAAAAATTATCAAAGATAAATGAGTCTATTTAATTCAAAGGTTGATTACTGGGTTAGAGGTATAAAGGTTAAAAATTCCATCATAAAACCTCACTTATGTCCATTTTTAGTGCTATTATCTTCCCTTGATTCTTGTTTCAGGAAAAATACAAATGAAGTGTTGGAGGAATAGACTAATAAAAAAATAGGTTAAAAAAAGCACTAGTGGGTATATGGTAAATAAAACAATGTCACTCTTCTCACTAAAGATTTTTGTTTTGGAAAATATGGTTATTTTTTATAAAAATATGTTACATTAACATGTAATGGGTTTATTATTTAAGAACAAATGAATAAATAATTATTTTTCAAATTCCTGTTTTAATTTATAGTATGGTAGATACCAATAGATATAACCTATATAAGCAAAATTTCTCTGGGGCTATTAGTGATTTTTAAGAGTATGAAAGGGCCCTAAGACCAAAAAGTTTGAGAATTTTTGCTCTATATCATTCCACGGTTTGGATAACAAAATTATGATGACTATTATCTAACTTATGTTCTCACTTCAAGATAGCCATGTGTACACAAATGTTTTGTATTTACATGTATGGAAATAAAAAATAGACTAAAGTTTCACTATGTACCTTAAGCAATCTGTGTTAAAACTGAAAAGCAGTAATATTATGACTTTGCTTACTTTAGTGAACTCAAAGTTGCTGGTTCAAGGGCTAGAGATGAAATTTGATTATGATCCTGTTAAATGACACCCCAGGTCATATACAGAAAGTTTTTTATAAATTGTCAAATAACATATTTGTTATGAAATATTCTACCTTTAACTGGCATTGAAATTCTAAAAATGTTAAGACCAGCTACAGTGACCCAAAATATTCTTATTCTGCTCATGGAATATTTCAATACTTTAAATTATCTTTAAAACTGCTGAAAGAATTCATTTTTCAACATTTTTCACAGTTGAAATAGATTCCATGATTTTTGTGCCAAATGACTTGTAAAATTAATTGTCTTTATTGCTGAACCTTAATATGTGCCTAGGAGTTTCAGCAGCTCTAAGAGTTGAACGTCAAATAGAAATAATAATGAGTGATTTTTTTTGTACTCAGAGTGTTCTAGATACCATATTGTTGCTTTTTCTTACAAGCATTCTCTTAAAGTCCTCATTAGCACCATTTTATAAGTATTATCTCCCCATTAACAGATACAGAAACTGAGGCTGAGAGAAGTTACCAGATTTCAATGCCCAGCTGTTAATTGAACTATATATAGATGCCTCTCAATATATGTGATAGTCAAGTCACACATTTTGTAAGTGACTCTTCGTATTTAGTAATTTAATGGGCCCCATCATTCTAAATACAAAGGAACTTCCACAAGAAGAGAAGCCTGCTCTTTCTTAGCTTTGTAGTCTTGGATAAAAGCAAAGAAACCTTGGAAATCTGAATGTGTGTTTAAAAAGTCATTCCTTCATCAACCATGGTCTAGCAGGAAGACTGCTGGATTAGAAATCAGAAAATCTAAGTCCTTACGCAAAGTTAAATAAATCCCTTCTTTTCTAAGAGATTCAGACTCCTGAGGGGTAGTGTAGCTCTGACTTGCCCAAAGTCATTAATAGATATGACATCAAGACAAGTTTCATGAACACATAAGTTTGGGGAACTCTTGCATACAAGTTAGGGAAACGCTGCTAACTTGTTTATTTTTTTCCCCAGTTCTTATATCAGTCTCTTGTTTATCTTTTGTATTATCATTTAACTTTTTGGTTATTTTACCATGTCTTTCCAACTATAACAAAGGCTCCTTGAGGGCTGGGACCATCCCTTGAACATTTCTAATCTCCTTCATTGCACCTAGGAGGTATGGCCCAGGGGAATGGTTTCAAGCCTTGGAACTAGACTTCAGTTTCAATCCTGGCTTCTCCACCCATTAACTAACTGCCCTTGGGCAAGTCACTTCATATCTCAGAGCCATAGTTTTCCCATCTGTAAAATGGAAATAATAATACTTGTCTGAGGTTGTTGTGAGACTTAGTGCTAAATAGCCTTCAATAAATTATAACAGTTATTAAGAGTAAAAATCAAAAAGACATTTATTTAGTGGCCACTGCTTATGTTCATCCATGTGTGGATCCAGTGATATAACATGACTAAAACGTCTAATTCTTAAAAATAAAAATGTTTTATACTTATTTGCAAATGTGATAATAATACTGTATCTTAGTCTGCTGAGGCTACCATAACAAAATATCAAACTGGGTGACAAGATGGAAGTTTATTTTTGTTCTGGAGGCCGGGGAGGGAGTCCAAGACCAAGGCACCAGCAAGGTAGGTTCTATTCTGAGGCCTCTTTTCTTGGCTTGTAGGCAGCTACCATGTTGCTGTCTATTCTCATGACCTCTTCTTTGCACATGGGGAGAGTGAGAGAGAGTGAGATTTCTGGTGTCTCTTCTTACTACACTAATCCCATCATGAAGGCCCCACCCTTCTGACTTTATCCAACCCTAATTACCTCTCAAAGGCCCCATTTCCAAATACCATCACATTGGGAGTTAACAGTTCCAACATATGAATTTTTGAGGGGGGAAAACATAAAAACATTCCATCCATAACATACAAATTTTAAACTTATAACGTCTACTCTTAGGAAATGAGGTATTTGAAATTGTTTCCATGCTTTTTGGCAGAGTCCTCAAGAATAAACTGTTTACAATCATGGTATTTGATTGTCAAGTCAGAGGACTTTAGAGCAATTTAAAACACAAAATTAAAAAAATTTAATCTATTTCCCAAAGTGATAGAGGTATCCACACATAGACACACACACACACACACACACACACACACACAGTTATGGAGAAAAGTACAAAGAAATTTGATAAAGAAATTATCAAATGGAATTTCATTGATGTTTATATAAGATTTCAGTTGAAGTACAAAACCAGCAATCATACTCATTTAAGAGCCACCCTCCTTCACTGTCTAATTCCTCCTCCACTCCCTGGCCCAGAATTTTAAGATTGTGACCATTTATGGGTTGTGCACAAATATTAATTATAGTGCTTACTCCAGTATATGTGATTGTTTCATAAAATAAAATCATTTTAACAAGGAAGTATTACAGGATAACTTTTACATGTTTCAGAAACAGAATTTTCAAGATTTGGTTTTTTTAGGGTACTCTGTACCTCATAACAGATCACTTTAATGGAGTGCCATATCTGTACCAGGGGGTTAGCTTATACTTAATTCTTATTGAAACTCTATATGTTAGATATTATCAGCCAATTTTATAGATGAGAAAACAGGGGTTAATAGTAGATAAAGGACACCTAGCTATTAAATGGTCACAGTAGAATTGGAGCCCAAGCCTGTCTGAATATTTTCCACTGAATTATATTACTCCTGCTGAGAATTAAAAATTAAGAAGATGAAATTTAAAACCATTTATTTTTGTGCTTATTAGAATCTACATTAATAGGAGATTTAATGATATCTTGTGGTCATAAATGATATTAAAGTGACATTATAGATTATTTATGTAACATATTCACAATCCTTCTTCACTATTAGCTAGATAATTGAGAGTTAATGGTATAATTATAACTTCCCAACCAAGAGCAACTCAGGAAGACCAAACTAGAAAACAGTATAGAGAATACTGTTATAAAATGAGGTCAGTACTGTCTGTCCTTTGATTTCAAACATTGTTTTTCCCAGTAGAGTCATCATTCTGATACCTATGTGACCTCAGTACAATTCTTATAATGTTTCTGTGTATTTTAACTATTATTGACATGTCTGTTGTATGTGTCTAAATGTTACTCTTGAAAAATTTGGAAGAGTTATTTAAAGGCTTGAAACTCAACGTTGGTCCCTGGACAAGCAGCATCTAATTATCTAGGAGCTGGTTACAAAGGCAAGGTCTGGGCTTTGCAGCCCTGCCCCAAACAGCTGAATCAGAATCTGCATTTTAGCAAGTTCTCCTGGGGACTGGTATGCACGCTGAAGTTTGGGAAACAGTGTTTTAAAGTATTTTACACTTTCTTTGCAACTTGTTTTTACTTTCAATATGTACAATTACAGAGATAAAACTTCATAAAAAAATAAAACGATTTAGAAACAAATTTAACCAGGTTCACTAATAATAAGAGAAAAAATTTACCGAGCATGTATTTTATGACAGGTATTGTGCTAAGCTTTTTACCTACATTTCATGAAATAGTCAGAGCAACTGCATGAGGCAGGAATTATTAGTATCCTCGTTACAAACATAAAGAATCTGGGGCTTAGAGAGAAGTTATATGACTTGTCTATATAAAAGAAAATTTTTTCACAGTAAGCAGCACTTTCCTAAGAGCTGTTATTCAAAATTGAATGCTGTTTTTCACCGCAACTGGTTCTAACCTGCTGAACCTGTTAAGGTGAGGAACCTTGAGTGACCCTGCTCAGTCAGGCTGGTCCTGATTGCATTCGGGTTTTTTCCCTGACCCATGCATAATGGTACTGGATTTGCCTAACTGGACACAGAATTGGGAACTCATTCCACCCTTTCCATAATGCAGACCATCCTCAAGGCACCAAAAATCTGAGTCACTATGTAAAATTTTAAATGCTTAGATAATGAAATGCTTTTTAAAATACCACACAAAACACATCTGCAGGCAGAAATGAGACCTGTCCATGGCCTCTGCTGCAGATGCTAAGCTGAGAGGCAGGAGAATATAGTGAAGCCCTGGGGTCTGCACCGAGTTCCAGCTTTGCTACTTTGTCTGGCCTTGAGCAGGTTATGTAGCCTCTTTAAGCCTCATTTTCCTTATCTGTAAAATGAGCTTTAAAATGGTAGGTATCTTAAAGAGTTTTTATAAAGAAGAGATTATTTTTTTTCCTTTAATCCCTAAAATCCTTAGTAAAATACCTAGCATTTCATCACTGTTTTTGTTTTTATTGTTTTTCCCCTCAATCCTCCCTTGGACCTGCCCTCTCCACCCTTCTACCTCCTCACGGATATACATTCTGAACATCTGGCTACAAAGGACACCAAAATTGTAAACAAACAAAAAATCCTTCTGTCATTCTCAGTGGCTAAGTGACAGGTGAATTTAGAAAGGGAAAAAGTAAACTATAATTATTTTACCAAGTTAAACCACTTATTTGATGGGAAAAATATGACTGACTGATAATTTATATAATATGCTATTACCACATGAATAACTTTCGTTTAGTGAATTTTGGATATGGGGATTTTTTGAAAAATTTGTTTGCCATCTCACCTTTTAAAATGTCTAACTAATGTATTTAACTTTTCAGTTTATCTTTATTAGAAGAATTTGACTGTAGCTGTAATGAACTGGAGTCGCTGCCTTCTACTATTGGCTACCTTCATAGTCTTCGTACATTAGCAGTCGATGAGAATTTCCTTCCAGAATTACCCAGAGAAGTGAGGAATAAACTTGTTTTCTACTAATTAACTTTTTAAAAAATTATTATGAGTACATAAGAGTTGTATATCTGTATAAGGTACATGTGATGTTTTGATACAGGCTTACAATGTGAGTTAATCAAATCAGAATAATTGGAGTATCCAACACCTCAGGCATTTATCATTTCTTTGTGTTAGGGACATTCTAATTCCACTCTTTTAGTTATTTTAAAGTATACCCTAACTTATTGTTGATTATAGTCACTTTGTTGTGCTATCTTTTAATGAATCTGTTTTGAAATATAATCTTAACAGGTGCAATAGCAGTGTAGATTCATGAGTTGAACTGTGAATATATATAGGAATTATCTGCATATGTATTTGTTAATCATTCTATTTTAAATGACAAGTGACAAGTTCTCATATTTGATCCAGAAAATGTATTTGACTTAAACACTGCATGCAAAGAAAAGTAATAAAATATTGTAAGCTAATCAATGCTAAGGAATACCATTTTAAATCATTTAATTTATATATTTTTCTTTTAAGAACAGTTGTAAATAACATTTTGGGGTAATTAGATTTCTATTTTTGAGGCAAGCTTTTTTTAATGTGCATATCTTTATTAAGGTATCATATGGCATTACAATATTATTTTAACTTCAGGATCCACCAAGAGATTCTGTTAATTTTATCTCTAAATGGGATTTTATTTGCTAATGTCAAGAAAAAAGTATGAAGTATATTTTCAATTTAACATTGTCTACTAAACACTTTCATAATGATGGAAGAATAATCAATACATCATTATTTTAGAGCCAAAAGTTATAAATAAAAATGACAAATACCACCGTAATGTGCAATAAAACTGTGCCAAGAAAATGTCAATAATATTTTCTTTTTTGAGTACATATGATCTTCCATTATAAACACAGATATATTAGTATTCATTTGATAAACAAAATTGTGATTTATGAAAACAATGATGTTAATAACTATTTTAATAATAAAATAACAAAGAAAATTTATTTTTACTATGTAAAACAATATTAGGTATAAATTGCCTTAACATTTAAAAGAATATTATAATATATACATGTATTCTAAAAACCAAGATTATAAAAAACCAAAACATATCCTAAGAGAAAGTTAAAAGTGATAAGGAAATCTGTCACTTAACTAAATTGCTTTATAAATTAGAAAAACTAATGTAAAAATAGTATTACACTGTGATTCTTTACTTATTTTCTTTTGTTACCTATAGATTGGAAGTTGTAAGAATGTAACAGTTATGTCTCTACGCTCCAATAAACTGGAATTTCTTCCTGAAGAAATTGGACAGATGCAGAAACTAAGAGTCTTAAATTTGAGTGACAACAGGTATCTTTGCACATTTCACAAACACATTAGTTATTTACTGAAAGAAAATTATGAGGTTTTTATCTATAATATTGAACATATTTGCTGTCTTATGAAGTATATAGAAAGCAAATATCTATATTTTATTTAGGAAATGGCAGAAGCTAAATTATTTTTTAAACCAAGTATTTTTAAATTGTGTTCATTTGATTAAATTAAAATCATATATTATGTCATATATTAAAATTATATAAATATAAATCAACCAAATTTACATCCCCAAACTCTCTCATATGCAGAAAGCATAATAATATGAGGACATGGAAAATAATTATAATAAAAATATATTACATATATTAATAAAAATATATATGTGTATGTATGCACACATATGTTTTCATGGTTACATTTCCATCGCCAGCAAATTAACTGGGCAACATGTGCATTTTCAACTCCACCAGAGTACTGATGAGAATATTGCTAGTAAGTTAATGCTCAAACTTCTTAAAGTTTGAACATTATGGTAAGGACAATGAAAGGACTATTTAGTCATATTCAGAGAACTAAGAACAAAGAAAGTATACGTACTCCTCTTCTAACGAAGGTGTTATACTGGTAGATGAGTAAAAAGAAAAAGGAAACTTTTCAATTCATCTTTGCTTCAATCTTCTTTATAAAAGTTAATTACTCTCAAAAAAAGAATAAAAATAAATATTGACTCGACAGTACTGCTAAGTAGATAAAGTAATTATAGAATACAATGCACAAACTCTATGTTTTCAATAAGTTTCAGTCAGACAAGTGATAATATGAGGAACAAGAAACCCTGCAATGAAACAGTCAAAGATGAGCTTTTACGGAACAATAAGATGCTCAGATTATGAAAGTTTCAGGATAAACATGGGAGTTCTCATTTGTTTCTTAGTTTATTTGTGAAAAAAATAATGTGAATTTCAAAAAATAGAACATTTTTAAAAGGTTTGGAATTTTATTTATAAAATCAGAATGATAAGGAAGCACCAAAGCTTTAGGCATTGAGAGTAAGTCTTTTAAACCAACCTTGTTTCCTTTCTGACTGGGTTAACAGACTGAAAATGAGGAAAATGCATTGACTGTTGTCTCTGACTTTCATCAAGACATTTTTGTTAGTCACTAATTATATTTTTATAAATAAGATTAGGAAATATGGTCATGGAGATATCACAGAAAGATGGATTCCTATTGGATTCAATTACAAGTCCCCAGTGAAACTGTTACCTGGGAGAGGGTTTTTATGATGAGCTACAGAAGACTTTCCTAAATTCTTGGTCTGCTTTAATTTTATTCATTAATAATATGCACAATTATGTAGAAAATATATTTATCAAATATTACAAATGACCCATAGTTAGAAGTTCTATCAATACTTAGGAGTTACTTATTCAACAATGCTGCAGACGTTGAGTACCTTCCATGGGCCAGACATGCTGCTAGGTCCTAGGGCAAAATGTAAGAATAAGACATTGAGGAGCTCACAATACCAGAGATTTAAAATGCTTCATCAGGCCAGAAATACAAGCTTAAGTTATGTCCTAGTAGAGTGACTGGAACATGCTATGGAACCAAATTAATATTTTTAGGTTAACAAATCAATCAGTGAACCAACTAGAGGTAAAAGTCAATATTCAGCTAAAGCTGAGACCAAAATTAAATATTGCCATCAGAGAATGAACTGCTTGGAGAAAAGATTAAATAAGAAATATTATCCAAAAGTAATGATTATAACAATTTAATATTTAAAATGTGATAGATTTTTAAAGTTTGACATTATAGTTAGGAACAATGATTCCTCTGCCCTGTCAGCTACAAGATTGCTCCTGTGGCCACTGTAGTGCACATTTGTGATACTAAATAGAGGCTCACTTTCCACAAAAGAGCAAGAAAAAATGAGGGAAACTTATCCTTCCCTAGCAGTTTCTTTCTTCATATTCTACCATTGCGAATGGATTGATAATGACATCATGGACATGGTCGTACATGACTCTGGAGAGTTTTCCCCTCATGTAATTTTAATGCAGCAGAATTAACATTCTGCTTTTAATTTGTCCCCATATGAGGTGAAAAATTTCCCCAATAAGACCTTACTTCGTAATTTCTAGCTTAAGTGAATTTCAAATTAGAAACAACATTTTGGGGTAATTTGGGTTAAAGTTATGAATGATAGTATAACAAATAATTCTATTAAAAATTGTGATATAATTTAATATCTGTTATTCTTTGTAGTCTTATGTTTCACAAATATTTATTATCACAGAAAGTTAATTATATTCATCCTAAAGTTATCTAATGCCCAATCTTTTTGTATTGGTTGTCAATCTCTTTTCATATTTATTAAATTATTTGAAAGTCTAACTGGTTTTGCATTTAAATTAACTGCTTCCACAATACTTATTAAATATTGTAATTTTATTCCATTATCAAAATAAATGTATTCCTCAATTGGTTAATAGAATTACAACACATTAAAGACTTGAAATTTTTATTCCAAATTATATCTACAATGTTTACCTGTATTCAAAAGTGAACATCCAGAAGTTAGCAATAAATCTCATCGGCATGCCTTGTTTGCACTGCTCACTTTGCTCATGAGCTGTGATAGTAACTTATGTGTTCACAATTTGTTGATCGTGCACAATTTCAGGGATTCAGATAATATGTTAAAGTAGGTATTTGGCAGGTTGGCCTTCCAAAGGCTGAAGCCAAAGCTAAATACATAATTTGGATTGAATACCAAGGCTGATGTCAAACTTCACATATCTTGAAAGGGCTGTTTCTAAAGATTTCCTCTTTCAACATTTACTACACGATATACAAAGGGTGCAAGAACAAAAGAACACACTTTCTGAAAGGCAACATAACATTGGGGGCTGTAAATTTCTTTAGTAGTAAGACAGATATGTCCCCTTGCCCTCGTGGAGTCCTCCAGACTAAGAAAATAATCACAAAAATAAATATATCATTAAAAACTGTAATATATTCCGGAAGGAAAATACAAGGTGCTTTGATACTAGACCGAGGAAAGTAATTTAAATAAAGAGTCAAGGAAAGCCTTTTTGCAAAAATGGCATTTAGGCTGAGAATGAAACGATATGTGGGGTTTATTCAAGTGCAGTAAAGTGAAGTAAGGGAGAAAGGGTATCCCAGCGGAAAGGGGAGGCTGACAGAGAACCAGTGATGCTGATGAGGTAGGAATAGAGTTTCAGAAGAAACTTCTGGAGGAGTTTTTAGGAAACTTTTAAGCTTTAACAATGCATGTTAATAATTTTACAATGGGAAGTATTTGAAGGGTTGCTAATAGAAGGTTTTTCATTTTTTAAATATTGTTCAGGCTGCTCAAGGGAGAAAGGATTGTAGAGAAGAATGAAATCAACAAGTTAGAGTATTTTAAGTAATTCTTCTTAGAAATGAACCTTATCCATCTTCACCCATGCTATTACAATTTTCTTATTTTTGCAGATTGAAGAATTTACCATTCTCATTTACCAAACTTAAAGAGCTTGCAGCTTTATGGCTTTCTGACAATCAGGTAAAAACTTTTATTACCTGATTTACTTTGTTTATTAAGATGAACTGTAATTGAAACTTTGAATTACTAACTTATTTCTAATAGATAACTTTGACAATCACTACAAAATGTAGGTTCTTTATTCTCTAGAGGAGAGATTTTTGTAGAGATAGCAATTCAGACATTGCTATATACAAAACAGTACTATAATCCCTATCTTCCTTAAATATGTCTATTTAACATCTACTTGACTATCAAAGATCTAGTACACAAAATGATCATTTTATAGCCTTTTGGCTCTAGGTGGTACACGTATGTCCTTAGAGGATGTAATTTAATTATATCTCTGAAGGTAAAGAAAAAGAAACCATTTACCACAATCCCCACAAGAGGGAATTATCTTCTGTTCCTTTTTCTTCTCATGCTTTTAATTATAATCAACTTAATTCAAAAGCTTTATTCAAGAAATTTGCAACTACTAGTATTTTCTGTAAAATTTTTTGATATGATTCTTTATACTCTGGAAATGGATTATAACTGAGTTAGCAATTGAGTGTTAATGAATAATTTTATTAACTGGAAAATAACAAGAAACAATTGAAGATATCTGATTTGCCACCAGAAAAACTGGCGATAGACAATTTTGATATAGTTTATTAGTCCTCTTTTTTCATGTGATCCTAAAACTTTGAAGCACCTATTCTAAAATATGAATGGCCAAATGAAAACAATCCATCTTGAATTCAGTTTATCATTATTTTTTAAGCATAAAATAGCATTATCAGTAAATGAATTCTTCATACTTCTAGCTATTGGTCTACTTTTGTGAAAAATTAAAAATAACCTCTACAAAATATAAAATGTAAATGTAAGAATAATGTTTGCATTCCTGTAGTCATTAGAGCTTTTGCTTCCATCTACTGAGTAAAAAATTAGATTTTCATTCAAATTCAAATCTTATCAATAAACTATAGATTTTTCAAGGCATTAATATATTGTTATAAATAAATCATTTCTGGAATTAATGTGAACTGTGTTAATGGAACAGTCTATTCTACAATCTTGCATTATGAAAAAACACCCCCTAATATCATGATTTATTATTCTTGTGGGAGAATGAACAGAACAGTGATTGTATCATTTAACTTTTGTTTGGAACACTAATTTAATGTGTTTCTGACTGAGTTTCATGAGACAAACTGGTATCCCAAATCCCCTTTGTGCTTTACTCCTATTAATAAATGTCATGAAATAAGCATATTTTAGTGTGATATATTTCCAATATATTTCTGGCATATAATATCAGAGTTCTAAAAAAACTTTCAAAAATAGTATTTCTGAAATCAAATTGATAAAAGAGAATGAAATATGACTATAAGTAAATATATTGTAACATATCAGATACAAGTACAGTTGCTTATCTGTAATATGGATCCTATCTTTGATTATAAAAATATCTCTTAGAAGGCTGGGCACAGTGGCTCACACCTGTAATCCCAGCACTTGGGTAGGCTGAGGCAGGAGGATCACTTGAGACCAGGAGTTCAAGATCAGCCTGAGCACCATAGCAAAACCCCGACTCTACAAAAAATACAAAACAGCCGGGCATGCTGGCACACACCTGTAATCCCAGCTACTCAGGAGGCTGAGGCTTGAGCCTGGGAGTTTGAGATTGCAGTGAGCTGTGATGATGCCACTGCACTCTAGTCCAGACAGCAGAGCGAGACCTTGTCTCAAAATATATATATATATATATATATATATGTATATTAGAAATAAATGAATGC
The DNA here is from genome assembly GCF_041146395.1 of Eulemur rufifrons. Taxonomy (NCBI): domain Eukaryota; kingdom Metazoa; phylum Chordata; class Mammalia; order Primates; family Lemuridae; genus Eulemur; species Eulemur rufifrons. The sequence continues at coordinate 53,608,128 of NC_090990.1, forward strand.
TTTTTAGCCTAATTAAATCCATGGATGATCTTATGTAGCATGAATTTACTAGTGAATTGCATTTGTCTTTCTAGGGCAACAGTTCATGAAAATGAATAGGCACATAGCACTATATCAAAAGCTTACTTAGTTGAAACAATTTAACACATTTTGGTCTCTTCAGGATTAAAACTGACATTGTTCAGTTGAATAGGTTTTGGTAAGTTTTGTAGAAGAGTATATTGAAGAAGAAGAAAACTTCATTATGAAAATCTTAGAATTTGAAAATATTCCTCAGCAATAGTCTTATTTCATGTTATACTTTTATTTATTTCTTTTTTTTTTTTCACTTTTCTTTCCATTGTTCATTCATCTGTGTGAGGCCAGACTATTGACTGTTATCTTATATAAAGTAAATATTCTTCATATTTGCAATTTTATTAATCTAATTTATGTGTTCTTTGCTTCCAGTCCAAAGCCCTTATCCCTTTACAAACTGAAGCCCATCCAGAAACAAAGCAAAGAGTATTGACTAACTACATGTTTCCCCAGCAACCTCGTGGTGATGAAGGTAAATTGTCAGAAGAAATTTCTTCTCTACTTATAATGATAATGGATAGAAAAGACTAATTTTATTCTGATCTCTGGCCAGGAGTACAAGCTCATGGACAAGCCTGTAAAGATAATTACACGATACACAAATATCATTTGGGGATTTGCTCTAAGCATAAGTCTTATTTTGTATGCCAAAATATTTCAAGTAAAATTCCAAAACAAAATTTTTCCTCTTTGTATCTTCTAGGAAAATAATGTTGCCCTTTAGGAGCAACTCCTCTTTGTGGATTGCAAGTCACAGGACTTGTTAACCATATGTGGGACCCAGCTAACCGAAACAAGCTAAGAGCAGTCAGATCCAAGGAGGATTCAATGAGCTGCTTCATTTTCTGTATTCACTTATTGCTTGAACACAATTTAAACATTTAGCCCAGTGACTTCAGGACTCAAATTATAGTTGACTCATGTTCTCAGTCAACTATAAAAAGATGGCTTGCAAATAATGACCATTCTTTTTTTTTTTCAAGCTGAGTTTCCCTAAACTATTTCAGCAACTAAAACCTTTTTGAATAATTAAATCTTCTATCCCATGATCACATTATTCATAAAAATTTTAAAAGAAATTTGCCGTTTACTATTAATATTTGAAACTTGGAAAAGGCTCCTTACTTCAAGCCACCACTGGTCGACATGTACATTTTCTACAGTTGTAGAGTAACAGTAATTCTTAGAAGAGTAAACCGCTTTCATCCAGCCATGGATAAAATCCGCCCCATCTGCTTGAATGAGAACAACTTGTAAAAGAAACCATTTTCTTACGTATTTTTTATTTTTAAGGATAATTATAATAAATGGCTTTAGTCTTTGACTTCCAAATGTAAGCGAACCATTTAGAGTTATTTTAGAATATTTTCTTCAAATTTTGACTTATAGAAGTAGAAAAAGGAAAAATTATTTTGCTATGTATTTTTTAGACCTTAATAAAGTTGATCGCTTGAATTTATGAAAGAAAACCCACCATGTTTACATATCATATAAGAAAAGTCTTAAGTAAAGATTATGTTTTATTCATGTAGCTTCACTTACATTTTCATTTTAGTAGCCCTAGAGTATCAAAATATTTAATTTTAAAAGGATGTGGGGAAAAATGAAAAGTGTTTCATATTCACTGGTCATTTCTGAGATCTAGACTTACAGATAAAATCCATAATTTGTCCCAGGGTGTGAGGTAAGCTTACTTAGGTAAGGTGCAATGTTAAGGAATTAGCCTAGGTGGGGTTTATTTTTTTCCTTTGAGGAAAGAAAAGTTGGTAATTGAAAAGTTTTCTTGAACTTCAAGTAAATCACCCTTTGGTTTTTCAGGCAGGAGGGTAATAAATTTTCAGAATCCCTTCAACAAACAAAGAAATATATGATAAGGCCTCCTTTGTTAAGGAATTTAGCCTAAACTAAGTAGTACTTTTATTGCATTTTAAGGTGATCTTTGCAATAATAATGCAAAGAAGATATTATCATTAGCCAACATTTTCATGTAAATTAAGGATTTATAAAACATTTTCCCTGTTAGAGACACATTTAAGCTAATTGAAACCTTAATGTTAAAGACTAAATTTTCCTCATTCTCTACCATAAAAACAAGGATCTCTCCTTCATTGCCCCACCCCACACATACCCAAAAAAGTTTCAATCTTAGATACTTTACTGCAAAATCAATGTTATGCAGTAAGCTATAATTGTGCCACTCCACTCCAGCCTGGGCGATAGAGCAAGACCTTGTCTAGAAGGAAAGAAAAAGGAAAAAAGAAGAGAGAGAGAGGGAAGGAAGGGAGGGAGGGAGGGAGGGACTGACTTTGGGAGGCTGAGGTGGGAGAATCACTTGAGGTCAGGAATTTGAGACCAGCCTAAGCAAGAGTGAGACCCCATCTCTACAAAAAATATAAAAATTAGCCAGGTGCCATGGCACACACCTGTAGTCCCAGCTACTCAGGAGGCTGAGGCAGGAGGATTGCTTGAGCCCAGGAGTTTGAGGTTGCAGTAAGCTATGATGATGCCGCTGTACTCTAGCTGGGGCGACAGAACCAGGGTGACAGATGAGAGACTCTGTCTAAAAAAAGAGAAAAAGAAAGAGAAAAAGAAATCCTGATAGGGTTTTGTGGGTACAAATACAGGCTCTATTCAGACATGGAATAGAATTCTGCCATTAGCTACAGAGAAGCTGCATAACTTTGAGCAAGTCTCTTAAAATTCAGTTATGCTTTGCTCATTAATAAAATAAGCATAACATTAATAGTACCATTATGCTGTTATGAGGCTTCAAAGAGATAATGCTTTAAAGTGCTCAGTCCAGCTCTCTCTGTTGTTATCCTATGGAGAACCCATTCCCTACACTAGGAAATTTCCCAATCCCAATATGTAACTAATGTATACTTAGGAAAGCTGAATTTGAGTTAAGATGTCAAAAGACAATGTAATAAATACCAAGAGAATTTTATTCCTTCTTTCCTCTTTCTTTCTTTCTTCCTTCCTTTCTTTTATTTGCTTCTTTCTTTTTTCTTATTTTTGTATTCTTTTGTAGTATCTATCATTTTTTGCATAGTATATTAAGTTCTAATAGTAACACTCTATGTTAAAAAAAAAATCAATAATGCTTTTGGAATTTGACTGTAGATTTCCAGTCGGACAGTGACAGCTTTAATCCTACACTGTGGGAAGAGCAGAGACAACAACGCATGACTGTTGCCTTTGAATTTGAAGACAAAAAAGATGATGATGAAAGTGCTGGGAAAGTTAAGGTGAACCTTTTAGTTTTTGTTGCTTCTTTCTCCTCTATATTCTTTTTGTTTGTCCGTTGTTATTATTCAAATAGATTTGGGAACAAATTAAGTGACCACTGCCAGAAGGTCACATACATCTTCCAGTCGCATGGTGGTACCTTTCATTACAGCAGCCTGGTAGTTCTAGAAGCACTGGTGTGCTTCGGAATGAGACTATGTCCCAAACCTGAATGAGCAAATTTGATAAGCCACCCCATCCTACAGAATGAGAGAGATTCAAGCTGAGAGGAAGTAAAAATAAATAAAAATCTGGGTGATGGACCTCCCATAAGCAGCTTAGTCCATCTTTGACACGCTGCAATGGTTTTCTTTTAATCACTGAACAAGGCATCATGCACACTGTATAAGTCCAAAGTACACATTTATGGAAGGGTCAATTGATTAATATGTTACATTGGCATTAAAATCACTGAAAGGTTCTGTGTCCCTGGGATATTTGAGAAGAATTTATGTGCTTCCTTAAATGTGAGGAAAAATTTTAAAGGAGATGAGTGCCTAATGGCAGGTGATGTTCCTTAGGGAAAATAACTTAAATATTTTTTACCTCAAAGCATATTTTTATTTTATTTTTATAGCTTTAAGGGGTACAAGTGCAGTTCTGTTACATGGGTATATTTTGCAGTAGTGAAGTCTGGGCTTTTGATGGACCTAATACCTGAATAGGGTATATTGTATCCAATAGTTGATTTTTCATCCCCTATCTACCCTCCCGGCCTCCCACTTTTTGGAATCTCCAATGTCTATTATTCCACTCTATATGGCCATGCATACCCATGGTTTAGCTTCCACTTATAAGTGAGAATATCTAATCATATTTTTAAAAATCCTTTATTGGGACTAATTTAAGTCAAGTAATAAGACTGAATTTTAAAATTTCTGTTTCATGTTATCATCATGGCAACATCTTGAATCTCTCATTTAGTTTTTATAATTTTATCTGTGCACTTTTTCCATCATGGATACTAACAGCTCTCACTCTTAGTGACTAATTATCTGAATAATTATATTTACATCCTATTAATAAATCTATATTGTGTGATGTGTTCTCTTCTCCATCCTCTCCTTCCCACATTTTCTAAACTTAAGCCAATACAGTATAGAACCTTACTAGAATTAGACAAGGTAATTGAGCCCTTACTGACAAGACCTACCTATATCATTATGGAGAACCCAAAATGGATTCCCAAATCCAGATTAAAAATTTTGTTAAAGATTTGGGTTTTTAGGCCGGGCGCGGTGGCTCACGCCTGTAATCCTAGCACTCTGGGAGGCCGAGGCGGGTGGATTGCTCAAGGTCAGGAGTTCGATACCAGCCTGAGCGAGACCCCGTCTCTACTAAAAATAGAAAGACATTATATGGACAACTAAAAATCTATATAGAAAAAATTAGCCGGGCATGGTGGCGCATGCCTGTAGTCCCAGCTACTCGGGAGGCTGAGGCAGTAGGATCGCTTAAGCCGAGGAGTCTGAGGTTGCTGTGAGCTAAGCTGACGCCACGGCACTCACTCTAGCCTGGGCAACAAAGTGAGACTCTGTCTCAACAAAAAAAAAAAAAAAAAAAAGATTTGGGTTTTTAAAAAATGTTTCTGGATGGTTGGTTAGTGACATCTAACCACCAAAGAGACATTTTTTTAACTTGTGAATTCCTGGAAAAAATAATGCTAAACTAAAAGTAAAAAAAACAAACCACTAGAACATTTCAGTTCTTCTTTTAAGGATTTCATATGTTAAATCCAGAACCAATGGATGATGCATTCTATGAGGTCCACCCTATGCTGGACCTCTGATTCATTTTTATATTTCACTGAACTGTCAAAAACTGCATGCTTCTTCCTAAATATCTATATTCAAAGGATCCAAGAAGAAAAGAGTGCATTTAATATACTCTGGTATATGTGTCAATGAAAACATAAAATATAGTAAATACAAACTATTATTTAGAAGCCCTGTTTGTGTGTTATATGATCAGGTTTTTTATAATCAGAGTAGGTTCATTATACTTTAGAATTTTTTTTCTTTATGTTTATTTACATTTGGTTTATTTATATATTGGTAAACAACGTATGTTTCCAAAATCTCAAACTACTTTGACTAATTTGAATATTTCCAATGCCGTTGGCTATTGGACAAATTAGAGCACAAACAAACTTCTAAATAAATCATCATGGATGTATGATGAATGGAATTACTGTAATTTTACACTAAATTAATCATACTTTTCTGGTTCATTACATGTACATTCAATTTAGCACCATTTTACCTTTAATTTACATGAAATTTAAAAAGGAACCATTGACCTATGCTATCAACTTTCAAATGAACTAGAGTATAATGCCCTACTTATAGTGTGTATAGTGTAGTATGAATGCTGCATTGTGTGGAGAAATTGTGACACTTTCATATGATATTGGTACTGTTTTATTACATGGATTTAAAGCTAATTTTATGATGGTTATTTTAAATGCATTACCCAGAGTGAAAGAAAAAAAATTGAGAGTAGAAAAATGATAAAGTGAAAGTATTGCTACAGTGCTCCTCTTTCTCCCAGAAAATGGAGATTCCTTCTCCCACAGGATCTCTCCTGCCAAGCCCCCTGGGAAAGGGGCCAGCGTGGGATTACTCTCCAACCTGCCAGACTGTCTGGCGATTGCTGCACACCATGGGCCAGGTGTGATCAGCAGATCCAAGATATGCCCGTCCCCCAGAATGACCCACAGCTGGCATGGGGTTGTATAACTGGCCTCCAGCAGGAAAGGAGCATGTGTACTCCATTGCCAGTTGCAGCACAATCCACCACTCTTCCCTCTCTAAGTGGCAGACAGGTAGGCCTAGGTGTTTGGGGTAGGAGAATCCCCCCTTGTACAGGCAACCTTGGAACAATGGTTTATGGGGTATATTCTGCATGATTTGGGGGGAGCAATGTTGATCACACAGGAACTTTCAAATTGCCAGTGTTTGATCCCAATTTAATTTTTTGTTTATTGACATTGGCAATGGGGTGGGGAGGACTGAGTCAGAGGGGAGGGAACATCACTGTGAGGTGCCTATTGGTGGGATATCTGGCATGGTTTTGGTTTTTGAGTTGGGTGTTTCATTTTTATTTGTATTTTTTTTTTTATTTTGAAAGATTTTTTTCTTTAAAGTGTGAGAATACGAATAGTCGGGCAGAATGTTGACAACACTATTGATACAATCTAAATTGTCCCCTCCACACATATGCACATTTTTTATAATGTCAATTGTAGAAGAGATTAAATAGCCAAAACTTGATTCTTAAAATAGCATGAGATTTAAATTGAGATTTGCTGAAAGCGGACTTTGAGCGCAAAGATAGACAAATGTTGAAAAGCATCAATTTCCTTTAATTTGAAGACCACAGATAAATGAATTCCTGTAAGAGAAGATTGGGCTGGGAGTTGTAGCAAATAGGGCTTCCTTATCTCAGTGGATTAGGTTTTTTAAGAGGTTAATGGGGGGGCAGGGGAAGGAATCATGTCTTAATGGAACATGAAAGAACACTACATTTTTTGTAAACTTTCCTACCCACATGTAATGGACTATATTCTTATTCGGTGTCTTATATTCTTTCTACAATATAAGGCAAGATGAGAATGCATTTTCCTAACTGAACCTGCTATAAGTTTCCTTTTTTGGTAAACCATTCCAACTAATTCCTAGAATAAGATAATTAACAAAAAATCAATGATCAAAGCACTAAGTATTATTTCTCTTACTGGAATTTATAATCAAATCAAATTAGAATTTGATCATGATATGAAATATAATATATTATATGAATATAATATATTATAATATCTGAAAAACATAGTTCTGTATGAATTCAAGATATCATTTCTAAATGCCCGAGCTATTATCATTAAGTAATTCTTTCTTCATTGCTAAGTTTTGGGGGGTCTCCAATATCTTACAGCTGCTATTTGCATTTACTCCACTGTATTTAGATAAATACACAGAATGTTGTGAAACATGTTTTCCAAAATTAAAATATTTCAGTAAAACTATTGCACTTTAATAAAATGTATATGTGAAATGAGCAAATACTTTATAGTGAGTGATAAACATAATACTTTTGCAAGAATATAATTGATGTATTTCCCACCTATGTTTATAATAAATGAATTTATATCTTTTTTAATTCCAGTTAAAATAGGGGAATATTTATAGCCTATATTTAGAAATATAAAGAAACTGCTTTTGTATTTGGATATTACTGAGCTATTAGCATAACTGGGTTTATGATCATATTTATTCATTTCTGAAGCAGTGCATACAGGACTTGAAAGATAGGAAAGCAAAATAATCTGTAAAATGGCATAAAATATGCTTGTACAGAGCTTACAAACATAATTTTAAAAGAAATTATAAAATATTGCATTACTTAGCTTTATTTTTCAAAACATTGAAATTATTTTGTTATTTAACTCAATAAAATTCACATTTTACACGTATAGTATTTCTTCTCAAATATTATACAAATATGTGCTGCACCTCTACCAAGGAATATCTCTGAGATAAGTAACACTTGTGTAACATAATTCTTAAAGTTAAAAGAGACATAAGTTTGAATCTAGGCATTGCACCTACTAGCTGTGTGACCTTAGGCAAGTTACACTGTCTGAGCCCCAGTTTTCTTTCTGTAAAGTGGGAACAGCTGTTGCAACGGGTTGTGAAATTTAAATGAAATTTAGTTATAAATTAATGATAAATTCTATAATTTATTAATCATTTAGTATATAAACACTAATTTATATTTAAGCCCATAGGATTAATAATATCTATTATTATATAAATAATAATAAATTAAATATCCCCATAAAATATTGAGCATGGTGCCTGGCACGTGGAAGATACTGAATAAATGATAACTGATGTTGCTGCATAAAATCTGAAAAAAGTTACAGACAAGTTACAGGTATTATGGCTAGACATATACACAGTAATCTAGATTACATAAGGAATCAAGACTTTAAAAATACGTAAGTAAAATCTGATATTAGAAATAGTATCTAATCTCTGCATAGTACTTACAAATTTTCAAAGGACCAGCCTTCATATTTTTCTCATTTTAGCTCTAGATTAACCCAACTACATGGGAAAGATATTATTTCCATGTTATATGAATAGAAATGACAGAAAGATTAGTGGCTGGTAGCTAGTTGGTAGTACATTTGTGGCTTAAATTTAAATCTTCTGACTCCAAGTCCAGCAAGTTTTGCTAGTAGACTACTAAATGGGAAGCAAGAAATTTATTTTCTAAGTGAAACAAATCTAAGCTTTATGAGACCTGAAGCTTCCACAATTTGGGGAGGGGACTTTTTTAAGGAAAGGAATATGTAGTACCTTATTATGACCCCTCATAAGACTTTGGAAGAGATTTGTAGCTTAAGCTTCTTTAGCTTCTTATTTAAATCTGTTGCTAGATTTAAATATTGTCACAGAAATAAAATATTCAAGCATATTCTACGATGTAACTGAAATATCACCTTTACTTCCTTTTAAAATAACCAGAAAATATTGGTACTATGGCCATAAGTAAATAATTATCTAATTGTGTCAGACGGGACATAGCATCTACAAAAGTAGATTACATTACTCAATGAAGTATTTAACTCAGTTAAGGAAGAACACATTTCTTTTGCCTACCATTCAATTTATAAGTGTAATTTTAGTGTTGAGGATTTTTTAAGTTACATAGAATTTTAATTTAATGCCCTATTTTCACTTATTTTTCATTCATATACCACTGGCTATTAAAAATCAAAAAATGTCCTTAATTGGCATGATAGTCATACCATTCTACAATTTACTTTCTAAAAAATGTAGTTTTTTGACTTTTAGCCCTTTGATGTCAAATACTTTTAAACAAGTACAACAATATAATTTAAAAATTAGACTTCATTTGTGATGAACATTTCCAATACCAGTTTAAACAGATGATCCAAGAATGCATGCATCCCAATGAACTTTGTCAAGCATGGATTTCATTCTTTTTATATTTATTTAAGAATGCATTATAAACTTAAGTACTCTAGGATGTATTTATATTATACTCAAATAACATAGTTTTTTTATATCAAGTCTAACTTTGTCTTGGGTTATATTTTTGTAGTTTTATTTCTACATGTTACCAATTTCATGCTTGTTGGAGATTAAGCTACAGTTAGGCAATTCTTACATTAACAAAATTATCTGGCTTTTCATCTGCTTTCCAAATATTTATTGAAAATATAATTTTATACTTTTAGTATTGAAAGGAATGTTAAAAATCATCTAGTGGAGTCCAGTCCCAGTATTTGATGAGCCACTAGGAAGACAAATATACTAGAAAGAATAACAAAGTTGGTGAATTTGCTAAAACTGCAGATGAGCAAAAGTGTTTGAATTTGTATTCATAATCCTCAGATCTGTACCACCATCATAGCTTCTTACATTCCATGAATTACATAGGTGTGTGGGGGTGGGTATGTGTGTGCCCCTCCCTCTTTTTCCTTTTCTCTTTTCCCACTCTTCCTCTTCCTCCTTTAGCTTCTCTTCCACCTTTTCTCCTCCACCTCCCTACCCTCCCACACACACTTTCCACAGACACATACTCACCACAATCACATAAACCATTCCATTTTGTAAAGTTGGTTCTACTCAGATGCAACAAGACACAATTGTTGGAACAAGCCAGGCCAAGTAAATCTGCCCCTTATTTTTCTCCACTTCCTTTGACTCAGCATGAACAACTTGTATTTATTCTATTTTAAATATAGTATAATAAATACTCTGATGTGGGATATTCTATATGGAATGTCTCGTATTTTCTCTCATTAAATACAGTGCTAAGAGCAGTGATGAATATGTGTTCCCAAAAGTCAGTCTGATACCCCAAAAATGAATTCAAGAATGGAAACAAATAGCTGGATAAATAAAAGCCAAAATTTACATGTTTGCCTAAAATATCTTTAAAAATGGTCTCAATTTTTTATTCCTCTTTATTGTAAGATATTACTCAAGAAGCAGGTTATTTTCTTAGGATAAAAACTAAGTATAGTAAACCACGCTGAAGCATTTTTTTCTTAGATTTTTACAAGAATTAACTATCCTACCTTTTGATGTAGCATGCTAATTAACATAAAGCTAATGTCTGCTTGGGCAGCGGATATTTTCAACTCTCCATTTTTTAATACACAGCTCTACTTGTAAATCTCTTGGGGTCTCCTCCCATCACCTGTATTGGTACTCTGAAGATATTCTTAACATCAAAATTATTACTTACGAATAATTAAGATAGGAAAGGGAACAGTGTCTAAAGTATGAAAGCAGCTGATAATAAGTTGATTAAATTTCTCAGAGATTACCAGTCACTTAAGTGTTTGACCTACTGCTATTTCGGCCATCTACAGGGTAGGTCTAAAGATAGGGCATAATCCAAAAATTATTCATAATCTAGAAAGGTGGGAAGGGGTAGGGAGAAGTCTCATGAGGCCGAATGTGAGAACACTATGTGTTCTACTCCATAGCATTTTCTCAGCCAGCTCAACACTCACTGTATTGCATTTGGTTATACTACTGCACATAACATGGGGTAGTTTTGTGAACATGCTTGCTGAAGTTATTTTTATGTAAATTTCTTTTTATAAACTTCTAGGTTGAAATAAACCTAAAACGATATCCAACTCCTTACCCAGAGGATTTAAAGAATATGGTAAAATCTGTTCAAAATCTCGTGGGTAAGCCAAGCCTTGGAGTGCGTGTTGAGAATTCAAATCCAACTGCTAACACGGAGCAAACTGTGAAAGAAAAATATGAACACAAGTGGCCGGTGGCCCCAAAGGAGATTACAGTGGAGGTATTTGAAGGTTATTGGTAATTGCCAGTGTGGTTTGGATTTTTTTGAATTTTAAATGATATGGGTTTTTTATTTTTAACTGAATAGATCTTCCTTGATAAGTGCATTTTTTCTAAAAATATAAATGATCTCTCTACTCTTTCAAACTATGAGGGTTGCATTTAATAAATCACAGACAAATGATGCCCTCATGGCTTAAAATCATGAATACAGCCCCAAAAGTTCCAGTACACACAGAATGAATAGTTATCATCCAGCAAGACCTGGCCAGGGAGTGCAGTATTATTTTGGCTACCCCAAATTTTTATTGTATCAGTTGTTGAAAAGACTAACCAAAGATTTTTTATTTTGGAAATCTCATAAAATTCCTACTCACATTTAGAGCACAATCTTTTTTATGTTTGGGTTACAACCTTTGTAGGAAACACCACTATTAACAACGAAAAGGGGAGATAACTTTGAAATTTAGGTTTATGGAATCTAGTCATGTGAAACTTAATTCCTGTATTTCAGAATGAGTTAGAAATTCATCCTTATTGATTTGTGTGGTCTGAAAAGAATTCAACTACATTTATGCCACCGCTACTATCTCTCTCATCAACTCCAGCTAATTTAGTTATCATCTTTTTATCTTCATTAGGACATAACTGGTATGAGTACATCTAGAAGTTCCAATAACTACTCAAAAATCTAAACTGACAAAACTCTTTTACAAATCTGCATTTCAAAGCATCGATTTGTTGCATTTATTAAACACCAACTCTATATGTAACACTGTGCTAAACACTGTGAGAGAGAGAAAAGAAATATAAAATGTGTCCATAATCCCCAATTAATTTAAAGCCTAGCCAGATACACTTAACACTCATGAAGTGATTAGAGAACATATTATATACAATATGATCACATGTTTGGTTGTGTGATAGAGAATATAATACTCTTAGTTAAGGTTAGACTGCATATTAAAGATTGAATGATTCTTTTAAAGTGAAAAAAGGAGAAAGGCATTCCTGGCAAAGGGAATATCTTGAGCAAAAAATAAGTACAGTGTGCACATTTGCCAGGCAAGGAACCAGCCTGCCCCAGAAGAGGGGAATACAGTTGTATATCTAAGGAAGACATTTTCTTAAGTATTAATTTTCATTGCTTTTAGCTTTTTGCTTATAAAATCAGTATTATTGTACTTTCTCCTTTCCAAAATATTACACATACACTATAGCAAAACAACAGGCTTTTCTTTACCCCTAAGATATTGCAGCAATATAAAAAGGAAGGAAATGAACATTTACCAGGTACACATTAAATACACACTTATAACACTTTTTATTCAAATCTCATGTAATCACAGTTTAACATCAAAATAACTATGCAGTCATGATAACTTATAAACTGGATAATTTTACTGTAATACAAAATAAGAACATCCTAAGATTTCTTAATGCAGGGATGGGATAGGTGAGGCAGGGAAAAGATGACTTTGGTCTTGAATTTGGTAATAACCCTACAGTAGAGAAAATAAATCTTAAAATTGTCCCACAAGCACTTCAAGCTTAACAAATCCAAAATTAAATTCAATGTTTTGTCCCCAAACTTGCTTCTGCTCCTGTATTATTGATCTTGATCTCAGCTGGCACCATTATCTACCATTTCATTCAAGCTAGAGATGTAAACGGTGTCCTGATTTCTTTCCTTCTTTCTCTATACATTTTTACCTAAATGTATCTTCTCTCTCTCTCTTCCCTCAGGCCCTCAACTCTGGCCAGCATTACAAACTGCCTTTCTTGGCATACCTTGTCCCCAGCCTCTTCAGCCTTGTCAGTGATCTTTCTAAAACGCAACTCTAATCATATCCTTTCCCTCCTTAAAAACACTACAGTGGCTTCTTATTAACTACACAAAATCTAAGCTTCTTAAGTACCTAAGGTAGCCATACTAAATAAGGCTAAGATTAAAGCTCAACTTTCAGCTTTAAGTTTATTTGTGTGATTTTCCCTCCCCCTTTTTTAGTTTTTTTCTTATACTGGCCTTTTCCTTTTAAATAGAAATTTCACTGCTAATTTCAATATTTTACCTAAAATTGCGATTCTAGATCTTCCTTCCCTAAGTTTGAACCAGCCTAGAGCAAGGAGAAGCTGTTGCTTTCTGTATCATCCTTCTGTCTCCAATTGACTACAGCCAAATTAAGGGTCATACTCCATTTCTTCAATGTCAGATTTAATAAATACAGATAATCAAGCATCTAGCTGATCAGTGTATACTGGGCATTTATTACATGCTTTGTACTTGCATGCTTTTTTTTGAGTCATTATTATTTAGGTATCACTGCCAAGAATGTGGAAGAGTGTAGTACACATTGCATGATATATTTATCTATGTGATTAAATATGGAAAACCAAGAAAAAAACTAAGAGCAGAGGTAGGCAGGACCAGAAGTGGAAAACAGAAAGAAAGAACAAGGTAACTAGATTACAAATACAACTGAGTAAGGAGGAAAAGGAAGAGTAAATCAACATTTATTTCTCTCTTTCTATTTGCCAACTCTATGGCAAGAGCTTTAACATGTTATGCTAGACAAAAAACAGAGCTGGAGAGCCATAAGAACAAGAGAACAGGGAGAGATGGTGGGTCCCCGATTTTCCCTTTTTTCTTTATGTCGTGTGGAGTTTGCATTTGCCTTTTCCCCAGCTCTCTTTATGTGGCTAGCACTTCCTCAGCCTTCATATTTCAGCTTGAAGGTCACCTCAACAGGAAGGCCTTCCCTTATCACCCTGATCAATCACACCCTCTGATTTTCTCAATCCCGTCACCCTGCTTGTTTGCCTTAAAATATAAAAAAAAAAAATTGTGATTACTTTGTTTATTGACTTCAGACTGTGAGGGCAGGGACCATTTCTATCTTGTCCTTCATTGTATTCCCAGAGTCTATTGCAGGGCCTAGTACAGAGGAGGAGCACAATAAATATTTGTGAATAAGTGATTGATACAGTCTAGGATTATACCTCTGGTAACATGTCTGTCTCTTCATCCAATTAAAAAAATTCACTGAATTCAAGGACAATTTCTGAGTTTTTGTTCAATTCATGATTAATTCATTATTGGCTGCCTTACCTATCCACATTTTATCACTTGTGTGTTGACTAATCTCCTGGTTTACAAATGCCCTTACTGTCTCAGTAATTTTGTTACAGTGACCCTAAACCAAAAGAAATACCTAGCAGTTCTATTTAAGTAGTTAGACCCAAACAACTTAAATATTTATGCCCTACTTAGTGATCATTTGAAAAACCAATGCACATAAATTGAAAGAGAAAATAATATTTTTATTTCATTCTTAGATAACAAAAACCAAAATGTTAATGGGATATATGTACCTGTTGGGCACTACTTACTTTCTCAAACCTAGGAATCATAGTGAATACCACAACTCTAAACTCTGTTTTGCCTTGATTTTCAAGTGGCACTTGCTTTTTAATCCCAGCAACCATCGAAAATTCTGCTTCACAAAGATTGTCTTCAAAAGGAATGTGCAATCTAATGTTGAAACTGAGAGCTACTTCAAGCTGACAATTTGCACAGTGTCTGACTGATGTCAAATATTGCTTTGTTTCCCTTGAACATTTAATATAACCCCTGGTGTCCCCGTGAATTACAACACCACCCATAGGTGCCTCAGAGCACAGTTTGGGAACCAGAGAAAAAGGCTTTTAAGTCTAGCAGATGTGAATTGAAATCTTGGCTCTACCATATTACCAATTATGTGACCTTGACAAGTCAAGTCACTAAAACCTTTCTGAGCCTTGGCTTCTTTATCTTCAAAAAAAAAAAAAAGATAATGCCTCTCAAGGTTTTTGTAGAGATGACATCAGATAATAATGAGTATTTATAAACAGCTCCAAGCACAGTTCTTGGCACAGAGGAAGGCTACAATAAATGATGATTCCCTCCCCTTCCTCAAGGGAATGATGTGCCACTTCCTGCCCTGTTCTTCTTTAATCCTTCTGCTGTCACTACCCGGATACCCGTTCACCAGGTCCACCACCGCTTTCAAAAATGTTCTCTGCTTTTCTTTTTGTTAGGAGACTCAGCCTAATCTTTCTCTATAGAGCACCCATATATTTCTCCTGGTAATAGAAAACTGTCATTTATCCTTAAAAATTTCCTTAAATTGCCTTTATTACTAGGCTGGACTCTCAAAAGCTCAGAAATAAGCTTTTTTTCCTTTCCTTTGACTTCTACCTTAGGCTCCCTTTCTCTTTGGCATCAGCAGCCAGATGTTTCAACAGTGGAAAGGCAGAGAGGCAAAAAAGAAAATTTTACCTTTTCTTTCTCCTTCACTTCTGTCTATTCACCGGAAAGAAATATGGTTCAATGTGCTTACAATGGGATCTCTACCAAATCTGATTCCCTACCAGTAGCTTCCACTGCCTTCACCCATAGAAGTAGTCTCCAAAATTTCGCCCACTTTTCCAACAGGAACTCAATTCCTTGAGCCTCTATAAGAGAATTAATAGAGACCGAGTCAATGATTAATTTACTTTGTTGGACAGTTAACTTTGTTCTGTGAAGGCTATTTGAGACATGAGCTTTACTTAGGATAGACAATATTGTGTACACAGTATCACATAGAAAATCTTTGAGTAGGAAAGATCCCAGTTTTCAAATCCAGGCTCTACTGCTTATTAAGTTTGTGAATTGGAATTATGACTTTACCTCACTGAGTCTCCATTTCCTTATCTGTAAAACAAAAATGATAATAATTATTTTAAAATAATGAATAATTATAAAAAACAAGGTTATATTTGGAATAATTAACAGGGATAATACAGGTAAAGTGTTTAGCACAATAGCAACATAATGGATGCTCCTTAACTGATGGCCATTATCATCATTGTCATCATCACCATCATCACTTTGCTCATAGAGATAAGAGAATCTACCTGGCTCAGTGCAAATTCATCATTCTTGCTTCAATAATGTCATCCTCTTAGGTGGAGGGCCACAGAACTCTAGGGATGAAATTGAAAGTTCTTAATTAGCTGATAATCATACTCTTCCTGGTCACTAAGGCTCTTTTTGATTCACAATAGAAATTCTTGAACAGAGTCAGAAACTTGAACCTGAGTCATACCTTAGCAACCGTGCAGAGTCCTGGTCACAATTTTGGGATTCAAGTTTGAAAGCTTGATCAATGTAAATAAGATGACTTGCATACTGACTGTGTAAGGCATCAGGGAAAAAAAAAATAATGAGGCTTGATTATATTAACATTCTGTACTTGTACAACTATTTGGTTTGCTTTTTTGTGTTTCTATTTTATTTTTGTTTTCAAATAAAACAAAATTCCTATAGTTGTAATTAGGTATAATAAGAGTATTTCCCTTTAAAATTATTATTTCAACAAATAAATTACCTTTAGAGTCATAGAATATTAGTACTAAACAGGAATTAACACTAATTCGTGGCCGGGTGCAGTGGCTCACGCCTGTAATCCTAGCACTCTGGGAGGCCGAGGTGGGCGGATCGTTTGAGCTCAGGAGTTCGAGACCAGCCTGAGCAAGAGCGAGACCCCATCTCTACTAAAAATAGAAAGAAATTATATGGACAGCTAAAAATATATATAGAAAAAATTAGCCGGGCATGGTGGTGCATGCCTGTAGTCCCAGCTACTCGGGAGGCTGAGACAGGAGGATCCCTTGAGCTCAGGAGTTTGAGGTTGCTGTGAGCTAGGCTGATGCCACGGCACTCACTCTAGCCTGGGCAACAGAGAGAGACTCTGTCTCAAAAAAAAAAAAAAAAAAAACACTAATTCGTATTATCTGTTTCCTATATTTTAATGATGAATTGAATAAGGTCCAGAGAGATACAGTGACTTGCCCAAGGTAACCTGATTAATAAATGATTAAAAAAAGAAACAGAAATAGAATGGAAATATGACACCTTATAACTGAAATTTTTTTGACAAGTCAACACATTTTATGCCTTTCATGGTGCTGTTTTGCAAATTCACATCTTCTTAGAAATTTCTCCAAAGGTATGTAAAGGTTTTTACTCTCTATTCTGTCACCTCAAAACTTTATTGTACATTTCTTATGCTAAACCTTTGAAATGATTTTCAAAATCCATGAAAACATGGATTTCCCTCTTCAGCTACAGAATTTTCACCAATCCCAGTCTCTTGCCTATCCCTCTTCAAATCTGATATTTCATTTTAAGTCCTTCGTGTGCTCACAGCTGAGCTTACCAGGAGGCAACATAATATAAGCGACGATCACTGGAATAGAACCCAAGAGAATCCTGCTCCAGTGATGGATCTTTGTCTAATTATCTGTGTGAGCCTACGCCTGAGCTCAGTCTCAGAATCCGTCTCTAGAAACCAAAAAAGTTGGGCTAGAGCTAGATAATCTTTCAATTTTCTTCTATTAAAATTTATTTTAAAAAGTTAAGTATCAGATATACTCAGGTTTTTCACAGGCAAATATTTCCATACAAACCTGACCAAAGTAATTCTCAAAGATAGAACTTAAGCTAAGAGTTAAAGAAAGGGATGTGTTTCTCTGCAATACCCAAAGACCTAAGCCTGTCACTATGGGGGTCCTTGGCAATATATTACATTTATAGAAAGCATTTCTCTTTGTTCATTACACCAATCAATTAGTTATAAGGCAAGACTTTTTAAATTTATATTTTGTCCTCAAATATATTCTTTCTCTGATTTAATAAAATATTTCTAAATGTGTCATATTAATGTCCCAAACTAACAAGATACTAAGGAATTTAAAACTAAGGCCAGGTGCAGTTGCTCATGCCCATAACCCAATGCACCTTGGGAGGCTGAGGTGGGAGGATCGCTTGAGCTCAGTAGTTCAAGGTTGCAGTGACCTATGATTGCACCACTGCAATCCAGCCTGGGTGACAGAGCAAGACCCTGTCTCTAAAAAAAAAAAATACTAAAAATTTAAAAATAAATGAAAATTCTTTGAATTAAAATTAATCTAAAGTTTAAAAAAGACATAAAGATAGTTACTATGCATAAATTTATATCACTACTTACTTATAGGCATAGATAAGGCATTTTTTTATGTAGAAGAAAGTGAAAATTTGGTATTGCCTTCCCTAATGCTCTCTCACTACCTGGTTAACTGGGAATAATATGAATTATAGAAGATCAAAATGCATGGTTTTTTAATGTGTTCGTTAGTCATAAAGGTATAGTCTTATATCAGTGTTGCTCATTACACTCAATGAATGGATATAGAATGAAGATTTAGCAGGCTAGATTGGTCATGAGAAAACTAGAAACCTTAGGAAGAAGGCATGCTGGAACTAGAGAAATTGCAGAGATGATCACTTGGGAAACAGAAATTGAGAGGGAGAGTGGGGAAAGAGCAGGATTTATAAGACCCATCACTGCATTAATGTGGCTAGGGATGCCAAAAAAAAAAAAAAAAATCTAATTATGTGAGAATTCACTCCTTAAAATTCTTACATGTGTATATATCAGATATATGTATGAATCATACTACTAATATATGGCTTATCGTAATTGTCTGGTGTTACAGTGAGTTATGTCTCATCTTCCCGACTAGATTGTAAACTCCCAGAGGGCACAGGCCACATTTTGTCTTTCTTTGGAACCTCCACAGTTCTTTGCACAGTGTCAGGCATATGAGCA
This sequence comes from Eulemur rufifrons, assembly GCF_041146395.1. Taxonomy (NCBI): domain Eukaryota; kingdom Metazoa; phylum Chordata; class Mammalia; order Primates; family Lemuridae; genus Eulemur; species Eulemur rufifrons. Next base: position 53,627,023 of record NC_090990.1, read on the forward strand.
ATATGAAAAAAAAAAAAAAAAAAGTCTGATGAATAAGTGGCCTCACTTAAATCAGAAAAAAAAATAGTGCTTAACTCAGAGTTACATATGGTTCATTTCTCCCATTGGTCCACAGTGAATTAAATTCTAGAGCCACATCTTTGAATCTGAGCCAAATAAAGATATTGCCATCTTGGTTAACCATTGTTTAAATGTTTACTTTCCTTGTCCTATATTATTATATCTCTCAGGATTCTTTTGTTCATCCAGCTAATGAAATGAGGATTGGGGAACTTCACCCTTCATTAGCTGAGACCCCTCTGTATCCACCCAAACTTGTTCTGCTAGGGAAGGACAAAAAAGGTAACATTATGAACCTGATGTGGGAAATACGCCGCAAATGCATGTGCATGATAAATCACCAGTTGTACATTATGATACACCATAGCCTATAAAAATATTTTACAAATATACATCTCTAACATTAATCGGTATGGTATCTGTTTTTCATACTTGCTTTTCTGTGTTTGTAATTGTCAATGTTCATAGCATTGTAATGTTTTTGCCCTTTAAATTTCAGAATCAACTGATGAGTCTGAAGTTGACAAAACTCACTGTCTGAATAACAGTGTTTCCTCAGGCACTTACTCAGACTACTCGCCTTCCCAGGCCTCCTCGGGATCCTCTAACACCCGGGTTAAAGTGGGGTCCTTGCAGACAACAGCTAAAGATGCAGTACATAATTCTTTGTGGGGTAACAGGTGTGTTTAGAATTCCCTCTTTTTTGTTCCCAAATGCTTATTTTCAGCAACTTTTTAAAAAAATGGAATCTTCTTAATTTTGGAATTGTATTCCGCACAATTCGATGAGTGGCGTAGAAGACAGAAGAGGCAGGTAAGCAAATGTAGTTCACTCGGGACTTTCAAGTACAGGTGAATCCATCCTACAGGTGATGCCAGTGATTGAGGGAGACATGGTAGGAGATTAACAGGATGAGATGATAGAACTAAAAATTTTAAAAATCAAAAATTGTGTTTGCCCAACACTTTTTGATGAAGCCTATGGACATTTTGCCATCCAAAAAAGATGCCAGGAAAGCACTTATGTGCCTGATACAGAGAAATGTTCAACAAATTTTCATTGCTATCATCATCATCATCATGATGTTATCACCACCTGGAAAAGTTAGAATGTATTTAAAAGTACTTAATCTTTCCAAAATGCCTCCTACTCTATATTACTCCACTTTTATGTATGAAAAAAGCAAAAACCACAGAGCACAATACAGTGACTCAATAAGATAGTATTTGCCCAGTTCTAATTTTTTGTAACTTATTGCTGTGGTTTTTTACACTACAAATAGCAAATAAAAATTGTCAAATTATAGGTAATCAATAACTTTTACTCATATTTTACTAATATTGCCACTATTGGCAATATCTTCTTTAGTAATTCATGAATAACTATTTCTATTCATCAATGCCCATGATAAAAATATTAACTCTCTCAGTTTATAAATTCATTATTTTTGTATGAGCTGAGATTAATTTAGGTACTTTTGGAAAATACCTTCTAAATGTACTTTTTTTTAATTAGCATAAGCACATACAAGTATTTCCATCATTAATAAAAGGTATATAATTCAATTTTAGTGTGTAAATGGTTTATAATAAACTTCGAAAAATTACCATCTGCTAGAAATACTATTGGTCACTGGTGTAAACATGCCAATAACCTAAAGTCATAATACAATTACAGTCTAGAAAAATATACCTGAATGTGTTCTCTATACAATGCCATTTAGTGTTTCAAGACCTGGCCTTCAAATAAATGTTATTTGAAGACAAGTTAGATTCATTAGCTATACCAAGCATTTGTAAGAAAGGTACTCTCAAAGAATACTTTGGAAAATCACAATCTCCAGGGATGAGTACCAGGAATCACATGATTCTAATTATCAGTCAGGTTTCAGGGCCATTATTGAAAACCTATATATTTCATTCATTCATTCCTTCAACAAATACGTATTTAATGCCTACTATGTGCCAGGCACTATCTAGGCCTGAAGAAAATAAGATCTCTGTTCTCATGAGTTTACATTCTAGCAGAGGACATGAGATAATATACAATACATATAATGGGTAAGTAAATTATATAATATGCTAGAAGGTGATTATTAGTAGGAAGAAATAAAAGTTAGAGCAGGATAAAGGGATGGCTTTCTTTTGAACATGAAATAATAATACTATCTTGATCCTAAGTCAGGTGAGGATGAATGAGCAGCTAAAGGATGGTGGCCTTCTTTGCTGCTTGCTCTCTTTCTGGCAAAGACCCAACTCTTCCTCGTTTTCATATTTCTTCTTCCCTTTGCGTTCACAGGATTGCACCATCTTTCCCACAGCCTCTTGATGCAAAGCCATTACTCAGCCAGCGGGAGGCTGTTCCCCCTGGGAATCTACCACAGCGCCCTGACAGGCTGCCAATGGGTGATGCTTTCACTGACAACTGGACTGATGGCTCACATTATGACAACACAGGGTTTGTTGCTGAGGAAACCACAGCAGAGAATGCCAACAATAATCCTCTCTTGGGTTCGAAAGCTAGAAGCACAGCTGCTCATGGACGCAGGCCTTTGATCAGGCAGGATAGGATTGTTGGTGTTCCCCTGGAACTTGAGCAGTCTACACACAGACACACACCAGAAACAGAAGTGCCTCCTTCCAATCCTTGGCAGAATTGGACCAGAACCCCTAGTCCTTTTGAAGACAGGACCGCTTTTCCTTCCAAATTAGAGACAACCCCCACTACCAGCCCCTTGCCTGAAAGGAAAGATCATATCAAAGAATCTACTGAAATACCTAGCCCTTTTTCTCCAGGAGTACCATGGGAGTATCACGATTCCAATCCCAACAGGAGTCTTAGTAATGTCTTTTCTCAAATCCACTGCCGCCCAGAATCTTCTAAAGGTGTTATTTCAATTAGCAAAAGCACAGAGAGGCTTTCCCCACTAATGAAAGATATAAAGTCCAATAAATTCAAAAAGTCACAGAGTATCGATGAGATTGACATTGGTACATACAAGGTTTATAGTATACCGTTAGAAAACTATGCTTCTGGGAGTGAGCACTTAGGAAGCCACGAACGACCAGATAAAATGTTGGGACCAGAGCACGGGATGTCCAGTATGTCTCGAAGCCAGTCGGTCCCTATGCTGGATGACGAGATGCTCACTTACGGAAGTAGTAAAGGGTCACAACAACAAAAAGCAGCTATGACAAAAAAAGTCTATCAGTTTGACCAAAGCTTCAATCCTCAAGGAATGGTGGAAGTGAAACCTGAGAAGAGGCTACCGCCCCCTTTTCAGCACAACTCGGAGTACGTGCAGCAGCCCGGCAAGCCGGTGGCCAAGGATTTGATCAGCCCGAGAGCGTACAGAGGGTACCCGCCAGTGGAGCAGATGTTCTCCTTCTCGCAGCCGTCTGTGAACGAGGACGCTGTGGTGAACGCGCAGTTCGCGAGCCAAGCGCCGAGGGCGGGCTTCCTGCGAAGGGCCGACTCCCTGGTGAGCTCCACAGAAATGGCCATGTTTAGAAGGGTCAGTGAGCCGCACGAGCTGCCCCCGACCGATAGGTACGGCAGACCTCCGTATAGGGGAGGGCTGGATCGCCAAAGCAGCGTTTCAGTGACTGAGTCCCAGTTCCTGAAAAGGAATGGCAGGTATGAAGACGAACACCCTTCATATCAAGAAGTGAAAGCTCAGGCGGGAAGTTTTCCAGTTAAAAACCTAACCCAGAGGAGGCCACTGTCTGCAAGAAGCTACAGTACAGAGAGTTACGGTGCCTCCCAGACCAGGCCAGTTTCAGCTAGGCCGACTATGGCAGCTCTTTTGGAAAAAATACCGTCTGACTATAACTTGGGTAACTATGGTGACAAGCCATCAGATAACAGTGATATAAAGACGAGGCCTACTCCTGTGAAGGGAGAGGAGAGCTGTGGTAAAATGCCTGCAGACTGGAGACAACAGCTGCTTAGACATATAGAAGCTAGAAGGTTAGACAGGGTATGTCTGGCATTTCTCTGTAAGAATCTCTCTCCTGCCTTTAGTGTTACTTTATTGGCATTTCTAAGCACATGTAGTGAAGCATGAACTACATGGATGAGTAGATGATCAGTATTTTATTTATCTTTATATTGTGGGGGAAATGAATCATTGATAGCTATTTGTGGATATTGCTTAATGCTTTCTGAGAGTTCGTAACCTGCAGGTGAATTATTTATCGAATCTAGCCTAAATATTGTTAGTAAGAAAGAATTTGACTCTATTATATGGGATGGTGCTTCAATTGCTTTCTAGCCATTAAGGCAAAACGCCTCTTCTAGGACACAAAACTGTTCTCTAGTGACCTAAAGAGTATGATTTTTACTGAATCTATAAAAAGTGAGTATTTCTCCCCTTTCTGAACAGACTCACTTATATTAAAGTCAGGCCTAATTTGTTTATAAAAATTTGCACATAGTTACTGCTATGGGACTACTAATGTTATTACTTCTAATGAGCAATAATCTTCCCAGCAAGAAACAGAAAAATCAGCAGAGATTAAATGCCCTCCTACACATAAATTTATTTAATAAAAATCCTGTCATTTAGAATGTTGGCTTTTATATAGAAGGAAATGTTTAAACTCAAATTATATCACAGAAAACAAAAATAGATGATGTCTTTATGAAGACTACACATGTATAAATTAGTATGTATATTGCAGCAAAAAAAGGAAATTAATCCTAATTCAGTTAAAAATTGAATCACAGTGAAGCATGGAACGTACAGGGACCGGGGAGAGTAAAAAAAAAATAGCATATGAAACCTAGAATTACATTTTGTTGCCTGTTCAAATCTCTGTAAGAGAAATCGGGCATTTCATTTTCTAGAACGATTACCAATTGACCATCGTCATTCAGTGTACTTTGTGGCTTTGGTGTAGAGGGCTTTGTCTATGCTACATTGACATTAGATTCTTAAAGATACTTTTTGTGGAAATGGGGCCTTTTGTTCTCAGTTTCTAGGTTTGAATGCTCAGTGTAAATTGGGGATCTGGGTAATAGTATGCTATCAGAATGTTTCACTCAATAGTTTTATTATTTTATTTGGTGTCCTGCTAAAAGCACAGGCCACTACATTTATTATGTATTTCTTTAATACTGAATTTTGTGTTTTCAGGTTTATTATTTGTTTGTAGGTCGTGTCTACATGACAAGAAAACAATTTTTTTAGGGAAAGAGTGAACTAATAAATGTGAGTGTGGGTGTTAGTTTCTCAATGTGGAAATTGGTTCTGCCTTGCAAAATATTTCATCAGAATGTCTGTTTCAAATAGGTGTGCTCAGTCCCATTGAAGGGAGCCTCATCAAAGCCTCATGACTGGCTGTCAGTGGGAGACACCTGGTCAGTTGTCACCATGCCTTACCTCAAGTTATACCCTCCATGTAGACAGATAACTTGGAGGGCGAAAATATTTGGGGCCAAATAATACAGTACAGTTTGGGAACTCTGGCCTCGTGTAGACACGACCATACGTAACAGGGTAAGATGAACTAGACAAGAAAGGTTATAAGAAGCTTTTTGGAGCATATGTACCATGACTAGTAATTTGAGGCAACAGAGGAATGAGTGAAAACAAAGCATGAAAAAGAAAAGATAAAATTCTAAGCATTTGGTACCATCACTTCCTTACTGGTGTCCCAGATAAATGGTTCCTCTCCTTTGTTCCGAACCACTGAAAAGTAGGCAACCCTTCTTTGCAGAGCAGGAATTTTAAGGGAGCAGATAGGGCAGGGGGAAGAAGATTTGGATCAGCAAAAGTCTGGAGGCCCTGACTGTCCTAGATAACTAAAAGTGAATTCATGTGTATTTTCTATTGCTATGACAACACCTCCCTTTTTAATTAGTCTCCACATATCCCCTGTTTGTTTATGATTCCCTGGCTCTGTCTTTCACTTTTCAGAACAATTTCAATGTATATTCAATAGCTTCTCATTTGATTCCAAGAAATTAAATTACCTTAGAGTATCGCTTTAAGCCATCAGATCCTGGAAGCTCTTCCTCTTGTTTTCTCCAAGTAACATTTCTTTGCCTCTTTCAACTGGGTTACTGAGCTATTCAGGCTGTTCTTTACTTAAAACTTCCCAGCTACTCAACAAAATGAATTCAGGATACTGAAGCACAGATTTATTATGTAAAACTAGTTTTGATATTGCTGTGCTACTCAACATTCTGTCCAAAGTCAGACTGCACCAGAGACATGGTGTGCTTTGTTCCCAGTGAAATTTAGTTGAACCATTTGAACCCTGAAAATAAAATAGTTTCACTAGAAATTACAAGATCTTTGTCCATTCCACATAAAAGACAACCACCTAGAGACCTGGACCTTGGATAAGCTTAGCAGTCCAACATGATGTTGGCAAAAGATCTCAGTGCTGACCTTGGAGAGGCAGCTCCAAGTACTACCCTAGATAAAAGACGCTTCTTTTCTCCTTTAGTTTAACTGCCAGGCTCATGCTTCTACTACAGAGCCTCACTGTGACAGAGCATGGAAAACATGAGACTGCTTCTTTTCTATAGGAGCTGAGAGAGTACTAGACTGGAGTAATTTTAAACCTTAAGGAATTATCCACATGCTAGACTGATATGTTCAGTGTCCTTTTCAATTTTGGCATGGTGACAATGAAAAATCTATGTATGAAATAATCATGAATCCATAATAAATATGATTGGTAGGCAAGCACACCATCAGGAGTATAATAATCTTTCAGTTGACCTCAATGAAACTTTGATGCTAAAAATCATTACTTTGATAATAAAACCCTCAAAATAGAGTAGTGAGCCTGCTATTAATGTTCAGTAATATTCAGATAAGAAAAAATACACTAAGTTAACTTCTGGGATTTTTTTCCCAAAGTATTAATAAGAGAATTACTTAAAGAGGCCAAATTCTGTCAATGGTTTCATTTCCATTGTAGGGTGATGTTGGAGATTATACTGGTGGAAGCGATTTGCTGATAGGGCACCTAAAATGTTTTAATTTTTAAATGAAGTTCTATAGAAAAGAAATCTATCAGTCACTTAGAATAATTTTAGGTACACTCATTGAAAGGTAGCCAAAATGCAAATATCACCAGAGTGTTCTATAGATATTTAGGCATATTAGACAAATAGCATTAATAATTCAACAAATATAATTGCTTTAGTATCACTATGAAATTTCTTTAGTTTAAAATGTAATTTCTAAGAAACAAAAAAATTAGAAAATTTGGATCCACATATAACTTATTTGATTGGTTTAACTGAATTAATAAGTAAATTCAATCGAACCAATGATCAGATTGAATGTTTTTTTTTTTGACCAGTTGTTTCTCTGAGTTGCTATAATTATGCCTATAGACTAAGCAATAAAGGAGACTGATTTTGGCTTTAACATTGCTATGCATTAGCCTAAGACAGAGTTAGAAGCTAATATTTGTCTTTCTTATGTGATGATCTCACAATGTGAAAGAGACCATGAGATTTGCAGCTGGTAAAATTTAAGATCTCAGTGTTTGAATTTTTTAGATTAATGGACTACTAAAGATGAACAATACTTGTCCAAAGTCACTATAATCATGATATATAAACGATAGATTTTATAACTTTGAGTTAGCAGCAAATGTAAAACAGAATGTATCTTCTTTGCTTTTTGTCTTTTCTGTAGTTTTGGACGGTACTCATTATGTGCATAACTAACACTGTTTACTGTATGCTTCTGTCTGATCAAGTGCATGTTTAAAAAAGAAAGTTACTGTTTGCCTGCTTAAAGTTAAATGTTATAAATTTAAACATGTTCATGTAATAATCAGTTTGTTGAGCATGTGTTCACATCCTGTCACATGATTATTTCCTCTACTCAGAATGCTGCTTACAAACACAACACAGTTAACCTTGGCATGCTGCCCTATGGAGGTATTTCAGCAATGCATGCAGGCAGAAGCATGACTTTAAACTTGCAGACTAAGTCTAAATTTGATCATCAAGAACTACCTCTTCAGAAAGTAAGTATGGACTGCCCTACATGTGTCAGCATACCAAAGCCAATTAATGTTGTTTGTTCATTTAATGTGTTTAGGCTGTACGTACAACCCTGCTAATTATAGACTCTCACGAGTCCAAAAAGCACAAGGGCAAATAATGTAGAGCCCAAACTCTTAGCTGCTAAATGAATATTTGTAGCTAGACTGGTTATCAGGTTACTGCTTTTTGGACTGAGCTTTGCTTTTTGGATTGAGCAGGTACATGGCTTTTTGTGTTGCTTTAAGGCTCATTTTTCTTATTATTCATTCCCCTTGTCTTTTTTCCTTTGTTTTTCTTTCTTTTGTGTTTACATATTTATTTATTTATTTTTCTGTTTTGGAGATAGCCCTATCTTCTCTTGGTGATGCATTCTGAGAACAGAGCTGGAATTATTGGATTTCAGTTGATTCCTTTGGAAAAGATGTAGGATCCTAAATTAGAATGGAAATTAAGTGGCTGGCACTTCTAAATGCTTCTTCAGCCCATTTGTGTCTGTGTGTGTGTGTGTGTGTGTGTGTGTGTGTGAAATGTAACACAGAAGTATGAGAAACAAGTTTGTGGCTTAGGAAACTAGGTTAATGGAAAAGTAGCCAGTTCACTTGGTTTTAAATGAGAATGTAGGCACATTCGAAAGGGAATATACTGGAAGAGGAAACACTTCCATTGTTAAAGGAATATTTCTGTTTATTTTATTCAAGCAAAACTGAGAATGCACATTTTAGATGTTTAAGTTGATTAATGTCTCTGTCTTTGTTACATTTTAGTGGAGACTCATGAGTCATTTTCATATAATATGTCATTATGGCTATATATTAATACAGTCATTAGCCTAGTAAGTTGTTTTGAAAAAAAGCAATGCAAAGCAGGGATAAGAGAATGACAGCTGCTTCCAAACACTTCTCTCTTAATAAAATTAATAAACATATGAAACAAACTCCTATCCCAGCAAAATTAAGGCCATAGACCTCAAATTCATATTTTGTTGTTAAATTAGTCTTTAATAACATTCCCTGACTCTGGATGGTTTGGCTCCTACTGTGAGTAGAATAACAAAATCAAAAAGACATTTATATCCGCAGCTTTTTCATCACCTACCACCACTTTAAAACAAACAAACAAAACCCACTAAATTGATAGCCTTTGAATGTTATTTTTCCTGTCCTCAGTCTCATGTTGCAGGAGCAGTGGTGTGCTGGCAACTTTCTCTCCAGGGAGAAAAACAAGGCCCTGATTTGTGGTATTTTCCAATGTCAGAGATATAGTACTCCCACTATGGCCAATTTCAAGGTGCCAACTTAATGTCACTGAACTCAGAATTGGGAAGATTCATGTATAGTTGGATTTCAAGAGCCAGTACAAATTGTCCCCAGCACACCATCAGCACAACTATTTTTACTTGAGTTCCTACTGTAATGGAACCTGTTCTTCATGTCCTCTCAGATGCCCAAGGCCCTCATCCTCTTCCCTAACAAAACCAGTTTTCAAAAAGGTCTTGAAACTTAATTGCACTAAGTAATAGATGAGATATCACAGCTTTTTTTTTTTTTTTTTTGAGACAGGATCTGGCTCTGTCACCCTGGCTAGAGTGCAATGACATCATCCTAGCTCACTGCAACTTCAAACTCCTGGGCTCAAGTAATCCTCCTGCCTCAGCCTCCTGAGTAGCTGGGACTAGAGGCAGATGCCACCACGCCTGGCTGATTTTTCTATTTTTTGTAGAGACAGGGTCTTGGTCTTGCTCAGGCTGGTCTTGAACTCCAGGCCTCAAGCAATCCTCCCCCCTCGGCATGCAGAGTGCTAGAATTACAGGGGTGAGCCACTGCACCTGGCCATATACCACAGCTTTAAATAGTCACCTCTGCTAGAGGCCTTGGCACTTAGATACAAATCAAATCTTCAAACTAAAATAATGGGATTTCAAAATTCAGCAAGTAGATTAAAGAGATCTTGGTATTAAGGAAGCCTGAACCCCCTGAAATTATATAGCGACTCCCTTATTTTGCCTAATTTTTGGCTATATTTATTCATCAATATATATAATAATATATATATAGGTACATGCAGTATCTGAAAAATGGCAATATGCTTGAAACAGTGTTTCTCAGTGTCTACTTTATTCTCCAAATATAAATTAGGTACCTCTGTATTGCTGTATTAATTTTCTTATGTCATTTGGGCTACCCTAGATGGATTCACTATCTATTACTATAGTTCTAAGATGATCTGTAACAGAAATAATGCTGAATTATATTTGGGGACTTCTCAACCATCCTCACTTGGGCACAGAGATGACCTAAAGCTATTCTCTTTGGATGCAAACAAAGAATAATTCAAGTATTGAAAGATTCTATCTCAAAATAAATTATCATCAATACTTTATTATCTGCACCAAAGAAAATGAAGAGGGAGAAGGAGGAGGAGGAAGAGGAGGAGAAGAAAGACGGTATGCAAGGCATGAAAAAGACACACAGGCAGGGCAAGTACTCCATCACTGCGAAGACATTATGATCCCAAACTTATCAGTTTGAGGCCTATAAACTTTAAGCATTTAGGCAGCTGGGACAACTGCCCCGTCACCAGTGCAGGAACCTTATCAGGCACTGGGTGCTTAATCAGTTTCAAGAATAGTTCCAGGCTCTACCTCCTCCCATGGATTCTAATCTAAGCCTCTGTCCTTTCACCTTCATGCCCATATATGTCTCCTCTACAGAGCTTTGATTTGAAAATCTGTTTGTTTTTTCTGCCAAGCTTTAGAGCAACCTCTCTTAAAATGTGTTTCTCAGTTTATCCCTTCTTGGCTCCATTGACCATTACTAACCCGGTCCCATGATTGAGGTTCAGTTTCCCTAAACCTTTCTCCTCAGGAGACTAGATAGGCAAAAATCATTTTCCTTTGATTTAGAAATGCATAAAAGGCTATTACAACACTTTTGCTACTTGAGATAATAAAAATTAGTGTCTCGGGTATTTAAGATTTATTTGCATCCCCTAAAGGCTCATTAACCATGAGAATTGCACTAAAATAAAGGGTAAGATCAATGTATAAACAAATATTTTCAGTACATAAAATTGACAAAACTGTTCCTTCTCTGGTGGAAATTCTGAAGCTATCTCTTTTATTCATAAAATTCCTGAATGATAATATTGGGCCATCTCTAGGTAGATGCTATGGCAAATGACTCTAGGGTGTCCTAGAAAGAATGAAGTTTCCTAAGGAATCTAAATTAAGATTTTCACTTATTAGAAGTTAAGCACTGGAAATGGAGTTGCAACATACATTTGAACAGGTGATGCCCTTCCCAAGGAACATAGAGGGGCTGACATCCAGACCCTATTCCCGTCCTCTCTGTTTGCCAAGACTTGCCTCTTGCAACAATGAGGAAGGAACACCTTTTTGTATTTCCTGTGCTGCACCAAGACTGTCATAAACACATTTGAAATAAACTAATTAAAGGATACAATTATTTGTGAATGAAGATTAAAGAACTTTGCACTTGAGAAAGTATTTACATAGTGAATATGTGGATGAAAAAGGAACACTTTCCCAGGTTTTGCTAAGTATTTTGAATATTTCTAATTTTTTTGTATTTATTACATGTCAGGTTGAGACGTGTACATTTTTCATGGATTACAAGCTAAATATAGACTTTCTATACTATAAATAGTAACTTATATTTTCTATGATAATTTTATGGAATACTTTAAGATATTAAAAAAATACCAAAATAACTACAAAATTAACTTAATAAATTTAATTTCTTTTAATATTTTCATTCATTGATGCTTATGCTATTATATTTTCCTAGAAAATTTAATAATATTTAGGAACCAGAACATTTAGAACATTTGAATCAGACTTCAGAATTATTAATATTTTCTATTTATTTATTTAATCATTCATTCATTCATTTATTGATTTATCATTTATTTACTGCCTTTCCAAAAAGCATTTAAGGCAATTTTCTATGATGTTATTAATAGTTCCACGTGTTTCTTTGGATGTGTTCTATTGTAATTGAGCTTAGCTGCTGTCTTGAATTTTATGTTATCAGTGAGAAATACAACGTTGTAAAATGTCAGTACAAACTACCATTTTTATTATCTAAATTATACATTTGAATACATATTTCCATTCAGAGAAAAATAAGGACTAGGATTTATTGAGAATCTACTAAATCACCATGAGGCACTTTAAATATATTTTTTCTCACAAGTCACTAAAACCCTCAAAGGACATATTTATCTCCATTGTATAGATGAGGAAACTGAGGCTCATGTATATTTTTATTGTTTCACGGTTGTCTCCCTGTACTTAGCGTAGTAGTAGGTAGAATTTAAATCTGCCTTTGCTTGGTACCCACATACATATTCTTTCTACTATATGATGATGCATTCTCAAATGTTTGTAAAACCTAACATTTTCATAGGACATGACTCATCATAGTTGATAAACCTCTTTCATATACATTATTATCTCACATTGTCTTCAGAACAATGGAGAGGAAATATTATGGAGGAGAAAAGAATATACAAGTAGAATATATTAACTCATCCAAAGCATGTCATGACCCTAATCATTCCCTAGGTGTTACAGGTATAGTGCTCTCTTAGTTAGCTAACTTAATGAAAGTTAGTAATTACCTTGTGCTTGTTCAGATCCACTTGCATTTCCTGAGCACTCAGTATCACCAAGAATTATGTTTGGTAGCAGTGAAAGGCTAAAGGTTATGGACCCAAGAAAATCACTCATTAATCATCCAGACTGCTGCAGCCCTAGAGAGAAGCAGGGCTGGGGAAGAAATCATTTGGCCTTTCCTAACTCCCTGTCTGCAGGTATCTGGCTGTCAATAAATAGTATGGTCTCTTCTACACTGGAGAAATTGATAATTTTCTCTTGTCCTTTTTTTTAACCTTATCATCATGATATTATACCATCACATCTGCTTATTGGCTTATTGAATTAGGCACTAATATAAATTAATTATAATTTCAGGGGCAGGAAAGCTGACATCATAGAAATATACATATTAGATAATCTTACCATATAATTTTGCCTGTAAGAAACTGGTCTTACTGTCTGTTTTATTAATGTTGGTAAATTAGTTAGTTGATATTCATCCCACCAGATTTTGAGTTAGAGAAATTTAGATAGCAATATTTTCACCTAAACTATTTTTAAATTTCAAATGTCCTTTCTTACTGGATCTATGCAAATGGCTCAGGATCAGATAGTACCAACATTTGGTATGTATTTATTCACCCTAGTGCCAAGGGTTACTTTCTAAATGCCATTTTTTTTCCTGCTGAAAGCAAAGCAAGATTTATGCTGCACCTTGGGGCAACTCATGCCTATAATTTCTATCAATTTTGTTGTGTTTATTATTGGCTACCTATCGCTCAAGAAAGATTTGCTTACCTTCCTAATTATGAAAAAAGTTTTCAGCCTGTAAATCCACACAAATTCTCATAGACAGTTGTTAAAATTACCAAAATATTTAACAATAATGTTAGTACTCACATGGGTGCTTCATCACCATTATAATGAAATTCTGGCTTAAAAATCATTTGGGCATTACATTACCACCTTCAGATTGAAGCCCATGGAATCATAATCACTTAGATCTAAGCTTGGTATATATTGACCTTTGTAATACCTATATTTTCCAAGAAGGAATAATATAACAACCATTTCACTGGAAATACTTTGCAAAAAATTGTTTTTAACAATTTAATTCCTTTATGAACCATGTGCCAATTACTCAACAAAACAGGTCCTTAAGTAATATGTCCCAAGACCTTTGCAAAGTGCCAAATTCTAATAACACTCTAATACAATTTCTCCAGAAAAAAGCAATAAGTATAATTTCCCAAGCATACTGTGCACTCATCGATTAGCATATTGGAGCAAAGCTACTGTATCAGCTAAGCTTATTTAACTTATGTGAATTCTGTTCGTACACATATGTTTATACATACATACATATGGATACACATGCATAGACATATACATATGCAAACATACACATATATAGACACAAATGCACATTTGTGTCAGCAAAATTAGAAATTACTTCTTCAAGTAGACATTCATGATCATTCCCAATAGTCAAAATCATAAATATTCAATCTACAAATGTCCACACTCATCTTTGGGGATACCATTTGTTCAGTAAGACTTCTAGACCATTACTGCATTTCTTATGAAATATAATAATTTCTCATTTTTTACTAAATCACACTGGCCATTTTCTCTATTACTTTATGAAATATTAAAGACTTGCAGAATTTAGAAACTAAGTGAACAGTGCATTTTGATGATTTTCCATGTTTTTATCTTTAATTAGTTATATATAATGAGTAAAATAAGATTTGTTTTTACTCTTACCTAAAGAAAATATCTGGCCAGGTGCAGTGGCTCATGCCTGTACTTTGGGAGGCCAGCACTTTGGGAGGCCAAAGCAGGAGGATCACTGGAGGCCAGGAGTTCTAGACCAGCCTGAGTAACACAGCAAGAACCCATCTTTACCAAAAAAATTTAAAAATTAGCTGGGTGTGGTGGTGTGTGCCTGTAGTCCAAGCTACCGGGGAGACTGAGTCAGGAGGATCTCTTGAGCCCAGAAGTTCAAGGCTGCAATGAGCTATGATTGTACCACTACACTCCAACCTGGGTGGCAGAGCAAGACCCTGTCTCTTAAATAAATAAAGTGTCTGAAGAAAATATCAAGAATGTGGTCCAAAAAATAATTGAATGAATAACTGAACCTCAGTTTGGTTATTTTCTCTGGAATAATAAATTTCAACAGTGATAGCTTAATTTTTTAAAAATATTTTTCAGGATCTCCTTTGAGTCTTTTATATAATTTTAGCAGCTGAGCAACTGTATTTATATACAATAGCTATACTCCTTTGGGAAAGAATGTGAACACACTGCATAATTCTCTTTTTGGTCCCCACCACCACTACCACTACCATTACCACTAAACATCAATAAATTGTTTTCATGGTCTTTCTGCAAGCTTAAGTCACCACTGGGTATCTCATTTAATAAAAACAAAAAGGCCAGAGCATTCTTACATAGAAGTTTCTTTCAGGAAATTATTTCAATTTTGCTATCAAACTTATCTTTTTGATAAAGATTTAAAAGATGAAAGATAAAAAAGAAAGTATCTTTTTTTATGTGTTTGAATCTTTATGTTCCCTCTGGCACCTGAAATATAGAAGAATTGGTGTGGTTGTTAATTCTAATTTTAAAAAAGAGAGATATTAATTTATAAACTAGTGAGGAGCCTACACCATCATATTAGGATTTTGACTAAAGGGCTTTAGCCTCTTTTTTTTACACCAAAAAAGAATTCTGTGATTCTCAATTGCTCTCTAACAATGACTCCAGAGTCATGTCTGGGCATCTAAAACAAGTGTGGTAGAGGAAATAGAGATGGAGATGGGGATGATATGGAGATAAAAAAGGAAACCTGTTTTGAATTCTGGCCACTTCTCAAAAATCTGCATTGCATGGACCTCGCCAGATAAACATATTAATTATCCCACTTCACTGGCAAACATAAAAGTCAGAAAAGATATAAGTACTAAAAAATCAAAAAGAAAACACTGGCCAGTGGTGTTTAACCTGCATAATTATGTTTTAACAGCTTAATTTCAATATTTGTATTTTCCATATTGTAATATCCAGAAAATTGTGTATGGACATATGCAAACATATTCATCTAGAAAACATGAAGCTAGAAAATCAATGCTTGAAAACAAACAGGTGTTGAATAGCAGCTACCTGAGTATTTTCAAGTAACATGTAACTTAAATGTGTTGTCTACATTTTATTTTTCAAATAAATACATATTCATTCTTAAATAACCCAGGAGCTTAAATTCAGTACCCTTTTCCTGTTTTTTTTTAATACTTTCTGATAGGCTTATGAAAAAAGAATTCACATTACCAAAGCATAAGAAGAAAATTGAGTTATCTCCTTACTCTTCATTATATACAGTCGACCCAAGGAAGACTTTCATCTAGAGTCATAATAAATCCTATTCTAAAATTTTTCCGAACAATGCTTTTTAAAAAATGCATGTGATCAGAATGCAGATAGGGTGATTATATAATTGTTTTTTTAAAGAACGAACTAGGAACTCAAAATAACCAGTTTAAGTCGGGCAAGCAGCCCATCTGTAACATGTTATAAAGAGAAGAGTCCAGTTCTCCCTTTCTAGGGTTGGAGGATAATTCCTTACACAAAGTGCAGCAGCACATACACTCTCTAACCAGGCTTTATCAGTAGGAATTATTTAGAACATGTGCAGAAAATGGCTCAGGTAACACTGGGGCATAATATCTCAACCACATAAGAATTCTCCAGGAAACCAACAAGTACTTGTATATCCTATAGACTAGGGAAGGAAAAAAGCCTTTGCAAAAATAGATACAAATATACCACTGTATATCCCTCCACTAGAGGCTATGTTTCTGATGGTGTGTGATTGCTTGCTATTCCTCAGGATAGAATAAGGAGTTGTCCCCAAATATTTAATATTAGTAATAACAAAGACAGGGGTATTATTATTTGTTAAAAATAATAAGCAGAAAATCAGCCAAAAATAAAATACATATGAAGAATTTAAATGTTAATACATAAGTGATTTATATAAATAAATAAATTTGGTACTCAAAACAGTCATGATTTATTTATACTCTGAGTCTAATAGCATAATTTTTTCTAATAGCATATTTTTGATGTTGCTTTAATATTTCCCTCAAAGCTATTTGTAGATAATGCCATACATCTTGCATTATGCCAGTGGTAACACTATTTTGGATTAGTGCAAGGCATATTCTCCCAGAATCAATACAGCCTTATAAAATTTATTTTAGGTTATGGCTTGGAATATTGGAAGTTACATTCTATGTATTATATGGTTTCAATTTATATTCTAAATAGTAAGATCATACTAAAGACACAAATTAAGCAATCTTCAAACGTTATGGTTTTTAACACTTGGTTAATTTTATTCTGATTATTTTTATTCAGGTACCATAAATAATCTAAACTTTTCTTTAAAATTGAGTACATAACTCTAAGATGGTTATCTTAATTGTATTTCTCATTGCTTCTAAAAAGTTGTCAATTTAGAATTTGTACCTAGTAAATAGTAAATATTTCCAGTTGAGGATATGTTTTTCTGCAATTAAAAAAAATTAATTTTACTGTAATCATTAGGGACTCTTTTCAGAAAGCTATGGTAAACTTCTACTACATCACTAAAGAATGCCATACCATTTTTGCAATAGACCCCGTCCCAGCAAAGCAACATTTTAGACAATGGACAAGAAGATGTATCTCCTAGTGGCCAATGGAATCCTTATCCACTTGGGAGGCGGGATGTACCTCCGGACACCATTACTAAAAAGGTAACCAATTTCAAATTGATGACACAAACCATGAACCTTCCACATCCATTGTAATATGTAATCCATGTCTTGTGTCTTAACATCATTTCTAACTTTGTGATAACTTTAGGCTAAATATTATCCTACTAAATAGCATGTGTGGTTAACTCTAAGTGCATTGAAAAGAATGGAAAATAGACACTGTCAAGTGTTCAGAGTTGATAATGA
Organism: Eulemur rufifrons; assembly: GCF_041146395.1. Lineage (NCBI taxonomy): Eukaryota > Metazoa > Chordata > Mammalia > Primates > Lemuridae > Eulemur > Eulemur rufifrons. Next base: position 53,644,729 of record NC_090990.1, read on the forward strand.
ATGTTTATAAACAACATCCTGCCACCTCTCTGCAGATATTACGTCTTTGACTTAAGAGTATCTTAAGATACTATAACCTCTTACCACCCATCTCTGAAGTGCGAATACAGAAAGGGTGTGACATATACTTCTGATTGTCTTGGCTTCAGCAGTGTATTGTAGCCAATTTGCATAAAATGAGATTTGACCACAAAAAGACTGATTCACTATATCTAAAGTCACAATTCATTCAACAAACATGTAGTGAGCAACTGTATGTACACTACTCTGTGTGGAGCACTTACTAGATGCTAGAGAAACAAAAATGAATAAGGTATGGTTTCTTACCTCAAGAACTTTTTAATCTAGTGAAGTATGCTGAGTGGTAATTAGATAATTATAATACTACATGATAGTTCACCATAACAGGAGTAAAAAGAAAGCCACAACCTGGGAGAAGACAGTTGCGATATATGTGAGGGACAAGGGATTTGCATCATTGCAGAATATATTTTTTAAAACTCCTACAAATCAATAGTAAAGACCCACAACACAATTTTTAAAACTGCCAAAATACAAGGGGAATCAGGAGAGTAAATAAACATTAAAACAAAACTGAACCTTTTTATCAATCAGAGAAATGCCAAAGATGCTATTTTACATTTACTAGACTGGCAAAAATTAAGAAATATGAAAAATGTAGTTGTCTGCAAGTATAAGAGCAATGAAAACTCTTTCATACTTCTTGTAGGAACATAAAGCACAATCACTTTGGTAACAAATTATCTTGTAAAGCTGAACATGCAAATACCCTACATTCTAGCAATTCTCCTCCTAAGATATTAAACTAGAAAAACTCTTATACATGTCATCAAGGTACTTATAATGTTTACAATACCAGAAAACTGGAAAAACTCAAATGTGTATAATCAAGAGAGTATGTAAATAATTTCTGTTTTCACACAAAGAAATATTTCACAGCAATGAAAATTAGTAAACTATAATTACAATAAGGTGTATAAACTTTAGAAACATAATTTGAGTGGAAAAAAGTTCCAGTAGATGGAAAACATCAGGAATACCATATTTATAAATCTCGAAAACAAGCAAAACTGAAAATACAATGTTTAGGCATAAGTACATTAGAAAGAAAACTATTGTTTTAAGTCAATGTAAACAGAATATTTAGAATTATGGTTACCTCTAAAGGGAAGGTAGCAGTAGGATCTGGGAGGAAGCTGATACAATTGTCGGTGCTATTCTAATTCTCAAGTCTAATTGTGGTTCTTACACTGTAGTTTTTAAGCTCATGAGTGTTCATTTTATAACTGTGCTTCATAACTTATATATTACATACTTACATACATTCTTTGTGACCTAGGTGGTTTTTTTTCCCTTGATGACTACTTCAGTGCTTTAAAAAAGTATGTTAAATATCAAATTTTATTTTATCCAAAATAATTTGTAATGTTACTGATTTTGAGGCACTAGGCATGTTGTTAATTTGCCTACTGGGTAATGATATCCAGCGCTACAGGAAATATGATGTGGTGAGTGCTGTGAAACTTCTAGTAACTGTCTCTTAGGAGAAGACCCTTTTATCCCTGAATCCTTCAATAGGCCTCTTCTTACATTTCATTGATCCAAAATAGCTAAGGACTTCCTGCCTCTAGCAAGAGGAATGAAATTATGTGAGTTACAAGGAAGATAGAGGAATGTTTAAGATATTTAAGATGGCAAATACCTGAACATATTTAAAGGCTGAAAGGAAGAAACCATTAGTGATGGGAAAATTGCAAACTTCAGACAGGAAAGGGAGGAAATCTGCTTCTTTTTGAGGAAAGAGGAGAGAATGGATGTGACTGCAGAATGTGGAGACAGTGCCTATCAGAGCCAAGAGTAAGTTGCCCAAGCAAACAAAGAAATCATATGCACTTACATAGTTGCAAAAAGTCACTATCATTTGACCTTAAAAGGAAAAGTCTTACTCATTTATTACTCTAAATGGAACTAACAAGTGTTTATATTATCCATCCATACATCCATTTTATATGGAATCCATTTTCAAAGTCCATAATACTACATTTACAATCATACCATCAATACACATCATGATGATCATTTCCTTGCCTCCCTACTTGCTTTAAGGACCCCATGCAATCCTGTGATCGGTTAAACATTTGTGAACTGGTGGTTAACCTTATTAAAATCTAAAATAATTGTTTAGTCTACCTGAAAACTTTATTATTAAACTTTTATACTTCTTGTCAAATGGGAAATAATATACTATGTCTTTAAAATTTTATCGTGTCTTTAATGTACAAAGTCATTTGTATCTTCTTATTTCTATCATGATAAACAGCTTCTGACTGCTCCATGTTACAACAACTTTGCCTAAAATCTGAGATTTTTTTGAACCTATAAATAGATATGTCTACTTGTTAACTCTGAGTAAAGAGAATAAAGGATGCTTTAAATATTCAAATTTAGCTTTTATTATATATTAATCAAACATGCCAAGTTAATATTCAGTGAGGATCAACCTAAGGAAATAAAAATAGTAACGGAAGTATTAGCCTGGGCTGCAAAATTTACTAAAATAAGTGTGATAATTAAACTATTATTTATTGAATTTATATTTTCCTCTACAATGAAGGCTTTTAAAAGCTAATGTTATTTTTGCAGTTGTCATGGAACGAGTAGTCTTAGGATACACATAATAAGAATGGAAACCTAGAAATTGAACTATAAATTGAATGAAGAATCAAAGGAGAATAAGTGGTGAAGAGTTCTTAGCCAGTGCCTACATTTGAGTTTATTTCTCCAAGCCTTTCCAGGAGATTTTTTTTTAATCTTCTCTCTGTACCCAAGCCATAAGAAACCACTGTGATGCTATAGGGATTTGGTGGGACATCAGTTTTGTAGAAAGACTGACTGGTGGCTCTCTATTCTAGCTGTCATAGCAGCTTCTTGGTTGAATAAATACTGGTAATACTCTTGGCCATGTCTACCAGTACTCCAAGCACAATAGGAGAAAAAATGTCGGTACCTTCCAATCTGTGGATCCAAAGAGTTAGGCACATGAAATAACTGGACAAAAAGTGTTCATCTCTCTGAAAGCATTTTGCTCCTGTATCTATGCCATCAACTTGTGTACCTGAGATTGGCTGGGTGATGGCAAAACGCTGAGGGTGTTAAATCCTGTCTTGTTTCTTTAATGGTGTAATAGTAGGTGGTAGTTTTTTAATCCCCTCTTGCTATGTCAGTCCCCAAAATCTCAAATTTTTATGTCCATTAATTCTAAAAGTCTAGGAATCACTGCTGAAAGAACACTTCACAGCTACGTGCATCCCTCTAACCCCTGAATTCCAGGCAGTAATATATGAGCACTTTAAGAATTATTAATAGTACTAAAATTTTTTTCAATGGCTGAAAACACTTGTGGTTTCAGAAAGAGTTATTTGTACATTAGAGTCCTATCTCATCACTTCTCTCACACCTGCAGTCTATTGGATCATACCACAGCCTCTCTGGTAAGAATATTAGCTACCATGTATTCAATCTTTACTCTATATCAGGCATTGTGGTAAATGCTTTAATGTATTTCTTCATCTAATCCTCAAAACAACCATATGAAATAAGCACTGTTATTTTAAACATTTTATGAAAGAAGAAACTGACAGAGTTAAGGTTATTTGCCATGCTCACACAGGTGACTAACCATTTTAGATTACTTTCCTATATGTAATAGAAAATAATATGAAGGCGATAGTGTAAAAAATGCAAAAACATATGTTATTTTAAAGGCAGGCATTACAGTCTGACTTGGTGACATTCTCCATAGGAATGATAATTCTGTTTTGCCCTAATTCTAGAATGACAAGACTCTTTTAAAAGTATTAGGAGTCTTAAACAGGTTGCATATCCCCAAGGAGATTAAAAACTGAAGCATAATACCTGTAAGGATATGTTAAAATGGTGGAGCAGAAAAATGTTGCAGCAAAAAGGCTACGATGGCATATTAGAACAAATATAACTTCGGACACTTCCCTTCTGGAATGCGTAACCAAGAGTCTGTGGAATCCTAGCAATACGAAATCTGAAAATTCTTTGATATCTAAAACCTAGACATTCAAAGGTCTCTTCAAGCATCTGTGACTCTTCCCTCCTTGAGTGTCTGTCCCCTCCCTCAGTCTTCTAGGTTAAGTGCATAATGACCTGGCAGTTGGAGTAATAAAGATGGGTGATAAGAGTCAACATCAGGATGGACACAGATGAACAGAATGGTATCAAAAGTTTGCTGCTTCAGTCTTAGCTCACAAACTTACCCCTTAGGCTGAACTTGCCTGTGATTTTTCTCACATCTACAATGTCAGTTCAGCCATTTAAGAGCTTCAAGATTGCCAGGAATTTATCAGGAGAAACTAGAGGAAATTATGTGGGTTTTTCTTGGGTGTATGTAGTCTTTTTCATGTCCTTAATACCCTTCCCTTACCCCATCCCCAAATTATAAATTTTGCTTTCTCAGAGCCATATAAAGTATTTTTTTAAAGATTTTTTAGGAAGTTTCAAAAAAACATTCATTTCCCATTTTAATTTTGGCATTTGTCATGTTTTTTAATATAATGCATTTCAACGTTTCTTTCCATACAAGTTTAGACAAGGAATTTAAATGAAAACATTGTATTATTTTATAAACGTCTTATCTATAATATATTATCATTAAATTATAGTCACTGAAAAGTAGCTCTCTAAAACCTTTTTCCACTAATAGGAAATAGTATCCATACTCTATATATGTGGCAATGGAATAAGAGTAACATGATTCTTGGCTTTTGTCATTTAACTGAGACTGGACATAGTGCTATTGAGATCCTTTACATCAAATGAGGAATGTATCTCATTTGCATAGAAATAGAGGAAAGTCTGGAATAGATAAGAAAGAGAGATGAGGATTTAAATATTGGAAAAAGTAGGGATGGTGGAAAATAGCCTCAATCTTGAGGATGTAAAAAAGCAAATCAAGATGTGGGAGAAGCAGATACGAAAATCAACCAGATAAACTTTACACATAAAAGACAGAAAAACAGAAATGTTCCTTATTTCCATCAACATTAAAGTCAAAACTATCTGTTCTGGTATAGAGTAAAATTGAAATTGAAAAATGATTCTAAAACCTGAGTGTCAATGCTGTAGCTAAACTCTCCTTTTGTACAGAAGTGAATATGTCAGGTAGAGTAAGTTTTTGCCTTAGGATTTGTATTTTTTCCCCCTCCCAAAAAAATATACATTATTAACAGTGAAGAGCCCCCAGGAGTAATGCTTTTACTTCATCAGTCCATAAGCAAATGGCAACAATCTTCTCCATCACTGTGAGTAATGCTAACCTCAACCCTGCCTTCCTACGTCCTGATTCTCCTTCCCAAGCCTAAATTTTATCCTCTGATAATAGCAAATTTTTCACTGATCAGAGTGAACTTTCCTCCTGGTAGACTGGGCAGTCTCTAAAATTCAGAAACAGACTGGAATTCCTTATATAGAGTTGTTTTGAACTCCATGCATTTTTCCAAATGTTAAGAGATTTTTGAGTCAGTTGGTAGGCTAAAACTCTCCTTGGTTCCCTCATCCTCTTCCCCTCACCCCAGTCCTGGTGGCATCACTTAGAACTTTGTCTTGAGCAATATAAAGACTGCATTGATATCCATGGTAACAGCATATTCTACCAAGGCTGCTGAGGAAAAGTAGCTTCAAGAAGAAACAGCAGCCAAATGCATTCGCTGTCAGCGAGCTCTGCCGGGAAACAAGAAATGAGTCAGTGAAAGGGCAGATTGATGAAATCATACAATTATAAATTGTTTAATTTAAAAAAATTCTCAGCATAATCTGTAGCTTCTGGAGAAACATTTCTTATACAAAAAAAAAAATTGCAGTTTTTCTATTGACCAAAAGCCACTTTTTTCGGGGGACATTAAAAAAAAGTGGAACAGTGGGAAGATACCAAATGTGTCCAAATAAAAAGGAAACTTCATTCTTAGCGGAACTTTGAAAATGACTTTCTAGATCTACAGTAATACAATTCTACTTTCTTTGGAGTTTTGGTATCTAGAAATAATGTAGAACTGATTGTTTGTGTGATTAGTAAGTACTCACTCCTAAATTTCACCCTCTGGTTGAAAAGGAACTTTTAAGCAGTAGTTCCAATCACAGCAGTTGCCTCGGAGGCGAACATAACCACTCTCATACAAATGTCCCTCCAAGCTAGGAGGCGTTAGGAGTAGGAGAGATGAGTAGGAGAGATAATTAGGTGGAAATTATATCTTATGCGATTTTTTTGTGGTTAGAGGTCAATTATTGATAACATTGTTAGGTACCCACCAAACAGCAATAGGAAGCTCTTTGAGATTTCTGATGCTTCTGTTTAGTGACTTATTAGTGACACATTAAGACACCCTCTCACTCCCCTTGCCTAACAAATCTATGCCTCTATCCCTACTAAACTTGCCTCAGCATGGTCTTTATGGCAGCAATATTAGTTATTGTTCTGGAACAGGATAAAAATGTACTGTTTGAGGTTGTATAAATTATAATATGCAGAATCATCCAAAGAATATTTATAGGAATAGCTAGGGGCTCAAATCAAGTTCCACTCCTTTTATGTGATTTTATGCCCTGTAATTCAGATAAATTAAATATATTCTTTTAAAACATAGCTTAACTGATCTATTATCATGTTATCTTTTCTAGAAAATCAATACAGCCATGCCCTTTGTTAAACCAGGGAAATAAGAATGAATATATCCAATTAGGTTCACTGTTCCCATAACTGAAAATTATTGATATAAGATACAGATTTTATATACATGTATATAAAAATACATATCTCTCTCTCTCTCTCTCTCTCTCTCTATATATATATATAGAGAGAGAGAGAGAGAGAGATGCTTATTAAAAAGAATTATTAGCCAAAGCAAAAGTACATGGCCTGGAGGAAATCAAGTATTCCACAAAAATAAGACCCATCAGAGGCAGCTCCATGACATAGTAATAGTAGCTGAATTAGGAAAAAAGGTTTGAAGAAATCAACGGAATAATTTATTTAATGATCAATTTCAAATATGTATTTTGTTAATTGGAAGAGCTAGAATGACATTTTTCTGATTGATTGATTTTAGTATTATTTAATTCATAGATACATTTAAAAACTTACTCTATTCTATTATGTTGTTAGATTTGTTCTCAAAAACAATATGGAAAGGAGGTTGTGGAAATGTGAATGGAAAAATTCTCTAACTTAAAGCAAAAGTGACAGGTGAATAAAATATTGCTTAGTTTCACAGTCACTTCTGTATTGGATTTTTCTTACATGATACAGCATTCTTCTTTAATTCAAAAAGCACATCCCTTTATCTCCTAATGCCAGGGCAACAATACCACTGTCTCCAGTATTGAAGAACATCACTGTCAGAAAATCAGGGGATTGTTCTCATCCAGACTGATTCTAAATTATTTCTTTAATAAAAGTGAAAACCAAAGAATGTCTATCAAATAGCTATTAAGTCAGAAATAGAAAATAAGCTTTCCACAGAGTAAAGCAATAGAAAGAGTGTAGATTAAAATACTTACTCCATCAATATTTGACATAGGTGTTCCTTAAAACAAATGACTGTTCTTCTTCTGAAAGTTGAGATAACTCAACAACATTTATACTATCTTTGTTTTGGAAGAAATCTAAAAGCAAAATTGCAAAATTAACCCAGGGCAATAAAAATGTCCTTGGTTGAGTATGTAATTTGAAGACCTAGGTAACAGGACAACTGGCAGATAATCAAGGATAGTTGTCAGATAGAGGAAGCCAAAACAATAAAATTCTATTTCATACCATTTGATCTTTATCTGACTTACTCCACTACCCATAGATTATTAGAAATCTTAAGGGTGAAAGGAATTATTGTCAAATTTTATCATTATTGTTAACATCTTCCATTTTATTTTGTTTTAGGAATGTATGTCAGTATCATCACAAACAAATCGTAGGTTGAAAAGTGTAGACTTAGTCTTAATCTCATCATTTCGCTATTATGGATGACCCATCGTTTTTTAATTTTGGTTAATAATTTCCAATTTCATAGCTATAGTTTATAGGTTGACATCTAATCATAGGAGAATGTGCTTATAGGGATTCCCTAAGTCAGAGATGACTGCCTTCACATACCAGCTAGCTGCCATCTTAAGACACATACACTGAAGTGAAAGATCTTATTGCTTCACCTTTTTATCTGTCACTTGAGATACTGAAGTATATTACCAGTATCTGACTTTAAAAATTCAAGATCAGCAAATATTTGAAAGCCCTCTAAAAATACTGCAGTGTGCCAGCACAACGCAGTGTCACCAAAACCCCAGAGAAGGAGAAAGAACATGTTTCTGCTCCCTCTCTTTTAAGTTGCAGAGCTTTCTTCCACATATTTGTGCAAGTTTGTCTTCTAACACCCAAAGGGTAGAAAGTAGATCTTGGCATCAAATGGCATCGTTAAGTACAAATAAAAGCTGAAGAAAACAATCCAGCTTAATAGCTTGGCTGTCATAATCATAAAAAGAACATCTACAATACACATAGTAGGCACTGCACTAAAGTGTTTAACATAGACACTCAATATCATCTTTATGACTTTATAGGACAAGGAGCTAGGGGCATGGAGTTAAGGAACCCAGAATTGGAATTCAGTGTTGTCTGAGTCTACATCTTGCTCTTAAACGCTATATTATACCACTCATATATTGTATCCCACCGACCCCCCCCAACCAAAAAAAAAATCAGAAAATGTTATAGCATAGCCCTGTTGCAATGTTATATAACCCTCACTATCAGGAATATATTTGATATATACTTAGCTAGTACTTTTTAGCACAGATTGGTATTGTTTCTTTTGTTTCATTTTCCGAAGAGAGAAAAAAAACCCTAGCACTAGTCATAGATTTAAAAAGAATTTTTGAGTCCTCTTCAATTAGTTTTCCTTGATCCCATGCAAATCAAAATTTTTAGAGATTTTGAAATGCATCTGTTTTCCAAAACTTTGTTTTCTTTAATCTGAAACACAAGTTCTTTACTTACCTTTGTGAATCTCAGAAAGAACAGAATCAGGAGCACTAAACACGACTTAAACAAACCTAGAGGTCCTTCTATTATATTGAATTTAGTTCATTTTGTTTCTCAATTATTTAGCACATCAAACTTACTGATTATATCATCTAAGATTCCTAACATCCCTTCCTGGACGCTGTCTCCATTTTCCACTAAATAATCTGAGTCCTGTCACCAACACCACTTGTGACAGTGACAAAACTGCACTGAATATTGAGACAAGCCCAGCTAAATGATAATTATACTAATACATAAAAACTAAACACTATATATACAACACTAAGCTGTAATACAAAAAAGACATTATCTCTACTTATTTCGTAGTTATTAGTTTTTTTTTTTCCTTTTAAGCCGAAGTTCAGGAGAAACTTTCAGCCTTAACTGTCTTGAATTCACCCTTGAGCATATTAAAATTTGCTGCTCAGTTTCTGCACCTGCAAGGAAAGAACAACGATGTACACCTTGTAAAGTGGTTTTGAAAAGGAATTAGTACTATGAGGTAAAATATTATTTTGGACAAAAATATGTTAATTATGGACAAGCTAACTTTCCTTTAGCTTTGTTCATAACAATAGGTTGTTAATGAGACCAAGGTCATGAGTTAGCATCCCTTTGACTTGGTTATCCATGAAAACAGACTCCGCTCTTCACCTGGACAGTTGGTTGTGTTAAAAACATATACAATGGTGGGGATAGAAATATCTAAGGGAAAAAATGAAGGCGAATCACAGCAACCTAAAATATTAGCTATGTTAATAGTGAGAAGTAAGCAGTATCATCTCTACTTATGGCAGGATTGATTTATTTTTATTTATTTATTGTATATGCCACCCTGATCCATAAAAAAGACCACTCCTCAATATCTGAAACAAGATGCATAATTTACTGCTTACTAACAAATAACTTGCAAGGTACAATCTCTCTGAGCAATTTGGGTTTGGGAAAGCATGGAGTTCAGGCATTGGTAGATTTTCAGAAGTTTTAATGTTTAGGAGTTCTTTGACAAAGCTTTAGCTGGGAAAGCATGGTTACTTGAGTGAGACTGTTGCTGATTGGCTGACTTTAAAGAGCAGTTTCTAAAGCAAGTTGTCATTGATTAATTATAACAAGTTTAAAACCAGTTCTTTCTGGGGATTATTTATTGCTATGGCCAAAGAACAATGAGACCTTTTCTCAGCAGCAGATAAGAACTTTTTATTCTCACTGCCATTATTGAGTACAAGCAAGACACTCAATGTATTGTGTTATCTTCTTTACTCCTCACTATCTCCTATTAATATTAAACACTTATTATTACCCACAATTTTCATATGATAAGCAGAGAGCTTACCTTCCATAGCTAAAAAGTGACAGAGCAAGAAATAAAATCCAGGTTCATCTGACTCCAAAGACTAAGTTATCTGTACTGCCTGTACTATTCTCTTAAAATTAACTTCTAGCATTTTATAACCCCTTTCATTTCTATAATTTTGCCATTTCAAGAATGCTACATAAATGGAGTCATACAATACGTAATATTTTGGGACTGGTTTGTTTTTTTTTTCCCCCAGCATATTTCTCTGGAGATTCATTCAGCTCATTACGTGTTCCTTCCTTTTTATTGCTGAGTAGTATTCCATGGTATGGACATATCATAGTTTATTTAATCATTCACCCACTGAAAGAAATCTAGGTTGTTTTCTGGTTTTGGCTTTTATGAAGAAAGCTGCTATAAAAATTCATGGGCAGGTTTTTGTGTGAACCTAACTCTTTCTGAGTCTCTGGGATAAATGCCCACGAATGTAGTTGCTGGATCATAACATACAAGCGTGTTTAGTTTTTAAGAAACTGCCAAACATTTTTCAAGAAGGGCTCTACCATTTTACATTTCCAGCAGCACTATATGAGTGATTTAGTTTTTCCTCATCACCTCCAGCATTTGATGTTGTCACTGTGTTTTTTTTTGGTCATTCCGATAGGTGGGTCATGGTATCATTGTGGTTTTAATTTGAATTTCCATAATAGTTAATGATGTTGAAACTCTTTTCATATGCTTATTTGCCTCCGTCTGTACATGTTCTTTGGTGAAATGTCTCTTCATGTCTTTTGTCCATATTCTAAATGGGTTGTTTAGCTTTTTACTGTTCGGTTTGAGAGTTCCTTATATATTCTAGGTACTATCCTTTATTGGATATATGGTTGGCAAATATTTTCCCCAGGCCCCTAGTTTGCTTTTTTATTCTCTCAATGTTTAAGGCTGTGATCTATTTTGAGTTAATTCTTATATAAAGTGTGAGACATAAGTCAAGTACATTTATTTTGCTTATGGATGTCCAACTGGGCCAGCACCATTTATTATAAAAATTCTTTCCTCTGTTGAATTGCTTTTCTACTTTTTTCTAAAATCATTTGGGCATATTTTTGTAGGTCTACTGATTAGTTTCTGTCTTATGTCATTGGTCTGTGTGTCTATCCCACTGCAAATACAGTGACACATAATCTTGATTACTTCTATTATAATAAACTTTAAATTAGATAAACTGATTCCTCTTATGTTATACTTTTTTAAAGTTTTAGCTATTCTAGTTGTCTTTCAAAATTTTAGAATAAGCACATATATCTATATTTATATATAAATCTTGCTAGATTTTGAAAAGAATTTGTTAAATTGGTGCATCAATTTGGACAGAATCTTTACTCTTTGTCTTCTAATCCATAAATAAGATATGCCTCTCCGTTTATTTAAATCTTCTTGGATATCTTCATCAGCATATAAATGTAGTTTTCAGCATATAAGTTTCACAAAAACTTTGCTTGATTTACACCTAAGTTTTTTATGATTTTTGCGTGATTATACACAGTATTGCATTTTTTTTTTTTTTTTTTTTTTGGTGAGACAGAGTCTCATTCTGTTGCCCAGGCTAGAATGTAGTGGCACAATCAAAGCTCACTGCAACCTCAAAATCCAGGTCTCAAGCAACCCTCCCACCTTGGCCTCCCAAAGTTCTGAGATTACAGGCGTGAGGCACCATGCCCAGCCAGTATTACATTTTAAATTTAGGTGTCCATGTGCTCATTGTTACCATAGATAAATACCACTTGATTTCTGTACGTTAATCTTGTATCCTATACTCTTGCTAAACTCACCTGTTAGTTTTAGACTCTTTGTTGTTGTTGATTATTTTGAATTTTCAATGTAGACAATTACGTCATCTGTATATAAGGACAGTTTATTTCCTCCTTTTCAATCTTTATGTCTCTTATTTCCTTTTCTTGCCTTATTTCACTGACTAGAATTTCTACTACTATGTTGACTAAGGGTGATGAGAGTGGACATTTATGTCTTGTTCCTGATTTTAATAGTAGAGCATTTGGTTTTTCCCATTAAGTATATTAGTTGCAAGTTTTTTTAGATGCTCTTTGTCAAGTAGAGGAAGTTTCCCTCTGTTGCTATTTCTCTGAGCATTTTATATCATGAATAGATATTGAATTTTCTCAAATACTTTTTCAGCTTCCATTGATATGATCACATGATTTTTCTTCTGTAGCCCATTAATATGGTGTATTACATTGATTGATTTTCAAATACCGAATAAGCTTTATAACATTGGAATAAACATTACTTGGTAATAGCTTATAATTCTTTTTACAATTTCTTGACTTTTTTAATTGAGGTAAAATATACATGTATAATTTACCATTTTTCCATTTTTAAGTGTACAGATTAGTCATAATAAATACATTTATATTCTTATTTTTCCCTTCCTCTTCCCCTTCCCCATTTCCTTCCCAGCCTCTGGTAACCACTAATCTACAATCTGTTTTCATGAAATCCATCTTTTTTTTGTAGAGATGGCATCTATGTTGCCCAGGCTGGTCTTGAGTTCCTGGCCTCAAGTGATCCTTCCATCTTGGCTTCTCAAAATGTTGAGATTAAAGGCATGAGCCACTGTGCTTGGCTGAGATCCACTTTTTTAGCTCCCACATATGAGTGAGAACATATGATATTGGTTTTCCTGTGCTTGTATTATTTCACTTAACATAATGGTCTCCAGTTCCATCCATGTTGCTGCAAATGACATTCTTTTTTACAGCTGAATAATATTCCATTATATGTGTGCGATTTCCTTTTTTTTTTTTTTTTTTTTTTTGAGACAGCGTCTTGCTCTGTTGCCCAGGCTAGAGTGCCATGGTGTTAGCCTAGCTCACAGCAACCTCAAACTCCTGGGCTTAAGTGAGCCTCCTGCCTCAGCCTCCCAAGTAGCTGGGACTACAGGCATGTGCCACCATGCCCAGCTAATTTTTCTATATATATTTTTAGCTGTCCATATCATTTCTTTCTATTTTTAGTAGAGGCGGGGGTCTCGCTCTTGCTCAGGCTGGTCTCGAACTCCTGAGCTCAATAAATCCACCCTCCTCGGCCTCCCAGAGTGTTAGGATTACAGGCGTGAGCCACCACGCCCAGCCCAGGTGTGATTTCTTATAATCTGCATATAGTTACATAATGTTCTTTAATTTACTCTGCCAAGGTCTGTCTTTTAGTTTGTGTATTTATACACTTTACATTTAAAGGAAGAATTGGTACATTAAGGTTTAGGTCTCAATTTATTCTTTTATTTTGTTTGTGTTCTCTTTTTTTTGCTTTTCTATTTTCTTTTTCCTGTTTCCTGTGGGTTACTTGAACATTTTTTAGAATTTCAATTTATATTTTTGCAGTGTTTTTAGTATATCTCTTTATATAGCTTTTTTAGTGATTGCTCCTGGTATTACATTATATATACATAACTTAGAAAAGTTACATGTCAAGTGTCAAGTGAAGTGTCAGTGAAGTATGGAAACCTAACCTCCTTTTATGTCTCATCACCCTCCTCTGTGTATAATTGTCTTAAATATTTCCTCTACATATATTTAGAACCATGTCAGACAGTGCCATAATTTTTACTTCAATCATCAAACACAATGTTAACAATTTAAGAGGAAAAGGAAAGCTCATTGTATTTACCTATATATTTGCTTACCATGTTCTTTCTTCCTTCCTAATATTACAAGGTTTTTTCTTTTACCATTTCCTTTTAGAGAACTTCCTTTTGATGTTATTTTAGGATAGGTCTGGTAGCAACAAATTCTCTTTGTTTTCCTTCATCTGAGAATGTCTTGATTTTTCTTTCATTGCTGAATATTTTTTCACAGGTATAGGATTTGGGTCCCACAGTTCTTTTCTTTCAGCATTTGAAAAATACTATGTCACTTCCTTCTGTCATCCATTGTTTTTGATGAGATATCCACTGTTATTCAAATTTTTTTCTATAGATAAGATATCATTTTTCTTTGTCTGCTTTCTAAATTTTTTTCTTTGTCTTTAGTTTTCAGAAGTTTAATTATGATGTGTCTATGCATAGATTTCTGTGGGTTTATTCTATGTGGAATTCTCATTGCTTCTTGAATCTGTAGGTTTTTGTCTCTTAACAAATTTCCTAATTTTTCAGCCATTATTTCATCATGTAATTTTTCAGTCCCACCTTCTTTCTCTTCTTTTGATAACATGATTGTTAGAATATTTGTAGCCCCACAGTCCCTGGGACTCTGCTCATATATTTCTCAGTGTGTTTTCTCTCTGTGTTCAGATTTTCCTGTTGTCCTATCTTCCAATTCACTGTTTCTTTCTTCTGTTCTCTACAATTTGCTGTTGATCTCTTCAATCACTGACTGAACTTTTAATTTCAGTTATTGTATTTTTCAGCTGTCAAATTCCATTTGTTTCTTCTTTACATCTATTTCTTTGGTGAGACTTTATTATTTCTTTCCTGATGGTTTCTAGTTTTTCATTTGTTTCAAGTGTGTACATAAATTGGTCACTGAAGTATTTTTATGGCTGCCTTAAAAATCAGATAATTCTAACATCTTTGTCCTCTCATCATTGGCATCTATTGATTGTCTTTTTCCATTTGGTTTGAGATCTTCCTGATTCTTGGTATGATCAGTAATTTTCAAATAAAACATGGACATTTTCATATTATGTTTTAAAACTCTGGATCTTATTTAAACTCTCTGTTTTAGTTGGTTTTCTCTGACACTACTCCAGTTGGGGAAGGGTGCAGTGATGCCTTGTTATGGCCAGGTGGAAGCAGAAATCCAATTTTCCCATTCAACCTCTATTGACCCTTGAGGCAAAGCTTCCTTCATCATTGGTCAGTAGGGATGGAAGTTTCAGCTCCCCACTTGGTCTCCACTGATACATTGGTGGAGATAGACTCATTACCATTGGGTGGTAATGGTGAAAGTCCTGACTATATAATATTAATAGGTCTTCTCTGACAGTAGAGGGGTGCTTCATTACTGTTGGGTGGGAGTGGAAGTCTAAGCTCCTCATGTGGTCTCCTCTGACATTAGGGGAGAGGGGCTTATTACTAGTTGATGGGGATGAATTCTGTGGCATCTTACTTGCCTTCTCTAATACCACCCCAGTAGGAGTGTTGCTGTGCCTTGTTATATCCTCATGAGGGTAAAAGTCTATGCTCACCACTTGGCCCTTTATGGCCTTATTGTGATGGGACCACAGTTTTCTCTATGATGTTCAGCTATAGTAGCACAGTTATTGTCCAAAAGCATTTCGTCTTGCTTGACTTCATCTTTCCTGATCCTCAAGCTCAAGAGAATAGACTTCTGTTGGGTTGTTTTGTTTTTCTTTTTTTTTTAAATTTTTGTCTGCACTTGCTGGCACTTGCAGATTACCTGCTCCTTCAGCTCCAAGTCTGGGATATATAATATAAAAATAAAACCCAGGGATCTTACCACCATGTTGTAACTTGGACCCAATGTCCCTAGCTAGTCTGCCTTCTTCTCTCTATTTTTCAGTCTCTTGACATTTATTTATATATAATGTCCAAGGTTTTTAGTTGTGCTTAATGGAGGGAATATGGAAAAGTACATCTACTTCATCTACCTAGAAACAGAAGTTTTACTGGCTCAATTTTTAAAACTTAAAACTGCATTTTTTTAAAAGGCACTGAAGAATACATGGTGTGAATAGAAAGTAATAGAACTGGATTTTTGTTATTGTTGTTTTACAAAATTACTAAAACTGACTCATTTAAATGAGGGCTGATTCCTCAGAATCCATTACTAAGTTATCCTTTGGAGAGGATTCTGTGTCGTCAATACTGCTCCCGAATTTTTTTAGAACTGTTTTGGACTTAATTTTAAAGAATGGACTGTGTTCTTTTGAACATTCTCAGTGGCATAAATTGTAATGCTTTGAGGTGGTGTTTGATATTTGGAAGCAAGCCCAAGTGGCTTAAGAGCCAAAATGGGTAGTAAAATAGATGACCAAATTGGGTAATACAATCCACTTCTCCATCTCACACTCTTTTTTAAAAGAACAGTGTGAACCAAATTATATTTATAGTGAGAAAGCCATTTCTTTTATATCATACAAAACCTTCCAAACACTTCCAACTTCCAAATAATAAGCTTGATTAGCTGTGGGATGAATTTTGCATGAGCAGTGCCATTTGGTATCAAATCAACATTTCTTCTCTGTGGTTTTCACATAACTGCTTCCTTGGGTCCCATGGATATTGGAGGTTTTTCCTGTAAACTCTGACAATTTGTTTTTTGGGTCAACTTCAAAATACCATATTCCATCACCATTCTCCTTGAATACATGTTATATTGTCCAACTTCCCTTTGAAAGTTCCAAACAAATGTCAAATCTTCTCTATTTCTTTTTGTCATTCAAAATGTGTAGCACAGGCTTTACAGAAATCTCCATGTCCAAATTCCCCTTCAGTATGAGTCAGTGTTCTCAGAGCTAACCCTCTGCTTGAACAAATCCCATCTCTAACATTTTCCACATTTTCATCAGTCCTTTGTACTTCATCATGAGCATCCTTATTACTGTTCTCATGCCTTTGTGCCACTCAAAAATAGCTTCCTCTTTACAGTTCTGAACCATAATTGTCCCTCTAGATGTCTTGCCATTTGTGTTTGTTTAACTTTCTACAAAGTGCTAATTCTTTACTTTCTACAGCTGTCATTCCTCATCCCCATTCATCACAGCCTATAGCCCAAGAGACTGAAAGAACTGCTGCTGCTGCTGCTGCTGCTGCTGCTGCTGCTGCTGCTAACAGAATCACTTTACAGCATGTTCCTTCCATGTGCACTTTTTGTTTTGCTAAGCCATCTAAGAACATGCACTTCATTACTTCATAGTAATGAAAAGATTACTAAATACAAAATCTTCATCATATTTGCTTAACCCTAAAGCTCAAAGTCATAGGCACAGCATCTAAAATAGATAGACCTAATTCAGTAACTAGGAATGGCCCTTTGGCAAACTCAAGAAATGCTAAAGAAATGGAATATATCCTCCCTCAACATCCTGATCTTTTTATTCTTTTTCATGGTTTATTTTCAGTTCATAGTTCAACTATTAGGAGGAAGGTGGCCACTTTAGAGGGGAAAGGGCCATAATATAATATATTGTTTAAGAGCAAGACCTCATTCCTACCAGTTTATAAGTTGTACAAATTACTTGGGACAGTTATTTAACCTCTCCCACTCTTAGTTTTGTCCTCAGTAAGAATGGATAATATAATCTAATGATAATTACCTCTTGCTGCCGTTGTGAAGATCAAAATAGATAATATTGTGTCTTAGCACATTGTTTGGCACTGTTTGGATGGTAGATATTACTTATTAAATGCCAGTTACTTTGTCAGTCATTAAAAACTTTAAGTAGGATAGGCTGGCACTCAAAGAGTTCAAAATTAGCATAATCATGAGCTAAATTGTCCCATCAGAAGAAGAAATAAAACAGAAATATAAGTCTAAAGGCCATTACAGTTCTATGATACATAGCATTAAGTTTTCATCCTTGGATAGACTGTACATTACTGGGTTATTCTAATCAACAAAGTAATCGTTAAGCTGCCATTATTGATTTTCTCATGTAACTTATACATCATGAAGCCAAAATCCTTCAGAGTTTGTCTGAGTGGAAAAATTCTTTGCTTATCTATGTGATTACTTTCAACTAAACTGCCAACCTTTCTCTCTCCCACTGGTTCAAACACTGACTGAAGACCCATGAATAGTAAGCCAGTAGAGGTGAGAAGCAGGTATAAACGTAAACTCCCATGATTGCTCGGTAGCCAAGCCAGTCAATCTCAGTGAGAAAGCTCCACCCTCAGCTTCTCCGACTCTAGGAGATCATTTTTTCTAACTATGTAACTGAGCATGCCAGTGAGTTCGATCAGAGTACAGCAGCTCAATATGATACTTGGCTTTTCATGTCTTTCCCCTCCTACCAAACAAAAGAACATGAAATTCCATGGGAGCAGGAAAGAATTGAATTTGCAATAAGGAACAACTTGACCAGAATGGTGTTCAATCTTCTAGAATGGCTGAAAAGGTTGCAACATCTCCTTTCATTAAGATTTCTAAGAAGGGAATAGATACACAAAGAAATACACATTTGTCCCTTATGATGTTATCTTAGTTTTGTGTGTTCACTGGTTAAGTGTGTTGGACAGTATTAGATTGATAATTGTTTTCACATTTTGCTGGTATAGTCTGAAACTCTTTTTTGCATCTTCTCCAATTTCTCATGACTGAAATATCTGTTTACATTACTGGTTTTGAATGTAAAAATTGTACATGATACCAAGATAGCCAGTTGGACATCTAAAATATAATCAAATGGTTATTTTGCCATACTTATTGCCAAATAGTAATTTTAAATATTTTCTTTTGAAATTACCCTCTTTTTTGGAATCCAGCAATATACTTTCCCTCTTCAAATGATTTTCCATTATCATTATAGTTTGTTTTTTATGTTGTTCTTCTTTAAGAACTTTAAAATAATTAAAATTAATCTCTTCCATGAATACTTGTCTAATAATTATCCTTTTATTCCTCCAATGTGACTTTTTCATGATAATCAAAAATCCTAATTAGTCAGGAAAGTTCACAAGCTTTCCTAGCTAATAAATTCTAAGATGAAATCACTTTTGAATTCCAAGTTACCTACCCTTAAAAAACCAAGAGGAAAGACAATGAATTCAGAAAGTAAATCCGCAGATCCTTCAACGGTAATAGGAGAAATTCCAAGCACAGCACTAAATATATGTTTAAAATTGTTAATGACAAGCATTCACTTCCCATGTTAGACCTCTATGCTAAACCATTCTCAATTTAAAAAGGCATATGCTGGGTTACCAGTTCACAAGCAGAGCTCCTTGCTTGGTAGAAAAGACATCAAGTAGAATCACGCAAGCAGCTGATGCTAGAATGATGATAAGAAAATAGGAATAAACAAAAGAGCAGGGGTATGATCATGTTATTTAAAGATGGGAGACTGCAGCGCACATAACCTCTCTCTTCCACCTTTAAGGATTGAGAAATGATCATTATCACTTTAAATAAGAGGTACTGATGAATCTCTCTGAAAGCTCCTGTCAAATGATCTTTTGCATGTAGAGCTCCTTTTGAAGACCTTTCCAGATCTAGTGCCTCCATAGGCTACAGCTACAGCAATTTATTAAATGATTAATTTTTAATGTCACTTAGAGACTCCAAAAACCATATTCTTAATTTAATAATGTAGAAAAGTGATAAATATTGGTTATACTCACCTGAACAAGCTTACCTGTGGCATAAAAGAAAATAAGTAATTCAATTCTTTTGCTTCGGATTTAGGAGACAGTTTCTATCATTTTTACCCTGATGTTACTTACATAGTATTACATCTCTCTCTCTTTCTCTCTCTCTCTCTCTCTCTGGTATTTTTCAAAATGAAACACCAGATGGAGCTCCACTTTATTTTCAAGTTGTTACTTCCTTTTCTTCTTGAGATTTTTCAAGCTGAATTTTGTTCCTTTAAAATGGGGTTAAAATAATCTTTGGCAAGTCACTAGATGACTACAAATGTATTTAATGCAACTTTGGTCCAGTATTAACATTTTCACAAACCACAGTAGGCAGACCCTTACTGTTTCTTCATTACCCTTTCCCGTCGTGGCTGAGAGCCCAAATGATGCCACTTTACCCAAGAGATATTCTGTATGTGTTTTCTACTTTAATCACATCCTTTCAGAACATGAATTTTTGCCTGACAGATTATCTTCCCCACAGGCAGGCAGTCACATCCAGACTTTGATGGGGTCCCAAAGCCTTCAGCATCGCAGCCGGGAGCAGCAGCCATATGAAGGAAATATAAACAAAGTGACCATCCAGCAATTTCAGTCACCATTGCCTATTCAGATCCCCTCTTCACAGGCCACCCGGGGACCTCAGCCTGGACGGTGCTTAATTCAAACTAAAGGGCAAAGGAGTATGGATGGATATCCAGAACAGGTGAGAAGAGATTTTTCATTATTGATAAATCTTCAGGAAATCCAAAGAATCCATGGTTTGCCTTCCCTCATTAATGTGATCCAGGACACAGTGCTATCACCATGTTGAATGGGGTGGAGTACTCTTTGTAGAAATTGTATCATTATTTTCAATGGTTAAGGACTACAACATGTAGGAATTTGTGGTTGGTAAAATGCCCATTCCACATAAGGAAAAACTGATGAGTCACAATAGTTTTTCAGTTACTATCCTACATCCTCTCTTAACCACTCCCAACTGTAATTTAGCTCTACCGTACAGCTTTTGAATGTTATTAAGAGCTTCAGTGGATTAAGTGTATTTCCCAAGGCCTCTGGTAAAATTGGCAGTGTGAAAAGTAAACTGTATTATTACCCTCCATTTGTGGGAAAACATTTTTTTAAGTCCTATCTTCTGATTGTTGAATGGTACAGAGATAAATCTTTGCTCTAAAAAAAATTATAAATAGCTAGAAGGGAAATATTTCTGAAATGCTCCAAAAATTACTGATAAGAGCCATGCAGCACAAACACTGCTGTTCTTCTACCTATCTGAAATTAGGATTTGCTTTTCCATTGTAGAATCTGTTATTCTTCCTTAGGACGAGAAAACTGAATAGGATCTCATCTATTGAGCTATATTAAGCTTAGAAAGTAAGACATTAAAATCTTAACACTCTGTTAAAATTAATTGATCTTATTTCAATTTTCAGATAATTAAGCAAAGCTCCCACTGACTTCACTAACTTTTTGATATGGTTTATAAAAGTTTCACTTTATTATTGCCTACTCAAAGTTTTACATGTCACCCCACCTTATTTTCTAAACATATAAGACAAGATTAACTTCATTCTCCAGTTTTTTTCCTTTACATTGTTAGGAGCCATTTATCATTTGGATCTCAACTGTTTAAACATCTCTTCTATTTCTTAATACCCTTCTTGAAGCTGAGATTATATATTAATCATTCTCAGAATCACAGATACTTTTTTCAAAATAATTTTCTTCCTTCCCTGTTCTGATCTAAACCAAGTGTTACAATTAAGGTTTAATAAACCAGACAGATGCTTTTAATTAGATAATGACATGAGGTTTTTAATTTTCCAGAGATTTAAGAAAGTTAATAAAGTTTTAAATTATGCTTTCTCAGAGGCATTTTAGGAGATTAAAAACTTCTTAATAGATATTACTTCCCCACAAATATCGTAAGCTCAACCCAGTTCTCTAATTTAGTTGTTCTTATTAATAGCTACATGGGTTTTTTTCCTTCCGGAATCAATGTATTTTAAAAATCCACTGAGATCAATGCCTTTCGTTTTAACCACTTTGAATAGTAGGTTTAATGTTAGCATGCAGTTATTCTAAACACTCTAAATTTAAACTATTTAACTATAGTGTTAAACTAAATTTAACACTATTTCTAAAAAAATACATAAATTGTAGAAAGTTTAATAAGAGGATTAGTAAGTTTTAAAGTTTACATGCATATTGAGTTTCAAACATCATGATTATTTCAGAAATGTATTTATAGTAGCTTTCAAATGTTTTGATCCATAGCTC
The DNA here is from genome assembly GCF_041146395.1 of Eulemur rufifrons. NCBI lineage: Eukaryota > Metazoa > Chordata > Mammalia > Primates > Lemuridae > Eulemur > Eulemur rufifrons. The sequence goes on from NC_090990.1 coordinate 53,666,761, forward strand.
TGGTAAACATCAAATTGATGTTTAAAAAATTTAAGCATTCAACGGCTATGGTAAGGAAAGGACATAAATATAACTCTTTTTGCTATGCCAGTTTTTTCTGCCTTGGTTTCAGGCTTAAATGATTCAGAATGTATTATACATTTCAGAATAGCTAAAAATGAGGACTTGAAATGTTCCCAGCACATAGAAATGTAAATGCCCATGATGATGGCTATCCTAAATACCCTGACTTCATCTTGACACATTCTATGCATGTAACAGAATATCACATATTCTCCATAAATATGTACAAATATTAGGTATCAATTTAAAAAACTTTAGGGTGACTACAAGAAAGCCTCAACAGCCTTTAAACAAGTAGCACTGATCCCAAAACTATGCTCTCCCCCTCCCCAATTATAAATCAAGTAGTTTCTTAAAATTGTTTTCACCATCAGTATAATATTTGTCCACTACTAGGGGCATGCTGGAGCCAGCTCACCCTGGCCCGGTATCATGTGCACTCTTCCCAGCTCCACGTTCGGTGACATCACATTAACAGGTGGAAGTTGCAGGAAAAATTACACCATGAAAATCAGCAAACACTACAAATTAGGGTATTCTTATATCCCCAACCAGCTGTTATACATTTTCCAACACACCTCTGACTACTACACTGTTTTCTTTTTTCTTTTTCTAACCTCTCCACTTCTTCATTTAATTCTATAGCCTTCAAGAAAGAAAACCATAGAACTAGATCTCAAAATTTGGGGTTCTAGTTTCATGTTTACTTGTATTAAGCCATATGACTCTGGCCAAGTTAGTAACTCTTCCTAAGCTTCTGCTTCTCTCCTTATGAATTGAGGACACTGCCACTCACTAACATTCAGAAAGTTTTTATGAGAGTCAAATGATACAATTCTATGCATACACATGCACGCGCGCGCGCACACACACACACACAGTAAACCTGGCACTGAGAATACAGAAATAGAAAATAGAAGAAGGAGAAATAGAAGATTTGAGAATTAATATATTTGAAAGAAACTAAAATTATCAGTCTCAGCCCCTTAATCTACAGATAGAAATAAAAACCAAAAAAATACAAAAAGGGACTGAAAGAGGATATGTAATTCACTCATAATGAAACTATTTCATGTATTTTTTTACTTTCCTAAGTCATATTTATTTTGAAAAGTCAGATCCCTCTAATATGTGTGTGTGGTGTTGTATGTTTTCAAGCAAGACTCTTATTCCAAATTTAATAAGAAAAAAATATTTAAAACATTTTAAGACTACATGGAGTTTTGCATGACAATTATAGGGTAGTGATTTAAGAGTAAGGACCACAGAGGTAGCATAAAATTTCTGATGTGGATTTTGGGCATATAAATCAAAACAGTCCACTTTAATGAGACATTTCTAGTGGTCTTTAAAAGAGCCAAGAAGAGAAAAATATAGTCTCATTTAAACGATCATAACACCAATGTTAAATTCTGTCAAGTATAATATGGAAAAAAACCTAAATCATTCAACATTTTTAAGAGCAAGGAGATACCATAAACCATAAACATAGCACAAAGAAAGACTGCTCAGCAAGACTAAACACTAATTCTATTAAAATAACGCTTGGAAACTCTACTTTTAAAAAAGTAATCGCTTATTGTAATGCTACAGGTTTTAAAAATCTGATTAGAATGAATACACATGTTTTATTTAGGGAAAAGAAGTCTGAATGAAAATAGCAAAAGAAGAGACAATAGTTACCATACATTGAGTGCCTGCTATGTGTCTTGCACTTTGCATCTCACACACGGGTTTGGCATTCAGGGGTGTGTGACCTGCACAGTTGTACAAGGTCCTGCTTAGAAGGGCCCACCCTTGGATTAACGCTCCACTGTCACCATTTTGTAATTCTTAATAATTGTTGATCAAGGTGCCTCACATTTTCACTTTGTACCAGGCCCAACTAATTATAGAACTAGTCCTGCCTACATATACTATTTCATTTAATCATCACAATAATCTTATTCCCTTTTTATTAATATAAATGAACACCCAAGGCACAGAGAAATAAGTAATTTATGGAAAGTATAATTGGTCAAGATAGAATTTTAACCCAGTTTATCTGACTCCAAACCCAAGTTCTTTGTCACAATCTGTTAAATTAACCACATGATCTCAGACACTTAGCTGCTGTGGCCTCAGTGTCCTCTTTTGTCAAATGATACTAATTAAACCTGCTTGAACAACAACTAAGAACTGCAGGACTGCCTCATGCAGATGGAGTGTTGATATGAACTCACATAAACACTTCAAATCGCTTTGAAAAGCAAAAGCTACTGAAGAAATGGAAACTTTTAATATTAACAAAAACATAACTCTATATCCCTTAATGTGACCCAAAGAACTCACGTATTTTTAATCTGATTAAAGTTCCATATGGCAGTGAACATATATAATAAATGCTACCACTGAGGACATTGAATGAATTAGAACGAGTTATCAATTGTGACCTAAGCAGAATATTCAACTTTGTTTAGCCATAAAGAAGCACTTAGTAAACTTTGATGTTCCTTCTCAGTGATGAAGCCATCTAAATTTTCAAACCACTCATCACAAACAGGGCAAAATATCCAAGACTTCTAGGAACTTAGAATTCTAATTTAATGCACTTATTTGTACATGTTTATTTTTCAGAAACAATGAACGTCAAGTCTGTTTTCAACTCTAAGATTAAATAAAATAAAATACATGGAAGTGATTTTTAAACTATAAAGTGTTACCCAGATTCAAGATATTAATTTCTGTAGACTATAAATCTTATTTTTAATAATAAATGTTCTTTTTAATGAAAAGTCTGCAGCAAAAACCATGTGCATGTCACCTAAAGTTTATTATCAGGGCATTTGACTTGGAAAATGGATTCTAATGCATAAACCACTTAGATTACTGACAAAAATAATAGAGGATAAGAGTCATAGTTGTATTAAGTGGTGAACTAAAGAAAACAGCCAGAAAGTGAAGGGTTGACTCCCATTCTACATGAAAAACTCTTAGCCATAGTACCCGTCCTTTTAGCTCTTCCCTTTCTTTCCCAGTCTAACTGAAGAAGCTTAACGATCCTATCCACCTTGTCCTCCCCTTCAAAATATAGTGATACTTTATCTTAATTGTGCTCAACCTCAGCTGTAGACTCTATTCAGGAGCTTTAAAAAACACTGGTGCCTCGCCCTCATCCCCAGATAAACTGATTTTACTAGTCTATATGTGGCCTAGGAAGTGCAAATTTTCAAAACTCCCCAGGTGATTCTATTGTGTAGCCAAAGTTGAGAAACGCTGCTTTAGATATTTTATAGCTGAATAACTTACCAGCTGAATAATATATTGATATTATCACTATTTAAAAGCATACATGGCTGGGGGCAGTGGCTCACGCCTGTAATCCTAGCACTCTGGGAGGCCGAGGAGGGTGGATCGCTCGAGGTCAGGAGTTCGAGACCAGCCTGAGCAAGAGCAAGACCCCATCTCTACTAAAAATAGAAAGAAATTATCTGGCCAACTAAAATATATATAGAAAAAATTAGCCGGGCATGGTGGCACATGCCTGTAGTCCCAGCTACTTGGGAGGCTGAGGCAGGAGGCTCACTTAAGCCCAGGAGTTTGAGGTTGCTGTGAGCTAGGCTGACACCATGGCACTCACTCTAGCCAGGGCAACAAAGCGACACTCTGTCTCAAAAAAAAAAAAGCATACATAATTGATCATAACTTGTTGAATATTTTTAAAAGAAACTAAAATTAGCTTGGTTTTTCCCTTTTGCAAATATATAATCCAAGACAGAGTATATTTATATATGTGGAATATATAGATTCCAAAGCATAAATAAGAAGAGAAAACATCAACATAATGCTTCAAATCTCTCAAAACCTTGTCATATATTAACTGATTTAATTTAATTGATAATTCTGTGATATAAGTAGAGCAGTTTCCATTTTATTGACTAGAAAACTAAGACTAAGAAAAGTTAAATATCTTGTCTGTGGTCATATAAAAATTTAGAAGCTGAGCTGAAATTAGAACCCAATCTCATGAACCTACCACATTGCATGCTGCAGCCTGCTATACTATAACCAAGCGTGTAAGCCAAGAGTAAGTTCACACTGGAAGAGTAAAACGATGGGAAAATACACCCTCTAGTCCATCCATGTCTGTTCCAAACAACAGGACATATCCTAACATATCAAGATGGCAGGAGCTCCATAGTTGTCTCCTGCCAGTGCCTGTAAGTATACATGCAAACTAAAGTTTGTGCCTAAAATAGAACTTGTAAGATGACATTAGACTCAGCCTCCATGAGTTATACAAACTGTTACGCATCCATCACATTCAAGAAAAAAAAGTTCCAAACCCTTCTCAAAAGAAGATGCTGTAGTCTATCCTGGAAGAAGTCATTTTAATACCAAATAATATTTGGAATACATGAAACAATTGGCTGAAAGACGGGATTTCAGACATTTCTTTGGATTAGATGCTTTGCCCAGTTGCCTGAAGAGCACGTAGGAGTTCCAGGTGAGGTTTTTGCCTATTGTGGGCAGGTGAAGAAAACCACATTCTTCCAAGTGATGTAAGAAGAAAAACTTGGAAAGATTTGTTTTATTTAAATTATTTATTTTTAAATTAAAACGCAATAATTTAATAAAGATACTTGTAAAATAGGTGTTAAAATGATTATAATTTTTTTTTTACTCAAATGATTTCAGGGACATCCTATACCTCCTCCTGCCCCACATAAAGAATTGTTATTTGTAAATATTTTCCCCCATAGAATTTTATTCTTCAGTCATTAAAATAATTCTTTAGCTCTAAATTTACAATTCACAGTTTGACACAAAGAATGTGTAACTCAACACCACAAATTTTATCAATTGTCTTTATAAGTTTTCTGCAGTCACATGGTAGAATGCAGGAAACATTGCAGTGGGAATCAAAAGACCTTTTTTAGTGTCCCACTAAATATAGGTATGATCATGTTGGTTTCCATAAGTATAAAATGAAGAAAGTGAAATGAATCATCTTTAAAACTTTTTTCCAGACTGAAAAAGCATTTCAGTTTCTATTTCCTAGATACATACAGAGTCAGCTGATTTTTTTCTGAAAGACCTAGAAAATGCTACAGCAAGGGGTTTTATTCAACAATCTTCATGAATAAAATCTTTTTGAAAGATTTAATTAGGGATTTGAGCTGGACTTACATCTCTCATTCACAATAGAAAAAGGTATGAAAATAGAAGAAGTATCAGTATTTAAAAAAATATTAGTTATTCTTGAATATTAACATTTATATATTCTATAATTATTGTTACCTTTTTGAGCCTATTACTCAGGCTCTTTAGAAATGTTGGAAAATGTAGAAAAGTTTTATATAGACTTTGTATGGCTATGCAATGCACATAATGTAAGTCAAAACAAAAAATTATAGAACCTTATTACTGCATGGCAGTCCTTATCATACAAGTGCTATTATATAATAACCCACAAAACCAGGAGCTAAAAGTAACAGCAACTTTAATTTCAAGTTTAATTTACATATCATGAAGCATTCTCCCTGCTTCTGTTAAATCTCCATCCTCATCTGATTTGACCTCTCAGCCATGTGGTTTGACTCACCATTTTTCTTGAAACATTTTCTTCTCTTGGCTACCATTATTCTACTGGTTTTCCTCTTACCACACCAGCCATTATTTCTTGGTTTCTTTGTTGGTTCCTCCTCTGTCCTGACCAAATATTGGGTGATACAGTGCTCAAGACTTGACTTTTCTCTTTTCTATCCACACTCTTCCCTAGATGACCTCATTCAGCTCCAGGCCAGGTGACTCTAAAATTTGTATCTCCAGCCCTGGCCTCCCTTCTGCACTCCAGATGTTTCCATGCCATTAGCTACTTGTTGACATCTCAACCTGGATGTCCAATGAACTTCTTAAAGTTAGCCTGGTCAAAAGAAACTGTCAATTTCCTGCCATTGCCCCTACCAAACCTGCTTCCCTCCAAGACTTACCCATTTTAGTTAATGGCCCTTTTATTCACCCTTTTGCTATGACCCTTTTTCTTACAGCCCACACCCAACCCACAGTGATTCCATCAAAATATATCCTAAATCCACCATGTCTCAGCACCTGCACCACTACCATCTTAGTCAGCCATAACCTCACCCCTAATAACTTCAAAAGAATTGCTTTTTCTCCTTCCAGTTTACTTTCCCTTGGTCTATTCCCCACTGCCACAGTGATCTTTTCAAAACATAAATCATATCACATCATTTTTCTGCTTAAAATTCTCTAGTGGCTTTCAAAATTTCTAAATAAATTCTAAATCCTCATTGTGGCATAATGTCCCTACAGATCTGGCCCCTGCCTACCTCTCTTTCTACTCTTTCCCTAGCAGTTTTCTCTATCATTCTGATCATGTTTTTTAGCAGCTTTGTTGCTATAATTTATATACCATAAAGTTCACCTGTTTAAAGTGTACAATTCAGTGGGTTGTTACATTTATACAGTTGTTCAACCATTACCATAATCCAACTTTACATTTTCGTATTCCAAAAATAAATTTTGTACACATTAACAGTCATTTTCCATACTGCCTCCCTCCAGCCCTATACAACCACTCATCTACTTTCTCTCTATGTATATTTGACTATTCTAAACAATTAATATATATGGGATCATACAATAAGTGTTTTTTCATGACTTGCTTCTTTCATTTAGCATAATGTACTAAATGTAGCATGTATCAGTACTTCATTCCGTAACATTGCTAAATAATATTTCATTGTATGGACATACCACATTTTGCTTATCCATTTATCAGTTGATGGGCAATTTGGGTTGTTTCTACTTTTTGGCTGCTATGAACATTAACATACAAATTTGTGTGTATGTTTTCATTTTTCTTGAGTAGATACATAGAAGTGAAATTGCTGAGTCATATGTAATTATGTTTAGCATTTTGAGGAACTGCCAAACTATTCTCTAAGGTAGCTACAACATATTACATTCCCACCAGCAATGAAAGAGGATTCTATTATCTCCACATCTTACTATACTTGTTATTGTCTGTCTTTTTTATTATAGCCATCTTGTGAATTAATATCTCATTAAGATTTTGATTTACATTTATCTAATGATTAATGATGTTGAATATCTTTTCATGTGCTTATTAAATATTTGTATATCTTCTTTGTAGAAATGTCCATAAAAGTCCTTTGCCTATTTTTTAATTGGGTTATTTGTCTTATTATTGGATTGTAAGAGTTATTTATATATTCTGGATATAAGAACCTAACTAGATATATGTTTTGCTAATATTTTCTACCATTCTGTGGGTTTTCTTTTCACTTTCTTGATTGTCTCCTTTGAAGCACAAAAGTTTTTAATTTTGATGAAGTCCAACATATAAATCTTATGCACCTTTGGTTTCATATCAAGGAATCATTGCCTAATCTAAGATCACGAACTTTACTCCTCCTGTATTTTATTCTAAGAGTTTTATAGTTTAGGTCTTATGTTTCAGTCTATGGTCTACTTTGAGTCAATTTGTGTGTATGGTGTGAGATACTGATACAGATTTATTCTTCTGCATGTGAATATCCCGCTGTCCCAGCACCATTTCTTGAAAAATTATCTTGAACTCTTTGTCAAAATAATTTGACCATAAATGTGAGGGTTTATTTCTGGACTCTCAATTCTATTACATTGATCTATATGTCTGTCCTTATGCCATCTTGTTGTTTCTTGACTTTATAAAGACATATCCATCTTTAGGACATTTACAATTGCCTTTTTCCTCTGCTTAGGATAGTTTTCCATTTTTCTTGTTGTCCATTTCTTATCCTTAACGTCATTTACATTTCCACTCAAATGTCACATACTCAGAGAGGCTTCTCTTGTCTTCTCTATCTAAAAGAGCTGCTCACTCCCATTCAATCAATCTCTACTACCTTATCTACTTTATTTTTTCAACAGCTCATCTCACTATCTGGAATTATTTGTTTGTTTTTTATGTTTAGTATCTATCTTCCTTATTTGAATGTAAGTTGCATGAGGTCAAAGATTTTTTTATCTTCCTTGCACATAGTAGGGAGTCAATAAATATTTGTATACTAAAGGCATGAATCATGATTTCTGCAACAATTTTCATTTTCAAAGCTATAATGGTTGTTAAGTAGTTGATTACATAATTGAAGCACTCTTTGAATAACTGGAATTCATTCTAAAATTGCTCATGTGTTTTAACAAGGAGCTATCATATCCTTTTGCTGCTGTTTATTTGAAAGTATCCTTGGCTGAACATTTATTTATCTCATTCATTTATTTATTCAAGCAAAACTTAATTGAGTGCTATGTGGCAGCTGTTGCTCCAGATAGTCAATGAAGAGGTAATAGACATAAGGAAGTGATTCAGATGTCCCACTTACATGAAAAACCATATATTAATAGATGTGGATGTCTCTTCAGCAGAGCTTTTCTTATAACTCTCCCAGAGTTCAGGCCTGGAAATGGCTTCAGAGGTGAAACGTTCTTAGTTATAAGCTTTCTTCTTGGTGCTTCAGAAAGTAACAACCCTCCAGTGGGTGAAAACCTGCCCTTAAATTTCATACAGTGTAAGATATTTGAGGTTCTAGTTGCTTGAGTTACCAAGGGGATTTTCAAACAAGTGTATAATTTAGTTTCTTTTTTAATAAAAGATAATAAAAAGCTTCTTTTACATTTGCAAATAAGCAAGATTTCCCTAGATTTTTTATCAACTAGGACACTTAATTACAAGTGACTCAATGTAATAAGACTTAATCAAAAACAGAATGTTTTGACTCATATAAGCTGAAACTCCAGGAATAGGGCAGGCTTTAGATAAGACTTAATGCTAGGCTCAGTGGAAGTCATGACTTCTTTTTCCATGGGTTGGTTTCTGTCTCAGACAGACTTCTCTCTTGTGGTAAAAAGATGGCTATGAGAGCTTCAGATCTTCTCATTTAAACCTAGCAAGAAGGAGCAAGATTCTCTTTTCTGGAAATCCTAGTAGATATCTCATAATTCCTTTCTGATTGGGTTACCTGCCCATTTTGTAAACAATCACATTTTTTAGGGAATGCAGTGCTTTGTTTTAGGTCTAGATAACATGACGAACCCAGAGCATACAGGCTGAGCATAAGGAAGTGAGTGGTTCTTCAAAGAGAAATTAAGGTATAGCTGCCAGAAGAAGGATGAACACATCTTGGGGAGTAGAAACAACAGGTGTCTACTAAAAGTTGTATGATATACACTGCAAGGAAAGAGAATGGTCACTAGGAAAACACTTCATTATAGCTTTACCAAGTATCTTTCTGTAATGCTACTCCCTAATCCTGAATTACACCTCCCCAAACACACACACACAGAGCATTATTTCCTGTGTTCCTCTGCTACTAGGTTTTGGAGCATTGCAGGACCAAGTCAGAGCACTACCCTCTATAGATTACAGATTATGACCTCATAGGACCTCACTGCTACATAGCAATCCATTTTATTCTGAAGTCCTCTCTAAAACAAGACCCAGTATTATAATTAGAGTAAGATTAACACAGACCAGAAGTAGCAAGTAAAGTCAAATGATGGAAACCGACTCTGAAAGACACAAATGCACCATTGTCACCAGAGTGCTGCATTTCAGCCAGAGATGCCATTCTTTGAAAATCAGTCTCTTAAAAGATAATTGAAATACTGATTCTCATTAAATAAGTTATTTATTAGCTTCTTAGACCTGAACTTTTGTTGGAGCGCTACATTTCCTCTTTGCTAATCCTCCAGTTTCAGACTGTTTCTGGCAGTGAGGTATTCTCTCCACTTACATTTTATGGCTTCTTTGGGCCTCAGCAGCAGGTGGAACTCCTTATATGTGAGATGAATACTCTCTCTGACATGGTTTATGAGACCCAATAGTCACAACACAACCTATTAGCCATACCTGAGCATGCCCAAGAGTAGGCTAGCTTCAGATCAGAATTTATGTTTGTCACATTTATAAAACCACAATATCATCTTTATTATTTCTATTATTAAAAAATATATTGAGGAAGTTTTTCATATAACTTGGCACATATGAAATTTGTTTCCCTTAGATTTTTAGTGCCCTCCAGATTTACAATAATATAAAATAGATATAGTCACTACCTTGAAAGAGAACAACTGGAAACTACTCTTAGCAATTTACTTTGCAAATGAAATCTGTTGCATTTGTTTCCTTTCAGGTTTTATATTGGTCTGGGGAAAGCCAGAAATGCATATACCTTCCACATGTTACATTGTGCAATATGAAATTTTTACATTAGAAAGATATAACCCCAATTTTAAATAATTTAATTGGAAATAGATATATGGGAAAAAACAAAATAAAAGTGTTTTAATCATATTGGTTGCTTTCTTCTCATTTTATAATTAATAAATAACAAAAAGGTACACTGGAATGTTGAATAAAGCTAAATTAATTATTCCTTCCAGATATATCAAATTATTATATGCTCATATCCATAGACTGTGAGCCATATAAATAGAAACTATTATAAGCTGTAGTTTCTATCGCTCTATGGTAACTAGTTTTAACAAACCTAGCTCAATTGAAGAAAAAGTTGCAATTAAATATATCTTTAAAATAAAAATATGGGAAAGTACTTACGATAATAGCATTTGCCCATAATTTAGAAACTGTTCATTAATGACTCTACCATGAAAATCACGTTAGTGGATAGTTTTTTGCCCTTGTGTTGCAAGCGAATTATATAATAGCTAAACATTATATTTACTATTATGAAATATGATAGTGAATTAAGGATAGTCCCATTAAACAGACAAACCTAATTGATCCAGTTTCCAGTGACAACATGTGCTAAGTCAGGAATAGGATTCAAGTTTGCCTTGACCTGCCTAAGAGGTAAGGATTAAAGGTCCCTTTACTATTGAAATACAGAGAGTATTTTGGGTATTTGCATTTTCCATAAGCAAATTAATAAGCTAAGCAAGAATGATGGAGAAAAAAACATTAAGCTACTTAAGAAAACAAGCATTTCCAATCACCATTAAAAACTTTTCCAGTATATATTTATATAAATACAAAATATATGGTAATGTATTTTCTGATTTTTTTTCCTAATTCTTTATTAATCTTTTGCCTGCTCACCTCTGGTAACACCTGTTTCACCTTGTTTTAGTACTTATTCTGCAGTTATAAGTTATAAAAGTGGTTTTATATCTTTATGTAACCAAAGTACGCTGCCTTTTGGTCCCAAGTCTTTCAATCATCTGGGGTCAACCTGTCCCACTTTACATGGAGAGCTAGCATTTTCCCCACAGCCCACACACACATCTCCAGCTCAGGATCACCAAGAATTCTTAAGTTTTATAGTTTCTCTAAGTCATCCCTTACACTGATTTCCCTTCTGCTGACTTCTTGATCCACACCCTGTATTAACTTTTATAATAGCTATCATCTTTATTATAGCCTTACCCCAATGCCATCATTTCACCATACTACTATAAAACACAAGGCTCTCGTTTAACAGACTTTTATTGATGATTTAGGGTACTGGGAAGATAATATAGCACAGAACATCAGAATATTAGCCTTCACAGTACAAAACATTTATTAGCCATTCCCTGTCACAAACAATGTCTCCACATTGTTGACCTCTTTCTTAAACTAGACCTATTCACACTGTTCTCTTCTTTCTTCTAAGGCCCCTAACTTCTACTCCAGGAGCTGCTGCCAGACCAAAACTCTTTTCATTGAGCATTTCACTCTTCTTTTGTTTTGCCCTCACTCAAGCTATGGTCCCTTTATCAAACAAAAAGCACTAATATTCTTAAACAGTACAATTATCTACCAAGGAGATGAATTGTACTACTCTACTAGAAAGCAGAAGCAACTTATTGAAATAGCCATTATTTCCCCTCACTCTGTATCTGAAAGTTTTCCTTTCTTTTTTCATACTGTCCTTCCCAATCAGTATGAATGCATGTTGCATTTATGGTAGATAGCTAAGAAAATGCACAATCTTTAAGTGTCAGACTTTGAATTTTCAAAAACAGCTAATCTAAATTTAGTCTTGTGTATGGTAATAAATAAGTACTTACTATTATCTGCTTGCCCAGGTAATTTCAAGCTAGTTTCCATCATAACTGATGCCTATAGGAACACTAAACATTTTTTTCAGAGTTTTTACTGCCTTTTATGCACCAAATCAACATAGGCTAAAAACTCAAGTGAAACATGAAGCTTTTCCATGGGGATGCAGTTATTTGAAAATATTTAGATTTTATAGCTATTTCATTACCTTTTTATATCTTTTTTACATAGTTTTGTGTGAGAATAGAAAAGAATCCTGGCCTTGGATTTAGTATCAGTGGTGGAATTAGTGGACAAGGAAATCCATTCAAACCTTCTGACAAGGTAAGAAATGAATTTCTTGTTGACAATTTTAATTAGAAAAATAGTGTTTTCTGCTGTGGTAACAAAAGTTAGAAAAAATTTTAAGTGTTTTTACTGTGTTTTCATGAGCTAGCTATGAAGCCAATTAGAAACTTTTTCAGCACAGGAAAAAAAGAACTCACTGCAGTGCTTGACAAATACTAAGAATAAGAAAAAATATATATTTCAGCATTTTATTTGAAATTCAGGGGAGTTTTTTCCTATTTTTGTGTTTTTTTTTTCTCACACTTATATATACATTTGTAAAGAAAGCTATATAGGCAATTTCTGACAAGTCGTTTCCAAAATTTTACTTGTAAATCACTTATTTATTATTTAGGAAAATGTTTTCTCACAGTAACAGAATGATTACGTAGTAATTCACTGCAAGGGTAAGCTGACTGACCTCTCTGTCTCTTCAACTTTGGTGTGTAAAGGCTTTCACTAATAGAATTGTAGAACTGAAAAACCACAGAAAACAAATTTTCTATGAAAAATCAGAGTTAGCATTAACAGAAGAATCAGGTCTTCCTCTCATGCTTCTCTCTATGCTTGTCAAACTCTGGGGTAAAGGTACCCCAACACCACAAACTCTAATCTCAACCATTGTCTGCACATCCAACATGCTGTCTATGCTCACATGTGGCCTGCCTAATCCCAGTGTGGACCATCTGACATTTTTATTTTTAAAAAGTTTACCCTGAGCTACATAACCTACCCTGCTATCATCAGTATTTAATACTCTCAGCTTTGAATCAATTAGTAATTATTATTCAATGATAGTTCAAATTATCTACTTTTAATTGCATCAAATTTAATTGTATTAAGTGACATCACAAAACTCTGGGATGATGAAGAAAGCAAAAATTACATATGAATAAAACCTCCACAGGCTCTTGACTTATTTACTTTGGAGGCACAAACTGGTTGGAACCATTTCAATTTACCACTATTATAAAAACCCACAAATCAATTTCTGATTATGAGACTTGCTTCAGAAAAACCTTGGATGCCCCCACTCTGGAGATTCTGCTGCCTAAAACAGAGCCTCTAATCCCATATTTTCCTCCACTTCATCCCAGTCATCTGGTTTCTGATACTCTTCCTATGCCTCTCCCTTTCGTTTTTGGAGAAGAGCAGGAGAAGAGGTTGGACCAAAAGAAGGAATTATTCACACTACTATATACATTAGGAAGGAAGGGACTAGAGAAAAACCTCCAGTGACCATAGATGGGAACTCCTTTAATCAACAGACTGGAGCAGCTTTTCATATATAAGGAATGTGATGGGACAGCCGTATACACTTAGGGGAATGCCGGTGAGGAACATCTATTTATAAGTAACTACTGCATTTCCATTTTGAAATGATGTTGAGGATACCATTGATTTATTATAATTAAAATATTCATGTTCTAGTCAGACCAACTGTTTCCTTAACTTAAATATATTATTAATACATCTTAAGATAAAAAGTAGAAAAGTTCAAAATTATCAGAAAAAATATGATGGTATTTTTAAAAACCCAAGGTATTATGTTATTCATCTTGACCCCTCTTTGTGTCTCTGGTTTTACATCTCCTCCTTAAATTCTCCCAATGAAAAGTTAATAACATTACCATTCTTAACATAGTTGAAATTCAAAAGACATGTTTTTCATTACAATTTTAGAAGCTGCGGGTAAAAATTATTTTTAAATTAAGGATGAACAGATTGCTAAATAGTCAAGATGTCAGAATGCTGTTGCATTTCTGCTATTTTCAATGCAGAAGACTAGATCTGAAGCTTTTTTTTTTGCCTATAATTCTTCCACTATGATGAATATGAACAAGTTGCAACTATTAATTTAATTTCTCATTTGTAATATTTGGATGACTTTAGTGAGACTGAACTATGCCTATGAGCTTATAATTTGCTCTTTTGGTTAAATATAACAGAACTTGAATTATATAATGTGTCCATTGAGAGATGTCTCTTCAAAAGCACTTTTCTTTGACTGATTACAGTATAAAACACTTCACAATCTGAAAAGTGAATCTCTATTATTGCAAAATTGCTAGGAGTAACTGGAAGTTCCTAATGTACAGAATAACCTCAATACTGCTCTTAATTTACTGATCACTTTTGGTGGCATGCCCAACATATGGCGGATACTTTTGTTCAGAGGATCTGAAGACATTGGCTCTGACAATTTACACAAGAATTTAGTCCACTCACAAGGAAAGAAATTAGTCTCTTGGAAACTCAATTGTATATTTTAGCCCCAATTCCCTATCTTTGTAGTGGATGCATAAAAAAGAGTAGGACCCAGTGCCTGTAGTTACCAAAAAATATTAAACAATAAAAAAATTAAAATGAACTGAAATATTCCTGTCTCCAATGTTGAAAAACAGATTGGTTTTTCATGAGTTAGCTAATTTACAACCGGAAGAGATTAGAACCAAATTAAACAGATGTTTAAATTTAACAAATACTGCCTGAGCCTGAGGTAGATGCTTTATAAGGAATCTGGTCATGGAAAAGTTTAAACTTTAATATGCTACATACTCTCTTCTAATAAATAAATCATGGATTAGGCATATTCACAGAAATACACTACATTATTTTACTTATTATTCATGGATGTTTGAATATTTTGCTGCTCAAAGTTCTAAGTATCCAAGAACATATGAATGTCTTAGAGGCACTGAGGATTTTCTTTATTAAAGTATAAACTAATAAATTTGTTCCATTCTCTTCATTATTGTTGATGAGAGCCATTGTTTCAATTAAATGTCAAGGACCAATGTAAGATAGCATCCAAACTGATTACAGCCAGACAAAGAAAGCTTGAAGTAGTCATTCCAAAAGGCTGAGAGTTGGGAGTGAGGCAAAAGTGAGCTGTGTTGCTCAGTCTGGCAGAAGTTCTGACCTAAGTTCTGGAATAGTGTGGGATTATTGCAGAAAACACATAGGACAGCCCGAAAGTTAACTGAGGCTTTATGAAGGACTCAGGATTAAGCTGTATAGGAGAAAATATTTTGTACCAGACTTTGAGAGTTTAGAATAGCAGCTTGTTTAGCAAGCTTAACTCCTCTCCAAGACCCAAGGGAGTCCTAATCAAATATGGTCTCCTCCAATTAAAAGGATAGAGCACAGTCCCATAGTTGATATTGCCAGAACAATGTTTAACAGTTGAAAAAATCAATTTGCTCACCATGGAGCTCATTATTTTGCAGTTCATTGTCACATAGAGCCACCATTTGTCCTCTCAATGAAGTGGATGGAAGCCATGATCTGATTTATTACAACAGAGAAACACTGTTGTCAAATTGGCAACATGCTGCAAGGAGATGAAAGATTTTGATACAACAAATCTGATAATTAAGCAATAAAAATAATTGCCTTTTATTGAGTGTCTACAATGTTCTGGGCACTGTATTAGGCTCTTTAATAATATATATGTGAACTTATGTGATCTTCATAACAACTTCTTTTAGTTGAGGGGTTTTATTATTCCCCACTTTACTGAGGCCCAGAGGGGCTAATTAACTTGCCCAAGGTCACTTAGCTGATGTGTGGCAGACAAGATTTGAAACCAAAATGATCTGACTCCAAATCCTTTTCTCTTAATAAGCACTATAATATATGCCTCCATCTGCAAATGCCACTTAGCAGAAGAGCCATATGACAAATTTATACCCTGTAGAGTTGAGACTAATATGATATTCTAATATTGAAAGTATTACAGAGTCCTCTAATTAGTCATAGTCTAGATATTTGCTTCAAAAAGTCCTTGGAAGTCAGCATGTATTCTCTATTGAATCTAGATAATTAGGAGCTCACTGTACAGGATGGATTCCTAAGCAATTATATAACTTGTGGACTAAGGTATCATTACAGTGGTGATTTTGCCAATGGAGCAAACCACAATACTCCTTGCCTGTGTTTAAGCATGCATAAAATAATAATTCATGACTGTAAAATTCAAGGTATTTACCAGTACAATTTCCATAGGATGTTGTTAGAAAGAAGAAACTGCATTAATAGATGACTGATACCATGCTATTATAGGATTTTACAAGGCAAACCAGGACTGTACAGAAGAAAGAATTTTTAATGATGCATTCACAAAGCCCATCATTCAGGGACTAATATCCTTCCTTGTTCCATTTGAGGAAAGAAAGACTAAGCACCTGGATTTTAAAGACATTAAGGAAGACACACAGCCCCTTTCTCTATATGCTCTAAAGGTATTGCACTGAACAGTCCTGTGAACAATTATCCAGTCATAGGATCAAAATGAAAGCAGTATCATGGATCCAGCCTATTCTCAACGGACTTGACAGCAGGAAATATACATACAGCTGTATTGGGGCCAAAGAATCACTTCTCATTTAGTCATCAACACCTAACCTTAACAGATGTCAGAGAGCTTACCCATATTTCCACCAAGTTGGGCAATCAGAAATGATAGAAACAAATCCATGTTCTTTTTAAAATAGCTTAATCCCAAGCCATACAAAATGTATTGGAAGCATGGCAAATATAAAATATAATCACCAATAAACTCTACATAAATGTCCTAGAATTTCAGAATAAATTACTATAACTTACATTCCTTTAAAATTATTGCCTCCATGCCCAAATGGCCTGCAGCAGGACTTAAACCTGTCTTCTTCTCACCCCAGCTTGTGTGGATATGGGTATTGCTTCAAATAAAATTTTTTTATGATTAAGATTAAGAAGAGAAGGACCATTAGACATGCAGAATTAAAGCATTCATTTGATACCTTTACCTGAGGATAACAATTACCCACAGGCATACATGACAATGGCAAGTGTAAAAATGCACAAGAGTAAATTTCCAGTTTTGCTCAGCTTCATGACATTGGGTGTTCATAAACAGAAGTATGCTAAAGAAATACTTTAACTTATGAAAAAGGTATATACCATATGTCTATTGCCTCTCAAGTATTCCCCATGGATATAAAAAAAACAAGAACAGACCAGGCACGGTAACTCACACCTGTAATCCTAGCACTCTGGGAGGCCAACGTGGGAGGATTATTTGGGGTCAAGAGTTCAAGGCCAGCCTGAGCAAGAGTGAGATCCCTGTCTCTATAAAAAATAGAAAAATTAGCCAGGTGTAGTGGCATGCACCTATAGTCCCAGCTACTCAGGGGGCTGAGGCAGGAGGATTGCTCGAGCTCAGGAATTTGAGGTTGCAGTGAGCTACAGTGACACCACTGCACTCTAGCCAGGGTGACAGAGTAAGACTCTTGTCTAAAAAAAAAAACAAGAAGAGCAACAAACACATTTGCCTGGAACACCACATAGCACAGGTTTATATTTACTAAATATTAAACTATATATAGCATATTTCCTTCACTTTGTACAACTACTAGGAAAATAGGATTTATTTTGCATATTTCTAAATTTATTTTGCAAATTTATATATTTGGAAAAATCTATATATTATGTGAAAATAAAATTCAGAAGCAAGGTATAGAGATCATATTGTTTTAGATTGTACTTTCGACTAAATTTAAGAAGAGGGTGAAATGACTTTATTTTATATAAGAAACTGGATTTTTAAAAATAAATTTTGAGCATAAATTATTTTACAACACAAATGATTACTTCAGCTGCATCTTAGTCACTTTGCAATTTGAGATTCTGAATGCCACATGGTTGTTTGAGGACATTAAAAGTGAGATGATTTTTTTTCAATAAAAAATGAATTTTTGCCAATTGTGTTCATTGTCTCAATGTTAGGGTAAAAAGCCCTGGATCTATTCAGAAACATTGGTATAAATGTAGTCTTCACTATCTCCTGTTAATAGTATTCCTACAGGTATATATGATCACTTATATGTTTATATGAAGCTTTTCAACAGCTCACTCTGTTGCCTGGGCTAGAGTGCCATGGCGTCAGCCTAGCTCACAGCAACCCCAAACTCCTGGACTCAAGCAATCCTCCTGCCTCAGCCTCCCGAGTAGCTGGGACTACAGGCATGTGCCACCATGCCCAGCTAATTTTTTCTATATATGTATTTTTAGCTGTCCATGTAATTTCTTTCTATTTTTAATAGAGATGGGGTCTCACTCTTGCTCAGGCTGGTCTCGAACTCCTGAGCTCAAACAATCTGCCCGCCTCAGCCTCCCAGATTGCTAGGATTACAGGCGTGAGCCACCGCGCCTGGCCTGAAGGTTTTTTTAAAAAAGGCATGGTAGTGTGCTTTAGCCAAATGAAAAATGTCACTATCCAGACATTATAAAGAAGACATGAATTTCAGCTTATGAAAGCAAATATATATCATTCAATACAGCCTTGGTTCTTTGAGAAAATATCAGTGGGGTATACATGTGAAAAAAATAAGGTGACTAAAATGTATCATTTTAAATAAGAACATCAATTAGGACTTTTTAATTCAACAACATATTTAGAAAATCACTAGAATTGAGAATGGTATCACTGTGTGATATTTTGTAACAATCAGTAAAGTATTTTTTCAACAAAAGTAAAGCCTAAGTGGATAGCTGACTCTATTAGTTGTTGGAGTTATATATTATTTATATTCTGTCTGCTACATCATTTTAGTCATTAAGCATGGAATAAAATAAGCAAGGGAGAAAATGCCATGGGGAAAGATATGGAGACTTTTTTCACATTTGTTTTTATGTGTTGAAAAATGTCAAACACTTCTCAGTCAAAATATAAAAGCACTTAAAAACCAGCTTATAAATAAGATCTTATGTAATTACTAAAAAGAATCAACAGGTCCACCAATAAATCAGGAGTTAGGTTTAGTAGTAACATTTAGCATTACTGCTTAAGGTATCAAATTACTCATATGCATTTAACTGCTCATTATCTTCACAATATAATTAAGGTAGTTATACATAGTCTTAATAACTAATTATATTTTCCAAAGTACAATGAAGTAGAAAACTGCTTCTTATATTTGAAACCTTGTTGATTAAACCCCATCACCATGCACAAACCACATTCCCGTAAAAAGGGACTATCATTTAACCCCCAGGACATTCATTAATATGAAATAACCAACCTCTTTTAGTGTTGCACTAAACATTAAAGTGAATAAAGAAAAGTCATATCTTTTTCATTTATCTGTCTCTTTGTTTATTGAGGTATACTGAGGTTCTTTGTTTGTTGAAAGAGAAAAAAAAAAATATGTTCCCTCTATTCTTTGTGTCAAAGAATGTTTCTGACTAAACTCAGAATGACCAGTTTGAATACCTAGACTTGGGAAGTTTTGCTTATTCCTCTACTGCAAGACAGACCCACAATATGTTCAGTTTTGTGTGACTCGCACACACTAGCTTGGGTGGCTTCAGTTCCCTGAAGGTGTTCATCTCTGGGCCATAAAGTGATAGCGGAGTGGTCAATGAGACAAAGAAGAACAAGGAAACATGTTTACTTACAATCCACCTGCCAGTTCTTCTGGGTATGAACTGCTTCTCCTTCATTCACACAGGCAGTCTCTGCTTTTACTCTGCGTGACATAATCATCCTCCTTTAAATATACTCTTAGTCTCAGATGTGTACAACTACCATGTCCTTTTTCTTTAATCTATACCTTTTATTTTATTACATGGTAATAAATGAAAATTCCATCACTATAACATTTCAAATAATCTAGAAATATAGGGACTAAATGTGAAAAAAAAAAAAAACCTCCCCCTTTTTCACTCTACCCTATAGCACCTATGTACAGCCTTGGAGTAAGAGCCACTGTCAGTCAGTATATTAGGAATTCACAGCGATAATGTCTCCTGGGCACTTGCCCCTGGGCTTTTTGATCTCCTGATTTCACTGCCACTTCTAAGAAATACTTCTAGCCCTTCTGACTTTACAATAATATGTTAGTCATTAAATAAAATGCATCTAGACATTATAAGATAAGGAAGACATGAATTTCAGCTTATGAAAACAAATAAATATAAAATAATACCATATTAAACCTATGAGGATTAGTTTGACTGAATATAGCTTACAACAAAAAAACTTTTCACTTCAACAACCTTATTTTAGCAGAAGTGACAAAAAAAGGTTTGGCTGAATTCTTCACTTTCAATTCATAATTTTGAAATGGTACAGTGTCAAAAAATTATACAATTGAAGGGGCTTTGAGGGAGCCTGTAAGAACGATAATCAGAAACCTGGTTACTGATAATATTTTAGGAATAACTAGAAAGGAGAATCCACAACCACCTACAGTTACCCACTCCTGTTTTTAATAGTTTCTACTATTTTATGCTATTTGTGAAGCTGAGAAGAAAAGCTATTAGAGGCTCTGACAGAATCAGTAAACTGTACAAAGCTTAGCAATCCAAATATTCACCACTAGTTGAGGTCTCATATCAAATATAAGATTTAAAGGATTTATAAAATAAAAATAAATGAAAAATATTTCTTTTATTTTACCCTTATAGGACAGAAATCTAGAAAGACAGTAAATTAAAGAGTATGATTATTGACTTTTAAAAGAATATATGACAATTAAGTAGAAGAAAATTCTTTTTTAAACTCAAGAATTTCACCAAAAAATAAACAGTATGCAAATGTACTTTTCATCAGAGTAGACAGATATCCCAGAGATGTTTAATTGTTAAAAAAGATAGGGGCATACTGAAGCAATTCATAAAATTAGGAATATAATTATAAAGTAACCAAAACCAAACACAATTTTAGCTCTTACATTCAAATTCCCTAAAAGAGAACACCCCACAATGATCAGCATCAAACTATAACAAATATTCTAGTGGCTAATATGTCATTTATATAAACAATCTCAGAGACAAGGGAATAAATTGTTTATTTTTTAGATGCTTTTAACAAGTCAGAAGAGCAGTATCTTGAAAACTATACACACACACACACACACACATATATATATAAAATATATATATATATATGCATTAACAAACAAACTTTTAGAATGACCTAAAGGAATGATGCAAGTCCAAAGACCAAACTATGTATTTCTTCCGCTAGGATACTATTTCCACTATATTGCCACTAAGATATTTGTAATGCCATAGTCAATTTCTATGAGTTTCATCAATCTCCTTGTTGCTTCAATGCATTATTAATAAATTTATTATGAATGCAACAAAGTGATTTCCAATTTTTTACTTTATTAAAAAATAGTGAAAGAGTTTGAAATTCCTTTAATCATCTGTGCATAAGATTTTCATGAAATTTTTCGAGGACTTTGGTCAGTTGCAGAATTTTTATTTGTATCTCTGTCTCAAATTTTCTAGGTTTCTAAAAGCAATTCTCCTGTCTAGTCATCTTTTACAGATCTTGCATTTCATCGCTTGTGAGCCAAAGTTCAGCAATACACTGGAGCATCATATTCAGCTGCCAGTATCCCTCTTTCTTTCTCTCTCTCCCTGTCTCCTCTCTCTCTCCCTCCCACCCTGACTTCCCATCTCCTTTAGCTTCTAATGGTCATGGAATAAATCTCTGTTCTTGCTGCATATAAGTTCCTCAGTTGCTAAGGTAGCAAATTATTCAAAACCTCAAATTTGATGAGTAACAATCAATTAACCCGAAATATTTTGCCATCACACTCTTGATTCATGGAGAGGAGCACTATTGATAATACCTTTATCCTTGATGTGTCCTGTCTTCTAATAATCATAGGGACTAAGTAAATGTAGTCCATTATGCATGTTTAATGTTGCTTCTACCAGCCACAATATAGCTTCGTGTTAATGTTGCCCACTTTATGAAAGAAAATTAATATTTACCATATTTTTAGAAACAAAAAGTTTCCCCTTAAAATCTTTGAATCTATGGCTCTTTTTGCTGTTTTCACATGTCAGTTTTTCCTCTAGAAACACTCTTTGAATTTTCATTATCATATGAAAGCATGAAAGACTATATTCTATAATATTTAACTAATGTGTTCTGAATTGTAATTGTAATAATATTTAATTTTTACTTGAGATATAGCCTTCCTAGAAACCAATTTCTTAGCATCAGCTAGAGCCAAGACTTTTCAGAATTTTAAAGAAAAGCATATTTCATAAGTTGAAGTTGCAGGTCCCTTAAGACAAGTTCTATTTTGGTGTCTACATTTACAATAGCTGAGACTGTCACAATCATTCATCTTCATCATTAAAAAGCCATATAAAGTTTCTTTCTCCTCTAAAGTTGGAATGTTAAATGTTGGCCTTGTAGAATAACTTTCTAAGTCCTTTAAAGTTTATGTCCAGAGGTGCAGAGGCTAAGTAAACAGTAGGACAAGGTCAAATCTTAACAATGGAAACCTATTAGCTTTGGTTCAAATGTATAGGGGCCCCTGTATGATGCATGAGTACATGGGGTCTGTGTCTGTCTCAGACACATCCAAATGTTGGTATCTGAGGAAGGCAAAGATTTGCATTCTTTCGAAAGGACTTTGTGGTACTTACCATGTTGCTCTGTTGAGAGATACCCTCTGGAGGTGGTACTGAGGGAAATCACTGTGCTTTTGAGCTGCTAAGGGACCTGAGGGCCATTCAAGAGGTGAGAGACATTAGAAAAACAGTGAGATGCCATGAGCCACTAACTAGATTCTAGCAGCCATTACTATAAAAACCTGATATTTCTGACTTGGAGCTACCAAAGGAAGTAGTCCCAGAAAGGTATTAAGAACCATTCATTAGAAGGCCCTCCAGATGGGAACCATGTCCACTACTGAGGGTGAACAATATTTGCAGCCATTGTCACTGTGAGCCACCACCAAGAAACCATAGGTGAGACGACGGGGGGAACTTTCCGGCCCTCTTCCCATCCCGTTCCCTGAATAAGATATGCCAGTACCCTTATCTATTGGGAATTCAAGGGAAGGATGGAAAATATTGACCCTTCAATATACTACAAACCGAGAGGAAAGAAGAATAATTTCCTGTCAATAAATCTGATACAGTTGGAGACTTAAAACCCTCAATGTGGGCTTTGCTGGATAAAAGGCCTTGAATTCTAGCTTTACTTACAAACTTTCAATAATTATTGTAACACTTATTGACCCTATACTGAGTGCCATCCACTGTTCTAAGTATTTTATATGTATTCAATCACTTTGTCCAATAACTCTATAAGGTATGTCCTGTTATTATATCCATTTTACTGATGAGGAAAAGTTAAGCACACAAAAATTAACTTGCCCAAGGTTGCCAATTTGAAATGGTGAACACAGACAGATAAACTCCAGAGCTATGCCTTTAACCACTATTTACATGGTATGGTAAACAGAAAAAAATAGCTGCCTAAAAACATCCTAATTTCCAGAACCATGAGTATGTTACAGTACATGGCAAAAGGAACTTTGCAGATGTGATGAAGTTAAAGACCTTGAGATGAGGAGATTAACCGGTATTATCCAGATGGGCCCAATGTAATCACATGGGTCCTTAAAAATGGAGACTCTTTCCCAGCTCCATTCAGAGGGAGATGTGACAACAGAAAGATGCACCATTGCTGGATTTGAAGATGGAAAAAGGAGTCCAGGAAGCAGGGAATGTAGACATTTCCTAGAAGGTAGAAGAGGCAGAGAAATGGATTCTCTCCTAGAGATTTCAAAAAAGAATGCAGCCCCTGCCAACACCTTTGTTTTAGCCCAGTGAGACCTATGTTGGACTTCTAACCAACAGAACTATAATATAATAAATTTGTGATGTTTTAAGCCACTACATTTGTGGTAATTTGTTATGGAATCAATAGGAAACTAATACATACTGCCTCATTTAAAAAGAGAGTTATTTGAGCTATTTCCCTTCCTTGGGCAAGACGTTTTTATTATAACTTTAGGTGTATAGGTTGTTTCCTTAGTTTTGGATGTATTTCACGATAGCTTGTTCCACATTTAGTGTTCTGCCAAGTGTTATAAGAAATTGAGCATATTTTAGTTCTTGCCTGCAGTTATAAAATTGTTAAGATGTCATTATTTGGATCTTTGATACATACATTAATGGTTTCTTGTTACTTGGAAGTTAGGAGATAACTTTTAACCAAACAGTAGGAAGTTATTGTAATTTTTAAAGTACAAACAATTAAAAAAAATAAATACTGTTTGGACTATGTAAAAAAACACTAAAAAAAAAATAAAATACAGTCTGATGATTCTCCACCAAATTCTGTCATCAGTGCCAAAGTATTCTTTGAAGTTTCAGAGTAAAATGAGTTGTTAAAAGGGTGACATATTGCTACAATGAGCTTTTTCAAAACAGTGTCAAAGTTTTCATGTTTTTCGTCAATATTTATCGTAACAGGGACTACAAAATGAGTTCAGATCTATTTGGTCTTTTTTATATGGCAGTATTTATATGCACAAATACAGTGAAAAATTAGGGCACTGGCCTTTGCAGGCAGTCTTTTGGGGAACATTCCACCTCCACAAATAATGAATGCCATAGACCTTTATCAAATGTAGTACTCATTGCTTTCTGTTTCAACTAATGTGGCAGTATGCTGGCTGATAGGGTATATATAGGAAAGAGGAAACTAAACCAATGGGCAGGAGCAGTTTCTTAGTTGATGAAGTTTATTGATTGAAAAGAAATAATAAAGCTTTAGAAAAAAAGCAATAAATGCTTTGGAAGACTCAGACCACCATAAGAGTAAGCACCAAAGCAAATCTTCAGAACAGCAATTGAATCCTGCAGAGCTATGTGATGGACGAAATTAAACCTGCCACAGACACCACATTTGTATTCTTTCAGCAGTCAGGTTGTGGAGTGTTGCTAGTTTCTCCTAGCATTGCAGATATGATGGCTATAATTCAGCTCCTATGGTCTGGATTCATACAAACATTATTAAAACTGTTCCTGTACAATGAGCTGAAGAAAGGCAATCAAAATTAACTGGGTAGCAGAGACTTTGACTGCTGAGATAAAATAATAGTCAAAACAACTTCACCTCCAGCAACCAGAGATGTAGTGGCTTATTTTGGGCAACAGTGTTATTCTGTCTATTGTACAGAGACCCCGACAGCAAAAAGGGGGCTATCGGGGGCTGATTATATATACAGTCTCCTCTGTTGATGGAGTATGAGAGCTGTGTGCCCAGTGAGGATAATATTTGTTGTCATAACCAGTGCCATTCACTGGTCTGGCAGATTAATCACTGAGCCTTATTTAACCTTTCTTTTTTAAACAACTAGTTTTCTTTTTTTTCTTCTGAATTGACCATTTGTACAACTGAATTAGCCAAAGCTGTTAAAGCATCATTCTTAATAGTGCCACTATCACCCTAAATTTCTTTAAGTTTTTATTATGTTCCTAATGCTATATAAGCAGTGCACATTGTGGAAAAATAAGAAAACACAAATAGACAAAAAGAAAAAAAAATCTGATGTCCCATTACCCAGTATAATTATTGTCAATGTTTAGGAGCTACCACTCCAGATATTTGCCCACACAAATATAAATATAAACATATTTCACCTAAAATAGTATCATAGCACACATAATGTTTTATAACCTGCTTTCACTAAACATTCGTGTACTTCTACATCAGCCACCTAGGACCTCATTTTTAATGACCATATACCATTCTATTGTAGGGATTTATTATAATTGCTTTAATCAATTCCCTGTTATTAGACACTTAGATATGGTTTGTAATTTTTATTTTTACAAATAATACCATAATGAACATATTAGTACATGGATATTGCATATTGGTCCAGTTATTTTCTCAAGATAAGTTCTAGAAGTCTAATAACTAGGTTAAAAGTTATGCAGTTTTCTAGAGATTTTGATGCCAATATGTAATTTCATTTAAATGAGAAGAAAACAGATTAAAATCAGAAAGATAAACATCATTCAAAAGCCTTAAATCAGTAAGTTTGATGCAGATCTGAAGTGCTGAATGAAAACACAGGTAGAAATATTTTAAATTGGGTCTGTTTGTTAAGCCATTTATACACACATACACACATTCACATATATATATATACACAAGCACACACAAAATTATGGGATGAAGTGGAAGTCATAAAGTTTATATCAGCAAGTGACATTGTTTTCTAAATAAAAGGCAAAGATATTAAAATATTGCTTTCTATTTTATTAATAATTCTTAGGAATGCAAAAAATTAACAGTAACTGTATTGACATATAATTCACATATCATAAAATTTGCCCTTTTGAAGTGTACAATTGAGTGATTTCTGTACATTCAGAGCTGTGCAACTATCGCCACTTTCTAATTTCAGAACATTTTTATTACCTTCAAAAAGAAACTATACACATTAACAGTTACTCCCCAGCCCCTGGCAAATGCTACTTTCTGTTTCTATGCATTTGCCTATATTTGATATTTCATATAAGTGGAATCATATAATATGTGGCCTTTTTGACTGGCTTCTTTTGCTTGGCATAATTCTTTCAAAGTTCATCCATGTTATAGCATGTTTCAGTACTTTATTCAATTTTATTGCCAAATAATATTCCACTATAAGGATATATCACCTTTTTTCATCCATTCATCAGTTCATTCTTTGGATGTCAATTAAAATCATGTCACCATCACACTTAAAATCCTTCAATAGCTCCTCCAGGTGATAAGAAAGTCTGTGAAAGGCCCATTTTGTTCTGGCCCTGACCTACTTGCTGGGCTGATCTTCTGCCACATTCCCAACCCCACCCACTCCCATCCTTTCATTGCCACTCCAGTCATAATAGAACTGCTTGCAATTTCCCCAATGTAATGGGCACTCTCACTTTTGTACGTGCCATCCCCTCTATCTACAATATCCTTCTTCCCCTTATCTGTGTGGATGCCTTTTACGTCCTCTATGATTTAGCTGTCAAGTATCTCCTCCTCTTGGAAGCCCTGACACACCAGGTATAAGATGGGTGCAACATTTTTACAATCCCTTATACCTCTATCATAACATTTGTCACACTGTTTTGTAATTATTGGTTTTCTTCTTCTCCACTAGATTGTGAGCTTATTGAAGTCAGAAACTATATTCTGTATATCTATCTCTGTATCACTAGCAATCAAGGCCTAGCACGTGGTAGACATTCAATATATGTTTTTTTAATATACATGATCAACAAAATTGACTTTTTAATAAACTAAATCAATTTAGAGGTTTTATAACTATGTAGACATAAACTTTAAGATGCATATTGGAGTTTTCTTATGTTGAATTTGTTCATAGACATTTTATATTAAAATTCTCAGTAACATACAAAGTAACACTCATTAAAATAAAGCAATATGTTTACATAATTCTAGCAAAGTTTTTAAAGTGTACATTGAATTTATAACCTATAGGAGACATTTTTAATGTAGAATAACAAGACAAATTCAGAATTTATATAAAAGATGGTTCAGTATCATATTTCAAATGATTTAAGAAAGGAATTATTAAAAATATGCCATGAGATCAATTTATGAATCATAATTGCACTTTCAAAACAAGACAAGCTTTTTTTTGCAAGCAAAGATGCTTCTTCTTGTAAACTTGGCATGGACAGTGGTTCCTTGCTTAAAATACAGTAGTACTTCAAACTTACATGTATAAACTGTTTTTTAATCTGTTTTTGCTATGTTCTATGTGAATGAAAATTTATTTAAGCAGGCCCAATTATTGGTAATAGAATCCTAACCTCTGTTACTTCTGACTTATAGGGTATCTTTGTTACTAGGGTTCAGCCTGATGGGCCAGCATCAAACCTACTGCAGCCTGGTGATAAGATCCTTCAGGTAAGATGATAAAAGAAATGCATGCAAATGCCAACACTGAAACAAATATGTAACCATGTTATTAAATTAAATGACTTGAATTAAATGATTGAAAATAAGTCCTCACATTGCTTATTTGCCTTTATTGTTTTGGGGCTGAGAGTCAAGTCAAAAACAATTCAGTCTGATAGAATCCTATATCCATAGCACCTTACATGATACATGGCATGTGGTATGTGTTCTGCATATTTTTGTTGAATTGAATGGAATTATTTGGTAATATAAGAAGAACTTATATATAGGAATCTATGCACAGTTATGAAGTAAAAGTAAGAGTAATGAAGTGCCTAAATATGGTGTCTGTGTGACTGTAATGAGAGAAAAGGGACTGGTCCGTATTTAATTTCTCAACAATAAGCTTATTACCGTTTGAATGCTATGAAAAACCTGGTTATATCTCTCTACACCTCCAGTCCCCACCCCAGCTCAGATGAACAAAAGTTTTGCTGTATTAAGATGAGTTTTTAAAACATATTGTCTGAAAAAGACTTCTGCTAACTTAAAGCTCTGCATATCAGTAAAGGGTCACCCTAGTAAACAGTTAAGCAAATGCTTTGCATAACCTCATCCATCTTGCTGCTTTGTCCTTCTCTCGGAATTCACTTCCCATAAAAAAGGTGCATAATCATTTCCTGCATTCCAGGGAAACGCTCTTGAGTATTGTTAATGTATTTAAAATTCAGTATTTTGGCTTATAACTCCAGAAATTTCCCACTACATAAATAGGTAGAACTACCTGAAATTGTTGTTGTTTGACCATTTGTAACTATTACTAAATGGTTCAACATAATATATTAAAGATTTAGGAGCACTGAGAAGATAAGACATGTGAAAAAGGAACCTTAGTGAGGTCACCTAATACAAACACAATTACAAGAAAGCAAGGGTCCCCTCAACTTAGCTCTGAGGAGATCTTCTGATCTGTCTACTTACTGAACTCTCTCAGAAAGTCCTAGAAAAGTAGAAATCCTGTATAGCCCAATATACATATAACAAGATTGCCTTAACATTTTATTCTCAGAAATGTTTTAAACTAATCAGCCAGATCACAGTAGAAACACCATCCAGCAGGCCTGAGTTCATTCCATGTAGGCAGAAGATGAAAAAAAACGGAAGTGGGTCTTTTGAGGTAGAACACTGAAACCAAAAAAACACAGAAGATAACCTAAAATTTTTCTTTACCACTTTATTTTGGAAGTTCTATATGTTGGACAGCCTAACTAGTCCTTTGAGTACTTTACATCGTCATGTCTATGGGCCTCAGATTTGTTATGTGTAAAATGAACTGTAGCTTCTATCTGATATCCTTCCCATCTCAAAAATTCAAGTGTTTGATAATTTTATGAATTGCTGTGAAAGACAGCCAAGAATAAACTAATAATATAACTCCCTAACACTCAGTAAATGCTGCTCATTAGCAAAGGAAATAGCTAGAGTTTTTTCTCTACTGAATTTCAAAGAAATTATTTTGAACCTCGGAGTTTGGAAAAAAAAAATGTATCCAGTTAATCTCAGATCTCTGTCCTATTAGAATGCTACAAGATTGGGAGTTCCTTTATCCATGACGGAGGTAGCAAAAGAAAGATTTTCCTTTTCTGTTCAATTCAGAAAAGAAATGTATACATGTACATCATAACAAAATTATATACATATATCCTGCAGATGACAAAATAAGTTAGCTCCTACTTGCAGGGTATTAGAAGGCTCTTTTCTGGCTATGAAATTCTAGGAGGGTTGTATGTGAGGTCATTAGGGTTTAATAGTTCTAATCCCTGAGAAGAATATAACAACATCAAAGTGCACAGAGGCATGGATTCCTAATGCAGGAAGTAGGAAGGAATTATTATATAAGCCCAATCAGTTAAAAGCCAAAAATACTGCAGAAGAGCTGCACCTGGGATATCTTTTCTCTTTACAAATGACTATTGTGGATGTAACATTTTATTTTTGCTATAGAACTCATTTGTATCTAGTATAATAAAACCAAAGTCCATTTTCAGTAAAAAAAAAAAGAAAGAAGGAAAAGAAAAAGAAAAAACCATGTAGACCTCAATCAAATAAAATACTGCATTTACAGTTTCATCCATACTAATTAAAAAGCACAAGTAGCCAACTATACTTTCTGAAAGAAATAGGAGTGGCTAATTCTGAACTAAAACTGTTGCCAACATCAGATGCTAAGAAGGCAAACTCTATTTTTTTCTCTTTATAATACTATTGTCTCTAAGTTTAAAGAACACTGGAAAATGGATTAATAACATTGAGTTATATATCACTTACAAGATCAGCATCAGATGTTCTCACTGGAGCAAATTTCTTTGCAAAGCTTAATGACAGTATTCGCCCTGGAAAAATCAAGGTTAAAGGAGAAAAGAAAAAAAAAAAAAAACAATGAAATGGCCCCTCTGATGACACTTACTGTGTTTGATAAAACCCAATAGCAAATAGCAAAAAAGATATACCTTTCTCCAGTGCTCCCCCAACCCAGAGTTTATTAGATAAGATCTTTCTTTTTCTGTAATTCTATCTACCACTCTCTTCTTATTCTGCTATGGCATTATGAGCATGTTATTTGAATTACATGAAGATGTGTACAATAAGGGATGATGTTAATTAAAACATATTCTCGTGATTTTTCTGTCATTTTATTATTCATTTTCCCAGAATAAACACACTAGAATTAATGAGCACATTCAAGTGATTCGCTGCGCTATTTTGCCTTAAGACAGTGTAGCTTATGGGAAGAGCACTACGCTAGTAGAACTCACCCTTCACAGACTCACCTTCTGTGAAGCTGGATTATATAAGAGTTAGAGAAAGAAAAAAACTGAAAGCACATGGATCATAAAAAAGATGTTATTAGACTTAGCCATTGTGCACTTGCCAATATTTGACCATTTTTGAAGTGACAATTTTGTTAATTTAGCATCAGAGTTTCTTTCTTCTGGTGTTCTTTCCACTTAAAAAATTCAGTCTAAATCATTACACATTTTAGAATTCAAAATATATCAGAATACAGAAAATCTATTAATTATAATTACTCTGTTGAAAAGATGAATAGGATAGAAAAAAAGAATATATAGGACTTTATAGTTAACAACATGATTCACAGTAACAGCCTAAAGCTCACTTGTAAGTATATCATGTTCTGTTACATCAGGGTAGCCCGCCATTCTCCCCTTCATTTACCCATTCCCTTCTCCATACATGAGCCTAACTTTGGCAGGAGAATAGAAATTAAATAACTTATAGAGAATTAGTTAATGACATCCAAATTTTGCCATTAACCAATGTAAATATGGCACCCAATTAAAGATACCAAAATAGGATAATCAATGAAATAATAATTCAAACAAGCCAGATGTTTCCCTTTTTTTTTTTTCTAGTCTTAAAAAACCTTGGCCCTACATTACAACTCATGCAGACAATTCAAGAAACCACTCTCAACAAATAACTCTGTCAACAGATACTTGGACTATTAGAGTTATTATTGTGCTTTTCTTACTTTTTTTTTTTAGCTGTTGGCAAATTGTTTGGCTCAGAGCATCATATCTCCTCCAAAATCATGGGGCGTGGTACCCATCAAGCCTATCACTGCTCTACTCCACAACCACTGACAACACTAACTCCACATCCTAATTAGTGTCTTAAAGGGGATGTCATTAGAAGCCCTGTAATAGGAGGGAAATCATATGCTCATAGCTAGGGAGATAAGATGAATGTATGCATTCATTAGAAAACAATAAAGTACTTGATTTCGTAACATAACTAATAGATATAGCAGTGTTAAGAAAATGAAGTGACTAATATAGGAAGGTGTTTCTTGGGATGCAGAGAGAGTGGCAACTCACAAGCAAAAATACAAGATGCTGGCCCCTCCTCACTGCATCCAGTGAATCAGCAAGTGAGTGGGAGAGGACACCTGTGTGGCAGGGAGTGCTGGGGATCACGGAGATCTCCCATTGAGGAAAAAGTCGGGGAAAAGGGGGTTTATTCCTAACGGAGCAGGAGTTCCTCCAGGCTTAACAGAGAGGAAAGGAGGAGGAAGAATACCCGTGGGCTAGACTGACATTGAATCTTCAGGAGCAACGGTAAGAGGCTTATTCCAGAAAGGGTGAGCATGGAGTACAAAGGACAGAATATTGGGGAGGAAGATCCCAGGCTCATGTGTTAGAGTCATAAAGGAAGGAGAAACCCTGGGATTTTAAAAAGTTTCTCATGGAGTTGAAGAATTCAAATCTCATGGAGTTGGAGATGGTTATAGTGCGGGTGGGAATAGGAGTAAGGGGGGACAGTTAGATATAGTTTTCAAGGCTCAGAGTGTGAGAAGTAAGTTTAGACTCCACAGAAATCTAAATGAAATGTCTGCAGATGGTTGGATCTGTTGTACACCAATATATAGTGGTATATGTGTATACAACCACTGAATCAAACCTTCCTTGTTTTAATGGAAGTTTTATGGCTCTTTTAATGACCAGTAGGTGTGATTAGCTGCTAAAAGAATTATCTTAATTTGGTAAAGCCTGTTTATTCAACAGCCTCAGCTATCAGGAACAAAAACATAAACTAGAAACAAACAAAATGCTTCTAAGGAAACGTAATTAATGTCACAAAGCCCATGCACTAAATCTCATGCCCTTCACTCATAAGAGAGGATTTATTTCAGACTTGGAGTCTTTTATCTAGTTTTCCAGACCACCAAGGGTAAAGCCTCTGGGTCCAGGCGCATTAACAGAAGCACAAAGTCATAGCCAACAGCTTCACTGTGCAGGAATAAAGACAAAAACTTCTAAAGCCAGAGACAAGATTCAAAAGTACAGCAGACTGGGGTCATTCAGTATAGGACAATGTTTCCCAATGGCATCCCTTCAGATATGTTTGAAAGAAAGAGTTCATGGTCAGATAAGTTTCCAAATCACCTTGTACTAACCCTAGTTTCAGTATTTCACAATGTACTAAGCATACTAAAAACCCTAAAAATCTTACAGACATATCTTCCAACATGTTTAACCATACAACCCTCTTTACTAACAGCATCAATTAACCACTCCACAAAACACATTTTGGGAAATGTTTGGTATAGAAGCAAACTAACTGGGCCCGTGGCTCTCTCCCAGAGAGTGTTGATGTTCACCATTATCACCATAAATCACTAAGAAAGGGTTAGAGTATGTTCATTTTTCTGAATTTTTAAAAATTTCTGCCAAAAAAGCTACAAAACATACAGAGTGAGAAATATTATTTTAGGGTTAAAATGAAGTGTTGGACCATTAAAGAAATAAATTTAAGGTATTTGAAAATTTCACTAAAACATTTCCCAATAAGGTCAAACAAGTTTCACATTTCGATAGTTTATCTAATTTGTGGATGAAAATCAGAAACACCAAAGGGGTTGGGGGCTGGGGGGAATAATCATGTAACTCTTAGTGTTCAGAGAAATTATTGCTTATAATGATGTAAACAATGAAGAGTAAGATTTTTTAAGATAAAGTTTTATTAGACAGCAACTAGAAATAGGTTTAAAAAATACATGTGGTTTTATATGCCAGAATTTTATTGCATATCATTAGACATCTAGTTTTGTTCATAATATATAAAGTTCTTGCACAGTAACTAATAAAAATATTTAGAAAGTACTTTCTGCAAATCAAGAAAATAATATTTTGAGTATTAAGTAAAACATGAAAACCAATAAAGACAAGTTAAATTTGTTAGGGTGGCTCTACCATTCACAGTTTGGCTGATATAAAAATAACGTTAATTAAGCATCTATATTATGTCATTTAAGTCACATGACAACACTGCAAGGTATCTTTTGTTGACAGATGTTAAATAATTTATTTGAGCTCTTTCCATTGTCAACCTCAATAATAAACAGAGGAGGTTCTCTAAAATAAAATGTTGTACACTTGGGAACAGAGCATTGCAATGGGAAAACATGTGCCACAGTAAACTATGTTTGTATTCAGGGAGGAAAGAAAGACAAATATTCTTAAAGGAAGAAATGAGGATTACATAATTGTTTTGATATAATTATCTTTAGCTACAAAGATCAGTTACAATGGTGACAACAGTCTGAGATTGGACAGGCAGTTGCTGGACAAGATGTCCTTTACAGAAGTATTTTTTTGTGTGAGATTTTGATGGACTTTGTGCAAAGTTGTATTTTTAGCAGACTCTTCAGTGATAGTTTTTGTTATTTGGTGTACAAACATAAGAGCCCTCTCTTCATGGCCTTTTCTAGCTCTGTCAGAGGTTTTTTAAACACTAGTCACCCCAGTTTGATTCTGACAACTTTCACACCATTATACGATGCTGATTCTCTGGAGCAAATTTTGCTGATAGCATTATATTGATCACATTTTCTAATTTATTTATTTATTTGTATAATACGTATCAAATGCCCGCCATATACAAAATATTGTGTCAAGCAATGGAAACAATATATTAGGGAACATGACTAAGTTCCTGCCTTTACACAACCTAGTCCTGAAAATAAGACATACCCAAATTACACGAAGCAGAAAATGAAGGAGAAAGAGAGCCAAGAAAGAGCTAAATATCAAACATTTAATAGCCCAAATCTATATTTTAAGAGTAAACTCCCCACCAAAACAGAGACCAGCCTAGCTACAAAGAGCCCCCTAAAAATGTGGGTCAATTTTCATGGCAAAAGTAAAGAAGTTATTTTTTTCATGGCAAAAGTAACAGTAATAGAATGTGTGTCTTGCTGGGAAACTGCCTTGCAAATCAAGGTAGGAAATGCATTTGTTGGAGATGTTCACTTGACATGTTTGATAAGAAAAAAACAGATATTCTAAAGTCAGAGCAGATAAATAGTAAATTTCTTCAGAATTACTATTTATTATCAGTTTCATACCCAAGTTTCCATACAAATAATTCAGTCTTCAGTTGATTTTATTCTATCTTGCCATGTCTCTTTTGAGCCTGAGTTCATGAGAAATTCAAGCTACAGTACGTGTGTGCCCTTAACACAGAAGAAAAACTCTTGTGTTTTGTGTTGTAAAGGTTTTTTTTAATACTACAGTAAAACCCATTAAAACTTCAAATTTTCTCACATTGACAAAGAACAATGTAAATTTTTCATATGAACTCTAAGAATTGAAGGCCTATACTTCAGTTTTTTTATTGGAAACTTTTAAAAATGACTTGGCATAGAGTCAATGTAGTATTGATTATGCAGTATACTCAGCCTTAATATATCCCAGTATTTAATGAGAGTACTCTATCAGATTAAAATTCTGAAGTGGAAATGAATTCCAGGTAGTTCATGTGAAGCACAATTATAATTATCTAAGATTCTTATTCTTCCTCATAATGCTTGGTAGTCAGGGTTGGCCACCATGAAGTCTTGCCTTTATATTAATAGTTCTAATTTGGTTGCTTTCTTTTTTAGTATTCCCTCATACCAAGAGCCATAGGCATTCAAAGTGCAAGATATTCATGTACTAATAACATATATCTAACATACAAAATATATATGTACTGGTCCTTTAAGTGTTTGCTCCTTGAAGGGTGAGTTTAAGTCAACCAAAAATCATATGCCCTATCTCTAATCTGATTTCCCTCTCAGAGTCTAAAAACATCAATGCTGTCCTTCTTATGAGATAGTCCCACCAACCCTGTGGCCAAGCCTTCTCTGAGGCTAGTTTTCAAGCTTAACACCTTGGATGATGAGAATACACAGAATTCCTAGAAGAATTACAGCATCATGTGGAAAACTTCTGCAGTATAAACATCCATAATTTATCCATTTAACAAAACATTTACCAGAAGGAAATCCAAGATAAATCCAGGAAGGAACAAGAGAATAAATCCAGAAACCAAGTGTGTTTTACAATAAATTGATGAGCTGTAACTGCAAAGCTCTACTTTTTGTTGGAATTGCAAATATTATTTTTATTAACCCTCAATCTTTTCATGTTTAAATCATGAAAAAGGGCAATTAAAAAACATTTTGTGGCACAGAAGATGTCAAATGGAATTAAAATAAGGAGGGATATCTGCTGGAAATAACATAAAGATTATAGTAAAATGTTCTTTCATATTTTCGAATCAGCTAAAGCTAGAAATCCATTAATTATAAATTCTTGAAGCATAAAATATTTAGAATATCTTTCTCTTTCCTGTACTGTTTTCTTGTTAATTTCATTTCAATTTAATAAGCCACTCATTTATTTCTCATTTTTCATTAGGTTGTAATTTCCTCAAAATTGCACACATTTTATTTGAATCTATGATAGTGTGTTTATATGAAACATATATACATAGCCAAACGTGGCAACACATTTTAAATTTTTATTAACTTAGCATTTATTCTTCAAATTATCTTTTGCATTTACATTATGTGTATATTTAAAATATCATATGTGTAAATGTAAATCATGTGCACATATTTTCAAAGCATCATTGAATTTATACCTTTCAATTAACATTGTGCAATACCAGCCTTTATTTCCTCAGCCTACTCTATTCACACACACAAAAGAGCCACAAAACCCCACTAGCCAAAATGTTGTGATTCTTCTGGACTTTATTTTAATTGAAAAAGCTCTACACAAATGCAGTAACATAATTGATTGCCTGTCTGAACTACCCAAGACATAAACCAGATAGCTATATTCATGTTAACAAATACAGTGTAAATTCTTTTTGCTCTTCTGTTCTAAGAATGAAAGGAGAAGGTTCTCTAGAATTGAGATTCGATCTTCTTCCATTCAAACCCCTTTCTCAATTCATTCTGTCATTGCCTTTCCCTGAAACAGGCCTAACATAATGCTCCATATCAAGAAATAGCTCAATCACTATTAAAAAGTGAATTCATTGATGAATCGAAAACATTAGTTACAACCTTACAACATCCAAAAAGACAAATCGTGTCAAGATACAGAGATTTGACAACTGTAATGTAAATTCCCACTTAGCCACTAGCTATGTGATATTGGCTATTTCATGTAATCTCTCTGATTTTCACATTTTCATGTTTCAAAAACTTAATGTTAGCTAAGCAAGGGGAAAATAGTTCCTTCCTCTAAGATTGTCTCCTTTTGTTGTTGCTTAATTAAAATTGTATTTCTTAAATTCAATAAATTAATAGTGAAGTAATATTAATAATAGTAGCTAACATTCCTCCATTGATTTTTTATAGTGTGCCAGGCCCTGTCCTAACCACTTGATATATATTAACTCATTTAATCTTTAATAAACTTTTAAAAATAACTCTTTCAGAGTCCTTCTGGTATTTTGAAGCCATTCCCAGGCAGTCCCTAGTTGTGTGGTCTTTTAAACAGGCCTCTTGAAGTTTACCAAAGCTCTCATTTAGACCCAAAACATTTCTGAGGACTAGAATTACAGAGAGAGTCCTAATGTTTATTTGACTCAGTGATGATTGGTATTAGGCTTATTCTCTCCTGGGATATAAGCTCTATTTATGTGTTTTCAATGATCTAAAAGGTGGTGTTTAAAGCTATGTTAAAAGCTAAGTTGTAAAAGGGGTCTCGCTGGCCTTGAATCAGAACCCAGACTGTGGTTCTCAACATCTTGAAGCCTTCTTTATTAGAAACCAATTTGAGCCTGGAATTAATCCAACTATTTCCTGTCCCTGTGTTTTCCTCTATGCTACAGAAAAATAGTGTAACTTGGTGCCACAAGAAAATATTTGATTCTCTTGGATTTCCAGTTGCCTTTATGAGCACTCTACTTTGGTCTCTCTTCAGGATGGCTTTTCCCCAGTCTCTCCCTGCCTGGGCCTCTTAGGAACCCCAGGTGTCCTGTACCCTCCCCTCAGTGCATTGGTACATGAGAATCTCTGATCAGAAATAACATGAAATGTAACCTCATTATCTGATTTTTACTACAACTTAGAGCAACAATTTTGAGCTGTGTAACAGACCCAAAGTTCCACTCAACTACTGTTTCCTGCACTGAAACAGCCAATGCCAACTTTGATAGGCATTTATTAAATGTTATTAATGAATGCCTATATAGTTTATTTAATTCAAAGCAAATTTATACTTATAATTACAGATTTTTCCATTTTGTTTCCTAGTATTTTCCTTATTGGTAGATGTACTATGGTTTTAAAATGCAATATTTCAGAATCTTCTTTATCACATCATTAGTCAACCAATTTTAAGGAACTAGTAATAAAATATCAGATGCTTTTCATCTAAGTTTTAAAGGTTGTGTATAGTATTGCTAGAGATTTAATACTGTTTTAAATTTGGAAAAGCTAAAAGTAGTGAAATACCTTAATTTTTAAGTGATTGGTTATTTGAAATATTAATCATATTGTAAGAAAGCATAAAAAAGAGTAAAAAAAAATAACAAAGGCAATGTGTGCCCAAAATCAGTATCAGTCCGTTGAAGATTGAGAAAGTCAACCAATTAACTGGCTCTATTACCTATACTTTGCTAAGCAGTCAACTTGACTGACTCTTCTGAATGAACTAAGTCTCAGACTGCAAGGAAAGCAATTACATAACCGTCAATCATTTAGTTGCCAAGATTTATTTCTACCAAGTTTCAATAAGATTGTGTTTTATTTTGGCCTTCATGGATGTAAAGGCTATGGGACCCGCTTCTCCCTGTACTACTAGTAAAAATCATTCCAATCAAGACAATCTGCAATTTAATGGAGAGAAAACCAAAGAACCATAAGCACTCACTTAAGAGAGGAATATATGTTTCATGACATAAATATCAAATAATACCCTGCTGGGATCTTGAAATTATAACCTTGAGCTAATTATGTTTAAAATTAATTTTGATTATTTATATTGATGATTCTTAACTAGAAGGCAGCAGGCATGTGCTCTATTACTAATGTCAGTGTGCTTTATCCCTAAGGGACACATCCTTCAGGCATATTGGATTGGTTTGAGAACCACTAGTATAGATAACAAATATAACTGCATTTAGCAATGGGGAAAATAAAAAAAAAATTTCTTTAATATAAATATATATAAGCCAAGAACTTTCAATAAGTCAAAATAAGATTTAATTGTACTATGTATGTCCAGTCATATCTGGCATGATTGAAATATTTGAACATGCTCATGGGGTTTTTTTGTGTAACACTAAGGTAATGGCCATGTGCACACTTTCAAACCACCCAACTAAGCTCCTGCCAAAACAAATCAAAACAATAACAACAGAACTAAACTACAATATCACCAGTACAGCTATCTGTTATTCACCAGTGTAATTTTATGATGGGCACAGTGGCAAAGACACATTGGGTACTCGATAAATATTTGTTGAATTCATAAATTGGGCTAAATCTGGGTAAAATTAATTAGTTACATCTGTAGTTGAAATTTCATTGTGAATTTTAAAAACAGCTAACTTTTTATGGCTCAGTGCTCCCATGAATCTTATGATTAGAAACAATGATACAGTGATAGTTTGCATTGATTGCCTTGTTTTATTTGTGTATTTACAGGCAAATGGACACAGTTTTGTACATATGGAACATGAAAAAGCTGTATTACTACTGAAGAGTTTCCAGAACACAGTAGACCTAGTTATTCAACGTGAGCTTACTGTCTAAATATTTTTTATAAATAGTGAAGATACGTCTAGCCAGACCTAATGTTCAAAAATAAATTTATACATACAAATAAATTTTGCCAATTGCTGGACCAATGGCAAACATTAGTGCCAAATGTATAATATTATATGTTAGCACTGATCATCCTTAAAAATGTTAACTCTATAAATATGATGTTCATGTGGTTATGTATTAGTTTTAATTGTCAGCCTCTGGCTGTGCATTGGTGCAGTTTTGGTTTTGTTTTTGTTTTTTTAATCAAATAAGTTTCTTCTCAAAGTGGATTTCATATAATTTCGGAGCACGGAAGCACACACAAGCTCTTTACGAATTCTGCTCTCCATCAGAAACACTGCCTCAAAGTTGTATATGCCTTTATATAGAAAATACAAATATAAAGAATTGTAATTCCCATAAAATATTTCTAGCACAAGGTATATGTTGGCATATATACAAAAACAGTATAGATAAAAACAATATTTTCATAAACTAAACATCTCGGATTGAGAAAGAAAATATATCTTAAAATAAGACTTTACTATATTGAATCTTTTTCAATAAAAATTACATGATAATGCCTTATGAAAGTAACTGTACATATGGTATAAAGTGTTTGTATTTGGTTCCATATTCATTTGCTAAATTCTCATAACACAGAGTGAAATATTTCATAAATTAGCCATTTATCTCTGGGACCCAAATAAAATACAATAAACTAATTTGTTCAATGCCTTTAGCTAATTACAAAACATGCAGAATTTAGAAACAGACTAAAGGTCATTGTAGATAACTCTTTTTCACCACAAATTTAAGCAGTGGATGATGGGTGGCAGGAAAGGTATTGCTTTATTTCTTTCAAGTTTATGTTGATTATAAACTGTAGCCCCTGTAATTTCTTTACTTGTAAATGTGGAATTTATTTGTGTGTTGCTTAATTTAATTTGCTACTTTTAAATCATTTAAAATGAGTTTTGGGAATTGACAAAATTTATCATTAAGAAAGACTGTTGTCAGAAAATTATGGTGGGTGATTAAAAAACTTTGGTATTTAAATATGAAACTTCAAATATAATTTCTCAGAGCTGTAGTCTACCTATATTATTAATTTTGATGCCTAATTTTGTGGGCAGAAATGGATAAAATACTTTTTTCCAAAAAATGTGTTAAGTCATATAAAATTCTGAATGCTGTCTTAGTGGAGAGAAAGATAAGCAAAGTTAATGTAGAATTATTTACTTTTGCATTGAAACTATTTTCTTCCATAAATAATCAAAATTCATTTTATTATCCTTTAAACATATTTCTCTTTTATAATAGTCATTAATTTGATTAAAATATTAATTTACAGTTACAGAATAATTTCCCAGAGTTGGTTTTATGCATTCTCTCTCATATTTCCACATCGTTCTTATGTTATATAATTAATTTACATGCTAGTGTCTCAAGTATTCTATCAGGAATTTCACAATAGTATCATATATTGATATCACCAAAGCTCTGAGAATAATATTTGTAAGTTAATTGTTTTATGGGGACATTGAAAATATTGTATTTTTGTAGGGTCTATTAAAATGAGTGTCACTTATTAGAAGTACAGTAGTATTTTTTGGCAATAGAATTTGTCACTTGAAGGCAAATGATACTTCACTTTATAGATGATGCACTAATTTTGATGTTACTTTATGTCAGGGTGACATTATATCACGATTTTATAGGGTTTGACAATTAGCTAATGATTAAATGATTGGCCTACTTAGTATGTTTCCCAGAAGTAACTTTTAAATGCATTTTAATATATTGAGAGTTTCTGATGAGAAATGTCTTTCAGAGCCTAATTTTCTTTGTCAAAAACTCATGTCAAGCCACTGTATACAGATATTATAGGATGATCATCATTAATCAAGATAGAGGCCCTCATTGGCCTCACAAGATCACTTAAAGGAATAATAAACTCATAGGTGTAGTTTGGTGGCAATGAAATATCTCAGATCATCCCATCAGTTTTGCTTAATCTTTTATGGGAGAGGTGGGAGAAGAGCCAGATACTGCCCCAAGTCTTTTTCTTATGTCAGGTTCCCACATCAAACCCAGGGCTTCAGGAAATGCTTCTGAGGCACACAGCTGAGAGGATCACAGTCCTAGCAAACACTTCTGCCACTTCTGATGTGCCAACATTATCTTGAGCCAATGCTTTAATACTTCCTATTCTGCAGTTCAGAAATGAGGAAAGAGAAAAGGGATCCTTGACCAACTGGAAGGGAAATCTGAAATGCCAAAGCACCTCATTGTCAATTGCACTGTCATGTTGCATACTGAGAACAGGCAGGTAATAATGAAAAGAGGCATTTTTTTTTTTTTTAGGTTGGCTGATAGAACCACTAATCCCTTGAGGAGAAAAGATCTAATTGATTCTGTAGGTGACAAAACCCAGTAATACATTGATTTTTGATTATTGACTTTTTGCAGTAACTGGTTTTGCTACCTGAAAATAGAATCTGGTTCATGTTAACAACAACAACAACAAAAAAAGTCAAGGGTGTGCTTTTTTAAAAAAAGAAAAATCAACAGCAACAAAAAGGAATGGAATTCATGATGCCTCCAACAGACTCTACCTCTTGGTCTTTGATTTTAATTGGACTCCTTCTGCTGGGGAAGCTGTTTATATGTAATGGGTCAGTAAAATCTAATGGAGTGGACTGAGAAAGGTTGGAGGTGGAAAGAATAAGCACTGAAAATCATTAGTAGAATTGTCACAGATTTTGCAAGATATAGACATTACTGGACAATTTTAAAAACTACTTACAAGGCTTAAAATACTTTGTCATAAAAGCTCTGTTATAATAATTCCAGCCTTCCAGACAACACAAGTTATCTAAACACACATAATAACTTAAAAATGTAAATGTAAAATATAAATGCATTTTTGATAAGGAATGTTCAAAGTCAGTATTACAAATATTTACATTGTGCTAATTTATTGCTCATTGAAGCCTATAGAAGATATGTGTCCCAGTTACTTAGAATTGTAATTACATAAATGTCAAATAATCTCAGTTATTTCTAGACCTTTCCTTGGATCACCACCTTCAAGATGAAAAGCAGCTTTAAAGAGGGAATGACAAAACAACATTAATTTGCTTTTCAAGATGATTGCACACATATCACTAATATAATTGCTTATTTAAAAATAGAACTGAAAAAAATAAAAATAATAAAAATAGAACTGAAATATAACAAGTGAGCTAAAGAGAAAGAATATTCAGAGGTGAGAAAACATTGAAAAAAATGAAAAGTAACTGAATTTGCCAAAATGATTAGAGGAAGGAAACCAAAAAACACTTTAATTTTAAGCATGAAATCTATTTAATATCTCTACCACAATTTAAAGCTTTGGAAAACATAGTGTGCTTGCCAACTAGTCTTTCCATTGGCTTTTACTGCTGTCCTTAATCAATTTCTGCCCCTCATTGGCACACAGATCAAGAATGTCTATTCTGATAAATACACTCTTATCAAGAGCCAAGAATACAATGTAACCAGATAAAATGCCATATCGATATAGGACTACCACTCTAAGTCTTTGGTAAATTCAATTAGACAGCACCTTTGACTGACTCCTGATATACTGACCAAAGAGCAGCTCTTTCTGGAACACTGGGTCAGTAAAAAATTTGTGCAAATAATTAAATCCAATACATTAAGAAGATGGGTCCTGTATCTAGTATAAAGAAAAGCAGAGTTGAAGTTCCACCTTAGCTCCTCTGACAGAAATGCTAAATCTTTCTGAACTTAATTCAGTGTTCAGACTCTGGGCTGGTGATATGTCCTCCCTTATGCTTATAGTTACCTGATCATCTGGGAATTAGGGGGAAACCGCCAGACTGGAGATCACTTGCATGAATGTTTTCCCTCAGCAATACAACCACCTTACATTAAGAAAAGTATCCTACCTTGGCTCAGAATATTTCCCCATCACCCAACGAGACCATACCACAAAACTACATTAGCAAGAAAATAGAATGTGGGCTATGGACAAATAGATGTGCACTATGGAAAGCATGTCGGTTAATATTACAGAAGATCCTTAGTGCCAGCTTTCCTATGCATCTTTTTTGATTTAAACTATTCAGAGAATGTATTAATATTTTCCAAGACACTCCACTATATAAAACTAAGGTATATGCAATCAAGTTTTCCAGTTCTTTCTTGAAACTTCTGGGGGCATTTCTGTTTCTAGGATGTAAAACTGACCTCTCTTCATTGCTACTGTCGCTGCTATAGAGCCATCCTCTAACTCCCCATGCTGTCCCAAGGCAGTGGATGTTTGCTTCTATCCTGCTGAAACAAAGATAAGAGCCCCCTTCAGAGTTCTAGCTGTTCGGAGATCCTTGAGTTATCAGCTGACGGTTCCAGCTTTCAATCCGGGAGGATTTTCTTGGGAGATCAAGGAACTTGTAGTAGTAACATTAACCAAGGCCCAAAGGTGGAGCACTTACCATGTTACTGACAACAACAAACAAAACTTGTGTGCAAGGGTGAGGATGGTGATACCTTAATAAAACCATGTTTCCACTTCTGTTTTTAAAATGTTGGATTTTGCCAGACTGCAGGACTTTCTCTAAGCTTCCCAGCTGCTTGTTACTGGGATAGGTTCCAGTGTTCCTTGCCTTTAACACTGTCTGCAAGAGAAGTGTTTGGAAACACTCTCCTGTGAGGGTAAAAATTGCATGGCTTCTACTTTGGAGAATTCAGAGATTTTTGAAAAACTGATAGGAAAAGTCCATTCTAAGTTCTTATTTTAAAACATACAGTGAAAATATAGAAATACTGAATCCCCTAGGCTTTTAGCTATGTGATTATCTTAATCTGCCCTGAGGGTAGTTCTATAAGAAGTAAGGAGAAAAGACTGAGAGGGGGAGA
Organism: Eulemur rufifrons; assembly: GCF_041146395.1. Classification (NCBI taxonomy): domain Eukaryota; kingdom Metazoa; phylum Chordata; class Mammalia; order Primates; family Lemuridae; genus Eulemur; species Eulemur rufifrons. The sequence goes on from NC_090990.1 coordinate 53,711,479, forward strand.
TAATTTACTGGTTCCAACTTTAGAGGCATTTTTTTTTTTCCGGCTGGTAGAGTTTCCCCGCTTGGGTTCTGTGTAGGACAGTCAGCTCATACTCTTTGTCACAATGCAGTGAGCACTAAGCAAGGTAAGAGATGGGCCTGGATTAAGGCGTACACAGATGAGAAGGATATCTCTGCAGTTGCATCAATACTTCCCCAAACTATCTGCAAAACATTCTCATTTTGCCTAATTTTGTTAATGGCAGCACCTCAAAAAGTGGAAGGTTGTGTAATTCAGGCAGTGTTTATGTAGAAAGTACTAAAATCCTGTGACTCTTAGTCTGGTATTGGAACCAGTAGGGCTAACCCAGAGAAAAAGTCATGGGTCAAATTTCCACAGGTGAGATTTACAAACCTAGCATAATTTTCTTTTCTCCTTTAAAAAAATGGCTCTTTGTTTTTTCATTCTTGAAGCTACCATAAATTTCAATGGATGTAGAAATTGGTTTTGAAAAAAAGTTAAAGGAATCATCCAACCCTTCTCTAGTTTTGAAAGTATAATTTTTCTGTCACTGTTGCTCAAGGGTATTGTTTGTGCTGGTTTTTTCCTCCTTTAAAGTAACATGTTGAGTAAGCAGCCTAACAAATAGCCAGGTATCTCTAAATCTCTACACCTAGAGTAAAATATCTTAGTACAGAGACTTTTATTTTCATCAGCAAACTCCTGTATTTCCTCCACAGGAAGACATTTACTGTAGCTGAATCTCAGAGGCTTAAGGTATGTCATTCATAAATTAAAAACATTTGGAGACATTTCACTGCAAAATATAACAAAAACATTAAATGCAGTGATTACAAATATTAAAATAAATATTTGTTGAGCATCGACTATGTATTAGGCACTGCAAGGGTTATAATGTGGTAATGTGATCTCCTCTGCACAGAATCTCACAATCAAGTGGAAAGATGAGAGAAGTTCCAGATCAAAGAAAGTACAAGGCAATGTGGTGAGTCCCTTTGTCCCTGCCCTCAACCCATCTATTGCAAAAGGAAGTTCTTATCTATTCAAATCTGTTTGGGTTTAAGCATGGTTGCTCCATTTGGAGCTGCAGATAAGTCTTCCTACTGGGTCCTCCAGCCTACAAATATTTACCAGGATTTAGGACAACATTTGATGGGCTAGACATGGCAAGAGTGGATACCTTACTGGACAAGATAAATATCAACCAGAATCTCTTAAATCTCTGGAAGAGGGCCCAGAATTTTGACAGTTTGTACTACAGAGGAAAGGTAATATAATGAAGAATAGTGTCCCTCAGTCTGATCCAGCACTGTATCTATATGCCCCCAGTGTTATGGAAAAAGAAACTGAAGTCAACACTTGAAAAGACATGGGCTGTTTGAAAATTTTTCTCCAGGTTGAGTGCCCCCAAAAGGTCCCTCCTATGGCTACTATCAGTGAGCATGGGAGTCCATGCAGTACAATATTAGAGTGACCCACTCAGAAATGCAATGAGTCGAACAGCCATTCAGCTGGCTGCATTTCATTTTACTTTACTTGTGGAGTGAAGAACATTTTCACTGCATGTTGTTCAACTGATCCCATTAGAATACTGTTTGCCTGAGGTTGGTTCACACATTTCCATATATCATAAACATCTATTTATTCTACCAAGAAAAGCTTGACCCTCTGAATCTAGATATTGTTTATTTTTTTCTTCACCCTATACATACTCAGTATTTTAGACACATGGAAATCCTTACCTTTCTCAAGGACTAGCTGTGCTTTTTTATCTGAGCTTTTGCCCACAGATTTCTCTTCTGGAATGCCTTCCTCTCCCTGTTTCCTTTCTAAATTATCAAAATCATTTGTAGCCTTCAGGGTCCAGCTCAAATAACACTACAACCATGAAACCTTCCCTAATCTTAATGGGAAGAAATTTCTTTTCCTTAGTATCACTATATGAATTTTTTAATATTAATATTTTGTACTTTCACATTCTGCTTGAGATTATAGCTATTTGGTATTTATTTTTTCTCTCCTATCAATTGTAAGCACCTTAAGAGGATGAGACAATACTTAACAGAGGCCTTCTAGACAGAAGAGCCTCAGGAGGTAAGCAAAACATCTGGTTTTGCTTAAAAAGAAACAGGGTGTTCAAAAAGATTCTTCTATGTTGAGTGCCTCCAAAAGGTTCTTCCAGACATTTTGCTTACCATATATCCTTAATGCCTGTCATAGTGTCAGAAGCATAGTAGATGCTCAATAAATATTTGTGCAGTGATTAAATGGATGACAGGTCTGGCAAGTAAATGCACTTAATAAATATCGAATCAAACAGAAAGTTGATGTACGATTTGTGTAACCTTAGATCACAAACCTTTTACCTTCTCAGTTCATTCATCATTCTCAGTTTTTAAAAAAATTCTTCCTCTTAACCCAATCTTCTTCCCCTCCCCAACATTTTTCTAAGACCTTTTAGGCCTTTTCTACTGTGTTTCAGCAGTTTTGCTTAATTTCCCTTTTATGTTTTCTAAGGAACTTAACACTGTCCCAAAAGTTTAAGAAATGGCTTTTGTTCATTTAATTGGAGTACATCACATCTATTATTTTGATTTGCTTGGTTTTTATTTCTTTTCCGGGAAAAAGTCATGTATATAGTTATCATAAATATTTCAGAGAAATGAATACATGAGTTGAATTCATAGAGCCAGGGTTTTGGCATTTAGAGATAATGAAGTCCAGTTCCCTCATTTTACCAGAGGCCCCCATGGCCTGGAGAGGTGAAATGACTCTGTGAACTAAGGAGATGATAGTATATAGTTGAGTCTGATTTTAGACTCTTTTTCAAGATTCTTCTCCCTCTAGATTGTGACTTGGTACATTACTTTGCCTAAGCTAATTTTGTAATTTGGAGGTAGAGGGAAGAGTAAAGGGTGTTGTGAGAGAGATGGGGCTAGGGATGGGTAATTAGAATAAAGGGGTCTCCATCCCCATTTTACCTCTACAATTTAAACTGCTGCCTCATGCTGCCTGTTCTAGACAAAAGAATGGTCTGTCCACAGGTCTTTGGCCACAGTTTAACATTACAATGTTTACACATTGCACTTTGGCATCATTTCAAGGATAGATGCTACCCCCATATCTCTAAATTGAAAATTTCATATAGTCCAGCCAAAATTCTCACGCTACTGCAAAAGCCTATATAATTGATATGATTAAGTAGACAGAGCACAGAAAATCAGGGTTACCTTGATAAAACCATATTCTCCCTCACAATTTTTTTTTTTAAAGACAGGGTTTCTCACTCTGTCTCCTGGGATGGAGTACAGTGACAAGATCATAGCTCACTGCAGCCTTGAGCTCCTAGGCTCAAGAGATCCTCTTGCCTCAGCCTCCCGAGTAGCTGGGACTACAGATGTGCACCATCATGCCTGGATAATTTTTCTTCTTTTTGTAGAGACAGAGTCTTGCTACGTTATCCAGGCTGGCCTCAAACTCCTGGCTTCAAGTGACCCTCTCACCGCGGCTTCCCCAAAGTGCTAGGATGACAGGCATGAGCTACTGTGCCAGGCCCCAGGACCTATTATAGAGGTCAGCATCTGGCCTGTTGATCTCAAAGTAAAAAGAGAGCATATTATTTATACTGCCATGAGCATTGGCTTCATTCTATCCTTTCCTTGTAGAGACAAAAAATGGAATCCAGCCACTAAGTGGGGAAAGCCTCAGGTTAGTAAGCTCCTGACCAGTTTCTTTATTCCCTCATGGGACCTTCAAGTCTTTGCAAATGAAACATTTCTGTTTTAGCTTTCTCTCAAAAATATTTGCCGTATTTTTCCTATTTGAGTTTCATAGCAATTCATAGACTCCAAAATTGAGTGAAATATTCCCAAACATTAAATCCTTCTGTCATCCACTACTTTGCTTATACTACTAATACTTATTACCCCTATCCTGCCTCTGCTTTTTAATTTCTTGTATAAGGAGAACTTGCTAACTCTCTGTTTTGGCAAATTATGCCTTACTTTCATAAGATTTTTGACTTAAAAAGATTTAGAAGTTGTGAGTCTAGCCTGAAGGAAACTGCCATCATTGTTTTCTTTGATAGTATAATGCCTCAGATTCTCCAGAGGCCTATACTATTTTGTCTTACAACCCTGTGTCTTTATATTTACATGAGGAAAAGAATGCCAAGATCTTCTTGAATAAACATGAATGAAAAATGAAAGTGAAATATTGAGAGAGTGACATTATTTTCAGAGATTAAGTGGGTAAGAATATTTTAGAATAGTAAGAGTATTTTAAGCATTTTTAAGTAAAAGTATTTTAGAATAATGAATAAGAGCAAGAATAGATTAGGAGTGGGAGGGAGATAAATTAATAAATTATTAAGGGAGTAAGAATGAGAAAAGGAAAAGAAGGCCGATAAAGGACTGATACAGAGAAACAGAGAAACTGGATGAAAGAAATCAGATTCAGGGACATCCTCCAGTCCAGTCTCTTGGCTCTGGTGAACACACCCCTTTCTTCAGATGGCCCCCAAATTCCCTTTCTCTCCTTCTCCTCTCCCTGGGCCTGAAGAGTGATCTTTCAGTTCTTCTTGGTTTCTGGCCTCCCTCCTGCTCTTCCAGATGTCAAAAGAACTCAAAATGAAAAATAAGGCATATATTGGAAATATAACTGCTATTCCTTTCTAGAAACTATTTTTGTAATGTAGCAGGTAATTTTTCAGTCCTGCAACTTCTCCAAGCAAGGAAAATCCCTAAAAGGTATCTCATAAAAACAAAATTACCAGAGCAATAATGGCCAATATCAAACAACATAGCAATGGGTAAAAGTTCTGTGGAGAAATGAGCAAAATTTTTGTTCTATCATAAGACAGAGAAAGGCCTTGAGAGGATCTGGTTCATCTGTCTACCTACAGGGAAGAATTAATGCTATCCTTAAATTTCTCCAGAGAAGGGGCTACCACTTACCTCTGTAACCCACTCTGATAAAGCAACAAATTGTGTTTCATCTCAATAAAAACCTCCATTTAAATTACTGCGTTCAAGTCTGACATACACTGTTCTCATATACAGTTGGACACATCTACATATTTTTTTATGGAACATGTGTCTGCAGTTGAGAGGAGCCACCACTAGATGGAGACCTTACATCTACTTTTTATATCTGTGCCTTGGCAAGTCTGATCACACACTCAGCACAGCCAGTTTTTATGCCTGCTGTGCTGATGTAATTATTAACAATACCCTTTTCCATACGCTTCTGAGAATTAATTTGAAACAATGCTCTACATTTTAAAAATACAAGGGAAACATATAAGAGCTTTGAGATTATTTTAAGCAGTTTCCATATTTTTTTGTTTTTGTTCTTCAAGTGACCCATGAATGAGTTTTCCATATTTTTTGACGAAATCTGAGGTGTTATCAACCACCCAAAAACCGATCATAGAGTCAGAGATTCCTCTCTCTTTAAGCTTTGGGTAAGTGGGTGCTTTAAAGTTTTGAGGTTCCTTAATTGTTTGGTTTAATTAATATTTCTCTAACTTGCTTTTGTTTTCCAAATATTTTGTGCCTATATCCCATTATTTTAACCACACTTCTTTCAGATATTCTCATTCCAAGTACATATAGAAGAAATAGATATGCTGTAATTACTCAAAAATAAAATAAATTTTTTTGAGACAGGATCTTGCTGTGTTGCTGGGGTTAGAGTGCAGTGGCATCATAGCTCACTGCAACCTCGAACTACTGGCTCAAGCAATCCTCCTGTCCCAGCCTCCTAAGTAGCTGGGACTACAGGTGCACACCACCATGCCTGGCTAATTTTTTAAATTTTTTTTTTTTTTTGTAAACACAAGGTCTTGAACTCCCAGCCTCCCAAAGTGCTAGGATTGCAGGTGTAAGCCACTGCACCTGGCCTTGAAATTTATGCTTTAAGTGAGCTCTCCAAAACTTAAACATGAGAAACTTAACTAAGTTTGCCTAGCATAGCCTTCTTTATATAATTATAAAACTAGCCCAGTTGGAATATGTGTGTATCTGGGTATAGCTTTATTTCTATCTGGCAGTAACTAGACATCTGGCATAAACTCATTTTTTAATTTTATCCATGTGTACAAGTAATCAGCATTATATTATAATTATATCTTATTATGAAGTGAATAAGGAATATATTTCAAAATGTATCTCATAAACTGATAGTCAGATTCCAGGGGTAGTTTACAATCTCCCTCATCCTCTCTTCCGTCAGTCAGAATGTCTGGGTGTTGAATGCACAGAGCCCCTGGAAACCCTGGTGACATGTGTCCTCAAGTTATTTTGGTTCTTAGATATTTGGTATTCCAGAGCCTCTGATGGCTGGATTATTGCTTTAAAAAAAAAAAAAAAAAAAAAAAAAGCCGAATGTTTCTGTTTACTACTTCCAAGCTAATTATATCCTCACCCCTCACCCTGACAACTTAGCTGTCACCCTTGTCTGGGCTTCTCCTTTGCTAATTCCACCAAAACCCTACTTATTTGTGGGTTCAGAGTGTTTCTCTGCCAACCATTTAATCCTTTTTTCTTCCAACTTAGAGCAAAAGTAGAGGGGAAAACAAGGTGCTCTTTCCTGAAGTTTGCGTGGAACTATTTAAATCCTCTGGTGTTTTCCTCCCCAAAACCCATTTCCTTCTAGCCACATGATCACCTGCTATGAATAGAGCGCTCTTTCTAAGCAAATTCAGTTCAATCTTTTTTGGGGGTTGATCTTTTGTAACTTCTTTATGACCTCAAGCCTGCCAATTTTAGTGCACCATTTTGGGATTGCTTACCAAATGTGCTTCTTCTCTTTTCAAGGAAGTTAACTATCTCCTGAACAAATTTAATTGCCACACATTTTAAAGCAAATATAGCAGATGTGGACATTGTTTTATTCTTTTGGATATAGCTCTTGGCTTTTTGATTTGCCTGGTTTCCTATTTCAACTTTTTGATTCTTTCTCATAAGCTTTTTATAATAGGTTTAGGTGTAAAATCCAGAACGCGATATTAGAAAGAAAATGAGGAAGAATTTTACTGAGAATGGTAAGAGAAAACTACTTGAAAGTTTCTATTTATGTACTCCAATAGTGCTTTTTGTTTTCTTTTGCACTACTTCTAGATTTTTGGTATCAATTACCAAAAGTGGTTTGTTTGTTTGTTTGTTTTTGGCATATATGAATAATCTTAATTTTTTGTTCCTGGGAGCAATCTCTAGGTCAGTGCTTCCTATCCAGCAACTAGTGGAGATCCCCTTTGTGCTGACATATTGATCTCTTCTGAGTACAGTGACTTGGGGCTTACTGCTTTCACTTTTTTACCCACCAGTACCCCACTCTGCAGAACAAACATCATCATTTTCTATTTGTGTCATGACCTAAAGATGTTGGCAAGCTCTGCTTTTAGGTACAACAAATGGGAACATCACCTAGGTTGGGTTGGGGTGTAAGGCCCCCAGCAGCTGTGGGAAGAGAAGAAAGCAGGAGAAGCTGCTACTTACAATGCACTGGGTCCCTTTGAAATACTCCTTGCATTCCTCCCCTCCATTACCCTGAGGATGCTGGTTGTCCAATTGTGTCACTCCCCAGGGGAATAAGGGAATGATCATCACACTCCACACTTCACTTTTATTGGTGTTCATTAAGCCAGAATTTGTAAACGAAAGGCTGTTAGGTAGTGAGAAAGTCCCATTCTCTAAATTTTATTTTTCCTTTATATTACTTTATACAAACTCTCCCTGATTTTTGTAATCCTTGTCTTTATTGGCTGTCTTTCTGTTTTAAACCAGCCATCTTTGATAGCCAGTTTTTGGATATAATTTTTCAGCCATACTTGTGGGATCCTTCAACTTAGCAATAAGTATTCTGCACTTGATAAGATCTCACAGTTTCATTATGATCAAGACAGATTTCTCTAGCAGGCCATCACTGATATAAAACCATGAATGTTGCCAGCAAACATTGCAGGTCTATGTTTCTGGTCATTTCTCAGAGAAATTCAAACTTGGGAATTAATATCTCTCTCTCTCTCCGTGTATACACACACACACACACACACACACACACACACACATTTATTGATTTGTTTATCTAACTTATATCATTCTTTGTTTTTTACATTTCCACATATTTCTCAAAAACGACAGTTACTATCCCTTTTACCTAGGGACTTAGATCATCACAAACTACTCAAAAGTAAGGGACTATGTCTTCTTTTTTTAAGTCTTGCCATAAAAGACTCAGCATGTTCACGTTCTCAAAATATACACTCATATTTTGAGTATTTATCCAGAACTATAGGTCACCCAGACCTATAGGTTTGAACGGATCTAGCTTAGTGAGATGTTTAAAGCGTTCTCTCCTAAGTCTTCCTCTGGACTATCCTAAGGTTTGTCCTCTAGCCAATCTATGTGTTTATCTTTTTTAATATTATCAGTGGTTAAAACAATTTATATTTTTCTTGATGAGCATTCAATTTAATCAACAAATATTAATGAACAAAGGATTATGAGAATAGTGGAAGACACAAATATAAATATGCCATGGTCCCTCTCCTCAAGAAACAGTCTAGTAGGGAGACAGATACATAAAAAGTCTGATAAATGCTATTGTGTAGGTACAAAATATGAGAGAAGAAAGCATTGCCACAGTCTAATAAAATGGCAAATGCTTCCTTTCAGCTTTGCTGTTTTTAATGTAGATAAGGAACATTTTTCTATTCTCTTAGGAAGGCAGGCTCCTCTCCCTCATATATATCTTTTTCCAAAAAGGACAAGTCTCAGGTGACACTGGGGACATAAATAACTACAGGATTATCCTGAATGAATCATATCAGGGAGGGATAGTCACAGGCTAACTAAGATCTAGCTTTCCCACTTTCCTTTGACTCCATCCTTCCAAGGAGTTGCATCTTAGGGCTGGAAGTCAGACAGAGGGCTGGCAGGAATCAAGGGCAGCTCCTCCTTCCTGGGGGGAGGGACTGAAGCCCCAGCAGGCATCTCAAAGCTTGATAAACAAGAGCCTACCATTCCACTTGAAGGGATCAATCTGAGGGAAGAAGGAGACAATACAAGTTAACCTTTAGTGTCCCTTGAAATCTTTGCTATCATGAAATCATTCGTGTTTTAAACACCTAAGAAAAAATGTACACACTTCCTGTGGACTTGTATATTCTAAGCACTTATCATGCACATATATACAAGGAAAAGATTACACTCTTTACTGTTAGCAAACACTCCACTATTAGGAGGATGTTTTGTGTTTAATTACCTAATAGGACACATTAGAGTTCAGTAAGAAATGCAACTTGAACAGCACCTAAGATAAAATTTTCTAGGAATTAAAAAACTAAAGAATGCCTGAAACTATACAGACACAGATCAAGTCTCATGTATGTCAGACAGCTGAAATGCTGACATGGCCTGTCCTACCAGATCTTTCTCTAAGAATTTTCCCATGTTGACAATGAATTTCAGCTGCCCCAGGCAGCCTCTCTAAGTATTAAGAAGTGGTAGCCATCTAAATCCCCACAATGTATTCTAAGGGAAGAATCTCTTTAAAGATTACATTTCTTTGGCAAAAGAAATAGCAGGTATGGTTTTATTTCAAACAATATCTCGGAGCTTTTGTTTGCTCACTGAGGTTAAAATCAAGGATGTTTTACTCAGGTAAGGATCAGCCTAGAGGTGGAATAGCAACTATGTAATAAAGATGGGTTCAAAAAGTGTTGGAGTTCAGCCACACTCTGGAACACGGGTGGGAAACGTTTTCATGTTGGAAAACTGCATTAATTTTGCTCTAATCAAATAAGGCTGCATTCAAGAAACTACAATTAGATATACGTAAAAAGGTACATTTTTTAAAAATCTACTAATACAATGTTTTTAATAATTTCAAAAAATGAAAACTATTTGTTAATTTTAAAGTTAACGAACCTTTTAATGACTTCCTTGTGTCTGCTTTTTGTTGGAAAGCATTTGAATATTTGGTTGTAGGATGGAGGTCTCCAGTTGCAGTTGATCCTCTAGATGGATATCAGTCATTTGTGTGACCTACCTAAGTGCATCTTGATTTGGATTAGTTAGGAGAATGTAGATTCGCAGCAATAAGTGGTTGAAAAGCAAGAAAGCATTTTTCGGGCATGTTGCCTAAGGCATCGGGTATTCTGCATTTTTCCATATTTCAACTGGATCTTTCCTAGCATCAAACAATGACTTCAAAATGTCATCTACTGAGAGCTCAATCAATTCTATCTGTAGCTCTTTAGGTGCCTTGATGATATTAACTAGGTGAGGCTGAAATGCTAATTTGAGTGTGATGTCATGATTCTCAAATCACGACAGTGAAACTTTCATTGTATTCAAATACAGTGAAACTTTCATTGTATTCTCCAATTAATAGGTTTGTAACAGCTGTGTATTCTTCAAGCGATTCACATATATTATCCTGCTCATCAATGACCTCTGTTAACTGGGAAAAACGTTCATCTGAAATTTCCTTTTGAAAAAGTGTTTTGAAAAAAGAGAGCTCTTTTCTAAATGCTTGCATTTTTTGCCACATATCATATATAGACTTAGTTTTATCTTGCAAAGAAATATTCAAGTAGTTTTGGATTTGACATGCTATCACACAGAAATGCTTCATTCCTGTAGAAATCTTCTTTCAATAATTCGCATTGCTGATTCTGTTATTCGTAAAATTTAACTATCTGTTCTCACAGAGATAAAATTTTGGCTAACACCTGTCCCTGCAATAGCCAACACATTTTAGAATGATATGGCAAACCCACACTGAATACCTCATTGTTCAACTTTTAGCATGTTACAAAACTGACAATGCCCTGTTGCATTTGCACGAATATACTTAACAATACTTACAACTTGTTGCAAAGTGTCACTAGCTTTAGAACAGATTTTGTTGGTGCAAGACACTATGAAGAGAAATGAGAGCATCAGGATCTGTTAATACTTGTTTTTAATCTGTTCAATAAACCCTTCATGTTTCCTTGCCATGGAAGGTGCAATGTCTGTACATACGCTCACTAAATTTACCAAATTCTGTCCAACTTCATGACATTTACCTTGAAAATTGTTGAAGATATCTATTCCGTGTTCTGTTCACAAGAGTGCCCAAAGCAAGTAACTCTTTATAACAAAGAAATTCTATTATGACCCAAATGAAGAATAAAACCTGTGCCAAATCAGTAGTATCAGTTGATTCATCCAAAACAATTGAATAATATATATTTTCCTCTTGAAGTATAGCATGAAGTTATGTTAAGTTGAAGGCTAATTCATGCTGCCAATCAGTTATCGTTCTCCTTGAAAGAGGAAGTTTGTATTTTGAAATGTTATTGGAGTCTAAACATCCTACAACTTCAACAATGCATTTTTTCACAATTTCCCTATCACTGAATGGCTTCCCTTTTTTTCCCAAGTATACAAGCTACTTTATAAGTTGCTTCAGTGGCATTATTTCCAGGCCTTATTGCTGCTTGAAAAAATTGTCTTTGCTTTTCATCTTTTAATTTCTGCAATACAACCTCTTGAACCTCTCCCTCCAATTTAAAATATTTGTGGTCTTTATGAGTGTTATAATGCTGATGAGCATTGAATTTCTTTAATGTTGATATTGCAGTATCACAAAGCAAGCAAATCATCTTATCTTTAGGAGAAACAAGATAATATTGCAATTCCCAACATTAAAAAATCTGTTTTCTTCCTTCGGCGTTCTCTTGGTCTTCTTTGACGTGATGGGCTGTTAAGCAGACAGAATTAAAAAATACTGTCGAGCTGTGCAACTATTCAAAAATTCCACTTCAAACAGAAACACAGTGCACCATTATCAAAAACTGGTAACAGACTGGTGAACTCGACCCCCATAAACTTTCGCCAACCAGCCTCGTGTAGTAGTGGCGCCAATCAGGCAGGGGAAATTAAAACTAATCATGAGTGTAGCAGCTGTCAATTTAGCTCTTATGACTTACTAATGTTCTAATTGTACCAGTTAATTTGGGAGAATCATTCGTTGAAACTTATTATTTGGTATTTTAAATATGTTCATTTTAAAAATAAAATAAAAATATAAAAGATGAACAAAAATGTATTAATAAAAAGATTTGTTCTGTAAAATTTGGAGTCAGTCAAAAGGCTGTACTTAAGGACCTAGAAGGCCACAGGTTCCCCACCCCTGGTGTAGAAAATTAGCTACCATTTGGTCATGAAATGGTGAGATTTTCCTTGTAGCAACTTAGTGTCTTTGTGCATCAACTTAGAAAATATGAGTTTATAAGAAATATGCAATGGAATGTGCAGCATGCTTACATGTGAAAACGAGTGTGCCTTTTAAATAATCAAAGGACTCATCACTTTCAATATGTGCATATTGCTGGAGATCTAGGCTGAAAGATATTGAGGGGGAAAAAAGGCCCTGTATTTATGCATATTCAGTGGTGAAGATGGAAAAGCCATCTTTAAAAAAAAAAATCCGTTGTGTAAAATATAATGCCTACTACACAGACATCATTATTCCACTCATGAGTCAGTTTTTCTATTTCCAAATACCTGCGGTAGTTGAAAGCAATAAATATCCTAAAATTAGGGAGATTGGTTCTTTTGTGAACCATTGTACTGAGCTGTATGATAAACTAGAGAAAACTGTATTTCTCTAATTCTTTAAGGTACATGATATAGCAGAGAATAACTTATGCAACCTCATAGAAAGTTGAGAGGATGAATGAAATTGTTTACAAATTTTGAAGGACCTAAATTCTCAATACCCTATGACTCACAGATTGTTATAACAGTTTTAAAATCCTGTCTGAGGAATGTACGGATGTGGTAAAACTTAAATACAGTAGTGTCAGGTGGAATTTCAGCCTAAAGAAGCTCAAGTTTGTCCAAGGTATGATCTACCAGTGAGAGGATCAGTGCAAAGTTACAGCAAAACTAATCATTCTTTAGTTTAATCCTCATCATCTAGTCTTCCTCCAGGCATCAGCTGCCTAATTTAAAGAGACCATATCAGAAATGAAAAGCAGCAATCTCTCATTTACTATATGTCAAATTCAAAAGCATGGCTTCTTATAAAGACCCTGTTATGTTTTATTTGCCTATCTCAGAAAGAGATCTACTTACATGTCCTTGGTAAAAAGCAGTGCTTCATGTAGCTTTAAAGATTAGTCCTGCATCAGGTCATTCTAATGCTTCCTACCTGCAAAAACCACACACAGAAGTCTCCAATCCTGAATATCACTGGAATATTGAGACAAGAACTTCTGTTAGCATAAGCAAGATCACTGGACTCAAACCTCTGTTTAACGTCCTGCACATATTAACAAATACAAGCAGTAGAAGATTTAGGTGTTTTATTGGATTTCAGAATTTCATTCAGTACTCTTGGGAGAAGAGAAATTAATGAGCTTTTGACATTTCAAGAACTCATTGTTGAGATTGTCAAAGGCTTCAATAAGGAACTTTATTGAATAGATCAGGAAGTCATTAGTGAGAAAGAAATTAAGCATTTCTAGTGAAATCTATGTCCAGTGGATGTAACACTCCACAAAGAATGTATTTTATTCAGACCATTTGCAGTTAGGTGTACCCTAGATACAACTACCCAATAATGGCCTGTCTCCTACTTCCTGGCTTCCAACCCAGGTGGATGTTATGTTTCTAGTTTTTTCTATGTGAGTTAAAGGGAAGAGGAGAAAGTCAGGTTAGGGGTGTCACTACTACTTGAAAACTAGTTCTCCAGGAAGGGGCAAGTCAAGTTATCTACAGTGTGGCCTTCCCCCATTTCCTCAGAGGAATTGTGTTTCAATATAGGCCAAAGCTGAAATCACAGGAATGAGGCATTAATTGTAGGACTTCACAAAATAACCTTTTGGGAAGCTTGGAGGATAGGGCAGGTACAGTTTGCCTGGAGCCTCTGAAAAGTACATTTGTCAGATCAGGCTGAAACTCCAAGTCCTCATTAAAGATTTTTTTTTGAATTCTACAGTTTGATCAGTTTGTCGTCATGTCCTGAATGATAGAGGAGGGTACACAGGGAGGGTTTGTATCAGGTGAAGTGAAATCATTATTTCCTTAATGAGAAACTAAATTCTAGGTTACTTACAATAGCTGCCTTGCTTGGGGAAGGGAGCCATAGATTTGCAAGCAGTAGTGGTGGGGTATTTTTTGGTTTTGTTTATTGTTTTTGAATATTTGGAAAGATGATTCAAGCAATAATAAACTAGGTATGCAATAATCTTGTCAAGTAGTGTGTGCTGGCTTTGGAAAGGTAAGAAGAGAATTGTTACATCAGGCTGCTTTTGTTTATCAAGCTAAGCATGGACATGCCTTTCCAAAGGGCATATTTGATCATACGGTTAATTTAACATTTAGGTTGAAGAGCTGAACCTCATCAGGATAGAACTAGACTTTACAGGGTTCCCCCTATCCAGATTACAGCATGCTTACTACTTTCTTCCTGCATTCCACACATCTCAGCCTCCTGGGACCAGCTACTGGCAAGTAATTTTGTCCATTTTCATTGATCTGGCCACATGAGGAACATTCTGTTTCTTTAAATCTCAAGTGCTCAAACTGCCATGTAGAAACCAACTCCCTATCAATTTTCTCCACATTTAATCCTTGCCTTCTTGTCGTATTTTCATTTTTCTGCACTGGTTCCCATGGAAACAAGTCTGTTGGCAGAAAAAGTATGACTCTGCTTTTAGCCTTCTGCACAATACAAAATCTTTCTAGTGGTCCTCAGGCAAGTGTCATATAAAAAGGCAGGAAGAGACTACAGTTCCCTTGGCTAATGCCTCTAATCCCTTCCCTCCTATGGGCATTTCCCATCCTATCCCTAAACAGTCTCACTGGCCCTAGAGAAAAGACAGCATTAAAGGGCACTGTCCAGAATCCCTTCAACTACTGATACAAGTATTCAGAGGCCCTATCAACCACACATGCAAGGACTGAAACCTTTTGGTCCAGATGGCTTCCCCTTCTCCCTAAGTGTCAGTGACTTAACCAACATAAATGCCTAATTAATGACAAGGACAGCTGGGGCAGCATGGAGAAGCAGCTTTTACTCATTTTTCTATAAAATTTCCTCAGAAAGCATGAGATGTAGCCCAGGGGACAAGTTATGTCCTGAATTGAGCCTTAAATTAGATAAGAAAGGACAGTGGAACATTTAAGCAAATTTTCCCCTAATGAGTAAAGTGGCACAAAAGAGGAGGCCCAGGAGTCATTCCAGAGTTCTGAGCTCCTAAAGAGGAAGAGAAAACAATGACATAGATAAGGAAAGAGGACATTGTAACTGATGGCAGCACAGGAGCAAGGGTGCTTCATTTGAGACAATGCAGAGTTCAGGTATGAAAAAGGTAAGAAACCTACCCAAAGCTAAGGAAAGGGAGCATGAAGAAGGGGTTTTTAAGAGCTAATAGTCTGTAGAAAGGGAGCCTGCAAATGAGAACAGCTTCATGCACACTTTGGCCCAACTCTCTCCAAAAAATATTTTTGTAAGTAATGTATCTCTTAATAATAGATTATGTATTGTACTTGTTTTGAATTTTAGAATTCCATTGTGGCTTGGCACTAAGCTATATCCCTAGCAAACCCAAATCTCCTATGTCCTCAATATAGGAAAAAGCAGGAACCGTCAGAAATTAAACAGGATAGTTGGATTTTTTTTTTAAGAAAAATTAATGAATTCAGGGGAATGAAAATAGATGTTAGAAATAAAAATGTGGTTATCTCAGCTATAATTAAAGAAACTATCAAGCGTAAATGATCCCTCTTTTGCTGGGTCTTATAAAGCATGTAATACTTAAGCACACTGAAGTTTTAAAGTTAGCTGCTTATATTGTACAAAGGTATTTTTTGGCTCTTTAAAGGTTATTTTCCTACATTAAGAAAAGTTTTCTTATATTAAAAACTTTTATTGTGACTCAGGTTTTGTGTCTATGTACAGACACACATATATAGAAGGCATTTTTCTTTGCACATTTGTTTTGCACAGCTAAAATTTAAATGAAGTTAAATGCCCAGGTATGCAGGTCAATTGACCTTTATGATAGCTGGATTAAGGAAAGCATTTGACAAATGGACAAAAGAAATCACATTGTATTTCTTTGTATCTCTCCATCCTTCTTACCCTTCCCCAGCCCTCTATTAAAGAATAATGTTCTATTTAGTCAGGAAATCATACATAATTTTTTGGAAAGTCCATAGGAAAACCAAGATGAAACTCTAAGGCAGACAGAACATAAAGGAGATCCCACATCTGCTAGAAAGATTGAAAATTATTTTTAGAATGTTATTGTTGAAATAAATTTTATTTTCAATACTTGCAGAGTCTTTCCACTTCAGGGGACTCTTTCTGGTCTTGAATGTGGAAAAGGCTTCTGGTTCATGTCAGTAAGGACTGTTGTATGTTAAATTTATTCTAGGAAATTTAATTTTAGGTTTGATGACACCTAGTGTTAATGGAAAGCAATAAATGTTTAACACTTCTGCTTTATGATGTTTAGGCATTTCCCTTTAACATCCTCAACTACATTTGCGTCCCTGAAAATGCAAGTCTTACTGTTTACTATTTGGAATGAAAAGGAGAAAGATAACTAATAGAAAGATAAACCAGATATTTTTTCCTTGAAGAGCCAATCAAGTTTCTCTTGGTACTCAGTGTATAGAAGGGACTAAAGGAAGCTTAAGGATGATGACATTGTCTTCACATGAAGAAGAAAATTTTTCTAAGTTTAGTGGAAAATCAGAGGTAAACCTACTGAATTCTGTTTGTAAAATTCAAAGACCATCACAAATGACTTTCCAAAGTAAGATTATTCCAAGGTTACTATAGTTTATTACAAGTACTGTAGTTTTATTATTCTCACTTTATAACCACCCAAGGGCATCCCCCCACTCAGTTGTATGTAAGTATTAATAAATCATCAAATGAACTATGGTCTCTTTCTGTTCAGAAAAGAAATATTAAACTAAAACAAGCAATTAGGAAGGAAGATAGTGGAAGGTTTTCAATTGGTTTGTTAAGAATTATAAGTAAAAGGATACTAGATACTATGTTTTTAGGGGTTTTATGTGCCCATGAAAATTATTTTTTACTTCCTAAACTATTTGATACTTGATTACTTTTGACCTCATTCATTTTAGGGCATAATCATTTTATTACTCTATAAAGAAGTTTTAATTCTATCCATACAAATTAATATCATCCCATATGCCAAACATGTAAATTTTCCATTTTTTATTTGAGGTCATATAATTCAATTAGTGAAATATTTCACTCTTCTGTAAGTTTAAGAAAAATTGCTAGGCAGTGATACAACTTATAGTCACTATTTTAGTAAAATGTAGAAAGTCTCTAGACTCATTATTTTATGACATCTGACTTCACTACCATATGTGCAGCACAACAGTGACATCTGAAGGCCAAGTAATCAGAGCTCCTTTAGCCAGAGAAAGAACTTGAATTGGGATCTGATTTCCAAGAAATTCTATTATATTATAGTTTTCAAATTTACAATATGCAATTGGTAGATAAAGTGCTTCTTTATGACTTCTTTTGCAGTCTTTGTGAACATTTTAATGTGCGTTAGTAAACACTGACATTTTACATAGACATATTGTATATTAATGCATGCATTTCACTGCATAGTTTATTGACACGCCCCTTGTAAAGCTTTTATGGAAGAACTAACAAGCCACAGCAGTGCAGCAAAAGAGGCTTAATCTTTATAAATTGGGGCCTTTTCTGTCTCTTTGCTAGCCTAGGTGGCTGTATACAAATTCGGGTGGGAGGGGGCAGGAAACACCTCTTAACATTTAAGGTTTTCTACTTGGGTGTACTCTAGCCAATTCAAAACAAATTGCTTACTTTAATAAAAAAATTTTACCATTTTATAAAAAAATCATAACATGTTTAATTGAAATGGCTGTATTGTAATTAATATTTTGAGATAATTGTGATTTTGAGCTTAAATTATATATAAAAAAATTGTCATTTTTGTATGTGTTTAAAAGACTACTATATCATGACTAACAGTACTTTTTAGTTGAACTACATATTGATGTAAATAAAACTGAATGAAGACATATTTACTACTTTATTAACATAGATCGTGAATGTACTTCATGGATTTTTTGCAGTATGAGACCATAATGACCTTGAAAGCTGCTTTATTCTATGTGCAAAGAAGTCCTATGAATCTATATTTTAAATTTACTGATCAGTGAAATTACTTTGTCAGTTAATTTGCAAATGCAAGCTGTATTCTCTAGTTTTATTTTATGTGTTGATACTAATTGGTAAAGGTGTACAATGTGATAAGAATGCATTTTGAAGATGCTTTCTGTACAGATACAAAACACAGGGACTAAAATAATGCTGTGCAGTGTATAGCAGAGCCATTTTTCGGCTTTGGTGTACTCAACTTTTTCAGTATTTAAAAAAGTGTTTTGAATAACATAAAAGTCTCTTTATTGTATAAATAATAAAATGTCACCTTATTGTAAAGTGTCTTTTGTTTACTATCAAAGCAGACTTCTTAGTTAGTGACAGAGTTGTGATATGAAAAGGGCATGTTTTTTAAAAAACAAAACCATAAACGTTGTAATCAATATTTGAAAAATGTAACTTTTATTATGAACATGTAGTATTTATCTTTATTAGCAGTGATTTTTTTTGTAATGTAAGCATGCCTCAATTATCCAAAAGCTATCTATCCATCTATTTATAGAAATTGACATACATGCTATTGAATTGGCTACTTAATATAATCATATGGTGTTATAATGACTGATCAACCTACTTCTGATAATTTTGGTATAAACAAAAATGTTTACATTTAATTTTTATTAAATCAAGTTTTCCTACATGCAATTCCCTTTTCAAAAATTACGGCATTACTGCAAGTTTAGTCTTATCAAGATTACAAGCAGGCCTGGCTCAGTGGCCCATGCCTGTAATCCTAGCACTTTGGGAGGACAAGGTGAAAGGATTACTTGAGGCCAGGAGTAGGAGACCAGCCTGAGCAAGACCCCGTCTCTACTAAAAATAGAAAAATTAGCTGGGTGTGGTGGTGCGCACCTGCAGTCTCAGCTACTTTGGAGGCTGAGGCGGGAGGATCACTTGAGCCCAGGAGTTCTGCACGCTACCCTGGGCGACAGAGGAGAACTTGTCTCAAAAAAAAAAAAAAAAAAAAAAAGGATCACAAGCAAATTTTAAAACTAAGATGCTAGCTAGAAATAAGACGTACAACATTAGATTAAAACACACACAGAGTAGATTAGGCATACAAATAACTGCTTAATAAGTCTTTAAACAAAGTACATTTTAAGATTTCTGTGTGGTATATGTTATTAGTTGTTTTCTGTTGCTGTTATCTATAGAATCAATAAGATATGGTCTTCGATACTTTTTTTTTTTTAAGAAACAAAAGGTATTTTTAAATGCTCACACTCTCACTGAAGGGAAAATATGCAGATCCAATTTTTTTAATTGTTTTGAATCTAAAGATTATTGTATGGAAACAATACCAAGACATCATTAAAAATATTGTCAAGTTTAAATGCTACACTATTTTTTCCAATAATTGTATCTTGAGTACATTTCTGTGATATTAGCAACCCTTCTTTTTTAATTACTATTTCATCAGACCTAAAGTGTTAGACATTAACAACCCTGATAATTCCATAAAACAAGGGAAAGAAACCTACCCAATAGCTAGAAAAGAAACATTTCAACTAGATTAAAACAAAAACAAGACAGTGAATGTTGAAACTTATACTGAGACCAATCATATCATAAAAATCCTATCATGAGTAATGAAAGGTCTTGTTTTTTTAAATGCCAAAAATCAGTATTCTGTAAAATTCATTTCAATTTTATATCTAATAAAAAGGTAGAAATTGGATAGTCATATTCAAGTCAATTGGTCACATTATATGGAATACAAAAAGAAATGAAAAAGAAAACCCACTTCTACAAAAATTCTTTGTTATTATAAAAATACTAAATCACATTAAATAAAAATGCACTTTTAAAGAAACTGCCTGCTATAAGAAAATGAAAGTCAGTGGGATAAATCCTGTGTAAAATATTCAGAACAAATGTATGCACACAATATGTGGTTATCACCATTATCAATGTACACAACACCTTAGAAAAATGTTAAATAGTTGTTAATGTAAAAATATTTAATGGCAGTGAATATGGCCCAGGCCAATTATACAAATGACTAGGTGATACTGGGAAACTACAAGATTATAGCAATCATATTTAAGATAATACTAAAACAAAATGTTGTATCCTTTTAAGAATCAACCTGACCAGGATTATGAAACAACTCCAATTCAAGTAGGAATTCGGTCTCTCAAATATTCCAATATAGCAGCTGTTCCTTTCATTAGTATGGCCGCTCGAGGAACACGGAATGGATTTCCATCTAGTAGTAATGTTCTGAACAAAAGAGAGAAATTGAGAACTTAAATATTTTCCATTAGCAAGGTTTTTCTTCTATTTTCCTTTGTAATTTTATAAATACAATTTGTGTATTTTTAAATATTTGCCCCTTTTTAAATCTGAGCATTTAAACAGAATTATAACTAAATAACCAAAACATTTATTGAATATTATG
The DNA here is from genome assembly GCF_041146395.1 of Eulemur rufifrons. Lineage (NCBI taxonomy): Eukaryota > Metazoa > Chordata > Mammalia > Primates > Lemuridae > Eulemur > Eulemur rufifrons. The sequence continues at coordinate 53,732,126 of NC_090990.1, forward strand.
TGAAAGGTACTGAGCTAAGTAATTTTCATTCACTAACTCTAAATCCTATTCTCTTAACAATCCTATGATGTAGGACCATTAATATTCCTATTTCATAAATGAGGAAATACAGGTTTAGGGAGGTAAAAAAAACTTGTCTCAGATCAAAAAGCTGTGAATTGAATCACCCTTCTATCCAGCCTCTTCTCAAGCTTATAATGACTATATATACTAAATCATTAAATTAGATTTAGACAAATATTAGAATGAGTAAACTAACATGTACCCATGCCAAGGACGATAATGTAATCAATGTATTATCACCACCACCGCCAACTCTTGCCTCCCTAAAACATAAATACAATGTCCTCTCCTTCCCTTGACCATGTACACATATATAAATCTATTTACATGTTCTGAAATGAAGTTCAATCTAAGATTTATGGGCTTGTTTTGTTTTATATAATGAATGAAATATCTTTAAATAGAACAGACTTTTATATTAATTTTTAGTAGCTTAACTGTTTATGTGAACAAAAGTCAAAGGACTCACACCATATTATACAGTTGATCTAAACTACATCTTAAAATATTTCTATGTTTCTTGGGAATTCTTTTAAACACTTATTTTCTTAATTTCTAGAAAAAGGTTTACAATTAGATTACAGTTGATTCTATTTATGGATTCCATATTTATAAATTTGTCTACTCAATAAAATTTGCAACCCCAAAGTCAATATGTGTGGCACTTGCAATATCATTCATGGACATGCACAGAGCAGCAAAAAGTTTGAGTCACCTGATGGGCACATTCTCAGCTGAGGTCAAGCAAGGTGATGTTCTTGCTTTCTAACTGTAAACAAGTATACTTTTTGTGGTCCATTTAGTACCACATTTTTCAAATTTTTGTACTTTTTATTGGTGACTTGACTGTTTAAAATGGCCTCAAGTATAGTGCTAAAGTGCTGTCTAGTTTCCCTAAGCATGAATGTGCCTTATGGAGAAAATATATGTGTTAGATAAGCTTTGTCCAGGCATAAATTATAGTGCTTTGGCCATGATTTCAATGTTCATGAGTCAACAATATTAAATAAAGTGTCTTTACATAGAAACACATAAAATAAGGTTATGTATTGATTGAAGAAAATGTGACTATATTCTTACAGGAATCTAACCCTCTACTTCCCCTAGGAGATCAGCATTCACCAATTCGGTGTTCACAATGACTCTGTAGAATATAACCACCATAAATAATGAGAACAACTGTATTTGTCTCCTATAATTTACTAATATGAGGTACCAAAGTAGATGGCAGTGTTGCTCCAGTGAAGTAAAAAATGCCAAAGCATTAATATACAGTTTTCGATAATAAAATTACCTCTGACACATTCTGCTTAATGACTTGGCTTTCTGTTGACATCTCCAACACCCTTTATAGTAACTTAATAAGCACTTATTGGATGCTCACTATGTTCTAGACACTGGGATAACTCTTTTCTAAAGAGTGAATCCACACAAAGCATGATGGGAAATCACAGTAGGGACTAATGCTACTTGGAGAATAGGGAAGGTTTTCAAAGGTGATATTTAGGTTCATTATTGATCAAAGCAGGATAAAGGCATCCTGAGGCTGAGGGAACAGCAAATGTAAAGAGTGAGAAAGACCAAGGTGGGCTTGAAATGGAATGGTAGTAGTTTGTAATCAGATTTCAAATAACCCTATGTGCGAAACTAAAGAGTTTATATTTCCCTGACATTTTTATGCAGTACAGTTTCAGGTTACAAACATACACAGTGATGAGAAAAGTACCACTAGAAACAATTAGTTACTATATTTATATATATATCATATAAACAAAGCTAAAAAAATGTATTTGTTAAATTTGAAAAATGAAATTGGGACTCTGGATTTTATTATGTTATTTTTAATGGGATATTAAATCTGTTACTTCAACTTCCTGTAAGTTTACCTCGGCAAGAAAAAAAATATCACTTTAACAAATCAATCAAATAAACAAAACACAGAAGATGGTGCAGTTACCTTAAGTTTACACAATTACCAAGTTCTGGTGGAATATGTAGGAGGTCATTATTTTGAAGGTCCAATGTGGTCAGATTTTCCATTGTCTTCATTTTCTGAGGGTCCACAGATCCAATCTGATTATTACTAATCAGAATAGTTTCAAGTGTGAGGATACGATATAGAACTTCAGGTAGTATTTTGAACCTATTAATAAATGAACAGAACATATGATTATACTGGAATTAGAGATCAAAATCATTCCTTAAAATAGATGATCTTAAATTTGATATCATGAAATAATTTTTTTAGCATATGTTACTTTATATTTGGCATAAATTTTGTATTTTCCAGAAGATAAAAAAAAGACTAATTTTGGAAACCTTGAAATATATGTTAAGTGGACAGCCTTGTAACAGTTAGTATTTATTGTATAAAATCAAAGAAAAGTTCAGAGTAAATTGTCTCATGTTTTTCTGTTCATATTCAGAAGACAAGGAAATCTCTTCCTGAAATTCTCTATGTCACGTTTCCATGTAGGTATTCTTCCTTAGTTCACTTTTACATCTTATGAAATAAACAGAATCACTGCCAATATATTAAGTAAAATTAGAGATTTATATTTTGCTTTGACTGAGGCTTCCAAAATTCATGTACTTTGTGTTCTTAAAAAGCTGACAAACTAGCATAGACTGCTGGCTTCCTAGTCCAAAGCAACCCTGAAGATGCCACAAGAGAGATGCGAAGGCTGATGGCTCTCAGAGCAATATTTGCAATTAACACAAAACCACTGAGGACTCCTTGGGGGACAGAGGCTGGCACAGCTTTAGTGTGGGGTAAACTGCAGCCTGGACCAGAAAAGACATGGATGGGCTTAAGAGCTCTGGCATTCTCACTTCCCCATACTTCCCTTCCTTTGCTGCCTTGATGTAAAAAGAAGCAATAGTGATGGGTAAACTCAAGGCAGCTCTAAAGTTCCAGTGAGACTGGAGAGCCAATACCAGGAGTACAGATAGACCAAATGGCCCCTAAATAGTAGCTTTTTTTTCTTTCCTCTCCTCAACCCATGAACAGGCAATTATCAAAGCTGTAGCTTACCTGTTAACACAGAAGTTAGGGCTAGCTTTTGCGACCTCCCCAAAGACATTACTTGCAATGCAATTGCTATTAATAGCTCAGTTGACAACTCAAGAGAAAACTGATAGCTCAATTCACAAGTAAAAATTGGGAGAGATCTGAGAAGTGCATACATTTTTAAATAATGACAATAATGGTATAACCTACACAGAAGAAAGTAAAAATAATGGAGCAGACAAAACAAATATTAAAATAAGCAGTATTTTGACATTACTATGCATTAGCTTCCTCATCTATAAATGAGTAGTACTAAATGTATACACTTGATATAAGGATTAAATGAATATATTTGAAGACCTTAGGATATTACCTGGGGTGCAGTAAATGTTAGCTATTAGTATTTTTATTAAATTGCTACCAGAATCAATTTTCATCATAGGAGAAATCATGACAATTGTTAACAGCCCAACTTCTGGAATCAAATCATCTAGATTCAAATCCCGACTCTATAATTTACTATCTATGCAGAGCTTAGGTAAGTTATTTACCTTCTATTCCTTGATTTTTAAATGGACATAATAACAGAAATACCATGTAGGGTTTTCATAAGAATAAGATAGTACATGTAAAGTACTTAGTACAGCATAAACAGATAATAAGCTCCCAATAAATATTAGCTACTCAATTATCTGCCATATCTTTGATAGTACAATATCTTGATCTGCAGTATCTTGATTGCAGAATAAAATCTTAAGTGTCATTTAGCATAAAAAGCTCTTCAAGGGCTGGCTACTACTTACATGCCAAACATCGTCTGTTAGTTAGTTCTACTCCTCTACCTCCTTATTTTATGGTCGTAGGCATATTGAGCTTCTTCAAGTTTTCCAAACACCCAATGTTCTCACAACTTTGTGCCTTAGCACATGCGATTTGCTCTAACTGGGATGCCCTCTCCCTGTGCACCTGGCAAATGTCTATTAAACCTCTGATTCAATTCTACCTCCTCTACCTTCAGGTAATCTCAGATGACACATTTTCCTATGTACTATGCTTTCCTTATAGCAAGTATAATTATTTACATGCATATTTGTCTTCCTACTAGGCTACAGGTTTCTCAGAGTGGTAAAAAGGAAGAAAAAATCTGTTAGGTATCAATTGTAAGAATGCTAAGACAGCAACATCACTTTCAATTCTAAGTAGAACTAAGTGAAAATAAAATCTGGATATTGAAATAATGTAAAAGTATGGGGCCTTTTTATTTGGCTCTTTTAGTTGTTTTCTCTACTAAGGAAGACCTACATATTTTCCAGAGTGACAATTAGAATCATCTTTTCTCTTACCTATTAAAGGAAAGATTGATCACTTGTAGTCTTATCAATGATTCCATTTCTTCAGGCAAAGAATTTAAAAAGTTGTTCCTAAATTAGAAATCAAAACAGATGATTTACAAAGTTTGAAAATTTTTACAAGTTTAATTTATAATTAAAATGTTTAGCAGGAAAAAAAATTACATGGATCAGCTTGTCAATCCTTGATCTGATCTCATTAAGGCTAAGTTCTGAGAATTTTGAATTAGTCAGCTGCCTCAAATATTTGGTTATTGTGCCAAATCCTAGTAATACCAATATGCAACCAATTGATAATGCAACCAACTCTTTAATAAAAGGTTTAATAGTGTTTACAGGGTAAACATGGTAAATAAACCCCTTAACTCTTTCACATTGGGTTGGGCAATACTTCCCCCATGGCTATAATACCACATGAAATAAATATTCTATTGGTATTAATACATATGTCTTACATACAGATATGAAATTCTCCAAGAATTGGAAAATTATTAAAAAAAATGAAACAGAAAGTTAAAGAGATTCTACATATTTAGAAACTTGGATCTTTGTATTCCACAGGTATTAAGCAAGTTCCTTACTGCTCTTTTAGAATTTTGATTTATACAGTGTCCTTTTTTTTTTTTTTTTTAGCTCTTACAATGAAACATGGCAGGAAACAGAATCTCATTTACTGTTGTAAGGATCTGGGAGCAATGCAAGAAAAGAGGTTAACAAGAAGGTAAAAGGATTTTAGAGGCAGTATAACTACTAATAATAGAAAATATCTGTGAGAAAATTATTCCCAACTAGATGGCTACCTATTACAAATGAATGATTTTTTCTAAACCTACTTTCTGGGTTCAGAAGTCAAGCCTAACATGTAAGAGTCATATTTTCTACAGTGCAACCTATATTTTTTTTATCTCTGTACTTTTCTACAATTATTGTCTGCATTAAGTTGTGTTGAATAACCCATTGCTGGTTTCTATTCACTGATATCAGATATAAAAGCAGATTTTGGTCACTTAATTAGAAACTTCCAAGTATAATTATAGACAGAGGCTTACACACACACACACACACACACACAATTTTGGACAAAAAGAAATAAAGATAGCAGCAATAAGAACTTGAATTCTTTCCCTCTGCTCTATTAATAACGAACTAAAATGTGGTTTTACAGTTTTGCCAGTGTAATTGCCACCCCAAAATGGAAGCAATTCCACATCTAATAGGAGCAGGATATTAGTGGACTTGCTTTTATCTCCTAAGTAAAACATTTTTGTCTCTATGGGAAGAACAAATTCTCTAAGAGATATAAATTAGTTTATCATTATTTGACTATTGTTTGAGCAAAACAAGAGAAGCCATATATATATATATATATATATATTTTTTTTTTTTTTTTTTTTTTTTTTTCATACAGGGTCTCACTCTGTTACCTGGGCTAGAATGCAGCGGCATCATCACAGAGAAGCTGTATTTTAAATAAACTAAAAACACACCTAGTAAAACACAAGGAAGCCCAGGCAATCAAGATATAGTTTACAAGTAAAATTTTAAAGCCCAAGAAAATAAATGACTAGCCCTGAAACATATATTCTTAACCTTAAAAAACTGTGATACTTGTGATTCTGTCACTTCAATTTGGACATATTTAAATTATTACCTCTGTAGAGACTTAAACACAGTTTCTTCTCTCTTTATTGCCACTCATAGTGTTCTTTTTCTTTATTTCTGGCATTATATGTTTCATGTAATATTTTGAAAGCAAGTAGGTTCTTTAAAATGGGTTAATATTTTAAATAATTTTGCCTTAACACTTAACTTGTAAATCTCTAATTATAGTGGTATCTAATCATTTCCTAATATTTCTAATATTTTCTAACTACTTAGATTTCTCCCAAAATACTGTTAATAAACTAAAGACTAGTTTCCATACTTACCTAGGAAAATACAAGGTGGCAAAAGTTAAGCAAAACTCAAAAACAAGTTATAATTTTTTTTAAAAGGCAAGCAATAGTACCAATAAATACCTGAGATCCAAAAAAGTCAATTTCTGAAGCATACATAACTCCAAGGATATAAAGGAAAGCTTATTAAAACTGAGATTAACATCAGAAACCATTTCCTTCAGTTCTATAATCCTGAAACAAAACAAACAATATGACCTTTAAAAATAACTAAAAGAGTGGAATTAGAATCTTCCTAATACAAAGAAATGATAAACGCTTGAAGTAATGGATACCCCAATTACTCTGATTTGATTATTACAAATTGTATGCCTGTATCAAAACATCACATGTACCCTGTAAATATAAACAACTATTATGTACCCATAATAATTTTTAAAAATGTTTTGAAAAGAAACAATATGTTTTATTTATTGTCCATAACCAATCTTACGTTATATAGCTAAATTAGATTTTAAAAGTATTGTTTACAAATAGGCAAATACTTAGGACAAATAAACCAGTCAAGATACAAATTGTACATACAATCCCGAATGGGGAATAGCTTGAAATAAAATATGCAATGAAGTTAACAGAATAAATCAGTAATGGGACTTTAACTGATATGTGTCTTTATTTAGTCCAAAATTTTATGAATATGTATTATTTTCATACCCAGAAAATACAGTGAAAAGTATGAATTGTGAATTAAAAATTTAAGAAAGAGGGAAAGTGGTTTAGAAACTCTCTAGACAAAAGTATGCTTTTTTTTTTTTTTTCCCCTACTATTTTTTCTTCTTTGGCTTTCGAAGTTACTGAAAATGTGATATAATAGCTGTGGTAAGAGAATAACATTGTTTTGCATAAAAAGAACCAGATTGTGGGATAAAATGAGGAAGTAAATAATAAGGTAATGTCTCTTAAATCTCTCCATATTTACTCCTAATTAACTCATTTGATCCAGGACCCCCTTCCAAAACAGACCTATCCTATCTGAGAGCAAATCTAAATGCTCAATTATTCTATCAAATATCCTCTCAGCCCTTCCCACAAGAGAGAACCAGGAGACAGACTATATTTCCTTTTGCAAAGGACTCTCTTGAAATCGTCATCTTTCAAGATCTGCATTCTCCAAATAGTATGCTATAAAATAGAAAGCAAATTATGGTTTGTCTGACTTTTAAAAAATTTTAAACATCTAAAAAACCTTTTTGGCAGTCAGATGAAAGCCACTCTGTTTGCTCAATATATCACCCTCCTCCACATCATCATCCTCTTTTTTTTTCTTAAAGTATTAATGTGCTTACTAAGCATTAGACTCTGGTAAAATGTTTTATGTGGATTATGTCATTTAATTTAGTTCTTATAAATAGGTACTATTATCATCTCTACTTCAGAGGTGAAGAAACTAAGAGCAGCTAGTTAACCTGTCCAATAACCACACAGTTAGTAGATGTGGGATATAGTATAAGCAATCAACTCTATTGTTTAAGATCCTTTTCATTACCCTATCCCATCTCATATGTGGTTGTTTTAATTCCTAGGTTATCTCTCAGCTTTCTTTGGGTATATAGTTTACTGTTAGATAACATATTAAAAGTTCAATAATATACAACTAATTTTCTCTCATAACCTAAAGATTTTGCTATACTTAACAACATAAATGTGTTAAACAGTATAAAATATAATGCAAGTGACTTCTAATGATTGCAAGTGAAGAATCCTTTTCTGGGAGGAAAATATTAACAAGCTTCAGGCAATTTTGTTTTTATTATCAGTGGAAAAATTCAGTGGCTTAGCAATTCATTAACATAAAACCCCAAATGAAAATTCCTATTAATCCACATGGACCTAGTGTTGGATGATCTCCTAACACTTTCCTCTAATATTCCATTATACAGGAAAAATAATTTAACATTTTTAATAATTCGAATACCTATTTTCCTTCAGTTTAAAATGTAAAAGAGGCCAGGCACTGTGGCCTGTAATCCTAGCACTTTGGGGGACCCAGGCAGGAGGATCACTTGAGGCCAAGAGTTCAAGATGAGCCTGGGCAATAGTGAGAACCCGTCTCTACAAAAAATTAAAAAATTAGCCAGGTATGGTGGCATGCGCCTATAGTCCCAGCTACTCAGGAGGCTGAGATGGGAGGATCACTTCAGCCCAGGAGTTTGAAGTTGCAGTGAGCTAATGATGATGCCACTGTACTCTAGCCTGGGCAACAGAGTGAGACCCTGTCTCAAAAAAAAGTAAAAGAAAAAAAAAACCAAAGTTTTAAAAAAAACCTCTATACCTCTCAGACAAATGATAAAAGTGTTTCTGGAAATAATGATATTTTGCAAAATCCCTCTAGTATTAATAATACAAAAAAATTACATATACTTTCTCATTAAAAAACCATGAAAAACAATTTTTCATGCAACTAAGATGAGAATACAACTAAGAACAAGTCACAACCTAATAGAAATGGCATCATGAATAATTCTTACCTTTTTGGAATTTCACATAGCTGATTCTTACTGAAGTTAATAGAAGTGATGATGTTGCTTTTTACTGCATCAAACACTTCATCAGGAATCAAAGTTGTTTGTTTATCACTAAATGGAAAATGATTTTAAAAAATGAACCATTCTTAGTTCAGAAAGATATGATTATTATTCTTCATTTATAAAGGACTTTAAAGATTTTATAAAATTTTCAAGGCAGTTATGAATTTTTATAAAAACTGCCAGAAAAATCTACCAACCCACAAAATGTTCAGTTAGGAATTCAGACAACATATTGTGTTATAACACATTGTGCTACACCTTCTCAGCATTCACATACCCAATGTGAATAAAAACAGACATATACCTTCAGAGCCTGAGATATCTGTAAATCATATAATAAATGGATAGCCCATTCCTCAACTTCTGAGCAGAACTGAATCTATCATTTTAAAAACTGGTTGTTGTCCCTCTTCTTAAAACTCTATTAAAGGGGCTACCTGTCATCGTTCTTTGGGTATATAGCTTGCTGCAAGGTAACAATAATTTTTAAAAGTTGAACATTATACTAAACTAAGTTTAGTAACCTAGACCAATTCTCTCTCCTTTAGTATGTGAAAAGGTAGACAGAGCAGTGGACTGAAACTAAACTATTCCTAGTTCTACCATTAATGAGCTTTGTAATTTACTTTTCCTGAACCTCGGTTCCGTAAAATTACAATCTGAAGAGCTATTCATTGTTATATATGCCATATTTTTTCCAATGTAAATATAAATAAATTTCCTTTTAATTAAAATTCTCATTAAGATTTTCAATAACATATAAATTAATCTTAAATGAAAAGAACAGTAATTCCCCATTATCCAGGGGGATACATTCCAAGACCCCCAATGGATGCCTGAAACTCCAGATACTATCAAACCCTATATACTATATATTAATACTATGTTTTTTTGATCTGATAACTGAGATGGCTACTAAGTGACTAAGGGCCGGTAGCATATACAACTTGGACACTCTAGACAAAGGGATGATTCGTGTCCCTGGCAGGATGGAGGGAGACAGTGCAAGATTTCATTATGCTACTCAGAACAGCAAACAATGTAAAACTTATGAACTGTTCACTTTTGAAATTTTCCATTTAATATTTTCAAACTGTATTAGACCACAGGTAACTGCAACCATGGAAAGTGAAACTGTGGATAAGTGGGGACTACTGTACAGAATTCTAACATTTGCAGATTTAACAATTTGTTGATGCTATTATTAGCTGTTATCCTTACATTCTTTTTTTTAAGTTATGAATGCCTAACACAATGTTACCCACCTAAAAGAAACTTCAATGGAATGTCAAATGAATGTATACACAAGAAATCAATATTACATATAATGTATGATATGGGAGAATCATGCAGGAAAGGCCTCATAATATGGATATGTAAAAAGATTGTCAAAATTTCATAATTATTATGCCTTCTACTATGGTTCCATTTTCTTCTGTGCAGATGCAGCATTTTCATCTTCTTAATCAGAAATGCTCAAGTCGTGGGGAATTGATTTATGCTAATCCATTGGAAGATTCATGCTATTTTCAAAATTTAGTTGAAAAAGCATTTGTGCCTTAAGATTGAGAATTAATTTATATTTTAAATAGAATATTCCGTTCCAATTAAAGTCTCTGAGAAAAACAAACTACAATAAATTTAGAATCAAAGCAATCTAAGACATATCTTTATTATGCTTTTGTGATATTTGTGCCTTACAAAAGTGGGAATGGTTGCCCCAAATAAAATTGGGTCAATATACTATATAGATTGTCTGCATGATTAAAATCAACAGCATATGCATCTTGTACAGTGCCCAGCATAGAACAGAAACTCAATAAATGGCATCAATACAGAATGGAGGGAATGGAAGCTAGAGATAAATACTAAGCCAAGAAAGTCTAAGGCAAGAATGAAGTCTGTTTCATTAGTAGATTCCAAAAATATCTACTGAATGAACAGGTATATGATGTGGAAGATAAGATATGCTAAGTTGCCATGCTCTGTGAGAGCAGTACACAAATATAAGTATAGAGTAACACACTACCTGTGTTCATGTGGCAAAAGGAACTTGGCTTAGAGCAGTGATTTCTACTAATATATATATCAAAAAATGCCAGGCAAGAGGTGACAACAATGTGAATGAAATCCAACAAATAGGAAATGGAGACTATATCCTGACTGCTAAGAAGGTGGATCCTACTGATACATTAAGGATAAGAGGCCAGACACTGAGGCTGGCTACATAGATTCTTGAATAAATCTAGTCACCTATCTAACCTATATTCTTTTGTATGTTCACTACAACACCTACCCATACATGAACCAATCACAGCAGAAGTTTTAACAGCATTGCTTATTTTTATTATTGTTGCCATAGACAGTACTGAAAGAATACTTGACAACCACCTTTAATCTTTATATAGGTATCTTCTTTTCCCAATTTAATACACTTCCATAACATAAAAAATGTTTAGGCTTTGTCTCAAATATTACTAACATTGTAAGTGTTTCAGTTTTAATATATGTGCACATTACCAGAGCACATTATTACTATGACATATTATTTGACTCATGTTCAGATAAATTAGCAGGTACAACCTCTCAAGCTTTGCCTGCTAGTCAAGGTTTTAATTAAATAAACTTACTGACTAAAAAGACTCCCCTGATATAAAAATTCTCTCTAGATACTGGTTACTGAATCAGAGAAGTTTATTATCAATACTTTCACTTTTTTATTTCTATAGTAATAAAACAGTCTTATAAAATATTACTATTAATGAAATCATCTATCACAGAAGGAATGGGTATTTAAATTCATTATACTTTTAATATGCTTTCATTTCATCATGGTTTTTCGCAACAGCTATTACTCTAAGTACTCTGATACAGTCCTCCTCCTCAATTTTCCTTTTTCTGAAGAGTTTTTTTCCCCTTAAGTTTCGTATGTGTTTGGCAATGTTTAAAAAATGAATTACATACCTATAGTCTAATATTTTTAATGTGACAATGGCGTGTACATTGACTCTGGATTCACTTGGTAGTGTCATTGCAGTCTCAGTAACAGAGTCACTTTGGCCAGGTCCATCATCTGGCAAAAGAAAAGTTATATAAAACCAATATTTATAATACAAAATCATTTTAAAAATTCTTGGTAATATGTAAAAATAGTGTACATGACTTCTAGATATTATTTGTGAGAATGCCTTTAGTCATGTTTTATTTCCAATAACTCAAATTTTGGTCTAGAATTTAATATTTAATAGAAAACTGAAAAAGTTACTATAGTATGGCTTCAAAACCTTTTAATACTACAATGTCTAAGAAAAAACAATGACAAGCAATCCCTCCTCTTAAGCAAAATAATATGGTCCACTAGAAGATATTTGTTCACAAAGGAAAAATATTATTTTCCTCAAATGTCTACCAAATAACTTTTTTCAGTTTAGGATACAATGAAGATGATTATCCCCAATAACTTAAAATCTGGCAATCTGCATAATCAAGTAAGCTTTTTGTACATTTTATCTGTTAAGAATTTTTCTCACTAAATGCAAGACTTTATTTTCAATAGATATTTTCCTAACATGCACACGTACTCACACATTCACACACTGTCAACCACCTTAATAATCTCCAGAGACTGTTTAACACTGCCATTGCATGATATTAAAAAAAAAAAAAAAGATACACCTTTAAAAGAAATGGCTTTGTGATTTTTTGTGCAAAAAAGACTTGAACAATATAGAGAGAAGTAAAATAAGACTATTAATTTTCAACAATGTGAAAAAAAGAAACAGTTCCAGAATTAATCCAGAACAGTAGAAGGCATGCCAAAAGAAAACAAAGAATTAGTAGTATCTCTGATATTGAATCAGCCTAGTAGGCATTCAACAAATATTTCTTGAATATTACTAAATATGTTTCTCTTACATTGAGTTCATCAGTTATTCACTAATCAATGATTAAACTATTTCCCATGCAAACATGATATGAATGCTTTATTCATAGAAGTAGCACAAAATAAATGACAATATCAAATAGAAATAAAAGACATCAGGGAAATATTAATATCAAGTGAATGCTTTGGTATTTAGAAGTTCCCTAGTAGTTTGGTCATGTTACTTTAAAGAATATGTAACATACTGCCAAGACTACATAAGCGGGGAGACAATATTAAACCAGCAACAAAACCCAACATTATTTTTTAAATATATATGTATACTACCATGATTATATATTTAGATAGGATACCCTGAACAATTTCCAGAGCTCCTTTTAATGATCAGCACCAGGGAGAATATAAAGTGGAAGACAATTTTCCCTGGGAGAGGACTGATATGAGAGAGAGATTTATTTTCATCATATATCTTTGCATATTGGTTGATTTTTTTTTTTTTTACCATGTGCAGTTACTGCCTTTTTCATTTAAAAATGCCTAAATAAAGAAAAACAAAATTTCAAATTGAAAGGGCCCACTAAATGCCAAACACAATAAATAAATAAAAGTAGAGCCACATCAAAGTATATTACTATAAAATTTCAGAAAAATGGTAACAAAGATCCTGTAAGTTTCCAGAGAGAAAAAAACAGCTTAATCGTGCAAATGACTGAGAAGAACATAGCCAAATAAGAGGTCAATCACATCAAGCAGGAAGAAAGAAATTCTTTTAAGAAATTCTTAAATGTATTCATTTGGTTAGTTAGGAGGGCATGGTGGGTGACTTAGTTGAATGAGTGTCACCAAATCAGTAAATCTTCAGAGCTTCAATTTATCCCTTTGAAGCAAACAGGCACAGATTACTCTGCTTTGCCAGTAGTTTTAGAAGGGATTAGAAAATCTGATAAGTCCCACTGTCACTCAGAAACAAAAGCAAAGAACTAGAGTCCATTGGTTATTTATGTTACTTCATTCCATACCATTATCCAACATATATTAGCTGGTAAGTACTATTATGGTAAGAGATGAAGACAGAAGATGAACTCAGTCTATTAGACAAGATAAGCAGAAAAAAAATCACAAAACATTCTGGTAAGTACAATGATAAAAGTATGTTGAAGGTATTTTTATGAGAGGAATATCTGTTGAGGATGGGTAGGAAGGCCTATAAAACCATAAGAGTGCCAGGTAAAGCTCCCAAGAGAGTAACCACCTCAGAAGGGAGTACGAGATCATAGATTCTTGCCAATAATACAAAAATTTAAAATCATTTGCCACCTTTGTAACTTCTCCATTTAATTTTTTAGATTCTTTTAGTATTTGATTTTATTATCCTCTATTCCTTTTAAAATGAAAGGAACTAAGTGAATGCCTATTTTCTTATGCAACAAAGCCAGGCGTTGGAAGAGGAACAAACCTTAGGAAAACTACCAAATGTATTAGCCAGGCTTGTAGACAGTATAACCTCTAAGGACAGAATGGGGGCTACAGAGAGAGAGAGAAAAGCAGGGAGTTCTTGGAGAACATGTGGAGCTAGTTTGGCCCCTGAGAGGGCATCTGAGAGGGGCTAAGGAGTAAAATGGCCCAAAGTCGGGTCCCCAGAACAGTCCCATCGGCCTTATCTGGGAACTTACTAGAAATGCAAATTTTGGGGCTCCACCCTACTGAATCAAAAATTCTGAGAGTGGGGTCCAGCAATTTGTGTTTCACCAAGCCTTCCAGGTGGTTCTAATGAACACTAAAGTTTGAGAACCACCATCCTAACCATTTTTCTAGTCAGGCACCCCACTTTTACCGCATAAAAAATGATGAACATAAATCAATAATACATAATCAGCAGCAATCTCTGGGTCTGGATCTAATTATCAGAAATTTTTCATTTATCCACAAACTGTTACTGTGCTTCTACTCTGTGGCAGTCACTGTACTAGATGTTAGAAATATAAAAATAAGTAAGATATTATGTGATAGACTGTAGCCACGCCTGCTGTGTATAGTCCATCCTAATCTTGATAACACAGAAGATAATTGCCCAAGGACTGCTCAGTAGTATAAGATTGCAAAGAACTGAAAATATGATATCAATTCATTATTATATAATTTATGGGCATAAATTATGTAATTTATGCCCAATTTATGGGCAGTTTTCTATGCTTGCTTTAACAAATTACCACAAATTTGGGGGCTTAAAAAGTGGTCCCCAACCTTTTTGGCACCAAGGACTGGTTTCATGGAAGACAATTTTTACACTGACCCATGATAGGGCAAGGCAGGAGGCAGGTGATGGCAAGCAATGAGGAGTGACTGTAAATACAGATAAAGCTTCCCTTGCTTGCCCACCACTCACCGCCTGCTGTGTGGCCCGGTTCCTAACATGCCACTGGTACTGGTCTGGGGCCTGGGGGGTGGGAGACCACAGGCTTAAAACACTGAAATGTATTATCTTACAGTTTTGTAGTTCAGAAGTCTTTAATGGGTCTTACTGAGCTAAAGTCAAGGTTTTGGCAGGTCTGCATTCCCCTCTCTAAGGAAGAATCTGTTTCCTTGCCCTTTTCAACTATTAATAGTAGCTACCGGTACTCCTCAGTTCCTGGCCTTCTTTCTCCATCTTCAAAGCCAGCAACAGTGGGTTCTTCTCATATCCTATCATGCTGACCTCCTCTTCTACTTCCCTCTTCTACTTTTAAGAATTCGTGTGATTACATTGGGCCAACCCATTTAATCCATGATAATATCCTTATTTTAAAGTAAACTGATTAGCCTTATTAACTGCCCTTTGCTATGTAAGGTAACACATTTACAGGTTGCAGGGATTAGGATGTGGACATCACTGGAGAGTCATTATTCTGTCTATCATAGGTAGAATAGCAAGATGATCCTAGTGACACAATAAGAAATTAAACTCAGAACACAGACATTAGAATCAGGTGATGGAGCTTCAGTAAAGGGAATCAGGTGATGGAGCTTGAGTAAAGGCAGTTTTCTGCAATCAAATAAAGTAATTAAGCCTAAGTGCCATGATGGCATAACTGGGTGTAGGGTATGCTTTTGCCTTAGTCCATTCATGCTACTGTAACAAAATACCACCAACTGGGTAATTTATAAACAATAGTAATTTATTTCTCACAGTTCTGAAAACTGAGAAGTCCAAAAAAGGTATGGCTTTTGGTATCTGGTGAGGGCCTTCTTGTTGTATCCTCACATGGCAGAATACTCCCTTCAACCCTTTTATAAGGGTGCCAATCCTATTCATGAGGATGGACACCTCATGACTCAATACCCTCCCAAACTCTGAATACTGTTGCAATGGGAATTAAGTTTAAATATGAATTTCAGAGGGGACACCATCATTCAGACCATAACAGAACCAATTCGGGAACTTTAGCAAGCTGCCAGGACCTCACCCTGGGCAGGCATAGTATCACCACCACCACTGGAACACATCTCCCACCAGTAAGCTGGGGAGGCCATAGAAGCTGCACTCACTTAACATCTCCAGCTTGGGATGCTCTTACAAGGTTCTTTGCTTAAACTCTACCCTTTGAGCTTATCAAAAACTGTAATTAGTGTAAGATTTTCATGCCAGATTTTGTAAAGCTCAAATCTAGTCCCCAAAAAAAGATATTTTATAAACAAAAGAAAATTTTAAATTATAGTCCACTGATATTTACTTAACATATTAATTTTTACCTGCAGAACAATAAACACAAATAGATATCAGGGTTATTTGAAAGTCTGTGATAATCAAATAAGAATGTTTAATATAATACTATCTAGATGAATCAAGGACATTGTAATATAATTTCACATGTCACCTCATGAAATTTTGATCTTCAAAAATAAACCTCTCAAGCAAGTACTATTTTCATTTTACAGATAGAAATGTGTGGGTTCAACATAATAACACATCAACTAAAATTGAAAAAAAGAATAATAAGGATCATCTGTGAAGAATGGTTTAAGTACTATGGATTTAGAAAAAGACTGACTTTAAAAAATACAAAAAATTTTCAGAGTTAAATTTGTAGGGCAACTGGGAATTGTAAATTTATTCTTCTTAGCAAAGAATAAATAACAGTACATTGCAGAAAATTTATCTAAATCCCACATGAGAGAAAGATCAAGATGGCCAACTAGACTCAGGTAGTATGTGCTTCCTCCTTGAGGAGGAACCAGAATAGTAAGTAGATGCTCACATTTTGAACAGATCATCTAGGAAAGAATGCTAGGATACATCAGAGAAATGAGGGAAAGCGCCAAAAGGAAGCAAGAAGAAGGTTCAAGGCAGCTCGCCTAGGCAGGGACTAGCTGAGAGCCAGAGAAGATCCTGGACACAGAAGAACAGTGAGAGAGAAATCCCCAGGGCTTCACATTCCAAAATGGGCTTTACAATCGTGGCTATGCAAGAACCCCTTGACATGGGCCTTGGCCCTAACGTAGGGGGCTGCCATTGCAAAGAGACATTGCTCCAGAAAGGGACCCCACAAAGAATCCCATAGGCATCTGTGCCTAAAGCCTGCCAACTGGATGCCATTCTGAAAGCCCACATACTGAGGATCTACAAATCTACAGATGTGGCTGCTGCCACTGTGCTGCTCTGAGGATGGAAAGGGGAGCCTGGGGGCTCCCATACAACCCTAGGAATGTCGCCAGCACCCTGCTGTAGGCTGATGTTGGGACTCAGATATGAGCAGACTGCACTCCCTTCAGCTTGACCACGCTGCTTGTCTGGAAGGGGTCCTATCCTCTCTGGTCGCATTTTGAGAGTCTGACATTAATTGAGCTGGGCCCTGCCCTCGGGATGAGATCAGGCTGCAGCCAAAGAAGGCCAGGAAAACCAGGCTGTCCTAGGTATACTTAGCACAATACCCACTGCCCTGCAACTACCTGCTGTGAGACCAAGACACAACTATATCATATGCCCCATAGCTTCTTACCCATGCTGCTCATCTCAGCAGAGCTCACCCTCTCTGGTTGGAAGCTCACAGCCAATGCCATTTTGAGAGCCTAACACTGGACTGGCCCCCTACCCTCCAGGGCAAGTTTGGGCTGACTTGGTTGCAGCTGCTACCCAGTGGGGAAGAGAAAGGTAAACCAGGATCTTCAATGCATACCTAAGACAATACTCACTGCCTACTATAGGCTGCCAGGAGGCCAACACAAGCAGATTGCACTGCCAACAACTTCTTGCGGGCAGTGGACAGATATTTTTCAAAAGAAGACAAATAGCCAACAAGCCTATGAAAAAGTGTTCAACATCACTAATCATCAGAGAAGTACAAATGAAAACCACAATGAGACATCATCCTATACCAATCAGAACAGCTATTATGAAAAAGATCAAAAATAACATGTTGGTGAGGATGCAGAGAAAAAGAGAACATTTATACCCTGTTGGTAGGAATGTAAATTAGTGCAACCTCTATGGAAAACAGTATGGAGATTTCTCAAAGAACTAAAAATAGAACTACTATATGATCCAGCAATCCCACTACTGGGTATCTATCCAAAGGAAAAGAAATATATAAAAGACACCTGCACTTGTATGTTTAACCTAGCACTATTCACAATAGCAAAGATATGGAATCCACTTAAGTGTCCATCGACAGAAGCCTGGATAAAGAAAATGTGGTATATGTACAACGGAATACTATTCAGCCATAAAAAAGAATGAAATCATGTCTTTTGCAGCAACAAGGATGGAATTGGAGGCCATCATCTTAAGTGAAACAATGCAGACACAGAAAGATAAATACTCCATGTTCTCACTTATAAATGGGAGCTAAATAATGTATAGACATGGAAGGAGAGTGTGGAATGATGGACAATGGAGACTTGTAAGGGTGGGAGGCGAGAGGGTAATGGGTGATAGGAGCTTGCTTGGTGGGTAAAATGTGCATTGCTTCAGTGATAAATTCACTGAAAGCACTGAATTCACCACAATGCAATATATCAATGTAGTAAAACTGCACTTGTACCCCATGGATACAAATAAAAAATAAATGGGAAAAAAATAAAATAAATCCTATATGAATTACTGGGCTTCTGCCAGATACTGTGGGCAATATAAATTAATCACCACCAGAATTTAATAAGCTTTCAAAAAGAACAAGATTTTTCTTTCACACAATGGAGTCTGACTAATCTGTGGACCATGCTTCTATATTTGAAGCATCACAGACAAGTGCCTTTTAATGAAAGTCTAAGATTATTTTCAAATGGTACATAACTGCATGCTTCTGGATTGTTCAGTATCCTCAAAGTGAAGCTTCTACTGTCAAGTCCCCTCATTTCAGCACAAAGTTTCTAGCTTATTCTACCAATATCTCTTGAATTGAATGATGAACACTATTTCCAATCTTCACCAACTCAATTTCTACCTCTAAAACTGAGAAAAGAATAGTTAAGAAGCAGAGGAGAAAAACTAAAAGAAATAAAAAATGTAGCAATGAAGCGGCCCAACTTTTTCCTCAAAGAGTTCCAGGAAATCTAGAGACAATTACATTCAATCCCCCTCTATTGTTTAATAGGCTTGGGCCCCATTATCCCAAAATTGATTTAATTGGGCTAAAGTCTGGCCTTGGCATTGTACGTGTTAAAAGCTCCACAGGTGATTCTTATGTGCCTCTATATATGTATGTAGACTACTCTTTCATTGAGTATCTTTTCAGTGAGAAATTCCTTTTCTATTATATATACACATAATTATTCTTTATATGATTATTGCAATTATAAGATCCTGGCCAATATATGCTTTGTTCAACCAAACTACCTTGAAGTCCAAAGGAATTTCTAAGTATGTATTTTCTAATACGTACACCTGCACAAACACCAAAAAAAAAAAAAAAAATGGAAGCGATGAGAACTAAGCCCTGGAAACTACAAATGACAGGAGATACCCAGGGATTATTAAAATGTGATTAAGCAACTAGGAGAGAAGGATAGAGAGAGAGAGTGGTAAAATGTCAATAAAATGACTAATCAGAGGCAAGAAGCAGAGCAACAAACAAAGGTCATGAATAAAAAGTAAGTAACTTTATCTCAGGCTTTTTCTCTTTTATTATTTTTTAAAGCAGCTGAACTGGATATTTTCTACTTCTAAACTTCTTAAACAAGGAAATAAGGCTACTTCTTATATGTATTTGGCTTTTGCTTGGTTTTCTTTTGGCTTACTGTCCTGTTTTAAATAAATTTTACCCATTCCAAATATAAGAAAGGAGAATAGAGGAGAAAAAAAAGGAAAAGAAACAGGGAATGAGACAAGATAAAGGGCTGAAAAATGAAAAAGGGCTACGAAAAACTGAGGGGAAGGCAAAGATATATGGGGAGAAGTTTCCAGTAAAAGATTCTACTGACATTTGTCCAGTAGGCTTTAAATTATTGCTTCCTTTGGCAGGCTATTAGTTTTCCCAAATTTTGGTTCCCCTCCTGCATAGAATACAAATAGAGAATATACTTCCCAGAGATCAACTTCTGTTACCCAACCAAAACTGGGGTTGTTCATCCAACACAGCAAAGCCAGACACTGAAGCTGAGAGTTGTAGCGGGAAAAAGAGACATTTTAATTGCATGGCGCCATGCATGGAGAACAGCAGCTAATGTTTAAGACCTGAACTCCCTGATGACTACAAGCCAAGGTTCTTAAAGGGAGGGGGACATTTCAGGCAGGCAAGATTGTAAATCAATACATGGAGATGTTATACGTTGGCCTGATCCAAAAAAGCAGGCTATCCTGAGAGGGAGTGCAGGGGAGAGCCTATGGGTTATAGGTGCATTTAGAGATTCCTGGATTAGCAGAAAGGAATGTTAAGATGGGTGTGACAGGCCCCATGGAAGGAAACTTAGAACAAGGAATGGCAGCCAGAGGTCAATTCCTCAGTTCCGTCTTATCTGCACTTTCCATTTGGTGGGGGTTTCTGAAAAACAACTCAAGAACATATAGGCCAGGCATGGTGGCTCATGCTTGTAATCCTAGCACTCTGGGAGACCGAGGCAGGAGGATCGCTTGAGGTCAGGAATTTGAGACCAGCCTGAGTAGGAGTGAGATCCCATCTCTACTAAAAATAGAAACGATTAGCTAGGCAACTAAAAATAGAAACAAAAAACTAGCCAGGTGTGGTGGTACACGCCTGTAATCCCAGCTACCGGCTGGGCAGGGGGAGAGGATCACCTGAGCCCAGGAGTTTGAGGTTGCGGTGAGCTAAGCTGACACCAGGACATCAAAAGCAAACAATACACACAAATCAGAGGCATTCATATACGCCAATAACAGTCAAACGGAGAACCAAATTAAGGACTCAGTACCCTTCAAAATAGCAACAAAGAAAATAAAATACCTAGGAATATATTTAACTAAGGAGGTAAAGGACCTCTATAGGGAGAACTATGAAACACTGAGGAAGGAAATCGCAGAACATGTAAATAGGTGGAAAACCATACCATGCTCATGGATCGGTAGAATCAACATTGTTAAAATGTCTATACTGCCCAAAGTTATCTACAGATTCAATGCAATCCCTATTAAATTACCAACATCTTTTTTCACAGACATAGAAAAAATAATTTTACGCTTTGTATGGAACCAGAGAAGACCTCATATAGCAAAAGCAATCTTAAACAACAAAAACAAAATGAGAGGTATTAATTTGCCAGACTTCAAACTATACTACAAGGCTGTGGTTCTTAAAACAGCCTGGTACTGGCACAAGTGCAGGGACACAGACCAGTGGAACAGAACAGAAAATCCAAATATAAAACCATCCTCATATAGCCATCTGATCTTTGACAAAGCAGACAAAAACATACTCTGGGGAAAAGATTCCTTATTTAATAAATGGTGCTGGGAAAACTGGATGTCCACATGTAGAAGACTAAAACAGGACACACAGCTCTCACCCCTCACAAAAATCAAATCACGGTGGTTAACAGACTTAAACCTTAGGTCAGAAACTATTAGAATTCTAGAAGAAAACGTAGGAAAGACTCTTACAGACATTGGCCTAGGCAAAGAATTTATGAAGAAGACCCCCAAGGCAATCACAGCAACAACAAAAATAAATAAATGGGACCTGATCAAATTAAAAAGCTACATGATGAGTGTGATGTGCACTGTCTAGGGAATGGACACAATTGAAGCTCAGACTCGGGGGGATGGGGAGGCATGGGCAATGTATATAGCCTGATCTTTTGTACCCCCATAATGAGCTGAAAAACAAACAAAAAATAAAAAAAAATAAAAAAAAAAAGCAAACAAACAAACAAACGTATGTTAGAGACCTCATGACTTTGGCTTGCTTGGAGAGCCATTGTTCCCATCAGGTTGCCCATTAACTTTTCAGTTTCAGGTGCCCGGGAACTTCCCCTGAAGGGACTCAAGATTTTCCTTATCTCCATGCTTAGGAGACCTGCTCTGTCTCACTTCCATCATGACAGTAAGGAGAGCTCTGCTAGCCTGCTCCCCAGAAAAGCTGATGAAACTGTATAAAAAAAACCAACCATCTAAAACCTCTGGAAATGATCCTAAGAGCAAACAGCAAATGAAGAAACATCTCTTCAAGAAAATCTATAAAAACTTTGTAAGAGGTGAGTCTGTGATATTTGAACTTAAACTGCTCCCTTGCTCCCCCCTCCCAGCTCAGAGAGGCAGACTCCAATCCAGAAAGATGTTGCCAAGAACGCAAGTCTCCCTTCCTCTTCACACCCTCCAGCTCCCAGCCAGGGGACTTTCTTCCTGAAAGGAATGTCAGTATTTCTTATCCAGTCCCCAGATGCCTGTTGCTAACACTAAATCCTGATGAGTAGTGTGAAGAGGTGAGGGCTCCCTTGTCCGGAACTCCCACTCATGGAAAGCAGGCTCTACCTTGGGCTTGGCACACTGGGAATATTGGGGACCTCAATGTTCTTCCCTTGACTCCCAAACTGGGGAGTCAAAGCAAGGAGAGGCCACTGACCACCCCTTTTTTGAATGCTCAAATCCTAGAGGAGAGTGTGACTCTGAGAGAAGCTTGCCATTGTCCCCATCCCCTAGCTCCACAGCCCTGGTTCAGAGATTTTGCCTGGTGGAGAAACAAGCCATGAAATAGTCTCCTAATCTCTTCCCAAGGGAACTGACTTCACTTGCAAGAAAGCATGAAGGCTTTCCAAAACAATGGAGGTTGTGGTAGTAGGCAATTGGGATGAGAATCATGGATCTACTGAAGATACAGCCTAGACTGTAGGCAAGCTAGCTCACGGGAGAAAACCAGGGAATAAAACAACTACAGGAAAGCTGGAGTGGCTATACTAATATCAGATAAAATAGACTTTAAAACAAAACACATTTTATGTCAGGAACACATAACAATGGAAATTAAACAACACACTCTTAAACAACCAATAGGTCAAAGAAGACATCAAAAGAGAAATCAGAGAACACTTTTGAGATAAATGAAATGACACAATATACCAAACTTATGAGCTGTAGCTAAAGTTATGCTTAGAGAGAAATTTATAACTGTAAATGCCTATATCAAGAAAGAAGGAAGATCTCAAATCACTAACCTAACCTTCCACTTTTAAGACAATGGAAAAGGAAGAGCAAACTAAACCTAAAGCAATTAGAAGGAAACAAATAATAATTACAGTGGAAATTAATGAAAGACAGAATAGAAAAACAATACAGAAAATCAGTGAAACTAAAAAGTGGTTCTTTGAAAGATTAACAAAATTGACAAAACTTTAGTATGACCAAGAAAAAAAGAGAGAAGACTCACATTAGAATCAGAAATAAGAGAGGAGAAATTATTACTGACCTTACAAAAATAAAAAGGATGAACCATGACCAACTGTATGCCAACAAATTAAATAACTTAGATGAAAAGAACAAATTCCTAGAAAGACACGAACTATGAAAGAAGAACCAAGAAGAAACAGGCAATCTGAGTATACCTATACCAAATGAAGAGATTAAATCAGTGATCAAAAAACTAGTGAGAAAGAAAAGCTCAGGCCTAGATGGCTTTACTGTTGAATTCTACCATACATTCAAAGAATTAAATTATATGCATGGATTTGCTCTCCCATCTTTAGATAGAGGTTGTTTAATAGAGATGTTTGTACATAAATGTAACTTATATGAAGTCTATCCTTCAAAATATAGGAGAAAATAAAAAAGTACCTTTAATCTTGCTTCGTAGATATTTTAGAACTTCTTGGGTTCCTTTCTAAAAGGGTGGAGACAAAGATATTCACCAAGACATATCTTGCAGTTTTATAGATCACTATAAAATTTAAAAACAAAGAGCTGAATTCTAACTATACTTACATTTATAATTTCTCTTCGAATTGTTCTCAAAGGATTTCCCTCTAGTGCTAGGAATTTCAAATGAAGGTTCCCCAATGAACAGGGCAGACTACAAAAGATTAAGTTGATTTCAAGGAAAACATTAAATATAAGTATAATCCAACCAAATAGTTATAAAACTCACAACATATGACAAACAATGTATCATATAATAGGGCCAAGTAATGCAGACTAAAACATTTCCTTTCAAGATAAATGCTAAATATGTAAAAGAAAAACCAGATTTGTTTTCAAAATTGTCATATTGAGATTGCTAAAAAAGAATGAGTAATAAAACATTTGCTAAGTTGTGTCCAGTACCAAAAAATAATGTAAAATATAGATTTGAATGAAAGTGATTCAACATAGCCATCCTCAATGATACTAAATGTTTTGATTTTGCACTTCAAGCATGCAAACAAAATTCTTTCTAAATAAAAAAAGATGACAAAAAAACCCTTTTATCACCCAATTCACGTTTTTCTTCAATAAGGAAAGTCATTTTTATCTTCGGCACACAAAAAGATAACCCATTTATATACATAAATATTTAATCTCAATAAAATGTATTAGGGATCTACAAAATACTAGGCATTGGTATAGGGATATCAAGATTCTTGTCTTCTAGTTCTCAATTGAACAAAGGAGAAAAACAGATATACAGCCAACAAAAACATAATAAATATTAATAAGAATTATCTTACATTGTTAGTGAGAATATAAAATAGTATAACCACTTTGGAAAGTGGAGTTTTTAAAGTTAAATATACACTAACCATACAACTAGGCAAACCCACTCCTGCATGTTTACCCAAGAGAAATGAAAATAATGTCCACACAGATACCTGCACACAAACATTCACAATAGTAAAAAATTGAAAACAACCCAAACATCCATCAACGAACTAGTGAAGAGACAAATGAACTGTGGTATATCTGTACAATGAACACACAGCTATAAAAATGAATGAACTGATACACACAACCACATGAATAAATTGCAAAAAAACTTTGATACATGAAAGAAACCAGACACAAAAACTATATACTGTGTGATTTCATTTCTATGATATTCTTAAAAAGACAAAACTGCAATAACAGAGTACATCAGTAGTTGCCAGGCGTTAGGGGTATGGAAAGGAAATTGACAGCAAAAGGTATCAGGAAACTTTTTAGGAAAGCATAAATTTCTACATCTGCAGTCCCCAACTCCCGGCCGCCTGTTAGGGGCTGGGCTGGAGAGCTTGCCACGCCCTTGCCACCGCCTTCCCCCTTCAGTGGAAAAATTATCTTACATGAAATTTAGGAAACAGAGAGGAGAAGGGCAGAGGCACCGCAGAGCAGGAGGTGAGCAGCAGGCAAGCAAGCGAAGGAAACTTCATCTATTTACAGCTGCTCCCCATCGCTGGCATCACTGCCTGAGCTCTACCTAACCACCACCACCCCCGCCC
This sequence comes from Eulemur rufifrons, assembly GCF_041146395.1. Taxonomy (NCBI): domain Eukaryota; kingdom Metazoa; phylum Chordata; class Mammalia; order Primates; family Lemuridae; genus Eulemur; species Eulemur rufifrons. The sequence goes on from NC_090990.1 coordinate 53,757,724, forward strand.
CCACCCGGTCTGTGGAAAAATTACCTTCCATGAAACTGGTCCCTGGTGCCAAAAAGGTTGGGGACCACTGCTCTACATGACTATGACTTGGTTACAAGAATGTATACATTTACGAAAAGTCATCAAATTGTATACTTGAATTGGTAAATTTTATTGTATGTAAATTACATATTAACAAATAAATACGATATTAAAAAACATATAAAATAAAACAAATGCTAAACAAGTTGCTATGAGGGTAGAGATATAGAAATTGGCAAGGGATTAAGGAGGAGAAGGTAGTAGCAAAACCTGGATTTGGGCTTAAAAAGAATGAAATTCTACTGGGCAGTGAGGCAAGAAAGGAGTATTCTAGGGTAGCAGGTAAAGGAATGAAATGAAGAAAGGATCATTATTATTTATTAAAATTCAGTGTAGTCAGAGACCAAGATACCTGTAAGAGTGAAAGATGATAGAGAATGAATGAAGTATGATTATGAGACATCCTTGAAAGTTAGGCTAAAAAGTCTGGACTTTATCTTATAAGACAGTGGTTCCCAATTGCTAGTTGGAAGATCAGAAGCATCAAAACCTCCCAAGAATTATTAAAAAAAAAAAAAACCCAAAAACTAAAACACATTTAAGGGTCTCATTGTTAGAGATTCTGGTTCACTGGTGCCTCAGAATCTGTATTTTTTTCTTAATGTTTCTCAAATGACTCTGATACATACCGATATTTGGAAATAGGGCTATGGCAATGAAAAAACATCAATGCTTTTTAAGCAAAAGAATGACCTGATAATTAGTATTTTATAAAACATACTCTAGTACCTTGTTGGAAATCAATATCTTAGTTAGAGAAGATTCTGGAAGGGTCCAAAATGACTAGAATTATCTAATACCTCAGAAGTATTGGGTTAGGGAAAGAAAAAAATAATATTTACTAAATGCCATTATGTTCTAGGATCTTTATATCCAGAGCTCTGGAGAGGAGAATATATATATATATCAGAAATATTTATACTAATTACTTTCTTTAATTCAGGTTCAGTTTTGTTTTAAATGTTTGCTTCCCACTGCTTTCATGCAGTAGACAATAAAACTGCCATGGAGAAAAATGTATATGTCAATATTTATGAGAGGTAAGAGTATTTCATCCACTATTTGTAGGAGGAAGCTCTTTTAGGGATATCAAGATGACTTATTAATTTTGTCATATATGAGTAAAAAAATACAGTCACTATCCAAGTATTTGAATCTATGGTCAATATGCCATATGTATATTGTGAAACAATTCTGATTTTTAAAAATATTTATTAAAAAATACACATACAACAAAATCTGCTTTGCCTAACTTTCCTCCTTCTGGGAATATACCCCATCTTTCCAGCACCCAAGCTCAAAACCTCAGACACCTAACTGGTGTATAATCGTAGGTAAGTGAGTAAGTCTGAGTCTTATTTTTTGTGTCTATAAAATAATTCCATCTCTAAATATTATGGTTCTATAACTTTTTATGATTCTTTTCTCACTACCCTCCCTCCTCCCCATCTTCAACACAGCACATCAGCTGCTAAACAGTACTTGATTCCAACTTCTCACAACACTCAAATTTGTCCTCTTCTTTCCATTCCCATTACCACCACAGATCAGGTCCTCATTACATAAGAGAAAAATCTACAAAGCTATCAATACAGTGAATTGGATACAGCAAGTGCTTCTTACTGATAAATATTATTAGATTAATCTAATAGAGTTTTATTTAGATTTCCCACATACAAAACCACTCCTATCCAAATATCCAACCTACTACCACCAATGTATTTTTTAAAATGAGATTACGATCAAATTAGTTCTTTTCATAATTTTTCTATAGCTCCCTACCTCTTAACTATGACTAACTCTTCAAAGGCATTTCAAGGCCGCCTTCTACATGGTCTCAACTTGTTTTCCAACCCCTGAATTCTCATAGCCTCCCTTCTTGTACCCTATTTAGAATTCCCAAAGCTTTGTACTGTTTCCTTTTGCGAAGAGAATCATTCTCAGTACCTTAAATGTGCACTTGAAAATCCTAGCATTATGGTAGGACTAAGGTGAGGCATGACTCTGAAAGTGAATATGTTCTTAAATTTTATGCTCCAGGCAATTAACTCACTTCACTCTAATTCTAGTCTTGAAGAGCATCTAAAAAAGTTATTTCTTCTATGCAGTCTGCTCTAATTCCTCTCAGTAAATCATGATTTCTATAAATCCTTTAAGCCCCCAAAGCATTTTATATCTCTTTTATGGCTTTGCATTCATTTAACAGATTCAACAAATATTTATCAGGCACCTCCTGTGTGTTGAGGCACTGATCAAGGAGTTGGATATAGAGCAGTGAACAAAACAGATAAAAACCCAGGCTTCCTAGAGTTTAGTTCTAGTGGGTTAAAGTAATTTGTAAATACATCTGCTTCTGTTAGCTTATCAAGCTTGCTGCCAAAAAAATCTGATTAATCTTTCCTTATCTGCACGTGATCCCTGCTCAATCAATATTTAGTGAATTCAATTAAAAAAAAAAAACTCCCATGCCTTTTACAAATATTTTAATTTATGAATTAAAACTACACACAAATATAATTTGTATGCATTTGATCTTTAAACTTACCTGCTAATATCATTATTGCTTAGATCAAGCCTTTCCAAAGACTGTAGTAGTGTAATTTCATCTGGAACAGATTTTAACTTGTTATCCCTCAGGTCTAGCACAAGAATAGAATTCAGATGCTTAAGATGTTCTGCCCTTAACATTTCAATCTGGTTTTCACCAACGTGCAATTCCTACAAAACCAAAGATTGGTTATGTGTATTTCTGTATTTCATTTTATACTAAATAATGAACATAAAACTGTAGGTACTCTTAATTTCAAATTTTTGAAAACCCCATAAAAAAGATACAACTTTCTAATCACCAAGGTGTTTAAATTTTCAATTACGTTTAAGCTATCTTACAACTAAAGGAAAATGGCAAGAGAGAAAACTTTCAAGAATTTTCTGGCAATTTAAAAATAATTAAAGGTTGAATCTGGAAGAAATATCAAGTTTACAAAGCCAAAGCAGAGAAATGATTTAATAATTACATTTATAGAATAAAAATACAAATCCAAAACTATACTGATGAAAAATTAGTTTCAAAACAAAGCAGTATCAATTTTAAAAAGTTATTTATATTATACAGTTGACCCTTGAACAACGGCATTTGAACTGTGCAGGCCCTCTTAAATGCAAATTATTTTCAATAAATATATTGAAAATAATTTATTGAAAATAATTTTGGGGAGATTTGTGACAATTTGAAAAACTCGCAGATGAACCACACAGCCTAGCAATAATGAAAAAAATTCAGAAAAAGTTAGGTATGTCATGTATGGACATACATAGATCGTAGTCTATTTTATCATTTACTACCATAAAATCACACAAATTTATTTTTAAAAGTTAAAATTTATTAAAACTTACGCACACACTTATAGACCATATGTGGCACCATTCAGTCAAAAGAAACATAAACAAACATAGAGATGCAGTATTAAGTCCTAACTGCATAAAATTAACTATAGTACATATTGTACTACTGTAATAATTTGGTAGCCACCTCCTGTGGCTATAGCAGTGAGCTCAAGCATTGGTAGTATTTGCTTAAAACACTGTGTGATACTAATCATCTCCATGTGAGTAGTTCACCTTTTCAGTATATTGTATATCACAGTGAAAGGTCTCTCATGTATTATTTTGTGATTCTCATGTATTTTTCATTGTGTTTATTGCCAATATTGTACCTTGAATAATATCATGGCACCCATACAAGATGCTGAAAGTCTACCAAGAAGGAGAGAAATGTAACATTGCTTGAAACACACCATAGAATGCAGTCTGTAGCTGAGGTTGCCCACCATTTTCAGAAAGACAATTCATCTTGTAAACAGATGACATAAACTTATGGTATCGATAAATACAGTACTGTAAATGTATTTTCTCTTCCTTATGATTTTCTTAATAACATTTTTTCTCCAGCCTACTTTATTGTAAGAATACATGTTATACATATAACACACAAAATATGTGTTAATCGACTGATCATGTTATCAGTAAGGCTTCAGGTCAACTGTAGGCTATTAGCAGTTAAATTTTTGAGGAGTCAAAAGTTATACGTGGATTTTCAACCACACAGGGGGTCAGTGCCCAATACCCCCACATTGTTTAAAGATCAACTGTAATCAGTTTGTTATTTAACATTTTCCTTAGTGATTATACTATAATCATATACTGATTTCCCATTAAAAGAATCTACAACTATCAGATGGAAAATGAATCAATCTTATTAAAGAAAAACTTTTCAGTTCTTACTATCACTGTCACCATTATGTTTAAAAGAAACTCTTTTAATGCTGATGCATGAAGGTATATATAAAGGAAAGCAAAGCATGTCAAATTTGGAAGACAATATTAATGCTATATACTTAAAGCCAAAAGAAAATAAATTAATTTTAAACAGACTTGATTATGATCAGCTAAATATGAGAGGTGGCAACTTAATAGAATTAGGTACATATTCCCATACTCCTTCCTACAGTATGGCCCCAACTTACCATTTTAGCCTCATTTATCTATTAATACTACTTCTCCAGTTATAAAATACTCACTAGAGGAATGGACAAATCTCTATTTTTTTAATCAATTTCTTTTAAAAAATTTATTACTAAAAAAACCATTAATGTCAGCAGTGTTATTAAAATTCTACAAAATATTAACATAGGGAAAACATAGTACTTATAACTACTAATACATATTCCTAATGTAAAACAAGATTAGCTCCTTTTTAAAAATTCATTTACATAATTTCCTTTTGGAAAATATATAGTTATTTAATAATCAACTAAATAGTACCTTCAAAAGTCTACAAGAAGGAAATTCTGGTAGAAAACGTAATTTATTTCTCCACAAATAAAGCAATTCTAGTGATTCCATGCCAGCCAATTCAGGAGGTATAGTTTCCAAGAGATTTGAATTACAATCCAAATGCTTTAATCCTGTAATATATATTCAGTGAAAAATGAAAATGCTTTAATAGAGAAAAAAATATTTGTTTCTGATTGCATACACCTTCAAAGAGCGTGTAAGAAATCACCACAAGGACTTATGAATCTGTGCCATTGTATACCACCACAATAATGAAGAATATACAAATATCAATGAACAAAATAAATGTAAATTAAATTTTTACATTTAATTATAATTAAAAAGAAATATTAAACTCAATATTTTATAATAGTCCAGGTCATCTCTGTAATAGATTTAAAAAACAAAGATCTCTAATACTCCACTAAAGTAGTCTAAAATAAAATATACACTATTATTATTTCCCTCAATTATTATGCATCTTTAAAAAGAAAAATCTTAATGTAATTAAAGACATATAAACATGGAAGCATACTGACTGTATGAATGGATGTCAAGAAACTCTGACTAGTACTGGCTTAGACACATCTGAATTTGAGGCAAGTTGACTTTTCATCAAAAAGCCTTGGATTTCTGTATGGATTTCTTCTACCCATCTATACTGCTTCCTTCTCTCTTTCCCCGTCTCCTTTTTATTTTTTTTTTAAATTACATGCTTTATCTAATACCTAACACTCCTGCTAAGAATTTATACTACACCTTTAGAAGAATGTCCTTACTTGCAGCATCTCTCTTATGTCCTAGGTCTTTCTTTCTTAAAAAGCAAAGCAGAAAACAAAAATGAGGAAAAGTAAGTCTTCCTTCCCTTAAGACTTCAATGAGTGGTTTTCTCCCTAATCCATATTACAAATTCTTCCATTTATCATAGCCACTATATACATATACATATATATATATATATATATATTCACAACTCATTTTCAACCCTCTAATTTGAATAGGCAATATGCATTTTACAACTTATTTTCCTGTACTTAGAGCCCATCAAATTTAAAATAATTCATGACTGGTTGAATATACTACCTTAGATTTTTTTTCTTTCGCTATATGAAAAACTGCTTTTCAAAACAAATGTGGTACTACTTTCAACTAATAATATAATAATTTATATATTATTTGACTAGAGTATTGAAGGGAAAAGTCACAATCTGATCTATCCCAAATCCAGTAAATTTTCTATTAAAAAATTTTGTTTTAGAGTTAGAGACCATGATTTTCACAAATGTTTGCATTTAAGAGCATTGACTGAGAACATAGCAGTAAGCAGTGGAAAGAGCAATGGGGATGGAGTCAGGATTCAAGCTCTAGCTCTACAATTTACAGTATAACTTCTAAGCCTGTGTTTACTTTTCTAAAAAAAGATTGGCAATCTGGGAACTCAGGCAAAACAAGATCATCACTTGACATTATCACTTATGGACCAGGAGAACGCTACAGCTATAATATAATCATTATATCATAGATGGATTCACCTGTGAGAGGGGAATAGCCTCTTGATGAATGAAGAGACAGCATATCTCAAAACCTTAATCAGTTTCTCAGGTATGTAATTTTAAGATTATATTTTCTTTTCTTCTTTTTTATATGCCTAAGTATCTTTATAAAGCTAATTTTTTTAGGCAGTTGCTAGACAATAATGGTCTGGAGAAGATCTAACTAGTTGCTATTGTTTGCATTTACCACCATAAAAATCTATTACTTTATTTCTCTGTATTAAAAATTATTTTTCTAAACGCAAGTTGCACCAACTTCAAAATAATGTATTTTTTAAAAAAGAAAAGATTTACTTTTCATTCTACTTATTTCTGCTGGCAAACTCTTCAGTTGATTACTGGAAAGATTGAGTCGCACCAGACTGGATAGAGAAGAAAAACTAGCAGGAACAGTTGTAAGACGATTATTCGAAAGATCCTTTAAAAAGAAACAGAAATAACGAATGAGTATATAAAATAAATGATTCCCAAAGGGGATTTCAAAGTTTTTTTATTTTATTTTTTTAGAGACTGAGTCTTGCCCAGGCTGGTTTCAAACTGCTGAGCTCAAGCAATCCTCCCACCTCAACCTCTCAAGTAGCTGGGACTACAGGTGCACGCCACTGCCCCTAACTTCCAGGATTTCAAAGTTTTGAAGGAATTACAACAAAAAAGAAACTATTTCAGAGCTGTTAAGTACTATAACTCTCTTTCACTGACAATTTCACAGATCATCACTCATTCCAATATTCTTTTTCAACATCTGCAGGCCCACTATGTGCCCATCAATGAAGTAGACAGGAATTAGAATGAATTCTGACCTCAAAAATATTTCACATAAAGGTTTCTGTTACAACTAAGTCATGCTATATCATGCATAATGTTTTCAATGCATAAATCCATTCATTGAATATTTATTGAGTACCTGATGAATTAGACACATTATTGATAAACTTTATATGAAATGAAAAACATCCTTTGCAAGAAAGAAAAATTTCTGAAAGAAAGAAAAATTCCTGAAATAAAGAAAAATAAAACTGACAAATGGCCCTTTAAATTTTTGAGGAAAAAAAATGTTTTCTCTTGGTTCTTTAGCTGACCTCAGCTAATCTGCTTTGACTAAGACCAGAAGTCTACTCTTTACTTTTCACTCATTCAAGATTGGTTGATTAATCTCTATACTGAATGTTTCTTTAAAATATGTTTGTTTTGTCTTTAAACAGTTACATGAGAACTTTTCTTTGAATCTCCCTTCAAAAGACACCGTTATGAGTCAGGTAATTTTTATAAAACTCAAATAGTTATAACACTTAAATTAGGTAAAGAGTGCTTCACTAGCTATTTGCAAAGTGTGAAGTAGGGCCAATGGCAATAATGAATTATTATATCAAATAACTTAAAGGAACTGTTCTCTAATACTTTCATTTAGTGTACCTTTAAACAACTGCATTTTGTGACTCTGAATAAACTGAGAAGATAGAAAAAGGTAAAAATGCTGGATCAGCTCAAATTTTAAAAAACATACTATTATGATTATCATAACACAATATTATCATAATGTATAACAGGGGTTCCCAACTTATGGTGAGTTGTATTATCATTTCATTATATATTACAATGTAATATAATAGAAATAAAGTGCACAATAAATGTAATGTGCTTGAATCATCCCGAAGCCATCTCCCACCCCGACGCCTGGTCTGTGGAAAAATTATCTTCCATGAAAATGGTCCCTGGGTACTGCTGATCTACAACATATGACATAACATAATCTACAACTCTAATACTAAAAACTGTAATAATGAAGAGATTGCTAATAAATAAATATTTTGCAATATCAAAAGTTACTGACACTAAATGCAATTTGGTATCCTGGATTGGATTCTGGAACCAAAAATCTATATTAGTGGAAAAACTGTGGAAATCTAAATAAAATATGTCATTTAATTAGTATTGTACTAGTGTGAATTTCTGAGTTTTTACAAATGTCCTGTGGTATTACATACAAAATGTTAACATTACTGGAAGCTGGGTGAAGGGGACATGAGAACTCTTTTGCTATATTTATAACTTTTCTATTAATCTAAAATTTTTGCAATGTAAAAAGCTTAAATTAAAAAGTTAATAACAAAATTCAGAAATTCTCAAAACATTTTTAAAAACACAAATCATTCTAATAAACCCCCCTCTAAGTTCTAGACAGAAAAACTAATAAAAAGTTAAATATTTATTGTGGCTAATTAAGTTAGGTATAAAACTTAAGTATGCTGTATATAAATTAATCTATATTTATGCCAAGTCATTCCTTTAACATTTATGTAGTACCATTTTGCTAAGCAGTTTTTATATAACTTTAAGAAATATTACCAGTTAAATGATTATAGGTATTTACACCTTTAATCTATTTAATATATTGTTGCTCATTTATGATTTCTTGCTTTTGTTTGTTTTTTTAGAGACAGGGTCTCACTCTGTCACCCAGGCTGAAGTACAGTGGCATGATCATAGCTCACTGCAGCCTCGAACTCCTGGGCTCAAGCAACGCTTCGGCCTCAGCCTCCCAAGTAGGGAGGACTACAGGTATGCTATACCACCCCTGGCAATTTTTTTAAATTTTTTTGTAGAGACAGTCTTGCCATGTTGCCCAGGCTGGACTAGAACTCTCGGCCTCAAGGGATCCTCCCACCTCTCTTCCAACCTCGGCTCCCCAAAGCCCTAGGATTACAGGCAATTTATTTGATACCGAGTATCTAGAACACATTTCTCAAAAGAAACATCTTTTCATTATGCAAATGACGCTCCAAGAACCCATAAGGGGGACACTAGAAATTTCTTTTATTATAAGGTTTCCTTTCAGCTTTCAACTCTAAATGGATTCTTTTTTATAAATCAATTGCCATCTCTTACCATTAACTTTATTAAAAAGTCTGATGGCTCCCTCCTCTGCCATTCATTGTATCTATCTATGCCTTTTATTTTCCAAACTTTATTTTCAATCTGATCAGATTGAAAGACAAAGAGATACTGAAGGAATGGTTGAGACGGGGATATATTTTGATTTCAAACACTAGAGCAGTTGAGGGAAATATCAAGGAGGATGTACATACAGAAAAAATTGAAATAAAAGGAGTTAATTTTTCCTTTAATAAAAAATAAAATTTAATGTAGAAATAGCATGAGTTTTCTAAAACATGTAAAAGGGAAAAGAATAAGAATGCAATATCAATTATGTGGGGTAGATATTATATATTAGTATTTCTGATCGCTAAAGTCTTTCAGATGATATAGCTTACAGTGGAATCATATTTCTTTGGTGGTAAAGAAGAAAAAAAGGATGTGATTTTGGAGTCAAATTGACATGTTCAAATCCTGATTTCGTTACTTATTAATCATGCAACTAGTCATGCATAACTTTTGACAAATTTCCTTTTTCTTATAAGCCTTAGTTTCTTATTTGGGATATAATTACATATTTTTTAATAAGCCTTCCTTATCATTTATACAATTCTGCAATATAATATACAATATTCCTTATCAAGGAAACCTAACAATAAGATACTGTAGCCCCAATACAATAAGGGAATAAAACTACCACTTTGCCATATGTAAAGCACAAAGTGCCTACTGTTTTTGTTATTATATTTATTTGTTTATTTTTTTACTTAGAGACGGATCTCACTCTGTCTTCAGGCTGGAATGCAGTGGCATGATTATGGCTTTACTGTAACCTCGAACTTTTGGTCTCAAGTGATTCTCCCACCTCAGCTTCCCAGTAGTTAGGATGACAGGTGTGCAGCGCCATACCCTGCTTTATTTTTAATAATATGATAAAATAATGTTTGTATTGGTTTATGACTATCTCTATTTAAGATAAGTGAAACAGATGAAATAAAAAGGTTTTTAGGGTATGTGGCTATTTTGAAAAATAGGGAAAAGGCAGGCCTTGAAGGCATTAATATTATCTGGAAACTCAGAAGGCAAGAGGGCTATTGATAATATAAAGGAGGAAATGGGAAATAGTATAGAAAAGATAATTGGTATGTGATAAAGACAACTCTCCTCTATTTCTGCTAAGCTGTAAAAACCTCTGAATAACAAGGTCATTTTCATCGCACCTTTCTCAAACTCTGTTCCTTAATTAAAACTTAAAGTTGATTTCATAATGTAATAAAAACAAATTTACAATTACTATTTTAGCAATCTAATTGAAATGCAGTTTCTGATAATCGACTCATAAAATCAGCTGTCCATGTTCCCACAATTTCAACTATATATACAAATTTCTCAGCCTGAGGAAAAACTCCACCAACCCCAAATTATACAAAAATTGGAAAATAACAACTTACTAAATCTTCTAAATTGGAAAGTTGTTCAAATCCCTCTGATATGCAAGTTAGTTCATTATGCTGGAGATACAGCCCCTTCAGATTTCTTAGGTTTGCAATTTCTTCAGGGAGTGTTTTCAGTTTGTTATGGCTATTGATTGATAAAATAAATGCTGAATAATTTAGTGACAACACAATAAATACTTATCAAAGGCATTTTTGCTAACCAACTACATGGGCTCATTACAAAAATGAAACATGATTACTAACTTAAGTTCCTATCAAAATTCACAAGCTAAAAATTTACGTTCATTAAAATAACAGTAATCAAAAGTAACCAAATTGGGGTTTCAAAGAAAAACAACAAAGAAATAAAGGTTTTTAACCAAACATGAATAATTTGTGAACTTTTGAAACTTGCTTATAATGAACTCATAATTTTACATGTAATGGGAAATGACATACAGGACTCAATTTTTTATACTTTATCTGACATTTAGAATTTTGGCAAAATATGTACAAACACACACCATAATGGAGTTACATCTTATACGTAAATTAGGTTTTAAATCTCGCATTCAAGGCAAAAATGGCTAGTTGTTTTTGAGGGTCTGGTATGTCAAGTTGAATGTAATATACAATTCCACTCTTCCTTGTGCTTGGTCTTAACTTTTCACTTTAGCCCTTCTGTACAGATATTCAGCTTAACGATTTAAGAGAAGTCCCAAATCATTGGGAGTGATATACTCCCTGATAATTAAGAGATGACTGAACTAGTTCCTAGGTTTATTACAACTTAGCTATTCATTTATGAATTCCACTCTGTTTTCATGCCACATACAGTTACTTCACAAATAACAGGGAGGAAATGAGAAATATAAGGGGCTTGCAATACCCCTAAATTACATTAGAATAAAACTAGTTGGAACAAAAAAGCCAAAAGTTGTCTTCTAAAATAAGAACAAATAAAACTGTTAAAAGTCAGATATTACTGTTGGTTACTTAGCTGAAATCTCTGCATATTTGATAGGGATCTAGTTGGACAGAGACGTAATTCTAGCTACATATTTCCTCCTCTTTTTCTTATCTAATTACTCCATTCTAAGAGTCATACTCTTAAGTTTTGGAATCTAAAGCTAAAGCCACACCCACTCTGTATTTACTCCCTGTTCTCTTCCTCTCAACTCTCCTTACTCTTATTCCTTTGACTTTTAAGGGCTGAAGAGGCTTTAATATAGTTCTAAACAATTAGTACCTTTTTATGTGTAGATATTTTTACTGATTTATGGTAATTTTACATTTTTTCCCCAAATGAGGACTGTGATTTGAAAGACTATTTTTCCTCTAACTACTTAGCTTACCTCCAGAAAATAGATTTCACTATGTTAAATAGTACCATATCTATTTTATAAGCCACATTTTTTCAAACTATGTTGTAAGTACTTAAACTGTTTCTTCTCTCAAATGATATCTCCCTTGATCTCCTTTCCCATAATCTGTGTCTATATAACACAGAAAAGGCAAAGTTATTCTTTCTTAAAAGTTTGGGTGTGTATTAGAGGGCAAACAGAGTTAGCTAGAGCCTTAGCTGCCTAACACCCCATGTACCTATCCATGATAGTACTAGAAATATGTCCATAGAATCCCAGGAGTCCTTGGAAAAGTTTAAAAACCACTACTAATAAAAGCCATGAAATTTTTCATCATTAATGAAAGAATAATTTTATATTTCTTTCTTACTGTTTAATACCTAGATACTTTTTAGAGTATCAAGCTAACTTAAAAGTTGAGATAAAAGCAAAGGGGTTTACTAAAATAACCACCACTAAAAGTTACTTCATAAAAATAATACAAAAGCATTTTTTAAAAATCAACTGGCCTTAAATTCAGAAAACCAGAAAACATGTAGGCAATTCTAAAGCCAAATATACAGACAAATTAAAAACTTAAGGTTTTTATTCTGCTTTAACTACTTTCTAACACAAAGATATTTTCTAATGTTAGGAAAAAACTGAAAGAATATTATATTTATTATATTTATAATAGCAATATTAGAAATAAATAAGCTTAAATTTTACCTGACATTAAGTTTCTGAAGATTTTCTAGCTCTCCTATAGCAGAAGGAAGGGATGTCAGCTGATTGTCATGTATCTAGAAATTATCAAAAGATAAAGTCAATATTCTTAGTCTTATAATTAACAATATATGAACTTGGCCATTGTACAAAATTATTCACCAATAATCCCATTCTTTTAATTCAATGGCAATGAGTTGGGGATTGGTAATTTGTTCTGTGTGTAGAAGATTTTGAAATTGTCCAAACTGCTGTTCAGAAATCATGAAGTGTTAGGTCAACAACTTTAAATATTACAGTTAAAAAATTTTTTACCTCATTGAGTGGAATTTCAATTTCAAATAAGAAATGAAAGAGTAAGAAACGAACAACAGGCCTCTGATGGTATGATTTATATCAACATATAGAAAATTATATGAGAAGGGAGAGAGGGACTTCTTTCTTGTTCTCCCAGAATCATATTGTTTTTAAGGTAGAAAGAAGCTTAGAGTAGGCCAATACATTCATTTACAAATGAAGAAAATAAAGAGTTCTCTAAAAATTTAGATCCTACTTTTTCTACACATAAATTGGAGGATTTTTGATGTTGCTAAGTAAAGTACACCAGAAGTCTGTATATTCTGAAATATACTGCTCATGCTTCACTTTACCACATGACATGGTAACTAGAGACTAAAATGAGTCCCTGAATAAAAACACAAAAATTTAATTTCGGTAATTTAACTCAATGAAGTTGAAGGCAAACTATAAAAACAAACAAAAATCTATCCTAAGTACTTGCTTTAATGTCTAGAATAATAATTATCAAAATAAGAAAAAAGATGAGCACAAGCAACCACTTATTAAATACTGTGTGTATGTATTAACTCATTTAATTCTACAAACAATTTTTAAAACTAGGTAGTAGTATCAGTCCTGGTTTATAGATACAGAGACTAAGACACAGAGAGGTAACTTTCCCAAGATCACACAGCTATGAAGTGGCAGGGTCACAATTAGAAACTTGGTATTCTGACCCTGCGCTCTTAACCATTATGCTATACCTAACATAATAATTTCTACCAACTCAACATGAAAGGTTTTCTGTTTACCAAAACCTAAATTTAGCTTTGGAATCCCTTCAACTAATAACCCATATTTATAGTCAGTCAACTTACATCAAGTACAGTCAGTGCAGGCAGCAGTCGAAGGTCATCTGTCAGTGACTGAAGTTTATTGTTTGATATGATTAGTTTGGTCAAATCCGTCTGCTCCCACCATCGTTCAGTAGCACTGAATGAAAGATTCTGATTAGCTTCCTCAGGGATATCTACATTTATTCTCCAGACACACTGAGGCACTATTTCCACCACCACATCACCACGAAAAAAGAGAAAGAAAAAAAGAAAAGAGAGAAGAAAAAAAGAAAAGAAAAAAATGAAAACAAGTAGATACTAAGTAGTATACTTCTGTAATAGCTATTCAATTTATACATTGAAAACAATTTCTGAAACAAATTTCAAATAAGTCAAAGAGTAATAAGTTGTAACTATAGTGAAAGTTGATTTTATTCAAAAACAGACTATGTAATATATATTTTACATATTAACTCTCACTTCATTCAACTTCAACTTCATTCAACTTTTCTACTAGGTATATACACTGCACAGCACATATGTAAGACAAATAAAGAAGGGACCCTACCATTATGCTAACAAACAGAGAAGGCATGGAAACCAACATCTATATGTAATGTTAAAATTTTTATAACAGAAGTATATACTACGGCTCAGAAAAGGCTTGTAATATTAGCTAATAATAGCTAACACTTACAAATACTTCTAACATCCTAACTCATTTAAACCTCGTGACAAATGTGAGGTGGGTGCTATTACTATTCCCATCTTATGGATGAGAAAAATGGGGCACAAAGAGGACATATAATTTGCCCAGGGCTACAAAGCTATTTAAGTGCCAGGGATGTGATTCAAACCTTGGCAGAGCTATATTGTTTTGCTTTCCATTTTTATTTGGGAGAAATATCTGACTCAGGTGGCTACTCTCTATTTTACCTGACATGCATTTTTATTTCTCACCCCACCATACAACACTGTGTTATTCTACTGCAGCAAATGAGAACTATAAGACTGTACAAGTTGAAAAAGGAGAGTCCACATTGTCACCACAAAACTTGAAGATCCAAAAGGTTGCTTGCTATAGTACTGTAGCACAACTATCTTAAATAATCCTTCATTCCTTGCAAAAAATAGGGCTATATATAGAGATGATGTAGAACTTTGAGCTCTATATCAAGGCAATCATCTGCTGTCACTATCATTTCAAAATCACCAAAGATTAAATGGAAAGGTGTAATCAAAGATGCAAATTCAGGACACTGAACAGCAATTCTGAATAATTAATCTGATACAGTGATGTTACAGAAACAAAGCAAAGCCCCTGAAAACCAGGAGACTTATACTCAAAAAAATTAGCTACCTATATTCATATTAGAATAAATTATAAGATCCCTCTCCTACCCTATATTTCTGATTAGATATTCTCCTCTGCTTCTCTATTAATTTACCACTGAATCGTCAGCAAATGAGACTAACACAAAAAACGAATCCACCTGCATTTCTGTTTGTAGCTCAAGGTTTATTTTTAAAGTGAAGCAAAACAAAATAATTTCACTCTTCCCAAATGATTTGAAAGCCAAGCACCATTAAATTTATCATTATTATTTTGGTATGTAGGTATGGATGGTTAAGTGGGAATGAGAAACATAACTCGGCCAGAAACTGACATGTGAATTTACTGACATGAAATTTGCACACAACACAATAAAAAAACTTGTTATCCATCAACTACACTAAATGAGTGTTAATATTTTATCATTATTATTTTAGATATTTTTGTTACTAAACATTGTCTTTTTGGAAACTATCTAGACATGGATAATTGTTAAGATTATACTGTTTTTGAACATATATCAATTTGCTTTTCTATAAACTATGACTTTCTGCTCACTCTTTTTCCCATTAATTGTGAGGTGTCCCAATTTCTTCCAGAACTTATAGCATCAAGATTCATGTCACTATCATACCCCTCCATCTGAAGAACCACTAAAAGGTATACCTATAGTCCTAATTACTGAGGAATTCTGTGGAGCCATCCTAAAAGTAGTTTATCAATGTATGAAACAGAAACTACAAGGTAAAAATGAATGTCAATAGCATATAAATGGGAAAAAAATTACTATGGAGTTGGGTTTTATGTAAAATTTCAAACATGCATAAGTTTAAAGAAGAGCATGATGAAATAAAACTCCATGTACCCATTACCCAGCTTTAAATATCAGCTTTAACACCTTTTACTTTTCCTCAGTTTTAAACACCTGATAACATTCCTACCTATTGTTCTGCCAGTCAGGCAACTAGAAAGCAACAATCACTAATGCCTTTACAACTCCATTTTCATTTTCTCTAGTCCAATGAAAAAGAGCTGCAATATTTATATTGAACCAAACTGATGATATATGCTCATAAAAAGAGCTGTCACTTAAAATTTCCAGAATATTTACAACATTCTTCTTTGAAGTTGGTTATTAACAATTATTTATCTTTGAGAATACCTTTCTAAATAAGTTATAGAAGTGACACTAAGAATGACTTAACATTGCCAATATTTGAATGTTTAAATATTAATATATATTAGAGTAGTCCTAAGACGGACTATTACAGAGCCATTAACAAATAAATAATCAGATTTTTCAAGTGACATTAAAAAAAACATACAAATAGAAGTCAGAAAAGCAATTTTAAATTTGTTAAAAAATATAAAAAACAGAAGTCAAATTATACATACTCAGTCACACACAAAAAAACCACCGTATTAGAAGAAAAACCTCCAAAACATTTACAGAGATTAACCCTGAATGTATTTTCATTTTTATGCTTTTCTATATAGATTCTAATCTTTCTGCAATAGATATATATATGTGATTTTATAAACAAGAAAATAATAAATAGTATATTCATAAAAGAACTAGAGCCCACATAAATAAAGTACAGTTGACCCTTGCACAACATGAGTTTGAATTGCATGGGTCTACTTATATGCAGATTTTCTTCCACCTGTCATCCCTCAGACAGCAGGACCAATCCCTCCTTTTCTTCCTCAGCCTACTCCAAGTGAAGATGATGAGGATGAAGACCTTTATGATGATTCCTTCCATTTAATGAACAGTAAATATATTTTCTCTTCATTACGATTTTCTTAGCAACATTTTTTTCTCTAGCTTCCTACTGTAAGAATACAGCATACAATACACATAACAAAGTACGTGTTAATTGACTATTTCTGTTGTTGGCAAAGTTTCCAGTCAAGAGTAGGCTATTAATAATTAAGTTTGGGGGGAATCAAAAGTTATACGTGTATTTTCAACTATACAGTGGGGGGTCAGTGCCCCAAATCCTCATGTTGCTTAAGGATCAACTATGTATCTAAACACTCTAAAGAATAACTAGATTTCAGTTACGGGTAAAAGTTAATGCCCTCAAGACTTATTCTAATAGCTTTACCTGTTGGCCCTCTGTTACTGATGAACTGGACTGGGTACCAGTTAACAGCTCTACCAAGTTAATAAAATCTCTCACTGCCCTTGTAGAGCTTCCATTAAGAAAAAATAAATCCAGAAGGCCACCACCTAAGAATCAAAAGGATTTTAACTGCTTTTCATTATATGCATCAAAATTAAAGGCTAAGTTTTGTTTGTCCAACATAGAAATAATGGGCATGACTATACTTCACAGATACATTACTAATATGACCATGTGAATACGAAGGGGGAGAGAAAGAATTGGAGTATAACATGAAAATTTAAATTATTTGTTTAACAAGTACAATTCTTAATAATAAATAAAACTTATGTTAAAATGTTTATGAGACTGAATTGTTTGAAGGTGTCACTAATCTTTATTTCCTCAGGACACAGAACAATATCTGAAAGATATGTGTAACTCCTTATAGTATACAAAACACTTTAACATTTATCTCATACGTTTCATATAAAATATCTTATATATACAGACATATATGTACAGTACTCTGAAATAAGCCATGTTTAAAAATATGTTTTGAATATAACTCATAAGTTGAGGTAATAATTTTTTGGGGTAGAAATAAAGATAGTAAGACTTGTTTTGACTATGTCAAAAAACACCTCTGTAGCTTTTATCTAGACTTCGTATAACATGGATTTTAAGAACCATAACCAACAGGCCACTGCCCCACTTCTATATATCACTTATTCATTGAACCATCAGTTACAGAGCATAAAAAGACAAATCAAAGGCAAATATGCTTAACAATGAGAAAACAAACCCAGGCCAGGTGCAGTGGCTCATGCCTGTAACCCTAGCACTTTGGGTGGCTAAAGTAGGAGGATCACTTGAGCCTAGGAGTTTGAGGTTACAGTGAGCTATGACTGTACCACTGCACTCCAGCCTGGGTGACAGAGCAAGACTGTCTCCACTAAAAAAAACAACACAGGAACAACAACAATGCAATTAAAAAATGGGCAAAAGATCTGAACAGACACCTCACCAAAGAAGATATATAGATGGCAAAGAAGCATATAAAAAGATGCACCACATCATGTGTCCCTAGGGAATAGCAAATTAACACAACGGGATAACACAATATACCTATTAAAATGGGGAAAATCAAAAAAACCTGTTCATATCAAATGTTGGTGAGGATGTGGAGCAACAGCAGCTTCCATTCATTGCTCATGGAAATGCAGAATGACACAAGAACTTTAGAAGAGACTGTAGCAATTTTTTACAAAGCTAAACATAGTCTTACCATATGAACCAGTGATCACACTCCTAGGTTTTTACTCCAAGTAATTGAACACTTATATTCACAAAAAAACCTGAACACAAATATTTACAGCTGCTTTGTTCATAACTGCCCAAAACTGGAAGCATCCAAGATGTCCTTCAAAAGGTGAATGAATAAACATCCATACAATGGAATATTATTCAGCAATAAAAAGAAATTAGCTATTATGTCGTCAAAAAGACATGGAGGAACCTTTAATACATATTGTTTGTTGAAAACAGCCAGCCTAAAAAGGCTACATTCTGATATCATTCCAATTATGAGACATTCTCAAAAAGATAAAACTACAGAAACAGGAAAAAGATCAGTGGTTGCCAGGGGTTCAAGGAAAGGTGAGTAAGGAATGAATGAGTAGAGCACAGGGGATTTTTAGGGCAGTGAAACTATTTTGTATGATATTCTTAATGGTGGATACATGATATATATTGCCAAGAGGCATAGAACTGTACAACACTAACAATGAATCCTAATGTAAACTATGGACTTTAGTTAATAATAATGTATCAATATTGGTTCATAAATCACAATAAATGTACCATATTAATGCAAGATGTTAATAACAGAGGAAACAGCTGGGGGGGGCATATAAGAATACAACGTACTAATTGCTCAACTTTCATTAATACGGTTTTAAAAAATTTTAATGTATAGTTGTTTGGGGGAAAAGGAAATTATTTGTTGTTATTAAAGCATAGAATTCTGAAAAGAGATGGGAGGTAGTATAGTAGAAGGAAAAGATTTAGAAAGCCTTTTGCATGTTATGCTATCTATACTGTATCTTCCGAGCTATGGGAACTCATCAAATGTTTTGAGTGACATTTAAGATCTATGTTAAGGAAATATGACTCTTGGTAATAACACTAAGATAGAGTGTTGAGATTTTTTTATTTGTTTTTTTAGAGACTAGGTCTCGCTATGTTATCCAAGCTGCCTCAGTCTCCTGAGTAGCAAGTGTAAGATTTAAAACAAGAAATCCAGGAAACCAGTTAGGAGGCTATTGCCATGATAGCAGCAATGGCCAGTTTTTACTGTGTACTTTTTATGTACCAGGCACTTTACCTATATTATCTCGTTTAAACCTTATTAGGTCCTATGATTACTCCCATATTATAAATGAGAAACTAAGGCACAGAATAATTAAGTACCTCAATGCTACAGGAAGGTAAGAAGCATGACCCCATAAGGAACTACAAATAGTTCAGAATTATAGGCTTTGGGTATCAAATGTTGAGTGACAAGGGATGACACTAAAAGGCTACATAGAGCCAGATAGGAAAAGACCTTCTATATCATGGTAACAGGGATTCCTTTTTGATATATAAGTTAAAAATATCATGAGCCTCTCTCATTTATATCTTTTTCCTCCTATGACATACTGTTTACTCACTTAACATCATTTTATGTGCCAAGTATTATGTTAGGCTCTGTTTATACAATAATAACCTCAACAGTCCTGAGCCATATCATCATGGTCCTAAGAGTCAAACTCTATTTGTTCCCTATAAATTTAACAAACTAATCCACCTGGGTCCAGTCAATAAGTACATTCTAGCACACCACTTGGCATATGAGAATACTTATTCATTTACTTAATTGTTTCCACTATATTTAATAAGAATCTCCTATGTACCAAGCACTATTTTGGGTGACAGGAATACAACAATGACCAAAACACTGAATTAACATTCTAGATGGAGAGCAGAAAAGACAATAAGCTAATGATATAAATTCTGATAGTGATAAATGCTATTACAAATTAAACAGGTAAGAGAATAATGTTAGCAATGGTACTTAGATAAGGTAGGTAGGAAGGGCCTCTCTGAGGTGTGGCCTCTGAGCAGAATCCTAAAAAAAGCAAAAGAGTGAGTGCTATGCAGGTTTAGGGGAAAATGTTCCAGGCTTTGGTAAAATTAAGTGTATGTGTATACCCATCTGTAGTTTGAAAATGCTTATGTTCCCATTCATTCAAAACTCTTCCAGGTAGAGCAGGGATTCTACATCATACATCCTTTTATTCAGCAAGTATTTGTTTGCCTGGTCTACTTTATACATGGCACATAAGAAAGCAATCATTACAAGGAAAAGGGAAGGTTTTAATCACAGTCTAAAAACTGAATATAAGTAGAGAAAAACATTATGGGAAGAATGCTATATTTCTCCATCTCCTTCTCTGCCTCTCTCTCTTTCTCTAACTCTCTCTCTCTCACACACACACAACACACAGATAATAATAGCATCTGGCCATTCCTTCGTGGTATGGAGATTTGTGCTTGTTAGTCTTTTTCAAGTTTTCTCAGGAGGGTCCCAAATGCAAACACTTAATGCAACGTCTAACCTGATGCTCAATTTAGAACACAATGTCATTATTTCTTGTATTAGGACGCTGCCCAGTTGCATAAAGAGGCTCTCAGCAAGGAACAGTGAGACTCATTTTAAGCTCACAAAAGGGTCGATAAAAAAAAAAAAAAACACATAAAATTTTAACGTTGGTTAGTGCCCTTAGAGATCACATAAAGAGAAGGAAAATGAAGGCCAAAGAAAGTATTAATTCACCATTTAATAGCTAATTTCGTCACACATTATACTGCTTATCTCACACAATGTAGGAATCATAGAAAGCAACGCGTTTAAATCTTGACCATATTCCCAGTAGGGTCCCTTCACCAGAGACTGCTGAAGCCAGAGGAAGAACCGAACTGGGCTGACCAAGCCAGGCGAAAGGTAATAAATGCCTAGGTTAGAGCACAGGGATCCTGGCTACGGGCCCGAGAAGGAGGGCCAGAGCCAGGCCAGAAGAAAGGGAGGCTGTCGGGTCCGAGGCTTTAGGGCAGGACACACAATCGGGTCGTTACTTCAGGGTCTTACCTTCACTGAGGTTCCTACCCGACAGGTTCAACTGGCCGCTCTTCCTCGCTGCCTTTAACAGCCCCTGGGGTACGGAGGTATAGCAGTCTCTCCTATCAGGTTTGAACCCCGCCCGGGGATCCCTCCCGGCTACTCCCCTCAGGCGCGACATGTTCAAACCCCCTCCGCCCGAAAGCAGCAGCCGCACCCGTGACGCTCAAAGGTGGCGCCGCCGAGCCGGCCCGCCCCTTTCGCGAGCGCGCGCTCTGTGCGCTGGGTTCGTGGCCCCGCGCTGGGCCTTCGCCTTCTGCGGCGCGGTCCAGATGTCGTCACCATCAGCCCCTGGGGCTGGAGGACACAGGAGCCCGTTCCGTTGCCGGTGCTGGCCTAGCGTCCTGGAATTACTTCGCTCGAGTAAGTGCGTTTAACGAACTTGAGGGGCGTTCGAGTTTATCGTTTGCACTATTACTGCCATTCCAACCTTCTCCTTTGTGTTTCTGATGTGGTGAAGGTGTCAGGAGAGGATAACCCTCTCTTCTCCCCTCTCCTAGTCTGAACGTGGGCCTTGACTAAAACTTGAGACCTGGGCGCGGTCTGCAGCCTCCCTGGACCCCAGCCTGTGTTTGTCGCTTGTGGTGGTGGCGCCAGACCTCCGGCGTACGGAGTGAAATAGATTTCCTGTTCTTCGGGCCTGTTCTCTGACACCATTCCCCTTGTTGTATTGAGGTTATAGTCCAGCATAGGCGGTAATGTGAAATGGAAGGAATGACAACACAGAAGAAAAAGAAAAGCTTAAAATTTAAGAATGGTTCTGTCCACGGGGACAGTTTAGGGAGACAAGCAGTGGCGCAAACTTTGGTGTAGCACAAACAGCTTAGAAAAGTGCAAGTTCGAATCCCAGCTGCTGCTTTACAAACTGTGTAACTTTAGACATTTTACTCGACCACTTCTAAAGCTCGTCCCTTTTCATTACTTTAGGGATAATAATCCTTACCGCTGAAACTTTTTGAAATGATTAAGTGAAGATAAAAGCTTAAATCTTGAGCTCTTGGTGAGAGAAAGGACTCCAGTTCAGAATTGCAAATGAAAATTTTGTTAAATAAATCGGTGTTTCCTGGGAAATTAAAGTTTACATTCCAAATGTACAGCTTGTTGATTGATTCAATAATTATTAAGAACTAGTGTTGCAGGCCGGGGGTGGTGGCTCACGCCTGTAATCCTAGCACTCTGGGAGGCCGGGCGGAAGAATCGCTAGAACTCAGGAGTTTGAGACCAACCTGAGCAAGAGCGAGACCCCCTCTCTACTAAAAAAAATAAATAAATAAATAGAAATTAGCTGGGCAACTAAAAATAGAAAAAATTAGCCGAGCGTGGTGGCGCATGCCTGTGGTCCCAGCTACTCAGGAGGCTGAGGCAGGAGGATCGCTTGAGCCCCAGAGTTTGAAGTTGCTGTGAACTAGGCTGATGCCCACCGCACTCTAGCCTGGGCAACAGAGCAAGACTCTGTCTCAGAAAAAAAAAAATTAATCTTGCATGGCACGTACTGTCCTGGATACTTGACTTTTCTTTTACCTGAAGTGATTTTATTTTAAAAACATATGCCCGGAAATATTCTAACCGCCATCAAGTCTACTGGGGATCAGTAGCATAGTTGAAAGGTAGGATGACAGCCCTCTGACAAATTCAGCATCCTGAAGTTTTACCTGAGTCCAGGTTCTTGCTACCTGTAAAATTCAGTTTTTAACACCCTACCCTTTTATTTCTTTGTAGTTCTGTAGAGAGTCCTTTACGGTAAGCGAACAACGGAAAGATACCAGTAGTTACCCTACTAAGCCAGGAAAGAACAGGTTTTAAAACAAAAGGACCATTGCAGCTTTTGCAAGATCATTAATCAGCTTGTCTTGACAATAATGACAATAGGTACTTATTGAGCCTTTATTAAGTGCCAGACTCAGTGCCAATAATACCTCTGTTTGCTATTATTTAACAACAATGACCAATTTTGCAAATGAAAATTGATGCTGAAAGGAGCTAAGAAACTTAACCCAAGGTCACAAGTTTCTGTAAGTGATGTTACCAGGAATTTGAACCTCAATCTGTCTCCAAAACCTTGGTAACCAACATGACTAGTAGCTTTTCATAATTTCCAACTTGCTTTTCTTAAATCCTGGAATCATTTTAAGAGACACTTCAATTGTTTTAAAGAGATTTATTTATTAGAGAACAACCTTTTTCTCTTTTGTAGGGAGTAACAGCCTACCTTTAGAGAATGAATTGCTCAAGTATAAAATTTTTAAGGTAGCCACCTCTGCCCCTACAATAGATCTTCTTTAGCTCAACTTATTAAAAATACACAAGAAAGTATACATTTTTCGTTCATTTGTTCTTGAAGTTAAATATTTCATTATTGACATTTAATGATACTATGTCAAAACATTGTTTCATTTTCTAAAAGAGAAACATGTTTAATGGCAAAGTAATTCTGAGAAATCCAAGTGGCCTTATATACTTGTGGTAAACTTCAATAGATATAAACTGACATATATAAAGAATTTACCAGTATATAGCTACAGTACAAAATGTACTTGCCTATCAAGTGCAGATTAGGTGAGTGACAGTGAAAAGTGACAGTGCAATTGGGAAAATTACATGTTTTATCTCAAATTTAATAGAAACTGAAAGCTAAGTGACTTGAATTGAGCTTCTTTGTGAAAAAGCAATTGTATGTATATATAATTATATTAGAATTAGCTTTTTATTTCAATTGTATCACTTTAAGAAGAATGCATTAAAGACAAACAAAAACCCTAACCTTTTCCAACATGGGCATTTAAGTCAAAGTATTTGCTTTTTTAAAAAAATGGACTTTATATATACAACATTAAAATAATATGAAATTGATGCCCCCTTCTCAGAGCTGGAGACTACTGCACCAGCTGCTGTTTGTAACAGAATTGTCTGGCTACAATTTATTATGTTC
This sequence comes from Eulemur rufifrons, assembly GCF_041146395.1. Classification (NCBI taxonomy): domain Eukaryota; kingdom Metazoa; phylum Chordata; class Mammalia; order Primates; family Lemuridae; genus Eulemur; species Eulemur rufifrons. The sequence continues at coordinate 53,782,280 of NC_090990.1, forward strand.
ATTTTATTTAAGTAGTGGAAGGTTTTCCTCTTCAAGTTTCTTTGTTAAATGAAAAAGAAAGTTAAGAAACCAAACATATGTTAAGCCTAAGAATTATATTGGCCAGAGTGCTCTTCTGTTTGATCATGGAAAGTAAGACTATTATCAAAGTATAGAGCAGCTTGTCTTTACCATTGAAATTTAACAAGATACTTTCACATGTGGCTGTATTACTCTTATGAACATTGCTACATGTTAGATTTTTTTCCAGAGACAAAGGTACAGTTGATAGGATGGATTACTGAAGTAACTGAAATTGTTGTAATAAAGGAAAATAAAATTAATTTGTGCAGATTTTTCAAGCACATTTGTTGAAAAAACAAGTACGAGCAAAGTGTCTTTGCAGACATTTCTAGGAAGTTTCTTTTTGTGTAATGTAACAGATTTAGCCTATTTTGAATCAGTATTATGGTATCTTTCAGAATATTGCCTTGTCTGTGAGAGCTGCTGCCTTATGGTAAAAGTTATTTATTGAGAGAACATTTTAGTTTTCTTTAAAAATTTTAATTTGCAGTTTCACATTTGTTTTCTTTTCAGGCTTATTACTGCCAACTTTTAAAAGTAGCTGGTAGAAAAAATTCTTTACTATTTCTTTGAAGGAAGTACATATTTTATTCATAGTTTCAAATGTGGCTTTGAATTGTATCATGTTGTTATTATTGGAGTTATATGTGGTAATTTTTTCTGATGGAAAGAAAAATTACCATTTTATTTCTGATCCATTTTCTTTTGGATTATACGTTTCTATTTTCTTTGTGTGTTCCCTCTGCTTCTTTTCATACTTTTGAATCATGAAACAGCTTGCTCTGGGAGGTTTAATATTTGATTCTAATGTTTGGTCTTGTATTTCTCTCTACTTTCAGTACAAGAAAAATTTAGCCCCTTGGATTTAGGAAAATATCATTTTTATTTTTCTCTTATAAAAAGGCTTTTTACATGTTAGTGTTTTTCACTTGAAGAAAAGTGGAAAAACTAGTAAAAAAATTTATCAAAAGTGCTTTTATTCTATTTTTTGTTTTATTTTCTTTCTATTGAAAAAAATAAACCTAAACAAAGGTGGTGGTAAACTAATCTTGCTTGTGTTATTTTTTAAAAAGCTCTGGGGTATTGAGATTTGTTTGTTGGTTCTTCTAAAATTAGCTGGAAATGTTTCCTACTATTACCAGTGATCATTACTCCTAACCTTTAATACCTAATGTAATATTCTTGCACTTTTTTCCAAGATTAATATGTTCTCTGACTTAAGATCTCAATTTTAATCTTAATTGTGTTTTATGATTTTTTTTTTTTTTGCTTTAAATTAGTAAAGTAATATAGAGGAAAGTTAGGGCACCAAACCCCAGAACATTTCTTGCAGTGTCATTCTATCTTTTCATTAACACAAACAAACCACTACCAAGCAAGTCTGTTTAAGAATCAATTTTAATCAAAATCCACTCTTTTAAAATTTGACTTTATATCACCCCTTGCAAACATTTTTGTTCAATTGGATTCAGCTTGCAACTTCATTTACTTTAAAAAGGAAGAGGGAGAAAATGTTTATAAATGGTAAGTATTGTTCTGTACGAGCAAAGCTCCCTTACAGTTTTAATGAGACACAATATGGTCCCTGAGACTTTATCCCTTAGTGTCAATTTCACATGATAAGAGGAAAAATATGAATAATATGGCAGTTTGTTGAAATCACAATCAATAGATTGTTTATAATATGATGATACTCAGACTTCTAGATTGCATATTTATACTCAAAATTACAATTTGATAAATGCCAATTTAACTATCAGAATACCTTCAAGACTGCCCACAATTCTTTTTCTACTTGAGTTTTTTTCCCTATTCTTTAAAATATCACAGTTATGTATACATAAATAATTGTAAAGTATCCATCATTGGGGTGTCAAAATACTAGTGGACATTTAAATACTTGGTACCTACAATGCAAAGCTCAGCCTCCCAGAGTGCTTGGATTATAGGCATGAGCTACCACACCTGGCCAACATTTATGTCTTAATTAAAAAAGGAATGTTTTGTTTAGCCATCATCTGTCTATGCATGGTATTTGTTTATGTACTCCTTTGAGATCAAAATGATTATGAAAATTTGAAATCTCATATTGGTGTTGTGTTTGCATTGCAGCAACCTCTTAAAGGAGAGAGGGCATCCAATAGTAGTATAATTCATATCTTTACTATAACTTAACCATTTACAAAGTATTTTCATATCAATTTAATTTTGACAATAATTCTGTGAGGTAAGACAAGTAGTGTTTATTGTTATCCATCCATTGATAAAAAATTGGAGAGTTGGAAACTGACTTTCCTGTGATGGTATATAACATTGTTGCATGCCTGTGTGCTGGGCACTCTGAGTGCTTCATATCTATAATATTTCTAATCTTAGAAACTTCAAATGGTATCATTATCCCCATTTTTCACATAAGGGTGCACATTAGCTCACATGGCTAATTAGAGGAAGTACTTTATTATCGTAGTTGAGAACATGCATAGGGGAGTGGAGTGGGAGGGGGCAGAATAAAGGACAAAACTTTTTTTTTTTACATTTGTATAGTTTGAATATTTAACATTATTTATTGCTATATAACAATTTTTTAACATGCTACCAAAAAACCTATGTTAAAATGTGAAATCTAAAATAAGAAATTTCTAATCACTTCTCAGCCTTTTGGCTAAGATCAAGTGTAGTATCTGTTCTTATCAGTTTAAAATAAGAAACTTCTCACTATGGAAATTAACTCTTCTGAGTCATATCTTTCATGTAAGTGATAAAATAGAATTAGTCTAGGGTACTAGCCTAAAAAAGAATAATGGTATAAAAGGGAGCCCAGTTGAAGCTAACCATTTATTTTTCAAAATGAAAGGTTTTCATCAAATAATAGAGAAGTGAGACTAATCATTGTCATTCCCATTTTATAAGTTTAATTTTTTCTGGATTTATTATGATGAGTTGGTAGAAATACAGTACCTGGTTTGGTTTGGTTTTTTCATCCCACCCTGCTCCACTGTTACCTGCTTTAAGCAAGTTGCCTAAATTTTCTAAGCCTTAATTTCTTCATTTGTAGAGTAGGCATTATAATGGTAGTTAATCTTTTCTAAGCATTTTCATTAGCATTCTCATTCATCCTCACAACAACCGCAGTGAGGAGGGCACTATTATCCCCTTAATTCAGATAAGAAAACTGAAGCAAAAAGTAACGTGCTAAAAGGTCATACAATTATCTTAATTGGTAGTAGGGCCCCTTCAGGTTGACTCTAGGGTCTGCATTATTAATCACTCTAGCACCTTTTAAGTGTTGTAAGGATTAAAGGCCATATTAAATGCATTCAGTTAATGTAATTCAGTCTTATTAGTGAGTTGGAGTACACTTTCATATTTTGCAGTTCTTTAAGTCTTTAAAAATAAGTTTTTTTCATGAAGAGAAAGTTAATTTTACCACATAGGGAAAAAAATTAAAGGTCAAATTGTGCAAATGTCTAATTCTTTGATTAAGAAAAACTAATACCAAAATGCTTGAAACTATTTACTTAAAGATGCATATAACTCTACTGGATGTTTTTTCCACTGGATTTTTTAATTTTTTTTAAAGATTGTGAAGCTTTCCTTCCAATGGCCATTTCTTAATTGAGACTCCAAAAGAATCTTGTATAACGTAAAAGATGGTATTGAATAGTCAATGCCTGGAACTTTCACAGCCAAATGTTTCTTTTGATCTGATTCAATCAAAAAGACAAGCAAATCTGTACAGATAAATTGACTGATTTTACAAGTGATACATATGCACTATAGCTGAGAATACTGTGCACTATGGGATGTAGGGAACAATATCTTAATGTTCAGACTACTACTTTTTTCCTCTTATGTTAATCGTAAAGACAAAGCTGTGAAAAATGGGCACATACAGATTTTTGCCTACAATTTCAGCATGTTCACAGGCCCTGCTTTGTCAATTTAAAAACATATATAGAATGCCTGTCATTTGTGGACAATATAGATTAAACCATATGAAACAAGTATTTGGAAATAAACTTAGATAGACTTTTTTTCTGTCCTGGTGTGTATGTGTGTCCGTGTGTTTGTATCTGTTTGCTAGCTCATCCTTTATCTTCTCCACTTCATTTACAAGAGGAAGAACAAAAGGGAGCATGGGATTTACAATTTTGATTTTCAACTAAACATTAATATTTATAGAATTATCTAAGTTTATAGACTTAGAAATAGGATAGAAATATAATTCTCTAACTCACAGAATTAGAAATTAAAAGTGATCTGCAGATAAGTTTTTTAAAATTTATGGATTTGTAAGCATCAATATATTTCCTAGGATTTTTTTGTTTTTGTTTTTTAAGAGACTGGGTTGCACTCTGTTGCCCAGGCAGGCCCAGTCATAGCACACTGTAATCTCAAAGTCCTGAGCTCAAGCAATCCTCCCACTTCAACCACCGAATTAGCTAGGACTGCTATGTTGCCCAGACTGGTCTTGAACTCCTGGCCTCAAGCAATCCTCCCACCTTGGCCTCCGAAAGTGCTGAGATCACAGGCTTGAGCCACCGCTCCAGGGTTTCCTTATGTTTTTCATATTGCTTCCTATAGCTGTAGGGGGAAAAAATTATAGCCAAATATTTTGAGAGTTTACTGCAACTAAATTCCCCACTAAATCTAGCAAATACATTGCTGTCTTCATTCACCAAGTCTTTGCTACATGCATACCCTTATGTACATACCTTATTAATAAGCTACCTTCCTTACAGGGGTGGGCAGATTATATGAGGCATTAATAAAGTTTCTAGCACATAGGCCATATTCGTTAAGTGTTTGTAAGATGCTGGCTTCATTCCAGTATAATACTGTTGGGCATCAGAAACACAAAGATTGATACCTTCCCAGTCCTCAAAAAGTTTATTTGCTTGAGATTGGGGGGTGGGGAGAGTAGAGCTTTTTAACACTAATTTGATAAAAGGCCTGTTGTGCAGATTTGCAAAATTGTGTCAATTGGGAGGACTCCAGTCTTTTCCATTAGTGTGAACAAAGGTGGCTGTAAAAGTGAAAGTGATTTAACATTTCCAACTGAGAACATGGTGTCCAGAAAGTAGAGTGAATTGTACATACCTGTGTCTATTCTTTTATCTGAAGAACTTCCATCTAAGTACAAATATTTTTTTAGAAGCCTGAGACTGGAAAGAACTAAACCTTGTTTGTTATGACTGTGGTCCCCAATCCCCAGGTCCACGGCCTGTTAGGAACCGGGCTGCATCAACCACCTGAGCTCTGCCTCCACCACCGCCCACCCCCTGTGGAAAAATTGTCTTCCATGAAACCAGTGCCTGGTGCCAAAAATGTTGGGGACCTCTGCATTATAACTGAGAGGATTGGTAGTATTTTGAGGATTTGCATAAAGCATTATTGTCATATTCTTTGAGATACTTTCCTGCCAATATCAAGCACTAGTTTTTCAATTTTTTTCAGTGTGGTAGTAGTGTTGGTTCCCTATCTATGAGTGGAGGGCCCTGTGGATCTTCAGAGTATTATGGGGAGCCTGTTAATTATTTCCTATGTTTTGAAAGCCTATGAGAAATCATGCACTTTCCTATGATATAACTATATAGGCCAAAATGACAGGTTATTTTTTGCTCTGGATTAGAAATAGCATTAACTCTTAGTAAAACTGGTAATATTTATGTTCAAATATAACTGGAAGCCTTCCCTAACGTACCTCCAAAGGTGAGCTAAGTGATCCTAATCTGCGTACTTTCACTTCACTTTCCGCGTGACAGGATTTCTTTATAAGTCTCTTTGAAATTTAAACTGGCAAGCATTCATTCAACATAGAATGGTCTTACTTTTCTTGAAAGCTTCAAACTTGTTCTTATCCTTAGGGCTTTCTGATTTGTTATTTCCTCTGTCTGGAATGCTCTTATCCCAGAAATTCAAATGTCTTGCTTCCTCCTTTTACTAAGGTCTCAGCAGATAACACTGTCTCCCCCATCTCCTATCCCATTTTATCTCATCACAACACATTACTTCTTACATCTGTATCTTTGTTTTTTGAGAATTTGCCATACTAGACCTGAAGTTTTATGAGATCACAGACATTGACTTCCATTTCCCTGATATATTTCTAACAGTTAGGAAAATCCTTAGAACATGGTTAGGTACATAATATTTGAAGAAATTTGTGAAGTTTCTGACTGCCTCTTAAGATACGGGAGATATAGTGAATGAGACAGGCATGATCTATAGTCTTGTTTAATTGAGAGCCTAAAGAAATCTACAGTGATTTAAAACTAGCATAGATTTGGCTGTATTTGTTATTTGCTTTGATATATTTGTTATTTGCCTTTAGGCATATATTTTATTTCTATGAGAAACAGACAATAATGTAAGGTAGTTAACTATTTAATCTATTTATTAGACTTACAAGGAACTCAGAATTATTACTTACCTCCTCATTTGACTGAAGAGGAAACTGAGATAGGTTCTTAGAAGTGAAGTGAAATTTCCTCATATCACATGCTTAATAACAGGGCTAGTATTTTAAGCCAGTCTTTTGACTTTAAGTTCAATATTATTTTTAGCTGCTAGATGATTTGAAAATAAAATATTTAAAAATTTTCTTTATTTAAATAAAGTTCTTTTTTGCTACTTTGTTTCTCCATATCAAAGCATCATTTTTTTGTATGTTCAGTAAGTTGTTATTCATAAATTTGGTTTCTGGTGGTTTAAAGGGTTTTATTACAGAACTATCTTTTTCTTTAGTTTGAATTTGTAATTTTAATTATGAAATATGTCAAACACACAGAAAAGTATAGAATAATATAAAGGATTTCTGTGTACCCACCATAGAGAATAAATTAACATTTATGAAAAAAAGAAATCAGGCATGAACCCTCCCCTTGTTACTTTTCCCTTTATCGTTGAACATTGTAGCATGCTTGGCATATAGTAGGTACTCCTAATAAGTATTGAACTGTTTAGAATCTGTAATTGGCTGTTATGTTGGCTGATTCAAAATGAGAAAATAAGTCACCAGACAATCTTTGTAGCCACAGGTACTCATTTATGAGTGACATGCAATAAGTTATACAGTTGACCCTCCATATCAGCAGGTTCTGCATCCTCGGATTTAACTCTCATCAAAATATTTGAAAAAAAATTTTAATAAAGTACAGCAATAAGAATAATAGAAATTTTAAAAATAATACAGTATAACAACTATTTACATAGCATTTACATTATATTAGGTATTACAGGTTGAGTGTCCCTAATACAAAAATCCAAAATGCTCCAAAATCTGAAACGTTTTGAGCACCAATGTGACACTCAAGGTAAATGCTCATTGGAGTATTTGGGATTTCTGATTTTTGGATTAGGAGTACTGAACTGGTAAATATAATGCGGATATTCCATAATCGGAAGAAATCCGAAATCGAAAACACTTCTGGTTCCAAACATTTCAGATAAGGGATACTCAACCTGTAGAAGTAATCTAGAGATGTTTCAAAGTGTATGAGAGGATGTGCTTCAGATATATGTAAATACAGTTGTCCCTAGGGGTATTCATTGGGGATTGGTTCCTGGACCTCAGCAGATACCAAAATCCCGGGATGCTCAAATTCTGTATATAAAATGGTATTGTATTTGCATATCGTCTGTGCACTTTCTCCCATATGCTTTAAAACATTGGTCTCCAACCTTTTTAGCACCAGGGACCAGTTTTCATGGAAGACAATTTTTCCACAGATGGGAATGGTGGGTAGGGAGGAGGTGCAAGGGGTGCTCTGTGGCCCAGTCCCTAACAGGCTGAGGACCAGAACTGGTCCGTGGCCTGGGGATTGGGGACCGCAGCTTTAAAACATATCTAGATTACTTATAATAGCTAATACAACATAAAATAGTTGTTATACCATATTGTTTAGGAAATAATAACAAGAAAGAAAGAGTCTGTTCAGACCATCCACTTTTTTCTGAATATTTTCGATGAATGTATGTGGAACCCAAGGATAGGGTGGCCAACTGCTCTACACCATTTTATGTAACAAACTTGAGCATCCTTCAATTTTGGATATCTGCAGGAGGTCAGTGAGGTCCTAGAACCAATTCCCCACAGACAGAGGGACAACTGGATGCTTTTTAAAAAAAATTTTGAAAAGTCTTGTCACTAGCTAATGCTAAGAAATTGGTTTCTAGAAAGGCCATAATTTGTAATTTTGCTGAGGCTTACATTCAGTCAACCCATCCTTGTATGAACTAGCAAAAGTCATTTTAGCCTAGTCAGTTGGCTTTCCATTTTAGTAATCTTGTGCTCTAATCTCAGAAATTACACTCTTGATTGCATTATGACAAGAGGTATTCACTAGTGTAGCTACTCTATAAGGTTTTAGGTTTTAGCCTCCAAAAATATCCAGAGTCAAATTATTTAGAATAAATGACATTGTCCTTAAGGTATATTTGTGCATGTGATCATCACATTTATTAGGCACTCACTTTGTGACAGACATTGTGCTAGGTTCTGGGCTGACCCAAAACTTCACAACTTTGGAGGCTTCCTCTTTCTCTGCTATACATATATTATATGTAAATAATAAATATATGTATCCTTTGTTATTGAGCAGAGAAGAAGCAGCCCCTAACTCTGCTTGCAGAAGTTGTAGCAGTGAGGAAAAAAGGCTGTACAGAAGATGGCAGTTTGATAAAATGAGGGAGGTCATTTATAACTTACATCAAGGCACAGAGGAATGATATTTTTGTCATGTATGGGCAACTGCAAGTCACTGGATAACTCTACATGCAATCGAGAGAATAGTTCAGATGAGGTTGAAAATTAGGCAAGGTTTTTATAGTCAAAAGCTTTAAAATTATCTTAAGCAAGAATATGCATGTGAAGAAAGATTTTTCTTCAGAAATTGCAGATCATATACTTGAGCACATGTAAGTACTATAAAATATGATTCAAAAAAGTCAGCTTTTGTTACATAAAATTAACTTGCAAAGTACTAAGTGTAACCGTAAAATATATCTCTTCTGAAGGTTTTAGTTACAAATTTAATGTTGCCAAATTTTATGTGCAGTGAAGAGTCTACGAAATTTAATAGTGGTGGGAGGAAAATCTTGATAACTAAGGTGGAAGTATCATTTAGTAACTGGACAGATCTATGGATGATTATCAGTATATAAAGAAATACTGTGGGCTATTAATTATTTAATAAGAATAGTTGCTAAACTGTAATTTTTACAGAGAAGTGAATGCTTGCTTTAAAAAAAAAAGTTAATACCTTCCACTAAGGTATTAAAAAAGAGGAATAAAGAAAGAAAAGAAAAAGGGGGTGGTGAACGGGGCGAAAAGGGATGACACCGTCCACCAGACCGCGGTGCCTTTCGCCTTTCTCCAGCTGCGGGCGAGGCCTGCTGGGCTTGCGCGGGGCGGAGCCGACAGTGACGCGCCGGTGCACCGCAAGGCATTGTGGGGAGCTCTGGCCTGCGAGTGAGGTGGTTGGAAGCGAGGTGGGGGTGGCCGTTTGTTTTCTCGTGGTCTCGAACTCGCGCGCTCTCTTCCCCTCCCCCCGGCGTGCGGCTGGGCGGAGAAACGGCGGCGGCGGCGGCGGTGGCAGCGGCTGTAGCTGTAGCTGTAGCAGTAGCATCGGACACCCTCCTTTCCTCTCCTGCAAACTGGTTCCTCTTCCCCCTCCCTCTCACTGTTTGTTGTGTGTTTGATGTGTTAAAGCAGGAGCGAGAACGCGAGCAGCGCCATGAGCAACACTACCGTCGTCCCCAGCACTGCGGGCCCGGGCCCCAGCGGCGGGCCCGGTGGTGGAGGTGGTGGCGGCGGAGGCGGCGGCACCGAGGTAATCCAGGTGACTAATGTCTCCCCGAGCGCTAGCTCTGAGCAGATGCGGACTCTCTTCGGTTTCCTAGGCAAGATCGACGAACTGCGCCTCTTCCCGCCGGAGTGAGTATCGTCCACCATCACCGTTTTTGCTAACGCCGCCCCAGCCTAGGCAGGCCTAACGCACACCATTTCCTTAGGCCCTTGTCGCTGCTTTTGTGGGCTGGGCTGCTTTAGTTGATCGTGGCTGTTGCATTTACTTACGAAAGAGTCTATGTTTTAGATCCACACAAAAAATTCGGAGGCAAGGCCAGGGCTTTTGGGGATTGAGAAAAGCTGGCTCTTAATCTAGGGAATTTTTTTCCCCTTTAAATTGTGCCAACGTGGTCGTTTTGCTTTGGGCACTTAAAGCAAGACAAACAGCACTTTATATATTTCGTATATAGGTTAAATCCCTTTTATAAAAAAAAAAAATGAGTGTTTTTTTCTGTGCATTCTTGTAAGAAAGGTCACAGAATTATTTATGCTTGTGTTCATTTGGTGTTGAACTTTGGAGACTGTTGTTCACTTATTGCTAAGTATTGTTGTTAAGTGAGTCTGGCTCAGCGGGTATAATTCAAAGATCGTACCCTTTTTGACAGTTAATTCAGTCAGGCTGGGATACTTAATTCTCAAACTCCTGGCTTGGAGCGATCCTCCCTCCTCTGCCTCCCAGAGTGCTAGGATTTCAGGCGTGAGCCACCGCTCCCGAATACTTAATTCTTATATCAGAAATAGATTCTACCTGAAGCCAAGGATTTTCCTTTGTTTAAATAATGTACAGGTTTCTGATATTTCACAGTTCTAGAGAAGGAATTTTATAATTATTTGACAAAGAATTATAATTGCATTTATATTTACATAATTATAAATGTTGAGATTTAAATTACAGTGCATGACTTGTTTTTATCATTTTGAAATTATTTTTTATCAAAAGTGTTAAATGAGTGGATTAATTGTAAGGAAAAATAATTTAAAGAAGACAGGTGTATTAAATATTAAACATTTGGAATAATAGTCATGTGCTCTTTGGTTCATATACTGGTGGAAAAGTGACAATTCAGATGTTATTGTCAGTCAACAGTAGTCTGTCATTTAAGTACTGAACAGAAAATTAAAATCCTCAAAGAATCTACTTTTGTGGTGCATGTAATAAATCATTAATTTTTGTATATTTCTGCTCGATAAAGCAATTGACAGAAGTTGATCATAATGAGGTGTTTAGTATTTGCATATTTCATCACTTTCTACTTAAAATAATTTCAGGTGATTATTGGTATTTTCACATTGGTTGTTATTAATTTTTAGGGAGATACACATCTGAAGAAAAGAGTTAAAATTTTCCTGACATGTAGAATTCTGAGAACAAACGGATGTTTTTATTGTCATTATTTTGAACAGAAATTTGCTTTGGTAATGAAGGGCAAATAGCTTTTTTGATATAAACATATGGAAATAGGCCGGGGGTGGTGGCTCACGCCTGTAATCCCAGCACTCTGGGAGGCCGAGGCGGGAGGATGGCTCGAAGTCAGGAGTTTGAGACTAGCCTGAGCAAGAGTGAGACCCCGTCTCTACTAAAAAAATAGAAAGAAATTAACTGGACAACTAACAATATATAGAGAAAAATAGCCGGGCATGGTGGCACATGCCTGTAGTCCCAGCTCCTCGGGAGGCTGAGGCAGGAGGATTGCTTGAGCCCAGGAGTTGGAGGTTGCTGTGAGCTAGGCTGATGCCACGACACTCCAGCCCGGGCAACAGAGTGAGCCTCTGTCTCCAAAAAGTAAATAAATAAACAAACATATGGAAATAGATGTTTTATTGTTACTCAGTTTTCTCACAGCTTAATGTTTATTAAGTTGTTAGTAAAATTAATAAACGGTAAAATGTCAGAAAATAAGAGTGATACGTTTGATGATTGTAATCATAACTGGGGTACTTGAAGTAATTCGATTTAGTTATGACATAATTCTTACCAGTCCCTTAGTTATAAAGAATTTTTGTTACTGTTGCTGACTTTAGAATACTGTTTATTCTCTGAAGATACTGTTCTATGATACATTTGTAAAAAGATAACAAAGAGGAATGTAGTCATTTTACTGTTTGGCTCCTTCATTCATGTTCCACATACAAGATCATTTTGTCTTTGACAGTGTACGAGGTTATAATAAATGTTATATATGTTTAGTGGCCTTCTACATTTGAACGGTACTGTAAGTGGCTACTTTTATTTATTTGATGGAGGTTTGTTGTGGGGTTTTTTTGTTGTTTTTTTTTTTTTTAATCTCCAAACTTCAATAAGCCTGTCTGCATGTTAGGAATACTTTCTTGATGATTTCTATAAGTTCACTAGAGTTTTAAACAGTAAAATGTTGAAATGTTGCCAGGGATATGTACTGTGGACTTAGTGGTCCAGAAGGGTTCATCCTTCCAAAAATACTTTCCTACTCATAGAATAAGATTGAATGGCTCAGATTACATAAAATTCTATCTTTTGTGAACATATTTGTTTCCTGATTTATGTGATTGCTACATATACAGTCAGCCCTCTGCATCTTGGTGGTTTTGCATCTACCAACTGGATCAAAAATATGAGAGGTGGGGAAGCAGCTCTACTGAACATACGCACTTTTTTTCTTGTCATTATTCCCTAAATAATACAGTATAACAACTATTTCCATAGCATTTATGTTGTGTTAGGTATTATAAGTAATGTAGAGATAATTTGAAGTATGCCAGGAGGGTGCACATAGGTTATATGCCAATATAAGGGTTTTTTTTTTTTTTTTTTTTTGAGACAGAGTCTCACTTTGTTGCCCAGGCTAGAGTGAGTGCCGTGGCGTCAGCCTAGCTCATAGCAACCTCAAACTCCTGGGCTCAAGCGATCCTCCTGCCTCAGCCTCCCGAGTAGCTGGGACTACAGGCATGCGCCACTATGCCCAGCTAATTTTTCTATATATATTTTTAGTTGTCCATATAATTTCTTTCTATTTTTAGTAGAGACGGGGTCTCGCTCTTGCTCAGGCTGGTCTCGAACTCCTGACCTTGAGCGATCCACCTGCCTCGGCCTCCCAGAGTGCTAGGATTACAGGCGTGAGCCACCGCGCCCGGCCTAAGGGTTTTGAGCATCTGTATTTTGTTACTTGGAGGGAGTCCTGGAACCAATCCCCCATGAACACTGAGGGACAACTGTGTATAATTTCCTCCAATAAGGCAGTCATAGCTGCCTGGAACTTACTTCCCTAGGTATGCCCATGATATGCTTGCTTCTTTTCTTTCTCAAATGTCACCTTGATCAGAGAAGCCTTCCCTGACCATCCTGTGTAAAAATACGGCACTGTTTTATATAATAAAAATCATTATGCTCCTTGTCTTCTCTACTTAACACTATTTCATTTTTCTCTTTTTTTTCCTCTTTCTCTACTTAACACTATTTCATTTTCACCTGTGACCAATTGACAGGTTACGTTTAACTTGTCTTGCGGATTGTGAGGTTCTTAAGTTCATCAACATCTCCTAAAGGACATTTTTTAAGTACATTTATAATTGAACCACACCCATACCTACTGAAACTCTTAATTTCAGTTCTACATGCTTATTTGGGGGAAAACTTTCTGGAATTATACCAGACGTTTCAGTGACACCCTGCTCAGTAAGGTTTCCTGAATCGTTTTATTGTTGAATCCATCTATTTCTTGATTCTTTTAAGCAAAAAACTACCAGCCATTCACCCAGGGATAGAAGTGCTGTCTTCACAATAGGGAGTATTTTAACCTGCTCTTCAGAATGGCAGCCCTGCAGCTATTCAAAGCATCTATCAGTGTCCCACATACTTATTCTCTTTTAAAAAGAAAAATGGTTATTTTTTTGTTCCTAAAATGCATATTGGAAATTCAGCATTATTTGCATGTCTGTCGTGAGTTAGATGCTTTTTATATTTCTTAATCAGTCCTTACAAACCCAGAGAAAGGATCTTTTTTTCCCTGTTTTACATGAGTGAGCTAATATTCACATAAATTGTTTTGCTTGCCCAAACCACACTGCAAGTGTCTGAACTAGTACTAGAACTCCAGTGCTGTAACTCTCCTTTACTACTTGATCAGGAGGTTGTTGATTTAGCCAAGAAATTTGTGAGTTATTTTTTACAGTTAGGTATTCACATGTTTGGTTTTAGTGTGATTTCACAGTGAAGATTATAAATGAAGTGCATATCAGGTAATGATCCCAGTGAAGTTTGTCATAGTTACAACTGAAGACCACTGTAGTCTGTAGATAAGTTCATCAGTAACTTTTCAGTGACCCAAAATGGATATTTTAGTGGTCATATAAGTATAAATAACTTAGATAAGGGAAAGAATTTAGTTCACCTTTAAAGAAAAAATTGTTTTAATAAATGAAACATCTTACTGTATATTTCTTTACATAATGAGAGAGAGAATGTGTGAGGTCCACAGTCAAATTTTCAGGTGAATGCCACCTTACTCAGCACACCCCCTTTTTTGGACATGAAAAAATTGTTTTAATAAATGGAACATCTTACTGTATATTTCTTTACATAATGAGAGAGAGAATGTGTGAGGTCCACAGTCAGATTTTCAGGTGAATGCCACCTTACTCAGCACACCCCCTTTTTTGGACGTTGAAGATGCCTTTGTTTATGAGCTCGTAATTCTTCACTCATAAGATTGGCACAGTATTTTAGTGGGAATTGAAAAGCTGATTATCAGTGGCCTCAACCAGTTCTCATACTTTAGTGGGCATGAGTATCAATGGAGATCTTGTTAAGAATCCGGGCCCTCATATAAAAGGGAGGGTTCTCTGGGCTTTAGATGAACAACAGATATCTGAATTTTCTATGTGCATCCTAGAAGATTCTGAAACAGCTTTCAGAGAACACTTGAAGAGCCATTGAAAACAATACTACCACTCATGTGGAGGGCAAAAGTGTCAGGGCTCACTTTTCTCTTTCTTGCTCCTCAATTCTCCCTTCCTCATCTATACTAATTCTTAAAGATAGGGAGTAAAGGACATTTACATTTTTAGAAGTGATACCTGCACAAAGTTTTAGGGTATGCAAATTAGTTTCAGGTTTCCTGTAATATTAAGATGTCTTTTTAAAGTAAGTTTTAACTGAGAAAATACAAGAGTGTAAATATGGGCCCTAATGGCAACAAAAACTTGTTTTAAGCCTATTTTTAAAGTGTACCTTTTGAATGGGGATAAATTATATTATTTTCCCTTCTAAGTTCCTGTGTCTTTCACAGAATTCAAATTATTCATATTTGGTCATTACCCCACCACATACAGGTTTTGGTGTAGCCAAAATAATAGCATTCCTGTGACATTAGTGGGTAGAAATAAGTATGAATTTAAGATTACCAGGTAAGGGGAAATATATTGTGAGCACTGGGGCAGTACTTATTTTAATTTTAGTTATGGATACATAATAGTTATATATCTTTATATGGTACATGTGATGTTTTGATACAGGCATACAATGTGAATCAAATCAGGGTAATTGGGGTGTCCATCACTTTAGACATTTAGCATTTATTTATGTTAGGAACATAGATAGCTCCATTCTTCTAGTTATTTTAAAATCTACCCTAACTTATTGCTGATTATTCATTTTGTTGTGCTATCAAATATTGTTCATTCTAACTGTATTTTTGCACCCATTAACCATCACCACTTCATCCCTCCCTCTCCGCTACCCTTCCCATCCTCTGGTCACCATGATTCTATACCCTGTTTCCCTCAGATCAATTGTTTTTGATATTTACCTCCCACATATGACTCAGAACATGCGAGATTTGTCTTTCTGTGCTTTGTTTATTTCACTTAATGTTCTGCAGTTCCATCCATGTTGTTTCAAATGGCAGGATTTCATTCCTTTTTTTTGTGGCTATAGAATATTCTGTTGTGTCTATGTACCGCAATTTCTTCATTCATCCATTGATGGACACTTAGGTTGATTCCATATCTTGGCTATTGTGAATAATGCTGCAGTAAACATGGGAGTGCAGATACCTTTTCGATATACTGAATTCCCATCCTTTGGCTATATGCCCAGGAATGGGATTGCTGGGTCATATGGTTATTCTATTTTCAGTTCTTTGAGGACCCTCCAGACTATTGTCCATAGTGGTTAAGCTAATTTACATTTCCATCAACAGATTAGGAGGGTTCTTCTTTCTTCACATCGTTGCCAGCATTTGTTATTGCCTTTGTTTTTCATAAAAGCCATTTTAACTGGGGTGAGATGATATCTCATTGTAGTTTTGATTTGCATTTCTCTCATGGTTAATGATTTTGGACATTTTTTCATATACCTGTTAGCCATTGTATGCCTTTTGAGAAATGTGTTTTAGGATCCTTTGTAGGGCAGCACTTTCTAATTTTTTTCCTGAAGAACTCTTCATTCTATTTATATTCTTTAAGAAGTTTATATTTGATTGTTATTTCTTTTAATGAGATAAGAGTAGTGTTAAAGAATTGAGTGGGGTCACTTTTTAAGAAATGTAGTATTACTATTTCCTAAGGCTGATACTATGTTGGGTATTAGGGACATGAGATGATAGCAGCATTAGAAAAGCTTTTTAATTTTAGTAGTAAAAAACATGGATGTCAAAAAAGAAATGTGAAGTGACATAGCTTAATAGAACTACAAAAATGTTGGCCATTAAAAAAAAAAAACCACCGTATCCTTTCAAAAACACTTAACAGTGAGCCTCTACAACAAGATGGCAAAAAGTCCCTGTGTATATATTGTCAATTTTGCTTTGGACCTAGATCAGGGTCTATGCTTAACATGGGAGATGTTCTGTGGGAAACTTGTATTAGATGTTCTAATGGGCTTGAGTTCTCAGCCATAGGTAGCCTCATGTTAGTCATCAAGTTATGATAAAAATTGTTTTCTTGTTAGCACCCAAATTAAGATACAATTTTTTCTTTTCAGCAATGTATCTGAAATACCTAGTGTAGCCAAATCTGATGGAATTACATTTTTATGTACACATGAGCATGTCTCAATTATTAGAAAAGTTAACAGTGACGCCCCATTCAAATAGTATTAAAATATATTGTAAGATTTGCGTTTTCATTAGAGTCCTATGATGTAATTGGCTTATTATAATAAAGTGATGGTTGTCTACCCAGGATGCATATTAAAATTGTCAGGGAGAATTATAGTAGGAAGAGGAGAAACTCAGTACTTCATTAGAGATCTTCAATTGACGTGGAGTAGAGAGCCTGGATATTTTCCCCGCGATAGACAATTCTAATAGGTAACCAGAAGCGATATGATCGCTTTTGCCCTAGGGCATTGGCTTTCCAAATAACTTTTGCTGTGAAGTTGGGGAGTACTCTCTACCTCCTTTTGCAGAGAGTTTCATGGCAAAAATTTGAACCACCATACACTTTAAAAAAAAAAAAACCTGCTTCCTGTGTTAGCTATCTTATTTGCCTTTCTTTTACCTAAGGAAGCAATTTGCTGAGGGAAGTGGCTTTTTTGCCTGTTGAAATTTTTGCACAGTAGCATTAGGGGGGTAGAATGTTGTTCCCATGTGTGCTTAAAATTTTTCTTTTCTCTGAAAGTGCTCCAAACCAGAAAGCCTTAATTATTTACAGTACATAGGAGTTCTTATATGCTGTAGATAAGAGAAGACAGGGTATGGAGCCAGTTCATTATGCAGTTCAAGAAAATTCATTAATTATCAAATAGATGTACTTTCTTTCCCATGTTACATAGTTTTGTCCCTGAAGTGGAAAATTCTTCGTCTTTTTACTCTGGGAAATTAGCCGTAATGGAAAGTTTCTAAGCCAAAACTACCTATTACCTGTATTTTAAAAAAGCTGGTATTGGTATTATGAATGAAAATATTAACACTTCTATTGTCTCCTCAAATTCTGAGACTTTATTTTCACTGTAAATTTAAAGTGGTTATAGGTTTTTATCTCCACTGCAGTTTGCTACATTGTTTCAGTGACCAGAACATTATTGGTAATATTTTCTTTTAAACTGGTTAACTGTGTTTTATATATATTTATATATATATTTGGTATTTCCATCTGCATGTTTTACTTTTGGAATGCAAATGTTGGTTTGTGAATTATACGCTTGTGTTTTAGCTGATGTTTTTTTCCTTCTTTTATGTTGTTTATTTATTTATTTTTTTTTTTTAGTGATTCACCTTTGCCGGTCTCATCTCGTGTCTGCTTTGTTAAGTTCCATGATCCAGACTCAGCAGTTGTGGCACAACATCTGACAAACACTGTATTCGTTGACAGAGCTTTGATAGTCGTACCGTATGCAGAAGGTTTGTGCTTTGTTTAACTACCTATGTGGGCATCCTAAGATGACCATCTACCTCAGTATAGTTGTAGAGTGAGCATTAGTAGCATGTTAAAATCTAAGCTATTAACATTTTGAAACCCTTGTTATACTGCAGCCCATGATTTTTACTTGCGGATTTGTTTTAATTCTAAAAATTAGAAATCAGGTCTGTTTTTATAAAGCATTTAACTTTTTTGCTTTCTTTTAAAACGTTTTTAAGTTCATTAAAAGTATGTCCCTAATTGTAACTCCCCAAGATACATCTACTTAGTTAATTTAATGTTGAGTTTTATGAAAAAGTCCTGAAGGTGAATCGTTCACTCCGTGTACACTTAAACAGCAACCTTCAAATGCATGATGTTATTTCTGTTTTAAATAAATGACTAGGTTAGTTTTATTTTCTTAATCCTTCCTTACGTTGATAACTTGGAAAAAAAAATCCCACGTTGAATTCCAGTATAGCAAGGGTTGCAATGATTTTGGTTTTTGTGAAAGTTCAAGATTTCCTGTAGCTTAGGTGCCAGATGGGCACTGGGTGTTTTGTTTTTATGCCAGATTTTGTTCATTCTTGCTATATTTTCTAGAATATCTCTAAATAATAAATTCTTCTCTCTGTTATTTGTGTGTGTGATTTTTGTAGTGGAGAAGGCAAATGCAAAACCCTTCCAGATGACTGAAAAACAGTGGGTCCTCTGCAGCTACAGGGGATTCTAGACATTAACTAAAGGCCAGCAAGCACTCAAGTCCCCCAAGTGTTTTCCTGGTGTAACCATTTGTTAACTACATTTTCTCTCTTTTTACATTTTAGGCTGTTAAAGTAATTTGACAGAAAAAAATGAGCAGGTTTTTTGGATCTAAAAAAGCCACTGTGACAAGACAGCACTATTTTAATGCCGTTTTGTAAAATTTTCTAAGGCATATTTTATAATTAGTTTGTTCCCAATGTACTGCTACTTGATTTGCTTTTTGGTAACTGTAAATTTTTATCAAAGAAATCACTGAAATATAAAATTACTGGATTATAAGTTAATAATTTAATAAATATGCTGACCAGAATTTAATTGCTTTCCCCTTTCCTTAATAAAAACTGGTCAGAGGAAGCAAAGTCTTGATATTGTTGATTTTAGATGCTATCTTAGATCTTTGAGTACAAATGTGAACATTTACACCATACCTTGTAAAAGTTGTGAAATGTCTAATCCTTAAAACTTAGAGAAATTGCCTCTGTTTTTCTAAAGAAATTAACTTACGTTTATAGATGGGATAAGGCATGCTGTGTAATAATAGTACATCTATCTCCATGATATTAAAGTGTATGAGCCCGGTTTTAAGGTTTTAAAATAGATAGACAAACAAATTTTGAGTTAGTGGGTTTTGGTTAAACAATTTCTTTTATGTTAGTGTTCCTGTTGTAGGGTAAGACTATCATCAACAGAAAATTTACAGAATTCAAATTCAGGATGAGTAAAATATAGATGATAGGTCTTGGAACAAGGGTCAAATCATGTGAGTAATATGAAAAACATTTTAGTTAAGTCTTTAAATTTAAAGAATTTTTATTGGCTAAGTATTATAGTTCCCTAAACATAATACAGTATATCATATAATTGGCTTTCATAAATGTTTTTAGACCATACTAATTTTTCTAGACCTGTTTTTGAAAGTAAAATATTTAGGAGTGTACAGTGTATAGAATTAGGGAAATATTTAGTTTAGAAATCTATGCTTGGTGAATTTAATTCTGGTATGATATGCTGTATTAATGTTACTTCCACTAAATAACTTGATATATTCAGTCCCTTTGTCACCATTAACTCTGGATTTAGCTCTTACACTTTGGTGTTGGCTCTTGGTCAGTGTTATAGAACGATAGACAAAAAGTCTACGGTAAGGAATAGTCTTAATTGATAAAACTAAGATAGCTGGATTTGAAAGGAACTCTTAATAGTAATGGATTTGGGGGTTATTTAGGTTCCTTGGTTAATGTTTGTTTCTTTTGTCTGTTTCTTTTTCTTTCATTTCTACACATTCATGCAGTATTTCATGGTTCTATCAAAGCAGCAGTAAAAAAAATACTCTTGACGCATGAAAATTAACTGGTGAGGGGCCTCATTGCTATTTTCAAATTGTAGTTTTATTTTTAAATAGTCTTTTTTTAATCAGAGGATCAGATGCATGACTTTTTTTTTAATGGATGCAGATCTTCTATCAGGTGTCTCACAATAAATGCAAGAGGATTTTAGTTTGCCAGAAATGTTGCAAATGCACTAATTTGAGTAAGATGTTGATACTTAATATATCCTCTTGAGACATAATTTTGCATGCAAAATTATCCCATAATCTTTGTAGGTTTGTTAATATTGATGCATTAATGCCCTATATCTAAATGATCTTCTCCCCCTTCCCCTCCATAACTCTTGGTATCTAAATTGATGACAGCTCTGACACAAGCAAGATAACAGTGCTGTGTAGTATACATTTGTTTATATTATCGGCACTTCTCAGTATAGGTGGAAGGAACCATTACCTTTATTTAACAGTGGTTTTTCTTTTTTGTTGTTGTGTTTTACAGTTCTTTTCCCTGGTTCAGCCTGAACTATATACCAGGCCCTGCTGAAAATACCACCCAACAGTTTTCTTCTGCAGCTTATCCAGTTTCTCTTAAGTGCCCTGTACATATTGTATGTTTTATGATGAGATGCAGTTTCTTAATATGTATTACAGAAATACTACTGGTATTTGCAAATATGTAGTTTAATTGTATTATTGAACTCTCATTTTGGGGGCTTGGGCACATTAACAGATTAATCCATCTGTATAGGGCTTTTGCTGTTGGATAGAATTTAAATTGTCTACATAAATATTTGTCTTAGGACCCTTAGATTGTATCTGAATACACAGATTAGGCTTCAAAAACAGACATACATGTAATTTTTGGCTTAAGGAGTTTGGCTAAGTTAGCTTTTGAACTGACACTATATAGCAACATTTTTTGGTATGGTTAGCATGGCACATATTGGACCATAAAGCATTTTACTGTACAGGTAAGGAATGTGCCATGTTGTTTTACCTATTCTCTCTCTTTCTCACTCACTCACTCCCACACACACATCCTGTGTGTATTCAGAGACCTTCAGAAACATTCATATTCATTTCCATGAGTCAGCAAAAGCCCTACGCTTGATTCCAACAGAATATTTCCTTTACATACTTTTCTTCTCTTAATTTTTACAAAATTTGTATGGTAGGTGTAAAAGAAAATCATAGTAACTGTACCATATTATTAACCCCTAAATCAAACTTTTTTTGTCTTGTGTATCTTGATTTTTCTGTGTGCTTTATAGTGAAGCAGCCGACACGAGTCGTTGTTCATAAAACAGCTTTTGAAAGTTGAGAGCACACCCCTGGAGAACCGACTGTGCTTGCTTACGTTTGGTTCATGACTTAAAAATCGAGTACAGGTGATGAAATCTTGGCAGTGTTAACAAAAAAGTAGTGTGTATTGTGCTATTTTTTTTTTACTCTAGAAACTTAACCATTTGTAGAGAAAAAGGAAACAAATTTTCACACATTGAAGTTTCATTCTGACATAAAATTAATGATAAATAATCATAGAAATCAAGCTTTATATTTTAGCGATCATAAGTACTTTCAACAAACTCAGGTGGTGTATCAGGGAGACATTTTCTGGGTGTTTTTGTGTGTTTTCTGTCTTACAAAAGAGTGTGTTCTAATGCAAGGATGTTTCTCTGCAGGAGTTATTCCTGATGAGACTAAGGCTTTGTCTCTGTTGGCACCAGCTAATGCAGTGGCAGGTCTTCTGCCTGGTGGTGGACTCCTGCCTACTCCTAACCCACTTACTCAGGTATTAGTTCTATTGAATTCTCAGAGCATGGAAAGGAACACAGACTTGTAAATAAAGCTAAACTTGTTTGAGCTTTGTAAGTGTTGGTTAAGATTCTAATTCTTAGAGCAATATCGAGTGTGCAAAGAATTGTAAAAGGTTATATTATAATCAAAAATACTGCACAGAATCTCTTAGAAATTTGCATTTTAAAAACATTCTGAAAATCATAAAATATCTATTATGTCAGTTTTGCCATTGGGGCTCTCAAAGTAACCCATAAGTAATTGTGGGAAAATCTCATGAGGCATAATAACACTTCTGTGAATACACTGTTAAAAATGTATTCATTTGCACCAGGAAAGAAAATAAAGCTAAGTTCAGACTTCTCAAGTTAACCCTTTATTTTTATTTTTTCTTTCTTTTCTTTGCTCTTTGACTGCTATTCAGGGGGTTTGAATTAAGTGGATGGCTTGAAAATAAAGATGGATTCTTTTTGTGTGTGTGGTGATGGTAGGTAGCAAAAGATGGGTTCTTTGTTTGTTTGTTTTGTTTTTTGAGACAGGGTCTCACTTTGTTGCTCAGGCTGGAGTGCAGTGGCACTGTCATAACTCACTGCAAACTCCATCTCAACCAGGGCTCAAGCAATCCTCCTGCCTCAGCCTTCTGAGTAGCTGGGACCATAGGTACATACCTCCACGCCCAGCTAATTTTATTTTATTTTCTGTAGAGACTGGGTCTCCCTATGTTGCTTAAGCAGGTCTTGAACTCTTGTCCTAAAGCAATCTTCCCGCTGCAGCCTCCCAAAGTGCTAGGATTACAGGTGTGAGCCACCACACCCAGCCAAAGATATATTCTTGGTGGGGATGTCTGATGTGGGAAAGATGAAATAAAGTTGCTTAGAGTAATGTTTCTAACACTGATAATACTATAAGAAGCATATCATTTTGCAACTGAAAGGCACTTTAAATACCATGTATGCTAACTGTTCAGAGGGATTGCAACTGGTCAGTGATTACACCGATAATAGTGAATGATCAGCCTCAACTACAAATTTATAAAAGCATTCTTTTTATTATATAATTTTGCTTGTGTAAATAATTAGTTCTTTTAACTATGAAGTGAACTGTAGAGTATAATATCATGGAAAGATCAGGAGTTCCCAGGCTTTTGGGGTATGGTTTTGATTAAGTCTTAACCCCTAGTTTTTTTGCCAATGAAATGAGGGTCTGGCTAATTTCTAGAGATCCCTTTGATGTATGGAAGTATGTGATAACTATGTTAGATAGCAAATGAAAATAGTATTAACACTGCCTGTACTGAGTAAATAGTTAAGTTACAGAAAGTTTGGTACTTAGCATTACACAACATTAATTAACTGGAGAACTTTCAGCACAGTGCTTGTAGAAATATTCAAACTGCCTCTAAAGCTCTAAATCATGTAAAGAATCTTACATGGTTTGTGTCAGTTAAATTGTGGATTAATCAAAGAGTTACTAGCAATATAGATTACTAGGGGAATTCTAATGAATGCAGGAATCACAGGTATGAGAAACAACCACTAACTCTTAGACTGAAACAGAAGGAGCACAAATACAGATCAGGAGACTCCCCTTCCCCATCTATGCTAAGATTGAGACCTCTTTTGAAAGGGTGGATAGTGGAGAGGTTGTCTTAGGTGCCCTCAGAACTTGTTAGGAAACTACCTGAGGAGATGGCACTGAAGCTTACTGAGAGGTGAAGTCCACTGTGTAGAACATGTAGTGTTACGGGAGCAATCAGGAAGGGGACACAGGAACCAGGAAGAGAATCCCCTTAGTGTCCTTCCAGCACTCCTTTTTGACAAAGTCTAACATCATAGCAGCTATCAAAGGAGAAATGCTTCAGAACAGTCCTGCCTCTAGTATCACAAAGCAGCAGGGCAAAGAATAGTGGCTTTGGAGCTGAGAAGCAGTGAATATTTCTAAATGGCATGAGACTATATTGAAATATTTGGTATTTCACGTAATTAATGGCCAACATCTTGTTTTGGTAAGTTCTTCATGCTGTAACTAAAATTGTTTCCTATTTGATATCTGAATCCTGATTTTAGAGGGGAAAGGTTCTGTAATGAATGAAAAATGGGGCCATTGTATAGAGCAAGGATTGACAAACTAGCCCTTGGGCCAGACCCCTGTTTTTGTTAATACATTTTTATTGGAACACAACCATTTGTTTATGTATTGCGTATCACTGCTTTTGAGCTACAGTGGCAGTAGGTATATAGATTTGTGTGCAGTTCAGTAGTTGCAGCAGAGATCACGTAGCCTACAGACTTCAACTAGTTACCATGTTACCCTTTACAGAAAGTAAGTATTGACCCCTGGTATAAGGAATTGAAACAGTTTTAAACAAATTTGAAATTTCACAGATTGGCGCTGTTCCATTGGCTGCTTTGGGGGCTCCTACTCTTGATCCTGCCCTTGCTGCACTTGGGCTTCCAGGAGCAAACTTGAACTCTCAGGTACACTTATTACCCTTTTACTTTTGACCCCATTTTTATAGGAAATTTGTTTTATTAACTGTTAGTTTGCATTTCAAGAGCAGGAGTTAACAACTATGTTGTAGTAATAATTTTTCTTATGTAGACTTGTTAAAAGGAGATTTAAATGGTCACTGAATTAGTATAGCCCCTTGTCCACTAAAGAATTGCTTGTTTTATAATAGTTCAAAATCGAATAGGTTCACAGGCTGCCAACACATCATCAGTGTCATGGAGCCAGAGTAAATAGGTCTGAGTTTTATTTTATATGTTTCCTTAAAATGTTAAATATTTTCTCAGAAAGTCTTTAAATAAGATTATGTTCAGCTTCATAATCTTCAGGTAACTTGCTAAAGCTTCTCTATCCAATACTATAGCCACTAATGTGACCTATTTATTTTTAATTTTTTAGTGTAGCTACTAAAAAACTTAACGTGATAGATATGTAACTTGCATTGTATTTCTTTTGGTCAGCATTGTGTCTATGGCTTGATGCTTCTTACAGGTTTAACAGATTATCCCAGGATATTTTAACATACTGAGAAAATAGCAATCATTTATTGTTTTATGTATTCTCGATTATATATATATATAGTATATATATATATATATAGTATATATATATATATATAGTATATATACACACAAACACTGTTTTTTTGTTTGTTTTGCAGTCTCTTGCCGCAGATCAGTTGCTGAAGCTTATGAGTACTGTTGATCCCAAGTAAGGATTTTTTCTTTGTTTCCATTGGCAATATGTGTGAGTGTCTGCAACACAGTTATTTTTTTGATAGCTAACAAGAAAGTTATCTTTTCTCAAGATAAGCAATATATATTGTTTTCTAGAAAAAAGAGAAATCCAGAAGTAAGCCCATCTATAAAGGGTTTTGTTTTAGTGTAATTTGAGTCTTTCATAATAATTCTAGTGTCTTGTAGCAGGATGATAGCAAAAGAGCTAACAAGGGGAGAACTTAGTTTGAGTCCTGAAGATAAAAGGAGTAAGAGAGGCAAAGCTAAGGGGATCACTATCCCAGAGCAAAGAAGTAGTATGAGTTATGTGATTAGTTGCCATGTAATTAATAAGCCAGCATCATATTCTAGGTGCTTTTGATAAGTGCTCTTCATGCCCTAACTGAAATTGTTTCCTACTTCATATATGACAAATTCATGGAATTTTTTAAATTGGTAATCTCTTGGTACATTAAATTTGAACTTTTCCCCTTAACTTACTAATAGTGAACGTCACTATTAGTAAGTGGGAGAACATGGAGGGAGGACAGAATCATTTGACTTCAGTAGCTAGTGGCCTTATAGTTAAATTACCTTATAGTTAAAATCCAAGGATTATACCCCCCCACCCAGCTTATAAAATAAAATAACACCAGTACAATTGAAGCTCCCTGTATACTCTTTCTTGATTACATTTCCTACTCTCCCCATAAATAGCTACTGTACTAAACTTTGGTGTCTATAATTTTTTCTTACATGTGTAAACCCATAAGGGGCATCTTTAGCCTTTCTACTCAGGATTTCATGTGTAAGTTTGGTGGGCCATTGGCCTCTGCCTCAGTTTCTCCCCATCTACAAACTAAAAGGTAACATTCTTCCTCCAAAAAATTATTAATACTATGTTGTAGAAAGTTTTTAAATCATATGAAAGAAAGTTCAATTAAGTTTCTGGCATCAGCATATTCCCTTGTACTAGTGTTTCTGAAAATGTGTTTGTTTCTTTATGGAAAGTTAGTGGATGTTCTGCAAAATTAAATAGGTATTTCTCTTACTCCAGATACCTCTGAGTCATCAAAGTACAGATGCTCATTGTAAAAATTTAGAACAAGGCTATACTATATGTTGTTTACTGAAGTTATGGAACCCTCCCCCGCTTTTTGAAGGAGTATTTCACTAATATGATGTTATGAAATACCTATATATTGTATTTGAAATGCTGTTGTATATTTTTAAATATTTCAGATCTCAATTTTTGGTTCTGTTTCAGGTTGAATCATGTAGCTGCTGGTCTTGTTTCACCAAGTCTGAAGTCAGATACCTCTAGTAAAGAAATAGAGGAAGCTATGAAAAGAGTCCGAGAAGCACAGTCCCTAATTTCTGCTGCTATAGAACCAGGTAATAAATGTCTGTGCAGTTTTGTTGAATATTAAACCATATGCTTCTTGGCAAAAGTGATTATGGCGTAAGTGTGGACATATGTTGAATAATATACTAGTCATTTTTTAATTTTCTAATTCTGGTAAAATAAAAGATTATATAGTAGAGTGCCACCCAGACACACTTGAAACTATCTGGACATGCTTCTGATTGTCACTGGTACCAACTGCATCTAGTGTATAGAGGACCACCAGAATGTTCCTAGATATCTCCTAAAATGAACAGAATAAACAGCACAGGCTTCCACAACAGTGAGTGACCCAATCCAGAATATCAGTAGTGCCTAGGATTATCTAATACTCAGTGTGATATTTTGTTTTTTTAATCATTTGTTTGTCTCGGTTGGGATAGTCTAATTGTTAAGTTTTTTAATTGATGAGGAAAACCTAGTGAAAATGCTTTTTATGTCATTTGCTTAAAGAAAATCAGATGCCTTATTCTTTGTAGGTTGTCTTTTTGAGAGTAATGAATGGATAGCTCATTATCTGTCTGTATATATTTATGTCTATAGCCCTGGATTTTTTTTCCCCATTAAATAACATCTTATTAATTTTTTACTCTTATTTTTTAATAAATGGAAATGTATTAGGTACAGTGAACACTGTTCTGGTGATGGGCATACTAAAAGCCGTGACTTAAGCATTTATAAGGTACCCTTGTACAAAAACACTTGTACCCCCTTAATATTTTGAAATTTATAAATTTTTTAAATTTTTAAAAAAGACTGTTAAAGTATGTGCCAAACTAAAAAATAAAGAAGTAAATAAATGGAAATGTTTATAATATGCATAGTATTAGGAACACAATTTTATTTTAAAGTGTAATGTCTAAGTTGATAGCAAGTACTTTTTGTGTATTATATCATTTTATCAGTAAAATGTCAAATAATTAGCTGCAGTCACTGTATGATAAGCAAGCCAGTAGGAGCTCTTAGATACAAAGCTGGTTCTGTGTAACTCCAAAGCTAAGACACACCATGTGCTAGCTGTTGCTGTTTTCATTGAAAACTCATGACTGGAATAACTAAAAGTGGTTTATTTATGAATTGATTTTTTTTCCAAGATTTTGTGAATTTATTATTTATAACGGCATTCACAATAAATTGAATCCTATTAATGAAATGACTTAAATGTGAAACAGAGGAACTCAATCTCACTTTGATGATGGTCCATGTGTGAAAAATACAGTGGCTTTATTTCTCTCATTAGGTCCTAAGTTAAAGGAATTTACGTGTTATTTAAAAGCTAGGAAGTAAAACAGCTCAGTTCTAGATTTATTTCCTATACTTACATAACTGAAAATTGGTGGGTAAGAAGAGTGACAGGCTGGCTTGCTAAATTCTAATTGTGTCGCAGAAGTAAAATGAAAACAGTGAGTAAATCATGACTTTCTAGATTTGGGGACCAGATACTGAATCTGTTTATTAATCACTTTGACATCAATATACATAAGTGTGTTTATTTAGCAAATGAGCATAAAGTTAAGTGGTGGAGAAATAAGAGTTCACCTCCTCTGAACCTCGAGCATGTATATGTGCACACGTACACACTAAGGAACGTTTTGCTGGACCGAGAATTTAAAGTGTTTAACCCTTTTTCCTTTTTATAGATCGTTTTATGGAAAACACTTCACAGCTTCCTAAGTCTGGCAAGTGAGATAGTGAAAGGAACCTTATCTGAGAATTAAAAGTCTAATTTGGATCTACAAAAAGGCTGGATAATTTATAATTTGTATCATTTCATTAAGCTTCCACATTGTGATTATAAAATGGTTACTTACAACATTTAAGGATACATGTAAAAGCAGAAAATTAAATAATAACTTCTGAATGGGAATATTCCTATTTGTTGATTTCTAAATACAGGTGTTTTTTTAAATTTTAAATCTAGATAAGAAAGAAGAAAAAAGAAGGCATTCAAGATCAAGATCACGTTCTAGGCGGAGGAGGACTCCCTCGTCTTCTAGACACAGGTTAGATTGTTTTCTGTAGTCAGTTATACTTCAGACAAAGATAAGTTCTGTATGTCACACCTCTTAATTTGCTGTCTAACTCACTAGCTCCTGGTTAAAGTGTATTTTAGTAGCCACTGCTGTTAGAGTATGTAAATGAGTGTTCCCACATGTATAAAGGAAAGAAAGGTATGGAGTAGATAGATGATTCATACTTTAAAACCCACAAAAAATTCAGAGATGGTAGGAAAGCATTGAGACTTCAGTACCAGAATGAGTTACTATTATGGAAAGAACACTGGACTTGAAATTTTGATTTGATTTCTAAATATGACTTCTTCACTAGACTCCTGAGACTTTTAAATTATGAGGTTATGTACCTCAGATTATCTATCTATTGCATGAATATTCTCAAATGACGACTTGCTGTTATTTTTGAGATCATTCTTTTTATTACTGGATAAACTTACTGATATTGTCATTCTTTTGCTTGCCTGGAGTAAGATTAACTCAGCTTGTTCTCTTTTCTATGTGACATCTGTTTATGAATATATAAGGTTCTCTCTAGACCAGTGGTTCTCAAACTTACTGGTCATAGAACCATTTGACATGTGCAAAAATTATGTTTACTTCAGTTGCACGTATACTAAAGTTGGAATGAGACAGAGAAGATTAGCATGGTCCCTGTGCAAGGATGACTTGCAAATTTGTGAAGTGTTCCATACTGTGAAATACATATGTGTAAGAAGCCCAAAGAGCTTCTATTTATGTGGGTTATATCTGTCAGTGTTGACCATATTAAATATTAAAACTGTTGAAATAACCGTAATAAATCTATTCATGTTAACATAGCTTTGAAACAAACCTCTTTCAAAAAAAAAGTTGGGCCGGGCGCGGTGGCTCACGCCTGTAATCCTAGCACTCTGGGAGGCCGAGGCGGGTGGATAGCTGGAGATCAGGAGTTCAAAACCAGCCTGAGCAAGAGCGAGACCCTGTCTCTACTAAAAATAGAAAGAAATTATCTGGCCAACTAAAAATCTATATAGAAAAAATTAGCCGGGCATGGTGGCACGTGCCTGTAGTCCCAGCTACTCGGGAGGCTGAGGCAGTAGAATCGCTTAAGCCCAGGAGTTTGAGGTTGCTGTGAGCTAGGCTGATGCCACGGCACTCACTCTAGCCCAGGCAACAGAGTGAGACTGTGTCTCAAAAAAAAAAAAAAAAAAAAAAAAAAGTTGGTAGGAGGAGTGGCTTTGTTTTGCTTATTTGCAAATTTCCTTAATGTTTAGCTTAATAGAAAAAAACAGGATTCTGCATTTAACTTACTGCAATGTAGTTTCCTTAGTATATTTAGAAAATCTGACTTTATACAAACATGAAAAGGGAAAGGTAAATGTACAGTCATTTCAGGTAATTGTGATTAGTATTCTTTGATAAAATGCCAAAATTTGACAGGTGATAGTTTCTGAAAAGGTAGTTGCAATATGGAATCTGAAACCATAGTAATGAACTTTTTATATTCTGTTACTTTAAAATCTGTTGATCTTTCTTAGACTTTGAATGGATCTTTTTTTCCACGTGGGATTTTGTGAAAGTAAGCATTGGTGGTTTGAAAAAAATTGATTCGTTGCATTATGCAGTTTTCCAAATATTGATTTGTATTTGTTACACAATATCAAAAAATGATATGTAGTAATACCACCACCTCAGGTCTCATCAGAGAAACCAAAGTATTGAGATGCTGTCAAGTTCACAATAGTAGATTTGTGTTTTCCAAAATTTAATTTTCTCTTGAAAGGTTAGTTTTTATCCTTGGTAACAAATTTGTTTGTCTTGAAGTAATAGACTTCATTTATTTTTCCAAATACTGAAGTCTGAATAACCATAGATTGTTGGTTCTTGAAGGTGATATTTCATGAAAAGTCTACTAATTCAGCTTTATAACTCACTTACACAGATGTCTTCCTTTATTATTTAACCATTATACTTTAATGAGCATCAGGAGTGATTTATGCATACTTCCCATTTCATCACAGAATAGTACTCAAGGGACCAGATTTAATAAAAATTAACTTTTACTGCTTCATCAAAGACATCCTTATCCTTAGTAAAAGTGGCATTACTTTTTTCTTTAACTCCAAGTGCATACCTAAATACCAGTGAAAAATACAGTGAATATACTAGCACAGTTCAGTAGCCACTGCCTTGATTTGTGCTGAGGAGTTGCCAGCACTTTTACCTACCATTGCTTTTGTACCATTAGTGCAATTGTCAGCACAGTGAAAAGAGCAATAATATCTTAGTATTATTTTGAAAATAATTTTGACCTTATGGATCCCATGAAAGGTCTTAGAGCATTCAGAGTGTCACAAACCACAGTTTGGAAACGATTGCTCTGGGTTATCCATTACCAACTATTTCAGCCATTCTTCATTTTTCTTAATTTCTAAACTCTACCCTGGTTGGCCTAATTGCATTCTAGTTGTAGTCAAAACATTTTAAGGTTTTGACATTCGGAACTATGATACTCTAGTTGTACTCAGTTATTTCAGCTAGTCTCAGCTTCAGCTTACATATGTATCCCTCTACCACTTGACTTTCACACCTTATTTGCTGGTAGCCTTCACCCTTGGGTTCATCTCTTCTGAAACCTAGTTCCATCATTTGTCTGCCTTCTCTTAGCAACTTCTTTTACTCCTTAGTTTTTACCAAGGATTAGACAAAATTATTTCTCCTATTACTGGGATTCTTGAAAGAGCAGTGAAGTATACTTGAATTCTAGACTTTGTCACATCTCTCTTTTTTTTTCTTCTTTTAACCATAATCCCAGTCTCTTGTATGTCACATCTCTATTAAACACACATCATATCCAAATATCTAACAAACTATATTCTGCCTCAGAGATGGCCCTTCATCTTTACTTTCATGATCATCATCTTACTCTAGTATCATTGTCTTATTTTAAGTCATTTCTTGGGTTAATACACGGTTGTCCTACATGGTATGTCTGTTTTATTCCCTGTCACCCACCTTATCCCAGCCCGTCTCGTTCTTAGAGATATCTTTAAACCCAAATCTGGATCATGTCACAGCTCTATTGAATCTTGAGAAGCTCCCTATTGCTTCAATAAGGTGATAGATAAGAAGTAAGAATGGCATTCAGAGTTCTTTACTGTTCAGTCTGGTTTATCTTCCCATACATGTCATTGGCCACTCCAAAAGTACAGGACTACTTGCCCCAACATACCATTTTTATTATGTCTCCATGTTTTTGCTCATGATTCTTCCTGCCTAATGCTCTTTCCCACATCTTCATTTCTACCTGAGATGCTCCTTTTTCTTCAAGGTATAGCTCAAATTTTACTCTTAATTTGTAGTGTCGGTAATGCTTACAGTCTTCATCATACAGGACGCTGCTCTCATAGTTCAGTTTAATCTCTTCAGATGACCACAATTTATATGTTTCTCTTCTGAATTCTTAAGAAGGAGAGCTTATGTTTTTCTTTAATATACCAAATCTTACTAGGATTCTCAAATTTTAATAAGAATTACTATGACCAGTGAAAAATAGACGTGAAATACTTATTTCCCTGAACTCAGGCACTTATAATATATCATAAACAGATAATAATTATTGTGGATTGTTGTATCTTAAGCATCTTAGTATGTAAAATGACCATGACTTTCAGTAAGCTTTTTTACTGTTAGATGTTGTGCTACTCTCTATTTTGATGATTGTTAGAAGCTCACATAAGCTATTAATTGTAGTAAAAGTAACTCTACAGTACATTCCCCTTGAAAAACAACTATTTTAGAACCCTATGGTAAGTAGATTTATGTGGTTCTTCTGCCTATTAGATTTTTTAAACTTATACTATTAATCCCTTAATTTCGAAAGAAACCTGTAAGAATACTCTTGTGATTTGTTGTCTACATCTGTACTTTTTCTGTGTCCATTAAAGGTAGGAAAAATGTGTAACTTGTTCATTGAAAATTTTAACTTAAATTCTTCTTAAAGCCAGAATCCTCAGAAGATGAGCAATAATTATTCTAACAACATCAGTTTTTGTTTTCCAGAATGATTTAATCTCTTAAGAAAGTGATGATGCTGATATTTTATAGGCTCATTATTTCACTCGAAGTATATTATTAGTGCATTTTATTTTGTTTAAGTCAGGCACTATAGTAATTGCTCAAGAGTATAGTGATGGTTAGACAAATTTCCTGTGTCTTTGTGAACATACAGAAAGGTAGATAAGAATTAAGTGAAAATTTCTTAGGATATAGAGATGTTATTGCAAGAGATGTTTAATTAAGTAGTTTGAAATATAAAAATTTATTGAGTTCAATAAGGCACTACTGATGGGTTTTAAGGCAATTGTTTTAGAGAGTTAAGGCAACAGAAGCTGTATTAGCACATCATTAAGAGGAAAGAAGGGCATTAATATTTAATGTACAGTTTTCTATTGATATACGCAGGAGATTGGTTACAGGACCCCCTGTAACTGTATGCTGAAGTCCCTTGGAACTTATACGAAAAGTCAGCCCTTTGTATATGTAGGTTTTGAATACTGTTTTCAATCTGAATTTGGTTGAAAAATCCTCATATAAGTGGACTCTCACAGTTCAAGCCCATGGTGTTCAAGGATCAACTGTATATGCCTACACTAAGGCACTGAACTGGACTCTGTATAATCACATTTAATCTTTACAACCATCCTGTGTTAGAGCTCTTATTACTCTTCTTTGCTGAAGTATCAGGATCAAAGAGGTTAAATAATGCTCTAAGTTTCCTGGCATATAAATGAGAGTTAAGTATTAAAGACTAACCAAAGGATTGTAGCTTATTTTTAATTCTTAGAGGAAAATGAGTGTTTTAAGACAGGAAGGAGGATGTCAATATGTAAAGGTTAAATGTGCTTCTTAAGTCCTAGAAGAGAAAATAGAGATAGTGGGTCAGGGTAGGGCATGGATAGGAAACATTTCTTTCATGTGACATGAAAGAGACAGTCATGCAGAGATGGTGATATGTTGAGGGGAAAATGAGAGTAAAAGTAGCAGTTAGCACTGAGTCGTATGTATCTATATAAGGGTTCTACTGCACGGAGTTAGCTTCTTAAATTGTGAATTAAAGAAGTGGAATTTATTTCAGAGACAACAATGAGAAATCATAGATGGCAGCACACTAAGTGGTTTGTATTTATAAAATACAAATAATATCTGCTTTATGGGCTTACAAGGCCTATTAAAGTTAGTATATAGCCTAATTAAGTATTTGAGAAATGGTAAAGTTTAAGCTGTAATAGTGAGGAATCAAATAGAGGAAATACATGCCAAAATGTCATATAATTGTATAAGATGATGCAAATGAGTTGGATGTTTTTGTATTTTTCCTTCATTCTCTAGTAGAATTTTAACCTACTTAAGAGTTGTGGGTACGATGGGTATAGAAGGACTGGTCTGACATTGAGCAAAACATTAAAAGGCAAAGAATTCCAAGCCTTAAAAGGTATTACTGATTTCTAAGATATCAAAGGTATTTACTTTATGGACTAAATAATTAATGACAGCAGCTAGAAGGGAATTATCCCCACTTAATTGGTGGTGAATCCATATGTCTGATACTAAGCTAAATATTCACAGTCTTTTTACATGTATATGCACGTACTGGCTTCCTTTTATATTATTAGGCGGTCAAGAAGCAGATCGAGGAGGCGATCACATTCTAAGTCAAGGAGTAGGCGACGATCCAAAAGTCCAAGACGGAGAAGATCTCATTCCAGAGAGAGAGGTAGAAGGTCAAGGAGCACATCAAAAACCAGGTAGAAAAGACTCGTTAACATTGGGTGAGAACGTGAATTTTAGAGTTCCTAAGACCCCAAATACTGTGCTGCTACTAAATAAAGAGTTGGTTGGGTTTGGGGAGCAGAGAGAATAGTGCTAGACAGGGGAAGAAACTATTTAGAATTTGAGGGGACTGACTTTTTTTTTCTCATGCTTCCTTGCAAACTAGAACTTTAGCTTTATAGCTGAAGAACTTAGTTAAATTTCTTACCTATCCTACTACCTTTTTTCATTTCCTCCTTTCCGCTCGACCACTGCTAAGGATTTAGTGCTACCAGCCACTCCTCATGGTATGCCAGAGTTTAAGGCAAGACAGCCAAGCCTCATCTTTATAGGTCAGTGACTGGGAAACATTTAAAAAGGATTGCTATATACGCTGAACCATACTGGCGGTTCTCTGATCCTATGATTTGGGACCAGTAGGGAATTAAAGTGAGGATTTGTGAAAAAAGAAACATTTTATTTCCACTTAAACACATACTCAGTGACCAGTCTTTTCATATGGAGCCCAACCCTTTTAAATTAGTATGCCCCTGGTCATTTCTATTTGTCAGACATATATGTTTTCACAGTGCTTAATTTTTTTTATCAACTGTGCTTTGTCTTTTTCTAAAATAGGTATCTTAATTTTCTAGAAGCAGTCTTACATTTTGTATTGTTTTATCCATTCATATATTTAAGTCATGTAATTAAAATAAGTGCAGCTGGGGACCCAACAAAATTTATTCTTGGTAAGCATATAACTCAACTTATGGGAACAGAGGAGCTGGGGTGGCTTTACTGTCAGTGTTCAGGCCATAATAATGGCGGTTTTAGTCATTATGTGTTACACAGTGAATCATCTGTTAATTCAGTCAATCCAGCGTTGCTTAATGGAGCAGTTATGCAAAGAGGAATTAGGCATTCCTTCCTCTAAGGACTTTCTCATTACTGTGAGAGGAGTGGTGAATGTAGTTACAGGAGAAGGGCTGTTGTTAAATGATGATTGCCACTTGGTAACATTGGAAGAGGTTTAATTGATAAGTGACTCAGGTATTAACTTCTGATAAATTTCACTGGGGAGCATCGTTTCAGGTAGAGGGGAGAATGCTATTTCTTGAAACAGCAAGTATTTTCATATAGGTGGGCTACGAGGATATGAGATCAGAAGTATAAAGAGACAGATCATAGAAGGCTTTGTTGTTCACACTGTTTGCACTTGATCCAGGAGGCAACTGGAATTGGTTGAAAAATGATGAACAGGGAATTGGCATTTTCAGGTTTGTACACTGAAAGATTTCTGACAGTGCAGAATCAATTTATGGAAGGTATGACTAGGACCCATTAGACAGTTGTTGTAATCTAGGAATAAGATGATAAAGACTTTAATAAAGAGAGAGGATAAATGATGGAGCAGGATGACCAGAGAAGGGAAGGAATGAAATAGAAGACCATAGAATGGAAAGATTAGCTCAGAGCAATGAAAGGGATACTTTGATCCCTAAAATTATAGAATAGTTGAGATAGGGGTGTGTGTGTTTTTATGGGACTTCTCATTCAGCAAACTTACGTTGATCATCTACCCTTTGCTCAGGATCTCAGGGAGAATGGTGATCTTTGGGAAAAAAAATACCATGGGGAATAAAACTAAATTTACCAGAATTTATGAAAAGATTTTGAGTTGAGCTATGGCTGTAGTACCAGTCCATTTCAGTAGTATATTTTTCTAATAGCGCTGAATAGCCCAGAGTATGTAGTAACAGAAAAAGGTAGAAGCTTGAACTTGATCCATAATAAAGGTTAACATGGGATGTGTGCTTTGGAAGAATATTGATGGTATTGATGGGTGATTTTAATAGTGCATTATGGATTTTGACCTTAATAGGAGAGATGGTTTGGGAAAGTGGTAGTTAGCTGAGAGAAAAAGGAGTGTTGAAGAGCTTAGAGACAATTATTAAACCTATTGGTGTTTACCACCAAACATACCAAGAAACTGGCCAACATCCTAATATTTTTCTCATCTCATAGTGTACACTGTTGGAGAGAAATTTTACGTGACATACCAGGAAAATGGGATTTTTGAAGGAGTTATGTACCGCAAATATGACAAATGAGCTATTATTTCTAAAACAGTTGTCAGAATAACATCCGTGCTTTGAGGAATGGGATTAGACCTGATTATACTTTCATTTTTATTTGTAACACTATGTAAATTGGCACTAGCTGAGTCTTCTAATGCTTTCATAAATTATGTTCGTTTGTTAGAGATAAAAAGAAAGAAGACAAAGAAAAGAAACGTTCCAAAACACCACCAAAAAGTTATAGCACAGCCAGACGTTCTAGAAGTGCAAGCAGGTAAGATGACATCATGAATTCTTGGCATTTTAACTTTGCTTATAAGATTATCAGTAGGCTGTTGTGAACATGTGAACATGAAATGTTTTCCAGAACATAGATAAATACTTCAGTGTTGATAAAAGTTAAGCTTTGCCATTATTGAAAGCTTTTGAAAAGACAACTTGTGAAGAGTGAGCTGAAGTTTCTCTTTCTTGTTATTTAAATATTTTATGGTGTAGAGTATATTTGATACAACACAGAACTCAACAAAGGTTCAGTTTTTCTATCTTAACAATTTTAACAGCTAAAGCATACTGAATTGTTCCATTAAATTAGTTATACTATATTTATCATATCTACATGTTAATACTCAAGAATTTTTCTTTCCCTTATAGTGGTTCATTGATAAATTAATGGGAGGCAATGCAAGTTCTGAGTGTCATTCTTGGACTAATTCTGTCTCTAAACTGTTACAGTGCAAATTAAAATGCTGCAAACTTTACTCCTTAGAAAATATATTTTTCATACTTTGAAATTCCTATGATACTATTAAGGGCTAGCCATAATTAATTCCATTTTCTTCAGATCTCATGTACACATTACGTTGCAGTGTTTGTTTATTAATCTACATTACTTAAATTTGCTAGGAGGCTCATGCTATATGAAAAAATGGATGAAAGACCTAAATTTAAGAGGTAAAACTATAAAACTTTTAGAAGAAAACAGAAGTAAATCTTTATGACCTTGTATTTGGCGGTGGTTTCCTAAATATAACACCAAAAGCGCAAGCAACAGAAGAAAAAAGATAAATTGGAAATCACCAAAATTAAAAACTTTTATATATCAAAGGATACTATCAAGAAAGTAAAAACCTAGAGTGCTAGAAAATATTTGCAAATTATATATCTGATAAGAGACTTAATGTCTACACTATATAGAGAACTCTAACAACTCAGTAATAGAAAGTCAACAACCCAATTAAAAAATGGCAAAGAATCTATAGGCATTTCTCCAAGGAAGATATGCAGATGTTCAATAAGTACATGAAATGATGTTCTGCTTTATTAGTCACCAAGGAAATCCAAATCAAAGCCACAGTGAGATATCACTTCACACCCACTAGGGTGGTTATAATCAAAAAGACAGATGAAAAGTATTGGTGAGGTGGAAGAGAAATTAGAACCCTATGCATGGCTGCTGCTTTGGAAAACAGTCTGGCAATTCCTAAGAATGTTAAATGTAGAGGTTTTTGACCCAGTAGTTTTACTCTTGGGGATATACCCAAGAAAATCAAAAACATGTCCACATAGAAACTTGTACCTCAATAGCCAAAAGGCAGTGCTAATGTTCACTACATGCTGCAGCTTGGATGAGCCTTGAAAACAATTCACAAAAGGCCACATACTGTGTGATTCCATTTATGTGAACTTTCCTGAATAGGCAAATCCATAAAGATAAAAAGTAGATTACTGGATTACCAGGAGGGCAGGAAGAAGTAGAGGGGTATGGGGTTTCTTTTTGAGGGGTGATGAAAATGTTCAAGTTTTATTTTTTCATTGTTTTGTTTATAGCTAAATCATATAATGGCTATCTTGCCAGTCTGACAACTTTGGAGAATTTTTTTGTAGTCACAATAAAAAGCAGGGGAAAACTGTGTATCTCAATAATTGCTGAAAGCAGGGTTTGTCGGTGGAGGGAGGGGGATTTTGATAGGAACTCAGTCTGATTTCTGCCTTTCTACTAACTGGTTCTGAATTTCATCTAATGATTTGAAAGTTAATTTTTGGATTTTATTAGTGGCTGCCTTCTGTATCACAACATTATTGGATGATCCCGTACCTGTTCTGAACAATGAATGTTTGAATCTAAAACTAATTTTTTTCAGTAATAGTTTACTTCAGATTTCAGTCTTTTCTCAAGCTTTAATATTTCTACATCTTGTGTCAGAATGTCTTTAAAAAGAATTGCTGGAAATTAGGGAATTTCTTCAGGGCAATAAAGGAAAGGTACATGGTTTGCAGATGTTTATTATCCATTTAATTGTTTAGCCAAAAATGGTACTGTGAAGCAGGTCTTTCATTATTAGAATCATATTGTAGGAGTTCCTAGTGAAGCTCCAGCCTAGACACATCTGTGATATGTCTGTATCTTTTAGATCATACTGTATTTTAAAGCCTAGTTTTCACATTTGTGATTCTAGAGAGAGACGGCGACGAAGAAGCAGGAGTGGAACAAGATCTCCTAAAAAGCCTCGGTCTCCTAAAAGAAAATTGTCTCGCTCACCATCCCCTAGGAGGTAAGAATTTTAATCATTTAGATCTATCCTTTATATTTTTCAGAGGTTGTCAGTTTTAAAACTGTCCTGTGAAAGTTCTTAAGAATGTTTTGATATATTCTCTTTAAGCCTTGAGACTTAAACACTTTAGGATTGGGCATCATAGACCTGTAACCAACCTATGGTCTTCTGGCCTACGTTAACCTGTACACAGTTGTACCTTTATTGTCCAGGATTTTGTGTCTTCACTGTCCTATTTATATCTTGTGAACTTGGGTCAGGCTCATCATCTAAGCAAGTTAAACTTGTTGCTACACATCTTAATGTCATTCTAGACATAAAAAGGAGAAGAAGAAAGATAAAGACAAAGAAAGAAGTAGAGATGAAAGAGAACGATCAACAAGCAAGAAGAAGAGGAGTAAAGATAAGGAAAAGGACCGGGAAAGAAAATCAGAGAGTGATAAAGATGTAAAAGTATGTTTACAAACCAACTTATTTTGGTATTTTGGATGATGTTGACTTTTAAGAAGTGATTTTTCTTTGAAGACATTTACTTTTATTATTTTCCTTGGCAAAGCAGGTTACACGGGATTACGATGAAGAGGAACAGGGGTATGACAGTGAGAAAGAGAAAAAAGAAGAGAAGAAACCAATAGAAGCAGGTTCCCCTAAAATAAAGGAATGTTCTGTGGAAAAGGGAACTGGTGATTCACTAAGAGAATCCAAAGTGAATGGGGATGATCATCATGAAGAAGACATGGATATGAGTGACTGAATATTGCCTCTGTGGGAACCCAACTGTGTTATACATGCATCAGTGTCATTCCTTTGTGTGATTTATTAATGCTGTATTTGTTCATCTCAAACTTAGATGTATACAGCTCTGAGTTATAAATGGTTATAAAGCTCCTGATATTGACATTAGTTATTTACATCAAAAAGCTTTTAGGAAATGGTACAGGGGTAACCAGTTCTTGTCACAGTGAAATCTGATTGAGTAACCAAGCAGTTTTACTATTCTGGTACTGCTTCTTAACAAAAATGAAAAGCTGCATGCATCTACAGCAGGCATGGATTGTTTATGTTGTATGATCTCCTTTATTAAGTAAGTTCACTTATAGTATTTCTAGAATCTGATTCATTGCCGTAATAGAGCCACGTAGGGAATGCACTGATTGCATGTTATTGTGGCAAGAATATCCTAAATGTCATTAAAATCCTCCAACATGATGGATCTACTTACGGTCTTGTTTGTTGACATGACAAATTAACATTCTTATATTTACATCTGGAAATGAGCATTTGAAATAGATAATCCTTTAAGCCTTGTGGCTAAATTTTTGTGGCTTTTGTTTAACTTTGAAAGGTTATATATGCACTAACCTTTTTTGATGGCTAATTAGGCTTTAATTACAGAAACAAGATTTCAAATAAAACTGTCTTTGGCAGTGAGTAAATAGCATATTTTGAAGTAGAGTTGTATACTTTTTCATAAGGTGTTTGGGAATTTTTTTTCCTGAAATAATAATTTATTCCACATTTACATCAGTGAAAGCTATCTGCCTATCCTGAGTCCATCGGTTAAAAAAAAAAAAAAAGTTATCTCTTGTCCTGATTTTCAATTTTCCTTCCTTTCATTAATTTGTTTTAAGCTCAGTGTTGGAAAAAGGGGGTAGTGCATTTTAAATTGACCTTCATATGCTTTTAAAATAAGACAAATCTACTTGATAATGTACGTTTTATTTGATCTCAAATTGTATAAAACCAATAAATTTGTGTTACTATTACTGCAGTAGTAATCTTATGCACACAGTGATTTCATGTTATATGCAAAGTAGTTAGGCAACTGTTTTCTTAGTTAAAGAGTTTCAGGCTTCACTTTTGTTAAGTAAAAACAAAAGTAGGCTACAGTCTGTGCCATGTTGATGTACAGTTTCTGAAATTGTTTTACAAGACTTTGATAATAAAACCCTTAAACTTATGTTCATGTTCCTGTAAAACTGTATTTGTATTTATTTACGCTATTGAATGTATGACATTTACCTCATTCATTTTACAAGTGAAGCCCTTTCCCTTTCTATCCACATGTTTAAATATAGTACATAAATTCCATCACTGTAGTGATAGTTGCCATCATAACTGTCAAAAATGATTTAATTTCTATCTAAAGTAGTCATTTTTCTTAGCTTAGTATACTTTTATTATAGTGTGGGTTTGGGAATGGGATTGAATAAAGCAATGAACTTTAGGGTAAACAAATGATCCCAACTATATCTAGTAAATTTATATTTTCAGTGAAATATAAATATTTGCCTTTTCTGGAGTAGTATAGAAGCTGTCAATTATATGTATCTACTGTACAATAGTAAATAGTATATTCATTTATGAAATGAGTAGTGCCGGGATGGCTGGAATTAAGGGAAAGTGAAACTTGGGATTGTAGCTTTTATCCAAGTTTTGAGTATAAATTGGGTTTTTTTTTAACTGTTCTAAAATTGAAATGCCATATAGAAAAGCAGCATTGTTTTTACAGTTTGTAGTAAGTAACTTTTTAAAGATTTTATCAAAAGGAATTTTGTCTATGAGTATAAGAAGTTCTAGTAATGGACCTAATAATCACTGCATTTTTAAAAACAAAGTTGAACACAAATGACATTTGTGTAAACTTTTTTTAGTAAAGGTTGAACCATGTGACACAACCATTTTTGTAAGTCAGAAACAACTAAAATATTGGAAGTTTCACGTGGTAAAACCTAATATTATTCACAGTCTATTCCCTCACTTGTAATCTCTGAATACAAATATGCTAACTTTTCTAAAAGGATTAATTTTTTGTTTTTTTAAAGTAGTGCCACTGACTTAAGATGCTGCAGTGAAGATTATCCATTCTTAGGATATTTATTTTCAGCAAATTTTTTCTGCACAAAGGTAGTGTTGCACTGGGACACAGGCCTTTTAACAGATAAGATAACCAGTTGAAATCAAGTGAACACTGCCTCCACACTGAGTTTTGTTCTGTATTTGGTAGTAAAAATTATTTAAAAATAAAAGTGGTTTTGTTAGAAAAATGTTTGTCCTTATTTATTTGCCTAAATTCTTTAGAAGGGGATGAGTGGCGGTGGCTATGTAATGAGCCTTTTCAGATGGAAAGATTAAGAGTCTAGTCATGAGTTTGAGGTGTTATTTAGTAGAGTTGGGGAGAGCTGTGTTTCTTGCCTTCAGTTTCCTATCTGTAAAGTGGAAGTGATAAGCTACCTTGCAAAATACAGGCATACCTCAGAGGTTTTTCAGGTTTGGTGCCAGACCACTGCAATAAAGCAAGTCAGAAATTTTTTGGTTTTCCAGTGCATAGAAAAGTTGTTTACCCTATATGTACTCCATTAAGTGTGCAACAGCATTATGTCTAAAACAATATACATGCCTTAATTTAAAAGTATTGCTAAGAAATGATAACAATCATCTGAGCCTTTAGAAAGTTTTTTGCTGTCCTTTTGCTGACAGGATCTTTCCAAGATGTTGGTGCCTGCTGAATGATCAGGGTATGGTTACTGAAGGTTGGAGTAGCTGTAGCAGTTTAAGACAACAATGAAGTTTGACTCATATTTCATGAAAGATTTTTCTGTAGCATACAATGCTGTTTGATAGCATTATACCCACAGTAGAACTTTCAAAATTGGAGTCAATCTTCTGAAAACCTGCTGCTGCTTTATCAACTGAGTTTGTCATATTCTAATTCCTTTGTTATTTCAACAATGTTCACAGCATCTTCACCAGGAGTAGATTCCATCTCAAGAAACCATTTGCTCATCCATAAGAAACAACTCCTTATTTATTGAAGTTTTATGAGACTGCAGCAATTCAGTCACATCTTCAGGCTCCACTTGTAATTCTAGTTCTCTTGCTCTTTCTACCACATCTGCAGTGACTTCCTCCACTTGAAGTTGTGACCCCTCAAAGTGATCTGTGAAGGTTAGAATCAACATTTTCCAAATTTCTGATACTATCGATATTTTGATCTCCTATGGATCATGACTTCTTAATGACATCTAGAATAGTGAATCCTTTCCAGAAGGTTTCAATTGACTTTGCCTAGATCCATGAGAATAATCACTTATCTATGGGCAGCTATAACCTTAGGAAATGTATTTCTTAAATAAGAAGACTTGAAAGTCAAAATTAGTCTTTGATCCATGCAGAATGGATTGTGTGTTCGTAGGCATGAAAACTACTCTTGTACATCTTCATGAGCCCTCTTGGGTAACCAGGTGTGTGGTCAGTGAGCAGTAGTATTTTGAGAGGAATCTCTGTTTCTGAGCAGCAGGTCTTAACAGTGGCCTTAAAATAGTCAGTAAACCGTGCTGTACAGATGTGCCATCATTCAGGCTTTGTTCCATTTATAGAGCACAGAGTAGATTTAGCCTAATTCTTAAGGGCCCTAGAATTTTTGGGTAACTGAGCATTGGCTTCAACTTAAAAGTAAAAGTCACCAGCTGCATTAGCACCTAACAAGAAAGTCAGACTGAGCTTTGAAGCTGTGAAGCCAGGCATTGACTTCTCTCTAGCTATCAACGTCCTAGATGACATCTTCCAATAAAACCTGTTTCATCTACATTGAAAATCTGTTGTTTAATGTAGCCATCTTCATCAATGATCTTACCTATTAGGCTATTAAGTATGAAATATCTGATTTCCTTAAGTACTAAGTTTGACAGT
This sequence comes from Eulemur rufifrons, assembly GCF_041146395.1. Classification (NCBI taxonomy): domain Eukaryota; kingdom Metazoa; phylum Chordata; class Mammalia; order Primates; family Lemuridae; genus Eulemur; species Eulemur rufifrons. Next base: position 53,826,154 of record NC_090990.1, read on the forward strand.
TGATATCTCTGACATTTCACTTTGACACTTCTTGTTTTACTATTGTGAAGGTACATCCTCATTCTTTCAATTGCATGGTCTGGCTTGTGGTTATCTTTCAAAGTTTTTTTAAGAGCAATTTTTGTAAAACCATGGATAAGTCAAAAATCTGTGTCATTATCAAATACGGGTTCCATTGCGGAACCAACGCAGCACAGACAGCTTGAAATATTAATGGAGTGTTTGGGAAGGATGTGGTTAATGAATGCACAGTAGGTGGATGGTTTGAGAAGTTCCGCTCTGGTGATTTTAACCTTGAAACTGAGCCATGTGGGTAACATGAGACCAAGGTGGATAATGATGAGCTGAAAGCTGTAGTGGAAGCAAATCTATCTCAACCTATTCATGAATTAGCAGCAAGGTTTGACGTTACTATTCCAACAATATTGGACCATTTGAAACAAAGGGCAAAGTAAAGAACCTGAATAGATGGGTTCCGCATCAATTAAACAAGCATCAGAAGAGAAATTGACTTGAAGCTTGCCTTTCTTTGTTGTCCTGACATAAAGGCGAACCACTTTGTACGTGCGATGAAAAATGGATTCTTTTCAATAATTGCAAGCGTTTGGCACAATGGTTGGATAAAGATGAAGTGCCAAAACACAGTCCAAAACCAAATATGCATTAAAATAAGTTAATGGTGTCTGTTTCGTGGTCCAACGCTGGTATTATCCACTACAGCTTCATGAAACCTGGTCAATCGATTACAGCAGATGTCTGCTGCAACCAACTGGACAAAATGATGAGGATGCTTGCGATTAAGCAACTGAGATTGGTCAATAGAGATAGCCAATCCTCTTGCAAGACAATGCTCTACCACATGTCCCACAAACAACACTGTTCAAACTACAGAACCTGGACTTGGAAACTCTCTGTCATCCACCATGTTCACCAGACCTTGCACTAACTGACCACTTCTTGCAAGGCAAAGTATTCAATTCTCAACAAGCTGTGGAAAACACCTTTGGCAATTTCATCGCCACTCTCTCTCCAGACTTCTTTGCTGCTGGCATAAACAAGCTACCATTAAGTTGGCAAAACTGTGTCAATAGTTTAGGCGCATACTTTGATTAATTGTACTGCTTCTTGTTTGAGATATAATAAACTACACTTCTGAGTCAAGATCAGACATTTCATATTTAATGACCTAAAAGCTCTGGATAACTTGCTGCAGCTTCTACATCAGCACTTGCTGCTTCACCTTGTACTTTTAGGTTATGGAGATGAGTTCTTTCCTTAAACTTTATGAACCAACATCTGCTAGCTTCCATCTTTTCTTCAGCTTCCTCACTTCTCTCAGCCTTCATAGAATTGAAGAGAGGGCCTTCCTCTGGTTTAGGTTTTGGCTTAAGGGAATGTTGTGGCTGGTATATTCTATCGAGACCACTAAAAGTTCATATCAGCAGTAAGGCTGTTTTGCTTTCTTATCATTCAAGTGTTCACTGGATTAGCATTTTTAATTTCCTTCAAGAAACTTTTCATTTGCCTTCACAACTTGACTAATTTTGTGGCTCAAGAGGCCTAGCTTTTGGCCTATCTTGGCTTTCTACATGCCTTCCTCACTAAGCTTAATCATTTCCAGCTTTTGATTTAAAGTGAGAGACCAGCAACTCCTCCTTCGCTTGAACTCTTAGAGGCCATTGTAGGGTTATTAACTGACATAATTTCAATATTGTAGTGTTTCAGGGAATAGGGAGACCCTAGGACATAGAGAGAGAGGAGGGGAATGACCTGTGGGTAGAGCAGTCAGAACGCAACATTTATCAATTAAGTTCATGTTGGCCCAAAACATTTCCAATATTAACATCAAAGACCACTGATCACAGTCCTCATAGCATAATAGTGTAGAAGTGTGAAATCCTGCAAGAATTACCAAAATGTGACACAGAGACACAAAGTGAACACATACTGTTGGAGAAATGGAGCCAATAGACTTGTTTGGCACAGAGTTGCCACAAACCTTCAATTTGTAAAAAAATATTATATGGGAAATGCAATTAATTGAGGTATGCCGGCAGTTTTTTTTTTTTGTTTGTTTGTTTTTTTAAATGTAGCCCTGTGTGCTTGGGTCAGTAAATGGTAGCTGCTATTTGATTATGGGGCTTTAAAAACTATGTCATTAATAATTTAGGTAGGGAGTAATGTTAAAGCAAAAGCATAAAATAAATTGCACATATATTATTGAAAAGGTTATGTTGCCCTTTACATTTTTTTGAAGATAGTTTTAAATTTACTGGTAGTAATTCTATTGATACATATATATGGAAGGAAGAAAAAAATGTAAATAGGCACTTGGAAGAGAAAAAAAATGGGCTTCTACTAGAACAGTAAAAATTAGTTTTACTTTAATCTTGGTGCTGCATCTTACAACTGAGTCAGGTTCTAGTATTATCACTCGAAACACCATTTTTGTAGCCAGCAAAACTATCATTTTTAGTTGGGCTCTAGTTGAAGGGTTTAGGGTCCAGGCTGTTTGCAGATTGATAGATACATACCTATAAACTGGAATTGAGATTTCTGTTCCTCAGTCTGTCTCAAAACTAGCTATGCATTTCACCCCTGTACTGCTTAAACTATTTTTCTAATCAAGTACATGTAGTTTTGTTTGACTTAAATATGGAAGTAACAGAATTGCTACTGGTACTTTTGTTTTAAAAGTGTCCAGAGTATGTCTATTAGTAAGACTTTATTAGCAGAAGTAGTAATTATACTTTTCTAAATGTTTCCTGATAGTAATTCTGGACTTGTAGATTTATGAAAGCTTTACTATTTTATTTTTGTTCCTATTTTCCTTTTTCTATTTAAGCATGCGTGAAATTCATTTAGACATCCTTAGCAAAATAATTTACATGAAGAACACGATAATTCTTTTACTAGTGGGAATATTCGTAGGATTATACTTAACGTATATTATGGCAAATATTTAGCAATCTAAGACAATTCACAGAGTAAGGGTCCGAAATAACTAATATTTTTAAATGACCAATAATATAATGTCCTTACAAAAATAATAGACGTGACACATCCACATCCTTTTCAAAATCGTCTCACTTTATTGAAGGTTATTTTTATAATACACTGTGACTAAAATTAGTGTCATGATGTCTTTTTCTAAAATAACTAGTTAGCTAAAGTATGGTTTGTGCATGAAAAATTGAAGGTATAGGGTCACAAATTAAACAATAGAATGTTTCAAATAATGTTTAATACTATTCAGCTATCCCAAAATGTAATTTTAAAGAATTTTTCTTCCTAACATTGCAGGTATAAATAGGTTGAGCTTTCTGCGGATATACTAAATGTACTTTTAACAATATATTAAAAGTAAAAACTGCCCTTTTTTGTTCACTAAGTTGACAAAGTTAAAATTTGTTAACTTAAATGCCAAGTTTTCATAGACAAGCATCAGGTAGATTAGGAATGTTTTTATCTTTCCACAAAATTAATATAGCAGTCAGGATTTAATCAGAGAAGGAGAATCACTGGAAGAGAGAATTAACAGGGATTTGACCTTAACTGTAGGAGCTGGTTAAGCAGTCTTTATAAGGCGTGGTCTTTACCTGTGATGCAGGAGGTTGAAGTCCATAGGCAGTTGGGAGGGAAAGATGGATGACTGGGGAGGAGGGCTGGCAGTAAGAATAAGCTGGAACCAACCACAAGCACAAGCTGGGAACCACAAGCACAAGCTGAAACCCACAAAAATGGACTGAAGCACTGGTCTGGTCTTGATGCTTCTGAACTTCGTGGCATGGGTGTCTCACAGAAGCCAGGATGCTGCTTCATGGAGCTAGACATACACACCTGGACCAAAAGTATGAGAAGTTGGAGGATCCAGGGGAAGGTGGAGCAATTTTAGGCCCAGCTGCTACCTCATCCCAAAGGGGCAATAGATAAGCTACAGAATTTGTTTCACTTCTACTCCCCAAAACTCCTGTACCACCCATATTCATTACAGTCATGTGCTGCATAATGATGTTTTGGTCAATGACAGACCACATATATGATGGTGGTCCTCTAAGATTATAATGGAGCTGAAAAGTTCCTATTGCTAGTGACATTGCAGCTGTTACATCATAGCCCATCGTACTGCTCACGTGTGTGGTGATGCTGGAGTAAACAAGCCTACTGTGCTGCCAGTTGTATGAAAGTATAGAACATACAATTAACCATACATAGTTCTTGATAATAAATATGTTACTGGTTCATGTATATACTATACTTTTTATTGTTGGAGTGCACTCCTTCTACTTATTAAAACAAAAAAAAAGCTGAAAAACAAGCACAGGCAGGTCCTACAGCAGGTATTCCAGAGGCGGCTTTGTTATGACAGCTCCATGCCTGTCCTTGTCCCTGAAGACCTTACAGTGGGACAAGATGCGGAGGTGGAAGACAGTGATATTGATGATCTCCGACCCTTTGTAAGACTAGACTAATGTGTGTGTGTGTGTGTGTGTCTTAGTTTTTAACAAAAAAAGTTCAAAAAAAAAAAAAGCCTACAAAGATCAAAAGAAAGAATATGTATGTACAATGTGTTTGTCTTTTAAGCTAAGTGTTATTACAAGTGTCAACAGTTTTAAAATATTTTAATTGTTTTAGAGACAGGGTCTTACTCTGTCACCCATGCTGGAATGCAGTGGCTGGATCATTGCTCACTGTAACTTCAAATGTCCTGGGCTCAAGCGATCCTCCTGCCTCAGCCTCCCAAGTAGCTGGGACTACAAGTGCACATCCAGCTAATTAAGATTTTTTTTTTTTTTTTTTTTTTTTGTAGAGATGGGGGGGTCTCATTATTTTGCTCAGGCTGATCTTGAACTCCTGGCCTCAAGTGATATTCCCATCTTGGCTTCCCAAAGTGCTGGGATTACAGGCATGAGCCACCATGCCCAACTAAAAGTTTATAAAGTAAAAAGTTATAGTAAGCTAAGGTTAATTTATTATTGACAAAAGGAAAATTTTTTCTAAAAATTTAGTGTGGCCTAAGTGTACAGTGTTTATAAAATCTACAGTAATGTACAGTAATATTCTAGGCCTTCACATTCATTCACTACTCATTCACTAGAGTAGTGCAGGCCCCAACCGGGTCCGTGGCCTGTTAGGAACCAGGCCGCACAGTAGGAGGTGAGTTGTGGGCAAGCGAGATGAACTTCATCTGTATATACAGCCACTCCCCATCACTCATATAACCGCATAAGCTCCGCCTCCTGTCAGATCCTGTTAAGATTCTCATAGGAGCACGAACCCTATCGTAAACTGTGCGCATGTGATGGGTCTAGGTTGCGGACTCTAATGCCTGATGATCTGAGGTGGAGCTGAGGTGGAGATGCTAGCACTGTGGAGCAGCTGCAAATACAGATCATCATTAGCAGAGAGATCTGACTGCATAACAAATGTAATGTGCTTCAATCATCCCGAAACCATCCCCCCTCCCAGTCCCCTGGTGCCAAAAAGGTTGGGGATCACTGATCTAGAGCAACTTCCAGTCCTGCAAGCTCATTAACCATAAGTGCCCTATACAAGTGTCCCTTTTAAAAATCTTTTATGTAATCCTAGCAATCTGGGAGGTGGAGGCTGGAGGATCACTTGAGGTCAGATGTTCTAGAACACCCTGAGCAAGAGCAAAACCATGTCTCTACCAAAAAAAAACAAAGAAAAATTAGCCCGGCATAGTAGCCTGAGCCTACAGTCCCAGCTACTCGGGAGGCTGAGGCAGGAGGATGGCTTGAGCCCAGGAGTTTGAGGCTGCGGTGAGCCATGATGACATCACTGCACCCTAGCCCAGGCAACAGAGTAGGACCCTGTCTCAAAAAAATAAAAAATAAAAATAAATCAATAAATAATAAAAACCTTTTATATCATATTTTTACTGTCTCTTTTCTATATTTAGATACATGCACAAATACTTCCCACTGTGTAGTAATTGCCTACAGTATTCAGTACAGTAACATGCTGTACTGGTTTGTAGCCTGGGAGCAATAGGCTGTACCATATAGCTTAAGTGTGTAGTAGGTTATACCACCTCGGTTTGTGTAAATACACTCTGTGATGTTCACAAGGCAAAATCACCTAATGACACATTTCTCAGAACATATCTCCATCATTAAGTGACATAACTGTATTGGAAACATCCCTGCCAGGCACTGTCAGCCTTCTTTAGCGACCAAGAACTCTATTATATGGGAGCTATGGGTAAATAAGTGGTGGGTTTTATTTATTTATTTATTTTTGTAGGAGATTTTGCTTCAATATTTTTAGGTGTGTGGCAAAAGTAAAATTGTAATTCCATGTACCATAAGTACCATATGGCTAAAAGTACTACTATTCTAAAATGAGCTCTAATGATTAAATAGCACTTCATAAGGCAGTCCTATAAGGATGATGTCATGATGGAAAAAATCTGGTAATACTTGACATGTTATGAAATTTTTAGATGGCAACCAAAGATACTATTGCCCCAGATTTCAGACATAAAATGCTTTGCAAAACTAGTTTTTGCTAATTTATAGCATATAAACAAATCACAGACTTTTCCTAAGCTTAGTTTTGCTGTCTTTACAAGCAATTTAATACCTCCTGTCCATTTTGCTCTGGGGCAAGTTTCACTGTCAGTTGTCTTTGAAAGTTTCCAGTTTCCAAATATAGCAACTTTGGTAAGGATGCATTTTGTTAATTTTAGAAAACATGCTTAAGATACCTTTTGCTGGAGTTAACAGCAGAGGCATATCATATCCCATACTAATTTGACATCAATAATTCTTTCACTCAATTTTAAAGGTTAGCATAGTACAAACAGGGCTTCTAATTCACCTAAAGTTCTTTACTCCAACTTTTTCTCTAGCACATTGGAAATATAAGTAATATAAATGAGTAAAAGGAAGCACTCCTTAATTCAGTGGTTAACTCTTGAACAACATGGGTTTGAAATGCATGGGTCCACTTATACAAGCATCTTTGTTCCCCTAACCTCTGCATTATTCATGGGCCAATCGTATTCACTTATTAATAAAATATTTACTCCAGCCTTTTCATGGCCTTGAAACAGGACCTTTGTCTGCTGTACACTTAGTGAAAATTAGGAAGAGAGCTCACTAAATAATCATTATTCGCCACCCTCCCCCAAGGTGTGAATGAACAACTGCATGTGAATAACACTATAAAAACCCATTTTTATTAGTGTGAGGGGGGCTTAATTCCAGTTCTGAGCAGGAGAAGGAAATCAAATAGCTTTTCAGCTACTTCAGTTGTCAGGTGACAGAAGTATCAATTCCCAAACCATCATAGGAACTTACACTCACAGTAATCAGGGCATCTGCTTTATACTTCCCTTTTATGAAGTTTGACAATTCTCTGTATATGAACGTCTACAGAGAACAAATTATCTCATCAAAGAACTATTTTCTTGAGGCCAGGAACCATTATCTTCTTTAGATACCTGGTGGCAGTTAAGATGACTATCTCATGGTTACCCCCAATTTAAACAGTTTCTAAAATCACAAATGGAAGGCATATAAAATTTTATATACCTTCATTATAAAATCTTGATTTTCATGTGAAATTATCAAAATACATGGTGTTATGACCTATTCATTTGAGACACTGCATAAAGCTTCATTCATTAACTGCATTAAAAGGCACATTTTGAAAAATCTAATATTGTGAAAAGTTTATTTGCATTAATTAATTCTTTTTTTTCCACCATCATAAGAGATACTGACATTTGTTTGTTCTTTGTGATCAAAGACATTGGAATGGATAATTTGTTTCTACTATCCTTTAAAGAAAATAAGTCTTAAAAACAAAATCCAAGTGCAAAAATTTTCAGTAGTCTTCCTACCTCCACTGTACCCCAGCAAAATATTCATAGCTGTTAGGAAACTGAAAAATCCCAAGCTACAATTTCCATGTTTCTTCCTAAGGTGTCTGGACTTAGGAAAAAATCTGCAATATATTTCTGAAAGTATACCATATTCCTACAAAGTAAGGGAGCCTGAAAACAACAGTGATCACTGCCTTTCAGTGTCTCAAACTTCATATAACCATTGACTGGATAATTCAGTCTCTAAGTCACTTGATCTACAACCATTCCCCAAATAATAGAGATCAACTTCTATTCAACAAGGCTAGTCTGGATATACCAACTCTTTCCCCAAAATTCATTACCCACATAAGGTAGCAATTAGGTCTTTAACTATAATTATTTTTCTTCATTATAAAATGTAGTTAATAAAATGTCAACATATGCAATGTATATATCAGTATGGAATGTGTGGCTTTAAAGATGTTTATTATAAAATTTTTCTTATCGTCGATGTTTTGGATTTTTAAATAAATCATCTCTTCAATAAGGGTCTCTAAACTTATTTCAAATTATCTAAAATCCTGGAAAAAGTGTAAACTACTGGTCACTTTAAAAATACTTGATAGATGCACTCAACACATTTATCAGGATACATTTAAAAAACATTTAGCTAAGCTCTTTAATACAACATGACACTTTATAACTCTTATACATTATTCTCCCTAATTTATTTTCATTCTTGGACCTTCAAACCATCTTGGAATAAATATGAAAAATTTTAAGTGCAAAAATGAGTACTGCATGATTTTAACATTTTGGAGACAATTAAAATCAATAAATATTTTCCAGTGACTTAAAAAAAATAAACAATAGGAATTGTCAATCTTGTGTATACTTCAGGACTTGAACTTGTAACAAATATATTCTGTTAGCATATAAAATGTTTTTACCTTATTTTGAAAGCATTAAATACGTAGGGTTGTCCAAAATATGTGAATTGTTTTTTAAAATTGACACCAATGCATCCATACTCCACTAAAAACAAACAAAATAATCAGACTGGTGTGCACTTATTAGGAAGCAAGTTTAAAAATTTGGAATTTTTTAAAGTGCTGAGATTTGGAAGAGGAATATCTTTAAGCATGCTAACCATATCTTATCATGAACATAACAAGAACTATTAAACTCAAGTTTAGAAAAAAAAATAGAGGTTCTATGAAAAGAAGATTAGTAACAAACATTTTCCATTGAAGAATTCAAGTAAAAACAAATAGCACCACAATGAATTGCACTAAGGTGCTAAAGGAGGTACCTTATTCCCTGCAGAGTGAACGCTCCTTCTGAAATGTATTGCAACATATAAATGCAATTGTTTAATGGTTACCATTTGGTTCATTCATCTACAGAAAATTGCATTCCTTCTAGTTCATTATATTGAACAAACATTCAAATTACTGAACTATATATACATAATGTTACATAGTTTACATTTTATGAAAACAAAGCTTGAAGGAATATTTATAAATGTCACCTTGAATATAAGATGACAAGTTTAAAAGGGCTTCATATCTCTTAAGACATTTAATTTATGTTAATGGTCCAGGAGTGTTTTAGATATAGATATAGATATAGATATATTTATATGCATATATATTTCAACAAGAAGTGTAAAAATTTTTAAAAACAAATCACAGCACTCATAGCTGCTTTACATACGAAGGTCTTAGGGTCATTAACGTGTCAAACTATTATGTTTATAATATGTATATTTTTTTAAAAGACTGAAAATGGCACATCAGGAAACTTGCTAAATTCTTATTAGAGGCCCATTTCATTATATCATATTACTGATGTGTCGATTCAATGTGTAATTCCCTTTTCTTTGCTGAAAGCATTTGTCTCTTCTATTTGGATTCACTTTTGGGGTCTTTGCATTCTCCTTCCTTGGTTAGATGGTATTATTTTCCATGTCAGTTAAAGATCAGGAAAACGGCTTGGGTCTTCCTTGTAGTCATCAGGTATAGTAAAGATGGAGCCATCAAACTCATCGTAGCGAAACTCCTGAAAAGTCACAGTGGCTGTGATCGTGGGAAACACGGGTATATCTACAGAGAGAACAATGAATGATAACATTGTAAAATCAAACATTAATCTATCTATTCATAGACTATAAAGTACTACTGGAGATGACCATACTCTTTAAAATGTAAAAAACCACTACTCAAGGACCAGAAAAATCCAAATGTATATTTAATACTGAGTGTGTATCACTTGGGCAAGGGTCTGGGTATTGACTGCTGAGGAAAGAAAGACATCGAGGCATCCAGAATTATTTAAAAAACTCAAGATCCTATTTCTTCCCAATCTTAAGAATATAATGCCAGATTCCACCAGTCTTTTTTCTTTTTCTTAGGGCAAAGGAACAGCCACTTTTGTATGTTTTGCATTCTGACATCTTTTCTTCACATTATAATATATATATTATTCTGACTCTTTGAAAAGAACTGATTTATTTTCATTCTTACTAGCCCAAGTTAAACACATCAATCCATTTTTGTTTTAATACACTGAAAACAATCCATCACTTAAATATGTGGTATAAAAACAATCTCATCAAAACTAGAGTAACACCATACCAACAGACCCCAATATTCTTCCAAATGAAATATATTTCTGGCTGTACTTTTTTATAAGAGAAATCTGGCATTTAACATGGGCAAATACATTAATCATTCTGATTAGTTTTGTTCCTAATATGAGTTACTGGAAACAGCATAAGTCATAAAACTTAGGTTCTGATTCCTATCAATAATTTTACTTATGAGCCTCAGGGAATTCATGTATGAAATAAACACTGAAAATCCCTTCTGAAATAAGTCTATAAAAGCTAACTCAAGTGTCTGTTGAGGATAAACACATACAGTAAATTAAGAATGACTGATATAAGGTAGTATTTTATTACAGAAAGCAACAGTCTCATGTAAAAAAGAAAATAAAATACATTAGACAAACACAAAAGTCAACATAAGAATTACAGTGTTTCCAGTTACTTCTAGAAAAAAAACATTCATTTGTGCCTACTATGTGCAGATGCTGTTCTAATGCAGGGGTCAGCAAACTAAGGCCTTCTGCCAGGACTGTTTTTAAAGAGCCCATCAACTAAGAAAAGATTTTAGATTTTTAAATGGTTGGGGGGAAAAAAAGAATAGTATTTCAAGAAGTGAAAATTACATGAAAGTCAAACTTTAGTGTCCATACGTAGTTTTATTGGAATACAACATGCCCGTTCATTTACTTGTTGTCTATGGCTGCTTTTGTTCTCCAAAAGGAGTTGAGTGGTGGTGACAGAAACCCTATAATGGCTCATAAAGCCTAAAATATTTATTATCTTTCAGAAAAAGTTTGCTGACTCCTGTTCTAGGCATTAGATATACATCAGTAAATAAGAAACGAGATTAATGCATTTACAGAGATTACACTGGTTGGGAGAGACAGAAAATAAGTAAAAAGTAATGGTGATAAGTATCTAGAGAAAAACAAAGCATGGCAGGGGAATAGGAAGTCTCATTGTTGGGGATAAGAGTTGTTGAATAGGGTCGTCAAAGGAAAACCTCAATGAAGTGACTTTTCAGCAAAAACCTGAGGTAAAAACAAATTGGAGGAAGAAAATTCCAAATGGAAGGAACAAGAAGTACAAAACTCCCAAAAGGAAAGTATCTTGTTTTTTCTTGGAGCAGCCAGGAGGTCACTGTGGCTGCAGCCGATTAGCAGATGAGGTCAAAGTGGAAATAGGCAGCCAGATCAGGTGGGGTTTAGACCAAGGAAAAGACTTTGGTTTTTACTCTCGATCAGACGAAAACCCAATGGAGGGCTGTGACCAAAGCAGTAATGTACCTTAAGTTTTGCCAGATGTAATGAGAATATAATATAGGGTGACAAAAATGACCTTCCCATAATTTTTTTATTCAGCATGTGTTTATTGAAAGCATGCTATAATGCAAAGAATGTGTGACAGTAAGGAAAGGGGAAGGGACAAAACATGAATATCCATGCATATAATTACTTAAAAACTTTACAAAAATGTAAGCAACTAGGAAATCTATTTTCCTTTAAAACATATTTCTCATTAAATGTTATAGAACAGCTCAATATTTCTAAAAGACAATAAAATTACACCTAAATTTTTCTCTTACCTAATTTTACAGGAAATCCTGGAGGAAGCTTCATCTGAACAAATTCTCTAAGCTTGTTAAAGTGCTTGAAGGGAGCTATTACTTCTAAAACATTCAATAATCTGAAAAATGGAAAAAGAAAAAGTGTTTTCATGTTGAAATTATTTCTTTGTGTCCTTATGTTGTTTTTTAACCATATGCCTCAAACTTACACAGTAGTTCTGACTTCCCCATAGTAAGGATGAGGAAATTAGACATCTTCTTCCTCTTAAATTTTTTATTATTCTTTTTACTTTCACAGTTTGTAATTTTTATTTGTGCATAATTGTTTGATTTTAGGTCCATATTTAAATGGTTCAAGGCTTACATCAGTCTTCTTCCTGAAGTCTATACATTTCTGAGTTCTTTTATTTAGAATCATTGGGTACCTGATTTTCTTTTTGGGTTTTTTTTTTCCTTTCTTTTTTTTTATTTGAGAATATTATGGGGGTACAAATGTTTTGGTGGGTGCCTGATTTTCACTGACAATCTATCATGTGTGTGAAGGGCTCTTAAATGCTTAATATTCTTGATTTCTATTTGCTAAAAGAGTGTTTCTTACCTTTATACTTAAAGGGAAATTTAGCTTACATAAAATTTCACATTATCTTTCCCTCTGAACTATTCCATAATCACTAGTTATTAAACTTCAACTTCTTTCATGTTTCAATTGGATGGATTTCATTTTCAAGTAGTAGTATTTTTCTTTCAAAAAAGACCTAAGACTGCTATATTTCTTGAATTCTTTTGTATCTGAGAATATCTTTAGTGGCCTTGATACACACATGACAGTTAGTCATACTATCAGATCACACTTTCTTTGCTTCAGAAATGTCAAGATGTATGAAAAAACTTAAGGCCAGGATGATTTTGCCCCTTTTCTGCCTGTATGTCTTTAGATTTCTTTACTAACAATTGAAGCCCAATAGTTTATTCCTTTTTTTTTTTTTTTTTTTTTTTCCTGGTAGAGACAGGTTCTTACTATGTTGCCCAGGCTGGTTGAACTGTGGGCTTCAAGCAATCCTCCTGCCTCGGCCGTGCAAAGTGCTGGGATTGCAGGTGTGAGCCACAGCTCCTGACTGAAGCCCAATAGTATAATCAGGATAATTTCTGTTATTAATCATTCTGTTTCAATTTTTCTTGGAACCTAATGTTATCTTACAGATTCAGTTCATTGCAAAGAAATTTTCTTCTATCATATTTTCAACACTATTTTGGTTACATTTTGGAGACTCTATTTAAATGGAACAGCCATTGCTGTTCTTACACTGAACCATCTTTGTCCTCCATATCTGTTTGTTTCTCCAATCTCTTTAATCGCTTTTTCTACTGCATTCACTATGAGCTGTCAAAATTTAATTTTTAGTCACATCTATTCTGTTCATTGTTGTTTCTAATGTACTTGTTTTATAATAGTGCTGTTTAGTGTTCAATTTATTTCCTTAGCTTTACAATCTCCTTTTCATTTCATTCTACTGCCTTATCATCTCATCTTAGAATGATCTAGTTTACTGATTTTTGTGGCAGGTTTTTTGTTTGTTTTTCTGTAGCATTAAGAAGGAATTTTCTTCTTGCCTTTTATTCTAGAATGAATTATTTGGCATTTACTGCTGTGTTCCTTATTTCATTTTTTTCAGGTGTAGTGATTGTAATTGCCACATTTTATAAATTCTAAGACACCATTTTTTCACGTAATAGCATATCTAAAATTGGGATAAATCCTAAAATTGATGGCATTTTAAAATTAGCCACAGTTTTCTTCTTTATTAGTAAGTAGAATATAAAATTGGTGCATCTTTGAGTCAACTGGGTCCTAGATATGATGAATTATAGCAGATTTGTACATGTGGCTGTCTCCCTTCCCACATTTTCTGAGATTTATCTCTCTCTGACCTAACTTGAGGGCTGTGTAGAACATTCTATCTGCTCTTCTAAATCCTGGGTATGGGGCAAGGTCAGGTAATATGCTACACGTATGGACTTTTTTGGAAAAACATGGGTCCTGCTCTCTTCTCCAACAATTTTTTTTTTAATGTATTAGGTCAGATTGGAAAGGGAAAGAACTAGTAAGAAAAGATAGTCTGAGACTTTAATTCATCCCCCGCTCCCCACTTTAATGAGGAGCTTAAAGCTACAGTTTTATCACAGTCAGCTCTAGCTGCTTATCTTCACTCCACCCATCTCTCCAAATTAAATTCTTTTTTTTTTTTTTTACCCCAACCTACTTCAGGGGCAACAAATTAGATTTCTTTTAAAAGGAACACCTGGTGAGTACAGATTTGAAAGGATATAATCAAGATGGTCACTGCAATATTATTTAACATGATGACAAACTACAAATAATCAAAATGTTTATCAGTAGAGGAATAATAAAATGATAGTATATCAATACTATAAATTACTAAGCAAAAAGAATATGATGGACAAAAATGTAATTACTGTATGAAATTTAAGATACACTCACTTTTAAAAGAAAAAAGGGAACTCAAAGAACAAAATAGGGATTATTCTACCATTTTTATTTTAAAAAAATGCAAAAACAAGATTAATCTAGACAAAAACATTATAGTCATTAACTATTAATGTTGTAAGAGAAAACTATCACTTTTTGTTTTATAAATTTCCATACTTTTAGACTTTTTAAAAATAAGCATGTATTCATATATTACTTTTATAGTTTATAAAAAACTACTCAAAAATTTATCTGGTTAAAATAATGAAAATTAACACTTTTGTGAACCAGAAAATTTCTAGAAGGGTACACATACTATCAAGGCAATGGCCCTTTGCTTTTACATTTCAAAGGCCTCAAATGCACCACTCACATGTAAATATTATTATAGTCTTTAGTGTTTAATAGCTTCTGTCATAAACATTTATAGTTAGTAACAAACTTACAACTCAATCCCTAAGGGAAATTCCTGGCTCATGGCTATTGTGGCTTTAAATGTTTTCTTACTCTCTTTGCACACCAATTCTCTACCCAGATGAGGAGCTCTAAAATGGAAAAAAAAAAAAGAAAATGTCAGAAAATTTTTCCCATAGGCTATCATCTTCCTAAGAAAAATCTGTTAATCTTCCAATGATATTCATATTTTAATTTTTCTTAACCTATAGAAATAAAATTATGCTAAAAGGGAATAATAGGAGTATAAGAAATGAGACGTGAATAACAAAAATATTTCAGAAAAAAATTATCAGACCTCAAGTAATTTCACATTGAATATAATTTTAACAATCACTATTTTTAGGAACAAAGAAAATCACTAGAAAAAAACAAACTTTAAAAGTATCCCTGTATATCTTTGAAGTCAGTTATTCAATTTAACCTCCTTTACTGTCTACTACAGTCTCAGCATTGATCAATAAAAAGTATTATGAAGAATAAAGCATTTTATATTAACTATTATCAAAAGACAAACTTAAAAAATTTTAGTTTAAAGATCTAACTGGCTTTTATTTGTAATTCTAGCATAGGGGAACAACATGTTCTATAAAATAGAATGAGTGTTCCAATGAGCTGAGCAGAAGAGGCTGGTTTTATGGACTGAAAAGGGATGAAGACAGCAGAAACAGGGAACAAAAAGCGATCTAGTCCTTTCAAAGCTGTTTTCCTTATAGCGTTAAAACAGAGAGAACTTCCTTACCGTGCTAACTCAAGTGGACTATAATGTTTTATTTTTTTGGAAAACTGATCCACTTCAAAGTTCAGTGCACTTAGCAGAAGTAACTAAATTCTGGATTGGTCTGGTTTGTCGGAGCCTAATAGGAGGCTAGTTCAAAACAATGGCCTCCCACAAATTTTGTTTAACACTGTAACATATTACAATAGAAACATTTTGGAGACATTATAAAAATATAATAAACCTTTCAATAAGAAAAACAAAATGATGACAACTTCCTCCTACACAGAAGAGGGCAAGTAATATTTTATTATCCACCAAAATGAAATAATGGTTGGCAAGAATAAACTTTAATTATTCATTCAAAATAAACACTTGTATTATTCATTCATTATTCTTTTAGTCAATAAGTATGTGCTGAGTACAAGCTATATGCTAGGTACTCCACTAAATGTTAGTAATAAATGTTAAGCAAAGGTCCTATGGAAGAATGGTGGGATGTAGTCTATTGTAGGCTAAAACAAACAAACAAACAAACAAAATGACAAGAGATGAGCTTGGAAAGGCAATGAGGAGACAAATAGTGAATGGCCTTACACACCATGCTAAAGAATCAGGATAATCATGAAATACAAAAGTTCACCATACAATGGGAAATCTCAAATATGCAACTGTATTGGGCAATTCCCTACATTGTATTTCCTTAGAAAAATGTCTCTTATAGTTTTTTTGGTGTGTGTAAACTGGCAGGAGGGATGTAGAAGGCGGCTCTATAACCTTATTCAAAGACTGTGCATAATTTGGGATACTCCACTCTCATCATGCTTGATCCATATTTTTAAAAGGTAAATTAAATATTCAGACAAAATTATACCAATAACTCTCTTTAATTATTACATCCAAATAGCCACATACTCAGTTTTTATAGCTTTTATTCTTTCTAAAAACTAAAGAATACATAAACCAAAGAAATCCCTTACTTTCCATTTTCAGCAGATATGTATTCTTCCCATGTAATAGTGTTCTGAGGAGGCGGGGTAAGGGACTGTCTTCGAACCGGCTGCCAAAAAATAAAAAAGGGGTTGGGGAGAGATAATGAAAGAAAAATGTTATATTTTTTAAAATATAAAATTAAAGCTTCCAGTGAACTATTTAAACTACCAGTCTACTTAATTTCTTAATTTACAATTCTTGAAGAGGTTCCTTCTAAGATAGTTCCATGGTGATTTAAGCTCTATTGGTAATATTTATTATCAATTTTTTTCTAAATTCCAATAAGACATGTATCAAAGTAGTAGTATCCATTCATTCAATGTTTCAATCATCTAAAATGTTCCTGGCATTATGCTAGATGCTGAATATGGGAGCTACAGAGAAGTATAAGAACTAATTCTGACTTCAAGGAACTTGTAATTCATTTGGAAAGAAAAAAAATATGGTTATGAACAGTTAACTAGAAATACAAAATAAAATATTTTTAAAGGCCAAATGAAATTGTAGAAAACGCAGATGTTCAGGAAAGATGATAACCTTCTATGGATAATAAACCAAAACTATGTGATTGGACCTCATATATAAATGAAGATAAAATAAAAAGTATTTTAAAA
Organism: Eulemur rufifrons; assembly: GCF_041146395.1. NCBI lineage: Eukaryota > Metazoa > Chordata > Mammalia > Primates > Lemuridae > Eulemur > Eulemur rufifrons. Next base: position 53,843,429 of record NC_090990.1, read on the forward strand.
ACGGAGAATTAAAGGTAAAAAAACACAAGTAGACTCATTTATTTGAAGTCGAGACAGAAGTTCAAAAGGGAGATCAACAATAGATGATGAAGATCACAAAGATCATATTTTAAAACTTCCACTGTGTCTTCGTTAAATATGAATTTATATCACTATAGGATCAACTGGCAATAAAGAACTAAACTAGGGAGTGAAAGTGGAAATTGAAAATTCCTAAGGAAAAAATAACAGGACCCACCATGGAACAAAATGGCAATAAAAAAGACTATCATAAATAACAAGAAAAATAATAACATCAGGGAGGGTCCCATTCAGAGGAGTATAGTTTTGGATATAATGAATGTGAGATATTAATAGGCAGTATATTAGAGCTGTTAAAATCAAGGATTTTTTTTTTTTTTTTTTTTTTTTGAGACAGGGTAACTCTGTCACCCAGGCTGGAGTAGTGGCATGATCATAGCTCACCACAGCCTGGAACTCCTGGGCTCAAGCATATCCTCTCATTTCAGCCTCCCAAGTAGCTGGGATCACAAGCACATGCCACTATGCCTAGCTAAATTTTTTAAAACATTTTTTATAGAGAAGGGGTCTTGCGAGGAGGGGATGGGTGTATACCTATATGAGTGCAATGCGCACTGTCTGGGGAATGGACAAGCCTGGAGCTCTGACTTGGGGGATAGGCAGTACATGGGCAATGTATGTAACCTGAACTTTTGTACCCCCATAATAAGCTGAAATAAAACAAACAAACAAACAAACAAACAAAAAAAACATTTTTTGTAGAGAAGGGGTCTTGCTATGCTGCCCAGGCTGTTCTTAAACTTCTGGCCTCAAAGGATCCTCCCACCTCAGCTTCCCAAAGTGGTGGGATTACTGACTTGAGCCATCACACCAAGCGAAAATCAATGATTTTTAAGACACAAAACTGAGTTAGGATCCCAGCTCTAGTGAATTTGGGCAAGTTACTTTCTATTATGTCAATTTAACTCACTTGAAAAATGAGTATATAGCCTACCGTATTCTCATAGTTAAAAATTAAAGCAGATAACATATGTAAAGAGCTTAATGCCAGGCACAGAATAAAAGATTCAGTAAGTAATTATTATATATTGGGAAGTTCCTAGAGGGTAATTATAGAAAGAAAAGGAATTCTCTGACAAGATGAGAAATAAGTAAGAAAATGGAGGGCTGATAACTGACTCCTAAAAAATAGTTAGGACAAAAGGAGAAATAAAGGATCCAGATAAATAAAAGAAAAATGAGAGCACCAAAGTATTAAAATAAACCAGAATGTCAACTGAAAATACCTCTCAGATATAAAAATTATTTTTGAGCTGAAGGCAATTAACAAGCAGCAAAACGAGAGGAAAAACTTTCTCTATCCTCCTCTCCCTTTTCTGCCTAAAGATAGGATATAAATTCTCCTTCACTAGAGACAATTCTAGACTCTTACTAGCCCTGAGATAGCACCAGAGGAATCTGCAAGCAAAGCTTACTCCATTAGTTTCCTCCCATATATTTACCTTCCCACAGTTTCCTACCCTTGGAAACCTAAAACCACTTTCCCTTGCCCTGTCATTTCTTTACAAATTTATTGTTCTTTGTGTGAAGATGCTATATAAATGGAGTTCTAAGCCACTGTTTTGAGTTACTTTTCATTGACGTTTCTCCCATGAAGTATCTGCTGCATGCATTAATAAATTTGTTTGCTTTTCTCTTATTACTCTGTCTTTTGTTACAAGGGGCCATCCCAACTAAGAACTAAGTTTGGCAGAGGTAAAGTTGAGCCTCCCCTACAGAATCATGAAGGCCAAAAGACTGTTTCAATATCATACTACAGAGACATTAAAGAGAAAGAAGCCTGAAAAAAACGCCTTAGATTTTGTTGGTTAGAAATCACTGATGATCTTTGAGTAGCAGTAGAAGGATGTGGGAATGAAGGAAACTAATAGTTTTGGAGTATCAGGCGATAGGATGGACACGATTCTTTTTCTTGAGAAGCTTACAAAGAAACATACAAAAAATAGATAATTACAATTCAGGGTAATGGGAGTTACGATAGAAGACCTAGAGGATGACATAAATGCACACATAAGGGGTTTCTGATTCAGAATGGGGTAGCCAGAAGATGTGGACTAATGAGCTGAGGAGTCTAAAAGAAAGTGAACGGAATAACCAGCTGCAGGAAACTAGAGAAAACACAATGGTGAGAAAAAACATGATATACCGAGAAATTGCAGCTGTAGTGTGTCTAGTTGTATGAATAGCATACATGAAATTTTAGTAATAAGAGACAAGGGTAAGTGGCCAGACACCGAAGAGAAAGAGTAGTTTGAAAGGGTTTTGTTATGAAGTAGATTGTGCTTTACTCAGGAAGCAATGGACAGTCAAGTATTTTGTACAATATAATCTAGTAGTTAAAACAGAAATTTTGGAGCCAGAGTGATCAAATCCTGGATTTGCCAATTACTAGCTGACTTTGGATAAATTATTCAATCTATTTTGCCTCAGTTCAGTCAACTATATAACCTCACACATGGTTATTGTGAGGATAAAAATGGGTTGTTAAATGTACAGTGCTTAAACAGTACTCTACATATTTTAGTTATTGAGCATAGGCATTACCTATTTCAGGGCGATCATTCTGGTAGCAGTGTATAAATTAGGAAATTACCTCAGTAATCCAAATGAGATGATAACGGCATGCTATTTGGAAACGGATGGAGATAAATAGATTTAAGAGATCTTTAGGACTTTGTGATTGATCAGATACAGAAGTAAGAGGAAAGCCAAGAAGTCTAAGGAAAAATTTCAGGTTGCTGGCATGAGGAGATAATGGTGCCACTATCCAAGACAGAGAAAATAGGAACAAGAAAAAGGAATAAAAATTTTTGATCAGATTTACACATACTAAATTTTAGATACCTATGTTTACCCAAGTGAAGACAGGCAAAAACACTATATAGACGTGATGTGGAGAAAGGTCAGAGTTGAAGGTATGTATGTGGGTGACAGTTACTAATGTTTACATGGTAACTGAAGTTCCAAGTTTATATCCACTGATGAGATGCCAGAGATTTCTAGTTGTCTCCCCAATATTTATTCTCTCATTCTTCTTTGTAAAAGAACCTTCCTTCCAAATTTATGGCTGAACACATGACTTCTCAGAATAAGTATTTCTTTTCTAGCCATCCTTGCAGCTAGTTGTTACCATGTGACTAAATTCTAACCAATGAGATGTAAGCACAGCGATGTGTGTAACTTTTGAATGGATCCTCAAACACAACAGGCATGCCTTCTTCCTAATTACCATTCCTGCTGGCTGGAATATGAAACTCACAATAAATCATCTTATACCATGTGGATGAGGACCACATCCTAAGAATAGCAGAGAATTAAGACCCAAAAAAGGGCTAGGTCTGAGATTAATCCACAGAGCAGAAAAACCACACAAACTCAGATATTTACATGAGAGAAAAATAAACTACTATCTTGGTTAAGTCACCATTATTTTGAAATTTCTTTTCCTTTTTTAGAGATAGGGTCTTGCTTGGTCACTCAGGCTAGAGTACAGTGGTATTATCATAGCTCACTGCAGTCTTGAACTCCTGCACTCAAATGATCTTCCTACCTCAGCCTCCCGACTAGCTAGGACTACAGGCTGAGGCACCAGGCCCAGCTAATTTTTAAAAATTTTGTTTTTACAGAGACAAGGTTTCGCTACGTTGCCCAAGCTTGTCCCAAACTCCTGGCCTCATGCAATCCTTCAGCCTCTGCCTCCCAAAGTCCTGGGATTACAGGCTTCAGCAACCACGCTAGGCCTGGAATTTTTTATAAGCAGCCAAATTTATATCATAACCAATACTAAGTTTAATAAATACAGTGAGATATTATACATAATACTATGTTAAACAGCAATGGCCTATCAGCAGAATGACAAACAGGTTTAAAATCTAATTAGTGACCCTCATAAAGGCTATGGTAAAACATTAGATAAAATAGTATATAATGATATACTAGAAAGCAGAGAGACACATGTTAACAGAACCTGTAATTTTAGGGAAAACAGCTGGAAAAATTAAAGGTTGCTGCTCCAACCCAGAGCCACAGCAAAGACTAATCCCCTCTCCACCCAAATCTCTATTAATATATATGATTTATATTTATATATATATATGTTTTGCATTTTCATAATTAAGACACGTTTGCCACATGATTAGATACTATGGCATGTCACATCATTATATTTTTCTGGGAATAAACTTCTCTAAATAAATTTCTACTGTTTCCAATACAATTCTTTTTAAATGGTATATTATACGTCTCCCATCTTAGTAAAGAGACTATAATGAATATAATTTAACCTTTTATTGAACACTTTACCTCATCATTATGAATATCAATTATTATATTCTAATAATATCTTTTCTAGTTTATGTTTATTCTAATTGGTCCTTTATTACATACTTGACACTTCCAGCTGAATCCTTTAGTGCCCCTCCTATACTGACGCCATAGCTATCTAACCAACAGGAAGACATGAGGTTACCACAGGATACCTGACAGCTTTCTCATGTTATTCTGCCAAGTCAATCAGCTCTGTAACTAAAATGCCTTGTTCAACCCTTTTCCTCACAATTAAATGCAAAAACTCTGATGACTGCTTTTCTTGAAGTTTATAGGAAATACTTTATTTCTAGGTTTGCTGTTATCCTTTTTTTTTTTTTTTTTTTTTTTTGAGACAGGGTTTCCCTCTGTCACCAGGGCTAGAGTGCAGTGGCATCATTATAGCTCAGTACAACCTCAAGCTCCTCGGCTCAGGCAATCCTACTGCCTCAGACGCCCAAGTAGCTGGGACTACGGGCACACGCCACCATGCCTAGCTAATTTTTGTATTTTTTGTAGAGATGGCATCTCACTCTTGCTCAGGCTGGTCTTTAACTCCTGACCTCAAGCTATCCTCCTACCTTGGCCGCCCAGAGTGCTAGGATTACAGGCCTGAGCCACTGAGCCTAGACAGTTTGCAATTATTCTAATATTTCTTATGGTAAAAGTTTCTGGAAGTTTAAGATATTCATGTATTTTATATCTATTCATTCCTATTTAGATTTTATATATATATATAAAATTCATAATCACTAACAGGGCTTAAGTCAATATTCTGAACATATGGTTGGCACAATAAATGCTTTTATCAGTGACTCTAAGTTACAAATGGAGCAATGTTCCCTCCTCCAACAATAACTGGTTAGAACAAGGAGGGCGGAAAAGTACTAACAATACAGGAGCAAGTATCCATGACTTGGAGAATTTCTGAGCACTCAAATTTTGCTATAAAAAAGGTCAGAAATATATACTAAATACTAGAACGACATCTAAAAAGGAAGAAAAAAGGAGAGAAGGCACAGCAAAAGCATTCAAATGGCAAATAATTCCTCCTAAATGCTACCTATAAGCCATTTCTTACAGAAATTAAAAGAAATATTTGGTTGGAAATAAAAAAAACAAGAAGCCAAAAAGCTATTCATTTACAATAAAGAATATAAATTCATTCTGAAAAGGACTAAGATTTATTTTTAAGAACTGAACTTCTATTAAAACATGGCTTTAATTTTTTTTAATTGACAAATAGTAATTGTACATATTCATGGATTATATAGTGACGTTTTGATACAAATAATGTGTGGTGATCACGGTAATCAGCGTATCAATCATCTCAAACATTTATCATTTCTTTGTGTTAGGAACATTCAATATCTTCCTTCTAGCTATTCGAAACTATCTATTATTGTTATGGTCATCCTACACTGGTGTTGGAACACTAAAACTTATTCCTCCTATCTAGCTGTAATTTGGTTTTTTTTTTTTTTTTTTTTGAGACAGCACTCTGTTGCCCAGGCTAGAGTGTCGGGGTGTCAGCCCAGCTCACAGCAACCTCCTTCCTCAGCCTCCTGAGTAGCTGCGACTACAGGCGTGCGCCACCACGCCCGGCTATATTTTTTTTTTTCTATTTTTAGTTGTCTAGCCAATTTCTTGCTATTTTTAGTAGAGACAGGGTCTCGCTTTTGCTGAGGCTGGTCTTGAACTCCTGACCTCAAGTAATCCTCCTGTCTTGGCCTCCCAGAGTGCTAGGATTACAGGTGAGCCACCACACCCTGCCTGTAATTTTGTATCTTTAACAAATCTCTCCCAATCCTTACAACATGGCTTTAAAATGTAGTATTGTCATGTCTTTTGAAAAGAATAAGAAATCATATATATTTTCTAGGTTCTTAAAACTTTCAATAATGTTCCAAAGCCAAAAATATATATTTTACTACTATGTGTCCTATTGATTTTTATAAGATTTAGCAATAGCATCTTTTCAGGATTATTTCTTAAGGTTTTCCCCACTCTTTCCCAAATTCAACTTCCCAATATTTTTAAAAAATTCCTAAAACAAGTTAAAACATTTGGATATAAAGAAAAAAAAGACTATAACAAAGACAGACTGGGAAATAAAATACTTAAGAGGAGGAACAGGCTTGTGGTCAGGTTCCCCAAAATGAAAGGCCATCTTTAGTACTCTAGCTTTATGACTTTAGAGAAATTAACTTCTTTAAACATCGATTTCCTTTCTATACAATGGGACAATGGCACTCATCTCTTCAGGTCACTGTAATAATGAAGTAAGGAAAGTACTTGACAAAAAGTACATGCTAACAACTCCAATGTTTTTAAGCCAATGTAAATAATAAAGAAAAACTTGTTGAAGTGAATATAAATTCAGTTTTTAACCTGTAGAAGCTGAATTTGAGTTTATGGACTCAACTCAGATTAGGCCACTAGAGAATCCTTCACTATTCTCCAGTAAAATACAATGCTTTGTACATAACTGTCACTAACTAAATACATATATCTGAGTAACTAACCTACATTTCACCCTGACTTGTAAGTTAATATATGTCTATTTTCACACCTGATTCACTTTCATATTGCCAGCTGTGACCTAGAAGCCATTAATTTTCCATTTGGTTTGTAATGTCTTTGAAAACTGTTAAGATTTTAAATCTAATTCACCATTAAAATGGCAATGTCTCTTAAATTTGATAGATCCCTCCTTATTGACCCCCTATTGTTTAACTTTACAAGTTAAACTTACATATACCTTTCCTAAAAAGCTTCTTATGTAGGTTTAAAAGAACTGTACTCCTAAAATTATCAACAAAATACATACAAATATTTCTTTTCTCCTTTAATGCCCACTGTTGAATATATATAAACTGATATCATCAGTTCCATGCTGCTTTCCTTGTGTTAAATTCTGTGTCTAAGAGAAAAAAAACAATACAAAGCTATTGGTATCTTTTTTATAATTAGACTTATCAATTCTATTTTGTTGTTCTTGTATCCTATACCTTACCTGATTCAACCAAATCACATATATTGATGAATATCTGATAGAATTACTATTTTCTTTAAATTTCTTCTAAAGATTTATAATTGAGCTCCAAAAAAGATTCTCAAATGTAATTCTTCAATTCTTCTCTAACAATATATGAGACATATTTTCTTTAATCTAAAACAATTAAAAATATAATCTTAAAAAGATTACAAAGCTGACAACATAATCACAGCTCTCAGTAATTCTTAATAAATTACTTAGGTTAAAAAATAATATAATGATTTTTTAAAAATTAACACTACTATAAAAAAGTCTTTTCTAACATCAGAAAAATGGCATGCGCATCTGTTCTTACCATTTTATTCATTATTATGCTGGTGTTACCTTCCAGGTTAGTAATAAGAAAAACAAATAAAAGGAATAGGGATTGGCAAGAAAAAAGCAAAACTATCTTTATTACCTGATGTGAACATGTGTAGAAAATCCTAAGAAAGCCACAAAAGACTATAGAACTAATATATAAATGTAGCAATGTAAAAAAATTATATGTATTTCTAAATACCACGAATAAACAACTGGAAAATGAAATTTAAAAAGAATATCTTTTATGGCAACATCAAAAAATATGAACAATTTAGAGATAAATTTAATAAAATATGTGAAACACTTTTATACTGGAAACTAAGAAATATTTCAGAGAGAAATTACAGCAAACTTAAATAAATGGATAGATATACCATGTTCATCAAACAGAATATTCAATATTGTTAAGATATCAATTCTCCCCAATTTTATCTATAGATTCAATACCATCTCAAAAATCCCAGCAGGTAATACAATAGAGAAGGGACAGCCTTTTCCAAAAATGATGTTGGAGCAACTGGGCATCCAAAGCAAAAACATAAACCTTGACTTAAATCTTATACCATCTACAAAATTAATTCAAAATGTTTCATGTCCTTAAATGTAAAATACAAAACCATAAAACTTTCAGAAAAAACACAGGAGAAACTCTTAGGAACCTGGAGCTAGGCAGAGTTCTTAGACTCGGCATGAGACATAAAACAAAAATTGATAAATTGGATCTCATCAAAATTATAAACTTTTCCTCTCTGAAGGACTCATTTAAGAAGATGAAAAGATAAGCCTCAGGGTGGGAGGAAATATCTGCAAAACACATGTCTGATAAAGAACTAGCATCCAGAATATAAAAAGATCTTTGAAAACTCAACAGTAAAAAAAATAAACAACCCAATTACAAAAAGGACAAAAGACATGAAGAGACAGGTAACTGAAGAGGATGTATAGATGGCAAATAAGCACATGAAAAGGTCAATATTCGACATTATTAGCCATTATGAAAATGCAATTAGGCTCATAATGAGATAACATTATACACTATCAGAATGGGTAAAATAGAAAACAATGACAATACCAAAAGCTGGCAAGTATGCAGAAAAACAGTATCATTCATACACTGCTGGTGGGAATATAAAATGGCAAAACATTTTGGCAGTCTCTTGTAAGACTAAACATTAAACTACCATATAACACAGCTATCGTACCCTTGGGCATTTATCCCAGAGAAATGAAGACTTATGTTATGTTCACGCAAAAACTCATCCATGAATGTTATTGCAGCTTAATTCGTAATTCCCCCAAACTGGAAACAACCCAGATGTTCTTCAACAGATGAATGGTTAAACAAACTGTGGTATATTAATATCATGGAATACTACTCAGCAATAAAAGAAACAAACTATTGATACATACAATTTAGATGAATCTCCAGGAAATTATGCTAAGTGGGGGAAAAAAGCCAATTTCAAAGGATTACATATTATATAATTCCATTGTTCCAATGGACGAAGACATTAGTAGTTGCCAGGGGTAAGGGTCAGAGAGGGGGTAGGGGGACAGCAGATATACCTATAAAAGAGGAACATAAGGGATCCTGTGGTGATAGAAATATTCTATCATCTATCATCTATAGTCTTGACTATAAATGTCAATATCCTGGTTGTGATATTGTACTATACTCTGGCAAGATGTATCCATTGGGAGAAACTGAGTGAGGTATACATAGAATCTCTTTTTACTATTTTTTACAACTGTATGTGAATTTACAATTATTTAAAAATACAAAGTTTAATTAAAAAAAATACAAGCAGGCTTTTATGTAGAAACTGTTTTATCTATAGATTCAACACCATCCTAATCAAAATCCCACCAAGTTTTTTATTCTTTATAGAAATTGACAAATTGAATTTAAATATTCATTAAGAACTATAAAGTTCACATGAGAACTACTTTAATTTCTCATTAGAAGTTGAAAGCTTAATTATTTAATTTAATTCATATTAGTTTGTTCTATTATATAGCTATCTGGTATTAAACTCATTTAACTTCAATTTGCAAAACTACAGCTGATAAAGATGCTATTTAAAAACCCCTTTTAACTAGGTTGAAATATCTACCCTTAAGGTGTTTATTATAAATAAGTTTAAATATGCATAAATCAGAGACAACTGGCAAATGGTCTATGAAATGCTATTTTATAAAGTCTTATTTCCATGTACTCATTCCAAAATTCTGCTGTCAAAATTAAAGAAAGGTAGCAATAACTACCACAAAAAAATAATTTTTTAAAAAGAACTCTAAAAAAATTTAAGGCATAATATAAGTACAAAGACATTGTCTTTTTGTCTGGTCAACAATCGGAAAAGAAAAGCCTTGTTAAAGACTGAGCTCAGCGTTCCCTCTATCAATTCATCTCCATTTCTATTTCCTGAGCACATCATGTCCTATTTCTCCTACTGACCAAGGATCAGTAAACATCAAGAGGCTTCTGGAAAATGAAGTCTAGTGAGGCCTATCCCAAGGTCAGAAGAAAAATGAGGAGCACAAATGGGATGTGGCCGCAAAGCGATAGGATCACACTAAACTGGCATGATCACAATTTTAACTTAAATACTTTACACAGTGTACTCAAATAAACTATGATGATTCATTCAATACGTGAAATTTCTAAGCATTAAAATATTTTCCTGGCACACATAGTATTACCATGAATTAGCTGGAACCTGGCATACTACTCTGGAAAGTTTGACTATCACTAAAACACAGGATCTGGCACAGTACCCTAGGGGAGGGACTAAACATTCAAGGAATTCAAGCCTCCTTATAGTAGCTTTTAATCATTACACTACAATCTGGTACTCACACATATACTTGTTTATACAACACGTACACCCCTGAAACTGTTGTTTCATAAAGTAGAAATGACCCTTATTATGTGTGATGTGCTCTGGATTTTTGCTATCATTTTAAATTGGGTACTAATTTTTTAAAAAGGTGGTCGTGGCCCACTAAATTAATTTCATTATCTACTAAGGGATCCCTATACTGCAGTTTGAAAAACAGTGTTATACAAATGTAGTAAAATGTTAACATTTAGGGAATCTTGATGAAGGATATCAAGGAATTCTTTGTACTATTCTAGTACTTTTCAGTAAATCTAAAATTATCAAAATAAAAAATAAATTTAAGAACACATCTGATTCACCTTATAAGGGAATAAGATTATAGGAGCAATTACCATGTCTCATATATCTTTATATTTCCTAATTTCCCTCCCCTTTCCTTACTGTCACACAATTTTTTACATATAGCATGCTTTCAATAAATACATGCTGAATAAAAAATTTATGGGAAGGTATCAGCCAGAAATGACATTCATAAAGTAGGTGCAGATCTTTAGTTGGGCCTTCAAAGCAGTGAGATTTTGATTGGGGAAGCAGGAAGAATATATGTAAAGGGACATGGATTAAAAACTAATACTGGGTTTCATGTTTATAAAATGACTTTATTATTAATGAAGATTCAAAGACCAAATACAAATTTAGAAAAAATACCTAAGGCCATTTTTTTCTTTTTCTTCTTCATAATAATGACATCAAGAAAATACTCACAGAAAAATAAGAGGTAATACCCAGTAAACAAAACCTGTGAGTATATTTATATAAACTTACTGAATGCCACCAAGAATGAAGTCTATCTCCTCTCTCTTTAGAAAGCTACAAATTAGAAGTAAAATTTATACCTCAAAATTCTGTTCCATTATGTTTCCACCTTTACTCAAACTCTCCATGATGGCTTTATTTCGAAGAATATCCTCTTCACTGAGATGTTCTCTTCTTTTTCTTGATTCTAAAACAAGTCCATTCACCAGATAAAAGTCTGCCAAAAAGTTTCCTACTCTTTCCTAAAACAAAATAAAATATTTCAAAATAATCAAACTTAAAGTAAGATTTTTGAGATTAAAAGAAAGTTTCAAGGTAATGTATTTTTCCATAACATGTAACATGTAGGTGAAAATAAATACTACTTTGGTATTTAAAATTATAAAATCATTTTATACATTCTATTAAGTTAAAAATACATAAAATTATACATTTCAAATTAGGAAAGAAAAACTTAAAACACACAAAGATGTATGGTATTTAATCTGCAAATAAGTTAAATTGTAAATAAAAATACAATATAGTATTCCTTTAGATTCTACTCCCAATCAGCACAAAGCTATCTGAAAACTTCATTACGCTGACAGTCAAATATCATGAGTAACAAGGAGGGGTCAGAGATAACACTGTTCCCATTTTATAAACAGAAAAAAAGGTGAAATAAAAAGAAATAAATAGTTCAAGTCACAGAGGAATCTCTAGCACAACTAGAATTAATGATCTGTTCAAATTCTCTATTCTCTAACAAGAGCAAACATCAAGTTATAGCTGCTTGCTGCTTTCAACAAAGAAGAGAGAACAAGAGAGTAGCTTTGTTCACCAACACAATTAAGTGTTTCAGGGAAACTTAAGTGGTATAAGGGACATCAAGAAGAGAGTCATGGCCCGGCGTGGTGGCTCACGCCTGTAATCCTAGCACTCTGGGAGGCCGAGGCGGGTGGATCGCTCAAGGTCAGGAGTTCGAGACCAGCCTGAGCAAGAGCGAGACCCCCCCGTCTCTACTAAAAATAGAAAGAAATTATCTGGCCAACTAAAATATATATAGAAAAAATTAGCCGGGTATGGTGGCACATGCCTGTAGTCCCAGCTACTCGGGAGGCTGAGGCAGTAGGATTGCTTGAGCCAAGGAGTTTGAGGTTGCTGTGAGCTAGGCTGACGCCATGGCACTCACTCTAGCCAGGGCAACAAAGCGACACTGTCTCAAAAAAAAAAAAAAAAAAAAGAAGAGAGTCATTACTCTCCTTCAGTGAAGTCCTCCTATTCCTTCAACATTAATCTTTACCTTTTTCAGACCCACAGGTAGTCAGAGTTTAAAATACCGTACTTAAAAAAAAAAATCAATAACTTACTGAAAACAAGCTTCCCCTACTACCTGTATGCAAATCACTTGGTCTCCACCTTGCTGCTGTTTTCTGGCATTCCAATACTACGTGTTTAGAGTTGTTTCCAGATCCACTTTGCTTTCAGTGGCCTCCTTAGAAAGCAAAGCATTCTGCACCTGTTTCTACCTACAAAATGGGAACTGTAAGTATTACTGACTCCCTCCTTACTTGTCAAAGATTTAAGATCACCTAGATGCTGTTCAAGAGCTTTGAGATGCTTAGCAGTAGCACTAGATGAATAGCAGTTTCAATTTTCATCTTCTTTTGAAGTGATCCATCTAATGCTGTCCAGAGAACAAAGTACAGATAAGACTTTAAAGCCAACAAATGGACTGCAATGTAGGATCTCACAACTGGGAATCCTATAAATACCATTTGTTGCCAGATAGGCTTAGAGAGGAAAATTAGTAAGCCTAGATCTCATAGTCTGAACTTATCTGTGGTTGGGAAATACTCAGGTGGTAATCATTAATTTTTGAAACCTTACAATGAAAAGTCATTTATTAAATGTAAATTATATCAATAAAAATTTTAAGTGTATATTCCCCATTATCCAGTCATTCAATTTCTTGTTCCCTATAATAGAAAATGCAAAGGATGAAAAACACTAAATCATACATAATGGCAGAAAACTGAACATAAATGTGTCTCTGCATCTAAATGTCCAAAAATAGGACTAGATAAATAAGTTACAGTCTATCCATCGTAATGAATATCATGCTGTTGCTAAAAAGAATGAAGTAGCACAGTATGTGCTGATAAGAGAAGGCTTCTAAGACATACTAGAGAGTGAAAAAAGCCAACAGATACAACATGACACTTTGTAAAAAATAAACGTCATCAATATATTACTATGAATACATATCTAGGTATGGAAAGCATAACAAAGTTCTGGAGGATACAAACTGGTAACCTTCTGCAAGGAGCTCTGGAATTGTGGGCAGTGGTCACGTGGAACTTTTTAGTTTTATGTGTAAAGTTGTATGATGGTTAATTTTATGTGTTAACTTGTCTAGGCTATGGTGCCCAGGTGTTTGGTCAAAGAACAATCTAAATGTTGCTGTGAAGGTATTTTTCAGATATAATTTACATTTAATTAGTGGAATTGAGTAAAACAGATTACCCTCCATGATGTGAGTGGGCCTCATCCAATTGGTTGAAGGCCTTAAGAGCAAAGATGGAGGTTTCTAGAAGAAAAAGCAATTCTGTCTCAAAACTGCAATATACAAACACTGCCTGAGTTTCCAGACTGTAGATTTCTGACTCAAGACCACAACATCAACACTGCTTTGAATTTCCAGCCTCATGGACTGCTCTGCAGATTTCAGATTTGCCAGCCCCTACAATCACATAAGCCATTCCTTAAAATAAATCAATTTTGCCCTCCTCCTCTCCTATCTCCTTTACACTTTCCCTCCCCTTCTCCCTCCTCTCCAAGTCTTTTGTTTCTCAGAGAACCCTGACTAATACAGGCTATTTTTTTTATTGCTCCAATGATAATATATTCATTTCTACTATGTGTAATAAAAATAATTTTTCATAGCAGTAAATCTTGACTGTTACCTGATATGGTTATTCTTGAATTTAAAATTTTATAAAAATGCTTCATCCTACATACTATTCAAAAAATTTTAATATATTTTTGAATAGTCTAATCTAACCTTTTTCTGACAGATACAATGGGAATTACAGAAATAATTTATAATACAGTAATGGGAAAACTTCCACTGAGATTTACTGTAATGACAGTATTGTAGAAATGTAAGCTTATTTAATTTTAGTCATATACATAGAATTCTGAGAAACAGATACTGAGAGAGTAAATGATGTGGAAGTACAAAAGTAGGGGAGAATGAATTCAAGTGTATTCTTCTTTGCAGCCTTTTTATGGAATAAAGCATTAGAAATATAATGGAATCATGTGAAAACATTTTTCCCTGTACAATAACACGGCAGCTAGCAACAAGAATCCTTCCCAACATAGAATTCAAACAAGCTCAGCTTTCTTTCCTGGCTTCTCCAAGAATACATTCTGATTCTATAACCAACCATTATAATCTCCTATCTGGATTCAAGGAAGAGAGAATAAACTACTTGGAGACAATCAGTAAGATACTTCTTCCTGAATTTTCATCACATTATTTTGGCAACATTAAATACCAAACAATTTTTAAAGTTTAAGAATCTAGATTTGCACATACTGTTTTATCTTCCCGAAAAAGCCATCCTGTTTGGGCACGTGTGAAAGAAATTGACTTGGTTGATAAAGTTGCAGAGTAAATATCACTGCTCATTAAAATGTCAACTTCTTCTTCAGTTTCCATCTCTGATTCCTGGGGTGGAGGCAAAAAAAATATAAGAATCTAGGTTTTTCAGAGATTATTAGTGCTACATATGAAAATACCAACAATTACAATGTTACAGAATTCAAAGACAAAAATGACAGTTTCTAAATAACATGAAATGTAACTTATTCTAGAAGTTATATGTTTAAATCACATATCTACTATCTTCTCTAACAAGTTAGAATTATGACTAATTATGAACCTATAAAAGCAGAACACATGAATTACAGTACTCTTACATCATTAGAGATATGATAATGGAAACAGTACTACATTACCCATTACAGAACCATATAGCCTGCAGAGCAATTTAAAAGAACTACTTTAAGAGTAGATAGACCTGAGACAAATGTCCATACGAAGTGTTTTCTTCTTTAAATATAGATGAATCTTACTTTAATTCTTTTTAATCCAAAGACCCACCACTGTCATTTGAGCCTTTCTTTTCCTATTAGTTCTATCTAAGTGGAAGGAAAGAAGAAAAAGGAAAGAAAAGGAGGGAGGGAAAGAGGAACGGAGGGAAGCAAACAGAGAGGGAAGGAAAGAAAGTGGAAAAGGATCTTTTCTATATTCATTATAAAAAGAAAGGAATCCATAAATATCAACCCAGGATCTCTAAACTTAATAATTAGGTACATTTCAGGTTTTATCGTCTACATATTCCTTAGTGGTGGCATATAATAATTGAGCAATACTTATTTTTAAATGAGAAAAAAGGAATGATTTGTGCTTGTTGGAGGGACAGAAGACTAAGTGATCAAGTACAGAAGAGTAAGTGGGCAGGTAAAAGATAAAGTTCTATTCCATAATAGGCCAAGAGAGATATTCTAACTAATATTTGGAACCCTGTAAGGGAGAAAAATAGGTAGAACCTAGAGAGCTGTCTGGAGAATGACAACTGTCCCTAGGGCTCTATTCTCCGTATCTCCTTATTTCTAGTTTCCCCAGAGGCCCATTTTCTATTCTTCACCACCTAACTTTCCCCTACATATAGTCCCACTCTGAATCTTTGAGTCTACAAAAAAACAACAGCAATGGCTTGGGACTGGGACAGTACCATTTCCTCTACCCTTACAAATCAGGGATCCAAAATCTTGATGTTACTGCTAAGGCTATAATAGGTAAAAATGTATTTCTGGTGATCCAAAACTAATTCTGAACATAATTTTCTAAAGAACAACATTGGCTGGAACAGTTTGAATAGAATTGTTAAACCATTATACTTCAAATACATTATGAATCAACTTGAGTTTTATATATTAGCTTGGGAACTGAACATTATATATCACATTGTCTACGAAGAAATTTGCCTTAAGTTTCAAATACCCTATTTTCAAATAAACTTTTTAAACAGAATTCTTCTATAAATCTGAGACTATCTCCTAACCATATAATTGAAAAAGACCTGCTGTTAATTACTTTCCTTCAAAAAACATTTAATGAACAGTTATTGCTTATATATGTACAACAGGATAAACAACAAGTATTCCCTCCCTAAGGATTACTGCTCAAAATCTACCTTTCCTATATCTTAGGCATTAAAAAATACACACATACATATACACAACTACCCTTAACACAAGTCCTTTGGTGATCTCATAAATACTATAACATCAGCTAATACTTGTACACTACTAGCCTTTAATCTCTGGCTTCTCTTTCAGTGCCATATTTCTAACTCATCTATTGCCTAGTTGGCTATCCTGTTGTCATTTAATATGTAAGAAGTCCAATTATTTAATAAATATCTGAGAGTCTAATACAGGAGTCAGCAGACTATAATTAGCAAGCCAAATCCAGCTTGCCACCTGTTTTTATCAATAAAATTGTATTGGCATATAGCCATGCTAATTTATTTACATATTGTCTATGGCTGTTTTTATCCTAAAAACAGCATAGTTGAGTAGTTCTGAAAGAGATCATGTGGTCCACAAATATATTTAAATATCTAAAGTACTTATGAGCTCTCCCTTTACATTAAGAAAGAATTTGCCAATCTATGGCCTAGAATATACTGATGCTGTATTAGGTACCAAAGAATACAGCTAAAAGAACTCCATGCAAGCTGGGCCTGGTGGCTCACGCCTGTAATCCTAGCTACTCCAGAGGCAGAGGTGGGAGGATCACTTGAGACTAGGAGTTCAAGACCAGCCTGGGCAAAACGGCAAAATTTCATTTCTAAAAAAAAAATTTTTTTTTAATTAGCCAGGTGCAGGGGCATGTGCCTGTAGTCCAAGTTACTTAGGAGGCTACAGTGGGAGGACTGTTTCAGTCCAATTATAAAAAAAGAAGAAAGAAAGAAAGAACCCCATGCCCTTGAAGAGCTTAGCTCAATAACAGAAGAATAAAGCCAGATAAGTAAATATGGCATTAAGTTCTACAGCTCCAGATTTAGTAGGAGCATGAAGAAACCAATGATCACTTGGCAGGAGAGAAAATGACACTAAGTAGGTGTCCTACAGATAAGAGGGTGCAAGAAGAAAAGCATTCCAGGAAGTGGAAACAACATGAATAAAGTAATGAAACCCTAAATAGCCTGACACATCTGAAAAACTGCGAAGAGTTCAGTATTAGGGTATTTAAAATAGCAGGGTAAGAAAAAGGCTGCAAAACTAAGCAAAAGGCAGGTCACAAAAGGAATCATGCCATGCTAAGTTTAGATCTTACTTTTTATGTAATGAGGAACTTTTAAAGTATTTTTAATTAAGGTATATCCCATAAGTTTATTTTTAAAGTTCAATATATCTCCAATAGGTGGAATAATTTAGAAGCAGACAAGAAGGGACCCAGGAAGATCATCTGTGAGACTTTCCAATAGTCCATTTGAGAAATAATGAATGCCCGAATTACAGTAGTGACAACATGAATAATAAAGGAATAATTATAAGACATTAAGGAGACAGAAATGACCAAACACATTCTCTAATTAGAAAACAAAGAGTACAAAAAAAGATATCAAAAATAACTCCTAGGTTTCTGACTGAATAGAGAATAATGTCATTTATCAAAAAGGAGAAAAGAGAAGAAAGGGCAAGTTCGGGGAGAAAATAATAAGTTTAGTTTTAAATTAGGTGAATTACGAGGTACCTTGGAGACACACATAATATCTATTAGGCAAAACTGTGTGGAATAAAAATATATATTTATGAAACATCAACCTATAAAAGGTAGTTAAAGCTGTAGGAATGGAAGAGATTATACTGGCAGTTTGTAAAAATGAGAACCACATCAAAGGCATACCAATATTTAAGAAGTGAGCAGAGAAAAAGGAACAGGCAAAGGAAAATAAGGAGAAATGAGAAAAGAACTGGCCAAGGTCAAATTAAAAGGAAATGAACATTTCAAGAACTGTTACCAAATGATAGCAAACACTTCAGTGAAATTTAATAAAGAGAGAGTTGAAACAAGTACACTGCTTTTAGCAATGGACTCAAAATGAGTATCATGTAAAAGCTCAAGCTTGTTTCCTTTTCCAAATGTTCAATTCAGTTGGTGCCAATACCATCATCCACTCTTCAAGCCAGCATCACTACATTCACCCTTAACTCTTTCCTCTTCTTAATTGACTACATTCAAACTATTAGCGAATCTTATAATTTCATTCTCAGAAATTTATGTCACAGTTTCTCTTTCTTAATTACTCACTATATATTATTCACCTTAATTTTATTCACCTTGGATGAGGATTAGCCAAGATTCTTACCACCTCTCAACTGGATAACTACAAAAACTTCTCAAATAATGTCCCTGCCTCCAATCTCTCCTTTTTCAAATTCATCTTGCATACTCCTTATGAGATCCTGGAGATGTCATTTAATATCTATAAGCCTCAATTTTCTCATCTGTAAAATGGAGACACTATCTAATTTGGCAGATTATTTTAAGGATTTAATGAAGACAGCTGTAAAGCACTTAGATTATAGTCCTAATATGCTGGCAATTAATATTCAGTATATGATAGTAATTGATATACACTATTAATACAATGCCACTATCCACAGCACCTAGCAATCTCTAGCCTTTATTAGGTGCTTGATAAATGTTTGAGGAAGAAAGGGAGGGAAGGATGGAAAGTAAAAGAAATACATAAGATTAAGTCACCTAAATTACTTTTTGATCAAATTAATACCTTGTTAAAAATCTATGACTCTGTTGCTAACTGCAGCAGATGCTAAACTGTCTTATCTCGCTTAATTTTAAGGCCTTCTATAAACTATTAGTACTATCTCATGCTCAATAAGAGAAACTTTCACCGTAGTCAGACAGATATCCTTTCTCTTTCCCAAACAGTCCATTCTTATTCTTACTTCCCTGACTTTACTCATTTGGTTTTCTCTACAAGGAACAGCCTTTTTTCTGCTTTTTTTTCTTCTTCTCTTCAAAATCTTCATTGCTCAGTGCCAGTTAGGAAGCTATTTATTTCAACAGTACACATATAAGGTCTGGTCAATAGATATGGCAATAGGAAGGTCTAATCTAAGAGATACTGAAGAAGGAGCCACAAGATACGGTAAATGACAATGTGGGAAAACGAAATTACAAAAAATAGGGACAAAATAAAAACAAAGAGTGGCAAAAAGACTTAAACAACATCTCGTAGCTGGACACAGTGGCATGTGCCTGTAGTTCCAGCTATTCAGGAGGCTGGGGCAGGAGGATCACTTAAAACCAGGAGTCCAAGACCAGCCTGTACAACACAGCAAGACCCTATCTCTAAAAAAATTTTTTTAAATAATTATTAAAAATCTGTAGGGCTATCAATGACATATACATACCAGAAAAACTTTTTCTTTGGTTTACAGCAGGGAAAGGGAATAAAGGATGGAGATAATAGTGTACATGGTTTTTTCACAGGAAGGTAAGACATTACAGAAGGAAAATTATGTTGTACTGTAAGAAGGAAAGGATAGAGAAATGAAAGGTAGCCATAGAGTTAGGAAAAGTAGATAACAGTGTAGACGAATCCAAAAGAGGTGTTACTATTAAGGACTACAGTCCCCAACCCCCAGGCTGCAGACCGATACCCATCTGTCCATGGCCTGTTAGGAACTGGGCCACACAGCAGGAGGTGAGCAGCTGGCAAATGAGCAAAGCTTCATCTGTATTTACAGCCGCTCCCCATCACTCGCATAACCGCATAAGCTCCACCTCCTGTTAGACTAATGGCAGCATCAGATTCTCATAGGAGCACGAACCCTACTGTAAACTGTGTGTGCAAGGGATCTAGGTTGCCCACTCCTTATAAGAATCTAATGCCTGACAATATGAGGTGGAGCTGAGGCAGTGGTGCTAGTTCCGGGGAGCAGCTGCAAATATAGATTATCATTAACATAAAAGTTTGACTGCGCAATAAATATAATTAGCTTGAATCATCCCAAAACCATCCCCACCTCCCCATCTGTGGAAAAATTATCTTCCATAAAACAGGTCCCTGGTGCCAAAAAGGTTGGGGACCTCTGACTAAGGAGATAAAGAGAGTCAGCAACATTAAAAGCCAAGGAAATAAGATAATAAATGGTAAAGAGCAAGCACAGGTTCAACAGATGAAAACTACAAATGAAAACTAAGAGAAGTTGGAGTTTATTGATCAAACAGATTCAATGGATTGATCAAGATGGAGACCAGATGACAGAAATATAAAAAATAAAAATAAAGCTCGTGGTAAGGAAATGAAAGCTTTAGGAATAAATCATCTCAATTACACCTTATACTTTTAAAGAAATTACACTGAGGCTTGGCTAAAAACAGAGACCTTTTTTTGAACCATTTACAGGAATACTGACAAGACAACATGCTCACCTCATGGTGTATTCGCTGATAAACTTTTTGTTCATTGTCTAATACTACAAAAGATTCAGAGGGTGCCGCATCCCCATTGAAAATGAAGCTTAAATCCCCTCGTTGGCACTTCATGTCAGTAAAGTCTATGAGAGTTGTGTCAAGCCTGTGAAAGATGGGCAGATGAGAAACTGACAAATAATATTCTGATAAAACTTCATTAATTATTAAACAAGCTTTGTTCCTTCTAAACTCAAACCAAGATGTTAATACCATATTTCAAATTTATAGATAAAAGCTCAATTTAAAATATTTTATTAAAAAACAAAAGATATTTAAATATATATTCTATTTTACCTAAAGTTCATTTTTCTGAATATATATGTACTTCATTAACCCAGCAAGAAAGAAACATTTCCCCATTGTTGAAGCATTTCCTTTATTGTATACTTGTTTCCTACCATTACTAAAGTTACTCAATAGAAATTACTTCAACATGGAAGGACAGAGAAGAAAAGCAGACTTGTCTAACAGTCTTTGAACCCTTTACTATGAGGTCGCTAGTCTAGCAGAGTATTTAAGACCGGTACAGCAATGGATGGACCACATTCTTGGATTCAGAACTCCCCTTTCAATCTACATCTATACCATATGCCTAACCATCTGGTACACCAAACCTTGCTTTATCCTTCAATTTGATAAACCATTTAACCTACTCCAAACTCTTGGCCTTTCTGTTTTGACTTCCCAGATTCAGACTAGCATTCTCTTTCCCAGCCAACACTTCCACAGCCTGAAAACCATATAGATCGTTCTGTACCAAATACTCATGGATTCACAGACTTGTGTGTTTATTGTGCTCTTTGGTAACCTGGTGCTGGCATGGTCTAGCCCAATGGGCTAGTTTCAAACAATATTCCACAAATCACTACTGAAATTAAGGAAACTATTGAAATAAAAAACTTTCCAAGTACCCTGAAGTGCTTCAATCTTGCACAAAGCTTTATGGATCACCAGATCAGGATCATTCTAGCTGATTGGCTGCTCAAAACACACAGTCCTTAATCTAAGGACCTGATTAGTCTAGCTGTCAAGAGGTGTTAAGCTTCGTTAAGTCTTTATGAGAGATCCACCTTGGCTACTGAATTTCTAATGCAACTATAGGAATTCATCACTTTGCAGGTTTTTCAGTTATCACAGACAAGGCAAAGTGAGTTGGCATTCTTGGTTTTCCTATATAAGAAAAGTTGAGAAATGTAACATACCTCACATGCTGATCAAAAGAATTATTGGGGTTACATATAATTTATCATAAAAATTAATAACTTTAAAGAATGGAAGTGATACTATTAATAATTTTATCAGGAAAACAGGGGTGAACCAGAGTCAAGAGGGAAGTATGGTCACCGTATATACAAAGTATACAAACAGTATAAGCCATATAAAATACACATGCCCCTCAAAATTAAATCTGGAAGCCCTAAAAAAAGCAACTCACCAACTCTTATAGGAGTGAACTCTGTCTGCTGCTTTATAGCTGAATTCTAGCTCCTGGTCCACTCCCAGTGACCTACTCCATATATTACTAAACAAGTCCTATTATTGCTTGAGCAATGTCCTAGAGAAAAGTGTCATTAAAAGGGGCTCATCTCCTATCTCTATAAGATATGGGCTCTTGATAATACCAAAAAGGAACAGATCATTTTATATATATGTGGACTATTTGGGCTCCAAGCTTCAACTACCATAGAAGCTCTATGCCCCACATAAAAGAAGAAATGGACTAAAAATAGTCTTATGCCTCCATTCCCTTCTTATCCATCCTAGGAGAAAGTAGTAGTGGGTTGCCAGGGGTGGAGATGAGAAAGGTGAGGAAAGAGATGCACAGAAAGACAGAGAAAAAAAAAAAGTCAGACTGATATGTTGACATTTGAGATCTCAGATCTAACAATACCTAAAATCGCTTATAGAAACTTCCGAGTTATGTAAACTAGTCAATTTTTATTTCATTTATGTTTCTACAATTTGCAACAAAAGACTATCCCATACATTTTCTGCAATATCCTCACCATATTAGATGAACTACTAAGATGTATTATGTATGCCTCATAAATAATATAATTATTATCATGATGGTATTTTAAAGTACAGAGTGTCCCAATAGTCACCATACACAGGGAAAATAGGAAATTATAGCTAAATGTACCTTTATTTACAAAATATTCATTACAAAATTTTTCCTTTGTAGTCTCCATACAAAGTTGGAGTTGTTGGAGTTGCAGTTGTTAATACAAATGCAAAGATTTTCATAGAAAATATTCTTTTAAGAAGAAAGCTTGAAAAATGCCAAACAACACTGAAAGGAAATAAAACCTTCCCTGAGTCAGGAAAAGCTTGACATGAGACAAAGTTTGCAATGATCATTTCAATCAGTGAGTATGGATTACCTCTTAATTATTAATAGTGAAAATATTAGTACTTTCAATAATAATGTTGTTCATACTTTCCTATTTCTACTAAAGTATTAGTTTCTCTTAGATACCAAAGAAGACATTTCAAATGATTACATGGCTTTCATGAGAGAAAAGTAAACTTTAAAGATTTTTCTTTGAGCATATTTTAAAATTCAGCTTCATGTGAAGTGATGTTATAAAAAATTGTCTTACGACATTTAAAACTGAAAGTTTGTATTTAATGTTAATAGATTTTTTCCCCTTTATATAGATTCTAAAAATCTAGGCAAAAAAACTTTGCCATACATTTAAAAGCTAGCCTCTCCATTAATCTGGTAAACTGTGTTTGATAATGAGAACTTCAGAACCTATCACATTTCTCCTTCATCCTCAACTGCTAGTAAACCTCAGGTCTGAGTATCTTGCTAATTACACTAGCTTTCCCTTAACCCACAACCTCTGTCACAATTATTCTTCCCCAGACTCTTACTCTCCTGTCCCTGTTTTAAACCATTTTTGGGTTTTATTATCAATACATACTATATAATGTGCATCACAGCATTTACTTTTAAAAGTGATATATAAATGTGAAACAGTTCTTTGTAAAAGAAACACCTTATTGTCTAAACCTAAGAATCAAACAGAACTAAAACTAACTTTTTAAAATAGCACATAGAAGATAACACTGTTCTGCAAAATTGTCTACTACCTTTAGCAAGTACCTATATTAAAAATGTTTTAACTGATGAAACCATAATAAGTACCAACAAAAAGCTCCTAAATTAAATCTATATCATTATCAAACCCTTTTCTACTTAAGTTTTCTTCTATATTTTTCTGTATTTTCCAAGTTTTCTATAATAACCACGCATTTAATGTGCATGATCACTTTCATAATTAAAAAGACCTGAAGAGCTTATTTTTAAAAATAAAAAAAAACAGAAATATTTGCCTTAATCAAATTCTATTGCTTAAGGATAATTATCCTAGAATTTATTTCCAACTAAAGATTTATCTCCTCACTAATTCAAAATATTACACAATAAATTTTCTCAAAAATAGATAAGTCGTTTCTGCTTTATGACATGGTATGAAGAACAACTGTCAAGAAGTCAGAAGTCTTGCTTCAGCCATTAATTTGTAAAATGCTCTTATTAAAAAAAAAATCACTTAACTTCTCTTGAGTTTTCTCATCTATAAATGAAGAGTTTATATGAGATAATCCTTCAAGTTATCTCTAGTTCTAGACCCTTAAACATACAAATTAATATTATAGAGATGAATAGAGATACAGACATACAAAGTTTTATATATATACACACATAATTTGTATATATACCATTATATATCAGATACATAAGTTGACATATTCACTAGCATTATATATAGTTTACATATATATAATTTATAAATATGCCTACATTACTATAAAGCTAAAGATATAAAAATGATAAAAGTAAAATTCTCAAATAGACCTATTTTCCATCAGATCCAAACATCAATCTTAGTTATAAAAGGAAAAGAACAAAAAAAAAAAATCAAAATTAGCCTTAAAGTGCTCACTAAAATGTATAGATGACTGAGCAGATGAATGGATAGATGCATTGATAGGTAAATAGAGGAAGGAAGGATATGGAAGAAAAAGGCAAGAATTAGGTCTTCTTTATATGCCCCTTAGTCCTTAATAATCAGAGAGGTAACCCTTTTAAATCTTCTTACTATTACATTGTATCATGATCTTCACTCTGTTTACCTTCTAGATAGTCTATAGTTGAATAAGAATAATATCTCTGCTTTAGTCAAGATTTTATATCTTTGGTTTCTTATCTATAATTATCTCAAATGAGATAAAATATTGTAAATCTATTACAGCATTTTTAACACATTGACTGCCACACTAGAAAAAAAAATTTTCCTTAGGGCTACAGTGTTTTATTACAAAAATAGAATAAAAACTTTGAAAACAAAACAATCCTTTCTAATTTAATGAAAAATTTATTTTTTATTGTTTTCTGCGCTTGAGTTCCATGCAACTTGATAAATAGTTCATGCAGCTCCCAAGGAAAAGAGACATGTGCTTCATGAGGCCCTGGGCTCAAAACTAGTGTGAGTTAAATACAACTCATGTGGCAGATAATGTATTAAGTTATAAATACATGTAAACTATGAATACAGAAAGAAAAGCTTGCTCTAAATCTCAATTTTCTTTTATTCAATAAAATAAAATAAAATCACCTTACCTGATATTGATACCTTGTTTGTATATTTTACATGCATCAGAAGGCAGAATTCGGGAAAGTAAAGGCACTGTATTTTTGAAAACAAAAGATAAAACATAACTACCTAAATTCTGAGACATTTATAAACCTTCAAACTAAAAGAAGAGTAAACATTTTATTAATTCACCAAATTGTGATTTCCTTTCAACTAGTATTTTTCCACTTAAAAACATTGTAAAGCAATTTTGAGTGACTTCAAATATCTACTATTTAATTGTAATTTAAACAGTTTACTATATTCCCACCCCACCCACAAACACATAGGACAGCAGTAGAGTCAACATAATGCCATTCTTAGATACATATTGCATATTACAGATGAGTAAACAATACTCTATGTAACTAAACTATCCTGAATGTGTAACCAGATGGACCTGAATCCTATCTGATTCCTTAAATATAACCTGGAAAAATGGCAGAAAAGTAATGTGCATAATAGAAAGAGACATCTTTGGAACAAGACAATTAAATTTGAGTTTGAATCCCAAATATGTGCTTTGGTTATTTAAGTTCACTGTATCTGTTTCAAAATCTGTAAAATAGGAATCATACTATTTACCTATAGATTTCCACATTCCGATGTTGCTATCTATAATTCATACCATACCACCCCAAGCTATTTTCTGACAGTTTTTTATTATTTATTATCTGCTATATTTTAGGAAATAGTAGTTATTTTACGGATGAATAAATCTGCATAACAGGCTATATAAACTACCATGTACAAGAAATGAAAAAAGTGTGAACCTCAAAATCTTAATATTATGACCATATCACATTTATATGTGTGCATAAGTATTTGTGTATCTCTGAGTATAAGATACATTACATGTGTATCCCACAAAATGTAGTGTTTCAAAAATAGGTGATAAATTAATCTGAGTTAGAAACAAAAATTTTAGAGAAAATTAAAGGGTAGTTTTTTAAGTTAACTTTTCAAAAGCATCAATACTTTCTAATTAACATTAAAGGTATATACCTACTCTATCAATGTTTCTTTTAGACCCTTAGAGGTCATTTAATCCAAAATTACTTCCAGCATTGAAGACAGTTTTCTGAACATTTTACTGTACAAAAATAAGAAAAGTTTATTGCCCAGACGGAATATCAGCTAACAGTTACTCTAGTCAAAGAATATAAGAAATAATTTTCTAGCAAAATTTTTCCTTTTTTGAAACAAAAGTTGGGAAGAGCAATAATAGTGTAAATCTATAAATGATCAAAGTTCTTTCTCCATGCTCACTGAGATATATCCTTAAGTATTTGGTGTCGTATGAACCAAAGATGATTAACATTACAACTTAAGTTAATTTACCTTTATGGAAAACTTTAGTATCATACACCAAACAAACTTTAGTATCATAAATCAATACCTACTTATCAAAAATCAGAAAAGGAGGAAGATGGGAATGCAGAGCGAAAACAAGATTGAGAGGCAAAAGTTAAGCAAAAATGGAGAAGAAAATCATCAAGCAAAATAGATTGCTGCTAGATTTTAATGCATTCCAAAAACATAGCAATTCATATTTTCCTAATTCTGTAACGTCTTTTTTCTCCCCTATGTAAATTAGACAATTAATCTCTCTATTTCCTAAATTATCTCAGCATAATCTGAGAGTCTAGCACAGTACACCAAAGGTAGCATAATTCACTAAGCTGAAGATGAAAGAGTTCTTAAGTTTACATTTCGGTTTTGCTACCACTTATTCCATGATTTTAAGAAGAGTTTCTAAATTTAAGGTTTTCCATTTGTAATATGCTGGTAACAGCCTCAAAAATATAGACTGGATAGATTCTGTGTATAAACAAATCATTAGTTTTTCAGCTGAAATGTGCTGTATGTATAATGCTAAATTTTAAGTAGCGATCATAGTATTTTAAATTATTTTAACACTTACAAAGGGTTCCTTTAAAAAAAACTGATTTTATTTCATGCACACCAACAGAAAGTCTACAATAGATGGGGCAGTTACTGTTATCCTCATTTTAAAAATAAAGAAAATGAAGCTCAGGAAAAATATCTGATTTGCCATGTCAAATAGGAACCAGTACTTCCAATTCCAATTCAAAGCTTTCCTATACCTAAAAACCCAGGTTGGAGTAGTTCAGTTACCTTCAGACTTGCTATTACCTAAGTCTGTGGCTACTTTCTCAAAAGACTGAATATAGGTAACAAGATGAAAAAAAGTACAGTATGCTCTACTATCTCAAAATTAAACCTACCTTGATCTCAATATTTCTTGGCTTCCCCTTATTTCTGGTTTAAACTTCTTATTTTTCCTTTTTTTTTTTTTTTTTTAAGAGACAGGGTTTTGCTCTGCTGCCTAGGCTGGAGTGCAGTGGCCCGATCATAGTTCACTGTAACCTCTAACTCCTGGGCTCAAGCTATCCTCCCAACTTAGGCTCCCAAGTACCTTAGAACTGCAGGCGCGTGCCACCACACTCAGCTAATTTTTTTTTATTTTTTGTAGAGAACAGAGTCTTGCTATGTTGCCTAGGCTGGTCTCAAACTACTGGCTTCAAGTGATCCTCCTGTCTCAGCGTGAAATCCCAAGTGCCGGGATTACAGGTATGAACCACCATGGCCAGCCCTTTTTTTTTTTTTTTTTTTAACATTATATTTTCACAAGGCAAAGAAACATGCCAAAACGCTAGAAAAAAGCTTGATCATCAAATCTAATAATAGAAACTAGCTAGTGTTTTTTAATTGAAAGTGTGTAGGCTACATCTAAGTTTTTAGTTTTTTACATATAAGTTTAGTTTTCAGAATTACATATGACACCTAACTATCAGGTACTAACACTTTAAACTAGTAAAATTCTTTATCAATAATAATGAAACAGATGTGCTGACTTTTTTGAATCAAAGTCAAGTTCTCAAAGAAGGAATACTTTTGACAAATATCTCTGTGGTTACGTTATGAATTAGATTATACAACATTTATAATGTACTGTTTATAACTGTAGATATATATACAATTTCAGGAATGATTATATGTATTTATATCTCTTCATATAATTAAAATGTCACTTTTAAAGTATTTTATAACATTTTGTTCAGCAAGTCAAATTGACTATTAATATACTAGAACTGAAACCACTAACAATTACTATGAGACTCAGTTAAAGAGCCAAAATACTCAAAGGACATCCACACAGTTTAGGATGACAAAGCAGGACTGGGGTCTCTACAGATAAGAGAAAATGAAGTTAAAAAAAATATTCAGGCTTTAGACCAATCTAAACTTGGAGGTCTTTTATTATACAAGGGTAGTACAAACCTGTTTTTCTCTCTCTGTTCTAAGACACCAGATGCGCTGAATGATACATAAAGCATAAAGGCAAGATAGGACTATCAGTAACAAAACCATACATGATTTTTTTTTTTTTTAAACCATACATGATTTTGAGTGGAACCAAAACTAGCCTGATGAGCTAGAGTTATAAGACTGTGGGAAAAAGCTGATAACATTTAGAATTTAAAATTCTATATTTAAAAATTAAACACATTAGGAAAACCTTAATCATCCATGCCATAAAGTATTATGTAGCTCTTAAAACAAATGAAGTACTTACACATGAACTAATATGGTAAGATACCTGTGATATATTAAATAAAAATGACAGGTTGCATAATTATGTAATAGTATGATCCCATGAAAAAAACTAATACTAAGAATACATATATATTTGTGTGTGCATACATACACATACACATTTGTAAGCACTGAAAAGGATTTGGAAGTTTTCACATAAAATGTTAACAGTGGTTGCCTCTGGAAAGTAGTAACAGGGAAACTTAAAAAGACTTGATAATTTTCTATAATGTTCAAAAACTTACAGTGAATATTCTATTAAAAAACAGATAATCTTATAAAGTCTGAGAATAACATTAGTTTTAACTTTTGAGTTGTATTAGTCAAATATTACTAAAAAGGGTACTAAAATCTTTAAAAGTGTACATACGTTATAAAATCAGTGTTTAAAAACATTGGTAACTTTAATTTACATAAGCTTGAGGAGAAGCCTGATCCGTATCTAAAAGCTCCAAATAAAGAAGGCAGTTTACCAAAAATACAGTTTGTAGAAAAATTAAGTATTACTTAGTTGAGAAGCCACCAGAAACTTTCTTTTTAAGACAGTTCACTAACTTTCAATATAGCAGAAAGAAATGTGCTAATGGATTTCAGACTTATGGTTGCATTTGCTTTTTCAGAAGATATCAGAAGATAAATTAAAAGATATAACACGTATGATTGTTAAACTTGACAGGCATTTTACCGCTATACAGTATAGTGTACAACTTCCAGTTTCTAAGTGATGAGTTGAAGCTAAATTTGCAAACCCAAGTACATTCTGAGAATATCATAACTTCATTAAAGGTGAACAAATATCAGAATGTAATCTGTTGCAAATTAAGTTCCATTTATTCATCTACTACAGGCCTAAAACTGTGAAATTTCTATTACTATCTAACAGTAGTTAACATTTTTACTTATTTGGTAGAGACTATAAACACCTATTCGCAACAGTCCAATATATGAAATATGTAATTATGAATTTACACACATATACACATATATAATTTCTAAAACTTATAAAAAAATAGAATATATTTCATATACTTGTCAATATCTGATTTATTTTTAGGATTATTTTGGGGATAAATATCACCGAGCACTCAAATACCTTTATATTATACAAATTAATTTAGATGCTTTTAAAAGCACACATAAGCTCATTCCATCCAAAGCTTTCCAGACCACATTTTAAAAAATCTTTTAAAACAACAAAATTTAGTTGTTTAGTTAGTAAATTAAAGGTCATTAAGACCAAACTTCCTATTTGGACAAAAGGTTTTCTCCCTAGTGGACTCATGTTTAAAATGGGGAAGTAAAAAAACTTATCTTGCAAAGGTAAATCAATAAATGACTAAAAAGGTCTAGGTCAAAATTAAGGCCTTTTATAAATAATTGGAACAATGTGCATCTAAACAGTATGTTAAGATAGTGGCTAAAAGTTTGCAAGTGGCCAAATAATTGAAAGATGATGAAATGTACATAATCAAATAATGTTAACTAAATTCTTCATATCTAGACGTTTAATTACTAAAATATAGTTATTATAAACTTCCTTAAATTCAGTAGGCCCATAATCCTATAATTATTTCCTCTTTTCTGAAAATTACTTGCATTTAATTATTATAATTTTTAAGCCTGCTTTTTGTAAAAAAGAAAAAAAAAAAAAAACTTAAAAACTTAAAAAATAGAGTTTCAACCTTAAAAATAAGAATTCTTGGCCGGGCTCGGTGGCTCACGCCTGTAATCCTAGCACTCTGGGAGGCCGAGGTGGGCGGATCGTTTGAGCTCAGGAGTTCGAGACCAGCCTGAGCAAGAGCGAGACCCCATCTCTACTAAAAATAGAAAGAAATTATATGGACAGCTAAAAAATATATAGAGAAAAAATTAGCCGGGCATGGTGATGCATGCCTGTAGTCCCAACTACTCGGGAGGCTGAGACAGGAGGATCCCTTGAGCTCGGGAGTTTGAGGTTGCTGTGAGCTAGGCTGACGCCACGGCACTCACTCTAGCCTGGGCAACAGAGTGAGACTCTGTCTCAAAAAAAAAAAAAAAAAAAAAAAAAAAAAAAAAAAAGAATTCTTAACGTTACTAATGAAGTTGGGATAATTAAGTATTACTACAGGGCCTTATAACCATTACATTCAACATCATGAAAAACATGTTTCTTTAGAGCAAGTATAAAATTTGCTATGCTAACATTTCTATATAATAGTGAGTTTACACTTGCATTTCTGCATGAGTACATATTTCATAGTAAAACATAGCACATTCTTACCCCAGCTTTGAAAATCCCAGTGAAGTTCTAGATAAAAGTCACCTAGCTGAGAAATGAAATATGAATAATTACTAAATGAAGCACAGTTAACAGTTCTTATATCTGCTTAACATATTGCTTTAAAAAAAGTCTATTATCATCAAAGATGTATAGACAGGAATAGGAAATAATAAAAAATTAATTTCAGTATTTGCAGTTTGAGAAAACAAAAAACCAATATACGGTTATTACTTAAAATAAAACATTATAATAGCACATATTACTATACTTAGCAACAAAGGAAAATATGCATCACTGTAGTTTTATAAGAACATTTTAAAAACAATGTTTTAAAAACATTAAAATGATAGGCATTTAAATTTGTATTAATAAATATTCCATTTCTCAGCATAACAAAAATAACAATTATGGGTATTATTTTAAAAATAATTCACCTTATACTTAATAACTTAGTCAGTTATTAAAATGACTACCAAAATGATTACTTGCACAGCCTCATAGTAGTGTAAAAAAAGTGGCCTACTGCAATAAAAACTTTTTTTCTGTAAAGGGATAACAGAAGTTTACTAAATCTGAAATACGTCATCTTATGATAGCTATGGAGAAAATTTTTATTTCACAAATCAGAAGCTAGACACCAAAGTCTATAACTGTTAGGGGAACTATTACAATCAAATATTCTTTTAAAAAATGTATACATTCTGAATAGAAGCAAAGCATTACAAATACAGCAACAAAAACAAGTTAGTCTTTCATATTTCAAACAATGAAAAAAGTGAACATTAACATTAGATACCATTGCAACACAAGTAAAACATTTTTCTGGTTCTTTCTGTATCTCTTCAGATCTCAAAAGAACAACAACAGAATACCACCACCAAGAGAAGACAGGCTATCATCATATCATGATGATAGGTCTACCTTTCTCCCATAGTTCTTTCAGGCATTAGAAATACAGAGAAAGAGGATAACAGTAGAAAACAAACCTCTCTTGCTTTCTATGCCAGTACACCCAACTCTTAGCACTAGGAGGTAGGGCAAATACAAAGAGTTTTTGTTATATAAAGAAAATACAGGCCGCTCCTTCTACCACCAGCAGCTTTAGCTGTTTTAGAGAATATTCTAATCCAAATGATAAAGGAAAATAATTGCCATTAATTATGACTTACTTCCTGTTTTTGTAGAGCTCTTATCTAATTTACTGAAAATAATAAATCTATATCTTCATAGTTCAAAGTAAATGGTGCTTCTAAGATTACATTTATACATTATAATTAAAATCTTTTCTTATTTCAATTACTGCTTAATTCAAGCATGATTTTTATCATT
Organism: Eulemur rufifrons; assembly: GCF_041146395.1. Taxonomy (NCBI): domain Eukaryota; kingdom Metazoa; phylum Chordata; class Mammalia; order Primates; family Lemuridae; genus Eulemur; species Eulemur rufifrons. The sequence continues at coordinate 53,876,256 of NC_090990.1, forward strand.
TCTTGACCCTCACTAATCAGTGAGAATTTACACTCTGTTTTTTAAAAAAATGCTTAAAACTACACTTACAATTATTCTTTAGGTGCAAAATCAGCAGAGAAATGTATCTTACCTCTTTCAGGGCTTTTAATAATCGAGGTCGTTTTTCTTCAACACTTTCCCTGGATTGCTGCTTAAGCTTCCTTAAAAGAGCTGTAACTAAAGTTTAAATTAAAAAAATAATTAATTTAATTTTCATCATGCTATAAAAACACCACTGGCTTATTATACATATAGATAGACAATACATGCATATATATAGGTATGTGTGTATATATGTATAGCTATAAGCCCAGTATATTTTAAAAAGCCAAAAATCAAACAGCAATGTTTAAATACTGAAGGTCTCTTGAAATAGAAGAAGCTGAGACACAGAAGTCAGGAAACATAGGACCTAGTTTTAGTTATACCATTAACTAGCTCTGTGACCTAGATCAGTGGTTCCCAAATACTAATCTACATTTCAGTGCCCAATTATTCAAGTCTTCACTGATACATAGCAAAATGAGAAAAACTGGGAACTAGAGTAGGTTTTTCCTTTATAAAATATAAACATTTTTCAATTTAAAGACTGTCTACTATTTTTTATTTCAAATATCTTTTTTTAATGCAATGTTGATCACTGAAAAAGTAGTAATCTTTTTCTTAAGTTCTTATACACTAAAATGAAAAAGTTAGCTTCTCCACATCAATTCTCAAATAAAATTTTTTTCTGGCCTGTGAAATCAAAAAGTCTGAGAACCAACAACCTAGATAATCCTTTAAAGATTCAGATTTGTATGAATCTAGCCTTCATGTTTGTTATAATTTAACTTTAATATGAAAGTTATATTACCCAAACGTAGTATAATTCTTTTTATGCTAATTCTTTTCCACCATAAACTCAAATACCTAATGAATCTTTATTCAATCTACCTTGCCTTCAGATTGAAATGGACCTCTGTCAAATGTAAAGAATGGGAAGAATTCAATTCTTAGGTAGAAAAGGTCTTTCAATAAAAAGCAGAAGCTATATATTTTTCATCAACCTAATATAATTTCATCAGCTAAATATAATTATAACTGAAGGTATTCAATAAATAATGACCAAACATTATTAAAAAGGTAGTGACAAAGACTATATAGAGCATAGTAATATACGCAAGGGGATTCCCTGTTCTGAGACTTCACATTTAAAAATAGCATCAACTCAAACTTCTTATGGAAGCAGAAACATGCAGAAAAATGACACAAAATTACCAGTATGCTTTTTAGGGATCAATATTTGTATTCTCTTATTTTAAGACTCTTACTAACACTGATTGATAATGAAGATAAAATTAGCTGTAGAGGATTTAGGTGCTAATAGATAGAATTCATACAAAGACTCAAATGCAGAATTCCATAAACCACAACTAATTTACCTTTTCTCCCATTCAAGTTTTCAGTCTGTTTGGCCTAAAGCTTTTGGAACTATGCTCTACTGCACCAAATATTACTTAAATTTGTATCTTTTGCCTTCTACTTCCTTCTAAGCTCCAGTCTATTTCCCACTTCCTACTTGGGCAATACTACCTGGATTGATAATTCAAACTCAACAAATCTAACACAAATTAATTAAATCCTGTACTGCTCTCCTTATATTCTGTACATCAATTATTGAGATCACTATCAATCCATCATAGACACCTTGGAGTTATCCTGAATCCTTCTATCACTACCCATATCCGAGAGATAACCACTTCTGTCCTTTCTTTTAATTATTAATACTTTTGAATCTATCCCTTACTTCCCTAAATACACTATCTCTTAAGTCAAGCTTACCTCATTTGCTCCAAAAATATTTTTTTTCTAAAAACTTCTTGCCTCTCTGACTCTACTCAATTAATTAAGTCTTCTTATTTAACAATATCAATCCCGGCTTTGAAGTCTTCTGGGGTTTGCAGACATGGGAGATTGAGATTAAAACCTTGAATATCAAATGAAGCTGATCTGATTGTGGAAGTTTTAAAGAGTTCTAAATAGAAGAGTAATATGACCAGAAAAAGGAACCAAACATTAACAATGGTTATCTCTGGATGAGATTATTTTCTTCTTTTTTCCCTATAATTTCCTAATTTTCTATAATGAATGTCATTACTTTCTTATAGGGGAAAAAAAAAGTTTTGAAAACTCAGGAGAGTTGTGATAAATAAAAGTCCCAATACAATACTTGTAAGAAAAATCTTGATTCTTGATAAGTAGTCTTAAATTTTACTTGCAAGTTTTTATTCATTTCTTCATTAATTCATTGAACAAATATTATACCAGAGATAAAGGGGTGAATAAGACAACATATACATGACGTGAGTTCTAACAAAGTTTATATCATTAAGATACAGAGTAAAAAACAGACACTGAACAATTAATTAGAAGTACGCTAAGTCCTGCAAAGAAAAAGAAAGGGCCACTTTGGGTTGTTGTTGTTTTTTATTTTTTTTAATTATTATGGGTACATAATAGTTGTATATATTTATAGAGTACATGTGATATTTTGATACAGGCATATGATGTGAATTAATCAAATCAGGGTAATTGAGATATCATCACTCAGGCATTTATCATTTCTTTGTGTTAGGGACATTTGATTCCATTCTTTTAGTTATTTTAAAGTATATCCTAACTTATTGTTGCTTATAGTCACTTTGTTGTGCTATCAAATATTGTTCATTCTATCTAACTACCTAACTATATGTTTGTACCCATCAAGTAACCCCCGACTTCATCCTCTACTCCCTTACATTCCCATCAACAGTGTACAAGGGTTCTCCTTTCTACACATCCTTGCCAGCATTTATTATTGCCTGTCATTTTGATAAAAGCCATTTTAGATGGGGTGTGGGGGCTCACACCTGTAATCCTAGCACTCTGGGGAGGCTGAGGTGGGAGGATCCCTTGAGGTCAGGAGTTCAAGACCAGCCTGAACAAGAGCAAAATCCCATCTCTACAAAAAAAAAAATAGAAAAATTAGCCAGGCATGGTGGCACATGCCTATAGTCTTAGCTACTCGGGAGTCTGAGACAGGAGCATCACTTAAGCCCAGGAGTCTGAGATTGTAGTGAGCTCTGATGACACCACTGCACTCTAGCCAGGGCGACAGAGTGAGACTCGGTCCCAAAAAATCAAATTATTTGATTTTCTTCTATGGAATTGTTGGAGTTCCTTATATATTCTAGTTATTAATCCCCTTGTCAGATGGGTAGTTTTCAAGTATTTTCTCCCATTTTCTCCCAAAGTGTCTCACTACTTTGTTGATTGTTTCCTTTGTTATGCAGAAACTTTTTAGCTTGATGTGATCCCATTTGTCCAATTTTGCTTTGGTTACCTGTGCTTTGGGGGTATTACTCAAGAAATCATTGCCCAGACCAATGTCCTGAAGCATTTCCCCAATGTTTTCTTTTAGGAGTTTCATAGTTTCAGGTCTTAGATTTAAGTCTTTAATCCATTTTGATTTGATTTTTGTATATGGCTAGAGATAAGGGTCTAGTTTCATTCTTCTGAATACGGATATCCAGTTTTCCCAGCATCATTTACTGAAGAGACTATCCTTTCCCCATGGTATGTTCTTGGCAACTTTGTAGAAGGTAAGTTCACTATGGATGTGTGGATTTTTTTTTTTCTGGGTTCTCTATACTGTTCTATTGGTCTATGTTATCTGTTTTTAGGCCAGTACCATGTTGTTTTGGTTACCACAGCTCTGTAGTATAATTTGAAGTTAGGTAATGTGATTGTTCCAGTTTTGTTCTTTTTGCTCAGGATGGCTTTGGCTATTCTGGGTCTTTCATGGCTCCAAATAGATTTCAGGATTATCTGTTCTATTTCTGTGAAGAATGTCATTGGTATTTTGATGGGGATTGCACTGAATCTGTAGATTGCTTTGGGTAGTATGGACATTTTAACAATATTGATTCTTCCAATCTCGTCCTCTTCAATTTCTTTCGTCAGTGTTTTATCGTCTTCATTATAGAGATCTTTCACTTCTTTGGTTAAGTTTATTCCTAGGTATCTTATCTTATTTGCAGCCATTACAAATGGGATTACTTTATTGGTTTCTTTTTCAGATTGTTTATGTTGTCATTTAGAAATGCTGATTTTTTATGTTGATTTTGTATTCTGCAACTTTACTGAATTTGTCTATCAGTTCTAATAGGTTTTTTTGTGGAGCCTTTAGGGTTCTCTAGATATAATATCGGTCTGCAAACAAGGATAATTTGACTTCTTCCTTGTCAATTTGGATGCCTTTTATTTCTTTCTCTTGCCTGATTACTGTAGCTAGAACTTTCAGTACTATGTTAAAGAACAGTGGTGAAAGTGGACATCCTTGTCTTGTTCCAAATCTTAAAGGAAAGGCTTTTAGTTTTTCCCATTAAGTATGATATTAGCTGTGGGTCTGTCATATACGGCTTTTATCGTGCTGAGGTAAATTCCTTGACTACTTTGAAAATATATTTCAAGAAGAACTTAACCTACTACAGGAGTTGAGGAAAGGCTTCTCTCAAACAGAAATATAAAGTTGAAACCTAAATGAAAAAGACTGCCAGTTCAAGATAAGATCACAAACCAACATGGACTGCTGTCTCTTTCCCTCCATACTAACGTGTGATCTGCCACAAAAATAAGACAAAGGCTGACAGAGTTCCCAAAACTGCCATGAGTATACCATAACATAAATCTGTACAAACTGTGAGCAACTCCTGGAGAGACAAGGGACAACTAGATCCTAGTGCGCATAAGAAACCAGAACTGTCTAAATCAGAGGAAAGCTAGGGAACATGGATAAGGGATAAATAAGGGGAAAAATGACTTTTAAGTTGTATCTATATCATTCCCTGATACTGGCCTATGTTGATGACTGCTCATCAGGTAACCAATGTAAGACAAAAAAGCAATATAATCTTCAAATTTTATTAATTTTAAAGTGAAATGATTCTAAATAGTCTCTGACAAGTAATTTAGCACTGTTCTGTAGCATAAGAACACTGGCAAAATTATCAGAAATCAGAAAAAAAGAAATAGGTCACAAAATTTTTGCTAACAATTAATATTAGATTATCTCTGGTTTTTAAAAAATATAATTTTCTATGCCCAGAATATTTTAATGGAACACAAGCTAAACAATAAAAAAACTTACATCAAAGCCCTTAAAATAATTTCAAGGTACAGACATATGCTTTAACACCATCATAAATACATTTACATTAATATTTCTAAATTTTATTTTATTTTATCTTTTTTCTTACTGTATGGTCAATATGTGAAGATCTAAATATGTACCATAAGAGTTATTCAATTAATTATCCTTTAAGTTAGTAGTTAAATATTTGCTTCATGTGATGAGAAGCAATGAAAATATATGCACTGAGTAAGTAGGGATATACAATTATATAATGATGACAATGGGATACTATTTAGAAAGGTTATCTAAGATACCACTCTGTATAAGAAAATCACTTTACAAACAGATCTCAACTATATGGGCCTCAATCTTTTACCTTAAAATTTATTGGCAAATATTTTTTTTTTTTTTTGAAACAGAATCTCACTCTGTTGCCTGGGCTACAGTGCCGTGGCATCATCCTAGCTCATAGCAACCTCAAACTCCTGGGCTCAAGCAATCCTACTGCCTCAGCCTCCCAAGTAGCTGGGACTATAGGCATGTGCCACCATGCCTGGCTAATTTTTTCTATATATTTTTAGTTGTCCAGATAATTTCTTTCTATTCTTTTAGTAGAGACGGGGTCTCGCTCTTGCTCAGGCTGGTCTCAAACTCCCGAGCTCAAACGATCTACCCGCCTCGGCCTCCCAGAGTGCTAGGATTACAGGCGTGACCCACTGCACCCAGCCTATTGCCAAATATCTTATACCTAATTTTTCATGAAAATTTTGTTTGCTGTCCTTCCCAATAGATTATGAATTCTTACACAGTAGAGACCACGTCTTTATTCTCCACATTTTGGTAGACATACATGCTTTATAGTAAGGATTCAACAGATATTCATTGAATCTGAATAAAAGAATCCTTGAAAGGCACAAAAGTCTCACTGTGAGTCAGAAACCCAAAAGCCCATTTAGTTTCCTCTCTATTCTGCTAAGTGGTTAGAAATATCAAAGAAAGTTTCTTCGGATCTGTTGTGTAATTTTTAATTCATTCTCAGTCTATTTAGGATTTTTACATTTTTATTTCCTAAATAATTCTGGGATTAGGATTGTTTCTTCCTCTCATAAGGGTCTCCTGATGTCTGCCCATAAGGGACAAGTGTCAATGTATAACAAAAAATATATATGCTCATTTAGTTGTTATAATATCACAATTTTATCTCATATTAAATCTTAGGCCCAAATATAACTTCACCATTATTGTTCAAGACGTTCAGGAAGTCCACGAAAGTGTAACAGGTGGAGTACATATAAATCTAAACCATAAGAAAGTACCTAGAAGAGCCCAAAACTCAGCATCAAAATAAAACTGAATCTATCTAACATCGTATGAGTGTTCAACGTTATGCATTTCTTTAGTAAAACTGCCAACACTTTTTACTTCCTTCTATAAAGCTAGATTTAATTGATCTTTTTCAGCCTCAAATTGTTAATATTAAAGATAGTATTTCCATTCATTCAGATTTAAGTTTTGTAAAATTTTCAACTATTGAGATGTACTTGATAAAAATAAGACCTTTATGTGAAGTTAAAAAAAAAATTATGGGTAGGAGAAGGGAGAGCGGAGTAACTGAAAACTCTGTATGTTATAAAAAAGTATGTGACATGTTTTGGAAATACTGTTTTAAAAACTTAAACAAAATAGAAAGTTTTGCTCCTCTCTTCCAGCAAAGCCTATACTCGGCAAGTAAAGCAGGTAACTGTTGTGATACCGTGATTATTTTTAGTTCCAAGTAACAGTCCAAATAATTAAGCAGTTGCCAAAAAGCATAGACAGGTCGTAACTTTAAAAAAAGTTCTTTATTTGGATGAATAAAAAAATGGAAGAACATCAGTAAGGTAGAATGCTGCAAAAGGATAACAAATAATAAACAATATACTTTAAACATGATTCCTCAATTCTTTCTGTGTACTACTCAATGTTTAAGTTCCTAAGCATGAATAATTCATATATATAAACTGCAAAAGTTCATTACATGGAAAGTTAACACTAAATGAAAAATATTTCAAATGCATCACTTTATATTTTTAGAACATATATCAACAACAGTAATTCATATTGCTTACTCATCTGTCTATCTCCATAGCTGATGGCTTCCGCCAAAGGGCTCCATCCCTGAGCATTTTTCACCTTTACTGGAGCATTGTGAGCCAAAAGTAAATGGGCACATTCTGCAATATAAAGTGGTAATAATATCAAACATCTTGCAATTTTTTTGATCTCTAAATATAAATAACATATAAAAGTTTAATATACCAAATTAATATAAATAAATCTATGAAATACATAATGTGCTATGTAGAATTAAGTAATTTAAAAATTCTTATGTATCTAAAAACCAGGTTATTTCAGATCCCTGGATTCAAGAAGTATCCATTCTACTACCTAAAAAAAATTGGAACTCTCTGCACAGAAAAGCATATGTTTCCTAATAATTGTTCCCAAGAATATTTTGAAGATGTTTCTATACTCTAAAAGACAACCCAAGAACCTCAAGAGTAATTTACAACCAAATACCCAATTAAGACCCAAAAGAGGATTTGTGTGTCTATAATGTCAAAGAGAAAGCTCATTCTTTATTTCAGAAAAAAAAAAACAAAACCCAAAAACGTATTTTTAAAAAGGATCAGTAATGTTTCCACAAACTCTTATTTTTCAAATTTTAAAATTCTTTTGGTTGGGGAAAAAAAAGGCAAAATCCCACTTATGACTATAAGGATCAGTCAGTTTTTCACATAATCAAAATAAGTATGAGGTACATTTTCTACAGGTTGAGAAAACTTTTTAAAAAATTAAAAATAAAAAGTATGTTAATAGGAAAAAAAATTAAAACTGAAGCTCATGGGAAATTAGGTATGCTCACCATCCATTCATTCAATCATTCTGCAAATATTTATCAAATGCCTATTATATGCCATTCCTAAACACCTGGTACTGTTTATAAGCACTGAAGAAAAAAGATAAGGTCTTCTTGTGAGAGAGCTTATATTCTATGTTGGAAAACAATAAGTAAATTAATATGTAAAAAAGAAAAATAACATAAGATAATGATAAGTGCTATGAAGGAACTAAGGGTGTTATGACAGTGTAATGTGGGTGGGCTAAGGTAGAAGAAGAATGGCACTACTTTAGCACTATACCTATTGACAGAAGAAATATCTATACTAGCAGGGAACTTTATTAGAATAAAGTAAAGTAAATATAGAAATTTCACAGAGGTGTTTAAGTCTGTTAATAGTATAAATGAATATATATACAAGAATGTTTTATTTTAGTGTTATTTGTAGTAGCAATTATACTGGAAACAAAGTGAATGCCCATGATGGGGTAATAATAGGCATAAGTTACATCTACATTACTGGAGTAACATACAGCCATTTTTAAAGAATAGAGTCATATCAAAAGGACAGAGGAGTCAACTTGAGTGGTCAGCCACTGGCCAAATTTGGAAAATTTAGCATCAAAAAGAATGGACTAAATAGTGATAACACGTTGAAAAATAATAATTAATAAGCCCATAACATCAAAAAACAAAAGGGAGGGCAGTAAGTTCTTCTTTATAGAAAAATAATGTAATGACAGCTAAAAAATGACTAAGAAATCATAAATTAAGAAAATTATCATATTACAACACCCCATATAATCACTGATTTAGTCAAAAGGCTTTAATGAATGCTAGAACCACTAGGTAAGAGGCTATGTGCTGGGAAATAGGACATTCACATAGTACCAAAGTATTACCCCAAGACTACTTATTAATCCTAAACAGAAAAATGTCCTTCACACTGGATATATCTGAAGATCATCACTTTAAGGAAGAAATCAAACTTAGCACAAAACAAGGATTACAATAAAGATACATAACAATCAAATGCAATGAATGAAGCTCAATTGGGTCTTGTTTCAATATAAAATACCTATAAAAAACATTTTTAGACCAATTGGAAAAATTTGAATATGCACTGACTATGAGATAACAATATTATTAATTTTCTTCCATGTGATAATGTGATTATGAAAGAAAATGTCTCTATGTCTCTATTTTTGGGGGTACATGAAGTATCTGGGGGTAAAATGTCATGATATTTATGTTAGTTTTCAAATGGTATAGCAAAAATAATATATATAATACACAGAAAGATAACAAATGATACAATGTTAATTATTAAACCTACGTGGAAAGTATTTGAATGTTCATTGTGATAATCTGTCAATTGTTTTCTCTATATGTAAAACTTTTCATAGTAAGATGTTGAAAGAGAAAAAGCAATGAGGCCACATGTGGTGGCTCACGCCTGTAATCGCAATACTAAAGAAGAGAAGCTAAGGCAGGAGGATTGCTTAAGGTCAGACATTTCTGTATCAGCCTGGGTAACATAGCGAGACCCTGTCTCTGCAAAAATTTAAAAATTAGCTGGGTGTAGTGGTGCATGCCAGTAGTCCCAGCTACTCAAGAGGCTGAGGTGGGAGGATCACTTGAGCCCAGGAGTTTGAGGTTACAGTGAACTATGATCATGCCACTGCATTCCAGCCTGGGCAATAGAGCTAGACCTTGTCCCTAAAAAAAGAATGCAGAAGAAAAGAGGAGAGGAGAGGGAAGGGGAGAGGAAGGGAGTGGAGGGGAGGGGAGGGGAGGGGAGAGGAGAGGAGGAAAGAAGAGAGAGGAGAAAGAAGGGAAGAGAAGAGAAGGGGAAGGGAGGGGAGGGGATAATTATATAAAAAAATTCTATAAAAAATTATAGACATGAGAGTGTGTTTTCAGACACATATACACATATTTGTATATAATAATAAGCATGGGGAAAAGGATGGAAGAATATCCAGCTGGTTTTAACATGCGTTACCATGTTTATTAGGAGAAGGAGGTTAATAAGAAGAGGGATGATGGACAGCCAAGCTAAAAAGAATTTTAAAAATATAAAGGAGGCCGGGCGCAGTGGCTCACGCCTGTAATCCTAGCACTCTGGGAGGCCGAGGCGGGTGGATCGCTCAAGGTCAGGAGTTCAAGACCAGCCTGAGCAAGAGCGAGACCCCGTCTCTACTAAAAATAGAAAGAAATTATATGGACAACTAAAAATATACATATAGAAAAATTAGCCAGGCATAGTGGCGCATGCCTGTAGTCCCAGGTACTTGGGAGGCTGAGGCAGGAGGATCTCTTGAGCCCAGGAGTTTGAGGTTGCTGTGAGCTAGGCTGACACCACGGCACTCACTCTAGCCTGGGCAACAGAGTGAGACTCTGTCTCAAAAAAAAAAAAAAAATTAAAAAAAAATATATATATATATCTAAAGGAAAAAAATAATGGACCCTCCCCCCCCAAAAACCTACCATTGGATTTGTGTAAATATGTTTGTATGTGTACATATATAAGTAAGTTAGGGGAACATAAATATGGAAGATATCTATAGACTTCTAGGGCTATTTCATGATAGACTTTTGAATGAAAAGAAAAATATGGCAAAGTACTTCATAGTGATCCTACTTCAGTAAAAAACAAACCCCTGTGTTGCTGTAAGTAAAGGGTAAGGTATGAAAGGATACACACGAGGCTATAAATGTTAATTATATCAGAAAAAGAAGTGGAACGATAATACATTTATACATCTTTGTACTGCATTATTTTATTTATTTCAACATCCACATATTAATAACCAAAAAAATCAAAGAAAAAAAATTTTAATTTAAAATTATTAAAAAGTAGGATGCACAATATCTAAAGCAATATCCCACTTATATAAACTAAGATATCGGATTAGTTTAAGATTTATATATTATGCTAGACATGTCAACAATGTTTTCTGATATTCCACAGACCCTGAAGGATGGGCACCCTTCTCACTAGTCACTGCCAACTGAAGTAGAGATTAGCCACTAACAAAAAATCAGATAATCACATATGCGAATGACCTATATTTTTACATTAAAAAAAAAGAACTAGATCAATCATTTTCTCTCAGTAATTAACTAACAAGGAATAATAAGAAAACAAGGTAGTTAACAACTGGGCACTAACTCTTAAATGTGCCAGGAAGAAGGTGGGACTTGAGGAGTATGGACACACTCAAATTATGAGGAAAGAAATCACACATAAATAAGCAAGAACTATAATGGTGATAAAACATATAGAGAGAGGATAGGATAAATAGGACAGTTGGGAACATAATAGAACATCAATAGTGATCCTAATGACAGTGAGAAACCATATTAATTCTAGAGTTATTTCAGGGAACATACAAAAAAAATAAAAAACTTCACAGGCCATATGGCCAACTTTAGTCAATAGACCCAGAAATTCAGAAAAAAAAAAAAAAAATCAGACTTCTGTGGTGAAAAAACAAGGCTATTCAAGTAGGTTAAGATGAGTGAGAGAAGAGAAGCAAATCAAAGTGTCAAAGCCCTTTAAGGTATCTCTCTTTTCCTCAATCAACAAATACTATTTGAATATCCCGGAAATGTTATGTAAATACATAAAATACATTATGTATTAATACAAACAAGTATAAAAACAGGAAGTACCCCTCAACAATGAAATCACTAAAGGTGCAGTATATCTCAAAAGGAGAAGATGAAAAAATGGACTGGCTAGACTGAACCATGGTATAATGTAAAAACAAGTTATAGAACACTAAGTATAATAAGGTATTATAGATGTTTTATCTTCCACCACACACTCCAATCTCACTCTTGTGAAAACAAATATAAAGAATATAAAAGGACTTTAAGGAAATAAAGCAAACAGAAGTATACCACTGGAAAATGTAAATGGATCAGTATGTTACTGGTGGTACCTACTCTATACGAAAAAGACACAGAACAAATACTGACATTATTTGCAGATTCTGAATCATCTAACCAAGTGTTTCCCAAAATACATACCACAGAACTCTAGTCTTTCAACATACTTGTGAAAAAGAGCAAACATCAAATAACCGTGGGGAACACTAACCATTATGTCCAACACATGCCCCAAATTGGAACTTCACAATGCATATTAACATATCAAAGTTCTAACAAGTTCCACAATAAAGAAAACTGCTTGACTTTTATTAACCCATTATTTTTCACATCAATTTGACCTGGAAACTCTATTTTCTTCTAAATACCTATCAATATCCCATAAAACTAATGTTCTATGAAGCACATTTTCAAAAAGGCTGATAGAAACCTATGATAAGCATGATAGTACATTCACCTAAGATTATTAATAGAATGCCTAGACCAGGGATGGTAGATAGGTTTCAATTCACATTCAAATCTTGGTAAATCCATATTGAGTACAGTGCTAACTTAGGAAGGATTCTAGAATATAGCAATCAGACTCGGCAAGCTGTGTGTTGGCCAACTTTGACGTAGACTATATCCTTTTTGAATGGTTCTCAGTGAAAGGAGGGCAAGGCAATATACCATAAATCCAGGTTCTGGAGCCAGACCTCCAAGTTGAAGTTGAAATTCTGCTATAATATTTTTACTCTGGGTAAGTTGCTTAACTTCGTAGAGCTAATGTTTTTCATCTGTAAAATGGGGATAAAAATAGTACTTTGCTCACATGGTTGTTTTAAGGGTTAAATGGGTAAATATGTATAAAGTACTAGGAAAAGCATTTGGCATATTGTAAAATAATCAATATATTTTAATTACTTTTTAAAGTTCTAATCCAATGTTCTTTGAAAAAAACCTTTAAGTTTTTATTGATCAAATTTAGCCACTATATCTATTTTCACCAAGGTAGCTATATTGGAGATGTCCATCCTGCCCTGTTCATATTCATGCTACTTCTTCTATATTCCTGATTCCCTCTCCTACCCCTGAATCTCACCCAGATCATCTTAGCCAAAGCTAATTTCACAGATGCAAACACCTATCCTAAAGTCATATTAATAATTCATGAGCTTGCCATCACCCATCACTTGTGGCTTGGCTTGAGATGAACCAGACCTATCAGACTTTTAGCTCAGAAATCTGGGAACCTAAGAAACCAGACCAGTTGTTGGTGAACACTGAAATCAGAAAGTCATTAAAAGGATTCTAGAACAGTTATTTTACATCATGTTAAATTTCAGTAAGTAGAGAAAGTCAATCAGGAAAAGGGAAAATATTGCTGATATGTAAAAAAAAAAAAAAAGCAGACATACCATAAGAGATAGTCAGATGATAGATATGAAAATAGGAGAATGGCTGATCTCCCAAAATGTCTTGATTCCTATTCTTCCTAAGACCTGGCCAGTCCCCATTTCTTGAGTTCCTATAATATGTAGCCTTTTAATAAATCTCTTCTTACTTAGAAGTGAGTCTATTTTTTGTAAGAAAAAAAGTAAACAACATAACTATAACTTTGAAGATAAATAGACATTTGAGTCACCAATTATACAGAATTAAAATCAAAATTAAATTATCCTACAGATCATATGCTTCATTTAAGCATGTAAACTTAAAAACCAAACTAGCAAAAGAATTTTGTTTTTCAACAAAACAAGTTATAGTAACATCCCTGGGGTCAGTATACATTCAGATCAAATGTTTATACTGACAGCTACATTATACAATATAACAATAAGAGATATTCATAATGATACTTCTAGATCATTGGAAAGAAAAATGTTAACAGAAACTCATTAGCCTATTTAAAAATACAGGAATTGGCTGCGCACAGTAGCTCAGGTCTGTAATCCTAGCACTTTGGGAAGCCAAGGTAGGAGGATGGTTTGACATCAGGAGTTCAAGACCAGCCTGAGCAATATAGTGAGACCTTGTCTCTACAAAAAATAGAAAAATGAATCAGGGGTGGTGGTGCACACCTGTAGTCCCAGCTACTCGGGAGGTTGAGGCAGGAAGATTGCTTGGGCCTAGGAGTTTGAGGTTGCAGTGAGCTATGATGCCACTGTACTCTAGCCCAGCCAACAGAGTGAGATCCTGTCTCAAAAATATTAAATAAACAAATAATAAAAATACAGGAGTATATGTTTGTTTTTTTTTTTTTTTTGTTGAGACAGAGTCTCACTTTGTTGCCCAGGCTAGAGTGAGTGCCGTGGCGTCAGCTTAGCTCACAGCAACCTCAGACTCCTCGGCTTAAGCGATCCTACTGCCTCAGCCTCCCAAGTAGCTGGGACTACAGGCATGCGCCACTATGCCCGGCTAATTTTTTCTATATAGATTTTTAGTTGTCCATATAATGTCTTTCTATTTTTAGTAGAGACGGGGTCTCGCTCTTGCTCAGGCTGTTCTCGAACTCCTGACCTCGAGTGATCCACCCACCTCGGCCTCCCAGAGTGCTAGGATTACAGGCGTGAGCCACCGCGCCCGGCCTAGGAGTATATGTTTTTAAAAATTTTTTATCAAACACATTTAAATTTAAAAATCTAACACTCAAAGAATTGCCAATCAGCTATCTGGAATCCTTACTTTCTGGAATAACTGGGAATCCAGATAATTAAAATTCTATTACATCTAAAATAACCTATAAAAGTAGATCTTTTAAATCACCTGCCTATGAGTTGTTTTTTTAAATTAAAGAATAAACAAGTATAAAGTTTTTTAATTACCTACCACATAGAAGGCTCAACTTTTGAGTTTAGATACATAAAATATGCTATATTAAAAATCTAATAAAACTCTTCTAATATTAAAAGTATTAAAACAATTAATAAACATTACTATTTAGAAATAAGTATCTTGAAATTATAAATTTCTGCTTGATAAAATAACCAAGTATGGAAAAAAAACACAGTTTCAAAAGATATGAAGGTTAGGCAGGATATCCTCTAATGCTTTTTAAAAAAGGTTATGGAAAATGAGAAAATACCTATTAATTTTAAAATACTGAATTCTAAGCTCAATTAGCAAATAAAATAACCAAGTTAATTTTTAAAAACTCAAAAGACAAAATAGATCCTAAAATTTTTAAACTGACTATACATGAGTGAAGTTAAACATAAAAAAGAAAGTATTTACTAACCTTTATTTCCTAACATCACAGCAAGATGTAAAGGAGTGTTTCCTAAAATAAAAAAAAATTAAATTAGATGGTGTAAGAACATAAGAAAAGTGGTTTTAGCTCCTTCAGAAATCTCACTGACAGACTTCAAGCAAAAATAATGTGACTGCAAAATAATACTGATTATATGGCAAATTCAAAGTCAGAGGATGCCATGGTTTCTAAATAGACTGTACTTCTCCCCCACACTCCCCCCAAAAAAGGATAACCATTTTCCTTTTGAGATTTCTTTTCTAAACAGATTTCACAGATTCCCTTTCTTGTTTATGTCTCTATCACATCATTCTTTGCTCATTTAGCAAACAATTTAGATACTTACTCACCATTAGAGACAAAAATCAATTAAGACCCAATCCCAGTCCTTAAGTTGTTCAGAAATCTTCTGATACTGACATAAAAATAAATGATTGTTATTATTACTTATTAGAATAGAATGAGGTATAGCAGCATGACAGTGGGACAGAGAGCAGAGCTCCTGACTTTGCTCTCACAGAGAGTTAAATATTAAAGGATGGATCACACTGAAATAAGTCTTAAAGAATGAGTGAGAAATTTGTAGGTGAATAAAAGCAACATTGAGTAGCACTTCAGATTTAAAAAAAAAAAAAAATCCCCAAATTACATTCAAATGCAAGAATAGTTCATATTTGGGGAGGAAACAAAGTTATGATTAGTGAGAGTAAAGAGCTTGAAGAACAGTAAACTGAACAGAATAAAACTGGAAAGATAAGCAAAAGACAAAAGACATGAAAGCTATGCTGTGGTATATCCTGCACTTGATGTCACAGAACGACTACTTTAATCTCTAAATGATACCGTAAGACACATTTGTAGCCTAAAAAGATCCTGTTTATAAAAGAAAGCAAATCAATAGTAATATCTGAACATAAAAAGTTAGTAAATAAAATTTATAGATACTAATTTTCAGATATCAGCAATTTCACAAAAGTCAACAATTCTGGCCAATGAAATAAGCTAAACATTATCAAGGGATAATATGCATGATGAAATAAACTTCAGTACTTTTTCCAAAGTACTGATCTACCCCAGTCTCTTATCTTGACAAAACCTGCTAAGATGATTAAATCACACATATACACACACACTCACACACCCACCCACACATACACACAGTTTTGCTCAATAAAGGTAGAATAGAATGAGAATTATTGGCAAAGTCAGCAAGATACTATTTTGAGAAAAATTTAGAAAACACCACAAATAAATTCATTAAATTAAAATTATCTCTGCAAGTAATTTTACAAAAAAAAAAAAAACCCACTGGATTACAGTACATCTCTCTCTCTCTCTTTTTTTAATTTGAAGGGGTGAGGGGCTGTCAGTTTCCTTATTTTTGTTGAGACAGTGTCACTCTGCTGCCCTAGATAGAGTGCAGTAGCATCACTGTAGCTCACTGCAACCTCCAATTCCTGGGCTCTAGGCAATCCTTCTGCCTCAGTATTCCTACTGCCTAAGCCTCCCAGCTGGGTTTTTTTTTTTTCCTTTCTTTTTTGGTAGAGACAAGGTCTCACTCTTGCTCAGGCTGGTCTCGAACTCCTGAGCTCAAGCAATCCTCCCGCCTCCACCTCTCAGAGCTAGGATTACAGGCGTGACCCACCGCACCTGGCCTACAGTAAATCTCTTGACCTTAACAATTAGGGACCAAAAACACAAGATAGATTTGGGGATATAATTTACATTATGTTTGTCAGAGATAAGAATTGAAAGTACACATTTCTATTAGTAACTAGATAAATAAATCTCTTGCTTATGTGGGACTTATAGTCCAAGTTTTTGCCCTTCAGAATTCTTCCTAGTTGAGTTATGGCAACCACTGTAATACGCATTGTTAAAAATTATACACTGAAAAACATCTCCAAAAAAGAAGTTTTGCTCACAATATTATTTAAGAAGTGAGTCTCAATAGTTACCTTTCTCATAAAGACACTAAAGAAACACTCAGCTCCCAAAAAAGCTCTCTGTCTGTAATTTTTCTTTTCTCCCAAAAGACCTATAAGGTTAGGGGCTCTCAGTTAAGTTTTCTGCATTAGAAACTTTTAGTAAAGGACAATTTTTCTACTACTAACATTATGCTCAGTTTAAACACTAAATGAAAAGGCTTAAGAAAATTTTAAACAGTCATCCCAATAAATTAGGAACCATCTATGGGTCACCTTTAATAAACTATTCAGTGTTTTCAAAGCCTTCAGCATAATACAAGATTTAAAAAAAACATGAATAAGTATCAATTTCCAATTTGACTGGTCTAGAATAAGTTTCTCTTCTTTCTTTGCAAATACTGAACTAAACTTCCTAAGTTTGCACTCACGTTCTATGACAATTTACCAAGACCAAAAAAAGTAAATAAACGTGTTGACAAATTAGTGCCAGAAACAAAAGCTCAACGCCAATAACTATGCTAAAATCAAAGCCTTTACTTTGGACTACCATTCTCCTCCTCCCCCCTCCCCCTCCCCTTCCCCCTCCCCCTCCCCTTCCCCCTCCGTCTTCGTCTTTGTTTTTTAAAGAGACAGGGTCTGGCTCTGTCACCCAGCTCAGGCTGAGTAATGGCATGACCATAGCTCACTGCAACCTCCAGTTCCTCTACTCAATCGATCTGCCTGCCTCAGCCTCCCAGTAGCTATGACTATAGGCACACACCACCATGCTCGGCCAGTTTTTAAATTTTTTTGTAGAAACAGGGTCTTGCTATGTTGCCCAGGCTGGTCTCAATCTCCTGGGCTCAAGTGATCCTCCTGCGTCAACCTCCCAAAGTGCTGGGATTATAGGCATAAACCACCACATCTGGCTTTTAATTCCTATCGCCCTTTTCCATTTTAAGTTTTCATTATTTTATCTGAATATCTATAGCAACGACCTTCTAATGGTTTTCCTGCTCCAATCTTTCTTGCCCCATTTCAATTTTTTTCTTAAACTATACTGGAATAATGATTTTAAAACAAAAACTTGACCATGTTACACTTCCACTAAAAAGACTTAGAAATGCTCCCTATTTGATCTTTAACATAGTATAAAAGGTTCTTGATAATAAGTTCTTAACTTTCTTTCATGTCTTATTTTCTTCCTCTCCCTTTCTCTCATCTGAACTACAAACAAAACATTTTCCTGTAAGCCACACCCTTAGGCTTTTAAACATACTGCTAACCCTTCCTAAACGTTCCTCCTCTATTTGTTTGACATTAATATTTACTTCTCAGGGGTAAGCTTAAATATCACCTCTTCAGTTGAAGTCTTCACTGGCCTGTCCTAGACAAACAGATGTCCCTCTGCTCTGCTCCCAAAGCCCTCTATACTTATCTATTTGCTGCAGCACTTTTCACACTAAAGTGTACTCATATTTTTATGCATAAATATATCTCCTTCATTGTATGTTCACCTCAGGATGAGGTGTTCACCTCAGGATGACCAAATGCATGTTTTCTTCATCAAATGCTTCACATACAGCATCTGACACATTCAGTCAGATGCACTGACAAAAACAATCAGTAAGTACTCACGAACAAAGGAATGAGAAAAACTCTGTAGAACTAACCTTAGTAATAGCAAGTTACAGTATCCTGAAAATTAAAATGCAATAGGTATTAACCTTAGGAAAGAATTATAAATGCCAATGTTTTCATAATTAAGTAATTGGAAAAGTTCTGGTGTTATTTTTTCTTAATGTTTAGAATACACTTGTAGAACTATCTGGGCCTAGAGTTTCCTTTGACAGAACATTTTTATTATAGAGTCACTCACTTTAATAATTGCAGCATACTTATGTTTTATAATTCCTTTTTATGTTAATTTTGACAAACTAAATTTTTCTAGGATTCTATTTATTTTCATTTATTGGCATATATTTTTCTCACAATATCCTTTTATATTAATGATATCAGACTTTATACTGATGTCCCACTTTTTATCCCCAATATCTGTTATTTGTGCCTTCTTTTTCTCTCTTGATCAGTATAAAGGTTTATTAATTTTATTTATCTTTTCAAAGCACAAAGTTTTTGCTTTGTTGCTCTCTGTTTATTTTTCTCATTCAATAATTTCTGCTCTTTTATTATTTACTTTCTATTTTAGTTGGGTAAAATAAACTCAAATTGGGAAATTAAGCAAATCAAGTTGTTCATTTTCTAATTTCTTAAAATAGACTTGGTGATTGATTTTTCAGCTTTTTTCCTGATAATACATCAGTATCATTTTATTAATAATTTCTACCTTATTTGCACTGAGATCAGTGAACAGACTCAGTATACTTTCAGTCCTCTGAAATATTCTGAGATTTACTTCATGGTCATGTCTGATCAATTTTTGTAAATGCTTTCTGTATCCTTGAAAAAACATGTATTCTACAGTTGTTGGATGCAGCATCTCATAAAAATCTACTAGATCCAGTTTGTGTTGTTCATATTATTTATATCCTTATTGGTTTTTTTTTTGTTGTTGTTGGTGGTGGTGGTTTATTTTGTTACAGAGGAATGTTAAAATTTCCCAATATAAATGGGAGTTTCTACGTCTTCTTGTATTCTAGAAATTTTTGCTTGATATATTTTCAAGCTGTGTTATCAAGTGCAATCAAATTTAAAATCTTTATATTTTCTTAGTTAATGAAAACATTTTTCATTATGAGACATCCACTTTTCTCTCACATGGTGTTTGTTCTGTGCTTTAAAACCTATTCAGATATTAATACAATTACACCAACATTTTTGAACTGGTATTTTCATGGAATATATTTTTCAATCCTTTTACCTTCCACTTATCTACATTGTTATGTTTCAGATATGTCTCCAACTGCATGTAGTTGGCTGTTTTTTCATATGTTAAGATAATACATGTCTTTTAACTGAAGAATTTAATGCAGTTTCATATATTATACTTACTAACATATTGGGGTTTAAAGCTACCATTCACTGTATTTTCCATCTGTCCTGCTATTCTATATTCCTTTTTCTCACCTGTCTTCCCTTCTTCTAGATAGATTATTGTTATAATTCCATTTTGGTTTTTATTGGGTGGAAGGTATACATTTTTTATTTTACTATTTTAGTAGCTATACTAGAGCTGCACAGCACCATAGAGTAGCTACATGTAGTTGCTGAGCATTTGAAATGTGGATAGTTGAACTGAGATATGCTGTGAGTGGGATTTTGAAGACATAGTGTGAAAATAAAAAATGTAAAATATCTCAATGTTTTATATTGATCATATTGAAATAATGTTTTTGATATAGTAGATTAAATAAAATGTATTATTGAAATTAATTTCACTCATTTCTTTTTCCGTATGTAGTGACTAGAAAATTTATAGTTATGTGTGTGGCTTACATTTGTTTTTAAAATTTTTTAAGTTTCAAAATATTAAGGGTATACAAATGTTTTTGTTACATGGATAGATTTTCAATGCTTTAGTCAGGGCCATTAGAGTGCCCATCACTTGAACAGTGTTCACTGTACCTGTTAGGTACATTTTTTACCCCTTCTCTCCTTCCCTCTTCCTCTTTCTTGATTTCCAAAGATCTTTACTTTTTTCTGTGCCCATGTGTGCCTATCAATTAGTTCCCAATTATTAGAGAGTGCATGTGGTGTTTGTTTTTCCATTCTTGAGATACTGCCCTTAGGATAATTGTCTCCAGTTCCATCCAGATTGCCGCAAAAGACATTAATTCATTTCTTTTTATGGCTGAGTAGTATTCATGGTATATACAGATATACACATTTTGTTAATTCATTCATGAATTGATAGGCACTTGGGCTGATTCCACATCCTTACAATTGTGAATGGTGCTGCAATAAACATTCAAATGCAGGTGTCTTTTTGATAATATGACTTCCTTTCCTTTGGCAGATACCCAGAAGTAGGACTGCTGGATCGAATGGTAGGTCTACTTTTAGTTCTTTGAGAAATCTCCTAATGTTTTCCATAGAGGTTGTACCAATTTGCAGTCTCGCCAACAGTATATTTGTGTTCCTTTCTCTCTGCATCCGCACCAGCATCTACTGTTTTGAAATTTTTTAATAAAAATCATTCTAATAGGGATAGGTGATATATCATTGTGGTTTTAATTTGCATTTCCCTCATGACTACTGATATTAAGCATCTTTCCATGTTAATTGGCCAGTTCTCTATCTTCTTTAGAAAAGCTTCTGTTCATGTCTTTCAGCCACTTTTTAATGGAGTTGTGTGATTTTTTTTCCGTGCTGATCTGAGCTCTTTGTAGATTCTGGATAATAGCCCTTTATCAGATGTATACATTGAAAATATTTTTCTCCCATTCTGTAGGTTATCTATTTGCAATGCTGATTATTCCCTTGGCTGTGCAGAAGATTTTTAATTCAATCAAGCCCCACTTCTTTATTTTTGTTGTTGTTGTAATTCCCTTTGGGGTCTTAGTCATAATTCTTTACCTAGACTGATATCTGGAAGAGTGGTTCTTACATTTTATTCTAGAATTTTTATGGTTTCTTGCCTTACATTTACATGTTATCCATCTTGAATTAATTTTTGTGACTATTTAATAGATAGGGGTCCTGTTTCATTGTTCTGCATGTGGCTATCCAATCAGCACCATTTATCGAATACGGCTTCTTTTCCTCAATGTATGTTGTCTGCTTTGCCAAAGATCAGTTAGTTATAGGTAGATGGTTTTATATCTGGATTCTCTCTTCTGTTCCATTGGTCTATGTTTCTATTTTTGCACCGATATCACGTTGTTTTGGTTACTATAGCCTTGTAGAATAATATGAAGTCTGATAATGTAATCCCTCCAGACTTGCTCCTTTTGGTTAAGATTGCTTTGCCTATTTAGGCTCTTTTTGGTTCTAAACAACGCATAGAATTATTTTTTATAGATCTGTGAAATATGATGTTGGTATTTTGATGGGGATTGTGTTGAATCTGTAAGTCACTTTGGGCAGTACGGACATTTTTAACAATGTTGATTCTACCAATCCACGAGCATGATATGTGTTTCCATTTCTTTGTGTCATCGCGATTTCTTTCCACAGTGTTTTTGTAGTTCTCCTTGTATAGATCTTTCACCTCCTTGGTTAAGTATACATTACTAAATATTTTATTTTCTATGTAGCTATTGTGAATGACATTGAGTCTCTGATTTGACTCTAAGCTTGACTGTTATTGGTATATAGAAATGCGACTGATTTGTGTACATTGAGTTTATAACGTGAGACTTTGCTGAATTTATCAATTCCAGGAGTCTCCTGATGGAGTCTTTGGGATTTTCTAGATACAAGATTATATCAGTGAAAAGTGATTAGTTTGACCTCCTCTTTTCCTATTTGGATACTCTTTCTTTCTTTCTCTTGTCTGATTGCTCTGGCTAAGACTTACAGCACTATGTTGAATAGAAATAGTAACAGTGGGCAACGTTGTCTTGTTTCAGTTCTTATGGGGAATGCTTTCAACTTTCCCCCATTTAGTATGATGTTGGCTGTGGTTCTGTCATATTGGCTTTCATAATTTTGAGATATATTCCTTCTATGCCTAGTTAGTTGAGGGTTTTTATCAGGAAAGCGTGCTGGGTTTTGCCAAATGCTTTCTCTGCATCTACTGAGATGATCATATGGTCTCTGTTTTTGCAGCTGTTTATGTGGTGAATCACATTTATTGATTTACATATGTTGAAGTATCCTTGCATCCCTGGGATGAAGCCCACTTGGTCATGGTGGATTTTTTTTTTCTTTTTTTGATGTGCTGTTGAGTTCGGTTTGCTAGTATTTTATTGAGGATTTCTGCATCTCTACTCATAAGGGATATCGGTCTGTAGTTTTCTTTTTTTGTTGTGCCCTTCCCTGGCTTTGGTATCAGGGTGACATTGGCTTCATAGAATGATTTGGGGAGGACTGCCTCCTTCTAGATGTTATGGAATAATTTCTGTAGTATGGGTGCCAGCTCTTCTTTGTAGGTTTGGTAGAACTGAACTGTGACTCCATCTGGTAAGGGGCTTTTTTTAGTTGGAAGAATTTTTTTTATTACTGTTTCAATCTCACTGCTCGTTATTGGTCTGCTCATGAGTTCTAGTTCTTCCTGATTGAGTCTTGGGAGGTTGTGTTTCCAGTAATTTGTCCATTTCCTCAACATATTCTAGTTCACATATGAAGAGATTTTTGTAGTATTCATGGATGTTATTTTGTATTTCTGTGGTATGAGTTGTAGTGTCTCCTTTTTCTTTTCTGATTGAGCTTATTTGGGTACTTTCTCTTCTTTTCCTCGTTAATCTAGCAAGAGGACTCTCAAATTTTGTTTATCCTTTCAAAGAACCACTTTTTGTTTCATTTATCCTTTGTATTTTTTGTTGTTGCTGTTGTCCATTTCACTTAGTTCAGCACTGACGTTATTTCTTTTCTTCTGCTGGCATTGGGTTTGGTTTGTTCTTGCTTTTCTAGTTCTTTAAGATGTGTCATTAGGTTGTTAATTTGTGATCTTTCTGTCTTTTTGATGTAGGCATTTAAAGCTATGAATTTTATCCTTAGGACTGCTTTTGCCGAATCCCATAAATTTTGGTAGCTTGTGTCCCCTTTGTTCAGTTTCAGAAATTTTTTGATTTCCATCTTAATTCCATCCCAATAATTGTTCAGCAGCATGTTGTTTAATTTCCATGACTTTGTGTAGATTTGAGTGTTTCTCTTGGAATTGATTTCTAGTTTTATTCCACTGTGGTCTAAGATACATGGTATAATTTCATTTTTTTGGATTTGTTTAGACATTCTTTGTAATCTTAGATCAATCTTGGAGAATTTCCCATGTGCTCATGAGAAGATGGATATCAGTGGTTTTTTTGGTAGAATGTTCTGTAAATGTCTACTAGGCCCATGTGTTGTGGAGTCCCATTTAAGTCCAGTGTTTCTTTATTTATTTTCTGTTTCAATGATCTGCCTAGCTATGTCAGTGGGGTATTGATGTCTCCAGCAATTATGATGCTTCTGTTTATCTCTTTGCTTAGCTCTACTAGAATTTCCTTTATGAATCTGGGAGCTCCAGTGTTAGGTACATATACATTTAGGGTTACTATGTATTCTTGTTGAACTGTTCCCTTTACCATTATATAATGCCAATCTTTGTCTTTCTCTACCGTTGTTGATTTAAAGTCAATTTTATCTGATGTAAGAATGATTACACCTGTTCTCTTTTGGTTTCCATTTGTGTGGAATATTTTTTTTTCCCATTCCTTCACCTGGAGTCTTTATGAGTCCTTGTAGATTAGGTGCATTTCCTGGAGACAGCAAGATATATATATCTTTTTTATTCAGCCAGCCTATGTCTCTTGAGTGGGGCAGTCAGACCATTCATGTTGAGTGATAGAATTGTTAGGTGAGATGCTGTTCTGTTCATCATGTTGGGCAGTACCTTAATGCACTGTTTTCTCTTTTGTGCTATTTTTTTATATGAGCTGAGAGCTTTAGCTTTTGAGTGGTTTTCACTGGTGGGTGTCTTTTGTACTGATCCACATATAATGTACTTCTGAGTTTTGCATGCAGGGCAGGTCTGGTCTTCACAAATTCCCTAAGTGCTTGTCAGGAAAAGTCTTTATTTCTCGTTCTTATATGAAACTTAGTTTTGCAGGATACAAAATTCTTGGCTGGAAATTGTTCTATTTAGCAAGACTGAAGATGAGGCCTCAATCCCTTCAGGCTTGTAAAGTCTCCACTAATCAATCTGTGGTTAACCTGATGGGTTTTCCTTTGTAAGTTACTTGATGTTTTCACCTCACAACTCACAGGAGTTCCTTCTTCATATTGGCTTTGACCAGGCTGATGACTATATGTCTGCCTCTTCACAATGAATCTCCCAGGCATTCGCAGACCTTCTTGTATTTGGATGTCTAAATCTCTAGCAAGACCAGGGAAGTTTTCCTTAATTATTCCCCCAAATCGGTTGTCTAATCCTTGTGCTTTTTCTTCTTCACCCTAAGGATGCCTATGATTCTTACGTTTGGTCATTTTACATAATCCCTTATTTCTTGTAGGCTTTGTTGGTTCCTCTTGATTCTTTGTTTCTCTTGTATTTCATTGTGCTTCCTTACAATCCATATCAGGAATTCTTTATCTGTCATTTCAATATTTTCATTTTGATTGGGATCCATTGCTAGAGAGCTGGTATGTTCTTTGGGGGTTGTCCTTTCACTCTGATTTTTCATGCTTCCAGAGTTCTTGCACTGATTCCTTCTTATCTGGAGCAGTTGTCACGTCTTGTTTTTGGATTTTCTTTTGTTTATATGGAGCTTCCCCCTCCTCACTCTTAAGGGTATGTCTGTAGCATATGTTGGCTAAGAGCCTTTGGCTTTCCTTGCGGGTGCTTTGATGGGGGTCTAGGTTCTGGATAGATGCCTTGGCTATAGATATCTTTAGTGTGGTGGTTTTCTAAGTTGCTAGTTATTTGCAGCGGTGAGCTAAGTGTGTGGGTAGATTCACTGTCTCTTGTTGATGAGGGAAGATGGAGGTTTTTGAAATCCTTTCTTTTTTGCCAGCCCTGTGGTCTTAACAGCATGAATTATACGGGGTGCCCAGTTTAATCTGAGACAGTAGATAGTGCTTGTAGGTTAAGAATCAGCCACGTGCTGTATGACTGAGTCAGTACATCCTGTAAAGGGTTGTACAAGTTGTCCTCCCTGCCAGTAGGTGGCAATTGCCAGAAAGAACCAGCTACAGTGTTGTTTTTCTGGGACCTGTGACTGGCTCTATCCCCTCAGGAGAAGCACTTGAATGCCCCAGGCAGCGGGCAGAGCCCTGGAGCTCCCAGCAGACTCCTTAATCATCACCACAGCAGAGGTGGGTGGAGGAATGAGGCTGGGTGTAGCTGGGTCAGGTAAAGCTGCCTTCAGGTTCCACAAAGGCCTCTAAGGGAGCTGTCTCTGCAGGGCTCAAGAGTCTGCTCCCAGGCCACTGGGGAAAGCCACCAGGGAGGGGCTGAAGCAGCCCTACAAAGCCAGAAAGTCTGCTTGTGGGGGCAAGGGCCATCTGAGATTCATAATTTGGCTGTCAGAAGTGGGTTTCGCTCTTCTCCCTCACACCCCTGCAGTCTCCTTCCAGCGTCTCGCCACAGGCAGGAGCTCAGACTAGCTGAGCTCACCAGTAATGGCATTATGGGCTGGGAGCTTCCCTGTCCAGGATCCTGCTCCATGCCAAAAGCACAGCTTTCCTATGGGTGGAGGGGTGCTCCGCGAGTGCTGGGGCTCAGACTCACACTGCACTCTCCTCTCAGTCTTGCCCATGACTGCTCCTCTTCCTCCCAAGATGAGTTCACAAATCTCCCCTCCATGTCTCCAGGCAATACCATTAAGTTCTGGGGGTATGAGATCTAGCCTATGGGCCTGTCTCTGGGTCCCCAAGTTCAATCCATGACCATGGCAGGGAGAAGCATGCTGGTCCCAAGCTGCCTGTAAAGCACTCAAGCAGATTTGATGTCCTTCTGTTTCAGGGTATGTCCTGCTCTGCTGCAGCGGCCACGCGAGTAGCACCTGAGAGGGCCAGCAGACAGGGAACTCACAGACCAAGTACCCCTGGGTCTGCAGCAGGTCTTTAGGCAGCAAGGTATGAGCTCCACTCTCTGTGGAAGCCTCAGTATGGTAGGCGCACCAACAAAGGGGAAACAGCCACTTCTGGGAGTTTCAGCTAAACCATCCCTCTCAGCAGCAGATGGAGGAGGGAGGAGGAAAGAAAAGAGTCTGAATGGAGGACAGCTAGCACTCTGGTCATCTTTGTCCCTCTCTCCTGAAGGCAGCATGCCCAAAATGTCTAAGCTCCAGGGTCGCACAGATTCCCCAGGACCCACAGGCCCCTGGCTCCCATGGTCTGTGCTGGAGTTTGGAAACATTTGCATGGGAACAAGCGACACAAAAACTGAGGGGCTGAAATGAAGCTCCCTGGGAAGGACAAAGGTGCACAGTGGCTAGAGAAGCAGTATGGTGCCTGCTGTCTCAGCTCCGGTCTGCAGTTACAGGAAGTGACCTGAATGGGGCTGGCAGCCTGGTGCTTTGTCCTCAAGAAGCCCCCAGTTCACTGGTGGCAGCAGCTTTTTGGCTTGTGAGGCTAAAAAGGCTCTCCAGCAGTTCAGGAGCCTGCTGACTTCCAGAAGTGTGAGGCAGGGAGAAATAAAACCCCCACCTACCGTTTCTGCCAGGCTCCAAGCCTCTCAGGGGTTGATATCTGCCACTATCTTGCTCCTTCTTATTTTCCTCTGCAACTTCTTCCCGTGGGATCTCTGGTAGGTTCTGGCACTTTTCTCCCAGAATAACATACAATCTATTGTTTTTCTTTTTCATCTAAAATTTTTCCTTCTTTCTGAGACAATCTGGTAGCCAATATCTGCGGTCAGCCATCGTTAGAGACAGTAGTTACATGTATTTCTATTACACGGCACTGCACTAGAGTTTACAACATATATCCTTGATTTAGCAAAGTCTAATGTTTAGTGGTACTTTTGCCCCTATTCACAGGATAACAATGACCTTAGAACACTAACCCCATCCCTTCCATCTAGACTTACATGCTACTGTTATCTAGTCCCATAAGTTTTTATTTTGCCTTATAGAGTCAATATTCCTTTGGATTAACTATTTTTCTTGCTCTTCATTCCTTCCTACATCTCTTACCTTCCATCAGAATCATTTTCCTTCTACTCAAGTACATGAATCATATCTCAATAAAGGTGTTAAATAAGAAAATACACGGGGAATGGGGTGTAGGTAAGGTTATTAGAATTGCAGTGAAAACTTATTCAGGATCCCACAATTTAAAAAGCAAAAGTATTCTCTACAAAGGCCTTTTTATTGGGCCTCTTATTTGGCCACAACCGTTACCAGGTTAGTTCAGCTCCAGACTAAAATAAACTTTCTTGTTCATTTGCTTATTTGGTGTTAATTTCTCCACTCAAAATAAGATACTAGAAATAGCTTTATTTTTTCCACTGTTATGGGTCCTAATATCAATAAACGAAGGCAAAAGGAAGGAGTAGCTTTGCTGTAAGGCATAAACTTGCTCCTGCTGTCTGTTTCCCATATTAGAGATTTTCTCATCCTCTCATTCAGGGGTCAGCACATGACATAAATAAAACTTCATTGTTACACAACCACATGCTGATCATTTATGAACTGTTTATGGCTGCTCTCATAAAACAGAAAGTATGGCCTGCAAGCTTAAAATATTTACTACCTTGCCCTTTAATTAAATGTTTGCAGACCCCTACTCTAATCAGTATGAGCTTCACTTCATACTGTCTCACTTCTATTACAGAACACCTGTTAGCCATCAATATACTTTCCACATATAATCACATTACATTACTGTTACTAAAAATTTCTCTCATAATCTATTATGCTTACTTGAATCTACAGTCATGACTGCATTTTAATGTACAGTCAGGAGAGGGCTTTGTAGGTTCTGCTATTTGTCTTCTGTCTTACCCTGAAGTAAAATCCATTTACTTTTAACCAATAAACATTTCCTGAGCATTATTATGTGCTAGGAATCGCACTAGACACTAGAGAATGAACCACTAACAAGCTAGAAATAAGGCTTGCCCTCATGGAATGATCCCAATGATTGTGCCTCGAGCCACTGGATAGTTACTGATGTAATTTACAAGACTAAGTGGCCAGGTAGAAGAGAAGGAGGTGGAAAATGGTAATTCCATTTTGAACAAGTTAATATTGAAATATCTCTGAGATTCCAAGTGGAGATGAATACAAAATATGGAACTCAAAGGAAAAGTCTAGGCTGGATATATAAATTTGGCAGTAAAAAGGGAGAAAGATATATACAATCAAATATATAAATTTCTGAATATCCCTTTTTTGTCCTAATAGTAAAAGAGGTAGTAACAGTTTTCCTTCTTTACTTCCATCGTTCAGGAGAAAAAAGAAGTACCATGCTTTAAATGGTAAAGAAAGAAGAAAACGTAAAGAAACTGGTAATACTAATTGCTACCAAGGAGGGGAACCAGCTGGGTAGAAACAAGGGTGAAGGAGAAACTTTACTTTTTATAATGTATTCTTTTACATCATTTTAGAATTCTGTAGCATGTGAATGTAATACCTATTCAAAAATTTGTTTATATTAAGGAGAGCCCACCAGAGTCTAGACAGAGCATCTAGATGAACAAGTCAAGGTATCCATGCTCCTAGGCAATTTCTTAAACCCTCCAAGAACATACAGAAAAAAGGGTAAAAGCACCAGTATCTACTTAAGTTGCAAATGAAATTTTCCATTACAAGTCTCAATTATTAATCATATTATCAAAAGATTTATGAATTAGAAATGACTGAGTTCAATAACCCAATCCTTCTCATTTTACAGATAATATAATCAGAACTACCTACTACTAAGATGCCAAATACCATGCTTTGCTTTTATATATATATATAGAGAGAGAGAGAGAGAGAGAGAGAGAGCACGCGCGCGCAGGAGGAAGACAGACAGACAGGGTCTTCCTCTGTCACCCAGGCTAGAGTGCAGGGGTGTTATCATTGCTCACTGCAACCTCAAATTCCCGGGTTCAAGTGATCCTCCTGCCTCAGCCTTCCAAGTAGCTGGGACTACAGGTGCGCGCCACCACCCCTGGCTAATTTTTAATTTTTTTGTAAAGACAGGTCTGGGCGGGGGCATTGTCTTGCTATTGCACAGGTTGGTCTCAAACACCTAACCTCAAGCAATCCTCCCGCCTCAGCCTCCCAAAGTGCTAGGATTACAGGTGTGCACCACCATGCCCAGCCCAAGTCAATATTTTAAATGGCAAAATAATGATCATCAACATTATCATCCAGCTAACAGTGAATTTACTTTATCAACCAAGTGTATTATCAACTAAGTGCTCAAATGTACTAGTTACCTCCATCTCCTATCCCCTCAGTTTTC
Organism: Eulemur rufifrons; assembly: GCF_041146395.1. Taxonomy (NCBI): domain Eukaryota; kingdom Metazoa; phylum Chordata; class Mammalia; order Primates; family Lemuridae; genus Eulemur; species Eulemur rufifrons. The sequence continues at coordinate 53,906,342 of NC_090990.1, forward strand.
TATGTCCCCAACCTGCTGCTTAAGGTAATTAAATTACACAAAGGATACTAAAAACTTAAAATAACATTTGCTATCACCTTTTCACAATGTAGTTTTTAAATCTGAAATTGGATGCCTTGGTTCTAACTTGGTAAACAAAATTTAATTCTGTTTTTTCAAATGAATGAAAAACATTCCAGTAACACTAAGACCATTTTACTTTTAAAGTATGCAAATAGTCATCAGAATGGCTGGCATTTAATGGACATCTACTAAATATGCTGGGCACTATGCTGTATACTTAATATCTTATCTCATTTAATTTGTGCAATAACCCTGTGGAACAAACATTATTTCTATTTCACAGGTAAGAAAAATAAAGCTAACAGTTACTTCCCAAAATTACACATCTAGAAATTAAGGGAGTTCATGACACTAAAATCCATATTCTTTTTACTGTATCAATAAGTTTTGAAACTTTATAGTCTTAGGACCCCTTTATACTCCTAAAAATTATTAAAGATCCCAAAACCTTTTGTATGTACATATCTACTGATAGCTACCATATTAGAAATGAAAACTTCAAAATTTTACTTATTAATTTAAAAATCACAATAAGCCCATTACATGTTAATATATAATGTTTATGAAAAAATTAACTGCATTTTTCAAAACAATGACTGACAAGAGCAGTACTATTTTAAATTATTTAACTAAAGACAAATAAATTTCTTTAATGTCTGGCTTCATAGAAAACAGCTGGAATTTTGTATCTGCTTCTGCAATTAATCATTAGGTGTAAAATGTTTTGAAGTGTATGAAGAAAATCCAGCTTCCCGCACATTCACAGGTGAAAAAAAAGAGGATTTTAAATAGCCTTTTCAGATAGTTAGGAATATTCTTTGAATCTACACCAAAACTAAGTAAGTGGTCATTTCTTAAAAGTTAGTTGCAATATGGAATCTAAAATCATAACAGTAAGCTTTCTGTACCGTGTTAAACTGAAATACATTGGTCTCTCTTACACTTTGAATGGATCTTTTGCTGATGCATGGTTTTGTAACATCATGCATTGATCATTCAAAAAATATTGATTGACCAAGTTATGCAGATTTTCCAAATGTTGCCACATTTCACTATACAATATAAAAAAAAAATCACATTTGGTAATATCAATTCCAATCTGACCAGAACAATCTTTTAAGTACTGGGAACCCATCAAGCTTACCACGGCAGAGAAAAGTTCTCCAAATTTCCAATTCTCATTGAAAGGATGAATTTTTTTATTGGCAACAAGTACTATCACTTGTTTTCTTTGAAGTCATAGGCTTACTTCATTCATTTTCCAGAAAATGTTTGTCAAATATCCTAATTATAATAACCCTAGTTTGTCTGTAATCTGCTCTTTCAAGTAAAAATGATGTTCTATGAAAAAAACGGCTAGTTCAGCTTACAACTCCGTTTCACAAATGTTTTCCCTTATTTACCTTTCAGATTGCAACAGAAGAGCATCATACACAATCCCCATCATCTCACAAAGAATACCAAAAACGCACATACTCAAGATTAAGATTTAATAAAATTCACCATTTTTACAGTATCAACAAAACATTAAGTGAAATTGGCATTTTAATTTTATTTTTAAAAAATTTTTATTGCAAGTGCGTGGCAATGAATAATACAATGACTACTAACAATTTGGTGCCCTAACTTGTTCTAAAGTGCCAACAAATTTACTCACCATTGCCTTTGTACCATCAGTGAAAATGTCAGCACAGTGAAAAAGGCAAGCAATGACTTGATATTGCTATAAAAAGTTTTTACTTTGTGCACACCTTAATCATAGAGCAAAGCAGGAAATTACGAGTACCAGAACCAACATAGCTTCAAGTTCTACAGATATCTTCAAGTCACCAACCAAGCAAGCAGTAAAAAAAGGGAGAATTTCTGCATTTGATTTCAAAAGTGGTACTATACTACTAAAATTCACAGACGCACATAATCTTACATCCAAACTATCATCAAACAACTCCTACCAGCTCTATCTTTCCATCACTTCCAGTTACCCACATTAACCCCTGCCCACCCAAGTTTCCACTTCACATAGCCACCAGAATGAGCCTTTTAAAATCAGTGTCACTCTTCTCAAAACCCTCTGACAGCTTTCCATGTTGCTCCCTGTAAAAGCCAAAATCCTTAACAATGGTCTACAAAAATTCTACATGCTTACACCCCTAACTACCTCTCAAATCTCACAAATCCTATCACTCTCCCCCTTGCTCACTTTGTTCCAGCCACATTTACCTTCTATTCCCAGAAAGTGCTCCTTTGCATTTGCTATTTTCTGCTTGAAACTCTGTTCTGCCTGGTATCTGCTCCCTAATTTTCTTAAGGTAACTGCTTAAATTTCTTTTACTCGTATCTTCCCTGACCCTGACTGCAATGAAATAATTACTACCTCTCCTCCCCATACTCCCAGCACAGACACTCTCTCTCTCTCTCTCTTTCTCTCTAGCCTCCTCACTTTGCTTTACTTTACTCTTTAATACTTATCAAGGCCTGGCATGGTAGCTCACACCTGTAATCCTAGCACTTTGGGAGGCCAAGGCAGGAGGATCACACTTGAGCTCAGGAGTTTGAGATCAGCATAATAGCAAGACCCCTTCTCTACAAAAAATAGAAAAATTAGCCGGTAGTGGTGTCACACATCTGTAGTCCCAGCAACTGGGGAGGCTGAGGCAGGAGGATTGCCTGAGCCCAGGAGTTTGAGGTGATGATGAGCTATCATGACACCAGATCCTCGTGCCCGGGCAACAAAAACAAACAAAAACTCTTATCATTATCAGTCATACCATATATGTATTAGTTTGTTTATTGTCTGTCTCTCCCATTAGAATGTGAGCTCCATGAGAACAGGGACTTTGTCAGTTTTGTTCACTGTTGTAACCCTAGCACCTAAAACACTGTATGTCATATATTATTAGGAGCTTAGTATATATCTGATGAATGAATGAATGAACCAACAAAAGAAAAAAGAAACTATAAAAAACCAGAAGAGCAGTGTCAAAATCTGTTTTTACTTTCCAAAAAGCATTTCACCCCAGGACAATGCAGGTTTCCACATGATTCTCTATGAAAACCAAAGGATATGTATCCATAAGAGGATAAGTGACACAGCACAGGTGGTTTTATAGAATTCAGTACAGTACTTAAAAGAGAGAGCATGCAGTAACTGTCTGACAGATATCTGCAGCCAAGAATCCAAATGCAATGAACTAAGCTACACCAGTAGTAGACTAAAGGTGACTTATGGGAGAGTCAGATAAACCTAACACTTTAGTAGACTGACATGGAGTATGAATTCAAGCATCAAATACAACCTCAATTAAAGTCCTATTTAAACCTCAAAAGCAAGAGTGGCTTCTGTTGAAAGGCAATTAATACCAAAGATGAGAGCAAGATATTGATATTAATTGGTATTACTATTATATGAGCCTTCAGAGTTAAAATATTTTCAAGTCCATTCTCCCATTTGAGAATATAATGCCCCAAGAGATAGATATTATTATATTTACTTATATCAGAGGTTCAGTAAATAGCATGTCATAAAAACCAGTTCAAAGAGAATCATGGTCTCAAACTGAGATCTGATTCCAAATATAGAAATGGCAAAAGACCTTTTCCCTTTTTCCTACCCTCACTTTATATACGTCAGTCTTGCTCTAAAACTGATCTCCAATCTTTCCCTCAAGGAAATAAATGGTATAGGTACAGGAACATATTGTTTATCTGGCCCACTCCCATCCAATTCTCTAAGAACTACACTCATTTTCTAGAAGCCAAAGCATCCTGACAATTACACTGTACTCTGAATTAAGGTAGATTTCTATGACTAAAGAATGACATCACCTTGGGGCAGCCATACTACCCAAAATTCCATTCTCCAATGAATCCTCTAGAATTCTCCTCCCTCATTGAGGATGCCCAGGACCCAACATCGCTAATAACTGTCCATTTCTGCTACCGTTTTTGCCACAATTGGAGGGTCAGAATTTCTACACCTATTGCAGCTCAGTTCTGGAAAGGGAAAAAGAGGCTCCTCACTCCCTTTTCAGAAGTGCTATACAGACATGCTCAGATCACATTTGTGAGTGGTGGGTCAAGTCCCACAGTGCTAATGCCAATACCATTAGGAAACACAGCCACTCAACCTAAAGACAGTCAGTCCTACTCTGTTGGAGATGCACATGGGGAAGAATAAGGAGAAAGGAGGAAGATCATGTTCATCTAATCATGATCAACTGAATCAACTCTGGTAGATCAAGGGAGTCACAGATTTCATTGCCAAATCACCCTCATACCAAGTGAAGGTGTGTAACACACTTCTAATGCGTTAAAATCTTGAGCTTCTAGATGCTACTTTTTTTTTTGACAATATGAAAATATTTGATTCTTACTTTACGATAGCCCTTTGCATGAATCTTTTCATATTTTTGCCAACCTACCTTTGGGATAAATACCTAAAAACGAGAAAGCCAGCTCAGTGAATAAATACATATGCAATTTTTCCAGATATTGCTAAATTCCCCTAACTAGGAATTCTACCATTCTGCAGTCCCCCCAGCAATGTGTAAGGATGCCCACTTCCCCACAGCTTGGTCAACAGAATATGTTGTCAAACATTTTGATAATTGCCAATCTGCTAGGTGAGACATGATATTTTTCTTTTTTATTTCAGCATATTAGGGGGGTACAAAAGTTTAGGTTACGTTAGACACTACTTTTTTCCTAAGAGAAACTAAGGTCTTTCAAAAACAAAGTTCTGAGAAGATGACAAAACATAAAGCAAACAAATATAAAAACTACTAATATTCTTTTAAAGACATGTCATCATTAACCCTGTCCTGGCTAAAACTGTTCACCAGAGGCTTAATTCAAGATTTTCTTTGCCATGTAGAGCTTAGCTTTATAGTTGCCTCTTCTCAAAGACACTCATTACACTTTATTCGTTTGCATCACCCATCTCTAAGATTTTAGTGACAAAAACAAAGCAGAAAAATATCAAAAAGATTTATATAGAATAAGCCAAAATAAACATACCGCATGGTCACCAGATTATCCTTTCTCCTCAATTCTCAAATGCACATTTTTAATCTTTCTGAAATTAGAATTTTAAAAAAATCTCTAGCTGAAGAAATCCACCAGCCTCCAGGCAGAGACATTATACGTGTGAACCATTTCATTGTCACTGCACTGAGTTACCTGCATTGGCAAGGAATACTCTTGATTGAATTTTAACTTAAATTTGAAACCTTTAGTCATTGTGTGAAATAGCTTCAAGAACATATCACAACTTCGTAAAAATGAAAATTAACTGTATATAGAGAAGATGGCTTGTCACATGCCAGGCAATGTAATTAAAGGCAGTAGAAACTGCCAAATCTCTCAAAATAAATCAGAAATTTTTTAAATCTAGGAAAGGCTGGTCTGAGCACTTCATATATCCACAACTTTCATCACTCTGGCACATAAAAGCTTCTGACTAGCATCCAAGAGAAGCTACTTAACTTCTTAAGGACATTTAACTCAGGGAAAACACAAATCACAAGTTTAACAAATAGGAAGTTCAGTCAAAACCAAGAAAGTCTTCTATATGTTTCATATCGTTCTCAATCCTAAAGGTGTTTTAAAAAAAACAAAATCATTATTATCAATTATAAAAAATGGCAGCATGTCACCAAGATGCTTTGCCAAATTACCAAAGACAAAAAGTGATTCAGAAAAATCTTTACATTCAGAATATGAAAAAAATGCTTAGATTCAATCTTTAATTTTATACTAAGAAAAAAGTGGTAGATCACTAAAGATATACTAAAGATACAAAGTTTAATAATTTTGTATACTTTTAATATACTATTTCTTTTCCCCTCTAAAACAGCTGTTTTAAATAAGTCATGAGTTAAAATCATTTGGCATATCTGAATGCAGTATATATATGATTTTACAGCTATTACTGTATTTAACTTATACTTCAAGAGATAGGTTTGGATTCAGAATACAATATATTCCTAAAAATAACTGATGGCTCAAAAAAAGCAATTCCCACTCAACCAACATTTCACCACAAAAGAAAAAGCTCTATCTGTGCTCCTATTCAATTGAAGTCAACAATTTGCAACACACACACATACTCCCCTAAAAAAGTTTACCAAAGCAGAGATCAGTGAAAATTCTAAGAGCTAACAATGCATAGTGAACTAAATAGTGACCAAATTAAGATTCAACAAGCTCTCCAGCTAAAATAAAAGACTAACAAAATAGAATTTAATAGATCTAAAGTCCTGTGTTGAGGTTAAAAAAATAAACACAAGAAGGGATAGAATGGAAAGAGAGCAGATGACTTGAGGAAAAATGTTAAAAAATTAGCATCCTCTGTGCTGCTTAACTGCATAACTGTGTGCTGCGTTAGAGCAATATAAATGCAGCTTTATTGTTGTCTTTGCTCATTAGGCTAATATGGCTCCAGCACTGAGTTAGCTTTAGACACCATCCTCTAAGGCAGCAGTCCCCAACCTTTTTGGCACCAGGGACCGGTTTCATGAAGACAATTATTTCACTGATCAGGGAGTAGGGGAGGTGGGCGGTGGAGCTATACCGACAGGTAGTGGTCCACGGCCAGTGCATTGGAGACCGCAGCTCTGAGGGAAGAATTAACAAACTACAGTGACGAAGGTTTCATTTACTTATTTAACACACTTATATAGTATTTACTGTCTCAGGGACTATTTTAAACACTTTATAAACCATGTCATATGAGGAGTGGATACAGAAGTTAGGAATGTTTAACCTGAAGATAAGAGGAATATGATAGCTCTTGTCAAATATCTAAAGGGCTATCAGGTGGATGAAGTAGCCCATTTGTTTGTGCCATCACATAAAAAAGAAATAACAAACAAGAGTAAGAGATTTGGGCCGTACTTTTAACTCTGAGAGCTGTCCAATGTCACAATCTCTTTGCAAGGCTATTTTAAGGACTAAATACAGAAATATATATTAAAGAAATTTGCTATAAATTGCCACATACACATTATTAGAATTGACTGCCTTGCAATATAGTGGGTCCCAATGAATAGAAATAGTTACAAAGAGGCTGATCATAGGCTTTGGAGTCCTTGCTATTAGTTTGATTCCTAGCTTTGTGACTTATACTAAGTATGTTACTCCAGCAAAGTTTCTTTGCTTCTCTAGGCTTCACTTTTCTCACCTTTAAAATGAGAAAAAAACCATCTGCTTTGCAGGGCAGTTGTGAGGATTAAATGTTATAATGTATAATGCTAATGTAAACACTTAGCACCCTGCTGACGCACTCAATAAACTGTATCTATAATAATAATAATCACTATCATCATCATCAGGTTGTGAAAGGAATCCCTACAGTAAATATAAAACTATGTGATACATGACATAATTGTATGACTCTGCTATGCACCTGTATGACTGTATGATTCTGCTATGCACCTATCATGTTATAACAATCCAAAATATTAGCTTATTTTTGAGTGATTTTTAAAACATTTATCTTTTATAATTTGAAAGGAAACATATCCTAAAAATCTAAATCTAGGTAAAATATCATTAATGCAAGTAACAATGTAATAAAGCAATAGGGAAATTAAGAAGCTAGAGGAGAAAAAAAGGAACTAAAGAAGCAGCACATTAAATAGAAACTACTCTTCCTAGAAGACTTCACTGCAAGACATTAGATCACTGCAAGACATTAGAATGGATATATTGCAGGGAGGAAAACAATTGCATTTTCCACAGGTATGTGAACCACTGGTCATATTCATCAGAATTATCAACAATATAAGGGCAGCGAAACACAATACAAAAGTTCCTTTAAAAAAGTGAATTTCAGTGAACTAAGGGCATAAGTTTAAGGGCATAGAGGATTCTAATTACTTTGAACAGAATCTGAAACTTAACAAATGTACTCCTAAACGTTGGATTAAATAATATAGAAGCCCAACAACCCTGCAATTCAGTCAGTACCTTATGTGATATTCATCCATCTCTTCTTTTAAAGGAAATTAACTCTCAAAAGGAACCTTTTATCTGTTTCAGAGGTATTTCAAGGTAATATAACTGTAGCTACTATGAAGAACAAATGTGAAAAACTTCCTAATAATTGACTAGTAAGCTGAGGCTACAATCTATCTCCCATTAACAACTGTTTTCCAAAGGAGTAGAATATAATTACCATCAACAAACAACATGTTTGTCACAACAGTAAATTGATGAAATAATTAAATGTAGGAATGAAAAACTGGGTGCAGCTTTAAGGTATTTTTTTGGGAATATGATTTATGATAAATGACAGGTGGTGATATTATTGCAACTACAATATTATAAATTTAAAAAACAAGTGTAGTTGGAGAATTATACAACCAATAGAAACCTTACTGTTCTAATCTTAATTTTTGTCCTAATTTTAGGTAAGAAGCCTAGAGTCCAATGGAATTAAGAGAGTTTATTCCACAGGCAAGCATTTCATTCATGTGTGCATCATATGGAGCACACTTAGTTGAGTGTGTTCTAACTGAATGTATACAATAATTGTCATCTTAAGTGAAAAGCGGAGTGATCAATATTTTCCAACTACCCAGTTTAAAATGGCCTATGATAGTAAATGTTAAAAAAGTCAGTGTTTACATTAGTTTTCATTAATAAATTTACTGTTGCTTAAAAATCAACTCAATCACATTACTTTTTAAAATGAAAGAAAAAAATTCAGCTGACAAGGTGAAAAGTAGAAATACAGTCCTTCAATAACAAATATACTATACTTTCTCATATAGGCTATAATGAAATTACTATGAAAAATCATGGTACTATTTTTAGTCACAATCATCAGGATGAGCCATTAGCAATTATCTACATAAAACAAGCAAAAGATCAAATCTCTACTCCAACAAAAATTAGCTATTGAGAAGTCACTGTAATCGTTCTAAGTATCAAATGCCAACAGATTTCTACTGTGTGGCTTTCAGAAATCAAACCATCGTAAGTTTCCTGAAAGCAGACAAGAAGGAGAAAGACAACCTGAGGGCAGGTAGAAATCACAACCTGTTACAGTCAAACTGGGATAATGAAGGGGGGTGGGCAACTTATATGTTCAAAATTAAAGAATCCAAGCTGAGAGGGAGACAAAGAAAAAACACACAGTTTCATAAACAAAATAAAAAGACCAGGTTGGATAAGAGGTAACCCAAAATTTCTGACAGTCCAGAATCAGTACACTGAAAGCCCGTTCAAAGAAAAACAAAACAGCCTCTCACAGGGAACTTTGAAGTGGACAAGGAGGAAACATTCCTTTGCACCCACAGAAACCAACCCCCTAACCACTTGCATGCTATTACTGAATTGGTCACGATTTACCGGCATTTGGCCCGGCTAATGGGCAAAGGAGAGGAAAGAAGGGTCTGCTCGAGGGCAGCCTAGGATTCCAGAGGCCCAGGGAGGCACATCCGAGGCTTGGGGAAGGAGGTGGAGAGGGGCTAGCACTCCTCACCGTGATTATCTTTCTGCCCGATATTGTGCGTGCGGATGAGAGAGGACAGTCTCCTCACATCTCCCTTGAAGACGCACTCGTGCACCGGGTAGTGTACGGGGCAACTGCCTCCATCTGCGACGACAGCAATGGGGTTGGTGCCGGCTAGAAGAGCCGGGGACTGGGAAGTGGTAGTCACGGAGGAATTGTGCAGCGGCAGGGCCGGGGCGCCGGGGGGATTGGAGGAGGCCGGAGCTGCCTTCAGCTGCAGCCGGTGGTGATGGTTACTGAAGAGCTTATGACAGGCTTTACCGCCCTTGCCGCTGCTGCCTGTGCCAATCCTGCCTCCGGTAAAGGTGCCGCCGAGGGCAGCCGCCGCTTCTTCATCTCCGGGCTCCAGCAGGTCCCCCTCTTCTTTGCTGGGCTTGTGGTCCCTCCGCAGTGAGCGGATCTTCTCCCCGGTCATCGCCGCCGCCAGGGGCGGGGGGGGGATCCGGGAGGCTCACCGCCGGCGACGGAGCTGGCGCTGCGGCGGCACAAGGCGATTAGAGCGGTGGCCAGGAGCCTCCAGCGCAGCATGAACTCCCAGAGCACCTCCGAGCCCGGGACAAACGCATCTCCCGGAGGAAGAGGAGCTGGCTCTCGCCTAGGCCCAAAGGGACGCGCGCTCGCTGGGGGGAGCTAGAGCTCAGGTACCCACGACACTAGAATCCCAGTCCAGCCGCCACAGCAGCCACCTCCACTACCTCACACCGAAAAACAGGGCACGGCCATCTTCCCCTTGCTCCTCTCGCGAGAGCTCCCCCGGGAGCGAAAAGGGAGGAAACACCGCGATAAGTGAGCTGCCTGCTCCTTCCCTCGCACCGTCTTTTCCCAGAGTCTCCTGGCGCCGCCGCCTCCCAAGCAGCGTGTTTCCGCTGGAGGCTGGAGTCTTGGATCCAGCCGATCGAGACACAGTACTCACACCGGCTGCGCTTCTTGTACGCGGTCTGAAATCTTAGCCATGTTGGAGATGTTCCGTGCACGTTATAAACAATCACTTAAATCCTCCGACCTCTGAGCCTCCCGCAGAGAAGTGCAGAATGACGCAACTGCACGCAGGATGTGATGTCACTGAGATGCACAGGACACTCATTCAATAAACATTTACTAAACATCTACTTCGTGCCATACACTGAGCTAGTAGATTTATAAAGCGCTACTCCGGAGGAATGACAGTCAAACAACTGAGTACCATAGCCAACTGAGCGACGAAAAAGCAAAGGCGGGAAGCTAGGTAGCACAAAAAAGGGACAAATTTTAATGTTGAGGTGTCAGAAAAGTCTTCACAGAAGAGTTTAGGGGCTGACCTTGGAAAACTGGGTTCAGAAAACGGAAAGAGAGGAGGTCACTCAAATATTTGTTAGATGAATTTCGGGCAGACGTCAGAGTTAAAGTACAGGGGGCGGGGTGTACACTCAGGGAGGGCAAATAATTGAGTAACTGGAATATTACTGGACTAGTTCATGGCCAAACTCAGCCTATTGTCAAATTCTAAAGTACTGTAAATCTTCCAACAATAAAACTTTGACAAAGTAACTAAAGCCGCAGGGCACGAGGGGGGGGGGCGGGGGAGAATAGTAGTGGGGGTTAGCAAAACGTCCTAAAGATCTTCACCCAATTATCTCTCCAAAGTCCCCATTTACTCTAACAGTTAGCTTCTCTCAAATCTTTTTTTTTTTTTCAATCAAACTTTACTACCACCCCTACCACCTTCCCCGCTCCCTCAAAAAAACAAAAACAAAAAACAACTCTGTGGGTCTCTCTTCATCCTCCAGTCACTCAGGATTTCATCTCCAATCTTCTTCCCAATCTATTCAAATCAATCTCTTTCTCCCTTTTCTCTCTTAATTTCTTTGTTGGAGGAAGAGATTAGTTCCGTTTATGTGAAAACATTACCCAATCAGCACCTCAAAGCATCCCCATATATACAATAACATATACGCCCATACATGCAACACACACAACATATATATATATAGAGAGAGACCCGTATCTATCCAATGAGCAATTCAAAGGATCCTCCTCAGAAAGCAGCAGAGACTGAACACACAAATACAATAACATTTTGTTCTTCCACAATAGCAATATTTATTAACTCTAAGCCAGGCAGGCAGTATGCTTGGCACTTTATATGCTGTTAGGTCCTCTGATAAGCATTATTATCTTCACTTGACAGTTGGAAAAACTTGCCCAATGTCTCAATGCTAGAACATGGCATGACCAAGTCTGACTCCAGGGTTAGAGAGATAGGAAATGCCAAATCATGCAGGCCTTTGTATGTCAACTTAAAAGTTTAAGTTTTATCCTACAAAAAAATGTATAGCTTTTTAGGAATTTTAAACAGGAGAATAGGATGATAAGATTTGCCTTTTTAGAAAATTCACTCATACTTTAGAAAATTATGTATCAAAAACAGATTGCTGTACAAGGGAACTACACCAAACACAAGGAAACTAAATCAAATAGTAAGCATGTTAATATATGCATGCTAAAGTCTGGTAGAATATATACATCACACAGAGTGAACAGTAGTTATCTCTGGAAGATGGAATTGCTAAATCATATGTTCCCTGGATTTTTAAAAATTTATTATTAATTTTTTAAAGAAGTGTGCAGTAATTCAGGTAAGATGATGAAAGCATGAAACAAGTTGGTAAGAGTTAGTCTGGAAAAGGTTTGAGTTGAAGTTCTTGTTGTTTATCCAAAAAGAGTTATATGGTGTACATTTTGGTTATTTGGAAATGAACCTTAGGAGACAGAGAACTAGGGTAAGCTAGATTCAAGAGTTATCATTATACAGTAAAATTGATGCCCCAGAAGTGGTTTAGTTCCCCAAAGAAAAGTATGTAGAGTGAGAAATTAAGAAGGTGCAGTAGAACAAAACTTTGAAAACAAAATTTAACGGGTGTGTATAGGAGGAAGCATGTCTAGCATCCTATTATCAAAACTTATATCAAATATTCTACCATTATACTTGCGAAGTAATCTTATCTCTTGATCCAGAATTTAAAAGCACTTTATTAGTGGCTGCAACCCATGGATGAATGTGAAAATGCCTAAGTGTCCCTCCAGTAAAATCAAATGCCATAGACATCGAAAAATAATATTCAGCCCTATTTTTAAGGGCTTACAGTATAAAAGGGAAAAAATGACCGAATATAAGATTACAATACATAGTGAAAAATATAAGTATTGAAATTATATAAGATCCCAATATTATATAGAATAAGAAGTTATTGATTCTATCTGGAGGAAATGGAGATCAGGTGATTAGGAAATCTTTCTGGAAAAGGTAATGTCTTAACCAGGTTTTAAAGATGGTATATGAATTGGCCAAATAGGCAAGGGGAAAAAGACATTATAAATAATAATAATTATTACAAAAACAACTATCATTTTTTGAGAGCTTACCATGCGTTAGGCATTGTTCCAAGCACATTTCAGGAACTATTTGATTTAATCCTCACAACTCCTCTGTGAGGTACTGTCCCTATTTTACAGATGAGGAAAATGAGGGACAGGAGGGGATCACTCCGCTAATAAGCAGAGACAAAGAAAATCGGATGTATAAATATAGCATGGCATTTGAGAACCATTGGAGCAGAGTAGGTGACAGAAAAAATGGTGGTAAATGAGACTAGAATGGAAGGCTGGGCTAGATCACAAAAAGCAAGGTAGGAAACATGGACTATATATGTCAGGCAATGGAGTATTTGCAAAGGATTGCAAACACAGGAAAGACAGAATCACATTTAACCATCATAATGTGCAATCAACCAAAGTCCCAAAGATTTTACCAATCTTTCCAGTTTCACCTCTTACTACATTGCCAAATTTACTCTTCATTCTAACCAACACAATCCATGAACAGTTCCTTTTCCTCTTTCATGCCTGCATGCCTTTACATATGCTGTTCCATATGTCCAGAACTCATTTCCATTTTATTCACCTAGATAACTCCTTCAGTCTGTCAAGAATTAGTTCAAATTTTATCTCTTCTTAGCACAAGGGTTTCTTTTTTCACTTGGCAAAGAATTCAGGGCCAGGAAATTACACTGAACTAAACCTCTAAATAAAATTTAGCATGCCCTTCTATTATAATTGTAGGCCACAAACCACTATAGTATTGGCATTAAATAATATCTGTGATTCTGCAACCAAAAGAAACCACAGATATTTTCACACCACGTTACAATTGCTACAAACTCAAAATATCATTTACACTCATTACTACCTCAAAATTATGTTAATAATTATGACCATTGCTAGGTCTTGTTGAATGAGTTAATAAAGAAGCATATATGTTACTCTATCACACATTTGTTTTTTAAAATATTTTGATAGCCATTTTGTTACACTAAATTTTCTTTGTAATCCTAAATATTTTATGCATTTAAAAACATTATTCTGAAAATGGGTCCATAGGCTTCTCCACACCACCAAAGAGGTCCATGGCAAAAAAACAGAAGTTAGGAAGCCCTTCATAGGAATCACTGATAACACCTGTCCATCTGTCCCGTTCTCTCCTATCCCACAACCCATCATTCTGAATTAGATGTCCCCCCTTTCTCTCCTTTCTAATTTTGTATTATAATTTCTGCAGACTCCTTGATATTCTTGTCTGTCTCCTCAACTGTTCCTTTGGGCTTTCTGAGTACTGGAACTATGTTTATCATTGCTGTATGCACAGTGCCTTACAGATAGTGAATGCTTAATATTAATAATAAACAGTTGTTGAATTAATTAATTACAACATAAAACCCCAAGGTATCTACAATGTACTGAGATAACTGTGAGCTCAGTCATGAGATGCTTAATAAATTTCTTAAGCAATGCAATCTGACTTCACTTAAGTTGACTACTACACCCTTAGATTCTTAGGTGAAGCCTAAGAGTTGATATATCATTTAGGATTTTTTTTTTAATTTTCAAGTATGAGTACATTCTATGGAGATTGATATAAATAAGGGATTTACTGACTTACATAACAGAAAGGTGCAGAGATAGTCTTCAAAAGTGGCCCCTCAGAATCCTATGTGAGTTTTCGAATCCGAATCCCCCATCGCCCCTCTAGGTTTGAAGCGTCCTCCTCAGGCCAGCTTCCCTCAAGAACACAAGATGGCTGCCAGCAGTAACGGGCCACGTGCTTCCCCCTTCAGGTCCGGAGGAGGCCCTATAGCCACGCCAGTCCAGAGCTTGACAGTCGCAAGACAGCCGGTCCAATCCCAGTGTCCTGCAGAATGCTGATTGGCTCAGGCCCGGCTTACCTGAACAAATCCCTGTGAAGGAGATTTGCCCAATCAGGACTAATGTCTGAGCTGGAGGTGTGGCCAAGCCCTCCAAACAGCAGAACTAGTTCACAATGGAACGAGGTGGGAAAGATGCTGGGGAGACAAACACAGGAGTGGTCAGCAAGAGTAAAATTAGTACGCCCTCCCAGAGACTTAAAGGGGATTTAACTTGGGAAAAAAAAACTGTTATCACAGTCTGTTGGATTAAATATGATAAAATATGGAGGGATTATCAATTATATTGATACATCCTGAGTAAATAACTTCATGGCGAACGATGTGTTTTTATTCAAATGTTATTGAGATAGAATTCAATCCAACGACTCAAGCATATAACACAACTACTGAATTTACTAGATAATACTCTGTAGTTCTACAAATTAGCACTTCTCAATTTCCCTCCTAGTGTAGTTAAGATTCCAAATAATACTCAATGTGCTTTGAATAGCAGAAAGCTTCTGATAAATGGGTGCCTTTTCAACTTTTTCTAATGACAGTTATGTTAAATGTCTTACATGTTCACAAACACTCAACATTGACTACATGGTTAAGCCTGGTTCTAAGAATGAATATTCTGAATTTTAGCAGAAATTTATGTATCTATATTAGCCTTAGACAAAGTACCTAATCCCTGTCCTGGTGTCTTCATTTAATAACAGCAATAGTATTGCAACATGAATACAGAATAGCAGTACCGTACAAAATAAAATCTCACTAGTTGTATTTTATGAATGCATCAACAGACCTACAATTAAGATTGGTAATTAGCAATTTTACTAAATTCTCCTTGCGTTGATACTGATGTTTCTAGTGTAAACATTAGTGCAAGTTTAGTTTACAACTTTTTTTTCTCATTCTCTGAAGGTTTGTATTTTATATTTTCACAATAATCCAGGATATGATTTCCTACACTCCACACTGGTTGAGCCAGACCCACAAGTATTTTGTTTGGATGGATGACACAGCTGCCTGGCTAATCTCCAAAATCTGACAACACTCACAACATTCACTGACAAATGAAAATAGCAAACCGTATAAATCAATACCTTCTTCACATATTTTACTTCCCTCTCCCTAGGTCTCAGTATTTTTCTGTTTCCTCTAAACCTGCCTACGTCCTTTCTCAGAGGCAATGCTGAGCCCTTTTGTTTCCTTCTACTATTTCTGATATGTGGTTATCAGTGATTTAGTCAGATTTCTCTTAAGCAATCAGAAAAAAAATCAGAGAGGCAGAAATTGCCAAGGAAACCACAGCCAATAGCTGCGGAAGCTCCTGAAGGAAGCAATTTTTTTGAGACAGATAACACACACACATTGATTTGGGGAGGGAGGGAGCAATGATGCCAGAGTGACAGTAAGAGGCCAAGTCAATGAGATGAAAAAGAAAATAAAAAGTACGACATTCATAAATAAAATTATATTTAGATTACCAACAAAGGCTTGGAACAAGAAAATTAGGACAAGGATAGGACCCAAAGGAAAACATCCCCTTAGCCCTCTGAAGTTTCACTGAAAAACCAACTCACAAAAGGCAGATTAATTGGAGAAACGAATACAAAACTTATTAACATGTACACAAGGAAAACTACAGAGTGATAACCCCAACCCCTCAATGGGGTGCAGAAGTGTTGGGAAATAGGCTAAGAGACATGAAAAGTTTCAGGGGTTTTGCAGGGCTTTGCCTATTTCCCAACACAGAAGCTTATATATCATCTTGAGGTTACAGAAAGAAGGAGGACTCAGAGCATGGCCAAAGTCAGATTATGGTGGTAAATCAGGTTATAGTGGCAAGACAGGTTATGGGAGCGAGAGAAGGGGAGGCTTGCCAGCAAAGGTGGTCTTGTTAGATAGATAAAATCTCACAGGTGGCAGTCCTCAGAGAGAATAAATGATATTCTCTCTGAGAGATGATAAATGTTTTTTTCAGATCTTTAAGGTGCCAGACTCTCAGTTAATCTTTCCTAGATCCGGACAAGGGAAGGCATAGCTGCATTAATGCAGATTTCCCCCACAAAAGACAGCTTTGCAAGGCTGTTTGCTGGCTCTCTGACAGCTATTTCAAAATGTGTAAAAGAAATATATTTTGGGATAAAATATTTTGATTTCCTTCACAGGGATAGGAATGGGTTTTTCAGTGAAAGAAGAGGGTCAGACACAATTGGTAAGAGGTGTGTAAGAGATTAAGTGGCATAGATGGATAATGGTCAGTACATATGTCCATAGCTTCCTGGATCTGTTTAATGTTAAATTACTTTATTGCTCAGAATGCATCTAACTATATTCTGTATCTATTAGCCTACATGGTCTTCAAGAACATTCAACTCAAAATGTTCAATATGGAACTCCTCTCCATCAGCAATCCCACTGACCAAATCTGTATTTCACTTTCATTATCTTTAACTCTTCCATATCCCTAAACCGCATACTCAACCAGTCAACAAACCTTGAACTTTCTACCTCTTATATAGCTCTAAAATTAAACCACGTTTCTCGATTTTCCAATGGCCATACTTAAGTTCCAGCCACTATTGCTTGAAACTGCCTCCAAACTGTTATGTCTCTGGCTCCCATTTTCCACCTGTGCTTGCATCACTCCACATCATTCACCCCTTGAATTACCAGACCTATCAAATAAAATATTTTATCAAATAAAATATTGCATGGATATTTATTTGCAATACTTGCAGTATTGTCCCATGCAATGTTTGGGATGTACTTATACATTTGTTTGGCTTGTTAAGAGTTACATATGTTGTTAAAGTAAAAAGCCAAATGTGTAGGAATAATAACACCAAATTTAGGATAGTGTTTTCAATGGAGCATGAAGAAGAAAAACACCATCAGTTAGGGGTACACAGGAAATTCCATCATATGTGTGTTTGTATTACATATGTATTTTTAATTTTTGTTTTGTTTTGTTTTTGTTTTTGGAGACAGAGAATCACTCTGTTGCCCAGGCTGGAATGCAGTGGCCTGAACATAGTTCACTGTAACCTCAGACTCCTGGGGCTCAAGCAATCCTCCCACCTCTGCCTCTTGAATAGCTGGGACTACAGGCGTGTGCCGCTGCATCTGCCTAATGTTGCCCAGGCTGGTCTTGAACTCCTAGCCTCAAGGGAATCCTCCTGCCTTGGCCTCCCAAAGTGCTAGGATTATAGGCATGAGTCACCAAACTCAGCTTAATTTTTGCTGTTTAGGTTTATCTTTTATTGAAAGAGTACTTATGTTTTATTTCTTAAGCCTGGTGATGCATATGCAGATTTTTAAATATTTCTATGCTCTAAAATTAAACTATGTTTCTCGATTTTCATGTCTCAAATATTTATAATAAATATATTTAAGAATTTTTTCAATCACTCTCTAGATAAAGTCCAAAGAATCAAATATGGATTACAAACATCTTCACAGTTTCGCTGACCCTGCTTACTCCTCTAATCTTGCCACTTCCAGTTTGTAAACAATAGTTTGGTTATGCTGACCATTTTTCCTCAAAAGACCTCCAAGCCTTTGTCCATACTATTTCCTTTCTCCAGAACTCAGCCCTGCCCCCCTTTCTCTTGTTGAGTCTCAACTTCATTACCAATATCATCAGGAAAACTTCTCTGGCACTTTATTTATGTCTAGGTTAAGTGCATCTACATGTTTCCAGAACATTCATTGCTTTCACCATCACTTACCACTTATTCATATATTGTAATTGCTGACTTGCTTCTCTGTATCTCCCATTACAATATAAACTCCAAACGCATGGAGACTGTGTCTTATTCACCTTAATGTCCCTGGCCTCTGACCAGTGCCTTGCATTGATGGGCCCTCAATAAATACTAGCTGTAGGAATTAGTTAATTAATGATAGGCTAGCTTCTTAACATTCTTGAGGCATGCAATAATTTTACTTTAAATGTGAACCCTGTTTTATAATTAGTATTTAGATGAATCATAAAGTGGTACCACCCCATAGCATGTAGATTAGAAATCATTACTTAGAATAAAGTTTTCTTCTGTCATTCATATTGCAAAGTTTGATTTCAACATCATCTGTCACCTAAACAATGCCTTGCTTTAATTTTTAGGATTAGCACATCATAAATGTTCATCACATTCTACCTTTGCTATTCCAAATTAGTATCATCTGGGTCACTTTGGGGCACTATCAAGAGTAGAAAAATAAAAATAAGACAAGTGGTCATATAATTATTGAGGGCCCCAAATTGCTAAAATCAAAACCTAATGTGAGTCCTTGACTCTTGTGAACATTTGGCCCAGGGAATGCAAAGAGCTACTGTTTAGAGAATACTTATTGACAGTCAAGAGCCTTATATGATAGTGCTTACTATGATGGGTTTACCATTGTCCGTGAGCTGGTTCTCAATGTGACAAAGAAATCTAATTTTGTCAGCACACTGACAATAAGTCCATTTTCCAGAGATGGGCTTGAGATAAGCAAGAATAAAAGATTAATATATTAGAATTCCAATCTAAAATTAGTGGTGGAGTGGACTAGAATTACTCATCAGCACATCTCTGTAGACAAACTGCATACAAAGCCAAATAAGCAGAAGGCTGGCTGGTGAGCATGGGATCAGAATAAGGAGAATCAGTTATTTGATTCTAATGTTAAATGGCATTGCGTTTTGAGATCCTGATTTGCTTTGTTCTACGGGAGTGAAATTTCTGTCTGTGAGGCAGATGGAGACTCACAAGACCAGAGGAGGACCAGCCCCCTCCTTAGCCCACACTGTGCCGATGGCCAGTGCCAACTTGTGCCTCCGAGACTCCTTTCTCTTTACATTCCAGGATGAATCATACCCATTCCCCAATCTCATACGCACCTGTTTGTCACTTTTTTCCATTAATTATATTAGAAATTCAGTGTGGTTTGTCTGCCCCAGCAAGCCATTTTGTCTTTTTAGGAGATTTTACATATCTTTATACTCCAATTCACTACGTGATCATTTCAAATTTTAACTTTCAAATAATATAAAAATTATTTCTCTTATTTTATGTTTTGGGGAGGCACTTCACATGGATGTCTATACACTGAAAACATATAAAATCGAAAGCAAAATATTTCTGTTTCATTTTAGGAAGTAGGAATGAAGAATATTGCTATATTCTTAATGATTCTTCTGGATGTGATCTACCAATTCAAATATTTACTAGACACTTTAAACCAGCCATCTGCATATGCATTTGTGTACACACACTTACACACATACACATACAATCTAGGACAATTATTCTTCATTTTTAAAGCTTTTCTAATTAGTTCTTAAGTAACCACAGATAGTATAAAAAAGAGGATGCGAAACGGAAGCAGAAAGAGAAGAAGGAAAAGGAGA
Organism: Eulemur rufifrons; assembly: GCF_041146395.1. Classification (NCBI taxonomy): domain Eukaryota; kingdom Metazoa; phylum Chordata; class Mammalia; order Primates; family Lemuridae; genus Eulemur; species Eulemur rufifrons. The sequence continues at coordinate 53,926,545 of NC_090990.1, forward strand.
AGAAACTCAATCATCCAGATTAATGTTAAACAAAACATATTGCAACATGTGTACAGCTTCATTTTGATGAAAAAGTCTCTAATTTTTAAGCCCCATCTAATTTTTTAAAAACTTATTTATTTACTTATTGTCTCACTTTGTTGCCTGGGCTACAGTGCAGTGGCATCATCGTAGCTCACTGCAACCTCAAATTTCTGGGCTAAAGCAATTCTCCTGCCCCAGTCTCCCAAGCAGCTGAGACTACAGGTGTGTATCACCATGCCAGGTTAATTTTTCTTTCTTTCTTTCTCTCTTCCTTCCTTCCTTCTTTCTTTCTTTCTTTCTTTCCTTCTTTCTTTCTTTTTTTCTTTCTTTCTTTTTCTTTTCTTTTTTTTTTTTTTTTTTTGTAGAGATGGGGTCTCAATATGTTGCTTAGGCTGGTCTTAAACTCCTGGCCTCAAGTGATCCTCTTGCCTCAGCCTCCCAAAGTACTAGGATTGCAGGTGTGAGCCACCACCCTTGGCCCCCATCTAATTTTTTAAACACCATCTTTTTTAAGTGTGCTTTCATGCTATAGGCATTTCCTGTATTCCTGAATTTTCAATAAGTCCTAGATATATGCTTTTGTTTCTTTTGATGCTCTATTGTTCACTGCACAAAAATTATTTCATTTTGAACATAATTTCAGTTTGATGTTATGGCAACACATCATATGTCTTGTTTTGCTGTACCTAATTTTTTTTAATGTCCAACTTTTGTTACTTCAGTCTATCCTTATTTTCTAAGAGTCTTCATTGAAGCCTTTTATCAAGCACATAGGCTCTCTGGTGACTATTTGGTAGTTAAAACTTTAGATTGGGTATTCTTCATTTACACAATTACAGTAGTCCTTTACTCACTGAAATACATATTGCTCATTAAGCATTTAGGGTAAGAAACTTGATTTCTTACATACATTATTAACAAAACATTCTTAAACCAAAAGTATAATCAATCATTAGAGTGAAATAATTTGCCATTTTAACTCAGTGACTTTAATTTATTGTGCCTTATGTCTCTTCAAAGAAACAGAGACTTACAGGCATGGACATGGTTAGCCAGTAAATAAATCAGTGTGATCATATTTTGAGCAATCCAAAGGGGAAATGGTTTCTATTACCTTAGATATTGAGAAATTGTAAGACTGATATAATACTAATAGCCATTGATCATTTACTTTCTATATAACAGATGTCATTACAGACTCTCTACCTATATCTTGGCAGTGAATCTCCAACAGTACTTCTCAAACCGTCTGTGGAAAAGGGCCAGCTTTGTTTTATTTGCAATCTGTTGCAGACTAATACTTTTGTAAAATATAACAAAAGCAAATTGCTAGGAAAATGAAAATTTTAAATATCATACAAAACTTTATTAAATTGAAAAGACATAAAATCACTCTGTCAAATTTCTATAAAAGTTTCTTAATGCTTATTCTTAATTTCTGACCAGTAACAAATAGTTCTCCAATGGGCTCTGATATTCGGACCACACTTTGAGTAGCACTAGCCTATAAAATAGGGATTATGATTCCATTTTTGTTGAAAAAACTGAGGCCTGGATAAGTAACGTAACTTACTTGAATTCATTCAGATAATCAATGGCAAAGACCAAATTTGTACCCAGGATTGATTCCAAATTCTGAAGTTTTAAGTAAGTATAATACACTATTTCGTTGTGGGTCAATGAAAATTCTAAAATTGTGCTGCTCATTAACTGCTAACCACATGTGGCTATTTAAACTTAAATTAATTTAAATCATAGAAAATTAATTTTATTTCTTCAGTTGCACAAGTGACATTTCAAGTACTGAACAGCCACGTATGGCTAGTGGCTACCACATTGGACTGTACAGATAGAGAATATTTACATCCTCACAGAAAGCTCTATAAGGCTGTACTGCTCTAGAATATCAATAATTCCTCTTAGGATTATTTATTTAATTTCCAAGTTAGTATTAGATGCTTTCAGATTGATTGGTTGGCACACAATGATGCCTCGCCCCCTTCTTCAAGAAACTGCCCTCTTCTCTAATCCACAAAACCAGGCAGATTTTATCTTCCATGACTCTGCCCCCATCTCATCAGTCATAGCTGATTGAACCAGCTGCAGACACCTCACTAAAGACAAGCCAGATAAATGTGTCTTTTATCTTCATAAGGTGCTCACAGATCTTAAAGAGACTTACTTTGATTTAAAAAAAAAACAGTATTAATAACCTACTAACTTGCTAATTAGCTAATCCCAATTATTTCTCAAGAGAAAAGAAAATAGTAAAAGTCTATAAACGGGAATTTGACCTAGGTTCCTGCAGAATACTCAACCCCAGATCAAACACTGTAGTCAAAGGGATAAGGCTGACTTGTAATAACATGGCAGCTAGTAGCACCCTGTGGATCAGGTGAAGGGTAGGTACCAAAGAAGAGGAAATATTCATGTATTTGTATGTATACCTATAGCCAACATTGAGTGTGTACTTACTACTCACTAAACATTTTTTAGGCACTTTGCATGAGTTATTTCATCCAAAGGTCCAAACAATACTTTGAATACACCAATTTTACAAATGAGGGAATTGAGGCAACTGAGACTTACAGTGTTAGGGCATAATTAAAAGCCTTGGTGGTTACTAAAACTTCATACTACAAGAAAAGTAGTATGCAACACTATAAAGTGTTGAAAAGTAACCTAGCAGCAATAACGGTAGAAAAAAATAAGATTCCATAGAGAATTACTGATTCTAAGTCTCAGGGTAGAAAAAAATTTTAAATAAATCTACTTATCTATTTATCTTTCTGCTGTTATTACTAGAAAGCAAGGATAATTTCAAAAATTTCAGAGATAGTGTTTAAAATTCAAAGGAGCCATTCCCATCTGCCATGATGTAATAATTTGAGTATCAAAATTTTGATTATTACCATTGTTAATTAGAACAAATTGAGTATATAAAACCCATGAATTGAGTAATGATATTAAAGAAAAGATTAACATACTATGTGCAAAAGATAGTTTTATTAATAGTAGAAAAGGGTCCATAGAAAAGGAAATATTCAATTTTTATTGATATTAATATAAATAAGAGACAATATACAATTGTATTTTGTTTATCCTATTAAGCATGTATCTATTTATAAAATATAGATGTGTATTTTTTCTGTCTGTATAAACAAGATATACATAGAGAACTCTAAGTGAGTCAAATGCTTCCAGAAAAAGTAGAAACTGTCAGAATCAAATACACTAATCAGGCCTATTGGTAATAACTGATAACCAAGCAGAAAGTAGACCCAGCAATTCATTAGTGCTAGTGGTCATATAAACAATAACCAATTTAAAGGGGATTCAACAGTGTGTTTCTAAATAATAAAATATACAACTATCACAAATATAAGAATTAATTGAAAAGTTGATCCCTTATCTTCTGGTAGATTAAAAAAAAAAAACCTTTAGAAGACCTTTAGATGGCCCTACTCAATGAATTATAAATGAGATTCTGATATGGCTTATAAAGTTTCTAATATTTGTATCAGACCAGATCTAGTATATCACAATGGCATCATCTCAAAGAGCAGGGTGGTTTAATGGTAATGAACAGGGAACTAGAGGCAATCTGCTCAGGCTCAGAGTGACTTTTCTGAATCTTAGTTTCTTTATCTCTGAAATGAAAATTACAATAGTTTCCATCTCATATTTATTGCAAAGATTAAATGAGTGTATATATGTGCTTAGAACAGTGCTTTGCACATAATAATCACTAAGTGTTAACTATTGTAATTTCTGGGAAATACCCCAGAAATTTTGGCAAAACAACTGAGATCTGTATAAAGATGTGTATTTACAGCTTCCATTGAGTAGACACATGAAACTTTATTTTTAAAAAAGACTTCGGTCTAATAACAATGGCTTGGATACAGTTCTTTGGACTATACAACAAGATTCCACATCCTGACCAAGAATCAGTGAATAGCCCAAATCATGTGATGTCAACTGATATGAGATTTTTGAAGGATGGGGCTTTTGGCAGCATAGGAAAGGAGGAAGAATATGGCAAGGTTATTGCAACTGTAGAGAGTATGAAAATAGTATTTAGTAAACAAATGCAATACTTTTTCAAACTGCTGCCAGGACTGACTCAGCGGATAGCAAACCACCAACCCTAATTCCAACACTAGTGGCCAAGTGAGAGGACAAGTATAATCTCTCAGCTGTTGGTATGTCTTCATGTTTCTTCTTCAGAGACTCTTTTCCCATCTTGGATAACTTTCTCAGCAATCAACTACCCCAACCTCCCACCCCATATCCACCTTCCATCTTCTTTGCCTTCCAAAGAAAGCACACTCAGGAACTCCAGGATACTTAAGTAGTGGGCTGAGTTGATCTCTAAAAACAATAATTCTTTATCCGAACAAAAATTGCTTGGTTGATCTTACCTGAAATCTAATAGTTTATAATTGGAGAAACTTAAAGGAAGCAAAATGACAGTAGACACGCAAAGAAACAAAGCAAGAGGATTAGACAACAGCAACCCTCAGCATACAACGCAGGACCCTAAGAAATAGGTAACGTAACCTTTCCTTTACTCAGAATCTTCTTTGTTCTTTGTAGAAATATCTGGATTGTGGATTGTGGACTAAATATACATATAAGTTTTAACTAAGAATAAAATCCCCTTTAATTGTTCACTGCCTGCCAATGAGCAATGTCTTCTAGCTTACTGTTGCCTCTGGGAATGTCTCCAGGACGTGTCTCCTTAAATACTTGCTCCATCTACTAGTTTCCTGTGGCATACCTTTCATTTTAGATCAAATCCTTGCTTTCCCCTTGTTTTTGCAGCCTGCCTTCATTCAGGACCTAGAAACAAAGGGCTGCTTTAATCCAGTTCCTATATCTTTTACTGGTCTTGTTAGTTATTCCAAGTTCCTGGCAACATTTATTGAGGTCATAATACATAGGCTTTGCATATATTGAGTTACTTATTCCTTATAACAACTCTATGAATTAGATACTATGATTCTTTTTGTGGATTAAGACTTATTTTAATATGCATAATGTATAATATTTCATATAATTTATTGATGTTATTATCTATAGTGACATCAATATTGACTTCATACAGACAAAAGATGAAAGCTGGGTTTTCATGTATACTAAGTACAAAACATTTGCTGAAAAGTTTTTTTTTTTTTTTTTGAGACAGAGTCTCACTCTGTTGCCCAGGCTAGAGTGAGTGCCGTGGCATCAGCCTAGCTCACAGCAACCTCAAACTCCTGAGCTCAAGCGATCCTCCTGTCTCAGCCTCCCGAGTAGCTGGGACTACAGGCATGCACCACCATGCCCGGCTAATTTTTTCTATATATATTTTTAGCTGTCCATATAATTTCTTTCTATTTTTAGTAGAGATGGGGTCTCGCTCTTGCTCAGGCTGGTCTCGAACTCCTGAGCTCAAACGATCCGCCCACCTCGGCCTCCCAGAGTGCTAGGATTACAGGCGTGAGCCACCGCGCCCGGCCTGAAAAGTTAACGTATACAACAGTTGTAAAAGATCAACTTTCAGGATAACTCAAGTCTGCAGTAGTTGCTTCACACATTTTCCCTCAAGACTTGGATACTACCCAGTGTTGACATCTTTGTGCAAATGCCAGCTTTGGGTTGTCTGACTCCCTCCTTTTTCTAGTCCCGTTTTTGCCTGTTTTATTGCTGCCACTGCTAGATTTGCCAGATGATTCTGAAGTGAAGAGTCTTATCATGGACTCAGAAACATGAGGACATTCACTGTTGGAGTTCAGCATATTCATTGACTGTTCTATCTCTCATCTCATGTCAGGATAACTTTTGTTGACTATTTTGGCCAGAAGCACAAATATCAATAATGGAAAAACCATCACAATAACCCTTGGGTTCAACAGAGTGTCTGTCCGGCCCCATGACTGCCTTTTAATGAAATAAGAAGGTGGACCTGAAGGTTTCATCTGGAGAGGATGGGGCAGTCTGACCACTTCTGATGTTTTGATGTAATTCACATATCTAGCTCTCATTTTTCCTTTTAAAGTGATAGCCACTCGGACAGGATCACACCTGTAAGCTGGCGATATAACCTCTATTACATAAATCCTGAAGGTATGTCATAAACAACAAAACTCTCAGCTCTGGGTACCCCTGATAGCAGCAGTAGCAGCAGCAGGACAAAAAAGAAGCCCCACAGAGCAGCCACCATAACAGCAGCTCTCAGCAGTCAGGCTGGCAGCCCCAATAGCCCCAGATACTATGATTAGCCTCATTTAGGGTTGAGTAAATTGGGCTTCAAAGTAAAAAAGACATAAATGGTGGAACCAGGATTGGGGTAAGCAGTCTTGGTTCAGAGCATGTGCTTAAGATACAGTCTGTTCTGCTATAACACATTTATATAACACCAATGAGCAAATACACAATTGGTATATAGGGAATCCTGTCAGCATAATTTGAAAGTTGGGAATTTTTCATAGGTAAGAGAGCCGGAATAGCAATAATAGAATTATAGTCACAGCAGGAATGGTAAACTACCCTCAGCTCAGATGCTGCACAGAACCCTTTCAGCTCTATTTTAAGAAATGTAAAACTGAGTACCTGGTTCCACAGCTCCTTCCCAGAGATGTGCACACCTAGTCTTGCTGAGCTATTAGCTAGTAGAGGTGGTACTTGCTCCTCTGCCCACCTTTACAGCAACCCCTCTAGCTCAGAGCTCTTCTTCCATCTGTTAGGTAGATAATGAGGAATTCCAGGTCTCCTAGGGATGAAAGTGGGTGCTGTTGCCCCCACCTTGGTCCTCCCCAACCCTGATTCTCCTACCTGGGGGAGGGGGGAATACCCTATAAATCTGCCAATCAGAACTTGGCGCGCCAGCTGCAAATATATGCAGGGGATTCTCTAGCCTATGGGCCAAGCCGCATAGGTACCATAAAGTCCAGAAAGTGACCTAGAACCCACATGTATAGTTAAGGCTCGGGTTATGTGACTCCCAACTGTCTAATCAAAGTGGTTCCATGGTGACCTCTGAACCACAAGGGAGGTCCCTATCTGGACATTATAAAATAAGACTCAGACCATAGCCAAGCTCTCTCTCTCTTTGCCCTTCCTTTTGCTTGCCCTGCTGCAACAATAGGTCCGGTCATCATCCATGGCATATGTATCATGCTCTGTAAACCTATATCTTGCTCTTGCCCTATAATCCTATCTTCCTCTCCTCGATAAACCTTATTTTCATGCTTGCCTAACTTTGGCATGTCTGATCATTCTTTGGCCAAGAGCACGCCAAGAACCAACAGTCATCTACATTGTCTTCACACCTGCATGCCAGCGCTTTCACTGCATTGCTTTTTTGCATTTTTAATATTCCTTTAGGCAGTCTTCAAACACACTAAACCATGTACCTGGGTTGTCCAAAGTTTCTCCTGAGGAACCAATTGTTTTTTTTTTTTTTTTTTTTGATAGTAATCAGGCCATAGATTTGTATATGCTTTGAGTGGTCTTCCCCAATCCTATTTTGTCATTTTTTTTATTGCATAATTTTGCAGATTGTGAGGCTTCTCAGTGGTATGATATGTCATACATAAGGTTATAGCATCAACCCAGACATCCCAGATTTATCATCATCACAAACTTCTTATCATCCCAAGGCACCAGACTAATTGGAATAAAAAATGATATAAAATTTACTCCCAAAATGCTTTCTGCCAATAAGATACTTAAAATCTACTAAGGGACAGAGAATATGTACATGTAAAAGACAAATAGTAAGGTTGTTAAAGTTAGCCAAACATGACAGCTAAGCAAATTGTATGGTACCTTTATGATATTGGAGGCAGGACCCTAAACCTATAATCGGTCAACTTGGATTCGAATCTAGACTCTATCACCTTCTTTGTGACCCTGGAAAAACACCTAAACTTTACATGTTCTAGTTTTCTAAGCTTTAAAACAGGAATAACATTACCTGTTTTATAGACTTGTGTAATAATTACGTGAATAACATATGTCCAAGTGCCTGACAATTTCAGTGAAGACACTGAATAAATTTTAATTTTTCTTTCTCTTAAACAGTGCATAAACATCATTCAGGTGTCTCAGCATTTGTTTCTAAGGGCTGTAAATGAATAAAACTGAGTCATTATTTCGTAGTAATTTAGAAAATATTTTCAAAAATTGTGCCTCCAAGATCAACAATGAAGTCACTGCAAAGTCAGAGTAGGGTTTTTGATCATTCAAAGTTAAAGTTGTGCCCTCCTGACTCTGTCCCATTCTTCTTGGTTTTTGTTTTTTGTTTTTAATAACACCTTTATTAAGATAAAATTCACATACCACATCATTTAAAGTACATATTCAATGGTTTTTAGTATACAGCATTGTGAACCATCACCACGATCAACTTTAGAACATTTTCATCACCACAAAAAGAAGCCCTGTACCCATTAGTAATCACTCCCCATTTTCCCCCAAGCCCCTAATGATTTGAAGTTAGATAACTGGGAAGAACACCTGAAAGTCTCACCATTCCCTCAGCTTAGTCCAAGGATCTGCTACTTTTTGAAATACGACCCTTTCTTTCTAGTATGATTTGGATAGGTATGTACAGAATGGATGGAAACAAGTCAAAGGTCTCATACCAGCCACTGATCATTGGCTAAAGTGTTGGAGGTGAGAGAAACAAATAAGGAGCATGATTAAAAGCTCTGTTTCCAGACTAGAGAGGCCAACTCTTGTTGAGCAATGACTCAACATGCAACCAGAAAGGGAGGTGGTGAATAGCTATCCAGATGACCAAAAAAAGTAACTCACATGTGATATTCAATATGTATAACTCTTTACTGACTCCTAATCCAAACAAGTAGGGGGCAAACACAAAGCAACCAGATTCTTATCACATAGCCTCCTGGACCCTTCCCTGGCACCTCCAGTTTTCTAGGTGCTCTTTGGCATCCTGATTTATACTTTCATTTTTTTATACTAAAATCCATGTATCTACTGTTTTGTAACAAATTGTTCCAGAACTTAGTGGCTTAAAATGAATGGTAAACATGTATTTCACACAGTTTCTGTGGGTCAAAAATTTGGGAGCAGTTTAGCTGGGTGATTCTGGCTCAGGGTCTTTCACGTTACAGCGGTCAAGATGTTGGCTCAGGCTGCAATTATCTGAAGCCTTCATTGGGCTGGAGGATCTGTTTCCAAGATGGCTCACTCACATCTGGCAATCTAGTGCTAACTCTTGGTAGTAAGTCTCAGTTCCTTATCCTATGGACCTCTACATAGGGCTCCAAATTATCTTCACAATGTGGCAGTTGGCTTCTCCCAGAGTGACAGATCCAAGAGAGAGGGCAAGGAGGAAGCCCCAGTATCTCCTATGACCTCATTTCAGAAGGCATACATCATCATTCTGTTAGTTAGAAGTAAGTCCCATATTCAAGGGGAGGAGAATTAGGCCCCTCCTCTTGAAGAAAACAGTATAAAATAGTTTGTAGACATATTTTAAACATCCCTGTCCAGTTTCTTCTGATGTCTTTATGTAAGATAGGAAGGAGATATAACCCTGTATCTTCTATGTTTCAGATTAGAATGTTTTCCTTCTTTAATTTTCCTGTAATTTTTATAGATAAATCAAGTATGATGGACAAGAATTAACATTTGAAATCAGAAAACCTGGGTTTAAGTCTGGATGCATTCATTTACTTATTGTTATATAAATTCAAGCAAGCTATTTAACTGTTTTAAACCTCAGCTATCCCACCTATTTAATGGGATCATGATAATACCAATCTCAAAAGATTAGTATAAAGATGCACATAACATAATGTTCATGAGAATTGTTTGAAAATTGAAAGTACTATACAAATGGCTAGGTTTTAAAAATTATTATTACCCACACTTACAAAAAACTATGTATCTTTATATGTGAGAGAACAGAACACTGGCACCATATTTTTCCATTTTTATGATACCAATTTTTCCAAAAAAATTAACAGCTCATCTCTACTGACTCATTTGACAAGAATAATGAGTTCTGCAATGAATCAAATTTTTCCTCCCTTGAAAAATATGAAATGGACCATTGTATTTTCCTATTAGTAAGTGTTGAGAAAAAATAGGTTTATTGTTTTGTCACTGACCCACCCTAGCCTTCTTCTGAAGTGAATGGACCAGAGACAGCTAGGTTGAACAGTTGAATGGTTTTAAAGGAACTTGCCCTCTCTACTTGCAGTTTATCCTTCCTGTGACTTTTTCTCTAAGCTAAAAATTGATGAATATTTGAAATTTTGTATGAACCAGGAAACAGGTACTCAGCAGACATAGGTACCTTGATTTTGGATTTCCCAGCTTCCAGAACTGTGAGAAATAAATTTCTGTTGTTTATAAGTCATCCAGTCTATAGTATTTTGTTATAGCAGCCCAAACAGACTAAGACATGGGGTCACTGCTGAAAGCCCCAGATGCTTGAGGTCTTTGCACTGTGGCTTGAACTCAAATGTCTCCCAGCCATATAAACTCTGGGAATTGTTCAGCTTTCAGCTACCCAACAGTTGTTCTTCACCCAGGTTTGCGGGATGTCAGCTATGCATGTACAGCTTAGCTTTCAGTCAAACACAAGAAAATGCCTTATGCAGGTTTCTAGAGGTTTTCCTCTGCATAATTTCTTCCTCTGTAACACTCTGCCTCAGCTCCCTGAATTCTGACCTCGGTCTCCTCAAGTAAATGAAACCATCGTGCTCTGCTTGGGAACCCCTTCCTGCACTGTGGTCTAGAAACGTTCTCTAGGCAGAAAGCCAGGATGGTAATAGGGCTCGTTTCTCTTCTTTAAGATATCATAGTTCTGCATTGTCTGTTATCTAAAAATTGTTTTTAAAACTATATTTTGTCCAGTTTTCTAGTTGTCTATGGCAGGAGAGAAAGTCAGACACCAGTTACTCTGTCACTGTTAGAAGTGAAAGTTCAGTTCTCTTCTTTGGAAATGTATTTTCATTTTAATACCATAAAGCTATTTTCAAGTCCTTTTTGAATGTATGTGGGAGCATGTTATTAAAAAAAAAAATGAGGTCAGTCCTTGAGGGATCCACTGGGTCTTCATTGTGTGTTTCCTCATTAGGATCTGAGTCACTCTTTCTCTAGACCAGGGCTATTCAATAGAACCTTTTGTGATGAGGGAAATATTCTCTCTCTCTCAGTTGTTTGATACAGTAGCCACTGCCCACATGTGGCTACTGACCCTTGAAATGTATTATACAATGGAGGAACTAAATTTTACATTTTATTTCACATTAATTAAATACTCACATATGGCTAATGGCTGCTGAGTTGGACAGCACAGATCTAGAAAATAATTTTCTGTGTTTCAGAGCCCAGTTGTCACCCCAAGGCCCTTTGTCATCATCTGCAGTTGAACAAACCTTCTGATTTTCTGGTTTTGAACTTTCCCCCAATCTCTTTAGTTAGAATACTGTCCCTACCCCTCTATGTCTATTAAAATTCTACCTATCCCTAAAGTCAGAATTTATGACTTCCTTCTTTCCTTCCCTTCCTCCTCCCTCCTGCTTCCTTCCTCCCTTCCTTCATTCCTTCCTTCCTTTCATGTTTCCATTAACAAGCAGTTGTTGAGAATTTACTTTGTGCCAAGCCCTGCCATCCTAAGAAGATGAACAGACAAATCATATATAATCTTTAACCTCCAGGACATCAGAGTCTAATAAGAAAGGCACATATATAAACAAGTAAATTATAATACAGTTTAGTAAATACAACAACAGAAAAAAATAAAGGGTTAAGAAATAACACTGTTGTGCATTTTCTGTTGCGGGTCTTGTAAGGAGGATGGGACTGAGCATGGAGAGAGAAGGCTTACAGGAGGATGATTTGATGTTGACCCTAAAATCTGAAACAGAAATTGGAGGTTGACAGGTGGAAAAATGAAGTAGGGTATTCCAGATAGAAGGCGTGGAATTATGGAACATCTGTTAAGGAAACTGTTAACAGTTTAGTGTTACTGGAGAGTAAAGTAAGTTTGAATATGAGGAGCAGGGAGAGGGGTTGTTGGAGAATGCTAGATTATGACATTTAAGAAGCAAACAGGATTGACTACTTCTTTGATACAGTCAAGAAGCCTTGACTATATTGTGCCAGTGAAAGAGAATGTTGAAGGCTTTTAATCACAGGATTGACAGGGAAGTTACTTACAGGGCTGTTACAATACCTCTGATGACAAATAATGAGGATTCAGATAACTGTAGTGGCAGTAGAAATGAAAAAGAGAAGTATAATAGGAGAGACACTTAGGATGCTAAACTGGCGTGGCTTAGTTGGCTGACTGGGTATGGGATGAAGGAGGGGAGAAGTCCTGAGTGACTTAGAGTTACAACTTTGGTTATTAAATTGGTGGTGATGATTCCAATCATGAATAGGGAAGAATAGCAGTTTTGAGGTAAAGGATAATGAACTCTGTTTTGGACACATTCAACAGTTGGTTATATAGCCCTCAACTTTAAAAGACATGTCTTGGCTGAAGGCAGATAAGATTGTATCTCTACTTCATTGTATATACACACAAAACCAAGCACAGTGCATTGTATATAGTAAGTACTCAATATGCATTTTTTATTTGCTTGATTTTTAAAATCAGATGAACCAATAAATTAGACTTCTTGGCAGCACTTTGAATGGGCTTGTTAGCATTATCTTACCTCTTTGGGAGTGTGTTTTTGGGAAAACAAATTGTGCATGATTATAATAGGTAACATTTATCGTGCATTCACTATGTGCCAAGCACTCTTCTAAAAACTTTACTTGTGTTAATTCATTTAATACTCAAAATAACCAAATGTAGCATAAGGGTATTACATGTAACATATTACAATTGTTAAAAAAAATGGATATATTTTGCAATTTTTAAAAGGTTTTCCTTTTTTTCCTACATTTATCACCCAATGTCAATAAAGAATCTCTGTACTTGGCCTTTAAGATTGTGAGATACCTCAGTGAACAACCATAAATGAAAGGAATTTATAGAGATAGAGAGAGCTGTTCTTTTCAGGCTGCAGAGGGCAGACAGAATTCTGAACAATGAAAAAGTTAAGCTGCCTTTTCTAGTAAGGCACGAAATTGAGAACATTTTTAAAGAATATCAGTCTTCTCTTTTCTAATATAGATATATGAATGAAAATTAACACCTACAACCATCCTGTCTACTTTTCTGTTACTTTAAAAATATGCTTTTGGCATTGACAGAAAATAAGTTATTCAAGACACTGGAGCTTTGAAAATTACTGCTTTATTACGTAAATGTATCCTTTATTCTCAAAAGAGTTTTTCCTTGTTGAATTGTCAGTTCCACTAGTTAACTGGTTATCTTGAACAACAATAATCAAAAAACATCTCTGATTTCTGAAGAAATGAATACTGGTTAGGTTGCTTTTTTAGACAGAAGAGGCTTGGAATTTATCCCTTTCCTTTTGTGTTTAAATGTAAAATAAATTTATGGCTTTGATAGATTCCTTGTCTTAAAACAATGCGTGAGAGTCTGTGATAGCACATATGGTGTAAAGATAGGTAACAATAGTTCTTGTGTTCAATAACTGGAGACGATCAGTAATTTGCCCAACATCACAGAACTAGGAAGGAATAGAACTAAATTTGAATTCCAGATATCAGTAGGTCAAGCACTATCTGTCTAGCCTCCCTAGAGCATGACTTATACTACCCCCCCCCACAAACTGCCACACAGTGAGTACAATTACTATGAGCTAGAAGATTCTCTACATTAAAAAAGATTCTCTACATTTTATGAGCATCTCCAAAGCTTAGCTACTCTGATGTTGTGCTCCTATGGTATCTCGTACATTCCTCTATTATGACACTTAACGCAATAAAATGAGATTAGGTGTTAATGTGTCTCTCCCACTAATACATGAATACTTCCAGCACAAGGACTTGGTTCTATTCATCTTCTACTTATAGAGTCCAAATCACAGCTTATGTTCAATAAATTTAGCTGAGTCAGTAAATGGATAAACACTAGCCTGTCTTTTGTCTAATCTGGAGGAGTTTTCTCTATATTTATTTACTAAGAATGCATACCTGCCATATACCAGACCTTGTTCTAGATGCTAATATATATGAGTAAACAAAACAAAAAGTACTGTCCCTATAGAGTTTAATTCTATTTTTTTAATTTATTTTTATTTTTATTTTTTTTGAGGCAGACTCTCACTCTGTTGTGCGGGCTAGAGTGCCGTGGTGTCAGCCTAGCTCACAGCAACCTCAAACTCCTGGGCTCAAATGACTCTCCTGCCTCAGCCTCCCAAGGAGCTGGAACTATAGGCGTGCACCACCACGCCTGGCTACTTTTTTCTATTTTTAGTCGTCCAGCTAATTTCTTTCTATTTTTAGTAGAGACGAAGTCTCACTGTTGCTGAGGCTGGTTTCAAACTCCTAACCTCAAGCCATCCTCCTACCCCAGCCTCCCAGAGTGCTAGGATTACAAGCATGAACCACCGCGCCCCGTCTAGACTTTAAATCTAGTGAGGAGGCAAATAATACCTAGTAAACACAATAGTTTATATAGTCGGACAGGAGGTGACAAGTGCTATGGAGAAATTAGAGCAAAATAAGGGACATCAGGATTTGGGGAAGAAACCAGGTTGAATTTGAAATAGTGTAGTCAGTGTAGTTTCACTGAGAAGGAGGAGGTGACTTTTGAGCAAAGACCTGAAAGTGGTGGGTGAATCAGCTATGGGCCATTTAGGGGAAAGGCATTCCCAGTAGAGCGAGCCAGGAGTACCTGATGCAAAGGCCCCAAAGGCAGGAGCCAGCCTGAATTGTTAAGGGAAAAGCAGGGAGCTCACTTTGAATGCAGGGCAAAATAGGAGATGTGAGCAAGGAGGATCTTGTAGGACAATTTAGAGACTTTGGCTTTTACACTGAGATGTGAAGACAATGGAGAGTCTTAAGGAGGAGTGACATGATTCAACTTACATATTAAGAGGATCGCTCAGGCTATTGTGTTGAGGGTGGACTTTAAATGGGGAGAAGGGAGACGGGTTTGGCTGCTACGGTAGTCATCCAGGATAGAGACAGTGGTGGAAAGCAGCGGAGGTGCTTGTGTTTCTGGGGATTTAAATGAAGGGATCAAGCACAATATCAGTTGGGTACTCACATAATGAATAAGAATTCTTTTAAAAAATGACTCTATGTATTACAGTTGTTTGTTTGGTCTAACTCTCCTACTCTTCTATATGCTCCTCAAGGTCGGAGACCAGGTTTGTCTTGTTTATCGTCGTATCTCTAAATGTACCCAGCATCTAGCACAGTGCCTGGCGTATAAATGGCATTCAATAAATATTGTTCAATGAATGACTGGATGGTCATATTATCCACCCTAATGCTTGTGACTCAAAACTTTTGATTAAGGTTCTGTTAGTAAGTGAACATTTAGCAAGAGATAAGGAAATGGACTTAGCATTTTTGCCTGTGGAAGAAATGTCTCAACGGATGCATCTAGTTACAAAAAAAAAAAAAAAAAGTTCTGTAAAGATTAAAGGAATTTTTAATAAATAAATATGGAGTTATAAATGGGGGAACATGACTCCAGGCCTATTTATAATAAAAACTGTTCTACTAGGAACTCAACAGTGCTCAAGTATTAATTGGATAAAATTACCCAATGGTCTTTTAAGTTGAATAATTTGTCTTGATGATGATTAAGTAAGGAAATCATGTAGAAGACAAAGTATTTTCTGCTTATGAGTAATAATCTAATGATATAAGACTTAGGAGAAGCAGCAGCAGATATTACGTTTATTTTTCCTCCACTGTTTCTTGAACTGCAACTGTAGAAAGAACAGTTTAATCTAGCTCACTTTTTCTACTCTCCTAATTTCCTTTGCTTCATAATAGCTATACCTGCATTTTCATATTCATTTTTTTTCTATGGATAGATTTGTACTTCAGAAAAATAACTCCAATGGTCTTCAAGGGGGTCTAAATGGAGTCTATATTTATTTACATATTTCATACGATTCTCTGGTTTATAATTCATTTGGGAACAAATTTCTCTTATAAAGAAGTTAATTTCATTTAAAACAAAAAATACAGTAAATAGCTTGGCAATATTGGTGTGTTCCTACTATTTATTTTTTTAGACTTCTTCAGGACAAAGAATAAGTCTTGGTATCTTCTTGACTGCCTAGCATTTATTCAGTCATTTAACAAATATTTATTGAGCATTTTCTTTATTTTTTATTTTTTATTTTTTTTATTTTTTGAGACAGAGTCTCACTCTGTTGCCCAGGCTAGAGTGAGTGCCGTGGCGTCAGCCTAGCTCACAGCAACCTCAAACTCCTGAGCTCAAGGGATCCTCCTGTCTCAGCCTCCCGAGTAGCTGGGACTACAGGCATGTGCCACCATGCCCGGCTAATTTTTTCTATATATATTTTTAGCTGTCTATATAATTTCTTTCTATTTTTAGTAGAGATGGGGTCTCGCTCTTGCTCAGGCTGGTCTCGAACTCCTGAGCTCAAACGATCCGCCCACCTCGGCCTCCCAGAGTGCTAGGATTACAGGCGTGAGCCACCGCGCCCGGCCTTGAGCATTTTCTATATGCTAGACAGAGAGCTAGGTGCTGGTGACAGTAAGATAAAATACTTCTCCCTTCCTTCCAGCAACATAGAACTTAGCAAAAGACTTTAAACAGGCAATTACAACTGAACATTATAAAGAATTGTAATGGAGCCCACATCCGTAAGAGGGGAACTAACTCCAGGGATAGTAGCTTTAGATAAATTTTGCCAGAAGAGGAAAAGTTTGAACTGAGATGTATAACAGAGAACCAAATGAGTGTTAGCTCATCTGGTAAGGAAGGGGGAAGGGAATTTCAGGATAACAATATGTATAAAGACCCATAATCATGAGAGAACATTGGCATATTTAAGCAACTGAGTGTAGTTTGCATGGCTGGAAAAGGGTAGGAAAGGGTACTGGATGCTAGGCAGAGGATTTTAAACTTTGTATTAGGCAAATCACTGACAGGTTTTAAAGCAGAGCATAGCATGATCAGTTTTGCACTTTAGTTTACAAAGTTCTTTTTGGTAGCAGAATGGAGGCAGTATGGATTGTTCAGGGCACATAATAAAGAACTTGAACCAAAACTAACCATTAGGCTTGCACATACTTGGCATTGAATAATTGTTTGTTGATTGAATAATGAATTAATAATGAATACAGTTTAGTATTGGTATTCTTGATATGCCACATACATATATATAGCTATAGGGACACAGAGAAGCCCTTTCCTGAGAGGAGGTACTTGAGCATACTGACATAATCAAAACTGTACTATTGAAAAATTATTCTGGCTCTAAATATTAGACTAGTAGCTCGGTACAGTGGCTCGCACCTATAATCTTAATACTTTGTGAGGCTGAGGTGGGAAGATATCGCTTGAGGCCAGGGGTTTGAGACCAGCCTGGGTAACAAAGCAAGATCCCACCTCTACAAAAAGAAAAAACAAATTAGTTGGGTGCGGTGGTGCACAAATATAGTCCCATAGTCTCAGCTACTAGGCAGGCTGAGGCAGGAGGATCACTTGAGCCCAGGAGTTTGAGGTTGCAGTGAGCTATTATGATGCCACTGCACACTAGCCCAGGCAACAAAGAGAGACCCTGTCTCAAAAAAAAAAAAAAAAAAAAAAAAAAGATTGTACTAGTGGGAGCCATATAATCAATAACCTCCAGGGATTGTATTTTGGAATCTCTGCCAACTTCAGTCCTTAGTTGCCAGTTTCCTTGTAAAATATGTGCATGTTGGAACATTAATCACTCTAGATGGATCTAAATGCTTGATCTTGATTTTAGATTTAGGGGGTACCATGGGGATTATAGAGTGGCTGGAATGAAAGTTATTTGGATAGAACCTAATTTCCCACTCTATCCCTTGGCCAACATGCCCATATTGATTATTTGCAATCTATTGATGGTTTGAATCTTACTTGATTGCCAGTGAATTTTATTCTCTATTGGCAAGATTACCCAGGAAATGGGTTCCAAATTGTAAGATAATTTTATTGTACCTCCACAGTTCAGGCCCAATAATTAACTTGAACCCAGGTGCGCAGAGCTAAATTACCCAGTTCGTATCATTAGAGCAGTTTATTGCAAATCAAAGTCCCTGAAGGTGTACAATATCGATTTCATCATATTTAAAGCAAATAAGAACATAAAACAAATTATTTTCTGAGAAGAAATGACAAATTTTTCTGCAGAAGCCACAGCAATGCCCGGACTCAATTCCTTGGTGCAAGCCAAGCTGATCCAAGGAGTAATAAATGGCCCCTAATGTCCTGTCCTACCTATGAACCACATGGTGAAGTTTCTCTGTTATTCCTTCCTTCCTTCCTTCTGTAATCTTCTCTCACTGCTCACCCCTCTTTATAGCTCCTCCTCTCCCAAATGCCTGGATTTTGATACTTGATACCGTAGGATGTGGAATAATTCAATAGGTAAACTAATTCACATTACGCTGTTAATGAATAACAATATTTACTGAAGTTTCTGGTCTTGTGTCCCCCGTTCTACTACAGAAGGAGATCCCAGCCCTCTGAAGGCACATCTCAGTACTTCTGGAGTCTCTGGAGGTCTCTTACATCTGCCTCAGCAGTAAATCTCTGGTCCTGCCCTACTCCAGTGGGGTCTAAGCAGTGTGAGACTGTGAGGAGCAGGGTGGGAGGCGAACTGAGAAAGGGGTGGACCGCAGGACTGAAAGGCACCCACCTCAGCACAACTAGCATTCCCTGAGTGGGTCAAACTCACACCTGGGCCTTTCTCCCTTCAGGAGGAGTTCCCATCCCACACCTGGTTTGTTCCGCCTACAGACAGGCATCTGGCAAGCTTCCCCCAACTAGCTCAGCCAAACACATCAGAGTTGTCTCCAACTCAACCTGAAACCCAAGAAAAATATCAATATAGATGCACAGGCACAGGCACACACTCACACATGCACATATACATCACAGGAAAAGACAGTGGGGGATATTTTACAGGAGGGATGGCTATTTTCTTCTTCTTCTTTTTCTTTCTTTCTTTCTTTTTTTTTTTTTAAGACAGCATCTCCCTCTGTTGCCCAGAGGGCAGGGGCATCATCATAGCTCACTGCAACCTCAAGCTCCTGGCCTCAAGTGATCCTCTTGACTCAGCCTCCTGAGTAGCTTGGACTACAGGCATGCACCACCATGCCCAGCTAATTTTTCTTTTCTTTTCTTTTTTTTTTTTTCAGAGACAAGGTCTTGCTACTGTCCAAGCTGGTCTCGAACTCCTGCTACTCTCAAACTCCTGGCCTCAAAAGCAGTTCTCCCACCTCAGCCCCCAAAGTGCTAGAATTACAAGTGTGAGTCACCATGCCTGGCCTATTATTTTCTTTTTCCTTATCTATCTTTCCTAAATTTTTCTGGAGTTCATTTGAATTACTAATACAATTTGAATATCTAATAATATAAATAAATGTTATATTTAAAGAAAAAAGACATCAATGACTAAAACATCTTCTATTCTCTCCCTCTCATAACCCTAATTCTTATTTCAACATTGATGATGGTTCAACCCCTCCCCCACATCATATCCTTCCCAGGATTTCAGCTATGCTCACTTTATTCTCTGGTTCCTGCAACCAAGGGAATCTCACATCACCTCCTACAGTTCTTCCTCTCTTTCAGCTCCACACTAACCTAAGTGTGGAATTCAGCCACTTTTCCTTGATTTCTATTAAAAGACATTTCTTATATTGAAGATTTTATGGAAGGTTCTGAGAATGCACAAGGTTTATATCAATGAAATGTGAATAACCAAAAATAGAATATTAGGCTTACCTGTTTTCAAAAATGTGCCCTCAGCCGGGCACGGTGGCTCACGCCTGTAATCCTAGCACTCTGGGAGGCCGAGGCTGGCTGATTGTTTGAGCTCCGGAGTTCAAAACCAGCCTGAGCAAGAGTGAGACCTCGTCTCTACTAAAAATAGAAAAAAATTATATGGACAGCTAAAAATATATATAGAAAAAATTAGCTGGGCATGGTGGTGCATGCCTGTAGTCCCAGCTACTCGGGAGGCTAAGGCGGGAGGATCACTTGAGCCCAGGAGTTTGAGGTTGCTGTGAGCCAGGCTGACGTCACGACACTCTAGCCCGGGCAACAGAATGAGACTCTGTCTCAAAAAATAAAATAAAATAAAAATAAATAAATAAGTAAAAAACGTGCCCTCAGCTTGTGTCCACCAACCTGGGCTGCAACCTCCAGCCATGCTGCTCAGCTGGTTTGCTTTTCCCTCTGCCATTCCTGCTGGATTGTCATAGGCAATTTCTTCCTCTCAGGGCTCCCATGTTCTCCCTCTAGCTCCAACCTTACCTGAGCCCTCCCTATTCACATCCCAAGGCTCATCTATCCACACCCTCTGCTTCCTAGAGGGACAGGATCTCACCTCTACCCACTTCTGGAAGGAAAGGGGACCAATGTGGAGACTGTCTGCTGATATGAAGCATATATAACACCACTCTGCTACAGTCCCTTTCAGTTTTGTGTCATATCTTTTTCTTCTGTAACATTGGTCATCCTAAAGACTTATACAAGGCCAGGCGCGGTGGCTCACGCCTGTAATCCTAGCACTCTGGGAGGCCGAGGCGGGTGGATCACTTGAGGTCAGGAGTTCGAGACCAGCCTGAGCAAGAGTGAGATCCCCGTCTCTACTAAAAAACAGAAAGAAATTAGCTGTACAACTGAAAATATATAGAAAAAATTAGCCGGGCCTGGTGGCGCATGCCTGTAGTCCCAGCTACTCGGGAGGCTGAAGCAGGAAGATTGCTTGAGCCCAGGAGTTTGAGGTTGCTATGAGCTAGGCTGATGCCACAGCACTCTAGCCCAGTAAACAGAGTGAGACTCTGTCTCTAAAAAAAAAAGAAACAAACAAACAAAAAAAAACGAAATCTCTTTTTTCGTAGGAAACTATATGACTCTCATGGAAAGGAACCAAATCTTATTTGTTTACTTAATGCCTCATTTTCCAATATCATCCCTTTGTTTTATGTTTTTTTTTTTTTTTTTTTTTGAGACAGAGTCTCACTCTGTTGCCCAGGCTAGAGTGAGTGCCATGGCATCAGCCTAGCTCACAGCAACCTCAAACTCCTGGGCTCAAGCTATCCTACTGCCTCAGCCTCCCTAGTAGCTGGGACTACAGGCATGCACCACCAGGCCCGGCTAATTTTTTCTATATATATTTTTAGTTGGCCAGATAATTTCTTTCTATTTTTTAGTAGAGATAAGGTCTCGCTCTTGCTCAGGCTGGTCTCGAACTCCTGACCTCGAGCAATCCACCTGCCTCGGCCTCCCAGAGTGCTAGGATTACAGGCGTGAGCCACCGCGCCTGGCCTTCATCCCTTTGAAAATTCCTTGCTTAATAAATGTTTTCTGAAACTTTCAAATCTCAGAAGGATTTGCATGTTGAGAGGGCAATATTTAATCTCTATTTAAACCTTAACTCCTAATTATTCATCAAGATTTAGATCAACTATTCTTTCTTCTATGAAACTTTTTCTGAGTCCCGACAATACTTTATTTACACCTTCATTATAAAAATGCAATCTTTCATGGAAGTTGTTAGACACCTTTCGCCTAGCTAGGTGCTGGACTCCTTAGAGAAAGGAACCATGTCTACTTCATTACAAAGTCCCAAGCCCCCCAACACTTATTGTGGTACTAGACCATCAAAGATATTTGATAATATTGATAAAAGAAAAAGAGGAATAGAGGAAGGAAGGGAGGAAGGGAAGGAGAGAGGGAGGAAGAAAAACAAGAGGGAATGGAGGGGGGGCGGAGGGGAAGAAGGAAAGAATGAAGAGGTTGTAATATTGGCCCTTTCAGGTAGCATTTGACATGGAAGATGCTTAGGAAAAAGCAGCATTTCTAGGGCATTTCAAATCAAACCATATTATTAACTATTTATTATGTGTGCAAATAAGGTCATGCCTGCAATGTGGATTGCTCATTTACCAGAGTAGAACAATATATGTATTTCAAATGCAGAATTTTCACAATAAGCATTAAACCTCAAAATGGTTTTTGAAATAACACCTCTATCCCTCTTAATAAAATGTGGTCAGTTCTCAGCAACACACAAACACACACAATTTGAGAGGAGGTGGGCCAAGGGATTAATGCTTGGCAGAACTATATTGGTATACCTGCTTTATACCTAGTGACCAAAAAATATTTGTTATATGAGAAATTCTTCAGTGAAGCCTATGAGTAATGGTAGCTGAAAGTTGTGCTGGTGACATGCCATGATAATATGTAGAATTTCTATTTCATGCATGGGTTAGAAAATAGTTTTTCTCTCTTTTTGCGGTCCTCACATATCAAATTTTAAATTTACATTTAGGTTACTATTTGTTAAATGGTGTCATATGGAGCAATCCCTTCAATTAATAACCAAGGAACAAATGAGAATAAAAAGAAATATTTAGGTACCTGGTTTTGTCATTATAATTTGCATAAATATTCTCTTAATAGTAACTCATTAAAGATGTACCTTAAGAAACACAGTAAATGAAAGAAAAATGCATGCTTTATCCCAGGGTGTGGGGCTCTGAGAGAAGCTGAGTTTTGATCCCAGCCCTACCACTTGCCAAGTGTATATATTCATTATGAAAAATTGCCTAACCTTTCTAAGCTTCTGTTTCTTCATCTATAAAATGAAGCTGACAATGGCATCTATCTCACAGGGCTATAAGGAAAGTCAGTGAGACAATCCATGGAAAGCTCTTAGCACAGGTAATCAACAAATGCTTCCTATTCCCATAATGATATTATTTTATTTTTATTAATATCAAGAGTCTTGTAACAGCCAGCATCATCCACCTCCCCTACTCAAATCCTCTCAAACAACATTTCTAAATTAAGATTCTCAAAATTTTCCTTTAGTCTTATCACTCTATAATTCTAAAATCTTGAATGAGTCAAAATGATTAATAGAATAGACTATAACTCCTCAGCCTGGCATTAAAGACCTTCACCATGTGGCCTGAAACTGCCCTTCCTGGATGGCCACTCACACTCTCCATGCTGGACACGTGGCCCTTCCCTCTCTGCCCTGGGTGTCTGTCTGCCTCCATTCTTCTCCTTTCACCAGACATGCCACCATCCCCACAAACCCTCACATGTCTGCTAAAATGTTGCTCACATTTGTTTTCCATTGCTGCTAAAACAAGTTACCACAAACTTAGTGGCTTAAAGAACAAAAGTTTGTTATCTTACTGTTCTGTAGATTGGAATTCTGCCATAGTCTCACTGGGCCAAAATCAAGGTGCTGTGCTCCTTTTTGGAGGCTCTAGAGGAGAATCTGCTTTTTTGCTTTTTTCTGGTGCCTAAAGGCCTCTTGCATTCCTTGGCTCATGTCTAGCTTCTCTGTCTTCTAAGCCAGCAACATTGTATCTCTCTGACCCTACTTGGATCTTCCGTTGTCACATCACTCTCTGACCGTAGCCTCTCCCCAACTCAAGGTTCTTAACCCTAATCACAACTGCAAAGTCCCTTTTGCCATGTAAGGTAGCATAGCCACAATTTCTAGGCATTACAATATGGACATCTCTGGGAAAGCCATTATTCTGCCTATAATACTGCTCATTCATCTGTAGCCACTGCACTCTAATAGACAGATAGTGGAATTGTCATTGTCAAATTTGTTTTGAGGATAGTTTAGAATATATCAAAATTAACTTTATACATTGGTTTAAACTCCACTTCTATGAATTCTAAGCCACAGAGATACACATTTATTCATACAACAGAATACTTATTGAAATTGTGTTACCCTCCAGGTACTTTGGTAGTTGCTAGGAACAAAGAGAAAGCCTTTGATCTCAAGTCACTAGTACATGAAGGCAAAAAATAAACAAAAAATATGAATTATGTTAAATGGTGATCTATGCTGTTTTCCATTGAGCAGATCAAAATCTTGAGAATGTTTCTTGACTCCCCTCTTTTCCTCACACTCCATATCTAATTCATCAGTAAATCCTACTGGTTCTATTTTCAAAATATGTCAGAATCCAAACACTTCATGAGCACCTATGTGCATTTAAAAAAATGTCTCCCAAAGTCAATCAAGACACTATTACCAGATAATGGGAAAATGAATGATGGGAAGGAAAAAACAAACCAATAAACAAGATCTCAACTACAATATCTCATATATCTAACATGTCTTGAACACAACGTTTATCCAGGTAATTAGCAATTGTGACAATCCAGTGGCATATCATGAATTCCTCACACTTCACAGGTATTTAACAGGTTATTATTGTGTAAATACTGTTGTACTCTACCTGAAGGTACATTCACTCTGATGCTCTCTGTTGGACAGATCAGTGAGCTGGGTGGGCGATGCAAAGCAGCATATGGCCATGTACAAATTGCTTTATGTAAAAGCTAGACTGAAAATGGAACATCAGCATGGCACCAAAGAAAGATCGCATATTTTCTGGAACATATGTGCAACTTGCTCCTTAAACCTTTAAGCAAATCCAGTCAAGGACAATATCCATGTGTTAGCAAACTTTACCTGTAAACAGAAAGATCTTAAAGAGTTTAGGTTTTGCAGGTATAAACCATGTGGAATATGTCACAATTACTCATCTCTGTTGTAATCAGCATGAAAGTGACTGTAGACAATACATAAACAACTGAGCAGAGTATGTTCATATAATTTTATCTGTAAATATTTTCATATGGATTTCCAAAAGATAAAACTCACTCTTAAAAACATATACATGTTTTTTGAAGGTGGTGGGCTAATGTGTGTTTATCCTTCTCATAACTAGTTTTGTTCAAACAACATGATATTAAAAAGCACAAAAGTACATAATCCAATATGTTTTAAAGACAAGTTAATTTTATCAAGTGGACCCTAAACTTCCTATATTTAGGAATATAGTGTGCTGTGAGTACAGGTCAGAACCACCCACGCCCCCACATGGCCTCTGCTAATAGGACCTTCCTGAGTGCCTTCTGCTAAGATCCAGAGCAGTGAATGTCAAGAGATAGGAGCAGGCTCTATTCCTTGGTCTATATGCAAAACAAAAATATATTGGCTTTCCTCAAAAGAATATCTTATTTGAAGCTCATTAATTAGAGAACTTCAGGGTATTTTATTATAGCATAAGTACCCAATTAATTAATGCCTTTAGTTGACACTTCAAATGTGTTGTAGTAGGGTCTGTGCACTAATTATTCTGGAATCTTTATTCTTGACCTTTCTTGTTAACAGTATTTAATGTCTGAATATGATGGGACAGGTGGTAGCTGCAGGGCACAACAGAATCTATAAATATTATTTGGGTAGAAGTTGAATTTTCCCTTGACTCAATAGCTCAGATTTATTTATTATAATACACTAATTTTGTTCTTTGTTTTAGAGACGAGGTCTTGCCATGTTGCCCAGGCTGTAGTGCATTGTCTAGTCACAGGCAGGATCATGTGCACTGCAGTCTGGAATCCCTGTGCTCAAGAGACCCTCCTTCCTCAGCCTTTGGAGTAACTGCTACACCATGGCTGGCTGTGATCTAATTTTATGCAAACCCTAAGTTGGCTGCCAGATTTGGAGGTGGAAAATTATTTTTCTTTAATGACAAGATTGACAAGTGAATGGATTCAGAAATTTTAGTGAACCTTGCAATTTTTGCTGAAAAGCCAGTTCAGTCATGAATGCACAAAGCTAAATTACACAATTCAAATCATTACAGTAGTTGGATAAAGGTCAACATTCCAGGTGGGATGCTATTTTGACTTCATTTTACATAAAGCATATTTCAAACCAAACAGGCACTGAAAGTAAATATCTGCACTGGGACTGAATATGCAATATCTCCAATGCATATATGCATGTGGTGTTTCACAAACATTTCTGGTCACAGTGTTGTTTGTTTTGTATAGACCTTCCTAGGGACACAGTTTGGGGTAATTTTGTCTAGTAAGTATGTCTTTCATTTTCCTAGAAATCACAATCTTTATTATAATGAAGTTGTTTTCTCCTAAATTTCTCCATGTTTGTGTTACCAATGTATTGTCTTTGATAGTAACATTAAATTCAGAGCAGCCCCTTTAGTTTTTTTTGTCATTGTTCTCAACTGGATTTGACCTTTCTGTATTTGGAAGCTTGTGGGGTTGTGCCACTGGCCCCCAGGGAGGTTAAATGCTCTGCAGTGAGCCAGATAGTTCTGCAACATGGAAAGTTTCTCCCCCTAAAATGTTTCTTCTATGATATGAAATTGTCAGTAAGACAAGTCAAGACATTTTCAATTGCTGCATTATAAGTTGAACAAGACTTCGGCATGTCTGAATAGTTCAAATAGCTTATCAATCACTTTTATATCTTATCTCTGTGCAGGTTCATGAGCTGTGCAAAAGATGTTGCCCACTTTTTCCATTGGACCACATGACTGCATAACATTCCTCTCCAAAGATACTGAAAATATCAGTATCTTTGATACAGCAATATCAAAAGTAACTCTCTGACCTAAGTGCTTCCCACTTGGTTTACTCAGCTTGTACCCTTTCCCTGCCTTGAGCTTGTAAGAACCTACTTTTGAGAACAGCCAAATATTATTGTATCCATTTTATACAAGAGGAAACTGAGACTTCTAGAGGTTAAGTAGATTGCCCTCCCTAGTCACAGAGATAGCAGGTTCTAAAGTTGAGCTTCAAACCCAAGCATTTTGACTGCAAAACTCAGCTGCTTAAGTGCTACTCAAAAATACCTGAGTTGGTGTTTCATTACGTTTTTGAGTCATATTTGACTTCTTTTACATCACTGTGAAACACATCCTAATGATTTTGGGGATAATTCTTCATCTTCATCAAGTGTTGAAATTCTGTGTTGAATTTTCAGGCTAGATATTCACTATATATATAGTATGCCACTTATCGTCTTTGTATGTATCACTACAATAAAGCAATTGTGCTAGAAATTTGCTCCAATATCCCTTAAACATTAAATTTAATAGTTCCAGCAACAGTATTTAGACTTTTTTATTCACAAGCGATATCATGTTCAATTATATCATATCAAAACCAGATTCAGTTTCCTTTGGTTGTTATTTTAAAAATTATTTACACCATCAAGTGAAGGTAAGTGTCATAAGTGCTCTCTAGTGGGCTTTGGTCCATTGTCGTTATCTACACTTTCCCCAATTAAGAACTTGTGTTATAATGTCGTCTTCCTCATGATCCCCAAATTCCCTTCATAATTCTCATAATTTCATTGACAAAAGCCAAAGGAAGAGCAAATTCTTTCTACTCTCAGCTAAAGCAAAACAGATCTAAGCATTGCCTATATTTATGCTTCAGAAGAATAGTAATGTATTATACAAACATCCTCCCATGTCCTTACTGTGCCGTTTTTACTATTCAGTCACAGTATATTTATTCACAGCCTGACTTTAATGAGAGTGGTAGAGGTCTTTGTGCACATATGCAAAAAGTACAGTGCTATTAACATTTTCATCGTATTTAAGAAGTATTTATTATAACATAATGCACTCTGTGTTTTATAAAGGATCAAACAGTAAAGAGATCTAAAAAATGAGAAATCTCCCATTTTCTCTAGAATATTTGCCCATGCTGAATGTCATTCCCAAGAGGAATTAATAGTTTTTCAGTAAGTGTTATGATAATGTGGTGGTGTTTTATGCAAGCTAACTTAAAGGAAAAATGATCACACATCCTGAACTATATAGCATTTACTGGATTTAAAGTAGCTATCATTTATTCATTTAAAAAACTTTTTTCTAAATCAGTTACTTAACCGAAACTTTTAAATTAGATTTTCCTGTAGTGTTACTATTGTTGAAAAGGTAATTTTTCTCATGGTATAGAACTTGAATACAAAAGCAAATAAAATGTAAAGAAAGTTACATTTCCAAGCTGGGTCTGATGGCCCATGCCTGTAGTCCCAGCAGCTACTCAGGAGGCTGAGATGGGAGAATCCTTGGTGCTCAGGAGTTAGAAGCTATAGTGATCTATGATCACACCACTACACTCTAGCTTGGGGGACATAGGGATACCACAGTTAGTCCCTGTCTACAAAAAAAAAAAAAAAAAAGAGAGAGAGAGTGAGAGAGGAAGGAAGGGAAGAAAGAAAGAAAGACACCTATCCACTGCAGATCCATGTTCTCTGCTACCAGAAAGGTTTTACACATATTAAATCATAAATATCTGTTTAAAAGTAATGCAACATAGTACATACTCTTTTGAAAAAGAACGTATACATTGCTTTGCTGTTTTAGAAATTATAGATCATGGCATACCAGTGTATCTTAATCTCCTCCTGCTTCTTGGCCATAGTTTAACAATCACAGAGCAGTATCATAACTGGCTAAGTACTCTTTAGGATCAGTAATTAAGCCATTTCCATTCTTTTGCTAGTAAATAGAGCAAAATAGGTTATGAAGAACATCCTTATTGATCTTCATAAATGTGTAAGAATACATCTAAAGGATAAATTCCTACAAAGGAAATTTTCTACAAATGAAATTTTCTGCAAATGAAATTTCCAAGTCATAGAAAAGGGTATTTTTAAATCCTTCATAGATAATACTAAGCTGCCATTCAATAATGTTTTCTCAATTTATGAGCTTAAAATGGCTGGATTTAGAGCATTTGTGTTGGTGTCATCTTTTAAAGAATTCTTTATTATAATAACACTGAATAAAATGTCCATATTTATGCAACTCACGGTTTGTCAGCAAACATTGGGAGGTAAAACTAATTAGAAATGTTTTAGACTCTCCTGGTCCTTAAGTGCCATTTTGTATCATATAAAACTATACTTGTATATACTTATATATACCTATTGATGTAACTTGCAGTTGACAACATGCAGTAATTTTAAGAGAAAAATATTAATTAATTTTATATTAATATCCATTAGTGTTTTGGGGTCCCTCCATTTTTTTCCTCCAGGCTTAAAAATTTTGGTAGGTTTCTAAAGGCTCGCAGGCCCTTGGGCACTACTCCTCTAGAGCTTCATGGGTTAAGTGTCCCTGGAGCTGATCTGAAAAGCAAATTGTCTCATTCCTTCTCTTCACATCTTTCTTTCACACTGTAAAATTTTAACAGCTGTTTGTTCCTTATTCTTCTTTTTCTTATAGTTTGATAAAATTTCATATCTTTAGCTGCTACTCTGCAAGAACAGAATATTCCCAACTTTCCTTGTGCTAGAAAATAGTCACAATGTTAAGTAGGTCAAGTCTGTATTGTTTAGGGGACAAGGAGACTTTTGTTGTTTGTTTTGAAGGAGTGATCCTTGTGAGAATGAGGCTCCGGGTGCAGGTGAGTGGTGGATTGTGACATGGGGCTGCCTCCTTTTTCTGCAAGGATGTTGCTGTTAATGTGTGACAAGGAAAGCATTTTGTGTGAGGATGTGAGGCCCCAGTAAGTTTCTCAAAGCCACCCTATCTTTCTTCTCATCAGGAAGAGTTTCTCCCAGTACTTCAAAAGAAAATAGTGATGCTTGAAAAGGCTCAAGATTGAACAGCTCTTAGGAAGCTGCCAGAATTCTCCTTAGACATGGTCATTACAGCACCTTCTCTGTTTCTTAAGAAAAATAAGCCCCTCACTTCTATTTCAATCTTTATAAGCACTAGGTCATTACAGAGTTCAGCGTATTTGAGATTAACGAGAATCCAAGCTGAAACTGGGCTTTTGGGCCACTGTTTTCTTAACCAATCTCCCCGTTGTGGCTGGAGTCTTTCAGCACCGCCCTCAGGACAAAGGGGTAAGGGTCCTGGGCACGGACTGTGGTAAGAGGGGCTATTTGTGTGGCCTGTGTACAGTTACTGGCTTTCAACACTAAGCCAGCCTTTCTCCACATCTCGGGCGAGCCTCCAGCCTGAGGTTACACAAACGCCCGCGCGGCTCACGGAGCCTGCATGGTCGGTACTCAGGAATTTCGCCCGCAGGGACTAGCACCGCGTGGACACGGGAACTCCCGCTTGTCTCCACTTTGCGTCCCGGGAAGCGGGGTTAGGGACACGATCCAGGCAAGGCCTCCGCTGCCAGGCACTGAGGAGCGGGGACCGCGTCGGGCCTTCCTCATTGGGCCGCGCTGGCTCCGCCCCGCGCTGATCTCAAGAGTCCGGGGCTGTCAATAAAGTCTCAAGACAGCAGTAGGGGTGACCTGCTTTCGTGCGCTCGCTGTGGGCTCTGCCCGCGTGACTTAGCTCTCTGGCTCTCTCCGGTGCTGACGTCTTTTCCTAGTTATATCTTCCTCACTCTTTCCTCCTTCTTTCGAAGTTCAGCATGCAGAAAAAAGCTGCCTCCCCTCAGGGTTTCCTGCCTAGCTTCCAACATTTCTCCACGCAGGCCATCCATGCGGGCCAGGATCCCGGGCAATGGACCTCCCGGGCTGTGGTGCCCCCCATCTCACTGGCCACCACGTTCCAGCAAGAGGCGCCGGGCCAGCACTCGGTGAGCCGGGTCTGTCTGGGGCAGTCCAGTGTTTAACCGGAAAGCAGATATGGCTTTTAAATTGAAAAGGCACGTAAATAATTTATGACTTCTTACTAGAGAGGCAACCCAAAGCGTGTTTCCACCCTGTAATTCTTGCAGTAAAGCTTAGCTTTGAGGCGGTCCAGTGATAATATTTCTTTTCATAAGCAGGACTGGAAGGAACAGTTTGTCCAACCTGCCATATACATTTGGACTGAAATTCATGTGTTTTTGGCAGATTCAAAACCGAGGGTCGTAACTTCTTTGAATTACCTTTAGCAGTAAAAATTTTAAAGGTATAGTTAGGAGTCAGCTTAAAAATATTAAAGATCTGATCACTTGCCTAGAATCAAGATCGTTGCCAATAGCTGCATTAATAGTGATTGAGTACCTACTGTGTGCCAAATATATACATACATATATAGTATCATGTGTATTACATGTATTGCCTCATCTAATCCTAAGAACAACCCCATTCTGAACTGAATTCTCATTTCAGTGATGAAATAGCTGAGATTTGGGATGTTAAGTAACTAGCCTAAGGCCAGTAAGTGGTACAGCTGGAATTCACACCCTGTTCTAGAATCCTACACTGCAGTGCTAGGCTATACTATGCAATACTCCAATAATGTTAATAGTAATTTAATGCGTTATATCATTTAAGCAGAGTGGCTTAGTGATGAAGATCTCAAGTCATGTAATCAAAGGCTTGGTTTGAATTGTTATACCCCCTGTTCTGACCTGGGAGACCTTGAGCATGTTACTTAACCTATCCAAGCCTCAGGTTGATCTTGTATAAATGGGGATAATAATACTACCTACCACATGAGTTGTTGAGATGTATGTAAAGCTGTATGGTACATAATAATTACTCAATGGTCATTTGGTTTTTCACAATGTTCACATTTACACTAATTCCATCTGATCCTCACAACAACCAAGTAAGAGGACAAGACAGGGATTATACACCTGTTATTAAAAAGGAACTGGCCCAGAGTCATACAAAAATGACCTGTAAAGCCTGTGAAAAAAGCTTTGTTAATCACATAGCTTTTTCCTTCTGATGGCATACTTGACAGATCTTGGAGAGTTTAAAAGTTGCCAAGGTTTCCAAGAAATTAGTTAACCTTTGTACAAAGTGCTTTGAAAACCACTTCAGTGTGTTACTTAAGCTGAGGAGAATTCTTATAGACTTAGCCCTTTGTGAGGTGGAGTTCTAACAGCATTTCTATTATATACCTGGTTTTCAATGCTCTTAGCTACTGTATTTTTAAGTCAAAATGTGTACACAGCCTCTCTTCCATGCATACAGTTTGTTCCCAGCATAGGATTTAATGCATATTTGTCTGCCCAAGTTGTGGAACTTATTATAAAAGTTAACCATTGAGGTATGATATTAAGAATTAAATGTTTTCAGAAAGCGAGAAGGGATGGTTAAATCCACAAGACTCTGCTTAATACCTTTTAAAAATATCAGTTAAGACCACTTCAGGGAATTTGAAGAGCTGAATGAGAATCATGTGTCTCCAGTTCCATTTGGAAAGCCATTGAATGGACGATGCTATTTGCCACTGAAATATGCTTCTTTTCTTCCTACAACATTAAATATCTGCAGCGAATATTTATGGAAACATGAATACTTTTCTGTTGCAGGAATCACATGAGTGCAAGCGTTTTTTTTCTGTCTGGTAGATACTGTTGCAAGTCATGGTAAGGAGGTGATGGTGAGGAGTGGAGAGGATATCCTGGAGCCCTGTGAAATATGTCTGTTGAATTTATCAAAAACAAGGAAACACAGTGACAAAACTTTTAAAAGTTATTATTACTAATACTACAAGGTTGTGAATCAGAAAGAAAGGGGTAAAAAGTCGTCGTGTTTTGTGATATCCTAAATGAGGCAGGGAGAGAAAATATATGATTTTTAATCAATGTTTATATCCTTGGTTTGAATTTTGGATTTGACACTCCGTAGGTACTATAATATTTGGCTTCACGTTCTTCAAACCAGGTCATGAGGATTAAATAAAATTGTTAACCCCAATCCGGTGGGTCTATTGCCTGATGCCCAGATAGAGGCCAATACACTGAGACAGCAGGAGTTCAGCAGAGAAAGAGTTTACTACTGCAAGGTGCCAAGTGAGGAGATGAGAGAAATTTCTCAAATCCATATCCTTGAGAATTTTGGGTCTAAAAAGTGGTTTGGTGAACAAAGAGCTAGGGAATTGGGTCTGCTGATTGGCTAGGGATGAAATCATAGGTTTGGGAAGGAGAAATTGTCTTCTTGGCTGAGATAGTTTCTGGGTAGAGGGTTGCAGGACCTGTGGGATCAGTTTCCAAGCTTGGGCACTGGTGTTGTTGATGCCAGTTTGTGCCCCTGAATGCCGAGTCCAGAAGGTATCTTAAAGGTCAGTCTTAGGTTTTACATGTTACCTATAGAAGGGATTAGGGAAATCAGAAATCTTGCTGCTGTCAAGGATACCTGACACTTATTTTATCCTCACAACACTTTTATGAACTAGATATCTGTATTTTATTCCCATTATACAGATATTGAGATTGACTCTTGGAAATGGTCAATAATTTACCCACTGGCATGCAGCTCATAAGTGGCAGACACAGAATTCTAATAGAGTTTGACTTTAGACCTCTCCACACCACTACATCCGTAACATTGCCACGTTTCTGTCTAATGGCAGGACATATCATGACTAAAGAAAAGAAAGTCATCACAACAGGATGAACAAACTCATAGTTGTGGAGATGTCTACATTAGGACTCTAATAATAAATCTCTTAGAATTAACTCTAACTTCTTTTCTTCAGGGTTTTGAGTATAGCCGTTCTGGAAATCCCACCAGGAATTGCTTGGAAAAAGCAGTGGCAGCCTTGGATGGGGCTAAGTATAGTAAGTAATTTCCACTTTACAGTCTAGAAATGTACTGAGAAAATCATATGACTTATAAGGGGAAAGTTAAAAAAAAATAAGACAACAAAGAAAAAAGATAAAAAAAAATTATAGAGGCACAGAATATGTAACTGGAAAGAAATAAAGATTTGCCAGTTCAAAATTCTTATTCTAGTAAGACTTGGAATTCTGCACACAAAGTCCCTCATTTGATATATAATGATATGCATATATGTAATCGTCAGGTACAAATAAATATGAATAGAAGCAAAATGTCAGCATTTACTATTTAGTATTCATGTGAATACAGTGTTCATCTGAAGCCTTAGTAAAAATAGATGAAAATTAAGTAAGTTTAATAACACTACCTATGAGAAGATAAAGTTTCTTATACTTTGGTTCATTAACCTGAAAATTTGTGCCTCCAAATAGCACCAAAGTCTATTTGCCAGCGCCAATAATCCGTGACGATGTACTCTCAGAGATAAAGATTAGCTCCCTGAAGATTTTTTTTTTCATAAAGGGAGGGGATTGCTGTTAAATTATCTTTGTATTTTTTATATAAATGATACTAAATAAAGGCAGGATAGTGAATAGAAAATAAGAGTCTTATGTATCCTTCATGATTAAATTTATCAGACAGATCAGGTCTGATTTTGAGTTTTGTTAAAATATTTGCTGAATTGTGTATCCATATAATTAATGAAGGAATTATATCTTTGCTTTATTGCTTATATTTGAAATTGTTTAGTTTGATATTTTAAAACTGTAATTTAATTGGCAATAGGCCATTTATCTCAGAGTTTTGTAAAGAATTATTTCAAGTATTTCAGAGAAATGTTATAGCCAAGGCAGAATTGATGTAATACGAAAGTCTCTGCCTACATTATATGTTTTTTTATCTTAAAGATATTTCATTTATCTATTTATTTTTGAAACTGGGTCTCACTCTGTTGCCTAGCTGGAGTGAAATACAGTGGCATCATCATAGTTCACTGCATCCTCAAACTCCTGGGCTCAAGTGATCCTCCTGCCTCAGCCTCCAGAGTAGCTGGGACTGCCGGTGCACACCACCACACCGCACTAATTTTTGAATTTTCTGTAGAAATAGTGTCTCGCTGAGAGTGGTCTTGAACTCCTTGACTCAAGCGATACAACTGCTTTGGCCTCCCAAAGTGCTGGGATTACAGGCATGAGCCACTGTGCACGGACAGATATTTTATTCTTAAAACAGAAAGGGGGATTCTGTAATGGTATTAATCAAAGTATCTCTCCTGACTCGGCTGCGAAGGCTGTCCTTCCATCAGCAGCAAGAGGGAACATAATGTAATGCAAGTAATACTAATACTGTAGGTGTTTTTTTAACCTATAGGTCCGACTTTTTGGTTTACTCTAACTTAATTTTTATTTTAGGTTTGGCCTTTGCTTCGGGTGTAGCAGCCATTGTGACTATTACCCAGCTTTTAAAAGCAGGAGACCAAATTATTTGTATGGATGATATGTATGGAGGTGGGTGACCCCTCTGATTCATATTGTGTCAGCTGGTATTTTAAAGATATTAATAATAAAGTGAGTCCCGAATTATATTAACAATGTTGTCAGTATTATTTATTAGTTGTTAAATTTTAAAGGTGTAATAGGCACCTCCATGCTGTCTCAGACTTGGCAAAGGAGGCACAAAAACACTTAGGGTTTGTGCTCTGGAATGGCTTATAAGAGAGATTGTTAAATTAGAATTCTATTTAAGCCGTTAGAAAGAGCATGTAGAACTTGATCAACTTTCAGACATATTCTGCTCTAGAGAAGATCATGTTTAGGGAGCATGTTCTAATAACTTAAAATTTTTACCTGCAATGAAGATGAATTGTAGAGAGCTCAACCCTACCTATCCTCTTCCCCTTTTTATTTTATTTTTTTAAAGAGCATTTTGAAAATTTGTTGAAAGCTATGGACCTCTTCCCTCCAAAAATATTCTTAAGACTATACCCAGTATTTCACATTTAAATTTAGGGGTCCCACAGATTGACCCCTTGATACTCATTCATGAATCCAAATTTAAGAACTCCCATTCCAAAGAGACGAAGTGTTATTTGTTTAAGGTGAGTGAAGAGTAGACAGACTTGCTGTTGCCTTTAAGCCAGACTGATTTCTGTGTTCAAACAATAGCAAAGAATTTTGTAAATCTACACATACATATATTCTAAATGCTTCCAAATAATTAAAATGATTTCTAGAATATTATTATAATTTTATATATTTTCTTTCTGAGAAAAGAGTTAAATGTCTAAGTTCCTCAAAGGAAGAGATTTATTTTCATTTAATAGTAATCATCTTATCCCTCAAATTTGCACAGTGCTTGGTATTTTATCTTAGGTCCTTATAATAGTTTGTTGAATTCAAATGATAGAAATCTCAAACCATTAGTTATTTTTACAACGCATTATAAAAATCTCATGGCAAACATAGGTACTAAATCATAAAAATTGTTGATTTTTAACAATTCTTTATATTCTTTTTCAATTTTACATTACCTAGGGTCAGTCTACATAATATCAAAAGTCTAGTTTATCTTTGATCATAGGGTATTTTTCTTGTTGTTGTTGTTTGTTGGCTATCAATAGTAGCAATTTTTCCTATATATATGTATATGCAATAAATTTGCATATATAAAAATCCAATCCAGAAGGGTGTTTATAAAAAAACTATTTTAAGTTGAATGATTTATCTTCTTTCACTATAAAAATCTAGTAATTTGATTTACATTGTCTCATTTTGTCTGTTAAAGCTTTTAGAGCCACATATAAAAGATTGAGAAAGTACAAAGAATAGTAACCAATTATTTTCTATTGTAACAGAGTGAATGGCCTCAAAAAAAAAAAAAAAACAGGGCAAAAGAATTTTCTGTCTCTTTAAAACTTCCCGCACTCTTTTTGGGTACTGAGCCCTGCATCCCTGTCTCAGGCCAGTGGCTGGGAGAGGCACAGGAATATCTTTTGCCCTTTACAGTGCAGGAGATGGACCAGAAGGCCAGGCACCTCGCTACTGGAGGTCTGGAGGTCTGGAGGTCTGGAGGTCTGGGTGGGCCTCCCATGTGGGCAGAGGTGATGTCTTCTGCAGGGATGGCAGAGATGGGACAACTAAAATCATTAACTGAAGCTGAATGACAGTAGTCTAGAACTGAGGGCTCTCCCTTTAAAAGCTCTGTATTTCTGCTATGTACAGGAATTTGGATTTTGAGATAATAGTCTACCATTTTCCTCCCTTTATGGCAAAGTAATAAACTTCTCTTTCCTTCTCAAACCACTTGTTCTCCTTCTGATATGGCCTCAAGTACAAGTGCTGAGGTTTCAGTAACAATCTTACCAAAGTATTAATATAATTGAATTGAAATTTATTGTGAACATTTCATTGACATTAGTTCATTTATTTTAGATTTGAGTACTAGAAAGAAATTGTTAAAAACGATATTGATGTTTCAGGGAGAATGCCACTTAATGGTTGAAGAGTAGACACTGGGTGTTTTGAAAAACATTTTCTGTTTCATGCCACTTGTGAATATCTAGTGTGTTTTATTTGACTCTTGAACCTTAAGTTTAAAGTCCAAGCCTTTCATCTTATAATTAAGTACCTAAAGTAAAAAAAAAAAAAGAATGTTCAATCCTTATTATTCTTTATTACATTGCTTTTAGTTGCATTTTATTGGTGACTGAGAGTTCCTTATGTTCTAAAGTGTTTATACCTGTAAGGAACAAACATTTCTTAATACAATGTTCTTTCAATTTTATGTCATTCTCTTCTGCCTCAGGTACTAATGAGTACTTCAGGAAAGTGGCATCTGAATTTGGATTAAAGATTTCTTGTGTTGATTGTTCCAAAACGAAATTGCTAGAGGCAGCAATTACACCAGAAACCAAGGTAACTCAGCTAGTTTTCGCTTTTGCCTGTTTTCCTTGTGATATTTTGTTTTTATTATTTCTGTTTACTAGAGGATATAATTTAAATTATATCAAAGAACAAATTTTACTGGAAGCCACTGGAAATATCAAAAAGATTAAGATAGGTCTGGCATCTCCTAGGTATTATTGCATAATAGTTAGGTACGTGAAATCTGGAGTGGAATTCAGTTCTAATTCTGTATTATAGTTAGTGTATTGTCTCAGGCAAATTATTTAAGCAAAGTCTCAATTTCTTCATTTGCAAAATGGGGATAATTGTACCTGCTTTTTAGAAAGGTATTTGTGAGAATTAAATGAGATAAGGCATATGAAATGCTTGGTACTATACCTGCATACATGGTAATTGTTAAAAAATGCCTGTGCAAGAGTACACAATTCTCAGTTGCATTGTCAAGTCTGGTATTGGTAAGAGAAGTCATCATAGGGGTTGATTTATTAGGAAAGGAAGCTTGCCAAATCCCAAAACCCTAAGCACAGTGTTTTCTTCTGTGCTGTAAGAGATACTGCTGCAAATATTAATAATAGTTAGAAGTAGAGAATGGGCCACAAGCGATATTTTGTCTCCATCCTGGGAAGCTTGTATGCTACTGGAAGGTGGTTTGTTCCTGAGTGAATGGCATATGTGATATTCTTTCTTGTGACCTCATTTAAATTCTGTGTGGGTAGAAGAAGGACCAGTGTCTTTTATAAGTCAGCCGATTCCAACTTTTTGTTAATGATTAAAAGGTTAGAATTGTACCCAAGATTATGTTGCAATGAATGCTAAAAAGTGAACATCTTTTCATATACAAATTATTACTTTGCAGATTGACACAGGGGTAAGCTTTTGGTGATGAAGGATTGTTTTCAAAGCCACTTTTTTTTTTTTTCATCTTGCTTGAGAAAAAGGACACATTAAAATAGCTGGTCTAGTCTTTCTCAGGGAGGAAAGCAAATTGTGAGAATATTCAGTCTTGTGAACAGAACTTATTATAGTGGCTCTTTACTGGCTTGAAGTAATACATTTTGCCCCCTGAAATATCAGGCTCATCATTTGTAGAATTTTTAAGCCTATGTAAAATGTACTTTGTAGTTATATACTTATTTTTAATTTTAATTTTTTTATTATCACAAGGAGTAATAATGCTTAACCAGGAATAATTTTTATAAATTCTTTAAATATATCAAGATTTTTGTAGAATATAAATTATTTTAACCAGCTTACCTTTTTGAAACATAGTAAAACTCTAGAATAGGAAGAATATTAAACCAGATGTCTTGCCCACTTAATAATAGGTAATAAAAAAAAAGGATCATTAGTCCTTATAAAAAGAAAGCTGTAATTCAATACAGTGGCATCTTGTTCAACAAATAAAATTCTCTTCCTTGGTCATTTCAATAACTGTCAAGCATCTACCATGTATTCATGTCTGAGTTGTGGTAGATTTTGAGGTATACGGGTAAATATCATATTGCCTCTTTTTAAATTGAGCTATAACCAGGTTTTCTGTCACTTTTCTCCTTCAGTCTAAAGCCGATGATCTTCTAAAAGCCATAGTTACTTATTTTATAGTTTCTAGTTCATCTGACATTATTCAAATTCATATTAAAGACATTTTTGTCATAATGGGGAGAATTCTGTTTAATGAAAATTAGAGGATGTATTCTTACAGAACCTATGTTATTCATCTTTGAGAACAAAATTTCTAGACACTGAGCTATGTCTTTGGAAAATAATTAGAATAATTAACTTTAGCACTTTTTTTTCTTGTACACACATTATCTCATTTGATACTTACAACAACTCTATGAGATAAGTATTACCAACCCCATTATATAGATGAAGAGGAAAGTTACTTAGCCATGGCCTCTCAGAAATTTGTAGGAGAGGTGAGGATTCAGATTTGAACTTTTCAACATCATCCCTGCATTTCCATTATATAAAGTAGGCTCCCAGATTGTTACAATATTTGAGATGTATGTTGAAGTATTATTTTATAAACTATTGTTATTTACTGAATGATTTTAGCTTGTTTGGATTGAAACCCTCACAAACCCCAGCCTGAAGATGATTGACATTGAAGCCTGTGCACATATTGTCCATAAGCATGGAGACATTATTTTGGTTGTGGATAACACTTTTATGTCAGCCTATTTCCAGGTAAATGAAAACAAAATTTCTTGGCAGGATTAGTAGACCAAACATAACTATAAATAGAAAAGGAAGGACTTACATTAAAATCATGATCTAACTCATGAAATCTAATCATAATTGTTTATTAGATAAAGAATTAAATTTGGACATTTTTCTGCCATTAGTTAATATCCTTTCAAAACTATGTTAATGTCATACGTGGCTCTTTGTGGTTTTTAAATGTAGTCTCAATTAAAGCTTTCTGGTTCTCTTAGGATGTGTGATCGTATCTGCCATTCCCATATGCACACGGGGGACTTCACTGTTTATGTCTTGGTCACAAATTTTTTAGCCATATCTCATGTATTTTTATATATCAAAGAAAATCTGTACTCAATGATATCTCATTATATGTCACACACATATTTCTCCAGTTCTTTTCTTTCTTTCTAGTTTTTCTTCCCTTTTTAGGACCTGATAGACTATGCCTAGACACCTCTGTATCTTTAACTTATTTGTATTATAAATTGCTACTTCATTTGTTTTACATTATACCTATATG
The DNA here is from genome assembly GCF_041146395.1 of Eulemur rufifrons. Lineage (NCBI taxonomy): Eukaryota > Metazoa > Chordata > Mammalia > Primates > Lemuridae > Eulemur > Eulemur rufifrons. The sequence continues at coordinate 53,966,630 of NC_090990.1, forward strand.
TATATTTATATAAATATATTGCTCTTTATTAGTCTTTTTGGGCTCCTACAACGAAATACCATAAACTGGGTAGTTTATAAGCAGAAATTTATTTCTCACAGTTCTGGAGGCTGGGAAGTCCCAGGCCAAGGCACCAGCAGATGCAGTGTCTGGTGAGGGCCTGCTTTCTGGTTCACGGATGACGTTTTCTTGCTGTGTTCCCACATGGTGGAAGAAACAAGGCAGGTCTCTGGGGCTTTTTTCATAAGGGCACTAATCCCATTCCTGAGGGGTATACCCTTATGACCTAATCGGTCCCAAAAACTTTACCTCCTAATAACATCACACTGGGGATTAGATTTCAGTGTCTGAATTTGGGGGAGTACAAACATTCAGACCATAGCATCTCCCTTTAAACTATCTCCTTTCCTACCTACCTCTCTACATTTGTTTCCCCCTCAGACCAACCCTCCCATACATCGTTCATTCCTTTCCTTTTTTCTCTGTTTTTAACCTAGGTTCTTCCTCTTTTCTGTTTTGCTTTTCTTGACAGATCATGTTGGCATCTCTCTCTAATTGACCTGTTGTCTGCCTTCTCCCCACTGATTCTCCCTCCCTTTCCTCTGAGTACCTAACTCTGTTTCCTTTCCTTGTTAGGAGTTACCTTCTCCCTGCTCTGTTCTTCCTGCTTGTATCTTGTCATACTTAGTACACTTCCTGTAGTTCATCTTTATTCTGCAGAGTTCCTGACACCCAGCTCATTGTCTCCAGCTCTTCAATTAGGTGGATATTTATAGGTTCTATTGTTTATATTTATCCACTTTGGTTTGGGTCCCTAAAGCTGACTCAGGCTGCTGCCTCCATGTGGTACAGTGACTCCTTGGGCAGTTTGTGTAAATCTTTTCTTTACCTTCTTCCATTTTATTTGAAGGCACTATCATTTTTATTTTCCTTTCCTGAAACACACTTCCTGGCTACACTGACTTTAGAAAGCTTCATGGGCCATCTGCCTTTGGCTCATGCTATATCTTTGGCTGCTGCTTGTATCAGGTCGACCAATCTGTTTCCAAGTGAAAATCCCCTGGCATCATTTATTTTTCCCAGGTGATTTTGAGGGTAGGATTCTTTATCCCAACTCCTTAAACCATATGCCACTTACATGAGGCAAGTTAATGCAGCACAGCATGGCTTTAGCCTAGTGACAGTGAGTCCTGTGTATTTGCCAAAAGATTGCATGAGTTTTTGAGCCTGGCCCTGCCCAGGTTACTCATCAGGCCTGGCCCTCTTCCTCCTATTACCTTCACTAAAGTAGGTCCAGTTTTTCTACCTTTTAGAGGCCCATATCATCTTCTTCCTGCTAAGGACTGGAAGTTGCTTTATTTGGACCTGAGTTCATTCCAGTTGAATTAATCAGAATCCTATCATCCCTAGACAGTCATATATATTGGTTCCACAAAGCAAATCTCCTCCTAAAAAGGTCCTCTCATTGTCTTACCCTCAGGAAAGCTGAATATATTCTTTCTTCCCTGCCTTTTGTTTTCTGTGTCTCCTATCAGTCCTACAAAGGGCAAAATGGACACACCAGCCTGCAGTTTCAGAGTAGTGTCTCTGGAGTCTGGCAGGATGGATGTGAGTGAGTCCTGGCTCTATTAGCTTTTTAATCTGAGGGATCTATCTCATTTTTTATTTATTTATTTTTTTATTTCAGCTCATTATGGGGGTACAAAAGTTCAGGTTATATATATTGCCCATGCCTCCCCATCCCCCCGAGTCTGAGCTTCAAGCGTGTCCATTCCCTAGACAGTGCACATTGCACTCATCATGTAGGTATGCATCCATCCCCTCCCCCCACCCCATCCTCCCCAGTCAGAACTTCAAGTGTATCCATTCCCCAGACAGTGCACATCGCACTCATCAAGTAGGTATACACACATCCCTTCCCCCCAGCCCCCATCTCTGTCCAATACCCAATTGATGTTATTCCCAAATGTGCACTTAGGTGATGATCAGGGAAACCAGTTTGCTGGTAAGTACATGTGGTGCTTGTTTTTCCATTCTTGGGATACTTCACTTAATAGAATGGGTTCCAACTCTCTCCAGGAGAACCAAAGAGATTCCATATCGCCATTATTTCTTATAGCTGAGTAATATTCCATGGTATACATGTACCACAGTTTACTAATCCAATCATGTATTGGTGGGCATTTGGGTTGTTTCCACATTTTTGCAATTGTGAATTGTGCTGCTATAAACATTTGGGTGCAGGTGTCTTTTTTATAGAATGACTTTTGTTCTTCTGGGTAGATGCCCAATAATGGAATTGCTGGATTGAATGATAGGTCTACTTGAATCTGTTTAAGTTATCTCCATATTGTTTTCCACAGGGGTTGCACTAGTTTACAGTCCCACCAGCAGTGTATGAGTGTTCCTGTCTCTCCACATCCACGCCAACATGTATTATTTTGGAACCTTTTGATAAAGGCCATTCTAACTGGAGTTAAGTGATATCTCGTTGTGGTTTTGATTTGCATTTCCCTGATGATTAGAGATGTTGAACATTTTTTCATTTGTTTGTTAGCCATTTTTATATCTTCTTTTGAAAAATTTCTATTCATGTCGTTTGCCCACTTTTTGATAGGGTTGTTCGATTTTTTCTTACTGATTTTCCTGAAGTCTAAATAGATTCTTCTTATCAGCCTTTTATCTGATGTGTAGTATGCGAAAATTTTTTCCCATTCTGTAAGTTGTCTGTTTACTCTCGTGACTGTTTCTTTGGCTGTGCAGAATCTTTTTAATTTGATCAGGTCCCATTTATTTATTTTTGTTGTTGCTGTGATTGCCTTAGAGGTCTTCTTCATAAATTCTTTGCCTAAGCCAATGTCTGTAAGAGTCTTTCCTACATTTTCTTCTAGAATTCTAATAGTTTCTGACCTAAGGTTGAAGTCTGTTATCCACCGTGATTTGATTTTTGTGAGAGGTGAAAGCTGTGTGTCCTGTTTTAGTCTTCTACATGTGACTATCCAGTTTTCCCAGCACCATTTATTAAATAAGGAATCTTTTCTCCAGAGTATGTTTTTGTCTGCTTTATCAAAGATTAGATGGCCATATGAGGATGGTTTTATATTTGGATTTTCTGTTCTGTTCCACTGGTCTGTGTCCCTGCACTTGTGCCAATGCCAACAGTTTTAATAATCACAGTCTTTTGGTATAGTTTGAAGTCTGGCAAATTAATACCTCCCATTTTGTTTTTGTTGCTTAAAATTGCTTTTGCTAAATGGGTCTTGTCTGGTTCCATACAAAGCGTAAAATTATTTTTTCTATATCTGTGAAAAATGATGTTGGTAATTTAATAGGGATTGCATTGAATCTGTAGATAACTTTGGGCAGTATAGACATTTTAACAAAGTTGATTCTACGAATCCATGAACATGGTATGGTTTTCCACCTATTTACATGCTCTGCGATTTCCTTCCTCAGTGTTTCGTAATTCTCCCTATAGAGGTCCTTTACCTCCTTAGTTAAATATATTCCTAGGTATTTTATTTTCTTTGTTGCTATTTTGAAGGGTATTAATTCCTTAATTTGGTTCTCTGATTGACTGTTATTGGCATATATGAATGCCTCTGATTTGTGTGTATTGATTTTGTATCCTGAGACTTTACTGAATTCATTGATCAATTCTAGGAGTCTCTTGGTTGAATCCTTGGGATTTTCTAGATATAACATCATATCATCAGCAAAGAGTGAGAGTTTGATCTCTTCTTTCCCTATTTGGACTCCCTTGATTCTACTTTCTTGCCCGATAGCTCTCGCAAGGACTTCGAATACTATGTTGAAAAGTAATGGGGACAAGGGGCAGCCTTGTCTGGTTCCAGTTCAAAGTGGGAATGCTTTCAGTTTTTCCCCATTCAGTATGATGTTGGCTGTGGGTTTGTCATACATGGCTTGTATCATTTTTAGATAGGCCCCTCTATGCTAATTTGTTAAGTATTCTTATCATAAAAGGGTGTTGAATTTTGTCAAATGCTTTTTCTGCATCTATTGAGAGGATCATATGATCTTTATTTTTGCTTCTATTTATGTGGTGAATTACATTTATAGATTTGCATATGTTAAACCATCCCTGCATCTCTGGGATGAAGCCCACTTGGTCGTGATGGATTATTTTTTGATAAGCACTTGGATTCGATTTGCTAGGATTTTATTGAGAATTTTTGCATCTATATTCATAAGGAATATTGGTCTGTAGTTTTCTTTTTTTGTTGCATCTTTTCATGGTTTTGGTATCAAAATTATGTTGGCTTGGTAAAATGTGTTGGGGAGAAATCCATCCTTCTCGATATTGGAGAATAGTTTATGTAGGATGGGCACCAGTTCTTCTTTGTATGTATGGTAAAATTCAGGTGTGAACCCATCTGGTCCAGGGCTTTTCTTTTTGGGAAGGTTTTTTATTGCTGTTTCAATTTCAGATCTAGATATCGGTCTATTCAGGAATTCTATTTCTTCCTGGTTGAGCCTGGGAAGGCTGTGTGTTTCTAAAAATTTGTCCATTTCCTCCATGTTTTCTAATTTGTGTGCATAAAGATTTTTGTAGAATTCATAGATGATATCATGTATCTCTGTGGCATTGGTCATGATTTCTCCTTTCATGTTCCTGATGGAGTTTATTAGAGTTTTTTCTTTTCTGCTCTTGGTTAGTCTAGCCAGAGGCGTGTCAATTTTGTTTATTTTTTCAAAGAACCAATTTTTTTTTTATTAATCTTCCTTATGGTTTGTCTGTTGTCCTTTTCATTTAGTTCTGATTTAATCTTAATAATTTCTCTCCTTCTGCTGGGTTTGGGGTCAGTCTGTTCTTCCTTCTCCAGCTCTTTGACTCTATTCATTAGATTGTCTATTTGTAAGTTTTCTGTCTTTTTGGTATAAGCATTTATGGAAATAAATTTTCCTCTCAGGACTGCTTTAGCTGTGTCCCACAAATTTTGATAACTTGTGTCTCTTTTGTTGTTTAATTCAAAGAACCTTTTGATTTCCATCTTGATTTCTTCATTTATAAAATAATTGTTCAGGAGAAGGTTGTTTAGCTTCCATGACTTTGAGTAGAAATGAGAATTTCTGTTAGGGTTCATTGTTACTTTTATTCTGCTGTGATCTGAGAAGATGCATGGTATAATTTTTTTAAATTTTTTAAGACATGCTTTATATCCTAGGATATGGTCAATCTTGGAGAATGTCCCATGAGCTGATGAGAAGAATGTATATTCAGTGGTTTTTGGGTCGAATGTCCTGTAGATGTCAGTCAGGCCCATTTGTTCTAGCATTCTATTTAAGTCCATTATTTCTTTGTTTATTTTTTGTTTGGAGGATCTGTCCTGTACTGTCAGTGGTGTGTTAAAGTCTCCGGCTATTAAATGTTGTTATCTATCATTTGGTTCAGATCAAGTAGGGTTTGCTTTATGAATCTGGGTGCACCTAAGTTGGGTGCATATATATTAAGTACAGTTATGTCTTCTTGTTGAATTGGACCCTTCACCAGTATATAGGAACCATCTTCATCTTTCATTACTTTTGTTGATTTAAAAACTAAGTTATCAGAGATTAAAACCACCACACCAGCTTTCTTTTGGCTTCCATTTGCTTGAAATATCGATTTCTACCCTTTTATTTTCAGTCTAAATGCATCCTTGGAGGTTAGATGAGTTTCCTGAAGACATCAGATACTTGGCTTGTAGTTTTTTATCCATTGGGCCAGTCTATGTCTCTTGAGTGGGGAATTCAATCCATTCACATTTAATGAGAGAACTGATAAGTGAGACAGATTGCTGTTTCTCATGTAGGGCTGAATTTCATTGTTCTGTTTTCTCTCTTGAGCCATTGTGATAACTGGGTTTTTATTTTTATCTCTTGAGTAGTTTTACATTCTTGGGTCTTTCTTGTGCTGATCCGTGTGTAACTCTGTTTTGAGTACTTCTTGGAGAACTGGTCTTGTCTTGGTGAATTCTCTGAGTTTTTGTTTATCTGATAATGTCTTAATTTCACCTTCATATATAAAACTGAGCTTAGCTGGGAACAAGATTCTAGGCTGGGCATTATTCTGTTTCAGAAGAGTGAGAATGGGGCCCCAATCTCTTCTTGCTTGTACGGTTTCAGTTGAGAAATCTGGCGTGATTCGGATGGACTTTCCTTTGTATGTTACTTGTTTTTTTCTCCTTGCAGCTCGAAGAAGGGCCTCTTTAGTGGATATTTTGGTCAGTCTGATAACTGCATGACATGGTGTCTTCCTATTTGGTATAAATCTCCCAGGGGTTCTTTGAGCTTCTTGAACCTGTATATCTAGAGTTTTGGCAAGGCCTGGGAAATTTTCCTCAATTATATCTTCAAATAGCTTATCCAACCCTTGCTTATTGTTTTCTTCACCCTCAGGAATGCTGATAACTCTCACGTTAGGCTTCTTCACATAATCCCACATTTCTTTTAGACTCTGATCTTTTGTTTCTTTGCTCTATCTCTGTGACTGACTTATTTAATTGGAAAGTGTTATCTTCGATCTCTGAGATTCTTTCTTCTGTTTGATCTACCCTGCTCTTGAGACTTTCCACCGTGTTTTGTAGCTCCCTGAATAAATTCTTCATTTCCAGGAGTTCAGTTTGATTTTTCTTCAATATTTCGATTTCTTTAGTGAATTTTTCTTCCAAGTCCTGTATCTTTTTTGTGGTTTCTTTGTGTTGGTTATCCATTTTTTCTTGCATAATATTCAGCTTACTTATGATCCATGTTTGAAATTCTTCCCGTGACATGTTGCTATTTTGAATCTGGTTTGTGTCAGTTGGTAGAGAACTAGTAATCCTCTTTGAGGGCAAGATTTCAGCTTGATTCTTTATACTCCCAGAGTTATTTCGCTGAGCCCTTCCCATCTGGATGAATCGTTAGATCTCTTCTTTCAGCTTCTTTCAACTTTAGTCTGGATAGAGGCACACCGTGCGCGCTGATCTTAGGCTGTGTAGCAGCCCAGGTGAGCTGCCTCCTCTGTCGCTAGGGGGAGCCCTTCACGTGTTGTTCAGGATTTTGCTACCTCAGCTGGGGGGCTGCTCCTGTTGGGTCCAGCCCCCGAGAATTAATTTGACCCAAAACCGGCTTGAGAATCAAGTCACTGAGCTGTTGTAATTGCAGACAGAAAGAGACTTTTTCCTTGCCTCTTCCTCTCCCGAGGTGGTTTCTGCCTCTCTCTGTGTGAAAGACAGTGGCTAGGGGGAGGGGGCGGCGCCCTCGTTCACCCAGCGCCCCAGCTGCTGCAGCTCCCAGGGGCGATGGCCCGTCTCGCCCCAATGTCCGCAAGGACCACGTTCCACTCTCTCTCGACTCTATCTCATTTTTCTTATTCTCTTTTCCTTACCTATACAGTGAGAGCCTAAGGTACTGATTTTATTTAGTTAGGTAAAGTATTTTTACAGTGCTTCACTGGTTTATGTAAAATATGCAGCATGGTTCTTAGCACATAAAATTAGATCAACAGATGTTAGTAATTGGTTTTTATTTTTCCTTCTCTTTTGGCCATAGAGTTTACAGACATTAGCACTAGAAGAGACCTTAGACCTCATCTACTTTGATCCCATCACTCTAGCAAAAGATGAGCAAACACGTATGTAGAGAGTGCTTTGGGCAATATCTTAAAACATCCTGTTTTTGATACACCCTAATTGAAAGGTTCCATCTCCACCTACACTATTTATCTTCTGAAGACAAAACAACTCTAGTGAGGATAAAACACAGACATATACTTTTATGTTGAAGAACATAGAAATGGATAATTGTTGATAATACATTGGTAAGTCAATTATAAGTTTTTACTCTCACGGTGAACAAAGACATTTTAAGACTAAAGGATAAACCTAGAAGATACTATGTTAAGTGAAATAAGCCAGGCACAGAAAGGCAAGTACCTCATGATCTTATTCTTATGCGGAATCTAAAAAAAAGTTGATCTGATAGAAGTAGTGACTAAAGCAATGATTCTCAGAGACTGGGAGAGGAAGGGGAAACGGGTGGTGGGATAGGGTGGTCCAAGTTATAATTAGAGAGGAGGAGTAAGTTTTGGTGCTTTATTGCACAGAAGGATAACTGTATTTAACAACATATTATATATCTCATAGAGGTAAAAGAGAGGATTTTAAATGATGCTCCCATGAAGAAATGATAAATGTTTGAGGTGATAGATGTGCTAATTACCCTGATTTTGTCATTGCACAATGTATACATGTATTGAAGCATCACATTATACTCCATAAATATGTATGAATATTGTGTCAAATAATAATAAAAGAGAAAAAAAACAAAAAGGTAAAGGATTAATTTGTAGGAAAATTAGGTGGGAGAATGCAATCCAAACAAATTTCTTCTCTTTTCTTTTTTTTTTTTTTTTTTTTTGAGACAGAGTCTCAACTCTGTTGCCCGGGCTAGAGTGCCGTGGCGCCAGCCTAGTTCACGTCAAACTCCTGGGCACAAGTGATCCTCCTGTCTCAGTCTCCTGAGTAGCTGGGACTACAGGCATGTTCCCACCATGCCTGGCTAATTTTTTCTATATATTTTTAGTTGTCCAGCTAATTTCCTTCTATTTTTAGTAGAGACAGGATCTCGCTCTTGCTCAGGCTGGTCTCGAACTTCTGTGTGCAAATGATCCACCTGTCTCGGCCTCCCAGAGTGCTAGGATTACAGGCGTGAGCCACTGCGCCCGGCCCAAACAAATTTCTTTATAAGTGACTTTACACATTGCAAAACTAGTAGAGTTGTCTCTTGGTATCCATGAGAGAATTGGTGTCAGGAACCCCCAAGGGTACCAAAATCTACAGATGTTCAAGTGTTTGATAGAAAATATGCAGTATTTGCATATAATCTACACACATTCTCCTGTATACTTCAAATCTCTAGATTTCTTATAATAATCTAGTATTATGTAAATAGTTGTTATATTATATTGTTTAGGAAATAATGACAAGGAGAAAAAGTCTCTATGTGTTTAATACAGACACAACTATTCTTGTTTTTCACAAATATTTTCAATCCACAGTTAGTTGTATCCATGGATGTGTAACTCCCAGATAGGGAGGCCTGACTATATAGTAAAAATAGTAAGGAGTCAAGTTCATGACAAATGAAGTGTGAATAATCATAGTATGCATCATTAGGTTTTAATGATTTAAAATCTAAGCAGATTAGTTTATGCTTACTTGACATAAAAATTGCTGAATCTTTATGTCAAGTATTTTATGAGTTTAATGTGTCATAAAATGCCAATGTGTCTGCTGTAGGTAATAAATTTAAGCACCAGTCTGAAACTGCTATAAAGAAATAGATGCGGGAGACCTGTGGACCTTAGTCTACCTGCTATTTCCATATAAGTTACGCTCTCAGATTGAATGCTGGGTCCAATACTTCATATTTTTATTTGTTGGGAGAGAGGTAAGGGGAAGATAATATCACAGATCCTGGGAAATTTTAAAATGTACATATTTTTATCAAGTTAGTATTGATTAGAATAGGAATGGAATTTACAGTTGCAAATAGGCAGGTAATGAAGCATATTTTCGAATGGATTCTCATTTAAAATAAAAAACTTTTTTCTTTCAGCGGCCTTTGGCTCTGGGAGCTGATATTTGTATGTATTCTGCAACAAAATACATGAATGGTAAGATATGTACAGTCTACACTTTGGATGTTCTTTTCCATGGATTGGTGAAAATATCATAGAGCTTGACATTTTCATCTCTTTTCTTCTACTGTTAAGTATGCTTTGTTCTGTGACTCACGTAAAAAATTAAAAAATTACACTTTGATTAAACATAAGATTTCATTTATAGTAAACAAAACTATTGTCATGATTTGTGAGAAGAGGATTAAAATTTACTATAAAAGATTGTGCTTTTATGCTGCTGACATCTGAAAAATAAATATTTAGTTTTTGTATCATTTTTATTTTATTATTTTAGGTATAGCTTTTGCTATTGTCAAATTGAATAAAGTTTACTTAAACTTATTTTATAGGACTTTTTCCTTCAAGGGTTTTTTCAAGTGAAAGTCACATTTTAGAAATTATAAAACAAAGAATAAATATAAATTATTTTTAACCTAAATGTTTTTGTTTTGTTTTAGGCCACAGTGATGTTTTAATGGGCTTAGTGTCTGTTAATTCTGAAAGCCTCCATGATAGACTTCGTTTCTTACAGAATTGTAAGTATTAAAAAGTCCACATGCCTTCTCATGCTCTCAGTAACTACTTTTGATATTTATATTTCCATTAAATGTTGTGAAGTAATATCATTCTGAAAATATGAAAAAATTAGAAATGGAAAAAATTCTGATTTTTAGAGGAAAGTAGAAAAAATTGGACTATAAAGATATACTTATAGCATAGCAAGGATTTATGGAATGTCACAGGAATGAGTTTTGTTATTTTCATATCCATGTTAATTTTAATCATATCTGTAAAGCCTAAGTGAATTTTCAGTTTTAAGACTTAATGGATTTTTTTCGTTTTGTAAAAAACATTTGAAATGAGGGCATTCATATACTATACTTTTTATATCTGGAATGATGGTTAATTTTAAAGCACTTCAGGCATAAACTTACATTTTCAACAGGTATCTAAATAACATTTCCTGTTTATATTGTTTAGTTTAACTCAAGTGTGGATAAGAATTTAAGTATGACAGATAAGAAAAAACATAATTAGGAATAAAAATACCCTTTTAGGAAATAGCTATTAAAGTCACAAAAGGAGACACTGAGGAGGGAAACCAAAACTTATTGCTTGATAAATGTCCTTTCATTTAGAAAAAGTAGGAATAAGCTTTCGCATTCAGGAGGCATGTGAAATCATTGGCTGCTTTAGACAAAGGCTACATAGAATGCTGGTTGAACATTCAGTAATAATGGGAGTTGAACTGCTATTTCTCTCTGTACGTTGTAATAATTTTTCAACAAAATATAAAGTTAAACTATGGGCAGTATGTCATTTCATTAAAATCATAGAAAGGACGTTTTATCTTCATCTTTGAAAAGTTCACATACTGTGTTTTTCCTTAGTTTTTCAGATATTCATTTCTCCTAATTTTAAAGTAAATTTCTCTAAGCATATTTTATATTTCATTCTCTTGCTTCTGATTTGATATATTTACCCCCTAAAACTCAAACATTGAGCTGTGTACCTAGCTTCTCAGAGTCACTATAATGAAAGAGAAAGGCCAGAGAATTTTCTGGGTCCCACCCCGCCTTCAGACTAACCCAAGATGTGCTCATTTTGCAGCTCTTGGAGCAGTTCCATCTCCTGTCGACTGTTACCTCTGCAATCGAGGTCTGAAGACTCTGCAAGTCCGAATGGAGAAGCATTTCAAAAATGGAATGGCAGTTGCCCAGTTTCTGGAATCAAATCCTCGGGTAGAAAAGGTTATTTATCCTGGTATGTTAATTTGATTTCTAAGCAGCTATGCCTATACTAGGATTTTAACACTTATCCTGAGCATCCTGTTCATGTAACATTTATTTGTAAGTTAGGTAATTTCATGTATCTTTATGTTGGTCATTTAATTTTGAGTACTGCCATGCGTCAGTCTCTGTGGTGGGTCTAGTGGAAAGGAGATAGACATGCTCTCTGTCCTTGTGTTGCCTAGAGTCTAGTAGATGCTTGGATATTAGGAAATTAGTTTTATACATTAGATGTTCCTGTGATGATCTTTAGTTTGAAGAGTTGTGTATACCTATTCAAAAATTGCAACATTGTACTTTTCAGCTGATTTGTTTGTAATCTTGTCAATGTGCTCGTCTGCACTAGCTCTGACTTTAACCTGATAGAGCAGCAGTCCCAACCTTTTTGGCACCAGGGACTGGCTTCATGGAAGACAATCCTTCCACGGACCAAGGGGTGGCAGTGGGGGTGGCAGTGGGGATAATATGGTCCCAGGATAACCCAAGTGCACCACATTCATTATGCAGTGAAACTTCTCGTCCAATGACAATCTGCACCTGCAGCTGCTCCCCAGCACCAGCACCACCGCCCCAGTTCCACCCAAGATCACCAGGCACCAGACTTTCACAAGGAGCGGCCAACCTAGATCCCTCGCATGCACATTTCACAGTAGGAATAGCCGTCCTATGAGGCTCCAATGCCACCACTGATATGGAAGGAGGTGGAGCCCACTCTGTGATGGGAGCAATGGGGAGTGGTCCCAACAAGGATGCAGCCTGGCTCTCCTGCTTGCCCGCCGCCGCCGCCCACCTCCTGCCCCATGGCCTGCCCTCCAACAGGCCACTGACCGACACTGGTCTGCTGCCCAGGGGTTGGGGACCACCATGATAGAGCTTTGTCCGGATTGAGACTTGATAATTTATGTGACAAAATTCCCCTGACTGTCTCTTACGTCCTTTTTGAATTCCTTCACCTCTCCTAGTATCTAGAAATGCTCTTGTGGAGTTAGCAGACTTACATGCTACTCTTTGACTTTATTTTACCAATCCTTTAAGCTGGGGTGGTCTTAAGGAAATAGTTTTCTTAAAAATCCTTTTGCGGTATCTAGCCATGTGGTCTTGGGTATAGAGGAGAATTAAGACTGGTATGTGTCTGCAAGGAATTTAAATACACCAAGCAGAAACACCTATGAGATGAAATGCCCTATTTGTATTGTAGGTAAAGAGCTGTGACTGGTGTAAATTTTGGATGGAGGGAGGGAGGAGAGTTTTGAGCTGTGCCCTGAAGAATGGGCAGCATTTGTTAAAAGGGCATGGAGAAGGCGTTTCAGATTTATTCAACATGTGTTTATTAAAAATAAAGTTGGCCCTGCCAACTATGGGCCAGGCTTTGCGCTGGGACCCATTTATTATCAAATGAAATGGATTTGCCCCCATGGAGCTAGTCTGGTGGATAAGACAGATATTAAGTAAGAAATTGCAGAAGGATATAATTAACAGGGGGAGTCTAGGTTAAAGAGACAGCATGTGCAAAGGTCCTGGGATGAAAAGGTTGCAGTGGCACTGGCAGAAAGAAAGCTGCAGAAGGTACCAAACATAAGTCAATAGGAAGCTGGAGAGAGAGACAGGGGCCCACACAAGTAGTCAGATAGGAACCTGCCATAAAGCTCAATGGTAGCCTTATGTGAAGTTTCTTTAAGAGGACAGTGAAAATTTTTCCCCCAATGACAGGTTGGACTCTGAAATATGACTTTTATTCTACGTTGTGATTACAGGGCTGCCCTCTCATCCGCAGCATGAGTTGGCAAAGCGTCAGTGCACAGGTTGTCCCGGGATGGTCACATTTTATATCAAGGGCACTCTTCAACATGCTGAGACTTTCCTCAAGAACCTAAAGGTAAACTGTCAAAATAGCTTCTTAAATTGTCGAGGTAAGAACTCCTTACAGCAGTTCATTATCTCTCACTTCTACTCAACCCACGTAACATTTTTGTACCTGCCGGTCACACCCATAAACCTTTTTACCATGAATTGGATTGGGTTAAAAAAGACTTCAACACCAATGACACAGTGGTAGACATCTAAATATGTCTGTTTGCTTAACTCTCCACATACTACAATCAGTTTGAGAGGGACAGAATGTTTTAATGCATTGGTGTCCCAATTTATCTAAAAGTAAACCCCTTTTTCAGATGAAATAGGTGAAACCTCAAAGTAGTGTGTAGTTAGTGCACTGCCCAAAGGCTGTTGTGAAATCCATCCTGCCAGTGGCTTTCCAAACCCTGTGCCTTGCAGGCTGCATCTGCCTGGGCTGAGGGAAGAGGAGGCCTTTGTCTAATTGTCATAGAGGCAGGAGGCTCTTGAAAGAGGGGCATGTGTAACTTCATACACTTGGTTTATCTTAAACTTATGCAGGTTAAATACTGCAGGTCTAATAAATAGAAACCTGCCTGATTAGTTAAAGCCCTTGGTGTGACCCAAATTTAACACAGTTATGAGACTAATTTTTAAAACATTTGTAAAAGTCAATGGAAGTTAACACTAAATAGAAAAACTGCATGTTTTTTCCTATTCTTTTTCCCTCTGCCAGTGAGGAGTTAAAAGTTATGCGTATTAACAGGTAAGTGTATATGACTTGGTAGACATTTAGAGATTTTTGTGTTTAAATGGTAACCATGGAGTTAGGTGTCAAATGTAATAATTTTGAGGTTTTAGAACTCATATAGGGCCAAATTAGGAAGATATGGGAGTTTCACTTGGATCAGGTTTTAACGTTTTAAATAAAAGTTTAAACATAATATGCCTAATTGGTGAAATCATTGTTAGAGACTCTATTCTCATTTTTTCTCTGAGTTTCTTGCCCGGGCCATTTTACTAAAAACATTTCATTTTAGATTTTAGTATTTTTATTTTACTAGAAGATCTCAATTTGTGTTTTCTTTACTATAGGTATTTATTCTGGCTGTGAGCTTGGGAGGATGTGAAAGTTTTGCTCAGCTTCCGTAAGCATATTTCTGTTTTTCTCAGTATTTTAAATTTGATATCAGCTTTAATGATTGTTTGGAAAAGGAGTACAATAAAATTATGGATATATCAAGATATTTAACAATAAAAATATATCATGGCACTAAGTAATCAGAATGGACTCTAACCCAGTCAGGATGGAGACCCTGATAAAAATCTAATGGTGGGCTACTTATCAGTAAGCTGTGTCCTTCTAAATGTTGATTTCTTCCTTGTTCTGCATGAAAGAGATTCCAGCAGTGACTGTATTCTAGGATCTCTGACCTCTGAGCCAGGGCCTGTGTTCTACTGACTTGGCCTTGGAGGGCAGATTGGAGACTTTGTACTGGACAGGGTGTTTTCAAGGCTCCTTGGGAAATAGAGAATGTGTCTCTGATGAAATTCCCAGATCCATGTGTTCTCTGTTCTGTGTGGGATAAACCTTTAATAGCTTCATATTGTCTACAAGGTAAGTCCAAACTCCAACTTGGTATTCCAGGCCCTTCACTGTCTGACCCAATCAATTCATCTACTTTTATCAAAGAGTAGAGAATATTGAAACAGGAAGCAGCCTAAGATCATATAGTCCAACAGCATATTTTATAGACAAGGAAACAAAGACCCAGAAAATATGGCTGATTTGTTCAATGTCACACATGAGTATGTTAGCAACATCATCTTTGGCTTTGCATCACAAACAGTGAAGGGAAGTGGAAGAAGCCTGATTTGGATTTGAGACCCGTTTGCACCAACTACTTACTTTACCATGAAGCTTCCATTTTTTTCATTCATAAAATGAGATTAATAATTAATGATTATCATTTATTAATTTCCTGTCCCACCAAGCATTCCTGAGCTATATGTTGCCTTTACTGTATGCTGCTATGACCATAGGTTATAATTATTGCAGGGTCAGTCACCATCATTACCTAATAATTTTTAAGTGTGATAAATGCACATGGTATGTTTCTGTGGTTTCATTTTCATAAACATTTATGGAATAACTTGTCGTGGCAGCATTGTGTTGAGGAATGTCAGATTATCCAAATTTAGGCATATTTTCTGCTTTCTCATTGTGGTTTATAGTTAGAGGAAGAGTCAGGCAATCTCACAGTTAAAATTTATATTATGTCCAAATAGTGATTTGAAATAATTCGTGTAACACAGGTAGCTTTTTTGTTAGTCTTTCCAGGAGATGCCTGCTAGTGAATCTTGATGCACAAGAGGGAACACTAAGCATATATAAAATTGGTTTATGTTTCAGAGTAATGAATTGTGTATTACTTTAAGACTGTCTTCTTAAAAATAGACTTCTCCCAATTATTTAGGGATTTGGTTTAAAGTTCTGTGGCCCGCAGACACTCTAGCTTGGGTGATCACCCTTTTGCCGGTGGATGAGTGGATTTAGGTCAGGGCTTGTCGGTTCTATCACCCTTCATTCTATGTCCCTGACTTTGCTGCAACTAGTGCAGCATTGCAATAAGGCAGAGAGAAAGTGGAGCCAATGTGTATTGGCTTAGTCTCCCAGCCTAAAAAACATTAACTCTGTGACCTGAGAAAAGTTACTTATGTTTTCTCTAACTCTCAATTTTCTCAGTTGCAAAGTGTGGACAACATTGTACCTAGCTCTTAGGATTGTTGTGAGAACATGGGAAAAAAATCCCAATACCTTGGTTCATAGTAAATACCCAGTAAATATTAACTACTACTATGAGTTATTATTTTTTATTAGGTATCTACTATATTCCAGGTATTTAGAACTGCTGTATATCCTGTGACAAACTTTTAAGATAGGTGTTATACCCAATTTTTATCCATTTAAAAAAAATGAATTAATGCGCACAAATCATCTAACAGAATACTTGCCTCATAGTAAGCACACAGTAGGTGCTTTCTATTATTCTTTTAGGAAAGGAGATAGGCATTGAGGATAGGTGGTAACTTTTACAAGTGCACAGAGCCAGTATGTGGAGGGGCTAAGATTCATACTCAAGTTTATTGGCCTCTGAAGCCTTAGTTCTTACTTCTACATGTATACTCTCTCATAAGGAATTAAGAGCCTGCCAGGGCAGAACATTTTAGGGAGAATGTTTATGTGTAGAAACTTCATTAGAGTGATAAAGGGAGATATCCATTTACTCAAACCACAAGTGAGATTTTCTTTCCATGGGTCTGAAGTAAGATAGGAGAAAGCAGCTTAGGCATTGGTTTTTCTGGTGATGTGCAGGGAAAGGAAGAGTGTTAGTTGCAATATACATATTGGGGGTAAGTAAGACTATAAGCTTCTTCTCCGTTATGCCTCAGCCCACAGAGATATCTCCCTGCCCTGAAGTTTGGCAGTCTTTTTGTCCATACTTGTTTGGCTTTCTCTGTAGACCATTTTGTTTTGTGAATTGTCATGGTCTTTTAGCTGTTGCTTTGTTACCCAGGGTAAAGAAGATATCTCATTCTTCATGGTGTCCCAATTCTTACTATAGTCCCTGACACATAATAGGTGCTTTACTCTTACAGATGAGTTACTAGACAGTTTGGCAAATTCTTTAAGGCCTCTATGCCATGGGTTATATGCTGGGGTTCTTGATGCTCAGTGGTTGCTACTGGTGCTCCTGAGTTGTCTTTCCCTGGTGTGCCTCACAAGGTCCAGTTCCTGATTGATCCAATGATTCAAAGAAAATAAATTCTGGCAGGCTTTTGTTCCCAGAGGCCTCTTATATGTATCTGTCCAGCAGGTTGTTCATAGGGTGTGTCACTTCTGGTCAAAACCTCATTCAGGGAGGTGTTGAAACATACACACTGGAGGCTATGCCTGTCCCTCCTGTATGGGAGTGCTTGGTAGGGACCTTCAATGTCTAAATCTATTAATAGTATACCTTACCGATGGTATAAACAGGAGTTGAAAAAATCTTGGTTTTCACTTAAAATTATCAATAGAATATATAAATATCATGATTTCTCATTTTTTTGCCTGTGAAAAATTATACAGGTATGAAAAATTTGATATATGGGGCAATATGCCTCCACTGACAGAACATAATGATAAAAAATTTGCTGATGTTTCCTTCTAGGGCCATCATGACTCATGTATCAGTGCCTAAGAAGGACAGAGATATCTTTGGAATTACCGACACAATGATTCGACTCTCTGTGGGCTTAGAGGATGAAAAAGATCTACTGGAAGATCTAGATCAAGCTTTGAAGGCAGCAGTAAGTGTGATTATTTTTGTGTGTGTGTTTCATCTTTTGGGTGGGATTGCTGTATTTATAAAGAGTGGTGTCACTGTGAACTCTAAAGGTTTTCTCTTCCTTCAGTGGACAGCGTGTGTAAATGTGCAGGGAACTCAGCTGAAGTAAAGATTTAAAGGATGGTCACATTCGGAAAAGACTTTTTGAGGAGGTAAGGGTTTTGCCTACAGGTTTAATAACATATTTTTCCTGTGCCTTGTTATTACAGCACCCTCTGAGTGGAAGTTGCAACTAGTATTCCAGAACTGCTATTACAAGCTGCTTCCTGAGAAGATCAAATCTTTTGAATCATTTAATGGATGATTAATGAGTTTTCACAAAATTTTCAAGTGAAAATGTTAATTTTCGCTTGAAAAGTAAATGTCAGTACCTCTCAGAACTGTAACTTTCTAGGGAATCATCCTTGTTAAAAACAGTTTTCTGTATATCTTATTATAATTGACAGGTCAATTCTGTTAATATCTTTTTTTTGTAGTAGTAGTATATTTAATCTGTATATAAATGTTACAAGTTAACTTTTCCACATCAAACAAAGTAACATTTTACATCAAGAGAAAAAGAGGACAGGAAGGGGTTTAATGAACGAGTCCAAGGAAAGTGATGTGGATCAGAAGAATGTTTTCGGCAGATCCAAGCAGTTTTCAGTGGAGTAGTCAGTGTCTTCCAAGGGAGATTTCCTGATTTGGGCAGAGCCTTTGGTGGCAGGTGCTGGTTGCTTATCATTGTAATCAGCTGCATGAACAAACACAAAATGACATGCCCTATATATGTTTTCCCTGTACCTTTCTTATACTTTGGAGTCCCAAGCCAGTAGGTCTAAATGTCCAGAACCTTATAATCTTTCTGTTGAACTAAGCATTTTACCTTTTGAGTTGTCTCCCAGAAACAACAGACTGACTGCAGGATAACAACACCAAGACTCACCATGCATCACCAACCTGTGAATTCTGAATTAGACCTCCTGCACACATTGCTTTCAACCCCACCCTCCCCAATACATGTAGCCACCTTACTGAACCCCTTATTAAAACCCCTGCCCTTGGTTGGTCAGGGAGAAAGATTTGAGGCAGTTCTCTCTTCTCCCAGGTGATATCATCTGTAACAATTTTCCTTTCTTCCTTGGCGATCCTCTTTGTCTCAGTAATTGGCTTTGTGTGCGGTGAACAATTGGACCTGGGCCAGAACCCCTTTGTCAATTCTGTTAATACCTTTTTGTTGATTTTGCTATACATTTGCCTCGGAAGGAGGTGAGACTTATGCTGCTTTTGGGATCTGTTAGGTCTGGAGCCGAGAGGGAGACACAGGAAGCCTCATGTGTAGCAAAATGCTGTTTATTTTGGGCATCTGGCTGCAGATGGTTGGAGGCCTAAAGAGCATCCACACCAAGGAAGGGGAAAGCTTTGGGTTTTATGGAGGATTTTTCCAGGGGGAGTGAGCAACTGGGCCAGAACCGCTGCTGTAATAAATTTTTTTCAAACAAGCAATTTCTGGGACCCCTGTGTGGGTCTCATCCTGCAGAGATGAGGGTAGCTTCGTCCTTATCAGGGGGATAGGAATGCCGGTGTCACAGCAACTGTCTGTGGTTGGAGTTAGATTTACAACCTCGGGACTCTCTAAACTCCTGCGGCTATTGTTTCACAGGCCTTGTGATCAGTATCTAAGTTTTCCATTAGCTGCATTCCATCCTATACATACTTTCCAGGTTTCCACCCTGAATAAACCAAACACTCCACCCTTTTTAATATATATATATGAAAAGGAAGGGCAAGATATGGGAAAGGGTAAAAATTAAAAATTAGAATGATTAGGAAGCCGGCATCCTTGTCTTTCTGATTGCTTCCTTGTTTTTTTTTTTTTTTTTTTTGTTGTTGTTCCTGGAGACTTATTTATGTCTGGAATGTAGTCAGGCCTATTGCAGGGGATGTGATTTTTGTCCCTGAGATATGTTTTTGGGCAGGGAACAAAGGCTTGGAGTCCGCCACCTATCTGTCGGGGAGCTTCTCAGGAACACTTTGAGGCTGTAAAAGAAATTCTAAAAGCTGTGAGCTGGGGAAATGTAAAGAGAAAGACTTACATTTCCTTTCTGGGATTTTTTCAGGTGTTTGTGAAAAACAGAGTCCCAGCAGGGTGCCTGCTAGTTTGGGAGTGAAGCAGCAAAGAGTTGGGAGAGCTCAGAATTGATTTTTAGCTGTTATTAGAAAATTGGGAGATTCAAGTCCACCCTAATATTTCCCCCTTTCTGTTGTTTAAGATTACATTTTTATTTAAAATGAACTCAGAAGTAGGGAAAATGGGTGGAGATCTTTCTTCTATAGCTGCTTCTAGCTAAGGAGGGGTGTAGAGATCTTTTTTATGGAGTTCATTTGAATTATTAAAAGGGAGGGGGTTGAAAATGGACGGTCTTGAAGTTAGATTAGAGGCAGGATAGGGGTCTAGCTGGAGAGAAATAGGGCCTGAATTTGGTTCCATATGAATGTCACCAGAATGTAGGGTCCAGAAATGAGAGCATTAGCCAAGAAACCTAAGATGACACAAGATGAGAAGAATTGACTGTTTTAAGAAGGTAGAGAGGTCTCTTGGACTGTATGTAGGTAGAGATGTCATAGAGCACCCATAGTGGGGGGATGGAAAGTAAGGTTATTATTAGGGCTCCCAGCATGGGCAATGGACCAACAGGCCTGGTATGTGAGCTGGGCTGTGGCGGCATTCATAGAGTGACACGAGAAGTGTAAAGAGGAGGCAAAGCACCATATTTAGCCATATATACCACGGCATATTACCGGAACTTGGTATCCGTGATGGGCTGGACTTTCGGGGAGCTTGCCATGTGGAAGCAGGTTCTGGAGGGCCTGTAGGTTTGAGTCCAGAGAGATGACTCTAGGACAGACTCTAGGATGCGACTCCCAGAAGTTCAGCTGTAGTGGCGGAAGCAGTGAGAATTATTTAAAAGGTTGAAGGGGACCCAGTTTGCCCTGGGAAATCTTTGAGTAAAATCTATTCCCTAGACTCTAAGTGTTGCGGGTCCCTTTACGAAGTCATCCAGTGAGTTCTGAGCTGGCAGGTAGGCACCAGGTGGAATTTAATAGTTTAAATCCCGGAGATAACTTTGTAATTTACTTAATATTACTTCAATGGCTTTGGAAAGCAAAGCAAGAGAATTAATAATGTTTTAAATAAAAAGTTATAAAAATTTTAGTTCTTTCCATGACATTTTCCAAAGATGCAAATCTTGGACTATAATTGATTATAAACTGTTGTTTAAGAAGAATTGGAGCAAAACAACAACTATCCACGGATGCTAAAGATTTTACAATGTCATGGTTACAGATGTAAAGGAGATTTAGTTATTTTTGTGACACATCATGTAATTTCATTAAGAGCTAATTAATACTTTCAGAAAACCTTGTTTTAACCAAAATTTTCTTTTCATTAAAGCTAACTGGATTGATAAGGAAAACCCCCATCTATTACTTGGCACATCAGCCACCTGAGACCCCCACCCCTCTCGGCATCAGCATAATACTAAGCTATTACCTGGGGTATCAGCATAACACTAAACCTATTACCTGGTTCATCAACATAATTCTAACCTATTACCTGACACATCAACTAACCTACTACCTGGCGGGCATTAGCCACCTGAGACCCCACCCCTTGGACCACCCCAACTTAATAAAAGTGGAAAAAATAGGGTAGACGGGGCTCAGAATTTGGTGGTGAGACCCCTCTGAGCCCTCCTGCGAATAAACTTTGATTCTCCCACTCTCCGTGTGTTGCTTCGTTTGTCCTCGGGACCACCCGCCGTAACACTTGCTGTAACAGGATCACATACTAAATTCTTGTATAAATTTTTTTTATAAACTTTATCCCACCTACACAGAACATGGCTAAAACTTTGTATTTTGTCCTAACTTTCCCATTTCCTAAGTAACCAGTCATTTTAGGACAAAAAAAAAAAAATTCCATACAAGATCCTTATGTTTCCATACTCATTGTCTTTTTACATTCCTTTTCTTACAAATTACTTTCTATTTTGTTTTTAATGAAATATTTGATGTAAGCACTTACTTGTTCTTTAAGCCAATTAATTAGAGCGTTTTTACCTACTTTGGTAGGGAAACATTACATGTACATGACATATATGGACACGCAAACATATAGACATATAGCAGGAGATAATTTACTTGAAACAAGGCAGAAAGTTCTATAGTTTGAAAGCTCAGAGCGTACCAAAGAAAATGTTGCATGTAGAGTTCTAGTTAAGTTTTTTCCATGAGTCACAGGAAGGAGTCCATAAGATCTTTTCCCAGTGGGGGCAATTGGGAAGCACAAAAGGGGGTGAGCAGGCAAAGACTTTATCTCCCAGCTACAGAGAAGCTGTGGAATACACAGGGGGTTTGTGTTTTACCTTTCACTCTGATCGTGGGGATAGGAGAGGGAAACAGAGGCCTGAAAATTCAGAAAGAGCAGAGGATGTGGCTCCCTTGTTAGTTTTTACCTGTGCTAAAGAGTTACCTAAGGCTCGGCCATCCCGGTGTGTGGAACTCCAGTCTGTTCCAAAGTCTGACGTGCCTGTCAGCTGCAGCAGTTTTAGAGGGTCTGTGGGTGTGGAGGATGCCCGTCCAGGGTGGGGGGCAGTCAGTTCTGGAATGCAGGTGCGACCCCCGATTTCAGGAAGAGGGCACTGGCTCTTCCAGTGCCTTTCTTTTATCAGAGGGGGCATGGTCCTGGGGGAGCCCATTTCCTGGGGCATTTTTACTCTAAGGACCCAGAGTCCTAGTGGAGGCAGGGCTCAGTTCCTGTAGAAGGGTGTGGCCTTGTCATCTACTTGCCTGGGGCCTTTTTGAGTAACTCTCTGGAAAAATTCCTTATGGGGGCAGCCACTATTTGAAAAGCTTTTTTTTCTGTTTTTTTTTTTTTTTTTTTTCTTTTTTGGAGGCTTTTGTCTGTCCCACTCTGTTTTTCCTTCACCTCTCCCCACCTTGGTTATTAAAGACCTTGAAAGCCAGGTTTAGGAGATCCTTTTATGGGGTATGAGGGCCTTCATCTAATTCTTGGAGCTTGCCCCTAATGTCAGATGCTGACTGGGAGATAAAATGGGTGTATTGAAGAGTAAAGTTCCCTCAGGAGTTCCTGCTTGATAATCCCATAATGGCTCTGTTCTAAGGACGATGACTGTCCCCTCTAGCTGGGCAGAGGCATGTTTATGAATTTATTCGCCATGTGTCTGGGCATTAAGTCAAACCCTCTCCTTCTCCTCAGGGGATAGGGTAGTGGCAAGAATAATGTAGAGGTCATGCCAGGTCTGGTCACAAGACTGAGTTAAATAAAAGGGACATGCACCCGCATGATGTCTTCCGCCCCAGCCCCTTCCCTAAGCGGGTACAAATTCTTACTTGTGGTAGAATCTGCAGGTCTGGGACTTGAGAACGAGAGTGGGTAGTAAGGGGGCCAGGAAAAGGACAGGGGCCGGTTGGGGGTTAGGCTGAGGCAGGTCTGGTTGGGGAGACCTGTACGGGGGAGGGCTGAGATTGGAAGGGTCAGGAGTGCAATAGGAAGATTTGAGCTGGATTACAGCTGGTACAGAGTGGAGGGCAGACAGGCTTGGACATAGGGAATCTCGGACCTTTGCCATTGCTGTGACAGAAATTGTAGTGAGACCTAGTGTTTTGAGACTTCAGAGGAGGCATCCCAGAGGGGTAGCTCTTTAGGAGGAGTAGACTGAGAAAGAGTAGGGGTCACATGGGACTGATTCTACTCAATTCTAGGCGTTCCTAGAACGAGGGAATAGCACGGGAGTGACAAGTGAGCAATGAGTGCGAGTGACGAATTGGAACAGGCGTCCCTGTGTCCAACAAAGTTCCCAGGGGCCGAGGGTCCTCCGACTTAACCAGTAGGGACTTTCGAGTTGAGATGAGTCGAGAAAGGAGAGCGAGAGAGGTCAGGAAACAGTCTCTTGAATGAGAACGAGAGGGATCGGGAAAGGAGAACAAGCTTGTGAGCTCCCCACTCACCAGGAACAGGGTATCTCAGGGTGTGTATTTTGGAAGTCAGCAAGGAAGATCCAAGTGCCGGTCCAGTGTCTGCCTCTCAGCTTGGTTCATGAGGGTCCAGGTGGAAAATCGCCTACCTTGGCAGAGCTAGAATGCTCTGCCTGCACTCCAGGATCAGAGACAAGTTAGAGAGGGACCGCGGCATGGCTGGGGACTTCTCCCAGCCACCTCGTCAGAGACAAAGGAGGTTAGTGGCTCAGGGGACATAATCAATCCAGGAGACTTGTCTCTCTCAGTTTAGCCAAAGATCTGCGGAAACCTTACTGATGACCCGGGGATTCAGAGGAAGGCAGGATTTGGGAGTTAGCTCAGGATGAACTGCTACTGCCGACGGCTTCCCGAGTTGCAAGCCTTGCCTTCTAGAATCCCTGAGGTCATGTCCACTCGGTGTGCCCTCCCGGGTTTCGGTACAAAATGTTAGGTCCAGAGCCAAGAGGGAAACAAACGAAACCTCGTGTGTAACAAAATGCTATTTATTTTGGGCATCTGGCAGCAGACGGGTGGAGGCCTAAAGAGCACACATCCAGAGAGAGGGGAAAGCCTTGGGTTTTATAGAGGGTTTTTCCAGGGGGACTGAGCAACTGGGCCCGAACAGCCGCTGTAATAAATTCTTTTCAAACAAGCAATATCTGGTACCCCTGCGTTGGTCTCATCCTGCAGAGATTGAGGGGTAGCTTCATCTTTATCAGGGGGGATTGCTACAACTGTCTGTGGTTGGAGTTAGATTTACAACCTCTGGACTCTCTAGACTCCGGCTATTGTTTCACAGGCCTTGTGATCAGTATCTAAGTTTTCCATTAACTGCATTTTGTCCTATATATACTTTCTGGGTTTCCACTCTGAATAAACCCAACAGAATCATGTTCTTTTTTTCATAGTCTAAGACTTACTTTGATCATGTTTATAATATAATGGTAATTCATTTTTGGTATTTTGAGAAGAATTTAAATTATTAAATGAACATTCTTTAATCAAGTGTGATTTTTGCATATTGTTGAAAAGATCATTGAAAGCAATAGTTTACACTTAATTATCATAAGCCAAAAATTTCAAGTGTGAAATTATACTGATTCAAGGTACTTAATATATATTTAAAAATATATCTAATTATCAAATGCATCCCATTGTGACATTTCTATATTATGTGACATTAACCTGTATTCCTGGGTCCTTTTAATTCCCAACATTGCTCTTAGAGGTTTTAGCCTCTTATGTTAAGTTTTATAAATTCAATTAAATAACTATTATTCCCAAATCTTAGTGTTTGCAGATTGGTTATAAATTCTATACATGGCACGTTAAAGGTCACCTTTATACAGAGAAATATTACTTTTTGTATTTTTATTGAAATAGTAAATTTGTTGAGGCTACTGTAAAATATGTTTAAAAATAGAATCTTTTACGCTTAATTGGATAGTCAGAAGTTATTTTCAATAAGCCATAAGTCAAATGCAGACAATCACCAGGTTAAGATGAGATACATTCTTGAGAATGTCTTTAGGTCAGATTTGTATTATATGTAACTCAGATCCTTGATTATCAGCACATATACAGTTATAATTTTAATAGTAACAATAGTATAATGGCTCATGTGGTACCAATAATACAGTGTAATACTGTGATAATACGTCTGTACTGTAGTAATGAGTTACAGAAACTATTGTGTCCTTTCTTTTAATTCAAACAAACAAAACATAAAAGTAAACTCATACAAAAAATTTAGATAGGAGATAGGAGAAATTTTAAAAAGGAATATTAAAGGTTAATTAACACTCACCTAACGTTTCATTAACGTTAGGCTAATAGGAATGTTACACTTATTTTAATCTTCTAACCAAATCAATAATTTCATAATTTCACCTTTCTATGTCAATAATTAATCTGTTATACTGCTGAGTAATAGTTGATCCTTTCATTGGAGCACTGCCTTTCACGTTTCCTTTTACTTAAATTTTGAAATATTACAGGGGTACAAACATTTAGGTTACATACATTGTCTTAGCACTGCTCAAGTCAGAGCTATAGTGTGCCCATCCCCCAGACAGTGTGCACCGCACCCATTAGGTATGAATATACCCATCCTCTCCTTCCCCCTTCCACCTGCCTGACACCTGATGACTGTTACTTCCATGTGTGGACATAACTGCTGATTAAATAGTACCAATTTGATGGTGGGTACATGTGCTTGTTTTTCCATTCTTACGATACTTCTCTTATAAGAATGGGCTCCACCTTCATCCAGAACAATACAAGAGATGTTAGTTCACTATTGTTTTTTGTGGCTGAGTAGTAACTCCATGGTATACATATTCCACATTTTATTAATCCATTCATGTAATTGATGGACACTTGGGTTGTTTCCACATCTTCGCAACTGTGAATTGTGCTACAATAAACATTCAAGTGCAGATGTCTTTTTTAATAGAATGTCTTTTTTTCCTTTGGGTAGATACCCAGTAGCAGGATTGCTGGATCAAATGGTAGTTCTACTTGTAGTCCTTTGAGGTATCTCTATATTACTTTCTATAGAGGTTGTACTAGTTTGTAGTCCCACCAGCAGTGCATGAATGTTACTATCTCTCTGCATCCAAACCAATATTTGTTATTTTGGTACTTTTTCATAAAAGCGATTTTCACTAGAGTTAAGTGATATCTCATTGTGGTTTTGATTTTCATTTCCCTGATGATTAGAGATGTTGAGCATTTTTCATCTTTCTTGGCCATTAATGGGTACTATATTAAGTAGGCACATAGCATCATGTTTGTATTTTATCCTGATAGATGACATTTAAGAGAAAACATTATTATAAAGACTGTAAAGTGTTAACATTTGTTTGTGACTCAGTTTGTTCAAGTAAACTGATCTCTGGCTCTTTCAATTTACATCATAAAAGAAGGGGAACTTACTCTTTTAGTGTCTTTGTAGTGCATTTTCTTCTAGTTTTTCAGTGAATTCTATTATAGGTAAGATGTATAAGATGGTGCATTATTGGAATTTTTTGCCAAAAAATACCAGCTCTGAGATGTGGCAGGTAAATAAGAAAGTAACAATAAAATCTGGACTATCTTTTAAAAATTAAGACATCCATTTTAACAACAGAGCAGCCTTAAATGACCTGATTCCACAGAGGAGCCAGGAAATAGCTGGGAACTACAAGTTTATTTTGTATAAAGATGGAACTCTTAACAGTGTTTTTGTAAAGTGAAAATGATATAATCATTTAATTACTCAGGTGTACCTGAAGACAATTTCAGGAAAAAAAAATAAAGCTTGTAATGCACTTCAGAAAAGTGCAAAAGGGAACATAATACTTCAGAACAAATTGCTTAAGGAGGCCAATATTGAAAGACATACAAAAGGTGGTAAAGATGATTGAACCAAATATCATCAAGGAGAAACAAAAGTGTTATTCAAAATAAGGAAATTTCTCTTAGGAATTATTGAAAGACAAGTAATAAAAAAAAGAATTTCCATTTCGACAGCTACAGAAACCCTGATTTCAGTTACTTTATAATACAATACAAATGTAGCTAGAAAAAAAATAAGCACAATAAAAAATGAAATTGCTTTTGGGATAGAAATTGAAGACTGAAGAAAGGATTGCTATATTTCTTTTTTTTTTTAAACCCATTTAATTCAATGTTGACTTATTGCTCACAAAATAAATTTAAATTTGTTCTAGTGAGAACTGTCAGATATCGCAAACATTCCTTGTCTTTTGAACAGTGTGCCTTTAATAAAACACATATACTGTAGCACTGTGGATTAGAGACTTCTGACTTCATTACTATTTTTATAATACTTTACATCTCAGTTTCTTCAATTAGAAAAAAATCAGACCTTTTTTGTTTCTTTCATTTACTATACGGTTGCTCTCCTATGTACCTGTTGAATTAGAGGAATAAGTATAATCCACCTTCTACAGAGAAGGAAAGGAAAGTTGACAGTGGTTTTGAGGCCATTCCTCATTACTTGGTTCACAAAAATGAGTGACAGAGCCAGGGCCAGAAGCCTGTCTTCAGACCTCTCATTTCTTTGTTCTAGTGCACCGTTCTTAGTCCAGCATAGAGAATTCTCAAACAGATTAGCAAGCCACCCTTTTGAAACTGCAAGAGTTATTATGTGATCAAAACATCACAATGCAAACTCTAGGCTCTAGTTGGGAAAGAGAATAGCGTGGTGACTTTGTAATACAAGATGGACATATGTTTTAGTCATACAGCTTATTTTATTTTGAATGAAAGAGCTGAGCAAAGTCTAGCCTTGTCATGCTCCTCAGGGGGTGGTCTCTGAAATAAATGTGTTGCAGAGTGGAGGACAAGAGAGCTGGTCTTTTATACCCTGTATTATTCAACCATTCATCATGGACTGGAAATGGGGGGTGGGGGGCAGGGAAGCTCATCAGGGAAGCATAGGTAACTTCCCTGATGAAGTGGCTCTTGTCAGCTGAGGGCAATTCTCTGGTGGAGGGTGGATGTGTGCCCTAGCTTGGTAAAGGGGACCTGATTAGTGTACTATAACATCCACTACAGGTGGTAGGTCATGCCTCCTCCATTTTATCTAACAACCTGCATGCTAAGCCTAAAGAAAGTAATTGTGGCTATAATGGGGTTATTGATCTATAATGAAATTGCTCACCTCTCCCTCCCTCTCACTCTCCCTCACTCCCTCCCTTCCTTCCTTCCTTAGGTAATAATGTTTTCCTTTTTGTGCAGAAGTAATTTTTTTTCCTAGAGAATTCAGGGATTGAGAGGGAAAAGGAGGTTTTTATATAGGCTTCCAACACAGAAAAGTAGAAATCAGACTTTCTGAGTTCAAAACAAAGCTCAGGTGTTTACTGGCTAGTTGATCTTGATTTGAGCAACTTTAAACTATTTAAGCTTCAATATTCTTCCTCATAGGAAAGAAGGGGGTAATACTGTTTGCTGATACAATGCATGTAAAGCATATATATGCATTAGGTGCTCAGTAATTATTAGCTTTCCCTACGGCTTAGTGTATGTCTTTCAGTTTTCCCTAAATTATATAGACAGTGTTTTGAATATTGGAATCATGACAAATAAAATTATTCAACCAACTCTTACTGTGTTTAGATTTGGAATATTCTGCTGTTGTTACTAAGTAACAGACTGGTTATGCTGGTCTGGAACAACATCTTGACTGGTCTCTTAAATCCAGTCTCATCCACCTTCCCTACCCAAATGCTCCAAAACATCATTACCAAGTTAAGATTCTCAAAATTTTCCTTTAGTCTTATTACTCTCCAACTTCAAAATCTTGAATGAGTTAAAATGATTCATTGAACAGATTATAACTTCTCAGCCTGGCATTAAAGACCTTCACCATGTGGCCTGAAACTGCCCTTCCAGGACGGCCACTCACACTCTCCATGCTGGACACGTGGCCCTTCCCTCTCTGCCCTGGGTGTCTGTCTGCCTCCATTCTTCTCCTTTCACCAGACATGCCACCATCCCCACAAACCCTCACCTGTCTGCTGAAATGTTGCTCACATTTGTTTTCTATTGCTACTAAAACAAGTTACCACAGACTTAGTGGCTTAAAGAACAAAAGTTTGTTATCTTACAGTTCTGTAGATTGGAATTCTACCATAGTCTCACTGGGGCCAAAATCAAGGTGCTGTGCTCCTTTTTAGAGGCTCTAGAGGAGAATCTGCTTTTTTGCTTTTTTCTGGTGCCTAGAGGCCTCTTGCATTCCTTGCCTCATGTCTAGCTTCTGTATCTTTTAAGCCAGCAATACCATATCTCTCTGATCCAACTTCTATCTTCTGTTGTCACATCACTTCTCTGACCATAGTCTCTCCCCAACTCAAGGTTCTTAACCCTAATCACAACTGCAAAGTCCCTTTTCCCATGTAAGGTAGCATAGTCACAATTTCTAGGCATTACAAAGGAACATCTCTGAGAAGACCATTATTCTGCCTATAATATTGCCCATTCGTCTCTAGCCATAGCACTCTAATAGACAGATAGTGGAATTGTAGTTGACGAATTTGTTTTGGAGGATAGTTTAGAATATATCACAACTGAACGTATACATTCTTTTACACTCCATATAACTCCACTTCTATGAATTCTAAGCCACAGAGATACTTACACATTTATTCATACAACAGAATACTTATTGAAATTGTGTTACCCTCCAGGTACTTTGGTAGTTGCTAGGAACAAAGAGAAAGCCTTTGATCTCAAGTCACTAGTACACGAAGGCAAAAAATAAACAAAAAATATGAATTATGTTAAATGGTAATCTATGCTGTTTTCCATTGAGCAGATCAAAATCTTTAGAGTCTTTCTTGACTCCCCTCTTTTCCTCACACTCCATATCTAATTCATCAGTAAATCCTACTGGTTCTATTTTCAAAATATGTCAGAATCCAACCACCTCATGAGCACCTATGTGAATTTGCAAAAATGTCTCCCAAAGTCAATCAAGGCACTATTACTAGATAATGGGAAAATGAAAGATGGGAAGGAAAAAACAAACCAATGAACAAGATCTCGACTACAATATCTCGTATATCTAACATGTCTTGAAAACACCGTTTATTCAGGGAATTAGCAATTGTGTCAATCCAGTGGCATACCATGAATTCTTCACACTTCACAGGTATCTAACAGGTTATCATTGTGTAAATACTATTGTACTCTACCTGAAGGTCCATTCACTTGGATGCTCTCTGTTGGACAGATATTGAGCTGAGTCGAGGATGGAAAGCAGCATGTGGCCGTGTACAAACTGTTTTATGTAGAAGCTAGACTGAAAATAGAACATCGGCATGGCACCAAAGAAAGATCTCACATTTTCTGGAATACATGCGCAACTTGCTCCTTAAACATGTAAGCAAATCCACTTAGGACCAACTCATGGGTTAGCAAACTTTTTCTGTAAACAGAAAGATCCTAAAGAGTTTAGGTTTTGTAGGTACAAGCCATATGGACTCTGTCACAACTACTCAGCTCTGCTGTTACAGCACAAAAGTGGCCGTAGACAATACATAAACAGCTGAGCAGAATATGTTCATATAATTTTATCTGTAAATATTTTAGTATGAATTTCTAAAAGACAAGAACTCACTCTTAAAAACATACCCATGTTTTCTGAAGGTGGTGGACCAGGACTAATGTGTGCTCATCCTTCTCATAGCAGTTTTGTTTGAACAACATGATATTGAAAGGCATAAATCCACATAGTCCAACATCTATTAAATGTAAGTTAATTGTATCAATTGTACACTTCCTATATTTAGGAATATAGTGTGCTGTGAATATAGGTCATAACCACCCACGCCCCCACATGGCCTCTGCTAATAGGACCTTCTTCCTGAGTGCCTTCTGCTAGGATCCAGAGCAGTGAATGTCAGGAGGTAGGAGCTGGCTCTATTCCATGGTCTATATGCAAAACAAAAATATATTGGCTCTTCTCAAAACAGCATCCTATTTGAAGCTATCAGGGACATGCAGGGTATTTTAATATTATAGTATAAGTGCCCAATTAATTAATACCCGTGGTTGATACTTCAAATGTGTTATAGTAGGGTCTGTGCACTAATTATTCTGAAATCTCTATTTTTGACCTTTTCATGTTAACAGGATTTAATGTCTGAATATGATAGGGACAGGTGGTAGCTGCAGGGCACAACAGAATCTATAAATATTATTTGGATAGAAGTTCAATTTTCACTTGACTCAATAGCTTAGATTTATTTATTATAATACACTAATTTTGTTCTTTGTTTCAGAGACGGGGTCTTGCTATGGTACCCAGGTTGTAGTGCGGTGGCTGTTCACAGGCAGGATCATGTTCACTGTAGTCTGGAATCCCTGTGCTCAAGAGACCCTCCTTCCTCAGCCTTTGGAGTAACTGCTACACCATGGCTGTCTGTGATCTACTAATTTTATACAAACCCTAATATGGCTGCCAGATTTGAGGATGTAAAATTATTTTTATTTAATGACAAGATTGACAAGTGAATGGATTCAGAAATTTTTGTGACCTTTGCAATTTTGTCCTAAGGGCCACCTCAAACATGGATGCACAAAGCTAAATTACACAATTTAAATCAATAAAGTAGTTATTAATAGATAATGGTGAAAATTCCAGGTGGGATTCTATGTTGACTTCATTTTACTTAAAGCACATTTCAAAGCAATTAGGCATTTAAAATAAATCTCTCTTTTGGGTCTGAACATGCAACATCTCCAACATAGGTGTGTATGTGGTGTTTCTCAAACATTTCTGGTCACAGCGTTGTTTGTTTTGTATAGACCTTCCTAGGGACACAGTTTGGGGTAATTTTGTCTAGTAAGTATGTCTTTCATTTTCCTTGAAATCAGAATCTTTGTTATAATGAAGTTGTTTTCTCCTAAATTTCTCCGTGTTTGTGTTACCAATCTATTGTCTTTGTTAGTAAGATTAAATTCAGAGCAGCCCCCTTAGTTTTTTTTTTGTCATTGTTCTCAACTGGGTTTGACCTTTCTGTGTTTGGAAACATGTGGGGTTGTGCCACTGGCCCCCAGGGGGGTCAAATGCCCTGCAGTGAGCCAGATAGTTCTGCAACATGGAGAACTGCTCCCCATAAAATGTTTTCTCTACGGTACAAAATTGTCAATAAGAGAGGTGAAGACATTTTCCAAGTTGAACAAGACTTCTGCATGTCATGATGGTTCACATAGCTTATCAATCACTTTTATGTCTTATCTCTGTGCCAGTTTATGAACTGTACAAAAGATGTCACTCACTTTCTCCATTGGACCACCGACCTCGGCATAGCATTCCTCTCCAAAGAGACTGAAAATATCAGTTTCTCTGATACAAAAATATCAAAAATAACTCTCTGACTTAGGTGCCTTGCACTTGGTCTACTTACCTTATACACTTCCTTGCCTTGAGCTTATAAGAACTTAGTTTTCAGAGCAGCCAATTATTATTATTTTACCCATTTTACAGAAGAGGAAACTAAGACTTCTAGAGGTTAAGTAAATTTCCCTCTCAAGTCACAGAGATAACAGGTTCCAAAGTTGAGCTTCTAACCCAAGCAGTTTGACTGCAAAACTCACGCTTAACTGTTGTTCAAAAATACCTGAGTTGGTATTTCATTATGTTTTTGAGACATATTTGGCTTTTTTTTTTATATCATTGTGAAATGTATCCTAATGATTTTAGGGTTACTTCTTCATCCCAAATGTGTGAAACTCTGTGTTCAATTTTCAGGCTAGATATTCACTATATATGTTAGTGTCAGTATGTCTTTATATATATCAGTAAAACAGAGCAATTATGCTAGAAATTTGCCTCAATGTCTCTCAAATATTAAATTTAATAGTTCCAACAACAGTGTTTAGACTTTTTTATTTTCAAGTGATATCGTGTTCAATTATGTCATATCAAAACTCGATTCAGTTTCCTTTTGTTGTTATTTTAAAAAATTTGTTTATACTGTCAAGTGAAGGTAAGTGTCATAAGTCCTATCTGGTGGGTGTTGGTCCATTTTAGTAATCTATACTTCCCTAAATTAAGAACTTGTGTTATAATGTCATCTTCTTCCTCTTGGTCCCAAAATTCCCTTCATAATTCTCATAATGTCATTGACAAAAGACAAAGGAAGAGCAAATTTTTTCCCTTTGAGGCAAAGCAAAGCAGATCTAAGCATTACCTATATTTATGCTTGACAATAATAATAACATATTTTATGAACATCTCTCCCAAGTCATTACTATGTCATTTTTACTATTCAGTCACAGTATTTTATTCATAGCCTGACTTTAATCAGAGTGGTAGCAGTCTTTGTGCACACACACAAAAAGTAAGTGCTATTAATATTTTCATAGTGTTTAAGAAGTATTTATTATAAAATAATGTACTTTGTGTTTTATAAATGATCAAACAGTAAAGAAATCCAAAAAATTAGAAGTCTCCCATTTTCTCTAAAACATCTGCCCATGCTAACTCTCATTCCCAAAAGGAATGATTAGTTTGCCAGTAAGTGTTATGGTAATGTTGTTTTGTTTTATGCAAACTAACTTACATGAAAGCTAGCACATACCCTAAACTACATAGCATTTAACGTGGCTATCATTTATTCATTTAAAAAGCTTTTCTATAAATATCTTTCTTAACTGAAACTTTTAAATTAGATTCTCCGGTAGGGTTATTATTGTTGAAAAGGTATTATTGTTGAAAAGGTTATTATTGTTGAAAGGTAGGGTTATTATTGTTGTACATGCCCATGGTACAAACGTTGACTATAAAAGCAAATAAAATGTAAAGAAAGTTACATTTCCAAGCTGGGTATGATGGCCCACACCTATAGTCCCAGCAGCTACTCAGGAGCCCAAGATAAGAGGATCCTTGACACTCAGGAGTTAGAGGCTGCAGTGATCTATGATCACACCACTGCACTCCAGTCTGGATGACATAGCTAGACTTTAGTGAGCCCTGTCAAAAAAAAAAAAAAGAAAAGAAAGAAAGAAAAAAAGAAACCTTTCTACTGCAGATCCATGGTCTCTGCTGCCAGAAAGATTTTACACATATTAAATCATAAATCTGTTTAAAATTAATGCAACATAATACATACTCTTTTGAAAAAGAATATATACATTGCTTTGCTTTACTGTCTTAGAAATTAGAGATCATGGCATACCAGTGCATCTCAATTTCCTCCTGCTTCATAGCCATAGTTTAACAATCACAGAGCAGTATCATAACTGGCTAAGTAGTCTTTTCAGGATGAATAATTAAGCTGTTTCCATTCTTTTGCAAGTAAAAATAGCAAAATAGGTATGAAGTATATCCTTGGTCATCTTTGTAAATGTGTAAGAATACATTCAAAGGATAAATTCCTACAAATGAAATTTTCTACAAATGAGATTACTGAGTCATAGAAAAGAGCATTTTAAATCATTGCTAAATAATACCTAAGGTGCCATCCAATAAGGTTTCCTCAATTTATGAGAATAAAAGAGGCCTGATTTAGAGCATTTATGTTGGTGCCATCTTTTAAAGAATTCCTTATTATAGTAACACTGAATAAAATGTCCATATTGTGCAACTAAGGGTTTGTCAGCATACATTGCGAAGTAAAACTAATTGGAACTGTTTCAGACCCTCCTGGCCCTTAAGTGCCATATTGTATCACAAAAAACTATACCTGTCTATAGCTATATATAGTTATTGAGGTATGTTGCAGTTGACTTGTTGTAATTTTAAGAGGAAAATATAAATTACATATGTATTATATTCATTAGTGTTTTGGAGTCCGTCCATTTTTTTTTTTTTCCCCTTCTAAGCTTAACAATTTTGGTAGGTTTCTAAAAGCTCACAAGCCCTTAGGCACTTCTCCTCTAGTGCTTCATGGGTTAAGTGTCCCTGGAGCTAATTTGAAAAGCAAATTGCTTCATTCCTTCTCTTTACATCTTTCTTTCACACTGTAAAGATTTTTAAGAGCTGTTTATTCCTTATTCTTCTGCTTCTTGATTGGTTTGATAAATCTTCTGATCTTTAGCTGATACTCTGCAGGAACAGAAATATTCCTAATTTTCCTAGTGCTAGAAAATAGTCACAATGGTAAGTAGGTCAAGTCTGTATTGTTTAGGGGACAAGGAGATTTTTGTTGTTTGTTTTGAAGGAGTGATCCTTGGGAAAATGAGGCTCCGGGTGCAGGTGAGTGGTAGATTGTGACATGGGGCTGCTTCCTTTTTCCTGCAAGCATGTTGCTGCTAATGTGTGACAAGGAAAGCATTTTGTGTGAGGATGTGAGGCCCCAGTAAGTTTCTCAAAGCCACACTATCTTTCTTCTTATCAGGAAGCATTTCTCCCAGTACTTCAAAAGAAGATAATGATGCTTGAAAAGACTCAGGATTGAACAGCTCTTAGGAAGCTGCCAGAATTCTCCTTAGACGTGGTGACTACAGCACCTTCTCTGTTTCTTAAGAAAAATAAGACCCTCACTTCTGTTTCAATCATTGTAAGCACTAGGTCATTACAAAGTTCAGTGTATTTGAGATTAATGAGAATCCAAGCTGAAACTGGGCTTTTGGGCCACTGTTTTCTTAACCAATCTCCCCATTGTGGTTGGAGTTTTTCAGCACCGCCCTCAGGACAAAGGGGTAGGGGTCAGGGGCACGGACCGCGGTAAGAGGGGCTATTTGCGTGGTCTGTTTACAGTTACTCGCTTTCAACACTAAGCCAGCCTTTCTCCACATCTCGGGCGAGCCTCCAGCCTGAGGTTACACTAAGGGCCCTGAGGCTCCCAGGAGCCAACAGGGCAGCTTCCCTAAGGGCGGTACTAAGGAATTTCACCCGCAGGCACTAAAAACCACGTGAGCACAGGAACTCCAGCCTCACTCCACTTTGTGCACCGGGAAGGGCCGTTGCGGGGCGCTCCAGGCAACGCCTCTACTGCCAGCCAATGAGGAGCGGAGGCCGCGTTGGGTCTTCGCTGATTGGGCTGCGGTGGCTCCGCCCGCGGTGCGCGCGATCCTCCCTCCGGGTTAATAAAGTCTGATCCCGAGAGTCAGAATGACCGGCTTTTGTGCGCTCGCAGTGGGCTGTGCTCGCGGTATTTAGCTGCCTTTCGCCTGATTCGTTTGGCTTTCTCCTGCCCTGACTCCCCGGTTTCGTTGTTATATCTTCCTCGCTCTTTTCCTCTCTCCTGCTTTCGCAGTTCAGCATGCAGAAAAAAGATGCTTCTTCCGACGGTTTTCTGCCTAGCTTCCCACGTTTCGCCACGCAGGCCATCCATGCGGGCCAGGATCCGGAGCAATGGACCTCCCGGGCTGTGGTGCCGCCCATCTCACTGGCCACCACGTTCAAGCAAGAGGCGCCGGGCCAGCACTCGGTGAGCTGGGTCTGTCTGGGGCAGTCCAGAGTTGGGAGGGAAAGTAGATACGGCTTTTAAAATAAAAAGGCACGTAAATAATTTACAAGATGATTTATAAACTAGGAAGGCAACCGAAAGGATTTTTCTACCCTGTAATTCTTGCAGTAAAGCTTTGTATTGGTTAGGTCCAGTGATCATATTTTTTTTTTGCTAAGCAGGACTGGAAGGAGTAGCTTGTTCAACTTGCCATATAGATTTGGACTGAAATTCATGTGATTTTGGCAAATTTGCATTTGAATACTGAGGTTCATAACTTGTTTGAATTACCTTGAACAGCAAAAATTTCAAAGATATAGTAAGGAGTCACCTTAAAAAATATTAAAAGTCTGATAATTTGCCTTGAATTAAGACCGTTGCCAATAGCTGTATTAAGTGATTACTATGTGCCAAATATATACATACATATATAGTATCATGTGTATTACATGTATTGTCTCATCTAATCCTAAGAACAACCCCATTCTGAACTGAATTCTCATTTTAGTGATGAAATAGCTGAAATTTGGGATGTAACTAGGTTAAGGCTAGTAAGTGGTGCAGCTGGAATTCACACCTGCTCTAGAACCCCAGACTGAGGTGCCAGACTACACTATGCTATACTCCAATAATGGTAGTAGTAATTTAACCTATTGCATCATTTAGCAGTGTGGCTTAGTGATTAAGAGTGCAAGTCATATAGTTAAAAGCTAGGTTTGAATTCAGACACGACTTCTTCTGACCTGGGAGACTTTGAGCAGTTACTTAACCTATCCAAACCTCAGGTTGATCTTGTATAAATGGGGATGATAATAGTACCTACCACATAAGTTGTTGAGATGTATGTAAAGGTGTATGCTACATGATAATAACATGGCAGTTTGGTTTTTCACGACATTCACATTTACAAAATTCCATTTGATCCTCACAACAACTAAGTAAGAGGGCCAGACAGGTATTATATACATACCTGTTACAGAAAAGGAACTGGCTCAGAGTCATACAAAAATGACTTGCAAAGCCTGGAAAAAGAGCTTTGTTAGTCACATAGCTTTTTTCCTTCTGAGAGCATACTTTTGATGGATCTTGGAGAATTTAAAAGTTGCTGAGGTTTCCAAGAACTTAGTTAACCTTTGTAGTTCCAAAACCTTGGTTATGCTTTGAAATCCACTTTAGTGTGTTATGTAAGGTGAGCAAAATTCTTATAGACTTAGCCCTATGTTTTGTGAGGTAGAGTTGTAAGGGAAATTCTACAACTGGTTTGGAATACTCTTATCTACTGTATTTTGAAGTAAAAACTGTGAACCCAATCTCTCTTCCATGCATACAGTTTGTTCCTGGTGTGGAGTTAAGTGAAGTGTGGCTGCCCAAGCTTTGGAACTTGGAGCTTTGGAGAGTAAGAATTAAATATTCTGAGAAAGCCAGCAGGGATGTTTAAATCCACAAGACTCTGCTTAATACCTTTAAAGAAATCAGTTAAGATGACTAAAGGGAATTTTAAGAGCTCAGTGAGAAACACGTAACTTACCAGTTCCATTTGGAAAGCCACTGAATGGGTGATGCAATTTGCCACTGAAATGTGCGTCTTTTCTCCCTATAAATACCTGCAGTGAATGTTTATGGAAACATGGGTACCTTTCTGTGGCAGGAGTCATATGAGTGCAAGCATTTTTTTCTGTTTGGCAGGTACAGCTGCAGGTCATGGTAAGGAGGTGATGGTGAGGAGTGGAGAGGATATACTGGAGCCCTGTGAAATATGTCTGTTCAATTTGTCAAAAACAATCAAGCATAGCAACAAAACTTTTAAAAATTATTATGACTAATACAGGCAGGTTGTGATTCAGGAAAAAAAGTGTAAAAAGTCATTGTGTTTTGTGATGTGTTAAATGAGGCAGGGAGAGAAAATATAGGATTTTTAATCAATATTTAAATCCTAGATTGGAATTTTGGCTTTGACACTCCCTAGGTACTATAATATTTGGCTTCACATTCTTCAAAGCAGGTCATGAGGATTAAATAAAATTGTTACCCTGCAACCAGGTGGGTCATGCTGCCCATCACACTGAGACAGCAGGAGTTGCAGCAGAGAAAGAGTTTAATATTGCAAGGTGCCGAGTGAGGATATGAGAGAAATTTTTCAAGTCCATATCCTTGAGAATTTTGGGTCTAAGATTTTTTTAAGTGGTTTGGTGAACAAAGGGCTAGGGAATTGGGTCTGCTGATTGGCTGGGAATGCAATCATAGGTTTGGGAAGGAGAAATTGTCTTCTTGGCTGAGACAGTTCCTGGGTAGAGGGTCGCAGGACCTGTGGGATCAGTCTCATGCATGGGCACTGGTGTCATTGTTGCCAGTTTGTGCCCCTGA
This sequence comes from Eulemur rufifrons, assembly GCF_041146395.1. Lineage (NCBI taxonomy): Eukaryota > Metazoa > Chordata > Mammalia > Primates > Lemuridae > Eulemur > Eulemur rufifrons. The sequence goes on from NC_090990.1 coordinate 54,005,601, forward strand.
ATGCCGAGTCCAGAAGATATCTCAAAGACCAGTCTTAGGTTTTCATGTTATCTATGGAAGCTACTGGGGAAGTCATAAATCTTGCCGCTGTCAAGGATACCTGATGCTTATCTCATTTTATCCTCACAACACTTTTATGAACTAGATATCTGTATTTTATTCCCATTATACAGATATTGAGATTGACTCTTGGAAATGGTCAATAATTTACCCACTGGCATGCAGCTCATAAGTGGCAGACACAGAATTCTAATAGAGTTTGACTTTAGACCTCTCCACACCACTACATCCGTAACATTGCCACGTTTCTGTCTAATGGCAGGACATATCATGACTAAAGAAAAGAAAGTCATCACAACAGGATGAACAAACTCATAGTTGTGGAGATGTCTACATTAGGACTCTAATAATAAATCTCTTAGAATTAACTCTAATTTCTTTTCTTCAGGGTTTTGAGTATAGCCGTTCTGGAAATCCCACCAGGAATTGCTTGGAAAAAGCAGTGGCAGCCCTGGATGGGGCCAAGTACAGTAAGTGGTTTCCATTTCACAATCTAGAATTCATTTTTAAATGTACTGAGAAAATCATATGCCTTTAAAGAGGAAAGTTGAAAAAGAAAAGAAAAGAAAAGAAAAAAATCCCTCCTGCAAAAAGAGGCATAGAATGTAGAACTGGAAAGAAATAAAGATTAGCTAGTTCAAAATTCTTATTATATTTAGAATTGGAATTCTGTGCACAAAAATCCCTCATTTGGTATAATCTGCATATAAGTAATCATCAGGTACAAATAAATATAAATAGAAGCAAAATGCCAGCATTTACTATTTAGTTTTCATGTGAATACAGTCTTCATCTGAAACCTCAGTATAAATAGATAAAAATGAATCTTGGCCGGGCGTGGTGGCTCACGCCTGTAATCCTAGCACTCTGGGAGGCCGAGGCGGGTGGATCGCTCAAGGTCAGGAGTTCGAGACCAGCCTGAGCAAGAGCGAGACCCCGTCTCTACTAAAAATAGAAAGAAATTATATGGACAACTAAAAATATATATACAGAAAAAAATTAGCCGGGCATAGTGGCGCATGCCTGTAGTCCCAGCTACTCGGGAGGCTGAGGCAGGAGGATCGCTTGAGCCCAGGAGTTTGAGGTTGCTGTGAGCTAGGCTGACGCCACGGCACTCACTCTAGCCTGGGCAACAAAGTGAGACTCTGTCTCAAAAAAAAAAAAAAAAAAAAGAATCTTAATAACACTGTCTGTGAGAATATAAACTTTCTTATACTCTGGTTCATTCACCTGATAATTTGTGCCTCCAAATAGAACCAAGATCTATTTGCAATAGCCAATAACCCATGAGAATATGCTCTCAGAGATTAAAAATTAACTCCCTGAACCTTTTTTTTTCATGAAGGGAGTAGATTGCTGTTAAACCAGCCTTGTATTTTATATATAAATGATACTAAATAAGGGGAGGGTAGCGAATAGAAAATAAGAGTCTTATGTATCCTTCATGATTAAATTTATCAGACAGATCTCAGGTCTGATTTTGAGTTTTGTTAAAATCTTTGCTGAATTGTATATCCATATAGTTAATGAAGGAATCGTGTCTTTGGTGTATGTGTTATGTTTGAAAGTTTTTAGTTTGATATTTTAAAACTATAATTTAATTGGCAGTCTCAGATTCTTTTAAAGAATTATTTCAAGTATTTCAGAGAATGTTATAACCAAGGCAGAATTGATGTAACACAAAAGTCCTTGCCTACATTATATATTTTTTATCTTGAAGATATTTTATTCCAATTTAGGTTTCTTTTGGAACTGGGTCTCACTTTGTTGCCTAGCTGGAGTGGAGTAGAGTGGCATCATCATAGTTCACTGCAACCTCAAACTCCTGGGCTCAAGCGATCCTCCTGCCTCAGTTTCTAGAGTAGCTGGGACTGCAGGTGCACACCACCACACCTGGCTAATTTTTGTATTTTTTGTAGAAATAGGATATCGCTCAGGCTGGTCTTGAACTCCCGGCCTCAAGCAATACTCCCGCCTCTGCCTCACAAAGTTCTGGGATTATAGGCGTGAGCCACCGTGCACAGACAGATATTTTATTCTTAAAATAGAAATTTATCAGAATATCAGAATATTAAAATCCAGAATATTAAAATCAAAATTTATCAGAATATCTCTGGCAACTCAGCCATGAAGGCTGTCCTGTCAGCAGCCAGAGGGGACATAAACTAATGCAAGTAAATACTGTAGGTGTTTTTTAACCTATAGGTTCAACTTTTTGGTTTCCTGTAACTTGATTTTTATTTTAGGTTTGGCCTTTGCTTCGGGTTTAGCAGCCACTGTGACTATTACCCATCTTTTAAAAGCAGGAGACCAAATTATTTGTATGGATGATGTGTATGGAGGTAGGTGATCTCTCTCATTCATACTGTGTCAACTGGTATTTTAAAGATAATAAAGTGAGTCCTGAATTATATTAACAATGTTGCCAGTATTATGGATTATTTATTGTCTCTTAAAGGTGTGATGGACACTTCTATGCTGTGTCAGCCTTGGCAAAGGAGGAGCATAAACACTCAGTGTCCATGTTCTGTAACTGCTTGTAAGAGAGATTGTTTAATTAGAATTCTATTTATGTGTTAAAAGGAGCATGTAAGACTTGATTAACTTTCAGACATAATCTGCTCTGGAAAAGATAATGTTTAGAGAGCATGTTCTAATAATTTAAAATTTTTACCTGCAATGAAGATGAACTATAACTTAGACAGCTCAACCCTACCTATGTTCTTCCCCCTTTTATTTTTTGGTTTCAGGGAGCCTTTTGAAAATTTGTTGAAAGCTATGGACTCCTTCTCCCCAAAAATGTTCTTAAGACTACACCTAGTATTTCACATTTTAATTTTCAGAGTCTCACAGATTGACCCCTTGAAGCCCATTCATGAATCCACATTTAAGAACTTCCATTCCAAAGAGATTAAATGTTAGCTATTTAAAGTGGGTAAGTGGGGAGAAGACAGACTTCCTCTCACTTTAAACAGGACTGATTTTTGTGTTCAAAACAACTGCAAAGAATTTTGTAAATGTACATATATATTTCAAATGCTTCCAAGTAATTAAAATGATTTTTAGAGGATTATCATTTTATATATTTCCTATCTGAACAAAAAGTTAAATATCTAAGTTCTTCAAAGGACGAGATTTACTTTAATCATTTTATCCCTCAGAAATTTGCATGGTGCTTTGTATTTTATCTTAGGTCCTTATCATAGTTTGTTTAATTGAAATTATAGAAATCTGAAATCTTTAGATACTTTTATAAAGTAGTATAAAAACCTCATGCCACTTGTAGGTACTAAATCCTGAAGATTGTTGGTTTTTAAAAATTATTTATATGCTTTTTCAATCTTACATTACCTAAAGTCAGTCCATGTAATATCAAAAGTCCAGTTTATCTTTGATGCTTAGAGTGTCTTTCTCGCTTTTTGTTTTTTGGCTATCAATAATAGCATTTTTTCCATTAAATTTGCATATATAAAAGTCAAATCCCTAAGGGTGTTAAGAAAAAAAAAATTGTTTGAAGTTGAATGATTTATCTTCTTTCACTATAAAAATGTAGTAGGTTTTTTTTTTTTTTTCATCTTATTATGGGGGATACAGAATTTGAGGTTATATACGTTGCCCATGTACCGCCTGTCCCCCCAAGTCAAAGCTCCAGGCGTGTCCGTTCCCCAGACAGTGCTTGTTGTACCCATCATGTAGGTATGTATCCATTCCCTCCCCACTCCCCCTCCCTGAGTCAGCACCTTCAAGCGTGACCATTTCCCAAATGGTGCGCAATACACTCATTATGTAGGCGTACACCCATCCCCTCCCCCCACCCCCCACCTCAGTCTGATATCCGATTAGTATCGTTCCCAGATGTGTATTTAGGTGATGATCAGGGAAACCAATTTTCTGGTGAGTACATGTGATGCTTGTTTTTCCATTCTTGGGATACTTCACTTAATATAATGGGTTCCAACTCTCTCCAGGAGAACCATAGAGATGTCGTATCTTCGTTATTTCTTATAGCTGAGTAATATTCCATGGTATACATATACCACAGTTTACTAATCCCATCATGTATTGATGGGCATTTGGGTTGTTTCCACATCTTTACAATTGTGAATTGTGCTGCTATAAACATTCGGGTACATGTGTCTTTGTTATAGAATGACCTTTTTTCCTTTGGGTATATGCCCAATAATGGGATTGCTGGATCAAATGGTAGGTCTACTTGAATCTGTTTAAGATATCTCCATAATGCTTTCCACAGGGGTTGCACTAGTTTGCAGTCCCACCAGCAGTGTATGAGTGTTCCTGTCTCTCCACATCCATGCCAACATGTGTTGTTTTGGGATTTTTTGATAAAGGCCATTCTCACTGGGATTAAGTGATATCTCATTGTGGTTTTGATTTGCATTCCCCTGATGATTAGGGATGTAAAATGTAGTAGTTTGATTTACATGGTCTCTTTAGTCTATTAAAGCTTCTAGAACCACATAAAAAAATTGAGAAAGTACAAGGAATAGTAACCAATTCCTTTCTATTACCAAAGTATAAATAAATGAAATTTATTTTGAACATTTAATCAACATTGGTTCATTTATTTTATATTTAAGTTTTAGAAGGAAATTCTTAAAAACGATATTGATGTTTCAGGGAGCATGCGACTTAATGGTTGAAAAGTAGACATTGAGTGTTTTGAGAAACATTTTCTGTTTCATGCTACTTGTTGTGAATATCTAGTGTGTTTTATTTGACTCTTGAACCTTAAGTTTAAAGTCCAAGCCCTTCATCTTATATTATGTACCTAACGTAAAAAAAGAAAAAGAAAAGAAAGTCCAAGCCTTATTATTCTTTATTATATTGCTTTTAGTTGCATTTTATTGGTGACTGAGAGTTTCTTTTATTTCTAAAGTGTTTATACCTGTAGGGAACAAACATTTCTTAGTACAATGTTCTTTCAATTTTATCTCATTCTCTTCTGCCTCAGGTACAAACAGGTATTTCAGGCGGGTAGCATCTGAATTTGGATTAAAGATTTCTTTTGTTGATTGTTCCCAAACCAAATTGCTAGAGGCAGCAATTACACCAGAAACCAAGGTAACTCAGCTAGTTTTAGGTTCTGCCTGTTTTCCTTATGATGTTTTGTTTTCATGATTTCTGTTTATTAAAGGATATGATTTAAATTGTATCAAAGAACAAATTTTATTGGAAGCCACTGGAAATATCACAAAGATTAAGATGGGTCTGGCATCTCCCAGGTATTATTGCATAATAGTTAGGTACGTGAAATCTGGAGTGGAATTCAGTTCTAATTCTGTATTATAGTTGGTGTATTATCTCAGGCAAATTATTTAAGCAAAGTCTCAATTTTTTCATTTGCAAAATGGGGATAATTGTATCTGCTTTTTATAAAGGTGATTGTGAGTATTAAATCAGATAATGCAAATAGAATGCTTAGTATAGTACTTCCACACATGGTAGTTGTTAAAAATTTCCAGCAAAGATACACACTTCTAAATTGTATTATCAAGCTAGTATTGGTAACAGAAGTTATCAAAAAGATTGGATTATAGAAAAGGAAGGTTGCCAAACTCTAAAACTCCAAGCATAATGTTTTTTCCATGCTGTAAGGGATACTGCTACAAATAATAGAAGTAGAGAATGGTCCACAAGCAATCTTTAGCCTCCATCCTGGGAAGCTTGTATGCTTCCGGAAGGTGTTTTATGCTTGAGTGAACGTCATATGTGATATTCTTTCTTGTAACCTCATTTAAATTCTGTGTGGGTAAAAGAAGGAATAGTGTCTTTTATAAGTCAGCCTTTTCCAACTATTTGTTAATGATTAAAAGGTTAGAATTGTACCCAAGATTATGTTGCAGTGAACGCTAAAAAATGAACATGTTTTCATGTACAAATAATTACTTTGCAGATTAACACAGGGGTAAGCTTTTGGTGATGAAGGATTGTTTTCAAAGGAACTTGTTTTTTTATCTTGCTTTGGAGAAAAGACACATTAAAATAACTGGTCTAGTCTTTCTCAGGGAAGAATGTAAATTGTGAGTATATTAAGTCTTGTCAACACAACTTTATATAGTGGCTCTTTACTGATTTGAATTAATACAGTATTCCCCCTGAAATATCATGTTCATCATTTGTAGTAGAATTTTTAAGTCTATGCAAAGCCTACTTCGTATATATGTATTTATTTTTATTACTCATTTTAATTTTTTTATTATCACTAGGAATAATAAAGCTTACCATGAATAATTTTTATAAATTCTTTAAATATTTCAATATTTTTATAAAACATGAATTATTGTAACCACCTTACCTTTTCCTAAGTAAAACTCTAGAATAGAAAGAGTATTAAACCAAATCTCTTGCCCATTTAAATAATAGGTAATAAAGAAAAGAATCATGAATTTTTTTTAAAAAGAAAACTGTAGATAATGTAATTCAATATAGTGGCATCTTGTTCAACAAATAAAATTCTCTTCCTTAGTCATTTCAATAACTGTCAAGCATCTACCATCTATTCATGCCTGAGTTGTTTTAGGTTTTGAGATATACAGATAAATATAATATTGTCTCTTTTTAAAGTGAGCTATAACCAGGTTTTCTGTCACTTTTCTCCTTCAGTCTAAAGCCGATGCTCTTCTAAAAGCCATAGTTACTTATTTTATAGTTTCTAGTGCATTTGGCATTACTTAAGTTCATATTAAAGACATTTTTGGCGTCATAGGGAGAATCTTTTTTAATGAAAATTACAGGATGTATTCTTACACAACCTGTGTTATTCATCTTTGAGAATAAAATTTCTAGACACTGAGCTATGTCTTTGGAAAATAATTAGAATAATTTAGCACTTTTTTGCTTATGCGTACATTATGTCATTTGATACTTACAACAACTCTGTAAGTATTACCAACCCCATTATATACTTGAAGAGAAAAGTTACTTAGCCATGGCCTCTCAGAAATTTGTAGGAGAGGTGAGAATTCAGATTTGAACTTTTCAACTTCATCATCCCTGCATTTCCATTATATAAAGTAGCCTCCCAGATTGTTACAATATATGAGATGTATGTTCAAGTATATTTTTATAAACTATTGTTATTTACTGAATGATTTTAGCTTGTTTGGATTGAAACCCCCACAAATCCCATCCTGAAGATGATTGACATTGAAGCCTGTGCACATATTGTCCATAAGCATGGAGACATTATTTTGGTTGTGGATAACACTTTTATGTCAGCCTATTTCCAGGTAAATGAAAATAAAATTTTTGGACATGATTAGTAGAGCAAACATATGTATAATTAGGAAAGGACTTACATTAACATTGTGATCAAACTCATGAAATTTTTATTAGACAAAGAATTAAATTTGGACCTTTCCTGGTATTAGTTAATATCCTTTCAAAACTATGTTGTGTCTCATACGGTACTTTGTGTTTTTTAAATGTAGTGTCAATGAAAGCTTTCTGGTTCTCTTAGGATGTGTGAACTCTGAGGACATATCCTAAGATTATGTGATTATATCTGCCATTCCCATGTACATAGTAGGCACTTGACTCTTTATGTGTTGATAATAAATAAAACATACTAGTTTTTAGTCACATATCATATGTTTTTATATATATTTTAAAGGAAAGGCTATACTCATTGATATCTCACTGTATTCACACATATTATTTCTCTCTTTCCAGTTTTTCTTCCCTTGGCACCTCATAGATTATGCCTAGACCTCTGTATCTTTAACTTATTTGTATTATGAATTGCTACGTCATTTGTTTTACATTATAGCTGTATTAATATTTACATAAATATATTGCTCTTATATTAGTCTTTTTGGGCTCCTATAACGAGATACCATAAACGGGGTAGTTTATAAACAGAAATTTATTTCTCACAGTTCTGGAGGCTGGGAAGTCCCAGGCCAAGGCACCAGCAGATGCAGTGTCTGGTGAGGGCCTGCTTTCTGGTTCACGGATGACGCTTTCTTGCTGTGTTCCCACATGGTGGAAGAAACAAGGCAGGTCTCTGGGGCTTCTTTTATAAGGGCACTAATTCCATTCTTGAGGGGTATACCCTTATGACCTAATCATGTCCCAAAGACTTTACCTCCTAATAACATCACACTGGTGATTAGATTTCAGTGTCTGAATTTGGGGGAGCACAAACATTCAGACCATAGTATCTCCTTTTACACTGTCTCCTTTCCTACCTACCTCTCTACATTTGTTTCCCCCTAAGACCAACCCTCCCATATATCCTTCATTCCTTTCCTTTTTTCTCTGTTTTTAACCTAGGTTCTTCCTCTTTTCTGTTTTGCTTTTCTTGACAGATCATGTTGGCATCTCTCTCTGATTGACCTGTTGTCTGCCTTTTCCCCACTGGTTCTCCCTCCCTTTCCTCTGAGTACCTAACTCTGTTTCCTTTCCTTGTTAGGAGTTACCTTCTCCCTGCTCTGTTCTTCCTGCTTGTATCTTGTCATACTTAGTACACTTCCTGTAGTTCATCTTTATTCTGCAGAGTTCCTGACACCCAGCTCATTGTCTCCAGCTCTTCAATTAGGTGGATATTTATAGGTTCTATTGTTTATATTTATCCACTTTGGTTTGGGTCCCTAAAGTTGACCCAGGCTGTTGCCTCCATGTGATAGAGTGACTCCCTGGACAGTTTCCATAAACCTGTCCTTTACCTCTTCCATTTTATTTGAAGGCACTGTCATACTTTATTTTCTTTTCCTGAAACATACTTCCTGGCTGCAATGAATTCAGAAAGCTTCATGAGCCATCTGCCTTTGGCTCATGCTATATCTTTGGCTGCTGCTTGTATCAGGTCAAGGAATCTGTTTCCAAATGAAAATCCCCTGCCATCATCTATTTGTCACAGGTGATATTCAGTATAGGATTCTCTATCCCCACTTCTTAACCCATATGCCACTTACATTAGGCCAGTTAATAAAGGATGGCTTTAGCTGAGTCACAGTGAGTCCTGTGTATTCCCAAAAAGATTGCCTGGATTTTTTAGCCTGGCCCCACCCAGGTTACTCACCCGGCCTGGCCTTCTTCCTCCTATTACCGTCACCAAAGTAGGTCCAGTTTTTCTACCTGTTAGAGGCCCATATCATTGTGCTCATACCAAGGATTGCAATTTATTTCGACTTGAGTCCATTCCAATTGCATTAATCAGAATCCTATCATCTCTGGATAGCCATGTAAATTGTTTCCACAAAGCAAATCTCCTGAAAAGGTCCTCTCATTGTCTTATCTTCACAAAAACTAAATATATTCCCATTCTTCCCTGCCTTTTTTCTTCCCCGAGTCTTCTGTAATTCTCAGAAAGGGCAAAATGGACACACCAGTACAAGGTTTCAGAGTAGTGGCTACGAAATCAGGCAGGCTGGGTGTGAGTCCTGGCTCTATTGGCTTGTTAATCTGAGGGAATCTATCTCACTTTTCTTAGTCTCTTTTCCTCATCTATACAATGAGAGCCTAAGGTACTGATTTTATTCAGTTAGGTAAAGTATATTGTGCAGTGCTTCACTGGTTTATGTAAATATTTAGCATGGTTCTTAGAACATAAAATGAGATCAACAGATATTAGTAATTGGTTTTAATTTTTCCTTCTCTTTTGACCATACAGTTTACAGACATTAACACTAGAAGAGACCTTAGACCTCATCTGCGTTGATCCCATCACTCTAGCAAAAGATGGGCAAGCACATGCAGAGAGTTCTTTGGGCAATACCTTAGTTAAAACATCCTATTTTTTAAACACGCTAACTGAAAACGTCCCATCACCACCTACACTAATATCTTCCAAAGACTAAACAATTCTACTGAAATTAAAACACACGTATACTTTTATGTTGAAGAACATGTTAATGGAAAGAAGTTGATAATATATTAAGTGGGTAAGTGAAGTATAACTTTAACTCTTTCTGTGAACAAAGACATTTAAAGACATAAAGATAAAGGATGAGCCTGGAAGATACTATGTTAAGTGAACTAAGCCAGGCACAGAAAGACAAATACCTCATGATCTTATTCACATGTGGAATCTACAAAAAGCTGATCTCATAGAAGTAGTGTCTAGAACAATGGTTCTCAGACACTGGGAGGGGAAGGGGGAACGGGGTGGGAGAGAGTGGTCAAAGTCACAATTAGAGAGGATGAGTTAGTTTTGGTGCTCTAATGCACAGAAGGATAACTGTAGCTAATAACCAGGTATTGCACATCTCTATATAGGTAGAAGAGAGGATTTTAAATTCTTCCTCCCACAAAGAAATGATAAATGTTTGAGGTGGCAGATATGCTAATTTCCCTGATTTAGTTATTGTACAATGTATACATGTATTGACACATCACATTATACTCCAAAAATATGTATGAGTATTGTGTCCAATAATAATAATAATACAAAAAGAAAAACAAAACAAAAAACTAAAGGATTAATTTGTAGGAAATCAGGTGGGAGAACACAATCCGAACAAATTTCTTTATAACTGACTCTACACATGGCAAAACCAGTACAGGTATCTGTGGGGGAATTGGTTCCAGGATCCCCCCCCCGCCCCGCCCCAGGACCAAAATCTGCTGATGCTTAAGTCTTTGATAGAAAATACCATGGTGTTTGATAGAAAATAGCATAGTATTTGCATCCTCCTGTGTACTTCATATCTTCTCTAGATTTCTTATAATAACCTAATGCAATATTCATGGCATATAAATTGTTGTTATACTGTGTCGTTCAGGGAATAATGACAAGGAAAACAAGACTGTACATGTTCAATACACACAACTATTCATTTGTTTTCCAAATATTTTTGATCCACAGTTGGTTAAATCCATGAATGTGGAAGGCATGTATAGGGAGGGCTGACTGTATAGTAAAAGTAGTTAGGATTCAAGATCATGATAAGCCAAGTGTAAATAATCATAGCATACATCATAAGGTTTTAATGATTTAAAATCTAAGCAGATTAGTTTATACTTACTTAACATAAAAATTGCTGAATGTTTATGTTAACTTGTTTATGAGTTTAATGAGTCATAAAATACCACTGAGTCTGTTGTAGGTAATAAATTTAAGCACTGGTCCGTAACTGCTATAAGGAAACAGATCTGGGAGATGTGTTGTCCTGGTTCTATCTGCTATTTCCACACAAATTATGCTTTCAGATTAAATACTATGTCCAGTACTTCATATTTTTATTTGGTGGGAGAGAGGGAAGGGGAGAATAATATCACAGATCCTGGAAAATTTTAAGATGTACATATTTTTACCAAGATAGTATTGATTAGAATAAGAATGGAATTTACAATTGCAAATAGGCAGGTTATAAAGCATATTTTCAAATGGTTTATCACTTAAAATAAAAAGCTTTTGTTTCTTTTAGCGGCCTTTGGCTCTGGGAGCTGATATTTGCATGTATTCTGCAACAAAATACATGAACGGTAAGATGTGACAATTTACACTTTGGATGTTCTTTTCCGTGGACTGGTGAAAATAGCATAGGGCTTGACATTTTGATCTCTTTTCTTCTACTATTAAGTATGTATTTTTCTGTGACTCATGTAAAAAGTAAAAAATTGCACTTTGATTATATGTAAGATTTCATTTATACCAGACAAAACTATGCTCATGATTTACGAGAAGAGAATTAAAATTTACTATAGAAGATTGTGTTTTTATCCTGCTGACAACTGAAAAAGAAATATTTAGTTTTTGTATCATTTTTATTTTATTATTTTAGGTATAGCTTTTGCTATTGTCAAATTGAATAAAGTTTACTTAAACTTATTTTATAGGACTTTTTCCTTCAAGGTTTTTTCAAGGGGAAGTCACATTTTAGAAATTATAAAACAAAGAATAGATATAAATTGTTTTTAACCTAAATGTTTTTGTTTTGTTTTAGGCCACAGTGATGTTGTAATGGGCTTAGTGTCTGTTAATTCTGAAAGCCTGCATGATAGGCTTCGTTTCTTACAGAATTGTAAGTATTAAAAAGCCCACATTCCTTCTTATGCTCTCAGTGACTATATTTCACATTTGTATTCCCATTAAATGTTGTGAAGTGATAACATTCTGAAAATGGAGGAAAACATTAGAAATAGAAGGAAAAAATTCTGAGTTTTAGAGGAAAGTAGAAAAAATTGGGTTATAAAAATATAGCATAGCAAAGCTATATGATATGACATAAGGAATGAGTTTTGTTATTTCATGTTCATGTTAATTTTAATCATAACTTGTAAAGCCTAAGTGAATTTTTAGTTTTAAGGCTTATTGAATTTTTTCTTTTTGTAAAAAACATTTGAAATGAGGGCATTAGTATACTATACTTTTTATATGGAATGATGGTTAATTTTAAACAGCACTTCAGGTATTATATAAACTTACATTTTCCAACAGACATCTAAATACCATTTCCTGTTTATGTTGTTTAGTTTATCTCAAATGTGGATAAGGATTTAACCATTGCAATATGACAGATAAGATAAAAACATAATTAGGATTAAAAATACCCTTTTAGGAAATAGCTATTAAAGTCACAAAAGGAGACACTGAGGAGGGAAACCAAAACTTATTGCTTGATAAGTGTCCTTTCATTTAGAAAAAGTAGGAATAAGGTATGTATTCAGGAGGCATGTGAAATCGTCAGCTGCTTTAGACAAAGGCTACATAGAATGCTGGTAGAACATTAAGTAATAATAGGAGTTGAACTGCTATTTCTCTCTGTATGTTGTAATAATTTTTCTAAGAAATATAAGGGTAGATTATGGGCAGTATGTCATTTCATTAAAATCATAGAAAGGACTATTTATCTTCCTCTTTGAAAAGTTCATATCATCATGTTTTCCCTTACTGTTTCAGATATTCATTTCTTCTAATTTTAAAGTAAGTTTCTCTAAGCATATTTTATATTTCATCCTCACGTTTCTGATTTGATATATTTACTTCCTAAGACTCAAGCACTGAGCCACGTAGCTAGCTTCTCAGGGTCAATACAATGAAAGAAAAAGGCCAGAGAATTTTCTGAGTCCCACCCCATCTTCAGACTAACTCAAGATATGCTCATTTTGCAGCTCTTGGAGCAGTTCCATCTCCTGTTGACTGTTACCTCTGCAATCGAGGTCTGAAGACTCTGCAAGTCCGAATGGAGAAGCATTTCAAAAATGGAATGGCAGTTGCCCAGTTTTTGGAATCAAATCCTGGGGTAGAAAAGGTTGTTTATCCTGGTATGTTAATTTGATTTCTAAACAGATATGTCTATACTGGGATTTTAACAGTTATGGTGAGCATCTTATTTATGTAACATTTATTTGTAAGTTAGGTAATTTCATATATCGTTATCTTTGTCATTTATTTTTGAGTATTGCCATGTGTCAGTCTCTGTGGTACTAATGTTCTGTAAACTCTGTGGCCAAAACAGAAGGAGAGGGGGCTGATGGGAAGGTCCCGGGATGACCCAAGCACACAACATTCATTGTGCATCAAACCTCTCTCCCATTGACAATCTGCACTTGCAGCCACTGCCCAGTGCCAACACCGCTGCCCAGCCCCACCCCAGATCATCAGGCACCAGACTCTCATAGGAGCAGGCAACTTGGATCCCTCGCCCGAGTGGTCCCCAGTAGGGTTCGCAGTCCTATGAGAATCCAGTGATGCCACTGATCTGACAGGAGGTGTAGCCCACGCGGTGGTGGGAGCTGTCAGGAGTGGTGGCAAAGCCACCTGCAGCCTCCCTGGCCTGATGTCGCCTACTTCCTGCTGCATGACCTGGGTCCCTGGGGTTGGGACCACCGTGATAGAGGTTTGTCCGGATTGAGACTTGATAATTTATGTGCCAAAATTCCCCTGAGGGTCTCTTACTTCCTTTTTGAATTCCATCAATTTTCTCAGCATCTAGAATTGCTCCTGTGGAGATAGTGAACTTACATGCTACTCTTTGAATTTATTTTACCAATCCTTTAAGCTGGGGTGGTCTTAAGGAAATAGTTTTTTTAAAAATCCTTTTGCAGTAACTAGCTTTGTAGTCTTGAGTATACAGGAGAATTTAGATTGGCCCCTGTCTGCAAGGAATTTAGATACACCAAGCAGAAACACCTATGAGATGAAATGCCCTATTTGTATTGTAGGTAAAGAGCTGTGACTGGTGTATATTTTGGATGGAGGGAGGGAGGAGAGTTTTGAGCTGTGCCCTGAAGAATGGGCAGCATTTGTTAAAAGGGTATGGAGAACGCGTTTCAGATTTATTCAGCCTGTGTTTATTAATAATAAAGTTGGCCCTGCCAACTATGGGCCAGGCTTTGCACTAGGAACTGGGACCCAATTATTATCAAATGAAATGGATTTGCTCCCATGGAGCTAGTCTGGTGGATAAGACAGATATTAAGTAAGAAATTGCAGAAGGATATAATTAACAGGGGGGGGTCTAGGTTAAAGAGACAGCATGTGCAAAGGTCCTGGGATGAAAAGGTTGCAGTGGCACTGGCAGAAAGAAAGCTGGAGAAGGTTCAAAAGATAAGTCAATAGGAAGCTGGAGAGACAAGGGCCCACACAAGTAGTCAGATGGGAGCCTGCGATAAAGCTCAATGTTAGGCTTATTTGCAGTTTCTTTAAGAGGACAGTGAAATTTTTCCCCCCAGTGACATGTTTGACTCTGAAATATGAATTTTATTCTACCTTGTGATTACAGGGTTGCCCTCTCATCCGCAGCATGAGTTGGCAAAGCGTCAGTGCACAGGTTGTCCGGGGATGGTCACATTTTATATCAAGGGCACTCTTCAACATGCTGAGACATTCCTCAAGAACCTAAAGGTAAACTTTCAAAATAGCTTCTTAAATTGTCGAGGTAAGAACTCCTTATATAGCAGTTCATTATCTCTCACTTCTACCCAATCCAGGTAACATTTTTGTCACACCCTTAAACCTCTTTATTGTGAATTTCATTGGGTTAAAAAAGACTTCCACACCAATGACACAGTGGTAGACATCTCAATATGTCTGTTTGCTTAACTCTCCACATACTACGATCAATTTGGGAGGGACAGAATGTTTTAATGCATTGGTGTCCCAATTTATCTAAAAGTAAACCCCTTTTTCAGATGAAATAGGTGAAACCTCAAAGTAGTGTGTAGTTAGTGCACTGCACAAAGGCTGTTGTGAAATCCATCCTGCCAGTGGCTTTCCAAACCCTGAGCCTTGCAGGCTGCATCTGTCTGGGCTGAGGGAAGGGGAAGCCTTTGTCTAATTGTCACCAGAGGCAGGAGGCTTTGGAAGAGAGGCCTGTGTACCTTCACATACTGGGCTTACCTTAAACTCATGCAGTTTAAATAGTGCAGGAAAATAAATAGAAACCTGCCAAATTAGTCAAAGCCCTCCTGGTGTGACTCAAATTTGATACAGTTATGAGAGTAATTTTTAAAACATTTATAAAAGGCAATGGCAGTTAATAGTAAGTAGAAAAGCTTCGTGGTTTTTTTTTCTTTTTTCCTCTGCCAGTGAGGAGTTAAATGGGTATATTTAATAAGTGATAGTATTAACAAGTAAGTTTATATAACTTGGCAGACATTTAAAGATTTTCATGTTTATATAATAACCACAGAAGTAGGTGTCAAATGTAATAATTTTGAGGTTTCGGAGCTCATATTAAGTATCACTTAAGTATAGAGTCAAATTAGGAAGATATAGGGGTTTCACTTGGATCAGGTTTTAATGTTTTTAATAAAAGTTTAAACATACTATATCTAATTGGTGAAATCATTGTTATGGACTTTATTTTCATCTTTTCTCTGAGTTTCTTGCCAGGGCCTTTTTATTAAAAACATTTATTTTTATATTTTAGTATTTTTATTTTACAAAAAGGTCTCAATTTATGTTTTCCTTTCTATAGTTATTTACTCTGGCAGAGAGCTTGGGAGGATATGAAAGTCTTGCTGAACTTCCGTAAGCATATTTTTGTTTTTCTCAATATTTTAAAATTGATTTCAGGTTTAATGATTGTTTGGAAAGGGAGTATGATAAAATCTGGGACATTTCAAGATATTTAACAATAAGAATATCATGGCATTAAGTGATTAGAATGGACTGTAACGGAGTCAAGATGCAGACCCTGATAAAATCTAATGGTGGGCTGCTTGTCAATAGGCTGTGTCCTTCCAAATGTTGATTCCTTCCTTCTTCTGCCTGAAAGAGATTCCAGCAGTAAAAATGTATTCTCGGATCTCTGACCTCTGATCCAGGGCCTATATTCTATCTACTTGGCCTTGGAGTGGAGATTAGAAACTTTGTACTGTACCCAAAATGAGATTAATAATTAATGATTATCATTTATTAATTACCTGTCCCACCAAGCATTCCTGATCTATATGTTGCCTTTGCTGCATGCTGCTATGACAATATATTGTAATTATTGCAGGAGTAAGTCACCATCATTGCCTAATAACTTTCAACTGTACTAAATGCACATGGTATATTTCTGTGCTTTCATTTTCATGAACATTTATGGAATAAATTGTCTTGGCAGCGTTGTGTTGAGGAATGTCAGGGATTAACAAAATATAGGCACATTTTCTGCTCTCTCATAGTAGTTTATAGTTAGAGGGAGAGTCAGGCAATCTCACACACTTAAAATATGTATGATGCCCCCATAGTGATTTGAAATAATTCATGTAACACAGGTATCTTTTTTGTTAGTCTTTCCAGGAGATGCCTGCTAGTAAGTCTTGATGCACAAGAGGGCACACTAAGCATATATAAAATTGGTTTATGTTTCATAGTAATGAAATGTATATTACTTTAAGACTGTCTTCTTAAAAATAGACTTCTCCCAATTATTTAGGGATTTGGTTTAAAGTTGTGTGGCCCTCCGACACTCTAGCTTGGGTGATCACCCTTTTGCCGGTGGATGAGTGGATTTAGGTCAGGGCTTGTCTGTTGTATCAGCCTTTATTCTGTGCCCCCAACTACGCTGCAACTAGTGCAGCCCTGCAATAAGGTAGGGAGAAAGAGTGGAGCCAACGTGTATTGGCTTAGTCTCCCAGCCTAACAAAACATATGACCTCTGTGACCTGAGAAAAGTTACTTATATTCTCTAAGTCTCAATATTCTCATTTGCAAAATGTGGACAAACGTACCTAGCTCTTAGGATTGTTGTGAGAACATGGGGAAAAAACTCCCAAAGCCTTGGTTCATAGTAAATACCCAATAAATATTAACTACTACTATGAATTATTATTTTTTATTTGGCATCTACTACATTTCAGGTACTTATAAGCCCTTCATGTAGGTTCCTTTACTTAATGCCTGTGAAAAACTTTTAAGATAGGTGTTATCCCCAATTTTTATCCATTTTTTAAAAAATGAATTAATGCACACCAATCAGCTAGCAGAATACTTGCCTCATGGTAAGCACACAGTAGGTGCTATCTGTTATTTTTTCAGAAAAAGAGATGGGCACCAGGAATAGGTGGTAACTTTTACAAGTGCACAGAGCCAGTATGTGGAGGGGCTAAGATTCATACTGAAGTCTCCTGGTCTCTGAAGCCTTAGTTCTTACTTCTACATGTATACTCTCTCATAAGGAATTAAGAACCTGCCAGGGCAGAACATTTTAGGGAAGATGTTTGTGTGTAGAAATTTCATTAGAATGATAAAGGGAGATATCCATTTTCTCAGACCACAAGTGAGATTTTCTTTCCATGGGTCTGAAGTAAGATAGGAGAAAGCGGCTTAGTCATTGGTTTTTCTGGTGATGTGCAGGGAAAGGAAGAGTGTTAGTTGCAATATACATATTGGGGGTAAGTAAGACTATACGCCTCTCCTCCGTTATGCCTCAGCCCACAGAGATTTCTCCCTGCACTGAAGTCTAGGAGTCTTTTTGTCCATACTTGTCTGGTGTTCTCTGTAGACCATTTTGTTTTGTGATTGTCATGGTCTCTAGCTGTTGCTTTGTTGCTCAGGGTAAAGAAAATATCTCATTCTTCTTGGTGTCCCAATTCTTCCTATAGTGCCTGACACATAGTAGGTGCTTTACCCTTACACATGTTGATAATGGTGATGAGTTGCTAGACAGTTTGGCAAATTCTTGAAGGCCTCTATGCCATGGGTTATATGCTGGGGTTCTTGATGCTAGTGGTTGCTACTAGTGCTCCTGGGTTGTCTTTCCCTGATGTGCTTCAAAAGGTCCAATTCCAGATTGATCCAATAATCCAAAGAAAATAAATTCTGGCAGGCTTGTGTTCCCAGAGGCCTTTTATAAGTAGCTGTCCAGCAAGTTGGTCATAGGGTATATCAATTGTCGTCAAAACCTCATTCAGGGAGGTATTGAAATCTACACACTGGAGGCTATGCCTGTCCCTCCTGCATGGGAGTGCTTGGCAGGGATCTTCAATGTCTAGAGCTAGTCTACCTTACCAATGATATAAACGGGATTTTTAAAAATCTTGGTTTTCACTTAAAATCCTGATTAGAAGAGATAAATTTCATGATTTCCCATTGTTTTGCCTGTTAAAAATTATACGGGTATGAAAAATTTGATATTTGTGAATTATGCCTCCACTGACACAACATAGTGATCACATATTTGCTCATGTCTCCTTCCAGGGCTATCATGACCCACGCATCAGTGCCTAAGAATGATAGAGATGTCCTTGGAATTAGTGACACACTGATTCGACTGTCTGTGGGCTTAGAGGATGAAAAAGATCTACTGGAAGATCTAGATCAAGCATTGAAGGCAGCAGTAAGTGTGATTATTTGTGTGTGTGTGTTTCATCTTGGGAGTGGGGATCAGTGTATTTATAAAGAGTGGTGTCACTGTGAACTCTAAAGATTTTCTCTTCCTTCAATGGACAGGGTATGTAAATATACGGGGAACTCAGTTGAAGTAAAGATTTAAAGGATGGTAGTGTTCAGAAAGGATTTCTTGAGGAGCTAAGGTTTTTGCCTACAGCTTTAATAACATATTTTTCCTGTTCCTTGTTATTACAGCACCCTCTGAATGGAAGTTGCAACTAGTATTCCAGAACTGTTATTACAAGCTGCTTCCTGAGAAGATAAAATCTGAATAATTTAATGGATGATTAATGAATTTTCACAGAATTTTCAAGTGAAAATGTTAAGGCACCTCATTACTTTTCAGAACTGTAACTTTCCAGGGATCATTCCTGTTAGAAACAGTTTTCTGTATCTCTTATAATTGACAGGTCAATTCTGTTAATATGTTTTTGTTGATTTTACTATATATTTGCCTCTGAAGGAGGTGAAACTTGTGCTGCTTTTTGGGATCATGTTTTTTTTTTCATAGTCTAAGACTTATTTTGATCCTGTTTACAATATAATGGTAATTCATTTTTGATGTTTCATGAAGAATTTAAATTATTAAATGAACATTCTTTAATCAAGTGTGATTTTTGCATATTGTTGAAAAGAGCATTGAAGGCAATGGTTTACCCTTAATTATCATAAGCCAAAAATCAAATACTTGAAAAATCTGTGGAATTCTACTGATTTAAGTTTGTACTTAATATATTTTTAAAAATAAATCTAATTATCAATTGTATCCCATTGTGACATTCCTATATTATGTGGCATTATCCTGTATTCCTGGGTCCTTTTAATTCCAAACACTGCTCTTAGAAGTTTCAACCTCTTATGTTAAATTTTATAAGTTCTGTTAAATAACTGTCATTCCCAAATTTTAGTGTTTGTGGATTGGTTATGAATGCTATTGTTGTCTCCCCCTGCTTGGAGGCTGTTTGCATGGAGAAGCTAGACACAGTTTAACAGTAAGAAACGCTATGTCATTGGCTGGTGGTGCATGTTTGGCTTTCTCTGGTTGGTCCTAAGGTGGAAGCAGGACAAAATCAGGGAAGGTGTCAGTCATTAATAGTTCCTGGCCATTTGGGCCAATTGTTGCACAAGTTATTGTTTAGCTTCCTGGATTGTCACTAGAGATAGCAGTCTGAATTCTTGCCATTCTGATTTATAGCAGGCTGACCTCCTGGGTTGTTTATTGTCAATAAGGATGTTGATTTTCTGGGTTGGTTTCTGCAGGTTGTAGGTCAAAGTTTTATTTTTACATATGGTTTGGCCATTGTTCGTTTGTATATTCAGTCTCTCAGGGCTTCTGGAGAGCAGTAAGTAATTACCATTGTTTTAGTCAAGG
The DNA here is from genome assembly GCF_041146395.1 of Eulemur rufifrons. Taxonomy (NCBI): domain Eukaryota; kingdom Metazoa; phylum Chordata; class Mammalia; order Primates; family Lemuridae; genus Eulemur; species Eulemur rufifrons. The sequence continues at coordinate 54,025,823 of NC_090990.1, forward strand.
TTCTCCAGAATAACAGAACCAATAAGTTCTGTGTGTATATGAGTGTTTGTAGAGAGAGAGAGAGACAGAGAAAGAGGTATTTTAAGAATGGCTCATGCGATTGTGAAGGCTAGCTAGTCTAAAATCTGTGGAGCGGCCTGTTAGACTGTAGATTTACCTAAGAGCTATTGTAGTCTTGAGTCTGAAATCTGCAGGGTAGACCAGCAAGCTAAAAATACAGGCGTGGATTTGTTAGGGACAGGTGCAGGTTGGCAGTGCTAACCACAGGAAAAGAGGACAGGTGCACAAATGAGGAGACCAGTGAACATTTGGAACCAAACCCACAACTGCAGGAATTTGAGGTTAGGGACTTTTCCTAGCCATGAGCATGCACAGAAACTAGGAGCTCATGTCCAAAAGTAACCTTTTTTTCATTAACATACATTAGCATAGTAAAAATCACACCCACTAGTGCCGTAACAGTTTACAAATGTCATGGCAACCCCTGTAAGTTACCCTATAGGGATAAAACTGGGGAGGGCCCTTAGCTCTAAGAACTCTCCACCTTTTTCCTAGGAAAATAATATTCCACCCACCATTTAGCAAATCATAAGGCGTAGACCTAAAAGTAGTAGTGTGGTAGACCCCAGTATCTTCTCCACTTGAGGAGGTAGACCCATTTCCCATCAGGAAATGCCCTTTCACTTTCTATTCTATGCTGAAAAGCCTGCAATAAAGCTGCTTGTGTGGAAGCACCAAGTAAGTGTCTGTCATCTCTTACGTCAGCCCTGCTTGTGATTTTTCCAAGCAAGGAGCCAGAGAACCGGTGCAACACCCTTCAAAAAATCAACCCTGACAGATTCTGTGTTGCAATTTTGAGACAGAATTGCTTTTCCCTAGGGAAACCTCAGTCTTTGCTCTTAAGGCCTTCAACTGATTGGATGAGACCCACTCGCTTTATAGAGGTTTAACCTCCTTTGCTGAGTCTATTTATTTAAATATCAATTAAATCTAAAAAATACCTTTATAGCAACATCTAAACTGGTGTTTAACCAAACTGTGCACCACAGTTAACACAAAATTAACCATCACAACCATGTTCTAGGCAATGTGCTTCACTGCCTGAGAAAGTACCATTATGTTTATTAGGGTTTATGAGATTTATCTGCAACCACATCTGCCTCTGTTAACATGGTTCATACTGACGACTTGCTGTTAGAACACTTTGCCCTGCCCCCTTCATAAAGTCTATCTGGCTTTGTAGAGGGAAACAGAGCTGGACAGCCACAGTCTGGTCAGCTTAGATGAAGTCAGGCTTTCAGGACGCTATTTTCACGGAGTTGGGTCTTAGAGAACTGTATGCAAAATTCGGTTCTACCATTGTGTTCACTATATTCACTTCGAGATTCTAAGAGTGAGATTAATACCTTACACCAAAGCCAGTGGGCACCATCTTAAGTAGGCACACAGCAGCATGTTTGTATTTTATTCAGCTAAATGCCATTTAAGAGAAAACATTATTATAAAGACTGTAAAGTGTTAACATTTGTTTGTGACTCAGTTTGTTCAAGTAAACTGATCTCTGGCTCTTTCAATTTACATCATAAAAGAAGGGGAACTCTTTTAGTGTCTTTGTAGTGCATTTTCTTCTAGTTTTTCAGTGAATTCTATTATAGGTAAGATGTATAAGATGGTGCATTATTGGAATTTTTTGCCAAAAAATACCAGCTCTGAGATGTGGCAGGCAAATAGGAAAGTAACAATAAAATCTGAAATATCTCTTAAAAATGAAGACATCCGTTTTAACAACAGAGCAGCCTTAAATGACCTGATTCCAGAGAGGAGCCAGGAAACAGCTGGGAACTACAAATTTATTTTGTACAAAGATGGAAATCTTAATAGTGTTTTTGTAAAGTGAGAGTGATATGATCACTTAATTACTCAGGTGGACCTTAAGAAAATTTCAAGAAACAAAAAAAAATAAAGCTTTGGTCAATGTGCCCACCATGTCCTTGGAGAGAGGCTGAAGCTGCTGAGGTCTGGCCCCAGGTACCATTGTGAAGATGTGGGCTTCCTTAGTCTGAGCCACTGTCTGGGCTGTGAGCAAGAGGAAGCTGCAGCCTACCTGGGCCGCCCTTACCCTGACACCTTCAGTAGTAAACAAGATAAAACAGCTTAAAGATAAGTCTGAGCAGGCAGGTGTGAAAGTTGGTGTCTGTTACCAGAGGCTGTAATGGCCTTTCTTACACTATAGCATATACAAAAACAAAAGGAGATTCTAATGAAGAAGTTGTTCAGGATGGAGTAAGAGTGTTCATTGACAAGAAAGCACAGCTAACATTTTTAGGAACAGAAACGGACTATGTTGAAGACAAATTATCCAGTGAGTTTGTGTTCAATAACCCAAACATTAAAGGGAACTTGTGGCTGTGGGGAAAGGTTTACTATCTGAAACCTCAGGACTCCTCTGGCTATGAGCTCCAGGAAGAGTTGGGGCTTACTGAAGAAATCATGTGACTGTCACCTGCTTAATGTTGGGTTGCCTTGTAAGGCAAATAAAGTGATGCATTTTGAAAAAAAAAATAAAGCTTGTAATGCACTTTAGAAAAACACAAAAGGGAACAAAATACTTCATAACAAATTGTTCACGGAGGCCAATATCAAAATAAATACAAGAGTTGGTAAACGTGATTGAAATAAATAGCATCAAGGAGTAACAAAAGTGTTATTCAAAATAAAAAAATTTCTCTTAGGAATTATCCAAAGACAAGTAATAGAAAAAAAAAGAATTTCCATTTCTATAACTAAAGAAATCCTGATTTTATTTACTTGAAAATAGAATACACACATACTTATAAAAAAATAAGTGCAATAAAACATGAAATTGCTTTTGGGATAGATATTGAGGTTTGTTCAAAGAAACAATTGCTGTATTTCTTTTTTTAAAAAATAAATCCATTTAATTCAATGTTGACTATTCCTCACAAAATAAATTTGAATTCCTTCTAGTGAGAACTGTCAGAAATTGCAAACCTTCCTTGTCTTTTGAATAGTGTGCCTTTAATAGAACACATACAGCATAGCCCTGGGGACTGGAGACTTCTGACTTCATTACTATTTTTATAATATTTTATATCTCAGTTACTTCAATTTGAAAAAATTTCAGGCCTGATTTTTTTTTTCATTTATTAGCTCAGTTGCTCTCCCGTGTACCTGTTGAATTAATTAGAAGGGATAAGTATAATCCACCTTCTACAGAGAAGGAAAGGAGAGTTCAGATTGGTTTTATGACCATTCCACATCATTCAGCTAGCCAGAATAAGTGACAGCGCCAGGGCCAGAAGCCTGTCTTCAGACCTCCTATTTCTTTATTCTAGTGCACCGTTCTTAGTCCAGACTAGAGAATTCTCAAACACATTAGCAAGCCACCCTTTTGAAATTGGAAGAGTTCTTATTCTGTGATCAAAGCATCATAATGCAAACCCTAGGCTCTAGTTGGGAAAGAGAATAGGGTGGTGTCTTTGTAATACAAGATGGACATATATTTTAGTCATATAACTTATTTTATTTTGAATGAAAGAGCTGAGCAAAGTCTAGCCTTGTCATGCTCCTCAGGGGCTGGTCTCTCAAATAAATGTGCTGCAGAGTGGAGGACAAGGGGGCTGGTCTTTTATACCCTGTATTATTCCATCATTCATTATGGACTGGAGATGGGGAGGGACAGGGAAGTTGAGCAGGGAAGCATAGGTGACTTCCCTGACGAAGTGGTTCTTGTCAGCTGAGGACAATTCTCTGGTGGAGGGTGGATGTGTGCCCTAGCTTGGTAAAGGGGACCTGATTAGTGTACTATAGCATCCACTACAGGTGGTAAGTCATGCCTCGTCCATTTTATCTAACAACCTCCAAGCTTAGCCTAAAAAAAGTAATTGTGAGGCTATAATGTAGTTATTGATCTATAATGAAATTGCTCACATCTTGCTCCCTCCATTTTTTCCTTTGGTAATAACGTTTTTCCCTTTTTGCAGAAATTAATTTTTTTTTCTAGAGAATGTAGGGATTGAAAGGGAAAAAGGAGGTCTTTATATAGGCTTCCATTACAGAAAAAGAGAAGTGAGACTTTCTGAGTTTAAAACCCAGCTAAGGTGTTTACCAGCTAGTTGACCTTGATTTGAGCATCTTTAAACTATCTAAGCTTCGATATTCTTCATAGGAAAGAAGGGGGTAATAACATTTACTGATACAATGCATGTAAAGCATATATATGCATTAGATGCTCAGTAATTGTTAGCTGTCCCTATGGCTTAGTGTATGCTTTTGAGTTTTCTCTAAATTATATGGACAGTATTTTGAATATTGGAATCATGGCAAATAAAACTGTCCATCCAACTCTTGCTGTGGTTTAGATTTAAAATATTCTGTTGTTGTTACTAAGTAACAGACTGATTATCCTGGGTTGGGGGTGGTGTTTCTCATTTTGGCCCAGCTTACAAGCTGCTTTTACCAACTGGTGTGAAGATTTGTTGGCTCTTTTAAAAAATTGAATATTGAAGAAAGAAATGCCAGAGGACCTGGCTGGCCCATATATGTAGCTGATACAAATGATAATAGAGTATTTTGAATATATAAAACAAACTTAAAGTTTAATCTTCACTAAATAGCAATAATGATAATTGTAATATTATGGAAAGGTTTGAAAGTTTTCTTGTCATAAAGGGGTCAAGAAAGCCCTCAAGAAAAAGAAGACTTCCCTTATTGAAAGTCTGCTGCATTTTCTTAATACTTAGGAAATTCTTTCCTATGATGAATACAGTGGGGGTCCACACACATATGTATATTCTTTTGGAAACAGAAATTCTGGTGACTCAATTATACTCAAATAACAACTTAAATATAGGCTTCATTACATCTTCAATAATTCTGAGTGGTATACTCTTGCATTCTGAGAATAAAAATTGAAAAAACTCTGGTGTTTTGTCAGTTATTCATGCTTTAGTAACAACACAGCTAAAAACTAGTAAATGTCATTCTATTTGCTATGCAAAGCCTCTTGAAGTAGGTGATAACTTACAACTTGATGGTTATTTGATGGGAAGGGGGTGTGAGTGGAAAAAGATGCTTTGCTTTTTTTATAGGTTTTCTGAGTAGTCTTTGATACTCTTTGCATTAACATCTACTCAAAATATCCTAATGGGAAGGTGCTAAAACTTTTTTCTAGCAATTTAATCTGGTTGAAATAATGATATGTTAATATGGGTTCAATATGAATGCTAGATGTCCTTTTCTTCAAATTGGATTCAGTTCAGGAGAGGGTCATCTCCTTTAGAAGGCTTTGAGTTCCTGGGCTGTATATTATGATTCAGTTGGTCCACAAAGAATAAAGTAAAATAATAAATGTATTTAAAATTTTTATTAAAAAATCTTTAAAAAAAAGGGGTCAAGAAAGGAAATTCACTGTTATAAATTTTTCATGTTGGATGAATTTTTAAGCATAGACATTTTAAAAGTATTGAATTGCAGGTATCTTCTTGTGTTTTTGATTCTCAAAATCAAATAGCCTTTGTAAAAGGCAAAATAACCAAAATTGCAAAGTGTAATATTATTAAGCAAGTAGAGTGGCCATCTCTTTTTCTTGACTGTCTAGCATCGATTTGACCTTCTTTGGACAACATATACCCGTGGACCTGTGGAAACCTCCCCCTAATCCCCATTATCAGCCACTGGTTTGGTGGGAAACTCTAGCAGTGGGATTAACGAAAACTAATCCACATATCTAGTCTGGCCACAGTGACGATTCTGGGTGAACACTTGATCTAAGCTAGACCACTTAGAGTGAATCTTAGAACTTTTATGGGAATTACCAGAAAAGCTGTATTCTCATTGCCTTGTGACCTGAGCCTGGAAATACCTGGAGCTGCTGTGGCCATCTCACCACTAGGAGAGCAACATCTATCTGAGTATGAAATCCCATGGAGAAGCCATCTCTGAGAGTTGGACAGAAACCAGGCCTTGGTGATATCTGTGAGATGTGAATCCATTTATCTCAAAAGTTAGACCTATGCCAGCCCATGTCAGTCACATGAGCCAATACTTTTCTTCTCCCACTCTTCCTCGTCTTCCTTCTTTTGCTTTTTTGTAAGCCAGTTTTTCTTTTGTTGTCTTTGTTGCTTCTGCTCTTAGTAACTATTAATAAAAGAGTCTCATCTGATACTGAAATGAAGAGAACATTTAATGGGTAATGAGAATCTTAACTGTCTTCAGATTTTCATTTTTACAGTTGTAAACAATAATATCACCCTATGTACAGATTTGATATTTCATTAGTCGGGATTCTTCAGAGACACAGAAGCAATAGGATAGATGTGTGTGCGTGTATATGTGCATGTGTATGTGCGTGTATAGAACAGGCTTATGTAATTATGGAGGCTGGCAAGTCCAAAATCTGCAAGGGGTGGGGGCAGGCCAGAAACCTAGAGAATTGCTGATGTTGTAGTTCAAGTGGAAAGCCATTTGTTGAGAATTACTTCTTGCCCAGGGGAGTCAGTCTAGTTTGTATGCTTCAAAAACCCATACTCCTTTTTCTCCCTTATTTTTTGTGTACTTTTTTTTTTCAGACTTCAGTGAGCATGAGGGGAAAAAAAAACAACCCATGCTCTTAACAAACAAGCCATAGCAGGGGCGATAACATGATCACGAAGGTGGTTTTCCCAGGGATGAGGCTTATCCATTGCCTTCTGGCTGTGCTGACCCCTGAGATTTCCCCAAATGTGGGGCACTGCGTTTGCATTTTCCCCTGATAAAATGGTCTGAAACAAACAAAAAAAAAAAAAAAACAAAAAAAAACAAGCCATATTGCCACTTCAAGTCTGCCAATCTGTTTGCCACGCTTTGGTTACTTTTAGCAGAATACTCTAGCATTGTGGGGGAAAGGTGATAAGTAGATATATTTTTCCATTCACTGTTTATTGAGCTATAACTGCTGTTTTTTTTTTATTCAATGTTTATTAATCTAAAACTGCTGGGAATGTGTTAAGCTCAAGATACCACGTTGAGTAAGACAAAGTCCTTGCCCTCAAAAAATTTAGTATGGAGTTCAGAGAAATAGACAGTGTGCTAAAGCATGCACGGGATGCTATGAGATCACATGGTAGGGACACCTGGTCCTGGAGGGACAGGGAAAATTTCCTGGAGGAAAAGGAATCCAAGTTGAATCCTGAGGGCAGAGTAGGTGTTAGGCAGATGAATAGGGTTGGAAGAACATTCCACAACATAGCTAGGACTCAGTTTTCTCCTAGTAAAATGAGGGATATAACTAAAAAAAAAAAAAAAAATCTCTAAAATATCTTTTGTATTAATTTTCTTTGCTGACATAACTAATTACCACAAAAGTAACTTGAAAAACATAAATTTATTATCTTACAGTTCTGTAGGTTAAAAGTCTCACGTGCATCTCACAGCACTAAAATCAGAAAGGCTGTGTTCCTCTCTGGAAGCTCTAGGGGAGAATTCAGTTTCCTGCAATCCTAGGACTGAGATCTCCATTTTCTTGGGGCTGTCATCTGCAGGCTGTTCCCGGCTTCTAGAGGCCACCACATTCTATGGCTTCTAGTCCCCTTTCTTTGTCTTCAAAGCAGCAACAATGGGTTGCATCCTCTCATGCTTTGAATCTTTCCTTCTTTGGCTCATCTCTCTGACCCAGCTGGGAAGATTCTCTACTTTTAAGGACTTGTGTGGTTAGATTTAGCCTGCTTACATAATCCAAGATGATCTTTATCTCAAGGTCCTTAATCTTAATTATGTCTGCAAATTTCCTTCGGCATGTAAGGTCACATATCAATGGGTTCTGAAGATTAGGGTGTGGAAATCTTGGTGGGGGGGAATATTCTGCTTTACCACACCTTCCAATTTTAACGTTTTCTTATTTTATGGGAACTAATGTTGAGGAAAAGTAAGGCAATGGAAATTTGGAGAGACAGTACTTTGGTTTCCCGTGCTTAGAAACAATTGTTAAATTAGCCCATACCTATAGATAAAAGTTCTTCCCTAAGCAGAAGGGAGAGGTCATAATCTGGAGTAGCCCTTGATGCTGCTATATGCCTGAAAGTCTTTCTTTTTGTAGGAGTATTCTAGGAGTCTATAAGCAGCTGGGAGAAGGTGAAGATGGGGGTTCTGGCTAAGGAGAGGTGGGCTCAGTGCTAAATCTTCAGGTTCTTCTGGAAAGGTTTACAACCTGTTGTGCACTCGCTGGTCTGACTTCTTGTCTCCAAGTTGCAGAAACAAGATGACTATGTTTTAGATTGCTTATCCCTCAGCAAAGTTGGGGTAATGGTTTACAACACTGCTTCCCTGCTAACCCCTGGTCATATCTGAGGTTGACTGAGTCTTCAAATATGCCTGAGACCTTGGTGGATTCTTCCTTACTCTTCAGATCCATAACAACCAGAACCCTCCCTCTATATTGAGGTGGATCTCACCTCTTGGTAGGAAGGAACTGTGCTGTTTAGACCATCACTTCCATTTTGATGAGGGATAATCACTCTGAAATAATCAGCTGGATTCTCTAACCTGAACCCTAGAGGCCAGATTTCCTAAATTCAAGGAAAAAAAGTGGTACATTTGGAGTGGAAAAATCAGAATCTTTCGATCTGGAAATCCCTCCATGCTCTATTCACCAAGCTGCTGGAAAATGTGTTGTTTGAAATATGGAAGGGAAAAGTGGATCCAAACACCATTTTAATATAATTATTATGAAATTTAATGATTTAAACTTGCAAGACCACATATTTTATAATACTGTGAAGTATACCTGATAGTATACCTCACATACTATGTTTATCTCTAAAATACATAATTTTTTTCAAATACAAAGTATAAGTATGGATTTTGGGCCCATACTGCCAGAGTCTGAATCCTGGTTTTACTTCTCATGGAACTTTAAGCTAATTACTTAACCTTCTCTGTTTCCTCATCTCTAAAATAAGGATAATAATGTGGCACCTACTTTCATGGATTATTTTGAACAATAACTGATATAATATTCGTAAAGTGCTTGGCACAATGTCTGACATTTGAATTATGCTACATTAACTCCATCCATGGAGAAAAATAATATTATGAAAAAATGACCACTAAGTATGCATCCTCTACAAACTTAAAATGAATAGGAAATTCATTCTTCATTACCTACAAAGTTACTACTTAAATTGATATTTAAGCTGACAAAATATAGATTATGTCTATCTTTATCATGTCTGCTTTCAAATGATGCCCTGATTACTTTCAGATAGAACTCACAGCTCTCAACTGTTATTTGTTTGTACCCAGAAAAACCTTCATCCAACATATTTCAGAGCTTTTGTGTCATGACTCTGCTGGCCCTCTCTCACTTCCAGTTCCTTTGACAGTTTCTTGCTTGATATTTCTCAACCAATTGTCTTCTAAGGTCCAGAGAAATACAGATTTCTTACTTGATAAACTTTGATTTGTTCACCAACATCATCCATAATAAAATGCTATGATAAATTCTAATACTATATTCATAGGAAAAAGCTGAGGGGGTAAATTTTGTATGAAAGGCAGTAGGCAAAACAGAAGAGATTTATAAGATGTAAAACAATGATTTTATGAGTTAGTGGGTTTTGGCATCTACGCTGATTTTTACTGAATGTTTTTGTTGTTGCAGTTGAGTTTCTTCCCTCAAAGCACAATCTCTTCTCTCGTCCATCAGACTCTCAGTGAAGAGATCAGCCGGTGTTTATGACAGGAAGGTCTGCTGCTGCTCTAAGAAAAGTCACATTGAGCTTTCATATCATTTCCTTTTGCTGAAGAATCAAAATTGATGTGGAAGAAAATCTGTGACAGTTTGCTAAGAAGATAAATTATTATTGCAACTGGCAAAGGAAGTGGTACATGAAGGGAGGTAGATTAAGGCTCTAAAGTGATCAAAAACTTATATTTCTTGTGCTTTCTTTATACTGAAAGAAATTCATTAAACATTTTTGAAAGATATAGAGAAAAACCCCACCTACCCACCATGTCTTCTCTATTTCTGTAATCAAGATCACAGCTATTTCCTTTGAACATGCCTTATGACTTTGTCTCTTTTTACTTTTGTATCTCAAGGTCTATTTGTGGTGAGTGATGGTGGGGAGACAAAAAAGACCATGTGTCCTGAGGGTTTCATCCAAAAAGAGTTTTAAATTGAGACTTCTTAATATCTTTAAATGAAATAGAGACACATAAACAGATGCCTCATTTTTGTAAACTTATATTTTTGCATGTTTGCTTTTTTAATACATTGGGAGCCTCAAAATTGAAATATCTTTTGACCTGTGAGAAGCACTGCTTTTCTCTGGATCAGAATTTCTCCCTACAAAAACAAAAAACAAAACAAAACAAAAAACAAAAACAAAAACAAAAAAACAAAAAAACCCCAAAAGCAAAACAAAACAAAAAACCACCAAAAAAGATTTTTTAAAAAGGTAAAAGAAAAATAAACCAACAAATAAACGAAAAGAGAATTTCCCTTCCTTGTTTTTATTACCATGTCCCAAAATATAAACCAGCCTTTACAAGCTGGCTCAAATGTTTTCTCCATGAAGCCATCCCTGATCTTTTCAGCTGGAAATAATTTACCTCTTCTGTGACCCCATATTACTGACATACACATCTTAATATCTTTATACTAGGCTGTAGGCTTCATGTGAGCAAGGACTCGTGTCTTATTTTTCTGTTATATATTAGTATTTGATGTCTCTTAGAAATTCCTAAAAGATAAATTGTTTTTGAATGGAGGCCTGTGATAGCTCTATTTCTTGAGAGGCATTTTTAATTAAATTTTATTATTCTTTGCTTCTCTGTCTCTGTCTCTCTCAGTTTCTCTCCTTTCTTTCATGGCTAGCTGGGACCGAAATAGGGTGGAATGGTTTACATGCTCTGAAGTCAACATTTCTGAGCTCATAGTGTTTTTCAGAAAACAACATGGGATTTGTTATATGTAAATCAGTCTTTGCAGAATTGGACTAGGTGTTGTATATATTTGCAAAGATTTTCATTATTGTAGCCTCTTTAATATCAGTCTAATTTAGTGTGAAAGCTCAAGAGGTCTCTGCTTAACTAGAAAATAATTCCTCTGGACATATTCTGGGCTATTTGCAGTGTGATTAGTGACATCCTCTTTCAGGGGCAGAAAAAACATTCCCTGGAGCTCTCAAAGGTCATTAAACAGATGTCCAATTACTGCCTGGATAATGTTTGGCAACATCTCTACCAGATGGCTTCGCTCTGGTTATCTTCCAATTTTTATCTCTCTACCGCTACTCATCTTTAAAGGGTTCTGTCTGCAGTAAACAACAATTATGCCTCTAGGATATCTTTGAAGCACAGAACATATTGGTCCTGAGTTGGTTTCTTCAAAACTGTAGTTTTAGCACACAAGCCAGCTCTTAGTTGTATAGGTGATGTTTTCTCAGGTTTTCCTGGGACCACGAAGGTGATCTTGTGTACTGAGTAAATTTTTTACCTGCAGAGAGGACAGCAATTTCTCTTTGGACAAGCAAGTTAATTTGTCCTGCAGAAACCTAGAAGAGCTCAGGAATATGAGAATCCATAATGTAGGTGTAAAGTGGAATACAAAGGATACCCAAATTAAGGACTTATTTAACAGTTTGTAAAAGAAATCGTTAGGTTGCTCTGGTCTCCTCCCCAATGGTAGCTAACTAGGTTACTACCCCTCTTCACTCCTACAGAGTCCTGGAGATTTAGTCTCGGGAGAAACTAAAACCAAGGTATTTACAAAAACAGGCAATGGGCTGGATTTAGCGCTGGAGACATAGTTTGCCTAACCTAAAACCAATGGCTAAGGAGCACGAGACGTTATGAGGAAAACCTTCAGCATGAGACACCAAAAAAAAAAATAAAATAAAATAAAAGAAAGAAAGAAAGAAAGAAAGAAAAGAAAAACGAAAAAGACTACACACACACACACACACACACACACACAAACACAAAATCCCCAAAACAAAAAAACCAAACCAGAAAAAAAGGAAATCACTGGAAAAAACAGATGATGCAGAGAGCAGAAGCAAGCTTTAATGAAATTAAAGTCATTATTTTTAATCAAGAACAGGATACTACAAAAAAGGAACAATCAGAATATGAAAGAACTCCAAGAACTTAAAACTATGATGGCTGAATTAAAATAAGCTTAAAAGAAGAATTGGCAGATAAAGTGTAAGAAAATTCCTAGAAAAATAATAAAAAAACAGATAGATAATAGGAGGGAAAAGATAAGAAAATAAGAGGATTAATCTTGGAGGTTGAACATTCTGCTAATGTTAGTTCTAGTAGGAGAGAACAGAGTAAATAGAAGGGAAGAAACTGTCAACCAATTAATACTGGAAAACTTCTGAGAATTGAAACACTTGATTGAAAACACAGGTTGAAAATTCCCAGCACAAAAAATAATAACAAACTTTTTCCAAGGATAATCATCATGTCATTTCAATACCAGAAAAAATATTCCAAAATTTTCCAGAGAGAAAAATGTTTACTTACAAAGGATAGCATCTGAAAATAGAATAGCGTCAGACTACTCAACAGGAATTTTGAGAGCTAAAAGATATCATTTCATATATAACAGATCATCAATCATTACATTAGAACAAAGCCACTGTCAGACATGTAAAGTCCCCAAAATTTACATACCTATCCTTAAGAAGATATTAAGAAATGTGCTTCAACAAAATAAGGGAAAAAGGGACGAAAAACAAGAGTTTGGATTTAGGAAACAGCAAGTCTAAAACGAAAGAGGCGAAGGGAATTTTCAAGATGTCAACAAAGGGAACTCCCAGGTTGATGGCTGGACTAAGGAGCAGTGAGTCCAGGTTGGAGCAGAAGGTCAAGGTACAGCAGGAGGGCTGCCTCTGGCATAACATATGAAACTGAGAAGTTACCAGGCAGGTTTGATTGAATTGAATATTGTATAGCAAGGTATTTCATAGGGGTGCTGGAAGGTGTGGGAACTGAAGCAAATTGTTAGGGACAGGTGCAGGTGGGCAGTGCTAACCACAGGGAAAGAGGAGGGAGGTAAAAATAAGGAGTCCAGTGAGCATTTAGAACCAAACCCTCCATAGTGGGAACTTGAGGTTAGGGACTTTTCCTGGCCAGGAGCATGCTCAGAAACTAGGAGCTCATGTCTAATGGTGACCTTTTCCCTGTTACCATATATTAGTGTAGTAAAAATCACACCCACCAGCACCATGACAGTTTACAAATGTCACGGCAACCCCTAAAAGTTACCCTATAAGGATAAAATTGAGGAGGGCCCTTAGCTCTAAGAACTCTCCACACGTTTGCCTGAGAAATAATGAATATTTCACCCACCATTTAGCATAGCATAAGGTGTAGACATAAAAGCAGAAGTGTGGTAAGATCCCAGCCCACTCGTGGAGATAGACCCATTTACCCTTAGGAAATGTACTTTCGCTGTCTATTCTATGTTGACAAGACTGCAATAAAAGCTGCTGGTGTGGAAGTACTAAATGTCTGTCCTCTCTCTGTCACACAGGCCTTGATTGCGATTTTCCAAGCAAGGAGCCAAAGAATCGAGGCAACACCCCTCAAAAAAATCAACCCTGACAAAATGAAAAAAATGAAAAAAAATATGTACAAGACAGTAAATGTTACTCCACTTGACTCAGCAGAGATGAATATTTTTGTAATTCTAAGAATGAAACCTCTATATTTGGGTTTAAATGAGAGAGAGAGAGGGAGAGGGAGAAAGAAGAGGGACAGAGAAAGAAAGAAAGGAGGTATAGAGGAAGGGAGAGAGAATTATATCGGGAAGAATAGAAGAAGGTGAAGAGAGTAGAGGGTGAGTGAAATCATCTAGCATATTGGAAAGTTGATAAATAACTAAAATCTGATGAGTTGAGAGATAGTGATGTATACATACTAGTTAGAATTTTGAAGGTAAATATTAAAGAAATGTTAAAACTGCAAAAAGGACAAGAAAGGTGGCAGGCAAGGAGAATGTGGAACTACCATTTTGTCATTGTTGTAAGCCTTTTAGCACTGCATAAACCTAAAGACAGTTTTGTGAACAGTACTTTGATTAAAAATTAGAATTCACTAAAACAATCTATTGGGAAAAAGTTCTGTGTGTGTAATCTTTTGTTTTGATTCTTGCTGGTTTCAAATCAGTTCCACCTAAAAGAGATGGTGGTAGAACTTTAACAATTATTCCTAGAATTTAAATATAAAGATACATTGGATAATTAAAAGTAAAAATTAAAAATCCTAGGAAAGGCAATTCATAGGGGCCAAGAGCCACCACACCCTTTTCATACCATTTAATAGGATGCACTAAAATAATCAAAATCCTTATATTAAAGATGGCATATTACAACTAGAAGGGAACCTAGAAGTTCTTTCATACAAAATGCAAATTATATTTGTTTTATAGCCAGAAATTGATTATATGAAGAACCAAGTGGTTTGTTATAAAAAAAAAATAGTCCCCTTGTAGGACTGAGTTAAGGTTGCACAGGTCACAATTTTATCAGTTAGTTTTGTTAAAGTCAAATAAAAATAGACAAATCTTGAAACAAAAGAGATGGGAGCAAAAGAGTATGCAATTAGTAGTTAGGCTGAGACAACAGGTGCAAATTGGAACATAAGGTCAGTTTATTAATATATATTTGTGAAATGTAATTAATTTCTCTGGAGGTCTCCTACCCATGATTCTTAACTTTTATTTGGGAAAACAGAATTGCAATTCGGGGCATACCCACAGACTGAGGTGGTTTTTAGCATTAATGTGTGCAAAGAACAAAGAGAAGGTTGGGTGTTTTATTAGGAAGAGAAACATTACTGTTGTTTTGCAAGAAAGTTCACTGGCACTGAAGTTTTGGGGAACTGGCAAGCTCTGATTGTTGAGCGATGGCAGTAGGTAAGACTAGTCTTAGAGTCATGGCAGGTCATTTCAGCAGCTGCTAGGTAAAAGTGGTCTTAGGGTTACAGCAGGCCATTTCAGCAGCTAGGCTAGTGGGATAATTCTTGAAGCAGGTGCTATGTGCTCTGACTGCTTTCTCTCTCTGGTCCCCTGATGCTGATTTAGTTGGGTATAACAAGAATAACTCAATCTTTGTAAACAATTTTCAGTTTATTCTATTTTTTTATAGCATTAGGATTAACTTGTCATAATATACAGTTGCTCTTATTAAAGGATCCTATTTTGGTGATCTGAAAATTAGGGCTTTCTTTTAATTTCAAGTTGTACTTGAACTCTTTGATCACTATGAGTAGCATGCCAACACCAAGGATGTAGTCCTTTGGAAAGCCTTTACTTGAAAATACTTCCCTTTCTTCCTTGTGGGCTGAATCAGGAAGTTGTTTCCAGTGCTGGAAGCAAAGTGTTGTCCAGTATTCACATCCAGCCGGATGGAGGTCTCAAGGGAAGTATATGATCTATGAAAAGACTGTGTGTGCTACTCTGCAAATTGGAGATAATTACTCTTAACAGAGAAGTGCTTTGAAGTTGCTGTGTGAAGTCAATGCAAAGCGTTATGAAGCACCCACATGAAAGGATTCTTTTCTTTATTACATCTTTGCTCACAGAGGGGATGATTGCATCGAATCATTCATCTTCTTTCCCTGCGGAAACAGATCGTGGAGTTGTGTGCCATGCTCAGCATGCGTCTCCTTCCTGGGCCACCAGATTTCACAGAATGTTAAATAAAGTCTGCTTTTATCAGCACATAACTGCTCTTCTGTGGTTTCATTCACAAGTAAGATCTGTTAAAATGAATTACTTTTTAGAAAACTAGCATTGTTTAAAACCCTGAAAGCACTGGAAGCAAATTGAGCTTAGCACGCTGCCAAGCAGCAGGTGACTGCTGACAAGTGTTGAAAAATGAAGGAGCCAGCAGGAGCCCGAGGCTCCCTCCATGTGGAAAGGGCTCTGGGAGCAAAACAGTCCTACAGTTTGGTTTTTTTGGATACCCAAACCTGCCCTTCTCTGGAAGTTAAAGGTTCTTGGGGGAAATAAATGAAATTCCAGATTTGTTAATATTTATGGTTTGAAAGAGACGGGAGAAACTTTTGGTTTATACTTGAGGTATATTTTATGTGGAAGCAATATCTGATCTTCTAATTGTAAGGCACTGGTTTAAAAAAATTAAGACTCCATTGAGGGATGTAGTCTTAATTACCTTGCTGCCGAAGAGGAGGCCGGAAGGTCACCAGCTTGGAGTCAGTCATGTCTGCACGCAGTCCTTCCCCACTCGAGCACTCCATGATTCAAGTTTGGGTTCTAAGTACCAGTTTGAAAGCTTGTCTGTCTGTCTTTCCTAATTCCTCTAGTTCATTCTGCCCTCTCCCCTTCCTGCTTTCTTCTGCTTTTATTTGCTGACATCGACCTTAATGTAGAAAACATTTTATTGTTTTCAGATTGTTTCAGACGTATTGTTTTTGTCTCTGTAATGAGGTGATGCACTGTTTTTGATGGGAAAGTACATGCCTTATTTTTATTTTAATTTTCTGTTACTACTTAGTACACCTGGTACATGCTTAATATATACACCTGGTAAGTGCTCAATAGATAGGGTGTCCCCATATAATTTATCATCCAAATTGAGATACTTTTGGGGGCAAAAAAAGTATGCAGTTAGTAGTTAGGCTGAGATAGCAGGTGCAAATTGGAACATAAAGTCAGTTTATTAATATATATCTGTGAAATGGAATTAATTTCTCTGATGGTCTCTTACCCATGATTCTTAACTTTTATATCTTTTCTAATCTCCAGAATCTTTCTATTGGTGCTTGAAAATTCTCTTTTAAAGCCATTTTCACTGAGATTGTGCTTTCAAAAACCACATTAGGTGACTCATGACCTGTTCTCTTTATGAGCCATTACGTTATTCCTTACTCCTCCACTTTGTTCAGCAATAGAGTTAGGTGATGTTTCTCCCTGCCCAAACATTTGAAGATAGACTCCCCCAGGAAGTCATTGTAGCCAAGATATTTCAAATTATACTCCTATTCTTGGATATTGATACTAAACCACCAGTCTCTTTCTTCAATAGGCTTTTAATTTGGGATGGGAGAAAATATTTCCTGTTTGTTGAGGTCTGATTATATTCCAGGCATCTTTCTCCATATCTCTATCTATTGCAAAGTAAGGCACTCTTTTTCCAAAGCTTGTTTTGTGAAATATTAGGTCTTTGGGTGTGTTATTTAATATTATGTGAAAAAAGCTTTCCTTGATCAAGTACATTGGAGAAATGCTATATTGAAGTTAAATGAAGCAATTCTCCATCTTTAATAAGCAAGTGTGCACTATCAATTTCCATGAGGGGTCTACAGTAAGCATTTTTTGAACCATGGAACTCATTCCCCATCTTCTCCCTGAACTTTTCCTCCTTTATCTTGAAACCAAAGAGCATTGACCTTATCTAATTTTCTAAAGAATACACTTTGGGAAAATATGAATTAGTGTTACATACTTCCTTTAAAGATGGAAATAGGTTTCACTACAAGAGAATTCTGCAGAACAGGCTGTTCCCTGAGTCACCACATAGCCAGGTGACTTCCATTACTTTGATATCTGCAACTGAGGACTTAATGAAGTTAACAAAATAATTTGTTGGGAATAAATAAACCCAAGTTTTGTAACAAGAAATGTCTACTTCATGTACTTACATATGCAAGTAGTTCCCCCTTATCCGTGGTTTAGCTTTCCGAGGCTTCAGTTACCCATGGCAAACTGCAGTCTGAAAATACTAAATGGAAAATTCCAGAAATAAACCATTCATAAGTTTTAAATTGTGTGCTGTGCTGAGTAGCAAGCCTGATGAAATCTCACTCTGTCCTGCTTCATCCCGCCCGAGACGTGAATCATCCCTTTGCCCAGCATCTCCATGCTGTCTATGTTGTCCACCTGTTAGTCACTTGGTAGCCAACTTACTTATTAGAGCTGTTGTGGTATCCCAATGCTTGTGTTCAAGGAACCCTTATTTTACTTAATAATGGCTCCCAAGTGTAAGAGTAGCGATGACAGATTGTCATAATTGTTCTATTTTATCATTAGTTATTGCTGTTAGTTTCTTACTATGCTTAATTTATAAACTATACTTTATAATATGTATGTATATATAGAAGAAAACATAGCATATATAGGATTCAGTACTATCTGTGGTTTCAGGCATCCACTAGGAGCCTTAGAGCATATCCCTTGCAGATAAAGGAAGACTAACAAATTTTGAAGAATTTCTAGTGATTTCAGAAATAATCCCCAATTCTCCTTGCTAAGAATCTGGTGACACTCATTATCTGTTGTAGCAGAGAAATAGTTTCCATCTGGCCCTCTCTTCATTCCATTCTGTATGTTCCATGTGGGTCTCGTCCCACATAATATGATCTGTCAGATTCCTTCTTTAGGGCTCTTATTACAAAGCCAGTGTTTGATTATGCACTTATGCAAAGTGCAGTCTTTAATTATCAACCCTTTATTAACAATCTTTTCTAAAAGGATATGCTGTCTTTTAATATGTTCAACAACCACTTTGGCTGCCTTTTTATTTGCATTAATATATAAAAATGACTTCCTGATGTTACAGTTCTGTTCCATATACTGTGTTAGTGGAGGTTTTATTTTAAATTTGCTTTGGAAAATTTTGCTTGGACTCTGAATTGAAAATAGACCCTCCTGCCCCTATGTAAAAATCACAGATGTCATGAGATTTAAAAATCCCTTGCTAGCAGTAGTTTCTTAGTATTATTGTTAAATCCCTTTGGTCTCTAGATTAATTTTACAAACTTGTAATACAATCCGCAGATGTGCAGTGCCTGTGCTAGGCATAGAAGAAACAAAGACAAAGAAGACATTTTGGGCCCAATATTGTGTAGCTATGGGTATGTATTGTCTCTCTTTTTCCAGATAGGGTTGCTAGGCTATTTAAGGAAAAAAATGGACACATTTGATGAAAATACATAAACCAAGTGAGAAAAGAAGTGGTGGAAACTTTAATCCCCAAAATCTATTTAAATTTTATATTAGATGGGTTCTCATATTCATAATATTACATTAACAGAAAATAATATGTTCAGGAAAAGGACATTTGTATGACTGTCATTTACTCCCAGTGTATACCACTGAGTACTGAACTGAGCAGTTCAAAGCCAGGAATTTGGCAATCCTGTTGATAGGTAATGAAATCGGTCTCAGAGAAGTTAGACAACTTGCCCAAGGTCATGTAATTTGTGAGTGGAAAGGCTTCCAGGGCACTTCCCCATGGCAACCTTGTTCCAAATTTCTCCCAAGCCATCTCTTTTTTTGTTTTCTTTTTTCTTTCTTTCTTTCTTCCTTTCTTTTTATTTTTTTTTTTGAGACAGGGTCTCACTGTGTTGCTTAGGCTGGAGTGCAGTAGTACAATCATAGCTCACTGTAATCTTCGAATTCCTGGGCTCAAGTGATCGTCCTGCCCCAGTCTTCCAAGTAGCTGGGACTACAGGCACGTGTCAACATGCGGAGCTAATTTTAATTTATTTTTTGTAGAGACAGGATCTTGCTATGTTTCCCAGGCTGGTCTTGAACTCCTGGCCTCAAGCAGTCCTCTTGCCCCAGCCTCACAGAGTGCTGGGATTACAGGCGTGAGCCACCACACCTGGCCTCCATCTTCCATAATTACTTGTGAACACATTATTTCATAAAACATGTGTAATCAAGTAATGTAAGAAGGTCGAAGCAGAAGTACTTCTTGGTCCTTAGAAGTAGACTTGAGGAAGAACTTAACCACACCTGGGAATACAAGGAAGGATGCCAGAAAGAGAGGACTCTGAATACTGAATGGTGAGATTTCCCAGTGGACAAAGTGAGTTGTTCTAGGCAGATGAAACGTGCTAAGAAAGGTGATGAGAAAAAGCCCTTTATATTAATATTCTATAATTTCTACACTAACCAGAACTTACTTGGCACAGCTGGAGCCCAGTGTATGTGTAGGGACAAGACAATAGGTAAACTGGGACATGTAAGTAGCCTAGATCCTGATGAGCTGATTCTGACATACCAAGGAATATGGGAAAGCTATTGATTGGCTATTTGTTGTCTTTTTTTTTTTTTTTTTGAGATAGATTCTTGCTCTGTCGCTTGGGCTAGAGTGCCATGGCATCATCATAGCTCACTGCAACTTCAAACTCCTGGGCTCAAGTGATCCTCCTTCCTCAGCCTCCCGAGTAGCTGGGTCTACTGACACATGCCACCATGTCCAGCTAATTTTTCTATTTTTAGTAGAGACAGGGTCTTGCTCTTACTCAGGCTGGTATTGAACTCCTGACCTCAAGTGATCCTCCCACCTTGGCCTCCCAGAGTGCTAGGATTACAGACATGAGCCACTGCAGGGACCATTGTTCTTTTATATCACAAATTCCAGGAACAGGAAGATAATGGGAGAGGGTCACATTGTGAAATTTTTGATAACACTTTAGATAATTTGTCAGCTAGTCTTAAAACTATAGAGAAGTAAAGAAAAAACAAGATGCCTTTTAAAAATTGCCCCTGGGCATAGGTTTGTGGTAGAGGAGATGGAAGCAGCGGTGGTTGAGTGACTGAAGTCTCATACTCACATGTCTCTCTGGGCCTTATAAATTTTGCTGACATTCCTCAGACTGCTCTGAGCTACTTTTCTTTCTCAGTGTAGCTTATTTCCCTTAGGCTACAGACCTGTACAGCATGTTACTGTACTGATACTGTAGATAATTCTAAGTATTTGTGTATCTGAACATATCTAAACATAGAAAGGTGCAGTAAAAATATGGTAGTATAATCGTACAGGACCACTCTCGTGTATGTGGTCCATCAGTGACAAAATGTAACATTATGTGGTACATGGCTGTATTTCTTTTAAATTAAATTTTACATTTTTAATAAGTAATAAATGCATATAGCAGAACATTCAAAATTTAGAAGTGAAAATACAGTCGAAAGTAATGCTTCTTCTTCCCCATCTCGCAGCTATGCAATTCCCCAATGTCTCCACTATTAATAAATTTTTGTGTATCTTCCAGAGATGTTGCTATTCTATGCATTAAATGTATGTAGGTGCAATTTTTATTTTTTAAAACCAAATTATAACTCAATATCCCAGGTAACATAGATGGCTAACGGTTCCATAAATTTTGTTTTCCCCTTCTCTGGTAACTAGATTTGTGATAGCTACATGGATTCCCACCCTATAGATCATACCTACAGCCTCCCTTGAATCATGATGTCACCAAGGGACTAAGTTCTGGCCAATGAATACGAGTGACAGTGATATGAACAACTTTTAGTCCTGCCCTTATAAGGCAGATACTCTCTCCTCCTTTCCTCATTCCCTTTTAGCTGGAATAAAGTCTGCCATCTTGGTGGTCAATGTTGCAAAGATGGCAAAGTGACAAGGGAGAAATAGCCTGGGTATCTGATACTTTAATCCACTATGATAGCTCTGGATTACTTATTTCTGGACGGTTATGTGAAATAAAAATAAAATTTCTTATTTAACCTGTTGTTATTTTAAGGTTTTGTTATACCAACTGAACCTGGAGGGTAGCATTAATGTTAATGTAACATGCTTTTCCGTGCCTTGTTTTTTTCTACTCAATATACAGTGGAGATTGTTTCATATTACATATAAAGCTTTCACATCCTTTATGGCTGTGGTCCTCAACCCCTAGGCTGTGGACTGGTGGCAGTCTGTGGCCTATTAGGAATCAGGTTAC
The DNA here is from genome assembly GCF_041146395.1 of Eulemur rufifrons. Classification (NCBI taxonomy): domain Eukaryota; kingdom Metazoa; phylum Chordata; class Mammalia; order Primates; family Lemuridae; genus Eulemur; species Eulemur rufifrons. The sequence goes on from NC_090990.1 coordinate 54,047,555, forward strand.
ATAGCAGGAGGTGAGCAGCAGACAAGTGAGGGAAATTTCATCTGTATTTACAGCTGCTCCTCATTGCTCACATCACTGCCTGAGCGCCACCTGCTGTCAGATCAGCACTGCCGTTAGATTCTAACAGGAGCGAGAACCCTACTGTATAAACTGCGCATACAAGGGATCTAGGTTGTGTGCTCCTTTGTGAGAATCTAATGCCTGATGATCTGAGGTGGAGCTGAGGAGGTGATGCTAGCGCTGGGCAGTGGCTGCAAATACAGATTATCATTAGCAGAGAGGTTTGACTGCACAATAAATGTAACGTGCTTGAATCATCCCAAAACCATCCCCTACCGGTCTGTGGAAAAATTGTCTTCCATGAAACTAGTCACTGGTGTCAAAAAGGCTGGGGACTGCTGCTTTATGGAATTTAATTTTACTGTGTACTATAATTTGTTTACCTAGTTTCAGGACATTTAGGTTGTTGCTAGTCTTTGTTTATAATGTTGCAATTTATATCCTTCTCCAAACATTGTTTTATACAAGTGTGAGAATAACTGTAGCATAAACTTCTAGAAGTAGAATTACTAGGCTAAGGATATGTGTTTTCTACGTTTGAAAGATATTTCCCAGTTGTCTTCATGGACGTTGTCGTCAATTTGCCCTTGCACCAGCAAGGAATAAAGTTGCCTGTTTCCTCAACCCTTGTCAACACAGTGAGTTCTCAAATTTTTGATCCTTGCCAATCTGATGGATAAAAAACGGTATCTCATTATTGCCTTAATTTACATTTTGTGAAGCTCTTTCCTATATTAAGAGTCATTTATATTTCCTTTCCTACCAACTTTCTGTCTTGCTCATTTTCTATTGGGTAAGAAAGGTTTTGGCATAGATTTCCTATTCAACTAATAATAATATTATTTTATATTCAAATACAACAGCAACAATATATATTTATTGAGATTTATTGATTTATTGAGTCAGGTAATTTTTAAAGGTGGAAGCAGCAAAGAGTGAACTTCAGCATTTGAATGACTTATGTTTTTATTGTAAATTTTTCAACACAGGTTAAATGGATATAATTTCACAGTTATTTCTTTTTGTGCTATAAAATGATAGAATTATTTAGTGTGGTACCTATTGTCAAATAATTTAAGTGGATTTAAATATTTTATGATTTTATTGTTATTCTCTAATTGAAGATAAAAGACAAAATTGTTTTGTCATAAAAGAAATGACAAAAAATTATAATTTGTGACTGACAGATTATTAAACCCAAACATAATAACAACAAAAAATATACTACATTTTCACCCAAAGAATTACTGTAATATTTATGATATTAAACAGTTTAAAAAACATTTAAGCCCTGAGAGTATTCCCATGAAGCAGGCCTCACCACAAACACCATGCAAGTGGATAAACTGAGGTCAGTTTACTTGTTCAAAGTCAGTCTACATGAGCACAGTACTGTAAGGATTCTTCACAGGAGTCAGACACCATCCTCGTCTCTCATTTACCAACTACTGCTATTTGTTGTGCTATTATTGCATGCTTACTGTATATCAGGGGGAGCAGCCAGCACTCAGGGATACAAAATTAATATTTTGTCCCTATTTCTGAAGAAATATATTATTTTACCCACTCTATTGGGGTATAATTGACTTACAATAAATTGCATATATCTAAAGTGTACAATGTGTTAAGTGTTGACATATAGACATATCCATGAAATCACTGCTGCAATCAACATCATGACCACATTGGTCACTCCCAAAAGTGCCCTGTACTCCTTTGTAAATTTTCTCTTTTTCCCTTCTTGAAATAAGTACTGGTCTGCTTTTTGTCACTGTAGTTTACTTTGCATTTTTAATTTTTATTTATTTATTTATTTATTTTTATTTCAGCATATTATGGGGGTACAAAAGTTTAGGTTATGTATATTGCCCATGCCTCGCCTCCCCACCCTCGCCCCCGAGTCAGAGCTTCAAGCGTGTCCATTCCCCAGACAGTGCACATTGCACTCATTATGCGGGTATACACCCCTCCCCTCCCCTGCTACTTTGCATTTTTTAGATTTTAACATAATTAAAGTCTAAGAATGTACTCTGTATGTCTGACTTCTTTCACTTGGCATAATCATTTTGAGATCCACTTATGTTTTGGTGTGTATCCACTTTTATGTGTATCAATAGTTGTTACTTTTTATTGCTGAGGATAATTCAGTTGTATAGATATAAATTTATTTGTCCATTTTTTTTGATGAACATCTGGATGGTTTCCAGTTTTTGGTTATTACAAAAAAATCACTCATGTGTAAATCTTTGAATGGTCATATGCTTTCATATCTTTTGGGTGAATTCCTAGGTGTGGAATGGCTGTGTCATATGGTAAGAGTATGTTTAACTTTTAAAGAAACTTCCAAACTGTTTCCCAAAGCACTTTTATTTCCCTATAACCAACATCTGAGAGTTATACTCCTTTGCCAACATTTGGTATGGTCAGTCTTTTTAATTTTAGACACTCTAATAGATACATAGTGGCATCTCTTTATGGTATAAATTTTCATTTCCTAATGACTAATGATGAACATATTTTCTCATGTGCTTATTTTCTACCAGTATAAGTTTAATTCTAACGACTAAGTCATTGAGAATGTATTAGTCAGTTTGGGCTGCTGTGACAGAATACCATAGACAGGGTGGTTTAAACAACAAAACATTTATTTCTCACAGTTCTGGAGGCTAGGAGTCTGAGATCAGGGTTGGGTTCTTGGTCAGGGCCCTCGTTCTGGTGTACAGATGGCTGTCTTCTTGCTGTATCTTTGCATGGCTGAGAGAGAGAGAGAGAGAGAACACTCTGGTCTCTTCATCATATTAGGTCATTAAATATGAAATGTCTGATTTTGAGTCAAAAGTGTAGTTTATTATATCTCAAACAAGAAGCAGTACAACTAATCAAAGTATGTACCTAAACTATCGACACACTTTTTGCCATCTTAACGGTAGCTTGTTTATACCAGCAGTGAAGAAGCCTGGAGAGCAAATGGTGATGGAATTGCCAAAGGCATTTTCCACAGCTTGCTGAGAATTGAATATTTTTTCTTGCAAGAAGTGGTCCAAAGCCTGGAAGCAGTGGCAGTAAGTTGATGCTAGGTCTGGTGAATATGGTGGATGACAGAGTTTCCAAGTTCAGCTGTTGTAGTTTGAGCAGCCTTGTTTGTGTGGCATGTGGTTGAGCATTGTCTTAATCGCAAGCATCCTCATTATTTTGTCCAGCTGGTTGCAGTAGACATCCGCGGTAATTGGCTGACCAGGTTTCAGGAAGCTGTAGTGGATAATACCAATGCTGGACCACCAAACAGACACCATTAGCTTTTTTTTGATGAATATTTGGTTTTGGACTGTGTTTTGGCAATTCATCTTTATCCAACCATTATGTCGAATGCTTGCAATTGCCAGAAAGAATCCATTTTTCATCGCACATAACAATATGGTATAGAAGTGGCTCGCCTTCATGTCAGGATAGCAAAGGAAGGCAAGCTTTGAGTCAATTTCTCTTCTGACGCGTGATTAATTCATGTGGAACCCATCTATCCAGCTTCTTTACCTTGCCAATTTATTTCAAATGGTCTAATACTGTTGGAATAGTAATGTCAAACCTTGCTGCTCATTCACACTTAGGTTGAGATGGATTCACTTCCACTACAGCTTTCAGCTCATCATTATCCACATTGGTTTCAGGTGGTCCATGAGGCTCATTTTTTTTTTTTTTTTTTTTCAAGACTAAAATCACCAGAACTCACACCATCGACGTACTGTGCGTTCATAGCAACATCTTTCCCAAACACTTCGTTGATATTTCGAGCTGTCTGTGCTGCACTGGTTCCATGACAGAACTTATATTCGAAAACAACACAAATTTTTGATTTATCCATAGTTTCACAAAAATTGCTCTAAAAAATGTGAAAGATAATCAGAAGCCAAAACATATGTTTGAAAGACTGAGGATGTACCTTCACAATAAAAATAAAACAAAAAGTGTCAAAGTGAAATGTCAGAGATATCAACTGTCAAACTTATACTTAAGGAAATGGAACATTTCATACTTAATAACCTAATACAAGGGCACTAATCTCATCATCAGGGCTCCACCCTCGTGACCTCATTAAACCTAATTACCTCCCAATACCATCACATTGGCAATTAGGGCTTCAACATATGGATTTTGCAGGGTGGTGGGAGGGGGGGGACACAAATATTCAATCCATAGTGGGGACCTCAGAGAAGTGAATACTGAGCAGAGAATTGAAGAATGAGTTGAAAGTTGCCTGTTTAAAAAACAGTGTGTGTGTGTGTGTGTGTGTGTGTGTGTGTGTATGTGTATGTGTCTTTGTAGAATAAAGTGGGCTGTCATTAAAATCTTGGTGTGAATTTGTTTATCAGATGGTTTTATGCAGACAGGAAAGAATCTACATCACATCAAGACCTGAAGCACTCTGGCAAAGAAGGATTGCTGAAAGGAGGGTGGGCTGTGTTTGGGAAGAGTGTGAAAAACAGGTGGGGGGATTTAACAGAAACCTCACATACTTCATTCTTACATTTTGCTCTTTCGATATTCTGTTTTAGATTTGCACATGACCAATAATTGACATCTGGGGGCTAAATAACCAGATCTGATGGAAACTTGAAATCTTGGAAGTTATGGACATTTGTTTTTTTAAAAGGTAGATGAGGCAATTTGCCTCTGAGTTCTGTTTGCAAAAATGACTGTGAGGTGAAAGTGGAGACCAACAGGATTCATTAGAGGCTTCTGACTCCATTGCCCAAAGCTCACTGATAACCAAAGTACACAAATAATATAACATCTCCAGGTCAGAGTAAATCAAACTAAGCTCTTAAGTCAAGGATAAAAGCAGGACAATATAATTTCCATCTTAATAAATTGAATTATCCCGATCTTCCCACACCTGCTCTCCTAGCCAGACCTGGGTAATAGACCCAGTTACCCTGAAGTAAGGAGCAAGAACTGTGTTTGTTGAGTCACTGTTTGCATAAAATCCAGTACTCCCATAAATGCCCTGTGCCTTTGGATCTGGCAACCAAAGGCATTGGTTACATTGACGGCAGTGAAATAAACCTTATGACCAGTCACTGATCATTAGTTATGACATTTTTTAAGGCAGTAAATAGTACATATTTATTCTGAGAGGATTATATCCTAGTATATCCTAGTGGGAACACCAATGATGGCTGCTTATATAAATGCTTAGTTTATTAAAAAAGCTTGTGAAAGCAGGTGATCATAAATAAATAATGATATAGCAAATACTTTAACTTATGGATGCACATTGAATTCATCAATCTTTTGTGTAGGGCCAAGGCCTTTTCTTCATTCATTCATTCAATAAATATGTATGAAATTCTTACTATGTGCCAGGTACTGTTTTAGGGGCTAGAGATAAATACAATAAGTAAAACAGACAAAATTCCTTGTTCATGTAAACTTAACACAGGAGCAGAATGGGGGAAGGTGGGAGGACCACGAGAATACTCCCTCAGATTTCCTACGACAGGGAGCATACCTGAGCCCCACTTCTTGTCTGTGTCCTCCCTCCCTTCCTCCTTCTTTTCCTCAAATACATATAATAATACAATCTTCCTTATCACCAGGCTCTCTGGGGGTTGAGATTACTGTGATAAACAAGTAATTACTGCATTAAAGGAATGCCTACATTTGGAGACACAGACAGTTAAATAACTACAATACCTAATATTTGGATACACGCTAGAGATATGAGTGATGTATTATGAGAGCCTGCAAGAGGAAGGGACTACCTGTGTTTGGAAGAATTAAGGAAGTCTTCATAGAGCAGGTAATATCAAACTGGGTTTTGAACAGTTTGGAGAATTGTTCAGGAGGAAAGGAGATGACTATCACCTCCTCAAAATGAAAACTCCTGCAAACTGTTTGGCACACAGTGAACGGGCATTTCCACATGTCAGGGGCTGTGGAAGAGAGTGGAGACTTCAAAGACAAATCATGATTAAATAAAGGAATGGTTTTTAATATTTCTCGTGATAGTGCTACTGCATTTATTATTTTTAAGTGAGTCTCTATCTTGTAGAGATCCATGCTAAAATTTTTAAAGATAAAATTACATGACATTTGGGATTTTTCTTTAAAATCATATGTTGGGGGTAGCATGGGGGTGGAGTATAAATAGCCCAATTAGCCATACATTGATATTATAAGTGGTGAAGCCGAGTGGTAAGTACCAGGGGCTCATTAGATTGTTTTTCATCATTAACAGTAAAAATAAAACAACAAAACTTGGTTCCTGAGTTTGAAAAGCTCACAGTCTCTTGGGAAGAGAAGTTTCCTAAGAGATAGCTTTAGCACATTAAACCCAGTTCATAACCCAGTATAAAATGATATATAATGTTACAGAATAAAATAATTGTTCTTTAAAATAAATACTAACTCTAGCTGCTTCCACTATGTATGGAGTGTGACATAATTCCTACCAGTGGGAAAATAATCTCTTCACAGCTCCCTTGCCTTTAGAGACTAGGCAGGTGGGGAGAAAAATTAGATTCAGACAAGGTGACCTATGTTTATCAGAGCACATAGATATAGCATATACCTTTGGCTATATAAAGGAAAGCTCAGAGGCATATTTTTGAAATGCTGGTGTTTGTAAAGAGGGAGGGCGAGAGAGAGTGAGAGAGGGAGGGAGAAAGAGAAAATGCATGAAGGCAATTAGTGATATTATAGGATGTTTCTGTCAAGTTGGTGGACATAATATGGAACTGTTTGTCTGTGTTGTGGCTCTATGACCTCATCCATTGCCCCTAGACCTTCACAAAAGGCTGCCACACAAATGGTTTGCCTGCTCTTTCTTTTCCTCCTTTCCCTTTTGCAGAAAATAGGGAAATAAACCTGAGTTTCTCATGATGGAGCACCTCGGTCATGAGAGGTGATATTGAAAGACTCTTGGGAGAAAGCACTCAGGCACATTAGTGACATGAGAGGGTTAACCCTAGGAATGCACAGATATCTGGACAGAATTCAAATTTGCTGACATGTGGTTAAAATTGGAATTGGCTGTCAAAAAGAAGAATGAAACTAATGTATTTAAGTCACCAATATTTCATTGGAAATGGTTTATCAGCTGCTTTATTCTGTAAAGCGAGGGATAAGGATCCTGGGCAGCATCATTGCCCGAGATGCCATGAGGAAGAGAAGCACCAGAAAGGGGCATGGATGTTTCTGAGAAGAGGATAGAGAATGGTCAAAGGTGGGTGATATAAAAGAGACCTCCTTTTAAACGTGATCCTCCCTGGGCCCTTGGCCTCCATTTTATCTCATACAGTACTAGACAAACAATTGATTTTGAGGGCCTAGCCATGACTTCTGCACAAAACTGTAATTACCATGCAATGGAGATATTTACTTTCAATGCCTGTTTGCTTTGAAATATGCTTTAAGTAAAATAAGATCAATATGGAATTCCTGCGGGAATTTTGATCCCCATCCAATTACTTTAATGATTTAAATTGTGTAATTTAGCTTGGTGCATCCGTGTTTGAACTGGCTTATACGGCAAAATTGTGGAGGCCAGTAAAACTTCCAAATCCATTCACTTGGCAATCTTGTCATGAAAGAAAAATGACTTTAAAGCCCCAGATTTGGCAGCCAAATAAGGGTTTGAATAAAATTAGTGGATCATAGTAAATAAGTCTGAGCTATCGAGTCAAGTAAAAATTCAGCTTCTATCCAAATAATATTTATAGGTTCTGTTGTGCCCTGCAGCTACCACCCGACACCCATCCTATCCCGGTATTAAATCTTGTCACTCTGAAAGGAAGGTCAAGAGTCCAGATTCCAGAATGATTGGTGCACAGACCCCACAACACATTTGAAGTGTCAGTTAAAGATACTAATTAATTGGGCACTTATACTCAAATAAAGTATCCTGCAGGTCCCTGATTTGTGAGCTTCAAATAGGATGCTCTTTTGAGGAGAGCTAATATATTTTTGTTTTGCATATAGACCAAGGAATAGAGCCTGCTCCTACCTTCTGACATTGACTGCTCTGAATCCCAGCAGCAGGCTCTCCAGGAGGAAGGTCCTATTAGCTGAGGCTACATGAGGGTTTGGTGGTTCTGACTTGTATTCACAACACACTTTTAAATATTGGAAGTGTAAAGCATGCTTGATATGATTAGCTTCCATTTAATCCATGTTGGACTATGTACTTTTATGTCTTTCAATATCATGTTGTTTGAACAAAATTGGTTATGAGAAGGATGAGTACATTATATTTCTGGCCTGCCACCTTTCAAAAACATGCTTTTAAGAATGAGTTTTTAATCTAAGAAATACATACTAAAATTTTTACGGATAAAATTACATTAATATGATACCTGCAATTTTATCAGAACATATCCTGTTCAGTTGTTTATGTATTGTCTACGGCTACTTTTGTGCTATAACAGCAGAGCTAGTAGTTGTGACAGATTTCATATGGCTTATACCTGAAAAATCTAAGAACTTAAAGATCTTTCTGTTTACAGGAAAAGTTTGTTAACACATGAGTGTGGGCCTGACTGGATTTGCTTACAGGTTTAAGGAGCAAGTTGCACAGATGTTCCAGAAAATATGAGATCTTTCTTTGGTGCCATGCTGATGTTCCATTTTCAGTCTAGCTTTTACATACAGCAATTTGTACACGGCCATATGCTGCTTTCCATCCTCCACCCAGCTCACTGATCTGTCCAACAGAGAGCATCAGAGTGAATGGACCTTCAGGTAGAGTACAATAGTATTTACACAATAATAACCTGTTAGATGCCTATGAAGTGTGAAGAATTCATGATATGCCACTGGATTGTCACAACTGCTATGTATCTGAATAGACTTTGTGTTCAAAACATGTTAGATATATGAGATACTGTAGTCAAGATCTTGCTTGTTGGTTTGGTTTTTCCTTCTCATTATTCATTTTCCCTTTCTTTAGTAATAGTGTCTTGATTGACTTTGGGAGACATTGTTGTAAATGCATATAGGTAAACATGAAGTGTTTGGATTCTGATATATTTTGAAAATAGAACCAAAAGGATTTACTGATGAATTAGATATGGAGCGTGAGGAAAAGAGGGGAGTCAAGAAAGACTCTCAAGATTTTGTTCTGCTCAATGGAAAACAGAATATATCACCATTTAACATAATTCATATTGTTTGTTTATTCTTTGCCTTTGTGTAGTAGTGACTTGAGATCAAAGGCTTTCTCTTTGTTCCTAGCAACTAGCAAAAACCTGGAGGGTAACATACTCTCAATAAGTATTCTGTTGAATGAATAAATGTGTATCTCTGTGGCATAGACTTCATACAAGTGGAGTTATATGGAGTTTAAAAGAATGTATAAATTCAGTTGTGATATATTCTAAACTACCCTCCAAAACAAATTCGTCAACTACAATTCCACTATCTGTCTATTAGAGTGCTATGGCTACGGACGAATGGGCAACATTATAGGCAGAATAATGGCCTTCTCAGAGATGTTCCTTTGTAATGCCTAGAAATTGTGACTATGCTACCTTACAAGGGAAAAGGGACTTTACAGTTGTGATTAGGGTTAAGAACCTTGAGTTGGGGAGAGACTATGGTCAGAGAAGTGATATGAAAACAGAAGATAGAAGTTGGGTCAGAGAGATATGGTATTGCTGGTTTAAAAGATAGAGAAGCTAGACATGAGCCAAGGAATGCAAGAGGCCTCTAGGCACCAGAAAAAAGCAAAAAAGCAGATTCTCCTCTAGAGCCTCCAAAAAGGAGCACAGCACCTTGATTTTGGCCCAGTGAGACTATGGTAGAATTCCAATCTACAGAACTGTAAGATAACAAACTTTTGTTCTTTAAGCCACTAAGTCTGTGGTAACTTGTTTTAGTAGCAATAGAAAACAAATGTGAGCAACATTTCAGCAGACAGGTGAGGGTTTGTGGGGATGGTGGCATGTCTGGTGAAAGGAGAAGAATGGAGGCAGACAGACACCCAGGGCAGAGAGGGAAGGGCCACGTGTCCAGTATGGACAGTGTGAGTGGCCATCTGGGAAGGGCAGTTTCAGGCCACATGGTGAAGGTCTTTAATGCCAGGCTGAGAAGTTATAATCTGTTCAATGAATCATTTTAACTCATTCAAGATTTTAGAGTGGTAGCGTGATAAGACTGAAGGAAAATTTTGAGAATCTTAACTTTGAAATGATGTTTGAGAAGATTTGGGTAGTGGAGGTGGATGAGGCTGGATCTAAGGAGACTAGTCAAGAGGTTGTTATAAAAGTCTTGATAAAAATAAAATAATAATATCATTTTAGTAACAGGTAGCATTTTTTGATTACCTGCACTCTGCTAAGAGCTTTCCATGGATTATCTCACTGGCTTTTGCTTACAGCCCTGTGAGATAGATGCCATTGTTACCTTCATTTTATAGATGAAGAAATATAAGCTTATAACATTAGGCAATTTGTCACAATGACTGCATACAGTTGGCAAGTGGTAGGGCTGGGATCAGTACTCAGCTTCTCTCGGAGCCCTGGCTCTTACCCTTTCTCTTTAGGATCTAAATGAGGGTGGTGACCCTGGGACAAAACATGCACTTTTCTTTTATGAACTGGGTTTCTTAATCAAGGTACATCTTCGGTGAGTTAGTAGAATATTTATGCACATTGTAGTGACTAAACCAGGTACCCCAATTCCCAATTTTTTTCTCCTTTGTTCTTTGGTTATTAAGTGAAGAGGTAGGTCCATATGACATCATTTAATAAATAGTAACCTAAATGTAAATTTAAAATTTGATATGTGAGAATTGCAGAAAGGAAGAAAAAGTATTTTCTAACCCACAAATGAAATAGAAATGCTACATATTACCGTGCATGTCACTAGCACAACTTTCAGCTAACACTACACATAGGCTTCACTGAGGAATTTCTCATATAAAAATACTTATTGGTCACTCGGTGTAAGGTAAGTACACCAACATAACTCTGCCAAGCATTAATCTCTTTGCCCTCCTCCTCTCAAGTTGTGTGTTCTTATGTGTTGTTAAGAACTGATAACATTTTTGTGAGGGGGATAGAGAGGATATTTCAAAAAGTATTTTGAGGTTTAATGCTTATTGTGAAAATTCTGCATTTGAAATACATACATTTTTCTATTCTGTTTAAGAAGCAACCAACTTGCAGGATTGATCTTATGCAGACAAAGAGGTAGTTAATAATATGGTTTGATGTCAAATAAAATAAAATCATGAAAATTTGAAAGCCTTGGAAATGCTGCCTTTTCCTAAACACCTCTCACGTCAAATGCTATCTGAAAGGCCCAACATTACAACCTTTTAATTCCTTCCTTCCTCCATTCCTTTCTATCTTCGTTCTTCCATTTTTTTTGTAAATATTTACTGATGCCTTTTATGGTCCAGCACCATAAAAGTTGGAGAGCTTGGGACTTTGTAATAAAGTAGATGTAGTTCCTTTCCCTAAGGAGTCCAGTGCTGAGCTGGGTAAAAATGTCTAATAACTTATGTGAAAATATTTCATTTTTATAATAAAGGTGTGAATAAGATATCATTGGAACCCAGAGAAAGTTTCACAGAAGAGAGAAAAATTGAACTAAATCTTGATGAATAACTAGGAATTAAAGTTTAAATAGAGATTAAATATTTCCCTCTTAACATGCAAATCCTTTTGTGATTTGAAATTTTATAAAATGCTTAATACACACATAATTACCAAGGGGACTATGCCAGGAAATGAGGCGTTAAGAGAACAAATAAGACTTGATTCCTTTCCTTGAGAATCATATAGTCTCCTAGGACAGAGGAGGTCTCTCAGGTGTGTATTTTTAGTATAATATAAGGAGAGACACTTTACCTTGATGGGAACAGGGTGGAGACTGGAAGGTTAAGGTAAGGGGTTAGGGAAATTTGTTCAGAGGAGCTAAACCTGTACTAAGTCTTAAGGATGACCAATGTTACAGAAGAAAAAGATCTGACACAAACCTGAAAGGCACGGTAGTAGAGTAGTGTTATACTTCCTATCAGTGGAGAAATAATCTCCACATTGGTCCCCTTTCCTTCCAGAAGTGGGTGCAGGTGAGATCCTGTCCCAGTAGGAAGCAGAGGGTATGGGTGAATGACCCTTGGGATGTGAATATAAAGGGCTCAGGTAAGGTAGGGGCTAGAGGGAGAACCTGAGAGCCCTGAGAGGGAGAAATTGCCCATGACAATCCAGCAGGAATGACAGAGGGAAAAGCAAACCAGCCGAGCAGCATGGCTGGAGGTTGCAGCCCAAATTGGTGGACACAAGCTGAGGGCACAGTTTTTGAAAACAGGTAATCCTACTATTCCATTTTTGGGTATTGATATTGCATTGATGTAAGCCTTGTGCATTCTCCAGAACCTCCCATAATGTCTGCAATATAAGAAATGCCTTTTCCAGAATAACACAGAGGTGCTAGATCACCATTGTTTTTTGTCATTGAGTAGTAATCCATGGTATACATTTACCACATTTTATTAATCCACTCATATGTTTATGGGCACTTGGGTTGTTTCCACATCTTTGCAATTGTGAATTGTTCTGCTATAAACATTTGCGGGCAAATGACTTTATTACAGTACATTCTTCTAAATGGAGTATCACAAGAATGGAAAAACAAGCACCAAATGTACTCACCACTAAGTTAGTACTAATTAATCAACACTTATGTGCACATATGGAAGTAACATTCATTGGGAGTTGGACAGGTGGGAAGAGGTAGAAGAGGATGGGTAAATTCACATCCTATGGGCGTGGTGCACGCTGTCTAGGGGATGGGCATGCTTGTAGCTCTGACATAAGTGGTGCAAAGGCAATATATGTAACTAAAGCCTTTGTATCTCTTTGAAATTAAAAAAATATAAAAAATAAAAAAAAAGAAATACCTTTTAATAGAAATCAAGGAAAAGTGGCTGAATGCCACACTTGGGTTAATGTGGAGCTGAAAGAGAGGAAGAACTGTAGGACGTGACGTGAGATTCACTTGGTTTCAGGAACTGGAGAATAAAGTGAGCATAGCTGAAATCCTGGGAAGGATATGACATGAGGGAGGGGTTGAACCATCATCAGTGTTGAAATAAGAATTAGGAGGGGGAGAGAATATAAGATGTTTTAGTCATTGATGTCTTTTTTCTTTAAATATAACATTTATTTTTGTTATTAGATATTCAAATTGTATTAGTAATTCAAATGCACTCCAGAAAAATTTAGGAGAGATAGATAAGGAAAAAGAAGATAATAGGCCAGGCGTGGTGGCTCACACTTGTAATTCTAGCACTTTGGGGGCTGAGATGGGACAATTGCTTTTGAGGCCAAGAGTTTGAGAGTAGCAGGAGTACGAGACCAGCTTGGACAAAAATAAAATAAAAAATTAGCTGGTCATGGTGGTGCATGCCTGTAGTACAAGCTACTTAGGAGGCTGAGGCAAGAAGATCATTTGAGCCCAGGGGTTTGAGGTTGCAGTGAGCTATGATGATGCCCCTTCAGTCTAGTAGCCTGGGCAACAGAGGGAGATGCTGTTAAAAAAGAAGAAGAAGAAGGAGGAGGAGGAGGAGGAGGAGGAGGAGAAGGAGAAGAAGGCGAAGAAGAGGAAAAGGAAGAAAATAGCCATCCCTTCTGTAAAATAGTCCCCACTGTTTTTTCCTGTGATGTATATGTGCATGTGTGAGTGTGTGCCTGTGGCTGTGCATCTATATTGATATTTTTCTTGGGTTTCAGGTTGAATTGGAGATGAACTCTGATGTGTTTGGCTGAGCTAGTTGGGGGAAGCTTGCCAGGTGCCTCTCTGTAGGGGGAACAAGACAGGTGTGGGATGGGAACTTCTCCTGAAGGGAGAAAGGCCCAGGTGTGAATTTGACCCCTGCAGGGGATGCTAGTTGTGCTGAGGTGGGTGCCTCTCAGTCCTGCTGTCCACCCCTTTCTTGGTTTGCCTCCCGCCCTGCTCCTCAGAGTCTCACACTGCTTAGACCCCACTGGAGTAGGGCAGGACCAGTGATTTACTGCTGAGGCAGATGTAAGACACCTCTAGAGACTCCAGAACTGCTTAGAGGTGGCTTCAGAGTGCTGAGACATCCTTCCATAGTAGGAAAGGGGACACAAGACCAGAAACGTTAGTAAATATTGTTAGTCATTAACACCTTAATGTGAATTAGTTTATCTAGCAATTTACTTCATGTCTTGAAGTATCAGGTATCAAAATCCAGGCATTTGGGAAAAGGAGGCTCTCCAAAGAGGAGTGGGTCGTGAAAGAAAATTGCAGAAGGAAGGAAGGAATAACAGATTATGTTCACCCACATCTTTCATAGGTAAGACAAGACTCCAGGGGCCATTGATTACTCTTTGTCTCAGACTGGCTTGTGCCAAGGAATTGAGTCCAGGGCATAGCTGTGGCCCCTGCAGGAAGTTTGTAATTTTTGCTTAGAAAATTATTTGTTTATATGCTTATTTGCTTTTAAGTACAGTTGTTCCTTGGTATACTTGGTATTCGTGGGGAGTTGGTTCTAAGATCCCCCCTGCCAATACCAAAATTTGAGCATACTCAAGTGTGGCAGTTGGCTTTGCAGAACCCGTGTATAGGAAAAGGTAGCCTTTCATCTAGGCTGGTTTCTCATCCCTTGAATACTGGAGGATCTGCGTTTTGTTGGAAAAAAGTTTGCATATATGTTGAGCCAAGCATATATAAAACCCATGTTGTTGAAGGGTCAACTATGAAATGAAATCTATTTGGTACACCTTCTAGGACTTTAATTCCCAATGAATTACTCTAATGACACTAATTAGGTAATTTAGCTCCATGCACCTCTGTTTGAGCTAATTCTTGGGCCTAACCTGTGGAATATAAAATAAAATTAAATGAAAATTCTGGGCTCATTTCTGGGCAATCGTATCAATCAGGAACAAAGTTCATTGGCAACCAAGTAAGATTCTAATCATCATCAGTAGATTGCAGTTAATAACCATGGGCATTTTGGCCAACATATGGAGAGGAAGTAAGCTTCTACTGAAACAATGTTCATTCCAGCCACTCTCTAATCTCCATGATATCCTGGTATTATATCTGGAAAATCTAAAATCAAGATCATGCCTCCAGATCTACCTCGAGTGATTGATGCTCTAACATGCACATATTATACAAGGAAGCTGGCACCTGAGGACATCAATGAAGTTGGCAGAGATCCTGAATATGATCCCTGGAGGTTATTGATTATATGGCTACCAGTAGTATCATCTTTGGAGGTAAATGAACACATCCTGGTTTGAGTATAGCCACAGATTGGAGCCTGCTCTTGCATCATGATACTTATTTATTTAATTAGTTTTTTTGAGACTGGATCTTGCTGTGCTGCCCAAGGTGGAGTGCAGTGACACAATCATAGATCACTACAGCTGCAAACTCCTGGGCTCAAGAGATCCTCCCACCTCAGCCTCCTGAGTAGTTAGGATATCTTCCTCTGGGTTTGGAAAGTTCTCTGTTATTTCTTTGAATAAACTTTCTATCCCAATCTCTCTCTGTCTCCTCTTTAAGGCCAATACTCTTAGATTTGCCCTTTTGAGGTTATTTTCTAGATCTCATAAGCGTGCTTCATTCTTTCTTTATCTTTTTTCTCTTGTGACTGTGTATTTTCAAATAGCCTATCTTCAAGCTCACTAGTTCTTTCTTCTGCTTGGTCAATTCTGCTATTGAGAGACTCTATTGTTGTTGTTATTGTTGTTGTTATTTCAATATCTTTGTTAAATTTCTCTGATAGATTTCTGAATTCCTTCTCTGGGTTGTCTTGAAGTTCACTGAGCTTCTTCAGTACAGCTATTTTAAATTCTTTGTCTGAAAGGTCACCTATCTCCTTCACTCCAGGAGTGGTCACTGGTAGCTTATTTAGTTCTTTTGGTGAGGTCATGTTTTCCTGGATGTTCCTGATACTTGTAGATGTTTGTCAATGTCTGGGAATTGAAGAATTAGGTATTTATTTCAATCTTCACAATCTGGGCTTGTTTGAACCTGTCCTTCTTGAGAAGACTTTCCAGATATACAAAGGTAATTGAGTATTGTAATCTAAGTCTTTGATCCCTGCAGCTGTATGAGCAATGGGGTCCCCCAAGCCCAGCAATGCTGTGACTCTTACAGACTCATGGTGGTACCATCTTGTTGTTCTTGGGTGAGATATAAGAGAATTCCCTTTACCCGGCTTTCATAGTGCTATGGTTTGAATGTTTTTGTTCCTTCAAAAATTCATATTGAAACTTAATCCCCAATGCAACAGTATTAAGGGCTGTGGCTGTTTAGGAGGTAATTGAGTCATGAGAGTTCCACCCTCATGAATGGGATTACATGCCCTCATAGAAGGGCTCAAGGTTGAAGGAAGTGCTCTCTTGCCCTTCTGCCTTCTGCTGTGTGAAGACACTGGACACAGCAAGAAAATGCCACTTTGGAAGCAGAGAGAGCAGCCCTCACCAGACACCAAACCCGATGATGCCTTGATCTTGGACTTTCCAGCCTTCAGAACTATGAAAAATAAATTTCTATTATTTATAAATGATCCAGTTAGTGGTATTTTGTTATAGAGGCACTGAAACAGAGGGTGACATTTTATATTGCTGTAATACAATATCAAAACCAGGAAATTGACATTGATACATTACTATTAACTAGATTACAGTTATTATTTAGCTATCACCAATTTTTAACCTGCATTTAATATTCATGTGCTGCATAACACTGATTTGGTCAACGACAGACCACACATATGAAGGTGGTCCCATAACATTATAATGGAGCTGGAAAATCCCTATTGCCTAGTATTTATTATACTATACTTTTTATTATTATTTTAGAATGTACTCCTACGTATACAAGAAAAGTTAGCTGTAGAACAGCCTCAGGCAGTTCCTTCAGGAGGTATTCCAGAAGAGGGCATTGTTATCACAGGAAAGATGACAGCTTCATGCATGTTACTGCTCCTGAAGACCTTCTAGTGGGACAAACTGTGGAGGTGGAAAACAGTGATATTGAAGATTCTTGTGTAGGCCTAGGCTAACGTGTGTTTTTTTTTTTGTCTTAGTTTTTAACAAGAAAGTTTAAAAAGTAAAAAATAAAAAATTTTAAAAATGGAAAAAAGCTTTATAGAACTAAGAAAAAATATTTTCGTGCAGCTGTGCAATGTGTTTGTGTTTTAAGCTGTTATTACAAAAAAACAAAAAAGTTAAGAAATTAAAATTTATAAAGTAAAAACGTTACAGTAAGCTAAGATTAATTTATTGTTAAAGAAAAGACAATTTAAAAAATAAATTTAGTGTAGCCTATGTTTAAAGTGTTGATAAAGTCTACAGTAGTATACAGCAATGCCCTAAGCTTTCACTTTCACTCACTATTCACTCACTGATCGACCCAGTCCTGCAAGCTCCATTCATGGTAAGTGCTCTATACAGGTGTACCACTCTGTAAATCTTTTAGACCATATTTTTACTGTATCTTTTCTGGGTTTAGATATGTTCAGATACACAAATACTTACTATTGTGTTATAATTGCCTATAGTATTCAGTACAGTAACCTGCTGTACATAGGTTTGTAGCCTAGGAGCAATAGGCTATACGATAGAACCTAGGTGTGTAGTAGGCTGTACCATGTAAGTTTGTGTAAGTACACTCTATGGTGTTTACATAACAATTAAATTGCCTATCAACACATTTCTCAGAACATATCCCCATTGTCAAGCAAGTTATGATTGTGTTTGTCTCTGTGTTTGCTTATGTGTGTGTCTAGTTTTGTGCAATTTAACCTCATGTACAAATTCATGTAATCACTACCACAATGAAGGTACAGAACTGTTCTATCACCATAAGAATTTCATAATGCTTTTGTTTTTTTTGCTTTCCCACTCCCCCATTCACATCCTTGACCCCTGGCAGCCACTAATTTGTTCTCCATCCCTATAATTTTGCCATTTTGAGGATGTTATATAAAAGGAGTTGTACAGAATGCAATCTTTTGAAATTGACTTTTTTTTTGCCCTTGAAAACCTTCGAGGCTGTTACACGTGTCAATATTGTATTCTGTTTTATTGCTAAGTAGTATTCCATTGTACGGATCTGGCAGAGTTTGTTCAACTCTTTGCCCATTGAAGGGCATTTGAGTTTCTAGTATTTTGCTCTCACAAATAAAGCTGTTATCAACATTCATGAACAAGTTTTTGTGTGAACATAAATTTTCCATTCTAACTTTATTATTAAGATCCAAAATAATGAAAAATTCATTTTCCTTCAAAATTTTCTTACTAATTGAGCTGTTTTTACTTATAATACTTCTGATACCAAATGTGTGAGTTTTTTCCTCACATGAATCAATTCTCTAACTCTCCAGACACCAAATGTATATCCAATAATTCAATTCTGATCCTATCTACCTGGAATTAGCACCAGATCCCACAAGGTTAGGGGCTCAGTCCCATAAGATTGCCCCCACTTCAGATGGCAATCACAAGTCCAGAGCCACCTGTACTCTGACTGACCAGCTAGAAAGTGAGGATTCTAATAACCCCATCCTCAGGTTAGATAATCGCTAGAATGGCTCACAGAACTCAAAAATACATTTTTATTTACTATTACTGGTTTATTATAAAGAATACAACTCAGGAACAGCCAAATGGAAGAGATGTATAGGGTAAGGTGCTGGGGGAAAGCGGGAGGGAGAGTCAGAGGTGCAGAGCTGCAATGCCTCCTCTGGGCGCGCCACCCTCCCGGCACCTCGATGTGTTCGCCAACCTGGAAACTCTCTGAACCCTGTGGCTTAGGGTTTTTTATGGAGGTTTCACTAGGTAAGCATGACTGATTAAATCACTGGCTTGTGGTAATTAACTCAATCTCCAGCCCCTATTCCCTCCCCAATCCTGGAGCTTGGGACATGGGGCTGAAATTTCCAAGCTTCTAATCAAGGCCTGATCTTTTTGACGAACAGTCACCATTTTGAATCTACCTAGGGGTCCACCATGAATCACCTCATTGGAGCAAAAGATGCTCCCATTACCCTTATCACTCATGAAATTCCAAGGGTTTTAGGAGCTCTGTGCCAGGGACCAGAAACAAAGACCAAATATCTTTTTGGGATACCACACCATTGTATATTCTTAAGTGTCTAATAACGACGTTGTTAGAATTGCAGTTGGTAACTTGGACCATTGCCTCTATATAAACTATTAAAGAATATATTTTTACTGAATGTGTGATGTACTATTCTGTGTGACTCAGGCTGTTTTTCAATCAACAGTGTGCACTTTATGCCTCACCTTTCATCAATAATGAAAATTAGTGATAAGAAAATGTTCTTTGTGACATTTCTATTTCCTTAAAGTCTATCAGGAGTAAATTGAAACTGTGTTTGCAGAAAGCCTTCTGCACGATAAATGTTATTTTTAAATTGCTCTTTGAAGGTACAAATGTGGAACATTTGAAAACGATGAGCATTATATTGATATATTTCATGTGGACAGGCGTTGCATCCTTAAGTCACACTGAGGACAGAAACTGCCCAAGCCCCAGAGGTCCTTTGCCCTATTCTGAGCCCAATCCTCAGGCAAGTGACACTAAGAATTACTGAATCACTTTGGCTAATTGTAAGAGATTAAGTAAACTGAATAGACAAGAGGTAGTTTTCAGAGCTTAACCTCCATTGTTTGACTTTATTGTATTGGTTGCACTAAAATTGGCCATTTTAGTGTCATGTGATCATTTACATCAGAATGTGAGACGGTTTTGAAGGAGAAAATGGATTTACCCATCTCTCTGCTTCATTGGTTCAGTTCCAAAACAGACAGGGCATGGCAGGGATGGTCCCTGCTGCTGTCATACAGGAGTACACAAGACATTCTACATACATACATACATACATACAATTATGGAACAAAAATGTTACAGATAACCAAAAACAGCCTTCAACACTATTACAAAACATTGGTACACACTGCAGTTTGAAGATTTAAGTCTTGCAAGGAGGCAGACCTAGCACAAATCTTAACCTTGCCACTTGTGAGCTGTGAGAATTTAGGCAAGTAATTCACCTTCTTTGTGTTTCAGATTTTTTTATCTATTAGGTGGGGATTATCATGGTATTTACCATGTGGGATTGTAGAAATTAAAATGCGATAATTTATATAAAGAGACTTGGCCACACCTGACACTTAAGAGCTCCCAAATGGAACTTACCATTTAGACAAAAATATCTCTTGTGACTGATTGTAACTTTCAGCTCAACCTATCTCTGAAATAGTACAGATGACACAGGAATGGAGACAATGTAAGTGGGGCTGGGAGAGGATGCTGGGTGTAGCTTGATGTTTATTCCAGATTATTTTACTGTGGACAAGTAAAAGGACAAGAAAAAGTAGGAAGGTTCCAAAATTTTCTTGTTTGGTTAAATTGTTGGAAATGGGAGCAATAAGTTAGGAAAGGTAGTGTTATAAAAGACATTGATTCATCCAGGTCCACGCAGGTTTAAACCAGTCAAGTAAAGGGAGAGGTATCTCAAAAATAGCATCTTATGCTGTCCGTCTCTTTAGGTAAACATTCCTACATTGTTGGATATCTGTGCTCTTAAGTTAGGTGTCAGTTTTCTCCTTGCACATCATAGATATTTTTGGTTCGTTAAAGCCTCTGGAGAACGCGATGTTCTATTTGTTTGACTCCTTATCTAAAGCAGAGAACTTGTCTCTACTTTGACTGGTGGATGTGACTAGATGGTGGGGCTTAAGACATTTGGAAGAAAATTTGTAAGTTGTGTTTCAGGAACACATATACAATGGCATACATGTTGAATAGAAAGACCAAATCTGCAGTTTATCCCATTCCTCCCTGACAAAACACTGGCTCCTTTTGACTTAGTTTCTGGGGTGTGATACCTTTCCATTTTCTGAGTACATTAGTTACGTATATGACTGAATCTAACCAAACTTTTTTCTCTTCTTTTTTTCTGTTCTCCAAAAAGAAAGGCTGTTGTCAAAGGGATTTATTGATTAAATCAACTAGAGCAGTCCACAATTCCAATTCTCAGTTAGTAATTGCTCTTTGGATATATATTCCAAGATTATAAATTCTGTATGTTTTTAGAACTATCTTTTCTGACACATACAGTAATTCTATGAAGTAATATTCCCATGATCCCTTTTTTTAGAGATATCAAACTCATAGAATGACTTGCCCATGCCTAAAGTCATGTCAGCACCAGGACTTGAACTCATGACGCGTGTAGGCTTTCTGACTCATAACTAAGAAACACAGCTTTTGCTGTTATTCAGGAGATTAAAGTGCATCCCAGAATGGAGATTATACAGATCCTTGGTCCTGCTCCAAAGAGCACAGTTCAGTGACATGAAATAAAATCATATTTAAATCTGCCATTTTAAGCCTCTTAGTGAAGACATGATTAATACCAAATAAGGAGTTTATTTTATTTTATACAGTTTTACTCTTTGTAAGTTCATATTAGACAAACTGGAGAAGAGCTTGATTAAGGGAAATTTTATATAAACAACAGTCCAGTCCTGATCACTCACATTCTTCATTCTCTTTTCTCCCCAGCTCAGTTCTGGTTCTTGTCTAGTGCTGCTGTCAGGCTTCCTGGAAGCAGCCACAAGAGACAGAGATCTGGGCTATGTTCCAGTGCAAGGGTCTTTTCTAGGTCACTTTCACACATTTTTATAAACTTAAATTAGGCATTTTTCTGGCCAAAAAAGAAGACTGATCACTATCTTGTCTTCCTTTGGTATATCTTCAGACCCGGTCAGCATTTTCATCCGACAAGACAACCTCGATGGAGTCATTAATAATATTTTCTCTTTATATTTAGTCGTCATCATTTTTTCACAGTTCATCCTCTGAGATGTTCAAAAATCATTCATAGTAAAATTCCTTCTTTCTGTTGAGATCAGGTTTTACTATCTCTGCTTAGAATGTCTCTATACACTTCCCTAAAAAATAGCTAGGGTCCCAAAATCCAGTAATGAATGACTTGCTGAAGTCCAAAGGAAGTGCATTTATATTTTACCTTATAAAGCTGCCACTGGGTGATAACTTGTATGTCTGATCTCTCAGTGCTGATTGAATTTTTAGAAAACTGTAGCAATTTTATGAGTGTATTGCATTGCTTCATGTTATGAAAATATATATCAATTAAGTACATTAAAAGTTAATGATATAAGCTAAAGGTTTTAGGAAAAAAAAATCCAAAGTGACTGAACTTATATTTGTTTTTAAAAGAGACTCTCACCATGTTTTAGAGATCTGAGACAGGAAACAACCAAACAACCTGCCATTTATGCACAAGCTAAGTCTGTTTCTGGCCATCATTATTCCAGTGAGCTTGTCTGCTCCTGCCCAATTTCACCCTATATTAACTAGTATTGATTTGTAATATACTTCATAAGTTAACTGGATTGCTGCCTTGTTAAGAAAATGAATGAGTATTTAGGAAGTCTGATGAAATAATTAAGGATTTTTATTGCTTTTCAAATGAAAATCGAATTAGCTTTAGATTACTAAAAACCTAGAGTAGAGAACGGAGATTGAGCTAATCAACTTTACCCTTTCTTGAGTCAGGTATAAAGATTAGAGGAAAGTCAGCAAGCCACCCTCTAGCTAGAGACTCGGTGAAGACTTGACTCAGGGTGAATACAATTAGATAAGCAGAACAGGGGGTTGCAGGCTAGGGAGCTGTCTGTGGGCCGAAGTCAGGGCCAGAGCATCAGACAAGGCATACTTGGGGAATCTGTGAAGGCAGGTTGTAGAAGGAGGCTACTTTGGGAGAAAATGTAGGCAGATAACAAATGGCAGCAATAAGTGCAAGAACTGGTAGAAATGGGCTCTAAGATAGTCTAGGAAATGATCAAAGCAGTGATGGCAGGTAAGGTAGGGCACAAATGAATACAGTTCAGCATGGCAGAAGTAAGAACTCAATTGCCCTTTGTGTTGTAGATGGTTTCCTTTTCTCCTTCACTCCCTATACCCACTTCATCATCAATAACCTTCAAAATATGTCCTTAGTCTACTCATCTCTCTCTGTTGCTACAACTTCAACACTAGTCCTTTCTCCATCTCACAACCAAGAGTGTCTGAAAAACAAATCAGATGATGTCACCCCTTTGCTTGAAACTCTCCAAAGTCTTCTCACTTAAGAATAAAATCCAAAGTCTTCACTCTGGACTCCATGACCCTAATGATTTGTCCTTTGGGCACTTCTCCAACTCCACCTCACCC
This sequence comes from Eulemur rufifrons, assembly GCF_041146395.1. Classification (NCBI taxonomy): domain Eukaryota; kingdom Metazoa; phylum Chordata; class Mammalia; order Primates; family Lemuridae; genus Eulemur; species Eulemur rufifrons. Next base: position 54,070,868 of record NC_090990.1, read on the forward strand.
CATTCCCTACTCACTATACTCCAGCCAAGCTGGAATTCTTTTATTCATTATACATGCCAAACTTATTCCTGCCCTGGGGAATTTGTTCTTGTTTTTCTCTTCCCAGAACCTCTTCTCCAAGGATTTTTCACAGTTCATTCCTTCTTGGCATTTAAACCTAGGCTACTCTCCAGCATCCCAGAGGGTTGTACCTTCTCTGCTGACTGCCACTGGGGCAATGAGGAGGATATCCGAGTAAGAGATACTATCTCTTCTCCTGAAATTTATTAATGTAAACTATTGGCCTTTGTCCTATGCTGGGAATCACTTTTTGGGAGTTTTCAATACAATGGAGTTTATTAACTCAAAGATTTTCTGGCTTTAATTGTTCTGTTCATGTGCACTGTCTCTATTTTGCACCAGGCAGCCTTCTATTTATACCCCAGAATCTACCACAATAGCCAAATAAGATTGAAACATGGAAATGGTGAACTCCCAGAAATGCCAATTGCAATGGTTGACTTTAGGGGAATTATAATAATTGTAGCTAACATTTATTGACAATTTTCTACTTTACAAGCATTATGATAGGTATATTGTATCTACTAGTTTAATTAATGCTCACTGTTGCTATTATTATCCTCATATTACAAAAGAGAAAACTGCCCAAGGTCATACACCAGAAATTCAAACTCTAGAGCAGTGCTGTCTAAAAGAACATTCTGTGATGATGTAGTAGTAACAGGAATTCATCTTATGTTAGGACCATGCCAGACAATGTTAAGGCCTTCTACAAGTCAAACCCAGGAAAATCTTGGTTACCTACACAGTCACTTATTCTTCCCATGTGTCTCAATCCAGGCAGGAGCTACAAAGGCAATGGGAGAATCTCTTGCTCCCAGAGTTGGTGGAGTCCTAACATCTTTCTCCTTAGACCCCAATCTGCTAGCCAGGATTACCCTTCTATAGTTTGAAAAGAACAAGGGATAGCATTAGTTGGGCAATCGGAAATCATGGGGTCTAGAATTTGAAATGAAGAAAGTCACTTGATTTTTTTTATGACTTGGTTTCTTAAAATGGTAAAAAATCACTTCCTTCATTCAGCAATGTTTATTGCATGCCTACTTGGTGCCAGACTTTCCACTGTGCACTATAGAAATGGGTACTATAGAAATAGGATATAGAAATGACTATGAACAGCTCCTCTCTTCAAGGAGGGCATAACTCACAAAATGATAACTCCAAAGTAGCGTGGGAAGTGCCATGGGAGAGATACGCAGAGCACTGGGGAGGGGTCTCTAATTCAGTTTAGGAGAGAGGAGGGTTTGATAAAGATTGGCCAGATTGGATGACACATGAACTGATTTTTGAAGGATGAGTACAATTTAGACACAGGAAAATTATGAAGACAAATCTTCAGGAAATCCTCTCAACTAAGAAAAAAATTGTTTTCAGATGGTCATTGAAATATTTGTTTGCAGATTATTTAAACTTGCAAGAGCAAAATTTCTGTTAATATAAAACTCAAAGAATCATTGTTACTACTCTGTGTGGGGGACTTCCAGTGTTTATTTGCAGGAATCATCTTTAACATGGACTTCACTTTAGTGAACCCTATTGCAAGGGGAAAATATCCTTAGAGCAATAGGGTTAGTTTACTTTTTTACTGAAACCCTAGACTAAGACAATTGTGTTGTATTTGATGAAATTGGAATTTAGTATTCAGACTTCCCACTGGGCAAAGTAAAAATAGATACAACTTGTGATAGAGTAGTGAACAATTACAAGGCATTACCCAACTCTAAGAATACAGCACAAACTAAATAAATAAGCCACCAAGATACGATCATTCTCTCCTAAGATCTTGAGTTTTCACAAGGAGCCAAAGGAACTTCATTAATGGCTTGTTTCCAAGGAAAGGCGCAAACAGTAATTATTAGCAGAGCAGAAAGTGCCACCTAGTGGTCCTTAAGGGAAATATATCACGTACCTTCTAAAGAGCTGAAATTATTTTGTTGTTTTCTAAAATTTTATGCCATACTTGCTTAGTTTTTTGAGTTGCAAGTAATTCGAATAGTGCATATCATGATAAAGTGTTTGTAGTTTCAAAATTTATTTTTCATGTTCTTCCAGGTAGCAAGAACAGATACATACTCAGGTGACTTCAGGTGAGAGTTTATGAAAAACATGCCTGCCTAAGAAAGGAAATGTAGGAAACTGAATTAGCGGTCAACCAACCAGGCCTCTTAGAGAATTGGAGCAATGACTTCCTGTTAAAAAATTATAGCAGCTGTAATGATTTAAGAGTCACCTTGTTTATCTCGCATCATATCAAAGACATGAGTCATTGTATCCCACTTTCAATAATCCAGCATAACACTAGCAGTTAGATATCTACCCTCTGGGTAAGAGACTCAAAATATGGATAAATTAAACAATATCATAGAAAAGATATTTCTGTGTAAATGTTCATTCCCTTCCAGGCAATACAAAAGCCTGCCAGTCTTGGCCCCACTTAAGTGGTTCTCAGACTTTTGTGTGCATTAGGATCACCTGAAGAGCTTATTAAGCTAGATTTCTCAGCCCATCCTGAGAGTTTCTGATTCACTAAGCCTGGGATGAAGCTTACTGAATCAGAGCATTTGCATTATTAACAAGTCCCAGGTTATGCTAATGCTTCTGGTGGGAGAATACCTAGTTTGAGAACTTCAGTAAAGTTTTAAGAGCCTTTTTTCTTAAATAGGAATAGGTAAAAAAAGATCACTGTATATTTGGTGGGGCAGAGGGGAGATCTTCAACAATAAAAGAGAGAAAATAAAATGAAAGTAAAGGCAGAGATATGGCAGGAAACAGAAGGGAATTAAAAAGCGGTTTGAAAATACCACATTCATTCATTCATACATTCAACAAATATTTATTGGGTGCCAAATATATGCCAGGAATTGTTTTAGGATGCAAGTGATATAGCAGTGATACAGTCTTTAGAAGTTTGAGGGAAAATGACTTTCAACTAAGTATTTTATACTTAGTCGATCTGTAACTCAAGTGGAGGCGTGGGCCAAATGCATATTTATAGGCATGCAAAAGCATGTCTTCCCTGTATGACTTCCATTTTTTTAATGAAGTTTCATGAGAATGTATTCCAGCAAAACAGAGAAATTAAACAAGCATGGCGGAAGAGGAATAAGTCTGAGTAACAACCTGGCTTGCAGCAGGAAGAGAGATGACTCCAGGAGGAATGTCTCTGGCAAAGCAGAAATTTCATAGAGGATCTGATCCAATAAGCCTTAAAAAAGGGGAGGATTATTATGAAAAATACATTGTATGAAGAAAAGAAAAACAATGAGAAATTTCAAGAAATCTGTACAGGAAAGGAAATATAATCATTGTAAAATTCTTGGCTTCATAAGTTCCTAAAACTGTAAACAAAAGTTAACAGTTTTAATAAAAATTTTATTATAACTGTGTTGGGAGGAAGATGGAAAGTAGATGGAGGGTGGTAGAAGAGATATAAATATTTGCATATTATAATAAAAAATAAATAAATGGCTAAATTTTAAAAAAGCAGCCTAAAAATATTTCGAGAGTTGATGTGATTTACCAAAATAAATAGTTACGGAAATTAACAAGTGTTTCCTCTTAGAGAGTTAGATAGATTGGTGAGGAGAGATTAGGTAGAACATGGCTTTTCTTTATGAGCCTTCTGATCTCATTTTTATTTTTAACTACTCATGTATTACTTTGATAAAAATAAAAAAATATTTTAGAAAATCAAAAACAGCTGTAGGTGGAATTAAAAAATTTTACTTTAGGGGTTTTCTTGTATTAGGAAAATCTGTCCTCATTATTAATCAAGAGTAGAAAATACTTTTGTTCAGAAAGGAAAGTTGACAATTACAAAGATAGTGTAATTATCTTCTTTTCAATCAGATTGGACTGAGAAAAATAAATTTAGGAAGAAAATATTGGGGACCATTAGAACCTTACTATCATGTGCCCCACCATAGTCTGGAATTTGATACTATATGGGTTCATCTAAGGCTTTGTCTAACTCTTTATTCAATAAATATATATTATGATTGTGTTGTGTACCTGGCATTGTATTCTAATGAAATTTATTATTATTATTCTTGTGAAAATGTTATTCTACCTATGACGGTGTGTTTTCAGACAAGAAATCAGAAACTGAGGAGAATTGGCACCCTCTCAGTGGGGTCCTTTTAGGGGCTTCAAGCACGAGAGGCTGGTTGTTTTTAGATGGAAGGGCTACTTTTGCTGGCAAGGGAAGCACAGTGGGTTTGGAAATTTAAGCTCTCAGATTCATCTAAATCCATTCAAACTTTTCATCCAGTTCTGAGAGGCAGTGGTGGCAAAATTGCAATCCTGTGACTCACTCACAGGGCGACTGTGGGGTGGAACAGCAAAACTCAGTGTCTGTCAAGCTACCTGTGAGAATCTAGTCTACTTTTGACTAGATTCTCAAGGAAAGCGTCATAGCAAGCTTTGCACTGAGAAAATTTAAAAAATGGCTTGGCATATTTTTCTTTTCCTTGTAGAATTTCTCTTTGAAAACTGGTTGGCGGCCAGTTTTCTGTCTCTTAAAACTGTAATGGCCACCCGTCCCTTCTTTGTCTGCTTAGACGTGGCCCAAATGGAGTACCGTTTCCTCTGAGAGATCACTCTTTATCATTTCTCTCTCGTTGCCCACATTTCACCTGGTATCTGCTTCTATTATTGAATATAATAACTGCAAATGCAAATTCAAATAAGTAAAATGAGGGTATCTATCTTATATTTAGAATATAGGGAATGGCATAACATTATGGTTAAGTATATGAACCCAGATGGCCTAGTTTCATTGCCTGGCTCTTCTGCTTCTAGCTATGCAAACTGTGGGAAAGTATATTTCCGTGGGTCTAAGTTTCCTTATCTATAAATAGCGACAATAATAGTAACTTCCTTTAATGTTTGTTGTGAGGATTAAATGTGTTAATAGATGTAGCACTTAATAAATGTTAGCCATTATGATTTGTGTAAGTTGTCCATCAAATAAGTTAAATACTGTCTATTTCAAAGTCATTTAATCTCATTGTGGAATATTTCAGAGGAAACAATTTTAAGGACATTCTGCATTTGTGATACCTCTGCTGCAAATAGTGATATTTCGTTTACTGAATATCCTGGAATATCTGGCAAAACAATTTACAAGGCACTTTAAAGTTTTTAACATCTGGATAATATCTTTTTACTATAAACACCAAACCAGTTATAAAGAGTAAAATATCTTTTCTGGCATCAAAGGTAGTAATTATTTTTTTCCTCTGCTGACCAACAGTTGCTGAGTTGAGAATTTTGATTCATTTATTTAGTGAATTCATTTAAATGATGTTTTTTACTCTGATTTTTTGCTAGTTGTTTGAACTGATTGGGATTCTTGTCTGTTGTTAGTTGCTTCATTTTTTTAGGTTTTAGGGAGGCAAAGCATTATTTTGCAGGCCTTGCCTCTAACCATCCATTCAGTATGCCTCTTACCAGGTTCTAGAGAGATACTAAGATAAATAAGTCCCTGCTATCAAGTACATCCACACAAGAAACATTTTATATTGGAGCATGAACAATAGCTTAAGCCCCTAATGGAAGGGTTAACTACACTTATTAGTACTGAAGCTTGCTAAGCCTTTGCTTTTCCCTTTGTAAATAAGAATAATAGGACTTATTTCACAGGATTACTTTAAGGCAATGTTTACCAAACTTGGCTGATTATAAAATTGCATGAGGCACTTAAAAAAAATACTGGCTCCTAAGCACCTCCCTTGAACAGTCGAGCAGAAGTGGGGCCCGGGACTCTGTATTTTTAATAAAGCACTGTAGATGATTTTTATAATATAATCATTTATTATTTTAGAAATATTTTTCTAAGGTAGTGCTCCTTAAAGTGGTTTCTTGGGCCTCATTCTAAGTAAGTAAATAAAGAACTCTGGGTCTAGCAATCTATAACTTAAAAAACCCTCCAAGTGATTTTGATGCACACTACAGTTTAAGAACCACTGCTACAAGTCTTAAATTAGATAATCTAAATTTGGTTTAAATTAGATAAGCTTAGTTAGTACCTATCCAAAATAACTCTAATAATTATTAATAGCATAGAAAAAAATCAGATCAGAATATTACCTTCTAAAACTATGAGTAAATTGGTATTCTAGCTTTTAGGCATTTGTGCAGTTTTTGTCAGTGTTGCAAGTGCACCCGGAAAAACCTGGCTGAAATTGCCTAATAGCTTAAGTTCCAGATTTCCATAAAAGAATTCCTTATAGATAAAGATCATGACAGATAACATGGTAGATGTATTTATTAATTGTTGGTTAATTGCATACATACTTACTGGGCACCAAAGTGTACATGAAAACATTTGAGATAGTTTCCGCCATCAAGAAATATAAGAAGCATATAAACATGTTGACAAGAAACATGCATACGATGTTTGACTTTGAGTCACTTACTTAAACTCTTCTCATTTCCCTTACCCCATAACATATTAAAATAAACTCAAATTTTGTTGATTCTACCTCTGAAACATTTTCCTTCCATTTCTCTCCACTTGCGCAATCACTTTCCCACAGCAATCCTTTTTCTCTCAGCCTCTTTAGATCTTCCTGCTCTAAGGTTTTTCCTTCCTTTTATATTTAGTTTGATGTTTATAATGGAAAGATATTATGCAGATGTCTTCCCACTACACTCAGGGTAATCTTCTAAATGGCAGGTCTTATTATGTCACTTCCCTTTTTTATTACCCTCAAGGGCTTCTCATTATGATAAAGTATAAACTTTGTTACTTGTCCTCAAGGGCCTGTGAAATTTCAATCCTTTGTCACAGTCTCTTGTCAGGCTGGAGGCCTGGCCTCATATAAGCTTGTGGGCAAGTTAAATATGTAATGCCCAAAGGTCCCGACGATGGCATTGGCATTGCAAGGCACTTGTATCAAGGGAGGGCCAATCTGGAGGACGGGGTATGACAAAGACTGGCAGGAGAGAGTGGACAGATCCAGGCCAAGAAAGAGGCTGGGTTCAGGGGAGGATTCCAGACTCTGGATATCTGGGTTTACGTGCAAGGAAACTGAGGCTTGAATAAGAAGGAAAATCTGCTCAAAGCAAGTTGGGTGGGGCTCATCCATCTATACAAAGTAAGGAATGCAAGAATTACTCCGGATTACAGAGACTATTGGATTGGAACATGTATTTCTCCTGCTTTAGTCAGATTTAGGGCAGGACATTAGATGCTATAGGAGCAAAATCTCCTCCAAGGAGACTGTGGGAAAGCTAGGGTGTGACTTCTAAGATAGGATGTAATGAAATTTTCAAGGAAGTAATACAGATAATGTGTCTAATTATAGAAGAAGAAATCAGCAAATATAGATTGGTAGACTAACTTATAGGATAATGGCTTTCTTGAGAAAGCTGGATAATAAGTAGAAATCTTAAAAAATGATAGGATTGAGAAAGAAAAGTGGCTCAGACCAGGCTGAAGAATGTGAGGTACGCAAAATTTATCAGGCCTGGAGAGACAGGAGCATGCGACTTCAGTCATGTCCCTGCACCCATGCACAGGGGGTAATTGTTTAAAGGCATTGTGGTTTTTCTTCCCTTCCCTGTAGTTTCTCTCTTTCTTTCCTTCTCTCTCTCTTTTCCTTCCTTCTTTCCTCTCTTTCTTCCTTTCTTTCTCTCTCTCTCTATTCCTCCCTCCTTTCTTTCTATCCTTTCATCCTTCCTTCCTTCCTTCCTTCCTCTCTTTCTCTCTTTCTTTTTCTTAACTAGAGACGGGATCTTGCCATGTTGCCCAGGCTGGTGTGCAGTGGCTATTCACAGGTATGATCATATTGCACTGTGGCCTTGAAGGATCCTCCTGCATATTCATTAGTCCTATCCTATTCCTGTGTACAGGACTTAGGAACTCTACGTATTTTGCTCTAAAATCTAGCATTTAATGTTTATGTTTTTAATAATGACCTTGTTCTCCCAGGAATCAAGATTCAGAATTTTGGACTTCTAATGTTCTTTTTCTCCTACATTGAATCCTTCAGACTCCCCAAAAGTTATCTCTGTAATGTTTCTCACAGACAAATTATCATTTCTTTTTTCACTGCCATGATCCTATTTCTGACCTTTGCCAGTCATCTTTATTATATTCTTAATTAGTTTCTTCATTCACCCTTCTCTTGATCCTATTCATTATCATTGGGTTACATTTTCTAAAGAGAGTTGTGTCTCTTGTTTGCTTATAAGCCTTATGCTGAGCATTTTCCTTTTTTCCCTCCAGATCTACTTTCTACCCTTCTCCGCTCTGTTCTGTGTCATGGGAGGAGAAAACCTGGATCAACTGCACCCTTCCTTGGCTTCTTTGCCTTCTGGCTTCCAGTGGGTTTCAGCCAGTGCTGAGCTCTAGGAGGACAGTGACAGGAGTATTTATTCAGATCCTGACTGGTACAAACCTTAAATGCCTTTTCTTTATCTACTGAAACAAGTATAGACTTTTTATCTCCAAGTTGAATATCAAGTTTCAAGCTACTCTTCTACTGCATCCTTACATTGGCCCTTTGCTCCAGTAAAACTGGGTTAGTCATACTTCCCTGATTAGACATAAAAGCCTGCATTGTGTTTTCTTTGCTTGGAATTCCCTATTTCTCTAATGTCATCATCAAAGTCTTGTTATCCTTTTTTTTTTTTTTTAAACATTTTATCTCAAATGCAACCCCTTTCATGACACCTTTGCTAAGGTCCCAGTTGAATACATGTCCCTTTAAAATTTATCATTGAGTTAATAATTGCATATTCCCTTGTCTTCTGATGCTTGTATTTTCCTTGTCTTGTAACTATTAATATACTTGTTGTCCCTCTTATTTTGTAAGCTCTTTGGGGTAAGGACTGACTGTTACATCCCTGTTGTATTTTCTGAATAGTCAATGTTCAATAAATATGTAGTGGATCTGAGGAAATTACAGTGGCTAAATTTAAAGATTCAGATTATTTTTGGGTAGGGCCAATGCTTCAAATCAGGTAGAATATTTTAAAGCTTATTATACTATGGTAACAGGGGTAAACATGACTTTCATTTACATGGAAGTAGATGATAAAGTCAGGAATAACTTTTTTATCATTCATTTATTTAAAAATATTTATTGAATATCTATTGTGTATAAGATACTTTCCTAAGTACTACAAAGTGTTTCCATTGATGCCCAACAGCATGGTATTACTTCTTTTTAAAAATTAGCAGAAAATTAGAGAAAATGAGAATTTACGATCAGTTATTCGATTGGTAATTTTATAATTAGATTTTTTTGATGACTTAATTCCAACAGTTACCAGAAAGTTAACAAAAATATAATACCTTTCTCACTATATAAAGTGTGACACCAGTTGCAGCATAGCAAAGGATTTTCCTAGGTTCCCAGAAATACGTTATAATTTACAATTTACATGAATACTATTGAGATTAAGTTTTGTTTCTGAGACTTAGCAGGGACAGAGGAGAGAACTGCTAGATAAAAAATGCCACGAGAATATACTTTGTGGCATTTTAATTTATTGTTATCATTCTTACATTATAAATTGTGGATTCTTTTGTTTATCTCCTCGATACACAAAAACTTATTCTTGGGAGATTGAAAATCTTTTCCAGTGAATAAGAGGACAAAAATGGTAAATTGAAACTATTTATTTAGAGAATTTCTCTTCTGTTATGCCATCCTCCAAAAGTATTTCGTTTTAGTGTTTTCATTCTGTGATGATGCCTTTTAAAAACAAACTATGGTCTTGTGTTCTTGAAGAAAGAAAAGAGTAGACCAAACAGAATTATTGCAAGATAAGGATCCTTATTTGGTTACAAAAATACCCAAATGATGAAATGTATATTAATTGTTTCAAAAATACTAGAATTATGTTTTTCAGGTTTTTATGTTTAGAAACTCTAATAAGCTAAATTTCAAATGATTTAAATATAGATGACTAGAATAGCACAGAGATTTAGGAGCAGTTTGAAAGTGAAATCTGTTGCTCACTGTTGCTTATTTCTAGTTGGGAAGTACTTCCGAGGCTTTGGAACGGAAGAGCTGTTTCAGGTGGATCTGAGTACTTTCCAGTGTTTTATTTCTTTCAGCACCACTTTTTGACTGATTGGTCTAAAAATTAAAGATTCATTTTAGAGGATGCTAATTTTATGATCTTCTGTGGTTGATTGTTTCTAATGTTACTTTTACAAAACGATAAACTTTATTACTTTTTTTTCCTGATTACACAAAATAGAAAAAAAAAAAAAAAGGAATACAGAAATCTAACAGGATACAAAGCAGTGAATATTACAGATGACTCTTTAAGTTTCTTAATGTTTCCACCAGGACTTTGAAAATTCAGCACATGGGGTATTAATACGTTGCTCTGTGCTTGAGGCAACCTAGATCCCAAAGGTGAGATGGCATTTTCCACCCCCTGAAACAAAACCAAACAATAACCAAACAAAAAACCACGTGGAGAAGCTTCTTTAAACAATTTTTCTTTGAAAAGAAAAATAACAGTTTATTTTGTATTTGCTTTTGTTCTCTTTGATCTCTGAAGGACGTTGCTGAGAAGTCTGTGTTGACCGTAACACACTTAAAGAGTCTTTGGGAGTGAGGTGAACAGTTAACTCTGGTAGAAAAAGAAAAAATAGTTGACATTAGCCTCAAACATTGGATGCCTCGAACATTATTTGGCTTTAAACCTGGCAGTTTTCTCCTTTCTTTTAGTTAAATAACTGTACCAATATCTTCCCTGCTTCTGTTGGAATGTTTCTTTATGGGGTTTTCTTCTGTGTTTGTGTTAGAAGTTTGCATTTTGTTTAACTTAAGTAATTCCCATATAAGGTTTAATATATGCTGTAATTGATAAATAAATTTAAAGCAGTAGAGCTTGCTTCCTTAATTAAATTGAAATGTTTCAGTTGTGTTTTTAGCTCCTTTCTTTCTCTAACAAAATTTAACAATCTGACCTTTCCCATTATTTGACTACCCATAATAAGATGTGACTTAGTTGTATCATAAGAGGGAGCTAACTTTTTTTTTGAAAGAAGCCCCCTGACCTGCTGAATGCATGCAGCAGTATGTGCTCCTCTACTGGGCTTGAAAAACTTTGTAATGGCTACGTCAGGACCCCAGGCCTACAGAGCAGGGGATGCTGTTGTTACTGCAGCAGGTTTTTATTGACATTGTTTACAAATAACTTGTTTTTAAGTGAATTATTTTCATTTTCATTTTTTTTCTTGTAAAATTTTGCTTAACTTGTAACTTAAGTGATACCAGGTATAAGAATAAAGATCTTAACAGCACTTTCCCCAGACGTGGGTACCCAGCACCTCAGTGATCTCTCCAGGCCCTGCAGTGAGGGAAGCAGGGGTGGGGGGAGTAGCGTTGAGATGGTCACTAGACCAATATGGAAGGCAACGTGGTGATGTGGTTCAAAGGCTCTTCGAGCCTTCTGTAACACTCGAGCAAAAGGATTTATTCTTCCCTTTCTTTAGAAGAAATCCACACATTTTCTCCAGCAACTAAAATCTGTTTCATGTGAAAACAGCTTCAAATGTCTATTTATGCCAGCCATTTTGGAAAAGCAAAGTAGAGTAAGATCATATTTTTGCTATATTTTTGTATTCTACATTTTTCCCCATTTTTTCTCAGGAGTCGGGTAGAGGAGAGTGGGTGCACCAGCTCTCATCTGTTAACTTGAGAGTTTATCTTGATATGTAGTCAAACCTTGTTCATAGGTACTTTGACTTATGCCATTGCTCATCTTTGAAATTTCTGAAGGTATGTTTCTGACTACAGTTGTGGTAACTAGTGCAAAAAGAAGTGATATCCATTAGTTGTAGCCAAGGGCCTATGCAGAAGAAACTGCATCTTTTTGCCTGCAGTTATTGAAGACAAGGGCTTGTTTTCATAATTACAGGCTGAAGTTTTCAGTTAAAAATTAGTGGGTTGTAGCCAAAGGAGAGAGGATTTGTTAATTTTTTGATTTCTCAACTAGTGCTGGCAAGCTTGGAGTGGAAAGTATAAAATTTCAAGTTTATACTCTAAAGTTTTATTTTGATCAGTAACACTCTCATTTCTTGGCTCCACTATTTATTTTGTCTTAAAAGCCTTGAATTTGGGGCAGCTTGTTTCTTGATTGACGTGTGGGAAGTCAAAGGATATGACACCAGTCTGTCAGCAGCGCACTAGCAGCTGTCTCAAGCCCGTGACCAGGCATGTAGAGAATGCTCCAGCCTTGCCTTCTCATACACATTTGTAACATAATATGCTCTTCAGTTTGTACAAGATAGTTAGAATATTCTATCAAAGCTGGGAAACATGAATCTGGCAAAAACAAAGAAAAGACAAGACAAAACACAAACCATAAACTTCTGTGGGCTGAAAATGGGAGAGGGGTTGGTGAGAGAGAATTAGAGTTGGACATATGTGAAGTTCTCCAAGGAGGAGCCCTGTGTGTTCTCTAAGGGAGGGGGTAGAATCCCAAGGAGTATGAGCATTTGTACTCTATCTCACTTCCTTTCTGAAACCACCCAAGGAGGCTGCCTCACAGGTCATGAGGAACCCATGCCACCATGTCAGGCAAACCATAAAATGCAGTGTCAAGGGTTCCATCAGAGCTCTGATGGCCCTGGGATGTCATGAAAGAGCTTCCCCATGTCCTTGAGGCAGTCACAGCTTTTAGGGGAGGAAAAAGGGGGAAAAAGAGAGAGTGAGACAGAGACTGACTTGGTGATCTGTGAGTCTCACATTCTTGATGAGGGACACACAGAGAAAGATGGGTGGGCCATAAGACCAGAGACTGTGCAGGAGGGAACTCAGTGAATGCTTATGTGGACCATCTTCTGAAGACTGAGCAGGATCGTAATCTCACTAGATGGCAGCAGAGTGTAGGGTCTGGGATATGAAGAGGCTCAGCTACCTCCCCTTCACCTCCAACCCTACACTTGCCACCACTGCTCCTTGCCATGACTTTTCTTTAGGAATTTACATGCCATCTCTGGTAGAGAGGCAGAAAGTGACAAACAGAATTGTTGAGTTTAACCTGGAATGAATGAGTTTACGCTTAAAGTAGTAAAATTTCATTTTTTCTTTCAAATCCAGCCTGTAGCACCACTAAATCCCAGAATTGTGTAAGCTCTAATTCCTTAATGAGTTCCTTATTCTATATCACTCATGGACGTTCTATTTCTCTAATTGAACTCTGACCGATGTTGGTCATGCTTCCACAGGAATAAAACCTTAAGGATGGATACTCTCAATTGGTTCTGGATTATCTGGGATTGGTTCTTGGATGAGATTAGATTTATAGGCAGTTAACCTTGTTTTCATTAGTAAGGAGGGCACTTTTCCACGGCATGCAGTGGCAAAACCATTACTTAATTTATTACCTGTGGGCACCTGTAATCCAACACCTATACAAGGCAAAATTTTCTTTTTGGGCAGTCATAGACAGCTTCAGTTCCTTTACCCAGACTTTGGGTGGGGAATTTAAAATCTGGAGCTCATAATTTTCTTTCTTCAAGTTCTCCAGCTCACCTAGAAGTGATCAACTCACCGCTTTATCCTCCTTATTCTAGGGTGAGCAACCACCCTGGTTTGTCCAGAACTGAGGGGTTCCTTGAATGCTAAAACCAGGGAAGTCCCAGGTAAACTGGGATGAGTTGGTCACCTAATTTATATTTAAGAAGTGTTTTATGACAGAATTTACTTGATTACAGAAATCAGTGCTTTCAAGGACTAGGAGGATGCAGTGATGGTGAGTCTCAGCACATCCTCACTCAGTTCAGGCTTGGAGACTGAACACAGATTACTGTAAACTTAACCTGGTGGTGACTCCAATTACAGCCACTTTTCCAGATGAGATTTTGTTGTTGGAGAAGACACATTCTCTGGCACTTGGCATGCAATTATTGACCTAGTGAATATTTTTTACTCTATATTTGTTAATAAAGATAATCCAAACCAATCTGGTTTGAGTTGGCCCCTTCAATATCCTGCCTCAACTGCCTCTATCAGCTCTCTAGCCTTTTATCATTATGAAGGTTAGTAAACTGTTTCTGTAAAGGGCGAGATAGTAAAAGTTTAGGCTCTGTGGGTCTCATGAAATTTCCTTCCTCATCTTCCTCCTTCTGCTGCATCTCCTCTTCCTTTTTCTTCTGAACCCTTTAAAAGTATAAAAACCATTATTAGCTCCAAGGTTGTACAAAAACATGTTGTAGGCTGGATTTGACCCATAAGTCACAGGTAAGTGAACTAGCTAATATAACCTCCAATTTACGGAAGGGTTAGCTTGCATGAGGTCACACAGACAGTAAATGTGTTATCTTGGATTTTGATAAGTTCCTATAAGATTCCAAAACCTTTTATTCTTTCCGTGGCTCTAATTCCTTGTCAGACTTTCTCCTTTATGCTGGTTTTATTTTATTTTCACAAATGAGGAATGATCCTAGATAACAATGTAACTTATGACCGATTACTGTTAGAAAGCATATCTCACCATTAATTTGCTAAAACTGAAATCATTATATTTGAGTAACATTTCCTATTATTTTACTAACTAATTTAACAAATACTTATTGAAGGTGTATCACGTCCTAAACACTATGCTAGGATATGGAGCTATGACTGTGCGTAAGACAGACTGGTTCCTTTTGCTTAGAGATTACTGTCCAGCAGGGAAAACAGACTTTAAGCAAATAATTGAACAATGAAATGCAATTGTGATAATTGCTCCAAAGGAGAAGTCAGGTTGCTGTGGATTACTAATATTCCCCCTACGTAATGAGTCAGTGTAGAGGCAGGGGTAAGTGGGTGGGGGGCAAAGTACACGGAGTTGAGAAGAGAGGTTGGATTAAGGGAGAAAGGGTTTTGGCCATGGCATTCACTGAATTACCTTCCCATTACCTATTCCATCCAGAAATACTCAGCTGTTTTAATTAAAGAGTCAAGTCTCCCAATATTGAGAAGGGTAATTTAATATTATGACTGGAACTTTTGCTCAGTAATTCTCTAACATTGGTGCAAGAGCTTAGCAAAGGGAAGAACTTATTAAATGTGCCAGTTTCTCGACCTCGTCCCAGAGATTCTGGTTAAGGATGGGGCCCAGGAAGATGCATGTCTGTTGAGCCCTCCGTATGATTCTGAAGTAGGCAGTCCATGATCTATATACTTTAGATAAATAACTACTCAACATAGAAGGCAAAGGTGTTATATTGGTCTTTGTTTCTCAGTCCCCCAAGAAGGAATGCAACAGCTACTTCTTAGCACCCTATTCTTAAGGAAGCAGACCCACCTCCAACATTTGTTAAGAAATCTTGGTCTTCATAGTCTTATTTGCCTCCAGCTATTATGCACCGTGCCCCTCCTCCCCTATCTTGACCTTCTGAGGTATGCTTGGGTTTTCTTCTTGTGTTTTCTCACCTTGATTTATGTTGTTTTTTTCCTTTCCAGGCATGACTTTTGTTGAATGTTGGCTCCCCCAGAAATGTTACCAAAACAATGATAAGGCAAAGCTGAATTTATTCTTACCACGGTAAGGAGAGCACGGCATTGACAGTGTCTTGGCATCTTAGAGGGAGTGGGACAAAGACAGGCTATTTATGAGCATTCTGAAGTCTAGGTTAAGCCTGGTCTTTCAATATGGGGACTTGATTAGAGTTGGGTAAGGAAATGGTATAATAGTTTAACATTGGTAGATTTTGAGTTGACAGGTTCAAGTAGTCTGGGGATGTAAACACTTGTTTATGCTTTTTATTGAAGTGTTGATGTGTCTTTCATGAAATTACTGGAATGAATAAAAAAGTTATTTTCAACTTTTATCTTCCTGGGCAAGGGAAAGACTTTCCTGGAAGAGTAAAGTTACATTGATGATAACAGTGGAATAATAAAGTCATATAAAGGTAGAAAGTAAGTTGTGTAGGTAAAGATGGTTTTGGCTCTCACTTTTTTGAATAAAAATGATACAGATGTGGGTGGGGGGCAGGGATGGGTATATATATACATAATGAGTGTGATGCGCACTGTCTAGGGGATGGACACGTTTGAAGCTCTGACTCGGGAGTGGGGGGGCAAGGGCAGTATATGTAACCTAAACTTTTGTACCCCCACATTATGCTGAAATAAGAATTTAAAAAAACCCTAAAAAAACAAACAAACAAAAAAATGATTCTAATTATATAGATTTTTCCATTAATTTTTTATTGTTTTAATTTTATTGGTATAAATTAAAGCATTCCCCCTGCCAGCAAAGTCTTGAGTTTGTTATATTTCCTGAATTCTTTCATGTTTGTGTCTTTTTTTAATGTGGAAAACATTTTGGTGGGTCATGATGTTCTTAGGGGACGCTTTCTTCTCCTCAAAAAGAAACACCAAAAAATTATTTCCAACATTTTTTAGTGTATACTTAGTTATAGGAGATAGAGAGAAATAATTTTTATAATAATAAGATTACATCCACTATTTCTTAAAAGTTTAAAATTTAAGTTCATATAATCTTAAAGGAAGAAAAAAATAGATAAAACTGAAGTAACGGTTAAATTTAAATAAACGGTTCTCTACCAAAAGAGATATGATTTGGTAAAGGATCCTTCTAAGTTAACAATAAAAGCGTATTTAAAAACTCCAAGATAATGAAGTAATTTTTCCATGAGTTGTTTCATTTTTTTGTGTTATCTTTTATTTAACTATTAAGAAAAATGAGAATATTTGTACTCTTACATTTACCCCTCCTCCCTTCCTTCTGCTGATTTTTTAGAAGAATTTCCATTTTCAAATTTTCGAGCATATGACATTTCAATTCTGTTCTGGAACCATAAGTCTTATCACCAGTTGATTCTCCACAGTTTGACAGTTTTTCTAAGAATATTTTCATTTTTTATTCATCTCTTGTTTGGTTAGATTTCAATGTCATGTAGCTTTTTTTTTTTTTATTCCAGAAAGGTTCATAGATACCATGTTCCTCAGGTCTTGCACATGTGAAGATATCTGTTACTTTTATATTTGAAGAACAATTTAACAGCATATAAACTTTTTGGATTACATTTCCTTCATACCCTATAGACATTAGATTTCTTTCACTCAGACACTTGCTCCATTGCCTTCTAGAATAACAGGCAGATGTCTGAGGTCAATTTGATTTTTTTTTCCCCTTGTAGTAGCTTGATTTTTTTCCCTTGGGTGACTGAAGTATTATTTCTTTGTCCTTGAAATTCAATAATTTAACTAGGCTATATTAGAAAATGTGTCCATTTTCACCTAGACCATTTAATCAATAATTTCCAAAAGATTTCATGACTTCTCTCATCCCCCCCAACCCGTGATAGTCATCAAGAAGAAAAACTCTATAGGAAACTCTCTTCTTAAAAAGCATATTAATATCCATTAGAATGAGAGAGATGCAAAATGTGACCAGCATTCCATAACTGAGTCATTCATTTAATGAATAGTGTCTGCTATGCATTTGCCAGATTCTATTCTAGGCGAACTAAACAGATAAAGTTCCGACTCTTATGTAGCATCTAAATTTACTGTACTATCCACTGTTAGTTGCACACATTTTGAATATTGAGGCTTTTAAGTAGGTGTAGCGCTCACTTTTTTTTTTTTTTTCTGAGATAGGGTCGCATTCTGTCACCCAGGCTGGAGTGCAGTGGCATCATGATAGTTCACTGCAACCTCACTTTTGGACTCAAGTGATCCTCTGGCCTTAGCCTCCCAAGTAGCTGGGATTACAGGCATGTGCCAAGACACTCAGTTTATTTTTGTATTTTTGTAGAGACGGGAGTCTCACTGTTGCTCAGACTGGTCTCAAATTCTTGGCGTTAAGAGATCCTCCCACCTTGGTCTCCCAAAGTACTAGGATTACAGGTGTGAGCCACTGCGCCTAGCCTCCTCTGTCTTATTTATGGGTGCCATTATCTTTTCATATAGGGGAGACATTTCTATGCTATGTCCCATCCCATAATGGAGGAGGCAGGATGTAGATTCCTGGACATCTTTAGAGCTACCACACAAGCATGTGACATAAGCTTTCCTAATCATGTGTACTAGGGTGAGACTTTGATGTGGAAGTGAGAGAGGAGGGAAGAGGTTTTGCTTGGAGCTTCTGTCATTTTGCTGGCAGTACTGGTGTTTGGCTTTCTTTGGTGACCAGACCAGAAACAGTAGCAATTTTTCATCAGTTCCAAGGTTGACTTTCTTTGGTAGTTGGTGGATTACCAGCAGTAGTGGTGATTTTATCATTGGGTCAATTTTGTTGTGTAGTTTTGGGTATTATTCCTAGAAGATTAGTCTCACTCTGGTTTTCCCGGCCTTTCCAAATTCAGACCTACCCAAAGCCTTTTATTAAAATAATTTTCTGCATAATTGGGAGATTCAATTAAAAGTATGAACTGATATAAGATGCTTATGCAGTGGATTTTTTTTTGTTTTCAGTATTTCTATTGGATTAGTCTTTTTGTTTTGCCCTTTTCTCCTATCTAATCATTCTGTTTTCTTCAACATTCTACCTTCATTGGAGTAAAGTTTTATTTCATGTTGTAATTTGTGTCTTTTCTCTAAAATATTGCTTGTGTTTCTTCTATTGAGTCTCAAATTTCTTACACAAGAGTTTTTTTTAATACTTCTTTAAACACTTAAAGTTTTGATCTGGAAATCAAAAAACTCTTTGAGGAAATAAATATTGAGAGACTCAAAATTTTTATAAACACTTCTGTGCCTAGTTATAAATTTATAATTGATGGTATATGTTTAACATTATACGTTACAGAAAATATAAACTACATTTTTAAAGGATTAAGAAAGTAAACATTTGTAAATCCATATAATTCTTGTAAACAGGTACTTCCTATCTGTAACCTATGATTGCCTACATGTATAAAATAGCAGGTATGGTCATCATATGGTTACTTGATGTTACTGTAACTGGATTATGGAATGAGTAGTACTCAGTTGTGTGCAATCAGGAAGAGATATTATTCTTCTCTTACTGCTGCCTTTAAAACATGAAATTGACAATCCTTCTTCCTCCCCTGAGTGACATTTTGGGGTGTGTTCATAGCTTTTCTAGTTACTTTGATCTAAAACAAAGTACTCGTCTGCAGATATCAAAGGTCTCAATCAGATCTAAATCCATACTTTAATCTCTCATCCAATTCCAAGTATCTTCTCCTCTTTTGGTTATCTATTGCTTCATATCAAACTACCTCAAAACGTAATGGCTTACAGCAAAAATCGTTCAAATATTTTTCATGATTTTGTAAAGAGTTTGGACAGGGTAGAGTGGGGATGATTTGTCCCAGTTACATGATGTCTGGGGCCTTAGCTGGGGTGCCTACAATGTCTGTGGGCTGGAATATTCAGGTGGCTTCTTCATTCACACCTCTGGCACTTGGTGCTTCTTCATATGGTATTTGATCCCTGTTGCATCCCATCCTTCATAACCACTCCACATGGCCTCTCTGTCATAATTATTTAGTTAGCTTTCTTACATGCCAGTGTGGGGTCCAAAGAGCATGAAAGCAGAAGCTGCCAGACCTTCTCAATGCCTGGGCTAGGATGTCCTAGAATATCATTTGCTCTAGATTTAGTAGATCCAAATAGTTTTCCTTAGACTAGATTTAATTTGTGAGTGGTTTGATCTTTGAGAATGCAACTTAAAAGAATCATAAGGCCATGTGTTGATATTTTTCCCCAGGTAATTTCTTATCAGTTTTAGGCAATGAATAAAGGGTAACATGATAGCGGTTTTTCAAAAAAGTTTTACTTTTTTTCCATTGTGGATGTCAGACTCTAAAGTTTTGGAAACTCTTACAGATGTAAGTACAGATCTTTTCTGAAAACAAAAAGTCATTTAAAAATCATTGTAAAAGATACTTTAAGAAGAGTACAATATGGGGCTTAAGAGTATAATTTCTGTCTAATCTCATCACGTATTAAAAAAAAGAGTATAATTTCTGGAACTTTGCTACCAAGTTCAATTCTAGCTCTACCTCTTATCGGTCTTGTAACCTAGAGCAAGTTACTTAGCCTCTCAGTGCCTCAGTTTCCTCAAATGTAAAGTGGAGATATTAACAGTCCCTCCCTTATACAGTTGTGAAGATTAAATGAAATCATACTTGTAAAACTGTTAAAATATCTACCCCTCCTAAATACTCAATCAATGTTAGTTATATTTATTATTGTTTTGTATTATTATTATTATTATTTTTTTTTGAAGCAAACCCACTTTTTTTATTTCAGCTTATTATGGGGGTACAAAAGTTCAGGTTACATAGGTTGCCCATGTACTGCCTATCCCCCCGAGTCAGAGCTCCAAGCGTGCCCATTGCACTCATCATGTAGGTATACACCCATCCCCTCCTCTCACGCCCCCCTCCCCGAGTCAGCACCTTCAAGTGTGACCATTCCCCAGACGGTGAGCAACGCACTTATCATGTAGGCATACACCCATCCCCTCCCCCCACCTCAGTCTGATATCCAATTGGTATCATTCTCAAATGTGCATTTAGGTGATGATCAGGGAAACCAATTTTCTGGTGAGTACATGCGATGCTTGTTTTTCCATTTTTGGGATACTTCACTCAATATAATGGGTTCCAACTCTCTCCAGGAGAACCAAAGAAATGTCGTATCACTGTTATTTCTTATAGCTGAGTAATACTCCATGGTATACATATACCATAATTTACTAATCCATTCATGAATTGATGGGCATTTGGGTTGTTTCCACATCTTTGCGATTGTGAATTGTGCTGCTATAAACATTCGGGTACAGGTGTCTTTGTCATAGAATGACTTTTGTTCCTTTGGGTAGATGCCCAATAATGGGATTGCTGGATCGAATGGTAGGTCTATTTGAATCTGTTTAAGGTATCTCCATAATGCTTTCCACAGGGGTTGCACTAGTTTGCAGTCCCACCAGCAGTGTATGAGCGTTCCTGTCTCTCCGCATCCACGCCAACATGTGTTGTTTTGGGACTTTTTGATAAAGGCCATTCTCACTGGAGTTAAGTGATATCTCATTGTGGTTTTGATTTGCATTTCTCTGATGATTAGGGATGTTGAGCATTTTTTTCATATGTTAGCCATTCTTATATTTTCTTTTGAAAAATTTCTATTCATGTCGTTTGCCTACTTTTTGATAGGGTTGTTTGATTTTTCTTGCTGATTTTCCTGAGTTCTAAATAGATTCTTGTTATCAGTCCTTTATCTGATGTGTAGTATGTGAAAATTTTTTCCCATTCTGTAGGTGGTCTGTTTATTCTCGTGACTGTTTCTTCGGCTGTGCAGAATCTTTTTAATTTAATCAGGTCCCATTCATTTATTTTTGTTGTTGCTGTGATTGCCTTAGAGGTCTTCTTCATAAATTCTTTGCCTAGGCCAATGTCTGTAAGAGTCTTTCCTACATTTTCTTCTCGAATTCTAATCGTTTCACACCTAAGGTTTAAGTCTGTTATCCACCGTGATTTGATTTTTGTGAGAGGTGAAAGCTGTGGGTCCTGTTTCAGTCTTCTACATGTGGCTATCCAGTTTTCCCAGCACCATTTATTGAATAGGGATTCTTGTCCCCAGAGTATGTTTTTGTCTGTTTTGTATTATTATTATATGAAACTATCAATCCAATAGGAGGCAGCAAAGGAGAAAACATGACAACAAAAGGGAAAATGCTAGAAATATGATCATTGGGTTAGTACACACGAAGATTCAATAAATGAATATAGATTATTTGTCACTATTAAAAGGCAGACAATTAGATTGGACAAACATTACAAAATCCAGTTATATGATGTATCGAAGAGCCAAATCTGAAACTAAATCACAGAAAAAGACCAAAAATAAAGAGACGATTAGAAAGCATATCAGGAAAATTATAATCAAATGAAAGCTGACAAAGCAAAATAAGACAAATTAGAAAATATGGCAAAAAGCATTACGATAAAGGTCACAACATGATAAAAAGAATTCATCAAGAAGATATAAAATTATGAACTTCAAATGTACCCAATGTTGTATCAAAATATATAAAACCCAAGCTGACACAATCATAAATTTGACAAATTCATAATCATACTGGGAAGTTTAAAATTTTTTTATCAGAAATTGTTAGATCAAGTAATATTGTAATGATTTTGAATAAAAATAATAGCTTTATTTGCACCCCAAAATAGAAAATGTGCATTCAATTTATCTTTAAAAAATTTTTTTTTCTTTTATTTTGATTTTTTTTGAAAATATGCATTCTTTTTTAAGGATACATGAAAGAGTTATAAACTTTGGCCAGGTATTAGATCTCAAAAGGAGTCCCAACAAAGGTCAGAGCATGTCCCTGAACATGGTACATTATATTAGAAATCAAGAGTAGGAAATCACTTAGAAATACTCCATAGGTTTGTAAACTAAAAAAGTACTGCTACATAAGACTTAAAGAAGAAAACACAATGGGAATAACAACCTATTTAGAACTGAATGACAAGGAAAGTTCTACAAATCAAAGTTGCCAAAGAAAACTACATAGAGGTTCATTTATGGCTGAATTTGAAAATAATCGGGTTATGCATCACCTTCAAAAGCTAAAGAAAATTGACAAAGGGAAAGAAAAAGGCAAGAAGAAGAATGAATGAACTAGGAAACAGAAACAGAGAGGATCAACAAAAGCAAAATCTGGTTCTTTATGAAGATTTAGGTTGTACTTATAAAATTTGATATACATAAAATATTGCAGTATGGGCACTCTGTCATAGAGACAAGGAATGGAGAGATGTGCATTCAAAGCCCAGAACTTTTCCATGAACTTTTAGTCTCTGTTATCATGTTATCTAATCACATAGATGTCTTCCTTTCTTTACTTTTCACTGTTAGCTTACATTCTGAGAAATAAGAAAATATTGTACCATTTCAGATTCAGCCAGGAAGTAAGTTTCTTAATGTATATTCTCAAGCATGCTAGTCCTGCTACAAATTCAAAGCAAAATATTTAAGGCAAAATTAAATATAAATGTAAATATGCATATTTAAGGCAAAAGTAATCTTACACATTACTGACAAGAAGTAAAGTAGAAAGTATTATGTGGCAAAAACCAAATTCTTACTTAGCATGAGTTAAAGCACATATGAAATGTTTCAGACATATGTACAAGAATTGGTGGGATGTACTTAATGCATTGAAAAATGTCAGCCAGAAACAGTGGCTCACGCCTGTAATCTTAGCACTCTGGGAGGTGGGAGGATCGCTTGAGCTCCGGAGTTCAAGATAGGCCTGAGCAAGAGCAAGACCCCATCTCTACAAAAAACAGAAAAATTAGCCAGACATGCTGGTGCCTTAGTCCCAGCTGCTGGGGAGGCTGAGGCAGGAGGATAGCTTGAACCCAGGAGTTTGAGGTTTATGTGAGCTATGATACTGCCACTGCACTCTACCCAGGGCGACAGAGTGAGATTCTGTCTAAAAAAATTTTTTTTTTCCTTAAAATTTCAGGGTTTGGGTTTTTTTTAGTTGAACCTTAATGTTTTGCAGATACATCTGCTTTTTTAAAAGGGTCAAGCCATTGTCATTGCCCAGAATCATGCCGTCTGTTTTATTTTTAGGAAGGTCATTAATGGGAACTGTCTTCACATAGATTTATTTCATTTAGTTGATGTGCTAATGAGTTCTAGGGGAAAGACTGTATTTTACACCGTGTGTACAATGTACGTACATTAGTTACATTTATGTAACTGAAATTGCCGTCATTTTCTCCTCTATGAAAGTTTAATTTCCTTATTCAAATTGCTCTAAGTAGATTGCCATTGAGTGTTGTAAAATAGGTAAGAAAATGAATTTTACGGTCTTAGAACATCCTGGTACCCTTATTTAACACAATCATTTTGGATGTTAAACTAGATGGGCTCATTATCTTCTCTCTTCAATCTACCTCATAGTTAAGGAAAATTAGTTTTAATCTAAAAGAACGTTTTGTTATTTCTCAACTCAAAACTTACACTCTGCCTCTTTTATTAAAACTATCTCTGCTCTTATAACCAGAATGGAGATTTCCAGTCTCACGAATTCATTACATTTTCACTTTATTTTCAAGACCAAGCTATGTGTCCTTTAGATTATATTAGAATAAAATGGCTTTGCTACTCATTGCCAAAAGGATATGGAAAGATTAGAAATTAAGTTTAGTTTAGTAGGTATCTATTGAACATATAATATATACTCTTTGTTGTGAGGGAAAAAGAACCATAAGAAATGACTTTGCTTATTTTACTCAAAACTGACATGAGTAATTGATTGTTCAAATGGATGGTGTAAGCTCTAATGCTATTTTGGACATATCAACTTTTGTCTACCAGGAGAATTACCAATATGGAAAGATTGGACTTTGGTTCATTCACACAACAAATGCTTGGTAATGCCTGCTATATATGATGCGATATAGTTGTGAACAGCACAGAGGTAGACCCTGCCTGTATGATGCTGGAAAAAAACGTAGGAAGAGTATTTTAGGGAACAGAGTCTTCTACTAAAAGCAATTTCAGAGATTTCAAACAGTGAGAACTAATGTGATACTCTTCCCTTTTGTGCTCAGAAGAACCCCAAGGGATGACCTGTGGTCACAGGTATGAACTGCCTTATCTTCATTGCTCAGTGAAATAAACATGAGTGATTGACTTCCAGGCTTCAGCAAGGGTTTGAATCAACACTTGTCAAGTGCTGCCATTCAGATTCTTGCCCTACACTTGGAAACACAACACACTTGGTTTGTTAAATCCATTCAAAATGGGATTGTGGTTAAAACACAGTAAAATTTAAGCTCTATGTCAAAGCACATACTTTTCTTCTTAAGTGAAAAAAATGTTGGCATAGCTAAGGAAGTGCTTACATTAAATCAATGCCCTGCAGTTAAATCTAAGTGCTATGGAATGAGTATACTATAAATATTTCAAATCTTTAGGAAAAAATAATTTGAACTGGACTCATACATTATTATAACACTATTATATTTTAAGTGTGTGTAAAGTAAAACTGGTGGAATTTCCTTGCACATGGTAGCTTTCTAGTATATTGTATATATAAATATAGATAAGAAAGGTGTGCATATCCTCAAAGGGTCTTTCTGTATATCAGGTATTGAAGATCTTACTTTGTGCCAGGTACTTCGCTAAGTGCTTTATGAACACAGTACTGTCTAATCTAAGCAGTAATTTAAGCATCACAACAATCCTGTGATGTGGATAGCGACTATCATCAGTGAGATTTTGCAGATGAGAAAACTGATGTTTAAAGAAGTGAAACAACTTATGCGATTTCATAGAACTAGTAAGTGCAAACATTGGTAAATCATATTTGCCTAATTTCAAAGTCTACCTTCTTAACCATGCTGCTATAGGTTTTAAAATTTTATTTTTCCAACTTGTAGTTCACTCTTTTTTCCACTCAAAATGTTTTTGCCTTTAATTAATATACAGCCTTGGATACTTTTGGAGATCAAAAGTTAAGGCCTAGTACTTTAGTCTGCAAAACATTTATTGAATCTTGTTACCATTTATTGGTGCCAACTACTCTAGACAGCCCTGTTTTAACAATGATGTGCATTGGTAACTACTATTACTAGAAAAGTATTTAAAATGGGTCTGAAGTCTATCCTTGCACAGTATAATTAAAGCACCTATTACACCTTTATGATATTAGAACTTATCATATGTGATCTCTGATTTTCTTCTTCCCCAAATCTGGTCTACCAGTTTTGTTTTCTCTCTGCTCCACGTCCAAACATCTTATGCTCTGGAGCTCTGACTTGGGGGGAAAGGCGGTACAGGAGCAACGTATGTAACCTGCAATTCTGTATCCCCCATAACAAGATGAAATAAAAAAAAAAAAAAAAACTTTCCAATGACTTGATATTGTGGAAATTTTCTGGGTTTTTCCCTAAAGCAAAAGTATCCACCTGATGGTCCAGAATCCGGATATGAATTACAGACCCAGTATGTCTACTTTGTGTATTGTTTTTAAGTTTTTTTTTGAGACAATAAACTTGGGAAATTTCACATAAAGTATTAACGCCTGGATCATAAACATAATCTGGCAACACTGGGTCTAAACTTTTGCATGGTAATAATGACCTATCTCTCGTTAGTAGATGCGACTTTAGGTAGGGTGGGTTCTCTTCTGTTTGCCACAGACACATCACTAACAACTGACTTTCCAATTCTAGCTCAAATGCCAGTTGCCATTTATCACTGTGCTTGCACTGTTTGTTTTCTCATAGTTGAGCACTCTTTCTCTATATTATGTCTTAAAAGTAATAAAATGAAATATAGACCCAAAATCTACATACCTCAAAAGATGAAAGTAAGTGTATTTGTCCTTAGATTTGAATAATATCCAGAAATCTTTAAAATGCAATCAAATATGTGCCTTATACTAATATTTTTCCCTGATTTTATGTTACCTCCCTGGTGATGGAGTTTGTGACTTTAGCTCTAGAGCAAGCCTAAATATTCACAGACGCTAAAGAACTACCAAAAAGGAACAAGGGCTAGAGTTACCCAAATTCTCTTTGATTCAGAGTCTAATTCCATTAGGGTCACTCACATTTCTTTAATGTTATAATGTACAAGCCATGTACTTGTTTGAATTACTGAGCAAATTCATTTGTGAAAAGTTATGTGTAAAAATAGGACCTTCCATTTGTACTTTAGCTTTAAAAAGTTTATATAATTTTTCTTTCAAATTAAATAAAATAAATTTTATCTGTATTATAAAGCATTCACCAATTTCCCTCTCTTTTTTTCTTCTTTACTAACAGAAGCCTTTTGGACTTTTTTTTTTTAATGTTGTATATTTCTTTTTTTTTATTTCAGCATATTATGGGGGTACAAAAGTTTAGGTTATGTATATTGCTCTCCCCGTCCCCTTAGTCAGAGCTTCAAGCATGTCCATTCCTCAGACAGTGAGCATCGCACTTATTATGTAGGTATACACCCATCCCATCCTAACCCCCCCCACACCCGCCCGACACGCAGTTGGTGTTATTCCCAAATGTGCATTTAGGTGATGATCAAGGAAACCAATTTGCTGGTGAGTACATGTGGTGCTTATTTTTCCATTCTTGGGATATTTCACTTAGTAGAATGGGTTCCAACTCTATCTAGGAGAACATAAGAGATTCTATATCACCGTTATTTCTTATAGCTGAGTAATACTCCATGGTATACATATACCACATTTTACTAATCCACTCATGTATTGATGGGCATTTGGGTTGTTTCCCATCTTTGCATTTGTGAATTGTGCTGCTATAAACATTTGCAGCCCTGGACTTTGTGCCTGCAGACTTGTCATGTGATAAAAATAAACTCCTGCTTGGGAACACCATAATAATTGTAACATAGGACTATAAGCAATCTCTTCTGATACTAAAGGAAATAAACGTTTATCAACAATTTGGAGCTTAGGAGCTTCACATATATTAATATAATTTTATTTAAACTTTTTTATTGAGACAGAATCTCACTCGGTCACCCAGGCTAGAGTGCTGGGGCATCAGCCTAGCTCACAGCAACCTCAAACTTCTGGGCTCAAGTGATCCTCCTGCTTCAGCCTCCTGAGTAGCTGGGACTACAGGCGCAAGCCACCACACCTGGCTAATTTTTTCCATTTTTAGTAGAGACGGGGTCTCGCTCTTGCTCAGGCTGGTCTTGAACTCCTGAGCTCATGAGATCTTCCCGTCTCGGCCTCCCAGGGTGCTAGGATTACAGTCATGAGCCACTGTGCTCAGCAGTATTTTATTTAATCTTTGTAATAGCATTTTTAATGTGAAGGAACTGATACTCAGAAATTAAATAACTAGCCCAGGGTTACACATCTAGTATCTAGAGGTGCTTGATATGAAACCTGATCTTTGACATCCCGTATAATCACCACTATCATAAAAATAGGGTTAGCATTATTATTTTTTGTTTCATTACCATGTTTGTACTAGAAGCGTTTCACCAAGATGAGAATAATTCTTAACATAACTTTCAGTGAACATGAATGCTTGTTTTTACTTGTAATTGGTATTTAAAAAAATATGAGAGAACATAAAAGTTTTTTTCTCCCCCAAAGCTGGAGTTAGAATAAGGTTAGGTATATTGAATTGACCTTTACACATAGTTTTCTGTGCAGAATTTCAGTTGAAATCAAATTACAAAGCAACAACAACAACAACAAAAAAAAAAAAAAAAAAAAAAAAGGAAAAAACCCCTCTGGCTTTTAAATAAAACTTTTATTTCTTTTTTCCATAAAACTGATTACTAAGATGTCATGATGCTAAGCACAAGAAATGTACAATTGGGAAAGAGTTGGAGAGATTAGATTAGAAGGGAGTGATGTGCATTTACTCAAGGAGAAACATATCTTGAAGGCTAATAAAGAAGAAAGATATTACAGCGTATATTTATGTACTCTTTGTCAGGGACGGGATGGATAGATCTAAATTTGTACTATGAGGTACCTTGTACAAGTTTCTGGAAAGTATTATACTCAAGACCATGTTTTTTTTTTTTTTTGTCAAGCATCTTTGTCTTAAACTTTTAAAATTATCTCTGATTTGAGGGAAATATCATCCATCTGTTTCTGGTTCATTTGCACTTTACTCATCAACTTACTATTTTATTTGCAACATAATATCAGAAATAGAAGACTTCAGAAACAGCTAAACTCAAGTTTTCTTTTATCTCTCATAATGAAAAACATTGAAAATCAGAGTTTAAGAGCCCTAAACAAACTATTTTTGAGTGTTGCTTCAAGTAAGTGTCTATATAAAGTTGATACCCATAGTCAACAACTTAAAGTGAGGTCATTCTTCTAGTAAATTCTTCATGGTGGAAGACTGCAAGACACTTTCTTGGCAGAATCAGGGAATTTAATTTTTATACTCTGAAAACTGTCAGAGTTGCTTCAATTCAACAAGTGGTTTATTGAGTAGCAATACCCTTAAAGATAGCTAGGCTCTTCTGCAACTAAGAAAATTATATAAGCCACATTTCCAATTCTCAAAGAATATCAAGCTACATTGGATAGGTTAGACATAGGTGACAGATAGGAGAATAAAGAAGGCGTCACTGATTTGGCAATGACAGCCGTAGGGTCTTTTGGGTTTATCAGTGGTGAGAAACCAATTAGGGTTGAAGGCCCTGTGAAATGTGTGTGCGTGTAATTTGAGTTAGGTTTTAAGAGATTATTAAGATTTATATATGATAAGAAGGTCAGAGTTAGGTGGTGGCAAGTATAGGGAGCGTACAGAGAGTTTGCGTCAGTATATTGCAGGAATATCATAGATATTGAGGCAAGAGGTTCATGTACAAGGCTGGTTTGTGGAAGATTTGTTTTCGAGAAGAACAATTTTATTCTCTCCATATTTTTGTCTCTCAGACATAACCTTTACCTGGAACTGATGACTGCTTTTTATCATGTGCCCTTGTTAAATTATACAACTTATCTCTCTTTTGCCGTGGTCACCTTGATTTCCTTTATGGACATAGCTAAATAAGCAACCTCTTTACCGTGTCTTGGCTTAGTAGAATCTTTTAAAAAATCTGACCATTGGATTGCTGCTTGCTTGCTACAAAAACTGATTAAACCCATTTCTGGAAGAAAAAACTTTACAGAAGATTGCAAATATATCTAATTTTCCACTTAACATTCCTATTTTGAAGATATATTGAGATAGTATTTGACCCCTTAAGGCACAATTTTGAAGGAATGCAGAGAGATTGAGAAATGCATGATCTTAAAGTTCTCCAGGATCTGAGCAATACAATACAGGTATTAATTTTACATGTGGAATTGACACTCTTGTAAGTTAAATTTCTTTTATCTTCTTCCTTACACAGGAGAAATGCATATTAAGTTAAAACTGCCAATTCCCTGTGTCAGCAAAGTAATAATAGTTGGAGGAAGGTAGGTTGGTGTGGGGAATAGTTTCCATTATTTATATGACTCCCAATTGTTTAGCTAGAGATAATTTTAAAAAGTCCTTTTGCTGTAGGAATAATGGCAGGTGGACTGCATCATAGTTTCAAATCTCACTGCAGTTCTGGGAAACCATAAATAACAAGAGTTGGACAATTAGGAGACTGGCCAAGAATATAAAAGAAGACCTGGTTTTCCCTTTTTAAAAATGGTAGGTCACAGTAAATGTATTCTTAAAATCCTATTGCTTTAGGATGCAGGTCTAACTAGTACAGATTTCAGGCCACACATAGTATACAAAATTCAACTACATACCTTATTTTTCATAACAATTTTTTTTTGAACCCTCATTCTATCTGTTGGTGAAGATTAAATCTTAGTCAATCCAGTCATTTCGGGGGTACCAGTCTTCTTACATATTTTCCCCATATGTATTTAAGTTCCAGAGGCTTATGGGGGTGCTGAGAGCATGTTTTTTCATCCTTGGTTAATGACATCTATCCACTATGACATTATCTGAGATGTATCTTATTTTCCCGACTTGTAACTGGTCCACATGTGTCACCACTGTATTCTCCCTGTGTAACTCAGATGGCCTTATTCCCTGCTCGGTACATAAAAAACTCTGGCTCTGCTCCTGGACCACAATGGTAAAGGGAGAATCTCTCCATCTAGACAAGCCTCACAACCATCCTACCTACTATTCTTCCACCATGTTGTAGAAGAAGGACATAGCTGTCCAGTTCCTTTCTGTTTTATGTGAAAACAGAACACAGATCCTTTCTCCTCTCAGATTCCAAACACGGGTCCAGGCTTTCTCACTTTCCCACTCACCAACCTCTAAGGGCTCTTTCTTTGGGAACCGGCATACAGCCTTCTTGCTTTCACCATCTCCTCCCTTCTTCCTCTCTCTGCCCCACACCTCCACTGTCAAAGGGCGTCTTTATCTAGTCTGGAGGTGATGGGATGGCTTTTCCTTTATTCTTTCCAACATACTGTTTTATGTTTTTAATGGCTTAGATTTTGGAACCTCAGAAATTCAAATTCTTGGAAATTAAATGCCTTGGATTTTGAAATTCAAAAGCCATGTTTCTGTCTTTCAGCTGATTCATCATCCTCCCTCAGACAATGTATCATCATCCTCATGCTTAGTCAGGAAGAATCACAGGACAATAGAGTTGATGTATCAAAACAAACCCAGCCGCACTTTTGTTTTTAGTAATGCTTTATGGAAATGTACAAAGAATATTTATTTTTATTCTTGAGCATCTTGTTTTCAACAACTACGAAGAGTCTGAGGTTTAACCCTTCCTACAACTGACAAGTTAGCCTGCTACAGTCTCATGGATGATGGTAGTGTACATGAGACTCCTGGGCCAGAGACAAGGAATAATTTATAACTCACAGCAATAGCAGTAGCTAGAGTATTGATCAATATTTTTGTGCTGTTTCCTGGAGCCGCAATTCCCACACAATGATGACAAGAGTGCCAGATGACACCTGCATATGCAGTGGGCTATGTTACAGGAAGGGAACCCTCAATTTAGGGAATCTGCATCGTTTTTAGTGGGCAGAAAGCATACCTGTCCTTTGCTTCAGTGAGACACACTGTCTCTATCTTCCAAGGCTGTAAACAAACCTGCCCTTTGCTCTGGAGAGAACCACTATCTGTGCAGCTCCTATACAAACACAGCGTATAACAAAGGGCAGTCAATGCCTTACTTGCGAGATATACAGAAATGTGAGAGACCCATGGATATTTGTCTCCTAGCACTCATTAGCTCTCAGAGAAATATGCTACAACAATGAAAACCCCTTCAATCATCAAGCAAGAGTTTGAAATCTATGAGTTGTCCATTGTCCACTTAAAGTATGATTTGAGCATTTGAGTGCTGGGAACACAGTACAATTACAAAGGCAATAATGCAGTGACCCAGTACATGGACACTTACGTGAGGAGGATAATAGTTTGAGCAGTAGTTGGTGCTACTTAGCAAGACTTTCCCATTAAAGTCTTCCCTCACCCACAGTCCTGCCCCTCAGCACTGCCCCAGAGTTGCTGCTTTCTGATGGATATTGCCTATGAGGCACTCCTCAGTTATTTATTCATTTATTTAAAATCAGTTTTAAGAGTTTTTATTGGGATTGTGATCTATTCTGAAATATATTTAAAACCCTCTAGTGAGACCAGAGAATAGGAAGATGTTAGAAAGAGGATGTGTAAAATCTTCCTTAAACTAAGATGGATTTCTTTGTTTAAATCCAGTTTTCAGGTATTCAGAGGACAGCTTCTGGAGTAAATACACGAGCCAAATAAACCGGTAATGGTGAAAAAAATGTAGTCAATTTTGTATGAAAAAGTAATTGAATTTTTCTTTTTCTGTGGGGATGTTTAGTCTCATGCAGGTAAATTCAGGATAATAAACGTGGGAAAATGTCCTCTTTCTGAAAAGAGATTCTTCTGATTCCTTTTTGACTATTATTAAAAAATAGTTTCTGGTATCTGTATTATTTAGTTACTGCTGAAGATAGAGCAAATTCAAGTATGCTAATTATATTTATTACTGTTAAACAATTACAGTATAAAGGAAATGTGAAATATTTATAGAAGTTGGTGACAATGTTTTACATTAATAATGAAAGTAATAGCCATTCCATTTAAAGTACTTATGATTAGAGTGATAAAGACTGTATTTTTTAAATAATTGAATTAAGACTCAGTAGAGTCCTTCTGTCTATTAATGTATATGGCATCTGGAGTGAATCCCACTAACTGATATACCTCATAGCTTTGTTCCAACACAGCAGGACATGGGGTCTATTTTCAGTGACAGCTGCTAAATTATAGGCTCTACCTTCTTCAGTGACACTAAAAAAGAAGACCTCAGAAAAGCCATCCTGGCTACTGTGACATGAATGGCTGGTGGCATATCCATTCACATACAGTAACAGTTTATATATGATGGGTTTTCATTCCTGTGTGGAGATAGTACAATGATTTTGAAGAGCGTGCTCCTTATTTCCAAAAAAATTGACCAAAGTTCTAAATGTGGCTGCTGTGGGAGGTGCTGGGTATTTTAGGCTCCACTGAGAAGTGGTAATAAGTACCGAGGCCTCTTGGCAAAGCAGCCTGTACCTGCTCCATTGTAGCTCTCCTCAGGGTGTCAGCCTGAATGCTTTCATCCACTTCCATTTCTTCCTCCCCGACTCATACCTCTGAGGAGACCCATTAGCGTCCTGAAAAAAGGACCAGTAGTTGAGTTAGTTTCATCATAATGACAGCAATCAAATTACTCTATGATTTTGAGACAGGATGATGTTTTAAGTTGCTCATTTATGTTTTAACTTCTCAATCTTGACCTTTTCCCTCCCCTCCATTTAAGCAAACACCAGGTTTTTCTGCTTTGTTGCTTTAGGGCAAAGTATATGGAAAATTGTCAGGGTCGATTTTTGAAGAGTGTTGTCCCATTTCTTTGGCTCCTTGCTTAGAAAAATAGCAAGCCAGGCCAGTGCCATGGAGTAATGACAGATACTTAGCACTTCCAGACAAGCAGCTTTTACCACTTCTGCTTTTATGTGTATGCTTGATGATATGCTAAATGCTGGGTGGAACATTCATTATTTTCCTGGGAAAAGGGTGGAGAGTTCTTAGAGCTAAGGGCCCTCCGCAATTTTATCCTTATAAGGTAACTTCCAGGGGTTGCCATGATATTTGTAAACTGTCATGGTGCTGGCTGGTGTGATTTTTACTATGTATGTTAATGGGAAAATGTCACCTTTGGACATGAACTACTAGTTTCTGTGCATGCTTCTGACTGGGAAAAGTCCCTAATTACAAGTTCCTGCTGTGGCGGGTTAGGTCCTAAATGCTCACTGGACTCCTTATTTCTGCCCCCTCCTCCTCTTTTCCTGTGGTTAACATTGATCACCTACACCTGTTCCTAACAAAATTGAAGAGGGGAGCAGAAATAACTTCTCTGGCTTTTGTTGTCAAAGCCTAAATGCATTGAGAGTTGAGTTTGAGAGTAAGCAAGGTGGCTTAAAGAAGCAAGGTCGGGGTACAAGGGAGGAACAAATGACTTCTCCCAACTAGAAAGAGTTTACCTGGGCTTGGTGGAGGAGGAGACCCCTGAATCCTGGGCAGCATCCAGAGAGAAATGGCTGCACAGTGCAAGCAGGGAAATGGCCCAGTTTCACGTAAGATTACCATGCTCACAGTGAGATGTGGGTACCACAAGGAGCCGGCCAACTTTAAGGGACCACTATGAGCTTGGTCTATGAGGAAGGTAGTGGCCATGATGATGGTCAAGGACTAGAGGCCCTGCTTCTGCTTTCAGTGCACAAAATAAGCCTCCTAAATACTCGTGTGGCAATGGAAGGGAGAGCCCAATAATGACTGGGATGATATTCTGGATACGCTCATAGCTCTGAAGTTCAGAATCAAGATTAAAATAATTTGGAGGAAATAAAGTGTTTATGATTGTGAACAAAAGAATTACACTTGCCAAAATTGCTTATTGGCTGATGAGAGAATTTTCCCATGATAATCCCAATGATTATCAATTAGCAGATATTTTTAAGCATTCACTCATTCAAATATTAATGCAACAAATATTTATGGAGCTTCTATTATGTGACAAACTGTGTGCAAGGATCTAGGAATATAGTAGTGGACAGCACAGTCATGACCCCTGTTTTCGGTACAGAATAGAGATGTTAAAACAAGTAAATAATTATAAATATGAAGGATTTAAAATTTACAATCACAACTCAAGAAGGCAGAAATGTAATTTGACTTTTTTATAAGTGAACTCAACTTAGTACTGATGTCTTATAACACTACCTCAGCGTGAAAGCGGCAAATGTTACTTTATAGCCCACTGACTAAAACTGTAATCAACTGCAACAAGACTGAGGGGTATGTTCTTAATAGTCAGGATAGGAATTGTGGTGGTTAATTTTCTGTGTCAACTTGACTGGGCTAAGGGATGCCCAGATAGCTGGTAAAACATTATTTCTGAGTATCGTCTATGAGGGTATTTCTGGAAGAGATTAGCATTTGAATCAGCAGACTGAGTAAAGAAGATCTCCTTTACTAATGTGGGTGGGCATTATTCAATCTGGTGAAGACCTGAATAGAATTAAAAGGTGGAGGAAGTTGAATTGTCTCTCCCTTCTGGCTGGAACATCCATCTTCTCCTGCCCTCAGACATTGTTGCTTCTGGTTCTTGGGCCTTCAGACTCAGACTGAATTACACCACCAGCTTTGCTGATTCTCCAACTTATAGGTGACAAACTGTGGGACTTCTCAGCCTCCATGGTCATGTGAGCCAATTCCCATAGTAAATCTCTTCATATGTATATGTATATGTATATGTATATGTGTATATATCTATAGTTATATCCATGTCACCTATATGTATCTATATCATCTATCTACCTTTATGTCTGTCTCTACATCTATCTATATCACCCATATCTATATCATCTATCTTTCTATCTATCTCTATATTTATCTACCTATCTATCTGTCTCCTATTAGTTCTGTTTCTCTGGAGAACCCTGACTAATTCAGGGAGGAATAGCAAATATTAGAGAGACACTAGTAATGCCTATTGCATTTTGCATATTTCTATTGGATATTTCAATAATCTAGTATTTGATGTTGGAGTTAAGGGCAATAATGAAATGTTTTAACAATTGTTCTCACTCTTTCACATTAATTACTACATGTAATCCTCAGAACAGCCCTGTAAGACAAATGAAAGTGTAATTGGAAAGAGAGCCCGAGACTAAAATATTATAAGCATCTGTAAGATATATATTAAGGTACACTAGAGCATCTCTTGTATTGATTGGTCAGTACCACTGCCGTATCAGTTTGGTTAGTTTAATCAATACTTATTTATTTTTCCCACTCTTTTAGTTATTTTAAAGTATACCATAACATATTGTTGACTATAGTCACTTTGTTGTGCTACCAAATATTGTTCAAACAACATTATTTAGTCAATATTTATTGAATATACATTATTTGTTAGGTACTGGGTTAGAGTCCTAGGTTTCTCTGTGCAAAGCTGGATTAGAGTCCCAGGCAGGCAGAAGCTGGGTTAGAGGTCCAGGCTTCTTTGTTTGAAAGGTACCTGCTGGACTGAAAGATTTTTCCTAGATACTTCTTTTGAGTAGGAATTTACTTTCTGACTCCCTGGGCTGGAAAATATTTTTTTGGTTCTTTGTGAGGCCTCTTTGTTCTCTCTTTTTGATCCTGTGTCTCCCACAGGAACTTTTCAGTTGACTGAACACCCCCTTCTTGAATCCCTGCTCACTATATACTCCACCAACTCTGTCCACCTCCCTCTTATTGGTATGATTTTGATGAACATAATGTGGAACTTAATAGTCTCTTTGGGAAACTTAAGATGTCCCCAAACTGGATCCTCTAAGACCTCTCCCTTCCTGTTACCTCTGTTCCTCCTTGTACCACCTTGACCTTCTCTTCAGCTCCCTTAAATTCTACAATATGACCCCCTGGAAACTCCCACCTCTTCCATCCCCCTGGATCCCTGCCAGACCATTTTCCTTCCCACTCCAGCCCCCAAGTCACTTGGATTCTAGGTCCCCTGCCTCCCTGGGTACTCTCAAGGGACTTGGGGATCTCCCCAGAGCAACCTGAGACTAAAAAGAAAAAAAAAAAGTAGAAAGAGAAAAAAGGCCATTTGGAAATAGCGTGGATATTATATCCACTCAAATGCCTTTGGAGACACCCAGACAGCTTCTTGCTGTCTCCTCAGTCATGTACCTAAAGTGAAGAATGGAGCTTCCACAAGATTATTTGTCAGAAATTGTATGAAGTTCACAGAAATTTGTCAGTACTCTCACTATCTGTGATATGTCTGGTATAATGTTATCAATCATAATTTCAGTTATTTTTTAAAAATGTTTAATGCCACAGAAATAACCAAGTTTTCTCTTCAGTGAACTCTAGTCAGATCTTTAGGAGCTGATGAATTCATAAAACTACTAATCCAACATCAGGCAGGACAAGAAATAATTATATAATACTGCATGAACTAATAAAAGATGATTATGGTTTTTGACTTGGAGCATTGCTGGTTGTTTAATGTTCTATTTCTGGATTTAAGGAATCCTTTTCTCTTTTCTCCTAAGCTACCTATAATTCACAGCAATTTAATAGTTTATAGTTTTATAAAAAAAGTGGAAAGCTTATCTTTTTTCTCTACCTGATCCTTCTAGAATTCAGAAACTCTTAGGTGTTCACATTTTCATGGCAATGTAGTTATTTGCATAAGTCCAACAAAACTCTGTTCTTGTAACAGCATATAACTAGAAACATTTGTTATATTACCAAGACTTTAACTGGAATTTTGTATGTGAGAATGGTGTGCATAGAGTCTGACTGAAGGAACTAAAGTTGACTTTAGGAGCAAATGCTTACAAAGCACTCTTGATAAAACTGGCCTGTTGCCTGGTTTTAGAGTTCTCAGCCTTACTGATTAGTAAGCAGGGTTACTTCCTGGCAGGCTCAGGAACGGCAGGATATCTTGGAGACCTTGAAAAGAGAGGAATTCACCCAAATCCACAGATGCTGAAGGTGAAATCTAGTGGCAATTCCTTCTCTTGGCTTCCTAGCATTGAGAGACTTTTAAAAATCTTATCTGAGACAACTTATGAAAAGTTCTAGCAAAGCAAACTCAAAAAGGCCTATAGCCAATTACCATTCTTGCTGCACTTATGCAAATAATCAGGCCAAATGTAATGAGACCAGACTTATTTTATAAACAAGAATAGCCATAACCTTACTTTGGTTATCTTTGATCACAAAGGGGAGAAGGGTGTAATTGTAGAAATTTTGTGTCAGTGGAAAACTAAAATTCACTCTTGTGGGTTCTCGGTTCTAGTTTTTTCCAATACCTGGCTATAACTTTCCAAACTTACATTTCCAGTTTTTCTTCTACTCTCCTGACCTGGCATCACTGAGAACTAAAACCATTCTTTCCCAAAGCCTCACAGGCTGAAGGTGGATGACTCATATGAGCTTCAAAGAAATCACTGCAGGATATCATATATGGCAACCTTTGTGACTGGTATTGTGTGGCTCGCTCAGAAAGCTCACAGAATACCCAGTACCATCACCAAAAACATTCAAACTGCAAACCAGGAAACCTGTCATATTGCCACTGCCATCTTTGAGCTCAAAATCTAGAAATCTTCTCAACTGGATGCCCTCTGGACCCAGAAATTGGGTTTCCAACCATTAATCTTTGTTTTTCTTTTATTTTCATAGAAATTTTTCTCATTAATAGCCCGACTGCTTGCATCATCCAGCAAATATCCTCTATAACCAAGTCCCAACCGATGCTTCAGTTCGTCGTTAGTGAACAAAAGATAACTAAACCAGAAAATGGACTTATATTGTTCAGAGGAAAGAAAGAATGTTTCTTCTTTCCTTGAACAAGAATGAGGACTGACAAAGATTCTCTCCTTAGCCAAACTCTAGTCAGGTTCCTCTGAACGTCATCTCAACTAGGCTCTGACTTTTGGACTTCCTTGTTCATCTTTGCATTGTCCAATTTTACAAGAATCCTAAGTCAGTTTAGCCATAATCCTTCATCCTTCATATCTGATCACCTTTGATATCTGATTGGATTCCTCATCCTTCATCATCCCCCAGGTGATGTCTGATCACCATGGTCTGCCTTCAGCAAGATTCCTATTGGGTCAGTTTAGGCAGAATCTCCCCTTACCTGATGTTTCCTTATGGTAATCTTCCATCCACTGATCCTTCCCTCACAACTGCCTTGAGCTATGAATTCCCACTTTTTCTTGTTGATTTGGAGTTGAGCCCAATCCTTCTCCTTTACTGCAAAACCCATTGCTGTGGTCCCTACATCTATTGCCATGGTCCTGAGTAGAGTCTGCCTTACTGTGCTTTACCAGGTGTCATGAATAAGATTTTCTTTAACAGTACCATGCTGGTTTCTAGGAGCACAAAGATGAATAAAATGAGATCTTTTTTTTTTTTTTTTTTTTTATGAAGAAGCTTACATTCTCATGGGCAAGATAAACACAATTCATGGCAAGTAATAAGACAGACATGCACAAGATGGCAGAGAGGGTTGGGGGGACGTAGCGTCCAGTGAAGATTTCTACTTCATGGAGATGTGCCCAAGAGGAGTCTTGAGGGAGGAATAAGGCTGAGCAAGTTGAGGAGAGATGGGGAAAGAAACTGCATTAAAAAGGCATCAAGGTGTGAAACAAATGGTACTCAACCTCAAAAGCCATACTTCTTTCTAAAACGTGTTTATTTATTTCCTTTCCACAACCTCTTACTTCAAAGCCAGAGGGACCATAATAGAAATGA
The DNA here is from genome assembly GCF_041146395.1 of Eulemur rufifrons. Taxonomy (NCBI): domain Eukaryota; kingdom Metazoa; phylum Chordata; class Mammalia; order Primates; family Lemuridae; genus Eulemur; species Eulemur rufifrons. The sequence goes on from NC_090990.1 coordinate 54,110,220, forward strand.
TGATCTGTTCCTTTTCCTAAGATTCCCAAAGAATCGAGCACCTACACAGTTTCTAAGGTCAATTCTTTCCTAGGATGATGTTTCAATACAGGAAACCTGCTATAACTGTGAAGTCCAGTGACTCTGCCCCATGCTTCTCTGATCTGCTTCCTTTTTGATCACAGATTATCATTATATAACATCACCCTGGGTAGTGTTAGCATTACTGTGGAGCTTTGGGCCTTCAGATCATCTCAGTGGTATTTAAAAACAAAGCTCCTTTTCCTGGAATCTTAGGATGTGCGAAGTTTGGATAATGTTTGTGTATATTTTCTGATAGAAAAAATTACTGCAGATCTCTCTTGAATTCCATGGAAATCTCCTATTTCAATAAAAATAATTGGTGTTATTATCTATGTCTTTTTAAAGGGATGCAGCCATGCTTCTATGAACACTACAGTTTTTCTTTAGAAACATGCAACTATTCTGAGAACAATATCAAAAGCAGTAAGCTAATTGTGTGGCAGTCCAGAAAGTTAGCCTCTTTTGCTATGTAGCTTTACTTTAATACTTTCACTTTAATAGGCATTAACATTACAAGAATTCTTTCTAGGCTTTGTCAAGTCTTCCTGGAAGACAAGATGCCTATGCAGTACTTGCTAAGAGTTCCCTTTTTAAGTTCTTGGTTGGGTATGGGCAGTGGGCTTCGAGGGTCCATATATCATTTACAGTTCTTTGCACATAGCGATTCTCAAAAAATGTTTATGAAAAGATATAATGTTTATTAAATGATTCATTCATCATTCATTCATAATTATAATGAATGAAAGAAACTCCTATCAGTAGACGGGAGTGTGTGTCTGTGTGTGTATTTTCCATAGCTTCTTAATTGGTGTTTCTACTTCTGTCCTTGTCTCCCTACAACTCATTCTCCATAAGCAGCCAACATGATCCTCCTTTGGTTTAAACCCTTCCTGGCTTCCCATCTCACTCAGAGTTAAAACCAAAGGCCCAAAACTACAGTCATGCACTGTATAATGATGTTGTATATGGAAGTGGTCATCCAGTAAGCTAAGGTTAATTTATTATTGAAGAAAGAATTTTTTTAATAAATTTAGTATAGCCTAAGTATACGGTGTTTACAAAGTCTACAGTAGTGTACAGAACTGTCCTAGGCACCACTCACTCACCGACTCACCCAGAGTAACATCTAGTCCTGCCAGCTTCATTCATGGTAAGTGCCCTATATGGTGTATCATTTTAAAAATCTTTTATATGTTATTTTTACTGTACCTTTTCTGTGTTTAGATATGTTTAGATTCACAAATACTTACCATCATGTTACAATTGCCTATAGTATTCAGTATAGTAACATGCTGTACAGGTTTATAGCCTAGGAGAAGTAGGCTATGTCATATGCCCTAGGTGTGCAGTAGGCTACATCATCTAGGTTTGTATAAGTGCACTCTATGATCTATGCACAAGGAAGAAATCATCTAATGACTCATTTCCAAGAATGTATCCCAATCATTAAGTGACACATGACTGTATAAGGCACTGCACAATCTGGCCAGTTACCTCTCTGACTTTATCCCATATGACCCTTGCTTAAGTCATTCTTCTCCAGCCAGGTTGGCTTCCTTGCTGCTTCTCTTAGGTGTCTGGCAGGCTTCCTGTTGAGGGCTTTTGTACTTGCTGTTCCATCTGCCAGGAATGCTCTTCACTCCTAAATACATAAAGACTCTCTCTTTCTTTCCAGTCTTTGTTGAAATGTCACATTCTCAATGAGGCCTTCCCTGACCACCCTATTTAAAGTCACAGCCTGCCTCGTTCTTCATCCCCTTCCCATCCCAATCCTTTTTATCATCATCGAACACACGATAGATTTACTAGTGTTGATCTTATTTATTGTCTGCCTCTGCCCTAACATCATCCTTTCCAATAGAATATAAACTCTATGAGGGCAGGGCTTTTAATATATTTTATTCGCTATTTTTCTGTGCCTAGAACATGAATGACACACAGTAGGACCTCAAGAAATATTGGTTCAATGAATGACAAAATGAATGTGTGTATGGTCTTTAATAAGAATTTTAGATATTCATGAGCAAATCCTCTGTCTGAGACTTTTGTTTTCTGTGTCTCCTTCAAAGTCTAGGCCAGAGCATAGTTCTTGGGGAAAGGAATGGAATTGAGGTGAGTCAGTGTTCGGCTGAGTGGTTTCAGCTGGACCAAGGAAGTACGTGATGAGATGAAGGTCATACAAGGAACCAGCCAGAAGAAGGAAGGAGGTAGGAAGTGGGTGTGTACAGGCAGAGAAGAGATTTCTGCTAGTGTCATATGGAGACAAGGGAAGGACATGGTCTGGAGCATCAGACATTCCTGGACTCAAATTCTAGCTTTGCTACTCAATAGCTGTGTGACGTTGTGTAACTTCCTTGATGCTCTGAGGTTCTTACCTGTAAATAATAATAGTGTCTACTTTATAAGGTTGTTGTGAGGTTTATATAAGGCAATATGAGTGAAGAGCCTGGAATATAGTAAATTTCAATAAGTATTCTCATCTTTCCCTCCTGGCTTCACCTCCTTTGATTGCATTAATATTTATTCATTCCTTGTTGCTTTCCTTAAACCCTGCCCACAACTATAACTGTTTAATTCTCCTTAGTTACCCACCTTGATTGTGCCCTGGCTGATCAAGTATTGGTTCTAGGAGTTGCTTCAGAATTCACATCCATAGAATGAGATTCAGAGACTGGGTATTCACAGATAAACTCCTTAATATGGGGATTGGTAAAAGGAAAGAAATTGAAGTACCTGAATGTCTAACTCTGAAATAAGTGGAAAATTGGGAAGGTTCAGTGGCAGCTCTGATGAACTCCTTATCTCCTGTAGTCATAGGACAGATATGGCTCAGGACCAAGGCTGAGTCTGATAGTGGGGAGGTATGGGAGACAGGTATGTGATGTATCTCTCACAGGGGGCACAGAATGGGGAGACATTTGTGCCCCACTCACATGCTGCTAGAGGGCACCCACTGAGGAGGGCCTTAGCACCCAGGTCGGCAAGCTGGCTGTCCATCAGTCTCTTTCTCACACCTGGGTTAAACACCTGCTCAAGTGTGGCTATGGCAGCATTGTGGGAAGCTCTGCATTGCTCAGAAACATGGATTTCCCCTCACCAAGGCTGATCCCTGGCATGGTATCATTCCCCAGAGGTACCTGACAGTCATCTGGTGATACATTGATTACACCGACTCTCTTTAAACATGAAGGGGCAACGCTTTGTTGCCATCAGAATAGGCACATATTCTTGGTAGAGAGTCCCTTCCTCGCCCACAATGCTTCTGCCAGCCCCACCACCCGTGGGCTTATGGTGTGCTGTAACCATCACCCACTGTTCCACAAAACATTACCTCCACCCTTGGGACATATTTTACAGCTAGTAAAGGGTAGCAATGGGTTCACACCCACAGAATTCACTGATTTTACCACTAATCTCAATGACCCAGAAGAAGTTACAGTACTAGCTGGGAGATAACACCCTGCAAAGCCAGGTGCTGTCATACTGATTGTGGTGTATACTAACCACATGTATTTCTGTCTCCACTGTTGTCAGAATACAGGGGTCTGGATGCAAGGATTGGAGACTGGAGTGGCATTGCTCACTTTTAAGACAAATAACATGGTAAAGGAATTTTCGCTTCTTATATCCATGTTCTTGGGCTTGGTGGATTTGGAAATTTGCTTGCATCAGGGAAGATGGTTATGGTTCTGAAGAATTAAAAGCTCAGATTGCTCCCTGGCCACTCTGGGCTTCCCATAACACTAAAGCAACAGGCAGAGAAAGGGATCACTGTATTTGCTAGGGTGACTGAACACAAATACTAAGGAAAAAATGGGTTTCTTTTCCATGATCAAGGCAAAGAGGACTATGTCTGGCACCCAGAAGATTCAATGGCATGTCCTTTAATGCTCCCTTGCCCTGTAGCCCTTGTCAATAGGAAATGGTGGCAACTCAGTAAAGTTGACCACTGAGGACTGAGGTCCTACAGAAATAAAGCTGGCTGCTCCAGGAGGCTGACCTTTATGGACAACATCAAATGGACATCTTTGCCCTCTGACTTAGTTGGATTCGGCCGATGGGAGGCACTGACAAGACATTGGAATAAGGGAGGAGAGTGATATCACTATGTTTATTGGCCTGCTCCCTGTTGGATTGCACTGGGGTGGTTGCTGTCTTCACCCAAGGCCTCACTCAGCTCTCACGCAGGGTTCTTCTAACTGCTCTCTCCCTTGCCTCTTTATGCCCCAGGGTAGTAAGGATTTCTGCCATTAATAACACTGGGCACAACATCTTTCCTCTTACATTCCTTAAACTCTGTCCACATGTATGTAAGTAGTTCTTTCATTAAATCCTGCTGAACTCCCAAAGGCTACAGTTATTATTTCCATATTACAGATTAGGAAACTAAAGCTAGGAAATGGTAAATAACACCCGCAGTGCTCACAGAGAGTGAGCTGTTTCACTAGTAACTGTGGAACTCAGATTTGCATCCAGGTGATTCCAAGACAATGCTAAACAAATAGCATCAAATTCTGATTACTGCAACACATATTGTTAACTGGGAAAAAAGTTTGAAAGTATACTTTATTGACATCCAAAATGCCAGGTTTCAGACATAATGTTAAGAATGGGGAGACTTCGAATATATCTGGAAAGAAAAAAAATAGCCAAATTTGAACATTATTAGGAGGTTCTGTTCCCAATATGATTTAGAGAAAGAATCTTATCTACCTATTTCAAATAGGCCTTTGTTAATTTAGTGATGTATAATTTTTACCTTTTTCCTGGTCTGAGGTTTTCAATCTTAAGTTAAGTAAAGGAGACATAGGCCACAGGTTGATGGTTGTGGTGCTGTAGACAGAGGTTTTTGACCTAAAATTTTTATTGTAGTTATGTTATGTTTTAAGGTGGAAAATAATGCCTTCTTAGTGGATGTGGGAAGGTTGGGGGTAAAGTTGGAATGGCAGGCCCTGTGAGGGAGCTGGGTTCAGCTTTAACCTAGAAGATGTAAGAAAAAAGAGAACAATGAAAACCAACTCTATCACCAACTTTGGGCTTGTCTGTGGGACCTTTCTGGAAAGGTGATCTGGAATTAATATGAAATGGGGACACCACAGGAGTAAGACAAGGACAAGTGGATTTAAATTCAGAACAACTTAGAAGTGAAAATAGCAAAGAAATCTAAGAGAATTCATTCGCTCCATATCAATCTATGCTTCATTGGAGAAAGGAGAAGCTAGGATGGAATTTGCAATGATGAAATTAGTGCAAGACTGGATGGTGAGCACTTAATGTGTGAAAATACACTTTGAGAAAAATGCACATGTACTGGATAGTATCATGCAAGATAGTTAAAGGTAAATCTGAATATATTTGGCTGTCTTTGGAATTATGTAGTATTTTGCCAGCACTGTCATTAGACAGTTTGAGTGAAGAATGTGGATCTCACTCTGAGCTCACCCTTGCACAATGAATGGAACACGAGATATATGCAGGCTTACAGAGGTGGAATATAACCAGTAGTGTATGGTAGAAAACCACAGGGCACATTAAAAAAAGAGCAAAATTTTAGTTTCATCCTTCCATTTATTCAAACGGTCAAAACCAGAGGTGGGGAACCTTTTCATGTTGGAAGACTGCATTAATTTAGCTGTGATCAAATAAGGCCACATTCTAGAAACTTCAATTAGATATACTTAAAAATGTACATTATTTTGTAAAAATCTAACTACTGTGTACTTAATAATTTCAAAAAGTGAAAACTATTTGTTAATTTTAAAGTTAAATAACCTTTTAATGACTTTGTTGTGTCTGCTTTTTGTTGGAAAGCGTTTGAATATTTGTTTGCAGCATGGTGGTCCGCAGTTTCAGTTGATCCTCTAGATGGGTATCATTCATTTTTTACCTTAAGGGCATCTTGGTTTGGGTTAAGTACGAGAATGTAGATTCACAACAATAAGTGGTTGAAAAGCAAGAAAGCATTTTTCGGGCATGTTGTGGAAGGTGTGGGTATTCTACTGCATTTTTCCATGTTCAATTGGATCTTTCTTAGCATCAAACAATGACTTTAAAAATGTCATCTACTGAAAGCTCAATCAATTCTGTCTGTAGCTCTTTAGGTGCCTTAGTGATATCAACTAGGTGAGGCTGAAATGCTAATTGAAGTGTGATGTCATGGTTCTCAAAGTCAGTGAACCTTTCACTGTATTTTCCAATTAATAGGTCTATAACAGCTGAATATTCTTCACATGATTTTCATATATTATCCTGCTCATCAGTGACCTTTGCTAACTGGCGAAAATGTTCATCTGAAATTTCCTTTTGAAGAAAAAGTGTTTTGAAAAAAGATAGGTTTTTCCAAAATGCTTGGAATTTTTTGCCACGTATCATATATAGACTTAGTTTTACCTTGCAAAGAAATATTCAAGTTGTTTTGATTTGACATGATATCACGCAGAAATGCTGCATTCCTATAGAAATCTTCTTTCAACAATTCACATTGCCAGTTTTGTTCTTCATAAAATTTAACTCTCTGTTCTTGCAGAGATAAAATTTTGACTAACACCTGTCCCTGCGATAACCAACACACTTTAGAATGATATGGCAAATCCACGCTGAATACCTCATCAATCAACTTCAGCATGTTATGAAACTGACAATGCCTTGTTGCATTTGCAGGAATATAGTTAACAATATTACAACTTGTTGCAAAGTGTCACTTAAAATCATAGCTTTAGCACAGTGATTTTGCTGATGCAAGATACTATAAAAAGAATTGAGAGCATCTGTATTTGTTAATAATTTTTTTTAATCTGTGGAATAAACCTTTCCTGTTTTCCTGTCATGGAAGGTGCACTGTCCATATATATTCACTAAATTTACCAAATTCAGTCCAACTTTGTACACTTATCTTGAAAGTTGTTAAAGATATCTATCCCCCGTGTTCTGTTAGCAAAATTGCCCAAAGCGAGTAATTCCTAGTAGCAAAGAAAATCTTCTGTTATTACCTGAATGAAGTATAAAACCTGAACTGAGTCAGTAGTATTAGTTGATTCATCCAAAGGGATTGAATAATATATATTTTCCTGTTGAAGTATTGCATGAAGTTGTCTGTTAAGTTGAAGGCTAATTTATGCTACAAATCAGTTATGGTTCTCCTTGAAAGAGGCAGTTGTTTATACTCAGAAAAGTTATTGGGGTCTAAGCCTTCTATACTTTCAACAATTCATTCTTTCACAATATCTACAACACTGAATGGCTTCCCTTTTTTCCCAAGTATATAAGCTACTTTGTAAGTTGATTTAGTGGCATTATTTCCAGGTCTTATTTCTGCTTGAAAAAATTGTCTTTGCTTTTCATCTTTTAATTTCTGCATTACAACTTTTCGTGCCTCTCCCTCTAATTTAAAATATTTATAGTCCTTATGAGTGTTATAATGTTGATGAGCATTGAATTTCTTTAATGTTGATATTACAGTATCACAAAGCAAGCAAATCATCTTATTTTTAGCAGAAACAAGATAATATTGCAACTCCAAATCCTCATTAAAAAATCTGTTTTCTTCCTTTAGTGTTTTCCTGGTGTTCTTTGCCATGATGGGCTGTTAAGCAGACAGAATTAAAAAATACCATGTAAGTACTCACAAATTCCACTTCAAACAGAAACACAGTGGACCATTGTAAAAAGCTAATAACAGACTGGCATACTCAATCCCCATAAATTCTCACCAACCAGTCTCGTGTGCTAGTGGTGCCAGTCAGGTGGGGTAAGTTAGAACTAAATCATGAGTGTAGCAGCCATCAATTTTGCCCTTATGGCTCACTAATGTTCTAATTGTGCCAGTCAATCTAGGAGGATTATTTCACTGAAACTTATTCTTTGGTATTTTAAATACATTCATTTTAAAAATAAAATAAAAATATAAAAGACGAACAAAAATGTATTAGTAAAAATAAAAGATTTGTTCTTTAAAATTTGGATTCAGTCAAAAGGCTGCACTTAAGGACCTGGAAGGCCACATGTAGCCTTAAGGCTACAGGTTCCCCACCTCTGGTCAAAACAAATGAGCAATGAGTGAGAGTGAACAATTTTTCTCAGTAATGTGAGAGATGCCAAAGAAGAGAAAGTGCTCTCTGAAATGCATAGTGAATGTTAAATGGGAACTAGGCTTAGGAAAAACAGGGAGAAGGAGACAATAGCTATATACATATTAATAACTTGTTAAGGGCCCTGACTTAGAAGAAAAGTAAGAAGACATAAACATTGTGGTTAAAAAAAATTATACATAGCTCATATATATAATTTTTATATATTATATGTATATAATGTATGTGATATATTACATGAACAGAATTAAGAACAAAAACCATATGATCATCTCAATAGATGCAGAAAAAGCATTTGATAGAATTCAGCATCCCTTCATGACAAAAACCAACAAACTAGGCATAGAAGGAGCATACCTCAAAATAATAAAGGCTATATGTGACAAACACACAGCCAACATCGTACTGAATGGAGAAAAGTTGAAAGCATTCCCACTAAGAACTGGAAAAATACAGGATGCCCACTGTCACCACTGCTATTCAACATAGTATTGGAAGTCCTAGCCAGAGATATCAAGCAGGAAAAAGAAAAAAAGGCATCCAAATTGGAAAAGAAGTCAAATTGTCCCTGTTCACAGATGATATGACCTTTTACCTAGAAAACCCTAAAGATTCCACCAAAAATTCTTAGATTTGATAAATAAATTCAGTAAAGTTTCAGTATACAAAATCAATGTGCAAAAATCAATATCAATAGCATTTCTATACACCAATAATGATCAAGCAGAAAACCACATCAAGAAAACAATCCAATTTACAATAGCTACAAAGAAAAATACTGAGGAATATATTTAACCAAGGAGGTGGAAGATCTCTACATGGAAAACTACAAAACACTGATGAAAGAAATTTTAGATGACACAAAGAAATTAGAGAAACATCGCATGTTCATGGATCGGAAGAATTAATATCCTTAAAGCGACAATACTTCCTAAAGCAATTTATAGGTTCAATGCAATTTCTATCAAAATATCAATATCATTTTTCAGGGAATTAGAAAAAACAATCCTAAAATTCCTATGGAACCAAAAATGAGCCTGAATATGCAAAGCAATCCTAAGTGAAAAGAACGAAGCTGGAGGCATTACATTACTTGACTTCAAATTATACTACAACACTATGGTAATCAAAACAGCATGGTACTAGTATAAAAGAGACACATAGATCAATGGAACAGAATAGAGAACACAGATAAAAAGCCATATATTTACAGCCTACTGTTCTTTGACAAAATTGACAAGAATCTACACTGGGGAAAGGACACCTTTTTCAATAAATGGTGTTGGGAAAATTGTATAGCCATATGCAGAAGAATGAAATTAGATCCTTTTTATAACTATATATAAAAATCAACCCAAGATGGACTAAATCTAAGACCTGAAACTATAAAGATAATAGAAGAAAACCTAGGGAAACCCCTTCTGGACTATGGTATAGGCAAAGAATTCATGACTAAGACCTCAAAGGTAGGCAACAAAAATAGACAAAGGGGATGTAATTAAACCAAAAATCTTCTGCACAGCAAAAGAAATAATGAACAGAATGACCAGACAGCCTGCAGAATGGGAGAAAATATCTTCAAACTATTTATTTGATAGGGAACTAATTTCCAGAATTTACAAGGAACTTGAACAACTCAGCAACAACAAAAATAAATAATCCCATTAAAAAGTGGGCAGACAACATGAATACATATTTTTCAAAAGAAGACATATAAATGCCAACAGGCATATGAGAAAATGCTCAATACCAGTAATCAGAGAAATGCAATTTAAAACCACAATGAAACTTTTTCTGACAATAGTCAGAATAGCTACTAACAAGACAAAAAATAACAGATGTTGGCAAGGATGTGGAGAAAAAGGAACACTTATGTGCTATTGTAAACACTTATGTAAATTAGCGCAACCTCTATGGAAAACAATATGGAGATTGAAAGAACTAAAAATAGAACTACCATTTGATTCAGCAATCCCACTTCTGGGTATCTACTCAAAAGAAAAAAAAATTATTACATCAAAAGGATAGCTACACTTGTATGTTTATCACAACACTATCCACAATAGCAAAGATATGGATTCAACCTAAGCATCCATCAACAGATGATTGGAAAAAGAATATGTGCTATGCATACACAATAGACTACTATTCAGCCATAAAAGAGATTGAAATCATGTTTTTTTGCAGCAACATGGATAGAAATGGAGGCCATTATCTTAAGTGAAACAACTCAGAAATTGAAAAGCAAATACTGCATGTTCTCACTTATAAGTAGGAGCTAAATAATGTGTACACATGGACATAGTATATAGAATGACAGACCATGGAGACTTGGAAGTGAGGGACAGGAGCGGGGTGGATGATGAGTAGTTACTTAATAGGTACAATATACGTTTTTTGGGTGATGGATATCCTAAAACCCCTGACTTTACCAGTACATAATCTCTCCATGTAACAAAATTACACTTGTACCCTATAAATTTATACGAATAATATAAAAAATAAAAATATAATATATATTTTCTTCCATTGATATTTGTTTTATATTTGCTTAAATATGGGTACAATTGTTCAGGGCAGGTCTAGTTAGCATGATAGATTATATGGCATGTGTTGTGCAGAAAGGGAGCGCAAGGGAACTATGAATTAGAGCCCCATCTCTTGGGGTATCAGAGCACAATGGAGGATGGAGGCAAGAGGAGGACTCCAAGTAAGATCAGGATGATGGGTTAGCAGAGGTGTAGCTCCAGGATAAGAATCAGGATCTTGGGTTGGAACCAGGTGTATCTAAGCAGGCAAAGAATAAAATCTAGAAAAGGAAAGCATGAACAGTATCTTTGGGTTTTGCATATATGATAAAGTTCATTAACAAAACACCTGGGTTCTGATTATTGAGTCCGGAACAGTGGTTTTCTGCTCTTTACTTTGGTTTTAAGCACTTTCATTGGGTGAGTAGATCACAATTAGAAGTTGTTTTTGTAGATGATTGTGAGGCTGGTGGTTGTAGGAGTAACTACTGAGGGGAGGTGAGTCCCGTGGGAAGTCTGCAGGATCTTAAGTGCTTCTTTTTTAAGGCCATAATTCTTGTTGGCTTAGGTAATGTTTATAATAAGTATAAATTCTTTAATTTACTAATGAGCATCTGAATTTTAAAATCTGCCCCCTCAAAATTGATGAATAAATTTTACTCTAATAATTTATCTTAATGAAATGCTCTTTCATTTAGCTAATATTTATTGAGAGCCTATTATGTGTCTGGCACTGTTTTAGACTCTTAGGATTTATCAGTAAATAAAACCAAGATCCCTGCCCTAATGAAGCTTTTGTGGTAGAGGGGGCAGATAAACAATAAACAAAATAGAAAGTATATTATCTAGTATGAAGGTAATAGATGCTTAAAAAATATACGGCAGAGCAAGTCTGGGTTATGGGGAGCAGTTTGCAAAAAGTAAGTAGGGTTTTAGTGAAATCCGATTGAGCAGTTTCCATTTGAGGAAAGCCTTAAAAGAAGAGAGGGAGTTAGTCATAGCCACAGTGTCTGGTGGAAGAGAGAGGAACAGTCTAGGCAAAAGCCAAAGCCAAACAATAAATGGAGTTAAAAGAACTCAGTTTAAATTCTCACCGACTGTCTGCCCTTAGGCAAGTTATTTTTTCTCTCTGAGCCTCAACATTCTCATGTATAAGATGGTGATAATATCTATTTTTAATGATTGCTATGAACATTACATAATTTATTGCACACAGTAGGTACTCAACAAACAATAATTATTATTATTTTCTGTCTCCTCGTTTGCCTTTCTAATCTCTAGGAGTTCTTCTCACACTGATAGTCTACAAGTTTTTCCCTTTTTATTTGCATTATTTCTACCACCTTCTTTTAAATTCTCTCTGTTATACACATGACATTTTATAATCACAAACAAGGAATGGCTTTAAGTAGAAATTGAATGCATGATTATTTATTGTCAGCCACAAAAACTTGGCATTAATTCTACTCAAACCAAGACTTGGGATGCATTCTCCAACATTTAAATAGACAAGTATAAGTGATTTAACTCAACAGATCAACTCATTTAGCCAACAATTAACTCATTCTGTCAGCTTGAACAAGATGTATTTCTCCTACAGTCATCACATTCACAGTTTCAAATTGGAACACATATATGAAGCAGGTGGACAATGGGAGTCAAACAGATACTCCCAAGGCCATGGTAAAACCCCTCTGCAGTTTAGATGTCTGAATATCTAGTCTCAAAATTTGTTAATTTCATGTTTTATAACTCAGACGTCTGGGCAACATTTGTCCAAAAGATTCAACACTTTAAAAAAAAATGTCTTCACAGGTTGAGCATCCCAAATCTGAAAATTCAAAATCTGAAATGCTCCAACATCTAAAACTTTTTGAGGACTGACATGACACTCAAAGGAAATGTTCAATGGAGTGTTTCATATTTTTTATATCCAAAATCTGAAATCTGAAACATTTTTTGCCCTAAGTATTTTGGATAAGGGATACTCAATATGTACATCCTTTTTTCTTTCCTCCAAGCATTTACCAGTTTTCATTGATTTTGGTCTGTTACAGTGCATATGGTGGCTCATATGTTAATCTCTGGGTCTATCATGGAGTAAGAAAATGCTAGAAAATATTGCTCTGATGCATTAATTTTGTTTTTTTAAAACCATGGGTTTTAGTTCATGTTACTCTGGGAGTTTCAAAAATTTTTTCACATACATTCATAATATGAATAAAAATTTTTTACAACATATTCACAACAAATTTATCACAGTAAACACTTATTCAATGTCTAAATTCATTCAAGAAATAGTTACAGAGAATCTACTATGTGCTAGGCACTATTCTAGGTTCTGAAATTCAACAGTGGGCAAAACGAAGTTCCTATTTTATATGCTTTGTAACAAATTATTCTAGAAATTTGCAGTTTTATAGCTGTAAAGGAATTTAGAAGAAATAGTAAAAACCACTAACTTTACAACCAAATAGACTTAGGCCAAAGAGTCTAAGTAACTTCTCATAAGGTCACCCAATTAATGTCAGAACTTGCGCAAGAGATTGTTTGATGATTCCTACTACAGAAGGAGAATACTAGACATCTTTTGTATTACTTATCCTGGGATATTCTGCCTTTCCTAGGGCATAACAAAAGGACTAAATTTCAGATGTTTATGTTCAGGGCAGCTTTGCAATTTATTATTATTTTTGTTATGGTTTTTATTCATTTGTCCTTAAATCTGTTCACTCAGCTCAGGCCAATTACCGTGATAAAAACACCTTTGTTGATGATACAGTGTATGTGACACAGACTGAAGGTTGAGTCATATTGTCTGCTATCACATGTCTTTTACATTGAGCCCAATTTATTCCAAGATTCAATTATCTGCCCTTTGTCAAGTTGGTTCTTTGTTTAGAATCAGTAATTTACAACACCATTAAAACTCCCAGAGTGTGAGATAGGACTCCAGTCCTTAGAATGAGGGAATTCAAGGTTAAGGTGGACAGAAAGTAGCCTTAGCTTAGGTGCCGCGGATTATCCTCCTGGAAAATAAATGTAAAAGAGAACTCTGGGGGACTTAATCTTTGAAAATCTAACACATTAGTAATCATCTCTGGTACATTCTTTCAGTCCTGCCAGAAACTCTGAGAAATGGATTTGGCAGATGGAAGAAAGCATACTAAATGGTATAGTACTGTAGCACTACATTGTAGGAAGCAAGTATAAGCCAAGAAAGCTAATATTTTCCCTTTAATATGATTTCACCAGTAAAATATGAGATGCCAGAAAATCGATGTTTGTGTCCCTGAAGGCAGTACATGATTTAACTTTACTGCCTACTTAAATTCACTTTTAGGGGTATGTTATCAGGAAAAACTTGTGGCACGCATTAACCTTTATTAATGTACAATGAAACAAGAAGCATTTCCTTTCTAAAACCCCATTACAGCAACATTAGTAATTGTTACACAAAAAGACCTGTCTATATGAATGTATTGTCAATCAAAATGAATTGAAGGCATCAACACAATCTTTTCTAAGAGGCTAGTTGGTGATACAGACTCAATCAGATGAGAGAAGCCTTTGTCAATCACCCATATGCTCATTTTTCTTGCTACCCTAGACCACTCTTCCAGGTACCTGAAGACCACACACCAGTGAAACCGCAGCTAGAGAATGGATCTAACCACTGGAAGTTGTTTTTTGGTGTGTCCTTAGAGCATCTATCTCTTTTGACCATAGTCCTCCCTGAGCTTCATTACCTTTCTCTGTGGGAACTGACACAGAAATCTCTTTCTGTGACTTTCTGGTTCAAAGAAGCTGAAGGAGCTTATAAGCCAGAAGGTAACTATTTAGCCCTTGACCTTTGATGATGCAGAGGGTTGCTTAATACTAACTCTAATAGTTGATATTAATTTAAAAAACTTATTTTTCTTTTCCTTATATAACCTAGTTTGGAAAACAATAGCAACCATAAAATAAGTAGTGAGCAGCACATTACCCTTTGGAAGACAATCTACCCTTGCTAACCTCTCCCTCTAAGGCTAAATTTCAGACAGTGATGTTCATGCTGGTGCTCTAGAGACATCATGTTTATTTCCTTGTTGCAGAAATTAAAGAGCAAATAGTGAATCATTAATGGGATGGTGTCAAAGAATGCAGAACCGTTCTTAGAATGGGAGGAGAGTCAGCATTTCTAAATGACCTGATATATATTTATGAGCTTTCTTTTATATGCATCTAGTAGTTTTTATCACCTTGCCATTTCTCTTTAATGTATGTATTTGGAGTGGGAAAAGTCAGCTGTAGAATTACAGATAGTAGATAGTCCTATACAGACATGAGTGGAGAAGCAGCCAAGGAGTTTGAGCAAGGGTTCAAATTTTGGTAATTTATTGTGTATATTTGGGCAAGTTACTTAACCTCTCTAAGCCTCAATTTCTTTTTAGTTGTCTGATGGAAATGTTAGTAAGTGTTTTTCAGGATTGTTTTAAGAATAATATGAGATAGCAAATAGAAAGCGTTTAGTATAATTTGGCTAAACATAGATTTACTGGACTTGCCTTTAAGGACACTAAGTTTTATCATCACTTTCCAATTAGTTTCAATGAGCAAATATTTGGTCTTTGCCTACTATGTGCCAAGCACTGTATTCAGCCTCAGGATACAACAGTGAACAATATAGAAACAAGACAGCTTTTGGCCCAGATGGCAGAGATGGTAGAGATTGAAGAAAGGGAGCTATGAGATGTTCTTCAACTTTGAAAATTCCCGAATGGCTCACTCTTCTCTTCCTTATACCAAATAGAGCTCAGTAAAGATGGATTTTAGTTACCTCTTGGCTGAAGTAATTGTATATGCCCAGACAAAGGTTGGGTTTCATGACCTTATGATAAAATTATTATTGAACTTTCATGATGCCTTGATATATAACACAATGTTATGGAATTTATATCTCAGCTTATGTAATTGATGTGTCAGTGCTTGTTTACAATTACTAGGTGATTGCCACTGCTGTGATAGTCTCCTTTGGGGCACTTTGAGAATAATATTAGATAGCACATAGAAATTTGAAATACAGACCGAAATTCAGTACAGAATGATATTCATAAATATCATTAATATTTAACAAGATTATGCTAGTCATATATAAAACTAGACAGATCCCTGATACCAAATTCTTGATGTTGTGAGTTTGACCACAATAAGTATTTTTTATTTAGATTTTTCAAAAAATTCCATTGTCTGATTGCTCTAGCTAGAACTTCTAGTACTATGTTGAATAACAGTGAAAGTGGGCATCCTGGTCTTGTTCCAGATCTTAGAGGAAAGGCTTTTAATTTTTCCCCATTCAGTATAATATTAGCTGCAGATCTGTCATATATGGCTTTTATCATGCTGAGGTAAGTTCCCTCTAAACCCAGTTTTTTAGAGTTTTTATCATGAAGCCATGTTGAATTTTATGGAATGCTTTTTCAGCATCAATTGAAATGATCATATGGTTTTTGTCCTTTATTCTGTTGATATGATGCATCACACTATTTGATTTGTGTATGTTCAACCATTCTTGCATCCCTGGGATGAATCCCCCTTGATCATGATGAGTAAACTTTTTAATGTGCTGTTGAATTTGGTTTGCTAGTATTTAGTTGAGGATTTTTGCATCTATGTTCATCAGAGATATTGGCCTATAGTTTTTTGTTGTTGTGTTTTGACTGGTTTTGGTATTAGTGTAATACAGGTCTCATAGAATGAGTCTGGGAGCATCCTCTTCTCAGTTTTTTGGAATAGTTTAAGTAGGATTGGTATTAGTTCTTCTTTGAATGCTTGGTAGATTTCAGCAGTGAAACCATTGTTTCCTGGGTTTTTCTTTGATGGGAGACTTTTTATTACTGCTTCTATCTTGTTACTTGTTTTGTTTAGGTTTTGGATTTCTTCCTGGTTCAATATTGGTAGGTTGTAAGTGTGTAGGAATTTATCCATTTCATCTAGGTTTTCCTTTTTGATTTCCAACTATATGGGCATAGAGTTGCTCATAGTAGTCTCTAATGGTCCTTTGGATTTCTGCAGTATCAGTTGTCATGTCTCCTTTTTCATCTCTGATTTTATTTATTTGGATATTTTTCTTTCTTAGTCAGTCTGGCTGACACTGTGTCTATTTTGTCTTTTCAAAAAATCAACTTTGTTTTGTTGATCTTGTGTATTAATTTTTTTTGGTTTCAATCTCATTTATTTCTGCTCTAATTATTTCTTTTCTTCTACTAGTTTTTGGCTTGGTTTGCTCTTTTATTTTTAGTTCTTTAAGATGCATCATTAGGTTGTTTATTTGAAGCATTCTACTTACTTGATATAGACACTTATTGCTAGAAACTTTCCTCTTATTACTGCTTTTACTATATCTTATAGGTTTTGACAGGTGTTTTCATTCTCATTTGTTTCAAGAGTTTTTAAAATTCCCCTCTTAATCTCTTCATTGACTCACTGGTCATTCAGAAGCATATTGTTTAATTTTCATTTATTTGCATATTTTCCAATGCTCCTCATGTTATTGATGTCTAGTTTTATTCCATTGTGGTCAGAGAAAATACTTGGTATAATTTCAATATTTTTTAATTTTTTGAGGCTTATTTTGTGGCCTAACCTATGGTCTATCCTTGAGAATGATCCATGAGCTGAGGAGAAGAATGTGAATTCTGCAGCTGTTGGATGAAATGTTCTGTAAATATCTATCAGGTCCATTTGGTCCATAGTAAAGATTAAGTCCAATGTTTCATTGTTGATTTTATGTCTGGATAATATGTCCAATGCTGAAAGTGGAGTGTTGAGGTCTCCATTGATTATGGTATTGGGGTCTATCTCTCTCTTTAGCGCTGATAATATTTGCTTTATATATGTGGGTACTTCAGTGTTGGTTGCATATATATTTAGAATTGTTATATCCTTTTCCTGAATTCAACACTTTATCATTATATAATGACTTTCTTTGTCTCTTTTTATAGTTTTTGTCTTGAAATCTATTTTATCTGATAGAAGTATAGCTACTCCTGTTCTTTTCTGGCTTCCACTTGCATGGAATATCTTTTCTATCCCTTTATTTTCAGTCTATGCATGTCTTTATAGGTGAAGTGGGCTTCTTACAGACAACATATAGTTGGCTCTTGGTTTTCTTTCTTTCTTTTTTTTTTTTTGTTGCTATAGCATAGCCTAGATGATCCTGACCAATATGTACTGACAAGGGTCTCTTTATAATTGAGGGCTTCCAGCCCAATGTGTATGATAAGAGAAAGGCTTTGATTAAGAATTCAGTATACTAAAAAAGGCAATAATAGAGATCCAGCAGAAGAGAGATTTGTATAAAATTATTCTCTTTAGAAATTCTGAGATGTTGGAAGTGGATTTCCAGATTTTCCAGGAGAATATATTTTAAGGATGAAGCCATAAGTTTTTCCCACAGGGCTCTTACTTATGCCATCTATAACCAGTCTTGGAGGTGTTTTGGGATATTATGTATGTCTCTGAGGAGTTAATTTGAGAGAAAGAAGGGATTTATGATTTGCTATTTGATGCAGGGATAAGCTATTATTTTTTCCCTGTAAAATGGCAGTATCTGGTAAAAAATTTAAACAAAGTACTCAGAATAAAAATAAGATAAAAATAGTTTGAAATGCCCATATAATTATAAAAACAATTAGTTATAAGAAAACATGACAACAAATAGTGAAAAAGGTTCTAGATCTGAATATAAAATATCCAAAAGCCGTAACTGAATTAATAGACTGAACTTCATGTGTCAGAAGGTAGTGAAGAGCCAAAGAAAAAGAATGATTATGAGGAGGTGAAAGGGTAGGGGAGTAGAAGAAGACTGAGGTATCCTCTTCAATAATCAGACTATATATATTCTAGTCATGGGCTCAAGCCATTGGACCAGAGGCACATACTTTTAATAATAATAATAGTAATGTACATATATAGAGTTTTCTAGGTCCCCCTCTTTTCCCCTTTTAGAAGGCAGTGTCTTCTAACCTATGCTAAGCAGAATGCTTAGTTTTTCTTTCTTCCTTGTGCCCTCTCTGGAGTGCTCCTCTAGCACATGGACCTATTCCACCATTCCTGACTTTGCGGTGGGCTTCCCTCTTGTGCCACCACTCACTGACTTGCACTCCATATGATTTATTTGTGCCTTATCTCTATGAGAAGCCAGGGGCAGATGGAGAAGTAGAGCTACTCATTCGGTATCCCCAAGACTAGCACATTCATTTGTGACGATATGTATCTACTGCTCTACTGAGAGATTAGTGTAATTTCAAAAGGAAATTACAATGTAGGAGCAAAACCATTAAATTCCTAGATAATTTGAGTTAATGCCAGAGTCTTAAAATGCGTCTAAAAACTTTATATACTTCCAAAGGAGTTGGATATGGGGAGTCCCCTATGGGACCTATGTGGATCTCCTGCTTTTGGTTTGGGTGGAGTGAGGAGTAAAGAGTTGCTTATGCCATAATAACAACCATAACAAACATCCCTACCAGGACAGAGAACAGTCAGGGCCCAAATAATGTCTTTGATGACCATTAGGGGCACACCAATTTACTGTTTCTTGTCAATAAGCAATCATCTAACTTTGCCTAAAGTTTCACAAGTAGTTCATGTTTTTCCAAAGAAATGTTTTAATTAAGAAATTATTATAAAACAAAATGTATCTGAACAAGAAAAACAGAGTTATTAAGCTCTGTGATTCATATTGTCTTAATTGTTATTCAATAAAATACTTTCCAGGATAAGTTAGAAAGAACTTGAAGAAAACATGCTGGCCATTTGGTCTACCCATGTAATTTTATACATGAGGAAACTGAAGCTAAGAAGAATCAAGGACTTATTCAAGGTCATATAGACAATGGTAGGCTCAGGTCTGAAATGTAGATATCTGCATGTTAGTCTGGTCTTCTTTATTTTCTTGCTTCCTTCCTTCTCTCCCCCCATTGATTTTTTTTTTCTTTTCTCCCTATGATAGTATGTTGCCTCTTCTGGTGTTTGCCAGACTTAAAAAATAAAAATAATCCTAAACTTCATGTAGAACCAAAAAAGAGCCCATGTAGCCAAAGCAATCTTAAGCAAAAAGAACAAATCTGGAGGCATCACATTATCTGACTTCAAATTATGCTTCAGGGCTATAGTAACCAGAGTAGCATGGTACTGGTATAAAGGTAGAGATAAACCAATGGAAAAGAATAGAGAACTGAGAAATAAAACCATACAGCTATGACCAACTAATTTTTAACAAAGCAGACAAAAACATACACTGAGGAAAGGATGCCTTATTCAATAAATGGTGCTGGGAAAATTGTATAGCTACATGCAGAAGAATAAATAGGATCCCTATCTCTTGCCATATACAAAAATTAACTCAAGATGGATTAAAAACTTAAATGTAAGACCTGAAGCCATAAAAAATTGAGAAAACATAGGGAAAAAATTTTTTAGACATCAGCCAAGGCAAAGAATTTATGGCTAAGAACCCAGAGGCAAATACAGCAACAACAAAAATAAATAAACAGAACTTAATTAAGTTAAAAAGTTTTTGCACAGCAAGGAAAATAATCCAAAGAGTGAATAGAAAGCCTACAGAATGGGAGAAAATATTTGCAAACTATACATCTGACAAAGGACTAATATCCAGAATCTACAAGGAGCCCAAAGAAATCATGCAGAAAAAAAAATAACCCTATTAAAAAGTGAGCAAAAGACATGAACAGAGATTTTTCAAAAGAAGACAGACAAATGGCCAACAAACATATGAAAAAAATACTTTCTGTCACTAATCACTAGGGAAATGCAAATTAAAAGCACAATGAGATATCACTTTACCCCATCAGAAATTCCCATTATTAAAGAATCAAAAACCAATAAATGCTGGCATGGATGTAGTACCAATTTACATTTCCATCCAATTCCATGTGCTGTCTCAGATTCAGCCTGATTCTCAGAGTTTGTCCCCTTCCTCTCCCATCCCACAAGGAAGTTGGACTTTTGTACTCACACACCAGTCAGTCATTGGCTAAGGGCCAGCTTGGTGGGGAAAGTAAATCCCAGGTCCTCCTGTTCTCCATATGGACAAGGGGGCATTAGTGCCCAAGGGCAATTCTTTAAAGTAGCAGAGCACGCAGAGGCTGGGGCTGGGAACATAGAACTGTTACAGGGATCTGAGGGGATCTGAGCAGGACATTAACTGTATCATCCACAACCAGGATTCAATTTTCATAAGGAGCCAGGGAGCCTCAGGGGAGAGAAAATGTAGGTATTAGAGGTTAGACCTAAGAAATTGTGCTACTGTTAAAAGGAGAAGGCTACTGAGCACAGCACTGCATTTTCATATTGTCCTTCAGTCTGACCCCCTGCTCTTACAGGCCTTTGTGTGAGAGGACTCCCCCAGGGGAGCCAAGGAGTCAATAAGATAAAGGATCTATTTGACTACAAACTCGGCGGAACCCAAAGATGAACAGAAGGAGGCAGGAGGACTGCTCAAGCCCAGGAGTTTGACACCAGCCTGGGCAACATAGCGAGATCCCGTCTCTAAATTTTTTAAAAAAAATATTAGCCAGAGATGGTGGTGTGCACATGTAGTTCTTGCCTGATGGCCTTAAACTGGAACATTGTCTGTCCCTGGGTCTCCTGCACCATTGGCCCACCCTGCAGATTTGGGATTTACCAGCCTCCATAACTGTGTGAGCCAATTCCTTGTAATAAATCAATCTCTTTATCTCTCTCTCTCCCCCTCTGTCTCTCTCTCTCACACACACACACAAACACAAACACACACACACATAAAATCTCCCATTAATTCTGTTTCTCCAAAGAACCTTAATCAAGTTCTCAAAATCCTCTATTTTCCCCCGCCTTTCCCCCCCCGCCCCCCCCCCCCCCGACTACTAAGACTATGTCAAGGTGGTTCTGTCCCTTACTGCAGGAAGTCTAACAAGTTTACTTGATCTGTTGGTTTTTCTGGTGGACTTTTAGGGAGCTCACAGTTGACAATTCATGTCCACTTTTTGTAATACTCAGCTGAAGAATCACTTCCCTTGGTAAGCCTGAGATGTCCCCTTCAATTCCTTGTGCAGGTGCAGTTAATGCTCCCCTCCTGTGCCCCCATACTTCCCTGCACATACTTCCCATATACCCTCAGAGCTCAATCCTGCTGTGATGCTTTTTGTCTTCCCTCTTAGATTGGGAGTCCCTAAAGGTAGTAGCCGTGACTTTCATCTTTATATGTTGTTAGCACTGCCTTGAACAGAATATAAGTGCCCAGTTGATGTTCAATTGTTGACTGCTGTACTGCATGAATGAATAAATAAGCAACAAGGTGCAGGTAGGGAGACGTAAAATAAAGAGATCAGAAAGGAGGTGATTGCCATAGATTATCAATGAGGTAATGAAGGCAGGTGAGTAGAAATGAGTAACCTCTTCCAAGGTGAATTAAATTGGGAAAGTGCAAGCACATTGGGAAAATTTCAAGAACTAATTGAAGATAAAAACTAGCCTCGTATTTCCGTTAGTGGTTTTCAACATTGACTGCACATCAGAATCAGCTATGGTGTTAAAAAAAAATTCCGTGCCTCTTTCCTGGCATCGCCCCTCCCTCCCTCCCTCCCTCCCTTCCTTCCATCCTTCCTTCCTTCTTTTTTACTATTAATACTGTTTTTATCCACAAATCATAATTGTATACATTTCACCTCACCGTTCCGGTTTAATTAGATCTATTGTGGAACAGGATGTTGAAATATTTTAAATGTGTTTCTGATACCTCTGAGGTTTAAATGCTCAGTGGTGCTATTCTGTTGCTGTTTCTTTGACATTTCCTGAGCTGAGTGATTACTCAGCAGGTATAACTAGTAAGAAAGAGGACACATGAGATTCTCCTGTCAAGGAAACTTAGGGGAATCTTGTGTGAAAGATATGGGGTGACAGTGGGTCAGATAGTTTAAAAAGTACATTCAATATGATCAACATTTTTTTTTAATTTGAAAAAAAACTATTGTTTGTATAACTGAAATTATGAAAAGCAAATACTGGCAGGAAAACAAAACACTGCAATTCTCAGTGGAAGCAGTCTCTCTTTGGGGAATTTCTTAGAACTGTTTTCTGTGGGAGGAGCTTGAAATTTGAATGTTTACCAAAAGGCAACATGTGTTTGAGACTGTAACACACTGTTTTTGCCCCTAGAGTTAGAAAAGTGTAACATGTGCTCCTTCTCTCTGCTTCCCTAACAGACTATGTGAACTTATCTTTATCCTTGCGCTTTTCACAACATATGGTGTAGACATTTTTGTTTTGTTTTTCTCTTCCTTTCATTAATTTGTAAACCCTTAATGAAGGGCAGGATTATAACGTAAATCTTTATTCCTGCATTTAGAAGCTAGTGGCACTCAATAGGGGTTGATTGAAAGAATGAGGTCAAGTAAGGAATGAATCATCTATCACTGCTTTGGCAGGAACATGAAGCATGTGAGGTCATAGATGTGAGTTCAGGCTGGAGTAGGACCAGATGGTTACTCAAGGATATTGTCCCATGACCCTGAAGTGGCCCCTCACCCTGGCCAGTCGCTCTACATATGTTGGTGCATCAACCACTATCAGCAGCTCAAAGGATGGGTCCCTACAGATAAGTGTCACCAGCTCCATTGTGTGTCAAGGCCAACTGCATTTATTTTCTCCTCTACAAATTAGAGATAACATTACTTCTTACAGGGGAGTTGTGAGGATTGAATGAAGGCGTGAGACATATCTAAAGTAAAAATTCGAAAAGTTTTCACTAACTGCCCTTGAAAGAGAGCAAATTTGCCACAATATTGACATTTGGGCAGAAATGTTTTAGAAAGCATTGGAAGGGGTGTTGAACTAGATGGACTTCCAGGCTCTATCCTATCTTGAAATTCTGTTATTTTAGGTTTTTGACCATGTTTTCTTTTTTACTTCAATTTTTATTTATAAATGACACATATAATTATACAAATTTATGGGATACAGTGTGATGTTTCAGTGCATGTATACATTAGATAATGATCAAATTGGGATTATTACCACATCCATTACTTCAAACATTTTTCATTTCTTTGTGGCAACAACATTTAAAATCATCTCTTCTAGCTACCTTGAAATATACACTACATTGTTATTTGCTATTATTTTATTTAACTCTCTTATTTCAAAGATAATGAAGCTAAGGTACAGAAAGATAAAAGAAAAAAGATTTGCCAATTCCCTGTGTGGCCATCCCTTATTCATCTTTTTGGAATTCAGCTAAAACGTCCTTTCTTCAAAGAGGATTTCTGAGACACCCCTGCCCCTATTCCACCTCCCTCTCATAGCAGACTACTGCTCTTATCACAAGTTGTAACCCTGTGTTTATTTATGCATTTATTTGTTCAATGTCTGTATCTCACACCAGGCTACAAAGTACATGAGGGTAGAAATCAAATCCTTTTTTTCCCCCACAGAAGGCTTTCAAATATTTGTTAAATGAATGAACGCCAAACTAATTAACTAATTAGTTTTAATGTATTTACTCATGTCAACTTCCAAAAAGGATTTGAAGCTGATAAACGGCAATGTATTATCCATTAATTTATTTGTTCACTTATCCATTCATTTATTATGGAGTTTATTTTTATTGAAAAGATTAATTATGATAAAGTTTTCACAGCTGGCTAATTTTTTTCTTTTCTACCATTGCATCTATCATTATTCTTGGCAATCTCAGTGCCAATAAAAATGATCTGTTCAACACTGCAGCCTCTGATTTCCTTAATTCCATGTTTTATTCTGTCCACCTTAGCTACCGCTATTGGACCTCTCCTAGACCAGTGTTCTTCAGAGTGGAATTGTGACCTATTAGAGGGTCTTAAAAATAATTTTAGTAACAACATTTAAGACAGAAATGGAACAGAATTAAATATATCAGAGCACACTTAAGGATAAGTATTGTTTTGTGAACATTTTTATATGTGTACTAAATGTCTGTGTAATATTTCTTTCTGAGTATTGTGGTCTAAAACTTTGTTAAATACTACTCTAGGCATCATTGTTATCAATAATTGAAGCATCTCTGAAATCTCAATTTTAACCTACTCTTTTCCACTACCCCTCCCCCTCCTACCTCCCTTGCTCCAATAGGTCCCTTTGAACACTTTATCACTCCATGCAGATCATCTTTTACTTCACAGTGTTTCCTCCTTGCCCAGGTAAGACTCCAGGGGCTAACCAAATCATTGTAATTGACTTCAACTCTTTCATTGCCCTTTCTTTCCATTTCACCTGACTGCCAAAACAAATTCTCTGCTCAGTCCATACTGTGCCCAGTCAGCCTTGGAAATGGCTGCAGTTAGGGAGGCATACTTTGCCCACTGGTTGCACTTTGAGTCTATGACAATGAATCTCAAGTGAGGCCTCAGAACTATCCAGCCATCTTTCTAGAATTACCTGATAAGTTTTCCAATTCTGAGCTGCTTTCACACCTTCTCTCTCCATTGACCTCCAACATAGCTATGCCTTCTCTACTCCCCTGTGGTGAACTTACTCATTCCCTGAGGAAACAAAACCACCATAGTACAACTAAGTCATCTCTCCACTACCAAATGTCCACTGTATCTTCATTCTTATCCCTAGGCTCTTCCTTTTCTCCCATGACACTGAACTGCTCCCATTACCCAAAGCCAATCCTTCTGCTCACCACCTGATATATCCCCTATGGATTTCCCATTCTGGCCCTTCATATCTCTGCCTCTCAATCACAGATTATAATACTCTAGCTGGGACCAATGCTGTGGAGTTTTTTTAAAAAAATTCTTCCTGCTCTGTGTCTTGCTGGGTATAACAGCAAGAGGACTGAGTATGTTGGGGAATCTTGGGGTGGTGCTGGAGAGGGCGTCACAACATGCTGCCTTGGGCAGCCGGGGGAACCCAAACTTGCTCTGTGTCTGTGGAGGCTCCATAAAGGGAAAAATAGTAAAGAAGGGAGGGAGAATGAGAATACAGTTGTACTTCTCAAAAGTTCTGAAAACTGGCCCTGCATCTATATTACGTTGATATAGCATGCTTTCCTAATAACATTGTCAGATATTTGTGGAAAAGCATAACAAGGTCCTTCAGCCTGTCCCTACAGCCCTCCTTGTCTCTCTAAAGTAGGATCTGCACTTCAACTCCTTCCCACAGTCATTATCCTGATATAGAAGGCAGAGAGAGTTTAAAGGTCTTTTCTCACTGGGACCTTGAAGTGCTCATTTGTAGAATTTATGGGAAAGAAGATTCTCCGTTTTTAGTCTCTTCTGTTGCATATATTTCCATTTCCTGACCTTTTAAAAAATGACCTTTCAGAAGCAATAATTGTTGGGAATGGAAGTAATGGGGACAAAAACTTTTTACCATATTATACCTCAAAATTGACCTCACAGTCATCCCTCAAAAGACTCTTGTTATGACAGTTTCCTCCACCTAGGAGAATTATGGTCGCCAGAATTCCTTTCAAAACCTGTTTTAAAAAGGTTTGTATCCTGCCTCATCTCCTCCTCCTGTATGTGTTAATGATATTTTAGGTTCATATTTTTGAATTCTTTAAAGTGCTTTCTCATCTACGATTGCCTTTCATTCTGAGATGACTTTATGAGTCAGATAAAGAGGGAAAATGAGACTTAGAGAAGTTAAGTTATTGAAGTTACTGGGGGTAAGTTTGGGCAGCTTTCTAATTAGAGCAGAACCTGGTGATAGAGCCAAATATTTGGAACTTCTGGATTTGAATACTCTTTATACACGTGTGATTACATTACTATATTGCTCAGAGATTCATGAATGGTCATCTTTTTGGCCTGGTCATTTAAAAGGGTCCCTCAGCTTTATCCTATAGATTTGATTTACCTGGGGCTGGGAACCAAAAAATATATATTTTTAATATTTTTTCCCTCTATTTTCTGGCTCTGTTGCCTGGGCTAGAGTGCCGTGGCATCAACATAACTCACAGCAACCTCAAACTCCTGGGATTAGGTGATCAGCCTGCCTCAGCCTCCCGAGTACCTGGTACTACAGGCGTGCACCACCATGCCCAGCTAATTTTTTCTATTTTTAGTAGAGACGGAGTCTCACTCTTGCTCAGGCTGGTCTTGAACTCCTGAGCCCAAGCAATCCTCCTGCCTCAGCCTCCCAGTGTGCTAGGATTACAGGTGTGAGCCACCATGCCCGGCTGATAGATATTTTTAAAAGCTCTCAGATAGTTTTGATTTACAGCAGGTTTGGCAACTATTGTTGGACTAGTCAATGGCCATTTTTCCTGAGGAATGCACAATTTACATATTGTTCTAAATGCTCTTCTTACTGTCTTACCCTTGAATTTTTTTTCTGCCCTTCATTAAGAGTCACTATAATATGCTTCTTTGTGGCTAATATTGAATAAAATACATTGGACTCTAATTGCTGACTCAAGTACTACCAGCACAGGAAAGTTTACAGTATTAGTGTGTTTTAATAGGTGATTGATGTCACAGAGCAGTATTATTAGAAAGAAAACACTGGAAAATATGTAATGATATAATTGAGAGTTACTAAAAATGAGAAATTATTTTACTGAGGCTCTGTAAGCTTACTTTATTGACATTGCACTTTATATATTACATATTTGGACCATGGAAAGCCTTTAACCTGACTCATTTACACATATTAATGTTAGAGTTGGCCAAATGTTTGGAGGAATAGATTCTGAAAGAAGAGACCTTAGACACCAACTCAGATGCCAGTTTTGCTGAGAAACTGTCCTTCTTCTGATGTCCTTAGTTGCTCTTACTGTCTGTGTTCAGAACACTTTCTTTATACCTTTACTATAGAACTTACCATGTTTTCCTGTAACCAATTCACATCTCTAACATCTCTATGGGATTGTGAACACCTCAAAGGCAGAGATTCTATTATTTATTTTTGTATTCTCTGTAGATCATAGCTCAGTTCATTTATACATTCATCTAAAAAAAATATTTGATAACTCTTTCATCAGGCATTGACTCACTAACTCCACTGCAGAAGATTGGTATGTTGGTCAGAGTAATTCCATCCTTCCTTGACAGATTGATTTGCAAACTGGCCTGTCTTAGGTAATATAGGCTGATATGCGAGAGAGGTTTCCTTGAGGTTTTTGAGAAAGAACTAGAGTGGATATGCACAAGGAATCATGCTGACTCAGTTTTTGTGGGCAAACATCTTATGATCCTAAGAACAACCTTAAGACTAAAGTATATGTGATTAGACAAATAATGTTGACTGGTGGAGTGAGGAGAGAGAGGGTCCAGAAGTATTACCCAATAGGAGGCTACAATGTATGAAGACTGAGAAGAGTGGAAAGAAAAGCTTACAGGTGGCCAAGGAGCTAAAATAGGCTCAGTAGGACTGTAGTGAAGAGAGGGAAGCTGAGAGTGGCAAACTTTGCCCAAAACAATGAAGGGCACTGGGGTCTTATAAGGCATATTAAGATGTGTGCTTGATGTACCTTTAAAAAGAAAGTGTTTGTTGAATGATCTATTCTGATTCTCTCATGATAATTTTGAGAAAACTAAGAACCCAAGTTAGATAACTTAATAAAGGTCATATTTCAAATTCACAATAGAGTTGGGACTAGACTGTAGATCAGATTTACAATGAAGTGCTGATTTCCTTATGCTGTTTGGTCTAATTCAGTAGTTCTCAATCTTGCTTATATACTAGAATTATCTGAGAGTTTTTAAAAACTGTAGAGGGCTGATCTCGGCCCTAAGATTTGATTAAATTGGTTTGGGATGGACCCTGGGGACAAGTATAATTTAAAGGCTTCCTAGGAGATTCTTAAGTATTCTTATGTATAGCTAGGTGGAGAGCTCTGATATGTTTTGAATGTTTTTCTCTCCAAAACTCATGTTAAAATTTAATTGCCACTGTAAGAGTATTAAGAGGCGATTAGGCCATAAGGGCTCTGCCCTCATGAATGGATTAATGTCGTTGTCATGGGAGTGGGTTCGTTAAAAAAGGATGAGTTCAGTCCCTTTTTTCTCTCTCTCTATCTCTTGCCTTCTCTTTACCCATCTACCATGGGATGATGCTGCAAGAAGGCCCTTGCCAGATGTCAGCCCCTCGATCTTGAATTTCCCAGCCTTGAAAGCCGTGAGCCAACAAACTTCTGTTTATTATAAATTACCTACTTTCATGTATTCTGTTATAGCAGCACAAAATGAACTAAGGCAATTCCCTTGACTAGATTATAAGGCTTTTGCTATAATATGCAGTATAGCTAATACAGAATCTCTGGGTTCTCTTTGTATTTCTAAAACAGAAAAAAAGAATCCTTCCTATGAATCTTGTATTTTGCAGTTTCCTTTAGTGCAGTGTACTTTCATGCAGTTGTGTCAATGGAAGAGCCTTGATCTCTAGAACTTTAGGGGGTTAGAAGTGGTTTCTCAACTGTAGGAAATGGTAATAATATATAATTTTATATATTATATATAAATATATATCATATATATTTATATATATTATATATTATATATAGCTCTCCAGGCAATTCTTGTGGATCTCTCTCCCCTGTGTCATTCCAAATTTGGAACCACTGCTGTAGCGCACATAAAGAAGAGGAGTTTGTTTTTGAAATGGTGGCTGACTCAATATTTCTCTAAAGCTGCCTTATCGATCATTACTCTATTGTAGGTAGAGAACCACCAGTTCAATGTCAGTGTATGAGGCTTAAGGGATAGATAACTATGGAGATCATTTATCTTCACACAGAATCACCAACCATGACTATAGGCTCTATTTTTAACTTAGTCATCTCACATATGTGTCCAGTCACAAGGGGAACCAAAAGATAATGGAATGCATATCTCTGCCACTTCCACCTCCACCCTCACTGCCATGTACCAAACTAGAAGTAAACATTTTGTCTTATTCAACACGACAACCCAGGCAGAGTTGTCAATTTTGGAATAGATGGAAATCGTTCCTAGAAAGCAAGGTCAGAATTTTTACCTACCTGTAAACATAGGAACACTGGCTTCACATGTGAAACCCTGAAAATATGAAAGCTATTGATCCAAGGTGTATGTTTCCAGTATTATTTCAAAGTGTTGTTCCTTTATACATTTTCTTTCTTCCTTCCTTGATTTTCTCTTTCCCCCCATTTTTCCCTCCCTGTTTGATTTTCATCCCATTTTGTTTTATTTTTTGAGATAGAGTGTCTCTCTGTTAACAGGGCTAGAGTGCAGCGGCATCATCATAGCTCACAGTAACCTCAAACTCCTGGGCTCAAGTGACTTTCCTGTGTCAGCCTCCCAAGTGGCTGATACTATAGGCATGCACTACCACGCCTGGCTAATTTTTCTATTTTTTGGTAGAGATGGGATCTCGCTGTTGCTCTGGGTGGTCTCGATCTTCTGGCCTCAAGCAATCCTCTTGCCTCTGCCTCCCAGAGTGCTAGCATTACAGTCCTGAGCCACCATACCTGGTCTTATTTTTATTTTTAAAAATCATGTTTCCATCTCTCATGTGTACCGTCCTTTTTGTCATGCTCCCTACCTGGTTTCCAGAACTTTAATCTTGAATATAAAAGCTTCCCTTCATTCTGTTTTAAAATTATCCTGAGATTATTCCTGTACAATATTCAAAAGTCTTGTAGCTACACCACAACTTGAAATAGTATCGCTTTACATCAGTTGTGATTTCAGATTTCTTTGATTATCTTGTTTCCTGTTGGTCTTAATTTTGTCTTCAAATTCATTAATCATGACTGCTATCACTTCATGTTTCTTGCAGGAATGACTACCCTAGGATTCCATAATTTTGAATTGGCATAGGAAACACCCTATTCCTCAGGAAAAAGGGTACAAGAGTGAGGTTTTAGTTTTCAAAGTAGGCTTGGTGGGTCTCAGAGAGAATAGATGGAAAAGAGAATTAAATCAGGAAAATTATATGTGATTTTTCATCCCTTTAGTTTTCCAGAGTAATTTGAAAGAAGGCAAAAATCAATGTATTTTGCAAGAACTACATAGGATAAAGACAATGTGATGTTTTAAACCTATCTCAAAGGCATACTTTTAAAAAATTATTTTTAAAATTTTAAATAAACCCCTTGTAGTACAACATTACAAGATCTTTTTCTACCTCCATCTTTCTCCAAACACAATACTATTGCTACCCATGTTTTTGGCAGTGGTTTAGAGAGAACATTTTAGAAGAGATAGAATCAATCAACTTGCCTCTGCAAACTTCACCCTTTGTCCTAGCAGTATCCCCTTCATGCTTATGGAATCCTATGATCTTCCACTCATAAACATTGGTGGCTCTTAGGGAGTTGAAAAATGAAAAAGAAATCAGCTATAAAAATTGTGGCTTATTTGAAAAAATTAACATGTGTAAAACACATATACAGATAAAACATCCACACATTTAAGTTCATTTGTACATTATTTCAAAGTCTAAATTTGAGGCCTCCTATGCATGGGAGGCTCAGTGTACTGAAACCCTCTTGGGATGATCATTATTCCAGAAGTCTGGTGCTTAAATGGGATCTCAATAATCCATTAGTCAGATGGAAACCATCCAAATTCTTTGACATAAATGAGTAGCATCCCAAAGTTTTTATATTTGCATTTTCCAAAGTAATCCAAAATTTATTTGACAGACTATTACTATTATTATTTGATTTTTAGATATCAAGGAGAAAAGTTAAAATACTTGAGAAAGGTCTAATTTAGGACTTTGTCAAAATCTAGCATGCCTCTTTTCTCTTTGCTTGACTTGAAATAATTTTTAGGACACCAAATGACAGAGAACAAGTAAAGATTTTTCTATTGTCTTCTTTATACCCAATAAAACATTAAACAGTGTTTAGATATCTATTGCAGTACTTCTCAGCCATCCATGGTAAGCTTTCTATTAATATATCAAATGCTTGAGAAATTTTGGAATATCCAAGATGAAAAAGCAGATAGGTATGGAGTAGATGGTAACCCATTATCAAGCTTGACTGGACAATGATTCAAAGGGGAGTGAAGAGAAAGGTTGTTTTTTATTTGTAATTTTCTTGGCATCTGAAATGCATAGCCATTATGATTATATCTGACGCAAGAAGTGAATGCTAATTTTCCTTGTCTTTATTTCCTCCTCTTTCCTTTTAGTCATGGATTCTCCCCAGCCAAGTTGTCAGTGGAGCTTAATACATTTCTCAAGCTCTCCTTTAGCCAATGTGGTCATGTGACCGACCATGTATAGCCAATAGGATGTGGGTAGAGAACTTCCACACCATTTTCTAATTTTTCAGAGACAGGGTCTCTCTCTGTTGCCCAGACTGAAGTGCAGTGGCATTATCATAGCTCACTACAGCCTCGAAGTCCTGGGCTCAAGCTATCCTCCCACTTCAGCCTCCCAAAGTGCTGGGATTACAGGCATGAGCAACTGGTGCCTGACCCTCCTGCCCACACTATATTCTTAAAGCACTTTCCTTCTACTTCTCTTTCCCCATTTCCATGGGCTGGAACACAGATAGGGATGATGATGAGTCAGCCATGACCATGCAGGTAAGGGAAACAACCTACAAGAACCTATAAGAACAATACATGGAATGAACAATAAGAAAGAATGAACCTGAGTTATGAATGGCTTTGATAGCAGAAGTCCCATCTTAGATAGAAATAGAAAGACTGATGATGATGATGATGATAATGTTATATCTTGTGTCATCTATCTACTAGTCTCTGGATTAGCATGAGAGAAACATTCCTGTTTTGTTTGAGTTACTGTATTTTTGGATCTCTTTGTTGCTGCAGGCCCACAGTAACAAAACTAACATAAATATCATTGCAATTTCTTTATCTCATTTGAGATCCAAAAGAACAGATTACTTCCCATGCACCTTCCTTACTCTAATAGAAACATTAAAATGGTGAGCAAGCATAATTTTGAACATGGAATTTCCATGGAATTTTGTAGCATTGCATGTTCCTTTACCTTCCTTTACTTTGTTGCAATATGTATAGATATATTCCTTTTGGAAAAATGTGTTCAGAGTGATACAGCGAGTACATGGACAATGGCTAGGGCATTTATAAAAATAGAACGCTGACGCACAACCTGTAGCAATCTGTCCCAGAAACTACCCCTCATATCTACAATAAACAGCCCTGGAAGTCAATCTATAATAAATCAGACTTGTAGGAAGCCAGAGTGTTACCTCTGGTAACAATCCAGGAAGCTAAACAATAATTTTGTAACAATTGGCCTAATTTGGCCAGGACTTGATTAATAACTGACAGCTTCTTTAATTTTTTTCCCTAGTTTCAATTTAGGACTAACCAGAGAAAGCCAAATATGCACCCTTACCTAATCATCCAGGATGCCTGCTTCTGCTTAGCTCCCCTCTGGCTTCCCCATACCAATAACCTCTAATCAAGGCATACGTAAAGCTTCCTCTTCCTTCCACTGTAAAGTGTTCCCACTCCTGTGCTCGCTCACCTTTGAGCCTTTTCGAAAACATGAGTGATAGTGGTTGACTCCTTTGCTATAGCAAGCTCCGAATAAATAACTTGTTCTCATTGAGTTGTTATTTCTCTATTTCCATAAAAGACTTGCTTATTGAACTATACCTTAAAAACAATTTTTACAATTAATCCCATTTCTTTCCCAAGACAGAAAATTTTATAGGCTGCACTTATAAAAGCTCCCTGAAGAAGGATTCCAAGGGTTTTTGGAGTGTTCTTAAAATCACTCTTGGAACTGTGGGATCCTTCTGAGCCCTGATCTGATTACAGTTCTAGCTTCCAGGTCTTGGATTAGCAATGATGACAGTGAGCTCTCTGGAATTATAATAAGGACCTTTTGGTTTCCTGTTCATGTTCCCAATGTTGCTGATCATGTCAACTTTCACTAAAAAATAACTTTAGATTCAACAAAGCTATGTCTCCAGACTTACAGACTATGTGTACATAGCATCAAGTCAAATGGAAATTTGGTATGAGTATGGTTAATTTGATCAATATAGACAATAGGATAATTCAAAATCAAAATAGACTTTGGCAGTCTGATTTATCGTATTTGGCTTTTTAATTTATCTAACTAGTTCCAGATCTCTAGACTTGAGAATTTTTGCCAGATTTGATAGTATAGATGAAATTCGTTTATACTTTAATTAAATTATGTTCCTCTTTCTTTTAATAGAATTTTGATGCTATTGTAACTACCACAACCACATGCCCACCACCGCCGCCATCATTCGTCACTTCCTGATTGGTATGCACATCCAAGGACGGAAACTAGTGTGGATACAACAATGAGGGTAGATGTTTTGATTATAGTTAGATTGTGATTGAAAAAAATATTAATTCGTACACTAAAATCTATCCTTCAGGCTCCATTAAATTTACTATTTTTCTTGGTTTTAATAGAAAATAACACAACTATCCTAAAGTAGCATAGAATTCATTTTCAGCAAAATAAAGCAAATGTTTGAGTGAAAAGCCTAGAATCTTTAGTGTAAAAATAGGCTCAAACTGATTTGCTTCATTAATGAATCAAATTAAATAAAAATTATGCAGAAATGGGGGTATATGAGAACTCTGTACTTTCTGCTCAATTTTGCTATGAACCTAAAAGTACTCTAAAAATAATGTTTATTAATTAAAAAATTTATATATAAATAATACATGTAGTAATAATAGTGGTATACATATATAACACTATATATAAAATTATATACACAAAAATGAAGTGAGACAAAATGTGAACATAATCCACAAATACATTGTTACTTAAAATGACCACATTTTGTAAATATTTGTTGTTGCTGTTATTGTTGCTTTGCATTGAAAAAGAGTGCCCTATATGAATTATTTTTAAGCCTTAAGAAAAGACTCTTTTGTTTTAACTTTGGAAAGAAGAAAGCAGGATTTTGGGGACACAGGTGAGTATTGGGGGAAGGAGAGTGACTCTGCTGTGGTAACCTCTTTGCCACCAGGGGGCAGCAACAGGCGCTCAGATAAGTGCAAAAACCAACAGAGTTCAGAAAGAAAAGGTGATTATTGTGCCTACTGAGCAAATGAATCAAAAATTGATCCTAGTCTTACATTACTTATTGCCTGAGGTTTTCACAGCTGTCTTCCTGACCCTCTGTGAGCAATGGCTGGGATTTAGAGACAGAACATACTGTTAAATATTACCTCATTCCATTCATTCATTAATATTTATGTACAAATTTTGAAGTGGAAAGACTTTCTTGAACAAAACTTGCATTCTTCTTTTTACTTTTTATTTATCAAATCTCTTCCTTAAATATAACAGCACTACCAGGTGTAAAGCAGTAAATTTTTCCAATTACTTGATCCTGAGGTAGTATACATGTCTTTCTGAAGACATACAAGTAAAAGCTGCAAACATTCTTCAGACTCAGGAAGGGCCAAACTTGATATGCAGCCCTGTGTTGTCTAAGACCGTCAGAGCTGCCATGACAGCTGATCTTCATAAATGTCCTTTCTTGCTGTTAATGGGAAATGGCCATTTTGCTTCTTATAAGTGACAAATGGTTTTTGGAGGATTGATTTTCCATGTGGCCCAGCTCCAAGCCATAAAAGCTGCCATTGCTCATAAATGTTCCTCAGTTCTGATCCTTGCCTTGCTAACCTTAATTTGTTGCTATGCAATTAATGGCTCCCTATCACTTACCAAGGCCTGATAGTGTTTTACAGTTAATCAAATGCCCTATAACTTGTAAGGGCTTTTTGTTTGTTTGTTTATTTGTTTGTTTTTGTGACAGCCAGATGCCAGGTAGGCTATTCCAATCTTCCCCAGTAGCTAGGTGATATTTAAATGGCCTTATTTATGATTATTATGGATGAATGGAAGCAAGTGTGGCATGGATATTGTGTGTTCTAAGAAAAGGTGATAATGATGCTAATTAGGCAGCATATTGGAAGTGCTTCCTGGAAGTTATTGTAGGGAGATGGATTTTATGCACTAAAGTTATTACCAATGCTTTGGATTTTCTCCCTAATATTTGGGCATAATAGGTATGCAACCTTTGGATAATGGTGTTTCAAGTTCATAGCAACTCGATGTTTACAAGCTGCTATCATTAGTGAAAGCTATTCACTTATCCTTGATGCTGTAGGAAAGATAAAACCGTAGTTACTCCAGCAGAAAGTAATAATGACAGCGTTTGTCAACATTAGACAGAAATAGCACCATTCCTATTTTCCTGGGAGAGAAATTGCTAAACAAACATCTCACACTGCAGTGTAAAGTCTAATGCTAGTTCTAGTTATATCTAAGTGGTTTAACTTGCAACACCCACATTTTTAATCTTTAAAAAAGATTTCTGATACAAATATACTATTCCACATCTACCATCAAGAAAATAAACAATATATTTATATGTAGTCATACTTAAAAGTCATGGGATGGTAGATCTAATGCATAGAGTAACTTAATGTGTTAGAGGCCTGGTACTTCTAGATTGGGACAGTTTATTGTGCTGGGATAAAAAAACTTCCTAGTAAATCAACTTTATGTTCTAGTAAATCAACTTTCTACTAAAATAACTTTTGCCAAGTCTTCCCTATTACTTAACATCCTGGATCACTATGGAAGCTGCAGTTGATACAGACTTAGAGAAGAATGAAAAACTTCATTCAATTCTTCATGGATTTGGGTAATGATTGAAAAGAACATAGAGGAAGTAAAAGTAAGGATTTGGGCTTGAATCAGCAGAAATATTAAGTCATCCTGGAGTGAAAATTTACATCTCTACCCTTAATTTTAAATCACTCAGGAAAGCTGAGTTTATATAGACTACATATTCCTATTTTAAGGTTGCTTATAGTGTATTAAGAGACTTAAATAGAGATGTTAGTGAAGAATGCTATAAGACTTGTGTAAGTGGGGAAATTTTAATCATATTTCCCTGACTCTCTCCAAAAGGTAGAGTAACTAAGTGGACTTTGAGATACTGAATTAGGAAGAAACTATGTGGCACACTATAAGTATAGACATGAAAACTTCTTTTGTACTCATCATTAAAGAAGAACTGGCAAAACCGAGTATTTCATTGCGATCTGATTTGCAACAATTCTGTACATCACAATTCCTTTACCAGCTCTTTATTTTAGATAAATTGTTGAAATTTCTTAAGGCCCAGTTTCCTTACCTGTATGAGAGTGTTTGACTACTGACCTCTAATATCTCTTTTAGCTCCAACATTTATGTGTCCTCCATAGATATTTTTCTCTATTTCCATCTCTTAGGGAATTTCTTGATTTTTTTAGAGAAAATAATTCAAAGATATTTCTTAGTAAATTTAGAGAATGTCAGGATGGGAGGAGATAAATTCAATTTATGTGGAGATACATAACTGGCATATTTATAACAAATAAATCAAAGTGTAACTGTATGAGATATGCTATGTTTCCTCTTTTGATATATGGTACACAACCCTGTACTCTTCTAAGAAGACAAAAGAGAAAAATTACAATCAGGCTAAAGACATTTCATTCCTCAGGAACACTATGGAGAAGACAAAGCTAAAAGCAGGACTGATATAATTTAGGAAAATTGTAAATTTTTGAGAATATTGTAAAATACCTTGAATTTTTGAATTGTTTGCTAGAAACTGAATCCCAAACAAAAATTAAACTTGGGAAAATAATCCTGGAAGACAGATTCTGCAATTACCTGAGGATCGATTGAAGAATAGCTGTAGAAAAACATACATTGTAAAGAGGTTTCAGATTAGAGAACATAGACACATATGATAGTTCTGACTCAGGTCTGAGAGAGATTAACTGGATATGTTGTGCAATCTTTTATGCTCCTTATATTTAGAAGGATGACAAAAAATCTTATTAGAAAAATGTACTCTGCTCCTTTAGGAAGTTATACCTTACTAATGCCTTTAAATCAAAAGTTCTTAAATTGTGATTCAGATGACCCCAGCCCTCTTTTGCTCTCTCTTTCTCTCCCTCTCCACGTGTGTACATATATAAATGATAATATATAATATAAATAATAGATATAGATTCATTATAAGGTATTAGAGAAAGAGAGCAGAGAGAGATTGGTTTATTATAATGTATTGACTCATGCAATTATGGAAGCTGAGAAGTCCCATGCATGATCTTCCATCTGCAAGCTGGAGACCCAGGAAAGCCAGAGTTGTAGTTTGAAAGCCTGAGAACAAGAAAGCTGATGATATGGATTCCAGTCCAGGCCTGAGAACCAGGAGCACCAAGGGTAGGAGAAGATTGATGTCCCAGCTCTGCAGTCAGAGAGAGAGAGAGAGAGAGAGAAAGAGAGTGAATTTAACCTTCCTCTCATTTTGTTCCATTCAGGCCCTCAGTAGATTGGATAATATCCACTCACATTGGACAGGGTCATCTGCTTTACTCAGTCTACCAGTTAAAATGCTGGAAACACATTCACATACACACCCAGAAATAATGTTTAATCAGCTATCTGGGTATCCTGTAGCCCAGTCAGGTTGACGCATAAAATTAACCATCACAATAGACTATAGATTGATGCACAGATAGCCTGAACAATGTTAAAGGAATTGTATCAGCTTGGAGTGAGGGGACAGAGAGATAGTACACAATAAAAAGAGGTCTTTGAACCCTTGAACTTCTACACACTGAGAAAACTATCCAACTCAGCTGAAAATATAGTCTACTTTTTATGAAAAAACAAATAAACAAACATGACTCAGAAGGCAGAACTAAGACCCTAGAAGGTGAAGCCTGGAGCCCCAAAATTTAGTCTTAGGGAGGAGTAATAGATCCAAATCAGGAAAATGGCAACACGAGTCTGGAGGGCTTTCAAAGTTGATATAAACCAGCAACTGCTGTGGACCTTGTATTTTTCCTGCTTTTTGAATGAGTTCGTTTATAGTGGTTATCCTATGATTGTCCCATGTTGGTATGTCAGGTGTGTGTGGGGCAGATAACTTGCCTCTTTAGGTCACAGTTCTTCAGATAGAGAGGAAGAATACTAAATAATCCGTACATGAAGAGCCACACACAGTGGCCTCATTTGCACCTGGATCTGACTTAGATGATAAGATCCTAGATCTTGAGCCTGATGCCATAATGGGATGAGACTTTTGAGGATTTTTTGGAGAAAGTGAATATATTAATATTTTGCATGTGGGAGAAATGAAAATTGTGAAGACTGTAGCACATTTTATTTTCTGAAAGTGGATACAATAATATTTTTTAAATGACAAATGTTCTTCTAGAAACTTGCCACTCATTTCTTCATTAAAAAATGGAGTTTAATTCTCTCCTTTTGAATCCAGGAAGGCATGTGGCTCACTTGTAACCAACAGAATGCAGCATAAGTGAGGCTGTATGACTTCTAAGGCATCTTCTGTCTTGTTCATGAAAATACTTTCTCTTCAAGCATTAAGCTACTCCATAAACAATGCAGTTGTTCTGAGGACACCACGTTGTTGGGAAGCTTAAGCTAGCCCATGCTAGAGACCACATGAGGAAGCCCTGAGACTACATGAAGAGAGAAAGTAGCCCAACTAGCTCTCACCTTTTCTAGCCCCTCATCATTTCAGCACTAGTCACTGTATACCTGCTACTACACAAGAGATCCAAAGCTGATCCTCTCAACTGAACCCTTCCTGAATTCCAGAGCATGGGGTGATTCATTATTCAGCAGTAGGCAACTTGAATCTGGACAATAATATTTTGAGACACCTATTCTATAAAAACACAAACACTAATATGAAAGAAAGAATAAAAAAGTAGAGCTGATAATCAAATTATGCATGGGTATGGTATACCAGCTACTTGATTGGATATCAGCTCTGATTATTCAGTTTCTTTGCCATGCCAGCTATTAAATATTTTGAATATGATTCCTATGCACAAATATGTTTATGGCAGCATTGTTTATAGTGGTGACCCCTTTCCCACTACTTCCTGCTACACACACACACACACACACACACACAGAGGAAACTGTAAAAAAAAAAGTGAATATCTATCAAGAGAGGAATGTTTGAATATATCTGTTTCATTTATATTATGAAACATTAGATCACTATTGAAAACAATGAATTAAATCTATATTTACTGTCCTTGAGGGATATCCAGGATACTTGGTTAAGAGACAAAAGCAAGTGAGAGATAAAAGTACGGACCATGTTTTATAAAAATATAAAAAAACATATTCTGTTGTTTGTGCATGGAGAAGTTTGTGAGGATATACAACACACAACTAACATGGCTAATCTCAGGAGATGGGATAAAGGAAAGATTATCTTTATCTTTGGATTATTTTCTTGTTTCAGCAAGTTTGCATAACTTTTGTAATAAAAAAATCTAATAAAGTGAATTTTGAAAGTAAAAGCAATATATTCAACAAATTCAAGTTGCCAGATAAGAATTAGGGAGAATGGGGAAGAGGTTATTTTTTTTCTTTAAATGTCTTTGTACTTTTTTCATGTTTTAAAATAAACATTGACCATTTTATTATTTAAAATGTTTTTATAAAAATTTAAATATAAAAGTTTAGGATGCTTGCTTTCTTGTTACAAATAACCTGTGTTAAACCATAGACTGATGAATTTTTAAGTGACTGATTATTATGCTAAAATGCATAGTGAAAAGTTGCTTCTTACAGAAGGAAGACACAGTATATTATTATAGAGAAATGAAGAGGTAGAAAAATAGGAGAAAAATACACAAATGACTAAAGACAATATAGACAATATCCAGGAAGAAATCTCTAACAGTTGGCATAAATGGTAAATAAGCTTTCAGGAGATTTTTTTTTTTCTTTCTGGAAGTTCCTAGGGCTTGAAACTAAGAGATTTTCTTATCCAAAGTAGGTGTATAGCAAGTCAGATGTTCCTTTTAAATCAGTTGGTGTAGAGCATGAGTCTGGCAGGCTTTGAGGCTTCTATGAAGAAGGTGGCAAAAATTAGTCATGTTGCATGATATCCTGTAATGATATCCAACATATAAGAATAAAAATTCAAGTCAAAATACATATACTGGAGAGTATGAGTTCAGGAATAGAGTAAATACTCTGAGCCTGGGTTAACTGATATAACATCACAATCCTAAAACCTCAGTGGCTTGACACAATAAAGAATTATTTTGTGCTCGTGTCACAGCACAGTGTGATTGATGGAGGACTATGCTCCAAGCAGTTACTGCAGAACACAGGTTACTTCCGTCTCATGGTACTGCCACCTTCCGTATCTTAGATCACTATAGAAGGGGAAGAGTGAGAGTGGAGTCTTGAGTGTGGAAGATTTTTATGCACCAGATTTGGAGGCAGGATAGATCACTTTTGTACACATTTCATTTTCCCAGAACTTAGTCACATGGTGCCAACCTGTCATCAAGGAGCCCAGGGAGTGCTACTTAGGTGTGTGCCCAGGAAAAGGAGGAGAGAAGGGGTGTTGGTGAAGAGTGGCAGTCCCTTCCACAGAAGGCCTCCTGAGGAAGGACTCCCTGGCTGGCATTATACGTATGACCAGGACCTGCAGAGATGGTATATGCACAAATTTAATCCTCTAGAAAAACTAAATTAACTCCATGTTCATTTATAAATGCTTAATTTGTAAAAAGGGAAGAAATATGTCATGACTGGAAAGTTGGGAATGTTGTAAACTAAAAATTTGAATTAAAGTTTATTGTAGACCTCCAAATGCAGTTTACATGCTAGCCTTATAAAAACCACTTGCAGGTCCACAAAAACATGTTTTTTTACTTGCAGCATCCTCTGATTGGGATGCCCCCTTTCCTTTTCCTTTCTTTATTTGCCTTCCTCCTACGCATCAAGACTCAGCTCATGGATGATTTCCTTTAGAGATTATATTAACTCAGTTTGGGTTGGGTGATCCTTCCCTGTGCTTTCATTACACACTGGACATTATTCTCCCTCTTTCATTGCATACTGCACTGCATTATAACTGTTCCACTGAAATCATCCATTTTTCCAAATATTTTTGATCTGTGGATGATTGAATCCACAGATGTGGAAACCACAGATATGGAGGGCTGACCGTGTGTGTGTGTGTGTGTGTGTATTTCACATTTAAAATTCAGTAATTAATATCAAATAATTTTGTGCTTCTTGCTAATTAGATATCTAGGAACCAAATATTCTAAGGTTAAAAATAAACGTGGCTCCTTGATGACTTTGAGCACATTTGTGATATGTG
Source organism: Eulemur rufifrons (assembly GCF_041146395.1). Taxonomy (NCBI): domain Eukaryota; kingdom Metazoa; phylum Chordata; class Mammalia; order Primates; family Lemuridae; genus Eulemur; species Eulemur rufifrons. The sequence goes on from NC_090990.1 coordinate 54,152,102, forward strand.
TCCATGAGAAGGGAGGCATGAGATGCGGGGATGAAGGACCAGGAAGGAAGAAAATTGGGAACGAGAGGGAGAAATGAAAAATGAAGAGGCATATGGGCTTGTTTATGTGCTTTTTTGTGTAAACATATTTTTATATAAACTCTGGTAATTTTTCTTATCTGATATGATAGGTGGGCATATTTTGGAAAACTTGCTTAAAAGACTCAATTATTTTCTGCCTGCAAAATTATATGTGAATTGAGACTTGGATACATCTCAGTGGCTACATCTGACTTTGATTAGTTTGTTGTTCAAATGGAATCAGATGGTTTTACTTGGGAATAACTTATTCATCCTTCAGCCTTCTGTTAATGTTCTCCAAATTTAATAGTAGCGTTGTATAATCTATAATATGGGTATTACCAGGCAGATTTAGAAGATGAAACTTAATGATGTGCTCTGGAGACAGAAACAGCTATATTTTGCCATTTAGGTGCCAAAGTGGTTTTCTAATTATCTTGGGTGGTATTGTGACCCATTATAGCTCTGTATAAGGATGGGGAAAAGGATCAGTACCAAGAGCCTGTCTAAATTGCCTTCACACTCCAATGTGTACCTGTTACGGAAGCCTACAGCTCAAATGAGATAGCCTCTCTCTTCTTCAAGGCACACAAATTTTGCCCTTACTCTCTTCCACCACAAGTCTTTCCCCACCTTCCAACTCCGAACTCCATCAGTGCTTATTAACTATTGTACTCCTTTCATATCCTTAATCGGTCTTGGATTGCTATTTATCTCTCCAGGCGCAAGATAAACTTTCCCCAGTGAATCTGTAAGCTCCTTATATGCAGGAACAATTATTATTATCTTATTTTTAGAATTAAAAAGATTGCTGGAAATTAACATTGATTATTTAAATTTCACATTATTCAGGGAATCTTAAATCTGAAAAGTTTTCATGTTTTCTTACATTTTTCCCTATAACCATCAGAAGCATTAAAAGTAAATTTTGAAAGTTGGAATCGTTATTAAAAAACCAAAACCAAAAACCCCCACATTAACTAGTCTGAATATTTTAAGGTTTCTTAATGAATTTTATTTTTTGAGAGTATCTTTATGTCTTTAGTACTTTCTAAATTTTAACTAAGTGCTAAGAGCTTTATGTACATTATCTTGGATATGGCTTTACCTAAGCCTGTGTTCCTCAAACTGGTACTAGTTACCCCTGGGAAACTTGAATTTGTACCAGGGGTACTTAAAGGCCACACAATAAGTATAAGATAAATAGTTGTTTTCAGAAAAGGGTCAAGTACCTCAAGAGAAGTAAATCTTAGGTGCATACAAAAACCTGTATGGAAACGTTTATAGTGGCTTTATGTGTAATCACAAAACCTGCAAACAGCTCAACCAACCAGTGAGAAATCAAACTGTGGTATATCCACACAGTGGAACACTACTAAGCAATAAGTGGAAAAATCCAGTTGATTCATGCAATAATATGGAAGAATCTCAAGTGCCTTTTGTTAAGTGAAATAAGCCAGACCCAAAAGGCTTCATGGTGTATAAGCCCAATTATATGACATTCTGGAAAAAGGCAAATTATAAGTACAGAGAACAGATCAGTGGTTCCCAGGAGTTTGGGTGGGAAAAGGATTTATACAAAGGGCAGCTTTTGGGATGATGTGGCTGTTCTATATCTTGATTGTGGTATAGTTACATGGCACTATATGTTTGTCAATACTCATAGCATCTACACTGAGAAGAATGGATTTTATTGTATATTAAGTTGAAATACTTTAAATCCCAAGAAGCCAATAATGATAGAATGTTATAAAATTTGTACTTTCAGTAATTTGCTACATTTTCTGAAGCAATTTAGTAATTATTTCCAAAGCCATAAAATTGCCCATAGCTTTTCATCCAATTATCCTATCCTGAAGAATTTATCCTAAGAAAATCATAAAAATATGGGAAACTTACACACATAGAGACATTTATTAGCTTTTTAATAGAAATAATTCCTGCCTTATTGCTTTTAATTGCATTTATATATTTGCTAGCAAAATTTTACATTTTTTCTGACATTTACTAGCCAGTTTTATGAGAAAGAATAAGATTAATATCCTCCAATCATTGAAGAGTAATAGACACTTCTTTTCTCAACAAACACATAGACCCATCCATTTCTGTGAAATGATTACAAATAGGCTTGGGATTTAGTAAAATTTCTACTGTTGTTGCTGTAGATAAATAAACACTTGGAAATAAAAATATATGGTTGCTAGGCAGGCTATTTAGTAAGATTTGGTTTAAGAATTTTTAGTACATTTCACAGTTAGAAGTTTGTCTCCAAATTTTTATTCCTTTAATTCAGCCTGGACCTTTGCATTTCATATGTTTAATATCAGAAACTGAGAAACGAAAACCCCAAGTTTTGTGCATTCTTTTCCTTGGGAGACTGAAATTTTGAACTTAACCCAAACTTTTCATTCTTTTGTACTCACTTAATTTTGGCAAAATGTGCTGTTTAGTTCATGAAACTTTTAAACACTCCATTAGATACTGCAAAATAACATTTTGAAAAATTAAAAATAGATGAATGTAAACCACAAAATTCTTTCTTAAAAATGGCCACATATTTTAAAAAATCAACTGGGGAAAGCGCTACTAAAAATGTATTAGGATGAAGTGAGAAGGTAAATATTTGTGGGTGAGAAGACCAACCGTAACAACAAAAAACTAAAGACACAGTCGCTCCTCGTTCATTAATTTGCTAAATGTCTCTTGAGTATCTACTATGTACAGGAAATGTTCTGTGCATGGTGATGTAGTTGTGAAAAAAGTAGACAACAATCCCTTCCTTCATGGACCTCACATTCTAGCCTATTCAGAAATGAGAACAGATGGAGTTTAATTCATCTTCAGATGTTTTCATTTTTTCATTTTTTTTCCTAAATATATACTGTCTTATGTAAAGTTAATGATATGGATAAAACATTATAACATTAAATGATATGTTTTATACATATTACCTTTTTCTAATCAATGTCTCTCTTACTTCCAGAGACTTTTTTCCTGCTCTTAAACCTTTGCCTTCCACCTTAGATTTTCAGTAGGTGACCTTGCTTCTGATTTCATTGAGAAAACAGAGGCAGTCTGAAAAGTATGTCCATCTCCTCCTACCGCCATATCCACTAATCTGTATGCTTCAGAGCTCATATCCACTGCCTCCCTTCCTATTATTTTTCAGGAGCAGTTGATGTACCTGTCTTAGATCAATTCATCCTCTCAGGCACTGGATCAAATCCCCTCCTGCCTATTCACAGTGTTTACCTCTATAATTATCCACTGTCATGCCTGTTTCATCAGTTTTTCCCATTAGCTAAAAACATGATATAAAATTTCAAACCTTAAATAAAAATCATCCCAAGATTCAACATATCCCCATAGCTGAGATCCCTTGGTTCCTTTCCTAGAAACTCTCCAAAGAAGAAGTTGTTTATAGATGCTATCTTCCCTTGCTTCTCAATCTCTCTTGGAATCACTCCAGTCAAGCCTTAATCTTCATGATTTCACCCGAAAAACTTTTACTAAGGTTACCAAAGACTTCCATATTGCCAAAGTCAATGTCAATATTCAGACCTCATTTCAAGAACACATGATAAAGTTTTTGACTTTTTTCTTCTTGAAAACCTTTCTTGGCTTTGGAGATGGTCTACAGAAAGCCCCTCATGCACCACTATCACTCAGCCTCCTTTGTTGTATTATCTTTCTCTTCTAGACTTGTACATGTTGGAGAACACTCGTTCCTCAATCTCTTCTTTTCTCTACCCCTTCACACCTTCAATGACCTCATCTTAAGACGTTAACAGCATCTATAGGCTGATTATACCCAAATTATGTCTATAGCCCAGAATTTTCACTGGACTGTAGATTACTTCTAATGTCTGATTGGATGTCTTATAAGCATCTCAGATTTTAAGTGTCTAAAAGTGATCTTCTGATTTCTCACCCTCCTTGAATTCTACTCCTCCTGTAGTGTTGCCCATCATAGTAAATGGTATTTAATTCATTGAGTTGCTCAAAAATCTTGGAATCATTTCTCATTCCTCTCTTTCTTTGGTTCTCCTATCTAAATCAATTAGCAAATGATGTCTCAAAGCTGACCACGTCTCACCTTTGAGTCCAAGCCACTACCAATTGATGGTTGAACACCTGCCTCCTGGCTGGTCTTCCTGCTTCTACAGCCAGACTGTGTTACTCTCCTGCTCTAACCATCCAATGGCTCCTTATGACATTTAGACTAAAACCTAAACGTTTTTCTGTAGCCTACAAATACTTGCACAATCTGACTTCTATTCTACCACCTTTTCTCTCAATTATTTGTCTACATCCTCCTTTTTAAATATCCCAAGATTGTAATACTCTCAAGGGCTTTTACACTTGCTACTTTTTTCTGCCTAGAACACTTTCCTGAGCTATTAGCCAGTAGAGCTGCCATGTTGCCTGCATGGAATGTGAATGGTGTCTTCTACGTTTATGATAGGCAGCTGCCCTGTTTGCAAGTGTCAATTCCTCATTTTCTTCATATTATTAATCCCTCCCTGATGCATTATTTACCAATAATAAAATTCAACAGTAGGACATAAGCTCCATAAAGGCAGGAACTTATTCTGTTTAATTCATTGCTCTATTATAAGGATCTAATACATAAGAAATCCCCAATATATATTTGATGAGCTAATAGAGTTGGCAGATTTAGCAAATAAAAATATAGGATGTCTAGTTAGATTTAAATTTCAGTATCAATAGCAAATACTTTTTTAGTATAAGTATGCCCCAAATAATGCCCAAATTTTATCTGGCAGTCCTATCAATTAATGAATTATTAACCTGGAATTAAGGGCAAGCTATTTAATATGTTAAGTATTAGTAACCATCACATAGATAAAAAACCAATCTTTTATGCAATGCAGGGTCCTAAATTCTTGACCACTAACTAAATTTGAAAATGAATATTTTCTTTGCCTTTAGTCCTTTCTAGCAAATAGGTCTACCTATGGGTAAATTTTTCATGTTTGCTATTAATTTAACATGAAGACTGAAGAAAGGCATCTATGGTTCTGCATGACTAAAATGAAAGCACATAATGTCAAAGGGTTTTAGCCCAGGCTGAGCATATTTAATGAATTATAATTAATTATAATTAATGAATTATAATTAATGAATTATTTCTAGGTGAAGATAATGAGCTTAGTAATGTGAATATTATTTACATGGCATGATGTAGAAGAGAGAAGACTAGGTTGGAAGTTTGGAGATATGGGTTGTGGCTTCTGACCATCCATTCAGTTAGGTGAGTGGTTAAGTCACTCAACCACCTTGGGCCTTCATTTCTTCATCTATAAAGTAATGCTCTTCTTTGACTTATATTGAAAATATGCATTTCTTAGATGGTAAAGAATTTACAAAAAGGATGTTGTATATTTTGCCAAGGTCGGCAGGTTCTTGGCAAGTATAAACTTAACTATCAGTTTGGCTATTTATGTTTTAAGCTTCATTTTTTCCACAAAATGAGATATTTGTTTATTCACTCAACTAGAATTTATTGAGATAAGCTTTGTAATGACTACATTAGCTTCTGGGAATACTAAGGGCTCCTGCCCTTCAAGGAGCTTACAGCCTGGTCCTGGGAAACAGACATGCCACATACATGCCCAGTAAGAGTTGTTGTGATAGAAGTAAGTACCATTGGGTAGATGCCCAGTACTGGGATTGCAGGATCAAGTGGTAGTCCTACTTGTAGCTCTTTGACGTATCTCCATATCACTTTCCACAGAGGTTGTACTAGTTTGCAGTTCCACCAGCAGTGTATGAATGTTCCTAGCTCTCCACATCCACGCCAAAATTTATTGTTTTAAAAAAGACATCTGCACTCGAATGTTTATAGCAGTACAATTCACAATTGCAAAGATGTGGAAACAACTCCGGTGCCATCAATACATGAGTGGATTAATAAAATGTGGTATATGTATACCGTGGAGTTCTACTCAGCCACAAAAAAAACAATGGTGATCTAGCATCTCTTGTATTATCCTGGATAGCACCAAACCCATTCTACCAAGTGTAGTATCACAAGAATAGAAAAACAAGCACCCTAGGTATTCACCATCAAATTGGTATTAACTAACCTAACTGATCAACCCTTAAGTGCACACATAGTAGTAACATTTATCGGGTGTCAGGCAGGTGGGAGTGGGTAGGAGGAGATGGATATATTCACATCTAATGGGTGTGGTGCACACTGTCTGGGGGATGGGCATGCTTGAAGCTATGACTCAGGTGGGGAAAAGCCAATATATGTAACCTAAACATTTGTACCCCTGAAATATGCTGAAATAAGAAAAAAAAAGAAGTACCAGTAAGCATGAAGGCAGAAAAGAGGAAGAGATAAATCTCTCCCTTTTAGAAGAGGTACATATAAGGATAAAGGTAGTTAGAAAAGATTTCATTGAAAAGGTATATCTTGGCCGGGCGCAGTGGCTCACGCCTGTAATCCTAGCACTCTGGGAGGCTGAGGCGGGTGGATCGCTCAAGGTCAGGAGTTCGAGACCAGCCTGAGCAAGAGTGAGACCCAGTCTCTACTAAAAATAGAAATAAATTATATGGACAACTAAAATGCATATAGAAAAAATTAGCCAGGCATGGTAGCACATGCCTGTAGTCCCAGCTACCCAGGAGGCTGAGGCAGGAGGATCGCTTAAGCCCAGGAGTTTGAGGTTGCTGTGAGCTAGGCTGATGCCACGGCACTCACTTTAGCCCGGGCAACAGAGTGAGACTCTGTCTCAAAAAAAAAAAAAAAAAAAAAAAAAGGAAAGGTATATCTTGAAAGGTGAGGGAGACATGGCATTGTAGAATTACCACTAGACACAGTTGCTGTCTATCTGTGACTTTGTATAATTGTTTTATTTCCTCAGTGCCTGTTTTCTAACCCACACTATGGAGTTAATATCTGTCTCTAAGTATTTTGGGTAGAGTTGAGTATTTGTGAAAGTGCGGGGCATACTGTATTTAGTGTGAGTTCCTGAATCCAAACCAAAGCTTAAGAAAACAGACTCATGAACTTTTCATTGAAAAAGGATTAGTAATTTTTAAAGATTTTTGTACAAAAAGTTATTGGTGAATCAGTGCCAGTCCATGTCAGAGATTTCAACCATTTTCTATAAATGAGAAAAAGAAAAAGAATGGCACACAGTTATGTTAATGTAAAGTTACCTGTTATTCTTTTTTTGGGAATTGTTGTCTTTCATTCTGAGATTAAGTTGTGTCTGTTCTTTGGTTGTAAGAATTTTTTTTATAAAAGGCTAATGAAGTAGATGGTTGATTGGTTGGTTTTAGTAATAATGTACATGCTTTACCAGATAAGTGGGCAATTATATGCTTGTTATTTTTTTGTGACAAAAAACATATAATAAAATTTACCATCTTAACCGTTTTTAAAATGTGTAGTACAATAGTATTAACTATGTACACATTGTTGTAGGACTGATCTCTACAATTTATTCACCTTGCAAAACTGAACCTCTACACCCGTTGAATAACAACTCCCCTTTTCTCCCTCTTTCCTGCCTTTGGTAACTACCAGTTTGCTTTCTGTTTCTAAGAGTTTGACTGCTTTAGATACCTCACATAAGTGGAATCAAGTGGTATTTATTATTTTTGTGACTGACTTATTTCACTTAGTAAAATGTCCTTAAGGTTCATACATGTTATAGCACATGACAAGATTTCCTTTTCTTAAAAGCTGAATAATATCCCACTGTATAGAATGTACACCACATTTTATTTATCCATTCATTTGTCAATGTACATTTAGGTTGCTTCTACTTCTTGGCTAATGTGAATAATGTATGTGCAAATATCTCTTTGGTACTTTCAATTGTGATATATACACAGAAGTGGGATTGCTGGATCATATGGTGATTGCATATTTAATTTTTTGATGAATCTCCTTACTGTTTTCCACAATGGCTGCACATTTTACATTCTTACCAACAATGCACCAGGGTTCTAATTTCTCTACATCTTCACAACACTTGTTATTTTTTGTTATTCTGTTTTGATAGCGGCCATACTGACACGTGTGAGGTAATATCTCATTGTGGTTTTGATTTGCATTTTCTTGATGATTAGTAATGTTGAGCATCTTTTCATATGGTTGATGGTCATTTGTATATCTTCTTTGGAGAAATGTCTATTCAAGTCTCTTGCCCATTTCTTAATTGGGTTATTTGTGGGTTTGCTGTTGAGTTGTAGGAGTTCTGTGTATATTCTGTTTATAATTACTTATCGTTTGCAAATATTTTCTTTTATTCTGTAAGTTATCTTTTCACTCTGTTGCTTGATCATTTGCTGCCCAAAAGTTTTTGAATTTGATGCAGTTCATTTGTCCCTTTCTGTTTTTGTTGCCTGTGCTTTTGGTGTCATATCCAAGAAGTTATTGCCAAGGCCAATGTCATGAAGGTTTTCCCCATGTCTTCTTCCAGGAGTTAATTTTTTGTGTACAATATAAAGTTAGGATCCACCTAATTCTTTTGTATGTGAATAGCCAGTTTTCTTAGCACCATTTGTTGAAAAGACTATACTTTTCCCACTGTGAAGCCTGGGCATCCTTGTCAAAGAGCATTTGACCATGTTTGATGAGAGGGTTTATTTCTGGGCTTTTAATTCTGTTCTATCAATCTGTATGTTTGTCTTTATGCCAGTACCATGCTTTTTGGATTACTGTATGTTTGAAATACATTTTGAAATCAAGAAGTATGAGGCCTTCAGCTTGTTTTTCTTTCTTAAGAGTGTTTTGGGCCAGGCGTGGTGGCTCACGCCTGTAATGCTAGCACTCTGGGAGGCCCAGGAGGGTGGATCCTTTGAGCTCAGGAGTTGGAGACCAACCTGAGCAAAAGTGAGACCCCGTCTCTAAAAAAAAAAAAAAAAGTGTTTTGCCTATTTGGGGTATGACTGTCATTGTAATATTTCAAAAACTTAATATTTTATGAAGTTTTACTGAAATATAAAATTATGGGAACCATTTAATAAGAATATATTTCTTAAGACAAATGAGGTTCTATTAATATATAATGCTATCTTCACTTAAATAAAAAACAAATTTCATTTTTAAGATATATTCAATTTTCTCTGGCATTCAAAAAGTTATACATTTGCAAGGAGCATCATTAATGATTTAAAATAAAAATCCAATATAGTTATATGAATTTATAATTCTTGACAATACCTAATTTATTCATTTACTCATTTTCTCACTGAAAAACTATTGAGTATCTACTATGTGCCTGGCAAAATAATAGGTATTGGATCTAGCTCTGAAGATGAAAGACTTGGTCTTAGCCCTCATGAAACTGATATCCCAGTGAAGGAGACAGACAATAAACAAAAAAAGGAATTGTGTTTAATACATTATTATTGTTCCATCAAGTTATTTGCACAAAGGTACTCCTCTAGTGAGGGATTTAACTCAACTCTTATAATTCTAATGCTCTCTAAAAAAATTGCTCACAGGACTACGAAAATTGGTCAACTAAGTGATGAAACTAGGAAAGACTATTTCCATGAGAATAAGACGGCTTCAGTTTAAGGTCTCTGGGAATGACACTTAATATTATGTGTCTGACTTGGACAAATCTGAAGCTCACTTTTCTCCATCTGTAAAACGGAGATAAGAGAATCTTATAAGATGGTGATTAAATGAGATAATGTAGGTAATGGACAAATTGGTTAGTGCTCAATAAGTCTTAGCTACTATTGCTGTCATCATTATAACATTAATCTATTTTTATTAATACCCAGGGACAAAGAAAGTAGGGTAATTGCCTTAGCTGGCATGATGAGAAGGAAGCTCTGGCACTTTCTCTTTTAAACTGCTTGCTGGTTGCTGATTAATAAGAGAATTTTGTTGCTGGCAAAGTTCAGAATATCTGTTTTGACTTTTCAGTTATGAATAGATCAAATCAACTCCAATGAACTTCACTTTGGTTATTTGATAATTTAAGGGAGACTGTAAAAAAATGATAGCCAATTAGCCCTAGTTAATCAATACTGTTAACTAGGTAGCTTGTTTACCTCTCAGCAGTGTGCCTTACACCTGCATGAAGTCATTGTCACTCTGCTACCATGGTTACCTGTGGACTTTGGACAAGGAGCTATAATATATATGAAGGTGCAGTTTGCATCAGTGACTAAAATGATTTTAAAAGAAGAAGAAAAAGAAGAAGAAGAATGTGATTTATTTTTCCATTTTGTTGTCCTCATTTTGAGATTATATATAAATGCAAAGCATTTATTTTCTTATCCACTTAGTATATTTGGTAAATATTTAGAGTGTTTGCTATGAGTCAGACTCTTCTTGAAAATTCTAAACTTTATCTGACAAATAGGTTATATCTGATACCTTTATAACCTGGAAGCCACAAGTAACATGCTTTATTTAAAATGTCATCCTTCATAAGGAGTTTAGAAAAAAACATAAAAATATACTTGAGCTCTTAAAGAAGCAGCATGAAGCAGTTATCACAGAAAAAGTTGGGGTTTGAAGACAGATAGATGTGGGTCCAAATCACACTTTTGTTATTTATTAGCTGTGTACATGACCTTTCTGAGTTTCACTTTCCTCATTGGCAAGGTGATGAAGATAATATGTAGTTCATAGGACTGGATAGAATAATGTAGATAAGTTACTTGCTATTTAGTAAAGATCAATATGTATTTGTTTTCTTTCCATTTCTTTTGGCATTGCAAGATAGACTTTTCAAGTATGGATGTAGATTTACATATTTTAATACATTCATTTGTTCATTCATTCATTCAACAATTATTGAGTAATCCCAGTGAGGTAGGAAGCATGGACATTTGAATGGCAATGCTGAAAAGAGCCTTGTATTGTACTCAAGAAATGTGAATCCCATTAGGGTTGTCCAGTTCCTCAGAAATTAGGGGCTCAGTGCCATCCAATCACACCAAACAGGAGCTGAGCACTGCTCTCCCAACAACAGTGGAAAAATTAGAGCAACTGACATTTTTCTTGTAGACAAGACGGAATGATCTGGAATGCTTATACATTGGTAAGGGGATACATTAAAGTGATCCTCTGAATATAATTTTCAACATTTAAAAAATGCTATTTAAAGCATTTATGTAGCAAATTTTTATACAACTGTTGTGGAAAGACAGTAAATTGAATTTTGGAGTGATAAGTCGTGAACCAAGCCTATAGCGTGAGTAACTGTTAAAGCATGATTGCTAAATATGAATAACATATGAATATCCATGCATTTGTGTGTGTGTGTTTGTGCACGTATAGAAGGGGATAGATTCCCCAGATATTGCAACGGATACAGGTATACTTTTTCCTTTTGTCATTGAGTAGAAGGCAGGACAAACTCTGGGAAGAGAAGTCACTTGGTATGAGAAAATTTTGAAAATTAACTTTTATGTCACTTGTGGAGAGGAGGCAATTTCCTGACCTCTGTTTCCACAACATCTTGAAGAAGAAATCTTTGACCTGATTTACAATTACATTTAATGACTCTGAAAATTATGTTCATAATGTTAAAATAAAATGTTTCTTTTTGGTCATGTTATTCTAGGGGTCATGCTAGATGCTGAGGGTACAAATTTTTAAAGAGCACTGGCTCTTTTACAGTGTGCCGGGTAAAGGTTAAGGGAGAGATATAGAGACCTAAATCAATAAATATAGTAAACTCTTAGATTGGAAAGCCTATTAGGGGCTCACAGTGCAGGTGTAGAAACATTTCTCATATGGAGATTAGGAAATAAAAGTAAAAGAGTTTATTTTATCTTCTTAGAGGCGAGAGAGAATGAGAGAGAGAGAGGAAAGAGAGGAAGAGCAGGGAGATGGCGTGGCATCCCAAAGGAGAAGGGAGATGCTGGCACTGAGGCCAAGAGGCCTGCTGATTTTAAGTAGAACAAAGAGAAAAAAAAAAATAGTGATGGCTGTGAGTTGATACCAAAAGTGGCAGCAGGATGTCAAAATCCAAGAGTTGGTTTCCTGCCTTTCCTTGGAGATGGGGATTATTACCGCAGATGTGACTCTGACCTCGAGACATGGTTGAGGCTGTAGCTCATTCTTCTGCTGTTTACTCAGGAATTCTGTAAAAGCAGATTCTCAAAAAACAATATTGAAAGAGAGAGATTTACATCTCTTTTCTGTCCATTCGGTTTTTTTCAGAAGTTGTGCAGAACAGAACTCCTGCAGGGTGCCTGCTGACGAGAGAGAGAACTCAGGATTGATCTTTAGCAGTTACAAGTAATTGCTGTATTAGGTATTTTATGTCTGTATATGCTAAAGTAGGGCATCAAGGTGTCAATGACCATGTTTTCCTGAGTTTATCAGTTAAGGTTGAGTCAGAAAAACAACAGCTATTCCATGTACTGTAGTTTTTAAAAATTAAGTCATGAAATTATGTCTCTCAAAGATCCGAAGTATTGTAGTTCATTAAAGCTGCTACCAATGTTCTCAGCCTGAATCACAAGAGTGTGTGTGTGTTTTTAGGAGGAGTCTCACTATGTTGTCCAGGCTAGTCTCAAACTCCTGGGCTCAAGTGACCCTCCTGCCTTAGCCAACCAAAATTCTGGAAATTATAGGCGTGGGCCACTGCATTCAGTCCCAGAGTGTGTGGTTTTTTTGGTGTTCAAAAGGAAGCCATTATAATTTTCTGGGGAGCTCCTATTAACTATTCCATTCATAGCAGTCAACTTAGTGGTTCTCAACGGTGGGCTAGAAAATTGGTATCAATTTCAGATGTGCTGAGACATCTTGCTGTAGCTACCTTCAGAGAATATCACCTGCTCCTTCTATTCCACCTTCAAAATTTGGTGTGATGGCTTCCCATTGGTAGATTTCAAACCAGAACTATATGGAGAAGGGCATTCTGAGACATGTGGTTCCAGGCTTATCCTCTGTAGTCCAATGAAATTATACTCATATAGATGAGTAGACGATTATAGACTATCAACACTTATCAGGTGCATCTGAAAAATAAATATACATTCTAGAATTAAAATGTACATAGTTTTAGTTGGTATCCATTGTTGAGGTTCTAGTGATTTCTTTTGGGGGTGACTTTTCACTGTGATCTAAGACATTCTATAATAAAGACATCTGCACTAGAATGTTTATGGCAGCACAATTCACAATTGCAAAGATGTGGAAACAACCCAAGTGCCCATTAACACATGAGTGGATTAAAAAAATGTGGTATATGTATACCATGGAATGCTACTCAAACACAAAAAACAATGGTGAACTAGCATTCACCTCTTACATTAGCCTGGATAGAGCTGGAGCCCATCCTTCAAAGTGAAGTATCACAAGAATGGAAAAACAAGCACCACATGTACTCTCCATCAAATGGATACTAACTGATCAACACTTAGCTGTTCACAAGGAAGCAATAGTCAATTCGTTGCCGGGCAAGTGGGAGGAGACGGTGGGGATGAGTAAATTCACAACTAATGGGTGCGGAGTGCACTGTATAGGGGAAGGGCATGCTTGTAGCTCTGGCTTGGGCGAGGCAAAGGCAATATATGTAACCAAAATGTTTGCACCCCCACAATATTCTGAAATTTAAAAAATAAATAAAAGAGCTAATATTAAAAAAATACATAGTTTTAAATTCATCCAGTGTATTAAATGAGATTAGATATAGCTGACAAAAGAAACTATTCAGAATGCAGCACATAAAGGTGAGGAGATGGAAAATAAGAATGAGAAATTAAGATATGTGGAGGATAGAATGAGAGGGTTTCAGTAGAACACAGATTAATATACTCAAACTGGGTAATTGAAGAACATTTAGAAAAGGAATTGTTCATAAGATGTGAGTGCAGTGAAGTTAAGAGCTTAGGAAGATGAGGAAGGGTGTGGGGAAACCTTATTGGAGTTAAGTACGGACAGAACTTTGAGGTTAGGTTGTTGGGTAGATAATGCAAGTGTTCCAGTTGCCTGTGAATTGAGGCTGGGAGGAAGACTTTGAGAGGAAGAATAAGGAAAACAAAGCACAGATTGAAGGAGAATACAGTAGTCTGGAATGTCGGCTTTAACCCGGTGCCTGAAGATGACATACAGAAAGTACATCACCTGCTTTTGGTTCAAGGGGCCTGAGCAGGCTGAGGTCCAAGTAGTGTCAGAGGCCTGACGAAGTCAACATATTATGTGCTTGCTCAGTGTTCAAGTGGTGTGTTCATGAGCAGCTGAAGCAGAATCCTGAAGCTCTGAGTGTTAGGGGTTTATACAGTGAGTGTGCCAGCACCCCATGCCCAGTGTACTCACAGGGGCCTGAAGCTTCTCAGAGGTTAAGGTTTCACATGGAATCACAGAATAAACACGGAGGATTTGGGAAGAGGTGGCCATTGGCAGAGTTGTCCCCCTATGATCCTGATTTGTCTAGATTCCTGTTTGCTTAGCTCCAATGCTGTCCCAGCAGTGTGGGGTGCCTAGAAGTCCTAGTATTATACTTTGAGTAGTAAACATGGCAAGAACTGGAAAGGAGGGCTTTCTGATGGCAGCCTACTAAATAGAATAAAGAAGCCACTGACATAAGCGTTCCACTATTGGGATGTTTGGTTGCCAACTGCCGTCTGCACTTGAAAAGGGAAAGTTGAACCAAACAGATCCTTCAATTTGGAACAAAGCAAGCCCTAAAGGGCTATTTCTCAGTATAAAGGTAGGCTAAACGCTATTTGGCTTTTGGATTATACTTCTCTATCCCTTCCACAAACCAAATTCCTAGACTTGGAAAAAATGACTTTTACCCTCGAGCAATGTAAATGTTAACTACAGTAAGAAGAGTTAAAAGAATCAAATTCTTAATCCTGGGACTGGTATGAAATATATCTCTTGAATGTGGTGCCTTTATACAATGTACAAGGTGAACATCTATTCATGGAGGCTTTGCATTTCTACATAGTTGTTAGCACATTTGGGATGTAAATTTTGTTTTGAGGAAGGAGCAGGGCAACTGAGATCAACTATAGGATACTAAAAACACCTCCCAATCCCCATCTCTACCCCCAGACTTTTGTTTTACACAAGCCTCTTCTTCCCTCAAAGATGTTCAGAACGTATTATAACATCACAAAAGAATTGCCCTAATTTATAATATTTAGGCATGATTTTAATATAACCCCTACAGTGTCTGAGGATCGCTGTCACTTTTCTGGCTTCACTACTTTCCATTCAAAGAAAACTAAGAGCTTTCATATTTGTTCCAAGTAGAAATGGATTTCCGCAGACCTCATTTTTCTGACTCATAAGCTGGTCCTTTTTGCTGCCTCGTGTTAGCCAAGTTTTTCATTTCCTGCACTAGGTGTCTATGATGTTTTCTGTTTTTAATGATGCCAAAAGAGGCAGCTCTATTACGGTGTGCTAAAAATGAGCACTGTTCTCAGTTACTGCCAGCATCTATTTCCACAACACTCCTCTTCTGTCTCTTCAGTGGTTGTTCCTGTCCCTGTTCACCACTGCAAAAGTTTCTGGGACCAGTGTGCTTCTGTCTTGCACCAATGCAGGTCTTTGAGTATTTGACTCTTTTTTATAGTAGTTGTATGCCTTAAGGCGCAAGTGAGTCCTGGGTAGACCAATCCAAGGAGAAGCTGTGTGCCAGACATGATGGTATCTAAATCATCCATTCCCGCCCACCTTGCCTACTTTTCTCCTTATCTAATTAGTGTGTCTTGACTCTCTTTTTCCTTAGGATGAGTTCTTTCCCTGGAGACTTCTTGGCATCATCTCTATAAATAGATCTCTGGTGTCCTGTCCCAATTCAACTAGTTCCTTACTCAGGCCTAGGCCTGTGATATAGCAAAGAAAAAAAGAAAGGAAAAAAAAAAAAAAAAAAGACCATGAAAGAAAGAAAACTGAGGATCCAATCAGTATAGATGGTATATAAGTATATTTACTTTGGGCCAGGGGGGTGGGCTGGAGGAGAAAGCTGGCAAGGACAAGGGTCCTGAAAACCACTAATGCTAGGCATAATGCAAGGAACAATTTGATTCCCCTGCCTCCTACTTACAATTTAGTAGCCTGTACTTAAATAAATAAAAGAATTGAGAAATTGGCTTTAAATGCCCTAATCAACAATACCCCACGAGCTGCCCACAGTAACCTCCTACCCCATTAGCTATCTGATTTCGTCTCCTCCCTGGAGCCTCTTCAATCACTCTGCTCCAGGTACATTGGCCTATTTTCTGTCCTTCAGATATACCAAACGTGCTATTTCCTCAGCGCCTTTGCACTTGCTCCTTTATTTCCTCTAGCTCTCCTTTCAAATACCATCTTCTCAGGGAAGCTTTCCCTGACCACACTATCCAAACTAACACCCCTTTCTCTCCAGCCCACTTTCCTCTGTATAGTGGCTATCCATCATTCATGATTTTCCCAAATCTTTTGCACATCTTCTCTTCATTTTAGTAGTTTCCCATATCGTGAGCCCAATGTAAACTCCAAATTTTCTAATGCAGAGTTTTTAAAAAATTTGTACTGTCCAGCCTCCCTTGCCAAGGGAGTGCAGATACCATCAACCAGATGGAAGGCTTTGATTTGGAAGGCGGCTGTGTGACCAACAGGGTACACATGGGCATGCATTGTGCTAATGCAGGTGTCAGCAGGAGCCATGAGCTTCCGGGTTGGCAGGAGCAAAAGCAGCCTTCCTGACTGTGCCAAAGGCAGCGTGGTGCAAAGGTCAGTAGTGGCAACAGCAGTGGCTGTTAGCAGTGGCTCATAGCTTTGTATCAGACTGTTTTACAATATAGTTCCGGAGATCGTTTATCTGTGAGCTTTCTGTTAGTCCTTAAATCCCTTCCTGCTGGGACAACTGGTGGATTCAGTTGTCTCCACTTAAAACTCTGACTGATACAACATGCATTTGTGCATTTATTTTTCCTCATGGCATCCCACATATTATTTATTTGTTTCCTTAGTGTCCTAGTAGGACACACCTACTAGATGTGTCCCCAGTACCCACAACAGTACCCAGTCCATAGTAGGTGCTCAATAAATATTTGATGATAGAAAAAAATGGGCTAAACATGACAGGGTCTCTTACAAAATCATCTAGACCTTTTAATTATTGGTATTAGTTATCTCTTGTTGCATAATTACCCCAAATCTTCATGGCTTAAAACAACAAATATTTATTATCTCTCATAGTTGCTATGGGTCAGGAATCTGGGAGCAGTTTAGCTGGGTGGTTGCCATCAGGATGTGGGCAGGGGCTGCAGTCATCTGAAGGGTTGAACAGGGTTAGAAAGTCTGCTTCCAAGATGTCTCGCTCACATGGCTGTTGGCAGGTGGCCTCAGTTCCTTGCCATGTGAGTATCTCTAGAGGTTACTTGAGTGTCCTCATGGCATCGCTGCTGGCTTCTTCCATGGGGCAAGTGCTAGGAGACACAGAGAAAGAGAAACAGACCAAGAGACGCAAACAGGCAGAGACCAAAGGAGAGAAAAATAGAAACAGAGAGACAGACAGAGAGAGATACACACAGAGAGACAGAGAGACACAGACACAGAGACAGAGACAGAGAGAGTGAGTGGATACCACAATGTCTTTCATGACCGAGTCTCAGAAGTCTAACTCTGCCACTTCTACCACATTCTATTCATTACAGTCACTTAGCTCTACCCACTCTCAAGGGGCAGGGAATGACCCTCCACCTTTTGAAGGGAGGAATGTCAAATAATTTTTTGACCTATATTAAAACCACTACACCCACAAGCATGGAGTGAAAAATAGCTGTAAGCCTATTTCCCATCTCTTCTTGGACTTCCATCAAATGTTTCTTCATCTCCTTTTCCTTAGTAATCGTATCTCAATATTATTTGGTGAAGCACTATGTCCTGGCAAAATACCATATTTTCTGCCTCTTTTTTTAAATTTCAAAGTATTATGGGGGTACAAATGTTTTTTGGTTACATGGATCACTTGTGTAATGCTTGAGACAGAATTACAAGTGTGCTCATCACCGAGACAGTGTTCACTGTACCCATTAGGTAGGTTTTTGTCCATGCCCTCCTCCCCCTCCCCCTGCTTGATTTCCTTTGAGATTTACAGCCCTCTATGCACATGTGTGCCCATCAGTTATTTCCAATTCAATAGTGAGTACATGTGGTGTTTGTTTTTCCATTCTTTAGATACTTCACTTAGGATGATGGTCTCCAGTTCCATACAAATTATTGCAAAAGGCATTAAGTCACCCTTCTTTGTGGCTGAGTAGTATTCCATGGTACACATGTACCACATTTTGTTAATCCACTCATGAATTGATGGACGTTTGTGTTGATTTCGCATTGTTGTAATTATGAATTGTGCCGCAATAAATACTCACATGCAGTTGTCTTTTTGATAAAATGACTTCTATTCCTTTGGATAAATACCCAGTAGTGGGATTGCTGGATTGAATGGTAGGTCGACATTTTCTGCCTCTTTGAGGTTGAATTTGGCTATGTGAACCTCTGGGAGGCTGCTGACTCCAGAGGAGGCAGACCCCCTCCACACTTCTTCCCTTTCTTTCTTCTGCTCTTTGTGTGTGAACATGGTGACGGGCTCTCCAGTAGATATCCTGGGCTGTAGGCAGTGTAGAGAGGGCACAAAAATAGAATGGATGATGCTTGTGGAGTCACTAAACATGTCCTGTACTTACTACCTCTTCTATCTTGCTTAAACTAAGTTTACGTTGAGTTTGCTGTTATTTACAACCAAACTAATTCGAATGCATTTATCCTTGGGCAAGTGATTCCAATTGTCTTTTGTTTACTCTCTTTTCTTGAGAAATTGTCTATTTTGCCCCACAGAAACTCGCTGGCAGAGCATAACTAGAAGCCATTGGTCTTCAATCCCAGCCCAGTTCTGCTTCTCCCTCGTGACATAGATTCTGTGGATGCCAATGGAAGAAGTTCTTTTCTAGCCAGCTTGGAAAAGCCAAGAATTACAGAAATTTTCTTTCAGTTCTTTAGATATTAGGGACTTGGTATCATAACAAACTTGAGATTCTCATGAATGCTTCACTAATTTTGGTTTTAAGTTAGATGAACATCTCTCAGCAGGAGAGAAATTGCTTGTTTTATTTTCATTTGCTGGCTCCATCTAATGAACCCAATCTTTTATTCTTTACTCTGTAATTCACTGAGACTTTCTGATATCCCTTATACTCAAACCTGTCTCTTAAGAGTCCTTTCCAGATGCTAGAAAATTCCCTGTACTGACAATAGCATATTGTCAAAACATTTACATTTTGTGCACCAGATACCTCACAGTCATCATTTCTAACCCTTGCAGCCATCTGGAACAGTAGCACTATTATTTTCTCCATTTCAAAAAGAGAAAATCAAGCCCTTGGACCTTATTCTGGGTTACACAGTTCAAAAGTGGCTGAGCTTGGATCCAAACCAGGCTCAGAATGACCCCAGAGCCAGTGTTCTTCCCACTTCTCCTGTTGTTTACCCTTCACTGAAATTTTGGTGGACACATTTAGTTACAGTGAAAAGTATAAATATGGAATGAAAATTACAATGTAATTGCCAAGTTGGCGCATCCCAGTGCATGCATAGTCTTGGAAATGTATAACATTTTTTCCTAATAGAATTTATTGAAACCGACTTGGCAAATCCTTGCAAGTGTGGGCCATCAGCCAGGATATACATGTCACTTCACAAAATGGAATCTTATGTTAAAATGATGTTTGTCAAAATGGGATTTTTCTAGAGGGTTATGTTTTCAGTGAAAACACTCAAGCATTTAGATCTTGCCCGCCTCTCTACTCAACTTCCCCTCAGGTCTTTTCAGATGAGCAGAGCATCATTGGAAGCCACAGGGTGCAAAGTTCAGTGAAGGCTGAGAAGGGCAGCATTGGGGAGGACGGAAGAAAAAAAGGGATGGTAGGACCACTGATGTGTTCCCGCTTAGCACAATACATTTTTTTCATTGGATTAACATTTTATTTAACCCTCACCTACCCTGATTTATGTTACTTTCTGTTGTAAACTCAAAGATCAGGGACCAGGATGAATTTTCTAGCGTTCATTTTAGGCACTCAACAAACCTTAAAAATGATAACACTTTCCCATAGAAGACTTTGTAAGAGGAGAAATACCCAGCATAGTTTGTTTGTTTGCTAAGGGATTTTTGCTTCCAGGAAAAGCAACTAAACAAAACCAGAAAGTCATAGAAGAAAACATATTATATTATAATATCAATTATAGCCAGAAAAACTAAAATATGATAATATGTATCACTCATTTATTTTCTCAACAATTATTTATGAATAATTTATTAAGAATACATTCCATGTACAAGCACAGCATTAAGGGAAAAAACGGTAATGTTCTTGATTAGCTAAAAAAAGATATTGTTATCTGAGACAAGGAAAGAAATATTGAGGGAAGGATAAACTGTTTTATTAACAAATCAAAAAGTATATGCAATCCAATGTTGATTTCTTAAATAAAGGAGACTAAATTAAAAAAATAGGAATTTCTTCACATAAGCAATTTGAGTCATTGTTTGCAACATAGCAATGTCTTCTATTTCCTAATGAGATTTTTGTGAATTCTTAGAAAAGAATAAAAAGTAAATTTATTTAAACTAATAATTATGCCAGATGGCATATGGAGACAAATGGGGGAGAGAAGATGTTGCTGAAAAATCAAGTGCTGGCCATACTTTGAAATTCCCAAAGAGCTAGGAATTCACTTGGGTATAAATTGCAGATGAGGTTTGGCAGTTGCATAAATAACTGATTATTCTTATCAACTGAGGCACAATTTGGAAGAATTGTATCTTGGATAATGGTAAGTATACACAGAGAATTAAACTCGCCATTTCTGCTTTGCCATTTTTTCTAGCTGTATCACTTTTAGCAAGTTATTTAATTTCTCTATGCCTCAGTTTCTCCACTTGTAAAATAGGCTGTAATTCATACTTATCTTCCAAGATTATCACTAGCATGAGAGTGTGTACAAAGCCCCCAGTGTGATGTGAGCACTTGCTCAATAGTAGTTCTTTTTATTAAGTTGTAATTACTATTTTAAGACCAGGTGTAAGAATTAGAAAAATTGGTAATCCTCTCATAGTCATTTTTTCAAGTGTGAATCATTGATATCGAAAATTTTTCTTAAAGCCTTTTAGAAAACATGTAAATCAACAAAATACTTTCAAAATTAGTTCACTCTAAAGAATTCATGTAAGATAATATTAAAATGCTACACTTGTTGCTTGGTCGCAATTATTAAGTACAGTTCTTCTGTAGCTTCAATTAAATACCCATGCAATCACATAGTGTAAAAATCTGACCAGTTCAGCAAAATCAGTATTAAATTATTTTACTTGTTAAGGCAAGATGAGACAAATGTCAATGATTTAAATTGCACTTTGTTCATTTTTTTCATGGAATTTCACATGCAAAAGTAAATTTGCCATGTGTATGGGAAATGGAACTAAAGAGAATCAATGATTAGAATCAAAGATAAGGAGGGAAATAATCAGGACATTGCTGCAAATATGGTCTGGCTACACTGAGCTACATTCCTTAAAGGGAATAAAGGTCTAATTGCCCAAGGAACTACTTTTCTTCCTGGAATCATCTATTGATTGGTGCATAAACTTCTTGATTTATGTTCTTCATGAAAATATTTTTTTCACAAGAATTGGATTTCCCTGACATCTGTTGAAATTTATTCTATATTCTCATGCTGGCTCAAATTCAGTCACTTACTTACATAATACTTAGTGGCTATATAAGCATATAGAAGTATATGTAAGATTGGTAGTAAATTTTCCACGATTACACAACAACTCTGCCCCCAAATCATATCTGCTTTGGGGCTATAAATTAATGTTGAGGCTCTGCAAACACTATGTGACTGTAAATGAGGCAAAAATAAATTCCTTTTGTAAAAGTGAAAACCAATACATCTCAGAAAAAAAATAAAAATAAAGACATTCAGATGATGTAGAGAGTTTTGAGACACAGTCAAAATAGACTCTAGGGCCATATATTGGCAATAAATTAGCTACTGCTTGGCAATCTAATATGCCCACAAAAAGCCCCTAAATATTTCTATATATAAGTGGAGTTTTCCTGTCATAAGAAAAGAATATTTCTTCTTTTTATGATTCTAATCATTTTCAATATGAAATATTACTTTTTAATCTAGGCAAATAGTTATCATAATGTTGCCAGAAAATGTGCAGCAATTTGGAAGAAAACAAAAACTACGTGGCCAACATAGATTTGCTTAAATAGACAGACTGAGAAAATCTTCAGCAAGGAAAAAAAATATCTCCACTGCAGTGATCATTGCAGAGGCACATTCTCCAAGATGTACACTGCAAGGTGCTGACAGGTAAACAGTATAATGTCTAGGCTAGAGAGCTGTCTTTTGAACGTTTACCTTTCTAAATCTATTTAGATAATTTTGACTTTAAGACATAAAAATCTATGGTATTCTCTTTTATGCTCATAAAGCCTATCTTTTGTACACACTCCTTCAATATTAGGTAGGCATTGGAAATTAGGACATAACTCTAATTTCACATCTCTTTTGGGGAACATAAAGGCCCATAATTGTATTCATGTAACCCAATATATATAATAACTTGAGTCAACTCTCCCACATGGGATTTCAGGGGAAAAGAAGAAGACTGTTTATACACTAGAAACCAGCAAACAAAACAAGCAGGAAAATTGCTTCAATGTCTGAAGCTGAAATTTGGTGTTATGGTGTGACTGACCCTATGACTGGCAGTGATTAATTTTAGAAAGAGGCAGAAACACATAAATGTTCTTCATTAGAAAAGATATTCTATTTTTTACCATAGAACTTTTATCCGCAGTTTTTCCTTCACTTTCTTCTCCCTCAGAGATGGTGTCTTTGTAAGTGAGGACGGTGGTTTGTATGATCTTCTGTTGGAAGGCTTACAATGCTTTTGTTTGGTTCAAGAATCATGCCTGTTGAATTTGAGGTTGAATAAGACTGTAGGATTCTCCTGTATTCTTACATTTTTAAATTTAGAGATGTGAGATGAAGAACAAGTAGTGTATTGTTGTTCTTCTCTCTTCCTTTAAAATCAAATCCAGAGATTTATTTTGTTTCTTTAGTTATGTTTCCCTGATTCTCCCATGTTCCTTGTAGCTTTGCTTTGGTGTTTCTGCCTTTGAGGAAGCAGCCACCTCTCCCAGTCTGTACAGACTAGTTTCATCGGTCTTCACCAGTCACCCTGGCTAGAGATTCTGGGAGCCTCTCAAACATTTTCACATGTTTCACAACATGTGCACACTCCATTCTTCTTCATCTCTCCCCGGAGGAAAAGTCTGAGGGTTGTGTGCCTTCTTCTAATCTCACAAAGTTGTTTGGGGCATGATAAAACTCCTGCTCTTTTACTCTAGGGCAGTGCACTGAAATGACAAGAGCTTGAGTGCAAGGGCCACTTCTCTTTCTTCCTTCTCAATGAGAAGCCTCAGGATAGTGCAACTATTAACAACAGTACAGGCCATTGAGAGTTGCCCATTCCTTTTTTCTGGAGGAGGGTACCAGAATGCTAGGAAGCTGGATGCAAATCAAAGTAAATTTTCTCACTTTAGAGTTTTTGATTTAAACACTCCTTTTGGTGGAATTAAATTTACATCTATTTTTAGAAAAAGAAAAGACAATAGTATACAGGTTTAAGACATACACGCAAACATACTAAATTGCATTAGTACCTTTTTAAAAATATATTTTAATCCAGTTCAAATAAATCATATTCTGATAATTTTGAAGATTTCTAAGTCTAATTTCTCTATTTCTCTAATTGCTGTCATTATAGCAAGTGAAGATTCTAATAGTCACATAGCTGTTGTCAACTTGTCAAATTGGATTTTGTTTAAGAATGTCTGGGAAATTCTCACTTCTACACTTGGTGATAAGCCAGCCATTAAGGAATCTTGGCTCAGAGGTTGAAATCTCAAGGGTTCAGAAATAAAGTGATGAAGAATTAAATATGAATAACATCATGTCTGGTGGACCTTTTCCTGGAAGGGTGACAGCGCAGAATCTTTGTTGTAAAAGTTTAAAGGCTTTGGGTTCTTATAGCTTAAGAGTTAAAAACCACTTTCTGTTCAACCTGTTATGTTTTCTAAGTGAAAATTCCCTGGGTGTTAGCTGAACCTTTGCAGCTGGACTGGAGAGTTGGTGCAAGGGGCAGGCTGAATAGGAGGAATGGGATTTCCATAAGACATCATGTAGCTGGACTGCCCAGAAGCAAATTAGTTAGTTTACTACTTAGAAGTTGTGAAAATGCTGCATCCTCAACTTTCAAATTTGTTGATTTCCTAAACCAATGTTTGTTGAACATACACTGTGTAGACAAGGACCGATATAGACATTGCATATACATCTGATAACAAAAGACACAAAATCCCTGCTGTTGTAAATCTCACATTCTAATGTGATGAGAGAAGGAACAGACAAAAATCAATATAAATACATTTTATATGTAATATATTTCTATAGATTTTATCTCTCTCTATATAATGTTAAAGTAAAGAAAGAAAGGAGAGTAGGAAACCATGGGTGTGTGGATGTGCCGGGGGCAGTGGACATGGCTAAGCTACAGTGCTCAAGGAGGATCTCCCAGGAAGGTGTACTTGAGTAACCAACTGAAGAAAGTAATGGAGTAAGCCATGTGATTATTTGAGAGAAGAACATTTCAGGTTGAGGAACAAACAAAAGGTGGGAGTCTGCATGATGGGAGCAGTCTGAAGACAAATGTGAGCAGGCAGGAGAACAATAGGAGACTGGGTTGAACCCACTTAGGTGGGCCTTGTGTGGCATGGTGGGGACTACTGCTTCAACCTGAGAAGCCACTGGAGAATTCTGAGCAGAGGAGCTGGAAAATCGATTTATTTCCTTACATTGTAAAAAAGATGGCTGTGGCTGCCATGTTGATAACAGACCGTAAGTTATAGCTGAAGTCTCCTCTTCTAAAATCCATATGGTTATTAATTTCTGTAGGTTTCAGGGAAGCTGGCCGCTGAGCACTAGGCGGAGGGAAGACATAAATTCACTCCTCTCATTTATGCTGTGGATTCTTCTGAGTTCATGAGACATGAAAGCAAAGGTTCAGCTTAAGGTCATTGACAGAGTTAGTCTTGCTTCTCAGAAGGAAATCTTATGGGGAGAAGCAGGGGTGACAGGCTTTAGAATTAGGCAGACCTGCCTATAATCTTTTTCATTCACTATCTGTGATACCCTTGTCAAATTATCTCACCTGTGGAAATGAAGATGCTATTGCCCATCTCATGGGACGGTTATAAGGACACACACATAAAATCACGTGCTACTGTCCAGCCTAGTGACTGGCACAAAATAGGAAAGCAATAGATACGAATTTCTTCCCTTCTTTGTTAGCCTTTTGAAATTAATCATCTCTGTACCTTTTGGCAGACTTAATGGTTACAAGTAACTCAAATGCCAGTATTCAGAATGATGAAGATGTATAATTTTAATTATAGATAATTTGGGTTGTAAAGACAATTACCCTATGTGCTCAGTCTCTGTGGAAGGATAGCTTAAGCAAAAAGCAAAAGCTGAGCAAAATTATTCTCAACCGTAAGTTATCACTGTTAAATGTTATTCAGTGACCTAAATAGAGAAGGAATTTCACTTACTGTCTAACTAAGGAGCCAGCATTATTTGTTTCTCAATAACTATATCTTCCCTGTATATGTCCATGTTGTATTTGAACATCTGGAGCAGTTCAAAAGTGATCATTTTCTCCCCAAAGGGAGAATTCATTATCTTTCTGTATATCACTGCTCATTGTGTAGTTTTCATGTACATTAGGAGAATGGTGGTGATCAAGGAGTTGAGAAAAAATATGAGCAAAGGCTCTTTGGATACTATAAGAAATATTTTAAGATCTCAGGCTAAGTCCATTTTCTGCTGCTATAACAGAATACCACAGACAGAGTCATTTATAAAGAAGAAAGTTTTATTTGTCTCACAGTTCCGAAGGCTGAGAAGTCCGAGAACATGATGCCAGCATTTGGCGAGAGTTCTCCCATGGCGGAAGGGTGGAAGTGGGCTGAGCTCATCCTTTTCATCAGGAACCTGCTCCCCCTATAAGGTATTCACTCCCAAGGAGACAGCATTAATCCATCCATGAGGGCTCTGCCCTCATGACCTAATCTCCTCTTAAAGGTCCCACCTGTCAATATCATCATAAATTGCAATTAAATTTCAATATGAGTTTTGTCAGAAACATACAGACCTGATGTTCTCTGCTCCTGCTGACTTGGAGAAGAAATGTTCCCTAGACATTTTTTATAAAAAATTTACAAGGCTTCGACTGAGTACTTATCTAAGAACATGAACAAAGAAGGAGCTCCTATTTGAGACATTCAACCTACAGATTGAATTTCTGTGGGCAGTCTTTCTGTGGGCAGGGAGGGAAGTTATTTAAAGCAAAAAAACAAAAGTCAGATTTTTAAAATGGTCACAATGAAAATTACCTTCATGAATTATACGCTAAAGTGAAAAACATACATTCATTCACAAATATTTATTAAACATTTTCTATGTTCCAGGAATTTTCTAAGCATCAGAGATGTGACAGTGAATAAAACAGGCAAAATCCCTGGTCTTGTGGAATTTATCTTCCAATCAAAGAAAGAACAAAATAAAATAAATGAGCAAACTAAATATTAAGTTTGATAATGATAAACTCTATAGGGAAAAATCAAGCAGGGAGTTAATAGGGAGTACCAGAAGCAGAAGTTTAATTTTAAATAGGGTGACCAGGGAGGTCTTATTGAGAAGATAAGATTGGAGCAAAGACTTGATGGAGCTAAGTGAGCGAGTCGGATAGATTTCTGATGGGAAGAGCAGTTCTCACCGAGGAACAGCAAGTGAACAGACCCTGAGTGAGGAGCTTATAAGAACTGGAAGGCTATCTGTGTGGTTAGAGCTGAATGAGCAAAGGAGAGAATTGAAGGACATGAAGTCACAGAGGAAATGAGGAGTGTGGAGGTGATACAGATCATGTAGGGTCTTTTTGTCCCCCCTTTTCATCAAAACATTTAGTAGATACGAACTGCACAAGGCCTGAGCTATGTATGGGCTGTTAAAGGCTTGAGTGCCTGGCTAAAACTGCTGTCCCCTTGTCATGTTGCAGGGCAGCTATTGCTCATAGTTGGGCCTGTACTATGGCCTGCAAAGGAGGGTAAGAAATCCTAGAGCAAGATTCAGCTGAACTGGAATGGAGGCACAGGTGAGGGCACTGAGCCAAGCCTCCCAGGTGATGATCTTACAGCCTGTTCTTCTGGGTGTCCAAGCTCTTTTGCCCTGAAGACAGACAAAGAACATGAAGCCTCTCTTCTGGCTGGGATGAGGCATCTAGGTGACAGAAAAGAAAGCTAGGGAGAGGCTGGGAAGGTAGGAAGAGTTGCTTTTTTAAATTGACTTGGAAATGGGTTCTGCAGTGAAGTCCCTTTGGGTTTAAGAGCATTTTTCTGCTTCCTTTCTTCTTCCTGCAACTTCTGCTGCCCAAGCTGCCATGCCTGTAATCCAGCATCCATTTCCTGTGACGACAGTACAACTCATTTTGCAAACTTCTTCCTTTCGGCTTTTCTTCGAAGCTGGCCTTTCACTGGGGGAGCAGGGCTGCCATCAGCGTATGACCAGTCTGGGAATTCCATAGGAGCCCATAGCGGGTGGGGTTGGCAGTCAGGCCCTGCTGGAGTCGCCACTGGCTGCCCGCCCAAGCTGCTCTGCTGCAGGGCAGACACTAAAGAGCACAGTTCCTAAAGCAGCCATGCCAAGACCCATGTAGAGTCTTATAAGTCATGATAAGGAGATGGGAAACCAATGAAGAGCTTGGAGAGTGACGTGATCTGAAATTTGCTTGAACAGAGTGACCTGTGTTGCTATGAAGAGGACTTTCTTATAGTGGGCAAGGAAGGATGGAAGCTTGGAGATTAATGACTATTGCAGAAAGCAAGGCAAGAGCTGATGGTGGTCTGCACCAGGGTTGGGTCACTGGAGGAGGAGACAAGTCGTTTTATTCTGGACCTATTTAAAATGTAGAATTCATAGAATTACTTGCTGGATTAGATTTGAATTGTTAGAGAAAGAGAGATATCAAATATGATGACAGAGGTTTTGGCACCTAGAGAAATGCACATTAAGTAAGGCAGGGAAGAGTGCAGGGAGAGCAGGTTTTGGGTTCAGGAATTCAGCTTTTGGATATGTTAAGTCTGAGATGCTAAATGGAGATGCCAACTGGACAGCTGGAAATATGAGGCAGGAGGTCAGGAGACAAGTTTAGTTTGGAGATATAAATTTGGGAGTCTTCAGCATAAAGATATTATCTAAAGTTATTAATATTAGACTTGATGAGATCACCAGGTATGTGAGTGTAACCACTGACCATTACGTCACTGGGGAGATGAAAGGTCACTAGCAAAGGAGTCTGAGAATGATCAGCAAATTAGGTAGAGAAACCAGGAAAAAAGGTGTTTCAAGGAGGAAAAAGGAAGGATAAAATACCTGTTATTCTGATTCCTCCTAGAAACCTTTATTTCTCTGTCATTCATCTGCTGCTAAAGAAAATTATTGAGAAAAGTAGTATGAGAGATATGTATTCTGTTTTGAAAATTTTCCAGTTTTTCACATATGATATGCCAGATCATCTTAAGACAAGGCTCACAAAAATATTTTATATGGGATGCTAGTTTCCTCTTTTGTAGAAAAGAAGAAAGAATTTCAGGCTCAAATAAGATTCATAAAACCAGGTTTTCTCATTTCAGAACTCATTGTAGCCTTATATGTTATTATATTTTATGACTCTCTAAGAAAATATAGTTTGAATAAAATAGTATACAGTATCTCTCAAACTTATTTGATCAAGATTCTTTTGATCATAATGAAATATATTGAGTGATGCTAATTACCTTGAATGCAACTTTGTTTCCCTAAAACAATATCCTTGTATAACTTTTCTCTGGCTCCTTATAGGACTTCTTTCATAAAACTGGGCTTAGAACATTATGCTAGCTTTTGCTGAGTAATAACATAAGATATAGTTGTATGAATAATGACTTTGCTATTTTAAAGATACAACCGCAGTTGAAGAAATTGATTAATCACCTCAATGTACTGTCTACAAAAACTCTCATTAAAAAAATCCTCTCAGAGCCCAGAGCCGTGAAAATGCTTCTTCTAGATTTCTGTCTGTGGAACTGTGGTGATCTATAGATAAAGATATTAAATAAATAAAGATATTAAATTAAATTAATATCTTTATCTGGCTGTGATTATGAAGACTGAAAAATTTTATGATCTTTCATCTGCAAGCTAAAGACCTGGGAAAGCCAGTGATGCAGTCCCAGTCTGAGTACAAAGGCCAGAAAACCAGGAGAGCCAATGGTATAAGTTCTAGTTTCAGTGCCAGAGAAGAACAATGTCCCATCTTGAAAACAGGTAGGCAGAGAAAGTGAATTCTCCCTTACTCTGTCAATGAAACATATTGAGGGGAGCTAATTAACTTGAATGCAACTTTGCTTCCTTAAAACTATAGCCTTGTATAATTTTCCTCTGGCTCTTTACAGCTGCAGTCTCCAACCCCTGGGCCATGGCCCAGTACTGGTCTGTGGCCTGTTAGGAACTGTGCTGCACAGCAAGAGGTAAGCAGCGAGTAACCGACAGAGTGAAGCTTCATGACCCAGTGAAGCTTCATCTGTATTACAGCCACTCCAATTGCTCACATCACTGCCTGAGCTCCACCTCTTGTCAGATCATTGGTGGCATTAGATTCTCATAGGAGTGTGACCCCTACTGTAAACTGCACATGCAAGGCATCTAGGTTGTACTCTCCCTATGAGAATCGAATGCCACTCTGGTCTGTAGAAAAAATTGTCTTCTGTGAAACCAGTCCCTGGTGCCAAAAAGGTTGAGAACCACTGCCTTAGAGGACTCAAGTCTCCAATGGATTGGATGAAGGCCATCCACATTGGGGAGAGCCATCTGCTTTGCTAAGTTTATTAATTCAAATGTTAATTTCTTCTAGTTACACCCTCACAGACACAATCAGAATAATCATTAACCAAATATTTGTGCACCTCAAGTCCCAGTTAAGTTGACATATTAAATTACCCATTACAGGAGTCTAAATGGAAAACATACCTATATAAAGTTGGAACACCAAATGTCTTCACCCTTAGTAACATGATAAAATAGAAAAACCTCCCAGGCAACTGCAAAGTTAATCAATTATCTCAAACCTTGGCTTTGAACAGAGCGGGGAGAATATGCTATTGAGAAATTAGAACCATGAGTTTACCCTATGTGAGTTTGTAGTACAAAACCACATTACCTATTTGGCTTCCAGAAAACTTTAAACCAAAAATTAAATTAAAAATGAGTATAAACTTAAGTGGCCCAGAAGCTTGGCAGAAGCAAATACAAATTCTATTAGGAGGAACTTACTTTTATCTCAGCTTTCAAAAAAATCCCACAAGTAAATTAAAAAAAAATAAGTATTATAGTTCAAAGTAAAGAATAAGTAAGTATGTAAGGAAAGTTTAACAAAACCCAGCAAAACAACAGTCCTTAGAAACAGGCAAGAAAAGGACTTCAGATAAGGAAACTATTAGGCATAGGCTTAAATTGATTATGTTTAAAAGAAAAAAAAACATGAAAATATGCAATGCAAGAAAGAAACTATAATTACCAGAATAGACAAAGAAACAAAATGAAATATCAAGAAATGTTTGTAGCATATATAGATATATAATTGAAATTAAAAACTCATAATTTAACCCAGAACATTAAACAAAAATGAAAAGGGATTTTGTGAACTACATAAGAGATATGAACCAGGAAAATGCAGCACAATGAAATAGAGCACTGAAAAAAGTATCAGTCAGGAGACATAAGGAGGGAGTGAGATTGCATTAGTTATTTATTGATGTACTATAATATTAACACATTCTCTAGCAGCTTAAAACAACGCACATTTACTATGTCAGTTTCCATGAGTCAAGAATCCAAGCATTCTTTTATTGGGTTCTCTTCTTAGGATGTCACAAGACTGCAATCAAAGTGTTTGCTAGGCCTGTATTTCCATCTGAGGTTTGACTTGGGAATGGTCCATTCCCAAATTCACTCAGGCTTTAGGCAGAATTCAGTTCCCAGTGCTTGTAGGACTGAGGGCTCAAGTTTCTTGCTGGCTATTAATGAAGGCTGCCCTCAATTCCTAGAGGCCTCATACAGTTCCTTGCCACCTGTGGTTACCAAATATGGTTGTAGGCTTCCTCAAAATCAGGGATGGAGAGAGAGAAGGAGGCAGGGAGGGAGGGAGGGAGAGAGGCACTACAATCTTGCGTACTCAAAATCACCTAAAACCTATCATCCTTACCATACTATATTGCTTAGAAGTAATTCACAGAATGCACTCACATTCAAGGGGATGGCATAATATAATGGCATGATCACCAAGGGGCAGGGACCATGGGAACCACCTTAAGAGTCTGGTCTGCCACAGAAATGGCCCAACAAACATCTATTTGATATTTTAAAGGTAGACAAAGAAAATTGGGAGATGCATCCTAAAATAAATAGCTAAAAAATTTCCAGAACCAATTAAATATGATAGAACCTAGATTCAGTGAGGACAGTGAAATTGAAGCAAGATAAATAAGAACAATAGCAACAACAAAAACCCAGCACCACCATACCACATCATATTTGATTTAAGCTTCAGAACACCAATTCATAGAGAATACTTTTTAATTATTTAGAGAGAAGAATGTGTTACTTGTGCAGAAATGATAGACTGATAACTGAATTCTCAATGAGAAGTCAAGCCAGAAGGCAATAAAAAAATAGTTGAGTGAAGGTTCGGAGACAAAGACTAACAACCTATAATTCTATACTCAGTAAAAATATCTTTAAAGAATGCGGAAAATATAAAGACATTTTAGGGAACAAAAACTAAGAAAGTTTTCTGCCAGCATATTTTCATGAAAGAAATTATAAAGAATGTACTTCCTGCAGAAGAAAAATTATCTGGGATGGAAGATCTGAAATGCAAGAAAAAATGAAGAGCACATTAATAAATATGTGAATAAATTTAATCACATATTAACTGTATAAGTTAACGTTGGTAATGTCTTAGGGAACCTAAAAAGTAGAATAAAGATCTATGACAACAATATAAATTCTTGGTGGTGAGAGTAAATGGTGAGAAAGCAGTTCTCAAATCATCTGTGATGAAGGAAGGACAAATTTTTAATTCTTCCAATACATGGCAGACCAATACTTTTATAAAATACAATGAAATTATTTACTAGAAAAATAAAATAAAAAGACATAAATACAAACTTTAGAAGGAAATAAATAAAAATAATCACAATAGAATTAATAGTAAAACACATAAAATCACTTAATTTGTTCCAGGTACTTTTTTGTGCTTTTAGTATATTGATTAATTTACTCTTGAGAACAACCCTATATGGTATGTACTACTATTACCTAATTTTACAGATGAGGTTACTTTCCACAGGAAGGTTAGAAAATAAAGCAAATAAGCAAAAAGTAATATAAGAGTAGATATTTACAATATGAAAAATCCAAAATAAAAAAGAATCAACAATACTCTGGTTTCCCTTCAGATCATATAAATCTTTCACATTTTACTAAAGATTTCCATGGAGAGGAATAAAAAAGAACCAACACAACTAAAAGTATATTTTTATTTTATTTCAGAATTTTAAGGTGGTACATACGTTTTGGTTACATGATTGGCTTTTGTACAGTTTGAATTGAAATTAGAAGTGTGTCCTTCAGCTAGTTAGTGTGTATTATACCCATTAGGTGTGAATTTACCCATCCCCTCCTCCTCCTTCCCACCTATTTGATTTCCCTTGAATTTTACTTCCATATGTGCACATAAGTGTTCATTGATTGATTAGTTTCAATTTAGTATTGAGTACATGTGGTGTCTGTTTTTCCATTCTTGTGATACTTCACTAAGAAGAATGGCCTCCAGTTCCATCCAGTTTGTTACAAAAGATACTTGATTTTCGTATCTTTTTTATGGCTGAGTAGTGCTCCATGGTATACATATACCACAATTTATTAATCCACTCATGTATTGATGGCCATTTGGGTTGCTTCCACATCTTTGCAATTGTGAATTGTGCTGTTATGAACATTCTAGTGCAAGTGTCTTTTTTCTAAAATGTCTTTTTTTTCCCTCGGGTAAATACCTAGTAGTAGAATTGCTGGATCAAATGGTAGGTCTATTTTTAGTTCTTTGAGGTATCGCCATGCTACTTTCCGTAGAGGTTGTACTAGTTTGCAGTGCCACCAACAGTGTACCTTTCTCTCCACATCCTTGCCAGCATCTGTTGTTTGGGAACTTTTTGATAAAAGCCATTCTCACTGGAGTTAGGTGATAGCTCACTGTGGTTTTGATTTGTATTTCCTTGATGATTAGAGACGTTGAGTATTTTTTTATGTGTTGTTTGCTGTTAGTCTATCTTCTTTTTAAAAGTTTCTGCTCATATCTTTTGCCCACTTTTTAATGAGGTTGTTTGATTTTTTTCTTGCTGATTTGCTTGTGTTTTTTGTAGATTCTGGTTATAAGCCCTTTATTGGATGTATAGCATTCAAACAGTTTCTCCCATTTTGTGGGTTGTCTGTTTGCTCTATTGATTGTGTCCTTGGCTGTGCAGAAGCTTTTTAATTTGATCAGGTCCCATTCATTTATTTTTGTTGTTGCTGTGATTGCTTTTGGGGTCTTCTTCATAAATTCTTTGCCTAGGCCAACATATATTTTTAAATAAAACTAAAGAAAATTGATAAACACATGCTTAAATTGGTCCAAAAAAGAAGAAAGAAATGATGAATCAGATCAGAAATAAAAAAGAGGTACACAACTACAAATATAATCGATGCTCAAAGGATAATAAAAAGGTATTAAGAAAAACACACAATAGTATGTAACTGTGAAAATATATAAATTATAATTGCCCACAATAACATAGATAGCTCTTAGCAACTTAATATTGATTAAAGATGTAAGCTACATTACACTCTTTACAGTATGCTAACATTTTATCAAGTGCAAAAGCAAGCAAAATGAAATTATATATTATTTAGAGACATATATGCACAAACATAAAATATAAAAAATAAAGCAAAGAAGTCATAAATAGAAAATTTCAGATCGTGTTTATTTCTGGGGAAAGACAGGAAAGAACTAGAGGAAAAACACACAGACAGATGCAGTATGACTGGCCATGTTCTAATTCTGTTTGTGTGGTGGAGTCTTAAGTGTTCATTTATGTTTACGCTTCACAAATTACATAGAAATTGTGTGCTTTATAACTAAATATTTATATATAACAATATCACATTAACTGTTTTTTTTTTTAAAAAAGATATTTGCTATAAAATCAGAGATAGGGATTTCCATATATAAATTGATCTCTATCTAAAGCATTTTAAACCTTAGTTCAACCAATTTTGTTCACCCTCTCTTCTCATTAGCAATTATCTGTTACGAAAATGCCTATATTATGAACAAGACTGCTCAAAAACTCAACTAA
Source organism: Eulemur rufifrons (assembly GCF_041146395.1). Classification (NCBI taxonomy): domain Eukaryota; kingdom Metazoa; phylum Chordata; class Mammalia; order Primates; family Lemuridae; genus Eulemur; species Eulemur rufifrons. The sequence continues at coordinate 54,186,758 of NC_090990.1, forward strand.
ACTCCAGAAAAGTAAGGGAATGTTTGGCTAAAGAAACTGTTGTATTCTTTCCCTCAACCACTGATGACACTTGAGTCTGATGAGAACATTGGAAAAACGTGATGGGAAATGGGTTGTACCAGGCAATCAGGTGAAGCATGCAAACTCATGCCAGTTCTTTATTTGTTCTGAAATCAGCATCACCTGGATAACCCTGAATGATTAGTCATATAATTATATGGAACATTCTCATTGCCTACATCATATCTTGCAAGATGAAATGCTTCCAAGTGTAAATTGTCTGATTTTATTTCAATTATAAAGTAGTGAATTTAAGAAAACATGGAAGCATTCATTTTTAAGGAAGCAGTAACCTGAAGTGTAACATACATACAGAAAAATGCACATGTACTATTAATAAGTGTTCAGCATGATACATTTTCATAAAGTAAACATAATGGGGGCCCAGATTAAGAAACAGAATGTTCAAAACTCAAGAAGTCTCCTCATGTTCCTACCCCATTTCCCCCTGGAATTATTTACTCTAAAAGATTTAGGAAATGTAGAAAATCATCAAAAGAAAAGAAAAAAAAATCTCTAATTCCACTATCCAGGGATAACTACTAATATCACCGGTGTTTATCCTCCCGTTGTTTTTCAGAGTTGAGATTTGCTTTCTTTTTTTGTATAGTTTTTCTAAGTTTCAGAATCTTGATAAAGTTTTCCTCCCCTGCCCTTCTGCTTCGGTTTGAGTCTTTACCATTGTGTTAAAATTGATTTTAATGCTTTTTGGAGTAGGTAAATTAGTAGTCCAAATAATTTACCAGCTACTAAGGAATATTGACACAAGTTCATACTGAAATATTCTGCCCACAGACGCCTGAAATTTCCTGCTTAGAAATTCATTTCTTACTTTAGCATTAACTTCTACTATTGTTTACATAATATAAATGCTACTATTGTTTACATAATATTCAGCACCTGACTTTGAATGAATAACTCAGGTGAGGTTAATCCATGACAAGTGATCTACAGACAGGAAAGGTGTACAGAGCTGAGGGCACCTGGAGGGAAGAGTTGGGGTGAAGCTATGAGGACAGGGGCAAGAGATGAGAAGAACATCGAGGGCGTGGGTGAGAAGCTTAGCAACAACTTCCCCTACTTTTCCATTTTTGCTGGCACCAGGTCAGGGTATTTTCTTCTTTCCTCTATTATCTGTCTTTGCCTCCTGTGGGATTATCCATCTATGTTTCTCTATCCTCTGTTCCCTCTTTTCTTTCTCCTTCTAGTCAGAACAATTCTTGGTAAAGCACTTTGCTGGAAAGGAAAGAGGAAATTATTTAATTATTTCAGTGTGAACTAAAGAGATGAAGTACTTTTGCAAGACAATGCACAGTAGAAGAGATCAGATAAGTTGGCTGTAGGACACACACTTTAGAACAGGATACAATAAGATCATCCTCTGATATTGACATTGGTTTAATACTTTGATAACGTTGTAAAGTGGCTCTTATTTTAGAAACAATATAAAATTATATTCATCAAGATTTCTAGATTAGTAGCGTTTCTGCCACAGTCCCTGAGAAAAGTGTGAACTCAGAAGAGAGAGCTGAGAAGAGATAAATGAAGGCCTGTTTACAGAGGGGGATGGAGGTAGAAGAGCCCACAAGGGGTGGAGAGATGAGCAAGGACCAGCAGAAGTTACTTACCACTGCTAGGCCTGAAAAGGAAAGGGGAATCAAGGAGGTTATGGAACTCAGAGACAGTTTGGGGCCATGGAAGAAGAGAGCTAAACCTGTAGAATGCAGCTATGGCCATAATCCAGGCCAGGCAGAGAGGGGATGGGGAGAACAAATAGCCCAACTGCTCTCTCTTCTCACCTTCTGATCTCCTGCCAGTACCTCCCATTGATCAAATCAAACCAGAAGCCTGAGTGATGAGTTCATAGAGGTCATTCTTCCTGGGGACACAACAGAGAATGGTTGCATGGAAGAAAGATGGCAAACGCAGTTAGCCAGTACAATTCATCATACACTGTCAGACAATGCATGTTATGCTAATATTACAGTTTTCCACTAGGCGGGGATTTTAGTATTTCAGTTAGCTAAAGGGCACTATAGGACAGCCAAAACAGCTCTAAAGCAGTCAGGGCCAGTCTGTGTCGGCTGTTTAAAGGCAAGAAAGTGCTGAGAAACCCAAGAAAGTGCTGGGCACTTTTCCTGGGACCAGTAGTTGTCTTGGTACCTGCCTAGTCTACTTTGTAACAATTTTGCTGAGTACTCCAGGCTAGCACAGTGTTTTTGTTATATGGTGGGGAACTTTGCATTTTTCCCTCAGGGTCCTGACAAGAGATATTTGAACTTGAAGAGTCTCTCTGAGGCAGCTCTATCTCATCATCGTCTTAAATTTGATCATTTCAAGGGAGTTGGCCCTCCAAAGACTCTTATTTTGAGTCCCTATCAAGGAAGAAAGGATTATTGGCCAATCTGCATTTGAACAAGACTATTGGGCATAATTTTATTTTGTAGCAGTAAAATTCACAGGAGAATTGGATCAGGAAAAATGGCTTTTAACTAGGCCATGAATAAAGCAAGTGTTTTATAGGTCCAAATTTTTGAGGAACAAATTACCTGGAGTGGAGACAGTCCTTGTGCTTTAGACCGTGTGTATCCCGGGGAGGTAAGTGTGAGTAGCATATTTTCTTCCCATCTGCCCTCATCCCATATCCCCCAAGAAGTCTAGATGTCAACCATTAATACTTATGGAGTAATACTGGAGAATTAAGAATACTTTAGACCCCTGCACGACCATTAATGATTCCGATGGAAAGGCCCAAAGTGAGATTAAAGTTGAGCTTTGAGTGTGTGGGTCAGGAAGTTGCTTCTGGCTATTAAATATTTCTATTTAATAGTCACTTTTGTTTTCTTTTCTATTTGGCAGGGGGGAAGAGTTAGTTGAAGTTCAGCTTCGATCATTTCATCATTACCAGGCAGAAAAGTGCTAAATCTCATTATGCTGTTTGCAGAAGCTCTCATATTGAAGATCTTTGGCAATCTTGCAAAAATAGAACTGAATAAAAACACCAGGGTGCTCCAAAGACACTGATCCTTGGGCTCTTCTGCAAAATGATCTAACTTCTGCTGAGAGATATTCTACTTTGGGTGTTTAATTCTGAGCTCTGTGGAGGAAGCTAAAATATAAAGTCTCCCTATGTAAGAGTATCTTTTAAGAAAGCACTTGATCTTCAAAAGGCACCCTTCTCCTGTTCTTGCCACATTACATACACAAAGTGCAATGAACTATACTGAAGCAGTCCTGCAAGTGGAGGATTCAGGAAAGTCATAGGTTAATTGTTTATGATTCTTTTAATAAATATTAGTATTAGTAGTCACAGGATTGCAGGATGTAAGTGGGCTCCTTTGAAAAAGCTGATGGCTAACTTATGAAAATAAATTGGACAACTTTTTAAAGTATCTGCTACATTCAAGGCATTGTGCTCAGTCTTAAAGTTGATCAAGATAAAGCTCTTGCCCCTAAGAAGTCTATACCAAATTGGGGGTGGGGGAAGCAAGATAAATACATTTAAAAAAACCTAATGCAGTGCAGAGCAAAATTTAGTATTTCTTTCTATGACAGGGACCCAGAGGTCCTCTGGTTGAATATTTCAAAAATGGGAGAAAGCACATTCAGCTGATATCACTGAGGAGCTGGTAGTTGAGATCCGAAGGTTTGATAGAATTTGACTGGAGGAAGTGAGGGGTAGAGGTTATGCCAGGCCATAGGAAAAGCAGAAATGAGATAGAATGGGATATCCCAGGAGCAAAGAGTGGGTCTGTGTGGCTGGAGTATAGCGAATGCAAAGGTTTAAGTGAGTAGAAACAGGGGGAAGGAAAATTTAATGGGGAAGGCTTTGGATGTCAGTTTGAGGGAGTTATCTATAATTCATTAGAATGGGGAGTCATTAAAGGTTTTATCATAGTGACATCTTAGGAAGACGAATCTGGCAGCATTTTCAAGGGTGAATTGGAGGAAGGAAGCCCATTTAGGAAGCCAATGTGAAAGTCTGGGCTTGAGATAACGAGGCCCTGAAATAATAGAGTAAAAATGGGAATGAAGAAAAGAGGTGTTGCAGAGGAAGAAGCTACATGACTTAGGAGCTGATGGGCTAGAGCAGGAGGCAAGATTAATTTTCAGGGATCAATTGTGTGAGTAAGAGAGTCCTGCTGCCATTAAGGTAAACAGGGAAGTAAATGCAAGAGCATGATTATTTTGATTTGGACATTGCAATTGAGGTGAAATTATAGTAGGACATCCTGCCAGAGTTAGCATGTAGATAGGCAGAAGGGCACCTGCCTTTAGGAAAGTGGTCAGAACTATAGATATATAATACATTTGGGACTCATCTGAATAGATATGGTGGTTGACAATGCCAGTTGATGAGATCCATTTGAAAGAGTACACATAGAGAGAAAGAGGAAGATATAAGAGCTTCCAGGGGGAAAATATCTACATTTACAAGGTGCAAAGAGGAAGAGGACTCAACAAAGCACTTAGAGAAGAAGTCAAACAGGGAGGAGGAGAACAAGTGCAGAGTCACAATTCAACTCAAATGAATTCACTGGAACAAAAATTGTTTATCAGGCAGCTACTAATAAGACAACATATTAGGTACTGGGAAAACCCTGACAAATAAGCTAAATCTTTCCTTGCCTTCATATACATTATAAATTAGTAGGAGAAAATGACAATTACTATTGCAATTATAATGCAGCATGACAAGTACTCTGTTGATTACTAGAACCATGTGTCTTTATCTTCCTATGACTCAATATTATTATCTAAAACATGGAAATAATAACAGTGCCTATTGCATTGGATTATTGTAAAGAGATAATACATGTAAGGCACTTTGAACAGTGCCAGGCTCACAGAAACTACTCAATAAATGTTAGCTCCCCTTTGTTTTATTATTTTTGTCATCTTATTATTGCTGTGATAAAGGAAATATAGGGTGGCTATGGTGGTCATGGAAGGCAGCCCAAAGTATCAATGTTCAACCGAGAATGGAAGTAAAGAGGGCATGGGAATTGCTCTAATCAGAAAAAAAATTATGTGAAAAGGAGAGAGATGCTTTAGTGTATCCTTTAAGCCAAGGGAGGAAAATTACAAAAAAGAGGTGGGCAACAGGATTAAATCCCACAAGGACTTTAAGGATGCTGAAGACAAAAAGAGATCTTTGGGTTTATTGAAGTGACTTTATGAAGTCACTGCGTTATGGGCTCAATTGTGCCTTCCCCTCAAATTCATATGTTGAAGCTCTAACCACCAACATCACAGAATGTGACTACATTTGGAGATAGGACCTTTAAAGAGGTTATTAAATTAAAATAAGCTCATTAGAGTGGGCCCTAATCCAATCTGAGTAGTGTTGACATTAGAAGAGGAAATTTGGACACACAAAAAGAGACACCAAGGATGTGCCTGCACAGAGGGACAATCGTGTCAACACAGGAAGGAAGACATGTGAAGCCAGGAAGAAAGGCCTCAGAAGAAACCAAGTCTGCCAACACCTGATCTTGGGATTCTAGCCTCCAGAATTGTGAGAAAATAAATCACATTATTGTTTAAACCACCCAATCTGTGCTACTTTGTTATGGCAGCCCCAGCAAACTCACACATATTGTTACATTCAAATAGAGTAGATAAGCAATGCAATTGGTTAATGATGAGTGTATGAAGAGAAATAGAAGTAACTGGAAAAGTAATGGATTTTTAAGAGAATAATAATGTACCCAGTCTTTTCCCCCAGGAGATTTGATTTATGTGGGTATAGTTTCTTCTAAATGACTTTCAGAGTTATTCATTTTTTAGTCTTGTTAATTCATTTTTGTAATAAAAGAATTTAAAAATGTACTTCATCTTTATGGATAAATTACTTTACCTGTCCTTGACTATAATAGCTGAATCCATCTTGTGACCACAGGGCATTTTCTTTTATAATGACATTATTAGCAGTTCCAAAGTTGAAAATGTCATGGTTTCCCTTGAGTCAGGAAGATTTCTATTTTTGGAGCATGGAGGGAAGAATGAGCATGGGGAAGAGATAAAAAAGCATTAGGGGTAGGCTTTGTTTCCTTTTAAAATAATATTTTTATCTAGAGTTCTAACTCCTAAATTGCAGGAATAAGGCTACTTATATACACATTGTACTGAGGCTCAAAAAATATTTAACTATCATTTAGCACTGTTAAGTATGCAAGGGCAAGAATTCTGGTTTTAAAATAATTAACTATTGGCCGGGCGTGGTGGCTCACGCCTGTAATCCTAGCACTCTGGGAGGCCGAGGCGGGTGGATCGCTCGAGGTCAGGAGTTCGAGACCAGCCTGAGCAAGAGCGAGACCCCGTCTCTACTAAAAATAGAAAGAAATTATATGGACAACTAAAAACATATATAGAAAAAATTAGCCGGGCATGGTGGCGCATGCCTGTAGTCCCAGCTACTCGGGAGGCTGAGGCAGTAGGATCGCTTGAGCCCAGGAGTTTGAGGTTGCTGTGAGCTAGGCTGATGCCATGGCACTCACTCTAGCCCGGGCAACAGAGCGAGACTCTGACTCAAAAAAAAAAAATAAATAAAATAAAATAAAATAATTAACTATTGAACTTGATTTCATACCATCCTCCAAAATGAAGCCTCTTCTCATTTATGGAAAACTTAGTGTTTCCCTGGTCTTGCCTGATGTTCTCATTTTTATCATCAGGATTTTTGTCATGTTGTGCTTACAGCTGAAATAGCATGCCATCACTACTCCAAAATATTCTTCTGAATTCTACTCATCTTTTAAGATCGCTCAGTCCTTCCTCCCCTAATGAGGCTTTCTTTGTATACCCTAATCAAAAGGGATCTGTTTTTCATAGTCTCTTATAGCACTTACATTCTCTTCCACCAGAATTGGATGAAAACCATAACATTTGAACTTGGACAGACTCAGATTCAAATTTCAGATCTTTCATTTGATAGCCATTTAAGTTTGGGTAAATTGGTAAATTGGTTAATTTTTCTGAACATTCATCTTTTTTTTTCTTGCGAAAGTAAATTGGTAATAAGATTGTGTTAATGATAAAATAAGATTATGGATTTGAAGTGCATGACAAATAGTTGATGACCAGGAGTCTGTGCTCTCTCAGTTAGAAGGTAAAGAAATTTGCTCAAATTAATTTAAGTAAAAAGGAGGCTATCCTGAGGACACAAGGATGTCACCAAAGAATCCAGGAAAGCCTGAACAACCAGGCTACAGATTTGGTGCAAACAGGTAATCTCAAATGCCAGCCACTTTCCATTTTTGTCTCTAATCCATGGCTTCCTCTTTTCTCTCTGCACAGCTACCCTTATCTCCCACAGCCATATTGGGTACAATAAGAAAGAAACAGGTAAATTTGCATATTGTGCCCAGAGTTGGTGTCAGGGTTCCCAGGAGCCGTGCCTGCTGCCACTGGGATTCTGAAGAGCCTCTTGTTCCTCCTGTTCAGAAGGACAGGATGCACAGTTCATAATAAGCTGCTCAAATCCTTAATGCTTATAACCAAAGATGGTTACGAAACAACCAGAAAAAAAACCAAACTAGAATATAGTACAAGTATAAAATGAGCTATGAGGTATAAAAGGGATTGAAGATAGCAGAATTTGGTAGTATAAATAAAACATTTAACAATATTGAAATGGTAATTTTGTACATGAAAGCATTACACCAAAATAACACTGTGACAATGACTGGCTGCATCTGAAATGATTTTCTGTTGATAGAACAGAAGACAGCACTGCAAATCACACGAATGCCTAGGCCAAGTCATTGAGCATGTTTGACTAGTGCATTTGCAAAACCAAATAATTACAAGAACAGTAGCTTCCAGTCTTGTGGTATTTATAGTTTTCCCCCTTTTCTGCCCTTAATTTTAAATCTCAATACTCTGCCAAGAATGGAGCTATATACAATAGCTAAGTTTCTTCCGTGGAATTTGAACCCAGTTTTCTTATGTCTGTGTGGAAATTCCATAGATATTTTCTAGGGGATGTGGCCAAAATGGTAGAGTTTGGTTGAAAGAAGTCTAAAAAAATTTGTATTCTGCTCTATGCTTTAGGTTAAGAAGAGAAGATAAAATGGTAAGTTTTGCAAAGCAACCCCAATCTTTTGCTTCCTGTTTTTTAGTATGGGTCAAAGAAAGCACATTCTCTTGGACCTGCATTGGGTGTAGAGAAAGCATTGCCAGGTAGAGGTGTTTTGAATGGAAGGAAAGTGATGCACAGAGACTGTGGTAGTCCGCAATCCACCCAGAAAACTAAACTACATGTGTATCTTAGAAGAAATAGAGAGAACTAAAACTGTTTTGAGACCTGAGAGCCAGAGATAGAGTAGCCACACTGCAGCTCTCTCTCTCCATTTTCCTTTCTTTTTAAAATATACATGAAATTTTGTCAGAAAATAATATGAGGACCTTGTTTATGTTAGGAAATAATATTTCTCAATTCTTAGATTCTGTCAATAGAAAAATAGAAACACTGGTATTTGATTCAGATGGTATTAAATAACAAATTCCTTGTTTGTTTTACTTTGTCAGGTAAGTAAAGAAGAAAGATTTTCAAGTACATCAGAAATGGACAGCCAGCAGATATACAATTATGTAATTAGATTTAAAGTATACTTCATTCATCCATTCAACAGATATCTGTTGAATACTTACTATATGCCAAGCAATTATATGTTTCCTTAAAACCCAGGCTCTTCACAGGACTTTGGTATTTATATGTACTGAGTGGAGTTGATGGCTTACCCAGACATCTTTTTGAGAACATAATGTGTGAAATATTTAACCCATGATGAGCAATTACTTGAGGTATTAGCCACTTCTATAAATTGACACAACATGTTGGTCGTATTTTGGAGAATTCTTTTTCATAACATTTTTTTCAGGTTAAATTTTGCTAATAGATTTTTATAGTCAATAGTACATGCATCTTATTGATCACTGCAGGAGATGAAATTTAAAAAATAGAGTTTTCAGGAAATTATTAGACTTATTGGATGAATTATTATTCTTGTATCTTAAAACATTTCTTGATGTTTTGTCTTTCTTTTTGTAGTTTTCTATACATGCCACTCTAATGCTGGAGATAATCCCTTTAGAATAAAAAATAAAGGAAATCAGACTGATCTCAGAGTCTTATGAGTGATTATGTAAAAAAGAAAGAAAAAAATCTATCATTCAAAGACAGCTGAAACAGGAACCAGATAGCCTGAGTTCTAATCCCAACTCTGGGATCTGACTAGTTAGACTGTTTTCATTAAGTTTTCTATCCTTTCTGTATGTCTTCATCTATCGGTTGCTAACGTTTATTGAATCCTTACTGTGTTCCAGGTACTGTCTTAAGTTAGATTTTTTCACATGCTATCTCCTTTTATTAGTCCAACAATCTAAATTGACATTATGATTATTCCCACTTTACAGATGAGGAAACTGAGGCACAAAGAAACTAAGCAAGTTGCCCATGCATACATAGTGAGTAAGCAGCAAAGCTAGTACTCAGACGTAGGCAGTTTGCTCATCACTGTACCATGCTGCTTCCCTACAGTATCTTTTATTAAATCACTCTACTGAAAAAACAATAAGCTAAAATATTCCAAGATTTTAACTTTTCCTTTTTCAGTTTTAGGTTATTTAAAAATTGTAAACATAATACTTAGCCAACTACATAGAAGTATATAAAGTTAAAAGTAAGGTAGAGTCATTCTCTGCATAACACTTCAGGCAATGATAGACTGCATGTACAACAGTGGTCCCATACATTATAATATCATATTTCTACTGTACCTTTTCTATGTTTAGATATGTTTAGACATACAAATTCTTACTGTTGTGTGTTACAATTGCTTACAATATTCAGTACAATAACCTGCTATGCAGGTTTGTAGCCTAGGAGCAATAGGCTATATCATAGAGCCTAGGTGTGTAGTAGGCTACACCATCTATTAATAGGTTTGTGTAAATACATACTGTGATGTTCACACAATAATGAAATCACCTAATGATGCAATTCTCAGGACATATCCCTGTTGTTAAGTGACCCATGATTGTACTTTACTCTTTAATACTATTCCCCTAGAAGTAATGACTGTTAGCAGATGGCTCTGTATCCCTCCAAAGATTTTTTCCATATTATATAACATGTGTTTTTTAAAGCAAAAGTGGAATATAGGGTAAGTATTGTTGCATATCTTGCTTTTTAAATATAACAATTTATGATTTACTTCTACGTTAGTAAGTATAAATTTGTCACATTTTAAAAAGCACTCCCTAATGTTCCATTATATATGCAGTTGACTCTTGAAGAACATGGATTTGAACTGTGTGGGTCCACCTATACACAGATTTTTTTTTCAATAAATATATTGGAAAACTTTTTGGAGATTTGTGACAATTTGACAAAACTCACATAGCCTAGAAATTTCGAAAAATGTATGTCATGAATACATAAAATATATGTAGATATTAGTCTCTTTTATCATTTACCATGAAGCATACAGGAATCTATTATAAAAAGTTAACATTTATCAAAATTTACCCACATACTTACAGACTCTACATGGCACCATTTGCATTTGAAGGAAAAATAAACAAATGTAAAGATGCATAATTAAACAATAACTGTTTAAAATTAACTGTAGTACAATACTGTACTACTGTAATAATTTCATAGCCACCTCCTGTTGCTATTATGGTAAGCTCAAGTGTTGCAAGTATCCACTTAAAGTGTCATGTGATCCTAATCATCTCTGTGTGACCAGTTCATCTCTCCAATAAATTGCCTATCACAATAAAAAGTGATCCCTTCCTGCTCGAGTGTATTTTTCTTCATGTTTAGTGTAATACCATAAACATTGAATAACATTATGGGATCCATACAAAGTGCCACTAGTGATGTTGAAAGTGCTCCCAGAAAGCAGAGAAAAGTCATGACATTACAAGAAAAAGTTTAGTTGCTTGATATGTACCATAGATTGAGGTCTGCATCTGTGGTTGCCTATCATTTCAAGATAAATGAATCCAGCATAAAGGCCATTATTAGAAAAAGAAAAGGAAATTTCTGAAGATGTCACTGTAGCTAAGTCAGCAGGCACAAAAACTTCACAAGTTTTGTGAAATAGCTTTTTATCTTGTGTTAAAAATGAAGCTTTTATGTGGGTGCAGGATTGCTATAAGAAAGGCGTACCTACATACCCTAATATGATTCAAGAAAAAGCAAAGACATTATATGACAACTTAAAGCAAAAGGAAGGTAAAGGATCTAAAGCTGGAGGATTAAATGCCAGCAAAGGATGGTTTGATAATTTTAGAAAGAGAATTGGCTTAAAAAATACCAAGATAACAAGAGAAGCAGCTTCTGCCCACAAAGAAGTAGCAGACAAGTTCCTAGATGCCATGAAGAAAATCATCGAATGGAAAGATTAGCTGCCAGAACAGGTTTTTAATGCAGATGAAAGTGTCTTATTCTGATTTAAAAAATGGCACAAAGGACATGTATTAGTAAGGAAGAGAAATGAGCACCAAGATTTAAGGCAGGAAGGATAGGCTCACTCTAATATTTTGTGCAAATGCAGTCAGATTTATGATCAGGACTAACTTTATCTGTAAAGCTGCTAACCCCCTCCACCCTAGCCTTGAAGGGAAAAGTTAAAAACCAGCTGCCAGTCTTTTGATTGTACAAAAAGAAGGCCTAGACAATGAGAACCCCTTTTCTGGATTGTTTTCTTTAATGCTTTGTCTCTGAAGTCAGGAAGTACCTTGTGAGTAAGGCACTGCCTTTTACAGTTCTTTTGATATTGCACGATGTCCCTGGCTATTGTCATTTTCTTCTTAAGGATTTTTAAGGCTCACTAAACATGGTACTCAATGGAAAGGATTGTCAATCCTGTGGAAGAGAACCACAAAAGACAGAACATCATAAAAGTCTGTAAGGATTACACAATTCAAGATTCCATTATTGTTATAGAAAAACCTGTGAAAGCCATCAAGACCAAAACAATAAACTCCTGTTGGAGAAAACTGTGTCCAGGTATTCTATATGACTTCACAGGATTTACAATAGAGCCAGACAAGGAAATCATGAAAGTGGTTGTAGATGTGGCAAAAGAGGTAGGAGGTGAAGGGTTTTGTGATATAGGTTGTAGAGAAATGCAAAAGCTAATAGACATCACACCAGAGGAATTAACAGAAGACAACTTGATGGAGATGTGTGCTTCTGAACCAGTGCCAGACGATGAGGAAGAAAGTCATAGAAGAAGCAGTGCCAGAAAATAAATTGACATCAGACAATCTGGCAGAAGTGTTCTAATTATTCAGGACTGCTTCTGGCAACATGGACTCTTCTGAGAGATGGGCACTGAAACAAAAGCAAGCAGTGGAAGAAGGACTGGTATTGTACAGCAGTGGTTCCTAAGCTTTTTGTCATCTGGGACCAGTTTCATGGAAGACATTTTTTCCATGGTCAGTGGGGGTGGGGGATGGGGGTTTCAGGATGATTCAAGTGGATTAAATTTATTGTACAGTCAAACCTCTCTGTTAATTATAATCTGTATTTGCAGCTGCTGCCCAGCGCTAGCATCACTGCCTCAGCTCCACCTCAGATCGTCAGGCATTAGGTTCTCATAAGGAGCTCTCAACCTAGATCCCTCCCATGTGCAGTTTACAGTAGGGTTCCTGCTTCTATGAGAATCTAACGCTGCTGCTGATCTGACAGGAGGTGGAACTTATTAGGTGATGTAAGTCACGGGGAGTGGCTGTAAATACAGATGAAGTTTTGCTCGCTGGCTCACAGCTCACCTCCTGCTGTGGAGCCTGGTTCCTAACAGGCCACAACCGATACAGTCCATAGCCAGGGGCTTGGGGACCTCACCTGTACAGAAACATTTTTAGATAAATGAAAAAGCAAAAACATCAGACAGAAAATGCAATATATTTCCAAATGTTACACATAAAGTGCCTGACTCTCCTGCCTTTCTTTTTACCTCTTTCATCCCCTCTGTCTCTGCCCTCCCGAGACAGCAAGACCAACCCCTCCTTTTCCTTCTCCGCAGCCTACTCAATAGGAAGACAATGAGGATGAAGACATTTATGATGATCCGCTTCCACTTAATGAATAGTGTGTGTGTGTGTGTGTGTGTGTGTGTATCTTCCTTATGATTTTCTTCACATTCTCTTTTTTATAGCTTACTTTATTGTAAGAATACCGTATATTATACAATAACAAACAAAATATGTGCTACTTGACTATTATCAGTAAGGCTTCTGGTCAACAGTAGGCTATTAGCAGTTAAGTTTTTGAGGAGTCAAAAGTTATATGTGGATTTTCGAGTGCACTGGGGTCAGCCATTTTAACCCCTGTGTTGTTCAAGGGTCAACTGTACAGTAATTTATTTAGCCGTGCTTTTATTGAAACTCATTTATTTTGTTCACAAAAAATTTTCATTATTTCAACAATGTAACAATGATGTGCTCTATACGTATATCTTGCTGTACATGTGCACGCATTTTTATAGAATAGATTTGTAGAAGTAACATACTTTCAAAAACCATAAAGGCTAATGTTAAAGAGTCATTCATGGTTAACTTACTTTTTCATATGATTGGCCTACTGTACTCTAAAAATAATGCTACGAAGAATGAATAAGTTAGTATTAATAGTTTATTATGTAATGCCCCCCCTAAACAAAAAAACAGAGAAGAGGTAGCAGAATTCACAAGAACGTTAAACTTGGCCATGCTTGAGGGAAGGACCCCTCATACAATGCATCTCCTTGCTCACAGAAGGGTAAGGAAAGCCCTTTTGTGAGTACAACCAGATGAGTTTAGTTATGAAGCTCCCTACAATTTGGAGCATTTTAAATCAATTTTGGAAGATACCAATGCTGATTATAGATTATCTTTCCCTGTAGATATTTGAAGGTAAGATAAAATTTCATTATTTGTTCAACTGAGAAGCAAAAGTTGGGCTAGCTGCCTCCAGTAGGTCCTCTCTCTTGTATTGTAGTAAATGATCTTAAGGACAGTGACATTCTCTATAATTCTGCATCAGTAAGATTCAGCATCTTTATACAAGCTGAGATGTTGACAAACTGTGGCACAGTTAGTTCATCTTGCTTTTGAAATAGTTTTCAACACTTTTCACTACATTAAATTGTAAAGATTCTCTCTCTCTCTCTCTTTGTTTTTGAATGAGGTTGTTACACAAATTCAAAATAGCTTAAAGTGCCTACTAAGGAGAAATTCATGTCAGAAAGAAAACTGTCGTGGAGATTCCTATGTTTCTGCCATAAAAAATATTTAAATGCCTGCGTGTTTTAAAATGGAAATTATTGAATATAATTTTCTTGTTTGGTAGCTGCTTAACATATTATGATTAATTTCAAAAAATAAGTGTGACATAGATTTGAGATCTTTTTATTAGTTCCGTGGTCTTGAGCAAACCATTTAACTTCTCTGGCCTCAGTTTCCTCATTTGTAAGATAGGAATAATGAAGGTTTTTCCCCACTTTTCCAGATTGTTTTGAGAACGAAAACATGTATCTAAAAGAGTGTGAAACATTTTAAGTGCTTATAAAAGTAGCTAAAAATTTATGGCAGATACTGTCAGTCATCTATCCAACAATAATTCTTCTCTCACTCCATTTATGTATTAAATTTAATTTTACCCACTGGGGCTATGGGCTTCAGGGGTGCCTGTGTCTCTTCAGCCCAGGTAATGAATCTTGATAGTCCTAAGGCAATTTGTTCATTCTACTTGCCTATGATGGATTTAAAATAGGCAAGTTAATCACTTCTGGTCAGGAGACTTCAGGGAAAGTCTGTTGAGGACTTTTTGGAAAAGAGAAAAGGCATAAGTCAGGAACATTCCTGTTTTCTCCCTGTGGAGGTTGTGTTGTGAGGATGTGCTGCCCCAGAGGTCGTGAAGTTCTCTGGCAACCAAGAGGGTACAAGCCCTAGGACAAAAACCAATGTACAGAAGATGCCAGAGCTCCGATATGAGTTGCCGAATTAAACAGCTCTGCGGCTTCCCTACATCTGAACTTCTTGTTAAGTGACTTTCAAATGTTCTTATTTTTTGAGAAGATTTTACTTGTGTTTTTGATTAATAGTAACTGGGACCATTCTAGTTAATGAGTAATTACCAGGTTAAAGTAGTTCCGCAGATTCAAAGGCCATATTTACTTGTCTCTCAAAGCTATTTTGCTGAGCCAAAGTGAATGTTTGAATTATTATCCAGTAAATTCAGATAGTGTAGAGTGTATCTAAATAATTCAGGCTTCAAAATCTTCTTTGAGCAACAGCAGTATATGTGGGGGGAAAAAGGCAAGGCCCTATAAACTTCCTGGATTTTTTTTCCCCTTTGTGCAGATAAGTTGAGAATGTTATAAAGACAAATGCAAAAGTGAGAACAAGGTATAATTTTTTTCAAAGTTGTTACTATAAGGAACACACCTCACAGAGTGAGGGAAGAAAAACCTCCTAGCCATGAAATACACATGAATTGTTTTAAATAGTGATGAGCTGATGGAGAACAGTTAGCCTTTCTTCTAAAAGTTTAGAATTTCTAAATGTAAACAGTTTAACTTTATTGCATTCTAGTCTTTTGACAAGAGGGTTCTATATTTATGAGGTATAATTTGAAATATGTAATTTGAACTTTTAAGTTTATATTTTGGTTTCAAAGAGGTGTCTTTGTTTTGGCTGTCATTGTCATACCATTGGTATGTGAAATTATAATCTTTTTCATGAAAGAAATTAACTAGACACTCATAAATTAATAGGACTCTTATGAAAGTGGATTTGACCCAGTTAACCAAAGATGTTATGGAATTTTACACAGACTTTTAATATTAAATATTAGTTTAATCAAGGGTAACATTTTCTAAAAGGCATGATATTTTATAGTATAATAGTTTATTCATAATTAATGTGACTATCAAATAATACATCAAATACCATATTAAATAATATGATTTGCCACTTTCCCAATATTGTACATTAATATTCAGAGATAATTTATGCTGACAATAATGATTCTGAAATCTGTAATATCAGAAAAGTCAGAGAGGCGATTATTGAGTATAGTGCTTATGAGTGTGGCCTTTGAAGTTATGCAATTCTGGATTCAAATCCCTGCTCTGTCACTTACTATGACACCTTAGACAAACCATACACTACCCCATCCCCAGCCTTAGTGTCTCCATCTGTAAAATTGGAGACAGGAGGGATGTATAATAACATTAATAATAATAACATATGAGGTTTGAAGATCCAATGAAATGGAATGATTTATGTAAGGTACTTAGCAGGGCGGATGGCCTACTAGAAGTGCCTAGCAAATTCAAGTTATTGCAGATAAAAACTCATTTTTTTTTCCCTTTGGAGACAGGGTCTCTCTCTGTTGTCCAGGCTGGAGTGCAGTGGCATGGTCATAGCTCACTGCAGGCTTGAACTCCTGGGCCCAAGTGATTCTCCTGCCTCAGTCTCCTGAGTAGCTAAGACTATAGGTCCTTGCCACCACGCCAGGCTAACCTTAAAAAGATTTTATAGAGCCAGGGTTTCACTATGTTGCCCAGGCTAGAGTGCTGTGGTGTTAGCCTAGCTCACAGCAACCTCAAACTTCTGGGCTCAAGCGATCCTCCTGCCTCAGCCTCCCAAGTAGCTGGGACTAGAGGTGCGCACCACCACACCCAGCTAAATTTTTTTTTTTTCTATTTTTAGTTGGCCCGCTAGTTTTTTCTATTTTCATTAGAGATAGGGTCTCACTCTTGCTCAGGCTGTTCTCAAACTCCTGAGCTCAAGCGATCCTCCCACCTTGGCCTCCCAGAGTGCTAGGATTACAGGCATGAGCCACCATGCCTGGCCTCTAGGAAAACCTTGATGTAATATATATGATTATGTGGTATTAAGTTATCTTCATTGTTTCTACCAGAGAGTTATGCTTGCTCTTAACAGATGTCTTGACATTCATACATATTAGATGTGTCCCATCTAATTATTACTTGTCCATATTTTCTAGTTGTGCTTCAGAGATCTACTATGCTTTTACTTACTATCTACTCTTTTTTCCCCATGAAGAATAGAATTTAATTCTGCATTGAATCAAATCCATATTGTGATTAAAAAGCTGTATAAGAGGATTGTCCCACAATTTAGAGTCCTGGTCTTCTCTTTTCTTTCAGACAATCCTTCTCCACTTCCAATCTCTGGACTAATTTTCTAACTTATGTCTTTCTCAGTCCTTTAGTACTTTGATTTGTTAAATGCCAGGAATCAGGTACTTTTATTTCTTTTTTGTTCTGAGTGCCTATCTCTCTCCAAAAGCCCTATATTTTAGTCATCGTGATTGCTTAGTTTAGTTTTGTACCTAGGAGGAGAGAACGTCAGGGGATATATGAATGTTCTGCATAGTAAAGGCAAAACAAGGTAATGGCAATATTTTTATATTCCTAGAGTTCTTTAATCTCCATTCCTATACCATTTTTCTTTTCTATTCTGTAAACATCCAGGCTCTGCCTTATGTCTTTCCCTTATATACTATCTATCATTTTCTGAATGATAAATGACTTCAAAATCTCAGTAAATACCAACAAATCTTTATTTTTCTCACTCATGGATCTGTTGGTGAACTCTGCTTAAATTCAGCCTGCACAATGAGTCCAGGTCTGCTCCATGTGTCTCCCATTCTTCTTGGATGGGGCATGTTACTCTCATGGCAGATAGCAGAGATGCAAAAACTCAAGCCAAATCCTGCAAGCAAGCCTAAAATCTCTGCATCACACATGCTACAATCCATTGGCCAAAGCAATTCACATGGCCAAGACCAACATCAGTCAGGTGGGGAAATATATTTGACTTACCCAGTAGGAGATACTGCGATTCACATGGCAAAGGGAGTGGATGTACAATTCTGTAATAAGGTGTGAGGGAAGAATTAGAGGCAATAAGCTAGTCTACCATATCGCCCATCTTCTCTCCGTGCACTGTAGCACCTCTCTGATCTCATGCGGTCAGAATCCAAGGCAAGCTAGGGGAGAACAGAAGAAAGTTCCTGTTTTCCTATATGGTACAAGTCCATTTACACTGAATCTTAGAGAAGAGAGGAAGTGGATGACCATGTGTCATGATGTCTGACAAAAGCATTCAGGCCATATTTTATAGGCACTCTTTTTACCCTTATAGACAAAATGCTTTGTGTGCATCTTAAATATATAAACAAAATTTTTATTAAATACTTACTATATGGCAAGCACAGTGTAAGTTCTTTGTGAGCATTGTCTTGTAAAATTCCTATAAAATTCCTGTGGGGTTTGTAGATAAAGAAACCGAAACTTAGAAAGGTTAAATTAGTTTCCACAAGTGTATGAAAAAACTAATTATTCTATAGCCCTAGCAACAAGTAGTCAACAGAACTGGTTTTAAACCCAGTTACTTGATCAACAACTGCTGCAGTGAACATGCTTTTATAAACCAACTACTCAGGGCTAGCCTTTTGCTTCTGAAACTTAGCCAATCAGGACTCACTCCAATAAACACATCTCTGAGTTTTAACCAATCAACAATAGTCTCTATCCCCAGTAACCAGGTTTCTACAGATAATATTAACTGCTCTGTACCTCTAAAGTGTCCTTGAACTGCATGCTTTCCCCGAATCCTACCGAAGACCAGCAGAGCCTGTGTCTGAACAAAAGCATCTGTTCTTTCTTGCTGTAGTAAACAGCACATTCAGTTTTGTGTTTTTATTTCAAATATTGGTTTCATTGTCCTTACCAAAGTTCACACAGCTGGCAAATGGTAGAGTTAAATAAAAAACCTAGTTCCATCTGATTTTGGGCCTAAACTCCTACCCAGCATGATCTACTAATGTCTTTCTTCATTTTTTAACAATGAGTGTCCGTTGCCTAGAAAGTTTAGCCTCTGGTGGTACTTCAAGTCTTGGATGGTAATTTAACTTTGCATTTCGTATTTATCCAAGTAACTTGTAAGTGCAGTTGACTCTAACACAATTTCACCTTATCAGTGGTGACTAATTTATCAATTATTTGTTTATTACTTTTAAATATATTCAATGGAGTGTTTAATATTTTAAAATACTAAACACTCTGCTGGATAGTGATAGTGATGAAATTAGGACATTTTAGCCTTCAAGGGCTGGTAGCCTAATTGACACAAAACAGAAGAGACAGAAAACAGTGTTTCAATGTGAAATGTGTGACCACGTATACAAGGTGCAGTAGGACCTGTGAAAGACGAGTTCCTAGGCCTGACTTTGGCATGTGGGCACTCACGAAACTGCCAAATGGCAGATATTTGTGTATTAGGTCTTTGGAGCAAGCAATTTTTTTCAGAGTCAAGAAAAATGTCCTCAAATTTGCTAAGACTCTTCAAAAGTCAAACACTGAATCAGTAATTGTACTAACCCAAACTTGAGTTGTTTAGGAGGAGGCCACATCATAAATATATAGTTTATAAAGTGGTAAAAATTACATTTGAGAGATGCAATTTTCTGTATCTATTACCCTAAAATTTTAGTTTTTATTTTTCCTATCAAGCACAGTGACAGTTGTCTAATGTGGAGTAATTGCACATTTCAGATAGCTGATGCAAAAGATTGTGAAAATATGAAAAAAATCTTAATGATATTTAGTAAAAACAGGAGCTGACTTAATAAGGAGGCAGATATTCCCAATGATCATCAATTCTACTTACACTGATTCCTTTTTATTTTTGACATAAAGCTACTTTTCTAGATTACTTCCCACTTCTTTTCTTTGGTACTCTACCAGTTTTTGAAACATGATGTAATCACTAAAATGATAGTTTTGTACACAAGGAAAAAGATGTCTAGTTTATACAGAAGATGTCAGTGCTTTAGGCACAGAAGCAATGTTTTTATTTAGTCTTGATTGATGACTGGGCACAGCCTTAGATTTCAGCAAGATGTTTCTTGCTTTTCCCAAACAACTTTGACCTCGGCTGATAAGTTTCCCGGCTGAGCCAAGAACTCAGAGCCACTACATAATGGTCATTTCTGCTGCAGAAAGAACTAGATCCTCTTGTGTCTGTTAGAGATGCACTGGTTTAATGTGAGGCGATGTATAATATCTGCTCAGTTATAATGATTGTGGCTTCGGTTAACCAAAAAGACAGTGAGAGCATCTCAAAAGGTTTAACATTGATAGGGGACGGTTGTGTTTGGAATTACTGCAGACCAAGTTTACCTTTGGTCCTTTCTTTCTTAGGGAACCTCTGTGACTCGGGACTACCCAGTCCCCCCACTCCCTCACACAAGTTTTGACTCCCTAATTAGACATTTATTCTTGTGTTCTGAATCTATATTTCCTTCTCTAATCCAGAATGCGCCTATTAACAAGTCTAGCATTCATTCCAGAAGCTAACTCATCGCTGGTGTCAGATAAAACGATTCCTACACTATCAGAAAGAATGATGATAGCTATAATTTATTGACCGCTTCCTAAGTTGCTTTAAAGGCCTTGTAGCATTTAATCCTCACAAAATCCCTGAAAAGGAAGTATTATAATCTCCCCCCTTTTACAGATTACAAATCTAAGATTTAGAAAAATAAATCGATTGCTCCAAGTTCTCGTCATCATGAAGTTGGCAAAGTCAGGCTTCCCATCCGGGTCTGCTAGATGCCGAAGCCCTGTTCTTTACGTAGCGTCACCTCACAAGTATTGGTGACTGATAAGGAGTTTCAAGGGACACTTGTAGTTTGACTGGAACAATAACAGAAACCTCTAGAGAAAGATATTCTTGTTCAAGCGGAAGATTTCCTGAAGTTTCTCAAATAAGACCACACAGAAAAGTTTCCTGCTCATTAGAAGGTCAGGCTCGTTGTGCTCAGCACAGTAGATGTTAGGATAGGAGCAGGAGGAAGAGCCCACGGATATGTGCAGCCCCTTCCCTTCCCTTACCTCCCCTTTCCTTCCAGCTGTTTACTTCCCTCTTTGTATCAGTCATCAAGGCAATTGTAGATCACAGTGCACAGAATGATAGAACATTACTGTTGGGAGTGATCTTACAGGTGATTCACTCTAAACCCTTCATAGAGGAGAGGAAGAAACTGACCTGGAAATAAAGTGACTTAAAGTCACCCAGCCAGGAAGTAGGTGGTGGAGTCAGAACTCAAGTCTTCCTCTCTCTCCCTTTCTCTCTCTTTCGCTTTCTTCCTCTCTTCCTCCCTTCTGTCCTTCCTTTCTACCTTCCTTCCTCTCTCCTGCGCTCCCTTCCTCCCTCCCCTCCTTCCTTCTTCTTCTCTCTCCCCACCCCCTGTTTTTTCAGTGTCTACTATTTGCCAGTTACTGAGTACTGGGAATACAGCAGAGTAAACACACTAGAAAGAACCCTGCCATGATGGAGTGTATACTTTAGTGGGGAGAGACATATAACAAACAAATAAACCAGTAAAATTTATACTACACCAGATGGTGATAAAAGCTATGTAGGGGGCAAAGGGCATGCCTCAAATCATGGTTTGGGTGTGGCAAAGTCATAACATGTAACCAAAATGTTTGTACACCCACAATATCCTAAAATATAAAAAAAAGCTATGGAGAAAAATACAGCAGGGAAAGACGATAAAGAGAGCAAGAGGAGGGAGTGAGGGTACTTGAGTAAGCTCTTGGGAAGACAGCCAGCCATGCAGAGAATTCCAGACGGAGCAGCAGCAGTGGGGGAGCGCGCTCGGACTTGGGCTGTTTGAGGAACAGCGAGAAGGCCGGTGTGGCTGAGAATAGTGCACGAGGGGCAAAGCCACAGGACGCTGCCTCATCTACCAGTCAGCGCCTTTAGATCAGCCTTGTTGCCTCTTTTCAAGAGGCTCGTTTTTGATGGATCTGACTAATATCTTCTTTATGGCCATGACTAATGTCAGAGACTTTCCAACTAGAGATAAGCCATGGGGTAGAAAATGCGCCTGACCAGGAGTCAGACTACCCAGATGCAAGTCCTGCCATAATTAGCTGGGTCATTTGACTTGTTTAAGCTTCCTTTTCCTTCTCTGCAAAACGAGGATGATGTGAGCTATTTTGCAGGGTTTTTGTGAGGGTTGAAGAAGATAACAAAGATAGCATATCTAAAAGCAATTTGTAAGTGGATAGTCTGAGTAATTGAAGTCAGTCAGTGCACAAGTATTTTTTTGATCATGTTTAGTGGGAATGTGGGGCTCATCCCTTCTGATGTCCAGGGAGCTGCTGCTGCTTCATCTCTGTCTGGAAGGTGTGCAGGGGGACTCTACTACCGTGGAGGAAAATAAGAAAAAGGAAAGATGCTCCTCTTTATCTCTATCTTTATACGACGACCTTAGACTTCATTCCTCCCCTGCCAGCACCAGAATGTGGGAGACGGTTATGATCAAGTGTGGTCCTCAGTTGATCCTCTGATAAGACACAGTCTATATTCTTCACTGTCAGGGCAAGACCAATGTGATAGATGGTGTGACTGCTGGTGTTCTGAAGAAACAGTATTACCGGATGTGAAATTTACAGTGTAGATGTTTTCTGAAGTTTTAAACGTATGGGTATTGACATGCTAGTGCCTCCCAGCCATCTATCATAGCAACTTTCTAACCCTTCCATGGAATTATTTCCATAGAATTTTAAAATAAAAATCAATTATTGGAGAAACTATCATGAACCTGAAACTTTATGTACAGACAAAAATGGTGCCTCTTTTAATCTAGTTGCCAAATACACTATTTATAGAGCATCTATTACGTGAAGGGTGTTGTGTTCTTAAGAAAACTATATGTAGTTAGAGTCAGAAAAACTGGTTTACTGTGTGATCTTAGGGAGTTTCATCTTTAAAATGGGAATAATAAAACTGCTTCAGAGAGTTGTTATAAACATTAGAGATATATTTTAAAAGGGTCTGGCACATAGTGCTATATAATTATGATCAATATATATGTCTTAAGTATTTTTATCATCTTTTAAGAGAAGACAAATGGTTCCCTATTTATATAAAGTTCCCCTTAAAAATATATGTGTGTACATTTTGGTAAATAATATAACCTTTCTGATTTCTTGCCTATTGTTTGGTGAACATATACACAGCTGTTAAGACATTGCCCATCTCTCTGGAAAAAACTAGGCATTGTGCTTTCATAGCACTTGTTATGTATTCAATTAAGCATTCATCATGTTGTCATTTAATTATGTATTTATCTGCACTATTAGGCCATGCCAACGTTAGAGACTTTGCATTATTTTTTTAATATTATAGCCAATCTCCAAAATAAAAAACATCTGGCACATAGCAGACATTCAAATATTTTTTCTTTCAAATCTTAATGTGGTGTCCAATTACTTCCTATGACTTGCCTCAAAATGCTTGTTCCTTGTGATTCATCACTTTCTACCCCAGGACCCTTGCACTAGAGATGCCACATGCTCTTCTGTAATATGCCCTGCACTTTTACCCTTTGTTCCGATCCCCATAAAGCAGACTTTGTGACTACTGTCCCTGTTGCCTAGTCCACATTCATTGTAACCCCCACCCCTACACAAGCACACATACACTTGGCTAACTCCTACCTGTTTGCAATAAAGAACTTGTACTGCATCTTCTCCAGCCTGCCTCTTGCTTAGGACTTTCTGTTAAGGGGACCTCTTACCTATTGTCATTTGTACCCTCTGCATATAACAATATTGAATATTTCAGGCATTGTCCTAACCACTTCCCTATACTAGCTCATTTAATTCTAACAATGACCTTGTGAATTAGCAACTTTTAGTAGCATCAGTTTGCAGATGAGACCTAGAGACTCAGAGAGGCTGAATAACTTCCCCAAGCAGCAAGTGGTAAGCCAGAATTCAAACCCAGACTGTCTGGAGTGGCCAGACCCCCCACGGAGAGCTGACACATTCTTTTATATTGACAGATAAAACACATGTTAATTCAATGTTTCTAATACATCAATTTTCTTTACAAGTTGTTTTGTCTCATTTGTGTACTTCCTATAATATTATGTACTTAATGTTTTTATTGAAATCAATTTGGGTTTTAAAAAATGTGCACACATATATTTTTAAAGAAAGATTTATATAAATAAGAAACCATTGGCCTTCTCTTAAAAAGATGATGAAAGTACTTAAGTCATATAAACCACCAATCATCTCATACATCATGAGTAATACACATACTAAGATTTGGAAGACTTTGCATTATCTCGTTAGATTGTTATATCAGCATTTTCATTATTTTATAGGTCAGGCAAGCAAAGCTAGGAGAAATTAAGTTGGTGTTTAAGGTCACATTGTTGCTCACAGACAGAGCTGGCCCCAGTACCCAGGCTCTTTGTTCTACTCTGGTATTTATTGTGGGCCATGACGAGGCAACTGCTAAGAAGGGCACTGCTAAGAAGTGTCCTCCCAGTGTGACCAGGAAGCAATGCAGGTGGTGGCATTGGGGCCTGGCTAGACAGAGAGGCCCTGGGCTACTTGATATCCTAGATGACTGCCAGTGTGGAAGACCTCTGGGAAGGCAGGTTGATACTGGAGTCTCCATCCTCCCATCCACCCATCCCTGGCCACTTAGATTCAATCCTGACCTGAAACAAAAAGGACTAGAAATAATTTTTAGTTTGGAAGGCTCTTGCAAGCCCCCAGTATAGCTTGGATCTATTTATCCAGAAACTTGTATCTCCTAACAGAAAGTGTTTCTGAGAAAGGAATCTTTGGGATTCAACCAGGGGGCCAAGCCTCTGGATGAGCCTCTGTCAACTGCTGGTCCTCCAGATTTTTTTCCCCATAGATGGGATTTGAGAATCCCATCTAGTGACATCACACCTATCAACTTGGTAGGGCACAAGAGTTGGGGGATAGCTTTAGTCTGGGATAGGGTGAATGAGATTTCAGGAAGTTTCTGAGGGAGTCCAAGTCCTAGGAACAATGCTAAAAATCACATATCAGGGGAGAATTAAGTGACATATTCCTTAGAATTAAGCATCTAATATTTAATTACATATGCAGTAAGTACTAAATGAATGCTTATTAGAAAATATAGCAATATTTGAAGTCCTTTCCATAATAGCAGATTGTATACTGCATTGAACCTACCCTTTTGGAGGTAACAATGGCTCAATATTGGTAATTTTGTATAATTGAACCTAATACTTGGGTGGAAAGTATGAGTTGGGCATCATGGACTTCTGTCAAAGCTCAGTGACAAAGACATTATATTGGATCAAGCCATATAACTTTTCTAGGTCTCAGTTTCTTCATCTCTTTGATTTTGAGATTAGATTGGAACAAACTGTTGGTTACAACTTATAAATTTGTTTGATTAATTAAAATTGGGAAAATAATGATCACTTATAAACTTAGCAAAAATATTTCAAAACATGGTACCCAGAGGAAACAATTTTTCTTGGTTAATTTTTTATTTTGAGGTAATTTAGACTCATATGCAGTTGTAATAAATTACACTGTAGAGCTGCGGTCCCCAACCCCTGGGCCACAGCCCAGTACCAGTCCATGGCCTGTTAGGAACTGGCCCTGCATCACTGCCTGAGCTCCGTGCACCACCCGGCACCCCCCATGGAAAAATTGTCTTCCATAAAACTTAGGAACCAGCCTGCACAGCAGGAGGTGAGTGGCGGGAGAGTGAGCAAAGCTTCCTCTGTATTTACAGTTGCTCCCCATAGCTCACATCATCTCTCCAGCCCTGCACCCCTCCCCCGCCCCCATCCCTGGAAAGATTGTCTTCCATGAAACTGGTCCCTGGTGCCAAAAAGGTTGAGGACCACTGAAAGAGAGATCCTATGTGCACCTTACCCAGTTTCCCACAATAGTAACATCTTACAATAAATAGTATGATACAATATCAAAATCTGGCCATTGACATTGATGTAGCCTAGCACAAAAATTGCCATCACAAGGATCCCTCTTGTCGCTCTTATATAACCACACCTAGTTCCCTCCCATCACCACCCACCCCTTAGCTCTCAGCAACCATTAATCTGTTCTGCATCTCAATAGTGTTTTTCATTTCAGGAATGTTACATAAGTGGAATCTCACAGTATACAATCTTTTGGGATTGGCTTTTTTCACTCAGCACAATCTAAAGATTCATCCAGGTTATTGCATAGATAAATTTGTTACTTTTCGTTTCTGATTAGTATTCCATAGTGTGTATGTACACAGTTTGTTCAATCATTCACCAATCGAAGCACAGCTGGGTTGTTACAAGGGTTTGGCTATTACCAATAAAACTGCATAAGCATTTGTGTACAGGTTTTTGTGTGAACATGACTTCATTTCTTTTGGATAAATGCCCAGAAGTGCAATTCCTTTTTTAAGAAACTGCCAAACTCTTTTCCAAAGTGTCTATAACATTTACATTCCCAGAAGCAATGTATGAATGATCCATTTTTTTTTTCCTGTACCCTTACCAACGTGTGTGGTTGTCATCACAATTTTTATTTTAGTCATTCTGATAGGGGTGAAATAATATCTCATTTTGATTTTAATTTGTCTGGCTTTGGGATTAGAGAAATAGTAGCTTTATAAAATGAATTGGAAACTGTTCCCTTCTGTTTTATTTTCTGAAAGATATTGTATAGATTTAGTATTAATCCTTCCTTAACTTTTGATATAATTCTCCATTGCAATCGTTTGGGCCCAGAGATTTTTGGGGGACTTGTTAAATTATGAATTCAGTTTTCCTAATAATTTGATGACTATTCTAATGATCCACAGTCATGTGCTTCATGAAGACATTTTGGTCAATGATGGACCACATATATGACAGTACTTCCACTAGATTATAATGGAGCTGAAAAATTCCATCACCTAGTGATGTCATAGCCATTGTAACATTGTAACATTTTTATGGTTGGATACCCATATACTTACCATTGTGTTATGATTACAGTATTCAGTATAGTAACATTCTATACATGGTTATAGTCCAGGATCAATAGGCTATACTACATAGCCTAGGTATGTAGTGGGTTGTACTGTTCAGGTTTGTGTAAGTACATTCTGTTAGTTTGTTTGCACAATGACAAGATCACCTCACAATGCATTTCTTAGAACAAATCCACTTGTTAAGCAATGCATGACTGTATTTCATATTGGGTGGGTTGTGGTAGTTTGTGTTTTTTGAGGATGTGGTCCATTTAGTCAAAGTTCTCAAATTTATGAGTGCAGAGCAGTTTGTAGCACTCTATGCTATCCTTTTGATTCTATAAGGCCTAGAGGCATATCCCATTTCATTCTTGATATTTATAATTTGTGTCTTCTCCCTTTTTTCCTTTGTCAGACTTCCTAGAAATTTGCCAGTTTAATTGATTTTTGCCAGAAACCATCTCTTCATTTCATTCAATGTTCTCTATTGTTTTCCTGTTTTTAATTTCATTGATTCCTGCTCTTATTTTTGTTGTTTTCTTCCTTCTGCTTGCTTTGAGTTTATTTCATCTTTGTTTTTAGGTTCTTGAGTTAAGTTTACATTATTTATTTGAGGCTCTTTCTCTTTTCTAATATATGTATTTAGTAATATAAATTACCCTCTCAACATAGTTTAGCTGTTTCCCCCAAATTTTGATATGTTGTACTTTCATTTTCAAATTTTCTTTGAGATTTCCTATTTGACACATGGATTATTTAAGCAAGTGCTGTTTAGGTCACAAATTTTTGATGAATGTCCTATTATCTTTCTGTTACTAATTTTTAGTTTGATTCCATTGTTATCAGAGAACAACTCTAATTTCAATTCTTTTAAATTTGTTATGGTCATTTTATTGGCCAAGGATATGGTATATCTTGATATATGTTCTATGAGCACTTGAAAAGAATGTATTTTAAGTTGATGCAAAAGTAATTATGGTTTTAGCATTGTTGAAATTTGACATTTGATATTGGAATACATTCTTAAATAAATGTGGTTATGTTACACATCATTTCAATGTTTTATGTTTTTTGCTAATGACTTATAATTTGCTACTTATTTGCTATATTTTAGACTACAAAAATGATGTTAGACACAAAGCAAATTCGAGTGATTTTCTTATTCCAGTTCAAAATGGGTGGTAAAGCAGTGGAGACAACTCACAACATCAACAAGGCATTTGGCCCAGGAACTGCTAATTAACATACAGTGCAGTGGTGGTTCAAGAAGTTTTGCAAAGGAGACAAGAGCCTTAAAGATGAGGAGCACAGTGACAGTCCATTAATCCCGAGGCACGGATTTTTACATTATGAGAATGAACAAACTTATTTCTTGTTGGCAAAAATGTGTTGATTGTAATGGTTCCTATTTTGATTAATAAAAATATGTTTGAGCCTAGTTATAATGATTGAAAATTCATGGTCTGAAACCAGAATTACTTTTGTACCAGCTTATATATTCTTCTTTGTTGACTGTTCTATAAATGCTGATTAGATTCTTTGGTTTATGGTGTTCTTGAATTGCTGAAGATCTTTGTTGATTTTCTTTCTGCCTAGTTGTTCTATCACCATTATGTAGTGGCTGTCTTTGTCCTTTCCTACTTTTGCTATTTTAAAGGTTATGTTATCTGAAATAAGTATAGCTACCCCTGGTTTCTTTTGGCTTCCATTTGCCTGGAGGATTGTTTTCCATCCCTTGACCTTGAGCCTGAAAGTATCTTTGAGGATTAGATGTGTTTCCTGTAGACAGCAGATACTAGGCTTGTGGATTTTTATCCACTCTGCCAGTCTATGTCTCTTCAGAGGACAATTCAAACCATTCACATCACTACTAGGTAGAAATTTCCCCCTTGGCCTCCCAATTAAATCAAAAGAGGGGATTTCTCGTTACTGCTGGATGTGGATGGGAGTTCTGGCTCCCCACATGGTCCTTACTGACACTTCAGGAGGAGGGAGGCAAACCATGCTCATTACTGGTCAGTAGAGATGAAGTTCCTGGTCCCTACTTGGACTTCTTAAATATCACTCCCCTGGGTGTAGTGGGACCTCTCATTACAGCCTAGTAAGGATAGAGGTCTAGGCTCCCCTCTCAGCCTTGGCTGGTGTGGGTAGGAATGGGCCCGCAGGTTTTCTGTGGGGCTTGGCTAGAGTAGAAAAGTCGTTTTCTGTCTTGCTTGGTTGCCCTTCTTCTGGTTCTTTGGCTAGAGAGAGTAGATTTTTTTTTTGGAGGGGGTGCTTTTTTTGGTCTCTACCCCTTGCCATTTCCTGGTTGCAGGCTTTTTCAACTTCAACTCCAGGTCTTGGATATATGAAGCAAAACAAACACTCAAGGAACTCACCAAGATACCATTCCTTGAGTCCAGATGTCCTCAGCCTGAATGCTTCCTCTGTCTACTTTTCCAAGTCCTCTTACTTTCAATTTATATATAATGTTCAGTGGTACTTCATGGGAGAAATAGGGAAACGGTTATCTACTCTATTTTTCCAGGAGTAGAAGTCTCAGGGAACGTATTTAAAAGGGATTTTTGGTTTTAAGTTCTAGCTAGCCATTTTATGATGCTGAGGATGATAGACATACTGCCCAGAGAGATTTACTGACCAACTGACTGATAATAAACCTTCTGCACATTTATCAATATATGAGTAGGTATTAGGGATAGAGTTGATACTCAATGATTGATGCTGAGATGTGGAAAGGCTGTTTTTTCTGTATTAAAATCTTATTGTTGTATTATCTAACAAAAAATATTGAAATTCTATTAACAGATGCTCTCTACTGTGAATTTACCTCCATTTACTTGTAAGTTCTCCTAGTCACTATGGGTTCAGGAGATTCAAAAATAAAGTTTTGATAAAATTACCCTATTTATTATCAGTCCCAAGTTTTTTCAAGGGTGAAAAGAAAATCTGGTGATTCTTCACTCTTTTCACAGGTAAATTATTTGGATATTTATTTATTTATTTATTTATTTTTATATTTGGATATTTAGTTCAACTTTTTGTTTAGATACACCCGCAAAGCAGGAGAATAAAAATTAGGGCTCAGTATTCTGACTGCCATACACTTCCACGTTAGTATAAACTTAATTAAAGTTTGATGAATTTCTGAGGTTATCCGTGGACTCAGGAAGTCACTTCATTAAGGAACTGTCTCAACTTCTCTGGCATAGCTGAGTTTCACAGTTCTAGCTGGAGGTCATATTCTGTACCCAGTATTTCAGAAACAGTAATTTGGCAATTGTGCAGCTAAATAACTGCTCTGTAATAATAATCAGTGTCTGTTAATGACTCAAAATGCAATTAACAGAGATAATTTTTGATAATTTGAATGAATGGAAGAAAGCTGTTTTCTTTTGCAGGAGATCACAGAAAATAAGCGTCTGATTGTCAAACTGGAAGGCACAATCATTCTGCCATCCATGATGGTTATAAAAATTGTTTATGGAGCCCTAAGTGGGTTTTTCAAAATGATCCTGGAAATAACAACAGATAAAATGTTTTAACTGAATATTGAGGCATAGATCAAAGAATCACAAAGTTTCACAAAATTCATTAGTAAAAACAAATCATTCCTGGCAACTCCAACAAATGGCAAATCATTCTTGGCAGCAAGTGGTCAATAACATGTCATTGCCAGAAACAATTATCTGTAGTTCATACCTAAGCTAGCAAACCATTCTCAGCATCTTGCCAAGTGGGGACCAGAGCCAGGCTTCATTAACTGTGACAGTTTGACCATAAACAAGAACAGCGGAAATGGAATAATAAAAATGAGTATTGTTATTTTCTGTTTTCCTAAGAAACCAAAAGCCATGACATAATATAGCTATTGTTTGGAAAATTCGCTTTTCTTCTCCGACCAAGTTCTCTGGACATATTATGGAAGTATGAAGGTGACGTAAACAATGCACAAAAAGTTTATTCTAATTGTGATCTTCCCAGACACATTAGTGGTGTCACATGACTCTCCTTGACACTTTATAGTCTAGGTTGAAAACAGGTAGGTTCATTATTTTTTTTTTCTCCATGACACATCACTTACACACTACATGCTCATGTGTTGAGCCCTTTATCTCTCTATCCATATATCATCCAGTAATTTATGTGCCCATCCATTGACCACTGACACCTACCCATCTGTCTACCCATCCATCCATCTATCCATCCATCCATCCATCCACCCACCTACCCATCTAATCACCCACTCATCCATCCATCCATCCATCTATCCACTTTTTCTAGTACTTTTCTTTCAAATTAGAAAGAAACAAAATAGTAAGGGAAGAGAAGAAAAGTAAAGGAAAGAAAATGTATGAAAAATAAAAGCATATAGAGCAGGAAAAAATGGCAGGAAAACAGCATAATGAAATGGAAGAAATACTACACCTGGATTCAGAATGTATTTTCTTTTCAGCTCTATCACTTCCTGGATGTACAACCAGTGACAGCTTTCTTGACATTCCTGAACCTTTCTATATTTTCAAGGTGTGGTACCTTGCCTTTATTTACCTCAAAGGATCAATGCAAAAGTGTCATCTGTCAATGAATATGAAAGCATTCTGTAACCGTAGACTGCAAAATAAAGTTTAGATCATTTTATAATAAACTTGAGTATATAATCTAGTTTAATATGACTCAATTATCTGGAGGTTTTCATTTTTTAAGTGTGCATGCTCCTCTCAGAATTTCACCTACTATTTGTGTGTTTTAATTTTTTTTAATTTAAATCTCTATTTTATATTATTTTATTTTTTGAAGGGAATCTTGTATTTCGTAGGCCTCATTTTGATGACAAAAAGACTATAATAATAACATTATAATAAAATAAAAATAAAAATACAATACTGAAAAGGATCGTCCAGAGGGAGTCAGGGTCTCCCAATCCTGTCATGGCTCTGTGGTGGCTCAGGTGGCTGCTTAAGGCTGAAGGGTGGGTCTGAGATGAACCTGCAGAATCATCCAAGCTGAGCCTCACCTGCCGGGCCCAGGGCTGCAGTCCCCAGGAGTGCTTCCATGGGCACTGGAGCTGGGTCTGCCCTGGCAACAAGGCACAGGCCATGGGCCTCAGGGCTCCTGGAGGTCGGCAGGTCAGCCAGCAGCATGGGCGAGTCCATCTGGATCTCACGCTGCAGGAATTCAATGTCGGCAGGGTTCATGCCATGGCCCTCGAGCCAGTCAGCAAACAGGGAGGCTGAGAGTGAGGCTGAGTCCACCTGGCCATCCTGTGGATCTCTATTTTATTTGGAATTTAATAAAATGTAAATCTCCACTTTATTTGGAATCCTTGGGTAAGTATAATATTTTATTCTTATTTGTCACATAGATCTCTAGTTAATCTAACATCACTTATTAAAAAGTGCACATCTTTTCCACCTATTTGAGATACTGCCTTAATATATACTAAATTTTAATATGAAATTTGGTCTATTTTAGATTGTTAAATTGTTCTATCTATATATTCATATGTGAACACCATGCAGTTTAATTATACATTCTTTATAATGTATTTTACTACATGGTTCTGTGCATTATTTTCTTTGATCTTAGCATAACATTTTGTGCTTCTTGACCAGTCTTTTATTCTTGTTTAAGTGAGATGGGTTTTTCCAGACTCTTAAGAGGAGTGTAGGCCTGCAGAGCTTTCTTACCTTCACAGTTGTAGAGCTCCCTGTAATTATTGTTGTGAAGTGTTCAAATACATGATACTTCCCATGACCTACTTCCTCTGTTCTTCTCCCCTACTTTTAC
The DNA here is from genome assembly GCF_041146395.1 of Eulemur rufifrons. Taxonomy (NCBI): domain Eukaryota; kingdom Metazoa; phylum Chordata; class Mammalia; order Primates; family Lemuridae; genus Eulemur; species Eulemur rufifrons. The sequence continues at coordinate 54,219,470 of NC_090990.1, forward strand.
CTGAGTCTTTTCATTCATTTGGTCCTTGTGTCTCTATCCTGCTAAGTTTACATTCTACTCACTGCAGATTCTCCTGTACGCTGGTCTTTCTCCTCAAAGGGAACTTTACATGTTTTTTTCTTTTCTTTTCTTTCTTTTTTTTTTTTTAAGAGACAGCGTCTCACTCTGTCACCCAGTCTGGAGTGCAGCGGCCTGACCTTAGCTCACTGCAGCCTCAACTCCTGGGCCCAAGCAATCCTCTCACCTTAGCCTCTCCTGAGTAGCTGGGACTATAGGCATGTGCCACCATGCCCGGCTAATTTAAAAAAGATTTTTTGTACAGACAGGGTCTTGCTATCTTGCCCAGGTTGGTCTCGAACTCCTGGGCTCAAGCAATCCTCTGCTTTGTTCTCCCAAAGTGCTGGGATTATAGGTGTAAGCCACCATACCAGGTCTAGATGTTTTATTTCAAGTTTTCGTAGGGTGGAAACTGACTTGCAACAGCTGACTTTTGCTGTACCTTTGCACTCACATATTAGAGCCCATGAAACCAGGACCCAGTTTGGGTGTTGTTTTAAGAATGGCCCACTCAGCTTTCCAAAAAACGATGCCTTGATTTTAGGTCCTTGAGCAATTCAATTACTGGGCCCTGCAACTCTCTCAGCTATCAGAAATCCTTTTGCCTACTCCCTGCTTCATCCCCCACAGTTGTCAATACTATGTGAAACCTATTCTAGTTGGTTTGGCCTCAGTTCCTCAAATTTTAGGTTTATGAAGGTAACTGTTCGGTTTTGTTTATAGAGTTTAGTAGCATGTTTTGTTATTCTAATTGCTTGCCTATTTTGCAGGGGAATTTGGAAAGTGAGTAACTGTGTTACACCCCTAAAATTTTCCTTTGAACTTTCCCCTAAATTTCCTTATTATAATTATAAAGATTTGTCCTTTTATATATAGTTATTTATTCCACCTGAATTATATTTTCAAGTAGGATATAAAGTAATGATTTGACTTAATTTTTCCCATTTACATTATTTTCCCCTGCATATATGCATCTTTCCCTCCTATGTATTATAATCCTATATCTTTCACAAGCATTCAGTGAATTTAGTTCTGTTCTGGGATTTCTATTCCAGAGTTGTATTTCAAGACTACTCTATTTTAATCACCATAGTAATTATATATCTGGATATTTGATATTATGTCTTCTCCTGCCTCTTCGCTGATCTTTGTCTTCTTGTTCAAAATTTCCTGTCTACTTTTTGCCTTTCTCTCCTTTCATGCATTTTATTATCAGCTTGATAATTTTGCTGAAAATATTGTGATTTTAGAAAGATGACTTTTTTAACATATCAATTTTCTTACCTATGCACAGAGTACATCATCATTTATTTATGGTGACTTATACATATTGCAGAAAAGTTTTATAATTTTCTCCACTAATGTGTTACAAATATTTTCTCAGATTAAATTCAATGTTTAATAGTGGTAGTGTAAGTAGCACTCTTAAACTGCTACTGTTACCAGGGAGAATTCTTTCAACCTTTCTACCATAAAATATGATGCTTGTTCTATATTTTTGTAATAAGTTTTCTTAGGTAATAAAAGATAATTCTATTCTTCTTTTTCTAAGAGATTTATCATGAGTATTTAATTTTATTGAAGGCTTTTTTCCCCAACATCTAGAATCTTGCATCATGTGTTTTATTCTACTTTAAACTATTGATGTAATGAATATGTTAACAGTTTTTCCCCTAATATTAAACTCTTCTTGTATTACTGGGTTAAATCCACTTTGCTTGTGATATATGTAGTATGATTTGTATGTTAAATAATATGAATTCAGAAATGAGACTTTTGGCAGTTGGCTCCTGTCTTTCACAAATGTTCTCAAACAAGGGTGGAATACAGTGCTTGTCTTCATGGAGGAATGGGTGGTATCAAAGGGAAGGCAAGGAAAAATGGAACATTAGAAAGTATCTCTCTTTTGGAAAGCAGAGAGGTGGAAGGTGAATCTCCACATCTTAGTATTCTCCAAGCCTACTGTAACCAGACTACTGCTGTTGTAGAAGTCACAGCTGGCCACCAAACCGTGGTGCCTAACCATGGCCTGCGACAGATGTACATTACATAGCTGGACTTTGGAACTCCCAGCTGACTAGCTCTACAGGCCAAACCAACCATTTTATTAGCTTTACAATAAAGAAATTCACCAATTTATGAGACTCACTTATTTTTTACGCTCCATCTACTACATATACAGCTTTGCTAATGGAGGTGCTCTGTGCCAGTGGGCCTGAAATTTAAACCTATCGAGTCTCATAATTTGTAGCCTTGCTGAAATGGAAACATTAATTTATTTTGGACCTAAAGCTGAAGCCAGAACAATTAAAGTACAGCCTTGAAGCAGAGAATATTGAGGCACTAGGTCTTTCTTAATTAAATGTTTTCTCCTAATCAATAGAAGTGATCCTCAGAAGAAAATAGGATTAAGATGTGGTATATTTCCTCCTGAGGCTATGGTTTCAAATTTCCTCAAAAAAAGCAACCATTAAGACAGAGGAAAGTGGGGGAAAGAGGGACACAAATAAATGACTAGAACTTTCCTTCTAAATGAGTGTGTCTCAACCTATCTGTGGTGAAGGACCAGTTCCCTCACCCCTTCTTCATTGCAGATCAGCACTTTGTAAAATACAATAAAAATGAATTACTAGGAAAATGACATTAAAAATAACAACAAAGACATAAAATAAACCCATTTTTTATTACTGAATTTAACAGATAAACTTACTCTTTCAAATTGCTCTAACAGTTTCTAAATTTTATTCTCAATTTCTGTTCTTGCATGGAGCAAAAAAAAGCTGCTCACTGATGGGCACTGGTCCTTGGGCCCCGCTCTGGGTAGCACTTGTTTGAAGACTCTGCAGATCTCTGGCCAAGTTCTCCGGTTGTAGTTTCTCACCTATTGGCATGAGCGGGAGCTAATAGGTGGGAAGGCTAGAATGTTTTGAGAAAACTCGCTATATGAAGAAATGCTAAGCCTATTTAGACAGAGCCTGTGACTGTTTGACTCCAAAAACAATCCTCTCCACCCAGCCTCAAACTCACATCAACAGAAAGTACACTGGAAACCTGTGCAGTGCCTAGGTAGTATATCCCCTTGAATACTTATCTCAGCTGTGGTCAAATAGAAACAGAAGAACTTCTCAGAGTACAAAACTGGAGGAAAGTCGGGAAGACAGATTCTTGCAGAAAACATCACCGTAGGCTTATACCAAATTGACTGCAAAGGAAGTTTTTCCTCTGCTTAGATAAGGAATCCTTATGATTACTGCACATTGCAATTTAATATGTAGTGTGGATTATTGGTTTTCCTAATTCTTCCTTTTAAAATGGGAAGTGTTATTATAGTAATCCTATTTCTTCTCTTACACTGAATATTGTGTAGATTGGGGTACACATAATTTGGGTTTTAATTTGAAGTCACTAAATCATGAAATGCCACATCAGGGCATAATAGATAAGTGTCTATCAATCATCTGAAAACTCTAGACATGTATGAAGATGCAGTAACTGGATGAGATTTGTATGTTTTTCCCGTTGGGAAAAGCTTGAGTTATTTTCATATAAAATGTGATATATATGTTAGGAATTGAATGTTGGGCAGCCCCAAAGTTTGACTGTGGCAGACGCTGGTGGTTGGCTTTCTCAATACACATTCCTGATTCTACTTGTAACACAGAGGCTCTGCAAGTATAAGTACCCACTTTTATAATCTGCCACTCTAATAAGGTCGCAATGTGACATAGTTCTGACCAATAAGCAGAAGTTTTTGGAGGAAAATTTGTGGTAAAGCTTTTGTTTTAAAAGTAGACAGACCTCTCTCTTCTCACTTCTTCCTGCCTTGAGCATGGACTAGATACCTGTAGCTGCAGCAACCATTTTTCAAACATGAGATACAAAAACATAGACTAGATGTTGGAAACTGCAGCAGCTGCGTTTCAAGTATGAGATGCAAACATGCAAATGAAAGAGTAAAAAAACTAAGATCCTGAGACATGGTGGCTTTGTTGAGGAATTAACCAATGGCAGCCATCAGTTACCTCTGGATTTTTTAATACAGAAAAAAAATCCATACTTGTTATGCTATATCTAGACATTTTATTTAATATAATATTTAACATCATCTTTTGTCCTCTTCTGTAGCTGTTGTGAAGTTGGCCATCAGTTTAACTGTTGTTCATTTGTAGATAATATGTTTTTTTCTTTAATGTTTTCCGGTTGCACTACGATGTGACTCTGGATTGCATTTTATTTATCCTGCCTGACCCAGTGTATTTTTTCAACCTGGGAATTTATGTTTACTATAACGTTGGGAAAATTTCCATCACTTCTCTTAAATATTGATTCTCCTTCCTTCTATTCTCTCTTTCTAAAACTGTACTAGATAAAAGTTGAAGCTTCTCAATTCTTTACTTTCCCATTTTCCATTTTATTTTCCTTGTGTACTGCATTCTCAGTAATTGTCCAAATTTAATTTTCAGTTCATCTATTTTCTCTTCTGCTCTGCCTGATCTGATGTTTAACTTGAGCACATTTATTATTTTTTTTTGGAAACCAACCTGACCTGGGAAAGCACACTTACATTTTAAATCGCTTTTATGTTGCTCTCTGGCTAAGGTGTTTGACCTGCTGTTTCTGCTTTTGGAGTGATCTGCTTATTCTCACTCATGGTGCATTGATTTTTCATGTTGTTTGTCATTTTTTATTGTCGGCTTATTTTTAGTGAGTTTTCTTTCTGTTGATTCTCTTTTGTCCCAGGTTGTAGAAATACACACAAGTTTTGAGCACTTCAGAGGGATTACCAGTCCAAAATAAATTTCTATAGTAAATTCTTAGTTTCAGAATCCTAACAAATTAAAGACTTTTTTTCTACCCATGGTCTAACTCTGGGGTTCTGATTTCTCACAGGATGTAGGTTTTGTTTTCACCCAAATTTCTGGGCAGAGTAGATTCTGGATTGCTTCCTGGTCTGGGAGTAGAATTTTTCTACACAGAGGTATAATCCTTCCAAGTTTCTAGTTTTATGGAGGTGGCCTCAGTATCAATTCTCACCTGGAGTTGGCCCAAGATCAAAACTTCTGTCTTTCTTTGTGCATCAAAACCTCAGTCCTGGCTACTGGCAGCTACGTGTGTTTGGCATCACCTTTGGGTGCTATGACATATCTTTGAATTTCCTGTTTTTGGCTGGGGCATTTCCATTTTTTTCGTTTGTGCTTGACTATTAGATTTTTTCTTGTCTATTTATCCAGCATTTCTGTATGTTTGTAATGGGAGGGGTTCCTCTGGTAAGTTCATTTTCCATTTTTCCACAATTGTCTAAAGGCTTTGTTAAACCAAAAAATTACATTAATCAAGATGCCAACACCCACAGAGTATTCACTAGTTATATTATTCTGTGTACATTAGCACATATTTGGAAATATACTAGAAGGGATAAAAATATGCAATTTAAAATCATAAATTCTTGGACTGTAATTCCTTCTATATCTCAGGCAAATTATGTTATGTGTCTAAGGCTGACATTACTCACAGTGAAGTAACAGTCTTTACCTCATAGGATGGTGCCTGGCACAAAGAAAGTGAAATAAGAAATATTAGCTATGCTTAACTACAGAGTATTGTTCAAATTTTTTAGGTCAGCATTTAATGATCATAACCTACCTTCCTGTATTATTTCCACATGCAACTTTTTCTCCATGCATTTTTTTTGTTGCTCCAAAAACCATATGAAAATTATTTCTGTTCTCTGAACAAATTCTCCATACCTCTCACATTGGTTTTGCATACACGAAGCATTCTTGTATTCTTAACTGCACTGGAATCTCTAGATTGAAGAAACAGGTTTTTAAACTTGCTCATATACCTTGCTAAGACATGGTATAGTGACTGTCGCATCTTAATGCCTGATTAGTGTTAGAAATATTTTACCTTCTTTGTCATGTTTCCAAACACCATACTGATTTTCTTTTCACTTCACTGAGCATTTCTTCCTCTAGAACAGTTAAATAATTTAAAAAATTATAATTCTCCAAAATAAATAAATATACATTTTTGTATAAAAATAATTTAACCCAAAGAGTTTATGAAACAAAGATAATGGCTTCTTCCATTTCAATTATGACCAGGAGTTATGGATGAGAGGAGTAAAAATTCCCAGTGAAAATGCAAATGAATCCCAATGACATTAATAGAATCCATTCTCTAGCAACATTACCTTAGGCAAGATTAATTTAAAATGTAATATACAGAGTCATTAAGTATCTTCACATATGCACATTTTCCCAGTGAGATTGAATATTGTTTTAAATGAAACAAATAAAATTAACTGAATATATATTCTTGGTAAATTATTTCAGCTAAACATGAGATCTGACATTCCTGTGGGATTCTATCTTTCCAGGATTGTATTATGTTTCTAGCCCTACTCTGGTTAAGGATATGTGGTTGCAAGGACTGAAAAATAATTCAAACCAAATTAAACAAAAATGCAAGGCACCAAATGCAAATAGGATTTGTGTTTTATACTTCTGTTAGTCAGTCTGATTAGATGTATATTAATTTTATTCATTTTGTCTAGGAACCAGAGTTTGGTTACATTGCCTTTCTCTATTGTTTTTATTTTCAATTTTATTCATTTTTGCTCTTTATTGTTTATTTCTTTTTGTTTAACGTGTGTTTATTTTTACTCTTTTTCTGGTTTCTTAGGTGGAAGCATACACCATTGTTTGAAATTTTTCCTATTTTTAATATAAGACTCTAATGCTATAAACTAACCCTCACCATGTTTTAGCTACCTCCCATAAATTGTCATTATTGAGTTTTTATTATCATTCATTAAAAAATATTCTTTAGTTTTCTTTGTGAATTCTTCCTTGGCATTTGGCTTATTTAAAAGAGGGTGGTTTAATTTGCAAGTATTTTGGAATTTTCAAGATATGTTTCTATTATTTACTTCTAGTTTAATTTGATTATGATCAGAGAACATACTTTGTATGATTTAAGTTCTTCAAAATTTGTTGAGTTTTGACTTATTTTCCAAAACATGGTCTATCATGGTGAATATTCTATATGTACTTGAAAAGAATGCGTATTCTTTTGCTTTGGGTGGTATGATCTATTAATAGCAATTAAGTCAAGTTTGTTTTGGGGTATTATTCAGATGTTCCATATCCTTTCTGATTTTTCTATCTTTCTGTTTTATTATTAATTGGAGAGAGTGCTAAAGTCCCCAATGACAAATGTAGATTTGTCTATTTCTTTTTTTTTTAATTTCAAAGTATTATGGGGGTACAAATGTTTTTGTTTACATGGATGACTTTTGTAATGTATAAGTTATGGTTAAAAGTGTGCCTATCACCCAGATGGTGTTCATTGTACGCATTAGGTAGGTTTTCACCCATTCCCTCCACTCCCTCCCCCCTGCTTGATTTCCTTTGAGACTTACTTCCCTCTATGCACATACATACTCATCAGTTAGTTGCAATTTAATAGTGAGTACATGTGGTGTTTGTTTTTCGATTCTTTAGATACTTCACTTAGGATAATGGTCTCCAGTTCCATCCAAATTGCTGCAAAAGGCATTAAGTCATTCTTCTTCGTGTCTGAGTGGTATTTCATGGAATACACATACCACATTTTGTTAATCCACTCATGAATTGATGGGCATTTGGGTTGATTCTCATCTTTGCAACTGTGAATTGTGAATTATGCTGCAATTCACAATTCGAGTGCAGGTGTCTTTTGATAAAATGACATTTTCCTTTGGGTAGATCCCCAGTAGTGGGATTGCTGGATCAAATGGTAGGTCTACTTTTAGTTCTTTGAGGAATCTCCATATTGTTTTCCATAGAGGTTGTACTAATTTCCAGTCCCACCAACAGTGCTTAACGTTCCTTTCTCTCTGCATCCACACTGGCATCTATTGTTTTTGGATTTTTTAATAAAAGCCATTCTGACTGGGGTAAGGTGATGTCTCATTGTGGTTTTGATTTGCATTTTCCTGATGATTAGACATTGAGCATTTTTCTCATGTTTATTGGCCATTTGTCTATCTTCTTTTGAGAAGCTTCTGTTCATGTCTTTTGCCCATTTTTTAATGGGGTTGTTTGTCTTTGTCTTGCTGATTTCCTTGAGTTCTTTGTAGGTTCTGGTTATTAGTCCTTTATTGGATGTATAGCTTACAAATATTTTCTCCCATTCTGTAGGCTGTCTATTTGCTCTGTTGATTATTTCCTTGGCTATGCAGAAGCTTCTTAATTTAATCAAGTACCATTTATTTATTTTTGTTGTTGCTGTGATTGTCGTTGGGGTCTTCTACATAAATTCTTTGCCTAGGCTGATATCTAGAAGAGTTTTTCCAACACTCTTTTCTAGAATTCTTAGGGTTTCATGCCTTACATTTAAGTCCTTTATCCATCTTGAATTATTGTTGTGGTGAGAGACAGGGGTCCTATTTCATTCTTCTGCATGTGGCTATCCAATTTTCCCAGCATCATTTATTGAATAGAGATTTTCCTCAGTGTATATTGTTGTCTGCCTTGTTAAAGATCAGTTGGCTGTATGTGGATGGTTTTGTATCTGAGTTTTCTGTTCTGTTCCATTGGTCTCTATTTTTGTGCCAATACCATGCTGTTTTGGTTATTAGAGCCTTGTAGTATAGTTTGAAGTCTGATAATGTAATGTCTCCTGATTTGTTCCTCTTGCTTAAGATTGCTTTTGCTATTCAGGTTCTTTTCTTGTTCCATGCGAAGTGTAGAATTATTTCTTCTAGATCTATGAAATATGATGGTATTTTGACGGGGATTGCATTGAATCTATAGATCACTTTGGGTAGTGTGAGCATTTTAACAATGTTGATTTTACCAACCTAGGAGCATGATATGTTTTTCTGCTGGTTTGTATCATCTGCAATTTCTTTCCTCAGTGTTTTGTAGTTCTCTTTGTAGAGGTATTTCACCTCCTTTCACCCTCTGATCAAGAAATAAAATATCTATGAATATTCTATGAAAATATCTATGAACATAGATATTTTATTTCTATGAATATTCATAGATATTTTATTTCTTTGTTGTTATTGTGAATGAGTCTTTGATTTGGCTCTCAGCTTGACTGTTATTGGTGTATAGCAATGCTACTGATTTGTGTACATTAATTTTGTAACCTGTGACTTTGTTGAATTTATTTATTAATTCCAGGAGTCTGTTGGTGGAATCTTTGGAGTTTTCTAGATATAACATCATATCATCTGCAAAAAGCAATAGTTTGACCTAGATTTGTCTTCTTTCTTTTTTTTTTTCATTCTATTCGTCTTTGCATCATGCATTTTGAAGCTCTACTGTTAGATGAATAAATGTTTAGGATTATTATGTCTTCTTGCTGAATTGAACCCTCTATCAATATGTAATACCTCTCTTTATCTCTAGTAATATTCTTCTGAATTGTACATTATCAGGTATTAACATAGTTACTCTAGTTTTCTTTTGATTAGTGTGTGCATGCTGTATCTTTTAATATATGTATATTTTTTATTTGCAGTGTATATAAATCTTTTTTTTTTTATTTCAGCTTATCATCATGGGGGTACAAAAGTTCAGGCCATATACACTGCCCATGTCCCGCCCATCCCCCCAAGTCAGAACTTCAAGCGTGTCCATTCCCCAGATAGTGCGCATTGCACTCATCATATGTAAAACTAGGTTTCTTATAGACAGCATGGTTATTCTTTCTTTTTTCTTTTCTTCTTTTCTTTTTGAAAGAGTATCTCACTCAGTCACCCAGGCTGGAGTGCAGTGGCTTCATTATAGCTCACGGCAGCCTCAAACTCCTGGGCTCAAGCGATTCTCCTGCCTTGGCCTCCAGAATAGCTCAGACTACAGACTCATGTCACCAGGCTTGGTTAATTTTTCTGTTTTTTGTAGAGAAGGAGTCTTGTTCTTACTCCAGCTGGTCTTGAACTCCTGGAAGTCCTCTCACCTTGGCTTCCCAAAGTGCTAAGATTATAGGCATTAGCCACTATGCCCAGCTGGTTATTCTTTTTAATACAATCTAACAATGTCTGGTTTTAATTTTTATGTTTAGATGATATACATAGACTAAAAGTATTTTCATGGTTTAATATCCATTAACTTCTCAGTTTTTCAAATTTCTTTTATTTTCTTTTTCTTCTGCTTTGGATTACATTTTCATTGATTACTTTTTATGATTACATTTTATCTCTACTATGGGCTTATTATTTCTAACTCTCATTGTAATTTATTTTAATAGTTGCCTTTGGGCTAACAATATATTAATACATCTTTAGTTAATCAAAGTCTGTCTTCAAGTAGTAGTATTCTACTTCACATGTTGTGTGAGACCTTAAGACAGTATACTCTTCATTTCTTTATGTAGATCCAAGTTTCTTTGTGGTGTCAGAATCCTTTTTCTTAAAGAATTTCTTTTAGCATTTCTTATGGTTGAGATCTGCCATTAGTGAATCCTTTTAGTTTTTGTTTGATTGAAGAAGTCTTTACTTCATCCTCATTTTTGAATGTTATTTTCACTATATATAGAGTTGACAGCTTTTTTCTTCCAGCACTTTAGAAATGTGTTTGTTCTGGCATACAAAATTTCTGGTAAGAAGTCTGCTATACATTTTATCTGTGTTTTATTCTATGTAATATGACTTTTTCTCTGGATGGCTTTGAGATTTTATCTTTTGTGATCAGCATTTTGAATATTATGTTTCTATGTATGTTAATTTAATTTTATTATTATTATTTTGTCTTGTTTGGGATTCTCCAAGTTTCCAGGACCTGCAATTTTATGTCTCTAATAATTCTGGAGAATTTTCAGCCACTGTTTCTTCAAATACTTCTTTTCTTTTTCCAAAGAATGTTAGGTACTAGGTAATTTTTAATAAATATTTCTTTAATGCTGTCCTCTCTCTCCTCTCTCACTCTCTTTCTTTCTCTCTCTCTGTCTCTCTGAGTTTTAGTTTGGATGATTTCTATAGACCTTTCTTCAGGTCACTTACTCTTTTCTTGGCTGTGCAAGTCTACTGATACTCCAGTTAAAGGCATTTGTCATTACCATTACTGTGATTTTTTTCCCTAGCATTTTTGTTTGACTACTTTTTTTATCTTTTACATCTTTCTTCTGAAACCCCCATCTGTTCGTACATGTTGTCCATTCCTTCCACTAGATCACATGTTAATCATAGTTATTTTAAATTTCCTCTCTAATACATATATTATCTGGGTTATCTCTTAGTCTTGTTCTATTGATTGATTTGTCTTTTGAGAGTGAGCTGTTTTTCCTTGCCTTTCTGTGAAAGTGCTGAATCCTAGCCACTAGACCACCAGGTAGCTTCCTTGCCTTTTTGTGTGTCTAGTTATGCCTTATTGATTGCTGGACATAGCGTGTAGAAGAGCAGAGACTGAGATAACTAGTATTTGTGACTGGCAATGAGTACACCCTTTCTTCCTCTGAGCCATTCATATGGGATATTGGATCATAGAGTCAGCATTTGAACTGGCTTTGGGTTTATTGTTGCTGTGGCTAAATGTAGTGCACCACCAGCTTTAAATTTCTCTAGCATTAACTTGTTCTTTCCATGAAGTTGGTTTTTCAGAGCCTTTTTCTTAATTTTCCTATTTTCCCCTAAGTCTTAGGCCTTCCTTGGTCTTTCCCTGCTCCTGGCCTTCCTCCAACAGTGAGCTGCTGTTGATTGTGTTTTGGTGCTTGCTAGCCTGGTGATGGAGTGCAGGGGAGGTCTGTGCAGACCTGGTTAAGCCTCTGTCTTAGGTGGTTTCCAGTTTATCCTTGGAAGGTAAAGGTTTTGCTTCCAACATTCTGCAGCCAAGGGAGGATAAGAAGACAGGAAAGTTCAGCATCCATTTGCTCATTTCCTCTGTTCTTGTTATGTTAGGGTATCCTGCTATAATTTGAAGACTCTTTTAAACTCTTAATAGAACAAAACAAAACTAAACTAAACTAAAATCTCTTCAGGATTCTGTGACAGTGAAAGGAGGTATAGTCACATGACTGATCAGAGTGGGGAAAACCTATGGGTCTAACTTCTCTAAGCAAATTTTTAAAAAAATCTTCTCATTTTAGGCATTTCTTCTCCACTTTGCTGTGTCAACAATCCTGAGATTTGGGGGCATCTTGAATTGCAAATCAGATTATTTCTTATTTTTTTCATTGCTGCCTTTGAATTCTGTATTTTTTTCAGGTCTGTTTTCAGCTTCTATAATTTTGTTACGTAGGTTTGTCACCCATTTTCCCTGATTTTGTGGATTTATATCTTTAAACCAAATTATGTTACAATTATTTTGGTGGGGTTTTGGGGACAGGGTGGACCAGAGGAATGTATGTGTTCAATCTACCGTATTTACACGGAAGTCCCTGACTGGCAATCTTAAAGAGATTCAGCATTTTCACTTCTTATCAAGTTTCTCTATTTTGTGTGTAAATAAACTTTGGAGAGGCTCAGATTGTTCTTCTGACATGGCCAAAAATAGATGAGACTGTCTAGAATATGCAGTTTCTAGTTTATCTCTGGGATACATGTGTTTGTCATATATTTCCTTATCAGAATTTTTAAAGGCAAAGTTTATTTATTATCTATTTTTGTAATGCGTCTACCATCTTGTCTATTTTCTTGATTTCTATTATTTTAAACTCTTTCATATATTTAGCCAGGCTAAAAATTTCAATCTTAAAGTCTTATAACTTTTACGTAGAAATTGTGCTACGTAGGAATTATTATTTGTTTTGTATTTCCCCAGAGTTTGTTTTTTTCCAGAAAAATGTCATCATCTATTTATGAAAATCCAAATATATCATTAGCAGGCTCATAAACTAGAAAACAATGTAAGAAACAAATTTCTTCTTTTTATCTTTTTTTAGAATGAAGTTAAATGATGTTGCTAATACAAAACTGGCTCTTCCATTCTGTTTCCTCAAAAGGGTATCAAAGTAATGTTAAGAAGTTACAGAGCTTTCTAGTTAGAAATTATCAAAGTTGGGGCCAGATCACTCTTATTATTTCACTATATTTGTTTATCAAGCAGCTACTAAATTTAGAGATTTATATCATATACTCTGGAGAACGTTTAGGAGCACAAGTTCCTAACAGGACCCAACTGGTTGCTTGGTGCTATATGCCTCTTTTTCACGCAGTAAGAACACAAATATATAGGCTTAATACCACATTAATCTCTAGGCACAACCTTGAAAATAAAACTGAAAGGCTTTAAGAAGCTTGATTTCATTATTCTGGAGCCCAACATTGAGTTACTCTTGCTGCTAATTGTACTGCTCCAATTCTATCACTGAGATTTTGGCCCTAAGTTCCAGTGAGGGGTCGGTCTTGGTAATTTCCCCAGAAGCTATATGATCAGTATCCTACCTCTTTTTTTCCAGTTACCCGTTTATGCCCTAACTACAAAAAATAATATCTATCACATAGAACTTTGACTCATACCTGATGTTTTACCCCTTGCTACTAGATTTTCTTGATACCAACTGCTCTCCTAAATTTTGAGATCTTTGAATTTTGCTTAACACTTTTGTTTCACTTTATGTGTCAGGACATTCCCTCCCTACTTCTGAGCTGCTCCCCCCAACCCCCCAGTGAACTACTACATGTGTTCTGCTATGTTATTCTTAAATTTTCTGGCCTTCTTAGGTCCTACAGCTCGACGTGTCTTCCAGTTCAGTGGCTGTGACTCATTCCATGTCATAGATCCTGTAATTATGTTGAGACACTTCTTGAAACAAGGTAATTATTACTCTTTAGGGATTTGTAATTGGGTTTGGTACACAATATATACATAAAAAAATGAATAACAAGATGAACTGGAATGTCATCAATGTTAAGCAGAGAGTGGCATGTTGGAGCACTGATGGAACACTGATAATAACTGTGTCAAAAGTATGTTGGCAATACTTGGCTCACACCTGTAATCCCAACACTTTGAGAGGCCTAGGTGGGAGGATTGCTTGAGATCAGGAGTTCAAGACCAGCCTGGGATTCATAGTGAGACCCCTACCTCTACAAAAAATTACAAAAAAAAAAAAAGCTGGGCATGGTGGTGTGCACCTGTAGTCCCAGCTACTTGGGAGGCTGAGGCAGGAGGATCACTTGAGCCCAGGAGTTCGAGGTTGCAGTGACCTGTGATTGTGCCACTGCACTCCAGTCTGGGTAGCAGAGTGAGACCTTGTCTCTTAAAAAAAACTAGTATGTTGACAGCCCTGATCCAAGGATCCAGTTCACTTCTTTATAGATTCATGTCTTTTGACCAATTTGGGAAGTTTGGCCATTATTCTTCAAATATTTTATCTGTTACTTTCTCTCTCTCTTCTCCTTTTGGGATTCCATAATGGGTATGTTGGTCAGCTTGATCATATCCTACAGGTCCCTTAGGCTCTGTTCCCTTTTATTTATTTGTTTTTCTTTTTGTTCCTCAAATTTGATGATTTCAGTTGTGCTATCATCAAGTTCTCTGATTCTTTCTTCTCCCTGCTCAAATATGCTGTTGAACTCCTATACTAAAGTTTTTGTTTCAGTTATTATACTTTTCAGATCCAGAAATTTTGTTCGATTACTTTTTATAGTTTCTCTCTTTATGGATATTCTGTTTGTTCATACATTATTTTTTAATTTCCTTTAGTTTTTTGCTCACATTTTCCTTTGGCTCTTTAAGCATATTTAAAACAGTAGTTTTAAAGTCTTTGCCTAGTAATTCTGATGTCTGGGATTTCAGATTCTCCTTATTCTTAAGGGTTTGCTTTTCTTTTGATTGTTGAAGACTATCATGGTCTATTTGTTTAGTGGCTTTTCCACACTATTTTTGCAGACTGTCTTCCTTTTCTTGAAGTCTCTGTTTCTTTAGTTTATGTTCTGCTAATGTTTTGACAGAGAATTTCTTGAATGAAAGAAACCTAAAAATAAAAGCAAAATAAAAACAAAAAGGATAAAAGAAAAAAGAAATTACGGACTGCAGTGTTTACAGATTGCCTCTATGCTAGGCCACTCCAATACTTAGCCAGATTTTCAGTGAACCTTGGTTTAGCCCAAGGTGAAAGTTTAGGGTCTTCTCTGAGCATGCATCTCATCTGGGTAAGTGCACAGCTTTCGAAATCCCCCATATTTATGGGTTCTTTTGAATGTCCTAATTTTCCAAAGAATTTCTTATAATTTTTTTTCCTGGATCTTAGGACATATATTCACATCCGTGCTTCAGGTGGCCTCAGACAAGTTAGAACAGACTGTCATGGCAATTTGTGGATAAGGTCTATTCTGGTCCCTCCAGAGCCAGGGACCAAGGGCTGCTACAACTTCAAGACTGTCACCACTTTGGGGAGAGGGTGGGGCAAAGACAAATAAAAGCATCATAGAGCTTCTTGTTTTCAAGTTGCCTTTTTTTTTTTTTTTCCTGATTCAGCATTTGCTTCTTTACAATAAACCTTTAATTGTTTTCTAGAGTTCTAACAAAGTTGGTTCTAACTATTTCTATTTGTCTTTTGATGATTCTGCTGGAGGATAAGAGCTCAGGGCTACCTATTCTGCTATTTTCCTGATGTCACTCTTTAATTCTGGGGAGCATTAATCCCAAATGAGCATACCTGAGGAAAGACAACAAACTGAACATTTTTTCCAATCCTCAAAAACCCTCATTAGAAAAGAAGAGAATGAGGACAAAAAGTGTTGCAAGTCTGAGGCTCAGCAGTGGGCATGAATCATGATGCATGTGATGCATGCTCATCGTGAGTGATTGGATGGTAATGAGAAGACTAGTGAAGTTAAACTGAAGAGTTTGTGTAGTGGTGTATTGAGGGGAAAATGCTATAGATTGGAAGGCCTTTCTTAAAAAGTTTCACTATGGGGTAGAAGCTTGCCAAGCTTGTGTTTTAGGAATAAGAATCTTTAAATGTTGTACAGGATAGATGGCTGGAAGGAGAGACTACAGACAAGTCATACATAATTATAATATTCTATGCTATGCAATATTCTATGCAAAAATCATGACAGTAAGGAAAAAAGATGACAAAATTACAGAGACATTCCAAGCAGATGTAACAAATGCCAGCAGCATGGATTGTGGAATTTAGGTATGAAATTTTAAAGATAATAAAGGAAAGCAGATGACTCTCCCTTTGAAGTGAATTGTTTATTTAACCCAAACACATACGAATACCTAATTCCAGAAACACTTGCTGCCCTCATTCTATTTATAGTTCATGACTTGAGACAGTACAATAAGGTATCTTAAACAAATAGGTTTTTTTTTTCTCCTGACAAATCCTACTGAATAAGAGATTGTCAGATGTAAAGAATTAAGCCGTTACAGATGGAATGTGAGCTGTATTTCTAAGACTCTGACTCATTCATCTCATTTATTGGCAGTTTCTCAAAAGGGAAGACAGAAACAGAGAAATATGAAGGTTTGCTTATGTTTCTTCCCTTTGTGCAATCTAGTTCACCCTCATTCAGTCTAATGCCAGGGAGGCAGCATTATGATAAGATTAGTCATATGTCTAGAGAGAAACTCTCCTTTGGGTTACTTAGCATTGAAAAAAATATTTTTGTATTAAGCTTTTGATCTCAGATCATTTAAAACCATGATGGATGAGCTCAAAGGGCAGGAAACATATCCAGGAGTAATTCTGGTGTGATTACTAAACTTTCCATTTTGGCTATAGAGCATATAAAAATGATGCTTCTCTGATTTAATAAAAGAGTAAGGGAAGTGAGGCATCTGCTAATGAAAGGTGCCAGCATTTTTGTCCTTTTAGAATGTTTCGATGGAAGCTGTGATACTCTTTAATTCTGGATCCTATCACATTTAAGAGGCTTAGCCGCCTCCAAAATGAAGCGATTATTCTGTTCCTATGGAAGGATAATGTACTATTTAATAAAAGCTGGATGCAGAAGACATCAATAGTACAATGATAGTGAAACCGTTCTATCCTTTGGTTACTGAAAGAGTATACAGTATTGTGCATATTCAGCACATAATAAATGCCAAGCACTTTGATAGGGACACTCAAACACCTACTTACTTTAACCTCATAACAGACGTGAAAGTATCATTGTTATTAGTTTTACAGATGAAGAAATGTTCCCCGTATCAAATGGTAAGGATCAGGCATAGAATTTGAATCCAGGTCTGTACTTTTCTAAAATCTCTTCTGCTAACAAGAAGTGATAAAGCATAATATTTCAGAGTGTGGTATCTAAAAGCCACTTGCTATGGATCCCAGTGAAGGGTTCTCTTTGCTTGAGGGGAAAAGAATCATGACTCTCAGCAAAACACTGAAGCTCACTCAGAGTAAAGCCCAAAGTTCTTACTGTGATCTTCCTAGATTCTGCAGCAAGTGAGAGGACTTGGGAACTTTTCCCAACTGATCTTACATTTCCACACAGGTCCAAAACCAGTACCTGACAAAATGGGAGTCAGAAAGAAATACTGTTGGTAATAATAGAGGAGGAATTTCATTAACAAAACCAAATGGAGGCTACCCCAATACCTCTGAATTTTTCCACTAAGCCTTAGACTTTTTTCTGTTTTTCTTTTTTGCTTTTGGCTGTTTGGGAACCTCAGAGAAATTTCAGCTCAGAAAATACTTATTTGATATATTTATGTTTGATTTTTCTTTTTCTTTTCTTTTTTCTTTCTTTCCCCCTTCCTTTTTTCCTTCCTTCCTTCCTTTCCTTCTCTCCTTCTTTTGTTTCTTTCTTTTTTTATTCCTCTTTTCCTTCTTGTGAGAAATTTTGCCTGCTTCAGAGCCAGAACCAAATTGGATGAGACTACCCCCACAGAGATGGTCTTAAGAGACCGCTGGGACCCTATTTAATTGGGAAACTCATTTAACCAAGAAGGCCGGGAAAGAATTGCCAGAGGTAGAATCAAAATCAAGATCATGTTCAAGGGGCAGCAAGTTTGAACCTGCAAAGATGATGTTGATGATCAATTCTGAAAAATGAGGTAAGGATGAAAATAGGAGGGTTAGAAGCTGTGAGGTATGGGGTATCAAGAATAAGACAATGTTAGAGAAATAAGCCAGGACAAGCTGAAGTTCTGGGAATGAGAGAGTGTTGAAATTTTGATTTTTATGTGGCATTTGATGTATAATGCAGGTGATTATTCAAAGGAATCTTACAGATTTTGGCATTTATTTTGTGTTGTGTCAAATAGCTTGTGTATCAAAAGGATTCTCAATGAGCGAATTCTACCTATAACATCTTGGATCTTTTGTTGTTGTTTTGACCTTGAAAAATATTAGACCTACACATAAATAAAAAACAAAAATATCTTGACAGCTATGTCTCCCCTGGAGGGAGTATCTGTGCATGAACTAGAAAGCGTGAGATCATAGCTTTGGGCCCAATCTTAGCAAAATCATGATGTCTCATTTCTCTTACCTCTGAAATTGAAGCTAAAGAGAGATACAAGGTTATTTTCTATTCTTGAGTGAGAGGTATTAGAGAAATGTAGAGCACCGACATTTCATTTCCACAGCCCTGAACTGTGCTGTCCTCAGAATGCAAGATGGATAACTTGCCGTTGGAGCTTATTGCAGACTGGCTTCTTCCGATTCATGAATAACTTCAGTTCAATACACATAGCTGAAATAACCCTGAATAAAAAAGAGGCACATGATAGCTTCACATACCAATCTATGCAGGTGAACATAAAACTGCTGACTTGCATGGACAGATGTAATTTTCTTATCTCTATCCCAGTGGAAAAGTAAAATCAAAATTATGGTTTCCTGTGCTCAAGAAGAGACTGACTCATGGGTAATGGCTGAGCTCATTCCTGAGCCATGGCTCTTCTTTCAAGGGTGAAACTGGACCCAGGCAGGGTCACCACTAATTTTTGCAGCAGCCACGTTTACAATTGAAGTACAAAGATAGCGGGTGTGGGGAGGGAGGGGTAACTCCAGCAAATATCAGATGATTTAAGTGGGAAATAATTCCTGTTATTTAGTTAAGAGAAAAGTGGTGTCAACTAAAGAAAAAATAAAGCTTTTAAGGAATTAAAGAGAGTATTATTCAGAAGTCTTACTGAGGATTGCAACCTGGGAGAGTCTTTCAGAGAGTTGCTGTTAGACTGCTCCAACATAATGTTTCAGCCCACAGTTTATATACAGGTGGTGGCAGCTCTGCATATGCTCAGAAGTGACATTAAATGTGCCCAGAAGTCACATTAGAGCGAAATCTCATCAAGGTTTGGGTACAAGGATACATTTATAGATTATAGAGGCAAAATTATTAATCCTGTCGGGCAGACGTTATCTCATGTATAGGAAGAGGCAAGGTTTAGGATCATCAAACTTATCTAAAAATGCAGTGATTCAGGCAAGAGACGTGGGAACCTGTGCTCCAGTCTATTTATTGTCTTCAAGGCATTCTTCCATAAATGGCAGTCCGTAATGGGGAAACTTTATGGTTATGCACATCCACATAATGTAAATAGCTGCAGATTTATTAACTGTATAATACCTAGTTCACTGCTGTAAGCTACAATAATTCACACTTTTTTTTAAAAAAAAGCATCAAGTTGTTTTGTTGCTGCTGTTTTAAAAATTTTGTCTTGTATATAAATGGAGCAACATTGCTCCAAGTAGAACTGCTTCTTTCACGGTAAGATCTGAGAGCTGTTCACAACTACTCTGCATCTCCATTGCAATAGGAATGGTGCAGAAAATATCAGCTCTACTGTCTAGCAATAACCCAGTGGTAGAAGAAGAGTAAGCCTGTACTTTTTCAAGTCTTTTCATCTAGAATGTTTCAGTGAGAGCTTTTTATGGGGAAATTATTTTCCCCCTTTCTTAAGATCATTTGTCATTTATGGCTTAGTACATAAACCAATATTTACATGTATCTAAAGAAAACTTGTGGAACATGTGTGCTGTGTAGATACAGAAAGAGGTTGTCTACAAGACCTCTATAAAAGGCAAGCTGTCAGTTCTCATACCTTGGGGAATTGTAGAAGCTCTCTTCCCTTATCCCCTGTGCTAAGCCTACTACTGTTTCCTTGTCTGCTTTGCAAGAAACTCTACCTTGTCTGTATTTCATATAATGTTAGGTGTTTGTGGAAAAGAGAAAGAGAAATGAGCTCCTTTCTAATTTTTGCTTTTAAGAAAACACAACAATATGATAGTTTATAGGTAGAACCCTCAAAAGCAAATTGCTGTTTTGCCACTTGTAACAGCATGGATTTGGAAAATAGAATTTTCTAAATGCCAGTTTCCCTGTCTGCAAAATGGAAACATATTAGCATCTGTGTCTTAAAGACACTGTGAAGGTTACATGAAATAAGGTACACGAAGCACATTGTATATTGTCTCATTTAATTCTCAAACCACTCTATGAAGTGAAACTATTATTATTTCTCTTTCAACAGATTTGTTAATTAAAATTCCCAAGTTCACTGTTAGCAAGTACAGGACATGGTATTCAAACCCAGCTCTGCCCTACTTGAGGATCTGAACTCTTTACCACTGCAAAATACTTCTCCCTGGTTTCTAGTGAGGAAGGATTTAAATCACTGTTAGAACGAATGCTGTGCTGTTGTATACTCAATCTTTATATTTGTGATATATATAATGCAGCCTGGCCTAATTGTATAGAAACCTAGCTCCATTTTTCATACCAGAATACAAATTTAGCCATTTCAAATCCAATATGTGGTTATTTTTAAAAATCTCAGATCTAAGCACCTTCTCAAGTGTTGCTCCAGTTTGAAAGCTAACAGGCAAGTCCCCAAGGACAGCTGCAGTGAAGGTTCTGGGCTCAAGGTAGGCAGAGCAAATCAGCAGCTGGTAGAAAACGGATACTTCTCTGGGAGTTCTGCAGGTTATGCTCATATTCGTAAATGTTAATCCAGCTGGTACCTATTTGAAATTGTTAATAGAATTATGATAGATTATCCTTTCTCAAGCCAACACCAGAAAATTCAAATGAGAGATAAAATTAGCCCTACAGGCACTGGCAGCTTAATAATAGCCTAGCCCTGTGGGCCAAAATCTTCTTGGTTTCAGGACCCCCTATGCTCTTAGAAAGTATTGAGGGCACTAAAGCATGTTAGTTTATGTGTGTTATTTACATCTTGCTGGGCTCCATATTAAAAATGAAAACTGATAAAATTTGCATTTGAAAATAACAATAAACAACCCATTATATGTTAATGTGAATCAATGTTAACATAAATGTTTTTAATAAAAAATAACTGTGTTTTCCAAAACAAAAAAATTTACTGAGGAGAGTGGCATTGTTGAACAGTTTTGCAAATCTCTTTTATGGCTCAATAAAAGACAGCTGGATTCTCCTATCTGCTTCTGCATTCAGTCTGTGGCAATATTACACTTCAGGAAGATTCTAGAAAACATCATTGTTCACTCATGAGAGAATGAGAGGGAAAGCAAAATAACATTTTAGAATTATTAGTAAGATAGTTTTGACCTTACAGACCCTCTAAAAGGACCTTGGGGACGTCCAGGGTCTCTTAGACCACACTTTAAGAACCACTAGCTTAGCCCACAAATTTGGTGCCATGAGGAACATCCTCCTGATGCTGTTGGTTTGACTGATAATACAATCATAATCATGGCTGAAATCATTCAGCTTAGAAAAATAGACTATATTAGCTTGAAGTATTGAAAAATGTAAGCAAAAATTTGGATTTGTAAGTTATAAAGCTTTTACACAAATTGTGGGAAGGTCAGGGACTTTTTTCACTATAGCTTTTACAGATGTGAGAAATAATATTCCTTTCCTATGATTTTTTGTTCACTTAGAGTCTTATCTGATGGGTTTCATAAGCCATTTAACAGAGTAGTTGTTGTGAGATTCAAATATATATTCCTTTCAGTGAAGGAATATTTACTGAGCATTGAGGTATCCAGCCTCAGGGGATCCATCAGGCCTCCAGTGGGTAAATAAGTCTGTGGAAGCCCAGCTGGCCTTCTCTCCCACAGGCTCCCAAAGGGTCCAAATCTCCACCTCTCCCCGCACTGTGTATTTTGGCTGATCACGCGAGAGCGCATAGCCTGGCCGTCTACCTCTGTGTAAGGTCTACAGATTCTCTAGGCATTTTTGCTTTCCTTCTTCCTGACATATTCCTGTGGTTCCCACGGTTACATTGGTGGGGCTTCAAGTAGGCCAGACTGCCCCAGAACATAGGTCTCTATTCACCTCCCTTCAGAATACCTGCCTGCTTTCTTCTATCCCATTTGGTTTTCTTTCATCCTTGGCCCAAGAAGGTCCTTAATTGCCTGCAGTTTCTAGTGACCCTGCTAATTTGTGTAGCTCATTCCAAGCAGTCCCCTTTAGTAATATTCAGCTAACTCTGCAGCTAGTTAGAAATAAAATAAACCTTGAAAATAAACCTGACACTAATGTTATCAATATTTATAAAATTTTGTAAAATCTTAAAAATATTTTTATTGATACTATGCCCAAATTCTTAAAATTTAATACACTCTTATAATGCATCTTGTAATTTATATGAATTTCTTAGAATAACTATATAGAAGTCATAATTTGAAATTTCAGTTATGATGTATCAGTAAAAATGGATAAACTAACATATTTATAACTCTTTTCAGTTTACAAAGTGCTTTCATAGACATAAGTTCATTTCATTCCCCAAGAAATGCTATTTCAGGTAGCTACCTGTTATCCCTATTCTACAGATGAGGTGAAAAAAAATGAGGCAATGGGTGATTAATTAACTTGTTTGAGTAATCAACAGGGCTGTTTCACAGTCACAGGTCTTCAAATTCAATACCCAGCTCCCTTTCTGTTATGCTAGTGTTTTACAGATTTAACGTATTTGCATATTATTTTTAAATATTTACCATATCCATGTACTTGAATTTGCTGTGTCCATAAACTTAAAATTTTAACTCACTTTATTATTTAAAATAGCAGGTATTGAATTAAGTATCACTATAAATGAAAAATCCTTATCTTTTGCTTTCAAATAAACCATAACAATAAAAATGATAAAGTTATTTAATTCTAGTTAGAACTGTGGCCTGCTAAAAAAATTTCAGGTCCTATATACCCATTGTTAAAAAGGGGAAACAGAATGAGATTGAGAAGTTGTTAAAGTCTCACCAGCACCAAATTGCAGCTTTCTCTTTGAGGATTGAAAGCACATTGAATAAAAAAGAACTTTGACGACACACTATGTGAAATCATTTTAGCACCTATCCATGCTTGGGAGACATCAAATTGCAGCATGGCATATTTGAAAAAGTAATGAAAGAAAACACATTTAGTTAGAGATGAGGGTCAAGTTTATAATAAAAATAGTTGCTGATAATGTCACCCAAACTCACCTAAAGATTCATTGCCTTTGTCTAGGAGGAAGGAAGTGGTGGTAACACAAACATAAATAAAATTCAGGCCCCATTTCAAAGAGTTTCTCTACAGGAGAGTTTCCAGTTAGAATTCTAGCTGGGGATAAAAGATAGGCTAGACCCAAGTTGTCCAGTCTTTTTCATATAAGAACATTGTAATACTGGGTTAAACTTAAAGAGGCTGCGGCAGCTTCCTGGACCCTGTGTGTCTGCCCAGAGGGCCTCTGGGATCAAGATCTCTGGACACTTGGAAACCATTTGTGGCTCACTGGGCTGCAGCAGCACATTGAGTTGGAAGCTCCGCTATAGGAGTCTGACGAGAGGACAGTGGGTTAAGGAGAAAAAGCCATGGTTCCTGACAGCAAAGAATCCATAATTTTTCCAGAAACATTTCTGGGGCATCTTCTATGAGCATGGCATTGTAATAGGTATTAGGGGCACATGACAGATTTGTATGAGGCAGTAATTCAATTTTACCAGGGAGAAAAAATATTGAGCATCCACAACTTGTGACACATAGCAACAGATATTTTAAATTTCTCAAGTATTCAAGAAATGACTTCTGTATATTTCTCCGCCAAATTAGATTTCTTTTCCATACTCAAATTTTATATATTAAATACTTTACAGTCATTAATTTCATTGTATGCATTTTGGTTTTTCCAATGGCCCTATTCAATAATATATAAAAACATTAATCTAATTTATATATTTCTTTTCAGAAGAATAAAGTTTATTGGCTATTAATAAGGTAAGAGGCATCTCACTGGTGCCTTATATAAATCATTTCAAGGTTAGATCAACCCTACAGAATGAGAATAAACACCTCATTTTCCAGATGAGGAAATTTTGACCAGAAAAAAAAAAAAAAAAAGACAGCAAATACTAGACAAAGGCCCAGCATTTAAATGAATGCATTTCTGACTTCAAAGCTGATCCCCTTTCACTGCAATATACTGCAGTTTTGAAATCTATTTCTATTCATCTTTGTCTTGACTTAGTAACACAAAAATAGCAAATTATCCACTGTTACACTCTTGTTCCTCCTCTACATAATTCACAGACCGATTGGCTGATAGACACGCATACACACACACACACACACACACACAGGTACACAACTGTTAAGAATATAACTTTTAATAATATTTTACTTTGAAAATGTAAAATCATCTATTCAGATAAAAATCAATGTTTTGGGCAATAGAAGTGGACCTACAAAACTGTTTAATTATTAATCGAAAATATTTATAGGTCCCTTATAAAATGAAAATCTCTTGCCAAATGCACTGAAAGTCATATATTGGTTCCCTGTGGAGAGTCTCCACTTTGAAACAGCTTTAGTAGGTCTTGGTTGAGCATCTACTTTATGGAAGACTTGGAACTCAGTAATGCAAAGGATTCAGCGTGCTCCAGGACAGTGCTTCAAATTCGATGAGCAAGTTGTGATTCAGTAGATCTGAAGTAAGGCCAGAGATTCTGCATTTCTAGCAAACTCGCCTCCTGGCACCACATTCTGAAAAGCAGGGGTCTAGGACATGCCATTCAAAACGTGGTTCACAGACCAGTGCTAGTCAGGAAACTGTTCATTCCTGGTCTGCAATGAGGTAGGCACAGAAATTGAAAGTAAGCATGTAGACACCTTAATAGCATTTTAACAGAGTAATTTTAAATTTATTAAATTTAATAATAAAAAATTGAGCCTTGCATTTTGTACGACTTTGTTTTTTAAATTTCATCTTTCTAGTAATTTATTTTTATTAGATTTTATAAAAACATTGATCTGTGACAGATTGGAGATTATTATGTATGTATGTATATATAAAAACTAGTTCTTTACCACAAATTATTCAAGAAGCACAAATCTAGAACAACGTATCTGGCTCATGAAACCTATAATGAAATTGGAAAAATATGACAAGCAACAATAAACACAGGACAAAATGCAATGGAGATTATTTAGGAAATGAAGACTTTTGAAGGTTCAGAGGAGTACGAGGAAATAGAAAGATCTAGTGCTTACGGAGTATCTGTTTATGTGACATATGCAGTGCTAAGTCCTTAATATCAATATTTAGCCATATAAAATGCCATTTTTAAAATGAGGAAATTGAAGATGAGGGAGATTAAATAACTAATCAAAATTAAGAAGGGGAAGGGCTGGAATTAAACCCCGGCTTTAATATGTAGCTGTGAATTGTGGAGCCTCATAGTTCTCAAACATCCTGTCTACATTCTGCTGGGATCCCACACTGTGAGTCTCACCTTCTCCAGGTAAACTCCAGAAACTACATTTCCAGCCTGCATTGTCATGTCAGCGCGAGTGCAGGCATGTGATCCAGGTTTTGTAGTATGAAGCCTGAATAGGCCAGAGACTGGAGACATGGGCGCCAGAGACTGGAGACCTGGGCACCAGAGTACAGATAGGACAGAAGACACTATTGGTTTCTGTCGTGGGTTGAATTGTGCCCTCATCCCCACACTCCAGATTCATATGTTGAAATCCTAACCCTCATTACCTCAGAATGTGATCTTTGTTGGAAATAGGGTCATTGCAAATGTGATTAGGATTCAGTGGGCTGCTAATTCAATATGACTGGTGACCTTATAAAAGAGAAGGAAAATTTGGATGTAGACACACGTACAAGGAGAACACCATGTGAAGATGAAGGTAGAGATCGTGGCAACGCAGGAGAAGCCAAGGAACGCCAAAGACTGCCAGCAAAGCACCGAAGCCAGGAGAGAGGTGCGGGACGGGCTCTCCCCCATAGACCTCCGAAGGAACAGACCCTGCCAGCACCTCGATCTCAGACTTCTAGCCTCCCAAACTGCGAGACAATAAATTTATGTTGTTTAAGAAAACATTGTTTAACATTTTCTAGAAGAAATATTTGAGCCGTCAAAGTGAAAAATCTCCCTACAGGTGGAGCAGGATTATAAAACAATTCTTCCAGGAATATTACAGTAACATGGCAGAACATCAAAGATAATGTGAAAGGTCTTAAAAATTAAGATGGTAAATTTTATGTTATGTGTATTTTACCACAATAAAAAATTTGGAAAACAATGATCAAAAGGGAAAAACAGAAGAGAGCTTGTGAGTTTAATCCTGAGGTGAGTCTACAGGGCCTGAGAAAGGGGTAGAAACAAGAGCAAAGGGCACCTACTCTCCAAGAGTGGGCAATACCTCCACCTCAATACCATCATCATTAGATTCTGACTGCATAGTGACTTGGGGAGCTCTTGTCTAGCCATAGAAAGCAAGTGTAGGTCAAGAAAATCAAGGGAAGGTCCGGTATGTATTTGTGTGTGTGCATGTGTGTGTGTGTATACACATGTAGAGGGGACTCTTCTTTTCATATTTAGTTGTTCCTGCTCTCCTGGGCATGTTGAGAAGAGCTCAATTTATCAGGATATATACCAGTCAGTCTAATGTATATTAAATTCCTTATCTAAGCCAGGGTTTATAAACCCTAGGTTTATAAATGCAAAGATAAATAACACACAGTTTCTTCCTCCATTTGTGGAAGAAATTCCACTCTGTTGTAATATTTATTACAATTATAGGAAAAAAATACAATTTTTGAAGGTAATCTCTTCAGGTTTAAGTACCCCATTCACACACATAGTTTCTCTAGGATCTAAGGATATTTGCTAGAGACTGTCTTAAATGTAGACATTTATTATGGAACTTTGCTAAATGCCTTTACACTTCATCTTGATACATTGGTTAAGATAAAGGACATAAACAACCACATTCACATGTTTCTCATTTAGGTATCAGTATTATTGCTTCAATTTTTTTTTTGTGAATACTTTAAGGAGGCAGATAAAGTGCAATCTATAAACTGAGTACAAATATTACATGTTCTCAATCATATGTGTGAGCAAAAGTATTAATCTCATGGAGGTAGTGAATAGAATGGTGGTTACCAAAGGGAACCACCGGAAGAGTAGTGGAGAGGCAGGATAAAGAGGGTTTGGTTAATGGTACAAAAATACAGTTAGATCGAAGGAATAAGTAAGTTCTAGTGTTCACTAGTGCAATCTGGCAACTATACTTAATAATTTATTGTATATTTCCAAATAGCTAAAATGGAAGATTTGGAATATGGCCAACACAAAGACATGATAAATGTTTGAGGTTATGGATATGCCAGTTACCCAGATTTGGTCATTAGACACTGTACACTTATATCAAAATATCACATGTACCCCATAAATATGTACAACTATTATGTATCCATAAAAAATTAAAAATAAAAAAACTAAATACACTTGAGCATCAGTATAAAACTTCAGTATTGTGGCATTGCTAGGTTTACTTTCTGTGTTCAAACTAAATGTGTTTCCAAATTAAGCAGAGGCAAATGCAAAGGAAATCAAATGTTTGCTCGGTTCAATAATATATTGATACTAAAACATCAGATGATAATGACAATCCCATAGAAGAATTTTCTTTAAAATCTCTACAAGAATTACTGCTCATATTTTTTATTTTTATCCTTACCACAATTAATTTTTATGGATTACTTTATCATATCTATTTCAGTGGAAAGTCTGGCTAAAGTTCCAGTAACTGACTACATAATCAATACCTTAGATATCAAGGAAATGTTTCCTAAAAAGGAAGAAATCTTTTCTTGAATGACCATTTTTTGCAGGGGGGGGGTGGAGAAATACATTTAAAAATGAGTTTTACTGAAACTTTTGTGCTCAGAGAGATGTGTGGGTATTTTCTCTCTCAATGCCAAACATTATCTCCTGTTTATGGCCTTAATGAATAAAACTAGTACGTGATAATAATAAAAAGTCCTATTTACTGCCAATAGGAATAAAAGCAGTGTCTATAATTTGTGGTGGGAAGTGCTATTAATGTTATCTTTATAAGAAATGGTGATGGAGGAATGCCAAGCATTTCATTCCGGTAAAGAAGACAATGAAAATGAAAGGTAAGGTAAGATAATGTAAGAAGTTAGTTAAGAATGGCTTTTTCTTTTTCTTTTTCTTTTTCTTTTTCTTTCCTTTAGTCATAAAAATATCAAACAATAAGGAGGAGAGGGAGGGGGAGGAGGAGAGAGAGAGGAAAAGGGACTAACTATGATGGAATGTTAGTATTGGAATAGTGGGAAGAACAGGGTTGCAATTAGAACTCATGTGAGCACAGAGATGTTTGGGAAGCGTACTTACTGTCTTTTGTATATCCATTTTCTTAGCTGTAATATGTAAATAACAATATAAGACAGTGTGAGGAAAGCCTTTGTAGACTGTCACACTATACAAATGTTAGTTATTATTCATACTCCCAGAGTGAACAGGATGCAAAACCTCTGCCTTAAGGGAAGTGGGTTAGGACCTACGCCACACCACTGAACCGCATCAACCAACCAGAGATGAACAGCCAGACCACACTGCAGGTAAAGTCCCACTAAATCTTCTAAAATAGAGAGATGTGTCACACAGAAAATGCCACAGGGATGGCAAGCCATGTCTCTTTGGGAGGCTTTCCTAGGTGATGATTGAGCAGATATTGATGGCATGCTTTCTTGTGTTGTTCACACTGAGAAAAAAAAAACAAAAAAACTACAAGATGGATTGAGCAACAGCATTTGAAGGCAGTGAAATTAGAAAGAGTATCTGTGCCTTGTGTGCAGAACTTAACAGGAGTATGTTGTAGATAAAAAATTGAGAAATATTACAAAATACCCACATGGTACAACTATTAACATTACATATCCATAAAAGTTAAAAATAAAAAAACTAAATACACTTGAGCATTACTTTAAAATTTCAATACTGTGGCATCACTATGTTTACTTTCAATGTCCAAACGAAATGTGTTTCAAAATTAACCTGAAGCAACTGCAGACGAAGTCAAATGTTTGCTCTGTTCACTAATATATTGGTACTAAAAAGTGGCATGATTATGACAGTCCCATAGGGTTTTCTTCAACATTTTCACTCCTCATCTGAGCCATGATGCCCGCTACTGCCAAGTACTGAGTTGAAATAGGGTGTGGTGATGTGTCGTACTGTTACATATGCAGCTTTCCTCATTTTGACCACTCCCCCCTCCCCAGAATACTAATTTCAAGAGTCATCTGTCCTTCTAAATTAGATATCTATTTATTGCATAATTATATCTAAAAAAGTTTTTTAATTTAGACATCTGAAATCATATTTTCCCCATGTTGTCTATCTCTCTTCCAGTAGAAATATAAGCACTAAGAAGCTACAAACTTTATCTATCTTGTATAGTGTATCTCCATTGTCTAGAACAGTGTCTGACATATTGTAGGCATTGAAAAAATGTGCTGAGGAGTGAATAAATGAAGAAAGTGACAAAGACTTAGTTACCCTGCAGCTATAGATGATTGCCAAAGAGGAAATGATATGATCTTATGATTTCCAACATACATGGATTCAGATAATATAAAATAATTTGTTTTTCCAAAAAGTCCATAGTGTGCCCTTTGGTGGATAGTTAGTAGTCTCTTTGAAGTCTGGTCTCCATTCTTGTTTTTCCCTTCTCTTCCTTCTGTCTTTCCTTTGGTCTTTTCTTCCCTTTTGCCCTTCCCTGCCTCACCACCTAATCCATAGTCTTACTTGTGTCCTAGAGATGAGCCCCATCTTGGAAGGGGTATGTCCAGTGGGACAGTAAGTCCCGCTAGGGGTAGATTCAAGTTTTTTAAAGTCTAAAGGGACGAACATGTGTAAGAAAAGCACTGTTTCTTGCTATATCAATTGCACTTTTCTAGCAAAGTTTCCATAGGATACTATGCTAACAAAGTCTCCGTTGCTTTTGTTTCCCTGTCGCAGATGAGGAAGACAAGGAAAAAATGGACAGAGCTGGAAGCTGGAAGGTTGCAGGAAATCCATTGTGCAGTATGAGCTCATCTCATGGGCACGGCAACTCAAGAGCTCTGCAGAGTCCTCTGAAAACAGTGCTGCTCAAATTCTAATGTGCACAACAATCATCTGAAATATTGTTAGTAGATTTCGTTTTAGTTGTTCTGGGGTGGAGTATGAGATTCTGCATTTCTAATAAGCACCCAGGTGGTCCATGGGTCTGCACTTTGAATAATCAATCTCTAAGAGAAATTCTTTCATTTTGCACCCCTGCCTTACAGTCTGCTGAAAACAGCACCTTGTAAGGGAAAGTGCAAGATGATTTGGGGTCATCTAGAATTGGATTTGAAATCTGAACCCAGTATTCCTTAGGAGACACTGGGCAAGGATTATTGTTTAAATATAACCTTTCTAAGCCTCCGTATTATCTGGAATATGGGTTTAATGATATGTGTCTTATAGGATTGCTACAAGAATTAAATTTCTTTTTTTGCAAAGCACTTTAGTGTGAGGCCAAGCTTGATCCCTTCCCTCCTTTTTCCCCATTTCAAGTTTTTCAAAATGGTGTGTGCAGACCATCACGATTCAGCCTCAAAGTCTATTTCAGATTCGATCTGTTTCTACTCTTGACAACTGAAACCATATATACCCAGACAGCTTACTGTCTACATTAACATGATTTTACTTTCCAACCTCCTCATTAACCTCACTTTATTATTCCAGGAAATCCTTGCCCAGGAAGATGAAGTTGCAAATAACTATTGTTTATTTCAGACCCTTGGAATTTATTTATCTGAAAAATTGATTTGTTCTCATTAAGTAAATAGCCTCTTCTCAGAACAATAGCTCATTCAAATGGGCTCATCAAATGATCGTCTACTCTTCAAAGTCCTCCCCTTTCTGTGTTCGTTAATCTTATGCTATTACATTATGAACATTTTTCAGTACCAATCAGACCACTTCATTAAAAGATAAGCCTTAAAGGAGACCCCAAAACCTTACAAATGCAACTTTTGACTCTTCCCTGGCAAAATGCTACTAAGACTCTATCAAGGTGGTAAGTGGCCTCCTTTAGGGCAGTAAGCAATACACTTGTCTTTACTTGACCAAACAAGCTATTTTGCTGGTCTCTTAAGAGAGTTGGCAGTTAACAATATCTTCTAATAAAACTGTTATCCAGACAAATGTAATTATTTACTTGTTATTTCCTGAAGGTGTCATGTTTTTTATATTAATATTTTAATATTCCATGCTTTTGCACAATCAGTTCCTTTTTTTCTGGAATATCATCTCCTTTTATTTAACTTTCAAGACTCAGACTAAATGTTGCTTCCTCTGTGAAATCTTTATTGAAACACTATAGCAACATAGATCACTCATGCTCCTGTGCTCCTACAGCATTTTGTGGGCCTTTTCTGTAATATCCTATTGTTTTCTGATTGTTTGGTTACAGACTTTCTTTCCCAAAGGTAGCGTGTTCCTTTAAAGTAGGGACTGTGCCTTCTCCATCTCTAACATCAATGTCTTGAAGAATTAAAAAACCTTGTCAGTTGATCAATAAATGTTTGTTGAATGTTGAATGGAAAATATTCAGTCTAACTAAGTAGAGAAAGAAAAGGGCTAAATAAATATTCTTTAAGAGAAACTTTGGCTTCTTTTCATAAAACTTTTTTTTGTGTTCTCTAATGTATTACCCTTTTTATTTTAGGTAACCCTGAGAAATGGTAACCTCTGAAGTGGTAGCTGTCTGAGCCAGCAAAACAGAACCCTGTTGATGTCTCAAACTTCTGTCTAAAAAGTAATTTCTCATTTCCTTTCCATCTAGTAATTATTGATGACAATTATGCGCATGCAGCTGGCCTAGCCCTTGTATCAAGGTAGCAGATGGCTTTTTTCCTCCTTCAGGAAAATTTTACCTCCTCTGGCATCAATCTGGTTATAAATGTTGTCAGTTTCATGATCTGAAATTAATAGTGAGCATTTTCTTTGGCCCAATCAGGGCTGGTAGAAGGACCAAGTTTTATAGCGTGAAATTCATGACACTGACAGCTGAGAAAAATGATGCCGGACATAGTTATGTTTCTATTTAAATATTATTTACCCCTATGCACAGTGTGTACTCTTTTTGATAGTCACAATTAATTCAACACTTGGCCTATTAAAGACAGATTTATGGCATAGCAATAGAATATTTTTTATTTCCATTTAAAGTGAAATGTAGAGGTTCCGTAAAAGTGTCAGAGCTCGTGGCTAGCAAGTTTTGACAAGAGCTAAGTTAATGTTTGCAGCAGTGAAGCATTTCCTAGATGACTGTATGTTGAGTTATCAGATTAGTTGCTGAGGAGAAAAATTAAGTGAAATCTAAAGAGTACTTATGACAAACAGTAAGCCTGGATTGACATTTTACTCTAGCAAAGTAAGCTGTTTGGAAAACAGTGCAGAAGTCTAAGTATATCTTAGTTTCTGATTATTTTGTGTCATTTGGAGGAATATTTATTTAATATATATTAATACATTTAATGTTCATTAGGGAGTCTCAGCTACTTTCATACCTCTCTCTCTAGTTGTCATCTAAAAATGAAAGAAATAATCTTTATTATAATATAAGCCAGCCAAAGAATTTATGAAGAAGACCCCCAAGGCAATCACAGCAGCAACAAAAATAAATGAATGGGACATGATTAAATTAAAAAGCTTCTGCACAGCCAAAGAAACAGTCCAGAGAATAAACAGACCACCTACAGAATGGGAAAAAATTTTTGCATACTACACATCAGATAAAGGACTGATAACAAGAATCTATTTAGAACTCAGGAAAATCAGCAAGAAAAAATCAAGCAACCCTATCAAAAAGTGGGCAAAGGACATGAATAGAAATTTTTCAAAAGAAGATATAAAAATGGCTAACAAACATATGAAAAAGTGTTCAACATCTCTAATCATCAGGGAAATGCAAATCAAAACCACAATGAGATATCACTTAACCCCAGTGAGAATGGCCTTTATCAAAAAAACCCAAAACAACACATGTTGGCGTGGGTGTGGAGAGACAGGAACACTAATACACTGCTGGTGGGACTGCAAACTAGTGCAACCTCTGTGGAAAGCATTATGGAGGTATCTTAAACAGATTCAAGTAGACCTGCCATTTGACCCAGCAATCCCATTACTGGGCATATACCCAAAGGAAAAAAGGTCATTCTGTAACAAAGGCACGTGTACCCAAATGTTTATAGCAGCACAATTCACAATAGCAAAGATGTGGAAACAACCCAAATGCCCATCAATACATGATTGGATTAGTAAACTGTGGTATATGTATACCATGGAATACTACTCAGCTATAAGGAATGATGAAGATACAACATCTCTATGGTTCTCCTGGAGAGAGTTGGAACCCATTATATTAAGTGAAGTATCCCAAGAATGGAAAAACAAGCATCACATGTACTCACCAGAAAATTGGTTTCCTTGATCATCACCTAAATACAAATCTGGAAACGACATCAATTGGACATCAGACTGAGGTGGGGGGTGGGGGGGGGAGGGGATGGGGGTATGCCTACACAATGAGTGCATTGCGCACCGTTTGGGGAGTGGTAACACTTGAAGGTGCTGACTCGGGAAAGGGGGGGTGGGGAAAAAAATATGAAACTATTGTTTTTAACTTGCACTGTTCACTTAATAATTTATCATGAATATTTCCCATATTATTTCATATCATTGTACAAAAAATAATGTATACATTATGAGGACATACCGTATCTAACAAGATATACTGTTAGACTCTTTGATTCTGTAAAATTAAATTAAAAAAAAAAAAATAATATAAGCCAGCTAGCCTTCTGATTAATCTTCATAACATTGGCTTATATCATAATAAAAACAAGCATCATAATATATTTGTGTGAAGTGCCAATGATACTGATTTCTGTGTGGCTTGTGTTAATCATATTTTTCAGGAACATAGGTAGCAATCATAATAGTCCACTATAAATTTATTGTGATTTTTTTCCTTTAATATGCATGACCTGAGTGATTCTTAAATAAGCCTGCGAGGTATTAATGTGCTCATTTTACAGAGGATATGGAGGCTCAACCAGAGGACGTGACTTTCCATAAGTTGCAAGTACGTGGCAGAATCAGTGCCAGAACCCAGGACTCCTGTCTCCCAGAAACAGTTCCTTTTGTTCTACAATACACAGATCTCCGTTAATATATTTAAAAGTAATTATAGAAGAGATGTTACAGACCTTTCACATAGAATTTGATCAATGTTTATTTTGAGGAAAGTGAACTAATACAGTATTAATTTTAATTGCATTCTCCATTTGAGAAGAGTAATCATGAAAAGAAATTAAAAGATTGAGCTCAAAATCGATTTTCTTGTCTTTGTAGCAACGACTGAAGAAGCTTCAAGATGCCGTAGAAAGACTTTTTCCAGAAACTGTTTTGACCTCCTCATATTAGGGTATAAAAGACACTACTCAGTAGTACTCTGGGATTTTAATCATATTGGGTTTGAACTCAGACCTTTCTCTGTGGATGCGTCTACACTTTGCAAACAGAGTGTCAGGGTAAACTCGTGCCCATGGATGCCATGACATAAACTGATAACGTGAATGGGTAGTTTCTAAGCACTAGCATGTGCCAGGCACTATGCTGGACACTTGCTTTATATATATTATAATTTTTCAATTAACGTTTATAACAAATTTGCATCCATTTTATGGCTGTGAAAACAGGCTCAGTGCAGTTAAGGAACTTGTCCAAATTCACACAGGTGTTACATGACTGAATCAGTATTTGAACCCAGGTTTGCCTGATTTTAAAGCTCCTTGTGCTCTATAATCCTGCTTTTTTGTCATCAAATTTTGTAGCCTCAGAAGTAGGGTGAGAGAAATGGGGGACTCCTCATGGCAGGGAGGGCCATGTATGAGCAGAGAGAACAGAGCTTGATAGAAAAAGTGAGAGGTTATGGCACGTGGGAATTCCTTGAGAACAAGAATTAAGAAGATATGGCTCTGGTCCAGGTTCCGGTGTCAATTAGCAAGCTTTGGAAACATCACATGACTATTCTATGATTTAATTTCCTTCTTGGTGAAATGTGAAAGTTAGACTTGATTGATAATTTTCTAGACAGGTTCCATGAGTTCAAGGGATTCAGAGAGTGACGTGGTTTCTAGGAAGGCACCATAACAAAAAGTAGAGCTCACTTATATATAAAAAGCATACATATCTACACAAAATATGCACTTTTACACTCATTTAAAACACTTTTACTGGGCATTTTCTATGTGCCATGAACTTGCTGAGAACATGGTAAATCGGGTACACAGTTAAGGGGGAAAAGCACAGTCCACACGCCTCACAGAGATCACTGTCTCAAGGGGCAAACAGACTTCAGAAGAATTATCACAGTAATAAATACATAGCTACAGATTGTGCCAAGTGCTAGTATTAAAAGTTCAGGATTATCTGAAAAACTGTGACTGGTGATCTAATTTAGATTAGTGTGGACATGGGAGGGTTCTCTGAGGAAGTAACATTTGCACCAAGACTTTGAGGGTGACCAGGGAGGAGCAGGGGAGAATATTCCGGAGGCAAACACATGCTAACCCTGGCTGTGGAAAGGGGAGGAGACTGGGCTGTCGGAGACACATTTTGTCCCAGATCCACTTGCTGCACCCACCAGATTCGCTGGGTCTCATCCCCACCGCATTCAGGCTTGGTGGCTGTCCCGACAGAGACCTAGACCAATTCTCACCACCACCGGCTCTCTCCTACCCTTCCAGGATGAAGCCAAGCTTTGGCAGGGGCTCCATCTTAACTTAGCAAGTTTTATGAGGAAGTGTTTAAAATGTCCAAGGAGAAGTTTACTTCCATTCTATAGAAACGTTTCCAGAGCATGGAACCAGATGGGACGATATTCACATAATTTTAGAAAATTAGAAAAACCCTGATATTTAAACCTAACCAAAAGAAAAAAAAAAGTATTGACCAATCTTACTTAGGTCAGGAGATACAAAGCTACAAAATAAAACATTAGCATGTAGATTCTTGAAGTAAAAGAATAATTACATGAAGAACAAGTAGAACTTATTCCTCATATACAGAAACATGAGTAATATGAATTCTATTAATGTATTTAACAATATTAGGTCAAAGGGACAAAGCCACACGATCATTTCAGTAACCTTTGAAGTCCTTCTCAAGCCTGCGATGAAGATGAGAGAGGAGAGGCTGTGCCGCAGCCGAGTGTGCTAAGAGCAGGGTAAAGGGGGTGTGTTGAGAGCAAGCACCTTCCCCAGGCAGTGTAAACTGGGAACAAAGCTGTACCTTTCTTGGAGACCAAAAAAAGACCCCAAGAAGAGAAGCTTTTGAGAGGACTGGCTGGAAATTCAAAGAAGCTCCATTATCCCATTGACCCCTGAAAACCCCAGGGCTGAGGAGGGCTTATAAGTGGCCTGCAGGAGGGAGGCATTTTCTGTATCTAGAGCAGTAAACAATAGACCCCCTCGGGCTGATCTCCAGAGAACCACTGGAGTGCAATGACGGAATAGGTCAGATTTAGGCATCAGTCACATCAGAGGGGAGGAGCGGGGAGTCTGATGCTGGATTGCAATTGTGTTGGGCATTTACCACTGTGCTATTTTCCTCTAATTGCCTCTTTCCTTTGGTCAGTCTCTGGAGGGGGTAAGAAAGAGCAGCCAGCAAGTGTGGGAAGGGATGTGGAAGAGGGCAGGGAGAAACAATGTCAGCTCCCCCTGCTTTCCAGATGAAGGCTATCAAGGTTAAATATAGGCCCCACCTGGCTAGCTGGAGATTTTTCCTTTGAATGAGTTTGAAAAAAATTAAACACCGTATTAAAACAGACTTATGTAATTCTCAGGCAGACCTGCACTTCTTAATGCTTGAAAGTTACAAGAAGGCATTTTAATAGGTAGAAAGGATCTCAGAAGTGATGGCACCTGCTTGAGATTTCATTCAGGGATGGGGAAGAAGTCCATGAAGGAAGATTAACAGGGAGTGATGAGAAGGATAAATCGTTTTCATGATTACATCCAAACAAGTACAGCTTGTTAATAAATCTTTATAGACAAATTTAGGGGTTATTTTCACTACAGACACTTTTTGTTTCATACTCTGGATTGCAAAGCTAACCCTGCCTACCTGTAAGGTGTACAGTATTTAATCGTTTATTTTAAAACATAGGAAAACTTGTACGTACAAATTAGTATTACCCCCAAAACAGTTACTCTGAGAAAATATACCCTTACTTTCATGAAGCTGCTCTGTTCAAAGCATTTTAAAATTTTTTCTTAGTTTTTAAATGTTAAAAAGTACCTTTAGGCTAATGCTACTTGAAGGTTATCTTATAAATAGCATTTTAATTCAAACTCCACATGATTTGTTGACATCAGTGTCTTACTCATAGCTACAGTTAATTTGAGACATTGAACAAAAGGATTTCCAGAACATGTTATTTCCATTAAAAAATTACTTGAGATATACCGCTTGATAGATTTTCATCTGAAACTTTGCCAAAAGAAAACAAAATTAACGAAGCAAATTAATCAGATCTACACATAACAATTTATATTAAAAGAAGGTCAGTATAATAGCAGTATAGGACCCAACTTAAATGTCCAACAGGAGAGGATTGCATCAATTTCAGCACATCCATATAATAGATTCCTATGTATGCATTAAAAATAATGTTTGTGAAATACATTTTATTACACTAAAGAGGTTCACCATACATCGTTAAATACAAATACTGGTTACAAACTATTAAGCCTGATTTTGTGTGTATTTATAAAGTTCTTCTCCCACACATTCTCACAGCTTGGTTCCTTCTTTTAGGTTTTTGTTCAAATATCGTCTTAACCCTGTAATATATCCTACTTCCCACATGTCATCATCCTTATGCTTCATCTTCTTTACTCACCTTCATTTTTTCTTATTTCACTCCTCACCAACTGACATATTTGTTTATTATCTGTCTCCCTTCACTGAAATGTAGCCTTCCTAAGAGTAGGGAATTTTTTGTTCGCTGCTGTATCCCACTGCCTAACAAAGTATCTGGAACATAGTAGGTGCTCAGTAAATAATTGCTGAATGATTAATGAATGAAAATATATGTACATATATATATATTTATGTACACAAAATATTACCAGTGACTATCTCTGGGTGAAGGGCTTATGGGTAATGTTTTTAACATTTGCTTTTATATATTCTTCAAGAGTTTTTACAATGAGTGTTACTCTAGAATCAGAAATAGAAAAAATAATTTTTAAGACCTCACTTCAAAGCAAAATTTGTGTCTATATCTTCTATCTTCTGGAACTGTACCAGATCAAATAACACCCATTTCCATGTAAAATTCATTATAATATATCAAACAGCTATTCTCTCTCTCCCTGACATCCCCTTCCCCACCATATTCTCACCACAATTGCTTGCAAGTCTAAAATTCATTTTTCTTCACCATGATGATTGCTTTCATTAGTTGCTGTGCTTTTTCTATTATGAGGCTGAATGCGCTAGACAATGGTTCTCTAACTTTGATAGCAAGCTGAAAAACATGAAATAACTTAGCTTTTTCACTTCAAATAGGAGCACATTGCTTTGTAGTACTGTGAACTCATTTTTGCCTTATTCTCTATGTACACACACACCTAGATGCCTGCCCTCTGGTTCACCCTCAACTTTCTCATAATTTTAAGCCACCTATTTATGAAAGATAAACTGTAGAGTATAAAATTTTAGTCTTCTTAGGAAAGTATTTGCTTATTTTATTTATTTTTAAATGCTCCTAATTTTCTGTGTTTAAAATCACCTTTAAAAGTATCCAGGAATGAATCAATTAAGGACTGCAGTTCATTAGTTTCAATTTGTATTTGGTTTCTCTGTTAAGAATAAATGGATTCATCTTCTGCTAAAATAGAATTATAGGGGAGTTTTAAAAAAGATAAATAGCAGTGTCACTTAGTTTCTTCCTATGCATGTGTAAATGAAAACACTATATCTTATATTTTCAAAATAATGTACCCATGTTTACAATTTTCTTCCAAGTACTCAGCATCAATTAAATAGGATGATCATAAGTTAAATCCTTCCTGGATTCAAAATATATTTTCTAATGAGGGAAATGCAGTTAGGGGTGGGAGACAGCATTTATATATTCTTTATGTATAAAATTTATATCTCTATAGATCTTTCCTTTGAGTTTTGTATCCATATATCCACCTACTTACTTAACATATTTTCTTGGATGTGTCAGGCATCACATATTCACAAATCCAAACCTGAACTCACGGTTTCCAGTCCAAACCACTTGTTTCCTCCCCTTGAGTTCAGAACAAATTGAGAAATAAAGTAAAGGGCAAAAGGAAAACAGATATTACTTCTCTACACTCTCAGGAATCCAGGCTGCCAAAGTCTCCAGTAACTTGTAATGATGCCGTCTGTGTCCTTCTCAGCTACCCAGCAGGAGACAGCATGGAGAATCTTGTGTTATTGGTTCTTCTACTCAGAGGTGAAAAAGTCACTTCTGCTTATGTCTTATCGGCCAAAGTAAGTCACATGGCCATACCTAATTTCAGGGACCCATATACTCAGAAGAAAGGATGGATGGGAAATCTTGGTGATCACTAGAATGTCTTCCACAAGCAGCATCTTAGACAGTCTCATTCTCTTTACTTGATTTAGTCCAACGTGCTTTCATTCCCCCCACACCTACCATCTTGCCCCTATTCCCACTCTGGGCTGAGGCCTAGGATGTGATGCGTGTTAGGGCTAGGGTGGGCCCAGGCAGCATCTTCCCCTGGTCTAACCCTCTTTAAATCATCCTCAAATGCCGCTCACAGCACTGGGAGCGATTTTTGTTCTTCTTCGTAGGGCTGGAACTTCCCTGATTTCATGGACTGTATTCTTGCCTGAATATAGTCCTCCCTGTTCTATGATTTATACCGTCGTGATCCTTCTCCAAGCTTTACTCTCTGATATTTAAAGAAAAATTTTTAGGATTCAGCAAACTTCTTTTTCTCTCAATTAAACCTAGCTTTCAAGACTACTGCTCTAAATGTACTTAGAAGTCTAATCCTTTCTAATTTAATGAAAAATGTTATTTTTTATTGTTTTCTGTGAGCGAGTTATATGCAATGCAACCCACGTTTTTAGAATTAAATTGCCTATATTGTAACAATAAGCAGATCAACAAATAAAATTTTCAAGAACCAATTGCAGGGTTTTGCCCAGGGGGTCAGCCATCACGTAACATGTATGCTACAGCATGGCAGCGTGAGTTGCCTGTGCACCACTCTGCTCCCAAGATAAAGAGATGTGTGAGTTATATATGCCTCAAAAGGCCCTGGGCTCAAAATTAGCATGAGTTAAATACAACTCACATGGTAGTTAATGGGTTAAGGGCTATGAGGCAGTGGGTGCAGAGCACCGTATCTGTGGGTGGAAAATGATGATGACCGAGACAACAGCCATGTTGTACCCACAGCACTTTTGAGGTCAAGAATTGGATCTTTCTGATTTCAAATCAAAATCACTAGGGAGTGTACAGGAAATGCAGAGGGCCTTGGAATCCCCTTGTGGTGAATTCAGGGGCCAGAGATCATCAAGATTACTACCCACGCTCTGAATTGTGCCCAAGGCTTGAGGGACCTCAGCAAGCAAAGGTCACACATTGAGGCTAATTGTTAAGTCCTAGCAAATCTACTCTCACACACTGGATGATTCAGATGAGCAAGTAGGTCTCCTTGTGAGAGGGAAGCTTTATAAAACTTTTATAGGGACTGTCTTGAGAAAGGGCATGATGCTCACTAGGGTTTGGAGTAAATTTTCTGGAATTCATCGCTTATCAGCCACCAGAAGGTAGTCTATAAGTATTAAAACTTTGATGGCATGAATTTGGTCCTGTCTAAAATTGGCAAGGGTGAAATTTCAATTTTTAACGTCTGCCGACATGATATAGATTTCATTTCAAGCTCAAAATACCCAGTTCTCTGCTGTGACATCATTGGTGAAAACCATCCAGGACTTGAAATTGGATGTTTCTCTTTGTCTAAAAGGTCATGGTCCTTAACAAAAAAATTCCCAGATGGTTCCAATCATAAGAGCAAAGCCTCTCTCTCTGGTTCCCAGAAGTCTATACTGGCATATTTATTTCATGCTTGTCTATGGAGAATGAAGTCTTATTTTTAAGGCTGAATTAAAATGAAATATGTTAATTTTCTCCTTATAGAGTTATCATTAATATAAATGCCAATTATATAAAATCTAGTTATAGGCTGGGTGCAGGGGCTCATGTCTCTAATCCTAACACTTTGGGAGGCCAAGGTGGGAGGATTGCTTGAGGCAAGGAGTTTAAGACCAGCCTGAGCAACATTGCGAGACTGTGTCTCTATTAAAAAAAAAAAAAAAGTTAGAAAAATTATCCGGGTGTGGTGGTGCACAAGGCTGAGGCAGGAGGATCCCTTGAGTTCAGATGTTTGAAGTTGCAGGGAGCTATGATGGTGCCACTGCACTCCAGCCTGGGCTACAGAGTGAGACCCTATCTCAAAAAAAAAAAAAAAAAAAAAAAAAAAAAAATCAAGTTATAAAAAGTGATTTCATTCAATAACTATCTAATCTACAAATTTTATCATCTGTTTAAGATAATAAATACTGGAAAGTGTCTGAAAGGGGTCTCAGAGTGTGATTTTTTTGAAGGGTGATCAAGTATGACAAGTAACTCTAGGGGTGACTATAATTCAGTTTATTTGGAGTATAGTTGCCAGATTTAACAAAAATATAGGATGCCTAGTTAAATTTGTATGTTGCAAATGTATATCTGACATGGAGTCTGGTCATTGGAGGTGGCCCTGACAATTTTTCTAAGTCCACCCACAAGGGCCAGCACTGCCCAGAACATGCTTCCACTTAAAATAAAAAGGTTCATTGTTTATCTTAACGTCAAATTTTACTGAGTATCTTGCATTTTATCTGGCAATTCTAATTTGGGGAGGAACTGGCTGCTTGTCAAGACACTAAAAGTGCTATGGTAATTTTTCATCCGGTGTCATCCTATTGTCATTAGGCTTATTCATAAGAAAGAAAAACAAATTGGACAGGAAAATATCACTGAGTGAGATCACCCTGGGTTTTTACTCTGTCGGCATTTTCCTTTGTATAATGCTGAAATATGTATTAGTTGGAGAAGAGGATTTGTTGTGAAGTATTTTGGGGTGATGTAGCTCAGGATTTTGTCAATAGAACCACTTCAGAAGACATTCCCAGCACCTTGCAGGGCTCCACTCTTGCCAGCACCCAGCTCTTCACTCTAGTGCTTGAATGTGCCCAGTGAAAGAGAGGAGTCACAATTTAGGTTTACTGATTTACTTCCACTTACATCCTGGAAATTCAGAGCTTTGCATCTTTACAGTAGCCTAGGCCTGTACTTGAGGACAAAACTAAATGTTCTCATTTCATCAATAGGCTCAGGAAGTTTAGATCAATTTAATGACCCCTCATGTATTAATGGAAAAGATAAGTATAAATTACAAAGCCTTTTGAATTCCTAAATAGTGGGGAGCACCATTTAGGGACTGTGTTGTCTTTGCTTGGTTTTATTATTTGTAATAATAAAAGACATAATGAATTCAGCTATTAATATGTTGTGGGCACAAGATCAATATTTCTCTTATCCTCACAACATTCTCATCATGTAGGTATTATCATCTCACTTTTATAGATAAGGGTTAATCTTTCATCCCTAGATAATGCAATTGTCAAGTACATTTCTGGATTTTCAACCAAGTTTAAATCAAGCTAAAGCTTATATCTTAACCTAACCAAGTTGCCATCATTTGACATCTTCCACTTCAGGGCCAAATTCCTTAAGAGGAATGCAGACCTGACTGGCTCACTGCTTGCCAGGGGTGTTGTAGATGATTTGATCTTAATCACACTCTATGAAGAATATTACCATGTTATGTAAAAATCACGAATCTAAGATCAGGAATTGGGGGGAAGGAGAAGTAATGACAGTATAGCTGAAAGAAGACATTGGGGAGTGATTGAATTATTTCCA
This sequence comes from Eulemur rufifrons, assembly GCF_041146395.1. Lineage (NCBI taxonomy): Eukaryota > Metazoa > Chordata > Mammalia > Primates > Lemuridae > Eulemur > Eulemur rufifrons. The sequence goes on from NC_090990.1 coordinate 54,262,809, forward strand.
GGTTTCAACAACAACTGAGATTAGCCTATGGATTAGTCCCTCTTCCTCCAAGAAATGAAGGCAGAAATGCAAATAATTTTTCTTCAGCATGATTAGAATAATCTAGGTTGGAAAATTGGCACACAAAAGAATTAATTTGTTCATACAGCCTAGTGATTGTCTGATGTAAAGTACTTGGTTTTTTTTTGGGGGGGGGAATATTACTGCCCTTTAACAATCAGGAAAATAAAGATGAAGGAAGAAACAAAGTGAAAGTGCAGTCTGTGCTAGTTTAATTCTATGTCACTGTTGACATTTTGCCTACTCCGGGCATTATCACACCAAGGAGGAGGCTATGACAGCTTTTCACAGGACACATTTCATGCCCAATTTTGATTGATGCATTAAATGTTACCCCAGTGGCTGAAAGATTTAATATATCTCAGCTGTTTGTCTGTATCCTTTGGCTACAATTATGACAATTGATATACTTTGTGAAATATGTGAAATACTTTATTGACATCATTATTTTATATTCCTTTGAAAGATGTTTATTAGGTAAATCAGTGTTATTTTTCATCATTTTGCAAATGCAAAGCTACTTCTACTAATAAACTCTCAAAATAGAGTCCAGTATCTGTTAAAGGTAATATACACCATGATAAAATATCATAGAACTGGAAACCAGACAATATTTTTAGAGTGCAAACTCTGCCTGTATGACCTTGGAGCTTATTGACCTTATTGAGTTTCTCTTTCCTACCCTGCAAAATGAGGGAGCTGAATGAGAAACCTTAGCCATCTCATTGATTCTTGTACTAGGGATAGCCACTTGTTTAATGCCATTCAACCAACAGTGAGCCAAAGCTGCAACGGCAGCAGGTGCTACCAGACTGCTGACTCAGGAAACGACTGTGGCCTCCAGCCTGCTGTTCGCACTGCTGTTTTGGCAGCCTTCCTCTGTCATTTAAAAAGTGGCAATTCCTACAAAAGAATTTATAAGAGCTCTGTATAAAAAGATTTTGAAAATTTTGCAGGAGGCTTCCAACTTAATTTAAGACACTGAGAGGTCTGAATACTTGGGCTGTGCCTCGATTATGCACATAGTGGGAATTCAATCAATATTGAAGGAATGAATGAATAAAAAAATTAGTTATCACTGGAATAACAGTCTCACTTTTGATTAAATTTTCAAAGAAGGAAGCATCGTCTTCATGTTTGGCAATATTGTCTATACTGTATAAGAATTTGAAAAATAATAATATTAATATATTTGTATAATATTTTATGGTTTGCATCTCTCTTTCATTTACATTGTCTTATTTGATCCTCACAAAATTATGTGAAATATTATTATTACTATAGCCTTTAATTTTTTTCAGAAGAAAAACCGAGGTTCCTAGAGTCTAAATTAGCAGCTGAAGACTCAGCAGCAGTAAGTGGCAAGAGAGAATAAAAGCACAATTAATTATCCTTTACTACAACACAATTATGACTATCAAAATTTCAATGTGTCACTAAATAAGATAATGCATACAAAGCACAAGGGACAGCAGGAAGTGCACCATAAAATTTGTTTCTCCCCCTTTTTTTCCCTGCTTATCCTGTGGGAAGGCAGGAAAACTGCCTCGTTGAGTGGCATGATTTGTTTTCCAACATTCATTGAACGCCTACCAAAGGACAAGTACACTGCTGGGCCTGGAGATACAAATATGAGTAAGACACAATCCTTGCCTTCAAGTTGCTTATTGTCTAGTGCAGAAGATAGACTAGTAAATAGGAAATACTTCCAAAAATGTAATACCTCCCTGGAGAGACACCTCCTGAGAGCTAAACAGAGATACTGATCCAGTCTTAAGAGAGTCTCAAAGACTAATGAAGGAAGTAATCATCCAGGCAGAAACTTGGCTTTAACAAGGCTACGGTCGTTTAAAATGTGTTCACATTTTTTTTGACTTTCTCCTCAAGAGGTGGGGCTTAATTTCCTTCCCTTGAATGTAGGCTGGACTTAATATATAGAATGTGGCCAGAGTGATGATATTTCACTTCCAAGACTAAGTCATAAAAGACATGTGGCTCTGCCATGCTCTTTCAGGTCAGTCTTGCTTTGGAAGATGTCAGCTGCCATGTTGTCAGAGCACTCAGTCAGCCACATGGAGAGGCCTGAATTACAAAGAACTGAGGCTTTTACCAAAAGGCATCAAGGAACTGAGATCTGGCTATAGCCATATGAACGCGCCATCTTGGAAGTGGATTTTCCAGGCGAGCCTTCAGATAACAGCAGCCCTGGCCAGTGGCTTGATTGTAACCTCATGAGAGATTCTGAGCCAGAATCTCCCAGATAAACTGTTTCCAGATTCCTGACCCACAGAAAGTATGAGATAATACATATTTGTTGTTTTAAGCTGCTAAGTTTGGTTAACTTGTTATTCAACAACACATAACTTATGCACAGCAAATGGGAGAAGCGGTTGTGAAAATGTTCTAGGTAGAAGGCAGAGCATGTGCAGAGGTCAGTAAGGGAGGGCATGATGTGCTTAAGGAAATTGAAAGCAGGTAAGTGTGCCTGGAGATGAGTTTGAAAGACCAGAGGCTGAAGAAGGGGTAGTGAGGTGAGCAGATCGTGAAAGGTCTTATAAAATATGAAAAGGAGTTATTCTCATGGCCTGCAAATATTTACAAAAGAGGAAACTCTCAAGGGTATAGTATAATAGCTATAAAGCCTATGCCCTTTTTATTTTACTCTTCCCTTTCCTGTAATAACATAATTTCTCTTTGGCTAAAATTCTTAATGAAATGCATAATCTTTGTATAAGTACTCAGAAGATTAGAAGCCACAAATAACATGGACCCTGGAAATAGGAGGCTAATGACCAGTGTAATGAACTGTTCTTTTGTCAGAGCTAGCAAAGGTAGTGGCCAGTGGCTTCATTTGCAAAACTCCTTTTGAAGCCCTGCGTGTTCCATCTCCTAGTGAAGCTCTGGACCTAAGGGAGGTGGAGGTGAGTGTGGGCTTGCTCTGCTCTAGTATCTTGGAGTTTCTCATGAGCTAGAAATGAAATATTTCCTTATGGTCAGCAACAGCTTGAAATCCCTGGGGGAGAGTGGTCTTTAAAATGCTTTACCTTTGGGTGATTTTATCATCATAGTTAAAGTGTGCAGTGCTGTCATAAGATCAAAATCATGATTGAAGTGATCATATGAACGAGCACTACCCCTGTCCATGTCTAAAGCTTGTCTTCACACTTATCTGGTCCACACTTTTGTGCCATTAAGTTGAGACATCTGATAAGAATTCAGTTGCTAGTTTTGGTATGCAGTTTCTATCTTCTGGCCATTTTTATCAAGTGTTGATCATTTAAAGTGCACTTATACTAGAGGTTCCCCACTCAAGTGCCACGGAAGTAGGCATTTCATGTATGTTAGGGAGGCAGTTCAGGCTGTCAAGTTGGAGAGTGCATCACACTCTGAAGGGGCAACTCTGTTTCTGAAATTATTTTCATCCAGAAAAACAGGTCTAATGATCCCAGATCTTCTAGTTTTTCAATAGAAGCCAGGATTAAAATTTTTAGGTGAAATCCCAATCTTTTAATTGCTTAAAATGTGCAGATTCAGTTTGTTAAGTACTCTGCATGTTAGCACAGAACGATCAAAATAAAAAATATACTAGTGGGTTGGATTCAGCCCATGGGCTTCTGGTGCTATCTCAAGTATAAATGATATAAAAGCTTTGCCTCCCCCAAATTCATCTCCAATAGCTAACGTCTTAACTAAAACACAGATCTGTCTGAAACTTTTCATTGGCTTCTCCTTCGTTAATTGTTATACACGGTATATGAGGCCCTCTATGATCTGGCCTTGCTTCCTTCTTCAGCTTTTTATTTTACCACTCTCCAGTCTTGATCATGTGCCAACTTTGCCTACAGCAGTTCAGGTTTATGGATGTTGTCTGAGAACCCCACTTGGCTTAGTACTTGTCTAGGATTTTTCATTTTACTAAAGTGTCATTACTAACAGTTGCATTAAAATAAGTTGAGATGGGTTTCTTGCACTTTGTACTTCCAGCTTTTGCCATGTATTATCTAGTAATGATGAGTTGCATGTGTATTAAAAAGCATTCTCTCTATAACATGTGGCTAAATCTGAGAGATAACCAATCACTTTCCTTTGCGCAAGCTTTTTCAGGCATAATATAACTATTTCCTTCCTTTCAAAGACATGATGCATAGTATTTGTTAATTAAAAAAATGGCTAGGTATAGTTTACATCTTTGGATCTGAGGAGTAAAGGGACAAATATTTAACATTGCCAACCACTTGTAGTGACTCAGAAACTGTTTAAACTCAAACATTTATATTAAGAATAATTATTCTGCTTATGTGTGTTTCTAACATACAGATAAATAAACGGTTTTGTTTTTTTGCTTTAATGTACATATACATATGCTATTTTTAATTTTTGAAAGAATTTTATTTTTGAAAATAGTTATTGAATAAGTATATTGTAGGTCCACCAATCTAATAATAATGATGATAATAATAATTTTTGCCATTATATAAACATTATAAATTATGTAATTTAAATTGTTTTAGCATTTTTTCTACTTTCAAAAATGTCCCACTTTGGACAAAAAATTTTATGGTCACCTTACTTAATTTTCTTTACATTCTATTCATGTAAAACACCTTTTAATCTGATCAACACACTGAACTGTTTCTCTAAGCCTTTGCTTATACAAGTTCATCTATATGACATGACATCATTCCCACCTCTAGACATTCTTCCTTCCTTCCTCAAAGTTTAACTTACATTCATCATTAAATAACTAGCATGGATGAGTATATACGTGTATATGTGGTGAAGAACAAATTTTACAAGTATGAAATGGGATTATGTGGCCAGTTAAATTTATGTTTAATATTAAACTAAAACTTTAAAATTAGAACTTTAAACTAAAACTTTAGTTAAACTAAAATTCAGAGATCATATCCTTCATAAATCTTTGCATTATAATGATCTGTATAGGTGACTATACCCCAACTAGTTTTCAGCTTATTGATGGCTATAGTCTGCTGTACTCATATTTGTGTTCCTAGAGGCTTGCATGGTGCTGGTACGTATCTGCTTAACAGCCATCTATGGATACAAAAGAAGGAATAAATAAACTAATGTATGAATGAGTGAATATAGATTAAGAAAACCCATGATCCAACTTTCTCTTAGTTCCTCATCAACCTCTTGGCTATTTTTTGCCAAAATAGAAACAGAGGGCAATGGATGTTATGGTAGTTTCATATGATGAGAATTTTTCACCACCCACACATTCCTATTTCTGGTGTAATATGCACCCTCTGAGAGAAATGGGTGCCAGTGACCCGTAATAACGCTGCTCAGAGCAAAACAGTGCCACAGTTATCCTTCCTGTCCCCTCAGAGTACAGTTCAATTTCTTGGCTGTTATTCATCAGGGCTGTGCTTCCTGCTTTCATTTGGTGCTAGAGAGTAAAATGGAATTTGTGCTTTGCATTATTCATTACCAGCTTAGCAATGGGGAACAAAACCTTCTCTTTGACATCTCTTCTCAAGACAAGAAAATCCAGAAGTTGGGCTTCAGATAGGAGGTAGAAGAGAGAAGATTAAAATTGTTTTGAATCCTGGCTACTATTGAAAACTAGAAGATCTGGCATCATTAGACCTGTTTTTCTGGATGAAAATAATTTCAGAAACAGAGTTGCCCCTTCAGAGTGTGATGCACTCTCCAACTTGGCAGCCTGAACTGCTTCCCTAATGTATATGAAATGTCTACTTCCGTGGCACTTGAGTGGGGAACTTCTAGTATAAGTGTACTTTAAATGATCATCACTTGATGATGAAATGGAACGCAAATTTTCTGAGGACAAAAGTCATATTTTGAAGTATTTTTTTCTACTGAGGCTTGGATCAAGATACTTAAAATGAAAGTGGTGTGTGATAGGATGGACATTCGTTTGTATAAACAAAGAGGGCTTCCTAATACTCTTGCCTGGGTGGATGGCCAAACCTCCTGTCCATATACATGGACTAGGTCGGGTTAACCATGAGGTGACACTTCAGCTACCTGATAGAACATGCACAATCCACAATGTGATAGCAAAGGGACAACGAGTAATCCCCAAGAAGCAAATGCTGCATAAAATTAATGTGGGTGAGTGGCTATTTTCATCCATGCCACAGATGCAGTGGCTTGGTGTAGGGGTGACGCTTGTGTGAGTGTTGACAGAGGAAGATAAGTAATGTTTGAGGGCCCAGGAATTCTCTCTTATCGGTTGAGGAGAAAAGTCAGAGTGACATAGTTTTCTCTTCCATGCATCTTCAATTGGATCGTAGTGATGCTGGGGGAATGTGTGGAGGAGCGTTCCGAGGCTGAGTCTGTTCTCAGGAAAAGAATGTCTTGATTACTTAGTGATGCCAATCAGGGGTGCTGCATGAGGAGTGACAGTACTAGTCATATTTTCCATTTGTGACATGGGTTCATCTACTGTTTGAGTACATAACATGCAGCACAATGATTCTGGTCAGGGTGAAACTTAGTTTAAAACTAATGACCTGTGCTGAGAGGAAGGTAAGTTTCTCACTTCACTAGATAAAAAAAAGAACATACATAGCCTGGTGCTTTCTATTTGGCTGCCTGTGCCTCGTGGTAAAGGTCTTCACGTTATGTGTGTGCTCCGTTTGTGTATGTATAATAGTAACGCTTCTTCCAGGGAGCGCTGTCTTCAGTCTGCTGCGCAAGTGCTGCCCTTTGGGTGGCAGATGAGTCTTTTTCCTGCACAAGAAACAATATACTACAATTCTTTTCATAGCTTATGAACTTCTGACTTTCAGTCTTGCACTTTGTTCTGTAAACAGCGTCTCCTTTTTCTGTAATCTGTCTGGCTACTAAATGAGAAAAGTTTGAAAATGAAATTGTTTTAAAGAGCAGTCTTTACAGCTAGCTGCCCCTGGACATGAATCCATAATTTAACACAACAATAAAGAGGTTAAGTGATTGACCCAAGTCTTTCAGCAGTGGGTACACTCATCTCTGCTGTCTTTTTTCCAAGAGAACTTAGGTATCTTATTCCGGGAAGGAAGCCAGGTATGTCTAAATGACTCTCGATGCTTTTGCTAAATCACAGGAATTACCTTGTTGCTGAGCACACATTTTATGGTTATTAACTTCAGCTATCATGAAGAGTTGATGCCCAGGGAGACATATGCTGGGGAGGAATGTATATACATCTTTTCCCCATCAGCACATTTCTTCCAAGATGTTTCCTGGTTGTAATTTAATGACCAGCTATGCTGATGTTCAAAAAGACATAATTTCTCCTCTTTCAACATCTCTTTTTCATTCATTCATTCATTCATTCCCTCAAAACTACTATGACTCTATAAGCCAGACCCTGTGCTAGACTCCAACAATATAGCATCGAACAAAGACACAATTTTCCCTCAAGGATCATATATTTTTATTTCAAACAAATATTTATTCACATTAAAGAGTGATATATACAATTATAGGGAAGTAAAGAGAACAATTGGGGCACCTAGGAGGAAACTTTAGTCTGAATTTGGGACAGAACTGAGACAGAACTCCTGAAGGAGTAACGCCTTGGTTAAGTTCTGAAACCTAAACTGCAGTAATCTGAATGAATGGGAACCTGAGAGTGTGGCCATATGGAGAAAGAGGGACAAAGGTTCAGGGCCATGAAAGAGCAAATCATTCAAGGAACTGAAGGTGTTTACTGTGTGTAGAATGTGGGGTGCAGGGGGAAGATTGTGTTTGGAGATTGCACCTGACCCCACATAACGAAGAATTCTGAAGCCATTTTAAGGAGTATGAACCTTATGTTGAGGACAAGGAAGAGATGTTGAAGGGCTTTAAACTTGATCTGACATGATTGGATTTGCATTTTAGGAAGATTTTGCTCTCTTTTCTTTTTTTCTTTCTTAACATGTGTATGATATGTGTTATGGAATATATCAAGATGGATTGAATTTTTTATGATTGTACTGTGGAAAAGCTCAATAAACTCTAATGAAAGGTATATAAATCCCAAATCATAAATTGGGTACATGGCACCCAAATCACAATGAATGTGAAAGTGGTCCTTCGATAACTTTGTTTGGAAAACACTGCTGATTTATTCCCCTCTATGGTGATATCAAGGACATCCATCATTTATCTACAAGAGATGTTGTACAGGATGGAGTGAGGAAAGGCATCACTCTGCATCACCCTGATGAATTATATCTTTGGGTCACAAGTGACAGAAATAAAATTCAGCTCAAGCAAGAAAAGGAATTTATCAATCCATCTGTTGGAGGGACTTGGACTGATTAGAAACAGAGATTTGATTCGTCGCTCAGCTTGTTGGCTTTTTCTCAAGCATTGTTATCCATGAGAAAAGAGAGAGGACTGGTGGCTTCCCTGCTGTCTTAGATTAGATTCTCCAGAAGCAGACCTTGCAAGCGATGTATTAGGAAGTATTCCTGACAAAACATGGTAACAGAATGGAGATGAGGGCCAGAGAAGGGAGGGACGCTAAGCAAAGGTGCAAAGCTGTGAAATCTACCGAAGGCCCACAGAGGGTGACTACCGGCTCAATCTCCCAGGAGGACTCCAGAATGGAGTGGACTTCCGTTTCCCCTCAGCATTGCCCTAATAATAAAGTACTTGCTAGCCAGTTAAGGGCTGCTCCCAGGATGTCACAGAATTTCCCAGGATCTTTTAGCTGTAGATGTGCACATGTGAAGTGGATCTAGCATCCAACAAAGAATCTTCCAACAAAGAGGTGCAGGTGTGTGAAAAAGGTAAAAGGATCCATAGGGATGTGGGTTTGGCCTTAACAGCATCTAGCGCATCTTTCCTCCCTTCCCACCACCCATTCGTTTGGTTCATGTGTCTATATGAAAACCAGAGTAAGAATGTGCATTAGTAGAAACACGGGGCAAGGGATACTGGGCAAACAAATACCATGGGTATTTACTAAGTTCCCTATCTGTAGTCTCCTACAAGTCTCATACTTTATCCCAGAGCACTATGGAACCATCTGCCTGAGCGCAATGGCCAGAGGAGATAAATCCTAAGTACTTCTGTACTAGTCTGGGTGCTTGGTTATAAAAATCTATCATTTGATCTGCTTAACTTATGCAGAAAAAGAATTCATAGCTCACAGAAACCTGGAAATCCTGGAGAAATAAGGATTGGCAGGAATTGAGAGAGACCGTCACAACAAATTCTTACTGCACAGAATGGTCTGATGGTGCAGTCACTACCATATACCTCCATACCTACCACCGCCAATGCCAGTACCTCCGTTGCAGGGCACTTGCTCACGTGTGGGGTACCCCACAACACCTGGACACTCATCTTCATGTCACTGGATGCTCCCCTCCTCTGCAGCTCTAACTGACTTATACATACAATAAGTATATCTTGAATATATTTTATTTAATGTAGTTCTCCTATGAGTTGGACAGAGGGGCATGTGACTAGAAGATGACCCATCTGTCTGCAAGTTCACAATCTGGAGTTCTGAAATTGAGAGAATTTGAGAAGAAAGTTTTACAACACCTGGAAAATGCATTTTGTTTATTGTAGCTACCTTTTTTCCTAGATTGTGAAATTATGACTCTAGGGTCAGTATAGTTTATAAAGAGTCAGTGTATTGTAGTTGGTGCTTAATGTACCCAAACCTCATGGAATATCCAAAAAATTATCAAGGGAAAACTTCCTGGGCATTTGTTTTACTGACCAATGGACATTTCTAGAGTTCTAAGTCAAAAAGAAGTAGTAGAAACACAGGGAAAGGGATATTGAGCAAATAAATACCATTGATGTTTACTAAGGTCCCCATCTGTAATCTCCCACAAGTCTCACATTTTATCCCAAAGTGCTATGGTAATATCTCCCTGAGGGCAAATGGCCAGAGGAGATAAATCCAAAGTACTGTTGCTTACCTATGGTACACATTGCAGAAATTTCCTAACAAACAAAATTCTGTGTCTCGATGAGAAAAGTGCAGCCTGCTGAACTGGTCTGGGTCTTTGGCAAAATTGTTATAGAAGTGAAATTGGATGCAGGAGCCAGTTTCCTTTTTGTGTATTTACTTGCTTTTTCAGTGACACAGTCCCTTTCTTACTCTTTTCTATCCCCTTCATTGACCACTTTTTCTTTGACCATCTCTTAAATGAAGACCGCTTATGGCTCTGTTCCTGGGTCCCATCCATTCTACTCTCGATAAGTCTTCACATCCCCTGATGATGCTTAAGATATATATTATTCCATTGTGGCGAGTGTCCCCTTTCCCCAAGTGCCCAAACCTTGCTGTTCTTATTAAACATGCAAAGAAATGAGTAGCCCCCTGAAGTAATAAACATTAATTGTAACTGCTGTTAGTCCCCCGCAAACCCGCAACCCTCACCAGTGAAACTCCAGCCACCACACACACAAAGGTCAAGTGGTCTCTCATAATACAGAGTAATCTCTGGTACCTCCCAAAGTCAAAGAGATCAGGGAACTCAAATGCAAAAGAGAGCAGAGCTTTTAGATGTGAGACAAACCCATTTACAACTCTCAGGGCTACATGAAGAAATCAGGGGACCCCAGAAGGGTCAACGATGCCTTGACTGTGTTTCTCAGGGGGTCTCAGGGTCATTGGTCATCATGTTTAGATCCCTTCATGTGGTATTGAAGATGATAAAAGAGAAGGAAGAGCAGAAGTGGAAAGAAATAGAAGAACAAGTCTTAGAGAAGTCAATTTGAGGACAGTTTAAGCTCCCTAAAGGCCAATGAAGTTTTACATTTTTCTCAGTAAAAATCATGCCACTATGAAACCAAACCAAGAGAGGGACTGAGCAAACAATTAAAAGGGGTTTCACATTTCAGAAAGAGGATCCAAAAGAGCAAAATCAGAAAAATCTCTAAAAAAATAGCCTGAATATCAGATTTTAATTAAGCCAAATTTGACCATAGAGCTCATTTAAAAAAATCTTTAAAATATACAAGCAGCAAGCTTTCTGTCCTGTGAGCAGTCAGCCTTTCGCAGGAGCCAAGACAATGACAGCTGTGGAGAAGTGCCTGCCCCTCCCTGTCCAGGAAGGCCACCTCCTCTCCCACTGGTTGGTTCCCAGTGGCAGCAGGAGGCGTCTCTCCGGCCCAGTAGAGGAAACAAGACAAATGGGGAAAGACATTGCTATCACACTCTAAATACAAGCCAAAGTTTTAAATCAAAAGTATGCCTGAACAAATGACTCAAAATCAACACAAATAAACACACTTGAGACCAAAACCAAGAAGCCCTTCATGGCTTTAACCAAGGTCTCCAAAGAGGGAGCAAAAACAAACAAACAAAAAGCAGCCTTTCCAAGATCCAGGCCTGTCCTAAGGTCAGCTTAAAGAAAGGAAAGTTTAGCCACAAAAGTCAAGTTCTCAAGGATATGAAACAAGATGAGACGGGAACCTCATTTGGTTCTTATTTTGGGAACCCACAGAACGATTTGTATACCAGTCTAATGAGAAGTGTAGAACTCACCTGTTGACGGTGGGGGCAGGGATCTTGAAAAATGAATTTATGGGGCTTTAGGCCTGTGTTCTGCCCTATGGTACTCCTCTTTATGACAAAATGATACGGAAAAACAAAGGCAAAGGAAGAGACAATTTCTGGGAGGAAAAGGATCAGACAGTATGAATATTCATACCAAAAACACCCTAGAGTCATTTCATCTAAGAATAGTCATACAAATACTTTTCTCCCATTACTCTTCAATTTGGAAAGCAAAAAGAGACTGATTTTTACTGCCCACCCAGCTGCATTCCACAGAGAGAGATTGGGAGTCCGACTGCTTAGAATTTCTTGCCCATCTGCTGGCTTATCAGATCCTGGGTTCCCTTCACTGTGGCTTCCAGAACAGATCCGTTTTGGTTATCCTGGTCATGATGCCAAAACTGTGGAGGTGAAAGGAAAACTTCCCCTTTACCGTTTGAAGGTTCACTGAAAATCAGCTGACAAAAGGCAGATTAATAGGAGAAAAGGCATACAAATTTTTATTAATGTCCATAGCGGGGACATTACTCCTCCAGCGCAATGGTGTGCAGACCTTCTTCTTAGGGAAAAGGGAGATGGGGAGTGTGAATGATTTTAGGGGGATAGTAAATGATTTTTAGCGGGATGCAGTGGACGTGGAGAACATACAATGGCCTGGGATAAAGTCTTTTGGGCCTGCAGAGTAGACAGTGAATGGCATGTAACAAAAGTCTATCTGGGTGTGTTGACAGACTTCAACCATTTTTTCTGCAATATGAGTTAAGTTAATGAAAACTCAGGGAAGGGAGCAGAGGTAAAGGTTTTCTTCTTTGTTGGGTCCAGACTTTATGGAGATAAGGGAACTTAAGAGAACAACTTCATCCTATGCTTTTGGAGAGACAGGGCATTGAGAGATGGGAGTCAGGGAGAGAAAGTCCAAGAGATCTTAGGCTGCTTCTTCAGTTCAGCATGTCAAAGTCCCATATTTTGGGGAATTGGTTTCTGAGCTCCAACACCTTTCATCCCTATTTATATCTTTCCCAGCCTTAGACGACCACCCAGAGTACCAGCACCCTCTTGCTGTGTAGAACTGGTCTACCTCCAAGTACACAGATGGCACCAAACAGTTCATCAGTCCACAGGTATTTTTAAGCACTTATTAATACATTGTATTAGGGGCTGGGAAGGAACCATGAAGAAAACAGCCATGACCCTGTCATGACGTTGCTCACAGTCCAGTTGGGAAGATGATGTTAAACAATAATTAGACAGAGAATTAATGGGTATTTTTTATTTTTATTTTATTTTAATTGTATGTGTTTGTGGGATACAAGTGCAATTTTGTTACATGTATAGATTGCATCATGGTGAAGTCAGGTCATTTAGGGTATTCCTCACCCAAATGATGTATATTTGCATCCATTAAAGAATTTCTCATCATCCTCCCCCTCCCACTCCCTCTCCCTTCTGAGTCTCCATTGTCTGTCCCTCTGCACTGTTTTCATGTGTACACATTATGTAGCTCCCACTTATAAGTGAGAACATACGATATTTTTCTTTCTGTGTCTGACATGTTTCACTTAAAATCTGGAATTGTTCGTTGCCTTCTTACTTTCTCTCATGATTTATCCACATCCTCTGCCACAAATAATGTTTTCTCTGTTTTCTTTTCTTGATATTTACTTACTTCAAACTTCTTTATTTCCACATTCAATATCATGTTCTAATATATCTATGAATATCTCTGATTTACACTCAGATCCCAAAGCATGGAAATCTCAACTTTAAATAGAAATTTTTAAAAAGATAGTTGTAATATCATGAATCATATATCATATAACATATGCCATAATTATGGTTCATAATTGACTTTTAAAATTTTTATTTCAATATTTTTAGGGGGTACAAGTGCAGTTTTGTTACATGGCTATATTGTATAGCAGTGGGGTCTGGGCTTTTAGAGTACGTATCACCCGAATAGTGTACATTGTAATTTTTCATCCCTCACCCCTCTCCCATCCTCCCACCGTGGGAGTTTCCAATCCCTATTATTCTACTCTGTATAATCATGTGTACCCATAGCTTAGCTCCCACTTATAAGTGAGAACACATGATATTTAATTTTCTGTTCCTGAGTTACTTCACTTAGGATAATGGCCTCCAGTTCCATCCAAGTTGCTGCAGAAGACATTATTTTATTCCTTTTTATGCCTGAGTAGTATTTCATGGTTGGGGTGTGTGTGTGTGTGTGTGTGTGTAAAACATTTTCTTTATCCAATCATCAATTGATGGATACTTAGGTTGTTTCCATATCTTTGCTATTGTAGATCATGGTGTGATAAACATATTAGTGTGGGTATGTTTTTCATATAAAGACTTTTTTTCCTTTGGGTAGATACCCAGTAGTGAGATTGCTGGATCAAATACATTTATTTCTTTGAGAAATATCCATACTGTTTTCCACAGAGGTTGTACGAATTTACATTCTTACCAAAAGTGTGTTAAATGTTCACTTTTCAACCTATCTGTGCCAGCATCTATTGTTTTTTGACTTTTTAATAATGGCCATTCTGACTGGATTAAGATAGTATCTCATTGTGGTATTAATTTATATTTTTTTATGTAGTGATGTTGAACATTTTTTCAAATGTTTCTTGGTGATTTGTATATCTTCTTTTCAAAAATGTCCATTCATGTCATTTGCCCACTTTTTAGTGGGGCCATTTGTATTTTTGTTTGAGTTCCTTGAGGTTCTGGATAGTAGTCCTTTGTCAGATCATAGTTTGTGAATATTTTCTCTCATTCTGTAGGTTGTCTATTTACTCTTTTGATTTTTTTTTTTTTTTGGATGTGCAGAAGGTTTCAGTTTGATTAAGTTCCACTTATTTATTTTTATTTTTGTTGCTTTTGGGGTCTTAGTCATAAGTTCTTTGCCTAGGCCAATGTCCAGAAGAGTTTTCCCTAGGTTTTCTTATAGAATTTTTGTGGCTTCAGGTATTACATTTCAGTCCTTAATTCATCTTGAGTTAATTTTTGTATATGGTGAGAGATAGGAATCCAGTATTTTTATTCTGCTTATGGCTATTCAATTTTCCCAGGACAATTTATGGAATAGTGTGTCCTTTCCCCAGTGTAGGTTTTTGTCTGTTTTGTTGAAGATCTGTTGGTTGTAGGTAAATGACTATTTCTGGGTTCTCTATTCTGTTCCATTAATCTATGTGTCTGTTTTCATACTGGTACCATGGTATTTTGGTTACTGTAGCCTTGTGGTATAATTTAAAGTTGGGTAATGTAATACCTCCAGTTTTGTTCTTTTACTTAGGATTGCTTTGGCTATTTGGGCTCTATTTTTAGTTCCATATGAAATGCAGGATTGTTTTTTCTAATTCTGTGAAAAATGGCATTAGTATTTTGATAGGAATTGCATTTAATCTGTAGATTGCTTTGGGCAGTATGGTCATTTTAACAATAGACAAAAACAGAATTTAAGTATTCTGTGAGAACATCCTAATCTTAGGTGCCAGAGAAAGCTTGCCTGAGGAAGTGACATTTATGGTAGGACCTAAATGGTAAATAGCAATTAGCCAGGTACAGAGGTGGGGTTGGAGTTGGGATAGAGGAATAGAGTTTCAGGGGAATAGAAGGTGCAGAGATCTAAAGGAAGGGTGGGGCTGATCTGGTGTGTTTGAGAAGCTCTGGGCCTAGCTCTCCGTTCTCTACCCTATCAAAGTGTGCCTGTCCAGTGTCTTACACTCCCTATACACTGCTGCTAGTTGACAGCAAGTTGTTTGGTGAAAGGCTAACTGCCCAAGACATATATGAGCCTTCAATTTTTTCTTTCCTGGCTCCCCTGAAGCAAAAAGATACTGATGAGATAATCCACACTGAAGTATTAAAGATTTCCAAGTCTTGATACACTCTGCTTTTAGGGTTATTTGTATCTGAACAAGAAACTTCTGAGTACATCAATGCTTGCTTCATAAGGAGTAGCTTTATTAAGTGGGGATTTCAGCTCTTTAAATAGGAATTTCACTGTAGAGAGTTGGGAGGGGATAAGACAAGGTTATTCATGCCCAATAAACATCACATTGTGTGAAAGTAAAGTTGTAATTATCTCAAGCATGTTGACACCAATAATGACATTGAGAACTTTATGATTTAGTATTAGCTGGACATATTCATTATTCATTAACATGATTAAACATTTATAATTTTATTTTTTATGAGAATCAAAACTTTGAAATACTGCTTGGAAAATAAGAATGGAAATGGGTTTTAATTCTCAGGACTTGACTACATTGAATACAAAAACAGAACTTTTACTCTTTTTCTTACTGTTGAGTTATACCTTAACCTATAGTTGGATCCTTCAGCCTGTTTCTCTGTTCCAGAGCTCCCATGTGGCTGGTAAGTGCAGGGAGTGCTGATAACTCTTGTGACTTCTATTTCCTTCTGAGGGAGAAGGACAAGTTTAAAATCTTGTAACATCACATCTAATCATAAATAGGCAAAGGATGCAAAAGCCACATTTCTTAGCATACAAGGGTTAAAGGTAAACTTGAGTGCTGTAAATAGTCAATGTGACTTCTTCAAGATGGATTCATTTAATTAACATGGAATGCAGAAGCATTTGTCAATATTACAGATATGATACCTTAGACTGGATTAAGGAAAGATTCATTGGTGCTCCACAGTCATTGGTGCTTCACATTTGATAAATTCTGTTAAAAACTGATGTTTGAGGAAAAAAAATCAATTTAACTTCTTCACTATAACATATACCAAAATTAATTCCAGAAGAATTGAAGAATATGATATAACAATGAAATTATTAAAAAAGCAGAAAATATGAGTGAATTTTAACTCTTCCTACTATGGAGAAAATATAATATTAGGTATTGATATCTTTGACTTGATAAAAAAATCTATATGTGCAAAAATTATATTATAAGGTTTTAAAAGAAATAGTAAACTGCAAAATTTTAGTAAAAAAAGAAAAGGCATGTTTACATTTCCCTGATATAAAATAATAACTTTCAGCCCAATAAGAAAATATAAAATTACAATTCAATGGGCACAGAGCATCAGAAGAGATTTCTCCCAAATGAAACACTTGTGACTGTTAAATATATGGAAAAATGCAGAGTAGAACATCCAGAATGACAGAATAAGGACCTCTGAAACTGTATTCTTACATAAAAGCAGCAAGAAAGCAATAAGAGCTTTGGCAAAATTGTCAAAATTAACGTTCTTAAAACTCTATAAATAAATTAAAGGCTTGCAACAATCTGAGAAGGGTTTATTCAAGAATAATAGCTGAATCTTGATAAGAATAGTGAGCTTTGTGGTGTTTTATTCCCCTCTCCTCAGCTTCCCAGTAGCCTTGAAAAATAGCAGTTTCAGAAACATGGTAGTTGTAGAAATTAGCAGCCTAGCATCCACTGGAAGGGGTAGATAGGATTTGTAGGTTCCACAAAAGCCCCATACCCAAAGAATTGTCATTATCTGATCTTCCCAGTAGCTCCCTAAAATACTCCATTCACAGTTTATCTTTGTTTGACCTAACTTATGCTCTCTCAGCAAGGAGATCCCTATTTTCAGGGCAGTTGTCTAAAACAATCAGCAGCAGCTGTGACCCGGCTGAGGCAGCAATACCAGTAGGGGCAAACAAGAGGCTGGCCAAAATACTTAAAAGGAAAATTTAAGACATAAGAGGATCATAGGGGGTTTTGAAAGGCTCTTACATATTTCTGGATCTAAAAGTCTGCACACATATGCAATGTTGTGTCCATGCCCACAAAAGACTTAAGAAGATCCTCATTTTCACCTCTGACTAGTATTAAGGCTCTGAATAAGCAGGAAGTAAAGGCTAAGGCAGAGTTGTAAACTACCAGAGTGTCTAAGGCAGACTCCAACACTCAAAAGAGCCTTTGGAAGAGGATGGGAAACTTACTTCTTCAAGATTTTTAAAGAAATCTCTGTCTAATTACTAGCTGATCGATAAGCTAATTGAGCAGAGGCTTCAATGGCTAAACAATGCAAAGAATCCAGACTTTATAGACTTAGTAAAGAAAAGTCACTAAACAAACAAACAAACAAAAAAACACAGTAAAAACAATAACAATCAGCTGCAACAATAAATTCTGGAAAGGGGGTTAATATGATTTCAAAAGTGTTACATTATATTGCTTAAAATTTTAACAACAAAAACGTGTGAAACATGCAAAGAAAAAAAGTATGGCTCATACATGTGGGGAGCGGTCTAGGCCTCCTAGTGTATCCGCCCAGGACATGCATAGTCAGGCCCTCCACCTATCCCTGTGGGACACGCTTGTGGGACACACCTATCCGGGGCTATAAAAGCAGCTTGCATTTCCTGTTCGAGGTCTCTCGCCATGTAACTGTTGTAGGTGCCTCATTAAACTACTGTTGGAAGAACTCCAACTGGTCATGTCGTACTTGCTGGCAACTGCGGCGCGACAAGTGGTGCCGAGACCGGGGAACTCTCGCACCAGGCGGAGACGACCTCATTAGAGGTGAGTTCAGAACCGCAGTAGTAGAGGTAGAGTTGGACCCCCACCTTTGATCGTGCTTCACTATGGGAAATTCCCCGAGCGCCCAGCTGCTCCGTGCTCTACAGGAGCTTTTGGCTGCACGAGAGTTGAAAATCCCCGAGCGTGTCTTACGGCATTTTATGCAGGAAGTAGATCGTGTGGCACCATGGTTTCTCCACTCGGGCTCTTTCACCGTTCCGAGCTGGGATAAATTAGAGAAGGACCTTCGCTGTGCCCGTGCTACTGGGCCCCTTCGAGAGTGCGTCCTTCCTATTTGGGCATTGGTGCGCACCTGCCTAGAGGACTCTCCTCGTAGTATTCAAGTGCAGCAGGGGCAGCAAGCTCTGAGTGACTATCAAGATAGTATGTCAGAAAGGGATAAGGGTGGTCCGGACCGGCCGGGGTGTTCGAGAACCCGGTCGGAAGAAAAGCGGGGAGCCGCCCGCAAGGGAGGGCGCTCAGGAAGGCGACGGGGACGCCCGTTGCCCGGCCCGTTATCTAGGGAGGACGTGGCTTGTAAAATGGCCGCCCTCCGTCTGTCTTCTTCTTCTTCTTCTTCTTCCTCTTCTTTGTCCCGCTCTTCTTCCTCGTCTCGCGAGAGGGAGGCGGAGTTTTCTCCGGCCGATAAGGCAGACTTGGAGGAGGCGGTGACGGCGTATGAGGCGGAGCGTTATCGCCCGCCTCCGTATGCCTCCGCCCCTCCCCCACCAGTTGATGGCGGGGGAGGTACATCTTTCATGTCCGACCGGGTTCGGAGAAAAGTCAGCCAGTGCTTTCCTGTATTTGAGGATGCCAACCATGGGTCCGGTGCAGCGCGGTCTCCCTCTTCTCTCCACCTTGCCCCGATTTTGGCATCTCCTTATTGTAGATATTAAGGATTGTTTTTTCTCTATCCCGCTGCACCCCAATGATAGAGAACGTTTCGCCTTCACTGTTCCTTCCCCAAATCATGAAGAGCCTGACTCTCGCTATCACTGGAGAGTCTTACCTCAGGGGATGGCCAACAGCCCAACCATGTGTCAACTGTATGTGGCAGCAGCTGTAGCTCCCGTGCGCCACACCTTTCCTTCGATTAGGATTCTACATTACATGGATGATCTTCTTCTTTGTCATTCCGACCCTTCATATCTTCACCGTGCTTATGCCACTTTGTGTGCTCATTTCTCTTCCTACGGGCTGCACTTAGCACCTGAAAAGGTTCAGGAAGGTGATATAGGGGAGTTTTTGGGGGCCCATATAAGCCCCTTGTCCATTCGTCCTCAAAAAATTACTATTCGGGTAGATGGTCTTCACACCCTAAATGATTTCCAAAAGTTACTAGGTGACATCAATTGGCTTCGCCCTTATCTTCGCCTGTCCACAGCACAGCTGAGCCCTTTGTTCCGGGTGCTGGAGGGTGATTCAGACATATTGTCCCCTCGCGTTCTGACTCCTGACACACGACAGGCCCTTCGGCTGGTCGAGGAGGCGATACAGCACGCCCAGTTGGTTCGGATCCAGCCTGATCAGCCTTTTTCTCTTTGTCTTTTGCCCTCTTTGGAGACACCTACTGCAGTTCTTTGGCAGGAGGGCCCTCTGCTCTGGATTCACGCGCATACCTCTCCGCGACGGGCCATTGAGCACTATCCTACCGCGGTTGCTGATCCCGCGTTGTCTGCGCTTAAACTCTCCTTAACTCATTTTGGGGCCCATCCTTCTGTTCTCCATTGCCCCTATACTAGAGCTCAAGTACAGATTCTCTGTGCCTCGGTAGACAGTTGGGCAGTCCTTCGATGCTCTTTTTCTGGTGTTATAGACAATCATTTCCCCAAGCACCCTCTTCTTCAGTTTGCTCTGCGACATCAGATTATCTTCCCCCGTGTCACGTCTTCTGACCCTCTTCCCAATGCTACTACAGTTTATACTGATGGGTCCTCTAATAGTACGGGTAGTTATGTTGTCAATGGCCAGGCCTTCACCGCTTCTTTTCCTTACTCTTCCCCTCAGCATGTGGAATGTGCCATCGTTGAGTTGGTCCTCCGTACTTTCCCAGGACCACTCAACATTGTCTCTGATTCTGTCTATGTCGTTCAGGCTGTTCGGTTGTTGGAGGTGTCTCACGCCTTGAACCCACGGAGCACGGTATTCTCTTTATTCTGTGCTGTCCGGTCAGCCATCCACTCTCGAAGTGCGAGGTTCTTTATCACTCATATTCGGGCCCACTCGCTCTTGCCTGGACCTATGGGTGCCGGCAATGCCCTGGCGGATCGGGCCACGAAATTATGTTGGCTTGGTTCTCCTTTGGAAAGTGCCCGCAACTTCCATTCGTTGTACCATGTCCCAGCTTGTACTTTACGCCTTAAATTTGGTCTCCCCCGCGCCTCTGCGCGGGAAGTGGTCCTCCAGTGTGCGGACTGTGCACCTTTCCGCTCACAACCTTCCGTGGGCGTCAACCCGCGGGGCCTTCGGCCTCTCCAGGTGTGGCAGATGGACGTCACTCACATTCCCATGTTTGGTAAGTTGTCTTATGTTCATGTGTCCGTAGACACCTGTTCTGGGGTTATCCATGCCACTCCTTTAGCTGGAGAGCGCGCCTGTCATGTCGTCACGCACTGTCTAGAAGCATGGGCTGCCTGGGGCAAGCCTGAGGTCCTTAAGACTGATAACGGCCCGGCCTATACTTCCCGGGCCTTTCAACAATTTTGCCGCCGTCTCGGCGTTACCCATCGCACTGGCTTGCCCTATAACCCCTAGGCCCAGGGCATTGTAGAACGCACCCATGGCACAATCAAAGTCTACTTACAAAAACAAAAGGGGGAGGCTGGGGCTTTGGGCGGTGGCAGGTCTCCCAAATCTGCCCTATCTCTTACTCTATATACTTTAAATTTTTTGCTGCTGGATGACCGTGGTCGCTCGGCGGCAGATCGCCATGTGGATCCTGGCCCCCCCCTTTCTGAGCGGGTGATGTGGAAAGATGTGCTTTGTAATCAATGGAAAGGACCGGATCTGATTCTCAGCAGATCCAGGGGAGCTGTTTGTGTTTTTCCACAGGACGCCCCGGACCCTATCTGGGTTCCGACACGCCTCACGCGACGCCTCAGTCATCCTGCTGCTTCCTCGCCGGCTCCTGACGACGATGCTGTTGTGGCAGATTCTGCTTTCCCTGACCATGACCCTCCTCGCCCTGGGAGTGCTGTCCAGGGCGAAACGTCGTTGGGCCATCCTGCCTGTATTCCCGAGACCCCTGCCGGTGTCTCATGATTCGCAGATATTCCCCCGGTTCTTTATTACCAATGCTTCCCTAGGACTTCCCTACCTCCCGTGGTCCAACGAGTCTGGAGCGGTTCCCGGCAATGAATCCTATATCCTTGCTGGGTCCTTGTGCTTTACTACCATTATCCCGACTAACGGCAACCTGTCCTGTATACTTCTTGCCAACCAGACGGGTGCTTGGGTGGACCGGCCACGTCCCCGCAACGGGACCTTTGCTAATGGGACTTTTGTGACAGGGATGTGGCCTGCGTTACACAAAACTGTGAACATTTGAGACCGCTGCGTCAGGCGCTCAGTTTTCCAACGTGACCTTCGGTCCCACGCCTGTTTGTCTCTGGCCTCCATTCATCTGGATTGTGGCCCGCCTGGAAAACCATACGGCCACCCTTAACTGCTCAACTGTAAACTGCACGTATACACGTTGCTGGAATGCCTCAGAACACAGGATGGCCGTGGTTGCACGCATGCCCCGGTACGTCCCCTGGCCGGTTAACGCACCGGATTCGTTGGTTCTCTTTCGACATCGTAGGGACTTTGGCGTGACAGCTCTTGTCTTTGCTATTGCAGCGGCCTCCGCTGCGGCCCTTACCGCCACTTCGATCGCAGCGGCGGGCGCCGTACAAACGGCACAGGTCCTAAATAACCTGTCAGCAACGGTAGCAACTGCCTTGGACACACAAAGCTCTATCAACTCACACCTGGCGGGAGGGATTATGCTCCTAAATCAACGTGTGGACTTGGTTCAAGAACAGGTGGACAGTTTGGTACAGCTCGCCCAGCTTGGTTGCGAGTGACGACTGCCGGGATTGTGTATTACTTCGATCCCATATTCTAACCTTTCCCAGGCGGCCAATCTCTCTAAAGAGCTTTCTCGGCTGTTACAGGGCTCTTGGTCTGCCAGTTTCTCCAAGCTAGCCACTCAGTTACAACTAGAAATCACCCATATTAATTCTACCCGGTTAGATCCTGTGCTTACTGATGGCCTCCTCCCCACCTTTTTGTCGCTTCTACACGGGGTTCGGGAATGGGCAGGTCTTGGATCCCTGGGCCTGCTGGGATGTCTTGCTTTTTGGCCTCGTGTTCTGGATGCTCATGCGTGTCCGTTGGCAGCAACAAAGGGATCGAGTGGTCATGGCTCAAGCCTTTGCTGCCCTTCATGAGGGCTCTCCTCCTGGAGTGTGGATAAGCATGTTACATACGGACGGCAACTACCGCTTTTCCCCTTGACAGCATGGCGTGGCCCTTGCACCCTGAGGGCTTGTCCCCATTGCACCGGGAAGGGCGCGCGACCCCTGTTTTGTGGTCAGCCCTTGCACCTTCATGAGCTCTCGCTCATTGCACTGAAGAGTGGTGACCATACGCCCCTTGGTGAACTGTGACCCTAGATCCGGACTGGGGCTTCCGTTCACCATGAGGCAAAAACAAAAGGGGGAGCTGTGGGGAGCGGTCTAGGCCTCCTAGTGTATCCGCCCAGGACATGCATAGTCAGGCCCTCCACCTATCCCTGTGGGACACGCTTGTGGGACACACCTATCCGGGGCTATAAAAGCAGCTTGCATTTCCTGTTCGAGGTCTCTCGCCATGTAACTGTTGTAGGTGCCTCATTAAACTACTGTTGGAAGAACTCCAACTGGTCGTGTCGTACTTGCTGGCAACTGCGGCGCGACACATACACAGGAAAAAGAGCCTCAATAAAAACTGTCCTTGAGTAAGTCCAAATTTTGGACTTGTTAGAAAAAGACTTTAAATAACCTATTATAAGTAAGCTCAAAGAACTAAGAGAAGTCATGTCTAAAATAAACCTAAAGGAAAGTATGAGAATGCCATCTCATTGAACAAAGAATATCAATAAAGGGACAAAAATTATATAAAGAAAAATAATCTAGAGTTGAAAACTACAATGATAAAAAGGAAAGACTCACGAGAGTAGCTTAACAAGAGGTATAAGATGGCAAAATAAATTAAAAAAAAAAAGTGAACTTAAAGATAGATCAATTGAGATGGCCCAGTTTGGGGAACAGGGGAAATAAATGAAGAAAAATTAGCAGATCATCAGAGACCTGTGGACACCAGCAAGCTTACCAACATATACACAATGAGAGTCCCCAAAGAAGAAGAGAGAAAGAGGTAGAAAAAATATTTGAAGAATTAATGGCTGAAAACTGCCCCCAAATTGATTTAAAAAAACTTTATACATTTAGGACCCTCAAAAAAAAAAATCGTCAAGTGGGATAAACTTAATTAGATCTACACCCAGAGACATCATAATCAAACTGTTGAAAGACAAAGAGAGAATCCTGAAAACAGCAGAGAGGTGTCTCGTTGCATACAAGGGATCCTCAATAAGATTAACACCTGATTTCCATCAGAAATCATGGAGACAAGAAGGCAGTGGGATGACACATTCAAACTGCTGAAAGAAAAGACTATCAACCAAGAATACTATGTCCAACTACCCTTCAAACTGAAGGAGTCATTAAGAGTATCTCAGAGAAAGAAAAACTAAGGGAAGTTGTTGTTAATGGGCCTGACTTACAAGATATACTAAGGGGAGTCCTTTACCCTGAAGTAAAATGACAGTGGACACTAACTTGAATCCATATGAAGAAATAAAGAACATTCACAAAAGAAACTTAATATGGTAGCTAAAAAACAACTGCTTAAAGAGATAATTATAGAAATTTGTTTATTGGCTTATAATACATAAAGATATAATTTACATGACAATATTAGCACAGAGGAGGAAGAGAGAATGGATGTATATTTGGACTTTGGACCAAAGCTTTTATACATTAATGCAATTAAGTTGGGACTAAACCAAACTGTATTGTTTTAAGTGAAGATGTTAATTTCAGTCTCCAGGGAAACCACTGAGAAAATAATTTAAAAAAATATAGTTACAGAAACCACAGTATAATTAAAATGGTACAGTAGAAAAGAACTATTTAATACAAAAGAAGGTAGCAATGGAGGATTAGAGGAATAAGAAAGATATTATATATAGAAATCAAACAGTAAAATGGCAGACATAAATGTTACCTTGTCAGTAATTATATATTTTTTTGATTTTCATCTTTTTAGAGATGGGGTGTCACTCTGTCACCCAGGCTTGAGTGCAGTGGCACTATTATGCTTACTGTAGCCTCAAACTCCTGGGCTCAAGTCAGCTTCTCAAGTAGCTAGGTCTACAGGTATGCACCATCACACCTAATTAATATTTTTCTTTTCTTTTTTTCGTGGAGATGGGATCTCACTATGTTGCTCAAGCTAGCATTGAAATCCTGGCTTCAAGCAATCCTCTTCCCTCAGCATCCTGAGTCACTGGGATTACAGGCCATAATTATATTAAATGTAAAGGAATTAAATACTACATTCAAAAGGAGAAATTGGCAAAATGGATCAAAAAACCCATAATCTGATTATACATTGTCTAGAAGAGCTACATAATCAGACTCAGGAAAAGTATAAACCAATCTCACTTTAGAAAGAGATGCAAATATATTAAAATATCAACAGCACAAATCCTATAATATGTAAATCTGTAATAAATATGTAATATCTCATCACCAACAATGAATTCAAAGATAGTTATATATAAAGGAAGTCATCAGTTGAAAACACTAGCAATTATGGGACAAAAACTCATACAATTATATAAATATATAAAGAATAAATGATAAAATTCAACAGTAATTCATGAGTAGCATTTTTTTTACACAACTGCAAAGGGAAGGAAACTTACTTAAAAAGATAAGGATTTCTAACAAAAAATATACATCACATATTCATTTATTTCGATAACAAGTATTTATTTGGTGCCTACATGTATCAAACACTTGTTCTAGGCACTGGTGATATAGCAGTAAAGAGAATAAAGACCCTGTCCTCATACAGCTTACAATCTACTGGTTAAACACTTCTTAAATTTTAGTTAATATTTAGAAGCATTCCCATTAAAGTCAGAAGCAAGGATGCCTACTCCTATTCTTCAACCAATTAGAAAACATAATGGAAAAGAGGTCCTACTGAAAATAGTGTCCAGAGTTATAAATTTTATTGGGATTGATCAATACAACAATTTTATGAATTTTATGTGGACAATTTTTAAACATTATTAAAGGACATGTAAAAAATATGAATAAATGGAGATATATTCCCTGTATATGGAAGATTCAATATCAAAAATTGGTAATTATTTTTCATGGAACCTAAATGAATTCTAAAATTAATATGGAAGAGTAAAGGGATAAGGAAAGTCAAGGTACATTTGAAAAGGGGCTAGGCTACCAGATATCAAGGTTTATTATATAGTTATAAAAATTAAAACAGTTATGTATTAATGTAGGAATAGATATGTAATAAAGTAGAGAGTCCCAAAATACATATATGAATATATAAAGATTTTATGTAAATGATAGAGATGGTATGCAAAACAGTGAATGAAAAGATGGTTCATTCAAAAAATGGTTTCGGTGAAACAAAATAACTCAGTTGTCTCAAATTTAATAAAAACAAAGAAATGGTGTTGGGTCAGTGGATTTACATGGAAAAAGTGAAATTAGGTGACAAATGAATTTTTAAAAAGAGATAATGTTTACTAAAAAATATAACTTTTTTCCCTCACCCAAAGCTTCTCTAAACATCTGAATTAGAAGAGATTATTTTAGACTCTTAAATTCAGTTCTTTAAACCTTTCTTAAACCTGAATTAATGTTATTATCCAATTTTTAGAAACATTGTCATTAACTATTTATCCTACAGTTTAGAATATAGAAACTGAGTATCTTTTTATTATGTGAAAATGTGAGAAAAATGTTTATTTTAATTAAGGTACATCTAGATCCTTCCTGTCAGAAGATTTATGTGGTGCATAAATATATCTTACATATGTTATGGTTAACTTAATTATCTGCATCTTGGTACTGTTCTTCTGTCACTGAGTTTAATTACATTGTATTATGACTGGTAATTAAACAGAACAAAACATCATTACATCATTAATTGGTTTTATAAGACCTTGAAACCTTTTGCCAAGAGCTCTTGTTTTTACTACAAGCTATTATGTTACCACTATTATCCGTGTTCACAGAACTGTTTCTGATCCATGAGTTGTCAGGTACACAGTTGCCAATTACCTCAAATTTGAGCTCAAAAGCCACTAATGTGTTTTGCTTTGGGTGGACAAAGGCCTTTTGGTCAATTATGTAGATGACCACCATTTCATATCAGTCACTTTTAAAGTTGTTCTCTACCAAATGGGTGTCCTGAATGCCCTAAAATAACAACTGGCAAACTCATGTGAATGAGTTGTCTGTGATTATACAATTAACATTAAAAAGAAGTCACTATTTACAAACAGCTGAGTTGTGCCTTACAATGAAACTTGATACTTCCAGGGCAGTGCATCTTGTACCTCTTTTCCATGATGCCATGAGCAGTGGCATTGGGGTGAGAATAGGCTAATTGAAAGATACTCTGGAGCTGGAGCTGTGACCATAATTCAGCATTTATACAGTGGTGAAGGTGTACCACTGTACACATCTTTCAGCAAGGCCACTGCACAGTTGTATGCCTATACTTCTTGCACTGACATTTGGTTCCTCCTTCTGTCTTGATGGTCATGCTTTCAAGCTATCCTACCATGAAACTCTGGTTTTTCAGAGAATGTAGAACCAATGGATTGAGATACCCTACTTTATTCCAGGGACTATTTTACATATGCTATGTTATTTAAATGCCACAACATTTAGGCTAGGCTCTATTATCACAGTTTTACAGATAAGCAAACAGATTAAAATAGATAAAATATTTTGCTTAATAGAAGCTGACTAGGAAGTGACACATCTGGTATTTAAAACTATTTTTTTTTCTGATTTCAAAGCTATTAACCATTTTTTCCTACTGTTTTGACTCTCAAGAGGTTGTTTTTGTTGAAATTACATGACCATCCTATATCTATTATGAACATTGAGGTTATTTGCAATGTGGAGACATAGATGTTGTGTCCAGGAAGGGTAACTCTACGTGTCTATAGAACTGCTAAGGAATTGTGAGGATGAAACCTTGACATTCCCCCCCTCTTCATCTAGAAGTTGAGAAGGGTAGATAATCATTCTTGGGCACTGGGTATTTAAGAATTTCTCCAGATGAAAGGAAGCTGGGAGCAAAGTAGGAAAGAACATTATTTAGGATTCACAAAACTATGAGAAATCAGCTTTTTGAAGTGTTTGTTTCTTTTGTTATTTACTAACCTTTAGTGCAGATTTACTTAAATATGTCAGTCTTGTCTTAGTTTTGCTACAGAGTATTTATAAGAAGAGTATTATTATGCTTAAGTCAAAACAATAAAAGAGGAGCCCAAAAATATCTCCTCAGGCTTATCCTACCTAATTTGCTTTGCCTTTAAGCAGACTTTGCCATGAGTTAACTCATAAATTAAATTTCTAGTGATTATGCTCCCTATCTTGTAGAAAAAAAATTTTTCCTTTATAATTTTTATTTTTAAATAATTTTAGATTTACAGAAGAGTTGTAAAGCTAGTATAGATAGTTCTTGTACATCCTTCATGCAGTGTGCCCTAATATATTTATCAAAACTCAGAAATTAACATCCATACATTACTATCAACTGAACTCCAAATTTTGTTCATATTTCACCAGTTTTACTATTCATATTCTTTTTCTGTTCCAGGATCCAATTCAGAATACCACGTTACATTTAGTCATCATATCTCTTTAGTCAAAAGAGACAATTTTTAATGTTGAGTAGTAATAATTGCAAAGATGTAGAAGACTCAGACAAGGTTGTAGGTGGAAGAGAAAGCCTACTGATCAACATCTCAAAATTCCGTAGACAAACAAGAATCTCTGAGTCTCTCCAGGAAGAAACAATATTGGAAGAGAACAATGGGTCTGTCTTCCCCATTGCTCTATTATTTACTTGTCTGAAAGGTGAGATTGCGGTAAGCATGATTGTTGCGCAAAACGATAGCTTCTTGTTCTCTCTCCAAGATGTCTTCAAGCAGTCCCTGCTTTTCTCTGCTTATTCCTCCATACAGTAAGCTCTCCAGAGGAGGGCCTTCTCAGCTCTGCAAGGGGAAGCCCACACTCCTCCAGCTGCTCTCCCTGCAAATAGATGGATTAGTCCACGTTAGATTGTATATGTATATATGTGCCCATATGAAAACATATACATGCATATTCTAACTAATACACTTATGTGTATCCATGTGTATTATACATATACATACATGTATACACATGTACATATATACACATGTATACATATACACATATAAATAAATGGATAGATGCATATATACATATATACACACATATATACATATATATAAATTTTTTAAATTTCAAAATGTTAGGGAGGTACAAAAGTTTTGGTTACATGGATACACTCTATAATGCTGAAGTCATGGCTTTCAGTGTGCCTGCCATTAAGAGAGTGTTCATTGTAAGTCGTTATTCCTCACCCTCCTGCAACGCTCCTCCCTTCTTAATTTCCAATGTACTTTAGGTCTTTTTGTACCCATGTGCAATCATCACTTAGCTCCCACTGATTAGTGAGAACATGTGATGTTTGTTTTTCCATTATTAAGATACTTTGCTTCGGATAATGGTCTCCAGTTCCATCCAAGTTCCTACAAAACACGTTACTTCATTCCTTTTTATGGCTGAGTAGTACTCCATGGTACTCCATGTGTGGAGCAGTACTCCATAGTCCTACTCCACACACACACACACACACACACACACACACATATATATGCATACAGAGAGAGAGAGAGAAAATGTGTGTGTATGTATGTGTGTGTGTATGTATGTATATGTACACACACACACACACACCATATTGTCTTTATACACTCATGTATTGACAGGTACTTAGGTTGATTCCTTATCTTTGCAATTGTGAATTGTGCTGTCATAAACATATGAGTGCAGGTGTCTTTTTGATAAAATTATTTCTTTTCCTTTTGATAGATACCCAGTAGTGGGATTGCTTTGTTAAATGGTAAGTCTACTTTTAGTTCTTTGAAGAATCTCCATACTGTTTTCCACAGAGCTTGTGCTAAATTGCAATCCCACCAACAGTGTATAGCGTACCTTTTTCTTTGCATCCATGCCAGCATCTGTTGTTTTTGATTTTTTAAGGATGGCCATTCTGACAGGGGTAGGGTGGTATCTCTACGTGGTTTTAATTTTCATTTTCCTGATGATTAATGGTATTGAACAATTTTTCATATGTCTCTTGGCCATTTGCCTATCTTCTTTTGAAAAAATTCTGTTCATGTCTTTTGCCCACTTTTTGATGGAGTTGTTTGTTTTTTTCTTGCTGTTTTGTTCTTTGTAGATCCTGGAAATTAGTCCTTTGTTGGATGTATGGTATGTGAAGATTTTCTCCCATTTTGTCAGCTTCCTGTTGACTCTGTTAATCATTCCCTTTGCTGTGCAGAAGCTTTTTGATTTAATTAAGTCCCATTTATTTATTTTTGTTACTGCTGTACTTGCCTTTGGGGTCTTAATCATAAATTCTTTGTCTAGGCCTATGTCTACAGAGTTTTTCCTATGTTTCTGTCTAGAATTTTTATGGTTTCATGCCTTACATTTAGGTCTTTAATCCATCTTGAATTAAGTTTTGTATGTGGTGAGAGAATAAGTCTTATTTCATTCTTCCACATGTGGCTGTACAATTTTACCAGCACCATTTATTGAATAGGGTATCCTTTCACCATTGAGTCTTTGCTTTGGCTCTCAGCTTGATTATTATTAGTATATAGAAATGCTACTGATTTATGTACATTGATTTGTAACCTGAGACTTTGATGAATTTATTTATCAATTATAGGAGTCTTTTGGTGGAGTCTTCATGATTTTCTAGATACAAGATCATATTGTCAGTGAAAAGTGATAGTTTGACCTCCTCTTTCCCATATGGATATCCTTTATTTCTTTTTCTTGCCTGATTGCTCCAGCTAGGATTTCCAGTACTATGTTGAATAGAAGTGGTAACAGTGGGCACCCTTGTATTGTTCCAATTCTTAAAAAGAATACTTTCAATGTTTCCTCATTCAGTATGATGCTGGCTGTGGGTTTGTCATATATGGCTTTTATAATTTTGAGATACTTTCCTTCTATGCCTAGTTTCTTGAGAGATTTTTTATCATGAAAGGGTGCTATATTTTATAAAATGCTTTTTCTGCATCTATTGAGATGATCATATTGTCTTTGTTTTTGCTTCTGTTTATATAGTGAATCATGTTTATTGATTTGTATATGTTAAATCTTGCATCACTGGGATAAAACCCACTAGATCATGGTGAATTATGTTTTTGATGTGCTGCTGAATTCAGTTTGCTAATATCTTGTTGAGAATTTTTGTGTCAATATTCATAGGGGATATTGGTCTGTAATTTTCTTTTTGTGTGTGTCCTTTCCTGACTTAGGTATCAAGGTGATATTGGCTTCATAGAAAAAGGGAAGATTCCTTCCTTCTTGATGTTATGAAATAATTTCTGCAGCAGAGGGATCAGTTCTTTTCTTTGTAAGTCTGGTAAAATTTGGTTGTGAATCCATCTGGTCCAAGGCTTTTTTAAATTCAGAGATATTTTTATTTCTGTCTCAGTCCCAGTGCTAGTTATTGGTCTGTTCAAGATTCCTATTTCTTCCTGATTCAGGCTTAGGAGGTTATGTGTTTCCAGGAATTTATACATTTTCTATAAGTTTTATAGTTTGTGGGCATAGAGATTTTTCTAGTATTCATGGATGATATTTTGCATTTTTGTGGTATTAGTTGGGATGACTCCTTTTTTATTTCTAATTGAGGTTATTTGAATCCATTCTTTTCTATTTCTTATTAATCTGTTCAGTGGTCTATCAACTGTGTTTATCATTTCAAAGAACCAACTTTTTTTTCACTAACAGTTTGTGTTTTTTGTTTGTTTGTTTCCATTTCATTTAGTTAATCTCTGAAATTTGTTATTTTTTTTTCTTGTGCAGCTTTGGGTTTGGTTTGTTTTTCTTTTTCTAGTTCCCTAGTTCCTAGGGATGTGACATCAGGTTGATAAATGGTGATCTTTCTGTCTTTTTAATGTATGCATTTAAGGCTATGATTTTTCCCTTTAGCACTGCCTTTACTACATCTCATAGATTTTGAAAGTTTCTATCTTCTCTGGCATTCAGCTCTAAGAATCTTTTGATTTCTATTTCAACTTCATCATTGACACAAGGATAGTTCAGCAGGGGGTTGTTTAATTTCCATGACTTTGTGTGGATTTAAGAGTTTCTCTTGGAATTGATTTCTAGTTTTTTATTACACTGTAGTCTAAGAAGATACATGGTATGATTTTGATTTTTCTGAATTTGCCTACATTTGCTTTATTGTCTAGGATATGATAAATCTTGGAAATTATCCCATGTATTGATGAGAAGACTGTGTATTCTATAGTTTTCAGGTAGAGTATTTTGTAAATGTCTATTAGGTCCATTTTTGTTCTAGAGTTCCATCTAAGTCTAGTATTTTTTTGTTGATTTTCTGCTCCAATGATCTGTCCAGTTTTGTTAGTGGTGTGTTGCAGTCCCTGGCAATTATTATTCTACTTTATATTTCTTTGCTTAGATCTAGTAGTATTTGCTTTATGAATCTGAGATCTCCTGTGTTAGGTGCATATATGTTTGAGATTGTTATGTCTTCTTGCTGAATTACCCCTTTATCATTATATAATGGCTATGTCTATCTCTTTTTTATCATTGTTGATTTAAAGTCAATTTTATCTGATATGAGAATGGCTATTCTAGCTCACTTTAGGTTTTCCTTTGCTTGTAATATTTTTTTTCATCCTTTACCTTGAGTCGGTATGTGTCTTTGTGAGGTAGATGGGTTTCTTGAAGAAAGCATATACTTGTGCGATGATATTTCATCCATTCAGCCAGTCTGTGTATTTTAATTGGAGCATTAAGACCATTCACATTCAGTGTTAGCATTTATATGTGGGGTGCTGTTCTGTTCATCATGTTAAATGATACTTCTTGTTTTGTTTTTCCGTTTGTGCTATTGTTTTACAAGAGCTATTCGATTTAATTTAGGGGTGTTTTCACACTGGTGGGTATCTATTGTGCCATTCCATGTATAATGCACTATTGAGAATTTCTTGCACTGCAGATCTAGCAGTGACAAATTCCCTTAGTGTTTGCTTGTCTTGAAAAGTCTATTTATCCATCATTTATGAAACTTAGTTTTGCTGGGTAGGAAATTCTTGGCTGGCTTTTGTTCTGTTTAAGAAGATTAAAAATAGAGTCCAATCCCTTTTAGCTTGTAAGATCTCTGCTGAGAAGTCTGATGTTAGCCTGATGGGTTTTCCTTTGTAGTTTAGTTGTTGCTCTTGTCTTTTAGCTTATAGAATGTTCTCCTTCATTAACTTTGACCAGGTAGATGACTATGTGTCTTGAAGATGTTCTATTTGCTATGAATCTTCCCATTGTTCAGTGACCTTCTTGTATCTGGATATCTGAATCTCTGGCAATACCAGGTAAGTTTTCCTCAATAATTCCCTTGAATACATTTTCCATGCTTTTTTGCTTTTTCTTCTCCTCCCTCAGGGATACCCATAATTCATATATTAGCTTATTTTACATAGTCCTATATTTCTCTGAGTGATTGTTCATTATTCTTTATTCTTTTTTCTGCATCTTTGACTGGGTTAGTTTGAAAGCCTTGTCTTAAAGCTCTAATGTTATTTCTTCTGTTTGCTTTAGCCTGTGTTGAAGCTTTCTATTGTATTTTAGAGTTCCATGAATGACTCTTTCATTACATTGAGTTCTATTATATTCTTTCTTATGTTGTCTAGTTCTTTAATGACTGTTTCATTTTTTCACTCATGTCCTAAAATTTTTTTTAGCTTCTTTGTGTTGGCTTTCAACTTTCTCTTCAATCCCATTCATCTTATTTGCTATCCATATTTTGAATATAATTTCTGACATTTTGACAATTTCCTTGTGGTTGGGGGCCATTGCTGTAGGTCTATTGTGGTTCTTTTGGGGCACTGAACTAGCTTATTTTTTCATGTTGCCTGAGTTCTTTTGCTGGTTTGTTCTCATCTGAAACCTCTTCTCTCAGTTCAGGGCAGATAGGTTTGCAGTGGTCCTGTTCTCCTTTGCTGAGAACTATCCTGTTTAGTGAGAAGAAGGAGAGGTCCCTATATGGTGCTTTGTGTCTTATTCTGGAAGATTAATCTGGTATTAGAGGGAGAATACATTGAGATCTTGTAATAGCTGTTTTATGTTGTTCCGTTCCCCTGTGGTTGTTATAGTCCAAGCCAGTGCTGGGAGATCTTTGTGTGGAGTGGTGGATTGGTCACTAGTCCACTATTGGAAGTGCAGGCAGGGGTCTTGGTGAGTTCCTTTTCATATAGATGGGCATTGCAGGAGATTTTTCTGCCCAGGTCTTTCTGCAGCAATGGCAGTTTCTTGTTTTGTTGGTCAGTGCATGGGGCTACAAGGGCTGGGCTGCTGGATGTTTGGGGCTCTCTCTTCACACCAGTCCCACTAGGGCTGCTACCATGGGACCTCTTGAGTGCCTGCTCCACTTAAATTTCCTGGTGGGGGGTGCTTGGCTCCATGTCATGGGCACGTGAGAGTGTCTGCTTTCTCTGCTCCCTCCCTGGCCCAGCAAAGGGTGATGTGGGGGAAGTTGTAGTGAAGCTCATTCCTGTGTAGACTGGGTGCTCTGGACCTGAGGGCTCAGAGTGGCATTAGCTGCCAGAGGGTCCCTGCTAAGCCTGTTCTCTGATGCAACTTCACTATATAACTCCAAGCAGTTCTCTGATTAGTATGGAGGCCAGTGGTGGTGGTGGTGTTCCCCTCACAGTTCAAGTTGCAGTATCCATGTTGGGAGCATGGATCCCTGGGGTTTTCTCTTTTGTGCATTCCCCACATGTAGGGGTTTCCCTGGGTACCTTCCGATCTTGGTGAGTGGAACTCCCCATCCCCCTCTCCTTCACTCTGAGTGTCTCCCATTACTTCTCTGATGATTTACAATGCTCTCTCCAAGAGGGTTCATCTGTAGATGGGCATCTACTTGTAACTTTTGATCTTGTGCTTGACAGCGGTATGTGCTGGCTGCTTCTAGTCCACCATTTTGGCTATATATATATATATATATATATTTTAGCCAATTTGTCCTATATTAGTCTGAATGGGACAGTTTGTGCTATGCTAAAAACAAACTCAAAATCTCAGCATCTTAACACAATAAAACCTTATTTCCTGTTGAAATTATATATCCATTTTTGGTTGACCTAAGACTCAACTCCACCCAGTCACTCAGGACCGAAGGCCAACAGTGGATCTACTATGTGGTAGGTACACCATCTAGAACATAAAATACTCTTGATCACCACAACATGGGAAAAGAGAGCCTGGATAACTGAACAGGAGATAGCCACAGTTTCAGCCACACATAATGTTCATTTGCAATATATTGGCCAGAACTAATCCCAATGCTTACTCAATTTCAAGAAAGCCAATAAGCACATCTTCTAGGTATACAGAAGGAGAGGAGATATAGTTGAAAAATATGCATAATAACTACTACATGGAAAAAACTATCTATTTGAAAACAAAACACTGTCTTTTGTGCATAAGTAATACTAGTAGCTATAACAAACAAATTTGAACTCCGTAATAAATGTTTAACATAATAAACATTATTATGTTTGTTCATTACGTGGCATAATGCAACTGGCAGGAGGTCTTTGCTCTAGTTAGATTGGGACTTTAAGGCCTGACATTTTGTGACATAATAAACACTGAAAAGTGACAAAAATAAAGAAGTGGTAGTATTTTTACCTTTTAGATTTGGCAAGTAAGATGGGTAACATGGCGGTTCAACTACTTTGTCCCCCAAGATTTGATCCCTTAATAAAGTATGTTAGCAGCACTTTGGAGGGGCTTGCTCAGACATTAATTCCCTTAGTGTTCTGAAGTACTGAGAAGTTGCTTTTATGAGGGTAGAAAATAGCAGACTGATATGTAAGTAGTTTTTTTTTTTTTGGAAGAATAACTTAGTCATTCGGCTTATCTAAGTTCTGGCAAGACCTGTCATAAAGAAAATACTTCAGAGGAGTTTTGTAAGAAAAATTTATCTCCTCAGCTTTCTTCCTTATCCTCTATTCCCCTTGCCTTTTACTTGGTTGTAAACCTTTCAGCCAGTCTAGTACATTTGCTACTGACTATATCAGAAGGCATTTGATATTTCCTGTGTCCTTCATTTATATGATTCAACAGCATGAACAGTTTTGGACTATTTGTTCTCCCTTTTCTTAAATAAACAAACAAAAGAAAGTTAGCCTACTGTGGTAATTTTAAAATTTGTAAAAACTTGCAGTTTCAAAACAAACCAAGCTCCATGAAACCTTGATCAGGATATATATGAAATAGTGTAGGACCATTTAAATATTCCTCAGAACTTTGAAAAATATGTATAAATCTATTTCAGAGCCACATTATCCTCAAGGTTAGAGACAATCCTGGTTGGAAAGAGTCCTGGACTCAAGTGAGGAATTCTTGGTTCTTGGTCTGGTTCAGCCATCGATTATCTTTTTGACCTCGAGCAATTGTCTACTAGATCATTTTCAGCCCTTTCAGCTGTAATGATCTTCAAGTTGTTGACTAGACTGGCTGTTGCAACCTCTACAGTGTCCTTATGGCTTCTAGGTTTTATGTAACCAGAACTGTGCATCTGAAATAGTTGACCAGTAATCTGGATCTGTATTTTTTATTGCCTCTCCAGTTGGTTGAATTTAATTGCTGTGCTAATGTTCAAGTCTAAAATCACCTGATAGCCCTTGGTTTGCCCCCGACTCAGTGCTGTATATTCACTACTCTGTAGTTTATTGCAGATAGAAAGCATAATAAATGAATAGGAACAAACCCTGGAAACTCATTTTATAGTCTGTTTATATAAATAACCTGTGTCTAGGCAGAAGAAAAGATGCCCAGAAACAGTAATCCTCTAACTGAAGTAAAAAGGGCATTGTATTAATAACTACTATAATAACAAACAAAGACAATGACATAGTAGAATAAAAATCCATCCATCAATTCTGAGAACAAAGTAAAACATCTGGCTAGTTCAACTATTTGGCATCACATGACCTGATACCTTAATATATTAGGTGAACCTAATAAGACAGATACACTTTGATGGCAACGATGGCTTATTCTGTTCTGGCTTATTCTCCAGTATCAAATAATTACAGATTGAGAGCGCACTGTTCAACTTCTCTGAACCCATTTACAGCTTCTGTAAAATTACTGGAGTTATATTAATTGTTCTTAAAGTTACTGTTAGCATGAATCGTCCAATACATTTCTCATTCTGTGATACTTATGTCATCAGAATCTTGGGAGCAGACAACTTTTCACCTCTTTCACTCATTATAGGATCTCTATGTAGAGCCTATGATCTTTGTTCATTCACGTTTTAACAGCATACTACTGGGCTGTTATGTTCAAGAAAGTGAATGATTGTGTTCACGATGAGGTAGAATATAAACAGGTCCCATGCTTCCTGGGGGCATCATTCTTAGGTGCATCTTGTGAAATCTTTAACGGTGTTAATTCCCAGAGAAAAGACAAAGGCACACTTAATTGATAAATGCATTGTTACAAGGCAACACCAGAGTCTAGCATCACGTAAAGCCTTTGCATGATGCCTGTTTGTTCAGGCATGTACGACACTTTGACTACAGATGACTGAGCATAGCAATTGTGTGAAATCATATTAATACATCCTAATGTATCCATGATAGAAAGATATTAGGGGCCCTTTGCCTCCGGACTTCTCTGGGGCCAGCAGCCGCCTGAGCAGGGGCCAGGGGCCACGGGCTCAGCCGACGACCATGGGCTCCGTGTCCAACCAGCAGTTTGCAGGTGGTTGCGCCAAGACGCCGGAGGACGCGGCCCGGGCTGCTGACGAGCCGCAGCTGCTACATGGTGCCGGCATCTGTAAGTGGTGCTACGTGAGCATGGGGTTCGGCTTCCTGTCCATGACCGCCCGCGCCGGGGTCGCGCTCGACCCCCCTGTGGGCGTCTTTGTGCACCAGAGTAAGCTGCACATGGAGGGCTTCCGGAGCCTGGAGGGTGAGGCAGTTGAGTTCACCTTTAAGAAGTCTGCCAAGGGCCTGGAATCTATCCGAGTCACTGGACCTGGTGGGGTGTTCTGTATTGGGAGTGAGAGGCGGCCAAAGGGGAAAAACATGCAGAAGCGCAGATCAAAAGGAGACAGGTGCTACAACTGTGGAGGTCTAGACCATCATGCTAAGCAGTGCAAGCTGCACCCCAGCCCAAGAAGTGCCACTTCTGCCAGAGCATCAGCCACGTGGTGGCCTTATGTCCACTGAAGGCCCAGCAGGCCCCTAGGGCACAGGGAAAGCCAGCCTACTTTCGGGGAGGAAGAAGAAGAGATCCACAGCC
Source organism: Eulemur rufifrons (assembly GCF_041146395.1). Taxonomy (NCBI): domain Eukaryota; kingdom Metazoa; phylum Chordata; class Mammalia; order Primates; family Lemuridae; genus Eulemur; species Eulemur rufifrons. Next base: position 54,300,626 of record NC_090990.1, read on the forward strand.
CTGCCCTGCTCCGGGAGGCCCAGAATTGAGCCACAGTGGGTGGTGGCTATTCTTTTGCTATCAGGAAGTTTCAATGAGCAGGCAAAGTGGAGAAAGTGGGGATAGGGTGGGTTGGGCGTGGTTGACACTGCCATGTATCTCAGGCCAGGTTCACGGCATCACCCCTTCTTCCCTCTTGATGGGGGAAAGGGTGAAGCAAAGGAACCCTACCCATCCATGCTCTATCCACATGCAAGGGAGCGCTTTAAGGGGAAATAACCCTAGAACCTGAATGCTTTATCTGAGACTCCATCCCCAGAATCTCTAGCTTTTGAAAGTGGCCTGGATGGGAAGTTGTTTTCCTTTTAAAGAAGGATATGTAATAATATAATGCCCATGCCAGAGTGAAACAATTAAGTACCAGACCAGATTAATGGACCCCACCCATAAGCCACTACATTCTGTGGGAGAGAATCTCTCAGGAGTAAGGCAGGGTTTTTTCCCACATCTTGTATTCTCACACCCATTCTTGAGATAGGGTGCTGGGAACTGTCCCAAGCAATGGGTAGTGATAACAGGCAAAAAGGGTGGTTGGGGGAACAGCTGCAGACCTGCTGCTCCTATGCTCACTCCCACCCCGTTCTGGGCCAATGTGATTTTATTTATTTGCTCCCTTGGATAACTGCACCTTGGGTCCCACTTTCTCCAGGATGCCAACTGCACTAGCTGTGTGCGAATGACGTATCTTGTGCATTTTAACTTTTTTTCTTAATATAAATATTCTGGTTTTGTATTTTTGTATAGTTTAATCTAAGGCCCTCATTCCTGCACTGTGTTCTCAGGTACATGAGCAATCTCAGGGATAAGTTTGGCAGCATCTCCAGGTCTGCACAGCAGGAATGTATTTTGTTGTTTTTATTACCATAGAGAGCAACTATTTGGAGTGCATAGCCTATTGAACTACCTCATTTTTGCCAATTAGAGCTGTCTTTCCTGCCATAGTGTCTACTTGAAACCCCTTCCACCTTGAATATGTTTCATGGGAGACTAGGTTCTAACTGGGTTGTCCCATGACTTGATCGCCTTCTACTGAAAGATTAGAAATTAGTCTAAACAGGAAAAGGTGCTGCAGAGAGTTAGGAGAGGCTGGGCCAGGTGAAAGGCCCAGAGAGGAAGCCATGGTTAGGGGAGGATTGTCTAATCCTAGGGCACAGGACATGCTTTACATACCCAATCCATCCTTCACTGGCTTAGGCTAGGCCTATTCATGCACAACAGGATGTATGTGTGTTTTTGTGAAAACTGTGAGTTAATAAGGATAAGTTTTAAGACAAATACCCTTGTACTCATCCTATGCTGTTGAGGGATGGATATATGAATTGAGGACAAAAAGCCTTAACCTTTCAAATTTCTTAGGTTCCAGGGAGACCCATAAAGGAGGGCCTTTTGTGGTGCCCGGAGCCAGTGTCCTGCCCTGCTGCAGTAGTCATTAATAGTGTCATGGTAGCTGACGGAGCAAAAGGGGGTTTCGTTTACATGCTGTGAGATCACCGCAAACCTACCTCACTGTGTTGAAAAGGGACAAATGCAATAGAATGCATTGGGTGGTGTGTGTCTGATCCTGGGTTCTTGTCTCCCCTAAATGCTGCCCCCCTCTAGTTATTGTATTTGTCTGGGCTTTGTAGGACTTTACTGAGTTGGTGATTGCTAGGTGGCCTAGTTTGTGTAAATATATAATGTGTTGGCTTTCATGTTCTTTTGGGGTTTTATTGTTTACAAACTTCTTTTTGTATTGAGAGAAAAATAGCCAAAGCATCTTTGACAGAAGGTTCTGCACGAGGCAAAAGGATCTGAAACATTAGCTTGGGGAGGCCCTCTTCTTGAAGTGGGGATCTTGAACACCAACCTTTTTCTTTTGTGTTCCTCTTCCCCTGTTTCCTATTTTCCACCAGATCTTCTGTCCTAAAAACTTGTCTCCTACCCTACCCTCTTTCCCATCCCCCCCCAAAGAAAACCTACACACCCACACACATAAAGCTTTTAATTCTTGGGATAGCTTCACAATTCTTCAATGATTTATGCAAAAATCCTTAAGAAGCTAGGAACTCTCCATCCCTGGTTCCCAACCTCTTAAGTCAAGACCATTTCTTGATGGTGATTCATACCAAACACTTGAAACACTGCTGTATTTTGGGTGGATCAAACCTACTTAATCTGTAATCTGAAAGTAGAGAGATGCAATTTGGAGCCTTCCATGTAGAAAGTGGGGGCAGGAGACCAAGAAAAGGATTTTGAATGTATATCCAAGTCACTCAGGAACTTTTATTATACAGGTGCAAGAAACTTATGTCAAAGTGGCCACAAGATTGTTTAGTAGGAGACGGATGAATGTAACTCCATGTTTACTTCTAGAAACCAAAGCTTTGTGTGAAATCTTGAATTTATGGAGAGGGAGGGAGGGTAGGAAAGTCTATGCTTGTCTGTTCTTTTCCTGATCCCTTCCCCTCATTCCTGAACTGCAGGAGACTGAGCCCCCTTGGGCTTTGGTGACCCCATCCTGGGGTATGTTTATTTGATGGTTGATTTTGCTGTACTGGGTACTTCCTTTCCCATTTTCTAATCATTTTGTAGCACACATGCTGACTCTTTTCCCTTCCTTTCTACTTTCCCTGGGAAAATACAATGAATAAATAAAGACTTATTGGTACTGAAAAAAAAAAAGAAAGAAAAAAAGAAAGATATCAGGGGAAAGACCATCATTTTAACTATCTGGAAGTAGAGGAAAATAAAGGTTGGGTGAGAATAGAGCATAGCTGAATTCCAGCTCTCTTGACAGAAATTTAGTGAGATTATTGTAAGATTTATTTCCTTGTTTTTGTAACATTCACTCTTCTTTATTTCATGTCTCATTGTTTGCACCCCCATAACTCAACTATAAAGTTATTATTCATTTTTATATTTGACTCTACAGAAATTCTCTGAACATTATGTCATCTCTTGAGTGTGGAGAGAGTGTTGTATTTTCTTAAGATTATATTAGATGTTACCTTCTTGCTACTATGTAGGGCATAAAATTCCAAGAACAAAAAAATAGATTCTCAGAAGGGGCTTAATCAGTTGTGTCTCATTTGTTTGAGGTAGATAGGATCACTCCATGAGATGAGGTGCCAATATCCTGCTCAGCCAAGCTCAAAATGACTTGGGCAGCAATGTAAGACTATCCACTGATAAAGTATAACTGAATTTCATTTTATTGCTCTTGTATTACAAAAATGATGAACATTATTTTTGTTTTAATTTAACTGTCAACATTCACACTTCAAAAGACCTAGTGAGCATAAATATTCACCATGATATATGTTTTTGACTCAAGGGCTATAGTTAATATTCTCCACAGTATCTTGACCTTCTGGGTACACAGTATCAGTCATATATAGAAAAAGTCTTAAGCCAGTGGTTGTCAGGGTCAGAGAGAAGAGAATAATGGTAATGGGTTTGGCCTGAGGCTGGGTAATTCCATAGCCTCTTAGGAAGCCATGTGGTATCTGAATCCATATTTTCATCCATTCCACTATACATTTCATACTCCCTACACTCCAGCCTCTGGGGATGTGAGGGTGAACAAAGCACGTTACTTTAGGGCACAGTCCATTCCTAAATTCTATAGTCTGATTTACCCTGAAATGCCTGAGTGCATTCATTCATTTAAAAGTATTTATTCTGCCCTAACTACATACCGGCAAACAGGTGCTTGGGATACACCAGTGAAGTAAACAAATTAAAGATTTTGACCCTTATGGAGTATACAGTCTAGTGGGGAAAAGCAGAGAATAATAAACAATAAAATTTTATTGAGTTCTAGAAGATGATAAGTGTTTTAAAAAATGTAAAGGAGCATGGTAAAGGGACTCAGTAGTACAGCAGTGAGGGAGCATCAGCAGAGACGTGCACAGGTTGCGAGTTTGTGTGGGGTTGTCAGGGTAACTGCAATGAGAAGGAGACATCTGGGCAAAGAGTTGGAGGTCAGAGTCAGCCTGTGCACATAACTGGGAGAACATTCATGGGGAAGGAATAGCCAGATCAATTGTCCTCAGCAGGAGAATGCCTTCCAGGTTGGGGGAACAGCAAGGGTGGCCAGGGTGGATGGAGTAAAGTGATTCCTAACATGAATGTGTGAATGTCTCCTAATACCCAACTGTGGATAGCAGGATTGGGTTCGATTGCCTATAATACAACAAAAAAGGAACCATGAGTATCAAGCACTTAGTATTTTCCTGAAACTTTCCATGTTTCCTTATTTCATCTTCACATTAATGATTTGAGGTAGTTATTATAATTACCATTTTACAAATTGGGATAATAACAACATAGGTATGTGATGAGACCAACGCCACAAACCTGTGAAGTAGTGGAGTTGAGATTTGATTCCTTCAGATCCTGTGCTCTTTTGGCTACAGGATCCAACCTCACTAGTATTCACTGCTTTGAAGTTCAACTTCTAAAGAAAACAGACAAGAAATATCTAAGGATTACTAAAACTCAGCTTCAGGGCAAACAAGCAGTGTCACATTGGCTGCTGGGGCGGAAGTGACTGGGATTCCTGCTTGTTTTCTCTCACTTGCCCATTTCCCAGCACACCTTTTCCTGTTTACAGAAAGTGGCTGAAGGTGACCTACACAGGTACAGATCACAGACATCAACAGTTGCAGACAGCTTTCAAACCAGCCACCAAAGACAGCCACGTGACCAGTCTCTGTGCCCTAATTCATGTCTCCTTTAGGGCACATTCCTGAGCAGTCATCTGAGGGCACCTTCATCCTCTTCCCAGCATGAAACTGCTAGGGGTATTCTGGGAGCAGTCTGCTGGGCACCCAAATAACAGTTTCAGCAACCAAAGGTGGACTCTACCTGTAATAATATTGTATTTAAACCCCACATGCAGCTCTTAGCATGAACTGTGCATATTTATGCTGTGAAATTTCATTTCTAACCAGTCTGAAATTTGTAGTCCTTCCTTCCCTGAAGACATCTGTTTTCTGACAAGCCCTTTTGTTACCTATGCTTGGCCCTATCTCTTTTTTATACTAAATAACAATAAAAAATTTAAGATTACAGTTTGCTGCACACTCAATGCACTTATTTACTCACTCATGCTCTATCTTGCTTCATATAAAATATGCCTATGTAAAGGTAATGCAACAAGATTAAAGTGGAATCCACTGACTGGATTGTTGAGGTTGGAAGAGGAAAGCGACAGTAGGTTATATTAATGGGAAAGAGTAAAAAGAATTAAAATCAGGTTTTTGAAGGGTGTGATATAGACAGCCTCGCGTGCCGGCACAGTTAACTTCCTAACATCAGTTTGTGCTGCTGTGGGAAGGAGGTGAAAAAAACTTGTAATGTGGAACAAAACAGGGCCTCCTTGTGGTCAGTTTTAGCACAGTGTCACAAACAAAGGAAACAAATTCATCTCTGATTAGACCTTCAAAAAGAATGGACTCCCCTTCCACCCACTACTGTATGATGCACTAGAAGCACTGAGCAGCCCTCCCAGTGCAGTGAAACCAGATTATGGCAAATTATTACAAATATACCTTTTAAATGTCTATTGGATTATGTGAAAATAAGAAAATAAGAATCAAGGAGAAGAAAGGGGAAAGAAGATAAAGGAATAAGAAGGAGAAGAAGACTGAGCTGAAACTGGAACAATGAACAATGAAGAGGAAGCAAGTGGGTCACCTGGGATTACCTGGCCGCTGATGCCAGTGTGGTGCAGAGACTGGGCCTTGAGTCTGTGGCAAAGTGCAGAGGTAGAACCTGAGACTTTCATATTAAATCAAGACCCTCAAAGAAGACTTAAGTGCTTGTAGGACATTAGCAACCATGTCTCTGGGTGAAAGAAGATAGACATCACCTCAGGAGGAAAGCACTCCCAATTTGGCACTTCAAGTTTACCATAGATCAAGTTCCCATTACAAACTTCTGGGCATCTGAAAAGCTCTGTTTAAAAACCTCTGGCTTCTACTGAACCATGATTAGTTTTAAAGAAGGATCTATCCTGCAGGGAGAAAAATTAACCCATCTGATGGTGTTCCAGAGAAATACCTGAGCTATTAGGACCTTGCACATAATTGTGATCAAGATTTGATATCTAAAATGATCAGCAAAGCTAAATCAACAGAACTTCTGCTGAAATTCTGCCTCAACATGTTATACTGGTGTGCCACTCCTTACCTGGGTTATAACAATACTGTAATAATAATGGCAAATATTTCAGGAAGGCTTACTTTGTGCCAGGCACTATCATAGGCACTTTATAAGAACATACGTAGTGAATCATCATAATGAATTCTGAGGAACATGCTATTACTGTCTTCATTTTATAGATAAGAAAACTCAGGCACAAGGAGATTACATTCTAGTCCAAGTCACATAGATGGTAAGTGTGGATCCTGGCAGTATGGATCCATGCTAACACTAGAACATAGAAGGAATTAAATTAATATTATTGGTTTCAATTGTGTTTTGTATGTCTACCTGTTGACCACTCTTGGTTGGGCTGGAAACAAATAGAGATCATCTTATTTTCTTCTCAATATCTTCTGGTTTCCAAGAGCTTCAGAACCTGTGCCCTCCTCAGTCTGCAATCTCCTGGCTCTTGGCCGGCGATAGTGTTTGTTCTTGGCACTGCTGTGTGTCCTAGTATCTACTGCAATGTCATAGATCATATTACTTCAGGGACCTGGGAGGAGTCATTATTCTTTTTTTATTGAGAGTCCATAGGATTTTTTTTTTTTTTTTTTTTGAGACAGAGTCTCACTCTGTTGCCCGGGCTAGAGTGCCATGGCATCAGCCTAGCTCACAGTAACCTCACACTCCTGGGCTCAAGCAATCCTACTGCCTCAGCCTCCCAAGTAGCTGGGACTACAGCCTCCCATGTGCCACCATGCCCGGCTAACTTTATCTATCTATCTATCTATCTATATACATATATTTAGTTGTCCATATAATTTCTTTCTATTTTTAGTAGAGATGGGGTCTCGCTCTTGCTCAGGCTGGTCTTGAACTCCTGAGCTCAAACGATCTGCCCGCCTCGGCCTCCCAGAGTGAGAGTCCATAGGATTTTTACAAGGATAAATCAATATGTGTAAACTTCATAGTGTTAAGTAGTGTGGTAATGTGAAAGACAAAAATGGCATTTGTTATGAATTTCAATCATTTCTTTAATTCAAGCTTGTTTAGGAGATGAAGTATTAGACCATTTGAGGATTAAAACCAAAATTCTACATTTTATTAATTTAAGGAGAAAAGAATTCAAAACTTAAGTCACAAATAAATCATTCCCTGGTATATACAAAGATTTATTAAGTAGCTAGTTAAATAAGTGATATTAAGCTCATGGCTGCTAAATAAAAAGCAAATAGAAATTGATCCAATTTACTTGGAAATAAAAGCTTTTGGAAAAAGTTATTAAAAAAGACACTTACCTGCCCCCTCTTATATTAAATATTTTGAAGAACAGTTTCAGTTATTTAGTAAATCAAGAGAGTAAGAATTAGTAAAAGGTACAACCTGAAGTTAATACAAAAATTACCATTAAAACAAACAATGAACTTTGGGACAGGTTAGGCAAAAAACCACCAAAATGATTTATTTCTTTTGCTTATGATGTAAGCTGAACAGAATGAAAAGTAATAACAATTATTTTTTTTTTCATGTAAGATTACTAGCGTTTGCAGTTTGAGTTGCACAGCAGCCTAATCCAAGGGCACTTATTTTTTGAGCCAAATAGGAGTCTGCCAATTTCCCGAGGGAACTCCCCAATGGTACAAGCATAAACTAATCAATGGCTGAGAGTTTATGAGCCATCCTGCAAGATAATTTGTTTTATTGAAATAATTGGGAGGCTGAGAACTCTGAAGAATGCTTATCATTTGTTGAATAAAATCGCTCATATTTTGGAGACTCTTTTGCTACTATTTTCCTCTCCATTTGCTACTATTTTTCTTTCCAAATCAAACTCATGATTCAGAGTCTAACCTTTGTTTTTTGATTATAATTCTGCTTTAGAGAAAAAAATTATATACAAACTTAAGCTGGGTATGCTTATTCCAGGCTTTTTTTCTCCTATATTTGTTATTGTAATTAAAAACCCCTACCATTCTTGATATGATACATTTTCCTAGAAAAATTTATTCTATACTATGTAATACTTATACTTGGATGTTACCAACCTCCTTGTGTTATTATCAAATATTAAAATATTACTTTTATTTCAGGAACTTAAGAAGAGAATGAAATTTGGGGCTTTACTCATGAAACCAGATGACTGTGTTTAAAAATAATATTAAATACAATGGAAAATTTAAATTGGAATCCAAATAAATAAATCTAAGCATTCATGTGCCTTTATTTTTCTAGTCTATGCTAAGAGAAAAGCCAAAGAGAAAGCTAGAAAAGCAAAACAAAACATACAAAAAAACTCTGATCTGTATATTCAATTTTTTGCAGATCTAGAAAAAATAATCCTATACTTCTTATGGAAACAGAGAACACCCCGTATAGCTAAAGCAACATTAAGCCAAAAGAACAAATTAGGGGGCATCAATTTACCAGACTTCAAGCTATCCTACAAGGCTATAGTAACCAAAACAGTATGGTACTAGCTCAAGAACAGAGACATAGACCAGTGAAACAAGACTGAGAACCCTGATATAAAATCATCCTGATATAGCCATATGATCTTTGACAAAGCAGACAAAAACATACACTGGGAAAAAGAATCCCTATTCAATAAATGGTCCTGGGAAAATTGGATAGCCACATGTAGAAGACTGAAACGGGATCTGCACCTCTCACCTCTCATAAAAATCACTTCACAATGGATAACAGACTTACACCTAAGGCATGAACCCGTAAGAATTCTAGAAGAAAATGTTGGAAAAACTCTTATAGACATCTGCCTAGGGAAAGAATTTATGAAGAAGACCCCAAAGGCAATCACAGCAACAACAAAAATAAATAAATGGGACCTGATCAGATTAAAAAGCTTCCGCATTGCCAAAGAAACAATCACTAGTGTGAATAGACAATCTACAGAATGGGAGAAAATATTTGCATGCTATACATCTGACAAAGGGCTAATAACTAGACTCTATATAGAACTCAGGAAAATCAACAAGAAAAAATCAACCCCATTAATAAGTGGGCAAAGGACATGAATGGAAACTTTTCAAAAGAAGACAGACTAATTGCCAACAAAGATATGAAAAATTGCTCAACATCTCTAATCATCAGGGAAATGCATACCAAAACAACAATGAGGTATCACTTAACTCCAGTGAGAAAGGCTTTTATCTAAAAGTCCCAAAACAATGCATGTAGGCAAGGATGCAGAGAGATAGGAACACTCATACACTGCTGATGGGACTTCAAACTAATACAACCTCTGTGGAAAGCAATATGGAGACACCTCAAAGTACTAAAAGTAGAACTACCATTTGATCCCACAATCTCACTACTGGGTATCTACCCACAGGAAAAAAAGACATTCTATAATAAAGACTCAAATGTTTATAGCAGCACAATTCACAATTGCAAAGATGTGGAAACAATCCAAGTGCCCAGCAACACATGAATGGATTAATGAAATGTGGTATATGTATACCATGGAGTCCTACTCAGCCATAAAAAATGGCAAACTAGCTATTGTATTATCCTGGATGAAACTGGAGCCCATTCTTCTAAGTGAAGTATCATAAGAATGGAAAAACAAATACCACATGTACTCACCATTATATTGGTACTAATCGATCAACACTAATGTGCACATGTGGGAAGTGACATTCATAGGGTGTTGGGCAGGTGGGAGGGGGGAGGAGCGGTTGGGTAAATTCACAGCTAATGGGTACAGTGTGCGCTGTCTAGGGGATGGGCATGATTGTCGCTCTGACTTGGGCGTTGCAAAGGCAATTTATGTAACCAAAGTGTTTGTACCCTCGTAATACTCTAAAATTAAAAAAAAAATATTAAAGTTAAATGACACAACAAGGAAATAAATGAGAAATCCAGAATGTGATACATTCTATAGGACGACTAACTCAATTTCTACAAATCAATGGCTGGAGGAAAAGTGGGGAAAGGAGGAACTACTCCAAATTAAAAGTGACTTAAAGGACAAACAAATTAAAATGTGGACCTTGTTTAGGTCCTGATTTAAACAGACTAACAAACACATTTTTGAAACAATTCATACATCTAATTATGGGCTAGGTATAAGATGATTAAAAGGAAATATTGTTATAAGTGGTAATAATATTGTGATTTTGTAATATAATGTCCATAGTTTATAATCATATTGTATTATGAAGGAGCAAAATAATACAGTATGATAGTTGCTGTAAAATACATCAGGAAAGAACAAAGAAAAAAATGAAAATGTTTAAAAAACAAGTTAAGTGATAGCAAACCACAGTAATCAAAACAGTATGCCTAAACTTTTGTACCCCCATAATATGCTGAACTAAAAAAAAAAAGTATGGTATTTTGGCCTCTTTAGCTGGAGAGAAAAAAAAAGAAAGAGAAAAAAAAGAAAGAGAAAAAAAGAAAGAGGAAAAAAAGAAAGAGGAAAAAAAGAAAGAGAAAAGAAGAAAGAGAAAAAAAGAGAAAAAAGAAAAAAAGAGAAAAAAGAGAAAAAGAGAAAAAAGAATAAAAGAAAGAAAAAAAGAAAGAGAAAAAAGAAAGAAAAAAAAGAAGAGAAAAAAAAGAAAGAGAAAAAAAGAGAGGAAAACAAACAAACAAACAGTGTGGTACTGAGATTAAGACAGACATATAATCCAATGGAATAGAATAGAGATCCCAGAAATGAACCCTTGTGATCTTTGACAAGGGTGCCAAAACTACACAGTGGGGTAGAGGAAAGTTCCTTTAACAACTGACATTGAGGAAACTGGATATCCACATGCAAAAGAATGAGGTTGGACCCATATTTTACACACTATACAAAGATGGACTCAAAATAGAAAGACCTAAACATAAGGCCTAAAAATATAAAACTTCTACAGGAAAACAGGAGAAAAACTTCATAACATTGGATTTGGCAATGTTTTCTTGAACATGACACCAAAAATACAGGCAATGAAAGCAAAAAAATAGACAAATGATACTACAACAAACTTAAAAACTTTTGTACGTCAAAAGAAATAATCAACAGAATGAAAAGCTAACCTACAGAATGGAAGAAAATGTTTTCAAATTATATATCAGGACTTATACTCAAAATATATGAAGAACTTCTATAATTCGACAAAAGACTTGAACAGACATTTCTTCAAAGATGTGCAAATGTTTAACAAGCATATAAGAAGGTGCTCAATGTCACTACCACTAGAACAATGCAGATCAGAACTATAATGAGATATCACCTGATGCCCATTAAGATGACCACTATCAAAAACAAAACAGAAAATAACAAGTGTCATTAGGATGTGGAGAGATTGGAATTCTTGTGCAACGTTGATGAGAATGTAAAATAGTGCAGCCACTATTGAAAACAGTATGGGATTTCCTTAAAAAATTAAAAATACAATTATCATATGATCCAGAAATCCTGCTTCTGGATATGGTATTCTATATCCAATAGAATTGAAAAGAGACTCTTGATGACATATTTGCACACCCATGTTCATTGCAACATTATTCACAATAGTCAAGAGGTGAAAGCAACCCAAATGTTCATGACAGATGAGTGGATAAAGAAAATGTGGTAAATACATATAGTGGAATATTATTTAGCCTAAAAAAGAAGAAAATCCTGTCATATGCTACAGCATGGATGAACCTTGAGGACATTATGGCAAGTGATATATTCCAATTACAAAAAGACAAATACTGTATGAATTCACTCTATATAAGACATCTAAAGTGATCCAACTCATAAAAAGTAGAATTGTGGTTTCCAGGGCTATGGGGAAGGGGAAACAGGGCGTTGTTTCTCAATAGGTATAGAGTTTCAATTTTGCAATATGAGAAAACTTTTAGAGATCTATTGTACAACAAGGTACATATTGTTAACACTATTGAATTATACACTTAAAAATGGTTAAGATGCTAAATTTTATGTTAAACATTTTATAAATGTGTTTTTACTGCAACAAATAAATAGGTTAAGTGAATGTGATAAAATTTTGATAATTATTTCATCTTGGTGATGGGTATATATGGTACTACTTTCTTTAATTTCATATCTGTTTTCAAAATTTTTATAATTTTTTTTGGAAAAAACTAATTTGAAACAAATATGAAGAGTATTCACATCTGTTTCTTCAGAGAAGGGAGTAATTAGGTGCTTTGTGTACATTCAGAATATTTCACAATTGATAAAAAGTAAATAGTGTTCACAGTGCCCCATTAGGTTGGTTACTTCCCCTCCCCTCTTACCCACTCCATCCTGGTTTCTTTTCTTTTTTTTCATCTTTTTTTTTTTTTTAATTTCAGCATACTATGGGGGTACAAATGTTTAGGTTATGTATATTGCCCTTGCCCCACCAGAGTCAGAGCTTCAAGCATGTTCATCCCCCAGATGGTGTGCACTGCACCCATTAAGTGTGTATATACCCACTCCCTCCTCCTCCCCATTTGCCCAACATCCGATGAATGTTATTACTATATGTGCACTTAGTGTTGATCAGTTAATACCAATTTGATGGTGAGTAGATGTGGTGCTTGTTTTTCCATTCTTATGATATTTAGGAGAATTTTCTCCAGTTCCATCCAGATTGTTGCAAAAAATATTAATCCATCTTTTTTATAGCTGAGTAGTACTCCATGGTATACATATACCACATTTTATTAATCCACTCATGAATTGATGGGCACTTGGGTTGATTCCACATCTTTGCAATTGTGAATTGTGCTGCAATAAACATTTGAGTACAGTGTCTTTTTGATTAAATGACTTCTTTTCCTTTGGGTAGATACCCAGTATCGGAATTACTGGATCAAATGGAAGGTCTACTTTTAGTTCTTTGAGGAATCTCCATACTGTTTTCCATAGAAATTGTACTAATTTGCAGTCCCACCAACAATGTATAAGTGTTCCTTTCTCTCTGCATCCATGCCAGCATCTATCATTTTCGGACTTCTTAATAAAATTCATTCTAATTTTAATTTGATTAAAATAAAAAGCCTCTGCACAGCTAAGGAAACCATCACAAGAGCAAACAGACAACCCTCAGAATTGGAGAAAATATTTGCAACCTACACATCCAATAAAGGGCTAATAACCAGAATTTATAAAGAACTCAAGAAAATCAGCAAAAAACAAACAAACAAATAAACAAAAAAAAAAACCCCTATTTAAAAAGTAGGCAAAAGACATGAACAGATGTTTCTCAAAATAAGAAAGACAACTGGCCAATAAACATATGAAAAAATGCTCAACATTTCCAGGATTTTTTCTGAACCCTTTGACAGTAAATTGAAAAGAAGCAACACTTTATAACTAAAGTGAAAATTTAGTGAAAATTTTCTGAAAATAGGGTATTCCTTTTATATAACCACAATACAATTAACAACATCAGGAAAACTTACATCAGTAAATACTATTTTAAATCCATAGTTCATATTAAAATTTTGTCAATTATCCCAATAACATTCTTTATTGCTATTTTTCCCTCTGACCTAGCCATAGAATCACTTTTTTTTTTTTTGTTAAGAAGTTCAGGTTCTTTCTAATGGGAAATGGAAATAGAAATCAAGATCTAGATAATTGTGCTGATTGCTAATGCTGTGTCTCAACTTTTAGACAATCTTGGTGAACAGATCTAGGGTATGTGCATGTAAATATATATATATATATAATTGTGTATGTATGTATATGTGTATATGCACATATACATACATGCATTTATCTATAATCATTTCTATATTTATCTAGCTAGATAAGTAGATATTAAAGATCATAAGTTTATATTGACACTTTCAGTTGCAATCCAACAACAATGTTCCTTCTTTCCATATTTATAATTCCCTCTTCAAATACCAATCCCATCACCTTCAGTACATTTACTCATTTGTTTAAGCAAGTTTTAGAATTGCTAACCTATACCATTGTAAAAAGCAAATATATTAACTAGAGCCCAATATTTGTTTAATGTTTTTAAAGGTAAATTTTACATGCAGTGAAATGCATAACACTTAAGTATACAAATTTGGTGATTTTTATACATCCCTGTATCCTGCAACTCTTATAGTTCTGCCAAGCATGGAATGAAACCAACAAGGGAAAAGGAGTCAATTATATATGCAAGGTGGTGACCATGACAATTGCCCAGAGAATTTTAGTAAGGCAAAGAGGGGGATAAGGACATCAGGGGGTGAAGAACAATGAAAAGGGGATGGAATCAATGGATTTGAGAATATTATGAGGATGAAGGGTAACAGGGGACATTTTCTCATTCACTGTTGCATCCCCCTGACAGCATAGTGACTGGTACAATAAATATTTTCTGTCAATATATAAAAATATGCTGAGAGTTTATTTGATTTGGACTGATCTTAAAGGATTCTTTTCCCCGAGAACAGCTTTCTTGAGGCCTCTTATAGATTGGTATAGGCATTTACAAAGTACTTCTCACATCTGCTAACCTTCATATAAATGTGTGAAATTAAAGATAGAACACAAAACTAGTTACTGTTATTATTTAGTTTATATAGCAATTCAGTAACTCTTCTAGAAAGATGCTTTTCTGCTTTACAATATTAATGAACACATGCATCACCTTCTACTGGCAGAATTTTAGTACTGAAATTTAACTGAAACATTATGGGGTTCTTTTTAAACTTTGGATTCTGAAACAATTGTAGTAAATTACAAAAATCTCTCCAAGAAATAACATTAATCGGGTGTCGGGCAGATGTGTGTGTCGGGGAAGGGATGGGTGTATACCTACATAATGAGTGCAATGCGCACTGTCTGGGGAATGGACACGCTTGAAGCTCTGACTCGAGGGCGGGGGCAGAGGCAAGGGCAATATACATAACCTAAACTTTTGTACCCCCATAATATGCTGAAATAAAAAAAAAAAAAACTCTCCAAGAATGTAGTGTAAGATACAGTTGTGTTTTCGGCTGCCTTGCTTGTAAGTTGACAACGTTAGTTTTTCTAATTCAAAAGGGAAATAAGAGATAAGTCGAAATCTTTGCACAAAGCCAATAGATTCAGTTCTAAGACTTCCGTACGGGTTATTTAAATTTATACTTTCTCTAATAGAAACTATTTGCTTCACTGCATCTTTAATATGACCTAAAATAGGTACATATTTTAGTCTCTATTGATTTATGGAACTTATATCCTTCATATAAAAAAGGTTTGCACAAATAATCTATGACTAGAGCTGCTATAGAAGAAGCATACTTCATCACTCACAATACATAAATTGCGTGTGGTTTATTGGGAATAATTTGAGGTGATACATTCTCTTTATTGATTTATTAAACAAAATTTTATATGCTACAATGTGCTTAGAGGAAAGACAGCCATAAAATATGGTGAATGTTCAAGAACAGTTGGTATATCCTCTTAGCTGACTTGAACTCCCGTGACTCTAGAAAGTTCATTTAATCTCTTTATAGTTCACATCTCCATTGGTAAAATGGGGGTGACAGAAGCACTGACTGACTGAGCTCAAGGATTAATACAAAACACAGCTTCTTTTTAAATTATTATTATTATTAATTTGGTGTGACATGATTCTTGCTCATTTCATTGCTGCTTGGTATCACAGGTCTATAGAAAAAGAGTACAAAGGTGAAATAAATGCATCACTTTTAAACTTAAACTTTAGTCTCTAAATTTACTAGTAATTATAATTGAAATATAAACCGATGTCATTTTTTTCTAAGAAAAACTTTCCAAAATTCTATTACAATCTGAAAGCCCCCTTTTGTGGGTAGAGTTTTTCTATTATTAATAAAGACATTTGACCCTGAATTTTAGCAAACAATCTGACAGAGTGAAAGGGGTGAGGGTTCTGGGAATAGCAGAGAATGCGGGGTTAGAAAAACGAGATTTACTTTGACTTTGGGAAAATGTATTTCATCTCTTTGAACTTCAGATTTCTTATCTTTCAGATAATTGGGGGCAACAAAAGCTATCCTAAAAGATTGTAATAAGAATTAGAACTAAATTACTGTCAGGTAGAAGGGACATAAAACATCTTTATCAATATGCCCTGGAGTCAGGGGCCTGTGCTGTATCTCTCGGTACCCAAGTAAGCTAATTTTTGGTTTTTTAACAGTAAAGTAGAGATAATATCTGGTTTAGCGACCTCACAGAGTGATTCATAGAACAAGAAAGTAATGAAATTATTGATATTTATTGCAAAATGCTATGGAAATAAATGAAATTAATGCTTACTAAAGTTTTACTGAAGTTTTTAAATTATTAGTTTATTTGTGTTTCATGTTTGAATAGACTTGCTTAGGTTGAGACTTGAATAAGGTAACAGGTGTCAAACATTGGCAGCCATATGATCAGTCTCTGTGGTTTTTCTCCACTCTTTTCTCACTTTGCTGATAAGGATGAGCGCCAGAGTGGGCCTGCAGCGGAACTGAGAGCCATCGATCGATCCGTGGGGGCTGCCTGCTCCTTCTCACTGTCCCTGGCCTTTCCGTGATGCCCGCTGTGTGAGAGGCTCCTATTCTCATGCTGCATTTTATTTTTTTGCTCATTTGTTCCATTAATTACTTCTTAGAAATAGCAAAGAGAAAATTAAATAATTAATTTTGAACATTTAAAAAAATGCATCACAATACAAAACAGCATCCTTTTTCAATATTTGCAGCACGATCATTTTGGGTGATAATTGTTGGAGGCATTTATCTATTTATTGCCATATTCCACTCAGTGTCTTGAGGTGCCTCATCTTCCAATATTCTTTTTAGTTTTTTCTTCTTAAACTTGTTAATGGCTTCACCTCTGTGTTTTACAATTATTTGGCTTTATTTTCACCACTTTCAAGAAGCTTTGCATCTGTTGCAAGATTTGCAATTTTAGTTGGCGCTATATTAATTTAGTAACAGCATTTTTATTGTATTATCAGATGTTTTCAATATCTGGCAATTAGCAAGAAACAAAAAAACACTTTGATGTAATGGGAGAAAATAGAGGCTAGTGATCAATTCATCAGTGCATATGTTTGTGTTATTTAGACCTTTGCATCCCTATACAATTTGCAATTGTAAAGACTCAGATAAAAAATAGAGAAGAGACTACCTATGACTTTATTAAACAAGTACTATTATTCTTCTTTCCATTTTAAACATGAGGAAACTGAAGCTTAGCCATGTTGAGGAAGTTGCCAAGATTATAAAGTTTATTTTGTATGGCAGAGTCAAGACTTGAACCTTTATCTGTTTTACTTTCAGAGCTCTTACGACATCATAGAACTTACAGTTTGATTATGTGTTTTTGAGGAAAAGCAAAGCAAAGAGGAAATAAGTCAAAATAATAAAACTGTTGAAATACACAATTATGTGATGCAGACTATTAATTTTTCATGAATTCAGGAAAGGGTATAGTACTATAGAATTAGAGCAGAGGGGGGATTTAGAGATCATTTAGTAATGTTTCTATTTTCTAGATAAAGAAACTGAAGTCAAGGCAGGTAAATTAATTGCCCCAAGCCACATAACCCCTTAGTGACAGAGATGGGTCCTAAACCGGAGCTCCTTGCTTTGTTTAAGATAAATTTGTAACTAATTAAAAATTATTTATATTCTACTTGTAAAATTAGAACTTTTCATGAAGTTTTCCAAACTGAAGAGGGAAAGACTTTGAAAGAGAACACGGACTTAGCACTACAGTGAGAGAAGAAGTGAAGAAAAAGTAGAAAGATTCACCTGTTAAACATGCCTATAAGGAGGTTTTCTAACTTGTGAAACCTCAGGCACAGTTGGGTCCTGTGGATGCAGAATCATTGAGTAGCTTACACAGTCTATTAGGGAACGAGACATGTTGACAAATAAGGATAATATAATGTAGTAAGGGCAATTTGAAAGGGATGTCACAAAGTGGTATGGCCACTTGGAGTGTGAAGGAATTAATTCAGCCTTAGGGGTTTCCATTGATCTTGTTGGGATGCTTCACAGAAGAGGTGACAATTGAGTTTAACAGGCACCTGAGGGACAGGAGACTATTCCAGTCAGATAGAACAGCAAAGGCATGAGGTATCATAAAGCAAAGCATGTTAAGGGAACAGCAAGAAATTCAATGAGGCCCTACATACTTATGCAAAAGCCTCAGAGATTTATTCCAAAGAGTTTTTGGCTTGTGAAAATCATAGAATCATTTTGTTCAGAAAGGTTTTGCTCATTTAAAATTTTGCTTAAGTCAAAAATCCTTCAGAATACATCTTTAATTTTCTGGTATTAGCGTTAACAGCTTCACCATTAACATTCACATTTTAATAATTGACATAAGCTATAGGTATCGGCCACTGTGACTAGCCATTGCATCACTTTGGCTATATTTTGCTTTCATATTTTTCAAGTATTGTCTATACTTTGATAGCCTATTTGCTTTTCAGTTATGATTAGAAATATCACATTATACTCCATGAATATGTTCAATCATTGTATGTCGATTGAAAATAAATAAAACCTTTTTAAAAACAATTCAATAGAAGGGCAATTAACTCAAATAGCACTAACTGAATGTGAGCTGATACAATGAGCATCTTCATCATTCCTCCAGCGAAAAAATCTTCCCCGTATAGTATCTGTGGTTTGCTGTGTGTTTCTCCCTGAGAATATTTATTATTTGTAAAACTTACTTTGATTTTTTCATCCAGAAATTAAATGTATTCTCATCCTTTAACATTTTTTATGCTCTTTTAGAACTCTTTGGCTAAGTTCAAGTTTGCATAAGGACATCTATATCATAACAGCTTACATTCTGTTTCCTTCCCTCTTCTGAGCCCAGAATAGACTGGTTCTGGAGGGACTGGTTCCAGTATCTGGCACTTAGTAGGTGTCTAATCAATGAGAAAGGGCTGCATGAGAACAAGTGAATGAAACAGTGGTGAAAGCATCATTGATCCCAGGATCTACATATTGGCCAGGGTAAGTCTCATAAGAAGTAAAATTTGGTTGTCTAAGAAGAGAGATTACTTGAAATGTTAGAATTTTAAGGAACAAAAAGTAACACACTTTTTTATACACTCCTGAGTTTTATAAAATAAGGTACATAAAACAAATGGAGATTTAAAAATAGTAAGTTATATTACTGATAAGCTGTTTGGAGATCATGACTTAAATCTGCGGTCAAAATAGTTCACAGATACTTCATCCTGTTGTAGGGAGACTTATCTCCCAAATCATCAGCATAGCTGGACACTGCAGGGTCCTCCCATAAGGAAGCCCTCATACCAATTGGCAGAGAGCAAATCAGATCATATTTGTTCACTATAAAAACATTAATTGGACACCTAGTATGTGCTAGGAAATAGAGATGTGATGCTGAGTAATTCTTGTGCTCAAACTATTGGATCAAAGTGAATGCATGATTTCAATATACAGTAATGGTAAACTATAGGGCATTAAGAGAGGACAGGGGAGGATCTCAGAGCTTGGACTTAGATGGCTTAAGGAATGTTTCCAATAAAATACCCAAGATATGGCTTGAAGGAAAGTAAGAGCTGTCTAATAAAGAGGAGAATAGTCCAGTATTCCAGACCAAAAATATGTGTGTTTGAGGCACAAAGCACATTTTTTTTTTTAATGTTTGGAGGGTAGGAATTGAATGGAGGGAGAGAAAGAGAAGGAGGAAAAGAGGAAAGGAGAACGTGAAAGTGAGGCAGGAAAGCTTAGTGAGGATGGATCAGGAAAAGCTTTGCAAGCAATTTTAGGTACTCTTCATTCAATTCTCTCCTAAAGGGAGCAGGAGATAAGTGAATGGTTCTGAGCAGGAACATGACACAATAATCGCCTCTGTGTGAAATACACTAAGAAAGATGGCAAGACAACTGTTTGGGAGGCTTGAACTCCATTGGAGGCAGAGAGGTTGGAGAGAATTAGACAGATTGGAGAGATATGTAGGATATAAAGTCAAGAGGATTAGTAACAGGTTATTTGAAGAAGGAGGCCATTGATGCCAGGGATTCTGGCTTAGATGGAGAGATGATGGGCCATTCTCTGATCAAAGATGTGGGGGGGAGTTGATGTAGGGTGATGACGATGAATCCACTTTTAGATTGCTGAGTTGGGGGTGTCTGAGGGTCATTGCCATAACTATGTCCAGTTGGCAGTAGGGGATACAGAAAAATAAAACACATGACTACAATCTAGGCTAGAGTTAAAGATTTGAAGAACATTAATACAAGATGGTAAATTAATCCAGATGTCGAAGTTGCAAAATTTTAAATGAAAGAAATTCTAGAATACTGAAATGCTCCACTTGAAAGTTAACCTAATATATAAAAACAATTTTGAAAAACAAATCCTTTAGGGTGTGGTTACTAAAAAAAGTTTCAAGTAGTCTTCTTAGAAAATTATAAAGCAAATCTATCTGCAAAGGTACACTTATTATATAACATGAGCTATGGCTACATCTGGTTGCCGCAGATTTATTTGCTAATGGTGGTTTTTTTTTCTCAGTTATAGCTGGAACACTCTCCCATGTTCATCTTTGCCCAATAATATGATCTGGAACAGCTCAATACAATTATCAACTTCAGCTCAGAACTCAGAACATTGGCAGGATTGAAACAGCAAAGTGTGATAGCGCCTACAAATTAAGAAATATTGCTCAGTATCCTCAGGGTGCCTTGGATCTGTATGATTAGTTCCCCCATTGATCATATGTTCATGCAGAATTTTAGCATCCTGTCTTCAGAGAACACAGATGCCCAATAATAAAGATGTGGCTGAGTTAGAGGATTCTACTGCTAGAAGAATACTTAGACTTTACTAAAGCCAACTCCCTTCAAGAACCATCAATCTTGGAAAACTCTTTTAGGCTATTTAGAGCAATGTTTTCAACCATGGGTCAAAATCCATTATGAGTTGTGAAATGATGTTGGTGGTTTACAATTTCATTGTTTTAAAAACTGTAATAGAATAGAATAGAATAGAAGAGAAAATATCAAAGCACATCACATATAGAACAAGTGAATATTGTTTTGTGAAGCAAGCATGGGATGGGAACAGAGAAGAAAGGCATTTGGGTAACAATAACAACCTGACCAAAAGTGGAAAGGTAGGGAACAAATAAGGAATGTGTAGGGGATGTCAAGGAGTTCATGAGAGCTATTGTTGAGTAAGGATGAAGATGATTTATAGAAGATAAAACTGGATAATTATTGGGGCCAATATTGTATTGGGTCATAAGAATCAACTTACGGATTACTATTAATATGTCATTCAATAGGCAATGGAGAATCATGGAAGGTTTGAGCAGGGAAGCCACATGATAGAAAGTTTAATCTGAGAGCAGTGGGGAGGGTCATCCTGTGTAGAAATCGGGCAGCAGTTGTAGCAATAATCCAGACACAAAAGAACTAAAAATCTACATGTGCCAAATTTCTTACTGCCTCAGAGCTTTGCACATGCTGTTTCCTTTTGCCTGGATGTATCTCCACCACAGCTTCCTCCTTCTTATTCTAGCTATTTACTTCTAGTTTTTTATATGTTAGTCAAAGTTCTTCTCTAAGAGAAACTTCCTGACCTACTAGACTTCTATTATATATATCACAGTTATGGTCAAATAGCTAATGTGCTACTATTTAATGTCTGTGTCATCTGCTAGGATGTAAGCCCCATGACAGAAGAAATTTGTCTTATTTAGAGCAGTATCTTCAGCAATTAGGGTGCCTCATACACTGTTGATTCATAACTTATTGTTGCATAAATAAAAGAGCAGTGGAAGCTGCTAAAGAAAGAAAACTAAATGCAAGAGGCATTGGAAAGGAAAACCAGCAGGACTCAGGGATTTGCTGGGTGTTAGAGCAAGGAAAAGAGAAAAGCCAGAGATTCAGTCATTCCTCCTTTAAACAAACACTTTTTCCACATACACTCTGTGTCAGGCACTGTGCTAGGCCCTGGGATGATGGGGATGAATTAGACAAGTTTCCTAACATCAAGATGCTCACAGTTGGCAATCAGAGCAAATTCTTATGTAACACTTACTGTAAGCGAGGTACTCTTTGTTCAAAGTACTTTATATACATTAATCTGACAATAGCTTTATGAGGCAGACACTATTATCATCCCCAATTTATAGATAAGGAAACTAAGCCAAAGAGAGGTAACTAACTTGCCTAAGTTCACACTGGTAAGTGTTAGAGCTGGGATTTGGTTCCCTCTTCCTGAGTACCACACTATATTGCTTCTCTAACCTGGAGCTGGGGACACAGATGGGTAAACAGATTGTCATAAAGTGGCATAATGGCAGATGGTCCAGAAGCAGCCTAGAGAAGAAAGTGGTGATCTACCCACAAGAAACAGTCAAGGAAGGGTCACTGGAAAAAGTGACATGGCACCAGAATTTGCCATGTGGAAAGAGTGATAGAACATTCCAGGTGTCAGTTTTTCAAGGCAGGAAAGTTTGAAACAGCATGATGTTTAGGGGGGTCTACAATCTGTTTGGAATTTCTGGAGAGTTCCTGGAGGCAGAGGACAACAGATAAGCCTTCTGGAGAGGTCAGCAGGGAAGGTTTTTCTACCACCCTAAGCTGCTCAGACCTGAAGCTGAAGGTTGTCGGGACCCAGAAGCATCACAAGCAGAAGGGGTGGGGTGGGCTGGCATGCAATATGACCCAAGATCAGACTTGCTTATTGGAAATACCACCTAAGCCGCAGTGAGGCAGGATGGACTAGCGGGTGGTGAGCTAGAAGCAGACAGACAGGACAGGCGGCCACTGCAATCAGCCAGACAGGAGGTTAGGAAGGACCAATTTAGGCAATAATAGAGGACATAGAAAGAAAAGGATTTAAGAAGGCTGAGAACTTGGAGAGACACTGGATGGTGGGGAGAGAAAAGGAGTGAGTTAAGGATCTTTCAAGGTTCTCGACTTACAAAATCAGGCCATAAAGGAGTGAGTGGGACAACCAACGAAGGAGAGGAGGACTTCAGAGATGAAGATGGTGGGTTCTGTTTGGAGCATGTTTCCTCAGGGATAGGCTGACTTCCTGGGTAAAAAGTCATGTCCTTGGTAACGTGAGATCCACACGTTAGTAAAAAGGTTGAAGCTCACAAGTGTCAGTGGAAATCATGGATGTGAATGAAGTCACTGAGGGAAAGAACAAAGGCAAGAACCTATCTATTGGAGGGCTGAGCACAGAACCTTGGGTCGGGGGATCAACCACAGCAGGGGTGGGAGGAGGAAGAGGGGCCATAGGAGGAAAGCAGCACATGGCCAGGAAGACATCACAGAAACACCCTGATCCAGCAAATTCCTACTCATTTGTTCTTTAAAGTTCAACTCCAGCACTTCCTCCT
This sequence comes from Eulemur rufifrons, assembly GCF_041146395.1. Classification (NCBI taxonomy): domain Eukaryota; kingdom Metazoa; phylum Chordata; class Mammalia; order Primates; family Lemuridae; genus Eulemur; species Eulemur rufifrons. The sequence goes on from NC_090990.1 coordinate 54,324,102, forward strand.
CCGGAAAGCCTTCTTTGGCTGTCCCTTTCAATGTGAATGCCTCTTTCCCTTTGCTGCCAACTGCTGCTTGGTACAGCTTGCACTTGACAGAAAGTATCCCTTCATACTCTCTATCTGGACATCTGTCTTAATGCTTCCTGACCCCAAGCACCTTAGGGGGTCCCATACCACACTGCTGACCAAAGGGCTTGGCCTTCTTGGTAGAAGATGCTTAATAAATTTTCGTTGAGTGAAACGTGGGGTATCATAGAGAGTCACTACAAAATCTACCTAATTCTGTTCCAATTGTCGATACTCCTAGAATACAGTTACTTTCAGTTCTCCGAATAACCCATGTTGCCCTCTCTGAAAGCCCATCTCCTATTAATTGCCTTGTGAAGTTCTAATCTTCTTTCAGAGCCCAATCACACATTCCATGAGGCCTTTTCCATCAAACCACCTTCAAAGCCCTGAGTTCCAAGAGTTAACCATTGTTCTTCTCTATGAACTCTGTCTTACGCATATTTCTCTTACTGCACAGACCACACACATTATTGCGACGTGTTCCTCTCTGTGTCTTACATCAGGATGACTAGACTGTGAGCTTCTTGAGTGAACGACCAACATCTTGAAGGTCTACGGACTCCAGCAGCGATCACTAAAGCAAACACGTCTTGAGTGCTCAGGAGCGGAATTGAATGGCTCCTGGATTTCTCTGGCCATCAAGTGGGCCACCACTAGAGGGCACTAGCAGCTCCATCAGACTAGAAGTGCTCGCGGTGTTCCCACAGCCTGAGACAGTCAGAGGATTGTGATGGAACCAGAACTCCCAACCTGGACTTGTATATTTTCCCCAGGCAGCAGAATAAAATGCACGTGCTCTTATTTCTGGCTCTGCTTCTCTGCCCTAAATACCTTAATGGATTTCAAAAGACTGTCTCTGCCTCCATGCTTTCTAAAGTACAGGTGTTCTCCTCACCTCATCAGAGGTGTATCTAAGAAACAGCTCTATTCTAGGCGTGTTGTGCAAGGCCTTTCACAACTGCCTCAGTCTGTCTTTGCGGTTGTGTATCTGCCACCGGCCCGGGTCCTCCACCACCCTGGCAGTATGGAACTGTCTGCTGTTTCCTGAATAGGCCATGCGCTCTCACACACCCATGCTCTTAGCTCAGGCTGTTTCCTCTTCTGCGAATGCCCTTTTCCAGCTCTCAGACTTCTAACTGGTCATGCACGGATCTTTTATTATTAATGAAGAGTTTTCCAATCATCCAGGCAGATGTTGTCTCTCTGCTGTGTTTTGCAGGCTTTTAAGAATGTACCTTTATTATGGCACTTATCACCCTATTTATATTTATTTGTTTTCTTATTTGCCACCCCCCTCCCCCACCCCCAGCTTAATATTTTCTCCTTGAGGGCAAGAATTACAACTCAGAATCTATAGGCTGTTTACTTGCAATTAAAAATAGCTGGAAATAGGGAGAGACTGTCACGGTCACTAGATATGCCCATGAAGCCAGGCTAGATCTTGATGAAGCTTTCCCATCTGGGGTGGCAAGATAGAAATTTCTAGGTACATTGTTCCCCAGATTAGCAAAACCCTTCAGTGGCTGTTATGCTTACATTCCAAACAGACAGCATTTGAGTCACAGTCCTCCTCCCTCCTTATGCACAAAAGACATCACTAAATACCAAGAAAGCCAGGAGCCAGTAGCTCCTCCAGATTAATTCCATTTACCATTTTGGGTCTATTAGATAAAAGTCAGACTCCCAAGCAAAACATACAGGGCTATCATACCTTAGATATACCATGCTGTTTTATATCCTAGGCTTTGCATATGCTGTTCTCTCTTCCTGGCATCTACGTACCTCCACCCATCCTCACTTTGCTGATGGGCCGTTTAGTTCATCTAGTGCACGCCTATCTCATCTTTATAAGTGCACACCAACCTCACCTCCTCTGGGATGCCCCCCTCTAACTTTCACAGGAAGACTTGGGTTCTCTCTCCCTGTATTACCATTGTGATTCGGAATGCTTTCATGACATCACTTCTAATTGTTTCTTTCCTTATTCTTTTCCCTTTGAGACTGTGTACTCCTTCCTGACCGGATCTGTGTCCTCTTATCTCCATAGCTCCAGCATTTGATACAGTGTCTAACATAAGCACACACTTAGTAAGTACTTAATGAATAAATGAATGTTTTATTCCCTCTTTCAACAAATACTGATTGCCAAAATATCCACCCATCAAGATCAGGTGGTTTAATTTTTTTGTAGCTGAGTTCCCCTGGAGGTGGGCACAAAATAATGGACAAGTGGAATTTAGAAATCCAAAAAAGTGTCATTGGGGAAGCTTGTTTGCAGGTGACAGATCATAGCCACTAAAGTTGTTCTCTGGATAGTAGTACTTACCCTCAGGGAGGAGGCAGGGCTGTCAGAATTAGGGAAGACTCTTCCTAGGAAGGGTCTAGAAAACCCTTCTAGAACAAGAATTCAAATGGGAGCCAAAATGGAAGCACTATCCTAAAAAGTGGAATCGTTAGTGGAAACTCATGCATGAGTTTTGATCATTGGAAGAAAGGATAAATGTCAAAGTTCAGAAATCTTGAGTCACTGCTGCTCTGTAGCCATATAGGAGGGCAAAATACCACACCATAGTGAGGAGTAGTGGGAGCCACAGGAAGTGGCTCAGGAGCTTGGGTGGTGGGCAGGGCTGAGTGGACCCAGCTATTAGGTGCTGGGCAAGGCTGTGGCAGGGTTTTGAGATGGGGCTGACAGCAGGTACTATGTCCATCTCTGTATCCCTGGCATTGAGTTCATAGCAAATGCTCGGAAGGTGTTTTATGAATTGTTAAATAATGATTTTTTCCACCATGGGCTATTTGGTGACAGACCTGAGACTAGTGATGAGCTCCAAATGATTTGGGCAGAGTAGAGGAAAATAAGAATGAGGAGAGCCTGAGGCCGTTCTAATAATTTCAATATGAATGCAGACCTGATTACTTAATAAGTTAAAGACATAGATTAGATGCAGAAATATCAACCTGCCTCTATCCTGACCTGGCCCTGCAATTTTTTTTTTTTTAATCATGGAGATTATATGACCTGAAATGGGCACAACTGTTAAATGCCTACTAAGGTCATTCCATTTTTAAGGTGCTATTTTAGCTTATCAAAAATTAAAGTATGCTTTCCCCTCCCACATTCCATCTGAGAAGTATATCTGTCATTTTATTATGATACTTTCGTCAAGGTCACCAGCCTACTTGTCAAAAGTTTGTAAGTCACTCAGAGAATTATAAATATCTTTGGCCTCAAACATGGCTGTGTTGAGGGAAGGGAGAGGAAAAAGGGAAGAGGAGAAAAGAGGCAGTTGACTTTTTAAAAGCCATTGCCATATTAGATGCTTTGAATGGTTTCTCTGTTATTCTTTGCAATGCATTTGAGGTTTATTAGATATGATGGTTTGAATGGGCACGGCCCTATGTTGAGAAAGTTGTGAGAGATGGCAGGTGTTTTTCTTGGTCATATTTTGATATTCTTTATTCTGCAAAGGATAGTGGTATTTCTCTTGAAGAACTATTAATAGTTTATTTTTTATATTGTAAACAGTGTGCATAACTGATTGTGTTTCCTTCTGCCATGGTTACCTAAAAGCTTTGTGTCAAAATTTTGCCACTTTCCTTACTAGAAGTGAGACTCATTTTTCAAACTGAATAAACATAACGGCCATTACTGAGCACATAGATACTGGACTAAGCACTTAGTATCTACTTACTCCTCACTACTTAAAGTAACTAATGAATTAACTTCTATTGTTATCTCCATTTTAAAGATGAGAGAACTGAGACTTGGAGAAATTAAGTAAGGTGTCCAAAGATTACTCTCCCCTTACTTCTATCTGATGAAAAAATTTGTGCGGCAGATATGACACCCAGCCCACAAACTCAAGCATACATAAAATAGCTCAACTACAAAATCAACTAAAATTGTTCTCCCAGCCTGTTTTGCCATGGTGGTAGAGAATTCAATCGCAGTCGATACTGGGACTTGCCACGCCATGGAGTTGTGCTGAGGTCCTAGAGTTAGTTACAAGTAGTACCACATCATCCGAGATGCAGCCGTTGGTCCTTGGTCCACTAGGTACCGCTGAGAGTCTCACTGTTCCAGTCCATGTGATCCTTCCTGCCTGGCTGCTCTGAAGCTCCATCTCACTCTTGAGGCACAGGATTGTTGGTTAAGTTTAGAACTCTGATGCTAGAGAGCCACTCTCCTGGAACATCAAGGAGGACTTTTCACGGCCAAGTGCCACCTGCCTGGAGGGCCATTTTACTACTGAACAATGCACGGACCGCTGACTTTGACCTTCTTTTTGGTCTGGGAGACATAGCTCGCTGTACCCAAGTTTCTCAAAGTTACGCTCTTTACCCTGGGTAGAGATATCCTCAGAATAATAGTGGCATAGTTCCTTCAATAAGTTCTCACATAACACAAAGAACCCTTTACTTTAAGCATCTTTTGATTTTCCACCCTGCAAAAATCCCAGAAGCCAGGCAATTCTAAAGTTCCAACTGTGAGGTAGGAAAATATAGGAAGAATAAAGTAAACTGATATTCCTATATTATTCTGCCACATGCCTATTTCTTGTAGGTTTACTAGATAGGTCCAAATAGGTATGGACTACTGATGGACTATATTGAGCTTTCATGATTGTGTATTTCCCTTGCAAATCTATTTTATAGAATCCACTGCCAGGGATAATTGTATTTCTTCTAAACTCCTGTTTTATTTTTATCTACGGACACTGAAAGTCATATAACCATCTGCATTTCCTTTTCTGCAGGAGTTGTGGATACATTTTGATATGTCTATGTATTTTAATATTTTAAGACATATTTTCAAGACTGAGAGATTTGTTTTAAAAATATTGTGCATTATCATATATGTCAGAGCCCTGAAAGGGGGGATGTCTAATGAAAGTCTCTGGTTCAGTATCTTTTTAAAATTTTAACATTTCTATTTTTACAGTTTCCAGATTTTTGTATTTTATAAGAAAAGATGATGTATCTCCTAATAATAACACTCGTTTTACCTGATGTTACAAGTACCAAAAAAGGAAAAAACATATAGTGTCTCTTTAAATGTTTGGTTTTTCTCCATGGATTTGGGAGACAAAGAGGGATTAAGGCCAGCTCAAGGAGGCAGGTAAGGGGCAAACCTCTGGAAGCAGAGATCAGTGTACTAACATCTCAGCTCCCAGGCAGCTCTGCAAACCTGAATTTCCCCACCCTTCAGCACAGGAGAGAATTGAATTTATTTCCACTTAAGTTCTAGTAGGTTGCCATGCTCCCTGTGGGCACTCAATAAATATTGACTCAATTGAATATTGCCCTGTGTTATCTTCCTTTCTCTCTTTCCCCTCCCCTGTCTCTCTGGCTAGTTCCTTGGGTCTTTGAAAATTATATGTATATATTTTTCAGAGTCTTTCCTTTGTGTCACTAGTTTTCCGTGCTGGGCCTCTCTATGTTCTAATATCACCTCTTAGTGTCTGTTTTCTCAGTCTGGGTCTTATCTCACAACTACTTTCTGAATCTGTCCTTCTTTGTTTGCTTTCTCTGAGATTGTTCCTATGTTCCTCGTTTCCCTCTCTCTCTGTCTCTCCCTGGTGCGCGCATGTGTTGTCTCTCTCTCTCTCTCTCTCTCATGCTCATTCCCCTCCAGAGTTATCATCAAAAATCATTGCATTTTTCCAAGAAATCGAACACACTAAAAGATTTTTATAAGCGCTCAGAACAATTCATTTTACTTTTTTCCCCTTTGAAACAGCATTCATTTTCAGTCCCCAAACATAGGAACTTGGGAAAAGTGGATTGGCATCAATATTAACCATCACACATTCTAAATCACGTAGAGCGGTCAAGCTGGCTGTCCTCTGGGTTTTCTGTTTGCCCTTTGCCCAGACAGGATCATGTTCCTCTGCCCATTCTGACGCAAATACAGCCACATTTCACCAGGGGACTATTAGCCCGGAGGGAATACTCAGCTTCTCCCTTCCCCTAGTGTTTTAACCCCCATTCCGGTAATTTGGCCCAACGCATTGGCACAGAAACGCTGGTTGTGTGAAGTCCTTGGAGACTAATGCTGACTTTCTGCCATCTGGGCCTCAGTTTTAAGAACTGAAATGGGACATGGGTTTGCCACTGCCTTCTGCAGCCCCCTTCTGGTGAAGATCTGAAGGGTGTGATCACTGCCCCACCTCGGGGTTTGGCAGGTTACCGTACCACCTTTGGAACTGAAATTGATTCTCTGCGTAATATTTGTGCCTGGAGAGGTAACAAACTAATTGGCACCTAAGAAGGTGTATGGAGGATTGAACGTTAAAGCGTCCGTGGTATAGATGGATTGTATACAACACCTCTGCCCTTCTATTTATTATAGAAGAATCACAATTTATTCTTTAAGCTCTCATTTTTGAGGGCCTTCCATGTACCAAGTAGTTTATGTGGAATATCTCAATCCTTACGGCAACCCTAAAAGTTAATATGATGATACCATTTTGCAGATGAGGAAACTGAAGCTAAGAGATATTAAGAGACTTGGCAAGGGTCATAAAAAATAGAAGGGTTCCATTTTGTTAAATTTGAGTATTTTTTTGTTTCTGAGGGCAATTTTTACGCCTATTAAAAACCTATTAAATGTTCCTTTGGTGCAAAATTAGTATTCAATTCATTTAAATTCTTATTCGTTTTAAGCTTGTATGTTAGTTTATAAATCTTAATACATTCATAAATGTCACAAATTTTATATTAATAATTACTTTGAAGGAAGATTTTACAACTTAATTAAATTCCTTAAATTTTAAGCACATTAACTATAATATTTCCATTTTCTTTTTAAGTACATCAATCACATGACTTAACAAACTTCCTAAGAACTTAAATCCCCTTATGAGTCTAATAAATTAAATTTATACATATGATGAAGCTTAGATTCTCTTAAATGTTCCAAGTAAGATTTTAATCTTAAATTACAAGTCTAAAGCAATTACTCATGCATTTTAATTTGGAATTATAAGGTTGACCTGTTGTTCTAATAGATCAAATTTTCTTAAACAGTACAAATAATTAAAATTCTAAATAAGCACATTTTCCTAAATAAAAACATTTTAGAGATATGACTTTGACATTTTGAGTCTATATAATATCAAATTTTGCCATCATTAAAAGATAAGGACACAATTATATCATCCCCAATAATTTTACCTTTCTAAGTAATTTTGAGATCCTTATCTGCAATGATGTCAGGAGACCCTGGGTTTTATTTATCTAACACAGTGTTCTCTGACCATTAGACAGAATTCCAGTGGCCCCCAAGATACTGCCCCCTGGTATAAACAACTTGTATAATCATCTCCCCTTGAGTGTGGATGGAACTTGTGAATATTACATGCTATAACTTCCGTGATTTTGTTATGTTATATTAAAAAAAGGAATTTTACTGATGCAATCAAAGCATTTAATCAATTGATTTTGAGTTAATCAAAAGGGAAAAGTCCTTGGGTGTTCCTGACCTAAGCAGGTGAGGCCTTAAAAGAGACAAGTAACAGCAGCAGTGGTCCTCTCCTGCTGGCCTTGGGAGATGACCCCAAGCTTCAAACAAGATCACAGCCATGGCTGACCCCTTGATTTCAGCCTAGCGAGACCCTGAGAAGAGACACTATCCTTACCCATCCTTAGATTCCCCCACAGAAACTGAGATAATAAAATTGCTTTGCTTTAAATTGCTAAATTCCTAGTGATTTGTTAGAATGCAATAAAAAACTAATTCACCATGCAACTGAGGTGATCTCATCACCCATATCCTTTAAATTCAATTTATACACACCTAATTCTTCTGTCCACTCACAGAGATTTGGGAAAAAAAAAAAAAAAAACCCACCCAGGCTACTATACCCCTTCACAGAACTTTTCAACACTTTCTGGCTGAGATATTTAAATGTCTTCCTGCCTAAAGGAACTCCATCAATCTCTAGGTTCTTGTAAATAGGAACTTGAGGGAGCTCCTCTGTATTAGTTATATTCTTCCTATATTTGGGCCACAGCTCCTCTAGACATTAAAATGATATCCCATTGAATTCTGTGTGTTTTCATCGCTTTGTCTATTTTCCCGAAAACACTACAGCCAAAATTTGTGAATGAGGACAGACAAGCTGCAACATAACGGATGTGAGAATGAGGGTCCTGAAGGTGAAACTCCGGAAATAGTTTGGGGTAGATAATGAAGAATCTGGAAGTCTTATAAGACAAGTTTACAATTTTTCTTGTAGGCATGAAGAAAAGGCTAACCAGGTGGTATTAAGAGCCCCCCTAAACACTAATGGTGAGGGCTTAAGACCATCTGAGAGGGGAAGAAGTGTTTACATGGACTCTAATTAATGACATTTCAGGTTGTTTTTCGTTTCCATTAGAATTCTATAAGATACTGCAATCTAAAGGGAACTAGGTGGAGAATTTAGTAAATATATCCCTTCTTGGCACTTTTCACAAATGACTTGGTACAGTCTTTTAAAGGCTTTTGCCTTAGGTTATGGTCTGGTTTGATCTCCAAGCTCTTTTGCTCATTATTCTGCCTGTACCTAGTCATAACTATTAGAGTTCTTTCTTTTATTTCAATGTAAATAAACGTATATTTGTCACTACTGATGGCCTTCTGTTGTGGTGGAGGAGGGAAGGAAGGCTCAGGTTTGTAAATTCATAGTTCCTAGTATTTTTTATAGTCTGGGAAGTAACTAAAGTTTGCTTCCTTTCAGTTCAATTCTAGATTCTAATATGATGGATTTTGTTTGTCACTCTTATCTATACTTACTTTCCAATGAAGTCTCTAAATAATTTCTCTGTGTATTTAAATTTCCAAATTCTTGATATCTTCTCTGTGGTGCATTAGAGAACATAAAATAGATTTTAAAAATCTGCTTTACATGTGAGCTGGCTGATTAATATTAGCTATCATTTTCTAGCTGGGTGGTTACAGTATTTCGTAATATTCTAAAACTTATATTCAAACAGAAACTATAGACCAGTATATAAACAAGAGCAGAGAGTACAAAAAATATTTTCTTTCTTCCATTATGCTTGGATATAAGAATCTATTTAGAACTCTCTGAGTAACTCAAAATAGTGGTGGGAAAAAGGCAGCAGCTTCATGTGGGTTTAATCCTGACTGGAAGGCAATGAAGCCGCAGTGTTTCAATCTTTCATGTTGGTATTAATCAAAGCATACAAAGCTGTGGGAGTTGACTACTCGAAAATCAGCCAACCTGCACCACGCACGCTGGCAAGCATTACCCTGGCCTTTATCCAAGCTGAATTTCTGGGAGCAGAAAACAGCTCCAACAAATCTCCCAGCAGAAGTAGCAGGCATGGTTGTGTTGCAGAAGGTGCCTTACAGTCATGAAGAGGCACCAAGGAGATGGCCTTTTATGATCTCAGGCAGATCCAAAGTCTCTAAAAGCACCACCCTTTAAAGGATAAATAATAGACTCCTGGAGGGAATTACATAGAGGATTAGGGAAGTTCAGAAACATCAAAATGTATATAAGTTGATCTTATATTTCAGTCTCTCAGGCTTTTTAAAAATTGCATATATTTAAGGTATACAAGGTAATAATTTGATGTATATATACACAGTGAAATGATTACTACATTCAGGAAATTAACATATCTATCATCTCACATAGTCACGTGCGTGTGTGTGTGTGTGTGTGTGTGCACGTATAGTAAGAGCACCTAAAATCCACTCTTTTAGCAAACTTCTCATATACAATACAACATTATTGACTGTAGTCCTCGTGCTGTACATTAGATCTCCTACATAAAGGTACCTGTGTTTCCTTTGACCTACGCCTCTCCATTCTCCACCTCCATCCCAGGCTTTTAAATTCATCTGAGATGTGGAAAGGAGCCAGGTTTATGGTAAGGACTGAAGCCTGATTTTGTGAATGTTCCTGCTGGAAAGATGATGTGGGGTATAGAATAGAGTAGTGCTGTTGTTTGCCCATAGATTTGTGTAAATCAAAAAAGATCCCTCTTCCTTAGGGAGTCACCTTCCCTCTCCTTTGCCTGACATCCTGGTTCTGTGAACAACATGCATAGCAACTTGAAGCAGCCCTGAGATGGAAGCGCCATAGTGCACTGCAGGAGTTTGGTAGGTTTGCTGGAAAAGAAAGTACTGAAAACTGCTAAAATTATCTGGTGTTGAAGAAGTTTTCCTTTTTTTTCATGTCACCTTGGCTTTGATTTACATGCTGTTGACCTACTATATCTGGATATATGCTCAATTGCCCTTTAGCAACTTTAACCCCCCAAAATTTAAATCCAGTGCCAGTACCTCAAGAGAATTTCCATTTAAGGTTGAGCTCCATTTCTGTTGGTTTATACTTTATTTATATTATGTTGCACAAGTTTAGTTAGAAAATGCAAAAGCAATCTTTAAAAAAAATTATATATAAACATTAACATGGCTCACATTCAGAGAAAATTAAATGAGTAAAAGAAAAATAAAATAAGAACCATAATATCAACTGGACAACACACCAGTGTTTGGATTAGGTTTCCACAGTAGGCTTGTATTTAATTATTTTCATGTGGTTTATGCCCTGTGGCTTTATTCTTGTGGTGATAACATGTTAGACAATTTCTGATATGACACCTTGGTGAATCTTTAACCTGAGAAGGAGAGTCATTAGATCACTAACTTCCTCCTGAAAGCCCCAAGTGTCTGTGAGGACTTCTTAGGCTCCTTCCCCTGGGTCAGTTTATTTTCTTTACTGTTAGGAGCTATATCCCAGTTTACTTAATATCATTGCTCTTTTCCTGTGTTTCATCCCCAAATGTTACTGTTGACCTTTCCTGAGTGACTTATGCAACTGAAGTTGTATCTCGAACATCTCTTTCAGAAACTTCATTTGATGTTTCCATGTTGTACTATTTCAATTCAGCTCAATTCAATAATTACTTTTTGACAGTCTGTTATATACAGGTCAAGGCCCTGGGGGGACACAGAGCTGGAGGAAATATGTTCCCTTCACTCACTGACTGTTCAACAGACAACAGCAGCAAAAGTAATAACAACTACCATTTATTTGACACTCATTTTGTGTCAGGACTCTGCATTTTCTCTTTTAACCCTTATTTATGACACCTGTGTGACATAAGAATACTTATCATCTCACCAATGGGAACATTGAGGCTTGCAGGGGTTAAGTGGTATTCTAAAGATCAGAAAGCCAATAAGTGATCTGAGATTTAAAAAGACCCCCCAAATCAATCTTCTAACCTCTAGAAACTAGTGGAGGATGATAAAAGAAGTAGACACAAAGACAAATGTAACAGGAAATATCGGTGCAATAACTTATGTATGTCCCAACCTACCTTGGGTACCACCCCTTCCAAGTCTCCTCTTGTGTATGTTATCTTGGTAACTGGCACTATCACCCACTCAACTGCCAGGGTTCATCTAATCTTATGCTGGCCGGTTGTTCTGGCTTATCAGTTCTAGCACTTACATATTCATCACTCAGAGGCTATCTTGCCTTACTGTAACAGCCTGTTCTTCTCACCAACAGCCCTCCCTGACCTATCTTCCATGGTGTTACAAGAGAAATTGGTTTTTATCATGTTCCTACTAAACACCTTTCAATCACTCTTCTTAGGACAAAGTCTAAACTCCTTAGTCTGACATAGAAAGCCCTTCAAGATCTAGCTCCAAGATTTTTCTCTGTGATATTTTTACCTCTAGAGTTACCTGCAGGAGTACTCAATTATACACCCACAGGAGTTTTTGTTTTGTTTTGTTCCTTCAGTACCTTAAACACAATAAGCCCTCTTACTTTGTTCATACCTATTTGCATGCTATCCTCTCTGGAATCTGATTCCTGGCCATGGTTACTTCTACTCATTTTGCAAAACTCAACTTTAGTTTCTCGAGGCTGTTTCCCTGACCCACTTCTTACCTGGTTGTGTTAAGTGGCACTAGTTTGGATTTTAAGAATAACCTGCAATAATTCAACGGTCATAAAACTTACCACATTTCATGGTAAACAGCAGTGCCTTTGCCTGTCTCTGGCCCTAGACCATGAGCTTCTAGCAGGCAGGGACTAGGAAATATCATTCATCACACAGGCACTTAATTAATGATTGTTTAATGAAAAAATGAAGGAACAATAATTCCCAAATTATTTTTATTTGATTTTGTAATGCATTTCCTGAATTCCCATTTGATATAAACACACTTACAAACTGGAGATGCCACCCTCAGATCTATAGTTAGATATTAATAAAGCAGCCAGAAACATTTCAATGAATTTTAAAGGCTTAACACTCCTTGCACTGCTCTCTTCCTCACTCCCTGCTATTCTTTGTAGAGATTCTTTCTCTGTTATATTCATTCTAATTGATAAAAGTGAATCTTAAGAAAAACAAAAGTAAGTGAAAAGCACCCCCCTCCCCCCACACACACAAGTTTTAGAATATGGGCTCATCAAATGATGTCTACTACTGCCCAAGGGCATGGAAACAAAGTCAGTGCCATAATACACCCACTTGTGATTTTAGATAAGATGCCCTCCAGGGCAAGAACTGTGTTCTTGATACTGTTTGCTTGTTTTAGAGCTCACAGACTTGCATAGCATTCTTTTTCTCTAAAAGCAACAATTATAAAAATAGCATGGACTTTCTTGCAACCTTACTCATAGCCTAAGGAAGGAGAGATTACAAAATTATGCCAATGTAAGCTCATCAACAGAGATCTCAAAAGGTCCTAACAAATGTTTAGCAAATACTTTATGTAATATAGAAAACCATGTAAACAGACATGCCCTGGGAATCTTAGGAACAGACATTTGCGGTTGCACTTAGAAGTGGGAATGCCATGAGGAAGCATAATTTTTGCTATGAAACCTCATTCAGCTGACAAAGGCAAATCAACAACAGGTCTGAGTTAATGTTGAAAAGGCTTCCTAGGCCAGCTATTTATTTCCTTATAATCATCTAGGAATAAGTATTTTGGGGCCGCTACTGTGTGACCTCTAGTATAAAATACACATAGGTGAGGGTGTAAAACATGGAGTATCAGGGGAAAAAAAGACTTTGGAGAAAGACAGACCTGCATTTCAACCCTAACTCTATCACTCATCAGCTATGGCTCTGGGGTATATTCGTTAACCTCTCTGAGCCTGAGTTCCCTCATCTATAGAATGGTGATAATAACCCTACTTCACAGGTGTGTTTTGAGGTTTAAACAAGATAAGGTACTCAGCACAGTGCCTGGCACAGAGTGCGTAGTAAATGGTGGCTGCCACCTGTTGACACTTATTGAACACAGCTAGCGCAGGATATGATCAGTGTCAAGTGTACAGAGAAAACTGTTGAAAAGGACAACGTGTCTATACTATTCATATACATATATAAATTATACTAGCCCTCCAAAGATACACTTATCTCCATCCGGTCTTCTTCCTCCACAGAAATTGTAACGTCCTTAAGGGCAGAAGCATTTCTTAGTTTTCCTTTGTATCTTTCTAGCAGGTGACATAATGCTGCATCCACAGCACATTCTGAGATACATATTAAACAATATTTTACCTATGTGCTTTCTGTGGTTAGGCGATTGGCTCCTGAAAACAGAAACAATGTCCGATTTTTAAAAAAATGTTCCATCACTACTGGGTACAAACTAGAGCTAAACAGAGAACAAAACAGCTCAAATCAGATCTAGTTTATCAGCTCCATATCCAAAGTTTCCCAGATCATTGTTCTCTTCATGTTGTATGCCATAAGCGTGTGGTTTGAAGGTAGGAACTGATGAGTCACCTGTTTTGTGCCAGGTACCTTGTGCTACCAAACTGAATTTTTTGAGAATGCATGAGGGGTAGATACTGGTATCCCCTTGTTGCAGACAAGGAAGCTGAGCCTCAAGAGGCTAAGACATTTTTCTAAAGTCATGCCCCTAAGTAAGTGGCAGTGCTGGGATTTAATACTAGAACACCCTGCTGCATCTTCTCATAGCCCGGTGCTTCCTGTATCAGCCATAGGACAGTGGAGTGGAGAAAGATATCAGGATAGGGCCAGCGTGCTGCGAACTGTAGAGTAGGGTCTTGCTTGCTCTGCCATGCACACAATTTTCGTTATGATATCTGATGAGGCTACATCAGCAGGACTTTTTCCAACATCTGCCTTATCTCGTTAGGTGAGAAGACCACAGAGAGAAACCATTATTTTAATTAGAATCCAGCTTCCTAAGTCTATAATGTCAGTGTTCATGGAGAAATGTGAAATGCCTTTTACATGACTAAGAACACTTCTCTGAATAATCAAGACTTTTCCGTGAATGGATAGGATTTTATTATGCAAAATGTTAAAATAAGTCAGGAAAAAATTCCTTTGAAAACTACTGCCAAGAGGAAACTCTCCAAATGTTGTTCCGGTCAAAGTATATTTGCTGCTGGGAATAAAAGCAATAGAGAAAGGTCATTTGTTGGTAGCTTCCCTGATATTTTCATTATGTCTTCTACATTCTCCAAATCCTAGTCAACATTTTCATAAATCCACCAATTTTTATTCTTAAAATAAAAGTTTTAAATCTAAATGTAACAGCAGAATTGATGCACATCGTTTGCCTTATTCAAAAATGAAATTATAAATGCCAAGAATCACATTTCACTGTTGGTCAGAATGAAAAACAATCTTTGAAAGGGTCTGATAAATTTGATTTCTTATGTAGTTTTGCGATAATCATCAGTTTAACTCTGTTAACTCCCAAATGGCATTTTGAGCCTGCAAGTCTGCCAGAAAACTACATTCAATTCCTGATTTCCTATATGACCTTGAATATCCTGATGCATTTAAGAACTATCTGATTGTCTGATATGAAGGATATTTGGTTATTTTCTACTATTCTTGAAGACAAACTCATTTTTTTTTCTCAAAAAATGTGTTACCTAATTGCTCAACTCATGGAAGAAAATTATAACATTTTTAATGAATTTCTATTATGAATGACAATTCCCAAGGCATTTGGATCACACCTCACCTTTAGGCAAAAGTATATTTAGGTTACCGTTTGCTTCTTGAAAGTCCTGCACCCATCCCACCCTTATTCCCAGCAGAGAGATATTAATTCTCACAATAGTATTATGGAGTAGATGTTAATTCCACTTCATAGATGATCAAAGTAAGAGTCAAGCAATGTAAGTATTGTACCTTATTTTATACAACCATAAAGTGGCAGAGGCAGTGGTCAAATCACTTATGTCTGACATCAAAATCTTATCTTTTCACCTACAGCACAACTTAGTATTCTCTTAGTTTTCTCTCAAAGGTTTCCTCTTGACAGGTCAACACTGAGTCCTGCCACTCAGTATCAAGAGGATAGGATTTTGCAAAAGAAATGACAAATAGGAGAAATGATAAATAGTATATGTCACAATTTTTACTCATCCCTCTCTTATTTTCTCAAAATATTTGACAGTTGATAGACCGTCATCTATGTGTGGCAGGCTCTCTGGACAGTCATAAGGTGAAGTTAGCTGCTGTTATGAATAGCAACTCAAGCAATCCAAAGTTAATGTGGTTAGTATTCTGAAGGCTTAAGGAAATTTGTCTCTGGCCACAAATAAGAAAAGAGTGGTCCCTGAATTCAAGTAGTTGCTTATGATGACATATTGCTTTTGAACAGCAGTTACTTCTCATTCCATACAACTACAAAATCATTCACACAAAATCCAATATAAGGGCGGATTAAATCAGCCTCACTTTGTAAACCATGCAGGCAAACGCAGAACTGAAATTTGGATTCCAGATGCTGCAAAGAGGTTTTAGAATGCTTGGCTCATTCCCTTCAGTGAGATTCCACAAAAACAAGTTTCGGTTTCACAGAAATAGCCCATAGCATACTTATTAAAGAAAATTCAGAGAACAGGAGAGGAACCAGGTCTAACATAATTTCAGGTACAGAAGTGGGGTAACAAGGCTACCATGCAACCTCTTGTTTTGTTTGTATGTGTCATCACATATGAGAGCTACAGTTTCAAAGCCCAGGCCAAGGTGGTTGCAGAGGAGGTATAACCAGCCGTCAAGCAGTTGTACTAGTCCAAGTGAACTTAAGAAAATCTCTTCACAGATTCCTACCAGCCCTTGACAATGTGGAGTAAGATTAGAAAGTAAGAGCAATGCAGTGCATGTGTGCATGCTATTTGGTGCAAGGTTTCTGGGAAAGACTGCTCTTTGCAGTGAAATGATAACATTCCTAAAAATCTTTGGAGTTAAAATATCTTCTTTTCAAAATGATTTAGATAGTAGCATGGAGGGTTTTTCTTTAATGTTCTTACATAACTAAATTAGTATTTGGCTGTGGATGTTGAAGTCCTAATCCCTAGTACCTGTGAATGTGGCCTTATTAGGAAATAGAGTCTTTCCAGATGATCAAGTTCAGATGAGGTCATTAGGGTGGGCCCTATTCCAAGACTGGTGTCCCTATAAAAGGGGGGAAGTTTGGACACAGAGATAGACATGCACGAAGAGGAAGATGATGTGAAGACACAGGGAGAATGCCATCCACAGGCCAAGCAATGCCCAAGAATGCCAGCCAGCTACCAGAAGCTGAAACAGAAGCATGGAAAAGATTCTCTCCCCCAGTCCTCAGAAGGCACCAACCATACTGATGCCTTGATCTCAAACTTGTAGCCTCCGGAACTGAGATACTAAATTTCTGTTGTTTAAGCCTCCTCATTTGTGGTAATTTGTTATAGCAGCCCTAGGAAGCTAATCAAATCCCTATTTTTGTTTTTATTTGTTTTGCTTTGTGAAATTTCACTAGTTCCTGAAATCACAAAGTCTGGAAACCCTTAAAGTGTACGACCTTAAGGTCCCATCCAACCCTAGGATTTTGTTATATTTTATACCATGGAACCTCTTCTTTAAGTTTTCTGATTAGTCACTAGGGTTCCTCTAGGATTGGAGCCTTCCAGATTCTCCTTAAAATGGCAAAGTATAAACAGGAGCAATATTTAGGTGTTTCAGAGCCAAACTTGAGAAAATATCTCACTGTATGGCTTGAAACTCTAAGCACGGATGCTGGATTTCTTTCCCTGTAGTTTGATTAGGAGTAAAACTCCCAAAGCTTTTGGTATAGAATATAAGGATCAGATGTCCCTCCACCCATGGATCTGGTGAGGAAGAGTGTTTCTCAGAAGCTTAGAGATAGGTGCCTGAGGTCTACGGAACCCTCTTCCTTTTTCTATTTGGTTCATCAAACAAACCTCACCACTCATTGGTCTTGGGAAGCTATTCTCCTTTCCTTTTTCCTTCCAGACAAGCTGTATAAGATGAGGTTAGGGACAGTGAGGGATGTTGAATCAGATCATGCTTGAATGTACTGGTGAGTGTCACAACTCCATTGCTCAGAGTTCTTTAGCTTGAAGAAAATCTAACTGGGAATTCATTGCTCATTTATTCATTTGTGAATTTATTCAATGAATGGAAAAATAAAATAGAGACACAGGGATATCAATCTCTGCTGTGTGCTAGACTGTCACAAAATGACTCCATAGTTATAGTAACTACTAATTGCTTAGAACCTCTACCCTCATTTTAGAGATTAGAACACTGGGCTCAAATAATTGAACTTGTCCATGGTCTGGCAGCTGATGAATGCAGCACCTTGACTTCAGTTCTTTATGCCTCTCATATCTCTGCTCTCTCTGCTACATCAAGCTGCCTGCCCGTACAACCCACCAACCTGGCACATACCGTAGCATCATGAGACATGCCTCTCGTTCCAGAGCTCATTTTTCCCAGTCCTTCTGGCCTCCAGCCAATGTACGTCACCTCACAAGACCCTGGTTAAAAAATAATCTGCTCTAGGAAGACTTCCTGGTTTCTACCTTTACTCAGTCAATCCTTCAGCACTTAGACCTTAAATTGTGAAATATCTGTTTATTTGTTTCTTTGTTTTGCATTTATCGAGATGCTGTACTGTTATTGATGTCAATGTTTTTCTGTGTTTGATTTTTATCTCCCTGAAAGATTATCAGCTTTTCAAAGGAAAAAGCTTCATCTCCTGCTTTCTAGTCCTCACCCTGCTGCTAAGAAGCTGTGCAACCATATCACTTAACCTCTGTGAAACTCTATCCTTCTTGATTGGAAAAAAAGGGGGGAGAGTGGGGTCAGTGGGAAAAGGCTGTCTATGGATATTTCTCACCCTGACAGTGTGTATTTAATGTCTCCCAAGTGTCCCAGTCCTCTGTTGGCTCTGAGAATTGTCCATTTGATGCTCATTGCCTGGCTTCCTCCTGTGAGGGATACTCTGGTCTTACAAAGAAGACTCCTCCCACATCCCTGCTGGGCCACCAAGGCCAACATTATTGAGTATGGACTTGGGCAACTCACACTGCCATCTTGATCTTCCTGTTTCTCTCCTTTCCCCATTCACTTGACATTCAGCCATAAATACAACTCCAGACCAAGATGGTAGATTCTTCTCCACATCCTCCTCATCTTTACAGGCATCACTCCCTCTTCCTAAAACACTCTTATACTTCCTGTCCCTTGGTTAATTCCTGCTCCTCTAAGACCTGGTTATTTCTCAGCTCTGCGATGCCTTTCCTGACCACCAACCCTCTGTCAGCATATGTGTCACTACTATAGCAAGTTAAAATATTTACCCCTCTACATTGTAACTGCATCATGCAAAAAGAATGTGGTATAGTGCTTAAGGGCATAGTTTCTTGGTTTCAGACTGCATGTGTCTACAATGATCACTGTGCCCTTTACTTCCTATGTATCTTGGACAAATTATTTCTCTGTGCTTCTGTTTTCTTATTATAAAATGAGGATAATAATAATACTTATATCCTGGAGTTTTCTGAGGATTGAGTTAATGCACCAAAGCACATGGAATAGTGAATGTATTATTAATATATAGTTAACACTATACAATGATACCATCTCATGTTCCTTTTTCCCTCTAAGATTTCAAACAAGGAGATATTATATTTGTTATAGCATCAGGGTTATAAAATCTTAAGATCCCTGCTTTATGTTCCTCTTTCTTAACTATCTCCTTTTCCATCATCCACTTCCCAACCCATCATCCTCTCTTTCCTTGATGAGGTCTAATAATGCTTACTGGTACCTCAGCCTGATGCTTGGACAAAGCTCTAAGAAATGAACTGGCTATTCCTATTTAAAAGGAAAGAGTTGGATTTATTGCTGGAAAAACTATAAGACAGAATATATGAGAAAATGGGCATGGAAGAATATGTTCCAGGCATAGCCCATGAATTCACTCAAGGAGTGTTTAACACCTGCTCTGTACCTAGCATTGCGCTGCCAGGTGCTGGGGATGTGGTCCTTGCTTTCATATTGTTTACTATCTAGTGGGGGATACAGACAATTACACATGCTATTGCAATGCAATATAATGAGCTGTGTTGGAGGGGTGAAACCAGATGCTATGGTAACCTGTGGCACATACAATCCATTTGAGGAATAGGGGAAAGTTTCCCGGAAAGAAGTGGCACCCAGGCTGAGTCTCGAAGGATGATTGGAAATTGATCAGGCTCAGAAGAGGAGAATAATAATCCAGGCTAACAGGAAATTGCATGGGAGAAGACACAGAGCCACGAAGTACTACTGTGCTTTGGAACAACTTCAAGGAGTTCAGAGGGCTTGAGGGGTGAGAAGAGATAAGCATGAGCCAGATTATGTGGGGCTTTTATGCTTTTGTTTGGATTTTGCCCTGCAGGATTTTGCTCTTCAAGAGTTTTAGGGAGAGAAATATCAGAACAAGATGTGAGTTTTATACTAGCAGTAGTATGAAGGATAAATTGCAGAGGGACTGGAGTAAAAGCAGAAAGCAGTTTGTGAGGTTATTGCAATAACACTCATGAAAAATGCTAAGGACTGGAGCTAAGGAACATAAGCAAATAAAAGGGCTGGCGAAGAGGAGACAAAGTTGAAAAAATAACTTAGGAGAGAAAATAGATAGACGTTTACACCAATTGTCACGGGAGTATAATTGTACAACATGCTTCACTGATTCGATATTAGACTCTTCAATATTTCACCAGACTTTCTAGATGCAGTGACTGTAATGGCAGGAATTTTGAGTACGTTGGAAGTGATCTATAAGTAGTGAGGATTATAAAGATGCCTCACCCATACTTCAGTGACAATAGCCTTTCCCATGGAGCTGCAGCCTTGGATTGCAAAAATAACCTAAAGCTATCAATTTTCTTCCTTATTTTCTTTAGCATGTTTCTCTAGATACAATGCCTGTTTCAGATTAACTTTAATTTTATTTCTTATCTTACAGATCTGCCCCTATTTCTTTTCTGGATGCTGCCAACCCCCCAGCTCCTATCATGGTCAGTATCTCCTTCTCTGTCAACCGGCAGACTGCTGGGGTTGGGGAGGAGTGTGCTCTCTGCTATGTGTACAACGGGGCTGGGCCTCGAAGGGCACCTGCATTGTATTCTCATTATAAATGTCAGGCTCTTTTATATGCAGAAGCCAATGACTGAGTGTCCCCGGCTCTAACTGAGTGATGGGAAATGTAGATTAAACCCCTAGAGACTACTTCAATATGGCTTTATATCCCTTTTGTTGGAAAATTTATATCATAATTGTATATAAATGATAAATTGAGAGTGGAAAGATACCATGAACACAATGTATTAAACATTTCTGTTAAGATGCTATTTGTTTCTTGTCCAAGGTGAGACATGAAATGTGAAGTATGCAGATTGGCACATACATCAATATAGGTATGACCTTTCAGCTCTGCACTTTATTTTAAAAACTGCAGAGGAGTGAGAGAGGGAAGCACAGCCTTCTGTGGGGTACCACCACTATATGGAACTTAGCACGCTCCATGAAGAATGCCAAGCTTGCATTTGGGGGTGATTGTAACACATGAACCAATTTATCTTAAGTAAACCTCTTCAAGCTCATGTGACAAAGCAGTGAGGGTCTGAATTTAATTGTTTTGATATTTGACTATTTATTGCAAGTAATATATTGGACCAGTCGGAAGAAACAGGTAGGAGTAGCTTAGACATATTGTAAGGGTATAGCCCAGGAATTATTGTTTAGTGAGGCTTAAAAAGACTCTTCCTGGGACAAACAGTGTCATGTATGATAAGACTGATGTCCAAGTCCCTAGAAAAAAATTTATAAATCCAATTGAGAGAAAAAGCCCTTTACTCTTCTGGGAACTCCCCAGAGATCTCATTATGAGTTCAGAAGCCTAAGTGTTAGGGCTGAACCTCGGGACACTGGTGGATACAGATTTTTGGAGGAATGGACTGCTTATGGAGTATGGCAGGCTTCTGTCTTGTTACTCAAACACCCACAAACCTAAGCTGACCCTAAATTCCCAGAGTAGGACTGGGGGAACTGTACGAAAACATGGAGCCACCAGCACTCCTCAACTGCTGTGTGGACGTTGGTCATACAAAATAGGAACTGTGAAGTGTGTTGGTTCCAACCAAGAGGTTCTTTGGGCTTCTCTGGACGTGTTGTTGGAAAAAGGAGAGACTATTTCTATTAAAATACTATGACGAAATTGAATTGCTATTATAGTAGGAAAGAGAAATCAGAAGAATCCATTATCTACTGATGTTGTGCCAACACTCAAGACAAATGTTTGTACTAATTGATTTATCCGCCTTTTTAAAAATACCTATTATGTGCCAGACACTGCACTGGCACCATGATTGTGGAGACTGGCAAAGTCAGTTCCTACTTTCAAAGAATTTACAGTCTAAGGAATATGCAAGTATAGCTATTCAACCTAGAAGATTCTGAAGACAGTGTTTGCTACAAAAGGAAAATTGTTTAATAAATCCTGAAGGCGACTGTGTACTTATCACACGCAGTATTAGCATTATTCAGGAAATGGGACAGCATTCGATCCTTTGTTTATTTTATCCCAAACCTAATTTTGGACTTGAAATCTGAGACTGAAGAAGGATTTCATTACAATAGGCATGGGGGGAAAGAAAGAGAAAAATAAATACATTGAACTTCAAAAAGACAAACCTAACTCAAAGCACAGGGCAGAGATCTGAGGAGAGAACAGAGACTCACACAGCCTCTATGTGCCTCCCTCACTTCAACCAAAGTGTTAACCAAAGTAAGATGATATAAGATATATGTAAAGCTATAGATTCTCCATCAGAAAAGATATTTTAATTTATTTTTTATTTTTTAATTTTTTTAGAGACAAGGTCTAAATATCTAAGAGATTTGGAAAGAAAAGAAAGAACAGTCTTGATGATTAGTAAATACTTCATAGAATAGGATGAAAAACAGTGTTGAGATCCAGAACGAGAAGAAAGGCATCAAAGGAATGGCACATGCAAAGGCATAGGGGTAGGAACATGCAGGGAATAGTCAGAAAATACCAGAAAGTTCTGTGTAGTTACTTAGGGGATAAGGCAGGGCTGACTTACGACCTGGATACCTTATTTACCATATCAAGCATTTGCAATTTAAATCTATTAGCAGGTGGCAGTTAGTGAATCAGAGGATGGCATATTGAGCCTAAGAAAAGAGAAACACTCATGACACCTATAGCGGGTTGAATGCTGGCCCCCACAAAGATATGGCTCATGTCCTAATTCCCCAAAGCTATCAATGTTACCTTATTTGGAAAAAGTCTTTGCGAATATAGTTAATATCTTGGGATGAAAGGATTGTCTAGGATTATCCAGGTGAGTCCTAAATACGATAACAAGTGTCCTTATAAAAGAAAGAGGGAAACTTGAGATAGACACAGAGAAGAAGGTGTTAGGAAAACAAAAGCAGAGAGTGAAGTGATGTGGCTATAAGCCAAGGAATGTCAGGGAATGCCGACAGCCATCAGAAGCTGGAAAAGGCAAGAAATGGATTCTCTTGTAGAGCCTGCAGAGGGGCTGTGGCCCTGCTGACACCTTCATTTCAGGGTTCTGATCTCCAGAATGGTAAGAAAATAACTTTCTGTAGTTTTAGTTCACCAAAGTTGTGGTAATTTGTTACATCAGCCCTGGCAAACTAATACAACACCCCAAAACTAATCATTACAAGTAACATAGTAATGACTAGCGTGGGTATAATGTCTTTACATTTGCAAATCTCTTTTGTACATATAATCTTATTCTATTCTCATGATAAAACAGTGAGGTAGCTACTGTTATTTTTCCCATTTTGTTGTTGAGGAACTAGAGCTTCAAAGGAATAAAATCATTTTTTTAAGGTGATTCAAACATCTGTCTCTGACTCTGTTTTTACTGCTAGCCCATGTTTCTTTAGTAATGAATCAGTCCTCATAGCTACCACTTCTCCACAGCCACACGTAGGTCATAGCTTGATTGAAATGGCAACCAAGTGGTCTTGGAGGTTTGAACTGCAGAATAGACCAGAGGAGGAAGGAAAGAGGGAGATGCCAAAAGGCATCATAATTAGGAGATTCTAAATAAGGATAATTCTCAAATTGTGTTTCAACTATTGACTCTGAAGTTTCTCTTCTTATAAAATGAGCATAATAATTCCTAACTGGGTTGGTTTAAGGATTAAATGAACTATGTATTTTTAAAAAACTTTGAAAACTTTTAGGACACTGCAAAATGTTAGTTATAATTATGAGAATGAAGGAAGAATGGTGTAGTGCAGTGGTTCAGGCTTGACTGCACATTAGTATCATGTGAGGAACTTTTAAACATTTCTGATGCCTACATGCTACCCCAGAATTATTAAGTCGGAATCTCTAGGAGTAGGCCTCAAGCCTCATTAGTTTTAAAAATCATCTTAAATTATTCTCATACCTGAAGACAGCTTTGAGAACCCTTGCTGGAGTAGGAAAAGGTGAGCCTGGAGTCAAATTGATCTGAGCATAAATTTTATATGATAATGCTATAAGTTGCATTTTGTAAATTGTATGATCTTGAGAAAATTACTTAACTTCTCCAAATCTCTATTTCATCAACTTTAAAATAGGAATAATAACACTTAACTCATAATTTTATTTTAAGAATTGGATTAAATGTTTATATAAATGGGATAGTCACTTCATGTTAGTTTGATTTCCCCACCCGTTATATCTAGAAAGTCACTGGAAAGCCATAAAGGGAAGAAGGGAGGGAGGGAGCTGACATTTAGCACATTACATGCATTTCCAAAAATTAGTCCCAAATTGCATTTTCTCAATCAGAGGTGAAGTTATATAGAGATGTGGCTCTTGTGTTATGAATGCAGACACCAGTAAATGCAATCATCATACAGAACTAGTTTCTTATAAAATTAATAGGTTCCTAGGGGTCATAATAATTCACATTAACTATGAGACCAAGTGCTTCCTCATGAATCAATGCCATAAGAAAGTGCCAAGTGTTTTCTGTGCTTACCAAGTTGGATTAGATTAGAGTCATAAGACACCACTTGTATTGTCAAGGACATTATGGTCATTGAATGTGAGGTCCCAGTAATGACTGTCACTGCTCAGCAATGGTAGAGAAGTTCCAATATTGGTAATAAGATGGTAACAGCTTTTGGTCTTGTTTCTATTTTAGTTATGAAAAGTCATCTCTATACTGTAAGGCATTTCAGGGTCCAAACTGGCATTTTTATTTTCATTTCCTAGTCTGAAAGAATTAAACAGCCAAATCTTAGAAAGGTGCTCCTTTTCTCTCAGAAATATGTCAACAGTTTCTGTACACACTTATAAAGCTCTAAAAAGCTTTAGACCATATGCATAATTGTACATATTGTAACAACCTAATTTGTAAGTGTAGCTCAGAAGAGAATACTTGAGTTCATGTAAAAATCATTAAAGGAATACTGATAGCCAGAGGTTATTTTTGTCAAACTAAACTTATAATTTAGTGTATTGGTATATTTAAATTACACTACAAACTAGTTTATTGAATAAAACATATTGTATTGATTTTGGCTATGTGCTTAAAAAGTAAGTCCAATGCCAGTAGTAATGGGCACATCTAGAGTCCAGATCTTGGTTTCTAATACTATACTCCAGTAAAAGGAACCAAGGCTCCTTGGAGAAATCACTGAGTTTAGGACTGGGACAGGAAATATACGCAATGAGCCTAGAGCATCTTGTAGCTCCAGAAAGTAAGGAAGTTAGAAAACAAAACAATTCCCCGCACACACAGTCATGGGGGTATTTCAAAGAGACACAGGAGCCAACTGAAAGTGCTCCCAATGGCCAAAACAGGAACATTTTGAGCAAAAAAATAAACAAAGTATTATAACACAAAGTACAAAATAAATATCTGTGAGTCCATACTTATATAAATAAATGATTGAATAAATAAATAAGTGGGGTGAATAGACTAATCTCCCAAGCAGAATTCCAAATAATTTATGTAGACACTCCACCCTCAAGGAGGTGGAACGTAACTCCCTACTCCTTAAATTTGGGTTGTGTATAGTGACTTCCTTCCAAACAGTGCTGTGTGGAGAGGGAGTAAAAAGAGAAATTAGTGGAGAAAGCTGAAAAACATTACTTCAGTCAGCTGATCAAGGTCAACATCAAACAGTGATAAGTCATGTTGATAGCATGTGCTTTTGATATGGTAGAATGAAAATGGCACTTTACCTTTGTGGTCTTCCTTCCATAAATCTATAACGCCAGTCTAATCATAAGAAAAACATCAGAGAATTCCCTGTAGAGGGATGTTTTACAAAATACATGACCAATAATCCTCAAAACTGTAAGGTCATCAAAAACAGAGTCTGAGAAACTGTCACAACCAAGAGGATCCTAAGGAGACGTTAGGACTAAATATAATCTGATATCCTGGATGGGATCCTGGAGCAGAAAAAGGGGCATTAGATAAAAACTAAGGACATTTGAACAAAGTATGGACTTTAGTTAATTATAACATGTCAAAATTTGTGCATTTATTGTCACAAACGTACTATACTAAGGTAAGATATTAATAAGCTGGAAGCTGGTTAGTAGTATTGTATTATAACATAAAGTACAAAATAGATATCTGTGAGTCCACACTTACATAAATAAATGATTGAATATATAAATAAATGGGGTGAATAGACTAATTTCTCAAGCAGAATTCCAAATAATTTATGTAGACACTCCACCCTCAAAGAGGTGGAACATAACAGAACATAACTCCTATTCCTTAAATTTGGGTTATGGGAATTCTCTTTACTATTTAGAAATGTAAATCAAAAACATTTCTAAAAAATAAAATTTACTTAAAAATAAAGATAAATCCATGTCACTTGTTCATTCTTGAAATAAGCAAGAATTGATCATACATCTACTATATACTGGGAACCTTTCTAAGGTACTGAGGTTACAAAGACATATTAGAGAAGAAGGAAGGGATAGAGGGGGGGAAGGGAGGAAAACATCATGAACTGAATGTTTTCTATGTCCTAGAAATTTGCTTTCCAGGGTGTTAAAGTCTGGAAAGGGAGAAAAGAACATAAATAAATAATAACAACACAATTATTAAAATAAGTACAGGAAAGCAGAGAATTATTTTTCTAATTGTATTAATGGGCAGTTCTTGATAAGTGACTGATCAAACACAAAAGCATTAAAGAAAAGGTTAAACTTATAGTTATATAACATGAAAAATTTTCAGGAAAACAAAAAATGCCATAAACAATAACAAAAAAAGACAAATATAAAAATGGGAAAAAATTTACAAGTCATTTGACAAAAGGGTAATTTCCTTAGTATAGAGAGAATTTTAATACACTATAAGAAAAAAAGACCAAAAACTAGACAGAAAAGTGGACAAACATACTAATGGATTTTTCATATAAAAAGACATAGCAATGGTTTTCATATTTGATAAAACATATGTAGTTTGATAATAAGGACATGCAAATAGAACAATGAAGCACCATTTTTAAAAGGCTATCAGATTAGCAAAGATTGTCAAACATGTAATAATACATTGAGATAGGAAGAATGCATAAAAACAGACATCTTATATATGTTAGTAGGGGTGTGAAATGAAATGCCTTCTTTGGAGGATAATTTAGTGACACCGTAGCAGATGCTGTTGGCAACCTGCCTATATGCCCATGCCTTTACACTTCAGCACATGCTGGCCTGATTTCCAAATGCCATCACCTGCTGAAATGGGTTGGAATACAGGATGAAGAGCACGTGCTGGCTTATGCGATATTTTCAGAATGTAAGAGATAAGGGGATAATGGGAATTATAAAGACAGTGAAGTTGGCTGGTGGCTGTAGTGTCACTGATATACTGAGAAAAAAAAAATGACAGGCTCAACTATCAATCAGTAAAAAGCCAGAAGCCTTCAAAGAACTCTTTGCCATTCAAAAAGCAGTTCTTGGGCTCTTGATATGCTGCTGGATCTAGTAGAAATTGAGCCTGATAATGGGATATCAAGTGATTATGTGATCAGGCTGCTATTGTGAGCTCTTCATTGTCATGTCCTCCAGGCCATTAGGTTGGGCAGGTACAGCAGTAATTCACCCTACTGTGGACAATACATTTGTCATCAGGCATGAGCATGTCCAGAGGATACAGATAAATTACACAAACTGGCAACCCAGTCCCACATATTGCCTAATTTGTTAAACCAATGTCTCTCCCTTAGGTAACACCTATGACCTCTTAGAGATTTCCCAGAACCAGCTGTCAGAGCATGAAAAACCCAGGTCTGTTTCACCCTGGGTGAAATACTTCATGTGAGCTGAAGATGGACAGCTGATGCAACAGAGTTCCACCCAAGAGTGGCCATGAAAGACAGTAATAAGGGGAAATTCTCACTACCATGGACAGACGTTCAGGAAGTACATCTGGTCATCAAATTGTGTAGACGATCTGAGCAGGGCAGGTTCAACTGTTGTACTCTTGAGAAATATTATTGGTGCTGTAACCATATCCCCTCTCCCTTGCCCTTCAGTTCACGCAGGTCAGGCTTCTAACTGCCAGAATCTGCATGTCTTTCATTCTCTGACCAACAAAACCCACTTTGCCTGTGCAATAGGCTGGAAGTGCTGAGGAATTAATACCTCCTAAGCAGAGGACTATAGGGAGGCAAAGTGGGAGTGCCCCTAAGGGCAGGAATACTTTATAAATAAGGTTGTAGAGAATTCCCAGAACATGGTGATGAAAAAAAAATTGAATGGAATCAATTCTTAAGGAGATACTATCATTACAAAATGTTACAAAAGTATAGGGAATTTTCACATTTTCTCAACATCCACACAGTTTTGAACTCTGATTACAGAATCTAGGAGACCATTCCTTTCTTTCTCAGTCTAAATCCTAGCTCTTCCCATCTTATATAAGAAAAACAAAATAGAGAATGTTTCTGGACTATGACCTTTGAAAAAACTGTAATGTAATCAATAGGTTCAAGTGACATTTCATATAATACATTTATATTTGTTGTGGCTCAGTTCAATGGGATATTCACAGAAGTGATGTGTTCAATGTCCAGTTTATGCTAAAACAAAGATTTGTTTTCTACTTCTTTTCTTTCTTTCCCACTGACTATCATGTGGACATGATAAAAAGAGCTGGAACTACTATTTAAAAATCACAAAATAAAAGATGCATGTAAAAACAGCAGAGCAACAAGATAGGAGACTGTGTCCTCAACTTCATGGAACTAACATGTAAGCCTTGTACTACTTACACTCACTTTGAAACATGTAAGAGAAAAACCTTTCTGTTTTATCTTGTTTTGTTTTTGTTTTTATTTTTCATAGTTTCATTGAGGTATAATCAACATACAATAAATGGCACAAGTGTAAGTATACATACTGATAACTTTTGATATGTGTATATGCCCATGAAATATCACCATAGTCAGGAAAGAGAACATAAGCTTTCTCAGACTTAAATGTGAGACCTAAAACCATAAAAATTCTGGAAGAAAACATGGGAATAACTTCTGCACATTGGCCTAGGCAGAGGCTTTATGACTAAGACTCCAAAAGCAAATATAGCAACAACAAAAATAAGGGACTTAATTAAACTAAAAGTTTGTGCATAGCAAAGGAAATAATCAACAGAGTAAATAGTCAACCTATAGAATGGGAGAAAATATTTGCAAACTATACATCTGACAAAGGATTAATATCCAGAAGCTACAAAGAATGCAAACAACTCAGTAAGAAAAAAACAAATAACCCCATCAAAATGTGGCTGAAAGACATGAACAGATTTTTAAAAAATGAAGATAGACAAATATATGCACATATGCTCAAAATTACTATCAGGGAAATACAAATTAAAACCACAGTGAGATACCACCTTACCCTTGTCAGAATAGCCATTATTAAAACATCAAAAAACAATAGATACTGACATGGGTGCAGTGAAAAGGGAACACTTACACAGTGTTGGTGGGACTGTAAACTAGTACGACCTCTGTGGAAATCAGTATGGAGATTCGTCAAACAACTAAAAGTAGACCTATCATTCTATTCAGCAATCCCACTACTGGGTGTCTGCACAAAGGAATATAATAAAAAAAAAATTACAAAAAAGACATCTGCACCCAAATGTTTATTACAGCATATTTCATACTTGCAAAAATATGGACTCAACTTAAGTGCCATAAACTGAGGCATAGATAAAGAAAATGTGGTGTGTATATACCATGGAGTACTACTCAGCCATAAGAAGGAATGAAATAATGTCTTTTATAGCAACTTGGATGAAACTGGAGGCTATTATTCTAAGTGAAGTATCTCAGGAATGGAAAAACAAATACCACATGTTCTCACTTATAAGTGGGAGCTAAACGAGGGGTATAAGTGGTCATAAAATGGTGTAATGGACATTGAAAACTAAGAAGAGGGAGGATGGGAGGTGAGTAATGGATAAAAATCTACCATCTACCAATAGGATACACTGTACACTGTTCTGGTGACAGGTATACTGAAAGCCCTGACTTTAGCATTACATGATTCACTCATGTAACAAAAAATCACTTGTACCCCCTAAATCTATGAAAAAAACACATATGCTTTCTCCACAAAAGTTTATTTGTGCCACCTTTTAACACATCTCTCCATGACCACCACCATCTCCAGTCAACCACTGGTCTGCTTTTTGTCATTCTATATGGCATTTTCTAGAATTTTATATAAATAATATTACAAAGTAAGCACTTTTTTTGTCCAGCTGTTTCACTTACAAGTGTTTTGAGATTCATTAATACTTTTGCTTGTATTAATAGTTTGTTACTTTTTCATTGTTCAATAGTATGTCATTAGATGGATATTCCACAACTTACATATCTAATAAGGACTTTTGAGTTGTTAGTTTGGGGCTATTACAAATAAAGCTGCTTAGAAACACTTGCGTACAAGTCTTTGGGTATAAGCATGTTTTTTATTTCTCTAATTCACTGAGAGTAAAATGGCTGGCAATATGGTAAGTGTATGTTTAACTTAAGAAACTGCCAAACTCTTTTTCAAAGTTGTGGTCTTACTCTATATTTTCATCAGTAGTGAAGGAGAATTCCAGTTGTTCCACAACCTCAGCAACATGTGGTATTACCAGTCTTTTTATTTTTAGCCATTCTAGTGAGTGTGTAGTTAATTTTCATTTCTCTACTGACTAATGCTGTTCTGTATATTTTCAGGTGCTTATTTTTCATTTTCATAGCTTTTTAGGTGAAGTGTTTATTCAAGTCTTTTGCTCATTGTTTATCAGGTTGTTAGATATATGTTTGTACATTGCTTTTCCCCCATGCCGTGGCTTACCATTTTATTTAATAGTATGTTTGGAAAACTAAAATTTTTAATTTTGTTTAGGTCTAATTTATGGAATTTTAAACTTCAATAGGATGTACTTTTTGTGTCTGATTTAAAAAAATCTTTGTTAAACCCAAGAACACTAAGATTTTATGCTTTTTTCTTCTGGAGTTTTATAGTTTTAGTTCTTATATTTAAGTCTCTAAATTAATTTTTGTCAATGATATGAGGTTAGAGTGAAGTGTTTTTGTCCGTTTTCGTTTTGTTTATGCATATGGCTATCCAGTCATTACAGCATCTTTGTTGAAAAGATCAGTCTTTCACCATTGCCTTACTTTGATATTTTTATTGAAAATCAATTGACTATATATGCAAGACTATTTCTGAATTCCTATTCTGTTTTATTGTTCTATATTTATGTCCATATTATACTGTCTTCGTTACTTTAGATTTGTAATAAATTTTGGAATCAAGTAGTGTAAGTTCTTCCATTTGCCTTCTTTTTCAAAAAGTCATTTTGGCTATTACAATTTCTTGACATTTTCTTATAAATTTTATAAGCAGCTTATGTTTTTTTTACAGAAAATGCCTATTGGGATTTTGATTGAAATTGCCTGGAATCTATAGATAAATTTAGAGAGATCTTCTTTAAAATTTTCTCAGCATTGTCTTATAGTTTTAATGCATCAGCTTTGTGCATCTTTTATAAAATTTAGTCTTACTTCATATTTTTGATGCTATTATAAATGGTGTTATCTTCTAAATTTCAATATTTAATTGTTCATTGCTAATATACAGAAATATAATTTACTTTCAAATTTTAACCTTGTACCCTATAGCCTTGCTAAACTTGCTGGTTACTTACAGCAGCTTTTTAGAAATCTTTTAGGATTTTTTACGTAGATGATGAAATTGTCTGTGAATAGAAAGTTTTGTTTCTTTGTTTCCTATCTGTGTTCCTTTTATTTCTTATTCTCACCTTATTACCCTGGCTGAGATATCCAGTACAATGTAGAATACAGAAGAGGCATCTTGGCCTCATTCTCAGTCTTGGGAGGAAATCCTTCAGTTTTTCACCACTATGTATGATATTAAGCATTGATACCCTTTATCAAGTAAAAGAAGTTCCTTATATCCCAAGTTTGATGAGAGATTTTATCAGGAATGAATGTGGAATTTTTTCATATATTTTTCTTTATGTATTGAGATAATCATGTGGTTTTTCCTTTGACTCTGTTAATATGATGAATTACATTGATTAGTTTTTGAATATTAAACCACTTTATTTTGGGGGGATAATGCCAGTTAGTCATGACACATTATATGTTTTATATATCATTGAATTCGAGTGACAATTTTTAAAAAAAATTTTAGTACTTATGTTCATGAGAGATAATGTTCTCTAGTTTGTATTCTTACAATGTCTTTTTCTACTTTTGGTATCAGAGTAATGCCAGCTTCATAGAATAAGTTGGGAAGTATTCCATGGTCTTCGATAGTTTATTTATTCAACTGCTAGTTCGACCTTTTTTGTATAGTACCCACACTTGTATTCTAATATTATGGGAGTGTGGGGTTGTGGGCCAATGAATGTGGCTGTGAGGAAAGGAGAATAGTACATCTGTTTGGGGATGAGTCATCATTTTAAGAATGAATGGCATTTGTTGAATATTTGGAGTTAATAGAAGCAATTGTGCCTCCATTACTTGTAAGCTGGAGTTGATAATATCTAGGCATGGAATTGTTAAGAATTGCTTGTGTGAATTAACATGTGTGAGTCATTTGGTACTTTGCTGAAACAGAGTTGGATCTCAATAAATGGTACTTATGTTTTCTTATTATTATCAACTTCATTACTGCCATCAGTGACATCATCATAACTATTTTTGTAATGTCCATAATTTAATGATGGAAAATATAGTGTGTGATCACCTCTTCAATATGATTTGATAGGCTTCCTGATCCAAATTATCTACTCAAGTGAGGTGCAACACCTAGAGAATAACTCATCCTCTGCTTCAACTGATGCTGTCTTTAAGTTTGTTAATACATTGGATAATAGTTTCATAAGTGTTAATTAATGTGATGTTTTATCTCAAGTAGATGAGCCTTGAGGTAGATGAGAGAATGACCCTGAGGAATAAAGAAAGGTAATAGTCACAGCTGGCACTGAAAATGGAGGCAATAGAATAAATACTGGATTCAAAATTAGGAGAACTACAGTTAAGGCCCAGGTTAGAAATTTACTAGCTATATTCAGTCTTTCAGTCAAAAAATATTTACTGAGCTCCCAGTGTAAGCCAGGAACCTCTGTTAGGTGCCAATCACAAGTGGTAAACAGGACAGATAATGGTTCCTGAGACTTACTGACATTGTTTCAACTTCTCTAGGACCTCTGTTTATTCTGTCTGCCTCATAAGCGTGGCATGAGAAGCATTTCCATAAAAGCACATTGTAATCCACCTTACTAGAGAAAACCACAGAACTCTATAGATGATTCTCACGGGTATATAAGCTTCAAGCTCAAATTTTTGAATTGTCATTTTCTGTCATGTCTCCTTCACTAGGCTATTAACTCTGAGGAAATCATAAGTCTTTGTTTCCTGCTTTATGTTAAATTCTACATGTCTATTGAACAAATGAGGGAATGAAGAAATTAATGAATGAAGAGTTTAGAAAGAAGTATACTGGTTAAAAACCACAAAGATATTAAAAGATGATGATGATGACGATGAAGAAATAAATTAGAAGGAAGAAAGGAGGATACAAATGTAGCTTATGGTTAAGAACACTGAATTTGGGGTAAGATTGCAATCTCTGAAGTCAGAATAAACTTGACTTGACAGTTTATAAGTTCCCAAATGTATTAGCAGTTATTAAAAGCCTCAAATATAATTGTCAATTTGGACAATTTCAACCAAAATTCAAAGCCAACCTAATTTGTTTTTTTTAATATAATTTTAAAATTTACAATTGACACCTGATTGTACATATTTATGGGGTACAGTGTGATGTTTCAACACATGTATACATAGCATAATTTTCAAATCAGGGTGATTATCATGTCTATCATGTCTATATAAATATTTATCATTTCTCTGTGGTGACATTAAAAAAATCTTTTCTAGTTATCTTGAAATATACACTACCTTGTTGTTTGCTATATTGTCACTTTGCTGTGTAATAGAACACCAAAACTTATTCCTCCTATCTAACTATAACTTTGTACCCATTGACCAATCTTTCCTGGTCCCCCGACTCCACTATTTTACTCTGTACTTCTATGAAATCAATGTTTTTAAATTTCACATATAAGTGAGATCATGCAATGCTTTTCTTTTTGTGTCTGCTTTATTTCACTTAACATAATGTCCTCTAGGTTCATTCATGTTCCTGTAAATGACACTATCACATCCTGTTTTGTAGATGAATATGACTCCATTGTATGTGTGTGTATGTGTGTGTATCTGTGCGTATATGTGTGTATACATGTGTGTGTATGTGTGTGTGTTTCTATATATATATACACGCCACATTTTCTTTATACATTCACCTGTAGTTGGGTGTTTAGGTTTATTCCTTATCTTGGCTATTATGAATAGTGGTACAATGAACATGGGTGTGCACCTGTCGCTTTAACATGATTTCCTTTCCTTTGGATATATATCCAGTAGTGGGATTACTGGATCATATGGTAGTTCTATTTTTATTTTTTTGAGGAACCTTTATACTATTTTCCATAATGGCTATACTAATTTACATTCCCTCCAACAGTGTATAAAAGTTCCCTTTTCTGTACATCCTTGTTGGCGTTTTTTTTTTTTTTTCTTTTTGATAATAGCCATTCTACCTAGGGTGAGGTAATATCTCACTGTGGTCTTGATTTGAATTTCCCTGATGGTTCGTGATGTAGAGCATTTTAAAATATGTATGTTGGTCATTTGTATGTCTTCTTTTGAGAAATGCCTATTCAGGTCTTTTGCCCAATTTTAAACTGAATTATCTGGTTTTATGCCATTGAGTTATTTGGGTTCCTTATATAATCTGGATATTAGCTGCTTGTCCAATGATGCATAATTTGCTAATACTTTCTCTCATAGCAACAAAAACAGCATACTACTAGAATAAAAACAGATGCATAAATGAATGGAAGAGTAAAGAACCCAGAAATAAACCATGCATTTATAGACAACTGATTTTTGACAAAGATACCAAGAACACACATCAGGAAAAGGACAGTCTTTTCAATAAATGGGGCTGGGAAAACTGGACATCCATATGCAGAAGAATGAAACTAGACCCCCTATCTCTTACCACACACAAAAATAAAATCTAAATGGATTAAATATTTAAATATAAGATCCAAAACTATGGAACTACTAGAAGAAAACAAGGAGGAAATGCTTGATGACATTGAACAGGGCAAGGATTTTTTTTAATAAGACCTCAAAAGCACAGGTAACTAAAGCTAAAATAGATAAATGAGATTACAACAAACTAAAAAGCTTCTGCACAGCCAAGGAAGCAATAAAGTGAAGAGACAAACTACAAAGCTAACCTAATTTGGAAGCTATTCACCTTGTTTCTAAACAAGAATTTACTTTTTCTTTAGAGTATCTTATGCACTGATCATTCTGGACTTGAGTCACAGAAAATACGGGTCAGAATTCTCAAATCCAGGTGTGACTGTACTTCCAACTTGCTATGAATATATGGTCTTGGACAAATCTTTTCACAACTCTGGGACTTTCTCTCCTCAAGAGCAAGAAAACATTAGAATAGACAATCTTTCAGCTTTTAACAACACTAGCATGTTGATTCTATGGTTGGGTTTTGAACACAAACAAATAGCTTTCCAGTTTGTGGTGTACTTCTGTTGGAGTTCCTGAAACAAATGATCATTGCTAATATACAGCTAGACCTCCCTCCATGCCAGATAACACGGAATGCAAATGACCAAGAAAAATGAAGCAGAGGATTAGGACAATTTGCTATTACATTTAAGCCTAAAATATCCACGTCAATGAAACAGGCATCGTTTCTTGGACGCTTATTCAGAGATACAAAGAGAGGCTCTGGTTTTCAGAAAGGAATAGAACCCTGAGTGACACAGAGCCTGCTACTGCTCCCCAGGCTCATTTGGAATGATGCTACATTCTGTTCAGGTAGGCCATCTGCAAAAAACGGGTTCCACATCCCTCTTCTCATGCTGCCACCCCTGCCAGGCCTCATAGCAATTTATTTCTCCAATAATTTAAACTGCACCTCAACTCTGCCCTGCAATTTAGTCTGCAGGGATCTAAATCAACCCAAATAGGTCCTGAGTTCTGAAACAATGAAAAAGCAATAATTTCATCAGTTCTTCCCTTTCTTAAAAGAAAATTTCTCTGCTTTGTATATTTAGATGGAGGTCTTTGGGGTCATGCTATGAAGAGTCTGTTCCTTGCTTTTCCTGATTCTCGGAACCCATCATGAAATACCTTTCCTTTCCAGTGACCTGAGAGGAGGTGAGAAATCTGGGAATAGAGCTGGTCAGTAAACACAAAGTAAAAAACATAATCTACAAAGATAAATTTAGCTAGATAGAATCCCATTTAGATTGTAAGCACCTGTCTGATACATTGTGTGTATTTAAATAGATAGATGTCATTTCAATGTGGTGACTAATCCACAGTGACTAAAACTCAGGCAGTTATGTGGGTATTTGTAATCTCTGCTTATATTGAATAAAAGTCATTTTTTTCATTTTGCTATAGCTGGGAGATAAAAGAAGATGAATATAATATATGGCTACTGCTTGCCAAATGTGTGTTTAATGGAAATACTATTCTATACTCTGTGCAGTAGAGAGGAAAATCCTTACAATCCAAAACAGCTACAGAGAAAGTTCCATGTATATTGTTCCAGATTTTCTTACGAAAAAAACTTGCAAAGAATTGGGGTGAATATCCAGTTATCACAGCCACAAAGAAATAATTAAACACCTTACCAAAGGTTTTTGAGTTCTATCAGCTTAAGAAAAGGTATGTCCTTGAGAATGATAAAGGAGCCCTAGGCCTTACTGGAGAAGGGATGGCTCACACTGATCTTCTTGTCCTTTGCAGAGGTTCTGTTGATTCTGGCAATCGCTGGGGCTAAGAGTTTAGGGCCTGATTAATCCTGGCAATTGTCTCAATTTCTTTCTTATGTATAGAAACTGTTTTTCAAAAGTATATGAGTGACAAGGTGAAGTGAATGTTCAAGAAACAGACTAAGTGTCTCTGCAGAAAGTTTAGAGGTTCGGGATTCAGTTTCTACTTCAGACTAAGTTTGTGATTTGTGCCTTTCCAGACTTTTGTTAACTTCTTGTTTAAAAGGACAGCCTCTCAATGGGCTGAAGAAAATAGAAGACTGGGGAAATTTCTAGCCCTTGTGTAACTTGGCTCTTCAGGACTTCACTTCAAGGTTCCACTGGAATTAAGCAAGGCTTAAAAATAATTTTGACCGGGGTTTCACTTTCTCTGGGTTCTGCTTGCTAAAAGAAATCTCAGAAATCAATTTGAACTAAGGCGTTAATGATTAATTATGGTTTACTTTGTTTCCCCTCTAGGTAATGTTTGTGTGTTGAAATATAGTATCAGTGTCCATAGCCCAAAGTACAAGTTATATGGAAATTTTAAATATAGATCCAAAGCCAGAGATTGAAATGTTTTGGTTAAGAAAGTATTTTTCAACGACTCTCATCAAGATGGGAAGACACATATATGAAGAAACAATTATATGGGAACAGAATAAAAGTGTTTCTTCTTTCTTAATAGAAGTATGAATTTAATTGCTTCATGGATATAAAATGAGAATAATACTACCTACTTCAGAGGGTTTTTGTAAGCATTAAATGAAATAACTTGTGAAAGAGCACATCCTAAGATCAAAGAAAGTATTTGTTTCAGTTTTTCTTTTTGAAACAGGATTCTCAATTTGACATCTGTTGTTCATATTTTACTACTGATTGTTAAATGTGGTTAGATGAAGAAGGATAAGAAGCACTAAAGGAGAAATCAAGAATCCTGAAAATTTTTGTATGTTGACTCTGTATATTCTATATAAAGCTAACTCTTACAAATAAACTAGTGACAGGTAAGACTACTCAGGAAGCTGATAAAGCTCAGTTATACACACTGTTATTATTGTTAAAGTTCTTCATTTTCTATTTTATTCATATAAAAATGATTGCTCACGTAATCATTTGAATTATAAATAAACATGATAGGTGCTTAATTTTTTTGAAAAATGAGTAAAAGAAGAAGTTTTACTAAGAATCTACTATACTGCAAGTGTTATTCTAAGTATCAGTAGTAAAAAAAAATTAGAAAAGTCTTCACTCTCAAGGAACATACGTTCTGGTAGCAGAGATAGGCATGTACCCACAAAACCACAAGTGTGCATCTCTGAATGTACAAAGGAGGAAGTGTCATATATATGTATTTATACAAGCACTCTGTATGTTGCCTACTGCCAGAGCACCATTTCTTTGCTACCAAATCTGGGTAATTTTTTGCTTCATCTGGTTTACTGTTAACAAATATCTGTGCAGGCCTAAGCAATCAGATCCACCTGGTCTTTAAGTCCAAGTTATTGTCCAAATTTCTGGATTCTTCTCCAGCCAAGTAAATATTTGCACAGAGATAGAATCCCCTGGAGAAAGTTTCTGGGTCTC
Source organism: Eulemur rufifrons (assembly GCF_041146395.1). NCBI lineage: Eukaryota > Metazoa > Chordata > Mammalia > Primates > Lemuridae > Eulemur > Eulemur rufifrons. The sequence goes on from NC_090990.1 coordinate 54,362,552, forward strand.
CAACAAATACCCCTGTGCTTGTCAAAAAACTATTCATTAAATATAAACCCCAGCACACTTTTTTTCTCTGTGTGGAAAAAGAAGGGGAACTGCAAGGCTAGAAATTTCAACAGGACAAACTCTCACCAAGCATCCCTGTAGTGCATATGTAATGTATGGTTTTGCACTGCTGCAGAATATTTTTCTACCTAGAACAAGGGTTGCTTTTGGCTATGAGGGTTAGTTTCCTTTGGGGTAGCAGTAAAATGTTTGCAGTTAAAACTACCTACTGACTTCCTGTGTAGATGACAAATGCATGACTAGCTGCATCTGAAGTCTGCTGTCACACAAAGCTGTGGTCAGCAGTGATTTCAGGACATGGAGGCATATATGTATAAGTAAGCTTGTCCATGCATGAAAGTCTGCTGTGTGCTTGGGCCAATCATGTTCCTACCACCACCTCAATGCCTTTGGTGTTCTCCAGTAGTGTTACTGAGGTACTTTAGTAAGGATTCATTGTAAATCCACCCTCTCTTCCATATTGCTTCCCACTGGTGGCACCTGGGACAGCTGTCTACCAGTATCCTCTTCTCAAGCCGTCCCAAATAAATCGAGAAAACTTAATGTGTTTGCTATATAAATGCAAATTCATATAAGTACCATACACTAACTGATTCTGCTACTGGAACTCCTAAATGCAAATTCAGAAAACAAAACAAAACAAAAATGTAGCTGATCTAGACTCTCACCCTGTACCAGGAGGACTGCCTCATCTAATCTCTTCTGTGTTGACATTCTGGAGTTATCACTATCGTACAGTGTGGGAATGTGGTAAAGCGCTCAGTGTCTGTAGTAAAAACAGTGCCTCCTTAATAGGGTAACTGTGAAGACTAAGTAAATCAGCCATGTATTAATGTAGTTATTGGTAAGTACTAAGAGTTCAGTAAATGTTATTCATTATTATTGTTATCAAAACAATTATCATCATTATTAGTAGTATTGTCAACATCACAATACTTGACTAGTTAAAACCTTTCTACGATATTCATTAGCCCAATTTAAAAGACCCAAGTAGAACAGTGTAATAATTAAGAAATGTATTCTAGAAGAGGATGAAAAGTAACTTGTGACTTGTGTCCTTGAGCAAGTTGAAAAATTTCTCTGATCCTCATTTACTACTTCAGTAAAATGGAGATAATACTTATAATGATTATTAAATGATATAACCCATGTAAGTCATTTATCACTGTGCCTGAAAAAGCAGTAGCTAAGTAACAATAAAAAGTCCATAAGAGAATCCTTCCCAACTCATTCTACAAAGTCAATATCACCTTGATACCAAAGCCAAGAAAGAACACAACAAAAAAAAAAAAAAGAAAGAAAGAAAAAAGAAAACTATAGACCAATATCCCTTATAAATATAGATGAAAAAATCCTCAATAAAATACTAGCAAACCAAATTCAACAGCATATCAAAAAAAAAAAAAAAAATCCACCATGACCAAGTGGGCTTCATCCCAGGGATGTAAGAATGATTCAACATACATAAATCAATAAATACAATTCATTGTATAAACAGAAGTAAAAACAAAGATCATACGATCATCTCAATAGATGCAGAAAAAGCATTCAATAAAATTCAGCACCCTTTCATCATAACAACCTTCAACAAACTAAACATAGAGGGAACATACTTCAAAATTACAAAAGCCATATATGACAAACCCAAGGACAACATCATACAAAATGGGGAAAACTTGAAAGCCTTTCCACAGAAAACTGGAACAAGACAAGGATGCCCACTCTCACCACTTCTATTCAGCATAATGCTGGAAGTCATAGCCAGAGCAATCGGGCAAGAGAAAGAAATTAAGTGTATCCAAATCGGGAAAGAGGAGGTCAAACTATAGCTTTTTGAGAACGATATTATCTTATATCTAGAAAACTCCAAAGATTCTACCAAGAGACTCCTGGAATTGAAAAATAATTCAGCAAAGTCTCAGGTTACAAAATCAATGTACACAAATCAGTAGCATGCCTATACACCAAAAACAGTCAAGCTGAGAATCAAACCAAAGACTCAATACCATTCACAATTGCTACAAAGAAAATAAAATGCCTAGGAATATACTTAACCAAAGAGGTGAAAGATCTCTACAAAGAGAACTATGAAACACTGAGGAAAGAAATCACAGATGATACAAACAAGTGGAAAAACATATCATGCTCATGGATCGGTAGAATCAACACTATTAAAGTATCCATACTGTCCAACGTGAGTTACAGATTTAATGCAATCCCCATCAAAATACCAATGTTATATTTCATAGATCTAGAAAAAATAATTCTACACTTTGTTTGGAACCAGAAAAGAGCCAGAATAGCCAAACCAATCTTAAGCAAAAAAAAAAAAAAAAAAAAAAACCACATCAGGAGGCATCACATTACCAGACTTCAAACTATACTACAAGGGTATAGTAACCAAAACAGCATGGTAATATGTGCATAGAGGGAAGTAAATCTCAAAGGAAATCAAGCAAGGGGGAAGGGGAAGAGGAGATGGGTGAAAACCTACTTAACATGTACAATGAACACTATCTGGGTGACGGGCACCCTTTTAACCCTGACTCAAGCAGGGTTAAAGCAATCCCTGTAACCGAAAACATTTGAACCCCTTTAATACTTTGAAATTTTAAAAAGCAATAGCTAAAAATGCTAAAATGCAATAGCTCTTTTTAATTATTATACAGATTATCAAAGAATTGAGTGATTTATGCAACATCACATAACTAGCCAAGGACGAACTATGATAAATCTTGTTCTCTGTCCAGTTATCTTTCCATTCTAACATAACCTTCTCCTCCTGGGAAGACTAATGAAGAAAACATAAGTCAAAGAATTTTCCATTTCTTTGCTTATGGTGCTAGTCCATCTAAGGTAAAGATAAGGAACAAGTATAGTTTTGGCGTTCTTGACTAATTCTAAGTGAAACTGTGTATCTTGATATTTAGGCTGTAGAATACCCCTTTGATTAAATACTATCATAAAACATTAACAACTTTCATTTATATACAGATTTTCCACTAGAAAGCCCAAAGTTTTCTTGTGATAGTTCATTTGTCTTCTCAGCTATCTAAAAATGTGGTATTACTACATTTTTATGTTCATTTGCTCATTCAATAAATATTTAATTTTTGCTTACTACATGTTACCATTGGGCTAGGTACTAGAGATACAAAAATGAAGGAGACTGCAACTCTGCTCTTGACTATTAAGTTAGGTGAGAAGACTGACATGAAATAAACAACCACCACTTAGCCTGATAAGTATTATCACAGTGATATATGGAAACTCATAGCAACAGGAGCATAAGAGGCTTGCTTAGGAATAAATAATGGAGATGAAAGAGGGAATTCAGAGCTAGGTCTGGGAGTAATGTTTGATTCTATAAACCAATGGTCTCCAAACATTTTTGATCACATAATTGTATTCAGAAAAAAAAAGTTTTAAGCTCTCTTATTGTATCTTCAATTCCTTTAAAAATAATATATGTACATGTATCACTGCTAATATATTATGCTTTGAACATTTCTCTATTCTGTAATACCACAGTTCCACTGCCAGATATATTCTTGAAAGTTGTGCATGCAAAAAAAGAATATACAATACTATCAATAGTAGCATTGTCCAAAATAGCTAAATTTGGAAACAACCCAAATGCCCATCAACTCATGAATGGATTAGCAAAATGTGGTATATGTATACCAGGGAATATTACTCAGCTATTAGAAATAATGGTGATATGGAATCTCTTTGGTTCTCTTGGAGAGAGTTGGAACCCATTCTATTAAGTGAAGTATCCCAAGAATGGAAAAATAAGCACCACATGTACTCACCAGCAAACTGGTTTCCCTGAGTGCACATTTGGGAACAACACCAATTGGGTATCGGACAGAGGTGGGGGCTGGGTGGAAGGGATGAGTGTATACCTACTTGATGAGTGCGATGTGCACTGCCTGGGGAATGGACACGCTTGAAGTTCTGACTTGGGGGATGGGGGTGGGGGAAGGGGATGGGTGCATACCTACATAATGAGTGCGATGTGCACTGTCTAGGGAATGGACACACCTGAAGCTCAGACTCGGGGGGATGGGGAGGCATGGGCAATATATATAACCTGAACATTTGTACCCCCATAATGAGCTGAAATAAAAAATAGAAAATAAAGAAAGAAAGAAAGAAAAAAAAAAGAGAGTGGATAAATAACTTTTGATGTATTCATACAATAGAATATTATTCTGCAATAAAAATTAATGAATTTCAGCTTCATGCAACAATAAGAATGAATCTTTCATGTAGCAATAAGCATTGAAGTTTCCTCCATGTCTTTTCATGGCTCAATAGCTCTTTCTATTTTTCATTGATTCATACTCCATTGTATGGATTATCACAGTTTGTTTCTCCATGTCTTTTCATGGCTCAATAGCTCTTTCTATTTTTCATTGATTCATACTCCATTGTATGGATTATCACAGTTTGTTTATCCATTCATTCACCTATTGAAGGATATCTTGGTTGCTTCCAATTTTTGGCAATTGTGAATAAAGCTATTATAAATATCTATGTGCAGGTTTTTTGTGTGTATATAGTGGTCATTTGGATAAATACTTAGGAGCACAAATGCTGGATCATAAGGTAAGACTATGTTTAGCTTAGTAAGAAACTGCCAAACTGTCTCCCAAAGTGGCTGTACCATTTTGCATTCCCACCAGCAATCAATGAGAATTCCTGCTTCATGATACTAACTTAGAAAGTAAGTTAGAAAACCAAAATACAGTATGATACCATTTTTATAAAGTTTAAGAACAAACTAAACAATATATTATTTCTAAATAAACACATATGTAGTATATGAAGAAGTAACAGAATTATAACAAAATTTGCCTTGAGTGGGGTTGGATTGGTGGAAGTAGGAGGAGGGGAGAGGTGAAGGTGAAGGCAGATGGGATGGTGCTAGGGATCTTCTAGGATGTAAGCCAGTAGTGGGTTCACTGGCATTCCTTTAATTATTACATCTAATACTTTATAAGATAGATGTGTTGAATTCTTTAGTGAATATCAATTATTGGACTAAAAGAAGGTGAACATAAGTAAAAGTCCCAATATTTTCTTCCTAAACTTCAAGGTCCTCCTGGGGCCACACAGAAACTACTATATTAGGCAATGGGAGCCACTGATATTTTTCTGGTAGGGGAAGAAAATGCTTATACTTCTGTTTAAAAAAAATACTTTTTATCACACTGTAGAGGAGAGACAATTCATGTGAGAGATGTTGAGATTCTGACTCAACACAGTGGCTGCAGGAACAACTTTTATGAGACATTTAATTTGGAAAAAAAAGAGAAGTGTTCCGTTGTAAAAAAAGTTTACAAACCACCATATTATATAGAAATTTCAAATTATAAATCACATTGACCAAGTTAAAAATATCTAACATTGATTACTAACGTGGCAGGATATGTTTTAAAAAATGAGGAGGGATATATACAAGACTCTTGCTGTTCTCAGGGAGAAAGAGATTGGAAGCAGGATAAAGTATAATATTTTTCTTCATATGCTTTTGTATTGTATGACTTGCTACAATTAGCGTGCACTACTAATAAGTACAAACAAAAATGCCACTCAGTATAAAGTTTTAGAAATTCACATTGCTTTATAGCCTGATATTTCATCCTTGGAATATACAGATATTGTGTTTTTTTTAAACACACATATTTATAACGTAGGAACTAGAGAACCCAATTCTCAGATTTGCCTTAAGCAAAATTTCTGCTAGTTGCTTTGAGCTGAGAAAGTCCCCCAGACTACAGAGTTAGCAGAACTCCATTTCTCAGGAGAGTTGCAAACTAGAGCTTTGTAAATTGACCTTGTACGTAATACTCTGTTCTATTGTAGAAAACATATGACACCTTTGGCATTTTTAATGACTAATCTGAAGTTATGAAATAAAATGGCAAGAAAGGCTAAAAGACACAGCTGTGTTTTGATTCTTCACTTTTCATATGACATCCACTCTCAAAGGGATTTTATTTATTTTCAAACTATAAAAACTGTGTAGTTCTTGTCTATCATTTTACTCTCGTGTGGGTTTATTTTAGAAAGCAATTTGAAAGAAACTTGGTGAAGTTTGAAAAATCTATTTAGGAGTTCTTTTTCTGAAGGTCTTTTTGTTTTATTATTATATTTCTTTTTTGCAATCCACAAGTTTTAACAGATGAACCCAGGTACAGATTTCTGATAAAATATGATTTAATCTTTGGGCTGGCTTTTGCAGTTGACCCTACAATTTAAGCATATTTATGTAAAACATCAGATGTGTAGATGGGGAGAATAGGAAAATAAAGCAATTAAAAGTAAAATGGGTAATAACTGAAGAACCTAGTAAAATATTGACCAAATAATTAACTTTGTCTTTGACCACCCTGGTTAATCAAATACTTAGTGACACACAGCACTCTGTACAAAATGGCATTGCTTTCACCCTAAACCAGGTCTCTCTAAGCACTGTTTATATCAGAGTAATGAACTGGGAAGCAGATGGAAAGATAATCTCCTACCAAATTCCCAGAAGTTCCCAGGGAATGGCTCTTATCTCTGCTGCCCTTTAAGTCACTGGTAACTGATGGGGAAGTAAATAACACTTTTACCTTGCAATTTTATTTCCAATGTTTTATTTGGTCTTCAAAATCTCCAAGGGAGAAAAACCATTTGCATGAAAACCTCCACCAGTGGGGGAGATAAGTGAATTACATGGGTAAAGGAAATATGGACAAATATTCTAATGTTTCATGAACAAAGAAAATTAACTATTCTGAGTAACTCAAGGTGGAAGAAACCATTCCCAAACTATTACCCAAAAAAATATAAGATCTCTTATCAGTTTAAAAATGCTTCCACCTATATTGCCGTTGTTTATACCTCATGATTTTCAGCCATATATTGAAACATTTATATCCAAAGTTGAAGCTAACAGTTCCAAACTAAGTGGAGTGTTATTTTATATTCCCAAAGTATTTCAGACAATACCGATTGATTTTGGTTTCACGGCTAACACAGAAGGCACATGTTTGCACACAGCTGGGTGGGAGTGGGAGCAAGGGGTGGCTGAAGCTGGGGCACAGATAAAGCAGATGACATTGTGCTGGCCCAGACTCGCCATGGCAGAGCTCAGCCATTGAGCTAACCACAGCCACCTGAATGATTCCCTGCTGCTTTGTACAGAGCCTTGTATGATCTGGTCCTTACCTGTGTTTTAGCTGTTTCTCCTTCATGTCTATACCATAATTGATGTTCTCCTTCCCACCCCCAGATATCACTCTCCATTTCCTTACACTATCCTCAGACACATTCCCTGCAGTTTCCTAAGAAAATCTGATTTCCTTCCTCCTTCACCTGGAATGCCTCTGTGCCCTCAATCCTCAGGGCAGCTTTGTGAAGTCCTACTCTTCTTCAAGACTTAGCTCAAATGACCCCTCTGGAAAGACTTTCTAGATCTCCCTCCTATAGACACACGCACACATATACATACACGTGATTGTAGACCTAAGGCACAGTCAGGGACTCCCTCAGTAACTATATTATATTATATCACATCATATCATATCATATTAGCATTATAATATTTTAATATAAGTCTATTATGTTTTAATTAAAGACCTCATTGTGTCTCATAAGTGACCCATACATGTCACTGGGACCTAAAAACATAATTTTATTCACTCTAGTTTGTCAGAAGAACAGATACAAATTGGAAAACTAAACTCTTAATTACCTGGAAAGGGGAATACATTAGATCACACATTAAACTATCCACAAAACAAAATGTTCTCAACCAACAAATCCAACCAAGCCTTTGACCCAAGCTAACCGATAAAATTAGCCTACTGAATTCTATTTCTTGTTTTCTTTCACAGTCATGTGTCTCTGAGTGCACACATGAGTAATATGCATCATTATGAAGATGTTGCAGCATAAATAAAACACATATCTCTAAGTGACTGGCTCCACTTCAGGAACTCAGCTACTTCTGCTGAGGAAACTTAGTTTGGCAAGGCTGAGCTTCTTTTAATCTTCTACATCCTCTGACTCTGTAATTTTGCATTAACTCTGTGCTTGGGAAATTCAGTTTCTTCCTGCATAGTTTCCATATCAGCAAAAGTAGCTTGTCCGTCACTAAACCAGCTTTAAAAATATTAAACTATAAAAATGCTCATGGATGGACTGTAAGGAAAATTAGGTGCCTCCATAGATATGTGAAAAAGGCCACATGCAACCTTACTTTCCAGAAAATTTGCCTACATCAATGTGAAGATATAAATAAGTGTGATAGTTACATAAGATGATTTATCATTTGAATTATGAAAGGCATGCTTTCTAAAACACTCTCCAGATCTCCTTCCCTGACAGAAGCAGCCATAACAACAGAACAATAAAATTTCCACAAGAAACAGTTGGGCAAGTTTATTACAAGCCATAATGTCAGCTGTCGAAATGATTACTTCCTCAAATTGACCTTCTCTCACCTAGCAGCTCTAAACTTTCTCTTTTTGGATCTTTGAGATACATTTTGATCACCAGTTCTAAACAGAACCATCCTGTACAAAATATCATTGAGGTTACACATGTTTTATAGTTTAGAAATAAAAGGAGAGAACTAAGTCTATAGTGAGCCCACCAAGGTGCCTTGATCCTAAAGTCACGTGCAAGAATGCATCTATTGGACTTGAAGAAAAGAATCAAATCTTTGGGAAGAAGTACATTAAAGACAGAATTATTTCGTAAGAAGTCATGGAAGCAATTTTCAGAAGTTTCTCACTGTAGATGACATCAGAGATGCTTTTTTCATATACATTTATAATATATGAGCAAATCTAAATATTTCTTCACCTCCTCCTTTAATTTTTATCTAGTCAGTCTTATGTCAACTAAGCAGAGATATTTCTCTTTTCTTCCCACTCTTTCTGCTCAGTTCTTATTTATAAACAGGACTAGCAATCAATATATCATTGTGCTTTTTGATGTGTTTTAGCCTAAATCAGAAATAAAACCTGAAGTTGTGCATTAATAGGAGGGTCCACCTAAATTGATCTCATTGATATTCAACATAGTGCATGACAATTCAGTATGTAAGTTCTATCTATAGCACATTTCTTTTTGTAGTTATTGTTTTGGTTTGGTTATATTGCTTTTGCTTTTACTTACAATATTTTGCAAATAATTGGGACACTTGTAAAATATTTCTAGGGAAGCATTTTGTTGGTACCATGGATACAAACATAAATATGTCCAGCTTTCTGCCTTTTAGGCATTCAGAATATACCTACACAGATACTGTCAATGGTATTGATGAGCACAATGATCCATGGGTGCAAAGAAATGGGATGAGATCATGACCTCCAAGAAATCTGAAGAAGACTGTATGGAAGAGGGGACAGTAGAACTGGGTCTTAGATTTTACCAAGATGAAAAAGATGGAAAGTAAGTTGGGAAAAGGAAAGAGCATGAAATCACAAAAATGCATGGTCTTTTCAGGGAAAAGTAAAAAGTTGAGCATATTTGGGACCAGGATATGAGAGCACCAAGTTTTAGAGAACAGACAGTAAGTGACAAGTTTGTAGAAAGCATCCAAAAGGGGAAGAAGTTCCTGCCTAAGACATTTTTTTCCCATTTTGCACAGTTGAATAGGGTTTCTTTTTCCCAAAACAGGGTTGGTGCCACTTAAAGACATAAGGAAATTAAGTTAGAGATTGTAATTGGTCTCAGAGTAAGACAGAGAGGAATATTATGATTTTAAACAGGATGAGTTTAGGATGAGGGAGGGATAACAGGAGAAAATCCCTTGTGGCCTTTGAAAATTTGGGACTGGAATATCTGTAAGCTGATGTAGTTTTTATTTAGTGTCAACAAAGCCGTCTATAACTCAGTGTTTTTGATACAGCATGTAATGTTCTCAATAAACTATTTAATGAGCATCCGTTATTTGGTGTGCCACTAGGACATATATTTTAATGTCCCCAGCTTTAACAACTTAAGTTAGCACTTATAATACCACATGTATTTTCTCTCAGCATAATAGATTTGTTAAGCAATAGAGCACAATTAGTAAAGGCTCTGTATGTAATGTCCATACTCTGGTTTCTTCATTGTTCATGAGTTTATGAAGTGTCATCTGTGCCATTATATCTCAGTCTCAGATTGATTTATCAGAGTATAGAAAGCACAAGCTATGTTTTACTCCAAGACATTCCCAAATGTACATTGAAAGCCTGAAGAAAAAATCAAAAATACCTCTCTCTTATGTGAGAGTTAGTGTCTATGAATCATTACATATTTTTCTATTCTTGGTACTTAGAAGAGCACTTCTGTTGTTTTCCCAGACACTGGCACAGAACATATCTGGAGGAAGCCTTTCTTTTTTCCTTTTTCTCCATTTTCCAAAGCTTTCTAGGTCAGATTCTCCATATGCTTGTTGTTTGGTACAGGGAAAGAAACTAAATTTATTGATCAACACCCTAGCATGTTCCAGTTATTGTTTCAGGCAATTTCCTCATGTTATATGATTTATTCTTGGCAGCAATACAAGTGTTATTAACTCTATTCCTTCATATGAAAAAAAAGTTAGATTTAGAAACCTGCCCAGGATCACTTGCTAGTTAGTAGAAAAAGAATTTAGGAAAAATGTATTAAGCAGGATGCTGCTTTGGAGCTGGTTTAGAACCAGGAAAAACAAAGCAGCATATGAATTTTGGGGGAAAATCAATATTCAATCTATAGCACTGCTTGGTTTAGTAAACAAATGAAGCACTTAAAAGTCAGATGACTACGTTCACTTTAACATTGTCCTAGGCCCATAGATCTTCACCCTTTTTGATTGGTGGGACAGGTATTCATAGACCTCTTTGAGAATGTGATGAAATTTATGCTACCATTTGATCCAGCAATCCCATTACTGGGCATCTACCCAAAAGAACAAAAGACATTCTGTAAAAAAGACATCTGCACTCGAATGTTTATAGCAGCACAATTCACAATTGCAAAGATGTGGAAACAACCCAAGTGCCCATCAACACATTAGTGGATTAATAAAATGTGGTATATGTATACCATGGAGTACTACTCAGCTATAAGAAACAATGGTGATATAGCACTTCTTGAATTTTTCTGCATAGAGCTGGAACCCATTCTACTAAGTGAAGTATCCCAAGAATGGAGAAATAAGCACCACATGTATTCACCATCAAATTGGTTTCACTGATAATCACTTAAGAGCACATTTAGGAATAACATTAACTGGGTGTCAGGCAGATGTGAGGGGGGAGGGGATGGGTGAATACATACATAATGAGTGCGATGTGCCCTGTCTAGGGGATGGACATGCTTGAAGCTCTGATTCGGGGGGGGGGGGAAGGGCAATATACGGAACCTAAATTTTTGTACCCCCATAATATGATGAAATAAAAAAAAGAAATTTATGGATTCTCTTCTTACAAAAATTAAAACACAAAGCTATACACCAAACAATTTCAAAGGATTGTCAAACCCCCTAATGTTCATATATGGACCCTCTATAAGGAGCCCAAATAAAGAATCCCCTCTACATGAGTATGTTCTGATTTATAAAATAAAATGAATTTTTAAAACTTGTAAGATAAAAATATACATGTTTGCAACATAATATTCAGAAAGGAATATTCTTTGCAAATATCATTGCTATGCCTTCTCTATCTTGGTTGAGCAGTCCACTAACTCTCTTGCTAGGAAATACCTCTAGAATAGACTCAAGGGTTAGAAGGAATTACCAGGTATTCCCTTGAGGTAGTGAAACCATCTGAAATGGCAGGTTTCATATGTTGAAACCTAATCACCAAGTTGATGGTATTTGGAGGTGGGGCCTTTGGGAGGTGATGGGGTCATGAGGGTACAGCCCTCATGAAAGGGATTAGTGCCCTTATGAAAGAAACCGCAGAGAGCTCTCTCTCGCTTCTCCCCTGTGAGGACACAGTGAAAAGATGGCTCTCTAAGAACTAAGAAGCAGTCCTTCCCAGACACCAAATCTGCCAGTGGCTTGATCCTGGTCTTCCCAACCTCTAGAACAGTGAGAAATAAATTTTGGTTGTTTATAAGCTACCCAGTCTATGATATTCTGTTATAGCAGCCCTAATAGACTAGGACAAGCAGTATGTCCTTCTCTGAACATAGTTTTTTTCCCACTACTGTATCCCACTCATGGGCTTCCCCAAGTGTCTTACTTAACTACCTTTTGCTGACTCTACCTATTTATTTATGTTGCTGTCTGTTGGCTATAGTTAAGATATCAAATTCCTTATTATGCCCATTTTTGCTACATACTCTAACATGCTATATTATATATATTTACAAACCACACTCATCTACTTCCACAAAGACTTTTAAATAGTTTATACAAAAACATGTATGCCATGTATACAGATATGTAAAATAAAGAATAAAAGATCAACAACTAGTTGAGAAAAAAAAAGGAGGAAAAATCTCCTAGGAAACAGAGAAGAGATGTATACATGTAAATTCTGATATTTTAGCAGCAAAGGCAAACAGAAACATGAATGATTACATAGCTTTCCATATTTGGTAATAAAAGGCAAACTTATATTTCAGAAAAGAAGCCCTTTTCCCAGAGCTCCTGAGCACTGCTGACACTCCCCTCACCAAGAACTTTATCAGTCTCTCTCCACTTTTACCCTCTCCCACTCTTCCACACTTGCAAATGTTCTATTGTGTTGAAAATTACATCACCAGTTTTCAAAACAGTGTTTCCTTCACGTAGATTCATGGACATCACTAAGATCTCTCATTGACCAACTCATGTTTCCTGATCAACACTTCTTGGCCATCCTTCTTTGGTAGATGAATGGATGTTTAATATCCATATGAAAATGTGGTTTCAGTTTTGGAAATGTTAGTCATAACATAACATTTCACTTATTTCTTTTGTATATTATTCATTGTAAACATACTTTTTATAATTGAGATGTAACAGCCAGGTAAACATTGAGTTCTCTGAAGACTGCCTGAAATATATATTTTTAAGTATGTTGATTAAGCACATAGTTATCAAAGCATTTAGATGTTACACAGTCATTTGAGAGTTGGTATTCTGCTTTAAAACATAAGGAAAATGGCTTGTATTCTCCACCCAAGAAAAGACTACCATGTCTTTGTCCAAAGGTGGGTGATGAAGAACTTTTTGACTGTTCTTTCATGTACCTCTGAAATTTAGTTGACGTGAATTTTATATCTCTTGGTCACCTACTTCAAGACATTGAATGTAGTAGGCACAGAATTTCTAAAATGCCCCCCTGCAAGATGTCCAGCTCAAATTCCTCATGCATATGATTAGATACCCTTATTATGTTATGTTATATGGCATGATTGATCACAAAATAGAGAGATTATACAAGTGAACTTTATCTAATAACATTAGCTCTTAAAAGCAGAGAACATTCTCTGGTTGGTTGCAGAAGTCAGAAGGATTTGAAATGTGAGAAAGAGGTAATATGCTGTAGTCGTTTGAAGACAAAGGGAGTCATAAGAGAAAGACTGCAGGTGGCTTTAAGGAGTGACGGAGACCCCAGATAACAGCCAGCAAAGAAACAGTACCCAGTCCAACAGTCACAAGGAACTGAATTTTGCTAATAATGGAAATGAGCTTGGTAAAAGGCTTTGAACTCCAAATGAGAATGTAGCCTACTGATATCTTGATTTTTGTCCTTGGGAAACCATAAGTAAAGAACCCAGACATGTCATCCTGAACTCCCAACTACAGAAATGTAAGATAACAAATAGGTATTGTTTTAGGCTGCTAAATTTGTGCCAATTTGTTACAGGACAATACAAAACTGATACATTGAGGCTTCTGTTTCCTTTCTCTAACCTCGATTTTAATGCCTCTAAACTCTATTTAAAGTCCATTAATTCCTAATTCATTTGAAAGTAATAACTTTCGAAGAAAGTGGAAGAAACCAGGTTTCTTGAGAAACCCAGATATTTATTCTTTCGTGTCAATTTTAAGCAAATGGTTTTAAGAATTAAAAGTTTCCTTACCTCCTTCTAGGGATGTGTGTATGTGTATTTTCTTATTTTTACCAAAATGATGCTATAATGGCAAAATTTTAAGTATAGTTATGAGATGATAAAGGAATCCTTTCTGGGATAAGATGATGTCTGTGTCCAAAAATCTAAACTTAAACACCTGCCACCTCTACAGAAGCAGAATCTAACTGGCATCCATTCATTCAGTCAACCAATATTAACTGAGTGCCTATTTGATTTCAGGACCCGTGCTATAGACAGGGGAGACAGGGGCAAAAAAAGGAATAGTCGCTACCTTCAGGGAGAACTTCAACTTGCAATCCATGAAGAAAGATAAATAAACTGGTTATTGAAATATGATGTGATATGTGGAAGAGGTAATGAGGTGAGAGCAGGATGCTGATGGAATACAAAAGAAGAATATAAAATCCAATGTTGATTTGTCAGGAAATGAAAGATTCACTAGGAAGTAACATCAAAACCAAGACCTGAAAGAGAGAATTAGATAAAGCAATGGGGCTTGGGGGCTGGGGGTTGAGATAGAACAACCCTGATCAAAGTCCAAGAAGACACAAAGGGTCCTGCTACAGTTAAGGAACTAAACAAGAAATAAACTAGGGGTATGAAAGGTTCTGATTATTCAGGACCATATATGTGGTACTAATACATTTAGAATTTATTCTAGGAGAAATAAAGACCTCTTAAAACTTCTAATCAATAAAATGTCAAGTTATATTTATATTTTAGAAATATCTCTCTGGCTATAGTGTGGAGAAGTGATGTGGAGGAGAGATCACTTTGGCAGCACAGTGAATAGATTTTGGTGGGGGAATCTCAGTGGGAAGAAACAAGCTGGGGGCAACAAGAAAGTATTAGTATAAGCCATAAGACAAGGGTGGCTTGAACTATTTGAGCTACAGTGGGAAAAGAGACAAAGGGCAGATTTGAGAACATTGAAGAGGCAGAATCAGTACATGTGAGGATGTAGTGACAAGAAGGATAAGAGGTCATCCAGGATGATACCTGGGTTGGGGCCAGGACTCAGGAGTCCTGAGGAAGGAGCAGGCTGAAGGAAGCAGGTTATGAGTGGGGTTAAAAATGAATGTGGTGTCCAGCCAGCTGCTGGATATACAGGGATATACAAGTGGGAGGTCTGAACAGGAGAGAGATTTGGCAATCATCACCACGTGGATGTAAATTTAAGCCACATAATACACAGAGTATGCTATGCAAAGAAGACCAAGTTAAATCCCTGGGAAACATCAAGGGGCATAGTTAGGTGAAGATACTCCTGAGAATTGGGGTGTACCTGAAACTGCCAGGCCTAAAGAAACTTGTGAGTTAATGTAATTTGAATTTGGTCACCCCCTCTAGAAAAAAATATACTTAGATAATTTAGTGACTCTCTCTATCCATTTAAAAAAATCCATGCTGTTTCTGTATTATTTTACATTATTAATTAAACACAAAACATGAAAATAAAGTGCACTTTCAAAGAAATAAAAGTTAATCATTGTATATTGTATTCACAGATCATTTAAAGCAATTGGCTCATTTGCTTTTAAGCATATTTCACTTTTCTCTTATTACAATGAATAGAAAGTTAGTTTTGTAATTTCAATCCTAGCAAATGTGGTAAGAGTTAGCTTTTATTCAAGGTATTGGTGTTTAATTTTGAGATGCGATATAACGTTTCGGAGTCAAACTCAAATTCTGTAACTGAAAGGCTCTACAGTCCAGATCATAGATATCTATTTTGAAATACTGTTTACGCCATTCCTCTTTTTAAAAAAAGAGTAGGGAGGAATTATAGTGCATTTTAGCAAAAGTGTTATTTAAAACACTTCATGATATTGAAATAAAAATAGAAAATCAGAACTTAGAAGAACGTGAAAATGCCAATACACCAAATTTAGTTCCCAAGAGTCAATACCCAAATATCACACTTGAGCCTGAGTACCAGATCAGATAGGGTAAAAGTCAAATCACTATAGAGTTTTTCAGAACAATTAACTTAAATATAATTTATAAGTGACCCTTACTAAAATTATGATGATGATTTATAAAACTTCCTATAATGGTCCTCACTGAAAGGCAATATAAATAGTTTGGAAAGTACTCTGTAATAGTGCTATCTTTTAAAAACATTTTACATTTTCATTTTCCTTTCTTGAATTTAGTAGCATCATTTAAAGAAATTTTAAACATTTTCTGGCCAGGTACAGTGGCCCACACCTGTAATCCTAGCATTTTGGGAAGCTGAGGTGGGAGGATCATTTGAGGCCAGGAGTTTGAGACCAGCCTGGGCAACATAGTGAGACCTTGTCTCTACAGAAAATTCTAAAAATTAGCCAAGCATGGTGACATGCACCTATAGTCCTAGCTACTTGGGAGGCTGAGACAGGAGAATCTCTTGAACCCAGGAGTTTGAGGTTTCAGTGAGTTATGATGATGCCACTGCACTCTAGCCAGGTCAACAAGGTGAGATCCTGTCTTAAAAAAAAAAAAAAAGAAAGAAATTTGGAATATTTTCAGACATCTGGATGTTATTTATTTGGCATTTTTCTAAACAGTTATTTTATAGGATCTTTCACTGAGGTCTTTAACTTATGTTTCTAACTCACTCAGTGGTCACATGATAATCTTTAATCTAGTAGAAATTACTACTCGATTACTACTAGGCCTGTCCTCCAAGGAGCAGGTTAATAAAAATGTAAATATAAGTGATTCAGGGTTTCCAGAAAGGAGCTGGCTATTTTCCAAGAAGATGGATGGAATAATAAAATTGATCTTCTCTTATTTTGTCAATATTGTTTGTGGATATTTACAAGAGCACAAGGTTATTAATTAAATATATACTTCAATGACTGTACATGTCTAATGACAATACTCATGTATAGAGACTTGTCAAGTTTGGAAAACCCCTCTTGGAATGATTTTCTGTTTTATGATATTTATAATATTTATATTTATATATTTATAATATTTATTTTTATAGTATTTAAATCTCTGATCTTTGAAGGGACATTTTTGTTTTCTTTTTGGCACTAAATACTTATAAAATAGCTAAACTACTGCTTTCATAATTTGGTATTATCTAAACTCTTCTTTTTTACTTAAGACCTTTTTGGGCTTAAAATAGAAACTGGAAATCAACATGTTTATGTTATCACATAAAATCTATGATTACTAGAGATGACCTCCACATATGATTTCAATTACCTTTTATCACTATTGTAATAACCACAAAATGTACTTTTTTCAATCCCACATTCTCTCCTGAAAAGATGACTCATGCATGCAATTCAGTGGATACTGCCATTTGGATATCCCACAGATGTCGCAAACTCAGTATGTTTTGAACCGAGACTTTCCCCCAGTCCACTCCTTTTCATTTAATGTTACCAAAATCTCATCATTCACCCAAGCTAGAATTTTCCTCATGCTCTCTCCTCATAAGAAATCAGGCAGGAGTCATGATGAGTTTTATGTCTAAAATATCACTGGAATCTGTTCCATCTTCTCCACTTTTATCAGCACTCCCTTAATTCAGAACCACTTGCCAGAATTAGCAAAATAGCCCCCTCAATATTATATATTTGCTTCTAATATTGCCCCACAAATCCTTTCTTTATGATGCAACCAGAATTATATTTTAAAATTAAAATTTAATCACATCATTCCTATTTAAAAATCCTCAAACTCATGCTCTCATCTTCAGTATAAAACTCAAAATCCTTAGTATGACTTACAAGACTGTGATAAAGACAGATCCTATGTACAAAATGCCCTTGTATCTTTCCATAGAAATAGAATTATAGACAGAAAGGGGTTATCCAGCCAACCGGCTAATGATATTTTAATCCCCATAAACCAGCAACCAGGAGAGGTTGTGTGAATAGTTCTCTCCACCGGCAGGATGGCGGCAGGAGTGAGGTATGCCACCTGCTGTTCAGACCTTAAAGTGAAAGCTCTGGACATGGCCACCCAGCTGTCACTACACAGATGAGAGCCTTAAGATGAAAGCAGTCTGATTCCTGAATCATTGTGTGGAAGAGAGTTCCTAGTGGATCCGTAATGCCAACCCTGAACTGTTCCTTGAGACAGAAAGAAACTTTTGTTGTGTTTGAGCTATTACATCTTGAGGCATATTTGTTACCATAGTTTAGCCTGTCTCAATACAAAACCTTTTATAATTCAATACTAATTACCTTTCCAACTTTATGTTTTACAATTTCCAATACCTCCTGCATATCCTAAGCTCCAGCCATACCAAACTATTTGAAATTCCATAAATAAGTCACGTTTACTCTTCTTAC
Source organism: Eulemur rufifrons (assembly GCF_041146395.1). NCBI lineage: Eukaryota > Metazoa > Chordata > Mammalia > Primates > Lemuridae > Eulemur > Eulemur rufifrons. The sequence continues at coordinate 54,380,977 of NC_090990.1, forward strand.
ATTTATGCCTTTGTTTCTGCGGTTCTATCCACAAGGTTACACCCTCCCTGCCTTATCCTTTAAGACTGGGTCAAGCATCACTCCTCTGGAAAATTTCTCTTACCCCTTATTATGGGCTTGTGTCTCCCCAAAGCTTATATGTTGATGCCCTACCCCCCAACACCTCAGAAGGGTGATTATATTTGGTGATAGGATCTTTAAAGAAGTTATTAAGGTTAAGTGGTCTTCAGAGTATGCCTTAATACAATTTGACTGGTGTCCTTATAAGAAAGAAATCTGGACACAGAGAGACACCAGGGAGGCGTGGGCACAGGACACAGAGAGGAGGCATCCACCTGCAAGCAAACAAGAGAGGCCACAGAAGAAACCAAACCCCCTGACACCTTGATTTTAGACTTTTAGTCTCCAGAGCTATGAAAATATAAATTTCTATTAAGCCATCTGCTCTGCAGTATTTTGTTATGGCAGTCCTAGCAAACAAATACACCCCTTGAGGCAGGATGTTTTCTTCTCTGACATTCAGTGACTTCCTGAACGTGCCTCTCCCCTTATCAATTATCATAGCTATTTTTCAATCAGTGATTTACTTGTCTGTCTCCCCAACGAGTCTGTGAATTTTTGAGGGAAAGTGACTCTGTCTATTTATTTGCTTCCTTAACCCCTGACAATATGTTTGGAGATTTGTAAGAAATTGATAAATGTTCTTTAGAATGGATTAATTTCTTCTCCACAACTTGCAGCTTACCAGCAAGTAAATAAGTAAGTAGTTGTTTGACTTGTTTCTTTTTATCTAGCTTCCTTACTTATCTGGCCAGGGTGCCAAACATGCAGCATTGATTTTGATACAGGATCTCATGATTGGAGACTCTTGTCTTGCCATTTTTTTTATATTGCTGTGTGGACATCAATTAAAGATGTAGTTTCTATACCTTTGCATATTTTCTAAAGTCCAGAAGATGAAGATAGATTTTATAGCAAGAATAAGATCTTCTTTCAGTAAAGTTGGTTGGCTGGTTATAGTGAACTGCTTTTGGTATAAGATTTTGTCCATATTGTAATAGGCACCTTTTTCTAAGAGTTATCCCCATACCCAGCAGTGGGTTTAACTCAGAGTCTCTATGCCACATTTGGTTGGACAACCATGGTCACTAGATTCAACTTTGATTAATGAGATTTTATTTCACAAATTTTGAATGGAGAATGAGAGAAGCTAACTTCAATCATTCTGAGTGGTTAAAACTGAGGAGATATGAACTCCAGAATTGTGGGGCAACCACGTGCATTGAAAAAAAGAGACATTTGACTTAAAAGAGAGACATATCACAAATACAGAAGATATGCAGAGAAAAACAATAACCAACATGCAACCTAAATGAGAGAGAGAGAGAGAGAGACAGCTGTAATATCAGTTAATTTTCATTTCTTCATTTCAGTTCCTTACGAGGCCTATTGTACTTGGATTCCATGAGATTTTTATAACAAATTTCATTTTGATATAAGCTGGTTTGAAGTGGATTTTTGTTATTTGAAATAAAAAAGAGTCCTTACTTGAATCAATTGAATAATATAGTTGAGATCTGTAATCTTTGATCACGCAATCCATTCTTCCTTGATTCTGGTAATAACAGTTTAATCATCCTTTTTGGAGCTACTTTCCCCTATTCTAGTCCATAAGGTTCATTAGGTCCATGCTCAGGGCTTAGCAGTTAGTTCAAGAAGGGCTATATGACTCAATAACTCTAACAGCAATATTTGCTAGATCTGTTGAGAAATTGTGAGAAGTTGAAGCTTTTTTATTCTCGCTGAAATTGCTTCAGTAGAGATGATGGCTTGGACCAGATAGTGGACATCTTATCACCATGAAAAGAGCAACTTTCTGGGAATGAAACCAGTACAGAAGGCAGAGCAAAAGATGAGAAAACCCAGATTCTTTATACACCATTTGAGCACCAAGATCCATTGATTTCTAAAGCTCTAGACTCTTCAGTTATTTCATCGATACACATTTTTTAAAAACCAGTTTGTTGTTGTTATTATTTGCAACCAAAAAGTACAGATAAACATGGGTAGCATTTCTTTGTATGTCTTTGATTTGGTGACACTTTAATATATACAGCTAGCACCAAATTCAATGCCTAGCAATGTATCTAAAATGCAGTAGATGCTGAAGGAAAATCTGCTGATACCGAATGAAGAAGACAAATGCTACCCATCGTGCCATATTTGGATGTGTCTTTTAGAGCCTTATCTCTTCATCAGAATAGTCCACCAAATCCATGCTCTATCATCAGTGGATTTTTGCTGGAGGGATTAAGTTAAAAGGGTTTGAATCCTTGCTATTCCTTGCCACCAGTGCCCATCAAGGACATTTGCCTCCTAAATGCCAAATCCCAGGGCGTTTTTTCTTCTCCATCTTACTACCTCCATTCTAATGAGAACTTCTCATTTGAACTAGTGCAATAGCCTCCTGATAGGTGCCCATGTCTCCAGACTCTCTCTTCTCCAATCCATTTAACACAATCTTGTGAGAGACATCTATCTAATCATGGTTTCTGGCTGTGGTTGTACGAATTACAGACAATGTAGATAAGGCAACTAATACTGTGCATGGCATATAGATTAATATTAAAATATCCACAACAATGAAGATAGCACAGAAATATTAATTATTTACATTAATAACAATGTAAAACATGATTTGTTTTTTAGCATATACTATATTTTATAAATATAGTTTATTACTAGTATAAAGTGCTTTACTTTATCTAATTTAACCTTCACATTTAACTCTTCGAGGTATTTTTACAAGCGAAAAACCCAAGGCTCAAAGAGCTTAAGTAACTTGATTAAAGTCCCATAAGTAGCTAGTGGCTGAGGAAATATTTAAACACACCAGGGCTTGACTTCAAAATCTTTGCTTGATTTCCCTGCTATTACACCTATTACATCACTCTGTGATATAATTCTTCTATTTTCTGAGCTGAAAAACAAGCTAAACATGGTCCCTTCTAACTTGGAGAAACTACTAACAGTGAGATACAAAAGCTGACCGAAGAGAATACACCAAAACATGCTCATACAACTCCTTACACTTAATGTTGTTCTTACAGCTTTGCAGTTTTATGAAAAGCAACGCAAGAGAGATTTTGCTTTCATTTAAAACTGTGGGTCATGGCCTTTACTATAAAATACTTACTCCCAAATTCAGAGCGTGTCTCTTCCTACCAAGTGTGTGTCTGTGCATATGAAATCCAAAGAAAGTGACTCTGATAGACTAAATTAAGATGCAGTCCAAAGACTCGAAGTCATGGGATAACAGACCTTATACAACTTAATAGGACTTGATTTGACCTAGGTGAAAATGTTTTTTCACAACAATTTACTTGCTCATATATTTATGGGACTGAGCAGATCTAGCTCTATGTTGCTAAAATTTGCTTCATGTCAAATTAAGAAGGAAAAATTCAAAAAGCAGCAATTCTTTCTTAAGAGAAAAAGCTATTATCTTTTGAAATACCTAGTTCATGGAAGCACATCAAGACAATACGTAATAGTTTTGGAAAATCTAACTTATGATGTAAATATAAAGCATGTTTCTTACTGTGGAGAAGTAGTTACTGACATAGACAAACTCAATACGATTATTTATATTCTGACCTAAAATCTCTGGCTAGGGTCCATCACTGTTGATTCCTCAGAAGTAGAGAATGCTAAATATTATTGAATTAAGATGGACGTGGATTCAGCAAGGCAAAGTTAAAGATTTCAAGAGCACAGCTAACACTGGAAAGGAGATTCTGAAGTAACTTTCAGCTATGTCATGATTTCCACTGAGATGGCAGCCAATATAGGATAAGAGAGAAATAAGAAGAAATCTTGGGATAGTGTCGATTTCTGCTTTCCCTAGTCCCCTCGCAGATGACATTCCTGAGGTCCCTCATCTGCAGAGTCAGATATCTCTGGATTTAAGTCCCAGTTCCACCATAAATTACCTTTATGAATTTATGCAAGGTACTCATTTCCTTCTGTATTTCTCATATGTTTGCTTAGCAATTTCCCTGAGCCAGACACCGTTTGAAGCTCTTTATACTCTTAATAACCTGAAAAAGTGAACACTATTATTACTCCCAATTCACAAACGCAGAAGTGGGCCACAGAGAGAATTAAGTAAATTTCCACAAATAGGCAATAACAGAGTCAGTGAGAACCAGAAGTCAGACCCAGGCAGTTTGGTTCCACAGTGCACACTCTTTGCCTCTACTTAACCTGCCATGCTAAACTACAGCAAATAATCAAATAACCTTGGTTCTCCTGGCTGTGGTGAGGCTTAATTCAGATAATGCACATAAAACATCTGACATGATAACAGGCATATAGTAAGCCAGTTTGGAGTCTGGAATTAGTCTGTTGCTGTGAAGCTGTTATATCTGGAAGGCCTTGGCATTTCCTGGGCTCACTATGCCAAAACTATCTCCAATAATCCACCCGATTGGCACCATTTGCGTACCTGGACTTATAGTTTTTCTGTTTGACATTTCTGTTTCCAGTGGGACCATGGCTCAGACCCAACCTCCAGCTCATGTGACTGGGGTCCTGACTGGTTTTGCTCCAGGAATCAGGTGAGCCTGCTCACAGGTCTTATGTTCCCAGTTCTGCTGCGCTTTATTTTCACTGGTTGATTTGTCCCTGCATGTCCTTGAGCAGGTTTATATCATTCCAGGTATAACTACGTAAGAAGATGTTCAGTGACCCGAAGTAGCATGGTACATTAGAAAAGGAATAAACTCAAGGGTCCCAGGCCTGAGTTTGAATCTCAGCCTTGGCATGCTGTTCTTGGGGAAGTCAGTTATTTGTTCTGTGCCTTAGTTTCCCTCATCAGTAAAAATGGGGATAAAAATTCTTACTTTATGGAAGGATTTATAAGGCTTCATACTCATAGACTTCTGAAGTTGATTTTTGCTGGACAATAATAAATGCAGTACCCATTAATGTGAAAAAACAGAAATAAACACACTCTCATATGCAGATATATCCAGCACTATGTTTAAACTAAGGTGGATGATTAACAAATTTCTTTTCTCTCTGTGTCTGAAAGTAAAGGGAAGCTCCATATGTCTAGAAAAATAATTCAAGTTAACCTTCAAATTGTACCATGCACAAACTCAGGCTCTCACATCACACTGCTGTAGATTTTGCTGAGCTTTAGGTTTCATTGCTAGGAGTCATCAAAGCTGAAGGAATTGCTTACATCATTGTTGAATACTTGCAACCTTTTTTTCCCCTGTGAGCACAATATTTAGTGCCCTTTTTTTTTAATATTAAGGAGGTACAAATGTTTTTGTTACATGGATATCTTGCATAATACTTAAGTTGGGGTTTTAGTGTGCCATTCACTATAAAGTGTTCATTGTACCTGATAGTTTTTACCCCTCATCTCTCTCCCACCCCTATTCTTTGTTTCCATTGTCCTTCACATCTTTGTGCCCATGTGTGCGCATCATTTAGCTCCCAATTGTTAGTCAGGACATGTGGTGTTTGTTTTTCCATTCCTGAGTTACTTCACTTAGGATAATAGTCTCCAGTTCCATCCAAGTTGCTGCAAAAAACATTATTTCATTTCTTTTTATTGCTGAGTAGTATTACATGGTATGTATATACCACATTTTCTTTATACACTCCTCAGTTGATGGGCATGTAGGTTGAATTCATATCTTTGTAATTGTGAAATGTGCTACAATAAAATTTGAGTGCAGGTGTCTTTGATAAAATTACTCCTTTTCAGGTAGATACCTAGTAGTGGGATTGCTGGATTGAATGGTAAGTCTACGTTTAGTTCTTTGAGGAATCTCAATACTGTTTCCATAGAGGTTGAACTAATTTGTAATACCACCAACAATGTATTAAGTGTTTCTTTCTCTCTGCAACCATGCCAGCATCTACTGTTTTTTGACTTTGTACATTTGATCCTGGCCAAAAGGCAGGAAGTGATTTTTTTTTCACTTGTTAGTAATGGCCATTCTGACAGGGGTGTGGTGGTATCTCATTGTGGTTTTAATTGGCATTTTCCTGATAAGTGATGTTGAACATTTTTTCATATGTTTGTAGACCATTTGTCTTCTTTTAAAAAACTTCTGTTCATGTCTTTGGCACACTTTTTAATAGGATTGTTTGTTTTCTTCTTGTTGATTTGTTTGAGTTTTTTGTAGATTTTGGACAGTAGCCCTTTATTGATGTATAGTTTGAGAATATTTTCTCCCATTCTGTAGGTTGTCTATTTACTCTGTTGATTATTCCTTTGCTGTGCAGAAACTTTTCAATTTAATTAAGTCCAATTTATTTAATTTTGTTATTGCTCTATTTGCCTTTTGGGTCTTAGTCATAAACTCTTCACCTAGGCTGACATCTAGAAGAGTTTTCCTTACTTTTTCTTCTAGGATTTTTATGGTTTCATGCCTTACATTTAAGTGCTTTATCCATTTTGAATTAATTTTTGTGTATGGTGAGAGATAGGGGTTCTGTTTCATTCTTCTGCATGTGACTATCCACTTTTCCCAGCACCATTTATTGAATAGAGCTTTCTTTCTCTGGAGTACATTGTTGTCTCTATCGTCAAAGATCAGTTGGTTGTAGATAAATAATTTTATTTCTGAGTTCTTTATTCTGTTCCATTGGTCTGTGTCTCTACATTTATACCAGAACCATGCTGTTTTGGTTACTATAGCCTTGTAGTATAATGTGAAGTCAGGTAATGTAATGCCTTCAGATTTGTTCTTTTCGTTTAAAATTTCATTGGCTATTCAGACTCTTTTTTGGTTCCAAATGAAGCTTAGAATTAATTTTTCTAGATTTGTGAAATGTAATGGTGGTATTTTGATGGGGATTGCATTGAATCTGTTAATTACTTTGGGCAGTACGGACATTTTAACAATGTCGAGTCTACCAATCCATGAGAATGAAATGTTTTTCCATTTGTTTGTGTCATCTATAATTTCTTTTCTCAGTGGTTTTTAGTTTTCCTTATAGAGATTTTTCACCTCCTTGGTTTAATATATTCCTAGGGATTTTGTTTCCTTTATATCTATTTTAAATGATATTTAGTCCTTGATTTGACTCTCAACTTGACTGTTAGTATATAGAAATGCTACTGATTTGTGTACACAGATTTTATAACCTAAGACTTCGCTCAATTTATTTATCAATTCTAACTGTCTTCTGGTGGAGTCTTTAGGAGTTTTCTAGATACAAAATCATATTATTAGCAAACAGGGATAGTTTGACCTCCTGTTTCCTGATTTGGATACTCTTTATTTCTTTCCCTTGCCTCACTGCTCTGGCTAGGACTTCTAGTACTATGTTGAATAGAAGTGGTGACAGTGGATACCCTTGTCTTATTCCAGTTCTTAGGGACAATGCTTTCCATTTTTCCCTATTCAGTATACTGTTGGCTGTAGGTCTGCCATGTATGATTTTGATAATTTTGAGGTATGTTGCTTCTATGCCTAGTTTGTTCAGGGTTTTTATCATGATAGGATCCAGAATTTTATTGAATGCTTTTTCTGTTATGTATTGAGATGATCATATGGTCTTTGTTTTGCTTTCATTTATGTGGTGAGTCATGTTTATTGATTTGCATATGTTGAATCATCCTTGCATCCCTGGAATTAAATCCACTTGATCATGGTGAATTATCTTTTTGATGTTCAGTTGAATTCAGTTTGCTAACATTTTGTTGAGGATTTTTGCACTATGTTCATAAAGGATATTGGTCCATAGTTTTCTGTTTTTGTTCTGTCCTTTCATGGCTTAGTTATCAGTGTGATACTGGCTTCATGGGATGTGTTAGGAAAGATGGCCTCCTTCTTGATATTTTGGAATAATTTCTGTAGGATAGGGGCCAGTTCTTCTTTGTAGTTCTGGTAGAATTTGACTGTGAATCTGTCTGGTCTGGGGCTTTTTTTTACTGGGAGATTTTTTATTATTGTTTGAATCTCACTACTCATTATTGGTGTGTTCAGGATTTATATTTCTTCATCATTCGGGCTTGGGAGGTTGTGTATTACCAGAAATTTATCCATTTTCTCTATATTTTCTATATTTTATAGTAAGTGTGAATAGAGGTTTTTGTAGTATTCATGGATAATACTTTGTATTTCTGTGGTATCAATTGTAATGTTCCTTTTTCATTTCTGATTGATATTATTTGAATTTTTTCTCTTGTATTTCTGGTTAATCTTGCTATTGTTCTATTGATTTTGTTTATCTTTTCAAAGAACAAATTTTTTGTTTCATTGATCTTTTGTATTGTTCTTTTGGTCTCTATTTAATTTAGCTCTGCTCTGAGCTTTGTTATTTTTTTTTTTTTTCTTTTGCTGCCTTTGGGTTTGGTTTATGTTTTTTTTCCTACTTCCTTGAGATGTGACCCTAGATTGTTATTATAATTTGTGATCTTTCTGTTATTCTGATATAGGCATTTAAGGCTATGAACTTTCCCCTTAGGACTGCTTCTTCTGCATCCCATAGATTTTGTATGCTTGGGTACCCATCATAATTTCATCATTGACCTGAGGATAGTTTAGCAGCATGTTTAATTTCCATGATCTTCCATGAAGATTTGGATGTTTTTCTTGGATTTGATTTCTAGTTTTACTCCATTGTGTTCTGAGAAGATACATAGTATGATTTTGATTATTTTAAATTTGTTAAGTCTTATTTTGTGGTCTAAGATATGCTCAATATTGGAATAAGTCCCATGTGCTGATGAGAAGAATGTGTATTCAGTAGTTTGGGAGTAGGATGGTCTGTAAATGTCTGTTAGGGCCATTGGTTCTAGAGTCCTGTTTAAATCCAGTGTTTCTTTATTGATTTTCTGCTTCAATGATCTGTTTAGTTCTGTCAGTTGGATGTTGAACTTCCTGGCAATTATGATGCTACTATTTGTTTCTTTGCTTTGATCTGGTATAATTTGCTTTATGAATCAGGGAGCTCCAGTGTTAGGTGCATATATATTTAAGATTATTATTTCTTCTGGTTGAATTGCTCCCTTTACCATTATATAATGACCATCTTTGTCTTTTTATACCATTGTTGATTTAAAGTCTATTTTATCTGACATGATACTGGCTATACCTGCTCACTTTTGGTTTCCATTTGCATGGAATATTTTTTTCCATCCCTTTACCTTTAGTCTGTGCAAGTTCTTGGAGACAGCATATACTTGGCTTCTGTTTTTTCATCTATTCAGCCAGTCTGTGTCTTTTAAGTGGGACGTTAAGACTGTTCATGTTCAGCATTAGTATTGATGTGTGGGATACTGGGCTTTTCCTCATGTTGGATAATACCTTGTTTTTATTTCCTTCTTATGCTACTGTGTTTATAAGAGCTGTGAGCTTTAACTTCCAGGTGTTTTTACACTAGTGGGTATCTATTGTGCTGTTCTATGTATAATTCAGTTTTGGGTATTTCTTATAGGGCAGGTCTAGTAGTGACACATTCCCTTAGTGTTTGCTTATCTGGAAAAGTCTTTATTTCTCCATCATTTATGAAACTTAGTTTTGTATGATACAAAATTCTTAGCTAGCAATTGTTCTGTAAAAGAAAATGGAGCCTCCAATCTCTTCTAGCTTGTAACTTCTCTGCTGAGAAGTCTGCTGTTAGCCTGATGTTTTCCTTTGTAGGTTAGTTGTTGCTTTTGTCTTTTAGCTTATAGAATTTTCTCCTTCATTTTTGCTTTGGTCAGGCCGATGACTATGTGTCCTTGGATATGTCCTATTTGCTATGAATCTTTCCACTATTCAATGACCATTTTGTGTCTGGATATCTGTACCTCTGGCAATACTGGGGAGCTTTTCCTCAATAATTCCCTTGAATAGGTTTTCCATGCTTTTTGCTTTTTCTTCTTCTCCCTCAGGGATACCTATAATTCATATATTGGCTCATATCCCATAGTCCCATATTTCTCTGAGTGATTGAGTCATTGTTCATTCTTCTTTCTGCATCTTTGACTCACTAGATTAGTTTGAAAGCTTTGTCTTCAAGCTCTGAGATTCTTCTGCATGGTTTAGCCAGTTGTTGAAGCTTTCTGCTGTATTTTGAAGTTCCCCAAATGACTCCTTTGTTCCTTTGAGATCTATTATATGCTTTCTTATGTTGTCTAGGTCTTTGGTGACTGTTTCATTTTTTTCATTCATGTCCTGAAATATTTTTTTAGCTTTTTAGTGTTGGCTTTCAACTTTGTCTTCAATCCCATTCATCTTTTTTGCCATCAATATTCTGAATTCCATTTCTGACATTTTGACAATTTCCTTTTTGTTGGGATCTGTTATGGTAGGTCTGTTGTGATCCTTTGGGGGTGTTGAATTATCTTGTTTTTTTATGTTGCTAGAGTTCTTTTGCTGGTTTATTCTCATCTGAAACCTCTTCTTTTCGTTCAGTGCATGTAGGTTGCAATGCACCTGTTCTCCTTTGCTGGGAACTCTCCTATTTAGTGAGAAGCAGGAGAGGTACCTTGGTTGTTCTTTTGTGTCCTATTTTGGAAGACTGATCTGGTAAGAGAGGGGAAGATGCCCTGAAATCTTGTAATGTAGCTCTTCTATGTTGTCCCATTCCCCCATGGTTGTCACAGTCCAAGATGGTTCAGGGGGATCTTAGTGTGGAGTGGTGGGTTGGTCCCTAAGCTGCTGTCAGAAGCTCAGGCAGGTGGCTGGGTGAGTCTCTCTCCACAGACATTAGCATTGTGTGAGATTACTCTGCCCAGGTCTCCCCATGGCAGTGGTAGTGGCATCTGGGTAAGGCTGTGTAGGCAGTGGTCATGGGTGTCAGAGCTGTGGGTTTTCACTCCACCAGGGTGCAGATGCAATGATGGCTTGTAGCTAGCAGGTACCTGGTGGAAGACTGGACCCTGGGGGTGATTCCCACTGTGTGGTGGGTGGAAGCCTCAGAGGCAGAGGCATGGTGCTAAGCCCCTGGGTGTCCAGGTTCTCCCCTGACCAAGATCTGCTGAGGCAGTCACTGTGGGGCTTCTCAGGTGGCAGCTGTAGTGCTCATTCTGCTAAACTCCCCCATAAGGGAGAGGTTCTTAGGGCCCAGTCATGAACATGTGAGAGCATCCACTCTCCCTGCTCCCTCCCTGGCCTGGCCAGGGTGATGCAGAGGTGGCTGCAGCAAGGCTGAGAACTGTGTAGACCTGGTGCTCTGTACCTGAGAGCTCAGAATGGCATCAGCTGCAGTGGCCCAGGAACAGATGTCAGCGACTTCCTGCTGTGCCCACTCTCCAGTTCAATGTTGTTGCCCAGACTCCAAGCAGCTCCCTGATCAGTACAAAGATCTACAGTGGTGGTAGGGGCCCCCTCACAGCTTGGGCCACGTGCCCGTAGGGGGAGCATGATGCTCTAGGGCTCTCTCCTCCCATTCCTCCCCATGTGTGGATCCTCTCCCAGGTACCTTCTGATTTTGTTGAATGAATGGTCTGTCACCTTCCCCTTCACTCTGATTGATCCATTACTTCTCTGATGTGTCACAGTGCTTTTTCCAAGAAGATGCATTTGTGGGTGGGCACCCACCTGCAACTTTTGGTCCTCTTCTTGAAAGAGGCACATGTGGGCTATTTCTAATTTTTCATCTTGCCTCTCCTCCGAGTACTTACAAATAAAATAAGCAGAGTGATATAGTTTAGAAACCCTGCATATTCCATAGACTTATTTATTTAAGTATACATGTTCTAAAAGCTTATAGTTATACATATTATGATTTGTTTTTTTTTGATAGGATACGTGATTATTTGTGCTTTGGAATCCTAAGAAATAAAATGTTTTAAAAAATTACCCATGGAAATCAAAGCATAACATAAGTGTCAGAGAACACAATCATGGATTTCAACATGGCTGTAGGCATAGTGAGTGCAATGGAACAGCAGAAGGTTCTTGTAATGCCTTAGAAAGAGGCTGCATCACACATCACTGCATGGGGGATTCAGTAACTACTATCATACAAAATCAATGCTCTCCATAATATTGGACATGAACCTTTGAGCTTTACATATTGTATTAATTTGAATATGGCTGGATACCAATTTGCAGTCATAAAGGAAGTACAGAGACATAATCTAATCACTGGGACTTGAGACTTGTAAGCATAACTCTATATGCCTTTAGTTTAGCAAGTGTGTTTGATTTCATGTACTTCATTACTTATACAAGATACTTTTTAATTATACAGGAATAGATAAGCATGTTTCACTAAAGCAGGCTTTGTATGAACTGAGAAAGAAAAATGACCAGAAGCATGTTATCTGAATTGTGACTAATTTCTTAAGTGGATCTACACTCTTGGTTTGATAAAGATTATGAGTTTAAATGCCTGAAAATTAAGGTAAATATTCTGATCTTGGCCACATGGAAATCTTTTGAATGGAATTTGAGAAATCTTTGTTATAGTTACAATATTTTCAGGATGATATTACAACTGCAGGTATATTACAAAATATCACAATTTCCTTTTCATTTTCTTCACAGTATGAAGCATGTGCATCAGGTTCAATTCTGAAGTCTTGAGTAAAAATATCAGAAATGGCTCCTTGTACTTTCTTTTGTCACAAAGTAATTACAGTTCCTGCAGAGACCTCTACCCATAGTCTCTGCACCCTAAACATGGGGACAGGGAGAACAGGGAACGACAATGCAGAAGATAGATGGGTGAGATGCCTGCTCATATTTAATATCCACTCAAATATATTAGTTTAAAAATTATTTTAGTACTGGGAAATATTTTTTATGAGGCAACCCAACTCTTTGCATTCTTTGCTACAGCTCAGTATGATCTCCCCAAATGCTCCTCACCAAATAGGAGTCAGGTGCTGCCTTGCAGGAAGGACCACAGCCCAGCTGTGAGCTGCACTGCTCTTGACAATTCTACTCTTGCTATGGACGAGTCTCCTCCACAAATGTTCCCTCTAGGTAGACATCATAAAGAAAAAGAAAGGATGAATTGGAGCACACTTTTCAAAGGCTCTGGTTGGTATTAAAATACTTTCTTAGAATTAAATATTGGAATAGATTCAAATACAGTTTACACTTTATCCACAGAGCTCCCCCATTGTCTTTTCATGTGTGGGGTAAAGGGGTGTAGAGAAAAGGTCTTAGTGGGAGGGGGGGCATACACATACCCACACATTTACAGATAAAAATACAAAAGATTTTTTTCTTACAAAACACTTGGAACAATCTAAGTCCCTGGGGTGAAGGTCTCCTCCCTTAAGAAGCTTGGTATTTCATAATTTTCTGTGTACAAAATTCGGTTTCCCATTCTCCCTCTGCCCTAAATTGCTTTCTGATGTTGAATGATATAAACAGTCAAGCAACATTAAATTAACCTCACATCTCTAAGTTATCCAAAAGGACTAAGCACCTCCTCCTAAAGTGTCCCACAACACCATTGGGACAAGAATACTTGAGACATTGAGCGAGAAAGGAAGAATATTCCAGACAAAAGGAATAGCAAGTTTAAACTTGGAGGCAAGAAATATAAAGTAGTTCAGAAGAGTACAGTTCATGGGAAAGAGGAATAATGAAGTTGGACAAATGGTAAAGGTCATGATGTATTTTGTAAGCCTTGTGAAAGAGTTTGGAAACCAATGACTTTCATCATTAACTAAAAAGAGAAAATGTCAAGGACATTTGTACTGAGACTTAGCTTGGCAAAGAGTTGTGTGGGCATTTGATGAATTCCAGTCTGGGCTGCTCAGATTTTGGACAGGTTGTCATCTATAGTGGTGGTGGCATAGATAGGTGAAGGTCTGGATACCCCAAAGAAACATTGTTCAATACAACTTTCTATTCTGTCCAATATGGTAACCACTGGTCACATGTGGCTATCAAGAACTTGAAATATGGCTCATGCAGTGAGGATGGTAATTGCATTCAGGGACGTGGATAGTGGAGGAAAACAGAGATAGGCTTGTTGGGGATTAGATGCTGGGAATATGGGCGGAATTCCAAAACTCCTTCCACAAATCCAGAGCAACATTAAGAACATGGCCAATTCCAGCAGCTGTAGGACATAATAACCACATCTAAAGAGTAAATGTGTCAAAGTCCAGAAACTAATTCCAGCTCAAATCAGAGGAGTTAAGGAGTGAGGGAAAACATATAGGAAAGTCAGAAAAATTCTTCTGGATCTGATTCATTAGAGTAGAGTTGTTTTAGAAGGTACAGGGTGTGGTCCCATGGGTTGATCTTCACTTGTCTAAAAGGAGAAATAGACTGAAGTAAACACCCTATTGAATATGAAGAGATTAACTAACCAAGAGGAAAACAAAGTAGAGGACATCTTGAGGGTCTTTCTTCTTGTGCATCTAGAATTGTTGGCTATCTGTTAGTTAATATTTCCCACCCCAAACTGGACACCATTTATAAATGAATTTTTGTCCAGAACTATGAGAGATTACTTTAAAATTAACACTTGTTCCTGTGTCTGCTGACCTGGACTCTAAAATGATTCAGGCAACTATTAACAAGAATTGAGGCAGGCCTGTAGGACTAATTCCTTCGCCTCTCTGGGTCTCGTCTGGTTTCTGGAGTGTAGTGGTTATCTCATTTGCCTCACACTTCGCTGGGTCACAATTTCCTCATAAGTAAACTGATGGGGTGGGTTTGCCCATCTTTCAAGGGGGAAAATAAGCACAGATATATTAAGGGATGTATTACAAGACAAATGTACTAAAGTCTACTACTTTCAAACAAAATCAGATTAAAAACATAAGAAAGTCAAACATGCAAGAAATATTCTATAGTGGGATTTTGTTCCACAGAGAGCCAAAACTGATTTAAACTTCATAATTATGCCTCACTCTTTAGATATAATACCTGATAATAAGTTATAGCATTTCATGCTATTCTTTAAATTTATTCTTTTCCTTTATAAATGAACATACTATTGATAAGTTTAATTTTGAGATATCCAATGGAAATTAAATGTTAACTATTGCATGTTTAATGATTCTTGCCTTAGTCTTAATTGTATTATTTCTTACTCTGACTTTTTATCACTAGTTTCTGCATTTTTATATTTTCATTTTCCACTCATTTTTTAAATAATAAGGTAAAATAGCAATAAAATATTAAAATGTTTTTGTAACATCTCAAGACAAACTTAGAGGTACTATATAACCTATAGAAAGAGACAGTAAGAAACTAATGTTTGTCAGTTTGTCAGCTAATTCCAAACCTCAAAATTTGGAGTGGGAAAGGTCATGTAAGTATGTCAGTGCATGAATCACGAAAACACAGATGTATCAAAAGGGAAACATACCAAAGTCAAGAGCAATCTCTTTTGCTTCCTGCACTTCTTGATCTTTTTCCTTTTAGTTCCTGGATATTTGCATGTGATGGGAAAATATGCTAGTGTACCTTCAGCAGGGAAAGGTATGGATTAGAAGAGGTAGAGACTGAGCAGCACTGGTAAAGAGAAAAGGGAAAGAATACCAATATTTACTGAGCACCACCTAGGTACTTAAGATGCACTTAATTAACTCACTTATTCTTCACAGCAACTCTTTCACTCATTATATAAATATTTCTTTAGCAACTCCCATATGCCAGGCACTGTACTCAGTAGATACAAGGATAGACAAGACAAAGCCAGCCTCTGACCTTGTGAAACTCATATTCCAGTACAGAAAACAAAAAGGTAAACAGACAAACAAAAACAAATAATCAGCGTAGGTACCATGAAGGAAATAAAGGAGCTGAGATAGCAAGTAATAGGAGGAAACTACTACAGAGAGGAGAAGACCAAGAAAGACTGTTTTAAGTATTTAAGCTGTTAAGCAAAGAAAGAAATAGAGCTGTATTATGTAGGACACAGAGAAAAGAGTGAGATAGCATGTGCAAAGATCCTGGGGTAAGAACAATCCTTATATCTACTGAGTAATTAATGGGTTGGGGGGCAAGAGGAGAAGTATTAGAATATTAAGAGCATTGGTGATGGCCTAGTGGAAAGATGAGTTTTGCCTGAATTAGAAATATTAGAAATGAAGAGAAGTGAATAGTACAAGATATATTTTTGGAGGGAGGTTCAACAGTACTTGCCACATTTACGTATTAATATACTCACATAACAGATGAGAAATAGCCTGAAAGATTAGGAAATTAACTAAAGCTTTTATAGTTAAGCAACTTTAGGATGGGATTATAAACCTTACCTTCTTTAAAGCCCTTTATACTGCATCACACTCCCTCGCTTTATTATAATAATTCAAGGTCAATGTAAGTTTTATAGAGTCCTTAAAGTGGAAGTTTCTGCCAGTCTAATGATTTTGAATTAGAATATGCTTTAATAACCTAAACAACTTATAGATTTTCAGTTCACAAATTCATAACCTTATTTCACCGGAGAGGGCACCAAATTCTACAAGCAGTCCAGATATATTTCTTCTGCATGAAATGTGAAAATACTCTTGCATTTCTCCCAAAGATGTGCTGCATTACCACCATGCCTGTGAAAATGTTTCCGTTGACTGAGGCACCAGTCTTAGTAATTCTGAGCCATATGCTGTTCTAACCATAAAGTCTAAATTGGGTAATTTGAGGGACCAACCTGTTTTGTCAGCTTTGCTAAAAATATCCCTGTATCTGCCCATATTTAAAATGGCCTGTTTGCTGATAATCTCCCACGTTGCCAAGTCAGTCAACACATGGAAAAAGCTTAAAATTAGCAGGGCTTGGAATCACAAGCTCAGCCAGAAGGAACTCACTCTTTTTTTTTTTTTTTTTTTTTTTTTGAGACAGTCTTACTCTGTCGCCCCAGCTCCAGAGTAGCTGGGACTACGGGAACACCACCATGCTGGGCTAATTTTTTCTATTTTTAGTAGAGATGGAGTCTTGCTCTTGCTCAGGCTGGTCTTGAACTCCTGATCTCAAACAATCCTCCCACTGTGGCCTTCCAGAGTGCTAGGATTACAGGCGTGAGCCACTGCTCCTGCTGAAACTTGCTCTTTTTAAACTCAGCATTTCTGTAGTTATTGTCTTCATTTTTATTTTACCCTTACTGTTGAGATTCTGGTGTGTATATTAGTGCTGCTCACCAGTACTTCCATTTCTCTTATGTTTCAGTACATGGTGGGTTCCTACTTCCTCACAATGTTCAGGTGGCCCTCTGTATCTAAGGCTTCCACATCTGCAGATTCTACCAACCGTGGATGGAAAATACTGGGGGGAAAAGTAAAAACAACAATAAAAAATAATACAAATAAAAAGACAATGCGGCATAACTATTATTTACATAGCATTTACATTGTATTAGGCGTGATATGTAATCCGCAGATGATTTAATGGGTGCAGGAGAATGTGCAGAGGTTGTATGCAATACTATGCCATTTTATAGCCGAGACTTAAGCATCCCGGGATTTTGGCACTTGCAGGAGAACCACGTTTCTGCAGATGTGGAGGTAGACTGTACTTCCTTAAGTTGGCATGCCATAATATTTTCCCTGGAAGGATTTAAGAACTGCTATACAGTTTTCCTCTTCTCTGTGCTGCAGAAGCTGGTCATGTTTGAAACCTCGTTAGCCTATGTCCCTGGTGAGGGTGATGTACTGTCAGGTTCTCCCAGCTGACTCCCAGGACACATGCTACATGAGAGCAAAAGAACTTCTGTCTTGTAAAATATGAAGATTTGGGGGTTTGTTGTTGCTGCTGCTGCGGCTGCTGCTACGTAACCTAATCTGATTGACTGGTACGGTTTCCTTCACATTCTTGATAGGAAGGAAAATACAAATTTTCAAGTTAAGGAAATATGACAAACAGGATAGTTGGCAGAAGGTGAGGAGGTTTGGGTTCAAACGGACCTGGTTTTAATACTTCTTTGCACCTTATTTGCTCTCTGAACCTTCATTATCTCATGTGTGAAAAAGAGAAAATAGCATAAGTTTGCTATAATTTAATAGGTAAAGTGCCTAGCAGGATGCCAAACCACAGATGATGTCCAAGAAAAACAGCTATTTTTGTGAGGGGTCGTGGTAAATAGACTAAAAGTCTTGATACATCCACGGAGGCAGGACTGAGTCTGAAGAGACTGCAGAAATGGGAAACCTCGTCCTTCATCCCCTCAGGCCCCCTCTACTCTCCCTGCCAGCCTCGTCCTGGTCATGAGCAAGCCTTTCTGTCCCCTCTGAGTACCCTGATGCTTTCTCTGCCCTGCCCCCACTCCTCCGTCACAAATTGGTCTCAGGAAAGAATACAGAAATCACTCATTAAATTGCTGCATTTTAACAGGAACTAAGTTAAAGGCCCAAGGCTCTAACTCAGTGCTTTAGGCCTTAGGTGGAAAAAGTCAATGGGATGCATTTCACCCGAGCCCAGTGTGGCCAAGAGAATTTATCTAGATTATTAGGTCCACTAAACTGGGTAGGTCTCCTGGCGCAGTCTCTAGAAAAGACTTTTATGAGGCTTCCTTTTACGAGGTTGTCCAGCTCTGCTGGAAAGAATACCATGATAATTTGGCAGGATCTTCCACGGGCTCAGGAGGAGGGACTGGCAGTGCTAGTGCTGTGTGTCTGCGTTACTCTTAAAAATGTATGGAGTCTTAACATAGCATCCTCATATTAATCCTCACAGCAATCTTGCAAAAGGGCATTAAGATCTTTGTCACAGATGGTGGAATTAAAGCTTAAAGCTCTTAAATCACTCGCCCAAATTCACATAGAGATAAGCGGAAGAGTGTATATCCAAAACCAGTACCTCTGAGTTCAAGTCTAATATCCTTTTCCCCTTTCATTATTAGAGTTCTCTCTATCTGAAAAAGCAAATTCAATATCATTTCATGACAGAATTTTGCTATCATAGACTACAGATGTCTTTTTGTAGTCATATAACTGAGAATATGAAATTCTGTTTTCCATATATATATCAAATAATTAAAAAAAGGAAAAAAAGACATGTAAGGGTTTAAGAAAGAAGGTACAAATATGCTCTTGAAGATGAAATTAAGGTGAGGTATCCTTTATAGTTATGTTTTCTGGCTAAGGATAATAACCACAGTTTCAGAGAATTTTCATCTCTACCTATAGGAAGAACAAGAGAAAGAAATAGAGGAGGATGCTAAGTTTTTAAATTTCATTTCTTTAAAAAACTGAAATTGCTTCCTTATGGCTAACATGATTTCTAGCATCCTATCTCAGTCAGTTTTAGACATTGGAAATATCTTGAAAGTCACAGTGAAAACCCAGGATTTGTAGCGAGACAAATATGGGTTTGAATTCTAACTCCACTGTATAAAACTATAGACCCTGGGAAAACAAGTTAATTAAGCCCTAACTTAGAGATGGGCTGAAACTTCTTATCTATGAAATGGAAGTTTATAGTAACAATCTCATAGAAAGGCAGTGACTATTATATGAGATATAGATTGTAAATTTTTTTAAATGTTACTTCCCTTTTCCCTTTGCATTAGATTCTCATCATTCTAGAGATAACCTGATTCCTATTCCCAAGCAATGTACCATCAAGTGGATCTCATTCATTTATTAAGTATTTGAAATAATTGAGAAGAGAGGAAGGAGGGAGAAGAGGAAGGAGGAAAGGAAAGAAGGAAAAAATGCCTACTCAGAAAAACAATACTGAAATCACGTGGAGACATGTTTCCTTCTCCGAATGATCTGATATTGCTCTGTTAGAGAGATTGGAAGCACTTGGAGTTACTCTGCCTTTGTCCTCTTTCCTCAGTAGAGATACAGGAAATATAAAACATTTTTTATAACACATCTGATAATATCACTAGAAATTGGCCATTAGTTCCTAAAGTAGAGCTTTTTGCTTGAAAGACTTTCAGTCCTATTTCATTTTATCATTTATTCAAGGTTGGAATTGTTACATAAATACATTTTAGGGCCACTAATCTCATCATTATGTACAATAACACAGTTTTTTTTTTTTTAGACCACCACAAGATGTCCAATGGAAACCTGGAAGACAAAGAAATTTCCCAACGCCCAGTCTAGGACTGATGTTAATTGGACTTTGGCTGGTCTATGGCATCTCAAGTAGCTATTTCCATCCTCACCAGAGAGGAGAGTCTCCACAGGCTGGGCGGCTGTCTCCACTGTGAGCAAGGGTGGGTTTCTTATATAGTCTTGGAGTCTGAGTGAAATGTGAAATCATGGCAGGACATGGTAAGTGTTGTTAAGTGGCTATTTCTACAATCATTAATATATAGAAAGATACCCTAGGCTGGGCACGGTGGCTCACGCCTGTAATCCTAGCACTCTGGAAGACCGAGGTGGGAGGATTGCTCGAGGTCAGGAGTTCGAGACCAGCCTGGGCAAGAGCAAGACCCTGTCTCTACTAAAAACAGAAATAAATTATCTGGACAACTAAAAATATATATAGCAAAAAAAATTAGCCAGACATGGTGGCGCATGCCTGTAGTCCCAGCTACTCGGGAGGCTGAGCCCAGGAGTTTGAGGTTGCTGTGAGCGAGGCTGATGCCATGGCACTCTAGCCCGGGCAAAAGAATGAGACTCTGTCTCAAAAAAAAAAAAAAAAGAGAGAAAGATACTCTAAGTAATTATAAGCATTTATTGGGGAACTGTTTTAAGAAAATTATTTGTTCGGCTATGTACCAGATTAGTATCAGCCAAGTGTTTGGTAAATACCACTGACTGGGAAAACACAGTAAGAAGTGTTGATACAAAAAGAACTGCAGAAATATGCTTAAAGTTTCATTATTTTTCCAAAAAAACAGTTGCATCACTTCCTAGAATACAAGTACATGTCTTTTCAACCACTATTTTTCTTTAAAAAATGGGGTGGGAGTACATAAAGACAGTGATGAAATCAAAAAATGCAGTCAATGGAATTTTATTGGCACAACCAAAAGGTCAGGATCAGACTAATAACATGCACTTTAGAAACAAAACACTGCTCTGGGTGATCATGTACAGCCTTTAGAGGCCTCTAGGGCACCAAGATGAATTGGTGCCAACAACTGGACTCTGAAATCAAGGGGAGTAGGAGAGGCAGTTGACAGCACTCTCGAGATGAGGCTTTAATTAATGAATAAAGTAGAAGTACAACTGTTTGTTATGTTCTTCTGAAGGTTTATCTGTGTACAGGTCCATCATTGTAAATTAAAATCCCCAAATAAGCAAGTCTGATTCAAGAAGGCAACAGTGGAATCACCATTCCCCTCTGTGCTCATTAATAGTGTCATGCACCTGTTTGAATGCCCCTTTGTCCAAAGGATGTTGCAAATCCTTACTCATCCTCTTTTAAATGGCCAGCATCTGATTCCCCTTCAAACTTCAACCCGTAGATGAGTATGTTGCTCTAATTTGGAAACTACCAGGAATAAATCTGAGTATTTAAAGCAGTGAAATCAGCCTGACTTGATAACATAACTACAGGGATTCCTACAACCTTTCATCCTCTCCAACACAAACAGAGCAATTTGACTTTAATCTAATTTAATCATTTAAAATCTGATATAAACAACACAAATATTTTGTCCACTATGTGCTTTATGAACTTTGTACTATTTTTTTTTACAGGAAAAACTTCCAAATAATTCAGGATCAGAAATATCACCACTTTTGAATTGTCTTTTTTTTTAATTTAATTTTTAAATTTATAACTGACACAATTTTATATATTTATGCTGTGCAACGTGATGTTTCAATGCGTATATATGTAGTTTAATGATCAAATTGGGGTAATTACCATATCTGTCATGTTAAACATTTAACATTTCTTTGTGGTGAAAACATTCAAAATCTTCTGTTCTAGCTATCATGCAGTATATACAACATTGTTATTTGCTATAGTCACCCTACCATGTGATAGAACAGCAAAACTTATTCTTTGAACTGCAATTTTGCACCCATTGACCAACTTTTCCTGGTATCCCCTCCCCCTGCCCCAGTCTCTAGTAACCACTACTCTACTCTCTATTTCCATGAAATCAACTTTTTTAGATTCCACATATAAGTGAGATCATGCAGTGTTCTTCTTTCTGTGCCTGGCTTATTTTGGGTAATATAATGTCCTCCAGGTTTATCCACATTGCCTCAAATGACAGGATTTTGTTCTGTTTTATGGTTAAATAGTATTCCATTGTGTGTGTGTGTGTGTGTGTGTGTGTAAGTGTGTATCACATTTTTTTGTCCATTCATCTGTAGATGATCATGTAGGTTGATTCCATATCTTTGCTATCATGAATAGTGCTGCAATAAACATGAGTATTCAGATGTGTCTTCAATATACTGATTTCATTTCCTTTGAATATATATCCAGTAGTGGGATTGCTAGGTCATTTAGTAGTTCTAGTTTTAGTTTTTTAAGGATCCTTCATACTATTTTTTCATAGTGGCTGTACTACTTTGTATTTCTACAAACCGTGTATAAGAATTCCCTTTTCTCTGCTAGCATTTGTTATTTTTTGTCTTTTTGACAGTAGCCATTTTAACTGGGGTAAGGCGATATCTAATTGTGGTTTTGATTTGCATTTCTTGGATGATTAGTGATGTTGGGCATTTGTTTATATATCTGTCAGCCATTGGTATATCTTCTTTTGAAAAATATCTATTCTTTGCCCATTTTGTAGTTGAGCTATTTGGTTTTTTGCAATTGAGTTGTTGGAGTTCCTTACATAATCTGTATATTAACCCCTTGTCAGATGCATAGTTTGCAAATAATTTCTCTCATTCTGGAGGTTGTCTTTTCACTTCATTGATTGTTTCCTTTGCTGTGCAGAAGCCTTTTATTTAATATAATCCCATTTGTCTATTTTGATATTGTTGCCTGTGCTTTTGAGGTCTTATTTAAAAAAAAATCCTTGCCCAATCCAATTTCATGAATCATTTTCCCTATCTTTTATTCTAATAGTTCCACACTTTAGGGTTTTACATTTAAGTCTTTAATCCATTTAGAGTTGATTTTTGTATATGGTGAGATATAAGTCTAGTTTCATGTTTCTGCATGTGGATATTCAGTTTTCCTAGCATTTATTGAAAAGAATGTCCTTTCTCCCATGTGTGTTCTTGGCATTTTTGCCAAAAATCACTTGGCTATAAATGCATGGGTTTATTTCTGGGTTCTCTATTCTGTTCCATTGGTCTATGTGTCTGTTTTTATGCCAGCTTCATGCTGTGTTGGTTAGTATAGCTTTGTGGTATACTTTGAAGTCAGGTAGTATAATGCCTCAAATTTTATTCTTTTTGCTCAGAATTGCTTTGGCTATTTGGCATCTAATGTGGTTACATATGAATTTTAAGATCATTTATTCTATTTCTGTGAAGAATTTATTGGTATTTTGATAGGGATTGAATCTATAGATTGCTATGGATGTTATGGACATTTTAACAATATTAATTATTCTAATCCATGCATATGGGATATCTTTCAATTTATTTGTGTCCTCTTCAATTTCTTTAATCAATGCTTTATAGATTTCTTAATTGTAGCCAGGGCTGACATGTCATTAAGATTTTTATTTAGTTCCTAAACTCATTAAATCCCACAAGTAACATCAGGTCAGGTCTTTATGATTTTTGAGTTTAGATTTGTTTTTCTCCCTAAATCAACCAACTTTTCTAAGTTGAAGTTTTTCATGCTCTCCAAAATTACTGTGTTGAAGTCCTAACTCCCAGTACCCCAGAATGTGACCTTATTTTAAAATAAGATCATTACAGATACAATTATTTAAGATGAGGTAGGGCAGGTCTCATCTTAACCTAATTACAATATGACTGGCATCTTCATAAAAAGGGGAAATTTGGACACATACAGGTACTCAGGGAGAACACGATGTGAGCATGAAGGCAGAGATGGGGCAGCACATCTACAAGCCAAGGAATTCCAAATCTTGCCAACAAACTGCCAAAAGCTAGAAGAGAGGCATGGGACAGAGGCTCTCTCCCAGCCCATGGAAGAAACCAACCCTGCCAACACCTTGAACTTGGACTTCCAGCCTCCAGAAATGTCAGGCAATACATTTCTGTTGTTTAAAATCACCCAGCATGTGGTACTTTGTTATGGCAGCCCTAAGAAACTAATACTAATATACCTTATTCACTGATATGCCAGCAAATTGTCTCATTGGCTGATTACTGATTGCTTTCTTATCTCTGCTCCTATACACTAAATGGGAATAGTTGCATATCAGTGATCCTAGGACTCAGCCTTCAAATGATGGCCAATTTAAAAATGGATAATATCTTTAAGCATTGCCTTGGACTTTCAAGACAAAAAAAAAAGGTCAGGCTTGGTAAGGGGGCAAGACAGTTTGTTATCTTCTAAAACTTTCCTTTAAAAAATATTATAGCAGATCTCTGGATATACTCCAGTATTGAAAGGCATTTTGACAGAAGTGTAAGCTTCAACAATAAATATTCAAAGCCAGTTGGGCATTCAACCAATATCATTAAGGCAGGAGAAAAGAAACAGCAGAAATTGAAGCAGGAAAATAAATAACAGAGAGTCTTTGCTATCAGAAAGGAGAGAGGGGAGTGAGCTTGATCAGTTGGGAACTTAAAAGGGAGCCACAGAAGTAAACTTCTCCTTAGGAAATAGAAAAGGAGACAGCGCTGTCAAGGGAAGAGCAGCAGTCAGCTCCTGGGTTTAAGACAAGCCCTTTTTAGCCCTGGGAGAATTTGGACTAGGAGAATTTCCTAATATGCAGCTACACTCCCAAATTCCAGCTCTCTGGGCCACATTTGACAAATGCAGATCTCAAATTTTAGTGTGGATGAGGATCACCAGAAGGCTTCTAAAACATAGATTGCTGCCCCTTCTCTCCCCCTACCCCAGAGTTTTTGGTTCAGTAGATCTGCAGTAAGCCCAAGAATTTGCATTCTAACAAGTTCCCAGGTAACACTGATGCTGCTGGCCTGGGGACAATACTTAAAGTACCACTGGACTACATCAATCTTGGCAAACCCTGCCTGATGAGAAGAATCACCTGGGAGGAGGTTATTAAAAGTAACATAAAATCCTCAGCCTTATGCTCGACTTTCTGACTCAACCTCCAGGGAAGGGAACAGGATTTTCTATTTGAACAATCCCTGGGTAATTGGTACTATTAGGCAAGTTTTGGAAATGCTACACCAAATGTTCACGAGTTCCCTTTTAGCATCTGCCATTTTTCTATGTAGCACCAATGGGTTTTGCAATACGACAATAGCTGCATGGTAAGTTAAGAGTAGCACAACTACTGGGTGTGTAACTTGAATGTTCTGGCCCTAGAGGCTGACTGCAGCACTCTGCTCCTTTTCATGAACAGGTGCCCTGGGAGACTCTCTTCCTTAGTACCAACTGACCCTGATATCATGATGTAGTCCAGAGGCTACTCTGAAGCAGGCCCTGGTATAGGCTTCGTTGGTAACTCTCTGCTTCTCTTTGTTCTTTCTTATCACATAACACACATCTTTATTTATTAATGGTGGCTCTAGCCTCAGGCTGTTTCCTATTAACTTTGAAAGTACTTACTTACTGGGAGTTTTATTTCAAAACCACTTTCTCATTTTTGGCAGGAATATTCTTGCTGCCACCTGTAGAGGAAATCCCATTGGTTCAGGAGCTGGCTAAAGATAATTCAAGTTAACTCTTTAAAGAATGGTTGGAAATTTGCAAAGGGCTTTCAGTAAAATTGCTTGGGGCCGTATTATGCCCATATGCTGCTTTGGGGTGCACATAATTCCTATGTCTCAGATCCAAATTCTTTCCACAAATTCAAAGTTGAGACATCCTGTAAATGGCTTTCTTTGGTCCATCTTTGCCTTTTAGGGATTTATAGCAGTCTTAAAAATAAAGGCCTTACATACCTTAGCTCTAATTTTTGCAGCAAGAATACAAGTTAGGTGTTACTCTATTTTACAAGTAAGGAAACTAAGGTTAAGCAAAATTAGATGTAGATTAGATATGGAATATAGATTCGATCACACAACTGCCTAGTGTCAGTCAGGTTTCAAACCCATGGCTACCCAATGTCAAAGCCTGAGCTCCTTCTACAAGACTACACTACTCTTCCTTTGAAGAAATGTTCGATCAAGTTGGAAAGCAACATTTTTAATTTGTTATGTTTCCTTGGAGTTTCCAAGATTGAGTTTAAACCTCTATGAAGTGAGATAAGTTTGTGGCACTCATTCTCAGTTTTGTTTGCTATCTCCACAGAATCTCTGCCTGCTTCGAGTATAATATAAAATCAGTTCTGTCTGTGGCTGGAAAGCCATCAGTTGGATGGTTATTTAGAAAGTGTGGCTAATTATCTGTTTTAAGTAACAAAAGGATAGTTTGGGCTTTGAATTATGTAGAATTATTGCCTTCATAGTTGATTGCGGTGTATCTTCTTTCTGTTCTTCCTTTCACCAGCAAAGATTTGTTCAGTACCACCTCTGCCATACACCACGGCAGACACACCAGATACGGAAATGAAAAACATAGTCCCCACCTTTAATAGCAAAGAAGATGGGCAAATAAACCAACTAACTAAACACTGAGAGATGTTTTCTCAAGAAAGAAGGTTTTCTGGAAGACGTGGTACTTGAGTGGAAACATGAAAGATGAGTTAGGGTTAGCCATGTACAGAAGAGGAGAAGGGAGTACTCAGTACAGAAGGAACAGCATGTGCAAAGCACAGGGACATGAGATAGCAGTTTGGCATTGCTGAAAAACAAGATGGATATGGAAGAGAAGATCAGAGCCTCAGCAGAGACCAGGTTGTAGAAAGCTCTGTGGACTAAATTTAGTTGTTTTAACTTTATCTTGAAGGTCATGGAAAAATATTAACGATGTCAAGAAAAGAAAAAACAAACAGATTTGTATTTTATTAACCAAATATCACTCTGTAAGCAGGTATGGAAGATAATTGGAGAGCCCAAGATCAGAAGCAGGACACCTGTTACTGAGGTAACTTAGATGGGAAAGGATGGAGGCCTAGATTTAGATCATGGCAGTGAAAATGGAGTGGCAGAATTGAGAAATACTTGTAGAATTAATAGAACTGAAAGGATGAGCTGGGTACAGTGGCTCACTCCTATAATCCCAGCTACTCAGAAAGCTGAGGCAGGAGGCTAGCTTGAGACCAGAAGTTCAAGACCAGCCTGGGCAACATAGCAAGACCCCATCTCTTTAAAGAATCCATAAAGGATGGTTAGATATATAGAAAGGAGATTAATTCAATATTTTTATTTAGTTTTTACTTTTTTCCAAGTCTTTATACCAGAAACAGGAACTTGAAATGTTCCCAACACATAGAAATGATAAATACTCAAGGTGATGGATACCCCGAATACTCTGACTTGATCACTACACCTTCTATGCATGCAACAAAGTATCACATGTTCCCCTATAAATATGTAAAATATTATGTAACAATAAAAATAGAAGTAAAAAAATAAATAAAAGAATATATTACTACCCTTTCCTCATTCTTCCCATATTTTCCTAGTATGACATTTACCTAATTTTGCTTGAAAATCTATTTCTTACTGTTTACCAGCAGCGGAAGCAGCAGCATCTCCCTGCAGTAAGTATTCATGGAGCACCTACTACTAAATTATACTTTGTGCAGTCTTGTAACAAATTTACATTTCACTATTTTATTTTGTATTTTTATTAGTACTCTTTGCTTTTATCCTGTATTTTTAATAGTACTGTGGTTTTTTTAGTGTGTATTTTCTTCCACCCTTCTTGGGCCATCGTATTTCTGCTTCTTACTTAAGTTCTCAGGTTTTTTATGTGTACCTGCAATTTTACAGTTTATTATTTTCTCAAAGGAATGCTCCAAAAGTATTTCCTATATAATTCTAAGGCATTTAAAGAGATTTAGCATTTGAGTTATAAGTTAAATCAATAAACTGTTTGATTAAAACCATAATCAGCAATCACCAACTTTCATTAAGACTTCAACTAAAGATTGTTATCATTTACTAGGGCTCTGATGTCCTTATTTCTGAAAAGAGAATACTATACTTTTCTCAAAGTAGTAGTAAAATGCATATTTTTTAATGTCTTCATATATGCAAATTATGTTCATTTTATTTTACAGCCTATATGTCCTCTGCAATGTCTTCATTTGCCTGTAGGCGTAGAGTTAAAATTTAGCTCCTATGCCAAGGTAACAAATAGCCAGCCAGATAGCTGGCTAAAAAACAAATTATTTTATACACAAGCTTATATTTATCTCACTTTTTTCTAATAGCAACCATCCCATATTCAAAAAATATTTACAACTGTTTTCTTTAAGAAGTCTGAAAGAGACCTCCTTATACTATTCAAATCTGAAGACTGACCAAAATAGCACATATCAAAAAGGAAAAGTAAATAGAGAATCAACTGCCAACTAAATGCCACCCTTACCCATAGTGTGACACCACCCAGTTGTCTTAAACATCACTCATATATATTGCAGTCTGGTCACTTAGGCTATCCATTAAGATTTTATTGAGCAATTTCTATGTGCTTAGCACTGACTGTGCTAGGCTCTGTAGATACAAGAGATATATAAAGCACAGGTCCTGCCCACAAGGAGCTTACAATGTGGTTGAGTATTTTTTTTTAAAAACTACAAAAGCTCTCAAAAATATATATTGTACAAATTACTTTTGTATACAAAAAGCATTTCAGCTAATGAAAATAAAAAGAAATGAAGAAACACTTTTATCCATAGGATGAGCCTAGATATATTTTGAATTAATAAAATATTCAGTAAAAATCCTGGATGATCAAAAAATATGAGTACAAATATTTTTAAGACAGAAATTAAATATTTACATAGTCATAGTAACTAAAAGTATAACAGCATATATTTTATACATATCTTTAAGATACCTATATAATGACAATTATCTGAAAGAGTTTCTTTTAAATGTGCTTCTAACTACTGAGAATGTTGAAAAAAATGGGGATGTTGAAAAAAAATTTATCCCTTAGTTTATATCAGTTCCTTATAACCTTTGTTTCATTATTTAGTTAATTTTTAAAAAATTTGCTTGTAGATAGTAAAAAGGCATGCCAATTCAACTCTGTCTGAATTTTCATATATTTTGTGGACCACTGCAAATAACTGTAGGACACACACATACACATGTACATGTACAAGATAATGACTCTACTTTTCTCTTCCCTCCTTGTAAGAATTTGGATGGAATTATGATGAAAACTCAATCTTCTAAACCTAATATTCCCTGTTCTCTTTGGCTCTAACATTTTGGCAGGGCTTGACATGCTTCTTCACATTACCCTGGCCCAACCTCTCTTGGGAACAGCACAGCTGGGTTTTTTGTTTGTTTATCTGTTTGTTTTCTTTCATACTGGGTTGCACTAGTGCTGGATGAAAGCACTAGTGCTGCAACTGGATGGGTGTTAGAGTAGGCAGGAGTTCATTTGTTCCAATGCAAAAGTCATAGGTCTAAAATTACATATATTATATATGCATGAAATGATGAAAAAGTATATATACAGAGAGAGTCAGGAACCATGTCTATACAGCCCACTTATAAAACATATTAATGTTACACATTTCTTTGCATATGTATCTCATAGAGCTTTACAGTAGTTACTATAATTACAATTAAACCATGGATCAAGCACCATTGGTCCTCCTGTAACATTTTTCGGCAGAGTTCCTAAGGAACTTACTTTATTTTGAGATTTAGTTTTGTCCTCATTATAATCTCATTACATAATGATGAGAATCTGTGTTTATTGAAGATAATAACAAAAATGAAGATGAAAGTACTTGTTAAAAATCACTAAGTGTGTTGCTGAATCATGATCCACAATATTTGAGCACATACATATATAACAGAATTTACTATTTTAAGTGAAGTTAGTATGCAATGGATACATTTCTATGGATTCTAAACAGAAGTATCCTCTATATCTTCCACTCAGTTTTGCTGTGAATCTACAACTGCTTTAAAAACTAAAGTTTGTTTTTAAAAACAGTATCATAGGTATTTTATACTGACATATACTTTCCCTCCATCAGAATTCGAACTAATTGGACAAAGATCATTCCTTATTTTAGGAGAAATATTTTTGCCAAATAGTGATTATTTTTTAAATTCTTTCAATTATTTTGTTAATTATTACTCTTACAAGAAGAGCTTTAATAAACATTATTATATAAAACTGGATGTGATTATTCTGCCTGGATATAGACATTTTTAAATCAGGAAAGCTTAGCATGAAATTTGCCATCTTGAACAACAACATGGAAATAGTGTCTGTCACATTCATTTAAATTTTCAGCTGATAATCTTGTATATAAGTGTTACCTTTGCTGATAATTTACTAAATAAATAACGTCTTTCTAGGTGTCAAACATTATGGTAGTGCTAAGAGACCTATGAAGAAAATATAAGAAAGGGTTCTATCCACCACGAATTAGAGTTTTGTCAAGGGAAAAAGACATATACAATGAAAATATTTTTAAAATAATATAATCATCATCAAAATAAATACTGTGTAACTTCAAAGTTGGGGATAAAGATAAAGAGAGAACAAAGATACTCAACTAGTCGAGGCCTTAAGGACAGAGTGAGATTTGAACAAGTGGGAGGTGGGTAGGTGTTGCATGGGCAAAAATAATCATGAAGTATTATAAACAAGAATAGCATCCAGGCATTTGTATTTGATTCTGTCCATGACATTTAAACTTACACAGTCGGGAAGCTACTTTATAGATGAAATTGACACACATATAGTTGGGGATAAGTCTGAATAAAGAATGAATCAGTTAATACTTTCTGAATACCTATAATGCTACATTCACTTTACACTTTATAATAACAAGTATTACTATCTTCAGTTTATAGATTAATTTACTGAGATTCAATGAGATTAATTAACTTTCTCAAGGTCACAGAGTTTGTGAGTGGCACAGCCAGATTTAAATCCAAGTTTGATTCTAAAACACATCTTTCTATTACTGTATCACATTGTCTTATAAATTGGAATATCATTGTAGCAAATCTTACATCCCACTGCACTGTAGGAAGAACAGTACACCTGGAATAAACACACACACACACACACACACATGAACTTGAGTCTGAGTTCTTACTTATATTAGCCATGCTACATAGAGCAAGCCCTCTGTAAACTGTGCCATCTTTTTTGTAAAAATAAAATAATAGATGACAGCTAGATAATCACATAGATGAATGATGGACAGATAGAAGTAATAGGAGCATGGACATTCCTCTGATGCTGGCAAATGCTACGTGCTCAATAAAATGCACTACATGTAAGCCAGAAGAAAGGTATTGTACATAACATCAGCTTTGTGGTAGTTAAGATCATTTCAAATATAGGTTTGAAAGAAAATAATTGTATTTTACAGCTAACTCGCAACTGGTTCTACTATTTAATCAACTATTGGTTTAATCTAGTTGACAGAAATGACAATGTAGTCACAGCGCAGGATCCTATGGCAAAACTGCTGATACAGTATTTGCATCTCTTCCTAAAGTGTCCATATCGGTGATAGCAGGGTCCTTAGCACAGTGCCTAAAGAGGACACACTCAGTAAATAAGTGTTGAATTAAGTGAATCAGGGGAAGGAATGGCGGGAGGAAGAGAATGAGAAAAAAGGCAAGAGGAAGGAAGCATGGTTACATTTAAAGGCAGGGAAGGGCAATTCCAGCTGAAAAATATTAGAGGATAAAGTATTTTTTAAAAGTCCACAGAATTTATTTCAATACAGACAAAATAGATCCCCTTTTTTCATAAAAAAGTCAAAATTTGATGTTCAATAATTATTTATTAATTTTGCTTTTTTGTATGCTGCCGATGAAATTTTTAAAAATCTTAAATTGACAGTGGTGAATCAGGGCACGATGCTGGATTTTCAGTTGCTCTAACTGAACAGGTAATCATCTAGCTTCAAAATTGTTTTTTATGATGCTTCAAGGGTGCCCCTAGCTGCATTACTACTTTGTCTTCAGAGGCTTAGAAATAACAATTAAGCAGATTCCTGAGTTACTGAATGACACATAACCAGAATTGAGACAGAAACTTTTAATTCTAAGATTAGCTCACAGGGACACAAGGTCTCTAAAACGTTAATCACATGTTTGGCATGAATATTCTTTGTTATTGTACCATCCTGCCTTCATTTCACATGCTTTTCTATATCATTAAATTTATGCCCTATTAATGGAATTCTTGCTCTCTTAATATGTCGACTTTTTTCACTGTCAAAAGCATATACCTATTTTTCAATCTGATATTATAAAATTGAAACTATCATAAAAATATAAAGATGTCCACATAGGTTAATATTCAGGTAAAGGTTTGAAATGGGAGAAAACTCTTGGAACATGGGTCTTCCTTTTCTCAATCTTTCCACCAATCATTATCTGTGAAATTCTGCCCAATTTCTTAAATATGTATTCAAAATCCTATCCAAGAAGCCAATTTAATATTCAGAGGCATAGATTATAATAATAAACCTAGTCTACGTGGGTATTACTGACAAGAAAAATTATTAAAATGAAAACGGAAACAAGATAAAAATGAAGAGACAATCCAAATCAAAATATAAAATTCTCCTTCTCAGGTGGGAAGAAATACACAAACTCAGGGAAGCAGGAATTGCAATAAAAAGTCCAACTTCGTTTTTTCATTATCTGTTAGAACAGAGAGAGAAAGATGCAATAAGCATGAATAGGGATAATTTTTTTTAATTTTGTGTATGATGTGAGGAATAAGATATCAGTGAGAAATTTGTTTGCCTTAGTCAAAACATTTTTGTTGAAATAATTGCATGTGTTTTATAAGTAAAAGCAACTGTATGCCCATCAAATGGTCAAATAATCTTGCTATAAAAACAAGCCCCAATTAGGATATAACTTTAGCCTAAAAAGAAATAAGTTAAAGTACAAGTTGAAATAGCTGGGAAATACAATTTTTCTCCTATCAAACCAGCAAAGCATTCTGTTTATTTATTTTTTTTTTTAAGATAATA
This sequence comes from Eulemur rufifrons, assembly GCF_041146395.1. NCBI lineage: Eukaryota > Metazoa > Chordata > Mammalia > Primates > Lemuridae > Eulemur > Eulemur rufifrons. Next base: position 54,413,935 of record NC_090990.1, read on the forward strand.
TACAGGGCTGGTTAGGGTGAAGCAATTTTCATCACCATAGCTGATGAAATTTTAAGTCTCTATTTGGGAAAGCAGTCTGACTACATGCATCTTTAAAGAACATTAAAAATCATATATTTTTTATTCATTAAAGTCTTCTTATGGTAAAAAATTACAAATATTAAAAAAACTTCTGCATTTTAGTCCTCGGGTAATGATACAGTACTATTCATTGGGGTGCCACATTCGACCACAGATTATGATAAAGTAAACTACAGTGTTACTTTTGATGGACTATTCCATAAATATTAAAACAACTTTAAAAAGAATTTGAAAATAGTCTTGAAATGCTTATTTATGTTAAAAGGAACGAAAATAAATTTCAAAAATGCATATTATAATATTACCATAAGTATATAAAACAAAATTTTTAAAAGTACAAAGAAAAAAAGGACAGAAATAAAATATACCAAAACAATGATGTGTTTTTTCTGAGTAATGAAACTTAAGATAGCTAAGCTGATTTTCCTTCTGATTTTCTCCATTTCCCAAAGTTTCTAGAGAGAACATGGCTTATTTTTTTTATAATGGGTTAAAAGTATAATAAGATTTACTTTAAAAATTTTCAATGTAATTAGAGAGCACCTACCAAAAAAGAGATGGGAACAAAGTATCTCCCTTTCTCCCCTTCATTTGTTTACCTGGGGAATCTGTATTTATAGCAAAATAGTGCACAGTACCTATTAGATATTAGGGGAAGGATGTAGGATTCTAAAGGAGAGCTGAGTAAAAATTTATTGGCTTCATGATTTTTGAGCTGTTTTCCAAAATCAACCAGGTTATTTTATTCTACAGGCATGGTTGTACTCTGTATCTCTATTGAAAAACACATCCATGTCTTCCCCCCAAAATAGATTATCTCTCAGCTACTTCAACCAGGGGAGGACAAATAGCCAAAGAAATTGAGCTGCTTGAATGTCAATGTCCACATCCATGATAACAACTTGTACCCGACATTACCCAGAGAATAAAATAAAATGAGCAGGTTGACTTTCCATTAAAATGAAGAGTTCAATTTATTTGATAAGTCAATTGTGCTATCTTTGAAAAAATAATTAAACCTTTTTACATTCTTTCTTAAAAAAATAAAACTTCACAATGCAGTAATACTCAGCAGATGTTTCACTCAATTAACCCTACAGTCACTAACTGAAATATCAAAAAGAAGTGTTTGAAGGAGGTTGAAATTTGATACCGCCAATCACACACAATTATGTTCTGCCTTCTAGAATGTTCATTCATGGAAGGACATGTTTTATACAAAATAAATCTAATCAAAAGCACAACCAAGAGTGTGCTCCATGTGGTGAACACACTGGATTCTGATGTCTAATTAAAAACCGGAGTAGCTTAGCTTTAAAATACTCCTGGAGACTGTCCTTACTATGAAAAATCAGTGACATGCAGACTCTGTGATGGCAAGAGAGTTGATCGATCAGTCACAAGACCCTACTGGAGCTAGTCTCAAAAAGCTCTTAGTTGGAGGAGATTTAAGAAGTAGTTTTAAAAACAACAGCTCCCCTAAGGCATCCAATCCTCCTTAAGCAGATGTGTATGCTTAATTTGCATTTTAATTCTTAGAGATATTCTGCCTTTGTAGCATGAGCTCAGTTGAGAATAGAGAGGGCGGGGAGGCTATGCTGTGAATCCAGGCAGCTACTGAATCTCACCTTTCCAAATGGTCGCTCCACATCAAGGTTGAGGAACACTGGTGGGGTAAGGAGGTGGAGCTGGATGCATAGTTGTTTGTGTGGTACCTGATCTGTGAACAGACAGAGGGTTTCAGTGGGAAGAATTATTGATTATGATTCCCTTTTGTCAGATGACACTTCCTTTAACATTTTGAAAGAAAAGCAAACCCAAAACCCATACATTAACTCATCATGGCTGTGATCAAGCAAATAAAGATGGTTAGGTATTATCTTCCCAAGACGATCTCACTCCTACCTTCATGCTTTGACTCACACTCGTTTTCTCCTACACTGCTACAACAAATATTACATGAGAGCAGAGACTATGTCCGACATGACTTCTAAATCCACAGAAGTTATCACAGCACTTGTTCAATGTTGAATAAAAACTCATTCACCTCAAATGATTGGTGAAGGCAAATCTAATTCAATCACTTTCCAGCCCATTGCTCTAGGATAAAGACCAGAATTCTTAACATGACCTCAAAGGCCCTGTTTAATCTGGCCTCAGGCTGCAATTCCAGCTTCATTTCAAACCTTTTGGTCTTTTGCTCTTATGTGCTTAGACCGCATCAGCCACCTTTGAACATTATGAACAGTATCATCCTCCTTTCTACCTCAGAGCCTTTGCACTTGCAGTTTCTGCTGCCTGGAGCACTCTTCCATTCCTTCATCACCTGGCTAATTTCTATTCATCTTACAGATCTCAATTTGGAAAATCACTTCCTCAGGGAACATGCCATTGACTAGGACTGGCTCTCCACTGTGTGACATTCACTATTTTTCTTTTCAGGAATTCATGTAGTTTGAAATTAATAGTTATTTGTATGATCAGTGATTGAATATTTGTCATTCTATCTAAGCTATAAGCTTTGTGAGAACAGGAACCATGCCTGGCACATAAGTCATGGTCAATAAGTATTTGTGGTTTCAGTGGATGATGCTGCCTAATTGGTCCTGAGGCCCATCCCTCAGCAGTATTCTCCAAATTATAGCCTAAATTCATTGAATGTCATAGCTGAAAACATATTTCCTTTTTATATATTCTCAGTAATTCTCCTATAACAAAAAGCAGAATGAAATAAAATTTTATAAGAAATTGTTACAAGAAAAGCAGAAAGAAATAAAATTCAATGTTTCCTCAGTCTTTTTTATTGGCCTCTTAGAGTCCTTTTTTTCCCTCAGAAATTTAATTAAGATCATCTTAAACAGCATGGCCCTCCTAAGTGGCATGGCATGACATAAGTTGTCCAGACAGACGTGTAGTTTTCCATTTCTTGACAGTGTTAAGCAAATGAATGTCTGTTTTAGAAAGGCAGTGCTGCTTGAAGGATCATAAAATAATATGTTTTCTTTGTGGTAAAAATTACACTTTGGCCAAAATCTATTTCAGAGCAAACAGAAAAAGTTTAGTGACACTTTTCCACAGAACTATTATAGCTCTAGAAGAGTGGTCAGACTTAGGGAGAAAGAAAAACAAGTTTTCTTATTTATTCTGCGAGACTTTCAGAGCCTCTCTGTACTCCTGTATAAGAAGATTCCCTGTACGCTAAAGACAATCTGGTCAGGGTAAGTTCCTGCCTTAGCTGACTAGATTTCTCTTCCTGACACTACCCTACTTGGTTCTTGTTTAGACTGCTTTCACCAAGCGAATGCTCTTGTGCTTGCATTATCTGTAAGTTAAACTTTAGTAGCAGATGCAGTTTGAATATTATACACCTGCCCAATGTCGAATAGCCGAGGGTGGGGCCGGGAAGAACTAAAGAAATGATGCAAGATAATTTGTGAAAAGCCAGGAATGCTGAAGGATGGCATTCTTCCTTACTGCACTGTCTGTGGAGCACAGAGGATTCGGACGGCTGCAAAACTATTCTGTATGATTCTATAATGGTAGATGGAGACATGTCATTATTCATTTTTCCTGGCCTATAGAATATACAACACCAAGAGTGAACCCTAATGTAGACTATGGACTTTGGATGATAATGATGTGTCAATATGGTTCATCGATTATAACAAACATCTGGTGGGGGATGTTGATAAAGTGGGAAGCTACGCACGTGTGTGTGTGTGTGGGGGGGTATCTCCTTACCTTCTGCTCAATTCTGCTGTGACTACTCTAAAAAATAAATTCTATTTGTTAAAAACAGTTGTCTGTTGGAAATTATATATGATTTAACCTCACAATGGCCTTCATACTACTGTTTCTGACCCGAGTTTCCTTCTCTCTAATACATCCTCCATACTGTTTCCAAGGAAAACCTCAGCAAATCATAAATATCTCTGAAAGTTTCCCATTGCTAAAGAATAAAGCCTACCATCTGTCAGGTGATGCCAAACCCCTCTGCATTTAATTCCATTTAATTCTTAACCCCTTTAATACACTGACTTTCATTCACACCAAGTATGGCCCTTCCTGAGAGTGTAGGATGGGCAGGTACTCACAGGCCTCTCTTAGACACCTCAGCTCTTGCCACCATGAAGATTTTCCTTCGTGCTTCCCAAGGCCTTCCTGCCTCAAATACATCCTTTTCCTCCCATTTCAACTAAGCTCACAGCTCCGCTGTGTTCTCCCCAAATTGCCAAATACACATGACATCTAATCTGCTAGCAAAGCTTGTCTTCTCTCTAGATATGAGAGGTCAAGAGTTCTAGAAAGCGCAATTTTATTTACTAAGCCATGTTTCAAGATTTTTTAAAAAATTCAGTTCAGATAGTGCCGACTATGTGTGTATGTGTGTGGAGCGGGGAGTGGTCTTGCAATTTGAATTTGACTCTTGGACCAAATTATCTCTTGTGGCAATTTTGATAAATACTGATGTGTAAGCGGTCACTCCACAGACCCCTGAAAACAGCCCCTTTGTTTGGCATTCTGCCGTGGCTCATGTGTGGGGCCTGTGGCTGCGTTTGTCTGGGCTGGGGATGCCTGATGCCCGTGTCTGCAGGGCCACACTGCCGCTGTGCGCTGCACACAGTGCTAGCCTGTCTGCGAGGTTCCTTCCAGGATGACTGAGTGACACTCCAGGGCTGTAGCTACTTTTCATCATGTCATTAAGAGTTCCCCCTGCTCACCCCCATCAGCTCACTAACTCACCCCATCCACCACCTGATCCTAAACAACTGAGGACTATCGTGGTCTGTGCCTTCAGAATTTCAATGCTAGATTTGTAACATATTCTAAAGGCCAGCTGGATTTTGAAGGGACAAAGAGAAAACCATCCTAAAATCCCCTCCCATCACCTCTAGTTACCCACATCCTTGTTACAGATCCTCCTGCTCCCACAACCTCCCCCGCCCTCTTCTACCTTCCTGTCCACTGGCTCCTTTCTGTCCACTTGCAAATGTGCGTAGGCCTCCCGTATCTTAGGAAACAAAATACACAAAAACACCTGCGCTTGACCACTGGACTCTAGCCCTTCCTGTAAGTGCAGTCCCATCTTTCGCCTCCCTTTACCACTTCCTTCTCTAAGCGATATATAGTCCCTGCTCCTCCTATTTCCTCTTCCTTCTACACAAGTAAACAGAACTATAAAGTACTTCATTATAAAGTATTAATTCATTTAATTCTTTATATTTGGTACTATTATCATTCTTCCCTTGACATATGAGGAAACTGAGGCATGGATAGGTTAAGTAACTTGCCCAGACTCACCCACGGGTAAGTGGTAGAGTTTGGAGTCATTTGCAAACAGTCTGGATGCAGAACATATGTGCTAACCACACTCTACTGCCTCACTTCCTCCAACCCCCTATAAATGGTTTTCACACATATGCTAATAAAACTAGTCTCTTGGAAATTTTAGGTTTGTGCTCTCAACTGTGGTATTGTAGTACTCACACTAGATATACCTGTACTGAACATTAAACTCTAATATTTATAAACTTGTCTCTCTTTTTTTAAAACAAGCATAATAAAACCTCATTAATGTGGAACGAACAATCATTCCGATTATGGCTGAACTAAATTTTATATTTTCATGATATATAAAAAGGGCTTAATTGATTACATTAATGAATAAAACATATAAGGTAGTGGGGCAGAATTAGAACTACTCACAGGGGAAATATATAGATAACTTTAGAATGTTAAAGTGCAAATCCAGGCTTCTTATATCAAAGGAGTCTTTCCTGATACAGACCATAATATATATTATGCACTTCCTGCTGTCTGTTTTGAAGGAATGTGCACTATAGTAGGAAAACAATTGAAATAACAAGAAATAATAGAAAATGGCACATAATCACACGCCAGGGTATAGCATGGTGATGTTTGCCATCATCTAATTTGCTGGAATTTTCAGGGCATATCCTGAGTCCTGGCAAGTTCTTCTTAGGCACCATGCCAGCTGCCATCAAGAGGGTGGTGATCCCTGTGGGAGTAAACAAAACTGCACATTTTAAATCTAAAAGGAGCATTGGACATCATGTAATCCAACTCTCTCGTTTACAGAGGAGGATATGAGGCCAAGTTTTCTTTTCTATAGTCACAAAGCTAGTTTGCAGCAAAGTCTTATCTGGAATCCAGCTTCCTATTTCTCCTCTATCACTAGGCCCAATAATAGATTTGCAGATTTAATCCACCGTAAACAACCCAGAGCATATGTTATTTAGTAAATGCTTGGTTCATTAAAAAAAAAAAAGAAAGAAAGAAAAGAAAGATGTGAATAACTGAGCAGAGTGAAAAACTGTAAAATGTGACCTGGCCATTTCTGCTACTCGATGAGCCCAACACGGGGAGAGATTTTTGTTTGTTGATGGACTCTCAGAGACTAGATCAGAGTCTGCCACAGTACAGCTTCATTACTATGCAATGTCTGAACGAACGATTTCTAAGTATTTTACATGCAGTGTCTGTAAGTGAGTAGATACTATGAAATATCCATTTCATGGGTGAAAAAAAAAATTAAAGCTCAATGAAGTTAAGTAACTTGCTCAAATCTAGACCTAGAACCAGGACTAGAAACTAGGCCTTTGGTGCCTGCCTAATTCATTATTTAACTTTAAAAAGATCACTTTCTAGGGGAAAAAATGAATTACTTAATTATTCTATATAGAAGATAAAGATAGATATGCAACCTCAGCAACATTCTAAGGAAACGGGTCTAGCTGGCACATTATCTATTATCATTATTTACTTGCTACTCTTTTGAGAGTGAGCCGTCATTTCTACTCCGGGGCCTGCTCTATCACACTAACAACAAGAAGAAACGGTTTCCCCTTCTTACTCTCCAAGGTTTCCTTCCCTTCTTATCTCTCTTCTCAGAGTTCAAACCGCCTAGAGAAACGAAGTGGGTAGGCCAGGACCTCTCCTTCTAAAGATCACTCTCACGGCTCTCCCTGAGACTCTGAGCAACTCGAACTATATTAAAGGCTCTAACGTTTTACAACCTTCTCCTTATATAATTTCATCTTTTGGGATTTTTACAGCCTCACAGTCCAAAATGATTATACTGTTACTAGCCTTTGTGACCTTCAGTACTTCTGTTTGAGTCTTGGTCTTTTAAGAGGGTTCCGTGTTTTTCCCCTTCTAAAGCATTGAAATACATTCTAAGGAGAATAGAACTGAAATACAGTTACAGGAACTGGTTTCCTCACAATAGTACACAGGCTGTAGAAGCCTTAAGAATTCAGAGAAAGGAGAAATATAAAAGTAATTTAGTGGGACTGAGTTTTCATAAGGAGGTATAGGACAGGAAAAGAAGGACTGGCAGGGAAGAGGGCGAAGGCTTGAATGACTGAGAGTCCAAGACAGTGAGCACATCCAGGTGGCTATAATGGATGTTTTGCTTTTGGACTAAGATCAGATAGGGCTGGACAGCAATTGGAGAAACAGAACTGCTACTCCACTCAAACAAGTCTAAGACTTTGACACAACTTGGGGAAATGACAAACTGATGATTGATAGCCAAAAACCTACGATAAGAAGAAAGATCAAATATTAAAAAATGCCCCTGTATAAAGTACCTCCCCAGCTTCCCGAGCAGAAATAGTTGCTCCTCAGTCTCCCATGGAAAATTGTCCACACCACTACCACACCTATGACATTGCCTGGCACATATGCTGTCCTGTCTGGGTCCCCAAAAGACTCCGAAAAGCTTGGATGTCAACACTGAAGATGTACCATCCAGAAATGTTCTTTACTTCATGCTACAAAATAATAAATAAGAAGTTCTTCCTTCAAAATTCTGACCCACATTATATAAATGAAAAGTGAGAGTTTCTAAATACATTAAAAGTCTAACGAGACTTTTGTGGGGGGTATTCAGAGGCAGGGAAATCTTAATGGTTTAATGCTTCTCTGTAAGGAAGAATATACAATGGCTTCTTCCATAGCATTTGATAAAATCTTTAGATATCATTTTTTTCTGAACCGTCAGTCATTATTCCACTAGGAAAGTTTTCGTTTCTTCTCCAACTAGCTGTTTTTCATTAGGAAGGCACATACAATATGTCCCTATTCCAACTTATTACTAAATATAAGTGAGTGGTTCTTGGTTTTTTTAATATGTGCCTGAGAATGTCTTCTTTTCTAACCACTTAGTTCCTCCTTTACTATCCACCCATTATGTTGATAAAGCCTCCTTTAGAAAGTGATTTTTTCTGCCTCTAGTCTCTGCTATAACCCATCCTTCGTAAAATCCTACATTTGGCCACATGGCATAGAAGACAGTAAATTTGAAAACATATTTCCCAGCTAGAATCCTGGTTCCACCAGTTATTAGCTATGTGACTTGGAGCAAGTTACTTGAACTTGCTGGGCCTGTTTGCTCCTTGGTCAAATGGGGATAATGACAGTAACTACCCTCTAAGATTGTTAGCAGGATTAAAGGGTTATTGCATGTGGCGAGCTCAGAACAGAACCTGACACAGCGACACAAAGCTCAGAAGAATTAGCTATTACTATTTCAGCTACATTTATTATGCCAGCCTCACCGATGGTTCCTTAAAAGGGAAATTCCCTGGCCCAAAACCCCAGCTGAAGGGACAACCATAGGTCACCACATTTCATGCAAAGATTCTGTACATCTCAGACACACCCGATTGGAAAAGGTTTGCAAACCCAAGCTACAGGTGAGCCATTGACCTATGACTCTGCCAGTCAAGGAACAATGGTTGACAAGGAAGAGAGTTCCTCTCGTGAGAATCCAAATTTGGAAATGTTAAGAAAATGAAGAAGATAGCATCAGGATCAGAGCCACAAGAAAACAGATTATGAAGTTAACAATTATGTTGACAGTGAGAGAAAGAATAAACAGTTATTAAAAGAAACACAATTATGGCAAGTGGAAAACATCTAGGTCCAATCATGGTGGAGGACCGGCATGAAATTTCATTTATTCCAGTTGTGGATTCTTGGGATCCTGACTGACCCTCCAACTCCAGCCTGCACACTGCCTTGAGCTAAGTGGTGGTCTATTTCTTACACCCCAAAGAACCTGAATAACTGACCAATGCAGGCACCTTAGATGATGAGTTGGGGAATTTTATCCATACTTTAGTGATTCCAGTGCTAATCAATCAAATCGTAGCCCTCCAGTGCACCCTATGCACAGTCATCCTCATTTAGAACGGACTTCCATTCTTTTTGACATATGCACAGACTAATTTTCTTTCAAGGGCTAGTTCAAATCCCACTTTCTCCATGAATACCTGGGTACCATACCAGACAGACGTGGATCAAGGTTTTGTGGGACCTGAACCATATACAACTTTCTTTAATAAAATGAACACAAAACCAGGTCCAGGGCCTAAGAAAAGGCCTGGACAAGTGAGAGACTTTAACACTTGAGTTTCCTCAGCTTCACTGTACATCTGCTTCTGAGACCAGCTCAGTAGGAACTTTTCTGTTATGAAATTCTTTTACCAGGTATACTTATAACAGTGAGCATAATCACACAGACCTGCTTCATAAATTAGCTCAGTCTTATCCCTGCTGCTTCCCACTTTGGGAACGTCATTCGTGATTGCACTGCTGTATTCCTCCCTCCTGGGACCCTGGGAAGGAATTCCTGATGTCCAACAGATCATATTTGGGAGAGAAAACATCAGTACACACCACCGCTCCTGCTCATTTAGCATCTAGCATATACCACCTGATACTGTTAGCTAAGTCATTCTCCACACAGTTGTTTTTAAGGAAAACCTGGTCATTACACACATACATACACAAACATCCCCACACATGAGCTTTGTAAAATTGCTTGTTATTTCCTATTATCCATATAATAAAGCTAAAATCTATTTTATAGCTCACGAGACTCCTGTCCAGCTGTCCACCTTCATTCCTCTCTCTCCGTCCCTCCCCATATCAGCTGAGCTAAGAAAGATAATGTCCATTTGTGGACGTCTATGAAAGGGAACAGTCAATAAACATTAACGGTTATCTCTGGTTTTAAATTCCACTCCGTTTTTTCACTTCCTCCTTCCCATTGACCCCTGCCTCAGGTGAAGCTCTGGGTAAAGACTCTTACAAAAAGGTGATGGGTTTGTCAATTAGCTTGATTTAATCATTTCACAGTCTAAACATATATTGACACATCACATTGTACCCCGTAAACATGGAATATATACAATAATTATTTGTCAATTAAAAATAAAATAAATAATAAAATTTTTTAAAAGAGACTACATAAGTCAAAGAGGAGCTTTATGTGGGTGGAACCTCAGAGAATAGAAAGGCTCACAGACGGCTGGGTGTGAAGCACCTTGGAGATAGGACAGCCACCTAGAGAAATAGGCCAGAGAAAGGCTGAAGGGACTCATAGAAATGCAAAGCAGCTGTCCAGAGTGAGACCTGCCAAGTGACAGCCAGAACATCAAGCACTCCCTGGAGTCACCAGAGCATTCAGTAGGGATGCAACTCATGAAGTCATCCAGAATGTACATGAGTCTTTTTGTTTGATCTTAAAGGAAAAGAACTCCCTATGGCTAGAAGTAGGGATATCTGGATACATCCAGAGTCACTTATTGAATATCAGTGCCACTTGATTATAAGTCCCATGGAGGCAGGGTTCATATCAATCTTGTTTCTATTCTATGTCCACATATCACAGTGCCTGGCACTGAGCATGAGCTCAATAAATATTTGATGAATGAATAAATGATCTTTTCAACAAGACTCTAGCTCTTTGAAATCAGGGACTATATTATAAATATTCTGTGACTCCAAAGAGCCCAGCATGATGACAGGCACAGAGTGACACCAGTTACTATTTGCTGGCTGATTTAAAATGCACTTTATATGTAGGAGATATTTTTTTTCTTTAAGCTTGGTGATAAACATGTACACCTGGTCAAATTCACATCCTGCCTTATCTTTTATGTGCTCCCCAGCTCTATAAAGGTAAACCATACAAAAGGAAACACAACTATTGGTGTCAACGATGCCGTAATCTAGAGACTTCCGTGAACCATCTCTGCCACTTTCCGATTCATTGAATTCGGTTGGTTTATTCCACAACTGCAGTTTCCTGGCTCTCAGAACTAGGAAGATATAGCCATATCCTTGGGAGTAGAATTTAACCTGAGACTGATTCCTGCAAGATCCTAGGCCCCAGGGGCTTACTGCCATGGAGGGCCTGAACTGGCCTATTAGTGCACATAACCACTGGGCTGAGTACTGGAAATTGCTGCCATTAGACAAACAGTACTGTTTGGCTTAGCTGTTGTAGCTATTTGCTATGTGGGTAAGTTATTTAAATAAACATTATTAAAACTAATTAAAATAACACAATTATTTTGACTCTTCATAATTGCTCTACTAATAAAACAGTAAGGGCATCCCAGGAAGTCACATCCTAGTTATCAACTTAAAGAAAAAAAATAAGAAAAAAGAAATATTTTATGGCCGGGCGCGGTGGCTCACGCCTGTAATCCTAGAACTCTGGGAGGCCGAGGTGGGTGGATCGTTTGAGCTCAGGAGTTCGAGACCAGCCTGAGCAAGAGCGAGACCCCATCTCTACTAAAAAGAGAAAGAAATTATATGAACAGCTAAAAATATATATAGAAAAAATTAGCCGGGCATGGTGGCGCATGCCTGTAGTCGCAGCTCCTCGGGAGGCTGAGACAGGAGGATCGCTTGAGCTCAGGAGTTTGAGGTTGCTGTGAGCTAGGCTGATGCCACGGCACTCACTCTAGCCTGGGCAACAGAGTGAGACTCTGTCTCAAAAAAAAAAAAAAAAAGAAAAAAGAAATATTTTTCAAAGACAGTTAAGAATTAAGTTTTACAGTTCAGAAAAATCAGAAAGGTATTTTGGTAAGACAACAAAACTATTCTCTAAATCTTTAAAATCTCCTAACATATTTTCTTGAATTGGTGACAATGTTGTCTCCAGTTCCTGCCCTACTCTCATGGAAACCCTTCCATCGTTGTAACCCCAAGGAACTGGAAAAACAAACGCCAACTTTAGCAAGAGAAAGAAACTTTTGTGTGGAGGGGTCTTTGCAGACAAAAGTCTTTTTAGTGCTAGGAGGAGGGGACACTATATGAAGAGAAATAGGAGATGATGTCCCTCCTTCTCCATCACAACTGCCTCAGTATCAAAACCCAGAAGTGGGGGAACAAGAATAGAAACCCCAAATAGAAAGAAGGAATGGCCACGAGCCATTGAGTACACAGGCTCACAAGGTGTCATGGCACATGAGTGTGAGCATGAAAGAGCGGGCCAGCGACGACTCCCTGAGTGCCCTCTACCCTCCCTGCACTCTCCCTGGGGTCTATGGAAGACAGTGGAAAGCTGAACCCCAGAGGGACTGCCATAGAGCTGCTATGATTAGGGCCAAGGTGATGCCTGGCAGAGACAGCAGATCCTGTGAGACGAAGTACCCAAAGCAATGTCTGGAGGAAGGAGGTGGGCTGTGCCTCCAGGGTCTTCTGCGCCAGTGAGACAGTGGGCTGAGTCAGCAAAGCAGGACCACGGGGCTAAAGCATGCTGAGGAAACAGTTCACAGGTTTCACCAGCTCTGAAATCAACAGTGAACACCAGTGGCTGTCTAGCAGCTGGGCAAGAAAGGGCAGGATCAAGACCTACATGTAAATAAGCTGCCTCCCCTCCCCTGCCCCCACAATGCTGACTGGATGTCAACTTTCTCTTTCCCATAGCTGCCATCTTGGCTAAGGGAAGAGGCACTGGGAGAAAACATGAAAGGTAAAATATCTGCCTCAAAGAGACTCAGTTAACCCAAGTTGAGAAAAAGCAGATGGACAAAATACCTTCAACTGCAAGTTTAGGAGCCTATCTCTCCTTATCTCTCCTACTCTCCCACTGCTTAGCCCCTGCCCCATCCAGTAGTGAACAAGAATTTGTAAGGAAGTTTTGTTTTATAATATATAGAAAATTTTAAAGCAGACATTTTTAAATACCTAAAGTTGTATTAATTTTACATTCACTATTTACTGTAATTGTATTACCACCTCAGTTGTAGATTGTACAATTTTTTGCAAAGATAGAAACCCTAAGAGTCAAACAGTTACAATCAATGGCACTAAATAAAGGGTTATGCCCTTTATAAATCTGTGAATCTGAGCCTTTTCTTTTCCAGTGTGATGTATTATAAAGGTGACCAGAAAGGAAACTGAAATAGTGCCCAAGATGACTAATAAAAGAAACCCATCTTAATTCCAAACAAGTTAGGAATATATGTCTAAAGACAAATTAAGTCTAATAAAAGGTGTAAGTTATGTTCTGTTGTATAATGGGTAATAGGAGAGAGTCAATCACGAGTCTCATTGCAATTTAATCTACAGTTTTTACAAGGTAAATTACAGGAAATATAGCTCAGATAAAAAGAAAATAATTAAATTCACTCATAGTATATTACCACATCAATAGTTGAGAAGGATTAAATAAGATTAAAGACTATCAGAAATATGGTAATTGCACTGGATAATGAATTTTATGTTAAAGCAAGCCTTATTCTGCAGGGCACAGCTGATTTGATACATCTCTATGCACTGCAGTGTTCTGGGGATTTCCTGGTCCCTGAAGCTGCAGGTGTGGTCACGGTCAGGGGCAAAACACCTACATAGCTGAGAAGTAATTGGTTCCCTCTGGTCCCTGCTATGTATAAGATAATCCACAACTATCCAATACAATTAAATTAAATCAGAGCTAGTTTAACACTGTCATGAAATAATGATTGGATACTAGCAGAAGCTGTAAAGGGTCTTTTATATATCCAATAAAGAAATTCAGCTGAATAGTGAAGGTCAATTCAATTTAGCACTCATTGATTACATGTCTTTTATGCATATGCACTGAGCTATGTATTAAAAAAATCTTGACTCATCACCAATAAAAATTTTATAAACTGTATCTGACGAAACAGTATTCACTATGTAGTGTAAATTGTATGTATTTAGTGATTATGAGGCATCAACGTGCACAATGCAGTCACATATCTCTAAGTGATGAGCGCATAGAAATAAAAATGACTAAATCCTTTTTGGTCACAATATGGCCAGTTGGAATCTAGATCTTATATAAAAGTGGTTAAAAAGCCAATTGCTTAACTTTATATACAGCAAATTATTTATAATTCAGCTTCTCGTGCTCTTAGTAATATAATAACTATGATCCTCAGGCAAAACCTTGATAAATTCTCTGACATAAAATGATGCACACAGAAGAAAGACATTTAAGAAGTCATGAAATACAGGTATATAAAATAAGGAACCATCCTTTGATTGTGCAGAGATTGCCGGTTACTTCCTAGTATCCACTCTCCCCCTGTTTTTTTTTAACAAAGCCCTGATTATGAGCTGAACACCAATGGAAACACTGCATTTCCAGACTCCCTCTCAGGTATGGTCGTGTGACTAAATTCTGGCCAATTATTTGAAGCAGAAGTGATAAGACTTCTGGGAAGTCTCCTTAAAGGGAAGAGGCACACCCTGCTGACCAGAAGGCAGACTAATGGCTGGAGCTCAAGCAACCATATTGGCACTAACAGTGACAGCTAGAAATGGCTTCAATCTCTGATAATCAGAAAGTGGCTCAGTCCTGGACTGATTACATCCAGAATTTATATAACCTTCTAAGAGAGAGATAACCTTGTAAGTTCGTTCGTTCATTCGTTCTTTCTTTCTTTCTTTCTTTCTTTTTCTTTCTTTCTTTCTTTCTTTCGTCTTTGAAACAGGTCTCACTCTATCTGCCAGGCTGAAGTGCAGTGGCATAGCTCACTGCAGCCTTGAACTCCTGGGTTCAAGGGATCGTCTTGCCTCAGCCTCCTGAGTAGCTAGGACTACAGGCATGCACCACCTTGCTCAGTTAACTTTTATATTTCTTAATAGAGACATGGTCTTGCTATATTGCCCAAGCTGGTCTGAAACTTCTGGCTTCAAGCAATCCTACCTCCTCCTCAGCCTCCCAAAGTGCTGGAATTACAGGCATAAACCACTGCACTTGGCCCCTTCTATGTTAATTTAGCCATTGTTATTTTGTTTTTTCTGAAGCTGACCAAAACCTAACACGCAGATAAAGCCATCTTATCAGCCAGAATAAATTCTAAGCAGTTGTCAAGAAAAAACCTAAAGTAATGCAAAGAGAAGCCAAATTAATAAAAGGAAACTAAAAGCTTTTGTCATAGCTAGCCTAAATGAAGTTATTTACCTAAAATTTTCTGTCCCCAAGACTTCAGGAGTTGACATAAGGAGACCGGTTTTATTGGGCTCTAATATATATCATGCCCAGAAGTTCAATGATGATTTAAAATTGTTTGTATGTAATTTTCCCAAGACTTGTACAATATTTTGGTATTTTCAAAAAGGAGAAATGGCACAGCATCATACTACTGAGTAATGCAAATCTACCCTCTCCCCATACTGTGTTTACACAGGATAATGGCCTTGGAAAGAGCTCTGAATTGAAATCAGAAAAACTAGGCTTGAATCCTAACTCACTATAAGCCCGGAAAGGTTGTTTAAATTTTATAAAGCTCGGTTTCCTTATCTATGATGTGAGGATAATGATAATGTTAAATATCAGCCCGATTTCCCTCATAAGGAAGTTGGGATAATCAAATAAAATAAATGCATGTCAAAGTGTTATCATTGTTATTAAAATCATTTTGCTGTTCACTTATGTTTGACTGGGGGAGGCACTTTGTTTTCAGTTTCCTAGCATAATTAGCTTAAGAAGTGACTCTTTTTTTGCCCATATTAACTTCTTTTCTCTACCTCTCACTTTGATGGTTCTGTAGAATTTTGTTTATATGATATCTTGAGTTTTTACATGTATGCAAGTATTTAGGCTAAACGAATATCATTAGGAATAGGTATTTGGCTAACTCACAACTGCTTCTTTTGAAATCAGCACAGAAGATGCACTTGGGACAGACACTGAAAATAAAAACAAATTTATTAGCTAATTATAGAAGACTGAGCAATTAGGATATGTCATTTACTGACTGAAATCTAAATGCTATGTGCAGCAAATTCCCTTTAACCTAGAATCAAGCACCAAGACATTTCGCATAGCAGAATTTATTTTCACTGCATTGAACAATTATCAATTATCATAAACATGACCCTGGACCTACAAAATATTGGAGTGCCTTCTGAATTATCAAAGAACTATTACCAGTCAATGGAACTTAAGTATTTAACTGATGTGTACAACTCCATAATCATATTTATAATGCAGAGATTAACAGCAATATTAACACTAGATTATCTGTGAATCATTAACATTTGCCTGGAACAGAATGAAAAATGTCATTTTTCCATTTCACAGAGAGTGAAGGAGAAATTAAATTTCTTGCTCAAAAGGAAGCAAGTTATTTGAATTTCATCGTCAGAACTGCCTTCTGAACTGTGATGCACTTCATAGGCTCCCTTTCAATGTGCACCTAGGTGACCCTAGGCTGCCATTGATTAATAGTCACCTAACCCTAAACTCCACTCAATGTCCTCCCTAACACATACACATGTACCATTAGAACTTCCCCTCTGCAATATGCTCTAGAAAAATGAGACACTCTATAAAAACATGAAGTCAGATCTTGACCCTGCCCTCACACTTCTGACAGTCCAAGGAAACATGTGGGAAAGAGGAGTGGATACAGCAATTTCATCTCGTTGCTCCCCTCTTGAAAACTCCACCCACTCTCCACTCGCCATCCCTGATGAGATTTCTCTTCTCTTATCATCTCTGTAAACATTCAATCTTTCCTTCTAAACTTGCTTTATTTATTTTCTTTTCCACTGCTTCTTTTGTTGTACCATCTGGGCCAGAGGTTAGGGAGTAGAGGACACACAAGGACTATCCGGAAAATATCCAGCCATTGTTATTATAACGAGAACGGTTATGTGGCTGGATACTTTCTGGACAGCCCTTGTATTAACATGTGGAGCGAGAAGGGAGAGGAGAACCTATACAGGAAGTGAGAACACAGAGATACTAACACCAGTCCTTTCTGGGAACCGCATGGAGGTTCATTCTGTGCCTGTCTCCGATGCAGGTGCAGAAGAGAATTTTCAAAGGGCCACAATTGTTTTAGGCATCGGTCTTTTCCCCTAACATGCCCCACCCTCCTCAACCCTCATACCTTTCCCAGGTTTCTCTAAAGAAATCTTAACCCCAACTCATCATTAAAGCTTAACTGTTCTACATCCCATTCCTCTAAGACCATACTAAGTGACTAGAGCTAATGGAAAATAATTATTTATGAGATATTAGAGAGTGTCAGTGGCTTACTGTGTTATTATTACCTAGGCAATACATTTACTTTCTAATAAGGACCTTCCATCTCCTTGCTCAAAGGAATTAAAACGCTAGGATTTTAGGTCCTATGGTGAATCTTACAGAATTAGAGGAGTTATTAGAAACATTTTGCATAATAATAGCCCATACTTATTTAGTTTTTACTTTTTGAGTGCTCTTCACATTTTAGCGCATCTGATGCTCATCACAATCCCAGAGGAAGGTACCATGAGTGTCTTCACAGATGAAGATACTGAGCCACAGGGAGGCTAAGTGCTGCCCACAGTCACACAGCTAGTGAGTAAATGAACTGGGATTCGAACCCAAGTAGTCTGGCTCCAGAATCCTTGCTCTTTAATCATCTAGATGGCTGTTAGCCTGGAAGTTAGATGGTCTGAGTTCTAATCCTGCCTTTGCCACTAAGAAGTTGTACAACTTTGAACAAATCATTTAAACTTTCTGGGACTCAGTTGAACTAAATTTGTGCTTTATGTCCTTGTTTTTTTTTTTTTTTTTTTTTTTTGTTGTTTTTTTGTTTGTTTTTTTTTGGAGGCAGAACCATTTATTTAAATGAAATCCTAATTACAATCCCGGTACACATGGCAGATAAAAGAGAGACCTTGAGCCCAGGCTGCTGATATCTGGCCACGTACTGTGCAAAATCCAGCCCATTACCACTTCTCCCCAATTCTAGCTTACACATACACACACACACACACACACACACACACACAATACTATACTCTAGCAAAACTGTGTCCAAGACCCACAACATAAATAACAAAACCACTCTGGGCACAACTCTTTGAGATTAATTCCATTAGATTTTTGAAAATAAATTCCATTTACCTTGTTTTACCTCTTCAATAAAAGTACATATGTGGTCCCTCAGTGTTAAAGTCCTCCCTCTTCTAACGCTGAATGTGGATGTCACACCTGCATATGCTTACTTTCTTGCAACCCCCAGATATTCTCTTAGGAACCTCACTTTCCCTTTTCTACACAGTGGAACACATTCGTCTTTAATTCATTTGTTTTTTAGTATCATTGTCCTACCTTTGTTATTCATTCCCCAAGAAGGCAGAATGCATCACAAATCATGTTCCTGTTAAAAAGAAATCTCTTAGAGAGACCGAGCAAGACTCCTAGCTCTTTGGTTTGCTTCGTAAAGTGCCTGTGTACAAATGGGACACTGGTGAATACATCTCTACGACAGGGTAGAGGACAGCTATACTTGTTTTCTGAGAAATTCACCAAGTACTGAAAAGTGAACTGGTCTTGGGCAGAAATCTAGAGTTTGTACAATTAGGCTAAAACATCTAACCGTGTTAGACTCTCCTTTTGCTGAAGCTCATTAATAAACCTGAGCTGTAGATAAGGAAAATTAGTGGAAGAAAACTCTGTAGTCTGAATGGCTCAGAGGAGACACTTTCGGGAATGTCTTTGGGAAGCTGCTCAAGGGTGATTCAGAGTTTTTCAGTCATTAAGATGAATTAATATTACTTGCATGCTTTGCTTCTCCAGGGCAATTTGTACTCTGCTATGGTCCAGCATAGTAATAGGCAGACAGCAGGAGCTGAATACAAACTGGCTAAGTGAGGGAATGAGAGATAGAGTGAGTACTAACTACAACTGATGGGGAAACTGTAGTCTAGTGATATAAGCATAGGGCAAGAAGCAGAAAAGAGTTTCCAAGTGTTAACCAATCAGAGTCCTGGAGCTAAGCTGGTGCTCCTGCATTCAACTTCCTTGCATGTCAAAAGGAGGGCATCAGAATTTCTCTTGAAAGCCTTGGTTCCTGAAGGGAAGTGTTTTTTCACTCTTTATCAGCCTCACACTTCACAGCTGTGTTGCAGTATGGGCTGGGAGCAGGGATGTGGAATCCAAGCTCAGTCTGTTCAGATCCTGCAGCGAAAGGCTGCTTTACTCCTACCAACCACAGCCACCCTTCCCTCTTTTAGCCTGGACAATCCTCCCTCAGCCTGTCTATTCCCCAACTAGGGCCGTTGCACCAACATCTGAATCCATGCAAACGCTGTTTTCCCTTCACAGTACCTCAAAAACTTGCATAAGTATAAGAAGTGTTGCACTCACTGAAACTAATAGGCCATTCAATTTAACATTCTGTGACACCAAGGGACCTTTACTGGGAAGGGAAAAGAGTGACATGCATGCAAAAGTTTGGGTGCCATATCTCTAATTTCAGTTCCAAACTATAGTTAACAACTATTTGTTGAAACATGTGCTAGATACTATATCTAGCAATGTGGTAAGTTTGTAAACCTTAATTTTTTTTCAGCTAAAACCTCTTCTTGGACACTTCTGCATTTTGTGATTTGTACTATTTTGTGTGATCATATTAAAATCAATAAATATTTCTATGTATATTATGCGTCTATACTTCAAAGCCTTCACTGCCTTGGAACTAGAGATCTGGGAAGGAGAGGAAATGGGAGGGGCCAGGACACTAAGATTAAAAAGATGTGGTCTCCCATTCAAAGAGCTCACAGTCCACTGTGGGAGCTAGCAGCCCGCACAGCTGTACCACAAGTCAGGCAGTGAGAGGGGATCACAGAGGCACAAATGAAATACTATGGATGCACGAGGGAGAAAAATCATTAATTCTGAATTAGGCATAGGGAAAAATTCTTACAGAAAGTGTCATTTGAGCTGGGTCTTAATGAATGAGCAGAATTTTCTAAAGAAGAACATAGAATAAATAAAAAATGGTAGGAACAGAATTGTGAAATTGCAAAATGTATTTGAGGAAAGGATTCCCAAAAGGCTAATAAAACTGGAATGGTATGGTGGGTTCAGTATACTGAGAGCTCTGAATAAATAAAAGCATTTGGGCTTTGTATAGTGGGCACTAGGGGAATATCAAAGGTTTCTGAGGACACGCTACTGTCTCCACTCTCCAAATGAGAAAACCGAAGCTTAGAAGGGGTAAGAAACTCATTCTAAAGCCAGTGTAGAGGTAGTATTAATATTTGAATTGAAGTCTAACTCTAGAGACTACACATTATAGCTAGTCTTAGTCTTCTTTTTCATTTTTAAAAAAATCATTTTAATTGACAAGCAAAAATTGTATATATTTATGGTATACAACATGGTGTTTTGATATATGTCTTAGTCTTAATTTAGTCATCTATAAAAATGGGAATAATAACAATACTCCTTATCTACTTAAAAGGTTTAAGTAAATTTACAGATAACTAAAATACCTCAGAAACTATTAAAGAGTTCTATAAGAGTTGTTAGTATTATATTATTGTTATCATAATTCAACTAATACTACTCTTGAAGGTACGATAAATGTATTTCTGCAAAGGCAATTCTTGTTATTTAGTGTTAATATTGCCTATAAATGATTGAGTCCCCACTGTGCTTCATACATGCATTATGTCATTTGCTTTTGCCATCTTGTGAGATAGATACGTATTGTTATCTCCAATGTATAGATGCATAAACAGAAGCTGAAAGAGATTTAAAACTGCCCAGTCACATGGTTGGTAAGTCAAAAACCAGACCTCAGATTTATTGAAATTCCCAAACACCTTCCATAAAGCTACCCATTGTGTTTCTATTATAAACATTTCAGGTTGCAGTGGCACATTGAAATGATGTCTTCAGGGAGCAATTAATGATGCTAGAAATTTCATCACTTCCAAAAAGGATGTCAGTGTCTGATTCTGTGCCTTAAAAGACGTAACTATTTCTAACCCTGTTAATGATCATGTTGAATAGATAAGTAGTATCCTTCCTTTAGGCTTGACTTATATGAAAAACATTATTCATTCTGTCCCACCCTCTGAGGTGAAACAACGCCTTTAAGAATAATTCCATTATTGATTTTTTTAAAAAAGACAAAAACCTCCCTTGTTTATGTGATCGTATTTGTTCCTTATAGTTATTTTAAACTTTAAAAACTTCCCTAAACATCTACAGAATCATTTGTTTCTACATTTTAAAGTACATTTATCTTTTCTCTTGGTCATGAAACTTAAAAAACAATAATAGGTTTGGTAATACTTTACAAAAATTTGGTGATTGTTATTCATGATGAACTTATTCTTCTTAAATACACATATATTTTGCACATAGTGAAAAATGATCAGAGCAGATAATAAGCTGAGTTTGACCAAATTCATATTCTTGGCAGCTTTTCATATTCAAGGAAGACAATCAGATAATCCAATTGTAATTATTTATTAATAGTCACCAGATATTCTGATTTTACTACTGGAAAATAATTGCTGTAGGTCTTTTTTTTAACAACATTTTTGCTGTTTTTATGATTAAAATTTTTTTTAAAAAAGTTGTAAACCGATACAATGAGTATAGAAACTTGAAAGGCTAATTTTGAGATTAGGTCCAACACCAACACATTTAGTAACATAAATCAGGATATAAGACACATAGGAAGAGGTTTAAAGCAGAGCACTACGTTCAACAGGTAAGTTCAGATAAACCTTTCTCTTTCACACCAATTCAAATATTGCAACCATTTTATGACTGGTTTGATGCAAAGAATCATAGAATTCTGAGTTAGAAGAAGCCTTAAAGAAGATATTTGTACTCCTTCCTTCTACAGCAAACTCTCTTGTGGTTTTCCTAGCATCTGCTTGAACATTTGCAGTGACAGAAAACTCATTACTTCCCATGGCAGTCCTGCCACTTTAGACTATGTTGATCTGGCTCTTCTTTAGACTAAGACAAACTCTTTCTCTCTGTAGCTTCATCCCATAAGTCTTAGTCAAGCCTTCAGGGCAAATGGAATAAATCACTATTTCACAGGACACTCCTTCAAACATTTGAGAGATGCTCACCATTATTTTTAGATGCAGTCAGGTTTGATGAGAAACTTGCAAAGACAAATATTTTAAAGGATATTAATCAAAATAGTAACAATAGTTAACTTTGAAGTGGAGTATAGAGAATTTTTCTTTGGTCTTAGTACTTTTTTGCATTGCTTGAATTTTATACATGAAGATATATACTCTAATTACAATGAAAAGCAAATGTAGAGCTATTCACACTGTGGGAAAAATATTTAAGTCTTAATTGTAATAAATGAGATCAGAGACTTCACTTTGAAGAATCAGAGAATCTTAAATCTGGAATCTGTGAGTGACAAACCTCAGTGTCCCCAGGACCTAGACTCACATGATAGGGGATAATTAAAAATGCCTGAATGACTAAAGAAATCAACCAATCACACGTTTAATCAGTGATCAAAATCTACTAAAATCCAACACAGATGTTACAATAATATACTCTCACTTCTTCCTTGGAGATACTGGGGAAGTAATGGCTCCACTAAGGACCAAGTTATTATTGCTGTGAATCCAAGTACTAAGAGGAAAAGGATCACTTTCATCCTAATTCAAACTGATGTAATGAATGCTCCTTTTCATTGTGTTTTTCTCAAATGCATCATTGTCCAAAAATTCTCTGGTAGTTCTATTTGCTAATGACTTTACAGCTAGAGATGACCTTACATACTCAAAAATTATTGTTCTGCCTGGATCTTGTTATATCTATGAAAATTTTGCACATGAAGTGATGATGATGATGGATAAGTACCACAGTAAGAACCTGGCACGTATATCAAGTGGTTTTCATACATTACTTCTTCAAATATTTATAGTCACCCTACAAACTAGAAATTATTATTCCAGTAGTCCTTCACAGATTAGGAAATTGAGGTGGTGGATACATGTTACACTAATCTACATTAGATAGTGGTGAGAAAGCATTAATCAATTTAACCAGGTCCTGCCATCCTGAGATTGATCTGTTTGTCCATATGCCTTATTTTTTCCTATGTTCCACTTAAGGACATTGTTATAGGGACTTTTCAAAATATCTCTTCTCTGCTACTGGAACCATTTCCTTATCTCACATAGATTGTACATTTAAGCCAGAAAGAAACTCAATTAAATTTCTTTATTTTGCTATTTCTTGTTATTTTTTCTACTTTCTATGGAGTTGACTCACATCCTTACCTTCTTATCCTAAGTCTTGAGAATGCTGGATAGATAAAATTCACATGATTGTGAAAACATATAGCCTCAGTTGGAAACTGAGCCAATTTAAATTTTCTGAACTTAATTTTTAATATTAATAATTTATAATATAATAATAACTATTTATTGAGTGCTTATGTGCCAGGTAAACATTTGCATGTATTATTTCATTGAATGCTTGCCACTGTGTTTTTAGGTAAAATTATTAATATTATCTTCACTTATAGCTAAACAAACTGAGGTCTAGAAAAAATTGAGTTGATTAAGGTCAGCCAACTAATAAATTAACAGAACTAGGATGGGTCACCAATTTCATCCAAAATAATATTAAGGAACTAATACAGGGCCCTGGATATCTTTTTCCACATTATGAATATGGTTTTTGGATTCTTCAAATATTTACTATTGCTCTTGCAGCTACAGCAATTACCACTATTAGTATGACAACAACAACAATACCCCCTCCATATTTATTGTACCCATCACTCTTCTGGAAAATTTACATATATTACCTCATCTAATTCTCATAGCTACCCTATAAGGTAAGTGCAAAAGTTCCAATTCTTCCTATAAGGATACAAAAATCTTAGCGAGTTTAAGGAATTTTGCTTAAGTTCTACTGCCCTTAACCTAAACTTTGATCCCAGATAGGACTCCAAACACATCTTCTCACACCCCTGAATGTGATCTGACCATGACACTTTTCATCCACAAGGAGATCCTACTAACCTAGTTGGCATCCTAGTTGCCTCCTCCCTCTCTCCAAGGATATCCCTCTCTCCCCCTTCCATATGGTTGTGTTTGGCAAATGGGAATGATCCTCTAAGGTTGAGTGGACCATTCTTTATTCAGTGAAATGAAGAACAGGGCTTCCCATTAAGAAACTTCAAGCAATGTAATCATTCTTTGCTACTTTTTTTTCTGAAGCCATTCTCTTAGTAAAATCTGCTTTCATAAAATTAGGTTCATAAATTACTACATTATTTGAAAAATTCTATTAGTATTAACAAACCATTATGAAGATCTCCAGGCTCCATTTCTAATGCAAATTATACGGAAGTGGGCAGGTTGAGTGGAAATTTATCATTCAACTATTTGCCCTTAGCAATGACTCATTTGATTTGGTTTAGTTAACTTTGGGCCAGTAATAAATAAATAAAGATGTATTAATTAACATATAATAAACATATATGTTTACATATAATTACATATGTTAATTACAATAAACATATAATTGGGTTGAATCTATTCTGCATAAATGTCAATTGACCCCTGAGAAGGCTGAGAACTGTTGACTATTATTGCATTTATATTGAAATAGTCAAAAGAATGGGTAAAATGAGATCAAAGATAAACTCCAAGATGCACCAATTTTTCAAGTTTATATGGCTATGGATGGGTTGCCTTTTGAATTCACTTAACGATAATAATAATATTTGAATTTGGAGATGCTGAGATTTTATTTCCTTGAACAAAATGTTCTGCCCTGTTCTAATCAGTCTGACCAGTTCTGTGGAAATCAGAGAGCAGCCAGTTGACGAGAAGACTGGCGAATGAATAAAGCATCAAATGCACCACATAAGAATTGCCTGTTAGCAAGGAGAGGAGGAGGACTTAAAAACAGGGGCAGGACTTTTTTTTTTCTTTCTCAAAGACAAAATATGCTCCATTCTGAAACCACATTGTATTTTGCAGGAAGAAGCCAGAACAAATTTCAAAATTAAGCAGGGGAGACAGTAATCAGAATGGTTGCCCTGCTGAAAAAGGGCCTGTTCTTTTCTCTTTGAACTTGAATTTTACAGATTCTCCCAAGAGTCACTCTGTAATCAGGAAGCACAAGTACCTTTTGCTTTTCAGCTTCTGAGTAAGCCTCCTCCCAAGTTACAGGCTGGAGAGGAAGTGTAAAAGGAAAAATAAAAAAAAGAAACAAAAAACAAAAGGGCCAAAAAAGACGTAATCTGGTAACCCAAATCATGATAAGGTTTAGCAAAAACCT
Organism: Eulemur rufifrons; assembly: GCF_041146395.1. NCBI lineage: Eukaryota > Metazoa > Chordata > Mammalia > Primates > Lemuridae > Eulemur > Eulemur rufifrons. Next base: position 54,439,391 of record NC_090990.1, read on the forward strand.
CAGGCCTGGGCAAGAAGTAGAGATGCAGCATTTCTGTCCAGCCATCTGCAGCCAGGTGACCAACAGCCGTCTCTCCACTGCAGAAGTGGTCCTGGATCTACCAAGGACGGGTCTGAATGTCTGCTGCAGTACTTTGTGTATGCCCAGATTGGATGTAGGGACTTTCAGTTTTTTGATGACAATATTGTTTGCTGAATCTAATCAGTACTGTCGGAAAAGCTGACTTCTCACCGCTCCCCACGATTCTTTCTGGCTGTTTGAAAATGCCCAGACATCAATAATAGAGTCAAGGGCTTTCTTCCACGGGGCTTAAGAGGAGCATTCAAAGATAAACTTGAAGCTTCAGAAAATAATCATAGTAGTAACTTTTTACTCAGGGATAATACAATGATCATATTCTAACCTCAAATTACACTTAAAATCCAGTTTCATTTCTCACTAACTCTGTGGATTTGGTCAAGTCATTTAGCTTCCACGAACCTCAGTTTCCTTATCCAGAGAGTGCCGATAGTAGCACCTTGTGGCATTGGCATGAAAATTTGATAACATATGTAAAGTATAGATGCCCATGGAATGATACCTTTAACTATTGTCGTTATCACTAATATTGTTATTGTTCGTGTTTCTTTAAAAACATTCTCTTTTCATTTCTAGAAGTTTGGTTCCTTACATTTTTTTTCCTACTAAGAAGCCCATTTTAAAGCAAGTGTAGTAAAAAAGAGTGAATAACTCAAGCAAGAGGAGGACATGGGATCCAGGGAACAGGTTATCAATAAAAGAGAGGAAAGGATGAATAGCAGAGAAACCCAGAAAAATGTTGGACTCTAAAAGGGATAAAGATTGTCCGATAGGTTTGGGCACTTGGAAAACTGTTAAGATTTATCCATTGACACAAAGAAAAGTTAAGCAAATTTAAAACTTGATGAGTTCTTAACTCTACAACAAAGGAAACATAATCACAGTACTGGTACTACTGATCTAGCAGTACAGGACATTTACATTGTTGTTAAAATGCAAACAATGGATATTGATTTAATAAAATTGTGCTATAATTATAATGGGAGAATGGATGAAGAGAGATCTAAATCCAGCAAAATAGAAAATCAACATGTAATGTCTAAAGTTGATGAAGCAAGAGATAGCAACATAAGGAAATCATTTAGAAATAAGGTGGTATGTAGAAAAAAATGTCCTAAAAATAAGCTGAAGGAGGCAGAAAAGGAAGGCACAGCCCTTGTATTCAAGGATCTTGCCAATTTCATTAAGAAAAGAGATCAATCTCATATGGGAGGGATGGTAGGAACCTAAAATTTCTTTTTGGAGAAAGCAAAAACCAGAATCTTTTTGAGTCTTGTTATTTTTGTCTCCTAGACGTTTCCCATGAGTTATTTTCCAAGACTTGGGGGGGGGGGAGGGAAAGATTGTCTGTTTTTAGATGACAAGACAAGCTTCATAACATTTCCAGAGAGAAAGGAGAATCATAGTGCTTCAGTTAGAAGATAACACATAGACACACCAATGCCTTATTTCACGGATGAGGCACTAAGTCTAAATGAAGTTACGGGTCCTTTCCAAGTTCATACATCCCATCTGGGACCAGAACCAGTCTTCTAATATCACTTGTATACTCTGGTGAATGTGTTTTGCCCAATACTAAATTGGGAAGACTATATTAAACTTGTTTGAGAAGAGAGCAAACATAGTCACATTTTTAATGTTTCATTAATGAAATGAGGAAAATAAAATAATATAACCACTTGTATAGCACTTTCAAAAGTGTCTTTATCTTCATTATCTCATTTAGTCCTAATAATCTTGTGCTGATGAGAAAATTCAAGTTCAGAAAGATTTACTGAGTTGTCAAGGGCAAACAATCAGTGAATAGCAAATTGGATAGTTGGACCTGGGTGCTCTCACTCATTAGAGATGTTTTTCTCTTTCATTATGACACATAAAACTTTAGGGAGCATTTTGTAAAATGAATTTATTTGAAAAATATTTTAAATTAAATTTATAACTTCCTAGTAGCGGTCAATATAAATGAATTATTTCAGCTTTGAATTATTAATCTTCTGGATGGACAGTAGCAGAAATATTCAAAATGGCCATTGTGGGAGAAAATCTGGAATAAGCATGAGGATCATGCATATCTAATTAGAGCCGCACAGCATTTAAGGCAGTGGTTTCCCTTGGTGATATACTAGTATTATTTCTCCAAAAATTGTCGAGTAAAAATTAATTTTGTTGACTTAATCATTAAAATAAAGACGCTAAGCAAAAAAAATTTAAATGGCTAAGGAATGTTGAAAATAACAAAGAGCAATGGCTTTTCCACTAAAACCAGTGTTTCATGGATCTTCTTAGAAGACCTCAAACCACTGAGCACTAATTCTTGAAAGTCAACTTGCAATTTCATGCCCATCCATGTGCAGCTGTTCAATTCATGCACACACATCCAGAATGTGGAATGCTTTGGTATCAAAGATCTGTTTCCAATTGACAAATACTTCAATTCTCTAAGATCTCATTTCCATCTTCCTCAGTAGGGCAAGAGAAATGCAAAGATAAATGTCATTAATTGCTCCACACTTTTCCCTCTAGAGAAATACAAGCTATAAACACCAGTATGACATTCTACCAATAGCTTTAAGGATGGCTTAAAGCATCATTAATTTTACATTTGTAGGAAAGTCTGTAAGTGTGTGCCTTGCTTTCTTACTCAAAGGTTCAATCAATAAGGTCATCCCTGCTGTTTGCATTCTAAATACCAATGCACAGATTTAGTGCCTTCAGAAGTATAAATAGGTATGTATCTACATATATATCCTAGTAACATGAAGTCATATTCTAACCATGTAGCTTATTTGTGTATAGGAGATTGCATTTTGGGGGGTGGGGGATGATTTTTTTATTGATTTTTGAATAACTGCATTTTAAATTTCTCCTGCTGGGCCAGCACAAAGCAAAATTCAATCTCTTTTTTGTAAGGCAAATGTGTCATTGGATAATTTGTAATGAAGAAAAAAAATTGGTCCTTTCACTTTTCAACATGTTTTGGGGTGAGTAACCTATATTGTTTTTCTCCTGGATTGGATTGTGTTGTTTCTTACTGGCATGTGATGGTAATTTTTTAAAGAGCAATTGTAGATCCTGTAATAATTCTACCCCTATTACTTTGATTTACTATTATGGGCATATAGTTAGATGTCAAGGAATTTTGGCATTCACAGAGAGGTAACCATGTTGACTTAGTTCTAGTCTTAGGGTTTAGCTTTCTAACCAAAAATGGAAACCCCTGTAGTTCTTTGAATCGTAAAGACTCTCTCACAGCAAGATTTCTTAACCTGAGTCCATAAATTCCCAAGAAGTCTATAGACAGACTTCAGGAAGTCTGTACCATTTCTGGCACTGTGCAAAGGTCATCTGCAGTTTTTGTGGGGAGGGAAGCCATACCTTTTATCAGATTCTCAGAGGGGTCTCTAACCCCAAAGTTACTAAGAACCAGTGTTCCTCAAGGTACTTTCTAATTAAATCTAACCTACAAAAACCTCAACTGGGGATAATTTCAGAATTATTTTCTTCCAATGTTCTTTTCAAAATCAGATTCAAACAATCTTGTATGTTATATTCAAAGCCTTCTTTTTAAAAGTTGCATAAGAATATTAGGCATAGGGCCAGATGCGGTGGCTCACGCCTGTAATCCTAGCACTCTGGGAGGCCGAGGCGGGTGGATCGCTGGAGGTAAGGAGTTCGAGACCAGCCTGAGCAAGAGTGAGACCCTGTCTCTACTGAAAATATAGAAAGAAATTATATGGCCAACTAAAAATCTATATAGAAAAAATTAGCCGGGCATAGTGGCGCATGCCTGTAGTCCCAGCTACTCGGGAGGCTGAGGCAGTAGGATCGCTTAAGCCGAGGAGTCTGAGGTTGCTGTGAGCTAGGCTGACGCCACGGCACTCACTCTAGCCAGGGCAACAAAGTGAGACTCTGTCTCAAAAATAAATAAATAAAAAAAGAAAGAATATTAGGCATAAACTGATTATTCCTAGTCTTTTCTTACTTGGTCTCAGAAACTTATAGTTAATAAAGAAGTACCTTTGTTCTAATTTTATTTTTTTGGTCAGTTTGTGTTTCAAGTTTTTTAGGGAAATCCATCTTTGCACTTCATACAAACAAAAGTAGTGTCCATTATAGCAATCATGATTTGAACTCTGTTTTCAAAATGTTTAATAACTCTATACCTGAGGAATTGCAGACTAGCATGAACTCAGACAGGCACAGGGTCAAGAGACGTTTGACCAATATTTGACTACCTTTTGATAAAAATCATCTTTCAAGTGAAATGAAGCTTCTACAGCTCAGTTACAGAGAGCAAATATGCAAAAATTCCTTTTAAAAAAAGAGTTTGGTAAATTAGCTCTCTCCTAATAAGGCACCTGTCTGGAAATGTGTACTTATTTATGTAGAATTATAACAGACTTCTTTAAGAGTCCTGGGAGAAAAGGACTCACTTTAGATATCCCTTTGAGAGACATATAACCCTAAGTGCCTCTTATCCAAAACAGAATAGGGACTGGACACATCAATAGAAAGATGATACTTTCTAAGAAATTGTACCTCCTCATCTGTGAATAGGTTTATGTGATTATGGAAGCCGATCCGGACCTGTGGTGATCCAGGCATTGTTGGAGTGGTAGTGCCACATTTTTGTGCAGTCAGACACAAATGACATTCTAATGCCTGCTGCCCTAAGGCCATGCCACGTTTGACCACCCTAGGAGGTTATAGAGATACATACTATTTAGACCCACACTTCTCACAGGGCCACTTAGTCCATTTGACAGCTTTGGTAATTATGTAATGCTTTGGGCAGGGCAAAGCAAAAAAAAATCTTATAACATCCTTCCCTTCCAGGTTAACACATATTCCTTTCTCCAAAATGCATATTAAATGTCACCTTCTACAGGAAATTATTTCCCATTTTAGCATCATATCTCCGTGTGCCCTCCTACTACCATATGCTTATGCCAACTGCAGCTCTGATCAAGTTATTTCCTATTCCCCTGCTAGATTATAAATTAATCGAAAGCTTGCTGGTTTTATCAATCCTTGTGTATTAGCACCTACCAGAGCCTGGCACATAAGAGGTACACAACAAATAGACGTTGAAGGGAAGAACAAATCAGGGGAACAGACTTGGATTCTCCATGTCTGACGTCCACACTGGATTTTCTCAAGACTGTTATGAGCAAGCACATTGGCCACAAGGATATCTGACCCCATGTCCTCTCAGGACACGAAACTGGAGAATATCTCACCCCACGGCTTGTAGGTTCAACAGTGCGGTGGTGGGAATTTCTGGACAGCCATAGCCATAGTAGCCACAGTGACTTTTACCCGAAATGCTAAAAAATGAAGACTGTAGAGACAATAACATCTGATATGAGGCCTAGAATCCCCATGTAGGAGGAACCAGGGACAAGGTTCTCCCTAGATGCCTTTTCTTAGGAGGAAGGAGGATAAGATCCAATGAGCTTGACTTTGTAGTCTACATTCCACAGAACTCCCTTCACTGAAGAAGGAAGAAGAAGAGTGACCTGAGTAAGTTCCTGGAACAGGGTAGTGTTGCAGCCCAGCATTCGTCTCCACCAGGACTCAGCTCACACCAATACCCAGGTAAGAGCCTGTTAAAGGTCTGACCATAAACAAAGACAGTTCTTATTTTGGATGCCTGTAGGTCACACCAGAATCCACAAGAAAGAAGAAGAACTGAGTTTAGAATAGTTTATAAATGCACTTTTATGTTAAAAACAGTAATCTGGAGATTATATTCCTAAGTATCATATTGAAAATGATAAAAGAGCATCTCTCAGATTTGTAGTAAACCAACAATAATTTGTTCTGTATATGATTATGGAATATAAAACAAAATGATCTAGTTATTCCAGAGAGCATGGGGACTGTTGCATTACATTGTGCTGTTATTTGACAAAGCATGTCAAAATAGGATTCCAGAGAAATACTCAATATAGTTAATAAGTAAAATATTCCTGACAGGAGTTGACATCAGGACAAAAAGACAGGGACATTTCAGAACATTCAACTTTATTTTCCATTGGCAAACACAACATAAATAACATACGTTTATTAAATATACAGACTAGCTATAACTTGAATGCCAAAAAAATTTCTAATGTACTTTTCATAGTCTCTTTTATTCTTCATGTCCACAATATTGAAGACTAGCCTTTAAGACACACTGAAGGGTATGCTCAAATATACTGAAGATAACTACCCAAAAAGCTTTACATAGACGTGACAAAATGTCTCTTTCCACTTAACCAAATGTATAGGCATGGGATGTTGAGGAGGAGGAGGGAGAACTGTATGCTTTCTACACTGAGCTTTACCACGTGTATTAAAGGGCCAATGAGTTCAGTGCTTCCTTAGGCGCCCTATGAACGTAGTACTTACATTCATTTCTTGTGAACAGATCAAGATAATCAGTGCCTGTTTGTAATTTGTTTGCTTAAATAACCTTATGCTAATATGTACAAAACATTTGGTAAAAGGAGAAAGAAAGTCAAATATTTCTTTTCTCTCTCTCTCTCTCTCTCTCTCTCTCTCGGAAGAGTTTGGAAGGAGGTGAGATTTATAAAAGCACAAAGCAAGCAATAAACAAGCAGTTGTGAAAATGGATCATGGTTGACGGCCTTAACTTTTTATACAGATAGAACACAGAAAATTTAATTAAGCTTTCAGTGTGTTTGTAGTAATAAATACTCTGCAGTCTCACTATGTCACTCAGTTCTAATATCCTGTGTATTTCAAGAGATGCTTTTGGAACTTGATAATTTTATGAAAATAAGTAGGCACTATGCATGTCTATAATTTCAAAGGAAAAAATTTTTCTGTTTTTTTCTCTGATTTGATTCCTACCCAAAAGAACTATTAAGTGATTGTTGACATGGAGAAGGTTGAAAGCTGATCACTAATTTGGACTCAAAAGCCAACAATAATATAAAAGCATCGAATAAATAAAAGTCCTAATCCACTTGAAAATCTAATACTAGAATACTGCCACAGAGTGACCATCTTATTAAAATACTGTTTGTCAGAGTTTTTAGTTTGCCTATTACTCAATGGAAGTGTGGTCACAGAATCTATCATAGTTAACTTACATGAGATTCCACTAACATAGTCAAGAGATCTTTTATAAAATAAAGAAGTATTAAGTGGAAATATATGTGCACCTTTTGTTTCAGAGTAGGTTAAATCTGGCACAATTAAACACTTAAAATATCTTGGTATATAGCATGAGTTATATTTGGTGAATCTTGAAATAACACATTTTGTTTCTTCAACTTAAAATATTTTTAAGACACTCACCATACTTACTCTATTTGAAAAATAAACTGTTGTCATTGGATAGCATGTCATCATTCTCTTCTATGACACAGCATAGCACATAAACTCATCCTTTGGAAAATCAGGACTGCTTTGTAAAATTGACACCAGCTGATTTTACATATACTTGTACATTCCATTCACTCACTTCTTTCTATGTGCTTTTCTAGGCCTCTTAATTGTATTTTAGCCAATACTTCAAAGTTTAGGAATTGTCATAATTTATGCATGCATTTTTCCCTGCTCAGGTATATGTATGGGCAAACTAAGTATATGAGAATGAACTTAAAGGGCAATAAACATAGAAACAGACATGCCCTTCTGCTGTGACTATAAACGTCCAATTTCTAACCACAGTTTCAGCTTCCTCTGCACATCTCTGATATCTAACTTCAACTGCTATCGAAAGGTAGAAATCATTTAAGATTTTCATACCTTACCAGGTTTTCCCTGGACTAACAAATGGCTGCCTAGATAATGAAATTCACATGCCATTTACATAATTTCTTTCTTTTCCTCCTTCTTTTCAAGCATATTCAAAAACTGTCATTCATACCCTCCTAAAATGTATCCCCAGGATAGGAATTTATTTCATAGTAAAGGATAGGTTTCAGGCTCTTTTGCTTTTCTGTATTTTTGTGGTTTGATGAAAAGTGATATTCTTTTGATAGCAATCTCCATTACCATTTATATGTATCAGAAGACTCCTAAATTATTAATACAAATAAAGCACTTGTACAGCAATATGACACTACACCTTTGAAGATAAACTCATATTTCTGTAATTAAATAAGCAGAAATCACTCACTTTATCAGTGTGCCAGACTGTAATGGCATGAAGCACTTCAACTGTATGGCATGTGCCTCACCAACATGCACTAAGTTTGGGCAGATTTTTATTCATTCATTTACTGAACAAATATTTATTGGACAATTTCTATATTCCAAGTGCTATACTAGGTAATAGAACAAATAACATAATCATGGTGGCATCACTCAAATCCATACTTATCCATACTACATGTTTGTCTCTCTGATTCTAACCTAGGGTTGGGGGACCACCCAAGAGGTAAAGTCTCTTTATGATAAGGTCATTTGAGTACACTTTTTTCCCTGAAAAAAGTAGGTAGTTTTGTTTTATACCCCATAACGTGATCTATGGGATAACCCAATTCTATGGCATAAAGGGATTTTTATAATGGGGTTTTACTATAGGTTACTTGTCATCTTTTCTAAAATCTAAATTAGTGGAACCATCATGAATTACATAAGCACTTTCATAGATGTTGTCATCTGTCTCAATTTGATGTGGTCATTTAAATTGATCATTCGTGATTGACATAGGCTGGTGTACAAATTAATCTAATAGAGATATTATACTTGTTAAAGTTAATTCTTCTCCAAATGCTTACAAACACAAATAAAAATACAGTTATTGTAAGAAGTATAAATAAATATCAAGATTTTTAAAAACTAGAAAAGCAATGACTTTTAATTTAATTATTACTGCAAATTAAAATCTTCACAAGAAAAAGTTAATGGGTTTATCAAATGAATGCACCAAAGAATATGCAAGCATTTTGTGTAGACTTAACTTAAAGGGTCGTTGTGTCTGTTGGGGAGACTTTTAAAAAGTGCAAATTACCAAAACTTAATGTAGTGATCTACTTTTGTCACAAAATATTATTAATTTTCTTATCTTATAAATAGACCAAAAACTATGGAAAGTCTTCATTGAACCTTCAAAGTATTTATTTGTTTTAGAATCAGAATTGGTATTTAAAGATCCAGAAGACTGGATCTTTTGGTGGAATACTTTTGGGGGAAAAATCAAGGGAAATAATCAGAGTACCTATATTTAGTGCTCAAATCAGTCCTTAACTAGCATTCTGAAAATCACCTCACTGACTCTCATAGATCAGTTTCTTGAATTTTCGTTGGGCTTGTGGGAATGCAAAATGTGCACAGTGTATTCAAAAGAAAGAACAATTAGCAATTTGGGTAGTTACAAACTCCACCATTTTTCAAACAAACAGAACTGGCTCTTAGAACAAACCTAATTACCAACTCAACCAAAACTTAAACTTTGTAAGGTAAGAACTAATTTGAAATATTGAGCAACATTTAAATAACATCAGTTAGCAATTAATATTATAGATACATTATACATTTTTCACCCTAATTAAACTCTTCTTTTAAATGTAAGGGGAAAAAAAGTGACAGAGGAAAAGTGAGAGAGATGATGAAAGAGAACACAGAAGATAAGTCTTTGAACAAAAACAAACCGCTATCCCTTGTATCTGACGATGTATGTGGCTAAATTCCCCATGTATTCAATGTACTGGAATATTTACTATCCTTGCCCCCTTAATAGACCAAGATCATTTATAAAATATGTTTTCATCACATAACTAATCACATATTCAGCTACAAATGGCAGAGACCCAAAAAACACTAGACTGTTATTAATATATTTTTGTTTGTGTTTCAAGACTTTTGGCACATAAGGGATTTTCTATGGTCTGAGACCATTTAGCCTTATATCAAGAATTTCACTTCAATGCACAAACAGTGGCATGCCATAAATGTCTAAATTCACAGTAAGGGATATTTGTTGCCAAAAGCTGTAAACATGCAAGTTGATTAAATATTCTCTTTCATGCTCCTGTCTGTATTATTTCATTAGATAATGAGATAGGCTGCCCTTTCTGTCCATCATTGGAGCAGCTGGAGACAGCATTTGCTACCTGGCAAAACTTTCGAAGAAGGATCTTTCTTAACAGGAGATAAACCCAGGGATCCAAGATCTGGTTCAGTGAAGCCAGACGAACAGCTATTAAGAAGAGGTTGCATTCTTTGTGTTTCTCTGTGTATGTCTTGCAGTGCTCAACTGATGTCTGATTGAAGACCATTTTCAACATCATTATCTAAGAAAGAGGAACAAAAAATTGTTTCAAAGATTAGTAAGGTCATATGTGTCTCTTCTACACAGTACTTAGCACATAGTAGGTTTTCAATAAATTGGTCGTTGGATTGAAACGATTCATTCAAGCAACATTTATACTCACAGGACACAGCCCTGAATTCCACAAGACATTCCTAGGGATTTTCCCAAATTTGTGGCTATTCAACATGATGTAGCTTTTTATAGCGCATATGTTCTCAGGCTCTTAGTCTTTGGAATGTAAGAAGCTTGAAAATAACACATCTCAAAATTAGCCAAAATCATCTGTCTTGTAACAGAAAACACCAGTAGGTTGGCACCCAAATGAGAACACTCTAACAACAACCAAAACATATTTAATCTCAAACTTTCTAACTAAAAAAAAATTACTGAAGAAAAAACTGAAGCAAGAAAGGAGAAAATAATAATAATATTGTTATTATTACCATTAGCATTTTCTGAATTCTTACTATCTACCAGGCACGGTGTCAAGTGCTTCATATGCATTTAATAAACAATATAAGATAGGTACTATTACCACCTCCTTTTTACAATTGCAGAAACCAAGGTTTCATGATATGAAATGACTGAACCAGGATTAAACCCAAGTTCACTAACTCCATAGGACATATGCTATTTTACTTTTTTTTGTCTCCCCTTGCAATACACATTAGAATGTAAACTCAATAATGGCAGGAATTTGGGACTATTTTCTCCCCATTTGTATATTCCCAGTGTAGCAGATAGTAGGTGCTCAATTAATATTTGTGAGTGAACAAACATTTATATTTGAAGACATTTATTATATGACACATATATGAGTATATGACATAAGTATATTTATATTTGAATGAATATTTGTAATTTTCATAGAAGAGAAAAAAATGAAGGTTCTTATGCATGTGAAAAAATGTTCAAATTTATTAATCATTAGGAAGCATGCCAATTACAACAAAATAAGATGCCATTTTACACCCACTAGACTGACCAAAATGAAGAAATGTGACTATGCCAAATGTTAGTGAGGATGTGGAACAACAAGAGGTCTTTTGCACTTCACTAGTGGGAGTATAAACTGGAGCAGCCACCTTAGAAAACAATTTGGCACTCTCTCATCTCATCTACTGCCTCCCAGCAGTACTCCTCTCAGGGTTATACTGTCCAGAATTCCCGCAACAGGAGTTGTGTATATGACTGTTCATAACAGTGTTGTTCATAATAGCAGGAACAATCTAATCATGGGTTCACATTCACAAGCAAAGAAAAGAGCTAAGTTTGTAACTGGCTCCTAAATTTACCTTGCTAGACCTACACAGCTACTGAGCAGTTGAAATGTGGCCGGAGCACATTGAGATGTTAGAATATGAAATGTTGATTATATAAGGGAATGATAATATTCTGATATATTGTGTTAAATAAAATATACTATTCAAATTAATATCACTTCTTTTCTTTTTACTTTTTTAATGTGGCTACTAGAAAACTGAAAATTATATATGTGGATTTTTTTTTTTTTTGCTCACAGTATATTTCTATTGAACCTCCCTTCCTTGAGGCTCACATTTATTTGCATGTTTTGTCCTCAGGTCACATAACCCAAACTGAATTCAACATCCCTGAGCATCCATACTCACACACAATTCCAACAATGGCACTTTCTTTTTTATAGCCACCCTGACTCAACACTTCAGATTCTTTGAATTCTTCTTTCCTTCATCCTCTGCAATGCCTTTTGCTTTTGTTCCATTTTCATCCTAGTTCAAATCTTCCTCTCATTTGAATTATGGTAATAACAGACATCCAAATGTTGCATGTTGCATGGTATGTACTGAATGTTTGTGTCCCCCTTCAATTTTCTTTTTTCTTTCTTTTTTTTTGAGACAAGATTTCACTGTGTTGCCCAGGGTAGGGTACAGTGGTGACATCATAATATCATAGCTTACTACAATCTCTGGGTCTCAAGCAATCCTCCTGCTTCAGCCTTCTAAGTAGCTAGGACTACAGGTCCATGCCATCATACCCAGCTAATTTTCCTATTTTTTGTAGAGGCAGGGGTCTCACTATGTTGCCCAGGCTGGTCTCGAACTCCTGGCCTCAAGTGATCCTCCCTCCTCTGCTAGAATTACAGGCCTGAGCCACTGTGCCCAGCCTCGCTTCAATGTATATATTGAAGCTCTAATCCCTAATGTGATGGTATTAGGAGGTGGGGCATTTGAGAGGCAATTAGGTTTAGATGAAGTTGTGAGGGTATAGCTCCCATGATGGAATTAGTGTCCTTATAAGCAGAGGTAGAAAGACCAGTACTCTCTCCCTCTACCACCTAGGACACAGGAAGAGAAGATGGCAGTCTGCAAGCCAGGAAAAGGGCCTTCACCAGAAACCAAATCTGCCAGCACCTTGATCTTAGAATCCCCAGCCTCTAGAGCTGTGAGAAATAAATGTCTGTTGTTTAAACTACCCAGTCTATGGTATTCTGTTATAGCAGTCCAAGCAGACTAAATGTAGATATATGTCAACCCAACACAGATTAAGCTTCCTAAATTCCAGCCCTGATCAAACCCTCTCCAACTATAAAAACATGAATGTCTCCCCATTGTCTACCAAACAAACAAACAAAAATTTGACTCTAGCTATTCAAAGCTTTCTACAATACTGCTCCAACATACCTTTCCAGCCTTGTCTCCCACTACTAGCCTACACAGACACTAAACTCCAGCTGTAACTCATTGGTCTAGAACATCCGTTTACTCTTTCCTACCTCTTGGCCTTTACTCCTCCTGTTTTCTTCCCCTGGAATATTTTCAGTCCTAGAACCCATTTCTACTTCTGGGCACTCCGTGTCTTTCAAGTCCATGTCAGCTTTTTCTGATCACTCCAAACCATCATCCTCTGAAGGCCTTCAATGTGTGTATGTGCGTGTAATATGTATACACATATTTGTAGATAGACAGACAATACTAGCAAGCTGCAACATAATGTCCCTCCAAAACTTGGACGTCGGGGTAATAAAGGTGGGGCCTAACAGTTAAAGTATATATAACATCAACATGTAGGAACCTAGTTCCGAGATTAGTGAACTTGACAGCAAGCAAATGAACAAATTACTGACATATCTGAATCTATTTGCTCGGGGGAGAAAGGATACTTCGCCACTGGGTTTGAGTATTTTCTACTCTTGTTGGCATAATGGGCTCCTATTGCAAGATAAAAGATGTAACTGGCTACGTTAGCTTGATGTTTGTAAATATTTCATTATTTTAATTCCCCATGTTCTGTGTCTTTTCCACTACTGAAGCCAAATAAAGTATAGAGATGAATCTCTGAAATTAAAACATTTAATTTGGGAGGAAATAATTGCAATTCAGGACACACATGCAGACCAGCTGGCCTTTGGCATGTCTGAAGAAAAAAGAGAAAGTTAAAGATTTTATAAAAGTACAAATATTATGTAGTGCTCTTCAAGAAAGTTTATTGACCCTAGTAAGGTTCTACAGAGCTGGCAAGTTTTGATTGTGAGTGACAGCATTGGGTAAAACTAGTCTTAGAGTTGTAGCAGGTCACTTCAGTAGCCATTAGATAAAACTGGGTTGAGGTTACAACAGGCAGATTCAGCAGCCAGGCTTACAGGGAATTACATTTTTGCAGCAATGTTATATGCTCTGAATGCTTTATTCCCCTGGCCTCTCAACTCTGTTTTGGTTGGGTATAGCAAGGCTGACCCAATTCATATAATCAACTTTCATAACATGAAGTTGATCATGACTGGTCCCAGAGTTGATAAGTCAACAGGAAAAGAGAGCTGGATCATAGGATATCCGTTATTGCCAATTCTGCACAAGTAATCCCAATTTTATTTAAAAAAAAATAGAGGTTTATAATTCAAAGAGCAGGCAGGCAGATAAGCAGACAGACGAGAAAGAGAGGAAAAAAATCACACAAAAACTCTTGCAAGACTATGTGTAGACACTGGCCTCCAGCCATCTCCTTTTCATTTTATTGAGTCACAGGTTATTCTTAAACTGATCACTGGCAATGGGGATGGGAACTTATAGTTTTGGCTTATAAGGAAAATTCATGTTCTTGAGCTTGACCCATGGTCCCTGGCCAAATTGCCCCCTAAAACATGACCAAAATTATTGTTCTGTAAACAAATAAGAAAAGAGGAATGGGAAGGAAACCACTAGATAGCTATATACTCTGACTCTGTAATTTTTTATAGGAATTTTTCCAAGGGATTTATTCAATAAAAGTAAAAAATAGTTTACACAATAAATACAGGTTCAGAGAAGAATTATCTATACTAGTAAGAAATTGTAAACACAATACATCTCTAATATCAGGTATAAAGCTTAATAAAATACAACTAATTCACATAATAGCATATAAGAATTAAGTGAAAAGAAGATAGTATTATGTATATGAAGTTTTATTGTTATTACAATTGCATTATATAAAACATGTAGACTTGTGGAAGGCAATGGAATTACTATATTTAATAATAATTTACTATTAAACAATACTCATTAAATTAATTAAAAATTTTTATGTACATAAAATCATTTTGAATGATCTAAGAAAGCCTTTCATTTAAAAATGTGGATGATTATTTCCTTATTAATAAATGTGCATTGTTATACACCAAATTTACTTAAATATTTACATTAATATCTTCTGATGCTGGCTCAAAGTCCTATGAACTGAACACTACCTACCATTGTAGTAATGGCCCTCCTACAAAGAAATCCATTTCTCAGTGCCTGGAACCTGTGAATACATTACTACACATGGCAAACAAAGACTGTGCAGATGTGGTTAACATTAAAGATCACAAAATGGGAAGATTATCCTGGATTATCCGGGTAGGCTCAATATCATCACAAGGATCCTTAAAATCAGAGAACCTTTCCCAGCTGTGGTCAGAGGGAGACGTGACTACAAAAGAATGGTTGGAGAGAGGCAATGTTGCTAGTTTTGAAGACAGAGGAAGGGAACCACAAGTTAGGGAATGTAGATGGCTTCCCCTAGAAACTAAAAAAGGCAAGGAAATGCTTCTCTCAGAGCTTCAAGAAGGTAATGCAGTCCTATGGCTCCTTGATTTTAGCCCAGGGAGACCCAGGTCAGACTTCTAACCTACAGAACTGTAAGAGAAATTTGTGTTGCTTGAAGCCACCAAGTTTGCAGTAATTTGTTATAGCAGCTGTAGAAAACTAATACATCCACACAATGAGCGCTCAACAAATGTTAAGAGGAATGGGAAAGAATGAGCTTGAAAATGACTTTTGTTTATAGATAAAACAGCCTAGCAAGGCTGTTTACATTGTTCGCTTTCTTAGGAAACTTTTTTCTTTAAATATAAGTAAAGTAATAGTAAACCTCAACCTAACTTCTCTCCAAATTATCTCAAATTTCTAAATTTGCAACATGCAAAAATGAATGCCTGTTATTCCAGTGGCATCAGTTAGATTGCAATGTTTGAGTAAAAGGTAGAATAAGATTAGTATTTTCAACTCAGTTGCCTTTATAGAAAAAAATATGCTTATTAAACCTCTGTTCCTTTTTTTTAAATAAACTACAGAAAAAATTTTGTCTAGCTCTTTTAGCTCCTTAACAATTTCAATAGTTAAATATATTTGACTACTTACTATTCTCTAGGAAGTGTTCGGGGCCTGTCTAGAATTATCTAAAAACACACTTACATTACATTCTTTTTTTTTAGAAAATAAAGTATTGGATTTCTCTAACTTTTTATGATCAGGAAAATTTACCAAATTACTTATTAAAATAAGATTTCAGTCATTTTATACAGCTCTCCTTAATCATTTTAAAATTAATTTTTATGTGGCTAATCATTTAAAATTATTTTTATGAGGCTAATATAGTCTTCATATGCCTTACATTGTTTAGTACACTGTAATTTCCTGTAATTTCCTATTGAGAACGCAGTGATTATGAAATCATGAAACCAAGGTCTGTAAGCAATAGCTGGCACATGAGGAGAGACACTAGCTTCTCCCAGAAGTCACGAGATATGCAATATGGAGAAAATTGGAATTAGAAACAGTGAGCATGAGACTGCCATTTTCAAATGGCAGCAGGGATGGAAGTGGGGCTCCAAATTCTGGGTCTAATTTTGAACAGAAATGTAAATTAGCATCCATCTGTTGACTTTTCAAGAGCTAAACAGCAATTATATGTGTATATGTTTGCAAATATTTTTTAGACTGTTCAGACTTTAAGAGAGAACCTTTGGCATGAATATGTAGATTTCTGGTAGAATTAATTGTTCCTATTAGTCCAATTCTACTTCTTATACAAGGAAGAAGGAGCAAACAAAATCAGGATGCTTGGCCAGTGCGGGGGCTATTTTTTTAGCAAACGTATGTATACCCTGAACTCTTGCTCCTTCTGGACAGCCTCATATAACGAACGATCTGGTCAAGTGAGTGGTGAGACCCACTCTGGCTGAACACAGCTGCAGCTCTTCTGCCAGCCTCTTCCCCAGGCTCCAGCCTCCATGTGACTCTCCCAGACCCTCTGGCAGTGCTCTCCTTTGGTTATCAGCAGGAATAGAGAGTTCTTTCTGTGCTTGAGATAACCAGGACCACAACTATGTCAGTGACCCCTAAATTCTCCATCCCTGCCTACTGTCAAGCACAATTACCTTGTTCTATCCTAAAGGAAAAAAATGATTTGTCCTCTTCCCAGTGATAATGTTAAGTGTGCAAAGCATTAACCAGGGAGACTGTTTTTAATACTCTGCATTTGGATTTTATTCTATTGCAGCAGGGTTTCCAATGACACATTTAAAATTTTTTAGTACTTCACTTCTTGTTTCAAAAATGCCTTGGGTTATAGGCCACAAATTTTTATTGATGATGCTAAATGAGTAAACCCAGAAAAATTAATTTGTGGGGGAGGGAATAAAATTGGTTGGCTGTCCTTAGGCTCCATTATAGGGTGTTTATGCATTTCCAGTTTATTCCTAAGGTAAGTGTTTAAGAGAAATTTCCTCACAAGCCAGTTATTATCTATGATGTTTTGTTTTCCACAATTCTCTGTTGTTAGGCTATGGGAGGATAACCTGCTCTACTGGAAATTTCCCCTTATAGTTTGATAAGTATATTTTATTATAATGCAGTGAAACCAGTCTGGTCCCTTTAAACCATCTAATTACATAATTTGAAGGATTTTCACGGGAAGAAGTTTCACTGTGTGTTAAGAAATAATTGTAGTCTTTCAAATCTGGTTACGACTTTGTTTTGGTGTTGTCAAATCATCTCTACTATTTCGGAAGCTTCCCCTGCCTTATCCAATCTGAAAACTTTGCAAATAAACAGCTCATAAACATTTTAAAAATTACTAGCAGTTGTGACATTTTATCGTTACCACTATGTAATTTTATAAATTTTCTTAAAAGAACAAGGGATTAAGAATCAGAAGAACTAAATTCTATTGCTGGCTCTGCTACCATTTATAACTTTAGGAAAGTCATTTATCTCTGGGCTTTAGTAAATTCACTAGTAAACAATGGGGCTGGACTGGATAGCCTCTACACATATTTCTATGGTTACGTTTTTTCTGATGAATTCTGGGGCAAAGCTGGAAAAAGAATAAGGATTTAATTTGGAAAAGAAAAGAAACTTAAGGGGAAAAGATATGGAACAAAAGACAAAAGTCCTGTTTAGGAAAACCCTAAATGTGGTTTTCGGTTGGAGATAAATGCAGGAGAGAAAAAATATACAAAGTTAGACAGTAGACAGTGGATGAGAACAAAGACTAAATTCATAAAGCTTTAGGGAGAGGTTGTCTTTTTTTTTTGGACAAATAGGAGATTTAGGCAAATACGCTGACCAAGTGTTAAAGGCCTTCACTAAATCTGATTCAGTTCTGCTTCTAGTTGGGAGACTAGTTACCTAACTTCGGATCTTAACTTTTTCCTTCTTTAAAACATGATTCATACATACTTACTACATATCTTCTCCATCTAGTTGAGCAGTTGCAAAAAATTAAAATGAGATAAAAATAATTAATACCTTCAATTCACATTACCATACCTCTTCCCATCCCCCAGGCACTATTGCACTATTTCATATCCTTCCAGAATAAAATGCTTTGACATTCAGAGATAGGAGGACAGTGGATGCTTTGGGAAATACTGCAAAGAAATGAACATATTACATGCGTTTTCCTTAAATTTTGAGCTAATAGAATTGTTTTTTAAAAAGTCCACTTCAGGCTGGGCGCGGTGGCTCACGTCTGTAATCCTAGCACTCTGGGAGGCCGAGGCGGGCGGGCGGATTGTTTGAGCTCAGGGGTTCAAGACTAGCCTGAGCAAGAGTGAGACCCTGTCTCTACTAAAAATGGAAAGAAATTATATGGACAGCTAAAAAATATATATAGAAAAATTAGCCGGGCATGGTGGCGCATGCCTGTAGTCCCAGCTACTTGGGAGGCTGAGGCAGGAGGATCGCTTGAGCCCAGGAGTTTGAGGTTGCTGTGAGCTAGGCTGATGCCACAGCACTCTAGCCTGGGCAACAGAGTGAGACTCTGTCTCAAAAAAAAAAAAAAAGTCTACTTCAAATTTGCACTTTAAAAAATGTTTGGTAATGCAGAATCATTATTCAGTAGTCAC
This sequence comes from Eulemur rufifrons, assembly GCF_041146395.1. Lineage (NCBI taxonomy): Eukaryota > Metazoa > Chordata > Mammalia > Primates > Lemuridae > Eulemur > Eulemur rufifrons. Next base: position 54,458,374 of record NC_090990.1, read on the forward strand.
CGAATAGGGGAGCTCAAAATTATAAAGAACGAGCAGTCTCCTACCACAATATTTGTACATAAGAATTTTCTTCTCAATTGATATGAATTGTAAATTCTGTGTGATTGGGCCCAATATCACTTGATACATATATTATGGCTAAATAAATATTTATCTTTCTATTTGAACAGTCACAGAATGTGACAGAATACTTACCAAGTAAGTATTCAAATTCTGGCTAAAAAGGGAAAGGCAAAATCTACTCTATAAAAGTATTCCTTCCTTGGATTATAGGTGATGGATTAGTTTGGTGATATACACGTAACAAGAGCTGTCTGTATTCTATTTTGAACTCATACCTCAGGTGTCAAAAGAACGCCTAGACAATATGTCATTGTCAAGGTTCAAAGAATATTAATCCTTGAAAATGTTTAGATTTAAGAGTTTTTTCCTTCCAAAATATAGTTTCCTTTAAACCCAAAATGTTCAATTTTACTATCATCCACTTAGAAAGCCACAGTATTAGTGAAAATTACAAGTAGCTAAAAGCTTAAAGGAAAAAATAAGAGATGTGGATTATGTGCAGGGATATTCGCCTCAATTTAAAAAGAGAAAATTAGAAAAACCTAAATGGCTGACAATAGGGCACTGTTTAAATTATGGAATAGCCATTGTATGCATAATTTATTCCAATGTATTATCCATAATGCATTCCAATGCCAACATTTAAAATCATGTTTTCGAAGAATATTTAGTAACATGAAGAAATGCTCAGGATGTGAAAAGTGAAAATTGTTTATTGTATAGTAAGTATAATCCAATTTTTAAAAAGTAACTTTGTGTGTGTGTGTATATATATAACTACTAGAAGCAGTTATCTCTGGGTAAAAATTAGGACAATTTCTATTTTCTTCTCTAATTTTTCTTTGTTTTCCAAATTCTTCACAATAAACATGTTATTTAAGTGTTATTTAACACTTAGAAAAGTATTAAATTTACAGTAGTTGAAGACTTATCTGTCAACAATCATCTATTCATTTGTCAGTAAAATTTTAGTGTCACAATCTATCCTAGAACTATAATATGGTCATATTAGCTTGAATTCTTAGGTGGTCAATGTGTGCATAATTTAACAATGAATAGGTAAACACTCTGTAGTTGATCAAAATATTTGAATTCATTATGGCTTACTAAAGGGAATATGATATTTAGTGTTAATTACCAGCCTCTGTGATTGAATTCATGGACAAGAAAGCCATGACATGCAAAAGAATCCCTTCCTGCTCCACAGTCAGTACACAATACAAGCTAATGATTGTGATTCTAACCCGATATGATAAATTTTTATTTAACTTTGCATGATGTTGAAATGACACTCTTTTAAATCTATGCCTTGGGAAGACTTCGTCTCATAGGTGCATCCAAAATAAATGCATCTTCTACTTGGGATGGACATTGGGTGATACGGGCAGATTAGGCTCTCCTTAAATTCATCATCCCCAACCCTATCTCATTCTCTAGTCATTTCTCTCTCTCCCTCTTTCCCTCTCTCTTTCTCTCTCTCAAAGAAATAGAATCTGTTTAGGGGGCCTCTCACCTTCTTACCACCAACTCCAGCATCCGCAGCTATCCATTCCTCTTTTCCTCCTATTTGACTGGAAGAAGTATCCTTTCTTCTATCTACGGCTAACCCTCTATCTGTGCCCTGGATCCTATCCATCCTGAATTTCAGAGACTTTATTTTCTCAATTATCCCTTTCTTATTTTGTAGTTAACACCTACTTTTGGCTTTTCCCCATTACCATTTTAACATGTTCAAATTTTTGCCACCTTGAGAAAATAAAACCTGTGGAGTTCTCATCTACCTACATACACTGCTTCAGACATTCCAGCACAACTTCTCAAAAGAGTTGCCTACACTCCTTACGTTGAAATTTATTCCTAAGCCTGCCACAGTCTGACCTCAGTACTCACAAGTCCCCAGAAAGGGGCTCTTCCCAAGGCCACCAATAAGGGTGAGGAATTCACTGGACGGTCTCGTTTACCTTGACTGCTCTGTAACATTAGACCTAGTTGAACGCAGCTGTCTGTTGAAACATTCTCTTCCCTAATATTCAGGTCACCATTTGTTTTGATTTTCTTATTAATTTTCCTGCTACCTCTGTGGGTGTCCCTTTGTAGTCTTCTCGGTGGGCTCCTGTTTCTCTAAGCCCACTGCGAATATGTTAGTGTTTCCAAGTTGTATCTTAGGGAGCCTCCTGTTCTTGCTGTACATAAACTGAGTGGCTGAGCTCTTCCATACCAATGGCTTCAAAGCCCATCTGTGTGCTACAGGCAATACGTCTTCTTTGAGCTCCAGACTGACCAATTTAGCTGCTATAGCATGGCTCTGCTTAGATGTCTTACACTGAATTCAACATATTCAAAATTGAAATCACTATCTTCTTCAAAGGTGCTTCTCCAGTAATCTTGCCTATCTCAGTGAATCCAGTTTTCTGAAACAGAAACCTGGGAGTTATCCTTGATTCCTTTCTGTGTGTCTCTCTATGTCTCTGTCTCTCCTCATTCCACCTCATTTGCCATATTTCTGACATCAAGTCAATCATCGAGTCTCCAATTAACCTCCTATTTTTTTTTTTAATTTATCACTTCTCTCATTTCCACTCACAATTGACGGTAAACCCAGGCCACCATCACTTCTTGTCTGAATAGTCTATTACATGATTATTTGCCTCCACTTTGGGCCCCTCCATGATGCTGCTCACAAAGAATGCTTGTAAAATGAAAATTTGATTGTGTTATTCCACTTTGAAAAGTTCTTCATTTATACTCATTGTCCTGAATATAAAGTCCAAACCCTTAAATTCAAGGCTCATCATCACTTAGTACCTGTTGCATTCTCTAGCCTAAAATCTGTTCCCATTCTTTACCCTTGCATCTATATTCCAATCATCTTGGACTTCTTTCAATTCTTAAAAAGGCCAGTCCTTTCTTGCTTTTGAAAATTTACAAAATGTGACTCCTAGGTCTTAAAACTTTCATTCCCTTCTTCTTTACTTGACTAATTCTGACTTATTTTTTGTGTGGACTTGAAACATCAATTTATCTGGTATTTCCTTGACAAAAGCAAGTCTTAATATAGTCTTTACTTGGACTCCCATAGTATTCTAATTCCCCTATCATCCCTAAACATTTTATAATGTTGCTTGTTTATAATTGTCAGTCTTTCCTGATGGATGAAAATTGTTACAAGAGTAGTGATCACTTCTATCCTTTTAGGTATATCACCACAAGGGCCAAGCCCAGTAGATTAATAAATGTGTTTTGAATTATTAATAACAAATGAATAGAAGAAAGCAAAGGGACAGTGTATCCTCCCCATTTGGGGATAACAGATTCTAGAGTTTTCATCTAATGGACAAATCTACAATATTCAACCCTTTTCAAGATTCTGGGCCCTTCCTCTCTCCCTTCCTCCCTTCTTTCTTTCCTTCCTTCCTCTCCTTCCTTCCCTTCCTTTTATTATAATTATCCAGGATGACAATTTCAATCTATCTGCTAATGAACCATAAGCACATCTTATCAGTCAGGATTTTAAGTAGAATATTGTGGTGTTCATATCACAGCTGCAGTAGTAATCCTGAGGCTGGTAAGTTGGGGCTATAGAATCAAAAGCAGCAGCAAACATTTAAAATAAAATATATTGAATCTATAAAAAAGGAAATATTTCTATTGACTACTTATTTAATAACATTTTTTCAAAAATATAGCCCAAGGGGAAAAAAACAAAAAAAAAACCATTATGCACATCAACACAGTCTTTAATAAGGATACTTACTATCAAATTTTTAATACATAGTATCAAAAGTCTTTTTATTGCTATAAAAGTGTTACATATGATTCTAGCAGTCCTTGCTTACAGAATTCTTGTCCACAAATGAGACTGTATCTTATATCATACTTAATATCTGAATAACAATAATAACAAAACAGGTACTAATACATAGTACTTACTATAAGTCAGGGACTATGCATACCTATGATGTAAGTGGGTTATAAAAATCAGTGTCTTCAGTGTTGGTATTTAGTATCTCCAAAAGGAGAGAAAGTCATCAGAAATGTTTGGTTGCAGATTTCCCCCTTCACAAAAGCCAAGGAATAAAAGTGTGGTTTAAAGACAGCTAATACAGCTCTCTTTAGAAAATTTAAGGCATTGAAGGCCGAGCTTCCTGTCATGGTTAGGAAATCACAGAATGTTCTTAATGTCAACAAAGCAATGCTCTTGTGTGACATTTTAAGCCCCTCCAGTTATGGATCTGGCATTGCATGATTACTCAGCCCTTGCTTATGTTATATAGATATTTAAAATAGCCCTCAGAGTCTAAGAGGTAACATATCAATACCAGTTTAATTTAGTACTTAGAAAATTTCCTGCCAATGTTAGGCTTCTAGTCAATATTAGCACCAGGAACTTCCTAACATTATATTAATTCATTTTCTTTTTCCAAACACAAAATACACTCCTAACAAATTTACCAGCTTTCTTTACAGCTAACTCTTGCCCTGTTGACTGTAAATAGGGGCTAAGTAATATTTATAATCTCTGACTTATAATAAGTACTATGTGAGTATTGCTGTTTTGTTATTTTTATTATTATTGAGATTTAAGTATAATAAAAGGAAACATAAAAATATATCTTCACTGTCACCTCCTAGGTATATGAATTCAAAATAGGAAGAGTGTGGCTAGGACATACCACAGAATGGTAATTTGCTACGTCTAAGAGGAACATGGGGCCCTTTTTAACCTTATCTCCCATTAAGGTTTATGTAGCAGCATTGTAATGCATCTTCACAATCACTCTTTCCTTTCCTTTATTACATAGGTGGCAGGTGAAAACCACCAAGTGCCATGTGATATCTACATTATTAATTGTAAACTTTATTTTCTGAAACACTCTTCTGAAAAGATCCTGCTTGATCCTGATTTCCTTTCTGATGAAATCAGATTTTAAAACTTCACTTAAATTATGGTTAGCACTCACAATTTCATACCAGGTTTGAGAGAAGTTTGAAAAAGATATAATTCACATGATATGCAAGGCAGGAAAGTGGAAAATGATAACATATTCATCTTCCATGTTTACTCCCTTAGGTTGCTTTTGTCTCATCTATTAATTTATTTGGATTAATACTATTTGGTCCAACAGTGAAGTAAATACTAGGAACAAGAAGGAAGCAAACATGAAGAAAAACATCTATTTTTACCATAACTCAAATGCCTAATTCCTGGGAAGATCACAAACTCCTGTAAAATAAATAAATAAATAAATAAACAGATCTCTACACCTGAATCCATTAGCTCCCTCTCTCCTTAATGTGTTGAGCTCAATGAAAGCAATTTTTACTGCACTTCTTAGCTTCTTAGGAAAGATCTTAAGTAATTATAGAATTATTGCTACTACTATCTTAGGGAAAACACTTTTGAGGAATTCATTTTAAATCCTTCATTTGATGTAGGTATCTCCAAGAATGGATTTGCAGAGATTGGTGAATAGATGCTATTGGGACTTGGAAATACCCAGTTTCCCATCTCATTTAACTGAAGAGCTCTATTTTTATGTTTCTCTAAATAGATTTATTGAAATAGTTTCCCCACCAAAAGCAAGTGGAAAATCATTGGTCTAATGCTGCACTATCCAAAAGAAATGTAATTCAGGCCAGAAATGTGAGCCCCCTGCATACTTTTAAGTTGTCTAGTAGCCACATTTAAAAAAAGTAAAAAGAAATAAGTCAAATTTTAATTTACCCAATATATTTGAAGTACTATTTCAACATGTAATCAGTATAAAAATTATTAATGATATAATTTACATTCTACCTTTTTTGTACTTAATCTTTAAACTCTGGTGTGCATTTTACACTTACAGCATCCCATTTTGGAGTAATCACATTTCAACTGCCTAATAACCACATGTGATTAGTGGCTGCAACATTGGACAGTGCAGGTTTAATGCTTAATGCTTTTTGAGGCCCTCTCACATATATTCTCTTAATTAAACTGAACAGGTATCATCACTGTGGTGACTACTATTGGTTGCCTACCCAGCACCCATTCTCCCATCTCCCCTTCTCATCAATGTATCTATTTTCATTGGAGCTTACCTGCTCCAGAGCTGATCCCATCCCTAGCTACAGGAATGTGCCTAGGTCAGGAATGATCATGCAACCCCTTACTGGCCAGTGAGATCCAAAAGGAAGTCTCCTAAAGACATCTGGGGAAAAGTTTCCTCATTTTCAGGAGAGAGCCATAGGAAAACCCAGCTTTTCTCTCCCGCCAGAGCTTAACTAGGAAGGATGTACTAGTAGTACTTATCCTACCACCTGCGGGGTACAAGCCATAGGATGAGGCCAAGATTGTACTGCAAAAGAGAGATGGGGCAAGCCTTGTTCCCTGATGACTATGCTGAACTTTTGGATTAACCAACTCTGAAGGCTGCCCTAACTGTGAACTTGCAGTCATGTTTTTTAATTCCAAACCACTACATTATAAAATGCCATCTCTAATAATGATTGAGGTTAACATAAATAAAGTGAAACTCTTGAACGTCTTTTGAAGCATTATATTTTCCCTTTTCCTTGTTATTTTTTACTATGTTTCTTTGTTGCTGCTAAAATTCCTCATTGTTTAACGGTTATCCCTAAGGCACCTTCCCAAACATCTTTTTCGGTTTTTTCTTCTTTGGACACCAGACATAAGAACAGTTGTTTTCTAGTGCTCCCACCTGCTACTTCTAATTAACTTCTCTCTTCCATTGGAAAAACAAGGTTGTCTCTCCCATCATTGTCTGTCCTAAAGATATTTTTTAATCTTCCTAAGAATGTTTATTACTAACAAGGTATAAACAATAAAAGTAAAGAATAAAGAAAAAGGTATGATATTCATTTAAATGCTCACAAATTTTACTTTATTAATAGTACCCATTTTTTGCAAGTTGGATTAGTGGCTTTAGAATAAAAAAGATTTGGGTTTGATTCACTCAGTACCATTTGCCATCTGTGGAACTAAAGTAAGTTGTTTACCCAGCAAATAATAAAATAAAATAAAATAAAATAAAATAAAATAAAATAACAGGGATTAATATCATCTGTGTTGCAAGATTGAGGTGAAGATTAAAAACCATCTAATATATGTAAAATTCTTAAAGCCAGGACTTGTACCTCGATTTTCTGATTCCAAATCCAGTGTTCTTTTCACCTTATTACAACGTCCCATCTTTCATTCCACAATCATTAATTGAGTGGCTGCTATGGGCCAGGAAGATTTATTGACAAATAAGGCAAGATCTCTGCTCTTAAACAGTTTATAATTTCCAGTGAATCGGACAAATAAATAGATTTTAACAAGTGGGAGACCATGAAATTTAATGGTTAATTACTTTGGCAATAAAAATCCAACAAATCTGGATTTGAAGGCCAGTTCTGCTTTTTTTGTTAGCTTTGCGACCCTGGGAAAGTCACATAACATCTCAAAACCAGTTTCCTCTTCTGAAAATGGAGACAGGGAGCATCTTGAAATCCCAGCTGGGATGGGTAAGCCATAAGACATAAAGGGTTTTAATCTAAGTGTTGTTGACAGAACAAAATGAGATTATATCTGTGAAATGCAATGTGCTTGAGTTGTACAGTAAGCATTTGTCTACTGTGGCCAATCATGCTCATTGTCATAATTATAAATACAACTGTGCATAATTTATAAAGGTATGCATGGGCACTATGGAGTAAAGAGGAGGGCATTTTAATCGATCTCCAGTTTCAGAGAAGCACTGCCTTTCAAAACAGCAGATGCAGCCCAGAACAGTGGCTCATGCCAGTAATCCCAGCACTTTGGGAGGCCCAGGTGGAGGATTGCTTGAGGACAGGAGTTCAAGACCAGCCTGAGCAATGTAGCGAGACCCCTATCTCTATAAAAAATTAATCCAGACATGGTGGCACACACCTGTAGTCACCGCTACTCCGGAGGCTGAGGTGAGAAGATTACTTGAACCCAGAAGTGTGAGGCTACAGTGAGCTATGACGATGCCACTGCACCATAGCCTGGGTGACAGAGCAAGACCCTGTCTCAAAAATAAATAAATAAATAAAAATTTAAATATCCAGCAGATGGTTTAGAAAGATTTAAAAGACAAAGAATTCATACTTCCAAGTGTGAAACTGTGAATCATTACAGGAACTGCAAATTGGTTTTTATGACTGAAGGTAAGAATGCCGGCAGAAGGACGGAAAGTGTTGGCAAAGTGGCAACAGTGGCCGAATCCAACTCCGGAATTTGAAGCCTTTTAATCTGGGTGAGAGGGTGCCAGATAGTAACCTGCCCGAATTCCATGTTAGAGAGTCACTGTGGTCACACTGAGGTCCTCTAAGGCTCTTTCTCTTCCTTATAATTATAAGAAAAAAAGATGAAAGCAGGTTTGCTAGAATCCCCATTGCACTGTATCATGCTGGAAGTTTTAGAACTGTCAAAACAAATTTTCTAATTTTGACTGTAGTCAAACACTTTCCCACTAAGCAAAGAGAACTCAATAAACAGTTTTATTTGTTTTATAAATAGTTTAGCGAAAAGAATAATATTTGTAAGATGTACTAGCTGAAAAATGTTTTGCCTAGTAAAACTTCACCACCGTATGGGAGTATTCTAAGCCTGAAGGACACAGAGAACTGAAAGAAATTGATGCCACACCTTTACAGAAAACACCTCCTAAATTGCAGGTATCATGGTGAATGGAATCCTTTAACAAATTCCTGTTGGACAAGAGACAATTTTTGTCACCATCTACAGGGATCTTCAGAATATGTTCCTTAGAAATCCAAGCTGTTAAGAAGGCCAGTTAATGAATCAACAGATATTCTATAGGAAACCTTTAATCACTATGATGATCTGATCCAGACCGTTTCTGTGATTTTTTTTTTTTTTTTTACTATTCTCAATCTGTTCTTTTCTTTATAATATTTTTCTTTCTTTCTTTCTTTTTTTTTTTTTTTTTAAGATTATGGGCTGGCTGCTGAGACACCAAGCCTGTACAATATTTTTGATTAAATAATCTGAAAATGTTTTTGTACAGTAATAAAAAAGAGAGAACCAATATGAAAAAAGCATTATAGTGTAAAAAAGCCTAGGACCTACCAATTACCAGGACTATGAATGAGGAAATTTGGATAATCTTTTGTCTTAGTATGTGCAAATGAAAAATGGGAATAAAAAATTCCAATCTTACAAATTAGAGGATTAAGTTAATATATGTAAAAGGTAATTCTGGAGTAGGGACCTGCACATAGTAGGCATTCAGTAAATCAAAGTCTTTTGATTCTTTGTGGCTCTCTTCAGTTTCTTCTCCACCAGTCTCTCCACCACTTCATCTCCCCCGTAGATACACGGCAGGAACACACACACACACACACACACACACACACGAACATGCCCACACAGCTACAAAGATACATCACTGTTATAATGTTTCTAAGAATGGATTAGAGGGTACAATGAAGCCTCACATTTTATTATTAATATTCTAGTTTTAGAGAACTCTTGGTTCTTGGTAGGAGAGAAATCCTACCAATATAGATAGAACTCTATATTCTTGGTAGGAGAGAAATCCCAGCACATACTTCCCACTGTGACCCCCCACTTCCAAAACCAAATCCTTCAGTTAACCCTTTGAGGTAGCCAGGGGTAAATAATAATCCAAGCTAGAGCAGTTAAGCTTGCACCAAAACTTTGAATTTTAAGAGCATAACACATCCTAGCACTCTTGGAGGCCGAGACGAGAGGATTGGTGGACACCAGAAGTTCAAGATCAGCCTGAGCAAGAGCAAGATCCTGTCTCTACTACAAATAGAAAAAATTAGCCTGGTGTGGTGGCCACCCTTTTAGTCCCAGCTACTTGGGAGGCTGAGGCAGTAGGATAGCTTGAGCCCAGGAGTTTGAGGCTGTACTTTTGCAGCAGGATTTTGCTGTGTGGCCTGACTTTTAGCATGCAGAATGTCCTGAGTCCAGTCTGTCTTCCAAACCCAGCCTGCCAGCATTCTTTGGGCTCTGTGAGCCCTGCAGTATCCCCCCACTGTACCCTTTGTGCTTGAAGTCAGAGTTTGTTGTTTGCAACCCAGAACCAAGTCTAGTGAGAAGGCTAGAGCTCTGAAGTCAGAAGATATTTCCAGGCTTCCTGATATCGATCTATAACATAATTTAATTAGAAATAGATGCTAGAGAAAAGAATTTCAAAATGTTCCCTAAGGTCTTTTATAGAACAAAAGCCAATATTAAGAAATTTACTTTTGGAGCCAGACAAATCCTTAGTCTATTCTTGAAAGAAATTACTACCATTAAATAAATTCAAAAGTCTGCCACCCAGCATGTTGGCCATTAGCACAGCTATTGATTTATAAAAAGAAGCCAGTTGCCAGATTAACATCAAACCCAGACTACAACTCACCCTTTATGGAAAAATCAAGGAAGAACTTTTTTTTTCTTCTCTAGTCACCTCACTAGGGTGCTTACGGAGTATTTGTGAGATTTTATAGCCTTATACAGACACCTCTCATTATACTCTTAACAATTCTCTGAGCTTGAATCTTTTAATAGTAAACTTAGCAAAACTCAAACTAGTCTTTTAAAATGAAGCAGGGTACTAAGACTTTTTGTTATCTATAGCTATTTCTTGTATTCACAAAACAAAACAATAATGGAAAAGATAAAAGAAACATCTATGATGTCCAAATGGTGCTTCAAGATGACGCATTCAATGAAATATTGTACGGCTATAAAAGCAAAATTAAAACCTCACGTGCAGACTGCAAATATAAACCTATCAACTTGAAGCTTTGAGAAAAGAACACATGGCCTAGCCAAGTTGCTGCAAAGTTACATCTTACGTTGGTTCATCAGAAGCAGAGTCTGACTGGGGGACTCTGACACATGATGAGGAGCCAAAGTTAGAGACACAGAGACAGTTCTGGCTTCAGTCTTCTCTAAGGCCACCTCCACTCTTGACACCCCTGAAATTTATGCAAATCAGGCAACTCCCTCCACCTTATTTTTCCCCCTGGAGACTAGGTTTCAGTCATTTGCAGCCAAAGAATCCCGATTTTAAATGTAGGGAATATTAATTCAAGAATGGGTCCCCGTTTAGGAGAAGAGGAGGCAAACAATAAAAGGAGCCAGTTTAGTAAGAACAAACACAATAAAAAATTTCTTCTGGGACCTTGCCTGGAAATCAGCTTGGTCTGGATCTTCTTCGGGGGATCATGATTCTTATGACATTCTATTATTTTATAAGCAAACTTTGCTAACTTCTGTGTGTCTGTGTGACTGTTCCAATTCATGTCTCAGGAAAAAGAAATAGCACCTATTAGACAGAACTTACATCCTGACTCCACCCATTTCTAGCTACATAAGCTTGTGCTAGTCACTTGCTTCTTGGGGAGCCAAGTGGAAAGCCATTTGTGGACAGCTGGCCACCGTACAACCAAACGTCCAGAGAGGAAGAGAGGGTCCTGTTTCTTGTCAGAGTCACAGGACAGGGATTAGAGACATTTCAGAATGTCTGGTAAACTCTTGTCACCAAAACACTTTGTGAATATTTCCACTTCTCGCCTCCAATCCCAGCTGTCATCATCTCTCACCTGGATGACTTCAACAGCCTTCTAACTGGTGTCCCTGCTCCCACCCTTGTCTTTCTGCAATGCAGTCTCCACACAGGTGCCAGGGGGTCTTTTGAAAACATAAACCCAATAATGCCATCCCCTGCTTCAGATCTTCCCATGGTTCTCACAACATAGCAGTCAAACTCCTTGGCATAGCCTTACACCATCTGGTCCCCCACACCCTCTCTGACCTCAGTTTACAGCGCCACCCTCCCGCCCTTTCATTTCACTTCCGCAACACTAGCCTCCTCCTACCCCTTGAAAATACCAGATGGGAGCCTTTGCTGTTCCCTCTCCTAGAATGCCCTTCCTGTAGATCGTTCATTCCTGTTTCTTTCCTTTCATTCAGGTCTCAGTTGGAATGTTACCCCCTGGAGGCATTTTTCCCTGACAATCTATTCTACAAAAGTTCCCCGAGCTCCCTCTATCACATCACACTGCTTTATATGCTTAACGGCATTTATCACAATCTGATTTCTAGTTTGTTTATTCCCTCTCTCCTTCCACTGGAATGCAAGTCCCCTGAGAGCATGAAACCGGTCTAATTGCCTGCTATATTTCCAGCACCTAAAACTGTGCCTGACACATAGTATGTACTCAATAAACAAACGTTGAATGCATGAATGGACAAATGAATTCTAAACACCTCTCATCTTTGTTCCTTTATAGAAAATTGACAATGGAAAATAACACAGCTTTTTAAAATCAAACTCAAGTTTCTCCAGGGAATCGTTTGGTAGACAACACATTCCCTGAAAACAAGAGCTACATCAGGCTGTAGCAATACCTCACACACAAACGATATTCAATAAATGTCTAGTAAATAAATTAATAAATCATGGCTCCTGCCTCTGCCATTGTCAAGGTACTCTCGTGTTATTTTCCCACTCATAAATGCAATAAAATTCCTCAGTATCTGATGCAGATTGTTATCACACAAATTTAAAAATAAAAGATGTCTTTGAGTAAATTTAGAATTGTTCTGATGTGCCCACATCTGGATTCCTTATCTGGTCAACATTTTGATAGAATTTCTTTGTAATTTGGTGGAGATCATATTTGTTTTATCTTATTTTATTTGGACTGGGAAGAATCTTATTTTAAAACCCATATATATGAATTACCATCTTGTTTCTTTCAAATTATGAAATAATGTCTTATACCAGGGAAGACATTGTCGTAACCCCGAATTATTCTTTTGGAATAGAGTAGTGACTGTGAAACAGAATATGGAGGTCTCTTCTCAAAAATTCCCAATATGTGTGTACTTTCTAGTTCTTAAACCCAACTGCTAAAATTTTTAAACCTACTATTTTAATTTAACATTTTTATCACCAGATTTTCTTTTAAAGTGTTCCTTTTGTCATCTAGTTATTTATTTTTCTGGGTTTGACATATTAAGAATTTTATGAGATGACATATATGCTTTTTAGAAAGCTGATTCTCATCAATTAAAAGTAGCTGATTTCCTTTGTTTGTCATATTTACTAAAGTACCTGGCACAAAATGCACCAAAACCCACAGCAATAGTTTTATGTGAATGCTCGTGAGTTTGCATGGTTAATATAATTGTGGATCTACTTATAAGTTGTGCAATACAGTATGTACGCAGAGATTGAGTTGTCAATAAAATAAATGTGGCCTCTTCATGACCAAATAATAATAAAATAAAAATAAATTTAGTATTGTTCAATATAAACAATTTGGCCTCTCAACCAAATCCAAACTTCACAGAACAAATCCCCTAAAGGGATTTCTTCTGTAAAATTTGGATTCAGTCAAAAGGCTGCATTCAAGGATCCAGAAGGCCACATGTGTCCCTGAGGCTGCAGCTTCCCCACTCCCTGGCCTTTGTTTTCTTTTTTGGTTTGTTTGTTTTAATTTCATTTTTTAGAGAGTGTTGCCCAAGCTGGAGTGCAGTAGTGCGTCCATATCTTTGCTGAAGCCTGGAACAAACTCCTGGGCTCAAGGGATCCTCCCACCTCAGCCTCCTGAGTAGCTGGGACTACATACAAGCTTCCAGTTACCACCCCCAGCATGAGCCTGGCCTTTGAATCCCGGCTTGTTCACTTTATAGCTCTGCTACCTTTGACTAATCACTCAACTTCTTTCAGCTTTCATTTTTTCATTACCTGTAAATTGAAGATAATAACACCTACCTTGTAGGGTCGTTGTAAGAAATTTTAAAAAGTATGGGTGAGAAAGAGCCTGGCACAATGCTTGGCTCTAAGAAAATTCTTCATGTCCCTTGAGAAGCAACAAATTTCCTATAAGTAAAGGTGTGCAGACAAAGCTTGAACTATTTTACCAAGAATATTCTAGAAAGGTATCAGACATTAGATGAGCTGTTTTACTAAACGACCTCTGTGAATTCATACACTTTATAATGTGAACTCTCTTATTTTACAAATATGGAGAAGTATTGAAAACCAATACCACTTGCCCAAGATGAAATATAATTTCTTATTCCTAATCTGAAGGCGATCTACCAATGTGCTTCTCCCTCCCTCACCCTTCAATCCCGATTTGACTCATAACATTTCTCGACCTTCCCAACAGAAACAGATTTGTTTACTCTTCCCAACACACCTGGTTCAATGTTTTCCTGGGTGCCCCTGCTCAGACCCGCTGCTATCTCCCCTCCCCCACTAATTCTATGCCAAGCTACTTCCCTCCCCTCTTTTAAAGCAACATTAAAGAGAAAAAAATTTCTCTTTTTGTTAATGTCTCTACATCTCTATCTGTCCTCAGTACTGAAGGGCTCTGATGCCCCACCCATCTGATCCATAAGGCAACCTTGAGTCATCTTCTTAAAACACAAAGCAGATCAAATCACCCTCTTACCCAAAGTTTCTAGTTGCTTTCCATTGTATTTATGCTAAAAATGTAAACTCTCAAACAAATGACAAGAGTCTGCCTTATCTGGCCCTGCCTACCTACCTCCCTAGCCTGGCCTTGAAGGTGCTCTCCCTTTTACTGACTCTAATTCATCCCTGTGTCCTTCCACTTCCTCCAGTGCTCCCAGTTTGTTCCTACATTGATGCCCTCTTTCTTCTTCAAAGTCTCATCTTTAAAGATTCATCGTAAACGACATTTTTTCAGAGATGCCCTCCCTAACTCCCCCAACCCCCAATGATGCATTGAGAAGGGGTCCTCTCTGACACTCTCCCAAAGCACCCTTCTCTTGCCTTAATGGCGTGCCCATTGTTTTGATGTATAAAAGGGACGTCAGCAGCCACCTCCACTTCTCTGGCCAAATGGGCAGAGAAAATCACATGGGAATGGATATTGCAGAAGAATTACTTATTTTGGTACACGTAGAATGATTAAGTTTACGTAGTGGTATAACAAAGGAAAATCTACACAGTACTCCTGGGTATAGACTGTTGGTCACTTGAGGAGAGGTAGATGCTGCTTAGGGGGCCCAAAGCCTTCTGGGAAAAAAGAGACCAAGAAACCTAGCCTCTTATCCCAAGATTTGAAGCCAAGAAACTTGGAGCAGGGTGGCTTTGGCCACATTCACTAGAAGAAAAAAGCCATGAAAGGCTTAAAAAAAAATTTATTGAAAGAGAAAGGCAAATTTGTCAGGGGGTGATCTGAGTACAACCCAGAGCCTAAGA
Organism: Eulemur rufifrons; assembly: GCF_041146395.1. Classification (NCBI taxonomy): domain Eukaryota; kingdom Metazoa; phylum Chordata; class Mammalia; order Primates; family Lemuridae; genus Eulemur; species Eulemur rufifrons. The sequence goes on from NC_090990.1 coordinate 54,473,673, forward strand.
ACCCAAGAGGAAACCCAAGCGTGTGGCCCAAGGCCAGCAGCAACCTGAGTCCACACACTTAGCCTAGCACAGTGGTGCTGCTCTGGGTAATTAGACAGGCATTAAGGCAGGAGTCATGGGTGTGAATTAATGTGCTCCCTAATGATGGAGTCCAACCACAGACCCACTACAGCTTGGGCAGGGGCATGTTCCATCAGGGGCATCCTGGCAGCCGTGGGCCAGCACTGCCCTTCTGCCCACACGAGGCCAATCTGCAGCAGTGGCACTGTGTGGCAGTCAGAGCCACCATAGCAGACCCACCAGGCTGGTTATGTCTTTGTCTCGGAATGACTAGTTATCTGCTAGGGGTCGTTTTATCTATTTAGAGCCACAGGAAGTCAGAACTGAAAGAAAGGTTAGAGTTGGTAATCATTTTATCTTACTGATGAGAAAAAGGAAAACCAGCAAGATAAAGTGACTTCCATCACGGGGCAAAGCCAAGACCAGACTCAGGTCTCTTGCCACCCAGTAACTTATTCACTCTGTGGCCCTCACCTGCTTATTCAATAACTTTCTTGTGTGCTTCTCCTGAAACAGAGAGATGTGCTCATGGGGCAGGGTCACCTAACCACTGAGTGGCACTCCCGGGCTGAGGAGCTGGCTGTGAGCTGCTCTTCTGTTTGGGTAAATGCGACCTGTGTGATCTGCCAGAAGCTCTGACCCAAACACAGTGGTTAGCAGCAAGAAGTTACCAGGGAAACTTCATACATCAAGACAGCAATTACAGCTCCACTTTACTGTCTTGTGAATTCCCCAGAATCTTATCTTTTACAATCTCTCTGTCCTCATTTTCAACATTAACAACATACTCCTTTTTCCAAATTTTTATGAATCACAACAGCAGCATGTTCTCAACCATAGGAAATGACATTTATTATGTATTTAGAAAAAGAGACAAAAAGACAAATCAAATCTACTTTCAGGACATACCAAAGAATTAGTGAAAAGTATATATTTTTAATTACACTTAATGTTTTTGATCAATTATTGCCTGAAATGAATAGGCTTCCAGCTCCAATGTGACCTTTTGTTTTTGTATTACCAAGATTTTTTAAATAGTAATGCTATTTGGTATAGGTTTTATTTACATGACTTTTACCTAAATTAGCAATTTTCTTTTTTCCTAACAGAATTAGGATGTGAATAATCAAGCCTCTTCTTTCATTTCTGACACTGCTTTTTATTTTTAGATTTATGAACCTCCAGATACCTATCATAGAATCAGTGCTGCTAAAATAATATATAGATTTTGAATAAGCACCCAGATCAGTCACTGCAATGTCCTCTTTGAGAACATTGTCCCAGAGAACATCTAGGAGAGCCACTGGATGGGAAGATAACAATTTGTGCTATTTGTGGGCTGCAAATAAGATGAATGTGTTGTCAGGACCTTGTCAAACTGTGTGAGGCAGTTTACAACTCTATGATTCTCACACCCTGGTTAACTTAAAGTTAGTGTAAATTCTATTCCGAACTGTTGCAAAATGACTTGGCTTAGGGCAACAGCTAGATGCACAGTTAATTCCACACAACATTTTAGTTGAGGACAGGTTTGTGCACATAGAGAACAGCAGGAAGAGGACCCTGACTGGAAAGAGCTCCCACGAGAGTATGTGGGGCAGGCTAGGTCCATGTTCAACTCCCACACAGAGGAAGGACTGTTAGGTGGGGAGGGGCACAGCTCACTGCAGACGGGGAGTCCTCCCCTACTGAGAGCCAGGGAGTGGACGAGCATTCCAGATCTGCGACAGAGGTCTTCAAGACACAATGTAGTGGCTACTCCTCCAGGTTTAAGGGAACGGGGAGATGGGATCCAGTGTGTTTTGGATTTAAAGAGCTAACTGGCAGCTGCAAATGGGAATGGATTCCATGGCTGAGAGAATGCAGAGGAGAGACGGCAGCAGAGGGAGGGGAGGAGGGATGAATTACAATACCTTGTAAAAATTTATACACAGGTGGTTTACCATTTTTCTTTCTTCTTCTTCTTCTTCTTTTTTTTTGGAAGTTACATTCTCTACCACATTTTTCCCCCAATGAACTATAACTAATCAAGCTGTGAAACACTACTTGCCTCTTTGCTCCAGTTTCCTGGGGGAAAGATCTATCTGGACACAAGAAGTCAACATTATTGTCCAGTAAAACATCATAGTGGTAGTCCTAATATGGAATAAATATTCCTAGCTTGCTAAAAGGACTCAGTAATAAAGCATTTTCATAGCACTGTACACCTTCCAATTATTTTCACATGTATTAATCTTATTGGGTTTTGTTACAATCCTGTGAAATGGGAAGGGTAGGTGTTTTTGTTTCTATCTTACACACACACACAAAGAAGATAGTTCACAAAGATATCAAGTGCATTGTCTAAGGTCACAAAATAATTGCTTGTGCAAGTGGAACCAGACCCTCCCTGTCTTCTGATTTTGGTGCTTAGGTATTTAGTCAATAGCATGCATTGGGCAGACCTTGGCAGGCAATTATGACTGTTCCCAGGAAAAGAATGTGCAAGACAGACACTGTCCTACTGGACTCAGGAGAGCTAATAGAACAATTAACCAGTATGTCCAGTGAAGTGTGACTTAGACTATAACAGGGAAATGCAGTGTACCATGGGACCCAAGGGCCAGGGCCCCCAGGCCCAGAGAAAGTCAAGGAAAGCTTCTCTAAGAAGTGATTTCTAACTAAGATCTTAGCCAATCCAAGAGGGGTGACTGCTCAGCAGATATTGTTGAATGGCTCTGGGGTGAAGTAGAAAGTTGAAAACAGGAGAGAGAAGTGTTCTGAGTAAAAAGGGCAGTCTGCATGAAGTCACAGAGAATTTCCACTCTGTAGTGTTACTTCCAGCACATGTGTATATATCCCTCTCATTAAAGAAATCACACTGTTCAACCATCTTTTCTAAGAATGACATACAGAGACTCCTCGACTTATGACGGGGGTTACATCCCAACAAAATCAAAGATGAAAATATTGTAAGTCAAAGATGCATCGAATGCCCCTAACCTACTGAAGATCAGAGTTTAGGCTAGCCTAGCTTAAAAGTGCTCAGAACACTTACATTAGCCTATAGTTTGGCAAAATCACCTGGTGGTGACACTGTTCACTGTAGCGTACAGGTTGTTGACCCTCAAGATCGCGTGGCTGACTGGGAGCTGCTGGTGGCTGCCACTGCCCAGCATTGCACAGAGTATCGTATTGCATATTGCCAGCCCAGGAAAGGATAAAAATTCAAAATTCGGTGCAGTTTCTACTGAATGTCTATCACTTACACACCATGGTACAGTTGAAAGATTGTTAAGTCAGGGATTGTCTAAACTATGTTTATTATAAAATGTTACCATACACCTAGGGGACAAGATATAAGGGGAACCCCATGAAAAATTAGGCTCCTTTTGGGTTACCATTTTTCTTCTTGAAAGTTGGCATTTTCTAGCAAAAAGAGGGACTTGAGAGATTGTCTAATAATCCTCAAGAAGCACAGATGGCAGGAGTTGAAATACAAACTTGCTTCTTATCTCTACAATAAGGAATTGAGGAAAGTGGGGGAGCCAGAATTTGACATGTTACATTTGTAGATCTTAGAGCTGTGAGGCATGAATGAGACAAATGTGGAACACTGGTGGGTTATTAAAATGTTATACAAATGTAAGGAGTTTTAGGGAGGACTTCCCAGCACTGCTTCCCTGCAATGCAAGGCTAGAGCTGAAAACTGAAACGTAGCTCCCAGTATCCCTCACCTACCACCATGCAGCACCCCCAGATGAATCAGTCTGTCACAAATGCTTGTAGTGCATATTCCTGAGTGTTATTCCCAGAAAACTGAACCTATGGAAACTTTTATAATTGAGTCGTTGACCTTCACAACTTTTTCAAAGGAGAAAGGCCAATGAGTCACAATTATGCTACAATTCCAGACCATCTGAATTTCTTCAAAGATGATGGCTTAAGAAGTGTTTAATTCTTGGCTCTCTCTGATAAACTAAAATAAAAAAAAATCTACATTTTTTAGCCCTGATTTATCTCATTAATCTTCAAGTTATATTGGCTTCTGGATATATCATTTAGATAATCCACTGTCACTCCATATGTTCCATGTCCAAAAGCCCCAGTCACTCAAGGGGAACCATCCTTCCATAACATTTGCCAAACAGTCTCCTTTCCAAATCACCCATTTTGGTTCATTGAACCATGATTCTCCCAAATAAGAAAACTTGAGAATACCATAAATGGAAAAAGACCTTAGATATTTATTAGTCTTATCTCTGTGCTTTACAGATGAGAGGATATATAACTTGTCCAGTGCTGCTGTTAGGACTAGAATTCCTGGCTTCTATCTAAGCTAAAAACAACAACAACAACAACAACAACAAACAAACAAACAATAAAAGGAAAACTCAAGATATCCTGTATTAGAAATCCAGTTCTAATATTCTTTACACTCAAGTTCTTTATCTGAATAATGTAGATAATAGATCTACAGGATGCAATTAAGTGAGATAATGTATATGAAAACATTTACCACAGTGCAAGGGACATAGTAGACACTCAATAAATGAGGACATAGTAGACACTCAAAAAATAAATGCTTGTTGAATCAATCACTACTGAAATTGACCACTTTCAATAGCATCAGTTCTCTCTTACTTTTCCTTCTGACTCATCTCTTCTCACTCTCTCTATCCTAAGGCCCCAACCGACCTGCAAATGCAAGTATAACTGATCTCAGAGCCTCATTTTCCAGCCCAAATCTATCCACACACTACAACCCTGCCAATAAACTCTCATCCCTGTTCAAAAACCCACAACAGAGGTTCTATTGCCTATTGGCAAAGGAGTGAGTACTCATCCTGTCATTCAGGGACTAACTACCCAAATCTGTTTCCTTGAAACTGTCTAAATATTTTCAAACCATGACTCCCATTGTTCCAACATGCACCCCCTGTTCTCATCTGGCAGGTTTTGAGCATGCTAACCCTCAGCCATGAGGTCAAGTTATGCCAACTCTCCTCTTCCTGGAAGTCTACTCTGGTAAATTCAAGTTCACTTTCTTCTGAGAGCCAAGACTAATTACATCCTCTCTTGTATCATTGTTCTTTAATTGTTTCACTCACACATGTGGAAATTCTGCTTCTCTTAACAGATTATAATTAACTGATTAGTTTTAATACATGTACTTACTATCCCTTCCACAGTATCTAAAATATATTGTGGTAAAGTAAAAAATGTAAAGAAATCTGAATAATCTCAACTCTTATAAAAACCAATTATAGAAGATTTTTCCTACAATGTGGATTCACATGCATGATCACTTTCTCTGAAGCAACATCTTGAAAATGCCAGAAATGTATAGGCAGAGAAGATTAACAATTGAATAATATTTGTATATAGGGTAAAACAATATTATTTCTGTAAAATAATCTATCACACACAGCTACCACATGGGACATATCAAAGGCAAATTTCACTCGTCAAAATATATCAGTGATTCCTTATTTTAAAAAAATCACAACTACATTGTGAAATATCTTCTTGAAGTGAAGCATCTCTGTTTATATTTGTGGATACTGAGTGGGGAATTTGCTGATTCAAGATTAAAGGCAAAAATTTCTAAGGTTGCTTTTATCTAGTTCCAAGGCTAATGATGAGAAACTATTTGTTCCTCATGCCTCACTTTTCATGATGTTGACAGTTAGCTTTATGTTTACTATTTTTAGATAGCTACAGTAAAAGCCACATTCTACCTGTTTCATAGTGCCAGGTTATAAAACTACAAAAAATGTTATCACGGCTTCCTTTGAATAAAACCCTAAGGTTATGTCTGCTTCTGGCAATTTAGCTATCATGTCAAATCACTGGACTCTGGTGAGCATGGCTCATAAAAAGTAAAACAATAATAAGTCGAACATTATTGTTGAGTCCACTGGCTGATTCCAACAGAATGGCAAAAACAGTGACTATGAACTGTAGTTGTCTATCATGGTGACATTGTTTCCCACTGTAGTCTCATTTAATTTCACATCTCATATTGTATTTTGCAAAGTTTCTGGGAAAAAGAAAAAGAAAAAAGCTTCTGCTTACACCATACCTAAGCCTCTGTTTAAGTATTTATGCAGTGGTAACTTGTAGCAGTTGGGATGTTTTCTTATTAAGGTATCTCTGCTCTAAGTTTTCCAGCAGTAACAATTGAATATTTTTATGGTCATGATAGTCAAGATAAGATATACTCTGGGTCCTTTGAAACAAGAGGTTTGAAAAATTGGATTATTATCCTATACCCAACTCAATAAAAGCTAATAGGAAACCTATATTTTACCCATAGTTAGAAAAAAAATTTAAATCTCATTTTAACACTAATAGGCTGAAATTTCAATTCACTAAGTTCTACTGTTTTCATTTTTATAATTCCCTAACCTATTAAGAAAGCAGTTTTACGACTTTCTTTTCCTTGAAATAACTCCAACTTTGTTCTGTACAGATCTTTCTGAAGATATTTGGAGATTTAATTTCAATGGTGCACAAAATAGAAGATGGAACCATTTCTTTAAAAAGTATCTATTTTGAAACCATGAATTTCTCCTCTTTGATGTGATCACATGTTAAATTTAAGTTTAATGTTTCTATGATAACTGAATTAATGGTGTCTGATAAAATGCAAAAAATCAATAAATATTATCTGAATGAAGATATTAATTGAAATCAAGTAAGACTAGTTTCAAATTTAGTCTTTCTTAAGACAGTGAGTTTGGCCATATTAATATGAAATTTTCAAGATTGATCCATATTCTTTCTGAGGCCACCATACTCATGGTTTAGAATTAAAGTTTCTAAGTAAAAACACACTACATAGTTCCTCTTTGACTTAAAAACAAAACAAACAAAAAATTTTAAGTATGATTAGCTGTGTGGGCAAGTATTTTATTCATATGGTTTAACTGCATTTTTTCTAGTATATAAATCATGTGATACAGCAAACTCAAAGTTGTGGGACACAAATGACAGTTGTGAAAAATACAGACACTGTGCCTTTAAAGTTATGTTAATTACCACACATTAGAAGAGTGTTTATTATTTAGAAGTCTTTTTTTTTCCTCTCCTGTTTGACCACTTACACACCCCATTCCTAAGAAGCAAACACTGTATGTCTAAAATTGGTGCTGGTTTTGATAAGCCAGAGTGATGACATCAGCCTGAGTTCCAGCCCCTGGAATGCATAACTATGACCATATGGTGACTCCGGGGCAGTTAGGTCCCAACATAACTTCTTGTCCCCACATGTCACTGATTTGGAGCCAAGGTTTCTACTCCAAATGTACCACACCAGTTAAACACAGGTATCCTCAAATATCTGCTTGTCAAGTGCTGGGGAGAATGAGAGGGAGAAAGCAACTACATTTCTATTTTAAAATACAAGGATTTCAAACTATATATGGTGCACAACAATGTCAATGTAGTTAATGCACTGTACAGTTAATGAACTGTAAACATACTAATGGTTAAAATAGTAAATTTTATGTTATATATTTTACCACAATTAAAAAAAGAAAAATCCACGTGGGTGGGTTCTGAAAACTGTGCCCCACGTGTTTCAGAAGTTTTCCACAACTGTATCACAAATTTCCAGGTCCAATATACAACCGGTTATAACTTTGTGACAGTGAACATGTCGCTCTTTCTGCAACATCTGTTAAGCTAGGCTCCCAGGGGCCTAAATAAGCATTCATCCTTCAGGAATTAGTAAACAACACTCACCCATACAAATTTCTAGCTAAAATTAACACAGACGAAAACCTCAAAAATACCATGTAAGACAGTATGTGTTAGACAAAGAGCATGTGGAAACATCACTTGCTCCTCTGCAGGGCGCTGGTATGGAGGGGCTAGGAAGTGGAGAAATCCCTACTCCTATTCCAGGATTGGCCGTGACCCAGCCCCGATTGATTGCCACAAGGACAAGAAAATGTTGGTCAGAGGGAGGCACTGGGCTGCCAGGTCCCACCATTCCCAGGGGCGAGGCTGGCTGCTGCGGCAAGATGCATCTTTCACTCTCCCGCCGCCAGTCCAGAGTGAACCTAGAAGGCGCAGGCAGAGCGTTCAGCGTCTGAGAAGCTGCAAGAGGGCCGTGCCTGTTGCAGCTAGGGTACTTTTGCAGACTGAAAATCCCCTTAACGTTGAGAGAGATGTTAGAAATAAAGAAAAAACCCACAATATCAGGCTACAGTTGTCATCACCATTCTGCTCCTAAGACACCCAGGACAAACCTCCAACTCTGGACATGCACTGAAATGATACCTGGGTACCCTCTCCCCTCCCCAATTAGAATGTGAGCAGCCCTGTGATCTCCACGTGTGCATAACCAGAGCCTAATTCGAAGCCTAGCACTCTGAAGGCACCCAGCGAGTAAGTTGAGGAGCTCAACTCCGAAGCCACAACCAAGACGGCAGGGGAGGAGAGGACTCCCCAACACGCTGCAGTTGCAAACACAAACTCGCAGGTGCTGCCACCTCGAGAAGCCTCCATTTCTCGCTCGCTCGCTCGCACGCTCACCCTGACCTCCCCACGTCCTGGAACTACCTACCAGTAGTGGTGACCAGCAGACCGACAGCACGCACATGATCCCCATGAGCTGAATCGCTGTCTCCGTCGTGATCCTGCCCCACTGGGCACTGGACTGAGACGCCGTGGCCTTGGCCCGGCAGCGGGACATCAGGGCCTTAATGGTAGCCAGGTTGCAGGCAAAGGTGACGGCCAGCGCCAAGAGCCCCAGGAAGGAAAAGGTGGAGGCGAAGAAAAGGTTGCCCCAGTTGTGCGGAGAGCCAGTCCCATTGCCCCCTCGCCCGGTGCTGATGAAGCACCACGTCCCGGGCCACTGGATGGTGTACTGGCCCACGCCCAGTACCGGCAACAGGGCGAAGGCGAGCACCGCCAGCCACACGCCGAGAAGCACAACGCGGGTGGCGCGCGTCTTCATGTGGCTCGCGTACCAGTGCGGCGCACGGATGGCCAGCGCCCGCTCGACGGCCATGGCGCTGGCGATGAAGAGTGAGGAAAGCCCAAAAACAGTCATGGTCAGACCGAAGAAGGTACAGAGCCGCCCCGACGGGTCGAGCTGCTCCCAACGCTGCTTGGACAAGTACACGACGATGACCACCGGGCTGGTGAGCAGCTGCCCCACCAGGTCGGTGAGCGCTAGCCAGCCGATGCACAGCAGGAAAGACTTCTTGCGCTTGCTCTCCCGGCGCCGGTAGCTCCGCGACACGAGCAGCATGGCCAGCGCGTTGCCCACGAAGCCGGTGATCAGCATGGTGATGGGAAAAGCCACGGACACCGACCCGCAAGCCTCGCCCAGCCTTGGAGGGCGCGTGAGGTTGCCCCCCGCCTCGGCGGACCGCTCGGGCGCCCACATGCCCGGGTAGGAGTAGTTGAGGTGGATGCAGAAGGGGGCGCCCCCGCCGTCGCCCCGGGTGTCCTTCATGTTGGCTTAGAGGTGAGGAGGGGACGGCGCCCAGAGAGCCGCAATGGGAGCTGGCAGATGCGGCGCGGGCAGCGGCGGAGGTTGGTGATGACCCTGGCTGGGGGCGGGCTGCCTTCCATGGTGCGGGGCGCAGCCGCCGCCTCACTCCGCTACTCGCGCCGCTGCCGCGGCGGCGCCAGTGCTCACAGGCGACGGAGGCGGCCGCGCGGCCAGCTCCGGGAAGCGTCTGGCTCCTATGCGCGCCGAGGTGCCTGGCCCCCACTATAAGGCCGAGGGGCGGGGCGCCCGTGGGTGTGGGCAGAAGCGAGGTGGGAGGAGAATGGAAAAGCTACTGATCGCCTCTCTTGGTTGCTGCCTGCCGGCTCCCAAGACCTTCTGGGCTGGGAAAACTCCCAGGCGGACTCCTCTCGAAACGCCCCTGGTCCTAGCCAGACGGGCGCCCGCTCGCCTCCATGCCCAGCTCTGCGCCTCTTCCAGTTTTCCGCCAGAGGAGTGTCCGTGGGCAGCGAGCAGCTAAAACGTCTCACTGGGCTTTCCGACCCAAGACAACCTGCCGACGAGGATCTAAGCAATCGCCCTCCTCTTCCATCCACAGACGCTCATACGGGGACAGGATCCTTTTCCTGAAGCCCTTTTTTAAATTCTGGCAAAGTGTAAATCACCTGCCCTTAAGCAATCTACGCAAGCCACACTCCTTCGCATAGCTGAATGTAAACTTTTTGCCTTCCTACTTCGGGACTCTAGACCGACCATGAAAAGGCCAAGCTGTCCTATCCCCGGTCCGTCGCTGAAATTACAAAATGAATAGACAGTGTCTGGAGATGTTAAGGGAATAGACACAGGGAAACAAAAAATTCGTATGGTAAAATTCAAAGACAAAGAAGTCCCAAGTACCACCCCTTAGCTAATCCTGCCTCCTTCACCCAAAAATCCAGCTAGGGCAAAAATGACTAAAGGCAGGTGGCAGCCATTGCATATCTGAGGTAGTGAAATCACCTGCTGCCAGCCTAGAGGAGTGAGTGGAGACAGGGGAGAGACACATTCCCTTACTAAGCCTCCAACCATTTTCATACAATTACAACTAGAAACTGTATTTAGATGTTACAAAAGGCCTTCATCCATATGGAAACTTTGCCTTTGAAATATACCCATCCAGCAAAAGTAGGCATAATTGCCTCGTAACATCTTTTAGTAAGCAAATATTTTATGTATTTTCACCATATATGATGTATTTTCACAAGCATTTTCTCGTTTTATCACAGAGATCCTCCAAGGTACTGTTGCTATTATTACTCTCCTTTTGAGGTGAGGTAACTGAGGCTCTATGAAGCTAAAGGATGTGCCCAACCAAATCTCTTAGCAATTCCCCAGTCCTGTCTTCTTATTTGAAGTGGTATTCTTTACATGCATACCGAACTGCTCTCAGCACATGAAAATTAACTGCAAGACCATTTTTTCCCCCAATCTTGGGAGAGCCTGTTTTCTCTGCCTCTTCACAGTGTCCCGAAAATTAAAAGAATTTAAAAGTTATTTACAAACTTCATTTTCCCTCATATTTATGAAATTAGACCTAATCAGATAGCACTGTGAAGGCCATAATTCAGACTGACTTAGATTGATTTCCAGAACAAGCCTACTCAGTTTTTTGCCTTTCCTAGTTTAGCTGATATTCTGTTTGGGTGTAAATGAGTGTTAAAAGACAATAATGGGATTATGTCCCTTTGCATGCTTTCTTTCTGTGTTTTGATTTTGTATGAGAGCTTGAAAAAATAATCATTATTGGGTTATATAGTGTTTAAAGAAGGAAAAGCAATGATGCAATTTAAACTGCATTTTAATGGCATGCATTAATCACAACACTAGTTTCATTTTAATTTGTGCTCTCCTGTCATTTAAAAATTTTTGGCACTTTTTTAATTTACTAAAATGTCATTTTTACAATGAGAACAACTAGGAAGGAATAGTGACATGATATACTTTTAAAAACCTTCCCCAAATGTTTGTCTTATTACTTTGAATTAATCTCAACCTCCTATTTGGGAAAGTGTTTTTCCAGAATAATGTCATTTGAAAAGTAAAATAATACTTGATGTTACTCGTAGATACAAGCTTTATCCAAAGCATTTGGGTGAAAATACATATCAAATGTAAACTTTCTGCAATTAATAAAATTATAATGTGATGATATATTTAAAATTTTAAGACCATTTCATGATTCACACAGCAAAGGAAGCAAAGCTAATCTCTCTCCAGTTACCTCAAAAATTATTTTCATTTTTTTCTCTTTATTTTTTTTTCTTTAGGGTTGCATCTGCTGGATATTCTCATTTTTATTTACAAATATTTTGCTTCTTTGAAACTTTTACTTCTCCCATTGCAGTTCTTGCTGTAGCCAAATGGACTTCATGAGCATGACAAGCATCAGGACACATATTAGCAAAGAATTAATGTTAGCCTCTTTTACTAAGTCTTTGGCAATGCACTAAATGTGTTGCATTTCAGATCATTTCTTTACCACTTCTTTCAGCATTTTTGCTTCATCTTATTCTAAGTTGTCTGCTTATTCACCTTGTAAATAGTGACTTAGAGGATCTGAGGAGTAACACAGTATGAAGCTGGCAGTCGGATTCTGGTTGGCACTTTTTAATCAGGTACTGCAGAAAGGGTCTAAATTGTGTTGGTCTGAAACAATACCACCCTCTAGTGACCTAAAGGATAATAACATGCTGTATGCTACAATATATTAAAGATAATTTCTAAATGACCAATGTGGGCTTTGCTTGGAGAACCTTTAATTTTTTCCCTAGAGATCTACACATGAATACATAATTGTGGTCACTTTGTTTTTGAGTTTACAAACTGGCATCTCTGTTTAATCAATAAACCATTAGAGAATTAAATTGAAACAACCACATATTCAAATGTTTGAAAAAAATTTAAGTATATATTCATATATTTTAATTGAAATCATGCCCTAGAAATGTTTTTCATACAAAAACTATACAAAAACTACCCCTTCTGTACCTTATAGTTTTAAATTTTTATCACCTATCAATATTTTCCTAGTGTTAATAAATTTATTTTGCTATTTACTTCTATTGTATTTTTTTTAAATCTTTAAAAAAACATGAATACAAAACAAGATTAGTAACTAGTTTCACATAATCAGGCCCTTGATTTCCTCGTTATGGATGGAAGATATCTGCAATTCTTCCTCCATGAAGCCAATCACTAATTTTAGTATATATTTTAGTCATTCATTCATTCATTCAGTAAATATTTATTGAGCACCTAATCTATGTCTGACACTGTTGTAGCCTTCAGGGATACAAAAGCAACATATAACATTCTCTACATTTATGTAGTTTATATTTTAGTGCAAAATTCTTGATTTTAAATGCCTAATAGAAGAACAATGATCCCAGTGGCTTTTGTCTTCTCAGAATGATTTGCCATGGAGGTAGAATGCAAGGTAAATTTAGCATTCAAACATCAATCAATATAATTACCATAGCAACAAAATAAAAAAGATGCTTTGAAGTCTTTGCTAAATCAAACATTTGAATATACTCAAGAGTTTCTTACTATAACTGCCTTTTCTTCCTGTTTCTTTATATGCCTAATAACTTTTTATTGAAAACTGGATACTGGTGTTAATATATTGTAATGAGTCTGGATTCCATTTTTTTTCCCTGAGGATTACTGATTTTTTTTGTTTGTTCTGTTTGACAGTTAACTTGTCTGGACTCAAACTGCCAATATTGCCTCTCCTGTGGCATGCAGCTATTGATCTCTCTGCTCCGGTCTCATGGTTTTCCATGCCAGCTCGTTTAGCCTGGTTCCCTGTGAACTGATTTCCTTTCTGTGGTTTCCTTGATTCTAGTGAGTCTCTGGTGGTCCAGCTGCTCCACCAGCTTAGGGCCATGCCCATACATTTCAAGCTGGTAAAGGTTCAGCTTTATGCCACTCAAGGTGCACACAATGGGGAATGCACTCCCTTAAGAAAAGCATCAAAGTCATGGATGTATTCTTGAATAATTTTATCTTTTACAACTATTTGGTCTTTGCCTACTTTCCCCAGGCTCCATGGGGTCTCCCTCACCCAGCATAGTTTAGCTGTGAGACACGAATTCGGGCAGTTCTCTTTCATTCTCCTATGGTTCTCGCTCCCAGGATCTCCTACTTAAATTTGTAGTAGCCTTTCTAGGCTTGAACTCCAATCTCTGGCACCTTTTGCCAGTAAGGTTGTGATTTTTTTCAACCACTATTTCTCCCATTAAGGTTGGGCAGCACCCTCCATCCAAAAAAACAGTAAGTCTTAGTTCTTACTCCTTTCAGTTGCATTTTTGAGATTGATCTCTTCTCTAATTTCTGTATGCTTTTGAATGCTTTCCAATGAATTTAATAGTTTAATAATATTTAAATAGTTGTGTTTTTAAAATTCTAGCCACATTTTATTTTCTGCAGGGCAGTGAGATATTGGCATACAGACATTGCTATGGTTTGAATGTGTCCCATCCAAAATTCAGGTATTGAAACTTAATGGCTAATGTGGTGGTACTAAGAGTGAGACCTTTTAAGGTCAGGAGGGCTCCTCCCTTGCGAATGGAATTAGTTGCCCCTATAAAAGGGCTTGACAAAGGGTGTTGGTCCCTTTCTTGCCCTTCTGCCTTCTGCCATGTGAGGACAGGGCAAGAAGACCTTCACCAGACATCAGATGCTAGTGCCTTGATCTTAGACTTCCTAGCCTCCAGAATTATGACAAATAAATTTGTTGTTTATAAATTACCCAGTCTGTGGTAGTATGTTATAGAAGCACAAAATGGACTAAGAAAGACATATAGATCAATGAAGGAGAATATTGGAGAGAGTATCATGTGTGTGTGAGAGAGGTATATACATGCACCCATACATTCAAATTCAATAAATTTTTGTCAAAGGTATTATGATAAGTCAATAGAGAACAGTCTTTTCAGCAAATAGTGCTGGGAAAACCAGATATCTGTGTGGAAATAAAAATTAATATAAACCTTACCATAGGCTTAAACGTAACTGTTAAAACTATAAATCTTTTAGATTAACACAGGAGAAAAATACTTGTGACCTCTTTACCCCTCCATCCTTACTGAAAGTAATCTTGCAATTTTATTTTTTTTTTGCATTGAACAACACATGATTATGTTTTTTTGGTCTGTATACACAAAAATTCTTCATTCTTCTTAAATACCAGGAATAATCCAACCACTTCTTTCTTTCTGAATGTCTGGATTACTTATAATTTTTGCTAACTCAAACAGGGGTTCAGTAACATCCTTGTATATACTGGCATATATTAATATATTTGTGGGACCTATTTTTACATGGTAAATTCCTAGAAGTGGACTACTATATGCTGATGAGTCTCAAATTTGCATCTGTAGCCCACACTTCTTCTTTGAATGCCAGCCTCATATATCCAATGTACTATTTGTCATCTCATTTGGATAGCTCATAGACATCTCAGTATGTCCAAACAGAACTTCAAATTTTCCTTCCTAATCTTGATTCTCCCTGAGACTTCCCCATCTCAGTATATAATACTACCGTCCCCATACTCAAGCAGAAATCCAATGGCCATCCCAGATTCTTCCTTGTCCATCATCTGTCTTCAGTTCTTCATCCAGTAATATTAATTCCAATTCCAAAATAAATCACATACACATTCACTTGTCTCCATCTCCATAGTCACCACCCTGGTTCAAGTCACCACAATCTTTTACTTTATCTATCTAATCTACTGCAATAGCTTTTTAATTGCCTTGATTTTATAATTTTAAAATTATGTCTATTGTAGCAAATTAGTTCAATGAGCATTTAGATATTTTAAAATGTTAATAATCTCTCTTTATTTTCACTTCCAAATTAACTAATATTAACACGTTGGAGTGTATTTTTTCATGCTTTATTCTATGCTCAAAGATACTTCCACTCCAAAAATGCATGTTTCTGCTTTTCTAATGTTTGCCATTAGAATGTCTGAGTATTATTTCTGTTTAAAATGTTTACAATCTGATAGGTGAAATATATTTTTATTGTTAACTTTAATTTGTATTTTTCTACTAGTGAAGTTAAATAATTTCTTCTATTAACTGATTTTTTACACATTTTTATTGGATTATCATTATGCTCTTAATTTGTAGGAAATCTTTGTATAGTTAGAGATACCATGTTTCTCATTTTCATTGTCTTTTGTCATGTTTTTTACTATATGTAAAAAATTCAGAAATATGCCCATCTTTTCATTTATAGTTTTGAGTATTCCTGCTTGATTAATATGGTCTCTCTTTCTTAATTCCTATACCCAAGTTACATTTGGGAATATTTTTACTTTAATATTCATGCCTTTTATCCAAATAAATTAAAAAAAATTATTTTAGCAAATGGTAATTTGCTAAATTACCATTTTGCAAATGGTAATGAGGTAGAAGTTTAACTTTTCACAAAATGATTATCACATAGATAGGTAACACCATTTATTAACAATGATTCTCCTCTTAATTAAAATCCTACTTCATCATATACTAAATTTCGATTTAGCCCAGTGCCCAGATGTTGATTTCTAAACACCATTCTTCATTAGGAGGAAACAGGATCCTTGGAGAAATGACTGATTCTACAGCTGTTGTAGGGAAAACACAAGATAAACTTACAGCATTTTTTAAGACAGAAATTACTGTCCAGAAAGTAAAAGGATGGAACATGTCAAAGGGACAATGGAGACATCTGAAAGAAATCCCAATGGCCAAAGCTAAAACAATTTGAGCAAAATATACACAAGTCTATATTGATATGATAGAATAAATAAATGGGAAAGAAAAGACAAATCCATTGATGTAGGTAGTCCCCCCAACCAGGAAGGGGCGACTTCATTCCCCTCTCCATTTGAGGGTATGTTAGTCTTTGTTACTTCCAAAGAATATAGTATGAAAAGGGAAAAACAGTAACTTCACTAACTTTACAGTGGAGAAATCTGGCAAATACAATCATAACCAAGAAATGGTTAACACCATGAGTAATGCAATGGATATCATGCACCCTTGGCATGGTGTGATGAGAAAAATCACTTCATTCCTATAGTAATCTTTTCAAAAAATCCACAATCCCAGTCTTATCATGCAAAGAACACAAAGAACCAACAATGGAGATAATGCTACAGGATACCTGGACAGTACTCAAGGCCATCAAAGTCACGAAAACAAGAATGAGAAATTTCACAGACCAGAAGACAATGAGGAGACACAACTAAATGCAATGTGTTATTCTTGATTGGATCCTGGAATAGAAGGGGACATAGGTGGAAAAGTTGGTGAAATTCAAATAAAATCTGGAGTGTAGTTAAGAATGTGCAAATATTGGCCTCTTATTTTTTATAAATATGCTATGGTAGTGTATTAACAATAGAGAAAACTGGACGAGGGCTGTAGGGGAACCATATCTTTTCAACATTTATGTAAATCTAAAATTATTGCCAAAAAGTTTTTTAAAAATTCCCATATAGGCTTGAAATCTTTTCTGTATTTTCTTATTCTATTCCATTGGAATATTTGTATTTCTAGGTGGCTCTTGCTATGTTTTCAGGTATTAACATACACACAGCAAAGTGCAAAACTGTTAATTGTGTAGCTTCATATTTTTACATATATACACACAATTGTAACCACCATCCAAATTCATATATAGAATTGTAACCACTAGGAAGGATCCTTGTGTCCCAACCCAATTAGTAACCACCTTGACCCAAGACATAATCATTATTTTGACTTCTGTCACAATAGTTAAAATGCTATATTCTTGAACTTCATATAATGGAACGATAGCATATACTTGTGCCCTAGATATGGCCTATTTCCATAAATGTTCCATGTATACTTAAGAATAACGTGTAAATGTCAATTAGGGCAAGTTGGTTGACAGTGTTTTTCAAGTCTTCTATAGCCTTACTGATTTTCTACATCAATGAGAGAGGTGTAGGAATCTCTTTTATTGTGGATCCCTATTTTTGCCATGGAATTATATCAATTTTTGTTTGGTATATTTTGACATTTAATAGGTACATAAATGTTTAATATGTTTTATTTGACTCCATCATTATGAAAGGACCTTCTTTATCCCTAATATTCTTTGTTCCAAAATCTACTTTTCAGAAATACCACCTCAGCTTTGATTCCTTCAGATCTTTTCATTTGCTATCATTTTTTCCCTCATCCTTTTATTTGTAACCTTGTAGTGTCTTCCTGTTTCCAGTGTTTCCTGTCAGCACATACAGGTCTTGTTTTTTTTATCCACTGTGACAAGTGCTGTCTTACAACTAGGGTGTTTGATCACTGACTTTTAGTATCATTGTTGCTATGGCTGGCCAGTCTATTTGCTCTCTGTCCCATTTGTTGTTTTTTTAAGAGGTGGGGTCCTACTCTGTCACCCAGGCTTCAGTTTTATAGCACAATTATACTTTACTGCAGCTTTAACTCCTGGTTTCCAAGCCCTTCTGCCTCAGCCTCTTGAGTAGCAGGTATTTACAGGTGTGAGCCACCACACCTGGCTGTGGTTTCTTTTTTCTGGCTTTTGGAACAGGTACATATGATCCTATTTTTCCCACTCCTTTATGGACTTATTATGTATAACTCTTTGCTATGTTTAGAGGGTGCCTTGGGGTTTACAGAATGTATGTTAAATTATCAGTCTACCTTTAAGATGATATGCCACTTTGTATATATAGTACATTTTCATTTCTCCCCTTTTGGCCTATGTGGTATTGTTGCTGTGTAATTTTTGTGTACATATAAGTGCCCCAAAATATATGTTTTAAATAGCCAGTTATCTTTTGAAGAGATTTACGTACCAAGGAAGTATTTTATATTTACCCACGGTTAGCATTTCCTGTGTTCTCACTTTTGGGTAGAACCAGATTTCCATCTGATACTTTTCTTATGCCAAAAGGACATCCTTTATTTTTTGTACTAGAGATGTTGAATTCGTATTTTTAAGAGATGAAGTTTGTATGTCACCTGCACTTTTGTAAGATATTTTCACAGAAGATAGAATACTAAGCTGTTTTTTCTTTCAGTACATTAAAATGTGGAGCACCTTTTGGCTTGCTTGCCTCTGAGAAGTGTGTCATTCTCACCATTCTTCCTCTATATAATACATCTTTTTTTGCTTTGGTTGCCTTCAGATTTTATCATTGATTTTAACTCTTTTTAAAGTTTTATTGCTGTTAATTATCTTCGTGTATTCTCTGTTTGGGGCTTCTCAAGCTTCTTGCATTTGTAGTTGTTTCCTCAAAGGCTGTACTCATCTGAAGACTTGAAGAGGAATCTCTCCTCTCTGGTAACCTCCATATCAACCTTAATGGCTTTGGGCTTCCTGTAATCCCCTTCTTCATCTCAATTCAGGAAGATTGCAGAGTTCCATCTAGGAGAGTCCCCATAATGTATCCTACAAAACTCGAGGGAGTATGCTGGGAGCATGAACGGGGATTGCCTTTTCCTTTCTCAGGTATGTCTTCCACAGCCTTATGTTAAATGTACTGAAAAATGCTGCTTGACATATTTTGTCTAGTTTCAGACAGAATGGTAAATCTTGGCCAGAAGTAGAGTCCTCTGCTTGTTTTTCTCACCCTCTAACTTGTTTGATCTGTCATTATTTTCCAGTATTCTTGAAGAGGAAGCTTAAGATTTAACTTCATTTTCCCTAAAACAGACTTTCCAAGTCATACATGTCTAAGCACTGCTTTAGCTTAATCCCATAGTTGTCAAAAATTTTATTTTCATTCTTTCATCCAAATAAATTCCATTGTCATTTCTTTGACCCACAGGCATGTTTAATTCCAAATTTTAATTTTTCCCATTCTCTTATTTTCAAACTGTGTTCTTATTCTGAAACATCTTACAAAGACATAATTGGGTTTGTGAATTTATTTTAATCCAGTCTGATACTCAGGATTAACTGAAGTGTATTACACTTATAATTACTTAAAAACTGAACAGACCTTGTTTTTTTCTTCCTCTTAAACCACCCCCTTCCCATCCAGTATATCTCTTTCTGATCTATATTTCAAGCAGCAACCTTTTTATATCAAAACTAACTAGGTCACTTCAAACCTTTCCATATTTTCCACCTGTTTTTAGCACATAATGTACATTCCTTTCTATGGCCTACAAGGCTTGTGTGATAGGGCCTTGAATTCTACAACCCTGTCTTATACCATTTTTTCCTAAGCCATTCACTGATTCATTGGCTTCTCATCATTTCCAAGAACGGATTTATACTTCCTCTGGCACAAAAGAATTCTGCTTCCAAGGATAATTTGCCTGACCCTTAGTTGGTCTTCTTACCATCCTATCTAGAGTAATATACAGCCAGCCCTACTTTTTATTTCCTTCGTAATACTAACCAGAATTTGTAATTGTTTTCCTTGCTTCAAGATCTACTAGAATATTGTGCTATTTCACTAATTACTTAGTTCACTGGCTAGAATGAATTAACATAATTCACTAATATGTTCTAAATGCTGACACTGCTAATATTCTAATTAGGCTACTTCCAAATCATCACTTAAAAGTCCTGTGCTAACATATTCTTCGATGAAATAAATTAAGGATTTTACAAATATTGGTCATATTGATTCCAATAGCCCCAGCAAATATAATCAAGAACACTGATTCATGATACAAAATGCAGTGGTTCCTAAAATAAATGCTCAATGTGTTTAATATAAAGTGTTAAATATATTAGCCTTTGGAGTCCTTGAACAAGATTTTCTTTTGCATCTAAATTAACTATAAACCTTGACATTGCTTCCCTCCTATCCTTTGCTGACAGATGAATAGTCTCTCAAATGTAGAGGAAACCAGGTTAGGATTATTACTCTCCAATTGATTTACCAAACTTAGTTTTTTTATGGTCAGGTACTTATTTCAGACTATGATATGGAATGCCTTATGAGAAGCCTGGAGTTTAGACACATTTTCATTATTGTTAATTTGGAGCCAACGCAAAACATACTATTTCATTACTATATTTTTTCTTCCTTCTCAGCACTCTTCTATCCCAGGATTTTAGTACCATAGGTTCTGTGGTACTGGGTGTGCACCCTGAGAAGTATTGATGTGATTTTCATTTCTGGTGAAGAATGAACTAAATTGACCTTTCCTCTTCTGAGATTCTAATGCATGAGTAACAACTGGAGACATGGTTTTGAGTGTGATATAGGGCAACACAATCTTGTTAATTCCAATCACACCACTTACAAGTGTGCAAATATTTCCTGCTCTCATATGGTCACTACAGATTAAAATTCTTAAGCTCTAATACATTATTTTAAGAATGCAGATAGTTTATTTTTCCTGATCAGAATTCTGATGAGGTGAAGTAATTGCTGAAAAACCAACATCCTTGACAAGTTCACAGTCAACAGCTTATTACAGAGGTAATGTGTCACCAAGAGGATTAACAGAATGGGACCAAAATTCATCAGACATACTTTTCTCTAACAATTTGTTTTTGACTTTCAGGTTTTTATTTCATTGCTGACCACAGAAAGAACTCCTAACAGTTAGTGTTATATAAGCGCAAGTAAATAGCCAAATCATTTTTGCCAATAAAATCTACTTTACTGCTCTAGTTATCAAGCAATAATGTATTTTGTGTTATTTTTTTCTATTAAAGCTTTTACAGATTTGCAAAGATACTTACTAAATTTGGTTATATCTAGTAAATATGCCTATTGTTCTAAATAACTAATTATATTTATAAGACAGTTACTTTAACATATACCAAGCTACTATGAACTCAATTAACAGGCAAATTGCTTTTTATAAAAACTTGCTTATCTTGCAAATGATGCAAACCACTGCACCTATTTCAAGGGTCATCATACACTTAGCAGTAAATGAATTTGCCAATTCAAAGTTCCTTAGGTTAATATTTTTGGAAAGGATCAAGTGGCATGTTAGGAATAAAGCTAATAGTTGACCACAAGTCTTACTTTCAGTGTAGTAATTTTTAATGCTTCCATCATTGGTGATATAGTGAGGCTGCCTTTGTTTCTCAACCTATCTTAGTTGTCTGTAATAAAATACAGTTGGCATAATGTAAATAGAAAATTGAGGACAGTGAATAGTTTACTTGTATGAAACTATCTTCCACTGAATTATAGCTGAACTGGTAACTTCAAACTTTTTTCAGCTTGTGAAGAAATGGCCTTCTTAGACTAACAGACAAAAATGCTTTGTCAACACTTAAGTTTAATGACTAGTTTCCAGGATGATCTATTTTGCAAAGATATAACTTCAGAATAAAAACTCTTTTAGCAATCAAAGAATGTTTTTCTGTAAAAATAAGCATTTATTCTGTATTAGTAATGGGGGAACAATACAATTAATCAAAGTCTCTTAACAGATATTAACTGACTCCCTAATCAAATACAGAGCATTTGCTCTATAATGACAAAGACTATGTTAAGGGTTAAGGATACTCAGTAAAGACGAGCCCTTTCAGGATTTTCACCTAATTCCTGTGGAAACTCAAGAGGAACCAGGGAAGGCATCCTAGTGTTCTGAATTGAGTCATGAAGCTGGAATGAGAAAGGAATGGCAGTGGGGTGTGCGTACAGCATTACAAGTATCAAAAACTTATACAAAGATGAAAATCTATTAATATCACTAAGTCAGCATGGTTAACATTGCTAGTATATAGGTTCAGTGTTCCTACTTATGCTGAAATTGGAGGCTGGGGTTAGTGTGACTGCAAAAAAAAAAAAAAACAAAAAAAAAAACCCATGAACTTTTAGTAATGTGTAAAAGGATTTTGGTTTAATTCTGAAAGCCATGGGAAGGCACTGAAAGGTTTTAATCAAATAAATGACATGAATAGAGTTGCTTGTCAGTAAGAGTAGTCTGGCATCAGTGATGAAAGCACTAATGCTTAGTGAAACAGTCATTCAGCAAATACTACAAAAAACTACCATATGCCAGATGGACATTTAGCAGGCAACTGCCATATCCCAGCCCGTAATTAAAGCAGTTGGTAGTGTTAATAATGGAACAGTTGGTGTGGCTCGGTGGCTCACGCCTGTAATCCTAGCACTCTGGGAGGCCGAGGCAGGCGGATCGTTTGAGCTTAGGAGTTCAAGACCAGCCTGAGCAAGAGCGAGACCCCATCTCTACTAAAAATAGAAAGAAAATAGCTGGACAACTAAAAATATATAGAAAAAATTAGCCAGGTATGGTGGCACATGCCTGTAGTCCCAGATACTTGGGAGGCTGAGGCAGGATTGCTTTAGCCCAGGAGTTAGAGGTTACTGTGAGCTAGGCTGACGCCATGGCACTCTCGCCCTAACACGGGTAACAGAGCGAGACTCTGTCTCAAAAAAAAAAAAAAAAATAAGTAAATAAATAAAAAAAAAATAATAATGGAACAATTAATGGAGGTAGAATTCTCAATTCTAGGTAAATCAGACTTTGCAGTGGGAACGAAAAAAGGAAATTTAAGATTCCCATGTTACTAATAATGCTATTTATTAATGTGAAATATGTGATACTGGTTTTGGTGGACAGAGGATTTAAGATGCATTTAAATATGAATTGCCTGACATTTAAACAAAGATACACAGAAGGCAACTAGATATATGGATCTGGTGTTCTAGAAATGATTTAAGTAGGAAATAGCCATCTGGGAATGAAAGAGCTTGTGTGTGTGTGTGTATAATCTCTGAAGGCAGGGGCAGGAGGTAAAAATACCTGCCAATATTTGCTATATACCTATGTGCCAGAGACTACAATAATCATTTATGGAACTTCATTTAATTCCTACAAGGCAGACTCTATTATATTCACTTTATAGGTGTAACAATTTAGGCATAAAGAACATCCTCAGAGTCCATACACCTACCATAAAGTAAAAATCCAAATCAGACACTTTGATTCCAGCAGAATAGGTAGAAATCCAGTATCACTGTGAACTCTACCACTGAATCATACCCATTAAATTACTTCACATCACATTTAGGTTGCAGGTACTCAGCCTTTGTAATAACCTCACTGATAACAGGCCACAGATGTTTCATTTTAAGGTAGATGCAAAAATCAATTGTTCTGAGTTCAACGCTAAGGTCTTTATCACTGTTTTCAGTGTTTTAATGTGGTCCAATTTAATTGACAGCATTAAAAGTTCCTTCTCTTTTTCCAAGATTTCCCAAAGTCACAATATTTTTGTTTCCCTTAGAACATTATCAAATTGTCAGAATTTTTGCAAGAAAATAACTTTAGCTCACCTTACTCAACTTGCCCTTCAAGACTGCCAAGTCAATTCCTTAACAGTTTGCCTCTTTATTCAGGCACAAAACTGGTTGTTCCCATTTTATCAAAGACTATCTCTAACTTGAGGACGCCCTTCGTATCCACGGATTCCATATTCATGGATTCAAACATGGACTGAAAATATTCAGCGGAAAAAATTCCAAAGTTTCCAAAAGCAAAACTCGAATTTGCTGTGTCGAGTACTACACTGAACCCATGTGAATGAAGTGATGTGTAGGCACTGTGTGAGGTATTATAAGTAATCTAAAGATGATTTAAAACATATATGGGAGGACATGCATAGTTTATATGCAAATACTATGCCATTTTATATAAGGTACTAGAGCATCCTCCAATTTGGTATCCATGAGGTCCTGGAACCAATCCCCCAGATATCGAGAGACTAGCTTTCCCCCACTAAGTCATGGTTAAGGAAAGTGGGTGTCCTATGTATTTTTAGCTTTGAATCCAGGTATTTTTATTTCCTTGAATAAAGTCGTATAGCTTTCCTTAAAAATCTTTTTAATCATTTAGGTATTTAGCAATTTACCTAGTTATTGTGAATATTTCTTATCCTAGTATCCTTTAGTTAAATAGACATTAAGAATTATTACTTATTACGTTTATCTTTTGTATCTATATATGTTACAACATACTGTACCCTTATATAAACTTCCTGTGTAGTTACATGTGGCTGGGAAAAAAAACCCCTAAGATGTTTACTGGTCACTCTCAATGATTACAAACTTGGCTTTAAGGCAATCTGGACCCAGCCCTCCTGATACTGTAATTGATTGTCAAAGCTCCTATTTAAGGTTGAAGTTCCCCAACCCCCAAACATGGCTCTAGATCCCATTTCCCTCCTCTGATACCTCTCCAACAATTCTTCCCTCCTTCTCTTCATCATCTACTTTCCCTTTTATTGGGGAATGGAGGCATGTCAAAGGACAAACGAGTCAATATGAAAAAACTCCCAATGGCCAAAGCTGGAACAAATTAAGCAACAAAATAAGTAACAAGTATAAAATATACACAAATACATACGAATATAAACAAATTTTTCTTATAGAATTCCAAATATGTATAGATACTCACCTCCAACAATAGGAGGAGCTTCATTACCACAGCCCTACTCTGAGGATGGGCTACCCTTAGTAAAACTTGGTTTGAAAAAACAGAATGGTTTAAAGGAGAAACACTAACTACACAGGTGAAATCTGGGCAAATTCTACCTTAGCCAAGTGATGAAGGCTAACATTACCAGTGACGTCACATTTCTTCTATGGTGCTCTTCGCAAAAACCCATAACCCCAGTTCAATCACAAGAAAAACCACTGCCAAATCCTGAATGGGGTAGGGGATATTCTAGTGGATACCTGGCCAGTACTCCTGAAGATTGCTGAAGTCATCAAAAGCAAGAAAAGGATCAAAAAACTGTCACATATCAGAGGAGATCAGGAAGATACAACAACCAGTACAATGGGGCACTTTAGATAGGATCCACAAACAGATTAATTTAAAAAAAAGGTAAAATTCAAATAAAATCTAGAATGTAATTAATAGTAATATACCAACATTGGTTTTTTAGTTTTGACAAATATACATGATAATGTAAGATGTTAATGATAGTGGAAACTGGGTAAGGGCATACACCACCATACAATCTTTGCGACTTTTCTGTAATTCTAAAGTTATTTCAAAATAGTGTCGGTCTGTCTAGCTACCTATCGATAAATGACTGCAATTATACTTTCTCCACGAAATCACTAAAGAACATCTGACCATGTGGCTTAATGATTTCACATGTATTTTCTCAAAGAGGTTATTTGGTTTTTTAATCAGACCTAATACTGAAATTTGCTTTCACACTTGGGGGTGAATCCCCACTTAGCTACTCCTGTGGCTTCTTTGGGCAGATTTTTAATTTCCTTGTATAGTAACCTTCCTTTTGGTAAAACAGCAGATATGCAATAGCATATACCCAACAGGACTGCAAGAATTAGATAATGCCTGTAAATCACTTGTTTTACATATATTGAACTGTTAATTAAAACTGTTCACTCTATTTTTCAGAAATAAAATAATATAATTTCCAGGTCAGGAAAAATGTGAGGGTATTTCTATTTGAAAAACATTTCACATTTACATCAAAAATAGGGGGCAGAGTACAGAAATTCCCTACCTTCTTACCAGTATCTACAACACTAGCTATGGACACCAGATAGCAAGAATGGGAGATGAGATGGTAAACAAAGACCTCATTTACCCTAGTAATTGGGCCTAGATATGGTCTTGTATTTAGACCTTGCTCTAAACTTAGACATTACCAAATACCATTCAATATTGTTTATTCCAAACAGAAACATAAGAAAACTTAGCAGTTAAACGGACTGTTGTTGAGTGCTACAGAGTGACAGTTTAAGAGTAATTCAGCAAAGGCACTGTGATATGCTATGTCACCATGTGGCATAGAAATAGGTATGTGATGTTCTGGCAGGCAGTATTCAACTAACTTGGGAGCTCTCTATTTCAGAAAGTCATAACTAACAATTCTGAGTACCCAAGGCTGCAGCGACTATGGCTCTGGAATGTTTTAAACTAAGCACTCATATATAAAGGGTAAGAGAATATAAAGAGCTTAAAAAAATGAACAGTCAAAAGTAACAAAACTGTAATTAGCTTAAAAATGAACATTAGATCAGAGCTTAAAAATCTCTAGTTTATTTCTAATAAACACCACTTGATGCTTGACTCACAGGCTTTATTTACATTTGTCTACAGTATCATTTCCTTACGAAATGAACTAGTACAGCTTAGTTAAACCAAATGAAATCATAATCATCTGAATTGTCTGTAAACTACTATTAGCTAAATTTATAACCTTGCATTTGCTTAGTACAGCCAAAATTTTAAATACAGAAAACACAAGAATAAACCAATGGTAACATGTATAATCTAGAGGATCATCTGGGCAACTTAGCAGGTGGACTTTCAAAAAGTCTGAGGCACAATTACAAGAGAGTAAAAGTTCTTGTGCAACCTACAGTAAACGCAGCAAAAAAATTAAGACATAAAAAACACGAGAAAGCTTATTGTAAAAATATTATCAAAATATTTCTACATAAGATATTTGCTTTCATCTTTAGATCAGTTGAAGAGAAAACACACTTTAAAATAAAAAACAAATATAATTTTGTTTGGTCTGTCTATTAACCACCTTAAAATGTTTTAATTTTTATTTAAATTGCAGCTGACAATGTTGAGGGAAAAGAACAAGAAAAAGAAATCAATACCCCATAACAAAAAGCCCACAAGCACAATTGTCGATTTCCCTTAATATACTTACCTTGCATTGTCACTGAAGATACTGTTAAGAGAAACCTTTTTGTTTTTAAACCAGAAAACAAAATGGAGTTCAGTGACCAGATTTTAATTTTGAAAAATAAAACAAACTCTGAAAGCATTTTAAGCCATAAATTATTTCAAGTGAATAGGAAAAAATAATGATTTTTGCTTACATTAAATAGAAATAAGCATTCATTTGTTATTCAGAAGAAAATTTTATGCAATGTGTTTATAGCAAATCATCTAGAGGCAGATGTTCACTTAAATTCACAATGTCTGTGTTGTCTTTTCATCAAAAGAGAAATATAATTCAAAAACTTTCTTACATTTTCTCATTAACTGTGATTTAGCCTTTTTACCCTATCATATTTGATAACTGGATTTTAAAGGATATCACACAAAGCTTCTTAAAATATTGATAAACATTTTGAAATAAGATGTTTCTCTTCTCAGGCAACCATACCAGTAACGAAGAGATGAAATGTTAGGCTTTCTTTCTTGCCCCAAATTATGTGTCAGAAAGGAAAATGACATTTTCTCCTTCAGCAATTCACAAGATTTTTTTGCATTAAATGTGGTGGTGCAAAAAAGTACAGCTGGATAAAAGAGAGACAATGATTCTAAGGCACCCTTTAGCATAGGGAATTTAAAAATAAAGAAGTTTCCAATTAGCTGTTTAAACTCAGTTTGACCTTTTTTGGTAAGAATAACTTTAACACGTGTTAACAACATAAACAGGTAGACTTATTTTACCAGATTAACATAAAAAGGTTGTTTCCAACAAGTTTATCAGTCTTGCATCCATGCCCAGTTTGGACAAGCCTTGGTAATCCTGTTTTAGTCAATAGACAGGATATATTTAGAAATGAGAAAAACAAGAGTTTAAATTAGGAAACAAAGTACTTTGTTACAGCTGAGATGGTTGATGAATGAAACAACTGGCTGTAAATAATAAATGATAAATAGAGCATCTATTCTGGGACATTATGGCTTAAAATGCTATTTACTTTTAACTTTACAAATAAACACAGCTGTATTGTTCTGAAAAGCAATGAAAGGCATGCACCTCTACTAGCAGATTTAGCACTTCTGACCAAGTATGACACCAACTTCTTTAAAAATATGCTTCATGCACTGTACTGGATTTTTTTTTAATGTAAATTTTAATACATTATTTCTTTTTTGAACTTGAACGGGAACCAGAATGAGACGATCCAGAAGATGACCTGTGGTGCCTGTAAGACATAACAGAAAAAGCAGGCAACCTAGTAAGCTAGAGCTAAACTTCAGCATTCATTTATAAGACTGTGAAAATATAAAAAATTAAATACCTTGATGCTAGCAAAATAAGTAATTAAAAACTAAGATACAAATTTACACACATAAAATTATCTAGTGTTTAGACTTTGGATATGAGCCCATTAAATGGTATAAGTGTAACTTAAAACTCTCTACAATTTAAAAATATCTTCTCATTTCAAAATATAGCCACCTCTCAATTATTTAAGACAATGAAGAAAAGCCTGCAAAAATATAAAAGTACAGATAATATACAACAAAGTCATATAAACTTGGTAATGGAAGTGTGACTAAACCAATTTCTGTGATACACTGTAGAAAGTGTAATAAATCTATACATAAAACAGAAACAGCAAAGCTTCTGTGTATGAGAAAATATATTCATAAATAATTAAGTTTTGGAAATCTAGGTCACACAAGATGATCGTACAATTAGCTATAGGGTTATATTCATGCAGCTAATATGAATAAGTCAATATCAACCTGGGTAAAGTAGTGGTGTTCCGTAGGGGTTGGCCCTGGGCTCAGGGTTGTTTAGTGTTTTCACCAATCACCTGGCTTATGGAATAGAGAACATGTTCATTAAGTTTAGATGACAACAAACTAGGGGGATTATATGTGGCTAAGATAAAAATTTGCAGAAGTGGTAAGAAAGCAACGGAATGAATTTCACTCAAATACAGAGTAATTTTCTTACAAAGAAACAAATGCACAGAAACAAGATAAATGTGTGTAATCTTAGTATCTAAACTTCAAAATGTGAAGAAGCAAAACTAATCATTCTGTACAAGTAGGAATCATGAGATAATCCTACCACTGAACCAAGCAATTATCAGACTTTACATAATCTTTATTTTCACAAGCTAATAGGATATGGAAAATTTGCAAAGATTACAAATGAAGCCATTCAGATGACTATACAACTACACATTAAGAACCAAGAAAGTTAATGAAAGTGAGTAATTAGCCTGTTGCTGCACTTTTTAAATTTTTAAAAATGTCAATATAGATAAAGTAACCTAGTAAAGGTCTTTCTCAAAAAAAAAAAAAAAAAAAAAATTTGGACTGCAGTATGAAAAATGTATTGGCTACAAGGAATAATGTCCTTATAGATAAAGGGTATGAAATAATTTGCTATGGAAATGCATTTACACATATTTAAATGAGAACAGATTTCCAGTGATCTCAAAGTTAATTTTTTATTAGATGCCCTAGAATTCCTATGATTTATAATTTGAAATAGTATAAATATAAAAATCAAGCTATAAAATTACTTCAAAATATACGTTATGAATTGCAATCTTAAAAGACAGAAATAACCGAGAGTTGGCTATAGTAACTATATATGGAAATAAAAATTTAAACATAAAATGATCAAAGAATGGTTTGATCTGTAACTACACTAAACAACCTGATCAAAGTACAAAGAGTTAAACAAAGTAATCTGTTTTTTGAAGTTCAAAGTTGAAAAGTATAATTTAAAGTTGGAACAAAGGAGATAATAAAAAGCTAACCCTTGACCACGAAGTTTAGTTTATCTATTAAACACACTTAAGAACACCCATTCTTATTTCTACAGAAACCCAAACCTTTCGGGTGACCGTGATCTTGTTCGTCTTTTTTTGCGATCACCAGATGAAGAAGATCTAGAACGACTTCTCTTTCTGTTCCTCTCAGGAGAAGATGATGAACTTGAATAAGATCTTTTTCGTGGGGAAGAAGAGCCCCTGTGGGACCTGGAGCTGGATCTTCATTGATTGAGAAACAAATCAAACATTTCATTAAAAGAAGAAATGAGAAAAAATGTTCAGTTATCAGATAGCCCCAAAAATAAACAAACAGGATTTAAAACAACTATGAAAATTTTTTAAGGAATACTTACTGCTTACTCAACAGAAGACTTCAGGATCAACCATGAAAACATTCTATTTAATTATTTTAATTTCATCTCTTTTTAAAATTGTAAGATAAGTGCTCATCACTTGTAATTAAAAACCAGCTTACTGTATTAAAATAGAATTTAAATTTTTTTGGTTTAATTTAAGGCTTTTTGAAGTATACATAAATAATAAAAAACAATAGGTAACTGCATTTGCATGACTTTATGATTAGAAAATGCATCCTTTCATTTGGGGAGAAAATATGTATCTTATTTACAATTCTGAGGAAAATAAACAATTTTCCTTATGGAATTATGCAACTCAGTTAAGCTGTTACAGAAAAACTGGGCATATGGGACAGAAACCAAAAAAAAAAAAAAAAAAAACCCAAAAAAACCCAACCGGAAACTGTATTAAGTTGCTAAATATTCAAAGAAAAATAAAATGAGTAAATTTAAAACAATATATATTTACAATACTCATTCTTATGAAGAACCACTATTCATGAAGTATGAAGTGTTGACATTCACATGCTTCAGGTAGAAGGAAATATGTAAATGTTTCAGTGTAATTTTTTTCTTCATTTATGTATTTTGGTTGAAGGAGGAATTTAGCTCAAACTTCCCAAAAAATTCACCTTTGGGTTTAAAATAAAACCAGAAAGCCCAAAAAGAGAATTCTTTGGAAAGTTATAAGCAATGAAAAAATGTGTGGGAAGAGTATGAGGCTGTTCTGTAAACCTTAATTATAGTGGTTCCCAAAGGGAATATCAGAACTTAAGGATTTTTATCTAAAAAGCACTAAAAGGACTAAAATACTGATACTAAATGATGATAAACACATTTGCTCTCTATTTTGTATTAGCTTAACACAAGTATGCATATCATTCTTCCTTCCTTAATGTGATTTATACTGCAGTTGCTCTCTAATGCTAGATTTGGCTCAAATCAACCAGTATGTAATTATCAAAAGAACCATTATTAAACTTTAGTGTGAATTTCCACACAAGTGGAATTTTAGTTGTTTTCTTATTTATGTTAGATGCCTTTAGTAGATCATCATAAATTAGCTTAAAAACAAAGGCAACATATTTTGACTAATTACCAAAAAACTCTGCAAGAGAGCATCTTTACAAATTATGAGTCCCTCCACAGGTCTAACTAAATGTGTAACCTGAAACTTTACAAAGTTTATTACTAAGGACTAAGCACTACACCTGACCTAACCAACCATACTTCTTGATTTAGTTTTAAGAGGGGGGTTTTTCTAGGAATACTGTTTGTAATACTTTGTGTAGAACTGGGAATGAAAATATGTGCATAACATTCCCCAGAAACTTTATCTGATATAAATAGCAAATTTGTTTCTGTAAGTATTGAAACAACTTCCTTGCAAAAGCAAAACCTCCTTTGAGATAGAGTTTTTCTTCTTTTTAATAATGGAGTAAACTTTTTATTTACATATCAAATTTTATTCAAACTACTATTGCAAACATAATCTTAATATACTAGAGATGTGGTGACAAGACTTAGCTTCATATTCCTTCCTATTTATCACATCTTAGCACCACATAACAAACCCTGCATAATGCAAAATAGCCACTTTAACTCAATCATGGGAATGTCTTGGCACACTGCTGGCAATGGAAACATTCCATGGTGAAAAAATTAAGCCAAGGCAAGTGCATTAGTTT
Organism: Eulemur rufifrons; assembly: GCF_041146395.1. Taxonomy (NCBI): domain Eukaryota; kingdom Metazoa; phylum Chordata; class Mammalia; order Primates; family Lemuridae; genus Eulemur; species Eulemur rufifrons. The sequence goes on from NC_090990.1 coordinate 54,505,737, forward strand.
TCTAATGCTAAAAAATAAAATTGACAAGTAGAAGCAAAATAAAGGGGAAAAAAGCAGCAACACCTTCTGCAGCCTTTAAATATTTCTTCTCTCTGCTTTACAGAGAGATGCTACCTCATTCACCTTGATTTCGACCCACGAGATCTCGAACGTTCTCTGGAACTGGAACGAGATCTTGACTGCGAACTGGAAGAACTTCTTGAACGGGACCTGGAACAACATGGAAGGATTTTTTTTTCCAGGACCACTTAATTGAGCTTTGTGATATGAACACTGAAAGGAAGATATGTATTAAAGTTCATTTTCACATACAAATGTAACTATACAAGATATATATTTTCAAAATACAGTATTTTAAATTAAATAAACCTTCTAGTTTGTTTTAATAACAAAAATTAAGGCAATTTAAAAAAATAATTAGCATTATCACTTTCCACGTTTGATTAAGTTACCGGCTGTAAAATCACTCAACTGTAAAACTATAAACACTGAACATTATCACTTTATCACATCCAGGAAAATGGAATGTTGTTAATTTATATTGAATTTCTCTATAAAGTAATCATTTTCCTTTACAAAAAACTTTCTATTAATATTTATTTTCATGGTTTCTGGTTAGTATGAAGTCTTAAATGTTAGGAATGTGTATACTTGACTCCTATGTTTCTCTCTGTACTCAAAGCTTAGAGAATTAAATGAAGAATATATAATAATTCTATCATAGGTTTAGGTAATTATTAAAAAATATGACACAAGAAGTATGGTCCATTTGAATTCTAAAAACCAGAAATGAAATGAAATCTATTAATCTTATTCACATCTTGTCCCTTAATAACCTAGAGAAAAAGATCATTACATTTTTATCTCAAAATTACTGTTTATAGCCACTTCTTTAAGCTTCCAAGCTTTATAGTGCTCAATTAAAAAATACCTAATTATTAAGTACTCATTAGCTAATATTTTATCCGTAAGTATGATCAAAATTCATTGTCCATGGTATCGCTTTAACAGGGTTTATCATGAGAATATTGTTTAAGTCACTACTTTTACTCACCTAAAATTCTATTTTTATTAACTTTAAAACTAGAGATTATATATTTTACATTACCAAACAAAAGAATATCCAACTAAGCCCTCTAATTTATTCCTGGACATCTCAACATTAAGTCAACAAAACTAATATTGCTAACCTTGCTCCTTTATTCAGAATACTGATACCAAGTAAATAACTGAAACACTGTGTTAACAAGCAATGATCTGATTAATTACTAGAAAATTTCTATACTAGCCTTCAACATCTAGAAAAATATAAATCTTCACTTCATATACTTAAAAATTCCTAAATGTAAGCTATTTAGATAATTAAATATCAGTGTATGGAATGATTTAATTAAGTTTTAAGTCCACTTTAATAGAAAGCGTGATGCTAAAATAGGCTAAGGAAGTTTATGTTAAGATTTTGCTTTTCTGAAAATACGGGACAGTAACTGCATGGCACTAAGATAACAAGTCTTTTAAAAGGTGACTTGAATTAAATCTTCAAAATAAAAAGAAAAGCTTAATCAAGAAAAATAAAATTTATAAATAAAGAAGTTAGATACTGACATTTTGACTGGTGTTACCCTTGACCTGTACCCGTTTACCTGGACCTAGACCTTGAACTTGAGGGGGAGGATGAGCGTGATGAAGATCGTGAATGTGAAGATCGAGACTTTGAGCGACTTCGTCTATTAGGTTTCTTTTTATTACTATCTTCTTCTTCACTGGCATCAAGATTATATTTTGAGAGATCAGCATCATCTTCATCCTCATCCTAACAAAAATTCAATTATATTTAGACATTTAGGCATTAAAGTTACCTACTAAAAAAAAATGACTAGTTCTGTGTACTGGACATCTCCATAGGGATGTATCAGTAGTAGTATCTCACAAAGTTCATTCCCAACTCTGAACTTCACCTACTAAATTCCTTATCTCAGCTAAACAGACTTGGCAACTGTCCCAGTTCACATACACATACACAGAAGTCATAGTCATTTTCTCTTTTTCTGTCACACACAATGCATTGCACCAAATTAGTTGTCAAGAATTTTCAATTCTACCTCCTTAAGTCCTTGAATCTAACAACCCTTACTCTTAGGAACTTTGCTCCTTTTTTCTCTAATATATTATAGTAACATCTTAGCTCATCTCCGAAAGTCTAGAAATCCATTCTGCCTTTCTAAAATCTCAATATACTGACAGTCATCGCTCTGAAACACAGGTCAGATAAATACATCTCATTTGTTGCAATAAAAACTTTAACAATGGGCCCATATTAATTTCTTTAGCTGCATTCCAGGGCCTCTTATGTAAGACTCGAGTGTCCTTAATCTGGTTTCTACACAGCCAGACCATAAAACTTACACTCTGGCCCCATGAATGAATATCACCAGATCCGAAGTAGGTGCTGTCCCCTCACCTCGTTCTCCCCCTATTCTAGCCACAATAGCCTATGTACGATTTTTAAAGGTTATTAGTTTGTTTCCTGCTTAGGGAACCTGTATTTGCTATTCTCTGCCTGAATGTGCTCTCACCCTAGGGTCTTATTGCTGGCTTCTTCATATCATTCAAGTTTCAGCTCAAATTTCACCCCCCTCCTCAGAAAATTCTCTATCTGATGAAACCACAGTAGCTCTTCTAATTATGTTATCACATCATTTGTCTTTGTAACATTACTGATATCTAAATTATCTTGTTTAGTTTTATCTTCCCTCCTTTACAATTTAATAAGAGAAGGGTGATTCTGCTTTGGTCACTATTCTATCTCCAGAACAAAAACAGTACTCAGCAGAGTGAAAGCCCAAAACCTTTGTGAGAATACATGAAAACACACAATATATCTTCATCAAAGGGCCAAGGCTGTCAAAAGCATCCATGTCATGGTGTAACTGAAGTGAGATATGGAAAATTGTATATACCTCATCTAATTTATATTTAGAAAGATCTTCATCCTCATCCTCGTCTTCTCCCTCTGATTCTTTATCTTCAACTTCCTTTAATATAGATGCAGGACCAACTGCCTTCCCTCTGTATTTTTTCTTTTTACGTCCAAACTAGAGAAAAAGTTTCAAAATATTTGTCACCTGAAAATGTATTAAACGTAAAACATTCTCTAAAAAATTATTTTTATATATTTAAGTCAGTTATGATTTCCTACAGAATGGTAACTTCTTGTAAAAGACTCAAATTGTACTTACAAAACTGAAATAGTTAAAAAATTTTTCTTCGCATTTAAGATATTTTTTAACATATTTTTCTGATTAATGTTCAATCTGAACAATATACAACTTACCTCATCATATTCACCATCAGATTCTTCTCTTTCTATATATTCAACATTTTCTCTTTCATTAAAACCACCACCATATCCTAAAAGAGAGCATAAATTGTTGTCCTATGACAATCCATTTGAATAACACATTATGCCTAAATCACCTTCAGAGAAAAAGAAACTCTAATCAACAATAGTCATCTATCCATCTAATAAATTACTAACCTTTAAAAAACCTTATTAAAAATCACCAAAAGAACAAAGTTAGATACCCTAGTTGGAAAGTCATATGACTATAATTGTAACCTCTTCTCAATTTCAAAATGTCTTATTTGATTTACGCAATTCATGGACCGTATGTGTGGAAATTATCTTCTCAAACCTGCGCTATAACCAAGTTTTAAAAGGACTTTCTACAGCTCTACAGTTTGCCCTAATTCTTATGAGAAGAGTGGGTTCAGTAAGAACCGAGAATCAAATTTCACTGTTTACCAGTTGCAGATAGTCTGAAATCTGAAAAACTGACATTTTATTGAACTAAAATATAGTGGGCCATTAACTAAAGTTTAGAAAGTTCCTAATTATAGGCAAATGTAATGACACAAGAAAGGCCATCTTTTGGCCTTGGTTTAATTGGTTTTAATACAATTGTTTTTTAAATACATAGCTCAAAGTCACTCATGTCCTCTGAAACAGTCACTAAACTTTCAAATTAAAAAGTAGTCAAGATTAGGAAGCCATTATTTTCTAATGTTACAACTAATATTTACAATTCAATTGACAGGTCTTCGAAGTAATCATAAGAGAGATGGGAATAAGAAAGAGAGCAAGCTAGTTTTAGAAAAAGTGAGGAGAGAGTTTGAATAAGTCTCCTGTTGAAAAATTTAAGAGTAAGGCTGGGCATGGTGGCTCATGTCTGTAATCCTCGCACTCTGGAAGGCTGAGGTGGGAGGATTGCTTGAGGTCAGGAGTTTGAGACCAGCCTGAGCAAGAGCAAGACCCCATTCTATAAAAAATAAGGAAAAAAAAAAAAGAAAAATTAAAGAGGTATGTGATCAAGAGTAACACAATTTAACTGGTCACATATTCCAGAACAGTACCAGCACACAAAGCTAGTGATTCCCAGACTTACAGACCTCATGAAATCAGCAAAATGTTAAATAGATTTATTAAAAAAATTGAAGTTCTTAAAAATTAGAACTTATGACTTTAAATTTGCCAATCAGGGGCATTAAAAAATCATTTTAAAATTTCACTTTTGGGGGTGAGGGGGAATCACAGTAATATAACATCGTTTCTTTTCTTCATTATACTTTGGTACCAGGTGAAAACTTCAAAACACTTAGAAGTAGGTGAAAAATAAAACTTTTAAACAAAATCCATGGGATCTAGACGGGAAATAACTTACATAGGAAAAAGAAAAAGCAAACCACACAAATTCAATGAAACCTTGCTGTTTTCTCTAGGACACTAATGCATAAAAGTGTTTGTTAAATTGGAGGTAATGTGGAAGCATGTAAAAACATTAAAACAATCCTATTTAAAATCAAGATTTAGGCTTTCAATAGAGTTCTTCATTCACATTTAATAAGATACAACTGAAAAAGTGATACGGTAAATAAGCAGAGAGCTAAAAAATACATAGTAAGATTAGAAAGTGAACTATACCTCATGTAGGCAATGTTGCAAAGGTATATAAGTAAAACGGTTTTAAAGTGAAAATCACAGCAAATACAAAGCTATTTTTATGTTCTGACAGGCCATGGAGATTACAAATCCAGCTCAAGTACTTTTCCCCTATACATGGAAAATACAGTAGCTCCCTATCATGAAAAATCTTGAGTGTATCATTTCCACGGAGTAATATGTGAGTTAGAGGACTGGTTTAGAACACTGCAGGTAATACTGTAAAAACTGTTTTTCTTGCTTCTGCTCTTGCCACCTCCTCCCAATTCTTTTCACAAACTAGTAAGAACACTGTTTAAAGAAATTAGATTGTTACTCGGTTTTAAAATTTCTTTCAGATGTTTCCCATTATAAGAATAAACAATAAACTTCTTACTATGATCTACATGGCCTCTGCCTAGTTCTGAAGTGTTTTCTAGAACTAAGGAGCAGTTAGTTCATCCAACATACTAAATTCTATCAAGTCTCAGAGCCTTCACAAAAGCTATTTGCTCTTGCTTAGAACTCATCTTTCACTTCTCAGCTTAAGCATAGCTTTCTCAAAAAGGACTTCACTAATCTTTGGCTCTACATGTTTATTTTGCTCACCCAGGTATCCCCAACATCTTGTAGTGGCCTATATTTTTTCAGTGAATACGTAAAAGACAACAATTCTGTTACCATTATTCTGTTACCATTTAAAGAATCTGAGTTTCACCAAAGGTCTTACAAAGCAATCAAGAATTTCTGTAGGTTTTTAGTAAGTCTTACAATGAAAATATTTTCAAAATTGCCTCAGTTTAACATAAAAAGCTGAAGGTTTAAAATGAGTGTTTGCATTAGGGTTGTTGACAATGGAAATGAAAAAAGAATAGGGCATGAATATAATACACTTCAAAGGAAGAGCTAAGATACTAACTAACTTGAAAATTCTGTGATTCTATGCTTTGAACAATTAAAGTCCTGAGAATTTAGTCTAAAGAAATAATCCAAAAAAATAAAAATCACAATGTTTCTATGTAGTTATCCTTCACGGTTTAAAAAAACAAAAAAGCAGACAAAAATAGAAATAACCCTAAATCCCAAAACAGGAGAATGGCTAAGTAAATTGCTGAACAACAATTTGATGGAATTACGCACAAGTCAGCAATCTTTCAGAGGTAGTAAATCAAGCCCTTTTTTATTCACATACTGTCCTACGCTTAGGATGGCTCCTCTGAACCTTGCACTGATTTCCTTTATTACAAATAGTGAAAAGAAACTGGAGAACAGAGTAAGTTGTTTCACATCTTCAACTGTTACCAGCAAAGACAAATAAATACTTGTAGCAAAGTAAGTGGAAAAGGTTCAAGACACCAGAATGATGGAAAGAAAATGAGTAAACGAAAGTGAGGTCACTTTGTTAGACCATCGCTCTTGTGATAGTGAAACTTAAGTAGTCATGAAATAGGTCAAGGAGAATGTAAATAGAAAAAAAGCTTTTTGAGATTATAGTTTTAAACCTGTTAAAAGATTTTAGAGTTTATCCTAAAAACATCCCAAAGAGTTTTAAACAAAAGTAGTTTTTGATTTGGAATTAAAAAACAAAAACTCTGCTTGCAACAGGGCAGGAAGAGAATATGTAGAGAACAGCTAGGTGGCTATTTTCCCATGAGACATAATGACATCTTTGCCTAGGCTGGTGGTGGAAAAGACTTTTTTGGGAGGTAGGAAAGATCAAGAAAGAGCTATCTAGGCTAAGAAGGGCATCTAGATTTCTGGCTTATGTAACAGATTTATGGTAAGTGGTACTAATCATGAGAAAGAGATCACTGGAAGAGGGCCAGATCCCAAGGGTAAAATCACAAATTCAGTTTGAATATAATGAGTTTGACATTTATATGGCAATGTTGAATAGGCAGCGGGATATATGGGTTACAGAATTCTGAGCTGGAGACATAAATTTGGGTATCATGGCATTCTAGCAGTTACTTAAACTTTGGGCTTAGAAGAAAATACCTAGAGAAAAGAGGGCCTAGAGACTGGGCCTTCAGGAATCCCAACATTCTGTGGCCAGGAAGAACAACCACCTATAAAAGACAGAATAAACAAACAGAAGCGGGGGGGTGGGAGGCGAATCTCAGAGAGATGAATAGAGAAAAAAATGAGATCCTTGTCAGAAGACCTCAATCTACTCAATCAGTACAAAGGCAAAAATCACTTCTGAGAATAAGAGGTGGGATTTGAAGGTTGAAAAAGGGTTGGGGGGAATCTAGGACATTAGGTTATAATGTTCCCATATGTAAGAATATAAACTTAAAGGTGGGGCGCAGAGAGTAGAATTTCTGTTGTAGTCTGGAAGGGCTAGGTCCAAAAGATTCAAGAGTGGGCCTGAGATCTCCAGGAACTAAATATACTGTGAAGCTGGTCTAAAGTTAGACAGGAAAAGAAAACAGGGAAGTAGTTTACCAAGTCTAGGTCTGACACGGTGACTATACATAGAAGGAATACTTTGATCATGTAATTTATGAGTAGCTGAGGGATAAAATCAGATTTGAAATATACAGATAATGTGGTTGGGCTAACTGCTAATATTGGGAAAATCATATTCTAGTAGGTAAATATTCTCGTTTCACCACTGACAACACACAAAATCAATGGTAAGCTATTACTCAGGCCAATGATCACCAACACCATCCAAATAACCTACAGATTTTTGGGATCCAAAGAATACAGTTCCGTGATTTGGAATCTGTATTTTTAAAGTTTCTCAGATGATTCTAATGCATAGCAAAGGTTGAGAATTACTGTCTGAGCTTTAGATGAACACTTTAAAGGGTGCATCTTTGCCCTTTTTGCCATATAAAGATATTGCAACAATAAAAATAAATTACTGTATCATTACTATTAACCAATATCTTACCCAATAGGAGAGAAACAAGGGAGGGGAAGGGGAAGCATTTCTAAAAGTATCCAAATGTCCCTAATTGTTAGGATAGGGCTCCTTAACACTGTATTTTATAAATTGTGAAATTATAAAACAAAAGACTTTTGTGTGTAATAGAAAAACAATCTTAGTAAGAAACATTAAGGGCAGAATAGACAGAATCCTTAGTTATTACTGTGCTCTTATGTGAGGGTGATAAAATTATCAATGCAACTTTCAGTTCTTTAAAAAAAATCACTTAGTTAAAATGTGGTTGTATCTTACCTGTTCTTTCTTCCAATTTAGCATACTTTGGAGTATTACACATGTTACACTCTGATCTTCTGGCCCAATTCACATTACTGCAACTTCAGAAATGAAAAATGTCAAATTAAAAAACCATAATACAGTATTAAAAAAATACTGAATTTTTAGACAGTCTAGAATTTTAAAATAAAAACCAGGATGAAATCACTATCAAATGTTTGCTAAAGGGTAATGTAAACAAAATGTACACTGATCTAACAATAGAATGTGGGTTCCAACGACAGACTGAACTATTAATCAGAGAAGGAAATCTATACCATTTGAAGAGTGCTTTTGTACTTTTGAGAAATTGAGGATTTTGAGAATCTGAAATCTGAATTGTTCCAAAATCCTTTATGACCACTGACATGACACTCAAAAGAGCATTAAAGGTTTTTGGATTAGGGATGCTGAACCAAAATGTGAATAAATCTGGAATCCCAATCACTTCTGGTTGCAAGCATTTTGTGGAAGGGATATTCAATCTGTACAGAGATTCTGATGCCTTCCCCTGCCCCCCAAGAAAAACGGAAAAAAAAAAAAAAATCACTTTAAAAGCTTCACAAATTTCTCAGTCTCTGAATTCACCTCAAACAAAGAAGAATAAGGTTATATGCTCTAAATAACGTTAAATATTTTTTTAAAAGAATCAGTTTGAGCACTGAATTCCACAGTATACCAAATCTAGTGACTTAATCTGTTACTCGAAAAATTTCTAATAAAAATTTAATATCTATAGGACCAGAAATTTGCATAAGACTGTTTTCTGAATCAGTCCTCTTTCACATATAAGATTCATCTGCATAAAGAAAAGATGAGATAAAAGCAAGACGGAATTATATCTAAATGTGAAAATCAAAAATATTAAGAAGCCCACAGAATTAGGAGTAATTATATATGGAGTGCAACTTATGATTCTAAAATTTCTTTGTAAACAGGCAAAATGAATTTTGTGGTATATTTCACATATAACAGATGCTAAAAATTTTGGGGATTTTTCAATAATACAAAGTACTTTTAAATACCCTTTCCTCCTTTTGGTTGTTATCCATTGTAGTAACAACTAATGTTACCACTGAAAATACAACAAAAAATTTAAAATTTCTTTATATACTGTACTTAAATATGAGATACAGACTGAGTAAAAATCAACAGACCTTTGATTCAAAAGGTTACCTTGGCTTATCGATGTGACTAAGTTCATAAAATTAACTCTTTTTAAAATATCCAGTACTAGTTGGATATATTATAATGAAAGGAAGAGTGGACAATAATTTCAAACACATACGTTTTACACTGCCAGTCATTAGCACTAAATAGGCCTCGGCTTTTTTCTGCAAGTGTCTTTCCTATTTCAGTGCCCCCAGCTTTCATCATCTTGGCCTCAGTTGTCTTCTCTGAAAACAGAAAAATAATGCAGTATGAATCTGAAGAAATAAAGATGTTATATATAAAATATTAATAGAATCTCCTTACTTACCCCGACCACATCGATTACAGCTGGTTCTTCTAGCAAAGTTTACATTTCCACATCTGAAAATGAAATAAAAAGCATTTATAGAGATACCTTTTAAATTTGTAAAATTTTAAAGTTTAATGTGCCCTCACTTATACGTGGAATCCAGAACTTCTAATTTATCTTAGTCACGATAATGTCAATGTTAACTACAAAATCCCTTGCAAAATTAACATGAGCTTTGACTCCACTTCAATAATTACTGGCAAAGTAACCCTCCGTACAGAAAACAATAGACATATGCAAAAATTTGACACTATAAAAAATGTGTATTATAAGAAACACATAATTCTATTAGTGGACCAATGGGGAGAAAATTAATGAAATGCTCTTTTTACAGATAGTAGGTAAGATGGTACTGATTAAAAATATAAAAATGTTCAATAATTATAAGAAAGCTGAGTTTTTCACGGTATTTATCAAACCTCTGAGACTTAATTGAAAGAAGTGACATAACGACCAATAACCTCAACAACACATGGAGTATTCAAGACAAAACTAAAAAATTTTGAGTTCACACATGACCTTAGTAGTGCATGTGCATATCAGTTAAAGCATGTTAAATGGTCTGAATGACCTGTAATGCTTAAATTTTGAAAAGCTTTTTTTAAGGTGCTATATTAGAATGAAATACAAATGTGAAGTATGGAATGACAATAAACTCAGAGAAATACTCCAAATAATTTTTAGGCTATGTTTTTCCCCCCTAAAAAATATTCCTCATGACTTCAATAAGCACTGAATGTCTCCTGGATTTATGCAAATTGTAGAAACAACAATCTATTCTCATAAATGAAATGAAATGCACTCTCCTAGCATCCTACCTCAAATATTTGTGTGTGCTGTCATTAAGGACACAAACAAAAGCACATTATTCTACAGGTGATCAACAATATGAAATTCAGAAGCTGTTATTCTAAATCTTTTGAACGTTTTCAATAGTGTCTTACCACTCAGGGCAATACTATTCATAACATACAACTTTAGTTCTTTTCAATAGTTAGATTTGAGTTTCCCCAGGTCATCTTAATATTAAACTGCTATCAATAGCTCCCAATCCGTATTTGCTACATTTCATTGCTCTACACACACTATTCACGTTATTTCATGTTTTCATTATAAGGAAGCAATTCTACTCCTATTTTTCGGCAAAGTTATAAAACCTACTCACAGTCACATGGTCTACAAGTAACGGAACTGAAACTAAACCCAGGTATGCTCTTGCTCTTTGCTATCATTAACTCTTTATCTGTGACTTAGGTGCAAAAACTAAAAGATTATTTTCCATATATTTCCAAATAGGTACACCTATTTGTGCACCCTTCAATAAGATCTAACAATTTCAGAGCACACTGGCTTTAGCAAAATGTCAAAAAGCATAGCCAGGACGTGCTGCAGGCATCTTCGGGGCCAACAAGGCAAAAACATAGGCCTCTTCCCTGTCGGCTGTGTGGGGGCCAAAAGCCCAATTCTTGTGGAGAAACTAAAGGTCAACGAAGACAAAAAGTCGGAAGTTCCCAGGCCAAAAAGGCTTCGGAAAAAGGGAAAAACAGTACGGAGAAAAAGTTTGATTAAAAATACAAAACAAGATGAACTATGAGAAGCAAAAGGGCGAGTTCGAGAAACCAACGCTTTCCGTGAACAAGAATAAAGTTCTGCAGAGAAAAGTCACGTGGGGGAGAACCAACACCAAGCTGGCCCGACCCACGGGGAGATTTCCTCAGGGAGATTTTCTTATCGCTCAAACCCGGCGGGGGCGGGGGTGGGGTGTGGGGGCAAAAAGGTAGGCCATCTGGCGCTCCAAAAAAAGAGGCTACCTTGGAGATATAATGTTGAGGAAACGCTCGCAACATATCTAAAACAAAGGCTCCCCGAAAGAGCTCTCTCGTGAGGAGACCGGGAGCCTTCTTCCCGCCCGGGAGCTGGCGGTTCGCCACCTCAACTCGGCTTAACGCACGGGAGGAGATCGTACAAACGGAAAATGCCGAACCGACCTGAGAAAGCCTCCACTTATAAACTCTGCCTCACTCTGAAACCCTTCGTGAACTCACTTTTTGTCAGGGCAAATCCAGTCCCCTTCGCTGACTCGGAAATTCTTGGTCGACATCTTGGACGCCACCACCACCGCCACCCGCAGCTACGTCTTCACGGGAGGAAGCGGGCCAGGGACTTTCGGAGCCTTGGGGCTGTCCCCATATCGCCTGATTGGCGTCCACCACTGCGTCAGAGCTTGATAATGAGGGCACTAAGCAGAAGTTGAGTTTGAGCATTATTGTCTAGACTAAGATGCCCGTGCTACTATTTCCTGGCTGAAAAGTTATAATGCAATTTTTTTTCTAGTCCTAAACTAACAGGCGCCGTACGGACAGCCCAGGCAGGAGGCCTTCGTGGCACTAGAAGCCTCGGAGAGCCCCCTACAGGCAGGATGACCCAAGAGGAAAGTACTTCCGCTGAGATTGGCGGGGCTAGGGAGGTGGAGGCGGAAGTGACTGTGATCGGTTCGGGGATGTGGAAAGGTTGTGTATGGATAGGGAATAAAGTGGGGTGAGTTGTTCGTTTGGAGAAGTTATTTTACTAAAGAAGGAGAACCCTGTTATTTCATGCACATGGGATGACGTTTAGAGAACTGCTATTTTTGATACATATATAGGTGTAACAGATAAGTAAGCACCGTACACGTGGGAACCAACTGGTAATTTTAGAACTAAGATGTTGCCAGTATTGTTAAAATTGCCAGTGTCTTTTATAATTCCATCCCATTACCTTCTTCCAGAGATAACACTCTCCTGTATTTGGGGTTTATTCTCGTTTTAAAAATTTAGTTTTTATACGTGTATGTTTAATTTGATAAACTGTTGAGCTATTAATATATATGGATAGTTTATTTTTATGTAATATTTATTGTTCATTCAACACCATGCTTCTAAATTCATCATAGGTAGTTACAAGTAGAAGCGTGTAGCCGTAGTCCTTTTATTTTCACTGCTCTATACTGGTAATATTTTTGTGTGTACGTGACAATTTATTCCTTCTGTTTTCCAGGTTTTGCCATTACAAACAACACTAGTATGAGCATTCTTATGGATTCTGGTAAATAAATGCAAGCAGTTTTGTAGAATATAGCGTATACAGTCATGCGTCACTTAATGATGGGGATATATACTGAGAAATGCTGTGTTAGGTGATTTCGTCATTGTGCAAACATAGAGTGTACTTAGACAAACTTAGCTGGTATAGCTTCCTACACACCCAGGCTATATAGTATGGCCTATTGCTCCTAGATTATAAATCTGTACAGTGTGTTACTGAGTAGGCAATTCTAACACAATGGTAAGATTTGTGTATCTAAATATAGAAAAGGTACAGTAAAAATACAGCATTATTATCTTAGGGGACCACCATGATATATACAGCACATGACTGTATTTAAGAGAGAAATTGTTCAACTACTACCTAGTTATGATAGTTGCTTTAAAATCTTTGATAATTGTAACATCTTGGTCATCTAGGGGTTGGCAGTTGTTGATTATATTTACCTCTGAGAGTTGTGCACATTTTTCTACTGCTTTTGGATTGTGGATTTTATCTTGGACATTTTGAATATTATGTTTCATAGACTCTGGGTCCGGTTAAAAGCCTTCAGGGAATGTTCATCTTTTGTTTTAAGAAGGCAATCTAGTTTGGTTCAGATCACAAGTTCAGTGTCACCTTCTGTGAGTACTGGTTTCCTGTCAGTTCGGTTTTCAAAGCCTTTCCTATGCTGCTTTGAGTCTATTCTATGCACACAACACTCAGGGAATATTTTGGGACTTGAGCAGTAGTTTAAATTATAGTTCAATGCAGAGATCTCTTGATATGTCGCTTTGTGTTTATACTGCACATGCTTAGTTAAGGTTTGAGCATAGAACTTGTATGGGTTCATACATAGAATTATAGAATGAGGAGATCTTCCTTTCACTTTGTCTTTTTTTTTTTTTAAACAGAGTCTTACTCTGTTGCCCGGGCTAGAGTGCCATGGCGTCAGCCTAGCTCACAGCAACCTCAAACTCCTGGGCTCAAGCAATTCTCCTGCCTCAGCCTCCCGAGTAGCTGGGACTACAGGCATGTGCCACCATGCCCCGCTAATTTTTTCTATATGTATTTTTTCAGTTGTCCAGCTAATTTCTTTCTTATTTTTTTAGTAGAGACAGGGTCTTGCTCTTGCTCAGGCTGATCTCGAACTTCTGAGCTCAAACGATCCACCTGCCTTGGCCTCCCAAAGTGCTAGGATTACAGGCATGAGCCACCGCGCCTGGCCTTCATTCTGTCTTGCAAGGTTCTCTTTTCCTTGTCCTCTTGCCAGAAATATGAGGTTTCTCTTGGAGTTTTAGCTGCCTGCCATAGTTACAGCAGCTGTGTAGGTCCAACCCTGGGGCAATGTAGTAATAGAAAAAATGTGGATTCCCTTCACCCTCTTCAGACTACAGAGACTTCCTTTCCCAGTTCTTTTGTCTAGAAAGACAAGAGTTTCTCTTGGTGTTGTAAATGTCTAAGCCTAAGCCCTCACCTTTTGGCTAAAGCCCAGAAGGAAAAAATAAGAGAGGAAAGACCAGGGGAGAGGGAGCTAAATATTCTCCCACAGACTTCTGGCTCACAAAAGCCCCCTTTCCCCATTGATCTGGCAAGAAATATAGGTTTCTTTCAGTTTTTGCTGATTCTGCTGCTGCTGCAGTTTCACTAGGTGTCAGGCCCTAGATCAAAGCTGTAAGAGAAAATAGGAAAAACAAGCACCTGGATCATTTCTTCAAGTTTTCATTCTCCAGCCCACCTTACCTCTTTTTGTTTACTCTTCAGAATCCTCCACTAGTTGCTTTTTGTATTTTGTCTTGAGTTTCTCATTGTAATCAATGGGAAAAATAGGTTATCATGGGCTTACTATATCCTGGCTGGTACTGCAAGTGAGGGAATGTAAATTAAAACCATAATATGCATCCATCAAAATTACTAAAATTAAAAAATTCAGATAATACCAAGTGTTGGAAAGCATGTAGAGCAACTGGAATTCTCATACACTGCTGGTGCAAGTGTCAGTTGATGCATCCACTTTGGAAAATGTTTGTGTCAGAATCTATTAAATCTGAACACTTTCATACACTATGACCCTGAAATCCCACCCTTAAGTATATTTCCAATATAAGTGCACATATGTTAACTGAAGACATGTTTAATAATGGTCTTAGCTATACTATTCATTTTTTTTTTTTTTTTTTTTTGAGACAGAGTCTCACTCTGTTGCCCAGGCTAGAGTGAGTGCCGTGGCGTTAGCCTAGCTCACAGCAACCTCAAACTCCTGAGCTCAAGCGATCCTCCTGTCTCAGCCTCCCGAGTAGCTGGGACTACAGGCATGCACCACCATGCCCGGCTAATTTTTTTTTCTATATATATTTTTAGCTGTTCATATAATTTCTTTCTATTTTTAGTAGAGATGGGGTCTCGCTCTTGCTCAGGCTGGTCTCGAACTTCTGAGCTCAAACGATCCGCCCACCTCGGCCTCCCAGAGTGCTAGGATTACAGGCGTGAGCCACCGCGCCCGGCCAGCTATACTATTCATAATAGCCTAAACTGGAAGCTTCCTAGTTATCAGTGGTAGCCTGGATAAATAAATTGTCATACATTCACACAGTTGGAATACTATATACAGTAATGAAAATAACAAATTGCAATCATAGTAAACAGTATGTATGTCACTCAAATACAATATTGAATTGAAAAAGCCAGACACAAAATGGCACATGCTATATGATTCCACGTACATGAAGTTCAAAAGCAGCAAAACTAATCTTGGATAGTGATCACCCTGGGAAGTGGGGAGAGGATAGTACAGTAGCTGAAAGAGGACATGCAGGATAATAGATGCTAGAGTTGGTAAATCATGTGCAGTTAATGTAACAAAAGTTAACCATAGTTAGTAAAACTTCTGGAAGCATCATATGTCAGCAGAAAAATCCTATACAATAAGTCTAGGATAACACTGAAGAAAATATAAGAATATTTTGTTCTGGTAATGGCCAGAAAAGGTTATTTGAGTTCAAGGACTACACCTGATTTTTCAAAGAGAAATAGTCCTAGAAAAGGAATTTCTTTCAACTCTCTTAACTTGAAAGAAAAATCCTACCCATTCTCTTTATTCTGGTTATATGCTCACAAAACAATTCTCTGATATTTTGTCTCTTCTCCTGAGCACATTTAGCCTACCTTGGGAAAATACCCAGAGTGAATTATGCATGTTATTCTTCTAGATTAAGCTCTCTTTATAGATTGATAAATTGGCAATCTGAGGTGCATATCAGTTTGTTATGGGTCCTCTTAACACGTTGGTTCCCAAGAGATTGTTAATTAGCTATGGTGAAAATGGTAAAGGTTTTGAATCTACAAAGCTAAGCATCTGGCTCTGGATATTATGTAAGGGCTCTCTGCTTGCAAGTAACAAAAATCACAGGAAAATGGCTCAAACCAAAAAGGAGTGGGGGGAGGATATTGTAAAGAGAAGATGTCTGATGGAATGCCAGGGCAATAGTGCAATGCAGTTTCAGGAAGGTTAAAAGAAGCCATCCTGCATTCAAGAAGTAAGCTTTGTTTGTCTCTTGAGGGCCTCGCTCTGCGTGCACATTATTCCTTTCTTTCTTTTTTTTTTTTTTTTTCCTTTCTTCAGACCAGCTTTTCTTGCTACTTAGTTGACGAGACAGAAACAATACCACCCTTAGACCTGGGCAAGCTGAGCTCCTAACCTGGCCCTGCACCAATCCTTCCTCAAAATGTCCTAAGTCCCCTCAGGTGTCTGGGACCATCTGGCAGAGCCAGGCTCCCAGAGCCTGAACCTTGTCTGGTGTGGGTCTTGGACAGTGGAAGCCCTGAGGTGTTCTGTCGTCCCCTGGTGGCAAAGACCAGCGAAGTCTGCAGAATCTTTTCAGTGGGCACCCTAAGCCAGCGGTCCCCAATAACCCCCTGTTAGGAAATGGCCGCATGACACACCACCTGATCTCCCTCCACCTCACCCCCTCTGTGGAAATTATCTTCTATGAAACTTAGAGACCAAGCTGCACAGCAGGAGGTCAGTGGCTGGAGAGCAAAAGCTTCGTCTGTATTTACAGCCGCTCCCCATGGTTGCTCCACCACCTGAGCTTCAGTCTCTCCCGCCTCCCTCGCGCCCCCATCGGTGGAAAAATTGCCTTCCATGAAACTGGTCCCTGGTGCCAAAAGGTTAGGGACCGCTGCCCTAAGCCTAGACCTGATGTTATTGGCCTCAGTCTCTGCCTCAGGATCTCTGGGACTGGCTCCTATGGTGTGGCCTAGATCTGCATGGCCATGCCCGTTGGTTCCTGTAGGGCAGATTGGAGAGCCAAAGCTCCTGCTGGCCAGGGCATTATTTCTTTCATGGGTTTGCACATGTTTGGGCCTCCAGAATGATGCTTATTCCCTGGTTTGAAGGTGATTTTCACTAATATTGGACACAGGATGAGTTCAGGGCTCCGGTCTATGACTGCCCACTGTCAGTGCTATGTGAGCCATGCATGGGTTCTCTGCTGTCTGTGTTCAGACCAAGGAGCCACCTCTGATGGAGAGTACCCAAAGAAGGTACAGGTGGCTGTGGACATCCTTTATCCTGGGGTCCCCAGCTGCAAGCTCCCACTGCATCAGACACTACTTGTTGTGACCATGCTTGTTCCCTCCCAGGGCTTTCCAGACTCTAGCAATGCAAAGCCAATGGACCACTTCCATAGCTAGATATCCTTTCTTGACTTTAATCAACATGGTGATATCCTGTTCTGGGTTGGTCTTAAGCCATATCCAACAAGTGATGGACATTGCCTGCCCAAATGGGACTGTTCTTCTTGATCTGCCCAGGGTGGCTAGCCTATCTTCACTGCTGGTAACCATGTGTGGAAGGCAGGGCTATGGTCAACGTTAAAAGGGTCACATTCTAGGGATGCAGTGATTAAAGTCTAGACTGTTCAAGAGAAGCCATGGTTGGGAGATGTGTCATTCTATGCTAATGCTATACCTTCTATGCATAAATGCTATAAAATTCCAAACAATAAACTTAACATGACCATAATGCAAATAATTGTGTACATTTTCATGCATTCTCTGGGTAGGACTTGTGTTTGTGGCCGTCATCAACAAAGCCCACCAACAACATTTAAGAGTCATTAGGAGCCAGTATTCACAGGGAGCACAATGGATATTGCAGTCTTATGAGTAATGCTGTAATCAGTATTAAATAAATGGCATTAGGGAACTGTAGAGGCAAGAAGATCTATATTATTTCGATTAAAAAAGGATCCAAAAAGCCATAGCATTGTGAATAATAATAATGTTGCTACCTTTTCCTTGCAGTGGGAGATATAAAATTAGCCAAGAAAGGTATCTTTAATAATAAATGAGCACAAACAGGTGATTCTTGGAAACTGGGAAATTTTTTCATGTGCACTGATTGGACAATAAGCAGCTATATTAGCTTTTCCTTGCCCTAAATCTTTATCAATAAATCACTACACCTCACATGGACCCATGACTTTTGTAATTACTTTCATCGTCAAATTGTTGCTATAGACAGTTCCCCCTCAAACCCCAAATATTTCCCCAAGGCTTTGAATACCCTAACAGCAGCCCTGGACAGATGATAGTATTGCTAATGGGGCCTCAAGTTTTTAATCTCTTCAAGAGATTCCCAACTGGAACTGCTTAGCTCCAACTTCAAATTTCCAGACAAACTCTGGTTGCCCTAGCTTGGGTCAGATGTGCACCTCTGATCAATTCAGCTACATGAAGTATTCAGGGTCATGGTGTAATGTATAAACCTGACTGCTAGGAGACACCCGTGTGGGAAAAGGGTAGTTCCCTGAGAAAAGAAAAAAAAAAGTTGGTTCTTGTATTGGTTTTCTATTGCCGTGTAACAAATTAACACAAACTCAGCAGCTTAAAACAACACATATTCGATATCTCTCAGTTTCTGTGGATGAGAAGTCTGGGCATGGCTTACTTGGATTCTCTGCTTAGACTCTTACCAGGCAGGCAGCAGTCAAGTTGCAGATTGGAGCTACAATCTCATCTGAAGCTTAGGGTTCTCTTCCAAACCTATTCAGGTTGTTGGTAGAATTCAGTTCCTTGCATCTATAGGACTGAGGTCCCTATTTTCTTATAAGATGTTGGCCAGGAATTTCTCTCAGCTTCTAGAGACTGCTGTCAGATCCTAAACGTATGGCCCCCTCAAAACATGGAGTTTACTTCTCCAAAGCCAGCAGGAGAATTTCTCTATAGTCTGCTGCTGCTGCTATTACTACTATTACAATTACTACTACAGTCTTATAATGTATTCATAGGAGAAATTATTCCATTCCCTTTGCTATATAACATAACCTAATCAAAGGAGTGCTATTTCCATCCTATTCATAGGTCCTGCCCACACCCAAGGGGAGGGCATAATACAGGGCATGTGTGCCAGAGGGCAGAGATCTTGAGAGCCATCTTAAAATTCTGCCAACTTTGGCTGTTGAATAGGCAAATACTTTAAAAGATGGCCACTACAGTTGTCCCTTTCTCAAGGCATTGAGAAATCCTTTTTAAACTTGTGCCCCACCTTTTTCTCTTTGACTTTCTTTGAAGAACATGGTTTATTACAGTGCTTGTGATGTGTGGATATTCATAGACATTCAAGTCTTACGTACCTTAAATATATGTCTCTCAGAATATTTTGTTACACATATTTCTTTCTACAGTTTAAAATAAATGTGCTGAAAAAAATGACAGATTATTAGTGTTTACTTAGTACATTTTATGATTTGACATTCTTGGGAATTTAGTGGATTAAAAAATGTGAACACACACACACTTGACAACTCTCCTATAACTTAAATGATCTTTTCATTCTGTGGAAATCGTTAGTAGGAAATTTTTGCCAGCTGGTGTTTCAGAGTCCTTTATAAATTAATTATAGTATTTACTAGCTATGTGGGAGTGGAAAAGTCTAATTAGGTCAAGGAGGCTGGCCCTGCTGGAGGCTGAAAGGAAAAGCAAGTATAAGGTGTCAGTTGCAAATTTACTGCAGTGCTTTCTTGAGCACATATGCTTAAAAAAACCCTGGAACAATACAAAGATTACATGCAAATTTATGGGAAAAATCATATCACAATTAAAATAAGAACTTATTAAAATTTGCCATCAATCTGGCAAAAATAAAACATTTTAGCTGACAAAAAACAACACAGGTGTTCCATGTCACAGGAGGTATGATATGCTCAATGTTAATAGCACACTCATTTGTTCATTTATTTATTTGTTCATTCATTTGCTCTCTCACTTAACAGGTACAGGGCTAGATACTGCAGCTATAAAAAGGATTATGTAACAGTCTCTTTCTTTAAGGAGAGCCCAAAGTGCTGGTGGATATAGATGTGTAATTGGTTAGAAAACAGTGTTGTAAGTGTAGTATAGCCATAACCACAGGATATTACGGGCCTTTCCAGGAGAAACGACTCCCCCAGTTCAAGGGTAGGGAAGGGAAATGCACGGAGGTTATTTTATCACAAGTAACAGAAACTAAATTGGGTTAAACTTTATCCTTAAAGGGTTGGGACAAGAGTGAGGCAAACAAGATACATAGGGCATGGAATTTAAGGAGGTGTCCTGTCTCAGGTGCTGAGCCTGGAGGTATCACCTGAGAGTGACAGCCTCTGTGTATGTTGAGCCCTAGACATTGGGTTCACCCCTGTCGCCATCCTGTTATTCCTTCCATCTTACCTTCTACAAAAACTTTTTTTTCTTTAATGAAAAAACAGTTGAGAAACTCATTCACACTGGTGTTAATAACTAAAAACAGTTTAAAGTTTACATTCTTACAAAGGATTTTCAGTTTAGCAGAAATCCAGTCTTGAACCATGAGTCAAAAACGCAAGTGTTTACAGGGACCAGGCAGTAACATAAGTGCATGAAAGCAGGCCTGTGTAAAACATGGGGAATGAGGGAGACTGTGATGAGTTATTCAAAGACATTCCAATTCAACCTAAAAATAAAAGCTGTCTTAGCCAAACAAAAAGTGCCTGCTGGATTATTAGGTCTGTAGGATAGTTGTTTCTATACCCTGCCTATTAAAGAAATTCAGTTG
Organism: Eulemur rufifrons; assembly: GCF_041146395.1. Lineage (NCBI taxonomy): Eukaryota > Metazoa > Chordata > Mammalia > Primates > Lemuridae > Eulemur > Eulemur rufifrons. Next base: position 54,526,585 of record NC_090990.1, read on the forward strand.
CTATGTTAGAATTTTAGATTTCTGTAGACAAATGGATATGAAGACACAAGACTGGGGAAAGCATTATGGAGGTATCTTAAACAGATTCAAGTAGACCTGCCATTTGACCCAGCAATCCCATTACTGGGCATATACCCAAAGGAAAAAAGGTCATTCTGTAACAAAGGCACGTGTACCCAAATGTTTATAGCAGCACAATTCACAATAGCAAAGATGTGGAAACAACCCAAATGCCCATCAATACATGATTGGATTAGTAAACTGTGGTATATGTATACCATGGAATACTACTCAGCTATAAGGAATGATGAAGATACAACATCTCTATGGTTCTCCTGGAGAGAGTTGGAACCCATTATATTAAGTGAAGTATCCCAAGAATGGAAAAACAAGCATCACATTTACTCACCAGAAAATTGGTTTCCTTGATCATCACCTAAATACAAATCTGGAAACGACACCAATTGGACATCAGACTGAGGTGGGGGGTGGGGGAGGGGATGGGGGTATGCCTACACAATGAGTGCATTGCGCACCGTTTGGGGAGTGGTAACACTTGAAGGTGCTGACTCGGGAAAGGGGGGGTGGGGAAAAAAATATGAAACTATTGTTTTTAACTTGCACCGTTCACTTAATAATTTATCATGAACATTTCCCATATTATTTCATATCATTGTACAAGAAATAATGTATACATTATGAGGACATACTGTATCTAACAAGATATACTGTTAGACTCTTTGATTCTGTAAAATTAATTAAAAATAATTAATAACAGAATAAATCATGAACATTGCTAAAAAAAAAAAAAAAAAAAAAAAGACTGGAATGGTAAACACCTATTTGGGATGGTGCTTTCTCCACTTAAGGGTTGTGAGATCTTGTTAACCATTCCTTTAACTTTCTTTCCTTTAGGCCCTGAGATTTAGCCTAGTTATTCCCATTCTTTGCCGTCAGTATTTGTTCTTTTGCTATAATCTGTGAGTCATAGAACATAGTTGGAGAGTTTTTCATAGCTAGAAACTAGAGAGAAGTAGAAAGAGTTTCAGAATAGGAAATTTATAGCATCATTAGAATTCTTAAAAGCCCCGTATCTGGACAGGAGCAGTATATTAAACAAGGGCATTCAGTTTGTATCTATGCAATGTGCTTTTCTATTGCCATCTCCTAGTCCAAGGGCTTCTGGGAGCCCATCATTCATGGTTCTCCTCTTAACCCCAAGCATAATTTGGGATTCTTGTCTCAGGCTGTTCAATATGATGAGGAGGAAGAAGTAAAGCAGCAACCTTGTGGATCACTCACTTCCTTTCCTGGGGGGACACCACTAGGAGAAACAAAAGGAGGCAGGTAAACTGTTCTAATCTTCTCAACTGGACGTCCAGGTAAATAGAATAATGATTTTTAGATCGGAGAAGAAGAACTTTCTACAGAAAGACCTTAGCAGGATCTCTTTGGGTAAGGATTACTTCTAGTAGATAAGCCTAGAATCTATTGATTTATGGGACATGGCTTACCCGGAGAATGTCATGTGATGGCATGTCATTTTATAACTCTCTGAAGTATAAAATGGAGATGTTTCATGAATTACATGCTCCCACGCTGTGAGGTAATAATCTGCAAAACCTCATACAGAGACCTCATCTATTATCCTGGGTCAGTGGATAGGAAGAATCTGGCAAAGCCACACAGAATGGCCCAAACTGTTTTCTGCTCTTTGTCTGTTGATTGCCTGTACTCTTAAAATTATTAGTAAAGTTTGATGCTATCTTTGATTTATGTGAGTCTTATTTGATAATCTAATCCTGTATGTTAGCTCCCTTGGTCATGGTTGAAAAATGAATACATGAACCAGTAAAGGCCAATTAGAATATTTCTTAGGATTCATTTAGGAACATCGAGAGAGAAGTTTTCTCTTCATTGGAGTTGCTAAGCTATACATGAACATGAGACCCGCTATATAGAGAGTGTTTACCCACAAAAAGAAGTCAAACAGATACAGTAAGAGCTGATAGGTAAAGAGAATTAAAGAGAGAGGAAGTGTAAAGGGTAGGGAGAAAAAGTGAACTCTGAATATAGCATTTGAATCCCTGAATTTAGCCCTATCTTAAGCTTGTCTATCTCCTAGACTTCCCAATCACCTAAGCCAAGTCAAAACATTCTCTTTTTGCTTAAGCTCGATTACACTAGGTTTCTGTCACTTGCAAGCAAGAATTCTGGTTAATATTATAGCAGGAATTTGATAGGGGGGCATGTCTGGGAGGGCCTGGGAACTCAGGACCAGGAAAGCCCACTACAAAGGAGTATTTCTAAGAGATAAAATATCAGATGTGAAACAAGGAATATACATACCATAAAGCTGTTTTGAACTTCCACCTCTGGTTCATACAAAAACATTATTGGAATTTTAAATAATATTGCAAATATTATAACAATGTTTTTAAGCACCCTACTCTATGCACTTATGAAAGAATGTTCTTTTGCCTTTTTATTCTTTTGATAGCTTTACCCTGTGTGTGAACTCTTTTGGGGCTATATGACCAGGTAACAAATAGTGTTTCATACCTTTGGCTTCGACGTAGGAAGTGAAACTCCATTTTAGCAATTATCTCTTTATGTTATAATTACCTGTTTATTTTTACATATTTCCAATTTCTCACAGATGAGGAATAAATCTTATTTCCACAATCCCAGCACCTGGAACATGTTTAGTGTTCAATATTTAAAGAATAAATGAAGAGACAAATTTTATTCTTACCATTATTGAAACTATGTGCAAGCCTGACCAATGTGAAATTGTGCAGGCTTGAATCCCTCTCACTGTCTACCAAAGGTGCATAATTATTTTACTTGGTAGGCAACAAAATGTTTGTGATGAATCGTATTATAGTTAAGACTATAAACATTTGCTGCAATAAACAAGGAATGACTAAATTGTTTCACAGTTTAAAGTAATGGTTAAAATCATAGACCTTTGGAACTGGATTTCTTGCTCTGCTTCCTGCTAGCCTTGCAGCCTCAGTCAAAGTGCTACCTCTCAGTTTCCTCATCTGTATAATAGGAATAATAATGTGTCATATTGTCGTCAGTATTAAATAATAACTATGTTTAAAACTCTTTGCATGAAGAGTATTTAGCACATAGCAATTGCCATGTGTTTGCTGTGATTATACTTGTTATTCTCCAAACTTCAGTTTTATCAAAGTAAAGTGGGTATGATATTACATATATATGTGAATTTCAAATGAGATAATTCATGTCAAGTGCCTGAAAGTAAGTACACAATTACCAATTTTCAAAAACAAAACAAAATATAACCCATTTAATACTTAAGTACACACACACAAACAGTATGTTGGGCTTAACAGGTACAGGCATCGGAACCCATTTGCCTGGGTTCCAATCCAGGCTGTACTGCATATTATTTGTGTAATCTTTCTTGGGCAAGTTACTTAACTTCTTGGGGTTAATAATAATGATGTGGCTATTGATATTATTTACTCCATAATGTGGTTCTGAGGATTCATTGTGGCAATTGTTCTAAAGTAATAAAGACGATGGCAGGAAAATAGTAAGTAGCCAATAAATGTTAACTCTTATTATTACTCAGAGCCTCAACCACACTTAGTGGTAAAAATGAGGATAATGATATTTACCTGACCAGGTTGTTATGTGGATAAAATGTGATAGTGCCCATGAAAATGTCTAGTAAATAGTATTTGAAAAATGCCATTTTTTTCCTCCATTTTTGTGATTCAGGAAACAACTCAATTTTAAAGTGCCTTCAGGCTATCAGTATAAGTATCAACTGGATTTCTATGTGCACATATAGAACAGAGAAGATCAGGTAGAATTTGATCAGTGACACATATTAAGCATTGCTTATCAAATAAGCATCATCAGTTGGTTTATTAGCTGTTCTTTTCTTATAAATAGTTAGATTTGCCAGAAATACCTTATTTTTGTTAATTCTTTTGATTCTGGTCATAGATAAATGGTGATTTACTCTGGTCAAAGAATAGAAAAGTATGCTGCTATTCCAGGTTTCTATGGCAAACATTGGTGTACAATCTGCTAGAACTGAAGGAGGATGTTATTAATCAAAAGGTGCACCGGGAAGCAAAGGACTTCATTATGCTGTTTTGCTCCTACAACCTGCACCTGGAGCTGTTTAATGAACGTGCCCTTTGGAGATAGGTGGCACTCTGCAAAGTGTAAACCTCTCTAAACCTCTTCTTGTCTCAAGCTGACATGTCTTCATGGCACTGTGAATAATCAATCTGAGTCTTAAATGATGTGAATGACTTTGGCTGGACTATAATTAGTTGAAACAATTTTTCCTGATCATTAGAAGGACATATTGCTAGAACTAGGGAAAGGAAGAATGTCAAGAAATGGCTAGAAAAAATCATTATTCGTTGAAAAAGGCATCTATAATATAAAAGATGGTACTGTGTACTGGGTGAACAAGTCCAGTAGATGGCAGTTTGGTAACATACAATATCATTTTGTTGTTGTGGGGATTTCATATTTAGCAGTCATCTTTTCTTAAAATATATAGGAAAATATATATCTTAAATGTTATGTATTTATTGTTTTTTTTTTGTGGAAAAATTAATATCTACCACCTCTGTGTATGATCTCTGCTGGCTTAGAGGAACAGAGTTGTTATAAACTTGTCAAATATACTATAAAAGGGACATTGAAATTTTCCTGAATTTTTTCCACCATACTTTAATACCACTCCATCCATTTTGAAGGACATACAGATATTTTTTGATATTTGAAGAGATAAAGAACTTGGGAATAATTCTCAAGTAAAATGATACCACAACCAATAATTGATTCCTCTGAAAAACTGGCTGTAATTTTGTCATTTCCTGTATATTTTCTTTAATTGTTAGTTAACAAGCTAAGAGAGATATGGAAAGGCAGCAGAGATACATAGAATATCAGAACAGGAGGGTAATATTTCTAAGAATTTTTGAATGTTAAAAGGAGAAAAAATAAAAGCCCAACCTTCTCTGAGATGTAAGTTCAAAGCTTATATCGCTTGTTACATGGGATTCAACAAAATATCCAGGCATTGGGAAAATTTTGATCCCAGAACAGAAAGCTGACAGTACTTCCTGAGATGGAATCAGACCATTACACACGCTGTATTGGTTTAATTGAGCATACATTATATCCTTCAGCAAGAAATCTTTTGCCATGGTTCCCTATTTTCTCAGGCACCAGGGCCTGACAGATTTCTCACACAAGTAAGCAGTTGAAAGTGATACAATTTTGACATGAAATGTGCTTATACTTTGAAAGCCATTAAACAAGACTTGTTTGCTTATAATTTTCTAATAAAGGGCCTTCTGTGGAAAGTAGTTTTAAAAACACATCATAATACTCTAAGTGTGTAAGGTCTTGCAACATTTGTTCCAATTTTCTAGTGACAGACACAGAGTAATAAGATTTCCCTAACAGATGCTTAGTGCTGGGTACTCACACATCACTCAAGCTGACAAGGTTTCAGGAAAAAAACCCTCTTTCTTCACCATGTTACCATTTTGAAAAATCAGCTATTGCACATAATTCAAGTTTGTTTAATTGAAAGTATAAAATTATCAAAATACAATTTGTTACAGTTAATATAATAGAGCAAATTGGCAATATACTTTAAACAACCCACTGGATCCTTCTCTACAAACATAAACCTAATCCCAGACAAGATTCTAATCCTGTATGTCTGGATAAAAGCTTCAGCCAGTTCACAATAAGATCACAAAATTTTGAAGTTGAGTAAGATAAAGATAATATATTTCAAGTCTACTTTTAAGGATTTACTTTTTATATTTGCTTGAAAAATTTAGACTTAGTTAATATTTAAATAACATATAGCAGGTACCATTCAAGTTACATAGTTCCTTTACTAATTCATTCCCTCAATGGACATTTATCAACCATCTCACATGTACTGGTATGTTCCAGGAAGTATGTTGTGGACTGTTAATGCAGGAATAAATATTTCATTATCTCTGCCTCTGAGGAAGAGCTCAGAGTCTAGCTGGGAAGATAGACAAGTGAATTAATAACTATACTATAGTGTGATAAAGGCTAGACAGGTTTGTATACAGTCCTGTGGGAAAACAGATGAGGGAGTAATCTATGTCACTTGGGGGTTCTGGGAAGACAACAGAGAAGAAAACATATTTGAGCTGGGCCTTAGAGATTGAGCAAGAATTCTCTGAGGAGAAGCAGGGGGTTGATGATTGAGAAAAGGAAATAGACATAAAGGCAGAAGAGTATGTTGGAGAATGACAGTGTAAAATATAGGGGATGGAGGGAAATGATGTAGAGTGGTACTAGAAAGGTAATCCAGGGAAAGACTACAAATATCAGATGCTAAAGAGTTTGGCATGACTTTTGTAGGAAATAGAGAGCTATTGAGAAAATTTGAAAGTGAAGAAAGGGACATGATCTGATTTCTATTTTTAAAAATTATCTCTGGTAATGGTGTGAAAGATGGTTTAGATTAGGTCAGGAACAGGCAAGTTGAAGTATGTTCACATTCTGTACTAATGCAGTAGAAGTGACAATGGACAAAGGTGTATATTAAAATACATTTTAGAAATGGAATTAAAGAAGTTGGTGGTCAGTTGCTTGGAGGAGGGAGGAATTAAGAGAAATGGAAAAGTTAAGGTTGGCTTTAAGAGGTCTAGTTGGCATGATTTGTTTTGAGGGTTGGATAGGAATTTATTTAATACTCTTCACAAGCTTTTGAAGATTATGACAAGTGAGGAAAATGAACGTCTGAAAAGCTGAGTCATTTGCCAAGGTTACTGCCATACACTGAATTGGGCGCCCCCCAAATTCATATATTGCAGCCCTAACTCCCAATATGATGGCATTTGGAGATGGGGTCTTTGGGAGTTAATTAGGTTTAGATAGGGTTATGAAGGTGAGGTCTTCATGATGGGATTAGTGCCCTTATAGGAAGAGACCACAAAACTAGCTCTCTATCGCTCTCTGTACCATGTAAGGATACAATTAGAAGACAGCTGTCTGTAAGTCAGGAAGAGGGCCCTCATCAGAACCCCAATACACTGGAACCCTGATCTTGGAATTCCTAGCCTTCAGAACTGTGAGAAATAAGTGTTTGTTGTTTAATCTAGCCAGTCTATGGTATTTTGTTACAGTAGCCTTAGCAGACTAGAGTTATCATAGTTAGTAATTTATGGAGGCAGGATTTGAGCACATTCTGTTTGACTAATTCCAGAATCCAATCTCTTAACCACTGTGCTGACTGTTTCTTTCCTTACTGACTGGCCAGTCAGTAATGCCATTTACTGGGCTAGAAAATACAGGAAGAAAAGATGTTTTGAATGGAAGGTAATCAGTTTGTCCTTTAACATCTTGAGTTTGATGTACCTGGCAGGTAGTTATTAGAGATATTCAGAAGAGAATTTGAAAGAGCAGTTCTGAAGTTCATAAAAGAAATGGAGTCAGAAAGTTCAGACTTAGGAGATATCAGTGAATAAGTCATGATTGAAGCCATCAGAGTGACTTAGATGGCCCAGAGAATAGATGTAAAGTGAGAAGGGAAGAGGACTATGCAGAAAGCTTTCAGTGGCAGTGGAACAAAGGAGGTCAGTGAAGGAGATCGAGAAAGAGCACTCGAATAGCTTAAAGGAAAACTTCCTTTAATAAAAATACAACTTCCACATAAGTCTGTGAAGTGGAGAATTACCTTTTGTCCCTTGAGCATACCTTGGGCAGAAGGTTGGACCATCATCTTCTTGATTGTTTACTATTTAAGTGCCTTGTTATAACTGAAAAACTGTCATTCACAGCCTCTCCTTTTCTGAAGTTCACAATCTCTCCCCATTCCATATCACCATATTCCACTCTACACAAATATCTGTAATTATACCAGGCCACAAGTCTACATTTTTGATGATTCCCCCACCCTCATCTGAATTCCTAGAGAGTACTTAAGCCAACTCCACTTCCAATATGTTTCCATGTCAATCTGGGAGCTACTTCACTTGTGAAATATTTAAACATGAAATTCCAATGACTGAACATACTTTATGTCTTTCTTCCTCCCTTCCACTAACTCAATCCATATTTAACTTAGTTCAAATCAATTATTGAATATATATAGCTGTGTGCTAGAAGTTAGGATACACACACACTCCACACACATCTACTGTACATACATCCTAACACTGAAACATTGTTTCTATTCTCAAGAATCTCACAGAATAAGAAGGAAGCAGATATGTAAAAATTCTTTTTGCAATGCAAGTGTGATAAGGAAGATAATAGATACAGTGGAAAGTTTGAACAGTTACACTTCAGTTGAAAATGGGAGTGAGATTATTTATCTATAACTGAATAACTAAACCCCAAAACTTAGTGGCTTAAAATAGAAATGGGTTATTACTTCTCACAATACTCTGCATTGACTGGACTCCACCTACATTCAGCTGGAGGCTAGGATGGGCAGGTAGGGCCAAGGTCTCCCTCATCTGTCTGCAGTACAGGTGCTGATACTCCTCCTTATGGCTTTTCTCTCCAGATTATATCTTACTCCAGGCAGAAGAACCTGAACCTCTTTATAACATCGAAGTTGAGTTAGGCTGGAACTGTAATAGTGTCAATTCTGCAGCATTCTATTGGTCTGCGCAGAATCAAGTGTTTTTGGTTGAGAGTAATGGGATGATTGTATAGCGATGGAAGGAAATTTTGGCAGACTTTTTTTTTGCAGACAAATTATTACAGGAGACTTTGATAAGAAAGAGATGCCTGAGGTGAGTCTTGAAGGCTGAGAAGTTCATTAGGTGAATGGGGGGAAGGGCCTTGGGAGCAGAAGAGGATCCCTTCTGAAAGAACAGCAGTAACATGAAGGCAGAAAGCAACACAGTTGGTCTGCATACCAGGACACACAGAATACCTGGGGGCACTGGGGGAAGGAGTGAGAAATGTGCTTGAGAGGCAGGCAAGATTATGGAAAGCTTTGTATGTTATAAGAAGTTAATTGAACTTTATCTTCCAGGCTGCAGAATACCCTTTGAGAGGTTTTACTCAGGGGAGTGACTGCTCTCCACTCTCATTGATTCTTCTTGTATTTTGCCAGCTTCATATGGTCTTGATCAATAAGCCTTCTTTGGCTTCATTTCCTTATTCGATCTAACTGATGACCCATGGTCATTCAGTTAAACCACTCTGTCACTGACACTTTTAATTCTCAACACTCTTATGACCTTCTTCTTACTCCATCATCCTAACCCTCAGTGCTAGAATAACCTAACTCTCTGTTCTGATCCTGAAACCAGGCATTGAATAATACTGAAGCAAATCACATAACCATGTTGATTGTCTGCCTTATGCATTTATGATTTCCAACCTCTGTTGGACTCTCAATATTTTCCAGCAAATCTCTGCCTGTCCTTGCCCATTTCTCATGATAATTTTTTTTCACTGCCTTTTAAACTTACTACTTAATCCTGGATTCTCTGCCCTTAGTGGATTACCTTGCCTACAACACAGGAAACAGTTGTTAATAGCTGTGGAAAACCTTCTTTTGCAATCTGTTTCTCCTTGAGGTTCAATTATACTTCTTATTCTGGATCATCCCCTTCCTTTCCTTCCAAATTCGTGTTCTCATCCTGGGACTTATTCTATACCTCTGAAATGATTTACAGTTTTCACCCACCTTTGTCTTCTTTCCTTCTTCAACAGAGTCATTCTTCCTCCTTTTCTTCACTTTAACCCTTGACCTCAAACCTTCTACCTCTTGCAAGTTCTTGCTCTAATAATTATGCCCTTTCTTTCTTGCTTTTTCAATCTATCTCTTTCCACAACTTCTTCCACAGGCTAAAACATGCAAAAAATATTCTCTATCCTACAAACATTTTCCTCAACCTTGCTTCAACCACAATCAATGTTCTCTTACTGTAACCACTGCTTATTCTTCTTTATTTTATATTTATTCCTTAGTACTGCAGTCCCTAACCCCTGGGCCACAGACTGGTACCAGTCAGTGACCTGTTAGGGACTAGGCCGCAGAGCTCTGTGCCCTCCCAGCCCCAATCCATGAAAAAACTGTCTTCCATGAAAATTAGGAAGGAGAAGGGCACATACAGCAGGAGGTGAGTGGTGGGTGAGCAAGCGAAAGCTTCATCTGTATTTACAGCTGCTCCCCATCGCTTACATCACCACCTAAGCTCCGCCTCCCTCTCCCCACCAGCCATCCGTGGAAAAATTGCCTTTCGTGAAACCCTTCCTGTGCCAAGAAGATTGGGGACCGCTGCCTTAGTAACTTGAAACTTGACTTAAGTCTTGATCAAATGCCAAGCACAGTTTCCAACACATAGTATGCATGTAATAAATATATATTTATGAGCCATTTCTAATTTCCAATATTATAACTGCTTTTTAGCCCTCATCTTACTTATGGTGGTGGGTTGGGGACAAGTCCAATTTTAAGGTCTTGCCCCTGGATCAGTGGGAACTTTCTAAACTACACTCACAAGTGGACATAGTGGCTGAGATTCTGTACTCCATACATTTCTTCTAAAATCAATCTTATTCCATTTGCATTTTGGTTTGTTGGAACCTGTGCTGTACCAGTTGGTAAATATATTGAATATTACCATTCCCTCTCACTCTCTCTCTCTATCTATAATATATACGTGTGTGCGTGCGCGCTTTGCAAATTGCATCACTATATAAATATTATTATTTTTATTATGTCCCGCTTGAAGTGTGGTGCCCATTTAACACATGATAGTCACACATTTTTATAGCAACAAAACTTTCTCATATGCTAGACAGATTTACAAAGGCAGAAACCCATTGTTTCCTGGAACATAGAAGGTAACCGATAAATTTTTGTGAAATGAATGGCTGAATGTTCCTTTATATAACACAGGCAAAATTTTCTAAATGAAAATAGAATATGTTTCTAATATTTTGAATCTAATGTACTATTCATTGTTAGGGCTTAGAATGTTCATACATTCTAAGTGACTAATGTGCTATTGTTATTGAAAGAAAAAAATCCTACCAATCAGTACAGCAATTTACAGAGCTTGTTTTCTCTGGTAAATTTCATCAGTTAAACTGTTATTTTAGATGCAGTCTTTCCACAGAAACACATATAAACTCACGAGGAGTTTGAATGTAAACTACTGCTATAAAACCAGGTAGTTATTGGCCTTCAATTTATCTAACTTTTATCTTACAGACTGTGAGCTCATTTAATAGCATCAACTGAAGGAAGCTGGAATAGCATCCCCTCTGTTGCATACCTTTGGGACCTTCCTGTATAATGTTGACATTCAGTCTCAGCCAACCTGACAATAAAATCATCCATTTATCCAACACAAACAGGGAGAGGAGGAGATACTGCATCTTTTCACGCTGCCTCCCACTCCCAGAGCCAGTCCAATGCTTCCTTTGGGCTGAACACACGCACACAGAAAGCACTTCATCAACAATTTTTCATGTTTTCTGTTAAATTGGGTTTGCTCTTCCTATGTGAATTTTCCCCTGGATGCTTTTCCAAAATAGCACAGAAAGTATTTGAGGTGAACTAAAACTTTTTAATAATAAACTTTGTGGTTATAAAACCCTAGGAAGACAGGACTACTGAACAGGAGAAATTGCTGAAGCCAAAAAACAAACAAACAAACAAACAAACAAAAAAACAACAAAAAAAGAGAGATATTAGTCTAAATCTTAAAATCAAACTTTTCAAAAGGCTGATATTGTCTGATATTATCTAATGGGAAACTTTCATGCATTCCTTGGGAGTTTACTCCATAAAGTAATTATTTTAACCATCAATAGTATGGAGTAAAGTTTTTATTACCTTAATTCCTCTAATCCCTGGAAGTTCAGTTTCTTAAAAAAAAAAAAAAAGAAAGAAAGCAATTGTCTTTTGCACTGGATACTTTATTTTTTACTTAAACAGTCTAGTCTAAGTTTTGCTTACTTAGATTTTTTTATTTTCTACTGGAAATAAATGATTTTTTTTGGCTATGTTTTGTGAAATCATAGAATTCTAGAAGGAACAGGCAGAATTGATAGCAATACTAATTCAATGAAACATTCTGGCTGTATTTTATTATTATAGATAATAGCTTAATTATTTGAGGAGAACCCAAAGTGCCAGTGACCCTAAAATAGCTATTCTATCAACTTCTCAAGATACCTAAAAACTCCATCATCCTTCTGTTTTAAAGCCTTTGTTTTCTGTAATGCTATTATTAAAATAAAAATATGTTACTGATAGGCTGTTAACATATATATAAAAGACAATAGGTAGGATTGTAAGTAAAAAGAAAATGGGACCAGGGAAGAAAGATTTTAATGGGAAATGGTGAGAGAATGACTGTCAGAAAAGCGTGCAGTACTCAGTGGAAAAGTCTGATTAGCTATAGATGGTATGAGGACTGGGCCCTGTATCAACTAGCAATAGTTCAGTGCAATATCACAAAATCCAGCTGAAAATGTCTAAAACCAAAAGAGAATTTATTGACTCTCATAACTGATATTCACAGCCTATGTGCCAGTTATCAGTTTATTGCCTCTTAGCTCCAAATTTACCCTTCAATATATGTTCTGTGAAAATAGGCAATTCCTTTTAGTATTTTTCCTTTAAAATGAGACCTGTGTTAAACTTTCTCAGCACAGGATGCTGGCGGGACATTGCAGGTGGAAGGGCTTTCCTGCAGTGTCTGGCTGCTCTTCCATGAGCCAGCAGTGTGGGTGTAAGGACATCTGGCAAAGCTCTGCCTCAGCCATGTGCCAAAAACGTGGTCCTTCAACAACCTTGCAGAGCTGGTCTGGCAATAACCTTCCCACTTCGCTCTTGACGTGGAAATTTGCACACACATATCCTATGGGTTCTGTTCTCTGGAGAACCCTGACTAATATAGCAATCAATAGATGTCATTATTGACCTCTGAAAATAAAGGGGAGAGAGGAGGGAGACAGCACAGAGGTGGGAGTGGAAGAAGGCATGAGCATTGGAGGAAAGGTGGGGAAGAAACAATTCCTATTTCATAATTTTGTCTTGGGCTGGTAGCAGATTTACCAATTCCTGGCTTTCAGTCTGTCTTTCTCTTGCTTTGGGGGCTTAGTAAGATACAAACCATTATATAACTTTCCACCATTCACCTACTGGTTTGTTGGCCAGAACCAAGAGGACACAGGAGGACTTACCTGGACAGGGTTGAAACTTGATCTAAGGGTCCACTTGGATGTGTCTAATTAGGATAGATGTTTTATAAGAAGCTGACTCAATGGCTTATTTGCTCGTTCATTTATTCACACACTCATCCACATCCACTTAGCACCATATACTGGTGGCGTGTGAAGTAATGAAAGGAATTTCAAGATATGTAAGACATAGTTACTGGCTCACTAATAATTTTTGTACCTGTTAGAGGATAAGAAAAAATAACAAATCTTTAATTCAGAGATAGTTAAAATCAAGTTGATAAGAGAGGTTCAAATTATCATTGCATCAGAGGATGGAGAGAGAACATCTGCTGAAATCAGGGAAGGCTTCATAAAAGAGGTATATTTTAGCTTTGAAATAGATAGGATTTTGCTATGAAGAGATGTAGAAGATGATTTCCAGTGAGAAACAGCATAAACAAAAGAATAGGGTTAAAAAATAATATAACCTGGTCTGGGAGGCGTGAATAAATCAATATAGTTGAAACCATAATATTTAGGGTGACAGCTTGACAATGAGGTTGGAGAAACACACAGAGACATGATCATGGTCAACCTTAAGGGCCAAATTAAGAATTTTTATTTTTAAAAACAAAGTGCATAAATGGTAAGTGTACAGCTCAATAGATATTACAAAATTAACACACCCATGAAACCACTACCAAGATCACAAAATAGGACATTTCCAACATATCAGCAACCCCACTCATCCCCTCTCAAACACGACACCTTTCTTTCTCCCTGAGAGAAACTACACTGACTTCTAACACCATGGACTAGTGCTACCTATTTCTGAATTCTATATACATGTCCTTAGATAGTGTACATTATTTTGTGTCTAACTTCTTTCACTCAACATTGTTAATGAGATTTATACATGCTGTTGAAGGTATCTGTAGTTTATCTATGTTCATTGTTTTATGATATTCTAGTGCATGAACATACCACAATGTATTTAGCAAAATGGCTGTTGTTTTTGTGGAATTTGTAGGTCACAGAGTATGAACATGTTCAGCTCTAGTAGATACTGTGAATCGACTTCCCACAATGAGCCTATCCACACACTTCCACAGGAAGCATATGGGAGTTCTTGTTGCTCTGCAGCCTCTCCAGTGCTTGGTATTTTCGGACTTTTAATTTTTAGGCTAGGAAATTTGGACTTAATTTTCTATGCAATGGTGAGCCACTGAAGGAGTTCGAGTTGGAAAATGGTACAAACAGGGAAGATACATCTGGCAGTGTTGCATGAATTAAAGCGAGAGAAAGATTTGAGTAGAGAGGCCAGTTGGAATATGATTGTAATTATTTCATTAAAATAATGTGGAAACAAATTAGAATAGTAATAGAGGGACTAATAAAGAGAAGACGAGATATTACTCCCATAGTGTGTGTCTACATATGAATAAGATTTGATAAGTAATTAATTATGGTGATAAATGCAGTAAAGCCATCAAACACATGCTTGAGCTTAAGTAACTGCCAGGAGTGGTAGTCTTAACCAACTTAAGAAGGCTTGGGAGAAAATTCCGTTTTGGGGGATTTTTTTTTTTACTCCAAAATTATGTCACTCACCTTATTAAACTATTTTACCAAACCCTTAGTCAGAATCGGTGACAATCTTTTTCTCCAACTCTCATTTTTCATCATTGCTGTGGAAGAACATTCTCAAAAGACATTGAATCTGTCAGGGAAGAAAGAACCAGGACTATTGTGGGATAGTTAAATTGCCTCCCTCTCGGTGAACTCGGTATCTGGAGAAAGCAACAGAAGCTTTTCTATTATTCAGACCTGACAGCTTTGGTGTAAGGAGTGATAGTAGCTAGGAGAATGACAGGTCTGGGACTTTTGGGAAGCCTAAGCCACATAGCTTTTAAAGTGGTAGCTATTCTGTGTGCTCACCTCTATCACTAATTCAGTCTTTATCTCTAACCATTTTTTTCTATCACTGATATAAGCAGTGGCTTTTTTCATTTTTGCAGTAAGTTCTGTGTTCAGCTAGTTATTAACAGGGATCTGGCGAACATGTAGATGCTCCAGGACCGGCGCTCCACTGCATTCATCTGTATTGGTGTTGCGATAGTAACTCCAATTGATTAATTTTTGAGAGTTTGCTTGGACAACAGTTCAGGCATCACTGGGTTCAGCTGTCTGTATGAGCTCTTATAGAATGGATCTCATGGGCTCTATGTGCGTTTTAGCACAGCCTTTTATGTAGAGGTTCTCATTTAATATCTTTGGTAATCTACCGTTCTATCCAGAAGCATAAGACTACTCATTAAGCTGGTTTATATTGCTTCTTCCAATGGGATTGCTTTGACAAATGTTTTGTCTTATATTTGAACTTTCCAGAACTGTTACTATGCCTTAATGGCTTATGGTATGGCACTAACAAGAAACAAAATTGATGGTATCTTATATCTCAACCATTTTAAAATTTACAAAGCATTTTTATGTTTATTATCTCCTATTACTTTCCCCACCACCCTGTCAGGGAGGTGTTATTACGTTCATTTTACAGATCAAGAAATGTAGGCTCAAGGACATACATAATGTCCCAGCCATTAGTTTGTGGAAGATCAAATCGGATGTTCTAATACTAGGTTCAGTGCCAGTTGGCAGTGCCTCCATGCTGATTACCTTTATATCTGGTGAAGTTTTCCTGTTATTCCTCAAATGTTAATTAGGAGCTTTATTCTTGCCAGGTGAGAATTATCTATATATTGAGTACATATACCTCAGAATTAGACAGCAGCAGCAATTTTAAAAACAATCAGGTTAATTTACTACATGGAACCAGCCAATTTTTCGGAGTTTATCTTATGGCATAAGATTTACTTTTTATCATCTTTTCATTTACCTTAATAATACTTGGACCAATATCATCCACTGTGTGAAAAGGGTCCAGGTGAATAGTAAGTGAGCTTCTGTTACAGGCCTATTTTACATTTGACTCCTTTGTGGCACCAACAAAAGGTTCAACTACAGCCTGATTATGTTGTCGTAAAGTTGGTTTTCATCATAGTCTAAGAATTGAGTCAATGAATATGTAACGTTTTTCTTGAGAGAAATAAAATTGTTTTCCTGAATATGTTACATAGATCATCAGTATATATGAATTTTTGAAGAGGTTGGTCATTGGTAAATATATTAAAGAAAGTAATCCAAAACAAACTGAAGAGAGAAAAGGCAACTCTTGCATTAGCTTAACATTAAATGTCACTCAGCACATAGATGAAAAACTAACATGCAGGTGAGAACAGGTATAATGTGTGTTGATTTATTAGCAGTATGCAGTTCAATCACCCATTGGAGTCTACTGACTAAGAGCAATGTAATGGAAAACATGACTCTCTTTTGAGTGTCATTTCTTCTAGACTCTTCTAGTGAAAAGACATTTTTAGGCAATACTATGAAATTCAGAGAACTGTGAAAGGTAATGAGGTATTCTTCACAGAGCAGTGTACCATGTCCATTCTATCACTGAAAGAATAATGACATGAGTTAGAAAAGCTGAACACATATACATTTAAATTCCTAAAAAATGATGTGGATGTGCAGTTATTTAACTATTTGGATGTTTTGTCAATGTTTACTTCCTGGCTAAAGAGTAAGCATCTGCATATTCAACTATGTCACAGATTTATGAACATAATTAAACTTCCCTGTTTCAATGAGGGTTGGAGAATGATTCAGCCAACATGAATCAAGCTGGAGAAGGGGTTATTAATTAGATTCCAGGATGGTGAAAATAGGCAATTCTTACCCAGGACTACGGGAATGCAGTGAGCCAAAGCAGCTGGCAAATACAAACTTCAAATCTGTCAGAGAACAGAAATAAGAAATCTGTCAAAGGAAAGAAAGGACACTAGATTTGCAGAGCCAAAAATTGGGCCAAAATTTTTTAGCCAAAAAATAAGATACGAAAAGAGCAAAAGCCATTTGGGAGTGAACAGGTGTTTTCTTGACAATTTCCTCATTTGACAATGCTGGGGGATAAGATAACTGAGGTTTGCCTTTATGGAATGGTGGTTATATGTTGGATGGAAGGAGTTAGCCTGGCTAAAAGGGCCAAGAACTGAGCAGATAATTTTCTTTCCTACAATAGACATTACCTAGTATTCTGTAATTAGATAAAATTTAAAATGTGTAACAGCAAAAAACTTACAAATATAGTCAGTTATTTAGTTTTTCTAAAGGATTTCAAACAATGATTTTTAAAAACTGGATGATTTTGGAATTCAATTAGTAATACAGAGCTACAGACTCTCAGAACAGAGAAAAATTTCAAGGTATTCAATCACCCTTGATGCAGGAATGTTTTCTGTAGTGTTCAGGTTAAGTGAAAGTCTTGTATTTCATTCTGTGTTGACAGGGTACATGCTATTTTACAAGGCCCTCCATTTCATTGTGTATAGTCTTATATCTGTAATTTTTATTTTTGGCTTCCTAGAAAATATTCCTGATTTCTAGCAGCATTTTCATTTATATTTATGGACAAAACTCTCCTTGATCAGATGCATTCTGGTGGAACCACTACTAATCATGGCCCTGACCCTACCCTAAACAAGGAGTATCAACTTGACCCAAGGTAGACCTGCAGTCACTCCTTTCCCCAAATTTGAATCTTAAGCACAGTGACAAATGTTTAGCATTGTTTCATTGCCAGCAGTGGTGCCCTGACCAGACTATTTTTTCCCTACGACTCTGCTTGTATTTCCTGTTTTCTCATTCTCTAAATGAGTCGGCCCTGGTTTCTCTTGTTTCCAAAACTGATTCTCCAGCTTCCTGTCAATTCTGTGCATGTCAGTCAACTGGGAAACCTGTTAAAAATGAAGATTCCCAGACCTCACATTCTCAAAGTATGGAATTTAGTAGTATGAAGTGAGGGTACAGGAAATTAAATTTATAACACATACTCTGGGGGACACTGATGTAGTCATGGCACAGCTGACTTTTGGGAACCACTGTTCAGGTGGTATAACTCAAATGTAAATTGACACATTAACAGAACATTTCTGAATCTGGAAAAGGCTTAAGGACCAACTCACTAAACAAACAAATCTCAGTTCTTTCATTAATTAGGTAATTTGACAGACATTGAGCATCTACACTGTGCCAGGCACCATGATGAGGCTTGGGATAAATAATATCATTAAGATTGTTTGAGGCTAGGTATAGCAGCTTACTAGTGGGGGGGCACTGAGTCACTGGATCCACATATCTGGATATCCACGTCTTATATTTAGTAAACATCACCAGTAATTGTCAAAAGAAATGGACAAGCACTTGTTTCTGTATTTCTATATGCACCATATTCCTTAAAAATGTCCTGATAAAGAAATTTTGACTATAGGCATGTTCCTTTGTGCATATAAAAAAAAAAAAAATTTCTAGGCAAAACCAGAAATCTCAGCTCTAATTAGTCCTAGGTTTAATAATAAAATTCAACCACACCAATTTTCTGCCAGGTTTAATGAAACAAGGCATTCATTTTTTATTGTGCTACTCAATTGCCTCACAATTACATGCACAATGTACAATAAAAATACCTGTATAGTTGAACAGGATATGAAAATGTTCAGAAGCTCCTTCTTTCAGCTAACAACAGAAATAACTCTTATGTAAAATACTCACTGTTAAATTAGGCTCAAATTTTATGTTACTTTGGGGGTAATTTTAAGATTATAAATCAATAGTCTTAAATAAATTTTAAAAACATATCCTTTCTTACATATTTTTAAATTAACCTCTAAAATTTCTCATCATAAGCTTAAATCATTGCAAAATACATAGTTTACAGCAAATTGTAAATATTGACATAAAAATTTTATCATTCTTTAAAATATATCCATTGATTACCACCAAAATCGATATTAAAATACTTGGGAAAATTCATCTGTAACAGTTAGAAATTATTTATCATTCTTCTGCCTGAATTCCTATTTCCATACCACTTTTCTTATAGGATTTATCCTAGTTTAATATATTCTTTCTGTCTGAAAGTCTTTTAGTGATCACCATTTTCCTGCCATAAAAATATGTATGTACATTGAAAAAGTAATTAAAAATTTATGGTTGTGAGACTCCAGGTGTTAAAATTTCTCCTGCATTGAATTTTCATTATACTTATTAATACACAATTAATATAAACAGTATAAATAATTTTATTTAGATGATAAACATAAATTAAAAGTTATTAGAAGTGTATGTATTCTGATAGTTGAGCTAATTTTTGTTCAATAAATGTATATATCTGTGGATGAATATTGCTTATTGCTAGAATGAGACAAAGCTCAGCATCAATTTATTCTATTTTTGTTTTTATGGATACAAGATCTGAGAAAATTTACTCCCATAAATAAGTAGATGAGAATGGCAAGAGTATTTGTTTTAGCAATGTCACTCAAATATTTGAACTCCTTCCAAGTTATATGCCAAAAATCACATAGTTATCTATCATCAAAAATTATTTTTAATGATCTACCAGCTGTCATCTCAATTAGATCTTCTTTGAATTTTGTTTAAGGCAAAGAATTGAAACTAATTTCAGATTTTATTATTCAGTTATTAGAGTCATTTACTATCTCAACAGCAACACCAATATTTTGAATTGTCCTATTATTTGGAACTCTGGAGATTTTGACACTTAGGGTCAATGTACCATAGTAAAAAGGCAAAATAGATGACAGGTACACCTCTTTTTGAAAGTGTGACAAGGATAAAAAAAAACCAGCATGAATATTCTCAGGCAGTTAAATTTTAGGAAAGAGTGTTAAGCTTAGGATCCAGAAATTATTATCCTTGAAATTATTCATGTACACAAAGTACACATATCCCAGTTTGAAATATGCTGGCCTAAGTATGTCTCCTTTTGAAGACAGTTATTTATTTGGGGGAGCCCAGAAAATCAGCCTCTAGATCTTTTCTCTAAGGCCAGTAAATTTCCTTAGTGGCCAATCCTCCAATCTTCATCTTGGAGGACAAAACCTACCTGACCTCATTCTAAGCAGAGAAGTTCGTTGGCCAGTTGGGGTGGGGATGTCAATGTTCAGTATAGACACTTTAATTTTATCATCACATCTAGGCTAGGGCCTCATTCTTGAAGTCAATTATGCCATTATCCTTGAGTCCAGAGATGCTGGTCCATCTTTTCTGAAGAACCAAATGATAGGTGGGGTGAGAGGGTAGCCTAAATGCAAGGGCTGGGGTAGGGGATCTGAGGAGGCAAACTGCACCTGATGCAAATTTTCAATCTATCTTCTTGTTTCAGCCCTACCCTTTCCCACATCCCATATGCCTGCCTTCAGAGCTACCTGGTTCCTCTGAGCCTTGTTTTTAAACTTTTGTTTGCTTGCTTGCTTTTTCCTGAGCCTTTTTGAGAGTTTGCTACTTGAATCTTAAACTTCAGCTTTCTGAGTTGTGCTAATCAATGTCAGCTAGTCCATGTCTTTTTCTTCTTACAAAATCGTGTTGATTTCTCTTGTCTACTGTCCCCGTTGTCTCATTCCCTCTTCCAGTTTCTTTGTCCTTGTGGTTTTACACACTCTGTATTCCTTTACTCTTATTTTAGTGCTTTTTCAAGATTGAATGTATGTGTTTAATCTATCATGTTTAACTTACATTCTGTAATTTTTTAATGCTTCTCACTTCAGAGATTTACTAATTGTGTCTCTGTAAATTATTTTTAAATCATAAGATTTTGCAGTTTACAGCAAGTATGTAAATGCCTTATAGAAAATTAACAAAAATATGTATCTTAAAAAAATATGTATCTTCATTATTTTTCTCTTGATTCATTAGTGTTAAGAAAGACATAGAGGGTGTATTAATAAGTGTTTATTCACAAAAACTAGGAAAGTATTTAAAGAGTTGGTTAGGAAACTGTTGGAAGACTGGAGGGAAGAGGTGAAGGTGAGGTTACCGCTACCTACCACCTGTCTGGCAGGAGGAACAGCAGAGGAAATGGGGTTCCCCAGAGTCCAGGATTGCTATACTGATGAGGCCATTGAGGTTCTGCTCCTGCTGCAATTATCACCACCCTTTGTAGGCTGCTAGGAACCCACACATCTACTGAGTTGCAGGAACCCAGGTCTACAGGCTCCTGTTATAGAGGCTGCAGTTGCTACTGTTGGAGCCAGAGCCCATAGCACCGTGCTGCTGAGGCCAGTGCAGCACCGCGTCTGCCATTGCTGTGGAATTACACTGCACTTGCCCTGCCCCTCCCACTAATGCTTCAATGCACCACCAGAAGCAGAAAAAAAACGCACAAAGATTTCTCCCTCCCTTCTGCCTTTCAATCCCCCAACAGTGCCTCCCATTGGCAGAACCTTACTGGAAAGCAGCTGGCGAGGAAGTCTGTGAGATGCAGTTTGCAGGTTCCCAGCCATCTTGTGATACAGAGGAGATTCCAGAAGGCTGGGAGGATTGCTGTGAGCCAACTGACAAATAGCCAGCCCACAGGGTTTAAAGGGAAAGTCAGCAACTGACTTGTGAATATTATCATTTTTCCAGATATGCATATCTATCTGGCACATCCGCTGAGTGTGATACACATCTATAAATACATTGTGTATATCTATTTTTAATAGCCAAGGAGACTTTGAGAATAAAATCAGAACTGCTTGTGGCAAAGAGGATTGATAATTTTCCAACTATTAAGAAAACTTTAATAATTATGATATTTCATTGATTATTTTGACATTTCCAGAATTTACATTATATATGGCTGTTTTTGCTGACATTTTCCAGAATTTGGAGCAAGTATATAAATTTAATAGGTTGTTAAATGGGACTTTCCCATTGTCTCAGATTTTTGGTTAAGGCTAAAAGCTGAGCATGAGAGATACTAAACTCCTTACAGTCTAAAGATTTCTGTGAAGACAGCCAAAATTAGGTTCAGAAACTTACCCCCAGGGCCAGCCAAGATCAAATAGGACCAGACCTACTGCCATCAACCTGCCCCTTCCTCCCACTTTTCCTCCCCAACCCTGAGCACGGTTTACTAGATAAATGAAGGGCTGGACCATTTTTTCTTTTTTAAAACTTGTCTATTAAAATGAATATGATCTTTCAGGTGAATCTGTCTGTTTTCGTTGCTAAAATTGAAGATGAAAATCCTGCTTGACTGGCCAATATGTAATCATTGAAAATAAAAAGGTATCTGTCTTTTAGGTTCCTGCACTCCTCCTGCAAGAGAGATGAGGAGTTTAATTCTGGTCCCCAACTAGTTGCTTGTGTTTTGAAAAGGCAGAGGGAGGACACATTCATGACAGAATAAGAATAAAATATTCCCACTTCTTCTTATGCCTTCTGGGCAGAGTTATTCAAAATAAAGAAATGGGAGCTGTTAAGAGTTGATGTTAATATGATATTTGGATGGCATTTGACCAGAGGACTCACAAGTATCCAGATCTGGCCTTGCCTTAGCCATTCTTTCCTAAGAAATCCACAAAGAAAGTGTAAGTGCAGGATACACTAACCAAAAAAAGGACAATGACATTATTCTTAACAATTGCTGAGATTTCACTCCCAAACTCCAAAACAGAACAAGAGGGAACCAACCAGGACTCCACAAAACACTCCTGAACTATACAGTACATCCTGAACTGGCTTGAATGTCCTGGAAGCAAAGGACAAAAGGCTTGTTCTGACCAGTTCTACTCCAATATCCAATCCACATTTGGTTATTAGCATTACCATGTTGTGAAAACTCCTCTCACTGGTGTCAAGGTGTGAGACAAAGACACCTGGACCCTCTTGGGCTGTGTCAGTAAGCCAATTGATTCGGTTGCCTTGTAGAAGAGAAAAAGAGCAGCTGAAGAGAAAAAAGAAAGGGAAAAGAGAAAGAAATATGTGCAGATCCCAAGCTTAGCCTTATTTCACCACACTCCTGGAAGCCAGAGTACAGAAAAGCAAAGATAGAGGGGATAGTTAGCAAGGTTTCTTCTCTCCTTATTACCATTAAACTATCTTAGAAGGGGAAGACATCACATAAGTGTGTGACTTTTACCTCTCTGAAAACTCCACCATGATCCACTTGAGAGAACAGTCTAACCATCCAGGTCAGCAATGACATAAGGTGGGCTTGGGGTGGACAGAAGAAGTGAATGAAATCTGCAATGCCTCCAAGATGCCAGTAAGAACCATTATACTGATGTCAGCTTTTGAAGTAGTAACTATAGATAATTTAAGTCTGAGGTTTCATGATCTCATGTTTTAGTGAAAAGTTAAGCCTTAATCGTATGTCTGTGTAAAAACTTTACTGATGGTCCTGGATTGCTTTATCTTATTATCTCCCGAGATACTTTTTTGTCTTTCTTGTTGATTTTTGTAAGGCTCGTGGCAGGCAACCCTCCCCTCCCTAAAGGAAAAAGAAGCCCACGAGACCTGCCAAGAACAATGCCTGCAAGGCCCAGCTATGTTAAAGGATGACCACACCTGGATGGTTACCCTGATAAGAGTCATGGTTCCTGGAGTCCACATATACCACCAGCCCCTCCTATTTCTCAATACCCGCCCTAAAACTGCAACAAAGAAATTCCTCACTCTTCACGTCAAAATCTTCCTGCTGAAGAAACCCCTATCCCCCCACTGCTAAAAACATATATAAGCCCACTCAAAACTTCTGGGTGATGTGACTTCTCTGGTACCACTCCATGGGACCCATGAAGCTCACCCGGGTCCCTCTCTTGGGACCTGTTACCCTCACCCAGGAGTGCTCCAATAAAGCCTCTTTACTTAGCCCTTTCAACTCTGCTCGTCTTTCTTTCTCTGGTGCTGGCCAATCCAAAAAACCTTACAATTTTGTACTTTAAAGACTTTATAGTGTCTTTTCATGTTTGGCTCTGTGTCTTCAACTGCACAATGTGCTCTTTCGAGGAAGAGACTGTCATTTATGTCTTTGTATTTCCAGGATCTAACATAGTGTTTGGCATTGAGTAGGCACTTGATAAAGTTTGAAAATTGTCTAGTTTATGGAGAATACAATTTAGGTTCATTAGAACTTTTTACCAGAACACTTTTTTTTTTTTTAATGAAAACTATCTTCAAATCTTTGTTTTGAAATTTTTCTCAATATTTCCTTCTCTTAAAAATTGATTTAGTATTTTTATTCAGTATTATTATTAACAAGTAAGGACTTACTACTGCCATTTTGTTGTTTGTTTTCTGGTTGTTTTGTAACTCTTCTTTTCCTTTATTATTATGATGTGATTGATTTTCTCTGGTAGTATGTTTTAATTTGGTACTTTCTATTTTTAGTGAATCTATCATAGGTTTTTGCATTTTGGTTATCATGAAGCTTATTTATAAAATACATTTGTAAGATGTTTTTTGTAAGCTTTATGGTAAATATGTAAAATATAAGTTATTTTCAAAAGATGGCAATGTACCTTAGATCGAAAAAAAGTAGAAACAAAGAGAAAAACTGGAGAAAAAAACACCTCTATGTTTTAACTTCACCTTCCCACATTTTGACTTTTGTGGTCTCAATTTACGTATTTTTATATTATCTATCTCTTCACAGATTGCTATAGGTATAATTGTTTTTATAGATTGGTCTTTTGAGTTTCATATTATAGTTATGAGTGGATTGCACACCACAATTACAGCATTAAAGTATTAGAGTATTCAGGGTTTGTTCGTGTACTTAATTTCACCAGTGGGTTCATATCTTTAAATATTTTCTTTATGCGTATTAGTTTTTTCCCCCTTCATATTGAAGAATTCCCTTTAGCATTTCTTGTAAAATGGGCCTGGTCATGGTGAATTCTCTCAGCTTTTGTGTGATAAAGACATTATCTCTCCTTCGTATTTGAAGGATAGATTTTCTGGATACAGTATTCCTGGATGTCAGTTTCTTTCTTCCAGGACTTTGAAAATGTCATCCCACTTCCTCCTGACTTGTATGGGTTCTGTTGAGAAGTCTGTTGCCAGACAAATTAAAACTCCTTTAAATATTATTTGCTTGTTTTCTCTTGCTGCTTTTAGGATCTTCTCTTTGTCTTTGACATATGAGAGTTTGTTTGTTATATCCCTTGGGGTAGTCTTATTTGGGTTGAATATGTTTGATGTTCTCTGACCTTTTGGTACCAAGATATTTATATCTTTCTCAAGTTTTGGAAAGTTTTATGTTATTATTTTTTTGAATAGGCTTTCTACCCCTTGCTCTTACTCAACTCCCTCTTGAACACCAATAATTCTTAGATTTGGTCTTTTGGGGTAATTTTCTATATCTTATAGACAATCTTTGTTCCTTTTCATTCTTTTTTATTTTTTTCCCTCTGTGTATTTTCAAATAGGCTGTTTTTGATCTCACTGATTAATTTCCTCTGCTTTATCCAGTCTTCTTTAGAGAGCCTCTAATGACTTTTTCAGTTCAACCAATGTATTTCCGGTTCCAATTTATTTTTGACCTTTTTTTTATTATTTCAATCTCTTTGTTAAATCTCTGGGATAAATTTCTGAATTTCTTTCCTGTATTATCTTGAAGGTCACTGAGTTTCCTTAAATGTGATATTTTGAATTCTTGATCAGAGAGATCACATATTGCCATCTCATTAAGGTCAGTCACTGGTTCCTTGTTTTGTCCATTTAAGGAGGTCATGATTCCCTGTTTGCTGTTGCTTCTTGTGGATTTACAACTATATATTTGCATTGAAGAATTAGTTGTTTATTTCAGTCTTCTCTGGCTTTCTTAAGTTTTTGTGGGATATGTTTGCTTAGAGATTCTTTGTACTTTGCCTATTTGATTCTTTCTTTTTTTTTTTTCACTAGGTTGATGCCTCTTTTTTTGACACTAGCTGGCACCTTAAGCCCCAGTTTGCTTCGGCTTTAGTAAATGATCAGAGTGCTGCCTGTCCCAAATAGAGAAGGTCCTAAAAGGGTTATCCTGGCAGTGTAAGAAGGCTGCTAGGGGTTTATGTCCAGGATACCTGTGGAATGAACCTCCTATGGTACGGTGTTGCTGAACAGCCACTCTGATTTGGCATCTCCTTTGTCTGAGTTACCATGCAGAGTTTCCAGGGCTGGGGATGGTAGAACTGCATCCCCACTTTATCTCTGGCTGTTTTTAGGGATATTTCGCTTTTCAAGGACTCCCAAGGCTTCTTGTGGGTAAAAGCAGAGCCAGAGCTCCTTCCAGGGAACCCAAGATAGTGGAGAAGTTGATTGTCTACCTCAATCTCACTTTTTCCAGTGTAGAAACTCTGAGTTGGGAAAAAAATTCTGCACATTTGGTGCCAGGCAGATTGAGGGGAGGGGTGACATGGATAAGAAAGTCTGAATTTCTTACCATCTGCTTGAAGTTTTTCACTTCTCTGTGGCCCTGGGAACTGCCTCCTCCTTATATTTGAGTTCTGAGATATTGCTGGTGTTAATCTCGAGACTGTATATTTGTTTCTGGTTTTCCAGGGGGTAAGGCAGTGAAGCCAGCTTGCTTTTACACCACTATTTTAGAACCAGAAGTCTGATTTAGTATTTTTAATACAGTTTGATGAGCTAAATTTATATTTGCCTTTGCACTTGTTCTTTTAGAAGAACATATATGTAAAGAAGATATATTTGGAATAAGATATATGTGAAAAACTGCAGAGACAAAGGCCATCTTATAAAATTTGAAACTAAAGTGGTATCCAAAGGAAAAGCAATAGAAAGCTCTTGCTTTTAAGTGACTCAGCCTAGGTGGTTGAAATAAGAAGGTAGGAGCAATCCTAGAAAGGCAGGTTGATTTGTTTTTCATTTTTTATTAGGCCACTCTCCAATGATATTTCACAGAACAAAGTGACAATGATAATGGGAAAATATAAATGGGAAAACATAATTGGAAGTGATTATACTTTCTTGCTAGTCAATGTGCTAAATTGCATAGCTCAGTCAATTTTAATCCACTTGACTATTCTATAAAGAACATAGTGTTATTATCTGAAATTTATCAACTAGAAAACTGAGGCTCAGAGGATTTGAGCAATTTGCCTAAATACCACCAGTCATGGAAGAGCTGTGATGTGAACACACTTGGGTTTAACTTTCCAGTGTGGCCCATGACCTGAAGCAACACACTCTGCTTACTCCTGAAGGCTAAGAGGTGTCCTTGAGAACAAAAAAGGAGGGTACAATGGAAAACAGGATGATCTAAATTACAGACAACTTTTGGGAAGTTACCCAAACCCTCAGATATCTGAGCTGTACATTTTACAGAACATTTGAGAGTTTACTTAAATTTTGGACTGGCGTTTTTACTAATGTTTACAAGTAACTAAGAGACACTTTAGTTTGAGCTTTGAGATTGACATGTTTTGCTTACTATTTCGCACCATAGTCATTTTTTGCTGAAAAGCATGATTCACTTGTAGAAAAGAATGACCTGTGATTGACTTATTGTTGCAAACAAATAAAAAAAGTTATCATAAATCAAGACAGGTTATTTTGAAGCCAGTGAAAACCTGGGATCAGGTGCAGTATTAGCTTTTTTATTTGTATATAAATTCATTTACCTTGTCTAGAGCATCAGAATTTTTTTTTTTTTTTTTGAATAATGAATGGAGTTATATTAACTGAGTGCTAATGTGGTGAGTGCCAGGTGAAAAATTCAATTGAAATGCTGTCACAGATTCTTTTGTTTTACTGACAAGAGGTGTCGTGTTTCTTGATTCCTGATATATGTAGTGTGAACTGATAAATAGTTTGGAGATGAAATTGTCAGTCACCATTATCACACTCAAGCAATTATCTTTTCTGGTGGCTTGAAATGCCATGAAATTCAAGTTCTGAGATGTGCAATAAAGAGAATGAAAAAACAAAATGGATATGACCACAGATTGGAAAAAGTGCTCAGGTTAGAAAAGTAGAATTCCAAAGGGGCTCAAACATAGCAGGGAAGAATTTACTGCTACTTCTGAGAATAAGAGAAAGAAGGGAGTCAGGAAGAGGGAGCAGATTGGAGGTTGATCTACCTTGAAAGTAATGAAACTTAAGCTTCCTGGTCCCTTACATGTATGGAAATCATTCCAACACCTTGAGAGGGACCCTAGAAATGTGGTCACATGGCCATACACATTTGTAAAATTTGTGCATCATATTTAACTATAATCAATTAAGTGTGCTATATTTTTCTACTCTGACTTTTTCTTCCAGTGCATTTCTCCCCTGCTTGGTGGTTTTGGACTGACCCCGCACATTGTTTTTCTAAGGAAATTTGAGTAGAAAATATATT
This sequence comes from Eulemur rufifrons, assembly GCF_041146395.1. NCBI lineage: Eukaryota > Metazoa > Chordata > Mammalia > Primates > Lemuridae > Eulemur > Eulemur rufifrons. Next base: position 54,555,035 of record NC_090990.1, read on the forward strand.
TTATTTTATTTTAGTTCAATGAAATATATGTATGTGTTTCACACCATCACTTCCCACATATTTAAGTTCTGACTTCTTCATTCTAGTATAGAAATAGCTTCCAGGTATACTCGTTTTGCCCACTCTGCCAACTTGATTAAGTTGTGACTCACTGGTATATAGCCAAGTAGTATGAATATGTTATATAAATATGTCTTAAGGTGCCCAGCATCTAAAGTATGTTTGTAGTCGAACAAAAACAAGGTTTGAGGTGTATGAAACCGAAGCTAGTCTGTGGGAAATTTTTCTAATCATCAGATACATAAAACTATAACTGGAGGATTTGGTTCCTATCAATAGTCTCAGGAATATTCTTCATAATGCAGTATGTAAATTTATCATAGATTTCTAATTTTTCCTGTGGAAATTATGTGAAATAGAATTTTTCAGGGGATATTTGACATTGAAGTGGCTGCAAACCATCTCCTACCAGCTTGAGGTTAAGTCTTCAGTTAAAGCAGAAGTGACAGAGCTTTGGAGATGCATGACTGGGACCTGAATATATCTTTATGGAATCCTGTCTGGACTTTTGATTGGCCAAAAATGGAATGATATTAGCAAGATGGCAGAATAAGAGTTTCCAGTGCTTGCCCCCTCAAAGAAATGTCAATATGAACAACCACCTATGAACAAAAACACACTGATAAAGAATCCAGGTAAGAGATTATAGCACCTGAATGGAGCACAGAAATAAGAAAAGACATATTGAAGATGGTAGGAGGAACAGTTTGACATTATCCATGTCATCTCTCCCTAAAGCTGCATAGTGCTGTACACAGACAGGTACCATCCACATAGGATCAGGAGAGTGAAGTGAGCATCTGACTTTGCTGAAGACCCCAGCATCAGGCCCATCCCAAAGCTAGGACATCCCCCATGGCCTCAGGCTACAGATGACCCCTACAGACCCAGGCTCCAGGACTGCCACAGCATCAATTTGGTTCTTGCAGCCCCTGGCCCAGGTCTACCTCTGTGGACCCAACCAAGTTCCATGCCCACCCCAGAGCCAAACTGGCCTTCAGAGATGCAGGCTCCAGGCATGCCCTAATGCCAGGCCATTCTCCATGGCTCCAGGCTCCAGACTAGTACCTGTGGTCCCAGGCTCCTGTGGACCCCAGGTGAAGGTTCATTCTAGCAGACTTAGTGTCCAGGCCTACCCCAGTAGACCCCAGTACTGACCTGGCCCCCATGTACCCAGGTTTCAGGTTTACCATGAGCTGACCCACATGCCAAGCAAGGCTTTCCAGAGACCCCACTGGCCATCCTTCCCAGAATGTTTGGATGGGGATGACTGGTGAAGAGCTTTCTATGCCAAATTAGTCTGTAAAGACTGGAAGAGTTGTCCAGTTCTTCAAATGTGCAGACACCGATGCTAAGCCACAAAGATCATGAATGAAACAACAAAAGGAACAAAATAAAATGTCAGTAACCAATCCTGAAAACATGGAAATCTATAAATTGCCTACCAAAGTGTTCAAAATAGTCTCTTAAAGAAGTTCAGTGACCTCTAGCTTGGGCAACAAGACCAAGAGTCTCTGTCTCTAAAATAAACAACAACAAAATAAGAATTGAGCTGCAAAAGAACACAGAAAGACAATTAAATAAAATCAAGAAAGCAATACATGAACAAAATGAAAAGTTTAACAAAGGCATAGAAATCATAAAAGTGAATCACACAGATATTCTGGACCTGAAGAACTCAAAGACTAAACTGAAAAATTACACAGAGAGCTTCAACAGCAGAGTTAATTAAGCAGAAGAAAGAATCAGTGACCTTGTATACAGATCATTTGAAATTGCTCAGTCAAAGGAATGAAAAGAAAAAAAGAATGAAAAAAAGCAAAGAAAGCCTATGGGACTTATGGGAAACCATCAAGTGAGTCAATTTTCACATATGACTTCTGAGAGTCTCAGAAGGAGAAGAGAAGGAGAAAGAGGAAGAAATCTTATTGGAAGAAATAATAACAGAAAACTACCCAAATCTGGAGAGAAAAATAAATGGCCATATCAATGAATCCTAAGGAGCCCCAAAGAGATTAAACACACAGCAATATTTACTGAGGCATATTATGATCAAATTCTTTTTTTTTTTTTTTGAGACAGAGTCTCACTCTGTTGTCCGGGCTAGAGTGCCATGGCATCAGCCTAACTCACAGCAACCTCAAACTCCTGGGCTCAAGCAATCCTTCTGCCCCAGCCTCCCAAGTAGCTGGGACTATAGATGTGTGCCACCATGCCTGGCTAATTTTTTCTATATATATTTTTAGTTGTCCAGCTCATTTCTTTCTATATATATTTTTTAGTAGAGATGGGGTCTCGCTCTTGCTCAGGCTGGTCCCAAACTCCTGAGCTCAAACAATCTGCCTGCCTCAGCCTCCCAGAGTGCTAGGAATCAAATTCTTAAGAGTCAAAGACATAGAGAAAATTTTGAAAGCAGCAAGAGAAAAGTGAATTGTTACATACAAGGAAACCCCACAAGACTATCAGCTAATTTCTCAGCAGAAACTTTACAAGCCAGAACACAGTGGAATAATACAATCAAAGTACTGAAAGAAAAAAACTGTCAACAAAGAACATTATATCTGGAAAACTGTTCTTCACAAATAAATGAAGAGATTTAAAGAAAGGGATGCAAAATGATATTTTATGAAAATGGTAACTAAAAGAGAGAAGAGGTGGCTATATTTATAACAGACAACCTAACTTTACACCTCAAGGAACTAGAAAAAGAAAAACAAACTAAGCCCAAAGTTAGCAGGAGAAAGGAAATAATAAAGATCAGAGCAGAAATAATGAAATAGTGAGTAGAACAATAATAGAAATGATCAATTGGCCGGGCGTGGTGGCTCACGCCTGTAATCCTAGCACTCTGGGAGGCCGAGGCGGGTGGATCGCTCGAGGTCAGGAGTTCAAGACCAGCCTGAACAAGAGTGAGACCCCGTCTCTACTAAAAAAATAGAAAGAAATTATATGGACAACTAAAATATATATATACAAAAAATTAGCCAGGCATGGTGGCGCATGCCTGTAGTCCTAGCTACTCGGGAGGCTGAGGCAGTAGGATCGCTTAAGCCCAGGAGTTTGAGGTTGCTGTGAGCTAGACTGACGCCACGGCACTCACTCTAGCCCAGGCAACAGAGTGAGACTCTGTCTCAAAAAAAAAAAAAAAAAAAAAAGGAAATGATCAATAAAACTGAGGGTTTTTTTAAAAGATAAAATTAACAAACCTTTTGCTAATTAAGAAAAAAGAGGCCGGGCGCGGTGGCTCACGCCTGTAATCCTAGCACTCTGGGAGGCCGAGGCGGGTGGATCGCTCAAGGTCAGGAGTTCGAGACCAGCCTGAGCAAGAGCGAGACCCCGTCTCTACTAAAAATAGAAAGAAATTATATGGACAACTAAAATATATATATACAAAAAATTAGCCGGGCATGGTGGCGCATGCCTGTAGTCCCAGCTACTAGGGAGGCTGAGGCAGTAGGATCGCTTAAGCCCAGGAGTTTGAGGTTGCTGTGAGCTAGACTGACGCCACGGCACTCACTCTAGCCCGGGCAACAGAGCGAGACTCTGTCTCAAAAAAAAAAAAAAAATAAATAAATAAATAAAATAAGAAAAAAGAGAGATGACTTAAATAAAATTATAAATAAAAGAGGTGATATTACAACTGATGCCAAAAAAATACAAAGGATCATAAGAGATTACTATAATTATAGGCCAACAAATTGGGTAACCTAAAAGAAATGAATAAATCTCTAGGAACATACAACCTACTAAGACTAAATCAAGAAGAAATAGAAAACCTGAACAGACCAATAATGAATAAGAAGACTGAATCAGTAAGTCTCCCATCAAAGAAAAACCCAAGATCTGATGGCCTCACTGGTTAAATCTACTAAACACTTAAAGAATTAACACTGATCTTCCTGGAACTCTTTCAAAAAATTGAAGAGGGGGACTACTTCTAAACTCCTTTTACAGGGCCAGTATTAGCCTAATACCAAAGCCAGACAAAGATACTACAAGAAAGACAATTACAGGCCCAAATTCCTGGCAAACAGATGCAAAAATCTACAACAAAATACCAGTAAACTGAAGTTAAAAGAATCATCAAGTGAGATTTATTCCTAGGATGCAAGGATGGCTCAATATATGTAAATCAATAAATGTGACATACTACATTAACATAATAAAAATAAAAATCATATGATTATCTCAATAGATGCAGAAAAATCATTTGACAAAATACAGTATCCTTTCATGATTAAAAAAAAAAAAAAACCCTCTCACTAAATTGGGTATAGAAGGAAAGTACCTCAACCTAATAAAGGCCATATATGACAAGACCACAGTTAACACTATATGAAATGTGAAAAGCTGAAAGCCTTTCCTCTAAACTCAGGAACAAGGCGACAATGCCCACACTTCCCATTTCTAGCCAACATAGTACTAGAAGTTGTATCCATACGCAGAAGAGTCAAATTAGACCCTTATCTTATACCATAAACAAAAGTCAACTCAAAATGGGTTAAAGACTTCAATGTAAGACCTGAAACTATAAAACTACTAGAATAAAACATAGGGAAAAATCTTCTTGATATTGGTTCAAACAAAATTAAATTAGTATATTGAAGATATATCTCTACCCCATGTTCATTGCAGTGCTATTCACAATAGCCAAGCTATGGAACCTGCTTAGGTGTCCATCAGTGGATGAATGGATAATGAAAATGTGGGGGTTGTTTGGCCTTAAAAAAGAAGGAAATCCTGTCATTTGTGACAACATAGGTCAACCTGGGGTATATGATACTAATTGAAATAAACCAGACACAGAAAGACAAATGCTGAATTAATTTTACTTATATGTAGAATCTAAAAAAGTCGAACCTATAGAAGCAAAGAGTAGAATAATGATTTCCAAGGGCCAGAGGGTGGGGGCAATGGGGAGATGTTGATAAAAGGGTAAAGAGTTTCAGTGATTCAGTGAGTAAGCTCTGAAGATCTAATGTACAGCACAGTGCATATAATTAATAATACTAATACTATATTATAATATTATAGTATTATTGAAATTGGCTATGAAAGTAAAAAATATACTTATCACACACACAAATTGTAACTATGTGAAGTGATGGATATGTTAATTGGCTTGATTGTCGTAATCATTTCACAACACATGCATGTATATCAAAACATCACATTGTACACCTTAAATATATACAATTTTTATTTGTCAAGTATACCTCAATAAAGCTGGAGGAAAAGAAGAATTTTTCAGAACTTCTGTAGGATAAATATGTAGCATTTTTCAAATACCAATTATATCTATAATAGCTACATATTAAAGAAACTTTAGAGAGAATGTGTCAGTTATTTAGTGTTCCAAACAGGCCTCCCCAAAACCTATTGGCTTAAAACAAAAATCATTTTTCTGTGGTTGGCAATTTGGCTTGGGCTCTTCTAAGATGGCTTATCATGCTCCACATGGTGTTTGCTGAGGCTTGCACATTGACTCTGGAGTCTCGGCTGGGGTGGCTAGTGCTTTCTCTTTTCCCTCTGTGGTCTTCCATCCTTCGTGAAGCAACACAGCACAGGTTTGTTCACATTCACACAGGTGAGAGCATAAGTGAGAGTGTGAGGTCTCTGGAAGCCAAGGCTCATAACTCACACAACGTTACTTCTACATTCTACCGGTCAGAAAAAGTCACAAGGCCAATCCAGATACACGGAGTGCGGAAATAGACACCACTTCTTGATAAGAATTGCTGCAAAAAATTTGTGGTCATTTTTTGTATTCTATCCTATAGGATTTCCCAATTTGACAAAAACTTAAACATTTATATAAAAATATTAAGTTGTGAATCTCAAAGAAATCACCTAATTATTAATAATTTAAAAAATTAAGTCAATAGCGCTAAAGACAAAGGTAATTACCATTCTATTCTCTCTCTATAAAATATTAGAAGATTGTTGTCATTTGGAAAAAAAAAAAGCCATGCATATGTAGGAAAACACTTCCTACATGGTGGATATGGGAAGAAAGGTCAATTAAATGTCTTCAAGAGCTAGTTGAATTTATGTTTGGTTTATGTAACCCAGACGTCAGCCCCATGCTAGTGCTCTTATAAGTCCTGGATTTGGATAAGTTAACACTACTTAACAGTTGAGAGATTTTGGGAAAGTTACCTATTTCTTTGAGAATCAATTTTTCATCTGAAAAGAAAAGGAGTAATATCTATTTTTTCATGTTTTTGTAGATATTGGAATCTTAAATAATGTATTAAAGTGCCTAATACTTTGCTGGTATGTAGCAGGCATACCGTAATACATTTTTATTGAACATGTCTACTATGTTCCAGGTTTTGTTCTAGAAAGTGGAGTTGTAATGGTGAACAAGACAAAATTCACAAAATTGCTACCATCAAGAAGGTTACATTCTAGTAAGGGGGTTAATATCTACCGGGAAACTGACATATTCTTAGGAACTTAAATTCTAACGAGGAGCTTACATTTTAGGGTTCAACAAATTGTAGTTCCCTTCTTCGGCGTAAAACCATGAATAAAATTATGAAGAAAAATATAATAACTTGTATAATACCCTATGGAGATTTTGTACATTTCCTACTTTAAAGTGTACATGAAGGGCCAGGTGCAGTGGCTCATGCCTGTAATCGTAGCACTTTGGGAGGCCAAAGCAGCAAGATCATTTGAGGCCAGAAGTTCAAAACCAGCCTGGGCAACATAGTGAGATTTCATCTCTATAAAATATATATTAAAAAAAATATTCACTGGGTGTGGTGGCTTATACCTGTAGTCCCAGCTACTCAGGTGGTGAGGCAGTAGGATCCCCTGAGCCCAGGAATTTGAGGTTGCAATGAGCTATGATGACATTACTGCCCTCTAGCTAGGGCAATGGAGTGAGACTCCATCTCAAAAGAAAAAAAAAAAAGTGTACATTAATTGATCAGAAAGAGTTTAAGGAGAGGAGATACTAGGTGTTCACATCTAATGAACTTGTCCAAACTGTAAATGGAGGATAAATTATTTAGGATTACTCTAATCCAGTTAGATAGGAAAATTGGATCTCTGTCACATTTAAAAGAAAGATTCTTATCAAAGGCAAGCTGTTCCCTTGTTTCTTTAGTACCCTGAAGAATTTTTTTAAAAATCTAATTTAGGAAACTTTTCTGTCTTAAAAAAACTCAAACTCTCAATATGTTGAAAAAGCATCTTTAAAAATGCATTCTTTATCTGTATCACAAGATATTGAAAAATCAAATAATGAGTTTGTATGCATTTTCTTTTGCCATCTACTCATTCTATAGAAATAACATGCAATATGCATTAAACCTATTGATTTATTTTTTTTCCCTAGAGATGAATAAATTATCCTTATGCAGTTGCCCTGGCTAGGGGGAAAAACACCTCGATTTTTTATTGAAGTTATAATTTTGAGGCAGAGCTCATTTTAAATCTTGTCTATCTTTAAACTTTGGCAATTGGTTTTGTGCTTGTGATTAATAAGGTGTTTCCAAAATTGCTAGGAATACTAGGAAAACAGATAAGCCTCTCCTTTTATTTTTAATTCAGCTGTAAAGCCCACTAATGTTTTAAGGTTTTAAAAGTTATATTTTCTCGGGTTTTACAACATGAATTAAAAGTGATAAAGGATATAGTTACTTTGTCTATACATATTTTGGAGAACATAGAATGTTAGCTTATTGACTAATATAGGGTATTAAAAAATACAACTTATAATTAGAAAAATCCATTCTCAAAATGTTTCCCCCTCTAACAGTAGTTAGGTGTTTTGCTTATTTCACATACAGTTTAAACTTGATTATGTACTGAAATTGAAAATTTTATTTTAATATTATATCCTTTTCTGCCTTTCCTATCTGGAATATGGCTTAATTATTCAGTTAAATCATTCTTCAGATTCCTCTTTCTATTATTTTTTCTTCATTTTTCTTTACAAAAAAATTTTCCTCTTTTTACTCTTCTTGATTTATTAGAACTGATTCCCTCTGCTTTGGTGTTTATTTTGAAAGAAGATTTGAACAAAGATAAGAATGTTTGACCAGTAACTTCCATTATATTAATAGAACTGATCTTCTTCTTTTCCCTCCACCTTAAACCAATTACCTTTTCAGTCACGCATTATGATCAAAGTTGTGCAACTTTCTTCATCTTCATACTATTCTCCCTGTGAACAACCCTTACAGTTACATAATAGATAGTTTAAATCTCTGGATTTGGATTGCCCCAGTTAGACAAATCAGTTCCACTTCTTACCCTCTTAGTCATTATCAGCCCCTTTTTATATAATATCTTTTTTCTATAAAGGCAATATTTTACAAAAAGCACAAGCCATAAAAGTTGATAAATTGAATTTTATCAAAATGAAAGACCTTTCTTCACTGAAAGATATCATTAGGAAGATAAAAAGACAAGTCACATATGTCTGACAAAAAACTTGTATCTTTATATAAAATATGTAAAGACCTCTTACAACTATAAGAAAACAACTCAATAAAAAAAGTGGGCAAAAATCTGATCAATCACTTCACCAAAAATATACACAAATGACACCGATAGTCATAAGGATAATGTATGTTAAAAGCATGATGAGATACTGCTACATAAAATGAAAATGACCAATAATATTAGTATTGGTAAGGAGGTGGAGTAACTGGAACTCTCATACGTTGCTGGTAGATATACAAAATCTTACAGCCATTTTGGCAAATAGTTGAAAAGTTATTATAAAATTAAATATATGCTTACTACAAAGCTGAGAAATTCTACTCCTAGTTATCTGCCCAGGACAAAGAGAAATGTCTTTTAATTCTCCTAGCAGATTTATTCATAATATCAAAAATGGAAGAAAACAACCCAAATATCTATTAGCTGCTCAATAGATAAATAAATTATGCTACATCCATGCAATGGAATCTGACCCCACAATAGAAAGGAAAGAACTACTGATACACATAACAACATGCATCCATTTTAAAAACAATATGCTAGGTGAAAGGAGCAAGACACAAAAACTTCATGTTGTATTATTTCATTTATATGAAATTTTTAGAAAAGGCAAAACTGTAGCAACAGAAAGCAGATCAGAGATCCGACCAGGGCAAAGGGAATGACTGCCAAAGGGCACAAGGAACTTTTGGTAGATCAAAATGTTCTACATGTTTTTGTTTATTTATTCATTCATTCTTTCACTCACTCATTCTATATCCTGGACATGGTGGTAGTAATACAGTTTTATACATTTGTCAAACTTTGTATTTCACGGGACCTTAAAATGAGCTGATTTTTTTTCCAGGTAAGTTATGTTTCCATATAACTGTTAAAGAAAGGAAATACTTATTACTATACATATTTAGAAAATATGTATAGTAATACAGAAAAATACAATGAGTAAAAGAAAAATTCATTTCTCATCATATAAATACTATTAAATTTTTATTGAATAATAGAATATTACAGAAAGTGCAGAATCATAATTGTGCAAGTCAATTTTCACAAAGCAAGCACACCCATATACCCGTGACTCAGATCATGAAACAGAACATTGCCAGCACTCCAGAAGAATGCTTTCTGCCTCTTTCTAGGAAGTACCCCTATAATCAGTAATAACTGAGCTCAGTTTTGTCTGTTTTGAAATTTATATACCTATATATGGAATCACAGAGTTGTTTTCTTATATATGGTTTCTTTAGCTCAAAAATACCTTTGCAAGATTCATCCATATTGCGTGTAGTTGTGGTTCATTCGTTATGTTCCAGCCACTTGCCCTGCTGGAACTGCTCCTCCAGAAGACTCCTGATTTTGGCATTCCTTTTTCGTTTCATCACATTTCTTCTGAAATTTTTTGGATCGCTTTTTGTTTAAAAATCTCTTCCTCCTGGGGAGTCAGCTTGGCCCGCTTCTTGCCGCCCAGGGGCGGTGCATAGCGGGACCGGTGCCACTGTGGGCATGGCGTGCTGCCCGCAAGCAGGATGCAGTTGTTCACCAGGGTCTTGGTGCGGACCAGCTCGTTATCGGACGCATTGTACGCAACATCGATGATCCCTGTTTTCTGAGTACACACTCTGAACCCCAGGAAAAGTTCCCCAAACGTTTCCCCTGTCCAGCCTCAGGACACCGTGATATTTCTTGTTACCTCCTCGCATACTGTGATATGGGACAGCGGGGTACCAGCTCAGACCTCCTCTTCTCGTGGTTGGGCTTTCTCTTGCGCCCGGGCTTGTGGCACTTGTGCCAGTTTTGTACTAAGAATTGCTCATTGCTTGGTACTGGCTGGAAAGAGGAGAATACTGCTCTTTAACTTTTTAACTTAACATCATAATATGACCATGTTATTAAATATTCTCCAGAAAAGTCATTGATTGCTGAATAATTTTCCATCATAAGGTTATTCCCATCACCTGCAGTTACTCTCTGAGCTTTAGTTTCCTCAACCATACAACAGTGATAGTTATATCCATATTGTAGGGTTTTTGCAGTTGTGAAAAGAGATACTCTAGGTTTTTCCATAATATTTGTACACAATAGATGCTCAACCAATTAGTTCCTTCAGCAAGAAAAGCCATACATATTCTCTTCTGCTCTCCCCCTTGGGAGAACTGCTAAGACTCTTTTTAGGTTGTTTTGTTGTTTGTTGTAGTAGGTTTAATCAACATAGCTTTTCTTGATCCATAGGCTATTCTGATGGTCTTGGACTTCGAATAGTATTAGAAGTTGGGGGGCAAGTATATTGATTATATTTCACTGAAATCCTTGAAACACTGGATTCTCCAAAAACAAACAAACAAAAAAAATTGGGTAGAAAAAACAAGCAAACTTTTTCTTTGATTTTCATTACCTGCTGTACTTGGCCCATATTCTTATTCCACGAAGTCCCATAACAAACCATTAATTCTGACACTATTCCTATGAATTAAGAATATTCTTACCACAACTCTGCAGGTGGAGAACTTGGGACAGAGGCAATTGACTTGTTCAAGTTCACTAAGTGAACCAATAGCCTGGCTGGCTGGGATATAGCCCAGGTGCCTTGACTCTCAGCCCCATTTTCTGTGTACCAGATGTGATACCATTCTTCCCTGCCATCAATAAGCTATTGACCTGGCTTCCTTCTGACCTGAAAGAAGTCCATCCTGTGTGCCAATGTCATTTCTGCAGTTCATGACTTGAATTACTTTTCTGCCTGGCTAACTTTGCAGTGTTGCAGTATCTTCAGGGTATGGCAAAACATGCTGTAAAATAATGTTTTAAAACATGATGTAAGATATGAAGGTAGGAGAATTATTAAAACATACTGAGTCTTACGATATATAACTTTACAATAATAGAAAAAAATTCAAATGGATTTCAAAATTGAGCTTTTTCATAGCTAAGATCTACATAGCCAACCACACACTGTACATTTCAAAATAAAAATGGCTAATTTTTCTTAGTAGCACTTGGGGTATTTAATAAGTTATAAATTATACTGTAAATATAGTATCCTCTAAGTAAAATCACTTGATTTAGGCAGGACATCTTTGAATTACAACTTTTATCCATCTCCATCCTGGCAATGTGTCTCCAAAAATGTCATGAATTGAAATGGTTTGTCTTTCAGTGAATTCCACTTTTGCTTTATATTTCCTTTCTTCATTCATTTAAACAGTATTTACTATGAAGCCACCATCATGGTTTGTTTCTTTGTAGGCCAAACTTGATTAAATAGGCTGTTATTAAGGTCTACTGAAGGCTTGATTATTCTCATTGACCTAAGAAAGTAGAAAGAGGTAATACATGTCATTTCAAGAAATTTCTGAAGCTTTGTGAGGGGTAGTTAGAAAAAGATTTCAGGGAGCCATAAGTGAGTTAGTTACTCACATACAAAGAGAAGGTCCTAAGAACCAGGTAACTGCTCCCAAGCTAAAACAAGCATATATGGTGACCTCTTTACCCAGAACTTAATTAGAACATGATTAGGACGTGTTACAGAATTCCTGGAATCTCAAAAGTTGGTCACTTAATATTTTAAAGGGGATAACTAATTTTTCTACAGTCTCTTTACTTAGTGTTGCATGAAAAGCTTTTTTTTTTCTTTTGAAAAGTTTTTACTGCTTATTTAGGGAAGACAGATAAAATTCTTGGACAGTATATGTGAGTACATATGTGAATCAGAAATAATCTCTGGATAAAAGGATTTGGAAAATGGTCATAGGAATAGGAGATAGGAAAGAATTGGTCTTGAATAAATCCACAGGAAGGACAGGAATAGTAGACGCTAAGTAAGAAAAAGTAAATAAAGTGTCTGGGTTGAGCTTGGCACCTGTATTACTTAGGGTTCTCCAGAGAAACAGAATCAATAGAATACACACACACACACACACACACACACGGAGATTTATTATGAGGAACTGCCTCATGCAATTGTGGAGATTGAGAAGTACCATAATCTGCCATCTGGTCATCTGCAAGCTGGATATCCAGGAAGCCCAGTGATATAATGAAGTCTGGGTCCAAAAGCCTAAGAACCAGAGGAGCTAATGATCTAAATCCCCGTCCAAGGGCAAAAGAACATGAAATAAAATGTCCCAGCTTAAGCTGTGAGACAGGCTTCCTTCCTCTGTCTTTTATTTTATTTAGGGCCTCAGTGGATTGGATGATGCCACCCACATTAGGGAGGGCAATCTGAGTCCACTGATTCAAACATTAATCTCATCTGGAAACATCTTCACAGACATGCCCAAAAACAATGTTTAATCTGCATACCCTGTGACCCACTCAAATTGACAAATAAAATTAACCACCCCAAATCTACCCCTTGTCAACTTGGCACCCATATAACTCTTCTAAAACCATACTTAATCTCTAAATGAAGACAATAACAAGGTCATAATTCCACCTGACACGATTCAACTATCCTGTGTACAAGAAAAACCACACTAACCCTTTACCCAGAAGGGGAGGTAAATTTCTTGAGTGATTTTACTCTCCGATATCTTGTAACTAAATGCTATGATGTAAAATTAAAAATACTTAAACACTCTGATGTAGTCATAAAATACATACATGTTATATTATATGAAAAGAGAATAAGAGAAAAGAAAACAAAGATGCATGCATGCACCAAAGGAGACTTATTATGAGGAAATGGCACATGTGATTCTTTTCTTAGTTAGTTTGGGCAGGTATAACAAAGTGCTATAGAGTGGTGGCTTATAAATAACAGAATTTTATTTCTGATAGTTCTGGAGGCTGGAAATCTAAGATCAAGGTGTCAGCAGGTTTGGTTTCCCCTGAAGACTCTTTCCTTGGCTTGCAGATGGCCACCTTTTGCTGTGCCTTCACATGGTCTTTTCTCTGTGTTTGTGCATCCCTAGTGTCTCTCTCCGTGTCCAAATTTTCTGTTCGTATAAGGATACCAGCCAGATTGGATTAGGGCCCACCCGTATGCTGTCATTTAACTTTAATTGTCTCTTTAAAAATTCTACCTCCCCAAACCATCACATTCCGAGGTACTGAGGATTAGGGATTCAACATATGAATTTGGGGGGAACACAATTTAATCCATAACAAAATGCAATAGATCTCTGAAAGGCAGCATAGACCCTTCCTTTTTATCTTAATTATTTTATTTTCTCCTTCTTAATTGAGAAGCAGTGTACCATTAACAGCTAAGTGCATGGCTCTGGAGCCAGCCCACTTGGATTCAGTCTTTATTGTGCTACTTACTAGATTTGTAACCAAAGGCAAGTTTCTCACCTTCTTTGTATCTCAGCTTGTTTGCATGTGAGATGGAGATGTCAATAATAACTACCTCATTGGGTTGGTGTGAAGTGTAAATGGATGGATACATATAAAGTACTTAGTATTTCCTGGTACACAATAAACAGTAAGTGTTAAGTATAAGGAATAATAATAATTTCTGGCTATAAAATTGAACAATATGATACTTATATATAATAGTGCTCATAAATAAGGATTTGTATTCTGTAGAGCAGTACCCATTCTTCATGAAATGTCATAATCAGAAAGAAAGATTTATAAGTTTAAGGTGATTAGCCCAGCTACAATTTGTGTCACTTACTATTCACATATTCACATACAGCATACATCTGTCTGACCATCTGTGCTCCTAAAATAACTCCAGTGAGATTTCAGACACCTAATATTGTTAATAATAAAAACTCCACGTGTCTTTTACATTTGTGTGGGTGATAATTCCACACTTTAGTTTGCCGTGCTAAACTCACCCTTCATCTAGTTTATGGTATATTTCTGGTACATAGGTTAGCTCTTTTATTTGTTCTTTATAAAGATATTACCATCATTTTCTCTCTCATTTTCACAAACTTTAAATAATCAGCAAAAAGGAAAACATTTTTTAAACATTATTATATGTTGTGCTTTTATATGCAGTACCTTTCAGCAATAACAATGACCCTCTAATAGTCAAATCTAATGAACTGTGTTTAGGCATCAACCAATTTATCCAAAGTTGTCTCTCCATCATTCTTTTTCTTTTTACTAATATATACAGCATTTGCTTTCTGCCTGGCTCTGCTCTAAGCACTTTCCATATATTAAGTCATTTAGTTCTCACAACAGCCTTATAAAGTAGGTGTTATTATCCCCATTTTACAGATAAGAAGACTGAGGTCCAAAGAGATTATTAAGTTATGTGCCCTTCACACACTGAGTAATGGGTGGGGCCATCCACAGGCTAAGGAAGTCATGGTTGTATTCCCATTCTGGGCACTCTTTTTTCTCTTTTGGTTTAGAGGATACCATTCATTTCTTACCTTTTTGGCCACTCCTTAAGAACCTTTATTAGATCTTCCTCTTTCCATGAGATGGTTTTTAATATTGGAACCTCCCAGAGTTCTATTCTTAGAATGCTCGTTTTCTCCCCAAAACTCCCACTCATTCTAGTGTGGATGTACAATCTAAATAGTGATGCTCTTACTCCTGTATCTCTAGAGCCACCTTTTCTCTGAGGTGGATGCATATTTCCAACCACCTACCAGAAACCTCCAATTTGGATGCTGAGCATGCACAAAATTAGAGTCTTCATTTGCCCTCCTCTCCCCAAATTGCTCTTTCTCCTCCCATTCCCTTCCCTAAGCCTCACAGTAGACTCTTCAATCTCCCTCATTTCTTGTGTGCAACCTGGCACCAAGTTCTATTGATTCTAGCCTCAAGTAGCTCCCTAATCTTGCCCCTCATCTCCAATCTCATTACCATTGCTTTAGTTTAGCATCTGTAGGTAGGTGCTTATAGATTATCTATTATCTTATCAACCATTAATGATTTTTACTTGTTAAATATTATCGTTTGACCATTCTGTAGTTAGCTCACGATAGCATTCTCTGCCATTAGAGCTATTTCCATCATTTCATTTCTCTCACTTCCCCAATATTACAGGCCTGAGGTAGGATTTTATTTTTTGAGTTATCTTTCTGCTTTTGATTTGCTAGAAAAGAATCCAGTTCCTATTTCATCCCGGTAATGTTCTTCTGCAAGAGCAAGATACTTTGAAGATCAAGCCTTTTTCAGAGTTTTAAAAAATAGATGAGTTTTTGTTTCCTCCCTTAGCAGTTACCACTGCAAAAATAGAATGCAAAGAAATAAAGAACTTTTAAGAATGACCTAGTACATGCAAGTTCCTTGATCTACACATTCTCTTTGGGAAGAATGTTAATTATATTGTGTATTATCTCTCACCTGGACTTTTGCAACAACCTGCAAACCTGCTCTTGGTCTCTCAATCTCTCTCTCCACTCTAATTTATCCTCTGTATCTGTGGTCCCCACCCCCTGGGTCATGGACTGGTACCATTAAGTGGCCTGTTAGGGACCTGGTCTCAGAGCTCTGCTGTATCTCCCACCCCACTCCCCACTGTCCGTGGAAAAATTGTCTTCCGTGAAATTTAGGAACAGGGTAGCAGGAGGTGAGCACCAAGCAAGTGAAGCTTCGTTTGTATTTACAACCGCTCCCCCATCAGTTGCATCACCACCTGAGCAAGTGAAAATGTCTTGCAGGGCCTTCTACAAGTCAGCTAAAAGCGACCTCTCCAGCCCCTCTCCCTCTCCTCACCAAATTCAAGTCACAATAGCTGCTAGCTCCATGCATAAGCTTTTTGCTCTTTCTCTAATGCCATGTGCTCCTTCTGTATCTGAAAACGCATACATTTCATCAACACCTGCCCCTGATCTGACTCCTGTACACTCCTTCACCTCTCTCCCACCCACCCATTGTGTCACCCTGACCAGCGGGCAGACCTCATGCCTAATTTTCATCATCTGGCTCTTTGCCTCTGACACTTTTCTTATAATTATTGAACTCCCAACCTTTTGTTTCTGAAAATGGATTTAGATTTTATGATTTGACCTTCATCACTAATTTTCAGATAGGGTTTTACTTCTGACATTGTTCCCATGCATGTGAGGTAACCACCCCACAGGATGAAGCTATTACTCCAGACTCAGTCACTTTCCAGACGCTCCTGTAAACACAAAGGGTTCTCAAAGGAGGGCACATACAGTCTCTTAAAAATCTCCCCGTTTACCTCAGACAAACTTGGTCGCTGCCCCCTTGGTGCTTCCATGGTCGTCCACTATTCATAACTCTATCATAATATTTGTATCTTGTGGTCATAATCATTATAATACTTCAGAACACATTCTCAGGTTTGAAGATTATAACTTGGCATTTCTGTGCCTCTACTTCTATTGGACTGTCAATGCTTCTCTGACAGTCCCTCGTATCCCTTTGCTCTCTCTGTGCCCTCTTCCTCTGACTGGAGTGTGTCTTTGCTTCCCTCAGCTTGCCCTTGTGACTCTTCTTCAGAGGACACCGTCAGACTGATGGAGCTGCTTTACCCAGGAGCCCAGAGAGCTAGAGGGTACAATGAATGGTGAGAGAGTCCCACCAAAGGACAGGACCACTTTGAGGCCGTTCTCTGTGAGACTTTGCGTGAAGCCTTCCTTGGCTTCTTTCTCCTCCCAAACCCGCTTCCCCTTTGTCCTTACTGGTTTCTTCCAGGAGTACTTCCCTAATAACTCACTTGCATAGGACTCCTTGGCTCACGGTCTACTTTTGGGGATCTTGGCATAATCTTCAAGTCTATTTTGCTTGATTACAGAAAAATTAATCTAAGTAATTATGAATAAACATACTCACTTTAGATTCTCAGTCACTTCAGAATTTTCACCTTCACATCTCTCCTCCTTTCTCCATGAGTTTTGGTAGTGTAGTCATGGTGGTGGTGATATAGTGTCATGAGGGACTGTGTCTATCTGGATCAAGTTGTTACAATCTGTCTCAGTGACCTGTTATCTTGCCATCCAATTATTTTTTTCCATGTTCGTTCTCATTTACTATATAGTTAAAGCTATCAAGTGCCCAGGTACCTTTCTCATCCTTCCCCTCCTCCTCTTGCTCCTCCTTCTCATCATCCCTCTTTGTTCTAAGCACTTAGAATAGTGACACTCACTGTTGAGTATCAGTAACAATATACCATCTTTGTAAGCTAGGCATTATCATCCTAGTTTTTTAGATATAAATGAGGCTCAGAGATATTAAATAATTGAGGCAAAGAGAGATAATTGATTAATAGCAGAATGGGAGTGCAAGTCTTACAACTTGATATGAGTTTTTCCATGTCACCCATCCTCACCTTCCTCTATACCACCCTCCAAATCCCTTGACTGTGTCATTATGCCTGTGTTCAAAAGAATGTCTTGCTCATGGTGATCTAAGCCACCAGAAAAGCAAGTCACAAACATCTTCTTGTAGGCTTGCTGGGGAAAGGAAGAGTCATTCCAAAGCCTTTGTCACTACTGGAAATGAAAAAGAGAATCTTCCTGACTGGGCTTCCTCTATGCATGTGAACATTATTTAACACTTTTCTTTCCTCCTTAGAGAAACTGTCTACACAGTTTCATTGGAGAGCCACCTATAATAAGATCTAGCATCAGTTTTGATATTTTCATCTGTTTGGTAAGCAATCTATTGGGTGGAGGGGTCCAGCCATGCTGGAGAGGAAATATAGGGTCTTTTGGGACAGAGTGTGTTTGTAGCTTGAATCAGAAAGAAGACCAATTAATAATGGAAATATCCCAAGATGGCAATGGAAGAAATGTACTCTAGGAAGTTTTGATGTAAGTACAATGCTTTTAAATTATTGATATTACAATGAGCAAAAAGTCTCAGTACAATATTCTTTTTTAATTCCACCAATTTTCACTCTTAGGAATTCAAGGCCTTAGATCAGGTAGTATGTTGCAGGGCTTAAAAGGCATTTTTGATATCTTCAGAGGACCAGAGGTGGCATGACCTCGTATTCCTGTGCATGTGTGCAAGCCTCTGGGCCCTCCTGTTGTAGCATCATAGCTGTGCTGAGCTGTGTGTGTGCAGGAGCTGTGTGGATCAGTGTTGCTCGGATATGCTGCCTAGCAGGAAGGAGGAACAGTGCAGTTTGAAAGATGTGATTTAGTTAATATGCTATACTCTGCCTCTTAAGCACTTGGGGGCACATCTTTTGATATTCTTCATATTTCTCCTGACAAGGGCATGATTTGGCAGTTTGTTAGGGAACAACATTACCATTTAGTGGAAGAGCACTTTCTGTTTTAAAACTTTTAACTTGAATTAATGTCACATAGAGTATATTTGTTTTAACCTATTGACTCTTAGCACTTAAACACCTTAAGTAAGATCCATCTGTATGTACAGATCCTGAAATCATTTGCAATTTGGTAATGTGTCTCATTGTAGCATTTTTGAATGCCATTATGAATTCAATACAGTAGTATCATCTTATATTCCATTTTCAGATCTTAAAGTTGACATTTACTTTTTGCAAGTAAATTCCATGCAAAAATTGGCATAGTACACCCTCCAGCTTGCACATTTATGGTATTTTAATCTTTTCATTTAAAACCCTGTATAGTAAATTGGGGACTTTTTTTTCTTCCTAAAAATATATTGAGGATAAAGAGATGCCTATAATAGGAGATACATTACAAAGTAAATAATAATTGGTATATTCGGAACCAACTCCAAATAACATTTCAAGTTTAATGAAATTTGACCTCAGCTAAACCTTCCTGCTGTGTGTTCTTCCCCTCTAGTGTCCACTGTCCTTAGGATTGCCTTTTACCTTGCCTCTCTTGTGTATCTCTTCTTCTGTGCTTCCAAGGGTATCGGTCTCTTCTGTACCTACAAAGGCATAACATTTCCTTCTTCTGAAAGGGCTGAGGGCTCCTTCCTACTGAAGTTCAGGAGCGGCTTAGAGCAGGTATAGCCCTGGGTCCTCCAGTGCTAACTGAACCTCCTCACTCAGGAGAACTTCAGGCCATTGGCGGGCCCTTCAAAAAAAAAAAAATAAAAAAGAAAGAAAAACATTAATTTTACTTTGGCACAATGTTAAACTCATATTGAAAGGAAATTGTTGCCTTACTAGCATCTCTGGCCTTTTAGAAACAATGGATATTTTTTAGCTTGTTGGCTTGACAGTAAAGTTTAGCTTTTACAGGATATTCTCTTTATTGCTTGGGAAATGGTTTTGGAGACCAGATTCAGAGTTCCAGATTCAAAGACCAGTCTTGATTTATTTATCTAATAAATTTAGTTGAGTGCCTACTATGTGATAGGAATTGTTCAATGTACTGAGGAGACAATGATGAACAAGGCAGACCAAGTCCAAACTCTCATAAAACTTACATTCTGATGGGGTAGGAAAACAAACAAACAAACAAAGCCTTGTAAGTAAAGAAGAAAAATATCAGGCCAAGTGTTATGTGCAGTCTTAAATGGGGTGGTGTGATAGAGAGAGGTTGGAGGTGTTTAGATATCAGAGAAGTCTTCTTTGAGGAGGTGTTATTTAAGCTGCTAGTCAGGTAACAAATCGTGTTATTTATGTGATGAGCCATGTGTGGTTTAAGATTCCTGTGAGGGCAAAGATCCTAAGACTAGAATGAATATGGGTTGTCAGACTGGAGGACCTAAGATAGCCAGTGTTGCTGAAAAATTCTAGGCAAGAGGAAGAGTGGCAGGAGATGAGATGAGAGGTAGGTAGGTAAACACATCATCTAAGGCTTTCTAGGGTATATTAAGAAGTTTAGATTTTGTCATAAATCTGTGGGAAGTCATTGGAGATTTTAAGCAGGGTACTGCTATTTGAAAATGATCACATTGACTGCTGTATGGAAAGTAAAAAAATGCTAAAAACTCACAAGAAAAAGACAGAGGAAGAGGGCTGGATAATGAGTAGATGACTTCTCTTGGAAGTCTCCTTTTTCTTCTGCCTACATCTTGTGAGTTCCTGGTATTTTTGTGACTTTTTGTATCCTCTTTACTTGAAATCTTGCAACAAAGGTATTGCTTGTTGCCTAGCATCAATAGATTAAAGAAATATAAAAATTTCAAATCCTTTATATCAATCAGGGAACCATGAAGATAAAATATTTTAAGACAGAGGAAGTATTGGGCATGACCGTGAATCTATGTTTAATAGACATAAAAAATTGGAGCTGCTAGAGGGCTGTGACATTACTTAGTTCCGGAAGAAAATGAGTCATCAGAAGCTTTAACTGAAGCAACTTGGATGTTAAAACCTTGTTGCTTGAGTAAAAATAAAATTCCTTTTTTTTAAAATTTTTGCGTCAACAAAGCAAGGGCAAAAGTTCTAAACAACTCCCTCATTGACCATTTCAGTCAGTCACTCACAAGGTTGCTGCTGAGGATCTTGAAATCATCAGATGTGATGCTTTGATTTCCCATTTCAATTTCAATTCTCTTTTGTTAGTTCCTCACGTGTGTTATTGTGCTAGACTGAGATACTGCTGAGAACAAGATAATCGGGGCCCCAGTTCTTAAGGAACTTGCCGTCTTGAAAGAAGGCGAGTAATTAGGCACTCCGTTGACTGTGAGTATGGTGAGTGCTTATCATGCCCACTGTTAGTTGTTCTAAACCTTTATATACATTTGAAAAATTACTGATGCCTAGGCTCCTAAAACCAACTAGAATCTCTGGGTAAGGCCAAAGGCGGAGTATTTCTAAAAACCCTTCATGTGTCCTCTATCATGGTTTCTCAACATCCGCACTAGTGACAATTTAGGTGGGATAATTCTTTGTTGTAGGGGAGGCTGTATTGTGCATTGTAGGATGTTTAGCATCATCCCTGGGCTCTAACCACTAGAAGCCAATAGCACTCGTGCACTCTCCACACCTTTCCAAATATCCTCCGGGGACCAAATGCCTCCTTCCCCCTTGTTGAGGACTGCTGCTCATAGAAAGCAGGCTCTGGCTACCTCTCTGCCCTACTATCCTGCCACTCTCTCCCTCGCTGATTCTGCCTCAGCCATGACAGCTCCTGAATGTTCCTCAAACCCAAGCCACTACGTTAGCCTTTAATTTCCTCTGGCCACGATGGCTTCTTCCAAATAACTGCTTGGCTGACTCCCCCACTACTTTCAAGTCTGCTCACATGTCACCTCAGGAAAACCTTCCATTATTATCCTATCTAACAGCGACCTTCCACCACCTCTTTTTATACCCGTACCCTGCTTTATTTTTTCTTTATAGAACTTATTACTATTTGACATTATATTAGAAATATTTTCTTTAAATCTTCCCTCACCATAAAATGTAAACATCATAAAAGCTGTTTGTGTCTGATACATAGTAAGTGCACAGTATTTACTGAATTCATAAACAACTATGTATTCTAAAATGGGAAATGTGAGGTATTATGGAGAATTGATGTCCTTTGTAAGCAACCTAAAATTCTTTGCTTCATCATCCTGCACAATGTTTAATTTTGTTTTTGAACTCTACATGTATTAAAAGCTGCTTTTAACTAAAGATTATATGTGTGTGTACTCATATGTATACAGGTTTTTAGTAAATGCATATGTAAAACTTTTACCTGGTTGATAGAAAAAAATCTTAGCATGTTCTTTCTGATTTTTTTTTTTTCTGATTTCAATGTAAAATGCTGATTTATCTCCAAAGTGCTGTAACTGAAACCAAGTTAGCTATGTGCTCAAAGCCTTAGTTTTGGTCAAAATGTTTTACTACATACACACAGTGTCAGCCTACAATAAAATTTAGCCAACACTGGTGGATAAAAGTCTGTATTTTAAAAGTATAGCAAACTTTCTGAAAGAGCCCATCAAAGTATTTCTGATGGAATCTGAAGTTGAAAGAATTTTCCATTCATTTTAGCCAGTATGTTTACATTAATATTCATGACATCTTTTCTTAAATAGTTCAAAGCACTTTTCTATGAGATTTCAAATAAATAACCATAGGTTTTGGAGGGTTCTTATGAGGTTATTGAGTACAATTTCTTCCAGGTAGGAAAACATTTTACCCACCAGCCATGGACATTTTATTTATTCTGGAATCATTCTGGAAAAGCAATATCATAATGTCCACTGATACATGTTTCTTTTTTCTACGCCAGCTAAATTGCTGATATAAAAATTACTATGGTCTCTAGGAATTTTTTAAGGGTTATATTTACGACTCATGTGAATCAAATAAATAAACAACTCCCCGCATCCCTACCAAGCTGTTCCTCCCTTTCCTGACTCCATACTCATACAGTTACATGCAAGTTTATATTCTTTAATCTTCTACATAAAACTGTTAAACAAACGCTTAACTTTCTTTTATTTATTTTTTTTTTATTTTATTTATTTTTTTTTTTGAGACAGAGTCTCACTCTGTTGCCCGGGCTAGAGTGAGTGCCGTGGCTTCAGCCTAGCTCACAGCAACCTCAAACTCCTGGGCTCAAGCGATCCTCCTGCCTCAGCCTCCCGAGTAGCTGGGACTACAGGCATGCGCCACCATGCCCGGCTAATTTTTTGTATATATATATTTTAGTTGTCCATATAATTTCTTTCTATTTTTAGTAGAGACGGGGTCTCACTCTTGCTCAGGCTGGTCTCGAACTCCTGACCTCGAGCGATCCACCCACCTCGGCCTCCCAGAGTGCTAGGATTACAGGCGTGAGCCACCGCGCCCGGCCTTAACTTTCTTTTTATAACTATTTTTTTTTCTTTTTCTCATCTACCTTTATTTTGCCTTTCCCTCTTATCTCCTTTCATCCCCTTCTTTTAGATTCCTCTTCCTTCTTTCTTTCCTCCTTTTTTCTATATTAATTCCTTCTTTCTGTACCTCTACAAGCTATTCTAGATGCTAGATATATGGAGTTGAAGATCTTAGACCTTGAGAAGTTTATTGCTTAAATCTCTAACAGAAGCTATTTATAAAGTTAGGAAACCAAGTCACAGAAATGGTAAGCCACTTAAACTCATTTAGTCTATTCAGCAGATGACAGAGCTCATTTGTTCATTTATTTATTTATTTATTAACATAGTATTTATTGAGGAGTTACTATGTGCCAGGAACTGATCTAGAGGCTAGGGATATAGAAGTAAATCAAATAGACAGAGGTCCCTGGCCCCTTGGAGCTTAACATCTAGTGATATTTCATAGCATGGACTGGCTCTGTCCATTCTGGACAATGAGAATTGGCAGTAGGGAGGATAGCATCTTAAGTAATAATTGGTTTATTTCTCTTCTGTTCTTTACTGTGCCCATGAAACTCCTTTGCTTATCCACTTATGGCTTGTATGGATAAACTTGGATCATACACTGAAGAACCAGAATTAAGGGCAGAAACTATTGGGCTTTTAGGCAAAAATGTCATTGATCCAAGCACAAGACAGAAAGATTTCAATGTGTACATGTAAAGCTAGTTGCCTCCAAAAAAGATTAGATAAAAGATGCCAGAAACTGAAGAAGGAAAAAGGAACACATAAATAGAAGAGCAGAATATTTGCCTCTCAGAACGGGGACCATTAAAAAAGAATTTTTAAAAGATCTTTACAGTGACTGGGGGTTCTTGAAGAAAGCCAAGCAAGAGCTAATTTGACTTATCATTATTGTGAGTGGTCATAATTTCCATTATTATATAGTTTGAAATGCTACTTTTTCTCTTGAGATAGCCCAGCTGTTATCTCACCCCTATTCCCATGGAGATGATCTTATGGTCTGGAACATCTGTTACCCACTCGCACCCATAAACTAGAGGATAGGGAGCTGGGACACCTTGCATGGCAGCAGTATTATTAAGGGAAAGCCTTAACAATAGTAAGAGAATAGTTTGAAATAACTCACTGAACAGGGATAGCTGTGAAGCATGTGGCTTCCATTATCCACTTAAAAGCTGTTTCTGACTTGGGTCTTCACTACAACTAGAACTCAAGCAAGTAAGATTGGAGTTTTGCTAAAAGGTCATGGGAGAACAACTGAATGGATATAAGCAGCAATAGATAAACATTATTTCTTTTTTTTTATTTCATCTTATTATAGGGGATACAGAATTTCAGGTTACATATGTTGCCCATGTACTGCCTGTCCCCCCAAGTCAAAGCTCCAGGCGTGTCCGTTTCCCAGACAGTGCGCATTGCACTCATCATGTAGGTATATACCCATCCCCTCCTCGCATCCCCCCCTCCCCGATAGATAAACATTCTTACTTTATTCACTGTTTGTAGTAATTGTGCAGCACTCCCGGTAGAGCTGTCTTCAGCTATTAATAAGAATGTCACCATTACTGCTTTATACAGGCCCTTTGCATTTTATTAGAGCAAATCAACTCCATTACAAAAACCATTTCTTTGGTTTGATTTTTTCCTACCTCCTGGCAATGCTATTAGAGCTATTTTTACAAATCTTATCACTTAAATTCTAACTTCTGTAACTCATTCATATACTGTATCTTTAGGTAGCTCATGAAAATATTCCATGAACTGACCCATGAAATGATCAGTAATACATATGCCATTGCCTTACACTTGGAAATCAAAACAGTTTATATCATTGAATTGGTTAAATACATATAAATACCAAAGAAATTTTCCACTAGCTAGAACCCTTCTCATCTTCACAAAAAAAATTATAGTGTTGGGGGTTTTAATTTTCACATTTGTTGTTCAAATAAGAAACATAGAAACACTTCAAAAAATAGTTTGTTAAACATCAGATGTAAGGGTAAAACCAAAAGCTCTGCTGCTGGGGAAATGAGGTTTATGTAGATTATATTAAAATTATATTAAAAATTATATTAATCTCTATTTGTTAATGTGCTCAAGAAGATCAATAAAATGCTGGATACCAACAAGAGAGAGTAGTCCATTCCACTGACTGTGGGGAGAGATATAGTGGAACCCAGAGTAGCAATGTTTCCTATCCTTATTGGAAGAAAAGTGTCAAATAAATGCCAAAGCTAAGATGAGAGGAAAGAACCGAGTCAAAGTGAAGCTAAAATAGTTTACTGAGCTTCATGTTTCTAAGAGTCAACTGAAACAAAATGTGAGTTAGAGAAATGCATAAGAGCTAAGATTAAGAATTTGAGAAAGACATTTAAATAGTAAAACCCCTTTCTCAATAAATGGGTCTGGCAGGAACTCCTTTAAAGAATGCTCCAGAGTAATCTATCAGAGATGTGGGCTACTGTTTTCTCAGGGATAGAGGGGAAATACAGTATTGGAACGAAAACAGAAAACTCCATTCTGTCTTCCTTTGCATTTAAATTACTTCAGAAAATCTTAACACCTCAAGCAAGTTATAAGAGAACCACAAAAGTTTCAGATATGGGCATTTAAAATCAAGGAGTGGGAACCTGCTTTAAAAAAGAGCAAAAATTTAGGAAATTAAGTGGAATAATGAAGTATGATTAGGAAGTTCAATGGGAGAATAAAGGATATTATAAAAATTCAGAAAATCATCAACTGTATGGATAAAATGAAGACTGACTTCTGTAGCACTGGAAGAGTAAAATGAGTAATATTTATAAAACTTTAAGCAAGTTGAGGAAGAAAATAGAAGGAAGTACTATTTTACCTAAAAGATAGTTTCTGGGGTTTCAATATCCAGATCCCAGTGGCATAAAACAATAACAGTGTTGTCCATCAAGGACTAAATAGGGACTCTGTTCCATGTCATTATCTTAGTTATTCTGGAACCCAAGTTAATGACATTATCACTATCTAGAATGTTGCTGGCAGACAGAAAGGAGACATGGTGAAGCATGAACTTCTTGTTAAAACTTCTTCCAGGAAGTGACACACTTGAGTTCACTTGCATTTTGTTGGCCAAAGCAAGTCACAGAGCAATGCTTGTGTTCAATGTGTAGGGAAATGCAATCCTATCATGTTAGGTAAGAAAGAGAGATCTGAGCATTTGCGAATGGATATAATGATTGCCACAGAAGTAAACTTTAAATACTCATTGTTCTAAGAGTGGAATAGGCTAAATATATAACTAACTTCACAAGAGATTCAGCTAAATTAATGGAGGCATCTATAAATGGAATTTGTTAAGAAGTTCAGGAATGTTTTGAAGAATGCCCTAATATTTCAGTCTGATGTCACAGAGAACAACCATGATCTTTCAAAATATTTCTTGGGGCATATAAAATAGAATAAGAGACTAGTATCTGAATCAAACCTCCTGCTACAGGATTATCTATTCTCATGTAGTTCTTCTTTCTAATAGGCTGGAGGTGCTAATTAATTTTCTAATCTGAATTTCTGTGTCTCCCATGGTTATATTCTTCAAATGATAGGGTGTGTGAATTGGCAACAGAGTTTTAGATGAAAGAAATATTTTTTAAAAACCCCAAAACCTAGAAGTATAGTCTACATTTTGGGGATCTGAATTAGATCTGAATATAAAACCAGGGATAGCTTTATATCCAGGAATATGCATCAGTTTCCAACAATGGTTCTCAACATCTGGTACACATCAGAGCCATCTTTGAGCTTGAGAAAACATACAAATGCCTGAGCTTCATTCCAGATGTATATATCAGAATCTCAGTGGGTAGGAAGGGTGCCTGTGGATTTTGAGAAGGTGGTACACCATATTGTAATAGGCAGTATAGTTTGGGAAACACTGATCTGGAAAGCACAGCATGACTTGAAGAAGACTAAAAGACCAGAGTTGTCCCAAATAGCTACTCTATTCAAATGTTTCATCCACAATTCCAAGAGAGTAGGTATTGACACATTGGCTGCAGCAAGTTCACTTTAAGGTGATTGAGTTAGGGAAAAGAACTTGGGGTGTTTTGGTCCCAGAGAGTCCATCGGGTGAAAGATCAGAGCCAAATATCATTTGTTGCTATTTCTTTTGAGGTGAAGATCCAGACCATGTGGTCTTGAATTGCAAGATTTACCTGGTTAACCCAGACAACAGTGAGGGCTTGGGTGAGTGGGAGACAAAAAGAGAATTTGCTCCTTTTGAGTATATGCTCCAAAATTGATGTCCTTTAGACAATAAGGGTAATATAGTGACTTTATACTTGAGATTATGATACAAAGATATTAGAGGAAGCCATGTTAAAGCAGGGTGTGATTAATGCTGAGTGGTGCCTTTTTTGTGTTCTAAGCCATGTTAGAACCTGGCTAACCTTTCAAGTAATCATTTATTTTTGCCATTGTCATGAATAACAGAGAATTCCTAAGAGAATCAAATGCCATAAATTCCTCTGGAAGGGTGGCGTGTGTAGTCAGGAGTGTGCGCATGCACTTGTCTGGGGCCAAGGTACTGCATCAATGGGAACCGGGCAATCAGGAACCCTCCGTGCTTGGATATGGGGCCAGAGGCCACTGGCAGAGTAAAGTAGGAGGGAACTTGACTAGGATGTCCTTCTCGCCTCTTATTTGTCAAGGACTTTACATGCATTATCCTATTCAATCTTCACGATTACCCTACTAGGCAGATGTTCTTAACTCTATTTTACAGAAAACAAAATTGAAGTTGAGGAAGGACAATCACCTCAAATATGCTGATTTCGCATATTGATTATTTTAGGCTGAAAGAACTTGAGAAACTGTCATTGCAGAAAGGGCTATCTGACCTGTCCTTTCCTACCTATAGCCAGACATAAAAATTTCTTTGAGGAGGATGCCCTCTCTGTACCAGGGTAAGAAAATAACCCTGATCATGAGAGACTGGGAATTGCTGCTGCAATGCACCTGTATAAATAAACTTACTGAAGAAAGGCTTATCTTCCACTAGTTTTACACCTCCTCTCCCCCGTATATCTCCTAGGGACTTCCCTGGAATTTACTGCCCCTAGCTCAAATCTCTTTATCCTGACATTTCTTCACAAATTTATTGTTTTTTGTCTAAAAAGTATAAAAGCTTTCTACTTTGGCCATTTCTTTGAGTCTTCACTCTCTTGTGAGGGTCCTCGTGTGCATGTAAAGATTAATAAAACTTGTCTGCTTTTTTCCTGCTAAAGTGTCTGTGTCAATGGATCCCTAGACCCAGTTGAAGATCCCACTTAAGAATTAAGATGGGCAGAGGGGATCTTTAAACTCTTCTACAAATCTAAGAGATTAAGCAACTTGCTAATGTTTCAGAGTTAATACGTCATAAAGACAGGATTTGAATCCTGTTCTAAAAGACTCTAAAGCCAGGCTTTTACTAATATCCTACATTGCCTAGAAGGGGAAAAAAGAGGTGATACAGACAGTCTTTGACACCAGCACATTTTGTGTCACTAATACTTGCCCAATACTATGCAATTTTATTAGGCTGTGTCAGTAATATTTGCCCAACAATATACAGTTTTATTAGGCTGAAAGGAAACATTGCAAATTTCCAAAACAGCTTTCAAAACCAGACTCAAGTGGATGTGCAAGTGTTATTTACTACACTGGCAAAAGAAGAAGGAATGAGCCTGAAATTCATGAGTAAATCCTGGAGGTGTGACTTAGGGAAAGAGTTTTTGCACATCCTTGTGGTGGGGAGGTAGAGGGTCAGAGTTACGTTTATCTGAGCTTTAAAAAATATGGGTTGGGTGTGGTGGCTCATGCCTGTAATCCCAGCACTTTGGGAGGCCAAGGTGGGAGGATCGCTGGAAGCCAGGGGTTCAAAACCAGCCTGGGCAACATAGGGACACCGTGTCTCTATAAAAAATTTTCAAAACTATCTGGGTGTGATGGCATGAGCCTGTTTTCCCAGCTACTTGGGAGGCTGAGGTGGGAGGATTGCTTGAGACTGGGAGTTGGAGGCTGCAGTGTGCTATGATCATGCCACTGCACTCCAGCCTGGGTAACAGAGCAAGACCCCAACTCTTAAAAAAATATAACCTAAAATATACCCACAAGGTTGGTAAGTGGGACATAGCTACAAATGTGCCATCACCTGGAATGTGCCATGAATATTCCTTCTTCCTCTAACATGTTATAGTTTCCCTTGAGGATATTGTTTTCATTCTAGTTTACTATTGAAGGCATTTTAAAGCCCTTTATCCCCAAATTCAATACGTTGCTTCTTAAATTCACCAAGTTGTAACCAGTGCTACCCAAGTCCGTCAAGGACACCCTCACACTTTGGAGTACCTCTCTTGAAACTTCTAATTCTCCCTCTCATGACTGGGACTGGCCAGGGTTGCAGTGCCATTAGAGAGGAGTGCCCCACAACTGGATCAGTCCCACTTTACCTCTTTTGTAGTGCTCTCATATCCTCTTCTCCAACCTCCTCGTGTGACCACATGCCCTGAGGAGCTCTGGGACCTATGCCTATGAGATTATCTCAGAGTCCTGGACTAGGACTCAGAGCCAGGAGGATGGCATGGTGACAAGATTGTTCCTACTGCCAGGATGATATTTCTTTTGCAGGATCACATGAAATTTTGGATGATTCTCATTTACATATGACACAGGATGAGTTCAGGGCTCTGGCCATGGACAGAGTTGGGGGCCAACTCCAATCCTTGGCCTTGTGCTGCACATATGGGCCATGCATCAGCTCTTGTCCAGCTGTGTTCCAATTGTGGTGCCACCTCTGGTCCATAGTACTGGAAGGCTGTGGTGATGGTGGTTGGTGTCTTTAACCTTACATACACACTACCACTGACAACCGTGGCACCATCCCAACCCCTCTATAAGTTCTATGTCAGGTGGCAGGCGGTCCTCCTGCCGGGGCCTCAACTATCTCCTTGGAGGGCTTTTCAGATCATTGTTCTGCAACACAAATGGGCTCTTCTAATTAATGCCTTTGTTGTTTCTGATAGATAAGACAATGACATACATTCCATGGCTGATCTTACATTGTGCTTGCTGAATGGCCATTCTTTCAATAAATGGAACCATTCTTTTCAACATGCCCATGGGCACTTCCTGTATTCTCCTTGCTAGTAGTGGTATGTGGAAGGCTGGGGTGGTCAACATCAAAAGAGACCACACTTTTGGAATGCAGTGAAAATGGCTTCACGAGTTCAAGTGAAGACATTTTGGAAGAAGTGTTTTCCTATGTTTAGGTAATAAAAATTCTAAACAGTAAATTTAATAATTGGAAAATGAATTGTCATTCACATTTTCCTCAACACTCTGGGTAAGACCTGCATCAGTAAAATAGCAACAACCTTTAGGAGAGTCACTGGAAACCAATATTCATGGGTGGCACAATGAATGATTACATAATTACATGAGTAATGATGTAACCAGCATTAAATAAATGGTATTAGGGAACTGCAGAGGCAAGAAGATCTATCGTGTTTTAATACAAAAGGTACTGAACAGCCACAGCATTGTGAGCAGTAGTGGCATTGGTACATTTTTCTCTTGGTAGGAGATACAAAATTAGCCAGGAATAAATAGAGCACTTGACAATAAAGAACACAAAGAGATGATTCCTGGACCTGCATAGGAAGA
The DNA here is from genome assembly GCF_041146395.1 of Eulemur rufifrons. Classification (NCBI taxonomy): domain Eukaryota; kingdom Metazoa; phylum Chordata; class Mammalia; order Primates; family Lemuridae; genus Eulemur; species Eulemur rufifrons. Next base: position 54,585,827 of record NC_090990.1, read on the forward strand.
GATGGTGGCTGGACATTATGAAGTACATTTACACACACCAACTGAACAGCAATCTAAGTATTTCTTCTCTATCTACTATTTTGAAACTTTATTTGGATAGCTTGCCTAACATGGGCTTGTGAATTTCTAAATACATTTTAAAGTCAAATTGTTTATATTATACTGTATATAAAAAGCATTTGTCCAGGGTCCTGTACAACCCAGAGGTGCCCCGATGTTAGCAGACAGTCCCAGAAGAAACTGAAGGCATCATAGGATGTCTCCATTATAAAGGGACCTGAATGTATCCATCAAGTTATGGAAATGCAAATGCTTTCAGAGAAAATCAATACATATACCTAATTGGTAGGCTGAGGGCCTAGTGTGAAAAAGGGGAAACTCCAAAACATTAATCAGAGAAAAAATGAATAGACAACTTTTTGTGCCAAAGGAAAAAGCCTAGCAGCAACATGAACATTAGATACCTCCGAGTGCTAAGCTTTAATAACAGGGAGGGCCACAGTATAATAGGCCCAGATCTTGATTACTTTTCCTAATGAGAGTGAAGCACAGCATGGAAAAGTGACAACTTGAGATAATTCAAAATGTCACATTAGCTTTGAGTTTCAATCTCTTCCACAACCAGTCTTCATAAAAACTGCTAATGAGTAGTAAATTGGACTGATTTGAGTTTAACTTCTATTTGCTTCTTGTGCTAATCTTTAGAGAAAGGGTTTAAGGCAGTGGGATGTCATGAATAGCACATTAGAGCAGAAGTCAAGCAACCTGAGTTAGAGTCTGTGCTCTGCAATTAACAATCTGTGTGGCCCAGGGCAAGGAAGACAACGAAATTAGCTGTTCATGAACATCTGTCAGGTGCCACGCATTGTGCTAGGTCCAGAGGAGACAGGTGAACAAATGTGAGGCCCTCAAACCATTCACAAAGTAGTAGTGGAGACTGACATGTAAAAAGATAATTGAAATATTTTATGACAAATCTCTTCTAGGGTTATGAACAAAGGACTGTGAGAGTCCAGAATATAGTGTGATTAGCAAACAATGAAAACATCAATAAGGATACATGCTAGTCAATGCTGCCCAATAGCAAATAATGAAAGCCACATATGTAATTTCAACATTACTAGGAAGTACACTGAAAAGAGTAAAAAGACATATGAAATTAACCTTAGTAATACACTTAATAGTATATTTTACTTAACCCAATACAACCAAAATAATATTTTCGTATATAATAGATACATAGTTATTAATTAATGAGATAGTTTACATTTTTCCACTACATCTTTGAAATTTAGTGTATATTTTACATTTACAGCACATATTAATTTGGACTAACCCCATTTCCAGTGCTCAGTAGTCACATGCGGCTGGTGGCTACTGTCCTGAACAACGCAGTAAGTCTGCACTTATGTCCAAAAAGACTTAAAGTGTATGTGCACTATTCAACAAGGGATTTATAGCTTAACATGAGGACATGTGAACGAGACCTAGGACTTTAATGCTCTACAACAGTGGTTCCAATGCATGGGTTCACAAACTGATACTAATACTGATACTGATAAGAGTCCCCTGGGAAGCTTTTCAAAATACAGACTCCCGGATTTCTTGAGATTCTGAATCACTGAGTCTTGAGTGGATCTTAGGGATTTATATTTATAAAAGAACTGTGATTATTTCTGGTTATATCTGAGTTGGAGATTACTGGCCAATAAGCTCAACAGGAGTCACCTGTGAAGATCAAACAGTTCAATTGATTTCAGGCAGCATTAGGAGAAGGCTCTTCCTCTGTGTGAGTGGGCCATAAGTTAAGTGTTTCCTGAGAAACTGTATCTCTTCTCTTAGAGCGACGTGGTGTCTGGAGCCAGTCCTGACTTCCCTTCAGCTCTGTCCACTTGCTCAGCATGGAGTTGATGGCACCTCTGCACCAGGCTCCAGGAAGGTGTGCAGGTTTCATTTTCCTTTTCGGTTCACACTGTTTTGTCTGATGTTTTTCATTCATTGATTGTGATATGCATCACAATCTCTGTGTTTTTGCAAACTCCTCAGGAAGCACTTGGTGTGCGGAAAGGCATTCGGGATATAGTGACCCAGAGAATCATTTGGGAATGTGTTACCAGGGTTGCTAGTTCCACTGGCAGATTTCAGATCTGTTTGCCGCCATATGCAGTGTGGTATAACGGCCTTAGGCAGTCCTGGTTTTATAGTTGACTCTGCAGTTTACTAACTGTCTGATCTTGTTAGTTATCTGCCATGTCTGAGCCTCTGTTTCCTCATCAGTAAAATGCAGATAATAATACTCAATTCGTAGGACTATTGTTAGTGTCCTAGGGCTTAGTTCCTCATTCTCTTCTTTAAGTTCAATCACTCTTTGTAGTCTCATCTGGTTTAAATAGCATCTATAGCTGATGACTCCCAAACTAACACCTCTAACCTCCCCTTCTTCTCTAAACTAGACCAATTATGTCTAACTGTCTATGCACTATCTTTCTTGAATATCTGATAGGAAGCTCAAACCTAACATGCCTAAAACAAACTCTGCAATCAGTTTCTAACTCATCTCAATAAATGAAAACTCTAAAGTTCCAGTTGTGTAGATCGAAAGCCTTAGTCTCATCCTTGACTCCCTCCATTCACACTTCGTATTAGGAAATCTTATCAGCTCTGGTTTTTAAATATGCCCAGAATTTGATAACATCTCACCAACTTCACCATTACTACCCGAGTTATATCTTGCTTAGATTATTTCAACAGCCTTTCAATAATTTTCCTTGCTTTCTTCCCTCTTTTCTCCTGCTGTGTGTTCTCAACAGAGTAGTGAGAATGACCCTTTAGAAAAATGAGTCAAAATCACATTACTGCTCTGCTCTCCTTGAGATGTTTTCCCTTCTTAGAGTAAAATCCAAAGATCTTAAAATCATTTACAAAGCAACTTTTGGACCCAGAATTCTGCTTCCTTTCCAATCTCAATTCCTCTTTGTTTATTCCTCTTCAGGCACATTCTTGCAATTTCTCTAAGATGACATAGTGTTCTTTCTGGGTCTTGGCACATCTTATTTGTCATGACTGTAATATTCTTCCCTGGTGTTTTACTTCTTCTCTTCCTTCAGGTCTCTGCTCAGATGTCACCTTCTCTATAAGGCTTTCCTTGACTCTCTTATTTAAATAACCTAGCCCCCTTCCTAGCTTGATATTTCTTTTATTAATTGTGTATTTTACTTTTTGCTTATTGTCTATCTCTCTTTACTAGAATGTAATCTACCCGATGGCTGGGACAACAGTCTGTTTTGTTGACTGGTATACTCAATGCCTAAGGTAGTAAATGGCACATATGAAGCACTGAACAAATGTTTGTTGAATAAATAAATATATGTCAATACCAGGCACATAGTAGGCACTCAGGCAAATCAGGGTAAAGAGTCCTCTCTCCTTTTGACTGAGAGATAGACTTTCATTGGGCAGAAATTTAGCATTTTTAAATTTTTGACCAAAAATTGGTAAAAGTTTCATAAGAATTTGGGTATTAGTCCAGCAAACATTTTGAGAGTCTCTTTGGCTTTCAGATATGGGGTCCCTATTCCCATACGACTTGTGCTAACTCATAAATTTATGCTTAAATTCTTATTTCTTCTTCTCCCTTCTAGTGGACATCTATGGAATTTACCACCTGTTTCTTCATTTCTAGGAATTTTCCCAGTCACTATCCACATGGTTGTAGCAGAAGTTACTGTGTTGGTAAAGTATGATCACATCTTCTTTAAATTGAATTGAATCAGGGGTGAGCATTTATACCATAATCAGTGAGTCCCTCCCTATCAAATTTGGACATGGAACTAAAAGAGTTGAGCCAAGTCTCCATAAATACATATAGAGGATTGAATTGTTTCCCTCAAAAAGATATGTTCAAGTACTAACTCCTGGCACCTGGGAATGTGCTGTTATTTGGAGATGGGGTCTTTGCAGATATAACCAAGTTATGGTGAGGTCTGAGGAGCAGAGAAATCTGAGCAAGAGAGAAAAATGATACTGGTATGCCAAGAGGAGCCAAAGAGTAAACCCTGATAGTATTTGAGTTTCTGGTTCCATTTTTCCTTCAGCCACAACTAAGTTCCTTGTCCTAACTTTACAAAAAATTTCTAAGTTGTCTTACACTAAATTTCTAAATTAGTTTCAGTTGGTTTTTATTACTTGAAACCATAAGAATCCTAATCAATACATTTCTCCATCAGAGGGATTTCTTTTGTGGATCAGCTTTTCCTCCAGGACTTCCCATATTTAAAAATGTAACCCTTCCCGTATGGTTTTAATTAGCAGCATTTAAACCAAGCATCACTGTGTCTCTCTCAGGACTCAAAGTGAACCATTTGCATGAAACTTTAATGCCTTTGGATTTGAAAATGAGTCCCACAGAAAGATAGTTAGACTTTCTACCATCTGTAAAAATGAGAAAAAATTATCATCACTAGAAAATCTTCCTAGTTCTATGTCTTCTTTAGAGACTATTACACTGGAGTGGTTTCTGAACTCTATTTCTGTGAACTTGCTACATGTATTGTTTTGTGAGCTGAAGGAATGCAGAGATAAATGAAACACTGTTACTTTCCTCAGAGAGTTCAGATATTAGTGAGGGATGAGATTTAGAAACAATAAATTAAAAACTAGGATAGCATGAAGCAAGCGCTATGATAGAAGTACCACCAATGATTTCAGAGGCTAGTGTGATTATTTCTAGCTGGGGTTATCATTGCAGCCTTGAAGGATGAATAGAATTTTGATAATGGAGATAGATGACACCTCCCCTTAAGAAAAGCTAAGTTGGGTGTCCCTGTTAAATACTCTTATAGCTTCCTGTACATCTCCTATGACGTGTGTTTTTATCACTGTACTGCAAGCTCTATAACGGCAGTAATCACATTTGTCATGGCCAACACTGTATCTTCTGAGCTTACTATTATGCTTGGTACATAGCAGGTGCCAACAAATGCTTTTTGCATGAATGAATACACTTGGTTATATGTCCATGCCACTTAGAGAATGGGTAAGGAGGGTGATTCTCTATTTCAATGGTTTTAAAGACCTCAGTAGGAAGAACTCATGTAGTTTTACTCTGGTGCCTTTACATTAATGTGACTAGCTACGCCTCATATGTTTCCTCCTTTCTGTTTCAACTAGCAATTTCTCTCTATTGCCCTGTTAAGATTCCAGAGGGGAAAAAGAGTTTGGCTGATTTGTCCGTCTTTTCCAGTTAGGCCATACATGATATTGGCCAGATTATATAATGAATACCCTTGGGTCAGGTGTCTACCTCTAGACCAATTATCCATATCTGAAAGGAGGTTCTGTAGTTCCAAACACGAGTCTAAGCAATGTGATCTCATTGTGGAATAGTTTTACTTAGACGGCTATTTGGACTGAGATGACAATGACTGATCTATCTAGAATGTTCCTTGTGTACAATAGCCTAACATGTATAATGAAAAATCTCTGCTACCCACATTAATTGACATCACCTTAGAGTTTGGTAGAGAATACTGAATAAGTCAGCAGAGGAGCTGGTTTAAAAAGATGGTGACCAACACAAAAACATGGCTTTAGATCCAGGTCTCCCAATTCCCATACATGTAGGCCATAGTTTCTTCTTGTGCCATTGTCCATTTTCTCTGTCCCCTTTTCACTCTCTCTAGAAAGAGGGAAAGAAACTTACAGCATTTGCCTATATTATTCATCAAAAATATTCTCTTTATTTTGAACATGGGTAAAAAATCTTGATTTAGGTTTTCAACTAAGTATAAAATTTATACTTTATTATGTATTTTTTTTTCCTTTTCGTGAGTTTTGGCTTCTCACTCATTCTCTTCTCCCTCTGAGTAGATTGGGTAAAAGAGTAAATGAAACATACACCCATGTATTAGTATGGTTGTGGAGGTTAGGAACTTCATAAATTGAGACCAGATAATTGCAGGTCTTTTCCCTAAGTTAAAGTGAAGGGGAAGGGTGCACACGCAAACACACACACACACACACACACACCCACTACTAATTAAAAGGAATTCTTTAGTGGTATCCAGTTTGACTGAATATATATACAAATGGCTGTTGAAGATAGTTGTTGGCAGCTGAGATGAGATAAAAGATGAAGCAAGTTGAAATTACTGACTGGAATGCATATTTGAGAGGTACTTAGCATCCATCTAATTATGCTGTTTCTGACCCCTAATTCTTAACCTTAGTAATTTTTATATGTCACTTTGCAGGCCTACTATCAGTAAGGGAAGCCTATTTCCTTAGCCCTGCTCTGAGGTAGAGTATACACATTTGGTATAACTATAACATTATTTGTCTGAATTTTCCTCATTCTGTTTGATTACATTGGAAGATGGTTCCTTGCTATTTCTTACTATGTGTATGGACTCAGTTTGAGAAAAGTGACCAATATTCTCTATTTTAATCTACTTTCATAGACCAGGGCTCTAAAGACAAAACTGACAAATAGGTGAAAAGTGTCAGGGCCCCTGTCACCTTCCCTATAGCAATAGATATTAGTAACAGTAACTGTTCAGCAGACTAAAGTTAGGATTTTATTTGAGATAATTTATGCCCTATTTATTATGGTCTACAATTACACCCCACAAGAACAATACTACTAATAATTACAACTACTACAGGGCTAAATTTGAATTGCAGTTCTTCCCCTTGCCTTAAGCATATACAACCCTGTAGCTGAGACTATTAGTTGCTACCTGTTAAGTCATACTGTCCTCTGCTTCTTCACTGGAAGAGCCCTTGGACAGCACCACGCTTGGATGCAATGCCTGGAATCATGACAGCTCTCTTGTACCCGTAAGAGGAACCATAAGAGGACTGTCTCAGTCCACTGGCCATTTAAGAAGGTACAGGAGTTTGGACTAAGCCCTCTAACAATTTCAAATTAGAGATTTAGAAAAGAAAAGTCTTGAAGCTCTGACTCAGGGGGGAGAGGGGGCAAGGGCAATATACGTAACTTAAATATTTGTACCCCCATAATATGCTGAAATAAAAAAAATGCAAAAAAAAAAAAAGGAAGAAAAGAAAAGTCCGAACATGAATAGGATCAATTTAAGTTCTTGACAAAGATGGGGTCTTATTCAGGGATATCTTTCCTGAAGAATTAACTAGATTCACTCCTCCACCTTTTCTTTCTGAATAGCAGTATAGGCTGGCTGGGACTTTGAAGGTATTAAGTCTTAATCCTTGTGTCCTGTTTATTTTGAAGTTATACCATTTTTTTTTCTGGACTGTGTGGACAGAAGTTTCATTTGATGACTAAAATCAAAGTTATCATCTCAATCTTCTCTAAGAAAAAAAGTTTTCCTTAGGTAGGGGCATATCATTTGAAAAATCCTTCTCTTTGTATTTTTACTCCTCAGTACTACAACATCTTCAACTATAGACTTTCAGTTTTAAGACTACTTGGAAGAGAAATAGAAAAAGGCATAAGATGTAGAGGAAGCCTCTGCCAGACAGGAATGAGGAGAAAAATAAAGGCCTTTCAGTTTCAGAGGAGGTGAGAGAGAGAGAGAGAGATGAAATATGAGAGGGAAAAGTTCAGATATTAGTGATTTCTATCCATAGGATCCACCTGCTTCACCAAAGTCCTCTTTGGAACAGAGTATCAAAATATCAAATATGTGCAGGAAGTTGAAATAAGAAGAGCTTGTGCCCTATTTCCCTATTTGGGTTTTTGAGAGGACTCTACCTAACAGAATCATTCACATCAGCATTGGGTGCTGAGGGGAACAGAATGATAGTCTGATATATTAATGTAGAGAGAAGGCTGGATATCAGACATCTTCCTTGGCTTCCATGTGGCATAAAAAAGATGCAGAATGTCCCTGAATAATCAGAAGTGATGACGCAGAGGTAGCTAAGAGTACAGAGCCAGAAGGCCTGCTTTGGACAAGGGCCATATGGAAACTGTAGCTGAGATTTTAGATTCTCTGTCATATGAGTGGGAGCTAGCATGGGCCAAGTCACCAGAACACACATGGAGATTCTCAGGCATGCTGAGAAAATAGCCCACGTTTTACTAGCCATGAATTTCAGTAGCAGATTTCAGAGGGATGTAAATAATCATAAGGGTCAAGAAACATTTTTATGGAGGCCAACAAGTTTCTAGAAGAAAAAACAAGAGATAATGTCTGATTTGGAGCTCCTTCTTTCCTGTACCATGAGGGTACTTAAGATATTATTTATAACCGGAGGACATACTAGTTTAGAGAAGGAGCTATGGGAGAAACCTCAACAAATACCACAAGCGATTATGTTAATCTGAGCATTTAAAGTAAATGTATTTGAGTTACATTTTATTCTGGGTAGCTTTATTGTCCTTCACAGATTTTTTTTTTTTTTTTTTCCGAATTGAAGGTTGCTGCAACACTGTTAGATAGCTTTTAACCCACAGTAGAACTTCTTTCAAAATTGGAGTCAATCCTTGAAAACACTCACATTGCTTTATCAACTAAGTTTATGTAATGTTCTAAATCCTTTCTTGTCATTTTAACAATGTTGGCCAGGTTTGGTGGTTCACATCTGTATTCCCAGCACTTTGGAGGAACGATGCAGGAGGATTGCTTGAGGCTAGGAGTTTAAGACCAGCCTGGACAATACAGTGAGACCCTGTCTCTAAAAAAGCAAAAAAAAAAAAAAAAAAAAAATTAGCCAGGCATGGTGGTGGCACACACCTGTAGTGCTAGCTGCTTGGGAGGCTAAGGCCGGAGGACTGTGTGAGCCAAGGAGTTTGAAGCTGTGGTGAGCTATGATTGAACCTCTGCACTCCAGCCTAGATGGCAAAGTGTGACCTTGTCTCAAAAAAAAAAAAAATAAATAAATAAATAAATAACCAAACACAACAACAACAAAAACTAAAACCAAACCAAACCAAACAAAAAAACAATGTTCCCAGCAACCATTTTCTTTGCTCATCCATAAGAAGCAACTCCTCATCCATTCAAGTTTTATCATGAGATTGTGGCCATTCAGTCACATATTCAGGTTCCACTGCTAATTCTAATTCTAGTTCTCTTGTTATTTCTGCCTTCCTCCACTGAAGTCTTGAATCCCTTAAAGTCATCTATGATAGTTGGAATCAACTTCTTTCAAACTCCTTCTGGAATCCTTTCTAGAAGGTTTCAATTTGTTTTTCCCAGATCCATCAGAGGAATCACTATCTATTGTAGCTATTGCCTTATGATTTGTATTTCTCAAATAATAAGCCTTGAAAGTAAAAATTACTCTTTGTTCTATGGGCTACAGAATGGATATTGTGTTATCAGGCATAAAAACAAATGCAAATTGACCAAGGGGTTGAAAAAAACACATAAATCTCCAAGTAGATCTCCATCAGAGCTCTCAGGTGACTAAGTGCATTGTCAATGAGAAATAACATTTTGAAAGGGAATTTTTTTCCCCCCAAACAGTAGGTCTCAATGGTGGGCTTAAAATATTCAGTAAACCAAGGTATAAACAGAAATGCTGTCATTCAGGCTTTGCTGTCCATTTATAGAGCACAGGCAGAGTATATTTAGCATAATTCTTAAGGACTCATGGGTTTTTGGAATGGTAAATGAGTATTGACTTCAACTTAAAGCCACCAGCTGCATTTGCCCCTAAGAAGACAGGCAGCCTGTCCTGTGAAGCTTTGAAGCCAGGCATTGACTTCTGCTCTCTAGCTATGATAATCCTAGATGACATCTCCTTCCCGTATAAGGCTGTTTCATCTACTTTGAAAATATGTTATTTAATGTAGTTACTTTCATTAATGATCTTAGCTAGATCTTCTGGATAACTTGCTGTAGCTTCTACATCAGCACTTGCTCCTTCACCTTTAGAGATGGCTTCTTTCCTTAAACCTCATGAACCGACTTCTGCTAACTTCAAACTTTTTTTCTGCAGCTTTCTTACCTCTCTCAGCCTTCATGGAATTGAAGAGAGTTAGGCCTTTTCTCTGGATTAGGCTCTGTTTTAAGAGAATGTTTTGACTGGTTTTATCTTCCATGCAGACCACTACAACTTTCTCCGTATCAGCAATAAGGCTTCTTCCCTTTCTTATCATTTGTGTGTTCACTGGAGTAGCACTTTCCATCTTCTTCAAGAACTTTTCCTTTGCATTCACAACCTGACCATCTGTTTGGCACAAGAGGCCTAGTTTTTGTCTAACTCAGCTTTTTAAATGCCTTCCTCACTAAACTTAATCACCTTTAGCTTTTGATTTATAAAAAGAGATGTGTGACTCTTCCTTTCACTTGAATACTTAGAAGCCATTGTAGGGTTATTAATTGTCCTAATTTCAATATTACTGTTTTTCAGGGAATAAGGAGGCCCCAGGGGAGGGAGAGAAATAGGGGAACGGCTCAACGGTCAGAGCACACACAACCATTTACTGATGAAATTTGTTATCTTATGTGGGCATGATTTGTGACACTCAAAACCAATTACAACAGTGACATCAGAGATCATGGATCACAGATCAACAAAACAGATATAATAATGATAATAATAATAAAGGTTGAAATGTTGCAAGAGAATTCCATAAACGTGACAGAGTGACATTCAGTGATCACATGCTGTTGGAGAAACGGCACCAACAGACTTGCTTGATGTAGGGTTGCCACAAAACAATTTGTAAAAAATGCAATATTTGCAAAAGTGTGAAAAACTGAAGCACAATAAGTTATGCCTATATAAAGTTTCAGTTATACAAGATGAATAAATTTTACAAATCTTCTGTACATTGTGCCTGTAGTGAACAATATTGTTTTGTGTACTTAAAAGTTTTTAAGAGAGTATATATTGTTAAATGTCTTTGCTATAAAAAATTTTAGTTAACTAATTAAATAACTTTCTTAATTCACTCAGACACATATAGAAGAGGCTGAGCCAGAATTTGAAAACAAGTCTGTTTCTATTGGAACAACTTTTATAATAATTGAATATACCTTGTCAAAATAAAGATCTAATTCGTAATAGGCCCATAGAAACCAAGAAGAATCTTCCAAAGAAACCATGTTGGTGTGGAAAGAGTAGTTACAGCAGAACTTGCATGATTTCCCAAGGCCAAATGAAGAGAGGGTGGGAGCTACGTTTTCTATTTACACACAGAGAAAGCACCATTTACCACAGAAGCAAATTAGTGGCTGAAGGACACTATTAGTGGCTAAAGTGCATTATTCCTGAGCTCATCCCCATTCATAGCATTATAGTTTCTTTCCCCTTCCTCTTAGGTTTCTCAGTCCAATACTCTCTGGCCTCCCAACATTAGCCATTTGGAAATATAATGGTATCCTTGATTTGATATGCAATATTAATTTATATAGAACAAATAAAAATGTTTATTAAGTATAGCAAAGTAAGTATTGCTTTATGTTTCTTATACTTTTACAGTTTAAAGTAGAATACAGGGTGGTTTTTTTTTGGATAGTAAATGCATCCAATTGTATATCCAGTAGATGTCAGCATTGAGCTGTTTCTGGCCGTTTAGTGTGTTTAGTGTGTCTCCATATTATTTTGAAAGGACCATAAATATTCAATATGAAAAATACTGAGATGTAAAATAGCAGGTGCAGCAAATCTGTGGTGGGGATACATTTAATGGGTGAAGGATTCAATATTCCATCTACCGAGCAAACAACTGTATATAAAAACCCCATCTGTAGCTTTTTTATCCATGTCCACTTATAAAAATCAATTTATTCCAAAATATCAGTATACTATTTTGTAGAAGATAGCTTTATACAATTAAGTGACAAAATGGATTAAAGCCATTGAAAGAAATGTAAATATTTGAGTAATTTTAGATTGCATCTGCTTAAATTCAGAAAAGGACACTGAAGGATTTTTAAAAATCTCATTAAGATATAATTTCAATCATAAAGTTTTTGGCAAAATGGTTTTTGACTTACTCTCTTTTCTCTCTCTTTCCCCTTCAATATTAAGATTCCAGCTCCTTTGGAGCATAATTAAAACCATTTCTGGTAATATGCACCCCAATGAAGCCAAATGGATGATTGATCAACATTAGGTGGAAGATAATATGTATAATTCATGTCTCCAGTGGATATAAAAGTTGACACAAGTATTTTAGATTCTAGGCACATAAAATACAAAGTTCCTAGGATATTGCTCAGTTCTGTGGCTAAGCTAAGTAGATCACAAGAAGTCAAGACATCATTATTTCCTTTAGAGTAGAGTCTTACTTATCCAGCCTTTGTCAATTCATTACATGTAAATATACAGTAGCAGAGGGATGAAACTAGGAAAAGCCAGAAGGATCACTTAGTATAGCACCTTCCTGAGGAAACAGAAGACCAAAGAAGCAAAAAAACTTGCTTGTAGTGTCAGAGATCGTGTGTGAGCACGAGTCTTTCAGCATTCTAGTTCATTTCAGAACAAAAGATACATATTGAGAACATGTGCACATTGTATAACTGACTCCCAGAGGAATTAAAAATTATCCTTGCTCTCAAGGACCTTGGAAGATAGGATAATTGAGAAAATAGAAACATTAATAGAACCGCAAAGTACACTTTAGCAACTTTAATGACAGAGATATGCTCAGGGTATAGATATGGAAAACTTAGCTTAGAGAGGGTCTTCATGGTTCAGAAAATGAGCTATTTCGTGCTTGAAAACTCTTCCAGGAGCCACCTTACCAAACTAGGGAACGGAGAGCATGATTATTAGATGGGGCAGCCAATGAGGACTGAAGCTGACTTGACTGATCCACTGCATTTTGGTGCTTTGTGTTTCTTCCCTGCTAAGTTGAGGATCAGTATAGTCTACTATTCCCCAAGTCTGATAAATGTCTGTGTCAGAATCATCTCAGAGATTAGCATTCAGAAGTCTGGGTGGCCTAAAGAAAAGCAAAGCAAAAATATTATAAAAATAACAGCAATTTTGAGGGACAGCCAAATGAAGGAAGCACTGATCTAGCCTACACTGAGCTACCCACACTGGTCCATCTTGAGACCAATAGCATGAAATTTGTCACTACAAGAAATCTAGTCTTTGGCCCTGTAAGAGAACCAAGTTAGATAGTTTACGTAGAAATCAAAGCCACAGCCATGACTTCTTCATTTATACTCTGTTCTCACCCACAGAAATCTTAGGTCATTATGTGTGATGACTACATCCAAAGCGAGTGAATGGCTTAAGGCATTGGTAATATGTGTATCTGGTCATATCAATATGTTAAAATGACATTCAAAGTATGATCTACTTCAAAATAACTTAGGTGAGTTTCAATGATCATGCAATAGACTGCTATCTGGAAGTGATGGTTTAGCAAATCTTTTTCTTGCTTTTTTCTGAATGATGGGAAAGTACACCTCTTTTATGGGCACTATATAATATTTCCAACCATCTTCTTTCATCTCTTTGGGACACTGCAGGGAAACACATTAGGTCATAACTCAGTACTAGAGGAAAATTTTGATGATGAACCTACCTTGTTCAAAGCCTCTTTGACATTAATCTGCCATATGCAATCACTGTGTGTGAGATTGAAGATCATATTTCAGTTTTGTGTGCCAGAACACAAAACCCTATCATACAATTCATCCAAATCATTGTAGCGGTATTCCTCTCCAGATAGCCAGTGTAGCACTAGGAATATGGGCAGATTCCAGGGAATACAATTACCCAGCTTCTCAGTTCATGCTGTCAGGATCAGTGACACAAATTATTCTGCATTCCCCTGGATTTCTGAGAATTAGAATTATACACTCAAGTGGGAAGAAGAAAATGTACTTACTACCTAAGTAGCTTTTCATTAGGATTAACTAATAAACATTCTAAGTAACACCTTTGGTATATATTGAAAACTCCTTGTTTCTGAATGCAGAGGAGGAAAGCAGGTTAGGAATCGGTATGAGGAGATGGTTGTGGCAGTCCAGTTCCTCAGAGATTGGGCGTAGCTGTCCTTACTCTTCATATTAATGGTCTTTAGAAATAAAAGCCAAGTTTGCATCTGAATGCACTCATCTTAAACTTATTTTATATTTTCCAGATTTAATTCTTAGGTCTTAAACATATAAAGCATAGGTTTTGTAGGAAAACAGCCTGTTGCACGACACGAGTGTCACTATCTTGAAGCCCAACCTCCATGATGACCAATGTTTGACTCCTGTGTACCAAGGTGTTCCTGTAGCACAGATAACCCCGCATAAAGATGTTTATCTAACCTCCCCAGTGGTCGCAAGTTTTGCAAGAAAGACTGAAGTATTTAATATGAATAGCTGCATCTGTTTTACCAAGAAAGCTCGTTATACAAAGGATATTTTCTGGAGGGCCAGTGTGGGGATCCATCATGTCTTAGCCATCAGAGATCGGGCTTCTGTTTATAAGTCCCTATTAAATGTTTCTTTCTGAGAAACTGGTTTTAGAAGCCTCTTTCTTCAGCCTTTCAGTTCCCTTGGCTTTTGCGGGTACGTTTGCATGTACCTGCTCACTCAGAACAGATTTTGTTTATAAGATCTTCATTTGTCCCTTTCCAAGATAATTTATTTTAGCATGTTCATCAATATAATTTCATTACTCTTAGTACTTGAATCTATTTTATCGATTAGTTGCCATTGCTTAGGCTCCTTTTTGCCATGTAGATAAGTTATTTTCTTTTTGGTTGGAGACCTAAGAAATGGCAGAATATTGGAGAAAGAGTTTTGTTTCTTACCCACAAGTATCCTAGAAATCAAGTCTTTTCTTCCTTGAGGCTGTGTATTTTGGTTTCAATGACTAGACTTGGTCACTGTACCAAATACTATACCACTGATGGATATTGATTATGAAGTTGATTAAAATGATTGGCTCTAATAAACACAATCCCCTGAGGAGGATGCAGAGTTAGGGTTCAGCTGACTGTTCACCCTTCAGAAAAACAAATTATCTTGGTGTCATGTTGCTGTTGGGTAATCTCTAGGGCAAGTCTGTTTATTTTTGCCAGTGTACCAAACTAGTCTCAGTGGGGTTTCTTGTATTTACTGTATTTTTGCTTGTATTAACTGGCAAATGTGTTTATGTGTTTGTGTGTATGTGTGTGTGTGTGCTTTCTAGGTGGTTTTATTTGAAATTTATTCATCATAAAAATGAGAGTCATCTGTATACCTTTTAATTTAGGGTTAGTCTTTTTATTTGATTTTCCCTGCAGACTGCCTGTCAGTGCTTCAGAAACATCAACGACTGATAGATTTCTAAACAGCTGCCTGGGCAGCTGTGGTAATGAAATGTGAATGTGCTTTCACAATATCTGAAGACTCCTGCTTGGGATTATAAGCAGAAAGAATAGCTTTTTAAGAAGATGTTGGCATATTCTTCAAATGTTTCAAAAATGATGAAACTTAAGTAATCTATCATTCTAGGGCTGCTTTAGCTTTATTGGTTCTAACAACAAAACACCCTCCCATTAAAATCCTTTGTCTCTGCCTCTGTCTCTCCTTTCCTCTCTCTCTTTAGAGCTCATTATAAAAGAAGTCAGGAGAGATGGCTCTTAAAGACAGCACAGTAATAAGCACCAAAGGGTTACTCTCAAAGAAATGAGACACAATCCTGCATGAGTAAAATGTTAAAAGAAAATAAAAAGGCCTTTTTAGTGTCCTTTCTATGACTATACCCTTACGATTTACAGTGATTTAGAAACTATTTTCTGTCATTTGAATGAGATAGGTCATGTCTCCCCTGAGTATGAATATTTCAGATTATTTTTTACATCATATTTATCTGAACATGAAATAATTTTTCCCTAAAAGAAAAAAGAAATTTAAAGTCTGCATAAAGTTCATGTGGTCAGGCTCTGTTTTTATTATTTTTTTCTGAAATACACAGAGCAGATATTTTATTTTTTAACCATCGCTGGTCATCTGAAGAGAATCAAATGATACATAATGTTTAGAAGTACAAACTCAACAGACTGACTCTGTTTCAAGTCTAAGGCAGCCCTGGGTGTGGATTGCTCTTAGACCCCAGCCAGGGAATGAGCTAGAATCCCAAATGTCACTGCAGGAAAAATACAATACATTCCAGAGTCAGTCGTTTGGAGTCTCGAGGGTGCCAAGAACACTCCACGTCAGCTGGCATGCAGAACATCGCAGCACGGAGGAGGTGTGGTAGAGGAGCACTCACACCCCACTGGGAACAAAAGGAGACGGCTCTCATTAAATATACAGATTTCAGAGACTATAACTGGGGTGTCCAGTTAATGAGGTATGTGTTAAGAACCATAATAAGAGGCAACTAATACTACTTCACCTCAAATCACTACAGCCCTTTGAGGTGAAGATCAATATGACATCTTAATATCTTAAACTTCCACAGGAAAATTTGCAACAAAATACAACTTTAGAGGGAACATTGCCAAAAGCACTGTTGAGAAATACATTCTTGAATCTTTTTTTTTCCTTTACAACCAAAATCCACAGTCTCTGAGACAAAATGTAACAATATTATGGGAGAGTATTATATTTCTGTTTGCCCTGAAAATGTGAAAGGTCTCCTATGTATCAATACTTCAAGCTTTATTCCAGGAATGTAGCTCTGAATATACTTATCTTCTTGAGAGTGAAATTTTATGGAATTCTGGATATCTTCTACCTAGAAATAATAGTAATGATTTTCCCCATTAAATTGGGGTTTTACTATTTTGTCTATTTTGGTTTTTATGAGTGTATGCATCAAATTTAAAGGTTCCTAAATCCAGGGGAAGTTCTAAGCATATAACTTAAAATTAATTAGTTCATGCAAGTAAACTCTACCAGCAAGTCTTCAAACTCAATACCCATGGATCAATGCACTTGAAGTGTGAATTTTTAAACCTGAAGATACAAGGGACAGAATAGATAGCAGTGTTCCCACTGAAAGATCCAAGTATCTCCCTAGGCACAGAAAATAGCCAAGTAAGCACTAGACTTTTCTCTTTCTATGGGTAAATGACATCAGGTATCAGATTAGGATTGCATTTGGTTAAGTTCAAATTTTGTACCATTACAACAGGTTTGGTATTTTTCTAGGTATAGGTGTGGGAAAAAGTTACACAGATTATGTAAACCAAAGATTACACAAGACCGGGGTCTTGTTTGCTCAAGTGCATGAATAAAATGTCATGATTCAGGGACTGGACATACTTCACTCACAGTTTTTTTTTTTTTTTAATAAAACAGAATGCACAATCCCCTTTTATTCTCATGCATGCAGAGAGGAGAAAATAATTAATTGCACAAATCTTCCTGTTGCATCAGAATTTTTGCTGAGACTCCAAGATGAATGTTAGGTGTTCATGTATTTTCGAAAGAACTGAGAGACACATCTCTATAGAAGTTGTTGAGAATGGCCTACAACCTGGGATGCTACACATAGGCTCATGCTCTATATTTTTGAGTGAATAAATAAATGAAAAAATAAATACACATGTGAATGAAAGTTTGAAGGCAGCTTTGAGGACAGTTCAGCATTGCCATCTACCAGCGTCATCTAAACTGCCAGAGTTTCATTCAGTATTGCCACTCACCAGTGGATGAATTTATGTAATCATCCAAACTTAGTCCCTATTTCTTTGTAGAAAAGGATTAATAGTAATACTAATTATTTAACAGCTTCCTATCTAAGACGGCTGCTATGAAGATTATGTGAAATTAGTCGATCCTTGTGAGAAAGTATTTTGCAAATTGTAAAGAACTCTGCAGGATTAGATGCTGTTATTACCCTGATCCTTCAGGGTAGAAACAGTGGGAAGTTGGGTTAAATTAAAGCCCTTTGCTGTGATTGTCTCTCTCCTGTCTCTTCTTATCGGATGATTGGTTCAATCTGAATCAGTGGCCACGGTTGAGGAAGGATGAAGCAGCCACTCCTTTTGGAGGAAATTTATAGTCTCTTCCTGGGTAAGTTTCCAAGTATAACTCCTAGGAAGGCTGGTCCCACAACCTGGATTGACTTCCTGTAGCTCTGCTCTGCTGCCCACCATCCACTACCCTAGTGGGATGAGCTCATGGTTTCTGATGTTGCCTCAGTCCTGGTGCAATCTTCCTTCAGAGAAAAAGATTCCTTTTATCCTCATACTCCTTAATGTGCTGCACAATGTCATCCCCCTGCACTCAACCCCATGGTCTATGCACTCAGGATGCATGAGCTCAGACTAGGCTTTCAGAGACTGTGCTGGGTGAAAAAGTGTCCAAGTAAACTCTGGCTTTAGGAAATCATTAATGTATTAGGAAATGACAGAGGTTTTAGCTTCACTCACTTTTGATGATTTTTTTTTTTCTTGAGTCTGATGCTATGGATAGGGGCAAGGATTCTGAGTGTTGTAGTTTGGTTTCCTCCAGAAGTAATATTCCTCCTGAGACAAGAATTCAAGAGCAACTTTTTTAGGAGGGATCCCAGGAAACACTTGTAGGCAAGGGAAAGAGAAGGAAAGAAAGCCAATACACGTCTTCATAAGCAACTTGCCACTCTGGGCGACTTTACCTTAGTCCAGTTGGGGAACTCTGTGGGTCACTGTGAAATATGTACCTCAGAGTTAGCCTCTTGTCTGTCATCTCCTGTCAATCATTGTCGTGGGCTGCTTCTAGTATTCACTAATTACGCTGCACTTTTGGCCTGCCCCATGCATAAACAGTGCAGGCTTTGGTGGCCAGAGAAAGCCCTCAGGTAGAGTTGCAGATGCTGGCTTGATGTTTAGAAGGTGTGTACAGAAGTGGTGAGTGCGGAGAGCATATGGGAGGATACTGACAGCATCTGCTACACCAGGTCAGAGAGATAAGCTTCAAAGATCTTGGATCAGACTCAGTTTGGCAGCAGAATAAAATAATATTTTACACTGAGGTTAAGTCTTAAAGACAGATTATAAGGCAAATGTTACATAAGGCAAAATTACCTTTGGAATTACATTAGAAAGATGTCACTTTGGAGACTGACATATGGTTTCTCAATAGATCCAACTTTGAGGTTTATTTTCAGTATTGGAACAGAGCACCGTTTCTGCAGTTGGGCATCAGATGAAGTGGTTGGCTTGCATTTGGGGGCAATGTTGTATGAAAAAGATGCTATCTTTAAACATTGGAATCACACTCATTTTTGAGAGCCACATGAGGCCTGAGACTGAGGAAATTCTTGATTTCACACTTAGTTTAGGGCTTTTGCTCCTTGAGTGGAATGGTGAGTGGAATTACCTGCAGTGTTTACATTCTCTCTCTCTCTCTCTCTCTCTCTTTCTTCCTGTAGGATTGAAGTCAATTAAGTGTGACTTAAATATGCATATGATGTGACTCTATTTATATATAAAGACCAAACTTGATAGAATCATCAATGGATCCACTCTTAGGGTGTAATTGGGAAGGGTGATATGCATGGGAAATGGAATAGGTTCTAACCCCCTTTTCTCAAAATCAATTAAAGCTCTTAATGATTAACACAATAAGTTCAGGATCTAAACAGTTGTGAAGAATGAACTACCAAAAGGTAAACTGCAGACTTTGCTCTTCAAGATAAAGCAATAGGATTCAGGATTCAAATAATATTGTTTTATAGTAAGATGTGAAGATTATCACAGAGCTTAATACAAATCTTATTTTCAAGAATAGGAATTGGATGAAAACAAATCAAGAGTTGAAAGGTAGGAATAGAGAAAATAAGGAGAGAAAAACAGTGCAAATACACTGATCCTGTCTCATTGGCAATCTTATTTAGAAATTCATTCCAAATGGTGGTTCTCCAGGAAGTGGACTTTTCTCTCATAACTTCCTAATAACACCCACTGCTCTGAACAGTGGGTTTCTGTTATACCTTTTTGTTGAGACAGAGTGTCACTCTGTTGCCCGGGCTAGAGTGCCATGGCATCAGCCTAGCTCACAGCAACCTCAAACTCCTGGGCTTAAGTGATCCTACTGCGTCAGCCTCCAGAGTAGCTGGGACTACAGGCATGTGCCACCATGCCTGGCTAATTTTTTCTACGTATTTTTAGCTGTCCAGCTAATTTCTTTCTATTTTATTTTTTTTTATATATTTTTTTTTTTTTTTAGTAGAGACGGGGTCTTGCTCTTGCTCGAGTTGGTCTCGAACTCCCGAACTCAAACAATCTGCCCGCCTCGGCCTCCTAGAGTGCTAGAATTACAGGCATGAGCCACCGCGCCCGTCCTGTTATACCATTTTTTATCTAAGCTCCAGCTGGATGGTAGGAATAGATCCAAGGTGCTGAGATGTTGGAATGTGTACACTATAGAAACAGATTTTTTTTATGATCATTGTATCCCCAATGCCTAGAGCAATGCCTAGCACACAGCATGTGATTAATAAATGACTCTGGAAAAAAATGAATGGTAGTTGGTGTGTTAAGGTGATTTTCTTTCTGGTGTCTAGCTGAATTCCCTAATTTCCAAATTTTAGGAGCCCCATATGAAAGACCTTGAAACCTGTCCATAGCAAATGGGGTTTAGAGATTAACTGGGTGGGGAAAAGACTAATAGTTGCTAGATGCAGGGTCATGGAGAGAAAAGTTTCCATGAGTGAAAAGGAATGTGATTTGTTGGGCCGAACACAGCAACAACGCTGAGGGAGAGAAGGAACAGTGGTTCTGCAAGAGTGTGAGACAATACTCGAAGGCACCCCTGATTCCCCAGGCATATCTCAAGGCCTCTTTCCTCTATGCCAACACTTTTTGTATACATTTCCATTTTAACATGTGTCTCGTTGTATTGTCATCATTTTTAGTAGGCCTAGCTTTCTATTTTTAGACTCTAAGATAACTGCTCTAGATCACAGGCTCAAGGGAGAGAAGTAACAGGGGTCTTCATATTTTCTAGATTGCATATAAACATTGCCTATGAATAGGCTATGGTATTACAATTCTTTTCCAAAGAGATCCTGTTTTCTCATGTGCTATGCCTTTGCACCTGTTGCCTCTGCTTGAAATGCCTTGGCTCTGCTTGTCTGCGTGACAACCTCCTACTCATCTTTAAATCGCAGCTGATATGTTGTGTTCCCTGTGAAGACTGAGTTCTCTTCCTGCGTTCCCACTGCAAAGCACTTACTGTGTTGTAATGCAATAGCATACTTGGTGCCTGTTTGCCCTCAAGGCTGTTGATGGAAACCCTTTCAGCCCCGCCTCAGTCGTCTCTACCGGTCCTGCAGATTCTGTCATGACTCCAAGGCTTACTTAAAATGAATTGTCTAGAAAGTGCTTGAGCCATCAGTTACCTGTGTCTTACAACAGTATACGAGAAGAAGAGAGTGCTTCCAGAACTCTGGAGCCTTGGCCTTGGGTTGAGAGAGCTGAGTGTATATGCCGTCTCAGGGCATGCCTTCATTTCCTCCTCAGAAACCCCTGCTGCCGCCACCTTCCATACACCCCATTCTCTCTAGGTGTGGTTTTCATGATAATTATATATATTTTTTTCTGTCTTATCAATGGAGTGGCAGTGGATAGAATATGGCCCATGAACAGCTGGAAATCCATGAAGCTGAGGTAATTAATTTCACAATTCATGGTATTTATTGTTTTCATAGGTATACGGTGGCTCTCATGGTCTTTAACCCCATACCTGTAAGTCTCTGAAAGCAGGCACTGGGGCATTTCATCTTCGTATGCCTAGAACTTAGAGGATTTGTTAGCGGAATGAGTGGATGAGATTATGTAGTTGCCTGGAAATTTCCTTACTACCCTGAACCTCTGAAATTTGAATATGAACCACTTCATGCTGAAGGATGATAAACCTTAACAGTAAGCATCAGTGTTCAGTTTCTGACCCAGCTAACATCTAGAAGATAGGAAACATTAATTCTATCTTTTCTCAGCGAATATTTGGATTTATGGCCAGAAAAGAAGTACTTTGGTTCCTTGAAGCGTTTACCTCGTCTATAAAATAAGAACTATGGCTTCCTATCACTTACAGTTGGAGAGATTTACTGACCTTAACCAAATGGTTATTTAGAATTAGACATGTATATTATAATTTGCATTCCCAGGATGTTTTATTATTTTTGAAACATGATCACCTACTGTATGTTATTTGATCCCTTGAGCAATACAATGAAGCAAGAAAAGAAGCTTTTATAAACTTGAGTGGTGGATTAAAACAAAAGACACAAGGTGACCCTGTAACTTATCACAATCTTACAGCTAGTTAGTGACAGAGCCAGGGCCTTCTCATGGGGCAACCTCGTTTGTAATATATAGATAGATCATTCAGAACATTTCTGTAGCTCTGGCTGGGCACAGTGGCTCATGCCTGTAATCCTAGCACTCTGGGAGGCCAAGGAAGAAGGATTGCTTGAGGTCAGGAGTTCGAGACCAGCCTCAGCAAGAGCAAGACTCTTTCTCTATTAAAAATAGAAAAAAATTAGCTGGGCATGGTGGTGTATGCCTATAGTCCCAGCTACTCGGGAGGCTGAGGCAGGAGGATCACTTGAACCCAAGAGTTTGAGGTTATTATGAGCTAGGCTGATGCCAGGGCACTCTAGCCCAGGTGACATAGCAAGACTGTTTCAAAACAAAAACAGAAAAACTCATTTCTTTATCTCTTAATGTGTGCCAGTCTCTGTTCTGTGTGATGCATGTATCCACCTATTAAATCCTCACAATAACCCTCAGAGATAGAGTGATAGAGTGAAATTTTGGCCCAGTTCTTAACTCCTCCCTGTCTGGTTCTTCACCATATTCTTACCATGGCCTCACTGTGGGAGGAGCATATTTCTTCACCCCTTGATGTGGTCATGTCACCTGCTTTGTCCAATCATATGTGGGTGGAAAGGCCAGCATGCCAGCTCCAAACATAGGCCCTCAGAGGCCTTGTATCTGCTATCATCATGAGAGAAACCTGCCCTGCAAGGACGAAGGTTGTTCCCTACATAGCTGCCCTGGCTTGCAGTAAGGAGCACAGCTGCTCCATCTGGCTGCTGCAGCCAGAAGTGGAGGATCACTCCCACTCTCAAGCCAAGCCTAGTGTAGATCAACTGAACACTAGCCTATTTGCAGATTTGTGAGAATGATTAATCTTTAAGCCACTAAGACTCAGATGTTCTCAGTTCAAATCTTGACCCTACCACTTAGGGTTCTTTGTATGAATGACCTGATGATCCTGAAGTTGAGTTTCCGTCTGGGGAATGGACACGCTTGAAGCTCAGACTTGGGGGGATGGGGGGGGCATGGGCAATATATTTAACCTGGACTTTTGTACCCCCATAATGAGCTGAAATAAAAAAAAAAGAAAAAAGAAAAATAGTAATAGTATTGACTATATCATGAGTATTAAATACTTAATTATTCCCATTCATTGGGCACCCTTATGTGCTAGATTCTATTTTAGGTATCTAGAAGAATCTGATAGAACAACTTACAATAACAAAATAAAGGAGACTTACTCAAATAACTTATAGTCAAGAAGCCAAAACAGTACACAGCACGATTAAGGACATGGTAATTAAGGAATACACATGCAGATAAGGAACACAGATAATAGGGTCTTAAACTGTCTATTAGTCAGGGCAAAATAAGGAATTGCTTATGTGATTATGGAGGCTGACATGTCCGAAAATCTGCAGTCAGCAAACTGGAGACCCAAGAGAGCCAATGGTATAGTTCCAGGTCAAGTCCAAAGGCCTGAGAACCAGAATTGCTAATGAATTGCAGTCTGAGACTGAGTCCACTGTTTCAGCTTCTAACATTTCTGCTCAAAGATAGGCAGAGAGAAAAAATTCTCCCCTACTCAGCCTTTTTGTTCTATTTAGTCTTTCAACAGTTGGATGAGGCCCACCCACATTGGGGAGGGCAATCGGCATTAGCCTACCGACTCAAATGTTAATCTCATCCAGAAACACCCTCACTGCACATCCAGAATAATATTTAACCAAATCTCTGGACACCCCGTGGCCCAGTCAAGTTGGCACATAAAATTAACCATCACACACCTTGATTTGGGAGGTGGTCAAGGAAAGCTCCCCAGAGGAGGTGGTATTATGCTGAGTCTTATAGAAGGGAATATGTGTGAAGATTAGCATAACATATTTAGGTGTTTATTAAATGCGTGTTTTCTTTTTATGCCCTTCAAAGGTCATAAGAACAAATACTACTTTTTTGGCCCAGCAAGAACTTTTCCGGTCATAAAGCAAGGGAGACATCTTTTTTTTTCCTTACGTGCTGAATGAAAGAAGTGCTGACTCCTTTGTTGGTCGTGAGGGTCACTGGCATGGTTCATTTGTAATTGCACAACATAATTCCACCCCCAGATAGAATGCTTTTTGGTGGTGTTTTAAAATCTCCAATTGCTTTTTACTTATGAGGTGAATTTACAGTGAGTTATGTTACAAGGTAATTTAACCTGACAAGACACACCACAGTAAACATTCACAGACACAGTTTTGTTTCTCCCTGGAGAAGAAGCTGTTAGAATAGAGTGGTAACCGCTGTAACATGATCAGCATGGGGGAGATTGATCACACCTAGGAAAGTGACCTCTTGGAGGATCTTTGCAAAAGGCACACCTTTCCTGTTGATTGATTACACACATCGGGGTGACCATCCCTGGATGGGAAAACTCGGTGTGGTCCTCACCTTCTGCGAGCACATACACTTTTTTGGTTAGTGCTCATGTAAGATTGATGTGCAGCGGCTGTAGTTTAGGGTTCCAAATATTCATGCCGTGAAAATCCAGCTAGTTTTGTAAAGAGAAAGAGAAAGGGATTTATTATCCGCAAATAAAATAAGCTGAATTCAAAATGGTGATTAAATTTTAATAAACCTATAGAGGATGGCCCTCTTGCTGAGTAGGGGAGTAAGATGTATTTGTAGAAGAGTCATTTCCCTCTACATTCTGACCCTGATATGTCTCAGGGTTTGTGTTGTGTCAGTAGTTTCCATTCTTCAATTTTTATTTTGGACTATTAGTCTTTCAATTTTCATACAACATCTCTGTTTCTTAAAGGCTCACTCTATCCTCCATTCCAAATTGTCAGGGTCATCATTTGACTTGCCAGTTACTTCCCATTATTCTTTGCAGAAAATGGCAGTGGCTTTATAATCTTTTTCTTCACCCCAGCTCTCTCCCCTTTCTGAGTCATTTCAGTGTACAGAAGGACAGGATGTCCATTGCAGCAGGCTCTCTGCACCTTCACTTTCTTAACTTCAAGGAACTTTACCTTTATTATCTCACTCCCCAGAGCAAGTCATCCCCTGCTTGCCATCACCTTGAATTGTTTCAATTCAATTCTGAAACGTTAATTTAAAACATTCTAGTCTCTGCCCACATTTTTCCATCTTTTCTTTTGTGATGTTGGCATCTCCCCTGTGACTGTCACTAGATTTGTCCCTCAAATTCTTAGGATCTCTAATCCCTTGACCCTTTTACTTTTCTCCAGGGAGCCTCTTCCTGTTGTCATTTTCTGCTTTACCCACACTAAACCCCACTATCTTCAAACATCTTGTTTGTTATTCTTAAATCCCTTGTCCTGTTTCCTAATGTCTGGGCCATCTGGAAAATCTTCAGCTTTAGATCAATGTGATATTTTTTGCCCCTTCTCTATCCAGGAGGCTGAACATTACTGAAAAAAAAATCACACATCTCTGAAAATTAATGTCATTTAATTCTCATTAATGCCAATTAATTTTATGAACTCCAACCTTAAAAGGATCAATACTGCCTAGCATTTCTACTATAGATTTCTTGGCACTTTTTAATCCCACCCTGAAAATCAGCTTTTTCAAAAATTCTCTACTCTTTTTTAACTTAAAAAAAAATTTAATTATTATAGATACATAATAGTTGCATATCTTTATAGGATATGTGATGTTCTGATACAGGCATACAATGTGAATTAATCAAATCAGGGGAACTGGGTTATCCATCGCCTCAGGTATTTATCATTTCTTTATGTTAGGACTATTCTCACTTCACTCTTTTAGTTATCTTAACGTATACCCCAACTTATTGGTGATTATAGTTCCTTTGTTATGCTGTCAAATATTGTTCATTCTGTTTAACTAACTACATTTTTGCACCCATTAACCATCTCCACTTTATCCCCCCTGCCTGGTACCCTTCCCAGCCTATGGTAACCATCATTCTACTTTCTGTCCCCATGAGATCAATTGTATTTATTTAATATTTAACTCCCACATATGGGGAAGAACATATGAGATCTGTCTTTTGGTGCTTGGCTTATTTCACTTAACATAATCTTCTCCAGTTCTATCCATGTTGTTTCAAATGGCAGGATTTCATTCTTTTTTGTGGCTATGTAATATTCTATTTTGTATATGTACCACAATTTCCTTATCCATTCAACTGTTGATGGATACTTAGATTGATTCCAAATCTTGGTTATTGTGAATGGTGCTGCAATAAACATGGGAGTACAGACATCTTTTCAATATACTGACTTCCTCTCTTTTAGATATATACCCAGCAGTGGGATTGCTGGGTCATATGGTAGTTCTACTTTTAGTTCTTTGAGAAACCTCCATACTGTTCTCCATAGTGGTTGCAATAATTTACACTCCCACCAACAGTATATGAGTGTTCCCCTTTCTCCACACCCTTGCCAGCATTCTTTATTACCTATCTTTTTTATAAAAGCCATTTTAACTAGGAAGAGATGATATCTCATTGTAGTTTTGATTTGTATTTCTCTGATGACTAATGATATTGAACATTTTTTCATATACCTGTTTGCCATTTGTACGTCTTCTTTTGAGAAATGTCTACTCAGATCCTTTGCCCATTTTTTCAATTGGATTATTTTATTTTTTCCAATTGAGCTGGTTGGAGCTCCTTATATATTCTAGTTATTACTCACTTGTCAGATGGGTAGTTTTCAAATATTTTCTCCCATTCTGCGGCCTGTCTCTTCCCTTTGTTGATTATTTCCTTTGCTGTGCAGAAGCTTTTTAGTTTGATGTGATCCCATTTGTCCAATTCTGCTTTGATTGCCTATGCTTTGGGTATATTATTCAAGAAGTCCTTGCCGAGACCAATGTCCTTGAAACATTTCCCCAATGTTTTCTTTTAGTAGTTTCGTAGTTTAAGGTCTTAGGTTTTTTAAGCCTTTAATCTGTTTCAATTTGATTATTGTATGGTGAGAGATAAGGCTCTAGTTTCATTTTTCTGCATATGGATATCCAGTTTTTTCAACACCATTTATGGAAGAGACTCTCCTTTCCCCACTGTATGTCCTTGCATCTTTGTTGAAGATAAGCTTACTATAGATGTGTGGATTTATTTCTGGGTTCTCTATTCTGTTCCATTGGTCTAAGTGTTTGTTTTTATGCCAGTAACATGTTGTTTGGGTTACTACAGACAGCTCTGCATTGTAATTTGAAGTCGGGTAATGTGTTCCTCCAGTTTTGTTCTCTTTGCTCAGGATAGCTTTGGCTTTTGTGGATCCATATAAATTTTAAAATTAGTTTTCCTATTTCTGTGAAGAATGTCTTTGGTATTCATATGGAGATTATATTGAATCTGTAGATGGCTTTGGGCAGTGTGGACATTTTAACAATATTCATTCTTCTAATCCATGAACATGGAATATCTTTCCATTTTTTGGTGTTTTCTTTAATTTTTTTCATCAATTTTTTATAGTTTTCATTATAGAGAACTTTCTCTTCTTTGGTTAAGTTTATTTCTAGGTATTTTATTTTATTTATAGCTATAGTGAGTGAGATTACCTTCTTGGTTTCTTTTTCATATTTTTTACTGTTGGCTTATAGAAGTGCTACTGATTTATGTACATTGATTTTATATCCTACAACTTTACTGAATTTGTTTATCAGTTCTAATAGTTTTTTTGTGGAGTCTTTAGGTTTCTCTAGATATAAGATCATATCATCTGCAGACAAGGATAATTTAACTTTTTCCTTTCCAATTTGGATGCCCGTTATTTCTGTTATTTCATTCTCTTGTCTGATTGCTCTAGATAGAACTTCTAGTACTATGTCGAAGTGAATGAGCACATTGGTAAAAGTGGGTATCCTTATCTTCTTCCAGATCTTAGAGGAAAGGATTTCAGATTTTCCTCATTCAGTATGATATTCACTGTGGGTCTGTCACATATGGCTTTTATTGTGTTGATGTAAGTTCCTTTAATACCCAGTTTTTTGAAAGTTTTTATCATGAAGGGATGCTGAATTTTATCAAATGCCTTGTCAGCATCAATTGTAATGATCATATGGTTTTTGACCTTCATTCTGTTGATATGATGTATGGTACTGATTGATTTGCATATATTGAACCATTCTTGAATTCCCAGGATGAATACCACTTGATCATAGTTCATAATCTTTTTAATGTGTTAATGAATTCAGTTTGCTAGTATTTTGCTGAGGATTTTTGCATTCATGTTTATCAGAGGTATTGGCCAATAGTTTTCTTTTTTTGTTGTTATGTCTTTCTCTGGTTTTGATATTAGGGTAATACAGACCTCATATGTATTTGGAAAGATTCCCTCCTTAGTGATTTTTTGGAGTAGTTCAAGTAGGGTTGGTATTAGTTCTTCTTTGAATGCTTGGTAGAATTCAGCAGTGAAGCCCATCAGGTCCTGCACTTTTCTTTGATGGGAGACTTTTAATTACTGCTTCTATCTTGTTTCTTATTACTAATTTATTCAGGTTTTGGATTTCTTCCTGGTTCAACCTTGGTAGGTTGTATGTGTTTAGGAATTTATCCATTTCTTCTAGATTTTCCAATTTATAGGCACATAGTTGCTCATAGTAGTCTTTAATGATCTTTTGGATTTCTAAAGAATCAGTTGTAATATATCCTTTTTAATTTGTCCTTTTATTTATTTGGATCTTCTCTCTTTTTCTTAGTCTGGCTATAGGTGTGTCAATTTTGTTTATATTTTCAAAAAAATCCAACTTTTTCTTTAATTGATCTTATGTATGGATTTTTTGGTTTTAATTTCATTTATTTCTGCTCTGATCTTTATCATTTCTTTTCTTCTGCTATTTTTGGGTTTGGTTTGTTCTTGTTTTGCTCTAGTTATTTGAGATGCATTTTTTAGGTTGTTTATTTGAAGCTCTTCTACTTTGTTGATGTAGGGACATATTGCTATAAATTTTTCCCTTATTATTGCTTTTGCTGTATCCCATAGGTTGTGATATGTTGTGTTTTGTTTTCATTTATTTCAAGAAACTTTTTAATTTTGTTCTTAATTTCTTCATTGACCCACTGGTCATTCAGGAGCATATTGTTTAATTTCCATGTGTTTGTATAGTTTCCAATGTTCCTCTTGTTATTGATGTCTACTTTTATTCTATTGTGGTCAGAGAAAATACTTGGTATGATTTCAATTTTTTTTGAATTTTTGAAGACTTGTTTTGTGACCTAACGTATGGTCTATCATTGAGAATGATCCATTAGCTGAGGTCAAGAATGTGTATTCTGCAGCTGTTAGATGAAACATTCCATGAAGATCTATTAGGTCCATTCAGTCTATAGTGCAGTTTAAGTACAACGTTTCTTTGTTGATTTTTTGTTTGGATGATCTGTCCAGTGCTTTAAGTGGAATGTTGGGGTCTCCAAGAATTATTGTATTTGGATCTATCTCCCTTTCTTTAGCTCTGATAATATTTGCTTTATAAATCTGGGTACTTTAGTGCTGGGTGCAAATATATTTAGAATTATTATATCTTCTGCTGATTTGACCTCTTTATCATTTTATAATTACCTTCCTTGTCTTTCTTTACAGTTTTTGTCTTGAAATCTATTTTATATGATAGAAGTATAGCTACCCCTGCTCTTTTTTTGTTTTCTATTTTCATGGACCATCTTTTTGCATCTCTTTATTTTCAGTCCATGTGTCTTTATAGGTGAAGAGTGTTTCTTGCAGACAACATATAGTTGGCTTTTTTTTTAAATCTATTCAACTACTCTATGTTTTTGATTGGTAAGTTTAGTCTATTCATATTCAGCGTTATTGTTGATAGGTAAGGACTTACTGTTACCATGTTATTTGATTTCTGGTCCTCTCTTTCTTTCTTCCTTCCTTTGCGTTTTCCTTGGTTAAAAGTGATTGCTCTGGTAGTGTGTTTTAGTTTCTTTCTTTATATTTTTTGTTTATCATATGTTGTAGGTTTTTCATTGGAAGTTACCATGAGGCTTGCAAAAAACATTTTATAACCAATTATTTCAAACATGTGACTACTTTGCTTACAAACAAACAAATAAACAAAAAGAAATCTAACAGAAATTCTACCTTTTAACTCCATCCCCACTTTTTAACTTTTGTTGTTTCCATCCATATCTTTTTATATTATCTATCTCTCAAAAAGTTTTTGTTGGTATTTTTGATAGGTTTGACTTTTCGTCTTCCTACTCAATACTCAAGATATAAGTGGTTTGTACACCACAATTACAGCAACAGAGTATCCTGTATTTGTGTTCTTATTGTTACCAGTGAGTTGTATACTTTCAAATTGTTTCTTATTGTTCATTAACATCCTTTACTTTCAGATTGAAGAACTCCTTTCAGCATCTCTTGTAGGACAGGTCTGGTGTTGATGAAATCCCTCAGCTTTTGTTTGTCTGGGAAAGTCTTTAATTCTCCTTCATGTTTAAAGAATATTTTTGCACGATATAACATTCTTGGCTTAAGCATTTTTTTCTTTCAGCACTTTGAATATGTCATGCCATTCTCTCCTGGCCTGTAAAGTTTCTACTGAGAAGTCTGCTGCCAGATGCATTGGAGCTCTTTATATGTTTTTTTTTTTTTTTTTCTTTTTTCTTGCTTCCCTTAGGACCTTTTCTTTATCTGTTACCTTTGGGAGCTTGAATATTAAATACATTGGGGTAGTCTTGTTTGGGTTAAATCTGCTTGGTGTTTTATGACCATGTTCCTGAATATTGATATTTTTATCTAGGTTTGGTAAAGTCTTTGTTATTATTTCCTTGAATAAGTCTTCTCCTTCAGTCTCCCTCTCTACCTTCTCTTTAAGACCAATAACTCTTAGGTCTCATCTTTGACTCTTCACTCTTTCTCATTTCCCACATAAGACAATCACTGGGTCCTATCAAAACTATCTCCTAAATGCTTCTTATATTCATCTCTTTTTCTTCATGTTACTGACACTGGGTTGCTGCAATAGCTTTTTTATAATCAACCATTTGGCCTTATCTCTATCTGTCCTTACCTCAATTTGATGTGTTCTTCATATTAATATCTCAACCAGAAGGATTTTTCCAAAAGGCCAGTATGATCCTGTGACTTCCCTCCTTAAAATCTTTCAGTGCTCCACGTTGCCTTTAAAATAAAATAAAGTTTGAAGTCTACAAGGCAACTTGCACATCTTCCACTTCCTTGTAAACTTACCTCTCTTGCTTTATTTCTCATAATGTTTCCCACCTTCCCTTGAAAACTAAGCTGTAAATAAACCAATTTACTTGAATTGCCACAAATTTGATGCACCTGGTTTACCTCCCAATCATTACACTTGCTGTTGCCTTTGTCTTTTTGTCTTTCTTTGATCCCTTTTGTCTTTCTTTGATCCCATTCTCTACTGCACTTTTGGTTACAGCTTAGGTATTATCCCTAGATGGACTTTTTTTTTTTTGAGATAGAGTCTCACTCTGTTGCCTGGGCTAGAGTGCCATGGTGTCAGCCTAGCTCACAGCAACCTCAAACTCCTGGGCTCAAGCAATTCTCCTGCCTCAGCCTCCTGAGTAGCTGGGACTACAGGCATGCACTACTGTGCCCGGCTAATTTTTTTCTATTTTTAGTTGTTTGGCTAATTTCTTTCTATTTTTAGTAGAGACAGGGTCTCGCTCTTGCTCAGGCTGGTCTCAAACTCCTGAGCTCCAGCATTCCTCCCACCTCAGCCTCCCAGAGTGCTAGGATTACAGGCGTGACCCTAGATGGACTTTTAACTTGACCCTCCCTTCAAGACTGTGTTGGATATCCCTTCTTCTGTGTTTCTGTTGCACCTTGTATTTTCTCAATTTTAGCTCTTATTACACTGTATGACAATTTTTTGTCTGACTGTGCTCTCCCACACTAGACAATGAGATCCTGAAGGGCAGAAGTTATCTTTTTCACTGGGCTATCCACAGTGGATTTGGCACAGAGTAGAAGTTCGACAAATATTTTCTGACAGAAGAAATTGCAGTAGCACTGCAGCACATGCTGTGGTATTTGTTTTTGCTGGCTTACGGAGGCATGGATGGTTGGAACAACAAGTATCCAGGCAGTTGACCTGCAGAAATAAAGGGGAGATGTGGGTAGGTCATTTACAATAGCACAGAAGATAATAAAAAAAAAATAATCTTGGCAAATTATGAATTCATCTTTATTAGAATATCATCTTTAGTTTGGGGAGTTTCAAAGGCTTCTCATATTCCATAATGCTCATCTTCATACATCTATCTTTGTTATGAATGGAATGATCCGTTACAGAGTTTTGTTTGAAGAGCTGGGGGGAATTAGGGAAAGACAATCTCTTGTTTCTGGAACCACTTCATGCCACAAAAATCTTCAAATATCACGTTAAGATGTAGTATTTTGTTTTCTTGGCAAATGATTAGGTTTCATTTAATAGTGGCATTTTATTAAAAATGTACTATCAGAGATAATTTCCAGGAGGAGATTTGAAATGGACTATTATATGGAAAGGGAATTTCAAATACCCAGTTCTGTACTTAAAACTACTGGATAAAATAGCAAGAGTGTAGTTGGTCTAATGGGACCACTTAAAATTCTGTATTACAAAGTGTTGCTAAAGACAACTTTTAGTTCTCTCATAATTCTGGATTGCACCCACTCACTCTGCTAGTTTTAGTCATGTTGCAGGGAAGGTATTTGACAATTGAGTAGTAATGAGGTTTAGTGTACATTTTACTTAACCTTCTATCAGGTAGGCCAATTAAAATGTTACATCTGAAAGAGTACATATTCTGATTTCTGCCTAGGGATGTAATACATTAACTTACATTTGGACATACTTTTGCTTTATATGCTTCAATTAACGACATCTTCAAGTTTATTCTCTTGGGCTGGTTAGCTCTCTTCCTCAACTCCCAGTGATAACAAACCCCAAACTATGGATTTAATCTTATAAAAGATAGTTGGTATTCACTGAACAAAACATGAAAGACATGCCTTTCCCATGTCTGTGCTTTGGCTGGCCCCTTTTCAATTGTGGCCAAAAATGCAAAAGTGAGATTGGATGAATTTTTTCAAGGGCACCTTCTCCTTCTATAGGAAAAAAAAAAAAAAAAAAAAAAACCCAAAACACACATACACATCAAACAGCCTGGTCCAGAGGGAAATATTACTGTTACTGTAACATTTTAACACTTTCTTAGTAACTATGGTTTTCCTAGAATCCCAGGGTAAGGTAAAGAAAAATGAACCAATCTGGCTTATAGAATCCTAGGGAATTTTGGTTTCTTCATAGTGACACCAGGATTATAAAACAACAACAACAAATTACACCCAATTTTAAGGCAATTTTTTTCCATAACCTATTTCAATCATTTATTTAAACAGTAAAATAAATGTAAAATTAAACAATAACTAAATGTAATCATACAAATAGTATAATCATGTCACTGTGTAGGGACACAAAGAAAAGGAGAGAGAAAGCTGAACATGATATGACTTCACTCTAGTATGAATTCTTACTGGAATTAAATCATGCCATGTATGAAATTATGTCACTCTAAGAACTATCAATTACATGGTCTAATTATTTGGCAAATTTTGGCTCTGTATTAGTCAGCTCAGGCAGCCATAACAAAATACCACAGACTGAGTGGCTTAAACAACAGAAATTTGTTTTCTCACAGTTCTGAAGGTTGGAAAGTACAACTGGCACTTTCTGGCAGGGTTGGGTTTCTGGTGAGGACTCTCTTCCTGGCTTGTAGATAGCTGCTTTTGTCCCCATATGGCTTTTCCTCTGAGTGTGCCTGCATGGAGAGGGACCTCTCTCTTCCTCTTCTTATAGTCCTGCTGGATGAGGGCCCCATTCTTATGACCTCATTTTACCTAATTATCTCCTAATGATCCTGTCTCCAAATATGGTGACGTTGGGGGTTAGGGCTTCAACATATGAATTTTAGAGGGACAAAATTCAGTCCATGGCTGGCACTAGGAAAGACTAAGAGAGATTATTAAACAATTTAAGAGCTAATGTACAGCCCATATATAGTAGTGGGGCTATGAATGAAAAGGGTGGAGCATATGTAAACCTATTAATTTTCTTACTGAGCAGTTGAAATTAGATTTCCAAATTTAGCTAAACCAAAATTTTAAAAAATCAGTATGTGCCTGCTAAAACAAACGAAAATAAGTTAGATGTGAAGACGGAGATGTGCCATCCAGCTCCTCCTTCCAGGAAGGGCTTGTTGCTGAGCTGCTGGAAGAGCCGTCCAAAGACAGGCTTCAGTGGTCAGCTCCTATAGGTCTTGCTTCAGCTGTAGAGCGGCCCTTGCCCAAGGTTCCACCTTTCCCAGGGCAACCAATATCCAAAGACTGATTGAGGCAGGTGTGCTAAGAGATTGTTATCTTGACACAGCATCTGATAGCTCTCATTAACCATTTTATCTCAGGTTGACTGAAGCTGTCATCAGGCTCAAAACCCTACCTCTTTCTCCTTCACTTTGTGGGTGTCAATCCCTTGCCACACTCTAATAAACATCCTGCACTCTGTTCCTCAGCTCTGAAGGTAGCCTAACCTACAACACTTATGTATACTGACAACTAATTTTACAGCCTAATTTGTTTGATCTATCATTATTTCCAAGAATTTCTATTTTTAGCACATAAATATGTATATATACATAATTTTTATACTCTATGTGTGTGTGTATATATATATATATATATATAGCCATTTGTTTAACCTGCCTTTTGACTAAATCATAGTCTTCCTTCCATGACAGCACATAGTTTAATACTACGTGGAGAGTTTCAACATTCTTTGTTCTCTGAAAACATTTTTTTAGCTTCATTGGGGTAAAATTGGCAAGAATTGTGTATGTTCAAGGTGTATAACATGATGATGTTTTGATATATGTAATACATGTGTAATAGCTATCACAATTAAGCTAATTTACATATCCCTAACCTCACATAGTTACCTGTTTTTGTGTGTGTGATCTACTCTCTTGGCAAATTTCAAGTATACATTACTATTAACTACAGTCATTATGCTGGACATTAGGTATCCAGAACTTACTCATCTTATAATTACAAGTTTGCACTTTTTGACTAATATCTCCCATTTCCCCCACCCCTTGACCCTTGGTAACCACACATCTACTCTGTTTCTATGAGTTTGACTTGTTCTACATTCCGCATGTAAGTGAGATCATACAGCATTTGTCTTCCTACATCTGGCTTATTTCACTTAGCATAATGTTCTCCAGGTCATCCACGTTGTCACAAATGACAAAACTTCATTTTTAGGGCCAAATAATATTCCACTGTGTATATATACCACATTTTCTTTATCCATTCATCCACTGACAAACACTTGGGTTGTTTATGTATCTTGGCTATTGTGATGCTGCAGTGAATATTAGAGTGCAGCTATCTCTTTGAGATAGTGATTTTATTTTCTTTGGATATATATGTAGAAGTGAGATTGCTAGCTCATATGGTATTCCTATTTTTAATTTGTTAAAGAACTTCCATACTAAAACCACACACCGACTTTAGTTGCATGTATCTTTAGTCTGTAGTATATTTTAATTCAGTCCTCTGTCACCCCCATTTTTTTTGGTCTTTTATGATATTACAATTTTTGAAGAGTCCAGGCCAGTAGTTCTGTGAAGTGACCTTCAATTTAGATTTGTGTGATTGTTTCTTCATTATTAGTTAATATTACATAGATGATGTTGCATCATTCAAGGTATATTATATCAGGAGGCATGTGTTATGTAGTTTGTCCCTTTGATGATATTAGTGTCCACCAGATATCTCCATCTTGAAGGCTCCCTTTCAAGAAGAAAATCTTGATAAAGATTTATATAGGTTAAAACTTCCCTTTTCCCATAATGAAACATTTTTTTTTTTACCCTTACACTTCAGCTTATTTCCCAAAACTATACTAACCCACATCCAATGACAAATGATGGAGACATTGTCAAAAGATCTGGGAAAAGTGAACTTGAAAATGTGACATTCATTTTCAACTTGGAAATATTTGTCCTTAAAAGTACCATCCAGTAATCTCATCTTCTTATTGTGGCCTTTTGTCATTTCATGCCATGCATTGTCTACCCAAAAGTACTTGGAAAATTTTGCTCAAGGATCTGAGCACTCCTAACCTCTTGTCACCTAAGATATTACTTGTATCTGTATGTGTCCTCTCCAATGTCCAGTGAAACTAAAGTAGATCAGATGAACATCAATGTTACGTAAATGCTATATATCAAATGGGGAGAAGTAAAGGTAAATCTCAAAAAATAAGAAACAATGTAATCAGATCATCACCAGTTGGTCCTCTCCAAAGCTAGAAAAATGAAGGATGTTAGAGATCATACTGATAAGGGAAATTTTTTAAAAAAGTGTGTAGAGGGACATATGAAAGCAAACTGACTGCAAGTTTCTGCGAATAGCTTATCCCAAATCCAGTGCAGTATTTCTCGTTTCATATTTGAATCAGCCAGTTTGGGTTTGAAATTCTGACTCTTCCCTTTTATCGCTGTTTGATCCCCCAAAAGTTAGTTAATTGATCTCCCTAAGCCTCCTTTTTCTCATCTGTCAAATGAGAAAAATCCTGCCGATGTTGCATAATTTTTGCAAGGATTAGTAATACTGAATGCTCAATTCCTAACTTCTAGTCAGTATTAAACAAGTGGTATCTATTGTTATAACTATTACTCGT
This sequence comes from Eulemur rufifrons, assembly GCF_041146395.1. Lineage (NCBI taxonomy): Eukaryota > Metazoa > Chordata > Mammalia > Primates > Lemuridae > Eulemur > Eulemur rufifrons. The sequence continues at coordinate 54,622,650 of NC_090990.1, forward strand.
GAACCTTTTTATATGGTGCTTGGCAGTGTATAGACAACATTCACATCAGACATTCTCTGATTTGATTCTTGCAGGAAAAAATTTTCAGATAAGAAGTGGAGAGTCACAAGATTAGCAAAATTAGCAACTTGCCAAGTCACATGTTGATAAAACATCAAAACTGGAACCCACACCCGTGTCCTTTAATTTTTTAACTAGTATTCCCTGCACTATATAGCATCTTAAATTAAGAGTGAAGCAATAGTGCCATCTTCCTGCAAGAAGAAAACGTGTATTTTTAATGTCTCTAAAGTAGATGAATAAATGAGGATTGCATAGTTTATGCAATGCTAATATTAATTAAAGGAAAAATGTGTACTCCAAATCAAAGAAAATAAACCATTGAATGGAATTGCAAGAAACAATGTTTCTTAGAAACGAAACAATTATCTCAACATGTCCTCATAGAACACATCATCCCCAAATATGTGTCTGGAGACCAAACCACTGTTCCTTTGTCTTTTTGAAGAGCTGCAACAAAATGGATTTTAGAAACATGATTATTAGATGTTCTAGCACCATTTGGCAGGACTTCATGCTTGTTATAGAATAAATTGTTCTTTCTAGTTGGCTTTGTAGGCACTTGTTTATACTCAGATGAATTAATTAATTATGCAAATGATCCATTATACAGCTATTTTAATATGTAAACTATGTGCTGGCCTGTGCCTGTATAAAATGGCTTATGTCTACATGATTTTTTAATCTATTGAAAGGTAAATAAATAAATACATATATAAATAAATCATATAAATATTAGTTGAGCTTCTACTTTATGCCTTGTACTGTTCAAGGCTGGAGATTAACAATAACAAAAGACACAATAATTGCCCTCAAAGAAATAACAGTTTGTTGGAAGGGAAGAAATGGATAGACGGAATACATCATGTACACAAAAGAGGTTCAACAGAAGCTAGTTTGTGGTATAGGCCACAAAAAATAACAAAAATGAATTATTTCAGGACTCCAGAGAATGAATTAGAGTTCTACTTCTTTTTCTGCCAGTAGCTGAGAGGAGCCAGTAAAGATTATGCACCTTAAGAACAGCTTTCTAGCTCTCTGAATCAACCAGTGTTCTGAGCCATGGGCCATGGGTCCTTTCCTGCCTGCAGCCATGTCTCTATTCCTTGGAGTTGGTTTCTGGTAGACTCAACTTTTAATCTGATCCAAGGCCACCTTGCTCTTAGTCAAGGCATTTTTTTCTTTGTCGACTTTTGAAAGAGTTTTATCAAATTACATGCTATGGTGAACTGATTTCTTTTCTTTTCTTTTCCTTTTTTTTTTTTTTTTTGGCACCAAGTTTTTGCTCTGCATTGGATAGCTGCTGTACAGGAAAAAAAGAAAAGGAATTGGGATGAAGGTGCTCATTGTAAATTAGTCTTATGTTTAGAGGTCATCAAGATGTGTTCTGATAGTTGGACAAAGGCAATGCCTTCTGGATAATTGATGATTTTTTTTTTTTCCTTTACCCAACTTTATTTTTCTTTTATTTCTTTTTTATTTTTTTTTATTTCATCTTATTGTTATGGGGGATACAGAATTGCAGGTTACATACGTTGTCCATGTACCGCCTTTCCCCCCCAAGTCAGAACTCCAGGCGTGTCTGTTCCCCAGGTAGTGCGCGTTGCACCCTTCATGTAGGTATATAACCCTCCCTTCCTCACCCCCCCTTCCCGAGTCAGCACCTTCAAGTGTTACCATTCCCCAAACGGTGCGCAATGCACTCATTGTGTAGGCATACCCCCATCCCCTCCCCCACCCCCCACCTCAGTCTGATATCCGATTGGTGTCGTTCCCAGATGTGTATTTAGGTGATGTTCAGGGAAACCAATTTTCTGGTGAGTACATGTGATGCTTGTTTTTCCATTCTTGGGATACTTCACTTAACATAATGGATTCCAACTCTCTCCAGGAGAACCATAGAGATGTCGTATCTTCATTAGATAATTGATGATTTCTGTCTCTGATCATTTGCTTTGTTAAGTTGTCAGAACCATAGGATTCCTATACACAGCTCTTTATGGTTGGTTTATAAGCATTTTCATGTGTTACTTCATCTACTACTCACACGACACTATGAAATAGAATGAGGAGCCATTTCTCCTTCTCTGACAGATGGGGAACCTTAGATATGGCAAGTTTATTTATTAAAATAGTTTGTTTAATATCACATGGAGAATAAAGGCTGAGCTGAGCATAAAAATCACTCACTCAGGCTCCAAAATCTTTTCTCTTTTCTCTGCGACACGCCGGATTTATTCTGTGCCATCCCAAATATTATGGTGTCTTGTCTGCTCTCCTTTTCCCCTTTCACTCTCTTCTCCTTCTCTCTATCCCTTCTCTTTCTGCCTCTACTTTTTTCCCCCCTCATTACATTCTCCATTCCACATTCTCTATCTCCTATTTCTCTTCCTTTCCTTTCATTTCTTTCCTTCCTACTCCTGCCCTTTTTTATTCTGCTTGAAATTTCTAACTAGACAGGCTACCGGAAGACTCCCCTGATCAAACTGCCCCCACTTCAGCAGTTTAAATCAGTAGGGCTATCAATTTTAAAGAAATGTATAGGAGGGATTACATTTATTATAAAATCACAAACCAGAATATGTAGAATACCAGGGCTGGAATGGAACTTCAAATCAATTTTTCTGGTTCTTCCACTGAGCCTTTGATTTCCCTTAGGCCTGATTTTCAAGCCTATGAGGGGCAGGGGTCTAGCAGCCAAGGCAACAAGGAAACCCTTGGAAAGAGAGTAAGAGAGAAGTAATGCGGGTTTTTATATGCTGACAGCTCTTGCAAACAGTAGCCAGTTCCCAATGTTATTTTCTGTCTGTTCTGTCCATTTCTGGGTGAGTCCAAAACAAGATCAAGGAGGATGAAGCATAACAAAAATAATACGTGTCACATATGTGACACAGATGATACAAGAATGACTTTACTACTGGTGCTCTTACAACGACAATCTGAGAAGGATAACTGGGAAGTGGGAAATTGAACAGGAAAGTCATCTTAAGTACAGTATTTCCATTCCTCTTTTTTAATCATGAAATAACCCACCTTCTGTTTGCACTGCTTATTTTTGTCTCTTTCAAGCACTTGTTGAGATTTGTGTTTGAAACTATTTTTTGAAATAACTGGAGCTTGCAATTCCTTGAGTAACATGCAGAACATTTAGTCCCCATCTCTCCAGAGTTTCAGAATCGTCCCTTTTAGAATTTGCAACTCATCCACCCATCTGTGCATTTGGTCCCCAGAGACCAATGCAAAGCCAAAAAAGAAGAAAGTCTTTGGGAGACTTTGTGCTTTTGAACATTAAACTACTGGATCTGGAGTCACAAAAATTCTGGATTCTGGGTCTAAGAGCTGCTTTTAGTATTCTGTGACCTTGGGAAAAAACACTTGATTTCTCTGTAATTTCATTACCTGTAAAATGAAGAGACTGGACAAGGACAAAATCCTGTGATTTTAAGATACTGTAGGAATAGTCTGTGTTTCCAAAGCCCTGAAATGCCAAAGGAAATGCAGTAGGCCACTTGGGTAGATGGAAATCACTTTCCTGTTTATTTTTCATTGACTTTTGCAATAACATAATAATAGAACAGATGTTTTTGAGGATTAATGAAAGATAGATATAAATTGCCACAATAATATTGCTTTACTGTTTCCATCCTGGTTCATTAACTGTCATTAAAGATACCATGTGACTTGTATTTTGCACGTGCTGTGATGTAATAATCGAGTAGCTGTCTTCCTTCCCCCACCAAAGGATTCCCAAGTCTGCCATTTGAATCGATGGAGGTGTGAAATTCATTTCCAGATCATCTCTTTAGGAGATCACAAGGTCATCGGCTCTCGTCAAGAATATGGATGAGCAATACAAGATACTGGAATAGAGCAAGAAAGAGAGAAGCCAATTCCCACTACTCCCTGAAGTTTAAACAGTTCCCCTGTGGTTTCAACTTCAGTTCTGTTCTGCTTTTAATTTAAAACCATTCTCTAGCAGGCAACTGATTTTTGCTAGTCTCTTGGGTGATTTTGTAAGACAGATTTCACTGTATTCTACCCTTGTGTGTGCACTTAGCTCCCATTAGCAGTAATGGGTGTTATGCATGTATAGCTCCCATTAACAATAATGGAAATTATGCATGTGCATCCAGAGGAAAGTATGCTCCCCAATGTTGGAATTTTTTCAGGAGGAAAAGTACTCCTTATGCAGCATTTGGCTTTTGTTTTAGGCTCTTTGTTGTGGTGACGATTTGTGCTGCAGAGAATGAACATGGTGTGAAAGACTGCCAACCCCCCAAGTGCAATCTGTACAGTATTTTAAAAAATCTTGGCTTATAATTTTTTGCGTGACTAAAACAACATTAAGGCAAAACTTGTTAAAGAAGTAAAATAGATCCAGATCATTTAATAAAAGGGCCACAAGAGGGGCTAAGTAAGTCCCTTACAGCTAAAAATTCTGGTAGGTAATATCACCTGTTTCAGGGCAAGAAACACAAAGTTGATTTGAACAGATGGAGAAAATAATTCTTTAAAAATAACTGAGTGCTATTTATTCAGAACATAATAACATTCCTCCCGATGAATATGCTTTAACCGAAAGAGACAATTGCTATCATAATACATTGATAAAAAATGGTAGGCCAAAGGTGATATTATAAGGGGCTGTGAATCATCTGTGTATTAATTTTAGAACAAATCATGCAAAAAAAGAATCTTTAACTTTAATATGAAGTCAAGAATATGATTCATCTTCATTTTTGTGAGTGGCAGAATGCATTTAATACTTAAAATGCTTTTGGATTGTCAAACTGATGGTCTGAGTATATATCTCTTCCGAGAGTGCCTTTTGCTGATGTCCAATATTATTGTTCCTCTGTAAAAGATCCTGGTCTATGTCCAGTCTTGGATACCCTCTGGCACTGCTTGGAGATGAATAAAGTCAGACTCTGTGTAAGTCTTGGACTTTGGTAATAAGAGTGAGGCACATAAAAAGCCTTGGAATGTTTAAGAGCACAAGCCTTGGGGAGAGATCCCCCTGCGTTTAAGTGCCGACTCTGTCACTCGGGAATTTATTTTACGTTTACTTGATCATAATTCTCATCTTGTAGTTGTTACAAGGATTAAACGAGGTCTAGAACTGCATTAGCAGAACTTTATAAACAATTATTAATCTATTTTGGGAAATAAAATTTGACAATACTAAAAGTCAAAACATTTCTCTAGCCAGATCACGGTGCCTAGCATCTAATTAGCTCCAACCTGTTGTACAATTTAAACATAATCTCTGTTTTTTTAAATTATGCCTGTACTTCTATTTTTAGGGGAAGAACAAACATAGCAATATTCTCAAGAAAAGGATCCTAAATACATAGGCTGACGCTTTGTTCATTCTTCATACCAACTAAAGGTAAATAATTAAAAACTCTAAATTTTTAAAATACATGCAGCACACAAGGGATATGAATTTTAACTTTGAAGATGATGAGAACTCACATCTTTTTACCTGATTTTCTTATCACTGTGATGTTGAATGTGCAAGAAATTTGTAAACAATGAAGTTCTTTGCAAAGCTTATGCATAAATTCTGTTGCTGTCTTAACGGTACTGGAACAACATATAAAAATGTAGATTTTACCCTCTAATTTCATAGATTAACTAGCTGGTCAGTTAGCAGGTTACATTGGAAGGAGAAAGAGGCTATCTATGTGACCATAGGCATGACTGATAATCTACATAAACTTTAATTTCTTCATCTGTAAAATGAAAATAGTAGTGTTTACTTCATCTGGTTGTTTTGAGAGTAAGTGATATATCATGTAACACATAGTGGGTACTTACCAAGTGTTGTTTTTCTGAGGAAGGTCTTGAGAACGGAGAGAGATCCCAGTTGTAGGTCATGGGCAGCCAGCATCGCATACGGCTACTTTGACTCCTGAGGAAATATTGGGGTGGGAGGGCTGAGTGGTCGTGTGAATGAGGAAGACTCTAGGAGGTGATATGGATATATATTTTGCTAGTTACTCAGGTTTTCCCAGGGCCAGCATAGCCAACTGCAATAAGGACATGACTTGGTTCTTTTCAGGATAGCCTGCCCTGAGGCTGACAGGGTGAAGCTTACCTCCAAAAAAATCTCTGTTTTGTTCTAGGAAGGATGGTGAATTACAATTTTATTATAGCCAGTGACTACTTTATACAATCCCCCCTTTGATCCCTCATTTTTGGAAAGATTCATTTTTTTTTCCTATGAGGAAAATTACATTTATTGGGTAATGATTGGGGTCCCCATTTTTATGAAATGTACATCTGTCAATCAGGATTCGTGACTCTTCCACAGAGTTGATATAATCTGTTTTAAAGTTTTTCTTTAAAAGGATTCTCTAGAGTTTTCTTTTTGTAAATATATAATGTATGCTTTTATTGTTTGTTTATTTATTTATTTTTTGGAAACACTGAACATAGCTGTGGACCCCTAAAAATCTGTGGACTCCGGCTTGTTCCTATTGCTTGCTGATCATTGCATGTAAATTCTGTGCATGCTGATTGGCTTAGGTTAGGACAGAGCCTCTGGGTAACTAGTAATCACTACCCCAAACACTCTCCATCCTCTTACCTTACTTCCTTTTTCTTTTATAGCACTTACTACCACCTGCATCTGTATGTTGTATTTTTATTTACTGTCTATCTCCAAGGGCAGTGACTTTGTCTATTGTTCTTCTTACTGTGTCTCTGTGACCTAGATCATTGTCTCGTATAGAGTAGGTGCTCAATACCTGCTTGTTGAATGCAATGGTTGATAAACAATTGCCTCCTTTCAATAGCTACATCCTCCTGTATAGGTGCAATGGGGGAAATAGGAGGTTTCTCTAAGGTTCTATTTGCAAGACAGGTAGCATGGTACCATGTACCAAAGCCATCTTTTGTACAGAAGATGTAGATATGAGCCCAACTCTTTTTTCATGAGCTATTTAGACATGTCAGTTAATCTCTCGGAGCCTTGGGTTTTGGATATATGCAAAGGGGATGATATTACTACCCTCACAGAATTGCAGTAAAGATCAAACCTGATAATACATGTTCTATTGTTTCGTGTACTGCAAATCTTAGTTGTTATTAGCATATGGCATCACTGGAAAGAGCAAGACACTTGGGACATTCTCCAAATAGTTATACTTTGCTTGTGAAAGCTATGTGAGCTTGGGGTAAATCTTTTAATTTTTCCCAGTCTCAATTTCTTCACCTGAAAAGGGAGTTATTAATCATCCTGAACGTCCCATCCAGCTATGAAAGTCCATGTCACTAAAAACTGCACTTTTCTTTTCATATTCCTTCCTGACGTTAGGGACTATGTAGGTGTTCCTCCAATTTCTATGAAAATATCATAAAAGAGATTTAATGTCAGATGTTTGCTTCACTTTTTTAAAAATCACCATTAGGCATTGTCCTACTCAGAATAACAAATTCATCATCCAACAGTGCTCAGGTTTTCAGGATCTTTTACTACGACAGCTCAGAGTAGCTAGGAGGAGCACCTTTTCCCACATAATTACTACCGTTGACGTGAGACTCAGCACATTTGACAGAAGCAGCTTGCTGTGTTGGCAGGAAGGTGCCCAGTTACGCCGGAGTCCAGCCTTTCACATTCACACTATTCTGACTTTGGAAGAAGGTGTCCTCCAGCCCCCACTAAATGTGAGAAAGAAAACTGCTTTGCCTATAGAGAACACTACTTACAGGGACTCTCTGAAGAGATTGTGACAGCCATGGGCTGGATTTATGGGTGAGCTGTGCTTACCAGGTTACATCTTCCATTGTAGGCTGATGAAATCCAGTATTAACTCTCTGGGCTCTTTGTGCAGAGTGGAACCTGTGCCTTTCCCAAGGAGGCAGAGACGAAGGGCCAGAGAAGCTACTGCTTTGCACTGAGGGCTTGATACATGCAGCAGGATGCTGTTCTTAGGAAAGGAAATTTCCTTTAGAGTGACTTTTTTTCTACATAAGAGATAAGGAGCTACACCTGTACCTGTCTCAAATCCTGGTTGGGGTTGTTAAACAACACTTGTACATGAAACTATTGGGAATGAGGGGTGAATGTAGGTAGGAAGCTACTAAGTTGGTATCTGGGTGTATGGTTACAAACCTGGATTTTGGTGAGGTAGGTGGAGTGACGGAGAGAGTTCAAAGACCAACTGGAGTTCAAGTACCTTATATTTTAGTTCAATAATATGTTTTGAGGCTTGCAATAATCTCATTTGAATTTATAGGTCTACTCTTTCCTACTTCTTCCCAGAACATGTTTTTAATTCCAATCAGGCAAATCTTATAGCCTTGAATAAGTCACATTGAACTTCACCTGTGTTGCTTTGCTCATGTTATGCCTTTAATCTAGAGAAATTCATCTAATTCTAGTACTTCTTTTATGGTACAGATCAAGTCCTGATCATCTCATTTGACTCTACAAGCTATTTAAACTTATCCTTTCTCTGAACTCTCACTATATTTTATGCTTACTCGTCAGATTTAACTCCTTCATAAATTATATAGCCCTTGATGTCAGAGCAAAGCTATATACATATTTTTTTCTAATTTCTCATGATCCCTAGTGAATGTTGGAAATCTAGCAAGTTCACACAAATTTCTTATTTTTTGGTTTCAAAGTTTTAAATGGATTTTAACAATTGTGTTTTTCCCCCTTAATTAAAATGATAGCATTTTTGATTCCCCAAAACTATGTCTATTTATTTTGGACTCTCTTCTTTTTAAATCTGTAAAGAGCCATGCACAGAGCCTAGCACAGACTCTGGCATATCCAAATGTGCAATAAAGGTTAATTTTATCGACATCACCTTCACTAGCTTTGTTTCCTGTGGCAGATTATCATGTTAAGATAAAATACATTTTATACTTACTCCTCAAACACACGTTCCCTCACATCCTTCTCCACAAACTCCAGGAGGAAGGATAATGATAATTCATTTTCTTTGGGTCACTATTTTCTTTCTCTTCCCCTACCACCATAATACTTATTTCTGCTAGTCAGTATTATTTCCAGCATCTTCTAAATTAATTTTTTCCTTCAACCAATATGCCAACCTCTTTCCCCTGGAAATCTTCCATAATTCATGGGCTGTTTATGTGTAACCATGGCATTACAAATTCCTTGAGAAAACTATCTTGAATGATAATAATTTGAGAACATTTTGTGTATTTCTTTCCAAAATGGTGGCAAGATCTTTCAGTGATTGTGTTTCATATGTTTTACAGAATGCACAGTCATTTCCCTAGATTTTTTTCTGAATGCTTCCTAATCATTCTTAATTAATTTCAGATGTAAATAAAATGAGACCTCTTTTCTGTTTGAAGAAATGTTATTTACTACAAAAGTAGATCATACAATAGCTGGTTGAAAAGAACCCAAAATGAAGAATTATAGCATCACGAACTGAAAGATTAATTTTGTTTCTTATTAACTTGTTTTGGTTTTGAAACCAGCTTGTATTTCTTCTAAAAGTTGATATTTTGGGGAAAAGGACACAAGCTATCTTAGGGGTATTTGTATTTTGGAATCAGATTTATTTGGTTTTCTGGCTCTGCTATTCCCTAACTAGATTACCTCAACCAATTTATTTAACTTCTCTGGGCCTCAGTTTTCTCATATGTAGAATGGGTATAAAATAGTTGCACCTATCTTGTAAGATTTACATGTTTATTAAATTAACTAGCATCTATAGAAGACAACACAAAGCATGGCATATAGTAAACCCTTGTTGCAACTCTGGAGCAATTGTGTCAGCAAGGAGAAAACTATGTTTATTTTACAGTACACCAATAATTGCTCAGGTACTTACCTTCACCTGACATTCTTTGTAGCTTTGAAGTCACTGGAGCCACATCAGCCATAGCCCTTTGGGAGTTGCAGAGTTGGGACTTCATTAATTGAACTGTGTTGCCAAAAGCCTGAAGGATTCTTTATGAAAACTAGGAAGAAATGTGTGGAGGTTTAGCCATAAACAAAGTTATGAAGGAGACAATTAATTCATGATGTTCAGCCTGAGCCACATAGTGGTACCCCATGTCTATAAAAAATAAAGAAAACTTAGCCAGGTGTGGTTTACAGGCCTGTATTCCCAGCTACTTGGGTGGCTGAGGCAGGAGGATCCCTTAAGCCCAAGAGTTCCAGGCTACAGTGAGCTATGAGGCTAGTAGGCTGCACTCCAGCTTTAGTGACAGATCAAGACCTCGTCTCAAAAAAAAAAAAAAAAAAAAAACAGAAGAAGAAGAAAAAATTCATGGTGTCTATTGCCTTAACATTTACTTTTTCTTATACTCATTGTTGAAAACGATGTGCCTGGGTATGTGTGGCAGCAGCTGTAATTAGCTCTGGTGTTAATTCAGTACAATGACAGCTTCAAGCAGAATATGGTAATAGGAAGTCATGGTGATAAATAACAGGCAGTTCATGCAAAGAGAGAGCTCTAATGGGAAGTACTCTTTTACTTATATATTCATTTATTCATTGCACTTTTTTTTTTTTTTTTTTGAGATAGGGTCTCATTCTGTTGCCCAGGCTAGAGTTCAGTGGCGTCATCATAGCTCACTGCAACCTCAAACTCCTGGGCTCAAGCAGTCCTCCTGCCACAGCCTTCCCAAGGGCTGAGATTCCAGGTGCTCGCCACCATGCCCAGTTAATTTGTTTTATATATATTGTGTAGAGACAGGTATCTCACTATGTTGCTCAGGCTGGTCTTGAACTCCTGGCCTCAAGGGATACTCCCGCCTCAGCCTCTCAAAATGCTAGGATTACAGGCATGAGCCACCGTGCCCTGCCTTCACTGAATATTTACTGGGCACCTTCTATGTTCTAGGCACTGGTCTAGGTTCTTGGGATGTATAAGTTAACAAAGATGGAATTTCCTGACACAGAAGCTTAAGGTCTAGAAGAACAGAATAAAATAGAGTAGTACAGAAAGGTAGAAGACTATAAGGAAGAACCTACCTTAGATGTGAGCCGTGGGAGGTCCCCTTAAAGGAATGTTATTTAAACCAACTAGGCAATAGCAAGAGGGAACTGAACCTTATTTCAAGGAGAGGAAAGAGCGGGTGAAAAAGCACAGAGGCTTGCATAAGCACGCTGAGAATGAGGGCCCGGAAGGCAAGCTAACATTTTGTCACCCCTTAAAAAGGATATTTTAAAAACTATTTGTTCAATATTTATTTCTTGGGGCCAGGGAGAAATTGATTTTTCTATTAAGAAAAATTATATGCAAAACACATTCACCTAGTAATTCACTTCAGCTGGATTAAAGCAGCGCTGACACTGTGGAATCATTCAGCGAAATGTTTCCTATTTTCTTCTATTTCTTCAGTTTTCGTGTGTTTTGAACCAGAGAACTTCTTGGGAGGTACATTAAAAATGCCAAATTTAGATAATAAAATGAATGACTCATCCCTTATAAACATCACTATGCCACATTTTTTTTGGTTTTAGAAATTCAGCTTACTGCCACATTCAGCTGTTATTTTAAAGGTATTTTGCAGCAATACTTAATAAGTCAGTATGTTTAGGGGGCATGGAGAATATTTTTATTCACATTTGAGGGTACTGACTCCTTTTCCACAAGCAACACCAGAGTTCATTTTGCCAGTTAAACAAGGAATTGGAGAGCCAAGTTAGTAAGCCTGGTATTTCTAATGTGCCCCAATGAGGTGAGTTTCCCAGCTGGTACAGCCTCTAATCAGATTCCTAAATAAGTTAACAGTGACCGGAGCGTACAGTGCAAGCTCCAGAGTGTGTGAGACAAGACTGAAAAGGTGAATGGGGTTCAGCTATGAAGGGCCTCGTATGACATATGAGGAGTTTGCAGTTTGTTTATAAGAAATATGAGACTGCGGAAGGGTTTTAAGCAGGGAAATAACCTGGCAGAAAATTTTTGGTTTAGAAAGATCTTTCCTGCTGTAGTGTGGGCCAGAGCATTGGAGAGAAGCAAGATTCCGAAAAGGAAGACACATCAGTAGAATGTTGGAATAACTGAGGTACACAAGGATAGATAGAAGCTTGAACTGGGTTGGGGGGTGGTGTCAGTAAGGACGGTGAGAAATAGAGTTTAGGAAGCGTCCTGATACGTGAAGCATGGTGACCAGGAGTTCTAGGGGAGGCATTATCAGGTGAACCTGTTGGTGGGTAACAAAGCTCCACCCCCTAGACTGGAGTTAAGGGCAGGAGTCCAGTCCACGGCTCTATAAGGCATAAATGACAACAGCGAGATGCAGCTGAAATACGCAGGGTGTTAGGGATTACAAACCTCCATATGATTAAAATGGGGATCCTGGCAATGGAACTGACATGCCAGGTAGAAACTTTATTTTAAGAAAAAGGGTATGAGGAAAGGAGAGGAGAGATGCATAGTGAAAGCTACAGTGCAGTGGGGATGTGGGGATGTGGAGGATCTCAGTTTGATGGCTTTAATTGTCACATTCCTGTATCAACAGCTAGTTGGAAAGAATTTGAGAGACTAGGATGTTAATAGCTGATAATGGCATAATGTTTTACATATTCAATTTTTGCCTTCCTCCGCACAGCAGTCAGCATTGTTAAATAGAAACCTGATCATTTATTCCTCTGCCTAAGACACTTGGTGGGTGGGGGTTTGTTCAAAACCAGAATTTTTCTTATGGTTTATACAGCTCTGCCTATTGTAGCCCCTGGTCACCTTTTGACCTCAAGAGGCATTCTCCTCCACCCCTGTGGGTCAGCCACCTGGGTCTTCATTCACTTTTGTTTTGTTTTTTTAAATTTAAACAACATTCTGCCTATTTCAAGGACTCCATGTATGCTGTTTTCTCTGCTTTAGAACTCTCTTCTCCTCTTCGCTTACTTACTTTCAAATTTCAACCTAAATTCTGTTTCCTCAGGAAAGATCCCCTGTTATATATTTCCACACTTCCTCCATTTCCTAACACTTGTCATTTTAATTAAATAATCATTTCAGAAATGAGTTCTGTTACATCTCTCTTCACGAATACACTGTAAACTCCACCGGAGGGGGAGCTATGTATGCTTATTTATTGTGGTATATCTCGTGCCTAGCACAGTCTCTGGCATATATATGTGATCAGTAAATATTTGTCGAATGAATAGCCGAATCCATGGATGATTTTTATGTATCCTGTAGCTATGCCTTAATCCAAAACATCAGTTTTCTAGTAGTTTAATAGCATAAAAGTCATCAGTGACAGAGAAACGAGCATCTTTGAACGGGGATCAGGCTTCCCAGGATCTGTGAAGTTACATCACTTAGGTAATTATTATTCCTATTTCATTTTAGCAGAATGTTATTTGGGGGGGTAAAGAGCAAGTAGATAGAAAGGACAGAAATGTACCTAAACTAGTACGCTGAGGGAGATTGAAGGGTAGGAAAGCTAGAACACCTAGACTGAAGCAATGAAATCATTAAATTCAGATATTCCTAAGCAGAAGAAGATATTGGACAGATAGTTTGCTAACATAGATTTTATTAAGGTATTAATTGAAGTTTTGATATGTTAATTTTTCTCTTTGAATTTTCCACTTTTTCTGTCCTCCTTCAAGCACATAATGAGTTCCCTACTTCCTTGCCACATGAAAGATTTTTGGCAGGATTTTCTGGCTTCTGTTTGCCCACTGAGGATAATAGAACTTGAAGAGGGGAAATTGGTGTCCCTGTGTGAAACCAAGAAAGACAGAAGTTTCTGCAAATGAAAAAGAGCTTCTTTTGGGTAGGGGGGGGAAAGGACAGGTGTGCTTGTCCTTGAACAGAGGAAACTTTCACTTCTTCCCTGGAAGCTCCCGTGAGTGTGGCAGGACTTCCAGGGACATACTCATATGGGGAACCAGGAAGGTTAGATGCCAAGCCTGGGGTCCCAGCCTTGTTACAGAGCCTCCTAAAGCATAAAGCATGGCGTGGAAATGGCACGCTGGTGGAGCTGATGGTATCATGTGGCTGCAGCAAAGTCCAGCTCTTACCAATGTGGAAGGATATCTCTGCTGATCAGTATTCTAATGCTTAGATCTGGGGTAAAACCCCAGAACCTCAGCACAAACCGAGGGGTGGGAGAAAATCTGGAAATAACTGAGGTTGGATTTCTTACCAACTAGATGGGACTAGATACTTGGAATAGATATTAGATGATTTACAGACAATAATGAAATATGATTTTGCTTGATTTATACCTGCTACATTAAACAAATGAACAAAAAGTGAAAATTGAACAGAAGTATGGAAGGTTTCTTTTCTTATTTGGAGAGGATAGTTTGTTCATATTTAAAAACAATTAAATTTTAAGTTGAGTTAAATTTGAAAAATATTTGAGAGAGCTTAGCACTGAATTATCTGCACTAAACTAAATAATCTTATCAATAGTAGACAGCTCTAAATGGTACCTTAATGATAAGAATAAAAAATAAAATCCAATTCATGGCCAAGTGAAGTGGGGCTTGCCTGTAGTTCCAGCAACTTGGGAGGCTGAGGCAGGAAGATAGCTTGAGTCTAGGAGTTCAAGGCCAGCCTGAGTGATATAGTGAAAACCTGTCTCTTAAAAAAAAAAAAAATTTCAATCCATTCTGATAGTCACATCATGCTGAACACATCTGTGGGGACTGTATTTTTTTATATGGAAGAAAAAAAAACACACTGAACACCAATCTTCCAACAAATAATTGATCTATTAGCAGCAAAGAGTGATTATCTCAATGAATTAAAAAGTATTACGTTAAACAGAGTAAGGCAGTCAGATATGTATTCCTCATTACAGGAGGAAAAATCCAAGGCAATATGTCTACTGTGAGAGCATGCTGATAATGGGCTAGCTATTCCAACTCGTCCGTGGTGGAGAATTGATGGCAAACAAAGAGAATTTTAGAAATCAGTAGATTGACTACTTATGTATTTGGCTTGATATTGAAATAGACTTCTTCTATGTAATCATTTTTACTTGGGAATTCTTTTATCTGTTTATTCCATTTTTTTAAAACAAATATTTGTTGAAGGCTTATATGGGCTAGATGTTGAGCTTGGTGGTGTGGAAGAAACAGATATGAGTGAGACACAGGTTAAGTCCTCAGGGTATTTTTAACTTGTGATAATATGTGTACAGGAATGACTGTAGCACAAGACAAGTAGTAAGTTTATAAAGGACAGGAAAGAATGATACTTCTTTCTTCCCTCCTTTCTTTTCTCTCTTACTCTCTCCCTTTGTTCTCTCTTTTTTTCTCTTCTCTTCCTTTTCCTTTCATTTCCTTTCTATGAACACTTGTGTAGACAATGTGTAAAACTTTCATGAACAAGTAGGAAACACCAGTTGGACAATTTCAGCCTCAGCTACCAACACTCAGTGTGAACACTAACAATAGAATTCAGGGAGTGGCAAAGAGAGTGGGATCTGTGAATTTATGTGGAATAATGTTTCCCAAGGTAACCAGACATGACTTTTTTTGCACAAAGAAAGGCTGAGATAGGCAAAATGAAGAAAGCAGGGCCAACAGTGTATTGAAGCCAGCTCATGTCCGTAAGAGATGCTTGTCTATTATCTAGGAATTTTGTGAGCCAGTTGTTAAACTGTTGGTAGCTTGCAATCAGACACAGTGGGAGTATTTACATCACATAAATAGGTAAATGCTATAAATTGTGACTTTTCTTTTAAACAGAAAGCTGTTTTACCAGCTCACCAATGGAAATGACAACCCCAAGAGTTTTTCATCTTCCTAGGCAGCACAAGTATGGATATTCTGTGTATGAGCTTCAAGAGCAGGTAAGGGAGGCAATAACATAATTGAGGGAATACCAGAGACTACAAAACTGTCTGTGGGTCCCAGCAGGGGAGAAGAATGGGGCAAAAAGCATGCTCAAGATACCCAGAAAGGCCACCCGTCACTTCTTTAATCAGCAGGAGGAAGACAAAGGACAATTAAGTGAGTAGATAATAATCATTTGGAGAAAGAGAATTTTCACTTCATATCCGAGCCACTGATAAAATTTGCCATGGTGTTTTCTGTTAAATAAGTTTCTTACTGCATGTAGGTCTTCGAGTAGGCGTGGTACATACAAGTGGGAGTGCTTTCACCCTATTATTATACAACGTAGACTTGAATTATATAGTTATAATAAGCAATACTTAAATTTTCTTTTATTTATTTATTTATTACTATACATTTACACATATGCAGATACAGTAATAAACATCTAAATGGTACAGGCATGTGCAAAAACAAAAATATTAATAATAGTCTTTGCTTTCTAACTTCAATAAGATGTTTCAGTCTCATCCTGGATTCTACTGCCCTTAATATGCAATCAGCCACACTGCCCAAGGGGCTCTAGTTCCTTTTGTTAAAAAATTAGTAATAAAGAACAAATCTAGGGGATAGAAGTAGAGATCTTATTTGAGAATTGGGGATGTAGCATGCTAATGAAGCCACTTGAGTTATAGAGCAGAATATATCTTTTCTTTTGAAATAAAAGGAAACAATTTAATGTTAATGTTTTCAATTTAACCAAGTTTCTATTTTAGCTCTATTATGAGAATTTTAAATCTAATTTCTCTTTTTTCTGATAGGTTTGATATTACTTGTTGTCATGCCAAGAAGTGTTTTTTTTTTTTAAGTATTCTTCCTCCACATGTTCTAAACAAACAGCATTTGTCTTCTGTATTTAGAAGTCTTTTCTTACTCCATTTTTGTCCTTTGTCTGGAGTATCCTAGAATTGGCTATCTAAACAACTCCCCTTATCAGCATTTTAGAGCACAAACTGTCTAAAAAGTAAAAAAATACATATATCTACCTTTTCCCTAAGGAAATATAAAGAATCTACAGGCAAAAGGTACCAGAATTCTATACAGCTAGAAATAAGAAGTAAAAATCTTTGAGGTTTTGCCTAAAACTAACCTTTAACCATTAACTTTTCATTTCTATGGGCATTTGTCAATAGTTATTTTTTTTTTTCAGATATCATTGGTATTGAATTACAATGGATATATACAAATATTTATCAGCTGAATATAATTGTATTAGTCCAATTTTTCAATTAGAGGGTCAGATAATACATCTACATAAATGTCAGGCATCATCAGAATATTTTATAACCCCCATCTCAGGTGGAACAATTTCTGCAGGTTACATTGCCTCATTCCACAAGACTCAACTCAAAATAGATAATAGCACATTGGATTATAACATATTTCATATTTAATATTATATTTAAACCATATTTAAATATTTTGAAATTCCTTTACTAATAATTACAGGTTTTTTTTTTGTCTATTTCTAATGTTTTTATTTTCACGCAACACAAAAAACTGAAAATTCATTAAGTTTTAGCAATAGGAAGTTTCACTTCAAATATTCCTACATATATGTAATTGCATAGATCACAGCATAGTCTGCCTATACTCCCTAAGTTAATTTGTATTAACTATATGATTTCCCTAAAATGAAATCCCATTTACTTTATTCTTATAATTTGGTAAATGGAGTCCCATGAGATTCATATATTTAGAATATAGTTTTGCCAAAATCTTGACAGGCTGATTTTGACTATGATTAGAAATTTGTTCTTAAAATTCTGTGTTTTATTTTGACTGCTCCTCCATGAAAGGGATTCCTAGGAGCTTAAATGCTTTGGATTATCTGTTAGAGACCCTGTAAAACTATAATCTCTCAATTTGTGTGTCCAATTAGTATCAGAACACATTTAGGGGACATCCTCCCCTTTGAGAGCCTTATGAGTTTCTTTCTACAGCAGGTTTGTTCAAATGTCACTTCCACAGAAGATTTCTGGCCTTACTTTGTCTTCTGGGGCATGGCCTGGCTGCAGGCTCCGGGCAGCCTGCTGTGTTCTGTTGCACCAGTTCTCAGCTTGTTCCCCCTGCTTGTTCTTTTCCCACATTCCTGATGCTAGAGTTCCTGTTATTTTACTAACTTTGATCCAATTTTTTAACTTCTTTATATATTTTCTCTCTGCTCAATATTATCCATTTCACAACCCCTCCTATTCAGTCTAAGTAGAAAAATGTTTAGACAGAAAGTGTCTGAAAACTGATATCTATAAGTTTATTTCCAGGATGATACATGGTTCCTAGCAATATTGAATTGTAATGTTGTCAACATAATTCATCTAAAGATGATAAATAATTTATTCTCACAGGCATAATTTTGTTTAGAGGAGATGACTCTCTTGGACTGTGCCCAACTGAAATAAGGAAAAGACTGGCAATACAATTGTTTTCTCTAAGTCTACAAATCTTGGAGAAATAATTTTCTTTTATCTTTTTATTCATTTCTTTATAGGTAATTTAGATTTCAGTGTGAAGCTGCCATTTCTTAATAAGAAAGGCATGGATGTTCTTCCCTTCAATAGAAAGTGAAAGAATGTTTAAGACAGAGGTTGGCAAACTACAGCCAGTGGGCCAAATCTGACCTGAAGTCTGTTTTTGTATGGCCTGTGAGCTAATCATTTTTTATTTTTACATTTTTAAGAGTATACACACACACACACACACACACACACACACACAGAGAATATGCAACATGGACCATATTTGGCCTGTAAAGTCTAAAATATTTACTATCTTGTCTTTTACAGAAAATGTTTTCAGACGCCTGTCTTTAAATAACTATAATAAAATGACAATTTAAAACATTTTCTATATGACAGGTACATGGGATTTTTATGTATTAATTCACTGAAATCTTATAAAACCTTATGTGTATTGAGAATTGAAGTTTTGTCCCCATTTTGGACATGAGAAAACTGAGATGGGAGAGGTTAATATCACATACTTTCTAAATGTCAGAGATAAGATTTACACAAAGGCAGTTGGGAACTAGAGCTTGCACTTATAACCACTATATTATACTGCCTCTAAATGTGATCTGACGTTTGTTTGTTTGTCGTTCCACTCCTGACACCGGTCTGCAAACAGGATCATGATGTGATTGCAGAACACTGCTGATACAAAGCTAAGTATCCAAGTTCCTTTAAGCACTAAAGGGCATCACTACACAAACTGTCTATACACTGCAGCAAACACAGGCACACTACCTGTTGGATGAGTAAGATCATCTTGCTTTCAAATTCCCATGAAGTTGCTTGACTTCTAGTAATACAACTTGGTCTGGGTGATGACTTCAGGGTACTACCCTTGATAATCTCACATAGGTTTCATACCTTGTTGGTCTCTTGTGAGCCTGTTAACATCTGAAATGACTATACTTGGTAACACTCCAAAGCACTTCTCAGTGCTATTGAAAGACTGGGGAGATTATAGGTAAATTCTAGGCCTGGTACCTTATTGACAGGTTTGAGCTTTAGGTCTACCTAAGGCATATTCTTGGAATGGCCAGTTTGTTGTTTTTTTCTGGTAGCTTTTCTTTTCTTACTACCGGTCTCTGTGCCTATCAATTCAGGGAGAGGTTTTGCTCTGTCATGAGAGGAGTTCTCACTTCTCTTACAATTTTCTCCTACATATATCCCTAGTTCTGGAGTCTTCCATTATGATTTCTTTATCGATTTAGTTTTACTTTCCTTTGGTTTGGCAGCTATCTCTTAAAATATTTATCTTGTAATTGTACTCCCAGTGCCTTTATAAGTTTATTCATTTTATAGTTTTATTGTGTTATTTCAAGGACACTTTTGGAAGGAGAGAGAGACATATGTACTAGCTCTACTATTCTGAAGTAGAACCTGTCAAAATTTATGTGGAAAGAAAATGCAGTTGGGTATATACTGATAGCTTTCATACCACTTCATGCTTTATTGCATTTCTTTTTTTTTTTTTTTTTTAATTTCAGCTTATTATAGGGGTACAAAAGTTCAGGTTATATATATTGCCCATGTACCACCCATCCCCCTGAGTCAGAGCTTCAAGTGCGTCCATTCCCCAGACAGTGCACATTGCACTCATCATGTAGTTATACCCCCATCCCCTCCCCCCACCCCCCTTCTCCCCGAGTCAGCACATTCAAGCTTGACCACTCCCCAGATGGTGCGCAATGCACTCATCATGTAGGTATTCACCCATCCTCTCCCCCCACCCCCCACCTCAGTCTGATACCCAATTGGTGTCATTCCCAAATGTGCATTTAGGTGATGATCAGGGAAACCAATTTGCTGGTGAGTACATGTGGTGCTTGTTTTTCCATTCTTGGGATATTTCACTTAATAGAATGGGTTCCAACTCTCTCCAGGAGAACCAAAGAGATGCCATATCACCGTTATTTCTTATAGCTGAGTAATACTCCATGGTATACATATACCACAATTTACTAATCCATTCATGAATTGATGGGCATTTGGGTTGTTTCCACATCTTTGCAATTGTGAATTGTGCTGCTATAAACATTCGGGTACATGTGTCTTTGTTATAGAATGACCTTTGTTCCTATGGGTATATGCCCAATAATGGGATTGCTGGATCGAATGGTAGGTCTACTTGAATCTGTTTAAGGTATCTCCCTAATGCTTTCCACAGAGGTTGCACTAGTTTGCAGTCCCACCAGCAGTGTATGAGTGTTCCTGTCTCTCCACATCCATGCCAACATGTGTTGTTTTGGGACTTTTTAATAAAGGCCATTCTCACTGGAGTTAAGTGATCTCTCATTGTGGTTTTGATTTGTATTTCCCTGATGATTAGGGATGTTGAGCATTTTTTCATATGTTTGTTAGCCATTCTTATATCTTCTTTTGAAAAATTTCTATTCATGTCGTTTGCCCACTTTTTGATAGGGTTATTTGATTTTTTTCTTGCTGATTTTCCTGAGTTCTAAATAGATTCTTGTTATCAGTCCTTTATTTGATGTGTAGTATGTGAAAATTTTTTCCCATTTTGTAGATTGTCTGTTTATTCTTGTGACTGTTTCTTTGGCTGTGCAGAAGCTTTTTATTTAATCAGGTCCCATTCATTTATTTTTGTTGTTGCTGTGATTGCCTTAGGGATCTTCTTCATAAATTCTTTGCCTAGGCTGATGTCTGTAAGAGTCTTTCCTACATTTTCTTCTAGAATTCTAATTGTTTCACACCTAAGGTTTAAGTCTGTTATCCACTGTGATTTGATTTTTGTGAGAGGTGAAAGCTGTGGGTCCTGTTTCAGTCTTCTACATGTGGCTATCCAATTTTCCCAGCACCATTTATTGAATAAGGATTCAACCAAGAGACTCCTGGAATTGATCAATGAATTCAGTAAAGTCTCAGGTTACAAAATCAATACACACAAATCAGAGGCATTCATATATGCCAATAACAGTCAATCGGAGAACCAAATTAAGGACTCCGTACCCTTCAAAATAGCAACAAAGAAAATAAAATAGCTAGGAATATATTTAACTAAAGAGGTAAAGGACCTCTATAGGGAGAACTATGAAACACTGAGGAAGGAAATTGCAGAGCATGTAAATAGGTGGAAAACCATACCATGCTGGTGGATTGGAAGAATCAACATTGTTAAAATGTCTACACTACCCAAAGTGATCTACAGATTCAATGCAATCCCTATTACCAACATCATTTTTCACAGATATAGAAAAAATAATTATACACTTTGTATGGAATCAGAGATGACCCCGTATAGCAAAAGCAATTTTAAGCAATAAAAACAAAATGGGAGGTATTAATTTGCCAGACTTCAAACTATACTACAAGGCTGTGGTTCTTAAAACTGCTTGGTATTGCCAGAAGTGCAGGGACACAGACCAGTGGAACAGAACAGAAAATCCAAATATAAAACCATCCTCATATAGCCATATAATCTTTGACAAAGCAGACAAAAACATACTCTGGGGACAAGAATCCTTATTTATTGCATTTCTTTTTCTATTTTGGGAGCTTTCTCATCAACCCTAGAATGATGAAAATAAGAGAATCCAAGAAGCAATTCTTGATTTTAAGTTCAAAAAGCCATGTTCCAAGCATAAAACAGAAAAAATTTGGACAGATACAGTATTTTTCTGTACCAAGACTAGATAAAATTCCATGCAATGGGAAAAGGAAGCAAAGAGAGACTACATAGACAGGAGTGATGTCAGCCTCAAGTGATCACCGAGCTTAGTCCAAGCCAGAATCCTCTGAGGCAATTTCCTGGGAGATGCAAGAGACAGAGGCTATATCTGGACATCATCCATTCTCCATTCAAATGAATGGCATATTATACATTGTCTGAAGTGAGTAGCTGTTAGGAGTCCTTTTTGTTCCCATCTGTGAAGATCTTCCACTGACAGCAGTCAATAAGGTGCTTGTTAATCTTCCAGAAATGTTGAAGCCCAGAGATTCTGTTTAGCCTTTCAACGATCCATCCACAGTGGATTTCCTCATTTCCATGGTCTAGGATGTGTTTAAGCCCCCAAAGTAAAAGGTATGGCTTTGTACATCTAATGAGGAAATGATGGAGGTGTGACTATCAGTCAGAGGCTGGCAGGTAATAGTTGACACACTTAACTGGGTAGTTTCAGGAGGGTTTTAATTGCATTTATGAAGGTTTGGACAGGTTTAGGAGAAAGAATAAGGGTGGTGCATGCAGTACCCCATGTCTAGCAACAGCAGGGCTTTACCATACTAAGATCTGAAGGGTCAAGAGGAAAGCGTGGCTCCTAGAACCTAAAGAGAATAACTGTAGGAATAGGGCTGGCTGACAGCAGCTGCGTCTTTAGCAACCTGACCTCATGTGTCTCTCACTCTTGGAATCTCCTGAAGTTGCCTCTCACTGGAATTGCCATCAAAACTTGTGCCAGTTCACGTGTTCATTTTGGAAAAGAGACATCACACAACTATGGAATAAATTCTTCCTCATGGAATTTGACCTAGAAAAGTCCTTCACAGACTTGGGGTGAGAGAGCAGTTGTTGTTAAATTTCTAATTTGCTGATAAATGATACTTTTATAAGATAAAATAAACATTAATAACATACAAAAAGGAAATAAAAATGAAGAGGCATACAAAATACAAGCCCCAATGAATCTTCTGATTTTTAATTATTAGATTCAGAGACATAAAATTACTCTGTCAAAATGCTACAAAAGTTTTACACTTAAACTCTTTAGAAAGAAGCAGGTCACAGGCTGGCACTGTCTGCATGTTGTAGCACTTTTACTAACATTAACCTAGACCACTCAGCAATGGTCCTGGTTGTGATATATAGCTGAAAAATATTAAGCAAAATAAAACAAAACAACAAAATGGGCACAGAAGCAGCTTTACTGAAAGATAGCTAATAGATTTTCTTTTTAAAAACTCCTAAAAAAAAGACAGACTTTTTTGGTTTAATATGGTAGAGATTAACATTTCCTGGAGTGTTGGGTGAGATATTGGTCCCTAAAGGTGCTCCATGACTTAAGAACTGCAAGGTTAAATACCACTGGGAAATACCTGCAAGGTTCATAGCAAACGTTTGCATGTTATGGGTTCTGAGCAGTCTAGTAGTAAAGGAGCTTTAAAAAAAAAAAAGCACAGCATTTCTCAAGCTTATTTAACTAATCCTTTTATTCATGTAATACCTATTAACATCTTTTGTAACTTTAGGAAACACTGGTATACATATATTTCTGCCTAATGAGGTAAACTAAATGATTCCTCTTGACAGAATTCCCAATTTTATGGTTCTATGAAATGTTCAGAATTGGATCTGTCATGCAATAAGGCCAATTTAAGAAATGGCCTTGGCTAAACTTTCAGTTTCAGAGTTATTATTCTGTGCTTTGTAGCTGCTCTATATGAGAGAGTAAGGAACTGTGTCAAAGATTCTTTCTTAATGAAGCAATTTTCTAATTTTATGTTATCTTTTATTTTTCATATTTACCTATGGTTTTCTGGAAACTTGTGATTTAGAGGAAAACTTAGAATACATTATTAAATACTTGGCTGTTGCCGTGCTTCATATATGTCAAGTTCTGAAAATTTATAATTTCCTAAGTATCTTTGAACAACAGTATTGTAGCATTAATAGAGAAGAATAATTCATTTTGATTTCACTGGGCATGTATCGGCAGATGACTTAATGCAAAATAAATTGTATTCAGTTCAAGTCAAAATTGAGGATAAAGGTTTTGATTCTTCTGAACTTTGTGATGAGATTCAAAATGAGATATACAATCAGTGTGGGAGAAATCAGAGGCTATTTAGCCCAAATTCTGTTAGTTATTTCTTACTTAATATCTGAGTTTTCTGAGGGCAGAGAGTTGAGTTAAAATTCTTTAATATGTCTCTGTCTTAGTCCATTTTGTGCTGCTATCACAGGATACTTGAGACTGGGTAATTTACAAAGAACAAAATTTATTTCTCACAGTTCTGGAGGCTGGAAAGTGCAAGAACAAGGTGTCAACAGATTTTGTGTCTGGTAAAGGTGTGGTCTCCACTTACAAGATAATGCCTTGAAAACTGCATTCTCTGGAGGGAAAGAACACTATCCCTCACATGGCAAAAGAATAGAAAAGCAGAAAACGAGAATTCACTTCCAAAGCCCTCTTTAAAAGGCATTAAACCTACCCATGAGTGCAGAGCCCTTGTGGCCTAATCATTTCTTAAAGTTTCAACCTCCCATATCATTACATTGGCAATTAAATTTCAACGTGACTTTTGTGAGATTTGAAGGGGACAAACATTCAAACTGTGGCAGTCTCTTTTGTTGTCTATAGTCTAAACAGGAAGTCCTATCTTTAGTATTTTTCATTTTATTTTCTAAATATCAAATTTCTCCCTTGCTCAGGAAAGCGATTTAACAGCAATCTATCACTTCATCAATACTTCTTAAGTAAGTAATACATTTAACTTATTAGGCAGCTGGAAACCTGAGGAGAATGGATTTTGTTCTTTTACTATTACTATAGGAAGTGACAGTAAGTTAATTTACCTACTCATGTCTATAATGTGTAAAATATTGAAGGATATGTAAAATCTTTAGACCAAAGGAGTACAGGATTACATGTCACTGATAAGACCAATTCTCTGACACATGAATTGTGTTGTAACATTTTCATAGTGATAAATGAACACTGTTTAAAAATAATATAGTATAATGGTTAAGAGAGGTAGTATAATGGTGAATGTTTAACAACCAACCCAGGGGTGTTGATTTGAGTACTTTTCAATTTTCATGGTATAAATACTTCCTTCATGGACACTTTCAAGTTATAAACATCATGTCACTGAACAAAGAGAGTTAGAAAAAGATGTGCTCATCATTATATAGTGCTTCTACCATACAGATAAAAGACATATAAATAAACTCAAAGGCATTCATAATATTATAATATAGTTAGATACATAGGTAGTAATGTGTTTTGAATATTTACTGTCTCTGTTTTTAATATAATTTATTTGAATGTAATTTTATATAATTTAATTTTTACTAATGGCTATTGCTATGGTTTGAATGTCCCCTCCAATACTCATTGTTGAAACTTAAACCGCAATGTGGCAGTATTGAGAGGTGGGGACTTTAACAGGTGGTTGGATCAGTAGGGCTTTACTTTCATAAATGGATTAATGGGTTATCATGAGAGTGGGATTTATGACTTTATAAGAAGAGGAAGAGGGACCTGAGCTAGCACATTCAGCCCCTCACCATGTGATGCCCTATGCTACCTCGGGACTCTGCAGAGAGTCCCTACTGCAAGAAGGCCCTCACCAGATGCAATACCCTCCCCCTTGGACTTCTCAGCCTCCATATGTATAAGAAATAAATTTTCTTTCTCTATAATTTATCCAGTATCAGGTGTTCTGGGTAACAGAAAACAGACTAACACAGCTATGTTTAACAACCAGTTCAAAAAAATTCCTGAAAATTTAACAATTGGCTCTTGTGAGTTAGCACAAGGTATCTCCCACACCTCGCTGGGTAAGAATAAAAGATTTAAAGTTATATTTGAACTTGATTTCTTTCTCTGCCACTTGAAGTGGTATGTCCATGTGAAGTTTATGTTTCTTCTTTAAGCCTTAGTTTTTTCAGATGAAAGATAAGGGTAAAAATTATATCTACTTTGAATAGTTGTTGTGAGGATTAAATAAGATAGCCTCCTCTTTCACCAGAAAGTAAGGGCTCCATGGCTAAAAATTTCATAAGGTCCCCGTTAGAACTGTGATGACAAAGCATCTTTTTTTTTTCAACTAAAGAAGTCATTAAGAGGAATATACTCTGCTCTATGTAACAATGTAATCTGCATAATTCAAGGGAAGACAGGCAGGTTTCTTTAAAGGGTTCAGACTGCACTATCACTGAGAATAGTGAATTTCCTTGGAATATGTGAAGTTTGGTTCCAACCAGCATTCCTCCTACCTTCAGTAGTAAAATTGAAAAGAAGATTCCACTTCTTGGAGAGTTTACACACTCCCTGGTGTGCCTTATGGGACTTGTAGGCCAAAGCCACCGCCTTGTTTCCTCTTTTATGGATTCCATGGAGGACAGGAAAAGCAGGTGGAGACTTACACACATTACCTTAAAAAAGGAAGGGGTTAATTTAGAAGGCAGGCATAAATCTGAGAATAGGGAACAAGAGTAGGAACTTGGAGTACAAATATGAGGAGCCCTCTTATGAAGGATTTTTATTCTTAGACTTTGGGAACAATTCCATTGGGTTTATAGCTTTAAGTTTTCTACTTGCTTTGTAATCTAGTCATGCACTGATTAAATGAATATATTACTATCTTGTATATGTGAATGGTACCAGATATACTATGGTGAGCAAAATGGTTTTCATCTTCATTAAGTTTGCATACTAGTGAAAAAGACAACTTATCAGCAAGTAATTAAAATGGCAGAATAACAAGCAATAGTAAGTACTATGAAGAAAACAAAATACTGTAATAGAGAAACCCAGTTGATTAGGTCAGGGAATGAAAATTAAGAAAAGATGATCAGAGAAGATTTTGTAGTAGTGTAGAATTATTATTTTTTTCTAAGAGCAATGGAAAACATTGGAGTTTTTTTATAGGAAAAGGACATATGTCCGGCTGTTGTACGAAGAAGGTATCAGCAGGGATAACATTGGAGGCAGAAAGAGTGGGTAGGAAACTACTATACAATCTAAGCAGAAGATTATAGTGGGTTGTACTTGTGTGGTGGTGGTAGGGATGGAAAGAAGTGGAGAGAATCTTTGCTGGTAGGATCAACAGCATCAGCTCTTATATTGAAAGCAGGTACTAGGGAGAGGGGAAATGACTCCATTGTGCTTCAATCTTTAAGCACACAATTTAAAACACACTGTAGGGGCCTAGGAAAATCTTTCCCTCTGCCCTTTGAAGGTTAGCTGAAAATGAACTGACGATAGATTTATTTAAGTACACAAACATGGGGGAGCTGCATGAGAATGTAACCCAACAACCCAATGAGGTCCAGATTCTTATATAGCCTTCTTCACAGGGGAAGGGGAGATAAGGGAAATGTGGTAATTTTGAGGGACAGTAAATAATTTATAGGGGGAATGAATGGACTCAGGAGGCAGACATTATATTGTGAATAATTCTGTCTGGAAATTGAATGGAACCAAAGAACAAATAATGGTTTGGGACAACGTTCACCTGGGCTCCAGGTGTGGTGTTTAATTTTTAGTCTCTTCCTCTATGATATGAGTTTTAATCTTCTCTGGTTAATGAAATTTCAGGAAAGGGATCAAAAGCAATTATGTTCCTCTTTGGGAGTCCAGTTTGCAGGTAGATAAGGGAACTTCAGAGAACAGCTTCATCTTGTGCTTTGGGAGAGACAGGATTGAGATACGGAGTGGAGGTTTGTCAGAGAGAACTGAAGTCTGCTTGTTTAGCTCAGTATGTCAAAGTACCATATTTTGGGATATCATTTTCTGAGTTCCAGCAACATCATATAGATCCATGTACAGAGGTAGATTTAAGCAGTAAGGCTTTTCTTTTGTATGAACTCCTCCCAAAGCTTTGGGAAAGGATTAGGAAAATCATACATGGTCATATGTTCATGTTACTTTGTAGAAATGAGACAAGTGTTTACCACAATCTATTCCCCTTTGACACCAACATTTCCTCCATTCTATTTCCCTTTTGTGTGGCATTAAAGTGGCTGTGGGAATTTTTGGGAGGCAGGCAAGAAGTTGAATGGGAAATGCATTTAATTTGGGTTTAGTGCCTTGCAGTTATATCCATGTATAAATAAGTTATTGTGAGCTGCACTTGCCTTCCAGGAATTACTTCTACTTCTCACAGTGCCAGCATACTCCATTTTGGTACAGGGCTAGAAGTTATAACATAGCATGAACGTGTCCTGTAGTGTCCAGATTGAAAAGTGATGCAGAGGAAGCTAGTTTGTGGAAAATTCTTTCAGCTATCAGATTTGTACAATTGTTTCAGGGACAGAACTCCCACAAATATTTATCACTAATAAAATATTCACACTATAAGAAAAATGTGTTCATATAAATTTTAGCTCATTGTAAGAGAGTAGTCATTTAAAAATGCAATTCTATTTAATAATATAATGAGAGGGAAACACCCTAATGAAAGCCAAAATCGTAAACTAAGATGAAGAAAAATGGTAAAGATATTAACATTCCACAAATTCTTATTATATGTAAATTAAAAATAAAATCCCTAAGCCCCCACTCCCCTTACCAGCCAAACAAACCCCATCTTGGCCATGGGGACCCCAGAAAAACCTTAAAACTGAGTTCCTAGCCATGAAGGGAGAGAGGTCAGACATACCTTCTTATAGCTCCTCCTTACTGGAGTTTAGACTAATTGCAAATTGGACCTAAGGCCATGCAAGGCAAAGGTTAAGTCACACCTGCAGGCTATCATTTGCCTAACAGATCACTTTGAGTCAGTATATTAACAGACTTCCTTATCTCAAAACATTCCTTTCCACTGATTTGAAGCTTTTAGATAAAGCTTTATTTCTGTAACCAATTACAAATCAAAGAATCTCTCAAAATACCTATCACCTATAAGGCCCCACTCGGAGACGTCCTGCCTTTTTGGGCCAAACCAGTGTATACTGTTAGGGTGCAGTTAGGGGAGGAGGACGCCTCAGCAAGGAGGTGGGTGAAGGGCTAGTTTCCCCCAGCCTGCACTGGTCACTTAAACAAGATTAAACAAATGACCCCATGGGCTTAAACAATAAGAAAAGGAGTGATTAAACACAACAATAGGAAGTCGTGACTTTCCCCTGCACAAATCATATGCACTACTAGGAGAAGGGTGACCAAGTATAATCTTATCATATGGCTGCATTGTGGTTTCACCCCCCATCCCCAGTGGGTTTTCAGAGAAGATTATGGAAAAACATGATGCAGGGAGCGATTTCCACTCTAGAAGCTACAATTTTCCCATCCATAATAAAAAGAACTAACCTTGTATTCCACAAGGTCATCTTTACTCACAGGGACTGACCTGTCCCTTCTCTAGGATGTACTTTTACTTTGAAAATAAAGGCTACTTGTGTGACTTGTGGCTTTGTGGCTTACTAATTGCTGTGTCTACTGTTTCTCCAGCTGTGATTCTTCAGGTTGGAGGTTAACAACCAGTCATCGCCCTAACAATATCTTCCATGTATTGATTTATGGTTTTTACCTATAATTCCTATCTCCCTAAAATGTATAAAACCAAACTGTAACCCAAACACTTCATGACCACTTACTCAAGGAATGTTGGGTATGGCTCCCCGGGCTATGGTCACTCATGTTCAGCTCAGAATAAATCCCTTTAAATTATTTTACAGAATTTGGGGGTTTTCTGTTAACAATATTACAACAGAAGCCAACAATTCCAATGTTAAGATCATGAAGATAGGGGAAAAAAATCAAATCATAATGTTGAATATATAGATGGCAAAAATGACCTCTCATTAAAATGATTATGAAAATCAGGACAGTACCTCCTAAACAAAATACCAAAAAGCAGAAGAAAAATAATAGTAAGGAGAAATCAATTTTTATGATCATAAAAGTCACCAGTAGCTTTATGTTGATAAAGTTATTGAATTCCCTAAGTACAGTGATCTTTCATTATGGTCTGCCTCACTGAGAAATAATTTTATTCAATACTGTTTAATAAAAGAAAAATTGTTTTTTGAAATTGTTTCCAATAATTTTAGAGAGAATCACACAGAACACAAAATAAGAAAACAAAAAAATTGACAAGCAGACACTTTGAAAATAAAATGCTCAAACTGTTATTACTGAAAGCTTGGCACTTGTCTTTGAGGAGCCTGCATCAGAAGAATGAGGACAAGTGGTATGAGGAGAAGGAAAGAAGATTTTATTAGTTTTCTGGCAAATGAGGAGGATGGAGACTCCTGTCTGAAATGCCATCATCGTAATAACAAGCAGAAATACAGAGCTCTTAAAGGGAGGCCATTCAGCTTCATGCAGTCGCTGTTCAACTACAGTTGATGATTCTGATTGTCCCATCTCCACCAAAGACAATCCCATGACCTCCGCACACCTGGGAGGCCCAACTGGACCCCCAGAAACTCCATTGGCCAGGTCAGGGTGCCCAGCAGTTCTGCTGAGATATATCCTGTAGTGCAAAGAACAAAGGACATTCCCCTGCCCCTCTTGACCACTAGCCTGAGGCAGGGATGTAGGTTCTAATTCTTCAAAAGGAGTGGGGGATGTTTTAAAGAGACATAAAACATTTTTGCTGGTTTGTCAGGCCATTTCCTCTGTTGCACTATGAGACCCTGGCTTGGCTATTCTAAGACTAAAAAGTTATATCTATTGTTTTGTTTAAATTGTTTGTAACAAGATAGTCATTACTTACAACAGACAAGTTTCCAGACCAGATGTGTATAATGAGAACCTTTGAAAGTCATGAAGACTCCACAGAGCATAAGAAATCTATATTTACTCAGATTACAAGTAAATCAATTACAAATGCCTTTACACTAATGTCTTGAATAACAGATGAGAAAGAAAGAACATTCAGTATTATTTTGAAGTTTAATAAAAATAATGAGGATTAATAAGTGTTTAAGTGAAAGACATTCACCCTTTCTAGGTAACAATGAAGACTGGCTTCCTTAATTTTTTCTTTTTTTACAGTAAATAATTGTTTATTTGTCACATAGACTTTAACCTGAGATTCCTTTTCCCTTCTATTTAATACGGACTTTATAAATTGCAGTAGAGTCATTCCTAACCAAGTCACCCTCCTCCATTGGACTCCTAAGGGGAAGGGTGTACTTGGCCATCAATAAGTGTATGTTAAAGTATTTAAATTTGATCCATTTTTACATGAACAGTTGAAAAAAAGTCAAAATAATAAAAAGTAAATGTGATATATCTAAAACAGTTTAAGAAAATGAACTTTAATAATGGGAAAATGTATACAAAATGAAATGGTAAATAAACTTAAAAACAAAGACACCAAATACGAATCCGTTGTTCTAGCTTCTACACTGGATACAAACCACTGATTAATTATCAACTATTGTACCCTACTGTTCTAAAAACAAACATGATGAGTTATTTTTAACTTTTTTGTCCATTGTAAACCACCTAAATATCTGTGACTTTAAATTTAAAGAAAATGAAACAAGTTCTGGAAAATGGTAACCAACTGTTTAAAAACTTTAGCAATACATCTTATAACGCAGTTATTATGAAAGGTGAGAGCAAAGGGCTGTAAGCACTCTTGAAAACTTTAGTATGTAAGCAGAAGATGTGCCATGCCAGCTCACTTCCTTAATCTTGTCAGAGAAAAAGCTGCTGTGACAGAACCTGAGATTGTTGGCTACTTTGGTATTTTGCAGCAGTTATGTTTTCTGGCAAGATTCACCTCATTGCTACAATATTTTAAACAATGGGACATCTTAAACACACATACAACTTAGATTTTCATTAAAAAAAACTCAGTGTAAAAAGATCTGCCTGAGAAATAAAAATAAAATCCTAAACCCCCCATCCTCTGACCAACTGAATAGACTCCCTCTGGGCCAATAGGACCCCAGAGAAACCTGAAAACTGAGTTCCTGGCCACAACCAAATGGGAGGTCAGACATGTCTCTTTATACCCCTTCCTTTGTTAACTGCCACTATGCTTTCTTCCCTAAAGGAAGAAACTAGCACTTTGAAAAGACTTGTTCCACTGCTGATTTCAACCAGCCTCATAACTGTCCCTCCCTTTTGTGGTTTTGGTACAACTGAACAGCACTCCTTCCCAATAAAACAACACTGACCTTGGAATGGTTCTGACCAGCCTACTGTAAGGCTGGTCACAATGGGTCTTCACATCTTCTGCTTCACTTTTGACAACAGAGGGCTGAAACTCAACCCTTGCATCATGCTAATGCTACCAATTTTTGTACACATGAGCTCATGAAAGGGCATGAAGCTTAACTGCATGTTTCTCATTTCATAAATATTCATGACTCCTATAGCTTATTGAATATGTATATTTGGCCACTCCACTCAGCATAAATTCCTGTTCCCTTTACCCTTCCCTCAAAGTTCTTGCTCTCAGCTTCTGGCTAGAGGCTATACTTTCCAGCCTATTCCAACCACCATCCTGCAGACTGCAATCCTGTGTGAAATAAATAATGCCCTCCTTTCCAAATTTATGAACCTTGTCATTCTTCAGTTGACATGCTTATTACAAAGTTGTTTGAGCTTTGCATAATGGATATAATGATATTTTAAAGATCTAAAGTATTTTTTCCTAAAAGTTGGATATATAAAAGTTTATCTAAAAAGTTGGAGAAGCTTGGGCATGCCATTTTAACTGCTCTTCTGAAGACATTTTAGAATGTTTCAATAAAACAAGTGAGAAATTACAGCCTCCTGTTTTGAAAGTATATAAAATGTACCACATTTTTATCATCTTTAAGTTTCTTTAAGAATTGGTAGAAAATTCAGAAAAAAGTTAACAGAATCTGACACAAAAGTAATAGGGTTGAATGATGACATTAATAAAAATTATTGACATTGAGATGTGGATAGAAACACATTTTTTTCAGGTGATGTAAAAATTTATTAAAAAAAAGAGATAAAGTTCAATTAAAAGTAGCGTACTAAGTTATTTGATTGTTTGATAATCCAATTAATAAAAAGAGTGAATTATGTTAACACACTTTTGTTTCAGCTGAAGATGATGTTTAATCCTGAATTCTAAGCCATTTCTTTGAAATTTACTCATTTCTCTGGGTATCTCCTATGTGTATATGAAATATACATGTTAAAAATTGTTTGCTTTTCTCTTATTAATATATCTTTTGTTATGGAGCCCCGGGCAATGAACTAAAATGGGTAGAAGGAAAGGATATTTTTCTTTCCCTACATAAGCTTGGCATACCTGAAGATAACAGGGCACTCATGATACTCAACTACAATAAGGAGTATGTTAATAGCAAACTGGGTATGATGCTGTTGATTCAAAGAAAAATGGAAATGCCTTGAAATTCTACAATTCATCTAGAACAGAAACTGGATAGAGTATTTCAAAATTTTACAATAATCACAAAAATTTACATAATATGATTGATTTCATTGATAATTTAGATAAGTTTTTTCATATGTGAAAGTGAAAAGAAATTTTTCTAACATAAAAACAATGCAATAATAATACTAGAGCAAGTACTAAATTATCTGCTCTTTCCAGAGGATATAATATTTCAGTATTTTCATTATATAAATAGCTGATCAAAAAATGTACAGCCAAAATATATAGGAAACGACATATATTAAGAAAGGGCTAAGGGAAAGCTTCCCTTTTGCCCTCTGAAGTTTTGCTGAAAAATCAACTCACAAAAAGCAGATTTAATTGGAGAAAATGGAGAAAATGCATACAAATTTATTAATATGGGGTATAATCACAGAGTGATTGTCCCATATCTCAATCGGTCTCAAATGCTTATGTAGCCTTATTGGAAAGGGGATGGGGGAAGTAGGGAATATAAGTAATTCTTTTGAGGAGCAATAAATGAGTACTAGGGAAAATGAAAGGATCTGGAATGAAAGTCAACTTGTAAATGATTCTCTTTGGAAACTGAATGAGCCTGAGAGACAGACATCATAATGGATCTGTTCAGGTGTGGTCTCATTCTTGGCTTTCTCTTCTTCCAAAGATAATAACAGTGAGTGGAAGGAAAAACAATGGTTCTCCTTGATCAGTCTGGTGTTTATGTAGATAGCAGAAAAGCCTCTTCCAGAGACTATTGATTTCTAAGGGCCTTTAGTTCAAAATACTCAATATACCAGGGAACTGTATTTTGGGGTGAAGTTTCCTGCATTTCTTCATTCATTACAGTAGTATGTCAGGCAGGTAATTATTTCTGTTAATTTTATGGGCTTTGTGACATTCCACTTCTAATTTTTTAATTTATTATGATTTCTTTTTCTAAATACATATTAACTTTCATACCTAATAATGTGTCTGTAATTTTGTACTATTTATATTAAGGAGAACCCTTCAAATTGCATAAAACCCAAGCCTCGACTCCAGCAAAACTATCTCTGTCCCTCCTTATATGTTGAGAGCACCAAAGAAATGGAAAAGGGGGAATGGCTTGCTCCACATATACCTTTTTGCTCGTGCTGAAAAAGAGGAGAGGCATCCTACTTAGGCCACTGATCCACATATTCCTTGTAATGATTTGCAGCAATCCTCTATATGAAAAGCTCAGCTTTTAGAATCAGACTGCCTGGGTTTGTGGTTTTAACACTTAATGGCTATGCAGTCTTGAGCAACTCTAAGCTTTGTCTGTTCTCCAAACGAAGGTGATTATTATATTTACCTCATTCTGTAAGTAGAAATGGAGGGTCTCCGGATAATATAGGAATTCAACCAACCTGAGCAATCCACCTGTTCTGCAGCCTTTCTTCACGAGGCCTGTAGCTACTTAGCTGGCTAAAACCAGCCCCTGACAGCCCCTGGCAGCCTGTAGATGAACTCGAGTTTTCCTCATTAACATGCTAAAGTCTCCACCCTAGGAGGAGCAATCACCTCATTACCATAACATGCAACCTGTGTGCCTGCATGATGAGGTATAAGGGAAATTACTCCCCTACATGGGATGACACATTTCTTCCTTTCTCTACTACACCATAAAAACCTCATGCCACCTTCCCCCAGGGAGACTGCTTTGGAGGATATTCCCAGCGCTCTCCTGACTTGCTGCCAGTAATTAAAACTCCTACTGATCAACACCCACATTCTTGTGGGGAGTCATTTGTTACTCACCATGCAAACAAACGCTGATGACCTTTTGGGTAACAAATTAGTCGCTGTGAGGATCAACTACACTGAGGAGCTGGATGTATATTTATTTAATGAATGAAAGACAGATAAATACAAACACCAGGGTGCAGGATACTGTGAAAATTCAGCAAGACTGAACAATAGGAGAGATCTTTGGGAAGGAGGAAACTGTGCCAAAGATAATGTCAAGATAAGAGAGCAGTAAGAAAAGAGTAGGAGGAAGAATTATCCTTAAATGGAAGCCCATGTTCATGGAATTCCTCAGTTTCAAACTGAGCCTAAGGACATTGACCTCTCCTACTGTGTCTAAGACCCGGACACAGTGGGAAGTTCAGGGTGGTGGTAAATATTGTAATTTATAATCCTCTAAGTCTGTTGATTTTGGAGTTCTGCACAACAGAGTTGCGGTCTCCATACAAATTCTCTCCTTTGGTTGCCAAGGTGACTACATAGTGACAAACCTTCTACCCTCTCAGAGCAAGGACAACCCTTTCTTCACATTCCCTTAGGTGTGGGAGAGAACACTGGCAATCAGTCAACAGTCTGGAAGCTTCTCAGGGACTTTTTGAAAAATAGGATCTAGTTGCTCCATAACACATGGGGAACACATTAAGGACACATGATGGGCACCTTTCTTGGCTAAGGCCCACATTACATGTTTTGCAGCCCTTTTGCTAGGAGGGCAGCTTAATGACCTGTCCTCAAGCTGTTTCCACTAATAATAATACCAGAAATGACAACCAACGTGATTGAGCCACGATTATGTGCCAATTCCAAGGTTAACCGTTAGGTGCATCTCCAACCGCCACGTATGCTGTGCTCTCCTTCTCTCAGGGCAGCCCCCTGTGGCACACTGTGAGAAAGCAGACAATTTCATCGGACATCTTCCTGAATTCTCCGCGAAGTTCTGCTCAGCAGTGTGTATTCATCTCTAAAACCCCTATTTCTCATGAGCCACTAGCACCATTTTTTATTGTTAAACTTTTGATCACTTATAATGTATCAGGCACTTTTCAGGTGCTGAAGGCACATCAGTGAACAAAACAAAATATTGCAAATGGAATTTTGATTTGGTGAACATTCAATAGATGTTTTCCAAATATTATTTTTTAAAATCTCTGTCAAATTCATAACTTCCCACATTCACATTAATACTCTTTGGTATTAAATCATATATTCATGTTAATTTTCATATTCCCTTTTATCTGAAACATTTCAATCTAAATAATTATAAACAGCAGTAAACTTCTGTGTATAAAAAATTAGTTTTCAAGTATGGATACACTTTACATTTTTCTTCAACTTCATAACCACATCACACAGAGATGTCATAGTCCAGAACCACCAGAGATAGGTTCTATTTAGGAATCAAGTAATGCTACTTGGAAGCATGCAATGATTTCAGATGTTGTGTTTTGTATAATGCTCTGTTCCTTATCACTGAACATTACTTCCGGGTTAGTGGACTATCAACTTCCAGACCAAACTTTTAAAAATTTTTCTGGTTTATACATATCTCTAGGTTCATACCAGTAAAAGCTAGAAAATTGCAATTTTATTAATAAGATTGAAAAAATATATATCAGCAGAAATTATATGGCCAGGGTTAATTATAAACTTTTGTTTGTTTGTTTAGTTGGTTGGATTGGTTTGTTTTTGAGACAGGGTATTGCTCCATTGCCTAAAGTGCAGTGGCATCATCATAGTTCACTGCAGCCTCAAACTCCTGGGCTCAAACTATCCTCCTTCCTCAACCTCCTGAGTAGCTGGAACTATGGGCATGTGATACCACACCTGGCTAATTTTTGTATTTTTTGTAGAAACTGAGGTTTGCTCTGTTGCTCAGGCTTGTCTGGAACTCCTGGCCTCAAGCGGTCCTCTTGCCTCAGCCTCCTAAAGTGCTAGGATTTAAGGCATGAGCTATCATGCCCAGCCCAATTATAAATTTGTATTGCTGTTAAGAACCAATTTCCTTCAGATTTTTAGAAACCAGGGCACATACCTAAGAAGAGGAAAAAAATGAGGACTGCCATGAAATTAACCAAGTGAACATAATTTTGCAATTGAGATAATTCTGCTAAGTTCCTTATATCATGGCTGTACCCAAGTATAAGAATTATAATTTTATATGAAAAGTGAAAACTTTTACACTCTTGGAATCCACATGGGAGACTTGCTGAAGAGCTGTAAATCAGGAGAAATATGTGTACACATATCTTGTTTCTTGAGTTCAGCAAAGGATTTGATAAAGTGCCTCCAGTGTCACTAAGCTGGAGAAATGTAAGTAGAATGAGATGTAGTTAAGTGAATCTGCCCACCTGTACTCAGATAGTCAATGTGACTTGTAGATGCTCAATAAATAAATGTTTGTGAGCTAAACTGAAATGAACTTATGTAGGTTAATCTGTATGGAGTGTCACAGTGAGGTACATGGCATCATTCTATACCCTGTCCTGTCTGTATGAGATCTATGAAGATTTCTAGGGCCAGCATGCCAACCCTTATGTCTTCAGTCATACTGCTTTACCAAGTACTTCTTAACAGTTAAATATAGCAAGACTTTTTCAGCTCTACCCTATTTGCTGCCTTTGTGGCATTTAATATTGACTTTGACCTGTTTTAAGAAACTCCATCTTCCTTTGGCTTCTAAGGTATCATTCTCCCAGTTTTCTGCATTACTCTAAGTATTCCTCCTCCTTCTTCCCTCATTTTATTCCTACTCACCCCTTAAAGCTTCACCTTCATCTTCTTCACAGTTCTACTCTCAGAGTGACTTTATTCATGCTCATAGCTTTATATACTGTTTATAATATAGTAACCACAAATCTGTGTCTTCAATCTAGGTCATTTTCCTGGGCACCAGAACTATGTGTCACACCCCACCCTTGTCATATAGACTCCTCTTTTAATTTAAGTAGTACATTGAAGGTATTCAACATAAGCTATCTTAACCTTACTTCTTCCAGACTTAAAGTTTTTTCTGATAGTTGGAAAAGCATTGGCAAGTAACATAGACTTGTTTGATTTTTTTATATCCATCACTTACTAGATATGCAACCCAAGGTAAATTACTAAACTTACTTGTATTAGTGTTCTATTGCTGCATAACAAATTACCAGAAACTTAGTGACTTTCAATAACACACTTTGTTATCTCTCAAGTTCTGTGGATCAGGAGTCTGGGCATGGCTTAGTTGGATCCTCTGGTTAGGGTGTCTCACAAGGCTGTATTGAAGGTTTCAGCCAGGGATGAGCTCTCATCAGACGCTCAACTGGGGAAAGATCCACTTCCAAGCTCCTTCAAGTTGTAACAAAACATTGTACAATTTGTTCATATTTATTTGTAAATGGCATTAGGTAAAATACTCAGATTAGTATAAACAGGTGCTTTACATACATGCATATTTGGTGTGACATTCAGAAGTCCAGTGGCATGTGGGTCAATTCTGTGTTATACAAGATTGTCCTATGCATCTTTTGTCCCCACACATTCAATATCATTAGTGTCTCCTATTGATTTTGATAGACAGAAACACCTCTACAACTTTTCAGAACACTCCTTGTGGGTGATACTGCCCTTTTGACAGTCACTGGGTGGGGAGTTTAAAATATCATTCCTAACAAAAAAATATAAAATTTGTTGCAGAAATTGATAGAAATGCTGTATCATTCATTCACTCAATCATTCAACATATTTTTATTGAGTATCTCCATGTGGAAGGCACTGTTCTAGGTACTCCGTTATTCACAAGAGTGAACATAGTGAATCAAACAGTATCTCACTTTCTTTCCTGGAGCTAATATAAAACAAGGAAGGGATCTTGAAAGTGCATACTGATCACTTAATATTCTTCTTTGTTTCAAAAACAAACCTCTTTAAATGTAGAACTTACCAGTTGTCTGTACTGTCTTATTCCTTAACTCCTCATTCAAAGTGCAGTTGAAGTTTATCAGGCAATGTTCTATGGAGAATAGGCATGACTACTACACAATATATATCTCTAAAATAAAATCACAAACTTCCTTTCCAAGGTTCTCATCCTTTCTTTTCCCACATGAATTTTTGAAATTTTTTATTTTTTTCATTGACAAATAGTAATTATATATATTCATGGGGTACATAGTGATGTTTTGATATATATATAATGTGAAGTGATAAGATCAGGGTAATTAGCCTATCCAATCAACCGGGACTGCTGCTAACTATTTTGTGAGCCACTCTTACAGTTTTCCACTTCTGTGCTCCATTTACACTGCCTTTATTATTTAGAATGCTCCCTCTCACTGTCCCACATTTTC
Organism: Eulemur rufifrons; assembly: GCF_041146395.1. Classification (NCBI taxonomy): domain Eukaryota; kingdom Metazoa; phylum Chordata; class Mammalia; order Primates; family Lemuridae; genus Eulemur; species Eulemur rufifrons. Next base: position 54,662,159 of record NC_090990.1, read on the forward strand.
ATCTGTCTTAATTCTACCTCTCTTTCAAGGCCCTTCCATGAAGCCTTTTTGACTTACCAAAGCAGATGTGATGTATGATGTATCCCATCCCACTTTTAAGTTGTTATATTACTGCTTTTAACAATATTTTGTTTTCTTGGGCCTGGCATAGTGACAAGATATAATTAATTATCAGGAGTCCAACAAATGTATGCTAAAAAAAGTTTAAAAAAATTCTATGTTGTGGTATGGTTATCTGTGAATTTGACTAATCAGTAATCTCTATCCTAATTTTTAAGCAATTTAAGAGTAGGGTCTCTATCTTATTTTTAAACATCCCTTAGAGCAAGTACAGTGTTGTGTACTTATTGGCTTATTCATTTCTCAGGAAATATTTGTTGACTGTCCACTATCTGCTAAAAACTGTATAGGTGTTGGAGTCAAGCACCTTGGCTCTGGAATCAGAGAACTTGAGTACAAATGTTAGCCCTCTACTTACTGGCTGTGACATGAAAATGCCTTAGAATCTAAAGGTCTCCACTTCCTCATCTGTAAAACAATGATAATAATGGTGGTGATGGTTGTGATGATCATAATATTGATAATGGTTAATGTACTGTGTACCAAGCACTCTATCAAGAATTAGGATCAAGAACTAGTGTCTTTAGAGTCAGACTGAACAGAATTCACATCCCAGCTCCTTTGCCTACTACTGGGTGACATTAAACAAGTTAATTTGTATTACTAAGCTTCGGTGTCTTAAACTCTTAATTGGTTAATTGGAAATAAGCATCCCAGTGCTTTCTATTGCTCATAGAATAAAATTCAAACGATTTACAATGGCCTAAAGCCAAGACCTACATGATCTGACTCTCTCTACCCAGCCAAGCTCATTCCCCAACTCCTTTGCTTACTTCAGATAGAGTTGTCTGTTCTATGTTTTTCAAACAAGTCAAGCACTTTCCCATTTTAGCCCTTTGCCATATAACAGAGTTATTTCTATGTTTACTCAAATGTCACCTCTTCACAGAAGACTTTACTGACCACCTTATCTAAATCTGTTCCCCATCTTGCCCATCATCCAGTGGTTCTCTCAGATCTTATTTATTCTCACAGATACATTATTTGTTACAAATGTCTTGTTTGGTTATTTTATTTTTTTTCTGGACTAAATGTCTGCTTATTTATAGGCTATTTTTTTTTTTTCTCCTAGAAAGTAAGCTTCATCTGGGTTTGGGCCAGAGTGTATGTTGCTCGCTAATCTAGTTTCAGCGTCTGGTACAGTGTTCAACCAAATTAGATGCTCCAAAAATATAGTTGTATATATAAATGAAAGAATAATTTCCTCATAGATTGTTGAGAAGATTAAATAAAGTAATACATAGTATCTGGCAGAAAATAAGTAATGAATTAATGTTAGTTATTATTATTATTACCAATGATACTACGAGATGGTTTATGTTTTTGTCAAATTTACAATCTAGTGAGGAAGAGATGTGTAACAAGCCAACACTAACAATGATAAATGCTGCATGAATGGGGACTTTTGTGATATGGGAATATGTAAATGTGCTCAGGAAATATTTGCTGAATTTTCATATGTTTACTTAAATGTTTTTAAAAAGCATCACCTAGAAACAAGTACAAGATAAGGACAGAGGGTGGAGTCCATGCCAATCCTTCTGAATAGATTTAACATTTTTGTTACCTTTAGAGGTAAAGGTCTACTACCCAAGGCAGAATAATTCAGTGTGGGCAATGGCTGTCACATATTTGTTGACTTTATCATCTGCTCCATCACAGCTGCTGAACGTACAACATATCCTGATGTAGATCATGTTTATGCTTTCATGACTTTTCTTCCTCCTCCCTAGTACTGGCATCAAAAAGGGATTTAAGAGTTTTAGCCCTCCCATAATCTCCCTAAGGCCTCTCTAGCGCTGCCCCAAATTAAATTCAGGCTAAGTGAAGGCATGTCCTGCTATTCAATTGCAGCTCCCAGATCAATCCTCCAGCCTCCCCCTTCCAACGTATTTGCTGCCCCTAATTCTCTTTTATGCAGACATTTTGGGGCTGCCATCTCCCTCTTTACTCCTCCCTTTGCTCATGTCCTGTAATCACTCTACCAAAATTCTACAGATTATACTTACGTCTTCATGGAATGTTCTATATCTGCAGCCTCTCTCCCCCCACCAGCTTTTAGTAATTATAGTTTTTAGGATTAGGATATGCATTCCCTGTTATTAGAAAATCTTCAGAGCACAGTTGCAGAGATAAGACTGACCTCTTGAATTTTATGATTAGAACCATAATGTTTCCATGTTGATAAATTATAGATATAGCAAGGCAGTTTCTTTTCCCACCAGGATTTCTGTTTGGGAATACTAAAACTGCCAAACAGTAAAAGAAAGACAACATGATCATTTTTTTCTTGTTGGTTGATTCCCCACATCGGGGATATGTACAAGCAAGCATTGAAATAAGAGCACTAGTTTTATTTTAAAATAAGGGAATAGATAAAGCAAGATCTTAATGTTATATAGAAAAAAATATTATTGTTTGGGATGGCTCTGGTGAGTCATGACCAAGTACTTTCAGTTTGTTGATTCGGTAGACACACAAGTTCAAAGATCACATATTGCCCACTGAGACTGATAAGACGCTAATGGTGGCTACCCTCTGGCAATACCATCACTGAACTTGTTAAAGGTAGCAAAGAATCTGCCGCTAAACCTCTCTGAGGGCATAAAAGGACCCTGAAGGAAAACAGGGAGGGGAGGGGCTGTGTCTGGGTGACTGGATAATGATTACAATTCACTAACTTTTAGAAGAAACAAGATCAACCACAAGTTGCCTCTCCTCAGATCATCAGGCAATAGATTCCTGTGAGTAACATCTTCAGAGAATCTCTCTGCCCTAGAACTTTAAGAAAAAGCTTGTTCTAGCAGCACACATTTTTTTTGAGGGATTTCTGAAAATCTCACAAAATGAGTATGTGTTGCTAGAAGAGATCTCCTAGTAGTTGTGTTAGTCATTACAATAAATAATTATAATAATGGTAGCAATTACAAAAGTATGTGGGACAGACAACATACACATATGGCAACATAGAAACACAATATCAGAAGGGTTAATTATAGTAGCTAAGAATTATTTAGCACATTATGAATGCTTTTATGTTCACTATTTTATTTATTCACATCACAAACTAATAACAAACAACAAAGGCAAGGTTTGAAAAACAAAATTCTGGCTCCAGGCTCATGCTCTTAACCGCTATCCAATATTGCCTCTCCTGCACACTGTAGTTGTCTGTGAATATGTTCTTATATGCCTATATCCTGCACCAGTTTGTGAGCTCCATGAGAGCAGGTAGTGGGCCTGTCTAGTTTACCACTAAGTCACCAGAACTGAGCCCAGTGCGGGACATGTGGTGTCCAAAAAATATTTATTGAATGCCCAATGTCAATCAGCAAAACCAAAACATATTAGGCATTTTGTGATTTAAAGACTGATGAGGAAAGGAGATGCCATTGTGCATCTTTCTTTGGAAAACTTAAATCCCTTTTGTGTTTTACTATTGTGTGCCAATAGTAAGAAAAAAGAGCAACTGAAGAAAGTAAGACCAACAAGGGCATAGCCAATGGCAAGCAGAAGGTGGTGGACTCAGATGAGAAAAAGGAAAAAAAAGTTTTCCCAAAGGCTTTTACTATATGTCCATGTTTCTTAAAAGCCTTAGGAATATAGCTATGTACAGCAGAAGTTAAAGGTGAGGAAATGCTTCCTGAATTCTGAATGTGTTCCATTTTAATTACAATTTTGTTTATAAGAGTACAAAGAAAATCAAGTAGACTGAGGCATGAAGTACAAATTCCCCTTGGACCTTATTCTCCCACACTATTCTCCAAAAGAAAAAGTTGTAGGAACTGAATCGAAATAACGAACCCTAGTTTTGTGCAGGCTTCATGTGTAGGACACTACTGTGGTAGGTCTGGGAGCAGCACATACCACTCAAGCATTCTTCAGTCTCACCAATCAATGGTTATGAATGAGGTCAGTTAATACTGATACCCAAAGCTTTTCATTTCTAAGCTCATGCAAGAATTTAAGTACTTTTCAAAGTTTCACTGCCCCCCAAATACTTTTTGGCAATATTGAAGAGTTTCTTGCATAAGTTTATAAATTAATAGAAGCTTCGATGTTATTTCATTTGCATTTCTGCTTAGTCACTCAGGCCCCAGTTCCTCTCAGTTTCTAAATGCTCGTAATCTGCGTGGTGCTGTAAAATTCGGCATTCATCTGTGAGGGCAAAAATATACCTCACGCTTAGTTAGATGATTTAGGAACTGTTTGGCCCTGAAATATTACGCTACTTAGGAGAGATCACTTTCTGTTCATACCTATGGTCCTTTGTCTCTTTGGGGTGTATACTGCCTCTAGGGTAGCCGTGCTGGGATGAGATTTTATGGTGGCCCATGGGTGGCATAGGTATTTGCCACCTCACTATATTTTTGCTGTTATCTACCTCTCAAATCCTGTCGTGAAATTGCCATTCTAGATTCCTTCTTCCTTGGGTATGAATTCTTTCTCAGGAGCGTTGCCATCTTTCTATGCCATCTGGTAACTTTATTTTCCCCTCCTTCCAATCTAGTCTAAAAAAATACATATCTATGCATAAAAATCTGAATTCCTCTCACCATATTGTGAGCCGGCGCCCATGTACATCAGTGAATACAAATAATGTGTAGGATGCCATGTAACTCCACATGACAGACATGTGTGACTCTAAGCCTTGGCCCAGCTGAGATCTCATTGTGTAAGATACCGTAATCATTTGGTTTCTAAGTCCCAAGACATCTCTATCAATAACAGGAGCTTTCTTTGGAGATTCTAAATCCTCACTTACTCATTGGAATGCTCGCTTTCTTTGAAAGTCAGAGAAATCCTAAGATCTGCAGTTGGCAAGCTGGAGATCCTGTAGAGTCAATGATATGGTGCCAGTCTGAATGCCAGTGGGCTTGAGACCCAGGGAAAGCTTATGAATCTAAGGGCAGGAAAAAACTGATACCCCAGCTCAAAGGCAGTCAGGCACAAGGAATTACCTTTTACATGCAGGAGGGTCAGCCTTTCTACTCTATTCTATTCAGACCTTCAGTTGATTGGTTGAGGCCCACCCACATTAAGGAGAGCAATCTGCTTTGCTCAGTCTACTTGCTTCTAACATTAATCCCATCTAGAAACACCCTCACAGAGACATCCAGAATAATATAATATTTGACCAAATATCTGGACATCCTGTGGCCCAGTCAAGTAGACACATAAAATGAACCATCACAGGGATCATATGCTATGATTTTGATTCTCAAAAGATGTGTTTATCTACTAAATAGCTCTGGGTCTCGTTAGAAGGGAAACAAGTCCCCCAAAATCTATAAAAATGGTATCTTGGGCTTTGGATTAAAAAGGTAGACTGGCACTCTATCATAGAATCTCTAATATAATAAATCAAAAATAGAAAAACCCACAGAAAAACAAAAATGCAGCCAAAAAAATATAGGGACCACCAATAGCCAACAAGAAATGAGGAACAGCACAATATCAAACTCTTCAGAAAGGCAGCAAGCAGCTAGACGAAGAAATAGAAAATTCTGGAGTGTGGTGGTATCATCCCCATCACCAAGAAGCCATTTGGGAATGTTAACAGAGTCCTGAGAATTCTCTTTAATTCTTTTAAATCTAAAGGAAAAAAAATTAGGGGCATATATTTATGTTTTCCTTTCTCAAGCTGGTTAGTTGACAGTAAGAAACCATAGAAATCAATAAGTGCTGACTTTCTCTGAAACATGTTATATTATTTATGTCAAAATTAGGCTAAAAATGACAGAAAACTGAAAATAGTAGCTAAATAAGATATGTATATCTTTCTTTCTTACATAAAGATAGGTGACACTGGGCTAGTAAGATGTGGTGCTCTTGGGTGACCAAAGGCTTCTTTTTTCTTGGTGCTCCACTGTTTGCTGTCTTGATCACACATAAAATAAGACAACATACATATTTCAGGCAGTGGCTTGGAAGAAAGGATAAGCATCCTGTCTCTTAGGAAGGTTCCTGAAAGATTTCACACTCATTCCTTGCATCCCCATCAGCCAGAAATTTATGACTATACTCAGTTGCAAAGGAGTTGTAAAACTGTAGTCTACAAAATGTAAAATGTAGCCTTATTCTAATCAGCAGTAAGCACAGCTTAATATCAGGGGTTCTATTACTATAGAGAAAGAGAATGGATATTGGAGAGAGGCAACCTAATACTGATTTTCAGGACCAACCCAAAGTCTGAGAGTATTCCCCAACGAAATGGCACACTTTTCCACAGTTAGATGAATTTAGCTCCAGTATTAGGCATTTAACAAATTTTAGAAGAGCAGGATTCAGGGATTAGAGACAAGACTGTAGATTAGCTCATTATGTCTACTGAAATTTTTTCACCTCACCCTTTCTGTCTTGCCCTCGGGTTACAGAAAATGTGCACGGAACATAAAACATGGGGCCCTCCAACAGTTTGGAAGAGAAGACAAACTGATTTCTGATACTGAAAGAAAGAATCAGAAAGTCACTTTTACTATATAAGAAGAAATAGATAAAATTAGAAAATTAGGATAAAACCACTCAACAATGAGGAAACGAAAGAAACGGCTTGGCACACAGCAATCTAGACAACCTAAAAGATTTTTTTAAAAAATTTACAGTGCAAAAGATAAAACCCAACTTTGAAGAAAGAAAAACCGAAGAAATGGAAAGATAGTCTCCACGAGTGATTCATGCTATGAAATTTAATAAAAATATAATCAAATAAAACAAGAAAGCAAAAAAAAAAAAAAGACAAAATAGCAGAATGAGATTAAAATGGAGGTTGCATACCAAAGAAAACAAAGTGAGGATCATAATAATATCATTTGGAATTACTAAAGTTGCAAAATGGCCTGATTGAATGAGGCCCACGCACATTAGGGAAGGCAAATGAATCCATTACTGAACTTAGAAACTTAGAAAGTATCTATTATTAATGATGTATTTGTATTACAATAAATGAATGCAAAAATTCAGGATTATACCTTTGATCATATTTATATCTCACAGATGGTAAAAAATTGGAAGGTTTGTACATCACATATTTCATTTGATTGAGGAGATTGTTATGGTTACACACACAAAGACCTTTTTTTCACTAGAGTAAATTTCTTTTTTTTTCTTTTAAACCATCCAAGACTCAAGAAACAAGTGTGGAATGTGAAAATAGCTTGCAGCATTTGACATTTTGAAATTTGTTTTCTACTAGTTCTGTACAAACAATAGTCCACTATAATACTGGTCTGAGATTTGGACCACAAGCAAAAGCTCAGTGTGGTGAGGTTAATGCCCTGTACAGGCAAGACAGTTGGCAATTTACTCAATCTTCTTGGTAGCATTTGTTCCACCCACTCCCATTCCTGTTGGTTTTCTTGAGACTGCTACAAAAATCAGGGAAGGCACACATGCATAGTTGTGAAAAAGAGCTAGTTTAAATTTTTCTACTTGCAGGAACTATATTTATCTAAACTGAAACTTGGCTTGCAAAGGTGTTTGTATAATGGCTGTGGCTGTTTGTCTATATATCTTTAATTTATGCAGCACATGTTGCTTTTTTAATGTGAAAATATTTTGACTTTCTTTTTTCTCATTTCTTTGACTTCTTGAATAATTTCATCATGACGATGGCTCTGAATCACATCTGCTTTCTGGGTTCCTAGGTTTTTATTTATTGTATACATCCTTTCAGTATTGGTGCTCAAGTTTCTTGTTTCTGGATTTCTAAAACATTTTTAGTAAATTGAAACATTAGGGTTTGACTTTCATCAATCTGATTTTTGGTGGTTAATTCTAAATAATAACCACATCTAGATATTCAAAAAAAGTAAGGATACACATTTAGACTTATTCATGTTGCAAGAATAAAACCAGATAGATACTCAGCGTGGAGCTGAGGCAGGTCATTCACTAAAATTGGATCTACCTGACCCTCTCAGAAGCTGTATAATAAATATGTTCTATTTCTCACCAAAGGATGATCAAAAACATGCAATTTTTCTTTTTACAAAGGGAAGCATCATGTGAATTCAGAGATAACACTTCATACCTGTTCATCTCTCTTAAAATCTACCTAAGATTTTACATGGGGCAGGAGACGTACATGTGTTTATGAACTTGGGAAATGGATTTTGGAATGTTTCATTTCTTCAATGTAATACATTTACAAGCTTTCTAAAACCAAATGCCACAACCTAGGCAGTGCTCACCCCTGGAGAGGTGGCCCTTTCTTTGACATGGCCTAGTGCACACATCATGTCCCTTGTCACCATCTTTTTCTGATAAAGCATCCCTCTATAGGGTCATTGAAGTGATTGACAAGAGAAGATGAACACATAATTTAGAAAAGCTCTTGCTGACTAATCATTTTTATACACAATTCGTAAATATTCATGGTTTTTTTGAATGGGTATTCTGGAAACATCTTATTAGCCATTACTATTCAGAAATGTTCCCAAGTACAATAGGAATATTATGTTTCTTGCTGCTGCTAGCTTGATATCTGGCCTATTAGAAATTTAGAAAAAAAGTAGAACTGCAGTGCCGATTTTTCTCAGGGTATATCAAAGCAGCCTTTGCTATAGCTGTGAGATTTTAAAAAGTATTTTCTAAGACATCTATCTTGCACAGACAAGACCATTTTAAATTGGACTCATTAAATCATTTGTTGTCACAGCCAACAGCCATGTGGAGGCTAGTTAACAAATGAAAAATGAGCCTTTCTAACTTGTTTACTTTATATGGATGCTTCTTTTATTTCAGGTTTTTTTTTTTTTTTTTTCCTTCTGGTAGCACATTGACATGGAGATCTTGTTATGGTACTGCCTGACAAAAATTAAAAATGTGAAGGTTGAAAATACTGTAGATGTAATGCCCAAATTGACTTAAAATACTGGTGGAAGTTCCTATTAACAGTAAATCTTGGGTCTACCTTCCAGTTCAAAGAAGGGAAGCAATTAAAATCTCATTTACTTTCCTGAAAAGGTAACATAGAAGCATTTGAGAAACACAAGATTCTTGGCACAGGAAAAGAAAAATGATGACCCATCCAAAATTGAGTTTTTCCTTCTAGCCCCTGGTCCACCAGCTCCACATTGTTCTAAACAACATAGACTGCAGTATCTTTGTTCATTTATTTATTTGCTCGTTTGTTCATTCATTCATTCACCAATCTGCTTTTAAATGATACAATGGATGAAAGTTACCCTTTCCTAGTTTGTTGACGTGTTTATCTTTTCTACTTGTTATAAATTAATCCTTACTTAATTTTAGTTTATAAATATTCTTTTCTTGTGTAGAAGGTTGTACTTTTGGATTTTTTTTCATTCTATTGCTTTCTTAGCTATGGCCAATAAAAAATACATGTCAACTTATTTATTTTTTTTTCATTTCAGGAGTCCGTTATAAAGTTTCTTTACTTTTGTTTATTTTTTAATAGCTTTTGCTGAATGTGTTGCTAAGTCTTAAGTGAAGAGAAATGGTATTTCCTGGTTAGCCCTGTGCAATGCTGTGTATCTCAGAGCTTGCAACAGAGAAATATGTTAATGATGGAAAAGAGCTTTGGAATTAGGTCAACCGTTTTGACTCTCACTTCCACCAATTTTCTCATATGTAAAACAGAGATAATAAAATCCTTTAGGTTTAGGAAGATAAAGTGAAACATGTAAAGTTCATGGCACACAGTAGACAATAAATGTTCCATCTATTTAGAAAACTTAAGAAAAAGCCAATTCTTTTGAATTGTCAAGTGGTGTCTAATATTCTGCTTGGTATTTATCCCTAGTCTCTTTAGCTCCTGGGCTTTCCTCTATTCAATTGATGACTTGAGTCTGCTGAATTCTATGCAAATATTTTCTTTTAAAAATAATTCAAATCAATTTTAAAGTTTTAATCAACTTAGATTTTTTGAGATAATTGGTATTACTTGAGAATTGGGTCCTTACTGATATTTGCAACAAAATTTCGATTTTTGGATTATCTACAGTTCTATAAATGTAACACGTATTTTCTTTTCTGGATCATTAGTAACAATGTTTAAAAACTACAAACCTTACAACAACCCTAGAATTAGTACTTTGAACATTCCTGCAATTTAATTTATTCCTGTTCATCATTGTTGTATACTGTCGCCTGGATCAGTTTACTTTGTAAAATGATATTACAGAATACAGATTTGAACGAATTCCTCAAGTTACTGTATTCAAACTTCCCATTAATTCATATGTTCTACATTCTATTCATTTAGTAGTTCCCTCATCTATCCAAAATTGTATCATCCCTAATTTCCTTCCCTATTTCCCTGGTTTTACAGTTTAAGTTAGATGCGTCTCATCTGTGATCTTGCATTCACTCAACAAATAAACATGTGCTGAATGCCCACCATGTGCCAGGCATTCTTGGCACTGCGGAGAAAGCAATGAATAAAACACAGTCCTCGACTTCTTAAAAGTTACATTTTAGTGGAGGATAGGGAAAGGCCAATGCTCAATGTGTAAACTGATTTGAAATAGTGATGAGTGCTATAGAGAAATTAAAATATGGCAACGGGATAGGAACTTGGGGTGGAGGCATAAGGTATCATTTCTGCTAAGATAGTCAGAGAAGGCTTCCCAGAAGAGGTGAGACCTAAATGATGGGAAAGGAAGACTACCATAGTCTGAAGAGCAGCAAGTTCAAAGGCCCTGGGATGGCAATGGCTTTGGCATTGCCACGGCATGAAAAGAAGGTTAGGGTGGCTGAGATGAGGTGGGTGAAGAGGAGCCCAGTAGGAACTGACATTGATGATTGAGGAAGGAGTAAGGTCACATGGGGCCAGCAGGGTGTGGTAAGATGTTCAGATTTGCTTTTTTCTAAAGCAATGAAAAGACATTGGATGGTTTTAACCACCAGAGTAGATTGATCTGATTTCTGTTTTGAGAAGATTGTTTTGACTGTTGTGTGGAGAATAGAGGGTTGTGAGGTGGGCAAGAGTTGAGACAAGGAGACTAGTGAGAAGGCTATTGCAGAGGTAGAAGTGAGAAATAATGGTGGCTTGGACTAGAGTTTTAAAGAATGGAGCTATGAGATATCTGAGAGACATTTTTGGGACAGTACCAGTAGGACTTGATGCTAGGTTGGATGTGGGAGGTGATGAAGAGATTGGCACCGTGTTAGATTTAGCACATGAGAGATTAGAACCTACATAGCAATTGCTATACAGTACTGGGCCATCCCTTTATATCACTTTATATAAAGAGCCTAGAAGCTCCTTGAAAATAGCAACCCTTCCTATTTATCTTTGGATTACCAATGCCATTATAGAATTATTGCTCAGTAAGTATTTGTGGAAGGAACGGGTGATATAGAGGTAAACCTAAAATTATTCAACTTGACAGAATAATAGCTGCTGTATTAAAAACCATTTACAGGGCATGTGGTACAATATAAGAATAAAGGATACAACTTCTTGGCAACACACTTTGTGGAATGGTGTGATTCACCAGATTCACAGAAGCAAATTTATAATATGGAAAGAAACAGGAATTTTATAGGTCAAAAGCAAATGTAAAACATACTTAAGGATATATGATAGATAACTTCCTATCTGAATGTTTAAAAATTCAAAACAGATAAAAGGCAGACCCTGTAAGCTTTTTAGTTTTAAAGAAAATATAACTACCTTGTATCTTAAATTATTATTAATATATGTGACATTGGAGAGTCCGTCTCTATTAATCAGAACACTTTTGGTTACAATTGACCTAAGCCCAGATCTAAGTAGTTTAGGAAGAGAGAATACTTACTGGCTCACATAACAAATAAACAAAAAACAAAACACAAAAAAAAACCAGGATAAGGCCTAGCCTGGGAAATGGCTTAACCATGGCTTAAACGATGTTACCAGGACTTTCTTCCCCTTGTTTTATAGTTTTGATCTTTACTCTCGGTATAGATTTATCCTTGAATGGTATACCAAGATGGCAGTGTCAGTTAAAAACCTCACATCCTCTGATTTTCAGTGGGAAAAGAGAGAGTGTCTCTCTTTACAACACTGGAACAAATTCCTTGAGTCTGGCTCTTGTTGGCTCAGTTTGAGTCATGTGCCCAACCCTAAACCAACCCCTGTGGCAGAAGCAGAAGTGAAGTGGTTCCTCAAAAGAATTTGGGGTAATATTGAGAAGAAGGAATAGAAAATGGCAGGCTAAAATATAACAAATGTCCACTACCTAAGAGAATGTTTTCCTGTCAGTTTTTAATCATGTGTGTGTGGTTTCAAAGTATTTTTTAAAATTTAAAATATTTCGAAATATTGAGATATAGTAGACTTGAAGCTTCAAGGACTACAGGACCCTCCATTTTTCATGTGTCCCTGCTGCTTAACTCTGTGCCTGACATATTATATTCAATAATCCTTGTTGAATAAATTGAGTAAACATGAGTTGTCTCTTAACCTCATATAAATCTCTGCTGAACTTCTCTATCAACTTGTTTGATAAAGCAAAATAAGAATTTCTATGTATGTATCTAGTTTGGGAAAATTATTCATAGACTACCAAAATAATGGAAGGAAGAAATTTTTAGATTCTGATTATAGCATCTTGAAAAGGTTTTACAAATTGAGATTTTGGCCTGCATTTTAAAATTTGGATTCTTTTTGATCTCTTTCACCTTTTGGGTATAAAATAAACACCATCTTTCCTATGGCATTTCAGAGAACTGAACTTGATAATTCTGGCAGTGCTACTTTGCTCTTTCAAGACATTCAACAGCAAGCACATATGTGTCTGACTAAATGTCACTGTGCTTAAGGTTTCCATAATTTGGCTTTGGAAGCTGGCAAAAGGAGAAGGAAGATAGAATTTTTTCATTTCTTGTTACCCTGTCCCATGATGTCTCTTTGTTCATTTGATTTTAATGATTCCAACGGGAGTTGAAACAAAAGCTGGAAGATTGGCCTACCACGGGTTAATTACTTAGTGGAGGGGCTATTTCTTGAGTCTGATGGTGGGGAATGGGTCAGAAAAGACTAATTAGACAAGCTTCAAGTTCTGGGGAAATACTAGTGGAACAGGTGAAAATAAAATGGTGATAATTGAGGGGCTAATTATCCTCCACCTAGCAATTGGCCACCAGGTGTTCTGTAACACATAAAAGAAGGACTGGCAGAGCAACAGAGGCTGTTTTTGTTCAGAAAAACAGAGAGATCTGGGGGGAAAAAAAAACCCAGAGGACTTTAAAACCCATGAAATGGTGTTTCTTGTATTTCTGACTTGTTCTTTCTTGTTGCATTACTGAACCAAGGATTTGTGCTGCAGTTTTATTTTTGTTTGTTTCTTTTTTAAAGAACTGTGTCCCTTCGAGTGTGGATATTCCAGAAGAATTTCAGTGTTGAGTACACATCTACGTATATCCTTGTCATTGAGCTTATGGTAACAATCTCCTCGGCACATTTATTAGGTAGGAAGTTTTTGTCATTTAGAAGGCCATGATTAATAACAGAATAAGGACCAACCAATCCGAATTGTTAAAAGCAACAGTTTCATAATTACCAAAGTTTTCTTAATTCTGTCTGAATTAGAATATAGTAAGATTTCTTAGACTATCTCTAGTGGTGTGAGGAATATTACCAACATATCCTATCCCATAAAGGGTCTTTCAAATCTCTTTTACTGTCCCAATTTTTCTTTTTTTTTTAAAAACCAGCCTTCAGAATTCAGTAACTTAAACAGAACCATCTTTAACGTAATACTTTATAGGCCACATAAATCAATTGAAAGAGTGAATACCTGGGGTTAATCATTGTCATTAAAATAATATAATATTCCATTCATAAATAGGTCTACAAGTCAGAGAGAACATGACAAAGGTGGAAAATATTTTTAAATGGCAAAAAGTAGGTTGTCAGAAGAGCTAACTTCAGACACATCTAATTTTTGTCTTGGTTCGCCAGTTCTGATTCTGCTGTCCTCACAATAATTAGACCCATACTTCATTTTAGGGTGGAGGTGGCATTGCTTCTTTGGAGAAGGATACTTTGCTCTGGAGCTGGGATGCCTCTCCTACAGCACTCTCACTGCTCAGTGTGGGTGGAAGTTTACTGACCCTGCTCTGGCCTAGGACAGGTATGCTGCAGGTTACATGGCTGCTCTCAGGCCTAGGAATTTTTTTTTTTTTTCCTGTTATTTCCCTGGCTCTGTCATTTCCCTTGGTAGGCAGAGCAATTTAAGGGTGACTTTGAAACTGATGTGAATCGTAGCTCTACTACTTACTAGTGCTGTCACTTTGAGCCAAGACCTTAAACTTGCTAACTTTTGGTTTTTCTCCTCTATAGAAGTACTGATTACTACCTTGTAGGAAACTTGTCAGGACTAAATACGATATATAATACTTTTTGCATCATTAAGGTCTAACCAGAAAAATGAAACTATTGCATAGTGTATAAACACCATGAATGTATTATACAGAGAAATGAATACAAAAGATGTGTTACAATGGTAATGAAAGAACCAAGAAACCGAACAGGGGTTGGTTAGGCAGCTTGGTGGTTAGTAAGAGCAGGGTGCAAGTTTCACTCTTATGTTGGGAAAGGAATTGGTGTTACCTAGAACTCAGGTATTATTTTGACTTGGACAAACTGGAAGCACAGCTGATGTGTTTGGTGGGATCATGGAGGATACACTGGCAGTGATGCTCCCAGAAGCAGAGAGAGACAAGGAGAAATGTCCTATTTCTCCCTTGCCCCACCTCCAATCTCTATCCTGTGCCTCCCATCAGCTGATCTCTACGAGAAGCTATCAGACACGGGAGCCTGAGAAACACAGCAGCCTGCTGCATAGAAGTCCCCTGAAATACAGAAAGAACAAAAGAAAGACAAAGAATGTTTCAGGTAGTAATAGTCCAAGCACCGGGTTGCCTGGTACATAAATAGTATCTATCGAATCCAGTATCATTGGATTCATGTTCTTTTCTTCCTTGGGCCCAGGAGTCAAAGCTCTCTCTCTCCTTCCCTACTCCTCTACCTCAATCTTTTAAAGGTCCCTGGTGCCTGGGTGAGATCAGAGAAGAAACTTCAGCCTCTGCCTGTGGCCTGCTTGTATTCTCTCTGATGCTTCTCCCTGTGCTATTGACCTTCTTGGAACCCATCTCTTTCCCTCCATTTTTCTAAGAGACAATAACTTACCTTTTAGATGAATGTAGGGAATGAGGATTTTTCTATGACCACTTACCTTCTTCCTTCACAGGGGAACCTTCTAGGTTCCCAATTCTTCATGCTAAATCCAGGGAACTTGATTTTCTTTAAAAACATACATCGAAATTATTTAATCATGTTAGGTGCTAGAAAATCATACCATAACTGACTTTGATCAACTTAACTCTTCAGAACAGTGCCCCCATGGCTGATAAAGGAGGACAAATTCTTAAATAGCTGCTGAAAAATCAAGAAATTTCTTCTTCATCCCTGACTGACGTTTACTATAGAGTTCTTAACAGGCTCACGTACCTGGCTTCGCTCCCCTCAGCAGGTCACCAAAACTGAAAGCACTGTGGGGAGTAAGAAGAGCAAAAACAATACAAGAATACACATATCCTTGCAGAGAAGCCCGGTTTTGATGGAAAAACATCAAAGAAGGAAGATGGGGAGGCCAAATCAACCAAACTCTTATTTCCTTGCTGGTCTGGATGTTGTGAATGATTATCTCGAATAAAGCAATATTGAATCATTTTCAACATCTTCTGATTAAGGGAGCTTTATACTGCCTTAAAGATTTTGAACCAAAAAGATTTGACTTATTAAGGAGTCAGCCTCAGTTTGTGAATAATTACCTATGCCAGGCGACTTTGGCCTTCTTTCATACGATTCATATAAGGTATTGCTGTATGGTGAAGACTGCTTTTTCGTTTTCCTTTTTAAAAATGTTGCCCCACATGGAATCATCAAAAGTTTATAATGTTCTAAACTCTGAATGAAGGACCAGATAACATTTGTATTATAAGATAGACCATTTTTTCATTTTTCTGTGTTTAATATGTATGTAGAAATTAGACATTCAAGATCAGAGAAAGACTATAATCACCTTTCCCTTTTATTGTTGTAGAAGTACCTGTCTAAATATTGCCCAGACTTAGAAGTAGGCATTAGCAGAGGCATTCAGTGGACGAGGGAGTCAGGGGGAAGAAAGGTTAAAGAAAAGAGAGCTCCAAGTGTGGATTTTAATCCACTGGGGAAGCTGTCAGCAGTGTAATTAGAAGAATAAGCAGTGTAGGGACCATGCAGAATGCAGCTGCTAAACCACAGCCTATGACAATTTAGAAAATCCGTATTTTTTAGCCTTAAAATAAAAGCTTTTCCCACATCAAGAACTGTTCGGAGAATATGTCTTCTGTAAACTCTGCATAAAAACCGATTTAAGATGACTGAAAGAAGAATACACCATATTTCTTTGGAGATGAATTGTCAAATTAGAATAGCTGCTTTTTTTTTCCCTTCAATATTCCATCTTGTTAACTCTTCAGTGGTTTGAAGTTTCTGATTTAGTATGGCTCATGTGCTTCTAGTTTGTGAAAAGGTATTTAGCCAAAGTCTAAAATGTCTGGGAAGAAGAGTCAGCAATGGTTTGATTTAGTCAGCTCCTATAGCCACCAATTCCCAAGAGAAAAGATAGGTGAATAAATCAGCTCAGTACTGTACTAAAACATCTAGACAGGCCAAACGATCTATTACCCAGAAAACCAGCACATGTCAAGGTGGAGGGACTGGTGAAAAAAACATTATAGATTTTAAGCCAAAGTAGTAAATCTTATAAA
Source organism: Eulemur rufifrons (assembly GCF_041146395.1). Lineage (NCBI taxonomy): Eukaryota > Metazoa > Chordata > Mammalia > Primates > Lemuridae > Eulemur > Eulemur rufifrons. The sequence goes on from NC_090990.1 coordinate 54,679,046, forward strand.
CAATATAAGCTTTTAGGAGAACACTTGATGTTTCTATTAGTTAAGTTTTATTGTTGTTGTTTGCAAATAACAAAAGTTAATGCAAGCTAGTAAGACAAAAATTTACTGAGATATTAATATTAATATTGCTCTTGTTTAACTTCTTTCTTTCCTCATTTCAAATAGTCAAACTCTTTATATTTCATAGCAGAGTCATAGGAACTTAAATTAGAAGCTGCTTGAAAGCAACATTTCTTTCTACCTTTTGTGAAAGCCTAAGATTCCTGAAGAAATTATCTAGAATTAAATGCTTTTGAGGGAATTTGGGGCAGGGGCGGGGGGCGGGGAGGGAAAGAGAGAGAGAGAGAGAGAGGGAGAAAGATCTTTTCCTTTTGCAATATGGTGAAAAAATAGACTTGGTTGGTCCCACTGGTAGTAGAGACTTGCTCAATGCTTGTGGCAGTGAAATCAGAAGAGCAAGACCTCAAAGGGGTCACTGCTGGAGCCTAAACCCAAGGAATGAGACCCTCCAGCTTCACTAAAGTTTCACGGACACTACACTGGGCATAAAAACATCTGAGCCTCCAAATCCCAAGAGGCACTGAAGACTGAGATAATTGTGTCTTAGGTGTCTTAGCAGTAACCCCTGCCAACCAATTATTGAAGGAGTCTTCCTGAGCCATTGGCATTGCCCAAGACCCTGGGACCTTTACATAACACTTTTGGTGGGTATGGGAGTGGGAGCAATAACAAATGAGATAAAATTCCAGGCAGCATGATAGGCTAAGAGCTGGGAGATGGATTTAAGTGGACTTAGAGAACTAAATAAACTTGCATATTTCTCACAGTTTACTGAGATTTAGACCCACTATACTTAGGCAGAAATGAAAAATTTATTATAAGGGAAAAATGTTATTTTAGCATTACATCTCCAAATGTACCTCATTCTACAACCCTCCTTCCTTGCTGTACTCTACCCTTGCTGTTTAGTCCCCAACCTGCCCTGCACCTTCATACCTAAGGATCTTTGTGTTAAACTTCCTTTTACCTGAAAAATGTTTCTCCAAATATTTGCATAACTGGCTTCTCTTTACCTTTCAGATCTTACCTTAAATGCCATTTCCTAGGAGAGCTCATCCTTGATCACACTAAGTAAAAGGAGCCTTCCTCCACACCCACTTCTATGAAACCCACTTACTTATTCTCCACTACCCTGCCTTGTGTTCCTTTGGAGGAGTCATCATAAACCAGGTAGATCAGTACATCATTCATCAGTACATCAGTACATCGTCGATCAACAGATAATACATTAGTTTGCTAAGGCTCTCATACCGAATACCACAAAATTAGTGACTTAAATAACATAAATTTATTTTCTCACAGTTTTGGAAGCTAGAAGTTCAAGATCAAGGTGTCGGCGGGTTTGGTTTCTTCTAAGGCCTCTCCTTTGCTTGCAGGTGGTCCTTTTCTCACTACGTCCTCATGTGGTCTTTTCTCTGTGCATGTCTGTGTCCTAATTTCCGATTCTTATAAGGACACTAGTCATATTGGATTAGGGACTACCCTTATGACTTCATTTTACCTTGATTACCCCTTTAAAGGCCTAACTCCCAATACAGTTACATTCTGAGGTACTGGGAGTTAAGACTTCAATATACGAATTTGGGGGACACACAATTCATTCCATAACAGTTGGATAGAAAGCTAGACGGATGGATAGATACAACTTCATTTGTTCATTCCGCAGGAATGATGAGGGACACTGGCCTGGCCGTGGGCCCAAGGGAAGGGATCTGGAGTCCTACTGGCCCTAACACATACTCTCCCACCATCAGAGAGACTTGGCTTCTCTAATTCTGAAGGCTTGTGGTGCAAGTGGCATGAATCAGCTTGCTTCTTTTGTGTTTTTTTCTTTTTTTATATGACTGGTGTCCTTATAAAGCTTGCTTCTTTTAATTTCCTGTACCCACCTTTACTCCTTTCCTTTATTAGTCACTTGAACCGCAGAAAACTCAGATCAGATTCGTTACTAGCCAGCTAGCTAGTATATTTTTATAGCATTAATTATACAAGAAGGGGTGCTATCCAGGAAATTATAAATATTGTAGCTAAGATTGGCTCTAGTTACCATGGGTCTGGTGAAAATTTTACATGTAAACCTGAGTTAATACATAACAAAATAATATCACATCACAACATTTAGATCATTAAAAAAGATATTTTGCCCAATGTATCTTTCAGTTTCAGTTCTCGTTACTTGCCTGTATAAACCCTACATGTAGCCCAAGCAAATTATCGGCTTGCTATTCTCTGAACATGCCACTCATTGCAGCCTTTGTGCCTTTGTTTAGTGTATTTCCTCCTCCTAGCATGATTCATCCCCACTTGTTAAAATCCTTTCTGTTTTTCAAAGCCTACCTCAAAAGCCATCTTTCCTGAGGCTCTCGACTAGATGTTTTGTCTCTCCTTTGAACATAGTATTTGTACTTCTTTTAAGACCCTTACTTGACTCCAGCCAAATTGTGAGTGAACTTGGCATATCCTTCTTACTAGACATCTTGAAAACAGAGAAAGTTCTACTCAATTCTTAGACTGCCTAGGGCATTTAATAAGAATGCCTATGCATTTAACAAGAGCTCAATATCTGTTGATTTGAATTGGACCCCCAAGCCATAGTAACTTTTAGTTAAGTGTTTGGAAATATAAACATATTTAAATACTAATTGCAACAAAATAATTAGCAAGCTAAATCTTTTGTTAATACTATTAATCATTCTTCTGCCAAATTAAAACCCAAATCTAAGCATTGTAAATCCAAAATCATACCTAATTTTCATATTACATAGGTCATTTGGGGATTTTTTTGTTTGCATTTTTAAAAATGAGGGCAGTGTCTTGAAAACTGGTTACATACAGTCATAATAAGCAAAGGTTTTAGAACACATTTAATATGCGTTTAAAGACTTGTAAGTCTGTTAAGTGCAAAACACCCAGTGAATGTCTTTGGTTATTATTAGAATAACAGAAAATGAAGAAGACATCTGTTTAAGAGATATTCCTGCTGACGCAGAATTGAGAGCAGAGATCAGTTGTTGAAGAAGGGAAGAGAGCAGAACTAAGCAGATGATACATCTAGCAGTTTTTCCCCAAGAGGTTTTGAGTATAAAGAAGTGGCACTACCAGTGTACTAAAAGCCCTTCAGGGAATCACGAAGCTTCAGTGCATTGATCTATGTCACAGAACAGGATATTCAGAGGAGGGAAAATAGGTTGGCCTCAATAATTTCAGAAGAGTTTGACTTCCTTGAAATCAACACACATTTCAATATAACAAATAGTATAATTTTCAAACATTGTACAGCATTACTGAATATAACCAGTGATTATTTTCATCTTGTATGTTCCATGTCTGTATCATCAGGCTCAAAAATAAAGCAAATTTTCTGCATACTGTACACATGACCAAACAGTGGCATGTCACAAGGAACATGAAAATATAGGAGGACACAGGAATAGGCATTTAAAAAAATTAAGCAAAAGTAGTAGCTACATAGTAAGTAGTAATAAATGTTTGTTCAATAAATGGGTAATAGGTAAATGCTATGTAATTCTTTAATTATCTTTATGTGTAGTGATGTGTGTTTATCCTTAGCTAGAAGGAATATGCCTTTATTTATTCACTTGGCCAACATTTACTATGTTCCTACTATGTGTAAATCTTGACCAAAATCTAGTTTCAGTTCACTGGAGATCTCCTTAACAATTATGGGTTTTTAACATAAACAAGCACATTCATATAGTAATAGTTAAGGAGATTTAACCACAAAAACAATGGTGCTCTAGCACCTCTTGTATTATACTGGATAGAGCTGGAGCCCATTTTACTAAGTGAAGTATCACAAGAATGGAAAAACAAGCACCGCATGTACTCACCATCAAATTGATATTAACTGATCAACACTTATGTGCACATATAGTAGTAACATTCATCCAGTGTCGGACAGATGGGAGAAGGGAGGAGAGCATGGGTATGTTCACACCTAATGGGTGCGGTGTGCACTGTCTGGGGGATGGACACACTTGAAGCTCTGACTCAGGTGGGACAAAGGCAATACATGTAACCTAAACATTTGTAGCCCCGTAATATGCTGAAATAAAACAAAAATGTTAAGGAGAAACAGCTAGGCTTTATAAAGCATATAGCCCTCCTGTTTTACTTAAGATCTTTTTCTTTAGTGCTCAGTCCATTTTCTTCTATGGCTACCAACAATTCCTTTAACCTCAGCCAGCCATTTGTAAACCAGTGCCCTCAATTATAGACCCATTGAGAGTGTACACGAGAGATTATGTATAAATCATTGCTCATTCAGTCTCAGGTATGGCAAGTATGTAGCGGAGTCATATTATTATGGACAGAGCTACAGGGAAATAAGACTGGTCTATTTATTACAGATGAGATCATCTGGCTTTTGAGGAATACTGATTGCACTAAACATGATGTTATATAAAATGGAAGTAATCTTAATAGCTATTTAACTTTCTTGTGGGAACTTGGTCATTGGGTGGTAGTATGGAGCTTTTGGGGGCATTTGTGGTGGATTACTTTTTATAGCTTTCATGATTATTAGGCAAAAGTATGTCATGAGAATAGTAAAGCCATACCTTTTGCTTTCTGAGCAGGTCTCTGTAAGCAATTTAATATGGTTCACCGAGAGAGAGTATGGCAGCTAGTCCATGTTAAGCCTAAACAAACTGCAGTAGAAATTGAAATGGTTGTTCCTGGCTCAATTCATGCCCCTGGATTAAACTGAAATATTACCCATGTCATGTAGGGATATTGAAGAGAGTTGTAATTCTGTTGGTTTCAACTAGGTGCTGCCGGTAGTAACTGCCATATGAAAAACAGTGAAAATACATTTCCTAAAGAATTATTAGCAAAGAATGAAACTCCAACAAGGAGTGCAATACAAAACAGTAATAAAATAAAGAATAAGGAAAATTATTTGCTATCTAGAAGAGTAAAATTATGAAAAGCTGTCATCAGTGAAATTACCCTCCTCATAGAAGTACAGAATTGTTTAGATTTCCTTTACTGTTTCTGTTGAGTAAGCTGAGTTTACATTATTTCCAGCGATACACACATTACATTATTTATTTCTATAACTGGTAAAATCCTAACATCATAAATAACTTTTCCCACAGCCTGTGTGGTTTTATTTAGTGTGTACATATTAATGCCTTAAATTACATTTATATAGCACATTCAATGTGCATGCTAATAAAATTACAGCTGCTTCAATGACCTTGAGCCTGAACTTCAGCCCTTTACCTACAGAATTTTAAAAACACAGACGTGGAGCAGGCACAGGGAAGATGCATAAGTAATTGTGGATTCAAAGTATATGTTTATCTCTGGGAGTATTTGCTTCTCAAATGTTGTTCGTATTTAAATATACATTTTCTGAAAGCAACTGTATACTCTAATAAGAACTCCTGAAACCAACTTAAAATTTTAATGCTGCCAATCTTACAGTTAGACCACTTGACTGTGCCGGTATCTATAATAGGAATTGCTAATTTGAAAATCCCTTTAATCTCTAAAGCACTTTGCAAAATATTAACCAGGGAATCTCACAATACTCTTCTCAGATCTAGTTATCTCCCTTCTTAAAGAAGGGACAACTTAGTCAAAGTGACTTGTCCTGGAACTGCAAAGGTGAGAGAGGGTCAGGACTAGGATTAAAATTCTGGGGCCAGCAATTACTAAAATCAATAATGTGGTATTAGCAAAGCCATTTTTGGATTTTAAATTCCCTATTGAGGAATAGAATATAGAGACATGAAGATACTGAAGACTATTTAGTTAAGTGTTTTCATACTTTGCTTCTGCCATGTAGGTATATGTTTTCCTAATTTAGGAAAGTGAGATTATAATAAAAAGTAATAGGACTAACAAAAATTCTAAAATAATGATAAGCTTTTGTTATATTAATATGACCTCAGATGATCCTAAAGTGTACTGCTGCTCAACCTCCAGAAAATACTTGAATAGAATCTCTTCTATTAGAATATTAATATAGAGGACACTTCAGGGAAGGGCAATATAGATTCTATGGTTTATTTGCTGTTTTCCTATTATCATATAAACTATAATACTCAAAATTCCCCACTCTTTTTTTTTTAGCTCAGATATTACCACAGTAATTTAAAAAGTAAGCAGACAAAAAATACTTTTTGGATGGTTGATTTTATACCATCTGCTGTTTTGATGAAAAGTGAAAACAAGAAAAGTTTATTTTTTCAGATTGTTATATTTAGTTAAAACTAATATCATTTTATACTATATAAAGCTGAAAGTTAAGGCTTGGTTACAATTTACTTAAAGTATAGGAGAAGACAGAAATACAAAAAGAAACAAATTAACAGAAAACCTATCTATTAGGATGAGAAAGAGGAAGAAGACAGAAGAAAAAGAGAGAGACATGACTGATTAACATTCTGAGCAATTATTAATGTGCTCTGCTTCCTAGAAAATTCTAAACCATAAGCTTGCTGAATATTTTAGATCTGGTAGGATAGTGAATGAAATTATCTTCTAATGTGATGTCTTCATTTAATACTGCACTTCCTTGATCTAAGGCCCCACAATTTTTTCACAATTTATTATCTCTGAAATTGGCATGCATCTTACAATCAAAAGCATCTTATTATTGCTGTTAGCTAATGTTCTCAGATTTCCAATAGGTGTTAATCTTTTGGATTCCTGGATGCAAAATCAGAATTCCTAGGAATTCTCTTAATTATATTATTCTGCATTTTTTAATAACACACTACTTATCTATTTTAAATGAGTGATCACAGTAAGTAGTGAATCATTTTTCTTTAATAGAATTATACTAAGAGTTTCCTATCCTTTTTTAGATTTTAGATCAGTTTGCAAATTCAGATTCTATTTAAAAATGATACAAAAATGTGTGGTTTATTGGCATTATGAATCAACATATTTTAATAACTTATAAATCTCTACCTGATATAAACATTTTATAGGTCACATTTATAAAGCTGAATAAAATTGTTATTTTTTTTCTGGTTTTTATTTGTTGAGACAGAGTCTCCTCCGTCGCCCTGGGTAGATAGAGTGCAGTGGCGTCATTGTAGCTCACTACAACCTCAAACTCCTGGGCTCAGACAACCCTCCTTCATCAGCCTCCCAAGTAGTCAGAACTACGGGCACAGGCCACCATGCCCCACTAATTTTTCTATTTTTTAGTAGACACAGGATCTCACTCTTACTCAAGCTGGTTTTGAACTCCTGAGCTCAAGCGATCCTCCCACCTCGGCCTCCCAGAGTGCTACTATTACAGGTGTGAGCCACCACACCTGGCTAAAATTATTTAAAATATTGAAATATTATACTAAATATTTAATATTTAAGTTATTATCCTTAAAATGAAAATTTAAAACAACGAATTAATTGCCCCATTTCTTCTATTTTGCAATTATATTGATTACATTAAGAGTATGTCCAATGCAACCTCAAGTTTGTCCTGTTTCTTATTAAGTTATATATGCTTTATATAGGGTCTTTTGGTCCATTTAAAAAATGAAATGTTTTATATTGCCCTGGTTTTGATTTTGATGTTGAAATCAACATTGCTTTTGCTATTTTATATTTTAGAAGATCGATTTCTGAGTTCATGTTGTAGTGTTCCATAACAATATTCACATTTTTTTGTTGCATTTCTTCTGTTAAAGTGTTTACAAAGAACTTTACTCATAGAAAAATGCAAATACCACAAAATGAAAGTAAATATTAGTGGATAGTATTAGGATAATATAACATTTGGATCTCTTGGCAAGGTCAGTGGGACTGCAAAGATTCACATGTCAAAATTGCTAATTTAAGGACTTATTTTGCTTTCAAATTTTAACTCTTGGAACACCACTTATAGGATTTTTATAAAACTACTATGTCTATATAACATTTAATAATGATTTTATTTGCAAAAATGAGTCACTGTTAACTACAGAAAGAAATATGAACACACACATATAACATGACAACTACAAGTAAGACTAATTAGTAACATCTCTACATTGATAGTTAAGCTTTAATTTTCAGAGTAGTATCATAATACTTTTCCCATTTATTGATTTTTCTCAAAATATTGGCTTCAGAGAAACATAAATTTCCTATAGAATTCTGAATGGAAACTCTACTATCACCCAGACATCAGTCATGACACAGTTGTTGCTGGTGCATTTGCAAACATGAAAAGAGCCAACATCAAAATTTACAGAATAATATTAGTAGAACATTCTTTTAGCGCTTACTGTAAACTAAATGGTTGTGAGGAGAATGTAGAGGAGGGGATTTATCAGAATTGTTTAACAGCATTACTAGAGTTAGTGTCAAAATTAAGAAAGTTCTAAATAATTGTTCAGTAAGTTTAAAAGCCAAGCAATAAACGCTTTAGTTCTTTGAGCATTTTTTTTTCTTTTCAGCTGCTACACCAACAATAATTGTGATGGCACAGATGTTATAATGTGGGAAAAAATGGACATCAAATGACTCTGAGTCAAAAAGTGATTCAGAAGAGTTGAAGTCTGAAAATGAAGATCTTTTAGCAAGACTTTAACAATTTATTTTGCTTAAACTATTATTTTCATAGGGGCATATAACTAATAGAAAGTTACGTATAATTAAAGTCTAAGAGATCTCTTTCCATAAGCATTAAATACAATTTCAAAGTGATAAAAAAGTATTTTCAAAGTTTAATTGGCAGTGCTTTTTTCTTTTTTATTATTTTGTAAGATAATAATAAATACCTTTTACAATCAATGATGTCTCCAATTTGATAAAATATTATGAGATGCAGACATTGAAATTGAGAGATTATGTGATTTCCCAAATATATTTGATGTTTTGATAAATGTGCATCCATGGTATAATATTATATATATTTAAAATTAATTCTACTGTTTTTGAGGTCTACCTATATCAATACACGTAAGTAAATTAATGTTAGCTCTTGAATAGTATTACATCCTATGAACATCCCCCAATTTACCAAATCCCCTACCAATGGGCTCTTCCAATGTTTATTGTTAACAATTCTGCAAGAAGCTTCTATATTAAAATAACACTAGCTACTCTGAAAATAAACCCTCAAACATATCATGGCTCAAACATGATAGAACTTTATTTCTAGGTTGCATAAGAACAAAATGCATGTTTTTGATTGATAGGAGGCTCTCCTCCAAGTAGAAGGACCCAGGTCCTTCTTTCTTATGGCTTCTGCATCAACACCATGTGATTTTCAACGTCTTTGTGCTGTTGGCTTCAAGCTGGTTGAAAGAGACTTAGTGTGTGTGGATTTTTTTTTTATGGGGCAGACCTAAATGTGTTGCATATTATTTCTATTCACCTATCATTCACTAGAATTTGGTTGGAGGGCCACATCACATGGTAAGTTTAATCTAATTGTGCCCAGGAAAAGGAGGAGATAGGTTTGATGAGATGCTAGTCTCTGCCACAGTATCCTTATACTTGTCTTCTTCTGCCCATGTAAGAGCATCATACATATACTGACATGTGAAACTGTTGGGTCTTAGTGAATTGATCTTCACTTTGGTTAGACATCAGTCATTGTATAAGTATGTTGCTATTCCCATATCCTTGCCAACTCTTGAAATTATCGGAGTTTTTAATCTTTTTAATTTTTATGATTCATCTTTTAAATTTAATCTGATAGTGGTGAAATAGTATCTAAATGTGGCCTCAATTTGTATTTCATTGATTGTAATGTCAAGGATCTTTTCATGATTATTGGTCACTCAGAGGCTTTTTCTATAATTTCCCTTCTCTACCTTTTGCTCATTTATCTATGGAGAATTTTTGTTTGCTTGTTTTCTTATTGAGTAGTATGAGTTCTTTACATATTCTGTATACTAATATGGTAATTTGTATTGCAAACGTGTTCTTCTAGTTGTTGCTTATATTGTATATTCATTTTGCTTATGCTGTCTCTTAATACATAGATGTTAATTTTAATGTACTTGAACTTACCCTTTCTTTTATCTTTTGTGATGTTTTTGTACTTGTCTAAAAAATTCTTTGCAGCCGATACTCTGAACATGTTCTAAATATTTAGAAGTTTCATATTTACATATAACTTTTAAATTAATATACAATTTATTTTTAGTTTAGTATAATTACCTAATTTTCTTTCACTTGTATAGCCAATGTCCCAGCACCATTTATTGAATTATCCCTTTTTTCCCAACTCACTTGTAACTACATTTTTATAGCATATGATTTCCCACACATACAAGAGTCTGTTTCTGAAGTTGGTCCCATTAGTTTGTTTATCCTTCAGTATTGTAATGTTTTAACTGCCATAGCATTTTAGTAATTCTTATCTTACAAGTCCCTTCATATTAATTTTTTTCAACATTGTCTTGGATATTTTTGGCCCACTATCCCATATGAATTTGAGAATTAGATTTCTAAATTCCACTGAAAAAATCTGTTGGGATTTTGATTGAAATCACATCAATGTTTTGGATTTATTAGGAGACAGAATTAACATCTTGATTTAACTTCATACTCTCATCAATGAATATAGTTTATCTCTCTCTGTTTATTCAGGGTTTCCTCTTCAACAAAGCTTAATATTTTTCTCCATCACAGTCTCATATAAACTTTTGTTAGAGTTATTCCTAGTTACTATGCAATTTCACTTTTCATGGGAACATTAAATAATATTTTTGTTAGATATTTCTGATGACATATGGATTTTTTTTATTTTTGCATGTTGATATGGAATTTTATAGTCCTTAGTACTAATAATTTGTATGCCTCATCTGCATTAAGCTCCTTGAAAGCTGGGAATTTGTCTTTTCTTTACTACTGTACATGCAGAGACCAGAGAGAACCCTCCCTGAATATGCTGAGATTAAGTACTCAATAAATATTTATTGAATATGAATAAATGAATAGGACTGATACTTTATCTCTTTATTCTTTTTTTCCCTTTAGTTTAATTGCCAAAACATTTTTTATTTTCATTTTAATCTTTTAGTTGTTCTTCTTATTTTTAACATGTATGCTTAGCATTTTCTAACTAAATCTCTAATTATTCAGTATATTCATTTTCTTTTTGAAGATAAAAAGTACAATAATTTCCTTTGAGAAAGCTCCAGACCTATTCCAATTTTCCATTTATTTTTATCTGGAATTTTAGCTTAACTTTTATTTTAAAGATTAAATATTAGTTACTATTAATTGTAATTGTTAATTACAATTTACCAATTTTAATTGTATCTTTGTTCATAATTAATTTTTGCATTTTCTTTTAGTGTAGATTTAAATATCTTCTCTCATATTCATCTTTCTTTTTCTTCCTCTTGCTCTTTCTCCTTAATCTTGTCTCCTTCCTTTTCTTTTCTTCCTCAATCACACATATAAACTCCCCTTTTAGATACACAGACTGAAAATCTACTATGTAGTCTCAATGTTTCTGATAGAATCATATACTGATGGTCATGTCCTTAAAAGGGCATTTTTTTGGTCATTTGTTAATTAGAATGAAATAATAATATAGATATTTTATCTTGCTCTTCTCCCTCTACAATCTCCTGTGGAAATTTCTCCAAATCAACTGGTATAGCATTAATTCATTCTCTTTGATGGCTACATAATAGTTCCTGGTGTGAATATAGTATATTTTATTCAATTATTGTCATTTTATGGAAAATAACTTTATTTCAAAATGTTTAACCTCTAAAAATAATGCTGAATTACCCATTCTTGTATGTATACATTAAGATCCTCCCCCCTTCCCCACAATTGAAGTGGTATTTCTGGATCTTAGGGTAGCCAAATTGAAATTTTTAATAGCTTTATACAAATTGGTTTCCAGAAAAGCTCTTAAAGCTTCAATTTATACCAGCTATATATAATAGTGCTTTTCTCTTCTCTTGTCCTCATTATGCCCAGCAATAGGTTTCATTGCCCTATTGCATATTTGGAAGTCCAGATGCATGAAATGTATTATGCTTTGCATTTCCCTGAATGTCTCATCATATATTTTCAACTATTTATATTAATTATCTGACATATTAATTATCAGATTGTCTTTTAGATTATTGTCATTTTGAACCATTTATAGTATAGGTATTACCCTTTTTTCCCATCATCTGAATTATAATTTTTTTCTAAAAATAACGTTATTCTTTTCACTTTGTGATATCTTTTTCCAAAAACATTTTAAATTTTATTTGGACAGTGCCTAACTTTTTTTCTTTATTAAGAAAGTCAAAATTATATGTGTCATTTTACAACATCCAGAATAGCTATGATAAAAAAATAGATATTAATCAGTGCTGGCAAGGCTATGAAGAAGTTGAAACCCTTGTACATTGCTGATGGGAATGTACAATAGTGTAACCATTGTGGAAAACAATTCGGTCAGTCCTTGAAAAGTTAAAGATAGAATTACCATATCATCCAGGATTATATTTTTAGCTATATAGAAAAAAAGGAATTGAAAACAGAGACTCAGATACTTGTATGCCATTGTTAATTACAGTGTTACTCACAGAGCTGAAAGGAAAACACAGGTATCTACCAACAGACAAATGAATAAATAAAATCTGGAATATATATACAATGCGATGTTAATCAGCCATAAAAAGGAATGAAGTTCCGATACATACTACAACATGAATGAATCATGAAAACATTATGCTAAATGAAATAAGCCAGACACAAAGGACAAATATTACATATATGATTCCACTAATATGAACTATCTAGAATAGATAGTTTTAATGTCTTAATTCATAGAGACATGAAGTGAATTAGAGGTTACCACAGGCAGAGGGCAGAGGAGAATGGGAAGTTACTGTTTAATGAATAAAGAGTTTCTGTTTGGGGTGATAAAAAAATGTTTTAGAAATAGTGGTGATAGTTGTACAACATTGTGAGTACTAACAATGCCACTGAATTGTACACTGTAAATGGTTAAAATGGCAAATTCTATGTTATATATATTTTACCACAATGAAAAAATTTCAAAAAATTACGTGTTTTCAAAATTTCTTTATATTTGTTTCTATTTTTTTATATTTGTCTTTAATGTGACTGGGTATTTTTTAAAATATGCTTTAAGATAGGGTTTCAATTGCAACTTTTTCCCTTATGAATATAATTCCTGGCCCCATTTCCTAAGCAATCCTTCATTTTTCCACTGAATGGAACTGTAGTCTTAGTCATATATTAAAATCTCTTATATCTTCTGTTCTATTTTTATGTATTATGTAACAAATCTATTTATATATTTCAATTCTAATCTCATAGTAATTTTCTTATAGTAGCTTTAACGGATATGCTGATATGACTAGGAGGAAAATTTCCCCTCATTTTTCTGTTTTATAATTTTCTTGGCTATTTTTTACCATTATATGCTTCTTTTTTTAAAATTTCAAAATATTAAGGGGGTACAAATATTTTAGGTTACATGGATCATTTTTGTAATGTTTGAGTCCTGGCTATAGGTATGCCTGTCATCTAGATAGTTTTCATATTATCCATTAGTTTGGTTTATTCTCCTCCTCTCCAGCCCCTGCCCCTGCTCACCAGTCCCCATTAATTTCCACTGAGTTTTGCTTTCCTCTGTGCAAACGTGTGCTCTTTGGTTAGTTCCAATTTAATAGTGAATACATGTAGTGCTTGTTTTTCCATTCTTGAGATACTTCGCTTAGGAGGATGGTCTTCAGTTCCATCCAGATTGTTGCAAAAGGTATTATTTCATCTTTCTTATGGCTGAGTAGTACTCTATGGTATAAATATACCACATGTTATTAATGCACTCATGAATTGATGGGAATTTGAGTTAATTCTACATCTTTGAAATTGTGAATTATGCTGTAATAAACATTCAAGTGCATGTGTTTTTTTGATGAAAAGTCTTCTTTTCCCTTGCGTAGATACCCAAGAGTGGGATTGCTGGATTGAATGATAGGTCTACTTTTAGTTCTTTGAGGAATCTCCATATTATTTTCCATAGAGGTTGTACTAATTTGCAGTCCCACCAACCGTATATAAGTGCTCCTTTCTCTCTGCATCCACACCAGCATCTAATGTTTTTGGACTTTTTAATAAAAGCCATTCTAACTGGGGCAAGGTGATAGTTCATTATGATTTTAATTTTAGTTTCCCTGATTGTTAGTGACATTGAGCATTTTTTCATATGTTTGTTGGCCATTTGTCTGTCTTCTTTTGAGAAGCTTCTGTTCATAGATTTTGCCCACTTTTTAATAGGGTTGTTTGTTTTTTTTTCTTGCCGATTGCTTGAGTTCTTTGTAAATTCTGGTTATGAGCCCTTTATCAGATGTGCAGCTTGTCAATATTTTCTTCCATTCTGTAGATTGTCTATTTGATCTGTTGATTATTTCCTTAGCTGTACAGAAGCCTTTTAGTTTAATCAAGTCCTGTTTATTAATTTTTGTTGTTACCATGATTGCCACTGGGGTCTTAGTCATAATTTTTTTTGCCTAGGGTGATATCTGGAACAGTTTTTCCTACATTTTCCTCTAGAATTCTTATGGCTTCATTCCTTAGATCTAAGGCCATCTTGAATTAATTTATTTTTGAGTGGTGAGAGGTAGAGGTGCTATTTCATTCTTCTCTATGTGGCTATCCAATCCTCCCAGCACCATTTATTGCATAGAGCTTCTTTCCCCAGTATATATTATAGTCTGATTTATCCAAGATCAGTTGGTTGTAGGTAGATGGTTTTATGAAGGGGTTCTCTGTTCTGTTCCATTGATCTATGGTCTATTTCTGTACCAGTACCATGCTCTTTTGGTTACTATAGCCTTGTAATATAGTTTGAAGTCTGGTAATGTGATGCCTCCAGATATGTTCTTTTGGCCTAAGATTGCTTTGGCTATTTGGGCTCTTTTCTGGTTCCAAATGAAGTGTAGAATTATTTTTTTCTAGATCTGTGAAGTATGACTTTAATGATTTGATGGAGATTACATTAAACTTGTAAATCACTTTGGGAAGTATGGACAGTTTAACAATGTCGATTGTACCTATCCATGAGCATGAGCATGCTATGTTTTTCCATTTGTGTCCTCTGTGATTTTTTTCCTCAGAGTTTTGTAGTTCTCCTTGTAGAGATCTTTCATCTCCTTGGTTGGTATATTTCTTTGTGGTTACTGTGAATGGTACTGGGTCTTTGATTTGACTCTTGGCTTGACTGTTATTAATATATAAAATGCTACTGATTTATGTGCATTAATTTTGTATCCATAGAATTTGCTGAATTTATTTATCAACTCTAGAAGACTCTTGGTGCAATATTTGGGTTTTTCTTTTCTTTTTTTCCCCTACATACTTTTTATTTATTTTATTTATTTTATTTCAGCCTATTATGGGGGTACAAAAGTTTAGGTTATGTATATTGCCTATGCCCCCTGAGTCAGAGCTTCAAGCGTGTCCATTCCCCAGACAGTGCACATCGCACTCATTATGTAGGTATACAGGATCATGTCATTAGTGAAGAGCGATAGTTTGTCTTCCTCTTTCCTGATTTGACACCCTTAATATTCTTCTCTTGCATGATTGCCCTGGCTAGGACTTCCAGAACTGTTGAATAGAAGTGGTGACAGTGTACATCCTTGTCTTGTTCCAGTTCTTAGGGGTAATGCTTTCAGCTGTTCCCCATTCACTGTGATATTGGCTGTGGGTTTGTCATATATGGCTTTTATAATTCTGAGATCTGTTACTTCTATGCCTACTTTGTTGAGGGTTTTTATCAGGAAAGGGTGATGAATTTTGTCAAATACTTCTTCTGCATTTATTGAGATGATCTTATGGTCTTTGTTTTTGTTTTTGCTTATGTGGTGAATCACATTTGTGGATTAACATATGTTGAACCATCCTTGCATCCCTAGAATAAAGCCCACTTGATCACGGTGAATGATTTGTTTCATGGGCTGTTGAATTCATTCTGCTATTATTTTATGGAGGAGTTGTGCATCTATATTCATAAGGGATATTGGTCTGTAGTTTTCTTTTTTGTTGTGTCCTTTCCTGGCTTTGGTATCAAAGTGATACTGGCTTTGTGGAATGAGTTTGGGAGGATTCTCTCCTTTTCAGTATTATGGAATAATTTCTGTATTATGGGTACCAGTTCTTCTTTGTAGGTTTGATAGAATTTGGCTGTGAATCCATCTGGTCCAGGGATATTTTGTTGTTATTGTTGGGAGATCTTTATTACTAATTCAATCTCACTGTTTGTTATTGATCTGTTCAGGAGTTCTATTTCTTCCTGCTTGAGTCTTGGGAGGTTGTATGTTTCCAGGAACTTGTCTATTTCTTCTACTTTCACTAGCATATGCGCGTAGAAATTTATGTGCTATTTATAGGTGATGTTTTGTATTTCTGTGGTATCAGTTGTAATGTCACCTTTTTCATTTCTGATTGAGCTTATTTGAGTCCTTTCCCTTCTGTTCTTTTTTTTTTTTTTTTTTTTTTTTTTTTTGAGACAGAGTCTCACTCTGTTGCCCAGGCTAGAGTGAGTGCCATGGCGTCAGCCTAGCTCACAGCAACCTCAGACTCCTGAGCTCAAGGGATCCTCCTGTCTCAGCCTCCCGAGTAGCTGGGACTACAGGCATGCACCACCATGCCCGGCTAATTTTTTCTGTATATATATTTTTAGCTGTCCATATAATTTCTTTCTATTTTTAGTAGAGATGGGGTCTCGCTCTTGCTCGGGCTGGTCTCGAACTCCTGAGCTCAAATGATCCGCCCACCTCGGCCTCCCAGAGTGCTAGGATTACAGGCGTGAGCCACCGCGCCCGGCCTCCTTCTGTTCTTGGTTAATCTAGCAAGAGGTCCATCAATTTTCTTTATCTTTGCAAAGAACCAACTTTTTGTTTCATTAATCCTTTGTATTTTTTTTTTTCCCAGTTCATTTACTGTGCTCTGATCTTCATTATTTCCTTTCTTCTGCTGGCTTTGGATTTGGTTTGTTCTTCCTTTACCAGTTCCTTGAGGTGTGACATTAGGTTGTTAATATGTGATCATTTTTTTGATTGTAGGCATTTAATGCTAAGAATTTTCCCCTGAGGAATGCTTTTGCTGTGTCCCAAAGATTTTGATAAATTATGTCCTCTTTGTCATTCAGCTCAAAGAATTTTTTGATTTCCATCTTAATGTCATTCTTGATGCGACTGTGTCTACCAGCAACCCACTTGAGTCTGAGGGGCACTGGATCTGGCCTATATGTCTGATCTTCTGGCATGTGTTGCTGCAAAATGCTGGCAGGCAGGGAACTCCCAGAGCAGGCACCCCAGGCCCACTGCAAGTCTGCAAGGGGGAAAATTTGGGTCCCACTCTCTGTAGAACCCTCAGACTGGAATACACACCAGCTGGGAGTGGGGGTGGCTGCTGGCCAGCTTCTCAGCTCAGATTGCTCTCCTGGATGCAGTGGCTGAGGGGAGGGTTGGGAAAGGATAAGAGTCTGAATGAGAGAAAGCTGGCTCTCTGGCCTCTGAGGCCACCCTCCTTGGAGGGGAACCCTGCACGGAATGACCAAGCTCTGGGATCATGCAAGTTCCCCACAATTCCACGGTTGCCGCAGTGCTTGGGCTCATGAGGGTCAAAAGGTTCCAAGTAACTTGGTAGCCCGCTGATCACTAAAGGAGTGTGGGGGCAAGAAAGGGATTCCCCCTTACCCTTTGACTGGGCTCTGAGCCTTTGTGGGTTTGATTCTTGCCAATATCTTTCTTCCTTTATTCTCTTCCTTCTCTGCTTCATGTTTTTCTTCCATGAAGTCCCTAGAAGCCTCCAGCACTTCTCTCTATGATCTATACTTGAGCTGCATCCCCTCTCTCCTCTCCTTTATATAAAGTCCTTCTTTTCCTCTGGGACAGTCTGGAAAGTGATGTCTCTAGTCTGCCATCTTGCCCCCTCCCCCCATTATATGCTTCTATATAAAATTTCAAACCATTTTATCCAATTTCTTCCAATATTTTTTGGAGTTCTACTTTAAACTGACTTATGTCAATACATAAATTTTGTTAGGTTGATATTATCTTAAAGTTTCTCAACAAATAATGTTATATTTTTCCCATTTGTTCAAAACTTATTTGCACATATAGGAATAACATTCATCGGGAGTTAGGCAGATGGGAGGGGGGAGGCGGGGATGGGTATATACATACATAATGAATGCAATGTGCACCGTCTGGGGGATGGACA
This sequence comes from Eulemur rufifrons, assembly GCF_041146395.1. Classification (NCBI taxonomy): domain Eukaryota; kingdom Metazoa; phylum Chordata; class Mammalia; order Primates; family Lemuridae; genus Eulemur; species Eulemur rufifrons. The sequence goes on from NC_090990.1 coordinate 54,697,301, forward strand.
CACTTGAAGCTCTGACTTGGGGGGGGCAAGGGCAATACATGTAACCTAAACATTTGTGCCCCCATAATATGCTGAAATAAAAATAAAATAAAATAAAAAAAGGAAAAAAAAAACTTATTTTAAACAATAAGATGCTATACTTTTCTCTGGGAAATTCCTATGTGTTTTAAAATATCTTTCTATTATTGTAAATGAAATTTTTCCTAATTATATTTCTCAGTGCTTATTACCAACAGAGAGAAAAGCTATTACATTTTGTATATTTATTTTATATCTATTTGTTTTATTAAATAATCTTATTAATTTCTTTAAATTGAACTCTGTTAGATTTTCTAAATAGATGATTACGTCATAAAAATAACTTTTAACTCTTATTTTCTGTTTTGTTAAATAGGTCATTGTCATCATTGTTGTCATTATCTCCTCCTCCTCCCTTCCCCTCTTTCTTTTTTCTTTCTTTTTATGGTCTTATGATATTTCCTGGAATTTTCAAAACAAATATAAGTCATAGTGGGCATCACCAAATGTTCCTTAATGATTTAAATTAAAACAATCTAATCTTTTATTATTTAGGGAAAACTTACTATTAATTATTTTCTGTTTCTATTTCACTAAGCATTTTTGCTAGAAATGATTTATGGATTTTATCAAATACCTTTCTATTATCTATTGATATGGTAGATTGACACCCAATTTTTCATTTCTCCTGCATCCACATCCATGCCACAGTCTCACCATAAATAGAGTATTTTTTCTTCCCTCTTGACTTTGGTCTTTGCCATGTGACTTCCTTTGTTCTATGATATATGAGTGGAAGTGACAGCATACCATTTACAGGTCTTAAAAAGCCTTGTGAGTTTCCGTTGCCCTTTTTGTACATCGGCAATCATTATGAGAAGAGCCTCATTAGCCAGGCCAGAGAATGAACACTTGTGGAGCAGAAGTACCCCAAACCCCATAGCTTGACACACAGCTGCCCAGCTAAGCTCAGCTGAGATGATCAGGAGCACTCCAGTTGGCCTACTGGTCCATGAGAATATACGATTTTTGTTTTAAGGCACTGAGTTTATTTTTTAAATCCAGCCTTACTGTGGCAATAGATAACTAATAAAGAATTTGGCATCTAGAAGTAGGATGCTAATAAAGTAACAAAATGTAAATATTTGGGATTTGGTAGTGTTTGGTAGGCAGTGTTTGGTAGGAAACTCTTATAAGATACAGACAAAAAAATGACAACCTGTGTTAAAAAAGGTGAAACAATTAAGTAAATCTACCACCTCCTGCAGTTTAGAAGATAAAGTACCTGGTGAACTGTCAACCTGGACAAGATGGTTTGCAAGAAGAATGTTCAGAGTGTAGGTTGGTAACTTTTGCTTGCATTTGAAATTTGCCTAAATGAAAGAGATAAGCTTAGAAAAGAACTGATTAGTTTACAAGGAAAATTTAGAGGGAGTATAGAGCATCTATAATTTGTTGAGCTGGAGAATTAAAACTATTTCTTATCTTCAGTCTCTGGAGTCAGTAAAGCATCTTCAAATGAAGATTAAGCCTAAAGGTGGAGATTAAATCAAATGCATCAGCATTGAGTATAACCTGTGGACATAGGCCAGACCAAGGAAGTAGAGTCAAACTTTTGTAAAGATCTCTGAAATAATTAGACTGCTAACACATAATACATCTTCTCAGCTGGACAAAATTGTTTCTAAGAACTGTAATTGTTTCTGTAGTCCTAAAGAAGGCTGATGGGCCCAAAGTACTTGTAATTAAATCTAGAAAGAGAGGCACATCTAAATGGGAATTGTAAGTGTGGCTTTTGACAAATGGAGTTGACATGCATCAAATATACAGATGATCTGTAAATTTTTGAAGAAAGAACCAGGCTGGTCTGAAAGAAACTAAGACTGTTGAAGATGTGAAAAAGCTTTTAAATTTCTACATGGAGGAAATAGGTTGAGAAAACTGCTAAGCCATCAAAAAAGAGCATGTTTTCCGAAGCCTTCATCAGAAGTAGCCAATGAGGATGATGGACAGGGAAGTAACTCACAGAGGATAGAATCAAGATCTATGGATAACACAGGACTGGGGATACACTCCCAGGGATCAGAAACAGGACCTAATCAATAAATATTCCCTATTCCATAGTAAGGTGACCTGGCAGTATTTGATCAGTGGGATTTTCAGAATTGCTATCAGAGCAATGACTGCATATGATTATATAGTCCCTGTTCCACCACTGTATATTGCGCCAAGTGTCTGGAGGGTGAGAAAGGAGGAAGAGGAGGAGTGATAACTCATTTTTTTTAGTTCATAGATCTCTGATTCCAGCTACATTTGGGCCAGATATATATCATGAGATCCTTGACCTCGAGCTTGATGACATAGGATTAGATTTTTGGAAGTCCTGGGATAAAAGTGCTTGTTGTAGTTTGAATTATTGGCCTTGATTCATCACCCTTTCCAGCACCCATACCCTTGCCATGGCCTCATCATGGGTAGAGCGTATTTTCTCATTCTGACTCTGTGCTCAACCATGGCATGTTTCCATTTGACCTCTTGTGTCTCTGCTTTCACCATAAGGAGAACTTTACCCAGGTAGCTGCTGCCCCTTCCACCTGCATCCCAGAATGAACACATGTGGAGCAGAGTTACTCCAGGGCTCCATGAAGGAAACAGAGCTGCCAAGCTGAGCCCATCCAAGACAAGCAGCACTGCCTCAGTCAACCCACAGATCCATAAGAATAAACAGTTGTTATAAGGTAAGGGTTGAAAAACATTTTTCTTAAAAGGGATGATAATAAATATTTTAGGGTTTGTGGGATGTATGATCTGGTTGCATTTGTTCAGCTCTGCTGTTGTAGTACACAAGCAGCCATAGATAATGCATAAATGGATGAACATGGCTGTGTTCCAATAAAACTTTGAATGTCATAATTTGAATGTCTTAATTTTTCACATGCACAAGATATTATTTTGATCTTTTTCAACTACTGAAAAATATAAAAATCATCCTTAGACTAAAGTGCAATACAGTGCATATATATATATATATATATATATATAATATATGTGTGTGTGTGTGTGTGTGTGTGTGTGTATGTATATATATCATGGTGGTTTAGATTTGGCCCCTGGGGAAAAAAAGTTTGATGACCGTTGCCTGAAATTGTCTTCACTATCCCAAAGTGGAGATTCTATATCCTATCACAGCAATATTCCTGAAAATCATTTTTAGATATCTCTCTCTTGCCAAAGCTCTATTTCTTATGGTAGCTATTCTAACTTCATTTTCCCTTTCTACTCTCTCTTTCAATTTGTCAGATTCCAGGTCCTTTTACTCCCATCAATGTACCTCCAAGTTCTGTGTTATGCAAACCTATCTATTATCATTTTTCTTTCCTTTTTCCTTGTATTTATCATCTCAGATAAGCAAAAATGAAATACTTTTCTTAGAACCTACCCTGTTAGAAGGCCAGAAACATGGTGAAATGTACATTATTTGTCATTCACCCAGGCACACATAATTTACTCATACAGATAATATTACCACTTGATGCTATAAGAAAATTCTTAAAAGCAATATTGTATCATGAAGCTAAACCTGTTTAAAAAGTATTAATTCATACTCATAAGAATAAACAGAAGCTGAACTGAGTCCCTCCTATCATGAAGGCAAGAAGAAATGACCCACTGATATATCAGTTAAATACAACCACAATCTCAGCAATTTTTTAAGTATGGCTCAGCACTGCAAGTATTTTCAACACCCTTTCAGCAGATACTGATATTTAAACTGGAAGTTCACTGTGACAACTACAGCAAAGCACTATTAGGTTACACACGTCTGCACTTGTTCAGATAAACACATTCACCAAACTCCCTAATTCCCTTTAGAGGGATAAGGAAGCCCATTAACTGGATCTCATCACTGACCAGGATGGAATTGGTTATCGTTTGTCAAGGACAGTTTATAACATGTCCCCTGGTACCTAGAGCTATTTGAAGTGCTTGTGGTATTTCAGACTGTGGAATATCTTTCTAGTCTAAAATCCTAATAAAATGAAGACGGAGGAAAGTAGACTTTCTCTATTTTCTTTTCCTCCTGACTTCCCTCATAATATTTTAATCTAAAATTACTTTTGCAGAATATTTTCTAGTACAAAGATCTGGAGCAGGACATCAACCCCACAATGGTCAAGTTTGATTAATTTTGACCAAAACTTCAGGGGGAAAGAGAAGAGAGGACAGGAGGAAGAAAAATGAGAGGCTGAGAGAGAGGAGATTGGGCCTGAGAGAGGGCAAGACAGGTGAGGGGAGGAAAGAAGTGAGAAGTGAGAATTGAGGAACAAGGAAAGACAGAGTAGGGTTTACATTAGAGAGTAAGAGTTAATTTTCCTGAAATCTGGATATAGAGGAAAGAAGAAGCTGTCTCAGTTCCTGCCTTATAGGAAAGACTTAATTAAAAAATTTAAAACTGCTGAAAGTGCCATTTTATTATTGGCATAGTAACTGCTTCAACGTTAACAGCACTTTTGAATTTTAAACACAGCCATTTTGTCCCTAGTTCAGAAACTCTGAAAAAGGGATATTTTTGAAAGTTCAAACAGGAAAATACCATAGAAAATGGAGTCTAAAAGTTTGAGGGCATGGATAGCACAAAGATTTCCTCTTACCTGCCAACTCTTTCCAATTGGTCTACCTACAGTGCTATGCAGGAAAAAGTCCAATGCTGTATCTGAGTGTGGCAGACAAAAGAAACACCAACCAGCTCACTCTTCAAGGAAGGATTTGCTGCCCCAGCTGCTGGGAGAGTGGTCAGCAGACAGCCTCCAGCATTCAGCGCCTTCAGGTTCTACCTCAGCTGCAGAGCATCATTTCAACCATGGTCCTCCCCTTCCCAAGGCAGCCCACAGAGGATATGAAGGTCCAGCCCTTTTTCATCCACAGGAGGTCAACTGTGATACACATATACTTCAGAGCTCACTGAGGAGTTGTCTGAGGCTCTGTGAGGCCTGCCTCACAGTTCCATTTCTCCCTCTGCCTGATTTGGTCCCCCCACACCCACCTGCCACAGTGTTGATCCCTAATCAACATCCTGTAGCCACATTCTGTCTCGGTGTCTGCTTCCAGAGAGCCCAACCTGCATTATTGGATTCAGGGAAATGAATGCTGTAATGGATTTGTGATGTCTGCCATGGGGAAGGATAAGGGTGCATGTTGCTAGGCCTGTACCATCCCTACTAAGGAAGAAAGCTCTCCCCTCAAGCCTTAAACCACAATGGGAGAATAACAAGTCATTTTCCTGGTCTAAGAGTTAATATCAGAAGGCATATTGGAATCTTATGAGAAAAAAAAAACCAGGAACATTCACACATTTATTCATCAAGCATTGACTGGTATTAGCTCCATACCAGTTTGAATCTAGCAGTACATGGAAACAATTAAAACATAATTTAAGAGATACTACCTGGAACTCCTTAATGGGGCTGTGGGAGCCTAGAAAACAAAGAGAACAACTTTGCTGAGACCAGTTGGTAAAGAGAAATGCCACGGCTTTTTCTCTTATAGAAGAACATGGAAGGGCTCTTTAGACATAGAAAGTAGAATGTACAGACGCAGCAAGTCCAGGAAGTGTGGTGCACTTGGGGAATGGCATGTAGTTTAGCATGATGAAGTGCAGGGTGAGCAAAGCTTGCAGAGGGGGTCATGCCGGCAGGCAGAATATGAGACTAGAACATCTGGTTACTGCCAGTTGGGAAGCTATTTTTTGCCTTGCTCAGGAGTTTGGACTTTATCCAGTAGCCAATGGGCACCTTTGGAAGGGGAAACTGGGATTCTGTTATGTGTGTTCTGTTATGTTGGACAGATGTTAGGCTTTACTTGCATTGTTTTGGATTTTGATATTGTTGTCCTTTGGATTAGTTTACACCTCTGTGAGCCCTTAATCCCCTAAAGAGGGTGAGTATTTCAGGTGTTCCTCATTTAGGAAAAGCAAGTATCAGAACAATTGGAGAAGGAATTCCTATTTCTCCCTCAGCCTTTCTTGGTCTTGGACCTGAATTTTACTGAGGCTCAATATACTTAAAGCTACTGGAGAGTCCTAGGACGTTAGGCAGGGCAGGGAGAGGGCCTCTGACACGTAGAAGCAGGCCAAGGAATAGGAGAGAGAATCACAAACTAAGGATAAGTAAAATATGACCCATGAATCTGAATACTAAACCAACTTACTTTTTGCTATCCCGAGCTTTAGGGAAATCATGTATAACAGTGTGTATGGGCTGGACTGCAGGCATCTCCCTAGTGTGCCAGAAAGTGGAATTAGGAAACACCCTATTGGAAGTCCTCCAATTGCTCTGGGTAGTCTCTGTAACTGTGATATAGGATGCTCAGGGACACAAACAGATGTCCAGCCACATTTCCTGATTTGTCTAGGTCTCAGGAGCCCCCTAAGAAAGTCTATAAACTCATCCACAATTAGGGTTTATTACAGATACAGCTGATAAACCCAGTGAGGGGGTGGGAGTTCAGGGCAGTGGGAGGGAGAGGGGATGGTTCATGGACTAGGGGAGGAGTAGACCCTCAGGAAGTATAAATGCAGGAAAAATTAACAGGATCCTTGGCAGCAACAACTCATAAGTGTACGCTGAGGGCAGTCTGAGCAGCCGGGCTAAATGTGGCAGAGGAGCAGAAGTTCTGGTTCAACAGGAAGTTGTACTTGAAACTATTCTCAAAGCACTGCTGCCTAGAGGCACATGTGCTCCCTGGGAAGGGAGGACTAGGTGGTAAGACTGATAGGAAAATCGCTCAAGTAATTCTGCTACAAAACCTCATCAAAAAGAGATGGACTAGGGAAGAGGTAGAGATGGCCCCCAGCCAGAGAGAGAGGTGTGGTCCAGAGACTAGGAGGTAGGGGTGATGGAACTTCACTGGTGTCATCAGAAAAATGATGAAAGTCTGATCTATGACAGAGATATGACAATGAAGACTGAGGGAAATGTGGGTGGTAACATTAATAGGACATTGCAGCATTAAATATGGGGAGTGAGAGTGAGGATCTAACAGCACTTTTGTAGCTACTCAGACAATGATATGGCAATTTAGCAAGAGATATGGGAATAATGACCAGAATAAAGAAAAATGGGAAAAAAGTTTTAGTTGGAGAAAGTTTTTATACGTTGGATCATGTTGCTTGATTGTCTGGTATAGTATTTGGGTGAGAAAAACACCAGGCAGTTGGGTAACATGGATCTGGAACTCTTAAGGGAAGTGGCAGATGAAGAACTAATATTGGAGATGGTTAAGAATAGAAGCCTGGCAAATATTATATTTCAGGAATGATCAGAAGCAGTGGAATGAAGAGCATGCAGAGAATACAAAGCAAAAAAACATAGAAAAAATATGTATTTTGTGGAAGTTTGGGGATTACTCTATTCCAGGGACACACCACATTGAAAAGAGAAAATAATGATGAGGTCACCTTTGACTGAGATCAGGTGGTCAGCAAGACCAAAAGAAGATGAGACCTTTGAAACTATTAACCTGTAGTTAAATAGCTGGGAAAAGTCCCTTAGCATCCCCGGAATATCACCGGTGAAGATACTGACTCTGTAGCCGTATGCCTAGCGTAATGTGCCACAGAGAAAAGATGCTAAGGGTCTGCTCTCAAGGGCGTGGGCCAAAGCGAAAGCCCAGCCCTAAGAAGTGAACGTGATTGTTAACAAAGGGAAGGAGTACAATTAGTGCAACCTAGTTACCTACCCTGTTCTTTTCCCTTGACCATTCTCTACATGTGGCTCACAACTATGTCCCAGGTAGCTGCATCAGAGTCTCGAGGAAGTGGGTGTGCAAGAAGCAGGTATGTGCAGTGTGACAAAACATTTCCCAGAAAATTTTAACATGTATTCCCATGGTTGAGAAATTCTGGCTTCAGACCTGCAAATCAACCATTTCTAAAGTTCCAGGTTCAAGAAATTTTATAATAGTTGGCAAACCCAAGCAGCCATCTAGGGAAGATTGTAATGCCTAGGCAGGAACTGTCTTGAAATGGTCCCCAGTGTCCCAGACACCCAGCACTATATAGGTATGGCTGCACAACTGCTGAGCACACTGCTTTTCCAGGATCATTCCTGTGATTCGGATGTGTATTCCTACTTGAAGAGAAGATCAGCTACTACCTCTCCTTTGTCACCCTTCCCAAGACTTGCCTTGGATGTGCCATGCTTTAGAGGAATTTTGGCGGTTTTAGCCTATGCTTATGTTCTCTCTGCCCCCTCCTGCCCCCTCAACCCTGCTCCCCCCACCCCGCTCCCACCCTGTGCCTCTTTTTTTCTGGCTGTGCTCCAGAAACTCTACTTACTCCACAAAAATGCCACAAATGGGTGGAGCACTGAAGAATCACATTCAGCCTCTCTCCAAAGAAGGGTGGATTTTTCATTTTCCTCAGAATTAAGAAAATAAATTAATACCATATTTTTCTTGTTTTATCATGTACATGTTAAGGAGGGAAACAGGATTTACTGAAGAACATACAAATATTTGTTTCTAATGTGGAAAACTAAGTAAAGCAGCATAGGCAATTTTGGCTCTTGTAGCCTCTAAATTACATTCAGTTTTCTTGCAAATGATGTTTAATTGGGATCTGGTTTTCAAACTGCACAAAAGCAGAATTTATTAATATTTCCTTCTTTTTTAAAAAAAAATTAAGGCTTTTTTCCAAACACAAATGAGATATTCAAATCTATTAATAACTAAAAATGTAAATGTTATCATTATCATAAACTAAGCAAAACTGAAACTCTTTTGTAAAAGATGCTACTTAAAGATTCCAGAGAACTGCCTGATAAAAATCAATCAAAATAAGTCCAGAAGTGTTTCTTCTTGAAAAAAAATAATGTAATTGGTAATTACAAAGCCAGAATAGAACATAATAGCTACTCTTTAAATAGTTGATTAAGGTTCAATGAGTTTCTTTATAGTGTTTTGAAAAAAATGACTATTTAGTAGGTAAAGGAGAAGGCCTTCTGAGATAAATAGAATTAGGTAAAGACATTTTGTCATTTATATCCAGGAGAGAAAAAAAATCTTATCCTCTCAGCCATTCACAAATTAGTTTCATTAAAAACCGAACTAAATTCAGTCTTTGCAAAGATTTCATGGTTCAGATAAGTGCATTCTTTCCCAAAGATCACATATTCTTTTGTTTTCAGCTTATTAATTGAAGGCATGATAAAATGGGTTCTTGGAAATTTTCTGATATTATTTTTATGATATTTTAACACAATATTCAGTTAAATTTCCTTTCCTATTTCTTTTAATTCATTCATTCATTTCTACAAATATTTACTGAGCATCCACAATGTCCTAGGTATTATGGTCAGAACTCTTACCAAAAAAGAAAAAATAAAAAACCACAATCTAATTTTGCTTCATGCAAAGGGATTAAGAATGAAGACATTTTTTTTCTCTCATAATCATGCAAAGATGTAACTTTATGTTTTTTTATGCTGAAATTTTTTTGGCATAAACATATTTTCACTTTTGACAAAAGAAAATAAGTTTAATTCTCACTACTGACAACAAATCTAAAGGCAGCTTTTCAAGTTCTTGTCTTAAGTTTGATTATCACTTGTTTTGCCTTGCAGGGTGCTCAGCACTAAAGGGGAATATACTAATCTTCATTTCTTCTCACTGCCCCTTACACTATTGCTACTGCTCTCCTTTCTAGGACCTTTGCTAAAAACTCTTAACTGACAAATACAAACAAACAACCTTACTGGCAAACATAGATCCAGGCTCTGCTTAACTATGTTAATTTCTCTCACCTATTTATTGGGAATTGGCAATAGCAGTGGCAGAGCTTACCCTAACTGTAGCCTTCTTGGGCCACGAGAGGCTACCAAATGGTTATTTTAGTTTTGTTTTTTATAACTGTGAGAAAACTACATTTAACTAATCATATTTAGAAGGAAAATCAACCAACCAAAGCAACAAACCAACTGCTATGGTTTGAATGTGTTCCCTAAATTTCATGTGTTGGAAACTTAATGTTCAAATTCATATGTTGATTGGCATTAGAGCCTTTGGGAGATAATTAGGATTAGATAAGGTTGTCACGGTTCAGCCTCCACGATGGGACTGGTGGCTTTATAACAAGAGAAAGAGAGACCAGAACTGACATGCATGCTCTTGCTCTCTCTGCCATAGTATGATGCAGCAAGAAGGTCCTCACCAGATGCTGGCACCATGCTCCATGCTCCATGCTCTTGGATTTCCTATCTTCTAGAACTACAAGAAATGCATTTCTTTTCATTATAAATTTCCCAGTTTGTGGTATTCTGTTATAACAATGAAAAACAGACTAAGCTACCAACCAACCAATGTAAGGGAGGCTGGTGAACCAACAGGGATGATGTCATAACTGATGAGTGGAAGAAGCCAAAGAGAGTGTGGGTTGGAGAAAGTAGCAAGTTTCTTATTATAATAGGATTTTGCAGATCAGTAATGAGAAAGTGTTGATAGTTTCTTAATATATCTGCAGCTGAGTGGGGCTGAAGTTCCACATGAATAGAAGTGTGTGGGTGTGTACTTCCAGTGGTTTTCATACTGAACTCCTGACTTCTGCTTCCTTATATCAATTTCCCTCCCTCCCTCCTTCTGTTTCTCCCTTTCTTCTTTTCTTTTTTTCAATTACTGACAAAACAATATTATTCCTATTTTATAAAGATGAAAAGCTTTTTTTTGTTGGGCTCTCTCCAGGACTTAGACAGATGTTAAAAAACTTGTCCGCACAGAAGTCAAAGGGGTAAATGTAGTGGTTAAAAGCATGGGTTTTGAAGTCAGAGGGACCTACTTTCAAGTCTCTATCACTTGATATCTGTGTGATCTTTAGCAATCAACTTATTCTCTCTAAATCTCAGTTCCTTCCTCTGTAAAATACCGATAATAATGGTATTTATCTTATAGGTTTTTTTGTAAGAATTAAATGATTAAAAACCAGCACCGAATATGTTGTAAGACTTAGATAAATGTTATTTTTAACACTTTGAATGAAAAGCTATGATACAGGGAACATGAGTGTTTGAAAAAGCACCCTGGAAATAGATGCCAGGCATATGTAGAAGAGTTCTTCTGCCATTTACTGTTTGCAGATATCAGGGTGCATGAATTATTTGTTGTTGTAGTTTCAGTATTGAGCACTGTTTCCAAAACAATAGTAGACATTCAGTAAGTATTTGCTCAATGAATAAGTGAATGAATAAACAAATGATCTAGAATGACAAAGCTTATGTGCAAAGTCTGGTTAATTAGTAGGGTTCAGGAAGAATTATTAGGGTACATCTGTGCTTAGCTGCACCAATCAATTTGACATGTCTCTCTAGCCAGGGCTTAGGCACAGGCTGAGGCAGCATGAATACTACAGATGCATTGGCCAGGACCTCAGCCAGAAGTTGGGATTAATGAAATGGTATTTCCCTCTGTGTCCACTCACTTTTAATTAGAAGAGAGAAGTAATTTATCACATTTACCTTGGAAGGGCTAATATCAAAGAAAGTTGTGTTGGTCACAATCTAAAGCCTATTTGTGCAAGCCATGAGTGTCTCTTCTCTCCTCTCATTATTTCTTTTAGGCTCAGAGAAACAGATGTTTCCAATTCTCCCCATTATATTTTAGCTCCCATTTCATTCAGATATTGGAGCATCTTGCATTCAGTTTGCTATTTGACAGGTCCTATCCCTTTAAGCTGAGTCAGAATTACCAGTAGAGATTTTAGAAAATATAAATGGAGACATCATTGCAGACACTCTGATTTACAGTTCTCAGCATGGTTCCAGTTGCTTCTATTTTTGGAAAATTCACAGGTGAGACTGAAGGATAGCTTTAGTCAAAAACTATTAGTGTGCAAAACACTTTTTATTAAATTCATTTGAATTATGGCTTCAAATATTCTTCCTTATGGATCTTTAGTTTCCCGATCTTTCAAATGAGAGTAATATTATAAAGTTATTGTGAGAATCAGAGATAATAATTTTAGTACTGGGTACTTGGTATGTGCTCAATAAAGTACAAATCAATATTTGTGTCACTAAAGACATGTTGTAAGGAAGATGTCATTCTAAATCTGAAAGATTGTATTGGAAAAATACAATATTGTTATGAATATGAACAGTCTTTTAAATCTCTTAAATGCTACTAGTTTGCCCAGAATGATCATGAAATTAGATATTTTAATTAACTTACTTCCCTAAGCTAGCCAAAAAAATAAATTTTGATTTAATTCTCATTGCTGAAAATATTCCTAAAATCTAATAATCTTTTCTGTCTGAAAAAAAATCTAGTATAATGCACATAATTGAATGTTTTGATAATTTCTATACCCCAGTGCTATCATTCAGTACCAGACATTTTTGTTGCATAGAACTGGAACATTGCTTATTGAAGAAGACTAGGATGGAGTATTTAGACACTCAGGACCTATCTGTGAAGTTGATTCACTGCTTTTGTTTAGCTCTTTATTTCCAACGTACACCATCGTTCTATTGATTCCCAGTGGTCACCTTGAGGAGTATAGTTGTGGAATAGTTTTGTGCAGCAACATCTAACATCAGTCCTAGAGAACTCTCCCCTACCTGGAGCTTTTAAATTCTACCCCAGCCAAAAAGTAAAAACAAATAGAACTGGTTCTTTGATATACGTTAGCCCTTTGGGCTATATTCTAGGGGGAATAAGAGTACAGATAACTGAATCTTTTGCTCTTCTAAGCCATGTGCTTTGGACATGACTGGGATGCCATTGTTTATACTCCAAACAGTAGAACAGTCACTCTCTCATAATAATACTTATTGCCAGGTTCTCATGAAGATAAAGTGTACTAACATTTGTATAAAGAAAAAGGGGGCTGGTCCTTGTTGATCTTGTTTACTAATCTATCCCCAACACCTAAAAGAGTCTTTGAGGAAATACTTGTTCAGTGAATGAGTAGATGTTATTTTTCCTTTCCTCACCATCTGAACCCCCATAACACTTTTGCTGTCCCTTTCTAATGGAATTCATCTTGTTCTGTATTGTAGTCTAGTTAATCATGTAATCTCGTGCATTATACAATAAGTTTCCTTAGAACAGGGCTCCCTTGGATCCCTCATGACTTTGTTTCCCCACAAAACATAGCATAGTATCTGACAGGGGGGTTCCATGACTGTGTATTGAATGAATGTATGTTGTTAAGTAAACCCAATTACTAAATAGTATATGTAATGAATATCCATAATGTATTTTCATAAATGGTCTTGACTAGTTATAGAAATACTCCATCACAAATCTTTCAAGAGAATTAGCAAAAAGAGAATGAATGACAACATCCTATGTTTTTCTTTCAACATTATCGGATAGCATTGCTTGCTTTTTAAACTCTAAACACGTACCCAGACTGTTTTAATAATATTTAAAGTCACACGAATATGTAAAGCCCTATTATAATAGAATTCTTTGAGAACTGAAAAGTATTCTGAGTAGTACAGTTCTTTCTTCTTGCAGAATGCCGCCAGCATTAGGCTGAATGGGAAAGATGGGGAAATTGGGTTGATTCCTTATTTTTAGCCTCTGTTAGATGATTGTAATTCATTATTTGCTAGGTTACCTGAGGGTATACTTCATCAACTCTGATGCATTTAGAATGCAGCTGCTTTGAGTCTCCCGGGATCCAGCCCTTCTTAGCCTACCACTCCTCCTGAAATCTCCTCACTGCCTCCCAAAGAAATAGTGTGTCAATATTATGCTTTTATTGATAGCTATACAGTTCACGTTCTACTTCTTTCCCTAAACTTTTTTCATTATGTGATTGTATCTGCTGGCTTAGCCCTTTTATGCTAGCCATTTGTTTTGCCCCCAAGCATCTGGCCTTTAAAAATATAATGCATTTTACTGGCTTATTGAATAAGAGATATATGTCTGTGCTCGTAGTCAGCCATGCTGTGCTTACACACTCCAAGTCTTACTAAAAAGTACTTTGGCTTCCTCAGTACTCTGTTAATTCTCATAATGGCCTGCCAAATTTCCTACTTGGTGTGTGTTTATTAATCTTATACTACATTTTAAAAAATAAGTTAGGATGGAGATTGGTTCTAAGACCGAAGACTTTGATACCTTAGAAAATACTACAACACATTACTCAGACCATCAATTTTCAGATGCAAAGTTATTTTGCATAGTAATAAAGTAATAACCCTGACAAAGAAGAAATGATACATGCAAAATATCTAGTTTTTAGCAATATTCGATTCTATCTCATATTATATTCTCATCCACAAACTAAAAATTAATGGCTTTGAAAGCATTCTTCTAAAATGTGAGTTCATAGTTTCCAAGACAATTATAAATAAGTAAGAGAAGGGAGCAATTATTTTTAGCTAATCTAGAAGACATGCTTTAAATGCAGTCAATGGGTAGAAAATGGGCAACCTTTGATACTTACCAATGTCTCTGAAAATATTGTTTTACCTGGTTATTAGAGACAAGTTTTCAGATGATTAAAAATCTAGGGAAAAGTTGTTCTACTTCAAAGGTAGGAATAGAGTTCATAACTTTGATATTTTAAAAACACTGACTATAAATTGTTCATCCAAAATGATAGCATATCTAAGGATCAGTACCAGGATATATAGTTATAATATATAGGGAAATAGGTACCACTTCAAGAAATTTTTTAAAAAGAGCTGAAAGTCAGAATGAGAACACTAAAGTGAATCAGCTATTAGTAGGATGTGATCCTCCAATTAACAACTTAGTGCCTTAATAATAGCATATTGTAACACTTATCACAATGTATGTTGTGGGTTTTTTGTGCTCATCTTCTCTCATTAAACCGTGAGCTCATCCTATGGACGGGACTTTAGTAGTCATCATTGTATATGCAGCACCTAACCCAGTACCTAGCACAGGGAAGATTTGCATTCATTTTTAAAAATAATAATTTATTATATATTAATAATCAAATCATCAAATTAAGCATAAGTAAAATATAATAATAAAATTAATTTATAGACGTATTAAGAGGAAAGTAAAATTAAGGACTGAGAACTAATCAGTTCACCATGGTTAACATTTGACAGGATCCTCTAAACCTTAGTTTCAGTTTCAGAGTAAAACTTATAAGAATAATATTGAGAAATTTGATGAGTTAAACAGAAGACAACATCATTATTTGGAAAGGAGTGAAGCTTATATTCTGATCAACTCCTCCTAAAGATTAGGTAAATTCCCATGTGAATTTTGCTATAGGGACTTATAAAAGGGCAAAATCCTTCATGCTAAGGTGTCAAATATTTGTCTATTTAGCTGCCCTTACTTACGATTAATTTTTAAGTAGACTTTAAAGTAATGATACTACTTTCAATATCAGTTAGAATCAGGCTAGGCTGCCCATAACAACAAACCCCACCTCCATTCACCCCGAAAGTGTCTTAAACAAGATAGACATTTATCTTTCTCTCATGTAAACGTGTATAGTTAGATAGTTCTAGGCTTTTCTAGGCTTTCAGAAAAGATTTAGATTCTTTCCAGCTTGCCTACCATCTTCAGCATATTGACTATGATTTAAAGTGGTGGATCAAATCACTCATTATATTTACATTCCAGCAAGTAGGACAAATGAAGGGACCAAGAAAGGCCTATTCTTTTCCTTTAAGAAGACTTTTTGGAATTTGCACACAAAAGTTCTGCTTGTATCTCGTTGGCTAGGTTCTCTTTCTGTCAATGAGGAGGTAGATCAGCTACATATCGAGAGGCAACCAGTAATTTCTCTGACACAGTAAAAAAACACGCTTGTGGTAAAAGACATACAAATAGTGCAGAAGGATACAGGTACAAAGTTGAAATTTCCCTGTCTCTCATTTTAATAGACATATGACATTTTAGTCTGCTTCAAATGCTTTGAATACCCTTTCCTCATAAGAGTTCCTCGTTCTTATCCTCATTTTTCTGAGAAGAAAAGAATAAACCTACATTTCATAGGTTTTCTTTTGGCCAGGGCACAGAGGTGTGATGTAGGCTCTGTCAATTGATGCATCTGTGTGAAGCTTTGATTGGGAACTGAGTTAGGTGGAGAGAGAGGTAGGGTTCAGGGAAGCCATTTGCTGGAACAGATTGTGGCAGAGGCTTCATGGCTCTGGAGTCACTGGCTGTGGTGGCAACTTCCTGACTTTGCGCTTCCCAATCGTGGTGCCGTAAATACACATTAAAGTGTTTTATATGTGTTTCTGGCAGTGTCGATTGGGAGCTGGCAGTTGTGGGGGCAGCTTTGTGATTCAGCGGTAACTTGATTGTGGCAGAGACAGCAGCTTCATTGGTTGGCCGGTTCTGAAGTGTGTGTGGGAGTCTTGTAGGCACCCTCAGCTGAAGGGAGTGTACCCTAAGCTTCTGCAGAGGTTCTTTCAGCTTAAGAAATGAAACATCACTGGTAGCGTTGAAGCTCCCTGTGATCTTCTCTACAATTCACTTCCTCTCCCACCAAGATATCCACTATCTTGCATTTGGTGTTCACCATTTCTATGTATATACATTTTTTAACCTATGTATATCTCCTTAAATATATAGTATGTATATATTGTTTTATATGGTTTTACTTATATATGACATCATTTTTCAAGTATTATTCTCTAGCTTTATCCATTTCACATTATGATTATCAAGTTCATACATATTGATTCATGTAAGTTTGGCTCACTGATTTTCACCATTACATAGCATTATGTAAATTTAATACATTTATCTATTTCACCTTAATAGAAAATGAGTTTCCAATATTTGCTATTATAAACAATCCTGCTGAGAACTCACCTTTAAAAAAATATGTCTTCTTATTTACACAAGCAAGAGTTTATTTACAGTGTATACCTACGTAGGGATGGTTTGCTGGGTTAGGGTATTTACACCTTCAAATTTATTAGTTACTGTTAAACTTTTTTCAAGGTGATTGTGTGAGTTTGCGTTCCTACTAACAGTGAGTAAGTGTTGCCTTTTATCCAGATTTTTGCCAACACTTAACATTGTCAGAATTCATAATTTTTGCCAATATAATATGCATGAAAGGTATTTTAGTGTGTTTTAATTGACGTTTCTCTGATTACCACTGAGGTAAATCATCTTTTAATAGTCTTATTGGCCATTTGAGATAAAACTTTGGTAAATTTCTCATGTATTTCCTTTTCCCATTTTTTATTGGGTTGATTTGTAGGAGTGTTTTTTTTTATATTTTGGATAATGATCGCTTCTCTGTTATATGTGTTGCAAATATCTTTTCCCAAGTGTGGGACTTGCCTTTTCATTTTTAAATAGTATCTTTTGACTTATAAAAAATTTTAAAATGATAATGTTACTGAATTTGTCAATAACTTTTTCTATGGCTTTGTATCTTGTTTTAAAAAGTTTCTCTAGTAAAGTCACAAAAATATCCCTGATACTACCCTTTAATAGTTTTTTGTAGAGTTGTCTCTCACATTAAGGTGATGTATCAGTCAATACAGTCAGACAAGCAGAATCACTAGGAATGATGTCGAATAAGAGATTTTTTTAGGGACTTGATCTTTTGGCACTGTGGGATCTGGTAAAACAGTCTTAGTTCTGCTGTTTCTTCTGCATCTGGTGCTGAGCCTAAAGTCACAGGGAAGGCAGTAGGAAAGGAAGGGTGGATATGAAAGTGTAGAGCTGGCAAAATTGGAACTGTGAGGAACAAGCTGCAATCTGCCTTCCTTTCTTATTGGATCAGCAATAGCCTTTCCTCATCTCCAAGCCACCTGCCTTGAAGCTAAGGATGATCTACAGGAGATGTTGGCTACCACTCTTGTGACAGAGCTACAAAGCACCTGACCCAGGATGTGGAAAACATAATGGAAGATTTTCCATGGGAGCTGGAGGACTTATGGACTCAGCTACTGCTTATGACATCTAGATTGGCCCATAGACTGCAAAAAATGTGCATGAGCCCCAAGAGAGCCTGACCTACACTGACCTTCAGAGTGTAAACATGGCTACTGTTCTTTTCCTCCTTTCAAATCACAAGCAAGTTTCTTTGGTGGCCACACCTAACCCCCAGAAACCTATAGAGAAGGGAATTCTGGAAACGTAATTGAGCTTAGCCAACTTTTTGTTTACAAAGCCTAACACAGAATTTGTGTATTCTATGGAGTGGTAATTAAAATTTATTTTATATTTTTTCCATGTGGATAGTCCCATCCCAATTATTGAATTCTTCATTCTACCAACCACTGATTTACAATGCCACTTTTGTCATACATTAAAATTCATTTTATATTTTGTTCTTCTGGGATACGGTATTTTTTTCTGTTACTATTTCTTGATTTCTGTACTGCTATCTCTGTGCTAGCTTTTTATAAAATATGTAGTATTTTTTTCCTTCTGGAAATGACCTTGTGCTTTTTATAATCTATAGTATTTTTAGTGGCAAATAACATTTGAAAACTAGCAAACTATTACTGATTTCCAAATCTATGTAATACTTTAGATGGATATAGTAAAGATGGACTGTATTGTAAATTGTTTATAAAATGTTTCTTATCTCAGAGTTACATAATATAAAATATAGCAAAGAAAAAAGTATATTTATTATGAGAAAGGATATATTTTTGTAAACAAAGTTTTATGGCTGCAAAAAATGGCACAGTTTTAGTTAGTAAGTCTTCATATCTATGGCAAGATAAGTCCCACTACCTTATTCATTTTCTTCAGGAATTACTTTGCAGAGTCTAATTCTTTGTTCTTATATAAAAATTTTAGAATCTTCATAATATTGAGCCATTGGATATTTAAGCATGGTAGCTCTACAAATATTTAGTTCTTTAATGATTTCAATAAAGTTTCATAATATTCTCCTTTAAAGCTATGCACATATTTATTCCTACTTTTTTTTTTTTTTATAATTATGTAAAATATTTTTATTGGCTCACAGCATTGTTTATTCGGAAATATCAGACTTTATAGAATTTTACCATATATTAATATTTTAGTGGCATTTTTCGCATATATCGTAATTGTTGTAACCAATCCCCCATTATTGGACATTTGGTTATTTTCTTTTTTGCTGTTATAAATAATGCTGTGATGAACATCCTTGTAGTCAAACCTTACACATTTCCTTAATTTTTGCTTTAGGATCATAATTGCTAATATAATCTGTTTTACATGATTCTTTTTTTTTTTTTTTTTTTTTTTTTAAAACAATAGTTTCATATTTTTTTCCCCACCCCCCCTTTCCCGAGTCAGCACCTTCAAGTGTTACCACTCCCCAAACGGTGCGCAATGCACTCATTGTGTAGGCATACCCCCATCCCCTCCCCCACCCCCCACCTCAGTCTGATGTCCAATTGGTGTCGTTTCCAGATTTGTATTTAGGTGATGATCAAGGAAACCAATTTTCTGGTGAGTACATGTGATGCTTGTTTTTCCATTCTTGGGATACTTCACTTAATATAATGGGTTCCAACTCTCTCCAGGAGAACCATAGAGATGTTGTATCTTCATCATTCCTTATAGCTGAGTAGTATTCCATGGTATACATATACCACAGTTTACTAATCCAATCATGTATTGATGGGCATTTGGGTTGTTTCCACATCTTTGCTATTGTGAATTGTGCTGCTATAAACATTTGGGTACACGTGCCTTTGTTACAGAATGACCTTTTTTCCTTTGGGTATATGCCCAGTAATGGGATTGCTGGGTCAAATGGCAGGTCTACTTGAATCTGTTTAAGATACCTCCATAATGCTTTCCACAGAGGTTGCACTAGTTTGCAGTCCCACCAGCAGTGTATTAGTGTTCCTGTCTCTCCACACCCACGCCAACATGTGTTGTTTTGGGTTTTTTTGATAAAAGCCATTCTCACTGGGGTTAAGTGATATCTCATTGTGGTTTTGATTTGCATTTCCCTGATGATTAGAGATGTTGAACACTTTTTCATATGTTTGTTAGCCATTTTTATATCTTCTTTTGAAAAATTTCTATTCATGTCCTTTGCCCACTTTTTGATAGGGTTGCTTGATTTTTCTTGCTGATTTTCCTGAGTTCTAAATAGATTCTTGTTATCAGTCCTTTATCTGATGTGTAGTATGCAAAAATTTTTTCCCATTCTGTAGGTGGTCTGTTTATTCTCTGGACTGTTTCTTTGGCTGTGCAGAAGCTTTTTAATTTAATCATGTCCCATTCATTTATTTTTGTTGCTGCTGTGATTGCCTTGGGGGTCTTCATCATAAATTCTTTGCCTAGGCCAATGTCTGTAAGAGTCTTTCCTACATTTTCTTCTAGAATTCTGATTGTATCACGCCTAAGGTTTAATATTCCTACTTTTTAATGTTGTTATTAAATAATATCTTTTAAAATGATATTTTCTAAGTTTTTGATGATTTGTAGGAATGCAATTAATTTTTACATATTAATCTCATATCTAGTAACTTTTCTAAATTTTTTAATTCTAATAATTTGCCTATAGAATTTTCTATATATGTAACTAATACTTCTGCAAATAAAGGCTATCCTGATTCTTCTTTAAATTTTTTCTTATAACAATAAATTACAATATATATTTATGTTATATATTACATATGATATATAAATGTAAACAAAATAAATATTATTATTTCTTATTTTCTACTTAGCCCGAGACCTCCATAATGATAAATAGAAATTTTGATGTTTGCATCAAAGTTTGACAAGAACTGGTCTTGTGTTTACACCAAACTCACCTGTGGTCATGATTGAAAAATCTTACTCCTAATCTATTTGCACAATCGCTTAATGTTTTTTAAACAATGATATATTAAATCAACATAGATATGGTTTTTTGTTTGCAAAAGACAATACTTTTTAAAAATCACATATTATTATACTTTGAATAGTTGTCATTTTTTGTAACTAAAACATTTTACATTTACCAAAATATACTTTCTCTCATAATAATTTTTTCTTTGATGTATCTTATATGTGATATATCTCTCTGAGATAAAAATACATTTTACAAACAATTTACAGTAGAGTACATCTTAACTGTACCCACTGAAAGTATTGCATAGATTTGGAAAACAGTAATCTTTTGCTACTTTGCAACTGTTATATTATTTGTTACTAAAATACTACATGCTTTATAAAAAAGTATATGTTGCTTGAAGTTTGGACTTGTTAAATTGCTCATAGTTCACACCATACATCCTTAAGTACTAAACATCACTTTGAAAATATGGCATGCTGACCGACTTTGTACCTAGAGATGCAATTAAAAATAATGGCCTAAATATTCAAGTAGTGGAGAATGTTGGCAACATGACTCTGAGGCTATTCATCTGACCTTCTTTTGTGGCTTTCAGGCATGCAGTTTGTTTTTAAATGGATGCTGTGTTGATTATCTGCAGTCATGTCATTTTTCTCCCTGACAATTACTAAGATATAGAAGGAGAAAACTTTTATGAAGAGAGATTCCAGCTAGGCTCCTATCCACAGATCAATAGCATCGAATGTTTCCATAATGTAAATATGCTTTAAGCCCATCTCTAGGGACCGGGGAGAAATCAGCTTTATATAAACAGGTTTTTTATTTTATGAGTAGAAAATAGATGAAGAAAAAATGTGCTGTGGTTCTTCACAGAGTGTTTCTGGGGTTTGGTTACGATGTACAGATATAATCAATTAAAAGACAAGCTATGTTAGTTAAGTATTCTGTAATCTTATAACCCGGGCAAAAATTCTGATTAAATGTCTAGTCTCAACTTAAATGTCATAGAAGTCTTCTCTGTCATTCATATTAAGTGCCCCATTTTATATTCTCAAAAATATCTTGTCCTTTGTAGAGTGTATCAAGTTTTTAGTTGAAAAAAGTAGTATTTTTTGCTTAATTTCTGAGCATATGGATAATTGTTAGTTCCATAAAAGCACAAACATGTTTTGTTTTCTTTTTTACTAATTCCAGAAACTAGCACAGTGGTTGCTTAATAAATATAATGAATTAATGAATAAAATAATTAATAAATAACCACTGTTATTTCTTGAGAAATAAATATATTACTGCCTTTAATTGCAACACAAATTTTTAAGCAAACATAGGCACAAAAGGAATTTCTTGTACGCACATGGGCAGCTCATATGACTGAAGAAAATCCTGAGCCAACAATTCAGGCAGCTTTAGGAGTCTAGGATGTGGAAACCAATAGACAGTCTCCAAAAGGTACTGTTCCCAAAATGAATCAATCATTCTTAGTTTTACCGTCACCATGAACAGGATTAAAATTTCAAGAAGAAAACAGAAAAAAAAATTCTGTCTTTAAAAATCCAGAGAATCAAGGAGAAATTTAACTTCTCTCTCTCTCCCCATTTTCCTTCCTCCTTCTGTATTTACTTACATATTTACCATTTCCCCTGCTTTGTATTCATTCTTTTAGATTTGACTTACTGTCTGCTGTAATTTGTTTTCAGCCTGAAGGGCTTTCTGTAATTTTTCTTTTAGGTTAGGTTTTGCCAACAACAAATTCTTTCAGTTTTATTTATCTGGGAATGACACTATTTTAGTTTCATGTTTTATCAATAGTTTTTCTGGATATATAATTCTCAGGCCAGACACGATAGCTCACATCTGTAATCTCAGCACTTTGGGAGGCTAAGAATGGAGGATCTCTCGGGCCCAGGAGTTCAAGGCTGCAGTGAGCTATGATCTCACAACTGCACTCCCGTCTGGACAACACAATAAGATCCCATCTCTAAAAATATTGATAAAATGATAATAATTCTTGATTGGCTTTTTTTTCTTTCAGAACTCTAAATATATCATCCCACTGCCTTCCATTCTCAGTTGTTTCTGAGGATGAGTGAATCTTCAATCATATTGTTTCCTTGTAGATGAGTATATGAATTGTTTGCCTCTTTCTGGTTTCAAGATTGTCTTCATCTTTGAACAGTTTGACTATGATATGCCTAAGTGTAGATCTTTGTGTTTCTTATTCTTGAGGTTCATTAATCTTCTTAAATCTGTAGATTAATTTTTTATCAAATTTGGGACATTTTCTGTCATTAATTTTTTCTGTCATTTACTGCTTACCTTTCTAGAAAGGACTGTCTTTACCTGTATTTTTATGTTTGGTGTTGTCGCATAGGTCTCTGAGGATCTGTTCATTTTTCTTCCATCTCTTTCCTCTTTGTTCTTCATAATGTGCAATTCCTATTGATCCTTTTTGTGTTTGCTGATCCCTTCCTCTGTCACCTCAGATCTGCTGTTGAGCTCATCTAGTCATTTTTTAAATTTATATTAGTGCATTTTTCAAGTATTAGAATTTCCATTAAAAAATAATTTGTATTTCTCTATTGAGGTTTGCTCTTTATGGAGTCACTTTCATTATATTTCCCTTTAATTCCTTAAACATAGTTTCCTTTAATTCTCTGAACATATTATAATAGCTGTTTTTAAATCTTTGTTTCTGAAATAGAATATAGAGACCACTCAGACACAGTTTCTACAGATAGATTTTTTTTCCTGAGTATGGGCACATTCTCCTGTTTCTTTGCATGTCTTATAATTTTTGGTTAAAAATTGAACCTTTTAGTTAATGCATTACAGCAAATCTAGATTTATTATTTTTTTAGAGTGGTATTGTTTTCTTCCTTTTTTTTTTTATTTTTAGTAACTCACCAGGACTTATACTGCAGAATTTGTCAGTTTTTAATTTTAATTTTTTTTTTTCTTAGCTTGGCTTTCTAAAGTTTCCTCTTGTGTCTATATAGCTTAGTGGTCAGCCAATGATTTGGGCAGTGTTTATACTCAATACCTCTGACAAATTGATCTGTATATAGATTGCAGAGTACATTCAAAGTTGTAGCTGGTTCTCAAATCTGTCTTGATTTTTACTTTTTGCTGGGCTCTCTCAGGTCTCCACTGTGCAAGTGCATAGTGTCCAAGTCAGGAACTTGTCAAAATCTTACCTTAGCGCTTCTACTGCTCTCTTATTTCTGTGATCTCATTGAAGTTTTGGCAGGATCACCTGACTTCCCAACTGGACTACAGTCTTGGACTATCACAACTACAGGCTTTCCTCATTCATTTCCTACTCAATTTGTCACTTTTAACTGACAAAGCAAGGGTTTTTTCTTTTTGCCCCATCCCAAATTGAGTCTGTTCCCTCCAGCAGTAAGCTTCTGGCTTTTGCAGAAAGACTCTCATTGGTAAAACTATAGTTCTCATTGACAGAGATGGGGGACTGGGAACATCCCCAGGTAACAAAGCCACAGACTCCCGCTGTTGTTACCTAAGGCTGTAGCAGTTTTTGAAGAATAAATATCAACTTATTGTCTGACTTTTGTAAATCTCCATAGTCTTAAAGTGGTGTTTTAACAATTAATCCAGTGTGTTTCTTTGCTTGTTTATTTTGTGCAGAGAGGGTTTGTCTACATCTTCATGCTGCCGTGACAGGAAATTCTTCCTCCTCATTTTTTTTAATTGAATCAGAAGTTTAAGATTTTGTTCTTTCCAATCTGATAAAATATTGTTTCTCATTGGAAATAGTGTGTAAGTAGCAGGTAATTGGGAAAAATCCCTTACTTCAGAATTTCTAACTCATTTCTTTAGCTATGTAGCCAAATCCTAAATTCAACTTTTTCATTTTTTGTTTATGGATGGCAACTCCATGAGGACAAGGACTGTGTTTGTTTCTTCCTTTTTTTAAAAATTAACTATTCTATTCCCAATACCTGGCAGTGTATCTAACATATGGAAGATGCTAAATAAATATTTCTTAGTTGAATAAACAGTTATCCTGAAAGAAAACAATAATTCAGAGCATTCTTTGTTCTCATTTTATTTGATTCGTAAATGAAAATAATTCAAATGTATAATCACTGTAATTTTTTATCCTCTGCTTAAAACCTCAAGTTGTCCTTCAGATGTCATTCTGCTGGTTTTAGATGCCATACTGTCATGTTCACTTTGTTCAGAAGTGTTCTCAAGTAATTCTATAAATATTTTGTGCTGACAGCCTCTTCAGTGACACTTTCCCTATAACTCTTGCCTCCTGGTGTTCATGCCTTTGTGTACTTCTCTTCTCTTGAGAGAGACCTGTGATTTGCTTCTAACCAATAGAACAT
This sequence comes from Eulemur rufifrons, assembly GCF_041146395.1. Classification (NCBI taxonomy): domain Eukaryota; kingdom Metazoa; phylum Chordata; class Mammalia; order Primates; family Lemuridae; genus Eulemur; species Eulemur rufifrons. The sequence continues at coordinate 54,722,423 of NC_090990.1, forward strand.
GGCACAAGTGACAGAATACCTCTCCCATGATTGTGCTATGCTATATAATACTCCAGCTCGCTTGCAGATTCCCTCTAGAGTCTCTTTGCTGGCTTGATTGTATAATTGGCTATGTTGAAAAATTCCAGGTGGCATGGAACAATGGGTGGACTCTAGGAAACACAGATTGTCTCTAGAAGCTGAGGGCAGCCTCCAGCCAACAAATAGAAAGAAGCCTGGATCATTGGTCTTACAGCCTCAAGGAAATGATTTCAGTCAATTACCGGATTGAACTTGGGAGTAGATTCTTCCCTAGTCAACCCTAAAGATAAGAACTCAGTCTGGCCAACAGTTCGAGTACAGCCTCATGAGACTCAATACAATAGATATTCTAGGTGAGCTACAGCTGTACTTCTGACTCAAGGAAAGTGTGAGATAATGCATTCATGCTGTTTCAAGTTGCTGCACTTGAACTAATTTGTTCTATGCCAGTAAATAACTAATGCAGCCTCCTGCACTCACTTTAGTGTTGCCTGGAAGCCTCAGTTTCTTGCTTGCTCTTGGCAGAATTCCTCAACTTCTTCCCATATACACCCCTTCAGAGGGCTGTTAGAGTGTCCTCACAATATGTAAGCTGGCTTCCCCCAGAGCAAGTCATCTAAGAGAACAAAGAGGAAGCTGCAATGCCTTTTATAACCTTCTCTTGAATGTCACGCTCTGTCACTTCCACCACATTCTGCTCATTAGAAGTGAGTTACTAAATCCAACCCACACTCAAGGGGAAGAGAATTAAGTGCCCCGCCTCCCAGCCAAAAGGAAGACTATCAAAGGCTTGTGAACAAATTTTAAAACATCACTGTATTACTGGAACTAATACATGATTATAACAAGGCTGCAGGATACAAGGTTAATATAAAAAAGTCATTTGCTTTCCTATATACCAGCAATGAACAAGTAGAATTGGAAATTTATTTTTTAATTTCTTTTATATTTTTTATTTCAGAATATTAAGGGGGTACAAATGTTTTTGTTATATGAAAGTCGGTGCTTTTGGTGTGTCCATTACCAGAATTGTGTTCACATACCCAATAGATCTGTTTTTATCTCACACCTCCCTTCTCACCCTGTCACCTTCTTGGTTTCCAATGTCCTTTATAGCTCTTTGTGCCTGTGTGTACCCATGGTTTATCTCCCACTCATTAGTGAGAACATATGGTGCTTGGTTTCCCATTCCTGAGATACTTTACTTAGGATATTGGTCTCCAGTTCCATTCAAGTTGCTGCAAATGACATTATTTCATTCCTTTTTATGGCTGAGTAATACTCTCCATGGTGTGCATGCGTGTGTGTGTGTGTGTGTGTGTGTATCACATTTTCTTTACCAACCCATGAATTGATAAACAATTAGATTGTTTCCACATCTTTGTTATTGTGAATTGTGGTGTGATAAACATTTGAGAGCAGGTGTCTTTTTGACAAAATTACTTCTTTTCCTTTGGGTATGTAAACAGTAATGGGATTCTTGGATTGAATGGTAGATCTACATTTATTTCTTTGAGGAATCTCTATACTGTTTTCCATAGAGGTTGTACTAATTTTCAGTGCCACCAACAATGTATAAACATTCCTGTCTCTATGCTTCTGTGTCAGAATCTATTGTTTTTTGGCTTTTTAATAGTGGCCATTCTGACAGGGGAAAAGTGGGATTTCATTGTAATTTTAATTTGCATTTCCCTAATGATTAGTAATGTTGAGCTTTTTTTTATATATGTATTTGTTGGTCATTTGTCTATCTTCCTTTGAAAAACTTCTGTTCATGTCTTTTGCCCACTTTCTAATGGGGTTGTTTGTTTTTTCCTTGGTGATTTGTTTGAGTTCTTTGTAGATTCTAGATATTAGCCCTTTATTGGATGTATGGTTTGCAAATATTTTCTCCCATTCCGTAGGTTGTCTATTAACTCTGCTGATTATTTGCTTTGCTATGCAGAGCTTTTTAATTTAATTACGTCTCATTTATTTATTTTTGTTGGTGCTGTATTTGCCTTTGGGGTCTTAATCACAACTATTCATTTCTATTGGTAGGTTGGTCCCCAGGACATGGTTGAAAACTTGGGCAGGCAGCTGGGCAAGTCCTTCTGGGCAAGAGGCAGGTGGTGTGACCTTGGGTCATGGGACACTGGTGGGTGCGGGACGTTGGTGGGTTGAAGGACCTTTGGGTAGGTGGGTGCCTGGGTGTGTCATTGGACTGAAACCCATGGCTGGGCAAATTGCAAGAACTTGGTGGCTGCCTGGCCACCTCGCAGGACATTGGCCAGTGCCTGGGCAGGTCATGGGACTTTAACAGGTGCCTGTGCAGATCATGGGAACTTGGCAGGTGCCAGGACAGATTGTGGGACCTTGGTGGGTAAGTGGTCATGTTGTGGGAATGCAGCTGGTAGTGGGGCACGTCACAGGACTGTAGCTAATGGCAGGATGGGTCATGGGACCTTTGTGGGTACCTGGGTGCATCATGGGACCTTGGCGGGTGCTTGTGTGGCAGAGGAACTTAGCAGGCACCTGGAGAGGTCAAGGGTCTTGGCTAGTGTCTGGGCAGGTTGTGAGACCACAGCTGGAGGCAGGGTGACTCCTCAGGAAGCAATGACTGGGCCACCCTCAGCTGTCAGGGCTGGGGAGAAGTACAGTGCTCTGCTGTGGAGTTGCATGGCTGGAGCTCTCTCTTCACCCAGGTCCAACTGCAGTAGCTGCTGTGGTGCTACTCAGATGGCAGTGGCAGAACTATGACAGTGGCAAGATGATGGCAGTGGATGCTGATGGTCGGTGGGTACCTGCTTTGCTTGGATCCCCAGAAGGTGGCTGGTGGGGGGTTGAGGAGTACACGGTACCCAGTGATGGTGTGCATGAGAGTCCCTGCCCTCTCCACTCCCTCCATGGCCTGGCAAGGGTAATGGGGAGGTAGCTGCTATGGAGCTGACCCCTCTGCAGACCAGGTATTCTGGGGCTGAGAGCACAAATTGGCATCTGTTGTAGTGACAGGGGACCAGAATCTGACAGGACCCCACTGTGCCTGCTCTTCAGTTCAGTGCCGCTGCAGAGTCTCCAAGGAGCTTCCTGATCAGTTTGAAGGCCTGCTGTGATAAGAGAGCCGCCTTCCAGCTCTGATTTTGGTGTCCACTTGGGGAATACAGAGTCCTAGGGATCTCTCCCCTAACGCTTCCCTGCATGTGGATGCTTCCCCCAGGTACCTTCTGATCTTGCCAAGCAGATCACCCCGCCTCTCTCTCCCTTGCTTTGGGTGTTTCAGGCCACTTCTCTGATGATTCACAATGCTCTTTCCCAGACCGTCCTACTGTAGATGAACATCTGCCCCTAATCTTTGATCCTCTCCTTGAGAGCAACGAGAGAAGGCTACTTCCATTCCACCATCTTGGCCTCCAACCAGAACTTGAAATTTAAAACACAGTACCATTTACATTAGCACCCCCAAATTGAAATACTTAAGTATAGGTTTAACCAAATATGAGTGGTTAGAGGAAAACTACAGAACTGATAAAATAAATGAATAAAGAACTAGACAAATGGAGGAATATTCCATATTACTGGACAGAAAGACCCAATATTGTCAAGATGTCACTTCTTTCCAATTTGATCTATAGATCAAGGAAATCCTAATTAAAATCCCAGCAAATTAATTTGTGGATACCTATAAATTGATTCTAAAGTTTATACAGAGAGACAAAAGACCCAGAATAGTCAATATAATTTTGAAAGAGAAGAACAAAGTAGAAGGACTGATGCTACACAACTGCAAGATTTACTGTAAAACTACAGTACTCAAGACTATGTGGTATTGGCAAAAGAACAGACAAATAAATCAATGGAACACAATAGAGAGCTCAGATATAGACCTACATGAATATAGTCAACTGACCTTTAACAAAGGAATGAAAGCAACATGATGGAGAAAAGAACATTCTCTTCAACAAATGGTATAAACAGTGTTGGAAAAATTGGGTGTCCATATGAATCCAAAAACAAATCCATAAAATGAATCTAGACACAGACCTTACATCCTCCACAAAAATTAACTAAAAATGGATTATAGACCTAAATGTAAAATGTAAAACCTTTCATGACAAAACAAAAATATGAGCTATCAAGCCACAAAAACTCCTGGAATAACATAAAGGAAAATCTTGATGACCTTGAGCATGGTGATGACTTTTTAGATACAACACCAAAGGCATGGTCCATGAAAGAAAAAGTGATAAAATAGGCTTCATTAAAATTAAAAACTTCTGTTCTGTAAAAGACACTGTCAAGAGAATTAGATGATAAGCCACAGACTGGGAGAAAATATTTGTGAATGGCATACCTCATAAAGAATGATTCTCCAAAATATACAAAGAACTTTTAAAACTTGACATTAAGAAAATGAGTAATCCAATTAAAAATGAGCAAAAGACCTAAACGCACACCCCACATGCATGTGAAAAGATGCTCTGCACCATATGTCATTAGGGAAATGTAAATTAAAACAACGAGATGCCACTACATGGCTATTAGAATGGCCAAAAATTCAGAACACTGACAAAATCAAATGCTGGTGAGCATGGGGAACAATAGGAACTCACACTCATTGCTGGTGGAAATGCACAATTATACAGCCATTTTGGAAAGCAATTTGGCAGTGTCTTACAAAATCAAACATACTGTTAGCATATAATCTAGAAACTGAACTCCATGGTATTTACCTAAATGAGCAAAAACATATGTCCGTGCTAAAAAATCAGCACATGAATGTTTTTAGCAGCTTTATTCAATATTGCTAAAACTAGGAAGCAACTAAGATGCCCTTTGGTAGGGGAATGGATAAATAAAATGTGGTATATCCAGGTTGTGGAATATCATTTAGGGTTAAAAATATGAGCTATCGAGCCATGAAAAGACCTGGAGGAAACTTAAACACATATTACTGTGTGAAAGAAGCCAATCTGAAACGTCTATGTACCGTATGATTCCTATATGACATTCTAGAAAAGGCAAAACTTTGAAGGCAGTAAAAAGACCAGTGGTTGCCATGGGTTGGCGGGAAGGATGGATGAATGAGCAAAGCACAGAAGAATTTTAAGTGAAACTATTCTGTATGATACTATAATGGTGGACACATGTCATTACACATTTATCCAAACCTATAGAATGTATAAAAAGAGTGAACTTTAATGTATATTATGAACTTTGAGTGATAATGATCTTTTCAATGAAGGTTTATCAATGACAGATGTGAAAAACAAAGAATAAACAAACACCACAGTACACCTCTGGCCTTGAATTACTTACATTTTTTTCACAACCAAATACACCCAACTTCTCCCAGCGTTCCCCAAATGTATCATTCCTATTATAACATCATGTCAAAGTCCACAATTTTATCATTCAATTCAAGTCCAAGTTCAGGTGAGGTTCCATGGGTGTAGTTTATTAAGTGCAGGTCCTAGAATATAGTTTCTCTAAATCTTATGACTTATGAACTCATATCTCATCCCCAAATACCCAACATATAATTTTAGGAAAGACATAATTGCTATAAATTCCTGTTCAAAGGAGGAGAAACAGGAGGCACACAGGACTCATGAATTCATAGAAACTCTGAAATCCTGTTTGACAAATATTAGAAGATCCTGGATTAGTTCTCAGTCCTACTGCTGCCCAAGATTGATTCTCTTTTTCTTGGCTTAGCAGTCTGGACTTTTGCTTCTGCCTTCCAAGTAATAAGTAGCTGTGTTTGCAGCTGTGTGTTTTTCTCAGTCTGCCTACTGACAGTACAATTTATGGGGTCAAAAGTTCTCTTCGAATTTCCTACTATCCCTGTTCCTTATAGGGCAAGTTGGTAGTATTTCTGCTAATGTAATTCTTTATAAATATTTGTAGATAATCCTGTGAATCTTATTGGAGTTCACATTGCTAGTCAATAACCACACCTAAAAATTGATTTGAGATGAGGTTTTTATATCTTGTGTTCTAGTAAGGACAGCAGTCCTTAAGCTTCTTAGAATTCCTACTGCTAAACCTTGGGTCTTTCTGAGGTGTTAGCAAAGAATTTTACAGGCGCGATCTCTACTTCATCTTCACATTTTTCTTTCCTGAGAGCGCCCAGTATTTGATCCCATGGTTCAGAAGACATTTTCTTAATTGTAGTATTGTTTATCATCTGAAGAAAATATAAATGATCAAAACCACTAAGTCCTGGATTCTTTTTGTTTGACAGTTCTTACCTCTTTCTTTTCACATTTTACTATCAACAGCATGAAGAAGCCAGGCAGCATCTTCAACAATCCACCTTGAAATCTTTTTAACCAGATCACCTAGCTCATCAGATACATTTTCCATTTTCTCCATTAGTGTAGGCATCTGCATTATAAACTGTCTGCCACTATATACTGGGAACCCATATTCTCTCACTTTCAGTAAAAGTTTTCTTAGTATTCTCTAAGCCTTCATTACAACCTCTTCAAAGCCATTGTCTTTCCACAATACTTTCAAGGCACTTCACATTTCACTGATACCAATACTCTTTTCCAAGTCTCCCAGCTCTCTCCCACTGCTGAGTACCAAAATCAATATTTGTGATCTAGTGCTATATAACAAATTGTACTTTAATCTAGTAGCTTTAAAACAACAGAAAAATGTACTGACATTGTTGCATTTTTCAGCCCACATGTGCGTAAAGATCCATATTGGATCCCTGGGAGAGTGTTAACCTGTTGCTGAAAGATGATATTTAAATTGCTTCTGAGGCAGCTGGATTAATTTTAGTTATGGAAATATGTGAATTATAATGGATTATTTCCAGATCTATTTTGTCCAACTGTATTCAAAGGAAGCAAGTCAGAGAAATATTTTCAAAAACAGAAACTGTAGAGAAATTAGGGATTATTCATAATTGTAATTCATCACTTCAAACAGGCTTTTTAAAAATAAATAAATAAATAAATACAAAAAAATGAGTTGTCCATTCTGTTAACTATATATTTGATGATTTATTGACTGACTCCTATTTCTATTGGCTGGAGAGATGAAAGAAAAATAATAAAGACTATTTTATAAGAAATATTCTGTTGTTTACTGAAAGGCATAGCAGGAGTTCAACATAGATGTTGTAATTTTAAATTTGGGCGTGATGAATGAGGGTTAGGATCGGATAGCAGGGGGAGGGAATCTCTTCAAAATTGCTTGAGTTTTTTTAGCAACATAAATGATGTGCAACTAATCTAATTTAATTAAATTTAGAATCATAACAGACTCCTTTGAAGAGTTAGTGAAATGCTTTCCTTTTGTATGTCTCCATACTGCTGAAATGCAGTACATTAAAATGAATAAGAACAATAGACAGTTTCAACTAATCTCATCTGCAACTCCATCTGATCAAATGAGAAGATTTTAATTAAAGCTGGACTTCGTTCAAAAAGAGGAGCTATTGTAACAAACCATAATTAAGTTGATTTTTCCATAGTGCATAGGTCATGCATTCATTTTTTATTGTATTTGGTTCTCCTAGTGCTATATTTTTACCTTTAATATTCCTGTTTGTATATTTATGACAAACTATGAATTTTCTGTTTTTCCATAACAGCTATTATTCACTGACCTCAGTGATGATCTTTCTAATAATATTTCATCTTTAAAAACTTTGGGGGACCTTTCCTTCCCTAATCACTTTCATTTTTAATCATATCAGTACATTAAAAATCACTATTCTTGCAAAAAGCCTCTGTTATAAAATTACACACATAGATGTCAAATAAATATCAATGCATTATGTTTTATTTTTCTGTTATCAAAATTAAAATAATTAATTATGGCTATAATCTATTAAGCTTATTTACTTGAGAATATACAATTAAAAATAAACAAAAAAACTTCATAATATGTTGCAATTAAAGCTGTTTGAAGGTCTAATGTATAAAAACAAAGGAAGATATTTGATATATATGCATTCATTGAATACATTTATGTTTTAAATGTCCTGGAAAATTCTGGTAAAATAACAATGCAATTGGTTCAAACAATGATGAATCCTAATTAAAGCAGTTTTGTTCAAAGACACATATATAAAATAATAACTCCTAATGATTGAAGTGACAGTGCTCCTCATAATTACTTGGCTAGCTAGGGGGTCAGTACTCAGGCTCTCATAAAGGAAATTGTTGGTTGTTTACCATTTTCTTTCTTCTATTTTTAAGCTTTCTTGAAAAGCCTCATACCAAAAAAAAAAATCTTTATAGTAACTTCTTATTTCAAGAGCTCTGTATTTTTAATTGCTTAAATTAAATTTGTAGTCTATAAAATAATATTCATAAAATATATGTACAAAAGACAACACATGTTTACCCATCTCATAATTTTAAGAATATTGCCATTTACTTGGCAATCTCCTGTATGTCCTCACAAATTCTAATCTTTCCCCTCCACCATCATCCTGAAATCTGTGTTTGTAATTCTCTTTCTTTTCTTTAGTTTTACCATATATTTATGTCCCATTATACTCTACAATAATGTTTACTTCTGCAGATCTTTCATATTGCAATAACTTAATCATACTTTCTAAATTTGTTTACAACTGGCTTTTTTTCCTGCTCAACCTTATGTTTCAAAGATTTATCTGTATTTTTTTTCATGTAGCAACAATTTATTCATTTTCACTGCTGTATAGTCTCTTAGTATATAAATATACCAAAATGTATTTACTTTATGATATTAATAATAAATATTTTGTTTGTTTACAATTTTCTGCTACCTCAAACAGTATAACTATAAGTTTTCATGAACAATTGCCCAGGGGCATATATGCCTAAGTTTGTTTAGGAGGTACCTCTAGGAGTGAATTGCTGCATCACAGAGAATATGAATACCAACTTTATAAAATTATGCTAAATTATCTTCCAAAGTGGTTGTACTTCTTAATTTTTGGCAATATGTGGATATAAAATACTAATTCATGGAAGATTTAAATTGTATTTCCCGTATATTAATACAGTCGAATATGTTTTTAATGTGTTTATTGGCTATTCAGGTTTCTTCTGCAGAGTGCTTGTCTCAGTCCAGTCAGGCTGCTACAGCCAAATACCTTAGACTGGGTAGCTCAGAAACAACACAAACTCATTTCTCACTGTTACGGAGGCTGGGAAGTCCAAGATCAAGGTGCCAGCAGATTTGGTTTCTGGTGAAGGCCCACTTCCTGGTTCACAGAACAGTGTCTTCTCATGTGTTCTCCCATGGTCAAGGAGGCAAGGCAGCTCTCTGAGGCCTCTTTATAAGGGCACTAATCTTATTCATGAGGGCTCCACCTCCCAAAGGTCCCACCTCCTGACACCTTTTCACATTGGTCATTGAAATCCAACACATTCATTTTTCAGGGACACAAACTTCAGACCATAGCATTCCACTCCTGGCCTCCCCAAATCATGTTCTTCTCATATGCAGAATACATTCACTCCATTCCAGTAGCCCCCAGTCTTAATTCTTCCACCACCAACTTTAAAGTCTAAGTCAAAAGACTCATTTGAATATAATCTAAATTAGATATGAGTAGGGCTCAAGGTAGGATTTATTCCTAGGCAAATTGTTCTCCAGTTGTGAACCTGTGAAATCAACGGAGTTATGTACTTCCAAAATACAATGGTGGGACAGGAGCAAAATAGATATTCTATTACAAAAGGGAGAAATAGGGAAGACAAAGGGGGTAACAGGTCCCAAGTAAGTCCAAAACCTTAAGCCTTGAGAATAATCTTCTCTGACTTGAGACTCTTCCATTTAGGCCCACTTGCAGCAGAGGTCCTACCTCCACATCTCTGCTGGACAGGGGTTGTTCACCCAAGGCTCCAGGCCACTCAGCCCCAACAGTTTTGGGTGGCCCCATTCCTATGGTTTTCCTGGGCCCAGCCCATGCCAATGCTCTCATGGTTTGTAGTCCGTTTCAGTGGTTCTCCCACGGTGGAATTACAAGCCAGGGACACCACCAGTCTGAGGTTGCAGGTTGGTCCTGCCCCCCTGGTTTCACTGGGCAGCGGCCCAGTTCTTGAAGCAGCCTTCTCCCTGGGTCACACTTCTAATGTTCCAGGTGGCTTCATTTTTTGAAATCTGGGTAGCGGTAGCCATGCCTCCATGACTTGTGTACTTTACACACCAAAGAAAATGTCACTAGAGAGATGCTGCCAAGGTTTACCACCTGTGCCTTCCAGAGGGGCAGTCACTGCTGACCATGCTTTTAGATCTCTCTCAGTGTTCCCTGGTCTTTGGTTCCCAGTGTCAAGAGTGAGTACTGGTACCAAGTTGAGCTGATGATGGAGTGATCACAAATACAAAGCAATCCCACATAAACAGTTTATTACAGAAAAGAAACTATATAAAGTGACAGTAAAAAAGGAAGCTACCCAAAGTGAAAATATGTTCCAGAGAGAGGAATGGATCAGTCTCTGAGAATGGAGAAAGACGTTGAGAACTCCCAAGTGGTTTCCTTTTACCGGCCTGGTCCAGAGGAGGGCTTACAAGAGGTGTGGGATATTACCAAATGATTATCAGGTGTTCTGAATTTTCCTGCAGTCCCTTCCCCTGATTGATCTCTGGCTTCTTCATCCCTAGGAATCACCCTCTTGGCCTACCTACACCCACCACCTGCAGATTTAATTCTTACCTAACAAAGCTGCACCTTCGCCCACTGAAGCCACATTTGGGATGGCTAAGGAGTGCTGCACCAGAATTCAAGGAGCAGATCCTTGCATTGGACAGCAAGCACTAAGGTCTTGCAGGTACCCTCAGCCCCTTTGAAATCATGCTGTTCCCAAGACCCTTGCATTCTGGACCTGTGATGGGAGGGGCAGTTCCAAAGAATCTCAAATGACTTTGGGGTCATTCTTCCATTGTCTTAATGAATAACACCTGGCCATCCATACTAATTTCCTCATCAAATAGTCATTTGGCCAGACCCTTGGCATTCTCTCCTGAATGTACTTATTTTTTACGATATGGACAGACTGAGAATTTTCCAAATCTTTAAGTTAAAGATTTTCTATTCCTTTCAATTAAAAATTTCATTTTCAAATCATTCATTTCTCTCTTCTTGCATCGTACTATAAACATTCGAGAAAAGTGATGCTGCACCTCAAAACTTTGCTTAGAAATTTCTTCATCCAAATATCCTATTTTACAGTTGCAAGTTCTACCTTCCACAAAACACAAGGATATGAACACAATTCAGAAAGTTCTTTTCCACTTTATAACAAGGATCACTTTTTCTGCAGTTTCCAATAACATGTTCCTTCCTCATTTCCATCTTAGATCTCATCAGAATGGCCTTTACCATCCATATTTCTACCAATATTTTCTGCATGACCACTAGATATTTTCTAAGAAGACTATTTCTCTACAGCTATATCCTTCTCCTGAGCCCTTACTAGAACTGTCTTTTACTGTCTGTTTATAGAAATATTGGCTTTTTCTAGCATACTCCTCAAAAAATATTTCAGTCTCTACCTATTACCTGGTTCCACAGCTACCTCCACATTTTAGGTATTCGTTACCACATCACTTCCACTTCTTGGTATCAGTTTTGTCTTAGTCCATTCAGGCTGCTATAATAAAAAATCAGAAACTGAGTAACATAAATAATAGAAATTTTCTTATCACAGTTCTGGAAGCTGGAAAGTCCAAAATCAAGGTTCTGGCAGATTTGGTGTCTGTAGAGGGCCTCATTCCTGGTTCATAGAACAGTTTCTTCTCTCTGTGTCCTCACGTGGCAAAAAGGTTCAAACCATCTTTGAGACTTCTTTTATAAGGGAACTAGTCTCTTTCATGAGGGAAAAAGTCCTCATGATTTAATCATCTCCCAAATCCCACTCCTAACCACATCACATTGATGATTAATTTTGTGGGAACACCAAGATGTAGGACAGTAGTTGGTGCCTCTTTGAGTTCTTTTTCTTTGTGCTTATTTGTCTATTTCTTTTCCTCAATGATTTTAAAAATTATATATACTCTGTATACAAGTTTTTTGTCAGTTATATGTATTTCATGTATCATATCCTATTTATGCCTTAAATTTTTATTTATAGTACATTTAATAAACAGAAGATATTATTTTATTTTATTTATTTTTTTTTTAAATGCATTCAATTTATTTGAAATAAAAATATTAACATTTTGTTAACCTTTGCCAACAATAAATCAAATACAGTATATGGTTGATTTCCTAGATTAGTCATTTTAAAATGAGTAGATGATCAAATCAGCGAGAGTAGCCAGTGAACTCTTATAAATCCAAGCAGTTGCAGCTGTTCTGAATTTTCCCTGAGGGGATTTTAAAGACACAGAGCATAGAGACAATAGACGTCTTTTTTTTTTTTTTTTTTTTTTATTATATATATATATTTTTTCAATTTAGTTTTACAGAATCAAAGAGTCTAACAGTATATCTTGTTAGATACAGTATGTCCTCATAATGTATACATTATTTCTTGTACAATGATATGAAATAATATGGGAAATATTCATGATAAATTATTAAGTGAACAGTGCAAGTTAAAAACAATAGTTTCATATTTTTTTCCCCACCCCCCCTTTCCTGAGTCAGCACCTTCAAGTGTTACCACTCCCCAAACGGTGTGCAATGCACTCATTGTGTAGGCATACCCCCATCCCCTCCCCCACCCCCCACCTCAGTCTGATGTCCAATTGGTGTCATTCCCAGATTTGTATTTAGGTGATGATCAGGGAAACCAATTTTCTGGTGAGTACATGTGATGCTTGTTTTTCCATTCTTGGGATACTTCACTTAATATAATGGGTTCCAACTCTCTCCAGGAGAACCATAGAGATGTCGTATCTTCATCATTCCTTATAGCTGAGTAATATTCCATGGTATACATATACCACAGCTTACTAATCCAATCATGTATTGATGGGCATTTGGGTTGTTTCCACATCTTTGCTATTGTGAATTGTGCTGCTATAAACATTTGGGTACACGTGCCTTTGTTATAGAATGACCTTTTTTCCTTTGGGTATATGCCCAGTAATGGGATTGCTGGGTCAAATGGCAGGTCTACTTGAATCTGTTTAAGATACCTCCATAATGCTTTCCACAGGGGTTGCACTAGTTTGCAGTCCCACCAGCAGTGTATTAGTGTTCCTGTCTCTCCACACCCACGCCAACATGTGTTGTTTTGGGTTTTTTTGATAAAGGCCATTCTCACTGGGGTTAAGTGATATCTCATTGTGGTTTTGATTTGCATTTCCCTGATGATTAGAGATGTTGAACACTTTTTCATATGTTTGTTAGCCATTTTTATATCTTCTTTTGAAAAATTTCTATTCATGTCCTTTGCCCACTTTTTGATAGGGTTGCTTGATTTTTTCTTGCTGATTTTCCTGAGTTCTAAATAGATTCTTGTTATCAGTCCTTTATCTGATGTGTAGTATGCAAAAATTTTTTCCCATTTTGTAGGTGATCTGTTTATTCTCTGGACTGTTTCTTTGGCTGTGCAGAAGCTTTTTAGTTTAATCATGTCCCATTCATTTATTTTTGTTGCTGCTGTGATTGCCTTGGGGGTCTTCTTCATAAATTCTCTGCCTAGGCCAATGTCTGTAAGAGTCTTTCCTACATTTTCTTCTAGAATTCTGATTGTATCACGCCTAAGGTTTAAGTCTGTTATCCACCGTGATTTGATTTTTGTGAGAGGTGAAAGCTGTGGGTCCTGTTTCATTCTTCTGCAAGTGGCTAACCAATTCTCCCAGCACCATTTGTTGAATAGGGATTCTTGTCCCCGGAGTATATTCTTTCCCGCTTTGTCAAAAAAGTACTCAAAAGAGAGTTACACACGGACCAGCACAAGAAAGATCCACGAATGTAAAACTACTCAAGAGCTAAAGATCAAATTCCAGATACCACAATGGCTCAGGAGAGAAAACATTGCAATGAAGTTCTACCCAACAAGCTGAACAAAAAACCGTCTCACTTATCAGTTTTCTCAATAAATGTGAATGGCTTGAATTCCCCGCTCAAGAGACATAGACTGTCCCAATGGATAAAAAAGCACAAGCCAAGTATCTGCTGTCTCCAAGAAACCCACCTAACGAGCAAAGATGCATTTAGACTGAAAGTAAAAGGATGGAAATCGGTATTTCAAGCAAACGGTAACGAAAAGAAAGCTGGTGTGGCAATCTTAATTTCCAATAACTTAGCTATCAAACCAACAAAAATAATAAAAGACAAAAATGGCTACTACATACTGGTCAAGGGCACAATTCAACAAGAAGCCATGACTATACTCAATATATATGCACCCAACCTAGGTGCACCTAGATTCATAAAGCAAACCCTACTAGATCTGAACCAGATGATAGATAATAATACTGTAATAGCTGGAGACTTTAACACCCCACTGACAGTACAGGACAGATCCTCTAAACAGAAAATAAACAAAGACATAATGGACCTAAATAGAATGCTAGAACAAATGGGCATGGCTGACATCTATAGGACATTCTACCCAAAGTCCACAGAATATACATTCTTCTCATCAGCTCACAGGACATTCTCTAAGATTGACCATGTCCTAGGACATAAATCATGTCTTCAAAAATTCAAAAAAATAGAAATTATACCATGCATCTTCTCAGATCACAGCGGAATAAAAGTAACAATGATCACAAACAGAAACCCTCACTCTTACTCAAAGTCATGGAAGCTAAATAACCTTCTCCTGAATAATTATTCTATAAAAGAAGAAATCAAGATGGAAATCAAAAATTTCTTTGAATTAAATGACAATGGAGATACAACTTATCAAAATCTATGGGATGCAGCTAAAGCAGTCCTGAGAGGAAAATTCATATCCATAAATGCCTATATCAAAAAGACAGAAAACATGCAAATAGACAACCTAACGAATAGACTCAAAGAGCTGGAGAAAGAAGAACAGAACGATCCCAAACCCAGCAGAAGGCGAGAAATTACTAAGATCAAATCAGAACTAAATGAAAAGGACAACAAAGAAACTATAAGGGAAATTAATAAAACAAAAAGTTGGTTCTTTGAAAAGATAAACAAAATAGACACACCTCTGGCTAGACTAACCAAGAGCACAAAAGTAAAATCTCTAATAACCTCCATTAGGAACATGAAAGGAGAAATCACAACCGATGCTACAGAGATACAAGATATCATCTATGAATTCTACAAAAATCTTTATGCACACAAACTGGAGAACGTGGAGGAAATGGACAAATTTTTAGAGACACATAGTCTTCCCAGGCTCAACCAGGAAGAAATAGAGTTCCTGAACAGACCAATATCAAGAACTGAAATAGAAACAGCAATAAAAAACCTTCCCAAAAAGAAAAGCCCTGGTCCAGATGGGTTCACACCTGAATTTTACCATACATACAAAGAAGAACTGGTGCCCATCCTACATAAACTATTCTCCAATATTGAGAAGGATGGAGTTCTCCCCAACACGTTCTACCAAGCCAATATAACATTAATACCAAAGCCTGGAAAGGACTCAACAAAAATAGAGAACTACAGACCAATTTCCCTCATGAATATAGATGCAAAAATTTTCAATAAAATACTAGCAAATCGAATCCAAGTACTTATCAAAAAAGTAATCCACCACGACCAAGTGGGCTTCATCCCCGAGATGCAGGGGTGGTTCAACATACGTAAATCTATAAATGTAATTCACCACATAAATAGAAGCAAAAACAAAAATCATATGATACTCTCATTAGATGCAGAAAAAGCATTTGACAAAATTCAACACCCTTTTATGATAAAAACGCTTAACAAAATAGGCATTGATGGAACCTACCTAAAAATGATACAAGCCATATATGACAAACCCACAGCCAACATCATACTGAATGGGGAAAAACTGAAAGCACTCCCACTTAGAACTGGAACCAGACAGGGCTGCCCATTGTCTCCATTACTTTTCAACATAGTATTGGAAGTCCTTGCGAGAGCTATCAGGCAAGAGAGCAAAATCAAGGGAGTCCAAATAGGGAAGGAAGAGATCAAACTCTCACTTTTTGCTGATGATATGATGTTATATCTGGAAAACCCCCAGGATTCAACCAAGAGACTCCTGGAATTGATTAACGAATACAGCAAAGTCTCAGGCTACAAAATTAATATACACAAATCAGAGGCATTTATATATGCCAATAACAGTCAATTGGAAAACCAAATTAAAGACTCAATACCCTTCAAAATAGCAACAAAGAAAATAAAATATCTAGGTATATATCTAACTAAAGAGGTAAAGGACCTCTATAAGGAAAACTATGAAACACTGAGAAAAGAAATAGCAGAACTTGCAAATAGATGGAAAAATATACCATGCTCGTGGATCGGAAGAATCAACATTGTTAAAATGTCTATACTACCCAAAGTGATCTACAAATTCAATGCAATCCCTATTAAATTACCAACATCATTCTTTACAGACATAGAGAAAATAATTATACAATTTGTATGGAATCAAAGAAGACCCCGTATAGCAAAAGCAATTTTAAGCAATAAAAACAAAATGGGAGGTATTAATTTGCCAGACCTCAAACTATATTACAAGGCCGTGGTTCTTAAAACAGCCTGGTATTGGCACAAGTGCAGGGACACAGACCAGTGGAACATAACAGAAAATCCAAATATAGAACCATCCTCATATAGTCACCTATTATTTTAATTTGGTTAAATCTATCAGTCCTTTGCCTTAAAAGTTGAGCTTTAAGAAATCTATCTAAAAGTTAAAAGATTAGCTTTATTTTTCTTACCAAATTTTTAATTTAATTCTTCATATTTAGTACTTTTATGTGGAATAAATTCTTGTTTATGATGGGGCACAGAGGAATGACCAATTTTTTTCATGTATGCAGATTTGCCCAAGAACTATTAAATAAATAATCCATTCTTTCTCACTGACATGCAAGGATAACTCTGTCATAATCAAGTTTATATAACTGTGAGTTGATATTTTGCTTCTTTATTTTGTTCTATGAGTAATTTTCTATTCCTGAGCAGTATGCTAATGTTTTAATTATTATAAATGTATAATAAGTTTTAACATCTAGAAAGACAAGTACCTTCCTGTACATTATTTTCCTGGATCCAGAGTACCTAGATCATTCTTGGCTATTTACTCTTCATAAGATCACTAGTTAATTTTCATAAAAGAAGAAATTATGATTTTGACTAGACTGCATAGATTCCCTGGATCAATATGAAGAAAATTAACATCTGCATGGTATTGAGTCTCCCCATTTGTGTACATGTTTATCATTTATTTAACATTTTTCATTATAGAAATATCAGTCCTGAATGCTTATGTATCTAGTAGCATAACTTCAAATAACATAAAGCAAAAATTGATAGAATTAAATAGAGAAATAGGATAATGCAGAATTATACTCAAAGATATCAATATCCCTTTCTCAGTAATTCATACAAGTCAAAAGAATATCAGTAAGGATAGAGAAGATTTGAATAACACTGTCAAATTATTTGACCTAATTTTCCTCTTTCCAATATTACACCCGACATAAGCTATAGACTTTTCTTCTGAGCAAACTACAATTCTTTTTAACTTCACGAGGAACATTTATCAAGTTAGATCATATTCTGACTCATAAAGCAAGTGTCAATAAATTTTTTAAAGTTTCAAGTTATTCAAAACACATTCTCTGATGATAGGAAATTAAATTTAAAATAAATAATAGAAAGTTCTCTAGAAAATTTCCAAATATTTGAAAATTGAATAACACACATTTAAAGAACCAATGTTTCAAAAAAGAAATAAAAATGGAAATTGTAAAATAGTTCAAACTGAATAACAGAATATTTGAATTGGTGGGATGTTATTTAACAGTAATTATGGGCAAATTTATGGCATTAAGCCTAAAATTATAAAACTTCTAGAAGTAAGCATAAAAAAATCCCTTTGTGTCCTTGGCTTAGGCAAAGATTTCTTACATATTTCTTACATACTCCAAAAGCATGAAGTGTAATCCATAAAATAACAAATTAATAATTTGGGCTTCATCCAAATTTTAAAATTCTGATCTTTGAAAGACACTGCTAAGAATGAAAAGAAAAGCCATAGACTGGAATAAAATATTTACAAATAACATACTTCATAAAGGACTGTATCTATTATAGAGTATATAAGAATCTCTCAAAACTTTTTAATAAGAAAACAACTCTCACAATATGGGGAAAAGGTTTGAACAGACACTTTTCCAAAGAACATACACAGCTGAGAAATACAACAGCACAATCAGATATCTTACCACTACATCGATTTTAGAGTAGCTGAAGTTAAAAAGACTGATTATACCAGGTCTTGGCAAGACTCTGCAGTACCTGAGACATTCATACTTTGCTGCTTGAACCATAAATTAGAGACCCATGTTAGAGGTGGGATAGGCTCCACTGCTCCAATTTGGTTTGAATCCCAGGATTAATGGTAACACGTATACACTAAGAGGGTGTAAAAAAGTTCAGTATTCACAGATGAAGATTTGTGGGGAGAATAAGGCAGGATCCCAAGTTGGTTCAAAAATGTTTTGAGAGAGCAGGAAAAGGAGACTGGCTTTTATTTTGGGTTTAGGGCTGGGGCAAGGGTCTTGTATGCTGACCATGGTTTGTGTGATTTGAAATTCCTGCTAGTGTCAATGGAGAGATCAACTGGACTTCGTATCACAAGAGCTAGCCTGATGAATGAAATGTACCATATTTCATATAATCGAATTTGATCTTATTTAAATAAGACATTATGGTGCTCTATGAGGCCTGAACCTTTAGAATGGGAAGGGTGTTGAAAGTTCTATTGACTATCTTGTTGGAAAGTCTGGCATTGTATATATATATTTTTTTTATATTTATTTTTATTTCATCTTATTATGGGGGATACAGAATTTCAGGTTACATACGTTGCCCATGTACCTCCTGTTCCCACAAGTCAAAGCTCCAGGCGTGTCCGTTCCCCAGACAGTACGCATTGCACCCATCATGTAGGTATACATCCATCCCCTCGCAACTCCCCACTCCCCGAGTCAGCATCTTCAAGTGTGACCATTCCCCAAATGGTGCGCAATGCATTCATTATGTAGGTATACACCCATCCCCTCCCCCACCCCCCACCTCAGTCTGATATCCAATTGGTATCGATCCCAGATGTGTATTTAGGTGATGATCAGGGAAACCAATTTTCTGGTGAGTACATGTGATGCTTGTTTTTCCATTCTTGGGATACTTCACTTAATATAATGGGTTCCAACTCTCTCCAGGAGAACCATAGAGATGTCGTATCTTCATTATTTCTTATAGCTGAGTAATATTTCATGGTATACACATACCACAGTTTACTAGTCCAATCATGTATAATGGGCATTTGGGTTGTTTCCACATCTTTGCAATTGTGAATTGTGCTGCTATAAACATTTGGGTACATGTGTCTTTGTTACAGAATGACCTTTTTTCCTTTGGGTATATGCCCAATAATGGGATTGCTGGATCAAATGGTAGGTCTACTTGAATCTGTTTAAGATATCTCCCTAATGCTTTCCACAGGGGTTGCACTAGTTTGCAGTCCCACCAGCAGTGTATGAGTGTTCCTGTCTCTCCACATCCATGCCAACATTTTTTGTTTTTGGACTTTTTGATAAAGGCCATTCTCACTGGAGTTAAGTGATATCTCATTGTGGTTTTGATTTGCATTTCCCTGATGATTAGGGATGTTGAGCATTTTTTCATATGTTTGTTAGCCATTCTTATATCTTCTTTTGAGAAATTTCTATTCATGTCATTTGCCCATGTTTTGATAGGGTTGTTTGATTTTTTCTTGCTGATTTTCCTGAGTTCTAAATAGATTCTTGTTATCAGTCCTTTATCTGATGTGTAGTATGCAAAATTTTTTTCCCATTCTGTAGGTGATCTGTTTATTCTCATGACTGTTTCTTTGGCTGTGCAGAAGCTTTTTAATTTAATCATGTCCCATTCATTTATTTTTGTTGTTGCTGTGATTGCCTTAGGGGTCTTCTTCATAAATTCTTTGCCTAGGCCAATGTCTGTAAGAGTCTTTCTTACATTTTCTTCTAGAATTCTAATCGTTTCACACCTAAGGTTTAAGTCTGTTATCCACCGTGATTTGATTTTTGTGAGAGGTGAAAGCTGTGGGTCCTGTTTCAGTCTTCTACATGTGGCTAACCAATTTTCCCAGCACCATTTATTGAATAGGGATTCTTGTCCCCAGAGTATGCTCTTGCCTGCTTTGTCAAAAATTAGGTGTCTATATAAGTATGGTTTTATATTTGGATTTTCTGTTGTGTTCCACTGGTCTGTGTCCCTGCACTTGTGCCAGTACCAGGCTGTTTTAAGAACCACAGCCTTGTAGTATAGTTTGAAGTCTGGCAAATTAATACCTCCCATTTTGTTTTTATTGCTTAAAATTGTTTTTGCTATATAGGGTCTTCTCTGATTCCATACAAACTGTATAATTATTTTCTCTACATCTGTGAAAAATGATGTTGGTAGTTTAATAGGGATTGCATTGAATCTGTAGATCACTTTGGGTAGTATAGACATTTTAACAATGTTGATTCTTCTGATCCACGAACATGGTATAGTTTTCCACCTATTTGCAAGTTCTGCTATTTCTTTTCTCAGTGTTTTATAGTTTTCCTTATAGAGGTCCTTTACCTCTTTAGTTAGGTATATTCCTAGATATTTTATTTTCTTTGTATATTTTTTTGAGAAGTGAAATGAGTGCCTTGGTCACTATTGATGATGTCTGGAACTCCGAGGGGATACAGAGTGTCGTAGTGAGAACTTGTACTGTGACCGTATTTTATATTTTGGATGTCTGTAAGGCAAGAGACCCCTAGAGTTTTTAAAACCAAAGGAGACTATTAGTTAAGGAGTTGTTGCTGTAAAATGTGTAAATGAGGCTGATTGTTAGCTAAGGTAACTAGTGTTAAATGACTGACTGAAGTTTAGCTGATCTCCTGACCCTTGGGTTCCATCCTCAAGCAGAAACATGCAGTTAAAGGATGAGAAGCAGATGTTCTCAACTGAACTGCATCACATGTAATGGTGCTTCCATGCTTCTTATATGAAATCCATTTGCTGCACACTCAGTTGATACCAAGGGGCTCCCCAGGAAGCTAAGAGCTATAGAAGAGGGGTGACCTCCTCCATCACTGTGTCATTTGGCAAGGAAATGAGGACAAGGCAGCCCCTCCCAACTCCTGTAGGTGGGAAAAGACAGAAAGCCTACATTGGGCTCCATCTTATAGCAAGGAGACTTTAGTAGCCATGCTGAGCTCATGGGTACTGTGTCCATGACCCAAGGCATAATGGGCAGCTGAGTATAGAGGGCCATAGGCTCAGGTCCTGTGACAACTCTATTTCTAGGAGAGCCCAGTGTGTGGCTAGCAACTGTTACTCTTACTGGCATATAATGTGGGGCCAAGTAGGGCAATTTCTTGCACTAGAAACTCATGGGCAACTTACAGCCATCATGGGTTTACCAGGGACTCCATCAGGAATAACAAGAGGTTGCTAAAATCCGTAGAGTGAAGGAGTCTTGGGGGGTTGGGGGGCACTAATGAAGTGCCTGTTGTTTTGCAACTTGGACAGATTCTAGAGTCTTTTGTTGCAGGAATTTACATTCAAAGTGAGCCAATTTGTGAGTAACAACATACATGGGCTTAAGTTAAATTTGTAAATGAGAAATATGTTGTTTCTAGAACCCAAAGCCTAAAAGATCTTGAGCTTACTTTAACATCATGGGTGCTGATAAGGTCAATAGACAGTGTCAGGGATGGAGCAGCCCTTGGGTTATAAAATAACTTTCAGAAATCTAACTGAAGTAGTGCAGTCTTGTACTATATGTGGGACAATAGCCCATTTCCTTTTTGTGAACATCTTTTTGAGTATTTGTGTATCCTGAATGAATGTGTCAAATAAATCTCCTTGGAGAAGGATATCATCAGTTTGATGTCATACCTGTGCTCCTGGGGAAAGTTGGTTAGAGTTAAGATCTTACCTGCAAAGAATGTGTATGATCACAAGACTGTTGATGTAGACTATAGATAGCTCGATAAGCATCTTTTATTGTGTCCCTTCAAAAGTGAAGGCAAACTGCATCTAAGAGACTATTGAAATAGACATGAAATGGAGCATATTAGCCAAATCTGTGGCTGCAAAGGATTCAATGTTTTTATTATAACAGTTGCTGGTTAGATGGAGTCAGCAATTTTAATAACACTAGATATGGAAGTCTTAATTGATGTGGCTACAGTGTTAACATTACAGCAACCCATTATGAGGTGCCTTTTACGTTTTTTGAGTTTAAAAATAGGACAAATTGGGCTGTTAATTAGAGATGCAGTAGAGACAATCACCTCTTCTTTAAATAGGTCTTGTATAATGGGTTTCAATCCTTGAAGGCCCTATTTTAATTTATGTTGGATGGATAAATGATAAACTATTTTATCTGGGGGGAAAGTCCATAGGGTCCCATTTTATCAAGCCAATTGAAAGTGTCAAAGACTTAATTTAATTTTAATTTATTGCTTGTTGGGTCAGAGCAGCCATGATCACTATGAGGTATTTTAGAAAAATGGACAATGTGACTGTAGGAAATTTAGGCAAGGTAATAATAGTTCTAGTGGCTAAGGTCGGGCACACCTGTTTATCTTTCTGTTTATGCTCAGTAACTCCCCTAAGATTATATAGTGTACCTTGTTTAAATTCAGTGAGATCTCCAGGAATAACTGTAATTTCATCCCTGGTAGTAATTAAGGCCATGAAGGTTTGCCAGTTGGTGCATTTGAGATGCAAAAGTTTATTCAGAACATATGTTGTAGAGGCAAGATGTCAATCAATGCTCCTTTTTCTTTTTGTTGTATAAATCCTTTTGTTAATTTTGGGTTTTCAACTGAGTTAAATTTTGTATCTCTGTGTTTGTTTTTTTAGTTTGTTTCCTTCCCTACATACAGGTTTTAGTTTTGGGTTTTTTTTTTTTCTTTTTTGGTGGTTACTAGATATATTTTGGACCTCTGTACCCTAATCACAGTCATAAGTTTCTCCCTCCAAAGAGCCTTAAATCAGTATTAACAGGGTTAGAAGCCTCTCTCAATGTTTGGTCATTGGTTGTCGCACAGGAATGCCATGAGTGTGTTCTCTGTAACCCTGAGGATTAGGATCTTTGTTGAGACAGAGGCATAGCTAGTGGCAGCAACAACGGCATTTTGTAGAGTCCTAGCAAGTCATTTGCTTTTCATTTGTGTGACCTCCGCACGTCACATTGTAATTTCTCTTCCTTTACATGAGCCATCACCAAATGGGCCTGTCTGTTGCACAAGCTATCAGTTTTTCTGCTAAACACTCTTTAGAACGAGGCCAATACCTGGTGAGAAACACATCCAACCGTCAATGGGTCAGAGTTTTTCCTCTGACCCTAGTGTCAGTCATGGCTTGTGCTGGAATCAAGGCACACACTACAATCTGAGACACAGGGATCAATCCAGGCTGAGATATACTCCCCAGGCCATATCAGGAGGGCTCTAATCCCATAGTACTGTCCCTAAACATTAGTTATTGAAAACTGTCAACTTACATATAAACAGAGACTTTGTCAGATTTGTAAATGCAGTGCAAATATGCATAGTTCAAACCACAAGCCTGCCAGCAGGCAGCAATACATTTCAGAGAGAATGCTCTGTCCCTCAGTAGGCAGCAGAGTTAGTTAACAACCCAAAGTGAGTGGTGGGTTTCTTGTCCAAAACAAGAACAGTATGTCTAGACGTTCTACTTGGTGCACCAATTGTGGTTATCTTCTACAGGCAGTATGAACTCTTGCTCAAAATTTGTTGAGATGTTGAGACTGATGATGCCACACATGCACCAAGAAGACATGGAAAATATATTACACACTAAGGGTTTCTGAAGAAATCAGAGCAGGCTCCTAAGCTGGCCTGAAAATGGTTTAAGAGAATAGAAAAAGGAGGCTGGCTATGCTTTTTTGTGAATAGGAGATGGGATTATTCCCAAGAAATAGTGTGAGTAAAGTATGAGGGTTCTTGTGGGGTTAGGGCTTGCACGGTTTGAACTTCTGGTTGATGCCAAACAAGGGAGCATGTGGGCTATCTTAGCTATACAGATGTGGCACTTAGGTTTCAGCAAATATAAAAAATGAAGTCAAACTCTTTATTACAAATGTTTAATCTACTAATTATTACTTCTTTAGAGTAATCTGCTTTTTCTTTCTAGCTTTTCTTTTTTCGGGTGTGTATTTTTATTTCTCTTACTTAGTAATCATAGAGCTCCTTGGATTTGTGTATTTGATCTTTCATCGGATCAGAAACATTTTCAATCATTATCTCTTCAAATACTGCCTCTGCCTCATTTTCCTTTTTCTCTCATTTTGAAACCAAATTTGACATATATTAGACTATGTCTTCTAACCTTTCTTTCACATTTTTCCTCTTGTTTCATTCCCCATACTATATCTTATAATCAGTATTCAAACACAATAATCTATTCTTCAGTTATGTCTATTTTTCTAAACCTATAGATTGATTTTTAAATTTTAAAATATAGCTTATATTTGTAGAAGTTTTACTTATTACTTTTAATTTAATTAATCATGTTTTAAAGTTTTCTTGTTAATTTTCACATTTTTATTCCTTTCATTTATTTAGAGTTTAATAATTATAGTATCAGAACTCTTTCTGGATATGATTCTGCTGTGTGACTTTGCTATCTGCCTCTCACTCATAATTCTTTGGTTTTCTTTCATGCTTGACTGTGAAGTTACACTTTTAGAAGATTATCTGTGAAAACCCTTTGAGTCATAGAAGAAAAATGGCTTCCTTTAGAGAGTATTAGAATTTGCTTCTTCCTGGAAACTGGGGCACCAGCTTAGGTTACTAAATTAAATTTTTTATTTAAAGTTTTTTGGACCACCTATATGTAGTATATACTCTCATTCCAAAATCACTCTGAGGAAGTGTCTTGAGGTTAGAAATTCTAAAGCAAAATAATTTTCCATTTCTGTTTGATATCAAAATTAAGATGAACAACTTTCCTTGTAGTATTCTTGAGGAGGGGTTAGTTTATTTTTAATTCACTCATATAAAAAGGTTGTAAGCTTTTGGAACCTATTTTAAGGATACATCTTATATCCCATTCCCTAACACAGGTAGGGAATTTTATACTGTCCTCAATATCCCTGTGGCCCTAAAAAACAAAGCTTAAATTCAAGTGGTTCATCAAATGACAATCAAGAAAAAGGGAAAATAAAGTATCCCCAAAGGAAATTACAGCAACAACAAAAGTAAATAAACGGGACCTGATTAAATTAAAAAGCTTCTGCAAAGCCAAGGAAACTATCACGAGAGCAAACAGACAACCTACAGAATGAGAGAAAATATTCACATGTTACACATCCGATAAAGGGTTGGTAACTAGAATCTATATATAACTCAGGAAAATTAGTGAGAAAAAATCAAACAACCCTATCAGAAAGTGGGCAAAGGACATGAACAGAAACTTTTCAAAAGAAGATAGACTAATGGCCAACAGACATATGAAAAAATACTCAACATCTCTAATCATCTGTAAAATGCAAATCAAAACCACAATGAGATATCACTTATCTTCAGTGAGAATGGCCTTTATCAAAAAGTCCCAAAACAAAAAAATTTTGGCATGGATGCAGAGAGATAGGACACCCATACACTGCTGGTGGGACTGCAAACTATTACAACCTCTGTGGAAAGTAATATGGAGATACCTCAAAGAGCTACAAGTAGAACTATCATTTGATCCGGTAGTCCCATTACTGGGCATCTACCCAAAAGAACAAAAGACATTCTATAAAAAGGACATCTGCACTAGAATGTTTATAGCATCACGATTCACAATTGCAAAGATGTGGAAACAACCTAAGTGCCCATCAATACATGAATGGGTTATAAAACATGGTATACATATACTATGGAGTTCTACTCAGGCACAAACACCAGTGGTGATCTAGCACCTCTTGTATTATCCTGGATAGCTGAAACCCATTCTGCTAAGTGAAATATCACAAGAATGGGAAAACAAGTACCACATGCACTCACCACCAAATTGGTTTTCACTGATCCACACTTAGGTGCACACAATAGTAATAACATTCACTGGGTGTCCAGCAGATGGGAGGGGGAGAAGGAGATGGGTATATTCACATCTACTAGATGACGTGCACACCATCTGGGGGATGGACACTATTGAAGCTCTGACTCAGGTGAGGCAAAGGCAATATTCGTAACCTAAACATATGTACCCCCATAATATACTGAAATAAAAAAAAAATAACGTATCGGCAACTTGTCTTGGTTTGCTCCTTCACTTAACTTTTGATTGCACTATATGTGATGTTTTTGTAAGTTAATCAATACATTTAAGCAAATTTATTGCTGATGCAGATGTTTGGTTTTCAGTGAGACAGTCATTAAACTTAGTTCACTTTTTATTTTTATATGCATTATTACTATTATATGCAGTTCTCAGTAACAACGTTAAGCTTTTTTGAGTGAATGAGATTTAAAATAAAAAACCCTGGCTATGTAAATTTGGGCCTTTATTTTGTGTATGAACTATATTTTAGAAAAGAAAAGATACTGTATAATTTTAAGTGTCCAAAAAAATTAATTTTTACATTAATGCACATATAGTAATTGGTTTTGTTATTTTTCAAAATTTATTTTAACATTTAATTTTAGAAATACTCTCCTTCCTTTATTAAAATGTGACAATTGTTTCTTTAAAAATTAAATACTCTTCACTTGTAATATTTCTTACTAGTGGAATTGTTTTTGTTTGAGATTTTAAGAGAGAGAGAGGAAAGTAGTGTGAACTAAAATAAAATCTTAAGGCTCCCCCAACAACTGACTAAATGGAACCCACTCTTGGCCAAGGGGATACCCTAAAACTGAGTTGCTAGCCATGAGAAGGGAGGTCAGACCTCATCATGACTCATCATGCTCCCCTCTCTTCTTGGAGAGATTCTTTATAACTCATTAACAGGACTAAGTCTATGCAAGACAAACCAGCAGGCCCTCAATTTACACAACAAATATATGGCCAGTAGCTTGTCTTTGATTAACAGACTTCCTTATCTTAACTTAAAACATTCCAAGCCTTTAGACAAAGCTTCATTTCTTTAACCAATTACAAGTCAAAGAGTCTTTAAACCCACCTATAACCTGTGAGCTCCCACTTCGAGATGTCCCATCTTTTTGGGCCAAACCAATGTTATGTCTTCCATGTATTGATTTACCTGTAATTCCCATCTCTCTGAAATGTATAAAACAATGCTGTAACCCAACCACGTGAGTCCACTTGCTCAAGGCTTCTTGGGTGTGGCTCTGAGCCATGGTCCTCAAATTTGGCTCAGAATAAACCTCTTTAAATTATTTTACAGAGTTTGGCTTCTTTTCCATTGACAATAGAATATTCTTCTTATCACACAGTGATGCGGAAAAATCGAGATTCAATCTCATAGACCCTAATATGCATGCACCAAAATATCTCATGTGTGGTAGACTTATACTGCGGAAAGGCAAGGATTATGGCTCCAGTCTTTATGTCATTTGTAGTGACCTTACGTAATGATGTTGGGCTTGGTTATAGAAAAGTTTAGATCAATGAGACATTAGCAAAAGTGATACAAGCAGAGGATTGACATATGCTTCTGTGATGAGCCTTACCCTCTCAGAATACTTCCTTTTGGAATTCAGGGGCCATGCTGTAAGTTAATTCCAGCCCTCCTGCTGGGAGAGAGGCCATGCCCATGTAGAGAGGCCCTGGAGGATGTGATATCACATGGAAAGCTAGCAACAATGAGGATAACCAAGGCCCCTAGTCATGGTCAACGTAAGGGCGCATTGTGTGAAAGAGGCCTTCTTGAAGCTTCCAGCTCATTCTATTCTGCTAAATGCAGCCCAAGAGTGGCACCAGTGAACATAATATGGAACAGAAGAAAAGCCCAGTCAACCTGTAGAATCATGAGAAATGATAAATCCTTATTGTTTTAAACCACTAAGTTTTGAATAGTTTTTTTTTTTAATAGGTAATAGGTAAAAAGCACGATGTAAGATTCTTAATTCAGGCCTAGTACTAGGAAATTTTGCTTTCTCATATAAAAGGAGTATTACCATAGAAGACAAAATATTCATTCTCTTCATTCCATGGTAAGCTCTTCATTTTCAAAGAACTTGGACATCTGTATTCAAGTACAAATTTGAGAGATTTTTCACACTATCCCCTTCTCACCAAGCTATCTTATTTGTAATGAAATCATCTGGCAAAGCTCAAACAATTCTATTATTAATTTGATTTATGTTAAGTGAAATGCTATACAAATGTTTGCTTTAACTGCTAAGAGCTGCCACCAAAAGATTTACATTCTATACTGATGAATAATGCCAGGCTGTGTTTCATTTCATGCCCTTTAATGAAATTTTGACCTTATTTGCTCTTAAAAATATCTTTACATTCAAAAGCTGCAATTGTGTTGAATGATTTCTCAAATGCTTGAGGAGTCATACTGTGTAATATTGACTATACTTCACAGTGTGCAACATTATATTGCATGTACATTTTACTATTGAGTGGTTTTATTTTGTAGTCTCGCTAGTGCCATCGTATAATTAAATTGTAAACTCATGTGGTGTAAAGGTCAGACACTTTGTACAAAAGCAAATGCTATGTGTATTTAGGGTTCCACTCATTGCACATTGAAATTGACATAAAGAAAGAAGAAATCATGTAAGTTACAATAGAAATTTCTGGTCTTTGAAACAAGGTTTTGTAGTATCTTGCTATTGTAAGAAAATCTATAGAAATTATTTTAAAATATACATCTATATTTTTTTGGGATACTCATGGAAAAAAATGCCTGTTAGGTATTTATCATGAATAAGACTGATCAGTTCGACTGATGGCTGCTTCTTTTCTTTTTAACAATGTCCCCTTTTAATCTACCTTGATTTTTTGCTTTGTGGTTGCCTTCACAGTTTATCATATGCCTTACTTTCTGATAATCAGAAATTTGGAAGATTATAGATGAGCAATTTTTTGTATTTTAGTTTTTTAAATGCATACAATAATCTCAAACTATTTTTTGCTAAATGTGTTACTTTAAAGTTCAAGAGAGCATGTTTGCATATACTAACTGTATTTATTCCTTCTCACCCTAGTACAGGGAGATTCCAGAGAAAACAAGGCTTATCTAGTCTTGGGCAATATTGTTTTTAGATGGGCCACCTAGATATTATCATAAATATTTCTCAGTAAAAAATATTCCAGTTATTTTTTGAGAATATTCTGAATTAAATTTAAATGGTCCAGGTGCTGATACGATAAAATAATCACATAATTCTATCAGATTATCTTTCAACAATCTAGAGGAGCATAGAGTTTCCATTTATTTAGAACATGAAAATTATCTTAAAGTAGGTAAATTGAAGCTCCAGTGTTTCACTTGATAATTGGTATTTTCTATCATTGACCTTCTTAATTAGTGAGTCCATAAGGAGGTTTCCTGATATAAAATTCTATGTCAATATCCATATGTGTATTTATAAGGGAAGAATATCCAAAACTTTCATAGGATTCTCAAAGTAGTTATGTAAAATAATTTAGTTATCTTTCCATTCAAAAGATGTATCAATTTTTCCATTTAGAATTTTCATTTTATTAGTTTAGGGATGAAGAAATACTAGAAAGTCAAGTAATTTAGCTTAACATATATAAGTAAAACAAAAGTTCTTAATTAACATCCTTGAAATGTCATAATTGCTATTGTTTTGACATTACTCTGAAATTTGTAAAAAAGAGATTGTGAATTTTAGAAATATATCAATACCACACTATTATTGGTCCACTACATTTTTCCGTCTTATAATTGGAGTTTGGGCTTAGAAATACATGGTTGAATTTAATCTTTCTAGATGTTATATTTCACTGAAAATATGATTTAATGGACAATTTTATGGCTCAAAGAAAGTCTAAAAAGATTTTCTTTATTTGTTTTGTAAATGACAAAACATCATTTTAACTTCAGCATTGCATCCTGACATATAGTCTACTCTAACATTAATGATAATCTTTAGATTTTACAAGGAGACACTCTTCCTCAGCAAAGTTCTACTTAGTCTCTATGCTTTTCCTTGAAATCTCTCTTCCTCAGGTAACCCCCATTCCCGTGCTGCAGGTTACACTAATCCTGCTGTTAGGCATATTCCCTTAACGGCCTTCACTTCAAGTTCACTTTATAATATGCATCTCACTTGTATTAATACTTATTTGTTCGAGGTGAACTCTCTTTCTAGACTCTAAACTTCCCGAGAACAGAGACCATGGCTGTGTTGCTCACTGCATATTTCAATACATAGTTACAGTCTGGGACTCACAATAAATTTCAATAAATATTTGGAATGAGTGGATTAAGTGTGGAAATTCTAAGTAAAATAGGGTTATCCTAGATGTTTTGCTTTCTGATTCCTGAAAGCCTGTCAAATTTTGGTTCTTCTGGAGAATCTGGGAGAATTTGAGATAGAATTTAATGGATTTTTGATCTTGGGAAGGCTTGGTGCACAGCCATAATTCAGCAATTTTGGGAGGTTGAGGATGCACAAGTGTTTGCATCACTTATCTAATTCCCCTAAGACATTCAAAGCTAGAAAGAAAATACCTTCATGACTTTGATCTACAGAGGATTAGGGATAGGAAAGCAAA
Source organism: Eulemur rufifrons (assembly GCF_041146395.1). Lineage (NCBI taxonomy): Eukaryota > Metazoa > Chordata > Mammalia > Primates > Lemuridae > Eulemur > Eulemur rufifrons. The sequence goes on from NC_090990.1 coordinate 54,753,246, forward strand.
GGGAAAAGGAAAACTACAAACAAAGATCTTTGTTCTTGACAGTGGAAACTCTTGGGGAAAAGTATCCCAAACTCTTCCATGGAGCTTAAGGTCTCCCTCCTGTAAGGCTAACATAATCATTTGAATGGAGATATTTGGAACTTTGCTGTACACACTCATTCTCCTTATACGATTTACTTTTGAGCTGTACATTTCAATCTGATGATTAGTTTAATATATAAAGCAAAGAGGATACAGAGAGATGCTAAACATTATTTAGAAAATTCAAACTTTTATTACTTTAAAATTGTATTAAAAACATGAAACCAATGTTAGGATAGTATATGCACTCATTATTCTTGTCATTCTAAAAATGTGAAACTAGAATTATTCTTGTTATGATGTATCTTCTTGGGCATAAGTTTCTCTCAATTAGAATTACTAATGGAAATGTATTTGTGAACTGTGAAGCAGATGGCTCGGAACTAAGGCTTTCTTTTCAGTGTAGCATTGTTTATGTCAAAATCCAAACCATACCAGTTTTAACATTTAATGATGAGAATATTCTACAACATGCTTTTAATTATTTAAATGATTACTTAAAATGATATTTCATTTATAGGATTATTTGTGCATATTATACCATACAAGGAGGTATTTTAGAGTTAGCCAATTAATAATTCAGTATCAGCAAACTCTTGATTTATATACAATAATGGAGGGAAATTTTGGCAGAGATGTTATAAAAGAGAAGCTATAAAAATCATGCCATACTTGTTTTGGGAATAGACAGTATTTACATATGAATATCAGTTTCTAGTACTAATCTTTCACAAAAAGTAATTAGACTGTAACTCAGGAAATACCTAAATAATCACTAGTATATAAAAAAAAAACCTTAATTTTTTAAAAGATCTAGAAATATTGAACATGTGGAGGCATAATCTGCAAAAACTTGATTTATAAATTGTAACATTCTGTTTTTACACTAGGTACATTTGCTTTTGTTGTTGATTGTGTTTTTATTTTTAGATATAAATATTTGAAATGTTTCACGTATTTGAGCTGGGTGTATAGAGAACACAAGAAAGTCTTTTTCATTCCTGGTCATCATCCTAACTATATGTCAGAAACAGTAAAGGAAAGACGAACATATTAACTGAAGAGCACCGGGGGATGTGTGTAAACAGTTAAAAATCTTGTAAGAGCTGCATTTCTTATAAAATTACTTAAAATAAAGACCTGTATATAGAAGTAATGCTCTCATAATTCTTTTTACAACATTTTATAATATAGCATCTGATTTAAAGAAAGTTATATCCTGTTTCTCCACTACTAAAAAATATTATTTCTGAGAGAAAGACAAAATCTTTCCCCTTGCATGATATTTTTATGGAATCATACGAAGCAGATATTTTTATTCTGCATGTGGCTAATTGCAAAGAGCTTTGTTATATCATGAACACTAATTTTTATAAAAAGAAAACAATTACTTTCATAGTTTGTCATGAAAATGCAGCATAATTGGACATGCCCAATTTGACTTCAGAAAGGGCATATTTAGGGAGAAATAAAAATAGAAAAATAGTGACTATAATAAAGTTCATTCTCTAATAATCTTGATTCTAACCATCCAACATCAACAGAATGTTACCCTAGGACTGGAATATTTCTTATATGAGAAGAGGGTGCCGCTCACAGTTACAGAAGCATAGCTTTCTCATTTTCAAAATGCATTCCTTTAAGCTTAAAAATTTTCAATATCCTCCTTTATTCTTCTTGTGAATATGGAAGTCTGCCAGATTATCTTTAAACAAATCTTTGAATAATGCTGGAAAAATATATTACTTTATGTACTTTCTAATATTTGACTATGTATCTTTATTTACATACCAAAAATTATATCCAAAACTACTTTTTAAACTATAGCTTCTTTTATTAAAAAAAAAAAAAAAAAAAAGGCATGGTGAAATATTGTAATGAGCTATTCAGGAAATCAGTCTTTAAATAGAATGAGCCCCACGTTCTCATCACCCAGGCTCAAAAGTTTTGCCAATTTTATTCATCCTCCTACTTTCTTTTATAAACTGAAGTATTTTAAAGAAAATCTCATACATTATCTTATTTTACCTGTAAACAGCTCAGTAGACATCTTTACTTGATAAAGACTTTTATTTTTAACATAGCACCATTCAATTATCATAGTCTATATAAGTAAAAATAATTATTATCCACCACCATTATTTAGCCATTTAGATGTTGGAAAATATCAAATCTTCAGAAAAGTTGCAAGAATAGTGCAAAGAATACCTGCATATACTCCCTTTGTTTAGATTTAGCAATTGTGAAAATTTGGCCATATTTGCTTTTTCTCTCCTTTCTTGTTCAGGTGTATGTCCTTGCACATACCACTCTCTTGCTTACTTTATCTTTTGAAATCATTTGTGAATTAGTGCAGACATCATGATACTTCATACCTGGATACGTTAGCCACTATCTATAAAGATTCTTACATAACTACAATACAATGATCACACTCAGAAAATTTAGCATTAATATGATACAATTGGCTAATATACAGTCCATATTCAATGCCATTTGATTATTCCAACATTGCTCTTGATAGCTGTTTATTTTTTTCTCAATCCAGGAGCCAATCAAGAATCATACTTTGCACTTAGCCTCTCTTATTCTAGAACTCTTTCCAAGGCTTTTTTTCCCCTTCTTTTCATTGATGGTTTCAAAGAATCCAGGCCAATTGTTTTGCAAAATGACCTTAAATTTGCATTTATCTGATTGTGGCCTCATGATTGGATTTTGGTTAACAGTTTATTTTTTTGGCAGACATATTACATGGATGCAACACATCAAGAGATATATGACATAAATTTGCTCCATTATTGGTAACGTTATGTTTGTTCACTTGGTTAAGGTTATGTCCATCAGATTTCTCCATTTGTAAAGGTATCTTTTTCCCATTTTAATTAATAAACAATATGCAGAGTGAAGTTTTAAGAATATGTGACTACCCAGTTTCCCCCAATTTTTTTTGAATGGTAACTACTTTTTTTCATATTAGCTTATACCTAATCTTTATTCAAAACTTCCCATTTGCCTCTTAAATATCTTTACATGTTTAATTTGAATCATGACCCAGATAAGTTTACATATTTTATTTCATTTTGATGTCTTTTAAATGTCTTTTATTCTCTAATAGTTTTCCTTCCCACTTTCCTCACTCTACCTTCTTTTCTTTCATGTAATTCATTGTTATGTTAAGAAATTGGGTCAATTTCCTCATGATGTGCTCAACTTGATGTAATGTTTTCCATATTTCATATAAACTGGTATGGAGGTCTAGAGCTTGACTAAATTCCATTTTAAATTTTTTAACACACATACTTCACAAGTGGTGCTGAGAACTTTTTATCTGCCTCTTAAAAGAAAAATATTAATGTTTTCATGTTACAATGGTCTTTGGCCAAAAACAACATAATTCTATCAGTGCCTATGAGTTCACTGCTTGTGTAGAAAATGCCATCACTTGCAGGCTTTAGTCTTCACGGTTTAAGTAGTGTGACAAGTTTTCTAGTGAACATTTTTTATTGCTCATAAGCATCTTACTATAGCTTATGACCAAAAAATAAAGAGGAGACTAATAGAAAATGTACCTACATATACAAGTTTAGGATTAAAAGTAAGAAATTCTTAGCAATAACTACTTTTGTCCTGTGAAACTCATATTTCCCCTGTCTACATGGCGTCTGAGAGATGGAGAGGACTTTAAGAGCAGGGCAAAAGGAATTTTCCAGTTAAAGCAGTAATGTGACAACTAAAATAGTGACTCGGGGGGATGGGTGGGACATGGGCAATATATATAACCTGAACTTTTGTACCCCCATGATAAGCTGAAATAAAAAATAAATAAATAAATAAAAAATAAAACTTTCCAATATAAAAAAAATAGTACTACTTTCACATATGTGGATATAATGCAGTGTTCTTTAAATAGAATCACTAATTTTCAGAGCTAAGGGGACAAATGCTATTGGCCACACAGCTTTTGCTTGAGTATCTCCAATGAAAGGGTACACACTCCTTTTTGAAAAAGACCTCTATTGTTAAATAGCACTATTTGAAAGGGTACAATTTTTTAGTATATTCTTCTAAGCCTATCTTCCTCTAAACTCCACATTTAAGTCCTATTTGTGTTTTCTGTGAAAACATAGAGTAATTTCATTTTCTCATTTATGTGACAATCTGCAAATATTTATGTGACAATCTGCAAATAATTGGAAAGGATAGTCATAACTCCTCTTTTCTTTCTAGATCATGCATTCCCAGAGCCTGGCCCAGGGATCTTTCACAAACTTACATACCCACCCAGGCCAGGCTGGTGGCATGAATGTGTGAAGTTGGCTAGGGTAAAAGGAAACAGAGATGGGCCTGGGGCAAGAGGGAGAATTTGGACCTTATCTAAAAAGGGTAGGCAGCAGCCCCCAGCTTCAGTCAATCGTTACCACAGGGAAAATATGGGCCTTGTGTTGCCAAATCTTTTAATTCTCAAGAGAAGCTAGAAATCTGGTGTGAATAAGGAATCTCCTGATATATAAATACTGATATCCATTCTAAACTTCAAAGCACTGTGCAGTTCAGCACTGTGCAAGCCAAATAAAACACATTTGTATGGTCAGATTTTGTTGTTTGGCTGCCAGTTTGGACTTCTGCTTTCATCAATCTGAAGTTCATAGACATTCAGACTCCCGGGCTTCTTCCTTTGAAGGTAGAGTTACTATATTTTACCCATAATCTTCTTAAAATATGGTTCATAAAGTTAAAATCAGTCATGTTATGGTGCTAAGATCATAAGACTGTCACTTCCATTAATTCAGTCTAGATTTTACTTGCTTTCTGCCATCACATTTTATCATTAGTACCTCATTTCAGTCTGGTCTACTAGAATATCCAGACCTCTTTCACATAACCCGCTGTCAAGCCATGTAGGGCCTCTGCGATTGATTTTCTTCCCATGAGTTCAACACTATCTGTTTTTAAAATCTACTTGTTATTCGTATTTTTAAACTTTCGCATTGCATTTGCATGTTTTTCTTTGACTTTGAAGAAATAAGGGTTTTTGTGTACAACATAAGGAAAAAAGGTTGGGTGGATCACAGCAATATAACAGAGATGTGTTACATAAACATATCATTGACAGGCAGCAATGCTTTTCTCTTTCACCTCTATAAGGAAGTGGAATAAACATTTCTGTAAAACAGAAACATGTTGTTTAATTTTGTATTTGGCAGGATAGACTGAATCTCACTCTGATTATCTGATATAAGCTATTGTAATATCCATTAAAAAGTCATTCTGCTAATGGCAACAAATGTGCAAATGCTGCTTCTTTTACAAATGATGAAATACCTGTAATAGTTGTTATTATCTCATTAGCTAGGATAGTAAGCAGTTTTTGTTTTGTGTTTTTAAAAGAATCTGTTGCTAACTTAAGATCACTCTCCCCTGGATGCTGGTGGAAATTTTGAAAAATGAGTATTTTTATTTTCTATATGGTCACAATTAATCAGTCTAAGGTGTTTAATGCACATTTGATTTTTATTAATAAGACAAAATTAATTAAAAATAATATCTCAAAGCATGATTGGCATCAACACCAATTTCTAGTAGATTTTTCAGTAGTGCTTACTCTAGTAACCACACACACAAAAAAAGAGAAATATTGGTCATGTATATTATTGCAATGTAAAATATTAATATTATTTCCTATTGTCTACTGCTAATACTCAATGGAACTCATTGATGTTTCATACTGGGACTTTGGGGGAGAAAGATCTGATTATCTGGCATAATGAAATGTGTGATAATGAAATTGGACCATTGAAATTTCATTTAAGTTCTGAAATTTAAATTTTACTTTAATTTATTGATATAGTCTCCTACATATCTAGAAACACAACCAAAAGGGAAAGCACATTACTCTGAAAGCTGCCCAATCATTACCTCTGACAGTGTTCCTTCAAAGAGGAAAAGTCACATTGACTGCTATTTTACTTTTGTCCTCCTAAATGTTCTATGTACATTTTGCTGAACATAATACTATGATTATGAAGGCATTTTTATGCAAATCTAAATTTTATGTCAATTAGCAGTCAGGCTTATAAAAGAAAACCATGGGTCTCAAAATTATGTACATAATGTTATAATTGATGTGATATTTATTCATATCACCTTTTCATTATGTTAGGGTTTTTTTTTTTTTAAGTGCTAATAGAAATTGCTCACAGAATGGACTTTGGTAGCATATGACCAGAATAGGGTCTGAGTGTATGCTTTGACAAGGAAACATATATTATTATACTTTCCTAAACAGCAATTATTGTCAGTACTTTTGTCCCAATAAGTTAAAGTACTTTGTTGATGATTAGAAGTAAAAACTATTACAGGCATAATGAGGCCAAATGACAATTCCAAAGTAACAAGAGTAGAGGATACATTCAAAAATCTTGATTTCTAAAGCTTAATTTTTAAGACAAAGAATCATGTAATTGTTTTATTTAAAATTAAAAACATAGGTGGCAGATTGTCCACTGCTCTAATCAATCAAGGAGTTTTTGTCTAAAAAACAATGAAATGACCTGGAGTGTGGCGGTCAGGAGCATGAAAAGTAAAGAGTACATTGGCCATTCCAACACTTTGGGCTGTGTTGTTATGAAATGACTCAAAAGTTCTGAAAATTTCAGTTTACTTTTAATTAGCAGCATTTGTGCAAATTGGTAAGTTTCCAGAAGTTTCCCAACATAATGACCCATAACTTGAGAAGCACTGACTTTTTCATACTGCCTGAGAATGCATCCAGATAGGAGAGAAACAAACAATATGACCTCCCCCAAGTCCTCTGGATCTGATAATCACAGTGTAGTCTATGGACCTCTGTTGGTCTGAGAACTGCTTGTCATCAGTCCATAATAAGATAAGAACACAAGTTCAATGTGGGCATTTAGAAACTTTTACAGCACTTTGACATTACTGCTATATCTAAACTTGTGATCAGTGGGCTTGTTTGTCAAATCTAGTTATAAATAATTATATTAATTGAGCTTGTTTTCTCAATATGTTGCTTTATATTTTCACTTCATTTTTGTCATAATTTATTTTTATTGCATTTCACAAAGTAATACTGTGCAATGGATTGGAAATTAAAACAAACCAAAAAGATAGTTCTTCACCAGAGATAGATTGAGAAGCACTGATCTAAATGCCAATCGCCTGGGGCTCCATGTAGCCAGTTACCGTCTATTTAGAATCCATCATGGAAGTGTCATGGGTGTCTAGGCTGAGCAACTGGATTCCTGGCTTCACAAATGCCGGCATTATGGTCAAAATGCTAGTTATTAACTTTTTAATTCACCGGTTCTTCCTGGTTTAATTCGGTGGGTTATTTTGGGGCAATGATGGAAAGTACCAAGTGGGATCTGGAACTAGACCAATCTGGGTTTAAACCTTTGTCTGTTAGTCATTATTGAAAGTTATCTTTCTCATCTCTGTAATATACATAGTGCCTCCCTTGCAGAGATGCTGTGAGCATCAAGGGAGGTAAGTTGTGTAGAGTACTTGTCACATAGTGGGTGCTCAATAATGGAGGACGCTTTGTCTTTTACCCTCCCTTCTCTGAACAAAACATGTAATGGTCAAGGTTTTTAAATGTATGGCTAAAGCTGACCCAAATAATCCTGATCAACAGTTTTTACAAATGTGTGCTGATCTGTCAATAACATCTTTGGCAGGGGTCTTGTATTTTCTTGCTTCTATAAAATTTTTTAGGAGTGAAGATTGCTATGTACACATACTAAAGGAAAGATGTAATTTGTTAGATTTTTTTTCCTCTACCTACTAAGCCCTACTAGAAAGTTGTAACAATGGACAAGGGGATAATATCATAAGCCATTATTATTATCTCATCAATGAAATGTTTTGTAATGATCACAGGGAAAGCCATGTGCTAATAATGAAGTCATCCCATGCAGTTTATAAAGGCCACATATGGTGATGTACCACTTCCCACTGTTTTACATCTATTTATAACTCAATTATCTGGTGTTATTGTTAAGGGGGTTGTTTTTAGATTGAACAGCAACTGAGCTAAGCTGATAGCAAAAAAAAAAAAAAAAAAAAAAATCTGTGAAAATGTATTTAGCTTATTCTGTTATGTCTCTCTCTGCAGCCCAGTGCTCAAATCTCTATGATTTGAAGTAGTAGTATATGTTTGGTTTATAGATTACATACAGTATTTACTTTCATTTTCTACTTGCCTGTAGAAGGGTTTTTAAATCTGGTGCCATTAGTAACACGATTGCATTGTTAGATCCAGTCAAGGAATAAATTAGGCTCATTTGAGAACATTTCTTGTCTGCTGCTAAGATACTGTTTCTGAAATTATTATTATGGTGGGTAATGACCACAAAAGTGTTAATGCCTTAGGCAATGTACCTCACTTACTTTCTCAATATCTCATTGGGAATCTAGGTGGCTGTATTTTCAATTTTTTTCTTATGTTCACTTTAGTTTGACCACTATAATACATGCTAGTTTTCCTTTAACCTATCATGTGTGTGTATGTGGGCATACGTGCACACGTGTGATGAAATTAGGTTGCATACTTTTTAACAATAGTTTAATAATAATTACTTTGAGGATTAGGGAATTGATTTTGTTTTTTCTAATTTGCCTTTGTTTATAGCTATTTGTTATCCTCTCAAATTATTTGGCTTTGATGCAAAACAATTAACAATGCAGTGTTTGAATGACATGGGAATGCATGGGATAAATATTTCCTTGAAGAACACTGTGGCAGACTGAAAATGAATCAAACTGATCATTGGTGTCCTACATTCATAGTACTGTTAGGAAATTACTCCTTATAGTAATACACAGTGTTGTTTTGGCTTTCACGTACGCTGACTACTTGAGGAAATGCAACTAACTCTGATATAAAGACACATGATTAAAGGTACTGTAGTCTAAGGAGAGAAGAAAAATGCCTTAGTGGGGTAAGATGGTAATATTAAATATTAATATCAGTCAAATCATGACAAAACTACCATCCTTTAAATTAGAATACATCTAATAATTTTGTGTTGTGGGAGGATTTAATATATTCAGTAAATGACCTCTAAGACCCTGAAAGTTTATGTACAACGCTTCAAGAAATAAAGATGTTTAATAAGGGACAATGTTAGTAATCTGCACCCATTAAAGTTATGCAACTATTATGTACCCATAATAATTAAAAATAAAAAAGTTGAATAGATCAATAAATTAGTTAATTAAAACATTTAAAGAATTTTTTTAAAGATGTTATTTATTTATGCTATTTTCTGCTGAAAGCAAAGAGATAGTCATCACTTTATACAAGTAAAGAAAGTGAGCTTTAGTACTGGACACTTTTTTGGTCCAGGTTCAGAGTAAGGGTCTAAACCAGTGATGTGAACCCTGGTTCCCAGGGACTGATTCTGGTTCTCTGTTTTCATCTTCATAACCAAGGGGAAGCAAATTCACATGAGGGATATAGAATAGAGTATAGTTACCATTTCCACAGGGAAAGGGCTTGGATCTGGAGTAGAGATGGTGACTAATTCAGTTGCCTCACGCTCTGTGGTGTGACTTCAGGAAGGCATTTGGCATACTCACTGCCACCCTAGGCAGCTTGATAAAGCAGGCAAGGGCCTTCTACATGTGAGCTGAGCTCTCCATCACCATGGGTGCCCTAGACATATGCCACATTCATTGTGGCCATCTCAGTTTTTTTTAAATTTTGTATTTTATTTATTTTATTTCAGCATATTATGGGGGTATAAATATATAGGTTACATGAATTACCTTTGCCCCACCTGAGTCACAGCTTCAATAGTGTCCATCCTCCAGACTGTGTGTACTGCACCCATTAGGTGTGAATATACCCATCCCCTCTCCCCCACCACCTTCTCAACCTCTGATGACTATTTCTACTATATGTGCACATAAGTGTTGATCCATTAATATCAATTTTATGGTGAGTACATGTGGTGGTTGTTTCTCCATTCTTGTGATACTTCACTTAGTAGAATGGGCTCCAGCTCTGTCAAGGATAATACAAGAGGTGCTAGATCACCATTGTTTTTTGTGGCTGAGTAGTTCTCCATGTTATACATATACCACCTTTTATTAATACTCTCATGTATTCATGAGCACTTGGGTTGTTTCTACATCTTTGCAATTGTGAATTGTGTTGCTATAAACATTCTAGTGCAGACATCTTTTTTATAGAATGTCTTTTGTTCTTTTGGGTAGATGCCCACTAATGGGATTGCTGGATCAAATGGTAGTTTTACTTGTAACTCTTTGAGGTATCTCCATATTACTTTCCACAGAGGTTGTACTAGCTTGCAGTCCCACCATTAGTGTATGAGTGTCCTAACTCTCTGCATCCATGCTAACATTTTTTGTTTTGGGACTTTTTGATAAAAGCCATTCTCACTGGAGATAAGTGATATCTCATTGTGGTTTTGATTTGCATTTCTCTGATGATTAGAGATGTTGAACATTTTTTCATATGTTTTTTGGCCATTAGTCTATCTTCTTTTCAGAAGTTTCTGTTCATGTCCTTTGCCCACTTTTTGATAGGGTTGTTTTATTTTTTTTCTTGCTGATTTTCCTGAATTCTATATAGATTCTAGTTATCAGCCCTTTATCAGATGTGTAGCATGCAAATATTTTCTCCCATTCTGTAGGTTGTCTGTTTGCTCTCGTGATAGTTTCTTTGGCTGTGCAGAAGCATTTTAATTTAATCAGGTCCCATTTATTTATTTATTTATTTATTTTTTGTTGCTGTGATTGCCTTTGGGGTCTTCTTCATAAATTCTTTGCCTAGGCCAATGTCTGTAAGAATTTTCCCAACATTTTCTTCTAGAATTCTTATAGTTTCACGCCTTAGGTTTAAGTCTGTTATCCACTGTGAGTTGATTTTTTGTGAGAGGTGCAAGGTGCAGATCCTGTTTCAGTCTTCTACATGTGGCTATCCAGTTTTTCCAGCACCATTTATTGAATTAGGATTCTTTTCCCAGTGTATGTTTTTGTCTGCTGTCAAAGATTAGATGGCTATATGAGGATGGTTTTATATCTGAAGTCTCAGTTCTGTTCCATTGGTTTATGTCTCTGTTCTTGTGCCAGTACCATGCTGTTTAGTTATGATAGCCTTGCAGTATAGCTTGAAGTCTGGTAGATTGATGCCTCTCAATTTGTTGTTTTTACTTAAAATTGCTTTTGCTATACAGGGTTCTCTCTGGTTCCATATGAAGCATAGAATTATTTTTTCTAGATCTGTGAAAAATTATGATGGTATTTTAATAGGAATTACATTGAATCTGTAGATCACTTTGGGTAGTATAGACATTTTAACAATGTTGATCTTGCCAACCCATGAGCATGGTATGGTTTTCCACCTGTTTACATCCTCTACTATTTCCTTCTTTAGTGTTTCATAGTTTCCCTGTTGAGGTCTTTCACCTCCTTAGTTAAATACATTACTAGGTATTTTATTTTCTTTGTTGCTATTGTGAAGAGTATTGAATCTTTGATTTGGTTGTCAGTGGTGCATAGGAATGCTGCTTACTGTTTTGACTGCTGTTGGTGCATAGGAATGCTACCAATTTGCTTACATTTATTTTGTAAACTGAGACTTTGGTGAATTTGTTTATCAATTCCAGTAGTCTCATGGAAGAATCTTTGGGGTTTTCTAGATATAAAATCATATTGTCAGTAAAGAGTGATAGTTTGACCTCTTCTGCCTCCATTTGGATGCCCCTGATTTCCTTTCCTTGTCTGATTATTCTGGCTAGGATTTCCAGCACTATATTGAATAGAAGTGGTGATAGAGGGCAACTTTGTCTGGTTCCAGTTCTAAGCGGGAATGATTTCAATTTTTCCCTGTTCAGTATGATGTTGGCTGTGGGTTTATCATTATGGCTTTTATCATTTTTAGGTAAGTCCTGTCTATACCTATTTTGTTAAGCATTTTTATCACAAAAGGGTGGTGAATTTTTTGAATACTTTTTCTGCATCTATTGAGAAGATCATATGGTCTTTGACAAATCAACAATCTAATGAATCATCTCAAAGAACTGGAAAAGGATGAGCAAACCAACCCCAAACCCAGCAGAAGAAAAGAAATAACAAAGATCAGAGCAGAACTAAATGAAATTGATAATAAAAAAGCTATATGGAATATTAACAAAACAAAAAGTTGGTTCCTTGAAAAAACAAACACAATTGACACACCCCTTGCTAGATTAATGAGAAACAGAAAAGAAAGGGCTCTAATAAGCTCAATCAGGAATGAAAAGGGAGAAATTACAACTGATACCATGGAAAACCAAAATATTATCTATGAATACTATAAAAACCTCTATGTACATAAATTTGAAAACCTGGAGGAAATGGACAAATTCTTAGAAATACACAGCCTCTCTAGGCTTGATCAGGAATAAATAGAATTCCCAAAGAGAACAATATCAAGTGCCAAAATTGAATCACCAATAAAAAAACTTCCTAAAAAAATAAGAAACATCCTGACCAGATGGTTTCACACCAAATTTTACCAGACCTACAAAAAAGAACTGGTGCCTATCCTGCAGAAATTATTCCACAACATCAAGAAGGAAGAAATCCTCCCTAACACATTTTATGAAGCCAACATCACCCTGATACCAAAACCAGGAAAGGACTCAACAAAAAAGAAAACTACAGACTAATATCCCTTATGAATATAGATGCAAGAATTCTCAAAAAAATCTTAGCAAACCGAATTCAGGTGCTTATGAAAAAAATTATTCATCACAACCAAGTTGGCCTCAGCCTAGAGATGCAGGGATTGTTCAACATATGCAAATCCATAAATGTAATTCACCACATAAATAGATGTGGCCATTTCTAATGCTGTCATTTTCTATGTGGACCACAACAGTGCTGCTTAAAAAAAATTTTTTAATTAATAAATTTAAATTTTAGAGAAGTTTTCAGTTCACAACAAAATTGAATACAAAGTACAGAGAGTTCTCATATGTCCCGTTTCTCCCCCCACCCCCCAACCACCACAATCTTCCCTATTGTCAACATCCTACACATAGTGGTATATTGTTATAATAAACCTACACTGATATGTCATTATGACCCAAACTCCATATTTACATTAGGGTTCACTTTGGGTGGTCTACATCCTATGGGTTTGGATAAGTATATAATGACATGAACCCACTGCTGCATTAATAGTATCATGCAGAGTAGTTCACTGCCCTACAAATCCTCTGACCTCTGCCTCTTCATCTTGCCCTCCCCCAACCTCTAGCAATCACTGATCCTTTTACTGTCTCTATAGTTTTGCCTTTTCTAGAGTGTCATATAGTTGGAATCGTATGGTATGTAGCCTTTTCATATTGGCTTCTTTCACTTAGTTATATGTATTTAAGTTTCTTCTAAGTCTTTTCATGACTTGATAGCTCATTTTCTAGGCTGAATAATATTCCGCTGTCTTGATGTACCACCATTTACTTATCTATCCACCTACTGAAGGTCATCTTGGTTGCTTCCAAGCTTTGGTCATTGTGACTAAAGCTGTATAAACACCATTGTGCAGGTTTTTTTGTGAACATCTGTTTTCAATTCCTTTGGATAAATACCAAGGATCATGACTGTTTGGATTGTATAGTAAGAATATGTTTAGTTTTGTAAGAAACTGCCAAACTGTCTTCCAAAGTGGCTGTGACCTTTTGCATTCCCACCAGCAGTGAATAAGAGTTCCCATTGCTCCACATTTTTGCCTGCATTTAGTATTGCCGGTGTTTTGTATTTTGGTCATTGTAATTGGTGTGTAGTGGTATCTCATAGTTGTTTCAATACTTAAGGCATTTTTAAAGGTCAGTAATATGATTACATTAAAATTTAATTACTGTACTTTAAAAGTAATAATTGTAACTATAAAGTGGTTGAAAAATTATTGGGAGACGAAAAGGAGACTGAAAATCCTAAAGACTTTCATTGTCATCAACTTAATTCCTTTTCAAATACTCAGTCCTCAAAAAAGAGGCCTTTGGTGTTTACATTTAACTAGTTGTGACTATTAGATATCTATATGTTTGCCAAAAGACCGTGGACAATGACACTGGTGAGAGTAAACTCACAGAATGTTTAAGGCTTAATTTTATGGCAATATTTCTAATCTGTATTGGGCTGTATGTTATTTTTTCTTAAGATGATTTCAACCTTATTGAAATGATAATTTAGCAATGGAATTTCACAAATGCTAACTAGCTAACTGGAATATTTTTGAATATGGCATGCACAGAGTTACTATAAGATTTCTATAGGCCCTATTTCAAAAGTATTACACATGAAGACCAAACTATGCAAATTGTGCTAACATTATTTTCATTCTATGTCTCATATCTTGTTAAACAAACTTGCCATGTGGAATAAAAATCATTACTGTTCTGTGGTACCTTATGTCAACTGAAATTTAGTACAGGCATTAAAAAAATAATACGGCCTCTTAATCAGACTATACATAATTATCAATTGGCTAATTATTAATTGACTAATTATTAATTTTGCTAGGAGTAAAAGAAGGACACTAGCATTCTGGACATATTTTTTCATTTGTGGAAAAGGTACATATTGGGTTAAAAAAATGCAATTACATTTTATAGCTATAAAATTATTTGAACAGGACCCTTAATCACCCTCATAATATAACAGGTAAAGTTTGCTGCTAGCAACAGCTTGTTTTGTAATTATCACATAGGAACATTTTTTCTAAACTCTAATTTCAGTAGATATTGGTTTAATTTATCAGAGCTTCCAATATTTGTGTTTTCAGGTAAGGCATTAAGTTATTAGTGAAATACAATGGTGTCTGAGTTCTTATGTATTACAAACTGAATGAGCAGACAGAAGCAAAATTATATCTCATTCTAGTGAAAATGACAGCAACATTTCTTTCTTTAATAGCATCCCAGGGGAGACACAAACTGATTTACACTCTGTTCTGTATTTGTATAGTTAATTAATCCAAAAGAAGCGTTTGCTAACTTTATTTTAAAAGTCTGTTTAACTTTAATTTTTAAAGTTCCCTCTTCAGTTTGCATATTACTTAGCAGGCAAGAACAAAACAAGTTGTTGTAGGAACCTAAAATAATATACTTAATAAGGATATGTATTAACATATTCCCAATTATGGAAACCCTTAATTTCTCCTTCTCCATCTCGCTCGTCCTCTCTCTTTTTTTTCTTTCCTCCTTTCTCCCTTCTCTGTCTCTTTCTCTCTCCCTTCCTCTCTCTCTATAGATAAGAGGACACTGTAGAGAGAAAATACAATTGAATGTTGTATTAGTTCACTATTGCTGCTCTATCAACTCACCACAAATGCAATGGCTTAAAATAAAGCAAATTCATTTTCTTACAGTTCTAGAGATCGTAACTCCAAAATGGGTCTCACTGAGCTAAAATCAAGGTGTCAGCAGGGCTGTGTTTTTTTCTGCAGGCCTGGAGGGTAAGCTGTTTCTTTGACTTTTTAAATAGCATTAAAATGAGACTATCAAAAGGAATTAACTATTTGAATGATATTTAGTGTAATATCTTCCCTTAAAATTATACATTTACCAGTGCTCATGATTAGACAAGAGTTAAGATTCAGAGGTTGTACATTGGTATTATTGTTTCAAATTCAGCATGTTTTTAGATTTGATCCATTAATAAAGCTTAAAATACAAATTCTCACATCTCAAGTTATCAATACTAGAATAGAAACCTGGTGACCCTACTGAATCATATTCCTTCTGTAACCTAAAATCCTATAAATGAAGGTTTCTTGTTGCTTCTATCCTCCATAAATGCTGACCTGAAAAGTCACACGTAATGAGAGCATAGCTGGAGTAATAACCTTGTCATTTTTCTAAAAGTTTCAGCCAATAGTTTCCTGATATCAGCAATAGATTCAACAGATAGAAAAACAAGTGACTCTCCTGAAATTCTATGACCTCAATCAAGTGCAAAAGTAATGAATGCATTCCTCAGGAGAGATGGAGTGGTAGAAGTAGTAGAGAGTTACAATTCTTTTGGCAACTTTGGATAATAGAAAATTATACTTATTCCATACACAAATGAATTTATTTTTTGTCTGTCAAATATAGTAAAATATAATGAGCTATGTGTATGTGACAATTGTTGCATAGATTTGCACGGGATTCATACTCTGGTATACTTTCGTGAATTATATCAATTACTTTAACATTCTAGAATTTTTAAGATTTGCAGAATGTAATTTTCAGAATAAAATACAGGAAGGCCGTATAGAGTGGTCAAAAGAACTAACTGCAATTAGATTGCCTATTTGAAACTTAGTTCCACCCATTACTCATAGATTACTTTGCCTGCTTATGCCTCAGATTTCCCCATCTGCAAAATGGACACACTGATAATTCTTTCTTCATAAGGTTACTGTGAGGAATATATGAGAAATAAATGTGAAATATGTAGCAAATCATCTGTACTTGATAAGCATCCCAAAATGTTAACTACTGTTTCTATATGAAAATTGACTTTATTTATTTAATTTCAGAATATTATGGGAGTACAAATGCTTTGGTTGCATATATTGCCTTTGCACTGCCCAAGTCAGAGCTACACACATGCCCAACCCCCAAACATCACGCACCGTATCCAGTAGGTGTGAATTTACCTATTCCCTTGTCCCTCTCCCACCTGCCTGACACCCCCTTAATGTTACTTCCATATGTACACACAAGTGTTGATCAAGGAGTATCAATTTAATGGTGAGTACATGTGGTGCTTGTTTTCCATTTCTGTGATACTTCACTTAGAAGAATAGGCTGCAGCTCCATCCAGGATATAGTACAAGGAGTATTAGTTCATCATTTTTTATGGGTGAATAGTACTCCATGGTACATATACCACATTTTATTAATCCACTCATGTGTTGATGGACACTTCGGTTTATTCCACATCTTTGCAATTGTGGATTGTGCTACTATGAACTTCCAAATGAAAATTGACTTTATGCAGATGTTTCATCTACAGTTATGTGATACTCAAATTCTTGCTCAAGAAATAAATTTCATAAATTTTTTCTTTGATCAAAGAAGTCCCAAAACAAGAAGTGGATTTTGTTAGGTCCTTGTTTTAAGCCAACATGAACTTTTACCATTAAAACTTCAAGAAATAGAAAAACAACTATGATTTTATTAATTGGGACTCTTACACAAAAATACTGAAAGAAGTCAGCAAAGAGACTTAAGATGTTCTAAAAGTTTATTAACCAAATATGCTCATTGTAGTCTTTGAAATTTTCATTTTATTAAACTTTGGCTTTTATGTTCAATTTAGATTTCATTTTTATGGAATACAATTTTAAAAATATATTTGCTTACATAAGTTGACTTTAAGTAGTGCAATCATTATAGTCCTTCTGATGCCAGACATAAATATTTTTAACACCTAGCACTGCATCCAAGTAAAAAGTGAGATTCTAGTCTCAGTGAGATTCTAGTTATAGTGCGAACACTTTTCCAAGTGCGTGTCCTCTGCCAGTTGATCACAATCAGGGAGCCAAATGTACTGAATCCAGGAAGTCAATGAAAGGAGACATTTGCTGTAGGGATTAGACACTAATACCTGGGCATTTCAGTAGAATGTACTGAAAGACTTGTCCAGAAATGGAGAAAACGGTCATTTTAGTATAAATTGTCCTCAGCTATGCAATAGTTACCTGGATATTTTCTTGTAACCTAAACATCTCTTTCCATGTCATTTTGATTAGGCTGTAAATCTCACTTTCTCATTTGTCATGAAGATTGATTTTTTAAATTGTTTTGTCAGTTTATGTTTTTATCTCTCTTTTCCTCATAATATGATAGTTCTTTTGGTTGTTATTAAGAAGTGATTTTCTTAAAACATAGGGCAAATTTGCAGCCAGAGAAAGATAAAGTCATAGAATTAATGGAATGCAGTTTGGATAGAGAGCTCTGGTTTTTAGTCCTCATGGCACGTGATGACACTGAATTATGCTGGGCTTCCCAGACTTTGGTCCTAATGTAATATGTAGCAATGAAGCCTGATGTTTAGATAAAGAAAAATAAATAAATTAAGTAAAGGAATGTGGGAGAAAAGCCATGGGAGAAATCTTTTTATCATCATTAATAAGAAACCACTTTCCAGAGTCATACTGGTCTAAAAAACAGAGAGAAAGAGTGAATTATGGAGTTATTATGATATCTCATGGGACTGCCTGTGAGTTTTTACTATAGGTTGCAAAACCACATATCATGTTTTTCTTTAAAGCATAGTTATTTCTTGTCTTCATGGGGTACAAAGCGTGGCTTTTATCTACCATGATACATCTTAACCTTTGAGCTGGATGAAGAAAAATATGGTCTTTGAATTGTGTATCCTCCTGATGAAATTGTGGCTGTCAAACTAAAGTTTGTGTTGTCATTATTGGCCATTTTCAGTGACAAATGAAACTTTTCTATAGAAAATTCAACAGTGCTTTGGGTGTAACCAGGAAATGTGACTGTAGGATATTGAGACTAGAGGAATTACCTTGTACATTATGATGATCATTATAAAATCAGAGTTGGATTAACTATGTGGTCTTGGGATAAAAATACTCTCGATGCAAGAGACTTCCAAAAAGGCTGGTATTCTGTAAAGTACCTAGTACTCATTTAACTCCTGAAAATAATTCATGCCAAATTTCTGTTTTCCTTAGCTTACCATGTCAAGTTTCACCTTATCTGCAGTGATGTTTTCAAATATTAAACAGGACTTTGCTTGATTTATGCTAGGACATATTTCATAAATAATATTGTAACAGTCTAAAAAGAGAAGCCTAACTCGATATGTTTCATGTTTCTTTCTTGATATCCCTTCAGCTCATCTCAGACAGACTTAATTATCATTTGTTTTACTATGTTTTCTCAAACCATGGGTCCTTTTTTAAGCAACCGACTATTTCCCTTCATTTATTATTATGACTTCAAATGTACACTATGTAAGTCAGATAACAAATAGCACTTATAGTCAATAGTGCTAATTTATTGGCATTTATAAATAAAATATTTTTTATTTTACTTCTGATGCCAGGCATAAATTCTTTATAGTACTTCTGTTTAAAGCTGTATATGTTGAATGGCTTTGTTAACTTTTTGTTTCAATACATTTTCACCATAGCTGGGGTGATAATATAATTTACTACTCACATCAGAACATTTAGAGATTGAAAGAGGGAGCTATTAATAAATATGCCAAGTCAACAGATGCAAACTGGGACTGTCCTGGGAAAACTCTAATGGAAAGCAAGTGTCAGAAAGCTATAGCCCATGAACCAAATTATGGCCACGACCTAGTTTTGAACAGCCCATAGGCTAAAAATCATTTATACGTTTTTAAATGACTAGAAAAACATCAAAAAAAAATCTCATGACATGAAAATTATACAAATTTAAATTTGAGTGTCTATAAATAAAGTTTTGTTGGTACACAAGCACATTAAGTCATTTATACATTGCCTATAGCTGCTTTCATGCTACAATGGCAGCGTTGAATAGTTGCAACATACCACATTGTCTAAAGTATTTACTGTCTGAATATTTACAAAAAAAGTATACTGATGTAGAGTAATCCTAACCGTAGCCCCATTTAAACCAGTACTTTCAATAAGACAGGATCCCCCCACATCCTTCTTTGCTAATAATACATGTGAAATGACATATCTACGAATGATACTTGTATGTTGTTGAAGCTGCTGCTGCTATTACTATTGATTCATTTATCTACTCTGTAGTTTTCTACTGAACAGAAACTCTCCTTGGGTGCCTCCATCATACAATCTACTAGATCTTTTAGTCTTTTGACAATATACTTTTGGAGGTAGATATTCAAGTTGTTAATTTTGATTTGAATTAAAAATAGATTTTCATCAAGAATCAATTTCTTAGTGTTTCTATTTTCTCTGGCAAGAAATTACTAGTAGAGCTTTAATGCAGTTTTGTGTTTTGTCTAAATGCTTTTTACAAGTGTGGTAGAGCAATATTTTAGAATAACCTCATTCTGTGTCTTTGGGATTGAGTCAAAGGAGTTACAGGAATTCTACCTCATTGTCCAGTAGGTGGGATGAATGTTTCTTTTAAAGTGAGTATATATTTGTTGGCTAGTTAATAAGCCATGTACTCTCTTAACTGTGCAACAATTGCTTTTGAGCCACTTGCAGCATTGTTGTCTAATTTACCTAAACTGTTTGATTATTGGGACTTTCCACCATCTTTCAGATTAGTTTGGTTCTGTCAGCAGACACATGTGGTACATTTTAAAGAGCTATACAGAATACAAAAATCACGTAGATCTAAAGTGTAAATTAATTGGAAGTCAATTTGCCAGCAGACTTAGAACAAAGATATTGTCCTTGCACCTTTTGTGTGCCTACTAGATGCCCAAACGTTGATGTTTGTGAAAAACGATACAGTGAGCAAATGGCGTCCAGTGTGAGCTGGAAACTTGCTAGAAATGAGGTCTGAATTAGTACTCTCCAGGATCCAAAAATGTGCCATTCATATCTTTTCATTTATAACACTAATTACATATAATAATTCTAGGTTTTGGTATTAAAAAGAACCCTTCAAGTATAGGATACTGTAGAACTATTCAGTTCATATGTCAACCCTAATGAAAACCTATCTCAGAATTCATTAAAATTTGGCTCAACTGTTTAACATCTCTTATAGCACGGCACCTTTATATGAAAAACACTGCACTCTCCATTTTTTCCTTTTCAGTTTTTGTTGTCTAATTAATAGAAACCATTAATTTGGAGGGAGGAATTTAAAATGAAGTGAGTAGTATAGGCTTTGTGCAATTCTCTAAAGATTTTCTATGCCATAATCAAGGTGAAGGAAAACTGCTTATTGCAAATGTCCTGAGCTGACAGAACTATATATTTAGAATCATTAAGTCTATGGTAACTAGTGAAAATAAAATGTATAATGAGGATAAAATTAAATGGATGATAAAATCTGAGCTTTGATGACTCAAAAAAAAAAAAAAATCCTAACTCTAATTCCCAAGTCCACACTAATCAAAGGGAAATAATGCTCTTTTTTTTTCTTTCTATTTTAGCAAAGAAAATTATTGAATTAAGATGCTTTAACATTTTATACCATCTGTATGGTGATGGTACTTTGTTGAAAAAGTGGTTCTAGTGGACATTAGAAATAATATGATAGAAATACTGAGTCTTTTGTTATTCAGAGATAATCAAAAGGAGAGTAATTAAGAAAGAAAGAAAATGTGTCCATGCTTTTCATTAAGGCAGAAGTGTGATATTCCCAGAAATTAGATTTAGAGTGTAATCATGGAATTTCCCCCTCATCATGTCTAGAAGACCCTTCAAAATGTTTGCCTACATGATTTTATAAATCCTTGCCACATTCGCTTTTTTCTCTTTTCCAAATAAAAGATTATAATGTGGTTATCATGTTCTTTCACTACCTTCATAAATTGGGTATGTGTGTGGTTTGGGAATAGGGGGGTGGAAATGTGGGGTTTCCAATTCATGAGAAACCATATTTAGACTTAATGAAGAGTTTTTGCCTCACTAGAAAATATTGGATTTCTATCTGGATGCAGTGACTGGACAGAACTTTGGAGGAGTGAAACAATGTGCTGTATATGTGAAAGCAAAAGGAAAATGGATATTTAGTGACCCAAAAGTGGAGCGTGAAAAAGACTGGATAAATTTAACAAAATTCATTTCCCCTATCGCTTTGGCACACATGTTCCAGCCTTTTTTGACAATAGGTTGGGATGGAAAGTCTGAGTGCTGGCTGATAGAATGTAGACATGATATATGCCATGCCTAAGCCCATAAAAACTTCCTGCATGTTTCTCTACTCTTTCCTCCTTGCCTTGTAGTTAGATGTTAAATGCTTAAGTCAACCATAGAAGCCATGTTTTGAAGATGGCAGAGGCTTCATCAGTCTGAGGCCTTGAATACCCGTATGGAGGAGAAAACCTGTCATCTCAACTGTGCTATTGGGCTTTTGCATAAATGAGAAGCTTAAATTGAGATAAGCCACTGAGATTTCAGCATTTATCTGTTATATAAGCTAGGGAATCTGAAAAATACAGTAGTCACAATAGACAGTTTTTAAAAGTCCAATTGAAAATAGTATTTTTTTTTTATTTCAGCTTATTATGGGGGTACAAAAGTTCAGGTTATATACATTGCCCATGTGCCCCCCATCCCCCCGAGTCAGAGCTACCTACATGATGAGTGCAATGCGCACTGTCTGGGGAGTGGACACGCTTGAAAATAGTATTTTTTAAGATTAATTAATCCAGCAGTTTATTGCTGATTTTGGTTGAGATTGTATTTAAAATTGTAAAACTTTGGGTTGTGTTATCATCTCAACTAAACAACTATTCTGTTTTCAATAGCATTGCTGTTATTGACATGGAAAGTTAAGAGAGTTAATTTTTCATATTCCAAAGAGCTATGATCTGAATGTTTGTGTCCTCCCAAACTTCATATGTTGAAATCCTAACTCCCAAAGTAATGGTATTAAGAGGTAAGGCCTTTAGGAGGTAAGTCAGGAAAGTGGAACCCTCATGAATGGGAGTAGTGTCCTTATAAAAGAGACCCCTGACAGCTCTGTTCATCTCCTCTACCATGTGAGAACACAGTGAAAAGGCATTATCTATGAACTAGGAAGTGGACATTCACCAAACACCAAATTTGCTGACACCTTGATGGTGGACTTCCTGGCCTCCAACACTGTGAGAAATAAATTTATGTTGTTAATAATCTACCTAGTTTATGGTATTTTTATGTGGCAGTATGAACAGACTAAGCCTCAGTATAAACATTTTGTGTGAATTTCTGGAAGGAAATAGAACATGAGGTTGCAGAAATCACAATATTAAGTATGAAGTGGACCATTTGTTTGTATATTAGCAAATCCTTTAGTGGAGTGAATACTTCCAGTTACAAATATGAAGAGAAATAAAATCAGTGTTTTACAAGGATTAAAACTGGGTAATGTTTTAGGGAACATAGAAGAGAAAGTGGGAAACATATTTCTTCATGGCAAGAATGCTAGCATCCATTAAGGTTCAGCTTTGGATCTGCCATCGTCTGAACTTCCTAGCTGGAATTCTGGACTGGGAAGAAAGCAATGAAGACTTTGTGACAGGATCCATGCCTTTATGTATCACTTTCCTCCTCCTTCCAGTTGAAAGGGCCTCTGATTTGGTAAAAAATACACCCATTTCCACATTTCCTTTGTGGTAACTTACTCAGAAACCAGAGGGGTAAATACTCAGTACTGGCACTGATGTCTATAATCCCGAATCTCTCTGTTGTATATTGTTTATTTATTTAACAAATATTTATTGAGCATCTATTATGTGCCAGGCACTGCTTCTAAATATTGGAGACTCGGTAGAACACAAAACTTACAAAAATCCCTGCCATCATGAGTATACTGTATGGGAAAGGCAGAAAGTAAAAAAGATAAATGGGTAAAATATATAATGTTACAATTACTAAAGAGAAAAATAGAGCAAAGAAGGGGGATACAAACAATTGGGATGGAAATTAGTCTTAGAAAAAGTAAAGTTTCATTGGAAATGTGATGGTTGAGGAAAGACTTGAAGGAAGCTATTGATATATCTAAGCTGACATACCTACATGTTAATTCCAAACAGAAGAAAGACCAAGTGCAAATATTCAAAGGAGAAGCATGCCTGACACATGTAAGGAACAGTAAGGAGGCCAGAAAGACTGGCATCAAATATGAGTGAAGAGTTGTAGGCGATGATAACAGAGAGATGATGGATCACACAGGAATTTGTCGTTCATAGAAAAAATTTTGGTTCCACTCAAAGTGACATGGATGGATATTAGAAAGCCTTTAGCAGAGAAATAACCTGATCTGACAGGACTGCTGTGGCTCCAACGTTGAGAACAGAGTAAAGAAGCAAAGGCTAGAATTACTAGAATTAATATGACAAGTGAGAAAGTTATTACACAAATCCAGGCAAGGGATGATGGTGGTTTAAACCAGGAAAGTAAGGGTGACAAGGAATAATCAACTTCTAGATGTCTTTTGAAGCTAGAGCTGACAGAATTTGGTGATGGATTAAATGTGGAGTCTGAGAGAAAGAGAAGAGTCAGAGATGACACCAAATTTTTTGTCCTGAACAACTGAAAAAATGGAATTACCATCTCCTGACATGGGGAAGACAGCAGGAGGAGCTAGTCTAGAGGGAAGTATGTATGAGGAGTTCAGCTTTGAGATATTTAAGTGGGGGATGTTCTCTGGGCATTACAAATAGGAATTCTAAGTAGGCGGTTGAAAATATCAGATTTGAGTTCAGTGCAGACTTTTGGGCTGGTGATGTAGATATGTAGCAGCATACAGATGTTGCTTCAAGCTGAGAGTTTGAATGATATCACTTAGGGATTGAGTATAGAAGGAACAGAGAAGCAGCTGGAAGACTGCACTCTGACATTTAGTTATTTGGAAGAACAGGAGGAACCAACAAAAAGGAGTGGCCAGAAAGATTGGAGAAAAATGAGGCACAGAAGATTTCATGGAAACCAAGCATAGAAAATGTTTCAGGGAGGAGTGGGAGATCTATCAACCTTGCCAAATGCTGCTGACAGTTCAAGTAAGACAAGGACTGAGAAAGTGTGTTTGGATTTAGAAATGTGGAGATTAGTGATGACACTGAGTTTTACCAAAGTCATGAGGACAGAAACCTGATTGGAGTGGATTCAACAGGGACCACAAGGAAGAAATAGTTGGAGGCAGTGAATATCAA
Source organism: Eulemur rufifrons (assembly GCF_041146395.1). NCBI lineage: Eukaryota > Metazoa > Chordata > Mammalia > Primates > Lemuridae > Eulemur > Eulemur rufifrons. The sequence goes on from NC_090990.1 coordinate 54,778,167, forward strand.
GTTTTCACTTGATGGAAACAAATGACAATGTTTTAGCCATAAATTAAAATGAATTTCACTCTCTTGACATACATTGTTCCAAATGAGGACTCAAGCTCATATTTATCAAATATTTATTGCAGTTTATAATCAGCACGAAACTGTCATATTGCAAAATCTAGCTTCAATGTCGTCTCTTCTGCGAAATCTTTCCTGCCTCCCTCAGTTAATTGCTGCTTTTTATGCTCCCCAAACACTTGATAAATACATTTGCAATATTACATTGTGTTGTAATCATTTATTTATGTGTCTGTCTCTTCTATTACATTGTGAGTGCCTCATTCTTATATAACAGCAGTTGTGTGGTAAAAATATACATTCAATAAATGTGTGTTGAATGAATATCACATTTTAAATCAGTCTAAATTATGTAGGGCAATGCAAAAGGGAAATTTATTGTCTTATGGGTTATAGGTAAAGGCAGGGTTGTCATTCACTTTTCCCAAGATCAAACGCCTGGTACTTTAGAGAAATAAGGTGCCTATTTCTAAGTGTAGCTGTACGTTGTCTTTTTTACTATAAAACAAAAGACCTACAGAATAATAAGGCATGAATGTGCCATCCAACATATTATCATGCTTTTACATTATCTTTTGGTTTCAGATTACCAATGTTTTAGACTCTTTTTTCTCATAATTATATTATTCAGATTATTAACTCAGTACCTACATAGACAATAACAGAGAATTAGGTAAACATTTTTCTTTGGGACAGAAATCTGGTGTTTGTTTCACAGACTTTTTAAACATCTCCATGTCTTCAGAATTAAACTAATATTACTACAATATCAATTTAAAAGAGAGACAGTTACCCTGCTTTGGAAACTGGGCTGTTCTGTGAAGCTACTTTCCTAAGGGTGATTAGTTTTTATATTAATTTTTAATATGACTCTGTTATAGTTTGCTCACACACATGATCATGTTAGAGGCACTGAATTAGAATATAAGAAAAAGATCTATTAACATTAAAATATTAAATGTGTATATAAAATCTTTTATGCTACTCTACAGTTTAAATAAATAATTATCATGGAAGCAAATCTATTCCTAAGAAACCTCTTACTAGAACAATATACTGCAGTAAGTGTAGAAGTTCAAGATAATTTGCTATATCAATTCTAAATAACATTACACAGGTATTTTGAGTGAGGGTGAATTTTTGTTTGTTTTGATTATTGTTCTTAAAAAAGAAACCTAAAGTAAAATAATTGTTTGTATGTTTTCTCCTACTAGGACATGTTGACCTTGAGCAAAAAATGTTATGTCTGTCTATTTATCTATCTCTCATTTATTATCTACCCAAATTGAAATTTTAATCTTTATAAAACATTAACTTTAGAATTTATATCAACTCCATATAGTTTTCCAGATTATATCAAATATAATATTCTGGTGAATTGTTTTATATATATAACATATTAATGAGCAAAGAATTTTGGTGTAGAGGGCACTGAATATGTAAACATAATTGAATCTTCTCAGATTATATTGAAACTAAAGCTGTTACTAAATTTCATGAAAACAAGTGTATATTGGCTTTTCATGTACAATCTGTTAAAAACTCACCTGGTTACAGGTATGTACAGTGGACAGTTTCATACTTTGGCTGAATAGTGTCTGAACACCCTTCCTATTTGAAAATATCTCCTATGAATGGATCTTAGTAGAAGAAAGGGTTGTATCTCCTGCTTCTACAACTCAGGCAGGGTAGATATTCCTGTACCTGTGTCTTGGTTCTTGGGCTATAAACTTAGGTTTGACCAACCGCTCAGGACTTTAGATCTTGGGGAAGGGAAGCGGATACGGGAATAGTCAGGGCAACAGTAGTAGAAGTGAGATTCCATGTAGGTGACAGGTGTCCATGGAGGGTATAGGAGGGGAAATACCATTTTTTATCATTACCCTCCAAGGTAATCTGGCTGGAGCCCTGCAAATTAGACCAACAAAAGACAATTAATGAGAGAAATTAATGAGAATAAAATACAAGTTTACTTAATATAGGTTTTCTGCAAAACGGGAGCTTTCATTAGAAAATTAAGGCCTGAAGAAACAGTTAAATCTGAGCATTTTTATACTAGTTTTGATGGAGAGTGGACAGTTGTGGAAAAGTGTGATAGGACAAAAGGGTACCAGATAAGGGTAGGAAACTAGGTGAATTTAGCAAAGCCTGTTCATTCAGATCCCTCTTGGCTATCCTTCATCTTCAGAGATAAGGATGCTCCTTTCCTTCTCATAAGAGGGTCTTATGACCTGCTTCAGGGAAGAAGGGACAGGCCAGAGAGTCTTTCCAGTACCTACCATTTCTCAAATTCCTTCAGCTTAAAATCTGTGTGCCAAGGTGTCATATTTTGAGGTAGTGTTTGAACCCCATCAAGGTGGTGTCCTTAACTGCTCCTGTGGCATGACCTTAGGTGTGTGTTTGGCTGCTTATTGGCTGCATTTCCTGGCTTGGTGCCATCCTGCTATCCAACTTTTCCATCATTTTTAGAGATACCCAAGAACCTTTCAGTGAGTTCTTTTTCTTCTCAACTTAGTTTTTCTGTTGTTTGCAATCACAACTGTAGAGTGTGACATGTGAATACACTGATATCACAGATTTGTGAAACATCAAGACCCCTTAAAATGAAGTTTTATTTTTATTTACTTTTGAAAAACATCTTTTAATTTTTCCTGGAAGACTCCAGTTAAAGGTGTTAAATTCTCAAGGCTTTGGGGATTTTTTTTTTTTTTTTTTTTGCAAACATTACTAAAAGCTTATACCTGACAATTACAGAAGATCTCAATCTTCATTTTAACTGTGAATATTTATAAAGTGGTGACCTATTCAAATTCAGATTTTTATTTTCCTATTAAGCAGTTTCAGCAATAGATTGGAGAATTTATTGTAACTATCAAAGTCACAGAGAAATGGAAGTTTATCTCTTTCATTGCATTGTGTGATGTGGTAGAATATTGCCATATTTTCTTGAGAAAAGGGGAAAGTTCTGTTGTCAAAATCTATTTTTATGTGAACATAATCAAACTTTTAAAGAAATGAGGCATGACAACTTGGAAAATATAGAATAATGGCCTTTATTTATATTACCATATTTACTGATTGTAAATGTAGAAACGGAAACCACACTGCAAAGAGAAGACATTGTTTTATTTATAATAGACCCAGGCAAAAGGAAACACATACATGCATGAACACACACACACACACACACACACACACACACAAACACACATGAAGGAAGTCTTCCTCTAGCAATATTTTCATACTATTTTTTCAGTAAAAAATATACTTTAATATCTCTCTCTCTTTCTCTCTTCTGCTTTCTCCTACCCCTTCTTCCTCCCTACCGCTTTCTTCTTCCTCTTTTTCTTCTCTTTGAGTTTTAAGATGAAGTTGGCTTCCTAGAGAAAGGATTAGAGAAATAGTTTCCTTTTTTTCCAGTTTGGCGATGGTCTTCTAAACAACCAGGTTAACTTTACCAGGTAATTCCTTTCAGATGGCTGTTCGAAGGCCACCTAAATCACACTTTGTTGTCAAATGAGTAAATAGATGAAGAAAGGAATGAATGCCACATGAACATTTTAAGTTATCTGACAAAGGTTAAAGTAAATCTTTTTAGTGTAAACTAAATTTGATTTTTAAAATTCCCCAAATCAATGAATGACAAATTCTTCTTGAATGATACTAGCCTGAGAATGTACTTCAACATAAAAATGGGCACCATTATGTAAGTCCTTGTATTACTTGATAAAAGGTATATATTTGTCATACACAAAAGCATAAAAGCTTTACAAATAAATTTTGAAAATTGAATTACAAGAGAATAGGAATTTTGAAAATATGCACTAGTTTATCTATAATTTGGAAATGTACATTTCCAGGAAAAATAGCTTATTCCAAATTAAAAAAAAAAAAGCAAAACCCAGTCTTTCTCCTTGTCAACATTTAAAAGTTATTAGACAGACTTTCCAAAGCATAATCTAGTTGTCTATCAACAGGAAGGATATATTTCCAGAAACAAATTTTATTCCAAACTTTAAAAAATATGCTTTTCTCCATGTCAGTATTTCAAGCAGGTGCCATCTTCTGATTAATTAAATAACAAGATGTTCCTTATGCTAAACTCTTAGCAAATGAAACTTAAACAGACACTGTTGCTTGCACTGTTGTCATTTCTTCTTCTTTCTTTTTTTTTTTTTTAATTTATCCAGAACACCACATGGCCAGCTTGCAAGCTTATTTTCCAGATCACTGACAGCAATGGAATTTTGTGTTTGTGTGTGAGTATGTGTTTTGTTTTGAAAAAGACATCAGCTTGAAGCAGTTTCAAATCTCTGGCAACAATTTCTTAAGGAGTATGTCAAAAATAGCTATTGACCACATTTTTGCCAGGTCACTTGTCAAGTGTGTGGTAGGGAGATGTCAACTTTTAGGGCAACCACAATCCACATTTATGAAACTACTTAGAAAACTGTATAAGAGTTCTGTGGATCTTATTGTGTTTTAGAACAATCAAGAAAACTTTGTTCTTTATTTTTAGCATGTTGAAGTCTTCAACGAATATTTTATAAGTCTTTTTTTCTAAAACATGGTCCCCAAATTTTCTCAGGAAATTCCATATGCTTGAATTCTTGCTTGTGTAATCACAATTCAGAACTGCAGGAGGTCCAAGTCTGCTGTGGATTAATGTAAAGTTAACTTTATTTGAATGTATAAAGGTCAAAATTAATGAAGAAACTAGCAAATTCAAAGTTCTACCAAGGAACGTTTCAATGCTTTTAGCAATCCAATTGAAATGAAGGAGGAAAACTACCCCCTTTAACATTTTAAAGCTTTGAAAGCCTAATGAACCATGCTACCTCCTGTAGTTTTTACCAAACCAAAATGTTTCTAGACCTGGGCTCATTAACATTAAGTGGAAGCGCAGCATTGAGTTCTTGATACAGCTTTTTGTAATGTTCTTACCATTACCATTGCATTTGGTTGATGAAATATTGCTATCTCAACTGTTACTTCATTTTTCTTATGGTTGATGTAAAATCCCTGTTATATCAAGAATTAAATGCCCCTTGGGACAAAAAGACTTTTTCTTTTAATTCTTTTAACAAGTGTCCAAAAACCATTATTTTTTCAGCAAGGTAGATTCTTAAAGCAAGATAGTTCTTGTTATAATTGTTTACTTCCCCTTCTACATGTCTCAGACTATTGGGTAATGTTTGGTCAGAGAAGGAAGAAAAGTAGTAATTAGAATATAGAGAATGTAGAATATAAGACATGTAGATAAGCTGGTATTTTTTGAGTGATTAAAATAAGGATTATGTTATGAAAACTCAAAATACTAGCAATTTATTTCAACTCCTTTTAAAATTTGTATATCTTATTATTTAAGAGAAAAATATTTTCTGCAGTGAAAAACCATTCATTATTTACAGTACATGCTTCCAGGTTACCTGATCTGATTCTATGGGTCCTCTGTATTTTTCATTGCATTTGAACTCTTTTCCAAGTTGTAGATAAGTGATACTAAGGCAAAATATTTGTTGTATGTAGATATGGAAATAAATTCTCTGTTTAAATATTTAATTGAATTATCCTCCTCACTCTGGAAAAAGCCAGTTTTGCCCCCATTAGCACATAATTTCAATATTTTTGATCTATAAATGTATGTGTTCTTTGGATTGTCTTTTTGTCAGGTTGTAACATCTGACCAGGTCTTTCATTAATAAATTAATGTATTCATTTTATAAGTTTATTAAAGTCATACTTTTCATGTTTTTCAAACTAAAGAGTGATGTCCACAGGACTTGCATTATATTTATATTTTGACAACAAAATACAAATGTATTGCTAAGGTTGCATACAATTTAATTTCTAGAATTAAAATCTCCCTCTTGTTCTACTGCCCCAGCACAAACAGATGTGCATATAACTAGTATTTTGATGTAAATTGGCTCAAACAACATCACTCAAGATTAAAAATCAGTATTCTATTGTGAATTAAAAAAAAAAATGCGTGTGTATTCTGATCTCCATTTCCCCAAGAATTTTGTTGATTGCAGACGTCTGAGAAATAGTCTTTGTAGATTATCCCAAAATTGACAGGTCTTTTGCAAAATGCTATGTAAAGAGAAGATACATGTGATTTTGACAAGCTCTTCCATTTGGTATGATGGATCTAATACCCATTTGGCTGTGTGTCCAAAGCAATTTCATTGTATGTTTCATACTCCCAAAGTTTTAGATGAGATGTATAATTTGATTTGCCTTTAAATTCCCTACCCTCTGGAGGCATTGGAAATTAAAGAAATGTTATGAATATATCTTATATATATTTATATGTATAAATATGGTTATTTTATATAAATATATAAATGTAAATATACATATCATTGTGAAGCTAGCAATGTGATCACATCCTTTTTTTCTTTTCTTCTTCCTAGGTAAGCTAAAGGGAATAGAAGCAAATTGGGAGTTTTTTGCATTGCACATTTGGCTTAAAACTGCCAATCAGTTGAATTATAATCTCCATCAAGTGACTTAAAATTTCTGATTTCATTTTCATCATCAATACATGACAATAATAATATTTTTTGCCTTAAGTATTTTAAAGTGTTGTGAAAGCCAAAGTAGAAATATATGACAAGGTGCTCTGCCATTCTAAAATGCAAGGTAGAGGTAGTTGTGGGAATAACTATAGTTGTCATATCTGTCTCTGAGATAGAGTATGTCTCTTAGACTGAAACCCTTGGGAGAGTTTGGTCCAGGCTTAAGATGATCACAGGTAAAACTTCTAGGGAGAAGAATGAAAACTGTGACTCCTTTCTTTCTCTCCAGGAAGACTATAAAGTACTTATTTAATTTGCTTGCCAACTTGTTCTGCTTACACTAGCAATATCAGTTCTTAAATATTTTAGTAAATTTGGAATTATTAGGAAAAATGTACATATAAATGTGAAGGCATATGCTTGTCAGGAAGTGCAGAGGGAATACATTGCCTGTGGTGTTTGGATCAAATTCTCCTATCTTGAATGAATTATTCTTGGGAAATTTGGTCTAAAAATTCTTACTTATATTTCTGCTTGACAAGTTAATGTGAATAATTATTTTCTGTATATCCGGTTTGGAAGTATCTATGTTTTAACCTATAATGTTGAGAGAGAAACTATCTCTGCTTCACGTGCTAGAATTCTGGATCTATTACTTGATGCTTCTGTTTCTACAATGTAATTGAGTTCAGGCTAGAAGTTGAAAAGGGAAGAAAGAATGAGGCAGAAGGAAAATCAGACATTTATTAGTGCATTTTCTTTTTCTTTTTTTTTTTTTTTTTGTGCAGGGAGGCTTTTGGCGTATATAGTTTTCCCAGAATAGCAATGAAACTCATATTTCAAAATGGATTATTAAACCGAGCATGGATCTTTGTTATAGTTTTTGCTTTCCTTTATCTACCACATTGTTCCCATTTATTTGGTTGACTATCCTAGATGGAAAGATTTGCGAATCAGGGCTTAAATAATTCATTTGGGGTGAGCTCCATTTGCACATTATAGTTCACCACTCACAAGCTATGGCTCTCAGTTAAATGACACATTTTGTTTAGAAAGCAAGGTATTTTTAAGGAAATTGTATCTGAATGCCTTGAGGTGCCCATTCTTCTATACCCAGCTGTCTTAAGAAATTATACGCTGCCTGGCTTTTACAGGCGTTTGAGTTTCCAGTTGCTCAGCCTGTAAGACCAACAGGCTTTTCTCATCAGTCTCTGTGGCTAACGCTGCAGCATTTTAGCAGGCAAAAGTTCTAAATAATTGATAATAAAATATCTCCAGAAAAATTATTTTGGGGCTATATGTAGTTCATCTTGTCAAGCCTTTTGGAAATCAGCAACAGAGAGAAAGACTATGGCATGGAGTCCTTTGAAACAGTAGCATCTAAAATTTTCACCCTGTACTGCCTTCAAGTACCAGAAAGATGAGTGTGATACAGTGGATACAGCCGGAAATGAAGAAGGGAACAGCAGAAATATGTTTAAGTTATTTCTTGCTTTTTGCTCTTAAGCTAATAGAGTTTTAAAATGAGTCAAATACATATTTTAATTGATAAACTGAGTTTATATTCACCTATTGGAAACAGTACAACATATTTTACATCAGATTATGAAATATGGATGTTTTACTAAAAGACAGGAAGAGCTCTTTCCAGTCTTTAAAGTAAATACATATTCAAAGAATCTTAAGGCATACCATTTATTCATATTCATATCTATTGAAATACTGTACATCCACATACTTCAATAAATAGTTAAAAACCTGACCTCTTTTTAAATCATTTCTGGATTTCAAAAAGCAATTTTTATTGAAAAGATTAAATAGGTAACTTTTGGCTGTGTCACAAAGCTAAGCACAATGGATAAATTAACAATTATTCAGTAAATTTGATCAATATAGATGATTGGCCTTGATAATTGAGTTTCTTGGAGTTTTCTGACTTCACACATAGGGGTATTTATATATATAATATATATCATATATATATATATCCCTGAATTATCTGGTAATTTGCTCAGTTCTCCAGTCTACTCTCTAGACATAGCTTAAATGTTATGATGAAGCATTAATTTTTCAGTTAAGTTATAAACCCCCAATACTGGCTTTAAGTTTAAAATTTCCTCTCTCAAATCTTTTAGTGTCTCAAAAAAATAAAAACCCACAATATATAACTCGGGCAGTATTTTTCATTATATAATTGCTAAATAATAGAAACGTAATGGTGTAACCAGACTTATGTTTTGAATGAAATCATTGTGAAACATAAACACTTGCAGTTAAATTAAGAATGCAAATGAATAAGTTAACTACCCTAATATTCTGATTCTTTCTTCCCTCATATCTGTCCTTTCTCCCTTCCTTCCTTCCTCCCTCTCCCCCCTCCTTCCTTCCTTTCTTCCTGCCTTCCTTTCTTCTTTCCTCTTTTCCTTCGTCCTTCCTCCCTTTTTCCCCTTTCTCTTCACTTCCTTCCTTTTTCTCCCTTTTTCTTTTCTCTCCACTCTCCTTTTTCAACTGCTCGTTATTTTTCTTTCTTCCATCTTAGAAAAAAAAATTAGGGGCAACAAAAGGAGTCCCACAAATGGAGCTTGTGGAAAATATAATGCTGAAATGAATAGCTAAAAAAAATTGTTATAGATCAAAAGATAAATCAATTTTATAAAACTGCTATTCTGAAATTGTAACAATCTTGTACAGTCAGGACTGATAAAATGGTGTAATCAGACATTTTATATGTCCATAAATGTAAAATCATCTACTTGAACATTATATGCAATACATTCACACAAAAAAGCAAATACTGTAGCCTTATTTGACAATATTGAACTCATAAATACTCATGATTTCACTCTGTCCAGGGGCCTAAGGACTAGGAATGCTGCTGCGATACAGAAAAACATAGCGAATACCTCCTCTATTTAAAAATGTCACTCAAGAAAGTCTCTTCTAACATAAAGGCAAATACATATAGCTACTGAGCTATGACTGTACTTCTGTCACATTCTATGGGAAAAACACCAGACTCCACAAATTCGGAATCATGACAACACTTTGAACTAATTATTTGGTTCATCCATAGTTTATACCTCAATTTACCTCACATTTACCCTACAAACCTTACAAAGAGGAGGTATTTTTAACTCTAGGAAAGCGGTCACTGTATAATATGCATTCTTGATCTGTTTCTTTCTCCCAAACAATGTTACTGATGGTTAACACTTTTGTGGTAGCACCACTATTTCTAGTAAGTAGATTATTATGGAGTGTGCCACTTTAAAGCTGCAATACAAAATAATGCTTTGTGGTTTACTTATCAATTCCACAAATAATTTTTTAAAAAAGCAAATAAATAATAAAGTTAAATGCCATATTTGTTTTAAAAACTATAATATCAGTCAAATAATGTCATAAATCTGTTACAGTTAGTGGACTTGATAGCATTATGCTATTTTATTGCCATTTTGTGGAAATACTGTATATTTACGCCCCCTCATTTCAGACTCATTTTTCTAATTAAAATAGATTTATATAGAGTATACTTTGGAACTAAATTTTACTTGAAAAAAACCACAATTTTCATGCTCTCTTTTGTAGAGCAACATATTAGATATCTTAAATATGTACAACCACTTTAAAATTTCTTGCATTTAATTTTATTTCTAGGATCATTGTTGTTGTTATGACGTGGAAAAGGGGACTGTTTGTAGAAATCTAGGTGTACTGACATTGGTAACTTCATCAAACCTGTAAAATGGCTTTCACGGCTATGGTCTTTCTTTAGTAAAGAGTAAAACCATCAAACTATTCCTGTAATGTAATACTTAGAGTAACAGCATTTTCCTTCAAAATTGTAAACTTTTATTCTTTATAATAGAGATAATTTAATATTCACAATAATTTAATAATTAATATATCTTAAAATAGTCTCATTACTGGTGTCTTGTTTTTATTTGATTGTATGTTACATATATCATGTAAGAAAAAATAAAGCATGGTAATTTTTTTGGCTTCATTTATTTGAACTGAAATGGCTATAGAGAAAGATTTCATTGAAGAATTAGTTATTTCAGGGATCGGTCTGCTACATACTAATATGTGATATTTGTGATAGTATATTTTGGAGCTTTTTTTTAATATAACATGTATTCCAGACTATCAACTGGGTGATGTTTTAAGATGGAAAACATGTACAATGCTCCTGTCCACAGGATCACTGTCTTTGTCATACTAAGTTACCTACCACAAAACCAAATTAATTATGAGCACTTACCAACATGTGTAACATTAGGTGATAGGACTCTGTGTCCTTTCTGACACATCATTTTAAAAATTTTAGCTTGGAAGAGTGAAAGGAAAAGATGCTGTATTGCTAGGCAATCCCTTGAGTGCACTGTGCTGTCATTTTGAAAGGAATTATTTCCCACAAAGGATCTAACGTTTAGCTACAACTAAAGAAACCATATGGTATATTTATTGTACTATGTTGTTAAATTGTTTCTCATCAGAAAAACTGAGTTATTGTGGGACAAAATTCTCAAACCCCACCGGTAACGAAGGAAGAGATGTTTACAGTTCAATAGCTCCTTCATTCTTTATAGATGTGTAGTTTAACTTTTTCATTATGGTTTATTTTTGCTTTCAAATTGTAGGATTTAGCAAAACATTTTATATTAGTTGGAGACAAAGAGAAAAGTATTATTTTATGAAGGCACACCCATGCTGAACTTACAGGGAAAGAGAAGCAGAGCTGCACAGCCAGTTATATTACAAGGCTCATTCCTGAAACCTGAATATCATGCGAGCAGAAAAATCTAGATATGTGTTATATTTTGAAGAAATGATCAGAAGGCAATATTATCTGCTTTTTTATCAAAAAAGAAAAAAATGCATCTTTGTAAATGTGGATTGACTCTTATTGAAACAGGGAACAGAACGCTTGTATTGCAGCCTTAAAGAATCACATATTCACTGCAATATTCGTTTTTGTAAACTACAGCCTGCAACCTAGCAGACCATGACTGAATGCTTTTGAAAAGTTGTAGATTACAAACATGAAATCACAATTAATATCCTCTAAAAGTAATTTCAGAGCTTTCACGTCTTAAAAAAAGGACAATGTGTACTGCTTCACAAGGTAATGTAGCTAATCAAAAAAGAGTAGAATTAAAGTATTTACATAATGAGCAATTCTACAGAAGGCGATCATCCCCATGTAAGCACTGCTGATTATATCCCACGCTGCTTTTAACAAACTGTACCAGATTGGATCCAGCCATCAGCACTTTCAGAGAATCCTTAAAAGCCTTTTATGGGTCTTTAAATTTATTGTAGAATGGCATTCTTCAGGTAGAATATGCTGGTGAAAGAGGACAGTGTCAACACAAGGTACCAGCAGGAGAAAAGAACATCAGCGCTCCCGGTAATTCCATACTGGGCTGTACTTGGAGCTGGAAAGAAATGGAAAAGATTAAATCAAAATCTAATTTGTGTCTTTCAGGATCTTGACAATAATAAAAAAGCAGATGGGTAGATTGGGGAGAGCACTAGCATTACTGTTAGCTTTGGGTGCACATCTGATTCCGTTCTATGACAATGTATAGCTAATTTGACTAACTTCTCCGAGCTTAAGTTTTCTCAAGGGCAAAATAAAAATAATAGAAATAATATAATCCACCTCATAGGACTGTGGTAAGAATGGCAGATGATGTATACATAACATATTACACTGGGCTAGACATATGCTAAGTACTTGATAAAAAGCCACTAACATCATTACTCATGTTATATGTATGGTAAATATTTTTATTAGTGGAAAATATTCATTCAGGCACATATTTGTAGATCCTTTTTATTGGTTAGATACTGTACTAGGGAGAAAATATTCTCCCTTCCAAGATATATATATATATATATATATATATATGCACATACATATTTTTTTAGTGGGGAAAGATTCAAACAATTATAATACAATCCTAGGAATATTAGAGTTGCATGTGCATTTATAGCTGCCTGGCAAGAGAGGGATGACTTAACAGAGAGTTTTACCAAAGGGGACTGTCATTTGGGTAGAGGAAACAACATATTCAAAGGCATGAGAAAGGAGACAGCAGGGTGTATATTCAGATCTAAAAGTAGATTAGTCTTGCAGGACCATAAAGTTTGAGGCCTGAAGTGGAGAGAATTAAAACTGGAGCTCTAGACAGGTAGAATGATCTCTCTTGTAATAAAAAATGGTTTAGGTTTTTATACTGAAGGGGATTTTGAAGTATTTGAAGCAGCTGAATGTATGACTATATTTATACATTAGAAAAATCACAGTTTTATACATGGAGAAGCTCATCTGGTATTTGGCTAACAGTCATGTTGAATTTTCACTGAACACCTAAAGATTCATTAAGTTTCAGATCTTGTTGGAGGCTACTGAATGGATTCTACTTCATTTCAGAAAGGGATAGTTTCCTACTTATATGTGAATTATATTGTGTTCCAGAAATTGCATTGTCACATACATGTTCAGACTTGCTTGAAACGGATTCACATTTATCATAATAATAATAGTAATAACAAAAAAAATCCACCTACATATTTTTAACTACCTTTTCTTAGTGAAACCTGGATTTCAAACACTATTTCCTAGTAAAAATTGAATAATGTAGTAAAGAAATAAACTATTTCATCCTTAAATCCATAACTCAAATCCAGGAGCAGTTTTAGTCACACTGAGTTTGAATTACCAGCAGGTAGTTTTTAATGAAACTTTCACAAATGACTATATTGCCATGTAACAAGAAGAATAAATTGTGTTGTTTACACCTCTAAGAAATTAAAGGGGATGAAAGATGCATTGGGCCCTGCCAGTGGGAAGCTTCTTTGACAATGCAATTATTGAATCCAGGTGAGTGGGATTCTAGTGCTGAGATTACTACTTTTAATAAACAGCAAAATCAACTATTTAATGCACCTATATAATCACAAATAAGTTTTTTAAAAAACAAAAAGGTGAAGAAAATAAATCTGTTGTTGAACATATAGCTTTTCAATTTCCAATATAAAAAAGTCTAATTTAAAGCCATGGAATTACTTATTTTCTCTTATTCAACACCCAGAAGAATATTTCAAATACAAATAAATAAGTATCTAATTTGTGTATGACCTTCTCAATAACAGATATGTCAGAGTTATTTTTTTAAGAATCTTAAGGGTCATAAAACTAGTATAATGGTAAAAGATCAATAATAAGGAAGGCATATAAAATGATTTCATAAATAAGAAATAAATTTTAAAAGCTAAGCATACAAAGCAAAAGCAAGTTATTTTTGTTATCATGACAAGTTAAGTAGTCCATTAAGTGAATAGAATGTTAAATCCCTTCAAAGATTCTCATCCATCCTTTAAAATGCATTTTTGGGCACTCTTTCTTGAATCCCCTCTCCTCCAACAAGCTGAGCTGATTACCCCTTTTGTGTCATTAGACCATGCAACGTGTATTCCTCTATTATACAACTCTCACACTGCATTGCAAATATTTGATTGTAAACTTTCCAAGGTCATTGTCTTATTGATCTTTGTATTTTCAGATGCAAAGTCTGGCAAAGTCTGGTATAAGTAGATGCTCAAGAAATGTCTAAGTGAATGATTCAATTAAATAAATGAATAGTTCATAATTAAAATGAGTATTTCTGTCTTACAAGATGGAATGTTTTATGAAGCAAAACACATGCCTATAAGCTAAGAAATGTACTAATAAATATACTTTCTTTCATTGATTCACAAATTTTATTGAACTAGTTATCAAGCATTACACTAAGTGCTGGGAATGCAATGGTTAATAAGATAGATATGATCCTTTTGTTGTCCTTTTGTTACTTAATTTTATATACTCTCATATACACTCCTATTTGTCATCTACCTCCAATGACATGTGTTTTCCCAACCACTTAGCCTCCTATTATCTTAAACATGACAAAGATTTATGAATAATACATTTTAAAAATAAATATTCCTTTACAATTAAAATAGCATACATTTTTTTACTGCTGCCACAAACTGGTGTACTTTTCTGTTGTTTGTGAATATAATATTTCTATTAGTCCTAAAATAAACTAGAAGCTCAGTGCTGCATGGCCAGCCTGCAATTATTATAGGCAATGGACTATGGAATAATTATTATATAAACATTAAGTAGGCCAAAAAACAAAGGGCAAAATTAATCAAGGGAATATGAGGTCAGATATCTAATATCAAGTGATTTATCATCATTCATACTCCTGCACTCTATACGGAATATATTTTATGTGCTAAGGGTTGAATTAAGCATAACATAGGCAAAGATGAATAAAACCTAATCCTCTCTTTCAGGATGAGTTCATTCCAGTTGGGGATACAAATAAATGGGCAAATATAGAACAGTAGGATATATGCAACTATAAGGATAATGCAAAAACATGGTAGGACTCCCTAAGAAGTCATAGCAGATAAGTAGTTCAGGCAACAGTTACTAATGTAATTATTTTTTACAAAATGCAATGATAGACACATTTCAGTACATACACATTTCATTTTTTAAAATGGCTATATAGCATTCCATTGTTTAGGTATATAATCATTAGGTATATAATCAATATGGCTAGCTATTTAGCCATAAAAAAAATGATGATCTAGTATTTTTTGTAACAACCTGGATGGAACTGGAGACCATTATTCTATGTGAAGTATCACAAGGATGGAAAAACAAACACCACATGTACTCAACGCTAAATTGGAACTAATTGATCAACACTTATGCACACATATGGAAGTAAAACTCAAGGGAAATCAAGTAGGTGTGAGAGGGGAGAGGAGAAGATGGGTCAATTCACACCTAACAGGTACAATGTGCACTGTCTGGGTGAAGGGCACACTTACAGCTTTGACTCAAACTGTACAAAAGCAAATTATGTAACTGAAATGTGTATAACCCCATAATATTCTGGGAAAAAGAGAATTGAAGAAAAGCAATAGAACAGGCTGATTGTCATTCTCCCCAGTTTCTTAGTAAATCTAAATGCTTTATAGTTTTCTAATATATGTCCTGGGGAGCCAGATGACATTGGTTGAAATTCCAACTCCATTCCTCTCTAACTTAACTAATGTAGTTAATTTTCTTAACTTTGCTTAGTTCTGTAACTTCATCTGCAAATGGGGAAAGGTAGTATCTCAAAAGTTATTGTGAAGATTAAATGTGTTAATATGTGTAAACCACCCAGGACAGCATCTAACAAAGCATAAGCACTCCCTCAAGTATTCATGTTATCTAAACACTCTTCCTTCACTCATTCCTTTAACAAATTCAGGGTGTGCTATGTGCCAGTCTGAGGCAATAAGGAAAACAGAAATAGCTGCTGTGCCTGCAGAGCTTCTGTTTAGCTTGAGATGCTTTCCATGGAACAAGCATATTTTACTTCATTCTTTATATTCAGTTAAATCAGTGTTTCTCTGGTTTTACAACAATGTCTTCCGTTTTATCTTACATTTTACCTTTTCTTGGCTTCTTTGGGATGATTTTTATCTAATGCCATTTACTGCTAGATAATTGGCCAGTCTCCTCTGGTTTGCAATCTCCTCAAAGTCAGAGAATATGACCTCTCTCCTTTCCTTCTCTTTTCTTCTCTTTTGCCAAAGAGAACAGCACGGTGCATGGCATTTAGAGAGTGGTTTCATGGCTGATGTAATGTCGAGTTTGTTTTTAGAGGTCTCTCATGCATTGGAGTGAAAGTGCCCAGGCTAGGTGTGATGTCCAGGCCTTTGGGATTTCTCCCAGTTGTCAACAAGAAGATCCAATCTAAGTTTTAACTCATATCTTACATCTCATCTAATTATGATTATCATACCCAATTACTTACAGCTGCTGCGTATTATTTTCAGTCTTGGCAGTTTGCCCTTGTATTGCTCCAGTTTTTATTTTTAGTCAAGAGCAAATGTAACTGTGAAATATTTAGTTTTGGTACAATACCAATTACTTGCCTAGAAATTTCCTTAAATTACTCAAGCTTTAACTACACTAGCTTAAGTCATATTTCTAAGATTTCTGTTGCAATCTTAGGTAGAGTTACTTAAGCTACATTAATTCTGCTTCACAAGACAAAACTGGCCTCAACTTACATTTTCCTGAGGAAGCTTATATAGCTTGATGGGAAGTGAGTGATTTACACCCAAATAAACTTGCATGCAAAAGAGGGTGATTAATGTGTACCCAAAATAGAGAGCACATTAGTTTACTGAGAAATTATGCACCATTGATTAGATCCAATTGACAGTGTGATCCTATTTCATTACATACTGTGGGAGGAGTTTGCTCAAAAGATAGTTTAATCCTCTCGTAAGCAATATCCACCCGTTTACACCATCAGCAGCTGCAGGGGATATCCGGAGGCCCAGATTACACCTCACTTTTTGGTACCACTTAATTTTACCTAAACACTGGGTAGAAATTGGGAGAGAAAAAGAGCAGCAGATGGGATGTGCTTTGCAACTGGATGTGTAACTTTTGATTGTGGTATATGGAAGAACCAGGCAGGTCTCAGCACAGGTGATATAATCCCATTCCTTTCTGTTATTCCTTGTGTAATCAAATGGCCCAGGTCCTAAGATGAGAGGCTTCACTATAGACAGAACATGGACAAATCTTATCTTCTCATATACCACCTCACACCTGTGGCTCAGTGATTTCCAGGGAGAGGCCTTTGCTGAGTGAATACTGCATGCTCCCGTACCTCAGATCCTCTGGAATCTTCTTCTTCCCCTAGACTTTGGGGTCGAGGAATGCCTGAGTCGCACAGTTGTCATATGGGGGGTTAACAATGTCTATACAATGTTTTTAGTTTTTTTGTTTGTTTGTTTAGTCAGCACACCTTCATCGTGCCATACACTGCTAGGAATGTAGCGAGATAAACATACCATGGTCCACTTTTCAAGCAGCTTTCAGTCTAATAAAGCTTAATTTATGAGCCCCTACCATAGCTCCTGTTGTATCTAGGGAGAAATGTAAAAATTGGATAACAGCTTCAAATTCCTCCCAGTCAGCCTCCTTCTTTTTCCTCTTTAGAAGGTATTGGGCTAACAAGTGCACATCGATATTCTTTTCTTGAATTAGAGGCCTAAGCTTATAGAAAAATTTGTATTTAGATACTTATTCTAACGTTTTAGATTTTTACTTTTACATTTGATCAAAAACTGAATGCCTATCTTCAGGAAGTTCCAACATCTTTGAAAGACTGAGCGTAAAGATTTCACAAGCGTAAAAATATAAAATAATTATTTTCATGGAATCTCTCTCTATTTTGTGTTATAAACAATGAGGAGTATGGGTAGAGAAATCACACCATTCCTTTCTCTTTATGTCTGATGGAATTTCCCTGCCAGCTTGTTCTTAGCTGCTACAAGCTATTTCTCTGGCAGATCACCGTCCTTGAATCCTATTCTGTTCGTTGAATAGCCATTTTGCTGAAGTTCACGATATACCATCCTATCTACTCAGCATCAATTACATTAGGAATTTTAAACATATGTTTGTCTCAGTTATTACCCATATTCAGAAATCTGCCTATTTGTATATGCTTTTATCTTTTATCTGCAAATAGTCAGATGAAACTCTCCAAGACTATTATCTCTAATTTGAGGTAAGGAGAATAAGGAAACAATCATCCAAATAGAAACAAATTCCACTGCCTTTTTCTAGCCTTCCTAGTTGTTAAAATGAAGTCTCAAATCTTGAATTGTTCATCAGTTTCTTCTATGTGTGTTGGATTTTTGTTTACTTTATTTCTAGAAAATCAGAAGCAATTTACATGAATATATAGTAGCTCTGTTTTGAAGTGTGTTGTCCATATGGGTAATTTTGTATGACCCTAAATAGTTCTTTGAACTTGGCATGGTTATTTCTACCAGGTTGGTTTGCAAATGGGTTTCTATATAAGTGTGGTTACATATTCCAGAGTGTGTATATATATGCGTGTGGGTGTGTGTAGTCAAAGCTGACTTTGTTGTGTGAAATATATATACACAATAAAAATTGCCTTTACTACACAGATTTTAGTTTGGGCCTTAAAGGCATAATTTAGCTGAAGAAAAGAAGGTTTTATAGAAATAAAAATAGAAACCCAGCTGTGTTCTTAAGGTCACTAATAATCACTGCCATCAGCTGTATCTTTACTGTGACAATGTTAGTGTGGGGGGGGAAATGGAAGAAATTGCAAATTGGCAAACACTTTTGCAAGTTGAATAAGTTTTTAAGATTCCAAATATGTGGCTATGTGGGTGTGAAATTATTTAAGTTTTTATATAGGGTGTCTAAACTTGGAGCTTTAATGATAACATTGTCTTGTTTATTAAATTTTATTCTTTACATCTTTTGTGTTAAGAAGGTTACTCTAAACCAGCTTATTTTCTGTTATCCTGCCACATTGTTCTTTCACCATTAAGAATCAAGCATTTCATAAGGTTTGATTATTTTTTCTATTTTTTGGAATGTTCCATTTACCTTTAATATTGTTTTAGCTTTTCAAATGCAATGAAGGTCAGCGGGTAATTGGCCCTGTTGTTTTGATTTATTGATTTGTTATGCTCTGATTTTCAGTTATTCTCAATGCTTCTCTAATCATTGGCATTATATTTAGGCCATTTAAAAACCCTTAATGACACCCAAATGACTTTCTATGGAATGCAAGACCTTCTGTAAACCTTCCTCGAGCTACTTTTCCAGCCCTATGGCTGCCTCCTCTCTGCCACATTCTGCACATGTATCACACCAGGGAGGAAGACTCTGTTCTCAGGACATGCCCAGGCCTTTGCTGTATTTGTATATTTGCTCAGTCTGCCTTCATCTGGGATGGACTTCTATGTCTGTATGTGTTGAAATAGTAGTCATCTTCCAATGCCCATCTCGAATGAAAACTGCTCACAAATTTAGAACCAGTTAGAACTCTAAGGGGCATTGAGGAAATGAGGCCAGTGGGAATTGAGTGATGTGCTTAAATTAGATACAAAAATGAGACTAGAATTCAGGTATGCTGATTCTTCCTGCTTGCATTTCTATGTAGCTTCCCTGAATTATTACCTAACTCCAGTTGGAACTAATCAGCCTCTTTTCTCCCACAGCCACTTGCTTTTTACCTATACTTTATCACTTGTGTGCATCTCCTTCAGTGTCTAGGTTTCTGGAAAGCAAGGATCATATATACTTTACTTTTCTATCACTCATAGCATTTGATCAAGTAGTCAGCACTGTAAAATATTTATTACAGAGAACTAAAGTATAGAAACATTGTTTTAAATTCTGCATTTTGATGAGGTTTTACTTTAGAACTCAAGAAAAAAAGGAACATTTTAGAGAAGACAATATCAATCAAGAGTTCAGGACTTGGATTTGAACCAGAAGCTTTTCAAAAGAAGATAGACAAATGGCCAATAAACATATGAAAAAATGCTCGATGTCACTAATCATCAGGGAAAAGCAAATCAAAACCACAATGAGATAGCATCTCACCCCTGTTTTTATTAAAAAGTCCCAAAACAAAAGATGCTGGCATGAATGCAGAGAGAAAGAAACACATGCACACTGCTGGTGGAACTGCAAATTAGTACAACCTCTATGGAAAACGGTATGGAGATTCCTCAAAGAACTAAAAGTATACCTACCATTTGATCCAGCAATCCAACTACTGGGGATCTACCCAAAGGAAAAGAAGTCTTTCTATCAAAAAGACACCTGCGCTCAAATGTTTATTGCAACACAATTCACAATTGCAAAGATGTGGAATTAACCCAAGGGTCCATCAATTCATGAGTAGATTAATAAAATGTGGTATATGTATATCATGCAGCACTACTCAGCCATAAAAAAGGATGGACTTAATGCCTTCTGCAGCAATTTAGATGGAACTGGAGACCATTCTCCTAAGTGAAGTATCTCATGAATGGAAAAAAAAACAAAACACTACATGTACTCATTATTAAATTGGAACTAACTGATGAGCACACATGTGCACAGAGGGAAGTAAAACTCAGTGGAAATCAAGCAGGGGGAGGGGAGAGAAGGAGAGGGGTAAAAATTCTACCTAAAAGGTACAATGAGCACTATTTTGGGTGATAGGTACACCTATAGCAGAGACTCAAGCATTACAAAAGCAGTCCGTGTAACCAAAAACATTTGTACCCCCTTAATATTTTAAAATAAAAAATAAAATAAAATGCAAAAAAAAAAAAAAAAAAAGAGTCCGGGACTTGGAAACACTGACTTCCATTGTAGAATAACACTGGTTCCATCTTATTGAAAAGGAGAATCTTCTTTTCTTGGATATATCTAAAGACAGTATACCACGAATATACAGAGTTTTATACACACACACACGTGTATACATCAGAACTGTTAAGGAATCACTCATGTCTGTGACTTCTATTTGAATGTGTTAATTATGGATGGAGACTATATTTCTTAATAATCATGCATACCAGGTACTAGCTTAGCACCCTGGTGACTCAGTTATCTCAGCTGAACAAAGGGGATACAATTATCTTCCTTCTAGTGTTATGATAAGTAAATAAGACAACTAAGTAAAATACTTAACAGAGTGTTCATTTGTTTCATTAAATGGTAGCTTTTAAAATGTGTTAGTATTTACACAAGAAGTATCAATGTAAGCCCCTAGCTTGACCCAAGAAAAAATATCCCATTGTTGAGATGAGGTCCTGTGTACCTCAAAGTCCTATAAATTTGAAACAAAAACAACCACACCAACAATCAACAATCTGCTCCTTCTAAAGCATAGACCTAAAAGTGAAGATCAGAAAATTCATTCACTAAACGGATAATGCTTGCATGTCTACCTGTACTTCCTGAGGACCTGCTATTCCTGATGTACTGTTCTGGGTGCCAGTGTACAGTTTTCATATATAGTTTCTCTAAGTAGATCACAATTCTCTTTAAAAAACTCCATATCCTTTAACTTCCTGGGTTTGTAATCCATGTTTCTTCTACTTGGAATCACCTTTCTCCATGTCCTCCTCATTTTCCAGCCTTTATCTGACATATTTTTATATCTCCCTAAGAACCTACTTCAGGGTCACCTCTATGGCCCCTTGTGGTCAACTTACTTGACCCCTCCCATACTTGCTCCAGTCCTTGAGGCCCCATTGCAGTTCAAATTCATCTCTCATGGCCTTGCTCACAGACTTGCTTCCTCACCTCCACTGTGAGTTCCTAAAGGGCAGGGATCATAATTTTTCATCTTTCTTTTCTTTCTTCTTCTTCCTCAGTGTCTAGCACAGTGACTGAACATCATAAGGACTTAGTAAATAACTGCTTTTTTTTTTTTTATCTCCGCATGAGATAAATTTACAAAATATACTTGTTCCACACACCTTTTGTGTCATGCATTACATCCTCTTATTACCTTTCTACTTTAGCCGTGCTATGACAACTGGTTGTGTCATAGCATACTCCACATGGCTCTTCAGAGGGTCCTCAGTAGGATGGAGCCCCGTTACCACAGCAGGGGTTGGCTCAATAACAGCTCAGACCAGCTCTCCTACCTTTCCTATTTTACTTGTTCCGGTCACTCACCAGTGTTCCTTGAAAATTTTTCCCAAAATAATCACTCACAAGCAAACTGCTCATTTCAGGGGAACCCAGACAAAGACAACACTCACGTATAAAGAAGAGAAAAATGATGGATTGTAAATACTGTTCATAGTGCAACCCCCATCCCCTCCACAGTGCTTGGTGCTTTGAACATAGTAGGTGTACAATAAATTACTTAGGGATAAATAAATCTGTTGAAAGTAAATAATTATCCAGTCTCTGCCACCATTTTAATAGGCTCATGATAATTCTCTTAGTTGCATCATTTTTATGAGGTCTGCATTAATTATATTGTTAGCAGGCACACACTCCTAATAATGAAAAAGTGGTCTTAAAATCTTAATTAAATCTTGTATATTTTTTCCTCATAGATTTTATCCCGAGAATATCACCCACTGTTTTACACTATCATCATTTTAGTTTCCGCTATACCAGCAACATTGCCTAATGAAAGTTCTGTCTCCTCTTGTATTTCTTAAATATTTAAAAGCACTCATGGTTCCTATTTTTTATTATGATTTCAACTATAAAATACTCCGCTCCCCTACAACCTTGAAATGTTCTTTCCTCAAGGCTCTATTTCTGCCTAGGTGATCCAACTTGTAAAATGGGAAAATGAGAAATATAACTGCTATGGAAGGAACTTGGGGACATGCACACAACAATCATATGTTAGGGAATTTTAGTCCAAAGAAAGGTCCAGCAAAGAATGAAAAAAAAAAAAAAAAAAAGATTAGCAAATGTGCATAGTGAGGCCAGCACTGAACACATTCTGCAATCTGGACTCACATTGAAATTTAAGGAAGTTTGTTAACTTCCTTCCAAAAAAATTGACATAATAGGTTGCTCATAATTTCTTTGGATATTAGTCAATACATTACAAAAAGAGAGGTGGGCATTTTTAAAACTATTACATTGAAACACCTCATCTCTGACTTATTTTCACGGATGTTGCAAATTTGGTCATTTATATTACTATTTGAAAGAGTTTGACTATAACAAAAATAGCACTTCCTGCATTAATAAATGTTTCAGTCTATCAGCATTAAGTATATAAGCACAGTTTCTTTGGTCACAAAACACTAAGGAAAAGATTTGTCATTTCATAAGATAAAGCCCTTATTTTATTAAGAGATGCCTCTACTTTAGCAATATTTTCAATTATCCATAACCTTAATTAATACATTTAAACCTAACAATGGAAAATTGATCTTTTAGACTTATATACATCAGAAAATCGTAATTTAGGAGTAACTAATTTTTAATGCCAGTAATCATATTATTTATTTAACAAATGCTTATTCAGCACCTACTATGTGTTAGACATTGTACTAATTGATGAATACACAGAGATGAACAATACCTAATCCTTAACTTTAAGGAATTTATGGTCAAGTAGAAACAAAACATTCTACTCTAGAAGAAAAGGAATTATTTTCACCAAATCCTATGTTATTAGAATTCCAGGTTTAAAAGAAACTTTGAATCTATTCTCCTTTGTCAATGTATAATTAAATCAGAAATCTAGTTAGAGAAGGACATTTTAGGCTTACATCATGTTAAAGCCAGAAGAGACTGAGGCCTGCATAGGGAAAAGCTACACAGAGAATTTATGGAAGTGTTTAAAATTTGAGTATAGTATCCTTCCCAGCATATTTCACTGCCCATATTAATTTTTTTAGTAACACTCACTCTTATTAATATTAAGTGTAGTAAATACAATCTTAAAATGTTTCTAAATCTAATGTGATCAAAATAATTTCATAGTCTAGTAAATTACCCAACAGTTAGATACTTTAATTAGGCATTTCAGCCAATAAAATACAAAATGAGTTTGTATGCTGAAAGTGATAGAATTATTTTTTAAAGTATAAATCTTGGAAATAATTCCCAAGGTCTATAGTCAATGTATGCTTTATTTGTATCTCTTATGGTGTGTTCAGCTTGGACTTTTTTAGTGTCTCAAGCATATGAAGCTCCTAATAAGTATTTCTTGATCAAATATTAATGACATTTGAATAATTTTTATATTAGAAATCTGTTATGAATGGTTAATTTATTTGTATAAGAGGAACGTTGTGTAGAATAAAAGGAGTAGGCATCTATAAAATTCTGCTATATATCTAGACCATGTCTTTAGTCATCATTTTCTCAAAGGTATACATGAAATCAGAAAATTGGCATTCAGAACATCTCTGCATAAAATGCAGTTTTGTTTTTTTTTTTTTCAAGTGAAGTAGCAGCTTCAGGTTATTATGCATGCTTGAGGTCAGGACTTGAAAACTTGAAAAATGGAAAAGGGATTAAGGGAACCATATATTCCTAGGGAGCAAAGCTACAGTTTAGAAACAATAAATGTGCCAATTTGGTTTCATAGCAGCAACTTCTCTACCTCCTAGTGTACCAATATCTAAGAGTAATTGCTAATGAAATCAGAGTGCTACATTTAAATATATGTGTTCTAATATGCATTTTAATTTCACATTAAATTTAACTATAATCACAATTAATACAGACTTTTTACGTCATTGTAATTGTCAAAAATAATTCTAAAATTCCTTGTAAGTTTATGTGCAAGACTTAAAGCAACCATAGAAAAAGCAACCACATGTTTTGGTATGCTCTTAGATACATGTCATTATAAAAAGGTTTTGGCTACAAATTGCACTTGGGTACACCTTCTTTAATGTTAAGATTAGAAAAGACAGATGATTATTTGCTCCCTTCATCAAATAGGGAACAGATGTTAGATGTTGATGTCTCATTATACATTTTTTAAATATAATGGTATATAAAAAGGATGTAATGAGTTCTATGCATGTTCCTACTAATCTTCCTTGAATATCCTACTTTAAACTGTTTCTTGTCTATACTATTTAAACTATTCTGATATCCTTCACATGTGAACAGGATGATCTTTTGCAAAGTTTAAGCATGGTGGCAGCTACTGCTTAACAAAGAGCGGCTTTATCCACATGTTTGAATTAGGAACAAAAAAAATTCACCAATAATACAAATAGAGGTTTTCATTAAGCAGCATTCCTGTTTATTACAGAGCGACAATAATAATTTTTTTTGGATTTCTATTTAACATTGAAAACAAATCCCAATTCCCCCATCTCTTTGATGCAGCTGGCTGCACTATGCATAAATGTCTGATATACAATGGCAGGGTCTATTGTTACAGAACTGGCTTATTTGTGTATTGAAAGCTGCATTCAAATTTGTATGGTTTAGAATGTTCAATGAAATGCACAAATTGACTAGTTTAATATTCCTCCATTTGTCACGATGGTTTTTGTGTGTTTTTCTTATTTAAGATTGCCATAATGTCATTTTTATACTTTAAGGAACAAGGCAATAATTCCTGTGAAATCTCACAGTTGAATGCTAAAGACAGGTGCCTAGGTCAAGCTCAAAGTCATTTACAGGATTATGAAAACCAACTCACAGTTAATCTGGACTTAGTAGCTACAGGAAAATAGTTCATGAAGGGCCTTGTTTTATTATTTGCTGACAATGAGATAAAATCTGATATGGGGATATTATGAAAAGGATTTTGTAAGTGAAAGGGAGTGGCTGAGAAGAAGTAAAGTGAGTGTTGAAAATGATATTGAAACTTGACCAATGTTGGGAGAAGGGGAGGTTTAGAGGGACCCCATGCCTGAAAGTTTCATCGGAAACACAAACATGCTCATTTTGCAGCCCTGCAATACATCTCTTTCATATTGGACATTTTGAATCCTTTTCAATTCCTAAGTATGTTTGCTAAATTATATGAGTCTAATTAATTCCAATTATCCTTTAAATACCCTTCTCAAAATACATTTTATACCGTCGAATTGCAATTGGGTTTGTTTTTAAGTTATGGAAGAGAAACTTTGAGTCCATAAATATGGTTTGATCTCCTGATCACTGAATCATGAAAAGATTCAAACAGCTATTTTAAAATAAGGGAAAACTACAAAATCCTGGAAGAAAAAAATGAGTGTCGCCATTTCTTAGGTGTCAATTAGAGACAGATGTAATTACATGTTTTCATTTGAAGATACTGCCTTTCCTTCTCTTTACTGGTAGGTAGAGATCAGAAGTCATTTTTCAGCTTGTTACACAAAATGACTCTTTTAGGCTCTTCTACTTGACATAGGTAACTTAATTATTTTAATACCTGAGAAGATGTCTTTCCAGTGCTAAATACAATGTAGAATAGCAAACACATAATTATTAATCTCAAACATTTGGGCAGGGCATATAAAGGACTGCCCAGAGTGGTATTTTTTCTAACATCTTCATTTAATTCTTTGATTATATCACTATGACTAATGCCTCCGCCTTTTCTTTGCAAAGTTACTTGCTTCGAGAAAATTTAGAGTTTTTAAGACCTCCAAAAAACACTGCAATATTGTGAACATGAAATTTCTATCTGTAGGATGGTATTGTTAATCTCCTTGGGTTATTGTGTTAGAGGAGATAATGTTTGTGACTACGGTTTGTTATGTATAAATCAGTTTATAAAAGAAATTTGATCCTAGGGCATAATTCTCAGGTGCTAATAATTAGGACTTTAAACAAAACAAAATTGTCTCAAATTTGTTGTCATTTGTTGAATAAATTCTCATCAGTAAATGGTAGGTCTTTACCTGATCAATCAACTCAATCATGGATGTAAGGTGAAGTGTAATAGTCCAAATCTTATTCAGGTAAAATAAAATACTCTTCACCTAGAGGCTCAGTTTTACCTACTAGTAATTTGTATGGTGAGATACCCCACTTCTAAAAGTGTCTTTTTATCATTCATTTGTTCATGCATTTGTGGACTCATTTAACAAATATTTACTTAGTATTTACCAGTGCATAGAATTTCCTGAGTATCATAAGATAATAAACCTTGGTTAGTGTGGTAGGGAGAATTCTAAAGATGTCTCCCCTCCCCCAAGATTCTCATCCCCTGGTTACTCAATCACACACTAATCTAGCTATGGTTGTGAAAGGTTTTGCAGCTGTAATTAAAATCCTGAGTTATTTGACCTTAAAATCTGGAGATAAATCTGAGTGGGACTAACCTAGTCATCTGAGCTCCTTTAGAAGCAGGCAGTTATCTCCACTGATGACAGAAGGAGGAGTCACCCAGAGGAGGAGTCACATTTCTGCTGCTGGCTTAAGGACTGAGGGGCCCAATGTTATGCAATACAAGGGACTTTTAGAAGCAGAAAGCAGCCTCCTGTTGATGGCCAGCAAGGAAATGAGGACTTCAATCTTACAACCACAAGGAACTGGATCCTAACAACTTAAATGAGCTCAAAAGTGAATTCTTCCTTAGAGCCCATAGATAAGAACCCTGCAGGAATGGACACGCCTGGAGCTTTGACTTGGGGGGACAGGCGGTACATGGGCAACATATGTAACCTGAACTTTTGTATCCCCCATAATAAGCTGAAATTAAAAAAAAAAAAAAAAAGAAAATACAACCCCCCCTCCAAAAAAACCACCCTGTTCAGCTGACACCTTGATTTCAGCTTTGCAAGATCATAAGCAGAGACCCAGTTGAACCATATTATACTTCAAACCTACAGAACAGTGAGTTAATAAATTTGTCTTGCTTTAAACCACTAATTCCTGGCAATTGTTTCATAGCAATAGAAAGTGAATGCAAATCAGCAGTCTCTTCTGGGGCATGTCACATAAACTGTGGTAAGGCAGTAAAGGTTGAAGAGACAAAAGTTAGACATAAAAACCCAAAAGACATGTCAAGATGAAATGACTGAGTATCAAAAGAGCAGTATACATAATAAGTGCGTCTAGCTTCAAGAAGGGTGTTTCACAGTGAGCTGGACACCTCTGAGAAGTTCTTCTTGGAGCAGGAAGCCTTAAAGCATGTGAGGGATCGGCAGGGCAGAAATTCTCTTACAACTTCAAATAAATATCTCTTTGAACCTATTTGTCTGTTTTTGATTTGAGTTTTTGTTTAGATTACATTCTATAATCGTATGCTATATCTGTTACTCATGTTTTCTGCAAAACCTTTCTCCACCTATAAAAAAAATAAAAGCAAAGGCTTCAATCAGAGACGCCAGGGGGTCAGTACTACTGTTCTACGGAGTTGAAAGGAAATAATCATCATCCACTTATAAATCCAAGATTACTCCAATTCCATGCTGAGCCCTGAATGAGATAATACATACATATATATAATCTCTATAGAGTACAGCAAGAAAGCTTGACCAGAAGACCTGTGTACACTCCCTACATACACCTTTTAAATGTAAAATGCCTAAATCTGAACACTTTTCAATGAATAACTAATTCTAGACAGCATATAACCATGTTCATTTTCTAACTCTTTTGTGGTCAAATAACAAATACAGATGATACAGAAAATAGGCACCATGGCAAATTTAGACAAATAGAATTTACAGTGACACAAAGCTTAGTGAAGCATAATGTTCATAACGCATAAAATGAAAACCAGGACAAAAAGCATAAAACATTTTCCTGAGGCTTATGATTATATGAGGGTCCTTTGGGTCCTTAGGTTTAGCTCTACCTCCTCTTTTCCTAGCAATCACACTCCTATAACTAACAGATGTTTGGACTGTAATGGTCATTATTTATAGCAGCTCTTGAAGCTGCAAGAATACATACATACTATATACATACAAACATACGTAGTGTAGAAGACAAAGAGCAAAGCCCTGGTTTATTTTATTTTTTCAAAGTTGTAATTTAATAGTGTTTCCAGTGGGAGTAAAAGGCACACACATCTCCTTAAAAAACACTTTTTTATATACAAAAAGTAAAGTCGACATATTTCTTTTACTTGTGCCATTTCTCCATTTAAGCTGCTATTTGCTACTTATCATGCATGAATAGAAGAATGGATGGAATGAACAAAGCATGGATTTTTGTTGTTCCTGCCATGTAAAGTTACAGCAAATAGATTGCATGGAGAAAAGAATAAATGTAGAAATAACCTAAATCTTTTTATGTAGATGAGGTAAAAAAGCAGTCTCCTTTGGAATTGCTCCTTTAGATTGTAAGAGCAATTTATGTTAAAAGTCACTATGACAAATCAGCCCATAATTTATTTTAAGAAGTCAAACTAGCAAGATCAAGTGTACTGTAGGTGGTATTTCATCTTATCATATTAAAACAGTCTTCCCAAATGTAAAAGATAATCTCAACTGCTGTGTTCTGTAAGCAAGCAGAAAATTATGTAAATCTGATTTCCTTACTGTGTGCTTGCTATCTCTTTAAAGCTTACTAAATCATATCCAGATTTGTAAACACAAAAGCACTAGATCCAAGATACATTTGCTTTTCAAACACTCAGAATGAGAAAAGGTATTTTGCAGGGTGTAATTGAAAAATTCCTATCTGTTTTCAAAAGCTAACAAATCAACGGTTGTGTGAGATTAAAAAAAAAATACAAAACATCACCTCTTCACTTATTATGGGCTTAATTGCTTCCTCGTAATGGAGTGTGACAATGTGATTGCAATAAGAACAGCACCTGCTTTGAAAATCACATATCAAAGAAATGCCCGTGAAGGAGCAGGAAGCCCACATGGCAGCCATGTTGAAGTCCTTCCTCATCTGTTTCTTAGTTGGCACTTGTTCTTACCCCCTCTTCTGTAGGTCCCTTTAGGTTCATTGTCTGAATAACTGGTGTTTACTTTGTTAGCTCACCTAAAAATGTCAGCACGTGTAAACATGCCCACCTTTTAGACGTCATAGGCATAGAGGCTCGTGTAAGTAGCTGGGTATTTATCTGAGCCAAAATTTAGTGATTGTCTTCTTTGCAAGCACAGAAGTCCCCTATATGACCTGTACTACAGTATGCTCTGCCTGTGTGGGAGAAGACAAACCTGTGAGACAGATTGCATGGTATCTTGAGTCAATAGCCATGCCAATAGGATGGACTGTCTTCATTCTCTCCCTGTTCTGGAGAAGAAATTCCTTTGATGTCATAATTAAATTCATTGCTATTGTGGATTTGCATTAACCTGCATAAAACATACTCTAATCTATTTGGAAATACATGTCTAGTCATATACATATATATACTTTCACCATTAATTTCTTACTTTGTGTTTACAGCAAGACAGGAAGTCCCTTATTTTTTATATGAGGAGTTCCAAGTACAATAAATCAAAAGGTTAAAAGATATTTAAATTACTAGCTATGTTTTAGTTAAGAAAAATGTATAAAATTTCCTGCACCTTTAAAAAATGAGAATAAGATAAACAAACTCACTATTAATGGTTTCTGGTCTACAGTAAGTAGTCAAATATTTGTTAAGTAAAAGAGTTCTATTCAATAAATCCAGTAATCAATAAAATATAAATTTAAGTTCTATACCAAGGAATTGGGCCAACTATAAAATAGCACAATACTCTAATAGTCTAGAATTTTAAGTGATAGACTGAGACAATGACATGAAGAGAGTAAAGAAAGCAGTGAATGCCGAACTTACAGATAATATGAACCATGCAAAGAGAATGACCAACAAAGACAGTGGGACAAACAATAATGAGAGATGTGTTCAAAGGGACTATGCACCCACAGCCATACATAAGTCACACAGAGGCATCAAACACACACA
Source organism: Eulemur rufifrons (assembly GCF_041146395.1). NCBI lineage: Eukaryota > Metazoa > Chordata > Mammalia > Primates > Lemuridae > Eulemur > Eulemur rufifrons. The sequence continues at coordinate 54,808,963 of NC_090990.1, forward strand.
CACACACACACACCCCTTATGCATGCCAAAATTTCAGAGACATCCAAAGGCATTTATTAAAAAGGCAAGGGAAGATAGTAAATTATAATTATGGCAGAAGTGAGGTGGATGGGAAACAGCCCTGGCTTATGTGTTTATAAGATAATAAAGACTACAAATGCTCTCTTGTATTTTCACAGCAGAAGGTATGAATGGCAATGCCAGCTCTTGGTGCTTGGCCTTCTGGCTAGATGACATTAAGCTGAGGTGCCTGTTTGGCCTGTGGGCTGAAGGTTTCACACTTGCTGTTAAGGCAGTCTGTGTTAAATCCCATTCTGAAAAGTACAAGGGTAACAAAAGAGTTCAAATCAATGCTTCATACAAATAAAAACAAAAACTAGTCTTCACTTATTTATAAATCTGCTGTAATGTTAAGGCACTGAGTATAAGCCTTAATAAATTCAAATACTGGGGATGAGATAATATCAGTGTGCTATCAGCAAAATGCATAACTCAAGGAGCATGAATAATGCCATGTTTGGGGTCCTCTGGAACTTAGATTAAAATAATAAGAATAGCTGATTCTTACATAGACTTATCATGTTTAAGTACTGTTCTAAGAACTTTTTATATATAAATTTATTACTCCTCACAATGAACTACATTATTTTCCCCATTGTATAAATGTGGAAACTGAGAAACATACATGTTGGAGCTCAGATTTCACCCAGTCTATGTGGTTTTAAGATCTTTGTTCTTAAGCACTTTAAAATGCTACCCGTCAGGGATAAGCAAAAATATAAAGGTTAAAAAAATGTTAGAATAAGATCCTCCATTTAAAAAAAAAAAGCATAAGGAAACAACTTTAAAAGCCCCATTTGGATTGTCCTTAATAGAAAGAAAAGAGTACTTTAAAAATCTTTATTACCTACAGGTAGCCTTTTCTAAGACTTCTCTTTCACAAACAAGCCAGTATGAAGTAAAGAGACACTTGGCATGGTCAATACATATTTTTTTGGTTCTTTAATTAAGAGGAAACATCTGGATAATTTTAGAATTTTTTTCATAAACCACATTGACTAGAACTGCTGGTAGTGGCAAGCACAGCTATGTTTACTTTCAATGAACTTAAATGCAGTGAAAAAGGTATTTCTAAAGAAGAAACAAATTACCACCCAGGATTTAAATGGATTATTTTGCAAGTCTGAAATACACATCTCTGTGTACCATCAGCAGTTTTTGTTATTTTTAAAAAAGGTAAAATTAAAACGAAGAAAAAGTCTAAAAGGTTAAGCAAAGTCTAAATTGCATTTCATTTTTAATTCAAATGTTCAGTGGATTGCACAGTAAAATCCCTATTGACAAAAGACTGGCCTAAGTCGGATTTCTTATTGCTAAGAGCCTGAGCCCAGTCACTTGGAGGTAGCAGTCTCTGAGGCAGCCTGTCCAGAGAGCCATCCATCAGAGGCTTTCTCCATCTGTTAGGTCCACTGGATAGTACAGCCCATTTTGGCCTCATCCTGGAAACTCTCTAGCCAGACCTAGACCCATCCACACCTCTGCAGCCAGACAAATGGTGGCAATTAAAACATCACGGTAGGGATGACATCCTATGGGTATGGTTGAGAAGCCTTTCCATTTTAAAAACCAGTGCTTTTTTTTTTTTTTTTTTTTTTAACAGGTTTCCAGAAATATTTATTTTTTTATTTTTTTTATTTCATCTTGTTATGGGGGATACAGAATTGCAGGTTACATACGTTGCTCCTGTACCGCCTTTCCCCCCAAGTCAGAGCTCCAGGCGTGTCTGTTCCCCAGGTAGTGCACGTTGCACCCTTCATGTATGTATATCCCTGCCTTTCCCACCCCCCCCTTCCCGAGTCAGCACCTTCAAGCGTTACCAATCCCCAAACAGTGCGCAATTCACTCATTGTGTAGGCATACCCCCATCCCCTCCCCCACCCCCACCTCAGTCTGATGTCCAATTGGTGTCATTCCCAGATTTGTATTTAGGTGATGATCAGGGAAACCAATTTTCTGGTGAGTACATGTGATGCTTGTTTTTCCATTCTTGGGATACTTCACTTAATATAATGGGTTCCAACTCTCTCCAGGAGAACCATAGAGATGTCGTATCTTCATCATTCCTTATAGCTGAGTAATATTCCATGGTATACATATACCACAGCTTACTAATCCAATCATGTATTGATGGGCATTTGGGTTGTTTCCACATCTTTGCTATTGTGAATTGTGCTTCAAACTTTCTCAAAATAGTCTCAATATGGAAACTTTGTGTTTGCTTTCAGTTCAAAGTGCTTCTGTAAGAGAAATATTTAAGAAACATATTTAAAGTAAAAATATACTTTGTTGTTACCCAATAAGTATTTATTGGATTCACTGGGTGGAGAAGGATAATTTACATTATTATCCAACTAATATGTTGATTGCCTACTATGTTCAAGGCCCTTTGCCAGTCCCTACCTGTCTTCTCAGACCAGTAATTGCCTGCTAAGGCAGATAAAGCAAATGCACAAATAAGTGTGTCACACATATGCCAAGTCCCACCTCTCCCTCCCACTGCAGAACCACTGCTCATGGCCTGGGCCTGTGGTATGAAAAGGAGACAGGGTCCTCTTAAAACACTTGGGCAATTCATCTCTGAACTTGTGGTTATGTTTGACACCTTCTAGCAATCTATGGGCATTGTATCTCCTGATTCCCAGTTCGAAGACAATTTTCCTCTCTGTTCTTGATTCTCTGGTCTCATTTGGACCTCAGCTTCTTTCTTGTCTGTATTGTCTTTGTAAACCTCAGTGTGAACTGGCCCCTTCTGGGTGCTGCCCTAAGCTACCCTTCCTCTGCAGTTCTGTGCTCTTTTACCTTGGCTTCAAAGAGGTGACCACAAATTGTAAGGTGCCTTTTTTTTCTTGTGTTTATGTGAAATTAAAATCCATGGTTTTAATTTTTTAATGGCATTGAAATTTTTATAGTTAAAGTAGTCGTAGTGTATTTTCACTCAAAATTCTTAGATTATCCAGACTTTCTAAAGTTCTTATAGCAGAGTGTTCCTTATAAAGTACCCAAATTTTAGCTTGCTAATATGGAAAGTGTATAATTCACACATTTTACTTAATTTTCAAAAGTGATATGTCTTATCACTTTTTTGTAGCTGTGACTCTCTATATAAGAATAAAAAAAAGAACATTATTTTTGTGATCAGGCAATAAATACCTATTCCCCGGCACTGTTTATATGGGTTCAAACCCCACAAATACTGATTTGAAAGCAAGTAAAAATGTATCAGAAAATATGAAGAAGATATAAATCATGGAGTCAGTTTATTTAATATTAAAATACACAAAAAAGTACAGTTTGAATAAAGTACAAAATGATCATAGCTTCCAGTTTTTCTAGCAAAGCATGCACTAATGGAAGAAGAGAAGAAGAGATGAAGGATTGTCTACTCAGGACCTTACTGTAGAACTTTAGTAATCAAGCCTCTTCATTGTTTCTCATACTTTATGCAATGTCTATAAAATGTCAGCTGTAAAACCAAGTTTTTAGTTAGCTTGTCTGATTAGAAAACTCCCCTCTGTTTTTAATCTTTTCAAAGTCTTCTTCAAATCAAAATCAAATCATCAAGTGACTCATCTTTTTACCTGAGTTTGTCTAAGACTCTATTGTTGTTATAGAACATCAAAAATAATTTTAGGGCTAAAGGCTAATCGATAGCCCTAAAAACAGAGTTAAGCATTTTGAACTGAACTAAAAAACAACCAAAAAAATCTACAGACATTCTACAGCTCTATTTTGGAGTTATTTTATCTGAATGGAAGAGGATCAATTTTTTATTCATTATCCAATCACCATAATTTATCCAATCACCCATCTATCCACCCTTTCATTCAACAGATATTTATAAAATATACACTATTATCCAGGTACTTATCTTAGGCACCAGGGATACAGCAATGAATAAACAAGTTTCTTGCTCTCAGGAAATTACATTCAGGCAGGGAGATGGATAAACACAGATGAACAAAACATCAGGTAGTGCTAAGTGCTAAGAAGATAAAATAGAATAAGAAAATAGAAAGGGAACAGGCTTGGTGGTTCACACCTGTAATCCTAGCACTTTGGGAGGCCAAGGCAGAAGGATTGCTTGCACCCAGGAATTTGAGACCAGCCTGGGCAACAGTGAGACTTTGTTTCTACAAAATGTAATAATAATAAAAAAACAATAACAAGGCTTGATGGTGTGCACCTGTAGCCCCACCTACTCGGGAGGCTGAGGCAGGAGGATTTCCTTGAGCCCAGGAGTTTGAGGCTGCAATGAGCTATGATGGCACCACTGCCCAGGTGACAGAGTGAGACCCTGTCTCAAAAAAAAAATGAATAAATAAATAAAATAAAATAAAAAAAGTAAATGGGAAGGTAGGATGCTCTTTTATGTATGATCCTGAATTTAGAGGCTTTTGACTAGAGATCTGAATAAAGTAATGAGATGACCTCTGAAAATATTTGGGGGGAACTTTGGTAGGCAGAGGGCTGGTTATCACTAAAGCCCCAAAGCAGAAACACGTGTGGTATGTTCAAGAACAACAATAAAATCAGGATGGCTGGAGTCCTGTTTCAATGGTTGGTCAAAGTGTATCTATTTGCAGTTAACCCATTAACAACATGGGTTTGAACTGTGTGGGTCCACTTATACATAGATTTACTTCAATTAATATATTGGAAAGGTTTTGGAGATTTGCAAGAATTTGAAAAAAAAACTCAGATGAACCACATAGCCTAGAAATATTGAACAAATTAAGAAAAAGGTAGGTATGTTATGAATGAATAAAACATCTGTACATACTAGTCTATTTTATCATTTACTACCATAAAATATATACAAATATATTATAAAAAGTTTAAATTTATAAAATCTTATGCACACAAACACAGACCCTACATGGTGCCACTCACAGTCCAGAGAAAGGTGAGCAAATATAAAAGCGTAGTATTAAACAATAACTTCACAAAAAATTAACTGTACTTCTGTAATGGGTTTATAGTCACTTCCTGTTGCTACTGTGGTGAGTTCAAGCATTGCAAGTATCTGCTTAAAACACATGTGATACTAATCATCTCCGCGTGAGCAGTTTTTCTGTCCAGTAAATTGTGCGATACAGTAAAAAGTGATTCCTTACAGTTTTTTCGTGTTTTTATCGTATTTAGAGCAATACCGTAAACCTTGAATAATACCATGGGACCCAAACGAAATGCCACAGTGATGCTGGAAGTGCTCCCAAGAAGCAAAATCATGATCTTCCAAGAAAAAGTTGAGATGCTTGATATGTACTGTTAGTTGAGTTCTGCAACTGAGGTTGTCCGCCATTTCAAGATAAATGAATCCAGCATAAGGATTCATTTTTACTATTGTAAAAAAAGAAAATAAAATTCACGAAACTGTTGTTGTAGTTATGCCAGCAGGTATGAAAACCGTGTGTGTGTGTGTGTGTGTGTGTGTGTGTGTGTGAAATGCCTTAACTTGTATTGAAATAGCAGCTTTTGTATGCGTACAGGATTGTTATAAGAAAGGAACACCTTTAGAATCTAATATTATTCAAGAAAATGCGAAGTCATTATAATGACAACTTAAACCAAAAGGAAGATGAAAGATCTAAAGCTAGATAATTTAATGTCAGGAAAGTATGGTTTGATAATTTTAGAAAGAGATTTGGCTTAGAAAATGTCAAGATAACAGGAGAATCAGCTTCTACTGCCCAAGAGGCAGTAGACAAGTTCCCAAATGCCATTAAGAAAATCATTGAGAAAAAAGAATTATCTGCCTAAATACGTTTTGAATGCAGAAAAAAGTACCCTCTTCTGGAAAAAAAAAAAAAAATGCCACAGACATATATTAGTAAGGTAGAGAAGTGAGCACCAGGATTTAAAGCAGGAACAGATAAGCTAACTCTACTGTTTTGTGTAAATGCAGTTTATGATCAGTTTATGATCAAAACTGCCCTTATCTATAAAGCTGCTAACCTCTGAGATTTGAAGGCAAAAGATAAACACCAGCTGCCAGTCTTTTGGTTGTACAACAAAAAAGCATGGACAAGGAGAATCCTTTTCCTGGACTGGTTCCATCAATACTTTGTCCTTCAAGTCAGAAAGTATCTTGCCTGTAAGGCATTGCCTTTTAATGTTCTTTTGATACTGGACAATGGCCCTGGAACCCCAGAATCCCATGAGTTCAGCATGGAAGGCATCAAAATGGTATACTTGTTCCCAAATACAACATCTCCGATTCAGCCTCTAGATCAAGGATCATGAGGACCTTTAAGACTCATTTATACATGGTACTCTATAGAAAGAATTGTCAATGCAGTGGAAGAGAACCCCAACAGAAAGAATATCATGAAAATCTAGAAGGATTACACCATTGAAGATGCCATTGTTGTTGTAGAAATAGCTGTGAAAGCCATCAAGCCAGAAAAAATAATTTCTTGCTGGAGAAAACTGTGTTCAGATGTTGTCCGTGACTTCACGATTTATGACAGAGCCAATCAAAGAAATCATAAAAGAAATTGTGAATATGGCAAAAACGTGGGGGTTTCAAGATATGGATCCTGGAGAAATTTAAGAACTAGTGGACACCACCCCAGAGGAATTAACAAAAGATCATTTAATGAAGATGAGTGCTTCTAAATCTGAGCCAGATGATGAGGGAGAGGATGCAGAAGCAGTGACAGAAAAAAAATTGAGATTAGACAATCTGGCAGAAGGATTCCAATTATTCAAGACTGCTTTTGACTTCTTTACAACATGGATCCTTCTTTGATACACACACTGAATCTAAAGCAAATGGTGGAAGAAGGATCAGTGTCATATAGAAACAGTTTTAGAGAAATGAAAAACCAAAAAAGTCAGACATAAATTACAACGTATTTCCGTAAAGTTACACCAAGCATGCCTTTCTCTCCTGCTGTACCTCTTCTCCCTCTGCCACCCTGAGGCAGCAAGATTAACCCCTCCTCTTTCTCCTCCTCCTCCTCTTCCTCAGCCTACTCAGTGTGAAGACAAGAATGAAGACTTTAGTAATGATCCACTTCCACTTAATAAACAGTAAACATATTTCCTTTTCCCTATGATTTTCTTAATAACATTTTCTTTTCTCTAGTTTGTTTTATTGTAGAAATACAATATACAATACATATAACACACAAAATATGTGTTAATCAACTGTTTATGTTATTGGTAAGGCTTCCAGTTAACAGTAGGCTATTAGTAATTAAGTTTTTGGGGAATCATGAGTTATATGCAGATTTTCAACAGCACAGGGTCTTGGTGCCCCTTACTCTAGCATTTTTCAAGGGTCAACTATATATTTTTAACTCTGTATATATTGATAGAGCTTTAAGTACAAGATGTAATAGTCCTATAAACACTGTAGGCACATGGCTCAGAAAAAAAATTTAAGTGTGAAATACATTTACCTGAATAAAGTTAACTAATAAAAATCATTATAAAACCTTATTGTTTCATTTATATGAAATGTCCAGAATAGGAAAATATATTGAGACTGAAAGATTAGTGGTTGTTTTGGATTAACTGGGATGAGAAGTTTGGGGAGTGATAGCTAAAGGATAAAACATTTCTTTTACAGGTGATTTGTTCTAAAATTGGTTGTGGTGATGATTGCACAACTCTATGAATTTACTAAAAACAACTGAATCATATACTTTCAATGGGTGAATCTTAGGGTATGTGAATTATATATCAATAAAGCTGTTATCAAAAATTGGTTATCAAACTAATGAAGTATTATCCAGAGGAAGTCATGGTCACATTATAAATTCATGTTGCTAAAAAAAATCTTACATATCAGTGAGTCAAGAACCTTAGTTACCTCTGTACTGTTTCTCATGAGGATATTTACAAACTTTCTTTACACTTTTTATTTATGAATGGTTATCTTCATGTATTTATATTCTCTATTTGGAAAAATGTAGGTGGGAAGGAGGTCACGTTGAACATGAGATCTTTGGAAAGGGAAAAAAAGGTGTCATTAATTGACTGCTCCATGGAAATTAAATGCCTGAATTAGTGTTTTTCTAAAATATATCTAGAAGATCTGTTTGAGGCGTCCCCAGTGCTCAAGGTAAATTTCAAGCAAGGAAAGCTTTCCAGGTCAGACACGGAAAAAGAAAGGTATGATTCTTTTCAAGTCAAATGAAAAAGAAATGAATACACACTTCATGAAGCAACATCACCTTTCAGAGACCTCTTAAGAATTCTCATTGTTAGTTATATCTTTTTTTCTGGAGAGACTTTCTTACAATGGCTGCATGTTTTGCTGGACATAGTTCTTAGATCTATTTCAATGAGCTATGACTACATATGTGGTTTAAACCAGTTATCTGTAAAATTACAATGCACATGGAGAGTTTCAATGGTAACAGATTAATCCATGTAAACTGGATAGATTTGAGGAAGTATAAATATTCTTTATGAGCCTTAGTTAAAGATTGCTGAGGTTGTTGGTGTACCAATAACAAAATAACAGGTATTCTGATATTTGGGACTATGCTTAAGTTTGGCACTGAGAATTAATAGATTTTATACAGACATACTTCAAAGTGCTTCCTGTAAAAAAAAATAATAATACATCTGTATTTAACATCCACGCTCGTAGCATCTTTATTATAATGTGTTTCTATCAAATTATAAGGATACTTCAAATGTAATGAATCCCAGCACCTTCATTTTTTGTAGTTCTGAATATTACTTTACATAATAATAAGCTCTCCAAACAAACATAATTGCCTTCTCATGCCCCTGAATAGAGGGATGAAGAATCATTTTCAGGTCAATAAAGAAAGGTTTTTTTGGCTTTTTAGGGTTTTTTGTTTGCTTGTTCTGGGGGCTTTTTTTAGGTTGAAAGTACCTAGGCATAATAATATTTTGTATTGGCTTAGAGCACAAAACAGGGAAATGGCCCTGGGTTAGGATGCTATGATGAACTGGTCTTTGTCCAAGCTCACAATTCTGGTTGTCAAGGAAGCCTAGAAATTTTATATAGGCTATCACAAGTGAAATGGGTCCAGTCACTCCTGAGTGAGCACCTGGACCCATTTGGTGTTATTACGGCCACAACTTGAATATGCTGATCTAGACAGCTGGCAAGTCTCCTTGGCCAGGGATGGCTCAGTGGAAACCTGCACTGCTCTTGGTACACTCACGGGAGGAGCAAGCTGTACTGGCCAGAGGCACATGTGGACAGGTGCTTACTTATGTGTCTGACTGGTGTGTGTGCTTTTTGCCCTTTCTGGTCAGCAAACAGCTGTTCATTATCCTCGGTCTACAATTCACAATAAAATCAAAGTTCCCCTACAGTCTTTTTGAAGTTAGCAAATCCCCAAATCCGATTTTCTCTAATCTTTACTTTTGATTCCATTTTCTATCATCATTTTTATTCTTTTCCAAACTACTCCAAATAATCATGACCCTCAAGCACTGTACAGGGCAGCAATAGATTCTGAGTAGGGTTCTGTGTATTAATGATAAACTCATTTTACAGATTCCAAAACTGAGAAAGATGGTGGGAAAAGTAAATATTCAAGTAGGTACAGAAGTAAAATGTGTTAATATGATTTATTGTTTTTGTTTCTAGGGCTCAAATGGAATTTCACCATATTTCCTTTCCTTCAATAAATTTTAAAATATACAGAATACTTCTTCCCAAGACTGGTGCCATATGCCTACCTTACCGTCCTTCATTAAAGGTTGTAGACAGGACTCTGGCTAAGGGATTCTTGTTTTAATCATTCTACTGCACCAGCTCCCTCTCTCTCTCTCTCTCTCTCTCTCTCTCCATACATATATATATATATACACACACACACACACACACACACACACACACATACATACACATATCTCCTTATTTTGGTCTGTTCTTGTTTTTCTTCAGCCTGAAGTAATTTTTCCTTTGATAGACTTCATTAGCACTTCAGTTCATTTCTTAAGGAACATAGTACTGCCGGCATTGTTTTACTGTTATCTGTTTTTGTTCCCTGGTTTGTAAACCCATTGAGAATAGGTGTCAAGTATAGTGTCATCCATCATCCTTTCATCTTCGTTTACAGTGCTAACCACCATGCCATATTCTAGTAAGTACTAAATATAATACTTTCAAATGAATAAAAGAATAAGTATCTTCACCCAAAATATATTATACCTTATTACATAAGTAAATCAGTACCTTTTGTTAGCTGATGAACACAACAACTGATTACTATGAAGTGAGAAATACTGAATTACCAGTAAATACTATAAATTCTCATGAGCATTGATCCAATTTACTTGTCCAGGTGTAACTGTGCATTCATTGCCAACAATCAAAGCTTGTGATAGAGCAATGAAGCAGTTGCTATTTGATGAATATGATCTTATTTTGATTACAGATCTGTTTCCAACATAAATTCTACTAGTTTTCAGCACACGAAATTATAGCTGGCCTCTGAAATATGAAAAATTATCCTGTAATAATCTTTATTCTGAGGTTACTTCTCATTACTTTTCTTAAATGCTGTTATTATACGACTCATGTACAAGGATTCTATTCAGAAAAGGATATTACTGAATCCTTTAGACCCTTGTCATTCAGGATGGTTCAAGCATCAGCAGCCTCAACGTTAGCTGGGAGCTTGTTGGAAATGTCAGCCATTAGATCTCACCCTAGACTACTGAATCAGAATGTGCATTTTAACAAGGTTTATCCAGGTGATTCAAATGCATAATAAAGTTTGAGAGACACTGCCTTAGGTCTCTAGTTCTGTCATTGGTCTTAGAAAATATCATTTATAGAATCAAAAGAATAAAGTCTTATGTGTCTGGTTTTAGATTGGTCCTACTTTTAGAGAGGACCTACAATCTCAGTCAGCTTAGCAGATGTAGATGAATAGCTTAGTAAGGTTTTGAATATTAACACTTCCAGATATTCAGAACCATGGAAATATGTTGGTCATCCATATTTCAAAACACGATACAGCAGATTTATAAGGTGCTCACTTTGTGCAGAAATATAGGTGAAGCCCGCTGGGTACAAATGAAATGGAAGATGCATTTTAAGGTACTTACAGCTGAATATGGGAAACATATGTCCAGAAAATAATTATCAGTACAATTGAGGCCAAAATATACTTTTCCCAGGTAAAATACATGGCTATGTCTTGAGAATGTGATCTATCAGTGTGTGGGTGGTCAATAATCACTCAGAAGTAAAGTGAAAATATCAAGTAGTTTGAAATTAGTGTGGCTGGGAGCAGAAAAGAGTCAGAAATCAGAAGAACACAAAAGCAAATAAACGTGCGCATAATCAAGTATAGTACATTGTTACTGACTCCAGTTCTTTAGCTTTTCCTTCATGCCTTTACCATGTACTTTTCAGGACCCGCCCAACTGTGGGCAGTATGAACTTCCCTGCTTCATAACTTTGACTTAGCCATGAGACTTGTTCTGGCCAATGACATGGGATACAAATGACAATGTGCCATTTCTGTCCCTAGACCACATAAGAACTTGGTGAGTCATGATGATCAAGAGCATATGCAGTGAGGCTGGATGATGAACTATCACATTGTTCAGAATCTTTGTGGACAATTGTAATGAAATTGGCTTTTGTTTTTAGTGACATGGAAAGCGTCATGGATTTTTAAGAAACCTCATTCTGCTCTTTAGCATAGCTACCTGAGTAAGTGTTATCATTCATCCTACATTTCCAGTTCCTTGAAAATGGTTATCTATATTATCTGTCTTTGAATACTTCCTGCTAAGCAAAACTTGGTGGGTAAATATTTCAAGGGGTAACTGATATGGTTACATGTATTATGTTACCAATAATACTATATGGACAAGCATTTACAAAAAGTTCAATAAGGAGGTGAAACCCCTGCAAAATTACAAAATATTACTTTATTCTAACCATGTAAAACTTGTGTAGTTTTTACTCCTTGAAGATGTAAATCTACATTACCCAACATTTAGTACTCTCCATGCTTAGCACAATGTTGATATTTTCTAAATATGTCAACTGGTGCCTGAAATGGGTGCATGTAGTTTGTAAGATGATATTAAAAATATTGCTGATTATGGCATCCTATAAGAGCCTGAATCACAAAATGTATAGATGTTCATTTACCATGTTATGAAACATATTTCCCTGACTGACCTTAAAAAAACTACCTCTCTATAAATGCATTTATAAATAGTAACTCTACTTGTTACATGAACATTCAAATATGAAGTATTCTAAAATGCAATCATAAAATTATTTTTTTTAAAGTGAATTTTGTATGCCTCTTCTTTATCTTCAATAAACAACACAGAACAAAATCCCCACCATTAAATAACTGGACATATAAAATTTACATGGCACAATCCTAACAACATTTTAAAATTGCAATGGTGGTGGGCTAGGGTAACGGGAATTAGTTGTGGTTGCAAAAGCTTAAGACAAAAAGGTGAGGACAGTTCTGAGGCAATGCTAGGACTCTCTCTACTGGACTTTGTTTTGATTGAAAGTTATATCTGACTTTGATCTTTTGTCAAAAACAATTGAGGGTTATTGAGGAAAATCATCTTCCTGGATGTTAAGGAGCCTGAATTTCAGGGCAAATCCTATGCTCACTTCCCCGCTCTGTTCTAGACTCTACTATACTCAGGTGAATCCATACATAGATCTGCACACTCTTAGCCGTGGTGGGGGATCAGTGCAGAGAGAGGGCACAATTGATGACTGTGTCACCAAGCGTATACTTGTTCCCCTGGGACTTCCTGATGGATCTAGGAGCAGGGTCCAGAAAGCTGGCCATTTTACCTATTTGTGTCCTTTCTCTTTAGCTATTAATATCTAAATATTAGGTTTATTTTTCATCAAATGCAGGATATTTAAAAAATTTTGTATGATACATAATAGATGTACATATTTGGGGGGCACAACAGGGTGTTTATTCGCCATTTAAGCCATCAAGTAATTATTTGTTGGTTAAATGCATAACTGAATGAATGGCTTTCTAAGTACTATTCATTACTTCTTTCATTAAATTATTAGGCACTGAGTATACAAACATGAATAAGATACAGTAATTGTCCTCCTAAACCTTGCATTTTAATTGAGAAAGCTCATATACTTGTATTTTTATCAGTTGAATATACTTTGATTAATGTTTTTTATGATTTATGAGAAACATAATTTAGATTAATTTTTTTCTAATGAACATAAGTAATCCCCATTTTATTTTCACAGTTTAGAGAAGATAGTAATCTGCCGCCAACTCTTGATTAACTGATGTACAGATTTTCTAGATTTTTCATTAGCACTTTCAACTGCATCGGAGGATAAAAGTGAGAAATTAGTTTCAATTTAGGTTATAAAGAATTGTGGTGAAGTTGATGGAGAGATGAGAGACCTTTCCTAAGTGATTTATATGAATCTTTAGTATCACCTATGGGCATAATTTATGCATTTAATTCTTGAATCAATAATTATAGGTAACTAAGAATTGTGTTCTATATTTACAGATTCTCACCAACAGGTATGGAATAACATCTTAGTCTTTCTCTTTATCATTATCAAGATTTTTTTCCTCTTTTTAAATAAAGTAAAAATTTATTATACATTTTGGATACTTTATCAGACATATGTTTTACAAATATTTTCTTTCTTGATTTGCCTTTTCATTTTATTACTGGTATTTTTCACAGAGCAAAAGTTGTGGTTTTTTTAACAAAACTTTATTTATCAAACATTTTCTTTTATGGTTTATACGTTTTGTGTCCTAAGACATCTTTGCCAAATCTGAGATCACAATATTTTTCTCCTATCCTTTCTTTTAGAGGTTTTATAATTTTTTTTTTCATCTTATTGTTATGGGGGATACAGAATTGCAGGTTACATACGTTGCCCATGTACCGCCTTTCTCCCCAAGTCAGAGCTCCAGGCGTGTGGTTTTATAATTTTAGCTCTAACAGTTAGGTCTATAATCCATTTAAGTTAATTTTTTAAGGTAATGTAAGGAAAGGATCAAGGTTCATTTTTTTCTCCATATGAACATCCAACATCTTTAGCATCATTTGTTGAAAAGAATTTAATTTGAAAGTTTGTTAGTTTACTAGGGCTGCCATCACAAATTACAACAAACTGGGTGACTAAAAACAACAGAAATTAATTTTTTCAGTTTTAGAGACTAAAACTCCATAATCAAGGCGTTGATTATAGGAACCACAGTCTCTACGAAACTAAAGTTTGAACTTTTTACATATTTTGAAGGTATGGAGATTGTTATGACCAGAGAATATAAAGAAAACTTTCCTATCATTTCTAGCTGCTTTTAAAAAAGTTTCTGCTGCGTAGTTTATTTGGTATTTGTAAATACTCAACTCCACCATTAGAATGCAAATGTATTCATAGACAATATGTAAATGAATAGATATGGCTATGTTCCAATAAAATTTTATTTATGAACATGGAAATTGTAATTTTACATAATTTTCAAGTGTCATGGGATATTATTCTTATTTTGACTAAAAAAACCCCACTTAAATAGCTAAAAATCATTTTTAGCTCAAGGGCTATACAAAAACATGAGATGGGTGTGATAGCTGTCTGTTTATTCATTTACATACTGTCTATGGCTACTTTTATGCTACTGTTGCAGAGTTAAATCTTTGCAGCAAATTTGAGTACTTGTCAGAGAGACTTTAAGGCTTGCAAAGCCAAAACTACTATTTGGCTCTTCAAGAAAAAGTTTGTCAATCCCTGGTTTAGACAATAATATATTTCCATCAAAAGGTAGTAAATGTTCACAGGATGTGCTGTATAAAGTATAATATAAGACACAGTTTTTTGCCGAAAAGACAACAAACATTCTAACACAATAATATTCATGAATTCATGAACATGTTTTGAGCAGCTACTATGTGCCAAGTACTATTCTAGACCTTGGAGATACCACAGTGCAGAAGTACAAATGGGCATAATCTCTGCCCTCATGGAGTTTACATACTTGGATGGGAGCCCAATAATAATAAACATGCACACACAATGCATAAACATAATATACAGCCCAAATGACTTCTGTAAAGATTCTGGATTCTGAGCAAAGCTGGAAATGACAGAGCAATAGCAACAATCCACATTTAGGGTACCCAAACAAGGTGCTACCAGCCTGCCCATTCTAACTCTAATTGGGGTTAACACTTATCATGAGGAAAATCGTCTTCTCAGAAACTGAAATAAATTGAAGAGAAAATAGAAACTCAAGGTCAAAACACAGGCTCAGTGTTTTTTTTTTTTTTCTTTCCTTTTTTAAACACTAGCTTAGACTGTCAATTTTGTCTCAAAACAAATATTATAGATAATGGGAAAATATAATTAGAAAAATTTTGAATTCTCTGTGAAGCCTTAGAGATAAAAATCTCTAAATATTGTTAGACTTGAAGTTACTTAAGGATTTATGGTTTTATAGGAACAAGTTGATGAACTATAAAAACTGAATTAGAAATGATGACTAGAGATAGGGGAAGTGATCCACCTGGAGTCTGACACAACTTACTACTGAGTGTTCCAACTCTAACAGTGTTCTCAAAACAAGAACCTTTAATCTAATCTGTGGACACCAGAAAGGAAATCAATTTATGACGCTGGGAGAATAAGATCTAAGAAACGTCCATGACTTTAAATAAAAATAGAAAGCTCCACTGTGCTTATTCTGTATGTTCAGCAAGCAGTTGGCTTCCTGATGGAAACCGGCCTGGGAGAAGGCCAATGGTCAAATATAATTCTGTAGTCTCAGCTCTGTGACCTATTGGACATTCCCAAGGATATTGAGTGAATGCTCTATCCAGTGTGATTCTCTGGTGATCAACCTCTGTCACTGAATTTTCTAGCTTTCTGTTATAGGAATCACAAAAAGAAAGAAAGAAAGGAAAAAGAAACAATATCATATCTTTTCAAATTCCCCAGTATATTATAATATTTGATTATCCTTTTGTAAGAAATTATCAAAATCACACTAAAGTGAAAACTATTATTGTTTTTAAATAGTAATACACCTCAGAATATAAAATTTGAATCATATTGCTGTAAAGACTTGTCAGTATGGAGAACTTATGTGCCCTTTAGAGCATCTATGACCACATTGGAAGATATTTTTCCCTTTACCAGTAGTCATGTTACCTTGTTTGAGATGAACTCATTGGAAATCATTTCACAGAAAACCGTGAGGAAGAGGAAATAGGAGGCATTTCAAATCAGTTGTGTACCAAATAGATTTCTGTTTAGTTTGTTCTGAGATAACCGTCTCAGAAAACAAAGCTGGGGAGCTTTTATATTGTTTTAGAAGAGAGAAAAAGAACTACATTTTCTTAAATGTCATGAAATAGTGAATTTTTTCATAGAATCATGAGGCAAGCCTATACAATGTGCTCATTATTTTGAAGAGGTAAGAGTAATTATTTTTGACAAGATTGACTTTTAAGAATTGCACATGATACTGTTGAGAAATAATTCAATACTGACATGTTTTACATGGATTAGGGTCCTCATGACCAATTTTAGTGACTAGAAATTTAGTTGGCATGTTTAGATTTTAATTAAAGATGACAATATTAGACTGCTGTATGTTCATAATAGAAGCTGGTTACTTTTAATTGAAATACAACAGAAAAGTACATAAATATAACCGTGCAGCTTGATCAATTTTCATAAAGGAAACATGACCAGAGCCCCTGAAACCACTATGTCCCCCTCCACTAACTATTCCCATTCCTAAGAGTAACCATTATGTTGACTTCTAATTGTGCCAATGATTTAACTCTAAAGAAATAGAATCATACAATACAGCATATACTCTTTTCTGTCTAGCTTATATTCATATATTATGTCTTCAAAGAGCAGTCATGATGTTGTGTGTAACTGTAGTTCATTTATTCTCATTTTTGCATAAGATTCCATTGCATAAATATGCCACAACTTCTTTATCTATTCTATTGCTGATATACATTAGGGCTACATCTACATTTGGCTAATACGATAACACTACTCTGAACATTTTTGCACATAATTTTAGTTGAACATCTTTCATTTTTCTGTGGTTATACCTAGAAATGGAATTGCTAGGTTATAGGGTAGGAATGTGTTCAGCTTAAGTAGATATCATCAAAGAGTTTTTTCCTAAATGGCTGTGCCAATTTACACTCCCACTGAAGTGTATGAGAGCACTGGTAGATGCTAGCCAATCATTGTACTTTTTCATTTTAGCCCTTCTGATCTGTACAGAGAGCTTTCAAACTGTGGTTTTAATTAGCTCTGCCTGAGGACTAATGACATTGAGTACCTTCTCATGTGCTTATTGACTATTTGGATATGTTCTTTTGTGAAGTGCCCATTCACATTTTCTTTGTCAATTTGCCTATCGTATGGACTGCCTTAATCTTATTGTTTATAGAAATGTTTAATATATTTGGAATACAAGTCCTGTTGGATAAACATGTATTAAAAATATCTTCTCCAAAACCATGGTTTGCCTTTTCCCTCTTTATGATGCCCTGCGTCATATTCTTGAATAGAGATGTTGTTATATTCAGTTATTATTATTCTTTTACTCACCCATCATTGTAAAATACATCGTGTATCTGAGTCTTATGAAGTCCCAAAGAAGATCTATTTAGTCAGAGTCCTCAATCTTAGCCTATATTCCAAATTTCAATTTAGGAATTTTGTCCCAAAGGTTGGATTTAAAAATCAGGTTATATAATATTTGCTCTGCCTTTTTAATCATCACATTAATTTGTTGCTACTGTTTCAGTTTGTAATTATTTAAATTCATATAGTTAAAATATGATCTTTTCCAATTTTTAAATATAGATAAATGCTCAAAAGACTTGAAGTTCATTGAAAATATAAATAATGCGTCTCATACTCAGTATTTCCATACCACAACATCTTCATTCACTATATGCGACTCCTTGGAGCCTGTTATATTTTGCATTATCCTCCTGACCAATATCCCTGCAGTGTCTCTTCCCCGTCTGTCAGATCCATAATGGACAGAGTTGCTACCAGAGATATCTTTATAAATGTCCATTGAAATAAATCACTTCCCAGGTCAAAATATTCCAGTGTCATAGGATACAATTCAAGCTCCTTACTCTATAATATGCGGTCATGAATAATATGGTTGCTGTTTCTCAGGCAATTACCTGGCTTTACTTGCAGTTCTTTAACAGCCAGGGAGTACCACCCTTCGATCCCTGGAATGACTTCACCCCCACCTTTTCTGCCTGCTGAACTCTGACTCCCTCTTTATAGCTCTGTTCAGACTTTACTACAATTGTAAAGCCTTTCTTGACCTTCCTGAGCACAGTTAGTTCCATCATCTGTGCTCCCCAAATGTTTGAACATAACTCATGCTTATCTCCCTGGTTACACATTTTCCTCCCTAAGAAACCATGAAGTTTCAGGTAGAGTCTGTGTCTTATTCATATTTGTGTTAATAATGAGTAGAATGAGGTTCACAAATTGCCCAGTATAATTTTAGAGTAAATGAACAAATGAACTATTCTTTTCTCTAAGTTTTTTTTATTTTTTAAATAGTTTAAAAAATAAATAAAATTTTATCACAGAAATTATGTCTCCTACAATAAGGAATAACTAAAGGGAAAAGAATAAAGGTATATATTTGCTATGGGGACTGTAAGAGGAAACTTCAATAAACTTGCATTTTTGATACTTTTACAGAGAGGAATGATAACCCTACGGGAAAGAAAAAATTAACTCTACAGAAGGACCATACAGAATTTTTCATTTTTTTCCACCTGACCAAGAGAAGCACTGTTTACTGGTCATTGAAAGGTTATTTAGAAATTTTAGTGTTTGGCTCTTTTGGTCAGTATTGAAAGAAAAGGATAGAAGTGAGGCTTAACGGAGCTTAGAAGAAAGAGACTGCTTGCAGTGCCTGCTGAGGGGAAAAAAAATAAGCCATTATTCCTTGTGTCCTGACAGATAAGAGAAGTCCTTGGTAAGAAGAGGCTCAGAGAGATTAGAGAAGATGATGTAACATTCCAGAAACAGAAAATTCTGAAAACAGGTGGTAGGGCAAGGTCTCCCAGTGGACTCAGGGCAAGCTTACAACAAACACAGTCTGACAAAAACACAAAAAAGGTTAAGGTTCTCCCTAACTTAGAAGTAATTTATACAATTGGGTCCAATTCTACCATAGTAAACATTGTAAGTTACATCACGAGGAGCTTTCTGGAATCTTTGATTTCAGTGCCAACTGCACAATACAAGGGCGTAAGATAAAAATCTCATTACTTTTCATTTCCCCCCCTTTCAAGAGGCTTATAAATACAGTTTGATGCTATGTCTTTGTCAAATTTATTTGGGTTGTCAAAGAGTACCCTGAGACTGTCACTGAGATGGTCTGAAAGCACAATGTTTTTCTACCTAGTCTGTGTACTACTCAGATTCACCTGGAGGCATAATGCACTACCTGCAATCCTTCATACAATGAGTAGCTTCCCTCAACCCTATAAATGCTAACCTGATCATATCAGAATTCATGTTCACTATTGCAATATCCAGGCTGGAGAGGTATGAGAGTTAGTGCAAAAGTTCACATTCACATAGAGATTTTATTGTTTCAAAATATAAGCTAGCCCGATTAGAAATTGCTAACATCAATTAACTTGACGTTATTTCCAATGACTAAAGCTATATTCAGGGGTACCTACATTTAAAGTTTTGCAACTTTTGAACACTCACTTTTATGAAACAGATTAAAAAAAAACTGCATTCAGGGCTATTATTTGGATAGAAAGGTCACCTTAGTGATGTTCAAATCTGAACAAAGAAGTCACTTAAAATTTTTTTTAATTTGAAAGATTGGTCTACTTAATTTTAAGTTAGGTTCTGTGAACCATTATACAATAGCAGACAAAGAGAACCATAATTGAATTTTAAGAATTTAGTTTAAGAACTAAATTTTAAATCCAACTTACTAAATTGTGTGCTGGTGTCATTTGAGTAGCACTTTAAAGTTTACACTACAATTCCATGTACATTATATCACTTAATTTTCAACAAGATTTTAGGGAAAGCTTTATTATCTGCTCCATTTTATAGATGATGGAACTGAAGCTCAGAGAGATTCATTGATGTGCTCAGGATGGTACAATCATTAAATGAACTCAGGACTCAAATCTCATGTCTCAGAACCTCAAATCATGGACCACATTGTTGAATACATTCTTCTCAGCCTGCACTGTCTTTTTTTTTTTTTTGGTGTTCCCATTGATTGATACATACCTGAAATTTTTAATGAATAAATTTATTTTTATATTTGTCTTTTATTTGCAAAATTTTTAGGAACTTATTGGAATTGTACACAGAATGCTATTATTTACATTAATTCAGTGCACAGCAAAATCTGTGGCATGTCAGGGTACAGGAATTACAAGATAGTTATAATCCTACAATGTATCATTTAAATTTAAAAATATCCTTTAAATTCTAAGTACTGTGTGTAACCAAAATACAAGAACATCTTTTGAAGGGATTATTAATATATAATATTAAAAGACGATTTAGTATCAATAGTGGTTATCTTTGTGTGTTGAAATATATAACTATTTTCAATTATGTTTCTATACTTTCCAGATAATTTTTAATAAGTATGTATTACTTAAAGCATGGAAAATACACATTTTCAAAGAAAGTGAGCTTGATTATGGATGGAAATGTGTGTGGCCTCCTCATGGTCTTCAACGTTTTTCAAATCTTTGACAGTTCTAATCTCTAGTGTACTGAAACTCAGAGAAAACTCATATTCTAACCTCCCTTTCTCCAGATCAAGAGTCACCTTTCATTTGTTAATCAATGACACCAACTGGGCACTTGGAAGTCTCCCCGCACCAGTCTCAGAGTACTTCAGTGCTCCATCACATAGGTTAGAACTGCTTGTTCAAGATAAAAACTTTAACATCAGAAGTTCTTAACTGTTCTAGAATATTCTAAAACACTTTTGAGGGTTTTTTTTTTTGTTGTTGTTTGTTTGTTTTACTTTAGCCAATTCTATAGTGAAAAAATGATTACAGGAAAGGACCAGTGGAACTAAAAGTCACCCGGTAGTGCTACAGATTTCAGAGCAGGTGGTATCATACTTACTCCATAGATTGGCTGTTGAACTTGAGGTCAATAATACCGATATAGCAATGAACAGAGCTCTGAGAAGCTCTTCTCCTTGAGAAGATTGTGTGACAATTATGCCACTAGGTTTATAAAAGCAAATATTTAAATTGTTTGAAATAGGATATTTTAAATCTGATTATGCCCATTAAAAATATTAAATAAGCCTATTCTGGACTCTAATACATAATCCCCCCCAAAAAGAAATTCCAAATGGGATTTTATTTTTGAAAATGTAATCTTCTCTAGACCTTGAATTCTTTTAGGGCAGTCTATATCTCCCACACCTTTGCACTTACACCTTATCCCCCAGCACCAATAGGGGCTCAAACATAGTGGCTGAATTCAATGAATAAAATCCACATTAACATCATCAGACAGTCTTTCATGTTACACTGCAAATAACTGAACTTTTAATTTTCCTGTGGGACAAACAATAGTTCCTGACGCCCAATAAATTGTACCATTTGTACACCTTGTTCCCAACACAAGTGTATACACTTATACACATATTCCTATGCATGATTACCATGGATCTCTTTTTAAAATTAAATTAAATTTTATTTTATTGTATTCTTTTGTATATCTAATTAGATGGCTTATTATCATACTTTTAGATTTTCCTAGTGCAGAGATATCAAGATAATCCTCACTGACATCACTAACACTCTAAAGAACACACATAACACTCTAAAGAATGTCTTAGGTTTTTTGTTTTGTTTTGTTAATGTTTATTTTGTTTTTAAGAAATTTTCTTGTTGATGTAAGAATCTACATTGCTACATGGTTTGAAAATAATTACTGACTTTTATAACTAAAGCATTGAAACTTCTCATTTAATGTTTCCCTAGGCAAGATAAAAGAATAGTTTCTAACATGCTTAGAGTAGGAAAAGCTACTATGTGAAGTCCATATCAAAAACATGGACTTGAGTAGTCATTAAATACATGTCCCTGTCTCAAAGCCAAAGAGGATTCGTACTTTCTCTTCAATAGCGATTTAGAAGCCTGTTTTTGTGGCCATTCCCCTCATGCCTTTTTCCTGGCCATAAGGTCATGCTAAACTTCCAACTATCTATCAACATATGAAGTTTTTGGGAAATAAAAGTAGTTATTAATGTGAAAAACTTTGAGTCAGTTCAACCTAAAATGACTAAGAAAAGTGCATAAAAATTAGAGTATTTGCAAGGAAAATACAGCAGATAATAGTGCTAACTCCAACAACAGTGTCACTTGTACAAACAACCTTTATAAAAATACCTAAAGCAGATTTATTTCAGTTGCATAAACACAGGAAGAGTCTTTTGGCTTCCAAGAAGATGAAATAATACATAGGTCATGAATACATAAGTTTTATTTCTATAACCAAAAGTATTTCACTACTTCAAGAAGTATTTATGAGGCAAATTACTGGAAGAGTACGGAATTAAATTTGGTTTTATATAGCGTCTTTCATACCCCAAGTATCTCAACAGCTTTTTCAAAGTACAGAAACACAGTGACAATCGGAAACTGAAGTAGTTATTATACTTTTAAGGGCAGATGATATAGGCTTGGATTCAGAGACGTGCTTTATAATTTCTGGTAGCAGGATAGTCTCCAACTCATCCTCTACAAATTCTGTGTCATCTTTATGTTCTACCTGAGCTGTAACCAAGGACACTCATTGAGGCCTTAGTGCAATAGTTTCTTTAATTATCTAGTAACTTGTCACTGGCTTTCAGAGACAAAGCTAGAATATTAGATAAGCTTTGGGTATAGAATTTGAAGGCCTCAAATCTTTGGCCCTGTGAGAAGTGAACCATCATACTTATCATAGCATGTCAGATGTACAATGCCATTCAATGCCCAGGATATAAATAAACTTACATTTAATTCCATAGGAAGGCAACGGTGACTGATCCAAGTTTTTATGCTAAGATGAAATGGAAGAAATGGAAAAACCAGAGACAAATGATTTTATCATATGGTAAAATTACAACTTTACCAGGCTAGAGAAAGACCTGAAATAACACCAGGAGCTTTTTCAATAAGACATGGGGAAAGAAGTAAAAGCTTGTGCTATTGCCATCCATGATATTTTATGCCACAGAACTGTTTGTAACTGGAAAGTATTGTTAGTGTCAGAGAGAAACTCCCAGGGAAATGAAAAGCTAATAAGTATCAACATGAAATCTGGAATGGTTCTGAGCAGATTGTTCACTGACAGGGAACAGTACTAAATGAAGA
The DNA here is from genome assembly GCF_041146395.1 of Eulemur rufifrons. Taxonomy (NCBI): domain Eukaryota; kingdom Metazoa; phylum Chordata; class Mammalia; order Primates; family Lemuridae; genus Eulemur; species Eulemur rufifrons. Next base: position 54,832,411 of record NC_090990.1, read on the forward strand.
AAGCCCTACACTCAGTAGTTGAAAGATTGGAAATCAGAATTGTACACAAAAGAAATAACCTCTGCCCTTTTCCTTTACTCTAAACGAGCCACAATTACGTTGCAAATGTTAGTCTCACATTTACCCACAAGCACTGATGGCTGACTGCCCCATGGGGTTTACTTTTTTCCTTCTCTTCAGCCTTAATTCATGAGCTCACTTTCTTATTTTTGAACTTAAATCCTAATTTCTCCATTTCTCAAAAATGTTCTGTCTTAATTTATTTTCCTCCTCCCTTTATAGCAATTTTCTGTCCATCAGCATCAAGTGACCATTTAAATTACACCTATTTTTCACTAAGCATTTCCTGTGTACTTTTGCTTTAAAGAAATTCTTACAAGAGTGGACTCCTTGTTTTCCTCTTCTTTAGAGCTTATGATGACTGTGTCTGTTGTCATTAATTCTGGATCCATCTTTTTTTTTTCTCTATTTGATTCTACTCCATGTTCCATTACTTGATGGAAAGATTCTTAGACATCTCTAATATCTTCTATATGGATACTTTTCAAAGCCATTACTACTACTCTCTGTCATTTTCTCAACTTTAGACATCCAGTCATGTGCTTTCTTTGAAATGCTTTTAAATTTGTTTCTTGGACACAGATCCTTTACAATACATCCAAATAACCCAACTTTCCTGTGGATTTTCTTTTATTTACCTTCCACTCTTAAAATGTGGATCCCAAAATCCTGAGTTGGGTAGAAGACACTCAAGAAGAAGCATGAGAAATTGAAAGAGCATAACATTTGTGACCAGAAGGTCCAGCTTCAAGCTTTGGCTCTGTCACTTACTAATTACATAAGCTAGGACAAATCACTCCTTTCTGTTGACTTGTCTAGAAAATGAAAATACTTGTAAGATCTGCCTACCTACACCACAGCTTGGGGGGTCAAAGAAGAGGCCTTTTAAACTACTAGAGTGGCTATTGGACTTTTTTCTATCTTGCCAAGCATCCTTCCTTAGTACACTATAGTTTCCATTCACAACTTGTAGTTTAGGTGGGATGCCCTTATGCTCCTCTAGCCCCAGGTTAGGAGTAGGGATACCACTGAAGCTTGGCCAATCAGATCCATGGCAATTGTCTTAGGGATGGGCACAGATATAAGTGAGTAGTAAAGGCTGTCTTCCAAGGAATTAAATATTGCACAATAGTTGGGAATGATTCATGGAGTCCAGTGATGGCATTCTGAAGATGCTATCCATTATTTTCTGCTGTGTAGACTCCAAGAACCAATTCCTGTACAAGTTTTTTCAGTGTTTCCTACAATTCCAGGAGAAACTTAGTATTCAAGCCAAAATACCACTAGCGCGAAGATTAAGAAATCCTTCCCTAGAGCCTAATACAGTGCTTGGTACATAATACATTCACTCCCTTACTCCTAACTCTCTCAATAAGTATTAATTGAATGAATGAGTGATGAGTGAATGTAGGTGACCAGATGAAGGTCTAACATCATTACACAGCTTGTTAAAGTTCATCTAGTCAGATTTTAGCAAAGATGGGACTCGAGTTAAGATCTTTTGAGTATCAAGTTTGTACTTTAACCTGAACTTTCTTTATTACCTTTTCTTGTCTCCAAGTTAAAATTCTTAATTTATGATATATCACTGTCAAATTATAAATTTGTTTTCTTATCTTATTTCCATCTTCTGTGACTCATAATCCCAAAGACATGAGACTTTAGTTTTTTGTATTTGTATGTTTCACCTCTCGATGTTGCCCCTCAGAAATGTCAGTTAATTCAGAATTTCAAAAATATAGTGGTAATCATAATGAACACTTTTCCAATGAATCCTTGTAACTGTAATTAGTTCTAAATAAATGGGAATAAAATGATACAGAGCAATATAATGAAAATTCAAAGCTGGAGTTAATTAGATGACTTCTAAGATCCTTCTAAGGTTTAAAAATATAGCTAAACATTTGCTTAAGTGCAACAGGGAAAGATATGTGTTGAAGTGCTTGCTTTGGTTAGGGTATAGTTTGTTTGGCCCCCAAAAGTCTCAGGCTACAATTTGATCCCCATTGTTGGAGGCGGGACTTAATGGGAGGTGTTTTGGTCATGGGGGTGGATCCCTCATGAATGGCATGGTGTTGTCCTCACAGTAATGAGTTCTTGCTCTGTTAGTTCCCGTGAGAGCTAGTTGTTAAAAAGAGCCTGGCACTTTCCTCTACTCTCTCTTTACTTCTGCTCTTGCCATATGATCTCTGCACATGCCACTCCTATTCACCTTTGGCCATGACTGGAAGCAACCTGAGGCCCTCACCAGAAGCAGATGCTGGGGCCATGCATCTTGTGTATCCTGCAGAATGATGAGACAAATAAATCTCTTTTCTTTATAATTTACCCAGCCTCAGGTATTCCTTTATAGTAACAATTGGACTAAGACAGTACTCTAGGCAAAGAAGCATTCTGAAAAATCTGATCCACAGAACAGAATCATTTCTAGGTCTCAAATCAAGGTACTTTTACTAGAATGGAGGATATGACCATCCCACTGCTGGGTCCCTCTTTTTTCACAGCACAGGTAGAAAGCACATTGTTCATCATATCAAGTCATCACCAAATCTGCTCAGACTATAAGGGTCTTGACTATTTCAGCAGGCAGGTAAATGTACTTTAATCATTCTTTCTTCTCCACAATGGCTGGCTCATGGCAAGTCTTCCCCACATATTTGTAGGATAGTTACTAACCTGCTATTATATAAAACTCGATGGAAAGTTGAGTAGCAAACGGAATTCCAAAAATCCCACAGATTCCTCATAAGATACACAGAAATAACTATAGCCAGCACCAATGGACTGTTTGTGATAGTTTTACCATATATCTCCATACAGATAAGTCCCATTCCTTTTTTTTTTTCTGCTGCATTTTCTCCACTTACCTATGTGCTTTTCCTCCCAATTTTAAAATGTTTTTATTTTGGTATGCTAGCTATTTGAGTCCACCTGGATGAAGTAGAATAGATGACAAACTCATCCCAGTTTTTCTGGTACTTTACAGGGTTTAGTGCTGAAAGTCTTTTGTTCTGGGAAACCCTTCAGACCTAGGCAAACCAGGATAGGTGCTCACTGTATTTTTGTGTCTGTTGGAAGTACTATTATTTTCCTCTGGCTTCTGAGAGCCTTTACATCTCTTCCCCCCTTCTTTCTCTCTTCTGCAGTTAATCCCTAGGTCCTAGGATTCTGCATTCACAAGCCTCTTACTTTTCCCCTTTCTCTATCTCATCCCTCACCCAACCCAGCCCCAACTCCACTCTCATAGTCTAAATCCTTCTTAGTTCTTCCAGTTGCCAGGTTGCCAGAATTCTATTTGTAATGGACCACCTCATTACATCCCTCAATGCTAAATATAGGATCTGAATAATAGGATCAGGCTCCTAATTCAATTTCCAATATTTTCTCTCAGTTATTTGCTATGTGAACTCTGCCACATAGACAGGTCGACTTACAACACCCAAACCAACTTTTAATTTTTTTCAGCCCTTCTTCACATGTTTATTGTCCCTGTATGATTAAGGGATTATGCTAGGTCCTAGGGAAAAAAGGAAGCAAGTGAGACAGTATCTCTGGCCTTACACGGATTACTGTTTAGAAAGTTTTTCATATTGCAAATTCGGTGTGGAAACTAATATTTTATACATGCATAGTTGGGCCTGATTTTTCATGAGTTATTTCTTTTAGTTCTCACAGCAACTATGTGAAATAAGACGTATTGTTATTTTTCCTATTTTATAAAAAAGATAACTAAGTCTCAGAGAAGCTACCTCACTACCAAATATCACACAGATACACAAGTGTTTATCTTAGATCTACTTGAATGCAAAGCTTGAATCCTTTTCTTTGTGCCACATTGCTACTCTGAGGAGTTCATTTATTCATTCCAAGATCATGTGAATCTCTTTGCTAGACTGAATGTAAATCCAATTGATCTACCAAGGTGCAACCTAAGACCTAACCGCTTTATAAACCCTGCGCTTATTGCCATTGTATTCAGTAAATGCTCTAAATTCTCATAAACTATTATTATATATACCTTTCCTCTGTCAGAAGATTAAACATTGTCTTGTTTCAATCTATTGTGCATTTGTGTCTTGCAAACTCAAATCACTTGTAGGCTCTTTCATAATTGGGATTGAGTAGTATATTTGACAATAACTTCTATAATGCCCACCATAGTAGTACTTTACATATAGTACATTTTGATTAAATATTTATTTTTGATTGTCAAATTGCATTGCTATGTTCTACATAACTTCATTAAGATTGTCTCTTTGCTACTCAATATTAACATGGCTTTGACTATACTAGTAATCCATAAGTATCTTGGAAGTTGGGACCTCTGTCTTTATTAATTTTTGTGAGTCCAGTTCCTAACACAGGGTCTGACATACATGTCAAGAAATACATATTCATTAAGTGTACAAATGTCTGAATTAGGAGATCCAACTTCCTCACGATAACAAGGGACACATTTTTTCTAGGTCCTTCTCCAAATGTTAATCAAATAAATCTTTGACATAGAATTATACTGGACCCAGAACTTGGTCATTTGTTACCTAAACAACTTTAACTTTTCTTTATCAGCATTCATGCCTCAGTATCTCCCAGTTTCCATCACTCCCATATGTCTCTGACAAAGCTATCTTTCTTCTGTCTCTTTGATCATGTCACCTCATTACTCAAAACATTCCCTTAACACACAAAATCAAACCAAGTTCCAGACTTTGAGCTTCAAGTTCTTTATCAGTCTTGGCCACTTAAAAAAAAGTATTTTTTTTTTTTGTTTGTTTGTTTGTTTCATTTATCTCTTTCCATTGATTTAAGCGTCTTCTTTCTGTAAGTAGATATTAAGTTATCCCCCTTCTATCTTTTAGTAGATATTTTGAAGAATACTATTCCAACTTGGGTATAACTTTCAATAACAGCCACATTTACTTTAAAAGATCAGCTCCAAGATTTTCTCTTCTGTAAAGTTTTCTCAGACTCTCCTCTAAGAAAAAAGAAAAAGCAAAGTCTCCCTATAGATTCCAAGTTAATCTCTCAAATGGTTCACTTGTCTGAGATTAGAGTGATCTCATATCTCAGTTTTATTTTATATGAGGTTGCCTGATTAAATTTTGTGTCTCTAAGTATGTCAGTTCTCTCCTCAGTAGACTTCAAGGACTTTCTGGTGCCCATCAGATTGGGGTGGCATTTAAAGCCCCTGATGATCTAGTCCTCACTTACTCTTTATACCTTTCCTACCATGCCATTTTGAGCCAAGCTTTTCTTTATACCCAGTTAAGTTTTCTTACCTCTATTCCTTTGCTCTTACTAATCCCTAGGCCTAGAATGCCCACCTCGTTCTATGTCTAAATCCTGCCTGTCCACCAACATTCAGGCAAAATGCCAACTCTTCCATGGTGCTTTCTATACTATGTCCAGCCAGAACCCCCAACCCAATGGTTTCTTTGTACAATTTGTTACTTTTTGCATTGCATGCAAATTACTTATGCATGCAGCTATTCCAACCTGCCCCCATGCCTAGAATTTCCTTACTCCCTTCCTCACATAGCAATTTTCTCATCCTTTGGATATTAGCTCAATTATAACTTCCTCAGAATCCTTCTAAGAATACAAGAATGGGTCAAATATCAGTACTATTGGCAATCATAGCACTGTGTAATTGTTAATGGTACTTGTCACAGTGGCAATTTACTTTCAGTTGTATGAATACTTCATTAATGTCTGTTTCTCCCTCTAGACATTTTAGTGCCATAAAACTAACATATTACTAACCAGGCACAGTACTTGGATTGTACTAGATACTTAATTAATATCAGTTGAATAAATGAATGAGCAATGTGTACATTTTATTTCAGGCTGGGGATGATGTTTTCTAAAAAGATAACATATTAAAGTGTGATTTGTCAATTGATCAATACCAGCAGTAGTCCTATGGTAGGACAGCGTCATTGACATAGGGCCAACCACAGGCTCTGCTGTTAGACTGCACTGCTTCAGTTCTTTCAAATACTATTTGCCTAAGTATGGGCAACAGAGCCCGGGTTAAGGTAAGGCAAGCAAGGTACCTAGGGCTGGGGTACAAAATTTAAGTAGGTTCTTACTCACAGATATGAAAGTGAATGCCATCTTAAATTTTGTACCCTAGCCAGCTCAGTTTCATCCCTCTAGTCTCCAAACTCTGATGGACAATTTCTTTCATCTCTGTCAGTCCTGGTTTTCCCAATTATAAAATAAGGATTTAAAAATTTGCATCTACTTTATCAGATTGTTTTGAATATCATATGAGATCATATAACACTTGGTGTATCTTGTGAATAGGGTTTCTCAATACATATTAGCTCCATTAATCGCTGTCCTCAAGTCCAAGATAAGGCCTTGAGGTAATGGGCCCAGGGCAGGTTTTGCTGGTATGACAAAGCAGGGGAAATTTTGACGTTATCTAGAGAAAGAAGTCAAAAGGTACTCCAGATAGCTGGAAGAAATAATATAGACACTAAGTATAATGGAAAGCAGAGTAGGAGAATGCCAGAAACAAACATTTGCTGCTTTGCAATCTACCTAAGCCTAAACAACTTATACTAACAATACAAACAAGTATTGGGGGTTTTCTTTTTGGCTTAATTCCAGTTGTATACTTTTTTTTTAAACATATCCCACATGATTGCCAAATAATTTTTTTTGAGGCTAGCTAGTATCTGAACCTAAAATACACTTATCTTGTCTTTGTTAAGGAATGTGAACTTTCACTCAGGGCTTTCTTGTCTTCTTTATAATATAATGCTTCTTTATAATATAATGCTGCTTTATTTTAACAGGCATTAACAGGCATTCATCCAATGTTACTTATTTATAATATAAATTTTAAAACTCCTTAATGGCTAATAAACATAATTGTACATTGCTGTTCTTGAAAAAGGACTGTTCTAAGTCTTTGGCTCAATTAACAAAATATCATGAAAATTTTTTTCCAATCATGTCACAAATTTTTTTAAAAGTCATATATTATCCTAATGCATACTTTTTAAAATAAGACAGATCACTTCTGAATGATTGTCTTTAAGATTTGCATAATTAACTAAACTAAATTAACATCCTGAACTTGGTCATGATTGCCAAATTTGAAGGTCTTACTTCCATTTTTGTTGAAGAAGTTTGAACTAATTTATTCTCTTTATAAAGCCTGAATGTATAATCAGTTTCTAATTTGAATAAGCAAACTGGCCGACAAAATTTTGCAAATTACTCTAATAAGTTCTCTTGGTATTTCCCACAGAAGGCTGAACAAATGTTGATAGAGAGACACACTGTTTGCTTATGTCTAATCTTCCCATCTGACTTTATAAATGTCACAAACGAATCTCGGACACGTGTCCAATGTCAAATATCCATAAGATGGTCCCGGAAAGAGGCAATCTACATTTAGGACTGATTAGAGAAGATGGATTTTTAGCTTAAAAGAAACTGATTGTGGGGGGGGGTATAAACATAGGGAGAGAGTTTTGAACGGGTTATGCATTCAGAAACACATGAAGACATCATTGAGAAAATAGAGCTAATGTCATTTTCTTCCTGAATGCTATGGCTAGGCATTGTTATAAAGGCTTTACATAACTCTTCTGTAATCTGCACAGACCCCTTAGCCTGTGAGGAAATGGTATCTTAAAGAGGTCAAGTAACAGCCCAAGTTGCTGCAGAGGCAAAAGAAATGGCAGAATGGGATTTGAACACTGCTCCATCTCATTCCTGAGTTTTGTTTATAACTACTAAACCATGCATACATTTGCTAAATTAATTCATTAATCTGCATCCTTTTCTAACTAGGATCCTCTTCAAATATGCATCCTTCTCAGACTTTTCACTCATAATTAAATCAATGATGTAATCTAATGCACTGAGGGGAGGGGGGGGGAAGCTCAGCTTTAGGCTGAAACCCATAATTGCTCCTTAAGTAGGAATGACCTAAGTTGTTAGGGATGCCTTTTATCCTTCTCTCTCAGGATAGAACAACTCTTTTAAGATCAAGTAAAGATTTAAAAGCTGGTATTTGGGAAATTCAACAGACCCTTTTAGAAGAAGAGCCCTTTCATGATAGCATGCCATTTAGAGAGCAATGGAGATGCAGGGAGGAAAATCAAGCACTAATAGGTGCTCTCAAGGTAATTCCCTTTTGTAGTGCAAAGCAGGCCTTAGAAAGCAGAGCCTCACCCAGCAGGGCAGCCCCCTACCTGTCTGGTGGCTGTGGCACTAAGCCAATCATAGAAAAAGATACTTCAAATGATTTTACCGTGGGAGTGGAGGGAGAAAGCCTTTTGTACTAAAAGCTAGAGATTACACTGGAAGTGCAGTTAGAGGAGGCATTCAGCCATGATGAAAACAATAACTCCAACACTTCCTTTATGAGAGAATATAAAGACCACTTTTTTTTCATGTTATGGATCCAGCTTATTTAAAAATAATCAGCCAATCAATTAATTCATAAGTTTTGATACCAAATTTCATTTATTATTGTGTTTCTCAAAAGGAATAATTGATTTGTGGTGGCAAAATTTATGTGTGCACCTGTTTATAATATTAGGTTATTAACTATGAAATGTCTGATTTCCTCAAGTACTAAGTTTGACAGTTGATATCTCTGACATTTCACTTTGACTCTTCTTGTTTTATTTTTATTGTGAAGGTACCTCCTCAGTCTTTCACACACATGTTTTAGCTTGTGATTATCTTTCAAATTTTTTTAGAGCAATTTCTGTGACAGCATGGATAAGTCAAAAATTCGTGTTATTTTTCATATATGAGTTCTGTTGTGGAACAAGTGCAGCACAGACAGCTCAAAATATCAGCTAAGTGTTTGGGAAAGATGTGGCTAATGAACGCACAGTACGTCGATGGTTTGAGAAGTTCTGTTCTGGTGATTTTAATGTTGAAAATGAGCTGCGGGGACGACCTGAGACCAAGGTGGATAATGATGAGCTGAAAGCTGCAGTGGAAGGGAACCCATCTCAACCTATGCGTGAATGAGCAGGAAGGTTTGACATTACTACTCCAACAATATTGGACTATTTGAAACAAATCAGCAAGGTAAAGAAGCTGGATAGATGGGTTCTGCATGAATTCAATGAGCATCTCAAGAGAAATCATCTTGAAGCTTGCCTTTCTTTGCTGTCATGACACAAAGGTGAATCATTTCTACACTATATTGTTATGTGTCATGAGAAATGAATTCTTTTTGACAATTGCAAGCCAAAACACAGTACAAAACCAAATATTCCTCAAAAAGAGCTAATGGTGTCTGTTTGGTGGTCCAGCACCGGTATTATCCACTACAGCTTCATGAAATCTGGTCAATAGATTAGAGCGGATGTCTACTGAAACCAATTGGATGAAATGATGAAAATGCTTGTGATTAAGCAGCTGAGATTGGTCATGGAATCAGGGCAATCCTCTTGCAAGACAACGCTTGACCGCATGTCACACAAACAACAGTGCTCAAACTACACAGGGTGGATTTAGAAACTCTCTGTCATCCATCCACCTTATTCACCAGACCTTGAACCAGCTGATTACCACTTCTTCCAGGCTTTGGACCACTTCTTGCAAGGAAAAGTATTCACTTCTCAACAAGCTGTGGAAAATGCCCTTTGCAGTTTCATAGCCACTTGCTCTCCAGGCTTCTTCGCTGCTAGCATAAACAAGCTACCGTTAAGATGGCAAAACTGCATCTATAGTTTAGGTGCATACTTTGATTAATGGCACTGCTTCTTGCTTGAGATATAATACACTACACTTTGACTCAAAATCAGACATTTCATACTCAACATTTGATAATATGGGAATATATGAGGAAATCAGAGGGAAAACCAATGGTAACAAAATACTACAAAGCTAGCTGTATGCATGCTGTAAGGGCCTGGGTAGTTGTTTCATTCTTTTGTTGGATCATTCATTTACTCAGCAAATACTCATCGAGTGCTTCTTATGTACTTGATACTCCTCCAGGCACTGAGGAGTTTGGAATGAACAAAGAAGATAAAAATTTCTGCCCTCATGTAAATTACAGCACAGATTGGATGGGGAAGAGAGAACAGTAAACATAACACTTCTGTAAATTAAGTAGTTATATACATTGTATGTGAAAAGATGCTACAGAGTAAAATTAAGCAGTGAGAAGGAGGCTAGAGAATGCTGGGAAAGGGGTGGAACATTTGTAAATAGGATGCTGTTCCATTCATTAGAGAGATTGTATTCTTGTTTTTCTTCTTGCAGGCACATGATAGGATCGCACTTTCCTACTGTGTTGGATTTTGGCAAGGTCATGTGACTCATCTTATCTAATGGAATGTGAACAGAAATTATTTGTTTCACTTTTGAATAGAAGTTTTTGAGAAGTTCATGATTCTCCAAGATCTCGTTCTCCTATTGTGGCCATCACTGACTAGGTGGTAAAAGTTCCCGAGTCCAGGGGTAAGGAGACAGGAAGCAGTGTCCTCTGCTGTCTTGATATAATGTGAGCAAGAAACACCAACAAACTTGCTGGTTCTTTGTCATTGCACTATTATTGCTCATCTTGATATGTATGGATGGGCATAGTCAATTTTAAATAGTTGCTAAAACCACGATGCCGAATTGTTTCTTGGGCTGTAGTGACCAAGTTTCCTAGGACAGTTCCTTATCATGTTGTTAAACTAAAAAGAAAATCCTAAGCTCCCTGCTGACTAAACAGACCCCTCTTGGTCAAGGGGACCCCTGAAAAACTTTAAAACTGAGTTCCTGGCCATGAAGGGAAGGGAGGTAAGACATGCCTTGTTATACTCCCTCCCTTTTAGAGTTCAGAAACAATTGGCCAGCATTAATAATAAAACAGAGATCATAAGATTGACAAAACAAACTCTTCGTGACAATAAGATGCTAAATAATTAACAAGACCTAACGCCATGTAAGGCAGTTTAAATCACATCCTCAGGCCATCAAAATATATAATAGATCTCTTGATCTATATTGTGGCTTGTCTCTGTTTAACAGACTTCCTTATCTTAAAACATTCCAAGCCTTTCAACAAAGCTTTATTTCTTTAGCCAATTACAAATCAAACAATCTTTGAACCCACCTATAGTCTGTAAGCCCCTGCCTTCAAGATGCCCTGCCTTTTCAGGCCATACCAATGTATACCTTCCATGTATTGATTTATGATCTTACCTGCAATTCCTGTCTCCCTAAAATGTATAAAAACAAACTGAAACCCAACTGCTTTGGGATCACTTACTAAATGCTTCTTGAATATGGCTCCCGGGGCCAACAGTCACTCCGAATAATGAGCCTCTTTAAATTATTTTACAGAGTTTGTTTGTTTTTTTTCCCCCCATTAACAATGCATTTCTCATTGTGGCATATTTAAAATAAATGCATAGTTCAAATAAAGCAATTCTACATGGGGACAAAATGATGCACTACATATTCTGTACAAGTTCTATGCTAGACTCTTGTCTTAACCCTCAAGAAATTTATAATCTAATTAGATATAAAGTGCCCAAAAGAATACAAAAAAAAAAAAAAATAGATGGAGTTTATGTTAGACGGAATCCAAGGGAGAATTGATCACTCAGAATTGGGGCATTTCTTTGTGGAGAAGGTCAGAGTTACACTCATCTTTTTTCCTGGGCTGCTGCTGTTATTTTAAAATCCCAACTGGATTTCGAGACATCTGCAAAGGCTCCATGTAGTTAATAAAACTAGATTAGAGTCAAGTTTTAATCCTCTGTCAGCAGCTTATTATCTAGTCTCTTCATTAAGGAAAGAACAACAAAAAAAAACAAAACAGTATCTCAAGTCAAAGTTGACCTAGCGTTGCATCATCAAGTGAGGGATGCATGTTTCTGGGCATGAGTAAACTCCAATTTTAAATATGCCTTATGATAAATAAGGTTATGACAAATCTGTTGGATTGGGAAAGATTGCAATAGCTTTTAGTTATCATTAGTAACATGGTAAGTTTAAAAGGGAAAGTAAATGAACTTAAAGTATAAATAACTAGAGAACATTCACAAAAGGAAAGGGTTAGGGGAAAGACAAAGAGAAGCAACCAATGATACCTTATCCCCATTAGTATCGTTCCAGTTTGATTTAATTTTGCCAAATTAACTAAAGTAATATTCTAAAGTATCTGTAGAAATGGAAATGAAAGATTGAGTTTTTATTACAGAGTATCATATCCTCCAGAGAATGCAGTTCTGTTGCAGAATTAGGCCAAACAGAACCTAAATATGTAGAAATTAAAGAGCTTTCCCCACTATAGAGCACAGAAAATGAAGAATACCTGTGAGCCAACTCATCTGGGAAAATATGCTTCCCATAATTAAATACAAACATGCTGCCTCACTCCTGGGTATATTGCTGACTAGACAGAGCAATTCACACTGTGAACTGCAGGGTCTTGGTATTGAAGTAAGTCTATACGGCAGAGTCTAATATTAATATAATAGCAAACTGAAATCTTGTCTCAATTAATTGAAGTACCAACAAAGGCAGTGGTACACAGTTATGCAGGAGCGAATGGAGTTGGGCTGTTCATTTACTCCTAAGAGAATACACATCATTTATCTTCAGAAAAGTATTAGGGATTCCAGACAGAGAAAGATACTTCCGATCCTTCATTGGATTTCATCTGGAAATCTAGGATCACTCTAGGAATGCTTGGATGCCATTTCAGACCTTAGAGCTGGTACCATTTATTTCGTTAAATATTTCTAATTCTTGCACCTCCTGCAATGTTACTGTAAGTATAGTACATATATGAAAAACAAGAATTAAGAATTAAGAGTTTCAATGAAAATAACAGCAATAAAAACAATAAAGTGAAGTATGTACTGAGTTTTACTCTGTGCCAGCCACTGCACTAGATGCTGAGGACACGGTAGTGAATGAGATTGTCTCCGCCCTGAGGGAGCTTGCACTTCTTTCTGAGTGGCCGCCAACAGGATCCTAAATCATCTACTTCATTATTTCAGGATCTGAGAAGTGTTGCAATCTGACAACTGGTCCCCTGTTCTTGTGTTCACTATTGAGATGATTATGATCTGGATACTGAATCTACCCCTAGTCTTCTGTAACTTGTTTTAACCATGTGCACACCTGCTGATTTGGAGAAAAAAAGTGACAATCTTTTGAAGGAAATGATGATACCAGGGTTATGACCCATTTAAAACCTGGGTATCCGTGAACCCAACAGGTTAAATACAGGACTCAACTTCGTAGACCTTTTTATTTCTGTTTTTATTGGTTCCTTTAAATCTAGCTTTCTTACTGGAGTGGGGTTTGGGGAGAGAAAGCCACATCAGTGGGTAAGTAAACTGGAGTCCTATAATAAAGAGAATATGGACTTAACAGGGACATGTTGGAAGACTCTGATCATATTAATGGCATGATCACAGCTGTACTTTAGGAATATTAATGGATTGGAGAAGAAAAAGGGAGAAATACCAGTTGGAAAATTATTATCTTAGTTCCTGTGGCAAATAATAGGTCCTTGCCTTAGAATGTATATAAAAGATATTAGGGAAAAAAGGATTATTATGACCAGTTTTTATCAAATCAAAGTTAGAGACCAGCATTTTGTGTATTGTCTAATGGGTAATAGTAAAATCTTTGGAGATTGAAAGACCCATGCTCTATTTCTAATCCCTCCACTTTCTAGCTGTGTGATCACTTAAATTCTTTGAATCTCAGCCTCTTCAGCTACAAAATGGTAGTAATGGTGATAACAATATGCAAGAAACAGTGGCATTGAACAGATATATGATGATTTTTGTGAAAGAGTCTATGGTGCCTGGCACACATTACGTAGGCACCAAATCATAGCCCTCAGTAAAAGAAGTAATAATAGTAGTCGTAGCAATATACTATTAATAAAATGCTATATCCCTATGCATAATCAATGTTTAGAACTTGAAGTATATATTTACTGTATTTAATTCATTCATTCAATGAATAATTTTACCAACTACTTACTTTCTGCCAGGCCTTCCATGTTCTAGGCCCTGGGGTTGCATTTACCTAACAAAACATCCTCAAAACCTTGCTATCTTGGCGTTTATGTGTTAGTGGGGGCAGATGGATTATAAACTATGGGTATAACAAATAGTTAAAATATATGGCATGTTAGAATATAATAGGTACTGTGAAAAAAACAGAGCAGGGAAAGAGTGATGGAGAGTACTAGGAAGTGTAGCCAATATACATGCCTGGTCAGAGCTTTCCTCACTGAGAAAATGATGATTGGACAAAGATTTGAAAGGAAAATGAGAGAAACTCAAAAGGTGTTTGGCGGAAGAATGCTGCAAGCAGAGGGAATGGAAGCCTGAGTTGGAGCATGTCTGGCTTGTAACCAGGACAGCAAGGAGGCTGGTGTCCATGGAGGAGAGTGAGCAGGGGAAGAAGGGTTGGAGATAAGTCATGGAGCTGCTGCATGGGTGGGAACCCACATGGATCCAAGGACCACACTTTGAGGACCATTGATCCAGCTTAGTAAGGCTGGAGGAGAGGAAGCTGAATATAGCTCTGTGGGTGGTCTAAATATTTAGACAGTGTTTCACACAGTATTGTGGCACCCATAGTACAAACTGTGGGTTGCCCTTTAGCTGACCCTTACACAAATCTGGAAAGCTCTTTTTTACAACTTTAATGGATTTTTATTTTACATGTCATAGCCAGAAGTCTTAGTTTCTGTCTATTGTCAACACTGATGTAGCAATGCTAAAATATTATATATTCATAAAAAACTTACAAAATTAATAAATGAACAGAATAAGAGAAAATTAGCCTATGTCTTCTCAGAAGTTATGCATTTTGGCACAAAGCCCAAGGTTGGATTATTTTGTTAGGTTAGTGGGTAGGTTAAAAGGAGAACTCAAATTATGTGAATGAATTCTGAGGCTGTGCTAAAGGTGTTTAAGATGTGAGAGAAACATGCTTAAGGTCTGCTAGTTTGCTAAAGTAGGTGTCATGGTGTAAAAATGGAAAACAAGGTAATAAATGAATGCCCAGAAAATTATATAATCTGCATTACTCTTGTTATCTATCATTTGTGCTTGTATCAGAGTCAAATTTCAATAATGTTTCAGTAACAGTATGCTAAAGGATTCCTTCATTTTTCAGTGTCATATTTTAGAAAGTAAGAGGTTTCTAATATGAGGGGAAATTTTAACTAGTGAACTAATTATTTTAATTTGATAGAATTTTTCTCATTTGCATTTTTGACAATTATTTATGACTACTATAGATAATTAGAGGTTGTATGTCTTTCATAATACTGTAAACAGCATTATAGACATTAGCTGAATCATTAATTTCAACAGAGGATGAAACATTTTATACTTTTGACCTTTCATAAAATATTCTCCTATTTGAAACAAATTGCTTGTCAAAATCATAGCTATCTGTCCAGTTGATATCTGGCATTGCAAACAAGCCCTTGATTTACATATAGCACATTTAAATCTTAAGTATTTGGTGGTAACCATTGAAAATTGTCCTCATAAATCAAACTTCGTTGGCTTTGTTATTTTAAGTGGAGTCATAGGACACATTGTAAATAATAAATTGTCATTACATCCTAGTGAAAATACTATGCTTTTCAGCATGTTTAATTATTATGTCTTTTAACATACCTAAGGGTGAAAAATTTAAGTTACTTTTTCTACAGACAAGAAAAAAAAATAGTTGGGTGTGGTGGCTAGCACCTGTAATCCCAGCTACTTGGGAAGCTAAGGTCAGGAGTTCAAGACCAGCTTGGAAGATAGAGTGAGACTCTTTCCCCTGCAAAAAAAAAAAAAAGGATTCCAAGATAATACTATACGAGTATAATATGAACAACTTAAAATGATCCCCAGCAGTATCATTTGCCTTTTACTTATAATCAAATGTAATATTTTAGGGAAGGAAGTGGCATATAGATTTTGGATGAGTATTTTGGATGTTTCATTGATCCTTTCTGTTTATTATGTTAGTTTAGACAGTGGTGTTATGGGCTACATCTAACCCTGACTATTAGTAAATTTTCTTAAATTTCATAGATGAGTCTTCCATATCAGACAAATCCATCAATGTTAACTACTACCAAAATTGAGTAAATGCGTTTCTTAAAACCTTATCAACCTTGGCATGGAGTAGATGAGCAAAAAGCTGAATTGAATTGATGAAAAGAATACCAAGTCATTACTACTAATGATGGAGCTTGTCAAGTACAGTGTCACTAGAGAAAGGAACTAACTCGCCTTATATGCATCATATTTTTATCTGCATTTCAATACTGCTTAAATATGTACTTCATTACAGGGCATGACTAAAATAGAAGGGCACCTGCTAAGTTAGAGTCATAAAACAGATCTACAGCCTGCTGGCATGTGAAATTTCTCTAATTTATATTTTTTATGAAACCACCCTCACATTATGTGGTTGGCAGCATAAATAATAAAGCATGTTACTTAAGCAATTTTACATTTACTGTATTAGTAAGTAAATGCAATGGCTACCCTTATTCTCAAACAATAAAAACTATCCAGCCTTTTCATGAAAGATGATTGCAATTTCCATTGGCCTATATATGCAATAAAAAGCCATAACTCATCAAAATTTTAGCTATTTTCTCTTAAGATAGAAGAGCATTTTGCTTGAACATTGAACGTGATATTAAATATTCATGAAACTGAATAGAGTTTAAGTACTAAGTAAAACTCTCAAATTCTTTTCAACTAGATTGAAATTCTTTTTGAACCAGGTAAAAACTGCCGCTAACCTGAAGAGGTGTTCAAAAACATCGTAAAGAGATTGTACAATGTGTTCAAAGTGTTATACTTATTTGGGATTGATTTTTCTGAAAAGCCTGTTCCTCCTCTGAAATTGATTCATGATAACAGCCTCCATTTGGGTCAAACAGTATTTAACCGCTTGTAAATTTTAATTAAACTATTTGTCACTTTGAACACATAGTTTGTCATCTTGCAACTAAACGATGTGTCTTTATCAGAAAATGACTCAGGGGGAAGGCATTCATCTAATTTGTCACTTGGACACCCATTAAGATAATTTGGTTGTTGCAAAGGGATAAAGTTGAAATTTGTAAAATAGAATGCACCACTTTTAGTAAGCAGGATCACATTGTAAACTATTAAAAAAACATAATTTGCTCTGTAATTAAATTCTAATAAGTGCTTTACTTCTGGTCATTTTTCATTAACAGATGTTTAACTTTCTGAGAAAAGAAAATCCTCCAGTTGAATTTAGTATCTACAGGAACATAGGAGGCTTCAAATGAAAAGCAATAAGCTGAATTAGAATTATCTAGGGGAAAAAACCCTTTTATCAGAAGCACTTACATCATCTCAGACCCAGCTGAGACCTTGTCTGCAGCCTGGTTAATACAATCGGAGATAGCCTGGGACAGAGTGAAAGGGACAACTGATGAATTATTGATAAAAATAGCAGACATCACAAACCCTTCTCTAAAGAAGGGGCTATCTGACAGAAACGAAGATATTAAAGTATATTAATTTGAATGTTCAAAGTTATTAAAAAGGTAGTGTGTCTATGTTTGAGAGTCCTCCAGTCAAGCAGGCTAAATTAATTCAATAATCACTGTATACTGCAGTATAGCTGATCCTTTTCCACACTGAGATAGTGATGACTGTATCCTGTTAATATTACCCAAAGAAAGACAGATATTTTAGCCAAAATTATAAGATATGTTCATATATAAATTTATTTTTAAACATAAGAATAAAGTCTTTTTAGTCCTATTAGTCTTGGAAAGTCCTGAAGGGCTTGGTGATCTCCCAAGTTGGGGTGAAATAAAGGGATTGTGAACCTTATTGGTTATATCTTTTTTCTAACCAAAGTCTAATGTTCTTGAAGTCAAGGACCAAGCACTAGATGTCAGTACTTCTCTGTAGGGTCTATATACTTATAGTTCATCAAAATCACCTGAGAAGCTTTTAAAATATTCTGAGGCCCAGACTCTATTTCCATATGTGCAGGTTCAATTGTTCTGGAATAGGACCCAGGCATTGGTATTTTTACATTGTATTTTGCAGCTGAGGTTAAGAAGTACTGGACTAATATAGACAGTGCTCAAATCATGTGTAATAAATGGGAAAATCTCTACAAAACATGTGAGAAAAATCTGACCCTGTTAGGAAAATTAGCTATCCCACAGTCATTTAGATTTAAAAGTTAACATCTTGAATTTCTATTTCTTCCTAATATCCTTTAACTTTCCCTCATCTAACCACTACCTATTACCCAAGTGTTCATTTTTTTTCCCTTTGATTTCCCTTTTGCCTCACTCCTCATTTTGTTCCATATATTCAGGCACATTTACTAATTGCTATTGCAAAACATCTTCCCAGTTAATGCTGTTTTTTGTCTCTCACATATTTTTTCATTCCATTCATAAATGCTAGGAAAATCTTTATAAAATGCAACTCTCATCAAACGATGTTCTTGCTCAAGAATCTCCCATGACTCTGAGAACTGAAGCCACTTATCCCTACACAGCTTTCTAGCTATATTAATGTGACATTACTATTCCATCATCTTTATTAACATAAGGAGACTCTTATTCAATAAATAAATGAAATGTATGGTTCATCACAGGGACTTTCTGAGAGACCCAACAACTCTTCAATAAAAACATCAATAGTTTACATCCTAAGACCTTTTGAACTCCTCACCTCAAAATCCCCCAAATCCTCTCTTGCTGTGTCTACCAATCCTAAATTACCCAAATCTCACATTGAAAGACATACTTTAAACCAAATATTAAGTTCTCAATAAAATCTGAGCTTGATTTCCCCTTCTCAGAGAATACCAAATCCGCTGGACTCTTCTCAGTCACTTAGAGGAGCAACAAACTCAGCACTGTCTTACCAACAGCTTGTGTCAGTGGAATTTGGGGAGCCAGTAATCCAGTTTCTCATTCCCAACAGAATTCCATCTGCATTCCTTCTTAGCCTGGCATTCCTGACCTTCCAGAGCTGTCTTTCTGTCCCCTACTTTTCCCTTTCACCTGCCCCACCTTCCAGACCTTCTACTCTGCAGAGAGCAAAACCCTTCCGATCATATGTTGTTCCCTCATACTGAAATTCCCCTTCAGTTTAATTTTCACTAGAACCAACATTTATGGAAAATGCACAATCAAACAATTGGGATTAGATGATCTTTGTGGTCCCTTTGACTCTTTAAGATCTATCCTTGAGTTTGTACATGTAGATATAGAAAGAGTGAGAGAGAAATGGGAGGCGTATTAGCTAATATAAGGAATGGTACTGATTAATATATAAATATATCTACTACAAAATCACCTGACTGGCTGTTAATTTTATTAGGAAATAATATTAATATCATTATTATATCGGTATTATATTAATATTGGTATTCCTAATTTGCAGATGTTTACAACATTGAGCTTTCACATGAACCTTTCTTGCAATGTTTATTGATAAGTCTGCCTAAATATAGCCTTATCGAAATCTCGATATATGAACTTTTTTTGATTCTTCACCCTCAAGGATCATGATTCTGGTGTGAAAGATGAAATTCAATTGGGCTACTGGGACTTGTTCTTCATTAAGACATATTGATTCTTTCTTAGTGCTCCAAGATCTTTTAGGGACTTGAAAATTGGAAGTAACTTGATTTATCTACAGCTCCATTATCTTCCCAGCACTAGAACCAAACTGACTGATCTGTAGAAGTTCCCTTGGTCTCTATTTGTTTAGAAAAGATAATGCATCAGAAATATCTCCTTAGATTGTATCATGGTGGTGGGAAAAAGGTATTTTTTCTTCATTTTGACCTATGAAAAGAAAGTATGTTTATATTCTGTCAGTGAGAATTCAGACCAAGGGATCACTTGGACAAGTATACAAAAATAACAAAAAGAAATTGTAAAACACAGCCAGAAATGAAATAAAAAGTTGAATGTTTTAAAAGTGAAAAATTAAAAGATTAAAGATGGAATAAACTTAACCCTGGGACAGTGGCACAGAGAAAAGTGAACTATGAGGGAAATTCACAGTGAGAGTGATAAAATAATTTGAAAACTGTGTGTACATGAATATATAGTGTAGTTAAGAAAAACAGAAGGTAGATTGAAAGACTCCAACAATTGTCTGAAATGAATTTCAGCAGAAGAAAACAGAGAATAATAGGAAAGCATCACTTGATAAAAAAACAGATGCAACTTTTCCCAAATTAAACATATGAATACCAAGATTGAAAGTGTACATTGAACACCAGTCAGGATAAATGAAATTAAATACATACTCAGACATTTTATAACATTATAAAGAACTTGCAAAAGATAATAATAAGGATAATATCTTAAAAGCTAACAGAAATAGAGAATAGATTATCTACAAAGGAACAACAAGTACAAGGATAGCAAATTTCTCAGTAGCAACTAGTGGATGCTAGGAGATAATGAAATGACAGCTTCAAAGTGCTGAGGGAAAAAACCAACCAAAGAACCTGTCAACCCGGAATTCTCCATTCTATAAACAATTGGGAGGAAAAGAGTTAACACCAGATCCTCAGCTCATTCATTGACTGGGGACACAGAGGGGAAATGAATGACCTTCAACATAATTCTTTATAATCATGCCAATGACCTTGAAGAGACCTCTCTGTAGTATGAGAATGGTATTTACTATAATGTTTCTGAAGAACATGTTTTTTGTGGGATGAACTTGTAACTAGATTGCTTATTGTAAATGAACCTGGACCTTACAGACATATGTAAGGCATGGCTTGCTAAAGGATGGGGAGAATTCCTCTGTCTCTGTAATTATCAGGGTATAAAATAAAAGATCTCCAAATTTCTAATTGCTTCCTTTGTGAACAGTGTGCATATATTGCTCAATACAATTCTGTTTATCTGAAACATTTTTGGAAGCTGCATTTGGTCTTGAGTTCCTGCCGGAAATGAATGTTTTGCCTGAGCCTGCTGCTTGCCTGTATCTTTTGAATCATTAATAAAGTTTGGTGCTGGGTAAGATCTGTAAAGTACAGAAGTGTTCCTTGACAATTCAACCCTTTAGTTTAATGCAACTATCATTCAAAAATCCTGAACAAATTTTCAGACTTACCTAGGGTTTGCCACCCACAGACTTGCAATGAAAAACCTAAAATATATTTTTTTACGAAAAGAGAAGTTAACCCAGAGGGAAGAATTATGGGAAAGAAACCAGAGAGAGCACAGAAAGTAGTATATTTCGGTAAAGTTAATTCACTGTTGAATAAAGAAAGAAAACAGCAAAACCTGTGTGTGTATGTGTGTGTGTGTGTGTGTGTGTGTAACTAAAACAGCAAAATAAAAATTCAAACAGCACAAGGAAGACTGTGTGTACCTCGCAATGAGAGAGGAAGTTGTTTAGTGATTAAGCAAACTATTGTAAGTTTCTTGTCTTGCTTGGGAAGAGGTTGCTAAATGTATTTATTTAAACTTTGTTAAAAAAAATATGCAGTAGGCCAGGCGTGGTGGCTCACGCCTGTAATCCTAGCACTCTGGGAGGCGGAGGAGGGCAGATTGTTTGAGCTCAGGAGTTCGAGACCAGCCTGAACAAGAGCAAGATCCCGTCTCTACTAAAAATAGAAAGAAATTATACGGACAGCTAAAAATATATATAGAAAAATTAGCCGGGCATGTTGGTGCATGCCTGTAGTCCCGCTACTGGGGTGGCTGAGGCAGGAGGATTGCTTAAGCTGAGGAGTTTGAGGTTGCTGTGAGCTAGGCTGATGCCACAGCACTCTAGCCCGGGCAACAGACCAAGACTGTGTCTCAAAAAAAAAAAAATATATATATATATATATATATATATATATGCAGTTAACTCTGTATGCTAAAGTATAAGAAGAACTGCTAAAAAGAATGGAAATATGAAATACATAGCTTCCAAATCAACAGAGAAAAATTTGTAAATGCAACATTAGAAATTCAACAGAGGTCAGGTAAAGAGGAAAAAAAAACATGTAAAATTTTAAAACACAATATCTCAAAATATATATTCTATATGTGTATATTTATTCAACCATATTTATATTTATATATATGGTTGGGAAAAATACATCTAAATTCAGGAGGGGGGTAGCAGGAGGGAATAGGGCAAAGGAGACTTCAACTCTACCACAAAGAGATCTGAAGCAAATAACAGTAAATATTAACATTTGTTAAACATAATTTTTGCATACATGAATTTTATTATATTTATTCTTGTACTTCTCTGGATAATTGAATACTTATGCTTTTACAAAATGAAAGTATACTTTTTCTACAGATGCCTATTAAGTATTTTTAAAATGTGATTTAAACTCCATTGAATAGTAGGCACTTCATCAAAGAAGTTAAAAAGAGGTTTGAAAATATTCAAAGCTAGTGTAATTAAGCAAATATCTTCCAAATAAAAAGGAAACATAGAGAACTGGTTATATTAATCTACAATTTTTGTGACAAAAATAGAACATACTTCATATATTTGTATGCTAACATGTAAGTTTGTATAATTTTTTCTTTAATATGTAATAATGTTATTAATGATATTTTCCCACATACACTATTGCTCAAAATTATAGAAGTTAAAAAAATAGCAACAAAAGCCAGAGCATAACTTTAGCATGTCTGAGAATAATGTTCATAAAAAATTTAGAAGTGGTATAGAGATTTCATACATATTTGCTTAAGAATAAAACATTCTTAAGGAAATCTTTTTAAAATATAATACTATTCTTTACTGGGTTAGGGAATTAATCCTGGCTTAAAATTTAAAATATAAGGTTTTATCACAGAGGTTAATTATCCACTTATATTCCCTCTTCCTCTCTGATAAAAATTTGGTATATCTAATGTACTCAATTTGTATTCTAATAATTTAGTGCTACATCTTATTTCCATACTGTTTGTTTCTAGAGACTGTAATATCTTCAATTACTCTTTATTTCATTGATGTTAACTTGTATTGTATTTCATAAAGCATTTAGGTTTTGATATACAAGATTTCACTTAGACTTATATCATAGTAATATGTGTTTGGTGTTTACAAACTTAATTTCTCCTTTGACAGTTCTGCCTAGAGATTATGGTAAGATACTTTTCTGCTTTTTTCCCCCACTCATTTTATACATTTTTTTCTTTAAAGAATATTTAAAAATCCTTGATATGTGTCATGCTTTTTATAAAAGTAATCTGATGAATTTTTACTTATGTCAACCTGGTCTATCTAGAGAAAACATGAAGTTATTTGATTGCTTTGTAATTGAATGGCAGGGAAAGAAAAAAAAATGGGAAGACCATACTCAAGCTTTAAAAGATTGTAGAATCAATTCTTGACTTGCATCTTTCTTTACCACCTTCAACTATCATTTTTGGCAATGAAGATTAATATTCAATAAAATAAATAATATATGGCTATGTGTACTTTATCAAGTGTGTAAATAATCTAAACTTGCTTAAAGAGAGGTCTGGCTTTTGACCTTGACCTCTGGGAGGTAGTCTGTAAGCCCTTAGAATGCCATGCCTCATAGGATGGTCTTTGTTTGCCTGGGGCCTTAGGCCAGACAGGCAGTAACATTGTGGAGTAGAAGCTTTAAGTCACAACAACCATGTGATTTCGGGTGGGGCCTTTGGGTTACATGGTATCAGCTTGACCTCCTTAGGGTCTGCAAACTGAGATCAGCCATTTGAGCAGTCAACTGTGTCTACATGATGGAGCCTCAATAAAGGCTGTGAACACTGAGGTTCAGGTGCACTTCCCTAGTTGGCAATATTCTGTGCATATTGTCACATACTAACACTGGGAAAGCAACTCTGTCTGGGACTCCATGGGGTGTAGAAAATGGGAGGTCCATGTCTGGAACTTTCCTGGACTCTGCCCTATGTTCTTCCTTTATCTGATTTTCATGTGTTTCCTTTAGCTGTAATAAAGCATAACCATGAGTACAACAGCTTTCAGTGAGTTCTGGAAGTCCTTCTAGCAAATTATCAAAACTGAGAGTGGTTTTGGTAACCCTCCACAACTGTACCAGGGAAAATAAAAAAATACTTAAGGCATGCTCATATATGCAATTATAAGCTTATCTGCCTTATCATGGCTTGTTTATAAAGGATAAATATTGCTGAATATTAGCTTGATACGTACCTGGAGAAGGATATTGTCAATAAATCAATTTTAATTCTAACCAAGTATTTGGTGAACATTCTATATATTAAAAAATAACCTGTGCAGTTTTAAAATGTTAAAAGAACAGGCAGTCTTCCTTAATATTGATAATGCAAAGTAATTGGCAGATATTTTAAAGACTGTTTTATATGTGTTTTAGCAATAAATTTTGTTGACTTTCACTGAAAATTCATCTTTAGGACAGAAAATTTGGCAGATGCTTTTGTTCAGCAGGTTTCTTGACAACTGTGTATGAAAAGCTATTTTTCGCCTTTCACAGGGACTGGTCAAAGGCTGAGGGTTGCTTTTGGTGACATCGCGTTAATTGTCTCCCATGAGACTGCCAGGGTGCTGAAGGCAAGTTAGCATTTCCTGACTCTCGCCTCCTCCTGGGTCCCTGCTTCTTGCCTTCCATTAGTGCTGTTTATGCCTGCAGCATGGCTGGCTGCCACCCTCTCTGCTTTGCTGGGACTTCCTCTTTCACCTTTTACTTAGTCCTGTCTACTGAATTGATGGGAGAGTGTCCAGTTGCTTTAGTTTAGTGAGCTGCAGTTGATGCTAGATGGGCAGCAGGGTGCTTTTAAGGAAAAGCAGGGTTCATAGAAGGTAAAGCCCTTGCTTGAAACTCCATAGCTCTTCTGCTTCAGGCATTTTGTTCCCATAGTAGATTATTGGTGCTTCATTATATTTTTTTCTGTATACATTTTGGTTTTTGATTTTAGACGTCTTACAGAGACAGAGAGACTAAGAAGATAACCTAACAGTCAGACAGCAATATTTTACCCTTGGAATTTTTTTTATATAGATGAGGTTAAAGATTAAAACATGCAGGAAGCCCGAGGGCATTGGGATAAAAAATATTGCAATGAGCTTGGACCTTTCTTTTATCATTTTATCAGTATTTTCTCTTCAAACAAGTCAAGGACTGACTGTCTCTGTTGAATTGGGGTATTTTTTCATAGATTCCTCACAAGACAAATGTATACCATTACTCTTTGTCCCATTGTACTTTGTTCTCTAGGAACTGACACTCTTTCATACTGATTTCTTTTGCCATTTAAAAAAACCATAATTACCGTAACAAAATCAAGGTGTATATGTATACACGTGTGTATAGTATAAAAATACTGTGACTGTTTAGAAAAAGGTAAAGGCTGAACATATTATTCCCCTGATTAAAATCCTTCAAAATCCCCAACAGCAAGGGCAAAAACCTCCCTTGGCAGGGCATTTAAAGCATTTATGGTATGGCACATGGACCCCCTTTTCCTGCCTCATGAAATAGCTCACAGTCACGATTTTTGTATGAATACACTGACACTCCCCACTGTCATACAAAACAACATTTTTAGTGGTTGACAGGTTGAGCTCTTGAAAAGGTGCTTTTTTTTTTTTTTTTTTTTTGCCATCTCAGTGTCTTTCTCCTTTGCCCACGATGGTAACTTGCTATTTATTTGGACACTGCACTCTTCTGTTCTCAGTTTGCGGAAGGTTGATCCCTCACCTGACTTAACACATCAGCATATCCTATTTTTCTGGACATAATAAATAGTTAATGAACTAATTTGGGTCACAGAATGAAAGCAAGTCCAAGAAAATCTGTACGAGAAACCAGAAGCAATCACCTTTCCCCCTCGGTGCCCCACAATGGTACTGTGTGAGAATGGGAAGACTGTAACTCGTGTCTCATTTTGCTACTACAGCGGTAGAATTGAAGTGGCTGTGTGTTAGTGATGGTGCCTGAGGATGAAGCTGATACCAAGGAAGACAGGGGAAAAATAACGTCTCAGTGACATGCTATAAGCAGCTAGATCAAACCTCACTTGAAGCCAGGACCTCTTATCTATTTAGTTACACAAACCAATATGTTCCTTTTATTTAACCATTTTAAGCTTTTGTCTGACATTTAAAAGTATAGTTATTACATTTCTACAAACCATTGCTTAAAACATGAAATGTACTATTTACCTGTAAATCTTTGTCAATAAAATATTTTTCCATGTGAACTAGGCAGAAAAGAACATTTCATTTCTATCTGTGCTATAGAAATAGCACAGATCAAAGAGCCTGACCTACCTTTATGAATTTCCAAATCTTAACTCTACTTATCCCAGGGGCTGATCAGCGTGCCGGTCAGTCTAATCAGTGCTGATGATTTTCACTGTGATTCTTTAGTTGGCCTGGAATCATTTCCTCCTGTCTTAGCCTTGCCTGCGCCTCCCTTTACCTGCTGCATCCCTCTTACTGCACCACAGCAAGACCCTGACATGGGATTGAAAAACAAATCAGAAAACCAGCATCCTATTTTAGCTGGCTGGATGTAAACCAGATAAATTCACTATCCAGTACAATCAATCAGTAGAAAAAAGTCATTATAAAACTATGTCTCACTTGCTTGTTTTCTCTTCCAGACAGGCTAAATATTTAATAGGAATCTAGGTGTTATTTATTCATTTTTATTAGGTCCTTCTGACACCCAATCCTACACTGTGATGGGCAATTAAGGTAAATATACGCTTAAGGGAGAAAACTTTGCTTCTGGGAAACTGTTTTCACGCCAATCCCAGTCCAATTGAGTTATGGCTTAAACATCTCTTGCATAAAATCTTTACTTATAGGTATTAGAAATACTTTAAACTATTTGTATTCTCTCATTCAAGAGAAAATCAGAGCTTATGGTTTGTCAGGAATCTTTTTTCCTTGCCAGTATGCGATTAATATTGTCATTGATTTTGTTATCTACAGTGGTGGTGTTGCTTTTTAAAGTTTCTTAGTAGCTCCGTGATTGCTTGCACGTAAATCAATTACAATTACACAATTGTTTAGTATGTTTTGAATATCTGTACTTCTTTTACATGGTTCATGTAAATTTTACTTGGTTATGAAACTTTCACGGAGGGCTCACTTGTAAGCATTTTCAGGCTTTTGAAACAGTGGAAATTGGATAATTAGGATGGCCTGAAAACAATGAAACTGATAGACTATATATGAGCCAACCTATATAATTATAGTGGCCACATTTCCCTAACTCCTAATAATTATAATAGTAATAATAATAGCTAATACTTGCTGAATGTTTACTATGTGCAGGCATTGTTCTAAGTTCTTTGTTTGGAATAATTCATTTAAGCCTCAAAGAAACAGTATGACTTTGGCAATATTTTTTTCCCCATTTTACAGATGAAGAAACGGAAGCCAGAGAGTGTAAGTAACTTAAGATTTTAGGATAATAAGTAGCTAGTAAGTAAAGTTGCAACCCCCCCATCCCTCTTACTTTATTCTATCCACCCTTCCCCTTCCCTCCCTCCCTCCCCACCTCTTTATCACCCTCTAATATACTGTATAATTTACTTATTTATTGTGTTTATTATTTGTCCCCTCCTGCTAGAAAGGGAGCTCCATGAAGGCATGGATCTTTCTTTGTTTACTGACATATCCCACACTTGCAACAGTGGTGGCACACGGTAGATAGGCAATGTGTATTTGCTGAATGAATGAGGTTGTAGTACCAACATTAAAACAAAGGATGTCCTGTGTCAGAGTTCTTGCTTCTAGCCATAACACTATGCTGCATTACAACCCACTGGCAGATAAGTGGAACCGTGTCCTATGAAAAAAAAAAAGAGATACTTAAAACAACTTATTTTATGAATCCTGGCCACACCAGGAACTATATTTAGCATCTTACATACCTAATCTCACATTCTCTCAAAACACTCTGAATAAGAACTAAGAATACTTATTGCTAGTTTAGAATTAATGAAATAGGCTTGGAGAAGTCAAATAACTTACCTAAAAATCATATAGCTGGTAGAAATTGGAGACTGAGTCTGATTTACTCTTTTCACAAACAAATCTTAAGCTCTTTCTATTAAAACCTAATTCCTTTATTTTACATAATAACAATAGCTAATGCTTATTAAAAGATAAGCATCACTGTAACTGTTTTGTATGCTTCTTTCATGTAACAAATTTCATTTCATAACTCCATGAGGTAGGCACTATTATTAAGCCTTTACCAGGCAAGGAAATGGACGTAGCTCTTGCTTGAGGTCACAGAGCTGGTCAGTGGGAAAAGCACTTCAGAAAGCCAAGCCCAGGACTTCCCATGCTATCCTCCCCTTCCTTCCTCCAGAAACTTCCCCAGAGTCTGGTACAGTGGGTGCTCAATCAGTGCTCACCTACTTGAAGGAATTAGAAAAAAATCTGATAAATTTAGTTTCTATAGACAATCCTTTCTCTCTACTATAACCATCCTTCTTTACACAATGATCTTTCAAGACCTAAATTATTTGGATAACTGCGGTCTTTCTGTTGGTTTTGTCCACACATATTGAATACACGTAGGTGAGTTACTTTACTTTCTCACGTTTTCCCTTTCAAGATGGCAAAAAGGGTAAAAGTAAACTGTATCTATTGAATAGTAAAATAAAACTGTTGGGCTGAGTGGTGTTCCTTAGAGCATGGTTTTATACGAATAGTCTAGTATTTCTACCAATTAAGACTTTAGTGAGTATTTCATATTCATTGTATGTCCTTTCAAAATAAAACCACTTTATGAACATTTTTGGTAACAGATGATATTGAATCTCAGGCATTGATTTTCTTGGTCCTTCTCTCCCTGCCCCCCACCTTTTTTCTTTTAAGCATTTGAGAGGCTGTTTTTAAAAGTATGAACTTTTATTTAAATTATTTATTTTCTTTATTTCTATTACTTGCCTGCTGAAGAAATGTTTTTTAGTCACTTTGTGGGTAACAGTTAAATTAATGCCTTTGGTTTAAAATGTATTAATTTTCCTTTTGTTCCTCTCCTTTTTATTCTCTGAGCTTTATTTTCCTCACTTTCTCTGTACTTTATTTTTTGGACACTAGCCTAATCCTGAAGACCAGAAGCCCAATTTCTACAGCGAATCACAAGCCATTGAGCTGCGGGACTAATGTACCATCTCATTTCCAGCACCAGGTCTTTTGATATTGATGAAACACTGAATCAGGAGCAATGAAGATTAAATCCCTGCTTATTTTTTAAAGCACCATTAACTCTTCATACTGATACCTCTGGACACTAAACAGCCAAAGAAAGAAACAAAATCCACACCACAAATAGCTGTTCCTGTTTGTTATTGTCAAAGCAGAACCACATTAATATTAAAGAACCAGTTTTGAAAACAGTAGCAAAAGGTATTTTGAACTGAGTTGCTGAGAAACATCTTCCATATATAGAATTTTTTTTTTAACATGGGAGGAAAAAACACCTGCCACAACTCATCTTTCTAAACAAAATAGAACAAACTCTTAGGTGGTAGGAAACAGTGAAGAAATAATGTTTACCTAATACACAAAATCTTTTCTGATTAAAAAATACTTATGCATAAACTTGCTAAGAAAGCAATCACTATTTTTAACAAACCCCAGGATTGAATGATATGACTAAGACATTTTTATGTTCTGCTTTTCCATTTTTAATTCTCTTTTTTTTAGTTTTCTGTATGAAGGTAGTCCATTAGAGGATTTTGAAGTTGTTTATTATGAAATAAGAATGTTATGATATCTATCACTTGTAAGCCAGAAACAGGAAGTCTCCAAACTGGACATAGCAAACAAATTGTGTCTATCAGGTTTGTCCCAATATCTACTTCGTATCTAAACTTCCCTGAGATCCTGTGGCATAACTGTTATTAATTCTTTGAGTTATGTAGGCATTAATTCCACAAGTAATTGAAGCTATGTTCTGCCTGTGATAGGTGTTGGGAACAAAGTTGTGAATAAAACACTTCCTTGATGAAAATTATAGTCTATTTGAGGAGGGAAAAGACAATTTAAAAATATAAAAATTATTTTGTATAAATGAGATAAAGAAATGAATTAATCAGGGAAAGGATGTTGAGATTGAAGGGGTAGGATGCTATTAGAAAATGGGTGGTATGCAACCCGAGGGGACATACACCCAGAGATTTGAGGAAGTCAATGAGGGGCCATGTGGATATTTGGAGGAAATGTGTTGCAGGTTGGGGAAGAGCTAGCATAAAGGCCATGAGACAGAGTCCACCTAGCATGGCATGTTCTACAAATAATACAGAGGCCAGTCTGGTTGAAGGAGAGTGGCCAAAGGAGAGAAAACTAGGAAATGAAGACAGAGATAGGACAGCATTCCAGGGTCATGTAGAGTTTTGTAGACTTTTGTAAGGTCTTGGGCTTTTACTCTAGGTGAAAGGAAGTTTCACCTCTGGAGAGTTTTAAGGAGAGGAATGACTGACATAAGGTATGTTTTAAAAGGTGAGAATACAGTGTATGGAGGCAAGCACAGTAGCAAAGGGCTCATATAGGAAGTACTGGAATACTCCATGATAGAGGTGATGTTATCAGTATTATAGCTAATGCTCCAATGACTGGACTAGACTCCAATGAAGCATTTGTATATATGTGTGTGTGTGTATGTGCTTGTGTGTGTGTGTGTGTGTGTGTGTATGTAGATCTATACGCACAAATGTATTGAACTTTTAAGGCATATGTGGCTCCTAGGTTTTGTCTTCAATGCCAATTCTTACCCATTGGCAGTGGCTGCCAGGTGTGCTGTGATGAGAAAGAAGATAATGTCATGTTCAGGCTCAGAAGGAAAGAGCCCATAATTATGAGAGGCAGAGTCGTAGCAATGATAGCAGGTATGTTCTATCTCTGTTCAAAGGCAACTGTCAGTAGTGGATTTTAAATAGCTAAGCCTTTCTGGCTTTTGGCTTAAAACACATAAAATAAATGAAAGTTTTTTAGCATTTAACAGTAATTTCTATAATAGCAGTATCTAAAAAGATTTTTAAAATGTCACTTTCACAAAGAATTTTCTTTTTCTACCTGTATTCCTATTCCTTAGGAGTAAAGAACAAAAAATGTACAGGCTATTTTCTATACTCTCTGGAAAATAACTGGTATGCTATTGAGGAATATAAACATGAAAACCATATGGGCTTTTTAGGTAAACTGATCAACTATTATTGCATTCTCCTAAGTGTGACTGTGGATTTTGAGCCTTGACTGAGAACTTGCTTTGCCAATATCAGCGTTCCATTCTATTTCAGCTTTACAAATAGGCTTTATGTACGCCAATTTTCATGGTGATTTAAACATTCTAAAAGGGACTCATGGGCACATGGATAAAATGCCAGCTAGATATTAACCTCTAGCACGATTGAGATACTAGTAACCTTCAGACGGTGTTATTTTTTTCATCTCCAGGGTCAACTAATTTTATTTATTGTTATTGCTTGTAACCCTCAAATATATAAGAATCTCTATATACATCTGTATGAAATAAAGCCTTGAAACTATTCCTTCAAAATAGTGATCATTTGCATTTAGTTGGCAGTGCAAATTTATCTTTCTGTATAATGCTGCTACATCTTAAAAAGGCAATATCACAAATGAGATTATCCCTTCAGAAAGCAATCCCAAACTAGAATAAATCAAGGTATGGAAACCTTACAAATGGCCTTTAATATAATGGATATTACCAGAAAGTGTTATAAGAGCAATTTATTGCAGAATTCTCAATGTAGGTTTTTTTTTAAAAATACATTATCAGCCTCTATAGTATTAATAATCTCTCATCCTTTTGTGGCTGAGCAAATTGGCATAGGATCATACAAATCAAAGTCTTCCATTCCAACTTCCTCTTTATAAGGATGAGGAAACTGAGGCCCTCAGAAGATGAGTCTTACCTGCAAAATCGCAGAGTGAAAAGCAAAGACAAGAAACTATTTATGATTTACTAAGAACTCTTTGTGAGTACTGCAGTGATTTGGTCCAAATTTTCCTATGTAAAACTCTATCTCCAACTTCTATGAAAAATCGAATAGAACACCATAAGCCTTTAATATTTGCAGGTGATAACTTGGCTATAGTATTTTTTGGTCAATGGAAATATTTTACAGAGTGTTTGCTAATAGCAGGCACAAAAATTACTAACTAAATAACTGTCACCAAGATTGAGGTTATTCCAGTGAGATGATAGGCCAGATTATGACTCTGGTAAATTTAATCTTTAGTTAGTACATAATTAGTTGTGTGTGGGAGTAGATGAAGAATGGAGGAAAGGCAAATTCATTCTATTTCCTATCCTATTCTTCTTTGGCAATATCCCTTATCATATAATTTTTTGATTGTTTTAACTTTTTTTTTTTAAATAGGCTTTCTTTGTTAGAGAAGCTTTAGCTTCGCAAAAAAATTGAGTGGAAGGCATAGAGATTTCCTATATATCCCCTTCCCCCACATAAGCATAGCCACATTATCAACATCCTCCACCAGAGTGATTCATTTGTTACAACTGATGAACATACACTGACACATTATTATCACCCAGAGTCCACAGTCTACATTAGGGTTCACTCTTGGTATTGTTTATTCTATGGGTTTGGACAAATGCTTAATGACATGTTATCCACCATTATAGTATCTTACAGAGTATTTTCACTGCCCTAAAAATTCTCTGTGCTCTGCCTATTCATCCCTCCATCCTTCAACCCCTGGCAAACACTGATCTTTTTACTGTCTCTATATTTTTGCCTTTTCTAGAATACCATATAGTAGGAATTATACAGTGTGTGACCTTTTCAGATTGGCTTCTTTCACTTTGTAATGTGCACTTAGGTGTCCTCTATATCTTTTTGTGGCTTGAGAGCTCATTTTATTTTAGTGCTGAATAATATTCCACTGTCTTGATATACTACAGTTTATTTATCTATTCACCTACTGAAAGATGTCTTAGTTGCTTCCAATTTTGGCAATTATGAATAAAGCTGCTATAAATATCTGTGTACAGGATTTTGTGTGGACAATTTTTTTTAATTCCTTATGGTAAATACTAAGGAAAGCAAATTGCTGGATCATATGTTTAGTTTTATAAGAAACTGACAAACTGTCTTCCAAAGTGGCTATAACATTTTGCTTTCCCACCAGGAATGAATAAGAGTTCCTGTTGTTCCACAACCTTACCAGTATTTGATGTTGTCAGTGTTCTGGATTTTAACTATTCTAATAGGTGTGCAGTGGTATCTCAACTGTTGTCTTAATTTGAATTTCCCTGATGACATGATGTGGATTATCTTTTCATATACTTTTTGGTCATCTGTAGATCTTTTTCTGGTGAGGTGTTTGTTAAAGTCTTTGGCCCATTTTTAAAATCAGATTGTGTTCTTATTATTGAGTTTTAAGAGTTCTTTATATATTTTGGACAACATTCCCTTATCTGATACGCTTTTTACAAATATTTTCTCCCCTTTACCATATAATTTTCATGGTAAAAGAAAAGAAGGCAATATTAAACCTATGTCTTTAGATTTGGGAAGAATATGAAAGGATTGGGAGGGATACTTTTCCTAACAACCCAGCTGATGATTCAGTTATCGTAAGCACAGTCTCAAACAAGGTGACATTTAGATTAAAATATAGCCTATAAGGCAAGAAGCAGGTCTTACCCTTTTCATCTGTGGAATCCTTCTATTGCTAATTCAGCCTCTACTGTTAACAATTTGGTTCTTAATGGAATATTTTTCTAAGGGTCTGTTATATGAGTTGCAAGCAGACATCTGAGCAATTATTTATTCCTGAATGCCAACCAAGAAAGAGCTAGAGATAAAAAATAATTTTTTTGCTAATGCTAGTTTATGTAAAGTATTTAGCATAGTTCCTGGCAACAGTAACAAGTCAATAGATGATAATAACAAGACTTTAAATAACAAATAGCAATTCTATTTTTCTTATTTATTTTGCAAAATCATACAGTCTCTAAAATCTCCAGTTACTTTTTTAACCCCACAGTGCTCCATATAACCTTTATCAGATGGAGTACTGTGTTTACTTGTTCATGTAAAATAGCAGGCTAATATGCAGTTGAACATGTTTTGACCAATTCTACTCCATATAGAGAAAGAAAAACTAAGAGGAAGAGGCAAAATACATAGAAGTTTCTTTGCACCTCTTAAGTTTTTTAAAAATGAAAGAAAATCTACCCTAAAAACACCCAGTCTTTCCTTCATAGACCACACCATGTTTTTGGGAGGTAATCCCTGGTAATCATCATGACAGCCAAGCAGAGCAGAATCGAAAGATTTTGTTGAAATAATCATACATACTAATACTTTGTCTAATGCACAATAACATCTGGAGATTCAGCCCTTCTCCATCTACTGAGGGACTACCTTCTTTCCTCTTTTCCTCACAGCTGCCTCCCAAGCGGATGATTTCAGTATAATATCTGTAACCACTCAAGAGCGCTCTCCTGATGTGTACTTTGTTCTCTGAACCCTTTTAAGTTGTAGCCCCTCTGATTATTTTGCTCCCAGAGTTTCTTGCCTTTTACAAATTGTTATTCTAAATTCCACGAGTCATTTATTCTCTCATAATCCAGGTCTTTCAAGCCTCTCTGAGTTTGCACACTCTGTTCCACACTATTTGTCTCCATTTTTGTAACATTAGCCAAATTGGCTAATATGAAAGCTGCTCAGGATGGTTCCAAATGAAAATAATGAGCTAGCTGAGGAGTAAATATTACTGATTTATGAATGATGAAGTTTTGCTTAGAAACTTTGCTTATGGTTTGAGTAGTTTGTTCTGAAGCCTGCAAACCCTAGTATTCATTAAAAAAAAAAAAAAGGAGCTTGGTAAAAATGAGCAAAAATTTCCTTTTGTAAGCAAAATATACTTTCCCTGAAATTTGAGAAACTGTGTTTGCTCATTAATTTTCTTTAAAATGTAATAAATTTGCATAACTAATCCTATATTCCTTCTATTTGAAATTCACATTTTCTAAAAACATGTTAATGATGTGGTAGATAGACCAGATTAGCTTACTTCACATTTTTTTCCAACGTCCTTTTGATGTGTTTTTTTTTTTTTTGTACGGCTGAAAAGCTAAAAATGATATTCTCTGACTTCCTTGGAGTTAGATTTCCAGATGTGAATCAGACGTGTATGCTCACAACTTGAACAGAGATGGAGGTAGTAGTGTGGGTACCTTTTGCTCCTGTGCGTCTTACAGGAAACAATGTGTTTCTGGAGTTTGCAATGCTGGTTGATAATCTCAAGATTCTGATTAAGGCGGGATTTTTCCAGAGGCAACAGTCTTTGTGATGGAATTCCCGAATTCCCAGCTTTCTGACATTGGTCTACGTACTAGTTTCCTTGGCGGGAATGTATACAATGTTGTTCTGGAAGCCAATCCTAGCTAGCCTGGAGTCTGTGTTATCTCATCCTTCTCAAACAATTTTGTCAGCTCCAACTTCCTGTTAAAAAATCACTTTCTGCTTATGAGACTAGAGTAGTTTCTGCAACTGAACTCGTTTCAAGTTTTAGGTCTTGAAATTAGGGTTTGAGTTACTGAATATTTTGAATCTTCTTCAAAGTTACCATTCTTTTCCTCGGAGTCCATTCTTTCTCAAACAATGCCATGACACTTTCTACCTATTAATACGTTGTTATTCATTAACTCACAGACTCAGATTCTTCATCCAATTTTTGGCTAAATTAACCAAATATTTTTTTCACTTTTGCCACCATGCACCATGAAATACCTGTATCCCCTTGTCTATTATTAACAGATTCTCCCCTGACTTCAAACACCATTCAGATAACCCATCCAAGATTTCTATCTTGGAATGTCTGTTTCTTGCAACCACTAATGCAGCCAGAAATTATATAATTCAAGATTCAATAAAATTAGAGGTTTTCTTCCTCACAAAGATGCTGTGGCATAATTGAGAAGACTATAAAATTTGGAAACAAATATATCCAGACCTGAAAACTGGCATCACCATTTTATTTACTATTGGTGTGATGTAGGAAAAGTTATTTAACATTTTTGAGTCTGTTTCCTGAGATTCAAATGCTTTATAGAGTTCTTGTGAAGATCAAATGAGATGATATATGTTCACGAACATAACCCATGTTTTTCCAATTGGAGAATTACTTGTTTCCCATTGTTTGTAGCCTTGGTGGAAGTATTAAAGATAAACAGGTTCCACAATATAAGCCAAATGAGGCAAATACTCCCTTTTTCATCTTAGGCAACATATGGAGCAGGAATAATGACATATGTTCAGTGAATTGGGAGCTCTTTCCTGATATTTTAAATCTTCCAGGTAAATTGGAAGTTATTTATTAAAATGACCAAGGTATTATAGTAACAGTGGAGTGTGGCCCAAACAGTTTCATGCTGAGTTTCCAGTTTTCTAATTCTTGGCCCTCCAAAGTTCCCTCGTTCCCTGTCCATTCTCAAGCCTGGTTCCCCAGCCTCTTATTGATGTTGTTAGCACATAACATAGGTTTCCGATAAATCTTTTTTTGTGTAAGTTATTCATAGTTGGTTTCTGTTGTTTTCTACAAAAAAACCCACTGATTGATAGAATATTCTTTTTTTCTACCCCATAACAGAGGAAAACTAAGCCATGGAAAGGCTGTGTTACTAATCTGAGGTCACATAAGTAGTAAGTAATAGAGTCATGATTTGAAGTCAGGTGTAGCGGATGGCAAAATCTGTTTTTCTGCTTAAACAGAGCTGTCTCACTAAGTCCAAATTTGTGTCAATGGTCTTATTTCCCTGGAGTATACCCTGGAAGCTTCCATTCAAGCCAACTTGAGTTATTTTAAAATAGGAAAGGCAGGAAACAAAAGCTCATACTGTTGTAAAGGAGAAGGATTTGCTGCATTGTTCTTAATTCATCATATATTGGCATCAAAATAGAATAAAAGGATTGCACTTCCTGCAAAGAACAAAAGCCCTTCCCCCACTCACCCCAAATAAAGCAATAACCTTATGTTAATCCATGAATTAGACTAAATTGCTTTATCACTTAGATACTGATCTATATAACTCCCTGAAAACTGTTGTGTGACTAGTTTGAATATACGCATGTTATGTATTGTTCTTTACTTTGCATTATAAAATTATCTTGAGACTATCAATGTGATATCTACAGTAGACACTTATAACTTGTTCTTAAATAAAGAAGTGTTAGTTTTTAAACTATACTTTTGTAGGGTTGTGTTCTCTTTGTTTATACCAATATCGTATGAAATCCACCCAAAGGTGAATATCTAACAACTACATATTTATTGAAATTTAGAAATACAAATTTAGAACTAATATCCATTGGATACCCACCTAACTGAATATGAAATCACATGACTCTGATCTAAAGGGTGCTTATGATGATAGGGTACAGTGTGCACCGCTAAAGACACTCTTCAAAAACACAACATATAAGACATGCAGTCTGACCTAAGTGAATATTGTTCCTCAAACTTTTCATTGATTTGTTTCATCTTCTAACACAGCATTTATAGATATCTGCGGTAGCAGATCTATTCTTTCTTGCTGGCAGAGTCCAGTGACTTAAAGGTAAATCCCCATTAATCTAAACCAGTCCAGGTAATGCCATTCCTTTTGTCTGTGATTGGTTTACAAAGGATCATGTGACTTAGGCTTGGTAAGGATTGCGTCACATCTTGGCGTGAAGGAAGACTGCTAAGGGATTCTGGGAAATGTTTCCTCACTGATGAAGAGAAACACAGAGGAAAAATGCCTTTTTTTCTTCCTTTGGCCACCATTGACATATCTGCATGGTAAGCCTGGCATTGCAGCAGTCAACTGGGATATTAAGGGCTGTT
The DNA here is from genome assembly GCF_041146395.1 of Eulemur rufifrons. NCBI lineage: Eukaryota > Metazoa > Chordata > Mammalia > Primates > Lemuridae > Eulemur > Eulemur rufifrons. The sequence continues at coordinate 54,870,318 of NC_090990.1, forward strand.
AGCAGAACACAGAGCTTAAACACTAGAAAGAACTGACTCATTGAGTCACTGAATTAACCAACTCTGGAACTGATTTCTTGTTATGTGAAATAATAATGTTTCCTTATTCAAGCAGCTTTTAGTTGGGGTTTTCTGTTATGTGCAGTCCAAAGCATCTTAACTGATACACACAAGTATTTCACAGAAGCTCTTAGCACAATGACTGCCCCATAGCAAGTGTTCAAGTAGTGTTTATTAAATAAATATAGTTGGCCCTCCATATCCACAGGTTCTGCATCCATACATTTAGCCAACCACAACATAAATGTTAAAAAAATTACACCTGTACTGAACATGTACAGACTTTTTCTCTTATCATTATTCCATTAGCAATACAGTATAACAACTATTTACATAGCATTTACACAGTATCAGGTATTATAAGTAATTAAGAGATGATTTAAAGTATACAAGAGGATGTGCATAAGTTATATGCAAATACTATGCCATTTTACATCAGAGATTTGAGCATTCACAGGTTGTGGTATCTGCAGGAGGTCCTGGAACCAACCCTTGGTAATACCAAGGGATGACTCTAATAAATGCAGGGAGGTAACCATTACCTGCCATTATCACAGACTTGAGGAAACATTAGGGAATCTGTATTTATTTGGGCTAATGATGAAAAGAATGAAGAATGACTACAAGGAAATAATAGACATAATGAAAGTGGTATGATGGGGAGGAGGCAAGAAACAGCACATGCTAGAATGTCTAGTGACTGTCTCAGGGCTTGACCCTATTTTCCTTGAAATAAAAACATGAACTCACAGCAGAATGTTTTTTCTCATCTTTCATCCTAGTGTGAATGTCAATCAACCTTGCTATGGTGAAGCCTGGCCCCTCCACATTTCCAGCCTGCATATACCATACTTGCAAACATTCCCCCTTTCCCAAAGGGCTGTATCTTCAAAATGGAAAAAAGAAGACACATCAAATGTGTAAAATAGAAAACAACACAGAAGAATGTGCTTATTGGATTTTTCCCTTAACAACATTTTAGCAGAGAGAAACTTGTTTTTTAAGGGTCATTTAATAGAGTGCTATGGCTTGAATATATGTATCTATCCCTCCAAAATTCATATGTTGAAAACTAATCAACAAGTTGAAGGTATTAGAAGATGGGGCCTCTGGGAGGTGATTAGGTCATGAGGGCTCTCACTTCATGAGTAGGATTCATTTCCTTATAAAAGAGGCATCAGAGAACTTCCTTCACCGTGTACCCTTTTGTCATGTGAGGATGCAGTGTTCAAGGTGCTATTTTGGAAACAGAGACTAGGAAATTACCAGACATTGAACCAGTAGGTGCCCTGATCTTGGGCTTTTCAGCCTCCAGGACTGTGAGGAATAAATTTCTGTTATTACACACTTTATGGTATATTGTTATAGCAACACAAATGGACTAAGATATAGGGCAAGGATGAAATACAAACTAAAATGCAAGGGAGAATTTCAGAGGTAAGAGAGAGAAGTACAGACACCACTAAAGAGGAAATCGCTCTCAGGGAGGGAGCCTGTCTACCTCTGTAAGTGTCATCTGGGCACAGGATAAATTTTCTTTATAATCAAAACTTCAAAACCACTTACAATAGTGTCAGTACCTCTTGAAAGTCATCAATTAAACCCTTATCAAACAAACATAAAGACCATTTCTCCATTTTCATTATTAAGACCTCTCAGTTAGCCAGATCTTTGACCTTCAACTGTCCATAATATTGCATGAGCCTGATCTTTCTCCCATTTCTTCAACTTCCATGGCTTCTAGTTCAGCTCTTTCCCTCTCCCTTCTCCAAGCCATCAGTAATCCCTTGTTATTTTTTCCTTGAGTTTTATATTTATGAATGTCTCTGTGATTTTTACCTCTAAGTAATTTAGTACAAAAATATTTACTGAATGTGTGCAAGACACAAAACTAATTTGGTTAAGTAAAAGGATACATAAAACTTTGATGCTGTTCGCAAGAATCTCGGAATCCACTGGTAATCAGATAATTAAATAATTCTAATGATAGACATACTGTGATAAATGCCATAACAAAAATACCTAAGCAACGAAAATGAAGGTAGCTTGCCTTTCACCAGAATCCAAATTCAAAGTATCTCTTGTCTACTGCCTATTGGGCCTCTCCTTTCATTCAAACTCGTGATGTTCAAGATAGAATTCACCATCTTTCCTCCAAAAATTGTTCTCCATTGTGACAATTCTGTTTCAACTAGCTGACGCACAGTTAGCTTAGTCACTCATGCTTGAAAGATGGGTATTCTTAGCATTTCCCTCAGATTCATACTCCTCATCTTGCTGTTTATTCTGTTCATTTTTCTTTTGAAATACCTCTTTTATCTCTGTTCTATAGTCATTACCATCACCCTACTCCAAAATTGGATCACTTTATACTCATATTCCTGCAATTTCCTAGCAGATGTCTATGAATCCAGGCCCTCCCTCTTCTATATCATCCTGTGTACTTCAAAGAACCACAGAATTCTAAAATAGAGAGATTACCCTCTGATGGAACTATCTCTGCAAATCAACCCTGAAATGTTGGGGAATAGCCATGTACTACCTGAATAATTATTAATGGGAAACCCAACTTTTCAAAAAGGTCCTCATTTAATTTATCAGTTACTTTAACTGATAGAAGAAAAATCCCTTATATTGAGTAGTCTATACCTTTCTTTCTCTATTTTTCTCCCTTGAATCTTAGCTTTGCTCCCCTGAAATATAAAAGCTCATCAAGCTTTTGAATAAACCTACTTTGTCTTTTTAAGTCTTATATTTAAAAACTGGTTAAATACACACAATTTTCATAATTGAATCTGATGTAAATTTTAGGCCTCAACATCTTGATTGCCCTCCTGTGGGTATTTTATAATTTTCAGCATTATTTAAAATGTGATGTTCAGAAATAAAGAGATTACTTCAGAATTTCTTTACATACAATTTTCATTATTCTCCTCTCTTCCCAAATTCAAGAATCTTAAATATTTCTGCTTTTTATTGCTCCAAAGCAAAACTTCTCTGCCTGAACTCTACTTGACATTTGAGGCCATCCACGATCTACGTCTTCTGCCTTAGGCCAGCTTATTTATCTCAGCTACCTAAAGCATCCTTCACTTTAACTGGGCAACTGGACACAGATTCTTTCTTCCCTATGCTCTTTCATTCATTCACTCACATTTTCAAGCTTTCCTTGTATTTATCCTTTTGCCTGAAGTGACTTATCTTCACTCTACCTTTGTTTTCTATTTCCTTTAAAATTCACTTTCAGACTGTGTAATAAGTAATTTGGCCTTGCCCATAGAGAGGTCTGGCTTTTGCCCTTGGCTACTGTGAGGTGATCTCTGAGGCCCTAGAGTGTCCTGCCTGAAAGGAGTGCCTTTGTGTTCTGAGGTCTTTGGCCATCAGATGGTCTAGCAATGTGGTTTGTGATGAGGGCTTTCAGGCCACATAATATCAGTTCTAATTTCATGAAGAACTGAGGATTAAAGGTTGCCTGACCTTTGTGAGGGATTAGAGACTAAAGGGCAGTCATGCAGGCAGTGTGTAATTAAGCTCCAATAAATACTCTGGACACTTGAGGCTCAAGTGAGCCTCCCTGGTTGGTAATACGCTGTGTGTATTGTCACACACTGTGGCTGGGAGGAGGTAATGCCATCCATGACTCCGTAGGGAGAAGATAACCTGGAGCTGTGCATTTGGACCTTTCCAAGACTCTGCCTTATGTATCACTTCCTTTATCTGATTTTTTATATCCTTTACCTATAACAAACCATAAGTATAATCGCTTTCAATGACTTCCGTGAGTCCTTCTAGTGAATTATCAAACCTAATGTTAGTCGTGGGGATTCCTGAATTTGTAGCCAGCTGGTTACAGTGGTCTGAAGTGGGAGCGGTCTTGGGGACCCAGAAACTTATGACTTTTGTCGAAATGAGGGCATTTTTGTGAGGGATTATTCTCTCAAATTATATAGTTGGTTGCACTGACCCACTTCTTTCTTGAAGCCTACTCTTAAGTACCATTTCCCTTACTGATGTCCCCTTCCTCTAAATATCTATACTATTTACAGTTAACCCTTGAACAACATGGGTTTGAACTGTGCCAATTCACTTATATGTGAATTTTCTTCTGCCTCTGTCATCCCTGAGACAGCAAAGTCAATTCCTCCTCTTCCTCCTTCTCCTCAGCTCTACTCAATGTGAAGACAATGAGTATGAAGACATTTATGATCATATACTTCCATTTAATAGATAGTAAATGTATTTTCTCTTGATTTTCTTAATAATTTTTTCTTTAGCCTACTTTATTACAAAAATACAGTATATAATACATTTAACATATAAAATATGTGTTAATGGACCTATTATGTTATTGGTAAGACTTCTAGTCAACAGTCGGCTATAAGTAGTTACGTTTTGGGGGAGTCAAATGTTATACATAAATTTTCAACTACACAGAAGATTGGTGCTCCTACCCCATAAATTGTTCAAGGGTCAACTCTATATTGAGTTTCACAAAATTTGTCACTAACATAGATCATTAGAGGTAAGTTATTAAGCAGACATCATGATAAGTACCAACAAAGGTTTGGATTTTGGTACCATGGATATTTAGTAATCTGGTAAGTCCAGAGATCAGGAGGAAGCAAAAGAAGGAGAGAAAAGACTATCTATATAATGTTGTCAAAAAGTATAAGAAAGAGAACATGATAGTGATACTGGTGAGAAGACATTAAGCATTTTTCTAAGGAAACACCTTATTAACAAAATAGTTCAACAATTCTATCCAAATTTATTGAGCACATGCTAGACACTGAAAATGTGTCACCAACTCTCCAGGAATGCATAGCTGAGGAAGGTACTTGATCATTGTTGCAACCTAAAAAAAATATATATTCCAGAGGCTTCATGCTTTGGAAATAGATCTCTGCCTTTCCCACATCTTACAATTTTAGCTGAGTAAGACTGTCTACATGCTCTGCTTGTGGTAGTTTGCCTCTATATTATAAATTGTTCCTATTTCCTTTTTGTATGAAATATGCCAATAGTAAGTGTGAGGTCCCTCCCCAGTCTGACAGAAATGGATAATTCTAAGTAATATGAGACACTCCAAAACAGAAGACAGAAAGAGTAGTCATGAACCACACAAAAGTAGAGCAACATGGAAATAGGGCATAGAAACCAGAAAGAATTGTCCAATTAAGGAGCCAGAAGTGGCCTTACATTGGCATCTAGAATTGGTTGGAGAAAATATTCATAGAAACTCAGAAAATTTCTGAAATCAGACGTGGTGATAGATTGATTCTTGGCTTGAGTACAGCAGCAGGTGGTAGAAGAGAGGATGGGGAGAATGAAGGTATCTGTTGGCCAGAATTTTGATATCCTTTCCTTGTATAATGCATCTTGCTTTCCTAGTTTTATTTTTACTTCTATGAGAACCATGAGGGGACCAGGCTTCATATTTCCTTGGGCTAGGATTATGTCAGACTACATTACTTTTTTTTTTTTATCCCAAGATAATGCTTTTCAGAAAGAAAAAAAAAAATCTCAAATAGGAGTCCTGGAGGGCCCTGAAGGACCCTAAATTGGGAGAATTCTATAAAAACAGAATGTTTGATTATCTCTTGTTCTGCTCACATCACACTACAGATCCTGGCTGAGCTAGGGAGATGTGCAATAGATCAGCAACAAGGCAAGAATTCATTATCTATCTGCTAGAGTCCTATGATAACCTATCAATGGAATAAATGTATAAATCTCTACTTTATAAGCTGTCTCCACATTCCACTAAGCACCAGCATAGCTAGTTAAACCACCTGCAATTTTGTTAACATCCATTCTCAATACTAGAAAATTGATCAATCAAAATAATGCATTAGTTTTTGATGTGCTTAATCTGGTTTCTGTTTGAAACATTAGCTTTTATGAATGAGATAAGCAAAGGGTAGTGTGTCCAGTTTCCATAACGCTATCTGATTTCAATACACTAGAAAAAATTGGGGAAAAATCTTATTAATATTGAAATTTCTAATAAGAAATACATCTCTAGTTGAAGTGATATTAGCTAGTACTTTGCATACTGGTAAGTGATGATCAATTAAATGATGTTTTTACTCCTGCTCTTAAGTAAGGAGAAACTACCTTTTCTGATCAAAAGAGATGCATTTACTCAGTGAGAAATGTACATTACCTTTATAATTTACTGTTTTCAAATAGTGTTCTGAAATAATACCATACATGTATGTGTACTTTAAATATATATGGAAATAGCAGAGTTTACCCTGAATTGCTTGAAATAAGTACTTCTCTTTTAAACAGAAATATTTACTATCATTCTATAGTTTTTTAAATTTTTTTCAAATATGGTTTTCCTAAGACAAATTAAGAACCTTTTTGAAAGAGGGTTTTCAATCTCTTTTATGAGATCAAATGAATAAATTACTTTCAAAGAAGCTGATTACCAGGATAGAATTGGTAAGCTGTTTCTCTAAATAGCAGTGGTTTAAGAACTCATGTTGTTCTTTTTCAATATATAATCTATAGCTTTCGAGAAGCTAAATAGAAAGGATGATGAAAAAATACACAATTGAAAAATACATAAATGTAAACACATGTATGATAGGGAAAGATGATGAATCAAACAAATATTTCAAGTAAAATAAAACCCAACGCTAGAGTTTTCCGATTAAGCATCTCTTTTTCCATTTGTCGATATCTGTTTTGTGCAAGATAATTTGCTAAATTATGTATCCATTATGTTTCAGTCAGGAGAGGATGCTGACAAATTTTATTCTTAGATGTCATCTTGTACCTTTCTTCTTTACAGAAACAAATGTATGCTGAATTAAAACTTACGAGCTATTAGCTGCCATGGCTACTAGCACATCACTAAAAACTCAACACGAGTTCATTAATACTTGTTGAATTAGATTTTTTTTTTCTGTAAGTCTGAGCCTGGGCCTGTCTAATAACATCTGCAAACTACCCTTTCTGATTGAGAGAGATGCATTCATTCAGTGAGAACTGTCTACTATCTTTAGTGCACATTTAGTGTACATTGGACTTATCTAACAGCAGAGAGGCAGTAGCCATCTTGTAGCCCCTTTCCTTGAAATGGTTTAGGAGTTCCCTTCTGCATGTAGTATGACAAAGTTTATAGAATTCAAAATCATAACACTGTAAAACATGGCTTTATTTCTTTCAAACACTTTCCTCTGGTTTAGGAAGGATTCTGCAGTAAGATTGTGTGATGGGCTAGTTGACTTCCCAAGGTCTATTAATCTAAGAAGTGAAAATTAACATCCTTTTATCAGACAAGTGTGGTTCCCAATTATCTGTAGAGCAGATGTTGTGCTTTTTTTCTTCTGGATAGAAAGAAAAGGGATGTGTATATCATGCTTCAAGAGGTATATCACTATAAGTAGGACTTGCTCACTCTGCTTTACTGCTACCCTGAAGGTAAATTGCTTGGGTGTGCAGCTCCCTCCTGCAGTCCCTCCAAATATCAGAAATGAAAAGCACAGCTATGAAAGGTCCAGAGTTGGCTCTTTTCAACAGAAAATTATGGGAATGTAGCTCATACAGCTGCTATGGCTACCTGCTGTCTGCCAGATCCCCTTGCTTCCATTTCTTCTGCCCACTGGGTATATCCAGTCCCTTCCAAAAGCTAATTTGCTGTTGATTATGCAATCTGCCAAGCCCAATCAATGTGCATACTCATGACCACTCATAAGATCATTTGCCTTAATCATAGGAGACCTCTAGGTCATTACTCCACCATAGGGAATATATTCAGTGGTGATAGTTGCAAGAGTGCCCACTACCCAGCTGCCTGCCAGACCTCTTGGCTTCCATTATTTTCATCTCTCAAATGCAGCCAGTTCTATCCAAAGTTGCTTCAAAGGCAAATCCATTCCCAACAGTGAAAAATCCTCTGCTGACTACTGACTTCTGAGGCAGCAGAATAAATACAAACCTTGAGGACAATTCAGAATTCAGGCTTCCTTTGTTTTCTTCTCTCTCTCTTTCTCTTTCTCTCTCTTTTTAAGTATTATTAGTTGTTAGCATGAGTTATTCTCTTCTATGTGGAAAAATAATTTTTCTTTAGCTGTTAGACCATTCTAACAGAATGTTCTTCTAAAAATTAGGCTTCTTGTTGGGATTTATTGGGTTTATGATACCTTTCCATTTGTTTAAGTCACTGTTTTCATTTTTTCTGTTCATAATTTCTTTTTTAAAAACTGACTAGATCATATTTCAACACATACCCAAGGATTGTGACTTATGATCTTGGAAATTTATAACCACCTAGTGCAGAGAAGGCAAAGATATACCATGTGTGGTGCCATTCTCCTTCCTCTCCTTTTGCACATAGATATAGACAGTATCTATATCTATATGTATACATAGTGCCTACTATATGCTGGACATTATTATAGGTACTCAGGATGCAACAAAGAATCAAAGTTCTTGACATCATGGTGTTTACATTCCAGAGGGCATATAAATATTAGTTACTGTATCATAGCATCATTTCTTCCTGAGCCCTACCACAACCACACAATTATGCATAATCTTTGCTCTAGATGGTTACTACCAATCAATAAGAGTAGGCAGATAGAATGAGGCCTATTTGCCATCCCTGATCTAGCACAGTCTATTTGTGATAGGAAAGTAGTTTACCCCTAAAATATAATGTGTACCACGTTTTACTGAAACATTTGAATAAAAATATTAATATTTTACTATAATAAATGCCAGGTCAACATATTGGCTACTAACTATTTAACCCACTTCTTTTCTCAACATTGAATCTTACTCAACTCCCAGTTGTAATATTTGTAAATAATGTGATTCTCCTTATTGAATTAAAATTTAATTTTAGAAATTTAACTTAAGAGGCTTATTTGTTAATGGATTTTTAACAGGGGAATTTTTATGAATGAAAACATAAAAAATAATACCAAAGGAATCAGTGTAAAATTTCTTCATGGTCTCTCTTTTATATCTATATATAGATATATAGATATATAGATATATTTCAAGAAAACTATGGTTAAGTTTTTTTCTAACTCACTATGTCATAAGTTAATAAGGCTATAATTATGTTGGACACATTATTGTCAATGACTGCTTGGTTTAAGCAAGTTCTATCTCTAGCTATGAGGGTAAGATCAGGCTGAGAATGAATAAAGTCAGGCATATCTAGATTGATGACATGTAGAATCAATCTAAATGAGGAAATGACAATAATCACTTTATTAATTTTGTCCTAGTCTGAACTGTCCACCAGGACCCTAGAGTTTATATTTTAATAAGATTTATTAAGTGAAAACTTAGTTTTTGACAATGGCAATATCTTGATTTTGGAATTGCTTAATTTTTTTCATGTTACATAAAAACATACCATCTTTTTTCCCTGAGTAAATCTTTTTGAGGTTCCAAACATCAGACGAAGTGCCACCTTTGTACTTATTTTTTTAATTAATTTTCTTATTTCAGCATATTACGGGGGGTACAAATGTTTAGGTTACATATATTGCCTTTGCCCAATCCAAGTCAGAGCTTCAAGGCTGGCCATCCCCTAGATGGTGCGCATCGCACCCATTAGGTGTGAATATACCCATTTCCTTCTCCCCCTCCCACCTGCCCGACACCCAATGAATGCTACTACTATATGTGCACATAAGCTTTGATCAGTTAATACCAATTTGATGGTGAGTACATGTGGTGCTTGTTTTTCCATTCTTGAGATACTTCACTTAGCAGAATAGGCTCCAACTCTATCCAGGATAATATAAGAGGTGCTAGATCACCATTGTTTTTTGTGGCTGAATAGAACTCCATGGTATACATATACTGCATTTTATTAGTCCACTCATGTATTGATGGGCACTTGGGTTGTTTCCGCATCTTTGAAATTTTATGAATTGTACTGCTATAAACATTCTAGTGCAGATGTCTTTTTTATAGAATGCCTTTTTTTCTTTGGGTAGATGCCCAGTAATGTGATTGCTGGATCAAATGGTAGTTCTACTTGTAGCTCTTTGAGGTATCTCCATACTGCTTTGTACAGAGGTTGTACTAGTTTACAGTCCCACCAGCAGTGTATGAGTGTTCCTAGCTCCCCACATCCACACCAACATTTATTGTTTTGGGACTTTTTGATAAGGCCATTCTCACTGGTGTTAAGTGATATCTCATTGTAGTTTTGATTTGCATTTCCCTGATGATTAAAGATGTTGAGCATTGTTTCATATATTTGTGGCCATTAGTCTATCTTCTTTTAAAAAGTTTCTGTTCATGTCCTTTGCCCACTTTTTTATGGGGTTGTTTGATTTTTTCTTATTGATTTTCCTGAGTTCTGTACAGATTCTAGTTATCAGCCCTTTATTGGATATGTACCATGAGAATATTTTCTCCCATTCTGTAGGTTGTCTGTTTGCTCTCATGATAGTTGGCTGTGCAGAAGCTGAAGTGCCACCTTATCCTCAGAGTTCTCCCTCATCATTTGAGGCAACTACAGTAGACTCTTCTTTCAGATCTATCAGCACTTAATGTTTGTAACAATAATAGTACAGTCATCACTCAGTATACATGGAAGATTGATTTCCAGAGTCCCTGGCAAATACCAAAATCCATTAATGCTCAAGTCTCCTATATAAAATGGTGTAGTATTTGCATGTAGCCTATGCATACCCTCCTGTATACTTTAAATCCTCTCTAAATTATTTATAATATCTAATACAATGTAAATGCTCTGTAAATAGTTGTTATACTCTATTTTAAATGTGCATTATTTTTATTGTTATATTGTTATTTTTTCCCAAATATTTTTGATGTGAAGTTGGTTGAATCTGTAGATATGAAACCCACAGATACAGAAGGCTGACTGTACATTTAAATATGCTACATTTAAATATGCTAATTCAAAGCATTATATTGTAACTTTTACGTGGTATTTAAAATAGTCACAAATTTTGTCCTACTCCACAGTAAGACTGGCATTAGTATGCAAATAATAGCAAAGAATGAATATCAAATTTTCCACTCATTTATTATTGGTCCATGTATTTATTATCTATTTACTCTATACACATATATGTGGGCATATGTGCACAAACACACATTTCTATTTTAAAACTAATAATAAATTGATCTCTGACAAAGACATAATTTTTAATAATTTGGCATCTACACACAATTGATTTATATTCATAAACTAATAATAGCATGTTTCCTTTAAAAAATTAATGCATCTTTTGTGATGCTCTAATGACGATTTGATGAATAAAATGAACCTTAACCTCACCATTAAGTAAATATTTTCAATAAAAATTTTAATGTAATTTGGTGTCTGAACAATGCCACAGTCTGAAATATTGCTGAAAGATCCAAATATCATTTTCCTGGGTTGTTGTAAAATGGATTCTCCCTTAACTGGGAAATGTTAAACCTAGTTTATATCATCTGGCTGCTACCGAAAGCTGTATAACTCCAGAAAACTCATTAAGAGTTGACAAATCTTGGTGTATCTATCAATAAAATAAAGAGTAGGTGATTTCTATGAATGCTTTATAAATAAAAAATAAAATCAACGGTTATATGTTGATACAAATACGTATAGTCACTGGTAACATGTTGAAGAAGGTCAAAATGTGTAACAACATGAGAGTGAAATGGTAATGTTCATAAAAATATAACTAGTATAAAGTCTCATGTGGCATAACTACAGATGAGTAAAAAATATATGTAAAGACATTTTATATGTTTGCCCTAGAGTTTATTATAGTTATAAATTGTACAAAAACCCCTTTGTTAAAACAAAGCATTTTAATTACTTATGTATTCAAAAGGTAAACATTGTAGGCATCTTGCCATGTATACAGAGTTCTATTGACTTCTTTGATCCACCTTCAGAAGGCAAAATGCGTTCAAATAAAAAAACAGTGCAATAAAATTGATCCTTTTTAAACTTCAGGTTTCTTGTAAACTTGAATATATAATTAGATATGCCCTGTAGTTACTTGGTCAAAGATTAAATCTTTTTGGAAAAAGCAAGATATACTCAGATCTAAAGGTTGGTACATTGAATGTACTAATAATTTTCTCAGGCTATGAAATGTCTCTTAGGCATAATTTAGCCAGTAAAACTCTTGTGGCTTGAAACAATTTTAAAATGTTCCCCAAATCAAGGGTAGACTTCTGGGATTGGCTTGATGATTTTGTAGATCCAGGCTACAAAGAACTTTTGGAGTGTGTCTTGGAAAAGGCGGGGTGAAATGAAGATAGAATATTTTGACTGATTTTCAGTCATTTTAACTGCAATCAGCACATTCAGCATAATATACTCATGTGCTATGCAAAACTGAATGTTGGCTAATAAAAAAGGAGGGGTAATATTCCTTGCTTAAGTAAAATCTGAGAATTCTGAATTAAACAAAGTTAATCAGGTTTCTTTATTGCAAGAATTTTCAGAATCTCTAAAGTGTCTAATGTATAACTCGAATCTTTAAGACAATGATATAGTTGCACATAGTATCCAAATCTATTTGACCGATAGAACAATTTTGTCTCAAAATATATTACAAGACTAGTATTTGCCATTAAGTATATAAATTCCCCTCTGTCTTCTAAAGCCTTTGTTTCACTATTACAAATCATATGTATTACATTCAATTGTTCATCAGAGGCTCAACTCAACAAAATGGAAAGAGTTTAGCTTCTAATAGCCCAGAGACTTCCATAGAAGTTCCACAGAATTGAAGCATTATTTTTACTCATTGATTCTATGTAGATCAATGTCAGGATGTTGTAAAATAAATCATCTGATAGAACTGCTTTTATGATTGTGTTGAGATAACGTGAGTCAAAGAGAAATATGTCCTTTTGTTAATATTCTTATGGTCACAAAATATCAGCATCTGCATTTGCACCAAGAAGATTATTGAAAGATACATACAGCCAAGATTAGGTATAACTGATGTGAATAATCATGTAGCGAAAAAAATAAGGCACACTTTCTTCCTTTATGTTCAAACTTAAATTGGCCAAATTCTACACTGGAATTTTAGAAATAAAAAAAAAAAAAAAAACATCAAAGAAGACATTCAATTTAGGGTTAATATTATGACACCTATAGTATAATTATATTCTGCCAACATAGGTAGATTCATTGGAAATTTGTAAAAAGTTGGAATTCCTGAAATTTTAGATGCAAATAAATGATATGATACATAAGGAACTCCATAATAGCTTGCTTAATTAAAGTACTATTAGTGTTCTTTATTCTTGAACCCAAACCAATATTTCCCTCTCAAAATACAAATGTTCCTTCCTTTCTATAGGATCAAGTGTTATATTTTTTAAATAACTGTCAAATATATTAAAATGGATTTTTTCTGATATGAAATGTCCTTTTCTGGGAATGTTAAATGTAAAAAAGTACCCCTCCACACACACAGCTTACTTAAAAGTACAGAAATACATAAACAAAAAATATTTAACATAATGCTTTAGTAAACAGAAGTGAAAATGAAAACATTATTTTGTGACAATGGGACTGTATTTAAGAAAAATAATTTGTCTTCTTTATTGTTCTATATTTCCAACCTTTTAAATGTTGAGCTAATTAGTTTAAGTACAGTATATGCAAGGGCTAAGCATCAGTGACAACATACAAAATTTGAACATCCGTTCACAGGAAAACTATGTGTGATCTTTGCAAGCTAAGTAGCACTTAGAAAGAAACAAAAATATAAATACTAACAAAATTTTAAAAATTGTGTAAGTAAAATAACCTATAGCAATAAAATGCAATAAACTACTACTATAATATTTATCTTGATTATCAAGAAACTAAATGTTTTACTATATATATATATATATATATACACACACACACATGTATATATAAACATGGATGAGAAATACTACATAAACGTAGTACACTAACAAATATAAAAGATTAAATAATTTCTCCTGACAGAAGAGTTTACGGATAGAATTACAGATACAGTTTAGCAAGGATGAATGTGGATTAATCTTGTAGAATAAATTATATTACCTTATAATTACAGTTTATATAGTAATTCAAAAAGTTCAAGTCCGGGATGTTTTTGCGTTAACTAAATATATTTAGTATATTAAGCATATTTAGTTCACTAGTTTGCTGAATATATTTTCTTACTTATTTTCTATTTGACTGACAACATAAATCTGCCCCCACCCCTCCCTCACACAAAGGTGAGTTATGAGGAAAAGTACACAGAATGGTTTTTATCTTGGCGAATCTGCCATGATTTGGGGTCTGGCTCTCAGTTTTGTGGGGCCAAAAGCCTATTTTTTCTATTCTTGGGCTGATAAACTTAGGTGAGGGGTTCTTACCGCATAAATTCAGAAAAGTCTAAAGACTATGTGCCATTTTCAAAGCATATAATAAAAACTCTGGTTGATTAACATCTGTATCCTTAAGGCAGGCCAACATTCAATCTGATATTTACCTTTATTAAGTACATTAGAGTTTATAGATATTTTCTTAAAATATCTCAAAGCCCTCATTTTACAGAAGCAACTGAGGTTCAGGGAAGTTAGGTAGGCTTCTTAAGAACACACAGCTAGTAAATCACAAGTCAGATTCAAACTGAGCTCTTATGCAGCCTATTTTGATAATGCTTCCAAATTAAGATAAGAATAAATTCCTTTTAAAGAGAAAATATGAAAATGTGATAGACTTGAGACTATGTGTGTGGACCTGGGCTTTTTAAAACTTGCTCATTATTCACTGCAAAGGGAAATGTCTTTTTTTTAATATATATATATCTGGTAAAATGATTATTTAAGGATTACTGTAAAAAAATGAAAAGACAAAATTTCAATTTCTCATAGAATTTGTAGGCTCCGATCCATACTATTAATGGATGAGAATGTGGACTGAGAAACTGGCTTAGTTTTTAAGATCATAAGATGTTCGAGTCAGATAAACCCTGACCGCAATGACTAGATCACTTATTAGCTCTCTCAGCTTCAGTTTCTTCTGTAAATTGGGATAAAAATACCCACCGTTAAGGTTGTCATGAAGGTTAACTGAGATAATGTATTTAAAATTATTTAGCTCTGTGTCTGCCACGGAGTAATTGCCTAATAAATGATAATGACTGTGATTTGTATTTCCACCCCAATGCTGTCCACTAAGACATGCTGACCTCTCTCCACTGTTATAATGTTGCATGGTAAGCATGGAATCAGGCGTGGTCTCATGCAGCCACTGCTGCCTTCTAGGCAGGCCAGTTGCACTTGCCTGCCAGAGAGATCTCTCCCAGACAAGGCTTAAGGGAAGGGGACAATAAATGGTTTTGTCTCAATTATTCCCACTGGAAGCTTACCAATCCATATTCTACATTCTTTAATTGGATATGTGAAGATCTGTAACCTGTTTATAAGGTGATTGAGAGCCAAGAAACTTTTCTGTTTATTCAAAATAGTGTTTATGTCTAAACTCTTTACTCTTAAAAGAAAGATTTATATACAAATTATTGAAATAGCACCTCATTTTGGCTCCTGTGTACTACCTACTATGAAGCATATCTTTTGTGAAAAATATAGAAAATCAACTAATCCACAGCTCCTCTGTAGTGCCACAGGCATGGCTGTGCCAGGGAAAGACAAAAGGAGAGAGCAGATACAGAAAATTGGAAGGTGATTTCAACTATGACTTAAGAAGGTACAAGTTACCCTGCTTTAATTTGCCACCAGGTACTTTCTATTACTCCATCCCAATCTAGCAGGAGACAAAGGTTTCATTAATCTGTGGTTCAATAAACCCACTGGAAATTTCTGCATTTTCATGATACATGACTTTTTAAAATTTCAAAATATTAAGGGAGTACAAATGTTTTCGGTTACATGGTTCACTTTTGTAATGCTTGTGTACCAGCTGTAGGTGTGCCTGTCAGCCAAATAGTGTTCATAGTACCCATTAGACAGGTTTTTTCACTCTCCCTTTCTCCCCACTTCCCCCCAATTGATTTCCACTGAGTTTTACTTCCCTCTGGGCACATGTGTGCTCATTGGTTAGTTCCAATTTAATAGTGACTACATGTGGTGTTTCTTTTTCCATTCTTGAGGTACTTCACTTAGGAGAATGGTCTCCAGTTCCATCCAGATTGTTGCAAAAGGTATTAATTCATCTTTTTTTTTTTTTTATGGCTGAGTAGTACTCTATGGAAAACAATATGGAGATTCCTCAAAGAACTAAAAGTTGACCTACCATTCAATCCAGCACTCTCACTATTGTGTATTTACCCAAAAGAAAAGAAGTCTTTCTATCAAAAAGACACCTGCTCTCAAATGTTTACTGCAGCACAATTCACAATTACAAAGATGTGGAATCAACTCAAGTGCCCATCAATTCATGAGTGGATAAATGAAATGCGGAGATCCATGATTTTTGCAACTTGTCAGAGTAAGGAACAAGTTATCTGTGACTTGTCACTCTTGGGAATCTTAATTAGAAGTCTAATAATACGGGAATTTGAAGAATTATTTTCTCTTACTTGAGCTTAGTTACAGGGACTCTGACTTGGGGTAAGAGATTTTTTTATCACTTGAATCTTCCTCATTCTAAAATCCTAGATTCAGTGGGGATATCTCAGAGTACAAAAATGCTATGTACCTAGCTGACTGGGAAACAGTCAATTTAACTAAGCTCATAAGGAATACCAAAGCAATTTCACAGCTGATTTAGACCCATAGACCTTTTATACCCTGTTTATAGGAAACACATAGAACTTAAGAGATGAAAGAAAACTTTAAGATCTTTTAGCCCAATCACTCCATTTTATAGACTCTATATTCCCAGAGGAATGAGATTTGTTGAACACAGGGACCACATCTTTTTCATGAATGTTTTTGAATGAGTTGAGACATGCCTGCAGCCCTAAATGTGATTGACTCGATTTCAGGCCTTCTGGATAAATAAAATTGTTTTAATTACTGTACTATATTGCCTAAGTACACATCCTATTTCACTCAGCCCCAAATGAAAGTTATATTAAATACAAATGGATTGTGTGGCATAGTATGTTTCAAGAATGAAGCAATAGGACTAGGTTTTTCATTTTTCAATGAAATGGCAGTGGGCATGAACAATTTCATCATGTTACTGTTAAGTGTATAGAAGCAACCCTTGTTCAGGGATTAGTGCAAATCACAGTCTGATGAAATGTTGCTGTAGGAGAGAAAATGTTACAAAATTCCAACACAAATCAGTCTATGACAAAGATACTTATGAGTCCAGCAGAGAATATAGCATAAAGGTGCCACCTAGCGACCACATACTTCTGGCTGTGAAAAGCAAAGTAGTTAAGCGTGGAGAATGAGATTTGTATATATTTCAGGTCATCTTTAAATACATTATAACACAAATGTCTATTCATAATTTTCTCTGCTCTGTAAAAATCAGAAGATAAATGAATGAGTAATGAACTGCAAGCCTTTGAAAGACACAAAGGCAAAAATAAAAGCACTAGATATTTATCCAAGTGCTTTGCTCCTTAGGTGTGCACTCACATATCCTAGTTTCTAAATAAATATAATAAACAGAATTTGTAACATATGATGTGCTGACAAAGTATAGAACACATTCCTGCCTCCACTGTTATATTTTAGGGTGACAGCCTTTTTTTTTTTTTTCTGAGCCTGGTATATAGTACATAATAGATTATATAAAGGATATTAAACTAGTAAATGAATTAATGAACATATACAACATGAATTCTTGAACTTAAGGAAGTTCAAGAGAGACGGCATTACTTTGGAAAGTGGACAGGCTCAATTTGTCCTCATTATCTACATGGCCAGGTAAGACAACTGTGTGGGTATCTGAATATAATTTCATTTTAAAATCTGAGAAAAATCCTGAAATCAAGGAAGCTTGCTGGTTCAAGTGGAGGAAAGTGGTAAAGAAAGAAGCAAAAGTCAGAAAAAGCCCCAAAACGTGCTATGAATAAAATATGAAAATTGGTTAGATGTACCAATGGCAGCAGAAATTACTTCTAATAGAATATACTTATGGAGTGGAACTAGTCAAGCTATAACAATCAATTGTAAAGCGGGTATACATCATGCCACTGTCCTCTTCCCTTGCCTGCCTCTGTCTCTCTCTCTCCCTCCCAACCTCTCTCTCTCTGACACACACGCACACACACACACACACACACACATGCATGCACACACACAATACTTTTTAAAAATCAAGTCTGACAGTAAAGGTGCAGACTCACATGCTTATATGTGTGGTTGCCTAATAACTATAGTACCCTGCTAAGTTGATTGGTGCTACTCTGATACAATACAAAGCAATAAGTAAATGTGGTAGGTACTTCATGAACTGGAAAGATTTTGATTGCCTGGCTGCATGATCAGAGGCAGAAAGTCCATGTGCCCATGAACCAATCGATGTTTTTTTGAAAACCACTAACTTAGTCTCAGAATCATAGTGTCTTTAAAATCTTTAAGACATAAGATGTGACATTAAAGATGGCATGATTTATGATGTATTTAGATGAACAAAATATAGTTGGTTGGCTTCAGGAGAAAACTAGTCATTTTATTAGAATAAAAGTGTCCAAACAGGATCTCCCTGATTATTTTCCAGAAGCCAATCGGCAGATGCATTTGGGATGTTGTGAGGGTGGGATGAAAATATAAGTGAAATGCCTACCACAATGCTGGAAAATCCTTAACATATTAAATAGAAAATGCTGAATTTGTGGGTCCTTGGGTAAGTTGTTTAACCTCCTTAAACTTCAAATTCCTTACCTGTAAAACATTGATACAAATGATTCCTATATCATAAGACTATTTTTGAGGAGTAGATGTTTGTTAAAAATACTTTTTAAACTGTAACTCAGTTTGAATTGTGAATATGAATATCACCATCCTCAAACAAAGCACAAGACAGCCTTGTCTATTTGCACTTGCCAAGTCTCTATTTAATAGATTTAAGGTAAACAATGAGATAAAGATAAAGTAGGCTACTACAGCTGGCCAGATGACCAGGCAGAGCTCAAGAATCAGGATCCCTGGAATTAGTGATTTATATGGCAACAGGAAGGCTCTCCTGCTTAATAATATCCCCACAGTTTGGCTATTTCACTGGGGGAAATTTCCACCATTAAAAATAAGAAATAGAAAGCTTCTTTTAAAACACAGATATGCCTACGAGGGTGCATATTTGAGGTTATTTGTCATAGAGACTACTACACAAGCATGCACTGGTTTCACAGCTGATCTGCTAATAACAACTGGATGAAATTTGCTAATTTTGGACTATGCGCATTTTCCTAGAATCCTAGTACAGTTAGAAGCTCTGGGCTAGGAGGACTGACTGAGGATACTCTAGAGAAAGCAAGGGAAAACTGTGCCAAAGGTGATTATGAAAAGCAAAATTCAGATGGCTCACCTTATAAGCAATTTTACCCTATTCTCTTAAATGCAAAATCTCCATTAAAACATAGTTTTTCCTTTTCTGTTTGGTTTAACTATTTCAAAATTAAAGCCAACTTAAAATATATACATTCCTACTTAGAATAACTACAAGTAAGTATTTGCTTGTTGGCTTTTACAGATCCTGTGTCCAGGGAAGGAAATGTTTCCTTTCCTATATGTATTATTGAAAAGCTTATCACTTAATAGACTGAGTCATTAACTCAATTATTTCAAGATTTACTTGCATTTCTGGTTCTTTCCTGTTATAGATGGCTTCTCTAATTGGTCAGTAGGCCAAGTGGGATTTATCTCTTACATTAAGATCTTTTTGTCTTCTCTGTATACAGATGTGTGTGTGTGTGTGTGTGTGTGTGTGTGTGTGTAATATCAGCTCATTAGTTTTATAAAATATTGTAATATTTCTGATAATGTGGCATAACAAATATCCTTTTAATAGGTATTTTTACCCTTTCTACAATGAAATAGTGGATTATAAACACTTCATAAAAAAACTCAATGTTCAAACAGTCTGTATTCTCAAATACTCTTTACCTGAATATTGAAAAAAGTCCAAGGAGGCTTTGTAGGTCCTGGGGGAAAATATTAGATGTAGAGAAAAGGAAGCATTTGTTTACTGGATATCGCACACTGAATAATGGCCTTCCAAAGATGTCCACATTATAGTTCCTGAAATCTGTGAACATATCACATTATGTGGCAAAAGGGAATTAAGGTAGCAGATAGAATTGTGGTTGCTAATTAGTCTACCTTAAAATAGAGAGATTATCCTGGATTATCTGAGTGTGTCCACTGTAATCAAAAGAATTCTTAAACGTGGAAAAGGGTAGTAGACAAGTCAATGAGAAAGATTTGAATGGCCATTTCTGGCTTTGAAGATGGAAGAGGAACACAAGTGAGAGAATGTGGGCAGCCTCTAAAAGCTGGAACAAGCAGAAAACAGATTTTCCCCTACAGCTTTGGAAAAGAACACAGCCCTGTAGACATCTTGATTTTAGCCAGTGAGATTCATTTTGGACTTCTGACCTTTGAAACTATATGATAATAAATTTGTGTTATTTCAAGCCACTATGTTTGTGATAATTTATTACAGCAGCAAAGGAAACTAATGTACCTAGGAAATTATTCATTCATCCATCCATTCATTCATTCAACTAATCTTGTGTGTTTTCTAAATGCAAGACACTGCCACATTCATCTAATCAGTGTTCAGCTACGAGAGCTGTCTTTTGTTAACTTCTTCTATTTTCTTCCTTTCCACCAGGAATATGGAAAGAAAGAAAACCAGGAATGATTAGATAAGGAAGAAAGTTTCTCTTTCTCCTAGGGATTTTGGGAGGAAATTCTACTTTCCACCACGACCAACCTTTGTTTCTCTTCCTTTTTGAATAGATATATTATGGGAACTCTCTCTCTCAGTGTAAATCTAGGCTCTATCCTGGGCTTGGAATAATGCATGTTTATTTAATTTAAAATATGAAATATTTTAAATATATTTATATTAATAAATAAATGCATTTCAATTCTTCTAAATTCTCATCCAGCTGAAATCTTCCTCATATTAACTCACTCATTCATTTATGATTCTTGAAGTGAGTTCAGTTTTTACCATGTTCTTTTCACTCTTTAAGATACCATACAGAGAACAATTTTTAAAAAATGAACAAAAAAATTTCTTTCTTTTCTAAAGGATTTTGAATCTAGAGATGTAGCAGATACATACCAACAAATATAATGCAATGCATGAAGTGCTTTGATGATTGTGATATAACTCTATAATTACTTATATAGTATAAGGTACCTGGTAAATACTTAACAGGGACTCACATTTATAAGTAGATGTTATTTTTATGTTTATAAAAAAGAGTAATAGTGATCATCAGCAATCTTAATATTTCTGCTCTATATCAATCATTTGCTTTAAAATATTAAAGACTTGTGATTAGTATATGCAGTGTTTGACTCTGAGGCATTGATCCATATCTTTAGTGGTACTTTACTCTGAGCTCAGAGTAAATCAAAAGACCAGTAACCTAAAATGATATTTTGAGACAGAGCTGAAGATATGTCGAGAGAAAGACTCGAATAAACAATGAGAAGTATTGAAAGAGCACCTCGCTTTGAAAAATCTTTAAAAAAGAGCATCATATTCTAAATTGCATCATAGGTTTTCTGCTATACTTTTATCTAGAAATTAATCAACTAATTATAGATAATTACAATTAATATCTGAATTCATCAGGCATATTAATTGGAATTTGAAATATAGTCTTAGTTGTCTTACATTTTTTTATACTCTAACAATCAGAAAATAATAGAAGCTTGATTGTTTCAAATTAGGAAAAAAACCCACAAACCTTAAAATAAATTTTGAAATAATACCACAAGTTTGATATTTATTTTGTAGGAACTCATTCCCCAGCTTGTAGAGAGATTTTTGTTCTCAGGTAGTCATTTTCCTAAGAGATGGCAACAAACTTGTAACTAGGGACTGTACTTTCATAGGCTTTGCTTAATGGCTCCTCACCTTCTTTCTTAATTTTCTTACTTTCAAAGAATTATAGTTGCAAAACACACACAGTAACAGTATTCCCCTGTTTAAAATAAAACAAAACACTGAATCCTTTTTTAAACAACAGGATAAAGTCCAAACCATTTGGCATGGAATTCAAGGTATTAATATTTTCCCTATCTCAGTTGGTATCCCTACCATCTACAGAGAGAGGTGGAAGTTACCCTTGTTTCACCCTTTCCCTGTCTTCTGAATCTAATCAAGATAGCCCCGTTGTCCTTTACCTTCTAAGTAATTTCTGAATTGGTCCCATTCTCTCCTTCCTGCTACCACTGTCCCATGTTAGGCTCTCATCATCATTTTCCTGGTATTATACAATAACCTTTTCTGATGCCAGTTCTACTCCTATCAATTAATTCTTCACCCTAACCCTCAGAGTTACACAGGAAGCCTGTGCCTAAGGCTAAATAGACCAAGCTTCCAAGCAAGGAACACAAGACCCTGTCTACTTTCCTGGCCCCACTGTACTTTCTGCTCAGTTTACACTCTACAAATTATTTGTACTTTCTTTCAAACACACTGTGCTGTTTTATATCTCTGTTATTTTGCTCATGTGGAGCCCTTATCTACAGCGGATTTGCCCCTTTACCCCCATGCTTAAAATACCAACTTCAGGAATCACTTCCTTCAGAAAGCCTTTTCTAATATTCTTTAGGCTGTTATCAGAGTTCCCAGAGTGCATTACACATATTTCCATCATAGCACACATTGTATTATATTAATATGTTTGCTTTCATGTCTCTCTCATTCATTGAAATGTGAGATTCATAAAGAAAGGCAGCGGGCCAATTACCTTTGCATCTCTGATGCACGGTGCAGTGTCTGACATATTCAGATCCTCAGTAACTTCTTGGGAAATGACAGAAACTACACAAGCTGCATTACTTTCAACTCCTATCAGTTTCCTACTTTTCTAATGCTCTAGCCCTATGAACCATATATAAGTTTGTCATCTATTCATCCACCTGTCCATTCACCTATTCGTCCATCCATCCATCCATCCATCCATGGGTAGCCAGGTATATGCATTGATCTATCATTGAGGTTTTTAAATTTTTTGTTTAGTAACGAAATGGATGGATTGCTCAACTTTCTTGCTATTATGTAATTATTTTATTTTTGATTGAGTATTTTCACCCCTCACTATTCCTGAATGAGTTTTACTGAAGCACACTACTGCTATCTATGAGATTCTTCTTATGCTGTGGACTACGTATGATTTTCTAAACCATTCCTTCATTCATTTATTGAGGAAAGATAACCTCTTGACAACTGGACATTTTTTTCTGGCATAGAACTTGCTGATGTAATTTATGAAACTAGTTTAATGTCGCTTATCAATTAACATAAGAAATGCTAGCATAAAAATATTTTAGGAATTTCTATTATTCATAAACCAATGTAAGATCATGAGTTTTAGTTCAATTGGTAATAAATTATTTTGTTTTTATTGTATCTTCTTCTTTTTAGAGGAGTTTATAAAATGACAAAATTTAGATACTACCTAATGTAAAGCAAAGAAAATTATGAAGCTAGTTGCCAGGAAACCTCCTAAATTTTATGTGTGTTTCTTTTTTCTTTTTCATTCAAACTTTTTATTAAGTGGCTCAGTATTTTTGTTGAAATCATCTGGCATAGGCAGAGGATCTGCTAAGTACCAGGCACTGTATTAGATAACACAGATACAGAAGTCAAATCAGTTTTTATCCTCCATTTTCTACACTTCTGACCTCTGATTTTTTAAGTATTTCCTTTGTTTGCTATGGTACTTCCATTTCTTGCTAACTATGCCTAATCTATGAAGACCCTGTTCACATACGCAAACATTTTCTCCAGGCAAAATTGCCTGCTTCTTCCTTTAGACTGAAATTATAGAATATAATTAAATTAAATAAAAATTAAATAATGGTTAACTATACATATGCTTCTCTTTTTAATAGATTATAAACCTCTTTAAAATAATAACCTATGCTCCCAACACTCAGTGCCTGATATAGTTGTTACTCAATAAATGTTTGCTAAATGATGAACTATATCCTTCAGAGGAAATGGGAAAGGGGGCTTCCTGCGGTAAGTTAAATAAAGACGTTTTTCTTTTTAGCAAAACCCAGTAAACTAGCAAAGTGAAAAATTATTTGCTAAGTAAATGAATCAGTTAGAAATTATTCAATTTAAAGTGGAATTTCTTTACATAATGTGGTGTCTTCTGGTGAATTTAAATGATTCCATTTACAAACATTCAATTCTGAAGTTTTTTTTTTTTTTTTTTAATACTGCTGTTCAGAGTGAGGCATACATATTTGATGATAAAGTTCTAGGCATTTTAATTTTGGTTTTGCCATATACTTGCTGAGTGACCTTTGGTAAAACAATTGTTTTGTTTTTTAAGGGACCTAGGATTATTTCATGGATTTAAAAATGATGTTAAAATACCCATAAATACAGTGTGCTTAATAATAGACATTTAAATAGTGAAGATTTCTGAGTCCAACTGAAGGGTTTACATTGACTTTCTTCGTTTAATATTAGACAGGAAAAAATAATATTCTTAAACTACTTCCCCATTTGTCTAAAGATGTATAAATAAAGCTATTTTACTACACTAATAACATGAAGTTGAAAAATAAATTATTTTCAGAATAAAAATTTTCAGTTGATAATTGCTAAAGATTACTTCTAAGGACAAAGTAAGGACAAATTCTAGGTGGGGTATCTCCCCATGGTGTGTTAAACAAACCTCAATTTTACTCTGCTTATAGACTTAAATAAGATTGGCTGAATTAATATTTATTAAAATTTCTGAATCTCTATGAAGCCAAGTGAATATTGGTTTGACTAAAATTTTAACTTTTTAGATGATCACCTTGATGCTTTGTAAATAATTATAAACTAGGAATACAAAACCAGAATTATGGTACCATTGTGAATTCATTCCAAAGTAGGAAGTTCAGCTTTGACCTGTTGGGATCGAGGTCACAGTAAAGCATTCTTGTTGTAATATATTCAGACAAGCTGCACTAGCAAACAAATAGATAATTTTAGGAGTAGTAGTTTGTCTTATTCAAAGTAGACAGGCTTAACCTCCTTTCTACTCTTACAAAAATAAAATTCCAATATTAATATTAAAATGCACTTCAAAGATGATCACAAAAAGTATATATTTTTTAATTAAATGGAAATGGTTTAGGTAGCTTAATAGGATGCTGGTGTTATTGGCTTAATGGTAGGCATTTTTATCTTGATGACCATTACCCAGAATAACTTACGGTCTAGCACAGCAATTACAATAAAAATAGTCTATATTTCCAAATTCACTGCATATCTCATTCATCATGAAAAATGACCCTTACCTTTCAAACTGAGACTGAGCCTGATCAAAGAATAGCTTTCTTTTGTTCTTATTACATACTATATTTCATGGCCTTTTCTTGAATAATGATGTTAATAACTCAATTTTCATTCCCTTCATTTGAAACAGATTCCGACTTGTCAAGAATATATAAAAATATAAGTTATGACTTCAAGACCTTCATTTCTTTAGAACTTATGGACATAAATGATATAAATTCACTTTCTTCAATCTATTTTCAGTGTGTCCAATATTTTCATAACTATAACCACTTTATCTATGCTTTAACTCTCTGGCAGTAATATTAGGAAATACGAGATTTGTGTCTAGGTATTTTACATTCTCTTTTTCCACTTATGTAGAAGCAGCAAATGGGATAGTTTGAAAATCTGATATTTCTTATCTCCTGAATACTTTGGTGAGAATTTTCATTTACTATTGTTATTTGGATAACTTTTCTTTACAGCTTTGTTCGAAACAACTGGAATTTTTTAGAAGTTTGATTTTATTCGCAGAGTAAATTATTTTCCTACCTGCCTTTAATGATCTTTTACTTTGAATTATATATTGCTAACTCCTTCTCCTTTGTATCTTGCTCAGCAGACTGCTCATATGTTTAAAAGCTTTTGTTTATCATTTATCCCATTCTTTCAATCTTGCTATAACCACATACTCTTTAAATCCCTGCCTAACCAAACTGTTCCCTGGAGGCCTTTCACAAATTCACAATTAATGATGAGTGAGTTTCATCTACAGCTGAGTTTGTTTTCCCATCTTTCAATTCAATTCAACCCATTTTTATTAACTTTTCCTACAATAATGTTTTGTTAAAAAAGTTTACACTATCTTTTTCAAAGATGTAGTGCTAAGAAATTCAATTTTAGTTTAGACTACTTTTTATACACTCATGTATTCATAGTTTCAAAATAATAAACAAACCCTAGCAAAAAATTGACCAATCTGGTGTCATAATGGCTATTGCTTAGGCATTCTATGGGCAGTAGCAACAATTATTAAGTCTCAAAGTACTTAAGAGACTACTACTATATAGTCCAAATTCTTGCCTTTAAGCAAGTCATTGAACTTTTTCTATATCTGAATATCATAAGGATATATACCTGTGCGTGTGTGTGTGCGTGTGTGTGTGTATTTTTCACCCACATCTATCCTATGCTTTTATCATACTTACTGTGTAGTAGGCACTCTTATAGGTGCTTTACCAATGTTGACTTACTCAATTTTCATATTAACTCTACGTTAAGTACGTACTATCATTACTACACCTCTACCCCATTTTACAAATGAACAATCTGAGTCAGAGAGAGTTTAAGTTACTAGATGAAGTTTACATAGCTGAAAGGTAATAGAATTGGGATTCAAACTTAGGCACTTGTCTTCCAAGTCTATGTTCTTAACCCTTATGCTATACATGTTTGAAGACATACAAATCTTTGTAAAGGTAAAAGCAATTTCTTTGCACTATGACATGTGAATTTCTTTGTCAGAGCCCCAACCATTGAAAGAGCTTTAGATACAGATGGCATACTAAAAAAGAATCTTATACTTATCTTCAATAAAACTTTTTGCAAAAACAGGAAGTCAGCAAATAGGATGCTACTGGATGCCACCAGATACCACTTCTTAAAATATTTTGCATTACACTTTTCTCTATTTGAGCTGATAAAGAAGATACTCTATTGTTTTAATTTATGAGGATTTCATCCAATAATTAAGACAATGGCATAAGAAAGAAAGTACTCATCTAATCTTCACTTCAGCCCACTAGGTGATATACCAGTTACTTGATATCCTCTTTAAAAGTGATAGACAAAAGTAAATCAAAAAGTTTACTAACAAGATTAACTCTAAGGTCTCATATGAACCTGAGATTATATTACTCTGTGGAGGTCATAGGGGTTCAAAGAAATCAGACCTATTAAGTCTTTATAAGAGAAAAATAAGATTCATATGACTACTAGTTCTGGTTACATTAATATCACACTCAAACTTGAGAGGCTATTAACCTCATCTGTAAAATAGGAAACTGTTATTAGTCATATAACTTAAATGTTCTATGCATCAACTATAAAATAATTTAAAATAGACTGCTCAAATATGCTTTGGTTTGAGAGGTTATGAAAAAGTCTTCTATAATTTGACCAGAAAGTTTTATATTATGAGATTCTTTAAATACATAATCATAGACTTGCTCAAACTTGTTTCACTTTGGGGGTGGGGATAATTCATAATCATCTAAAGCAATTTAAAGCATTTTTGATTGATTACAATTTGAGATAGAATTTTTTTTTTCATTTCTAAAACACTCAGTTTCTCAGATCAGCAAATCCTGTTTTAGACTAAAATTTAGTGCCATTTCTGGAATGAGAGGAGAAACAACTATTTAACTAACTTATACCTCTTTATGGGTAGGCAGCATCAACAAATCCTTTAACTCAGCAGTTACAAGAAATCCCTGTGAACTTTTCAAAGCTAAATAACTTTAGCAGTTCCACTTTCTTCTTTAAATAGCCAGCAGCCAACATTCAAAATGAACTACTAAATTCCTATATAACAAGGTAAAGGTTGTTTCTAATATCAATAGCTTTTATCTTGATTTCGTGTCACTCAGAAATGTTCACAGTTGAAAACAACTTTTAGAAAAACACTTATAACAATGTCCTATCTTTTCAGACTGAGTATTTGTCGTTGAATTAAGAACAATCTGAAAATAAAGCTCAACAACTGAAATAAGTCCTCTGACTTGACAGTTTCAAGAGACCAAAATCTCCTACTATAACATTGCAAGAGTGAAAGTATAGGCTTTCCCCTAGCTATTGTTCCCTTTAGAAGCACTAAATGCCTTCTTGCTTCATAATGATTTTATAATAATGTAATACCAAGCCAAAGTAAATAGTTTTTTAATAGCTACTCAGGAAACCTTGCAAACTCTCTATAGCTCTGTTTGCAAAGGTATTGCAGAAGCTAATTACCTTGCAGCTATTCTACAATGTGACATGTATTTACTTCATACGGCCCACAGAAGGAAGTCAAAGATGTTAACTTCAAATCAGGGTCAGATCACAAAATCCAAAGGGAGGACAAACCACAGATAGACGAGGACAAGAAACAGACATTAAAGCAGTGCCGCGAGCATACGGCCCATAATCGACTTGGTTTATTTCTATGATGATGCGAAGGTCTTGTTTAATGGAAAAAGTACCCAAGCATACTTTGTGAATGTATGTGGATACTGACCTGGACTTGTGACAGGACTAGAGGTAGTAGGCTCAATAATTTCTACAAAAAGGGAAAAGGAAAGAAAAAAAAAACATTTTGTGTATTAATCATACATAAAAGACAAACACTCATGAGACAATCAACAGTCATGCAACATATACACAGACGGTCTTTGATTTGAAGAGTTCCCTGGCCATGGAAACAACTGATCAAAATCCAGTTTCTGAGGTTTACACAACACCCCATCAATGTCTTTGATATTAGGCCATCTTTCATTCTGAGCTAACATTTAGGAGTCATTTCCACACCCTACACTGTAGCGTCAAGTTATGCTGTGCAAAGGTTAGGGACATGCCCTTAGAGTTCTCAAGCAACCGTTTACAAGTTTTCCTTCTGGTAAAATATTAAATCCTACATGTTGAGTGTCTTCTTCTGAGAGAGCTAATGTCAGTTCTTATAAAGTCATTCAATTAAGTGCTGTTTCTTAATATGTACTAAAGATAAAAATCATAGATAAAATTCAAATTGTCCCCAAATGTCTTTTTAAAGATAAAATTTTATATTTTAAAAACACACCTACAGAACTTGGCCACTTAGAGGACAAATTATGTTTCTGTGTAAAAAGTAAACACCCCCCCCCACATGCCCTGCATACATACACGAAAACATGTACATTTTGAATTACCTGAAATATATTTGTGTGTCTGCAAGGCACTGCTGGCTATATCTCAGACATAATTAAAGGATAATTGTGTCAGTAGCATATCAATATAATTTTCCAGCAAGTATCTAACAAATAAATTCTATGGCAGTTTAAATCATGTATATGCTTTTATTTAAGATTTCCATTTTAACTTATCTTGTTAATAGAACTATTTCTTTTCAAGTATTAAATGATAGTGATAATAAAATAGCAGGAATACAAAGATTAAATACCAACATTGGCAATCCTAAAGGATATGAACAATTTTTAAGAGAGAATGCAAGTATCAGAAAAACATTGCATTTTTGAAGAACTCTAATAACGTTAGAATTAAGCCTGAGAGACTTAATTCAGCCCTTATTTCACAGAGGTAATCTACTCTTCAACCTAGTTGATAAGAAAATTCTATAATAGTAAGAAAACCAGACAAGACTTTTAAAACTTAACACGAGTGTGGCTGTGAAAGGTAAATGCAGAGATCTTCGCTCAAAATCTTGTTTCTGGGAAACTCCTTTGCTCAGCTATGTTCCCCTGACATTCGAGAGATGTTGCAGAGAAAAAAAACATAAAACAAACAAACAAACAAAACAAAACAAAAAAACACCTTAACAAAAATCTGTCAACCTTTTTGGGATTCTTGCTGTTTCACTGAGAAGGCAGTGACAATTACCAATTCCATTGAACAGTGAACTCATATCCCTTCCTTTTAGGCTAGCTATTGGTTTGAATAATGAAACACTAGTTTACTATTAGTTATAAAATGACCCTTGCAAAAAACATTATTGGGGTCATTTTTGTGGGGGACTGAAGTCTGAACGTGCCCTAATTTGAAGAGCCAATTCTCTGGGACCTTTTCAGACATGTCTGGGCCAGTGGATCATGCAAGATGTTCAGTATGGCTGACATGGATCATGGCCTAGATTACAACAGATCTGGGATGGGAGAATATACTTTTGAAGAGAGACATTCTCAAATGGCAAGAGAATTAGACAACAAACTATAATTAAAAATTCAAGAGTCCAGTCATCCATCAGGCAGTGTGATTCGATGTTAATGAGAAGTGGAACTTTACTAAGGCGAGTCTGCATTAGATTACTTAAAAATGTGAGAATTTTCGTATTTTCCATGTCCAAGGAAAAGAATGAAATATATTCACAGTTAATATTTAAATTCCTTATATGTGTTAAGTAAGCAATATTCTGGGTGCTGGGATTATAGCTGCTAATAAAACAGTTAAAAATGGCTGGTCTTGTGAAGCTTATATATCATACAATATAGGGTTTAAAATATTAGAGAATTCAATTCTTATCTCAAAATTCCATTATTTATAAAAAATTAACAAAATTTTAAATAAAAATTGTATCAAAAAATGATGCTTTAATGGACACTCTTCTTTTGGTACACTGGCAATAATCTCTTAAATAGTTTTATGACTATTATGTTTTTAAATTAAAAAAATGCTTCTTCAAAATAATTAAAATTTATGCTAAAGTTATTTCATTCTATGTAATAAATCTCAATATACTTAAAATGTCAATCAAATAAAAGGGTTTAAAATTTAAAAGAGAAAGGAAAGCATAAAATGGCTTGAATGTAGAAGCTTAATCGGAATATTTATTCATGGGAAAACTAAATTTAGTGGGACAGTGAAAAGAGTTTTCTATGTTCAATAATTTGTACATTTGAACTTCAATTTCTTCAACTGTTTAGCTTCCATTGTTTTGAATTTCTAATACTGATTTGAGAAGTCATTGTAAACGATGGGTGGCATACAACTACAATTTCGTCTCAATGAAAGGATGGTAGAAACAAATAGCTATCCCATTGAACCAAGCTCTTCATTGTGCTTGCTTATGTACAGCTAAATTGCTTATGTAAAGCCACATTGTCTCATAGAAAGCCTTTTAAAAGAATACCAGAACTCAGTGCATGAAAGATTATGTTACACACAGGATCTACTCCATAATTTTAGCTTCACAGTCAATATAAGTTGTTTTCTTTTTCCCACACAGGCCAAGATAAAGCAGAATCCCTAATAAGGTAAAATAAGAATTGGGAATAGTGAAATTGGTTGAGTTGAAGATTCAGATCATAAAAATCTAGGGAGTCACACACAGAGCTATATACACATGAAGCAGAAAAGAAACCAGAGTGAGATCAAAGCACTGAGATTGAGAAAAGCTGGCACTGAGGGTGGTGGATGATGACAGTCAGCTAGATTCCTTGATATGAGATAGTTTGGTGAGTTAGAAAGGACCTACATAAAAGATGGATCAGATCTTAAACCTACCACTTTATTCAACTACATGATAGTGAGCAAGTTTATGAACCTCTCCAACTCCTAGTGTCTTCATTTATCATTAGATAATAGTTCCTGCTTTGTAGAGTTGTTAAGAGGATTAAAGATACTGTATTTTATATAAACAACCAAGTGAGAGTATCAGTAGTGGTTTTTGTTATTCCTTATAGAAGTGAATGAAAATTTTTTTATCTGATTCAATGAAGAGAAAATTCAGTAGAGTGTTAGAATTAAAGGAGAATTTAACCTTACCAAGTGGAAGCAAAGATGGAGGATTGTATGGATGGAGGAAACTATATAAATAACAAAATTCTACCTAGAATATAGACATTGATTTTTTTCCAATTAAAAAATGGTGAATATACTATGTTTTGGATAATTATTTAGGAGTCATATTGGTTGCTGGAAAATAACTATAGAATCCAGTGTATTTTTTAACAGTTTTGTTTTATGTAAAACTTAGTATATAGATTTATAGATCAAGACCTTATAATTTTTGTGAAGGACAAATTCACCTTAATCCTAAAATGGGAATTTTATGCCAAGTTGTAGGCATATATTTTTAACACATACAAGAAATATTTAAAATTAAACTTTGTCCCCTTATATCTCTAAACAGATCAGAATGATCAGGCTAGCTCAATATAACTCTTTTTTTAAAGAAAATGATATTGCATTACTTAGAAAATAGAGTCTGAGTAATGGCTGCAACTGAACAGACAAAATAAACCTGCTATAGATTTCTTTATACTGTTCTGAGATCATTGATTCAATATTTCAGAGACTACTTATTGAACAGCTATTATAATGACAGTAATTATTGCTACTATATTAATTAGAATTGTAGAAATTACCAAACTCTTATTATGTATCAGGAACAGAACTAAATGTTTTACTCATTTTCTCCTCCCAAAAACTCTGTGAAGGAGATACTACTATTAATTCCCCTTTTACAAATGAGATAATGGAACACATAGAGGTTTAATATTTTGTTCATAGTCACATGGCTAATGAGGAGTAGAGATAGGGGAGATATTATGCTAGGGTGTGTTAGCATTCCATTAGCTCAACTTTTAGAAGAAATTCCCTGTTCACTTTCATTGTATCTATAATTACTTAAATGAGACATTCCTTTGCAAGGGATCTTACAACTCTTCACTACTACCAGCTTTCCCAAATAACAGGGTCTTTTTATTAGAGAGAGCTAGTGAGTGGCTTCTGTCATCAAAACTGGAAGGGAGGCAAATTCAATTAATGTTAATTCCTGGAGACTTGTGTAATGATAGATTTTGCATGGAAAAAGGGTTCACACACACAATTTTTCAATCTTGTTCTCATGTTTCAAGCCAACAACAAATACAGCTGTTTACTTCTATATAAGACTTGATGCTATGGAGAGACCATTCTTTAAATAGTTCAGAAGATGTTATCACAACAGAATTATACAATTAAATAAGATTCTTGAACTTGTAAACCCCTACTCTGTTAACACGTGGTTTAAGCAGAGATTGCTTAGCTTTCAAGAACTTTGTTGTTTTCGCGTGGATCAGATTTGAGCTGCTGTTCTGCCCTCTTAGTCATCAACTTGTGAGCACTGAAATATTCTTCATGAGGTGCCAAGTGGGTTTTCTTGATGAGTGACAGTAAAGGTCCTCAGAGAGACTCTCCTATGTGTCTTATTAAGTGGAGAATCAGAGTGAGCACTCCAGGGTTAATGGCAGCATCCATCATTGTGGGCTATTGCATTCCTGTGGGGAATGGCCTTAGCAAAGGGACAGTTTTAATTGTACATAAAACAGAGGTGAAGAGAAGTTCACCAAGACAGACATTTTCACCAGTTATGTGGAAAATGAGGTATCATGTAAAACAAGATTTTACTTCTTTAGTAATTGTAATTTTGGCCAGGAAAGAAGGAAATTCTATTAAAACAAGGTATTAAGGAAACAGTGTGTTATAAGAAGGAACCCTTTATAATGGCCTTTTCTATACACTATATTAATTATTGTTTTATAACTCTGCACACACAATATATTATTAGAATTGTCCAGTATCAAACCCCTTCATTTCTATGTATTTAGGAAGGTTACATTTGGTTTGTAGGTTGTTATTTTATCTTTATGTTATTATACAGTGGAGATGTGTGAGAGTTATCTTTTAGACTGTTGAGAGATAACATGATTGTGCTATTGAGACACGGCAGAAATTAATCCTTTTGGTTACCATGGTTTCAACTGAAAGCTCTGACTCCCGATCATTGTGGAGTGGAAGCAATGTCATTTTTATGGTAGAATGAAGAGGACGTTGCCCTGGAATGACCAAGGTTAGGGCTGACAGAGCTGCAGAAGACAGAAAGGGTGAGCTAAGTTGGACACAGAAGGCAAAAAAGGTGACCCTTACTTTTCACCTTTATGCGAAGGTCCATAAAGTATATGTCATGTCTCTTAGAGAACTGGAATAGCAGAGACTTTGTGTATAGAGTACAATTTAGGAATCACACTTTTGCCCCAAGGAGAAGAAATGCATGATTTGTGTAAAGTCATATGGCAATAGATGACATCAGAGGCCAAAAAGTATCACTGCCTTGTACAAACAGCACTGTCGTGACAGTCAGAGGCTTAGATTCCATCCCATTTGGTAACCTTAGGCATGTAACTCTAACCTAATCTCTAGATTTCACTTTTCTGATATATAAGTTAAGATATTATAATACTTGGCCCACATACTTCACTGTCTTATGGTTGTTGTTTAAAAGATGGTTTAGCACAGCGGTTAATCATAGAGATTCCAGAGGAAACTTACATAGGCTCAAACTCTGGCTCCAATACTTAGAAGCTACTCACTTTCTCTAAGTTTATACATTTATAAAATGGCGATAAGGATGATAACCACCACTCAACTCTGTGAGGGTAAAAGTGATAATGCGTACAAATCACTTAGCACAGTGACTACCTGGCAAATAACCATCACTCTATAAATGTTACCTTATTTTTTAATTGAAATGATAATAAATTACTTTAAGACAATTATACCACTATCAACATTTAATGTTATTATAAGTGACTATCATGTAATTTAACCTTAAAAGTAAATATCTTTTTCTTCAAGAAAACCATTTCTATTAATGAAAGATTGCAAAAAAATTTCCAAATGTTTACAAAGGAAAGCCTACAGGTTAACATTAGCTACTCTCAACCACCAACATTTCACTGTAACTTACAAGTGTACAAGACAGACTGCATTTGTTTTGTAGAAGCTTTTGTGCCTACATGCAGCAATTGTCTGCAGGTGTTTGAGTGGGTATGTGTATGTCATGGACTAAAGGAAGATTCGCAGAGGGGTAAGAATTAGAGTGCTCTTGTAAGCATTTCCATATATCTGTATCTCCAGTATCCATTTGAAGACAAAGCCTTATGTCAAAACTAAGAAAAGATACACAGTTATTATCATCTGGGTAAATATCCTGATACAGTGTAAATATTGCCATACTTAATCTAGGTCAAAATTGTAATATTTCTTTGAATATAAAAAACATCCTCTCATTTAACCAAAAGCCAGTCCCATTTTGAGTGAGGAAAACTATAGCAACAAAGGAACACTAATAACTAATTGTGCATTCATATGCTTAATAATATTAATAAAATAACTTTCTAGACTTATTTTCAAAGTTGCCCCAATGTATTTCCCTACTGTATGGGATTTGAGGGAAAAATTTTAGAAGAATTTTGGTCTATGCTATGAATTACAACTGATTTAAATGTTTGTCCCAGACTTCTAGGTGAACTACCAACTTTCTGTAAATAGAACATTGAATCAAAAGCCTATGGAGGAATTTCGGGTTTTAGTGACTATTGTATATAGTACTCAAGGCCAAAGAGTGACTTTCATCATTGTATAGACACTAATATCTGGAAAGGATCTGATTAGATAGTGGTGCTCTTTCTGAAACATTCCTCCCAATATCACAGAAGAATAAAAGTCTGAGCTTTCAGCAAACACACTTGATTTCCTCTCTAATAAAAATTAGAATATAAATGAAAATAAAAGGAATATGGTCAAAGATACAACAAGAGTTCAAAAGAAAGGTAACCACTGCCATATTTATAAAAGCCCATTGTATTGATGCTGTGCAAATAAATACAGGACCTAGAAGATACCTGGCAATTAATTGTTGGACTGTTTATTACTTTTAACCTACAGACTGCTAATTACTTCTAAGGAGTGAATTACGACCTGTTGGCTCTCTCCAACTCTTTCCCACATATGACTATACAGAGGAATGGCTTTTAGTTTTGTTTTTGGCTGGAGTTTTGAGAGATCTCCAAGAAGTTGGCAAATGACCAGCTGCTTTGTGATACTCATTCCACTGAATTAGCACATTACTCACCAGTTTGACACATTGGAGCTAAAAGGGGCTGTGGCAAATTCAAATCAACACTATTACTAAGACTTACTCATGTGAGGAATGTCATTCATATGTTTAGAATCAGACAGACAGACTTAGATGCAAGTATCTGCTATAAGCTAGCTGTAAGATTTTTTGCAGCCATTGATCATAGGTAAGGTGGTTTTTTAAGGTGAATAAACAAGCTGATCCTCTCTGATCTAGATCAGATATCATGGAGGAAAGCTCTTAATCTCTAGCCATCCTCAGGTCCTAGTTCAATAGTATATTTGTAAATGACTGAGTAATAAAGAAAGAAGCTGGAAACTACTTATAAGAAGGCAGCTTGAGGTTGGGATAAATGTCCCTGGCATATTAGCTTTACGTTCTGGAGATATGTAAGTTGAGTCCACCTGTTGGCTCGCATGAAATGACACACAATGGCAAACTCTTAGAGAAAAAAAAGATGCTATAGGATACATGCTATAAGCACTGAAGGGAATTGTATTCACATGCAATTTCTGTGAGCCAGAATCTGTCAGGACAGATTCAACATGGAACAGCAGGAACAGAACAGGCTGGCAGAATATGTGACACTGTGGTTGTTCCAGTGTTCTATTTGAAGCAATGTGGCAATGATACAGCTTTCCGGGAAACAAATGCTAGCAGGAAACCAGCCCTGCCAAGGAGCAGCTGCACTATTGGCTCTGTTAAGGAAAAATACCAAAGGCCAAGGGCAAAGCCATAAAGGGTGACCAGGGAAGCTTTCATACAGACAAGCTGTCTGATCATTGCCACACTGAGACATCAGATTATTTTGAAGTTATTCATTCCTTTTTAAACATAACCTTTGAGTGTGTTCTATTTTCCTGACACTATTTTAGGTGTTGTTGATATAGTGGCAAAATAAGACAAATTTCCTTTCCTATAAAATGTATGATAAGGGAGATTGGCAATAAATAAAAACAGCACAATAATTACATAATTGATACTGTGGTAAGAACTGTGGAAAATAAGCCCAGGCTACTTCAGGACCATGTAGCAGGGGGAATCTCTCATGGTTGTGGGGTTGGAAGAAACCTTTCTGAGAACTGACACACTAAACCTTAGTTTCCATATTTGAGTCATATGCTTTGTCCAGGCTGGTAACAGACAACAACAGAAGGGGAAGTCAGATGGATTCTTTGCTGGTGCGAGTCTGTTGACAAGTTTGGCTGCAGCATATTCTGTACAGGGTAATGTTCTTGAGAATATGAGATATAGAGAGGGCATGATGTTATATGCTCTCTGAACAGTGAGATGCCAAGGTAAATGATTCCAGTCAGAGGCAAAGGATATTACAGCCTGAAGAAATTTTAGAGGCTATTCTGATTCCACCAGTTCATCTTACAGAGGAGGAAAATGAGGCCCCAGCAGATACAGTGATGTGCCCAAATCATACAGCCAGTAAACTGCAGGGAGCAAAGTAGAAGCCTGGTCTTTTCACTCCCAATCTAGTGAGAATGAAGAAGAAAATCTTTGCAGTGCTCTAGCCCAATTACATTTACCCTAAATATGACAATCAGAGAATGTCAAGTCTTTTTAGTAATATGCCAGAATAGATGGTATCATAATTTCACTTTTATGATAACATTTGGTCCTCACAATTCTATGATACATTGAGAGTGAGTGACCAAAGATCAAGGACTCCACAGCAATTTTTCTTGGTGCCACAGCCTGACCCAACCAATCCTGGAGCACATTTAACTTTGGAAAAATGTTCCACTCTCTTTTAAACTGACCTGAGCATGTGCAACTGTGTATGCACATATATAGTGGCATGAAAGGTGAGTATATCCACATACATACATATATGTGTCTGTGTGTGGTATGAATATATATGACATTATAAACATTTTTGTTTATTTATTTTATGTCTTTCTCACTAGAATGTAAGCTTCATAAAGTCAGGAACTTTTTCTGTTTTGCTATTATATCTAAATGTCTGGAACATTGGACAGATATTAGGTACTAATACTAAATGAATGTTTACTAAATGAATGAAAGAACATGTATAAAATTGCATATATGTATGTCAGTGCATCTGCTCATATGCTTATGCTTTGGCGTGGTCATTTGTACATACGTCCCTATCATGCACATGCAACAACCTCCAGAAACCTGCTGGAACAGGAGGATTCATGGAGGGTACTGACTCACCTCAACCGAGTATCTGAAAGTTCTAGTTTAAACATGATCCTAAGATGACAGGAGTTTTATTACTAAGTCCAAATAAAAGTTTCTGCTTGTTCTGCATATATAAAAACTCTTTTAAAAAAATTAAGGCAGGATTAAACCAGTTCCTATCATGCAAATTAAAATAGTAGAGTCTTACCAAGATACTTGCTGCCCTGACTATATCATAATTATTGTATGTTTTATTCTCCTGCTATTTAATTACAAAATGATTCATTATAAAATAGAAAGAAAAAATAATGCAGGAGGGCATAATGAGCTTGACATAAATGTGCCCTAATTGCACAATCTACTGTACACACATAAAAGAAATACACATGATTTTAGTAAAGTTTGATTTTAGAGAACAAACTGGTGTCAAGCTCAAAGCATCCAGATTTTGCTTGGTCTGAATATTCTAGTAGATGTTATTAATATCAAGACCTCTTACAGTCTCAGAAACAATTTAAGTTTATAAATTTGAGCAAAATATCAGTTATGACTGATTCTTATCCCAAATTACATATTTCAGTGAAGCAAATTTTTCTTATGCACACAAAATTAAACTCTTGGGAAATGAATCCAGAAAATAGCACCAGGTGGTTAAGTTGGATAGAATGCTTAGCCATTAAAATTATATGAGGTTTTAGGTCTTACATGAAGTCAAAGCAGTTTTTTAAACACTGTTTTTTTGTTGTTGTTGTTTGACTTCCTCTGTCCCCTGCAGCTGTGTTTGAGAAAGATACATTTATCGAGGTGACTGTCAGAAACCAACCTTGTCTAGCTATTAGTGACTTGCCAAACTTGGTAACTCCTCAAGCTTCCTCCAACTTATAGGCTTTCCTTCCCTTCCTGCTAATGCTCCACTAAATGCTCCTACCATTTGCTGAAATAGTATATGTTTTAAGTGATATTTGCTTAATGTTCATTTATCTAAATCATTTAAATAATATAATATGTGCCAAATTAACAAAAGTTTTGCATCCAATGGGTCTAGAGGCAAAGGTAATAGGGAAAAAAAAAATCTATGCTAGGAGCCAGAAAACTTGGGTTTTGGAATAGGTACTATCATTTACTAGTTTAGTAATTTTGGTCAAGTCACAAATGCTTTCAGCCCTACTTTGTCATCAAGAAAAATTGAGAAAATAATATCTTCCTATTTTATCTCTCAGTGGTGACATTGGGTAAATTAAATATCTTCTGTGGGCTTCAGTTTACTCAGCTGTAAAACGGGAAAAATAATAACATCTCATAAGGTGATTGTGAAAATGAAATAATTTTGGTAAAGATCTTAGCATAGTTCCTGGTACATAATAGACATTTAAAAAGTTAGAAGTTATTATTAATGTAACTTGACTAGATTACACACATGTTATATATTAAGCATTACAATTATTATTATCTTCTGTCTAATGACAGCTTAGGATGGGAGATTGTTGGGGAAGTGGATAAGAGGCAGTCTGAGTAGCTATGGTTGGGATAGTACCAATGAGAATAGTTTATAATTCCACTTTGATTCAATTCACTTTATAAGGATGCGGCAGGGTACAGTGGAAATAATGGAGACTTGGGAATCTATCCTGGTCCTGTGATCATTAACTCTGCAACCTTGAGCAAGTTATCTAACCTCTGTAGGACTGTTTCCTCCTCCAAAAAGCGGAGCAGAGAATCAAGAGAAAGGAAATACCATGTTGGCTGCCACAAAGTTAGGTGGGATAAGGTTGAGATCACAATTCAGGTTTCCAAACTGCCAGGTCAATTCTCCTGCTTTAGCAGCTCATTGGCTGCTGGTTCCATCTGATGCATCTTATTTATTAGTACATGCCAGAAAAATTATTACATGCTGAGTGTTATGGTAGATGATAGAGAAAACAGCCTGCCAAAAAGATATAACTGCCTCAATGAAGCCCTTACTCAGTATGGAGGGATGGTATGGGGTATAGGGTCCCATACTGGACTTAGAGAATCAGCTGAGCTCAACAGCTGAAAATCAGGACCTGTTGTCTGCCTTTGATCTGTCCACAGGAGGAAAAGGGGTGCTTTATGCTTATCAGGTAGAGGCAACCTACATACTGCCCTCATTTTTTAGGAGTTTTGCTGGCTTCCATGGCAATTGCCAAATAGGTTTTGTGGAAAATAAATACTTTCCTGAACTCTCCTAGTTTGGATATGATTAGACTCCTTTGGAAGTTAATGTCCTTTGCTGATTTCTGTGTGTCAATATTCTTTTTAAATCCCAGTTTTGTTGATAGGTCACTGCCTTCTGCATCTTATTTCTTTGTCTCTTTCTGTATCTCTGTGTCTCTCTTTATCTCTCTCTCTCTCTCTAGCCCATATTCTTTTCTTTTTTCCATTTTGTTTTTTAACTGTATGTGGACAGTGGTGTTTTATGGACATGATTCATTTTGTGACAAGTCTCCCAATATTTTCATGTCCTATGGATTTGATGAGTGGCATGCAGCAGGGCAGCCCTGGCAGTTTACTCTACAGGATGAACCCAGATCTGAGAGGAAAACTCAGGCTGTGTGTAGAGAAGTAGCCCATTGAGGCATAACTTTAGGGTTGATAAGGATGGAATTTCTCTAACTCTTCCAATGTACATATTTCTATATTTTGGATCATAAGTAGCTATGCGATTTTGGCATCATTTGCTATTTTCCTCCCTATAAAATTAGCAGTCTAAATATATGATAGCCCTGGTGTAATCCAACTTGGAAATAATATGATTCTATAGCTCAAATGGTTATCTCTCTGGAGAAAAATGTGTGTCTGATAAGCATACAGAGGTTAACTACCAACAGGAAAAATAATCTCTTATTTAAGACTTCTTTTTAAAAAGTTGACAAAATAGCTCTTCAGTCACTATCATTTCTCATTGTCAAGTTATTTAACCAGCATTTGGTTAGGTAGTGTAAAGGTGAATTGACCAAATCTTTTTTTAAATTTAAATAAATAAGGAATGCCCATGGCAAAAATAATTTCCAAAAATACTCATCCATTAAACAGAGGGTAAAATAAAAATCTGACACTGAGGACTAAAGCATTTGATTCACTTGTTAATTAATTAAATCATTCATCTATTCAAAAGTTGAATATCTACTATGTGCCAAGTATTACACAATGCACTGGGGTACAAAGATAAATAATACAGCCTATGTGTTCTAGTTGGAATATAGAAAAATAATTAAAAATTGATATAACCTGCAAATATAATTTTTTACCAAAAATGAAGAAGGTAAATGGGTTTTTAAAGGCAGAGATGATAGTAGCATATATGTATTGAGCACATACCAGTCACTATTTTAAATCATTTAAACACATTAACACTTTTATCCTCACAATAATCTAGAGAAGCGTAGAATGCTATTATTA
Source organism: Eulemur rufifrons (assembly GCF_041146395.1). Taxonomy (NCBI): domain Eukaryota; kingdom Metazoa; phylum Chordata; class Mammalia; order Primates; family Lemuridae; genus Eulemur; species Eulemur rufifrons. Next base: position 54,911,987 of record NC_090990.1, read on the forward strand.
TCATCATTATTAAAGAGGAGTAGATTAAGCATAGGGAAATAGCATCCCTGTATGAGGTAACACAGAAAGGAAGTGCCACAGCCAGAATTGAAATCCAGAGTGACTGGATTCTAGAACTGTACACTTAACACTTAAGCCAGTGGTTCTTAGAGGTGTGGGGTAAGGGATGTCCCTCAGTATAAGTGAGCAGGAAAGCCTACAGGACTTGAGGAACAAGAACAATATAGGTTAAGACTTGTGTCACCTACTATCAATTTCCTACATAAAGAGATGCCTCATTGGTTGTCACCTCTGTCAATCATTTCTAGTCATTAGCCAATCAGGCCACAAATTTAGATGGACCACAATGAAGTGAAAAACCAGAGAGGGGTTGGCAGTAGGTTAGACATTCTAATCACGGTTCAAGTTACTTTTATTTTGAAAACTAATTTTCTGACTATTGTGGTCAATAGTAACTGGTGGACAGGTGTGTTCACCAACCTTCTCTTATTCCAGAATGTTTTGATGTTTTCATATAGCTAAAATAGGTGGAGAAACCTTTTATGAATAGCTCTCCCTTTCTCCTTTTAAGTTTCTGTCTTTGAATCCTCATTTTACTGCCAATTCAAAGCAACAGTCCTTTCCCTTGTTGTTTGGTACTATCCCTCTAACTTGCTCGTTTGTCACAAGACAGAGACAATAGACTGGGAAGTATTTGTTAGGGGATAATTAATTAGAAATGAGAGCACGTGTATTTTGCAATTTACCAAAGTCACTGGAGTGGAAAGGGGATAGGCTTTTTCTGCCACTCACAGTCTATTCCTCTGTCTTTCCTATCGGAGAAGAGGTCTTCTAAAACCTGAACTCACAGCTCAGCAGCTTTAACATCTTTTGGACAAGAACAGAAACAAGAATGGTGTACCACAGAAACAGACTATAAAGAGAAAGATACTTAAAGATGTCCAACAATTTAAAAAAATACACATGAGAGATTAATAAATAGGATATTATTTCATATCAACATAGTCTCAGACAGAAGTGAGGATTGCATGCACAGCTTAGAAAATTGATGCAGCAGAGTAAAAGACGAGAGCAGGGAAGAGCATTGCTTTGCCAGTTCTGCCCCTGTGGGTAGCCAGGCTCCAAACTGGCTCTCAACAATCCTGCCCTCTTGGTATTCACATCATTGTATCAGGGTTGGGGTGTTTGACCAATAACATGAGGCAGAAGTGATGAAATACCACTTTGTTCTGGTTAAAAGAGTCTCTGAAGTTTCTGTCTGGTGTGCTTCACCCAGTGCCCAGCCCCTCTGATTAGTAGCTCAGGAGAAGGCATGTTGTGGACAGCTGGACAGCTCTCAGGAAAAGCCCACACACTGGGAGACTGAAATCTCCTACAACAACCGCTCCAAGTGACCTTAGAAGCAGATCCTCCAGACTCATCAAACCTCAGATAACTAAAGATCCTGAGCTAGAATCACCTTGGTAAATGAAACCTAGAATCTTAACCCCCAGAAACTGATATAATAAATGTTTGCTGTTTTCAGCTGCTAAGTTTGGGGTAATTTAGTATGCAGCAAAACATAACTAATACAGTCCCACCACCTCTCTTCTGGAGATGAGGCTGGTTCTGCAGGCACAGTAAGCCTTTTCACAGCTGGTGGCTTCTCTGAACAGCAACATTTCTGCTGCTTTGGGCATAATACTCCTCTGTGACACCTTTATACTAACTGAGGGACCCTCCATGCTGCCCTCAAATGTGAAGAATTGTAATGATGGATATCTTAGGGGTTCAGTCCCCGAGGCCAAAACTGTGCCCTATCAATTTCTCAACTTTCAGAAAAACGGAAATGAGATCCTTTTAGGCACTGGGCTCCAATCTGGATTTGACTTCAGCTTCTTGTCGCTGTTTCAAAGACATCTTACATTCTTGGATATTCTTGACGTTTGAATCATGTGTCAAGATGTTGTTGATTCTAGTGATGGCAACGTTTCATCTCATATGCATAGCAGATTGTTAAAACATGCCGAGGCTGTGGTGCTCCTTTCCATTCTGCTGTTCCCAATTTTATTGTCACTTCAGAAATAAACTACAACATATAAAGGAGCACTGAGAAGGCGGCTTTAAGAGCCCTGGGGTAGAGCTAAAAGCAGCTCCCTTGATTTTATGTTTGAGCCATCTGGTGCTTACATCAGCTACCACTTGTTTTCAAATATATATTATTTGCGACTTTGTAGAGCTGAATAACATGAGCCCCTTTGGTACAGCAAATATTGTCAACGTACAGTGATTTAAATAAAAGAAGGAGCTAGTCATTTCATATGAGTCTGTGTGGATAGAGGTTGATAAATTCCCTGCACTGAGAATAGGAAAGTTCTTACCCTAAGAGAAGTGTCTAAAACTTTGTCCTTCTGGACACCAGAGATATGAGCTCAACCTTTTCAGAGAAACCATCTGCATCTAGTGCAAAGGCTAGCATTTACTGAGTGCTTACTATATCCTAAGCATTATGCTAAGCACTTCAAATACTTTAATACAGAACTATATTAGTCAGAATAAATTAGAAAATACTGCAGTAATGAGAATCTTAAAATCTCAGGAAATCAACATAACAAATGTTTATTTATTGCCATACTACATGCATATTTGTACATCCCTCTGAGAGCAGATTAAGCACCTTGTTATTATACTATCTAGAAAGAACAAAAGTTCTCCTTGCTCAATGTGGGAGGGAAAGACACAGAGTGTTATGCACTGGCTCTTCCATGCTTCGGTCTGGAAGGCCCACATATCATAATTGCTCAAAATTCCATTGGTCAGAGCAAGTCACGTGATGTTGCCTAAAATCTTCCCAAATGTCTGGAAGGAGAAGAGAACTAGAGCTAGCTAAGAGCTAGAAGTCTCTAAAATACTTTCTTTTAGCAGATCTATTTGTAGGTGCAGACACAGAGAAGTAAAGTGATTTTTCAAGGCTATTTACCTAAAAACTTGTGGAACTGGATGAATATAGACCCAGTTCCATTCAAACTCAAAGCCCCATGCTCTTAAGCACCACCTATGGAGGAGAGAATTCCTGGTCTAGAGCAGTACTGATTGAAGGGAGGTGGAGGGTCACAGTGTTATCTAGTCTACTTGAATAATGTTCTTTCATGGATTCTTTCAAATATTTACTTTATATTCTCTAAGTGAATGAGGGCAGGGACCATGTCAGCATTTCACGACCATGGAAAGCTCAAGTTCCTAGCATGGTCTCAGGCACATAGCAAGTGTTCAGTAAATTTTGGTAAAAATCCACTGAATAGATGCACAATTTATGCCAGGTGTAATATAATACTGCAAATACCAGGGCCTGGGTGCACACTAGAATAATAAGGATGTTTCCAATGATCTATACTTCCTTCCTCATTTATATTGTAAAATGATAAAATCAAGCTATATTATAAATCATCCATTCCTCCATGACTTTATCAGCATTGTGGGACAATCTTTTCTACTGTCCAAGAACAAATGGTGGCATAGCCAATCTTTGGAGTTATTTTAGCCTTGTCATCCTTTGCTACTCATGTGTTTTGTCAGGAGCCTCCAAGTTCAGCGCAGATTAGCTTCTCCATCTATGATCATTTTTTCATTCTCATTCTTATTGACGTATTACCTGCCCAGCTATTCATAGATTTTTTTTTCAGTCATGTTAATCTATAAATGGCATAACACGTTAATGCTAAAACTGTGCTTTATCCTTGAGAGCTCCTTCCCCTTCTAGGATCTGTGGCTGCCATTTCCTAGAAGGACCACTCCTTCAAAAGACCTTTCCAGGCCATAACTCACACTTGTTCCTGGAAGTGTTCAGAGTTGACTTTTTTGCTACTCACTCGATTTTTCTCTGTCTACTGCTGTGGACTTTTCTTGAATCCAGCCCCTTATCCAGGAACAATGCGACCACAGATATGGGACATCTATACTCTCATTCAGGCCCAAGACACTAGACCCACACATTCTTACTCCCTTCTGTATAGTGCTGTGCAGCCAGGGTCAGCCTTTGCACTAGCTCCTGAGACAACAGCCTAGACCAATAGCCAAAGGATGCCTCCTACCATCTAGTTTCTGCTCCTTATCCAAACCACTGGGTAGGAGAAATTGGACCATACTTTTCCATGGTGTAGGAAAATCTAGTTGTAGTGTTTAAGGCAATAATCCGCTTGTAGGAAAGGATTTAATGAATTTAGTTCTTTCTAGGATTGTGAACTACACCAGCTGGGCAAACTATGAGAAAAGCCCTACCTGTGAATTCACTGTTTTAAGTGTATAATGCATCTCTTTGAGTATAGCTCAGAACACTTATATCATGGGAATTACGTTGTCTCAGAGACCAGCATTATAAAAAGAACTTACTACAACAGAGTATGGTACTCTACATTTTATGTCCTTAAGAAGACATTTTATAGATATTGTTTATAAGCACTTAATTAAATAATATTGCATACTCCATCAGTATTGCCAATGAAATTTCTCCTATGTTAACACAAAAATGCAAGCACAACTCCTTCACAGTCATCTTTACTTCTTCAAAAAATGTGATATTAAAAGTTTCTGAGAAAGATTAGACTCCATTACAGACAATCATGAAAGAAAAAAATCAAACCTACTTTAATTTTGGGGGAATTTCAATCATACTTTCTCCTATTTTTAAATAAATAATGAAACAGAGAAATCAAGAAATAAATTGCCTAATGAACTATTCATATGGTTGTTTCAAAGACATATTCAGACAGACATACATATACATATACACACAAATGTTTCCTGTATATGAATATGTACACAAAGAATATAATCAAGTAGATTCAGTGTGATGTCTAAATGAAAGACTGGAAATCGGGATATACTGAGGCTTGTCTTTTCCTGCACTTATTCATATTTAAGATCTTAGGTAAAGTATTTAATGTCGTTTAGCCAACTATAGAATGAAAAATTTAATTCAGAGCAAAGATCATGTTTGTTAGTTTTCCCTCTCACACACGTGGTGGACACTGCTAATCAATCAGAGCATTCACTCCTGTTGACCCTGGTGTCAGTCTCAAAACCTTTTTAGTGCTGGACTCCAGGCAGGGGCACCAACTGCTTTGATTTTACACCTGCTATGAAGTCCACTGGTCATCCTGGGCAGAATGACCTTAAATGTTCCTTCAGCAAGTTCATTTTTAAAAAATATGACTTCTTTTATATTGAAAGGATTTGGAGCCTGAAAATAACCTGTTCACATTCATGCATAATAGCTAAACAAGTGCCCAAAGTGTGAAAACTTCTATATCTTTAATCAAACATATCCTCTCCCTCCCCTTCTCCCCCTCCTCCTGATACCTTGGCTCTTGACAAAGACTCTCTCCTTGATCTAACGCTAGTCAGTCTCCTCTAAGCCCTCTCTAGGACTCAACCTCAGCATCTGTTCTTGTTGCGACTGCATTGCCTAGTTGTAGCAAGAACCTGGCTCAGTTTGGAGAGAATCCCTCACCCCCTGTATCTGACCACTCTCTATATCTGATCAAATTCCTCATCTCCCGGCATTCCCTAGGTGATATCTGATCATCCTGGGCTGCTGTCAGCAAGAAAACTGTTACGTCTGTTTAACCAAAATCCTCTTTTACCCCTAATGTTTTCTCTTAGTAATTTTTCCATCCACTGATCTCCACCTTGTTATAAATCCCCACTTTTCCATGGTGTATTAAGAATTTAGCTCACTTCCATATTGAAGTCTCTTTTCCCCTATAGCAATAGTTCCTGAATAAAATCTGTTTTTACTGTTATAACTACTGCTAGGCTCTGGTTATCCTTTGACAATGTAGGTAGGCAAAAGTTCATCTTGCTTTGTACCATATTCTCAGGAGAACTCAGCAACTGAAACTGCCCAATCCCTGAAGAATGCAGAGAATTGGTATTGTCAGGAAAAGATATTTCTTTGCACTTGACCTAAATATAGGGATGAACACTGACCTTTCTAGTCTTAAGTTTTTGTAACATAGATTTTATTTATTTACATCCTATATTTTTCCATGAAAGAATCGAGTCAGCTTGTAAAAATGTAAAAAAAAAAAAAAAAAATACTTGTGATGCAATTTGCTGCTTCCTTCTTTTTTTCCTCTATTATTAAAAATTATACTGAGTATGTACTTTCTAGCAATAAGATTATATTTTGAACTACATTCTTCTCATAGCATATGTTTATTAACAGCAGGTACCAAAGTATCTTAACTTTTAATTTATACTTATACTCCTTTTGAATGACCAGTCTCATCTCTAAGTTTTTCTATCTTTTAATGATAAGGTTATTTCAAGCATTTCAGAATGAATAATTAATTGCCTAGCCTCGAATCTGTCTGGTATCAAAGTATTAATGCCTGAATTAATTTTCGACTTATAACTGTTTTCATTTACACCTACTTCCTTGGTAGTTATTTAAAGCAATTTTATCTTCCCCGTCTGTGGCTTATATGTTAATGTATTTCATTTTAATGAACACTCTTTAAGCTGTAGAAGTAGGCCAGACGCTATGAGAATATGTCATAAGTGCAGAAATCTGCCTCAAAGATAAAACTTACAGATAAAAAGGTTTAAAAGAAAGGATACAATGGAGATATTTTTAATTCATAGCTGAGATCTAACTCGTCTGAAATATATTGCTATAACAGCTTCTATCTTTTTCTAGGAATTAAACACAAAGGAAGATTCACATCTGTTTGTGCATAGTTTGAAAAAAAATTTTTACCTGAGACTGTGGCTGTACACATGAGCCAACTGGGAAATAAAGATTTAAAAGTTGTTGGCTTTTAAAATAATTTGTTATTTTAACTCAAATTTGTCTAAGTGTATCGATGCAGCCCAAATGTCCTTATGTTATTAACACACTTCTAATAATTACATTTAATTAGGTACAAAATCCTTTCCTTATTTAACATATTTCCTTTTGTTAATATCAAATATCTTCATCATAGAACATTTTAAAAATAAGACTTAATAGTAAATTAGACTTGCAGAAAAGGGCTTTTTATTGCAATAACTAAGTCAGCATCTTAAATGAAGATTCATTGCTTTAATTAATACTTTTCAGAATTAATAAAAATAATTGTGTTGTTTGGCTTTCATCTTTATGCCTTTCAGATATATTAGATACTAGGCTAATTAAATAAAAATTGTTTATGATTATATAAATGACTTTACTTAACTTTTTAGCCTTCAAAGATTTATTTTTTTAGAATATTGATTTTTTTCCTACTATTGAAAAACTGGGCACTAAAAGTGTAAACCAGACAGGTGTCAATCAAGTGCTAATTGCAGGTAATATTATTTTACTAACTAGATAATATTATATTGCCAATTAGAGACAACTTTTTTTAGAATGGAATATTAATATAAAATCAAACAATGGTATTATTCTGTTAGTACTTCAGTTATCAGAGGCTGGTTAATTATGCATGAAGAGGTGACCTGTTTGGCTTAGGAGTATTTTTCTGTTGCCAGGATAGGAAAAGAAGGAATCACTTAATTGTTCAAGGGGTGAAGAATTTGCAACCAGATTGTATTTCTTAACCTCATGCACCCTGATATTACCCTCAAGTGTTTTAAGAAATACAATTTCGGATTTTAAATCTCTATTCCTGGACAGGATTTCTTCACAGATCCTACTCTCCTCTTTTTTTCCTGGTAGGATTTAAACAATCTAGAATAAAAACTTCAGGCCTAATTATTATTTCTCTTAATCAGAGAATAAATTTTTAGCATCAAGCTCTTGGATTTCTTCTCTGGATTTCATCAACTAGGTTGCTGGAATCGAAGCTGCCCTTAGGTAGTGCCTGGTAGAAGGTTAGAAGGAGAGCACTCAAAGGGGGAGCTTTGTAGCACCAAAGTCCAGAAATCTAAGAACCTTAAACTCAAGATCTTTGCAGTGTCCCTGGTGAAAAACACCAAGAACTGACCCCCCAAATACTCAACAGTCTTTCTTTTCTCCGTCTCTCCTAAAAGTGCACTCATTAAAAGGAATCAGTTTTCCTCCAATGAATGGGTAGTTGACATACATACCTCCCTAAGGAGCAGCCATTTGGAATTCAATTTGAGACAAATGTTCCTAGCCTTGTGAGTGCTCGATTGAGAAGCTGTATTTGGATATTGTTGCCCTGCATCCCCCTCATCCAAAATTATAGATCACATATATTTTATATCATACTGCAGTTTAAACAGCTAGCCATTCTCAGAGCTCTCTAAGCAGATGAGTATTCCTTGCATCCCTACTCTGATTGATTGGTAGTGGAAGTTTGGAGGCTGCAATTGGGCTAAGGCACAAAGAGTTCCAAGGCTGGTTAGCAATGTCTGCCAGCGGAAAGCAGTGGGAAGAAGCTGCCCACAAGCCATTTTACTTACCCCTCCCTGCCTTAGAATTTCCTTTCTGAATCTTAGTTCATGATGTTACTTATTATATAAAAATAGACATCTTTGGAACACTTGCTACTTGCAAAGGATGTATAAAGATGGAATATATGTGCTCTCTGCCCACAAGGAGGAAGGAAATTAACTTATTACTCCAAGTAGTTGCTAGTTCTCTAAGAATACTGCTAAGTATGCACAGAGCATAGCACTAGCCAGTCTCAACGTGCAAAGTTTAATATTTTATCAAATTCTGCCTCTTTCATAGGTAACTTGAGAAAATGAGGTCAACACAAATCCATTAAAGGAAAATAAACATTCTCTAGTAAGACTGTATAAACTCTTATATTTCAATGGTGGGAAATCACTTCTGACACTCTCTTGTTCTCTGTAACTCTGAGAGTTGAGAATATCTTCAAATGCCCTGCACCCTCACTGGAGTATTAGTAAAATAGAAGTTTGAGGAAGAATTTCTTTCAGATTTCTTCAGAATCTTTCAGATTCTTAGGTTTCTATTCAATAATGTTCTTACATGTCAGCCTATAATTTAGTAAAAGGCATCTCAGCCAGTAAACTTAGTATAGGTATTGTCCATGATGTTATGTGATCAAAGAAAATATGAATATAGATACTTGCCATGACTAGATCACAAAATATGATACAAATTTATGAACTTGGCATACTTAAAGAATATTATTTAATTACTATAAGATGTCATTTACTACACCTCATCTCTTGAAATGAAAATAAAGAGTTTGGGGATGAATTCTGAGAACCCAGATTCACCAAACTTTTAATGCACAATAGCAGTCTCGATATTGCAGTGAAAGTCAGGTTTCCCCACTGGGTATCAGCATTTGAAGCATAGAACTCATATTTTTATGAGGTATATGTGCAAACCTTTCTGCCTTAGGGGTCTGAAACAATTTGCTCATTACCTAGTTAAGAGACTGGCCAGATAAAAAAAGTGGAAAGTGTTTGCTGAAGAGAGAGGTACACAGAGCTCAATTAGTTGATGGGGGAGAATTTTTTCAAGGTCTGAAGAATTAAAACAATGTGGTCATTAAGTTAAACTGAATGTTATGGTTTACTTAGCAATTCTAGAAGCATTTGCTATGACAATGCCTATATCATGTTATCTTAGATATATATAAAATTAAGAAAAATCGTCAAAGTGGAACAACTTATCATTTTATCCTATTGATGACAATGTTTTAAAATGGATTTTTTTCCCTATTTCATAATTATACACCCATCCACACAAGTCCATAGAGATACACAAAATCACACTCACACAACCACGCTCAGAAAAAATGAAACACAAAGGAAGAGAGAGGGACGGTTATACTTCCAAAGCAAACCATGGTGGTGGTTGGGGTGGCAGGGGGTGGGGGTAGAGGGCAGAGGATATATTCTGTTTTGAAAGTTGCCATAAATATTCAATTAACCTATTTCTCATGTCTTTTATTACGACTGCATATGGCAATAAGTGAAGGGTCACAAAACAACGATTGTGTAAAATAACAAAGTTAAACACCTAAATACATGTACAAATCTTATTTCTCACAAAATGAATAGGAATATGGAGAATGCATTTTGCAAAGCATGAAAATCCCCTTAAATTAAGAAGGCTATGAGTTGGAATAGTTTTAGACACATTTTATGGATTTATTTGAAGTATTCAGGAAAAGCCTTCCCCGCTACAGACACTCAAATATTGCAAAGCCTGATGGTTGGTAGTTAAAGAGTTAGTTCTTTAAGACAGATATAATTCACCTCCCATGTTTCTGTTTGGAATGCAAATGCCTTTGGTAGGTCATGTGTGAGAAACAACCACAAAATAACTGGAGAAGATCGTGGACAGATAGGAAGGTAGCAGAGCCTTATATCCTAAGTCAGCATGTAAGGGCTTGGAGTTGGTGTTGTTTGGTCACGGCAAGGCCTAGGAAATTCAGCTCTGTCCAAGACAAATGTTGGGTTTGTGCTGAGGACAGTATGAAAGAGGCAAGATGCTAAGTTCAGAATGCTTTGAAAGTTACAATGAGCATCTCACACCCAGAAAATATAAATCAAAGTGAGAGAAAGAAAATGTTGATAAAATATTTCTACTATTTCTAATTAGTTATTCCATTGCACTAAATTAACTTGCTCCTCACTTTAACAGAGCAAAGTGAGGAGCAAGAGCTCATCCCAACAGCTTTTTCTTTACCTTTATATTGAAATAATTTTAGACTTATAGAGCAGTTGCTATGATGGAACACAAGGGAGTGCCTGTATACCCTTCAGCCAGCTTTTTCTAAGGTTAAAATCTTATATAACTAATCATGGGACAAGTACCAAATATCAGTTATCAATGATCAATGCAATTTTAAATACTAGGAAATTAAAATTGGTACAATATTATTAACTAAACTACAGATTTAATCAGATTTCCCCAATGTTCCCACCAATGCCCTTTTTCTATTCCTGGCTTTAGTGTTTCTTTAGTCTCTTCTAGTCTGAAATATTTCTTCAGCATCTTTCATCACTTTGACACTTGAAGAGACTGGTTGGAGTTTTGCAGAATGCCCCTCAATTTGGATTTTTCTGATGTTTTCTCACGATTAAACTGAACTTACGCATTTGGGGGAAGAATACCACAGAGCTTATATGCTCTTCTCTTCCTATCATATCAGGGGTATACTATATCAAGATATCTTGTTTCTGGTGATGCTAACTTTAATAATTTGGTTAAGATGGTTTCTGTAATATTTCTCCACTGTAAAGTTACTATTTTCCTTTTTTCATACTCTATTCAGTAGCAATGAGTCACTCAATCCAGCCCACACTCAAGGGAAGAGGAATTAAGCTCCTTCTCTATGGATAGGATTATCAAAGAAGTTGCAGACATATGTTAAAATCACCAGAGTAATTAATACATATTTAAGGGAAAATACCTTGAGGATATGCATATACCCTCTTTCACTTTTTCCTGCTCAGCCCTAGGATCAGCCATTTCTACAAGGATTCCTGATTTGCTTTATTGGGGAATGGTAATAGAGACCAAGATCTGGGTGCTAGTTGTGCTCATTATCAGAGTGTCAATGCTCCTAGACTTCTGAGCAGACAGTTCTAGGGAAGGTATGTATCCATATTAGCCCTTGTATATACACATATCTATATTTCTATATCTTATACACATATACAACTCAATATGAGTTCATATCGATATCTCCAACTCCAATAAAACAGTACATGATTCATTCTATTATAGCATTTTTGCTTTGCTTATTTGTAATTTCTTTCTTAGTAGGAAAGCTGAGTCACATTATCTATAATATATTTAGTTATTTATTCAGCCCTAACATATATGTAATATTGGTTTCAGAATTGTGAACCATAATCCTAAGAGAAGTAAATTTAGCAGAGGTGTTTTTTTTTTTTTTTTTAATCTTCAGCCTTACAGTGTCAAATCAAAAGTTAATTTCAAAATGTTACTTAGATGAACTCCTTTCTTCCTCACCTGTTTCAGTATGGTTATGTGATTCATTTATTACACAGTAAGATTCAGTTGTCAGATTCCGTGTTCCATCTTGGGTTTCCCTGATATCCTGTTTAATTTTTAAATTGCATTCTATAAAGTTCATTTTTTGTGGTGCTTATTTCTGTGGGTTTTGACTTTATGTTGTGCGTCCACTACCACGGTACCAGGCAGAATAGTTCCATCACCCCAAAAGTTTCCAACAAAGTCTTTTGAAAGAGAAAAATTTTAAAAGCAATAACACTTTAAACTTTTAATCAAATTCCTAAAATATGCCAGGTTGGACTGTAAATTGGCTTTATACCGATCCTACTATTTGTAGGGAACCTAATTTTAAGCAAATCACTGTCATCTGCACACACCTCTCCACATTAATACCCATTAAATCACAATATAGTTCAGATGACCATTCTGATAAGAAGTCTTCAGGAATTTCAAATGCTGTGCATATTTCTTGGTCTTTAAAAGCTCCCAAGATCTTGGCTTGGCTTGGATTTTTCTACCTTATATTCTACCATTCTCCCTTTGGCAGCTAACTCTATTCCATCTCAGTGGTTCTCAAAATGTTGTCCAATGATCAGATGCATCAATTTCATTTGAAGTCTAGTGTCCTTGGTTATCAGTTACACAGATATTACCACAGTCACTAAGAGGTTATGGTAATAATATTAATAAAAACCATATTTGAAAGCCATTATTTATACAGAACTTTTATGCTCCTTTTATATGCAACTTACAATGATCGTGAGAGATAATAAGGGCACCTATTAGTACAGTCTTCACTTAAACATGAGTAAGTTGAGCCTCAGAAATTACCTCAAGGTTAAAGAGCTAATAAATAGCAAAGCTAGGACTTAAACACAGATTTTCTTTTTCAGATTTTTCACTCTTCCCATTATCTATGTTGAAGTCTTTCAGTGCTATCAGGGGGAAAAAATAAAACCAAGGTCTATTATATATGACCGTAATATGTCCCAGACATTATGTAATTTTTCATTATATATTTTATCCAATTTACTGTAATTCTTTCAGTTCTACAAGATAAATACTACCAGATCAGGATACTAGAACTCTGAGAAGCAGAACAACTTTTCCAAAGTCACCTAGCGTATTTCAACTCCAAATTGTGTGAGCACAAATTCCATTTTTTTCCACTAGATCACACTCGGATTTTGTTAGGATTATTAGAATTACCCTTAGCTCTCAAACCTAACATTTTGTGTCTTACAAAGGTGAACATTTTATATTTCATGAAGGACCAGACAAGATTCTAATATTCATTAAACGAGGGAGCATGTGATGCTAGGTAAAGGGTGAGCTTGATATTCTTTCTCTTTTCTGAAGTAGGAATGGTTCTCCTGGTATTTGCCATCTAGCTCCCTGAAGGCTAGATCTAAGGGAGAAATTCTCAAGAGCTTTATGAAAGAATGTATCTTTTTTCTATCTAGATAAAAATGGGTTTGAATATGGCTCCACTTCACACTAACTTATGAATTTGGACACATTATTTAATGTTTCTGAAACTCAATTTTATGCTCTGAAAAATTGGAAAACTATCTCATAATGTTGGATTGAGGACCAAATAATATGATGTGCATAAAGTCCACAGCACATCCTGGCCATAAGCTCAGGTTTTAGGGCCAGCAACTCTCACTAAACCATTCAGATAGCCCCAAACTCCTGTTAGCCAATAAGGGGATCAAGCGGGTTTAGGAAGTTTATTATGATTAAACGTGGTTAAAGCAAGCCTCTAACAAGGATCGATGGTCCTATTAATTTTGATTCAGCATCCAAATTCCAAATTTTTGCATAGCCAGTGTGATTATACATCTTGATTTGCTTGAGACAATCCTCACATAATCTTTAATAGGGCTTATTTTACTCTCAAAAACTTCCTGATTTGGATGATAAACTATAGGACACACTATTTAAAAGGGTTTTTTTTTTTTCCTACACTCACTAAGTTCTACTATATTTTACTCCTTAAAAATAAACAAAAGATAATGAACTAGATAAAATTATATGATTACTTGAATCTATAAAATACCACCCCAGCCAAATTTGAATGGATAATCCTAAAAAAATTGTATAATGAAAATAAAACAGCTATTACAAAAGATAGATATTTGAAATAGAAATGTTTAAGGTCTCAAGTTTTTGGTAGCATTGTTTCCCCATACATTTTGGTGTCCAAATAGCTAAAGATGACCATGCATTCTGAAAGCACAGACACTCAGAGTCCTGTGTGGCCAATCATGTTGAGTTCTAGAGTTTTCAGAGTTGAACAGATGGCTTAGGTGTCCTTTCAGTATCTTTTCTGGCTACATCAAAAAGAGAAAAAAGTGACAAAGTATTCTTTTTAGGTCTCTCTTTCATGAATATGCATAAATATAGCATTCATGAATCACTGAGATGTAGGAGACTGTTAAATTGCCTTTTTGGTAGAGTTTAAAAAAAAAACATATGAGTAATCATACTTTTGACTCAATTGCAATTTCTTCTTTAGAGGTCATTTTTGAATCTGTTCCACTGCTGGTTTATAGGCTAAAATGAAGTGGATGCAAAAAGATACCCTAATGATGAATTATTAAATTAGTTATATTCCCTTGGGGCTAAAAAGCTTTCTAGTGACAATGTAGGTGCCTCAGGTTTCAGATTATCATCAACAAATAGCATAGATTATTTGGTAAAATAGTACTAACAATGAGAGACAGTGAAAAGAAAAAAATAAACTTGAGTTCTCAGTAGAACTTACTGCTATTACTCTTTCTATTGTTATCCTGACAATCTTTTGAAAGCAAGAATTTACCCTAGGATCTACAGAGATCTTATTTCCTTCTTTAAAACACTGGACATAAATCTTCAGGTTTACCTTGGTGTTTTTCCTGGTTCTAGAACAAGGAAAGCAAATATATTGCAGGTCTTACCATTTCCTCCATTGCATCCCTGACAGATATTAATAATCTTCTAGTATCTCACAGCCATTTTGATCCCAGCATTTAAGGTCAGCACTTCCAATTGAGCAGCAGTAGGATTGTGATGAAATCTATATGCCTTCCATAGCATAGACTTTTTAAGGCAAAAAGCAGAATGTGACTTTTGAGCTCTCATTTACCTTTAAAAACTGTTCTAGGCAATTACTTGGCTACTTAACCCATTTTCTCCTCTGTAGTTTAGGGACTTCTTTCTCTGTCCCTTTAAATCATTTGTACAGGTAAATGCACTGATTTGTTCAGATTTTGCTAGGTTTTGCTGTGGTAACAGTCAAAATCTCAGTGACTCTAACAACAAAAAAATTATTTCTTGTTCATGCAACCTGTTGACTCTTGGTCAACAGCAGTTCTGCGTCTGCACCATGTGTCATCTTCATTCTGGGACCAAGGTCAGGGCATATCATTTACCTGGATCATGCCCTTCTCAGAACAGAGGGAAAGTCTGAGACAGAACTATTAGCAGTTTTTAAAGCTTCTGCTTAGATGTGGCGGCACATACCACTTCTGCTAGGTCCTTGGCCAAGGCAAGTCACATGGCCACTGATGTCAACGGGAGGGAGGCCTTGCACTTAATTTGGAAATGGGTATAAATGTATAATCCTCTTATAGGGAGGTAAGTGAATATTTGTAAATAATAATGAAATCTTACACAGGCATATATCTATTTGTTTTTAACAGAGCTAGTGCTGCATGAAATATGTTAGAACAGAGAGTGAGAGGACTACCTGTTACGTAAGCACAACAACATAAGATTCAGGTTTCCTGCAGACTCTTCAAGATAATTTCCTGGAAAGATACATCTATGGAGTTTTCCTGAGAGCTGGCAGATAAATGGACAGTGCATGAACCTAAGATATGGTTGATTTTTCTCTCAATATTTCTATGCTGCTTTGCACCTGGACTCTATGAGCTAGATAAGAGAAAGCCCACAGAGCATTTTTGCAGAATAGTGTCATAAATGCCCACATAATTTTAATTACAGACCAAGCTTAAATGGATAATTTAAAATATGCTCCAATCATAGAAAGGGAGAGCAAATTATCATCTATTATTGACTGAAAGACAGGCAAATGGTTGCTAGGCCTATGCTATCATTTAGAGACGTAGAAGAGCAAAAAAAAAAAAAATGATAAAACCATGAGCCTGGAGAAATGTAAGAGGAAGATTTTTTTGTAGTTGTTCTATTTTCTTAACAGAGGGAAGTTTGGAACAAGCGAAGGAATAGAATTTTACTGGGAACACTGCCTTTCTAGTGTAAAAGAGGGTGAAGACTTTAATCAACAATTTTTAGAATTTGAGAACTGGCAGTGGTGGCTGAAAAAAAGAAAGGAAGGATCACAGTGCTCAGTGAAAGTTTTGGGGACTTGTCCCAGCAGGTTGACACAAGATGACTTGAAAATGATACCCTGTTGGTATCCTCTGTCCTGACCATAGGTGACAGATGACTAGCACAGAACAGGCATACTGATGGGGCAGGCGTAAACAAAGGCCAACTTTCTGCTCTCTCATCTCAAAGCAAATATGTACTTCTGCTCAGTAGTGGAAGGATGAAGGGCAGAGGCTTTCTACATTTATTAACTGCCTCTAACCTTGCTATTCAAAGCTTTGGCATTACCTGAGAGACTGTTAGAAAATCAGAATCACAGGCCCCAGCTCAGACCTACTGAATTAGAATCTGATTTCAACAAGATCTTAGATAGCTTGGATGCACTTTAAAGTCTGAGAAGTACTGACCTAGGATGACTGGCCCCTTGCTAGGGAATGTATGTATATTATTTTACATAATCATCACCACTAACTCATAGCTTTTGTTTCCAAAATTTAAGAATTAGAAAACTTAGTCTCTGATATCATAAATTAGGCAAAATCATATGCATAGTATGTAGTAAAGTAAGGATTTGGACCCCGTTCTGTGACTCTACAATCTTTATTTTCCCCACTCTGCCATCTCCTCTTACTTTTATTTTTTTTACCCAGGAAACTGGAAAATATAAAAGCTCTGTTTCTTTAGTATCTCAATTTTTTACAAGTGAAAACACAGTTCCTCCTCTACTCATATGTCTTCCTTTGTGTACTTCTCTTTTAGTGTTCATTAGTACAAAGAGTTACTCCATACACTAAGAAAATATCAAAAATTTAATCACAAGTCTCTTGTAGTTCAAAGAAATAAGAAAGATTTTTATGGACAACAATGTTTTTATCAATGCTGGATGCCAATAGTTTTCATAAAATTGTCAAGGTAACAACTAGTATGTGGATATGATAGACTATTTATAACCATGTCCCTCAAGGGTAAAAGTGGAACTCACAGATCACATAATCATTGACTCAGAGCTATAAAGGGATTTAGAGATAATCTCATCCCACACCCCGAGAACTTAGGTGACCTCACCTATTGCAGATCCATGATTAAAGTCCAGTTTTTCTGGTTTCCAGTTTAGATTTCATCCATTTCTACCATATGTCACACTACCTCTAAGGGGAAGACTAACTGCCAATTAGAAATCATTAGGTGAGCACACAAATTTCACATGATATTTTCAGGTGAAGAACCAGTACTGAGATCCTGTTCCGAAACCTGTCAATGGCTTATCTATCGAGAAGTAACTAGGTAAAATAAAATTGTTATAAAGCAAACACTCCCTGATGGTTCCTGGGAGGAAGTCATGCCTCCACTGCTTTGAGCCTTTCTATGAATTCTATCCAAAGACAGAGTTGGATCAGATTCCTACTGAGATCCTACTTGACTTAATCCTTGGCTTGGGGTTACTAGAGAATTAAGGCATATTCAAAAGAAAAGAAAAGGAAAAAAATAAACAGCTGGAGTTTGTGTTTTTGTGCATGCTTCTATGTACGTATACACAATAGTTTAAGCTTGGCTAAGACTTTTATGATTCCTGTCATTTCTTGTATACAGACTTCATCTCAGTTTTTAGTGGTTTTCAGTAATAAGCTATTTGCTTAGCAGGGAAAACAAGTGTGTCTCCCTATGATTGCCAAAATTGTGTTGGTCTCTGTGAGAGCACATTTCCTCATCAAGAACTCAGGCCCAATAAATAGGACAAAGCAACAAGTACTGGCATGCAGACAGGAACATGCAGGGAGTGCCAGCTGACTCTTCGGTTTCTTCACCAGGTACATAACAGAGACAGAAAAAAGAAACAGCACACAAGCTGAGGGAAGAAAAGGAACATCAAATAAATATGATGAATGAAGCAGAAGTAGGGGATATTGGAAAGCAGACAATACTATTGGGAGCATCCAGGGAGCCAGATTAGGCTGGTGAGGATAATGTTCTCAGGAACACTTCGGGTAGGAGTCTTTCATAGATTCATAAAATTCTTTAAAGTTGTCTAAATTTCTTTTTTTTTAGTCTGCGTAATTGGATAATAACTTCTTGTTGATCTTTGTCTGCATATAAGTAAAATCATAAAAATATACGCCATGATTTAACACAATGTCTGACACAGGGAGAAGTAGGCCATGTGAACACAGAGACAGAGATTGGAGTTGTATTGCCACAAGCCAGGCGACACCAAGGATTACAGGCAACTACCAGAAGCTGGGAGATAGGCATACAGCTGATTTTCCCACAGAGCCTGCAGAAGGAGCCAATTTTCCCAAACCTTTGATTTTCAACTTCTCTCTCCAGAACTGTGAGACTATAAATTCCTTTTGTTTTAAGCTACCCACTTTGTAGTAATTCATTGTGACAGCCCTAGGACACTAACATAGATATTTAGTTGAATGAATGTCTAATAATACTTTTAACCATAAAAGTAACTAAAATTTTCATATGTTATTTAGTCATTAGAAAAATGTATGAACAAGCTAGGGTAAAATATTTTATAGTATTTTCTGTACTTTATAAATAAACTGAGGTATAGAGAAGGCAGCAAATAATAATGAAATTCTTAGCCAACTTTTAAAAAAAGCATTTATTTAATGTCATTCTCCATCAGGTAATTGCTACAGTGGTCTGTTTGTATCTTCTTACTTACTGCTAGCAACACTACTCTGTGAGATGAGTATTTTATCCTTCAGATTCAGTAACATGCTACTAAGTAACAGAGTTGGATTTGAAACCAGATCCAACCAGTCTAAGTCCTTACTTTTAAATAGGGGTCAGCAAACTTTGCTTATAAAGGGCCATATAGTAAATCATTTTGGCTACGTAGGCCAAATGATCTCATTAGCAACTTCTCCACTCTGATGATAAGTCATCCTAGGCAATACATGAACAGATGGACAAGGCTGTGTTCCAATAATACTTTATTTATTAACATTGAAATTTCAATTTTTCATAATTTTCACTTGTTATGAAATATTATTCTTTTGATTTATCGAGCCATTTAAAAAGGTAAAAGCCATTCATAGCTTATGGTCTGTACAAAATCTGATGGCGGCTGGATTTGGCCCTGAAGACAGTAGTCTGCAGACTCCTGCCTTAACCATAACAAGACAGAAAGGGCCAGCCATGGAAAAGCTCTGGGAAGCAAAACTAAAAATATGCTCTCATATGATACAAGGATTTTACTTATTTGAATTTGGAAACAAATATTTTGTTTCAATTTTCTTTCTTTGCTTCATTTCAAGAATTCAAAACTTTTAGGGAAGTAAGGCATCTCCCTTACAGAACAGAATGTCAATATTTCTCCTCTTCTCCACAAATGTTAGAGTTAGGTTTAATTGGCCATTAAGATCTTCTGTGAAAGAAAAGTAAATATGGCTTTTGTGTAGAGAGGGTAGGACTGGAGGCCAGAATGTGGGAAGATTTGCTCATATTGAGGAGAAACAAGGCAAAGTGTTACAGATAGGGCTTGTGTTACCTTAATCCAGAGGGAGTTCAATGAAGGGCCATTGGTGATGGAGAAGAAGTGATTTAGGAAATGTAAAGTAGTGGATGCTGAGGAGAAAACAGTAAAGGAAAGCTCCAGGAGCCACCCTGGAGCTGCTTTCTTGCCAGTGGGCAGCCCTGCCTTCAAAATATCTGCAACCAGGGCATAGGCCAGTTGATCTGCACTCCTGTCGGGAGGAGGGAACTCCACATTTTTATTCCTATGACTCATCAATTGACTGCACAGCACGACTGATCCTAGGTGGAGGAAGAGATGTCTTTGTCCCATCTTGATTCCTTTCACCTCATGTAGATACCATATCATCACACTAACAGGCCACCTGGTAGGATGATTGGAGGCCATGGCTTCAGCTTCCTGCCTTTAATGTTATGGAAGGTACAGACCAGACTAGGAAATGTCTGGTCATGCTCCCTTGTTAATATCCTCCCTCTGTAGTGTAGTCCACATCTCTCTCTTTTGATAATCACCTTTAAAAGTTTTAAATGCAAGAAACTTTCAAGTTTTAAATACAAGAAAATCAACCTACTATCACATAAAGCCTTTTTAATTGATATGATACACAGGTAGAGAATACAACAAAGGATTAAGTGTTAGGAAGTGTCTGAGTCCATTCAGGCTGCTATAAGAATATCATAGCCTGGGTGGCTAATAAAGAACAGAAGTTTATTTTTCACAATTCTGTAGACTAGGAAGTTTAAGATAAAAATGAACTAAGTGACTGGTGAGGGCTCACTCATAGATGGCACCTTCCAGCTGTTCCCTCACATGGTGGAAGGGGTAAACAAGCTCTCTCAAGCCTCTTTTCTAAGAACACGAATCACATTCATGATCTAACCACCTTCCCCCAAAGGCCTTATCTTCTAATATCATCACCTTGGGGGTTAGAATTTCAACATATGAATTTTTTGGGGAAAATAAACATTTAGACCATAGCAGAAGTTTAGAATAAGCTTTCTGATTCCATAAGGAAAATTGGAAGAAAAGACTGAAACAGAAAAGAACACTCCTCAATTTTATTTAGACCAATGCAGACTCATGACATTATTTTCTTTACTTTTTGTTGTGTTTTTTTTTCTAACTTTTTTCCCACATATTCCAAAACTATCTATTTGAGATAAAATTGATTAGGTATTGCAGAGTTCAGGGCAGTTTCAAAGTATATTTTTTATATAGAGTCTGCCATGAATGTAGTAGCTGAGTATTAGAAACCTGGCTTGAGGGAAGATTGCTCTAAAAATATTATTACTAGTTAAAGGCAGAAATTTTATAGGAATTGATAAGCATTTTCTATTACCTATATTTTAATCTAATAGTCTCTGCTTTTTTTTTTTTTTGAACAGTTACTTGGATTTTCTAGTGATGATTATTTATATGTAGCTGCTTTTTTTGCTTTCATGATATTTAGAATAAAATTCAGATAAACTGCATTTGTCCTACTATTGCTTGATTTCCATATAATGGAGATATATAAGAATTCAGTTTTCTGTGTTATTCATTCTAGATTTCATCTTGTAATTGATTTATGCCATTGTTCAGCTCATAGTAAAGCATATCAGTGCAATATATGCTGAATGTGTTTCCCCCAAATTCATATGTTGAAATCATAAATCCCAAAGTGATGTTAGATACTAGGAGGTAATTAGGCAATGAGGATGGAACCCTTATGAATGGGATTAGTGTTTACATAAAAGGTACCCAAGAGAGTGCTCTCACCCTCTTTCTGACATGTGAGAACACAACGAGAAGTCCGTAGTCTGCAGACCAGAAAAGGGCCCTCACCAGGATCTGCCCGTGCGGGCACCCTCATCCCAGATTTGCAGCATCCAAAACTGTCAGAAATACATCTCTGTTGTTAATAAACCACCAAGTCTATGGTACTTTTTTATAGAAGCCCAAACTGACTAAGACAATCAGCAGATGCAATGTATGAGTTCAAAGTTTCACAAAATGATAGCATTTTCAGCCCACCCATTCAACCCACTATGTATCAAAAGAAAAGACACGTCTGTTTATTGCCAGTTGGATTATTGATTCCTTTAGCTGTTTTGGTGAGGTCATTTTATTAACCTACCTATGAAATGGGTGTATTAGAGATCTTTTCAAGCACCCTTGATGGTGAATATGCATTCTAAATCAGAGAGCCCTCCCTTAGACCACAGGGTATGATGAGCTGCAGTGAAGACTCATTTCTGCTAAATGTACAGTCCATGTGTCTGATTTTAGTCTTTTATCCATGAGAGATTATCTTGAGAACCAGAAAGAATATCTGGGAAAAGCTGGAACAAAGCTGGGCTTCCAGGTATCCCCAAGGATCTTGGAAGTTATCCATGTGTTCCAGATGAATAGACTCAGAAAATGAATAATTTGTTCACTACCAGCCAGTCAAATATTTATTGAGGTTACTATGTGACAGGTGCTGGCTGAGCATTGGACTTCCAGTGGTAAACAAAAAACCATATAAATGGAAATGAGAATAAACATCCTGAAATAAAAGTATAAGAAAAATATATACACACATATACATATAAAGTATGCATATATTATATATGTGCACACACGTCTATGTATGTACTTATGTGTATACTTGTGTGTATATAAAGTAAAATTATAAGGATTATATATGTTATATATACATGTATATGTACATACATACATATAAAGTTTCTCAGGGGCAAAGATCCTTTTTTAATGTATAGAAACCTTGTTATCTGTTGTTAGGGGTAATGTATAAATTCTAGAATCTTCATAAATAAATGAATCACTTCACATACAAAAAGAACTAAGAAAGAAAAAATAATATGTTGGAGGAAGGAGCTGTTGAGACAAAGGGAAAGAGGGAGTAGGAAAGAGAGCCAGCACAGCTTGGGCTTGGAAGAAAGTGAGAGAGAAAAAACTATTTTTGAGAAGTTAACAGGAGGTGTAGTGCATTTCAGGGAGTTATAGATAAAGAAATTTATTATTGTTATTGCTGAAATAAGTTGGTGTCTCTTCTGTATCC
This sequence comes from Eulemur rufifrons, assembly GCF_041146395.1. Lineage (NCBI taxonomy): Eukaryota > Metazoa > Chordata > Mammalia > Primates > Lemuridae > Eulemur > Eulemur rufifrons. The sequence goes on from NC_090990.1 coordinate 54,934,748, forward strand.
TTAAGAAAATCTTTAGTAATGGCCTAGATTATAATTTAAGGCTTTTAAAGTTTATTTATTTATTCATTCAAACAAGACAACCAAGTTTTGTTGGGGTTACACATGGTTCTTGCTCTCACTAAGTGCAGCATTGGGATGATAAATATCAGCTGCTTAGACTTTATTGGGGTTACTTCAGGAGACGGTTGCAGTGTACCCCCCTGGCAAAAGGAGACAGAAAGCATCATTAGATGGGAAGTCACTGAGGGATTCTCCAGCTGAGCTGTAAACTGGTGACTTTAACTATGTTTCAGGTGAACCTCGGAACAGTTCGTATGCAAGTTGTGGCTCACCAGTGGGGTGACTTCATCTTCCCCTTTCTTGCTTAAGCACTGTATTTATTTTCTAGTGGTGGTAGTCACAGAACAGCAAGTATTGACACTGAATTTTACAAAACAGAGTCCAAGCTTCGTATTTGCCACTAACTAGTTCTGTGACTTTGAACTGCTTCATTACTTCATGCCTGTTTCCGTAAAAACCAAAAAAAAGGGTTTCTATGCAAGACAATTTTGAGGACCAAATAAAGCATTTTATTTAAGCACTTGGTGTACTTTGAAAAATGTTATCTATTGTTCTTTCATAACCCATGGACAGACATAGGAATTTTCCAAGGGAAGCCCACGATTTAAAGGTATTCTGGGAGGGAATCATTTAGTACTTTCCTATGTGTTTTAAAACAAGAAGTGGATTCTAATTTGTTGTTATTATAGGCCTGGGGTTTTTATACTTAGCCTTTTTTTTTGACAAGTGACAGTTACACTTGTAGACCAGTGCCACAGACATTCTCACAGAACTTTAAATTTATCCTCCCTGACTAAAACTATAGTTCATTAAGGGTCTGAATATACCTTTTTTTTTTTTTTTTTTAACTAGCTTGGGTACATTAACTGGAGTAATATACTGAGTCCATATGGTTTTAAAAGAAATAAAATTACCTACATTTATAAACTGAAAAGTGACATATGGCTACTGCCCAGTAGTCAAATGTATTTTTCAAGTATAAGATACAATGTGAAATTACTGTATTATAGATAGTTTTCTTATTTGTTAATGCATACTTTCAGAGGTCAAATTATTTTATGCTATACAGTAAAATTTTTCTTTATTAGTACTTATAAACTTTGTTTATATAGGTAATTATTACTTTTTAAAAGACAAGGTTCTGAAATATTACCATATAGTTCTAGCCATTTTTTTCTGTTAAATACATGCTAGCACAATTAAATTTAATCAAACAAATCATCATTTTCCACTGAAGAAAACTAGCATAAGTTTTAACCAAATTGAGGAGATGGAGAATTAACAAAGTGTTTAGTCTGTAGCTGATGGCTTAATCTGAAGATTTTGTAATTATTTGTTTGCTCTTGCTGTTGTTGTGTTTGTGTGGTTTTGTTTTTCTAGACTTACAGAAAAAGACACTGTTTACTGACATCTATCTTTGATTCTAGGTGTGTTAGTTAATTGCCTAATGAAAATGATGGTATGGCAAGAAGTAAAGGGAAGTTTTCATTTTGAACCTTGCATGAAGCATGGTAGATTCATGGGTAGAGGGCTGAGATATCTTGTGAAAATTCATAATAGAAAGTAGGACACATTTTAGCTGTGAATAGCATTTTATCATCACTTCCTTCTTATTCATGAATATATTTTAGGACAGACTTACTAAAGTTTTCTGAAAGTCAAAATGGAGGAGCCATATGTTTATTTGCCTCACAAAGCATATTTCAGAAATATTCCATTACATTATTTAAGTAATACAGGACTATTCTCATAATTCCCTGAAGCACAAGTACTTCTATTGTGAATCATAGCCTGAGTTGGCATCATGGATCCATTTAAAAAAAAATAGTAGCTTTCTATATGATTGACCAAATCAATTTTGCCAAGATCCAACTCAAACAAAGTAATTGGCTAAAACATGCACAACTAGTAACAACAACAATAAAAAGTTTTAAAATCTGAAATGTGAGCTCATTAGGCAAAAAGCAGAATTCTTCAAAGTACACTTTTTGGAATATACATTTTTTTTCAAAAGTCAAGGGTATAAAAATGGCACAAACTAATACTCCTTGACTTTGTTATAACTAATTTTTACACAATACCAAGTATAAGAATGGAACTGGGCAGGGCTAACAGACAATTCTCTGTACTATAAATTTATACCATGTTTAGGCCCTATTTGGGAGCTTTAATTTTTCAAATTAACTCTGAGTATCAACTTTTGTCTTTTATATTAGAGTATTGATGATTTCTGGGTTTAAATAGGCTTTATTTAGCCCTGCCACAAATTGTTCATTAGAGTTTAAAACTCTAACAAGCTGTCGAAGCATTGGTGACCTCTCTGATCTCCAATCTTTATCCTTAATCACAACTACTGAAAGTGCCCATTAGGCTCGGGACATATAGCAAGTCCAAACAAAGACAGAAAGCAGGCTGTTGAGATTCTGGGAAATTCTAATTGCTCCTACGAAAACAACAAGTAAACAACTGAAACACAAGACCACATCATGCCATCATCATTTCTGTTTCACAGAGCTTCTGTCTCTAAGGAAAGCATAGGTTCATAACAGATACTTATTTTCAGTAATCCAACAGGAGATAATACACTCAACACCAGTATCCCACACATTAACTCTTCTTACTATTGGGAAAAGCAAAGCATCTGTAACTGCCAACTGCCAGACATTTTATATCACTCTAAACTCTTGCTTAAGCATTGATTTCCGGCACAGGGGCCAGGCATGTATGCTTGAGGACCTAGGAGGCTTTAAATACACACTTATGAGTATACATTCATTTAAATCCATCTCTCTGTGTTCAAGTTTCTTTGCAAATGTGTAAGTGTATTAACTCCTACTCAGGGTTGGAGTTATCACTATGGAAACAGCACTAGTTAATAAAGGCCTGACTGCACATAACATTGTGCTAGATACTAGTAAATGAATAAACATAGCACCTTGGCTTCTGGTTTGTTATTTTCTTAAAGGGACCACTAGAGGAGTAATCAATAAATACCCAATAAAAGATAACCTTAGATTGGCTTGCTAGTATCATCTTAAAAGTAATTTTCAGTTACTAAAAAGATTGACAAAGAAAGTGCCCCTGGAGAAGACTAAGTTAGAAAACCTCCAGAGACAGAGTTCTTATTCGGATAAAGGTTTTGTAGAAAATCTTCTTGTGCTTACGGCCTCCCCCTTCCACATATAAAGTTACATGGTGACACTGCCTCTGGTTTAGAAACATTGTGGTTATGCTTAATATGGGTATGGACACTATATGTTCAATGTTATACCTAAGGGGAAGGAAGTAGAGATTTAGGATCTGGTCAGCTCTGTGCATAGATAAAGGAAAGTCACAGGAAAATTGAGTGAGAGGGGGCATTCGAAGACGTATGTGAGGTGTACCACTCAGAGAAAAGGGAGCCGGAATTACTGGATGGTATGCATGTTTGTCCTACTAGTAAATTGCCAATTTTGTGAGATGAATGAAGCAATATTTCTTTTAGACGAATGCTATTACGTGCTTGATTTCTTTATCTCCTTCTTCTGATTCCTTGGTCACCAAGCAAAGTTCTGATTATGACTTGGTGTTCTGTGCAGATCTGCCTACAGGGAGAGAATATCTGATCCTACAGACTTCAAGTATTTTCTGTCCTCAGACAGTGATTTCTCATGATGAATTAATAAAGTGACTACTGACTTTGATGTGGCTTCTCTTGCAGCTTCAGTTCAGGGACAGAATAAGCTGCTCATACCAATATGAATATTATAATTCAGTTGAATCTCTTATTGTAAATTAATAAATTGATATTCTAGGGTCTACTTAGAATATATCTTGTAGTCTGATATTTTTTTAGACAGTGTCAGTCTGTCATCACAGTCTGCTAAGCCCTATGCAGCAGACTAGAAATACTGTCTGGACTATTGGCCAGGCTAAATGGAGGTCCAGAATCCAGACTATGGTGACCTAAATAAGCTCTTCTGAAACACAAGACTTCCCCTAGAGCCTTGGTATTTAACCAAGTGTCACCCTTCAAATCACAGTATCAGCATCCCAGAGAACCCGGGAAATTTAGAATCTCAGCCTATCCTCCAGAATCATTGAATCAGAGTCTGAATTTTAACAAAGTCCTTGGTATATCTGTGTGCATGATAAAATCTGGGAAGTGCTGCCTTAGAGGGTGCATCCACCGTTTCCGTCTCTCTGTCTCTACAGACACTCCTCCACGGGTCTCTTGCAGTAATACTGGCTTTGTTGTTACCTGTTTTGTGGAGAATGTCAAGAATGAATGACTCGAGTAAAGGATAAAAAACAATGCTCTTATTCAGGCCATTTCTTGTGGGATGAGGTAATGTTTCCCTCTGAGACAAAGAGAAAGCTTACTTACTGGCCGCTACAAAACAGTAGGTTCCCTAAACTCAGTGTTCTTTTATAACAGAAACCAGAGCATGCACAGGCATCCGTCTCAGCCATTCCTGTTGTCCCTGTGGGAATGGGGGCTCAGGAAACTGATGCGATCATGCTGACTCTCTGCTTACTGTTTTTGCTGTGAGTAATAAAGTCTTATATCTCTGGCCCAGGAGTCTTGTGTTTTCCTCCAGCATCCATGAAATTGTAGCAAGCTAACATTAGCTTATGAGTAGGGTAAACTCTCAGACATTGCACAGTTATTGATGCAAATTTCTACAGTCTTTCTTAGCACAGTTGCAGAAAATGAAGTGTTAAGAGAACCGAGTTCTTATCTAGGTTCTACATTCAGAAGTTATACAAAAGAAGAGTTATTATCTCTCCTCTCTGGAATGATTTCTTCATGTATAAAAATAAGGGAAGGAGGGAGAGGAATGAAGTAGGTGATGGGAGTTTATTGTTAATGCTGTTTCTTAAGGACAGTGTTCAGGTCTTAAGAATCTTTGTTATCGTCTCCATTCTCTGAAATTCAGCACATTCCTTTGACTATTGGAGATACCAATACATGTGTATTCTATTTTAGCCCAGTGGACTTGGGAATCTCTTAGAAAACCTTATCAGTTTATTTTCTTTAGCCCACCTTAATTCTACATTAAGGGATGTGCATATGTTCTGCACACACATTATGTCTTATTTGGTGAAGAAAACTTCTTATTGAACTTGAAATACATGAATCATTTTTTAATATGTTATTTTGAAATTTTTATTTATATAAATTTAAAGGGTCCAGTGCAATTTTGTAACATGGTTATATTACATAGTGGTGAAGTCTGGGCATTTAGTGTATTCATAACCTGAACAATGTACATCGTACCCATTAAGTACATAAATCATTTTGATTATCTCTGGGTCCATATAGTTTTGATAATTTTTAGGACTCTATTCATTTGAAGTAATATGGAATGTAGGTATCATTGGAAGAGCAATTATTTGTTAATTATTTAATATGAAATTCTTTTGGGACTAAATCAACAATGTGATAATTTTCAAGGAAGAAGAATAATAGGAGAATTTAGAAGGCTAATTTATGGATTACGGATTATGTCACTGGATTATGTCACTTTTAGAGTCATGAACTAAACATGGTGCTAGCTGATCTTTTTGAGAAAATTATTTTGTCGGAGAAACCACAGTCATGGTCTACTATTACAGTTGTTCAACCCCTAAAGAGAGATATGTGTCCCCAGTTTGCACCAGCACAAAGTGGGCTACACACGCTGTTTACCTCCTAATGCTTTCTTCAGACATGGTCATGGAGCATGGTGCCCAAGAAACAACTTCCAAGAGGACAAAGACAAGGACCACAGAGGACAACGGACTTGGAGAGAGCACAGAATGAGTAGCCACCCAGTGAGTTACCTAAGGAACTAAGGAACAAACTTTACTGTTGGAATAGAGGTTTTTGACTCTTCCAACTGGCAGGATCTGATTAATGCTATGCATAAGTGGCTGCTGTGGGTTTTCTTTTCTTCCCCTCTCAGAATGGAAGTATTGCAGTTTTCTGGTTCATATTCCACCATAGTATAGTGGGCTTGTATATAGCAGAAAACATTTGTTTTAATCCCAAAATCATCAGACCTGAATGTGTCACATTCTGGCTGATGTCAGGTGGAGACCCTGGGCCTCAGTTACATCCAGCATCTTCATGGAATACTATAGTTTTCTACCTTTGATAGAAATGAGTGTTTTCTGTATGTGTGAAAAAAAGCATGCCTGGATATTTGGGTTCTAAAGAGGTAGACTGCAGTAGAAACTACTAATTATCCTTTCAATATTCATCATATTCTGTTCTTAAAATAACCATGATATTTTGGCAAAGAATACTAACAAAGAACAAAATTCCCAACTTCCCATGCAGCTAAGTGTGGCCATGTCAGTAAAGGTCAGTGGGACATAACTGAAAGTGACATGTACAGAATTGGGGAGCATTTATACAAAGAGAGGATGAGGACTTTTCCTTTCCTCTTTTCTGTTTCCTACAGCCTGAAGTATAGATATGATGCTTTGAACTGAAGTAGCCACTTTGGACCACAAAGTTACCTTTGAAATGGGTCCTACCAAGCGGAACAAAATCATAGAGGGAGGCTATATACTTCTTATGGTAATGCTATTCTAGCCCTGAAATATCTATTGCAGTTTCCACGTGAGAGAAAAGTACAGTTGTTTAAGTCATTGTTATTTTTGGTTTTGTCACTTGCAACTGTTCCTAAATCTAACTAACACAGATGCTTTAAAAAAAGTTATCTAGAAAGTTTTTCACAGAATTTAAAATTTTTTGTCAGTTCTTTGCAAGTCCCACAGGATTTTAATATTAATGAAGAAAAAATGATAAGTTAGTTCTTGCAATATTCCTGCCTTTTTGGTGGAGGGTCTCTAAGCACTTTGGTTCAATAGAATTTTAATGGTAAAGTGAAATGTAAATGAATTAATGTGCTTTTTGTTCCTAAACCCTTTTTAGACATTAAGATGATAAAAGTCATTTTAAATAAGACATGTTAGAATTTTATGGCTTTAAAGGACCACCTATGAAGAAGCCTATAATATGGCTACAACCTTCAGAAAGGTATCAGCACGGCTGAAGGAACAGCCAAGCCCCTCTGAAGTGAGAAACATAAACAAGTATTCAGATGACCATGTATCTCCTGGTATTTTAGAATGGGTAGGTTATAATCAATACATATAATGGTGGTCATGAAGAACTGAAATCAATATTGGATGATTTTTAATCTAGTTTTATACATGCGCACACACTGTTTAAAGAGTCATTTCCAAACATTATCATAGGTTCCAGATTTTTTCTGTTACCTGTATATGTGGTAATCAGCCCCATTTCAATCTGAAATCATTCTCTGTCTCAGCTTGTCTCTTTGCTACACTCTCCTTTATAAACAACAATAACAACAATAACATAACACAATATTTTTCAAAACAGTTAAAAGCTAGGCCTATCTCACATTGAATTCAACCATTGTTAAATCACAAAAGATAATAATGTTGTCCTTTATATTTGAAGATAATGATTCTGAATCACCATCAGCAGACTACTTGCTTGGAGCTATTTTTTTCCAGTACGGATACACATACTCTCGGAACTCCTGAAGCCATGATTATCTGTATCTAGATATAGCATTGCATTATATTTTGCCTTTCCTCATTCTCTAATTGCTCCTAGATTCTAAGTCTGATTTTATACTAGTCATACTGAATAGAGGCTGCTATACTTCCCTCCTAAACTTCTTTTATCCCCACACACAACAGTTAGTAGAGTCTGACACCCAGGAGATTTTATATTGTACTTGCTAATTAAGAGTGAGGCAGGATTTGTGCTAAACTATCTCAGCTGTTTTCTGGCTCCTAACATAACAAATTTTAAGATGGTGGGCTCAGACTAGAGATGTAGGTTATCAGAAATGAAAGCAAAGCAAGATGAAACAGAAAAACATAAACAAACATAAGTAAGTTCTCTCTGAGAGAACTTAACTCTTCCTTGGTCTGGGATTAGTGATAGTATATATACTGTGCTTGATAATTCATTGAATAGAATAAAGTATAACTAAATTGTTAAACTATCTTTATGGGCTGATTTCCAGGACACAGATATAAGTTGTAATATTTATTACTCAGCTGTTATCATGCCATTACTAATCAGGAAATTCTCTAATCAGAAGGCAAAGTGTTATAAATTTATATAGGGAAGTTCTCTATGAATTTATTCAGGGGAAAGAATGTTTAACTTTATTACGTTATTCAGAGATGAAAGATTTGCTCCTAAATGTCTTTGGAGGGCTTCTTACACCATCCCATATAATTTTAAGGAAAAAGAGATTAGAGTTAGACCAAACATACATAGTATGAATTCGCGAATAGATTAACAGTGTACTAGGAAAAAAGTTAGGGACAGATATATTAGAAAAAGCTTAAATATCTCATTAAATAGTTCAGTAATGATTATCTTATTTGATCAGCATAATAGATCAATAGAAATCAATATAGTAATTGCTCTTCATTTAAGAAAAAATTGGCACAAGTATATATGATTTTCTAGAAACATAGGAGGTGATAAGTAAGTTTATGTGTCTGAAGAATGTCAAAAGTTGTGGAGAAATTAAGGCAAAGACTAAAAGTAGTCTTTATCTTAATAACTGGGATTATTTCATGTGGATTGCATGACATCTTTAGAACCAAAGTGTTACAATATTCCAGGAATAATTATTTGGCCTTTTTGTCCCTTACATTTTTAAAGCTAGTAGTATATGAAAAGATATTTTTGGCTGATAACATTTCTGTAACACGTTAAAGAAGGTATCACTTCCTGGCAAGGCCATTTACAAACTAGCATCTGCCTCTCTCCATCCAGCTTCTGTCCACTTGCCTTTAGTGTCCTCTGCGCTCCAGCCACATGGGATTTCTATTATTCACTCATATTTGTCATTCTTTCTCTCACCTCTAAGAATTGACTACATTTTGTTGTAATTAATTGTGTGGACAATTTCCCTCTCAAAATTAGCATGGGAATAGGCATTTAGATGGCAATGAATTGAAAAAGTGAATAAATACTGAAGTTTTAAAATTATGACATTACTGGTTCATCTTATGCCCCAAGTTGTAGCCTACAAATTAGGTGTTTCTTCCTTTAAACAAGTAAGAAGAATGAGAAGACAAAACAATAAAACTATTTAAGATTTTTTTTGGGGGGGAAGGAAGGGATGATAGAAAAGGGAACTGATTTGACCCTTTTCAAAACATTTTAAAATATGTATTCCCTCTTCCCCTGACTCTGGCCAGGTTAGAGGAGAGATAACAATGGATTTAGAACGAGCTAGGTGTTACTACTGTAACTACATTTTACAGATGGGCAAATTGAAGAGAGGAGAGGTCATGTAATTTTTCTAGAGTCATGTAGTTCATATGTACAGGAATCATGTTTTCCTTTGTAGCCACTCAAGTAGATAGTGGCATACAGAAACTGGCTTTTATCAATCAGCTCGTGAGAACTAATTGTTAAATGTTTATGAATTCTGCAAGTTATTCATTAAACACAGACATTATTAAATTAAATTTAATTTTATAATTAAATACATTACATTAAAAACAAATGCAATAACTACTCAAACTTCATCACTTCCAAATTATTTTACTACATTTTACTATTATTTATAATCTTCAGGTTATTTACATCTATTGTATCTGTATTATGGGAATGTTATATAATGGTGTGATATTGCACATCTCTTCCCAACTCAGCATTCAGTAACACGACTTTGCTAGCTTGAAATCAGCCATGTTGGGAGTATTTATACCATGGAAACTGGCAATTACTCCAAATTAGGGGTTGATTTATTATTTAGTTGATTGTCTAGACTTAAAATTATAGAGAAAATGTTAACAGAGATTAAATATAAAAGTGTGTCATGTCTACAGCCATTACATTGGGAATAGCACAAAAAACTGAGGAAATTTTCTTGTATTATTCCCAAACTATTCTCTGACTCAGCAAAGAAGTTGTCCATGTTGCTTTCATCTTACTCATTACCATGAACAAAAACACCAGCCTCTATTTATGTTAGGATAATGCTCATGGTTGGAATACAACACCATATGTTACAACTCATATATGTCACGTACATGAATAGCAAACATAGGTTGGTTACAGATACATGAGTGTGGCAACAATCAGTGAAAGTATGGAAAATATGGAAAAGTTTTTGCCAGATATAAAATTAAATCCATCCTATAATAAGTATGTAAAATACTTACATGAAGAGGGTACAGTTTACGTGAAAATGAAAAAAAATTGTGAGGAGGGTAGATGATATACAATTTATATACAGGAAAGGGGGAAAATCATGAAAAATAGAAACGCATAACAAAAGCCTGTTATGCCCTAGAAGAGTATCTTGTAATGTTTCTCTGTGCCAATCTTATAAAATATTTTGGAAAGGGAGGGAGGGAGCTGTTGTCACAGAATACAATTCTATAGAGACCAACAGAATATTCTTTTGCTTCATCACAGTACATTTTTTTGAACTTCTCCTTCTAGAACTATAAAATGCAATATCTTTCTGACCATTCCCTTTATTTAATAGCAGTATATTATATTGTCTTATTTTTTTCCTCATTAATTTTTATTTCCTCTAAATTTTAGTACACTTATTGAAGATTAGAACTTATCTTTTTAAAGACAGAAGATATCATTTGGGGGAAGTAAAGTTTTCTCAAATCAAACCAAATGTAAAAACAAGCAAACAAAATATCCTTTGAGCAACACAATTCTGTGACTAAGAAAATATTTTTAAAAAGTTAGACTGCTTTTCCCCAAGAACGTATGAGAAAATCTCCCTGCAAATTTCAAGCACAAGCAAGTTGCTTCCCAAATTGGCCATTTGCACTTCAGGGCTAAAGCTGAAAGCACACAGAATTGCCTGAGTAATTCAATTGCAGGCAGAATCAATGCAAGTGTGAACGCTGCCCTGGTCAAAGGTTGGCCCTTAGGCTGCAACTTAAATCAATTTGGGGTAAGCTAAGTTTGATTACATTTTCAGTGATGAAGCTTTCAAAAGCAATTTTGAGCTTGCCTATTCAGAAGCTGCTTGGTTCTGTCTTGAATCTATACTACTGGATAGAGAAGCATCTATCTATTTCTTTTGATGATGATTAAGTCCTGGAGTTGAGGAGAAAGATGAGAGCTTATCACTAATAATATGAACCAGTATTTCTTGTTATTTTTTTTTTAATTATAACATGAGTATAAGAGGGAAAAGAATTAATAAGTATGGCTACAAGGAAAATAAAATAAAAGATGGAAGATTATAATCATGAAGGTAATATGTGGCAGTCTAAGACTATTTTGGCATGTGAGGCCCATTCTTTCAGGTGCTGTGGGCAGGAGGAATGTTGGAGAAATACAGGGGGTTATGCATTATGAAGCAAAATTAGCGTAAGACAGGATGTCAAATATGGACTCCAATAAGCACTATATTAGCTTCAGAGAAATAAACTCTTTCAATTTATGTTTTTCCAGCAGAGTCAAGCCTGCTGCATTGTAGAGCATCTATCGCTTATGTAAGTCTTCCTAAACATGTGTTTCCTTAGTTGATGTTACTCAGTTTTATTGTAGATAATATCTAAATTTTGTAAGCATATCATAAGCTATAGTGCTCCCAAGGATTTATGATTTTTTTGAGAAAATATGTATTTCCCTACAGTTGTGGTCACTAATTCGTAAAGCATATATGATTATCCTGACGGTATCGGGAAAATATGTTGCTATATCTTGTGTTATGAAGTATTTTAGAAAACTTGCGATTCCTTGTAAGTGGACTAAGTAGTGACTCCAATGTTTCTTTGACAAGAATTACGATCTGCCTCACTAATTAGGCAGTGTCACATATGCACTAATTGGACTGAATCAAAGAAAGAAACTGAAGATTATGCAACTATCTAAAACCACATTTTAGAGTTAGGTAACTGAAGTTGCTTCTTTGACTTAAAATTGTTGAAAGAGACAGCTTGCTTTTAAAAAAAAAAGCTAAAATAGGAAGAATCCATCCTACTATAAATGTCTGACCATGGCATAAGTGAAATAACATTTCCATGGGAGCAAGTCTTGCTTGATTTATTCAAATCTTACTTAAGTATATACTGGGCAGATAGCTAATTTGTGTCTCTGTAGAGAAATCCCAGTTGGATTACATTTATAAGTAAGGAAATCCAGTCCATGCTGAATAGACACATTCAATGAAGACATGCCATTTTCAGTCCCTTCCCTAGCAGTTTTATGGATACTAAAAGTGAATTTACAGTGCTTTAGAGAAAGTGTGGCCCATTGAAATATCATTGCTCTCACAGTTAATTCTTCATCTTTTTACCTTTATCTGAAACATCAAAATGGCAAAAAAAAAAAAAGTCAATTTCCCTTTACTTTTTCTTTTTATGGAGTACTCTCTATTAATTATGTTTCACACTCACTAAGGAGAAATGGGAAGCTTAATAATAATAATACTCAGCATTTCGTAATAATAATTTTGTTCACATATATTTTTGGGTCTTTTAATAGGGGTCACATTTCCATTTTTCAGAAAAAGAAATCACGGCACAGAGGTGGAGGTGAGAGAGTGGCTCCAAGTTTGCCACCTTATCATGTGCTCAAACTGTTAGATGCTGCTTCAAATCCAGCCACAGTTACAAGGAAAACAGTGCATGCAGGGTAAATACGCTCGAAGAGACTTCACAGAAACACAGGGAGGGAAAGCTCTCACCGGACCTCCAATATGCTCTGTCAGAGAAAGGACTAGGAAATGCACAATTGAAGGAAGAGTCTGTTCGTATGTTTTCTTTAGGCTGGAAATGTTGGCATGTTTTCATTTTTACAAAGCCCGAATAGCCACAACCCCCATATCCACAGGGTCACATTCTGGCCTAATTTGTTATAGGGTTAGAGCTGTGTGAAATAAAATAGCAAGCAAGAAGGTTTATTCTAGTGCCTTTTCACAGGTTACTGGCCAACAGAATTGAAACTGTGAACATAAAGGGAATTTCTCCGGAGAGTAAAATGCTATACAGAGATGACAAAATGATTAGGCTAGCAGTGCTCTAGAGCTGAGTTTTATGGAAACTCACCACGGAGACAAGCATATTAAAACGAATTTTTTTCTGTCAATAAAAAATAATTTTGAGTTCAATAACAAAAATGTACAGAAGGGAAAAATAATGGCAGCACTTCTACTTTGTTAAGGAGTAAGTCTAACTTTTAAAGTAACAACCTAAAGTACAACAACCTGTTGTATATTATATACTATTATATATTATATGTTATATAATATGTATACTACTTGTAAAAACATAGATTTCTTAGGATCTTAAAGCATTACAGCTGAAAGATAATTTAGAGATGAGTTATTTTAGTCTCCTCATTTCCTAGATGGGCAAACTGAAGCCAGGCAGTTAAGTGCTAAGGACCTCTCCAATTAAAGGACAATCTGACTCCTAGGCTAGGGCTCCTAGTAAAATTTTATGGTTACATTTGAAACTCTTTTTGATTTTTCTATATCTTTTTGGCACTTAATTCTCCTAAGATTGCTACATTTTGAGGCTGATCAATTTCAACAACAAATACCAAAGCTGCCTTCTCCCTTTGGCATTTACTGACCCTCTGTCAGCTATGGGGATGTATGTGCAGTACCAGTAGTTTGAAGATGCAGCTGTCAAATTGCCTCTTAACCTGGGAGAAACACATCAGCAGAGAAATTAATCTTGTACAACCCTCTCTATCAACCTGCCCACTTTTTTTCCCCCACTCATTACAAGTAAATGTTTATGTGCATGGCTGATTTAATTAATAATTCTAATAAAAAGGACAATATCATAATGATAGACATAAGTGCACTAATAAATGAAGCAAAGAACAAGTGCTGTTAATTTAGATATCCAGTGAAACAAAATTGTACAGCTATTCGGGTTATGTAGATCTGAGCCAGCTTGTGTTTACCCTTCAACGTTGGGATTATACGTAATGCAGGAAAGAAAAGAAAACTAACATTTCATGGATTTTTGTTTTGGACCAACACTGTATTGGCCATTTTGCCTGTCATATCACATTTAATCTTCACAAAAATCCTATAAAAATAAGTTTTTCTCCCCCTATTTTATAGGTGAGATGACTAAGGGTCAAATATAGAGATTGAAAGAACTGTCCAAAATCCTTCATGCAGGATTACAGCTTCAACTCAGATCTGCTTGAGTCAAAGCTTTTGGTGCATCACCTGTGTAGTTGGAAGAGTGTTGGAACAAGGGTAGGAAAAGCTAAATTCTAGCCTTAGTTATGCTGTTTGACTTTGAGCTCTGACTCATCCTCATTGGGCTTCAGTTCCCTCACCTATAAAATGAAAGAATGGGTCTAGACTGGAAATTTCCAGAATGAATTATCTGGAACTCTATGACATTTTGACAGACTTCAAGGTCACTATGTAATGTGATGGGTAGGCAAATAAGAGGATTTTTCATATTTACTTCTAACACATCAAACTAACTCTGATTTTAACTTTGTTAACATTAAGGGTTTGCACATGGTTTCATTTAGGGGAAGAAAGAATTACATTGCTTAAGAAAGGTGGAAGAAAAGTGACTAGATAATATCTGAGACATCCTCTAGCTCTAAATTTCTCTCAGTTGACAAAGGCAACTAAAGCCCTACTAGCTAATATTTATTTTTTTCTGGTGGCAATTTGGTGACATGGCTCACCATATGCTCCAACAGTCATTCTAACTGCTTGAACTTGCTATGTATTAACTCTCTCATATGCCATTAAATGACTATATTTTGTATCCATCCTCTTGAAAATATATATAGGTTTTAGGTATAAGTTGAAGAAGAGAAAACTCCTCTTATTTTACTCCTATTTCATTTCACCAAATTTGTATACATCCACTGTTTGTGTGATGGTTATGTCTGTGTGTGTATTTCCGTTTGGTACAGGCCTGTATAACTGTATCAAAATCTACCTACAACTGCAAACCTAATTTTGGTCAAATATTCAATACTAGAACATCCAGAGAGCCTTCTCATTAACATCTCAAAGCGGTGAGGATAAAGCAAGTTAGCTCACACAGTACTCTGTCTTCAATTATCACCAAGTCTAAATTTATTACTGCCTCTTTCAACTAAAATGAAAACCCTATCTCTTTCAAGTTGCAGGAGGGGAGATAAATTTCAATCTAAAATATGAATCCTTCACATTTGTGGTGTCACCTTTCACATGGAATCAGGGTGCATTATGAGAGGCACAAGTAACAGAGAGCCCATACGGCTGCTTACTGGCATGTGGGGACATTTGAAGCAAGCAGAGAGCTGAAATATTCCTTGCAAGGGCCCAGCTGGTTCCCTATTCAACACATCAGGCAAAAAGTACTATTTTCCTGCATCACTGGAATTTAAACAGGGAAAAACTGTTACAGTACCCACATACTTCCATTCTGCAGTAACCTCTTCCACTTC
Source organism: Eulemur rufifrons (assembly GCF_041146395.1). NCBI lineage: Eukaryota > Metazoa > Chordata > Mammalia > Primates > Lemuridae > Eulemur > Eulemur rufifrons. The sequence continues at coordinate 54,950,247 of NC_090990.1, forward strand.
TCTTTTGGATACAAGCTACTGATTTATTAATTTATTTTCCTCCTCAAAAGAGGAGTTGTCTATCAAATTGGACTGGGAAGAAATGTTCTTTAACATGAGAGGAGACCTTCCAGAAAGTTAAATAGCACTGATTGTATAAAGTATTTAAAAGTGGAACTTCATTATTGTCTCCACAGGGTTTCTAAGGCAGAGAAAAGACAGTTTTGATGGGTCCTTTGAATGTTTTATATGCAATATTTCTTTTTTTTTTTGAGACAGAGTCTCACTCTGTTGCCCAGGCTAGAGTGAGTGCCGTGGCATCAGCCTAGCTCACAGCAACCTCAAACTCCTGAGCTCAAGCGATCCTCCTGTCTCAGCCTCCCGAGTAGCTGGGACTACAGGCATGCACCACCATGCCCGGCTAATTTTTTCTATATGTATTTTTAGCTGTCCATATAATTTCTTTCTATTTTTAGTAGAGATGGGGTCTCGCTCTTGCTCAGGCTGGTCTCGAACTCCTGAGCTCAAACGATCCGCCCACCTCGGCCTCCCAGAGTGCTAGGATTACAGGCGTGAGCCACTGCGCCCGGCCAATGCAATATTTCTGAGAAAAATGCTTTGTTACTTTGAATAAATGCACACACACACACACATGCACAAGAAAAGAAGACATGTCCCTACAGCATCATTAGGACCTTATTTTCCAGAAAAGGATTTAACACCATACTTTGGCATCTGCACATTTTAGAAATACCTATTTGGGCTTATAGGCGAAGACACTTTGTCAATATTAAGGCTGGATTTGTCTCAAATATTTTCATATATTAGGCTTCAAGAGAAGGTTGTCTTAAACTGAAGCTGTGTGAATTTTAAGCACTTTACTTATGTAGTTTTCTTCTTTCTAATTAATTCTCCCTCCTTTAGATGGTGAGTCTTTAAATACGTGTCCTATAATGAATATTTGTTCTTTAGCAAAAGCAAGAAACAAGGCATATGCCACATGTTTTACTTATAGAAATGACCATGTTTTACTGGTTACTGAATTTGTGCTTAAAGGATGGTGTACATTTGATGAATTGGACCCATAGATGGCAGGATGGGACCATTCAGTTCACATTCTTTAAGGCACAGATTTAGAAGAAACATCTACTCAGTTGCTCATGTTCAGGAAGCAAATACAAAACACAGGTGAAAAATAACAATATAATAACAAATAATTCTGAATCCAAAACTTTTTACTTAATAAGGAATTTGACTGTGAATAATTGGCACAGTGTCATTCATTATTAATTTTGTTAAGGCACTTCTCTGAGGAATGATCTACAGGGATCCACAGAGTATTCTCTCTTTCCCTCTCTCTCTTCACTTTCATTTTTCTATTTTTTAAAATGAAGACACATTTCAGAAATTTTTGTACTGATAATCTAGAGGATAAGGGATCTTCGTTGTATACTAGCTCTCCTGTAGTGTTTCTAGCATAAATTTTGCTTTCTCCTTACTTGAGAAAGTATATTCTTTACCTGAAGTAATTTAAAGTAATTCTATTGATGAAATTACTAAAATCTCGATTTAAAATTACAGTTCCTTTTACAATTACAGCCAAAGCCTACAGGACATAGAAGAGAAAGGGGTTTAAGTTACTTTCATGTTAAATCACAGCCCTTGCTTATTTCTCCAGGATCCAAAAAAGATGTGAGAAAGAAGTAAGATTTGCAGAAAAAAGAGAAAGCATGGCAAGTGTAGTTCACCAAAGGCTAAGGCATTGTGTCTTTGCAGGTCAGGGACTTGCTGATACACACACAGCCACTGGGCCTATTAATCAGAGAAGAAGCCCAATCAGATCAGCTCCTAGAGCATCAAAGCATAACATCAGCCCTGCCTACTTCCTTTCATAGCCTAACCTCCAGAAAGAGTAGTTTCTTACCCATGTCTCTACATCCTCATCTATTTATATAACCTTAATCTACAGAAATCTGGCTTCTACTTCCAGTTGTTCATAGCAACTACTCTGCCAAGGATCACCAATAACTGCACAATTGTCAGAGATAGTGGCTGATTTTCTGACTTTCTCTGATCTAATGTATTATTGGATATTCTTCTTAAAATGGTTTTCTTGAAATGGTCTGCTCTTAAGCCTTCCATTGCACTCCCTGGCCCGGATCTTCCTCTGGCATTCACCCAGACTGCATCTGCTTACTTTTCTGCAGGGTGCTTCTCTTCCTCTGCACACTCTTCCATCTGATTTTACTTGGATTTCTATCCTTGGTCATCTTTTTACTCTACATGGCCTCTATGAGAAATCTGATTTATTCTCATCGCTGGCACTACTGCATCGATTCGGATAACTTTCAAATCTATATCTGCACTCCGGACTTTTTGCCTAGCTACCTACTGGACATTGCCTCAAATGAGAAATGTCTAAAGCTGAACTTATTTTCTACTTCTAATCTTCACCTCCTCCTCAAATTTAAAAGCCCTAATCCTTCTCTTATGTTCTTATTCTAGTTAACATCACCCAAATTAAACATTGGGGGTTATCTACATTCTTGCAACTCCCTTTCTACTTTCTCCAGATTTGGTCATTAATACCTATCTTCTAATTATCCCTCAATGCTCTCATCTCTGCTACTCATTTTTGTACAATTACATTTTCTTTCCCTTTATTTATTTATTTATTTTTTAAATTTCATCTTATTATGGGGGATACAGAATTTCAGGTTACATACGTTGCCCATGTACCTCCTGTCCTCCCAAGTCAAAGCTCCAGGCATGTCCGTTCCCCAGACAGTGCGCGTTGCACCCATCATGTAGGTATGTATCCATCCCCTCCTCCCCCCTCCCCGAGTCAGCACCTTCAAGCGTGACCATTCCCCAAATGGTGCGCAATGCACTCATTATGTAGGCATACACCCATCCCCTCCCCCCACCCCCACCTCAGTCTGATATCCGATTGGTGTCGTTCCCAGATGTGTATTTAGGTGATGATCAGGGAAACCAATTTTCTGGTGAGTACATGTGATGCCTGTTTTTCCATTCTTGGGATACTTCACTTAATAGAATGGGTTCAAACTCTCTCCAGGAGAACCACAAAGATGTCGTATCTCCGTTATTTCTTATAGCTGAGTAATATTCCATGGTATACATATACCACAGTTTACTAATCCAATCATGTATTGATGGACATTTGGGTTGTTTCCACATCTTTGCAATTGTGAATTGTGCTGCTATAAACATTCAGGTACAGGTGTCTTTGTCATAGAATGACTTATGTTCCTTTGGGTAGATGCCCAATAATGGGATTGCTGGATCAAATGGTAGGTCTACTTGAATCTGTTTAAGATATCTCCCTAATGCTTTCCACAGGGGTTGCACTAGTTTGCAGTCCCACCAGCAGTGTATGAGTGTTCCTGTCTCTCCACATCCACGCCAACATGTGTTGTTTTGGGATTTTTTGATAAAGGCCATTCTCATTGGGGTTAAATGATATCTCATTGTGGTTTTGATTTGCATTTCCCTGATGATTAGGGATGTTGAGCATTTTTTCATGTTTGTTAGCCATTCTTATATCTTCTTTTGAGAAATTTCTATTCATGTCATTTGCCCACTTTTTGATAGGGTTGTTTGATTTTTTCTTGCTGATTTTCCTGAGTTCTAAATAGATTCTTGTTATCAGTCCTTTATCTGATGTGTAGTATGCAAAAATTTTTTCCCATTCTGTAGGTGGTCTGTTTATTCTCGTGACTGTTTCTTTGGCTGTGCAGAAGCTTTTTAATTTAATCATGTCCCATTCATTTATTTTTGTTGTTGCTGTGATTGCCTTAGGGGTCTTCTTCATAAATTCTTTGCCTAGGCCTCTTTCCCTTTTTTATTGGAAGTTTAGTACCTGGGTTTAGCCCCTCAAAATTGCTTAATGAAAAGTCTTTTGGGAACCAAATCTATTTATATTATTCCCTTGTTAAAATCCTTCCTTGGCTCTCCAAAACCAGGATAAAGGCCAAACTCATTTCCAATGCTTCTTGTCCTAATCCTTGTCAATTTGTCTAGTGTCATCTCTCAATACTCTCTTTCTACCTTTTACTCTAACAATACTAAAAAATGATAGTGTTTTCAAAGGTATCAGATTGTTTCATACTGTGTGTCTTTTTTTTTGAGGCAGGGTCTCTCACTCTATCACCAGTCTGGAGTGCAGTGGTGTGATCATAGCTCACTGCAGCCTCTAACTCCTGGGCTTAAGTAATCCTCCTGCCTCAGCCTCCTGAGTAGCTGGGACTACATGCCCAGATAATTTTTCTTATCTTTTTTTGTAGAGACAGGGTCTTGCTATGCTGACCAGGCAGGTCTTGCTATGCTGACCAGGCTGGTCTTGAATTGCTGGCCTCACGCAATCCTCCTACCTCAACCTCCTGAAGTGCTGGGATTACAGGCGTGATCTACTGTACCCAGCCACCGCCATGTGTTTACATAAGCCATTTCATACCACAATACTTTTCTCACGCTGTTTCTCTCTTCCATCACCATTGTCACAGCCAGGCTCAACTCAATCCCCCTTAGCTCAGGGGGCGGCTCCTCTATAGCTTGCCCTGAGCCTTTGAGACTGAGTTGATCATTCTCACATTTGTGCCACTTTACCTTGTGCTCATGATTGTTGTTGAATAAACAAAGTTCTGCCTGACAGCGAGACAGTAATGGCTAAAATGAGGTTTTGAGTTGTACTTCAGATAGTGCTGTTAGCTACTCTAGATGAAAGTCCTTTCATGCCCCTAGAGACTGGATTAAGAGTGTCTTCTCTGCCCATTATGGTACCATTGACTACACTGCATTACAGTTGCGCATTCCCTTGTTCCTCTCCTCTCACTCACCTGAGAACTCTGAGGATGGGATTCCAGTCCTAATAACCCTTCTCTTTCCAACATCTAGCACAGTGCTTTGCACAATGTAGAAAGTCAATATATATGTTTGACAAAGGAATGTTGCTATTGAATGAATTATCTCAAAATAGAACTGCTATATTGTTTCTGTCTTTACTCTGAATCTCCTAAATGTCTCTGAAACTAGTGTCACAGAATCTTGTTAATGCACTGAGCAAGGAAGGAGGTTACACTATGAGCTAGATTTGGGATATTGTTTTAAGTCTGCATGTGCTCCCCTGGCTCATTAGGGACTGTTTACCACGTACGCCCTCAGTAAAGTACTGAGCAGCCAGTCATCAAATAAAGTCAGTCATCTATATGCTGCTCTTTTAAATGAATTTAATTGAGTGTTCTTGGGGGGTGTAATGCTGTAACAATGGCTTACATTTATTGAATGCTTACTTTGTTCCAGGCTGAGTGGTAAGTGTGTTACATGCATCATTCAATTCCTACCCTATGAGGTAGGAGCTATTATTGCCCTCATTTTATAAACGAGTTAACTGAGGATTTGGAATTTAGGTAACTTACACAATGTCACACACAACTGCTATTTGGTAAAACTGGGATTCAAACCAAGACCAGCTTGACTCCCATTCTGTGAAAGACACATACTCACATATTCACACATGCACACATTCACACACACACTCACACACCTCAAAGTGCTATCGTTCCTTGGTTTGATAATCTTAGTTATGGCAAAGCTCTAAACTACAGTTTGTCTTTTATGTTTTTGGTGATCTGAAAAATGTGAATTATTGCAAACAAGAGGTAGATTTTAATAGTCTCAGGGTTTATCCTAAATAGTGCATATGAAGAACTGATTCCCAGTGGCTAAAACTCTGTAGGAATGTTATTATCAAGCAGTTACAGTGTTTGCTGTTTATCAGCATTATGCCAGGTAACCCACATTACCAACCCCCTTGTTTTTGAGCTTATTAACTGTTAATGGATACAAATAATGAAAGCATAAAAATTTTCTTATTTAAAACATGTACCAAATATCACCACGTATGCAGATGGCAGACCCTTTGGGGGCTATCTCCTTTCTCCTAAAATAAGGAGATGGGCAAATTAGCTTTACACATTCCCTTACCAATGAAAGAGCTGATCTCCAGCAGCACATTAAAAAAAAAATTCTTTAGCAGGTTAAAGGCCAATATTGTATCTACTTAGGACTGGCTTATAGTCTTGGATAATTTTCAAAGGTTGAGCATTGTTCTACTCAGAGACTTTGTGAAGATGCAACAGGAGTTCTTTTTGAGGGACGTATCACCCTCTCTCTAGCTAACATCTTATAAACTTTAAGAAAACTGCCTTTTCTCATATATAGTTTGCAGATTGACAATGCCTATGTTGGATAATTGCACTATACCAAGGAGATTTAAAAATCTTATTAAAATTAAATGTGCATTTTGATGCCCTTAAGTCTCATTTTTGAATAATACATTCTTAGATAAACATCAACCCCATTCACATTTTATATATTCAGATTTGATATCTAGTTTGTTGTTGTTTATACCTAAACATTTAGTTTTAAAAAGAGCTTTCATATATTGAAGAACATCATCTTAATTATCAAATAAAAGTTGATAGAAACCACAAGAGGGAAAATTTAAGATATGTGTAGAAATTTATCTTTCAAAGAATATATTGCAAATGATGCAGATAATCTCTCACTCTATTGATGATTTTATGTTCATAGTGAGAGGCAGTGAAGTGCCGTAGTTGAAAGCTTGGGCTCTCAAGCCACACTGTCAGGGTTCAAACCTTTGCTGTGTCACTTGCTAACCATTTGCCTTTGGCCACATTTATATTCTCTTTCCAAGTTTTCTTATTGGTAAGAGGGGGATTATAGAATCTAACTTATTGGATTGTGTGAGAAGTAAATGAACAAATTCATATAAGAAATTAGCATGGAGTCTGGTCCAGAATAAGCTAACAAGAAGTGTTATTTGTAATTACAGTGATAATGCCTTATAGCTCTAGAGGTTACTAGTACACATTATATAGCTAAAACATAGTTCACTCACTCATTTATTCATTAATCCATTCATTCACTTACTTAATGTTTAATTTATTTATTCACTAAAGATTTACTAATGGCCTATCAAATGGCACTGTGCTTGGTGATATGGGCGATGAAATAACTAATCAGACATTGACCCTGTCTTCTGAAAGAACTTATAATTTGGTGGAAAGATAAAAATACATAAAAATAATTATAGTAAAAAATAGAAATCTTAGTGCAATAAAAGCTTCAGATGAGCTCATACAAGAGTTCTGCATGTATGGTCAGTTCTTCAAACTCTCAGGGCTATGTTACTAAGTACAGACAAAATTTGCACATTTTGTGTTTATTAACAAATAAATCAAATTGTACTAATATTTAGTAGCACCTCAACATACAGGAACTCAATGGCAGAGAGGGATCATCAAAATAATTCTGAAGATTCCGTGTTTAGAAAACTTTCAGTAGTGCATTATTTCCAGATGATTACATCAAGGTTGCCAGAGTAAAGCAAATATTTCACCAAGTGATATTTGTTCCTAATTTGTCACATTCATTAATGCTCTAGTTTTGAAATTCAGAATATAATTTAGAAATTTAAATAACAAAAAGTAACTATGTTATTAAGCCTCAAATTTTTCTTTACTTTGCTTTGTTAATTCATTTATTCTTTCAGGCTTTTGAATATTTAAACCATTTAAAATATTAATAACATACCAGAGAAGTATCAATATTTACATTGAATTGGAATTCACACTGTTCCATAATATTTTCCATGGTTTATATTATTCATAATTACACTAAATAAATCATTCTCATGGAAGAAACTTGAGCAAGCATATTATGCTACAGCCATTGCATGGCAATCCATGTTTCATTCAGAGTTTAGTGCAAAGAAATATTAAGGAATATTAAGCTGGAATAGTAAAATATGTGATATAAACTGATATATTTTACTTAATGTCAAAGGTTCTTAAATTATGGTAAGTGAAAACTCATAAATTATGAAACTTATTATAGTACATTTTTGAGTAGTAAGAACATGATATAGCCATTCCTTTTTCTGCAAAATAGAAATGATGAACATGTCTGCGATGAACTATGTTATATTTGCATTTCTCAGGGATAGTTTCTATCACAGGATGATGACATAAATATACACATGTCAGGTTAATATAATAATATTATAAGATAAGGATAATTCATATAGCTTTGTGGAACTGAAAAGACAGTGCCCTCTCTATAGTAATCTTTGAACATTTTGGGAAACACCTGTTTTCAAATTTAGAAATATTTTATGGCTATAACAATTTGTTGGTTACTTGGCTTCTAAAAAGTACTACAATTAACTACAGGAGGAAACATTAGTGTAGGTTTCCCTCCCTTTAACTGATCCTTATGTTTGCTCTTCTTTATTCATTTCTAGTCCTTATGAACTAAGATACATTAGAATTGTAGTATTTAGTTGAGTAAAACCTCAAGTTGTATTTCAAAATACAGTTTTGAGTAAAAATATTATCTATATAGATAAAATATTTTGTCCATGATCATTTATTTACTGTTTCATTTTATTTAAGACATGTGAAACTCTGGCTATTCCAAGATAAATGTCTGAAGAAAATCAACCAAGAGTAAATTCCAGCCGTATTAACCTATGCTTCAAGGTAACATAACTCATCAAAAATAAAGGAGAAGCAAAATCCCACAAAACCAATTGTCTTTAGTTAGAAGACATTTTTCAGTTAGCCCTTTTATTTGTGTATTTTTTTTTTTCCTTTCCTCAGCTCTAAGATACTTTTCTATACAGATGCAGGCTTCTACAGAAATTACAAAATTCTTGAACACCCCTATTACTTGAGAGCAAAGTTTCCTCTGTGTATGGAATGTGTCACATCAGACTGAGTTCTCCATTCTTAGGCTTCATCTCTACTGATGTATAGGAGCCAAGAGGCCCCGGGAGCATTTGGGCAGCACTGTGTTACTTACGGTTAAGAGGCAGGCTCGCATTGGTCGTGCCCAGCTTGTTGGCAGCCACACAAGTATAGTTGCCGAAGTGCTCCTGTGTCACATTGGTAACAGTGAGAATAGATCTTGTGCTAAAATTTTGAATAATAATTCCTTGTTGGCCATTGAAGAGCCTAGAAGACAAAATAAACTCTAGGTAAATATGTATTGTGAATACTAGTTTCATTTTTATCCTAAAGTGGGTTGTCATGGCAACCCATAGACAATTTGACCATGTTGGCATTAGTTTATAGCATGATAATGGTGCAATTATATTTTCCTTACATTAGGTTTGGGGGAGGGGAAGTTGCACAACAGCTGTAGAATGTTCCTATGGGATTATTTGTGCTATATAACACACTGAGCTTGGACCGCCACATGTCCTACTTATGCACTGTTTTGTATTTTAGAAAATTAAACACATCATAGCAATAGCCTCTCATCTATTAAAGTCAAGAAAGAGTGAAAGGGAAATAAATAAAAAGATTTCACCGTAAGTACAAACTGATTGTTTCGAGGTCAGCTGGCTAGAGTATGTCTAGGCCATTTCAAATAATAGTACCGGATAATTCCCAGGAAAGTTAACCCTACAACTGTGGAAGGGTGGCTCAGAGTCCAGAGTCAATACCACTTTACTCTTGCCATGTAAAAACCAGACAGGTGACTTCCATTAAACCTAGAAAGAGTTAGAAGGATAGTATTAAATATAGCATTTAAAGTTGAGTCGCATTAGTGCCACATTTTAGTAATATGCCAGGGAAAGTCCTTTAAACTCTCTGGGCTTCCATATGGGATTCAGTTTTACCTGATTCCACCCACCCTCACTGCCCAACAGTCTCTTTCCACCAGTTCTCTTACCCCTAGAGGCCCTCACTCTCACATAGGCTGGCGTGGCTTGGCGTTCTCTGTGCGTGCTGTGCCTACTTCTGCTTCACCTTTTTTCTGAATCTGCACCCTATCTCATGCACCGCTTCTATCTCTGTCATTCAGATGCTTCCCTCCTCATGTAGGCCAGAGCTAAGGCTTCCCTCACCTTTCCTAATGCTCCCTTGAATGGCTCTGCTCTCTCTGTATGTTTCTCTTGCATTGTTCTCTCTGCAGTTTCCATGTACACAAGTCTTTTCAAACCAAACAAATTGAATTGTTTTAAACTCCTCAAAAAGCAGGGCCAAATAGACATACTTTCTCTGATATTTGAGTCTTGTATAGCACTTAAGAATGGTATCCTAGGTACATAATAAATAGTACGTTGGTCAGTGGAGTCCAGGTCATGTTCCCCCAACACAGGCATTGGTAAGCCCCCTTCAGTGCCCTGTTCAACAAATTCCCTATCTAAGTATGAATTCTGCTACAATGAGGATGGCAACCAGATACTAGCTTTTTCCTAACCAACCCCCAGTTTACTGGGAAAGAGATGCACTGATCACACTATGGGCTATGAAAGCTTATGGGCCAAATGGCATGTTAGTTTTTCCTCTTTGATGTGTTCAAGTTTTTGTACTAAATAATTTTTAATCCTGATGATGTTGATAAATGATGATGTTGAGACTTTAAGTTGAATTCCTTTGCATTATGTTATGTGGTTTGCATATGAATTTAAATAAACTATGCTGTAGTTCAATGCAGGTTAAAATAAGCAGTCATACTTAATTACTCGGGGAATTACTCATATTTCATGTAATAGCTGAATTTGGGTTATTCAAAACACAAACTTTAATCAGATTAATAAAACTCTGAGTTGAGTAAACATTGAACAACTTGAGCAATAAATTTAATGTTCTCCAATTCTGATATAAGAAAACAGGGCATAAAATATCATGGATGTGGCAGCTTTTACTCCTTTGTCTCATATTTCAAATCTATCAACATTTATCCTAAATTCCCATAGTGATTATTGCATAATTTTCTGCATCACATTAATAACTTTATTTTCAACTAATCAGTATATATGTTGTGTATAAAATCCACTGTTTTATTGCCTTGTAAGCTTCAGCATTATGGCTCAAATCAATTTTCCCACATCTATGTTACAGACAAATTCTCCAGAGAACTCAGCAACTCCCTTGACTACTAAATTTCCATTGTGCTCCATCTACTAAAACCGAGATTGTTTTTCTGCTAAAGAATTGAGAAGAAATTAACTAGAGTCCTCAATTGGCTAGGCCCTGGGGAGAAACTCTCAAGGAAGAATATGCAGACACTCCACGGCACTATTTGCTTACGTTCCTTATGGCTGTCTTTCTGGGTGAGTTAGCTTCTTATTCCCTGCCCTTTGATGTACCTGAAGGCAAAGCCACAGATGTTGCTGAATCATGCAGTGTATCCACGCTCTGTGTGTATAGGCCCATTTTGGGCCTCTGGCCAGCAGTACCGTGTGCATCCTCACCAGAGTGGCACAGTAGTGCTCCAACCCCTGCTACTCAGATCAGCCAGGCAGGGAATTATAGCCAATAAAAAAGGAAAGTATCTTCCCTGAGGAAATGTTCTTCCCTCTAGGGGAAGCTACCTCTCTGAGATTACTGGAGAAGTCCAAATCTAACTTTCTTCTATAGTTGAGAGTTTTAGAAGTGCTGACTTCTCAAACACCACTTAAGAACCTATCTTCACCTGGTAGATGGCTGGAAGGACCTTTGCAAAGCTGATCTTGAGGGAGAGTGATGCCTGAGATGGTGGATATTTCTAGAGAATGTACTTTTGTGATTTTCTGCAGGGATCTGGGGTATGAGGATAGGCTTTCTCAATTATTCAAATCAATTCTGAAAATATTCATTAAATTCCTACAAAGATAAGTTCTACACTGAGTGACTAGGGACTGATCTGGGCAACACATGACCTCTGCCCTTGAGAAGGTAAAAGACGAGGGGAAAAAACTAACATGTAAATACGTATTTACAATAGAAGGGTATTTCAGTCACAATGGGGACACTGTTAATATGAACACATCTACCCTTAGTTACTGCATATAGAAATTTGAGCCACACTTAGAAGTTTCGGCATGTATGACCTGAATGTGATTTCACTCTTTGACTAAAAACAAATTATGAAAGATCTCTTTATTGATGAGCTTTTTTCTTTATGAAATGGATTTATTCCAATATGATTTTCTATAATTTTACTTCTGTAAAAAAAAGTCATTCTTATAATGACTTAAATTATAGAATAAAAGATGCTTTCTTGTAGCCCTTCCCCCCCAAGAAAGAGAAACAAATTCTATTGAGCTAGGAGTTAAATATGCCATCCCTTTCTTCAGCATAGATCAGTAGCATATGATGCTTACCTGGAAATAATTGGTAGTTTTTCTCTGTTGCATTTTTTATTACAGGGAATATGGTTATGAGTCTCCTATTACTGTGGACCCTGCTGTCCTCTACCCTCTGACCCCAATAGAAGTTTGCTCCATATCGAGGCCCTTTACTCTCACTCTTCTTCCTTCTGCTTTTCACCAGTGCCTCATAAATCTGTGAACCACAGGCTATTGCTTTGCCAGCAGATGCTGTCAGCTCATAAGTGACACAACCCGACCCAGTAACTAGTTCGGAATTAGAATAGTCCCCTATATTTTTCAGTGTCAGTCAGAAGTAGCACATGGAAAGAATGCTAATAACTAGGTATCCTTATATTTCTGACTCATGAAATGTTCACAAACTTTACAATCATAACCTCCCTTCAGGCAGTGGTTATCTAGGATGACCAGAAGAGCCTTTAGCAACATCATCACAACAAAACTGACCACATAGCCATCAGCACCGATTGTCAAGATTGCAAAAATAAATGGAGCAGCTACACTGTGCCTCACTCATTTCACATATACATCCAGCCTCAATTCACATTTTAAGACTATTGTTCACTATCTGTCTTTCTGGGTCAGGAGTAACAATAAACATGTCTAAAGAAACAAATTTTCGGATGAAAATAAACACAGAAAGAATTCATTGCTAATGTAGGAAACATATTGGAAAGTCTCAGACAACAATATTTAAAATAATAAAATAACTTGGATAGGTGTGAGGGAGGCATTCTCAAATAATGATAAATCTTTTTATAAGACTGGAATTATAAGAGCATATGATTATATCATGTTATATGAGTGGATAAAATTAATATGGTCTTATTAACCAATCTTTGGTATTAGATGGTGGGGGAATATAGTCCTTGAATCATAACAATTATATTTACAAAGAGAAGGAATGTTACTGGTGGTAATGGATTGTAAGCTTGTGGATTTCCAAGATGTGGTATAAACTAAAGGTATAGGTTAAAATAACATAGAGAAAGAGAAATTTAGAAAAAGGCATGGATGATGGTAGAACTCTAACATAATTTTAATGGAAATGATGATGTATTTGGTCATGAAATGGTTAAATGTTTACTATGTCTATGGAGTTTTAGAAAACAAAGGGAAAATATAACATAGCTAATATCTCAAGAATCTTAGCTATACCTGAAAATCTGAAGATAACATTAAGATGGCGTTCAGGTCCCTTCCACAACACATCTCATAACGCCTCTCTGAAGGATAGAGTTTGTTCATACACACACACACACACACACGCACACACATACATCTAGGCTCTGAATCATGACTATATTTCTGGTCTTTTCAATATGAGCAGGAATGCTTTATTTATGTGGAGAATGTTAGCTGTTCTCAGTACATTTATGACTGAAATAGTCTAAAATTTTTCAACATTGTACACAAAAATGTTTGGTGTTAAGAGTGTGGGAAATTGACAGACAAACATTTACAAATTCTCAAATGTACCTATTAAATACTCTTCACAGCAACCCTAGGAAGTAGATATTATTAGTCCCATTTTACAGATGAGGAAAAAAGTTTAGAATGATTAAGTTAATTTATCTTTCACTATCTGATAAGTGTCAAAAACAAGATTCAAATCCAGGTCCTCTGACTATTGATATCTTCCAAAAGTAGTACTTGGTATTTAAATCACCAAGTAGAACTAAAATATTGTGTCTGAGTTTGGAGAGACAAATCAGAAATCGTGGATGCTTCGAGAAAATCGAGTCAAGCCAGGAAATAAAACCAATGGAGCTAAACAGCCAAGTGGTGTGCGGCAACCGTGCCAGGAAAGGCAGGTTCAATCCAAGGGGTGAAACTAATGGGGCAGAAAGTCAAACAGAGAAGTAAGCTTCAATTCAACTAGCTATCTGGATAGTTCTCTCAATCAGGGGCCTCTGGACTTTTTCTGTGGGGCTTTTTTTGTGCCTTTCAGTGCAGCCTGTAGAGCAGCTGTGTTCAGCCTCCAGTGGAGTCAGCTGGTTGGGCTACTCACAGCCTGAGGAGGAAGCACGCGACAGGCTTTCTTCTCCTTCCCTCTTCAAACTAGCACCCAATGTACAGACACCCCCTCAGCATCCATTATTGTTTTTCTTCCTCTGGTTCACTAAATATTTGGATGGTAGAAAATCTCTTGTTATAGTGTATATGCAGAATATAGTCAAGAATGGCAGAAAAAGGCAACCTAGCCAAGTGAAAAAATGCAATATTTTAGAGTAATTGCAAAATTGTCTCTAAAGTTCAAGTTCTAGTGATGCTATGAAGTTATTGTGTTCTCTCTGATTTAGCCAAATCATCATCATAACATCAAATACTTCTCTTTCTAACATCATTTCAGGTGTAAGTTCCCATATATTTGTGTGACTTTTGATTAATGTCCATCTTCTCCATTACAGTGTAACTCCAGTAGGGCAAGATTCCTGACTAGTTTTGTTTTTCATTCTAAGCATGGTCTATAGTGCTTGGCACTTAATAAGTACATACCAATAATTGTTTCATGCTTCTCTGAATTAATTATGTATTTATAATTTTGTAAAGTTTTTTCACCTGTGAAATGGGAAAAATGAAGCCAATTGCAAAGTGTTGATGTCAAAATGGTTTTAAAAATATATAATGTATAATATTTATGGACATATATATCAAATGCAGTAGGCACTAGATTATTATAGGTGTTATTATTGTTCAATGATAGGATCTGTTTCTTAAACAGCACAGATACATTTCCTCTCAGATGGCAGCAAAATATTAAACATTGAGCACACAGGAAATTATTTTTAAAGAAAAGATCTACGAGAGTGACTGAAAAGATCATGGCACCACGATTTCAAGATGTGCCAAACTCAGTATCAATTACATGTGCATTATCCATCTCATCTAGGCTTTTCACAGATGTGCAGGGTAGATAACAAAAAAATAAACGTAAAACTGGGGAGTAATAAGAACTGTTAGATACCAGAGAGAAATGAAAATTTATGTGAACATGCTGCTATGGCAACCTATCGGTTTATTGTGCTGCTTAATACTTACGGCTCGAAAACAATATGATATCATTTATTCCTGGGAACAGACTGAAGAATATCATGCATCACTGTCTTAGCCCCAAGGGGTATCTATCTTTAGTCGTGGATTTGAATAAATTAATGTTATTATAATATATTAGGACACTTTAATGAATCTAGACTTTATTAAGCTATGTAAAATGTATGTCTTGTTTACTTTATCAATTTTAATGAAATTAATAATTTTAGATTAGAGACCTTTGGATTGCTTTGCTTGTGACAGTTTGAATCACATGGAGAGGATAGTCCCTTTTAACGCTACATCAAATAAACAAAGGCGATAGTGCAGGTGTCAAATCTCCCTAACTGCAGTGAGTTCCTGTATCCCTGACAACCTGGCCTATGAGTGGCTTTCTCACCTCTGCTTGAACTGCTTTCCTAATATCAATGTGTCCATGATTTTAATGTCAAGTATCATCCCACAATATAACAACACAACCATTTTGCAGAGACTGCATTCATAAAAACAAAATCCCGAGACACCAGAACTGAGCAACAAAACTCAGCTTCCTTTCTCTAATCATATAGTGAGTTTAAAATGACCCACAATCTAAGCTGACAGGATCCATTTGTGCAAATATTCTCTTATCAGATTGAAAGTGTGTTAAAGTAAGAATGGCTCTACTTTATAATTATTAAAAGGATATAACTCATTCTTGCAACGGAGTATGTTAATCATGCCAAATACTATGTTAGGTGTTAGGGAAATTATAGTGAACAAGGCAGAATCCTCATTCCTAGGTAGGTTACAGTTTAGTAGGAGAAATAGACAAGTAAAGAATGTTGAGTATAGTTTAATAAACACTTTGATAGATACGAGCACACGAGGGTACATTTGGAGAGCTTCCATCCAAGGTAGGAAAAGCTCAGGGTAGCTTTCCTGGAGAAGATGACATCTGCATGGAGACTAAAGGACGAGTTAGAGGAAGGCCAAAGGCAGCCAAGAGTAGATATGTGTGTGGAAGAGGCTTACAAACAAAGGTGCCAACATGTGAAGGGGCCCGAAAGAGAGAGCTCATGTCATAGATAGGGGACTGAAATATTTCAGGATGGCAATAGCCCCAGTTGTAAGAGGGTAGAATGGCAAGGTTCATAAACAGAGAGGAAAAGAGGGGCCAGACTGTGATGGGCTCTCATGCCACCCTGTGGCGTTAGGAGTTTATTCCACAGATAATGAAGAACCAATGACAGGCTTCACATATAAAGTGATAAGCACAGATATTTATTTTGGAACAATCAATAAGAGTTTTAAGAACACAACGAAATTCTATCTGTTTACTGGTAGACTAGTATGCAGTATGTATTTGTGTCTTACCTGGGCATGTACTCTCCAGTTCCCAGTAGTTAAAATGCTCTCCACTGTTTCACATATTTACCCTTTACTTTCCCGACCTCAGATGACAAAGTCATCACAAGGGTGTTGAAAGTTGCACTGATAAGACATCGGTTATTAAAAGGAATGGAATATCATCAAATAAAATAACAAATAAATAGCATAACATACTAATGAGATAACACTAGAAATGCAAGTTCCTTCAATGCAGGAACTTATTTCCTTTTCAAAATTTTCAAATTATCCTACAGATGAATAAAGAAGTAAAATGTCAAGTCAGCAGGGAAGATCATTTTTAACCTGAAGCAGTAATCAGGCTATTTCTAGTACTTTTCTAAATTGAAACATGTAACTGCTTACTTTGGTAAGAATGACCTTGTAAATGAGAGGATGAAAGGGAAAGAAAGATAGAAAATATTTCTAGTCTCTTCTAAATAAAGTTATAGTGTAAAATTTAGAAAGATCCTGACATGGGGGTCAGGAAATCACTTTTACTTCCTTCTGTGTACTTTTCTTCAACGAGTCATTTCAGCCTTATAAGAAATTGTTTTTTCCCCTCTTAGGTATAATCTGGTTAGAATTATGCAAGGAATGGATAAGATAGTACATAATGTGTTATATATATATGTGTTGTAAGATGGAAAAGTCAGAATGTAGGGTAAATGTTGCATTTCTTAAAATTACCTTTGAAAATTCCTTAAACTTACTCATTTTAAACTACCATACTTCATAAATAGTCTCCAAAATGGAAGGAAAGTGTCTTAAAGTAGGTACAACATGACCTGTTTGAGTGTGAGAAGAAATAATAAAATAACCATTTATTTTGTATTTTTATTTCATCTTTTAGATTTTATCTGTTGAAGGTCATGAAAGGCATGCAATATATAAGATCAGAAATGTATGCCAATAAGTAACAAATCCGTATGTATAAATTGTTAATTTTTGCTAAATTTTAAATTTTATTCATAGGGATATATGTTCAAGAAATGTTGATGACCACTGCTTTATATCACTGCCCATGGTTGAGCACCACATGAAGTAGTTGGCTTGTGCTTTAGAGCCATGTTATATTAAACACACATCTTCAACATTAGAACCTCACTTAGAATGGAGAGATGTTCATACTACCAGAAGTATACAGGAATGATGACCAATAGAAGGATCATTAAGGTGTACATATCCCATTGTATGTATTTTTGAACTGGTAGTGTAGCAAGTCATGCCATTTAAATTACTTTATATGTTTATCTCTCTTTTTTTCTTTTCTTGTCCTGCTCATGTAACACCTCAAGCTTGAAGAGTTGACTCTATGTAAGCCAAACAATGTTCACATTTTGCAAAACCATCATATATAAAAATGCTTTGCAAGTCATAATGCATTAAACACACATAATAATGTATTCATAATTTTGACCTAAATAAATTGCATGAAAAACAGTGGAGAAAGGGTATCAATGAAGAGATACATACAGAGAAATATTTTAAATCATTTTGCATATTTCCTCAAAAATATAAGAAGGGGAAGAGAACCTTCCTCCCATGTTCTTTCAACAAAGTGAATACTCAAATAAAATTTATGGACCGCCTAGACAATCACGTACTAAATATCTAGAATAGGAAAGAGGAGAGGAAAAGTCACTACATTTTATTATGATTTCTCAAGTTCATTTTACTTATGTAAAGCCAGAAATGTGAAATAATCATCTAAAATGAAACCTAATATTAACCTAACTGAAAAAGGTCATCATGCCTCTGTGTAAAGTGAACATGATATACTTCACATGGTTGACTTCAGGCATCCTCCTACCCATTCAACGGTTACTTGTATACATTTTGTGCATGTCTGTGCATGCATGTTTTTTGCATATAGGTAACTAATCATTCACAGCAAGGCAAAATGGTAATGATCATCACATTTTTTTCTGTACTGGTGATGTAAAGAATGAATTAAAAATTCATAGACTAAATTTGAAATATGTTTCTTAAAAAGTCAAGATATTATAGGTTCCACACTGTTAAATAGAAAATATTCCATTTTTAGGTACATAGCTTTTTTAATTGATATATTGATAATTTGTAATGTTTTACATATATTTCCTTTTTGTTCATGGGTGTAATTTGTGTCAACCTGATTTGTAACTTTGCATCCCTATCTTAAATTATAATGGGGCAATAAGAAAAAAAAACGATGCAATTAAGAAATTTCACAAAGCATTGATATAGTTGTCCCTTTACTTAAAAACAAGCAAAGTGAATAAAATACTATTTTTTAAAACTTATTCATTTATTTAATATTTTATTTTTAATTGACCAATAATAAGTGTACATATCTACCAGGTACAATGTGATGTTTTGATATATGTAAGCAATGCAGAATGATTAAATCAAGGTAAGGAACATATCCATCACCTAAAAGCCTGGAGCAGTTACACCGATCATGAGAAATCATAAGGCATGTTTTTCTAGACCTCAGGCTTGGATTTGAGGAAATCTAGAAAAAAAAGTCAGGAATTCAACCATGCAAGCAAATAAAAAAATTCTGATCTAAGACAACATGGTAATGCTGTCTTCACAAAGTAATACAAAACTCATGTTCTGGCAGTACTTATTGAAATATCAGTCCATTATAATTTAATTTATGTTTTTAGCCTCAATCCTAAGTGAATGTACTGTTCTCAAGCAATAGATTAATTTAATTTCATGTCATCAAATACAATATTTGCTTAATGGTACTTTGGATGTCCTGAGATTGTCCTTTCACTGCATATAAAGAGTGTATTTCTTCTTACCAACCTTCTGTATTATTAGAAAAAAAGTTTAAATTTAGTTCTGTATATAATTGAACCCCAAACTCTGATTTTCCCAATGCTTAAAAGTATATGAAGTAAATTTATGTCCATTTGGACTGTTCCTTTTAGGTATGTTGAAAAAAAGTACAGTGTTAAAAAATGACTACCTTATACAAAGGGATAATATTTTAATAATAAATATAGTGCTCTATTGATGCTCACGATGCTTATCTAAACAGCAGAATAAACTAAAAGTCAAATGACTAATATTTCTAATATAAAAAATACTTAGATCATCCGTGAGAGAGACAGAGTGAGAACCATCTTTGAAAATGGCATCAGATGATTCTCACTTCTTAATATCCAATGCCCCTGTGTTGACCCCTCCCACATTGAATAGGGCTGCCTTGTATATCCAATAAGATATTTCAGAAATAACAGAGTATGACTTCTGAGATTAGGTCCTAAAAGATATGGCAGCTTCCACCTTGCTCCTTCTTGGATCACTAATTCTAGAGGAAGCCCATTGCTATGTTATGAAGACATCCAAGCAGCCCCATGGGAATATCTGCATGGCAACTAACTGAGGCCATCTGCTAATAAGTAGCACTAGATGCCAGGCATGTGAGTGAGCTATCTTCGAAGCAGATCCTCTAGCCTTCAGATGACCAGCACCAGGTGATATCTTGACTCCAGCCTTCTGAGAGACCCTGAGCCATAACCATCCAGCCAAACTGTTCCTGGATTCCTGACTCCCAGAAACAGTTTGAGATAATAAACGCTTATGGGTTTAAGCTGCTAACTTTTGAGATAATTTGTTACTTAGCAATAGATAACTAAAAATGACAGCAGATAAACAAGAAAGAACATGTGCTGAGAGGTTTACAAATCTAAAATGTGCCTTGATGGCAACTTAAAGCTGAGTGCTCTTGGACAGGTTATTTTAAGTCTCTTGTGTCTTAGTTTTGTCATCAGTAAATTGAGGATAATAAATTTTACCTCACAGAGGTCTGAAAAATAAATGAGAAAAAAGAATTTAAAGGACCTGGAAAGTGTTTTTTTCTCTGTAAGTATATATTTCTTTCTTTCCTCTAAATTGTGCTTAATTTTACAGGGTTTCTTCTTTAAAGGATTTGAAGCTGATTACTCTTAGCACACAGGAATTGACTTTACAGGATGCTGCAGAACTGCAGGTAGAGATAGAGTTAGGGCTATTAGGTTGCTGCCTCTAGGTTTTTTTGTGTGTTTATTTGTTTATATTTATCTGAATGAAGAGCTGACTTTGAAGATCTTGACTTAAGAGAGATGGATATTTTTAAACATTCCTTTAAATAGAGATAAAGTGATTGTATAAGTTATTTTTGAATATTCATGTAAGCCCCAAGTATAAAAGATCTCTAGGAAACAAAACTTCTCTAGATCTTGCAAAAACTGTTCCACTTTGACAGGGTCTCTGACAGGTTCATGCCTCCAGTTAAAGACCTCAGAGATCAAGAAGACAGCTCTGAAACATGCTGTATCTGTTTCTGCTGTGTTTCCACCTTGACTCCACTTTTCTGTGTCCTTGACTAAAGAAATTGGGAAATTATAAGTGATTGTTGTGCAGTCTCTTATTTTTCAAATCTATAAACCACTTGAAATGTCTTTACCCTTGGAATTTAATATTGACATTATAGACTCTGAAGGGCCATGGCCTAGAGATGCCAAAGTATCTGGGTTAAATTCATGGACTCTGCATGAAGATTTACCAGACCTTCTGGGTTTAAATCCCAGCTCTGCTACTAACTGTATTAACTTGCACAAATTACTTAAAAACATTCTGTGCTTTGGTTTCCTCAAGGAAAGGTAAAAATAATGATAGCATTTATCATCTAGGTTGATAAAAGAAGGTAAGAATAATAATAGTATTTACCACATAAGTTTGTTATGAAAATAAATTGGGTTAATATTTGTTAGTAACTTAGAACACTACCTGTCAACTAGCAGGTGCTTATTAAATAGATAGCTTTTCACTTTGATGAGGTAGACAATTGAATGATCTGGGCATTTATGGTAGAATTATTTAGTGAGTGTAATAGCAACCATTCAGCAACCAGAATCCTTCTCTTTCCTATTCTCTGCAGATACTCAACTTAGCTTTACTACAGTTTGAGAGGAAATTATTTACTCTAGTGATATTTGAGGATTTGGATATTTCCTCAAATATAACCCCTAAAAGATAAAATTATGCTTCACTCTGAACTGAAAATATGTTTGCCCTTCACAAGGACATTTGATTTTCACAGCTACTAGATTTTCTTGAGGTGTGTCAGTGTGTTGGGGAAGACATTGATTAGGGAGAATCAATCTACCTTTTCTTTTTTAGCAAGTGGTTCTAAACTCCTTTCAAACTCTAATAAAAGCTATAGTCCATCTCCCCAGTAGAAAAAAAAAAAAATCCCTGAAGCCATGATTATGGGCACCAATTGGTCCTTTGCTATATTTACTATAGGCCAAGGGAATGGACTGAGGATTATTGCAACCTTTTTTGACAATGGTTGATGAATTTAGAAAAGGTAGAGAGAGAAAGAGAGAGAGAGAGAGAGAGAAGAAAATTCTAGGACATCATTTCACAGAGTACTGGAAATAAAATGGTCTTTAACATAGCAGCTCTGACTTGGACTGTGAGGAATAATTCTGATTGTTAGTTCTTAACAAATTAATGATACAGATTAAAAAGTGACTTTGAAAGATACATAAAATAGTCTAAGTCAGTGTTATTAAAACTGTGTTTTGTGTAAAACCAGGGATTTGGGGAGCTCCTGGAAGGATGTCCTAATTAAGGGGAGAGTGCTGATCAGGTAGAATTGAGACTCTATTCAACCTACGTCTACCAGAGAAGTGCCATGTTCACAGGTATCACTTCTTGGGTTTCCAAATAAGTTAATATGTGAACAAAGAATTCCATAAGCTTCAAATGATTGAGAACCACTTTTCCAGATTTTTGTTCATATGGAAAATCACAAACTCAAACTTCTCAACCTGGGTCGTCAAAATCTGAGAAAAGTAATATTGGCAGATATAAAATCTTGTAGGATGGTAGGATGGAATGATGGTAACCACAGAGCAGTTTATCAAATTCTCAGTAGATGAAATTATGGGGCCTTCCATGAAGGCACAAGGAGGTAAATTTAGAATTAGTAAAAAGCTAAACTAATTAGTAAAAAGAATTAAAAACTGAAAACCCCAAATTATAGAAGAAGTTGCATATAAAAGAGCTGCAAAAATTTTTAGGTAAACCACAGGCAGCTATTCAGAAGAAATGAGATACTTATGGGGATAGCCTTTATCATTAAGTCTGATGCTAAAGATGGAGACCATCTTCCACAAATCATCTTTTGATTCCATTTTCAGAAACAAAGTACCAGCTTGTATCACATCCATTCCTTTCCTCTATGATAATATCTAAGTTTTTATGTGATTTTACCTGTTTTTTTTTTGGTTCAGATATTTAGCTACAATTAGATATGAGCCATGACATAAGTAAATAAACCCCATTCATATATGTTGAACATACGGAATTGCCAATATTTGGTTTTCTTGACTTAAAAATGGCAATTCCATATGGTTCAAGCTAACATTTTCTTTGCTATATCACTCCCTAGTTTCGAAGCAAAATCTATACCCTCTCCTTTGCATTACATCTTCCACCTAACCCACAGGTGTCCCGTGATGCTTTGATGGCTTGACAGGAGCAGTTGACGAGGCCTGAATGAACCTACTGGACGAAAGTAACGTTGTCAAGTCTTGTCTTCTCTTGTTCAGTAGCTCTTGCCAGGGCTTTTGGGACTTCTCAAGAGGGCAATCATACAGAATTGAAATTAGAGTAGCCCTAAAATACCCTTGGTTATTCCTTTAACCACGTATTTTGTCTCCTCCACAGCCTTTGTAGCAATAGAATTTCCAAAACACAATGTCCTATAAAACAAAGTGTTAAACTATCTCGTGGGAGAAGGCAGGTGAAAGGGTTGAGGCTTGTCAAGGAAGCCTGGCTGGGACAGCAGCCCCTACTGCTTTTGAAATGCTCTTGTGGAAGCTGTGCCCAAGTCCTTTAAGAGCTGGTTTCCTTCTCAAGTAAAGCTGGTTGCCAGCAAGAGCAGTGGTGTGCTGGTTCAGGTGGGAGGGAAAGAAAGGAAATGCATCCATGATGGGGGATTCGCAGGCAGACCTAGCAGCCATCCCTCCCATATGGGCTCCTTCCGTTTGCCTGCCTGAGAGGAAGCTGCTGAGAAGCATTCAAGCCAGTTAAAGACATTACCTAACATAAGTATATGAAACACAAACACATTAGCTCAAAGTGCTTGAAACACAGTAACAATCACAAAGTCCTTACTTCTTCTCTCCTTTGTACCATTCAAAGGCCGGAGGCGGCACACCTGCACCTTCACATCTTATCAATCCGCTGCGTCCCGGGGTCACGGTGCCAGATTTAATTTCCTGAATTGTAGGAGCAACTGGAAAAGAAACAAACAAAAGAAACCCAGTGGGTAAGTAAAAATAATCCTCAGCAGAAATATAACACACATATATTTTTATCCTTTCTATATTCAAAGCAATCTTATGCCTGATAGGCCAATGCATCATATTTTCAGTATTTTATGCTTCAAATACAAGACTAGTCATTTTCAGCTTCATTTTTCAGGTTGAACAATAGATGAATGTTCGCAGGGAGTGTAGAGTAAATGCAATACATTTTGGCCTTGCTTCCTATTGGAAAAATGGCATTGGTGAGGGGAATGCTTCATCTGTACTCCAGTCAAACTACACTCCCATAATAGCTCTCATTTATTGAATGATCACTGGGAGCCAGTCATTGGGTTGGGTGCTTTATGTTTTTGATTTCTTCACAATAATACTGTAAGCCAGATGGTATTATCCCATTTTATGATTATGAAAACTGAAGTTCAGAGAGGTTAAACAATTTATCTAAGGTCACGCAGCTAGCTAGTTGCAGAATTTGGATTTGAAGTCAGTCATGTTGACTCAGAGCCTGGATTCTTTCAATATTCTGTGTTTTTCCCTGCCTACTCCCTGTGCTGCAGCAATTTAGTGATCTTCTTATATGGTTTCTTCTGCCTGGATGCAGTTCTTCCCCATATCCACAGATTCAAGGCCCATTTTAGGTGAAACTATCTCCATACTCTTCTCTATCTCTCTAGCCAGAAATAGCTTTCTCTTCTCTGAGTAATTTATCTGGGTCTCTCATAACATGGATTTTCTATCTTGTATTGTGATTACTTATGGGTACGCCAGGCTGCCTTGTCAGCTCCTTGAAAGCAGGGTAAATATCTGATTCATCTTTGCATATTCCAGGATCAAAGCACAGTGCCTAGCACAGTGTGATGCTTAAAAAGCTTTTTTGTAACATAGCCATTCCTTTATTCATCAAGTGGCTATTGAGCCACCAATATGTGCCAGGCATTTCTCAAGGCACAAAGCAGTCAAATGCCCTGACATGATGATGTTGACATTCTAAATGGGATGGGGTATGGGGACACAGACTGTAAACGATAAATAAAATAAGTAGCATGAACAAAATGTTAGAAGAGGATAAGCAATATAGTAAAACAAAACCAAAAACAAGAAACAAAAAACCATATAGAAGCAAAAAAAGAAGAATTAGAGCAAGGAATGGATTGTGTAAAAGATAGGGTACTGTGAGTAGGCCTTATTGAGATGGTGAAATTTGCCCAAAGACTAAATGTATTAGATGAGTGAGTGAGCTATGTGGGTGTCTGGAGATAGAGCCTTCCAGGAAGAGGGAGCAGCTTGCAGTAAAGCTCCGAGGCTGAAGCAAGCCTGGTTTGTTTGAGAAATAGCAAGGAGACCAGTGCGGCTGATGCAAAGAGCAAAAAGGAAGGGTAGCAAAAGATAGGGCCAAAGAGGAGCAAAGGATGGAAGCTCGTGTAGGACCTTGAGGGCCATTTCAAGGATTTGACTCTTACTTTGAATGAAAGAGTGAGCCCTTGCAGACTTGTGTTTTACTATAAGGATCACTCTGGCTGCTGTGTTGAAAAATACAATAGTGAGGCCAGGATGAAAGTCAAGGGAGTAGGCAGGAAACTTGCAGTAAGCAGGGCAAATGAAGGTTGGTGGCTCATACCAACCAGGGTGGTAGTTGTGGAAGTAGTAGAAAGCTGCTGGCTTAAGTGAGCTGAAGGTTAGACTACTTCTTGCCTGAGATGGAACAGACTGTAAGTAGGAGAATTCTGGAGGAAAACATTGGGTGTTGTATGCATGTATCTTTTCATAAATATTTCCTTTTCTACTTAGTTTTTAACACAGTACATATTTCAAATAACACTATGGGAAATTGTTCATCAACAACTGGAACACTGAAGATGCAAATATGAGTTCACTCAGAAATACGACCTAAGTACGTGTGCACTCTGGATATATTTGGGGTTTCTTTGGAAAGCATAAAAAGTACAAGGTTTAATGTTTTTTCAATATGCAGTGAATATGAAAACTGTAAACATTCTTACAATAGAACATTGCTTTTCCTTTTAGAAATATCCTAGTAAATTCATCATTTTCTGTTAAGGGTGACACTTCATTTTGAAATTGTAGCACCTTTTTCTCTGTGCTGTTTTTATTCTTAATAGTTAAGGTTCAATCTATAGTTCTAGAAAAAATTTGCAGAGCAAATATTTTTATTAAGGTACTTGCTAATAACTTGGTGAAGAATAATGAAAGAGTATTTACTAAAATATTTAAATGTGAAAATATTATGAGATAATACACATGCACACATATATACACACAGTTTTGTATACATACATATACAAGTATACAGATACAATAGAAGGACTCATTTCATAATTTTTCACTTTTTTTGTGAAGCAAAGTTTCATGTCCCCCTGTAAAAGGCAATGAAATATACAAAATACATCTATAAATAAAACCTCACTCCTTTGTCAATTATTATGACACTGATTTACTTGTGAGAAGTATAGGGAAGATTGTATTTTCACTATTGTTCTCACAGGCTTTCATCTCTCTCTCCCTGTCACACTAACAGGCTGTAATCTTTTATGATATCCAACTATTATTGAAGATGAAATAACCATATGCAACAGGAGATCCATCACAAGCTTCTATTGATAACCTGGTTAGTTTAATTACTCTCTTGTTTGTCAAGGGGCCATGACTCATTACAAACAAAAGCATGAAATCCGGAACATTGCCTGAAAACCCAGGCATAATGAACCGAAATAAAAATCTAATTCATCATTAAAAGGCTTTTATGCAGTACAGTGTGCACATGGCTTAGCACTGGGTGCTTTACCATACAAGTTAAAGGGACATGATCCTGTTATCCAGGCTTCATGGGCTGCTATGATGGAGACTGCAAATGGAAACACAGCTAAAATGTCATATGGATCCAGGGATAAAGAATGACTCAAAATTAATAATAATATGCATAAGAAAAAGTCCTAAGAGCATTTTGTGTGGTAGAAAATTAAAGAGCCATGGGCTATAGAGTAATCAATGTGGAGCGAAGATTCTTATGTAGATTTTATTTTGTGGCTAAAATTATAAACTTGAACCTAAAGCCTCTATTGATTTTTCTCTGGCTCATGAAAATTCATATTACATAATCACATTATTGTGCATCTTTTGGAAATGACTATTTGAGAGGAAGAAGATTCATCCACTTATTTATTCTTCATTCCTTCATTGATTGAACAAATATTTCTACCAGGGACCAAATTAATGAAAAAAAAATATTCCTGACCTCATAGAGCTAACATAAACTGATACAAACTAAGATGGAAATAAAGCAGGGCAAAAGAAAAAGAAATAGCAAGATGTGTTATTTTATATGGAGAGATCTCAGAGCTCCTTACTGATGAAGTCATATTTGTGCAGAGAATTAAATGATGTGAGAAAAGGAATCATGTGGCTATTTATATGAAATTATTATAATAACAAGCAAATTAAAGTGGGGAGCATGCTTGAGGTGGAAACTCATTTATCAGGTTTAAGTTTAACATGCTTTTTAAGGAAAAGAAAATGGTCATCATGGCTTGAGCAGAATAAGTGAGACAATGAATCTAGAAGAGAAGGTGGGGCCAGGAGCAGAGCTGGTGCCCAGATTCTTGCAGGGTCTGGTAGCCCATGGTAAAGGCTTTGAATTTTATTGTAAGGGTCTGAAGCTTTGGAAATTTTGAGCAGGGGAGCCACATGATTTGATTAAAATTCTATAAAGATTCTTTGGCTGCTGTGTGGAACATGTTCTGCAAAGAGGTAGGAGGGGAAAGAGGAAACAGGCAGAATAGCTAGGAGGCTGTTGTAGTAATCCTTAGGATGATAAGAAAGCCATTGGGCAATTCACAGAAAAGGCAAGAACTGAGAAAAAATGTAATTAAATAGATCATTGGTCACATTGGACCTGACTCAACTCATTTTAGTTAACTGGCAATGGCTGGACATTTCTAGTGAAATTCTAAGTTTACACCCTTCTGAACACTATTACTTTGTATAAATAAAAGGGTTCTATGGCCACAGAATTGCCTGATTATACCCAGCAGGTTCCTTTTCTATAGTACTTCTCAGAAATTATGTTGCCCATGTATGTTTCAAGAATCTCTTATTGGACAGAACCTTTTCCCAACTTACATGACCCTAGCATCCCAAAAGGTTTCATTTGAGCATCTCGTGGACCTGATGTTTCTTAGAACATATTCTGAATATGCTGGACTGTTGGACTAGTGGATCTATAAGTTCTATTCCTTGTCTTAGGTTATGTGATTCATGACTTTTAGGGTGAGCAACCATCACTGGTTCAACAGGCTTCCAAGTGCTCATGAGCTATAATGTACTCACAGATTTCACGTGAGGAGAAGGCTTCAATTATTTGCACCATAAAGATACGGTCATTTATTTGTCTGGAACAGATGTACCTGACAACAGTTATGACTAATTAAATCTCCAACTGGAGCTGCAACAGTGAAAATTATAATTATGCTTGGCCAAGTTGTATAAAACACTCATTTTCCACTAAAATGTTCCATGTTCTAAGAAATCATAGTGGGCCCTTCCTTGGAAAGATGATCGAATGATAAAACCTGAGTGATTGCTCCCAGAGCCTATTTCTCTTACCACTGCACTCCCTCATTGCTCTGTGAATTTTGGCCCTGCACCAGCAGTGTAAGCTGCTTTTACTAGAAGTGTAAATGCATGCATCTTCTGTTTCCAGAACTGTTTTTCTTCTCAAGGAGATAGTTTTTTGTTCTGCTCATATATAATTTTTAATAACACAAGAAAAGGGAATGGTTGAGTCTTTCAAATTCATAAGTAGAATTGCATCCTTTGGCGTGGACTGATTTATGTG
This sequence comes from Eulemur rufifrons, assembly GCF_041146395.1. NCBI lineage: Eukaryota > Metazoa > Chordata > Mammalia > Primates > Lemuridae > Eulemur > Eulemur rufifrons. The sequence goes on from NC_090990.1 coordinate 54,979,006, forward strand.
CCCTGCTGAAATTCAGGCACACCACTCTTGTGCCAAATTGTGTGACTGAGCTGAAGCAATTGCACAGTGAAAAAATGAATTTCAGAGGAATATTACTAGACAGATGTGGGTAAGAGCAAAAAACAGATGTTGGGGAAAGCCTGCAGTGAAAGGGTCAACAAGGGGTATTTAACACCTGTGTGATTAGAGGCTCACAAAAGAGGAATCTTCCTTTTTCATTTACTCAGTGGGATTATTTCCTTGCATTGTTTAGCCAGTCATTTCAGGATGAAGATAATGAAAGGTTCTTCATCCAAAACTCCAGGCTCTGCAGGTGCAAAAAACAGAACCTCTGCACTTGGCACCAAACAAGCTTAATCAAGATTCATTTTCTTAGTTACATGACAATAGCTACAGAGACCTTCTTCCTCTCTTGTCATCTTCAGTGGGAACTTTGGTTATGTACACAGCCTTATTACAAAAAAAAAAATGAGTAAATCCAATAATTACTTTAATATCCTTACTAAGTTTAAGTAGTTGCAATGAAACTTTAGAATTCCAAGAAGAAAAGAATTTGACCACTACTTTACCTGCTCAAAATGATGGAAGAAGATGAAGACACCACACAGTTATTATTAACTACAATAATAAACAAGAGTACTCAGGGTGGAGTAGTAAATTTAGATTTCATAAAGAGAAGGAAATCATGAAGAAATCAGTCCTACAGAAGCTAGATAGTTTGAAAATGCTGTGGAACATAAGCATATTGATCTTGGTCTAGATTGTAGAATTTATAAGTTATACTAAGGCAGCCTTGGTCAAATGGACACGTTTTGAAAAAATTTTAAGGTTTCTAGTACCTACCAGAAAGCACATAATATGGGATGTGCTCAATACATTACTGTCACAGATGAGGATGGTGATAGTTGAAAATTTCTTCCTTGAGGGTAGGCTGAACCTCAGGGTGGGAAAATATGGCAATCTTTCAAAAGTTTTCATGGATCTCACAGAAAAAGACCACAAGTCAACAAACTCCATGTAACAAATATGTCCTTGCCTTATGGACTAATTTTACCTTTAAGGAAGCTAAGACCTCCATGTTATTGCTAAAAGAAAATTAAAAAAAAATTATCTAGTCATATTAAAAAAAAAAAAAACACTACCAAATAGAGTTGAATCATAATCTTCACAACTTAAGGACTTTCACATTGAATTAAACTTCTGGTCAGCATTCACAGGGCATCGAAATAATCCAGTTTGTAATGAAAGCTTTCCCAAGACCTTAAACATTTACGCAGTGGTGAAACAGTGTAGTAAAAAAAGCTCTGCTTTGTGGTCCAACAAAAGTGGCTCTAACATTTACTATTTCAGTTACTTAACCCTTCTAAATCCCAGTTTTCTCACTTGTAAAATAGTAGCTATTTTACATGATTGCTGAATGAACGACATGAAAGAATTCCTGGAAAGTGTTTGCTGTACTGCTTTGCACTGAGTTATCAGTCAATAAATACATTAGCTGTTATTAAACAGGGATTATTACAAGAGAATACGGTATTACAGCCATGCTTACTTTAAGAGCATGGAATCAGGATAAGATACGGACAGAAAAGAAAACTGATTATTTTTAAATTCATTGCCTTGGTACTGCAAGCATGTGATTCACTTAATTAAAAGCTGGATTAGTATATTACTTTTTACTCTTCCAGAATTCTATCCACATCCTGCTTTTTGAGTGTAGTTAATCAAGAAAATCTTTTTTGAAAGGCAGATGTAGAGCTTATTTTATTCCCCTTTAACCAAGGCGTAAGTTTTGAGTTCAATGTGATAAAACATGAAAAGGATATGCGATACAAAGGTATACTTTTTAAAAAGATATGCAATTATAGTGGCACATTATATGTTTGGGCATATAAAAGATCATGCATTGATTCTGATAAACATATGATGAGGTCATTTTATCTTTCACGAGAAAGATAGTAAGTGAAATGTTACATGTCAACATGACCTTAATGGTTTTATGAAATGTTTAATGTCCAATGTGACAGTGTACTAAGCTGTGATGTCTGATTCTCTTCTGTTTGTAGATGTGCATGAAAAAAAATATTTGGTACAAAAAAGTTCAGGGAGCTAAGATATTTGAGTGGATACGAAATCTGATTTTAGGAACATTAGTGAAGACCTCTCCACTGGCCCCCCAAATACTTAAAGAAAATCTTTCTGTTGCTTGAAACTACAGTGTAAGAGATTCTCTTTCATTAGCTCAAGTTTAATGTTATTATAATATTTAACTCTTTCAAGGGGGTTAAGTATACTGAGCTATCATTAGTCATTTAGATTGTGGTGTGAATGATCTGATATTGTGCTTATTATGAATGTGCACCTGTTACAGGCCAATGGAGGATGAATGGGATTTGTGACTTGTGTAGAAGTAAATAAAAGTGTAGTAAGAAGAGAAAGAATTACATCATGAGCAATTTCTTGGTGCTTAGGCAGAATTCATGCACATTGTGCTTTTGACAAGGGTCAGTACTGGTAAAATTACAGCTTGAAGTAGCTGTCCCCTTGTAATCAGCAATGCTTACTCCAGTGATACATCCACTGTAAAATATGTCTGAGATTTATTGGGCCACTAGCTGTATCAATAGGAATTAAATGGTTCACTGTTTTCCTACTTGTTCACAAAACTTTCTTTCTTTAGACTTACTCATGATCTAATCTCTTCTCTGTTGTCAGTCATGCTGAAATTCTAGCTGTATGTGATTGATTTGGATATATTGGACAGGTTTGCAAGAATTGAGAAGTTGGGATTCTCTAAAGGCTTCTCTATTCTCAGCATGTACAGTCTTGTAACCAAAGTTGCCCTTCAGTATAAACCTTACAAATCCTAAAACATTTGAATGCATTCTTTTCACATTGAAGCTAATATAAACTTACTGGTATAAAATTATTTTTAGTGAATCTTTAAAAAATAAAGATTAGAACGTTTAGATGCTTTCTTTCAAATCTTATGACACGTGAATATTCTTGGGAATTTTTTATTGGTAAAATATGGCTAGTTGTATTAATCAGTTAAGGTATGTTCTTGGAGATTCTATTATGTTTATTATTATGTTTTAAGTCATGGTATACTTTTAAAAACTAACATTGATCTCTCAAAATCTGAATGAACTAGACTTGTACATGAATTCAAGATTTGTGCAATCAACTTAAAAAGTACTAGCAATATAGATACGGTGAGTAACAGATAAGAATAGTGGTAGCATCTTTACTTAGGCCAGTTTCTCACTGGATCATGTTTTCTTCTGGCCTTAGGGGTGGCTTCCTCCAAAGACTTAATGGTAAATCTGAAGGCATTACAGAGACTTGGCGTGATATGACTTCTGCTTTCACAGAATAATCATTGGATCAGATTTCTGAATGATTCATCATTTCTTCTTGTTACTATGCCCTTCAATAACACTAAAGTGGACCATTTAAAATGTTGATTAAAATTCAGTTATTAAAATTGTTTAATTCTAAAAAAATGAATAATTCATATTGTTAATCTGTTCTAAAGAATTACATTTGAGACCCACTGTCTTATAGGAACAAAAAGGAAAGCTTTGGGCATCTATAAAGAAAAAGGAAAAATTAAAGAAAAAATAAAATTTATATCATAGAAATGTAGTTGTAAACTACCCATTTCTCCCTTCCCACACCCTGCCTTCACATGCATGAGAGAGAATGTTATAAATCTAGCAAAACCATAGAAAACATGTTAAATGAAAGACATTTTCCAATGCTACGGACAGATTCCCTAGTAAGAAAATGAGCATTAAACCAGAGCCATTTTTACCTCTCCATTTATTTTGAGGTGGCAATCGTATGCTCAAATCCTGCCTTGGAGGATATAATGCTATAGCATTTCTATTGTCGTTCAAAGAACAAAGCAACCTGGGCCATGACAGTGCAACTGATGTGCTTTGTCCATAGACTTGCCATGAACTTACAAACAGGGAGAAAAACAACCTAGTGTGAAGTGATAGTAGTTATAGAATTGAGAGGTAATTTTTTTTCTCCTTTGAAAAACATAGTTTTGGATACTTCTATTTAGGGATAAAGAAAGTTAAATCAAGCAAACACAGTAGGTAGTAACTAAGACGAAAGAATGAGAAGACAGAAAGTAGGAAAGACATTTTACCTACAAATAATGTATTGTAAAGAAATCAAAAGATAAAGGAGGAGTGGTGGTAGGAAAACTGTAATTTTCAGAAACACTAGTATGGGTTTATTTGGGACTAAGAATGTCTTACAAAAGAAAAAAAAAATGTCATCCTTCCTAAAATGATTAAATAAAAACATGGTATGAGAAAACTCTGCCTAACAGCAAAAGTAATTTGACAACTGAAGAGAATGTCAAGAAAGGAAAAGTCTGACTGACAAAAAAGATACTCCGTGTCAGCAAGAGCAGCACATGAATAAATTATTAGAGAAAATGTTTGGTTTTTTCCTCTTTTGCTCAGAAATATATAAATATATATACACACACACATATATACACATGCATACATATATATAAAATGCAGCTGATACTCTCCTTATAAACTCAATCTTATTTAGTGCTTCTTAGTCAAAATCACGAGATCTGTCTATTTACTGCTCTCATCGTGCAAAGCTTATCTGCACATTTGATGAGCAGTTGTTACCAGTTCATCAATGTCATTACAAAACATTTCTATGTCTTGAGAGACTCTATCATCTTGTTGGTTCTGCCTTTAAAATTCATCTGGAATCTTATCACTTCTCACCACCCCTATAGCTATCATGCTGGTGCAAGCCAACATTAGCTCTTGCTTTGAATATTTCAGTAGTTTCCTAATTGGTCCCCCTGGTTTTGCCCTTGCTCCCATTACAGGTCATTCTTAACACAAAGCCATAGTGTTTCTGTTAAAAGAAGTCAAATCCTCCATCCTGGCTACCCCTTTCATTCAGTATATGAGTCAAGTTCATTACAGTGGTCTACAAGGTCCTAGATGATCAACTCTCCTGATACCCCACTGGCCACATCTCTGTCCATTCTCTCTGTTGTCTAATCTACTCTAGCCATGCTAGCCTATTTGATATTCATGAAACACATTCCAAGAATGCCCCTACTTCAGGGACTTTTTACTTGATACTTCCTCAGTTTGGAATATTCTTCCCTTAGATATTTGCATGTCTTGCTTGCATCCTCATTTCCTTCCAGTCTTTGGTCAAAGTCCACCTTATTAAGGAGGTATTCCCTGACCTTGCACATAAAATAATAATCCTACCTCCTCACCTTTTAACCCCTTCTTTCTCAGCCTTCCTTATTGTTCTCCAAACCAATGATCTCCATCTGACATAATATATATTCACTTATTTATTGCTATTTGTCTCTCTTGTCTCATTGGAATATAGCGTCCACAAAAGAAACAGACTTTGTTTTGTTCAATGATTTATTCCAAGTCCCTAGACCAGTGCCGGAAGTATAGTAGGAATGCAGTAAAAAATATTGTTGTTGAATGAATAAAATATAAAATAACCATTCAATTTTCTGTTACAGGAATGTTGCATTTTTTTTTCATTTATTTCAGGATATTATGGGAGTACAAACATTTTGGTTACATGTTATGACTTTGCCACACCCAAACCATGATTTGGGGTGTGCCTTTTCCCCCCTACAATGCTAATCACAGCAGCAACAAAAATAAATAAATGGGACCTGATCAAATTAAAAAGCTTTTGCACAGCTAAGGAAACTATCATTAGAGCGAATAGCTTACAGAATAGGAGGACATATTTGCTCTCTACACATCTGATAAAGGGCTGATAACAAGAATCTATCTAGAACTTAAAAAAATCAACAAGAAAAAATCAAATGACCCCATAAATAAAGAGGCAAATGACATGAACAGAAATTTTTCAAAAGAAGACAGAATAATGGCCAGCAAACATATAAAAAATTGCTCAGTACCTCTAATCATTAGATAAATGCAAATCAAAACCACAAGGAGATATCACCTAACCCCAGTGAGATGGGAATGTTGTATATTTTGATGCAGACCAAAGAAGATGTCATAATATCATTTCCCTTTGCTGAGTAGAAAATTTCTATAGCATTGTCATTTGTATGTTTAAAATCCCCAATATTGTGTGTCTCTAAAATGAATAATACAATGTCTGCAAATATATCACCTTCACATTTTGGGTAAGTTTTGTTACATAATAACACCTTATGTCTCTTCATCCCTTTATACTTAGATAAATACACACAGACACACAGACACATATACAGTTGTCCCTCTATATCCATAGGTTCCACATTTGTGGATTCAACCAACCATGAATGAAAAATATTTGAAAAGAAAATAACACAACAATTGTAACAATTTAAAAAACTAAAAAAACAGAGTATAATAAATGTTTACACATGATTTTTATTGTATTGGGTATTATGAGTAATCTGGAGATGATTTAAAGTGTATGGGAGGATGTGCATAGAGGTTACATGCAAATAGTATGCCATTTTATATAACAGACTTGAGCATCCACAGATTTTGATATCCTTGTGGCGTCCTCAAACAAATCCCCATGGATACTGAGGAGCAACTGTCTATAGATGTATATTTATTTTATATATTTTTAAATATAATTAAATTAATGTATTTGCTAGAATACTTAGACATGGCAGGGAGCAAAGCATCTGACACTAAACTGTTAACTTTAGAATTTTATCTTTATAGATTATACAAAATCATATGTAATACTATATAACTGGGCATTAAAATACTATATTCTTGGGCAACAGAGTTCTAAAAAAATTCATGTAGCATTTGTCTATGGCTCCCACTGATAAATTTTGACTTAGAAGGCAAGCACAGATAACCTCTAGGCTAAAGGAATGTTTTAGTCAGGTATGGCTACTATGATGCTGTGTAACAAATAACCACTACATTTTAGTGACGCATACCAAATATCATCTATTTCTTGCTCCTATGTCTTTTCTCTGTCATATCTGTAATGCCTATTAGCCAAAGAAGTCACATGGTCAAGTCTGTCATTAATGGGGCTGGGGAATATTACTCTACCTTTGGAGGTGGAGGGGAGTCAATATTTTCTAAGGAATTATCCAGACAATTACTTATAGGTAGAATTTTACAAAGTTATTCAGTCTCAAAGTTGCTTTCATACCAAAGCCAAAGACAATGCTATGGTCTGCCTTGAAAAGAAATTTTGTTTTTTCCTCTGTGAAGGAAATAGAGTATCTAAAATGCATTGTGGATTCCAGAGTAATTCGATGTGAGTGACATGTGAATGAAGATATAGCATGGAGAATAGAGCTGCCTATGGAAACCCAAATGACAGCAAGTGCTAAGCAAACTAAGGACTGTGAAAACCTAGCATGTCAGGAAGGTGTTATGAGACCTCCTGGGAAAGGTTCATGGAAATCCAGTATGGGAAGACTCCTCACTTGTTCAGTAACCACAAACGGGATGCATTTGGAAATGGAGAGGTATTTTTTCATTTTCGTATGAAATCTACTGACTCCATATTTATTCTGAATTATTGTCTGCTCTCTTAAACATTTATTTACTCAGTGCTAGAGGTCAGTGATAGATTAAAGTGGTTCCTGCCTTAGAGAAGCTCAAGGCTGTAGCGGAATTAGGAACTCGCCGATACTGTGTCATGATCCATGTTTCTCTAAGTCAATACTTTAAATTGTCTATTTATTTATTTTCTTGTTTTTGTTTTTATCTTATTATTTATTATTTATTTTAATAGATTTAGGGGATACAAATGGTATTATGTCACATGGATGAATTGTATAGTGGTAAATTTACTGGGATTTTACTGTAACTGTCACCCTAATAGTGTACATTGTAACCAATAGGTAATTTTTCATCCCTTACCCTCCTTCCACCCTCCCTGCTTCTAAGTCTCCTATATCCACTATATCACTCTATATGACCATGCATACACATCGCTTAGCTCCCACTTATAAGTGAGAACGTGTGGTATTGATTTTTCCATTCCTGCGATACTTCACTTAGAATAATGGCCTCCAGTTCCATCCAAGTTGCTACAAAAGACATTATTTCATTAATTTTTACAGCTGAGTAGTATTCCATGGTGAGTGTGTGTGTGTATGTATGTGTATTTTCTTTCTTTACTAATCAGTTGATGGACAGATAGGTTGGTTCCATATCTTTGCAGTTTGAATTGTGGTGCAATAAACATATGAGTGCAGGTGTCTTTTTGATAAAATGACTTCTTTTCCTTTGGGTAGACAGCCAGTAGTGGGATTGTTGGATCCAATGGTAAGTCTACTTTTAGTTTTTTGAGAAATTGCCATACTATTTTCCATAGAAGTTGTACTAATTTACATTCCCCTCAACAGTGTATAAGCTATCCCTTTTTATCACATCTGTGCCAACATCTATTATTTTCTTACTTTTTAATAATGGCCATTCTAACAGGGAGGGGTAAGGTGTATCTCACTGTGGTTTTAATTTGCATTTCCCTGATGATTAGTGATGTCAAATATTTTTTCATATGTTTATTGTCCATTTGTATATCTTCTTTTAAATAATGTCTGTTCATGTCTTTTGCTTACTTTTTAATTTTTTTTTTCTGATTTGTTTGAGTTCTTTGTAGATTCTAGATATTACTCCTTTATTGGGTGTATAGTTTGTGAATATTTTCTCCATTCTATAGCTGGTCTATAAAAATGTTTATTGAATAAATAAATGCAATGAATGAATTCATTATATCTGTAAAATACTACAATTCTATGATCTTGTTATAATTTACTCTCTAGGCTTTTTCAACTCAATACAGTTAAATTTCAGTGAGTTAGTATTTGATGTGGATAGTCTTAATATGTTCATGTAATGCATAAGTGATAACTAAATACATTTGTATTATTTGACTAAATGTTGATATCAATGCCATTTTCTAATAATGTCTACTTTTCAAAGTATTTTTCAATGAATAAATTTTCATGAGTAAGAATATGGAAATAGCAGAATTTATGTATATATTTTATCTATAATTGTATCTAAAGTTGAAAATTTCTCTAAAAAGTTATACAGTCTAGACATATAGAGCTGTATGTTGATCAAATAAATGGATATGCTTGTTAAGGAAATAAGCATTTATTTTGACTAGAAATCTTTGTTATTAGTTGAATCTGAAATGTGTTTAGGAATCAAAATAATTTAATCACTCTGTGTGTAAATTACAATATACATTTTTTAAATTAACTAGACAGTTGATCTGTGTGTATCATGCATGTTGAAACCAGTTTATGTATTTGTTTCTAAAAAAAAAGATAGAATGAAAGTGTTAGAGGCAATATACCCTGCTTTCCTTATAATTTTTAGTTAAGTGCTTAATGTGGGTTCACTGCCTGAACTAGTGTTCACCATTTTTTAAAATGAAAATTCGTAGTAGGAGGTGTGACTATGTTGTAAAATGTGTAGACTGGTCAAGATGATGCTGCCCATTGGGTCTATTATTTGCAAGCTCTTTCCAAAGTGTTCCACTGTGTGCCCCATAAAATAACGGTCCATTATGGTTTTATGTTCTTCTTACTGAAGTAATCCTATGAGGCAGCCTAGTAATAGCATCAAATAATCTGTTTTGGTGTGGGTTTCTGTGTGTGTGTGTGTGAGAGAGAGAGAGATCTGTTTCTTCCAAAATAGAAATAAATCTGTATTTGGTAACTGAACCAGATGTTTCCAGGGCATTTTAAATGCACAACTTATAAAAACTAAAAATGGTGAAACAATGCACAGATTCCACTGGCATTCATTTAGCTATAGAAAATATGCAAAACCACTAGGTAGAACAGGTTTTGTCTTTTAACATTTTAATGAGCTTTGGGACTTTCATGCATATTAGTTATGTTGCCCTAATTACTCATTATAATTCTAATGTGCATTTTATATTTAATTACAATGCTTATAAAGATTTGGTATGGACAGTAAATTATTATAACTAGCATGTGTATAATGATTATGAGCTGAATTTATTAACTTTTAAACCAGCATTCAGTGTTGGTAACTTTCAATTTCACCTTGGTGATTAACCACATTGTCTGATTAAACAAATATTTGTACGGAATTAATAACAAATGTCAAAAAGCAGTGTCCACTTTTTTGGTTTTTTTTGCCAATTTTCATCAAATTTTATTTCCAGTTTCTTTACCTAATTCCATTACTAAACAAGCTCATTTCAAAATATTTAAGTAAATATTTTATTTTTTTCTTAATTATTTAAAATATTGTAGGCCTGTTAAGACACTTCAGTAGGGAGCCTGATATCAGATGATCAGAAGCTTTCTGCTAGGCTAAGTAAAGCTAAGTAGTTTTCTGAGATGTTAGCTTATTTACATCTGAAACACAAAGGCATACAGCTTAAAAAAATAATTCTCACATTTTGTAAACATTAAGAATAGTTGTCATCTTTCAACGAGAATTCTCTTCGCATCTGGCATAATACATTTCCACAAGTCTTAGATGTTAATTCTTTGCCAAATTGTTTATATTAAAAAATACAAACAGCTCCATATTCATTTTTCATCCTTGAAATTTAGTACAGCGCTCTGTATCCAGTAGGTAATCAATATATATTAATTGATAATTTGGATGGTAATACCATTTTCTTATAAAAATCCACATTTAGTTAGAGAAAAATAAAATTAACCAGAACTTAAATATGAATGAAATGACAACTTTATCAGGTGAAGTCTGTATTTTTGGACCCCCAATAGTCTTATTCCTAATCCAGGTAATATTACATCTTCAGTGGACAAAAGAGGGTATGAAAGACAAAGATCATACAAGAATTACCAAAAACCTTTTATGTGAAAAATTCCTAACTATGTAAATCCACATAGTATAGCAGTTAAGAGCTTTGGTGTTAAGGAGCAATTCAATTAGAATCTTAGTTTATGATCAGTTACTAGTTGTGGGACACTGGGCAAGTATGTTAAAATTTTAAAACTTTAATTCTTCCCTATGTAATACAGAAATGAGAAAATCTACCTCAAAGACTGTGGCAATTAAATGAGAGAATGCATATAAAGAATGAGGACAAGGAAGGCATGATACGCAGTAAACATTTGAAAATGAGTTGCTATCACACAAATACTACTGTCACCTGACTCAAGTGATTGTTTGGCACAGCGGTGTAAGTGTCAAACACATACCTTCCTCAAATCCTCCCATATAATGTCTCTATTCATGAATGTAATATGAGTATATATATATATGAATATGAATGCATGTACATTTATATATTCATGTATGTATATGTACATAAATATGTACACATTTAGATAAATTTTTTCTTAAAAACCACTAACTTGCCATCAGTTGATCACTTTGGATATAATAATTTCATATACCATTCCATTGTTTGCTATGTACTTGAATTCCTAGTTCATCTTTTGCATTACTCTTATGACAACAATCATCTATAGATGTTAATCATATTTATATCTGATATAAATTGGTATTATTGAATTTCTATGATGATAGTACTATTAATAATAAACCATTATATATATCCATAGTAACATTTTATATAAATTATATTATACTATTATATATAGAACATATGTACAACTATATACTAATATAGCATATATTATTATACCACCACTATTAATAATTATGCTATTATCTCCATAGATACATTATAGTATCTAAGGTTGAATTCATTCCTTATGAAATCTACCTTAGAGTTTATCTACTTATGAAAATGTTGTTATTCTATTCTGTAAATTAATAAATGTTTATGAACTATTTACTGTATGTCAGTCTTACCAGCTAGAACTACACCTTGAACATAACAAATATTTGTTATGTGAGTGAACAGATGAATGAATTATAGTTTTCCTACTACATGGTCTGTCAACTTATAGGAAAGTGTTTCCAAGATTTTTGTTCTTTAATAGACTATGTCTATAGGTGAGGTGAAAATAATGAACAGATAGGTGAAAGTCCCCATCAAACCATTAAGTGATTTTATGGCAAGTTTCTCTTAATATTTATTTAATTTTATGAATTAATTAATAAGGTATTTGTTATGAAGTAAATATAACTGCATGTGTCTTTTAAAGTATCTTTAATAAGATTTAATTCTATACACTTTTTACACTGAAAATTGAGCTTGTGCCAAATTATATATTGTTTGTGTTAATTTAATGGACAGCAATACTGGAGTATAAAGTTTCCTGTTTCTTAACTGATTTCTTTGTAATCCATGAATTTGATCCAGCATGCCCAGTCTAACTTATGGGCTCTTACTTTCCTAACTAGCTTTTATCTTTCTATACCTAGAGCTTCCTGCCATCCATGGATGCCACCAGGATTCTTTGTCATCTCTTTAGTAATTATACATTACAGCCCCTCGGCCATCACAGATTTAATGTTTACAGTTCTTAACTTTCATTCAGCGACTTAAAAGGCCCATTAATTGTACTGTTGGTGATTTTTCTGTGGTCTAAAGTTGAATCTTTTGTGATTATACTGTGGGCACAGTGGATTGGAAAATTTGAGTTTAGAAGTGGAGAAATAGGCTCAGTTCAGTTCAGGAGTCAAGGACTGAACTATGACAGTTTCAACAGGAATGGAAAGTCCTGAGGAAAGGGATTAGCTAAATGTGGGAGCTGAGGAGAATTGCTTATTCTCATGGGAATTAAGGATATAGGAGGAATTTTCATTTGCTTTTTTGGTTTCTCTCTTCCTCCTTGCTCACTCCCACCCCCCAAAAAGAAGAACAACTGATATTTTCAAGTACTGGAGAGGAAAGGGCCATTTATAGATTGGTCCTTTCACTCTCTTTTCTCTCGGGTAGCTCTTAATAACTGCCAGAAGGACATAAACTCTGCTCAATGTCTCCATGGAGGAAGTTTTGTAAAAGCAGGCAGCCCATGTGGGGAGGCCTAGGGGTTTCTAGTTGCATCTGTGACTGCAAGCTATGTTCACCTCTAGTGAATGTTACAGTCTAGAGCACTGGGCCTCTAGGGCCAGAAACCTTGAGGTCTATAGACAAGGAGAGGAATTTAAGGAGCAAAATAAGCATTCATAGATAAAGGTTTTGGGAGGGACCAGGTTGTTTTGGACCTGGAGTTATATGTACTATGAGGGTTATTTTTATAATTGTGTGGCTGTCTTTTAACTATTCTGACAAAGAATGCAGCTCTAGGTCTTAGGCGTGGGCCATGTGGGATTTTCATACTAGCTTGTGGGTCTTTGTCTTGAGAGAGTAACTGTAATATTATTCTATAGTTATCAGATATATTACATAGAAACAGTCACTTTTTTATAGGAGTGGCCTGAGCAAGCAGGTGAGCCATGACTGACCTTAAGCAAAAAGCAGGTGGACCCAGTGGGTGGCTCAGCAAAATGCTCTTGGCAAAATAATCCATGCCAACCATGGCCAAACAGGTAGCATCAGGAGGCCCTTGCAGGTGCCAGCCAAACTGGCTGTAACGTGTGCTGCTAATGTTTAACTTTGAACTCCACTGGCACATGTGGCCTAGGAACATAGATGAGATGGGAATCTTCAATGATGTTACTGTGTTTTGCAGCCAAGTCTATAGGATGGAAGGCCAGATCCCTTTTAATCACTGACATCTTGAGTTCCCAAATAGGTAGAAGGTGCTAGTTCAGCTGCCACAGATTCTGTTTCTCTTTTATGTTTTGAATTGATTTTAGGACTAAAAGAGACGACTATGAAGGAGTAACTTTGGAAACACGAGGCTTGTCCACAGATTTTAAGAGTCACTCCACACTATTGTAGTCTCAAGTTGGGGCTGGACTTAACTAATTACATAGTCTTAGGAGATGGCTTTTGAGTGCTGAGATCCAAATTGTGCCTTTATTAATAGATGGCTCTTAGACGTTATTAGTAAATAAAAAGAAATGAGGATCCTTATTATAAGGAGAATATTCCATCTATTTGGATAGAAGTAGACAAGCAATTCAATAATATTGCTGCAGAGTCAAAGATCTAAAAGGCAGTTTAAAAGGCCTAGGCAGGAATAAGAAATCAAGTTTGCTTGAAAAGTCAAGGAAAAAAAATAGTTGTTTAAGTCTTATAATTGAAGAACAATGGATGAATGAAAGCAGAAAAATGGAGTCGATACTGATTAAATGGTAGAAGGGAGAGAGATTTACAGAAAATTTGCTGAAATCTTAGTGGCCAGTTCAGATAGACATTAAGAGGAAAATAGGATATTAAAGACCAGAAGACAGTGATGTATAAGAGAAAAAAAATACCTGGTTTTGACTGTCCTTAATCAGGGTATCAGAAAAGGGAGATACGCATTAGTTATTTTTAATATTACTAGCTCAAAACAAAGCAAACAAAAAAAACAAAAAACAAAAAAAAAACAAAGAATACCATTCCCCTCCACACACACAAAACAGAGGAAAACAAAACTAAACTATCACTATCACTTTGGCTGCAGGCTGGATCTAACATTGGAGGAAAGCTAGAGAGGATCAGAAAGAAAGGTTAAGAACATATTGCAGCAATTGCAGTCGCCATGTAGAGATAGAGTTATAGTGGTAGAGATGCAAGATGAGAAACAATTTGAGAGAATCATTTAAGAGGCAACAGGGATAGAGTGGTGATAGATGGGATATGAGGGAAATGGAAGATGGGGATGTTAAAAATTACTCCTGGCTTTTTGGCCAGCACAACTGGATGGATGATCTCTGCAGTCCAGTGCAGAACACTGTAAGTGGTTAATGATAGCAGGTGGCTGGTAATCCTAAATTCAGTTTGGAAACCATATGGAGGTTGAGATGCTCTTGAGACATCCAAGAGTTAATATCAGATGAAGAGATGTGTAGAAAGGTCTACAGCCCAGAGGACAAAGCTGGCCTGGGGTTATGAATGTTTGAGTCACCTGTACAAAGATGTTAATGTCATGGGTAAGGAATGAGATTTCAGGATTGAAAGAGAGCTTTGTAAATATTGGTGTCATTTATTTTTTACTGTACACTGTATGAGTGCTTCATGTTTCCTAAATCACACTATTCATATGGTATCTTGAATACCAATAAATATTTTAGATTCTTGTCCTGGGAGATATATCATGGTATAAAAGCAGAAAGTGTTAAAAAATGAAAATAAACACTCAAAGGCAAACTAAATCAAAAATAGAAGTAATTGGTATTTAATAAGTGCTCTCCATATTTCTTATGTGCATATAATAATCTATATTACACAGCTATTGATGAATTTTTTATACCTTGTAAATATTTTCTGAATAGCAATCCTTAGAGCAGTATTGTTATGGTAGACCTGGAAATAACTAAATATTTTGTTTAAAAATTGTGTTACAGTAAGTTCTGAGGAAGAAATATTGTTGGCCTTACAAAAGAGAGAGTAAATAGTAGAAGGAATAAAAAAATCCAAGAGACATGAAGAAAATCGGTTCTATTTTTAATTGCAGGGAAATTAATAATAGGAAAGTTCTTTCATGTGGATTTCATGTGTTTCTAGTCTTTATGAAACCATTCCATTTTCATGTCTTTCAGTTTTTATGTTTATTATCAAAATAAGGTATGTATTTTTATGAAGGGCAAAGGTAAATTAAATTCCATGTTATGAGCAAAACACTAGAAACATAAAATTACTATTGGTGTAAGGTTAATCATGGAGTCGACAGGAAGTAGCATTGAATCATTGCCATCAAAAGACAAGCTTCTCTGCTTTGAGAGAAGGTTCCATAAGATTCTATCATATTCTCATGGCTATTTTCTAACCATAGAATAATATTTTTCAGACATTCCTAGTATATTTGGAGTTAATATTATGGGATGTCTGTACTATTTTGAGCTAACATATAGTTTGTCCCTATTTTTAAATTTGCAAAAATGACTATTTTCATAACTGAATCTTATTCAGTGGAGATTTTAATAACAACCATAGAACGTGTGTTCTATTCAGCAATAAGGTAGGTAGTATATATAAATGATCTTGGAGCACCTAAGGGGATGTTTTTTATAGACACAAATATTTGTACATATTTATGAGGTACATGTGGTATTTTGTTATATGCATAAACTGTGTAATGATCAAGTCAGGATATTTGAGGTGTGCATCACCTCGAGTATTTATCGTTTCTATGTGTAGGTAACATTTCAAGTCTTCTCTTCTAGCTATTTTGAAATATACCATACACTATAGTTAACTTTAGTCACCTTATTCTGCTATAGATTATTATAATTTATTCTTTCTACCCATTAACTTCTCTTTATCAACCCCTCCACTCCATCTATACACCTCCCAAGCCTCTGGTATCTATCACTCTATTGTCTAATTCCATGAGATCAACTTTTTTTAGCTCCCACATGTGAGTGAGAACATGAGAGTTTGTCTTTTTTGTCCTAGCTTATTTCACTTAACACAATGACTTCCAGTTCCATCCAAGTTGCTGTAAATGGCATGATTTCATTCTTTTTATACCTGATAATATTCCATACATATATGTGTGTGTGTGTGTTATATGTGTATATATGTCACATTTTCTTTAATCATTGATCCACTGATAAATGGATATGGAATAAATTCCATATCTTGGCTATTGTGAATAGTGCTTCAATAAATATGGGAGTGCATGTCTCCCTTTGATATACTGATTTCTTTTCCTTTGGATAAATACCCAATAGTGGGATTGCAGGATCATATGGTAGTTCTATTTTTAGGTTTTTGAGAAATCTCCATACTGTTTTCCATAATGACTGTACTAATTTACATTCCCACAACAGTGTGTAAGAGTTCCCTTTTCTCTGCATCCTCGCCAGCATCTGTTATTTTTTGTTCTTTTAGTAATAGCCTCTCTAACTGTTGCAAAATGATATTTCATTGTAGTTTTGATTTGCATCTCTCTGATGGTGAGTGATGTTGAACATTTTTTCATATACCTGTTGGTCATTTGTATGTCTTATTTGAGAAATGTCTGTTCATGTCTTTTGTCCACTTTTAAACAGAATTATTTGGTTTTTTCTTGTTGAATTGTTTGAGTTTCTTGTATATCCTGGATATTAGTACCTTGTCAAATGAATAGTTTGCAAATATTTTCTACCATTCTGTAGGTTGTTTCTTCACTCTGTCATTTCCTTTGCTGTGCAGAAGCTTTTTAATTTAATATAGTCCCTTTTATATATTTTTGTTTTTGTTACCTGTGCTTTTGAGATCTTAGCCACAAAACTTTTGTCTAGAACAATGACCTGAAGTGTTTTTTCTATGTTTTCTTCCAGTAGTTTTATAGATTGGGGTCTTAAATTTAAGTCTATAATCCATCTGAGTTGATTTTTGTATATGAAAAGAGGTCGGGGTCCAGTTTCATCCTTCCCCATGTGGATATCCAATTTTCTTAGCACCATTTACTGAAGAGGGTAATCTTTCCCCAATGTGTGTTCTTGGCACCTTATTTAAAATCCATTGGCTATAAATATGTGGACTCATATACCCAAGGTACTGTTTTTATTATAGTAGCCCAATACTTTGAAGCCACAGAAAGGAATGGAGTAAATGTGTATGCAGATCCTTGTGAGTATTTATATAGGGAATAGGGGTAGGGTACAGAAGGAAAAATGTATTGTATGAAATGTATGGTATGGTATGAAGAGTAGCAAAGATATTTGTTCTATTGCTCCCTTGTTATGACAGCGAAGAAAAAATAGGGTTTAACAGTATTTCTCAGAGTCATGGAGTTCTAGTACTATAGTGTATGAATCTGAACACATACCACTAATTTGAACTATTTTGATCTGCCCTCACTTCATATTCTTATGTCTATCATACCAAATATGCCAGGACATTATTACATGTTACCAAGTTCCATGCTTATTCAAAGCAAATATTCATTAAGTAACTTATATGTCCAAACACTTTAGGACATTTACAATGGAATAAAAACAATTCTTTTCAAAGATTTAGGCTATTCCCATATTACTGTTCGATTATATGTTCAATCATATATTATTATATAAAAGGGTAATACCCTAATATAAAATTAAAGGGAGGCTTAGTTTAAATGAGGTGGGCTTTAGAGTGCCAATGATCTTTATGCATATAATTTAGCATCATGAAATCCTCTTAGAATAAAGTCTAAATGTTCACCAATTATAGAAATTACATAAAAATCTATATAAAATTTTTATATGCTATATAATTATAATCACAATAAGGTAAAATAGGGAAGCAGTCTCGTTGATGTCACCATGGTTAATCAATATTTACTATGTATATCTTTCTCTGAAAGAAGGAGGAAGAGAAGGGGAATAAAAGGAGAAAAAGAAGAGAAGAAAAAAGAGGAAGGGCAAGAAAAAGAAACATCATCTGAGTAATA
This sequence comes from Eulemur rufifrons, assembly GCF_041146395.1. Classification (NCBI taxonomy): domain Eukaryota; kingdom Metazoa; phylum Chordata; class Mammalia; order Primates; family Lemuridae; genus Eulemur; species Eulemur rufifrons. The sequence goes on from NC_090990.1 coordinate 54,997,364, forward strand.
GAATGTGAGAGAGTTACAGAGGTCAACTAACCCACGTTACTGGATGTCTCCAGGCACCGTGACTCCAGTCTCTCCTCATGCAGACTCCCTAGCTGAATGCAAGCAATAATAATTAATCTATATCCAGCATATACTATGTACCAAAAATAGCACTAAGTTCCTTAGATGCATTATCTTATTTAAGAACTCGATACGTCTGCTGCTATATTATTTTTATCTTTTAGATGAGAAAGCTAAAGTTAGAGCAGTTAAATAATCTTCCCTAATTCACTTAGCTGATAAACTGGGTTCTAATCCAGGCTTGTCTCACTCAGAAATTCTCACTATACTGACAAACATGAATTATTCCACAAGCACTTTAGACGTGGCTATCTCTGTTTGATTAATTTCATTATGAGAGCACATTCTTTTCACCTCAGTTAAGACACCACCTCTTCTTTGAAGCCCTGTTGAATCCTTCCATGGCACATCTTCCCTCCCTCCAGTGTGCTCTCATCATGTGGATCATTTGGCACCTACTAGCAGGCAGCATGGTGTAGCTTTGGAATGGATTTACATTCTGTATGTCTTTGAGCAAGTTGCCTAACCTCCATAATCCTGCTTATTATTAGTAAAATGGGAATGAACTTTTCCTTGTAGAGTTGTTGTAAAGATTAGAGACTATGAAATAAAGCATTTAGCAAGCATCTGGCTCAAGAAAGGAACTCAAAGACATGAATTTCTGTTTGATGTTTGATTCTCCAAGTAGGATGTGACCCGCACAGTAACAGGAACACGAATTGAGCACTTAGTCTATGCTAGGAACTATTCTAAGCACTTTCATGTGCCAACTCATTGAAACTTCTTCAACAATTCTCTAAGTATTATTATGATTTCCATTCTATAACTGAGGCAAAGAGAAATAAGATGTCTAAGGTCATACTCTATACCATTACTGTCTTATGAATGGTATAGCTTTGAATTTAATAACCCTTCACATTCTCAGAGAGGAGCATTACTAACATATGGTGGCATCTCCCATATGTTTCCATATGTGTCCACATTGCTAACCATTAGCATTTTCTGGATCTCTTTCAAAATCCCTTTGTGTCCCATATTCAAAATCTCTTACTAGATAATACCACAGTATCTAAGTACTAAGGGAAAAAAGTGTTTTGTCATTTTTAACAACTATGCTAATATTCATTTCACCTGTCACAAGGGTGAGGAATAAAATAAAAATACCAAGCCTATATCTCAAATTCATATGCTCACATGAAAGCTGAAGCCTCTTGTTTTTAGGTGCCATTGTGTCAAAGGAAACACATGTTCATTTTCTCTGCCACATATGCTGGTGATCCGAGTACAGTGTGAGCAAACAGAAATATAGACCAGCTTTGCATAGAATGCTTCTGCATATTTGAAGATAAATAAATGTGCAGGGGAGAAAAAAAAAAAAAAAACAGGACACAGAATGAATTCCCCATACCCAATCACAGGCTTTGCCAACTAGGTGAGTTTATGCTTTATGATTTTCATCAGCTGAAAAACAGACTTGCAATTACTGAGCATTTTCACAATTCTTCAATGTGTAGCTATAAAGAGCTGGCTCAACAAAGCTCCTTCTCATCACAAAGGTTTTCTGCTCCTATTTCTTTTGTTGCTGCTCTTGCTGAAGACATTTTGTCAATATTTTCTCAGTCTCTGTGTTTTGGGTGGCATGTGGGTGAGTATGTATGATGATCTGGCAACATAGTGAAAGAATATGTTTATGTGTGTTCAGGAAGTTGGAAGGTGAGGCATAGTCCTTGGATACCAGTATATTAAAACCTTTTCTCAGAACATATACTGCACTGCTGGTGAAGAGGGAAATTAGAGTCACCAAACATTACTCACTTGTGTTTGGGCTCCAGGCGTTTGTGACCTGCCAAGTAATGTGGTATGGGCCCAACCAACACCTGTCGTTAATGCACCTGAGTACCAGAGGCAGCATGCATGGAGATGGGCATTTTATTCAGAGTGTCTTCATTATGTGTTAGCAGAGGAGTGGAGGGAGGGGATGAGAGAACAGAAAACCAGTCAGGACTTCCAAGGAGAAAAACCAGGCTACTCATCCTACTACGCATTTCCTCCTCTCAGTCCTAAGGAAGATTACTACTCTTTTTGCAAACAAACATCCATAGATGGAGGCAGAACTGCTCTGCTTCTTTTCTTTAATGGCCAACTGCAGCCTATGTGTTGCCTATCTTTGCAAGTCATATTTTCATTACCACAATTACAAGCCTACTATGCACCTTCTATTATTCTCTAAGAACAAGTAATGTTTGCAACATGAATGCACTGCTGGTTGGCTAAGAGTTTCCAGTATGCATTAACCTGTGAAGGAACAAATTATGTGCTAAATGTATTCAATGTAGGATTTGCTCTTGGTTGATGTGTGGCCACATGGCAGTAACAATGAGATAAGAAATCTTGGCCATGGAGAGAGCTTTGTAGTATGTACATTTTGGCTCTTAGAGATTCATGTGGTACAGACCTATAATCTGCCTGGAACATGGAGCTCCCTTGAAACTGAAACAATGCTCTTGGCTTCAAAAGATACATTGATGTCTCAGAATGTCAAAGGGAATTATTCTCCTTCACACCCTTCTCTAGTCTCCCCTAGCCATTCAAAGCCTGGGAAACATGAGCAGAGTATCACGGCCTCTATTAATGGTAGGAATTTCCTCTCAACAAAAGTGATAGAACATGATAAGCAGTTGGTAACTGCTAAATCTTTTGAGTTGAATATTCTCACCAATTTAAATCTTTCCCAAGGAGACAGTCACTTGAAAAATAAAGTTCTTCTTTAATAACTCTATCAGACTAGAGGAAATTATCTCAATAGCAAATATAGAAGAGCTTAAACATTCAACCTCAGAATGGAAAATTATGAAGTCATTTATTATTTATTAAAAATTAAAAGCTTCTGACTAGAACACAATGTCTAACAAATCTAACTTGGAGTAACCAAATATCTGCTATATGAATAGATAGAAAAGAATGGATGAAAACTTATATTATTCTTATATCTTTTTGTGTTCTCATTACTTAAGAATTCTGGACACAGAGTATGAACTCATTAGAGGCGTATGGGATGGTTGGTGAATGACTCCTTACCATTGGATAATTAACCAAAACTTCTGAAACAAAAAAGTTCCTCCAAAATCTTTAGAAAACCAGCTGCTAATTCTGCTAGTGTTGATTTTGCAGAACTCACACAACAAAGTATGTAAATCCACTAACTCAGATTGTGTTTCTGAGGACACTGCTCATTACGACTGTATAATAAATGGGAGTGCACAAGTCACCATTAGCACAGAACAGATTGTTTGGGTAGCAAAGACAGCAGCTGTCACAGCTTGACAGCTTTCTTGTTAGTGAATCAGCTTTACTGACAGCCTATTTGATTGAAAACCACTGTTCACTGACAGTGTGTTATAGCTGATATACATATGTATCTCATAAAAAATGAGACAGTTGCTGAAGACACATGAAAGGTTGAGAAGCTAAAGCTCTATGAACTACGTTAAAAAAACAATGAAGTTCCTATAAAGCAGGTCTATCAGTGTATAAAAACATTTTGCTTGCAGAAAAACACATACTAACAGAAGTGCATGGGAAAAGCATGCCAGCGACCCAGTGGTGGGTTTTCTCTGTATTCTTGAAATCAATCCTCCTGTCGTGGGAGTTTTATTTGCAACCAAATGACCCTGAGATAAACAAAGTACCCTTGGAAGAGATGTACTCATTCCACTTCTTAAATCTCCAGACTGTCACAGGATGTATATGGGGGAAAAGTCACCATCTCAGTTTTGAACTTGGGGTTGAAGTGCCATGAGCAGGGTGGGATGACATCAGTAAACAGAACCAGTCATACATAATGCAGGCAGGTGTGGTGACGCTGCCTAGCAGACTTGACAATGTACTTTAATGCAGAAAATCTTCTGTTTCAGCAGCACAGGGCCTCTGCCTGAGTAGAGATGTGGGATAACAATAGTCCAGATATTCTAAGGTTACTTAAAAAAAAAGTGACAAGGATGACATGTCACTGAAACGAGAAGCACCAGATTCACTCATTTGGACTTCTCTGCGAGGTTCACTAATTTATGTTCCCTAAGCTCTTCCTGAGAATGATCCATATGCTTGGGGCCTTAGGAAGTACAGTGAGTTAATGCATTTACCTGATGGCTTTGTCCAAGTTCCCATTTGTCATCATCACATATTTTGGCAGAGTGTCTGGCCTCTATACAAATGAGAGACAGGATCAGAATAACCAACCAGCCTGCAGGTCAGGGGAGCAGCGCAGCTACACTCAGAAGTTGACTGGGGTAGGCTGGCAGGGCTGTGCCTTTCCCGACTGGCAAACTCAACCGTTCTCGGTGTAAGTACTGCTAAGAGATGAGTGCAGCATGGCTGGGAGAATAAAAGGGTTTGAACCAATGGTAAAATGTTTACATCATGGAAGAAAGATAAAAAAGAGGAATAAATGAATTGTAATCCAGTTAAAGTAGAGAAAGAGAGAAAGAAAAGGAAGAGCAAAAGGGAGAGAGGGAGGTAAAAAATAGGAGTGGGAGAAAGAGAGATTAGAAAGAGTGATATCAGCTTTGTACACACAAAATATTTTTTAAATGGTAATGCGATCACAAATAAATTAGGGCAGTGGGTTTTTGTTTCTTTGTTTAATTTGCTCATTCATTCATTCATTCATTCACTAGACTCACTGGAACTAATCAAGTACAATGTTCTTGCTTCAGTATTTAGTATGCAGTGGGGGACCTACAAATGTTTATTCTAGCTTACAGTTGGCAATTTATAAATATCTGTTCTATAAAAGTAAAATATGCTTTTCCCTCATTTCTTTTGATATTTCTTTTTCTGAGAGCCATAGCAGCAAGAGTTCCAGGCAGATTGTCACTGTTTTATCTAGGATTGGGCCTGTGAGTATCACTGTGACTTTTAGGCAGAACTAAATATATTCAGAAGTTAATAGGTAAAGTTCAAAAGAAAGAAGGGGAGTAAAAGAGACCAGATAAAGGAGTAAAAGCATGAACTTGGTGTCACCAATCCCTTCAAACAGAGAGAATTGCTATTCTGCTTTGAGAAACCAGATCAGCCTGATGAAGTAGGCAGCCTCTTCTTTAGTGTGATAGATGTTTTAAATGACACAAACCCCAAATATTTGCCCTTTTCCTCCCCTGACCTGACCCGAGGTTTCCCCATAAATTTCTTGCCATGTCGTTAAGCTTGTCAACAAGTCTACAGAACATAGTGTCCAAAGTACATTAATGCAACCTATTTGGGTAGGAGAACTTATGTCTCAGCCAATATGTGTTTTCTGTGATGGTGATGGTATTGATGATACAGTGATTGTGGGAGTGTCTTAGGTCGGAAAAAGTAAATGAACTGTTGGCAAATTGGTTTTTGAATTTGAGAATACATTTCAAAATGATCAACAAAGGTTGCATTGGATGCATATCACATTGACTTTTCAGTTGTAGTGGGCTAATTTCTATGAAAGAAATATGTCAGCCTATTACATTGACTCTGTAAGTTTCCAAGACCCACTCTTAGGAATCAGGATGGATAGAGGAGAAAATTATTCTTAAAGAAAGAGAGAGGATACTGTTATTCTTGAAATTCTCACTACTCCAGTCATGATCCAAACACAAATGTGTATGCATGTGGGTGGTTGCTGCAATTTGTAAACTCCAAGCTTCTTCAAATTCAGGCTCAGAAATATTGTAATTTTCCTAAATCCAATAAGACTTCAGAAACTATCCAGACTCATTTGGTGGTAAATAGAATGCCTTCAGGACTGGTATTTGATATGACTTGGAATCATAATTAGTCAACAGAAGTCATTCATTAGCTTCCCTCATGGATTTTGCAAAAAGTGAACCAAATTTAAATGAACAATAAACAATTGATGGCAATTTTTATTACTTACAGAAAATACAATATAAGCTTCCCATAGAAAAGCATTACACTGCCACAGGGAAAGGAACCCACAGTAATGGAGCATTCTCTTCTTGCCCAGTTTAGAACATCATCCATTCGTCTGGCAATGGCACAGATCCGGGCTGCCCAAGGGAGCTCTACTTTTCACCATGAGCAAAAGCTAAAACTACTACTATGGACCTGTGATCTAATATTTTGGTCCTTGTGACTCTGTGACTTCCTCTGATTTTCATACCTCTCTAGCCATACCAGTCTCACTTTTGGGCCTGGGCACTGGTTTATTCTTGGGGCTGGAATGCTCTTCCCTGTGTGGTCACCTGGAGAACTTCTTACCTCCTTCAAGTCCCACCTCAAATGTCACCTTCTCTCTGAGTCCTGCACTGAAAACTCCATTAAGAACACAATTTCCAATACCTAATCTCTCTTTTTACCTTCTCTACTTTTTCTTTTTTCTGTAGTGCTTATTGCTTCCTAATATATCATTTACCTTTTTTTTTGTTCTGTTTTTAATGACAGTTGTTTATTGTCTGTCTTCTGCTAAAGTGAAAGCTCCATGAAGCCAGGGTCTGTTTTATTTAATCATGTGTCTCAAGACCATGAGGCAGTGTCTGGCAGGTAAGTATGCAATACATACATAGCTACTGAATGAATATAATAAATGTGAGATCTTGGGAAAAGTTCTTAAAATACATGTTTCAATTTCTACATCTTTCAAATGGGAATGATATCAGCTGTGGTGAGGATTAAGTAGGGGAGGTATAAAAGTGTATATCATCAAGCCTGGAACAACTATAAAAAGTAACCATCTTATTATTAACATTGAAGGGACCTTCACTGGGACCAGAAGTTTCCTATATTATTTCTAATACTAGAGAGATCCTTACCCAGGGGCTTATTTCAATAACTTCTTCAGACTACTATCTGTTCATGTATTATAAATGAAGGATTCTGAAGTCTGCTAGAAAGAACTATTTTTTCTCCTTACACAATTTCCCTCTTTAGTCATTTTCCTACTGGCTGTCCTCACCCCACTTACATATTTATAGGATTCCAAATTGTATACAATTTTGCTACCTTGACAATCTATATTAAGGCATTCTCTTTTGCACCCAACTCCTCAAACCCAAATTGGGAACCAACCCATGTAATAATCATGTCTTTAAGTTTTGCTTTTTTCAATTCTAGCAGAAGTCTTAGATTATGTTCCAGTTTGGAGTTATTTTTAGAGTAACCACACATTTTCTGACTTTTGAAAAATGCAAGTACTTTCAGAGTTCTTTGCACATAGTATGCATGGAATACCCATTTGTTGAATGTTAAGTAAATCAAATTTTATGATATAGTTTGAGAATAACAGCTCAATATACTAACTATTCAGGACAGCAATGTTCCCTAAAAATTTTAATCCGTGAATGCATAAAGAAACATAAGCACTTAATAATAGTTTTATTTATCATATAGTAACTTTTATTTATGTAACATAGCCTTAGGAATACAACATACTCCTGAATTAGATTTTTTTTTTCCCATTCTCACAACAGCAAAAAAGAGTAGTCTCTCAATAATTATTTTTTATAATGCAGTAATGAATGAGTGAAATAAATCATTACCTTAGGGTTTTTCTGTTTTTTAAAAAATATTCAATAGAATCATTTTTGAAGCTCATGGTAAGATTTAACTTCTTTTAGAGGAAATGACTAAGCCTGAAGTTTTTGGACATTTGAAAAATATACCGGAAGTAAGAGGCTAACATTTATCTTCACACTGTATGAAGTTCTTTGACAGATTAGGTAGAATAGGAAAAATGGGTATTAAACTTCAATGAGGGTTAATCAGCTGACACATCTTGGGTTGTAGAGAAGTTGAGTAATGATTGGGAAGTTCCATATTTAATCACTGCTTGGCCACCTTGCAAAGCATAGGTCATGAACTCTAGGCAGGTATTTTTGGATTGCAACATTCTTAGGAAAGAAAAATTACTTTTTGCAATTTTATCCTATGGCTTCTATTGCTCACCTTACCCAACAGAAGTGAAAATACTAGTAACATTTTGCCCCAAAATGTGAGAGTTTATCATTACAATATTTTGGTCTTTCCAGACTATGATGGGTTCTTTGCCATTTTCAACAACATATATATGTGTTTATGCCTGCCTGTGTGTGTGTGTGTGTGTGTGTGTGTATGTACATATATATATGTATACAGATATATATAGTTGGATACATATATACAGTAATATATATTGTGTGCATATACACACATCATTTACATATATACACATGCATACATTATGTATTCATATGTATGTATATGAATAATATAAATTAATTTTTAAGCAGCATTTCATTTCATTTTCTTTTCTGTGATCTCCTAAGGGATAGTAGATGTGAATTGGTAGGTATTCAGATATTATATCTGAATTGACATCTCTTCTTAAAACAGAAGCATATTATAGAAACCTATAACTAGTTCTGTAACATAACTGACCTGATCCCTTCTTACTTAGGAAAATATGGCAGAAATATCCAGAAATTAACTGATTTTTTTTTCCCTGAGAACTGCAGAATATGACAATTGAGAGAAAGACTGATCTTAGGTCAGAACTTTTAACGCATTGGTTCATCAATGGCTCTCCTAAGTTAGAATGTGTACCAGAGGGCAAGACAGTCTGTTTGAGGAATGGAAAATAATTAATGAGCATCATGCATTTGAAAAATGGCCTCTCTCTTCATGTTTGGAAATACATATATTATTTCTCAGTAGGCCATAACTGAGTCTGTTTATCCTTGACCAGAGGTAATAGCTCAATCACAGAGAGAAAACTGATCTGTTTTTCTGCTGCATTACTGAGAAGGCTCTTCAGGGATTTTATAAGAGAAATATTGAAAGATTATGAATGACAGCAAAAGAGGACAACTTATATACTATTGAATTAATGTTTATAACTTAAATTATTGCCTCTGTACATATTAATATTTCTAGTAATAATTATTACAGATACAGATTCTGAGTAAAACATGCTCGAAGCTCTGACTTGGGCAGAAGGGGGAACATGGACAATATACATAACCTAAATTGTTGTACCCCCACAATAAGCTGAAATAAAAAAAAAAAAAAAAAAAAAAAACCTTTACCTCTCCTTGTGACTGACCTCACTGAAGACTACACAAGTGAAAAATCAGACTAAATAAACTTGGAGTAAAAATATATGTAATATTAATATATTATATAATTACATATATGTACATGTATATTTTATATTTATAAAATACATATACATACAAAAAAAGAAAATAGTTAGCTATGAATATGGTATTTCACCTTAAGTAAAAATAATCTTCATGTTTAAAATGTGTTGGCTCTAGCCATGCCAAATTAGCTTTATTTAAAAAGATATGCTGATAGAATACCTTCTTTATCCAGCAAAAGAAAAGAGAACAGAGTTCTCTATATTGGACCAAACGTGTTCAGGGCTCTTTTGACTCCATCTCATTCATTCTTCATAAACTGCATCGAGTCCCAGCCTAAACCACAGGCAAGTTTCTCTTGTCACCATTCTTGGGTCCCTGATACAATGTCTAGGGCTTTGAAATGTTTGAACAAAGTAATCATTCTTTTCCAACCCAGGGATCCATTAACTTAGACTTATAAATAACTTTCCGAAATTTGATCAGCCAAAATTCCACTCAATTTACATAATTTGCATTGGTCCCATCTCCAGTAAGGAAGCAGAGCAGTGCACCTTCCCCACATCCTTATCTATATCATTATTGGTGAAGAAGTCATTTGGCCACAATAAACACTAGAGGCCACACAGAAGTTCTTCAGTTCTGTGCTAGTAGATGAACTACCTACAGGCTATTTTCCTTTTTGCTTCCTCCTCGCTCCTGACAAGACCTAATGAGCATCCAGTGATTCATGTGAGAGCTCTTGTTCATTTGTCAGTTTCTCCATGGTAGTGATAGATTTATACTCAGTCTTGTACATGTACTCCTTTATTCACCTTTATGACTAATGTCACTATTTGCAGCTAAGAGTGAAAGAAATCAAAGAACACAAATCAAACATATGATCTCTATCTTATTAGCACCATACACTGAACTATAGCATTCACTCCATACCTACACATATGAAACAACATGGCTTGTGACAGTTTATATACTTAGTACATTATACATGTTGCCATGCTACTGATATATTTCCATGAAAATTAAATTGTTATGACATGGCTCATTCAAAGATTATCCACAAAAACATAGGCAGTAAGGAAAGAGGGTAAAATATGTATTTTTATATATATATATGCACATATATATGGGGAAAAGCAATGGAGGACCCCTTCAATTCCAATGAAAAATAATATTTAATATATCCTACTAGTTTTTCTTGAGCCAGAAAAAATATGTAGTCAACTGGCGCTGTCCCCATTCACAATTCTTTATAACTTTCTTAAAAAGAATGCTTTGGGGTTTAAAATATCTTATAAATCATCTTGGCCCAGAAACAATTTTGTTCAGAAAATTCAATTTAAAACAAAAACCAGAATAGTTGCTGAATTACCTGACCACAGGGAAGAAAGCAGTTCAGCTATCTAAAAATGTATATCCACAGAAACACAAATTTTTTTTAAAGATTAGCATAGCCCAGGAAACAAACAACTTGAATAGGAGCTATATGCCAGTGAAATCCAATAATTTTTATAAAAGCAAGGAATGTTCACATTTATTTGGTACAATTCTCTCATTTTAAAGATGAGAAAACTGAGTTTCAGAGAAGTTAATTGATTAATTCAAGGGACAAACATAACAACTCTGTTTGCTTGAAGATGTTTTAGTCTTACAAAATTGTGCAGCACTGAGTGGATGCAACAGGGAATCAGGAGACCTGAATTTTATTTCTGGCTTTTCTAACAAGACAAGATCCTAGGCAGAGCACTTAACTTCTCAGTATCCTCGTGTGGAAACTGCATGGGTAGGCTAGAGCTTCTCCAGGGGTCTCTCCCAACCCTAAAGATCTATGATTCAATCACAGAAATTTCTGGGTTGTTTCTTCTTCCTTTAGTTTGTTTTTCCATGAGCCTTTAATGGTGCCCTGGCCATAACCCTTCCTGTCACTTACTCACAGAACTGGATTTGGAAACTTTTACTTGTCTTTATCTGACTAGTTCACTATATATATCTCTACCATGTTCAGTTTTTACCATTACTTTTTCTTAATGAAACCTAATTTTCTTTTTTACTTCTTCAAATTCATTTTTTTCTATTCAGTTCCACACTTCAAATTGATTTACGAATGACTCTTTCTAGACTCTAGTTAAGTGAATTCCCTGTTCTTCTGAGCTGAAATTGATTATTCCTTTCCTTGTCTGCAGTTTCTTAATTTTACCACTTTCTGTAGTTTTTATCCATATGTACAAATGTCCAAGAAGCACATTAAAAATTTCCAATTTTAATTTTAATCAAAATAACATATTAAACTAAGGTGCTATTATCTTACCTATCAAACATGAAATTCTTAGATGATAATATTCATTATTAACTGCAATGCAGAAAAACAAAACTTTTATATTTTGAGAGTATAATTGTAAACTTGTATAGCCTTTTCAGAAGGACAATTTGGCAATACATATTAGAAGGTTTAAAATGTATATCTGATGACCCAAGAATGCCAACTTGAAGAATTTATCCTAAGGACATAAACAAAGATGTACAAAAGAGCAATGTATAGGGGTTATCACCATAGGATAACTAAATTGGAAACAACCTATCAATAAAATATTGTTTTAAATTGTGGTGCATCTATACAAAATACCATTTAGCCATTGAGGATAATGTTCATGGGACTTGATTAATTACCTGGGAACAGAATAAAATATACTTTAACAGTGATTGTTTTGGCGTGAATATTCTTTTACTCTTTATTCTCCGATTTGTAAAACCGGCAATGAACTTGCATTACATAATAAGAAGAAGTCAGGCTATAAATGTGGAGAAGTGTTATGTTTTCGCTGGCAGGGTTTCCTAGTCTAGTCAGCCTGCATGCTGAGATAAATGCTAGCTGGGAATTCAGAAATGTGCAGTTTTACTCCTTATGTGTGAGCTGAAGGCAAGTCAGACTGTTTTGACCCTCAGTCTCCACATCTGTAAAATGAAGAGATTAGCAAGGGACGATCTCTTTCACACTGTTAATATTTTTTATTCTGTAAGTCCATTAAATACCCAATTTATGAAAAGAAGAGAAAACACAAGAATTTATAATCTTGCATATGAAACATGAAACAAAATGAGTAAATGTGAAAGTCTACAACAAGAAGTTGGTGATAACAGAGAATATTTTATTCCCCAGTCTGACACTTCAGATTTTTAAGTACCTTCAAATAAAAATAAACAAATAGATGCATGGCCAAAAAAGCCTTATTTCTTTCCTTATTCACTTATTGCTGGAAAAAGTCTAAATTATTGAGTCAGCCCATACGGAAGTGCTGTGATGTTCAACAGAAATTTCAGTGACCCCTGAGTAACAGGAGCCGTGATTGCCAGTTCCTTCCTGGTTTGAACTGGAAGTTATAGTTTACTCTATTTATGGTGTAATGACTCCATACAGATGGGGAAATCAGATCAACTGGAATCAGAACTTTGGGTTCTAATTAAATCCAGCTGTTCCATGGAAGCTGAATGTGTATATCTAGGACTGAAAACTAGTAAGCACAAGTTTCACACTTTAAAAAAGCAGTTTGAACCTGTGAAGATATAAATGCAAAAATAAACAACTTTGAAATGTAGACTGCATCTGTCTTATTATAAATCTGAACCCCATGTTTTTATTATTGTTACTTAGAAAAGGCCATCCAAGTTTTATCCCTGCTGCTTGCTCATAAGCACACTTGTTTTCTCTTCTTTTTGGTTTCAAGAAAACTTTCTACCAATAAGCTTTATTCTTTAAGTCATATCTTTCTAAATTTTGATTAAAATAAATATAATTTCATTACTATGTGCTCTAAAATAGAATTGTGATTTTTTTCAGTGTAAAAGGAAAAAATAATGTAAAAAAGTAAATATCAGCTAATATCTGCTACGTGAAGATCTCATTTTGCTTTGTAATAACTTTGAGGCATCAGCTTTTTTATATCTTTATTTAGGACAGGAGAATAATAATTAGATAACACATGACTTTATGTTTTTCTCTGAGGAAAATACTAACATTGTTTACATAATGCATTCCTAACTCAATCTTGAAAATACTCTGCAAAAAATAAGACAAATAGAAACCCATAAGTATATAGAAGATATCTTTATCTGTTTTCTTTACTGATGTACACCATGACCTAGAATAGTACCCAACACACAGTAGGAACTCAAAAATATTTTTTTACTAAGAAAAGGAAACTAAAGGATATAAATATTTTTTGAATAGTAAATGAAATGCGAGCCATAAAAATATTTACAGCAACAAAGAGTAGCAATTGACCTACATATGGAGGATTAAACCTTCACTGAGCTCTACTTGCTTTTAGAGAGTTTGTATGACAGAGTGGTTATAACACTAATTTTGTGGAGACAATGATCTGAGTTTGAGTCCAGGATCAGCACATTACTTGTATGACCTTAGGAAAAGTCATTAAATTTTTGTAATCCAAATTGCTTTTCTACAAAGTATGCATAATAATGTCCAGCACACAGGGTTGTTTTGAAGTCTGAATAAGAAATATGTAGACTCCATAATAACATCATATTAAGTTACTGCTCACACTACAGTATCAGAATTGAGGAGTTGCAACAGACACCATAGGACCTACAAAGCCCAAAGTATTTACTATTTGGCCCTTTATAGAAAAAGTTTGCCAACTTCTGTTCTAAATTATCATGGGTTCTACCTTATAGTCTTGTGTTTGGTAAATTCCCTTTCTCTTTGAACTCAACATATTATGTCATCTTGCCAGACATAGGAATTCATTGACTAATTGGCCCACCTACCCTGACCCCAAAGCAGATTCACTGATGCCAGGTCTTGGGACTCAAAGCTCTGTCTTAGTTACTTCAAATTCAAATTGCAACCAATATCCATGGTGAGAAACATTTTGGTTTATTCAATTCGCCTGTATTTAAAAATCTCAAATATTTTTCAAGCTTATATTATAGTCTTAATAAAGGGCTGAAGAAAGAAAGAGAGGACTGATGACTATCTGTGAACAGTCTATGAATCTGTACCTCTTTACTCCCCTTTTAATCTACAGTCTTTGATTCAACTAAAACCTGTTTAGGAATATTTAAGACATATTATATACAAATACTTAGAAAACATGAAGCAGTTTAAAATTTCAGAATGTGATAATATTCATGTGCACACACTTTTCTTTCCTGAAAGTGAGAAATTACATGGATACCTTAAAAAGCTTTCCATTTCAGAAATTCCTGTCCAACTAGGTGAATTATATAGGGACTGTTTTCCTACCTCATTCCCTCTTTATCTTGCTTGTCTATTTCTTTGTATTAGATTGAGGCCTTTTATTTTCCATTTATTGTATTTTTTGTCAATTTACTGTACAGCTTTATCTGATTGAGTCATTATTGTTCTAGTCTATCTGTATTTATGAAATAAATGATATGTATTAAAAGTAGACATTTATCACTGAAAAGACAATATCCTTGTGTGCTGTGCATGTTACTATTATTTCTGTGACCACCACAGCTGCTGCCTCTGTTGCTGCCAGCATGATCAGGTGCTGTGCTCAGGGTTTACTTGCTATTTTCTTATCATGACCATTTCAAGTTAGATATTAATATTTTTCATTTCAGACATGGCAAAACTGCAGCTCTAAGATTTTTAGTAAATTTCTCAAGCTCACACGGCTAAACCACAGCAAAGCTACTTTTAAAATCCATGGTTGTCAGGTTCCAAAGTCCTATTCTTTCCATTACATGACACCTCAGATAACTCCCTTTGTTACCGGAAAACAATCATTTTTATATATATATGTATATATATATGGCTGTGTATTTTTCAGACTTTAAAAGAGATGAGCTATCAAGATATGAACAGATGAGGAGAAACTTTAAACGCATATTACTAAGAGAAAGAAGCCAGTCTGAAAAGGCTACATATGGTATGATTGCAATTATAAGACATTCTGGAAAAGGCAGAGCTATGGAGACAGTAAAAAGATCAGTAGTTGCCAGGGTTTGGGGGTGAGAGGTGTGGGAGTAAATAGGGGAAGCACAGGGCATTTTTAGGACAATGAAAGTATTCAGTATTATCCTTTCATGGTAGATATATGACATAACACATTTGTCCAAATCTATGACATAATGTATTTGTCCAAACCTATGTACAATAATACCAAGAGTAAACTCTAAAATAAACTATAGAATTGGTTAATATTAACATGCCAACACTGGTTCATCAATTGTAACAAATATACCACACTAATGCAAGATGTTGATAATACCGGAAACCAGGCCGTGTGACCACAGTGGGTAAATAGGGACTCTGTTTTCTCCATAGTTTTTCTCTAAGCCTGAAACTATTCAAAAAAATAAAACATATTCAAAATAAAATGAATCATAAATATGGTTTCACTGACAATTGATTCCATTCCTCTATTATGGGGTTTTCTGAAAGTGAATATTCTGCCCCCTGAACATATTCAGTGGGGTGTGGAAAGGCGGTTCCAGCTCTGAGATAGATAGAACATAAGATTTACTGTAAGTTAATATCAAACAGGTCGAGTGATAGATAACTTCTGAACTGGTTCTGGCAGAAATGACAAGTGATACTTTTTAACACAACTGGATACATTCTAAGCATAAATAAAGTTTTGACATTATGGGGTGCTGGTTTTCAATGAATACATAAATTTGAGAGAGGACCGTCTAACACACAAGCTCAATAATACAATATTAAGTATTTTTCCACTGACAAAAAGAAAGTTCCCTAGATGAGAAGTGATTGACAAATACAACACATTCTATATTGTGAGGTTCATTGCTGAAGTTTCAGTAAAATAGCTAGTTTATATGCATTTGTATTTGTGTTTGTCAGCTGAATTTTCAGTTCTGTTTTTGGCTATGTCCACTTGAAACTCCTCCTATGGAATCAAAACGACATGCTTTTATTTCCATTCAGAGAATTTATTGAGTGTTCTTGGATTCATTTATTCAAGGAGCATTTATTAAGTATCTTCATTTTTGCAGAGTCCAGAACTAATTGCTTAGGTGGAATGTTTAAAATAAATTATAGTAGCATTCTGAACCATTAAGGAGCTTACAAAGAAGTTGATAAGCTATTTCAAGCAAAGAAAATGATAGAATATCCTTAGAAAGTGCATTTTAGAAAAGTGGCCAGACCAAGTATACTAAACAGGCAGGAGTTCCTATGAAAATGACACCATCTATACTAAAGCCTTCAGATAGTCTTAAAAAGAATAGACTCCCTCAATGGGGGTGGGGGGAGGGGATGGGTGCATACCTACATGATGAGTGCGATGTGCACTGTCTAGGGAATGGACACACTTGAAGCTCAGACTCGGGGGGATGGGGAGGCATGGGCAATATATATAACCTGAACTTTTGTACCCCCATAATGAGCTGAAATAAAAAAAAATTTCATAGAAACTTTTACATACAAATATTTATTTAAGGAAATGTGTAGAATCCCTTTCTTCCTACAGTGAATGCTCCTGTAGTGTTGGTAATCCCCTGGCATTAATGTATACAAATACAGAATGCAAATTTGCAGAGGGAAAAAACAGAATACATGTATCACAAAACAGTCCTTTATCCCTAAGCAATGGGAACATCTGGCAAAGCATCCATTCTTGCTTTTTCAGGTGCATGGGAAGGCCCCACACTAAACTGAATCAAATTCCTCTACTTGCTTTGGGAGTAGGACATAGCTTTGCACTTGTGAGTCATAGCATGGACTTCCAAAGACCCACTTCCCCCATCATCCTCCCTGACTCCCCTCATCCTTTGCCATTTCTTATTTGAAAGCACAGGATAGTAATACTCATATGGATTACTGTCCATTTTCCAGGCATTGTGCCAGTTGCTTAATGGCACAAGGGTAGAATGGTAAACAAGGCAGATCTGTCCTTGTTCTCATGGAGTTTACATTCTATAGATACTGAGAAGTACAGTCTAGAAAGCATTGAGAAAATTATTACACAAATGATTGTCTAATTAGAGTTGTGAAAGATATCACCAAGGAAAAGTAAAACTTGTTATAATGGTCTATTGAAGGGCATTGAGGTAATCTATGCCAAGGTCTTCTGAGCAGTTACTCTAGAAAGTTTGTGCTTGGGAGACATTAAGTACTATTATTATTAGATGTATTATTCATAACATTATTATCTTTTTGAAATGCCTATTCATGTTGAGTTCTATGCTAGAGCATTGCACATTTACTTAACACTGTATGCAACCCTTAAACTTTTCCCCAATTTACAACTGAAGAAAATGAAGCTTTCCCAACTTAAGAGTATTTAAGAACCAAAATTGAGTTCTTACTTGGGCATAACTGATCACAAAGTTGATCTCCACAGCCCATCTCCCAATCAGGCGCATTGCTCATTTTAAACATCTAATGCATTGACATACAAATTGAGACATTATTATTAAACTTTCATTATGTAGTAAAAAAGTCGAATTTTCCACTAGAAGACAAGGCAGTTCTGCTGGCCCCTTTGCCCCTTCTAGTAGGAAAGAATCCCTTAACCTCCCTGAACTTTGGTTTATCTATATAAAATGATAGGTTGGACTGCATATCTCTTTGGCTTTTTCTACCATTAAAATTATGAAAACCTTTATTATCTTCTATAGATCTGATATAAGGGGAGCCCCCTCAAAAAAGTGAGAATCTAGTGTTTTGTCTCTATTAATGATTTAAGTAAAACCTTTAGAATCTCAATTATCTGGATATATCTTGTTAGGTTCTTGAAGGAGATTTTGACCTGGATTTTTCCAAATAATTGTAACGTGTTTAATTCATTTATTAACACATGGACTGGGTGTCCCCAAATTGTCCCCAAGGTCATAATATTGCAACATAGACATCTAATAATACTGTTTGGCTTCAAAAATAATAACCAGGATTTGTCACACAAAATATAGAAAGATGCAAGAGTATTGAGCAAGGAACCCCATGGGCCACTATAGTTTGATAAAGGAGATCTGAAACAGCAGTCCACAAAGAATGTCTTGAAATAGCTTTACACTCAGACAGTGAATCACAATAGTATAAAGAACTAGTGAATTCTTTAAAAGGCAAACAAAACCTCATGTTTCTTCACAGGAACCATCTCTGGGAACGGGCTCTAACAATGGTTCAAAGGGATTCTATCTCGACCTTTACAAAAACCGTAATAAGTGTTAGAAAAAAGTCTGAAGATAAAGAATGAAATAAAATTCTCTGCCAAACATAAGTTCTTTGGAGAATTAAATACTCATTTTTATCTCTAAACATCACACTAATAATAACATGAATGCACACTTTTATATGGCTTTATGTCACTATAAAACTAAAACCAAATCACAAGTCACAAAGATGATCCAAAGTTTTGTTACCATATTTAGAAAGAAACATTCAATTTTGTTCTCATTAAGAAATGTTCAACATGAAAAAACTAATTTAGAAACCAAAAAAAAAAAAAAATCATTCAGGAAAGCAGATTTTAATAATGGCAAAGATAAAAAGGCAAGGAAACATTAGGGTCTGGCCAGAGAAGGGAGCAGATGCCAACAAGTTAGAAAACAAGCTTGCAAAGAGCAGACTAGGGAAGCTAGCCATGAACTTTACATATTCCAGTTCTGATGGTTTGATCCTCCCTGGTGACTGGCCTCCTTTGATAATAGATAGTGAGGGCAAAGTCTGTTCCAACAAACTATCTGCAATGTTTAACCAGTGCTTTCACAATACAGAAAATAAATGTTGTTTCCAAAATCTGTAGCAAGATTTAGAACTAAATAAATAACTATTTTCATGGCTGAAAAACTATATATTCTTACACTCTTGTGTAATAACATTAACCCAAATAGGTTTAGTGACTTGTCCAGAGTCCCATTGCTAGACATTCTTTCTTTCTCTGCCAAATAACTTATTTTTTCAGTCACAATTCAAATGTCATTTCCTTCCATGATCCCTGCACAGTCCCAGCCAAAACATAATTAATTGCTTCTTGCTCCATGCATTCCTAATATCATCTGTATACTCTGATTGTATTGAAACTTGTTTTCTACAATCTTTTACACTGTATTAGAGAGTGAGCTCCTTGGAGGCAGGAATTTTTTATTTATCACTGCATAGAGAGAGTCATAAGTTAAGGCTTTTGCTTGATATATGATTAAATTCATAATAAAATGAACTTCTTTATATAACCTACCTGTTGTATAATTTATTTATTAATTTGGCAATAATTAATTGTCTTCATTGGCAGAAATAAGCTACATTTCTTTTTTTTTTTTTTTTTTTTACTGTACTAAAGAATTTAGAAACCTGAATTTTGAGGTCTGTGCCAAAATTCTCTGTAACTCTGCCAGACTTCTCAATTGCTTAATATGGGCCACGTGTTGAACAGCTGCTGGACTGTTTACTGTGGCAAATGGTGGCTACTGAACCTCCATCTCATGCACATAGTATTTTTTTTCTTCTGAGTAGGACATTTTTAAGATGAGAACCCTGATTATACATGGGTGTATTTAATAATCAAATAAATCAATAATGATATTTAGAAAATGGTGCATATAAAATTAGCCAGAGTTTCAAAAAAATACATACATTTATTTTAGATATTTCAAAAGAACTTTGGAGAAATCTTTAGCGAACTATAGCTTGCTAGGTATACTTCACTTCTTTGAGAGGTTTTACACTTGATAATTATGTGAAAATATTATTGTAGCCCACAAAATTATTACTCAAACTAATTGTTAAGGAAAATCAGAAAGTGAAGTACGAAGTCTCATTTAATAAGGAAAGATTTAAAGGTATTGATTATTATTTTTGTATCATAACTGAGCAGACTTATTTTGGATTTTCTGAGAGAGGCTGTACTCAATCTGATGAATCATTATTGGAGATAGCAGACTTCAGGGAAAGATCACTGGACTAGAAGTTCGAGTCCAAAACTTTACTGAAGCTTAGCTTGCTTACTTACTAGCTCATATTAGTTCTAGCCAAGTACTTAACTTTTCTGTGTTCTGATTATAAACCACCAAAGATTTTTCATCATCAGGGTTATTTGAGCAGAGCAACCATAAAGAGCCAGGCAGTTTGTATGTTGTACACACACCCATACAAGAGAACAAGTTGGCTTGAAACTCAGTCTATTCTTCAACAGCCAAATTGTGAGTCGTGATGTTGGGCTCCCTGTATCAGGAGTACAGAGCGTATTTTTCTTTCCAAAATTTTCTTCTGCTTACTGAACTTTATTTATACCCTTGGGCTACCTCTGACTAGAGAAGGTATTTTTTTCCTAATTCACTCAAAATTTCCACATAGGCTAGCTGAGGACCTGATTGTGGAAACAAAAACAAAAACGAAAAACAAAAAGTGTAACTAGAATTCTACACATATATAAAGTATTAATATCAGTAACTTTAAATCTATGGCTTTTTAATGTGGTCTTTTATTAGGTGGTGCAAAAGTAATTGCGATTTTCGCATTGTTGAAATTTGCTGTTTGATATTGGAATACATTCTTAAATAAATATGGTTATGTTATATATCATTTTAATGCACATTTCTCGTTTTAGGTTTTTTTTTGCTAATGATTTTTACTTCCTTTTTATTTTATATTTATTTTAGATTATGGAAATGATGTTAGACAAAAAGCAAATTCGAACGATTTTCTTACTCAAGTTCAAAATGTAACGTAAAGCAACATCAACAACACATTTGGCCCAGGAACTGCTAACGAAGGTACAGTGCAGTGGTGGTTCAAGAAGTTTTGCAAAGGATACGAACGCCTTGATGATGAGGAGCACAGTGGCCGGCCATCAGAAGTTAACAGCGACCAGTTGAGAGTAATCATTGAAGCTGATCCTCTTACAACTACACGAGAAGTTGCTGAAGAACTCAGCATTGACCATTCTATGGTCTTTTGGCATTTGTAGCAAATTGGAAAGGTGAAAAAGCTTGATAAGTGGGTGCCTCATGAGCTGACCGAAAACCAAAAAAAAAATCATCTTTTTGAAGTGTCGTCTTCTCTTATTGTTTGCAACAACAATGAACCATTTCTCGATCAGACTGTGACATGCAATGAAAAGTGGATTTTATATGAAAACAGGTGATGACCAGCTCAGTGGCTGGACTAAGGAGAAGCTCCAAAGTACTTCCCAAAGCCAAACTTGCACCAAGAAAAGGTCATGGTCACTGTTTGGTGGTCTGCTGCCAGTGTGATCCACTGCAGCTTTCTGAATCCTGGCAAATCCATTACATCTGAGAAGTATCCTCAGCAAATCAATGAGATGCACCAAAAACTACAATGCCTGCAGCTGGCACTGTAGTTCTCCATGAAAGGGCCCAATTGTTCTCCATGACAACGCCCAACTGTATGTTGCACAACCAACCCTTCAAAAGTTAAACCAATTGTGCTACAACATTTTATGTCATACACCCGCAGTACTCACCTGACCTCTCGCCAGCCAACCAACTACCACTTCTTTAAGCATCTTGACAACTTTTTGCAGGAAAAACGCTTCCATAGCCAGCAGTATGCATAAAATGCTTTCCAAGAGTTCACTGAATCCCGAAGCATGGATTTTTATGCTACAGGAATAAACAAACTTATTTCTCTTTGGCAACAATGTGTTGATTGTAATGGTTCCCATTTTGATTAATAAAGATGTGTTTGAGCCTAGTTATAGTGATTTAAAATTCATGGCCCCAAACTGCAATTACTTTTGCACCAACTTAAATATAAAGCACATTATAGAAGCTGAATCATCATAGCTTTGACCAGTTAATTATTGTTAAATATTTATCATAATGTAACAATGAGTATTCTATAGCTAGTCCAAACTTTTTTTAACTTTTTTTTCATTTTGTAAATGAACTCTAATAAAGATCTTTATACAAAGGATGGATAAGTGAAAATGTAATAGAAATTGTTGCAATTTATTGGCCTTCTACTACATGCCACAGATATTATGTATATACTCTCTAATCCCTATGACGGTCTTGCCACATAATTGTTATTATGCCCATTTTAGGGGAGAATTGAACTCAGTGAAAATAAGTAAATGTTCAAAGTCAGACAACATGAGAGAAATGAGAGTTAGAGCACAAATCTAACTGGTGCTAAGACACAGGCCTTTTCTTTCCACACTACCATTTTGCCTAACTATATTAAGGGAGTTAAAAATATTTCTCTCTCTATTCTGACTCTTAGTAGCTCTACGGCTTCAGTTTAGTTGCTTAGAGGAAACATAGAATGGAGATTAAGATTTTAGCCCCTGGAATCACAAAGACATGGGTTTAAAATCCAACTATGCCACTAATCAACTGTGTGACATTGGAAAAATTACTTAACTGCTTTTTGTAGAACAGGGATAATGGTACTCCCTACCTCTTAGATTTATTGTTAAGATTAAATGAAATAATATAGGTAGAGTTGTTAGCACCATGCATGGCACATAATAAATGATTAATAAACCTTTTTTATGGGAAGTGGTGTAATCTAGTACCTAAGTGAACAAGTTTTGGAGTCTAAAGGATTTTTGGTTTAAATCCAAGTTTTTCCATGGACTAGGTGCAAGCCCCTGAAGAAATTATTTGATTACTATACACCTCAGTTTTCATCATCAGTAAATGGAATAATATCAGTACCTATCTCACAGTAATTCGAAAGAATCAGATAACCAAATGTAATTAACACTGTCAATAGCATCCATAAGTCTAGATGCTTTTTTTTTTTTTCTCAAATCCAATGATATCTAAAGGAATTTGGAGTTGCCTATGTGTGGAGCATGGAACTGAAAAACAGTTATTAGGAATCACTCCCTCCTATCATTGCAAAGCGGCAAATATTGATGGATATTCAGGCATTACTGTGCCCTAGATTTATAGACTGAAGCTTGATTCTATCACTTACTATTAAGACTTTTTAGTTTTTTGAGCCTTGGTTTTTTCATCTGGAAGAGTATTAATAATGGATATATCACATACTTTGTCCATCAGAAATGACTTTGAAAGTACTATGTATACAGTAAATTACAAAACAAACATGGTTATCTTTATAACCTCTGAAAATATGCATTAAAAATATATATACTTTATATGATAAAATAGAAATGGAAATACACATCAAAAACAGTTATATAAAAATTTCATTCATATATAAAACATTTCTATTTAAAGTAATCTATACTTTCCAAAAGATAATTAAAACTAGTTCAGTTTTATTAAAATTTATATATTCACATGATAAAATTTTCATCTATAAAGAGACACCTCAAAAAACATCAAAGTATTGCTATGCAGTAACATCCATCCACTCTCTGTAAGGAATTAATTCTAGTAAGGAATTTTGTTCTTTAGTTTTTATAGTCATTATTTGTATAACTTAAAATAGTATATTATTTTAGTTGATCATATTTAAATTATGAATATTCATTTCTGGATATGAAAGGTGAATACATTAGGACTTAATCGTTCTTTCCTCTTCTCACTTTTCTACATCCTGTTCGTGTAATGTTATTATTTTATATTGTCAATGTTTGTAACATACTTTTTTAAATCTATAGTTATCCTCATCCATATGCTGAACCTAGTAATTTAAATTCAACAAAATCAATCTTTGAAATCTTATGAATAGATAAATATTCTTAATTACAATAGAAAATGTGTTTTGCTGTGTCATTAAACTGTTACTCTTTGAAGAAGATATTCCAAAATGCCAAAGTCTACTAGAATCCCATTTAATTATGTCTGCACTTCCTTTGCTTTTGTCAGTTCACTCAGTTGTCACTTTATAATTTATCTCATTCTATCTTCTTTCTTGTAGGCTTTTAAAATTTTACTGAAGTACCTCATTGAAAAAATGAGCTAAACTCTGCCATGGCCTATTTTAAAATATCGTCATTTGTCTAATTCACGACTGATCGTTTGGTTTGTGTAAAACTCTAGAACCAAAAGTATTGCTTCTTAGCTGTATAAATGTACTATTACAGGACTAGGTTTGTGTACTTGGGCATCAGTCATAGGTTTCCTCTACGGGTGTGTAAGTCTATTTCTCAGACTTCTCTCTTGAAAAATGTTCTAAATCAGTGGATTACTGACTGTGTACTTACTGGCCACCTCCATTTTAGGATTCATGAAGGTAAAGCTGTCATATGTGCTGGGTCCCTTAATTGTCAAAATAAAAGATTTTGTTCATCAGTTGAGAACTCTAGTGTACTTCTCTCTTGAGTGTAGCTGATGTCTTTTGTGTGTGTGTGTGTGTGTGTGTGTGTGTGTGGTTTAACTTGTGTTCTCCATGTTTTCTGTTCACATATGTTATTTTCAAAAACTACTCTTCTTTGATAGATCTTTATATCCACTTCATAAACTCACTTCATGTAGAAAATTCTCTTCTTAAAATACAATACTTAGATTTCATCTATATGCTGAGTGAGAGCAAGTGGGATGAACGAATGGAGCTCCACCATCACAGCTGTTCTAGAAGCAGTTCTTTCATTAATTATCCCAACGTTTGCCAGAAGACTCTTTAAAGTTGGCACATGATGTTTATGAATTTGGAAAAGTTAGCTCCTATCCTTGCATTTGTTATTACATTATTTTCCACTTCAATCTAATTTTGTCCACTATTTTTTTCTTCTAACACTTCATGATTTTCAGTTTTCTACATTTTCCCTTTCCTCACCAAGACTATAATGATTTTCTTAAGTTTTTTTTTTTTACATATTTATTTTGGTGATTTCAGTGGACATTTAGAAGAGAAATTAGGTAAAGATGTGCGTCAGGTCTGGTATTTAGTATTTTGTACTAAAATAAATAACATTGAATCAATTAAATTTGCTTTTGAACATAATTTATAATGAAATCTTGTGAGAATTCATCAAGTTCCTTTTTCCCACTATCAAACAAAACTTTGCCTGTGTTATTGGCCTCTTAGGGGAAAAAAGAAAAATAAAAGATCATATCTCTCAGGCAAGGTTAGGGTATATTGCACAAAATATCTCTTTGTGTTTCTGACACTCTTTTCCCTTTGATCTGTTTAAGTTGATCCTATTATTGCAGGAGAATAGCAGCAGAATAGTAGCCTGCCATTTGGACTTACTTTATCTGGAAAAATGTAAGTTTCTAGGATAGATAACCTTTAATAAGAAGGTATAAACATACATTTTCTATCAAACCTTTCTTTGGAATGACTATCCAAATGTGGAAATGAGTTAAATCCAACAATATCAGGCCAAAGTAAAATAACTGACAAAAGGTTAGGTCAGCAAAAGAAAATTTAATAACAGCATATCAAATATTTACCAAAGCTATTTGCAAAGTTAAATCATTCATGAAAATATATTAAACACTTTAAAATAGGCTAACTTTCATGTGATAAATGAGGGACACATAGAAAGTAAAAGTATAATATTCTGCAATAATAAAACTAATTTTTCTAAAACTATATTTTCCTTTACGCACAATTTTCATCCATCTTGGCTGTCTGGGGACAAAAATACACATTACTTCAGTTAAATTTTTAAGTTCAGCACTTCCTATTGACTTTAAATTACAGGGGGCTTGTTGGGCTTCTTCAAAGAAAATAGAGGTAACAGGAAAAAATAAGCAGGGATACAATAACCCTGAGAGATTTCTACAGAGCCTGTGCCACATTCGTTCTATAAACATGTATTGGATTGGATCTTACCATGTGATAGATATAGTGACAGATGCATAGAATACAACATGGTTCACGCCCTTTTGAAACTCACCATCAACTTTGCTTGAATACTAGCAGTAATGTAACATCCACTCCCAATATGCAGCCTTTTCCAATATTGGACAGCTCTAATCTAAAAAGATTTTTTTTCCCTTAAATTGAACTCCGTTTTTCTTCATTAAACTCTTATCCATTCATTCTGATCTGTTTCTTTGGAACTACACAGAGCTTTAATCCTTTTTTCATGCAGTAGGGTTTCATTTATTTGGGGACTGATTCTAGCTTCCTAAATCTTTGTTTTTCTAGACAAAATATTCCCAGTTAATTTAATTGTACCTTATAGAACACGTGTTTCAGACCTCTTAACATCCAGGTTATCCTCCTCTAAGAGTATGAATTTTATTTTAATTTTTGAAACTCTACTGGTTCTTTGGTGTCTACAAGATAAAGTCCAAATTATTACCGAGGGCTCATTCAGTCCTTAAATGAGTAAATGTGTTTGTTTATTTGACAGATTCTGTGCTGGTCATCTGGGATACAATAGTAAACTCAAGATAGTCTCAGACTTCAAGAAGTTAACACTTTAGTCATCTGTCTCATTTCATCTTACTCTCCACTCACATGAAACACAAACACACTGCTCCTCTGTGTGAATGCAAAAATGAACCTGAATGCTTCAGAGAACCTGATTTTCTAAATCGCTCAAGAACATTATATATGAGCTATTTCCGAGCAATGCTTCTATCTTTTATTCCATCTTCCTATTCTGAAAATAGTTAAAGCCCTTCTTTAGGATTTTCAAGATCACTCCTGACAATACCAATTTGCATTAAAAGCATGGGTCTCAAACCAAAATAATTCCTTTATAGAAACAACATGTTAAGAAAGCCCTTGATTGTCAAGTGTGGAAAAAACACCCTCCATGGAAAGAGAATAGTCAGTTCTTTTAGAAGCCAAAGCATAGGCACTTAAATAGCATTAAAAATAAAACATACTAACACCCTCCTGGAATTGTTACTGAAGACCTTTTATTTCAATTGAGGTATAGAATAAGCAGTGTTTATCTTTGGAAATGCCATTCAAGCCTTTCACAGACATATGCACCATGTCCATGGTGAAGTATTTCAAGCCCAAACTGCAATTATGTTGAGATTTGCTACAAATCTTCTATCAAGTAATATACCTACTCAGTAGTAAAAGCCTACTCACCTTTTGTTCTATACATTTATGCCAAAGTATAGTTCTGGTTATTACTTCAAAGTTTTAACATATCAGAAAAAGTTCTGCAGGCAGGGCTGAATAACTTCTGGATTTCATCATTCTTTAAGGTATAATTTTACATGGTTTTTTTTTTTTTGTTTTTTTTTTTTCTTTGAGACAGAGTCTCACTTTGTTGCTCAGGCTAGAGTGAGTGCCGTGGTGTCAGCCTAGCTCACAGCAACCTCAAACTCCTGAGCTCAAGGGATCCTCCTGTCTCAGCCTCCCGAGTAGTTGGGACTACAGGCATGTACCACCATGCCCGGCTAATTTTTTCGATATATATTTTTAGCTGTCCATATAATTTCTTTCTATTTTTAGTAGAGATGGGGTCTCGCTCTTGCTCAGGCTGGTCTTGAACTCCTGAGCTCAAACGATCCGCCCACCTCGGCCTCCCAGAGTGCTAGGATTACAGGTGTGAGCCACTGTGCCCGGCCTATGTTTTTGTTTTTTTTTTTTAGACAGGGTCTCACTCTGTTGCCCAGGCTAGAGTGCTGTGGCATCAGCCTAGCTCACAGCAACCTCAAACTCCTGGGTTCAAGCAATCCTTCTGTCTCAGCCTCCCAAGTAGCTGGGACTACAGTCATGTGCCACCATGTCCGGCTAGTTTTTTCTATATATATTTTTAGTTGTCGGGCTAATTTCTTTCTATTTTCAGTAGAGACAGGGTCTCCCTCTTGCTCAGGCTGGTCTCAAACTCCTGACCTTGAGTGATCCTCCCACCTTGGCCTCCCAGAGTGCTAGGATTATAGGCATGAGTCACCACGCCGGGCCTACATGATTCTTTTAAGTTACATTGCAAACCACCACATTCCAACCCAAGATTTATTTTCCTACTGAAAGGCATTCCATTACTTTCCAACTACAAAGGTCTTTAGTAAAATGTCTCATGACCTCATTTTAAAAAAGCAATTTACAGTATTCTGCAGTCATCTGTCTATTGGTATTAACAGATATTTATCCTGGTATTAACATTTCTAACACTATTATAATATACTTTTCTACAAGAAAATATTAATTAGCTTGTCTGGTCATAACTAGAAGTCCATAAGGCAAAAGAAATCAGAGCAGAGCTGTACAAAGAAAGCAGTGCACTTCACCAATGTTAAGTGTTCCTTAACAGAAAAGGTAGGGACCATATGTTCGGTGGATAGAAGGTTAACAAATACCAAAATCACATAATGTATTCCTTGGTAGGTGTAAGGCTAGAAACACAAAACTTTCATCTTCAATGTGACTGCTTGAAGTCAGTTGAAAAATAAATTCTGAATGTTTTGAGTAATTCAATAAAAACTGCCACAGTGACAGCAAAAGCTGGTTTCTAAGAATGGTAATGAATTAAGCTCTTCTGTGTAACTATGCAATAAAACCAAGGTCTGTGAAATACACAGAAATGAGAATCTGAACAATAACTACAAAAATATGATGCCAGATGGAAAAATCAGTGTTGCAATCTGGTAGCCTGTGAGACAGAGGCCTGGATGGGATCAGGATATCTGGGTTCTAGCTCCAATTCTATACCCTGGTGTCTGGTAGAGAAAGATGTATAAATGAGGAAAAAAATGTAGTAATGAATTTCTGGGAAGGTCTTAAAGAAAATATTTTATTTAATACTTTATAATTTTGTTCAGGGCAAGGAGGAAGTCAGAATAATGTGTCTCAGCAGTGCACTGTTTGATAGAAAGAAGTCTCACTAAAACTCGTCCTTTACTATGGAATTTAGTATAGCTAAATAATTAAGGGCAGAGTCTCCAAAACCAGATGTTTGGGTTCAAATCTCTCCTAATCCTCATTAGCTTTGTGACTCTGGGCAAGCTATTTAATTTCTAGTGTCAGTTTTCTTACCTGTAAAATAAGGGTCATAGTAGGTTGCAGAGAATTAATGTTTGTTCAGTGTTTAGAAAAATATGTGGCATGGTTTAAGCATTATGCAAATTTTAGGTATTGTTGTTATCATCATTATAGATATTGTTCATCTGGGTGAAAGTAGCAATGAACTGTAACTAAAATATCGATTTACTTTTTTTTTTCATTTTCTGCTGAGATACTCAATTTTTTTTTTTTTTACTTTTTTCTTCCTTTTTTTTTCTTTTTAATACATGCTAAGTACTAACAGTTAAAATCATTATTTTAGTTGGGTTTCACCAAATATTTTTTCCTGAGAGGAAAATTTTTTTGTGTGTGATCTGGACATGTTTAAACAGCTCTCAGAGTATCACATAGAGGTTCATTCAGCTAGTAAATTGCCCATTACCCTTGTGCCTCTTTCTGATGGGAGAAGAATGCATCCTTATATTTGACCAGAGGAAACTGAAACTCCTTTTACTCTCCTTTTATTAGAGGAAGACCCGGGTAATTCAAGCCTGTGCCCTTCCCAGAGTAGCGGTGGAAGCAGCCATTGGGAGCTGGCATGTCATTTTTTGTTACTGTCAGGCTGATAGAGGAGGAAGGAGCTCAGTGCGTTTTAGCACAATAAGGATACAGGATTACTAAATATTAGGGTTAGGGCTCATTCTTGAATAACTATTCTTTTTTGAAATGGTAGAACTTGTTTTTGAGAGATAAAAGTTATTAAAGAAGTCATTAATACCAGAAATAGAAGTTCCACAGTTCTCAGTAATGGGAAGATAGAACTTGTCGGAGAGGATTTTTATTCACTTTTTCTTGGGGCTTAGGGTCCACCTTTAACCTACAGTCTGAAAACATCAATCATCTGGATGACACCTGATTTCCTGGAGACTCAGGAAAGGAACCCAAAATGAGAATACCTGGTTTAGAAGGGTTGGTGTTCTCCTGAGGAAGGGGGGTAAGTTGTGCAGAGGGGCACAGCTGTGATTTAGAGGTGAGAGTCTGAGAATGGAGAGCCAGGTCAGGAGTGGAGCAAATGTTCCCCAGAGCAGCCTGCTTAGTGTGAGTTACATCTTAGGTCACATATGTTGACTGTGTCATTTCATCTACAATATCATTACTGGACTTCTTGGTTTGCTTGTTCTAGTAGTTATTTACTGAGGGAGGTTTGTTGAAGTCTCTCATGATTGTGGCCTTGCCTGTAGGTGGTTTTAGTTATGTCAATTTTTGCTTTATATATTTTGATGCTGTATTAAGTACTTGCAGATTTTGACATATTCATAAGAGTAGACGTCTTTATCATTCTAAAATGTCTCTGTCTATTTCTAACAAAGCTTCTTCCCTTAAAATCTAATTTGTCTGATATTAGCAAAATTACACCAACTTTTTTTGGTTCATGTTTCATGGTCTACCTCTTTCTGTCTTTTTAAAGTCAATGCAGTGTCCTTCTATTTCAGGTGTGTCTGGACAAACTCAGTCTTTTATTCAGAGTATATATTCTATTTATTTTTGATGCATTTAATGAAACATTAGAGTATATATGTGCCATTGCACTATTTGTTTTCTATGACTTACTTATGTTCCATTTTCTCTTCTTTCTTACCCCGCTTAGAATAATTAAATGTTTTTATTATTTTATTTTTCCTCTATTGCTTTTTTAGTTTAGAATATTTTATTGTCCTTTGGATGCTTTTTTTTTGTAGATATTCAAGCACTTAGGCTTGAATTATTGCAGTTCAATTTAAATTATTACTTTTATGATTTCACCTATAATACTAGGAAGTTAGAACACTTTAGTTTTATTACTTTTTCTTTTATGTTGTTGCCATGATATATTTTAATTCTAGGTAGTACTTTAATATTTTATGCCACTTTCATTAATGTTTTGTATTGTCAATATTCATTTATATGTATCACTTATTCTTTCCATTGTCCCTCATTCTTTCTGGCACTTCTCTTTTACCATCTGTGCTTATTTTCTTCTGCCTGAAAAACATTTTTAAGATTTTCTTTTAGTGTTCATCTTCCAGTGATGAATTATTTCAGCTATGGTTTATCAGAGGTTTGTCTTTAATTTTGAATAATTTTTTTTTTCTTTTTTTTTGAGTCAGAGTCTCACTCTGTTGCCTGGGCTAGAGTGCCATGGCATCAGCCTAGCTCACAGCAACCTCAAACTCCTGGGCTCTAGCAAGCCTTCTGCCTCAGCCTCCCCAGTATATGGGACTACAGGCATGTGCCACCATGCCTGGCTAATTTTTTCTATATATTTTTAGCTGTCCAGCTAATTTCTTTCTATTTTTAGCAGAGATTGGGTCTCACTCTTGCTCAGGCTGGTCTTGAACTCCTGAGCTCAAATGATTCTCCCACCTTGGCCTCCCAGAGTGCTAAGATTATAGGCGTGAGCCACTGCACCTGACCCTAATTTTGAATAATATTTTTGTTGGATACACAATTCTGGTTTGTTGGAGTCTTTCTCCTCAGCAATTTAAATTTATCTTTCCATACTCTTCTAGTTTTCATTTTTTTTTTTTGTTGGCAAATTTTCTGTCAGTGTCACTGATGCTCTTTTGAAGATATTGTGTCATTTTGTGAGTGTATGGCTGCTTTTAATATTTTTCCTACTGTCTTTTGTTTTCAGAAGTTTGCCTATGATGTACTTAGACTTCTTTTTATTATTCTTGTGGTTCACACATTTTTTGAATGTTCATGTCTTCGGCCACTTTTGAAACAGTCTTATCCATTATTTTTTCAAATATATCTTCTGGACCATTATCTTCTCCAATTATCCATATGCAATTGATACTGTATCTACTATGACTGATATTCTTCTCTGTATTTTCTGTCTTGTTTTTCTCTTTAGCTTTACTTTGAATACTTGCTATTGACCTGTCCTCCAATTCTCTAATCCTTTCTTCTGCTATGCCTGGTACGTTGTTAAACCCACCTGTTGATTTCTTAATTTAAGTTTTGATATTTTTCAGTGTTAGAATTTCTGCTTGATTTTTTTATACCTTCCAGTAAGCTGAATCATTTCATCTATTTCCTTGAAACTACTCATCATAATTACTTTATAGTCATTGCCTGTTAATGGTTTCTGGGTTATGTGTGGTTCTGTATCTATTGTCTGCTTTTAATCCCTTGTTTTCTGACATTTTGTTCTGCCTTTTGGCATGATATTTTTAAGTGAATGCCCTACATTGTGTATTAAAAATAATTCAGTCTCTAGATCATGCTCCTTTTCTCCAGAAACAGTTCACTTTTCTTTTGTTAGAAAAATAGGATGGAAAACTAATAACTTTAATGAAATATAACTGATCTCAATTAGGTTTGGGTTGAGATTTTTAAAGCCTCCATGTATCTCTGGTTGGGCCTCACTCAAAAGCACAATTTTTGTGAGTTCCAAATGAAAGCCTGGGTGCTTATGAGGGCTCTTCCCATGGGTAGTTCAGGAATACCAAATCCTGTCTACTCAGCATGCAAAGACTGTTGGAAACTCTAAATTGATTTTTTTTTTTCCCCTAGGCTTTCCATGTAGTTTCTTAATTGTTATGTTCATCTTAAGAACTGGCACATATGTTGAGGGAAACTGCCACATGTCAGGCTTAATTCTTTACCTGTATTTTCTCACGTGGATATTTACCCCCTACCCCCAGCCCCTTATACCTCCATTATGTCTCCTTAGCTCTGTGAGATCTTCAACAATTTTTCTGTTTTTTCTGATCCACAGCAATGTCCCTCTGCTCAAGAAAAACCTAGATTTGTAGGCCCCTACCCTGAACTTCAAATCAGCTGATGCCCAGAATAAAAAAAAGGCTGTGTAGTGCCAACTCACAATCCCCACGCTCGCATACCTTACCAAATGCACACAAATACTTGTCTCAACAACTCCTTGATGCCTTTAAATTATTTTTTTGGTATTTTATTTTTTCTTGCGTTTCGTCTTGAGCATGAGTCTACCTCAAAGTACTTCATCGTTGTTGGAAACAGAACTCCAATAAGCTGGAATTTCAATGTACAATATATCAATCTTTATTCTGTTACATTTTGTTACTTTAACTATACAGTAACAGAGCTTTTTATTTTCATCACTATTAGGTTTGTTGGTCTAACTGAGGTTGATAGGACAATATTATGGAGGAAGGTGAGAACAATTCCACTCGATTTTTGGAGACTCCCAGAGTAGAAGAGAGTGTTGTTCTGTAATGTATTATATCCTTTCTCCTGGCAATAGAGAGTTCTACCCACCTGGAGACACTGGAGAAGACCTATGAAGGGGATACAGTAAAGAGTAACCTTCAGATTGCCCCGTAGTTAGTAAAGGTCATCTTTGAGAGGCAAATATGGTAAAAATGGAGGAATGTAGCAAAACCTTGGTTACATTTATAATAATGCATTGAAATAATGGGAAAGTTGATAGAAAGAAATTGCAAATGAAAGAAGTTTGAGAGACAAAGATTTAAACAAATAAGAGATAAGGGTAATAAATATTACTTTATAAGCAGAAAAGCCTATTTTGGGGTATTGCTTTCAAGCAAAGATTTCTAGGATATTGTTCATAAGCCTGCCATTTTGCCAAGTTCATCACAAACCTCAACTTCATCTTGGTCTTCCATCCTTTATCTTTTATACAACCTGAATTCCCATTACAGTTTCTCATGACTTATTGTCTGATAAACATAATACCATGGCCAGCGTCCTCCTCACTGCTCTCTATTCTATCCAACTCTTAGCTTGACAATCATGGATTCCTGATAATACTCAATTAATCATACTTTCCATAGTCCTCTGTAACTACTCTCACTGGGTTTGTTGTCATTATTGTTCCAAATTTTTAAGGCATATTTTATTTCTATTCTCTATTTTCACCATCCCAGAACTCTTATGTTGAAAGTTACATTAATGATATGGAGTGTGCCACATATCTGTTATGAAAAGCTAAGTATGTTAGAGGATCGAAGGCTAACCAGTTCTATCAATACTGGTTTCTAAAGTTAATACCTTGCTGTTGGGAAAATTTGGGGATATAAACCATGATCATCATATTATCATTTGCTTTATTAAATTAAGAATGCTTCAAGTAAAGATAAAATGAAATTAGATAAAATTATTATATTCATTAAAAATTAAAATGTAACATCTTTGTTACTTTTAGAGAGAATTAAAAGATATCCTTGAGAATTATTTTTTAAAATGTATTCTAAAGATTATCTAGTCCTTGCTAAATTGTAAATTCTATTAAGGCAGAGAATATATCAATCTTATTTACCAGATCCTTGCATAGTGTATCCAGGTTCTTGCATAGGGGTACATCAGCAGTCCTTAATAAACATTTGTTAAATCCATCAATAAATGAAAAAGAAATGTTGGTGTCAACAGAGTCAATTCATCAGCATTATATTCTTCAAAATCTCTCAGAGTCTTTAATATGGGGATGTGCTCTCTGATTACCCAATAGAGAGATAGATTGTTCAATGTTTTTCCAAGTTAGTAAGAACACTGTAGTAAACAATTTGACAGAGGCTTAAAAAACAAAAAAACAACAACAAGAAACCCAGGCCTATTCCTTGAGACAAAGCTAAACTGACACCAGAAAAATATAGTTAGTGTCAATGAATTATTAATACAAAATGATAAAACTAACAGATTATGAATGAGCTAGGATGAGAGAATATTAAATTAGAAATTATTGGAGCCCATCATAGCACAATTAACTGCTTGGCAGCATGTTGATGACATGGTGGGAGTTGAACCCAACAAATGCCACTTACCAACTGTATCCATATACTATGTCCAAGACATCAGACTATTATTATACTAATGAGTATCTTTGTAAAAAAGTTAACCAGGCATTGAGGTGTAGAAAAGAGAGTCCACATGTATTATTCTTTGTTCACATTTTATCAATTTGACATTCAACATAAATATATTTAGAACCTTGTTTTCAGGCACTGAAGATACAGGAGACAAATACAACTTGGATCCTGCTTTTATAGAGCTTATGATCTAATATGGAAGACAGCCTTGAAAACAAATTACTTTAATAAAGAATCATAAGGTCTAGGGTGGTTTGTTCATGAATATCAGTTCCCTCACAATTGGAAACATTAGTTCTCGTAAGAGGGAACATTATTTCCCTTAAATATCGAAAGTGAAGTACAACAAAAATATGGAAAGCCTCAATGCATTTTTAGCCCCAAATAGTCTGCTTTAGAATACTAATGGGCATGTTTCATTTAACTTGTGACAATATGTAAAGCAATTAAATCAATGCTTATAGTAATTATACAGAACTGATGCCCACATGCATTATTTCCATTAAAAAGATGTGTTGTTTTTCTTTCAGTGAATATTTGTGAAGCTCCTTCTATGTCTTAGATGCATTTCCATGGAGCTCAGTCTTTATGCTTGCCACTATTTTAAATAGGTGAAAATAATGAATTAGGCAATTTGTCATCTGCAGAAAGATCTTGAAAACTGCAAAATGAACATTATGCCAACAGATCAAATATGTGGGATAATCCCAAATGAGGACATGTTGTTGCACATTTATTATTGTATATCTCTCCACCTTTACTGAACTCGTACTTTTTTATAAAAGATAGCATATATTTTTCTGCCTATAACTGTTTAAATTTTATATTGCATTACCTATATAGCACTTCTATATAGTGAATCTTTTCATATCCCCTTGTCCTAATTGATAAACAGATTCTGCAGTCTTTTACAGGGAGGGCACACATACACACACACACACACACACACACATACACACAAATATATACATATGTGTACTCTACTTAGTACTGTACACTAAAATGTGTGATGTTCAGGCTAGCTATATTAGTGAGTTCAAGAGGACGTAACATATAATAACCAAGTATTGAAAACAAATATTGTATAGGTAAGATTGCCTTGAAAGAATATATATACAGGGCTATTTCTATCACATTCATCAATGTCACTCAAACATAACTTTATCAGAGGCCTTATCTGACCATGCTATGCAAAATAGAATTCCTCTCTGTCACTTTCTAATTTTTACTCTTTTTTTTCTTTCATAGCACTAATCACCACCTGGCATACAATATATTATTTCATTGTATGTTTTCACCCAACAGAATTTAGCTGCCCGCCTGCCTTGAAACCTGTTTTGTATTCTTAGTGACCCTAGCAATGCTTGTAACATTCTAAACTGAATATACACAGATACTTTATATTTCATATATATAGAC
Source organism: Eulemur rufifrons (assembly GCF_041146395.1). Taxonomy (NCBI): domain Eukaryota; kingdom Metazoa; phylum Chordata; class Mammalia; order Primates; family Lemuridae; genus Eulemur; species Eulemur rufifrons. The sequence continues at coordinate 55,033,549 of NC_090990.1, forward strand.
AATATATGAAACATATATATAGAAGCAATATTTAAAGCCAATGTTAGTATGCCCATTTAACAAATAGGAAAACATAATTCAGTTAAGTGAGTCTTTAGGTATAGAGTTAAATGCCTTTGAATTCAGGTCTAGTCTGTCACCAGACCTACCACCTATTCTGTATATGAGTCTTCTATAAACATACAGAGACTCAGGAGTCCTTGCATAGAAACACCCATGGCACCGTAAGCCATTCTATGGGAGCAGTACGAGAAGAATTTCCTATTCACCACTAAGCTAGCAGGAGAAAGGAAGATATCTTTTCTTAAAGAATGAGGAAAAATCAGTTATTGGCATATGGGATTATGAGTTTGAACTTGGATTGCTGTTTCTAAAGGAATAATGATAAACTACTATTTACTACTAGGGATATAGCTCAGATGCAGTAAATTAGTTCTGTGGTCCACTTGGAAACCAAACATGCATATGGTGTGTAGAACAAGGAACAAAGTTTCTTATTAAAAAACACATAATTTCAGTCTCAGTGTAGATACTACAGAGCTGTTTGACTTTCAGTATGTTACCAAGCTTTTATAGAATTCAGTTATTATTATCTGTGAAATAGAAAAAAAATTACTTACAACATAGGGTTGTCGAGAGTTAAAATAATTCTATTCTGTATGTATGTGGAAACGCTTTGTAAGGTCTAAGTTTTATTTTCTTATTTGGGAAAAGTGTTACAAGCTACTAAGGACATTTTTGAATGTGTGTGTGAACACACTGTAAATTAGGAGCCATCATTATTCTGGAAGTTTTTATTAAGAAAAATTTTCTTATATTAGGCCTCAAAGATTTTGTGGTTTAATTATGAAAATAAGGGAAGTCAATGTGTCCAAATTTTATCTCTCAACTAAATACTATTAACATCTGGTAAGAAAAAAAAAATATCTTCTGGCCCCATATCAGATTTTCTCGAAGCCCCAAGCACCAGTGAGCTACAAGCAATGCAAATATAATAGCAGCACAATGAAATGATTGCTGTAAGACAAGAAACAAATAACAAAGACTTTGAGTGACCTCCCGTGCATTAGGGTATCTCTTCTCTGTCAGAACATTCTTCAATCATTGCCGGATACCCTGCTTGGTAAAAATTTCCCAGCCAGAGTTCTCTGCTGTCTTGCTAATCATTTTCTTGTTGCCATGTAATCCAAGGTGTATCATAGGACCTTTCTTATTATTCTTTTATTGTCAGGAATAGCTGCCTAATAAAATAGATCAAAATGTAAAATAATTTTGCTCTCTAAACTCCCTTATAAGTCAGGAAAGGAAGAAAGGGAGAAGAGAGACTTGAAAGAATTCTGAGGGAAGGAGGACATTCCTAGCCAACAGCTGTTAGAATGTAAATGATAAATGTCATGACTGGCAAGTACCAAGCATGTTAAGTTTGAGGGTAGCTCATTTTGCAGATTTTCATTGGAGGAAGTTAAAAGCTTTCATTTTCCAATCAGAGATATCATTCTCCCCATTATGCACTGGATGAGCCTGAGTGAGTTACTTAAACTCTCAGAACTTCATTTCTTTCATCTGTAAAATGTGTATAATGATATCTACCCACCTGGTTTATTGTAAGAATTAAATGAGATAATATATGTACAGTGTTTAGCTACAGGCTGGTGCATTGTTAGCCCTCTACAATAGTGGTCATTATTCTGTCCTGCATGTTAACAGGGCAGTCCTCTGCTTCCATTTTCATCTTCCATGTCTCACTGATGGTGACAGGAGCCATTTGTTCCCACAATCTGGTCCCCAGATAGGATAAAATCATAATTTACTACCACCCAGACAGCATTATCTTTACTGCATGCTTCTTAATGATTAACAATCAATTACAATATCATTCTTTAAATCCAATTCGTAGCACTGTCAAATGATTATGTACTATAATTAAATTAATGATATTGAACTTTAATTTTAGTTGCATGGCTGCTTTTGATTTCTGCGATACTCATTGACTGAACATTAGGTTCTGGTGAGAAGTTATCATATTTGTTTTATAGCCACGAAAAAGCAAAACCTTAATATAATTTAAAAAGATAACCACAAATAGAAATATTTCCACATGAGCCCATTTGGAGGTTCATATTTGCTATTCATTAATTTAGGATTTGACAATTTAACATAAATTAAAATAAAAGCCTGTTTCACGGAGCATGTGTTTCATTCTTCACTGTCTCAGCATGGCCATGCTGATCCTGGTGTTTAGTAATGTCCCTAAACATAATTTACAAATGGAAAAGCTAGTGAGGCTGGAGGAATACATGCATAACTTGCAGTCTAGCTTCATGACATTAAATTCTTGTGAATCTGAGTCTCAAGTTGTAAAAGAAGAATCACAATTATCAAGCATAAATCAACCTTTGCTTTATAAAGTGTAATGGAAAATGCTAATAAGATGTAGTGGTAACAGAAAATTGAATTATAACTTATCTATTTTAAGTCAACTTGAAAATTTGCCTCAAAACTTATGTTCTGATATGAACTGAGCCTCAGATTCTATTACCTTTTTTTCACAAAGCACATGCAGATGTATGATGATGGATTTGAAGAACACAGTGATAAAAGAAGTATGCACACACCACCAAAACAATTTATGTAAACGAGTGAAGAAAAATATATGCATTATAATATTTATACTACAAGGAAAGATAGGATACTGATTGTTTATATCTAGCTGAAAGTAATCAAAAGGAGATAAAGGTGATTTTAAACCAGATAGTTTTCATATATATATTTGGAATACTGAGCAAGAGTGATATATGCAAAATGAATATTTATATTAAAAGCTTTTCTCTTTACTATATTACATGGAAGCTTAACATCTATTTCATCAGTCAATTATATGGCATGATAAGAATGTCATTTATTCTGTAACAAAATTGGTATGATGCAGGAAGTAATGAAGTGTTTATTCAAAATTGCTTATGTGTGGACAAATTCTGAATGACTGATCACTAACCCATTTAATAATATCCCCTTACTAACTGCTTGTGATGCTCACTCAGAGCAAGTCTAGTGTAATGGCCACATCAAAGGATTCAACTGTATATGCATACAACACTCATGTGTGCAAATTTCCTTCCACTGTAAACAGGTTGTCAGGAATATGCCCCTTTTGTCTTTATTTGACAGTTATTTATTGGTTGCCAGGCAAGGTATTGAGGGCAGAGTAGGAATTAGCCCATCAGTAGGCAGGTAGAAAAGCCTTCAAGATGTTGTTTCAAACAGAGTTAACACACACACACACACACACACACGCGCACGCTCACACGCGCACGCTCACACATGCACGGCAAATTCAGGAAACTGAGAGTAACTCTGTAAATCTGGGACACCATATCAAGATGAATAAGGAAAGGGGAGTCAGAAAGAAACTGAGCAAACAGGGGCCAATGTACCATGTCAAGGGACTGACTGACTCTTGAAGGAATGTGAAACCACTGAAGATGTTTAAGCAGGACAGACAGAATCGGGTTTGTATATTGTAAAGATTGCTCTGGAAGTGACGTGGAGGAGCTTGGAAATCTAACAGTCCTCACTTTAGATTTCAGCTGTAATTTTAGCCGCATTACTCTGTTTCTTGTCTGTCTATTCTATTGTTTTATTTATCTTTCCTCCCTAACACCACACTATCTAATCACAATGATGTTATACACCCTTATCTGTTGTTCTTTAGGACTGGATTGAGTCTTGCATTCTTGCTCCTTCATGTTAATTTTAGAATCGGTTTTTCTGCAAAAATGCCTGTTGGGATCTTGACTGGAATTGTATTTAATTTATAAATCACTTTGGGGACAATTGACATTTTTACTAGATTTAAGTATTTGTTTTTATGTCCAAAAATACAGCATACACCTCTTCTCATTTAAAAAAATCTAAATTTCTTTCAAAAAGGTTTGTAATTTTTTCCATAAAAGTCTTGTACATTTTCTTTTCTCTAAGATATAATTTTATATATATTTGCTGTTGTAAATTAAACGCAAAAATTACAATTTCTGACTATTGCTGGTTTATTCAGCATCACTGATAAACTTATTAATTATAATAATTTTCATATGGGATCTTTTGGTTTTACAATACAAAACATGATATCATCCACAAATACAGGCAATTTGGGAAGTTTCTTTTTTGAATTTATTACACCTTTCATTTCTTTGTCCGTTTTTACTGAAATGGTAAGAACTTCCACTGAAATGTTGAGTATAAATGCTGATGTTCAAGGGTGTTCAAGTCTTTTTCCTGATCTCAAGGGAAAGCATATAAGTTTTCAATATTAAGTAAGATTTTTAATATAGATATTTTGTATATGTCTCTCATCAAGTTAAGTCCTCTTCTCCTACTTTACAGGGAACTTTATATGTTAAATAAATATATGTTAAATTTTATTAAAATTTTCTCTCGAATCTGTTAAATGGCCTGATGGTTTTTCTTCTTTAATCTGTAATGTGAATTGACTTTGGACTCCTAGGATAGAATCAACATGATTATGATGTTTTTATACATTGCTAGAATCAGTATGCTAATATCTTGTCTAGAATTTCTGCATCTATTTTTGAATGAACTTGTTCTATCATATCCATTCCTTTTAATCTCCTTACATTATTTTAGTTATTAAATTATTAGTGCCTCATGAAATTATTTGGAAGTGTTCTTTTTTATTTTTTATAAATTCTCTTGAAGAGTTTGTGTAAATTTTAACAATCCATTCCATTAACATTAGGTAGAAGTCTTCTGTAAGGACTTCTGAACTTTATGTTGTATTTTTTTGGAAGATATTTTAATTAATGTTTCCATATCTTTAATTATATAGGATCATTATGATTTTGTATTTCTTCTTGAGATTGTCTAATAAAATATAGTTCTAGGAATTTACTCATTTCATTTGGATTTTCTAATTTATTGATATGAAGTTATTAATGATAGCTTCTTCATGTCTGCTTAATCTCTGCAGCATCCAGAGTTCTGACTCTCTTTCATTCCTAATTTTCTTCTTTCATAACAAGCCACAAATAAATGTTAGACTTGTCTCATTAAAGTTTGCCTAATCTCATTACAAATTTATTTATTAATCTTAAGAATAGCTTTTAGATTTTTTATTTTCTGTCGTATGTTAGTTTCTATTTTATTAATTTTTGATTTAAGCTAACCATTTTGTTTACCTTTATTCTTAATGATACAAAGGCTTTAGTATATTTTATAATTATTGCTCTCTTTCCATCTTCAATATTGTCCAACACTTTAGTTCTGGCCTGTTTCACCATGTGGATTGGGCATTTTAAAATATATAATTGATATTAGTTAAGATTTACTCATTTACTTACTAATATGTTTGCCTAATATCTTTTCCTGTGCATTATATTTTCATATTGCCTTCTTTTGACTGAAGTTTATGTTTTAGGAATGTCATAATATATGTCAGTATAGTCCAGCTTATGCCGTAGTAAGAAACATTCCCACAATTTCTGGGGTTTTATATAACAAAAGTTTATTCTTCATCCATGTAAAACAGGATGTGGATCCAGGTGACTCTCCAGAGCAGAAGTTTTCCATATGTTGGGTCAGCACTTCAGGCTAACTTATGGCACCTGCATATCAACATACATATTTATGATTACAAGTTTGTGAGAGAGAGAGCTGGATTTTTATGTATCAGCATTTGAATGTTTTCTCTTAATGTATGTCATTAACATTTCTTCAGTCAATGACACATAGAACTTCAAGGGGTAAAAAAGTACAAGCTTCTCTTCTTCCCATAACATGAAGAAAATAAGATATTGATGTTCAATACAAATACTCATGTCAAATAGTGAGGGTTATTTTGTGACAAACTCTCTTATTTGTTATTTGAAGATCTTTTTATATTGTGCTACGTAAAGAATTCTAAGATGACAGTTAGAATTCTAGGATGATGAGAAGTCTCAAGACACTGAGGGTATTACTATTATACTTTGTCTTCTGGCATCCATTGTTGCTATTGAGAAACCAACAGTCAGTCCAATTGCTGTTGTTTTATAGGTGACCTATTTTTCATTTTAAGGTTTTTTGGTTTTTTTTCTTGAGACAGAGTCTCGCTCTGTTGCCTGGGCTAGAGTGCCCTGGCATCAGCCTAGCTCATGACAACCTCAAACTCCTGGGCTCAAGAGATCCTCCTGCCTCAGCCTTCTGAGTAGCTGTAACTAGAGGCGTGTGCCACCACACTCAAGTAATTTTTTCCATTTTTAGTTACAAGGCTAATTTCTTTTTATTTTTTTAGTAGAGATGGGGTCTCATTTTTGTTGAGGAAGGTCTTGAACACCTGACCTCAAGTGACCTTCCTGCCTTGGTCTCCCAGAGTGCTAGGATTACAGGCATGAGCCACCACACCTGGCCCTTTAAGTTGCTTTTGACATCACTTTTTCTTTGGTCTGCTTCAGGTATAATATGATATCTATAAATGTAAGTGTGTTTTATTTATCCTGCCTGGTATTCACAAGGATTCCTCAATTCCAGAATTAGAATTTTTTAATAATTCTATAAAAATTGAGCCATTTCTTTCTTTGAATAATGCTTATTCCCCACTTCCTCATTCTCTGTAATATGTTTTTATGAAATTATGTTTTATACATTTTAGACATCTACACTCTATCATTTATATTTTTCATCCTCTCTTTCTTAAATTTTATCCCTTGTTTTCTCTGCCTACCATTCCAGATAATTTCTTCATATCTGTCTTCCAATTCTTCAATTCTCTCTTTAGCTATATCTAACTGATTTTGTTTTAATTATAAGGGTTTTAATTGTAATTATTCTAATTTTCATACTTGGAAGTTCTATGAGGTTTTTATTCAAAATTACTTATTGTTTGCTCATATTCAAGGTTTACTCTTGTTTTTTTAAACTCATGTCTGATAATTCTTGTGTACAAAGCTTTTGCAAATTTTATTTTTCTAATGTGTTGTTTTTGCTGATTCTCATTCATTGTTTTGTTGTCAGTTATGTGATTTTTTTGCTTCTAAGATACTCATTTTGCTTGAAATTTTACTTACAGAGTTTTCTTTGAGGCCTCAAGTTGCACTTCACCAGAGATTTGTGGGGTTTTTATCTTTGTTTTTCCAGTTTACTGTAAGTTTCACCTATTTGAGATAAGAGTAAATTTATTTAACCATTTTCAATTTTTTTAAAATAAAACTGATATGTGGTTCCAAAATTATTTTGGATAAGTTGTGGTTATAGATTCTTAGAGTAGAATCTTTCCTTGAAAGCAGAGCTAGGCATGAAACAAAAAAGATTTCTTGTATCTAATTCTGAGACATTGAATTTATTTTTTGTTCACTCTTACATTACAGATATGGCCCTTTGGGGGGGTCTTTGCTTTATGTGGAAGGGGTCTCCTATAGTTTTAATGATTCCTGGACTTTATCTTCTTCTCTCTGCACCTTTCATAGTCATCAAAGTGGGTGTCCAAGGACTCAAGAGTTTACCAGATACTCTGAGGGAAAAGTCATTTTTATACTTTGCTACCTCCTACTGGTTCTCATTTAATTAATTTTACAGTTCAGAAGTTATTTTTATGCTCATTAATTATAATGATGCATTTTAAAACATACTTTGGAAATTTTATTCAGCACTTTAGTTGTTTCAGTACAGAGGGCTGCTCCTGGGTATCTAACCCAACATACTTCAAAAGGGAGAATCTCCCTCAGGGCTTGTTTTTTTTAATTGCTCAAGATAAATACTTAGTTAATTTGCTAACATTCTTTCCTTTTCTCACAATAAAATAATATTAAACTTATAAGTTTGCTCCTACATATAGTTTTTCTTGAATCTGGTCTGTTTTGCTATGGAGTGAATTTGCTCTTGCTATTTCCAAAGTAGCACCACTAAAAGTTATTTAGGATTTTGTTTTTGATTTGCAGAGGTTTTCATCTTATTCTTGTGATTTGGGGATTTAAATATTTGTTATTAAGTTTGGATCAGAAATTGTAACTCATACTATATCTGCTTTGGAGGATTTATTGAGGTTTTCTGTGTGTATGTGGCCTAGTAGATAAACAATATTTATATTAATAAATATTCTGTGGACATACCATAACCATTTGTTCTTTGAGAGTATAAGATTTAAAATGTGTATTGATTCAGCATTACTAATTTTATCAAAATTCTTTATTTTCTTATTTTTTTCTACTTGATAAAGAAACAAAAGATAAAAGGCTTTAAATAAAACTCTCTTCAAGCATTTAGAAATTTGTATATATTTTCTATGTCTTTCTAAGGAGACTATATAAATACACACACAACACACACTAACATATGTATGTGTATGTATATGTGTATGTGTGCATGTGTGTGTGTGTGTATTCTATATTATTTTACCTACAAATGCTTTTTACTGGTATGGATTAAGAGAGGAACTTCAGTTTTTCTGACCTCATAATTCTACATGAAGAGTCTTTTGGTGGAATAAACTTCCTGGCTTGTGTTGCCATTCACATGGCAGGGGGAGTGAATTATCAGAATGTTAAATTTGAATAAGGAATTAGAATTGCTGCTTGATGCTTTCCTTATTTAGAGCCATCCTTCCTATAAGACACCTGCATTGATTCTCAGAGAAGTGCGGCCCCTCTACAAAATCCAAACTTGACAGAACATATCACTTTATTAAAAGGATTTGTTTTGTAAAATTTTGATTCAGTCAAAAGGCTGCACTCAAGGATCCAGATGACCACATATGGCCCCAAGGCCATGGGTTCCCCATGCCTGCGTAGGTTGGATTTTCATTTGTCATAATATTGCATTTATCTTTCAGTTGATTACAAACTCATAAGGAAAACCTATTAATCTGTGTACTGTTTTCCCTTAAAATTAATATTTTAAAAACGTTTTACTTTGTTTTCATTTTCTTCAAATTGCTTCAATACATCTTTATCCATTCTACTTTACTGTATTTTTCCTTAGGTTTGTCTTCTGTAAGCAATATATTATTGCTTATTAATTTGGCATATTCATCCATATTCAGAAAGCATATCTTTTCAGTTCTGCCACCTATGCAAGCATCCCTAACTGGTATATTGTTACTGTTGCATTTAACTTCTTTTTTAACTTTATACCAACAATCTCATATTATATGTACTTCTGTGTTGTTTCCTTAGCTCAACATTATATTTTTGTCATTCATCCATACTAATCCATGTAGACAGACATTTATTTTCATTTTTGTATAGAAGTCCGTCACATGACTTCACCACAATTTATATACCCAATCTAGCACTGATAAATATTTAGGGTGTTTTTAGTGTTATTGTTATTACGAAGAATGTCTCTACAAACATTCTTGTATATGCCCACTGTTTCACATGTATACATACCCAGAGAATTTATCTCTGAGAGAAATCGCTAGGTTGTTGAGTATGCATATGTTCAACTTTACTAGGTGACATAAAATTACTTTCCAAAGTCATTTTTTTCAGTTTACAGTCTCCTCAAGGGTATGTGAGAGGTTTAATTTTTTTTACTAAATTCTTACAAAAAGATGATACCGTATGACATTTAAATTGTTAACTTTTACTTCTGAAATAATACATAGTTATGGTTTTAATTTGTATCTCTTTAGTAACCAATGAGGTTGCACAGCTTTTCTTATGTTTATGATCCAGTAGACTTTCCTCTGCTGTGAAATGCCTTTTGTGCCTTTTTTCATATTTTATGGTATTGCTTAGTTTTCTTTTAATAAGAGTTATTATGTTTTCTAGGTATTTAACATTTGTTGGCCTTCCCAGTTTGTGGCCTTTCTATTTGCTCTCTTTTGTAAGAGAAGTTGTTAATTTTAACGTAGTATAATGTATGTCATTTTCTTCACGGTTTGTTCTTTCCTGTTTGGTTTAAGACAACTTTCCCAAGGGTCAGGAAAATATTCTCCTATATTTTCTTGTCTTTCACATTTATATCTTCAATTTATAAGGAATTGATTTAGTTTCTGTTATGAGGTGAGGTTACATTTCCTTTTGTTTGATGAAAACTAATTTTCCCAAAACCATTGTTTCATAGTTTATTATTTCCCTACTATCCTGCAATATCTTCTTTTTCATGTATCAGAATTCTTGTCAAGCATGGTTGTGTTTGGGGCCCTCTGTTCTGTTCCAATGGTGTATCTGTCTCTTGCTGCATTGATAACACACTTTTTAATCAGCATCTAGTTATAATACATTTTGATATTTGATAGGACACATTATCCATCTGAATCTTTTTCTTTAGAAGTGTCTTAACTTATCAATGTAAATTTCAGAAATAGCCTGTGAGGTTTCACAGAAAACGAAGTTTGATTTTTATTTGAATTATAATGAATGTGTATTTCATTATGAAGGTGACTTGACTTCTGTAAGATATCCTTGAATATGACAAACCTCTCCATTTAATTAGATCTTCTTTAATGTATTTAAATTATTTATATATATGTTTTGTTAGATTTATCGTAATTACCTTTATATTTTATTGACATTGTAAATACATTTTGCTAATTGAACTTGCTCTTTTTACTGCAATATAATATAAATTTGCAATACAAAATTGGTATGTTTTTCTTATATCTACTAACCATAATAGACTCTTAAATTGTGTTAATTTATCTGTAAATACTTCTGGGTTTTGTTACTAGGCAATCACATCAACTGGGAGTGATGCATTTTTAATTTTTTTTTTTTTTCGATTTCTTTTACCTTTTATTTTTTCCTGATCTTATTGTTCTGTCCTGACTAGGAGAAGTGATAAAATGGTCATCTTTGTCTTAGCTGATTTTAAAGGAAATGTATTTACATTTAATTAATGTGTATGAAATTTGCTAAATTCGCTATATCTTTTTATAGATGCCGCTTTTCAGCTAAGATATTGCTAGTTTGCTAAGAGATTTTTTAATTGTTTGATCAATTTTGATAGCATCATCTCCTTTCATCATGCTTTAATTCCCTTTTGATGTCTATGAGGACATTAACATCTCTTTCTATATACTATTTGGAATATTTCCAATATTTGTATCTCCTGTTCTTCAGTTGTTTGCTTGCTTTTCTGCTGGTGTCCTGTCTTCTCTTTTATGTACTGAATTTTCAATTGAGAACTCATGTTTCTTGAACTCTATCTATGGAAAATTTTTGAGGCTTGTGTTTAAAATGTGTTCTGCAGAGAGTATTGATTTTTATTCTGTCAGGCATTTAGGGTCCTATCATTCTGAAATCACCTTAAACTAAATTTTCTATTAATACTTGGTATTCTACAAGTAGTGTGAATGCAGTCTCAAATCTACATGAGTGAGCCTTGTGATTGGGAATTCTCAGAGAATAGTTTTTCTTTCACACAACCCCCTCCCTTGCCCCACTACCATGTGCCAAGATGGGGATAAGCACAGCAGAGGGAGCTGTTTGTTTCTTGTTTCACATTCTGAGTATGTCACCCTTTCATCGGACCACCTTTATGAAGGGGAGCGTCACTAATGTGAGTTCCCATACAACAAGGGGCCCAGCCTTTGTCTCCAGTCTCCAAAGATTGGCAGGTTACAACCAGATTTCATGACTTCAGGGAGCAGCTGGTCAGGGCACCTTGCCCCACAGAATAGCATTTTATGGTATTTCTAGTTTCCAATTTGTGTTTCTTCTACTGGCACAAGATTAGCTACGCTATAAAAGACATATTTCATGTTCTGTCTTGATTCTAGCAAGTTTAGGTGTTTAATACTGAGAGGGGTTTTTCTATGCATCTAGCATGGTTGATGGTAGGAAATAACAAGCCACCAGCTTTCTCTTCATCACAATGTAAGGTGAAGCTCTCATGTCTTAATCACTTTCCACCTTCCAAAGAATCACTTTTCCACAGGAGAAGTGGCAAACGATGTTATCGTCAACCTCATTTATGTGGGCGTTAATTCCATGCATGAAGGTGGAGCCCTCGTCACTTAATCACATCCCAAAAGGCCCCACCACTTCAACCTATTGCATTAGAGATTAAGTTTTAATTTATGAATTTCTAGAGGACACTGACATTTACAGCATAGCAGTAGATTATCATTTTTCATATTCTACCTCTGAAGCCTTTTAATCTGTCTAAATTTCTGAATTCTGGCTTTGTGTCATTTTGAGGTTTTGGAGGTTTTTATAATCATTGTTCCTTTTTGCTTTGTCTTCAGTCATATTTTGTCAGGAAAGTTCATGTCAGAGGTTGATGGTCAGGTGCTATTTTAAATCCAATTGTGTTTTGGAGCAAAATCAGATGTAGCTCAAAGGCATGATACAGATTGTTTCTTTCACCATGACTCACAAAATTTGCAAACAGAAATGTGGTAGGCTATGCTTCATGTAGGAGGAAAGAGAGATTTATTATGGCTCTACTCTTCTCAGGAAGGTTTTTATCATTGCATTTGGGCTAAGGTTTTGAAATAAGATATGAGGCAAAAATTTATATTTTATCCAAGGCATTCGGGCCTAAATCCTTGATTGCATTAGTCAGAGGAGGCTGAATTCTTAGAAAAAAATAGACTCAAACATGCAAATGAGTCAACAAAATAGAAGTTTAACTCTCACCCACCTAAAAGCCCATAATAATTTAGGTCAGTGAAAGAGGGATGAAACAGGGTAGGAAGTAGAGGGATGATACAGGGTAGGAAGTAGAGGAATTCTGCTGCAGATAATTGTTCAGGGGCTCATGTAATGGCAGCTTTGTCATTATCAATGTGTAGCGTCCAGGTCACCCTGGGGGTTACTGTTCCCATTAGTCAGAAGGGAAAACAAGTAAAGCAGAGGGTGCGTGAGAATTTTTTAAAGGCCAAGCCAGGAAGCAGCCGATGGCATTTTGCTTACATTTTCTGCACTAGAACTCCATCACAGGGCCAAAGCTAACCCCAAACCTGGCCGGACAATGTAGTCCAAGTAGTGGGTGAAAACAGATTTTAACAAACAACTTGTAATATTTGCCACCCTGCATAATCTAGAAAATTCTCTTAAGACACGGGACTCTTAGAGTTACACAACTTGTCTCTTAATTCACAAATCATCAGATTCATCTATTTCCTGTTTGACTGTGCAGAACAGCTCATGAGAGGCTTTAGCAAAGACTGCATTCTCAAGTGACTTGCATGAAGCTTCAAAGTCCTTTTGACATCCACAGAGAAAAACAGAAGGATTTGCAAAACCAATATGCTCACAAAGATGAAACAGCATTAACAACTGCAGCGTTTGTGAACTTCAGCTAATTACTGATATATCTTCCTCCATCCTATCATGTAAATGCATACTAGCTGGTTGTACTAAATGCAGAAAACACTCTCAACATCTGTTCTAGGCTACAGAACACTTATTTGTTTAGACTATGTCAAAGTATAACTTGTTACAGAAAAAATTAATATGCATTAAGCTAATATGTCTTATTATATTATTTAAAAACTTAGAGATTTTATCCAAATTGCTAACCCTAACTTTGAAACAACTGGGGAGTGGGCTTAAGATATTTGTTTTTACAATTGCCACCAAACTACTTTTAAGTTCTTGATAGAGAAGTGTAGTGAATCTTAAACTTGGAACACATCCAGAGTGTTCTATGTAGAACTTTGTTATCTTTCATTTGACCTATGAAATCCATAACTTTTTAATGCCCCTGTCAGACTGGGAAATTATTTTTGTTTGTTTATTTTTGTTTGTTTTTTGCGCTGATGCTAACTTTTCCATGTAGCAGCAAGCAGGCGGGCAGGATGTTGAGACTTCATTATGTTCACCATTAAACAAAAACTCTTATTTTAGACAATATGTGAACAAACCTATTTTGAGTGCAGCATCATTTACAAGGATTATTTATTGTGATTGTTTTCTCAATTCACTGGGAATCTTAATTTTGTTGGTTCTTTGCTTCATTTCAGTGTCAGCCATTCTGACAGCCAGCACCTGTGCATATTTTGGTTATTCAAATCTTTCCCTCATAACATACAGCCTTCTAGCCTTCAGACTTTACTATCTTCCTAAAAGTCTCTTGAGTTTATTGAAAATAATTAGGTTCCTTTTTCAATTTACATGGAGGCAGGCTGGTATAATGAAAGCAGCCTCAGACCTAGAATCAGAATTTTCAGGTTCCATTTTTTCCCTGGACTCTATGATATAATTTCCAAAGCTATCTAAATCCGAATGTATACATCCAAAAGGTGAAGGAATTTGGGTGATTTTACACTAATTTTACAAACTGTAGAATTCTATGTGTGCTTATTTTGTATTTATTTACTTATTCAACCAACAGACATTTATTATCAGGCACTGTGCTAGGTATTGGGGGTAACAGTAACATGCATTAAGCCATTTCGTGTATTAACTTAGTTAATCCTCACACTCCCCACTTTATGGTTGAAGAAACCAACACAAACAAAGCTAATGACTTGACAAAGCTTGCATGGTAGTAAGTGGCATAGCTAGGATTTTTAAAGCCAGGGACCAGCCACAGAGTCTCTCCGTCCTTATAGCCACTGTATTATACTCCTGGAAAACAAAGGTGAATTGGGGAAGTCTCCCTTTTCAAAGAGCTCACAGGCCACAGAGGAAGGTAGCCATGTCACCACATAGAGCAATGTGACACGCTACTAATATTTTTGATATAGAAAGTCATTTGTCTTAGCAATCACTGTGTTGTCTTACATATATTATGACACTTAATTCTCACAAGCAATCTTTAAGGTGGGTATAATCATCTCTACTTTTTGTGTGGACCCCTGAGAGATTAACTAACTTTCCCATACTCCATTGTTAATAAGTGACTGAACTGGATCTAAAATTGATGTTATCTGATTCTAAATCCTGTCTTTTTAATCCTTTGTCACACTCCATGGCATAAACAGCATTCCTACTTTGAAATTCTCTGAAATTTAATTCTTTATTGCTGTAGTTATTCTTTCCATGAATTAAATTTTAAAGGACAAAAAATTTGTCCAAATTTGCCAACAATGTGTAAGAGAACTAAATTATCATCCTTCATAATTTGTCAAAGATTTCACAGAGAGAAAATATTAAATTTACTAGAATAATTTAACACTAAAGATAGACAGTGGCTTTAACCCTTTGTTCCCTGCCTCTTGGGAGTTGAATTCATGCATCTCCTGAAAAACATGGATAATTGTATTAGAGAAACATACCAGAATCTCAGAAGTAAGTGGCATAATAGAGTGACCCCTCATATTTTATATTGGGGAATTGAGACCTAGAAGTTTAAGTTTTTTGTCCAAAATTGTGCAATTAGTTAAATAACTGAGTTAAAACTAGAATTCATGTCATCTACTTTGCTGTTCTGTCTTATTCTCTCTGTAATCTTTAAACTTAAAATTTTATCGCCCAGTAAATTTTCAAGAAGTAGTTGTACCCATTTATTCCTAGGTAAATAAATATAGATTGAATAATTCAGTATATTTGGTGAATGGTTGTTTAAAAATATGCATATTTAAAACATATATAAAGTGACTGAATAAAATTCATTGCTAATCCTCATTATATAACAGAAATGTTTTTCATGAA
This sequence comes from Eulemur rufifrons, assembly GCF_041146395.1. Lineage (NCBI taxonomy): Eukaryota > Metazoa > Chordata > Mammalia > Primates > Lemuridae > Eulemur > Eulemur rufifrons. The sequence continues at coordinate 55,049,088 of NC_090990.1, forward strand.
TTGGTTTAATGTTAGTATACATGCAGGTAAACATAAGAGGAAAGGGAAGAGAGGAAACAAAAAAATTGGCAGTTAGACAAGGGTAGTAATATGCTAATGGTGGAGAGACAGAGAGAATGAATAAATAAAGAAGAAAGGAATGAGTGGAGACAGGACAAGCAAGGAGAATGCACAAAAGATGTTTCCCCACAATTTGGCGCCTTTTGTTCCAAATTCATCTGCCACAATTCTTGTGCATACCACCTATACTATTTCACCATACTCTCGCCAGTTATTCCACTGCACTTTCTTCACACACATACACACATACACAAAACACACACGTATGTATGAGACACAAGAATAATTGACAATCTTTGTGATGTCTAATAATGATAATATGGCAAAAACTGGCAAATATGGAGATTAATTCAGTGTTGCTTCATTCAGTGAAGGGCTCTTAAGTATTGGTTAAAAATAATTCAATTCCATAAATTATCTTGCTTCATATATTGAAGTAACACTTCTTTCCCTGAAACACTGAGGAAACATGCTAATAAAGATGGGTTCAGGTAAATACAGGTTTATAAAATTAATATTTGTACTGACTAAAGCAAGACTTAAAATTTCTAGATCATTTTGAAGAATATATTCAGAAGAAGTCACCCTGTGATTTTCAGGATTTGACTCTTTGGATACTTATTAGAGCATGAATCTAGATGAGTTCACCATCACAAATGCACACACATTTGTATATATATATATTATATACACTATATATAGTATATATAATATATATGTACATGTATATGTGTGTGTGTATATATATAGTTGGTTTTTTTTTCCTTCCTTACTTCACTACTTTTCTTCAGTTTGGCATGGAGTCATTTTCAACTCAGAGTGTTTTACTCCATTAGAAATTGCTTTCTTACTGCTAGCTAATGGTCACAATCTATTATACCTATTACTTTATATATTATTTTTTTGAAGTGATGAGTGCCAACCTAGAAAGTACTACAAATAAAACAAAATAAACACAAACTATCACCTAGCAAAATGTTTTTATTCATGTATTAAAGCAAGGAAATTGTTTCTCCTTTCACTTTTAGGAAAAGAAGGAATAAAAGGTATGCATAATTCATTACTAGTGATGCATTTTGGTTTTCCATGACCAAAAGAGAAAAGATCACTCCTAGACATTTAACACTAAAACTTCTCTCAAAACTTAGATAAATGTATTGGAGAATATATGTAAGTTAAACTGGGTACCAGACACACTAAATAAAAATAGTCTTGGCATACTATCCATTAATTGAAGCTTATGTCTAACATTTAAAAAAAGGACCAACTAATTATCTTTCTCTCAATAGAAAAAATAAAATATTCCTTAACTGCATGTTTCATAAAACAATTTTATTTTAGCTGAGGAACTGTATAAACCATAGAATTAAATCTGAATGTTTTATGCTGTGAAAGTCCCAAGATGAAAAGAAAAAGTGTAATTCTTATTTGTTTTATGGTTGTGTTGAGGAGAAATGTTTTATTTAAAAATATATTTTGTGTGTGTGATTATACATATGTTTCTAATATTCAACATCTTCCAGAATTTTCTTTCAAATTTTTTAGCTCCCTGTAATCTCTTTCACCTGGAGTTGTTGTTCTCAGTATTATCACTTTGATCCTTTTCCTTACCCTTGCTATGGCAAAACAGAAATCTTCCAAGTATTCTCCATGGAGGTAGGAAATAAGAGTATTTGCATTCATTTATTTAATATTCAGATGTATCTCTGAGTAGTTGTATCATCTCAAAGTTATTCCTTTCTGATTATGAAGCACTGGAACTAAGTATGGCTATGCAAATTTATTAATCTGGTCCTGTCTTCCCCTATAGTATTCACCCTTCCTTTTTCTTTCATTGTCTGATCTACTCCAGCCCACTGCAGCCTGACTGAACAAACAGCGCCCTAGCCCCTGATTCCTATGAGGCTAAGCAACTGATACTACTTCTGTCTTCTGAAAAGAGTCTCCTTTCCTTTTTTTTTTTTTTTTTTTATTTGCATCTGTCAAATTCAATTTCATTTTTCAAACTCTATCAGGGTCAAGGCTTCATAGAATCTTTCAGTGATACCTCAAGGCTGTGTTTGGTGTATTTCTGATAGCCTCACATAGCACCTTATGATTGGCTTATCAAAGCACTTGTCACCCTTTATTATAACTGTGTGCTTCTTTTGTCTGTCTCCTTTCTTAGATAATGAATTTTTCAAAAAAAAAAAAAAAAAAAAAATGGTATCCCAGGCCCTCACACCTTGTCCTGGGGTAAGCAATAAGTAAAAAAAAACTAAATAAATGAATAGATAAATGTAGATGTACTGAAGTGCTTTATCATTACTCTAGAGATGGTATATGAACTAATACTTTATTTAGAAGACAACCATATGGATTTTTTTATGCTATGAGTTGTTCCAAGTAAGTGTCAGCCTGAAAAGAAGCAGACAATACAGCAGAGTAGCCAACATTATAAGCAGATATGAAAGATGAAGCCAATGGAAAGTAAACTTAGGGGCATAAAATGGATCCAGGAATTGAAGCTAAGGTGATGATTATGAATTCAAATAACACTCAGTTTTCTTCTAGTCCTATAATAGTACTTTTGCCCCATTCAAACTTTGAATATTAAGATTTGCTCTTTTTTGAAGATGATGGTCACTTGTCATCTATAATATCTTCTGGTCTTAAATTTAACATGTCTGCTTAAATTGCCCAAAGTTTTGAAGAAAACTTTATGAATAGCCTAAGGAAACTGGTCATTTTCCTAGAAGTCTCTTCCTCCTACCTCTGCCCAGTGGTCCCTCATTTTAGGGTTCCATATACTTGTACTAAGTTATACTAACTGGAACATTCCATTACACATATTTGGAGCTATCTATATTGAAAAATAAAGTGGATATTTCCATAAATGGATATGTACCAGATGCAAAATAATGCACACATATGTACCTGTGATTTAATGGATGATAACTTAGTTCACAATGAACCTAAAAATGTCTTTACTCTTTATTTGATCATAGGAAGAATTAGTCAATTATATTTTAATTAAAACCATATGTGTAAAATCATTTCTGATACCACACACAATGGTCCATATAGGAATCTGACGATCATGAGTGAAAATTAAAATAATGTCTAGACCTCTTTTCCACTTTAATCTGGTTGACTCTATATATTTCCACTTAATTAATAGCCTTCTTTATCCATGTCTGTTGTGTTCTTGAAAATCGCTAGTGAAGTTATTAAATGTTTTAATCTTTCTACACCTCAATTTTCTTATCTGTTAAAAAAATGGAATTAGTGCTTCTTCTCTCTGGGTGAAAGCAACATATAAATGTCAGCTTATCTTTATTGCATCCTCTTGAAAACTTTTGGTAGAAAAAAATGGTATCAAAAGTAAATTAGCCAACATACCATCTACTCATTTTCCTGGGAGAAAAAAATTTAATGTGAAGCAAATCTAACATCTCTTCTCTGTTTTACTAGTAGAATGTTTCACCTGGAGAACTCCAATCTCTTTAATAATTTATTCATCCCACCAGTATTTTTCAGATGCCTTTCTATAAACCAGGTACTGTTCTAAATGACAGGAGCATATCAGAGTACAAAGAATGGAAAAATCCCTTCCTGCACAGAGCTTACATTCTAGGATAATTGGAGCTTATATTTATATACTGTCAAAAATTACAAATTTACAAATAAATATATAATTTATATTATATATAATTGCATTATATAATAATTGATATGTAATTGGTAATATAATATAATATACATATATATTATATAATTATATAACAGTATATAATGTCAATGTATTATATATCATTTTATATTTTATGTTATATATTTAATATAAATGTTATATTTATATTACTATATATTGTATATTATATTATCATACATAATTTATGTGTATTATTGCCTTGAATTTTAAAAAGTAGAAATCAAGACTCAGATAAAGTTGCTTGCCTAAGGTCTCAGAGAGCCCGGTAAATTATGAAACACTAAGTTATGTATTAATAATTACAGTCAAGTAAATGTCTTTACTTGTATAAATATCATCTGTGAGGCCCACATTTCCAAACTAGCAACTTCTAACTAGAAGAATACAAATAGTGGAGAACGAACAGCTTCTGTTAAAAGATCAGAGAACTGCATCATCCATTTTACTAGTAACATTCATATAGGGCTAGGTCATCTAGGTTTGGTGATTTCTTAATACCTGGGATTATGCTTCCCTATACATATATCTACATTACTTCATTTGTCTGCAGTACTTTCTAAATTTTCCAGATGCCAGATGTGACTTCCAATGAGTCAACTTTCTGGATTTTCCAAAGTCTGGTCTTGCCTTTCCTAGCCAGATCACTGGTTCCTGTTTTTCCCAATTCACTTGAATCCATGGACTTGCTGGAACTCATTCATTTTTCCATTTTGTAATTAACAATAAAAATTATGGGCCTAGTATCCACTAGGCTGCTGCTAAGGATGCAACACAAATGGGAATAAAACAGGGACTCTGTCTAAGTATAAATCCACTAGTTCCCTCAGGTTTAGCTAATAAACTGCTCCAAATTTTTTTTCTCTTGTTTTGTGTGTGTATGTGTGTGTGTGTTAATCTCTCAAGTCCTGGTTATGATAATTTTCATGATCCCTTTTTTTATCATTATAGTTTGTTTTTCAATTTGACAAGAAATACATACACACACATACAAGAAAAAAGAAAACAGAAATATAAGGAGAGTAATCACCTACAATCCCCTAACTCAGAAATAATCCTTTGTATTAATGTTTACACATGTATTTCTGTCTATAGTATTCAATCAACAAACCAGCATAAACTATATAAAGTAAGTCAATTATATCAATCATCTCATGTAAATACTATTTATTAATAATTAAATTGAACAGAAATCCACATTAAAGTGGTATAACTACTAACTATGTGGTAAATATGATGCTATGTATTATATGCATGTGTTTTCTATATATAGTGAATGTGGCAGATGTTATTAGACAAATAGTAAAACACTAAACCTTTCAAACTTGCAGGGAACCTAAATCTTTCTCCAACTGACTTAACCGAATCTATAGAGCTTATGAAAATTTATTACATTTCATCTTGAACCCCATTTGGAAAAAGGGACAAATTTTCTTTTCAAATTATAACTCACAAAGCTACTGCAATTCCATATGTACAATCAATATTGATAAATAACGATGAAAGGAAGGGCTGCCTTGAACCTGGCATGACACTATCTTCAGGGAATCTTCAGGTTATCAGGGGATATGCGGTTCCATACTGGTAACATAGACCACTGTGCTCAATTTTGGGCTTTGACAGACTAAAGTTTGCTCTGTAGGCTTTGGCTAATTTCCTTTGGGAAATCAGCTCGGTAAAATCCAGAGGCAGCTCTCAAGTTTTGACTTTTAAAGGGATAAATTCACAAAATTAACACTTTGCAAATCTTATCACATTCAGGAACATATATAAACATATTCATACTCACACAGCTTCACACCTTAGATATCATCTGTATATGTGTGGCATCAGAATTAAACCCAATTGGGATTAAACATAATTAGTATTAAACACAGTTCTTCAGGAAACATTTAGAAAAAGGTGAACTATCAAAGGTATCATTCAGGGAGGGGCAGAAGACAAAACTGATTACTTAAAATAATTTTAAAATACTGTCAGGTCCATTTTCTTTAATGTGAGAGAAGTAAATATTGTGTGTGTAGTAGCACATTCACTTATGACTAGACTTTATCTACCTGAAATTTGTTCCCCAAGACGGGAGTCTGTGTTATGATTTAAAAAGCACCTTTTTTTCTTTACCTCTCCCTTTGTCTTTCTTGTTTTCCTTCTTAAAATGATTAACAGACTCTTCTTTCCTAACTATTCTAAGGTGTTTGACACCCTAAAAAAGCAACTAAACCACCTTCTTCAACTGATGGAATGTCTCTAGGCTCTACTTCAAATTTTCCTGCTTCCATCTTGTGTTGGAAGACAATTTTTCATGGGTCTCTTGCATTTCTACAGATCTGACAAGCAGGGGCACTGACAGCTTTTGTTCCTGTCTTTTAACATTCTTGGAGGATAGAAGTAGTTCTTCCTACGGAGCAAAGGACAGATTTGTGTACAGTTCAGTATAATAAAAGATAATTTTTCCCCCTGTGGCAAAGGCCAGGTTTGTTTGCTCTTTACTTTTATATAAAATTTGAGTTTCCTAAGCTCAGGGTGTTTCAGCTATGACATAAACCCACTGTGTACAGGTGTCACCTTATCATATCACCCTTTGAAATTGGAGCTTGAGAAACTGATGCAAGAAAATGACAATACTCAGATACTGCTATTCCTATGAGTAATAAACTGCCCTTTGTCTCTGTCTTCTGCCAGCATCCGTGAAACTATGGCAGAGCCTCCACAGTTCTTAACATCTTGTTTCTCCAGTTTCTGTCCTTTTGCTTCATGGAGGGACTCTCCTCTCCACCCAGGCCCTTTGATGATGAGGAATTTGGTTGATGTGGCTTTCTTTCTATTTTTCTCCCCAAGTTTGTGCCTCTTTAAATTGACCTTTCTCAGTCTAAAATTCTCCCTTGTCTAGGACAAAAGAGAATCAGATTAAATAATAAATGACAATGAACTAAAGTCAGAGGGATACAAAGGAAAATGTGAATTCAAAAGAAATTGTACATTTTATATGGAGTATAAATCCATACGGCAGCTGTTTTCAATTTGATCCCTATCAGAGACATCATTTTAAAGACCTATTGGGTCTGGGGGTTTGAGAGTGGGTTGCACTGCAGGGCTGGGTGCCTTGCTTATTTGGCAGTTTTTATTCTATTTTTTCATTTCTTGGTGCTCACTGCTAAAAATATTCCTTACTTAATAGTTCCCAGTCTTCCCCTTACCAACCCTTGAACCCTCCAACCATAAAATCAGTATACACATATTCAGATAAGAATGGTTCGTGATAAAATGATCAGGAATTTTACTTGTTATCTCTTATTTCAGAGAGTCCTAGAGGGAAGAGCAGTAGCCCTCTGCAACAAGAGTCCTGAGAATCAGCGGGAACTTGTTAAAATGCAGATTTCCAGGACATACACCCAAAAGATTCTATTATAATTCAGTACGGCTGATGTGGGGCCCAGAAAATTTCAATTTTTAATGAGCATCTTGGGTGATTCTGCTAAATACTCTGTAACTTTGCTCCAAAAACTGTCTTCTGATCTGGAATCATGCACATTTGCTCAGTCTAATAGAGATCAACCTGAAGAATAGGTTAGTCACTGACAAAAGTTAGTTGCTGACAGTGATTTGCTCTGGTGACAGCCCGACTGCTAGGAGTGTTTTGAAACTTATTTTTTGGCCCATGGGACTGAAAAACTCATATTAATATAAAATAACTACTAATTAGTTTTAGTATTTCTGGATATATTTGGAACAATTTCTTATGGTATAATAGTATATATACATTATTAGCAAGGGCTATATATAGAAAGATGTATAAATGGAATTTTAAAAATGGAAGCTGTAGCTTGTACATACTTTTGGTAAAATATTATTACCCAAAAGATATTTTATTTGAGGAACTTAAACAGTGTGAAATTTTTGAGAGAAAAACTAAGGAGATATTTTTAAAAAGTAAAGACTACTACAGTCATTGCTGTTGAAATCATAAGGCAAACCATAGAATGCTATTGGAAAATTGTCCTACATCAGTGTCGTGGGGCATTTAGAGAAAGCATATAGCATAATGGCACTGATGGCTCTGCAAATGTCTAACTGATATTCTAACTTCCTAATAAGGATGCTCATGGGAAAATTCTTTCTTAGTGTTCTCAATTTTTTCTAAACTAAATAGAATTAAATCATTCAAGTAACAGAAGCATCACAGTACAGCTCTTCTCTTTGAGTATAAACCAGCACATTTCATTTGCATAGGGTTTCACTGGGAGTTGCACACATAAATTTAGTCCAAGTGCACTCCAGGTAAAGCCCAGGAGATTAAAAAACAGCCTGTGTCTGTGGTGCTTTAGAGATAAGGATAGCACAGTTTAGAACGGCGGGGACTAGGATGATATTGGAAACATTTCAATCTGTACATCAAACTGAATTATTGTGGAATTACTTGGGACAACTGTTGTTACATAAAACAATTTGATCAATATTTTAAAATGTACACATTTTCACTGTTGTTGGGTGATTTTTACCGATAGACTACCTCTTAAAAAATAGCAACACGTATTTCAAACAGAATTTTTCAAGGTGTTTTATCTTTTCTTAAAAATTATCTTGATAAAAAAGTGATGAGACTTACAGTTTACGACAATTTTTACTTTTTTCACATCTGGGAATGACACATCATTTTCCGCACTGCATTCATATTCCCCAGCCTGGTCCCTTGTAATTCCATAAATGTCCAAATATTGTCCATTTTCAAATGGTTTTGCTACAAAAAACAAACAAACAAACAAAAAACATATACAGTATGTTTAATTGTAGCCGCCCAAGGCTTCATTCAGGTAAAACAACAATTGCATGACTTCCTACAAGATATTGCTGACAAAACAATTCCAAATGAAACTGGGGAATTATTAGACCCTTTGTTCTCTTATGTTCATAGGAAAACTCAGAGAAAAAAGCAGAAGCAGAACAAGGGATACTATAACAACCGTTTCCCCAGAACAGGATATACATGTGTTCTTTTTAATTGATTGTGGTCTCCTAACCTCTTCACACATCAAATAGAGCTCTGCACATTTCTGTAATTGAGTTCAACAACCTCTGAACAGTGTAGATGAAATTCACTAATATGACTTGGTACATATTGACTTTTATACAGTATGAAGCTAGCAACTTGACACTTAACCTAACTAAATGTTACTTTTCTTTTGGGAAAATCTCCGACCCATCTTCCAGGTTTCAACCCAGATGGCTTGGTAAAAGTATAGAGACAAATTATTGCCATATTTCAGTTTCAAAAATGATTAATGATGCCAAGAAAGGTACACTGTACACACTATATATAACTCATCCTATGAATCTCAGAAAACACTTTATGACTCGCAAACTAAGAGTTAAGGGCTCGGGTCATAAAAGTAAAGTAAATCTTATCTTTGTTATTTAATATTCCAGGGAAAACATTCTATTCAACTGAAAAGAGCATCAGATTAAATATATAAAGACATAATCACAGATGAAAGAATATCTTCAATTGAATAATATTTTTTAAAAGACTTTTTTCTTTAATAGAATTTTTGTTTATTTGAAAGCAGAGTATCATTGAGCAGGAAGGATCCTAATTATCAGAGGTATGGCAAAGGAAGAATGGACCTGTGTGAAATTAAAGAGAAGAGCCGCTTCTAATACCTCCTTACCCAGACCTTGAAAAATCACATTTCAAAACATACCAAACAGAGTTGGGAAGTGAAGCCAACTTTCATTAAATGGTCTATTTTCAAAAGTCGACATTATTTCTGCCTTCTTATTACTGCCTTGCCAAAACTATTGTAATGATATTGAAGTTAGAAAGCTAGTAAGTGATATCTCATTGTGGTTTTGATTTGCATTTCTCTGATGATTAGGGATGTTAAGCATTTTTTCATATGTTTGTTAGCCATTCTTATATCTTCTTTCGAGAAGTTTCTATTCATCTCATTTGCCCACTTTTTGATAGGGTTGCTTGATTTTTTCTTGCTGATTTTCCTGAGTTCTAAATAGATTCTTGTTATCAGTCCTTTATCTGATGTGTAGTATGCAAAAATTTTTTCCCATTCTGTAGGTGGTCTGTTTATTCTCGTGAACCCCAATGAGAATGGCCTTTATCAAAAAAACCCAAAACAACACATGTTGGCGTGGGTGTGGAGAGACAGGAACACTAATACACTGCTGGTGGGACTGCAAACTAGTGCAACCCCTGTGGAAAGCATTATGGAGGTATCTTAAACAGATTCAAGTAGACCTGCCATTTGACCCAGCAATCCCATTACTGGACATATACCCAAAGGAAAAAAGGTCATTCTGTAACAAAGACACATGTACCGGAATGTTTATAGCAGCACAATTCACAATAGCAAAGATGTGGAAACAACCCAAATGCCCATCAATACATGATTGGATTAGTAAGCTGTGGTATATGTATGCCATGGAATATTACTCAGCTATAAGGAATAATGAAGATACGACATCTCTATGGTTCTCCTGGAGAGAGTTGGAACCCATTATATTAAGTGAAGTATCCCAAGAATGGAAAAACAAGCATCACATGTACTCACCAGAAAACTGGTTTCCCTGAACATCACCTAAATACACATCTGGGAACGACACCAATCGGATATCAGACTGAGGTGGGGGGTGGGGGAGGGGATGGGGGTATGCCTACACAATGAGTGCATTGTGCACCGTTTGGGGAATGGTAACACTTGAAGGTGCTGACTCGGGAAGGGGGGGTGGGGGGGGAGGGATATATACCTACATGATGGGTGCAATGTGCACTACCTGGGGAACAGACACGCCTGGAGCTCTGACTTGAGGGGAAAGGTGGTACATGGGCAACGTATGTAACCTGCAATTCTGTATCCCCCATAACAATAAGATGAAATAAAAAAAAAAAAAAAAGAAAGCTAGTAAGAAAATTCAATTTTAATGAATCAAATAAAATAAATCTAGTTGTTACCCTCCAAATCTAAAATCCATGTCAATGAATTTTCTCCCATGGGCTCTCTTTTCTGGGCCTATATTAAAGGTGGCACAATTTTCCCTCCATGTAACTATGAGGTTTACTAATAGTTTGCTAACCTTGAGAATTTAGAATATATATGATTAAGTCATGTCTCTATTTATCTATCTGCTCCCAAGTTGTAGAGAGGGGAGAATTAAACTTCTGAGATATTAGTTGGCTGATATACTATTTTAGATATACAGATGTAAGCTTATAAAAGCAGCAGTTATCTTCAAAGTCCATATTTCTTTAAATCTGATTTTATAGTCATTTTCGTGGCTCATCCTAGTTCCCTTATTTGATTTCAATACACTAATACAGTATTTATTTTTTATTGTTCCTCTCTTTTTCTCTTAATTTCACTCCTAAAATGAAGATATTCTAGGCTTAAATGTGCTTGTAAAGACTACTGAAATAGAGATAGGACAAAATATTCACATTCAAGAATTTTTAAAATATAACTTAAATTATAAAGACAGTATTAAATATAACTTAAAGTATAGGTAACATTGATATAGTATATCAGAATCAGAATTAAATGACTTAGTTGGGCAGTATAAAATTAAGCCAATCACAAGTAAAAATATATACTATGTGAATCTTTGTAAAAAAAAATTTTAGGGTCTAGCTTATTTTCTGTATTAAAATATTACTGAATATTTTTATTTTTGCATACTAACATGATTTAAGAAATGGCATCCAAAAAATTAATTCCTTTGATAACAAGTATATATTGTAATCTATTTGAATAACCAACTATTATTTAATATTTAAGTAAAATGTTAAATATGGTGGGTATGAGTATATGTGCTAATGTTTTTGCAGTTTAAACATTACATAAACATAAACACTAGCTTTTAAATTATTAAAAGATAGAAATAAGCATATTAGATTTGTATGTTTACTAGGAATCAAAAAGTATAATGGAAAGAAACAAACAAAAGGTTCAGAACTTAAAGAAGAAGCAAGCATTTTTTTTTTTTTTTTTTATCTAAAGGGCTAAAATGGCAGACTCCAAAAGATTGAAAACACCTACAAGAAGCTATATGACCAAATATAACTAGTATCAGGACACTAACTCCAGAGAGCACCTTTCGCATCTTGTCCCTGGAGTTCACTGCACAATCTAAATAGCCATATTAAGGGATCCTTCTCTAACCCCACCATAAAAGGAGGTCCATATTGACAACTACCAGAATTACCAGTAAATAGTTATGCATTGCATAACTCAGCTATAGAGCCAGTGAATGGATTATATTGCCAACACTATCTATATCACCAATATAAATATGCTTGGGATAAACAAAGTATAAATGTATGGCCAATATCTTACTTTTCTCCCCACTAGGTTTGTGGTACTTTAAAGCTACCTGTTGTGTCCATCACCTCTCCCAAAAGATGTGCTCTAAGCATTCTATTGTTTTTACTCAAATGACCATTTCCATCCTCATCTCATCCTCGCTCTGTTCTCAGTCTGATCTTACCAGACTTGAAGTCCACATTTGAAATTTAGAGTTGCTTTTCCTGGGATATAAACACTGGAGTTTCCTAGTTGTTTGACTGGCTGCCTCTTTGGTTTTTGCTGTCCTTTATTTTCCTTTGTAGTAATTGCTTACCTTAGTTTTGTATGCAAGAAAACCAATCCTGTATTTAGACACTTGATTGGTTTAGACCTCTTTTCCCATCACTCTTCTCTCAATGGGAGAGGATTTGGGCATAGTTCATTAAAATGCAAAGTAGAACATTTCAGTTTATATATGCAATATAACTCAACCTGTCTCCCAAACTGGAGGAGAAAGACCAAGTCTGAAGGAATATAGTGAACTAAAGACATGAAGACCATAATGAAAACCAAGATTTTGCAATGTTTATGAGGGATAGGTACTATCCTATGGTATCTATAATAAATCTAAACGTTGTAATATGCTTTTATCTCCCAGGGTATAAATTGTAAATGTAGATGAGATGTAAATTCATTGTGATATGGCAGCTCTCTTAATGGTTATAGGATTTACCATTCTCCACCAGTGCAGCAACAGTTTCTGTTTTATTCATCTCTGTGTCCTTAGCTCTAGCACAATTTGTGAAATGTTATATGTTTTATAAATACTTATTGAACAAATAAATACATGGATTAATGAATTAATAAACTCCTATAAGAACTGAGATCAGAGATTCTAAAGTAAACACCTACATCATTTGAAATAAAAGTTGCCACTTCTCTTTCGGAGTCAGGAAGGAGGAAAAGAACTTTAGAAAGAATTGCCATCCTTGCTGCCATCTTGAAGTGATAGGTGGTGGCAGGGGTTAGAACAGGCTCTGTACAGTTACTGTAGATCTTTTTTAAGATTATAAAGACTAACAAAATCATTAAATACAATTCTGAGGGAAAAAGATAAGTACTGCCTATAATCTGAACAAAAGTTTTCCTTTGTGCATAGTCTCTTCCAAGCACAGATAGACTTTTCTCAAAAAATAGAGAACTGAAGAAATTCCACAAGCTTTCAGGGATGCCACTATTATCAACATCTTCAAAGAGGAAGCTGAAAAATAGGATATAGCTATGCATTATAGTATCTCTTAGATACTGATTTCTGGTAAGAACCTAGCCACAGAGTTCTATGCTGGCCACTAAATGATATCTGGATTTGGCTTTATGGTTTGGTAAGGAATTTAATATACTTTATGTTGCCTATAAGAACAGTTTGCAATAGCATCAGTATTCCTCTACAGTATTCATAGGTTTCAGAAAAATATTTTACAAAATAAATTTCTCTTCCCTTAATTAGTAGGACAGTATTCTTCACTAGTTTTCCTCTAAAATCTCTGGCCAATTATTTTCACTTTTTCAAAACCCTTCATATCTTTATATCTGTCAAATATTGTTTCTTCCCTATGACCTCCTTTTCCTTCATTCAGTACACTCTTTCAGGGAATCTTGTTCATTCATTTACATTTAATTACTATCTATATATTGAGAAGTCCCTGGCTGATCTATTTAGCCCATATTTATAGCTTGAATCTTAGATTCATATATTCTATTGGATATTTCCATTTGGATATTTCATAGATATCTCAAAGTCAACACAGTCAAAACCAGATTTACCTTTCCTGCCATATCTGCAGCTCTTCTTGTGTTCTAAATCTCAGTGAGTGCTTTGATCATCACCCAGTTGCTCAAGCCAGAAATCTTAGCATTAACTTTGACAATACCTTTTACCTCAGTCATCCAGAAGTCATTGTATTCTGGTAATTTTACCCCCCTAAGTTATTCTCAAACTTGTTCTAAGAGCCCCTGTGTCTCAGTTACTGATCTCTGAATGCACACATTCATATGGTATGCCAATGATTGCGTCTGCTTTGTAGAGTCATTTCAATCATTTTCTGAAACTGTGCTCAGAAAGAGTCATCCTACTTTACAAGGCTGCCCTGCAGGAAGATATATTGTTAGGATCTCATAGCCATGTATTACAAGATGGTACTGTGCAACTGAATTTATAAAATATACTTGTAATGGTTCATTTACATTTATGATTGTAATTATTTCCCATCAGCTTGCTATCCACCAGCACATTTGCTATCATGCAAATATCTCTTCTATGCATTGTGCCATACTGCGTAGTTAGGGATATGGGTTTTAGAACTAGATTATCTGACCTCAAATCTCAGCTCTGTCATTTATTAGCTATGTGACCTTATACAAGGTACTTAATCTTTACTCATCCGTAATGTGTAAGGATAATAACAGAACCTGCCTTACATGGTTTTTGTGAGGAATGAGTTAATACAAGCAAATTTCTTAAAATAGCATGTGACATCATAGGAATTTAGGAAATCTATTAACTATTATTACAATGTACAAGTTTATGCATGCCAGGGAGGTTGCTTTAGATAAATATTATTTCCATATTGATAGGTTACTATATTCAAGGATTAGTGCTTCTGTCTTAACATGATATTTCATAGGAACCCAGAGTGAGAATAAGGAAGTCACTCAAGAGGCATTAATAGCAATGACATTTCAGTGCTAATATCACTGTAGGAGATCAGTAAACACGTCTAGAGATGTGCAAGGTTGCTATTACATTGCAGTATAAAATTACTGTGTATATATATATATATACACACACACATAAAAAATGGCTTTCAGCTTTGGGTTTTTGATGAGAATTCTAGGCTGACATAAAGTCCTATTGCCTGTTTTCTTCTTATACAGTTGCTCTTGCTGTCCAGTTGCTACCTGGAACACTCTATCCTTCACTTCACCCAGATAACTTCTTCTCATTGTTTAGGTCTCTGCTTAGACAATATCTCCTGAGAGAAACCTTTTGTGATTTACTCACTGCCCAGTCTATAGTTCCATATTACATACTTCCAAAAAAGAAAAACCCTGCACTAATCTTGTGTGACATACATGCTACATGCTTACTGTCACTCATTTAATTACTAGCAAATTTTAAAATATTTATCTTTCCTGTTATACTGTAAGTTCTGTATATAAAAGGCTGTAACATTCCATGTCTAGTCCGGGCTCTTTATTTGTTGACTATATGATTAAAGACACCATGATAGAAAGTCCAGAATATTTGACATTTCATTAGAGAAGGTAGATTAACTTTCTTATTCAACCAATGATTGACCACATGACCATAAATAAAAATAATATTTACCTTTTATTCAATCCTTATTATTATGTGTGAGGTACAATGCTAAATGCTTTTTTAAAATGAATTGCAGAGTAACCTTAAACAAATGTATGAGGTACATTCCCCTGTATAGAGAAAGACTATAATAGTTAGAGTGACTAAACATCTTGCTGATGAACCCAGGGGCAGATACGAAACCCAGAACTAACTCTAAAACCTACATGCCTGATATATATATGATTGAAATACTGCATTCATTCTCTCATCTATAAATGGTGTTAATAAAAATGCTCAACTCACTAAGCTAAATTAGGACATTCATATATAACTCTTGCTCTTGTAACTAGAAAGCACTATATAAATATTAACTTAATCTCTGAAGGATGCTATTGGGTTTGTATTAGTTTTCTATGGCTGCCATAAAAAATTGCTACAAACTTACTGGCTTAAAACCATACAAATGTATTCTTTTACAGTTTTTTAGGTCAGAAATCAAGCACGGGTCTATGGTAACCAGAAAAATAGGTTTACCAATGTTATCCACATCCTATTCACTGAAGGAATTAGTTCATATAGGAAAAGGGATTTTGCAGATGTGATTAATGTTAAGAACCTTGAGATAAGAAAATTATTAATATTAATATATTGGCAGGGCCGAATCTAATCACATAAGTCCTTACCAGTAGAAGAGGAAGATAGAAGAGTGGGCCAAAGAGATGAGACGTAATAAGGACTCTACCAACCACTGTTGACTTTGAAGGTAAAGGAAGTGGGGCATGAGCCAAGGTAAGCTGTGGCCTCTAGAAATCAGATTGTGCTCAGTGGATATCAAGGAATTGATTCTCCTTTAGAGCACCCCAAAAGCGACACAGCCTGTCAGCATCTTGCTCTTAATCTGGTAAGACCAGTACTTAACTTCTGACCTACAAGGAGAAGTATAAGATAATACATCTGTGCTTTTGTAAGCCATGAATTTTGTGACAATTTGTTATAGCAACAATATAAAACTAATACAGGGTCTCACTGGTCTAATACCAAAGTGTCAGAGGTGCAGGATTCCTTTCTGGAGGCTTGTTTATTTGCTTTTTCAGTTAGTTAGGAGAATTAAGTTTCTTCTGCAGTAGTAGTGAAGTCTTCATTTCCTTGGTGGCTGTCAGCTGAAGGCCATTCCAAGCTTTCAGAGATTACAGTCATCCCTTGGTTTATCTTCCCATTCTCCCATATTCCAAACCAGCAAATACTGGATCAGCTCTTTCTCCCACTTTGAACCTCTACTTCCTCTACTCCAGTCCGATCTCTCTGACTCACTCTTCTGCTTTCCTCTTTCACTTTTAAGGATTCATGTGAGTAAATTGAGCTCACATGTCTAATCCAAAATAACCTGCTCATCTCTAGTCACCAACCTTAAACATATCTGCAAATTCTCTTTTATCATGGAAGGTAACACAGTCATAAATTTCAGGAACTGGGTCATAAACATTTTTGGAGGCCATTATTTTGCACAAATTTCTATCACAGTTTGCATTAGACTTTGTATTTCTACTTGCACATAAACATTGTAATTTGACTCTAATTTTCAAAGACAGTAAGAAAAGAAAAGCATATGGTCTAATTTATAATGTTGTTGAGGTCATTAATCCCTCTGAATAATGAGTGAAGCTTAGAAAAATAAATTTAACAAAGACAGTCTTTTTAAGCAAAAAAAAATTTGCATGAGAATGTACCACAAATCTATCAGGTAATTTAATTCTGGGGAGTGTTATTAGAGCACAGAAATAATGGAGTTTGAAGGAACAAGTGAGAAGAGGCTCCATGAGTAGGTGAAATTAAGGAAGCCATCTACTAAAATACTGTAGTAAGTTTCAAAGGCAAATAAAAGTAATCAGTAAATAAAATGCTCATGGCTTTGATTTTTCTTTTTTGTTACATATTTGTCATAGTCCACCAGAAAGCACTGAAGGAAAATTCTTAAATCAGCTCACAATCACAATGTTTCTTTCCTTTCTGCCTTCTTGCCTGCCTTCCTTTCTCCCATTTATGCATTCATTCAATGGCTATTAATTGTGATGGGAGGTTTGACCAGTAAACAAGATTGTTTCCATTTCAAAGAGCTTATAGTTTATTGGGAAAACAAAAGTATAAGTAGATAACTTCAATAAAGTATGATAATTACTATATTTGAGGAAAATATGGGATGTTATGCTATCATAATTGTGCTGTTGTAATTTCAAAGAAGAATTCCAAAAGTTTGTTTAGACTAGAGGATTCATTTTGTGGGAGTGGGTAGAAGTGAGCCTTGAGCTATGGACAGAGACTCTCACAGGCTTGAAGGCCTTGCATTTGACATTAAAAAATTAGATTGTAACTTAAGGAATGACTAGAATGCTGTAAGCAAAAGACTACTGGGACATTTTAAAATATTACATATTTTTTAAATTATATTTTTAAACAGAATTATGGAATTCTGATTTCTATTACATTTAGGAATCATGACCAGACTTACCTTCTTGCCATAAACCATTAGAGAAACAAGTAAAACTTATAAAACAACTCTTTTCAGACATTGGACAATAGGAAGTACAGGACCATAATCCCTGATGAAAGACAAGAAAACAAGGTGAGCACCACAATTGATCTCCATGGCTTTCTATCTGGGGGCAATTATCAGACTCCAGGCTCAAGGAGGTGGAAACCAATGCTCTTTCTGAATTGAGAAAAAAGAGATTGGAATTCACCCAGGGAGGGAGATGGAAGTAGTTAGTGGTGCAGAGTTTTAAGGAGAAGTAACCCACATATAAAAAAAACTGGAGAAATTTACATGTGTTTCTTGTCTTTATTGAGTACTAGGCTGTACATGCGTGAGGAGAAATACCATAAAGCTGAGGAAAGAACAACTGAGGGATATGCAAGTTAAAAAATTTCTGGAGCTCAAAGTGAAGAGACACTGATACCTGATCAGCTAGAATCTGATCATCAGAGACTGATGAAGACTCCAGAGGGCTTGTGCCTTAGTTGCAGGGCTGAAGAAAAGCCAGAATAAAGACTCTTCCTGACTTATACTTTAACACTTAAAAACAGGGTTCAACGGACCAAAATGATTTGCAAGTGATACAGCTGCCTATTAAAACAAACAAACAAAAAAAAGTCCAATAGTCTTTAAAAGAACAAAACAAAACCTAGACATTGAACAATATAAAAACATAAAACCTAGTATCCAATAAAAGTTTACTAATTATTCAAAGAAACAGGAATCTGTGAACAAAGTAGGAGAAAATTGGTCAACAGAAAGAAACCTAAAAAGGATAGAGACAATAGAACTATTAGACAAAAATTTAAAAACAGCTGGCTCTTATAACTATGCTCAAGTATTTAAGAAAAAACATGAATAAAATGAAGAGAGACACAGAAAACAGAAAAAATAATAAAAACCAAAAAACAAAAGACTAAATGATATATGGAACAATACTAAATGGTTTTATATATGGATACTGAAGTGCCATAAAAGGGATAAAAAAAAGTATTTAAAGAAATAAAGGCTGAATATTTTCTGAATTTGATGCATACAATAAAATGGCAAAGCCAAGAAGTTAATAATCTCAAAGCAGGGAAAACAAGCAAACAAGTAAAAATCATACAAAAGCACATCATAATTAAATTACTGAAAACCAGCAGGAAGGAGAAAATCTACAAAGCAGCCAGAGATAAAATATACATTTTGCAATAAGAAACATAAGTAATAATTATTGCAGACTTCTTGTTCAAAACGATACAAGCCAGAAGACAATGGAACAATAACAAAAAATAAACAAAGAAAGTTATAAAATCAATACTGTAAACTTCAACCTTTTTGACCTTAAGCTAGAAAAAGAAGGAAAACAAAAGGTAAACTAATAGAATTATGGAAATAATAAAGAGTAGAAGTCAGTTTAATTTAAGGTGGACAATATATAAGGCAAATCAATGAAATCAAAACCTGGTTCTTTAAAACATCACCAATATGAACAACATTTAACCAGACTGATAAAGAATGAAAAGAGACATGACACAAGTTGCCAATATCAGGAGTGAAAGAGAGGGTGTTATTACAGTTCCAAGAAAGCCTGCATGGCTACTAAGCAAATATTCAGAAAAACTACCTGTCAATTAACTGAATAGTTTAGATTAAACGAAAAACTTCATTCAAAGACAGAAATTTGTAGAATAATTGAGAAAAAATAGAAAATCTGAATATTGAATATATTCAGCTACAAGAAGTTGAATTTGTAATTAAAAAATCATTCACACAGAAAACCTCAGGATCATGTCTATTAAGCTTTTAATAAAAAATAATATCAAACGTACATATTTTTTTTCTGAAAATGGAGGAGTAGGGAAACTCCCCAATTCATTTTATGCAGCAATCATTACCCTAATATCAGGACTAAATATATCAAAAAAACCCAAAATACTTCCCACGAACTTATACACAAAAATCTTCTTGCAAATTTTTAGTAAACCAACTTAGCAATATGTAAAAATGATAACACACCATGACCAAGTATAGTTTATCCCAGGATTGAAAGGCTGGTTGTACAACTGAAAACAAATTAAACAATCCAATTTACTACATTAACAACAAAGATATATGAGTATCTTTACATGCAGAAAAATCATTTAAAAAATTCAATATTCATTCAAGATAAATTTTTATATCATAAAACTACAGATTGAGAACTCTCTCAATCTGAAAAAGACATTTATGAAAAAACTGTATTTGACATCATATATAATGATGAAAGACTAAATGTTTTCCTACTAAGCTGAAGATTAAGGTGAGGTTATCCACTCTAACCTATATCTCACATCTTATACATAAATTAACTCAACATTTATCATTGACCTAAATATGGATGCTATAACTATAAATATTCTAGAAAAAACAAAGGAGAAAATCCCTGTGACTTCAGGTTGTGTTAAAAAAAGTTTTAAAACATAATCCCCAAAGCAAAAACTATACAAGGAGATATGGATAAATTGGATTTCATCAAAATAAAAGAAAATTTTTGCTTTGGAAAAGATATCATGAATTAAATAAAAATGCTCACCATATAAAAGGAGAAATCATTTGTAAAACATATATTCAGACAATGAACTTGTATCCAGAATATACAAAAAACCTTCAAACTCAGTAAAAACACAACTCATTTAAGAAAAGAGCAAAAGATTCAAACAGATACTTTATTAAAGAAGATATTCAGATGGTGCATCAAAAGATGGTGAACATTATTAGTCACTAGGGAAATGCAATGCAAATCCAGAATGAAATTCATTTATTTGAATGGCTAAAATTAAAAAATAGGTTAGTGCTTTTAAGGCACAAAACAACTGGAATTCTCTTACATTACTGGTGGGAATGTTAAACGGTATGGTAGCTTAGAAAACTATCAGTTTTTCACAAAACTAAACCTACGTTTATCATGCCATCTAGGAATCTCACTCCTGGATAAAAACTTAATATTTAAACAGACAACCTGCATGCAAATAGTTATATTGGCTTTATTCACAACTGCTAAAAACTAGAAACAGCCCAAATATCCTTCAACCAGTGAATAAGTAAACAGATTGTGGTATACTCATTTGCCAATAAATGCAATAGTATTTGCCAATAAAATTATTCATACATATATGACATGGTTGAATATCAAATACATTTTACTAAATAAAATAAATTAAAAACATAAGACTATTTATCATGTGATTTCATTTATCTGACATTCTGGAAATGGTAAAACTTAAGGGTGAAGGATAGAGTAGTTTTTGCCAGGGAGCGGGGAAGGGGAGCCTGATTGACTACTGAAGAGTAACATGAGAGAATTTCATAGAACGACAAAGTTATTCTGTATCGTGATTATGGCGGCGACTATGCATTTGTCAAAAGTCATACAACTGTATACTACAATGAGTGATTTTTACTTCATGTAAATTTAAAGACAAATGCACATTGATATATTTATACACATCCAGTAAAATCGCCAAAATTAAGAAGATTTACAGTACCAAATGGTGATCGGGATGTAGAGCACATCACAGCTCTTTCCTAAGAACCCACATCAAAATCCTTTCTCAATCCTTTCAGTTCCACAGGGAGGGAGTTAGTTTAGGGAATATTCTAATTAGTTCATGGTTAATAATGTTTTAGAAGTTCTATATAGGTGATGTGAATTACATCTCACTTTACTATCTGTTGCCTTGGATTCAGCTGAAGTTTCCTTTTAATATCCTATTATCTTAGCTTTGTGACTTGGGTGTCCACTTTTAACAATATATTCCATACTCCAGGGTCTGGCCAGAGAATATAATTTTGACTTCTCTGGTGTTTAAGTCTTATCATAAATTCATGTAGAGAAATAATATTCATAAAGGATTACCTGAAGGAAATTCATTTATTTCTTTAGCTATTTTAAATTTTCTTTTCAGAACAAATTAGTACTTTTCCCTTTGACTGCCTTATTTTGGCACCTCTTAAAACTACCTCTATCAAATGTTGCTTTGGTATTATCATACCAATCTTCACTGAGGGACATTATAAGAAGGCCATATGAAACCTCCTATTATATTTTTATCAGAAAAGTTATTGAGGCCCTTATCTGATATAATCAATGTGTCCACTTTCTGAGGAACCATGAGAGAAATTGTGCATCTCAGTACTAGGAAATTTCTACTTCTGACATCCTAATTTCCTTTCATATTAATCTGTGATCCTATAAACTGGTTGTTTTCCTTTTAGTTCCAGGCCACTAGGAGATTTAAAGGCAAAATAAAGGAAAATACACTTTAGATGTCTCTGTACCTAGTGGTGTTTTTGAGGATCATTAAATAATATGTGTGTAGATGAGGGCATCATAAATAAGAAGATAAAGCCAAAGATATTTGGAAAATAGCCATATTACATGTAGTGGAGCAGAACTCTGTTAAAACTAAATAGATCAGATGATTTCTTATTGGATATTACCATAGAGCTTTTGGATTTTACTTTGTTTACAAGCATGAATATTTGCTAAACAGGCAGAAAGCAAAGAAGCATGTTGTCTAATAGGAATGTTATAATAATTATTACACCACCTTGCGATCATCAAGTAGCATTTAAGTAAATAATCATGGCGAGTCTTCTAAAAAAAAAAATTAGCAGCTTAAGGAAGTAGACATGTACCAAGACTTAACTCAAAGTGTGTTCTTATGGCTGTCTTTGTCAAAAAAATCATGATATACTTTATAAGAAAAATAGAGAAAGAGGTAATTAAGAATGTGTCTCCTAAGCAAAGTATGGCAAGAATGGAAAAACAAACACCACATGTACTCACTATTAAATTGGAACTAACAGATCAACACTGATGTGCACAGATAGAAATAAAACTAAATGGAAATCATGCAGGTGGGAAGGAGGAAGAGGGAATGGGTGAAATCATACCTAACAGGTACAATGTACACTATATGGGTGTTAGGTACACTCATAACTTTGATACAAGCAGTACAAAAGCAATCCATGTATGTTATAAAAACATTCGTACCTCCCCAAAATTGCTCAACATCTCTAATCATCACAGAAATGCAAATCAAAACCACCATGAGATATCATTTAACTCCACTGAGACTGGCTTTTCTCAAAAAGTTCCAAAACAACAAATGTTGGCACAGATATGGAGAGATAGGAACCTCATACACTGCTGGTGGGACTGCAAATTAGTACAAACTCTATGGAAAGTAATATGGAGATATCTCAAAGAACTAAAAGTAGAACTACCATTTGATCCAGCAATCCCACTACTGGGTATTTACCAAAGGAAGAAAAAACATTCTATAATAAAGACATCTGCACTTGAATGTTTATAGCAGTGCAATTCACAATTGCAAAGATGTGGAAACAACCCAAGTGCTCATCAATACATGAGTGGATTAATAAAATGTGGGATATGTATACCATGGAGTACTATTCAGCCATAAAAAAATAATGGTGAATTAATACCTCTTGTATTATCCTGGATGGAGCTGGAGCCTATTCTTCTAAGTAAAGTATCACAAGAATGGAAAAACAAGCACCACATGTACTCACCATTAAATTGGTACCAATTGATCAAACCTTATGTGCACACATATAAGTAACATTCATAGGATGTCAGGCCAGTGGCAGCGGGTGGAGGATATGGGTAAATTCACACCTAATGGGTGCAGTGTGCACTGTCTGGGGGATGGGCATGCTTGTAGCTCTGACTCGGGCAGTGCAAAGGCAATATATGTAACCAAAGTGTTTGCAGCCCTGTAATATTCTAAAATTAAATAATAAATTTAAATAAATAAATATATTTAAAAAATACTCTGAAATAAAAAAAAAAAAAAAAAAAGAATGTGGCTTCCAGAGTAGATGCACTGGGTTTCTGTGTGATCTGGGGCAGCATTGTTAACCTCTTAGGGCCCATTTCCTCATATGAACAAATCCTGTGCAAAATCCTAGTAAAATTAAAATGGAAATTTTCATTGACAAAAATTGATTGATAAAAATGAGATTGAAATAATGAAGCATTATTCAGACCTATACTATTTGTATTTCAATGTTAAGTATTGTTTTCAGATTTTACCACAAAATTGTATTCTGTATACCAAAACTTACAGAGCCAGAAAAGCATTTTAATAGTTTAAAGTGGAAGAAACAACACGTATGCCTATTCCTATCAGATAAAGACCATATTCACTCAGTGCAGCACTCACAGTGCCTTTCTATTAATAATTGCCATTACATATTTTGAATTTTGTGGCCATTTTTCTGGCCTCCCTACATTCTACCCCGTTTGGTGGTCTATGATTCATTTTCCCTGAAAAATACGTGATTCAATTTGCAATGGCAAGTTTAGTCATCGATTTTCCCTTAAAAATTTAAATTGTAAAAAGAGAAAAGTGAGATAACATATTGTTCATTATACCGGGGAAGAGCTGCCTCCCCCTACTACCAAACACACACATCTTGTTCAAGAGAGATAAATTATGAAAAGAAAGTGCCTGCAAAGGAACCGGCTGTTACTGTTTATGTGGTTGTTTGCAGCTAGTTTCTGTTCTGACCAGGTTGAATTCATCACTAGCAGTGTATTATTTACTGTCTCTGTGAACGGAGCCATATGTTATTGGTCTGCAACATGTGAAACCTCTATTATGTTCCATTTGTAAGTATTATAACTTATCTCAATGCACTTGTCTACATATGCTGCAGTCTAATAAAACTATCTTCTCTGAGTGACAATAGTTCCAGTTACAGAAGGTTCAAATGGATATCAAAAAATATTGTTTACTTTTCCACTGTGACTGTAACTCACTATTATGGCATTTTATGTCTCTCAGTGTTGTTTCTCATTTTTGCATTTGCAAAATAGGAATTGTTCTGTTCCTAGAATTATTTGTATTGAGTAAACCTCAGGCATGTACACTCTTCTCTGCCCGGTGAAACAGCCTAGTGCCTATGCAGATCTATAGAGCTAATCCTATTTATAAGTGCCGTATCTTTCCTGAGTATCTGTATATTTTTCATAATTTTACCAAGATCAGAGACTTAATCTACAAGTATTTTTACTGCACTTAATATCTAACAGTGCTTTGCTTCCAAAAAGAAATACAATTCTTCAATAACTGATCTTTGACTAACAATGCTTTAGATGCTGTTATGGGCTGAAAGTGTCCCCCCAAAATTCATATGTTGAAGTCCTAACTCCTGTATCTCAGAATGTGACCATATTTGCAGATAGAGTATTTGAAGAAGTAATTAAGTTAAAATGAGGTCATTAGGGTGGGCCTTAATCCATATGACTTGTGTCCTTATAAAGGGAGGAAATGTGGACACAGACACAAGCATGGAGGGAAGATGATGTGAAGACACAGAGGGACAATGACCATCTACAAGCCACGTAGAGAGGCCTGGAACAGATCCTTCCCTTACTTTCCTCAGAAGAAACCAATGCTGTCAAACCTTGATCTCAGGCTTCTAGCCTCCAGAATTGTGAGAAAACAAATTTCCATTGTTTAAGCCACCCCATCTACGGTACTGTGTTATGGCAGCCCTAGCAAACCTATGCAGAAGCCATATGAAAACAGTACGGGCAAATCTTGGCCTGTTAGGTTATATTATTTAAATTTAAAGTGCTTGAAATTTGGCATATTGCCTTATATATATTTTTTAATATTAGTTACACACTTTTTTATTTTTTTATAAATTCCAAATATTTGTTTTTATTCTTTATCCTCAAACTGCATTGAAAGTACTATAGGATGTATATAAGAGCCTGTCATTTTATTCAACGCATTCGGTTTTTCATGTTATTTTACAACATGTAAAAATAAATCAAATCAGTAATCCTTTTGTTACTCCATTTCTGTCTCCCTTATATTCCCCTTCATCTCTGTTCTTACACTTCATTCTCTTTCCAGTAAGCTAGTTATCCCTTCTGTATACTCAAGAGTCTGCCTGTTTATACCAATCCCTTGATCCAGCTTACAAAACTTCAGCAAAGTCCAAAGGAAAAAAAATACATAAGATTTTCTGTTAAGAGCAAAAAATACTGCTTTCTTCATATTTGAAGCTGGAACTGGAGAAATGGATAAACTAAGGGCTTGAGTTATAAGGTGTCATGGAAAAGAGTATTAGGGAAAAAAATTGTGCCACTCTCTAGGGAAAGAGTTCAAAAGTACTTTATGTTTTTGTCTCCAGCATAGTAAGCCTTTGGTTTTTGCAAAAGGATCATTTCAGTTGGCCCTTCTTGAATTTGAAGCAACATATTGACATCTAAGACTTGATAAGAAGATCTGTTCCTAACTCTCTACACTTGCTACAGCCAATAACTTAGAAACTTAGAAAACTCAAATGTTCTAGCTTATTAATATACAATAAGTGCTCATTACATTTTTTAGTTGAAAGAATGAAAGGTATTTACATGAAAACAAACAAATAATCAAAAAAGAACAAACCAAGAAGGAATATACAAAGTAACAAACTGCCTGGTCTTCCCAGAATTCGATCATCCTGCATCTGTTTCCCGTCATCCCCCATATATTGTGCCCTCTTCTTGGTGGTTCTAGAGTTGGTGGCTAACAATGGAGGCAAAGCAATTGTTCTCATTATTTTCTCATGATCTTGCATTAGCAATGATAGAGAGATCTTCCATGGTCACTGAGTTCTCAGACTTCAGACGTTTTCCGACAGACTAAATCCCACTCTTTTTTAAATGTCAAAACCAAAGTAAGAAAAGCAGAAACTTTAGAGTACTTAGCATTCAAAAATTTCTAGTTTTACAAAACATTATGTCATGAACCCATAAGGGGGCATGTGCTCAACGTAATAGATATATCTTATAAAATCCCCACTCCTTATGAAAAAGAAAGGTAAGCCAAAAAGGTAGCTGTGATAAAAGTATATAATGGATAGCAATCTGAGTCTTTTTTAAATTAGCTCTTACTATACAATTATGAGAAGAAAACTATGACTCTATTGAAGAAAAATGAATGCAGAGATAACAGATATTCAATATCAATCCAATGTTTTCTTAAATAAATAAAGCAAATGTTATCAACATTTTCCATTGCATATTATGACAGTGTATAGAGGAATATATTGGTTGGTAATAGGAATATATTGGTTAAACAAGAATGATACAATCTATTAACTCTATCAATACCACCTCTGTAACACGAGGAAAAAGAAACTCCTTTGAGTTATAAGTGCCTTTGTTTACATAGATAAGTTAGAGAAGAGTGCAAATGTGTCATATATATGCATGGGTGATGGGCATCAAAAGCTTTGCCAACTATCAAATATATCCACTGTCCATTTTCCTGTGCCTAAAATTCCTGTTATTATTCATTACTCTTTTAGTTGAAGGCATTTTTTTTCCTAGAAACTCTTTCTTAAAATGTAGATACTTTAAGAAATAAAACTCATAAGCCTATTGGTATTTATTTCTCTTAAGGCCTAAAGGCAAGTCCTAGCTCCATCACTGTGTGAGCCTAAGCGAACTACTTGACCTTCTTTCAACAGCGATGATTTTTGTCTTTGATAAATGGGTCACAACTAACGGGCTTCTAGGAAGATAGGAGATATTGAATAAAATAAAGTAGAACCAAGTTTTTGATAAGAGTTGCTAAATCGATGTTTTGATGACTTACAAATTTCAAGTTTCAACATAAATTGCCTAAAAGTGAGCACCATTATTCACAATCCTTATTTCCTCTGGATTCTTTGGCTATAGGAAATCAACAGTTAAAGCTATTGCCTTTACTTGGAAGAATGAGATCAATAATCATTTCTCCAGAGAAAACATCAGCCAGCACAGCAATATCCTTTCAGATATAACTGTGTGGCTCCCCTTTGTTTCTTGCCTCTGAGGAATCATCACCCTTCATTTCCCATTGTCCAGTTGCTTCCAAACTGTTGTTTCATATATTTTGCTAATTATTTGGATATTTCACTGGGAGAAGAAATCTGGTTTCTATTACTCCTCAGTTGGAAACAGAAATCATGTATTTTCAAAAGATCTGCCTCACAGAAGGATATCAACAAATAATAATAGCTAAATTTTAATATAATTCAGACTTTTATACTTGGTCTTTTAGAGATACTAGGGCCAACACTAGGTCTTTTATATACATTGTATTTTCTCCAATGTCCCTCTCCTCCATCACTCATGCCTTCTGTTTCTGTCTTTTGGAAAGTTTTATGGTTATAGATCCCACATCTTTATACTTCTTTGGACATAGCCTTGGATTGAAATTCCATCCATGGTGGTGCGGGTCAAGGAAATGCATTAACCACAACATCACCATCAGTTAATTCAGTTAATCATGTGCCTCTTTTGGTTATTGACTTAATCTTTAGTTATGAGCATGTAGTTGCATCACAAGTAAAGGGAATATTTTGAACTATAAGATTATTAATTTTCTATTTAAGGCAACTGCACTATAAAAGGTATCTATGTAACAAAAACATTTTTACCCCCTTAATATTTTGAAATAAAAAAATAAATTAAATTAAAATTTAAAAATTAGTATTCTCAGTATCTCTGGATAGTTTATGTCCAGAACCCATCCTCAGGAAATCTCTGTAGGCTGCGCTTTTGTTGTTATTGTTATTATTCTGTTTGAGAACACTCTGATGGATCTGCTTGCCATCCTTTTTTCCCTTTTCTTTTTGATACACTTTTTATTCAGTATTGGATTATGGTACAGATTCTAGTATTTATTTTAAAGCCTTTAATAGGATAATATTCTATGCCAAACAAGGTTAGTATCACCGCTGCTCCTCAGTGATAGACGAACTGACTTTATCTGCTCAGCATCTCTCCACTTCCACGTAAGTGACATTTGTTCTTATGTCTGTCATCAATCTGCTTGGAAAAAAAAAATAACAAAAATGCTATCTTCAGCAAGTGGACATGTGCTGAAGAATTTATCAAAGATAGCTTCTTAATACTGATGCTTGGAAAGAAGGTTGGATGACAAATTGCTGCTGTTATGAGTTATTGGAGTTAGTATTTAGAAAACTTAGACAGTACTTACGTGATCCTTATTCAAGTACAGCTGTTACTGTCAAGTGTTAGCTGGAATTATCTTTTTCTGTGAAACCCAGACTCTGAGTAATTCTTTTATACTTTTTGCAAGTAATCATAAAGTATGGATTTTTTATCCCCACCCAGTTTTGGAGTGAGTAGGAGAAAAAGAAATTCTGAAAGATTTTTCTGATTTGGCTCTGCTTATCCCACAAATACAAACACTTTGCTTTGCACGGTATCACATGATAACTGCATTAGCCATGATTCTTTTCGTTCAAAACTCTAGAAATCCAGTTTAAACTGGTGAAGTAGAAAATAAAATTTACTGTTTTAAGTAACTGAAGCTCTGAAGTTAGGAGCTGGTGGCAGGAACTCAGACAATATCATCAGAATTCACAAAATGCACATTTCTTGGTAATGCTGTTTTTTAAATGTTTTCTTTACTCTCAGGCAGTTTCTCTCTATGTGATTATAAGCATAGTCGCCACATCCTCAGGCTTACATTGTCTTTAATATCTTTAATCTGAGAACAATTGAGGCCCTTTCTTTCTAGAATCCATATCAGTTTGTCCCCAAATGCTTTGATGGGCCCTGATATAGTCACATGTCCATCTGTAGAGCAATCCATGCAGCCAAAGGAATGAGACAAGGAGAAGCTTCCATCCCATGTTCATCCTGGAGGCAGCATATCATGGCCACCAAAAGCAATTCCTCCCAAGAAATACTGACTTCCAGAGGAGAAAAAAGAAATTCTGGGCACAAAAATGTGACAAATAACTACCATGAATGCTTCAGGTATGCTTCTTTGACGTGTCTTATTCTACGTGACCTAAGATTCTAGTGCATCGCCTGAATCCTCTTAGGTTCAGCAAATATGGTACCTTTACTATGGTCAGCATGTGACTGAGGGCTACATCAGCATGATGCTGGGCTTCCTGACATCTTGCTTATTTCTGTCCCTTAGTAATTATCAATAGCTCCGGTTAGGTGCCATCTGTGAGATGAGGCTAGATTTTATTTGGTGCGTGACTCTGATGAAACTTTGTCATTTGTTGCCCTATATCCATACATACTTCCTTTCAGTGTCTTACCTTATTATATTTATTATAACTTATTTTTATTTTGCTGTGAAAAATGTTAAGGTAATTTTTAAGTGTATATAACTTTAAGATATTTAATAGAGAGGTATATAAATAATAAACATTTTGAATAAACATCAATAAAATAAATTGAAGATATGCCAAAAGATACATGAAACTGATAAGATGAATGGCTAAAACTTTGATAGAGGTTTTATTAGTACTTACACTTTAGGCATTTATTAGCAATTTGCTTATGTCTTAATATATCATTAGGCCATGGAGAAAAACATCAAGAGAAGTAGCTATCACTCATCTAGTTCTCAAGCAGATTGCAAACTGATTTGGAATAACCACAAGCAGGAAAACAAGTACAAATATAAGAAAGAACAGAGTCAATTTTCTTTTGTGTTGTGGTGTAAGCATCACACAAAATAGAATTTCATAAAATGGAGAGAAGTTCTTGGAATGGAGCACTCTCATGCAAAAAGCAAGACTTGTGTAGTCTGAAAGAAAAGAGTTGTATTCACGGAGGGTATTTCTGGCTAATGGCAAAAGGAAAGATATATAGGCAAAAATGATTTTATTCCATGTGAGATAAGAACAGTCCTCTGTCTGCCTAAACAGAATGTTGAGTTGATGTTAAAGAACAGAGAGAAATGCCCTGAAAACTGCTGGGTGGGGTGTGAAGTCTTAGAAGCAGGAAAAATGGGAAAGCAACTGGAGGATGAGAAAGAGACACATAAGAAAGAGGGGACAAAGTTTGTCACAGAGCTAAGGAGGGAGTCACAAGCCTGGACCACTCAATATGGAGACAAGTATATGAAATACATGCAGGCAAGTCAGCATGTAGACTCATGCTTTTAATCTCAAAGAGCACAGAAAAGTTTCTGATATGCACATATAGACCAAGACTAGAAATATTTAGTTGGAGAGAGGGCATCAACCGAAGTGAGTTGCTTACATAGGGGAGGATCCAAGGTACCAATGGAGGTAAAATGTTGGTTCATTTCTATTCAATCCAACCAACGCACAATCAGGATCTGGAAATAAGAGACATGTGCAAAAAATCTGGAGACACAGAGGAATAAAACAACGGATCAGGGCCCAGGCAGAGGAACTGGAAGGGTGAGTTAGAGAGACCAGGAAATAAGCCGGACTGACCTTGCTACTGAGAAAATTACTGCTGAGGTTTATGCTTCTTATTTACTTTCCTCTCGGGACTAGAACTGAAGCTGCGTGTAAGATGGAGACCACAGACTTACCACATTAGAACAGTTCTATATTCTGATAGGCTATCTTTGCTTAAATGTTCTCAACATATTTTTATTGATATTCTTTTAAGAAAAATCTTTCACCAGACTCTAACACTGCTGATTTTACAGTAGAGACTTTACTGGTTGTTTGATTTTAGATACCTTCTGTAACCTCTCTGAACTTCATTCCACTCCTCTGTTAAGATGAAAATATTGACTGCCTTTCAGAGTTTTTAAGACTAAATAATGTAAAATATATCATAGTGAGCAGCAGCACAGAGTTATACAAAGTATGTGCTCATTAATGCAAGCGTTCTTCAGCTCTTTTATTTTCTTCTTCCTTTCTTTTCTTTCTCACTTCCACGTACTGAAACATGTGAGACCTAAGAAAAGCAGTGAGTTAATGAGCAATGAGCAATGATCAGCTAAATCAAAAGTCATTCTTTCTGTAGTGATGTTCCTCCCACGAGAGAAATCTGATAGGAAGAGATGGATTAGGGAACTAAGAGACAGGCATTTCTTGAAATATTGATGTGAGAGTCAGTGAAGAACCACTGTCCAAATCTGACAGGAGAACATGATAAAAAAGAAACTGAAAAGTTTCCAGCATGGCTTAAAACTTTTCATGATCTGTGACCTGCTCTGTGACCTCTCAGATTACAGTTGTTCATAATCTGTACCTTTTTCCTTCACTTCAGCCACACTGGCCTCCTCACCTCTCCCCATGCATGAGACTCTCCTGCCCCAGGGACTTTGCACAGGCTGCTGCCTCTGCCTTGATGCTGATCCCACCAATAGCTGTGCACACATTTCCTCTCTGCCTTCACATCCTTGTTCAAATGTCACCTTCTCAATGAAGCTACCTCGACAACCATATTTAAATTGCAACATTTTTCTCCTTGCTCCAACATTCCCAATCCATTTTACCAGGTTTCATTCTTTTCTATCTAATCTAATCTGATCATCTTCTCTAATTTAGTATATGGTTCAGTATTATGCTTATTATTTATCATCTGTCTTCCTTACTGAAATGACAGCTCTACAAGGAAAGAAGCTTTTGTCCATTTTACCCACTACTGTATCCCAGCCTTTGGCACATTGTAGGCTATTAATAAATACTTGTTCAATTAACGAAAGTTGTAATTTACAAGAGAAATCAGAGAGATTTACATTAGTAACTTAAAACTCTTTAAGAGATATATATGACTGAATAGTTTTAATGAGAAAATAATTAAATTTATTCTTTGACTGGGAGACAATACTTATGAGAGAGAGTCCAAAACTAACTTTGAAATAAAATTTTATAAAAATCAACAAAAGTAATTTCAAAATGGGAAAAAGTCTGTTCCATCTGGTAATTGGAATGGGGGGATCAGGAAGACTAATTTGGTGATGATGCAAACTCTAATACCAACAGGCAAGAGAAGGCCTCCTAAAAAAGTAATTTTTACAATAACAAGATACAAACAACCTAGTCAGTGGTTGGAAAAATAACTAGCATGTGTACAGATTTCTTGGAATAAATATTATTTGGTCAGGTAAGAGGATAGCAACAATAAGAGCAACAGAGGGAGCTGCTTTTACTTCAATCAAGGAGAGAGCTGATAACAGCAATAGTAAAGAACCAGGACATGATTTGGAAAAAGAGATAAAATTCAGAGAGTATAGAAATAAGTCTATGTGTCTAACCTGCAATTCATACTGAGGTGATGGCCACAATGACCATGATTTAAAAAAAAAAAAAATGTGTTGAATCAAACTTACAGGCCTTATTCCTTGAACTAAGGTTTGTGAATGACAGTTTTCCAGTTATGTGTGATGCACATATTATACTATCACAATTTTCTTGCATATATATAAATGTTATTTGAAAAGTCTATAGGGCTTTCCAAACTCTGCAAACCAATCTTTAAAAGGCATTTTAAATTCATTGCTACATTTTCCAAAAGAGTATCAAATAGACCATGAACATCTATAATTATTATGAAAAGTCACAAAATGTAAATAAAAAGTCCTTCTCAATATTCAGAAACATCTGTTTTATTTAGCTTTAGTAGCCAAATTGTTCGGTATTTAAATCTAACAGTCTTCTTGAACCATCCCTGCAAACAGTTTTCATAGGCACATATGCTACTGATATAGAGAAACACTAATGTCTATGTGTGTATATGTCTGTGTGTGTATATAAAATTTGATTATACATACAAATTACTGTGGGAAAGAAAGTGAAAGATCAATAGCAAGCAAGGAATGGTTTAATTTTGCCATTATTAGGCCTTTTATTTTTTTGTTCCTAATAAGCACTGCGACTCTGAAAGTAAGGATAGAAACTTGAAATTTTGTTCTTAAAATAGATTAGTGATTTCAAAATTTAATAAGGTAAGATCAAGGTTGTCATTCTTATGAATGAAATATAAGTCAGGAAGGTAAATTTTATATGATGACTTTTATGTGGATGTATTCTACAGCTTCTTTTCTCACTTTTGAAAACAACATATGACATATTTTGTAGAATGATACATAGAACTCAACTCAGCACTGTGCTACCAGGAGCCCACTCTACTCAGAGCGGCCCTACTGTCAAATGACCACCATCGTGTGATTACATGATGGTGGAATTCAGCTCTTGTGATTAGCACTTAGGGTGAGGAGTACTCACCCTGATGCCTGAAATTATATTATACTATCCAAAAACCATTTTGGGTCTTTTTTTAAAGGCAGAGAGAATGCAGTGGATATGTTTAAAACAAGCTTAACAAAACTATTGCTAATTAGAGGTAATTCTTTTGGTAAAAGCAATGATACAAGTGAAAACGGACAATTTCTTCAGTATAGAGTATAGAAATAAGAGGTTTTCTTTTTCTTTCTTCTTTTGTTTTGTTACCAATTTCATTTAAAAAGCATACTCTTTCTTTTTTGGCTCCCCACCAGTGGAGCAGGCAAAATTGGACTTGCCTAAAATGACTGTTACCATTATATGCCTCTGCAGGAGAAGATACAACACTGATATATTATTTTCATGTACAGCATCTTGTGAAGATTTTTGCTTTACTAGCATATAACAATTACACAACACTGTTATAAAACTCTCAGGATTTAATTTTAAGGTTGTTTGAAGTTTAGGATTGGCAATTCTGTGAAAATTGGATATCTGCTCCCATTCACCAATGAACAAAAGGAAGAAAAAGAGGAGAATCAACTTAGCATGGTCATTGCTTAGGCTTCTATTTACAGCTTTATTGTGAAGATATTAATTGGTTTAAATTGAAGCCTCCAGTATTTATGAGACATTGGTGTTTATCAGAAATGATAAAGAATGTAAATTTCATGAATATATATGAAGTTGAAGAGATCTTGATTTTATATCAGGGACCCAGGCTCAGCCAATGTTTTCAATTTTATACTAATCAATTACTGCCTTAAATTCATCAGGGCCACATTCAACAAACATTATTGAGTGCCTTTTGTGTGTGTGTGAGAGAGAGAGAGAGAGCGTGTGTGTGTGTATGTATGTGTGCCTGCCAGCTTCTGTACTATACACAGGAAACACAAAGCATGGTAAAAGTGCTTACTAAATTAATATGCTTATGACTTCATATTCAAGGTGTTGTTTTGTATTTAGTATAATACTGGTTAATTTTGGAGATGCATATGGGGGAAAACTTAATGCAACATTCTTCTATGAAAAATAAAAAAGTCTAGCATCAATTTCATGATTACATTACAAAGTTCTTCTTAAAGCCATTTGTATTGACATTGATAAGATGCAGGTGTCTCCTGCTAGTTGCTTCAAAACTATGTAAGGATACACTGCTTATAGAAGAAATCAAGTTTACTTTTCTGACACTTTTAGATTTACCCATTTTATATTACTAAAAATATAAACTGATGTGAGTGATATATAAGTACTCAAGAATGTGAAATTTTCTCCTCATGCTATTATACCAAGAAACACAGAGCAAATCAGAGACTGCAGCATTTCACAAAATGTATTAATGGAGAGTAGACCATAAAACGACTAGCACTAATAAAAACTCATTTCATTGGATGTTCACTTAATAGAATTATGGAGAAAATGGGTTTTTTTATTTTCAAATAAACTTGGGAAATAATTAAACAGAAAAAAAAATCCCATAATTCGTTATTACTGGACTTCCAGAGCCTTTAATATGCTAATGTGCATTGTGAGTCTCCAAGACAGGTGTGCTCAGCTTTCCTCAAGTCAAATATGGCTACA
This sequence comes from Eulemur rufifrons, assembly GCF_041146395.1. Taxonomy (NCBI): domain Eukaryota; kingdom Metazoa; phylum Chordata; class Mammalia; order Primates; family Lemuridae; genus Eulemur; species Eulemur rufifrons. The sequence continues at coordinate 55,084,625 of NC_090990.1, forward strand.
GGACAGCTCTTATTTTTTCCTATAGATCATCTAGTGGAATTATTATTTTAAAGAAAACATTCTTCGAAATGCTGCACAGTGTGCTGATTAGCCTAAGAGATTAGACTGAGATTTAAAAGGCAAGTGTATCTACATTTTAATACTCAAACATCTGATATATCTGCTGCTCTTTGGAAGAAGAAATATTGTATTTACAAAAAGCGATAAGAATCAGTGAGGGTTTTGAGGGTGGGCATTGCTCAGATTGTTTTTGTGAAAATAGTTTGCAGATATGCATTTTAACATCTGAATGTGAACATCTCTCCAGGGCACTTGAACTATGTATATTAGCCAAACGAGAAAGGACATTTTCTTAGAACTTTTAGTCTATAGTCTAACTGCAGCTTACCCTGTTCCAAATATTCTCGTATTTGCCACCATGACTCCAGTTTGTTAAACTTGTAAATATCACTTGCCCAGATTAAATGGGAGTTAGTAAAGTAGGTCTGAAGCATTATTTGTACTTCAGCTTCATATTATACTTTTGACTGAAGAGCCTAAGTCTCTAAAAACTCTTCAGTAAAGCAAACATAATATGTTAGTAGAGGAGTGGAGAAGCTAGGATATGTAGAGTGAGAATGAGGGACCCAGGAAAAGTTAGAGTAAATCCTGAAAAATTCATCAGAACTCATTTGTTAAAAGAACAAAACGTAATACCACAGTAATATAATAATACATCAAAATAAAATGGCACAGAATCATATAACTCATCTCACTGTATGTATAGTACTAATTCCAAAAAGACGTGTAATGACAGCCTCTTACAAGGAAGAAATTTGTGTCATATCCTCCTCCCACCTCCTAATGGACAACTTATTCATTTCCAACTATGATACTGGAACTTCTTAGTATTGGAAAGTATTAAATATTTCAACATTATTAATGTCTAGACAGTCTTGTTATTTTTCATACTTTATTATTTGTGATGCTCATAAAAAGACCCTAGGCTTCATCATGATATTGTAGCCTGTTGATTCACTTATTGCAGTATAGGAAGGTTGGGACTGATGCATTCCAAACATTACTTGGACCCTAAGGATGGGGAAGAGTACAGAATAAATAAGAAAAAAAAATTCTCATTTTTCTCCCAGGTTCAAAGTTTTGTGAATTCATCAAAAGAATAGGACTGGTAGTTATTGGCTGAGGAAGAAAGGCTTGTAGAATGGCTTATTTATTAGAGCTGAGCTAAAGACAGATGGTCTCAGTTAAAATTATATCTCTCCCTTCCTAGCAAGGTGATTCTGAACAAGTTATTTGATCATTCTTAAGCAAGCTTCAGTTTCCTTATCTGTAAATGGGTATAATAATGGAACCTACCTCACAGAATTTTTGAAGGCTATTGACTCATTTTATATAAAGTGCTTAGAATACTGCCTAGCATATAGTAACAACTTAATAAATAATTGTTGCCATTATTTTTATCATTCCAAGCAAGTTTTCTCTTTTCTTTCTTCTATGTTATCACTCTTCTATACTGGCTCCTCCTTTTACGTTGAATTTGACAAAAGTAAAATTCCTTGAACTGTGTTTCTAACTGTGTTTCTAGTTCCATCTTTCTCCTTGCCTTCACTGCCACACTTCATTAAAGACTTCCCTCCCTAGTCTCTTTCATTCCTCTCAAATATCATCTGCCCTTATACTTTTATAATCTGATTCTTACCACTAGTGTACCACTGAAACAGCTTTGATTAAATTCATCAGTGATTTCTTAGTTTTAAATTCAGAGGGTCCATTCATCGTCATGCCATTGCCCTCTGTGATCATCTCAATTGCTTTCTCCTCTCTGCCTTGTCCCCTTCAATTCTCTTGGCTCCACCTGCTCCTCTTCAGTCACCTTACCTGGTTTTATTCCCTCCAAATGACAATTAAAGTCATTTCTCCAAATCTCTACTCCCAGAATTTTTAAGTTCAATCCACATACTTACCTGGGAATCTCCTTTGGTTGTATCTTGCCAAATTCCACATTTTTTTCACTAGAAGTGACCTATTTTTTAATTTTCAGTTACCAGTTACATTGACATTTGCGCATGGATGGTGCACCAGCGCTCTAAATCAGCATGAGTTTTCCCATTTCTTGATTCTCTGACTCATACATTATAATGCTGCCAGGTATAATATTCATCTTCCAAGACACATTTCAAATTGAACCTCCTTTACAAAGCCTCCTAAGAGCTCCAAGTTAAATTTTCTTACTACTCCAAACTTTCCTTGAGTCTCTTTCTTATTTATGGTTATTTTTACCTACATAGCAATCTTTTACCCACTACAGTAAGATGTTGAAAGCTCAAAATATATCACTATAATTTTCAAAGTACCTAAAAAATGACAGAGTGAACATAAAATCTGATATTTAATAAATGGCTCCTGAATTGGATAGCTGAATGTAAAGAGAGATATTGCCTCTTAAAATGGTAAATGAGATGGAGTGATAACATAATTTGTACATAAACATGTAGAAGCACAGTACAATTACAGACTTTGGAGTAAAAAATTAAACAATATTCTAGTAACTATGAGCAGAGCTGCCAAAATGAATATATATGTATGTGTGTGTGTGTGTATATGTACACACACACAAAGAGTATATCTATAATTCAATATATACCAAATTTAAAAGTATGTAATTAATTATATACATACCTGATTAAATATATGTAATAGATAAAATATATTTTGTGAGATATTTCAGATATGCCATTCCTTGTGCTGTTTTTGTGATGATAGAGGGCAACAACTGAAGGTGACTTTTCTAGAATAGTATTATGTGCTTAAGGGCATTTGAAAAAAATTATTTGAAAATTGTTATATATGAATCAAAGGGTGAGGAAGAACGAAGCAAGTCATCTACTTTAACTCCTGCTATAGAGTTTAAATTTCTTACATTCTATTGAAATGATCAATTAATATATAAAGAGAATATTCATAGAATTCCTGACAATATGTTTCACAATCTTCCTAGATTGCTAGTGTTTCAATATTTTTGTCACTCTCCGTGTAAACAACTCAAAATTATCAAGGACATTAACCAAAACCAGGCTAGCCAATTAGATAAAATAATCTTTATTTTTAAAAAGAAAATACTCCCTTCTAACTTTCACAATTATTTAAAAAAAAAATTCTTATTGGCTATTATCTATTAGTTCAGTCATGTATTATAGTATTAGTTTCTTTCCATCTTTGATATATTTGTTGAAAATGTTTTGATTTTTATGCCCCAAATTGGGTCTAGGTTTTGACATTTAAAGATCTCATATATCATTACTATCATTTTTTCTTATTTTTTTCACATGCATTTAGAGATTTTGAAAATTTAAGCAGCACATTTGATTTTAAATATCTACAGTTCATCATTAAATTACTATTTAAAATGTACTTTCCCCCCCTTAAATTGAGCAGGAACATTGGAGAAAATTGTAATGTCTTTCTTGCAGTAATCATTAATTGATAGAAGGCTTTGTAATTGGCACAAAGTAATTTCTTGAAAACACACATTACCTATCTGAGCCAGCAAAAACTGCCACCTCTCAGAATTGCTCAAGTTATGAAGTCATCTTCGGCTGGCTGCCTCTAGGACATAGTTTGAGTAGAGTCAGGAAAGTCTTCCTGGACCAAAGTTTCCCCAGGAGATTACCTTATGACCAGGGGAACCTCCACTGTAATCAGTCCTTAGGGCTAATGCCTTCCAGTATCTGGTGTGATAAGAGAACGAAATATTTGCTGAAGAATTGAATGCATTTTTAGATATGCAGAAGGAGAAAAAATGCGGATAACTATCTGCCTCTTTCACAATTAAGAAAAGCAAAATTCTGCAATTCTATTCCAACCAAACTAAAAATGCCAACTGGTATTTAACATCACGAAGGCACATTTTGGATGGGCTCTGTAAGAGGAGTCAGGAAGGAACACTTGAAAATGCAGTGCAGTAAAGTTGGGTGCTTCCTAAAATTGTTCTCAAATATCTGGATGAGAAGAAATCAGAAATCATTCATGCATGTTTTAAGCAAAAAAGTTCTATGTGCAAAACCAGTCTTTCAGCTATAATAAACCTCAAGCAAAAGTAGAGATATAACCTGAATTTTAAAAGAAATCCCTTTGATTTTTTAACTTATGAAAAAAGAAATGAAATAGGCTCAACCATATTATATCGCAAAATGTCTGTTAACTGACTTTTTTTACTAAAATAGTTTTTTTAATAGTTCTAGAATTACAGATTCTCTACATTTTTTATATCCAAACACCTCTGAGACAGAGGTGAGAAAATAACTTTTTTCTTGGGGAAGAATGCTAATGTTGACTGAAGGCCTAGGCCTTAAGTTTGTTCCATGCCTCAAAATGGAGATTAAGGTATAGACCTGTTAATGTTACAGCCACAAAAAAAGAAAGCAATGAGGCAGATAGGAGAACTCTCTCCTTAAGCAAGTTGTTTATTTACCTTGCCACAATTTTTAAGAATTTTGGGATATCAACATGCCAAACAAAATGGATAATAAAACTTATTTTATATCTTTCAGGCTTTGTTCCTTCAGGCCAAGAAACAACAAAAAGACAGCTAATTCTCTTACAGTGCTGTTTTCCTAGGAAGATAAACATTGTGTCTAATAAATGACTTTTCATCCACAGGTTATTCTACCTCCTTCCTGACCCGATTTTGGGATCTCTTTGGCTCAAGATTTTAGTCCTCATGGGTGGCGGGGATTACATTAGGTTTAGGCAACTGTGCCTCTTCCCAGAGCCAACACTCGCTGAATCGCTGAGATGACTTTCCTACCCATCTGCATGGCTACGGAGGAAACAGGCCATGCTGGAGTGCTAGCCTTCCTCCCTCTCCTTCCTGGGTTACTATTATCCCATCTATTTGCCCTGAAGGGACCTTCTGTAAAACCTGCTCACTTCAGTTGTTCTCTCTGCAAAGCTTTGTGTGGACTTCTGGTTCTCTCTTCAGTTACTGAGAATACATGGAATTACAAGGTATGAGCTCCCTGTTTTCCTTATCAGATTCAAATTAATACCTCTATGTTTATGGCTAGGGACTCACTAAAGAGAGCCCAAAGGCAACTTAATACAAAAACACACTAAAAACAAACAAACAAACAAACAAACAGAAAAGGAAAACTCTCTTAAATCATTCTTACTTCTTTCAAAGCACTGAATATTTCCTTCATATTCTGCCTTTATGAAATTATACATTTTTCCAATGAATTCTAGGAGAATCTCAAATAAATGTTTACTTTCATGGCCCTCACAAAATCAGGAACTTGATTCATTTATTCAATAAAAAGTTTATGGAGTACATATTAAGATCTAGGTGACAGGAGTATGGTAGTGAACCAGGTAAAAATCAATGCCTTCATGAAGTCAATAGATTTTTGTCTTTCTGCTTACATATACATACAGGTTTGATCTTTATAAAGCGTGACTCTACTTTTGCTATTATATTGCTCAAAAATCTTTAATATCTTTTAATTTTTACCTAATAAAGTCTAGGATCTGGACCATGCACCCTGAGCATCCTCATGCTGTTTCCCAAAAACTCCTTGTGCATTACCACTTCATCATATGCCACTCCAGACATTCTCTGCTCTTCCATGATCTCTATTGTAGAGGGATTATTACCAAGTTCACATACTTCATGACCCAGAATTAACTGTGTTCTATTTAGACATGGTATATCTCAGCTCTGCCTTCCCTAGAATTGTATTCTTTACTTCTCTTATGGAATTTATATCACTCATTTCTCATAGCTTATATCCTTATCTTCCTAGTATGTTTTATGCTTTTGAAGGTGGTCAATATGTTTTGTTCTATTTTACAACCATTCTCCTTTTGTGCCTCTGATTGAGAATATAGATAGTTCTCTATAAATGATGAATTACTCCATTATTGCAATGTAATATTTGAATTATTCTTTAGTTTTTATATGTTACTCTATGTGTTATATGGTTGTCAGATACTGAAATTAATATAAGTATGATTTAAGAGAGGACTGTATGGAAGTGATGAAATTAAATATCTAGTCCACCTAAAAAATATGAAGCTAAGTTTTCCTCATGAATCACCCCCTATATCCTGGGAATAAGGTTGGGACCTATGGAAATAAAATGAGCTTGTTCATGCCACAAAGATGTTTCCTGGGGCTTGTCTGCTGAACACAGGAAAATACAATAGTGTCTGGGTAGCTGAGACTTAGATTCAGCTAAAATGTAATTTATAAGATATACTGCTTAACATTATTTCTGGCAAATCTCAGAGGACCATATTATTGGTTTCTTTAGAAACCAGGAGGTAGGCAATTTCATTATTCATACTTGTATTACCTTCATAAGTAAAAAATGAGGACATTTTAAATAACAGTTCTATAGTCAAGTTAGGCCTTTGGAAATTTCAGAGTTGATAAGAAAACATTTATTTTCAGGAATTATTTTGTAAGGCTACTGCTTTACTTCAGAATGACTCTATGGACTGAGACAGACATGCTGTAGAGGTTTCTTCAAGTGCCTGATTTACACTCAGAAAATGGAAAGTAGCTTACTCACAAAAAGAATCTGATTTAATGATTTCTTCCATTTACGGTGTTTCAATTAGACAATCAACTATTCAATTTTGTTTTATGCCAAATTTCAGAACATTCATTACTGGTCTAAGGAGAAGACACCTAGAGTCTGGGGTTGATCTCTTATTTCTCCATATCGGTCCCTTTTGGACTTGATGTTCAGCAATTGTAATTGCAGAACATGGTACAAAGTTGCACTAAAATTAGAGGTTAGAGAATATCTTAAATCTTTTGAACAATATGGTACTCTGTGCAGCCATGAACACTGCAAAAACAATAACAATAACTATGAATATCACAATTGTATCCACCACCTTTTGCCAATACTGATCAGTCTATTTTTAATTTATGTGATAGGTGTTTCCTCATATCAACCCAAGCCAACTCTTCCATTCTTTTGTTTGTTTATTTGTTCAAAAGTAGATAGTACATACTTCAGTTCCTCCAGGTTGATCTTCCTGGAAAAACCCATTCATCTCTCCAAATAGCCATTCATCCTTCTTGCCAGTATTTGCCAAGCACCTACCATATGCATCATGCCATGGTTAAATATTTGTGTCCTCTCTCCAAATCCATATGTTGAAACCCTAATCTCCAGTGTGATGGTATTTGGAGGTGGCACCTTTGAGAGGTAATTAGATCATGAAGGTGGGGCTCTGATAATGGGATTAGTGCCATTGGAAGCAGAGGCATGAGGTAGATGATCTCTCTCTCCACCATGTGAGTATACAGCAAGAAGGAAGCCCTCTGAAAACTAGGAAGAGGGCCTGCACTAAGAATAAAATCAGCTTAAACTTCAACAGGCCATATAGTCTCCACCCAAGGCCTTCAGGGTGGGGCCTCCTGGAGCCATAGGAAAATGACCCCCACTCAGAAGGGCTGTGGGGACAAGATCACTGCACTAGAGGGTCCAGAAGGTGGGACTTCTGCTCTAGTGGATTTGGGAGGCAGGACTTCTATTCCAGTGGGTCTAGATGGCTGGACCACTTCCCCAGTGGGTTTAGAAGGCAAAATATTGAGCCAAAGAGGATTATTTTCAAGACTTAAGATCTCATGAAGTTTGCCATGCCATGCTAGGTCTTAGCCTTGCTTGGGTACTATCATCCTTTCCCTCTTTCCTATTTCTCTATTTTGGAATGGGAATGTCTATCCTATACCTGTCCTGCCATTGTATTTTAGAGGCACATAACTTGTTTGGTTTCTTAGGTTTACAGCTGGAGAGAAATTTTGCCCCAGGATGAATTATATCTTGAGTCTCACCTATATCTGATTTAGGTGACATTTAAATGAGATTTGGGGCTTTAGACTTTAGAATTGATGTTGGAACAAGTCAAGACTTTGGGGCTATTGGAATTGAGTAAGTATATTTTGCAAGAGAGAAGGACATGAATTTTGGGGGGCCAGGGGAAGAATGTTATCAACTAAATATTTGTGTCCACCAAATTCATAGGCTGAAGTCCTAATACCCAAGGCAATGGTATTTAGTGGTTCAGCCTCTGGGAGGCAATTAAGTCATGAGTGTGGTGCCCTCATGATGGGATTGGTACCCTTACGAGAAGAGAAGTGAAAGAGATGATCTCTGTCTCCACCATGTCAGGATACAGCAAGAAGGCATCCGGCAACAAGATACGAAGAAGGCCCTCATCAGGAATCAAGTTGCCTGGCACTTTGATATTGGACTTTCCAGCCTCCAAAACTGTAAGAAATAAATGTTTGTTCTTTCAGACACTTAGTCTATGGTATTTGTAATAGCAGCTCAAACTGACTGTGACACATTGCTTTTTAAGCTAGGATCTATAGAGGATCAAAAGAAGTGTTATACAGAACTACTTTTCTCCAGAAGAGTAAAATATAGTGGAATGTACACACAAAACAACAGAGATGCAGGCAGTACACGTAATCTGGGCAACTGCAGTTACTTGTTTTTTTTTTTTTTTTGGTAAGATTTTGATTTGGGTAGTTTGTAATTCAGCTGTCATTGATTTTTTTCAAAGGCAGCCTAAGAAAAATTTCCACTAAAATTTCTATAACCATATCAGCCTCTTTGTTAATAAAGAATCTTAATTTTAACTAATGCTGAATATGTTGGATATAAAAATGCCTTTCAGCATGGTATTTTTAAAAATAATCTCATCCATGCTGAAAATGGAACCTTATTTATAGCATCCGTTTACATGCTATTGTTCTCTCAAGCTTTCTAATATGGCCTTAATAACCTGCAACATCATCTTCAATGAGTCAGATCTTTCCCAGGGTCTCTGTGTTAGTGTGGCTGAAGATTAGCCTGCCACTGCAGAGCTCTGTTTTCTTTTGGAGTGTCCTTCAGCCCTGAAACTTGGTATCAGGCTTGAGTTTCTCATTTAGCTAATTGGTACTTAGGTCTTATGAATTGAATTGTCCTCCTTTAGTCAGATAATTGAAGCAGTAGACTCCACTCTTTGCTCCTCTTCATTCAAACATCCCCTCTACACTCTAAATTACATACAAAATAACTCAATTTTTTTCTGTCAAGAATTGGAAATGTGATGTGTCTTGCAGTTACTTAGCCCTCCCCTGTGATTTAATTCTGCAGTCCTCTTCTACTGGTGGCTTAGATGACCTAAGGACTAATTATTTAAAAAGTGCTGACAGTGTAATTCTGTATCTGGGGAGACAAGGTTGTAAATTAAGCTTAGGAAAATGACATTTGACCTTATTATTTATTTATTTATTTTTAGCTTCAGACTATAACATTAAGGTTAGGAGCATGGATTTTATAGTTACAAAGCTCAGAGTCCAAAACCTAACTCTGCTCTTTAGCCTTAATTTTTCTTCTGTAAAGAAAGGATAATAGTAGGTTCATGATAAATGAGATATGGATATAAAGTGCTTGGTAAATGCAGCACATAGCAAGTGCTCCATAAATATTGATAATAATAATAACAAGCCATGTCAGTTTAAAAACACCATATATCCACGTCCATGTGAACATATACATCCATATCCACATCATATAATCTAAGTGCCCATATCCATATTCAAGTCCACACCACACATCCACATACATGACATTGTAGTTTTAGTTAGTGCCGTATGTCCTCATCTTTCATTTTCATGTTTTAAAACGTGGGTTGGCAAACATTTTATGTAAAGAGCCAGGTAGTAAATATTTCAGGTTTTGTAGGACACAACGTCTTTGTGGCACCTACTCAATTCTGTTGTTGTATTGTGAAAGCAGCCATGAACAATATGTAAACAATGAGCATAATTACTTTACAATGAAACTTTATTTACAAAAAGAGTTGGCAGTCTGGATTTGGCCAGTGAGCCATAGTTTGCTGACCCTGCTCTAAATCACTGGAAGGCTTCCACAAAAATCTCCAATCCATATATTTCAACATAATGTTCATAATCCAACTAGTAAAGTGACCTGTGATTGTCCATGATAAAGTTTTACTGGAGAAATGAAGAGATATATGAGAGCATTATAATTTATTTTCAAAATGTAAAGATTAAAGAGATTTCCTTTATTCTGACTTTCTCTCCTATCTTTTCTTTTGTGCTAAAATATTTACTTGAGGAATTTGTGCTGATATTGATGAAGTTTTTTAAATGATTTTACTTAGTCACATGGAAATCTGGCTCTATCCACTAATATTACCACTCCTGGCCAAACAACAGAAAATGTATGGCCAAAAAAGGTAGTCCAAAATTATGATTTTAGTTTCTGACAGAAAATACTTCGTTATTAGATTATAGAATTGTCTTTTTACATTGGCTAGGACCTTTAAGAACATTTAGTCCAACCTTTAACCTATGCATAAATTGCCACTCTGGCATACCTCATATATAGTAATAAACAAGATACCCTTTCTGAACACTTTTAATCTCACTACTTCAATGACAGTCTGTTTGATTAAAGAATGTTCTTTTTTATATAAAGGTAAAAATCTACCTTCTTGTCATTTACAGAGTATAATTGGCTCTTGGTCTCCCCTTCAGCATTATAGATAAAAAGTTGAAAATCATATCCATGTAACATCCTTTCGATATTTAATAACAGCTTTTATCTACAAAATAAAATAAAACAAAACAAAAAAACCTCTTCCACTTACCAAGATAAATTTTTTCCCACTTCCTTTAATCTGTCTTTCAACCTCTAATACCTAGCTCTCATCCTCACTCTTAGCTGATGACTTTGCTTTGCAATTCATTGAGAAAATACAAAGAATCAGTTGACAAATATCACAACTTCTGCCAATCACATATACATATTTATCAGCATTTATATCTCTATATTCATCACATTGAAAATTTTAGCATTTCATTAGAGATGATAAATTAAGGTTGTTATAAAAGAAGAGATATACCATATTCATAGATTGATGAGTTAACATTAAAAACATGCCAATTCTATTTAATCTATAAATTCTTGTGTTTTGCTGTTGCTACTGTTAGTATTGTTTTATTGAAATAATAGCTAAGTCAACTCAAAAAACAAAAAGCAGTGGGTAATTGCCTTACCATAGTCAAGGTATCCTATAAAGTTATTTTAATCAAAAACTACAACAAAAGTTACAAGGACAGAGAATTATTATAATGGAAGAGTATCATTTTCTCATAATAAGATATCACTATATATTAATATATCAATAGAAAAAAATTAGATAATATTGGGGATGGAGAAAAATATGTTAATCCTTCACATCATGCTATATACAAAGATCTTGATGGATTAAATACATAAATATGATATAATATATGAAAGTGTGAAGCTAATAGAAAAATCATAGCAAAGTATGCTTGTGATCTAAGGATAAAAACCACAAACTGTAAGGTAAGAAATTAATGGTCAGTCTACATCAAAATTAAGGAATTTTGTTCAACAAAAGGAGATCTAAGCAAAATTATCATATAGATGACAGACTCAGAAGAATTATTTAAAATATCTAAGACACACAAGGAATTAATATCTATAATATACAAACGATATCATCAAATTCTCAATTAAAATACTAAAATCAAAAACAGATATAGACAAATGTATCAAAAAATGTTCAAAAAGAGAAATGTGAATAATTAATATTGTGTGCAAACAGTTGTTCAAATCCACTGGTGACTGGATAAATTCAAACAAACAAACAAAAGGTATACTGCCTTATACCCATAAGGTTGGCAATAATTACAAAGTTAGTATAATACTAAGTTTTGGTGAAGATATTAGGGAATACAATATATGACATTTATATAAATTTAAAACCCCAAGATAATTCTACATGTACTACATGAATTTATTCATATTCATGAATGTGTATTAAACACATTAGAGTGGGTGATGTGATGCAGGGGAAGACCAGGGCATTGAAAATATAGGAAGAAAGGGAAAGCTAAAATAAAAAGGGCCATACATAGACCAACAACAATGTGAGTGGTATTATCTCAATGTTGTGCCCTGGGGTTCAAAAAATTAATTAATAATAATAGTAGCAATAATAATAATAGAATGGAAGTAGATTTAAATTATACTTTAAATTTTCCAAAAATATTTAATTATAAAATCCATGTGAAATTAGCTTTTAATAAAGAATGCATGTGCCAACAATGGAGGGAAAAAGCCTAAACTACTTTCTAACCAGGAAGAAACAGATTTATTTAGAATCTTAAAATACATTTTATAGGACCAATGTATGCCATTAAAAACTTACTACAGAGTAGTTTGAGGGGAAAAAATGTACTTTCAATACATTTTAGTTTTCTAATTGACAGAGTCATCTGCGAGCCCAAGCTGTCATTGGAAAATAAATATTGCTGACAGATAAATATCACTAGCAAGAAATATTGCAACACCATCAATCACAAATTATAGAAAAGATGTAGTCCTTGATTTCAAGAAGGGAATGATTTTAGAGACAACATGGGGTTGGAGATAGACAATAAAGAAGTTAGAGATAAGAAGGCATGAGATTTTAGTTAACTAAAAGTGACTTAAAAGTGTGTAAGGCTAGCTTCTATGATTCAAGATTTGGGATAATTAAGAGAAAATGGCTATGAGGAAAGAAAAGGAAGTCGTGCACTAAAAATAAGGTTACCTTGGCTTACAGAGTTTGAAATTTGAACTGACAGCAATAGAAACCCAGCGAGCAAACTTCTGTACATGATTTTCCGCCTTTCATGTTTTTGCCTGTAACTTAGCATAGTACTGTTGGGGCTCAGAAAACAAAACCCCAAAGTGAAAGCCTGAGGAGTAGCCTTTGAAGCAAAATCTCTCTCTAACCCTCTCCTGGCACCTTTTTTCTTGCTCTTCATTCTCCCCTAGGCAAGACATAGAAACTAGAATCCCTCTTCCCCAAGGTGGGTCATAGAAAACAGAAACCCTTTTCGCCAAGCCAGCCATGAAGCCTAAGATTATTACTTTAAACTTGCCGCCTGCTTTTCTAAGACCCTCCCTCCAGTGGGGTCCTATCCCAAATGCAGGCGGAAGGAATGCTACACAGGCCAAGAAGAATCTGAACACATAGGCCTTGCTGAGTTTTCCCATGCAGTTTATTAGCATTAGATCATACTCTTTTTGTTCAATCATATTTCTATATGGCTGTCTGTACTTTATTGAATCTAAGCATAAAAATGGGACAGTTTTTCCATATTTTGGGGTCATCATTCTGAAGGTTCCTGTGTCATGTAAAATTATGATCAAATAAATTTGTTATGCTTTTTTCTTGTTGACCTTTCTCTGTTACAGGGGTGTTGGCCATGACCCTTACGGTGGGAGAAAATAGATCACTCCCTTTCCTCACCTGCAGTTCCAGCAGTGAGGATGGGATGGCTGAGACTGATTCACTCTGGAGCCTACAGATGACATCCTGGGACAACTCACAAAAAGCCAGCAAAAAAAGGTAATAATCTTTACCAAGGTCAATTCTCCTAGATCTTTGCCTGTAGTGCTTGGTCAAGAATGAAAGGTAAAAATTTCCGTTTATTCTTTCCTATCCAAATTCAGGTTAACCAGAGAAAAGTACATGGTTGGATGGTGACTCTTGTGTAAATTTGGTTTGGAGTACTACTGGCTATTGATCCTTTTCTCTCCGATGGACAGCTATTGTTTTCCTATTTGCCTTGTTTTGCATCCTGAGGACTAGACTTGGCTTGCAGCCTGTGCGGGGCACACAGGACATCAGGTCTGGGTGTGCAGGCAGCCAACCAAAAGGTTGAGGGCCCCCATTAAAAGAATATGGCTGGACGGAAATGTGGGTTGGACCCCATTTGCAGGTAGTGCACCTACTGTTACCAGCTCTCAAGAAATTGTCTAAGTCTCCTTTTTCTTTTAGCCGTCTTTGGGGGTAGTTTTGGATCTTGTGAGGATTGCTTCTTTGCACCTTTTTGGAGACTTTGTGTGTCCTTTTATAACTCATAAAGGCTTTTTGGTTTTAGTTCTGAGTGACTTGTTAGATATTTCTGGTTTAAAGAAAAATAAAATAAAATTAAAAAAAGCTAGGATTATTTGCTGCTTGTTCTAGTTAAAATCTGATAAGAGATTTGAAAGGATTTTTTTAAAAGGGGTCTATGGTCAGAATTTGGATTAATTCAAAATTGATATTCAAACTATATATATGTGTGTGTGTGTGCGCGCGCATAGATATGTGTGCGTGTGTATATACATATAAGATATATATATATAAGGTATATATATATATATCTATATATCTTAAAGCCTCTCTATTTCTCTCTGTTAGATTTTGTTTCTCACCATAGGAAATTTTCAGTTGACTAAACATCTTTTTCTCAAATCCCTACCAACTAGAACTTCACTAACTATTTTTGGGAAACTTTCCAAACTTATTACTCTAGGACTCATTCTTCCATTTGCTTTTGCCCTTCCTTCATTTTGCCACCTTTGTCAGCCCCTATTTCCTCCATTTTGGGGTCAATAATGAAAAATTAATAAAAGGAAGTATCAGAGTTTTGGCTACTACATAAATTGACCTAGAGGAGAATTCCAGTGACCCTGAGGCCCCTTGAGGAATACAGAAAAAAGTGCCACAGACCCCCTTTTGGGGGCCTTCTGTCTTCCTCATGAAGCCACAAGGGTTGTGGGCTGGCTCCCTTCGGGTCTTAAAACTCTGCTTTCTTTTACACTGAGAATCCTGAGCTCTTTGGCTTCTGAGGGTAACTCTTTACAGTATAAATACAATATAAACTCTTTACAATATAAAATTACTTTATATTGTAAAAGAACACTTGATCTTTGGGTCTGTGTAAACTAACACATCACTGGCAAGAGCTGTAATTTTAAAGGTAACTGACTGCAGTTGCAATGAATGATTATTACAATGGGAGGCAAACTCCAGCTTTCCATCCTTCATTACTTTGCATGTTTAATAAGAAAAGCCTAGATATCTGACTGAAGTCAAACAAAAATTGTTAGTAAATGGTAATTTGTTATAAGAAATATAATTGGCTAAGCCAGTCAAGGGGATCTCGGAGCCAAAGCTTCAACTCGACAATGGATGTGGTTTGGGCAATTGGAGGCTGTTGGGACACTCAGCACTGAGACGGGGCGGCTCCCCTGGAGGGTGGGCTAGGCACAGAGAGGGCTGGTTGCACGGGATGGCCCACCAGCCTCAGGAGGAGGATACCCTTACAACGAGGTGCACTGTGGAAGAGTTGTGCAACCCAGCGCCACGGCGTTTCCCTCTTGGGCTTTTGCCTCAGCTCTGGGAGACCTGGATTCAACATGAAAATGGGATCCTTGATTTTTGGGGATCTACATGCTCTGCCTTCCAGCTGTGCCTACCTTTTACACATGTAAGTATTAGGTCTCAGAAGCTGCAAAGTATCTGTTGCTCCTGTTCATTAGGGGTTTTGCTCTGAACTCAGCAATCCAGCAGGAGCTAAGTTGAGAAGTCACCAGCAGGAGCTAAGTTGAGAAGCCACCTATCTGATTATATTGCGCTATAACATATGACTATCTGGCATGCAGCTGGTTAGTTTGAATGGGTTTCTGACTTTTTTCCTAGACTCATTTCCATGTTTACTTGTAAAATCCATTTAGTAAATTCCTATTATTTTATGTTGTCTGGGTATCTATTTTTGAATCTTCCTCTGTGTTGCATGTAACTCAAACACCTGAAACTAATCCCCACGCTGCTTCTCTCGCGGCTCTCCGGGAGAGTGGCTATCATGATAAACTTGTCAGGCCAGGGCCAGAGTTTATAGCTGCTTTCCAGAGGAAAACCTCAAGACCAAATTAATGAAAAATGCAACAAATCCAGATTTAACAAAAATGGATATTTTGTCCATGCAGGGGAGCTTTAGAAACATTTAGACCTAAAATTTAGTCCACAGCCTCCATAAAATTAATCTCTGATAATAGGCAATATACCCTTAGCTTTTTCTTAGGTATAAAAGAAAATAGAACCTAACTCAGATGTCTTTTA
The DNA here is from genome assembly GCF_041146395.1 of Eulemur rufifrons. Lineage (NCBI taxonomy): Eukaryota > Metazoa > Chordata > Mammalia > Primates > Lemuridae > Eulemur > Eulemur rufifrons. Next base: position 55,100,627 of record NC_090990.1, read on the forward strand.
GTGTATGTGATCTGAGATAATCTTTGGTAAATAAAGCTAGTTTTAAAATTATTGGTAAAATAAAATAGAAATGTCTTCAGAATTGTCAGCATACATTTTTGCCTGGGTTTTCTGGTGAGACCAGTTTATGTTATCTCTGCAGATGCTTTAAGATCATAAAACATAAATACAACCTAAGAGTAGAATGCTGAGTATTAATAAAAATCAATTGCTTAGTCACTTAATACATATCAGTCATAAAAATAAAAGTAAAAAAAACTTTTTGTTTTTGTAAAATTTTTGATATTTGTCTAATTTATTGGTGAGCTGAAGCTATGGAAGCCAACTGTTGGCCTCCCTGAAGCCTTGCACACATCGTGCTGTGAGCTATGTCTTTAGTTTTAAGCCTCTGGATGCTGGGATCTGGACAGGTGGCCATAGTGAAGATTGGAGACATATGTGTATCCACAGCTGCTGGGCTGGCAGCCGTAGGACAGGGCTAAGGCCAGTGCAGCGCAGTCCTGTGTCCAGTGTCTCAAATGTCTCCGTTAGAACAAGTCTGGCTGATGCAGGTTAGTTTTGTTTTCCTTTATCAAATATATTTTAAATGGCTGGCTTTGTTTTCTATATATAATATATAATATAATATAATTGTTATGAACAAGTAAATTAGGTGAATGTGTATGAGATAAACGTTTATAAATAAACCTATCACAGTTTCGAACATCTTTTTTTCAGTAATTTAAAATCTTAGTCATGCTAGGTTAAATTAAGTAATGGATAATCATAAAATGTCTAAGTCATTTCTAAGTTAGTGAAAATACTGAAATAGTAATGATTAAACATAAATTAAGTTTATATACTTTGACATCTTTTTATATGGTATGAAAAAGCTAAACATATATTGGTCTGTTAATAAACATGAAAATTGTATTTTGTACACATATTTCTAGAAACTACAAAATGTTAGTCTACAGAAGGTTGGTTCAAAATTGCTAAGGATTGCAATTTTAATTTAATACATCTAATTATAATTACTAAAAATAAGGGGAAAATTCTATATATAAGATATATAAAAAACAAGATATGTTTTTGGTGAAAAAACTCATGAAAACAAAAATATGTGTATTTGTTAAAAAATAATTTCTATAGTTTAGAGGATATTTATTTATTTTTAATTTATCAATATTTTCAAATACAGGGTCTAACTCTGTCACCCAGACTGGAGTGCAGTGACCCAATCATTATACCCTGGCACTCACTACAACCTAGAACTCCTAGGCTCAAGCAGTGTTCCCACCTCAGCCTCCCAAGCGTCTGTACTGCAGGCATGCACCACCAGGCCCAGCTAATTTTTTTTTAAATCATTTTTTGTAGAGATAAATTCTCCCTATGTTGCCTGGGCTGTCTTGAACTCATTGGCTGAAATGATACTCCCACCTCAGTCTCCCAAAGGGCTGAGATTACAGGGATTAGACACCATGCTCAGCCTCATTGAGAGGAAATTTAAAAATTGATTTAAAATAAATGGGTGAAAGAATGATATAGATAAAAATAAAAAATATAGAAAGTTGGTAAAAGAAAAGAGAGTAAAAGGATCTTGTGTGGTTAAACTAAGATGAAATAAATTTATTATAAGTGTTTTAAAATTGAAATTTAATGTAAAAAGTACACTGATACGAACAAGAAAACCAAACTAAAGTTTGGCTTTCTTTTTTAAACCTTTTGAGTTAACTGCAAAAATAAATAAATAAATAAACATTTAGTAGGTTATTAGAGATCTAGCATTGAAAAATGTAAGTAATTCCTATATTTTAGGAAAATTCCAGAGAATACAAAAATATAATACTCCACAATTCCTTTTATGATGTGAGATTAACCTTAGTACCAACAGTCAAAAAAAAACATAAAAAGAAATTACAAATCAGTAAGACAGTCTCTCACTTTTGAATAAAATACAAAAATTTTCTTATGTAGAATAATAAGAAATTGCTTATAATCACATCTTGCAACTGGTAGGTATTCAATAAATATTAGCTCTTATTTACAAAGAGTTCTTAAAATGTAAGAAGGAAAATATAACTACCCTTTGGGAAAAAAATGAGCAACACATATTGACAGAAAATACACAGATAGATTTGTAATAGTCACTCCTCATACAAAAATAAATTTCAAATGCACTATGATCATGGAAATAAAAAATTAACAAAGTGATATATTTTTACTAATCAGTCAAGCCAAACTAAAAGGCAGACATACCTATTGCTGATGAGGGAGGAGGCTAGTCTTTCTACACTAATGGTTAAAATATGAAATGCTAAATCCTTTTTAGAAAGACATGTGTAAACACCTACTGAAACTGTGTATGTATATACACACACACACACACACACACACACACATCCCTCCTTTTTTCTAGTAGATGCATTTCTAAAAATTGCTATTATAGCAATAGAAGCATCATTACCTGAGGATTTATATAGAATATGTCAATTCTTGCATTGTGTAAAGTGTTAAAACAAAACAAAACAAAACAAATAAAAACCCTATAAACAGTGCATGTTAACCAACAAGGGACTGAATAACTGCTCTAGGATACATCCAAGCTATGGAATCCCGAATGGTAGGTCTACTTTTCTTTCTTTGAGAAATCTCCATACTGTTTTCCATGGATGTTGTGCTGATTTTCAGTCCCACCAACAGTGTGTGAGTGTTCCTTTCTCTCTGCATCTATGCTGGCATCTATTCTTTCTGGGATTTTTAATAAAAGCCATTCTGATTGGGGTAAGATGATACCTCATTGTGGTTAAAAAAAAAAAAAAAAAGGAGGGGAGAGAAACAAATTTGTGCCCCATGCTCATTCTGTATTAAGTCTTTTTTTTTTTTTTTTTGAGACAGTCTCGCTCTGTTGCCCGGGCTATAGTGAGTGCTGTGGTATCAGCCTAGCTCACAGCAACCTCAAACTCCTGGACTTAAGCGATCCTACTGCCTCAGCCTCCCGAGTAGCTGGGACTACAGGCATGTGCCACCACGCCCAGCTAATTTTTTTCTATATATATTTTTAGTTGGCCAGATAATTTCTTTCTATTTTTAGTAGAGACGAGGTCTCGCTCTTGCTCAGGCTGGTCTCGAACTCCTGACCTCCAGCGATCCACCCACCTCGGCCTCCCAGAGTGCTAGGATTACAGGCCTGAGCCACCGCGCCGGCCTTGTATTAAGTCTTTTGATTAAATAGATGACTATTATTTCATAATGATCTGTGATCCTATTTTGATCAAGTGTTTTGAACCTTTATTTCTAACAAACTTCTCAAAATAAAATTTCAAATTCTAAATTAAGTCTTTTTGACCTTTAACTAACTTTTGGATATTTCAGAAGGGCCTCTGAAAGTAAAAAAAAAAAAAAAAAAGATATTTATTATGTATTTTTTTTTTTGTATGTTAAAATTATACAGAAGCATTGTCAAATAAGACACGGTGTTTAAACTTTGAGTTATATTTGCATGGATATGCTTTTAATATGTGTTCCCAAACTGTGTTAGAATCCTAAAAATCTGATATGTCTTAGGATATATCACAAGTCATAATTCTGGCTATTCTGTTAATCTGTTATAGGACACAGAAAGTAACCAATTTCCATGTCAATTGCATTTTTAACCTTGATTATTTTAAGTCTTGTAGTCCACAGTTAATTGATTTATTCTTATACTTCTAAAAGATCTTTTCAAGCAATTGTAATAATAAAGTGTTGTGTCTTCAAGGACGTCTATAAAAAAGAAAATAAAGACTCTGACTAGTATTTTGGATTACTAACCTCTGGTGATGACTTTGAGATTACTCAACTGGACTGGTAAGAATTTCAAAAACTTTAATGAAAAAACTGGACTTGTAAATCTGCTAAGCTAACATCAAATAGAACAAGGATTAATTACATGGGAGTGAACTAATGAAGGATTATGATATTTTATGACTTTTTTGTTTAAAACATTTGATTCCTTTTATGTTTTGTTTTCCAGAGTTAAGATAACTTTTTTTTTTTCTTTTACAGTATCTGCAGCTTGCAACAACTAGGTAATATATACTTTTGTAAACAAAAATGAAACACTTATCTTTCTTTCTACCTCCAGAATTCAGAATCTGTTTGTAAGTATTCTTATTTTAATGCAAATATAGTTCTTTTCACAAGTTCAACAAGTCTGTTAAGAATTTGTTTTCCTTTGTAACAGGACACAATTGGAGACACTGGTAATTTTATTAAGGTTATGACTGGAATGTCATATTTTCAAATATGACCAGACTACTTTGAGGGATCGATGATGACTTTTACAGAGCCAATGAAACGCTTCTTGGAAAAACTGACCTCGTACCTTGTCTACATGGTCCCATTACAGAGTTCCTGACCTTTTGGTAAGTAAAGAAAGTCAATCTGTGACAAACCCAGGAAACTCAAGATATTTTGAGGACCTTGAGAAGAGGAGATTTCACCCAATTCATACAGGCATCATACACACAGTCTGAGGGCAAGTCAAATCCTTGGGTTGGCTTCCTACCCTCTAGAGGTGTTTAAATGTCTGAGACTTTAAACGAAAAGTTTCAGCAAAGCCAACTTACAAGGAACCTATATGAAAAATTACTATTCTTATTGATCCTTATGAAAATAATCAACTCAAGTTATGAACTAACTTTATTTCACAAAAAATTAGTCTTACCATAAATACCTCTGGTAGAAATGGGGGTGAAGAGAGAAAGCTTATGTTTCAGAAGAAAACTATAGTGCACCAGTTATTAGATTCTAGCCCTGTCCATTGGTTTTGAGGATTTTTTTTATATTATCTGGATTAGACTCTGAATTTTTAGTCTCCTCCAATACTTGGCCATGGCTCTCCAGACTAGTGTTTATAATTTTTCTCCCACCTGTCTGGCTTGAAATCTTTAAAACGAAAACTGCTCTTTTCCTGAAGCCCTACAAGCTGAATGAAGCTGAACAATGTGACATAAACTTTAGGAAAACCACCACAATGGCTTATGTATAAACAACTTTTGTGCCTATTGCTCTACTCAGAAAGTTCATCTGAGACAGAATCTAATAACAAGTGTACTATGGTTTTCTTCTGAAACATAATTTTTCTCTCCTCAGAGAAACTAGGAAAGTGCCAGTCAGATTGCTTCTGCTCTTGTTCCATCTACAAATGCTTCAAGTCTAGCATCTAAAAATCTTGACTGGCTGCCATCTGGACTCAAGAAAACTGAATTTTATAGTTTATTCTAACCATTAACTTTTGTTTTCCTTTTGTTTCAATAGAAACTCCTCTTATTAAATATCTGCTCAGACTGTATAGAAGCCTGACTTTGGTGGAAGCCCAATTGCAATATCACTGCCTGAAATGAGACACTACTGTAAACTATATAACTGTATTAGCCTATTCTCAGGACCAAGAGACTAATTCAATAGCTTATGAGACAATCTACCAACCCAATTTCTGGCCTATGAGACTTTTGGGGAAAGTTTCAAACCAGGGAATGTTGGGGCTCATGAAATGATAGCCCAGTGTAAAAGCATAAACAGCAGCCACAGAAGCAAAGTCTCTCTCTGACTTTCTCCTGCCCTCGCATCCCTCACCTCTCACTCTCACCCAAGCAAGCCATAGAAACTAGAAATCCTTTTCCCCAAGGCAAGTCATAGAAATCAGAAACGCTTTCTGCCAAGCTAGCCATACAGCCTAAAAATATTACTCTAACCTTGCCCTCTGCCTTTCTGTGCAACCGGTCATAAAAAAAATGGAGATCCTCATTCCTACCCCAGACACCGGAGGAAGGAATGCTGCACAGAGAGGCCAAGAAGTATCTGACCAGAAAGACCTTGCTGAGTTCCCCACTCAGTCTATTAACATTAGATCATACCCTTTTTGTCCAATCATATTTCTACATGGCTACTCATACATCACTGAACCTAAGCATAAAAATGGATAGTTTTCCTGTATCTTTGGATATTCATTCTGCAGGCTCCTGTGTTATATAAAACTATGGTCAAATAAATCTATTGTGCTTTTTTTCTTGTTAACCTGTCTATTAAGGTGTTACTATGACCCTCATGATAAGGACGATAGGCATCGCCTCCTTTCTGTCCCTACAGTTCTGTGTCAGGCATTACATAAATATTTACTTAATAAATAAATAAAATAATTATTTTTTTTTTATTTAAAACTGTAAGAGTAATGAGTTAAAGACTACCTGGAGGAAGTAATGGGATGTCTAACACAGGATAGCAAACTTGGATGGGCTGTTTCAGTCAATCTGAAATAGTCTTTAGTCTACTATTATCTGGTTATAACTGACAGGTATGAAATGCCCTAAAATTCACATTTTCAAATGAAAGGAAGTGTCAGTTGTCTTCAGCTAATTATCTAAGTCCTTAAGTGACTACCATTTGAAATTTTTTTTTTTTTTCTCTTAACTTTTCCTGGAAGTTAACTTCCAACATCACAGATAAATCAATTTGCCTCAATGTGTGTTCCTTACTCACACAATGTCACCTTACCTGAAATGGATATATATATTTCTAAAATTTTTAAAATGAAATTTATGGATGTTTTCTACAGTTCCATTCCCCTTTTAATTGCATGGCAAATTCCCTCTCTCAAAAGCCCTTCGGGCAGCCTGAATATTAGCCATTAAAAATAGAATATTGGTTGTCTCAATTCTGTGAAAAGCTTATCTGATTCTAAGGGTCACTGAAGTTTTCAGTCTTCTTCCGAAAATAAAGGATGTAGCTAGTGTAAATGACTCAGTTGCATTACTGGCTTTCAAATGACAATTAAATTGAGTGTAGGAGGGAGGCTATTTTCCTTAAGACTATTTCCTCTAGTGAGTAGTAAAATACATCAGCCTTTTATCATACAAAGGGGCAATTGACTTAGTGACAAACAGACCCACTGGAAAAGAGCTATTCTGAAGTTAGGCATATAAATCTCATTAATAAAGAAAAAGAGAGAGAGAGAGAAAAGGATGAAGTATTTCCTCTATAGATATTTACTAGAAGGATCAGATATCATAGATATGCAGATCAGTCAATATTCTTCCATTAAATCCATCTCAGTATATAGCATAGAATCAATATTAAAGCATAAAATAAATGTATAAATCACTTAGTGTGTCTTCTGAGTGAAATTAGCTACCTGCTGAAAATTTCTTACATCATCTTTATATAATAGTGGAAACAATTTAACAGAAGTAGGATGGGATGAATTCTCATTTTTATAATATAATCTTGAATTATTTCCCACCCAAACCCATCACCCCCTTGCATTTTTACATTTATGTTAGATCAGAAAAATTTAGGTTACAAAGTTTTAGGGAAAAAATAGGAAGTTGGGAAAATTAAAGCTACTTATCATTTAGGTTCTTTCAAATCCAATTTTATACAACAGAATAAGCCTACCAATATCTTTTTTAAAATTGCTTATGACTTCTAATTTTGTAAATGCTTTCATGTTGATTATTTCATTTTGTCATCAAAACAATCCAGTTAGGCAACTGTAACTCTTCCCATTCAGTTTAAAAAGATTAAATCCCAAAGAGGTTAAACATCATGCTCAATGGCACTAGGCACAATAGAAGAATGTTGAAAGAAACAATTCTTTTAACTCCCAGTCTAGTACTCTTTCTTGTTTTCCAATCTAACTTTACAAGCTTCATAGTGTATAATTAGCTTTTTAAGTAGAGTCCTTCTCTCCAACCTGAGTGTTTTAAAGTTTCTCGATAAATGATTATGTTGGTTCATAATGTGGTTCCCTATGGATAAATTTGAAGTTCATTCCTGATGAATGATACAAATTGACCTGCATTAATTCATTGAGGAAATATATCACTCTTGTTCCTTTAATTAAAAGGTAGACTGCTATGTTTTGGTATGTTTCAAACAAATGTTAGTCTCCAGATAGAGAAATGTGATGATATATTGAGACCTTACAAATGACTTACGGTATCTGTATCCTGGTTAAAAAAAACTAAATGAACAGTTCAGAGACTATGCCCTTTGGTTTTGTATGTTTACTTATTTCAGTGGGTTTATCAGTTTTTAGTTGACTAATACCAATGAAATGCATTTTCTACCTTAAATTGTATTATTTCCAGAAAGAAATACCTGGGGACTTTTGGTACTCACATTATGGCATAATTTAAAACAAATGAAATCAAATACAATTTCACTTTGGCATGAAAAATAGACAGTGTCTCTGAAGCTCTAATTCATACAGGGACGGAGTTCTATAAAGGACTATAATATGCTTCTTATGATTCGCACAAGAGGAACAACAACAATAACAAAAAAACCACTTAGAGCCTGATCAAAGAAAATTATCTGAAGAAAATAGAATCAAAATGTTTCACAAGGAGAAAGGAGCCAAAGTAGGAATAGAACTCTTCATAAATACTACAACAAGATCACAACAATACTCTTGCTTTTCTGGAAACCATTAAGGATTTGTTAACTTAAAATAAGAAGGATGCTTTCAACATGTTCTATCGAAACACACTTACATGACCAAAAAGTAACAAAAAGAAATCCTTTTTATAACCACAACCTTTGGAATGGAATACTCTGATGCAATATGGAAAGGGATATTTAATTAAAGAAACAGGTCTCCCTGTATCACTATTACTGAAGTATCACAGTTATTCACTGAATCACCATTTAGTTAATGCAATCTTCAATACAACACTGAATGGAATACTACCGCCTAAAATACTCAAAATATATACAGGTAAACTATATAGCAGTGGTGACTCTTAATATTTTCACTTACCTTATCTAAAACTCTGTTTCTTTGTGATTAAAATAGATATGATGATAATAGTACGTCATTTTTGTGTTGTTACAAGAATATGTAATGCAGCGTACCTATAGCACTTACATAGTATCTGCTATGACATACATACTCAGGAAAGGGTAGTTATTCATACCATTAATTTTGAGCCCTTAGCTCTGACACCCTAGCATTGACAGCTACTTGGGCCCCATAATTTGCATTCATATTTTCCTTCCCTATACACGTCTGCTGCTCTATCCTCCAGCAGTTACTCCTGTCTTGGGCAGGAACTTCCAGCTCTTGCTCCATTTCATGGAACCTGATAAGGTAGTTACAACCTCAATTTTTAAGTTTTTTAAGACAAGTTCCTGTTCAATATTTTGAAAAGACAAATGGTTTTGTTGGCCATCTTTTCTCCCAGCATTTCAAAGCTGTAGTCTTTTATTAAGTCAGGTCACTGTAAAGTAACACATTTAGACTATATTATTCTATCCTTCCCCCAAAATTACTTTAACATTCAGCACTGCTTAATATAGCAACAGTCATGAGGGTTCTATTGACTGTTTAGTGTCCTATATTTATAGACACATATAAAAATGCCTTTCAAAACTCACAAAAAATCAATCTTTCCTGATAAAATAGTCTGTTCTTTTCTTTTGGACAGTAAGCCATTGTGTTATTCTCCTTGCCCTATAAGCCAGCAAGGTCAGATTTTAGTTTTTTACTGAGCTACTATTGACTTTCCCAGAAAGCACATATATTACTTAATTTTTGCCTTTTATATTTTGTTAAAAAGCTTTAGTTTGATTTGACCCCAAAGTTTTCTTTACATACATAGGTCATGACTCTGTACATGTTACAGAGTCTGACTGTTCATGCATGTACACATGTATGTAAGTTTATATATCTATATTTTAGAAAAATGTAATGAGACAGAATGTTGTGTATTCTATCTATAGATCTTGGCTTATGACAAGATTCAAAAAATTAAAGGACTTTTGAGCACAAAATACCTTAGGGATTATCTTACACAGGTATACTTTCATTTTAGGAGTGAGAATATTATATATATTAGCATAAATTTATCATTCTTTGTTTTGTTGATTTTGCTCTTTATTTTAGCCTGCATCCTTGAACAGAAAGTAATAGCCAATGTGAATGAGAAATTCAGTGGTTTCAGTTTTTATTTCCTCTTTACTAAGAGATGAACTCTTAGCTAAGGTCAGTAATGAGCATCCCAAGATCTGTTATTTTAATCTGCCATTTCAAATTTATTTATATAGCTTACTTATTTCATCTTTAAAGGATAGAGATAGCACTTATTATAGTTTAGATTGCAGTATAATGCAAACACATCAAGAAAAGTATTTGATTCATACTACAATAAATTATCAAAATTTAACACAATGAATCCCCAGTAAGGGCATAAGAGGCTCTGCAGAGGATATCCCCGAATATCAATATTATTAAATCACACATTTTCCTATTGTTTGACTTTCCAGATCCCAAGCAGAGACCTTATTGATTTTATTTGACAACTTTTCCCCCCACTGTTTGTTTTCTGTGCTTTCTCTACCCATTGGATGTTGATCAAATGGTGACTTTTGCCTTTACCCTACTATGCAGTAGCTATTCATCCCAGAGCTACATCTGTGGCTGTCACTCAATGGAGGCCAATGTGGGCCTCCTGGGCAAATATGCCAACTGCTAGATCCCTTTCCAAGAAAAAAAAAACTACGTCTCTCATAAGAGGCTACAGAAATTGGCTCAGAGCAGCATTCTTCCTAGAGAGAAGTCCAGAGACACATAGAAAAATAGATTGCCATAGAAAAATGCAGTCAAGCATATATCCTTTCAGAATTCTGTAATAAAAATTATTATTAACATAGATACGGAGGATATTATGTGAAAAGAACATTTATAGTAACATGAGAATATGAAATTTTAAACTTGTAGAATTTGAAGGAAAAATAGTACTCATCAAGTTCACTGGTTAACTGGATTGACAAAATAAGGAAAAAAATATTGGTATATTTGAAGAATTAGTTGAAGAAAAAAACAGAGGAACAGTTCTCTATTGGAATTATATAATACATTGAAAGTACTAACCATGAAATCAAATATTGACCTTCTAAGATGCAGGAGGAGTCCCTGTTCAGTGTAATACTGAGAGGAAACGTGTACTTAAAATAAGAGCTGGGATCCTTTTATAATCTACATCAGGGGTCAGTAAACTGTATTTTGTAAAGGACCAGATAGTAAATATATTCATCTTTGCAGGCCATAGGTTCTTTGTTGCAACTACTCACCTCTGCAGTTGCAGTATGAAAGAAGCCATAGACAATACATAAATGGGTGTGCTGTATTCCAATAAAATTTTATTTACAAAAACAGGTAGTGAAAAAGATTTGCCCCACACATAGTTTGTTAACCCCTGATCTACAGGAAATACACAATTTTGGTTTCACTGGCTAGCTAGCTGTACAGACAAACAAAGATAAATATCTGGTGTAAGATTATCAACTATTCCTTTTTGCATAGGACTGTCTTTTACACTAACTGTATGTCCTGTCTTACTTATTTGCATTAACATATCTTTTGTTCATGAAAGAATGCTGAGAGCAGATGGCAAAATGAAGATATTCTCTACATCAAAAAAATTTTCCCTGGTCTATAAATCAAATACTATGAAATCAATCATTAGTGTACCCTCTCACTTTCATAAGTGCTAGAGTTCACTTAGGCTGCACTCCTGATAGGAGATTATGTAGCCGTAATTACTATTTCCAGTAATAGAGAGTTCACTACTTAACAGGGTCTCAATTCTATTTTACAGTAGCTCTCTTTGTTGAAAATTCTTCCAGAAAACCTTGGCCATTTTGATGTGAACGTTATTCTACAATATTAAGCCCATGAGCCTGAGATTCTAATTCTACTTTTTAGCACTTCCATGTAGTCAGTAAGTCACATTTTATAGTCTCTTTTTCATAATGGTTAATAGCATGGGCTTTGAAGTCTATCAGAGCTGAGTGTGAATTCTGACTCAGAAATATATTATTGTACTTGTAGTCCTTGGGAAAATGACTAAATGCTAAAAATTCTAGGTTCTTTAGTGCAAAAATGCAAATATCATCCCTATAATATAGGTATTTTTTGAGATTTAATTAAGAAAATGAATATGAATGGCCTGGCACACAATAGTGTTCATAAAAGGATATTGTTGATATCATATTGTTGCCAGTGGTAGTAGAAAAAGAAGAGATCAGATTATACCTAAAGTTATCAAAAATATATTTCAGGTTTTATTATTCACTCAAAAATATATATTAGGCATATTCTATATGTCAAGCATAATGAGGTTCAGGATGGAAGAGGATTCAGCTCCTACAGATCTTATACTGTAGCAGAGATAAAAGGTGGCATTGTCTACACCCACATGAATCCTCAGACGTGGTAGTAATTGATGAGGGTGATAAATCTCAGAAGTCTTTTGCCCAAGTCTGAATACTTGATCCAGAATGATAATAGCCATCCCTATTAGTAATTATAGAGCTAGATACTGCCCTTTCCATCATTCATTATAGGGAATCACTGATACCAAGACTATCTTCTGCTTGGGGACTGTTCACAAGATTTCTGCTCCGATTTTCTAGTGATTATATATTCTTCTTCATATTCTGAGAACAGGCTTCTATTGTATATGTAGTAGGTCCATATCACCTTTTACAGGCAGATTTCTAATTTGTGAATGTTTTAAAGGTATAAATGAAAGAATAATTTTGAAATAACAATATTGAAAAGCAGTGTATAAGAAAACTGTTGAAAGACAGTTTGAAAGACAATCTGAATTGCATATCTTAATCTAGGCATGTTTGCTGTTTGGTCTAGACATTATCATTAAAGATGATTATGTCAGGGCCTTAACAAGCTCAACATGTGTCCTTCAATTTAGTGGGATTTTGAGAAATCATTTTCTATTCAACCTCCTCACATCTGACTACCCTACCATCTGTAGAAAGAAATCCTAGAGAGGATAAATTTGCAATCGGAAGCCAAATAAAGGTTGAAATCCAATTCCATCACGAAACTACCTAAGTCAGAATTTTAATTCCACTTTAACATTTTCAGATTACTGTCTTAGACTACACATGGACTCAATGTACTTGAGAGATTTAACACGCATTCAAGAATCTAACAAATTCATCAAGTATATCATACTAAAAAGTTTCCCAATTGATTTGTAGGCTCAAATTAAATTTGACTGAGTATTTTTCTTACTCGGAGTGAGTGAGTATACTTTTTACAGTACACATCAGATTCAACAGGTGTGCAGACAGACACGTTGTTTTTTCTGCTATCTGGAAACTACACCCAATAGTTTTCTTCCTTCTTCCTTATTAACTCTGTGAATCCAACATATGCTCTGTAACATTTCAGAATAGTGATGGGAGCAGTTGGCAATATGTGAGGACTGTAGAGCAGGAGAACACCTGGGAAGAGAAAGACTGACTTTTGCGAAGACTGCACCTCCTGTTACAGACCAGAAGGAAAGGAAAAAGATGGTGATTCCTTTGAGCAATAAACTGCCAGGTGACAGTCCCAGTCAGTGGCAGCCGACACCTGGGGTGATGAATTGGGCATAAAGCACACACAATTTAGGGCAAAGCAATGAAACAGAACTAAAAGAGATAGAGCATGTTATCAAAAAGAGGAGACTTGAAGCTTTCCTGAAAGAGCTGTGAATGAGGAACTTTGTGTGACTTCCTCAGAAGTGACAGGAAATATTCCAGTGACAATGTTGAGGAAAGGGAGCTTATGAGCAGCACACTGCACACTCCTCAGAGGTGTTGGGCTCCTTATGCACTCTGTATTGGCCGGATAGAAACTTCTATATTATGCACATAAGAGCAAAACATAAAAGAGAAGAGGAGATCACTTTTACAATTGCTACTACTTCTATTTTGATTTATGATAAGTTGGGATTTAAGTGTTCTGCAATTACCATTGCTTATGGTTCTTTTAACATAAACCTTTTTGTGAATTAAAAAAAAAATTCCCCTCTTAAATTGAGGGAGGCAGTTTAGGTGCACAAGATTTGCTATATATGGATAATTGTTGACGCTAGATGAAAGGGACACTGGGTTGTTATACTATTCTCTTCCTTTTAAAAAAGTATCCCACTCCTGAACCTTAAACAGCAGCCCAGCAAACACCCTATTTCTCTTCTCTGCCTCACTATACATTTCCTGAAAGAAACTCTCCCCACTTCTTTACCACCCGCCACCTGCATTCCCTGTTCAGCCCACCCAGTCTGCCTCCAGTTCCCACAGTTTCACTGAAACTGCTTTCATCAATGTCAAAAATTATCTCCATGCTCTGAAACACGGTAGGCATTTTTGATATACCTTATTATATCTCTATTGAACTCGTCAATTTCTGATTATTAAAACACTTTCCTCTCTGAGCTTCACTCTGGTAGGTCTTCAACCAACACACTGGCAACTCTTACTCCGTCTCTTGCTCTCTTCCAAATCCTCAGACGTTGGTCACGAACCCTCTTCTTTCTGTCTACTCTACCTGCTTAGGACAGACTTACACTCATGATTCCAAGTCTTATTTTCCATCCTGGCCTCTTCCTTGAGAAAAAGCCTCACATAGTCAATTACTCCGTGATATTACCACTCAAACATCTAATATGCCTTACAACTTAACATTGCCAAAACAAAAATTTTGATTTTTCTCTCAAATATATTTCTCCTATAGTTTTACCTCATCTCAGTTAATGACATGTCCATTCTTCAAGTTGATGAAGCCAGGAAACTAAGAGGCATTCCCATCTCTAATCTATCAGAGTCTTTTGCTTTTACCTGTATAATATTATGAAACTCACCCAGTCCTCTTAGTCTCCACTGTGCTTATCTGCCTTAACGTCAACATCACAACTAAATGGTAGTTTCCTAAATGGTCCCTCTCTTCTGCTTCAGGATTTCCCTGCAACTCATTTTCTACATAGCACCAAAAACATCTAAAAATTAAAATCAAATCATGTCATTCATGTGCTAAATCTTTCTAGAGATTCCTTTTGCACTGGGGGTGGGGAGATTTCTAAGCCCTCACCATGGCCTACTATCCCTACTTGATCTGACCACCCCCAGCTAACTTTCTCTAACCTCACCTTAAGCCTCTTTCTTCCCCTCGTCCTAGTATGTTCCAAGTCCAGGGAGTTCAGTTTTAGAACACATCAACTTTTTTCTAGTCTAGCATTTATAAATGTTGTTCTTGGCAATTATTAATAACAACTCCCAGTCCTTAAATTGCAAGGCTCAGTTTTAAAGGTAAAGCCTCAAAGATGACATACTCTTGTATTTGTAATCTCTAGTTAATGTGTAATTGTTTCACTCCTCATGTGTTTCTCTTCCAACAAGATTGTAGACTCCTGGCTGGGTGTGGAGGCTCACACTTGTAATCCTAGCTCTCTGGGAGGCCGAGGCGGGAGGATCACTCTAGGTCAGGAGGTCGAGACCAGCCTGAGCAAAAGCAAGACACTGTCTCTACTAAAAATAGAAAGAAATTAGCCAGACAACTAAAACTATATATAGAAAAAATTAGCCAGGCATGGTGGCACATACCTGTAGTCCTAGCTACTCGGGAGGCTGAGGCAAAATGATCGCTTGAGCCCAGGAGTTGAGGTTGCTGTAAGCAAGGCTAATGCCACAGCACTCTAGCCCGGGCAACAGGGTGAGACTCTGTCTCAAAAAAAAAAAAAAAAAAAAAAAAATCGTAGACTCCTTAGTGGTAGTAGCTATATATATTTTTTTCTTCTTACCACTCTATACTTAATGTCTAGCACAGTGTCTGACATAGCAAGTGTTTGATAGATCAGTTTTGAAGAAAATAGATGTAAAATAAATATTTATAACATAAGTGTTATATAATGAGTCAGGGATATTTTATGTAAACAGTCTATTTTTTGCAAGACTTGTAAACTAGACTAAGAGCTTTAAGCTCCAGATGTCTTTGTACTATGATGAAATTGAGTCTGTTTTTTAATAAATGAGAAATATCCAAAAAAAATTTACACTAGCAATGAGACTTACTGATCATTCCAGACAGCCCAACCTAGTGGAAATAGTCAGGAGCTAGCTAAAAAGAGTTGATTATCTCATTTGCTATCTGCTAATCACATTTTAGTCAGCCACCGTCCCTCTTTACTTGTGTCCGAAAATTTAAGAAATGTCATCTAAGACTTTGTTTGAAAGGCTAACATTCCTTTTTGCCTATCACATTTTAATAGACTAGCATGTAAGGTAAGGGTATACTGTAGGTTAATATATTAAATAAATAGCATTGCTTGCACAACTTCACTCTAAGTCAATTAAATGCCTCCAAAAAAGCATCAGGCCTCTACTGAGTTAAACACAGAGAAATGAGAAGCCATTTTATCTTTATAGATGTGTGTTCAAAATCCATAATTATTTCTTGTCATGTCACAAAAGGAAAAATGAAATATACTTCCATGAAATACCCAGTTGTAATCAACTCCACAGAGAATCTTGCTCTGAGAGTTCTTTCCTTCTCTTCAGCTGGTTCTTTTGTCCTGTAATTGAATTGAATTTGCTCCTCGCCCCATTCCTCCCAGACAGCTTCTCATTTGAGGGCTCTGAAGATGTATTACACTAATATATCGTCAGAATGACAATGCTATGATGATGCATGGGTGTAATACATCTTCAGAGCTTCAGGACTGTCCAGAAACAATACGGCTGACACTGGATTACATTCAAACCTAATGCAAAAAGAAACACTAAAAAATGTTTTTGGCTAACAAGGACGGTTAAAAAAAAAAAAAAGAAAGAAAAACTCAAAGAAAGAGTTATTTTAATTAATTCCATAATCCTGTATAGTTTGAGGACAAGTTTTCAAGACTTTAGTATGGCTTGTTATTAACGTGAAAACGTATGCAATAATATTCTCTATAAATTTCTGAAGATTACAATGAAACATAGCCTTAGATAAAAAATATATAGTAAATCTAGTTTTTTTAAATCACAATCTCTCAGGCACAGTTTACATACCTAGTTTATGTGCAATAAATGTTGTGTTTTACCTCTTTTGTCAGTCTGGCAGAATTAGTCTCTTAGCATACCATGAGATAGTTTCATTTTGCTAGGAGATATTTCATGAGTATTGACTTCCTGTAACATTTTCACAGAAGGTGAAAAGGCTGTCTTCTGATAGAAAACATCCTCTGAGATGATAACCTTTAAGCAAGCCCCTAACTTGTTTAGACATAGCCGCTTATGTAATAACTTTACCTATACATGTAACATGACTTTGAAATCACTGAGGGAAAAGACTCTAGAAAAATCTAATTTCCCAAAATGTAAACAGCCCAAAGTCAATCACTATCTTCTCCCAAATTCAGTCCAGTAAAGGCAGATATAATATCATTTTTTTTCTAATACCCCAGCTGTCTGAGAAAATCAAGTTCCATAAGAAAAAGAAAAGATCCTTTATGAAATGCTTGGTGAGTTCCTGTTTTTTGTCTTTTATGGGTAAGCATTTTTCTTTGAGAATAGTTAATTATTTTTTATAATGATTCATCATATCATCAAGCCCATTGTTTGGCATTATATGTGCCTTAAAATACTAAAAGTATTCTTGCTTTCTATATTCAAATAGCAGGTATTAATAGTTCTGAATAAAAAATAAATTAACATAGCCCACCACTAACTGGGTGGAAGTAGAGGGTACTTTGAAAACAGACAAATGAAAGTTAAAATTATAAAGAAAACTCTCAGAACAAAGAGGCAATTTTAACTGCATATATAAATTATTGGTGTGCAATCTTATGGTAAAAAGTTTAACTTGCCGTTATTATGTAGATTCATTCATTATATAATTATCCATTATGTAAAGCCATTATGGAAATTCACAAAAGCTCCACATAGAGTGCAACTCTACAATGGAACTAGAACCATAGCTTGTAATCTGAAGATCTGGTATTGTTGAAATATCATCAGCACAAATTGCCAGTTTTACTGATTTTTTTTTTTCTTCCTAACATCAAAGAACAAAGTGCGGTGTCAGTATTGCAAACCTGAAACAAGATTCTTAAAGAATTACAATGTTTGGGAAACAGGATGCCAGCTTGGAAGAAGCACAAACATGCAGCGTCTTCCTATCTCTCTTGGTGTTGGTCCAGCACTCGACATTCAAAGAAGACTTTCTTTCAGAAAAGAAGGATGGTGACAGAATCTAAAGCACTAATAGGAAATAACACTTTCTAGTTTGCACCTGTGATGACTTGAACTATTTTCAGAATTCTCTTAAACAATAGATTCTAGCAGTGTACATGGATTTTAGCTAATATTTCTCATGTTTTACAGTCTCCCACTTTTTTTGATATTTAGTAATTCATATTTTCTGTCTTAAGACTGTATTTATTAATATATAATTATGGAAGCTTTAGTGTGCCAAACCTGTATGTCTCTCACCTAGGAAACAAATTTAAAAATATTTTAAATATCTTTTAAAATATTTGCAGGAGTCAGCAAACTTTTTCTGAAAGGACAAGATAGTAAATAGCTTAGGCTTTGCTGGCTATGTAGTCTCTGTTGCAACTATTCAATCTACTGTTGTGGAGAAAAGGCAGCCATAGACAATATGCAAAGGAATGAGCATGGTGATGTTCCGATTGAAAACAAACAAACAAACAAATAAAACAAACCTTTTATTTACAAAAAGAAGATAGCAGGACAGTTTGGCTCACAGGCCTTAGGTTGCTGATGGTCTAATGACTAGTTTGCTTTGTTTACTCTGTTTATCCTGAAATAGCTCTCATTGAACAATCTCAAAGTCCTTAAAATCTCCTAGTTTGAAAAATCTGTTGTATTCCTGATTGACAGTTTATGTTATTTAACTTACACCTGAGATAAATCCATAACAATATTTATGAAAAACATGGATAATACTGCTTTTGATTTTTCAAAGATTTTATAATTAATCCATCTGATTTCCAAATATTGCCTTATGGCCCTTTTAAGAGTACTTGAATATTAAATAATGACTGACAACTTTTATTATACTCATTATTCTATCCCAAGCAAAAAGATGCCTCAGGAATAAAGAAAAAATTAACATATCCTCAGATGAAGAAAATTAAGAGAATTTGTCTTCAGTTGACCTACGATAAAAGAATGGATATAGAATTTTTTTCTGAATAGAAATGAAATAAAAGAAGAAATCTTAGGAAAACAGGAAGAAAGAAAAATGATAGAAGCAAAATATAGGTAAATATAAAATACTTTCCTTCTTTTGCATTTTCTAAATTTGCTTGACGGTTGAAATAAATACTGTAACACATTATCAGTAGAAAACTATTTTCTCACGTATGTAGAGAAAATGTACTCACCATCAAATTGGTTTCACTGATCATCACCTAAGAGCACATTTAGAAATAACATTAATTGGCTGTCGGGGGCAGATGTTGTGGGGGATGAGTGTATACATACATAATGAGTGCGATGCACACTGTCTGGGGGATGAACACAGGCTTGAAGCTCTGACTCGGGGGAGGGGGGGCAAGTACAATATATGTAACCTAAACTTATGTACCCCCATAATATGCTGAAATAATAATAAAAAAAAGATAAATGTATTTTAAATGGGCAGAGTAAAGAGAGATCAAGGGAGGTAAGGTTTCTATATTTTTCTGGTATTGGTAAAAGTTGGACATTCCCAGACTATGATAAGTCATGTATTGATAAATTAATACTGAAAGCAACTACTAAAAGAACTGTGCAAAGAAACATACTCAAAAACACTATAGATGAGGTAGAATTCTAAAAAAATAATGCTCAGGTAATCCATAGGAAGGCAGGAAAAAACAGAGAAAAATTAGAAGAAACAAACATAAAAAGCAAAATAAATAAAATGTCAGACTTAAGAACAAACAAATCAATAATTAAGATAAATGTAAGTGTTCTAAATACACCAATCAAAATGCAGAGGTTGGCAGAGTAGATTTAATAAAAAATGCTGTATCAACTACATGCTGTCTGTAAGAGACTCACTTAAAATATAACAATATATGTAGGTTGAAGTGTATAAATATGGAAAAAGAAACATGATTGTTCATAGCAATTTTCCTTTCATTACAAAAACAGTAGAAAAAACCCAAAATATCCTATAATAGATGAATGGCTAAAAAAATGTGGTGCATTCAAATCAAAAGATACTACTCCACAATAAAAAAGAATAAACTGGCCGGGCGAGGTGGCTCACGCCTATAATCCTAGCACTCTGGGAGGCCGAGGCGGACGGATTGTTTGAGCTCAGGAGTTCGAGACCAGCCTGAGCAAGAGTGAGACCCCGTCTCCACTAAAAATAAAAGAAATTATCTGGACAGCTAAAAATATATATAGAAAAAAAAAATTAGCCGGGCATGGTGGCACATGCCTGTAGTCCCAGCTACTTGGGAGGCTGAGGCAGGAGGATTGCTTGAGCCCAGGAGTTTGAGGTTGCTGTGAGCTAGACTGATGCCATGGCACTCTAGCCCGGGCAACAGAGTGAGACTCTGTCTCAAAAAAAAAAAAAAAAAGAATAAACTATTTATACATGCTACAGCTGAGATAGATCTCAAGGGCATTATTCTGAGTCTAAAAGGCTAATTTCAAAGGTCATATACTGTATGATTCCATTTTTATGGCATTCTAGAAATGACAAAATTATGGAATTGGAAAACAGATTAGTGGTTGTCAGGGGTTAGAGTTGGTGGGTGGGGGGAGGGGTGAGTGTGACGAAAGGGATAGTATAAGAGAGATCTTTGTGCTGAGGAAATAGTCTTGTATCTTGACTGTGGTGGTCGCCAACTCATGTGATAAAATAGCATAGAACTATATACACACATTGCACTAATGGCCATTTCCTAGTTTGATTTCAAACTAAAGTTACACATGATGTAACCATTGAGAGAAACTGGATGAAGAGTACATTAATTAAATAAGCTATGTTCCTCCTTCTCTGCTTATAGTGCAGAACATAAATGTTAGTTGAACCATGTTTGCTAAACTTGATTGGTGTGAGCTGCTCTTTATGTTAATAGAGTATAGCCATATTGAGGCTATAATGAAAATAAAGGGATGATGCATATTTAGGGGATGTGCATTTATATTAGGGAGAGGGGAAACATCAGAAAGGAAGTACGTCCTTATTCCACTACCTTATTATTTCTTTTCTAATTTTAATCTCTAGTTTCTAGAAGCCATGTAGTAATCAAGAACAAAGGGGAGCATCCATTGGTTCAGCAATACTTATGGAATCCCCATTTTGTTCCAGGCCCTGTGCTAAGTCAGGGGGTATGAAGACCAACAGATGGTCTCTGGACGCAAGTAGTTCCCTGTCCCATGATACCATAAAGCCAATATCTACAACTCAGAGACTTAACTACACACAAGTGGTAGCATGAAGTACTATGTAACTATGAAAGAAGGAACACCTGATTTTTCCTAGCATGCTTAGGAATGGTTTTATGAAAAATTGAGGGATGAATAGGTTTGTCAATTGGGTAAAGGGGCAAAGGATATTTCTAGTAGAAGAAATAACATGTATAAAAGTAGAGAAACCAAATTTCTACCTTGTCTAGCAGGATGTACAGTTATGCTTCCACATCTAAATTCTTCATTTACTCTAATCTTCCATATTTTGGTTTCTGTCCCATTGTCATTGAATCACCACAATAACCACCAAACTACCTAACCCAAAGGTAGCTATTTGGTTTGTATCTTATTTGACCCGACTGACATTGTTCACCACTCACTACTCCTGGATATATTTTTCTCTTTGGTTTTCTTGAAACTATGGCTTTCTAGTTCTATCCCTGTGTCTTTGACCACTTATTTGAGTCTTCTGTATAAGTGTTCAATAACTCTTCACAAACGAAAGTGAGAAGTGTCAAATGATTGATTTAAGAAAAAAGAGACTCAGTCTACTTAAATGTGGGCACGATGAAGTTAACAAAAAAGAAGAATAAAAGATGCAGGGGGAAAAAAAGGGATATTTAATGAAATAAGGATCTGACACATGGGAAGAAATGGAATCTACAACATAACAGGAGGAAGCGGACTTAAACTTAGCAGTCTTTAACTTGAATTAGATAATAGCCTTAATTACTATGGATAATTAAGGTAAGAATAGTCTATAAAAACATTAGGCATATGGGAATTAAACAAAAAAAGAGTTTCAGGCATATATCCCAGTGTTTATGCTTACATGTTTAGTTTCAGAGCCAAAGAATATTTTTGACAGCTAATAAACACTACCAGTTTAATGTGTGAACATTCCTGGAGGCTCCAGATATGAAAGAATAGACATGAACTATGAAAGAGAGATCAAGATAAATAGTAATGAATCAGTGGATATTTTTAAAAAGCCTTTGAAATACCTTCAAATAATTATATCTCATGTATTCTTTTAAAATGTATCCTTTAATTTTCTTATGGTTTTTTTTTTCTGACTGGATCTAGCTTTATTAATGTGATATATGATTATAATTATTATTTTTTGTTTATATTCAAAATCAGATGCCTTGTGTAAACTTGTCAATGTTCTCTAGAAGTCTGAAGTAATTTTTAGCTTCATGACCACCTTATTTGAGAGCAGCTATGTGGATTATATTCAAGAGTCATAAATAGGTCCCTTGATTTCAGAGACAGGATTAGAAATTCTATCTGGTCAAAAATTTAAACACATTTCAGTAGTATAATAATAGCTGGTACTATAGAATGTTTACTATAAGTTATGAGCTCTGTTCAATGCTTTATACTATTCCATTCAATATTCATAACAATTCCATGAATTGGGTACAATTATTATCAACATTTTGTATTTGAAGTTTAAAGAAGCTAACAATTTTGTCTAAGATTTTACTGTTGGTAAAAGGAAGAGCTGGATCTCAAACCTAACTTGACTAAGATCAAGGAATATTATCTAAATCATTATGCTATATTGACACCATCTGACATATAAATTACTGGTAAAGAATGAAAAGGAATCATGTCTCATATTATGAATTTTGAGAAAAAACTTAAAAATTTTCTAAGTAGATAAGTAATGACTTAGAGATTAGTGGAAGCAGTAGAATCCAGTGTAAAGATCTATGAGCTTATCCATATCTCCAGTGATAGAACAACTGCCTTCTTGTATTTTCCTTGCCATAAATATTTTTCACTGTTAATTTTACAAGTACTTTATGTGTATACTCAGATTCCAGGCTCTGTTCTAGGCTTGTTGTTGGATAAAGCCAAACAAAATATTTTTTATTCCATTCCCTAAAGTTACTTAAGGTATCATAAGAAGTAAACTAGATCTCTGGGTCTCTTATAATTTTACTCTAAGGCAGATCAATAGGGTTACATTTTTAAAACAAATGTAATGGTTCTAACCTCAAGTGTATGGTATACAAAACAATCATTTGAAGTTAAGTAAAATGGCTGACCCCAGACGTGGAGCAGAAAACATGAGGCTGGAATATTTTGTCATTCCAGAAAGTTTGGGAGTGCTCAAAAAAAAGTTATGGAGGCATGTCACAAATACATAGGAGACAGACTGATGTGACTCCCACTGACCAAATTAGAGAAAATTTGAGCATCAAAATAATTAGTAATGAATTATAAACAATTTTAAAAAGTTGAGAATTTATAAGTACACCATAAAAATAAGTAATTAAACAAATTAATTATAAATATAGGAGAAAGCAAAATTTTAAATTTACAGTAGAATGTAAATGCTAACTGGTAAAAATAGAAGGATTGCTCAAGCTAGAAAAAAATCACCAGATTGATCAACAGAGTAAAGATTGGTTCACAAAAAAATCATCAACCTCAAATCTAAGGGGAGAGTTGACAGATAATACATATTTGCATGTCATGGCCTAAAATCTGTCCCTATAGATTGCTTATTGCTAGCAAGAGGAATAAAAAGGAAGAAACTATACAGTGTAGAAATCAGACAACATTTGATTCTGGTAATTGAAATTAACATCACAAATGAGGGACAGATGGCTATCTTGTGCCTCTGGATATGGGTTCCTGAGAAGGACACAACTTCATTTATTTAGTTCAACATGGGCATAACTAGAATATAATCATGAGAAAGCAAGATACAACTCTTAAATGAGAAATATTATATTTTAAAAAGGGTACATACATTGCTAAAAACTGTCAATGTTCAGTAATGACAAAGACTGAGAAATTAGTTCCCGGATTAAAGGGAAATAAAGTGATATGGAAACTAAATATAATACATAGTCCTGAAATGAATTCTTTTCTAGAGGGAAAAGTATTCTATAAAGGACGCTATTGGATCAGTTGACAAAATTGGAATATGGATGGTTACTTGGATAAATTTAATGCAGTTGAAAACTACTATGGTTATATATATAATGAAAATATTCTTATTTTTCACAAATGAATACTGAACTATCTAGAGCTAAAAAAGGCTAAGTCATATGTAACTTGCTCTCAAATGATTTAATAATATACATGTATATGTATATATTTCTATGTACTATACACACAGAGCAAATGATGAAACAAATGGGCAAAATGCTGACAGATGAAACTGGGTAAAGTCTATAGAATGTTTTTTGTATTATTTCTGCAACTTTTAAAAATATAAACTTGAAATTAATTTCCAAATATAGAATCAAAAATAGAAAGAAATCATTGTTATAAATGAAGTGTAAGGCAGCTCACACATCCAGAAACATGTCAGAAAAGATGTTTTTAGTAACAGTATTATGAATTTGAATTAACAAGTAGAATGGGAACTCCAACAGGCTCCAGTGATGTTTGTGGTGTGATTGAACTCACAGCCTCTGTGTATTTTCTGTATATTAGGGAGAAGCTCTATGGAGCTATCATCCTGTGACCAGCCATTTATCATTGGTTTTTTAAGCTACATAGAATTGTCCATGAATGAGTCAGCAAAAATTATCAAAAGTACTAGCAAAAAGTCTAAACAAATCACCATGTACAAAAGCTAGTCATAGCTTCTGGTACAGCATATCTGTATCTGTTTTTAACACTAAACATTATTCCTGTGTTAACTGCTATTTTGAAACCAATTTTCTTTCATGCTATAATAAAAGAAAAAAGGAGAACATGCAACATGTTGATGTTTCTGAGGAAAAATATAAACAGGCCAATAAAATTCCCAATTTTGTTTTCAAATGGGAGTTAAGAACTCCCCAGTACTGTGCATTTTTTTTCTTTTTTCCTTTTAGTTCTGTGCATTTGAGTACAGATCATTAATGAATTGTAATTTGAAATTATTGGAAGCATTCATAAAAGTATCACCAAGTCTAACAATTTATTGGATAATAATTAATATTTATGCTAATTTTACTCATTTGCTCAGTATGGCAGGATCAGAAAAACAGATCTATGCACTGTTTAACTTATAAACCTAATCCATCTTCTTTCAGCTTCATGATGTTATCCATTATCATTATTCTAATAACTTCACTAACCAACATTTCTACTGTTTAATTAAACTAAAATGTATCTGAGCACGTAAAAAAGAAGAATATGCATAATAACAAGGACTGCAAAGCAGGAGAGTTAAATCCAAAATATTAATCTTAAATTATATGAAGATGGAGATTATGTGTTTCATTCTTACAAAAATTATATTGTGGTATCAGATTTAAATTCCTGGAAGGATGATTAAGAATCAGCTGTACATTTGCATATCAAGTCATACTTTTTAAAACACATTTATGCCTGTTATCTTGAGTCTCACAATAGCCAAGGATTATTATCATGCAATTTTTGGAAAGTAAGGAACTAGCTGAGGGTAACTGGGGATAAGAGATTTGCACAAGGATTGGCTGAATTGATGAATAAGGAAGTCATCTTAAGAGTACATGTGTCTAACCGCTAGTCCTGAGTTTGTTTCATTTATCCCCCATGGAGAGTCCTGCAATGAATCCAGTGCTCACATACCAGTTTTATGATTTTTTGGCAGCTCTAAAGAGTGAAGTGTTGGCAGTCAAGAGCACATTTATACTTCAGAAATATTGTAGGGGCCATAATGCATATTATATAAGTGCATATTGCTGCTATATTGATTTCCTCTCACATTAATAATAATACTACTGCTTAAAAGAGAAAACTTAAAGACACTTAAGGATAAGTCACATTAATGAAAATATTTAGCAGATAAAATGGATGTTCTGATTGTGCTGTTTCTACACCTATATAAAATGTGATTTTCTGATTTCATTAAAAGCAATTTCATTGAACCAGCTTTGTTGTAGTTATTTCTATCAAAAATATGAAACAAGTAAGGCAAACTCCATTTATCTGAAATGAGGGGAGATCCTACTCATTAAAAGTACCACTCTTACTTCCGGGATATACTCAAAGCTATATAGTTCAAACTTTTAAATTTTCTATAACTTGATGATTCTGTTAGAGTTGTGGCTGTGAAAACAAACCTGTTTTGATGATGATGATGGTCAACTTCCTAAAATTGACTTAATCTCTTTGGGGGGATGTACACTGTAACAGAAGCACTGGAAACGCATAAATACACTACTACATCCTTCATTTCACCTAGCTATATGATCTTGCATAAGTTACTGAAACTCTTGGATTTTTAGATCCCTTATCAGTTAACATTTAATTCTAACTCCAAAGTCTTTGATTCTGTACTGCAGCTTGAAATCAGACCTTGTAATCTCATAATTTGCTTAACTTCATTCTCCCTTGATTACTTTAGCGGTTCATGTTGACCTATTAACATGTGAATGCTGATTGAATACATCCCTTACACATTTAAATGAAGATATTTCTCTTGTGATATTTCCATTCGAGCTTTTCATGTATTGATTTATGATTATCCAGTATACAAAAGTAAAAACCTTGACTAGGAATCAAGAGACATAGGTTCTATTCTGGGCTCTGACAGAAAGCAATCATTTAACTTTTGTAACTACAGTGCCTTTAGGTTGAAAGAATAAGTATAAAAATATGCATCTTGCCTACCTTATGAAAAAGATACAAAAAATTAAATAAGTTGATTCAAGTTCTGAACAAGTGAGGCTACATGAGAATAATGAACAGCACACACAACACTGTTGCATTCCTACTTTACCTGATGGGGAGATGTGCCGCCAAGAAATGGAAGGCTCTGGTTTTCCAGTGGCCAAACAAGTAAGGGTGACATTGGTTCCTTCATTGACGGTCATATCATGTGAGATGTCATATATCTTCGGAGGAACTGAAATGGCAAAATATGCGGTGATGAAAAAAAAATATATATAAAATTTTGTTGAACTATGTGATTAACTTCATATCATGCAATAAAGGTATGGTGATGAAATATACTTATGGTCTATCACCTAAACGCTGGATTCTCTAGCACCTCAAGACTTTCTAGGAGAAGAGTTTTACTTGTTGGTTTCATTTTTTTCTCTAATTTTTAGATATTTAAATATTTCAGGATAAATGGATCATTTAACAACAAAAATGGTGAACATTGATTAAATTAAATATTTATTGTGAATAATTTGTATTAAGTAAACTAGAATGTAACCAGTTTGTCTACTGTATCCAGGTGGTGTCATTTGAATGATGGTTCTCCTGTTGAAATAGTTAAATAAAAGTGAACACCTTGAAGAAATTTAAAATAGCAGAACTGTTATACCTACATGCTGATTTAAATGCTGAGTGAGGTAAAACATATACAGGATTGGTAGGTGAGATTTCAGGGTCATGAAGGCATTTTCGGCCACAATTTCCTATCTGCTAGATTGTAGGGCTGGACTTTCTCAGCATTTATGTTCTAGGGAACACAAATTCTAAGGACTGTGAAAGGTGGGTCTAATAAAGTTTTCTTATCTGTAATGACTGGAAAATGCTGGTTGAAACAGATCTCTTCCCTTCAGAACTTCTCAGAACATTTGTTATGCCCTTTTGTACTGTAAATCCACAAGAGTAAAGGAAGAAATGTTATATTGTGTTTTCTTTGATGCAGAGGCTTTTATCCCAGAATTTAATCATGGAATACACTTTGGGAAATGTTGGAGAGAAAAATCTCTAAACTAACTTCCAAGATTAAACTTCCATGTTCTCTGGGAAATCAAATGGTCTTATTTAATCCCCAAACAGTATGAGTATGAATCCTGGGTTCTCCACTGGCTAGCTGTGTCATCTAGGGCAAATCTCTTAATCCATCTCAGCCTCAGTGTCTTCATCTGAAAGCTGGAGACAGTAATAGCACAAGTCCCGTATAGCTGCTGTGGGGGTAAAATAAGTCAATATACATTCAAGGACTTAGAATGGCACCTGACATCAGTGTTGGCTATCATTATTAGATGCCAAAAAACACATATATGATGTTTGAATTAATTTCAGTACTGCTGTTTTTCTATGCTTTAAAACTATTCTCAGAAATTCATCACTTTAGTAGTGTGTATGAGTGACCTGTGCCATAAATAAGTTTTGGTTTTCTTCATAAAAATTATGGTATTTTAAAGTTCTAGGGCAAATCTAAATAAATGGCCATTAGACAGCTTGGTAATTATTATAAAATAATTTTTTTACTGGAATCCTTTTTATTGTCCCATTATTAGGATTTCTTTATGCAAGAGATATGTTCACACAGTTACTTTAACACATTGACTGCCAAACACACACACAAAAATAGAAACCTTTCCTTGGGGCCAGAGTGCTTTATTACAGAAATAGAATAAAAACTTCGAGTGTAATTTAAAGGTAAACATAAATAAAAAAGCAAAATTGATTGACTTCTAGTCATTTAATCCACATTTTTAGAATTAAATTGTCAATATTAGTTGTAACAATAAGAACGTCAAGTGAGATTTTATATATGATTCACGCAGCCCTGGGGTCAAAACTAGACCCTTTGTACTGAAATATGACTCTCATGGTAGGCAATGTGTTAAAAGCCAGTAACTAAAATCTGCTGAGATAATAAATTACCTACACTTTGAATATCATCTTTGATTTTTTTATGGAATCAAAACTCCACTACAAGAAAATCAAGGATTATATAATTACAAATATAAAATTTTTGACTATATGTAACTATTGATATGATCGAGGAGAAGGCTTGTTCCTAAGTCATATACCATTGTAACTGCTTCTAAATGAGATAGTTTAATTGGCATTTAAAACACATTATCATTAAATTCTTTGGTGAGTTCTTCTCAGGCAAATAATAAAAAATATAAAGACCATCCCAAACAGAAGACTCTTTTCAGCTTGACTGAAACAGAGCAGAAGTAAAAATATTAATATCCTAGAAAGAAAGAAGAGAAAATTTTGCATGACTTACTGGTGAGTAGGAGTTAATAAAAAGAATCTTACAACACTAAACAAAAATATCTTTTGGATATCTGAATGTAGGTATAGGTTTGGTGTAATAGACTATAAAATATATATGCTATATGTACATAGATATACATATATACCAATAGTCTCTGACTTAATGATAGAGTTATTAATTTTTAATAGTGTAAAGAGATTTTATTATTATGGCATTGGCAAAATTATTTAACGTAAATAAATTTTTATTCAAGGAATTTCACATATTGTGATTCCTTTCACTGTCCATCAAGATAATCTTAGTTCCTCAAAAGTTGGAGTTAAGTTTTATCTTCAAGGTAGCCCTTTTTAATGGAACACATATTCAATCCACAATTGTCTCGTCAGCTTAAAATTCTCTTATTTTGGCTTCTTTATCTCCACTTGATAAACTCATGAAAACTTCACAAATTACTCACCAAGTCTTTGGGATCTAATTTCTTCAAGCAATGTACTTTAGGGTCATTTTTTAGAGTAGATGGGTCTGCATGGTTCCAAATTTGACACCCTTTCTAAACATGAATGAGTTCAAATCATATTCACTCCTAAAGCTATCATACTCAACAACAGTACAGATCTATGGGATATGCCAATACCTAAGGCAAAAACAAATTATTGGGTCTTTCATAGAAATTTTTGACTTTATGGTAGTGCAAAATTGATACCCATTAAGTAGAAACCCTACATCAAGTACCCACACAATCATTCTGTTTTTCACTTTCAGTACAGTATTCAATAAATTACATGAGATATCCAATACTTTATTATAAAATCGTCTTTGTTTTATATGATTTTGCCCAATTGTAGGCTAATTTAAGTGTTCTGAGCATGTTTAAGGTAGTCTAGCCTAAGCAATGCTGTTCTGTAAGGTAAGTGTATTAAATGTGTTTTCAGATTAAAATATTTTCAAATTGCAGTGGGTTTACTGGGATGTAGCCCCATTGTTAAGTTGAGAAGCATCTGTGTTCATATCCATATATATGTGTATATATACACACATGTGTATATATACATGTACATGCATACATACATACACATACATAAACGCACATACCAATGCCTACTATTTAAAAAAAAAAGGAAAAATGTTATATAATACTATTCTCCTTTATATAGAAGATAGATCTAGTCTGGCTAGTTTGTTTATATATTATGAACATATAACTGATTCAAGGTTGAACAGCAGTATTTATGTTTAAGAGAGATGATGGAGTGTGATAAAAACATGCATTATATTCTGTAAAATGCATTATTTTGTTAATCCTACCAGATCATAAAATAGTTCCATCTTTACACATCTAAATAAATTCAAAGTTCTAAGCATTATGGTAAACTAATATTCAGCATTAGTATTTGACTACATAGAGAAACAACTAAGTCTCTTAGCAATAAACTTAGATTTGACATTTAACTATGGGAAATTGTGTGGAGGGAGAAGAGTGGTGAATTCCAGGTGTGGCATGTCATTCTTAGTGATTGCAGTTGCCTCCTAGGGTCTCATAATTCAGGATATGCTACAGGGAATAAACATCTGGAAAAAGGATGTTAATAAGAGAAAAATCCCTCTGGCAAGGCTCTTCTCCCCAGGACGCATCACCTGTTGGCAGTAGATGCTACAAGCAAAGAGGGCAAATGAAATCCTTCACATGCACTGTGGCTTGTGGAGGCAAAACCAGGTGTTGTCTTGCTGATTATTCAAAGCCATTGCATATTTAGTTCAAGACTTCCAGCTTTTACTGAATATTATGAAGGGAATAATTCTGGATCCAGAGGAAATGCAAAAATTTAAAAACATAATCCTTGCCCCCAAGAAGCTTAAAATTAAAAGAGAGAAACAGATTGGTAACTAAGACAAATATTTTCTACATTTTCCTTTCTCATTTTACATAAGTAACACCTGTCCAATAGGTACACTGTCTGGGTTCAAATTAGTAAAGATTAGCTTTATGTTGGTTTCTTTAAAAGTTAATCATGTAAAATGGTTTATGCAAAAAGTTATTCAGTGCACTGCTGTTTATAATACAGAACAACTATTAATAACCTCAGTGTAGGACAACAGAAACGGAGGTACAGAGAATTGATCAATTGAATCATATTTGCAATTGTCAGCTCTGTCGCCAGAATGAGGTATGATACTGAGGAAGGGTTTGGGATGGTGCCAGGGAGCATCAGGGTAAGGGGAAATAGAAGAGAGAAGAGATATCTCTACTATGGATGCCAAAGCAGGGAAGAATGGAAATGTCTCCGGTTTCTGAAGATCTGTTCTGATAGCTGTTTCTAGGTTACGGTTTGAGAATAAATGATGCATACACACAGGTGGGAAAGATTCTTAAGCTTTATGAATGTTTGTCATGTCTTATGGTATGTGCAATATTCTAAGCACTGGCATAGAAATACAGAAAAGTGAGGAGAGTTAAATTACTATTCTAGAGCATGCTCCTTTTCTACATACCCTATTTCAAACTCCTTCGCAGCCTTTTCTAAATAGTTAAAAATAATTTATATAAAACAGAGCAGATGTGCTTAATCAATTCAACAGTTTTTAGGCCATTAAATAACTACAAATTTTAAGAAGTATTTCGGATTGCTGTGCACTTTAAGTACTTATGACCTAGGGCAGAGTAATAAAGAAATGTTATTCATCTAAATGTAAACTTGTTTAAGATGTAGGAAATAATTATTATAATATCATCATCACTGTCATCATCACCATGACCTCATAAATAAAAACAATGAAAGGTAAAAGTTCTGGATTTCATACTAAATCACAGAGTATCTCTCTCCTAATGAAACTCAGGGGATATACAAGACTTTACAACTGTGTTCATAAATGTTATGTATCACCAGCTAGAGAGATCAAAAAAACATTAAGAGTTTCCTAAACATCAGAGGTTGAAAGTGGATTTAAAAGCTGTGTTTGGTGAAATGTTTTTAAAACCCCCCATATTCATTTAAGGGAATCGTTCTTAGACCCTCAAATTCATAATCTGCTTTGTCTTTAATTGTTCACTGTCCTAAAATTCAACTATTACTTAGCACCTAGTCTTCAACTTATATTCAGTGGTTTAATAATGGGGAGATAATGCATACCCAGATGTATCTACAGATTTAGATTCCGTAAAGATAATTTAAACCTCTTGTTAGTTTCACATTCACCAAAAAATCAGGCAGTCTTACCTACCCTGGCCACCTTCCCCCACCTGAGCCATCTGTCAGTGTCCTCAGGCAGGGTATGAATCGGCATCAGTAAGGTAAACCTTAAAATGCATATCCAGACCAGATTCTAATGATTTCCACACAGTTTACCATTTGTATGATAATGGGCAATTGAGTTGGGGAGTAGTTGCATGTTTTTTTTTTCTTTTAATGTGCACATGTTTTCTGATCTATAGAAATGAAAAAACCAAAACAAAACATTTTTTTGTTTAATGAGCAGTCTTCACAGATTTAACTTTACTTTCTTCCAAGAATTCATCATGTTATCTGGAACAAAACCATTAACAATTTGAGAAGCCAGCATAAGGATGAGTAATCTGTATTATCACAGGAATCATACAAGCACAGGGTATTTTATGAAAAGTCTGTGCAGATGCTTTTAGAAGGGGCAGGAAACCTGCAAAGTTGAGGCCACATGTGGCCTTCTGGATCCTTGAGTGTGGCCTTCTCACTAAATCCAAATTTAACAGGACAAAGCCTTTTAACAAAAGGATTTGTTCTGTGAAGTTTGGATTTGGTTGAAGGGCCACACGTGGGGATTTGGAGGGCCACATGTGGCTTTGAGGCTGCAGGTTCCCACTCCCCTCTGAGTGTCCTCTCATTCATTCTCTGAAGTTGTAGGCTCATTACCAAAAACCTTTAAAGGTTTAAATGTATCTATTTGAATTATGCACACAATCACTAGATCTGTTCTCCAAATATGTTCACTAAGACAAACAAGAAATAAAAATAAAAGTCATGCTCTCTCTCTGATGTCCTACTTGACTCTCTTTTCCCCATCATAACTTCCCCCACCCAAAAACTTATCACAAAGGAGAAATAGTGAAATGTGAATTTTTGAGTGAATTTTAAAAGATCAAAATTTGAACTTAAAACATTGTGTCACTAATGATTTTGAACATCATCTTAAAAGCAAGGTAGATTTTTCTGAGTATGTGCTATGGTCTGAATGTTTGTGTCCTTCCCAAACTCATACGTTGAAATTCTAGTCCCCAAGGTGAAAATATGAGGAGGTAGGGCATTTGGGAAATTATTATGTCATGAACAGGATTCCTGCTGTCATAAAAAAGACTCCAGAGTGCTAGCTAGCCCCTTCTACCATGTAAGGACTCAATGAGAAGGTGTCACCTGTAAGAATACAGGGCCTCTCCAGGGCCCTTGTCCTGAACTTCCCAGTCTTCAGACCTGTGAGAAATAAATTTCTATTGTTTATAAGCCACCTAGTTTATGTATTTTGTTATAGCAGCCAGAAGGGACTCAGACAGTATGTCTTATTGAAATAAGCATTTGTACTCACAACCTTCTGCCCATTTCTACTCCTTTTCTTCTTCGTTTTTGTTGTTGTTATAGTATTCTTTGCAATCCTTCATTGTCATTTTCATTTATTTCTTTACTAGTTTATTGTTTCTTCTCTTCATAGAACGTAAGAAGAAGCCTAAGGTAAAGATGTTGTTTGCTTCATTCAACAGCATATCACCAGCACTTAGCAAGGGTCCTAACACATACGGGATATTCAATAAATATATGCTTAATGTTCTTTCATGTGCTGAGCTAACACTTCCTCAACCTATCAGTGAAGATTCCCCATAAAATTTCATACTATTGCAAGGATGAAATCATAAAAATTCTGAGAATATGATAAAAATGTAATTATAGTTCCAATAGTCTTGTGTGACTTTCTTTGTGGATTCTGAGTTTAGGGATTCAATATTCCTTTTATGCCATTTAAAAGCAAAGTGTTTTCCTATTCCATTGCCTACTATAGTTTTTGCCATGAAAACCCAGAGAAATAATTGGACAATAATTAGACAAATTTATTTTCAACAGAATGGGCTGTTACATTTTAGGCAATCTTATGTGTGTTGGTTAGAGTATTTGTTACTTCATAAGCTATGTAAATTTAAAGTTAAAAGGATTTGACTCTAATAGTATGTGCACATTATTTCTACCCTTTTTTTTTTCCTCCACAGACTTGGAGTCTGGGTTATTTCAGATAAACTATATTTCTGAATCTTTTCCAAACTGCTTGAGTCAACAAGGTAGATATAACTATAAATCTTTAGAGAATTGGCTTTTTTGTACTCCCATATCTGGTAATGGCTGGCAATATCAAAAGAACATTCTTCCTTTCACTGGGCTGGCACTTCCCTTTTCAGTCTTGGCCAGCCCCCAGAAAGTGAAAGCAGATCCACGTTATATAACAAACCTCCTGGAAAAGGTGCTGTTCTCAAACTGAGAGAAGAAATTGTTTCATGGTTTTTGTTTTGGTTTTTTTTCCCCTAAATTGGTTTGCTTATGGGTGCTTGCTGGTTTCATAGTCTGCATCTAACCAGCAATGTTGTTTTCTCCAGCTCGTAGACTATAACTTGCCTTTTATAGTTTATGACATTTCAGAGATTTCTATGGCTTCTCCTTCATCCCTTCACTCAGAGATAGTGATAAGAGGAAAAATATACCCAAGCATGAGCTGTAAATGCAAACTTAACCAGATTCGTGTATTACCTACTGATGAAATATAGTGGAACACCTGAGGGGGTAAAGAATATGTTTGAGAAAAATATATCTTTGAGACTTTGGTTCAACATTTGAATCACATCACATTGCTTACCTTAGTGTTTATCCTAATTTAGAAAACCTATGCATATGTTTTTTTCAATCTAGTGTGTCCTTCAGAGGGTCAGCTATAAAATCTGGCAATTCCTATGAATTGCCTTCCTATTCCTAGGAAGTCAGACTTGGAAGGGATGTTGATATTGGATAAAGCTTTTGAAACAGATGCAATTTGAGCAGAATTTGAGCATTTAAAATGGTAGTTTTGTATACCAGCTAATCATTAGAGATAACCCGATGAGCTTTTCATGACACTTGAGTGGGAGGAGGGCTAATTCAGGAGATCCAGACCAATAGGTATACAGTGAGTTTCAAAATATGCAGATCATGGAAACACTGACTTATAGGACACCAAAAAGACTCCTCCCTAATTTTTTTCTCCTATATTTAAAATCTAAACTGTAATTAGAGAGGCTTTCCTTCAGAGCCTCAGAGCAGTTATCTGCCTTCAAGGGCCTAGTCTTAACATGTAACTATCTGTAGAAGAGATGATGCCTTAATAGCTTGCATCTGTTTTTGCACTTACTGAGGACAGCATGGTTGGTGTAGACAGAACATCATACTGGATGTAGATAGACACCACAAGCAATATTTTCCCACTGTGTTATTTTCCCTTGAAAATACTCAAGATTGGTTCTACATAGCATGACAACCAGCAATGGTGAGAAGAAAGCAAGCATCTGGGAGAGATAAACTTCACAAGATACGGAGTTAAGAAAAATTAAAACATAAATAATTTCTCTCTCTCTTCCCTTTCTCTCCAGCTTCTTTAGACTATCCAATACATGGATTATGCATCAGTGGAATGAGAAAAAGCAAGTAATCCCTAAATTTTAGGACAGATTTTCTCATTGAAGAAAGGTATAACTATTTGCTAGGTAAATTTTCAGTGGAAAATTAAAAGATACAAACACACAAAGTAGGTTTAGTACACATGTAAACTAATTATGATAAAAGAATTTTTAAAAGGCTACTGGTTTTAGAAAGGATAGGTCTTGGTAGCTTAGCATTTATGCAATGATTTTTAAATTTTTGGTTCAAGATATATTTCTCACTTGCTGTATGAACATTCTGAAGACAAAAAATACAACATTGTTATATAAGAATTTCAATATTTTGGAGTGTAAACATTGCTATTTTTGCTTCATTATGGCTAGAGGATCAATAGCTGGCCTCTACACATGAGTGTTTATACACCAGAGTTCAGAGCCCTGCTGTACCTCAGGCTAGCTTCAGCTTCACTTACTTGGATGGTTCAAAGATATAAAATACTGTTTAAAATCAGGACCATAATAGCAGCTAACCCCTCAGGCAATAGCAGCAGCAGCAGCAGCAGGAAGGCTGGAGCACACTTAGAGCAGTGTTGTATGTCAGAGGGAATCTACAATGCCTGCATAATTCACTCCTCCTTAGTAGAAAATGGTTACAAAATACGTAGGAAGAACACTGCAATTGAAATACCTTAGAGGGCACTAATGTCAGTGTCCATTCTTCATGAGGTATGACCCTTAAGGAACCACCTGTACATCTTCAAAATCTTCAGTGCTGGTAACATTTTATTAAGCGTTAATAATGAGCTTTTTCCTGGAAACAATTTGGCAGTATATTTTAAAAACTTTAAAGATTTTGAACCCATTGAACCAGTGAGTTCCCTTCCAGGAATTTATCTTAAGGAAAGTAGGTACCTTCTTTCAGTGTAGTCACTATTCCCATAAACCTGGTGGCCATCACCACTGTTCCACCTGGAAATGTGCCAACAAATACCCTCCGGAATGGCCTGGATGAACTTTTCTTGCCTCATCCTTGGCAGTGAACTATTTTCTACATAAACCAGAGGAAAAAGCCCAGCTGTGTCAAACTAGAACCCAGCTGCCTTCTTTGCAAACATTTCCCATAGCTAAAAGCTTGCTTTAGGGTTTTTTAAAACACGGGAGAGTCCAATGTCTATCCCTGGAGTCATAGAGCTATAATGTAACACCTGGCTCCTAATTGCATGAGGTAAGCCTGTTCAGGTTCAATATCAGTGTTCCTTGTTAGGCTTAAAAATGTGTTTTAGCAGATTTTTTTATATCTAAAAGCTGCTATCATGTTTTTTATATTTGCAGAGAAGATGTGCCATTTTAGCACCATTAGAAAAATAATGCCTTCTTTGAAGTACTCTGGTTCCTTTGTTCTTTGTAAGTAATATTTATTTTTCCAATCATGAAAGTAATATATACCCACTGAAAAAAATATAAATAATAGGAAGAAAAAATAAAAATTATGTATTATATTGAAATATCTAATATTACTCTTTGGTTAAAAACAGATATTGGCAATTTCATATGATTTAATTTAATATAATGTCACCATTTAGTGAGAATCACTATTAATAGCTTGATATATTTCAATTGTCTTTCTATTAATGTATTTCCACATAGATCCTAGAGACTTCCATATGGTCCAACAAAGTCACCAGGAAATTGGAGCTGAAGCCTTGGCTAAAAATAGTGTTCCCTTCTCCACATATGTGCTCTAGAAAATGAACTAGAAGGTAGTTGGATAAGAACTCAAAATAGGACATTGTGGCTCTCTGCCTTTCTTATTGGAAACATGTCTAACAAAAACATATCTACAGCAAGGGTTAGTGTTTGTTGAACATTTACTCCTAGTAACGTACTGAGGGCTTAATGGCTTGTTGTCGGTAAGGGTGGAGTTTACCATGGGAAAGAGTTCTACATATCTAGTCCTCAACTCTTCCTTCCACCACCACCCCCACCTGCTTTTATGGTAGTTGGTTTGTGTGGCAGTTTTATAACATGGCCACAAATTCTTAAACATTCTTCCCACTAAGAATATTGTTCCTCCCCTCTCCCACCTCATATTGAATATTGAGTAGGCTCCTGGCTGCTTCACACAATAGAGTTGGGGAAGAAGTAATGTTAGGTGACTTCCAAATTGGGTAAAAAAATACCATTTGTCTCCTGCCTTGTTCTCTAAGAACACACACACTTGGAGAACTGGGCCACTATAACTAGTGTGACTACCCTGGGGCCACGATGCTGGAGAGAACACCTAAAGATGCCACATGTGGACACCAGAGGGAGAGACTCAGACAACAGGAACAGAGAGAGAGCCTAGAAAGCACTCCAGCTCTTTTAAGCCCTAACTGCTTAAGTCATCCCAATGAGGCCCCCAATATCCTGTCCAAGTTACACAAGTTTCAGTCTTGGGAGTAAAATAAATAATTGTAGTTGTTAAAAGCCACCAAGTTTGGGCATGGTTTTTAAAAGAATAATGAAAGTTGGTAGCTTTATACTACTTGACTTCACTACTTATCATAAAGCTACAACAAAGACAATGTGGTATTGGCATAAAAATAGTGGAACAAATTAATAAATGATAAAATTTACTGTGAGGGTCATTTCCCGGATGACTTATATTAAAAACTAAAATACTAAAGCTATGGATAAGTAAAATCCACGAGTAATGTGGGTCAGGACAAAGTGCACATATATACATTGCAATGAGTGGGGTCAGGTGGGCAGCAACAGTCTAAAGAGAGCAACTTACACTCACAATTTCCACTTAGAAAATGGAAATCTAGTTTGCTAGACCTTTACACTTCAATTTTTAAATGTTTTTGTGCCATACAACTTCATCGAAGTATCTGTGGACTCAGCCTGGCACCAACCCAAATGACACCTTGATGGGAATTAGAAAAAAATGGCTCTTACTGGAGACACTTCATCATCACATGTTGGAAAATTTTCATGATATAAAAATCTACATGGTCTATGAACGTAAAGAGTGCCTGCAGATTTATGTGTGTTCAGAGTCTTCACCATATGCTGCAAGCCCTGAATGCTCCAGATTCAGCCAGGGAATCACAATCTTCCCATTTCTGTCTTACATCTTGGCAAGGCCTTCAGCCTGTTGTTGCTTTGGAAGACTCAAGGAATCCATTTCCACACTACATTGCTTGTTTTCTTAGGGAAATTGCACATTATGACACTAATGTGTTGTTGTTCACCTGTCATGGACTAACCATGATTAGATTTCCAGAGTAACTAGAGTCTTGCCTTAGAAAACATTCTGAGAACAAGTTTTATTCATAAACTTAAATGATAATACTACATTTCATATTAATACACTGCTTCCAAAAAATAATTATGTATACTTTTTTAATGATCATGTTTATCTACTTTTTCCAGAGAGAATGCTTTCCTTATGTTTCTTTTTTTTTAAATGTACAACCAAATGTTATCATGCAGCTATGTGCCAGGAGATAGTACAGTCCTGTGGTTACATGCACAGATTCTCTCTGAAATTGGATTAAAAGGTAATTTACCATGCTGTTGGCCCCTAGATCATTAGTCACAATGTCCTAAGTGCATTCTCTTATAATTCAATATCAAAGAAATTGCTTTTATGGCATTAACTATATTATATTCAAAATTATATAAATTATTGAAATACTATGCCTACTGCCAAGATATAAGACAGTTCACATGAAGAAAAGTTGCATTTTAAATTATTCACTGGAAAAAAAGGCAATCTCGACAAAAATTATTTTATACTGGGGCTAGCTTCTGGGACTTCTATTTCAATATAAATCACAAAAACTCAAAAAATTTCAGATATTCCTAATTTTCTTGGCCTTAAATATAGATTTATCTCTTTAAAGTCTTGACTTACATCAACTGAATTAAATGTTATGCACTGTCTTATACCTAGGTACTATTCTAATGAGCATTTTAATTGGTAGGGAAATTATTCGTTGGTAATCCTTATGTCATGATAAAATGATATGGAGGACCCATAAAAATACCAAAATTTACTGACTCACATTTGGTATTTTTAGTGAAATATAGAAATTATATAACCAATGAATTTATAGGTACATGTGTGTATACCTAAATGCATAAATTATATAGTTGTATATATGCAAATATATATATATATAAATGTATATTAGTTATATAGTTAGATAGAGATTATATTGAATATGTGCCTCTATGTTTGTACATAGGTCTTGTAACATCGTTACATGCCTTTGTTTATACTGCAATACGGTAATAAAGGAGAAAGTCTAATTATAGGAAGGTAAACCTCAAAAGGTCTCTCTCTTACAGATTTATACATTATTCATTTGGTTGGAAAATTTTTATTTATCATTTGCTATGCACCAGGGACTGTGGTAGGTGCTAGTGATTTAAAATTCAATAAAATGTAGTTTCTGTTTTCCAGTAGCTTATATGTTAGGGAAGGAAACAAACAGTGAAATAGATTAAAAATATAATTATTATATCAAGTTATGTGAGAGATATACAAATAAGATATTATGAATACCTTAAGGGAAATTCACCCAGCCCAAGTGGAGATGGAAAGATGGCGATGGAGATATAAAGACTTCTTTTGAAACAATATATTGTAGCTATCTAAATAGTGAAGTGCATTCCAAGCAGAGTTATCCATGTGTGAAAGTACAGAACTAGGAAAGATCAGGACCCATTTGTAGACCATGAATTTATCCTTGTGGCCGCAGTAGTTGATTCAACTACTTGGCTGGTCACATCTAAAATTATTTCCTTTATTTACTTTTAAGCCATAAACAAATTTCTTTTTTTTTCCTAGGTATTTCTGGAGAAGCCAGAGGAATGCAGAAACTATTTTACATTGATCACTGAGTAATTTATAAGATCACATTTAGTTTACAGTGAGTGCTCAGAAAGTATTGAATGATAATATTTTTATCAGTTCTAAATGTTCCTTGTTTGGGGACTTAGTCTTTAACACATTTATTAAAAAGTCATTCTCCATCATATTAAGTACTACATTCTGAGGAAAAAAAAATAACTTATCATTTCTACCTTTAGAATTAAAATACATTGTAAGTGAACTGATCCTTAGGTGTATAACATATTTTCACATCCCAATTGAAAAGTGTCATGTATTTTTGTTTTGGCTTTCTAGGTACTATCATATTCTATTTGTAAGAACTTAAAAATGTGGCTAAGACTGAAAAGTATATTCCCTTGGGGACATATTTTCTGTAACTCTCCTACCTGTTGAACTTTCTTATTTTCAACACCCCAGTCTCATCACTTGATCAATCCTCCAAAAATAAGTCAAAACCGAAATAAATTACCAGATACATTTTAGATCTTTTATTCTGTATTTTTGTCTACGCCTATTATAACTGCTCTTTTTTTTTTTTTTTTTTTTTTCCACAGCTGCTACTATAAGGGAAGGATGGAAAGGTAGAAACTATATCTAAATTTTTGGTTTGAGAATTAAGAGAAATGAACAGCAAGGATTAGATACATCAAAATAACACAATTTGCCTTTTGGGTAGGTTAACAAACTTGCAGATAAGGGAAACGTATTGAGCACTTAAAGATTTCAGGAGCCATTTGACAGTTGTTAAAGACAGTTTAAGTAATAAAACGGAGACTTGTGAACAAGGTGCTCATATAGCCAGAAAGAGGTAGATTCTGTCAGTATGAAGGGAGAATGTTAGAGGAATTCCATAAGAATCTATATTTGGTTGTTTTCTTTCCTCAATTTTAAATAACTTGGATAAATCTTTTGGAGACATGTTTACTGATAAAACTACACCAGAAGTCATGTTACAGTCACTACAATATCTGAGTGACACCCTGATATGTTATTATACAATTAGAGGTCAGCCAGAATAATAATGTGCCCAGATATAATACCATGTTAGGACACCCAGGAAGGAACTAGGGGGGTGTTTATATATAGTTAAGAAATGCAAGGAAAGAAAATGTTTGAATTGGCATGGGGATTTATTTTAGATTGATCTAGTAGACAAAATAATGGTAGACTTCAGGTCATTATAATGAAATATCCTAAACAAGAAGTGTCCTAACAATAAAAGAGACTATTTTATGAGAGTGTAAGCTCTCTTTCATGAAAAGATTTTCAGACATTATGGAAGACCAGTAGGAATAGAGAAGGGATTACTATATCAAGTGGATGCTTGAGTCAACTATGCTGCAAGGATTTTTCAACTGTTGTGTTCTTTGACTCCTTGCTGTACTATATACATGTGTATATGAGGAAATAAATTCAAGAAAAACACCATGAACCTGTTAAAGGGCCTGGGTTATTAACGAATGAGTCTGAGGCAGGTAAGTGATGAACAAAGAGCATGAGCTCAGGAATGGCAACAGGATTGGTGGATATTGGGGAAGAAGAGGAGAAAATAAGAAGGGCAACAAAAAAGTAGAGAAAATGAACAAGGTCATAAGAGGACAGAAATGGAATTCCTTATTATATTTCAAGTATGGCTTTCTTCCTTTTTACAGTAGTTTTTAACCAAAAATATGTAAATAGAAAGTACACATTGATAAAGAATATCAGTATCAAGGTGTACTTCACCACTTCACTCAGTGGTATACTGGTGGAGCTAGGTCATACTAATGCATGGAAGATGATGAATTTTCAGGAACTTTGTGAGCTATATTTTAAGTATGGCCATTATTAAAATTA
The DNA here is from genome assembly GCF_041146395.1 of Eulemur rufifrons. NCBI lineage: Eukaryota > Metazoa > Chordata > Mammalia > Primates > Lemuridae > Eulemur > Eulemur rufifrons. The sequence continues at coordinate 55,143,128 of NC_090990.1, forward strand.
AATGATGTAACAATAAAGTAAAATAAATTATTTTAAAGACAAAAGTTTTAAAAACTCAAAATGCATCACTTTCTATATATTTATTATACTTTACTATTATCTATTCTCTTGGGTTATTTATATGTATTATATCTATATGTAGAAATTCTAGTCTGCTACTGCACACCTCTTCTCAAGTTTGTGTTTAGTGATGACAGACATGGTAGTGGTTTCAAATTGGCCACAGTGGTAGTGTTTACAGCATGGAAACTGAAAAATGCCACAAATTATAGCTTTTGTTTTTTGGAGAATTGGTGATTCAATATTTACCAGCAGCCTATTGACCTTTACTTACATATATGTCAAAAGATACATTAGAGTAAAAGTTATTCCTTTAATAAGCAAAAATTTCATAATAATGGAATGTTCCATAGTGTTCCAACTATGTCCCATTAGGTATTGAGAATATAAAAGGGAATCAAAAGCATGGTCTTGCCGTCAAAAAGTCTAGAGCCGGCCGGGCGCGGTGGCTCACGCCTGTAATCCTAGCACTCTGGGAGGCCGAGGCGGGTGGATCGCTCAAGGTCAGGAGTTCGAGACCAGCCTGAGCAAGAGTGAGACCCCGTCTCTACTAAAAATAGAAAGAAATTATCTGGCCAACTAAAATATATATATATACAAAAAATTAGCCGGGCATGGTGGCGCATGCCTGTAGTCCCAGCCACTCGGGAGGCTGAGGCAGTAGGATCGCTTGAGCCCAGGAGTTTGAGGTTGCTGTGAGCTAGGCTGACGCCACGGCACTCAATCTAGCCCAGGCAACAAAGCGAGACTCTGTCTCAAAAAAAAAAAAAAAAAAAAAAAAAAAAAGTCTAGAGCCTAGTTAGGAGAGAAGATGAAAACACCAATAACTATAAAATGGAACATCTTAAGGGTCATAAGAAAGGTTCAGAGAAAAAGACTATGGAATTTTAGGTGAGACAATTATTAGATTTAACTAGGAGTAGGTAGAGCAGTGGAAGGTGGAGAGAAGAATCAGAAGAGACTTGACGAAGAAGAAATTTGACCTTGGGGTTTGGATAATAGAATAAAGTTGAACGTGGGAGAATGAATGGAGAATTGTGAGATCAGATGGCATTTGGAAATACTGTCATGCAAACATATAGGCTATGTTTGGAGATCAGGCAATTTAGCTATAAAGGGACTTGGTTAGAAAAGAGATTAAAATGGTAGGATGGGAATAAATTATGGGGGGCATTGAGTTAAAACATTGATAAAATAAACAAACAAAAAACCAAACATGTTGTAAATGGTTATTTCATGTGTTCCCTCTGAGGGCTTAAAACTTCATGGGCACAAAAAAGTTCTTGTTTACTCCTTGGAGTGGACAGAACATATGATTAATATCTTTACAGGGGGAAAAGGAGACTATTTTCTGCTTTGTGAACACTCCACTGGCCAGTTTATATTTGCCTTTCCTCCTGTAATGTGAATATTACATCAAGTGTTAATACCTAAGCAAATTTTTATGAGTTTGTGTGCATTCTAGCAGTCACAGTGTATGCATTCAGATTGATATGTTAGTATAAACAGACGGAAATGTGTTTCTCAGTTGATGAGTAACATAAGAGCCCTTCTCATCCTGCTTCACCAAACACCTAAACCCACACACTTTCTTCCTCGGTTACTCTTTTATTCCACATTTATCTCCAAATTGTTTTTAATCTCCAGAGATGGGATGACCACCTGCCTTTGAAACATATTGCAAAAACAGCAGTGACTGTGGTTGATTTTTGCCAGTCAGTTATTTTATTGAAGAAAACATATACCAAATGACAGCAGAGTTACCAGCTGATGAGATTTATTATGTATATAACTTCGTGCTTTTGGTAGGAAGTCAGCAGAATTGTGCTAGGACTGTAATATCAAACTGTTTCCATCAGGCTGTGAGCTGTAACACTGAAATGGTACCTTAAGGAACTGAGCTGTATGCTTGCTACTGAATGGTGTTTTTAAAAGGGGATTAAATAAAATTCACAGGAGAAAAAAACAAACTTTTCTTTTGTAGTAGAGAAATATAATCTGTTTTCTTCTGGGTGTAGCAAGGCTGCTAATTGATCACAAAGTTCATTTCCTCTTCTTGGCACACAACTAGATTCTGTTTCCCAAAATTCCTTGTAGTTACTCATGATTGAGTTTTAAACAATGGAATATGAACAAAAGTGATATGTGCTACTTCCAGGCTTGGCCCACAAAAACCTCTCATGGGTAATCCTCCATGCTATTTCCTACAGCTTGATGCATGTGGCCTTGGAAATTGGAAATCACATACTGAAAGACAGCATAAATGTAAAGTAGAAGAGATTAGAGAATATAGGCTGCCTATAAGGAACAACTGATTTGGATGTTCTATTAGCAAGCAATAAATAATAGGCTCACACAGATTTATAGAAGAGATCTACCAATATTTAAAGAACTAATTTCTATGTTATATAATCCACTCAAAAGATTCAAAAAATAAAATTTGGAGAAATAATTGTTATTTTATAAATCTATTCCCAAAAGTAAAAAAAGGAAAATATTACCTATTCATTTGATGCAACTGATATAATGTGATATTAAATATAGACAAGAATTGTATAAGAAAAGCAGTTTCACCTATAAACATAGAAATTTTGAATTAAATAGTGAATCCATCAAGTGAGCCCAGCAATGTATATAAAAATAGTGCCTAACATAAGATTCTTATACCAGGAATGAGGAGATTATTTAACAATTTATTAATTTGGTATTCCATGGAAACAGACTGAAGGAGAAATGATCACACACATAGATGTAGAGAAAGCATTATATAAGAAAGAATACTATAATTGATAATAAAAAGTTGCAAACTAGAGATAGAAAGTTTCTTTCATAATGTAGCTACAATAATCTAACAAAAATTCACAGTGCTCATTAATTGTGAAATATTAGGCATATTTCATTAAAACTGAAGCAAGGCAAGGAAGTCCACTTTTACTGCTTCAATTTTACACTGTACTGGAGTTCCTGGCCAGTCCAAAAAGATTTAAAAATAAGTTAGAAGTATAAGTATTGGAAACAAAAGTGCAAACAAGAAATTGCTGGTAGATAATATGTCTGTAGAATATTCAAGAGAAGTTACATACTATTGGAGTTCATAAGAGAGTTCAGCTAGATTACAGAAAAGATATTAATTCTCTCTAAAATAAATCTATAAATGTGATACATTTAAAATAAAAATACCATTTTACTCACATAATTCAATAAAATTAACCTAATATTAATATTGAACAGTAAAGGACCAAGAGTAGCCAAGAAAACCCTTAAAGAATAAAAATAGAGGAATTTATCCTATCATATTCTCAAGGCTAATTATAAAACCATCCAAGAAAAATACAGAATAGAATAAAAGTGGCACACACAAAAAACATACAACTGACAGAACATGCATAAGTGTGTTTGGATGTGATAGTGGAGTATTACAGATCAGGGAAGAGAGATTCAGTCAGTGTGCTAGACAAATGGCTATCCTGAGGAAAAAAAGATAATAGTGAATTCTGACCTCACATCATACACAAAAATAACTTGCACATGAGTTAAAAGCCCAAATAGTAAAAATAATCTTTTAAAATATTTAAAAATTATAGAATTACTTATTATATTGAAGTTGGAAAGCAGTAAAACATAAAACACAAATCATAATAAAAAGATTGATAAATGTGAGTGTATCAAATTTAAACACAAGTATATTTGTGTATATGCAACACACCATAAACAAATTTAAATGAAGCCACAGAGTTGTAGAAGGTATTCACAAAGACTATTAACAGACAAAAAAAATTAGTATCCTGAATATATAATTTCAACAAGTCAATAACTTTTAAAAAAACAGGCTGATAGTAAAATGGATAAAAGATATGAATAAAATATTCAAAAAAGAGGAAACTTTCATGCACAATAATTTGAATTTTTTCATTTCAGCATATTAGGGGGTTACAAATGTTTAGGTTACATGTATTGTCTTTTCCCCGCTCTAGTGAGAGCTTCAAGCATGTCCATCCCCGGACGGTGCACACGGCACCCATTAGGTGTGACTATATCCATCCGCTCCTCCCTCCTCCCACCTGCCCGACACCTGATGAATGTTACTACTAAATGTGCACATAAGTGTTGCTGAGTTAATACCAATTTGATGATGAGTACACGTGGTGCTTGTTTTTCCATTCTTGTGATCCTTCACTTAGTAAAATGGGCTCCAGGTCTATCCAGGATAATACAAGAGGTGAACCTCACCATTGTTTTTTGTGGCTGAGTAGAACTCCATGGTATACATATACTACATTTTATTAATCCACTCATGTATTGATAGGCACTTGGATCGTCTGAATTATTTGACAAGAAGTAGAACTTCAGTCTTAGTTAGAAAAATTTGAATTAAAACAACCCAACTTGAAATCCATAATATTGGTAAAAATTTTTAAAAGTAGATAATACCAAGTTGATGAAGATGAAAAATCATATACTGTTGAAAACTGTATAGATCTGCAAGCAATTTGAAAAGAGCTAATGAAACTAAAGATCCACAAATATGTCTACAATTTCATTTCCAAGTAGTTGCATAACCTAGAGCCTTGTTACTTCAGAGTGTGGTCCTGAATCACCTGGGAGCTTGTTACTGATGCAGGATCTCAGGCAAATCCAGATCTACTAAATCAAAAGCTGAAATTTCACAAGATCTACAAGTAATTTATACCCACATTAAAGTTTGAGAAGCACTGTCCTAGACTATAGTAATGGTTCTTAATATTGGATGTACATTAGTATCACCTGGGATGTACTTAAAATATTTCCATGCATGGGCCCTGCTCCAGACAAACTGTATTACCATCTATGTATTATATTCAAAAGCTTCTCAGATGATTTCATTGTGCATCCATGAAATCTCCATGCAAGAGAAAATCTCACATATGTGAAGTATATTAAAGATTATATAGTTTGCAAAAGTAAAAACCTGGACAAATTGTAACTGTCTGTGGGTTTATAAAATGTTAAGTTATATAATAGAATTGTCAACTGCAAACAAAATGAGTTAACTGGGTTCCTGTGTATCAGTATCAACTACTCTAAAAAATAAGACTCTTCGTGCAAAAAGCCAATTGGGAAATAATTATGCTGTATGAAACTATGATATCATTTATGAGAATACTGAAAATATATGACTATTTTTATTACATATACATACATATGTAAACTTAGAGTAGATACATCTAGGGATTATTAAATGGAATTAGAAGGGATAAATATTAATTTCATGTAAACATTATTTCCATTTTATAATGGAAATGATTCAGTATTACCAAATGGTTAAATTTGTGTATTAGTACATTGGTGTGAATATTAACAGTTACCTGTATTTTTCAAATTTCATAAAAATTTAAAAATTAAAATCTTGATTCAAAGGGTCCTTATTTCATGAGGTTGTTGTGAACTTGTAAATGAGACAACGTGATGCTTGAATGAAGGAACAGCCTTGTAAAGTCAGTGCTATATAGGTATTAATTGCCACTAATAAAAATTGTTTAAATAGAAAGTGAAAGAGAAATCATAGGTATCAGCAATTATTACTAATAAAAATGAACTCAATATAAATTGAATTAAAAGCCTTTATCATTTTCCAGCCTTATAAACACATCCCTATTTCTAGTGATTCCTTCCCCCTTTCTGTTTTTTTCTTTTTCTATATTTTCAATCCATTCTTTCTTCTTTTTCTTTTCCTTCCATTTTCTTTCTTCTTTATTTACTTGCTTACTGCTTTTCCATACAATTTCTTCATTTTATGCTTCTCTTTTACATTTTTCCTCTTTCTCTCATCCCCACTATAGGGTGACATGCATCAATTACACAAGTAAATTATCACAGGGTTTTAATAAATAATTTCTAGATATCAAACATTAAATGTATTTGACCCAGTGGAAAGATTTAATGTTATGATAAAATTGAATTCTTTAAAACCAAAACAAACAAATGAAACAAATATAAGGGGGAAAAAAGCAATTAAAAAACATTAAGTAATTATTCTTAGGGTTGGTTTCTAGTAAGTTCTATGGTGTATGTCACCAAACATCAGACCAATGGATTGAAGCAAAGCAGGCATTATGAAGATATACTTTCTCAAAACTACCTGGAAACTTTCGGAAATCCATACAGAAGGGAGCAGTGTATTGTTTAATGGTATACTATTAAAAAAAATTTAGACCAGACCGAATTTTGGGGATCATTTCAAAAGTTTTAGTCAGTCCCAGAGAAATCGTGCATTTCTGGGTGCACACGTAGGTCACAGATAAGCCAAACTTGTGGTCATTAAAATCCAGCTTTTACAGCAAAGCTGATGCTAATCTTGCTCTCCTAAGTGCATACTAATATAGTTCTATATTCTAATAATTGTTAACATTCAACTGACCTAAATTCCCATCCAATCTCCTGCCTCCTTCTCCCCCCCCACCACACATAATTCATGTAATTTCCCTTCCAAGCATATGGAGGCCTCCTCTGTGCGCTCTGCACTCCTGTCTCTGGAGGCACCGCAGAGCCTGGGCCGTGCTTCAGCTGGTGCTAAATGAGTCCTCTTACAGGGCTCCTCTGGAAGTGTGCAGGGTGCCTTTGAGAAGAGGATGCTCTGTTAATGTGCAGCACTGTCATTGACTAGGTTGGTTTTTTTTTTTTTTTATTTTTAATTTTGGAGGCAGTAATAAATTGCTCTGCTTAGGGAAAAAAAAAAACATCGAGAAACAGGTTTTTATTTTGTGTATTTTCACCATGCTCAAGTAATCTAGCAAATGGAGTGAGATCAAAAGCCAGAAGAAATGTTCAAGCGATCTGGATCCAGCAGAACCTCTGGTGACCAAGTTTCTTAACATGGTGAAGAATGGCACACAATTAGGCAGAGAAATTTTTCAAAATGAATTCCAGAGTGAAAACTACTTTGTTAATTTTACCCATTCAAAAGTTGTTAAAGAACTATGGTGCCCAGGTGCTATGCTCTCTTACACAAGGCAGGTGTCATACTCCTTTACAATCTCCTTAAAGAGCTGGGGTCAGGCATGTACAAAGAGACATCTCCAAGGAACCAAGTAGACTGCTCAGCACCGAGTAAGGAGATGCAAATGAAGTGCTGGAAGAGTTGAGAGAAGCACTTTTGCCTGGAGTTTTCAGCAAAACTTTTTAAAGGCTGTAGGTTTTACCTGGGGGCCTGATAAAGAGTATTGGGGGCTTAAGGGTAGGGACTATGGGTTGGTCATTTTTATAGCAGGCACTCATATCTGGAGCTCACTGAATATTTGTCAAATGGTGAAAGAAAGGATTTGTATCATTGCAGAAGAAAAGAAGGGGCTTCAGACAAGCCAGCATTGCTTGCAGAAAGACAGGTGAGAATACTGAAGAAGAGCCGGAAATAGTTCTTGAATACTTAAAACGTGTGCTAGATACTTGTGCTTGAATACTTAAAAAGCACTGTGCTAGATACTTCACATCCATTACCTCATTTAGTAATGTGCCTCACAGGACCTTGATGTCATGCTATGAATTAGGATTTATTAACCTAATTCTAAGAGAAGAAAAATCTGAGGCCAAACAGATCATAAGTTATGGCAAGACTGGGTCTCACCCCAAGACTGTTTTTTGCCAAAGCCTGTGTTTGGATCCTAAAACACGCTGCCTACTCACAAGGATCTAAGCCTTTGAGTCATGGTAATGAGAGTCAAAATGAAAATGTCCTACTTTGCAGTTCGAGGCCATGGTCTCTGGAGTTAGGCTGCCTTGAAACTCTGTTGTTTACTATTTGCTTGACATTGAACACATGACTTCAATTTTATGATCCTTGATTTCCCTCTGTAAAATTTAGATAATTACAGAATATGCATCATAGTGTTTTCATGAGAATGTTTGAGATTGTATATGCACATAAATAGAACGCTATCTCACATAAATTATGTATTTGATAAATGTTAGCTTTATAGAACTAGCATTAAATGCTGTTCCATTGAATAGCTTCGGCAGTCTTTCCTGGTTTTGGTTTTTCTTTTTTTTTCCAGAATGGTTCTGAATAATGTATATATTTCTCTTAATTTATTTAGCTGTCTTTATTTCCTTCAAAACAACATTCTCTGGGCACTGACTCCTCTTCTATGATTAGGTAGACTGCACCATAAACTTAGTCATAAATTTTCTATTTGTCTGATCATTTTTATTGAGTATCTTTAGAAAAAATGAACAGGGCTTATTTTGTTTAACCGGCATCACTGTGGTACCTAGTTGTAGAAGGTGCTCAAGCATAAAATCTCTCTGCTTTTTTCATTAGGTATCATTCCTTGTCATAAAAAAGTATATGAGTCTTTAACTTCAGCCAGTTGATGGCTGATGTTAAAGGGTCCAAACAGCCAAACATTTGGCTCACCCTTCCAGGAGTACTCTCTCTTCGTATAAAGCAAACAGAGCACAGCTGGGTGGGAGAAAGAGCTTCAGAGAAGCCTGCCCCATGAAGCTATGACTGGCTTTTTGATATTGCCACTGACTCTGCCCACTTAGAGGGTGGAATCAGACTTGGTGAAGCAGAATCCCCACATTTAGCCCAAAGATAAACAGCAACTGAAAAGAAAAATACAAAAATAATCTTAAAGAGAAAGTTCATGGTGAATACCATCTTAAATGAGAAATAAAAGATTTAGAGGTTATATTTTAAAAAAATGAACTACAACTGAAGAGTAAGCAAAGAAAATTTATAAAAAAGAAACGTGGAAATATAAAAAAGGAATAAAAGAATGAAATAAGCAACAACTAGTATTGATTGCATAATAACTATACACTATAGTAAAAAATTGATTTCATGCCATTCTTTCTTGATTTCACCCTAATTTGGCTTTTGACACCACTACTTCTCTGCAACTACCCTCTCTCCCAGTACTCTACAATGGTGCACATATTACTTAACCCAGGGACCAGTTCTCAGCCCTCATTTTACTTAATCTATTGCACATTTGACATAGTTGATCATTTTGTTCTTCTTGAAACACCTTCTCTACTTTGCTCCCAGAACATCACACTTTCCTGTTTTCTACTAACCCTTACTGGTTTCTTCCTCCCAGTCCACTCTGATGGTTTTTCCTATCTCACTGGTCTCCTGATGATGGAACATCACTGGGAGAGGTTATTGGACCTCCTCTTTTATCTATATGACTCCTTTAATGATTCCATCAAATTTTATGGTATTAAATACCAAATAAAAAGCAGGCAACTTTCTCCTGAATTATAGACAGATGTCCCCCACATCTTAACCTTGAATTGCAGATGTAGATGTACCACTGTCTGCTCAGTATCTCCACTGATTTTCTAATACATACCTCAACCTTAACATGTCTAATGAGAACTCTTATTATTCCCCCTCAGACTTGCTATGACGTCAGTTTTCCTCATCTCAATTAATGATAAATGGGACTTCCAATTTGCTCAAACTCAAATCCTTAAAGTCACTCTTAGTTTCCCTCTTGTTCTTACTCTCCACATCCAACATCAGCAAATTTATTTGCCTCTGATTTCTGATCCTCTGAACTGTTCTTTCTGCTGTCATCCATGTCCCTTGAAGTCAATTCTCAACATAGAAACTACAGTAATTTTAATAAAATAAATCAGATTGTATTGCTCTTCTGCTCAAAAGACTCCAATGGTTTTTTTTTAATCTGTTGTGGACTGAATTGTGTTGTTGGTGGAAATATGGACATTAAAGGTGATTCTAATGAGGGCTTTGAAAGAAAAAAGGAGGGCTGTAGAGAAGGCTTCTATTGTTTTAGAGAATACATATGTCATTATGAATAGAATGCTGGTAGAAATCTGAACACTAAAGATGCTCTGGTGACGTTGCAGATGAAAATGAGAAGTATGCTATCAGGAACCAGAAGAACGGTGATCTATGTTATGAAGTGGCAAAGAACTTGGCTGCATTGCGTTCTAGCTTTTTGTGGAAAGTAGAACTTGTGAACAATAAAATTAGGTATCTCGCTGAAGTGATTTCTAAGCAGTGTTGAAGATGCAGCTTGGGTTCCCCTTACTGCTTATAGTAAAATGAGAGAGGAGAGAGATGAACTAAAGAAGAAATTGTTAAACGGGAAAGAATCAGAACTTAAGAGTTAGAAAACTCTCAGCTCACTCATAGCGTAAAAAAATAAGTAAGTGTGTTCTGGAGAGGACAGCAAGGGTATGGCTGGACACACACTCCATAAAGAAATTACCCACGAATTTAATCGACTATATGTGGACATGTTTTATCCTTCAAGAAAAAAAAAACAAAAAAACAAACAAACATGGATCTGAAGGTAATTCAGAGATCACTGGGGCTGCCACTCCCACCAGAGGTTCAGAGCATACATGCCCAGGGAGCAAAGCTGTTTTCCCCTCAGTTTCAGAGGGTGGGGCCACCAACTACATTGGCCAGCCTGCCCCTTAAAGAGCGGGGCCACTGCCTATGGCTGTGGGGGTGATGCTGCTGCCCGGTTGGGCTTGGAGGGCAAAGTATCTTGCCAAAGAGGAATATCCTTGGGCCTTAAGATCTAATGGAATTTGCCTTGCTAGGTTTTAGACTGGCTTGGAAACTGTCACCTCTTTCTTCTTTCTGATTTCTCCCTTTTGGAATGGGAATGCTTATCCTATTCCTGTCTTATTATTGTAATCTGAAGATATATAACTTGTCTTGTTTCATAGGTTCACAGCTAGCAAGGAACTTTGCCTCAGGATGACATACCTCGAGTCTCACCTATTTCTGGTTGAGACGATACTTAGATGAGAATCTGAACTTGAAATTGTTGCTGAAATGGGGTTAAGACTTTTCGTGCTGTTGAGATGAGGTGACTATATTTTGCCAGTGACATGAATTTGCGGGGGTGGGTGCAGAGGTAAGAATGTTATGAACCAAATTGTTTTTGCACAAATTCACATGTTGAAGCCCTAACCCCCAATGTGACTGTAGGGGTTTGGAGATAGGGCCCTTAAGGAGGTAATTAAGGTTAAATGAATTCACAAGCTTGAGGCCCTGATCTAATAGGACTAGTGTCCTTACAAGAAGAGGAAGAGTCACCAGAGTGCCCGCTCTCTCTTTCTCTACATGTGCACAGAGCAGCAGTCATATGAGGACAGACCAAGAAGATGGCTATATGCAACTGAGAAAGAGAGGCCTTATCAGAAATCAGTCCTGATAGCACCTTGATCATGGAGTTCCATGCTCCAGAACTGTGAGAAAATAAATATTTGTTGTTTAAGTCACTCCATCTATTGTATTTTGTTACAGCAGCTCCAGCAGAATAACATGCCATCACACTCAGAGGAAAAGATTAAAGTCCTTCCAATGGCTAACAGTGGCCTTCTCATCTCATTGCTTTTCCAATATCATCTATTACTATTTTTCCACCAGCACTATGGGTTCCTTGCATTTTGGTATTTCCTTGCCTCAGGACCTCTGACTTGCAGTTCCATTTACTGGGACTCTTCCTTCAGATATATGCATCATTTTTTCTTGTACTTCTTTGATGTCTTTATTCAAATGTCACCTTGTCAAAAATTATTTCCCTGATCATTCTATTTACATGTCGTACCTTTCCACTTTCCCTGATAAAAATTCCTTGACAAAACTTATCACTTTCTAACATATTATATAAATTAAATATTTTGGGTATTGTCCCTATCACTAAAACAAAAGTTCCTTGAATGGGGATTTTTTATCAGTCTTGGTTACTGTTAATCCCCAGTGCCTAGAATGGTTTCTGTCAGATAATAGATGCTTAATAAACATTTGCTAAATTAATTGAAATGCATTTATATTTTCTTTTCTGCTAGTCAAAGGATAACGACCTTCATATTAATATTTGTATTTCTATTGTTTATCTCATAAATATAAAATATTTAATATTTTATTGAGTATAATTTATTAAACATGAATAGAATAAAAATAAAATAATATATCAAGCCTGATGATAACAGGGAGAGGAATCAGGAGTCTAGAATACAGCCCTACCATTTCTTTCATTTTTTGATATTTATATGAAGCTAGTTTTTTATGTAATATTTGGAAATGGTTACCAGGAATATAACACTTATCTTAGGCTGTGTTTGTTTATTCATGTGTTATAAACTTGATAATAAACAGCAATCACAGGTCCTGTTGCCAAGCTTCCCAACGACTGTGAATGTTGCAAGGTGAATTAATTAGTAAGAACAGATGTCATGCATGCAATGCGTTCTAAGAGTTCTGCTGGCCGTGGTCCAGTAGCTGGCCTCACAGTACAGTGTAAGTACAGACTTCATATGTAGACACCATCCAATTTAGCTTCACATGTAGAATCACAGAGATAGCTTTTCACTTTTCTGAATATCACTTTCAAGGATAATAACACAGTAACACAATTTTAGAGATAATTGGAATGTTGTATTTAGCTACAGATTTCATTGCAAGCTCATTACAGTTTGCAAACAATATTTACAATATCTCATGTTTCTTTTGTAAAATGCTTAACTACTTGCCTGCTGTAACATATAATAGGTAGAGAATTGAAATGCGTGTGCACCTGGTTTATTTAAGTGGTGAATTTTTATTCATGTTCTCAGTAATAGGCATTGAAAAAGCAAACAGAAATTAAGTGGTTAATGAAAAAATAATGACTCTGGAAAATTTGCTTTTGCAACCCGCTCAAGTTCTCATTATCCAAAGAAAAATGATTGAAAATAATTTCAAAATGATGTAAGGATTTCAATCTATTATCTGTTTAAAAAAAAAAATCACAGTAAGTTTGCGTGCAAAACATCTTCCACACATTTACCAATAAATTTCCATTATTATTTCTAAAATTAAGCAAGATTTAACTCCAGAATTTAAATATTGGGGTGGATGATAAATAATTATAAGATGCATCAGGAAATCATGCTATAATAAGCAGAGCCTTTGCTATCCTCATGTGGACAGGGTTAGTTCCCTGGTTTATACCTATTAATCAGTTGTTGATTTGGTTTGGCCAAGAAGATATACTAAAGAAGATATTGAAATTTTTAAGAAATTCATTATAAAATGTTCAAAAACCTAAGCCTGAAGCTAATCACCATTTGAATTAAAAAATTATCTTAAAGTTCTGTCTTTCATACTGTAGTTGGAATCCCTATGATTTGGGGCTTAAAATGGTTAAAGGGTAAAGCCCTATAGTAATAAAGATTTTTGATACTGTAATATAAAAAGTATCAAATGAGTGTGTAGGTTTATGCAATGTAAGAAATAATTTCAACTCAAAATCCTTTTGGAAATTCCTTCTACCCACCCTTGCAAAAAAAAAAAAAAAAATCCAGCCGATGTTTTCCTTACTTTACCTATAATTTCCTTGTGTCAGAGCCATAAACTGATTTAGAAAATTGTTATAATATAAGCAAAAGTTGTATGTATGGAGAACTTATTATTTTCTAAACACTTTGGTAGGAAATTTGTATGCATTATCTCATTTAATCCTCATAATGGCTCTATAATGTAATACTCTTATTATCCCTACTCAGTAGATTTTTTTTTAAAACGTGAGTAGTTAAATAATCTCTCCAAGTTCTGAGATCAGTACATGTCATATCTGGCCTCAGATTTAGATGTCTTTTGGCATTCAAAACCTTACTCTGAATCACCATTCTGTAATCCTAGTATACCACATGAATTTAAGTACTCCACAGACATATCCATCTATTTTTAAAATAAACACTGTATGGGATATTTTGAAGAGTTAATAGATGGCACATCACATTGAATTCTGTGCAGTTAGGCACTAAAATATGGCTAATAAAGAGTTCAATTTAAAATGTAAACTTTGAACATTTATGAACAGAAAAAATTAAACATTTTATGTAATAGGTAAGGAAATATAAGTCAATCAATTAAATAATTATAACAATAAAACATCCTGAAAAAAGACTGATCAGAAATGGATATGAAGTTACAATGGACAAAAATAGAAATAGAGGACAGTGACAGTACATTCCAAATCTAATGATTTAATCAGTTCCTCATGAGAGGGGAGAAGTCAGGTAAGTGGTTTCTCTCCCTAGGGTTTATTCCTACTTCCCACCTAAGTAACTTTCACACTGCACAAGCTCATCCGCAGCTGAAAGGGAAATAGTGAGTATTACCAAGGATGTGCTCAGATTTTTCAGGAGATTCTTTTTTTTCATTCTGTTTTCATGAATATAAAATATTAAATATATGAGATTGGTCATATATTAAAATTTGTTCTACTCTACGGGAAAACATCTTCTACTCAATTCTTATAAATATACACATATATTATTCTTTAAAAGATTTTTAAAATGTCCTTTATTTAGACCAATAGGAAAGTAACTGAAATGAGATGACTGTAAGAAAAATTCTTGGTCCCTAATGTACAAAATTGCACAAGACATTATATAACCTTTTACAAGGAAAAGTATTAATAAAACATACCCAACCTTCCCCCAAGAACACTACCACCAAATACCAAAAAGTTAAAATTTACAAGCGGGAACACCACTCTGAAATAATCTAAAACTGAGGAATACAATCCAATCAAAAGAAAAGAAATAAATGTGCCACAATTTTTCAAACTTTATGAAATTTGCTATTACTTTAAATTCTTCACTATCTACTATGGATTTTTTTTCCCAGGTTCTGTTTTGAAGAACTCAGAATAGGCTCTAGCCCTCCTATCATTAGCTAGGAATGGTGGAGATGAAATCAAGTATTTTTGAGTACCCTACTATGATTTAAATATGTTATTTATTTCTCACAATCAGTGTGCCAGGTAAATATTTTCTCTATTTTACTTATGAAGACACTAAGCCTGAGAAGAGACGTTAGGGAGCCTGTCAGTTACACAGCTGGTTCGGGCCTGCAGGTGTATTCCACATATATATATCAAAAGAGTCTTTATTATACTTTTACTGTAGCTGCATGATTTTTGAATAAACAAGAGAAGGTACTTCATCTGCTCTACAATTCAAGGTAATACTAGTTCTGAACTTCTAAAAACATTGACATGAAAATGGATAGGATCTGTTGCATAATATGTTTCCCCAACTCCTTGTTATATATTGTTATTTGAAAAAAGAGAACAATAGGGGGAAATGAAAGATTTTTCACAGTGGTAGGCATCAAAAAGGAACATGTAATTTCCCTCCCCCCCCCAGTAAACTATCTAAAGCTTCTAAATCAATGCAAACCAAATTAGCTCAAAGCAAATATAAATGACACTAACAATACCTGTTTGTAGCTTGTTTTCTATATATGCCAATTCGTCACTGGCTAGCAAAACCTAATAAAAGTGTGCATATGTGGGGACTTTTCTTCTTCCATTTACATGATTGGATCCTAAATAGTATTGTGATTGAAGAGCATCCCTTGAACGATCTCTGCCTATTGCTTATTAAACATACATCTTCATGTGTGCAAAAGCAGCAGCAGTGGGGAGACTGATGAGATAAGTGATGGCTACACAGGAAAGAAAAATGGCTATGCCTCCGTTCATTGTTTGTTTCGGATTTATTGGTGTTGCAAAAGCATGTGGGCCCTCGTGGAAAGTCGTGCTTCTCTGAGGTTTTGATTATCCTGCAACATCACACACCTCCCATCATCATTACAAAAAGCAGTTAAGTAAACAGATATAATAGGCATTGGTCCCCTCTTTAGAAATTTACTGCCATGGAAATTCAGCTAGCTATCTCATTTATCTTACTTTTCAAAGAGTAATTTAAGTGCCACCCACATGGTAAAGTAACAGTAAACTAGGTTGCCATAATCATTCATTTATTCACAAAACATTTCTTGTGCATCATCTATTCCTCAGGCTTTGTATTTGGTGCTGGGGTTATAAAGATAGATGAAGTATGCCCTCCAAGTTTTTGCAGGGTAATGAATCTAGGTGATCAAAAAGTACTAAATAAACATCCAAAATCAAAAAATTCTTTTTTATCAAAGATACTCATACCAATAATGAACAAAAGCAAATAAATAAAAATGTCTCTACTAACTATTCTCTGAGTTTAGTAACATCATTATTATATACAGCACATAACTTTCTGCCAACAGGAAGCTGATATGTGCAGTTCAGAACTGAGAAGTTGTGTGCATCTGTGCATGCGTGTGTGTGGGTGTATATATGTGTATATACATATAGATGCTCAAATGCTCAACATTCTAAGGAGACTCCAGTGTGGCTTGGTTACAGATACAGAAATGTAATTCTTTCATATGATTTCTTACATTTCATTAGAGAAATGTAAGACTTTCATATGATTTCTGAAAGTCTTACCTTCTTGTGATCCTAAACGACAATTTGCTTTGAGCAAGTCAAGGAAAAAAACATAAAACTTTTTTGCATGGAGGGAAACTAACACAATCTCAGACAATGGTAATTGTCTTTTAAAACAATTTCAAAGTGTTTTATTGTCAGTGAACTGTGATGGTTGATCCAAATGAAGTTAATTATGAGCCAAGAGCTGCTTTATGTTAGAGGAAATAATACATTTTCATTTATTCAAGCTAACGATCTGCACTGTTAATAGCAATTAAAACTCTGGTTTAACTGGCAACGGCAGATAGCAGAGCAACTTTTGGGGAAAGAAGAGGTTCCCACACTTTTGTTAAGCTTCTCCTTTTGCCCGAGAACCTTAAAGGCTGCTCTCTTCTTCATTTTAAGTGGGGAAAAAAGTCATGTCCAATTATATCGTAATGACATTTTTGAAATCACGGTTTTTCTTTGACACAGAGAATGAAATTGACAGCATGGTGTGATTCCCTCCAAGATCTCTAATATTTGTTTGAGGCACTCACCATACAGTAAATTTTGCAATTTTCCAGTTAGGTAATCTAATCATCGCCATGAATAGAACTGGAACAGTATTAACACTGTAATGCCATAGCAAAAGTACAATATTGAAACACATTAAAAGGTTTTTAATGAGTTTACTGAAATAGCAATATTTTATAAGACTTGTCAAATCCGACAGAGCTAGCTGCTTTCCCCTCTGACTAGACTTCTTTTGTGTAGGTGATTCCTTCTTGTCATTCAGATCCAATGTCACCTCTTTGGAGATCTTTCCTAACTGCCTGCTATTTATCCTCCGCCAAAGTCACTGGCTATCTCAATACTCCTTTTCATTTTCTTGATAGTACTCACCATAATTTGAAATTATATCTTTTATTATACTTACTTATGCATAGTCTTTCTTCCTTGTCTAGCAATGTAATGCCACTAGAATATAAGTCTGTGAGAGGAGAACTTTTCAATTTGTTTATTGTTGTTACTCAGCCTTTTGAAAAGTGTCAGCATGCCATAGTTGCTAAATTAATATTTTTTGAATAAAGGAATGAATGAATAAAATAAAATAGTCAAATTAGGATTTAAACCCAGATCTTTTGATGCGATATCCAATGTTCTTTTCACTATATCTCATTGCTGGCAGATATTCTAAGTCCTTAGATTCCAGTCAGTAGGTGTCTTTGTTCCTTGCATGTACACAGGAAACAATTTTACAGCCAAATGTACTACCGGTAAAATCTGTCATCGATACCCTCTTCCTCCCCTTTTTCCACTCATAAATTTCTCTTTCCATTTGTGCCATCCAGTGATCACTGATAAATTGGATCATATTTGAAGTTGTAAAAGGTTTAACGTATTGCTCTTTCTTGGAACTTTGCTACTTTTCCTCTGTCAATCAGCATTCCCGCCCACCCACCACCCCCCCACCGTGTCCTTAATTTGCTTTTTACTCAAATTGGATCAAAGGGCATCAATAAAATCAATTCCTTTCAAACACACTAAATTTGCTCATCCTAATTATCCTTTATCACACTCATCTAGGAAATTTAGAAAACCCAGTAAAATCCAAGCATTTGCTTATCTACTTGCCGTTTGGTCTAAATCCAAATTCATGACCACAAAACTCCATAATACATGGCATCTTAATTTTTTTCCTTATTATTCTGGCTTGTCTACATTCAACAATTTCATACCTTCTTTTTCCTCAAACCTCCTATCTGATTCTCCTCCTTTTCTACTAACAGACCACTCACATACCTGTGCTCTCACCCGCTTAGTGAAAAACCTTGTTTCATACACTCAAGTAGGAAATAGCTCCTCTTCCTACCCCCCAATCTACCAATTAATCCACATCTGTACCCACACTTTCTGCCTTCTTGACTATTACCATGGATAAAATATTCCTGGTCCTTTCAAAGGACAGCCTTTCAAATTGTGCTTGCATTACATCCCTTATGATCTCTCAAAAACTTTCCTCCTAAAATTATCCATTTTTATCGTGTAATTTCTTATTCTCTTTCCTATCTCTTACCTCAAAAAAATGACAAAAGCTATCTTCACTCCAGTCACCCTCCATCTCACCCCCATTCCTTTATTTGTCTCCATACAGTCCACGTTTTCTAAAGTTGCATTCTTTCCTCAGCCCACTCCAATCGGGTTTCTGCTTCCACCCTTCTGGCAGAGTCTCTACATCTGAAGTTTACCAGTGGCCTCCGTGTAGACGTGAGATGTGCCTCCCCTATTCCCCTTCAAGAAAGGATTTCTGTGCAGCTGCCAAAGGGTGTCATAGGAGACTGCCTCAAGCTATTGGCTTCTTTCTGTTGGCATTAGCCATCTGGCTCAAATAGCCCATATTCAATGACTGAGGAAGGTGGTAGTATAATGTCCCAGCCATTTCCCTGACATGGGCTAATTCTGGCGGTGATTTTCGCTCTAGGACTTCCCCACCAGGTTAGCAAAGCTTTGTTAGACATTCGACGCAGCTTGACATATTCCTCTGCCCATTCTTGCTTCCCTCCTCCTTCCTTTCACAGGTGCTGTTTCCCACCAAACATCTTAGGTGCAAACTCAGCATCTGCTTCCAGAGAATCCAATCTGCAGCAGTCAATACCTGGAGCAGATTGAAAAAGCAGGTCAGAAGATGGGGTTTGGTTTTTGGAACTAGATTACATGTCACCTGGCAGGTAATGATATCTCATCACTAGTAAGGGGGAACACAGCACCTGGCACAAATGGCATCCAATGGAAACTTTCACTTTTAATAACACACTAGAGTGTGAGGTCACATTGATAGAAGGACATATGCTAGCAGGTGATGTCACTGCTGTCATTGGTATATATGGAGAAAATAATACATGCAACAATATCAACAGTAAGTGGCTATTGCTATGTACCACTGGTGCAGTACCCACTAGCATGTGTAGCTACTGTATACTTCAAACATGGCTAGTTTAAATTGAGATGAACTGTATGTATAGAACTCACATCAGATTTTAAAGAGTAAATATAAAAAAAAAATGTAAAATGTCCCATTAATTGTTTATGCTGATTGCACATTGAAATGATGATGTTATAGATATATTGGATTTAATAAAATACATCATTAAATTAAGTTTTACCCATTTTTTATTTTGTTTTAAAAATATGACTACCTGAACTATTTGAAAGTACATATGTGGCTCAAATTATATTTCTATTGTACAACATTGCTTTATAAAAAAAAATGTTGAGATTAGGTAATAGGCAATTGAAAGCTAGATGTAGAAGCCAGTGGTCTAACAAAGAAATTAGCATCCACTCTAATGAAAGGTTGAAGAAAGGTGAGGGCCAAATTCAGTAACTGATAATCATAGTTGCCAAACATGAAAGAAGTTTAAGTACCATCTAAGGCCAAGGTCAAAATGGAGATATCTGGGTACCTGCCCCTAAAGTTTTGACTCCCTGAGTTTTCTGAGCCTGTGATATGACCTTGCCTCTTTATTAATAGTTAGCATTTGCTGCCGTAACTGTTGAAAGGCAGTGCAAAATCCTCTCTCTTCCAAGGTGATACACATCAACCTCACGACCTGCCCTCACCTCCTGTCCTGGCACTAGGCCTGAAACTATGATAAAGTCACAGCGTAACCCAGGTGGGATGAGATGCTCTACACCTCAAAGGAATTGGCAGACCAAGATACAATGTAGTAACTGGAGTTGGGTGAGTGCATGTGGGACTGGATTCTGAGGATACTTATTCAAAAGGGTCAGAATATAAAATTGAATAGAGAAGGGTTTATTGATATGGGTGTGTCCTCTCAAGGTACAGTATTTAACTAGCAGGCATCCACCTCAGGAGGTGTTGTGAACTCCATAATAGGATGACTCCTAGAAACATGGAAAAAGTGACAGTGCAAAGTTGAAACACCAGAATTGCCATGGGAGTCTCTGGAGGAAGAGGTTAAAAGGCTCAGAGAAATTCTGTGGTGGATATTCAATGTACAGCTGAAAGATCTGGTAGATGATTATTATGCTCCACATGGCGGCCAGAAGACATACCATTTACCAAGGCCAAGGGATGTGCTAAAGGGATGACACCAGTATCAACTTAAAACTCAGCAATAGCTCTCTGGACTGGAACTAGAAGGAGGAGAAATATTACAGACTCTGGCCCACTGATATCAGGGTGGATAGCAAGACTCCAACACAATAGAAAATAAGTGGCAGTGCTTCATTACCAGCATCTAAGGGGGTTACATTTTTTTGTAATGAAAGCTATAATCAGAGTGATGTCCAAGGAATTCTGGCCCACGGACGCTTATGGACATGTTAATAAAACATGGTATCTGTAGGGCCAAAATATACAGACCGCCAACAGGGGCACTACTCAGCTTGTACCAGCAAAAGAAGCCAAGGTTAGGTGACCAGGATAATGAGGGCAGTTCAGCAGGAAGAATTCCAGTTTCTAGACCTGAGCCAGTTTGTGGACAGAGAGCTCCCTCAGTGAAGATGTGTGAGGGTCTCCAGGAGTAATTATTACTATACATACCACAACTGTATGGTAAGTGTACATAATACTGATTCCTTCAGTCCTCTGCCAAAGGGACTATGGCCATATGATTGGGGAAATTAAGTACCTAGATATTTTGATGACTATTGGACACATGATCTGAACAGATGTTGATGTCCACAGACCATCATCTTGATCTCCCTGCTAGAATCAGGGCACACAGGGGTCAGGTGACAAATGATAAAATGGAGCTGTGGATGGATAATGTCCACTTTATGGTGTATCTACTAATAGTCATTTCTCTCGTCCTCAAATGTATAAACAAGAATGCCACTTGAGAGTTGGTGAAACAACACTATTGGATCTTTGGTCACTTGGGTAAGAGCTATCATACAGGGTGAGACCAAGTGAAAGCCCCTAATCCTGCTTCCTCCACCTCCCAGCCAACATAAGAAATCAAAAACACTATTTAATCCTGGGAGTGGGAGATGGAGCTGGAGATTAGTGCCACCCTTATGGATCTAAAGGATGCAGGGGTATTTGTTCTTATAACATCACTATTTAATTCACTAGTCCGAACCCTGGAGAAACAAGATGGATCTTGAAAGATAACTATAAGCTTAACCCAGTAATAGTCCCTTTGCAGCTGCCATGCCAGATGTGGTGTATTGCTAGAGCAGATTAATATGGCCTAAGGAACTTGATATAAAACCATTATTCTGGAAAATGTGTTCTTTTCTATCTCAATCAGAACAGACAATCAGAAACAGTTCACATTACATGAACTGAACAACAATATTAATTTACAGTTTTGCCCCAGGGCTATGTTAACTCTTCTGCCCTCTGCCATAATACAGTCTGAAGAGATCTGGACCATCTGGAAAACCCACAGCACTTCACATTAATCCATTACATCGATGATATTATATTGATCATGCCAGATGAGCAAGAGGTAGCTAACATTCTGGAGGCCTTAGTAGAACACATGCATTCCACAGGGTGGGAGATAAATCCTGTGCAGCTTAAGGGGCCAGCCTATCCAAAACAATTTGAAAGGTCCTAAGTAAAGAACAAATTATCTCATCTTACACTGCCTAATATAAAGAAGGAAACACAATGTCCTAGTGGATCCTTTCAGGTTTTAAAAAAGAATAGGTTCATTCCATACCTAGAAATGTACCGATTGACACAAAAGATTGAACAAAATTAGAGTGAAGCCCAGAGCAGAAGAGGGTTCTGCCACAAGTGCAGATGAAGGTGCAATAGCCCCACCACCTGGTCCCACAATCTGGTGGATCTTATGCTGTTGAAGTTATGCATGATGGGAAAGGATACCTCATGGAATTTATGGCAAGCCCTAGTGGAAGAATCACAACATAGGCCCCTAGAGTTCTGAAGAGACATCAGGACATTTGCAGCAGAACTATATGCCCTATGAAAAATTTGTCCTGTTGTGTTACTGGTCCTGGTAGAGACACAACACACAGTCATGGGACACCAATTGATGACGTCAGAAATTATACAATCATGAGCCTGATCCTTTCAGATCCACTAAGTCCTAAGGATTGTTGCTGGATCCCTCCTCACAACCATCATAAGGAAGTAGGACATCTGAGACAAAGCATGAGCGTGACAAAAAGCCAAAAGAAATCTATGTGAGCAGATAATTCAGAACCCCACAGCACTGTTGCGCCAGCACCTCTCCCTCAGCCCACATCTAGGCCACATGGGAGATCAGGTATGACCAACCAACAGAGGAGTAAGTAGTCTCCATTTGGTTTCCAGAGGCTTGTCTTTGTGTGTGAGTGTGAGCCAAAAATGAATAGTGGCTGCAGTATAGACTTATAGTGTATGCACCCTTGAAAAACAGTGGTGAGGCAAAATTCTCTCAATGAATGGGGGCTTCAGGCAGTGTAACTGGACATCTACTTTGTGTGGAAAGAGAAGTGGCCCAAAACAGCAGTCAAGAGGTAGCCTATGCAAATGGCCTGGAAGTAAAAGATTGGAAAGTCATAGACAAGGAGTAATGAGGTAGAGACACATGGATGGACCTATTACAGTGGGCACAAAGTGAGAAAATCTTTATGTTACATGTTAATATCCAGTACAGAACATCTACAATGAGACACTAAATGACCAAGTAGATAAAATGATCTGACCAGTCACTGCCAGCCAACCACTATCATTGGTCACATGACTGCTGACACAATAATGGGCACATAAACAAAGTAGCCATCACGGAAACTATAAATACTACACATGGGGCCAACAGCATCAGTTCCTATTTATCAAGGCTGATCTAGCTCCTGTTGCTGACAAACGTCCAACTAAGGGAATTGCCCACAGCAAGCTAATGCTGAGCTTATATGGCATAATTGCTTGAGGAGACTAGCCACACAATTGCAAGTTGACTGCATTGTTTACCTTGCATTCTGGAAAGGTCAGTGGTTTGTTCTCACAGGAATAGATATACTCTCCATATCAGCTTGCCTTTCCTCCCTCCATTAGGGCCCTAGCCAGTTTCACTATTTGAAGGTCACTTGTGTGTTTGGGCCACTAACATGCAAATCCCATTAACCAGGGCTCCCCTTGTATAGCCAAAGAGGTGCAGGAATGGACTGATGACCAGAGGATTCACTGGTTGTATCCTGCTTTATCCAGACTGTTGACGTTATAATGTGTTACAACAGTCTGCTGAAAGCACAGCTGAGACTCCAGGTTGCAGGCAGTAATCTGGAAGGAGAAAGTACATCTTCCAGGAAAAATACATAGGTCTAGAAATCAAGGGGTGGAATTCCTAATCTAACCCTATGTAGACATGACAGCTCCCCTTGACCACTAGAATGCATGCCTCAGAATCAGGCTCAAATATTCCAGATCTAAAGAGTAACGGAGATGCTTTCCCCAGCGTCCAAATTTCTGCATCACTTTTTGCCCCAGGATTAAAACACTTCATCACAGGATGATGGATAGTGAGTATATCCATTCCCTTTTGGAGAAAAGTAAATTTCCACTTAATGCGGTGTGATCTTGTCCCTAAATCTAAACATTATCACAAGCTATTTCTAAATTGACTGTGGTTTATTCCACCATGTGCATGATAACCTTGACATACCCATTCTCTCATTCCGAGTAGAAGCAATTGTCATAGGAAATAGAAGCCAAGAGGTAAATAAACTTTTAATGTTTAGAGAATATTTGCTTTTATATGTAAAGAGGAAGACAAACTTTGTGTTTCCAGTGTGATCCTTGCTGCCAAAACTGATAGGAAATGAACTTGGCAATTTCCGTATATTTTATGCTCTATTCTCAGAACAATTTTTTCTTATTTCCCAGCATCTCAGACCTGAGCCTATAATCTAAGGACAGTTTACCTAAATTTCAAGAAACTTATACCTCACACCAGAGTTTCCAGTCAGTATTTTGTTTCTTCTTCCATATTTCTAGAATTTTTATATCCTTAAGAAAAGGCTGCACAGATAAAGTGTTGAGAAAACAGTAGCAATGATAGCAGATTTACCACCTGCCCATTTACTGCCTGCAGATTTATGGCCAACGCAGCCTATTTTGCCATCTGGGTCAAAGTCATATTTTCACTAGAAATATTTTGGTAAGTTATTGCTGGCATTTTTTACATGCAGGTGGTGATCACACAGGTTTTATGGCACTTTCATAACTGCGTGTCTGACTGAAGTGCACAGAAGCTGATCTTTTGTGAATGTCTACAGAAGCGATTCAATGAAATGAAATGCACTCTACTCATTACATTTACCAATGTGGGAGGGACTCCTTAAACATAAAATATAATCCTGACAAAGGTGCCAAGTCATCTTCCCTGGTTGTTCTCAGAGGATAGATTGCAGTACTCAGACAAAAACAATTGGCTACTCTTGGACATTGAGGCTAGTGTCACCTACACAAAGAGAGTTTCAGAGCTGGTGATGGGTATCAGTCCAGAAAAGCACCAAAACTAGTTAATTGTGATGCTTTAGCCTTTGCAATTTTCTCACTTTAACACTTTTATTGTTGAAAACATGTTGCAGTCTATTTGTTTACTTGTTTTGTTAAATATAGAGATATGTTGTGAAGGAGAGACTTATAATCATATAAAATCTATTAGAAAGTGGAAAAAGGATGGGTTTCAAAATGAGAAGACTTGGATTCTGATGTAAGTTAGATAACTCTAGAGCCATATAATCTTACCTGTCTTTCTTGAGCCTCAGTTTTCTCTTCTGTAAATGGAAAAAGGGGGTGATAATAGGAACTACATATTTTTTAATTTTAAGTGTTCAATGCTATGAATTTTGACAACTCTACACTGTGGTGAAACCATAATCCAAAACAAGTTATGGACCATTTCTGTCACTCCAGAAAGTTTTATCATGCCCCTTTCCAGTCAATCCCTTCCCCTCTCCACACACATAAGCAAGAAATTTCTTATTTCTGTTACCATAGATTAGTTTGAGTTATTCTTGTATTTCATATCAATGGAATCTTTTAGCTTCTTTTGTTCACCATTATGTCTGTAAGATTTGTCCACATTGCATGTATCATTTGTGTATTCCTAATTTATTATTGAGTACTATTCCAATATCTGAATATACAATTTGTTTATATATTCTCCTGTCTATGGATATTTGAGTTGTTTTCAGTTATTGACTTTTATGAGTTAGGTTGCTATTAACATTCATGTACAAGGCTTTCATGAATATATGTTTCCATTTCTCTTGAGTAAATGTCTGCCTAGGTGTAGTATCTCTAGGTCATAAGAGAGATATGTTTTTAACTTTATAAGAAACTGACAGATAATTCTCCAAAGTGATGGTACCATTTTATAAGCTCACCAGTGGTTCTAGTTGTTCCACATCTGCAGCAACACTTGTCATCAGGCTTTATTTTAGTCATTCTGGGGAGTGTGAAATAGTATCTCATTGTTTCAATTCGCATTTCCTATATAGCTAATGAGGTTAAGCTTCTTTTCATAGGTAAATCATATAGATTTTAGATATGGCTTAGATCTCCTTCAGAAAACAGTCTGATATTCTCCTTTGCTTTCCTGTGGCATTTTATAACACACGTATGTAGCTTTTAAAAACTACACATGCTTTAGTCCCACTTACACACATTTTAATTCAAGAAGATCCAGCATAAGGTCTCTTCAAAATATGATTGTGATTCTCAAATGAACCACTGGATTATTCTCCAGGTATCTGATATGATTTTTAATACTACTAATATGTTCTTTATATCATAAAAGAGCAATAGAAAATAATAATTGAAAGCATCAACTTTAATATAAAGAAGATTGAATGTTGAATCCTTATCATCTATGCAAGTTGGGGCAAGTTATGTCATCTTCCTAAATCTTGGCTTCTTTGTCTATAAATTGAGAGTAATTACAGTACCTACCTCATAGGATTATAAAGAGGATCAAATGTGACGATGGATTTAAAATGGTTACCATTGTGCCCAGCTGATAATAAATAATGCATATTAGAAAGAGGAAGAAAAAATGTAAAAATATTATGAAGAGCTAAACAAATCAGAATACCTAATTTTAGTATCTTTTTTTTTTATTTTTTTATTTTATTTCATCTTGTTATGGGGGATACAGAATTTCAGGTTACATACGTTGCTCCTGTTCCGCCTTTCCCCCCAAGCCAGAGCTCCAGACGTGTCTGTTCCCCAGGTCGTGCGCATTGCACCCATCATGTAGGTATATATCCCTCCCTTCCCCACCCCCCCTTCCCGAGGCAGCACCTTCAAGTGTTACCACTCCCCAAACGGTGCACAATGCACTCATTGTGTAGGCATACCCCCATCCCCTCCCCCGCCCCCCACCCCCCACCTCAGTCTGACATCCAATTGGTGTTGTTCCCAGATGTGTATTTAGGTGATGATCAGGGGAACCAATTTTCTGGTGAGTACATGTGATGCTTGTTTTTCCATTCTTGGGATACTTCACTTAATATAATGGGTTCCAACTCTCTCCAGGAGAACCATAGAGATGTCGTATCTTCATCATTCCTTATAGCTGAGTAATATTCCATGGTATACATATACCACAGCTTACTAATCCAATCATGTATTGATGGGCATTTGGGTTGCTTCCACATCTTTGCTATTGTGAATTGTGCTGCTATAAACATTCGGGTACATGTGTCTTTGTTAAAGAATGACCTTTTTTCCTTTGGGTATATGCCCAGTAATGGGATTGCTGGGTCAAATGGCAGGTCTACTTGAATCTGTTTAAGATACCTCCATAATGCTTTCCACAGGGGTTGCACTAGTTTGCAGTCCCACCAGCAGTGTAGGAGTGTTCCTGTCTCTCCGCACCCACGCCAACATGTGTTGTTTTGGGTTTTTTTGATAAAGGCCATTCTCACTGGGGTTAAGTGATATCTCATTGTGGTTTTGATTTGCATTTCTCTGATGATTAGGGATGTTGAGCATTTTTTCATATGTTTGTTAGCCATTCTTATATCTTAGAATTTTAGTATCTTGACATATCCCTTTTACTATTGTTTAGCCTGATAATTCACTTCTGATAATCTCCAAAAACACGTTTCTTACTTTGTTTTACTTGTCTTTCATATTTCATTTCATATTCTAGAATATTTTCATTGTCCCAGGTATTGACATTCTCAATTTTTATAAACCACATAGAAGACGGATGGTAGGAGATGTGCTTCTATCAGCCGTTTGCTTTATCAGGGCAGGGTCTCATGGATACCCTCTGATTTCCTTCCTCAGTTCCCACTTTTCATGTGATATTCTGATCTAAAATTGCTTGGCCCTAGTTTCTGGAATCTCGGCTTTCTTTTTCCTTCCCTATATACATTGAATGAAAATATACAATCAAGTGTGCTCTCTTTCACTCTACTCTCTCTTTCTCTCTCTACTTTTCCATCTGTGTATCTGTATATCTCCACTCCAGTAGCACTTCCATGATGATATATTTTTGATTATCAGAGTAAAGTTTCTTTTTCTTACCACAACAACCATGATTATACCTGATAATCACTCTTTTTACTAAATTTTCTCAATTGTCTCTCTCCTTTTTAATGCAAACATCTGTCATTTGAGATTCATTCTGGCTTTGGGAGTTTTTATTTGTTTAGTTTTACAATCAGCTGTCACTTCCTACTTAATGGGTCTTCTTTCCTTTTTCTGAACAATTTCCAAACAACATAATGTATACTTTCTTAAAAGAGATAAGGAGATTTCCATTTCTTTAACATTATATGTGAGCCTATGGAAGTAAAGAAGAAAGATTGTTCCCCTTTTTTCTGTGAAAAGAAGTGTGTTTGCAATGACTTGGTTTAAAGCTTGCAAGAGAGTTTTCTGTTATTCATTTGTACTAAAAGTACACAGCCCAAGAAGGAAAATTGTTTTTGAATTTCTAAAATTATTTGCTTATTGACAAGGGCAGGGTTTGGCTAGTTACCTACATCACTACATTTCTAAAATGTCAAAATATAATGACCCTCATTATGGAATACTTTTTAATGCAGGAGTGAGACCTAGGGATAATGACAAATGTGAAGAGAACACTCATCAAACTAATTGGAGATTTGTCTACAAATAACATTGTATTAGTACTGATAGTCAACATTTCTTTAGCGGAGAAAGGTGAAAACAACTAGCTTTCATTAACAGGGCCTTTAGCAAGCTATTGCTTTTAAGCTTACACTTTTGCTCAGAGCAGTTGCCACTACTGGCTTTTCTCCTGTGACAATGGTTTTCCAGAACATGAGACTCATAGTGAAATCAAGCTTAGAATGGCTGCCCAGTAAATAGCCAATGATTTTATAGAAAAACAAAGAAGCCTTTATTTTTGTGTCCTATTGTGTTCTATTTTATGGAGAAATGGAGCAGAGAGAAAAGGAAAAGTCTTTCCTTGAAAAATATATAAAGCTTTTTACTACTGAGAGAAACAATCCCAACTTTACCATTGATGGGTAAAATTTGATGGATTGCTGATAATTCTCACAAGAATGACTAGCTTTCCATTTTCCAAGTAAACTGAAGGGTCTAAATCTCTTATCAACAGTGATTTTGTCATGCAACCCTGTTCAATCAATGAGCAAGCTGAAAGACTCTGGGTAGATAATCATTCTTCAATTTCTGATGCCATAGATTTTTCCTTACTGTTTGTGAGTCAGTGTTTTCATGGAAAATGCCAACAGAGAGAATAGCACCAGTACTTGCTGAATCCCTTTTGTTGGTCTCTCATATATTTTTTATTACTGTTCTCAGTTTATAACTAAGAAAAAACAGAAATTAAAAACAAACAAAACAATACAGAACTCTTCTCTAAAACATTTGTTTCCAAAATTAACTATCTGAAAACAAAAATGGGAAACACAGAATTCTTATTTCTTTGTTTTTTCCAAAACTATGCTCCTTCCTTGGATCTGAATTTTTATCTAACCATACCAAGAAATAAACAGGCATAAAACACTAGCATGATATCTTTAAGATTTTCTCTTTATCCCAATTGACCCAGATAAAAGTACAATTCCATGTCAATTATAAAGATGTAAAAAAGAGAATGGGTGGGACAGGGGTAAAAACTAGGGGAACCAAATGTAATGGCAGGTGACTAGTGCAGCAAATAAGTATTTCATTTCTGACAGTTTCCATAAGAATTCAACACATTTTTTTTTTTTTTTTTTTTTTTTTTTTTGAGACAGAGTCTTGCTCTGTTGCCCGGGCTAGAGTGAGTGCCGTGGCGTCAGCCTAGCTCACAGCAACCTCAAACTCCTGGGCTCAAGCGATCCTACTTCCTCAGCCTCCCAAGTAGCTGGGACTACAGGCATGTGCCACCGTGCCCGGCTAATTTTTTTTTTCTATATATATTTTAGTTGGCCAGATAATTTCTGTCTATTTTTAGTAGAGACGGGGGTCTCGCTCTTGCTCAGGCTGGTCTCGAACTCCTGACCTTGAGCGATCCACCCGCCTCGGCCTCCCAGAGTGCTAGGATTACAGGCATGAGCCACCACGTCCGGCCCTCAATACATTTTTTTCTAACACATCTAAAAATCTCAGAATCAGATAAAGCGTAGCATTTGCTTTTAAAGCTAGAGGGCTATCTGAATTATGGAATTATCCTACATAATACTGCATAGTAAATGCTATAATATGATATGAACTAAATATTTTGGGGTAATGGGAATGGAATAACTAATTGGCAGTTCTTTCTTTTTATTATTATTCTTTACCTTTTACTCTGCAACTAGGCTGTGAATTTCAGAACATGAATATTTTCCTTTATATCCAATGTGTTTAGTTCAATTCTCTGCTCATTGTTAGCAGTAGCTACATGTTTTAAAGTTTTCTTTAGCCTTGAATTAGTTCTATTTTCCATCCCTTCATATGGTAAGCAGGGGCAGGAATAGAAAACAAAGGAAAAGGACATAATGAAGAGAAAATAGTGCATGTATTTTTGATCCCCAAGGAAACAACTCAGAAACACACCTTGTTGTTGCTACATAGGTTTTTGACCTTTTCTTTTTCTCTTATTAAAAAAGATAGGGTTTTTTGTTTGTTTGTTTGTTTCCTTTCTCTCTCTCTCTTTTTCTTTCTCTCTCTCCTCCTCCCTCCCTTCCTTCCTGTTTAGTGTTCACTACACAATCCATACACTCCCCACAGTTTCACTTTGTCTTTCGCTCTTCTAATAAGCATGTTGGTCATGTCCGTGGGATACAAGTCCACATTGCTTGTCTTTCCCCTGTAACCTATGCCTATTGCCATCAGAGACCAAATTCTTGAATTTCTAACTTTCCAGCAAAGTACACCTGCTGTCCTGCACTCCACAGGAGCTACTGTTTGTTCTGATTCTGTGTCATTATTTACTGCCTGCAGTGTGCACTGTGCTTCTTCAAGGAAAAGGTTTGGCTTGTGTTTTCTTCCCAATCAATGTATAATGAACACTACTGACAGCTGAGCCATGAGACAAGGCTAAGGGCAGAGAGTCAAGGGCCTGTGTATGTTTCAGGGCAAGTTCGTTTCACAGGGAAAAAAAAAGAGGGAAATACAATCACATTTGGAAATTGTATAACATCAGTGTGGCTTAACCCTCTTTTCTCATCTCGCAGTCTATTACTACTATCTGAAGTCTGGATCCAAATTAAGTTGGAAACAAGCTTTCGATGTACTTTGTGATTTTTTTTAATGCTTTCTGAGTTTGTAGGGTACAGAAGTTTTTCTGGAGTTGACTATTATGTGAAATCAAAATGAAATCAATTAGTATTAAATCCTCAAAGCTTTTTTGTTATATCATAAGTTCCTTACAGTGCTTTTTCTATGAAAAATTAAACTGAAATCTTCATTTCTTCTGAGGTTTAACAGATATTGGATCCAGCTTATCTCTGGCATCACTAGCCAGTAAGTAAAACTGTGTTACATTTTAAGCAATACTCCAAATCTCAATGCAATAAGCTCCTATCAACTTGATGAGGCAGACAGCCAGTCTTTCTCAGAGATACCATACTCCAGTTATTTCTGGCAGAGGGTTCTGATATATAATCAGAGCTGCTGCCTACAGCTCCGTGATCCCTCAGGTCTGGATTTTAAGGTTCCGAACAAGCTTTTGGTCTCTTGACCTCCGTAGTCCAGCCCATAATTTAGTGCTCATTTCTACCAAAATAGAAACAACCAAAGCTTTCCTACCTCTCTAGCCAGCCACCTCTGCTCCTGTTAATCAGCTCTTTCAGAGAAGAAGGTTCTCACAGTCTAGTTTTGGGATCCACAGTAAAACTCCTGCTTCTATTCTTAATATTGCAGCATAATCCTTAGCAAGGTGCTGGGCCCAGGGAACTATCAGGCATAACCTTTTACTACTCAAAATAACTACTTCCCTCAGGTAGTCCCACGTGTAGTCTGCCTAACGTTACCAGATTTCTTTATTCAATGGGGATTTTCTTCAGAAACCCCACTAATATTTTCCTTTAATCTTTTTTAAGGATACCACAGAAGCTTTACACAAATCAATCCCAATTGTTGGCTAAATTCAAATTCCCTTGCACAAAACTCTTGGCCCCCTATAGATCAAGAAATATGACAGAGAATCTATTTCAGGATCTCCATTTTCAGACACACAAAAGACCTTTGGGACAGAGATGGCAAAGTGTTACCTGAACTTTACCTCTGACCCATTTTTTTTATTATCTCATTCATTTATATAGCAGACATTTACTGAATATATACCTTGTGTCAGGCATTGCTGTAGACAAAGAGTTGAAATTTTTTCTCTGTTAAGGGTCTAATAGTAAATATTTTCAGTTTTGTGGGCCATAAAGTCTCTGTCACAACTATTCAATTCTGCAGTTGTTGCACAAGACAGCCACAGACAATATGTAAACTAATGGGATGGCTGTGTTCAATAAATTAAAAAACAAACAAACAAACAAAAAAACAAGCTGTGGGCCAGACTTGGCCTTCAAATGATATTTTGCTGATGCCTGCTTTTGACACTAGTGGTAACCAATAACAACAAAAAGAAGCAAAAGTCCCTGCTGTATTGTAACTTACACATCAGATATATAAGTAAAACAGTCCGTTCAATGTTAAGTGTTAAAGAAAAAATAAAGTTACAAAGGGAGATAGAGAATGTATATACAGGGGATTCTGAAAATACCATTTCATTAGAATACTTCTCTACTTTGTTCCATAGTGATATTTCCCTTTCTCAGCCACTATAAAGTTTAGCTCTTAGTTGTTATAATTCAGCCATTTACTCAGCAAATATTCACTCTTAGTATTTATTGTGTGCAATAAATAACACCATGTGTTATGGGAAAACATAATTGTTTAGATAAGCTAAATTTCCTGCCTTTAAGGAGATCACTCCACAGTTGGGGAAAAAATTATGCACCATTAGCATCATCTGGATATTACAGTTCTAGGACTATCTTAACCTGTTAAATTAGGAAACATTTCTAAATACTGACTTCAACATTTCTCAATGCCCTAAGCATGAGTCCATCACATGGACTAATGAAAATAAAAAAAAAATATAGTAGCTTTCTTTGATTTTATGGATCCATGTATAAAAATGTAAATAGAAAAACAGTATGCTCTCTTTTAGGACAGTGTCTCTTAGGACAGCGAATTTTTGCTGTGATAGACACTGGGAATTGCATGCTCATTGCAATCACCAGAATCTCAGTTACCATCACTGTGCTAGGCACTATCAAAGGATCAAAGGGACAATAAGATATGGTCCGTGTCCCTAGGGAGTTTTTGGAAAGAAAACAATTATAAATAAAGCAGTTATATTATTTGAATGAATAAAAGCTCCTTTAGTCTGAGGTCATTGATGTTACTCATTATATTCCTTATCTTTGCATATGCAACATAATGTTAAACTTCTATTCTGATTTAGAGTTAAGCATTTAAAGAAGAGAGAGATTTATTAAGTACTTTGACAAGTTTTCACTGAGAACCTACTATGAGTCAAACAATTCTGGGCACATGGAGTTACAAGGTTGAACAAGAAAAATTGTTTTCTGTCATCAGAGAGCTCATTATTACCTGTGAGACACAATCATGTAAGCAGACAATTATAGCACGATGCCATCGGTGCTGTGACAGAGTATTAGTGGATGCTGTAAAAGCACAAAGGTGTGAATCTGGTTTAAAGCTGTTAGAGACAACTTCCTTGGGAGGAATGGAACTTGTATTGTCCCCTGAAAACATAGGACGATTTCTATAAGAGAGGGAAGACCACAGAAGTCTTGGGCTGGAAAAAAATATAACAAAAGCAATAAGGCAGGAAAGAGCATGCTGCTTTCATGTTTGGTGGCCCAAATATGAATGGGATGAATGGGAGCCCTGGTTTGAAGAGAAGATGTACCAGCTAGAATGCATTGTATTAGATGACAAGAGGAAACCACCTAGGTTACTGAACAGGGAATAACAGAACGAAAGCAGGACTTTAGGAGCACTGGACTGATGTAAGTACACAAGATGGATTAGACATGGTAGAGACTTGAGTGAGAAAAATCAACTGAGCACCCCTGTGATAATCATAAGCCCAGATTAGAGTGAGGGTAATGGGAAAGGAGAGGAGGGCAGGAACTGAAAGACAGTTCAAAGGAGGAAATGACAGCGCTCAACGACAGATTGAATACTAGGTTTGAATGAGAGGGAAGAATAAAAGATAGTTTGGAAGAACGGTGATACCGGTGACAGAATCAACATAGCACTATGAACTGACAACCAGACGATCAAAGTGACGCACCACTTGTGCCATATGTCTGAAAGCTCTTCATCAGAGATAGAAAGCTGAAAGAAAGGTTGTCTCTAGATTTTTCTTGCTCAGGAGTAGATGGGTAAATGATGAACTCTTACAAAAAGAAGCCCTCTAAGGCACTAGCTGATGTGACCTCATGTGTCAAACCAAATTAAAGGCCCATAGAGTGAGGGTCAGCTCTGATGTCTATACAATTTAAAACTGCAAATAGACATCACATTCTCCTTGTGAAGTTTCATCAGGGTCACCTATAAACCATAATAAAACATCAAATAACAATACTTGGTAGGCCCTCAATAAAGATTTGTTGAGCTGGTCTGAGGATAGGGGGGTTAACAACAAGTCAACAGAGAGCTAGTCTACCTCTTTAACATTGCACACCATGTGAACAGAGTGGAGAAAGAACAACTTTAATAAATCACAAAGCCAGAGCCCAATTAAGTAAAATAGGATGGCCTCTTGTGAAACTCAGGTGTGAAGTGCATTGCAATGACTACATGGAGAATTGCAATCAGGGAAGTCCATCTTATCTAGAAATTGTTTCCTTCTCTACTTAAATGGTTAGCTTTGACTGAGTAGTCTTGACTACAAACAACATGTTAAGAATAGATAGCATTATTAAGTAACTGGGTATATATATATGTGTGTGTGTGTGTGTGTGAATATATATATATATATATATGTATTTGAAACAGAGTCTCACTCTTTTGCCCTGACTAGAGTGCCATGGTGTCAGCCTATCACACAGCAACCTCAAACTCCTGGGCTTAAGCAATCCTTCTGCCTCAGCCTCCTGAGTCACTGGGACTACAGGCATGCGACACTATGCCTGGCTAATTTTTTCTATATATTTTAGTTGTCTAGATAATTTCTTTATATTTTTTAGTAGAGACGGGGTCTCACTCTTTCTCAGGTTGGTCTCGAACTCCTGACCTCGAGCGATCCTCCCGCCTCGGCCTCCCAGAGTGCTAGGGTTACAGGTATGAGCCACTGCACCTGGTCTATCTATATATTTTTGAACCCAAAATGGAAAGAACCAGTTATTCCTGGGGCCCTGAAGTGGCACCAATACATAGAAAGAATAGCATCATCACAATCAGATTCACGAATCCAGAGATATGATACAGAGCGAATGCATTTTCATTACTTCAACCAATAAGGAGAAATTACCTGTTTTCCTCAATATAGGCCACTACTTTTTGAGATCATCAGAAAATAAAATTGTTATTGTTTACTATGTATTTACTTATAATAATACAAATATAAGTCATATCATTTTTTTTTTACTTAAAAAAGTACTGCTTGCACCTGGCAGTGACAAGGTGTTGGGACTTTTCTTTATAGTAGGAAAATAGAAAAAGATCTTGTAAAATATTGAGTCAGACACTATTGTTTTCTAAAGGCAAATACCATTAACTCCTATCAATGGCCCTTTCTCAGGAGTTAGGAAGAGAAAATTATACACTGTGAGAGAAGAGAAAATTTATTTCTCCATGGTTGGTGAAGCCTAGAATTCTCTACAAAGAGAATCTTTCTGGATAAAAACAGTCTTTTTATGAGCTGGAGGCAATGGAGAAGAAAGCAGAACTGCATACAAAACAAATGACAAAAGCTACTCTGAGTTGGTGGCTCTCGCATGCTGTACTTGGTGTGATCCCCTATTCTGTCTCTAGCAATTCATAAAGCTGGGTCAATCTCTCAGCTCTTGACTTGGGCTCATCACTGCACTAGGCCTGATGTTATAAACCAGCTGCACCAAATTTATCCTGTTTTCTACAGAGTGGGTTGAAGAAATTTGGTTCTAAGTGCCATTCTTCATATGCTTAATTATTCTGACAATTTTTTTCAGGACTTTATGTTCCTTTCCCTTTAGATCCATAGCCCTCTCACTGCAGCATAAGCATAGCGTTTAAACTAGGTTTCCAATTAGCCTGCATCTTTATAAATAACTTGTCTTGCTCTGCCTAAATTATGGAGCTTTGAATTGTTTCTGAAATCATGGATTTATTTTTTAAATTAATTGCATAATAGTGCCAAGCACAGGGCCTAGCATATGGCAGGCACTTAATAAATGTTTGTTGAAAAAATAAATGAGTTTCACTTCAGTCTTGGATTTTGGCCTACCGTTTTACAATGTTAACCAAATAAACTGGCTTCTATTGGAATGTAAAGCTGCCTTCACTGATATTGGTGTTTGCTTTCTAAAACTTGTCTTGATTCATGGTTTATAGATTTGGAATAGAAGTAAGGAGAAATTTGTATCTAGATCTTCACTTGCTGGTGTGATTGTTAATTTTATATGTTAACTTGACTGGGCCACCGGGTGCCTGGACTAAACATCATTTCTGGGTGCGTCTGTGAGGGAGTTTCCAGATAAGATTATTTATCATTTGGATCAACGGATTCAGTAAAGTATTAATACGCCATCCAATTTATCAGGGGCCTCAGTAAATCTAAAGGTAAAAGGAATAACATTGACTATAAACAGTATGTTAAGAATAGATAGTATTTCTTACTATCTCCCTTTTATTTTTTCGTGCCTCAGTGCTTGAGCTGGGACATCTCGTCTCATCTCCTCTTGCCCATTAACTGGGATTTACACTATCAGCTCCCCAGGTTCTCAGACTTACAGACTAAGACTGAATGACACAACTGTCTTTCCTTGGTCTCCAGCTTTTAGGCGGCAGATTATGGAACTTCTCAGCCTCCATAATTGTGTGAGCCAATCCCTATTGGTTCTGTTTCTCCGGAGAACCCTGACTAATACAAGTGGCACTGTTGAACTTGTTCCTTTCTGAGCAGGACAAGACCTACGCTTGAAGTCATACAGCTTGGGAGTCAATACTGGCCTCCACCATTGCTATATTACTGTAACAGAGTTTTGTTGTCTCTGAAATGGCAATAACACTGTTAGGGCTCAGAAACTGTTACTCCAAACTGTGGGACTTTTACATTCTGAACTGAAGAAGCCACAAGGTCTCTCTGACTCCTCCTCCACCCCCTTTCCTTTCCTGTCTCTCAATCCTCTGTCTCTCCTAAAGCACAAGATGAAGCTGTTTTCTGAAGTTACTTTTTCTGTCTAAAGTCTGGACTCACCAAAGAAGAAAATACTTACCTCTGGTCCCTTCCCTGTGTTTTCATTAACTGAATTCATATCACAGGAAGAATGAAATCTGTCAACAAACCTGGACAGACTTTTGCCACAAACCATTGTCCTTTCTGCGGGTGCAAAATACTTTATCCCAGGCTATGATATGTTCTTCAAGCCTATTGGATACCTCTAAAAATCATTTACTACCACCCTAAAATCGCCCACACCTCCCATCTCCCTTTCCCCTAAGAAGAGTATATAACCACCTGTAACCCATTGCAATGTAAGATAATTACTGTGTTTTTCCTTCTGTGCACACTAATAAATTTGTATGCCATTTCTCCTATTAATCTACCTTTTGTGAGTTGATTTTTCAGTGAAACTTTAGAGGATGAAGAGGAAGGTCTACCTTGGCCCCGACAATATCTACCAAACAGTGTTGTTTTAAAATTTGGGAAGATGACATACATACATAGCGGTTGTCTATTGCTGTATAAGAAAACACCCCAAACTTAGAGATATTTATTTTTGTTCACAAGTTTATGCAAGAGCCAGGCAGTTCTGCTGATGTGGACCAGGCTTGGCTGAATTCAGCTAAGCTTTCTCAGGGCCTTTGCCTAGTAATTAGCTCAGGCATGTGCCTGATAGTTGGCGGGCTGCCAGCTAGGGTGATGAGAATAACAAAGCCATGTGTTATCTATCTTTCTATTTATCTCATAGTATGGCAGAGGTTCAGGACAGAGAACAAATAAATACCCCCAGTTCTCTTCAAAACAAAACTCAGAACTGGCATAATGTTGTTTCTGTCGTATTCTATTGGTGAAAGCAAGTCACAAGGGCAGCCCAGATTTACAGACTGGGGAACCAGACTTTACCTCTTCATGGGAAGAACTGCAAAGTCACATTGCAAAGGGACAAGGATAGAGGGAACAGTGAAGACATTGTATTCATTTTTGCAATCTACTGCAGCATAAAAAATTATTATTGTTGCCATAGTACCTGCATATACAAGTGTTTAATAAATAGCACTTATCACTATTACTATCCTGCAACCTCTCTCCTTCCTTGATATTCTTTTTCTTTCACTCTAATTTCATTCCTTTTATGTTTGCAATTCCATGGTTCTAACAAAAGAAGATAGTCAAGGTTGATTAAGGAAACTACTCTGGTTATTCCCTCTGTCAGCCCCCAGCGTAACGATATCAAGA
This sequence comes from Eulemur rufifrons, assembly GCF_041146395.1. Taxonomy (NCBI): domain Eukaryota; kingdom Metazoa; phylum Chordata; class Mammalia; order Primates; family Lemuridae; genus Eulemur; species Eulemur rufifrons. The sequence continues at coordinate 55,181,523 of NC_090990.1, forward strand.
AGTAATCACAAGGGATTGTGATTGCTCTTGTAATTTTCTTGAATTCCCTGCAGTTTCTTAAGCTTTCAATTCACTACAGCAACCAAGGAAGGCACAGTAGCATAATGGTTAAAGAAGCAGTCTCTAGAGTTAGACTACTTTGTTATGAATTATAACTCTGTCAATTTATAACTATGTAACTTTGTGCTAGTTAATCTCTTTGTACCTAAATTTTCTTATCTATAAAATGAGTTATTTAGTTATTGGAAAGATTAAATGAGATGGTACATATGCTTGTGTGTCTAGTATATAATGTGTGTGTATGTGTGTGTGTGTCTGTGTGTGTGTATGTGTTTTAATTAATTTGTTTCAGTGAGGTATAAAATCATATTCGTTCTAGACTCTGGTGATTAGCAGACAGCAAGGCCAACCTAGGGCTGGGTAGCTAACTAGGCTCACTCATTTTCTCATACCAACTCTATCCTCTAATCTCTGATTATTTATTTCATGTTATTGATTTTTTAGTTAAACCGAAATAGACAAAATCTATACATGTTAAATCTACATATTTTATTTTGAAGGAAGTTCTAGGTAAACAATGAGAGTTTATTTTTATGTATGTTATAACATAGTCATTTTGTTAGGTTTTATTGTTCACAAAATTCTCTTTCCTTTTTAAATTTTTTATTTGTACAAATTTATGGGGCACATGTGAAGTTTTGTTACATGTATATAATGTGTAGTGATCAGGGTATTTAAGATATGCATCACCCAAGTATAATATGTTTTTGATAACTATAGTCACTGAAAATTCTATTTTATATATTCATTTCCCTATGAAACTCTTCATTCTGTGAAACTATAGAAAATAATTGTTGAAAATTGTCTAGAAGTTATATACATCTGCATTGAAACCATAAAGAACTTTAAGAAATTATCTTCTTCAAGAGTAGTGACATAAAGTACGACCAAAATTATTTGAAGTTAATACTTTTAGGGCAGGCATAGTTTGGGAAAACAATGCAAGCTGGTGAAACATTATTTCTTCTGTTATATATCAAAACTACCTAAGAAAGTATTGGGACTACAGAGATTTCAATTTTAAAAAAGAAAGAAAAGAGAATTCCTGTTCGAAAAAGCTTACTCTAGTCTAAACAAAATTACACCTCTATTTTTGCCAATATTTTAATGTATGTAGTATTTCTTTGTGTTGTTATACGAAGTACAATAAACAAAACTTAACCAATGCTTAATTCTTTATTTTCCATACATTATTACCCTCTACTACAGTTCTGAGAAAAGGCATATGACAAAGTCAGACCTGATGACTAAATACCCATCAGGGACACATAACTATATTTAAGGACATCTCTACAAAAGAAGGAAGGAAGGAAAAGACAGAGGGAGGGAGGCAGGGAGGAAGAAGGAGAAAGAAAAAAAAAAAAACAGGAATAAATGTTGTACCTCAGTGTATTCAGCCAAACTCACCTTTGCATTAATACATTAAAGAGCAGACTGATCTAATATTATGTATGATCAAGCAGCCTCTTCTTCTCACTTTCCATCCTCCACCAATACTAACGTACCCAGAAGCAATTCTATGATTAACAATTCCAAGAGGGCCTTGTGGAATTGCTTATGAGGAGTAGGTAATAAAAATAGTAGAAATAATAACAACTATAATTTACAGAAGGACATCTGTATGTGTCTGATACTATTCTAGATCTATTACTTATATCATCCTTTTTCCTAACAATAGTCTGCCAGAGTATATATTATTCCTACTTTGCAGATTGGAGAGGTTCAATGTTGGCCAGTTGACAAGAGGAGGAGCAGGGGATTCAAATACAGGTCTCTCTCATTCCAAACTTCACGCTCTTAGTGTGAAAATACTTGAGCACTGACATTATATTTTTCTTCAGACATTATTTTTACTTGAAATTCATTTACTCTTTATCTTACCCAGAACATTCAGTCATGTTTTGTTGTCCTCTTGTTAACACTGTCCACATTCTCTGTGTCTCTCTTTTAATAAGGGGACCCCAATTGAACAGTGCACTCTACTCACCCTCTATTAAATAAAGAGTAGATAACCTTATGTTTCCTACATGAAATGTTCTTTTAATATTCCTGCATGTACAACTGCAAATCCCCGTCACTGACTCAGCCTTAATTAACATCTATTTAAAACAGTAAAGCAAGGTCCATGAAATAGATATGGAGTTATTTTTAATCACTCACAATTGGTCACTCATCTAATTAGAACAAAAACTAAAATATATAATCTAGTTCTCTCATTTCTTTCCTGGATAAATCAACCAGAAGCGTATTTTAAAAGTAAGATGAGTTTGGATTCTTCCTTGTGTTCTAACAATATTAATGTGGTAAAAGACTATTAAATAAGACTGACAGGATTTATTTTTTAAAAGTTTTATAACTCCTGGATAATACCCCATTTGTTCACATTACTGGTAGAAAAATATGACCTTATGGTTTTAGTATCTAGGGTTTAATTTTTCTATTTTCATCCAAAGATATATTAAAACTATCTATTTTTAAGAAAATTATCTTGAAAATCAGAAGTATAATGCTTCTGAGAAAAATACTCAAGAAAATAAATTTGGGTGATACAAATAATCCAGAGGCTAAATACAAAAGAGAAAATAGTAGTGCTCTACCACATAGGTAAAACGCAGCATACATTATTTTTTACATATTAATATAATTATGTAAGAAAACACATGGCTTTGTATACTTTGGGAGCTATGTACCTTTTTGGGAATTAGTTATAAAACTGTAAATGAACTCTCTCTACAGAAAAATGCATTTATGCATATATATAAAACAATTAAGGAAAAAAGTCACTACTCATGCTAAGTAAAGAATGCCTAGTTTTGAGTGAGGTAAAATCTTTGATACATGAGGATACTGAGAATTCCACTGGAAAGTATTTAGGTCTTAATAGAAGGTTAGCTCTAGCTTACTGATGAACTTAGTGTGAAATATAAAGGCAAATTGTGAGTCTTTGGCAGTGGGTGTGAAGTGTTTTGCTTCATTCAGAGTAGTCTTGAACTCTACTCTGTTAAACATCTTCATAAATGATATGCAGTTGGTTGGTAATAACATTAATTAAATTCTCAGATGAGAGAGGATATCAAGCAATGAGACATCATATAATAGTACAAAAAGCCTAGAAAAAATGGCCTGAAATTAATCAAATGAGATTTCATCTTGAACTGCAAGGCCAGTATTTGATTAAAAAATAGATCCAATAAAAGTTGAAGTAGAATTCAAAATTGGTTTCAATAAAGAGATATTTCCAATAGTTAATATAAAACTGATTTGATATTCTGTAATAGGCTTTAAGAAAATGCAAGGTATTTTAAAAACAGTAATAAATTTGATGTCCTTAGAGTAATCATCACCTAAAAAATTTCAGTGGCTATCTGACCACATTGGGAAAGTTGAAACGCTACAGACAGATATGTGTCCTAACAAAATGTTTATGACAGTCAGAACCTCATCCAACAGAAGGAACAAGGAGTTCCACAAGAAACCCTTGGAGAAGAAGTTTGAGAAAGAAAAGTACATCTGGATAAAAAGGCATCAGATTTCTTATGATGATTTTCTACAAATCCTCAAAGGAACCAAATCTTTTTAATGAAGCAATAAAAGTTAAAATTATAGAAAACAAAATTAAAAGAGCAAAAAAGGTGTGGTTTAGACAGATATAATTTTGATTGTGATAAAACAGGCTGCTTATTCATTTGCAGAATTAGGTATATTTTTTTACAAATATTCCAGGGAATTTGATTGTAATCAGAGCATTTAAACTCTTCTCCACAGTAGAATCTCCATCCTTGTTTCTGCAAAGATTTAAGTATGTTTTTGGAGGAAATATAATTCACTTCAAAGTGCTTCTTTTGCAATAGTCTTAGAGCCGTGGCACTGTTATTCTTTGAAAGAGATGGTGAAACTGGAGTTACACAATTACAGCTTTACAAAATAAGTCCTCTATTTTGAGGTTCTTACTGGCGATTTCTTCTTACTAGTATTAAAATAATGGCAACAGAACATAGCTGCAGGTGATGATGTAAAATAGATACCAAACAAGAACATAATAAGGCTTTTCCATTTTTAGCAAATGTGATTATATGCATTATCTCCAGAGAAGATTTCTCTTTTTCTGTAAATATAATTCCTGGAAGTGATTGCTTTATAGATGGGCTATAGAAGTGGGCTCAGTTTGAGTTTCTCTGTCATATCTGATTTAAGTGAATCAGAAAACATTGTACATCAACACCTATAGGATTATTCACAGCGAGGAAAATATAGTTAAATTGCTGTAAGTATGCTTAGGGTTTTGCTGGCATAAATACTTTAAAATGTGAATTATCATGGCATATGTTAAAAATCAGTATTTTTATGTTTCAAAGTAATTTTTATTTGATCTCTAGAATTTAAAAAGAAAATAATAAAAAGATTTCTAATAAGTAGATTCACTCTGTTATTGGGGTCCATTCAAGAGATGGTGTCCCTTTTCAATGTCATTAATATATTTCTATGGTATTTCAGATACAAAAACAAAAGCTTTAACTATTTTTTTTTCCTCCACTGTTACATTGAAAAATAAATGATTTGGTACACTTAGTTTAATTTTTTACTTTAAAAATATAGACTTCACTCAACTACATAAAAGTTATACTCATAGTAATCAAAACCTAAAAAATTCCAGTGGCTGAATGACCGCATTGGGAAATTTGGAATACTATATAGAACTATAGATAGTTCTATGCCACAACAAAACCTGTAGGATGGTTAATTTTGTAAGGCAACTTGGCTGGACCATAGTACCCAGATATTTGGTCAAACATTATTCTAGATGTTTCTATGAGAGTATTTTGGAATGAGACTAACATTGAACTGGTAGACTTTGAATATAGGAGATCGCTTTTCATAATACAAATGGGCCCCATCCAATCATTTGAAGCCTAAAGAGAACAAAAGATTGACTTCCCAAAGCAAGAGGGAGCTCACCAGCAAGTAGCCTTTGGAATTAGTACAATGTTGCCCATTTCCTGAGTATTCATCCTAGCAAGCTACCCTGCAGATTTTGGACTTGCCAGCCTTTGTGATCAAGTGAACCAATTTCTTAAAATTTATCTCTCTCTTTCTCTATACACACACATATACATACACAAACATACACACATATATATACACACACACACACCTATAGATACACACACACATATACACAATAGATGGATCAAGGGGTCACATGAGGAATCCACAGAAAAGAGGATTATATAAACTATAAATGTCTCTTCAATTTCTATATAATAATGTAAACCTCAAATATGAATTTAAATTTAAATCTATTTTATTTCATAAGACATGAGGTCCCCTAGGTGAGGGGAGATATGATTACTTACTATAATTCCAGTATTCAAAAAATAACTTTTTAAATGATATAACCAAAAATTAGATTCAGTTTACTAGTCCATTGTACTCTATGAATCTGAAATTTGAAAGACTGAAGTAGAAAAGCACTTAATTGTCTAGCAACAATTATCCCCCACTTACTATCTTGTCCAGTTATGTTTGTACATAGCTTTGCTGCTGGAGACAATATACTGTCATGGCAGTATAACGTGGTGGTTGTGCATACCCATTCTTGAGTCATGCTGCTGGAAAGGTTAGGTAACCTCTCAAACTCTTAGGTTCCCCATTTTCCGAATGAAAATAACAAAAATCCTGCTTCACAGAGTCATAGAGATAATGTATGCAATGGTCATAATACAGCACATTGTAGGAGTATAATTCTTGCTTTTAGCCTCTTTGAAAGGCAGGGATGATGTCTTACCTACATTTTCATCCCAGAGATCACCTTTGTTAGCACTTTTTATCTGGTCAATTAGTCAACAACTTTAACAATAGCACTAATTATTATGTGTTTATGATATGCCATAATGAATTTTTTAAATTCCCACAAAATCCCTTTGAAGTAGGTACTATTATCCCCATTTTTGGATGAGGAAGTCGAGGCTTTGAGAGTCATGGCTTTGGAGACCACACATTGCTACATAGTGGTATAGACACCATTTAATATAGATCTAAACTAAGATTGTGCTCATTTTGCTTCACAGCTCAGTCACTGCCTATTATATGATTGGTAATAGGCATTTTTTCGTTGAGAAATCACACGGGAAGTTTGCATTGATCACAATATTCTGTCCTTTTATTTCCTTTCCATGCTGCTTGATGATCTGGCTCTGTCACACTTTGGGAGCTAGAAGTCTGGCTGTTCTGGCTTGTTAGACAGTGGAACAGAGTAAAAGGGAAGGTTATGAAAGTGTCTTCCCTTATGATTCTTTTGAAGGGAAAATACACTACCTATCTATTGAGCTTAATTTTTAGATTCATCATGCTTGGACAAGATACGAACTCATCATGGACAGCATCTATCTTTCAATGTCTGTTTCCAGAAAGCTGAAAATAAATTTTCTCAAGCCCCTCTAGCCTGGGATCTTACCCAAATAAGAAACTATTAAGAAATTTCTCTAAAATTTTAAAATATATTTATTATATCTAATAAATTCTATATCAACTTATACTAGAGAGATATTCCCATCTATACTGTTAAATGTCTTTCAACTTTTCATGGGATACTTTCTTGCATGCATTTTAGTTACATCATTATTAGTGATTTCAGGTAAAAGGAAACATTGAAAATGTTATTTTAGTTCTAAATATTAGTTCTAGTGTAGAGTGATTTCCTCCATTATCAAACACCTTTGAAAATCAAGAGAGTAAAACATCTGATTTTTAAGATGTGTATAAAAATGTTATCATTAAATTATAATACCATCATTACCCTATACGTTAACTCAGGATATTCTGTTATGGTATCTGTAGCCTGATGCTTTGTCACCAATAGATCTGTTATTCTCATATACAGAATGTTTTTACCAAGTTAAAAATGAAATGACCCTATTATCATTGGTGAGAAATAGGACTATAACACTTTCCCAAATCCAGGATAATAGTGCTATTTTTTTAAATTGAACTTCTTTGGGCAATATTTCTGCCTTTTTGATTCTGTAAAATTATTTTACATTTTTAAGGGAAAGTAATCATGGCATTGCCTCAAGTGTCACATCAGGTACATCCAAATGGCAAATGAATGTCATTATAGTGCCCATTAGGGAACTCACTTTGATTAAAGAGGACATCCATGCCCAAGGACAGCTGCTGTCATCAGTTTCCAAGCTTCAGCAACATCCTGTTTGTGGCAGGGGACAGGGAACGGCTTGTCCTATTATACAGAAACATGGGCTCTCTAGATCTTTGGAGAAAAATCGACTTAGATACGGAAACAGAACACTAAATGGAAAGGCAAACCAATACAAAACAACAAAAGAATTAGCAATTTGTTTGGGGTAATTTAAAATAAGTCCATTTCCCATTAGGCAGTAAGAGCTGAGAAGTCAAGGGTATTGACTCCTGTGCACTGAAATGGCATCAAACAGGGAGGTTATCATAGTTACATACTGATTGGGACAAGCCTACTAAGCAAAGGTCAGTTCAGTATCCTCTGTCTTTTTCTAGTTTTTAGAAAGGCTTTATCTCAGAACAAAACAGATTCTGAAATTTAAGTTACATTCTGTGATTATAAGAGATAGCCGATAGCCATCAGGGCTAGAAAAACATTTATGATAGTTTTAAACACCAAAAGAGAAGAAAATAGTCTCATCAGTGAGATCGAAAGCCAACTCCGAAGCAAAGACTTTTGAATATAAATTTTAGTTCAGCATTTTAAAAATTTGAAATTGGTCTATTTTCATACCTCATCATTTTTCTATTCAAAAAGATAAGCAAGGTACAAGATCTATTTTCTCTTATGAACAGAATCACTCTATTAATTCAATATCTTGTGAAACCTTTACATGTTTAATTGACAAGAAATGCACAGTTTAAAATGTGTGGACGTGACAGTGTGCTGGCGATAATGAAACAGCTCTCCCCCGGCATTTGCTTCAGTTCTTCCAGGAAGCCAAGCTATCCTTCTTCCAACTGAACAGGGCAGGGAGGGAAGGAGGATGTCAGGCCACTCCCACTGACGAGTGTCACATCCAATTGCCACCCTTACCAGAGGCAATGAAACTAGGTTAATGTGACAGGTTCTGTATTTTTAAAAATTACTTGCCATGTATTTTTTTTTCCCAAATGTCAGGTGGCGGCCTCTATTAGAGGTATACCATTAATCAAACTAATGAGAACTATGGATGTAACCATCCCTTAACATAGACATAATGCCTCAATGGGGAAAAGAGTAGAATGAAAGAATTTTATGAAGTAGGCCTTCCATTGTGAACACTTGGGTTTGAATCACACCACAGTGTGCAAACCAGAGCCTCCTTCTCTGTACAGCAGTTTAATGTTTCCTAATTGAGAGGGTCATAATACCAAATCAAAACCAGTTTTACTTAGGGCTAAAGGGGAAAAAAATCACATTTGATTTGACAAAATAAGCCATTTCAAAGCCATTCTTAGTGACCTAAACCTTACTGGTGATCTTTCAGGTTTTGAAAAGAGAGGAAGTATTTGCAGGGAACTATGACCTTACAATCGGTAGTAACAAGGGGGCTGTCCTTGACATTTTTGCACATATTGAAACCACTTCCAGTTCTCCTACCTTATTGTTAAATCTAGACTAGCAGAAATGGCATGAAATCAGGATTCTATGTCTCAGGCTTGACAAGACATAAATAGTTCCTTAACAGATCTTTCCCAACAGCTCAGGGTGAGTCTCATAGAAGAATGAAGCAAAGAGTTTAGAGATGAAAAGAATGAGGAAAGTTAGATCATTAATACACAGTGACTGGCCTTGTCCCAACACCTGGACAGAGACTGCCTTGCTCGAAGGGGCGTCCTAATGGACCCCCATGAACAGGCCTGCCTGAGGCAGATGTCGGTGATATATCTAGGAAAGTACCTTCTATAAGAATTCACATTTACAGATAGAAATTATTTTAGTTTTTGAGATTTTAAACATGTCTATAAAAATTTTCTTAATGTAGGTTAAGCTGAGGTCAAGCTAAACAGAGGTTTAATGTTAGGAATAATATACAGTGTTTCTTTTTTTCAAAACAATTAGTGAAATCGCTAAATTTTTATGAAAATTTTCTTAATAATTACATCATTTTAATTGCAGAGTATGCAGTCATATGGAAATGTTTCTTGTGTTCAATTCTACATAACGATCAGAGACGGTAGCTTAATTTTGTCTTTATTTTTGATAATTAATTATTGACTTCTCAATCTGCACAAAATATATTTCATGGTATATAAAGTCATACTGTGCATAAGTAAGCAGGCATAAATAGTAACCATTTTAGTAAGCAGTTAAAATTAAAATTATTATTATATTTAAAAAATAGAAAGATTGAAGGGTAGGAGAAAGTAAGAGAAAATAAACAAATTCCCCACGTAATGGACCCCATAAAGGCTTTTGCTTGCTAACTCAGGGGAATTCAGACCTTCCCAATTTCTTTCCCTGGTACCATCGAAACTAAATAATAAATAACAGAACTAAGTACTTTCAAATAATAATAATTATTGAGCACTTATTATTTGTCATTCTCTATTCTAAACATTTAACATTCAACTCAATTTTCACAACAACCCTATGAATACTCTTACTTTCCCATTTTTAAACAAATGAGAAAGCTAAGGTATAAGAAGATTAAATTGACCCAATTCACGCAGCTGAAAGACAGCAGAGCCAGATTCAAACCATGTGGTCTCACCCCTGGGCCTGTGTTGTTCTCTCTGCTATAAACCTGGGAGTCAGAAATGCTATTTTCCTTTCCTCTACCCTAGGGCTGTCCTTCAAAGCTGTGCTCAATGGAAGGCAAGCTTCCCCTTCTAGCTAATCAAAATTTTTCTAGAGAAGCGTTTCAATCAGATTGCTTTTCTAATACCAAGTGCCAAGGAGTAGTATGCCACATCTATCTAACACAAGAGTTCCTAACTGCTTGCATCATTATCTTAGTTCTTCAAAGCTACAAATACTAATACACACACACACACACACACACACAGGTAGGTTATGAAAGTTAAAAGATTGCAGACATGTTTTCTGGGGGCAAGGGAGTGAGTAAACAGTGAAACTAGTCATTGGTCAGTATTTTTCTGACTCTATCATGCATCCCACACCCCTGAAGAACCTAGGAATTTCATACATGTTATTTCTCAGTGTCCTCTCTCTCTCTCTCTCTCTTTTTTTTTTTTACCACCACACTAGTCTCTTAGTCCATTCAATTAACAAACTTCCTTAGATCGGGTGATATATAAACAACAGAAATTCATCTCACAGTTCTGGAGCCTAGGAAGTCCAAGATCAAGGTGCCCACAGATTTGATGTCTGGTGAGGGCCTGTTCCTCATAGACAGAAACTTCTCACTGCATCCTCACAGGGTGGAAGGGGCAAACAAGGTCCCTTGGACTTTATTTTATAAAGATATGATTCCAATTCCTGGGGGCTCCACCCTCATGACCTAATCACCTCCTAAAGCAGCGGTTCCCAACCTTTTTGGCAACAGAGATCAATTTCATGTCAGACAATTTTACGTGGACCAGGATGGGGGGTGGGGGGGAGGAGGGTTTCAGGATGATTCGAGCGCATTACATTTATTGTGTACTTTATTTCTATTATTATTACATTGTAATATATAATGAAATAATTATACAACTCACCATAATGCAGAATCAGTGGAGGCCCTGAGCTTGTTTTCCTGAAACTGGATGGTCCCATCTGGGGGTGATGGGAGACAGTGAGACCTGAAGTGTGTTGCTTATGTCCAGTCTACTCCGTAATCTCGTTTTGGTTGCTGACACTGCAGAAAACCCTGCTTCACAAAGATAGGATGTTGGAAATGGAAGCAGGCTTTTCAGTGCTTTTGTGGCAATCTCAGGCTATTCTACCTTGAATTTAATCCAGAACATATGGAGATTTGAAGTTGTCTTAAACATACTTTTAAGACCACCATCATTTGCGATCTCAAACAGTTGAGCCTCTTCTAGCACAAAGTTGATTCACCTGGTTTACTCACAATTGGGTCACAGATACATTTCTTCCTAGTTTGGGGGTCTTTTGTGGTTGGGAAGTAATGCTTGAACTCTTTTGAAAGCTCAGATAGGTGATCACACACCAGCTGGGAGCAAGAAGGCCCTGGCTCAGTCTCTTTCAAAATCTCTGCTAATGTTTGAAACATGTCAAAAATCCAAAATGCTCACTTGTCGCCCCCATGATTCCAGTTTGGCTTTGAATGCAGCCACTTTATCTGCCAACTTGAACACAGTTGTCGTTCTCCCCTGAAGTGACAGATTGATTTCGCTGAGCAGGTTGGATATGCCACACAAGTAAGCAAGTTTTGCAACCCATTCTGCGTCACTGAAATGTGCCAGTGGTGACTGTTTTTCTAAAAGAAATCTCTGGAGCAGCTCTCGTAACTCAGAAACTCTGGCCAGTGACCTACCTTTAGAAAATCATCTCACTTCTGTGTATAAGAGAAGATGCATGTGCTCTGTGTCCATCTCCTCAAAGCTGTGAGAATAGACATGAGTTAAGGGCATTTACTTTAATGTGGTTAATAATTTTAATCACATCCTGCAAAACGTTGTTTATTTCAGGTGACATTTTTGGGCTAGCCAGCATTTCTTTATCAATGACACAGTATGTAGACTCACACTCAGAAGCGACCTCCTTGATCTGAATAGTGAAATCAGAAAGCTGTCCAGTCATGGCAGCCGCTCCATCTGTGCATATACTGACACATGATGACCAATACGATTTTCCTGATATGTAATCATTCGAAGACTTGAAGAGTTTCACAGCTGTGGTTTTGGTTGGCAACAAAAGTGCACACAACATATCCTCCTGCACATCCTCCTGAAACATATATTGCACAAAAACAAGTACTGCTGTCTTATTGTCAACATGGGTAGACAAGACAACCTGGATTGCAGACCATGGTGACTCATTAATCCTCTCTAACAATTATGCCTCAATGGCTTCTGCTATTTCATCAATTCATTTAGTTATGGTGCTACCTAAAAGAGGAACGCATGCCACCTTTTGAACTGCAGCCACTCCTAAAATTTCACCAAAAATGTTCTGAGCAACAGGCAAGATCAACTCTTCACCAGTAGTAAAAGGGCTTCTTAGCTTTAGCGATGTGATTAGCCACTAAGAATGATGCTCTCAGTGCAGACACAGTTGATGAAGTTGTAGCCTTCAATAATTGCTTCTGTTCTTTGTGTTCATGTTTTTTTCTCCTGAAAAACTCCAAAGGCTTGTCTTTCAATTCTGGGTGTTTGGTCTCCATGTGATAAAGCAGTTTTGAGGGTTTCGTGGCTTAGTTGGATAGCTAGTTGCCATATGTTATACAAAGCGGGCTTGGAGAATGTGAATCAGCTGTTGCGAAGAACCAGTAATTTAAGAAGGACTTTTGGCATTTTCTTTTAAATGCAGCTTTCACTTTGTTGGCAGTCTTAGAATCTTCTGCTGTCTCATCGTTGGGTCTTCTCACTTTTCAAAGAAGTTCTCCAGCAATGCTTGTTTTTTACTCATTTTTGCTAGGATTAGCTTGTGGGCTTACCAAAACTGACTGAGACAAGTGCACAGTGCAGGAAAGAAGTGTGCACAGAAGTGGTAAATAAAATAATGGGCAGGCCACACGTGGACTAAAGTAAGAGTCAGATTCTGACTTAATGCCTCCCACCAGATGCAACATTACAATTAAAGTAAGACTCTCACTTGCCACTATAAAGCCTGCCACCAGATGCAGCTTAATTGTCACTTGCCACTCATTGAGAGGTTTTGATATGAGTCTACAAGCAATTGATTTACTATGGTCTCTGTGCAGTCAAACCTCTCTACTAATGATAATCTGTATTTGCAGCCACTCCCGAGTGCTAGTATCACCATCTCAGCTCCACCTCAGATCATCAGGCATCAGATTCTCATGAGGAGCGTGTACCCTAGATCCTTTGCATGTACAGTTTACAATAGGGTTCGTGCTCATATGAGAATCTAATGCCGCTACTGATCTGACAGGAGGCGGAGCTCAGGCAGTGTGAGCAATGGGGAGCAGCTGTAGATACTGATGAAGCTTTGCTCACTTACCCGCTGCTCACCTCCTGCTGTGCAGCCCTGGCTCCTAACAAGCCACAGACCAGTACCAGTCCGTGGCCCTGGGGGTTGGGGACTGCAGTCATAAAGGACCAACTATCACATTGGGGATTAGGTTTCATCATATGAATTTGAGGGGGACACAATCTTTTAGATCATAAGACAAATTTAAACATCACATTTAATGTTTTCTACTCCTATAGTACCCTATTTTCAAAAATGAATTTTTCTTTCCTTTTATTTCCATATTACTACTCCTCTTCATGACTATCTCTAAGCAAAACCCCTCAACCCTCTATGGACCATTTGATTCACATCTGCTTTAGATACCAAATCAGCAGCACTGAGGTCAAGAATGTTTTATTATAGTGAAGGATAAGGCCTCATTCCATCCCCTCTGGTGTGTTGAGGTTGACTGTTACTGAGAATTTCTTATTTATGTATTTATTGACAAAATTGTATATACTTATGGGATGTAGCATGATGTTTTGATATATAGTCATACTTTGCTTTATTGTGCTTACCTTTATGGTGCTTTGCAGACATCACATTTTTAACAAGTTCAAATTTGTGGCAAGCTCGTGTCCAGCAAGTATGTCAGCACTATTTTTCTAATAGCACCATTTTTCTAATGTTGTATCTGTTAAGGTGATCTCTGATCAATGATCTTTTATGTTATTATTATAATTGTTTTGAGGTACCACAAACAGCATGCATATAATATGGAAAATAAATAAACATTGTGTTTGTTCTAACTGCTCCACTGACTGGCTGTTCCTCTATCTCTCTCCCTCTCCTTGAGCCTTCCTATTCCCTGAGACACACGAATATTGAAATTAATACCCTAGATAACCTCTGTTCAAGTAAAAGGAAGAATTGCATGTCTTTCACTTTAAATCAAATGCTAGAAAGGATAAAACTTAGAAAGGAAGGCCTGTTGAAAGTCATGGTAGGCCAAAAGCTAGGCCTCTTTCAATAAACAATTAGCTAAGTCGTGAATACAAAGGAAAAGTTTTCGAAGGAAATCAAAAGTGCTACTCCAGTGAATACACAAATGATACAAAATAAAACAGCCTTATTGCTGACATGGAGAAAGATTCAATGGTCTCAATAGAAGATCAAACCAGCTACAACAGTCTCTTAAGTCAAAGCTTTAATCCAGGGCAAGGCCATAACTGTCTTCAGTGAAGGCTTAGGGAGGTGAGGGAGCTGCAAAAGAAAAGTTGTAGCTAGAAAAGTTTGGTTCACGAGTTTTATGGGGAAAAGCCATTTCCATAACATAAAAGTGCAAGGTGAAGAAGCAAGTGTTGATGTAGAAGCTGCAGCAAGTTAGCCAGGAGATCTAGTTAAGATCATTGAAGAAAGTGGCTACACTAAACAACAGATTTTCAATGTAGATGAAACAGCTTTCTATAGGAAGAAGAGTCATCTAAAACTTTTATAGCTAGAAAGAAGTCAACATCTGGCTTCAAAGTTTGAAAGAAAAGGCCAACTCTCTTGTTAGGGGCTAATGCAGCTGGTGACTTTAAGTTGAAGCCAGTGCATATTTACCATTCTGAAAATCCTAGGCCTCTTAACAATCATGCTGCCCTACTCTGTGCTCCATAAATGGAATAAGAAATTCTGAATGACAGCACATCTGTTTACAGCATGTTTTACTGAATAGTGTAAGCCCACTGTTGATACCTACTGCTCAGAAAAAAGGTTTCTTTCAAAATGTTACTATACCTTGACAATGCACCTAGTCACCCAAGAACTCTGATGGAGACGTACAAGGAGATTAATGTTGTTTTCATTTCTGCTAATACAACATCCAATCTGCAACCCATGGATCAAGGAGTAATTTCAACTTTCAAATATTATTATTTAAGAAATATATTTCATAAGGCTATTGCCACAAATAGTGATTCCTCTGATGGATCTGGGCAAAGTGAATTAAAAACCTTCTGGAGAGGTTTCATCATTCAAGATGTCATTAAGAACATTCATGATTCATGGGAAGAGAAAAAAGATCAGCACTAATAGGAGTTTAGAAGAAGTTGATTCCAACTTTCATGGGGTTCAAAAATTCAGTGGAAGAAGTAAACTACAGATGTGGCGAAAAGAGCAAAATAACTGGAATTAGAAGTGGAGCCTGAAGATGTAACTGAATTGCTGCAATCTCATGATGATGAAATTGAGTGATGAGGAGTTGCACCCTATATATGAGCCAAAACGTGGTTCCTTGAAATGGAATCTACTCCTGGTGAAGATGCTGTGTACATTGTGGAAATGACAATAAAGGATGCAGAGTATCACATAAACATTGTTGCTAAAGCAGCAGCAGAGTTTGGAAGGACTAACTCCAATTCTGAAAGAAGTTCTACTGTGTGGGTAAGATGCTACCAAATAGGATTACATGCTACAGAGAAATCTTTCATGAAAAGAGGAAGAGTCAATCTATGAGGCAAATTTCATCGTTGTGTTATTTTAAAAAATTGCCATGGCCACCATAGGCTTCAGCAACCAACACTGTGGTGATTAGACATCAACACTGGAAAGCCAAGAAATTTTTCTGACTCATTTTATTGTGATATTCACCTTATTACAGTGGTCTGGAATCAAACTGGCAATATCTCTGTGGGGAGCGGTCTAGGCCTCCTAGTGTATCCGCCCAGGACATGCGTAGTCAGGCCCTCCACCTATCCCTGTGGGACACGCTTGTGGGACACACCTATCCGGGGCTATAAAAGCAGCTTGCATTTCCTGTTCGAGGTCTCTCGCCATGTAACTGTTGTAGGTGCCTCATTAAACTACTGCTGGAAGAACTCCAACTGGTCGTGTCGTACTTGCTGGCAACTGCGGTGCGACAAGTGGTGCCGAAACCCGAGAACTCTCGCACCAGGCGGAGACGACCTCATTAGAGGTGAGTTCAGAACCGCAGTAGTAGAGGTAGAGTTGGACCCCCACCTTTGATCGTGCTTCACTATGGGAAATTCCCCGAGCGCCCAGCTGCTCCGTGCTCTACAGGAGATTTTGGCTGCACGAGAGTTGAAAATCCCCGAGCGTGTCTTACGGCATTTTATGCAGGAAGTAGATCGTGTGGCACCATGGTTTCTCCACTCGGGCTCTTTCACCGTTCCGAGCTGGGATAAATTAGAGAAGGACCTTCGCTGTGCCCATGCTACTGGGCTCCTTCGAGAGTGCGTCCTTCCTATTTGGGCATTGGTGCGCACCTGCCTAGAGGACTCTCCTTGTAGTATTCAAGTGCAGCAGGGGCAGCAAGCTCTGAGTGACTATCAAGATAGTATGTCAGAAAGGGATAAGGGTGGTCCGGACCGGCCGGGGTGTTCGAGAACCCGGTCGGAAGAAAAGCGGGGAGCCGCCCGCAAGGGAGGGCGCTCAGGAAGGCGACGGGGACGCCCGTTGCCCGGCCCGTTATCTAGGGAGGACGTGGCTTGTAAAATGGCCGCCCTCCGTCTGTCTTCTTCTTCTTCTTCTTCTTCTTCTTCCTCTTCTTTGTCCCGCTCTTCTTCCTCGTCTCGCGAGAGGGAGGCGGAGCTTTCTCCGGCCGATAAGGCGGACTTGGAGGAGGCGGTGGCGGCGTATGAGGCGGAGCGTTATCGCCCGCCTCCGTATGCCTCCGCCCCTCCCCCACCAGTTGATGGCGGGGGAGGTACATCTTTCATGTCGTCACGCACTGTCTAGAAGCATGGGCTGCCTGGGGCAAGCCTGAGGTCCTTAAGACTGATAACGGCCCGGCCTATACTTCCCGGGCCTTTCAACAATTTTGCCGCCGTCTCGGCGTTACCCATCGCACTGGCTTGCCCTATAACCCCCAGGCCCAGGGCATTGTAGTTGTAGAACGCGCCCATGGCACAATCAAAGTCTACTTACAAAAACAAAAGGGGGAGGCTGGGGCTTTGGGCGGTGGCAGGTCTCCCAAATCTGCCCTATCTCTTACTCTATATACTTTAAATTTTTTGCTGCTGGATGACCGTGGTCGCTCGGCGGCAGATCGCCATGTGGATCCTGGCCCCCCTCTTTCCGAGCGGGTGATGTGGAAAGATGTGCTTTGTAATCAATGGAAAGGACCGGATCTGATTCTCAGCAGATCCAGGGGAGCTGTTTGTGTTTTTCCACAGGATGCCCTGGACCCTATCTGGGTTCCGACACGCCTCACGCGACGCCTCAGTCATCCTGCTGCTTCCTCGCCGGCTCCTGACGACGATGCTGTTGTGGCGGATTCTGCTTTCCCTGACCATGACCCTCCTCGCCCTGGGAGTGCTGTCCAGGGCGAAACGTCGTTGGGCCATCCTGTCTGTATTCCCGAGACCCCTGCCGGTGTCTCATGATTCGCAGATATTCCCCTGGTTCTTTATTACCAATGCTTCCCTAGGAGTTCCCTACCTCCCGTGGTCCAACGAGTCTGGAGCGGTTCCCGGCAATGAATCCTATATCCTTGCTGGGTCCTTGTGCTTTACTACCATTATCCCGACTAACGGCAACCTGTCCTGTATACTTCTTGCCAACCAGACGGGTGCTTGGGTGGACCGGCCGCGTCCCCGCAACGGGACCTTTGCTAATGGGACTTTTGTGACAGGGATGTGGCCTGCGTTACACAAAACTGTGAACATTTGAGACTGCTGCGTCAGGCGCTCAGTTTTCCAACGTGACCTTCGGTCCCACGCCTGTTTGTCTCTGGCCTCCATTCATCTGGATTGTGGCCCGCCTGGAAAACCATACGGCCACCCTTAACTGCTCAACCGTAAACTGCACGTATACACGTTGCTGGAATGCCTCAGAACACAGGATGGCCGTGGTTGCACGCATGCCCCGGTACGTCCCCTGGCCGGTTGATGCACCGGATTCGTTGGTTCTCTTTCGACATCGTAGGGACTTTGGCGTGACAGCTCTTGTCTTTGCTATTGCAGCGGCCTCCGCTGCGGCCCTTACTGCCGCTTCGATCGCGGCGGCGGGCGCCGTACAAACGGCACAGGTCCTAAATAACCTGTCAGCAACGGTAGCAACTGCCTTGGACACACAAAGCTCTATCAACTCACACCTGGCGGGAGGGATTATGCTCCTAAATCAACGTGTGGACTTGGTTCAAGAACAGGTGGACAGTTTGGTACAGCTCGCCCAGCTTGGTTGCGAGCGACGACTGCCGGGATTGTGTATTACTTCGATCCCATATTCTAACCTTTCCCAGGCGGCCAATCTCTCTAAAGAGCTTTCTCGGCTGTTACAGGGCTCTTGGTCTGCCAATTTCTCCAAGCTAGCCACTCAGTTACAACTAGAAATCACCCATATTAATTCTACCCGGTTAGATCCTATGCTTACTGATGGCCTCCTCCCCACCTTTTTGTCGCTTCTACACGGGGTTCGGGAATGGGCAGGTCTTGGATCCCTGGGCCTGCTGGGATGTCTTGCTTTTTGGCCTCGTGTTCTGGATGCTCATGCGTGTCCGTTGGCAGCAACAAAGGGATCGAGTGGTCATGGCTCAAGCCTTTGCTGCCCTTCATGAGGGCTCTCCTCCTGGAGTGTGGATAAGCATGTTACATACGGACGGCAACTACCGCTTTTCCCCTTGACAGCATGGCGTGGCCCTTGCACCCCGAGGGCTTGTCCCCATTGCACCGGGAAGGGCGCGCGACCCCTGTTTTGTGGTCAGCCCTTGCACCTTCATGAGCTCTCGCTCATTGCACTGAAGAGTGGTGACCATACGCCCCTTGGTGAACTGTGACCCTAGATCCGGACTGGGGCTTCCGTTCACCATGAGGCAAAAACAAAAGGGGGAGCTGTGGGGAGCGGTCTAGGCCTCCTAGTGTATCCGCCCAGGACATGCATAGTCAGGCCCTCCACCTATCCCTGTGGGACACGCTTGTGGGACACACCTATCCGGGGCTATAAAAGCAGCTTGCATTTCCTGTTCGAGGTCTCTCGCCATGTAACTGTTGTAGGTGCCTCATTAAACTACTGCTGGAAGAACTCCAACTGGTCGTGTCGTACTTGCTGGCAACTGCGGCGCGACATATCTCCTAGGAAAGCCTATAGGTATACATTGTGGAATTTCTAAATCAAGCTAATTAACATATCCATTACCTTATGTATTTATCTTTTTTGTGATAACAACACTTAAAATACACTATCTTTTCAAGAAAACCCCTTAATTGTAGTGCAAAATAAAGTGTTTGTACACAGACCTGTTGGAACATCTTCTGCCATACAAATCAAAATTCCTGCTAAATGAATGAGTATACATTAGTGTCTGTATATTATTTATTTATCTCATTTATTTTGAGGCAAAATTATGAGAAACTATTTCTAAATGCTTATGCTTTTAATTTTATAATGGTTTTATTTTTCTTGGTAACATGGAAAAGAGAATAGTTAAGTAGGAAAGATTTGGCAACATGTCATATATTCAGACATTCTAATACTTAAACAATACAGCATCTAGAAAATATAATCTTGTTTGTTATTTTGAGGTGCCATGGTTACCTATAAACACTGTTTTTTGGAAATGTCCTCAGTAGAGTACACTTAAAAATAAGCTCATTCCTGAAGCACTCACGGCTGAGATTCCCTTGAATGCTAAGAATATAGTTTAAAGTCACTTCTGATTCAGAGTTTAGAAGAGGGTAGACTCACGGACTATGTGACATCAAACTACCAACTACTGGTATTTATTCAAATCATCCATTCCTGATGGTTTCAAGATGCACTTCTGTTTCCCGTGGGCTTTTGAAATGCTGAGTTGGACTATTTTAGCAGAGGAGGGAGTTTTCCTAACAGATAGCTTTGGCTATCTACGTGACAGCAAAGGAAAATTTTGGCAGGAAACCACACAACACAGCAGGATACTCTGGTTTGAACAAAATGTTTTTATGCAATATGTCACCAGGGGAATTGGTTTGCATGTTGACATTACCTCCCACATACATCAGCCCTAGTTTATGTCCTGACCAAATGAGTTTTTTCTTCCTAATATTTTGTAAATACATCCTAAGCCTATTTTCTAAATAATCTAATAAACAGTTTTGATGGCTTATACTGAACCAAGATCTTTAAGTACTGCCAGCAAGAAGTGTGCTGAAAAATGCAGATGAATTTTCTCTTAAAAAGCATTTTATTTTAATTATTACTTTTACTACATTTAGATATAGCACACTCCTTGTATTAGGAAATGAATAAAACCTTTAAAGTAGCATATTTTTGACTTCATTCAACACAGTTTCATCAAGCTCCACCTATGCACAAACTTATGCATGATTAGCAACAAGCTGATCTTGATTAGTAAAAGAGAATTTAACACAAGGTGGACAAGAGAAATATGGGTAAAGTGACATGGTAGCTCATTAGAGGATGAGATTTCTTCTGATGCAGAGGAGCAAGAGAATCATTATAGGAAAGGTGGCATTTGAGCTGGATTTTAAAATAAACTCTATTTGCTTATTTGTTTATCCATTTTTAAAATTTATTTAGTACAGTATAAAGTTTAATAAGACAGCAGACTCTAGATTTAAACTGTGTAGATACATATTCTGCATTTACCAGTTAATAGTTTTGTGATTTAGAAAAGTCATGTAATTCACTTTTCTTCCTTGTAAAATTGGGATAAAAATAGTTCCTTTTTCATGGGTTTCTTGGGAGGACTTATATCTTTATTATACATGTATCTAAGAAATAGCATAGCAAAGTGTGAAGGGCATAGACTTTGGAATCAGACAATGCTGTATTTGAATTATAAAACTGCCAATTACTATGTAGCTACCACTAAATATGTCAACATTTTCATCTTTTAAGTGGGTATAATAATTTCTACTTCATTAAATTGTTATACGGAGTAAACACCAGGTATAGTCCCCATAAAGAATAGGCACAAAGTCAATGCTAGATAATAATAATAATGAGAGATGACACTGGAAACACTAGAGCTAAATTTTATTGGGACTTGAAATCAAGGCAACATGAAATGGTCTCACTCTATATACCAGAATTTACAAGTCAGCAGCCTTCCCTCCATACTCAGTAAGATGTGTGAGAACTACAGATACAGATGTCTTTTGTTTGGCCTACACTGTCTTAAAAAAATTAGAAAATTTTAAATATTTTTCATAAAAAGTTTTTTGAAAAATAACCTTGTATTTCAATATGAAAACAACCAGCTAGAACTAAGTTCCCTCTAAATCTCATCCAGAGCCTATGCATGCCTAAGTCCCTGTCATTCCTTGTTTGTGTTCATTCTACTCACTTCACTTATTTTCTTACCTACCTGGCCCTTTTAGGCACTTGAGTTGTCACCTTTCCTGACAATGAGCCACAACTGATTATTTTTTAAGGGGATGGGTTATATAGATATTTTCAGGAACATGACATCTGTGCAATTTGAAGATTCCATTAGAGGAAGGACCAGACTGGAGGCAAGTAAACACAGGTTTTCAGTAGTATAGAGGAGAGATAAGTAGGTCTCAAGTTAATGTAGAAATGGCCAGAAAAATAGTTGGTGTGCAAATTATTCCAAAGGTATAAATAGGAGGACTTTGCTAACTGGGAAACAAAGGAGAGAAAGGAAAAAAAATAATAATGTAATTAAAGCATAGGAAACACACTTAATAGAAACGGGGCAAACCAGAGTCGGAATAGAAACAGCAGGGATTTCAATTTGGGGCACGCTGAATTTGGATATTTCAATGTAAGGAAATTTTTAATAATTATGTGCCATGGTAAAAATCTATGCTGACCCTCAGAAATACTTGCAGATCCTAATCAATGACAATAAACTGTGAATCTTCGGGGCAAGGATGGAAGTACTGTGTATCTATTCACATAATCTAAAAGCTTGTCAAAGAGTATGCCCTCAGTAAATGTTTATTGAATTATATTATAGAGAATGTGCATAACTTTGTATCAATCTTTAGAATGTTGGCATATTTTCACAGTTTCACATATTTTCACTCATCATTTGCTACAATTAACAGATAATAGTTTGCCATTTTAAAATCGACAGTTTAATGAATTCTTAGATAAAATTGTGCTCTTGGTCATTATTCCATGGGAAGTGGTGACATACAGGATTTAATGTGACTTTGCTGAATCATAATTATGAGAATTCCAAGCTATATGTAGAAGTCCATTAAAAGATACATGTTGGTTTTGACATTGTCATAGAGATAATTGCATCCAGTACCATGGAGTAATATTTTACCAAACTGTACCTTTGTCTTGAAAATGCTATGAGCTATGTAGCACACTAAGGATTTAATTCATTCGGAGTAGCTGGAAGAAGGTAGAGATTAGCAATTCTCACTATAGAAAACTGAGGGCTAACTGGATGTATCTTGATTCTCTTTAGTTCATCCTTCTGTTCCCCTCAATTTTTAGGCTTTCTGTCCACAAAAGCCATATCCAGAAAAGAGTCAAGAGACAAGAGAAGAAAGTAGCCAGAAAGTTTCTGTTAGCACAAAGCAAAAGTTCTTTTAAAAAAGTACCATAGTTGTCTGTGCTGTTGTTTGGAAAGGATTATATCTATGGAGCAGTCCTTACTTCTGTTAACATTGCTGGATGTCTATTGTAATATGAATGTGTTTAGTTCAGAGCAAAATGGAGCAGTCGTGAAATGTGCAAAACAAATTACTAAACTTGAGATGAGACTAGTGTTTTTTGGCCGCACATGTAAAGGACAGAATGATTTCCAGCTGAGATGTTAATGCTATATTCTGGTCTGTTGAGGATTTGATTTTTATTTATTTTCTATTTTTTTTTTTTATAAATTTTAACATCTAAGTATTTTAATTAATTAATTTATTTATTTATTTACTTATTTTTCAGACAGAGTCTCACTCTGTTGCCCTGATCAGAGTGCCATGGCATCAGCCTAGCTCACAGCAACCTTCAACTCCTGGGCTCAAGCGATCCTCCTGCCTCAGCCTCCCGAGTAGCTGGGACTACAGGTGCGCATCACCACACCTGGCTAATTTTTCTATTTTTAGGAGAGACAGGTCTCCCTCTTTACTCAGGCTGGTCTTGAACTCCTGATCTCAAGCAATCCTCCCACCTTGGCCTCCCAGAATGCTAGGATTACAGGCATGAGCCACCACGCCTGGCCTGAGGATTTGATTTTTATTAAGCATGCTTTTTCTGAAAAATTAATCTAATATCATATCTCTTCACCTTTACAACATTTTGTTCATTCTGCTTTGCCATATTCTCTGTCAACATAGAAAACTCCTGCTCATCCATTAAAACCTGTCTCAGGTCCTACAACCTCTTTGAAACTTTATTTAATCCCTTCCATTAAAATATATTGGCTACCTTTCATATACCTCTATTTCTACATTTAACATGCTGACCATAAATACTAATAAATTATTTCCCCTCTGAACTCTAGAATTACTTCCCCTTACTGTGAGCTCTCATAGTTCAGGGCCAGATTATATTAATCTCTCTATTTCCAGAATCTCGTATAGTGTCTAGAACATAATAGGCCATCAAAAAATGTATTTTGAGTAAATGAGTGAGTAAAAAAGTATACTTTTGTACCTCCACTTCTAATACAGCATCTTATATTTAAAAGAGATTAAAAATGTATTCAACTTTATATTGAAAATCAATTGGTCAGTCAAGAGGCGACAAGAATTATAATCATATCAAAACAAGAGGTGTAATAGCCAATGTTCATCAGCAGCAAGACCCAAGAGATTGTGAGATGTTCTATACTATCCCAAGGTCAGCTTTATGAGGCTCTGAGTTTGCCTTTTTCTTGACCTATGAGGTTTTATGCTTGAATTTAAGATCCTCCACACACTTCTTATCATTAAATATTCCCCAGTGAATATCAAATTTAGGCACGTAAAAGTTCTATAAATCACTTCCACTGCTCAGAGTCCCTCTCGAAAAATGTAACTCAGTTGTATATTTCCCCACATGCACTTTGTCAGGTCAAACTGCCACCCGTTTCATTTTCTTTCAATAAACTCAAATCCCTGACCTACCAAGTTCCTTGTAAGGAAATGTGGCAATTAGAAAGCAAAACAACTTTTATTCAATCGATATGCATTTGCTGACAAATAACTTTGTATAATCTCTGGTTTTCCCTGATGAACCCTGAAGAAACTTCATTTTTTTTTTCACTAGAAGGGTTATTTGGAAGACCCCTAGTAATTTTTTTTTTTTCCTTTCAAAATGGAATAAATGAATCTAGAGTCTTTCTTAGTCCTAGGAGAAAAGCAGTTGATTTATGAAGCAGAAATAGCCAACTCAACTCTGGAGGAAGCTGCCATAGCCATTTAACCTCTAGAAGAAAAACAGAAAGTCCTTTTCATGATACGTATATTGGCATTTGGAAGATGTCGAAAAATTAATTGAAAAATATGTTTAATAAAAAGACCTAGAATGTATTAAGAATAATAAAGTTATTATAATGTTTTGACTATGCTTAATCATCCCTATGTACAATAACGATAGCTTTGAATTATGCATTCTTAACAGAGTCTTAAAATTAATAATGCTCTCTTAAACTTGCATTACTTTTCTTTTAAAGTGCTCAAAGCATTTTAGATGACACAGGTAATATTTATGCCAACATGAAAAAAACATCATTTTAATAAATGATTGGGGTGGCAATAAGATAAAATTACTTCTATTATGGAATAGCTGAATGTATAAAAATAGATTCAGAGCAATCTTATGTTGGGATATGTTGAAAATTTCAGCCTAACACATTGACCTCCACACTAGGAAAAAAAAAAAATTTCCCCTGGGCCACGGTGCTTTATAAAAACAAAACAGTCCTTCCCAATTTATTATTTTTTATTGTTTTCTGTGCATGAGTTATATGCAACACAATCTACGCTTTTAGAATTACATTGTCAGTATTAATTTTAACAATAAAAACATCAACAAGTAAAACTTTCAGGAACCAACTGCAGGGTTGGTTCACAAGATTTTGCTTCACAAGGCTCGGTGGTCAAAACTAATCTGAGCTAAATACAAATCACATGGCAGTCAATGTGTTAAATATGTAATTATGGACCATGGTTCCAGTAAGCAAATATCATTGCATTCTCATCTCTAGTCATATCACAAGAACCCTCTACCTGCACCCAAGGAAGTCTTTTTACAATTCTGTGTCTTAGAGTGCTGCGTTTGCCACACAGGCTACACTTCTTACTCCTGCCCTTGAAAAGCCCTTCTGGATGAGATTAAAGATGGGGCAGAAAAATTGGAGATATTTATAAAGTGTCAAGGTTCAAAATACTGAGGTCAACATAATCAGTGAGAAATAATGCCTACTTTCACAGAATATTTGGTCTAGTAAAAGGACAGTCATCTACCCAAGTAGGGGCCCCACCAGGCAATATGCATATAAAGAAATACAAGTTTATAAAGAGCCATCTACATAGTATTGAGGGATTACATGGGACAGCCTCTGCTTGGGGAAATGACATCAGGGGACACTTCACCCAAGAGGGAGTTCTTCTATGAGCAAGCATGTCTTGGATAGAAGTGTTGTACCATTTATTTATTTATCCATGACTTTGTACATTTTATTCATTTATTCATTAATTTAACAAACATATTCTCTACAGTGTGCCAGATACAGTGATTAGAACAATTTAGTTCTTTGTTTAAATGAAGTCACAGTCTAATACACCTCATGTTATGGAAACAGAAAGGATTTGTACATAACAGTTCTTGGCTTAGGCAGAAGAATGTAAAGAAAGGTTTAAAAAAGAAAATGAAGCAATAGTGAGATACACAGAATTCCAGACCTGTTACAAATATCATCCACCTATTCTTTTGTCCACTTTGATATTTATTGTCTGTTGGTACGCTAATTGTTGTACGAATCCCCAAGTCCTAGCTCAGATTTCAGCTCCTGTGTGAGAAATTCAGAATCTAAGGGAAAACCTTAATGGAATATGGATTATTTTACTTTTGAGCAATGTAGTGCCATTAGTGTTGACATATGGTTCATGTTATCATGTGTTGTTTAAGGTTGGGATATATATATGTGTGTGTGTGTGTGTGTGTGTGTGTATATATATATATGTTTTTGTGCACAGTTTTGATGGAATAATGGAAAAAGCAGAGGTTTGGTGTTTGTAGAGCTGGATTTCCATTCTCACTCCTGAATTTACAGGCCCTTTGACCTTGGGCAAGTGTCTCAGACTTAATTTCCTTATCTGTAAAAGGAAAAGAGCAAAGGAGATAGCACAGGGATGATTTGCAAACAGGAAAGTGTAAGGCAAATGGCAGTGGTTAGTGATTCTTTACTTCCCATTTCTGGGTGATTATAAAGTCCAATATTGAATCTGAATAAAACAGACTTCACTGATGTCCAGGAGAAGTGTCAGCATTGAGTATCTTATGTTAGAATTCAAAAACATTGGGCTGTAATCCTGGTTCCAAAACGGTTTGGCACTTAATTTTCCTAAGCCACGGTTTTCTCACCTGAAAAATCTCCTTCGTTGATTTCATGAGAGAAGGTATGTGAAAATGCTTCATAAATGATAAAGCTCTATAGAAATGTACGGTGCTGTTATTTATCTCTTGATCATGATATATTAGTTCTCTTCAGCTTGGCTTCAACAAAATATACATTATCTCTCTATTTCAAATATTTTATAAATTCTATGCAGCCCTATTTCTAGAAAATCTATCTGATGGGATTTTTTTTTTTAAAGCTTGCTATAGAAAGCCTTTCTTCTTTCCTTCTTGCAAAGCTAAAGAATCTTGCATGACTTCCTTTCCCTCAGGATATTCCCGAGGGCATTGAATTTGGCAGGCTTCACTTTTCCCTTCTACTCTCTAACACCCAGTGTTGTAATTTGGCTTTCACTTTCTTCTATACTAATTTCCATTTTTCTAAACATATTTTCCCTGGTATTTTTTTGAAGTAGCTATCATCAGTGGTCACTCTCTGTAGCAGAAACACACATCTGACTAGTTGATCCTTCAGGTCTATAACTGAGACAGCGACTAGTGAGATGTTCTTTCCCACTCTTATCCAAAGCTCACAGTGGAATACGCTGCTGTTATTTTTCCTCTTCAGGACTCGATTGTTCAGACTGCAGCTTCCAGCTATTCTTGCAGGTTAGTTTTAAAAGCCAGGATGGCTTTTACGTTAGATTAAACAGACCGCCTGGAGAGCAGTGCATTTGTGTAGCCATCTCTGAAGTCATCATGTAAAACCTGAACTTCATGGATTTTAATGGGAAATTATTACAGTGGAACCTTGCTAATTCACGTTAGTGATGGAGAGTTCTATTTTAAATTGCCAAATCTCTCAGTGATAACTGAAGAAAAGTAAAAGAAAGAGAATCCAAGGAATTCAGTGGATATTTTCTCGCTTTCGCAGACTGCCTGCTGTTCACAATGGGACATTCAAGTCACAGACTCCTTATGGAAAACAAACAAACAAACAAAAACACTTTTAAATCTTAATAGTAAATACCTGGTGGCTAGCCCAGTAGATGGTTATGGAGGAAAAGTTATATAACACAAATATCCTTGCATGAAAATAAAAAATAATATTTTATTGCATTTCAAAAGCAAAATGAAATCATTCAATTGCCCTAAACTGAATACAAGTGATATTTATTTGGAGATAAGGATTCCATTATTACTTTTGTGGGTTTTTTTTTTTTTTAACGAAAAATGTATTCAAAATGTAACATTTCTCAGCACATCCACTCCTATTTTCCAAGTCCCCATTATCTCATACCTGGCTTCTGTCTCTCTTACCAGGAGGTCTCCCCTCTATGCTTCTGGCCTTGTTCCCCAGCAGTGTATTCTCCACTCAGCAGTGGGAGAAAATCCCATTAAAACATAAGTCAGATGTCACTTGGTCACCACCCTCCAATGTCTTCCCAACCCACTCAGATTACAAGCCAAAAACTTCTGATGGCCTAGAAGGCCTGGTGTACTTACTTGACACCTCCTTCCTCATTCCTTTATCTCCTACCTCTGTCTCCCTCACTCACTCTGCTCCATTGGCTTCTCTGCTGTTTACAGACCATTCCAAGCATTCTCCTGTCTCTGAGCCTGTGAACTTGTTCTTGCCTTGGCCAAGGATGCTCTTTCCTTAAAAGGTGCATGACTTGCTCTCTCATCTCCTCCGTGCTTTACACAAATGTTACTTTCTCAATGATTTGTCCCCTGATCATCCTATCGAAAACACACCCTCTTCCTCTTCCCCTTCTTAGATTAATTTTTATCCATATTATTTACTAATATCTAACCCAGGAATCACCAGACTTTTTCTGGACAGGTGTAAGCTATATAATTTCTGTTGCAACTACTGTATACTGTCATTGTAGCACGAAAGCAGTCATAGACAACAGGTAAATGAAAGAACATGACTGTGTTTCAATAAAACTCTGTTTACAAAAGCAGGCAGTAGAGCAGGTTTGGCTTACAGATTGAATTTGCTAACCCTAGATCTAATATATTATATATTTTATTTATTTTATCTGTTGTCTGTTTTTTTTGCCATATTTGGAATGTAAACTCCACAATGACAAGGGTTTAGTTCACTGCTCTGTCATAACTGCCTGCTACAGTACCTGGAACACAGCTGACACTCAACAAATGAATTGTTCAATAAGAGTTTTCCATTTATCCATCTTAATATCAAGGTAACAACTCATGTTCCTGAATGAGGACAGTAGAAGAGGGAACATCTCTCCACACTCCTCTCATTGCTTTTGGGAAATAACCCAAGGACCATCTGCCATACTCACAATGATTAATAAAAGAAGAAGACCTGCCAGCAGTTTGTTTCCAGATCCCCACTGCTCTGCAAATCCTTGCAATATGACTGAGTATTCCCTTCCAAATTCTGCCAATCCAGGTCATATATGACCCTGTTATCCAACAAGCGCATCTAGACACTTATAGCTCTATAGTATATGCACTTACGTGTGGCTGATGGAGAGTAGTAGAAATTCTCCTCACTAAAATAACTATCCACAGAAGGGCAGTTTTTAAGAGATAATTTACTCTTGCTTTCTTTCCTTCCAGTGTTTACTTCTGAGAACATGACTTCATAAGTCTCTTACAAGGTAGGAGAGATCATTGCACAGTATAACTATACTTTTTATTACTGCCTATTTATAGTGCATTTTTCAGCAGCTTATTCACAATCTTTGGTAGCAGGTCATTTTTAGAGCACATTATGTTTTAGGAAATTATGATTCAAATTTATTCTGTGCTTCAATAGAGACTCCTCAACCCCAGTGTTAAAAAAATAGTATTTTAAAAATCGTGGTATTAGATTTTAGATTATCACAAAATACAATGATAATAATAAGACTTACCTTAAATTTACTGTGTACAAAACAATGAACTTAGTTTGCTGGGATGGGTAAGTACTAAAACAAAAACAATATGAAGCTTCAATCTCATTCTTATAGAATTACAGAAAGATAACACTTTAGAATTGAAAAGTCTTTAGAGATTTAAATTATATCTCTATCTTTTATGTACAGATGAAGAAAATTAATCCTTACCCAGAAAGGATAAACAATTTCCCAAGTCATAAAGCATTTCTGTGGTTGGGAATAGTGAACATATGGACATGAAGAAATTGGAGATTATTTTTATAGAATAGCATATCTGCATAATCAAATTAAAATAGCACAATTGGGCATCCAATGAAACCAACAGCAAGATGAGGCCATTGAGAGGACAATTACTAGTTTGCTAACAATTAAAAGCTAAGAAGTTACTGTCTTTCAATTATGATGTATTTTCATTTTATAATAGGGAAATAGTGATTACCTGTAAATTATAGAATATTTTGTTGGATCTGTCTATTGAGAAGTAACATAGCACAGTGTTTCAGATCACAGACTCTGGAGCCAGCAGCCTGGCTATGAATCGTGGCTTCAACATTTAATAACTGCATTAACTTGGGCAAGTTCCTTCATTTTTTTGTGACTCAGTTTCTTCATCTATAATATGAGAATAATCATGGCATCTGTCGCCTGAAATTGTCATGAAAACTAAATGTAAAACACTGAGGAGAGTGTCTGGGATACAATAAGCAACACACTATTATTAGAATCTAAGAAAGGTGGACTTTACAGTTCCTTGGAAGAATTTGGAGTATTAATACTTTGTACTTTTTCCCTTGGGGCAGTTTTGATCCACTCCATGGGGGAGGGTAGGAGACACTGAGGTGCTCCTATGCATTGCAAACAGCTGAGACCGGAATCAGGTTTCCAAGCTCCAAATTCAGTTATCTGCAGACTTATTTCCTCCCCATGCTGCCCCTTCGACACCAAAGAGAGCAGGAGAAATAGATCTGTATGCATCTCTAGCCTTGGCTTCATTAGCAAAATCTAGTAAGTAATGAGAAAGGAATAACTTGCGCTAAGAAAGATAGCTAACCTTTATAAATAAACTGATTATTTGCAAGCATAAAATGAAATTAATTTTGGATTATTACAGAGGAGACATGAGTAAACTGCAGTTATTAGGGCATAATGCAGTCACATTAATTCAAGTTAGTGAGTAATTATTGCTGTTTCCATTTTTCTTTTTAACCATTTAAGAGGTCTGAGTCAACAGAGTTGAAAAAAATGAAATAAATTTCACTCCATGAAAACAAAAACCATATATTTAGACAAGGTAGCCCTGTCAGGACACCATTTAAAGACATTATACCACCTCTTCTAGGACATTATGTCAGCTTTACACACATGGAGTTGAAAATCTGAAAATATAATTGAGTTATTTATAACAGAAGACATAAAATATCTTAATACTTTAGAGATTTTTTGCATTTTGTGTGTATTTTTCCCTAAGTTCTATAAAATCCATGATATTGTCTTACTTTTTTTCCCAATATGAATAACAATTATCTTTTCTGAATGCTTATTATATGCAGTTCCTCTTCTTATCATTGAAAACAAACATACCCATACACTTACTTTAATCTTCACAGCACCCTGGAAAATTTACTAGAACAGGAAACATGAACAAAAAGAGATTAAGGACACAATGAAGAAGCGGCAAAAATGAGAAGTGAACCAAGGTGTGCTGGTCCCACACAGCTCATGCTCCTCACACTTCTTATTACAAAGCTATGCTCGAGTTTCCATTCCATTCCCATTTCTAATACACCATCATTCCCCCAATTTCAAAAATCAGCATGAGAAAATTTCTTCTTCCCTCACTCTTTCCTTTTCCGTAGATATCTCCTATCCAAACCTGCTCTGGAGTAATGATTTCACAGCAACGTCTCAACATATTCCCTGAGATAAATCTTGGCATTGCCTGCAAGTTCCTTTGCTCTGCACTTGTACTAAGGGGTCAGCAACCTTCCTCTATATTCTGTGAATTTTCCCTTACCCTTTAGATTATATTGCACTGCCATCAATCAACTGACATATGTGTGCTTCTCAAAGGAGAAGCATACCTTTTTCCTTTATCTTTAAAGACTCAGTATCTATCACAATCCTGAGCATATCACATACCCTCAAAAAATGTACTCGAATACATAAGTGATTGAAAGAGACAATACTCCTCTTTGTTTCAGTTAGAGTTCCTACACATGGTTATTAAGTTTTAAAGCAGATGGCCCCTTCTCAGTTAGAAATAGAAAGTAGCAGTCTTCCAGAGCCCCCTCAGGGAATACAACTTTGAGTAGTCTGGCACCCACCCAAAGTGATGATCACACATAATGAACAGGAAGATAGCCCATTATTAATAGGACATTAAAATATCATTTCTTAACATTTACTACTATGTGCTAATTATTTTATATATGTTATCTTATTTAATCCTCCCCATGGCATTTTAGGATGGTATTGTTTTATCATGCTTTTATAGCTAAGAAAACTGAAACTCATCAAAGTAAGCAAATTGCCCAAAGTCATGTATCAGAACGCAGATACCACGTCACATCTGGCAAGAAAATTTGTTCATGTGACACTAAATTATATTCCCTCCCTTAGTTATGTTGGTCAGCATGCACTGATGGATTGTCCACATGGTTGTCAGGGTGTATAGTAGAGAGAGGTCACCTGGGTCCTCAGGTTCCATGGCATCACCTCTTGTCCTTACTCATCCTAAGTGGTTTGCAGTTATGAAGACTGCACAGCTTATCCCCGTCACTGATGCACCCTGAAACGAATGATTTGTTCCATTCTCCACTTCATCTCAAGGTATGTTTTGCCATGGTCTGAATGAGCTAGCAATGGCTAGAGTTTAAACTTAAGAATAGCATGTGTATAATTCACTGGCTTTCACTACAATCTGATTACACCTAAAAATTAGAAGGTCATCAGAGAAAAACAAGAAAATAAATTTCTCTGTACAGGAATTGTGACTAAAGTAATTTTTCTTGATACATTGATAAATGTTGTAGAGTAGGTGAGAAAGTGGCAGATGGCATTTTTTATATCCTTAATTTATTGACATAAGTGCCCTCCAGCCTCCAAAGCACCTTCATCTGACAGAAATTAAACAAAATTTCAAAGAAAAGGGCAACACAAGACAGGAGCTATTTCTAGTGCTGAAATAGAACAGGAACCACAACAATAAACAAAAAAATCCTTCCAACAAAGAACACAATAAATAAAACATCAAAAACACAAACAGAAGAACTCAATTAAAGTAGAAAAGTTTTCAGTCTTCCCCTGAAGGACATAAATATTATTATTTATTATTTATACAGTACTCTAGATGCACATGGCTTTATATACCTGGTAGAATAACATATGAGAAATAAAAAAAAAAAAAAACAGTGTTCCATAGGGCTTCTGATTTAGGAACATATTGAGAACAAGAGGAATGTATAGACTATTTCATGAGAGGAAAGTTATATACCGAAAACAGTTCAATGAGCCACTTTTTATAGAGGACAGTTTCTAGCAAGTTTTTCAATGAAGAGAAGTTCAAGATCAGATCTGATTTGAATGTTTGCATTACTTTGATGATGAATCACGTGATGAATAAAATATAGAAATCAGTAGGAAGGATGAAATGATTAGAACTTACTAGTGGTGGTTTCCTGATTTTCATCTTACTTATTTTCAACATTAGTTATCTGGTAGGTCAGATCTGAAATATTTTCCTTGCCATGTCTGAAGGCCTGATATACAGCTTCTCCAACAATTGTGTAAGCACCTAATTCCCTGTATAAAAATCTATTTGGGTTTAACATATCTTGAGTGATTTTTGTCTCCTGCACTGAACAAAGACATATACATACATACATATACAGACATGTGTTATGAATAACACAATATTCCATTGTTCTTCTTTGTGTTGAAAGTGTTATTTTAAAAGTTCCAATATTTAAAATATACCACAATTTTCCTAACTCTGGTTTGAAATACCTTCATTTTCTACCATATGAGCAAACACACATAAAAGGCTGCAACAAAGCCTTTCCCCTTACTTAGAGGAAAAGAGGAGGAGAGAAATGAGGCAAGTAAAATGTCCACAGTACTCCTTCTGGACTTAAAAAAAAATCTATTGAAAAATTTAAAAATCTCTAATTGAATAATAATAACTAAAAAAACACAAGAAGAATAGTAAAATATCTCCCAAGTAGACCATTAGCAATTATTAGAAAAAGGAATTTTGGCTTCAGAGACAGTGTTAGAATTGTTTTTGACATGATGTTCCATAACATATCATATTCATCCATTATAATGTCAGTAAGAATAGGCTAATCAAATAATAATGAAGAGCAGACACTTTTCCAACCATTTAATTCTTTTAATATTTCAATATTCAAAAATGATAAAAGGCTGCAGCTATTGTGAATAATGTAAGCTGTACTTTACATAATGACACAAATATCTCACCCTACAAAGTGTTGCACATTTTAATTAAAACAACTGTGATATTAAATTGTTTCATCAAAAACTTTCTCCAATATTTTGATCCTTCAAATATTATACACTGTGTAGTAATTCTACCAATAATTACTGGTGGTTATACATTCTTTCTGAGAGGACAAGGTTACTTTTATGTTTTGACTATAACTGATTTTATGGTCAGTAAATATTTATGAGGAAAAATCTAGTATATTCTAACAGCTATTGTATATTTTGTAAATAATTGTGGTGAGAAGTGATAGTATAAAGGTATGCTTTCTGGATGCAATGTCAGAAGATACGTAAAGGTTCTATACCAAGAACTATAAATTTGAAAAATCATTTAACCTTTCTAAAATTCCAGTTTCCATCTCTGAAAAATGGGGAATACACATACTTCCTTTCTGTTGTTATGATTAAATGTGACAGTGTAAATGAAAGTTATACGTGAGGTATAAAGGTCATGATATGATAAGTATCAGTATTATTGTGCCTTACAGAGGGAAAATACTATAAAGAAAGATACAACATCTCTGTCCTAAAGGTGATTCAAATCTAGTGGCATGGATAGCATTAACCTAAATTGTTTGATTATTATGCCATGTAAAGAATGATGAAGGAATTGGGGTTGTTTAAACTAGAGAAATAAATACTAAAGAGGTACTTAATAGCTGTCTTATAAGATTTGAAAGTTGGTCAAATTGAATAAGGGGTAACCTTTTCCTTTAGTGTTTCCGAGGACTGATATGTTAACTAAGACTGTCGGGATTAGAACTGCCATACTATGAAATAGACAATTGATTTTCTAGCTACAGAATTTTTCAGCAGTTAATGGAGAAGTGCCATACATGCTAAAGACAAAGGGGATTATTTTATTTAGTGTGGACATTTAAGCCCCCTTTCAACTATAAAAGTATATAATCTCTTCAAATGTGTACACCAAGTGATATGAAAACAGCAAATATTTTTCATCTTTCCACAATGTCTCCACATTTTAGTGTTACAATCAGTTATCTTATATACAAGAAAATAAAGAAAAGCATATAGATTTATTTGAAAAAAACATTTTGAGAGGCCCTATCTTTCTCTAAAAATAAAAATAAATAATAAAACAACCCTATCTTTTGCTTAGATAATATGGTTTCAAATACCCAAGTGAATGTCAACTTTAGGTAGTAAATTTCCAAATCAATTAGGGATGGTCTATTGGATTATGACAAGAGGGAAGGAAGGTTTGAGGCAAACAGTAGGCCCTCTTAATGAAATATTATCATAAGGTCAAAATTCAAGTGAATAATTCAATTGTTAGAGCTTTATATAGTCACTGAAATGAAATTATGACATTGATTCCTGTAAGATTTCATATAAAAAGACGATTTATAGTTGATACTGACCGTCAAGGACAAAGATGCAACTATGGCAACACTAACAAAGATTAATAAGGATCCAATAACAAGAATTATGCAGCAGGGTTGAGAAGAGAATTTGAAAATAATTAAATTGCTTAGAATTTTTTCAAAAACTAGAAATAATAGTTGACTTCAATCAGAAACAGAATTTTAACAAAGACAAATGTAAGACTAAGAAGCAATGGTGATGAAAGCAAATTTTTGAGTTATAGAAATAATTTTGCTTGATTTGGAGCATCCAGATTTGTGTTTATGAGTTTATCATTGTCAATAAATAATTCACCAAGTGCAAAGTGAATGCAGGCCACGATAGTCTAGGCCATAAAAAAATGGTACATATAAGTGCCAAAATTAGTAACTTCAAAGATAAACACCATAGACATCCAGTAAGGAGAGAATATTGAGCCTGAGTTAGTGAAGAAAGCATTCACAGATTTGGTGAATTAACCTGGTCCTCAAATAATAATAATTACCAGTTTTTGAGCACATCTATTTGCCAGGTAGGGGAAAATCCAGGATTTGGGTAGCTTTACAGAATTTGGAGGGCCCTCTATAAGCAAAAGTATACAAAATTAGAAGAACAAAATTCAGACAAAAATGAAGTACAGATTTTTAAAACCTGATCAATATCAGAAATATTAAAAATCAAGAAAATAATTTAATATTTTTATTAATCATCTTAGCCACCCAATAATATCTACAAAGTATTAATAACTAGCTTTCTACAAAGTAACTAGATACTCTTTGCCTTTTAACATGATATTTAACTTCATAATATCATTTTCTATAGAGAGAAAAGGAAGATCATTTTCAATTTTCCTTTAGCAACACTGTTTAGATTTTATTTTATTATTATTAGTTTTGGAAAATACATTTCAGCAAACCAATTCATTATTGGTTTTGTCAAGAAAATGTTTTAGGATTGTTATCAATTTTGGAAAAACTCTATCAATGATCTGTCAGATACAACCTATTTGCTATCAAGTCCTTGCTTTCTGAATTGAGGGTGCCATTAAACACTTTGTGGTCAATGTCTTCTTTTTAGTGGCATATATATTGTATATAATCTTTGTCAATGGCATTATTCCACTACTGATCAGCTAGCAATTTAAATCTTTTTCCAGTGTATTTTCTTAATCCCCTCCTCCTCATCACTCAGTAGGGTATTCCTGGAAAATATTCTCATGGGAATAACTAAAAGTAACTACTATATACAAAAGCAATTAAATTACTTAAAAATATCCCACTAAACCTCAATCAAATGAATCCTCAAATCAACTTCCTTTTAGGTGGCAACTCCAATGTCTGCTAACACGAAGGATAGTATAGAAAGCCACAGTGGTCATAACCAATTGAGATAAAACACCTTACCTTTACAAATTAAGATAGATAGATATACTGACAGACAGATATGCATATAAGTACATTGCTACAGTCACTTGGAGGGCCTTAAAAGCAGTTTATGCAAAAGGGGACTTCTAAAGCTAAGCTTTCCATTAGCTTCGTGGAAAATCCCTGTCTGTTGTCAAGCGGTGTTCTAGGTACTTTCCAATATTGTCTTAGTCATATCACACTGCTTCTAGTATATTGAAAGCTACTTCTAAAACACAGTTTTGCTCCTTTTTCCCATTCTGCCTGCACCATGTGCTCTTCTTTTCCTCTCCCACTACCCTAACACAGTCTCTCTCTCTCCCCTCCCCCCACCTGCTCACATTAGTATAAACACTAGAAGGCAGACCCTTTGTATGGTTCACTCCCTCTGCCTTCATGTTTTCCAATAGATATCAATTTCTCCTAGGAGTATACCCTCAATTCCAAAAGCCTAATTGGGACACACTCTACTTTTTCTACATTATGAAGAAAACTATTTGCTAACTACTATTTGTTTATCTGCTAACTACTATTTGTTTATCCTTTACCAGTTTATTTTCTATGAGGGCAGGATCCTTCTATGTCTTGCTCATAGATTAATATTCAGTACCAAGTACAGTTCCTGGATTAAAATAGTTGTTATGTAAATATTTGCGAAATGAATGAGTAGATGAGAGGAAGAATTTCTAGATAAAATTAGGTAAACTTGTTATTAAGTCACTTTTGAAATAGGTTTTCAAACCTTGGATTATATAGATAGAAAAGCGATAAATATAGAAAAATATAATGAGCCTACAAATTAAAGCTATATTATTCTAAGAAAAAAATGAATAATTGTGAAATCAAGAAAAATCCTAGAATATAGCTACAAGGTTTAAAATAAATCTTAACAAAAAATGTAGCAGGCAAAAGTGATTACTTTACTGAAATTCTTGAAGACAGACGGATAGTCCATAAGGGAAATGCAATTAGTCTCACATTTATTTAATGTGATGGATACTGATTGCTAGATAACATTGAGAAAGCCATACAAGGCTTGTTATTTTCAGGTAATGGATTCTCATGAAAAAGGTAGCTGAATAGAATAGAGGTTGGAAATTTGCCCAGACTCTACTTGTATAAATAAAGATTAAAACACAATAAAATACATATGCAGCATATACTCAAGTCGTTAAGAAAATAATTGCTCTAAAGAATAATTGCTCTGATTTACTTTTTCCTCCTTTTCACTTAATAATGTAGAAAATATTAGAATTTTTCTGATAATCTGTGATATGTAACAGTGGTCTTAATATATATCAATAGATTGCTTAAACTTGATAGTTTTTGTAAAGTGTTTATAAACTGAACATTCTGAATGTTTTAGTGCTCAAACCACATCACTTGCTTTAAACCTTTTCTGATATAGGAGTGTAATAGTCACAAAGATCCACTACATAAAGCTATAATTTTTAAAAAGATTAATTTTTAACATAAAGAATTAGAAGTTAATGAATAATTATATTAATGTATGTAATTAATAGTTATAAGAATGATCAATAGGTTCTTTCCTGGACATTGATGAAAGAACAGATATTGGTTTGAAAAAGTCACCACTGGTCAAAGAAAAACATCTTAAAATTTAGAAATTAATTAATGATATTAAAAAAAAAAAAACAACCTGACCTAAATAAAATTCATACCTTATTTGCACCATGAGTAGAGCTTGGTGGGGGAGGGGAGCAGTTAAGTACAACTGACTCATAATCCTAATTCCAGAATTTGGTATGGTAATGTCTTAAATATTATGTAATAGTTTTATTATTCATTCTGTTACACTGTGTGAAATTATGTTGGCCCAGAGCTAGGTTGAAAAATCACAGACCTATGAATGTGACCATTATCTGGCTCTGTAAGTGCCTTTTTATTCATTCAAATCTGTGTGCTCAAATTTGAGTTCATATCACACTTATGAGATGTTTTTTAATGAATGTGATAACCTGAAGGGGTGAATGTTCAAAACACTGCTGAGGCAACATGCACCCAAAATGCAATAAACTAAAAGACTTTGTATGTGCCTCACCCAAACAGCATTTTGAAAATTCACCCTAAAGTCTAGAATATTTTATTTGTAAGAATCTCAGCTCTCATATGAATACCTGGGGATAAGAGAGCTGTGAGAAGCAAGTGTAATAGATGTTAAATTCTATTGCAGGATTGCATTAAGCCGAAGAGCCGTGCAGAAGTTCTCCTTTGTCTTAGAGCTTTTTCTCCACTGTGTGTTAAGAATATCAAGTACTCTATTTATCATCAATGTTTCAGTGACTTTAGAGTGCAGAGCGTATCTTGTAAAGTGCCACTTATGTAGGCTTACTAATGTAGGTGGCATATTATGCTGAGACATAAAAAGACATAGCTTTAGGGGTAGTCTCAGAAGTGAGTGACCTAGTCATTTTAAAGGTCTTACCTCAGTCTAAGATTTCTGAAATTCCAATAGTTCTTCAGACTCAAAATTGATAGAACAGTATTTGTGCTAGACTTTTCATGTGGGCTACAATGTTTGGGATAATTTTGCCTTGTCAAGACACCTCTAACAGCAACATTTTAAGTATCATGAAAAAAGTAAAGATAAGAGTGACTTATAACCACACACTTCACGTGGCATCTCAGTTGTGATGGCCACTTAATGTTCATTCAAAGCTTAGAATGCATAGTAAGCAGGCCTGTTAGTTGCATACATCCTATACACATTGCACATTTGTTGTTAATCATGGGACAGCAAGCTTTATATTGGCATGACAAGTTAAACTGATTTGTATTACACAAATAACAGACTTTGAAACAATTAATGAAAGCTTTAAATCACATTACTTTCACATTCTTTACTATCAACAACATAGTTTTTACTGAGAAGGAGATGTATTTTTTTTAATTTGCTTTAGAAGAAATTTACTTTTTATACTACTCACCTAGGGTCTTTGTTTCTATTAGGGCTCATTCATGAATTGAGGCTTCTACTAACGTGAGCTCAAATGATCAATTTCTATTTGAGAATAACTGAAATATCAATTTATCCTTTCTGAGAAGAATTGGGGGAAGTATTAATCACAGAACCCCTCTTAATATTGCTTGCATAGAATCAAATACTTTCAGCAGCACCAGCCTTGTACTTCAAGGCTGTGCAGTCTATAAAGTTTAGTACCTTGGCCAACTAAATGATACAATGGAAATAAAAACAAATGGTGGCAATAAAGGAGATGTCATAAGATCGGTGGAAAACTATAGTACATTCAATTGTTTAAAAGCTTCTAAATTAATCTTATGATAATTATGATGAACTGTTGTTTAAAGCTTATTTTAAAGAGGTGTGGCATGCAGGAAGACAATTGTCTAGGACAATTCCTTCCTAGAAAGAAATGATATTTCCTTCTAGGTACAACTAGGAGGTAGACTGTGGTAGACTGTGGTTTTCCGATGTGGTGGTGTCACATTCAGCTGAATTAACTACTTGTCTTTTTAAACTTTAGTGTTTTCCAAGACATGGGTCTACAGGCTATTCTAAGAACCAAACTAGTATTGTTGTGCTTTAAATATTAACTCTGTTCACCACACATTTCTGTGACAAGTCAGTTTCAAGGAGCCCAGGAAATATAATGAGTAGCAGGAGTGTTCTGAGCAGAAATGATGTGTGCCACTTCCTGTTTGCTTGAAGACCCTCTAAAGCAGCAGTACCCAATCTTTTTGGCACTGGGGACTGGTTTCTTGGAAGACAATTTTTCTATGCACCAGAGTCGGGGGGGTGTGGAAAGGGATAGGGAGAAGCTATAAATACAGATGAAGCTTCACTGGCTCACTGCTCACCTCCTGCTATGTGGCCCAGTTGCTAACAGGCCACAAACCAGCACTGGTCAGTGGCCTGGGTGTTGGGGACCACAGCTCTAAAGCATTCTCTCTCTTCCCTGCAGCACAGAATAGTCTGGCTGTCTGTTGTCCTGGATCTCACAGTGACTATGACGAGAAAAGCTCCTCTGTTCACCATGTTGGACGTAGAACATAAGTGAGAAATAAAACCTGGTTATTTGAAGCCACTGAAAATTAGGGGTGTCTTAATACCATGGCATAATTTAGAGCATTCTGACAGATATACAGTTTGTATCCACTTCAAATTTCAGTCACACACACTTGGTCACACTCCTGAGAAGAGTACTTTGTGTGGAACCTGGAACAAAAGTAGCAACACTTTGCAGCATCTAAGATTTTGTTAGTACACTAGCCAACATTACCACAGACACTCATGCTTGTTTGCTGCCATTTGTTGCTCGCTCTCTTTCTACTTCATTTCTTCTTTATTTTTCCTCCTGAAAATGTTATAGGAGGTAAGTGAATCCTGGACTACCTTTAGGTTTCACTGAAGTTTCACACTGAAAAATAAAATGACCTGCATTTTATGACTCAGAAGTCCTCTTTCTTGCTATACCTCTCAATTCCTAAACTGCAAACATTCAGGAATTAAGAGGCACATTGAAATTGACCTATAAAAGATGTAAAAGGAAAAGGACAAATAGGGTGTTTGGAGGTTTTTGTTTCTAATGCAAGAGTTCATGTATCTACTTCCACAGAATAACATTTATGTTTAAAAAGAAACGTGAGATTCAGTCTTGAAAAAAACATTTGAATATATAGATACATATATGAAATATGTGAAGCCCATGGCAAAACATTATCTCTTTGTTTTGCAGTATGAAGTAGCCAAAATACCTGTTGACAAGAAAATATAACTACAAAATTTTTAAGAGAAGAAGTTTTAATGTAGCATGGGTTAGTGAAAAAGTTTTGGAATAAAAATATTAGGTTAAGTCCCTGATCTGGAAAGGGCTCACTATGACCCTGGACAAGTTAATGCATATGAGGTATTGTTCCTTCTTTTTAAAATGTAGGAAAATTACATCTACCTTAGTAATTCATAGGGTAATTATGTAAAATTAAGATAATGCATATAAAAACAATATTATGCTAAATAATCTACATATACATATGCAACTATTTTCATACTTTATTGTTGTTAATAACTTTTCCTAGTTTTCCTTTCAATCTTTTCACATCCCTACCTCTTCTCAAAATCAATGGAGAAACATAAGTAGACTATGATGGGTAATGCCACCAGTGAGTCAAGCTGTAGTGGGTGTTACTGTAATAGTTCATATTCATCATTGCTATGGTTGAAAATGTGCATTTAGTTGTGGTTGAACAGTTCACATCAAAACAAAATCTCATCTGTATGACAGAAACTCTGTTGTGTTGGGTTTTGAACATAATCCAAGACACTCAAGACAGTAGCAAAATTAGGCATTTGGAAAAATCAGAGTAAGAAAGGCATTTTTCATGCTTATTTGCT
The DNA here is from genome assembly GCF_041146395.1 of Eulemur rufifrons. Classification (NCBI taxonomy): domain Eukaryota; kingdom Metazoa; phylum Chordata; class Mammalia; order Primates; family Lemuridae; genus Eulemur; species Eulemur rufifrons. Next base: position 55,223,673 of record NC_090990.1, read on the forward strand.
TCAAAGGATGCTCTGATTTTGTTAATTGCCTCAAAGAGTGCTTCGATTTGCTATTTTCTGCAAACAGTATTCTAATCTAGTTTATCCTCTGAGTTGCAGCTGTGTTCAAGTATCCTAATAGGTTTGGTGCATGCTGAACTATTCTTCTGCAATTAATTTACTTGATTCTTCATGTGAAATGATTTACACCTATTTAGAACTAAATTGGAAGCCATTCCACTATTGCTTATGAAGTTATTAAGACAGCTTTTAGATGACATTAATTTGCACTTAGACAGTACCTTTTATCTAAGGATCTCAAAGCACTCTATGAAAGTACATTATCATTAATGAAGGAAAATAGAAGAATTGAACACTGTATTCAGGAGTGATTTGCAAGGTAGGAAATAAAATACAAAACTATTCCTATGTTTAAATGTAAAATAGTTATGGTGCTTATTATTTTTATACTCTACAATCACTAACTTCTCCTTTTCTCTTTCTGTTTAGCTAGGTTCGTGGGTCTCCATCTCCTTCAACCACAAACCTGTGTGACCATTTTCATACTTACAATTTAACATTGTCTGAGTTTTCTGCTTTATGGTTTATCTTCTTCTCCGTTATTACTTCCTGCCATTTAAATAACCCAGCCTGATATTATAATTATCCTGCTCTGAAAGGCAGATAGGATGTGAATTTGCTTTCACTGAAATAGTTTGAAACTGCCAGGCCTACTTCTTCTGTGCGTTAGCTTCTAGAGGTTCAAGTGTTTTCAATTAAAAGAAACTCAACATTGGAGGACTTTAGTTTCATTCAGTATCATAACAAGTAAATGTTGTGTAGATATTGATTGCTGAAGAAACTTTTTGGTTTCCACAGCAAGTTTTTCTTTTCTATATAAAATGTGCTTTTATTACATCCCAATCCCAAAGACAAATTAAATAAATTGGTATGCTTTAAAAATGATAATCTTGTAGATGCAATTTCATAATGATTTTCAAGAAAAATAAATCCTAGGCCCAATTTGTCATTTTCCTCTCTGCTGTGTTTATTTGCTTTAATTGTGGTAGAAAGAAAGTCTCTGATTAATAAAAAAGGATCTTCTTAAACTAAAACTCTTAACTTGGTTACTGAATAATCCTGCTTCTCTCTGTAAAAGCCGATTTCTGGTCTTTCTGAGTCTTTGGAATTTAACCAATTCATGTCACCAATAGCAGTGGCAGTCGACAGGGCATTTGAAGCCCTGACTTCAACAGGAGCGCTGAGACTGGTAAAAAGTCTTCGTGTAAATTAGAAAAGATGCAGCTGAGTGCTAGGGATTACAGTTTGGTGAGCAGATATGAGCTGGATTTAAGATGCTGTCTGACTCTTTCAGCCAGGCATCCTCTGCAGTGAATGACCTAAACAATTGAATGTCTCAGTCCTGGTTTTAGATCCCTGAGACATGGAAACATCTGTATTTCAGAATGTACTGTTTACTCAAAACATTAAGTACCACGATTTTAATGAAGGACCTACCCAAACACCTGAACTTCCTACGACCATTCTCTGGAACATAACTTTCGGCTTGACTATTGTTCCTTGATACTTTCCTATTCCAAATCAGAACTAAAAGATGGAAAGACTCAGTGAAGCTAGACCATCATGTATTAACTTCATGAGCTTGTCCTTAAACTTGAGGTATTGCTCGCCAAGTAAAGATAGAGTTATACTGCCAAATAAGTTATTTTTCTTACTCAGTCTTAATCTCTCCTCTGCTTGGTTTCTACACTCTGCTTTTCTCCTGAAGTTGGTACTATCTATGGTTCTCAATTTTTCAAGGTAATGATGACAGTAAGGAACTGTGACTTCTTTTGCATTCTTAAGCATTTTTTTTTTTAAAAAAAAACATGTTGACTCTAAAAAACAAACAGTTCTTGTACATATTATAGAATTTTTTGAATGATTCCAGTACAGTTCTATAATGTGATCAGAAGCATAAATCAGTTCACTATCCAATGTTAAGTGAATGATAAAGATTCAAGCTATTTCAGAAGATGGAACATAGGCAGCTGTGATTAAAGAAGGCCTTAGGACAAAGTGGGGCTCGAATTAGATCTTAAAGGGCATTTCTGCATAGTTTTATTTTTTATATCTTGTAGAGATATTAATTCATTCATTCATAGCTAGCAATCTGAGGATCTCAGATGGATGTGTGAAAATCATCTGGAAAAACAATAGGAATGGAGAGGGTATTCAGTTGGAGGGGAAAGCTCATGACTGGAGCTGCCTGGACATACGTAGCAAGTGGGGAGTGGAAGGAAAAATGAAGTTGTTATAGGTCATGATCCTATATTAGGGCATTTGGGGCTTACCATGTAATCAGTGACAGATAAAACATTGCTTTTAAGCTTAAGTAAACTCTAAAATAGAGAGAATGAGTGACTGAATGAGATAAATCAGACCTCTGCTTTAGAACTCCCGTGCTACCCATATTTTCAACAAGGACAGGCTAGAATGAGAAGGTACTTAAAGAAAACATACCCTATGGGAAGATTCTTGCAGTAGTCAGAAAAAACATGATGAACTACAGTAGTAATAGTGAGGATGGAAATAACATATAAAACTCAATTTAAAAAGACTACATAGATTAAGGGGTAGATAGAGTGTGAGGGTCATGAGTGAGGTCAAAGAATCAAAGAGCATTCAAAACAAAGGTAGATAGCATAGCAGAAACAAATAAACAAGAAGGCCTGAGGGTAAGAGAGGTACCTGGAGAAAAATCCAATACAGTATCAGCAGTAGCCAGGTATGACCTTAGAAGAAGAAGTAGCTACAATAATTAATAGTGCCTATTAGTTTGCTAGAGTTGCCATAACAAAGTAGCACAAATTAGGTGGTTTAAGCCACAGACATTTATTTTTTTCAAAGTTCTGGAGGGTAAAAGTGTGAGATCAGGTGTTGGCAGGTTTAGTTTTTTCTGAGGGCTCCCTCCTTGGGTTATAAATGGCAATCTTCTGTCTTCACATGGTCTTCCCTCTGTGTTTGTACCTGTCCTGATCTCCTCCTCTTATAAGGACACCAGTCATACTGAATTAGGGGCCACTCCCATAAACTCATTTAATTTTAATTACCTCTTTAAAGACTCTATCTCCAAATAGTTACATTCAGAGGTTAGTAGGGGTTAGGACTTGGACATATGAATTTGGGGGCGGGGGGCAGACAAAAGTGACCAAGAAAACAGAACAGACAAATGAGTGAAATTGCCTGTGGTTTTAGTTTTATAATTTTTAAATTTTATAATAAATATACATTACTTTTATAAGAAGTAAAATGGCATAATCTTATAAATTTTATATCATAATTTAAGGACTACAGCAAAATATAACTGGCCTATTGTGGCCAAAACTTCATTTAGACTTCATTTAGTGATGTCAGGACAATGATTTAGTGTCTTTGGTCTTCCTAACTCAAATTAGAAATGACTTGAAAATCATCCGCTTCTGGTAATAATTTCAAACACTGGAAAAAACCTACTCTTACTATTTTATAATTGTTTGGTGAAGGGGAAAATAGTTAAGTAATTTTTAAATCAATAAATAACCTCAAATCAAATTTGACCAATTTCAGTAGTCAACATACTCTTCAACTTTTCAAAAAAATTTTATTAGAACATATATGTCTGAATTTGCTTCCCTCATGAAATTTTTTGGCAAAGATTATCTATCTCTGAATAAGTGCTTTCATTATCTTTCCCAGCAAGGATTCTTACACCTTAGCATTAATTAGAATCACCTGAAGGGCTTGTTAAACCAGATTGCTGGGCCCCGCCCCCAGAGTTTCTTATTCAAAGGCTGGTATGGATCCTGATAATTTGCACTGTTAACAAGTTCTCAGGAATGTCCATGCTGCTGATTCAGGGACCACTCCGTGAAAACCTCCGCTCTACACTAATGTTTGTAACTATAAAATCAAATTATGTTATTTTACTTTGAAAAAGTATTTTCCATTAGAAAAACATGCAGTTTTAATTAAATAAATTCATTTAAGTCACCATTATTAATGATAAGAAATTGCTGGAAATTATCATGACATGCGTGGTACCTTAGAAGATATGAAATTATTGAAGTTATCATCACCAAAAAACAATTCAAGCAATTAATAACTCTAGGAAGTCAATATGCATTTAAAGTATTTATGTGTCCATGTGTCACCTTGATTTTAGACACACTAGTGTGAAGACAATAAAAAGGAACATAGATCAATATCATCTCTATCAGTGAATTTCTTTAGTAAGTGATATATCTGGGTCAATGAAACAAATGTCTGTTCCCAGATTGGAATGTATGAGATTTGGAACTTAAAAAAACAGCAACAATAAAATATATGCATATCCTATATATTGACCATCAAATAAATTATAAAAATGTGGAAAGGAGGATGTGTGGTAAGACATATTTCTTTTTTCTTGTTGCCTTAGAATTGAGGCTAAGAACCAAGATGAGTATAACAGGTGCTCCTCCCCACCCCCATTCATCAATATAAGAAGAGGACTGAAAGGAAAAAGGGTAGCAGCCTGCAAAGAATTTACTATTTAAGACAAGATCATAATTTCTACAGTCTAAGAGTTCCTTCAAGAAAACAAGGTTTCCATGTGTGTTGGCTCAAGCCCAAATACTTTTAGGAAGGCTAATAGCCACATATTTATGGAAATGTGGACTTTGCTATTGACCCCATGCTGACCATATAGCTGGAAAGCTGATTAAATGAACCATGATAACTACACAATAAACTCCCTTGCTCAAGACTTTATTAAGATCCCTAAACAGACAAAAAGTTCTAGTTCACCCACAAGTTTCAATTTCTTTTTTTTTTCCCCTACTAAAACATCTTAACATAACTTTCTTGCTCTTTACTAAAGCATTTCACAAAAATTTTAGAAATGCCAGGTTTTTAACATGGCATTCACAACATTTCTTGGGACTAGAAAATTTTTTTCCCTCTATGTTCAGATGGAGCATTGAATAAAATTTCAGATTTTTCTTTTCAAATTGAAAATCTATTTACAGACAAAGTGTAAAAGGATTAACAAACACTCTTTTCTTTTCTGATAGCATAGTTTAGAATCATTAAACCAACTAATGCAAAGCTCAGTATGAAGTTATTTTTGACGCTTGCTTTAGTTTAGAAACTGGAGCTTTCATATGAGTTCTAAAGTAGCACGTACCTTTTCATAGAAGCCAAATACGTTAACCTTAATATTTCTTATTTTGAAATATCTCAAGATTACCAAGATAGCTAATAGTCTAAAATCTATTTCCTTTCCAATGATATTCTCAGGAGAATACTATTTTAACTTTAAACTTTAGGATTTCGTAATGGAGAGATATTTAAGGCTTTATATTTCAAAATGATCCCATTTATCAAGGTGGAAAGTTTTGAGGACATGTTTTTATAATAAAAATTAATAATTTTATGTACAGAGGCCTATAAATTTTAGTATTTTATTGATATCTTTCCTATAAAATAGACTCATTGCTCATATTTCAAAGAATTGTGCCTGCATTTTAAAGTATATTTTGTGCTATCTTCCTAGGATTGATAAAATTATCATCTTAATCAATTCAAAAACTTATTTCTAGAGACAAAAAGTGGGATGTTTCCAATTACTTATCCAAACAAATCCTGTTTGAAGATATGCAAGCTAGTAATAGCAAGAACAAAGATACTTTGTTGATTTTTTTTGTTTGTTTATGGTTCTCTATTCAAATTTAAGACAACCTTTGGTTGTAGCTGAATTTTCTTTTTGCAAACATTTGTTTTTTTAACTCCTTTGACATGAGTTCCAAGGATTTTGATAAATATAGAAAACCTTATAGTTTCAATAAAGCTTTTCAAAGTACTCTTTTACCCTCTGGTAAAATATAATTTTGCAGCTCCCTACCAAGATAATCTGCTGCCTTCACTTCTGGCTGTATGCATAAATATTTGTCTTCTAACCTATAAATGCATCACCTCTAAAAAGGGTAGGAACTTTGGACAAAGGTTCTATGCTATAGCTGCTAGTATTTTTTAAAGACCTCACATCTTCTGGCCACAATAAGAAATACACAGTAGAGAGGTATTCATATTTATTTAATTATTAATATTGATTAATATTTAGATTCAATTTCCAGCCTGAAATAAAGCTTTTTGGAATTTCATGAGAATGATAAACAGCATAACCAATGAATACAATAATATTAGCAGCACTCAAAATGGCAAAAGATGGGCGGTGTATATACTTTTATACATAAGGGATTTATTTTATGAACTCACTTTTCCTTGATATCTCACTCACACTTTTTACCTACAAAGGATTCTCAAGAAAGATCTGCCCAAACAGAATCCTTCCTACAGTGTAGCATGTTTAAAGCTTTAAAGTATTCCTTTTCTAGAAATTATATAGATCATAGGATCCCAAATATATAAACAGTTCCTGATAGGCTTTTGTCTGAGACAATAAGGGTCTGATGCAGTAAGGAATTAGAAAAAAAAAAAAAAAAAGGAAGAATAATACATACTTAATAGAGAAACTATCTGCTTCACAGCAAATTCAGCTTTTAATAAGAATGCTATTGATAGTTTCTTCCTTACGTGTGGATGACATCACCAAACCTTTTGGCACTTGCATGAAAGTTCCCTAAACAGCCTTAAATCTTAGTCTAAAATAAATTGTAACTGTTAATTGTTTGGCAAGATTCACCTCAATTAGGCCTTTGCACAGATTTCTACATTTCCATTTTCTTAACTAGTCTACTGCTTTGCATTTCTATTTTAAAATATACAGAACATTTAAGTATAAAGTTATAAATAACCATTTTAAACAAAGCTTCTGCAAGGTGCATTTGCTCAATTTGTTTTCATTTGATTATTGACTGTTAAATTTGAAGGGGAAAGTCTTTACTGTAAAAATGTATGTGGGAAAGAAGATTGCTGTAAGTGTTTCCTGATATAATGAGGATTACATGACTGTCCTCTATTGAAATCATGTGGCAGACCACAAGTGAATTTCCAACTGAATTATTTTAGACCTAATATGCTCTTTTTTGAATGTGTTTCCTCCTCACTCAACTGATTTTTGCTTGTGGTTTTAAGGGTGTGCACTTAATCTTGCTATTTCAGCTATATCTGTATAGTGTAGAAAGCAGCCAGTTCTTAGAACGGCTGATAAACTGGTTGACCTCTGTAATCTACATTTTTGAGAAATACATTTCAACTGCAGATGTTTCCAAAGGTAGAAAATCTGTGAAGAAAATTAATCTGTAACTGACAGATGTTTTTATATAAATACAGTTTGGGAATATTCTCTTCGAAACATGTTGCCTTCATGTAAAATTCAAGAGCACTGTTATCTCACTTTCCTAGGCTCTTGGATCCTACAGCATGGCACCAAGATGGACTGTCATCTAAATAAACAGAGGCAAACTTTGCTTTGTAGTTAGAGGGTGCAATTTAAATCTGTTGACTTTCATATTTGCTCCTTTCCATTTAATTTGGTTAGTTGTATAACTGCTGATAAAATTTCCCTCAGTCCTGTGGAAGGCACAGTGAGTTGCTTATATCAAAACTCTGGCAGAAGATTTCATCCTGTTTGGGCATTTTATAGCATCTTAGGGAATTATTTTTCCCCTAAGGACTTTATTATTAATGGGAACTGCCCACGTGCTTTGAGGGAAGAATGGGCTTCCTCAATTAGAAGACCTTTCAAGAGAGTTAACAGAGAATTTATTTTTTCATTTAGGGAAGAGAATGTTTCCCATAAGAACACTGAATCTTTCATGGCTGACTTTCTTGCAAACACAATGTGTAAAATTTTTAGTTCTTTAAAAATTAAATAGACACTGTGAAATTTAATAAGGCTTAAAAGGGACCTATCTTTAGCATCCCTGTTTTCTCACCACCCAGTACTTGTGATAACAGGTTATCAGCTCTATGTACTAAAAAGTCTTCATCTTCTTCAGAAAAAAAAAAAAAAAAAAAAAAAAAGCATGTTGAGCTCTCCCATGGATTCAGTTTCAGTGGTTCTCAGTCTAGACCTGAAGGAGGTTGCACAGATACTTTTGCTACCATTTACCAACTATGTGATGATGGGTAATTTCCTTTCCCTCTAAAGCTCTGTTATTTCATTTGAGAGCCATGTTATTTACTTTACAGGTTGTAAAAATTAGAGAAAGTATATGTAGAATATCTAGCATGTGGTAGGTACTTAAAAGGATCCCTTGGAACCATTTGTTTATTGCCACAATAGTTACTTTTGTTTAACTCAACTCAAGGTATGTAAACTCAAAATATATAATTTCAACTTTGTTGCTGTTTAGTCATAGAGCATCAATCTTTTGAGGCCTCAGTTTTTTCTATGTACAAAGCATTACTTCAACAAATGTAAATCATACACATTAGCTCACCTCATTAATACCACAATGTAGGATTTATTCATTACAAAAGTATATTTCCTCAATTACATTCCATTCAGAACATAAAACTGCCACCTTGATTTCTATAATGTTATACATTATATGCAATAATAAAATGACTTCAATAACTTCCTGTAAATTGAAATACCTGATTTACTATACAATCATATACATTAAGCTTCTACTGTTGTTTGATATGCTGTCATGTTGGCTAATTTTGAAAGTTTTGTTAAATAAATAGAAAAATGAAAGGGCTGATCCTTTTGCTCAACAAGAAGCTATGTCACAGATAGATAATTCAACATAGAAATCTGACCATTTGAGAAACTCTCCAGAAGGAATAGTCTATCTAATATAGTGATAATGTACAGATTATTATACCAAAATATACTTTTCAATAAACAACTTAAAGGAGGTATTTTATTAAAGTTAATGTTGACTCAGCTTGATAATCACAGGTAACACAAAATGCTATTATTGCTAAAAAGAACAACAAAGATTTAAACAAGATAAAATTTTCTGAAATAAGTAAATGGAAGAATTAACAGCAGCCTAATTGAAACAATTTATTTTATTCTCTCAGATATTATGACTTTTTTGTGCCCTTAACCAAAACATCATATCTTTATGCTTTTCTCAAATCAATAAAATCAAATTGGTCCGTTTTCCATGGGGCCCCTTAAAGTCTACTGAAAGTAATTCAGTTCATTTCCTCCTTACCCCATCTCTTTCTTAACACCGTTTTTAATTAGCTATTGTTCCCTACATTTTGGGTTGTGAGCAGCTTATGTCTTGTTTTTCATTGTATTTGTTCTTTCATTTGTGTGAAGATTGATATTTTGTCTCATTTTTGGGGAGAGGAAGGTATGCAAATCTTTCAAAGAATTTCCATTGTTCTGCAAGTCATATATCATTCATTGTAACTAGACCACACCCCACCCATGATGGAGACTCACCCATGATCTAAAGTCAACTGTAACTGACCACTGTACATGTGGATCATTCACTTATTAGTTAATTTGATTAATCAGTTTATAAAGCACTCCTTCTTAATTGATAACATGATTATTTTAAAAGTAAACTAAAAAAACCAAATAAATGATTAAAATTACAGAATTTCAAAATTGGTAGGATGTCTTAAAATTCATCTAGACCAAGCTCAAGATGAATTTTCACATGCCCCCACCCCACCCCACCCACAGCAAGAAGCTCACATTTCTCACTGAACATTTATGGTATAAAAAAAACCTAAACTTGGCATATGGAAAATTAAGAACTAGATGACATACCACTTTCATGAATCAAGTACACCAAAAACAACAAAAAAAAGTTACATTAAAAAAAGTACTTAATGATCAGAATGAGACAGGAAGATCTGTCAACAGGCAATCACATCTAACCAATAAAAGCAGTTGCCTGGTAGTTGGTTTAAATTCACATGCAAAAAAGGTTGGACTTGTCTTTGATCTTGTCTCTTCTTATAAACATTTTTCTCCATATATTTGCAGTAGGAATGTGAAGGAATCTGAAACAATGTCTGAGAGTATCACTTTTACAAGCTAAAACCAGTGCCAAGTGCTTTTCTTGTTCATAAACCTCAGAATGGCTTTGAATCCCTTTACCTTCACCAAAATGGACTTAAACTATGGAAGTGTGAGTTTGTCTTAGCACAAATATTGATAATTTTAGTCTGGCATCTCCCCACCTGGGTGATTCTAAGGATGTCACAGAATAATGAGCACAGTAAACAATTAGCATCATCTAACAAACAGCCCTCAAATGGTCTGTGGCATCTGTTTGTCCCTAGCACTAAAGCTAATAAGAGCCAGGATTCTCCAAGGTACCTTCCTTTTCAGCTTCAAGTCTAATTACACTTTCTGCATTTCAAACCAGTGAGGTACTTATGGCTAGGGAGAACACTCACATTATTTTATAGTAGAACAAATTAAGAAACCCTGCATAAGTGGGCAGAATGCCAGCTTGCAATTCTCCCAGAAGTCCTGACTCACACAGCAATGTTTCTTGTAGGATCTCTACATGTTTAGATTTTTTTTTTAGAGTTCTTATTATAAGGAAAATTTGCATATTAGCTCTTTTTTAAACTTCTGTAGTAAAACACAAAATTAGCAATGCAACTGTAAGTAAGAGGATCTAGGTGAATTAGAAAACACATGAAGTTTACACATAAAAGCTGAAATAGGCAATAAAATCTCCATATTTCCTGGAAAGTGGTTGACAAGCCATGAATTAATCACAATGAACATAATACTTAATATGCAAGAAATACTAGAGAATAGGGAAGTACTCAATATTTTAGAAAATTATTTTTCCTTGATTATACATATAAGCATGATTTATCCAATTATTTGGTGAAATATTATTGGATTCTCTTTAAACTTTTATCTGTTCTAGATCAACCTGTATATTTTTCATAACAAAACAAATAGAGTCTTTGTAATCAGTATGAAAATTTATAAAGTATGTTTTCACAAAAATGCATTTATACTATAAGATATAGCAATGCTTTTAATAAGCAGGTGGAAGTCATAGTTTTAAAAAGTTATACTTAAAATGCTAATTAAATCTTGCGATGAAGTTTCTATATCAAAAGAAGACAGCTTTTTCACTTAGGCACTTCTGGGAAAAGACTATCAACCATTAATAGTCCTTATGACAAGCCTGAACGCTAATGTTTGCAAGCTTTCAAAGGAGTTGCTAATTATACACAAAGGAACAAAAGGTGTTGAAAACTATAACAAAAGGGCTTAGATTAGTCCAGGGAAGTTTCCTAAATTCAAAACCTGCTGAACATGTTTTCCTTGGAGAAGTATGATTATTAGTTATGCCCTAATAATAAAAGTAAAGAAAATGTTAGGGTTTCCTTTAGCAGTACTAAATCAAGAATAGTAAGACCTAAGTTTTCCAATGCATTTTTCTTCCATAGTATTAACCTAGGTATTCCATGAGAATGGTTACTGTATATCATCCTTCTTTGTAACGTCAGATCATATGTAAAAATGGCTAATGCAGAGTATGTGCTTAGTCAAAGTTTATGAAAAAAATGAAGGAAGGAAGGGAGAGACAGAAGCAAGAATTCGGGGTGGAGCAGAGAAATTAGACCTTCGTTCTTTAAATCTAATCAGGTAAATTATTTATTTGCGTTAGAGCACTCACTCTCACTTTTTACCATCAGTCAGCTTCTGAAATGGTAACATAGGTGGTAGGAGGCACCTTATACCTTCTATATCACCCACTCAGTCCCCAACTCACCTTAAACAGAGAGAAATATCTTCAGTGAAGATAAATCAGGTATAAAACTATTTGAGAAGTATTTATTATTTATGTTTTTATAATACATTTATTACATTTACTGCTTTTCTGAAATACGGAAGAGAGAGATGCTAACAAGGAGGCTAGGAGCACAGAAGGGAGAGATTATGTCTACTATTCTTGCCACTTAATTATTTAGTATTGACTGGTGCTAAAAACAAGATTCCAGTTGGGGATGCAAAATACAGTTGACCCTTGAACAATGTGCTTGTTGGAGGTGCCTACCCCCTGCACAGTCAAAAATTCACATATAACTTTTGACTCCCCCCAAAATAATAGCCTCCTATTGAAGGTAAGCTTTATTGATGACATAACATAAGCATTAGGTTAATACATATTTTGTATGTTATATGTGTTATATATTACATTCTTATGATAAAGTAAGTTAGAGAAAAGAAAATATTACTAAGAAAATCACAAGGAAGAGAAAATATATTTATTATTCATTAAATGGAAATGGATCATCATAAGGTCTTCATCCTTGTCTTCACTTTGAGGATGCTGAGGAAGAGGAGGAGAATGAGGAGGTGTTTGTCTGTCTCAGGGGTAGCAGGGGCTGGAGAAAATTCAAGTGTAAGTGGACCTGTGCAGTTCAAATCTGTGTTGTTCAAGGGTCCACTGTATTTACATATATTTATCTAAAAGCTTAACAACTTTTCAAAATGTAAATCTTTTTATTTCTTTCCTGGCTTACTCTTCATCCCAGTCATGAGGTCAGGGATAAATATCTAGTCCCATTTCTTGTAGAATTTTTTTAATTAGCGATTTTGTTGTTGTTTTACTTGTCATGGTTCTTACTCCCAAGTTGTGCTCTACATCTTCCCTTTTTTACCAAAGGATAAGCAATATGTATTCCTCTTGGAAGATCAGATGGAAACAAAACTTCTCCAGGTGGAATTCCTACAGGCTAACCAGTCCTACTTCATCCTGGAGTCCTGTTTACATGTCTTTTATTCCTATCATCTTGCTGCAATGGGACCAAAAGCTGGAGAAGCTCAAATTTTTGAAAGGCCACACACATACAATTTTTAGAATAACAAGCATGTATCTGAATAGCCTGATAGTCTCATAGTTTATTCTTTATGTTACCATTTTCCCATAGTAGCAGTTAGCCAACTCTATTATTTCTTTTTTTCTAACCTATTTCTGAATAGAAAAATAAACTAATTTGGAATAGTGGAAGTCTAGGACACAAGACATTTTGGTTTCTGCTTCAGTACTACAATTAGTTTTCAAAGTAAAGCATCCTTAATAGTTCAACAATAAGAGGAACCACAATACTACAGCAATAGGGACTCCTTAAAGCACTCTTCTAGAATTAATAACAATTAATAATAACAATATTTATGTAACTTGTCAAAGATGACAGTCTAGTAACCTAGGATTCAAAGTTGGTTGAACTGATACCAAACATTTTATCCTTTAGCCTTTTCCTCTGATGCCATGTTACAAGTATAATCTGCACTGACCCATGCAGAACTGATTCATTTTATAATTTCATAGTTGATAAAGTAATTGCTGAGTATTCTTCTCTGTTCGGATTTAAAGTTTGAATGTGTATATATATGTATATATATATATATATATATATATTTTGCAGGTATATTCTATAACTCAAAGTATTACTGTCCCTGTATTCCATTTTACAATCATGTCTAATTGTAAGAAACATCTGTTTGTGAGAAAAAGAAGCCAAGTCTATTTGCAAAAACATCAGATTCCTCTCAATCCCCAACATGAATAGCTAGTAAGAACTGAGCTCAGTATAACACAAATGTCAGATAAGCCAAGACGAGAGGCAATGTTCTACATTGGATTTAGAATCAAAAGGATAGCACTCTGATCCTAGCTGTGTAGCTAGTTACATACGTGTCCCTTGATAAATCTCTCAACTGCTGTGTTGTCACCTCTTTTCCTGCAATAGGAAAAGTATGAAATACTTGCCTGAAATAGCTAAAGTCCTTAATATATTTATAACCCTAGTTTGAGAGGTATTCTTCAGGGATGGTGACAAATAAAGCTTTTAAGTTTATATTTGCTATTTATACAGAAGGAAGAGAAAAGCATAGTAACTCTACAATCTTAAAGGGATTAACCCATACTTTAAAATATAGGTGAATTTATTTCCTAATGTGAAAACATGCTAATGGTATGTAAACCAAGATGATTCTATAATAAAAGGCAAAAAAGTACATAAAAACTTCAGGATTTTGTTTGCTTGTTTGTTTTATATGTTTTTGCTCAAAATTTGGGACTATGTTTTTGCTCAAAAATGTTATCTATGGTACTAGATTCCTGTAAAAATTTTAAAGAGTGCTTATCTAGAACTATAGCTTTAACAGGATATTCACGCAATAATTTTGATCAATATTAAATTTTAAAGAATTAGAAACAACATATTCATACGCTCAGAAGAAAACTATTTCCAATTTAGAATTCTTAAGCTAATAGTTTCAGATATTCTAGAAAGTCAATAGACAGTTTTGGCTTACGTATAGTATTTTTTGAAGGAACTGATTTTTAAGTTCTCAGATATCAGAGTTACTATTGTGCCATGGCTAATAATGGAAGATGATTCTTTAACTAGATATGACAGAGAGTATAGAAACAGTATACAATTTATGTTTCTTCCAAAATTTGGCTAAAGGTACTCGATAAGATTATTGAATTCAGTGTGGTTGGTGTTTAAAATTTCAGTTATCAGGGAGGCTAAATGTTCTTTCTCACTGGTATGATTGTGCCTTTTTATTTTTCTCTCCTTAATACATTTTTATTTTCTGTATCTAAGAAGGGCTCACCCCATAAAAAATGTTTATAGACATCAAAATCAATAGATTTTTTAAATGAGAAAACTTTTAATTTAATGTTTAAAGAAACTTTTGGAAGTTTAAACATATCTTGCAATACTGAAATCGAAAAGTTCTTCTTGAGTGAAAAAAGAGCAACCTTCTACATATATGTCTAGGACTTCCATGGAAAAGATGTCTGCAAAAGCAAAATTCCTTGAGAAGAAGCCTACTTTTGAAACTTGTTTCAGACAACTGAGAAATCAAACCTTTATCTCCTGCACTGGTACCTGCTAAAATGCAGAACCAAGGTATTTGTCATTGGTTTCTGAACTACCTACATAGATACATAACAAACCAGAAAGCAGATCTTACACCGAGACCCTGGGAAAGAAGTGGGTTCAGGGTTAGGGTGGTACTAACCTTTGAATTTCACAGTATTGAGGATGACCCAAGAGAAAGTGAGTAGGAAAATGCAGATGAGAAAGCAGATGGGAAACCCTGGACCAGGGCAAGAAGATTGGGAAAGAAAGGTAGGGGTTTGAGCCTCAGAGATTTTTTGAGAAAGGATATTGTTAAAGTGGAAAGGAAGAAGCACTGAGGAAGAACCTATTAAGACCATAAATACACTAAGAGCTTGAACTCCTTGAAATGATTAAAAGGTTACACAATCTCATTTCAGTCTTTCAGAATCTGCATATAGCCCCATTTACCCAAGTTAAAACCATATTTATTATTCTAATTGAATATGATGTCATTTTATTTGTAGAAACATTTTTTATTAGCGTTGGAATGTCTTTAATCCAAGGTCATGCTATTCATAGTTAGGAACTACTCTATTTTTATCAGAAACTATTTTATTTCTTAATTTTAGATAGAACGCTTATCTAAAATTTCCCAGATTTGCCTTTTAGTTTCACGCAGAGCTCATCAAACATAAACTGTTATATTTCTTTCACCAAGTGTCGAAAGTGTCAATAGCATTGGGTGAGGGTCCTCTCTAATTGCTGCTAATTCTCCTCTGGACCTGCAGCTCTCCTTAAGTCCTTCTGATAGCGTAGCCATTGGAGTATTTGGAAATTTTCCCCAAGGGTTACAGAGACAACATGGCTAGTGAAGAAAAACACTTGAAGTATATACAACCAAGAAAACCCTCATCCTATGCACTGACTGCTTAAGTAGTTTGCATTTCTCTACTTCCAGCCAAACAATACAGTATACCACTGAATGTGAAATCCTGCTGAAAGAAGGTCCTATGAAATTTCTTTGATCTGTTATGTGGGGATTTCCTAACAGGGTAACTGGGAGGGGATTAAGAACCCTTACAAGGGATGCTACAGTGGAGTTAGACCAATTCAACCATAGTGAAGTGTCATAACTTATGAACTACAGTTTTAAAAGTATAATAACCTACGCTTTCTCCGATTAGTCTCTGTTTAGTATTTGCACAATCCATTCTTTATCCTAGTCATGCAAATAAGCACATTACTTATTGTTATTATGAATTAAAATTATTTATTGCATTCACTTTATTATATTGAATTGCCCAATTATTTTTGAGGCAATTTAACAATGTAAAATTCCCTAAGCATATTTATTTAGTTTTTTGAAACAGAAATAGTTCATTTTCATTTAATAATATTCAAATCATCTTAATTGCCTTCACTGATACATGTAATGTTTCGAATCTTAATAATTAGAGTTATTTAACTTGCAGGGTAGCCAACTATGTACTGGAAAATGAGGGCAGGGCTCCAATTAATGTAGGAAAAGAATGTTTGCATGTTTTAATAACTTTTAAGAGGAAACATAAGATTTAAGCTGTAACCATAATTATAGATGTTAGAAATGGAAAGCACGTTTGTTTGCTTAACTCATCACTCAGTATGTACAAAATTATTCCAGAGAAAATGTAGATTTGTTTAATTAATATTAATTGGATTGTTCTAGGTAAGATATATTGAAGGGAAGAGACTCCGAAGCAGAAACAGGATCTGTTAGGAGACTGTAGTTGTGTCTAAGTATGAGATAGAAAATAGTGAAAGAAAATGTATAATCATCATCATCACCACCATCATCATCATCATAGCTAAGCAGTGATAAAGTGTCTCCAAATTTTTTCTATTTAATCTTTACACAATGTATAAGTAAATTATTTGAATACAGATCCATCTGAGCTTAAAGTTCATTTTTCTCTACACTAAAATCATCTGATGATGACATTGATCTTATTTTTGTAACCTATATTTATTGAGGTATCCATGAAGCAATGATATGGAATTGTCCAAAACATTTCATAAATGCCTGATTGCAGTTTGAAAATCTGGTTTGAGTTTAAGGCATAGTAAGTAGAAACAAAATGATCAGAAAATAAGGAATAAACTCTGTATTTATTTACCTAAGAGCTTACCATAACTACTGCTACTGGTACTATTGCTAGTAATAGCCAGTACCATTTATTAACTCCTGACAAATTGATACTATTATTACTATCTGATAGATTTCTTATTTATTATGCATCTCCCTTCACTCGAATGTAGGCCCCATGAGAGCAGCTTCCTGAGGCTATCTTGTATACAGCTGAATCCCTAGCTCTTTTACTACACATGGTTTCAAAGTGCTGAAAACACTATTATTGAACGAACAATCAATTTCATTGATCTGGAGTGTAAGTAATTGGCTTAGAGAAGATCAACCAACCATTGAAATGAGCCTCTGGGGTTAGAGTTCCCTTCTAACCACAATGTGACATTGTGATACTGACGAGTGCCTTTCTTAAAGATCCTTTTCCTAGAAATGAGATATGAGCATCTTATACTTGATTTTTAACCATAATACCACAAAAAGAGAAAAGAAAGTATAATGATACGAATGTTTCTTTTTCTTCAAAAAAATGATAATTTTTTGTCGTGTTAATTGCATGCCCAGGGAATATAAGATAGGAAATGTCCTCTTACTGCTATTTCACAGACTTAGTGATTGAAAGAGGCAAGCAAAGAGGCACACAGAAGTTTAAGGATCCAAAGGTAATGATAAGAGTGGTCACCATTCCCTAGATGATAAAATATGAATGCAGTGTGTCATTATTGTTTTTATAATCTAAAGGCATGCATTCATAAAGCTTGTTTAATACAAGGGCATTTTTCAGTTTCTGTATTTTTATTTTCCAAAAAATAAATGATGGGGATTAATAGAAATTGAGGAATTTTCCTATGAGTTACTTCTTAAATATTATATTTTAGTTCATTTTCACTTACAAGATATTCAAAATCATTCATTTATATAAGGAACTAAAAGCTATTATATCTACTGCATTTGTAGCAGCTGTGCTTTATGTGATGCTCTGCTTAGTCAAATATTGACAATTTTTACTGCTCAGGAATTCAGTGCTACTTAGGATTCACCCTATTTTCATTTTACATTTGAACCAAGCACCTAATAACTCCATTATTTTACCTCAAAAATAAATCAGTGACTTCAGGAATTGCCTAATTTTTCCTTTTCATGCTCTAATCCAATATTTGTAAGGTCACCACTACAACTGTGATAATTTTTGAAATTTTTATTGCTAACTACTCTAAAGAACATAAAATAATATGTAAATTATTTTAACAAATTTCTTTGGTAAATAAATTCAATGTAGTCATAAGACATCATTGCTAATTTTAAAACATACTTCCAATTATAAATTAAAGTATAAAAAGTGATGACTTTTTCTGGGTGACCTTCATTTTTTGATTATATTTTCATGTATTTTTATTATACCACCTCATTAGCTATGTTATTGGGACAGGAAGGACAATTTGAGGCTAGGATATACCAATGAATTATTGAAATATTATGATTAATCCTCTTTTATTAATTTCCAATTTTTAAAGTTGTCTATCTATGAAATTTAGTTCTGTTATGCATAGGGATTTTTAGATCAAAGTAAAAAGGAAGAAACTTGATCCAAAATATATAAACCTCCAGAGATCCTATTTATTATAAAAGATCAAAAAACTAAGTTAATTCTTCACATTACTATTACTCAACCCGATACCTACCTTTGTACACTGTTACAGGATTGGTTGGCTTTTGATGCTATTGTGATGGTACCTAACCATTTTTTTATGTTTTCTCATATCATTAGAATGTTTACTAAATAAATAAATTTTATTTAAAAGTCTTCTGCTGCCAGCAAAATTGATGCAGAAATTTTATTTCAATGCCTTTTCTATGCACTTCACTCTATAAAATATTAACCAAACTTGACAAAAGAGTTTCATATAATGATAACATATTAACTAAGATATTTAATATGTCAGATATTGTTAGTTTAAATCAGTCAAAGACCACCAGTGTGACCTCAATCTTTCATCTAGAGATATCCTAAAAGTCCCATGACTAAGATGATACATTTAGTCATGAGACAAGGTACTTTATTACATATAAACATATATATCTAATACATATACATATATATGTTCTCTTTCTTTCGATATATATATATCCATAATATATATACCTCCTTTATATCTACAGCTATATGTATATCATCTTCCTCATATATATTTCCCTCTCTCATTATATTTAATATCTACATATATATAGCATTATTTCTCTTTCCATAAATCAGGCAGATGGACGGATA
Source organism: Eulemur rufifrons (assembly GCF_041146395.1). NCBI lineage: Eukaryota > Metazoa > Chordata > Mammalia > Primates > Lemuridae > Eulemur > Eulemur rufifrons. The sequence continues at coordinate 55,242,836 of NC_090990.1, forward strand.
GTATACATGCTATTATTTATTGATTTTGATGTTAGTGTGCAGAAGCAGACTTCTGGCCTTATAATTTGTATGAGTCTTATTCCTTCATTTAATAACAATTTATTTATTACTTTGCCTCCCCTATTTACCTGATATGAGAGCTTATAGTGATGACTCCATGTCATCACTCTGTTATGTATTATATTAATATCTTTTAGTACAAATTTTATTTAGCTAAAATGAAATCTAGTATAAAGCAGTACCACAGAGAATAAAAGTAGTTGTGATGGCATTGCTAAGGAGAGTAACTACATCTATCCGCAAACACAAAGGGAAAAAGAGGGGCCTTGGGCATGTTTATTAATAATTTGATTTCAAGTAGATTCTACTTAATAAAATTAATTTATATTATTGATCAAGAAATTATAATATAAATTATAAAATGCCATTATTAATAACTAGTATGTGACAATCTTACAAAACTGGACAGAATTATTTGATATTTGTAGAATGATCGCCAAGAAATAATGACGTTTGCTACATAGGACTGCATATTCTTAAATGAGGGATAATATAATTGCCATGGTAGAGACAGAAAGTCTGATAAAGTGACATAAACTTAATGTAATAGCAATATTCTTAAATTTTGAACACTGTCAGTCAAGTTTTATCTCCATGTTTCTTCCAAAATAGAACTTGGCAAGACTACCAGTCTCTTCTTAGGAAGAAAAGTAAAAGTCTGTCTCCATAAATGTGGCTGAGAACAAATTTAAACAAGAGTTAGCATAAGCCAATTGCTTATACAATTGCCTGTTTCTTCAAGCAAACACTAAAGAATGGTCACATATATTGGAATTTCTACTCATTTGATATCCACCCACTCAATCTGATATCCAGAAAAACCTCAATGTCCAAGACAATGGTGGCATCTGGCAATTTTACTATTGATGCACACAATTCACAGAAGAACAAGGTTGTATGATCTGACAGCATTGTATATTTTACTACATTTTATATCAAGATGGTAGCTTTCATGGGAGTTCTTTGCTATATACAAAACTCCAATACAGACACATTAATTCAATCCATCTATAATACAGCCTTTGAATGAATGCTACAACAGCCACCTTAATTCTCTGTATAATTAGAATGCTCTCAAAGGATTGTGAAAGATTTTTCTTCTTTAATCAGGGCATTTTTCCCCTCATTATGTAGCTCTCTCTTAAGCATAAATATATTGGATCCAATGTTTTGGTTGAGATATTTGAAAAAGTACTTAAATTGTCCATTATAATGTTATTCTTTGATCAAGTTTTTAAATTCAGTTTTAATTCTTACTTTTAAACAAGCACAAAACAAGCTCAACTTTTTCTTTCTATAAAAGTTATGTATAGAAATATTTCCTTTTTTAAAAAGTCATATTAATATTTTGATGAATTAAATAGTTTTAAATGAATTTAAATGTAAAATTCCCATATAATCTTACATTTTTAAATAAATGCTTTTATTTACATTTATGTATTATTCACACCAAAGAAATTCATTAGGTAGTTGGAATTTTCCTCTTATTCAGAATCTATTTCTTAGAACAATGTAAATATAATCAATAAAAATAAAACATCATGAAGATTATTTATTCATGTTAAGCAATATGAGACCCTTTGTTCACTAATTAGTCCTTCAGGATCTTGTTGGGGCAAATAAAGTAAAATTTAGCTTTTAAATTTAACAATAGTTTGGAATAATCTTTCTGATCTAGGAAGAAATAGGAAGCTAGAAGAAAGAGGACATATTTAAAACAGGGTCCATTACTAATTGCTTTCCAAAGAAACGGAAAGCAATAAATGTTAAGAGGTATAACACATTACCCTCATAGGCCACTAGAACAAGAACATAAAAATTCATTTATTATTTAATAAAATGACATTTTGGCGGTTGCAAAAAAATTTTAATCGGGAGGCCATTAGACTGGGACAGCTCCAGTGCTTTAGTTTCTTATATAAGCAAACTGAAGCCCAAGGTAAACAGTAAAATGAAACAAACTAAATCAGTCAGAAACTGGCAACTAACTTCTTATTAGGGAATTTACACCAGATCATACCTAATATAAGGCAAATGACTGGCTGTAGCGAATCAAGTAATTTCTTTACTTTGCTTCTGCATTCAGCTCATAAAAGCCCTTTGCTCACGCTGCTAATGCAGAGCTGTCTGAAGCTCTTCCAGTCTGAGTGCTGCCCAATTCATGAATCTTTCTTTGTTCAAATAAACCCTGCCAAATTTAATTTGTCTAAAGTTTTTCCTTTAAATGGGTTCATTGGAAGTATTTTTCCTATCAACTCATTTACTTTGTCAAAATAAAAACAATAAACAAACAACAACAAAATACAGCATAAGGTGAAGTGTGTACTTTGCATCCTGCTAACTTTAATTTAAGAAGGTGGCCCTGGAACTAAACCTAGCCCCTGGCTCTTAGCTATACCCAGCTCTTACCTCACCTAGGAGAAATCAGTAAAGACAGCCTTGAGAAAGTCAGTTAGATTTCAGGCAACTCTCCCTTTATTTTCACCTCTACCATTTTCTTGCTTTAATTGTTACTGTTCCCAGCCCACTGGTAACTCCAGTTGGCTCTAGGGAAGATGTTGTGGGTCAACTTTTCAGTCTTAGCTCTGCCAGTCAGTTCTTGTCCTCCCTACGTATGCATGGTTTCATTTGGAAAAGATTAAAACTGAAAGTGATGATCAATATTTGCAAGAGAAAATATCATTTCTAATTTAGTAGAGATTAAACACATGGCCCAAAGAGAGCACTTTTTTTAAAGATTTAAAAGCCATTTCTACGTCTGGCCTCTGTTTCCATTACTGTATCTTTATAGTGGTTGTATAGAAACTACATAGCACTTCTTGACTCCAATTTAATTTGGCACAATAACGGACCAAAAATCGAATGTAACCATTGTTAGAAACCTCAAATAACTTATTTGGAGCAGATATAAAATTATCACAGAGAGAATTTAAAAAAGACACCAGTTAAGTCCATATAGAATAGTCATGTGTCTCCTCTATACAACATCTTTTAAATCTTCTCCAGCACAATTTCATCCTAATTTAATACAAACATTTCCAAAAGTTTAATCACAATTATAAATTTAGATTATGACCATGTTTGAATCTAAATATTGAACCAAATCTAGCAAATATTCTGTATGTGAAAGAACTCCAGACAAAGAGAAGAGTAGGAAGTGAGGACAACTAGCATGAGTTAAACACATGTGTTCTAGGAGCCCAGCCAGGGTCTTAATGGCTCCAGCACCCATCTCACATCCTCAAAAGCGAGACCACTCATCTCAAAAGGATGAAGAAAAAAATCTCTAAGAGGTTCTCCCACGAGGGAAGAAACACCTTTTAAACTTAGGTCTACTTGACTACTTTTCACTCTATGAGTTACCAAAGTTTTTCCACTCTAGTGCGTCTTAGTATCTTTATCGGTAAACTGAGGCAGTTGATTTTTAAAGCCTCTTCCATGTATAAAATCTATTATTTTAAATTTATATAATCAATCACTATAATGTTTAATAATTCAGAGAACCATCTAAATCATTATTTTTCTTGATTCTAAAAAAAAAATGTGCTATTGTTACCAAAGTAGTTATTAAATGATTTTTAAACTATATTTCATTTCTTTTCTCAAATCTAGGGAAATGAGCTGATTTATCTTCCCTTATTTCTTAAATACACATGTATTTTTAAAATAGTGTCAAGTTTAACATTGTTGACAAAGGGCAAATCGTTTGAAACCACTCAGGTTTTTAAACATGCAACTCCCAATAGTATTAATTGAAGTTTAAGGACTCTGGCTGCTGAGATACTTGGAGAACTCCCTTTGGATTTCTTGTGATGCTTTCAAAACAATTAAGTCATTGCTACAGTGCTCTGTGGGCACAATCCTAAAGATGAAAGATGCAATGGTCTGTTTACAGAATACTTGTTAGAGAAGGTATTGCTTCATGCTGCCACATAGCAGAGCGTATCGGCAGGAGTCTATTTGAAATGGCTGCCGGTTTTCCTCTCATAAGCTATTCCACAATAATCAGGCAACATAGGAATGGAAAAGAAAGAGTGTAGAGAAACTGGGCATGATTCTAAAAATTCTACTTTGTATTTCTTCAAACATACCCTGGACTAAAACATAGCTTTTCAATGTTCCTTGTGTTTGTTGAATGTAATTGCTTTGTTATTGTTTGGTTAATCTCACCAAACCACTTCTAAATTCAAGAGAAATTTCTTTTATCTTGCTCTTTTTGTTCTGAGCTAGGACAAGATGATAACAGTGGCTGGCATTAGTGAGTTAATATTGTAACCAAAACTGACATCCCACTCAAGTACCCACCATTTAAAAGAGTAATGAATTGTCAGTTTTAACTGGAAAGGGTTTTTATGTGATTTTAGAAGTCTTTTGAATATTTATTTTGTTCCCCTTTACACAAGTCTGTATAAGATTGATCTTGTTAGTTCCAAATACAAGTCTCTCTTGGCCAGATTCGGAAAATAAATTAGACTTTACAGACATTACGAAGGCTGAATCAATATATTAATACGGAAGAGGTATTTGAAAGATGTATTAGCCACAAAAAGATAGCACATTATTACATCAGAAATATTAAACACGTTTAATCAGAGTCATCTATTGTAGTTACGTATAGATTCTATAAATAGTATGGAGATTTACTTAAATATGTTAAAGATTCAATCCACTTTATCATATGATTAGAGCTTACACACAAAAAAGCAAGAAATTAAAACTTGAATTGACAGATGGCGTAGGACATTGTACCTTTTTTTTTCCTCATCACTGATTTTTTAAAAGTAACTCCATAAACTCAGACATTAAAAGTCAGCCAAGTCATATTCTGTGAGGGTTCTCATTCTATAAACAAATATTTAATGAGCATCTATCAGAGGCCAGACTGCACGCTAGATGTTGGTGATAAACTTTAAATAAGGCAGTATTTCCACCTTTAAGAGACTTAGCATCCAGTGTATAAACAGGCGAACAAGCTATAAAAGTGTGAACATTTAAAACTCGGAATACTTTAGAAAGGATCTTGATGCAAATCAGTTTTGGAAATTTGCAGACAATGAAATACTTACTAAGTGACAACAACCCTAAAAGACATGCCTGATTATCCTCATTTTACAGATGAGCGAACTGACCCTGATTGATTACACAACTTGATATTGTTTGCTAACGGTAACAATGCTAATTATGGTAGAGTAAGAATTTAAGTCCAGATAAATTGACTTGAAAATCCATTCTATTTCTATTTTACAACTTTAACTACCATTCAAGTCAATTAATAAGTAAAATTACATTCAAAGTTACATTCAATGTATCTGGCAAAATCTTAAACTTCTAGAGTAGGTTGAGTGACCATGTTGGAGGCTCTTTCGGAGCCCTGGATTTAACGAGAATTTCTTGTAGTAATTTAAAACAATATATAGAAGTACTAGCACCACCTCTTAAGAGAACTATCATTCTATCTTTTTAATTGAAATCATGCCCCAGATATAAATCTATCAAATGTATAGAAGAAAACTAAGATAATATTGTATTTATTAGTCAGTGACATCTCTTCAATGTATTTTATTAAAGTGTACACTGGTAATATAGCAATTTCATCAATACTTACATTAGTATCAAAACTATTTTGTAAGAATTTTGTATTGTGATGTTAATTAAAATATGATTAAATATAGCGCAGTGGAAAGAGCTCTAGTCAGGAAGCAGATCATATCCATGTAAGATCTGGCTTTGCTACTTACTATCTTTTTGATCTGGAGCAAGAAACTCAACTTATCTGCACTTTAATTTTCTTATCTGAAAAATGGGATTACCATACCTATTCATTGGTCCAGGGAGTTGTTGTAAATCATGTAAAACATCTTTAACTCTGGCCATGAATAGGAAATGGATTCTAAGACCCATGAGAGCAGAGGCTGTTTTAGGAACATCAACACCAGAAAGAATTGAGACTAAGCTATACAATATTATTTCACTAAGGTTATATGAGTATTTAGTAGCAAAATTGGAATTAGGATCTTAGTCTCTTAAGGATAGTCTCTTTCCACTACGACCGTATTTCGCAAAATAAACAGGTATATTGGGAGAGAAATAAAAGCCTGCTGTGTCAAGTAAGTTTGACCAAATTGAACAATAAGAAATTTAAAGCATACATTTTGTAATCAGACTTTAATTTGATCCTTGGTTTTGATACTTCCTATTTGTATTATTTTGTATAATTCACCTAACTTAGATGAGTTCACCACGCCTTCCCAGTTTCAATGTCCATAAAATAGAGATGCTAGTAATATTTGCATTGTGTTGCCTTTTGGGTGGATTGAAAATGTTAATAGATATCAAGCACGTAGCATGGTATATGGCGTGTAGTAATCACTCAGTCATAGCGTATATATGTTATCTATGGATACTGCAACAAATTACCAGAAACTTTTTGGCTTAAAACAACAAAAAATATATTATCTTACAATTCTGTATGTTCAAAGTCCAACACTCGTCTTACTGGCTACAATCAATGTGTGGGCAGGGCTGCATTCCTCCCTGGAGGCTTTAGGAGAGAATACATTTCCTTGCCTTTTCCAACTTCTAAAGGCTTCCCACATTCATTGGCTCCCCACCTCTTCCTCCACCTTCAAAGCTAGCAATAGTGGGTTATCTTTCTCACAGCACACAATTCTGACCTCTTTTTCTATGTTTCTCTTTCATTATAAGAGCCCTCGTTATTACATTGGGCCCCTAGTTAATAAAGGATAATCTCTCTATTTTAAATTCAACTGATAAGCAACTTTAATTCCATCTTCAACCTTAATTCCCCTTTGTCAGGTAAAGTAGCATATTCACAGGTTATAAGGATTAGGACATGGGCATCTTTGAAGGCCATTATTCTGCCTACTATAGTAGCTCTGATAAAAATCATTCTTGCAGAATCCTATGCACATTTACTACTTGAATGTTTTAGAGAGGAATATAGTATTCAGAGTTTTGAAACTTATTTGAATCCCTTTTATTGCATATTATTTTTTGAAACTATTGCTCCAAAGAATACACTTTGGGAAATGATGTATTGTACCATATTCCTTACAATGTATTTGTTAATAAATGGACTGTGAGTAAGGATGGATAGATAGACAGATGGATGTGTATATATGTATATATGCATATGTATGTGTAAATATGTATACATACATATATAAATTTCCTATATGACTGAATATTTTCATGTACTTTGTGATAATTCTCAATTTCACTCTTGAAAATATTTTTCTATTTTCTCTGACATTTCTTTAGCACTAATTTTACTTGTTTGATACATGTGATTCAGTGCAATTCTCAGGAGGAAATCCTAATCAGTTGGAATAGGTTTAAAGGTGCACACCAGATCCTAAATTTATGTATTTCTAATGTCATATATTTACTCAAATACGGAAGCAATCTTTTTCCATATTACATTTTCTACTCTTGTTTAGTATACACAAGACAAGAAAAGAAGCCTATATGATGTCACTTCTAAACTCACATTTTACATGTGATGTCCCCATGTGTTCTTGTTTTTAGATTTTTCAGTCTTAGACATTAGATTTTGAAGGATGAAGAAATACGTTAATACTACAAGAAGACCCAATGCCAAATTATATGCCTTCATCAACTGATTAGAATTTTCTTTCTATTCATTTTACACTGATTTAATTTCCAATTATTTTCTTTCTATTTGTTCAGCACTTTCTAATCTTTTATAACAAAGGAATGGATGACACACACACAAAAGAAAAAAAAACCCAGCCGCCATCCCCAAATTTCATTATTTTATAGTCATTAACACATGGTTGCAAACTCTAGTGAAGTGTTTCCTCTGAAGAAAAGGAAAAAAAAAAAAACAAAACAGTGATAACTAAGTATACCCCTTGGTGTATGCAAGACAAACAATATTTTTCCCAGCATGTCTCTAATCCCCTCAGTGGTATAAGCTTCTCTGTGAAGAGCTGATGACAATATCCTCATCCTCTCCATTAACATAACAATTGCTACATTTAAAACAAAGACATTCTAATTTGAACAATATAAGAAGATTGTGAGATATTTCTGGTCCTTGAGAACAGAGCTTATGGTCAACCTAGGAAATAGAGATACTAAACCTGAGCAAGAATTAACTCTTTCTGAACCAATCCATACCACTATCTGTATCTTTTAAGAAGACCACTGCCAAGGCACCCATGAAGACAGGAATAAATTATTTTTCCTGCTTCAGTGTTTGGTTCATCCTGGAGCCAGTCTCGCCATAGGCAGACATTATCCATCCTTTACTTAATCAAAATTTAAGTGATTGTCATGTTAATGCCTGATCAAACTTACCATTTATGTTTTTCCTTCCACATTTCATAAAAGAGGTACATGATACATAAAGTTGTTACTGTGAATGAATAAATTAACTAGAAATACCACTTGTTCTTGGATTTCTGGAGTATGCAACAAATTCACAACATTCCTGTAGGCTACCTCTCAAGAGACATGAGGACTTTAAAAGAGTAATATTCCTAAGGACACCTGACAAATAAACACAAAAAGAAACTAAACCATGAAAATAGAACAGGGATATACCTCCTCCCCATTAATCAGAATTTTGGGAAATTCTTGAAAAAATGAGTCTATAGAGGTGCAGGCTCTGTTCATACCAAGTAAACATGCACTTGTAAAACACTATAATGTTTTGTAAACCATTAATTTCTCAGGAGTATGGGATATCTACTGATGATGTGGTCCAGATCCAGGTAAGGATAATCAGATGCTTTAAATTATTAGCATTCATTTGATCATCCTACCTTTCATATGATTCTAAGTTTGGTGCTATCACTCCCATTTAATACTAAGCTCCCTCTGTATTTCCTATAGCAATATAGGGGTAATGGTTTAGTCTTCCCATAGTTTGCACAAAGCATCCAAGAACTATAGCATTACAACATTCAGTCCTATGACAATATCTGGTTCTTCCTGGAGAATAATTTTTGCATAGCCTCCTGTTGGGAGGTAAGATTTGGGAACTACCATGGTTAATGTAGTCAGTCTCTTTCCCTCTTGTTGTCTCTGTCTCTGTATCTCTTTCTTATTTATGTCGTAATATCAAAGATGTCAGGAAATAATTTTGCTTCCCTTTTCAGCAGTTCCACATAGATAAAATCAGTGTCCATTATTACCTATTTTAACTGGATGGATTTATTTGCTCTTGTATTCTTACTTTTGCTGTTGGTAATGACTACCATTTTGTACATGAAATCCTTTTGGGATGCTATTAAATCTTTTTCTTTAGTTGACAACAAAAGTTTTTCCAACAATCTGATCTGCAATTAGTCTGTTGTCCCAAAAAGTTAGAGGGTACACAATGAAATCTATTTTTTAAATAATTGCTTTATTTGTCTGACTAAAAGATGATTGGTCTAAAATAAAAAGGTTAGCAAGAATCTCATTAATTCTGATAAACAAGGTGGCTGAGTGGCATTTTAACATATTTAGATTTGATAAGAAGCCTTTTTGTCATTGCAAAGTTAAAAAATGGCTTGGCATATGCATTTTTCTGTGTCGTTCTGTCATCACTTAACAAATAGGAAAATAGGAAGTTGGAGAAATAGGCAGGTAATATTTATAACGATGCTGTTTGATTCCTCTGTCTAGTAAATGAGAAGTCAGAGTGACAAAGAAGAGGAGAAAAATGAGGAGTTACAATGGATCACTGATCTTTCATCAGGTTACGAATACACACACGAATCTCTTAACGGACTCTTTACAAATGGCAATAATAATGTCACTTTTCAAGTACAGACTGCGTCTGGTTCTTAAAACATTTCATCTCTTAATTTTTAAGGTAATTCTAAAATGTACGTTTCATTCTCCACAAAGCTTTCAATGGACTAAGCGTTTCAATCTTGAGTTCACACACTTCATAAGCAGCAGAGCCAAGGTCCACGTTCGGGTCAGTCTTACTCCAACACTTTCATCCTTTCTGCTATGTAAGCCTGTGTCATGGTATCATAATTCTGGAAAGACCAGTTTCTCCACCACCTATGGTTCCATTAGCTGATTCATATCAGCTATGACAGCATAAGTTAATTCATTAAGAATATTGAGAAATATAAATAAACACTGCCTGCCCTCCTGTGGCTTACCTTTTAGCCAAAAACACACATATATTAACCAGTAATGAACTAGGATAGGAGGGTGAAAAGGGCCAGAGATGACACAGAGGAGATGTGTTTAATTCTACTTGGAGGGAAGGAAGAGTATTCAGGAAAGAACAAAAACACAGAGGTTTTTGTTAAGGGGGTAGCAACATGTTCAGGATTCCCACAGGGTAAGAGTGGACAAAAGACAAAAGAAAAGGGCAGAGGGACTGTTGCACTGAGGGAAGCAGGCAGGGAGGGTTTGCGTGCCGTTCAGGCTATACCGCTTCCTATAGAGAGATCCTTAAACTCGAATCATTTATTTGAAGGCCTATTTTATACCATGTGATGCTTTAGTAAGTCTTTGTTAATATTGTAATTTTAAAAATCAAATAAAGTATACAGTGAAAGGCATATTGAATCTCATTGGAAACAAATTTCCTTATGTTCCTCCTTACTAATCATCAAGATATAAGCAATAGACAATTTGGAGGTAAAATTCCAGATGATATGGAGATCCCTAAAAAATACCCATTCATCATGAAACACTGAAAAGATAAAGAATGCATACCAAATCATCAGGTCAAAATAACCAGACTCAGAGATTTTTCAATTCCAAATACACAGTATTCTAACTTTTCATCAGACATTCCCAATGAAAGGCTTAGTATTTTATTCAACCACATGTAATGTTTTCATTCTGGCTCAAGCAAAAGGGGTCCATGGGGCTGTATGTGATAGGCAATTTCTGATTATGTGATTGATGACAGGATCTGGGAAAAAGAGCAAGGTGGAGGCCAGTGTAACATTTTCCTCTCAATGTTTCCTGCGTATGCATATGCCCTCTCTATCTCCATCTGTGTCAGTGCTCCTTGTTTTATGTAATAGTCAGAGACGATTGAGGCCACGCTTGGCACAGTGCACTGTGCAGCACTTCGTGCCTATGGCTACTCATAAATATCACTTTATGGTGATGATATGGAATGTTAAGTACTGCACGGGGACAAGGAGAGAACTGAAAAATTATGGAGCTTATCAAATCAAACTGGTTTATTTAGTTATCTTTGAACAGCAATATAACATTTTAATAATAAGTATAACAAATAACCCTTCTTCTTTCAGAAGGTGATGGACTAGAAGTCTGACCTCTTCACTTATCTTGAAGGTATAAAACAGAAGATAAATTTGCTTCTGAAACATATAGTTCTTCCTATTTGATTAACTCCAAATTGTAAGCCTTATGTATGTTCCAAGAAGTCCCTGTGAACCGAAAGTGTCCAGAGTCTCAAACATTCCCTCCCTTTGATCTTGATAAAGCCATACCAATTTTTGACTATACACAGATGCAAAACGTAAGTCATATCATATTTTGGAAGCAGCCAAATTGAATAGCAAACAACACTTCAGAAAGCACAGATTGAGTTAAGTTGCCTTTAAGGAAGACCTCACTGCTGTGTACTAGACTGCAAAGTTAAAAGAGGAAAACGTAATACTGTCAAAGACAAGTGGGCTGTATGAACTGCAAATTCAAAAGCCTCGCAGTAATCCTAACCACCTGTCAAGTCTCAGAAAGTGGGCCAGTGTCTCCTTTGGAGATGGGGGTGGGGGAACCCTCCAAGGTGTGCAAAGCCAACAACTCTCCATGAGAGATGGATGAGCCATAGACTGTTTTTTGCCTTCACATAATTGTTCAAAAGCTCTGCAAGGCATCTTCATTAGCTAGATAAATACCTTTGAGAGCAATTTTTTATTTGTTCAGAGCTGACTTAAAGTAACTACTTCCAGGAGTTTTTACTAGGTCAGAAGCTTCAAGAGTAAATTTATGTTACCTTGAAAAATACATGTACCTCTTCTGTTAAAAATGCTCTTTTTAAAAAAGAGTATGGTATACTGTACCTAAAAAATTGAGTTTTCTACTTTGCGTTGTTATCCTGACATTTCATTCTTGGTCACCCAACACCAATTCATGAATATACTCAAAGCCTGACTTCCTTCACTTCATTCCATTGTTTTCTTGGAACAGATTGTATAACAGGCAAAGTTTGAAGGTCAAGTTTATCAATTAAAATCCATAGCAATGAAGTATCTATTAAGCCAGTGTAACTGACTACCATGTGGCTTAATCCACATGAAATGTTTCCAGATAGAATGATTTTGATAAAAATTGGCAGTATGATCAGAGTTCAACAAAACAAAAATATTACTGGTTATACTATTACTTTAAAAGTACAGTGCTCACGTTCATCAATTAAACAACTCTACATCCCACCTTCCATTTCTACAATCTCCACACTCTTTCTCAGACCCTCATTGTAGGGTGGACGAACATAACAATTTTCCAACTGGATTTTCTTTCTTAAGTCCTCATATCATGATTTTGTTCCGCCCAAATAGAAAATCTGTTATGTTGCTTCCATCCCCTGCCCATAATTGAACCCAAGCTGATCCAAAAAGATGAAGATAGAATCACCAATATTACCAAGGTTTGTTATCCTACACAATATTTGAAGAGGATAGTTTCATAATAATGCTAGACAGTGTTCAACACAGTGATTTCATAAATTCATAAGTTAAACAACAGTGTATTTTTTTTTTATAAACTGTTGACAGATGTTGCCAAGTTCTCAATTGATTGACCTTCTTTTCTGTATTCCTAATGCAAAAAGGTCTTAACCTGTTTTAGCATCAGAAACTTTGAGAATGTGATAAAAACTAGTTACTGTTCCCAGAGGAAAACTATCAAAGTATCAAATTTAGCATATACTTTCATAGATTTTGTGGTTAAATAATCCTTTAATTTCGAGTCAAGTCTTCTTGTTTTGGCCAACAAAACGTGTGTTATTTAAGGGTAAAATTGTTCTTCAGTAAGCAAACAGCAACAACCAAAAGTAATCCCACATCAGGCAAGAAAGCCTATGTCAGAGTTTCAGAAAGTTGTTATTTAAAAATCTCACAACTGTTTTGTCAATCATGTGACTATTTCACCATTTCTTTATATATGTAACACTGTGTTTCAACCATTATTAGCTGCAGAGGTGGTGGAGCTGGATGGATAACTTTAAAATTTCCATAGGATGACAGTCGTAACTGCTGCTTCCCCTGGAAGCTTCTTAATCTGGGGAGACTCCAACCATGGCTCCCCAGGGGTCCCTGCTTAAGCTCTCTGCAGCTGTTCCTCCCTTCATTGAATGGCTCCAGTCAGCAGTCAAGCCCAGCAATTACAGCCTCCTACAGCTGCTCCCCAAGAGCTCCATTGCTCCCTATTGCTTCTCACATGCTCAGACAAACCTCCAACGCATTGCATTTTCATCCCCCAGTAGCTGCACATTTGAGTATCCCTTTGTCAGCACAACTTCTAAAAGACGTCTTGTGACAAAGCTCTGATTGAGCCATTCCTCCAATCTGAAGAGCTTGTCCTGTTCCTACCCCTTCCCCCAACCCTCACTCTACTTTATGGAACAAGACAATGTGGCATCATTCTTCTAATTGCTTTTGCAGCACTTGCTGAGGGTTGAAGTAGCTCCTCATTCAGCTCTAAATGATATACTATTATATACAGTCAGAGTAACTTCCAAGCAATTTACTATAGCTAACCATCACTTCCTGCCTTGTAATTAAACCTCAAGCCTACCAAATGCTTCACCCCCAAAGTTGGGTATGATCCTCCAGAAAAAGATAACTGGTTTTTTATGTACTTTGCATATACATCTATCCTAGGCCCTATCTAACTTCAGTTTACTCATTTAACTCCAAGTCAATATCCCTTAGCTGACAGGTAAATTCCTTGAAAGGAAAGGCTCATTTTTATAGGCATATCTTTCTTTTCCAATACCTACAACAATGCTTAGTGCAAACTAAATTCTCAAAGAATGTGCCTAGGTTGCATTAGAGTTATTGTCCAAACTCAGTTAACTGGTTTCCTGGAGAAGGTTCCACATTGCTCTTCACTAGTTTCTCCACAAGGCACAAGTAAAGCTGTAAAAATCAAGGCCCAGGGTCCTGCTAGACAGATCATAGCTCCCAGGGTAAATATGCAACCACAGTTCTATCGCCTCTATGAAGGTTATTTTTCTTAAAGTTGAAGTCTGTGTGGATAATGAAAGACTACCATTTCCACTCATGCTATTGTGTATTTGTAGCTCTAATATTCATTAAAGATGCAAACTGAAATGTTAATGATAATTGCACCCAAAAAGCTAATAAAGAAAAGCCCAAGGCTCATATAAATGCCAGCATTTAATAATTATGCATACTTTTAGCTTTCTCCCCAATTTATCTTACTTTCTGATAATTAGTTTAGTAAATCTGAGATCTCAACATATGTGTAATTAATTTTAAAATTTGTTTTTAAATTTGCTTTATATACTCAAGAATGAAATATATTTTTTCTAGAATGTAAAGCAGTAATTATCATTATATAAAATGGTTACCTATGTAGAGGATAGAGCTTGAAAATATGCTTTCTGGGAATACTTACAAGTAGAAAACACTTGAAATTTTAGGGAAAAGATCTGTATCACTTAGGATCCAGTCAGGAAAATAGAAACCAATCTAAGTACAGTTGACCCTTGAACAAGATGGGTTTAAACTCTGTGGGTCCTCCAATAAACTGATTTTTTCCTCCTCTGCCACCCCTGGGGTAGCAAGAACAACTCCTCCCCTTCCTCTTCCTTTGCAGCTTACTCAACATGAAGATGACAGGATGATGACCTTTATGATGGATAATTCACTGCCACTTAATGAACAGTAAATATATTTTCTCTTATAATTTTCTTAATGACATTTTATTTTCCCTAATTACTTTATTGTTAGAATATAGTATGTAATACATATAACATATAAAATATGTGTTAATTGACAGTGTTATCAGTAAGGCTTCTGGTCATTAGCAGGCTATTAGTAGTTAAGTTTTGAGGGAGTGAAAGTTATGCTCAGATTTCCAACTGCATAGGGGTCCTCACCTCCCACCCCTATGTTGTTCAAGGGTCAACTGTATTTCTAAAAAAAAGGAAGGTCTAATACATGAAATTGTTTACACATGTGATGAAAGGGTAAGACATCAAAGCATGTGGAGGAGAGCAACTCAGAGACTAGTAAAAGCAAAAAGATACTAATACTCCCTGCAAGCAGCTATTATTGCCAGAGCCCACAGGCCAAGATTGTTAATTAGCAGCTAGGTTCACAGTCATTCATTCTATCATTCATTAAATATTTATTTCAGCTCCAATTATATGCCAGCCCCTATTCCAGTCACAGGGAACAGGGCAGGAAGTAGATATGATCCATACTTTCATAGAAATTGTCACAGCCTGCCATGCAATGGAAAATTAAAGTATAGGACTTCCCAGTATGAGCTGTGCCAACAGGAGGATGAGCTGAAGCCAGAGCCAAGGAAAAGATGGGCCTTGCAGGAGACACTGCCTGTGGCAATAAGAGAAAAGAAAATAGCCTAACTTCTCCCTGACTCCTGTATTCAATCGCTTTCTTGCCAGTGTCTTCCACTGGGGGAATCCTGCCAGAAACCAGAAAACATAGCAGGCCAGGAACACACCCATGGGAATAATACAGAGCATAGCTAGAGAAGCACAAAGAATGGCTTCGAGATCAAATAGGCAAAAATTACCACACAATATCTTTTCTTTAATTTTAGGTAGTAATAAGCTTTTTAAAAAATGTATAATTATTCCAGCTTAAAACCTTAACATTGGTATAAGTTTATTACATCTTTTTCACATAGAATTTCTCCATGAGAAGGAAGAATAGTTTTAGTAATATTTTACAGGCTAATCTTATTGTCCATATTTTTAAAGAAAAAGTCACTTGGAGTTAATGAGAGCAATATCAATTATATCCCAATTCAAAAAGAAAAGAGGAAAGGACTCACCTGCAAACCATGAGCTCTTTGGAAAAAGAAAGATTAAAACATGTATTGAATACCTACTCTGAATCAGACATTTTGAGAAATATCTTACATATCTAATTATTTTTAAAAATTTTTACATCAAGCCGGAGAGTTGGGCATTATTTTTACTTCTCAGAGGATAAAAGTACATGTAAAGAGATGAAGACATTTAACCAAGTTTATAAATATCAAAGCTGAATGTCAATTGAGGTCAATCTAATGCCTAGCCACACTAAAACACTTTAGGTAAACACTGATCTAACTAGTTTCAAAAGGAGAAATAGCCCAAACTATTACTAAATGAGAAAAAAAATGCAGAAGAATTTTCTCCGATCATTGGCAGAATTATATTCCCAAGGAACTTCACTCATTTGTTCTATCATTAATTACATATTTATTTCAGCCACAATTATATGCCAGGCCCTGTTCTAGTCCCTAAGGGTAGGGCAGGAAGATACTTTCATGGAGATTATCACAATCTGCCATACTTTGGAAAATTAAAGCATCTGTCTATCTTTTCTACTAGATTAGTGGCTCTCAACCTGGGGTGATTTTCATCCCAGCAGACATTTGAGTGTCACAATCAGGGAATGCTATTGGTGTCTAATATTTTGGGACCAGTGATGCTTCTAAACATCCTACACTACAAGAGACATTACCTCACTCCCAACACGTGTGTACACACACACACACACACACACACAGACACTCATACACACAATATAGTCCCAAATGTCAACCGTATTGAGGCTGAGAAACTTGTTCTAGATGAATTTGGAGGTATCTTTATTTTTGAGTGTATGTATGCATGTGTGTGGGGATTGTATTAGTTTTCCTCTTTGCTGCTATAACAAATTACTGCAAACTTAGTGGCTTAAAACAACACACACGTATTATCTTGCATGTCTTTAGGTTAGGTGTCCAATATACATCTCACTCAGCTAAACTCAGGAGTTAGCAGGCCTGAGTTCCCTTCTGAAGTCTCTAGAGGAGAATTTGTTTCCTTGACTTTTCCAGCTTCTAGAGACTGAGCACACTTCTTGGCTCACATTACCTTCCTCTATCTTTAAAGCAACAATGGTCTGTATAGTCCTTTTTAACAGCACATCAATCTGACCTACTTCTGCAGTCACATCTTCTTCTGACTCTTCTTTTGCCTCCCTCTTCCACTTTTGAGGGCCCTTGTGATTTCATTGGGATAATCCAAAATAATAATCCTGTTGTGGATAATCCAAGATGATAATCTTGATTTAAGATCAGGTTACATTCTTCTAACATATTGACTGGTTCTGGAGATGAGGATGTAGTCATGTTTGGAGATTATTCTTCTGCTTACTACAAGGAGGAATGAATGCATGTGTAACTTAGTACATGCACATAGTATGTATTGAATTACAGTAGGACTTCACAAGTCTTTATGGACTTAAACTGAATTCATCCTGGATGCCCTTTTAAAATGGGCTACCTTAAAATGAAAGGGTCCTAAGGAGAAAGAATACTAATACACTTGTCTTGCCCACTCTGTACTAATAAAAAACTCTGAACTCTATTCCTCATCAAGTCTTTAATATCCCATTTTAAAAAGTGTGCATCCAACCACTTTCTCAAATCAAAACCTGAAGGAATTAGCGAAACACCTGAAAGAAAATATTAAATGTGTAATTCTGGCCCTTTTAAAATGTTAACATCTTGTTTGGGTTTGGCATTAGAAACTCTTGGCTATAATCTTTGTAGCTAACTCTGTTCTATATAAAGTATTTGTTTTCCTCAACATTGCTAGGAGAAAAATATTTTGTTTTATAAAATACTGGTATCTCATTTATTATATTTTACTACAACATGCATTCACTATTCTGTATTTGTGAAAACATGGGGATTAGCAGAAGATAAGGAAGTTATGACCTAAAATGAAAATAAGCAACCTAAGTCATGAATGCCGAACTAATCCTTTTAATTTAAATTTTTTCCTGTTATGTCAGCATTCCTGGTGTTATGTCCTAAAGATAATATCGACACATTAAGTCACAGCTCCAACAAAATGATTGGCATGAAACCAGAGAGAAAGAAGTATGTGTGTGTGTGTGTATATCAATAAAACTCTGTTGAGTCCCTAACATTTGTCAGCCACTGTCCTAATTGTTTGAGAGTCAAAAAGAATTAAGATCTGGTTGTTACCCTCAGGGAATTCAATTGGGTTCTTACTTGCAATCCACGGATAGATTAAGGGGGGGTAGGGATCCTGTGTTCATGCAAAGAAGTAGGCAAAATGCTAAGGGTATGTATATCTTTCTAGAGACAGGATCTACAGATTTCATCAGATTTTCTAATGGATTCATGACCACAAACTGTTTAGAACTACTGGTCTAGATGCAAACCTACCAATGTGGATTAGAAAGCCGACGGCTTAGTGAAGGTGCATGTCCTATCCTTCCTGAGTCTCTCTTACTACTCTTGCTAGATTACTAACCCGAAGATGATGAAGGGATGGGAGGCAAAGTAATATGGGACAAAGAGACATAGAGGGGGACATAGGGTAACTTTGATTCTATTAATACAAACAAACTCTGTCACCAGTCTTAAATGCCCATTTTCCTCTTGGTACTACATGTGATTAATCTTTATTCTTCTGCTACAAATCATAAGATAAACAATATCATTAGCAGATTCAAATTTTCTTCTGTGCGAAATTTTATCTTTGCCCCAAATAAAGGTTACAAGGGGTATGCCATTTAGAATGTAGCTAATGAAAACAGCAAATCCTAATTGCCTCCGTAGTAATATCTTAATTATAAACATGGTTTGGAAAATAAAACAGAAAAGTTATTTCATAGATCAAATCCCAATACAGTGATTGCCAAGAAGATAAGTTCTTTCACCATACTGAGATTTTATTTGCAGTGTTTCTCAAATAAATGGGCCAGCTAGAGGTTGGTAATCTTTTATTTATAGAGAGATTTTCATAGTGATAGTGTACATTGCACTGGGATTTGATGTGTATTACTTACACAGTTATTTTCTTTGTTTTTTAAGAAAAAAATGTTCTCCAAGACAGGCAACAAACATAACCATTCTGCAATAGATATACAAAACAATACTAAGACTTACTACCAAGAAAATGAAAATATGATCAGCCTGAGCTTTAAGACCCGTATGAAACTCTGTGCTTCAGGAAATATAATAAATATCATAATCAATAAAGGGACTTTAAAGAACAGCAAATCTTGCTTAAAAAATACTTTATTTTCAAATTGTACTTTGGACCATATGTTATCAAAACCAGAAATATTGTTCTACACAGTCTCAAAGTGAATAGTATAATATATAGTGTTCCTTTTCTTTCTTATGTATCTCATTTCCAGATATCCTTTTATTTAATACTTGACAATGTGATTCAAAATGTAAAACTTAAATTAGGGCAACATTGCTCCTCATTAACACATACCACAAACTATATATTTATTTGATTTTTTCCCTTCTCCTGTCATCCCCTCAAGATATTATCCAACTCATGAGTAGATCCAAGGCACTGAAGAACCTTCCTTGCTGGCACAATTCCCTAATTTAGCAAAGATGCTTATTTAAATCCTGATGTTCCCTCTTGCTGTTACCAATTCACAAAGTTCCTTCTATAAGAAAAGGGGTAACTTTTTACACGGCATCCAACAATGTGCAATATTTGTCAATATTATTTTTCTTAATCTGCCTTACCTGTCCCTTATACACAAATAACAGCATATTGAAAGCTTATAAGAAAATGCCATCAATTTATTCATTACCTTTACATATAGTAAGAAATACATTATGGATTTTAGCATAGTTTTTATCTATAATATTGTCTAATATCAGATCTTCTATTAGGCAAAATATAAAACTCCATGCACCAATTTTTAATTAGGAAAATATCACTACACTTATAGAGAAATTTTTGTGGAAGAAAAATACTATTTATTAAAATCTGCTTTCTCTTTTCACTATTTTTTTTATCTCAATTGCAGAAAAATAATGGTCAATAATCCTGTTTTTAAGATCATATAATAAAAAAGAAAGAACTTTTAGAAGAAAAGAAAAATGTGTATTCTGGAGAAGGCTCAGTATTCAAATGAAAATTTCAGTAAAAATTAATTCCTTTAACCTTATTTCTTATGGACTATTGTAGCCAAACCAATAACCTTAGTCAATGTCAACATACTCACAGAAGTGAAGTAATGATTTCCTAGAAACTGGTCTGATAAACCTTGTCATATAAGGATAGCAATTCTAGCAAGACTGGGTTATGTGAAAAGAAAACTGAAAATGTCCACCTGAAAAAAATGCATTAATTTTTTAGTTGTTACATAATATTTCATTGCCCCAAAGAGTTTATCCCACATAAGCACAGATGAATGGCCCTGAAATTGTCTTGAAGGTATATTTAGGGAAACACTCTTGTTCAAGTTCAGATTACAAATGACACCTGAAAGACTTATAATATTTTCCCTAAATTTTCCAAATTAGGCATTATTGTTCTAAACTGTTTAGGTATCACTTTTATCTCTCCAGATCTCAAAAAATGCTACTTCATTATTTTACCATGTTAAATATTTCCTACTAGATAAAACACCTGGAGAATATAATGATAGTCCTGCATGAGCCATATCTTCTAACGTGCTAATAAGTTCCCATATTCATAAATTATAAATCTTGGCATTTCAGATCAAAAGAAATAGAAAAATACAGTGTTTTCAGGCATGGTTCCATTGTTACCACTATGCTATTTTGGGGAAAATCTGTGAGGACCAATGCAACCATGTTTGTATCATTTATTGAACTTAATTGGTCTTTATCCCTGTTCTCAGTATTCAGGTACTGATTAGTCTGTGTGGGCTCAATTTAATTTAGGTCCCATTGGACCTGCACCATAACTTGAATGGGGAAAGCAAAGAATGATTTATGATAGAACAGGTAGAAATTCTCTGCAGAGGGAATGAGGATGAGTATATATATACTCTTATCCATGTAACTTTTATCTTAAATATTTGAGAGCACTTTTAAGTGATTTTTAGAGAGTAAACAATAAACATTTTCTTACAAGCAGATAACATGTATGTATTGTCACATGTATTATGTTCTGAGAAATTTATCTCTGTTACTAGTTAATGATATAAAAAAGATATAGATCATGTTCCAAAAACTAAAGACATTTGGGAGACTGTCTTCCTAGTTTTTACTGGTAGTAACTCCATCAAGTAACCTTTTTCTCTTCTCTGAGATTATATTTTGTAACTATTTTATCTTGTAGGTATACCAAGAAGTTAAATTTCTCAGAGCTAAAAGTTCTTTGGGTGAGGTAATGATACATATCAAGTTATAAAGCCATTTTTATTTCAGGTGGTTTATTGTTTCCATGCTAAAATTACTAAAAGCATGTGTTTTGGCTGTTCGTACATTTCTTTATGTTTGAGAGCATGTCCAAAATTGGCTTCCTATGTATAATCTTAATCTCCCTAGCAGGTATAAATAGAAACTGAATAAAACAGAATGCAAGCCAGGGTGAGGGTCTTGTCCTGAGCCATCATTGCATTAAGGCAATGACCATTTTGACATTTGTAGGCTCTGTAAAACTTTTCAGAGGGTTGATAATTTTTCTTCGGTTTCATTTTGTGATGTTAAAATGTTGAAATGTTCACTGTTGCAGAACAATGACTTGAATTTTCTAATGTATGTGATGTTTTAACATACTTTTGACCATTATGGCTTTTTCCCCCTTTGAGTCTTTTGGAGAAGGGAGGCTAATGTCCTGTGATGCTGTTTATGCCCAGAAGCTTAGCCTGAAACCGAGTGTGGTGTCGTTCTCTTCTGATGTGTACCCTGTCAAGGCTTTAATATTCATAAAAAGAATGTTAACATTAGATTAAGATGTGCTGGTCTTTAAAGAATATGACGTTATGCTTGTGGCCACACAGAATAATTGCTCTCCAGATACCCATTGGTAAGTATAACTTTGAAGTGTCTGCATTTGAATTTCTATTCAAAGACCCATGGAGAGAAATAATATTTGTGGAGGTTTGTCTAGGAAGGATAGGTTCTAAAATTTATTTATAGATTAAGGTGATAATCAAAAAGCTATCTCCTTGTTATTGGACTGGCATCATGTTCAATTTTTTTAATTTTAATTTTAATTTTTTTTTTACTTCCCTGCACTTCAGGTTATATTGAAGGGTGTTATAAGGAAAAATCCTATGAATGAGTGCTGTGTGTACTGTACAGTTACTGTTGAGATGTTTCTTACATTGTACAGTGATTCTGAGATGGATCCAAGTAGAAATGCTTCTTCATTCTGAATAACAGGATTAGGGTACTGAGAAAAATAAGTTTTAACCTATGGACCATGAAATGAATACTGATCCTGTTTCTGCGAGAAATTCCAGAACTATATTTTTTTACCAAGCTCTAAAAATATATAGAAATCACGACACAGATTTTATGAGCTAACCTCACCTCTGACTGCGTTCTACTCTTCCTTTCTTTATCTTTTGCCTTCTATTTCTCCTATTTATCTTGGTGTACTGAATACTTCTTTGTAAGCCACTTTAAATCCCTTCCAACATAAAACAGAATGTTTATAATAAATGGTGTTTGGATGTATTTTGTCTTTCCACCTTGCAAAAGCTTTCTCAGAACAATGACTAAGCCAGAGACAAGGATCTGACCTTGTCATAGTTTAGAATCTTTGGGAAGCAGACTCTGAAACAAGATGGAGTTTAGAGTTCAGGATATTATATTTATTACAGTATACCCTTTTCATCAACGTGTGGGAAAGGAAAAAGAGGGACAGGATTGAAGAGAGCAAGAAGCTGAGCTGCAATGCAGGCTGGACAATGGTCTTGGCTGCCTACTGGAGCTCATGACCTAACATGGCCCATTGGGGTTGTCTTATATTGGGCTGAAGGGGAAGGGTCTTTATACCCCCTGCCTCAATCAGTCACTGGATATGAGCTGCCTTTGACCTTGGGCAAGGTGGATCTCTGTAGCCGAGGCTATCCCCAGAAGGGCTGGCCACTGAATGCTGTCTGCTGGATATACTCCCAGAAAATAGAGAATCAAGCCTATCTTGTAAAGCAAAATGTAGCACCCCATCTGTCACAAATATTCTGGGTGAGTCAGATACCCTGAGGAAATTACAATACCCTGGGGAAGTTAAATACGCTTCAGAAGTTATTTTGGATACAGAGTTATGTGCTAGTCAAATCTCTTTCTACTCTGCCTGGAAAAAAACTAGAGTATACCTCCCTGAAAGGGCATGAGTTGAGTGATAAACATTTCATATGTACTTGTTTAGTACACAAGATCTATGAGTGTCTAATTTGTGATATACACAACGTAGACTTTAGATATTATGTAGAATTCAATGTGGGAATGATTTTTGTTAGTCCATTTTATGTAGCTAGAATGGAATACCACAGATTGGATAATTTATAATGAAATAAATTTATTTGGCTCACAGTTCTGGAGGCTGAGAAGTCCAAGAGCATGGCAGTGGCATAAGGTGAGGACCTTTGTGTCACATAATGCCATGGCAGAAGATGGAAGGGCAAGAGAGCCCAAAGCAAGATAGCAAGAGGCAGCCAAACTTACTTTTATAACAAGCCTACTCTCACAATAACTAATAACCCACTCCCATGACAATGACATTAATCCATTCATGAGGGCAGAGCCCTTGTGACTTAATCACATCTTATTAAGCCCCACTTCCCAATACTGTTGTATTATGTTTCTAACACATAAAATTTGGGGGACACATTCAAACCATAGAACGATCCCAGTGATATATTGGAGTGAGCAGCATTTACATTTCATGATTCCTATTATTACAGTGGTGTAATAGAGAGCTCTGGCTTCATAACAAGTCTTCCTGCCTCATATGTTTTTATACTTATGAACAAGGAAGATTGCTCTTAGTAAAAATTGAACCACAGAATTTGAAACACTGAGTAATTAGGAATTTGATTTATCAGCACTATATTATATATAGGTAATGAAAAAATTTATTTTCTTACATAGTCTATTAGCCAATTTCCACCTTTAAAGCCAAACTTCAATTTATCACATTCTTAAAATTCTATGAGTACATCAATTGTTCAGCTCAGTTGGTGAAAGAAAAATATCAAGAGAAATAAAATGTACTTGTGGAGTAAATACTATCAGAGACTGTATGTAAAAATTATATTGTATATGTGGCCAGGTGCGGTGGTTCACACCTATAATCCTAGCACTCTGGAAGGCCAAGGCAGGAGGATCACTTGAGGTTAGGAGTTAGAGACCAGCCTGGGCAAGGGTAAGGCTTCATCTGTTACTACTAAAAATAGAAAAAAAAATGCTTGGTGTGGTGGTGAGCACCTGTAGTCTCAGCCACTTGGGAGGCTGAAGCAGGAGGATTGCTTGAGCCCAGGAGTTTGAGGTTACAGTGACCTAGGATGATGCCACTGCACTGTAGCTGGGGTGACAGAGCGAATCTCTGTCGCAAAGAAAAAAAAAGATTGCACATATGTGCTCAATATGAGGTATAGAATATTTTTTCATTTTAAACTTAAATACTTTTTTTAAGTCAAAAGGAAATAATCTTACTAGGTTTTATTGTTTTTGCCTTTGTTTGTTTGTGTCATCTGTTTTTGTTTTGGATGAGCATGGGGCTTAATGATCTTCTTATCTGAATCCTCTTTCAAATAAGGAAAGTAAAGTTCAGAGAGGATTGATAATTATCCATTTTATGAGGGAAAATCAGGATTAGAATCCACATTTCTCAGCTTTTATTTTAGTGTTTTTCCTCCCCTATTGTTCCATTAAATTTTATTAATTGCTCTAAGAAATCAATAGCATCAATAAATTTCCCATGGCCAGTGTGTGGGGTAGCAAGATATCCTCTTTTCAAAATTTTTTTTTTAAATAGCTATCTTGGGTACATAGTTGCAACAATTGAAAATGAACTTTGCTATTACCAGACAATGTATGTTAAACATCAGTGATTAATGCAACCTTCCCCCACTTGCTAAGTTCCTTTATTTGGTGAATAAAATATTGACAAATTATTAAGCAAAAAGCATATGCTTCAACACTATCCAGACACACCTGAGCATCAAACAATCCAACAAATTTAGAGACTGAAAACATGTACAAATCAGTTTATTTCTGTTCACTGAGAGGAAATGTAGCTTAAGTGGGGTTGACTTATGACATTTATTTAATTCTTAAATTGACTGACAGGCCTATTAATGTATTCCCTGAACTTTATTAATGTAATTGGAAAACTTCCCACATGTCAATCAACTTCTGATAAGTAATTATGTTCATAAATACTGTAAAATTATTAGCTTTTAATTTGACCGAATCACATGCTTTCAAAATAGTACACATGGATTTCCTTTTTTTTTGCTAACAGAATGATTATTATTTTTTTATTGATACATACTAGATATATATATATTTTGGGAGGGCATGTGATAATTTGATACACTCATATGATCAAATGAGGGTAATTGGTATATCCAATATCTTAAATATTTATCTTTTCTTTATGCTAGGAACATCAGAATTATTCTCTTCTAACTATTTTGAAATGTACAATAGATTAAGATTAATTATAGTCACCCTACTGATCTCCTGAACACCAGGCCCTATATCTTCTAAGTGTATATTTGTAGCCATTTTCTAGAGAAACAAAATATTATACTGAAAAATCATTCAATATATGCATTACTAACAGTTCAAAAGTTCATCTTCCATGGCCAGCAAAAAAGAATACCATAGTAAGGCATGTAAGAGTTTTGAAAACGTGAACAATATTAAATAATCTATGTAATATAAAGTTATAAGGAAATCCTATAAGAATTAAACATGTGCCCGGGCAGGGATTATCTATCCACAGTCTGGTTTAAAAATATAGGCCTAACAAGGAACAAGAGAGAGTAGAAAAAGGAGAAGGGGATATATTTATTATTCAGAAATATATCATTTAAACCTACAAGTTTAAAACCTACAAGCAAAATGTCTATAACTTAAGTGACTTGAATATATTATTGTCCAAGTACACTTTTTCTCACATAACAAAAATCTTTTATAGTCTTTCAGCCAGAAACTCAAGTCAAAGGGCACAGAATTGAACAAGAGACCAGGATTAGGCCTGAATAATATAAGAAATGTGTTTTTGTCTTAGAATCTCATGTCAGATTTGAAACTTGACAAACTTCTACCCTCTGGAGTCCCTGTATAATCTCTGAATAAAGATGGAGTCTTATGAGAACTTTATTGTATTCTCATTTTCTACTTTCAAATAATGAACATCATCACAGTCTTCAATAATCTGTAATCAGAAAAACCATTGAAGAAATTCATTGACTTATTTTTCAATGTATACTTTCCTCCTTAAAGTTAATTGTTTAATTAAGAAGTTTAACCTTATCACGAAGTTAAAATAGTTACTGTACTAACAATTGAAGCTGTGTTTGAATTCAGGCTTACCTTTATATAAAGAAATAAAGCTCACTGTTAATAAAGTTATAGATTAGCAATCTTTTCTAGACTTCAGCCATGTACCTAAATTAATTTTTAGGTTTGACTTATTGAAGGATAAATTCAGAGATAGTACAATTATCGTGCTCACTCAACTTTCCTATTAGGAATAAAACATGCATGCATTGGCACCATATTATCACATAATTTGTTATTAATTTTACTTAGAAATACTGCAATGTCATTTTTAAGTTCCATAGAGCCTAATTTCCCATACAATCAATACATGATTAATCTATAAAATACAAGGCAATAACATAAAAGGGCAAAAATAAACTTTTTCCATTCTCCTAGCATTATAATTGCATTTTTCTTGAAAAGCATTTGTGTCGGGGGTACATATGCTCTTACATTTTAGTATGCAAAAGAAATTAAATAATTTGATGATTCTGTTTGTGTTTGAAGATTGAAAGTTAGCTAGCATGATTTATGATCTTCTAAAAGTAAATCAAGGTGTAAAGCATTGTGTACATATATTTCCAATTACTCTATATTTAAATAAAGTAATCCTATTCTAAAAGGTTACTATTTTTCATTGTGACTTCAGTCAAAGTAAACAGAAGTTGGATTGAGACAGAGTACTGGAAAGCTTGAAGAATTGCTTTTAAAGTGTTACCATCCATATTCCAAAAAGTTCTAATATTTTAATGTATCATAAGTTGTCAAAGATTTATTTTGATGTATCAATCATGGGTTCTCAAAGATTTATTTCCAGGGAGACTTAAAGGAAGACACAAAAGGAATTATGTACAAAAATTATAATTTGGTGTTTCTTCATGCATATTTCTTGATCTTTGTTAAGTGGGGATTTGTATGCCTGTAATAGCTATTACATTTAACAGTACCTAAAACATAAATCCCTTAAGACAATGACAACATATATTTCAACATTGACTCAATGATGAGTCAATTGCTTCTGAATCATTGTGATACCTAAACATTAAACATTTCTAAGGGTAGTCATTCACAATATAACAACTCTGAAAATGCATACCTTGCACAGTTAGATGCACCTGCATTGTTCTCGGTGTATGTTGAGTCTGGACAGAACACGTGTATGGGCCATCATCTGTCACATCTACATTCTGTATCTGGAGGCTGTAGTCCCTTTTATTCAAAGTTGAAATTGAAACTCGAGGATCCACTGACCACTTATCACCTCCCGCAAAAATAATACTCGACCGGTTCAGCCAGGCACCCTTTGAAGCTCCATCTTCCAAATAACACCTACAAATTACAGGAGACAAAACACTATTAATCAAAATGAAAATGAGGGACATTATTTTTGTTCTAAATGTTATTTCCTTTTGCTGAATAATAGTACATCATAGAATGCAAACATTAGACATAAACTCAGGAGGCATGAACATACTGATACATTTTCCATTCCCAATGAAAATGTGAAACAATACTTGCATATATTCTTCTCTGTGTGTGTGTGTTTCAACTCAAAACCAGTCAAAATTGTTTTTCATTCTGTGTAAGTGATAAATCTAAATACAGTTCTGCTAGTTCAAATAACAATTTTCTAATATTTCTTTATTTGAAATTTTAAGAAGTAGAAAAGGTCTATTAGTTAGATGTTTGACCTAATCTAAATCTGAATATAATGTATCAAATTCAGAAAAGGCTAGAATCATGTAAGTATTTATTTAAAAAAATAACTTGCATTTCCAGAGTGGTAAGCCTGTACACTGAAATTATTAACTGTATTTTACTGATAAAACTATAAACAGTGTTTACTGATTGCTGTCATAATTAAATGTAGCAAAGTTAACATAATACCTTTAGTAGCAAATTTTTGCTGTCTTTTCAATCAAGTGACAAACAGTTTTTTTGGAAGCATTCATTTATCCAGCAAACATTTATGAGCCACCTACTTATAGATTCAAATAGGTACAGACTTGCTCTCTAAAAGTTTTAGTCTAGTGAGGAAGACAGCCAAGCAAACCAGTTATTACTATTCAGAAATAATATTTTGATTAAATCATGCACAAGCTACACGAGAGACAAAAGAAAGGTACTTGATTCAAAAAGGGTGTTTGAGTGTAAAGAAAGGCTTTCTGGAGTAGGAAATGCCTGAGATGAAGAGGTAGGGAGTGGAAGACATTGCATTCTACACAGAGGTTCTATATGTGGGCAACACCAGGTAAAAGTGAGAGAGCTGGACATTTTCAAGGAAGTACAAATAAGTATGGAATATAGGGTAAGAGGGATGAGAGTGGAAATTGGAAGGATAAACTGGAGCCAGATGATGATGGCAAGCATAATGACAATTAGTAGATTTTAAGGCCAAATTTGAAGCTGTATATCCAAAGTCATACTCTATAACAAGATTCAAAAATACTGTTTTGTATCTAATAGAATTCAGGCACATCGAGATTTAGAACAGAAGGCTGTGGTCATATGCCAGTGATTTTGCTGAGGCCTGGAATTCTGTTTCATCTCAAAAAACGTTCTGTTACAAATTAAAGACTGGTTTTCTTAAATGAGTACAAAGCACAGCTACAGAATGAAAACACACATACATTGAAATCGTTTGACAGCATTTCCACAGAACACCTTAGGGGATTGAATGCAGTGTTTCAGATTGCTACAAAATTGCAAGCTGAAAGCAACAGGGTAGGCTGCTGTCAACTGTATGAAACTAATCAGTGGCTGAAAAAGTAAGGAACAAGGTACATTGCAGAACCTAATTTGCAGTCAGCTTCACCATCTACAGAATCCAAACCAGTAGAAGTCATAAAGGTCATTGTTAATTGAAAAGCTTTTCCATATGTATAATATTTAATGAAGAAAAAATAAAAACCCTTTAATGATGTAATTAAACAATTACAATGTATTGTCATTCCTAATAATATGCAGAAAGAAGATAGAGGGAACATATGTCCTATTTCTCAAGATCACATTTGTGTGGTATAGGATAGAACTCTAAAATACCACTGCTAGAACTGTGATAATTCCAATGTGTCATTTAGTATCTGGGTTCATCAAGTGTTTATTGTGCGACCTCTGCATTTGTGGCTTTCTTATGTTTTTCTATTGGGTGCTCCTAACAGCTTTGAGGGGTATGGATTGCTATGTCCTTCGTCGCTAGAAAATAAATAGAGATGTTTAGGTTAAATGACTTGCCCTAGCTACAATGTTAGTGGGTGACAAAGTTGAATTCATAATCAAGTCTTCTTTTTCCACATTCAATGTCCTTTCCACCATAATGCAGATCAAAGACTTTTAAAATAGGTTTCAGAAATGGGAAAATGATTAGAATGTTGCAGAAATTACTGCAAGTAATTTCTTATTTACTGTATGTGACCAAATGCTTAACCTGTGCTATTCTAAAGGAAGCAGAAAATTAATTATTAGTGGCTATTTTACCATGAAAGTCTGATTTAGAACATTCTGCCAGGCATTTCCCTTTCCCTAAAGGCAGCAGAAGCTTTACCTTTATTGGGGAAGGGGGGAGGTGTCAGGAAGACTGCAGAGATTAACCAGCAGTCTTAGCATAATGAATAGAATTTAACTTCTTCACTGTGGGAAAAAAAATGTAAAAAGGAATCCTTTATGACTTCTTAGCTTGGATAACAATATTTCATAATTGTCATTGTTCCCAATCCAAAGTTTTTCAAGATATACATTAGGTATATCCTCGACTCAGGAAAAAAAAGTCACTGTTTTATCCCTTCCTTGGATTTCTGTAGGATTATTCTCAAACTTCACTACTGAGTTAGAACCTAAATATCCCAAATACTATGTATGGAATTTTACAAATTGGGAATAACAGGGCTAAGCATGACTTTCTATTTTATAAAATCATGTATTCACAGAAAATATGTGGTATGTGTGTTTGGTTCATTTTTATCATATTGGAAAGATTCCTTGAGAATAAGGACTATGTGTTCTACCTGTCTACTTCCTTTTTATTCTCCACCTCTACTCTAAGTTTTTCCTTTATAATACAAAGGGATCCTGCTTGACATGTGTAGGCTATATTAAGAAATTCTGTAAGAAGGGAAGGTATGTGTGGGAAGGGTGAGAGCCATATAGGAGAATTTCATAGCAATTTATTTTTGATACTGAGTGCCAAAATTTTATTTCTTGTTTTAAAAACTCTAGTATTGACAGATATAAATTTCTTGGAATCCTGGCCCATACAAAACTTATAGTTTAGCAAGGATGTAAAGCATGTCCATGAATCGTCATCATGCAGAATAGGAGGTGAAAAATGTAGTAATTAAATTGTCATTATAATTGGATTATTGTGATTCCCTTGGAGTCTCTGGCTTCTGTCCTTGACTCTTGTAGCCAGGTCCACTCTTCCCACAATGAACAAGATGAACATTGTAGAGTTTAAATCAGATCATCAACAACTCCAAGCTTCCCTATTTCATTCATAAGAGAAACTCTAATCCTGACAGTGGTCAACACAGCCCTTTATAATCTGGTCCATTGATGCTTTTCTTACCTCATCTCCCACCCCTCTCTCCCAGTTACTCTGCTCTATCTAGTGTGTGCCTCCAACAAGCCAGGCATGCTTTTGTCTCAGGAAGTTTGCATTTGCTGTTTCTTTTGCCTGGAATTCTCTTCCCCCTAGAGTTTTGCACATCTTGTTTCCTATCTGCCTTAGGTCTTCACTGAATTACCTAATGTATTAAATAGCCAAAAATAACACCACTGTCTCCACCCCCTTTAGACATATTATCTATTTACTGATTGATTATTCTCCATCTCTCTCCACTAGAAGATCCAGGAATTCTATTTGGTCACTTGTGTACATTCTAAGAGCCAACACATAATGGCTAATGAATACAAATATTTGCTGAGAAGACCAAGGAAAGCAAAAGTTAAGATACTTCTGGAAAAAAGGAATAATATGGTAAAGCATATCAGAATTTCCAAAGTGCAACCTAGTTGAGAAAAGAAATGTCACACCCACATAAGCTATGATAACATATAACTAAATTCAAATATACATATCACAAACAATAACTTCTGTATGATATAGAGGATGTGCTAAGCAATCTGAGACAGTAGGTAAAAAATTGAGCTCAGAATTGGGTGAACAGAGTAAAGTAGTAACTGAGGGGCAGAGGTGGGCACTGTGCAGGTGGCAGATCAAGCAAAGCATCCATGCTCATAACTACTTGAACAAAGAAAGAACTACAACATTTGGTTCTATCCTTCAGAAATCCTTTTAATCCATTAGACATTCTGCTTAGTATGGGCTAGGTGGTTTGTTAGGCACTTTACATTTATTATCTTATTTAATTCTCACATAACCCTATGAGCCAGATGCTACTATTATCTTCATTTTATAGATGAAGAAACAAAGGTACTGGCAGGTTGTGCCTTGAACAAAGCCAGTCTGCCTGCATTCTTAACCACAGTGACAGATTATACTATGCATTTTCAGTCAGACAGCAGCAAATTGAAGAGTTCTCCCTGCTTAGAATGAAGAGGTTGGTGAAGTTAGGGTGATCAGATCATTAATGGGAAAGGGTGAAGTAACAATTCTCTGGTCATGAACTCAGATCTGTTTCCTTCTCTGGAATTCAAAATGGACCATTTTAGTAGCTAGTGATCTTAGGATCTCTTTGAAGTATAGACAATGAAGTGATCTGAATAAAAATGTTCAATAATAAATATATCCTTTAATTGAGTATGGCATGGCTTTTTTTGAAAGTGTTTTTTTTTTTTTCCACTTAAAAATCTGCTAGACTACCTACTTTTTAGGGAGATGAATAAAGCAGGTGCAAAAATACACTCCTCAAGCATAAGCTGTGTTAACACCATACCAAATATCATGACAAATACTTAAATTTTCAATCATCTGGATGTTTTGTATCCATAGTTCTAAACATCTGGCTATTGGAAAATGTGTAGAAAATAGCTTGAATAGTTTATTTTGTTTCATAGTTGTTAATTATATAAACCCAAGCTCAAGACAGTTAATGCTTTTCTGATAAGGACTGTGTCGCTGCTTCTAAATTCCTTTAAGGAGCTCCTTTATAAATGATATTGCTACACATTGGGCAGGTCCCTATTTTGGTGGTATGAAGTCCCATGTGATGAGCTGCTAGTTGATCAAACTGATGACAGAATAATTATAACAGACTCTGCCTGTGATTCTATCTCCTGTGGTGATTAAATCTGAAAGGTAGACATTAGAGACTGTAGTAGAAATTAGCATATTTGGGTTATTTGTTTTGGGTTTTGTTGTTGTTGTTGCTGTTGTTGTTGTTTAAGTTCTGTTAAGAAAAAAGCCTGTGGCTGCTAAGGAATCATTTTTTTTTCCCCTTCATATATCAAATTCTATGTAATACATTCCAAAAAACCTAAGTCCTAGCAGTATTACCAGTATTCCACATAGCAGGATTTATTCAGCTCAAAGGGAAGAGACCAGATTTTCTAAAGACATGTTGATTAATGAAAGCTCCTATTAAAGGCACTAATTAATAAAAGAAGAAAAGAAGTACATTTTCCCTTGGATTCAAAGCTAAACCATGTGAAAATAATATTCCTGTGAAGGGATTGGCCAGCTACCTTCACAGCTGTCTCTTCACTGTAACACAAAGTCCTAAATTTGACAGAAGGAAAACTTTCAAAAGCATATAAAAAATTCAGAACCCCATATAATCTCCATGCTAATTCTTCTCACAGAGAGAGTTCTGATAGTCTGACTTCCAGGCCAAAATGAAGTAAAGGAAGTAAAGCAGAGATTAAATGGAACAGCATAAATTCCACCCCCTCTTCTACCTGCCTTTGTTTTTAACACACTCTCTTTTAAATATCTTTAATGCTAGTTATTCCCTAGATAATATGCATGTGTGTACATATATATATATAAATTATATTGTTATATAATATAAATATTTCCTAAACAATCTCATTTTACATAATATTATGATTGACTTATTATTTTAAGTTCTCTCTTACGACTACTCTGAAACCAAAATTATTCATATGCTCTTTCTATTTTGGCAGGTGTGTGGGAGTAGGTGACTTTGTCAAGGGTGGTGGAAAATCTATAATATCAGCAATTTGTTCAATGAGCTTCAATTATTTAACAAAGTACCCTTATTAGTGATAAGAATTATATTTTAAAATATGTTTCAAGCAATATCTAAGTGAGAAATGCACTTCTGCAGATGATAGTTCAATACTGCTGTGTAAATGTTTTTCTCAGCACATTACATGTATTCCTCATTCAACCTTCACATCAGCCTTTGAGGTATGAACTATAAATACCATCACTATGCCCATTTCACAGTGAAGATGGTGAGGTAGAGAAAAGTAAAGTATCTTAGAGATGACTTGCTTATTGACATTTCTAATGCATGGAAATAACTTTATTATGACATAATTGCATTAAGCCTCCAGACCTAAGTACAAGTAATATTAATAAAACATATATGTTTATTTTTAGAATGATAATTATGCCCTATTGGGCATATTTTACTTCTTGTGTAGTAGTAAAAAAACAAAACAAAACAAAACAAAACATTGATGTCTTATTTTGTGAGAGAAAGAATTCTATTTCTATATACTTCATTCTAGTACTTTTTTGAGATTATAACTCTATTTTTAAAATATCTTAAATAAAAAATTGAAAGCTATTAGCTACTATATAATTATAAGATTAAATTCTCAAACATATTAAATATTTTTAATATTATAAATTAAGGGAAAAATCTGAAAAAAATAAAGCTTTGTAAATTTTTCTTTTTGTTTTTTTGTATTATAGAACTATACCTAATGCTTTCCAAAACCTGGGAATTTTCATGTAATCAAATGATAGTATATATTCATACCTTTCAGTCTCATTTTAATGCATAATTTAAATTCTTTCAGCCTGTAATTAAAAATATATATATAAGTCCAACCTTCTTAATGCCTGAGAAATTATTCAGATTTGTTTATGGATTCATCACATTACCAAACATTAAGATCACTCATTTTAACTCATAATTAAACCATACTTTTCTACACCACCAATTGCTCTATATTATTCTTTCCATTGACTCATTTAAGTCAAGATTACTTAGAAAAATATATGTCTGTGTTTAGAAGTGGCAATATCAAATGATTTATCTATATAGGGTACTTCAATACATTATTTGTTTATAATTCAACATACAAATCAGCATTTAAGTAAAATAAGAATGGGTAGAGAGAAAGAGATCCTGTACATTATAATTAAAGAAACCAGGAGAGTCTAAATGGCAAATATCTTCATTTTTGGCCTGTTACTAAAGTCTAATTATCCTAATCTTGTCCTGATAATAATAATAAATTTTGTTTGCAGAACGATTACTATAGTTTAAGAAGCATGGAAATACTTTTAATATATGATCTCTTATAACTCTCACAAAAACATTCTGAGAGGTATGTAGGTCTTATTATCCCCACTCTAAGAATAGTGTATGTGTGAATGCAGAATTGATGAAAGAAGCAGAGAATGTAAAGCTCCTAAAAAGGAAGAATCATCACAAGTTTAGGGCTTGCTTTGTTCCAGTGGCTTTGAACATGAATCAAGTTAGAAATTTCTTTGCCATTTCTACTTTTTAATTTTTGAGTTTAACTAAACCAGCTTGCTTTCTCTCACATGGACTTGAATGTGAGATATTCGGATCTGGAAGGGCTTCAAGATTTTTGTTAACTGGCAGGTGCTCTGAACCGCTGTGGGGAAAGTTCTGTCTGCAATGCTGTCTCCCTGGCAGCTGCTTCCTGGAGAAGTTGGACTTTCACCTCAGGAGCTATAAAGGGAATGAACATTACATTCAAAATGCATGCAGGAGGTGTTCAAAATAGCAGTATCAGAGAGGAAATGAAATCAGGTCCAGAGAAGTGACTGAGATAAAGCTCTGGGCTCCCAAGAAGGCTTTCTAGTCCATCCTCTCTACACCTCATTCCCCAAACAAGGAAACAAAGAACAAGGGATTCTCTACTAAAAACATGTCATGAACTCAGTTCCCTTCTGTCAACCATCTTTTTGTTTAAGTGATTAAAAGTATTCTATTTGCATATAAATATACATGATATAATAAAAAGCATAACATGAATACACACATTGTGTACTCATCTGTTTTGTCAAATTAATTAAGTATATGTGACTATACAGTATCACTGAATATAGACATTTAATAAATAAAATGAATTTTCTCTCTCTTTCCCTCTGCTCTTGTTGATCTTTCAAATTCTGCTGGTCACTGCTGGAGTTTTCTTTCTGTAATTTTTTTCCTAATAAAAACTATTCTGAGCATAAATTTTGTTTTATGAATAAAGAATGGCTACATAGCACAACTAATTAAAGCTAGCCTTGCAATCATTAATGCAAGTAGCCATTAACCCATATTTATCTGTCTTCTCTTGAGAAAATTGACTAAACCATAAATCAGTATGAGCTATGCCTTAAAATATAAATTAGGGAGTGTACCCCAGAGAAAAAAAATTAATGTAGGATTTTTTTTTCAGTTGGCTCCTGCAAACAAATTTACACTGTTTATATTTTCTCAAAAGCTGTTAAAAGTTTAAAATGATCTCAAATTTGAAACTTTTTGCTAGATCTTATATTTTCATTAATATTCTTCCTTAACAAACCTCATACTACAGTGATTACAGTTTGTTGGGGTTCAAATGTCATCTTTTGTGTACTAGTCATGGAACCTGGGACAAGTTAGTTTACCTTAGTTTTCTCACCTATAGCATGGGTTTAGTAAAAATACTGATCTGACAAAATTGCTATGAGGATTAAATTAGTTAGTTTGTCTAGTGTGTTTAGGATGGAGCCAGGTACATGGTAAATGTGTAATTAAGGTTAACTGTTATTACCCTACCTTCCTGTGGTTAACTTTATGTTTAAAAACAATACTACCACCACCATCACCAACAAAAACCATTGTGTTAGAACATAAAATTAGAAGAAGAGAAAAAAAGAGACACTCATATAGAGTCTGGCTTGACACAGCAAAATTTTACTTATCTATATTGTCAGAACACAGGGCTGGTTTGTAGAATTAATTTTACAGATATCTCAGTGTCATACCTTAAAGGACTTCACCTATCTACCCTTCTTGAACTTCCACAAAAGTGTTTTTTTTTTTTTTAATATTTCCCCATCTTATAAGCAAAATAGGTAGAAAAAGAGAGGCTTGGTATTATGTTAAAAAAAAAAAGTTATATTGGAGCTCAAAACTTATGTTCCGAAATCAACTCCCTGGTTTACTAGGAATTGTTTTGGGCAAGTAATTAAACTTCGATAAAAGCTTTATTATTTGCAAAATGGAGATAATAGCACCTGTCCTAAGTTACTTCTATTTTGGTATGCAATCAAATAGGCTATGAATGGGAGATAGATTTATAAAGTTATAAAGTGAATTATAAATGTAAATACTTTGTAATTAACAAGATTTTGTGGGTTAACTCTCCTCATAAATCTAGGACATGTTTATGAATCTCTATGTAGAGACTGCAGGAGCACAGTGATCTTCCCAAGCCTATTTATATACAGTAAAAGATAACTAATTTTTTCTTTTTGCTTTTATAGTCCATAAAACAATTTTGTGAACTATGTAGACCTTTGAACTTTTTTAAATTACCACCTAAAATTTTTATCATAACCCTAGGTCTTTGCAAACCCTATTATTTCTTATTACTATATATATTGCCATTTTAAAATAAAACTATTAATTCTCACTTTTAAAAGTGTCCAAAGAAATCTAAATAAGAGTGATTTGATATTCACTAACAGCCATTTAAAAAAAGGTGAACAAACTCTACTATAAAGAAATGCTACATTGTTTTTTTCTTCTCAAATATTATTTCATTTCTGCCACATAATTTGACTCTCATGTAATTTTTTATTCTTTAAAGCCATTTATTAAAACCTTATCTTCTCTGCAGTAAAATTAAATATGTAAATTTGCATTTAAATAAGTGTTGTGACCATACAAATCTAAGTGAAAAAATATTCTAAATAAAATTATTTAATAGTATACAATTGATCAAATCGTATATATCACACATTTTAATAAATATTAAAGATAGATTTAAATTTACAAAGTTATTGGATGTGTTAATTAAGTAGTTTTTATCTAGCTACATGGACAAACTTTCTGCCTCAAATGAGCTAACTTTTTGCTTAAATGAATCAGGATTTGGAATTAATTCTTCCTAGATTTTGTTTTTATGGATGGAAACCATGACATTGATGTGTTGAACACAAATTGGAAAATGCCTGTATTACAAAAGAAAGAATTACCAACCTCTAGATACTTTTCTCAACATCAACATCAATATATTAAATAGTCTCTTTGTTTCATTACCTGGATGGATGTATTACACCTTGCGTCATGGCCTGTGATATGATTCTTCATGTTTAAGAGGTTTTGTGAAAGGTGATTTTGTAAGAGCAGAGAGTAGAAACTAGAACCAGCTCTACCACAGACCTACTCTACCTACTCTCAGGGAAGTCACTTTTAGGAAAGAACATATATGAAAATTTAAAATCACATTTCCTAAAACTATCTGTTCCTGCATAATCTTTGGAGAGTTATCACGTACCTAACTATATTTGATGACACAATGTCATTTTGTACCTTTTTCTACTATTCAGCTGTCAGCATATTTGCCTCTAATTTTTGCTCCTTTTAATCTTCACTTCCTATCTACTTAGGGGTAGGGAAAACAGGTGACATATGTGAAAATTGTTGCAGTATTAGTTTACAGATTGAAGGTATTATCCCAAAGACAATCTTTATGATGAACATGGACTTTTTAAATACAGTTGCTTAAAAGTCTTTTCACTTCATTCTGTGTTAAGTTTATGTTTACAGTTGCTTGAAATCTTTTAAAAACAAAACAAAACTGGGTGTAGCATGCTATATTATAATTGTCCACAGATAAGTCAATTTAAATATGTATATTGCCTCTTGAAATTAATAATAATGCCCTATTAATTTTGCTGAATTCCATGATTTTTAATATCCTTTGTATTTACTCAATATTCAGGTACATTTGAAAGTTTTAACCCAACATACATATATTTTACATATTTATTTTTAAATATATGTGTTGGTAGTCTCAGGATTCTTTTCATTTTGAGAAATTAAAAAATACTTATCTTTTTTCTATGAACAACTCTTTGGTTATTGTTAAATATTTGCTGCTTGAAGAGATGTGTGTGCTTCAACAGGGGTATGTAAGTATGTGTGTATGAGAGAGAGAGAGAAACAGAGAGAAAGAGAGGAGACATTTGGTGCAAAAGTGGACAAGAAGTAAAACTACATATTTATAATTACAAGTATTTTAAAGGATAGCAAACTTTAAATATATAACCAACATACAATTTAAATTAATTTCATCTGCTTTTTTTCCTACAGAAAGTACCAGAATTTCCCTAAATATCAGTGCTTCTCTTGCTAGAGGATCCATCCAGCAGCAGCATCTAGTGGACAGCTGGACCTGTCATATCTCAGTGCCTGGCTGGCTCAGGAAAGCAAGTGCCTCCAAGGGATGTAAAATTCCACTGTGAGTTAGAAAAAGCTGAAATTTCAGCCATGAATTTCTGGCTAGACCTCTCTTTACTAGATCGCTGTCTATTTTCCTATCCCCATGACTAATCATCTCTCAAGGTCAGAATTCTGGATATTAGTCATTGCTTCCTTTTAGTCATTCTAAAAAGTAAACCTGAAGAGGGAAGAAGAAAACCCTCACTGTAATGTTTCAGGTGAACTGGAATATGGAGGAAATGTTGATGTGGCTTCTCCAAGGATAATTGTACCTCTAATTCAGGTTAGTATAGAATCGAATCACAACCCTTCCTGCCACTTACTAGCCTGAGGAATTTGGAGACTAAATTTTTCTTAGTCTTCACATCCAATTCCTTACAATGGGGTAGGAATATGTACTTGAAAGGGCTACTTTGTGAAGATTGACTGAAATGTCCCATGTGACAAGATCTAAGCACCTAACCTTAGGTGTAATTTCTTTGGGAAGCTCGCCTTGACATTTCCATTCCATGCCCCCAGACAGGTTTAATGGACCCCTCCTAATGCCTACATTGCCCCAGCACATTAGCCACATTGCTTTATTACCCTACACTGTAAAACCACTCATTTAGACATTTATCTCCTCTACTAAGCTGTAAAAGACCCTGATTGACTTAGTCTTTGTAATGCCGAGTGTACAGCACAGTGTCTGTCACATAGTTGGTACTTTAACAAATATTTTTTTGCATACTATGAGAATTCCAAATAAAATACTGGTGAATAGTGCATAAAAGAGAAGATGACACATTCTGCTGGAAACAAGAATGGGTGGGAACAGTTCAGGGCAGGTTTAGTACAATAGGTAGCATTGACACACACCTTACTCTGTTGTACTTTAGATCTTTTGCTCCTGATTAGCCTAAATTTAAGTGTATACAGGAATCTCAGGATTCCCATTTTGGTTCAAAGGTAGAATATGTCATTTGGTGATATTTTCTTTCCTAAATTTCTGGAACATGTGAGAAAAACTCAGAGGCTAGGTTAAATAGATAAAGAGTGGGAGAGGAGGAAGTATACGCCTGGGTAAACCTAACATATTTGGTTTTAATTTGATTTAAACAATGTGATATTTTAAATTATATTCTTATAATGTAAGGATAGTTTTTTTTTTACATTTTTATTTGATGATCTACAAACATGGTCTTGGTGAAATATTAATACTGTTTATGTGAGTCAGAGTTCTTACCTTGTGACAGTAAGTCATTTCGTAGCAAAACATGATTGTGTCATTCACTGTCCTTACATTTACCTGTATTTTCTGGCTGAACACACTAGTAATCAATTTTAGTATAATTTGTACTTAGCATAACACATACAGAACATGATTAAACATAATAAATTCATGGTAATTATAAATTAGAGAAGGAAAGGAAGAAGAACTAAAATAGAGTGCTTTATAAAATTATAAATCTAAAATGTACTGTCCCCTAAAAATTGTAGGGGATACTAAATTTGAAGTTCTTTTTCATTTAAAATACATCCTCAAATACTGTTTTATTCCTGAACTGATTTCCTATGTAAGGAACTCTTACTGTGTTCTCTACAATTCTCTACCTTGGCCATTAATCTCTCACGTGAAGCTGTCAAAATCTTTTATGAAAATCGAAATGTACTATATCCACTTTTCTTATCTTTCACAGTGCATTATTTTCAAGCAGCCCAGCAAGTTAGTTAAGCACAAACTGCTTGTAAAAACCATGTTAGGCATACAGTCACACTTTCCTCAGCTTTTATTCCGTTACCAATATTTCACAATTGTCTTTGCAATCAATACTGAACACACAGGTCTATTGTTTCCGGCTTTGCTTGTCTCCTGAGCTCCTTAATGCAAGACTTGATTCTGATTCAAAAGGATTTCATGGATGTCATACTATCTATATACATGCATCTCTCTCTCTCCCTCTCTAATTGTTCTCTCTAATTATGAGCCTTTGAAAAAAGCTATCGCATTTTTCTTTTCGTCTTTTCTAAATCATTAATTTATCATGTGTATGTTTTCAGGATTTCAAATCAACAGTG
The DNA here is from genome assembly GCF_041146395.1 of Eulemur rufifrons. Taxonomy (NCBI): domain Eukaryota; kingdom Metazoa; phylum Chordata; class Mammalia; order Primates; family Lemuridae; genus Eulemur; species Eulemur rufifrons. The sequence goes on from NC_090990.1 coordinate 55,284,049, forward strand.
TATAATTTTTTAAAAACCTACCTTATTTTTTCATGGACTCAGTATAAAAGGAAAACAGATGGGTTATAAAATAAATATAGGACTTTATGGACAACTAATAGATTTTAAAGTAGCATTTTATTGAGTTATAAGTAAATGAATGGATTAAGTTTTTCTACATATACACTGGTCCAATCATTAAAGGAAACCATTATTTTTTCAGCAAAGTATACTTTTGATTTTGCCAAACACCAAATTGTCTTACATATAATGAGAAACATTTGTCTTTCATCTTTAGTGATGGCTAAAAGTCATCATTATCTAACAGATGCTCAATGATCCTTGTGAAATGAGTTGGTCATCCCAATCAGCAATTAATGGGCAGGCAACTATAGCAGGCAAATCATAAATATTGCCACTAATTAAACTCCACTTTCGTATTTAAACAGAGAGAATGAGGTGAATTTGAGATATACCTGCCTAATCTTATTGACAAATACAATACTTCAAAATGAATTCAAGATTGTTATTTTGAGACAAGATACAAGTTAATTCCCATTTCAATTCCTTTAACAAATTTTCTCCTTGAGTTCTGACTATGAAGTACACTAGAAAATTAAAAGATATAAAAATGGTTTCTTACTTTTAATAGGTTTACAGTCTAGAAGGAAGGATAAGTCAAATATTTATAACATTATCACCATGGTAGACATGATAGAAGTACAGGCACATCACATTGTATTGCACTTTGCAGATATTGTGTTTTTTACAAATTTAAGGCTTGTGGCAACACTGTGTTTAGGATCTATCGGTACCATTTTTCCTATAGCATGTGCTCGCTTCCTGTCTCTGTGTCATATTTTGGTAATTCTTGCAGTATTTCAAACTTTTTCACAGTATTATATTTGTTATGGTGATATGTGATCAGTGATTGCTGATGTTACTATTGTAATTATTTTGGGGTGCCCCAGAAGCCACATAAGACGACAAACTTAAATGTTGTGCGTGTTCTGACTGCTCCACTGACCAGCCATGCCTCTCTCTCTCTCCCTTTCCTTGGGCCTCCCCATTCCCCAAGACATAAAAATATTAAAATTAGACCAATTAAAAACAGTACAATGACCTCTAAGTGTTCAAGTGAAAAAAGAGTTGCACATCTCTCACTTTAAATTCAAAGCCAGAAATATTTAAGTTTTGTGAGGAGGGCAGGTCAGGTCAAAAGCCCAGGTGGGCCGAAAACCATGCCTCTTGCACCAAACAGCCAAGTTGTGGATGCAAAGGAAAAGTTCCTGAAGGAAAGTTAAAGTGCTATTCCAGTGAGCACACAATAAGAAAGGGAAACAGTCTTATGCTGATATGGAGAAAGTTTTAGTGGTCTGCACAGATCAAACCAGCCGCAACAGTCTCTTATGCCGAAGCCTAATCCAGAGTAAGGCCCTAACTCTCTTCAGTTCTATGAACACTGAGATAAATGAGGAAGCTGCAGAAGAAAAATTTAAAGATAGAAGATATTGGTTCATGAGATTTAGGGAAAGAAGCCATCTCCATAAGAAAAAAGTGCAAGGGGAAGCAGCAAGTCCTGATGGAGAAGCTGCAGCTAGTTATCCAGAAGATCTAGCTAAGATAACTGATGAAGCAGGCTACAGTAAACATCAGAATGTCGGTGTTGATGAAACTGCTTTATACTGGGAGAGGATATTATCTAAAACATTCATAGCTAGAGAAGAGAAGTCAATACCTGGCTTCAAAGCTTCAAAGGACAAGCTGACTCTCTTGTTAGGGGCTAATGTAGCTGATCACTTTAAGTTGAAGTCAGTGCTCATTTACCATTCCAAAATTCCTAGGGCCCTTAAGAATTAAGTTAAATCTATTTTGCCAGTGCTCTATAAAGGTAACAACAAGGCCTGGATAAGAGCACATCAGTTTACACATGCTTTGCTGAAATTCTAAGCCTACTCTTGAGACCTACTATTCAGGAAAAAAATTCCTTTCAAAATACTACTGCTCATTGATAATGCATTTGGTCACCCAAGAGCTCTGCTGGAAGTGTGCTAGATGATTAATGTTGTTTTAATGCCTGGTAACACCACATCCATTCTGAGGCCATGGATCAACAAGTAATTTTAACTTTCAAGTCTTATTATGTAATAAATAAATTTAGTTAGGCTCTAGTTGCCATAGATAATGATTCCTCTGATGGATCTGGGCAAAGTAAATTGAAAACCTTCTGGAAAGCATTCACCATTCTAGACGCTATTAACAATATTTATGATCCATGGTAAGAGATACACACATCAACACTATCAGGACTTTGGGAGTTGATTCCAACCCTCATGAATAACTTTGAGGAGCTCAAGACTTCAGTGGGGAAAGTAAACTGAAGCTGTGGTAGAAATAACATGATAACTGGAATTAGAAGTAGAGCCTGAAGATGTGACTGAAGGGCTGAGATCTCATGACAAAACTTAAATGGATGACAAGTTGCTTCTGATGGATGAGCAAAGAAAGTGGTTTCTTCAGATGTATTCTACTCGTAGTGAAGATGCTGTGAACATTACTGAAATGACAAGCAAGGACTTAGAATATTGCATAAACATAGTTGATAAAGCCATGGCAGGGTTTGAGAGGACTGACTCCAATTTTGAAAGTTCTACTTTTACTGTGAGTATAATACTGTCAAACAGTATTGCATGCTATAGAGAAATATTTCTTAAAGGAAGAATTAACTGATGAGGCAAACTTCATTATTGTTTTATTTTAAGAAATTGCCACAGTCACCCTTACCTTCAGCAGCCACCACCCAGATCAGTCAACTGCCATCATGAACATGGATGCAAGACCCTTCGCTAGCAAAAAGATTAGGACTCCCTGAAGGCTCAGATGATTGTTCTCATTTTTTTTTTAACCAATAAAGAATTTTTATTGCTATTACACACTTAATAGACTACCACATAATGCAAACATAACTTTTGTTTACTGGGAAACCAAAAAATTAATGTGACTTATTTTATTGGAATATTCACTTTATTGCGGTGGCTTGGAACCAGTCCTGCAATATCTCCAGGGTATGCCTATACCATAAGAGACATACCGGTTTATAGGACTTTAAGAAAGAAGAGTTCATACCTCACAGCATTAAAATTAGGAAAATTACCTGGAGAAATAGGCATGTGAGATGGCTCTTTATAGACAGGAATCATTTAGACCGTTAGAAAAGAAGATGAATAAGAGCTGTCAACATAACAGTTCTCAGCAGGAGAGACCAAGAGAAGCACATATAAAAAGATATAAAATAGGGAGTAAGATTGTGGAATGGCATGCAATGTAATTTGATTGAACAGGAGAGTATGAGAGAAGTAGGGATTAAAGTGCTAAAATTCACCTGGAGGTGAATGATAGATGATTTTAGGTGCCAACCTGTGGATTTTGGAATAATTTCAGTAGGCAATGAAGATGTTTTAGAGTAAATAAGGGATATTCTTAAAAAAATTTTTTTGGATGAAGGCTTTTCTTGAGCATATCCTATGAACTGGATGGAAAATTAAATGATTTCACATATACTATGGGATTTAAATTCTCATAATAATCCTCCAAAGTATATATCATTATCCATTTTATGTACCTGAAAAAAAGGAGGCTACAGAGCTATCAGCATCTTTTCTAAACTAGGAGAATCAGAAAGCAGCAGTGTTCAATATATTCTCTTCATTCATTTATTCATTCATTCATTCTCTCTATTTATTATTTTCATCAAGTAGTTATTGAGATTCCTACTGGTTTTCAGTATTGCCCTTTTGGTTAAAAGTACTGTGTTAGAAATATATGGCCCCAGAAATCCCAAGAAATTATAGAAAAATGAGACATATAAGTTAATAGAGCATAAGAACATACAGTTATAGGTAGTATAATGTAGGTAGGTAAAAGGCCCAAAGAGAAGATAAAAGGAGGAAAGCATAAGTCCACTTTGTGCAGTCTGTATTGAAGTGAGAATTCTTAAAATAGGCAAAATATGCAGTTGGAAATGAGTAAAATCATCTTAGCTGAAATCTTGATAACCTAGATGGGCTTGTCAGCAACAACAACAACAACAACAACAAAAATTAAAGAAGTTAGATGGTAGAGTCTTGGTCAAGGTGGGATTGTTAGTCCCAAAAGATGAGGGATCTAGTATGAAACAAGAGTGAACAGATGGCACTCTTTCTAATTGGTTGAACTTAGCCGGAAAAACACAAGTACTACTTAAATCTAGGGAAATTAGAAAGAGGACTTGGTTTAAGGGCAGAGATAATTATTTCCTTTTAACATATTGCATTTGAGATCTAGGTGGTGTCACCAGGAGATGGTCAAAAAGTAATTATAAATGCAGTCATTAGGAAAGAGATATATTTGGAAATTTTTCACTATGTATGCAAGTATGCTGATGCATGAGGCATGATGAATAGAGAGGAGTTTCAAAAACAGAAACTTGGAAGTTTATCATATTTTGGTGTTTAAAATACAGTAATCCCATCTTATCCACAGGGGATACATTCAAGACCCCTAGTGGATGCCCGGATGCCTGGCAGACAGTATCAAACCCTATATATACTATGCTTTTTCCTATACATACATACCTGTGACAAAGTTTAATTGATAAATTAGGTACAGTAAGAGATTAACAATAACCAATAATAAAATAGAATGATTATGACCATATACTGTAATAAAAGTTATGTGAATATGGTCTCTCTCTCAAAATATCTTATTGCACTATACTCACCTATTTTCAGACTGTGGTTGACTGTGTATAACTGAAAATACACAAAACAAAACCGTGAATAAGGGGTACTACTGTAGTAGGAAAAAAGGTATTTTAACATGAAAGACAACCGATGTTTTAACAAAAAGGAGTGCTCTTCAGCGTCTAGCATTATAGAAAACTCAAAGAGGAAAACTGAAAACATTAACTAGAAGATTATTTCCCAGTGACATTACTGAGAGCAGCTTCAGTTGAGTGATGAAGCTCCAAGCATGTAAGCCTTTTAAGAAGTTTTATGGAAGAGAAGGAGGATCAACAGAAAACTATACTCTCACTAGTGCTCAGTCTTAGTCTTTTTATGAGAAGTAGATTCATGTAAAATTGAAACATTTAATAGCTTTCCCAATCTTCCTCCTTTTTGATCTCATTACATTTTAACGTGTCTAAGTTTGCTTCCTTTAGCCTACTTATATACAGCAGGCTTTAATTAGAGATGAAACTGACCAATTAGATGATCTTGCACATTCTTGACCTGCAGTCTTAGAAACTATAAATCACAAATTCCCTGTTGGATCATTGTTGAGTTGGCAAGCATCATTTAATTGATGACAACTTTATTTAAAACATTTTATTCAAAGTCTGTCTTCAGCCAACCAACATTTTTGTATTAATGTTGCTTTAGAGTCTAATCAATATTTCTGTCCTCAATATGATTAGGGTATTCTTTATTTCCATCTACTTTAACTTATTTGGATAATTTTAAATGCATGGATACAGGAAAGCATCTGACACCATTTACTATTCATTCAGGACTTGGAAAAAAATAATACTTAGACTTCTCACCATTACATTTTCAATTAGTACATGCGGAGGAGTATTTTCAACGCCAAACATTAATAAACATATGCTATGTCCCTGTCTCTTGGTAAATATAAAACTGTATACTTTATAACCAGCTATCTGGGTTATGTTAATATTTGGAGAGCAAAGACAAACCAAAGAACAGAGAAGTTGCTCTCTTGAAGGAATAGGGCTTTCTCGTGAATAGATTTACTGTATTCTGATTATCATGAAATCAACTTTTCTAACTTTTTAAAGACTCTCCAATACAGTTCATTATTTCAGGCTTTGAAAAACTGAATGATGATATATTAAAGTTAGTTGTGTGTTAACCTAAAATCTTGCTGACCTAAGAATTAAGCAGGATAATTCACATAGAAATAACCTCAGAATTAATAAACATTAAATGAAGGATGAGGGAAGTATTAGAATAATTATCATAATTTCCAATGATCATGCTTTTCTGAATTTCAAAACGGAAAATGAAGAAATCAAGACATTAAAAACAAAAATTTACATAAGCACATTGCCAAAAATACACAGTGAAATAAAACAATTAATCCTCTTAAAAAGTATTGCAGTCTTGTAACTGTCAGCTATACATAGTAATGATCAAATAAAAATTACCATCATCGTTGCCATCATTTATTTTATGAAAATGTACTTAGTGATATACTAGACACTAATCAAATATGAAAAAGTCCTTTATAAAATTAGTGTCATTGATTAATTTTGCATAAGTATAAGATGCATCTCAAAGAAATTAATAGTTCAAAGCACCAACCTAGATATAGGCAGAGTTGGGACTTGAACTCAAGTCTCCAGATTACTACAAAACTACAGTTTTCTAAGTTATCCTTCAATTTAATTTACTCATATTTCACTAAGCAACCTTTATGTCCTAGCATGTTGCACTGAATTGTCTGAGTCCAGAAAATAAATAAATATATATATATATGTATATATATATTTTTCAGTAGGCCATGGTCAGATCATGTGTGGGCCAAAGGCACAGTTAGTAATAGAACAGGAAGGCAAACAGCATAATGCAGAAAGTAATTCTCTTATGTAGTAGTGGATAAATTCTTGAATTTTAATATTGTCCCTTTCCTATTCTACAGTGTAAATGGTAATGAACTCAAGGCTCTGGGATCCTCTGATATGACAGATTGCAAACTCCCTGAAGGAAGCCATGACCACCAAAGGTGAAGTAGGCCTCCTTGCAGAACAATGGAAGAAACAGTGGACTGCATCTACTCACTTATACACTTATTTTTTATGTAACCTTCAAATTGCTTGCATGCTTACTTATTAATATTACTTTTGTATTTGTTTTCCCCCTAGTAGTTTAACACTGGAAGTTATTAGAGTAATATCTGTTAAAATATCCCAATCTCAGTTATAGGTCAACAGTGACACTGACCATGATAAACATCTTTTTTGTCAGTTCCGCTTGTCGTTGATAGCATAAAATCAAGTTTTCACAGAACCTTCATCTTGTTTCAGTTAACTGTGCTGTTGCTGAGGAAAGGAAAGGCTTATAAACAAATCATACTTCTATCTGGAGGCTTATGTTCGCACATTGTCTATACAGAACATTTGCTCTGTTTTAAAAACGAAGATGTATTGAGAACAGCATTAAAATGGATAAATTCAATTTCTTTTCATTTGTGTTTGTCAGTAAAGCAGGTATATCTCAAGTATGTAAATAAATATTTTAAAAAGGCAGAGCTAACTTTTATTAGTTTGGGCAACCAAATGATACTCCAATAAACTGATATATTTTTTTTCTGATTTATTTTCATACTAAAGATAGCGTCAATGTGTCAACTTGATTATCAACTCCTTAAATACATGGATTTCCTTGATGCCAGTATAGGTCACAGAGCCTAGCACAGTGTCTGACATCTACCAAGTGCTCAATGATTACTGCTTGAATATATTAATAATTGAATAACTCATCTCCCACAATGATTATTAATGACACAAATCAGAAATATATCATAACTTTATTACATGAAATTTTAAAAAAATCACCAAACCAATGAAATAATGATGAAGTTGCATTCCTTACAAAACTAAATTCTAACGTTTCAATCTCCTCTTTTAAAAACATTTATTGCTGAAGCAGTAGGTAGTCTGGGGGAGGGAGAACTCTTTCCACACAGATAAAAAAAATGAGAGAATAGTAACCTGAGACTTGATTAGTAAAAACTTGTCATCAAAGTCAAGATAAAAAATAAAAATCAATGTTTTTCACAGCAATACTTTAAAAGTTATTCCATGTTTGTGAAATCATCTGTCAATACATATCAGTCATATCAGCAGGAAATATTCCCATTGTACCGTCTGTGAATTTCAATGATCTGTAAGTACACTTGGTCTAAATTCTAATTGAAGAGCATGCAATATTGTTGGTAACACAGCCAAGTATAAAGGGCTCAAAAATAGAATCTGAAGACCTCGACTTTAATTCTGCTATGAGCCAACTGCTATTCAGGACTGCTCACTTCCCTTATCTGTGAAATAGAATCAGTATTTCCCAAAGTGGATTCCATGAAACTACTACTTCCCTGGGATGTTAACAAGTATCTCTTCAAATTCTACTTCCATGTGCATATAAATGCATTAAAATAATCAGTTTCCTTCATCGTGGAATACTCTGAACATTTTGGATATTAATGTCCATGAGGATTCTTCAAGCCACAGAAATAATACACAGGTATTCCCAAAATTATTTGTCTCTGAACAAGGTGTTTAAGATTAATCTTCTAGAATTAGTGTTCCATAGAGGGAAAAAGATGCCAAACTGAAAGTCATGCCTATATCCCAGTGCATACTTCAGAAAGTTTCACTTTGTTCACTCCGGCTCATTTAGAGATTTAGTTTATAGAGCAGAAAACTAAATGTCAGTAGCTGTAGCACTGGGATTAAATTCAAAAGTAAGCATGATATCATCAGGTATTTGCTTCTACACAGGTAATTTAAAGCTCTAGAATCCAGTTTTATAAGCACTGAAGTTGCTTCATACCAATTCTGGGCAGATAATTAATTCACTCTCTATTAAAAATGAACTGAACCAAATTGACACAATTGGTATTTTAATGGTAAATGCAAACCAATATAGTGATATTCATAATCAGTAAATATAAAATCGTTGAAGATGTATAACAAGAGAATGCTTATGTTTCTGCAGATGAGAGGAATAAAGCATATACAAATTATTTGCAAAAGATTGAATTTGTATGTGAGCAAAATATTTCTCCATAGTCACTCTTTAATAATCACATTAAAATGTCAATTGATGGATATTTGATGGTTCCTGTCTCAGCCATTACAACTGAACTCAGTACATTAAAAAATTCTATTCATGTAAAATAAATAAAATGTCAATTGAGTTTGGAACCAATTCAACATATCTACCCATCTCACTGGTATTATAAAATTATCTAACATAAATCAAATGTCCATATGAATAAAAATTTATTGCTGGCAAATCAATAAATGTAAACCAAATATTGTGACTGGCTCTACCAAATACAAGGGGAAGACTCAATGACCACGACAAAGAAGTTCCCTGCCACACAGAGTTTATAAACTTACCACCTTACCACCATTCTATCCACTTTTATCTGATTAACTTTCCTGAAATTCTACTCTGATTACACAATTTTCTGCTCAGTACCATCAAATAAGTTTTCATGGCCCATAGAATCAATTCCAAAAGCATTATCAAGGAATTCAAGATATTTTTAATCTGACCTCAATCTACTTTCCAGCCATTTCTCCTAGTAACTTCTAATATGACCTTTGCATAGTAGGCAACTTGGTGTCTTTTTCTCTCTCTCAAATAATTTTTATTGCACTGAGCCACTAATGATAGATTTGCCTGAAATATCCTGTATTTACCACATTTTAGAACCTCATCCATCCTTTAACGTCCATTGTAAGTTCCCTCTTTGAAGTTCTCCTTTCTTATTATCACACATGAATAGAGTTTCCACTAAAGTATGTGCAATTTGTGTAGGTCATAAAGGACCTTTTTAAAAAATTTCTATTTTCCCACATCCACTGAGTATAACTATAGCATTTTGATGACAAAAAATATGAGATAAAATTTAATGCCTGTAGCCTTCCGTTTCTACTACATTTTCCCCCACAGGGACATTTCTTCCCTTAACATCAACATCTTTCAATTTTCTAACCCCTTTCCCCAAAGTAGGAGTGAACAGATTTCAAAATGTATATTCATCTGCATCAGTATGTTAACTTAACCAGACATTTGCAGTTTAGGCCTAATTTATAACTGGAAATAAAACTTTTGTCTCTCCATAAAGGAATCTGGAAAAAAGCTATAAAATGAAGGAGAAAAGGGAAGGAAAAATAAGAGGCTTTCTCATACTCCAGGGAATCATACTACTCCCAAGACTGACTCTGAATATAATATTGATTCGTTATTTTGTAATATTTTGATGAGTAGAGCACTTACTGTTTCTCAAAAAATTCAGGGGCACCAACTCATGGAATATCTTCTCTCTCTTTCAGTGCTACTTTACAACTAACATGATCCAATTCATCTTTCAAGTCCAAGCCTCTTGGTCTCAGTGTTATCATCTATGTGAATTCTTCCTTAACACCTCCCAAATAGATTTATCTTTTATTGACATAATATCACAGTATTTTTTGTTTATGCCATTAAAATCTCATTCATTATGAGATTCAAATGACAAAAGACAACCGATTCTCCCCATCCCAGGTGACTTAATTCACTTCCACTGATCCATTATCACTTATAACATGATGGTACCCAAAACCATATATCTAGTCAAAATCTCTCCCCTGAACTCCAGACCTTAGGAGATAAGCACCCATATCTAATACCACATTTGTTAAACATTGGACTAATCATTCTTCCATATCCTATATCTTTTTCCACTTACACTACTTTGTCAACTGTGCTAATATCCACCCAGTTAAATACTACTTCCTTTTTTTTTTTTTTTTTTTTCTGGTACATGCCCAAATAAATGACAAATTCAATAGATCTAAACTTTTAAAATATCTCCCTCTCCCTACATATCTCCTTTTTTGACAATGTTCTCTACTGGTTGGAGAAATGTGTTAGATAAGTTCTTTTACAACATACATGATAAGTTGTTTTAAACACAATATTCAGATATTGTACTTAAATCTGTGTCTCTGGAGTTTTCTCATTTTGGATCTAAATGAATTTATATTCATTAAGTTTATTAATATTTAATCATGTCATCCTCTTCTTAATATATGTATTACCCGGTAGTTTAATTACCAAAAATTTATTTTTCAGGTTGCCACAGTGCTTCTAAATTTCATATCTAGTTCCTCATATCCAAATCTTACTTTAAATGCTTTCATGACAAAAGTACATTTAGTTTCCTAATACTTACTATTTTTTCACATTGTGTGAATTGAAAACCTTTACACATATGAAAACATTTTTCCCAATATGTTCTACAGACAATTTTGATAAATAAGTGAGAAGACGACAGAAACAGGGCATCATCAAGAGACAAATATTCAATCCATATTATATTGTCACATAATTTCTATATCAGTTATACCAAAAATTATACATCATATGGATAACATTTACATAAACATTCCTCCATTCCTCAACTCATACATTAAAAACTTTAATAGATAGGCACTGAGGCAAGCATGTATTCACTTTGAAAAGTACAAAAAGATGACATTAGCATTCATGCATGGTACCCTTTTAGCTTAGCAAATGGGCTTTAAAACTTTTTCAAACATAGTCTACTTATAGAGTATCTTTCATGTTTACATAAATATTGTAGAAATTTCACGTACCTCTTTCACTCAAATTAACTCAATAACATTTACTGACTGTTCTATGTAAAAATACATTGTGTTTGCCCTAGGAAGTTTCTTTTGAACTTGGTTCTTGAATAAATATGTCTTTCTAATTGTTATAGTATAAGGTGACTAGCTCTTTGTGTTTTCTTTTATATTTCATGGCCAAAGTTATAACAAGGTATTTGTTAATAAAGTAAGTCCTTCAAAAGAAAGTTTATTGGCACTCAAATTCGAATCTGATAAAAAGTAACTGCATATAATTTTACAAGGGTTTTATAATGTCTAGGAAATTATCATAAGCATAAAATGAAAATGTAAGTTTTCTTTATTTCCTATTAAAGTTGAATCTTTAATGGCCAGAGCAGATTCTCAAAGTAATTATTTTACTGTTATTAGGTTTTTCATTTCTTGCATCCATCCTAAACTCCATCCAGCATTCCCATGAACATTAGTGGCTCATTAGGAGGCTCAGAGTTAATCCGCAGGGCTAACATTTATTCCATCATTAAGGCCTGCTTTCCTGGGAGTTAGAAATCTAATTTTGGTTAATTTCATTGCCTAGGTCATAGTAGTAAAGTCAACTCAGTCAGCTTTTATAAAATTATCTTTTATTAAAATGAACTATATGGTTTGTAGAAAGGCAAAAATGTCCCCACTGAGACAAAATTCCTTAAATGCCATAATACAAAATAAAATTATGCTTATTTTCCTCAGGTATCATTTAGTATACTATTAACTCTATGATTTATATCATTTGATACCTCCTAACTTTTCCATAAACAAATTCTTATAATGCCTATATATCAGACTTTTGTCAAATACACAACACGGGAGGTCTTTACCATATTTTTGTATTGCCTAAGTAATTCCCTGGTCATATTTTAGGCCCACTAAGAAGCATCACTCACTTATGAAGTCATCAATTTGAACTAAACTTTAACTGTGGATGGGCTGAAAGCTATGCTCAAATCCAGTGAAATGCCCGTTAATAATTACTTTCATTTCCAAAGTTTGTGTCTGATTCCAAGTTAATCATTTCTCTTCCTATCTCCTGAGGTACTGGAATCAACTCTGCACGTTCTATTGAACGTTATTTGTTGCTGGCTTGAAAGCAGGTCTACAAAGTGATATTCTACATTTATAGATGGCATTAATTTTGTTTGCTGAGAAAAATGCCAAGAGGATAAGACTTAAATAAAAGGCTGTCAGTCAGTAAATGTGAGATCCAGTCCTGGAGCCGCCACTTACTATTTCTAGTTCTTGAACTGCCTGAACATCAGGTTTTCTCAGCTATGAAATCAAGCTTACAAAGTCACCGACCGCACAGGTGGTAGTGAGGATTAAATTAAGTGATATAATGGGTGTAAAATCATTAAGACAGGTGAGGCACAAAGGAAAGAGTAATGGGAATCAAGAGGCCTGTGTTCAAATTCCAGGGCTGTCACTTATTAATTCTGTCATCTTGGGAAGCTCACTTCATTTCTCAATCTTTCATCTTATACCTCTGAAAATTGCCAATATCGACAACTAGCTTCTGGGGCTGTTTTATGACTAAATAAGATGATGTCTATGAAAATCTTTTGTAAACTATAATTTTCTTTGCAAAGATACCATCCTTACAAGTAAAATGTGGTTAAAAGCAGAGGTTTAGGGTCAGAAAGACCCAGGCTAGAATCCTATTTTCACACTTACTAGTTATGTGAGTTGGGAAAGTCACACAACTTTTCCAAGCTTTTCAATTTTTTTTCCTTTGCAAAATTGTGGTAACTTTGATATCAGTTTTTGTAAGGCTTAAGGAAATAATCTTAAGTTTGGGGGCATTATTAAATGTGCTATTTTTATTAATATTCCTATTTTTATTATTCTTAAAAAATTATGGTGAATGGAGAAAACTGACCAACAAAGTCAACTGTTGGCAAGTATGAAGTAATGCTTTCATGAAAAAAATACAGCACATTCTTAAAAAGTGACGAATGCCAAAATGTCAGAAAAGACAGAAGGAAAAGGATCTATTATTAAACTCTATTTCCTGAAGACAAGAGTCCAATGTGCACTTGTCAACACTAAAGGTCAATACAATAGTGGGCATCATTTAAAAGGTTATTGGAAACAAATCAAAAAACATGATTTCTTTTTGGTTTTACACAGATATGTCAAGGGATGATGGTAAAGGGAAGTGTATAATTATTGTGACAAAAATCCACAGCATTTGCTTTTACATATTCTCCTTTTAAAAAATGATTTCTTCCCTTCCTTGTTAAACTACCATTTTACTTGCTCTCAAGTAAAATGAGCAGGAATGAACATTTACAAAGGAAATTAAACCCTCTTGATCTAGCATGGTCAGTGGTCAGATTGTCTAAGTGGGGAATTAGCCTGCAATCATTGGTATAATGATATCACATTATAATGAAAATCTGCCCTAGTTGGCTCTATTCAATATACTTAAAAATCCTTTAGAAATTAAGACACACCTATCTCTTAGATAATGATATGTTAAAGCATATCTCATTATTGCATTTACAAATGCTAATTTGGAAGAATAAAAAGTGTCTCCCTTTGATTTTGCTCAAAGAATACACTGTTAAAAAATTTGGACCTTTACTCCTTCTAAATTTTCCCAGTACTTTTTCTATCATTATACCTTTTATTTTTTCTCTCATCTGAAAAAATAATCACATTAGTGACAGTTATTCTCAACTCTGAATGGGCCAAGAATCACCTCTGCAGCATTGCAAAAAAACAACAAAAACAAAAACAAAAATAGTCTACCTTTTGTTTTAAAAACAACAAATGTTCATGATAAAAAACTATCTTACAGAAATTTTCACTATTTTTCTAAACTTCCCATTGCTATTCCTCCAAGGAATTGTTTACTATTTTTGCATGTCTTTCTAGAAATTCTATAAGCAAAAATATTTTTCTATATCTATTAATATTTAAAATTGTTTTTAACATAAACAAGATCATCCTATGCATAATATAATATATATAGCTTGCTTTCCTTTAAAATGTATCTTAAATATTTTTCTCTAATATCTGCATGTAAGTACATCTCCCTTCTAAATGCTTAAAGATTCACCCAAAAAAATTTAACAGAAGACCTATACAATCCACTAATCAGAGTGAGGTTGTACTAAAGAGGAAGGAGGCTACTAGCTCTTAGAGGTCATCAGTAGTCATTCTATTTTACAGAGAGAAGGCAGACCACTGAGAATATTCATATCTTTTATGTGGACCTTGCTTGGTTTCTTCCAGTAGATGTTTTGCAAATAAAATGCTACAATAAATAGCCTTAAAATGTAACAATGTAGGTACAGTTAAAGAATAAATTCATAGAAGTAGAATTGCTGACACAGAGGCTAAGTGCATCTTTAATTTTGCCAAATTGTCTTTTTAAATGTCATACTAATTAATACTCCCACCATCCCTGTGTTCAAGAGAATATTTTGTATATTTTTATAAATATACATGAATATTAAATATATAACTATATATAAAGAAACAGAGCAAAAGAAAGAGAGAGAGAGAGAGAAAGAGACTGGACTATAATGCAAACCAACACTATTAAAACTTCTATGGAGGATTTTATTTATATATATATACATACACACACATGCATATACATACATACACACAGGCATACACATATATACACACATGTATTTGCTTAAAAGCTCCTAAAGATTAAGCATATTTAGTAATCTCTCTCTCTCTTTTTTTTGTCTTTTTTAAAATTTCAGAATATTACAAGGGGTACAAAAGTTTTGTCTACATGGATTGCTTCTATTTTCCTTGAGTCAATCCTAGCCAAGTCTTTGATTCCTACCAATATAGGTACCACACATATGAAGGAAGAAATCTCCAGATAGTTCTAACCTCCACCTATTCAAGTCATCCCCTACCTTCCCTTCAATTCTTCCCAGCTGAGGCCCCAGATATTTTTGAGCAGACATAAGCCAACCCCATTGTTCCCTGCATAAATTCATGACCCAGAGTATCCGTGGGCAAAATAAAATGGTTGCTATTTTATGAAAATATATTTGTGGTGGTTTGTTATGCAGTAATACAAAGCTACATCAACAAAACCCTGTTTTATATTTTTAAAAATGAAGAAAAATTTTTACTCACTTTATTTACATATAATTACATGAAAACAAAACAAAACATTCCCCAAAGTGGGTTTGAGGATTAGGAGTTTGTAAAAGAGGGTTCTATGTCCAATTTAAGAAAATACTGGGTGCAATAGGCATTGTTAGTTGTCTACCTATTAGCTACAGAGGGTAATAGATAATTGGTTTGAGTTAAGCATGGTACTTCTATTCCCTTTGTTAGCTATTGGTTTTGCAATGGGCTTGTATCCAAGTCCTGGCCAAAGAAAGCTGATACCAGACCCAATGGAAGAATCCTGTGAAATATTTTTCTTTCCTGATAAAATAATCCAGGGCACACAGATAGTTATTTTGCAATATTCTGGCCATCACCACCATTGTGCTTTTAAATTTTTCCATATGAACACTTGAGACTGGAAGCAGAGGTGGCTCTCTTTTGAACATAAAGGTAGCATCAAATGTATTTGGGACCAATGTACATGCATGAAATTATTGAGCCAGACAATAAAACCTGGAATCACTTATCTCCCATCTTAAGCAAGACAATGCATGTTTGTATGATTTAATAGCTTCAGTAAGGTTTTCTGTTGCTTGCAGCTGAATGTATTATATGTGCTACACTGTGTTTAGACAAAGTTACCCTCCACACATGGCCACCTAGGCAATGCTTCATAGCCTAGGATGTGAATGATTTGTGCAATGCAGTGGCCCTGTCAATATGCAGTCTAGATCTTCCATGTGGGATAGAGCATTGTAGGCTTTCTAAAACTAACTTAATTGTGGAAGTTCCCCAATCCTCAACAGTTTTATTTTGGAGAGGCATTTGTTTTGAAAAATATTCTTTGGGAAAGTTCCTTGGAGTCTCATTCTTAACTTCTAAAGAGCTGTCTGATTTCTCTTAAGCTCTTCCAGACTGATTACACATCCTTGACTAGGCTTTCTGCTTTGAATGGAAATTTGGTGAGGACTAGAGTGATGTGCTTTATTTACTCATGAAAAAAGGTTAAAGAAAACATAGGTTACAGTTCTGCCCCGTCTCTCTTGTAATTTGGAATTTTATATATTCTTTCCTATGTTAGAATGTAATGGCTTACTTTTGATTAAGGAAATGTTAACCTTCCTAAAAGAACCCAATATAATAAATTAGCATTTAGAAAGTTATATTTCGAAAATGAATTTCAACTCAGATGCAAATCACCCCAAAAATGTTTCAAGAGATTAATCTATATCTACTCCTTAGATATCAGTTTCATTTGATCCTGGTGATAAAGTAGTAAAAAAGAAAAAAGAAAAAAATTCATTTAGTATACTTAGGGAGTAAAAAGTTATAACTACATAAAAGTTTTTCTGGGCTTGTGTGCTATATTATGCAATAAAAATGGCCAAGCTAGGAACAATTATATTATTGCATTTGTTGATTCATTCATTAATTCAACAATCATGTACAAAATATTGATTTAGGATGCTAATAACTATGCTATTCAAAGTTTAATAATTTACCTGATTAATTCAAATTATATTTGCTATTAGTAGATTCCAGGAATAATGTTATGTTATAGGCTTAAAATAAAATATATATATAAAAATATACACACACATACATATGGGTTTTTTAGTTTAGAAATAACTGCACCTCATGATTCTTAGCATTTCATCACACGTACCCACCCCTTGTTTCATTACAGCACAGCTCTCTATTTTTTTTTTAATTTCAGCATATTGCAGGGGTACAAATGGTTACATATATTGCCTTTGCCCTGTCCTAGTCAGAGCTTAAAGTATGTCCATCCTCCAGACAGTGTGCAACACACCCATTAGGTGTGAATATACCCATCCCCTCCACTCCCTTCCACCTGCCCGACATTCGATGAATGTTATCACTATAAGCACACATAAGTGTTGACCAGTTAATTTGATGGTGAGTACATGTGGTGCTTGTTTTTCCATTCTTGTGATACTTCACTTAGTAGAATGGGTTCCAGCTCTATCCAGGATAATACAAGAGGTGCTAGATCACCACTTTTTTGTGCTGAGTAGAACTCCATGGTATACATATATCACATTTTATTAATCCACTCATGTACTGATGGGCACTTGGGTTGTTTCCACACCTTTGCAATTGTGAATTGTGCTGCTATAAACATTCGAGTGTAGATGTCTTTTTTATAGAATGTCTTTTTTTCCTCTGGGTAAGTGCCCAGTAATGGGATTGCTGGATCAAATGGTAGTTCTACTTGTAGCTCTTTGAAGTATCTCCATTTTACTTTCCACAGAGGTTGCACTAGTTTGCAGTCCCACAAGCAGTGTATTAGTGTCCCTATCTCTCTGAACCCACACCAACATTTGTTGTTTGGGAACTTTTTGATAAAGGCCATTCTCACTAGAGTTAAATGACATCTCATTGTAGTTTTTATTTGAATTTCTCTGATGATTAGAGATATTGTGAATTTTTTCATGTTTGTTGGCCATTAGTTCATCTTCTTTTGAAAAGTTTCTGTTCATGTCCTTTGACCACTTTTTGATGGGGTGGTTTGATTTTTTCTTGCTGATTTTCCTGAGTTCTATATAGATTCTAGTTATCATCCCTTTATCAGATGTGTAGCATAAGAACATTTTCTCCCATTCTGTAGGTTGTCTGTTTGCTCTCATGATCGTTTCCTTGGCTGTGCAGAAGCTTTTCAATCTGATCAGGTCCCATTTGTTTATTTTTGTTGTTGCTGTGATTGCCTTTGGAGCCTTACTCATAAATTCTTTGCCTAGGCCAATTTTTATAAGAGTTTTTCCAACATTTTCTTCTAGAATCCTTATAGTTTCATGCCTTAGGTTTAAGTCTGTTATCTACTATGAGTTACCCTAGGCTCAATCAGGAAGAAATAGGATTCCTGAACAGACCAATATCAAGTACCAAAACTGAAGCAGCAATAAAAAACCTTCCTAAAAAGAAAAGTCCTGGACCAGATGGTTTCACACCAAAATTTTACCAGACCCACAGAGAAGAACTTGTGCCTATCCTGCAAAAAATCATTCCACCACATTGAGAAAGAAAGAATCCTCCCTAACATATTTTATGAAGCCAACATCACCCCGATACCAAAACCAGGAAAGGACACAACACCAAAAGAAAACTATAGACCAGTATTCCTTATGAACATAGATGCAAAAATTCTCAAAAAAACCTAGCAAACTGAATTCAGGTGCTTATCAAAAAAAATAATCCATCACGACCAAGTGGGCTTCATCCCAGAGATGCAGGAATGATTCAACATACGCAGATCTATAAATGTAATTCACCATATAAATAGAAGCAAAAACAAAGAACATATGATCCTCTTAATAGATGCAGCAAAAGCATTCAACAAAATTCAGCACCCTTTTACAATAAGAATGCTTAACAAAATAGGTATAGACAGGACTTACCTAAAAATGATACAAGCCATATGTGACAAATCCACAGCCAACATCATACTGAATGGGGAAAAATTGAAAGCATTCCCACTTAGAACTGGAACCAGACAAAATTTCCCTCTATCAATGCTTCTATTCAACTTAGTGCTGTAAGTCCTAGCCAGAGCAATCAGGAAATCAAGGGCATCCAAATGGGGGCAGATGAGTTCAAACTATCACTCTTTGCTTACAATATGATCTTATATATAGAAAACCCCAAAGATTCTTCCATGAGACTACTGGAATTGATAGGCAAATTTAGCAAAGTCTCAGGTTACAAAATCATTGTGCAGAAATCAGTAGCATTCCTATATGCCAACAACAGTCAAACCTAGAACAGAATCAAAGACTCAACACCCTTCACAATATCAGCAAAGAAAATAAAATATCTAGGAATATATTTAAGGAAGTAAAAGACCTCTACAGGGAGAACTATGAAACACTAAGGAAGGAAATAGCAGAGGACATAAACAGGTGGAAAACCATACCATGCTCATGGGTTGGGAGAATCAACATTGTTAAAATGTCTACACTACCCAAAGTGATCTATAGGTTCAATGCAATCCCCATTAAAATACCAACATCATTTTTTGCAGATCTAGAAAAAATAATTCTATGTTTTGTATGGAACCAGAGAAGACCCCGTATAGCAAAAGCAATCTTAAGCAAGAAGAACAAACTGTGAAGCATCCATTTACCAGACTTCAAGCTACATTACAAGGCTATAGTAACTAAAGCAGCACGGTACTGGCACAAGAACAGAGACATAGACCAATGGAAAAGAACTGATAATCCAGATATAAAACCATCCTCATATAGCCATCTAATCTTTGACAAAGCAGACAAAACCATACACTGGGGAAAAGAATCCTTATTCAATAAATGGTACTGGGAAAATTGGATAGCCACATTTAGAAGACTGAAACAGGATCCACATCTTTCACCTCTCACAAAAATCAACTCACGGTGGATAACAGCTATTTCTTTAAATGATAGTTAGTCAATCCGAAATTTATTCAATTTAAGGTTTTCAGTATTAATTTATTAACACATGTCCTCTGTGCAAAGCAACAATTTCTTTTAATATGTGCATGGATCAAAAAATGTCTTAAGTATTAGGAATTTCAGGTACCATGACATAACAGTAGAATAAGCCCTAGAATTCCATTAACCACATCAAGTAGATGGTTGCTTATACATATTTGAGCTATATGCTTCTTTTCCTATACCTGATGATAGTTGTCCTCGGCAAAATTTCTCAAAAGCAGCTTTCAAAATATGAGTCTTATGCTTGGTTTTCTGTGTTTTTGCAAATGATAAACTTGTAATTGTTTTTAACTTTTACAAAAGAATCAAACGGTCTTTTAAAGAGTTAAAGTGCATACACGATCTCATACAGAGTTTTCAGTGAAACAAAGGCATCTTTGTATCATGCTGAAAATCAACCATGCCTCAATCACATCAGCAAGCAAGTCAAAAATTCCTGCAGGTGATGACAGCCAATGCAGATGGTGACTTCTCCCCTCTGATTTTCTGCTGTGTAGCAGAGAAACAGAAATTAAAGGAGTTAAAAGCAGCATACGGTTTGAGACCATAGAAAAGTGGTTGATCATGCCTAAAGCACAAGAAAATAAAAAGCTTTTAAAATTCTTCATAATATTTAACATGCTTACAACTTGGAAGAAGGGTGAGAGTCAATTTTTATTATAGTTTTATATTCAGTAGGCTAAATCTAGGCTCAACCAGCTGGGTTGTTAATACAGGTCAAGAAATAATTAGCAGCATTTGTTTCAGTTTTATAAAACCTAAATGAGCTCTGAGTATGTTTAAGGCTAAGAAAGAAACAAAGATTTCTTCACTGATGTAATAGATTCTGACAAAAACATGAGAGCAGAGAATGGAGGACTATTATACTAAGATGAACTTATGAAAAAATAATGAATGGAGAACCGATATTATACTTGCAAAATTCAAATAAATGCCACAACTCTGTAATAAATGGATTATGATGGTGGGAAAAGTCCATGCTGGGTGTTCCTACTCATAGTAAGCAGATAGGGAAAGAAAATAGAGCAATTCAATCCAACTATCTTCCAAAGGCACCAATAATTTTTCATCTATGCCACTCTCAGACAATGGTGCATATAAATTTTATATCACCACAGGCCTTTGTGGGGAGAGAGAAATTATAAGCTTGAATTTTCAAGAATATGATCCTATATTACTTGCAATCATTATTTAAAACATGGACAAACTGAGTAATTAGAGGACATATATGACTATAAATTTTATATTTAGAGTTTTATCTCAAAGCAAATTAATCTGCCATCATAATTATGTATATAATAAATGAAGGGTATCTCCATATAATCAATAACTCTGGTTTGGTAAATTCCCAAGAGACAAAAAATAAAATAAGTGAGTTCATCCAGAGGATAATGTTGGACATTATTTCTCTTTCATTTATATGTTTTACTGCAAATGCAAATAATCCATAAGCACTACATTTCTTCAGAAGTAGACACAGCAAATATTTGATGGTATATAATTTTCTTAGAGCCATATTACTAGAGGATAACTGGTTGCATAGACTTATGCCCAATGCTAACATTTCATATTCTCTATATTACATAGTAACTTTGTTTTTTACTCATAGATTCATATGCTGGAGTAGGAAACCATTTTGTAGTCGTGTATAGTGATTAGTCACATAAGATTTGAAAAATATCCAGATGACACTTTGCTACACCTACAGAGAACAGCTTCAAGAAAGCCAAGTGAATGTTTCATATCGTCATACTTTAAACAAACACATTTGCAAGGATATCACTTTCACTCTTCAGCCTGCTAACATTTCATTTCAACTATCTTCTCTCTAATAACTTTGGGACTTTATCAACTTTCCCTTCAGACATTGAATTTTTATAATTCTAATAATATGTAAAAGTTGCACTGGAATGAGAAACAGGCAAGCATAACTGAGATTGTCCATATCAATCCTTCATTTCAGTAAAGACTTCTGAAAGGACCCACTCCTCAATCAATGAGAGACACATCATCCTGTTGATATAAATAAAAATGATTAAATATTGAATTTTATATGAAAAACAAAGTATTAGAAAATGACTGAGATATAAGATGTGTTGTGGTCAGTGAGTGAGTTATAGACATAGTACATTTCTTCTCTATTTGCTTATTTAGTCAAATATTTATTGAGTATGTATAACATAGTGGTTCTGGATACTGGAGATACATCAGTAAATAGAACACATAAAAATCTTATGGAAATCACATGCAGTTCACAAATTTCTAATTTACATTACAGAGAGAATAATTTTTACTGTGCTTAACAATGCTATTAGGAAGTGAGATTTGCCATATTTTTTATAGAAAAAGTTTTACAAAGTAAAGTGCTAAAAGTTCTTTCTATAGGTATTTTTTCAGAAATGTAAGTTGCCCCTATATAAATCTGATCTATTATTTTCTAATTGGAAACATCCAGGTTTCATTATGCATAAAATTGTACATGAGATGTATAGGCACTCTACATGATGGCAAATGATACAGCAAATATTTGATGATATTTTTGGCAAGCAACAAATTGATCATAGGCCTTATTTGTGGGCAGTAATGTTTTTGTCATGGAAAACCAGGTTGCTGAGCAGAAAATATCACGGTATTCCAAAATGTTACACTCTGCTACAGGGGAAGGTAACTTCCTAGAAAAATATTTTGTGGGAATTTTAAATAAGAGCTACCATGCCGTGTAGCTACAGCTTACACCATGCATCTAATACTGTGCGTGGTGTGCATACACCATCATTTTCTAAGAACTAAGTTTCTTCAGGTGAAATCCTGTTATACTATTGCCTTCCATATGTCATCATGTGACTTTGATGACCTCTAGAAAAACTGTATAGGTAAATTTAGCTTCTGGGCAACCCCAGGATGTAGGCAAGGGCCTTGACCAAGCAACCCAGTCAATTACATTTTCTGCCATGACAGTCCTATCGCAGAAGTCTTTTCCTTGCCTCCATACTTTTCTCACTATGCTTCAACACTTATCATTGGAGTAGGAGCAAATGGGATAAGAAAACGTTAAGTATTCCATCTCAATTCTCACAGTACGATTAGGAAGTTCTAGGCTTATGAAAAAAACTGCAGGAGTAAGTGACACTTGAGACATATTACTTGATTCTTGGCTGCTTGCTAGAAGCCCAAATGTGTTCCCTTCTTGAGGAGCAGGGCACTGAAAAGTCAGAATAAGCCTTCCGGGAACAAGATGAAGACTCTGAGAGTCATAAATTACTAGGCAGTTTTCTGCCTCTCCTTTATCTCATATACAGAGATATTTTTGTTTCAGTTTTTCATTCATTTTATTCATTTTTTCTTTCAACATGCTTCTGAGTGTCAGTCACTATACTCTGTTGTAGTGCATATTGAAAACGTATTGTATAGCTGTATTGAAAATGCAGCTGAGAATTTACAGTTGTGATGCTCGCTTTCACAAATGACTGCCAGGTTAGGTGTTGCTTAGATTGCTATGGGAGCCCATGGCAAATTCACCAAATATATATTCTAGGGTATCAGAAGAGACAGCCCAACAGAAGTGGTCAAGTGAGACCAGAAGTGTGGCAGAAAGAGTGTTGTATACAGAGGGAACGACATAGAACAAAGCTTGGAAGCCAGGACGTGTAGAACACAAAGTGTTTGCAGGGGAAAGAGACATGAACTGGAGAGGCAGGCAGGGGCCAGATCTTTGTGGGCCCTAAAAATTACTTTGAAAAATTGAATTTTATTGTAAAGATAATTCTAATGCATCAAAGAATTTTTTAAGCATGAAAATGGCATACTTTGTGTTTTAGAGAAAATCACTCTGCATTTAAATTACACTGCTTTGTATCACATGACCTTAAGCATTATTACATGTAAAAGAGAGATAACATTTACTGCAGAATTGGAATGGTTGTTAAATGGAATACATAGTGAGCACAGTCTCTGGCATAATCACACATGTTTAAGAGAACTCTTAGTATGTTTGCGTTTGAATAGAGCCTTCAGTTTTACTACTATAGTGGGATGAAGAATGTCCCCCTAAAATTTAATTTGACTCAGAATCTCAGACTGTGACTTTAGCAGGAAGCAGGATCTTTGCAGATATAATTAGTTAAGGATTGTGACATGAAACCATCCTGGAAATTTGGCAGACCCTAAATCCAATGACTGGTGTCCTTTGAAGGACACATAGACATACAGAAAAAGACATGTGAAGACAGAGGCAGAGATTGGCTGCCATAAGCCAAAGAATGTCTGAGGCCACTAAAACCCGGAAGAAGTATGAAAGGCTTCTTTCCTACATCTTTCAGAGGTAGCACGGCCCTGTCAGCATGTTGATTTTGGATTTCTGGCCTCCAGAACTCCAAAAGAACAATAAATTTCTGGTTTTGTTTTTTTTTTTTTCTTTAAACACCCAGTGTATGGAATATACTTTGTTATGGCAGCCCTAGGAAATTAATATAACCATGTATGTTTGATATGCCCTTGAGTAAGGTATGCAACTTTTCTATGTCTCATTACCTTCTTTTAAAATTGGGATACTAATACTCAGTTTATAGGGTTACTCTGTGAATTAGATGAGATGATACATGTGAAATACTTAGAACAGTACTTTGCTTGATACAGAAATAATAATGCTAGCTCTTATGAGTACTGTGAAAGTACTAGACAGACAATAAAATGAAAGTATTTAAAAGATTAAAATATTTGGTTTTTAATGTATTATATCCAAATTGATAATTAGTTTGTAATTTTTTCAAATATATATGACACAGTCCATGATATTTAATGTTGAAATATTTATTTTTATTGTCAAATGGCTAAGTAAATTATTGTTCATCTTTAATCAAAATAGGATCATGTATTTTTAAAGAAAAATCCAAATTCTGTCCTGAAAGTTCCACATCTCGCTTTTGTCAGAATATTTTCGAATGTATTTGTTAACACTAAGTCTGCTTCTTTCCTCGGATTCAGTTTACTCTCGTCTTGTAGGAACAGCACTGACCCAATATTCTCACTCTAAAAAAGTATTCACATTTTGATATAATTTTCTTGAGACTGTTTTTAGGAAAATAATAGAGTAAATGACAAAAATGAAGTATCCACTGCAGTACAATTTATCATGGAGTGTTGCATACCATTATCTCAAAAACATGCAGTGTAGTAATCATTTGGAGTAGTGATAACACATAATTGTATGCTAGTCATAAATTATAGGTGAATGGCAGTTTCAGCTAATGAGTGCCAAATAGGAGTGCAGGCACTGTAGTGATTAGAAAAGATGTGGTTATGAATGCATTTATTACTGGGGTATTACAAAGCTTTTCAAATTAAAAATGGCAGGTATATTAATAGACACCATGCTAGGACACCTATCTCTACAAAGTAAAATACCTACTGATACTTCACGATTCCCGCCTTCCATATGAGTTAAATATGGAGGGGTGAGTGATAAATAAAGTGAATGAAAAGCAGAAACTAAAAAGAAAATAAGCAATAAATCCTTCTGCTTATATGTCCTTTCTTCAAAAATACTTCTGTCAGATTAAATTCATTTTACATTACTTTAGGAAAAACTTGGATTTACTTAACCTCAGCTATATTTTCTCTCTCCTTTTACATTTTAAATTTTATTTATGTTGCTTCTCTGATGTGTGAAAAATGCCACTCTTCACTGACTGGTAGTATTTGTCTCTCTAGAGGAGATTTCAAAATCCTACAAAATAGCTACAATTTTATTCCCTACTCCATAGATAATATATATTCACCTAGTCCATATTTATGCTTGGGTTGCTATGAAATTTCTATTTATTTTGATATAGCTGAACTCAAAGGTACTTTATGAGGTAGAACTGAATATAGATGATTGCAGTAATAATATTTCTTCCCCAGTTGATTCTTCACTTTAAGATAGATTGCATACTTTAGTTTATTGTTCCCTTTTCATTGAAAATTGGAAATGCAATAAATACATTTTTAAATAGAAAGACTTAAATAATGATGTTTTCCCTAAAGTCTCATCTTAAGAGTTATTACAAGATTCACTTGCAGAGGTGAGTGACCATGTGAATACTTATTGAAAAATTTAGGAATATAGAAGCTTTAAAATATAAATTATGTCATTTTCTCTTAAATTATAATAAAATTAGAATGCACATAGTTAACGTTTTAATTATTTTTTATTTGCTTGTCTTTGCTTTACAGTTCCTACTTTGATTCTCATAAGATTTCTTTTAGATTTTCTAAGTAGGTTTGGTTATTATTTGTACAAAATTGAATTGGTATGTGCCAAATTAAAAATGGATTTTGCTGGGAAAGATTTTTATTTCTGCAAATTAACTTTAAAACTTCTTTTCAAGAAATCAACTATTGGCACTAAAGCAATCACATTTTTGAGATTTATCTGAAAGTACTTTTTGCAGTCTTTATTTTTAATTAAAACAAAATTTAAGGGTTTTTTGCAAATTCAATATTTCCTTGCTCATAAAATGTATAAAAATTCTATAGCACTTTAATTGATTTTTAAATATTTTCATTTCTGGAAATTATGTAAAAATAATTTTCTTTTTGAACTTAAGCATATAGTACTTCTGTGGCAGAAATGACATTTTGTTGTACTCTGTCTACATTAATGCATCTTATTTGTTATAAAGTGAGCTACTTGAGAGCAAGTGCTGTATCTCATATACCTTTGTATCCTTCACAGTATTAAATCAGTATCTTGAATAGTAGATGTTTTGTAAACACTAGAAAACAAATTGTTCAATACATATTTAATACCTAACAAATAGAGCTTTGGCAAAATACAACATTTCGAGAGGTGGAAATCTGTACCATATCTGTACTTCCCAACCAACTTGGCTTATGATTTTAAATTTTAAATATCTGATCAACAAATATTGATAATTTTCTCATTACCAAAGTAAGTGTGGGAGAATATAAATAATTATATCATATCAGTAGCATGTACTCAAAATTATGTACTCAGATATTTTGAATGGTTCAATAGAAACTGAAATATTAATACTATCTGGTTTTATCCACTATAATATTGCTACAAGCATGTTTTAAATGAGCATTTTTTGTGTACAGACATGGTACCAAGAACTTTGTATTATCTCATTTAATTCTCAAAACAATTCCATGCTAAAGAATCTGGAATCAGGCCAACAACAGGCCTCTTGTCAGGCAGGGAAATTTAGGAAACAATATGTATGAAAATTTAAGGTCAAGAAATTGCTTAACATTATCTGTGCCTTCATATCTTTGAATGGTCATCAATAGCCCTGAGGGTATTTCTACCAGAGTTTGAAGGCTTCAGACTACTGGCTTGATGCCTGGAATGCTATATTTTGCTATCTTTTTCTACTCTTGAAATTATTTACCTAATGCCACACAGCTAGTAAGTGATGGATGCTGTAATTCAAAGCCAGGCCCACCTGATGCTGAAACTGATGTTTTCAGCCCTTTTGCTCTACTGCCTCCTATAGATATATTGATTACATCTCATTGGATTGGATAAAAAAAGGAAAGATTTTTTAATAACAAAAACAAAATCTGGCCAACAAAAAGATGTGTTCACATACTAATTTCTAGAAGCTAGGAATGTTACCTCATTTGGAAAAAGGTTCTTTGAAGATATAATTAAGTTAAAGACTTTGAGATAAAGAGATCATGCTGGATTATCCAGCTAAATGGTAAGTGTCCTTACAGAACATACACACAAGAGATTTGGCAGACAGAAGAAAGAGGCAATGAGACCATGGAGGCAAAGATTGGAGCGATGCTGCCAGAAGCCAAGGAACACATGGTGGTGGAAAAGGCAAGAGACAGAATCTCTGCAAGAGCTGAGGGAGGGAGCATGGTCCTGGCAGCACCTTGGTTTTGGACTTTTGGCCTCCAGCGTGTGAGAGAATAAACTTCAGTCTTTTTACAGCACCAACCTTTTGGCAATTTGTTATAAAAGTCCTAGGAAACTAATACAGATTTTAATTTTCATCCAGAAACCACTGGGATTTTAAAGCTACCATGCAGAATTGAAGGGACAAAAAATCCTATTTAAAACATTTATATTTAAGCAATGTTTGCAAACTATTTGGGGGGAAAAAGAGAAGATTGATCTTTATCTTTCCCCCCTTATTTAGCAAAATGAATATCACAGGAGATGATAAAAACAGATGCTAAATTCATGCCAAAATGTGAATGAAATAATTTTTACCTTTATTTGGAAGGATATGCACAAAGCATAAGATCAGAGTTGTCAGAAACTAAGAGGATTGTCCAAAAGAGCCTGTCTGGCTCCAGAGTTGATGACTTTCCCTATGGCTTCTTCTTGCCTGCACTATTACTGGGATGATTTCTCTTTTTTCTCTCCTTTCTTCCTCTTTTTCTTATCTGTTCTATCTTTTTTCTTTCATTTTTTTCTTTTTTTGAGCACTTTAGGAGCCCATTCTCATTTTCATGCCATATTTTCATTTGATTCATTCATTGTGTAAAAGAAATTTTACTAGAGGAATTTAGCTTTTTACAGAATTCAGTCAAGGAAGTAGATTACTTAGCAAACCCATTATCTCCACTCACTTGGTGCTCTTTATCTCCTCACTGCAGGTGCTCACACCACTGCCTCAGGGATCTAGTCTAAAGGACAAGGCCCATGCACATTAACTACATTATCTCAGGATATTCACAACTATTGATTCCAACATGCTGACTTTCTCTATTAAATTAATGCCATTTTTGACATTCAAAGTAAGCTTGAGATTCTCCTATCTTAATATTTCAGCCAAATTAGATTAGGCTGAGATTAATAACATGTATACTTATATGAATAAATAAAATAATAATCTTGCTTATACAATTTGATATAAATTTCTATATAGTTTATAAGCTTTATTATTAAATTTGGTTTTTTTTGAGCTTTTGATAGACTATTAAAACATTTGAATAATAATGTTTTTCACAATAAAAACATTATACAAATTTATGATGTATAAAGTTATAATTAAACACATCACTTACTAGTTTTGAATATAGTGCTAATGAAATAATCATTAAATTAATAAAAGTAATAGTGGTGTGTGCTGATCTGTTAGCAATATTTAAAAATTATTTAAGGGCAAGATATTTCTGAATCTTATATAATTAACAATTCTTTCATTTTAAAATTAGTCTGCTTTATATTCAATAGTATATTAATTATTTTTGAAAATGTCTACATCTGAATTCATTTGCTCAACATCAGAGATTAGCATCTCTTGTTTATTTCAAAATATGACAGCCTAATGCATGTGATCTATTAAAAGATATACACCTTAATCATGACGTTCCATCATCTTTATTCAAGTTCCTATTGAAATTAGTGGAAGCTTTAACTTACTCAAGAATAGCTCAAGACTGAGAATAACTATATTTCCATATGTGCCAATGTTTCCTTCATTAATGTATTTAAATATTCAGTTTGGGGCTCATAGAAAAGACATTACACTAATAGAATTCTAGTGGGAAAAATCTAACATGAGGAGAAGATATGTCAACTGTTTTGTTTAGTCACTGTTCTTTATTGCAGAAAGAGCTATTTTCTGTATATACATACTGAATCACTTATTGAACAAGTATTACAAATGTGAAAAAGGGATTCAAACTTTTCTAAAGAAGCACATAAAGGATTTTAAATGTACTCTTATGGCAAGGTAGAATATAGTTCACATAATTTTAGAAGTAGAGAAGCAATGTAAAGTTGTTTGGGGGTCAGACAAAGATGGTATTGATAGTGGACATTTTCTTTCCGGCATATTTCTTTTGATTTCCTGTGACGTTTTACATTTATTTCCCCATTCTTCACAGTCTTCTGAAAGTGTGTCTAACATACCGAGGCTAAGTCTAAGGGCATTAAAAAAAAAAATGAAACCTAAAGAAGTACAGATAATTAGATTAGGAAGGATGTGATAGGAGTAGAATTTTGGACTCAACCTATAGCTCTGCCACTTCAGTGGACAGCTCTTTTGTCCCATTTCTCATACAAAATTTGGAAATATGCAAGTATTTTTAAAGTCAAGTCTGATACTCCTTTTGCAGGAGTTGCTCAATACCAATGGAATCAACACAAGCATGATCCAATGCTAAATAAGTGTCCTTAAAACATAAGTTGTATAGTAGAAAATGTGCCCAACTCTGCATCCTATACCCTCTTCATTGTAGTGAGCTGAGTACTAGCTGTAGATGTGCTATTAGTCATGAGTAGCTTTCAGCCGTGACTAGCTATCAGCATGTGACTCAGTTTCTTCTCCATGAAACAAAGTCTCTATATGCAATAGAACATCTCCAAGATCCCTCCCAGGTCAAAACTTCTAATTATCAGATTTATTTTTACCATGTAGCCAAATTCACCAATTGTTTCGGGAAGAGAATATCACTGAATTTAATCACTAGTTATTTGGAAAGAGAAAACTACTTATTTCTAATTTCACCTGAGTAGAGAGCCTTTGTGTTGTGTAGTCATCATCAAGCACAGTGCTTGGCATTCCATAGATTCTCGATAAATATATTTTCTAACAAATTGAGTCCCTATTAGTGTTCCAGTATTGGGTTCATAATCACAGTTACTCATTATGAAAATGTAACAGCATACATATAAGACTCATGCATAACCACAAAAACTAGAATGAATTAATCTAAAACTCCCAAAAGGAAAGTTTATGTTTTAAAGTTTCTTTTTCGTTTTGTTTTGTTTTTGATTCATTTCAAGAACTCACATCATCACATCATAACCTTGAAACACAGGTAAAAGTTTCCATTCAAATGTAGTTCATTGAAGCAATGCAGATCCCATCAGTTTATGTAATATGAACATGAACCACGAGATAAAAAAGTAATGAGGTGGGTGTCTTTGATATTACTCTGAAATTTCAGTGCTATTGTTTTATTTTATGATTTACTGGAAGGTTTCCTGTGAATGTTCAAACTTAGAATACATTGGATTCAGCCACAAGGTTTCCATTCCATTTATTTTTAACACCTGATAAGTGAATCTGATTGAGGGAGACTGCCTCATGGCTATAAGAGCTGGCAGAAATTTTTTGCATCATCTCAACTGTAGACCATTGTTTATATTTTAGTATTTGGGATTTCTATAGTTTTAAGTTACTTTTAAAAGAAAAGAAAATGCTTTCTGGGTTTGTAAGTAAAACAAATAGAAATTTTATCATATAATTTTTTTTACAATTTTCTTTTGTCTTTGCACTAGGGTTTTTGAGCAGAAATAGTTCTTTCCAAACTCACTGCCTACAAAAGCAACAAATATGTTTTCAGTGAAATGTCAGCAAGAAAAAAAAAAAAAAAACAGCATATTTTCAGTATATTAAAACCAAAGGATGGATTTAATTACAGAGCTCACAGATCAGAATGTTTAAGAGTAGTGAGACAATATTTAATTCAGACAGTTTTTTGCCTTATTTTCTATTTCTTTCATCTACTTGGAGATTTTTTTAAGGCAAATTAAATCTGGAAAATTTAAAAAATAGTCATAGAATGCTAGATACTACGAGATGTAAAGGATAAAAACTAGAAAGTGCCTATTTGTCCTTGTATCTCAAAGATTGTAAAATATTAAAGATGCTATTTGCTATCTTTGAGATAAATTCCCTGCCTGAAAGGAATCTGGGCACCTTCAAAATGGTCAAAGAGTCTACCTCAACACTATTTTTTTAGCTGACCACTTTAAAGATTCCATAAAAACTGAATCTAGATGACCTTCAATTTTTTTTTAGCTACCTCTATTTTATATAATGAAAAGATATAAAAGTCACTCTTTTTCAAAAAATATATATAATGCAAAGAACATAGATCTCATACTTTTACTGTCTGGTTATTATGAAAAATTTTACAAGAATATTTTCCTTTTAAATATTCCTAATGAACAAAATACTAGGGAAAATAATGGCATGGTAGAAGTCAAAAAACAGAATCCCAAGGAGCAGAATAAAGAGAAAAGCAAAAAAAAAAAAAAAAAGAAGTAAGAAAGAAAATAACAGCATCCTTGAAAGTACAATTCAATATCTAATTTCACTATCTGCCAGAATAAAGTTCTTTCCAAGCAGTGTTTCCTTAGTTGCTCCTAAGTTGTTTCAAGTAAGATGAGACAAGTTAGAAAGATAAGTCACCGATAGTCCAGGTGAGGTGTCTAAACTAAATTTGTTGGCGATGAGCATCTCTGAAATTGCACAAGTGATATTATCAAAGGTGTATTTAAGAAAGAATGAGGTCTCCCCTGAGTCTTTTATATGAACTGTATCATTTAAGATATAAAAGCCTTTTGTTTCAGCAATCAAAGGCTTCTTTACGGTGGTAGCGGAGAGGCAGGTCATGTTAAACCCATTGGCTAAGTGCTGCCTGGAAAATATATGAGATTGAGCAATGATCATCACTTTGCTTAAATATAGAAAGTATTTTGTCCTTTGAGTGAACAAAAATTAAATGTAAAAATTTAATAAAGTGGATTGATCTATTTCTATTTAAAGGCCTTTTCTTTGTGCCATGATGCTAAAGCTTATTTCTCCATTTTTTTATGTCTTTAATTCTGAGGTTCCAACAATGTCCCCATATTTTCTCTGTGGACTTTGTGATGTACTATAAAAGAGCACTGAAGATAATTCCAAATTATAGTCCTGAAATTGCTACCTAACAATTACCAAACTGAACTCGAGAAGCTGTTTATACAACTTATAAAATAGAGATACATACCCTCTCCATCTGTGAAATAGTCCAGGTTGTGGGGAAAATCAAATCAAATGAAACATAAAAGCATTTTGAAACTTTCAAATGTGGGTTAAAATTACAGAATGAATGTGCTTACTTCTTTATTAATCCCCAAATAACACTAAAATGTTAATTAAAAAATATACTCCACAAGGATAACAAGAATGAAAATGGACATGACAGTAAATGAGAAGAAATTTTGTGATGATAGCAAACTGATGGATAACTGTTTACTGACTTAGTAGAGAAGTATGAAAACTAAGTTTCTTCTGAGAATGTGACCAAAAAGTCAATCTAAGCCACTCAACTTTACAAGGGCTAGAAAAATCAGAGGCACCAGCTAATTTAAAAAATGGGAGTGAGGGGTGTGGCTGAAAAAAAAGGTGAAAATGAATGGTTCAAATTTTGTATAACTTCTCCACCTCATGAAGCTAGAGAAATTATGCCAAAGACTCAAGGACATCATGTCCAATGGTAGATAAGGCATCATAGTGAAGACAGGAATAAATACTAGAAGTATACCTTTAAAATAATAAAATGTGTATTTTCATTCCCTGTGCATCTACCAGAAAGCTAGCAGACAGACCTTTATCCCACACCAGCAAGGAGATAGAACATTTTTTATTATAATAAAACTTTGTTTCTTGTATTAAACATGTGAAAAAGAGATAATGATATTTAGGAGCTCCCTCAAAAATGACTGGATTACATACAGAACCCTTCTACAGTGAAGCCAAGTAGTTCTGCACATACACCGGTCAGGTGTCTAGTGGCTTCCTAATGTGATTATACAGAAAAAAAAAATCATTAAGCATTTGAGAAAAGCAAATTAACCTAATAGACAAGAGGAACACCAAAAAAATAAGTACTATGTGTAAAAATATTTATAGTAGTGATGCTGTGGTCAATGATTATTCATTTAATCCCAAAATGTGATGCGACTGTAAGACAGGGATAGGAAAAGAAGTACAAAAATACAGAGAAGTGGGGAGGAGATAAGAGAGCTAAAATTTCACCTTTCATATGTGTAACTCATTATAAATGCCTCAAATTGAAAATTCCTCAAATAACAGGATATCCATATTATTTAGAAAAATGGAGATACATGCAGGAAAAAATAGCTACATGACTTACAAGAGGTTGCCTCTGAGGAGTCAGAAATTACAGTAGCTAGAAGGCTGGCATTAATCTTTGACTTTTAAACTATGCATATGCATTACTTTTATAAAAATAAAAATTCAATCTAGAAATACAACAAAGAAAAATTATGCTGTAAGACATTATTACTTGGCAATACAGTGCAAGATAGGACCCATTCTCGCATGCATAGTATTATTCAACAAAGATTATTGTAAATTTTCCATATGCTAGGATTTATTCTAAGCAATAGGAAAAAGACAATATCTAAGTAGTATTCAAAGGATGTCATAAAGACATTATCTCATTTAATTCTTCTACAATAAGTTAAATATCATTCTATTAATTTTACAAATGTGGAATATCTCCCTACCCCTAATGGAACACAGCATGTGCCAAATCTGGGCTATATATATGCATCTGCTTTAAAAGCCCCTATATTATAACAAATCCTCACCTTAAAACTTTCAGTACCTTGTTTTCATCTACAAAATGAAGTCCAAGCCCCTTAGCATATAATATTACAAGGATCAACCTCAATATCACAAATATGCAATATTATGATAACATAGTATCAAGACTGAAACTATCTTGTTGTTTGCCACTCCCTGCCCTATTTTACTTAGCTCTGGTACTATTAAACCATCTCTACTGGAGCATCATGCCTCCATGCCCCTGTGTTCCCATGCTATTCTCTCTGCCTAAAATATTCTTTCCATCTCCTTTATTTGGCTTACTTACTCTTTTGCATTTTTTATAATCCAGTCTTTCTGTGTGAAATACCTGCCAAGAACTTTTCTCAGACTCTAAAATTGAGTTATATGTCCTTTTCTGTGCTTCATAACAACAGTGTCCTCATCTACCTCACAGTGTACATATCAAATGCCTAAGAGACATTGTGAGAATTATCATTGTACTGCAAGAACTACTGGGTATAAGAATGACAACGTTCACTACAATAAAGATCTTAGAATCTAGTAGTAGAAAGAGGAAAAAATTACATGGGAAGCAATAATTGTAGGTAGACGTTTGTGAGAAGTCATTGAGAAGTACTGTGAGAAATGGGAGTTTCTCTTCTTTGAGAGTTTGTAGAAAAAAGATATTACAGAGAGCCTGTTGCATGAGGAAAGTTTTGATTAGGCTCATTTCATAATGAAAGCAAAGGATGAAATGCCCAGTGAAGCACACAAGAAAGTCTCATGCAAGGCCATCAGAAAGCTGATGTCTCCTGAGGAAGACTAGTTCAGTTTTACTAATGTGCAGGGTAGAAGGTCTAGATTCAGAGTCTGGAGGAACTTTAATATCATGAACAGGGCTGGGTATTTGGAGAAGTAATTTGACATGTGTACAATGGATGGGAATGGTATAAGTGGTGTGGAGATTACTGAAAAGATATTTTATGAAAGAACCATGAAAAAATGCAGTAGAGAACAATGGAGGAGGACTGCAGGAGATCTGTTAGGTGATAGGCTTTACAAGGTTTAGCGGAAAACATAAGGTGGATGAGAGGAAGATCTCATTATGAATCTAAGGTTTTGAATCTCAGTGTCTGAAGAATATAGCACTGTAACAAGAATATTGTTCATGTCTGATGGCCCCAGCCTTACCAATAAGTAGAAAGTGAGGTAATCTACTGAGATTTGGGAGGGTTAAAAAGGTTAGAAGCTTCATTTAAAGTGAAAAAGATGAAACTTTCCATGTTGTGAACTATTCAAAGATTACAAACACACACTTAGATTAGAACCATGCAGCTCTCATTTGGAATAATTAGTCATATATTTTACCATTGCATACATTGTGGTGGTAGCAATAATGTTTACTATCTTGTTTTTTTTCTTTATTTCACATTCAATGAGCAATATCCTATAAACAAGTACTTTGTGACATTGTTATTATCTGGTTCTTTCAATTTATAGAAAGAAAAAAGTCTCAAGATATGTGAGTTAAAAAATACTCTGGTAGATACAAACCAAATTTTCAAAAATGAAATATCTCTTTGTTCAGGCTTTACAAATTCAAACTAACGTCCAGATATAAATATGGGCTTATCTTGAACTCTTAAACTTCCAAGTTCAATATTAAACCCATGTGCATTTATATGACTCTTTTTCTTCTAAGCAACTTTCAGCACAGCACAAAAGAAACTCTCATTAATCCTTCCCATCTCCTGTCTCAGAGGGCTAAGGTTCTTTTAGCACAGTAAACACAGCATCTTGATGGCACAGTGCAACCAGCCTACAATTCCAGCTTCTTTAATTTTAGTTCAACTCTCTTTTCAAGAAAGAAACAACACAGATATTGATTTCAAAATGCCTGGATCTTTTTTTTTTTTTTTCATTTGCTTTCCCAATTGCATAAAGTTAGCAACTGCATCTATTATTTCCTTCAAACAATTCCACAATGTTTATTCTATTACAGTGCATACAGTAGGGGTTCAATAAACGTTGACTGATTAACTTGAAGCAGGCTGCATGGTGTGTGGATACGTTTAAAACCCCAAGCAGATTCAGATGTTGTAATAGAGGGTCAGAAAAAACAAAGCAAAATTATTTAATTAAATTTAGTTCCATTAGCATGTGTGCCACAAAGATTAATTTAAGAACATATCAACAAGTATAAAATTAAGTATAATTTACAAAAGTCTATTTCAAAGAGGAAAAATGCTTGAAGGGCTAAATATCCAAGAACAAGAAAATGGTGAGCTTCCTTGTGTCGGCAAAGATAGACAAATAAGTGTGTTCTACTTTACATAATGGGCAATTCACTGGGAATATGTCCCTCCAGGTGCTCTCTTTGGTGTTCATGGGAAATTGCACCATTGTAATTATTATGAATCCTGCCCATAAAAACAAACAAACAAACAAAAAAAACCCTGCACGTGCCAGCTGAATTTGATAAATTTAAAACAATAAGTGTTCCTTTAAAACTATGTTTAATAGTTTAATCATACCGAAAGTAACATGAGTCATTATCATTTGTTAAACATTAACAGCACTTTGCAGTTGAAATTATTTTGCCTGTCTATCATAGGCAATATCTGTGAAACCTAAGCAAAAATACTGATTCAAAGTTAAACTTCAAACCATTATAATTATTAATTATTATAAACTTAATAGATAAGTGAAAAATATAGAAGCCGATTTCACTTCTACACAGTGATGATGATACCAGTAACTCTACACAATGATATATTTTCATTCTGGAAAATGAAATAATAGAAAATACATTTATTTTCCAAAGAGAAAAATCAGATTAAATAGTTTTTCAATCCAGTGGCAAAGACAAATAAAATGCGATTTTTAAACTGACAGAATTTACTCCTTTGGACCACATAATGGAAAAGCATTTGCAAGAGCAGAGCATAATTCACCATCATCCCAAGTTTCTGCACCCTCTACAGGGGCTTGGACTTGAGTCACTTTTAGTTTCCACAGATACAATCAAATCAAACACACTTCAGCCCTCTTCAACTGCTGTCACTTAGCTTCAGCAGTTTAGACTGTTTTGTGGTCCACTGGAGCCTCAGAAAGAAAAGCTCTGTGAAGAACAAATGTCTGTGAGTCTCACAAATGGAGGCTGTCCATGTGCAGTGGTGTGCATGTGTTCACAGATACGGAGGCAGTTGGTCTCAATAGCAAGTAAATCCAGATGAAGCATATTGGATTAAATGCCACCTTTTTTAAAGGATTGGTTAGCTTAATTTTTTCTATCCATAACTTTAAAAGGTATTCAGCGTATTTTTTTACTGAAAATAATTAGCTATTCTTCAAATAATTGTGATTTTAAACATGTATGAGATTGTTCCATGAGTCATAGAATCATGTCAAAGAAATGTGGATACTTTCATTAATCCAACTACTATACGATGTGTCTCTTTGAAACATTCCATGACATTCCATTCTGTGATATAAGTACACACTTTGAGAAGTTAAAGTTTGACATTTCAGACTTTACTCTTTTTTTTTTATTTCAGCTTATTATGGGGATACAAAAGTTCAGGTATGTATATTGCCCATGTCCCCCCATCCCCCCTATTCAGAGCTTCAAGCATGTCCCAGACAGTGAGCATCACACTCATTATGTAGGTATACATCCATCCCCTCCCCCCACCCCCCACATCTGTCCGACACCCAATTGGTGTTATTCCCAAATGTGCACTTAGGTGATGATCAGGGAAACTAGTTTGCTGGTGAGTACATGTGGTGCTTATTTTTCCATTCTTGGGATACTTCACTTAGTAGAATGGGTTCCAACTCTCTCCAGGAGAACAAAAGAGATTCTATATCACCGTTATTTCTTTTCTTTTTTTTTAATTTCAGATTACTATGGGGGTACAAAAGTTCTGGTTATATATATTGCCCATGCCCCCCATCCCCCCGAGTCTGAGCTTCAAGCGTGTCCATTCCCCAGACAGTGCACATCGCACTCATCATGTAGGTATACACCCATCCCCTTCCCCCACTCCCCACCTCTGTCCGATACCCAATTGATGTTATTCCCAAATGTGCACTTAGGTAATGATCAGGGAAACTAATTTGCTGGTGAGTACATGTGGTGCTTATTTTTCCATTCTTGAGATACTTCACTTAATAGAATGGGTTCCAACTCTCCAGGAGAACAAAAGAGATGCCATATCACCATTATTTCTTATAGCTGAGTAATACTCCATGGTATACATATACCACATTTTACTAATCCATTCATGAATTGGTGGGCATTTGGGTTGTTTCACATCTTTGCAATTGTGAATTGTGTTGCTATAAACATTCAGGTGCAGGTGTCTTTTTTGTAGGATGACTTTTGTTCTTCTGGGTAGATGCCCAATAATGGGATTGCTGGATCGAATGGTAGGTCTACTTGAATCTGTTTAAGGTATCTCCATATTGCTTTCCACGGGGGTTACACTAGTTTACAGTCCCACCAGCAGTGTATGAGTGTTCCTGTGTCTCCGCAGCCACGCCAATATGTATTGTTTTGGGACTTTTTGATAAAAGCCATTCTCACTGGAGTTAAGTGATATCTCATTGTGGTTTTGATTTGCATTTCCCTGATGATTAGAGATGTTAAACATTTTTTCATATGTTTGTTAGCCATTCTTATATCTTCTTTTGAAAAATTTCCATTCATGTCCTTTGCCCACTTTTTGATAGGGTGGTTCGATTTTTTTCTTATGGATTTTCCTGAGTTCTAAATAGATTTCTTATAGCTGAGTAATACTCCATGGTATACATATACCACATTTTACTAATCCACTTATGTATTGATGGGCATTAAGGTTGTTTCCACATCTTTGCAACTGTGAATTGTGCTGCTATAAACATTTGGGTGCAGATGTCTTTATAATAAAATGTCTTTTGTTCTTTTGGGTAGATGCCCAATAATGGGATTGCTGGATCAAATGGTAGGTCTACTTGTATCTGTTTAAGGTATCTCCATATTGTTTTCCACAGAGGTTGCACTAGTTTGCAGTCCCATCAGCAGTGTATGAGTGTTCCTGTCTCTCTGTATCCATGCCAACATGTATTGTTTGGGGACTTTTTGATCCCAGACTTTACTCTTTGATTCCTTTTTTCTTCTCCTCTTCCTCTTTACTGTCTCCTGTCCACCCCCAGCCTCATGGCCCTAACCTTCTGGCTCCACAACATTAGTCATCATCTATGGCATACAAGTCCTTCAGGGTTCTGCTGCTTAACAGAATAGTTATTCTGTTGAAATAGTTTTTAATATCCATTTTTCCCATTTGTAAAACTAAAACTAACCTATGTCCATTGTGGAAAATCCACAAATGACAGAGAAAAACAATAAAATTAAAATTTGCATTATGATTTGCAGGCTCTGGAATTAGACTCCTTTTGTTGGAATTCTGGTGGCCTTGGGCAAATAATGGAATCTCAGTCTCAGCTGGATCATCTATAAAATGGGCATAATATCTTACCTCATATAGTTGTAGTGAGGAATAATTTTTTAAAAAATCCATGTAAAGTTAATATAAGAAAACTTGGTATATGGTAAGAGTACAGTAAATGTCCTATCATTATTTTTCAGAGAAATTCCTGATATGCTAATAGCAACATTAATATTTTTTAATTATAAGGCCAGAATTCTAGGCCTGTCTTTACTGCTTTCTAGGTATATAAATTTAAGAATGCTTTTATTTATAGTAATGATATAAAATAATAGCTAGCCATTACAGAGTACTTACTATGAGTGAAGCATTATTATAAGTCTTTTACATATAACTAAATCAATCCTCCCAACAATCATAAGATATAAATACTATTATTATTCCCGTTTTACAGAAGAGGAATTTGAGGCACAGAGAGGTTAATCCCCCAACATCATCCAGCTTGTAAGTGATTAACCCAGATTTGAACCCAGGTAATTTGTCTCCAAGCTCTGGGCTCTTATCCTCTGCATCACACTGCATTAATCTCTATGATCTTCAGATTCCCATTCTATATGATAAGAATAATAATCTCCTCCTCACAGGAAAAAATCATGATCACAAATAGAAAGTAACCTAAATAATAATTATTTGTGAAATATCACATGTATTAAAGTGTTCAAAATACTGTAAAAATATAAAGATGTGCTGGATATCCCTTGAATTATCTCCCTTTATAGTACCTTTTAAGTCATGAAAGCATTTCCCTGCAACTCTATATAATATGTTCCCATCACTGTAGTAAGCACTTTATGTGTAACAGCTCATTTAATCTTCATAGGGTTGAGGTATGAGAAAACTGGGGTATATGGAGGTTAAGTAACTTGCCCAAAGTTATGCCACAGATAAATCCCCCAATTGAAATTTGAATGTGGGCAGCCTAAAACTGGAGTAACTGTATGTTACACTTTATACAATTTCCAGGGCAAAGGCGAAGAGTATATTCATGTCCTAGATTTTTCATGTAATATCTTTGAAAATGTATGGACATTAAACATATTAAATTATGTATATACACATATACACACACACAAACACTATTTTATGGTTTCTAGAAATAGTAACCATAGAGTAATGCATAGAAAAGAAATAAAAGTACTTTATCTCTTTGAATCTATTAAGAATACCATTTATTTTATATTAGTGGCTCCCCAGACTGTCCAGAAAATTGGGGTATTTGATAAACTTGTTTATTCACATTTTAATTGGTAAACAGCTTCCATTGCTTCACCACACTTGGGAGTGTGCTATACTTGTTGAAATTAACTACCAGGGTTTCTCGTGTTTGAAATGAGGATAACTTTGCTCATGAGAAGGAAATTGAAAAAGAGAGCACGTGATATGTTAGCTGAGAAAATATATAAGAAAACACTGTAAAAAGGAAAGTGAAGAAAACCTTTAGTACACATGATACTGAAAATACTCATATACATTTATATTTATTTGTTCTCCAATCTCATCTGGAAAGACATAGCTAATTAAATTTGGTTTCAGTGTGTGAGAATTCTATATGTGGTAGAGTAATTGTTTTTATCATTTCATAAAACATAGCTTAGCTACAAAAACATTTAATCCTCTAAATCCAGGATATTTATCACTAGCTTAAAATTGGGCTCCAGGCCTTTACCACAGCTGGTCATTAATCTACCAGATATGTTTCACACAATAGTGCATTATGAGACTTTAAAAGAAACATTTGTCTTGGCTGAGTGAATGTTTAAATTTTCTTTTCTATTATATTTTTTTGGACCCTACAACTAGGTAGCACTAAGATGTCCTTCTGGCATGTGTGGTCTGGCCCTATAGACTGGCCTTCATTCTAAGCTTCTTCCCGACTCCTTTTGCAACTGTCCTGCTATCCCACTCAGTCTTGCTCCCCTCACAAACCCTCCCCCTACCTGTCCCCTCTATTAGGTGTAGGTGTAGGTTTTCCTACAAGAACATACACTGTGAAGGGATTCCATATTTCAGACACACGCAGAGAGGCTTCATGATGTTTATCAATGGAATCAAGGTAGTCTAGGAAGAAGATTTGTGTTTCAAAATAATTTCTAAGTATCTGGTTTCCTTTAGCCACTTATGCAAGATGGACCCTTCCCTAACACCCTGAACAGCCATAGGTGGCTTCACGGGACTGTGTCAGATTTACAGATTTTCAAAGTCTATTCTCATCAGTGTATTTAAGTGCTGTTTCCTAGTAATTCCCCTGTCAGAGATTTCTCAGAGTCTTTCTGTTCCTTTTCCCCAGTGCAAAAGTCTTTAGAGCAAAAACGGCATGACAATGTTGCAGCAGAATTGTAGAACCTAGAGGTCAGTATAATGAGCTATAAAAGTAAAAAATGGTAATGTCTATTGATATTTCGGGCAGAAACATTTAACTCAAAGGTTCAGTGCTCTAAAAGCAGAATTTTGAGTGTTTTGTGAGTAAGAGATTTCCAGAAAGGGCACTTTTTTACTGTCTTTGGAGCAGCCTGCTTAGGAAGTAAGTACTCTGCTTTTTCAACAGGATGGCCTTATCAGCCACACTAGAATTCCTAAAGAGTTAATGTCCAGTTCTCTCCCAGACCTGCTTAAGCCTGTATGTTCTATAATCTTCACTTACTGAATCCAGATAAAAGAAACAAGATGTAGGAATAGCAAGTAGTGAAAGAGCTACTCAAGGGTTTCAATCAAGGCCTCGTGTCAGCTTCACATCTGGCACACAAAAAAGAGATAAAAAGACAGGTGGGAAAGAGAGTGGGAAGCAACAGTTACCAGGGAGAAATACAAACCACTCACATGGTAGCGATCTATGGAAAGGGTAGGCAAAGGGGGAGACACTGTGGATATAAGACTAAATAATGCCGACCAAATAGTACACTGCTGAGCAAAGAAAGGCAGGGGCAGAAACAGAATGTAGGACATTGACCTTCTCACTCACTACTGTTAGAACATGAATGCGCCTGGTGGTCTTCAATGATCCAATTTATTTGATTGCATGGGGATAGAGCATATTGGAGAAGATACCACAGAAACACATTCCCCACGGCATTTCAGCTACCACTGAGCAATAGTGAAATAAACACCCCCATTTGTGCCACAAAAGAGAAAATTACAGCCATTCATGGCTAGGGGAAAATCTCTGGAATAGTGTGATGAATTGAAGAAATCGGGTGATTTTTATAAAATCTGTTTTATCAAGGCCATTTATTTTCTGAGTTTCTTCTTAGTTCCTTTTATATACAATTAACTCTCTGAAAGGGTGTGTGTAAAACAACCAGATTTGCCACGTGGAATTTGAAAAAGTAGGCCTTCATTCAAAAAAGATACTTTAGAGGCTATTTTTAAAAAATCATAGGAAATTCTTTACCAGTTTTAATTCTCTAATGAAGAAAGATTTTATTTCTTGCTTTTTAAGACCACTCTGAGGCTACAGATGA
Source organism: Eulemur rufifrons (assembly GCF_041146395.1). Classification (NCBI taxonomy): domain Eukaryota; kingdom Metazoa; phylum Chordata; class Mammalia; order Primates; family Lemuridae; genus Eulemur; species Eulemur rufifrons. The sequence goes on from NC_090990.1 coordinate 55,327,327, forward strand.
TGAGCATATACAGAAGTAGCCCTGACTCTTGTACCCACTGCCTGGTGAGAGCAAGGGGAATTCACGATTCCACTGATGCACCACACCAGTCAAGCCACACAGCAATTGTCTTTTTGGTCACAAAACTAACCTAAGGGAGATGAATCCTCCCTCCCAAACACACATTCACATACACACAGAGAATAGAGACCAGAGACTTCCATGTAAAAGGGAGGAAGGAAAAAGGTGTCATGGGGAAAATGAAGAATAAAAGGAGAGAAAATAAGAGGGGAAATAGAAAGAATACATTTTTCAGGTGAGGAAAATACAGAACGGAAGGAGGTACAAAAAGTGAAGATATTAAATTGAAAGAAGGCAGAGTACTGAGTTGAATAAAAAATCACATGGCTAGAAAAATCACAGAGAATAATAACCTGCTGTGGTATCATATGGTCTAATAAGAAGTAAAATGTGTAGAACAAAGCAGCTGAACACACATGGTTTGGAATGCAAGGGAAAGCCACACTTCCATGCCTTACTCTGAGATTGCCATAGATACATAAAATCACCTCACTTATTTCTCTGTGCTAAGCATTGTCTTCTTTGGAGGTCTTCTTTTTCCTATTTCAGAGACTTGCAAAATATACCAAAAAACTAATAACCTGATGTGAATTAATTTGGGAGATAGAAACAGAATAGTGGAGCTAGGATGGGAAACGGGATAAAAATGGTTGTCATAGCAGAAGAAACTGCCGTGTAAGAGCGTTTAAGTCCCTAAAGTACACAGAAGGGTCATCCCTCTGTGACACAGACTGTTGTCCTTCATCCTGTGACTCTCAAGAAGGAGAGAATGAATAAGTAAGATGCATATTCATGTTATCAAGGAAATGAGCTCTATCATACTTTTTCTACATACAGAAAAAGGCTTTCTGTGTGTTGGGCAAGATTTGGGGAGATGCACAAGACCATGAAGGGAAAAGAATGTTATTACAAAGTTTTTTCATCTCAAGGATTCAACTTACTTTTTTTTTCTCTGAAACTACCAAGTGGCAGGAAGAGCCAAAACTAAGCGTCTGTGGGTGGGTGCTGAAAGAGAAGGGAGAGTGGAATGGAAAGTGGTGAAATGCTGAAGACCTGTTTTAAATTTAAACAAATTTGCCTTAGCTGATCCTTCAGGAGTGTACACAGAGGTGATATGAGTCCCAAAGTACATGTAAACCTAAACACTTGTTTACCAGCCTCCCACTCCCACAGATGTTCAATGAGAACAAAATAAATTAGATCAACATTTTAAAAATGCATCCAGTAGCTATTTTCCCAGGGAAAGAAGACAAGTGGCTGTTTCAAAAGCTGATGTACCAGGTCAGAATACTCAATATATGATAAAAATTAATGAGCCAGTAAGTGATCCAGCTGCAGATCTGATCAATCCAGCAACTGCATTTTGTGTTGCCTAAGTAGAACAAATGAGTAATGGCATTTTATGGCCAGAGCTTACATAACTGCAAATGTTATTAATGATTTTAATCCATCTTTTAAAATGACCCAAGTCCATTAAAAAATATCCTGCCAGCATGCTTATTCTGTAAACTTTGGGAAAATAAAGCCTATAGCTGACCATAAATTGCAGCAGAAAGTACATTAATGAAACCACTACTAATTATTTCTATTAAATTGTATTGGTCAGTATATTTCTAACAAATTTAACAGCCAAGAGCCTCTATTTTTAATAAAATATAAAACAGAACAAAGGAAACATCAAAATCATTTTCTATCATATCTTTCACATTTGTGACTCTCTCAACCAAAACTCCTTGTCTAGATTTTCTCATTTATATACCACTGCAATTGTTGTTTTTCCAATCACTCATCATATGTAAATCCTAATGTACTTATAACTATCCTAGTTGTTTTCTATGAACCTTTTTGATCTCTGATATACATCTTAAAATGAAATAATCTAACTTTCACCATGTACAACAAGGATGCATCATTTGACATGGGGCCATTATGATATTTTGCTATTAAAGGTTTTCCTTTTTTTCTGCATAAAACACTTTTATTCTTAACTATGGAAATACAGTAATAATTTGTCTTCAGTATGTGTCATACTACTGTTCTCACAGAATCCAAACAGTTGCAATAGTTGCATCTACAAAGAGCATGTCAGCTTTACAAAAGTTGATCTTACATGGCGAAGGTAAATTTCACTTGTCACAGCTTCTGTTTCCCCAGAATGCTTCAAGTTTGCTGACACAGCACAACACTTATAGACTGTTTAATAAAATTATTATTCAATATTGGTAAAAACACTACTTTTTTCTATTGTTATTTACACCATTTATATTCAAAGAGTTCTGTAAGTGAGGGTTAAAATTGAGGGTGATATATTTTGGTGCTCTTTCCACGATCACATCCTCTCTTCCCAGTCAGCTTCAAGGGGAATCTTAATATCTCATGTTCACATCAATTATTATTCTGGAAAAATTATTCATCATAGCCATTAAATACATGCCAAGTAATATATTTTTATATGTGATTTACATAATTTTGAATAATAGTGTGGTTCCTATCATTTATCACTGGTAAAATGATGATAATTTAGTGAAATTATAAAACATCTGTTTTTTAGAACAGTCCTGGTCTACCAAAGTCACAGATTATATTAGTAATTTTTAAAAATGTATAATATAAATTCTCTCTGGATACATCTCTAATAACTCCTAATTTTCATCAAAAGATTTAGTCCCTGGCCCTCTGTTCTTGTCACTCTTCATTTTATTTCTGAGGAAGTTCAATCCACATACACATTAATAAAAATATTTCTTAAATAATGACTCTCCCAGTTTATATCTCCAGGCCATATGTATGATAAATGACTAGATGATATTCACAGATACTACAAATTCAGTATGTCCGTATGACCAATCTTGCTTGTTTCCTTATATTTCCTATATTGGAATATGATATCCTGTAATCCAGGGCACAAACCTGAGTGGTATCTGAGATGCGTTTTATTTATTTCCTGTCCTACTTCTTATTGAATACAAATTCCTTTGCTGAGGCAGTCATAAATGCTTGCCAGAACTATTTCGATGACCTCTTAATTGATTTCTTCACCTCTATTCTTTTCACCCTGAAGTATACCCTCTAGTATCCTGCTATAATGAGCTCTCAAGTCACAAATTCCCTCCCCTGTATACTACTTAATACTACGTAATGGATCTCATATTTTTAGAATCCCATATTTTAGCATCATCTGTCCCAATCTAAACTCTCACCACTTACTGTCTCCCCTTTAAGTCTCCATTCCCACTCACCAATAGCAAACACACCATTTGTTTAAGCCACAGAGAACGCATTTACTTCCCAAACAGATCACTTTTACTGCTTCTGTATCTTGGCTAATGCTGCACCTGTAATGCTCTTGCCTTTTCTTCATCTGATGAGCATTCACTGGTCTACAGAGCTCCTAAAACTCAGCTTTAACTCCTCTGGGAAGACTTTCCTACTCTCTGCACTCTCATACAACTTGTATTTACTTCTACCAAAAAGTATTTCTCTATACTCTTACTGATATCTATTTATCTATTTAATCTACTAGATTGTAAATTATTTGAGAGCAAGAGACAAATATTACCTAACTTTATATCTCAAATCTAACCTATTATGGGTATTTATGGAATGTCAGTAAATGAACAAATGAGTGCACTATTAAATATATAACATTATAGTCTATCTACTACCAATATAGATGACTTTATGGACTTTTTTCTCCATTTTTGGAGAAAAATATTAATATCATGAGTATTATCAATTTAAAAATCATATGTGCATTTTGTATATACATATATATTTATTTTTACTATAAAAATTGAACTAGTGGTGACATTTCAGGAATGAATAAAAATAAACATAAAAGGAAAAATGAGGCTTTAAATACAAATTACTACAAAATTACAAATATTGCATCACTAAAAATGTCTTAAATATTTTGAAGGACTCACTAATGAATGTTATTCTTTAAAGCATCTATAATTACATGTCTAGACCAACACTACCCAATAGAAATAGAATATGAGTCACATATATAATTTTAAATTTTCTAGTGGCCACTTTATAAAAAACAGTAAAAAGTAACAGGTGAAATTAATTTAACAATATATTTTATTAGCTCAGTGTATACAAACTATTATGATTTCAACATGCAATCAATATAAACTTATTAATGAGATATTATATAACCCTTTTTATATTAAATGTTTAAAATTTGGTATGAATTTTATAGTTATGGTACAGTTCAATTCAGAATAGTCATGCTTTGAATGTCATGTTGCTATTGTCTACTATACTGGGAAGTTCACAAAAGTTCACAAGAACGGTTGGTTCAAATCCCTTCCACCATAAATCAGTTAAACTGTAGCTCTGAATGAAATCTGAGCTGCAGCTAGAAAACTGAGTTTTCTGTTTGTTTGCTTTTTTTTTAGTACCAAAAACAATGACCAATATAAAGTTTGAATTACTTTAAAAGAATCAATCTTGGGAATTACCTTCAGTGTAAAATAAGAATGATTCAGGAAGTAGTATATGGGGTTTCCCTGTCACATTATCATAAATTACACCAAATGAGCAAATACAATGATTGTAGATTTCCGAGCACATTAAGGAGAGCCATGTTCCTCTGGTAGAGCTTTCTCGAGGCAATTTTTAATGTAGTACATGGTGCATTCTATGAGGAAAATTGCTCAGCAGATTGCTTCATGGTCAAATTTGGTGTGGATAACTGTGACAGTTCAAACTCTTCTCAGTTGAAGATTCACAGTCCTTACACCCTAGTCACGGAGCTAAATCAAGTTCTAAATTTTTAAAACAGTATGTTTCGCCTGACAACTCTCTTAGAATATCTAAAGTACTTCTCAGGCAGCAAAGTAATTTTTAAGCAAATAAGCATGATGTAATAGGCAAAGAACAGAGAGGAGAGATAAGAGGGACAACTTCCTGCTGGAGTTGGCTACCGATTGGCAGTGTAGGTAAGTCATTTACACCTCTGTGTCTCATCCTATACATAAACAAACTTGAGAAAATAATACTTCGTCTATTTAACTGATAGACTTTACTGGTAAAAATAACATAAACTGTAAGGCTCAAATCTCTGAAAGCCAACCATAATGTAAAAATGAATTGTTTTATTAAAATGAGTATAGACATTATCTCTGTTTATAAGAAAATAGAAGTTGGAGAATAATTAAGAAATACTAATCATAGTGACAATGATAATAGTTACATGTTAAGTGCTTAGTGTATGACACAGAATATATTAAATGTATTATCTTATTTAATCCTCTATATAGCCACACTATTAAGTAGGAATTATTATATCTATTCCTTAGATGAATAAACTGAAGTAAGAGAGAATGCAGAATTTCCTTCAAGTCATGCATTTATTAAGTGGCATATATGGGATTCTAACTCTCTAATCCTAATGTCATGATCTTTACCACAGTCATTATCTGAAAAAGGTACCCATAGAGACAGAAAGCACTTTCCAAATTCATGCATTTCTTAGGAATCCTTCTTTTTTTATCTAGGCATGTCTAACTTGGCCCCAAAGACCTGTTATCATTTCGCCATTCTTCTTACCACATACAATCTGAAAAAGTCTGTAAGTGGTAGGGAGCCTGCCCTTATATCCCCGAGAGCTAATAGAACATCCAGCACAATTCTGTTCTTTAAGGAATGTGGGAACAAATGAATGAATGAGGCCTGCCATTAGAGTACTGTCAATTATTTCTCAAAATGTAGACTTCCGTTTTGCTCATGTAGAAAGATCAAATGTATCAAACAGCAACCATTTCTTTTAGAATTATGAGCCTAAAGGCCATAAGACATTAAATATGAGGTACTAGTTCACCACAAAACCCAAGTGCCTAAATGTCTTATGCATTAAAAATATATCTTTGTCTCACTTGTTCAGAGGAAGAAGTCAAGCAATAAAAGATTATTATTATTATAAAAGTTTGGAGGTCACTGTTTATTTCCCAGATGGTTTTCACCTACACCCCTTGGAGGGAAGAAAGGGGAATTATTCAGTAAAGTCCCCACATCACTCAAACTTTGAGTGACTGTTTCAGTGCTCAGGACCAAGAACCATGGTATCACTTTGTGAATTTCTTGTATGGCGGTGTCAGAGACTCCTCCAGAGACAGAGGGTCTCATGACTCATTTATTTCACCCTTACTTTGAACTCTATAGTAGTATCAGCAGCTGACATTGATACCTAACACTTCCTGCCAGGTATCAGTATCTGGTATCCAGTATGCCAGGAGGTATAACACAGCAGTGTAAGCATTGGGGAAACTCTACAACCCCAAACAGACAAGAAGAAGAAACAACTTTTCTACTTGAGGAATCTCCAAAAAGAGTTATCATGTTCTAAAAGGACACTATTTAAGGTCAAACCTTATTCATGAACTCAATGTATAAGCAACCAGTCCCAGGAATGCCTTTACCCATAGAGAGAACATTCATTGGTGGTAGCTAAGTCACACTCAGATCAGAAGACTTAAGAGCTGGCATCCTTCCTTGGCTGGAAAGGGTGATCATTGGTGGTAGAGGCTTTAGTTGGATAACCTCCTTTGTCTTGTCCACATCAACCCAACGAGTGAAGGAATTCATTATTTAAACCCCTTTGTATAGTGCCCCCCAAGGAATAACCTATGAAGGATGTGTGGAAACCCAACTCTGCATTTTGGTTATACCATGAATAGCATTAATATTTTACACATGTCTAGGGAGCCATTAGGAGAGAAAGAGTTTTTGTAAAAAAAAAAAAAAATCAGTTATAGGCAGAGAAATAATAACAAGCTAATAAAACATGGGTCTGAAGAAGGGTAGAAATTCTAATATTTTCAACCTTTGCTCATCATCATCCTCACTGGACTTCAGGACCAATAGGAATTAATCTACTCAGAATATATCACTACAAGAATTAAATCCTCCTTGATTTTCTTTCTCTGTTCTATCTCATCATTCAGGCCTCAAACATTCTCAAGGAAATGCTATTAATAAAAAGGTACAATCTGTGATTTCTATGTGTGATCAATTATGGCATGGAAACTAAACTCATTTTTTAATGCCACTGGCAATCAACATGTTCTTTCTCTGATCACTTCATCAGTAACCAATTTCAACACAAACATGATATTCTAGAACAATTTTCTAAATGAAATTAAATTTTTGTTTTTAATGATAAAAAAATCTCCTTTGCTTTTCCTAGCAGCTAGTTTTTTTAAAGATGTTTACAGCGATGTGGTATTATTGAGAGAATTAATATTCTTCAGAATTAGGCATATCTGTTTGTACATCTGTTAACTTTGCAGTTGCAAAAAGAGTTACGGACAAGGCGTTAGCTTGAAAAAAAAAAAACTAATGATATAAACCACATTGGAAGCTTCCTGGAGAAAGAATGACATTCTGTATACTCCTTTGTAAATTTTTGGACCTTTGGATGTATGATATATATGCAGTAACACTGATAATATTGTAAAAATATGAATGTATTTAAAAATCAAGCCAATTTACTCATATTTTTTAAATAAAACATACTTTATATCTCTTTATATATTAAATGAATAAATATATTAATCCACTTGTAGCCAAATATGGCTGTTAAGAAGTCACAAAATTATTTTTGTTGAGATAAGTTAGGATCATGCTATTCTACTGCAAATGGACCCTGGCTATTTCTTCTGCTTATTCATTTGTGTCTATGATTTCCTCATAGTGATGCTTCAAACCTTTTTTAAACTCCCCAGGGACTTAGTCAATTCCATCATTTTTTAACAGATGACTTTTCTTTCTATGCCATGGAAAAGATCAAAGTCATTAAGCTGGATACTCTCACAGTCTTTCTTTCTAACCATCTCAAAATTATTTCTAATTTTTTGACTCAACTTTCCCTTCAGGGAACTCTCCTCACTTTCAAGGCTACTTCCTCAACATATGATCTTGATCCCATTCCTTCTTGCCTTCTTCCATCAATCTTCACCGGGGAAAACATTAATCTGTTACGCCTACAAAGTCCCAGGCACTATGAAAGGATCAGAAGACATAACAATAAATAACATTATCTTTGCTTTCAAGAGCTCACTCTTTTTGTCATACAGTCCTCTTACTTTTGACCTTTGATCCTTACATTCTGAGTAAAGTGCTTTCTAAAGTTACCAGTGATCTCTCAATTGACCTTTTCTCAGTCTTTGTTTTCCCTGATCCTCCCTTTTTGCTTTTATAACACTAAATAGTTTAAAAATCCCTGTTCTTTGCTCTCTCCATCTCCTTATTGTAACTCACGAAGAGGAGGTATGCTCCACTTCATATTTTACTCAGTCTGTTTGGAGATAATATAATTGCATGGCATTAATATCATCTCTATTTGATGTCTTCAAAACTAAATAGTCAGGCTTTGTTTCTACTCATCTTCAGTTATCAAACTACATGTTGGATCTACTAGGTTATTAAGCATGAAATGTCCAATTTCCTTAAGTACAAGTTTGACAGTTGATATCTCTGACATTTCACTTTGACACTTCCTGTTTTATTTTTATTGTGAAGGTTCATCCTCAGTCTTTCAAACACATATTTCAGCTTGTGACTATCTTTCACATTTTTTAGAGCAATTTTTGTGAAACCACGGATAAGTCAAAAATTTGTGTTATCCTCAAATATGAGTTTCATCATGGAATCAATGCACTGCAGACAGCTCAAAATATCAATGAAGTGTCTGGGAAGGATGTGGCTAATGGTCTGAGAAGTTTCCTTCTGATGATTTTAAAAAATGATCTGCGTGGGTGACCTGAGACCAAGGTGGATATGATAAGCTGAAAGCTATAGTGGAAGTAAATCTATTTCAACCTATGCGTGAATTAGCAACAAGATTTGACGTTACTATTCCAACAATATGGAATCATTTGAAACAAATGGGCAAGGTAAGGAAGCTGGATAGATGGGTTCTGCATTAATTAAATGAACATCAGAAAAGAAATCATCTCGAAGCTTGCCTTTCTTTGCTGTCACTACATAAAGGCGAACCATTTCTACACCATATCATTACATATGATGAAAAATGGAATTTTTTCAATAATCGTAAGCATTTAGTACAACGGTTGGATAAAGATGAAGTTCTGAAACACAGTACCAAACCGAATATTCATCAAAAAGAGCTAATGGTGAGTGTTTGGTGGTCCACCGCTGGTATTATCCACTACAGCTCCATGAAACCTGGACAATCCGTTACAGCAGATGTCACGTTTTCGATTAAGCAGCCAAGATCAGTCAATGGAAACAGGCTAATCCTCTTGCAAGACAGTGTTCCAACACATGTCGCACAAACAACGCTACTCACACTACAGAAGCTGGACTTGGAAAATCTCTGTCATCCACCATATTAACCTTGAACCAACTGACTACCGTTTCTTTCAGGCTTTGGACCACTTCTTGCAAGGAAAATACTCATTTCTCACCAGGCTGTGGAAAGTGCCTTTCGCAATTTCATTGACACTCCCACTCCAGGCTTCTTCGATGCTGGCATTAACAAGCTACCCTTAAGACAGGAAAACTGTGTGGACAGCTTAGGCTCATACTTTGCTTGATTGTACTGCTTCTTGCTTGAGACATAATAAAATTCACTTTTGATTCAAAATCTGACATTTCATATTCAATACAGCTAAAATTGAAGTTTTCGTTTTACCCCTAAAATGTTCTAGTTCTCCTTAGATTTCTAAATATCAACAAAATTATCCTCCTTAGATTTCTAAATATCAACAAAATTATCATAGTTACTCAGTCTTGAAACTTTGTAGCCATCCTTGATTTTTATTCCAGGAAGCAGTTAGATAGCAAATTTTGTTATGTTATATTTCCATTACCTCTTTTTATTTTATTTTATTTTTTTTCAGACAGAGTCTCACTCTGTTGCTTGGGCTAGAGTGCTGTGGCATCAGCCTAGCTCACAGCAACCTCAAAATCCTGGGCTCATGAGATCCTTCTGCCTCAGCCTCCTGAGTAGCTGGGACTACAGGCATGTGACACCATGCCCAGCTAATTTTTTCTATATATTTTTAGTTGTCTGGCTAATTTCTTTCCATTTTTAGTAGAGACAAGGTCTTGCTCTTGCTCGGGCTGGTCTCGAAATTCTGAGCTCAAAGGATCCACCCACCTCAGCCTCCCAGAGTGCTAGGATTACAGGCGTGAGACACCTTGCCTGGCCTCCATGACCTCTTGTACCTCAGGATCTCATCATTTTATATTTAGATTAACATAACATTTTTTCAACTGATCTTTTTTTTTTTCCTCTAATATCTTCTCCCATATTATAATTCCCACACCTACTGACAGATTAATCACCTTAAACCTTCTGATCAGGTGATTCTGAGTTCAAAACCTTCTAAATATCCATACAGCCACAATCTCTATGAAATAAAATCCAGACTCCTTATGATATTATTTTAGGCTTTCCATGATCTTACTTCAATTTACCTTGACAAGTCTAAATTCCTCTACTACCTCCTTACAATTCTTCCTAAATTATAGGCACAATAGATCATTTGCTATATTCCAAACTATAAACATGTCATATGACCAATTACAGTGCAATGCTTTTCCTTCCCAAGTGTCCAAGTACAAATCTTACCTATCATTTAAAGGCAAATGTCCCTTCTCCATGAAGAATCCCCTAATACATCTAATAATGCTATTTTTATTCCTCAAATAGTACTTACCACTTTATATCCTATAGTAAAGCTTTTTGGTGGAAGTCCAATGTTCAACTCTCCTGTGAACTTCCCAGAAACAACATAATTTCTGTTTCTCCCTGAGAGTCTATTACATAATAATACCTTGTATAACTAAGACTCCAATAAATATTTATTGGTTGTATTCTTTCTTAAAAATAACATGACACTGGAACACATACATAAATAACCTAATTATGTCTCTGTTACATTTTCTTTTCACTTACATAAATTACTTACATATTTATTTAATTGGCAATGTTCAATGAGCCAAGCCTGCTTCCCAGCTATTAAATTAGGTGTTTAGCAGTCTCCAACATTTTTGAAGTCATATATTTCAAAATTTTACATGAGATTTGACACTGTACCACCTTCTACCTGTAGTCATACCTCATTTTATTAACATTTTTAGGCTTCACATTAATATTTTTTGGCTGGGTACAGTGGCTCATGCCTGTAATCCTAGCACTCTGGGAGGCTGAGGCGGGAGGATCCTTTGAGCTCAGAGGTTAGAGACCAGCCCGAGCAAGAGCAAGACCCTACTCAGAAGGCTGAGGCAGAAGGATCGCTTGAGCCCAGGATTTTGAGGTTGCTGTGAGCTAGGCCTGATGTCACAGCACTTTAGCCCAGGCAACAGAGTGAGACTTTGTCTCAAAAAAAAACACCAAACACATATATATGTATTAATGTTAATAGATGTATCCTTTGTAAAAATTAACAATTTTGAAATAAGTTCTTAATTTTCTCAAAGAAAAAAATTCCCAAGTGTTGTAATTGTGGATAGTAGGGCTAAGAGGCTCTACATAAGGGATATACACTAGAACTTTTAAATCAACAATTTGATTTTGCAATTTGCATAAAGTCTCTAGATTTATGTGAACCCATCTGTTAAATAAGGCTAATCATAAAGGTTTTATGAAGATTAAACAAAATAATGCATATAAAGTGATTTTCATGATTTTTGGCATACAGCTCAATAATTGATATATATATTTATTTATTTTGTTCTCATCTTTTAGGTAGGGGCTGTTTAAATGAAAATAATGCTATTAATACCTACATAACAGGCCAGTTTATAATATCTCATTTTCAGAAAATATTCTGAAATTATTTCTTTGCAATTTCTTCTGGTTTTATTATTTAGGTAAGCTCCATTTATATAGTGTGTGTTTATAGCATATAAGGAGTTAAATAAGGTAGCCTATCAGAATAACCATATTGTTTCCTGCATAAGTTTGTGAATTTTTGTGATTAGCAAAGATCAGTGTTAAAAGGGAAGAGATCTCTATAAAAATTCATGAAATATTCAGTGCTTGAGATCTCACTTTTCCTTTCCTATTGCCACTATTCCAGCGCAAGCTACTATCATCTCTAACCTCGCCTGTTGAAATAACCTTCTAAATACTGCAACACTATCTCTTCCCATCATTGTCATAGTTATCTTCCTAACACAGAGTTCGGACCATGACTCTCTACTCCTTAGAAAGTTCACATGGCTTCCTTCCTACTGACCAAAAAATAGATTCCAAAATCACTAGCATAGAATTCAAGACCTTCCATAATAGAAGTCTAATTTATCATTCCATCCTTACAATGCTATCATTTAAACACATGAAGTATACTAAGGCCAAATAAAAGATATTTCATGTACTTTGAAGCCTTATGTTTTTTTCTTCTCCCTACAATACCTTCGTATCTCCCATCTTCCTCCTCTTCCTATATAGATTCTTGTTCAGACCTCAAAACACCGCTTAAAGGAAGGTCATGTCCTTCACATTTTCACTTGCTACAATCATATAGACTTGCATTTATACATTACATACATATTTATATATAATAATCCATTTATATATGTGTATATTACATATAGTATGATAAGCATATATTATATAATATGTTAATTATACATTTACCTGTATATAATATAGATACATAAAATTAAAATTTACCTATATATATGCAAATACTTGGGCTTATTTTAATATATATAGTTGCATATGTTATACTATATATACTGTATATTTTAAAAGGTGAAAGATTTATTCGTTTTGAAAAGAAACCAGAGTATATATACTATATATTTTATATAGAATACACACACACTTCAGATTACAAATTCAGGGATATGACTTTCTCATCTTTTACATCATAAGCTTTGAGAGACATCTATCTTAGCACAGCATCTCACATATATAAAATAATCAACATAGTTTCCTTAAGTGTGAGAATATGTGATTGAATGAATTGACTTCTATTCCACAATCTATGTAACACACAAATATCAGGCTTTAACTCCGGTTTTCAGTTTTGCCTCACTGACAGATATCAAATTCTAAAATGTACTTTCTGAGTCCCAATTATTTTGACATCATAAAATTATAGGGCTCAAAAGGAATATAAGAATACCCACTCCCAGCTTCAGTGAGGCCATCATTACTTGGGAAAATATCTTCTATTTTAAAAGAGTTCAACTTTGAATAGAATTTCATAACCTCCTCATTCATTCAACCCTTTCCTGTTTAATAATGCCCACTATTAGTTCCCAAAGACAGTCTTGAGATGATTTTTCAAAGTAATTGTAGCATTACCTTCCCCCTACCTATTTTTTTTTTTTTTTTCTGTCTGGGAAGATGACATAACACCAGAAGTTTTAAGTTAAATATATCAGAATAAGCAAGGACTGTGACAGATGGAGCTAGGCATCAGGACTGAAGCTCTTCGTCTATTTACAAGCATCTATTTTCACTCAGATTTGTTAATTCTGTCTTCTGAAAATTTCTAAGATACTGTATATTGTTTTCCATTCCCAAGATTCTGGTTTATTTGCATCCCTTAATTAAGGCAAATCTTATTATTTTTTTCTCTGACCTCTGGGCCTTGGCTTTACATACGGTCACTTTTATTCAGTAAAAACACATAACTTTCACTTTGTTTACAAAGTGACAGGAAGTACCAGTGACACTTCCTGAGCTTTTTAAGTCATTGGCTTTAAAACCTAGCCTTAGTTAGGTTTAGTACTTTGTTTACTTTGTCACCAATTAATTTGGTTTAATTTTCCTGTGTCCTAGCTGGCCTATTTCCTCTGAAGAGATTTGGCATATGAAAGTAGTATCAATATTTGAGCCTCTATTTTGTGTTGGTAAGTGTATCGTGAGCTAAATAAACATTATCTTGTTTAGTTCTCATGATAACACCATGACAATGATTCTACTAATAAAACGAAGGTTCAGGAGGTTCCTAAGTGTATCAAGGTCCTAAGTGTATATTCAAATTTGACTTCAAAGCTTATAATTTTAAATCTCCAACTTATTCTGAAAACTAGAATACCATGACAAATATCCTAGAAAAGCCATCTTATATGGCTGTTTTCTGTATAAGGGTCTATTAATTTTTTAAAATTTGAATTTTGGACAAAGGTAATAATTATGGATATAGTTTAAATGAACACTATTTATTTTGTACTTACTGGATTGTAAGCATATTATTTTTATGATCACATTTTATATTTACAATGATACTGTTTACATTTTATAGGTGAGGAAAAAGAGTTCAGGGTAAATGTCCAAAAAAATTTTAGTGCAGTTTAAGCTTTAATAATTTCAAGTATAAATGCTACCCCCTTTACCAAAAATATAATTTGAAATTTTAATTTTTTAAATATATTTAGTTTTGTGAATTTAAAATAATTTTTTCAGTCAGTGTTTACCATCAAATATTGAAGTAAATGAATTAATTTACTTTCACCACACCATGTTTGTAAATGCAGTTTATTAAATCTTTTCCATACTCCTATGTCACAAAATCCTTCTTCTATTTAAATAGTATCTAACAATGAACCAATGTGCTATTTATCAAACCATTCCAAGGTATGAATATTTTGAAGCCCTTGTTTATTTTACTGTATCATAGCCATTTATTTTATATTTCTAGGGTCTAGCTATTCAAAATATTCATCATGTCACCTGAGATCTTATTTAAAATGCAGAATATCAGGATTTATTCTAGACTCATTGAATCAGAATCTGCATTTTAATAAGCTCCTCAGGTGATTTGTATATACATTAGTATTAAACATTAAGAAGCACTCTTTTAGGGATCAAATTTGACATATAATCACAAGATCATGGTACATGAATGTTCTAGACTTACCACAAAGACAGAAATGCTGAATAACAGAATATAAACATTAACACCAGGCACTATCCAAGAAGTGTAGAAGGAAACAAGATGAATGATAGGAAACTAGACATTAATCAAGTTTTTTTGAAATTAAGAAGGGCATTATAAATATTGCATGCAATTTTATAGATAGTAGCTGGAACAACCTAACCTAGCCCAGTTAGGCTGGCTAGAACTTCAAGGGTATGAAGAAATGGAAAAGTGTTTGCCAATAAAATATATCAGAAATGCACTGCTATAGAGGCCACCTGAAAATAAGCACCTACACACTCTTGATACGTTTAAGAGTGTCCTTCCAAGAAAACCATACCCTTGACTCCACAGACTATGGACACATATTTTTTCCTGAGTAACTCCCTCAAAAATTCAACTTGGTAGCTCATTCTACAATTTTCCCAGGGGTTGACATAAATTTGCAATTTTGTTAAATTAAGGTTTTGTTTTTGAAATGCAGGATATTAATAAAATTCCAGTCTTCTGATGTTTTTTTCATTTTGCTGCCTCTCAAAGTTTTTTGATTATATGTGAAATTTCTTAAACTGCTTTGAAAGAAAATTAATTTGGGTCTGAACTCAAACTCATTTCTTTCCTGCCTTTTCACTGTATTATAATGCAATAGGAGGAGAAAACAAATTGGGAGTCTGCTAATAGAGTCATTTTTATAGATTATTATTATTATTTTAATGAATGTTTCATATAAAGCTGTGTAAAATTTTTATAATACTGGTAAAATATACAATAAAAATTTTAAAGTATAGCAATGTGACAACTATTGCTATACTTTTCTCTAGTTCTCCCATTGAATTCCTTACAATACCCAGACTACAGAGAATGAATAAAGCACAATTCGACAGTGTTTCCTGGGAAAGTAAAATGATGACTCTAATATCAACTAATTAGCAGGAGCTGCTCAACACCTGGTCCACGATTGCAATGTGATAGAATCTGCAGCCTCAAGGAGGCTATGGTCCAGTGAAGTGATAGATATGATCATTAGAGAGCAGTAAAAGAGAATGCATAATTGTTTGGTAGAATTTTATTATGTAGCCTCTAGAGTAAATGTTCAATAGGAGTTTAAAGAATTGGGTGGAAGAGTATTAGAATAACAAAACCATCTAACAAGAGGAAATGATATAAAAAATTTAGTATTCATATTACTAATCAATAATATATTGATTGTTTACTCTTAAATGTAAATCAATACTAACTTTCAAAAATGCAATTCAGCAATTCATTAATTATTCTTTATAAACTGCACCAACCAGTTTACCACAGATCTCTCATGGTTTCCTTAAATCAATGCAAAGGACATAGCAAATGTAAAATGTTGCATGTTTCTAAGCTTACTAAAAATAATTGGTGCTAATGGGTTACAATTTAGATAGCATATGAATAAAAACATTTTGGGAGGTTACACCTGTTATTAACCTGTAAAGTGGCACTTAAAACTAAGCAACATTCAGATGGGCACTTTCAAGGTCAGATGACAGCCATAAAATAGTGATTTAAAGAAAAGATGGACAGAAACTGAGTTCTAGCTTCAGTTATTTACTTCCTTAGAGACTTTCTCTGATTCAAGAATAACCTAAAATACATATCCAAATGCTTGAGGTTTCCTGTTAGCCTTAATGCCTTTAAACCCTATCTGAGTGTTGGGCTGGCAGGTTAGGCTTGACAACCCAGCTGCTGTTCTGTTCTGCCTGATACAATATTGACTTTTACAGGCTGCTTTGTAAATATCAACATTTTTGTACCTGAACCCAAGCTGAAGCAGCACAGCAAACTACAGCCTGCCAACAAACATGCAGTGCCACTCTAAAGGGATCTTGGCAGGGTTTAAGAGAAAGTTAAATAAGCAAGGAGGAAATATTGGTGAAAAAGAAAACACAAGAAAGGGAAGAAGGATTGCATAGCAGGTAAAATTAAAGACATTAAAAAAGAGAAGCTAACATTTGTACACTTTTAAGTAGGTAGAAAAGGGGGACCTTGGAAAAGAAAAAGGTCTAAATGGAGGAAGCCATGAAGTTATTGGAAGATTGGATTAAGTTTTGTTTTTAGACCATATTGACTGAATTTGATTATAGTCATGAACTATAGTCATATAGTCTTCATCATAGTTGGCTTATGTAAATACATAGTTGGGCTTATGTAAATAACATGATATACAACTGCCTTAAGCCACAGTTTTATTCTTCCTTTTATCCTTTCCCTTTGCCCAATTTTATACAAATATAAATATATATGTATATATGGTCATTTGTATATATGCATATATGCACACACACATATGTATAGAAAGAGAATGTTTCTTCTCTGAAAACCAATAAACAGAAAATCAATTTTTGTAAGAATAGAAAGCCTGCATAAAAATTACATATTACAGTTCAGTAGATAGCAGTCACACTCACATACATATACCATAACCTCCTTAGTATGATAAAATTAAAAAAAAATAACTAGGTATCTCAGTTCTTAATATCTAGAAAAAAATCACAAAATATTTGATTTAGAATCTGATATTTAGGGAAACTATTGCTTAATTGGCTTCAATATTGGAGATTCAGGCTTCATTAGTGTGAGAACTCATGATGTTTGAAAAGTAAGAAGCAAAACAAAGGCAGAAGGATCAAAATCTTACAATTCATTCTAACAGTTATCTATTGAGCACCGTGAATAGATTTTATGGTGGTCATATTGAAATCACTATATTAATCTCCTTCTATTTTATGGGTAATTACATATACCTACATGCCATATAGCTGACCTCCTCCTATGGTACTTGCAGTACACTGCCATTGTCAAATCAAGGGCATACCAATACACAAGAGTGGTGACTGAAAGTTGAAAATAACTGATTTGGCCCTTAAGATCTGTTTATATATTTATTTTGGGGTCTCATATTTCTGCTATTACATTTGAGAGCTAAGGAGGCAAAAGAAGGTTATAGTAAATTCAAAATGCCCTCAGTCTACCATCAAGACTAAAGAAAAAAATGATTCAATGCCAGGCAGTGTACAAACAAAATCAAGAAGCCAATCACCAAGATGTATGTCTGAATCGAACGCATTACTACAAATCTTAATTGATGGGATACTCATTCAATATTAGAAGCAACTTCTATCTATATAGTTTCTCCATATAAATTATAATTCTTAAAGAATATGATAAATATCAAAACTTAATTTTTGAAAGCCTTCATGTTTTATAATTGAACATATCTAGATGTATATTTGTTAGGAATCTATGAAAGATTATTTTACAAACTTTTTCCCAAATAGCTTTTGAGAGTTTTAGTTGCATTAGCTCTTCAAATCATGGTCATAATAAATGCATGTTTATTTATTTGTGTTTTATAAATTGAGTTTCCATATTTCTTTTATTTAAATACTAAGTTGATCACCTATAAATTTTTTTCCAGTGACTTCAATATTTCAAAATATTTAGCAGAAGACAATCATGCACATATTCAGGAAAGAATATTTAGAAAAAGAAAAATCAACTACAGGATGTAACCACCTATTTTTTTTTCTATTTTTCTTTTAATTCTCCTCATGTAGCAGTAATGCATATAGTTATTATCAAATATACCTTTCAGCCGGCCGAACTTTTCCAATACAATTTCACTCATTTTTACAGGATAGGTATGGTTTTCAACAAAAAGAAACCAAGGCTTAAATTCCTATGAAAAGGAAATTTTGTAATAGGCTACCAGGCTTGCCATTGTTATGTCTGTCATTTAATCATGGCATTTATTTAATTTAAAACCTCCTTCAGTTTAACTCACATATATTTAAAATAAAATATGCAAATAAATTCAATCTCTGGAGAAGTGTAAATTCAACCATGAAGCAGAATAGATATCTATTTTCCTAATGCACTTTGGCACTTCTGTGTGTCCACTTACATTAGCCTATGAAAGTATCTCCAGGTCTGTCAGCCCCTGAGAATGTGTTAAAATGACATGGTAAATTTAGAGTTCTGAGAGTAAATAAGCCTTGTACAGAAAAGCCTTTCTGGACCACATAAGTATAGCAGAAACATTCCATGCATTTTAAATGCCTATAATCATAATTCTCCACCACGAAATGTAATATATGTTCTATCAGAATAATTATTTTCCTCTATAAGTATCAGTGCCACCAAACCAACTCTCCTGCTCACATTTTCTCATGGTCAGTCCACAGGATAACGCTGCGTAGGGTGTTGGGAAGGGAAGATAGGACTTGGTATTTCAGGCACATTATGTGTTTTGACATTAAGCGCCCAATAATTAGCCAAGTATCTAATTGCATAATGTGGTGAGGGAGAATGTAACAATTACATCAGCATCAGAAGTGTTTCAGAAAAGTTCTACTAAATATAATAATATTGGCAGCACAAATAATGTGGGGTAAATCTCTATTGCTAAAGTACTATCATGACTTACCGCAGGAAAAATTATGAAAAAATAATGTATCTTGCAAAGACAAAGTTAGACAGCCTTTACAAGTCCCTTTGATCCAGGATTGATTATTCTCTGCAGTGTACCTACCTTTCTCACAGAACACAGTGGGGATAAGTAAATTGATAATAGCTTTTTGATAAGGATGTAAAGTGAGAGATCAAGGTCAAAGTTAATGGTGAAAATTTTTGTTTTGTCTTAATAAGCTTATATTTCTCCACATACCCCTTCACTGTTAATAAGGTCTAATTCTATTCCTTTCAAAGGTCAAAAATTTTCGTTTAAAATAAATAATCATGTCTTATCAAGACAAAGTAAACACTTTGGGATTTGGGAGTAAATGTGTTTACTTTGGGAGCAAACACTCCCAAACTGGGATTAACACTGGGACAATTTAAAAAAAAAAATTAAAAAGGTGTCATTTAAATACCTGGGTGTACCCTAGAAACAAATGTTCTGATAAGAATTCACTTGCACTAGTAAATGTCCTTGGGCTTATTTATAAATTTGACCATTTCTTTCATAACTTTTCGTATGTTTCTCCCAGTTGAAGGTTTTTTTTTTTTTTTTTTTTTTTGATTAACATCCCAGAGGGAATTCAGACATTAAATCCTTTTAAAACTTTTTCTAAGTCCAAGGGATAAAACAAATATATACGAAAGGAAAAAAAAGGAAGAGTTTTTCTCCTTTCCTTTCTAACCTGACCAATTTTCTGGGTCAAGCTCAGTGTGAGCTCAGTTGATTGGCAGCGCGGGAAGCCAGGGTGCTCCTGAGGAAGGTCACTGCTGTCCACCGGCCCTGGCTTTTCTCTGCCCCTGCAATGCTAAGTTACCCACTGTCTTGAAAAAATGAACGTAAGAAATCAAGTATCGCAGACAGTATGAAGAGAAGAGAAGAGAGCCAGAATTAAACAAGTTCCTAAATATAAAAGTGAACTAGTTTAAAAAAAAAAAAAATTTACTATCATTTTCTTCTGTTCAAACGCTCTATGTCTGAAGTTTGGAAGCTTAGAGTAAAACTAATTTAATTCTCAAAAATATACTCTGAAGATAAAGGACATTTTCTATCATTTAGGAATAATTTTAGCTCTTTCTTCATTAGTACACTAATACTTTGCCCAAGGCCTCCATCTTATATTTTCTTTGTTTCTCAAAGAAAGTGTGTCAAGTGAGCCATTTTATAGTGGAGTAATAATGAGGCATATGAGGACAGAAAAATTAGTTCTAGAATATGAAGAAGAATTAAAAGAGATAAAATAAAATTCTGAATTTTTAAAAAGTTAAACCATGTATCTCTATTTTATTTATTGTTTGAATAAATGTATGGGGATTTTCACCCCTGCTATTTTATTTAAAAAACACAAATATCACTTTTGGAAAGATGACGAAATAATAATAGCATGGGTATACAAGTTCATTGGAGGTTTTAATTGATGTCAATTATTATCCACATTTTATAGAATAGGAAATTGAGTTTAGCAGTCTTGATGTGCCCAAGGTCACATAGTTAATAAGCAGATTAATCAAAAAAAAAATGGTTAGAAATTTCCTTCTGGCAGCCCTAATCTACACATTTAATTCCCACGGAGACTCTCTTCATTGTTGCAAAGAAACATTTTTCTTAGTCTAATAAAATGCTCTTATTTTGCCTGTTTGTGACTTACTAGTATGCATCACTACATTTTTCCTACTCTACATTTAAAATGTCCTATATATAAGTCAAGAACACGGGGCAAACCATTTAACTGTACCAACTTCAAATTTATTATCTGCAAATGGGAATAGAAATGGTACCAAACTATTGGGGTGTTTTAAGAATTAAATGAGCGTCTATATAAAGAACTTACTATAAAGCCTGACACATAGTAATTACTGACATGTATTAAATATTATTATTTTGAATTTCCATAATCATCTGTGACTGAAAACTCACTGAATGCTTATCTGTAGCCTATAAAATTCTCTCGATACAAAACTTTGTATAGTCCTCATGATTAATGCGGTGCTTAATGTAACTTTTCCTGAATAATAGGTGATTGATGATAAATACAAAAGATAAGTCAAGATATAACTGCAGTATTTCACCTTTAGACCACTTTCATTAGAATCACCTATACTGTTTGTTAATTGCATACTCTTGGGTTATACCATTGATATTTTGAAAAGCCTCCTCAGAAATTAATGAGAAGAACAAAGTTAAACATACTTGCATAAAATCTGATCCTACATAACAGTGTTAGGAACCATGAAACCTACCTGAACACCATTTCTCATCAGTCAAAAAAAGAAAAAAAGAAAGAAAAAAGGGAGACTGCCACAATCAACCTCATAAAATGGTAACATGGATTGAATGATATTTTTGTCAAAATATTTTATGTGATATCCTCATGTAGCAGATGGTCAACAAATATAATATAGTAATATAGTATTTCGCTCCTTCTCTTTATCATCCAAAAGAGAAATATTCAGAGCTCAAATATAAGTTTCCTTTATTGTCAACTCCGGAAAATGGGATTCACCAAGCCATCTCATTTCCCTCCATAGTTCAGGGACAGTGTCTCTTCTAAGTTCTCCCTGTCTTTGAGAAGGTTAACATATGGATTCTTATATAATATTCTAATTTTGATTTCATTTAAATCCAAAATTAGCATAGTTTTCCCCAACTCATGTTTCTCTTCCTTCTTTTTTTAATCATTCTACTTTTAAATGCACGTTTTTTTTGTTTATAAAAAGCACAATCTTAAAATTAAAAAACATATTCTTTGGACAAAGTAGTCCTCAAAGACCCTACCAACTACCATCTAGAAATGCCCTAATATGTAGGGCAGGACAAATTCTGTGACAGCTTACATGTAACCTAAGGGAGGATACATTCAGGACTTTAGGTCTTGTCTCCCTGCATCTCTTCATACTCAACTGCTTTCTATTCAAGGGGCCATTACAGGCTGAGCTAGTCAATAACTTTGGCCCTGTGGCAGCATTGGTATATCATGGACATTTATGTTTTTAGGGAATGAATAAAATCTAGTGTCAATATTTGTAGCTTTAGGGACACAGTTAAATACCAGGGTCAGATGTAGGCATTCTACTACTAGTTAAATCTGGGAAGAAAAAAAAAAAAAAAAAAAATCCCATTAAGAAGTTGAGACTGGAATGCTCAATAAAAATAATCCCAGCTGTCAAAAACATACATGGAGGAAATGACAGGAAGAGAAACCATTAGCAAAAAAGAGATTTAAAAATAATTTGACTGAAAACAAAGTCCCCTCTGCCACTGTCCAGCCAGCTTGTCAGTTTAATTTGCCATTGGAGAAAAGAAAGGGACAAGAGTCAAAACAGGTGTTTGTTTGTTTTTTTTCTCTCTTTTTAATGGGGGGAAAATCAAGTGAAAGCACGGCTATACCAGCTGTGAAGAGCTGCTGACACCTGCGGTTGCCACATCCCATGCTTGTGCGAGAGGTCAGCAGCAGCTAAAGACAGCTGATAAAATGAGGTGAGGTAGGGGAAGAAGCCAGAAGAAAGCAGTTCTGGGTAAAAACAGAAGGAAAAGAAAGAACAAATGGTGCCCATAAAATGTCCAATTTCAAAATGTCCATTTTTATCTTTATTTTTCTAATTAGTACAAAGTCATACTCTTTCTTTTTCCTCCTTCTGTTCACTAAAGAAAATGTGATGAAAGTGGATAAAAATGAAATTTCTGCCTTATGTGCTGTATACAACTCTTTATACCTGCCAGGCTCAACGAAAGCACTGCAATATTTTCTCCTGGTTATTTTTAGTCCTCCCCCCCCATTTCCCCCTCATTTCCCAACTCTCCCATCCCCACAAGGACAGTGGAAAGATAGGATTTATTCTCTGAAAGCAGAATTGTGCAGAACTCAAAGGAAACTTGACTTTGGCTACGAATCTGAGGGGGCATGTTGCAGAAGCGTAGGAGGGTGGGAGCATTTGTTTGCTGGTGGAAGCCGGGGAGATGACTGGGTGGATGCAAGTGGTTTCTTTGAGCACAGGACGTCATCATTCCCATAGTTAGATTTTTAAAGATAATTTAAAATAGATACCCGGGGCAATTCATGACAGTATGTGCCCTAGCCTTCAGCGGTGTCTTTATCCTGAGATCTCTCATTACAGAGGCCCTAGAAATAACATTTCAGTGCAATTAACAATGGGAAATAGAAAGGTGACACCATGAGAATGATTGATTTGGTCTAAGGAATAAAAGAAAAATTCAGTACATATTTAAAACTAAATATTCCTTTCAAGTTCTTGTTTTTCTTAATTATCTAATATAGTACCTCTGCATGATTTTTGTCATGTCAATGAAGATCAATTTGGGCACTGTGGGGGCTGATGAACATTCTGAGACTCTACTCAGAAAGGGGGCTGAGAGAGAACGTAAGAATTCAAAGGATATTAGTGGGCTCAGCATGTCTGAGAAGTTCATTACCAGCAAGTGCCTGAATAAGATGCAGTTGGTATTAGAATAATTCAGAAAATCAGTGGGTGAGCTGATATCTTTAGGAAACGGAAGTTTAGGATTTGAAAGGACAATCCCTCAATGTTATATAATAGCAGTTACATGGGAATGCTGACTTAGTAGGTCAAACACTGTTAGATGCTAGATGGGAAACTTGGAAGGTTCACAGATTTTTAAGGTTAAACCACCTAATGGAAATATTTCCTAACACTCACTGAGGTCAATCACAAGTAACAACCATACATTGAGCAAGATAACTCAGTGATGCTAGGAATTAATGAGCCACAATATATGCCCTCAAAAATCTGACATTTTTAGAAATAAAAAGGCACTCCAATTATTAGAATACATCATATTCACTGTAAATAATAGAAGTGATAGTGTGAAATAGGAATATAGTCGAATAGCATTAAATCTAGTTTTTGATTCAGAGGTTAGAGAAGGCTTCTGGAACTGGTAATGTCTAAGCAG
Source organism: Eulemur rufifrons (assembly GCF_041146395.1). NCBI lineage: Eukaryota > Metazoa > Chordata > Mammalia > Primates > Lemuridae > Eulemur > Eulemur rufifrons. Next base: position 55,351,660 of record NC_090990.1, read on the forward strand.
AATCTTAAACAATGGGTTGGGGTTAGCTTCCAATAAGAATGAACAATATACACAAAGGCACAGTGGTAAACAAACAAAATAACCTAACGTGTGCAGGGACCTATAAAAACTTAAGTGGTGAGAGAGCATAAAGTGATGAAGTGCATGGAGTTTTGGAAATGAGAATGGAGAGTGAGGCATGTGCAAGGCTGTGGAAGTCTTATGCTGTCCAGGAGTTACACTGAAGGCAGAAGGAAGTCAGTTTTTTGCATATCCCTCTGCTACAATTTGGATGGTGTATTTTCCAAAACGGTAGACAAGCAGAACTATAGGAATAAATATAATAAATAAATATATTAGAATAAATACAACACAAGGGTAAGATAACATTTGAAATTCTAATGCTTAAATTTCAAGTTCATATACAATATCCAATGACCTTTTCTAACAGTTTGACTTTATAATCAACTATATTAAAGTGTGCTCCAGTCCACAGATGAAATGGACTTGTGGCTGAGGGGCTCAAAGTTTATACAGAACCAAGTGGCCCTAGCTGGGTGAGGGAGGGGTCAGGTACTCTTGTTTTATCTTGGAAAAATGTAAAAGTGTCATAGGACCTCCCTTTCTACAATAAAAGCCAAACCAGTTCCTGTTTTCTGTGCCAAGATAAACTGCATCTGGAAACCACCCTCCATCAGCCCTTTGAAAGAAATATCTGACAGAGCCTTTTGGTTTTGGACTTGGAAACCCTTTAATTAGGGCTTGACTATTTTAACCAATCAGAACTGAACAAATTTGAATATTTCATTTTCATAAACGGACCTGATTGAGAACCTGGGCAAGAACTTTCCCTGTTAAACCAAACTCTCCCTTTGTTTTATGCAGAGTACACTTTCACTTGTACTGAGGGTTGTGGCACCTCAATCTCAAGATTTTTTTTTTTTTTAAAGAAAATAATGTCCTCCTTTCCCCTTTGCCAATCTCATTGCTTTTTTGTTAACATTCATAATATGCTACTATTTTTTTTTTTTTTTGGAGGGCAAGATAATAGTTGTAGGGGCCAAAGGAAAACTTCCTGTTTGCCCTCTGAAGGTTTACTGAAAAATCAACTAACAAAAGTCAGATTAATAGGAGAAAAGGCATATAAAATTCATTTTAATGTGCATAGTATGGGAGAATCACAGGAGAATGATTATCCTATAACCCAATGGGGTAAAAAAGCTTGTATACCCTTCTTCATAGGGAAGAGAGGAGATGGAGAATGTAGACAATACTTTTGAGAGATAGTAAATGATTATTAGGGAGAATGAATAGACCTCAGAGACAAAAATTAACTTGTAAATGATTCTCTTTGGAATTTGCATGAGCTCTAGAGGCAGCATTTTCTTGTGAGAAACTCCATCCAGACTTGGTTGCATTCTTCAGTCCTCTGTGATAGATGATGAGATTTCAGAGAGGGGATGGAGTGGTAATTGTGTTCCCCTTTTGGGGTCTAGTTTCTAGGCAGATCTGGGAACCTCAGAGAAGAGTCTCATCCAGTGCTTTGAGTGAGCCCAAGGGGCCAGGGGAATCAGATACACCTTGAGGCTGCTTCTTTAGCTCAGCAATATTTCAGGGTGAAATATTCTTGTTTCCTTCACAGACATCTCACTACTTAGTTTTTATATTTCTTTTTTTAGAAACATGTAAACTATTGAAATCTAAATAGAATTGTGATAGTAAATAAACCCGAGCAGTATAATTTTTTTGTTAACATAGAGTAACTGTAAATAAATAGGTCTCCATTATTAACAAACAACAATTACTAATTTTAGGAGATATTAATTGACTATTATGCTCTGGTGTTATGGGCACTTCTATAATGGAAAGATTAATTTCAGTACAGTTGAAGATTTTATTTCTAAAATATTCTGGTTAGCTGACTGTCATATTCATGAACAAAGTTTTTTTAAACATTCTTTACTCTGACATTTGACATTTACTATTTAATTTTTTTTTTTAATCAAGCAGTTGAAAGCCTAAGCACTATGAATTTTGCATGCATTATGATTAATAGGTAGGTGTTTACCTAAGAAATTATTTTTAAAAGTGTGTGGGAAGAACACTAGTCCCAAGAGATGCTGTGTTGAAAAAAAAAAGGAGGGAGGGGGCTCTATAGTTAATTAAATTTGAAATTGTAAAATTTCAAAAGATTCATAATGCACTTTAGCATTTAAGAAGCTCTAGGGAATGCTGAAGGAAAAAAAAAAAGGTGCTCAACTTTTTTTGTGTGCAGATTTCCAAAATTCTTTAACCATGTAACTTCTCTTGTTTTTAAGTGTTATTTATTAACATCATTATCATAGTTATAATTTATTGAGTGTTTATTCTTTGCCTAGATTCTTTTAGTATAAACCTTATCTTGGTTAACAAAACTGTTATTTAGCGATTACTATATCTCTTCTCATCTGAGGAATGCACAACTTATATAAGAAACTGCCTGAAGTCACACAAGTGGTAAGTGGTTTTGAATCTAGAACTGTTGAATTCCACAGCTATTATATATTTTTAGCTAATAAATGATACCATGTACAAATAATTTCTGTTTTTTAACTCATTTGCAAAATACTTTCTTAGATATTTGATGTAACATTTTCTAATTATATTATTATTAGTTTTAGTACTAACCTCACTTTAAAATTCAGGTTATTAAATGATTTTCTGTTATATTATTCAACATATATTTATGTGCATAGTATAAAATGTAACAGTTATTTAAATATCTATGAAAACTTTAAAAATGAATTTCCATAGGACACATTAACAATTTCATATTTATCTACCAAGATTTAGTTAAATAACATGTTCAAATGATTATTTCCAGCATATAAAAGCAATATTTAACATATTACTAAACCGATATGGATGTTGGGTTTTTAAAGGTGGTTCTACATTTAATTATGATTTTCCCATTAAACAAGAAATATCTACTAATCTATCCATTGCAACAAAGTCTTCAGTGTAACAGTTATTCTTATCACTTAGTGTGAAGCATAAACATGACAACTAAGAGATCTCTGAAATATGGCACAAAAGGTATTCTTTCATAAAGTAATGCACCAAAGTGCAGGCATTTTGTTGTCATTAAAATTGTATTAGTGTTGTTTTCTAAGTATCTATTTTAAGAAACTTGATTAAATAAGACTGTATTCAACATAATGCAATAGCCAACACCTTATTTGTTCCAATTATTGTTAACTTTCAGTAAAAAAATATTCAGAGAGTCATACTAATATGATTTAAAGTAGAAAACAGAATTTTAAAATATATAAAATACTTTAGAAAAAAATTCCTTGAATTCATTATATAAACATACTTCTTAGAAGAAACGTAAGGAATTAAAGGCCTTATTGCTGCTGTGATGCTTTTATGAACATAAATTAAATTGGTTATTGAGTTTTGTCTTTTATTTTAAAATATTTAGTGTGCCACTTTATCTTCCTCTAAAACAAACACATAGATGCATTAAAATTTTGTGGTCACCAAATGCATATTTTATTGTCCGATGGGCCTGAGTATCCACATCTATATTATTCTACTAAAGTTATTGTTGAGACAAATAGCAAACCCTTAAGTCATGTACAGTTTTCTCCTTTGGATTTTTACCATGGGTAAAATGATCATTAATATTTTTCAGGTATTTTGCTAGTAACTTTGGAGTCCATGAAAAAATAATCTCAAAGTATGTCAGAGTACAAACAGGCCTCCAAAGTTACCTAGTCCAGCAGTGGGAAATCTGCGGCCTTAAGGGCACATGTAACCTTCTATTAATAGGTCCTTAAGTACAGGCTTTTGACTGAATCCAAATTTTATAGAACAAATCTTTTCATTTTTTAACAAAATTTTATTCAACTTTTATATTTTTATTTTGTTTTTAAAATGTACATATTTAAAATACCAAACAATAAAATAAGTTTCAATGAAATATTCCTCCCATATTGACCAGCACAATTAGAACATTAGTAACCCATAAAGGCTGAATTGATGGCTGCTATGCTCATGACTTAGTTCTAACTTCCCCGGCCTGACTGACACCACTACTACAAGAGGCTGGGTGGCGAGAGTTTATGGGGTTTGAATACACCAGTCTGTTATCAGCTTTTGACAATGGTACACTGTGCTCTGTTTGAAGTGGAATTTATAAATAGTTGCTCAACTTGACAGTATTTTTTAATTTTGTTGGCTTAACAGCCCATCATGTCAAAGAAGACGAAGAGCAGGCTGAAGGAAGAAAACAGATTTTTTTAATGAGGATCGGGAATTGCCATCTTATATTGTTTCTGCTAAAGATAAGTTGATTTGCTTGCTTTGTGATACTGCAATAACAACATTAAAGAAATTCAATGCTCATCAGCATTATAGCCCCATAAAAACCACAAATATTTTAACTTAGGGGAGAGGCATGAAAGATTGTATTGCAGAAATTAAAAGATGAAAAGCAAAAGCAAAGACAATTCTTTCAGGCAACAATAAGACCTGGATATAATGCCACTGAAGCAACTTATAAAATAGCTTATATACTCAGGAAAAAAGGGAAGACATTCAGGTATGTAGAAATTGAGAAAAGAATGCATTGTCAAATTTGTAGGATGCTTAGACCCCAATAACATTTCAAAGTACAAACCACTGCCTCTTTCAAGGGGAACCATAACTGATCAGCAACATGAATTAGCTTAACGGAACAACTTCATGCAATACTTCAAAATGAAAAAAAATATATTATTCAATTGCTTTGGATTAATCAACTGACATAACTGACTTGGCACAGGTTTTATAGTTCATTTGCATCATAACAGACGATTTTCTTTGCTATGAAGAGTTACTGGCTTTGGGCACTCTTGCGAACAGAACATGCAGAATAGATATCTTCAACAACTTTCAAAATAAATGTCGTGAAGTTGGACTGAATTTGGTAAACTTAGTGAGTGTATGTATAGACAGTGCACCTTCCAAGACAGGAAAACATGAAGGGTTTATTGCAGGTAAAAAAGTATTAACAGATCTAGATGCTCTCATTTGTTTTCATTGTATCTCACATCAGCAAAATCTCTGTACTAAAGTTACTACTTTAAATGACACTTTGCAACAAGTTATAAGTATTGTTAACTATATTCCCATAAATGCAACATAGCATCATCAGTTTTGTAACATGCTAACATTGAATGATGAGGAACAATGAAGCATTCGGTGTGGATTTGCCATATCATTCTAAAGTGCATTGGCTATCTCAAGGATAGGTGTTAGCCAAAATTTTATCTTTGCAAGAACAGATGGTTAAATTTTATGAAGAACATAATCAGCAATGTGAATTATTGAAAGATGATATCTATAGGAATGCAGTATTCCTGTGTGATATCCTGTCAAATCAAACAACTTAAATAATTCTTTGCAAGGTAAAACTAAGTCTTTATATGACATGTGGCCAAAAATCCAAGTATTTCAAAAAAGAGATTTTTTTTCAAAACATTTTTTCTTCATAAGAAAATTGCAGATGAACATTTTCCCCAGTTAGCAAAGGTCATCAATGAGCAGGATTATAAATGTGAATCATCTGAAGAATATGCAGCTGTTATAGACCTATTAATTGGATAATGCAATGAAAGTTTCACCGAATTTGACAATCATGACATCACACTCAAATTAGCAGTTCAGCCTCACCTAGTGGATATCACCAAGGCACCTAAAGAATTATAGATGGAATCGATTGATCTCTCAGTAGATGACATTTTAAAGTCATTATTTCATGCTAAGTAAGATCTAATTGAGATATGGAAAAAAATGCAAAATACTCATACCTTCAGCAACATGCCTGAAAAATGCTTTCTTGCTTATCAACCACTTATTGCTGTGAATTTACATTTTCCTACCTAACCCAAATCAAGATGCCCTTAAGGTCACAAATGACTGATACCCATCTAGAGGATCAACTGAAACTGTGGACCTCCATGCTGCAACCAACAAATGCTTTCCAACAAAAAACAGATACAACACAGTCATTAAAAAGTTAGCCAACTTTAAAATTAACAGGTCTCATTTTTTTGAAATTATTAAGTACATAGTAGGTAGATTTTTAAAAAAATAATGTACATTTTTAGGTATATCTAATTGAAGTTTCTTCAGTGTGGCCTTATTTGATTACAGCTAAATTAATGCAGCCTTCCAACATCAAAAGTTTCCCCATCCCTGTCCTAGTCAGGACTAAACATGAACGCAAATCTAGTCTCACATTTTATCTGGTCCAAAGAGAAATGAGAAGAGCAAGAATAGTGTAGCTAATTTTTAAGCTAATTTTCTCAATTTAAGAAATTGTCCTTCATTCTGAGATGATGTCAATCATACAGTTTTGCATTTAAATGACATTTATAAATTAAATAAAATTTTTGTCATGTCGCTAACAGGTTTGAATCCCATCCTTGAGAAACAATAACCCAGCCTGACCCAAATGAGAAGAACAGGAGATTAAACACAAAGTAACTGATGGCATATGCAAGGAAGATTAAGCGTAAGAGGAAATTAACATTTGTAACCTACCATCCTTTACAAAGAATTTCTCATGTAACCATCAAAAAGACCATGTGAGTATAGAATGTGTCCCTGTTTCACAGACAGATAAACTGAGTATAGTGACATTAACTCTTCCAACATGGTGCAATTATGAGTGGGGAAACTAGGTTTTAAATTCAGGCTTATGTGCCTCTGGAACTGTATTTGATCTCCTACACTCAAATGCCTTCCCAAATTAAAAGGACCGGACAACCATCCATGACTTGAAAAGATGGGCAATAGATTGGAGGATTTTAAAAGTTCCTGAAATTTTCTGTAAATAATTACATGATGAAGGTAACAGGACTGAACCAAAGTAAAAATGTTTTACTCTTAAATGCTGAGTTCATACTTTCATATATGGAAAAAAATACTAAATAATAACCTTAAAGAAGATGTACAGCAATTTGTGGAAGCCCATATTCCAAAAACTGAGTTTTTCATTCTAAAACCCACTGTGCTCCCCTTATCTCAGAGGGAAGGTACAGGGTTTACCAAATTGTGTTTAATGAGCAGTCACTATGTGCTATAAACACTGACCTTTCTAGAGATTATAGTTTTGCATCCAGTTAATTATTAATATGATCTTTGGATCTTTTTGCTTTATATCTGAATTATAACCACAGTTATTAATTTGACTTTATTTAGATTATTTGGCAACGTTTGAGCATGATGATATGTATTTGGTTCTAGATGTTTATAGAAATAACTACAACCTCTTACAGTCATTATAGTTTTTTCTATATAATTTGATAAAACATATCTATTTATGTAATATAAATACATGTAAGAGCAAGTAAACACACAAATAATAATACATATATATACATATATATGTAAGCCAAAAGGAATTTAAAAGACTGCATAACATGAGTAGATAAATAACTAGAAGAAAAGCAGACTATGTTAGTTGACACAAAACAAGTTGAATGTCACAGAACTTCAAAAGAGGGAAATATTTGAGGAGCTTAAGAGTAGGAGGTAAGTCCAACACCATGTGTTTCCCTGTACTGGGCAATATATACATTTTATATTACCTTTGACATGATATTTACTATTATTTCTTTACAAAATTAGGCACCTATGATAAAATAAACTTCTTAAGAGCAGAGAATATGTATTACAACCTTAGGACTTGGCAAAATGCCTGGCAATTTATAGCACTGAAGAATGTTTGTTGACTGGATGGATGAAAAAATAAATGAATGATCACTTTGTACAAAATTCAAATGAACTTTTAAATGGTCTAACATTTTTTCCACCCGCGATATCCCAGAGCTATCACTCCAGCTGGCTTTATACTGCAGACTACGAGCTTTTCTTAAGACAGATGTAGTAGGTCTTTCTGGTAAATCTGTTTCAATCCAATTATTTTCTTTTGAAGGAAATTGGTTTTCTTTTAATTAGTCATAGTTTAAGAAAAAAGAATCTTCTGAAATTACTTGGGAAAGTTGTTTTAAACAGCAGCACAAAAATAACAGTTCCAATTATATTGAATTAAAAGAGAAGGATTCTTTAAAACAATTTTGTGACTGGTCCCAAAGAGGTTAAGTGGCTTTTTTTCAAAGTAACACACCAAACAATAAAAAATTCTTTAACTAATTTATTTCCCAAACTACAATCATCTATAGAATTTTACCACCAAGATAAGAAATTAAGCTCCATGAGGGTAGAGATATTTGTTTATTTATTTCACTCTTGATTTACCAGAGCCTAGGATTTTATCTGGCTCATTTAAAAGCAAATATTTCTTAAACGAGTGAAAAGTTTGATGAATGAATTAGAGGTATAGGGTTTACTGAATAATATACAGTCAATACCAGTGGTGCCTCTTTGTTTGTATATTCTATTATAGATGGAAAGGACTAACTAAGGGACTGTAGAGTATATTAGAAAAGGCATAAAGGCCTGGGTGAAGAGACTGTAGAAAGATGGATATCTGATAGTCCTGCAAACAGGACTTGGGATATGATTGTTATCAGCTGGCTGCACACAGCAGGCTTTGGAATGTATGGAAGCGTGACTGACGTTAGGTCGCTGCTCTTTTCTTTATGGACTTAAGGAACAACAAGGAAATAACAAGATAATTATAAGTTTAATGTATATCACTAAATAGACTTCTTTAGGACAATATGCTTACTATATGACTCCAAAGATTTTATCTATGTGTTCTTTACTGTAAACACATATACCTTTCCCTACAATAAATATGGAGATTTGGAGAGGTTCCAGAATTCTCTGAAACGAAAAATCTCTCCTCCTCCTTCAGCCTGAGACTGTGGTCTGGAGCACTCTTCCTTGCACCATAACACTGGTAGAGACACTGGGGGATCTCTACAGGGACTTTTAAAACTATCAACAAATATTTACTGGAAGACTGCAATGAGTCAGATACTATCCTAAAGGCTAGGAATAGAGCAGTGAACAAAACAATTAATAACCTTGCCTTTAGTGAGTTTATAGCCCAGTTAGGGGAGAAAGAAACAAAACGAATAAATAGTGGTTTTCAACTATGGCTGAAGAGATTTTAAAAACTATCAATGGCTAGGATTCCCCCTTTCCTATCCCTACCCAGAGATTCTTACTAAATTTGTCTTGGAATAGGGTCTTAGTAAATATATATAAAACTAGGATCTTGAAAAAATATATACCTATGCATACATAGATATATATTTCTTTTTGTAACTTCTAAGGTAATTCTAATGTGTGTTTTTGTGTTTTGTGTATATATAATTTTAATAATTTCTCAGGTAATGGTGATGTGCAGCTAGGGTAAAGAGCATTCAAAATAGACACAAAATCATAAAATATAATATCAGGTAATAAGTACTATGAAGCAAAATAAACCCAGCCTAGGGGGAAAAACAAAAAAAGTCCTGGCAGGGGCTGCTAGAGAGGATTGTGTGTATCTAGGGGAGAACATTCCGGGAGCAGCCAGAAAGCCAATATGGCTGTAGTAAAGCACAGGAGAGCACAGGAAGAGGTGTTTTGTTTTGTTTTGTTTTGTCCCCCCACCTCCCCCACCCCCCCCACCAGGGAATAGAGGGAATAATCAGGGGCCACTGCAAGGACTTTGTACTTCCATTTCAGTGTGAGAGGAGGACACTGGGGAAGTGTTGGTGTAGAGCAACATGATCAAACAGAGGTTTCAAATACTTTCCTCTGCAGACAACACGCTGTGGAAGAGCAAGAGTGGAAGCAGCAAGACCCATCAGGAAATTCAAGGGATGATGGGGGATTTGGGGGATGGTAGCACTACAAATCAAGACATATGATCAATATGCATTTTGATGTTAGAGAGGAGAATATATCTTCATGGAATGGGCATGATGTGAGGGAAAAGGGGAGAAGTCAAGGATGATTACAGGGCTTTTCGTTTAAGCAGTGGAATGAACGGTGGTCCTGTGCTCTTATCTTGGAGTTACATGCTCATGACTTCCATCTAACTGAAGAAACAGAAGATGGGTCTTGGTGACTTAAAATAGCATGGTAAAATAGTCTATTTGGAGTTTTCTTTCTCGTTCACATGTATATATAGTGTTAATCATATGGACACAGCATACATGCACATTTGCATAATCACATGCACAGCTATAAAATGCTCTTGAATCTAAAAAGTCTTTTCTTGTTCCGCACAAGGAATTAGTGACAGAAAAAAAAAAAAACAGAAGACAATACTGTATTATAATGCAGCTGTACCATATTCTGGTTCCATCAATATGAACCTGAAAATTCTTTAAGGGTAGTGAAAGCTAAAATGAAAGTACCATGGAATGCAGAAATGAAACCTTGATCAGATCAATGAATTAATTTCAACCAAGTAGAAGCTTTGAGATAGTAAAGGCATTTTAAAATTGGCTTTGTCTTAATTTTAAAGTTGCCACTTCTCTTTTGATAAAAGCTGAATAATGGTCGAGCTTCATTACTGTGCCTAATTTGCCATACAATATCATATTTCTTCATTTTGTTCCATGTATCACTGTAAATTTGAAACTATACATTTAACCTAAAATCATTTGTAGTGTCACTAACAGTTTGTTTCATCCCCACTTCCATTTAAAAGGCTTTCTTCACTTAATACTCTTTTAAATATAAGTAAAACTTTATAACTATTAATCGCCATTTATTACTTAGGTGGCTTGAGCCAGGACTTTCACATATTGTAGTTATAATAGAAGACCTAATGCTGCAAAGTAGGTACTAGAATTCCTGTTTTTCAGATGAGGAAACTGAGGTACCAAATAAATGAAAATTTGGGTAGGTTACTTCTCAAATTCCTTCTGAGTCTAAGATTTTGATACGTATACACTTTTCAAAAAAATTTTCCTTTTTTTTCTGGCAATAAAGCAACATAAATTTTGAGGAAAATAGTATCAGTATAGATCACCTAAAAATATTAGAAGTATGGTGTAGCCAGAAGGAAATTAAGCGAAAGGAAATCCTCGGGGGTCAAAATTACAAGAATGCCTGAAGGAAGAAGGGTAAATCCTGAATAGTCTCCTGAGTACCCTAGTTTGGATCCTTAAGCAAATCCTGAAATCAATAGGCAAAACCTGGGACCCAGGAAAGGGGAGAGGTTTGAAAGAATAATCTCTCATAATACCAGGATTCTAAAAAGTAATACTCGAGAAAAGTAGTATTAGCAAATATCTAGAAAAGTTAATAAACGAGAGAAGTCATAAAAGCCATATCGTGAATGAAAAAACAGAGCATAGAGATGTGATAGAAACTAAAAAGTCAATAAAATATTTTGAAAAGCTGTATGCCAAGAAAAGTGGTCAAAGTCCTAGCAAAATTTATTCACAAAACTTACTCAAAAAGTAGAAGAACTTTGATAATTTTCATCTATTAAAGAAATGGAATCATTAGTAAAATATCATGTTTGAAAGACCAACAGGCCCTGTTTTTACAAGCAAATTCTATCAGTCATTTAAGGCACCAGTAATCTGATATTAAAATTCTTTTAAAACAATGGAAATAAGGGGCCGGCGCGGTGGCTCACGCCTGTAATCCTAGCACTCTGGGAGGCCCAGGGGGGGTGGATCGCTCAAGGTCAGGAGTTCGAGACCAGCCTGAGCAAGAGTGAGACCCCCGTCTCTACTAAAAATAGAAAGAAATTATCTGACCAACTAAAATATATATAGAAAAAATTAGCCGGGCATGGTGGTGCATGCCTGTAGTCCCAGCTACTCGGGAGGCTGAGGCAGTAGGATTGCTTAAGCCCAGGAGTTTGAGGTTGCTGTGAGCTAGGCTGACGCCACGGCACTCACTCTAGCCAGGGCAACAAAGTGAGACTCTGTCTCAAAACAAACAAACAAACCAACCAACCATGGAAATAAGGGAATGATTCTGTATTAATTTTTTTGAGTAATTGTAAGTTGGATATAAAAACTAGGCAAGGAAACTATGAGAGCAAAAAATTATAGACTCTCATCAATAAATACAAATATAAATATTCTAAAGCAAACTGAATCTAGAAGTTTATAAAAAGAATAATACCACTTAAATACATTGTGTTTATTCAAAGATTTGATTACTTTAGTAATGGATTAAAGAAGAAAAAAATATTAACATATTGATATAATCATCTCAATCTCAATGGATGCAAAAAATACATTAAATAAAATTTTCATGTATTCATGAAAAGGTTAGTAAACTGATAAAATATACACATATATATATAAGCTTAAATTTATAAGGTACATAAATAAATTAGTGGCTACAATAGAGATTGTCCATAGTGAAAAACTAAATGTATTTCCTTTGGAACATGATCTAATATGTGCTACCAACAAAACTTTTAAAATTTTCCAAGTATTTTAGCTGATCTAATATGACATGAAAATGAAATAAGAGCTACAGACTTATAAAGTATCTAGACAGTCATAATTCAAAAATGATATGATTCTACATAGATGCTCCAAAAGAATGCTCAATTCATAATTAATTTCAATAATTTGCAAGTTTACTATACATATTAATAAAATCAGGATAATAGAAAATAATTTTCTTTTTATATAATAGTAGCAAATATTTAGACAATTTTAAAAAGATAACTTATACAATAATAACAAAAAAATACAAGGTTTCTAAGAATAAATTTGCCAGGATATCTAGGAAAATACATTTAAAACTTTTTTAAATAAAACAAATATAATAAATCCATTGAATTTGAAAAGCTCTTAAGAAGTAATAACATTTAAAGTCTTTCAATTATACTGTAATTTTTAAAAAGTGCCAAACATTTATGATATAAAGCAATAGAAACAACCAAAGTAGTAAGAATAAAATCTCTGTATATCTTACTCCTTTCACTAAATATTGTTTCATTTCTACAAATCATTGCATTTCAGTGAACTGAAATGCCCTGAAATAATAAACACTTGAAGAAGTAAGAATAAAATCTATATGTATGCAATTCCTTTTATTAAATAGCATTTCATTTCCTCAATTCATTGTATTCTAGTGTTCTCATCATCATTTTTGAAGCAGAAGTTTTTCAGAAGAAGGCAGACATAACTCTCCTAATTACTTTTCTACTTTCGCCCATGAAGAAGTTATTTGGTTTTTATCGTTGTTGTGGTGTTGTTGGTGGTATTGGAATCTGAGCAGAGCCCTCCACACTTGTGGCCTGATTGAAATATAAGCCCACAACCTTTATAAAAATAAAATTACCTCATTTTAATTGCTCGTGTATCTATAACCACTTAGCTAAGTGTTTACAGTTTCTCCCCACACCTATTTGTGGGATGAATCCTAAAAGCTGATTTATCAGGGGGATATTAAAAAGGCTTAGTGCTTTAAAATGCAGATGCAAAATCCCCCAAATAGAGAGGCCAACCAGCCTGTTTTTGTGCAAATGAGAGTTATGCTGCTAAATCCCTCTTAATGAGATTAGAAAATATCTTGTAAATTAAAGCAAGGGATTTTTAAAGTTAATATAATGCTTCCATACTAGATTATATCCCATGTTTAAAACATTTTAATAGAAAAAATCCTAACAAATAACACAAGAACAATAATTACTGAAATAACAAATTAAAGATTTGAGCTATGTAAAGGGTTTCACATACACTGGGGATCAATGAACATTAAAGTGAAAGAAAACACTGCTTAATGAACTAACAAAATAACATGGTAGGAGTATTAGGGACTAGTAAATGTCATTATATTTTATTATATTCTCCTATCAAATTATGCCACACTCTCATGCCTTGATACACTGTATTGCTTAAACAAAAGAATAATCACATTCATAGAAGCACAGTGAACTAAATGGGTCACTAATAACTGGAGTACATATCTTTTACCTTCATTATACTAAGAATAATCTTTAAAAGCATTATATAAGGTATATATGTGCAACGAAAATCACCATTTATAACTCGTCTCTAATATAAAAGTTATTCTTTTTTATTTTAGAGAATAACCCTTGCTAAAATTTAGATTAAAACGTTTGACTTACACATATAACCATCTGGCTTCCTGACTTATTATTGAACAACATACTAGAAATCATCGGAGAAAAAAATATATGTACTAAAGGTTTTTTACCACAATATCATTTATTTTTCTTTCTATCTAAAATAAAAATTGAAAAGTCTATAGTATATAGTATATATCCTTGCATGTTTCTTTCTTAGTTGAAGCAAGAAATGCTTAGAACATCTTAGAGCTTATCGAGCACCTTCATAACACAGGAGCATTAGCAGCACTTGTTTTTGTTTATGCAATTTTAAAGAAAATTCTTCATGTTAAACTAACTGATGAACCATAAAATAAAATAAATCAAATAAAAACCCTTGGTAAATGGTGTCACAAAAGTACCACAACATTTTAAACTACATGTGCTAGGAAAAATTATGTACCGTCTGGTTCATTTTATTAGGCAATGCTCACAAAATGCTAAGCTTTTAATGAACAAATTTCCAAATAATTTTCCTCAGGTTGTTATTAACTTCATATAAATGTACAAAGCCTTTTTCCAGAATGTTTCCAAAGCCATGTTATATTTAATCAAGGTTATCACTATATTCAGCTCTGTATTTACTATCAAAGGAAAGATTCAGTCATTATTGTGAAATGTGAGAATGCTTCAAGCTCCCTAAACCTGACAATTACAAATCTTTAAAACCTTTCTTTATGCAAAACTTGACAACTATAAGCTTATCTCTTTAAAAAGACAACATACATTGATGTACTAGAATGGTAAATTCAGATTCCTGAGCATACTATGCACATTAGCATAATATAATTGGATCTGCCTTTAGGGTAGCCAATCAGATTGTGCAAATGTGCCTATTCATAGAACTCTTGAAATGATTTTCCACTTGGGAGTTATAGTGAAACAATTCAATTTCAGTTTTCTACAAATGAATTATGGTCCAAAAACCAAAAAAAATTCTATTAAACTTTTAAGGAATATTTTTTAGTCTAGACACCAAAACATAACTCATTATACATATTGCTAAGTTTTTATGTCTCATATAGTATAACGTTCACACTGACGCCACCAAAAAAGCCAGAAGCTGTTCAAATCCAATGTATTTACAACATTTTAAAAATAATACTTTAAGGAAAAGGCCTATATAGATACTGAGTTTTATACTGAACCAAAATGATCTTAAATATTCATAATATCCCTAACGTATTGGTGACTAGGTGTTTCCAAAATGCCTGTTGACCACACAAAACTTATTCATAAATAAAAGTCATTTAACTAGTTTAGTACTATTTTATTATGGTCTTAAAAGCTCTTATTAGGTAATAGAATAATTCATTAATTGATTCAGTATATATCTAGGGAACATCTTCCAAATTTCCAGGCACTATGCTAATCCCTAGAAATCAAGAGTTAAGATACCATTTAAACTGAGTTTACAATAATCCCAGACCAGTTAGTAGCATCAACATAGAAAAAGTTATTGAAGAAGATAAGCCCAAATTGGGAGAATAATGCAGAGTTTTAATTTCCATGATCCACCTGAAATCATCTGCCAAATTATGATTTTCATTTAGCAGCATTTAAATACTTGCTGATGAGAAACAGTGTAATTTTTGCCTTTCTCTATACTTTCTGCCAAAAACTAAGTTGCAGTTCTGAAGAAGAGAGCCCCACTTTTGAGAAGTGGCATAATTAAAAGCAGATGGTTCATTGGATCAAATAAAGTTTTATCCCTGATCTTCCCATGAAGGATTCTTTTTTTTTTTCTTTCAGAATATTATGGGGGTACAAACATTTTGGTTACATATATTGCCTTTGCCTCACCCAAGCCAGGGCTACAAGCTTTCCCTTCCCCTATACAGTGCACACCATATCCATTACTTGTGAGTTTACCCACCTCCATCGCCCCCCTCCCAGCTGACCAACACCCAATGAATATTACTTCTATGTAAGCACTTTAGTGTTGATCAGTTAGTACTAATTTTATAGTGAGTACATGTGGTGCTTGTTTTTCCATCCTTGTGATACCTCAAGCTCTATCCAGGATAATATAACAGGTGCTAGATCACCATTGTTTTTTGTAGTTGAGTAGTATTCCATGTTTTACATATACCACATTTTATTAATCCACTCATGTATTGATGGGCACTTGGGTTGTTGCCACATCTTTGCAATTGTGAATTGTGCTGCCATAAACATTCGGGTGTACACGAAGTGATTCTTATCTCAACTGATTTATTGTTAAGTATGGAATGATGGGGAAAAGATGGGAATATGGCATGTGGACTGGGTGATTTCAGCCATCATTTTCCAGTTCTATGGAATGGATTATTAATGGCAAAACTGAACTAAAACCTTTGTCTCTACTTCCAGTCTACTTTTTCCCCTAAGATATTGCAGTCTCCCACACAAAAGAGTAAGCCTAGTCGTCAGCAAAGTTGAATATTGAAATTAAAATATAATTTTAAAAATGAGATTTTGTGTACTGTTCCTTTTTCTGTTATGCCATTAATAATAAAATTCCTTAAAAAAAAAAGTATTTCACCTCATTTCTGCTACTTCCTTACCTCCAATTCAATCTTCAAGCCACAGCCATCTGGCTGCTTGTGACTCTCTCCCTCCACTGAAATAGCCCTGGAAATGGCCACCAACTGCGTAACTGTAAAAATTCTAAGTGCAATATTTTGAACTCCATCTTCTGTCATTGACTTGGCTTATGATACTGCTTATAAATTCCTCCCTCATGTCCTCTTTTCTTTTATTTGCAATAACTTGATGAATTTCTGACTTTACTTCCTATCCCTGTGACAATCCTTCATTTGTTTAGCTAGTTTTTCTTTTTCTCCTCACCTCTCAAATGTCCTTACCTAAACAGGATCAGTCTTAGGCTTTATTTTTTCCTCATTCTTCATACTCTTCCTGGGTTCAAGTACAACTGGTCTGAATGTTAGAGCTGCCAACGTTGTCAATTTGTTTTTTATCATATTTTGAGGAAGATTTCATCTAATTGGCAAAAGAATGAGATCTTTTTCATCGAAAAGGGAGATAGCCTTTACCTGTTCTATGTGATAGATCCATTACCTCACCAGATTTCATGTAAAATATATGCAAGTTTCCTTCTAAATAAACTGCAAATAAGAGCTCCTCTGGCTAAATAATAAAGGGAAGAAATAATGAAAAAAAAATACACTATAAAATCTTAAATCTGTCAGGAATAACAGAATTTGTAGCTTTTTATTAATCCCTCAAATTTTGGTTATAAAAGAAAAAAAATTTTGTTTGTTTAAGCTCTATAAATAATCATTAGCTTAGCTTCAGCTACTACCAAGATGCTGAGAACTTGTTAATTTATATCTCAAGTTCATATCTCTTTGCTAAGTATTAAATCCAACTAGCTCCTACATCCTTGCTACTAAAAGTGTGGTCAATGAACAGATAGCATGGCCATCTCCCAGGGTGCTTGCCAGTACCTCAGGCCCCACCTCACACTTAGTGAACACGAATCTGCATGTGAAAAGGATCCCTATGTGATCTGTATGCACATTAAACTTTGAGAAACATTGTATTAGATTTTTACACCTGGATTTTCCATCAACACTTCATATTTATGGCATCCTACCTCTAATAGATTCAACACTATCCTGGTAAATGGCTTCCCAAATCTACCTAGTTATCCTAACCAATTACCTTGGAGTCTTGTTCTTCACCTTATATATCCAAGCACTGAATCTTATTGAATTGATGGCTTAAATAGTCCTCAAACCTGTTTTTCCTTCTTTTTACCCTAGTAGAGAAGTAATCTAAGCCCTCATCATCTCTTTCCTTGGCCATTGCAATTGCTTTCAAATTTACCCTGTGTCATCCTTGTGTTAATCTTCTACACTATCCTGGAATATTTACATTCCAGTAAATTATCAGTAAATACAGTCTATCAGAAAATACATTACTGGAATAATTTTTCATAGCAAGAATCTTATTCATACTCTCTTGATTAAAGGCTTTGATACAAAATATCTATTTTTACATAGGTATAGGTGAATCCACATTAAAATACATTGTTTATATATGAGGAGGTCTAATATGTGAATGTAAATTAATGTATGCAATTATTATTTCTCTCTGACTACAGGATAAAGATCAAACAACCCTCCATCTACTCACCCCTACCTACCTCTCTGACCACTTCACCCACAAATTGTAGTTGCCTGAGCACATTACACTGAGTTCAAAGCACTAAGTGATTTTATGTCACCGTCCTTGTACACACTAATACCTTTACCTAGAATAACTTCTCCCACCCTTTTAAATCTGAAATACATTACTTAACCTTCAAGATTCTTCTCAAATATTTTTTTGCCTTAGTCAACTATTCTGACCTTCTCCAGATAAACTTTATCACTTTCTGCTTTATATTCCCACTGTATCCTACATGTCTTTTTATTATAGTAGTTTGAAAATTGCAAGAGTTTTAATGTTTATTTCCCTTATTAAACCATGAGCTCTTTGAAGGTAAGAATCATGTTTTATATCCCTAACTCAGGGCATGATGCTCAATAAAATGTTTAATAAATGAATGAAATGACATAAAATATGCAAAAGAATTGAGCACTAACAGTGTGAATATCTCTAAAATGTTCAAGGACAAAGAATAATGAGTCAAATGACTGGTTAAAGAAGATATCAGATCAACCAATTATTTGGATTTATGTGCAAAGATTGATTCTTAGAGTCCACAAATGTAATTTGAAAATACAGAAAACAGACTAGTGGTAAAGGAGAAAGGGGATAAGATAAAAAAGACATTTATTTAGAGATAGAAGGAAGAAAACGGAAGGGGTGGAGGCAACCTTAGTATTGCTTTGTATACTGATCAAGATACAACAGAAAGCAAGCAAGGGCCATGGCTTCTCAGCAACTGGAATGGCTATGTGAGCTCTGGATCATTAAGTGTAGCACTCATAGAAGGGATCATTAACAATCTATCAAGTGTTGTGTGCCTACAATAGAGTCATCTTGATGTGTTTATTGACAAGGAATGCTGTCTCCTACAGAGTGTTTGCATATTTCATTGCTTGAAATATGAAATGAAAAACATGGGCTTTTAAATAGAAAACAATATGTCAAGTCGGAAAATCATTCAAACTTTTACTGTATGCTCCAAAAGTTATATGCAACAAAATGGAAGAGAAAAAAGCATTTGAATGATATAGAATAATTCTAAGGATAAAGTATATTCCAAGAGATCTTCAACAACATGCAGAAAATTATGTTTATTCATAATCTAATTAAGGGAATAAAAATAGCTAAAAGGGAAATAAGTCAGAAAGCCAAAATATAGTAATGCTATTCAGTCTTTATGCCCTGTCTAATTTGGAAACTGAAGTAGTTTATGGATAAAAAGTATGTGAATAAAATATAATTATATTCATACTGAAAAATGTAAACGTGCTATAAAATTGTTACTGATTTCTTTCTCTCTCCCAAGAATTTTAAGTGTTAAGAAATGTTTAAAAGGAGCTGAAATGTGAAAAAATTCTTACAGCTTTGCAAACAAGTGGTAAAAAATATAAAGCCAGTTCTCATGTAGCTATAAAATATGTCAGATCAGCAATCTCTAGTGTTCGTGTGGCGTAAGTGAAAATCTGGAATATAAAATTCTCACATGTAAGTTCATAATTAGGGATACTAGTGAGGTACTATCACATGTTTAAGGTTTAAGAAATCCTGTAGACAGTAGTCTATGGGTGGTCATATTTAAGATTGAATATCATACACTGATATCTGGTATATAAGAGTCTTGTTAGAAGAAACAAGATTTTATCACTTAAAATTATCATAGTATGTTATGTGGTTATTTTTATTCGAGGAGTAATAGAGTAATCCTATCAACTATACAAGTAAGATAAAGCAACCAGAGCTCCTCTGAAATGCAATCACCACATTGATTAATACTCAAAAGGATTTCTTTTTAAATCAAAAAAATAAAAAATATATACCATATATATATATTAGGTCATTAAATATAAAGTGTCTGATTTCGGCTAAAAAGTGTAGTTTATTATATCTCAAACAAGAACCAGTACAATCGATCAAAGTATGCATCTAGAACTATCCACACAGTTTTGTTATCTTAAGGATAGTTTGTTTATGTCAGCAGCAAAGAAGTCTAGAGAGTAAGTGGCAATGAAATTTCAAAAGGCGTTTTCCACAGCTTATTGTGAATTAAATATTTTTCCTTGCAAGAAGTGATCCAAAGCCTGGAAGAAGGAGTAATCAGTTGGTGCAAGGTCTAGTGAAGACAGTAGATGACAGAGAGTTTCTAAGTCCTGCCTCTGTAGTTGAGCAGCGTTGTTTGTGCAACATGTGGTTGAGTGTTATCTTGTAAGAGGGTTAGCCTGTCTCTATTCACCAATCTAGGCTGCTTTATCACAAGCATCCCCATCATTTCATCCAGTTGGTTGCAGTAGACATCTGCTGTAATCAATTGACCGAGTTTCATGAAGCTGTAGTGGATAATACCAGCTCTGGACCACCAAATAGACACCATTAGCTTTTTTGGACGAATATTCAGTTTTGGACTGTGTTTCAGTACTTGATCATTATTCGATTATTGGGCTGGATGCTTGAGATTGTCAAAAAGAATCAATTTTTCATCACATGTAACAATAATATCATGTAGAAATAGTTTGCTTTTATGTCCTGACAGCAAATAAAGGCAAACTTCGAGATGAGTTTTCTTCTGACTCTCGTTTAATTCATGCAGAACCCATCTATTCAGCTTCTTTATTTTGCTGATTTGTTTTAAATGGTCCAATACTGTAGGAACAGTGAAATCAAACTTTGCTGCTAATTCACGCATAGGTTGAAATGGATTTGCTTCCACTACAGCTCTCAGCTCATCATTATCCACCTAATGATGAGACCATCATTATTGGTCTCAGGTTGCCCACGTGGCTCATTTTCAAGATTAAAATCACCAGAAAGGAATGCCTCAAACCATCAACATAGTGTAGCCACACCCTTCCCAAGCACTCTGTTGATATTTTGAGCTGTCTGTGCTGTATTAGTTCAACAGTGGAACTCATTCGAAAATAACACGAATTTTTGACTTATCCATAGTTTCACAAAAATTGCTCTAAAAAAATATGAAAGATAATCACAAGCCAAAATGTGCATTTGAAAGACTGAGGATGGACCTTCACCATAAACATAAAACAAAAAGTGTCAAAGTGAAATGCCAGAGATACCAACTGTCAAACTTAGTACTTATGGAAATTGGACATTTCATACTTAATAACCTACATCGAAGTAGCATGTGAACATTAACTAAAGCGAACATAGTTATAATCATTGAAATTTCCAAGTCATTGGGATTAAGACCCAATGCCCTTAGAAAGGATTGCAGAAACATTTTAATGTTTACAAAGATCATACAAAAATATTGGCTGATAATTCTACACACTTGTTTAGGAAAGACAATATTGAACTTCCCCATAGGAAGAAAATCAACTGAAGGAAAGAGACTCTTCAAGTAGCACTCCTGAAACAATCACATTTTGTGCACTGTTTCTTAAAATTGAGTCTTAAGATTTTCTATTACATGTTGTATTTTCTTTGTTGTTTACATGGGGCAATTGAAGTTAGACTATCCTAGAAAGCTTTCCTATAAACTACCAGGATAACCAGTCATTTGAGAAGTAGAAGAGAGGAAAACACAGCAGCTGGAGTGTTATGCAGCAGCAGAAGAGGGAGCTTACGTCAGCTTGCCAGGGAGATTGAAGGATACGCCGTAAGAGCCACCACTTGGCTTACAGCAGTGATTTTAAAATTATGTTTCATGAAATTAGAAGTCTTCATGAAGCTACTTCAAAAGCCACTGGCAATAAGGAAGAGGTGGAGGTAACATGGATCTGAGGCAAAGAAAACAAGGTGCCTAAGCAGGCAGGACTCTTTTATATCCAACACCACTTTATTCAGGTACCATTCCAATGTTACTTGAATTGGATATTAAAATTCAACTGGAGGTCTTGTTTGAAAATTAAATGTATTTCCTACCTTAAACAATATCATCAGAGTTACCTCCTTAATACTGACCCGCCCAAATGGCAAGTTTGGGGAGCAAAACTGCATGCACATTGTTATTACCTTCAGAGTTACCTAGCAGAAAACGGAAAGACTTAAATGTGAGAGCATCATAAAATATTACCGAATTTTATAGATGAGACGAAGCTGAAAAATATCTCAGACAAAATCCTCATTTTTAGGTGAGAACACTGAGGTCAGAGAGGTTCTGGGACTTGCACAGGATTACATGAATCAGAGACCCGGAATGATCCAGAAGTGATCCAAGAAACGGCAGCAGTGGCCTGAAGAGAAGGAGGTCTGAGCTAATATAAGGTCACTCTATGAATGAACAGCCTTATGATGGGATACATCACCCACAACTAGGAATATTCAGGGAGAGGAAGGGGAGCTGGTTTTATGGAGTATCTAAGATGCATCAATTATTTTATATGTACTTGTAAAAATTAATCCAAGTAGTCCAGTGAGGTAAATATTATTTTCTCTAGATTTACAGATTTAAAAAAAAAATAGACCAGGATTGATGAAGTAACTTACCCAAACTCACAGAGTTAAAAAGTAGGAAAGTTGGAAGGAAATAAACTCAGGTTTAGCTGACTTCAAACACTTGTTCTACATTAACAATAAGCATCCTGCATGTGGAAGATGACTTATATGTTTTTATAACTGATTCAAGCATTTTAAGGTAGCTGGTGTAATAACTAAAACCGCTAACATCTAGATTCTGTGAAGATGGCCTAATTTTGGGCAAGCCATCATAAGAATCCTAAATAACTGTGATGCAAATGGAGAAGACCGGAAGCGTGGAAACAGAGGGAGCAGGAACTAAGGAGAGCTCAGTGCAAAGAATAAAAAGCAGAGTGGGAAGCCAAAAGAAATATCTGCCAATTTTAAAATTATACTTGTGCTGTCCTTGCACATAGTCTAACTCTTCAATGCCCTAGAGAAGGCTAGAGAAATAGGACTTCAGGTAAATTCTTCAGCTTCTCTGTATTCCACTCAGTATTAATGAGTCATTTCTAGACTATAAGGTACATTTTCTACAATATGATACCAGGACTCAAGGTCATAGTTGACTTTCATCAGTTTCCTTCAGTTTATTCACACACACGATAAAGAGGCCATTTCACACACATAAAATGTTTTGGCAAAATGTTATTCAGTTCTCACATTTTCACATTTGTATATTTTCCTTTTAAAAATTTTTCTTATGTAATATTCATTTTCATCAAATAAATTTTAGAATGTAAAGGCACAGATTGTGAAATATGACCCTAGTAATTAGAAGCTTGGCTTCGTTACTTTCTAGCTGTGTGGCCTCGAGCAGTTCACTTAAACACTCTCAGACTCAGTTTCCTCATTTATAAAATGAGAATAGTGCTAGAACCTGTCTTACAGACTTGTTACAAGACAGTGGTCCCCATCCTTTTTGGCACCAGGGACTGGTTTCATTGCAGACAATTTTTCCACAGATCAGAGTGGGGTGCCGTGGGTTGTGGGGGTGTAGAGCTCAGGCAGTGATGAGCAGCCCATTTCCTAACAGGCCACGGACTGGTACCAGGCTGCATCTGGGGGTTGGGAACCACAGGATTAAAGGAGTCACTATCTCAAAGCCTTTAGAATAGAGCCATGCAAGTGTTAGTTATTATTACTATTTAAGATACTCTGAAAATTATATCAGATTTTCTAGAAATTAAAAATATTGTACAAAGTTTCAACAGTTAAATTAGTGCTCACAGAATCAAAATCTTCTACTAGAAAAGTCCAAATACAATAGCAAGAGCATGTCTAAAAGCACAAAATTAAACTTCAGGCTTTGCCACTATTATAAATTAATATATTTACATAAGCAACTATGAAATCTTTTAATATATGTATGGAATATGCCTGACATGATAAAAGGGACTGCACTATTTCAGTAATCACATATTTTATTGAAGAGCCTTTGGGCTATTTTAATATTCAAATCAGCTGAATATTTAGCAGTAATAATGTAAGATTAATATTTGTACAGGCACTTACTCCTTTAACAGCAGACATTACAGTTAAGCTATTACCCTGCAATAATGGAAAGATTTTTTAAAGTACTGCCAAAAGGGAGGCTTTAATACAGGTTAGAATTTTATTCTGATACTATGTATTTCCATAAATGATGCCATTTCTTAAAGTATGAACATTAATCATCAGCTTTCACACTATTTCACTTTCAAGTAAACTCACATACCTTAAATTTTAACCACATTAACATATGCAATCATCTTATAATAGATTGTCCGGATTTAATCATTTAATTAATTTTAAGAAATATACCACATTTTTGAGACATCAACAGTACAAGACATCTAACTTCGTTCATGAACAAAACATCTTTTAAGGATCTGCATTTTTAGACTCTGTTAATGTTTTTTCTTGTGTACATTGCCTAGTAAAAGCACAGATCTATGTGGTTTCCTTCGTACATATGAATCCATGTCATAATATTAATACAACACACCAGGCAGTGCATTTCTGAGGGATTATTCCACATCCTTGAAGTGGATAAAGCCACTTGGACTCAAGCTTTAAAATACCCCCTTAGGTGCGCTATCATTACCCAGAAACATTGGCCTACTATAAGTTATTTCTTAATTTTTATATTTTTACTTTAAACAAGAAAACCAACAAAATACTGTCTTGTTCTTAAAAAATTCAAATCTCAGTTACTGAGTGCATTTCAGGGCAGTGGAACAAACCTGAATAAAATGATTTTCTTATGTCTTTCTTACTAGTTAGCACAGCAGCCCAGGAACCCAGAGTTACACATGTTGAATGGAATGACATTTCTTTGGTTTTTATATAAAATTAGCTATTCTTATTTGAAAACATTTGGCGGGTTACAATGCATAGTGGTCCTCGCCAAAACCACACAGGTGTGTTACTTCCTTATAGTACTGTTTTATTTCTTTAGCTCTTGGAAAACACCAGAAGGGGCTCTATTGTGCATACAGGTGTGATCGCCCACTGTGGAGTAGAAATTGTATCTCCTTTTAAATGAGCAGGGAAAGGAAGAATGTTTTTGAGTCTTTATTTCCTTGCTTACTACTAATTAACTCAGTGGTCCACTTTGAGGAAAATCACAAGCTCTACATGTCTCAATTTCTCTCTTCTAATAAATGTATCCACTTCTTTTTCATCCACAAAGTCTTACTGTATCATAAAATGTCAAATAGAGGAGGTAAGAAATATCTCTTGTCCATAATTGGGTTAGTGGACAATTGCTGCTGCTTCCCTGGCTCAAGAGGCCTAATAACAGGTCAGGAAAGATGTTAGCCTTCTTTGAACCTTATTGTGAAATGACAGTCAGAAATCAGAGTGTTTGATGATAGTTTATAAATGATTTTCACAACATTACCGGATTGAGATTACATGCCCCATGATTTCACTGGATTAAGCATCATTTCCCCTTGTTTAAATATAAAGATAGAGGGCCTAGAAAACTTGAATGTTTTGCTTAAATTCAAACAGCAGGTAAACATGGCATTCAGACTCAAACACCTAATTTTAGACTCTGTGTCTAGACCTATTTCTATACAACATGACACAAAGTGTAGGGGTCAAGGGGGGAGGCAGGGATCCTGGTGGCACCTTTGGGAGAAGGACACTCAGAAAGAAAATGTTTAAATGGATTAAAGCATTCTAAAAAATCAAAATCCCTAACATGAATTGATAGTGTCTATGAGCCAGATCGTGTGCTTGGCTTCATCATTTCATTAAATCTCTATAAAAACTCTGTGACTTTAGGTCTTTTTACAATCCCTGTTTAACATATGAGCAAATAGAGACCCAGAAGTTAGAATACTTGGTGAAAGCTCACATGGCCTTTGAGTGTGTAGAATTAGTATCCTTTCACATTTCTCCTATTGCAATTGAAAGGTTAGGAGAATTCTAAAATATCCTCATTGTATTGTAATAGTTTCACAAATCATATACAGACAGATTTAGAAATAACTTTGAATGTAAGGAGTTGGTTTGTATTTGGAATTTGTAAAGGTATATGATTCAAACGCTGTTCTGATACCAGAACTATTTGATTCTTTCAAATACCATGTCAACAATTCACAATTTTTAAAACTGCACTGTGATTTACATTTCAGTGAGCACTGATGTAACACTGTTAGAACTGTTTACAGCAATCTATTTTCCTAGATTTGATTGCTTAAAATTACATGTAACTTATTTATTTATATAGATATGAATTTAGTCCTGAAATGTAAAACTTCTATGGGGCTTTACATTTGTGTAAAACAAATTTGAAGCATTCCTGTTAAGCCTTTAACATTTCTGAATGCCACAGATATTTATAAGGTTCTGTGCCCTCCTAGGCTATTGTAGAAAAAAATATGCGCACTGCAGAATCACAATTAAAAACCATATTAAATTACACAGATGGAATATTAAAGATTTATACTCATTGGGAGGAAAAGTCTACTTTAACTGCAAATAATCAACTTGACTAAATCTTTTTTTGGTTTTTTAACAAGGTGGGATATAAATAAATAGATATTAATTAATGTAAAGTGGGTAGCATAAGGTAGAGGAAAATACAGTAAAATAAGTGCTTTTAAAAATGGATGATGTAAATCTCATAATTTTTCCTTACCAAGAAAGTCACTACTATCTCAGACACTCATCAGATCTATTTGATGGAACAAAGGTAGTGGTGGTAAGTGGTGTTGTGCTTGCTTAGGACAGTGTCCTACTACTTCACCATCTATCACTGTTATGAATAAATTTGTGTCTGGATTTTCACCTTAAATATTCTCCCACCTCTTACATTTTAAGAGTAAAATTTAGGAAACAAATAGACTGACTCTGAGTACTACAGATTTTAAAGAGATGTGGGAATATTTAATGGAAAAATTAAAAATACAGTTTAAAAGATCATGTTAGAAAAGATAATTCTACATTTTACTAAGTACTTACTATATTCTTGCCACTGCTATTTTATAGTTATCTCACTTAATCTTTTCAGCAATATTATAAAGTCAGTATTATTGTTATTCCCACTTCACAAATGAGGAAATATGTACTTAAGTCACATACCTAATAACTGATAGAGGCGGGATATAAAACTAAACAATTAGACATCAGATACAGGGTTCTTTTACCCTTTATTGACCAACTGTGTTGTAGAATTCTTTGGGAAGCACTCTGCTTTTCTAACTTAAACTGCCTTGGTATCCTTCTTTGTCATGTTTTACTTCTTTATTAACATGTAGAGATGAAACAATACAATTAAATTTTATATTTATAATCAAGCCATAAACTATTTCACGAATATCTGTCTACGAGACTGATTTGATCTGGATCATTGCAAACATTTGAATGTATTTCCATCACGTGCAACAAAGATATGATTTTATTTTCATTGAATACTATGCAATATGTAACAGTGTAACACAACTCCATTAACACAGTTACTTCTAGGATAAAATATTTGCCAGGTCATTTATTTTTATTTGCTCCCTGAACCATGTATAATTAACAAAGCATCAATCTTTGTGTTTACAACCACCACCCATAGTTGCTGCCACTTGCTGGTAGTAGTCCTTTATGCTAATAAAAGAGCTAATGTTTCTGTTGCTAACCATATTTTCTAGTATTTGTGATTCTTAACCATTTTCTAAATACCGTGGTCTCACATATCAGGCTTTAACAAAGGTGTCACATAACTGGCAAGTAGTATAGCAAGGCTTACAGTGTTTAAAGTCTGATTCTACCCAAAGATATTAACCACTATGCTACAGTGGCTTCCTCCTTAGAAAAATGTTTAAATAAGTCTGTTACATCCATACTGTTGAATATTCTGCAGTGGTAAATAAGGATATGGTAGCTCCACTGGCAATGATAAATATCTATGATTTAGTATTAAAAACAACTGGTGGCAAATATTATTTACATAAATATAATTGTATTTATTCAAACAAGTTATAGATTAATATGTTTAAGCTGAGATTGGATCTGGGTCTATCCCCAGGAGAAGTTCATATTACTTCCATTAAACCATGACGTTTCAATAACGTAGTTTTCAAGGTGAAGGGAACTGCTCAATAAGTTAGGTGACTTAGCTGAGATACTGTGCTCTCCAGTGAGTATACAAGCTCAGGCATATTATTTTTAAATATCTTTTACATAATATCTCCATTTGCAAATGACTTCTGCTCACAAAACATCAGGGTACAAAGATAAAAGGGATCATCTCTGTCTTCAAAAAGCTTATAATCTTTTTTAATAATCACTTCATCATTGAGCATTGATGGTAATTGAAGTTAAGCCTACAAAGATCTTTGTGTTCCAAGAAATATTAGAAAGAAATAGTAAAGATGTTAGTATGGGTGCTCCACAAATCAACATATTTTAATAAAATTAATGAATTAATGCAACCCTGGGTACAAGGCACTGAATATAAGGCACTGTTAGGTTCTTAAAAGACACATCATTCAGGTCATTTACGAGCACACTCCTGAGCCAAGAACACACATGTCTAACAATTCTGTCTGCCAGAATATGATAAATTCTATAATATGAATATAATCAAAATAAATTGTGAGTACATGAAAGAAATTTTCCCAGAAAGGGGAAAGAATGAGGACAATAGAAGCTGACCTAGCCTTTGAAGACATACTACGATCTCTTCAGGTACCCATGTAGATAATGGCCATTTTAAGCCAACAGAACAGAATAAGTCAAGGCCTTGGAGGTGGACTCGATTGTGAAAGTTCAGAAAACAGCAAATTATGCAAATTATAGTTCTGTGTATATTAAGAGGACAGTGTATATTAGATGATAAAATAATGATTGTTTGATGTTGAAGAAATGTGAATATTACCCTAAGAAGGTTAACTTCTTCCTGTAAACACTGGGAAGCCACTGAAGTTTCTGACCAGTGAAGTGATGTGGGAATTTGTGCACTTCAAAATCACTATGTAAATAAGATGAGGGATGGATTAGTGGATGTACAGATGTTACTGAAGAAGTCCAGACAGGAGACCTGGCTAGCAGCAATGGAAGAGAAAGCAAGAGAGCATATATGATATCTGAGAGTTTATAGCTATAACATCCTGAACACATCTGGTTGTGTAGTGTTGAATATAGTTTATACTTAGATGGGAGACTGCCTGGGAATAAACTGGTGCTGTGGGCTTTTTTAATATAAAAAAATTAAAAAGATATTTCAGAAGTAGTCTCTTGTTAAAGCAATAAAATGAAGAATTACATTTCTTTAGGCTTCAAATATTCCAGAATTAATCATTTTGCATTTGCCAGTAGGGCCCCTATGAGTGTTGGAGAGAAAACCAACAACATTATTTGTGTTCCTGGACCCTAATTCAATATTGTGATCAAGAGGACAAAGATAATTTTGACTTTTTTTTTAACTATGAAGTATCCCTGATGAATATAAAGGATAATGCAGAAACTCTTGCCAACTAGAGGGGAGGAGTGAATATGATATAAAGGAATAAATATTCAAAGGCTATCTTCTGGTATTAACTGCAAATACCAACAGTATGCCAAAAATGTTGATAGGAGTTCTACAGATCCACAGAAATCTGGAATTCATTTACGATCAGAGGGATCTAAGGATTTATTCACTTTTCACTTACACTGATGATCATTGGTAATTCTGGAAATGCATTTAAGCGTTTCTGATGAGATAGAACTCTGGTGGTATGCACTTAGCGTAAAAATGTATTTTCAATATTAACCGAAGTGAAGAAAGAAAGTATTATAAAATGTACACAGCTGTGGAGAAGAATAATATGGGTTTAATAGGCAGCTGAGAAGAAATACGATATTAAGGTATATACACAACCTTCAATAATTTTATCTCCTGAAAAATTAAATACTTGTACCACATATTATTACACTTAATTATTTGTTATCTATATGATTCTCTATTATGTATTATAATTCTCAAGCCCTACATATATTTGTAGCTCCTCGGTGGCAAAATCTTTGTCATAGT
This sequence comes from Eulemur rufifrons, assembly GCF_041146395.1. Classification (NCBI taxonomy): domain Eukaryota; kingdom Metazoa; phylum Chordata; class Mammalia; order Primates; family Lemuridae; genus Eulemur; species Eulemur rufifrons. The sequence goes on from NC_090990.1 coordinate 55,381,752, forward strand.
CTTCCCCTGAATCCCACGTCATGGCTTAAAAGTGCTAGAGGATAATACAAGCCAGATAAACACTTGTTACATTAGAGGAAAGAAAATTCTGTGATAAATCTGCAATAAAAATAGACAAGAGCATGACAGTGGCCTAGAATCACATAGAATGAGCCATTTTACAGTATCGTTCCCTAGGAGAACTGCATTCACAGAGCACAGAAGCCAGCACTTAAGCACCACTTAAATAAAAACACCTTCTTGAATGAATTGGCAACAATAGACCTTGAGTATAAAATGGAAACGGAATAGATGCTGATTATGATGAACTTGTCAGCCTTCTAACCCTCGGCAAGTGCAGTAAGAGTACTGACAAAAAAATCAAAGAACAAGTCCATCAACTCTGAGCCTTATTAAAAGGAAAGAAATTGGAAGTGTGTATTTAAATGTGTGTGTGTTTGTGTGTGTGTATGCAAGAAAGAAGGAAGATCTAATGATCATTACAAGGTTCTTGTAATAAAATATGTGTCTAAGTATGTGAAGTATGATGAATATAAAATAAAACTCCAATTGAAGTTGTGAAAAATAGCACTTTAAATTTCGTTAAAAACTAAATCCAATTCAAATAATGTCCTGCAACCATTTCCAGGACATCAATTTCATAATCTTCAACATTCCTCTCTCCACTAAAGACTATGAGTTAAGTTAGACCCAATCAGAATGGTTTTATCTCTCTCTGAATATCAATCAAATAATCTGGCTTCTGTTTAGTTTCATCCATATGTCAGCATGCTTGAAGTAACCAATACTGATGTTTTTTAGTTGGAATTTGTTATAAAATTTGGTTGAGAATATCAATAATATCACTAATTTAATCTAAAATTTAAAGTAAGCAGAAAATAATATATATGTGCATTAATATATGTTTCAGTTTAGATTTGTCCATCAATTCTTTTTTTGTACTTGTTTGTAATAGACTGATTCCTAGTCCTATTGTCCCAATCATTTGTCCTTTATTTTCTACTTCAATTCCTTAGGTCCTCTTTCAATACGTTTTGTAAGGATTTAAAAATTTTCTCTTCATATGTTTAATGCTTAGTTCATATATACCTATAGTACTTTGTTGTCTTGATTACAAATATTCAGGATTCTGTACTATTTTTTGTATTATTCTTAACCCATTCTGTCTCTTCCCTTCTGTAGTTCTTTTTGTCTCCTGAAATTGCACATTCCACTAAAGTGGGAATATTTCTGTCTTGAATTTTTTCTGTATTCAAACACTATGGACTAAAAAGTGCACACCCATATTCCAAAGTGAGAGGCTAAGTCGCCTATGTGGTAGTACTTCCAAGAAAGCAGTCAAATATGGTTTGACTATTCACCTCAATTCCCATTTGAGGGTATAACATGATTGATTTACAAAAGACTAGAAACAATTTTTTTTTTTTTTTTATTTTAAGAAATGTTTTCAGGTCTATGGGGTACATCTCTTTACCTGACGTCAAATGAAAGGGCTAATAGCACAAGCAGTCTTGGAGCCACAGACACAAACAAAGGAGATTATGTCTATCTTGTTCCTCATACAGCACGTGGAGGCAGAGTGGCCACGTTAAGATTTTCCTGCACTGCCAGAGGTTGTCAGAGCAAGTGGGCATTAGCATTTCACGTGAACCATTTGTAGACCATGATGGAGATAAAGCCAACCTGAGATGACTCAGAGGCAGTCCTCCTTAGAAAGCTGCCTGTTGAGTCACAGAGAACCTGTAGAAACTGTGGGATAAGGGAAAGTCAAAAGAATTCAGCTAAAGAATACACACCCTGAATAAGAGGAAATGCAGTAGGCTTTTCCCAGAGTAGATATGTCCAAGGAAAACACTGGACAAAGTATTAGTTTTGAACATCTGCCAACCACAGAGAGCACCAATGTCAGATCCCATTAGCACAGATAAAAGAATGTCTTCTTTTCTTTTTGTCTCCCTTCAACCCACCTTCTCTCTCACTGACTCTGGAAAATTCAGTAACCACATAAGCACTGGACAAGGAAATAGAGAAACCTAAGTCACCTACTAATCCTCACACCCCCTCACACAGACTACAAGTTTGAAACAGGCCAAATCTGGGGGAATAAAATTTGGAATTTTGTCTATTTCACTTGCCTAGACATAGTAGACACATCAGCTGTGAACATACGCCTAATCTCTGACTAAACATTACCAGGAAGCTTTTCTTACCTTTGGCTATTTAAAAAGTTCAAAGGATCTAATCTAGGTATCACTCAGTATTTCTGCTCCCTATAGCAGTTTTAAACAGATATGGGGGCTAGGGATGAGGAAAACTTTTTTTGTGTTATACTCTATAGAGTTCCACATTTTCAAAGCATACCTAGACATATACACATGAACCTGCACTCATTGCCTTTCTCTTTGGGGGTGGCAATGAACCAGACTGTGTACCCCTAAGAGCAAGTATCAGCAGTCTAGTCCCTTACATTACCCAATCTGGCTTAGTCCACGAAGGCACCTCCTCCTAGTTCCCCAGGTGGGCACAGCTGTCTTGAGTTCACACCTGAGCCCCCTTTTTTTTTTTTTTTTTTTTTTTGAGACAGCATCTCACTCTATTGCCCAGGCTAGAGTGCCATGGCGTCAGCCCAGCTCACAGCAACCTCAAACTCCTGGTCTCAAGCAATCCTCCTGCCTCAACCTCCTGAGTAGCTGAGACCACCGGCATGCACCACCATGCCCGGCTAATTTTTTATATATATTTTTAGTTGTCTGGCTAATTTCTTTCTATTTTTAGTAGAGACGGGGTCTCGCTCTTGCATACCTGAACCCTCTTAATTGTTTTCCCCCTGGAATTAGTGAAATCTATATCTTCTCATACTCACCTTTTCCCACTTCCAGCCTTGCTAATACTTTTGGAGATCATTTTCTTTATTAAATCTTCTCTGTTTGAAATAACCAGTATTGCTTTTGTTTTCCCAACTTGACTGATATGCTCACTAACTCTGGGTTGCATATCATACATGAATATATGAATATAAATATAAATGTTGGAGGAGGTAGTTGAACTAAACATTTGTTGTATAAAGTTTTTCTTATAGCTATACATTATTCATAAATAATTTTAAAATGACTTCAGAATGAATATCAAAGACCAATTTAACTCAACTTAAAAAGTAAAAGTCTAATTGAACACTGGATTCTCTAAAATGAACTGTATAGTCAAAAGCTAGCATAATTATGTTGACAATGCCCAGGATCATAATTTTATGTGTTTGTAATCATGAGCTATTTGAAGTTTTTAAATTTGGATCTTCCATCATGCTCTAAAATGGTCTGAATGACTTTGGAATAAATGTGCCATATATTGACTTACTGGTAAAAGCACTTGAAACAGTACAGTGGAATTTACACTATTCATTGATACATTTTGCACCACTACCTATAAGGACAATACAACATTCCTAGAGATTTTGGCTGGACTTACATAATTGCTCTTTAACCACATTCAACAGAAAAATAGATCAGAATAAATGCTCTTTATTTCTCAAGGACACAGAAGAATAAAAATGGAAATAAAAAATTTAAATTTCAATGGTTAAAACAATGTTGTAAGTAAAATACTTCAGAAATGAAAGGCTTTACACCATTGTATGTTGTGAAGCAAGCCTCTCACACTAATCTGTATGCAGATGCTATTTCTACTATTGAAGCCTTGAAAATGTTTAATTTCTTAGAGCTTCAGTTAATGTTCATAAAGTACTGAACACAGTGCTTGACACATAATAACTACTCAATATAAAATGGTTAATATTCTTAAGATTTGATTACTATTAAATGAATTGAGGAAGTTGAAAAATCCCTACCAAAGAAAAAGCCTCAGTACTCTGTAAATGCAATAAAACAAAATTAATGCAAAGGTCTTATTTTTTAAAACAAAGAAAAGAAAACGAGAAAGGATAATATCCTCAGACAATAAAGGAGGGACTATGATTTTTTTTTTTTTAGGGAATTATCTATTGTACAATTCTATCTACTATTAATTGAATGAGCAGAAAATTTGGATGCCATGTGAATAGCAAATTGGCACACAATATCTTTGTAACCATATCCTAAATGCAGAGCTTCCTATATATCCAGACTTTATTCAAGCAGCCTATAATGTTAAGCACAGTTAGTTTGGATTTATAATCACAAACAGCATTGCATAGACAAACTAAAAAAAGTAAAATCATGACCTGACTCAATGAAGAAACATGAACTCTGATATGATTAATCATCCTATAAGCAAATGCCTAACACTCCCTTGGGAAGTGTTCACCTTGCTTTGGTGCTAAGGATTAATCACAAATAAAGTATACCATTGTTTGGTGGCAAAGAAAAATTATCAGATGTATGTTATTTCTTTTACTATTTTGATAAATGGCTTATGAATGGAGTTAATACCTACCTCAGGGTTTTCTTGTTTTCTACCAGAAAAAAATAGAGAAAATTAAGCATTGCTTCACAACAAAGCACATCTGAGGCCATTCCTGTAGTACTCAAGAATGAGGATCAGAGCAGATTTTATAGAATTATGGGGTTCTTATTTCCCTTTGACATGAAAAATGCAGTCAAGAACTAATTTAATATTTATGTCTCCATAATCCCTCGTAATTCACAAGGAATTCTTAGCCTTATCTTCTAAACATAATTCTTATTTCACTCACATAATATGGCTGCATTAGAATTCTGCAAGATTGAAATTTCTTATTATTTTCATAATTGGAGCAAGAATTTCTTCTAAGTCTCTTTATTGGTTTGAAAGTAAAAAATACTAACGACAATTTGAAAGTGTACCCTATCAGCAGAAAGGTAAAGTATTACATGAAAAAATCTTTAATATCATATTAAATCATCTATTGGAAAGTATTAATAGAAGTAAACAAGTTAGATATAGCAGCGTCTGATCCTTATGCCCTTTTTAGGTAGCAAAATCTCCACATTCATGTTTCTCTATTACTAGTAGCAAGAGATCAAATTCAGTATACAAAATGAAAGATCCTAAAAAGAATAGCATAGGGGAGATGAGAAGGATATTTATGTAATTTTGTATGGAGTTATCTAGAAAGGTTTTGAAAGAATATCTTAAAATTACAATATGAGTCCAGATGGATTTTGTGGGACTATTAGGAAATATAGTTTCATCAGATGTTATGAATTCCTTTGTTAAATAAACAAAATTTATTCAAATCTGAAATAAGACCTTTGAGTAGAAATAAAAGAATTAATGGAAAATAAAATGATCTAATAGGGCAAATGGAGACAAGAAAGAATCAAAATATTGTAAAAAAAAAAAAAAAAGGAAGATTAATGAAAAAAGAAAACCTTGTACTTCTGATTCCTGAACAAGCCATTCAACCACAAAGTTCATTTGCACATAGCTTTAGTCCAAAGGAATATAAATATCTTGTAGCTGAGTGAGCAAAAGATAAAGTTTGAGAGAGAGCAAATAATTGAAACTCTAGGAAAGTGAATTTGACACTTACAGGATAAAATGATAAAAAGTATTTTGAAGATGTATCAAGAGGAATAAAGCCAAGAAAACAAAAAAAAAAATGAAGAAAGTAAGTGTACAAGTTTACAATTTTAAAATATTTTTCTTGAGGAAAAATATACAAGGAATGATAAATTGACTCTAGAGAAATGAGTCTTCAATTCACTGACTTTGAGTTTAGGGCACGTAACCCTTCAAAATGATAAAGAAATTATAAGTTCAAGATTATAGCCACATAAGTGACCTGAAGCAACAGACATCTATTTTATTAATAAAATAGATAAAAGCAGGTAAATGATTCAATTTACTTAGCAGTAAATGAAATAATCTTCAGTTATTTAAAAGTTTTGGCCATTTATGAAAAAAAAGCAAAGGAGAATAAACCTTTTTCCAATGGTAAAGACCTTTTGACAGAACTTTTGCAGAGTTCTATAAATAGTGTCCTTTATTGTACCAGAATAAAAATAGTCCAAATATGCAAGACATAAGAGAAAGGAAATATTAATTCAAAGTAAAGTAATTTGTCAGAAAGAAACTCAATGTATAAAAAAATGAATCCTAATAAAATGATCAGAAGGTCTACAACAAGGAACAAAGAAAAATACTGCAGGCAAAAATATTGAACTGCTATTTCACAGGCTACTTGTTAGCAATCTGTGTACCCTATAAACAACCATCCTCTTCTAATATCTATGATTTTCAAATAGCCAGAATGATACACAGATTGTAAGAAAAGATTAACCACCCTCTCCACACTTACCATCAAAAAAGCTCAGATTCTTTTAAATTGAGCATTCTCGTCTTCCTGGCCTCTGTCCAAGTTCATTTTAAAGATTAGTTTTTGCTAGCTTTCTTTTTTTTCATACCAGCAATCTGTTCTTAGCCTTTTAAATATCTACTCAACCATTTCAGCAAGGATTTCAAGTATACAGATAAAAGATGAGATTTAATATTAATAAGAGATCCAAAGTTAAATCCCTAGAAAACCATTTCAATATTTATTTCTAAGTGTCTCTTGTTACCCAGTATGTAAAATGAAAAAGTGGAACAGAAATATAGTTAAAATCTAAATAAAGGTCATTCAATTTTAATGAGTAACTATACCAGATTATCCTATTTCTTAAAATTGTGCTTAATTTATGGTATTTAAATAACATAAGTTAATAATTAAAGAAATATGCACATTTTAATATAAAAATTTATTTGATAGCTTAATGTCATTCAGATACTAGTAAATATGAATTTCATAAATTACAAGTAATCCACTACAATTTAAAAAGCTTTAGAGTCTTTTATAGTAATATATGATTCTAAAATATAATTCAGAATTTTTTTGAAAGGTTTAGTTTAATCAATAATTATTTTTAATTAACAAAGAATATTTCTATTGTAAATAATCATTCAACTCTATGCACCAAAGACATGAAAAATCCAGAAATCAAATTTTTCAACTTTGAGACATTTATGTTTATTAACAAGGGTTACTATTAATATCCTCATAAGCATTGGATTCATTAATTAACATTAAATACTTTAAATTTTAATTATACATTAGTGGACATTAAGCCTTTATTTCTCCCTTTAGGGAGGTGAAATATTCTGTATAAAGAATATAGTACCAGGTATGCAAACATTCTGTGATAGAAGATATGAACAGCAATGAATCCTCATATAACTTTTTCTTCATTATAATTCATATTATAATTCAGAATGGTAGAATTGGAACCAACTTTAGAGTTCGTTTCACACACATCTCCTTTTTTTTTTTTTCCTGCACATCAGAAAACTGAAGTCTCTATTAAATAAATCGCTTAAGAGTACATCATTAGAAGCAGAAAGGTACTATATCCCCTCTACTTGCTTGCCTCCCTTTCTACCTTGTATTTTGAATAGGTCTGGATGTTGTTAGTTTATCACTCCTTTAAATGTGCAAGCTCCTTCAAGTTTCGTAATCTCTTAATACGTATTTACAAGGCAACTTTTTCATAGAGGGAAACCATTACATAGTGGGTAAGTGGGGTGAACTGAGGGGGCAAACAGAAACAAGCCTTGAATCTACAGGCAAATAGGAAATAAAAAATCCTCTAGGGAACTGGTAAGAACTAATATTGCTTTTCCCCAAACTGTGGTGGTTAATCTCATGTCATCTTCAAAAAGAAGACACTCATTTAGAAGATTAGTTCTTTTCTGCCTTTACCATATTCTTGAGGCATTCTGGAAAATTAAACAATTGGACATTTTTTTTTGTTGTTGTTCTGAAACAAAAAGGATAACCCAGGGATATTCCTTGAATATGATCCCTATGCCACCTAACCCAAATCACATAGACTGATTTTCCATTTTAATGAAGGAGCCAGAGAAGTAATCAGAAAGCAAGCAGAAGGGTTATTGATAGTTTTATTAAAGAAATATGTAGTATAATGAAATAAAAATAATTTTGGTGCCCACTTAAGATATAGTAGTCATCAAAATATCTTTGAGGAAGTGACATTTAAACAGAGAATGGGAGATGAAAGTGAACCAGCCTCAGAAAGAATCTGAATAAATTTATTCAAGGCAGAGAAAATAGTAAGTGCAAAGAGATATTTAAATGACCACAGGTGGTAGCATGGCTTATTGATCAGAAACTGAATTTTTCCATAGTTTAAAATGAAACAAATTAACCATATAAAACTGCAGAACGGAAAGCTGTTTGCACACAGTTTTGATTTAGATGCAGCGTTTAGCACAGAGCATTTAGCCTCAAGCTCATTCCTGTGTTTTTACCGACATCGTGCACATCTTCGATGCACACAGTCTTAAACCAGGGAGCAAGCTAAATGTAGACGTGTCAGTTTCCCCTACTAAAAGGGGAACTTTTTTTGTGGATAAGCACCATCTTTTACTCATCTTTGTATCCCAATTCTTGGCATATTACAGGGCCTTAATAAAAGCTAGATTGTCGTTGCATTCCATGATATTTCACTCTGTAGATTGGGCTAAACTCCAGAATGATGGAAGCCTTCAAAACAGCAATTTTGAATGGCTAAAGCAATATATTTAATACTCTGGTTAATGTGGAGAAATTACTTGTATTTTTTGTGTTATATCTGGTACAGTTTTTGCTACTACATCTTTTGTTGATTTGTAGATGGTGGAAATATTTTGCATTGTGATGGAGAAAAATGGCTGCCAATACAGGATTAAAAAATTCCAATTACATTATAATATTTTATAGCTTTAAAGTCCATTGCTTTTCTATATAAAGTAATATTTTTCTATCCCAAAAGGGAAAAGATCAAAGTTTAATAAAATCATGTATTTAAAAAAATGAATAATATGTTTAGTATATAAAATTAAATTTGATGATAATGGTTAATGTAAAAATTACTTTGGGAAAATGAACTAAAATCTTTAACAAATAAATAAATCTTTGTAAGTAAATTAGTTAATACACATAATGCACTCACGGATATTGAAACGTATTTTTACAATACAAATCAATAATTTCATTTAATTTTATTTTTAAATTACAAGTTGGGAACAATGATTAACATAAAATTGTGTAGTTCACACAATTTAAAATAAAGGAATTAATAGTTATTCTTTGGTCTGATTTCAGTCAAATTTCACTGAAAGTACCTTCCTGGGTCTGTTAGCTGATTAATCAAATAACTTAAAAAACTGGATTGCCACTCTCTAAAATGTTTTGTCCACTTTAATTCTAACTAACATAGAAAAAATAATTATTATTTTTCCTATTCATGAGTGGATCTTCTAGGTATTCTACTTGTGTGATGAAAGCAATTGTGTAATGTTGGATGTGATAGCCAGCCTTCAAAATAGCTCTCAATAATCGTTGCTTTCTGGTATTCATGCCTTTGGACAGTTCCCTATTTCACTGAATAAAGCTGACTCTGTTACCAGTAGGATATTAGGGAAGTGACTACATGTGACTTCTGAGGTTAGGTCATAAAAGACATTGAAGATTCTGTCTTGCTTTATTGGGTTGCTTAATCTGGGGGAAGCTAGTATTATGAGGATATCCTAGCAGCTGAAATAGAGGAACCCACTTAGAGTATGACTGAAGTCTCTTTAATAGTCAGCACCAATCTGCCCACCATATGAATGAGCCACCTTGGTATCAGATCCTTCAGTCCAATCAAGCCTCCAGATCTGAATCTAAATAATAACAACCTTTGATATTCTAAGTATCTTCAGAGAGAAACCCCATCTTGTCCTCATTTGACATAAAATTATTCTAATTAAAGGAAGTAAATAGAAGAAATGTACTTTACTTATAATTTTTTTTTTTGATACTTGATTCATTGACCTCAAAAGCTTGTTCATTGACTCTTGAGTCTCATATTCTGAATTCTTCTTTCCCTATTCCCCCAGTAAGCTAAGCTTCCACCCTACTAAACTTTCCACTATCCTTAAAAATCCCACATGCCCTTTCCAATTTTTGGCTTTGCATGCGATGTTCCCTATGCACTCATTTTAAGCCCAGTCCTCCTCTAAATGGCTGATGCCTACCCAGTGACCAGTAAATTTCAAAGATACATAATTACTATTTAACATACAGCAAGATTATGGTGAAAGGACAAAATTTTGATGAAGTATCTTGCATTATGTCCGTCATGAAAATATGCATTACATCCACACCTACAGCCAGTACTGAAGCATTACAAAAGTCATCCATGTAACCTAAAAGATTTGTACCCCCTTAATATTTTGAAATAAAAAAAATCAAGACTGAAAAGCAAGAAAATATACATTACAATCAAGATTAATGTTGAGCAGTCAACTTGGTTTGAAAAGGAGACATTCGTACCTGAATCTAGATGTTTCCAATATAAAAATCTTTGTTTTAAGCATTACATAACCAAGCAAAACAAGAAACACATTTTTTAGTGTGATCATGGGGAAGCTATGAACCCTGCAATGAATCCAGCTCACTTGTGGTTTGGAGCAGAATAAAATGTTGTCAGTGACTACATCTACAAAACCGTTGGCATTCCATTATGCTGTATTATTTTACTACATTGAAAGAAGATTTCATATTTCCTAGTCCCCTATGAAAACTACAAGGGCCACTGACATCCTTGAAAGTGTGAAAAGTTTCTTTGCCAAGGAAAACTTAGCTTGGAAGAAAAGGCTTGGTAAATTGGTGCACAGACGGAGCACCTGTGAGGTTTGGCAACACCCATAGCTTTGCTGCCTTGATGAAGAAAGGAGCTCCCCATAAGACTATGACTCACTGCTTTCTGAGCTGGCATATACTGACATTAAAAACATTGCCAGTAATTCTGACAGAATTTTTGTCTACTGTCCTGAAAGTTGTCAACTTTAGCAGAGCTAGGGTCTTGAATCACTGACTTTTTAAGGAATATGTCAACAGAATGGAAAGAGAATATAAAGTTTGTCTGTCCTATGTAGAAGTTTGTCACCTATTCAGAGAATCTGTTCCAAAGACCTTGATTGAACTTTTGGTAAAAAGTTCAAGAGATAGAGAGCCCATCCTTAAAACAATCTGGAAGAGCTTCTTGTTGGCTGGGCTTATTTGGAGGATATTTCTGTATTTTATATAGATGTCTATGACACTGTTCTTGATAGTGATGACAAACTATGAATTATTTTGTCCATGTTGCAAACTGGGGAGAAAAATTTGGAGATGGACAGCTATGTGAACTTCCAAATGCTATAGAAAGTGCTTCTCCAGGGTTAAGTTGATGGTAACAAAGATTTGCCAAATTCTTCCAGGAAAATGCCTTTAGACATCAGAATCCAACACAGCTCTTGATTATTGCTTCTGATGAAATGGCTTTAAAATTGAGCACCGACTGAATAATTTTGATATGGACATGGAAAACATTAGCGAAGCAGTCCTGGCCAAATCTGACTCCAATAACTTGCTCACATGAATTCAAATGAAGAATTTTTGAGAATTCTGGGGTTCTAGAAAATAGCTAACCCCTCATGGACAGTTGACAAAAAGAGTCCTGATTTCTTCTGGTATTACTTTCAAGGTTTGCACATTTCCAGTCAAAAGGAGGATATCCTCAATTGATGTCAAATATGATATGTACAAAACCATGTTTCATAAAAAAATGCACACATTCAAATTCATATTCCAGCAGCTGTCTTATCACAGAAATTAATTTTGAACAGAGTTAAAATTTAATTTATTTTTAATTTGCACAAGTTTGATTTTTGATCTTTTTTCTTGTTTTTAGAATTGGGCTATTAACTTTTGCATAAAAATTGTGAGGCGTTTTATGAATAGTTTAACTTGGTAGATGAATAAAATATATGCTAATGTATTACATAGATTGTATGAAGAATTTTTCATTTCTGTTTATATTTGCATTTTTCTGGTGTGGGTCTCCCTTGATTTTATCAGATTCTCAATGGATTTGGTGGTGACTATAATAATTAAGAGCCATACATCTCACCTTTCATAAAGAGTTTGCTTTGATTTTCCTAGGCTGAGCCAACATTGCTGGATTTTGCATTCCTACTACTCTCTCTGTTTCTACTTCTATAATAGTGCTTAACAAGTTTTATTGTAGTTTTCTTTTTTCATATCATTAGATTATGATATAATTCAAAACAGGAAGTATATATGCATGTTTGTATTCACTATACATATGAATTAGTACAGTGTCTTGCAAATAGTAGGTGCTCACAAAAGTTTTATAAGTGAATAAATGCAAACAAACCCTTTCCTTTGTTTTGATTTTTTTTTCTCAGAGCCTGTGTTTGCAGGACAAATGGTTTTATGTGGAAAGCTATTTCCATCTTCTTCATAGTTTAGTAACAACTGGGTAAGGTTAATCTTTGTTTGGTAACTAGGTAAGGCTAATCATATATATACAAATTATATGTAATAGTTTAGTTATTTTTTTTTCCACCTAACAACAAGTAAACTGCCACCATTAAATGACAAAGATATAATTTGCACAATATTTAAATTAGAATCAGCAGCCTACATATAGAAAAAAATAGTAATTATACTTTTGCCAATTAAATTAAGAATCTATGTACTCACCATTAAATTGGAACTAATCGATCAACACTTATGTCCACATATGGAAATAACATTCATTGGAAATGAAGCAGGTGGGACTGGGGAGGAGGGGATGGGTAAATTCACACCTAACAGGTACAATACACACTACCTGAGGGATGGGCACACATAACTTTGACTGTAAAGGTACAAAAGCAGTTTGCATAACCAAAACTTTTGTACCCATGTAATATTTTGAAATAAAAAAAATAAAAAAAGAATCTATATAGAATAAAAATGTTCTAAAAATCACCTTTTAATTTTTCACATCACATAAGTCACACTTGGTTTTAGATACAATTCACTTGATCCATTCTTTAAAGTTAATTGCTAGGAACCATAGTAAGGTAATTAACATTAAACTCAAAGGCCACATATGCTCAGCCACATTCCATCTGTAATTAGCTAACTTATTCAGATAAATTAAAGAAAAATGAGAAACATTGAATTATTTAAATACTGCACTTACTTTCCACCCCTTTTTGCCCTTTAGAGACTTGTCTAATAATATACTAGTTTCATGTTTTATATTTACAACAGAATATCAATATGAGAAGATTTCAAGTATTTTTTAAATGAACACAACTTTTTCTATTTTAATTTTGTAATTTCTTTTAATATCTTATACATATTAGAACCTTAACTAAATGTTTGTTTAACTTAATACTCCAAATATTCAGAATGAAACCATCTTTCCCAACAGAAAGCATCGTTCAAGTAATTAGAAGAGTATAAAGCCATAAGGTGAGATGATAGGATCTAAACCTGCTGAAGTTAATTATCTCTAGGGAATAATTTTAAAATAATAGCTACATTAGCTAGAGAAAATTACAGCAAAATATCTCCTGCATAAAAAATAGAGCATGTGGCAAAAATAAAAGTGTAAAGAAAATGTCTTTTCTACCCTAGTGCAAAGTAAATCATCAGAGCTTTTTCACATTAAACCAGAAACCCTTCAGCATGCAGGGAAGCCCCTTAAGAAGTTTTCTGTTGCTGAACAAATGACTGATGGATTTGACACTCTGAATTCTCACATATATAGCTACACCTTAGCACCCTCCATTTGTCTTTGTCTTCTGTAGCTCTCTCTCTTTTTTTTTTTTTTTACTTTTTGGAACTATTTTCTGAACCTTCAGTTTTAGATTGCAGATTCTTTGGAATAGTTTACTATTCCACTTCCATGGTTCAATTCTACAAGCTATAGCACATAATTTCAAATGACTAATTTCTGAAAATGAGTTTTATTTTAAAATATTACCCCCAAACACATCCAATTTATATCTATAAATATCATGGTACCCTAGTTAGCAATCAGTATCTATTTAATTGTTTTGATGTGAGATTTATTTTATAAAATTAGTATTCCTACCTTTGCCATCTCAAGCTCGTATTCATCACAAGCATATCATATTTCATTACCAATTTGCTGTTGGATTTTATCCAATATTTGACTTTCCATTTATGCTATCTATAAAGTTAAAACCCTACATTTGAGCACATTGTCTTTTCATTATCTTTACATAAAATAAAAAGAAATTTTCCCCTATATCTATGTATCTATCTACATCTGCATTGTTTATGAGTAGGTTTGAATTCTAATATCAACTTTGAAAAGTTATGATTTACAATTTTAGAAGAGGGCAGAAACCACTAATTATCCTTAGAGGATCAGAGTGATGGTATTTTATTTGCAAATACATCCAATTTATAGAGGCTATATTACTCAAATGACAATATTAACATATATAGCACTTCTCATCTTCAAAGTCTTTTCCAAATATTAGGTAATTAGCAAGTTAACACATTCAAGTGGTGACATGTAGACCACGTTTTTCTTTAAAAAAATTAATTGCTTATGGTAAAGTGTGTATGAATTTTTTCCATTGCTGATGCAAAATACTATATATTTTTTATCTCTACTACTCATTGTGAGTATTTGTTCAGGTTTCATTAATGTATAAGAATATTTTTAAAAAGTTAAATGTTTCCATTAAAGATGAGGTTTACATCATCTTTATTCTTAATGATATAGACCAGTCCTTTTGAACAACACAATTACAGTTCATTTCAATTAATGGATAAAGTGAATTCCTTTTCCATATACTAACCAAATAATTATCTTTCCTTAATTTTGTCCCTGTCTTCTCCACTGTGATTCACAATGCTGCTTGACTTGTTCTAGAATTCTCTATTGTTTAAACATGTTTTTATCTTGATTCTTTGGAAATAAAATGTAAATTTTTAAACTTCACTAAAACAATTGAAAAATTAAGTATGCATGATTATGTAGGTTACTAGATTATACCTTGATTTCAATGTTTAGAAACATCTAATACTATTCATTGACAAAATTTTATTTGAAAAGAGGGTACTAACCTATTCCCAAACATATTAAATGCTTATGGCAAAAATATAACAATTTGGAAAAACGAATACCACTTCAGATATGTTTGGAAAAATATAAAATATGGTTTGGTCAAAATCCTTTTATAAAATCATGTTCATTCTATATATATAATCTGTACTGCCATTCATTTAGCCCTTTCAACATATAAAGCACAAGGAAACAACAAAAACAAAAAGAAGTACCTAGAAATCTGGCTTCTAGATACTAGTTCTGAAAATAACTAGCTGTGTTACCTTAAGTAAGCTACTCAATCTTTCCGACTTTCATTTTGATCATTCATAAAATTCTGGAATTAATTCTATGATTTTATGATTTGAATGTACACATTTTTCTTCTCAATTTACTTCCTATTTAGTAGCCTTGCCAAATTGGTAAGTCAGTAAGCTCTTTGAGAGAGCTGAGTACATGTGATGTGTCCTCGCAATTCCAAAATGAGAAATTATGTATAATGAGTTCAATAATACTTGATGTTCTGATTTTAGCTAATAACTTACCACTCTTAAGGAATTAATCAAAACCTTTTTTTTTCTTTTTGTGTGGGTCTTTCCTGTTTCAGGGAAGAGGGTTTTTGAAGAGAGAGACCTTAATTTTGTACATCACAAAATAAAATGAGGAAGTTATTTACTTATTATTTATTGAATTTTTTTCTGGCAGTACCTGGAGGGTTACTTTGCTAATGATCACATAGAGGATCAAAGGGAGATTCTTGGCTGGAATTGGTTAGGAATATAAGAGGATAACGTTTTCTTCTCAACCTCTCAGAGTTAGTTTTGTCAGTTCCCTTACAGATTTTCTGGTGAAAATTAAAATTAGAATTATCTATCTAGTAAGCGAAGTTCTTGCTGAAATTATGGTGATTTACTTTAGAAGCTCATCAAAGTGATAAGAACATCATTAGATTCTAAATTACTATTGTAAGAAACAAATGTCTTCTTATGCCCATTAATATTGTTTTCACTGATCTATGTCCTTTGATTACATTTAAAATGTAGTGCAGTAGCTAGTAATTCATTTTTATTGAATTTGTTCCTTTTCATTACCCATAACAGAGTTTTAAGTAAGAACTAATAAGATGTGAAAGTTAACTTTTGTTTTGAAGTCTAGTTATACCATATTTTCTCTACTTGCCCAATAATGTCCAATTAATCACCAGTTTTTATTGTCTCTGCCTCTGAACTGTTTTTCTAATTCCACACAGTTAAATTACTCATGGATACTTTCATGCCCATTAACTATTGGTCATGGAGGTACACTCTTGGCCAAACTTCCTGCACTAATACAGGGCCAGTCCTCTCTCCCTTGTGCTCCCAAAGCATTTGATACATCATTTCTACCTCAGCAATTTTCATTCTGTTTTAAAAACTCCCTTCTTTCCCCTAATTCCTAGGAGTACCTAAAAGTAGAGGCAGTGCCTTATTAGTTCTCTAAGTGCCTAGTATTACCACTGGTTCATAAAGTTATTATTTATTGGATGGAATGATGAATTAACAGATAAAATAATGAATTACACAAGATGCTTAACACAGTCCACACTTTAGAAAGGAAGAAATCCCTTGTTAAATTTCTTGGCTGCAAAATTTAGGTACATTTTGGGGGTACATTTAAATTTAACTTTAATTGTTTTTTATGCATTTATTTAGTTTTCTAAAGCTTAGATTGGCATGTATAATAGTCTATACTACTCCAGGTAGCTGGGTTCTATAGAAACATTCAAATGCTGATATCATTCATAGTTTCACAGTTTTCTTAGGTCATGGTAACAAGGAACAGTTCTTCAATACACTGAGTTTAGGATTTGGCATGAGACACAGGAGATTCCCCATTCTTGTCTACCTAGCTACTAAGTATGTCTGAAAGCCTGCAGGACCTAAGGAGCCTAAGGCATCCTTGTCAGTTCTGCGCAACTCTAGAGGAGGACTCCTCTCAGCCTGTAAACAAACACTGTGTTAGTCTGCTGGGATTGCCTTAACAATACACCATGAACTGGAGGGTTTAAACAACAGATATTTATTTTCACACAGTTATGGAGACTGGAAGTCCAAGATCATGGTACCAGCATGGTCAGTGTCTGATGAGGTCTCTTTCCTTGGGTTGCAGATGGCTGCCTTCTTGCTGTGACCTCACATGGCCAAGGCAGAAAAGTTCTGATGTCTGCTCCTCTTCCTGTAATGGCCCCACCCTGGTGATCTTATTTAACCTCAACTACCTCCTAAAGATTCTAGCTCCAAATACAGTCACATTGGGGGTTGAGGCTTCAAGATATGCACGGTGGGAGAATATAATTCAGTCCATGTCACACATTTGATTTTCTCCTACATTTTTTTCCTGATAATTTTTTGACTTAATTGGACACATCTGAACACAATTGACCCAACAGGACATACATTCGGGTTTTGCATGCACACATTTGCCTTTGAGGATCTGGATCTGGGCACTCTTTTCACATGAAATTTACTATGACCACTATAAGATAGACCCTTTCTTATGATATGACTCAATCTGGTATTTTGGAAACAAATGAAAGAAATATCATAAATGCAGTTAACAAACTTTTTTTGTATGAAAGTCGCAAAGGTAGAGGAATTTGACAAAGACTACCAAAAGAAAGACTGATTTAGTAGTCTCAGTATGAGAACTCAAAGCATGCTCCCATTAGATACTACCATAACTGGTATGCTATCTGTTTGATTGAAGGGTTTGAGGTTATTGATTCTGTTAAAGGTTTCCGAGAATTTAAGTGGTCTCTAAATAAACATAATAATAAATTTTAGAATATGGTGGAGAGTTAGAAGGAAAACTGGAGCTGTAGTTTTGTCTGTGTTTAGTTTCATCATGTGTACCTTTTGAATAACAATGGCAGGGGTGGGGAACCTTCAGCCTTATGGCCATGTGTGACCATCTAGGTCCTCAAGTGTGGTCTTTTGACTGAATCCAATTTGGATGCAGTGTCATGTCTTTACACCAATATTTTCCTGGTGAGCTAGGCATCTGCTACAGCTTTCCTTAAAGTTTTGTGTTATTAGGTAGGCAAATGTTTCATTTATGCAAGGTAAGCTTTACACTTTAGTGCCATTGCCAATTTATTGCTCTGAAAAAAATCAATATGTATTTTAAATTACACATATAATTGTTTTGTGTTTTGGTGCCTAATTCTTCTCCTTGAAATGCATGAAAAAAATTAAAATGCTCAAATTGTTTCTTTTAATTCCTTTCATGCACTTTTGTGGGGGGAATTAACCTCCACACTCTAAAATGATTGTATGTGTAATATTAAAAATGGAACTTCTCATTTCCTTTTTATTTCTATTGTGGGGATTGTAAACACCAGAGGTATCTAATGAAGACTTTACTTTTACAACATCACAAAATGGAAAAGGCACATTGGAAATACAACTAGAAGCTTGTCTTTCAGATTGGTCCCCAGATCTGCTGCAGAACATTGATTTCTTTTTGTTTCCATTTTTCTTGTTGCTTTTCTCTTACTTCTAACTTCTAGTGAATTTAATGTGACAAGGTGTCAACAAAGAAGTTGCATAGAGGACAACATTTAGTTACAACTTGAGCCTTCTTTATTAGTGTCCCTGATTTTCTAGTTTTAAGCCCAGGGGTAAGGATTACGTGCATCCAAAGCCACGAAGTTCTGTCTATAGTGCAAGTCCACAATAAATGGTCTAATCACCACTAACATTGCAGACTCTCCATCTTTTTTTTAAAACCCCCTGCCTGTAGACTTACAGATTATTCATTCTTTTCTGGGGCTTGGGGGCAAACTTTCTTTGTCTTGACATGTTAAGTTGTTACTTATCAGATGTAGACACTCTTTCAAGTGATATTTATTCATTCTGGCTTATGATTAATAATTGTTTGAAGTTCAAAATTGTTTCTTTTATTTTGCATTGCCTACTTTAGCTATCCAATATATAATTCTAAACACACGAGCAACCTTCCTAACCTTCTTTTTTTCTAGTACATAGATTTTAATAGACAGTTTGAATAATAATACATACAAGTCACAAAGTGAAACAGTAATTTCCTCTATTTTGGTTGGTTTTGCTTACATATTATGCAGAATCCTCAGCTGTAGTCTACTGCAGATTGAAATATTCATGAATATTCACTCAACAAGTTTTAATAATTATACAATCAAGTACTTTTGATAACTATATATTTTGCATGTTAAATCTTAAATCATATTTTTAGTAATGACTATTTTACAAATATAAAACAGGCAGCAAAAGTCACATTTGGAATAAAAAGGAAATGTTATTGCTTGACTTGCAATCTTTGTTTCACACATAGACCACTGCCCCCTCTAGAACGGTGCCTGAAGCATTTCAGATTTCAACATGATTTAGATGGAAACTCGGGTTTTAAAGAATCCATCTTGTAGTCCTCTGACAAAGTAATTGGCTGGAAAAATTATAATAAAATTTTCATAAAGTTCATATTCATGAAGTGGCAAAAATTGCTTTTAGCAAATTACGGTATTAATAATTTACACCCATGTCAATAGCGTTTCCCAAATAACTCAAGCTTTCTACCTCCAAGATTATGAACCTACCTTGATTTTTTTTTCTCACACACAGACAGTTAAATATGCTGAGACACATTGAGATCTAGATACAGATTATTCATTTAAGAAGATAGCTCCTTGTTTAATTAGAGATTTATCATCTTAACTAGCCATACTATTGCTCTGAATTAGTTTTCCAGGGTTTGCAGAATTAAAGATGGTAAAAATTGATGAACCTTAGCTGTATTTCCCCCTGAAGGGTACAAACTTTTATTACATTTCAGATGCAAAACACAATTAGCCTCTAACCTAACCATGTTAATCTCCTTGAGTTAAGCTTATGTGTTTCTGCTTGTCTAGAAACTTTTAATGAAAGATCTATGTCTTTTACAGCCGATTTTAATAACCTCTTTATTTGCATCTCTGCCCTTGTATAGAGGAGGAGTTAATACGATAAGCTCTGGATTACAGAATGCTCCTTTAAAATTGGGGATAAATAAAATTCAGTGACATTCAATTTGAGCAGTGCTCAGCAGGAGATGGACATCAACAATAAACATTACTCAAGTTCCAAAAGTTTCCATGTAATTAACTGAGATGGATACATTAGTGTCATCCATTATGTTCCATTCTGTAAACTCCAGACTCCTGGTCATTAAGCAGGGCCATTTTGACAAGACTGGATTTAAAAAATTGATTTACTTTCTGGATAAATAGTTTTTTAGAGGTAGAGTTTTTTTTCCTCAGCAACAGAGAAGTGCAAATTAATGTTTTTCATTCCACATTCTGAAATACTCAACCTACTTCCAAACTGTATTTTCTGCTAAGCAAAAGTTTTGGTGAGGTAAATATACCCTGTCTCAAAATAGGAAACACATGGTCACTTGTGGATTACATCACTCAGGGCTGGACTCTATGACATAACTACTTCCTCATCCCCAGGGAAATACTGGATACCTACTGTGAATATTCTAGTTTTATCTTTTAAAAAGGTTTGATGTCAAAAAAGTTAAAGAAAATAAATCCTCCTTTTCTACACTGAACTACAGATGTAAAACTTACCTTCTGTGGTCTAGAATTAGCTAAAATACAGGAACACAATGACCGGATTAACCTCTTACTGTATTGATGGTATAGCAGAATGTCATCTGTTTCATTACCAGCACTATGCAATTATCTCGTCCAATGTAGTGGAGAAATTGTGTCCCGAAATTACATCTAAAAATAGATTTATTTTTGACATTTAATGGGAATTTTTTTCCAGAAATGCCAATTTCCAAACACAAAATCATTATGATGTAGTCTGACATATACTATCATTTCTTTTCAGTCACTTAACAGTGAGATGCCCATAGACAGAGGCTGTGTCTAATTCAATATCCAGCATTTTGCATGATACCTAACACATGGAGATAATCCATGTAAATTTATTGTATGAAGACTGAATATATGATTGAATAAGCAGACTTTTATCTATCAACCAATATGTAGCTGAAACAAGAAGGAAGAGAGAATAACTTTTAAAAACATAATTTTCATAAACTGTTCTTGCAGATATATCAGCTTCATACAAGTAATTTGTCTAAAATTATTTCCATTGTTGATGTAAATTTTCTTGCATCATAGTGATTCTTAAATTAATTATCTACAGTCAATAAAATCATGATCTCTGAAGCAGAGACTACACTATTTGCCACTGGATTGTGAGCAATGTAGACTCTATTGTGTTCCTTTCTCAGATTATCTCACAATTGTTATAATAGGCTCTTTGCCTGCAGTTTCCTCCTAGCCCAAACCCAACCCCAGGCTATTTCTCACACTGCTACCAGAGATAATTTTCTGCCATATGGATTCATCCTTGTCTTTGCCTAATGACAGTTTCCAACTAGCACTTTATTGTATCAGGAATAAAGTCCAAGTTACTTTGTATGTCATTGAAAATCCTTTCCAAATTGGCCCTGACTTTATCTTCCTGAATTACCACTCTAAACAATGAGATACACTGTCTGCATATATGAATATTCCCCAGAACTGTGAAATACCCTTTCTCTCAGCCTTTGTTTATTTTGTTTCCTCTGCCTAGAAAGTGTTTCCTAGTTTTTAAGCCCCTTTCTTCAATTGGTAAGCCTCCCAATATCACCCATTCTTTGAAGCCTTCCAGAATCCTCCAGGAAGAATTAATCACTTCATATTCTGTGGTACTGTAATATTTACTATGCACTTTTATGAGAGCATCTACAACATCCAATATTAGCAGTATTTATTAGGTGCTATATCTTGTACTCCATGCATTTATGTCTCTCTCTCTTCTGAGAGGGGGAAAAAAAAAAAACCAACCTATCCTTATTCATCTTTAAATGCCCAGCATCTAGAATAGTGTGAAGAAGTAGAATGAGTTCAATAAATATAAATAGAACATGAAATAAAGTGGTTGAAAAGGACTTTGGGGACACACATATTTTGCCTGGTAACCAAACTGATAAACTCCCAAAAAACAAGCGTATCTTCTTGTAATCTTATGGTTCTGTGCATACGGCAGCAGCTTCTTGCTGTCAAATAGTTTTTTGATCAAAAGTTAAACAGACTAGTTGCTTCTCTAACATCTGGGGCACGAGGTAACTTGTATACTGAACTGACCATGGTGGTCTGTGCCTGTCAAACATCCAGTGGATGTGTTTTCCCAAGATAGCCTGCCCTGGGAAGGGAACAGGGCCTGTCCACATGGTGTTTTTAACCGATTAACAAATAGCCACGTTCAGAGAGAATGTATCTCCAGCTTCAGTCTTCTTTTTTGGTTTAGAAGGTAACACATCAGCATGTAAGGTAAGTGAAGCCCTGTTAATCAATGGTATTAGATCTAGTGGGAGGAAACGAAAAGAAGAAAGTTCTTTCCATACATTGTATTTTTAAAGTAACATTTATTTTGGAAATACCCAATAGATCAGGATATCATATTGGTTTTAAAACAAATAACATCTGTTCAGGCCTAAATTATTTCTGAAACTGCAGCAGTAAAAAAATCATTGTATAAGATAAATTTATAAATTTTGGAATCAAATATTTCCTCTAGATAATCTATCATCTCAATGAGCTAATAGACACTGTGTTTTACATATATATTCTCTAATCCTCTAAAATTCTCTACAAGGTAAAATGAGGACTCTAGAGCTCAGATAATTTAGTTGACTTGCCCTGGGTCATACCTGGTTAAGTTGCAGAGTCAGAATGTGAATCTTAGTCTCTCTTATTCCAAAGCCACTTTTATTTCCAGTATACTGTGCGGCTGGGATGGGGTTTCTATGATAAATATGATCATGTAAACTTAAATATGCAGATTAAGAATTTCAGCAGCTCACAAAACTATCTTATATGCCATCCTGAAAATAGAATCAAGGGAGTCACACACCATACACATACGTGCACAATTTAAATCACGACTATCAGGCCTCAGTGCAGTAACCAGCTACAAAGCCAAAATCGTTGTGTTTGATCACACTGGCTATATGCTCCCTATAAGACTTCATATTCACAGAATTTCTCTGTACGATACAGTCTGCCAAGTGTTAGGTTTAATGTAGTTTTTGACAGCCACCATTCCATAAAATTATGCTCAGTGATGAGATGATGGCTTACAGTCTCAATTTCAGCCTAAAGAACAATTCAAGAGGTGCATTTTATAATTTTTCCTATATTGGAGCAAAAAGAAATATCTAAAAGGTATTAAAAAACAAAAAAAATCATTTTTTCTTCCATTTGTTTTATTCAAAACTGTGCTAACCAAAAGAACAGGGCTTTAAGTTGGATGCAGAGAAGTGATGGGTAATTAAGTCTGTGTCATTTATTTTGCAGGAAAAAGAAGCCTTTATCACAAATCGTATTGCCTTCACAGTCTTTCGGAAAGAACATTTTCTCTTCGCCTTTTTCTCTTCAGTTATTAAAAATAAGCCCTCCAAATACTGAAACCAGACACAGTTACCTAAAGAAAAGAAACACTCTAATCCTCTCTCCAGGCATGTAGAGGAGCTGAGGATCCTTTACCTCTGTGGCTTTGTTAGTACACCAATAACTGAAGCAAGATAAACTCTGACTGAACGAGCAATATGTTGATGGTGTCTGTGCTAAAGCTCCTGTGGTTCAGCCAGCTGGGATCAAACCAGAACACAGTGGCCCTGAGCACCAACAGCTTCCATTATGCTGGCCCCATTCTTTCATCGGTGGTGCCCAAATACAGTCCTTCTTGTCAATTTATGAAGCATTTAGTTTAATTTTTTTTCCCCAGAATTGACTTTCAATAGGATCTGTAGTTCCAAAGAATATGTTCCACAAAAAAGCAAAATGTACACTGTAACCATTAATCATCTGGAGTAAGAATCATCATTATTATTTTTCTTATTGCTACTAACCCAGATACCTGACATTTAAATTGTTCTTTGAACACTGAAAAGCATTTTCATATGTTTTTATCTCGTGTGATTCCTACAGCAATGTTGAGATAGAGAAGGTACATTTTCTTGTTTCCTTTCAATAAATGAGGGAACTAAGAAACACAGAGTGTATGTGACTTGGCCTGGGGTCATGACATTTAGTTGCAGTATCTGAATCATAAATTACTGCTAACTCTAGGCTCTGTTTTATTATTATTATTACTTGTACATCCAACTGTAGTTCAAATACGAAATATTCCTCAGGGAAACAAATTCCAAGTATCTAAAGATAACCACAGTTATTTTGGTATATATAGAAGGGTGTGTAGTGTGTGTGTGTGTATGTGTGTGTGTATATATTTACATATATACATGTACACATATGTATATTTTTTCATACACATACACAGTACAAGTAAGCATA
The DNA here is from genome assembly GCF_041146395.1 of Eulemur rufifrons. Lineage (NCBI taxonomy): Eukaryota > Metazoa > Chordata > Mammalia > Primates > Lemuridae > Eulemur > Eulemur rufifrons. Next base: position 55,406,082 of record NC_090990.1, read on the forward strand.
CAAATAAGTACAATCATAGAAGGATATAAACTACTTTTTCACTTTCTGTTACTGGGCATCTTCATCTTCATATGTGCATTTTGCACACTGTCCTATTACTTTTTTTTTCAGCATATTATAGGGGTACAAAAGTTTAGGTTACATATATTGACCTTGCTCCCTACTCCTCACCCAGAATTAGAGCTTTACTTTCTAAGGGTAAATTACAAAATGTTTTTAACTTCTAAGTCAAAGAGTGGGAATAGTTTTAAGGATTCTAATACAGCCTTTGACTCTCCTAGTTCCTCCTTAAAATTTTATATTTTCTTAAAGATTCTTCCTCTACTGCAGCCATCATTTAATGAATGGTCCCAAATGAGGTGACTTTGATTTGTTTTGTCAGGATTCAGCAGCTACTGATGCACTTATTTCCCACAGATTTAGATGTGAAACATTGGCCTTGCTCATTATCTACTCAAAATTCAAACAGACAAACAAAATCAATCTGCAGAGGTGCAGAGCTGAGCACCTTCTCTACGTGTCTTCTCAGAACTGTGCAAAAAAGTAGAAGGAAGGACTTGAACTGCAGCAATAGCCATTATGAAAAGTTTGGCTTGCTGTTCAGGTTTGGAATTAAAACAAAACAAAACAAAGTGTGAAGTACACTTTTAGCAAAAAGTTAAATTAAGGGTAGGTCATCATATTAATATTTAGATAAGTAAAAAATAGTAAGGGCGATAATTCTTATTGTGTATCAAACAACACTGTAAGCACTTCATTTACATTACCGCATCTAATGCTCACATGATTATGAGGCGCCATTTTACATTCTCACTTGCCTGTAAGCAAAATTAGGCTTAAAGGGGTTAACTGACATATCAGAGGGCATTAAGCCAGGGAGAGATATAACCAGTACACAAACCAAGGCAGCCCCCAAAGAGAGTCCATATAATCAACTTGTAATTAAAAAATATATTTTTTAAAATTCTCTTTCACTTTAAAAAGTAATCCAAGTATACCATTAAATACTCAGAATAGACAGAAAAATATACTCAATAATAAAAGTAGTTAATACTTACAAGGCATTTACCAGTTGCCGGGGGCTTTTCTAATATTTCATGAATTGCTTTTATAGCATTACTCATACAATTTTACACGTAAGACAACTGAGACACTAGCAGCTTAAGTAACTTCCCCAAGACCTCTGAACCAATAAGTGTTGGAGCTGGGATGCAAATTCAGGTAGCCTGGCCTGGATCCATGGGCTTAATGACTAAGTTACACTGCTTCTTAATAACATCAGTTCAATTTATAAGTATTCGACCAACATAATTGTCTATAATAAGGTCTAAATACACAGAAGTAGTCTACCACTAACCTGCAACTGAGACCAAATTTTAACTTTTATAGTAACAATAGAAAGAATGCATAATGATTGACTGTGACAAACTGAATTTTGTCTCTCCAAAATCCACGTTGAAGCCCTAACCCCTGATGTGACTGTATTTGGAGACAAATCCTTTAAGGAGGTAATTAAGGTTAATGAGACCATACATTTGGGCCCCTAATCCAATATGACTATTGTCCCTACAGGAAGACAGATGGACACTAGGAATGCACATGTACTGAGAAAAGGCCATGTGAGGATGCAGGGAGAAGGCAGCTATCTATAAGCCAAAGAGAGAGGCCTTGGGAGAAACAAACACTGCCAGCATCTTGATCTTAGTTTGCTGCCTCTAGAACAGAAATTTCTGTTGTTTAAGCCTCCCAGTCTGTGACATTTTGTTATGGCAGTTCTAGCACAGAAAGGCATTGAACAACTCATAGTATAAATTAGGTAACCAAAGAACAGTTATATATGGGAGAGAAGGTCTGAGAAAGAATTTTAAAAACTAGATTAGAATGGTAGTGAAATAGTTCTAGAGCAAAAACGTATATATTTTAGGATCTCCTGGCACCCATTCCATTTTTTGGCCATAAATTCCCAATATTATCACATTTGCATACATTTACTTTACATTTATTTCATGTTAGATGTATTGCACCTGGTTAAACCAGTAAAGAATTACCCTTCCAGTTGTAGCAACATTTGGTGACAAAATAGCAAGTTCTACAAACATGGGAAAGATCGATTTGATTTGTAAACCAAATTATATACCTTTTAATTTTAAGATCCCAACTCAACTCATGAATCTTTAATGTTTGGTAATATCCTGTACATTAGAGATTTAAATTTTGTTGTGGTGTAACAGTGTCTGTATATGTTCAATTTCCATTACCCTTAATGAGTGTTCTGCTCAAACTGGTTCGTAAAAAGTTTGCAGTGTGAACTGCATTTTGATTTTATGTAAAGATGAGATATTCATCTCGTCACACCTCAAGCAGCAAACAGAAGATAAAATGCATATTTTAACACCATATCCATTTCTTACTTCAGAAAAAAATTGACTAGATGTCTACTCCAATTTTAGGAAGTACAACTTATTCAATTTATAAAACTTTGAAGATAAGGTACCATAATTTACAGACAATTTACTAGCTCCAAATCCTGCTTGAACTGTAGTTTTACACTGAGTGATTTTCCTTATCTATGCTCTAGCTTGTCAATTTTGTTGTCCACTCTAACAAGAAACATAGTTAGTGATGCATAATAATATCAGGTTGTGGACTTGAACAGACTTCACATACTGGGGGAAAAAAACAAACTGTTTTTAACATACATCATTTACATAAAATTATTTAACTGATATATTTTTCTTAAGACATGGGAATAAATAGCTGGTGATAATTTGGTTGAACTGGATATAATTTCCATCATTACTAAAGGTTATAGTCATTATTACATATGTGGTACACATTCTGACCAGAATGGCCCAAATATCGTTCCTTTGTATCTTATGTATATGCTTTGGTATTCAGCTGTGAAATGTATATTGGCGAGTTCTTTTTTAGCATCCTACTGAATAGGAAAATCAGCTTTAAAAGACAGGAATAATGAAGATACGACATCTCTATGGTTCTCCTGGAGAGAGTTGGAACCCATTATATTAAGTGAAGTATCCCAAGAATGGAAAAACAAGCATCACATGTACTCACCAGAAAATTGGTTTCCCTGAACATCACCTAAATACACATCTAGGAACGACACCAATCGGATATCAGCCTGAGGTGGGGGGTGAGGGAGGGGATGGGTGTATGCCTACCAATGAGTGCATTGCGCACCCTTTGGGGAATGGTAACGCTTGAAGGTGCTGACTCGGGAAGGGAGGGATATATACCTACATGATGGGTGCAACACGCACTATCTGGGGAACAGACACGCCTGGAGCTCTGACTTGGGGAGAAAGGCGGTACATGGGCAACGTATGTAACTTGCAATTCTGTATCCCCCATAACAATAAGATGGAAAAAAAAAATAACCTAATGTAATTCATAAATAAAAAAAAAAGAAATTTTGCATTATCCTCAAAAAAAAAAAAAAAAAAAGACAGGAGTCTCTTTTCAGTAACTTCACAAAATAAAATTAGAGGTTCATTGATTATTGTTTAATATACTATATTAAATGGATGGATACATGAATGGATACGAGAATGATGAAATGGATAATTCATGAATTTTAGCATGTGTTCTTCTATCTCACTGTTTTAGAAAGCATATAATACAACACTTCTTTAAGTAAACAGAACTTTAAATAATCAGAAGCTATTTTAATAGGATACAGTATCAGTGTAAAAAGACTGAAAATACCTGAATTAATAACTAGTGGCAGTTATGTGTTAACAATTACACAATAATATTCTTAAATGATTCTTGTCTTCAAATACCAGTTTGGAATTATCCTTGAGGAATTTATTAGATATAAGCACATATTAGCATCTAAATATTTAATCATTTAAATTTAACAAATGATTATTGTCAATATTATATATACTTAATAGGAAGCAAATTAAACATATATTAAACCAGTAAAATATTGGTCATTAACACTTGGAAAGGAATTATTTTCCTTAGAGAAATTATCATGTTTTCTGATTAACATACTGTCTAATAGACAAACCTTCAGATTTTACTCAATAATTAATTAAACTAAAATGATTTTCTTATAGCATGTATCTTTTCAGTCAGTTTAAATGTGTAAACTATTTGTTATAAAAAGAAATGTTGATTAGGGTAGTTTATATCATATTGTATACGCATGTTATAAATCTACTTTTGTTACCTGCCAAATGAATTATCTCCATCCATCCATCTCTCCTTTACACACATAACTCACACACACACACACACACACACACATATACACAATATTTCTTTTTCTTTTTCTATTTAGTGATACTTCCCAGTGGCTTCCACTGCAATAGCACTCTATAGGGTAAGGAAATTGGTATTCAATTAAGAGGAATACATTTTGTATCTGTAATCTAGTACTATTGTGTTAACAGTGAAACAGCTTTAAAAATGAATTTTAAAATTCCACTTATCAGACATGCAGGAATACCTATGGCACATTGATGATCTAGTCTTCTCAGATTGTATATGTTTCCTGGCAGTTTTGACACAGTGATCCTTTTTCTTTACGGGCATCCAAAATCCAGAAGATAATTTCAAACATTTCTATCTTTATTTTTTGATTGTATCAAAGTAAGTTTTATCAAGTTTTCACATGGCCACATGTGAGTGTTGTTAGTGATATGATGATTTATATATACCATAATCTATAACCCAGAAAAATGAACAGTGGGCCTCATGTTAGAGTTATAATTTTCAGATTTTTTTAAAATATATATTGCCAAATTCTATAAACTTTGAAAGCTTATCCTCAGATTATTGATTTTTTAATAATATATACAAAGGAAAATAGTTTGGTTGCATTGATTAAATTGGCTTCAAGTGTTCTGAAGGTCTCCAATAACACTTTTTTTTTAATTATAGCTTAATGTTTCTTTCTTGCCCTTGCAAAATTAAAATTTCTCTCCTAATGTCTATGCTTCTTGTTCTGTTCTATGTTCTCCCAAAAGAGTCATAGGATTTTAATTTAAAGTTCTGTTAATATTAGGTATCAGTGGAGACTTGGTCAAAAAAGTTTTCATGTTTAATACTGTATTTACCTACATTGCAATTTTATTGCTTATGTAGTAGATATTTTTATATGATAAAGACTAGAAAGCTATATTTATGAAGTAATAAAAATGCATAGATTCTAAAATCAACACCTAAATTTAGATAAAATGATTAAAATATGAGGTATTTTTAGTAAGTTCTATGGCAGGATGGCATTAAAACTCTGAATAATGCCATGGATGGGAACATTGGTATTGGTAATCCTTGACTCCACCATAAAATCAAGCACAATATATAACACATCATACATGTACATCTAACTACACTGTGGTTGCTTTCCTTTGCTCTTTGCTATCTACTAAGGATATTTTTTAAAAGCTTAGTTGATTTTATAGCTTAGGATGTAGCATATTAGAAAATTAAGATGTCTCAAAAAGTAAGTTATATTTGTCTATAATAAAGATAACTGATATAAAAGTTTATGCTATCTCTACCTTTAAAATGTCTTTTTTCATTTATGTAAACTTGACCAATGCTGCAATGTCTAAGATCCATAGCCTCAAAACCCAATCAGTTTCTATTTCATTTATGTAGCCCACTAGGTGTGAGAGGAACATTGTTTTTATTAACAGCTGGAGAACAGCATCTAGAACTTAATATTGGATTCAAATCTCCAAATTCTCACTAGAAACATAAGAAATGAATAAGGGAACCACAGGCAGAGCTGAAAAAAAAAAATGGAATTGCTAGAAATGTATTTATTGAAATAAGAAAACAAAAAAAGCTTAGACATTTTGAATATAATATTAGACTCAGCTGAAGAGAAAATACCTGAATTGAAGATTAGATCTAAAGAAAGTATCTAGTAAGAAGGAAGAATAAATAAAAAGATAGAACATACTAAGAGATATGAAGAGAAGGACTACAGAGACTAGCAATAGCAGGAGGAGAAAATAGAGAGATTAGAGAAAAGGCACTATCTTAAGAGATAACAGAAATTTTCACATTTGCTGTAAAACCATGAATTCATAAATTCAGCAAGCACAATATATTACAAACACATATTTAGTTAAAATCCATGCCTATACCCAATGTAGCAAAACTGAAAGATACTGAGACACAAGATTTTTAAAAGCAACCAAAAGAGGAAAACTATCAATGAGGGCAACACAGTCAAGTACTTTAGTAGGCTTCTCAACAGCAACAAGGTACCCAAAAGGTATTAGAACAATATCTTCAAAATGTGAACTATCAGCTTAAAATTTGTACCATGCCAAACTGAAATAAAGACAGATTTGTTCAGATGAAAAAGAAATTTTACCATCAACAGACCTTTATTAAAGAAACTGCAGGCTGGACATGCAGTGGGTTATGTCTGTATTCCCAACACTTTGGGAGGCTGAGGTGGGAGGCTGACTTGAGGCCAGAAGTTTTAGACCAGCCTGGGCAACATAGTGAGACCCCCATATATATAAAAAATTGAAAAATAAATAAATATAAAAATATATAAATAAATATAAAAATATAAATAAATATAAAATAAAAATAAATATAAAAATAAATATAAAAAAAAGTTTTTTAGGTACTTAAGAGGCCAAGGCAGAAAGATTATTTGAGCCCAGCAGTTTGAGGCTGTGGGGAGCTATGACTGCCTCACTGCACTCCAGCCTAGGCAAGAAAGCAAGACCCTATTTCAAAAAACAAAAAACAATAACAACAACAACAAAACAAACAAAAAAATAAACTGCAAAATGATAACCTCAAGAAGAAGGAAAATAATGCCAAAAGGATGATCTAAAATTGAAGAACTTGTGTGGTGAGAGAATTAAATGATAAACACACGTAAATTTAAAGTGTTGTTTGTTTAAAACATTTGTAATGAAAGAAGTACTTATAAGAAGTAAAATTGTTAACAAATGTGAAACTAAATTAACATAGTTATTATGAAAACAAATAAAGCTTTTTGAATAAGAGAGAAATGTTACTCCCTCATGATACTGAAACTTTTCTTTCAAAATTCTGTCAAAAATAAATATACATTCCATTGTATATATATTCCAGCCCAATAGCATGCTCATAATAATGGAAATATTAGTAGAAACAACCAGTTTAAATTAGATCAGTCTAAGTATTTTCCTTTCAATAATCATATTTTAGATGTTAATAATTTAAGACTATAACAAAAGAAACGGCCTTAATGGTTCTTTTGGCCTATTTTTAAACATCCACATTAGAGTTTGCCAGTATGCACATGCTTCCTGTGATGATCTGCTGTAAGGTACTCCATCATCAACTCAAGGTAAATCCTTAGTGTCACTCTAGATTGTCTCCCCTCTCTCATCCCCCTTTTGCACTATGTTTTATTAGTCTCCCATTATTTTTGAGTTTATCATTGAAATATCTTTCAAAAGAGTCTTCTCATATTTCCACAACTACTATGTTAGTTGGAAACACTAATATTCTTTTTATTACCAACATTTTAAACATTGGCCTGGACATTTATGTCTTCACTGTCAAGTCTTTCTCTATCAGTATTCCTCTGTGCTACAAGCTTCCTGAAATAAATTTAAACAACCTGCTCTTTAGCTTACAAAATTTTAAATGGCTCCTATGGATTTTAGAATAATGCCAATAAATCCTTAAACGATCTTACTTCTTCAGTCTCTTCCTATAACTTTTAGAGAAAATTCTTCATATGAATGTATTATATGTTTACTAACCTTTGTTACTTGGTATTGAAGTAGGCTTTTCTCCTTTCATGCATGGCAAATTACTATTTTTCTCCAAAACTCCAGCTCTAATATAATCCTCCTTAGTTATAATAAACTCCAAGATGACAGTATGAGTTTATTATATCTTTTGTAATCCCATTATATTTTGCTCTTTGTACATCCCTAAAGTATACCTTTAAAACATTGTATTATAAGTAAAATACATTATTTATCTCCACTCCACTTATGTTTGAACACTTTGTGGACCAGATCTGTGTTAATCATCACTGAATTTCCCATACCTTGTATAGTGATTGAAATATAGATTAGATAGAAAATGTTTTTCATGCCAGGATACAACTCTTAATATATCTATGCAAATAAAATAATGTTTAAGAACAACACTATGCAATTTACAAATAAAGTTCATTTACACACAGACATGCATTAAAAGTGAATCTGATACACTTTTCCTATAGCCATCAGTCACTTGGGTGAACAGTTTCAGAAACAAAATTCTAGGAAAATAAAAAATAAAATCTTTGCATATAAATCCTTCGCTCAGAATAAAAGCTGAGAAAAAATATTGGGTTTGCTCTAGCCTCCGAAGGCACTGGATTTGGGCTTTCTGTGTAACGCAAAGGCTGAGAGTCTTCATTTGGTGTTTTTCATTTCAGAGACCTTTCTTTTTTTTTTTTTTTTTTTCCTTCCCTTATTTATTTATTTATTTATTTTTTCTTTTTTTTTTTCAATTTAATTTTACAGAATCAAAGAGTCTAACAGTATATCTTGTTAGATACAGTATGTCCTCATAATGTATACATTATTTCTTGTACAATGATATGAAATAATATGGGAAATATTCATGATAAATTATTAAGTGAACAGTGCAAGTCAAAAACAATAGTTTCATATTTTTTCCCCACCCCCCCTTTCCCAAGTCAGCACCTTCAAGTGTTACCACTCCGCAAACGGTGCGCAATGCACTCATTGTGTAGGCATACCCCCATCCCCTCCCCCACCCCCCACCTCAGTCTGATGTCCAATTGGTGTCGTTTCCAGATTTGTATTTAGGTGATGATCAGGGAAACCAATTTTCTGGTGAGTACATGTGATGATTGTTTTTCCATTCTTGGGATACTTCACTTAATATAATGGGTTCCAACTCTCTCCAGGAGAACCATAGAGATGTAGTATCTTCATCATTCCTTATAGCTGAGTAATATTCCATGGTATACATATACCACAGTTTACTAATCCAATCATGTATTGATGGGCATTTGGGTTGTTTCCACATCTTTGCTATTGTGAATTGTGCTGCTATAAACATTCGGGTACATGTGTCTTTGTTACAGAATGACCTTTTTTCCTTTGGGTATATGCCCAGTAATGGGATTGCTGGGTCAAATGGCAGGTCTACTTGAATCTGTTTAAGATACCTCCATAATGCTTTCCACAGGGGTTGCACTAGTTTGCAGTCCCACCAGCAGTGTATTAGTGTTCCTGTCTCTCCACACCCACGCCAACATGTGTTGTTTTGGGTTTTTTTGATAAAAGCCATTCTCACTGAGGTTAAGTGATATCTCATTGTGGTTTTGATTTGTATTTCCTGATGATTAGAGATGTTGAACACTTTTTCATATGTTTGTTAGCCATTTTTATATCTTCTTTTGAAAAATTTCTATTCATATCCTTTGCCCACTTTTTGATAGGGTTGCTTGATTTTTTCTTGCTGATTTTCCTGAGTTCTAAATAGATTCTTGTTATCAGTCCTTTATCTGATGTGTAGTATGCAAAAATTTTTTCCCATTCTGTAGGTGGTCTGTTTATTCTCGTGACTGTTTCTTTGGCTGTGCAGAAGCTTTTTAATTTAATCATGTCCCATTCATTTATTTTTGTTGCTGCTGTGATTGCCTTGGGGGTCTTCTTCATAAATTCTTTGCCTAGGCCAATGTCTGTAAGAGTCTTTCCTACATTTTCTTCTAGAATTCTGATTGTATCACGCCTAAGGTTTAAGTCTGTTATCCACCGTGATTTGATTTTTGTGAGAGGTGAAAGCTGTGGGTCCTGTTTCAGTCTTCTACAAGTGGCTAAATAGGCATTGATGGAACCTACCTAAAAATGATACAAGCCATATATGACAAACCCACAGCCAACATCATACTGAATGGGGAAAAACTAAAAGCACTCCCACTTAGAACTGGAACCAGACAGGGCTGCCCATTGTCTCCATTACTTTTCAACATAGTATTGGAAGTCCTTGCGAGAGCTATCAGGCAAGAGAGCAGAATCAAGGGAGTCCAAATAGGGAAGGAAGAGATCAAACTCTCACTTTTTGCTGATGATATGATGTTATATCTGGAAAACCCCCAGGATTCAACCAAGAGACTCCTGGAATTGATTAACGAATACAGCAAAGTCTCAGGCTACAAAATTAATATGCACAAATCAGAGGCATTTATATATGCCAATAACAGTCAATCGGAAAACCAAATTAAAGACTCAATACCCTTCAAAATAGCAACAAAGAAAATAAAATATCTAGGTATATATCTAACTAAAGAGGTAAAGGACCTCTATAAGGAAAACTATGAAACACTGAGAAAAGAAATAGCAGAACTTGCAAATAGATGGAAAAATATACTATGCTCGTGGATTGGAAGAATCAACATTGTTAAAATGTCTATACTACCCAAAGTGATCTACAGATTCAATGCAATCCCTATTAAATTACCAACATCATTCTTTACAGACATAGAGAAAATAATTATACACTTTGTATGGAATCAAAGAAGACCCCGTATAGCAAAAGCAATTTTAAGCAACAAAAACAAAATGGGAGGTATTAATTTGCCAGACCTCAAACAATACTACAAGGCCGTGGTTCTTAAAACAGCCTGGTATTGGCACAAGTGCAGGGACACAGACCAGTGGAACACAACAGAAAATCCAAATATAGAACCATCCTCATATAGTCACCTAATTTTTGACAAAGCGGGAAAGAATATACTCTGGGGACAAGAATCCCTATTCAACAAATGGTGCTGGACAGAGACCTTTCTTAAACTGGCTCTCAAAAGCATTGATCTTAGCTTGTTTCTCAGCACTCCTTGTCCCTTGGTTTATAGAAAGAGAACTCCTTTTGAAACGTTTAGTATCATGATCTGCCAGGGCAGTCTCATTCAATTATTGCTAAATAATTGGTGGAGAAATATGTCTCCCACCACATACAGACAATAACCACAAACTATTCCTACCTTGTGTCTTATGCCACTGGATAAAGAGAAACATTTATGTACTTCATTTATACAGTTTAGATTAGCTTACTGTCCAGTCTAGGATTCCGCAGAAGCAGACCCCAAGGTGGAGATTTGTACATGGGATATTTATTAGGGAATGCTCCTGGAATTAAATACCTATGGGAGAGAAGGGAAGGATAAAGGACTGAGCAGAGGGAGAATTTGAGTAGTGATACAGTTAAAAGAAAGAGCTCAGCCAACTCCATAGGGAGCTACAGAGCTATGCCAGGGCTTTATACTTATTCACATTTAGGTTAAGGGAAACCGGCCTTTATAAGTCATGTGATGATTAATCAATGGATGCAGAGTTTCATAGAAAGATGTATGACCTTGAACAAGGCCGCTTTCTTCAATGGGCTGACACTGAGGGCCATCTTTCAGCAGCACTCCTAAGAGTTAGAAGATTAATTTTCATTCCTAAAAGTGATCTAGGTGGTGCATTAGTCATAGTCACTAAATTTTAATTTGCTTCCATTCTGTGATTGTTTCTCCCATTATCTATCTATCTATCTATGTATCTGTGTAGCTATCTATCTATTTTAAAGTATTAAGGTAAGAAAGGAGAAGTTATAGCTAAGAAAACTTATCGTTATTATAAGGACTTTGGAATTGTGATTATCAAAAGAAGCATGCAATGTGATACATCAATTTAAAATGACATTTAAGTCTTTAACCAATCAATGCATTTATTTTATGTTCAATGTTATATACATACTTTCTTAAACCACTACAAATAAACCAGTTTGTGGACAAAGGTTTTTAAAAAATGGGTAAATGGACTCAAACTTTCCTAAGTTAAATCTCAGAAAGAGATGGTCTTAAGATTCATTAGATTGCTACTGCAATAAAATGAAATAAATTTCTTTTCCAAAAAGATAAGAAATGATGTGAAAGAAAGATGTAAAATCTTGGAGTATCTGTTGGATTTCATATGATACTGAGCTGAAAGAAAGACAAAATAATGTCACAGAGGGACAAATAATATTGGATGCTGGCATACAGAAGTATAAAAGTTTTGAGGCTAGAAAATGGAGGCTTAAACACGACAGGTAACACATTTAGAAAATATAATCTCTCATCAATTCCATGATATGCTGCTTTGTATTTTATTATCCATGAAATTAGGACTGAATTTAGAATTAGTAGAAGTTCATTTAGATTTTTTCTTTTACAAAAGTAATGCATAAAATATGTCTTACAATAGATGACATCTTCAATTTAATAAAATATGATATTAACTCCAAAAGTCATAGAGGCAAAAAAATATATTGAATGGGTCTGACAAATATATGAATAATTATGCTTATCCTCCTAAAGTTTATTTCTTGGTCAGTTGATTATAATTCAAGATATAATTTTCCTTAAAAAATTGCTATAAAATAATTGTTAGGTTTCCTTGTGCTCCAGATAAATGTATATGATTTAATAATACTACTACTAATAATACTATTCACCGTAAGTTTTCTGTGCAAATATGTCACATATATCATTTGGGAAGGGGAAAAACGCATTTCTATGCACCGCTGCTCCAGATTCTAGAGGCACTCGGCCATTTTTCCCTTTGAGTTGTGGCACTGAAAATGAACTTCTATGTGCCTACTCCTATGGCTTTGAAAGAGCATCAGCTTCTTGATGTAAGGGAAAGTCATAAATTTAACATTTATTATTTGACAATAGTATGGTAAACTCCTATAATACCTATTCAAAACCGTGAATAAGCACAGATTTTATTAAAATGATTAAATGCTTCATGGATTCTCCCAATGTGCTTCTATTGCTACTTCATTCTACCCTTTCAGATAAGTCTCTAATACAGTATGGAATTTACAACAGATAGATTATCATTCTCACATTGTGAAACCAAAAAAAAAAAAAAATGATGTTTTCTCTATTTGTTGGTTTTATTATTTTTGTTTCCAAATTTGTGTTTATGATTCAAACAAGTCTTTTTTCCCCTCTTAAAGTTTCTAATTTAAATAGGTCCGAATTATTTTAAGAGTCAAGAGTATATAGTACATGTTTGACCGGATATTTCTAAATTCAATTTTGAGAGTATAAATATGAACAATCATGAACTTAAAATATTGTAACTGTAATTAATTTTATCCCCAACTGATACGATGCTGGAACCATGGGAAAAAAAGAGTTCGTATTTTTTTCACAAATTACTTTTAAACAATTTTAGATATTTTTAAAAAAGAAACATTACTATATTTCAAGCTAGCAAATAGAAATAGAGAAGCTTAGTAAATATTTATTTTTAAAAATTAAAGACCCATAAGATTATCATTAAAGTTTTGAAAGTATCTAGGAAGTGAATAAGTGTTACAGTTTTTATAAGTTCTTAAAGGAAGATTGCTTTCTCTCTGTTATGTTTAAAAGCATTCTTACTCCTCACGCTACAGGAAACAGCCAAGTCATTCTGGTGAGGTAGACTACTTTTACTCTAAATTCTAATTTATAAAAACAGCTTAAAACAATTGTCCCCTAAACATTATACAATATAAATATTAAGACTAGGCCGGGCGCGGTGGCTCACGCCTGTAATCCTAGCACTCTGGGAGGCCGAGGTGGGCGGATCGTTTGAGCTCAGGAGTTCGAGACCAGCCTGAGCAAGAGCGAGACCCCATCTCTACTAAAAATAGAAAGAAATTATATGGACAGCTAAAAATATATATAGAAAAAATTAGCCGGGCATGGTGGTGCATGCCTGTAGTCCCAGCTACTCGGGAGGCTGAGACAGGAGGATCCCTTGAGCTCAGGAGTTTGAGGTTGCTGTGAGCTAGGCTGATGCCACGGCACTCACTCTAGCCTGGGCAACAGAGTGAGACTCTGTCTCAAAAAAAAAAAAAAAAAAAAGACTATATAATGGAATGAAAACAATTAGTATGTAAACTGTGGCTTCTTTCTATGTTTCAAAATAAGAAAAATTCTGAGCTTTCAGGCACAATTTTTAAAAAAATTATTTCAGCAGTGTCAAGCTGTGAAGTATCTACAGCTCATCTGCATAGTCTAATTTTCATCCAAATTTTTATAGTGCTGACCATCTGGATGAATGAATGCTACAGATGACTACCCAGGTCCTTTCAACAGAAGCTAAAGTTATGCCTGCTGCTATGAAAAAATTTATTTTGGTTGAGCCTTAGGAAGTCTATTTGTCAACATTCTGGAAAGTGGAAATGTGCCTGGATATGTTTGATATAGGATTTCTCTTCTGCATATTAACTTATGTTTCTATTAACCCTATGAACAAGAGTGCCAGTTTCTGATTATTGGTGAAGACATTAAAGAACTAAGATTGGGGTAAGAGTACTTGAGTTTGATTTAGGATTTAACACATTTCCTGGTTGCTGTTGTTTTTGTTGTAGATTTTTGCAAATCTTAAACTGTCTGAACTCCAATGTCTTCATCTTTTAATGGCAATAATAATAATACATAGCTAACAAGATTGCTATAGAAATTGAATCAAACAAGGTAAGTAAAACAAGTAAAACAAAAGGGAAACTGTTTGTAAAGACGAATAACTTTGCTAAACTTTTGTGAGACTGAGCAAGAAAACAAAGAAGGCCAAGTAAACAAAAGTGTCTACTGAAAGGCAGAACATAAATACATAAAACAGCAGCAATATTTAAAATCATTAACAACTGCTAGAACTACTTTACGCAAATAAATCTGAAAATGTAGATGAATTGGATAATATTCCATAAATTATGGTATCAAAATTGATTTAGGATTAAAGGAATTAAAGGGAAAATCTGACTGGCCCTATAACTTCAAATAATATGACTATGATGAATGAAACCAAATGGATTTACAAAAAGGTACAGAATTTCACTAGTAATCAGAAAAATATAAGTAAAAACAAATTATCACTCTAAAGATATTAATGTCTTATAATACCAAATATTAATAAGTACTTGAGGTAATGGAAACACTTATACTGCCAAGAGTGTAAGTCTGTGCAAGCAATTTACAGGGGAAGTTCATTAATACTTAGGAAAATCAAAAGGTGTGTATCTTCCTATCTTCCAGAGCAGCATATATTCCCTAGATTGATATCTTCCCTAGAGGAAATCTTGTACGTGATTATAAGGGAACAGGAGATACAATGTTTTGTTGGAATGTTGTAAATAAGAGCCAAAAGGACAGTCTCTCGGTAGGAGAATAGATAATTAATCATCTGTTTATTGATTCAATGTAATACTATACAGTAATCAAACTATATCTTCACATCAATGTGAGCAAATCTCAAAAATAGCATGTTGACTGAGAAAGTAACTTAAGAAGATATACACAGCTTATCATGCCACTTCTCTATATTTTAAATATAAAATATATTCACATGTATTCATATACATGATTCATAACAGCATCTAGATAATTACTTTTGTATATATCTCAGTCTATCTATAAGGAAATATCTATAAGCAAATAAGAAAAATAATGACATTTATTTAATCTTGGGATAGGTGTTGGCCATATTATGGATACTATTTTCTTTAAATGGTTATATATTAATAACTTAAAATAAAAGTAATTTGAATAAGAAAAATCAGCTATAAGATAGAATAATAGCTATATGAATCATTCAGTCATAAATGCTTAAACTGACCTAGGATAAAATAAGTCATAAGATGAAATCCACCTGTGGTATCCATCTGTAGTTTCTAAATTTTATTTCCTGCTGAAAGGAACCAGGGTTCCTTGGCTTATTCTAGGGTCTGGGTCAAAAAATGTACAAGGTGAGCCTACCGTGTCACATTGTATGAGAAAGCAAGGAAAATGCCAGAGTATAGGGGTCATGTGACATGAAGGCAGGACCGTGTGTCTTCTACAGAGTAAGTTATCTGTGGCCAATAGCCATGAGTACACATTTTTTGATTATGTATATCTATTTATTAAAGTTTCTGAGAGTAGATAATTTCATCTTTTCCTTCCCCCATCCATTCAGATCCCTAAATAATGTACCAAGCAAATAGGGTGTTAGCAAGCCTATTTTTACTCACACTAACGTATGCCTTCCAAGCTATACCATCTCTACAGGTTTAAACCCCATTTATTTTATTTTTTGTTTCATTTTTCAACTGGTTAAAAATGTATTTATTGGAACTCTTCATATGCTCAATCAGTATGTTTTACTTAAGGCACCATGAATAAAATATCAATCTCAGGAAAGGTGGCTAATTCTTCACCCACAACCCATCACATAAGCAATACTCTCAAAACAGGTCTATCTTTATGTTGGGAAGGACAGCTTGATATTAGAGCCCAACTTTTTTTCTAAATTACTACAGTTGTCATCGTGGTAGCCTCTTGATTACCCTAGCAAACATTTAACTTTGCAAAATAGTTTGTATCTTTTAAAAGTTTTGCTAGCTTTGAGAGTAATCAAAAAGGAATATTTCAATAAAACAATGTCACTGACACTAGATAATCTAATTTAAAAACAAGCTCATTCAAAAATGCTTGGCCCAAACCCACTGCCTTCATAGTTAAGAGGCCATCCTTAAACTTTACTGAAGGTTAAAGTCTAGATCAAATGTCTATACTCAAAAGAGTGAGACAAAAAGAGGGCAAACTGTTCCCTTTCATGCCCACGTTTTCCCTTTGAAAATCTAGTTTCCTTATTTGGCGATCAGATTACCTTCCTGAGTAACAACTTTTATCCTTCCAGGGATTGATTCTTACCAGTGAGACCCTAAAAACATTGACTGAACCAGTGACTTCAGAAGGATATGTCTTTCACAAGGTGACTTAACCTAATTTTCCTTAGAAGCAGCCACTGCATATGTTATCATAGGGTTGTTCTATTATAGATGGCCTTAACAAGTGCATACACAATACTACTTTTACTCCAAGTTGCCTTTTTAATAAACTAATAGGCTATATGCATTGTCAGTGTGTTGTTCCATACTATTCTAAGTCAACAATCTTAGAAATCAGAGCTACCTTTATTCTCATTCGTTGACATTTACCCAGGCCCTGTGATCCAGGTAAACAGGGAAGGTTAAAAAATTCCTCTACTCTTTTATGTTCAGAATTACTCTGCTTATTGCAAAAAAACATCCTTCCTCATATGACTCAAGTGAGGCTCATGGATGCCCCCTCTTGTTTACTTATGGCAAGGCCAGACACAGACTCTTCAAATTCTCATTCTTTGCCTCACAAATGATAAGCTGAACTGTCTGTCCCCACTGATCAATCAGAACAAAAGAAACTTTGGCTAAGTTTTTCTCTCCTCCAGAACACTGAACCTTGGCCTGACCTTAACCTGAGCCAGCAAACAGCATACCCTCCTTAATGGCCCCTCCAGAGAACAGGCTGACCTCAGGGTAAAACATTCTCTGACCTGCTGTCCTACCACACCATCCACCATCCTCACTCATTCCACTTGCCTATACATTTTTATTTACTCCTTCCTATTAAAGAAAGCCCTTTTTTGCCTAACTTTTAAGGTGCTTGCAGATCTCATGGTCTGAGCTATTTCAAAGTCCTCATCCCCCTTTTATTAATAAAATAGTTGCTTTCCCCTTCTGGCAATAATTTTTTTGAATAAACTGTCTCTTTACCTAAGTCTTGATTTATTTTTTGTTAATATTTGACACTAGTGATAATATCCTGTAGCAGAAACTGATAGTTTCCCCCAGTATTCATTCTCCCCTTTTCTGTAGTAAAAAAAATTCTGATTTTTAACTTTGAAAGATAGTCCGCATTTCCCAGCATCTCTTACAACTAGATTCAGCCATATGCAATGTTCTAAATATTTGTGCCCACCACCCCAAATTCATATGTTGAAATCTTAATCTGCAATGTGACAGCATTAGGTGGGACCTTTGGTAGGTGATTTGGGATTAGTACCCTCCTAAAAGTGACTCCAGAGAGGCAGCTATCCTCTTCTACCAAGTGAGGACACAGCAAGAATACAATTGTCTATGAACCAAGAAATGGGCCCTCATCAGACACCAAATTTCCTAGCACCTTGATCTTGGGGTTCTCAGCCTTCAGAACTGTGAGAAATACATTTGTCTTCTTTATAAGCCACCCAGTTTATGGTATTTGTCATAGCAGTCCATACAGACTAAGACAGAAACTTTTCTCATCTTTCTCATCTCATGCTCAGGTCTGAATTACACTGCCAGCTTTCCTATTCTCCAGCTTGCTGATGGTGGATCCTGGGACTTCTTGACCTCTATAACCACATGAACCAATTCCTGTGATAATATAACAAATCTCCATATGTGGTATAAATGTATATGTGTGTGTGTGTGTGTGTGTGTGTGTGTGTGTGTCTTATTGGTTCTGCTTTTCTGGAGACCCCTGACTAATAGAATACACCATTTAACAAAGTTTGGTCAATGGAAGGTAAGCAGGATGGGTATTCAATGTCCAGAGACCATGGGTAAAAGGAAATGTGTACTTTTCTCATACATTTTGCTCCTTTCTGTTAATCAAACATGAATGTGATGTCTGCAATTGGAGCATCCATGTTGAACAATGAGATGTCACCAATGTGTTGAGGATAGTGGATCAGCAAGATAGAAAGAGCCACTGTTTTATTTTATGTGGCTGGGTTCTATCCTTCATAGCCAGACTCAATGTTAACTGAACGCATCACTTAAGTTCTTTTTTATCCACAGAAAGCCTCTACTAAAAAAATTTATAAGGAAAAAAAAAATCAAACCTTTGCCACCTCAGGGTAAGTCTCATTGATGGAATAATTACTTTAAAATTGTTCTTTTTCAAATGATGCACAAAGAATTAAAAGTGAAATTACTAGATTGGTGGACAGTCCCTAGAAATTAGGATAAAGCATCCATTGATTTGTCTTTTTCTACAGTTCCAGTGTAGTAAATAATTATAAATAATCAGAACACAGTGGAAATGTGGAACAACTAATGACTACCCTTCTGAAAAGATGCATATTCCTGTGTATTAGGTTGGAACTAACAATGTCTTAGTTCAAGAGAGTATAATTTTGACATCTCTGCCCACTAGACAGGCTGTCTTTTCATCCATGATCAACTAGGAGTACTAATTTGTTACTCCTTAATTTAACCCAAAGAGTTATTCAAGTCACATAATAAAAAATCAGAAGGAGCAGAGATGTCAAATGTAGTTTATTAGTATGCAAACTTTAAAACAGAAAAAAATGGCTATAGCATTGTAATATCTCAGTGAGTTCACTTTCTATAATGCCACAAAAACAACTGAAAAAAATCTGAACACACTGATATCTTTCAACCTTTTACCTTTGATGTAAACATTTCATTAAAATTCATAGATGGTGTTTGGAAAACACACACAGACAAACTAAATGTTTGCACACATATATAAAAACCATAACCTTGAAGATTAGAACTTCTATGGATCTAGTTTTGCCTTTGGATATATGTTTACAAATTTCACTGATATCAGTGGAAAGAATATGTACTTATTTAAATACAAAAATTCAGCTGTCACTACAAATTAAAATGAAAGGGATATAAATATTTCTATGCATGTATTAATTTAGTATTATATACACTAATATATTTATTAATATTTGAAATTTATCTCCATTTGAAAAGACAACCATTATTGCTGAATACACCATTTGATCAAATGATAAATGATATATATATAAAATTGAAATAAGTTCATGATACTAATTATTTAGATTAAAACATATTGGCACATTTAATAGTTGCATGTCAATGGTTACATATAACAGGATATATAAATCATATATATATAAATCTCTCCAAATTAAATGAGTATCATATGTCCATCACTAAATATGAATTTAAGTTAAAATGTGAAAGTAATTTCAGCATTCTTAATACTCATTAGTTCATTTAAGAATATAACTGAGCACTTTCTGAGTGACATATAGTTGTTAGATAATCAGACTTAAGTTTCACAAACAACTATATAGCATCACATAAATTCCATATTACAGTAAATTCTACCTAATTAGTATGCCACTGGAAACAGAAATATACCAATTAAGTTCTTGTCCTACTTATCAAAAGCCCACAGGAAAATATTATGTTAGTTGGTAATCACTTTTTCCCCAAATTTTTAAAAATAAAAAGCAGCATCAGGTATATGACTAAATCAGCCCTATTTAACAATCTTAGCACAAGAGCAAAGAAAGAATGAACTGAAGAGAATGCCACATTTTTTCCTTAAGAACATGACAACCAAAATAATGCCAGTCATTATAATAAATATGAGTGAACACAAATACAGATAAAATGAGCCATTCATAAATTATTTCAAAATAATCAAAACTTGAGCCAATCAATTTTATCTTTTGAATTCAGAGCAATTAAGGAACAAAGACCAAAATGCACCTCTACAATTTTTTACTATATGGAAGAGAATCCCAAACTCTGCTTTTGAATACTAAATGATATTTCCATGGGAAGGGTAAATTCACACCTAATGGGTACAATGCACACTATCTGGGTGATGGGTACACTTATAACTTTGCCTCAAATAGTACAAAAGCAATTTATGTAACCAAAAGGTTTGTACCCCCGTAATACTCTGAAATAAAATTAAAAAGTAAAAATAAAAGTGTTTTTGATAGTTTCAAAATGAAAATGTTTTACTCATTTTAATTATATGTGTGTGTGTGTGTGTGTGTGTGTGTGTGTATGAGCTATTAAAAAATTTGGAGATCACTGAACTAGAAAAAGGTTTTCACCTCTTACATGGAATAAATATCTTCCAATAACTATTATACTACGGATTCTTTTGCCAGGTGGAGAAGCTTTAGTTAGCTCTATTGAGTTAATAACCCTCCAAATACTTTATTTAGGGCTTCCTTTTGTTCACAAAGTGTATTCTATATAATATTCAAATTTGGTGCTATTATTGTTGGCCTTTGCAACTGATATTTGATGTTATAAATACACCCCTTTACTAATAGTCTAGGGTTTAATATCAGAGCACTTTTGAAGTTTAAATAAAATATCTGAAATGACACATTGAAAATAATCTTATATCTTTATAAGTGTTTAGTATTTTGAATGCATTAACCATTTATGTACAAACATCTGAATAGTTTCTTATTGAGAAAAAAATGACTCATCCCAAAAGTATATCTTCAAAACTCATTGTATTATTTAAGCATTTTTCAGCTTCTTGGATAACATACAAGATTCATTAATTTATGAACTCAAAAAACCTATATTCCTAGGTACTGTGGATAACAAACAGAACATATGTAATATGGGTCCTGTTGAAAGGATTTCATATTCAAATATGAAGGCTAGATATAATATTTAAATTTTCAAAAAATATTTTTTAAAAGTAAATGAATTATATACTACACTGAGATAATAAATCAAATGTTACGGAAATGAAGAGGGGGAGTGCGCTGTTTAAGAACTATATCCCTAGAGTTGTATTTTATTCTGATCATCTGACCATGTACCATATACGGGCTGCAATTTTCTCATTTGTGAAATAGAAATAATAATAAGAGAAACCACCTCATAGTGCTATTTGAAGGTTTCAATAAGATGAAAGCATGCAAAGTGCTTATCACAGAGATTCTTATAAAGAAAACACTCAGTAAATAATATATATAATCAAATTGTCTTGGAGGAATCAGGAAAGAATTCCTAAAAGTTTCAGCATATGATCTGAGCTCTAACTCTTGGCACTAGGTAGGGCTGGAATAAATGAATGAATGGGACTCTGTTGGGAGAGGGTATTTCTGACTAAGGGACTGGTTAAATCAAAATGGACAGAGACATAAAATAGCAAAGAAACAATTAGAAGTTTTGTGAGGCTGCACTATGGGGAAAAGAAGATGCACTGTGGACAGATTCTAGTTATTCACATACTTTCAGCTCCACTAGTTCAGAAAAACACAGGCAGGACTTGGACTCAATTTAGAAGAGAACAGGAAATGACTAAAGAGAGGCCAGTGTAATCATAAATCCTAAATTCAGTATACTCTGGAGAAATCAAATAAAACTACACAGTAATTGAGTACAACATACCTTCCTCAAGCTTTACCCTACCTGAAAGAAGAAAGAAGGTTGCCTAAACATATGGAATAAAAATAGATTGATGAAGTTTCCCCACTCCCACTTACCATTTAAATATCTCTCCCCTAGAATCAAGGTTGTTATTATTATTATTTTTTTTTTTGAGATAGAATCTCACTCTATCACCCTGAGTAAGGTGCCATGGCATCAACCTAGCTCACAGCAACCTCAAACTCCTGGGCTCAAGCAATCTTCCTGCCTCAGCCTCCCAAGTAGCTGGGACTTCAGGCACACACCGCTGCGTGGCTAATTCTTTCTATTTTTAGTTGCCCGGCTAATTTTTTTTTCTATTTTTAGTAGAGAGGGGGTCTTGCTCTTGCTCAGGCTGGGCTTGAACTCCTGACCTCAATCGATCCTCCCACCTTGACCTCCCAGAGTGCTAGCATTACAGGTATGAGCCACCACGCCCAGCCTCAAGGATTTTATAATTATTATTCCATAAAATTTTAAATCTGAAAGAAGCCTCAGAAGACATATACTCCCAAACTACAAACTTTCAGTTACAGCTCCCTATAATTTCTCTTCATTGTATTCAATATATTTTAAAATTATATATTTTTATAATTAGATGATTAATCTCTATCTCTGCTTACTAGACTATAAGCATCATAAGGGTAATATGTCTTTTTCCTCACCATTGTGTCCCATGAAACAAGCACAGGGCCACGAACAGAGGAGGTGAATATTAATTGAATAATTAAATGAATGTATGTCTTACAGAAGAGAAAACTAGGACAAGGGAGTTTTGGTGTTTGGCCCTAGTTAACATGGCTAATGAGTGATGGAATTTGGACCTAAAAGCAGCTCCCTTGATTCTCATCCGGCTGCCTTCTCACATCTTCACTATGGTATCATGTGTTAATCATATCCTCTCCCTAACCTCTTAGCAATGACAAGTATAATAGAGGTCTCTGAAACTTTAATATGAATATCAACTTGTTTAGTCTGTCTTAAAACAGGTTCAGGGAAGATCTGAATTGTAGATTTTAGCAAGGGGAGTAGCAAGCTGTGTAAATGTTGAAAGAGAGTGTTAAAGAACAGCTGGGTCCATTTCTCAACTTGGCCTATAATTATATTCAAACTCTCTATCCAATGATCATGGAAATAAAATATGTGAGCCTGTTTTTCAACCAAAAAGTTATAGAATGAGATTTTACTTGCCTTCTCCACTCTTCCAGGATAAGAGTTCTTTGAGCAGCAAGTATTAGAATAGGGATGGAGGGAGGAAGGGTATGGAAAGAGATCCTTAAAAGTCTTCCCCTTGGAATTTGACAGCTATTACCATGAACACTATTTAGTAACTATCTGATGATTCTTAAAAAGATGACAGTAAGAAATGACACTAAAATGAGAAAAAATAATGCTACTGTAAGTCAAATGTCATTTTTATGAATTTATTAACTTATGCACCTGAGGTTATTCCTTATGTCCATGTAGGAATCCACATTCCACAGAAAGATATTTGTTATTCTCTTCAACCACAATGGAATCTTAGGGATAGAAAATATTACATTATTTGAGGACTCACCAAAAGAAAATCTGGCAAAAAGGAAACCTTCAATCTGTCATGCTGGTATTCTGTTTCCTCAAAAAAACTTTTCCCTGGGTTACCCACTGATAAGAATGAACACTGCTAATGTACATGACAAAATTTTATGTTTACAAAACAACAACAACAATAAAAACTAAGGGATCATACTGAGGAAGACTTTAATATTATTTAGTTCCTTATTATTACACTGCCATTTAAAGTATCGCATAATTAAATGTTTTCTTAACCAATTTGTGTACTAATTTCAAATTTAACATTTTTATTCAAATACAAAAGAAATGGTAATCAAAATCAAGCTACAACCTAAAGATTTAAATGTATGCCTCAGTACTAGAATATGGAATTATGGAGTATATGGCTTACCATTGAGATAAGTGGTAATTTGCTTCATCATAGCAATCCTTTTATCCAAAACACAAAATATGCTACGAATTTCTTTTTAAAAAGTGAACTAAAAATCAATTAAAACAACTATAGCTCATGGCTGAACTTGAACTCTTGGTTTCAAGCGACTTTCCCACCTCAGCCTCTGGAGTAGCTAGGACTACAGGTGCATGCCACCACGCTCTATTCTTTAAATTCGTCTTTAAAAAATAAATTTAAAAAATAGACATAAAAATAACTAGTATAATTAGATTGGATAAAGAAAAATATTGCCCAATTTTATTTAAATAATAGTGACATTTGTTAATTGTGTCTCAGCAAACACTCCCTCTCCTCTCATAAGCATTATTTTTTGGGTGAGGTTCTTTCCATGCTTTGATTTTTTTTAATAGACTTTATTTTTTCAGAGTTGTTTTAGGTTCACAGAAAATTTGAGTGGAAAGTATAGTGAGTTCCCATGTACCCTCTGCTCCTATACATGCACAGCCTCCTACACTATCAACACCCTGCACAGAGTAGTACATTTGTTAGACTCCATGAACTTACATTGACATAATTATTACCTGAAAACCATAGTTTACATTGGGGTTCATTTGAGTTACATATTCTGTGGGTTCTGACAAATGTATAATGACATGTGTCCACCATTAGGCCATCATACAGAATGGTTTCATCATACCGAATAGTTTCACCGTCCTGAAAATCCTCTGTGCTCTGCTTATTCTTTTGCCTTCCCTACTAACTCCTGGAACCACTAATCTTTTCTGTGTCTCCATAGCTTCTGCTTTTCTGGAAGATAACATAATCAGAATCATACACTATGTAGCCTTCTCAGCCTTACTTTACTATCCTCTGGGAGATTTATCCATTCCTATTTTCAGCCATGGGGTGTGGAAGGAACTGACTTATACCTTCAGCTCTAGGAATGGACTGATGTTTTAAGCCTATGAGTCCATCCCATACCCTGGCACAGCTAAACAAGCTCTTCGCCTTTCCCATGTGACCAGCCTGTCTCCCTTCTCAGGGCTTTACTTAAACCTTACCTTCTTGTTGACGCTTTCTCTGGACATTTTATCTAAAATTCTAAAATTGTAAGTCTTTCCTTACAATCCTTAATGCCCTTAATTATTTTTCAATTGTAACTATCATCAACCAAAATACTCTACGTTTCATATTTTTAAATTCATTCTCTGCAGTCTGCATCCCTGTAGTAGAAGGTATGTTCCATAAGGGCGAGATTTTTGTCTAGTTTGTTCAAGGCTGTATTCCAGAACCAACTTTAGTGCCTGGAACATGATATTTTTTTAATAATGATGTGTTGATTAAAAAGAATAAAATAATTATAAAAAATGTTTATTGTGGTTCCAATAGTACTTTTGAAGGAATAGTAGGATTTAACAACATTTTCTAAATTAATGACTAGGCAATTATGCTTATCTTGACAGAATGGCATATTGGATTCCTTCGACATAAAAAGAAAAAAAACTGATTATATATGAGCTAAAATATCTGTTAAAACTCACATATTGCTAAGATCACAAATTGATAATGCAGCACATTTGGAATGATGGGAAACAATTTTAAAAGTGGGCATAAAATTAAATGAAAGAAATAATGATTTAGGTTAAGACCTTTTTTGGAATGGCCTGACAGATTTACAGACAAAATAAAAATGTGAGACACTTGTAGATTGAGCAGAATTTCAGAATTCAAGTTTTTATAGACAAAGCTCATTTTAGGCAGCTTTCAGATGATTGCCAAAGAGGTAAAAAAAAAAAAAAAAAAGAAAGAAAGAAAAAGATTATGTCAGATTATTTTGTATTAGCAGGATTGCTTTAATAAAGATAATATATTTTTATTAAATAAAATGCATGCAATGCATATTTATGAGTATATACACATTATACATGTATAGGTGTACAGATAAGTAGATCAATAGATTAGCATTGCTATAATAGTGTCAGGAAAGATTTAGTCCTATAGGACTAAACTCTGCATTATTTGCAGTTTTAGCCTTGAAAATGTTTTACACAATATTCCTGACCTAAGACTGTTGGTATAGATATGTGCTAGGATATCTGTCATCATAACCAATTATTAAGTCTGTGTACTTTGTAGTTTCAGTTTTGAAAAAGTTTTAAATAAACTTGAGTTGCAATTGTCAGGCCAGGTATATGCTACACATTCCTTATTTCCTTAACCAATAACTTCTCTAAGCTACATCTCCATACCTGCTTTCTTTCCATAGTCTCTATTATGTATGTTGCTGAACACTTTACAAATAATGCAATCAGGAACTAAAAAAAATTACAAATATTAATATTTCTCCTTTAAATTTTATGTTACCCAACAAATTTGATTCCTAGAAACAGGAATTCAGATCAAGGGTCTATATCTGAAATGCTGAACACTTACAAGAGCAAAATGTCCTCACTAATAATTTAGACAGCAGTAATTTCTCATAAATCACCTGTAAAAATAGTGCACAATTATCATCCATATGATATTTATGGTAATTTTGCTACTGAAATGAAAATATTTGAATGACCAGTTACAAGTTAATAACACTGACTCATGACTAACTATTGCCAACACTATCAATTAATATGCTTTTTCATGAGGCTTATGATAAGATTTCTTTGGATGAATGCAAGAAAGACTGTATTACACTAGCCTGTCCTGGATTTGTAAGAGAATACATGGAATGTCTCTTAATTTTCACACTATTTTTTGTCTTGCTCTTTCTCTTTTTTCCAGACATTTCTGTTAAGTATCCTTAAGGTACTTTATAAGATTAAACATGAGAGAAGGAGGGAGGAGAGGGAAGGAGGGGGCAATGGGGACAGACAGAGAAAGAGAGACGGAGAGAGAAAAGAATAAGTACGCTCAATTATTTCCTAGATCACTACCTTGTTGTCTAGAATATTGAGTGCCCAACTTTATTCATATGAATGAATATTTTATTTACCACATGAACTCAGATAACCTTTTAGACATTGCTATTAGTACTTACGCTGCAAAAAAAATTTTACTGAGTAGATAGTGCTATAACTTTGGGCTGATTATTTTCCTTTATAATAAAAGTTGTTCAGGTTTCTTGGATCTTGAATTTGTTGACAGATCTATTTAAATTTATGTGAGCCATTTTTATATAAGGTGATGTTATATTTATTATAAAACATTTATTTATTTTATTTCATTTTAAAAATCTTGACTAATCATCCAATTTATAACAATATTATAACTTACTTTTATGCATATTTAAAAACCTTCAAAGTAAAGATAGTTATAAAAAAGTTTTATGGCAGCACAAATAATTCACATAATACAGCAAATTATAGTGTGATTAAAAAACCACATGGTTAGAATTAGGAAATCTGAATTATAATTATTTCATTTTATTTCAATAATATGTTGTGAGCTGTGTGATTTCTGGTCAGATTCTCTCTATACCTTACTTATCTTAAACATGAACAGTCAGGAAAGATAAATTCTAAGGGTCTCAAAATTCTGACTTTACAAATGCTTAGAAAGTTATGACTTAACCTCAGTATAACAAAACCATATGAATGATGCAGGGTTTATGTTCAAAACATTTAATAATAGAATGGCATTTACCCATCAGAACCACACTGTGTAAACAACCAGTACAACCCTGCAAGAACATGCTTGCTTAATATGGAAGAAATGTTCTTCGCCACAGAATAAACAAAATGGTTCAATGAAGAGAAACAGTAAATATCTATGTTCAAAATACCAGGTGATCCTCAAATTCCTTAAAGATTTTCACCACGTGGGATATAAGTTTGCTTAGTTTGGGAGACTCTTTTCACTGAACTTCTAGACTCAGCTGTTTTGCATAGGAAATTAGTGTAGCCCTGAGCCTTCTTTAATGGTGAATTAAATTAGTTGGGGGAATACTGTTGATTAGATAAGATCAGAGAGCAGGAAGGTGACCCCTTAGTATGGTTCCCAGACCAGCAGTGAGAGACTTGCAACTTGTTAGAAATGCAAATGGTCAGATCTCACCCTAAACCTACTGATATCAGAAACTTTAGGGGAGTGAAGCAACAATCTGTGGTTCAACAAGACCTCCAGGTGATGATTCTCATAAATACTAAACTTAAAGAATTACCATTTAGGCTATCAAAGGAGGCTGGCATTATGAGTGATGAAGAAGGCAGCTGCCCATAAAGTGTATTTTAGAGATACTGGGCCCATTCATCTAAAATTTTATAGATTAGGAAACAAAGTTTAGGTAATGTGAGGTCAGTCAGCAATTAAGTAGAACCGAATGAACCAAGGTCTGTCTTGCACAGGAATTCAAATGTGTACCCACCATTCCTCTCACTGACATAACAAGATCAAAGATATTAGAATAATAAATTATTGGTTCAACAGCCTAAATCTGAGCTTTCAATTTACATACAGTTTTAAAGATGCTGACCCTAAAGGGCTTTTGTATTCCTTTAAAAAACAGAACCGTACAATTATCAGTTAAGACTATAAAAGAATATACAGTGTAGTTCTAAAAGGAATGTTTTACTAAGAGGCAGTATTTGCAGAATTATGCTTCTTAACTTTCAATGAATCCCTTGGGAAATCTTTTAAAATATATATTTTGAATCATTGGGTGGGGGACAGATTCTGCTTTTCTAACAAGCTTCTAGAGGATGCTTATCATCCCATGGACCATCCAGTGTTGGTCCATGAGCCATACTTTGTGTAACAAGGTAAGATGTCGACCTCTGGAGCCAGACTGGAACCACCAGCTATCACTTATAATCACGTGAATTTAAGCAAGTTAGTAAATCTCTCTGGATCTCATCTATAAAATTAGGAGGAATAGTGCCTATCTTATAATCGTTGACAGATTAAATGAGTTTAGTATATACAATATACTTAGAGCAATGAATGACCCATAATAAGCACATAGTAATCTTTAGCTAACAATATTTAGAACAAGAAGTTACTGATCAATATAAAGTATGTCAGTCATTTTCAAGCATGATTTTACTGATTAATTCATATAAAGTAACAAACATTGTATTTGGAGCTACAAATCCTATGGAAAAATAGCTAATCATTAAATTAGTAGAATATGGGATACTGTTTGACTCCCACTTCAATTCACATATTCTTAGTACTTCCTTCTGTTCCCATCAATGATAACACCAATAACTTCTACATAAACCTTTTATTTTTCTTGATAGTCTTTTTTCTTTTCTTTAATTCCATTTCATCAGTGATAGCCTATGTCTACTTAGGGCACTTTAAATAATTTCTTGCCCTGCAGACAGAAGATTAAATTATGGGCTATTAAATATATATAACTAATTAATCCAGTGATTAATTTCACCTTTGGTTGAGATAAGAAATCCTGAATCAAAGCTAACTTCAGGGATTTGTGGTATGGAGATTCTCTTAATTTCTTCAATAGAAAAATGAATACTATTATATTTTATGAGCCTTTAATCATGTAAGTGGTCAAACTGGAAATAAAATTTAGAAGTTAGGGATTTTCCAGATGACCAACAGCTTGCCATTCAATTTTAACTTCTATCAAAAAAGTTGGATAAAAATGTAAAATCTTTCTTGATTGCTCCAAATAACTAATTCAGATTTTCTCATTAAGAGGATAGTTGTATATTTATTTCTTTGAATATACCTACGAGCAAAAGTCCCTGGAGATTTAATCATTTCCTCTAGGATGTTGGCACATAGACTCCTTTAAGTATTTTATAATCATTATATTAATGAAATGCCTTAAAGCAAAAAGTTCATCAAAGAGTAATTATGTATCTGGGTGTCTGGGGCCAGAGAGGATCAAAACAGAGATCTAAAATAGTCCAACTTCAGTTTATGGAGGAATTCCTTTTTTTTCCTTAAAAATAAGAGCTCCCATCATGGAAATAAAAGATTATGTAGTAAGGGTTTATTTTATAATTAATATGCATGGAAATTTACACAGTTAATTTACATTTGCATTTACAGGAATTACCTGTAACCTACATATTGACAGAAAAGGCTCTTTAATTTTATGAGTTCAAGAAACCTATCTAAGTGCCTAATTTTTTTCTCCATTGCCTTTAATTAAAATATCTCTAGGATCATCTACCTGATAATTTGGATAATTTTTTTAACAGGAAGCAAGTTTGCTCACTGAATACATTTGCTAAGCTTGCCTAACGACAGCTCTAGATGAATGAAAATTAAAATGAGCACATTCTCAGCAGACTTTAGGCCCACTTGCAGGGAATCGGGACACCTGCCTGCTTATTTTCTCCCTGTGTAAACTAGAGAGCTGTGGGGCTTTGGGTACGTCATGTAACTTTCCTGACCTAGTTTTTACATCTGAAAAATAAGGGACTGAGCCAATCTCCAAAGCGCTATCAAGCTGAGATTCCACAAAAAGGCCATAGAATTTCTGAAAAAAATTTTAGGAATTCTCTTGGAGATAATTTTAATAGCTTTCAGAGTCCCTACAGATGCAATTTCCAACTATGAAGCTTGTTGGGAAAACATGCATCTTCATCTGCCTCTGATAAATTAATATATTTCAGATTTATTGGACAATCCCTATTCCCCGGAATTGCAAAGGATAGTTTCAGTAAGACTTTTCCATCCCTCCAGAAATCTAGACAAGTTTCACTAGGGATCCAATCGAAGCTACTGCCTGCCCCCAGTAAGAAAATTTGCCACACTTCAATGTTTAGAATGATATTATCTCAGATATATTAAGGCATTCATTGTCCTGCATATTATATATCTATGATGATGGTGATGATGATGACACTATAGACTTCTTATTTATTCAGATTCTGCCTCCCATTTTTCTTCCTCCTTCCCTCCTTTCCTATTTCCCTAGCTTCTCTCCTCTCTTCCCTCCTTTCTTCCTTATTCATTTGTGCCAGACTCTGAGCTTGATGTCTTTGAGGACATGAAGCTCATATCTCATATTTATAATGAACACATAATTATAATAACAGACAATGCATTCTCATACTGCAGTTGTATTCAAGTCCTGTGGGAGTACAGAGCAGAGAAGAACTGATTTTGCTTGGGTGGAAGTTACAGAGGAATCCAGAAACTTAACAGAGTAAGTTTAACCATCTTAGTCCTAAAGAATAACCAGACTGAAGGTCTGCTTGGGCTGTCATAAAAAATATCCTAGAACAGGTGGTTTAAACAACAGGCTTATTTTCTTTCACAGTTCTGGAGACTGAGAAGTCCCAGATCAAAGTGCCTGCAAGGTAATTTTCATTCTGAGGCCTCTTCTCTTGGCTTGTAAGCAGTTGCCATCTCACTGGGTCCTCACATGACCTCTTTAAGAGAGAGTGTGTGTGTGTGTGTATGTGTGTGCATGTGTGTGTGTGTGTGTCTTCTTATAAGTTCATTCATACCATTGTATCAGGGTCCTAGCCTGATAACCTCATTTAACATTACTTCCTAATAGGATCTATCTACAAATACAGTCACACTGGCGGTTAGGGCCTCAGCATATGAATTTTGGGAGGACACAAACATTCAGTCCATAACACTGATGAAAAAGGTGAACTTTGAATCACTGTAAGTACATAGTTGTGGGGTAGGTTCTGTTTTGCAAAATAAAAGCATGTTCAACACAACTAGGGGACAGATAGTATGTCTGGAAATGTCAGAAAACAGGCAGGAAAGATAGAGACTAGCCTGAAATGCCCTGCTCAGGAGGCTGGAGGGGATCCTCCATATGTTACAATCCTAGGCAAAGACCACCAGCAGGTTTTAGTCTAGTTAATGTTATCCTTCTACCACCCTGTGAAAAGCTTTCTGACTAGATATGCTCCACTTCCTGTACATAATACATTGGGAGGTGGAGATGCACTTAGGGAAGATTTCTGGCGAGACCAGAAATTTATCTATTTATTGATGACTTTTTTCTTGAAAGAAATTTGCCTTTAAAAAGCATGTTGCCCTGTAATTTTCATTTCTTTGGCAAGTTTTTAATACAAAGGACACAATCCACAAGTCAAATGTAACCATGCTTTTTTCTCATTTTCAATCCATAATGAACGTATTAGAGATGAGTTCTCCCTCGTTGTATTACAATGTACAATTTCCTCAACTTTTTATCATTACTGGTGAGTCCTTAATTTTACTTTGGATATTTTACAAGTCTTGTACCTACTACAAAATTTCCTTAAAAATAAGAGGCTCAAATACTACAGCAAAAAGCAAAACATTTTAGTTATGAGTTTAACAATTTCACATTACATATCTTCTCTTAATCAACTTATGTAATTGACTCCTGAGTCTTCATAGATTTTGGAAAGAAAATGTTTGCAAATTATTAACACTTATCCATAGTTTAAAAATGTGTAAAGGCAAGATTATTCTGTGGCTATTATGTTTTTATAATGTCAGGTATTTATATTCTAAATGCAAACTATATTTACATATCAAAACCTAATGAGATTTGAGAACATTCTAACATTGCATTATATTGGTAATGTGCTTTTCTACCTAGAAAGATGTTTGTGAAATAGTGAGTCTCATTTAGGTCATAGCTTATAAACCATCATTTTACTAAAACTACAGCTTGGTTGGATCCCATTTATAAATCTTGTTAGTAAATATTCTCAAGTTAGTGTTCTAATTTCTTAATGAACTCCCTGCAATAGAAAATATTAGATAATTAGAATGCTGTTTTCCAACCAGCATACTTTCTAACATTTCTGGGAAGATGAACATCTAGCTTCAAAATAGAAAGGAAATCACAGATGTGATTAATTAACTTTTCAAAAGAATTGAACAATATAATAAATTTTGTACAATTTTGTTGCTTAATAGTCAATAACAATAAGGTATCCAGGTGTAAGTATTTTGACTTATTTCATCCCCTTTCCTTACTATTTAATAATTTAATAATCTTTCACTGAAGTAAAAGATCAGATGTAGCCTTTTATAATTTAAAATAGTGTGTGTCAGGCAGTCTGATACTTTCCTAGTGATCACAAATATGGGAAACTGATTTAAAAAATAAGCTCAAAAATGAATCCATAATTGCCAATTTTGGAAAGGGTTATGAGAAAACATCCAAGAGCTATTTCATAAAAGAAAATGAGAGATAAATCATTTATGTTTGGTGGGTGGTCTGTGAAGAAAAACTCTTAAGATCTCAAGGATTAACAGACAGAAGGCAGGGAAAGAGTGAGAAAGAGTGAGAAACGACTGGGGGAGGCATACTGTTCTATCTCATGCAACATTTAATGAATACAGATGCTTTGCATACACTGCAAGTTTTCATGTGAATTGGCAGTAACTGCCAACATGGAGCTCCATTTTCATTTTGAGGCCATGTTGTGTCCTGCATCTAGAACTAACAACTGAAAACCTCAGACAAAATTTATTAGGCTGGCATCACAACCATTTTGTCTGGGTGGCTTGTTGTTTGTTTATAGGTGATATGAATTTTAAGAAAAGGGGAGCCGATACAATGCTGCTGCAGTGGAAAAAGGAAAGAAAGGCTGTTACACAGGAGCAAAAGCCCGATCTAAACAAAGACTAAGTTTTCTCAAGGATACTTATTGTCTAACTCTATGTTTTTAACCACAGAATATCTTTATTTTTGAAATTCCTTCAGAGAAAAAAATTTGCCATTACCACTCTGACAGTCTTTGGCTGTTTTTTAATCCCATTTTCCCCATTAAATCAATTGCTTCTGAGAATAATTTTTAATAACCCAGGGCTTCTTAGAAACACAATTATATGTATTTTGTACTGGTATTCAACTCTGTCTGACCCAGACAACTCCTTAAAGAAACTCTATGTTTCCTAACTGGATCCTCACGCTTCTTTCAAAAAGGTCTGTTTATATACTTACAGTGTATATATATGTAACTATTTTATCATCCAGTTGCAGTTCTCAATCAAGTGTCGAGCACTCCATATAATAAATCATCTGCCTATTTCAGCATCAATCTCTTGGATGGCTTTTGTATTTCTCTTTCCTTCTTTTTCTTCTTCTCCTATCATAATCAAAGAAGCTTCTCCCTCTGCCTTTACACCCATATATGAATAATCTTCTAGTTTAGTTCAAGCTAACTGAGTAATTAACTCCAAAAACTATTCTTCCTAATACAGAGTGTTATAACTCTCTCCTAAGTTTTTATTCCCCCTACTTTTCACCTCAGATAGTTTGTCCTGAATAGTTCAATAATCATTCAAATTCACTTTATTCAAGTTAATGTTGTCAGTAGTTTTACATTTTTAAAAACAGTAATAGGTTCTAGAAGACTTTTCAAGTCTTCTAAAAGGGACTTGGAACTTTATTTTTTTTCCTTCTGAGTATGCTCAAATGTTTAAAAATAAATAAACGAAACCAAATAAACAATAGAGCCTAATTATTTAATAGTAATGTCTCCACAGGAATCACTGGCCAATAGTTGTTACTTTGAAAGGTACTAATGTTTACAGAAAATGAGTATTAGGAAAGATACCAATGTTAGAAGAAAGCATGTTCATAATCACATTGAGTGGGCCAAAAGTAATATGAGTAAGTTGATTAAATAAGAAAAATTTTGGATTTATATGCCTTAAAAATTTCACAATTCACAAAAGTAAACAACTAGTGCATCACAACTCCCCAAACGTTATGTAGGAATGTCACATAACTTCATCTGGTGAGTTTCCTTTTTAATATAGCAAATTCCAGCATTTTCCCAACTACCACAATACACAAAAGAAATTATTCTACAAGCGGAGTTGCCTGAAAGCTATAACCTACAACTGAAAAATAATGAAATTGTATTACCTAAATATGAAGATGAAATGCAGTAATAAGGCCTATTTTTCAAGCTTATCTCTCTATGTTATCTATATAAATCTATATAAATCTCCATTAAAATTCACATTTTAGTATGCATATATATATAATAGTGGTGAATTCGGATTAAAACACTACATTTCAAATACTTCAACAATGATTCACGTTTATTTTGTACTAAGCATGAACATTACTTTGAATATCTCAAAGAAAATCTATTATCTGCTAACTAATATAAGGAGAGTACAGTCATATTTTCCTTACTTTATCAATGATTTCCTTGGTATTTGGGGGGACAGAGTTACATTACTTTTAAGAGTGTAATTCTTTTACTGTAGGAATCAAGTAGAAGATGTAGAAACACTTCTACTAATTGATTAGTGTGGAATATTTCCCTTGAATGCTTTATAATTAATTAATGACTCCCATGCCCTCTACTTTCCCCTTATAATAAAAATCCCTGTTTAGATCACATTCTATTCTTTTGTGAATGTCAAGTTTAGCATACTGGTTACATTTCTCAAAGTCAAAACATCTCCTTCCTAGCGTCTTACATTTTTTTTTTTAATTAGAACTTAAAAAGGAACTATTATACATTTTATGTCATTCTCTATTATTCTAATTCTTTCCTATACAAATACTTTATAAGCTGTAAAATTTTGGAATGCACAAACTCCAAAACCTCTGTCATTTTGATAAGCCTTAACCTAAGCCAGTCTCAGGTTGGAAATGCCTGTGAGAATGAATTATAATGAAAACAGAACTGTTCTCCTTCCTCTCCAAGCTAGTCATGAAAGTATTTTCTTTTCAATTCTCCCTTCTACCTCTTATCTCTGCTTCTCCCACTCCCACATTTACTTTTATTAATCAAAACAATGGATTGGAACTTTTGTTTAAGCATTGTTCTAAAGTATAAGATTCTTAAAGTATGACTAAGACTTTCATAAGGCCTCAAATCCAGTTTATAGTAATTTTCTTCTCTGTGGATCACATTTCTTTACACTTCAAATACAAGTTTTACGTGATCAAGTTTCCAATTAAGATTGAAAATATACCCAATAACTAGAAATGATGTTTGATGTTTCAAGGTAAACCTGAACTTCATTCCATTTCAAATGTTTTTAAAAAGGCAAATGCTCCATTTATTCCATTCCTTGGTTTATGGGACTCTTAGAGTTTGGTAAACGTAAATTTGAGCTGAGAAGATAGCAAAGCAAGTTATTCTTATTTTACTATATATAAAACTTCAAATAAAGAATTGGTTGAATTAGTAGGATAATTCAGTGAAATTTGGTGAGAATCTTCTAAAGTTAGCTGTCAAGTTTTATCCTTGTTTTATTTTCACATTAAGTGGAGTCAAAACAAATGTAGCCTAATATAAAATTCATATTAAAATATAGTTTTATATGTAGGTCAGAACATCATAAATCATCACTGAATAACTTATTAATTACACTTTCATATCTTTTTACAGTTTAAGACAGTAGAAAATTAATGCACTTATGTTAAAAATAAAATGCAGATTTTCTTAATTTAGGTATATCTCTTAAAAGTCCACATATAACTAAATAAATATTTTAGACTTTTAATTTTAAATTTTAAGGCAAAATAAAATTTTATAAAGTCTTACACCATTTGTTTAGTTTTCATTTTTATCTTTAAAAATTTAAGTCCTACTGACTTTTGAGATGTGGTATTTTATAATGGTTAAAAATAAAGACTCTGGAGGCTGGGTTTGAAACCCACCACTACCACCTGTCTACTAGCTAACAGATATTTGGAAGTTATTTAACCTCACTCTGTCTCAGCGAGGTGAGGATTATATTAATAATTAATAATATCCATCTCTTAAAGGTTGTTGTGAGGATTAACTACATGATACAAGAAAAACAGCTACAACATACCCAACACATACACAAAGTGCAAGTGTTAATTAACCATTAATATCAAACTACCCAGATTATTTGATAATGTAGATTGCCTAAGAAAGACTGCTAGGCTTTTTCTGTCCTGTCTCATTAATTTCTTCTACAGCACAGGCCTCTGATGCTTCCTCTACAGTAGTGCCTGATATCACTCAAGGTCCATTTTAACCCATCAGTTTCTCTTTTTAGAAAAAGAGATTGTAAATGGTTTGATAGAAAAGGAGATAAGCTGGGCCTTAATTTGAGTTCAAACTTTAGCCACTGTGGGGAGTTTTAGACTCTTTTCTTTTGTCCTCAAGCCGTTCCATTTCATG
This sequence comes from Eulemur rufifrons, assembly GCF_041146395.1. Taxonomy (NCBI): domain Eukaryota; kingdom Metazoa; phylum Chordata; class Mammalia; order Primates; family Lemuridae; genus Eulemur; species Eulemur rufifrons. The sequence goes on from NC_090990.1 coordinate 55,443,156, forward strand.
CTTTACAAAAGGCTCATATAGTGGGAAGAATATTAAATGCTTTGTTTCAGAGAATAACAGGAGAATTAGACAGTTTCACGAAGACTAGACAATGCCTTGCCTGAGAGTTTCCTGAAATTGGACAAGATGCTTTACATACAATATTGGCCTCAAATGTTGACTTATTCTCAGGGGAAGAATGTTGTACTCACATGTTCACAGAGAGCTCCGGGATCATTAAGACAATTTTGGAAATGATCAAAGAAATCAAGAATGTAGGCCATTTGGCTAATACCCCATATCTCTTCCTGTGCGCTCTTTGCACTGGAAAGGGGATTTGTTCTCTTTGTTTACTTTGGGGCAATTTTGGCTTCTGGCTTAAAAACTCCGATTATAATCCTTCTCTTAGTATCTGTCTCTGTTTCAGGGTCAAATGTGACCTCTAGAGTTTTAAATGCTGCTCCACATCCACTGTCCTATAAAATGGTGGAATAGTTGATCTTTTCATAAGAGACAGAATAAGAATGGGTGACAACTACCCTTTAAAAAAATCTATCTACAGCCATGACAAATCAAATAACTATGCAGGCCTGGATTGATCATGTCCATGAACCATAATGTTTTATTGTCAAATTTAGACTGAAGAATGCCCAAAAGGGGATACTGAGAACAGAAACAACATAATTCCTTTTGCTTGTAGGAAACAATACTAAAACCACTCATGTTATCCTGGCACTGTGTTAAACAATACAGAGTCCTGATCTACTTTTCTGTCCCTCTGTGCCAGTTTAAAAAAAAAAATCACAGATACTGGCTCTAGGAAATATTTGTTCCTTAGAGATAAAACAGATCAATTTTCAAGAATCGCTTCAAGACCCTGTACTTTCTGCCCACCAATACAAAACTATCATGTCATAACTGCTTAGTCCCAACCAGTTACTTACTTTGCAAGACCCACTTTAAAATCACCCACCTCAGACACTAAAACCTCTAAATACTATTTCTGATTTTCCTATTTTGAGTATCTACTAAGAATCTGTGAACTTGGTGTTCTCCCTTACTAAACTAAATCGAATAACCTTAGCTTTACTTGATCAGCAAGTTTTTCTAGCACTGGGAATTCTACAGTCAATAACATCTAATAATTACAGGTAAATTGCAAGTAAAAAGAGTGATATCAGAAGTTTTGATCTGATTATGGTTCAGTTAACAAAATAATTCAAGTCACAAGGCAACTCCATTCTTTTTTCTATCTTTAATTATATATTTTTATTCATTAAAATTTATACTGAACAAAAAAATTCACAATTATGTGAAGGTATCTTTAATTTTATTTTACATTTTATGTTTTAAAGTTTCATAAGACAATTTCCAGGAATTTAGGGCTATTTCAAATAATGAACTTTCATAATATTTTTCTATTTCTTGTTATTTCTCACACTGACAGATTTTAAAACTCCTTTGTTATGCCTAAGAGTGAAGATGATTTTATTTCAAAGAATAGTTTTTTCCTAATCTAGCATATATTCATTGTATAATTTAGTGTATTCACTTGCTTAAATATGAATGAGATGCTTGAGAAAACATGTCCTGTTTTATACTTAGGAATTATAAACTTTGTGAGATTGTGATTTTTCTTCTTTAACGGAAAATGCAAAACAACAGATGGTAGTCTAGCCTTTGGTCTGCTGATTTTCTAACTTGATGATATAAAAACATTATAAAATGAATAACACTCTTTTACACTCACAAATTTTCTTCTTTCGTGGTACAGAGGAAGTGATTTACCATTTACACTGGTCCTGGTAAGTTGGTAAAAACTTTTCTCCTCAGAGGTCTAATATTTAACTTATTTTGTGTAGTAATTTGCCTCTTCATATACATTAGAACTTTGATATTCTCACTATTTAACCCTTGCTGATGTGGCTAGCATCTCAACTATTTTATAAATAATAAAATAAAATTTGTAACTTATTTTAAAATATGATCCATATAAATTTATTATTGTCATCTGAAAATACTACATAAAGCACTTTCAATTGATATAACTTTAAATAAATAAGAAATTGTATATCTTTATATATGTATATATAATTGCATCTTAAGTGCCAAACAATCCTATATTTAGCTATTGAATGACAACAGAAGTATAAATAAAACAGAAATAATTATTTTAGTATTGCCAACATAGAAGATTGAAATTTAAATAACACAATGTCAAAAATAAAATAACTTCTTTTAAGTACTAAAATAACTCTGTAAAATGCACTTGTAGGTTCTGTCTGATTCTCTATTTCTGAGGAATAAAAGGATAGACATGGAACCATAGCTATCACCAGGGGTCCAAGATTGTAACAAAAAACTAAATCAATACTTAATTTTAAAATATCCACAAGGAAAATTTTGGAAACTTTCTATACTAGCCCTGCTGAGAAAACTGTATACATGAATGAGATGTCCCTGTTTTTACTTAAAATTGATTTTACCTGATTTCAGTACTTCTTCCTTTTTTATTATTACTATCACCCAACACCATCAAATCATATCTCAGCTCATAAAAAGGATCTTGTTAATTATCTGTTTATTTAGTACACTGCAGAGTTCAAAGTTTTGGTGGTCTTCTGGAACCTAGTCACTTTAGTACGTAGTTAATCTCAATTTACTGTGACCACATAGTTTAAATGCAATTGATTGAATTATTCTGGTTTTATGAAAGTAGTATGGCATTATTTCCATTATGTACCCATATAAAACAGTTCTAATTTTTTTTTTATTATTTAGCAATGAGTTAAGAAGTTTTTGCAGTTGTGTTCATACTGTATGCTCGTATTAGTTTGCTCAGGCTGCCATAACAAAATACCGAGGACTGGGTGGCTTAACAACAGCAATGTATTTTCTCACAGTTCTGGAAGCTGGAAGTACACGATGAAGATGCTGGCAAATTAGGTCTCTGGAGAGGGCTCTATTCCTGGCTTGCAGATGGCTGCCTTCTCCCTTTGTCCTCACATGGCCTTTCCTCTGTGTGCACGCAGAGACAGCTTCAGTGTCTCTCCCTCTTTTGTAAGGACAACAATCCCATCAGACCAAGGCCCAACTCTCATGACCTCATCTAACCCTAATCATCTCTCAAAGGCCCCATCTGTGCATACCATCATACTGGGAGTTAGGGCTTGGACATACAAATTTTGAAGGGGAACATAATACATTCCATAACGGTGCTGAAGCACAATTCATAAACTTGACTATGCCTTCTCTTTCTTTCTTATAAAATATCCCAAAGAGCAAAAAAATCAGTGGAAGGCATCCATGTAGTTTTTCAACAAAAACAATAACAAAATTAAAATCTAAGATTCGTCCAAATGAAAACTTGTTAAGTAATAAACATATATATTGAAGAATTTTCCAGCAGGAAAAGAGCTATCCAGCTGCAAAAATTTTCTCAACATTGACCATAAAATACTAAACATGAAGAAAGCAAATGCATGCTTTTAAAATAATTGCTAAATGGTGAATTTTGAATGTAATAACTGTATCAAACTAAGTTCGGCACTTGGAAAATGCAATTTATTAGGTCCTCACTCATGCTTCAGAGTGAAGGTTTGAACTAAATAAAATAAACTCAAGCAGACTGAATTCACCAAGATTTCAGGACAGCTTTGAGGAGAGTTTTTTATTTTAAGGAACTAATAAGAAAATGAGACTACAGATTATTTTTAAAGGGGCTAAAACAGAAAGAGATATGCATAGTCCAGAATGCTAATCCACATCATTGAGAGCTTTGTTTCAGATTGTTCCAGAGACAGCAAAATGCTGGCTTCAGCCAGCAAAGAATTGGCACTACTAACTGTATGGACATATGTAAACAAGGAGGTTCAAGGACCTCTTAATATAAAGGTCCATTAAAATAAATGCTAGAAATCAAATTAGAAGTGGCTACAATTTTTATAACAGATTTTCATTCTATTTTTACATTAATTGATTTCTCGAGATTTTAAATACAGGTTAGATCTTTACATATGTTTTAATAGCCATCTGTCCATTGCCCATTCATTCTCTCATTATCTCTTATCTAATCCTAACGCTCACACATAAGTTGCTATGCTGACTCTACAGCTCTAATAAGCTAGAGGACACAGTCAGGAGAAATGTCTTACTGTAAAGAAAACTAAAGACACACTTAGGTTTCTCAACAACTATCAGTCAATCCTGCACTGCACAGAACCCTATAGCAGATTCAGGAAAGAAGCATACCTATAAAATGTTTTATTCGTATAATGAAAAAATTTAGTATACGTAATATGATGAGTTAGATGATATAGCTGGCATTTCATCCACCCTCCCCCCACAAAATTTCAATTATACTCTAAAAAATTCAGAAGCCTAATGATAAGAAAGCTTCATGGTCTTTATAAGTGTGACCTTCAAAATTAAAATGTTAAATTCAAAAAAGTGCCAATTTGCATAAACATTGCAGTCTTGCTATTTTACAAGAAACTTGGCAATAGGCAATATCCTATGCTGTAACTGTGACTGCACACCTATAAAATGGGAGAAAATAGCATTTAAGTTCAATAAACTACTCATATTTGGGAGATACTAAAAACAGCCTAGGTCCATAATCATGCTAGCTATGTAACTTTCTGCTAATGACAGTGTAACGGAAAAGCTTTTAAAGTGAGCTTTTTGCTAGCTATATACTTACCAAAGCAAACTGAAGTGTCATGTTTTATTAGGTAACAAACACACACAAAAAATATTATGTAATATATGTATACACATATTTATACATCCACATTTAGTATTCTGAATATATTTATATTTACTTATATAGTTATTTTTATATAAGTATTTCTCATTTTATTGCTGAAGCAATAATGCAGGAAGTCAAAGGAACACAAACCTCTCTCACTAAATATCAGAAATATTTAGATTATTAAGTATGAAATGTCTGATTTCCTTAAGTACTAATTTCGACAGTTGATATCTCTGACATTTCATTTTGACATTTCTAGTTTTATGTTTATTACAAAGGTAAATCCTCTTTCTTTTGAACAGATGGTTTGGCTTGTGATTATCTTTCAAAATTTTTTTTTAGAGCCATTTTTGTGAAACCATACATAAGTCAAAAATTTGTGTTATTTTCAAATATGAGTTGCATTGTGGAACCAATGCAGTGCAGACAGCTCAAAATATCAATGAAGTGTTTGGGAAGGATGTGGCTAATGAACACACAGTATGCCAATGGTTTGAGAAGTTCTCTTCTGGTGATTTTAATCTTGAAAATAAGCCATGTGGGCAACCTGAGACCCAGGTGGATAATGATGAGCTGAAAGCTATAGTGGAAGCCAATCCATCTCAACCTATGAGTGAATTAGCAGCAAGTTTTGACATTACTATTCCAGCAATATTGGACCATTTGAAACAAAGTAGCAAGGTAAAGGAGCTGGACAGATGGGTACCACATGAATTAAATGAATATCATAAGAGAAATTGCCTCGAAGCTTGCCTTTCTTTGCTGTCATGACATAAAGGTGAACCATTTCTACACCGTATTGTGACATGTGATGAAAAATGGATTCATTTTGACAATTGCAAACATTCAGAAAATGGCTGGATAAAAATGAAGTGCTGGAACACAGTCCAAAACCAAATATTCATTAAAAAAGCTAATGGTGTCTGTTTGGTGGTCCAGCTCTGGTATTATCCATCACAGATTCATGAAACCTGGTCAATTGATTACAGAAGATGTCTACTGCAAGCAATTGGACAAAACGATGAGGATGCTTGTAATTAAGCAGCTGAGATTGGTGAATAGAGACAGGCCAATCCTCTTGCAAGACAATGCTCAACTACATGTTGCACAAACAATGCTGCTCAAACTACAGAGACTGGACTTGGAAACTCTCTGTCATCCACTGTATTCACCAGACCTTGCATCAACTGACTACCACTTTTTCCAGGCTTTGGGCCACTTCTTGCAAAGAAAAATATTCAATTCTTAACAACCTGTGGAAAATACCTTTCATGATTTCATCGCCAGTCATTTTCCAGGCTTCTTCACTGCTGGCATAAACTAGCTACCATTAAGATGGTAAACCTGTGTCAATAATTTAGGCTCATACTTTGAAAGATTGTACTGCTACTTCTTTTAGATATAATAAGCTTTAGGCTTTATTTAGTGAGGAACATCTCTCCTGCTCCTAGGATGCAATATATAGGAAACTTCATGACTTCTTTGCTCATTCACAGATAATAGACAGGCATTGGGTCACCGTTTCAATTCACTAAAAATGTCAAGTCCAAAATATTATTTAAGACTCTGGATTTAATTTGTGCTAAGCCACCTCCTTCCTGGTCTTTGACCTGCTTCAAGCTGGAATGTTTTCAGTGAGACATGAGAGAGTGGTTACTTTCGTTTCTCAGATTTATATTCTTTCTCTTTCTCCCACTCTCCTTACTACCCCCTAAGAGCCAGAGTCTGTTCTATTCTAGTGGGAGGTAGGGTATTGAAAAGAGTAAAAATGAAATAGGAAACTCTTAAGGGAATATTTTTAAAGTTAGTTTCTCCTCTTTGGATCTAGCAGATGATTATAAATCAACAATGATGTTATAAAGGACAAAATTGAGTTAATTACAAAAACATCAGAAAACAAAAAAATAATGTGATATGTTTTATTTTAAGTTACAGTCATGTATGTTTTGGTATACGACTTCTGACTGTTCTTTAAGAATTGGCATTTGAATTCTTCCTTCCTATACACCACATTCAAATTAATCTCGTATATTTTGGGGGATTTGGTTTCTTCCATGGAGACCATAGAGTTTTGAGTGCAAAATTCTTACAAATTTCAGTTTTACCCTAATGTGGGCTGAATAATGCACCTCTGCCCCACCCTACCCCTAAAGATGTCCATGTTCTAATCCCCTGTACTTGCCAATGGTTACCTAACATGGCAAAAATCACTTTGTGGATGTGATCAAGCTAAGGATTTTGAGACTGGGAAATAATCACAAAGGTCTTTATAAGATAGAGGTAAGAAGGTCAGAGTCAAAGAAGGAGATGTGACCATGAAAGCAGAGGTCAAAATGATGGGATTCCTGTCTTTAAAGAGGGAAGAGGGCCACAAGCCAAGGAATGTGGGTAACCTTTATAAGTTGGAAAAGCAAGTATTAGATTCTATCCTTGAGCCTCCTGAAAGAACATGTCCTTTTGACACTTTAATTTTACCCCACTGAGACAGATTTTGAACTTCTGACCTCCAGAAGTTTAAGATAATTTTTTTGTTTGTTTTAAGCAAATACATCTGTGGTAATATGCTACAGCAACAGTAGGAAGCTAATATATCATTCTCCTCCAATCTCTTCTACAATTATCACATCCACAACTAATTTGATAGAATATTTTAGGAAACTTGAATTTCTGCTTCTTAACTCATTCCATTTAGTTTCATAATAAGCTTTTTTTTCTTTTGCCTATGTATCTCATTGCTTAATACAATATTAAGTTTAATTTCCTAATTATACAAACAATTAAATTGTCATTTGTAAAGAAACAACTACTCTTGTAAACATACAACTCAACAAGTAGAAAGAAAAATGTCTGCCTTTATCAGAGTGTAGCCTATTCACCAGAGGCTTTTGTTGTACTATGGCCTCACTCAGTATGTTTTTAAAAAGGAATGGAACCAGGCTCCCATTCATGCAAGAAATGGTATAAATAGAGGTTTGTTAGAAGAATTTTTACTGTAAATTCATAATAATAAGAGAGATCGAAAGCTGTATATCTACTTATTTATCCATCTTCACTTTTCATAATATTGGCCAAAGACAATAAATTCAATCTTTCCTGCCTCCAAACTATTCTCCACACTACAGTCAGATTCACCTCTCTAAAATTTATATCTGATTTTATATCATTCCCACTCTTAAACTATTCAGCTAATACACTTTGAGAATGGGGCTGGATTGTTTGGTATAGGCATACATGAATTTCTAAGGCGTGGCCCTTCCTTTACCCTTAGCCAATCTCTCGTCTATCCCTTGCCAACACTGTACGCTTCAGCCTTACTGGGTTCCTTGAGCTTCCCAGTACAAGTCTTGACTTACTTTACTTTTTTGTCCTATAAATTTTTATGGCTAATGTCTTACCCATTAAAATTCACATTAGACATCACTTATTCAGGGGACATTTCTGACTACCCTTTCTAGAACCTTTAGGAAGCCTGGCCCCACACCCATCTATTATTGTCTATTAACTTCACAGTATTCCTGCCCTCTCACCCCATGTTCAAGGAAATAGTAGAGTCCTCAAGGTTGGAAATTGTGTTTTGTTCACATTTTCCCTCAAGGCCTATCCAAGTATCTATCACTTAATATTTTTTCAAGAAATATTTAATTCAATTAATTTATTTGAATATGGATATGGATATATTTAGGTGAGTTTAACAAAAATAAAGGTCCATTAAAATAGATGCTAGAAATCAAATTAGAAGTGGCTACAATTTTTATTAAATTTTATTAAAATGTGTAAAGTAAATATACACATACTAGGCAAATTTTTTGATGAAAATCAAAATTATAACTATTTATATTTTTAAATTATACAGCTTCTTGTAGAATTATATTTGATTTTCACCACCTCATTTTTTTGTTTTTCCAACTAAGGAAAACATATTTTATAAACCCACAAAAATGAGTTTTCACTAAATCATTATTTAATTAATTTATTCTTATTACTCATAAAAATAAATGCTTATTATATATCAGTAAACAGGACTTAAAATAGACTACTGTCCAAGTTTTAAAAATTAAGGATGCTGTTTCTTTGCCTCAAAGATATTTGTTCATCAAAATATGCTATTTACCTACAGGAGATAAATACCATAGCCAGGGTATCCCCATAGGGAGAACTAATAGAGAACTTTTTTGTTTAGATTTTATTTGCCACATCTTATGGAATAATTAGCCACGCTAAGGACTGAGGACATTATAATGAATTGTAAAATAAACAAATAAACAATAACAAAAAACACTGATTCTGAGTTTTGAGAGCTCTTATGCATACCTTCCCTAGTCCTGAGATAAATGTATTGACTATGTAAATGAGTAAATTGTCCTTCTGCAATGTGGATTTAACTTTTGAACAAAAAAATGTATTTATCAGTTTGAATTCCTACTAAAGATCTATGAGTTAGTATTATAAACTATGGCTTTCTTAGCTTTTGTTTTGTTTTAATTTTTACTTGTTTCTTTATTTGATTTATGGCTAGTTTATAACAATTGCAATTTAGGACTGCACCAAGGATTGCCTAGATTGATGCAACGAAAAGTTCTATGCTCCATCACATTCGATGAAGCAATTAACTTAGAAACATATACCATAGGCATAGAGAATGAGCAGAATATGTCATTTCATAATATAGTAAAATTAAAATTTGAACTTAACTTTTTTATAAATAGCTAAAGAAATTAGATTTTCCTTTTCAAAGCCAGGGAACTAGGAATTCTAGATGTAGTTTAGTATAATTGAAATGGCATTATTTTTTAGGAAAAAAAATTGTCAGGAGAGATTTTAAGCAGAGCTGACTTAAGAAAAGCAGAGCAGATTTAAAGGAGAGTAGACTTTGGGTTATTTTAGTAGTTCAACAGAGTGGTAATAAGGCCTTGAATTAAATTGGGGACAGCAGAAACAAACAAAGGAAGCAAACTGGATGTTTATTGCAGACAATATAAAGAAACAAGGAAGAAGTAAAACTTAAGAAATTGTTTTTCATTTAAAGAGTAGTGGCTAGGATAATAGTAGTCCCATTAATTACAGTTTATTGAGGATGGAGACAGTGACATACATCCAGCAGGCAAATGATTAAGTTGAAACAACTTTGGAGAGAGAGGTAAAGTTAGCTATAAAGATATGAAAGTTCACTTCATAGAAATGGTAGTTTAATTATTGAGATTATAAATGAGTCAAGGGACAACCCTGGAGAAGAGTAAGTTAAATTAAAGAAAGCTAAAGGAAGAGTAACTGAAATATATTGAGCGAGACTGGTGTTGGCAGAGACAGGGAGCTCATGTAACATTCCATCTGTCTCCTCACACTTCTCAGTTTCCTTGTAAATAGAAGGAGTCACATGACTAATTCTGGACAACAGGCTATAGAAGAAGTTACAGGTAATTTTCCTGGTTTGTAGTGTTAAAAAATCTGGCAGTTAACCTTAATCTCCAGGGTCTCTTCTCCTGTCCTAACAACTGAGGATGCCACATGTTCCAGGTAGCTGTCTGTAGTTATATGATTATGAATCTCCTGGTAGCCTGGATACCTTATTTACTATGCATAGCAGAGTTCTGCCAACTTCAGTATAGAATGAGTGAAAAATAAACCCTTGTTTGTTAAACCAATGAGATTTAGTGGCAACTGTCTGGATAACATAATCTAGCTTCATTGGGAGAGTACTGTATTACAGAAGAGTCACAGAAGTTCATAATGAAGACAGTTTTTACTAGAAGAAAGAGATAGTCATGTTGAATGCTTTCGAGATGATAACTGATAAGAGGACAGAAGACATGTAGTAATTATTAGGTCATCACTGATATTCAAGAGAATAAATCCAGTAGAAGTAAAAAGGCAAGAATCTAAATATATCAATAAAAATTAAAAAAAAAAACAACAAAGAATGGGCTGCATCAACTATAACAAAATAAAGTGGAGAGCCTGGAAGGGCAGGGCTAGGGCAGGAAGGGTAAGGGGAAAAAAAAAGAATCAAACTATAAAGAGTGACTGATGAGAAAACTTTGGCAGAATACATAGATTATTTTATTAGAAAGGTTTCTAAACAAAGGGAAAAAATCAAAAGAAAAATACAAACAACTTCAGGAATCAGCAAAGTTTGCTGAAGTGAAAAACATGGAGATATTTCTAAGCATGGAGAGAGTGATAATTACACAAGTAACCAGAACAGAAGAGGATCAGAGGTTTGCATATAAAAAGGAAGGAGGGTGAATGGAGGTGGATGGATGTTTTATAGCCAAGAAAGGGGAATGGTGAGCAAGTTCATATTAAAGGTCTTTAACTACCTTAGTAGAGAAAGTTGCCTTTCATGACTGAGAAGAAAGGGAAGTGTTAAGTTTATTGAGAGCAGAAGATTTTTGGGAAACATTTAATGGAAAACAAAATACAAGATTCATAAGAGATGCCAGATGGCAGTGAAAACCTAGATATAACTAAGATAAATATGACTTTGCCCTAGAATAAGTAGGATCTAAACTAAATTTTTTGAGCAGGAGAAAAATTAGATAACTTTTCTAAAGTTATCTAAGAAAATGTAAAGAAATGGAAAAATAAGTACTAGCTGAGAAACTGAGTTTAAGCTATAAGAAAACAATAACGAAGAAGTTAAAGAACATTTAGGAAAGGCCATAGTAGCATAGAGTCAAAAGAAACTCATTCCTTGTAAACTATGTCAAAAAGTTACCAGATGAAAGGAATTGGAGTTTGGCCTTAGTGGAAAGTTTGAAATTTCACAGTTAACTTCTACTGCTACACTATTCTGTACCATGGTGAAAAGCTGAGATATGTTGGAACAGTCAAATTCAATTTGAGAAGGCAGTGACCCAGGAACATGCAATATGAATATTTCACTGTCTGCTTCCCCAGAGTTCTTTGTTCATAGGCATGCCTCATTACATACGCAAAAGTTCAGTAGATACTGCTAACTATGTTAGCTTAAGTTACTCATACTGAATTTCAGATATCAATTCTCAATCTCAACTATGAAATAAAAAGGCTAGAAGAATAAAAATGGACTTAATAAGATTTTAATTTCTAGGATGATTGGATTATCCCTCTGAAATGACAGGTTATAAATTTCTCTCCATTGCCTTGAATGAAAAACTAAAATAAAAAATCTGACTAAGGAAGACAGCGATGCATTTAGAATAAAAACGCCATCAAGCTTTTCAACAAAGAAGAATTGGATGACCTAGAGCAATGGTAGATTAGAGATTAATTTACTATTTCTAATTTTTTTATAAATCTTTAGACACAATTGTGAATGAAGTATTAGGTTTTTCGATATTCCATCTATATCAAAGGCAAAAAGTGTCATTAAAATATAGATATAGGCACAGATTTGGATATCTGGAAATGTCCTGTTTCCTGTTATTGATCAAGTAAGAGACATTTGGCTACTTGGCAAGAACCCAAGAAAATTAGAATTGTAAAAGGTTCAAGCTTGATTTATATAGTTTCTTCAGGAAAACAATTTTTAAGATAAGAAAATTCCTCTTCTTATTAGGTCTATATACAGTGATTTGAATGAAATATCATTAGGGTGGGAAATAATCACAAGTCCTAAAAGTAGGTTATAATGAATCAACTGGTTGAAGAACTACTTTGAAATGATAACATAGGAAGGAAATGAAATCATATTGAGAATATTATAAATTTCATTATGTAAAATTACCATATTGAAGCTTTGTGAAACCATACTTATAAATAGAATGAGCTATTCTAGAAACTTCATGGTAAGTCCTACTTATATTTCAGCCTATGTAACTACTGGAACATAAAACCTTACTTTGGAAAAAAAAAATATATTGAGCAACATAAAAAAAAATAGGCTGGGAAAAGTGTGATGATTCATAAAAGTTTTTTTCAGAAACTTTTTATGTTAAATTTTAAAATATGCTAAACATTTTTACCTACTTAACCGCAAGTTTGATATGTTTCTTTTGGGTTGGTTTCTAGTCTAATTTCAAAGAAAAGCTAATTTTAGCAGTTTTTTAGGCAAAAAGATATCATATCTATTGTGCTTTGGACTAAAAAATGTTTTTTTATCCATAGAATCTCTAAAACTAGTCTTTCTTCTCTGAACGTATTTTGCTTTGTTTATTTAAATAATTATCTTGACAGAATCTTCAAATATATATATGCACTTAATAAGTCTGTGTTATTCTACATATACCATTTTTCTTCAAAGCTAACACATTTGGTTGAGCCTTTATCCTATTCCATCTCTTTTCTGAAATCTGTGGTTGTTTGCTAAACTAAATATCTAGTAATTTTTTTTAAATGCAGCAGAGATTTCTAGAGTACAATTTTCAGTGAATAGGCTTTGAGAACAAATACAAATTTTATAGCTGAACAATTTCTAGAACATCTTCATGGATAAGAAAATAACTGAACGGGTAATCGCAATTAATATTTCTTGAAGTAATGTTGCATTGGCCCCTCATGCACTCATAAATCCAGTAAGATCAGATATTTTGTGACAAAAAGATTCAGAAAGACTTTCTCATTTTTACAAATAAACATTGTGTTCCTTCTTTAAGTGAATATTTCAGTACCATGAACTGCTAACATTCTCTCCTACATTCATTAGAGGCATCCTCAGTGAGACCTTCCTTCTGGTTGTAATTTTTAACATTTTGTCTCAGGGTCATTTGGGTACCTTTAGAATCACACCATTATACTGGCAAATATGACATATATGCAATATGATTAATCGAGAATAGAACTAGATAAATAATATAACATTTATAGTTTATAATATAAGACTAGAGTCTGAGGATATATAAAAACAACTAAGTATGATTCATTTCTATGTACATAATTTTAACAAAAGGACTATAGCATATCATAGAAACGATATAAGACTTGCTTAGAGGTAGACAGGGATAATTTAGAGAAAATGCTGTGTAGAATTCAAGAATACATAAAGAGTTATCAGCTAAGGAAAGGATAATTATGGGAGATTAGAATAGACATTAGAAATCAGATATCTCGGCCTCAGGTATTCAGAGATGTTCAAAACCCCAGACTTGGGCAGCAGCAGAATTAGGACAGTGAACTGAGCCTCCTAGTTCTTAGTTTTGCACTTTTCAATTACACCGTCCAGCCTGCTATGTTGGGCATTAATTGTAACCCATTGTTTTTCATAGGCAAACAGCAATTTCTAACTTTTTTTTTTTTTTTTTTGCTTTAGACCTTTATTTCTTCCTACTTAAAACACAACTATCCTTCATAGATTCTAATATTAAAGTCTTTTTCCCCTGGTTATGATGTGTCAATAACTTCCCAGGTAAGCAAGTGACATTATCAGACAAGGTTAGTAAAATAACTGAATGAATAATTACAAATATTTTTTGAAGTCACCTTGCATTGTCCTCTCATGCACTCATAAACTCAGTGAGATTGGATATTTTGTGACAAAAAGATTCAGAAAGATTTTTTCATTTTTACAGCTAAACATTGTGTTCCTTCTTTATTTAGGTGAATATTTCAGTACCATGAACTGCTAACATTCTCTCCTACGTTCATTAGAGGAATCCTCAGTAAGATCTTCCTTCCAGTTGTAATTTAACTAGAAAACGGGTGAAAATCTATTACCTTAATCTGCTTTTCACATAAACATACTTTCAACTAAACAAAGTATAAAGTAATTTAATAGCCTGATTATCTGGACAAATTCCTTAATATAACAGCAGCAAGCCTAGAATAACAAGCTTACAGAATAGTAGTGGTGATATTAAATTTAAAAAAAATCATGTAAATATTAAAATACAACTCCAAGAAGATAAAGAAAAAAATTTACAAACTTTGCTGTTATTTCACTCTGTATTATCTGAGTCCTTTCTTTCATTACAAAGAACATTGACGTCAATGGTTCAGAGAAAGAGAAGGAAGAGTTATAAACAAAAATACTTCATCTGATTCTAAACGTGTTAAGTGCAATGGACTCATACCCTAATCTTTTTCTTTTAACACCTATGAAGATGAGTATTGTTACTTATAAGTTTTCCTAAAAAGTAGCTACAGAAACATATTAACCTTTAATTAATTCTAAGGAGTCTTTTGGAGACAAATGTCATCATAATTGCTTCTATTGCAGATTCTTTTCATATTTCAAAACTATGAATATGTATTTTTATTTCTTTATCTACTTTGTTCAGAAATTTTATTTGTTCTTAATATGAAGGCAGAAATTTGAGAATCATCTTTAGTTCCTTCCTAAGATCAAGACAGCTAGTAGAATATTAAAATTCACTGACTTCGGTGATCAGCTCCTAACTTGCTTTAAATGACCCACGCAGCATTTGCATTGACAAAGAACAATGTATTTATCAACATATTCAAAAAAAAATTAGGAGAATAGTACAATGGGAAAATTTTTGACTGGTTTATAGCTATATGTAATATGCTGCCTATATCATTAGAGATTCTTAAAAGATAATTAGAAAACTTTTCTCCCCCATGTTTTCCCCCCTATCAAGCATATAGATAACAGAATGAAAGCATTTATGTTATTACTTAGGAATCCACAGTGTAGAATTTCCACTGTTTATCGTGATAGGAAAGCAAAGGTTTAAGAATGAAAACTTGTAGAATTTGTCCATTCCCCGCCTGGGGAAACATGAGAGATAACGCAAGTGTAAAACATCAGGAGATTAATTTTCAGTCTGGTGTGGCAGTAAAAAGGAAGTATTTTACACACATAATTTCCACCAGCAATTTAAACATTCATGTGTATAAAAATTATATACAATGCACAAGAACCTTGTTTCCTGTGGTGTGAAAGATTTTACATGTCTGCCTGTGACACTTGGAAATAATTATTTTAATTACAGATGTGTAGTCACTAAAGTGAATGCAGTTGACAAATTGATAGGTATAAAGTAGAAACAAAGTATTAAAGGGATGAAAAAGTAAGAAAGAGTCTTTCTCAGATTTACTTAACTGTTTATTTTACGGTAGCCATGGTAATTAACTGCTCTCTATGGGAGAAAGTGATTTTCCAGCATTAGCCACTTTTTGATGCTGAATTATTTTTTTAAACTCAGTTTATGCACAGTTTAAAAATACTGTAAACCAGAAACAGTCTTCTTCTCCAAAAGAGCTCTATAATCAACTCAATTACTTCAAAGACTTCCATTAATTTAGAAACTTACGGGTACTGTTTAACCTAGGAATAACAATACTTAGAAATAAGATACCCTTGTAAAATGTTAAGAATCCTGCACACCTGGTTTTTACAACTTTGACCCTGTTTTCACTTTTCTTGATCATTTTTATATTGCAAATGCAACATTTATATTTATGATTTTCCATACATAGTAATTTCAATAATTTATTATTTATAGATAGAAAGCTATGTTCATAGTCAAGATATAGTCAGTGAAAAAAATACAGATGTTTTCTTTGAGAACATGAAAAAAAATAGAAAAAACAATGTATGATCTACTTTTCCTATCCTGCTCCCTACATTATTTGTTTTTGTGGCTTCAGTTTTGACTTATGGAGTAGGAATCAAAGGTAGTTATACAAATTTCGTAATTACACATATCGATATGCAGACTTCTCAGGCTCTAGTGTATACTGAACATGAGTTGTATGATTTGAGGCTGGTTATTCAATCTTCTAAGCTTTAGTTTTCTCCTGCCTACCTCATTGAATTGTTGTGAGGATTAAGTCAGGTAAGCCATTAAAAACGAATAGCACAGAGCCTCACATGTAGCTAGAGATAAAGAATATTAGCTATTATAATTATAATTTTTAGATTCATTTTAGCATCATATTCTAGGTTTTACAGAAATTAACCATTTGGCTTCATTTCTTTTCTCTCTTCTCAAAGCAGAGCAGAGTACAAAATGAACATAAAAGAAATAAAGATTCATTATTATAATTATAGCAACATGAACAAAATACAGTTTATTAAATAAATTCATTTTAAATTTTAATAAGTATTAGGCACAGTGTTAGACACTGTATGATGTGCAAAGACGAGTAAGATACAAATGGGTCCACAAAGACATTAGAGTTTAATGGTGACTAACAGAGAAAAAAACACTCATGACAAATGATTTAATGATAAATATAAAAAACTCATTTTGTTTTGTAATACACATTATGGAAGTTCTCCCAGTTTGCAGTCACAGAACGTTTTGTTCCATAAAAAATCCTTTATTGATATGAGTAAGAGATTTACTGACTTTGTAACTAAGCTTCTGGGAGTCATGTAAACAGGAACTGGAGAGAATGCTAAGGATTATTTTTCAATATTCCAAGATATTTGTGGCAGGAATTTGCATGTACATATATCCTTATGTTCCCAAACAGAGATAAATATTAATAGTAAGAAGGTAATAGATTTTTTCCTGAGCACCTACCGTGTGCTAGATTGTTTCCACTTATGGGATGATCACTAAGTCCTTGTAGTACTTTTGATTGTAGTAGTTTTATGCAAAGGGATTATTTTATAGATGTGGAAATGGAATTCCGAGTGTTAATATGGAAAAGGCCACAGCGTGCCTAAGAAGCTGAGTGAAATTTCAAATTCATTTAGGTTCTACTCCACATTCTACGGTCTATTCATAACAAAAGAAACCCTATTTAATTTCTCCATTTTCATTCTCCAACTTGAGCATTAGCAAAATAGACCTAATTCTTCAAATTTTGTTTTGTTTAGCATATTAATGGCCTTGAGTCTTATTTTTTTCTCTTTTTTTATCTACATCTATGGTTTATTTTCTCTTACATAATTTCCTAAAATGTAAACTAATAATCAGAATCTTCCTTTATATCTTCATTATAATTTATATCATTTTTTCCATAATTCATCATGTTTTTCCATAATGTAGCCACTGTTTTCTTGTTTTATTTTCTATTGTCCAATTTTTTTTCCTTCTAAAATCCCACTAAGAGTTCTAATCTCAATTGATTCTGAGTTGGTATATTATTTGTATGATTTGGCTAATATTATGATATAGTAATAATTATTAGGTTCCTTCCACCTTGTATTGAAGCAAATAGCCAAGTCTATGTCTATTGATTCAAAGGAACATGTGTCTTGGTTACAAATATTAAAGGAGATACCTTTTCCAGATTAAAATTAATTGTCCTAGATTGGAGGAAAGGGAGAATTAAAAATAATGAGAAAGTGGTCGGTAGGTTACTAAAGAGAATGGATCTATTCTAGTTTCCCAGGAGCAAGAAATGGCAAGCTGTCACACTACAACTGTGAAAAAATGTAGCTCTTATTTTTGATTTGGTGCCAATTACTTTGCCTGGGACCTCTGCATTTCTCTCCCACTCCTTTGCTTCTTCTGTCCTTCATCTGCAAAAAACAAACAAAAAACCCCTCCAGCTAGGGTGGTTTACTGGAAAATGTGAAGGTTTTGGATCTCAGCATTTGAGACTATTTCTAGTTCATATGGGTGATACATCTGCACCTCAGGTTTCTTTTTTTAAGGCTTAAATGGGGTCCCTGTAGAAAACCATCATTTTCCCCACTCCACCTCCCTCCCTACCACCATTGTCCATAGCTCAACTTGTGATCCTTTTGGCTCCTCTCTTAAATATGGTTTTGGCGAGGAATTTGGGGTTTCTCCATATAATCTCTTTCCTTACTTTTTTCCAATGTTGTTTTCTATTTTTCCTTCCCCTCAAATTCTTTCTTTTAGTACCACCTTCATGGGCACTCAGCAACATTTTCTTTATTACTTTCTTCTTTCTGGCAGAGTCTCTGACCTCCTTCACTTAGTGTTTTGAATTTGAATGTATTTATTCTTCAGGAACCTAGGACTTAAGTATTACATATTCAGCCCTGCCACATAACACATCTAGGAAGCCTGGACCCCAGGAAGGCACAGAAGCAAAATCCAACTAACACAGAGAGGCACAGAGAGCCACTAGACCCAAGATTTAGTGATGGCCAGGATTACAAACTCACCATAACTAGCAAACTGTGGGACCAGTGGCCTAAGTGTCAGTGCTACATGAGACTCTGAAACTGTGAATCAACTTTGGAGTTGGAGAATGCCAGAAGAAAAACTGAATTTGCTGCCAATCCAGCTGAATGGAGACTCCAAATCAGAGAATAATAAAATTAAATGGAGAAAGTATAGAAAGTGTATTTGTTGCACATCTGAGTTGGTTTTATAGCTGTCATCTTTGGTGTGCGGGGGTGGAGGCAAGCTTTTACAGGAAAATAATATATATGATTTTAGATATATATAGAGAGAGAGAGGAAAAAATATATATAAGTATGTTTAGAAATACAGATATGTTTAGAAATACATATGTTTAGAAAGTGTGTGTGTGTTTAGAAAAGGAATAATATCATAAGCAATGTCAGGAAAAGGAAAATAGAAAGTAAATAGAAAAGTAGATTAAGAGCATGGGGATAGTGTGGTGAAGGATGGATAAAGCCGAGGAATTGTACCTACTTTCGTGCAGTATTTCAAATTACTCTTTCTAAGCAGATTCAGACTGTGATCTTTCTCTCTTTAATCCCGGATTTTCTGTAGAATTTGTCCTCTCACAGTTAGGTGGCTTTCACTTTCCTCAAATACCATCAGGCTGTCAGTTTCTCAGTCAGTACCACCTAGCACAATACTTGAGACTGAATTTAACTCGTGGGGGGGGAAGCATCAATCAGGGCACTGTCCATGTGGCATTATGTGTACCCTTTTGCCATAGAGCCCATTGACCCATATCCTCCATTTTTCTATGCACAAACATTTGTGTAATGTTATGTTATCATCTACTACTTTTTTTGTTTGTTTTTAAAGAGATAAACCAAGAAAGTTTTGAGAGTACCTTTTATTCTAATTGATTCTATTTCCTACCATCCTTAAGTACAAAGCACGTATTTCTTTGGAGCAAACTGCTCACATGGAAGTTACACTTTTAGTTCACTTAACTTGCAATTTATTGAAAGTAAGAAGTAGTTAGTGTACTCACAAAAAGTTTTTGTTTTAAACAAAAATTGAGTCTTGTAACAAGATGAAGTGTTATATTTGTCACTATTACTTTTTATGCTAAAATGGGATCTGTAGAGTCTTGAAAAATCTGGCTCTCCAAACCTGGAAGCTGTTTTTGTTTTGTGAAAGACAGAGACTAAACCTTTGGTTCAGAGTTTTGCTTTGTTAAACTTCCTGAGTGAGCCTTTTAGTTATGCTAATGTAAGTCAAAGAACATCCTCAGGAATGGAAGTGACTGAGAAGCTGTGAAAAATGCATTAATTTTGGCCTTTATATCTTTATGAGATTTTTTTCATTTAGCATATAACATAATGTTGTATCACTCTGGGTTGAGATAAGTATTTTTATAGAAAGAATAGGCATTGCCACTGTAAATGACAGGTCAAAAGCATGGAGGTATCCTGAATGGGCCTAAGAAAATGTGACGGCATTAGTTTTCATAATGATACTTAATAGCAAGTTTTAAATAACAAATATTTTAATAGGATGTTTTGAATTAGTGTTATATCTCTCTTCAATCCCTCCAATTGTCTGGAAAGTCTTTTTCAATGTTTCAAATCTGTAATCTTGTTAAGGCCACTGGGACAGTAGCACCAGTGATTCAAAAGACATTTCTTGTGCCAGAAAATCTCACACCAGCAGTGGCTTCTGGACAGAGCAGAAATAAACCCATTTAGCATGACAAAGGAGGATCACCATATGGGTGTCCCCTAAAGGGAAGGAAATTTCAAATTTGGAGTATGACTGTTGAGGGTGTACATCTGCTTGCCTCTTCTGTGGTACCATCCTGAAATCAAGAAACAATTTGGGTTCAACTAGTAATAGGATTTCACTTAAAATATCTGGATAATACTTAAACACTAGGTATACTTTTATGTGTAGCCTAAATTTAAAATTACACAAAAGTTAATCAGCCTTTTTAAAAAAGGAGGATATTATCTCAGGAAACAAATCACCCCAGCAGTATTACTATATAATATCATTCTCAGTTTGGAGGTTCAGTAGAAGGATAATGGAGGGTTTTATTCTCAAAAGCAATACAGTTAAAGTCCCACTCTGGGGAGTGCAATGAGTTGGGTCATGGTGAAGAATTTTACTTTTTATATACTAACATTCTGTACTTTTTTATTTTTTTAACTTTGTGAACATTAAACGATACTTACAAAAAGGTAAAGCCATAAACTTTAAGTTAAAATGTATCTATCCATCAAATCTCTTTGAAAAGTAACTATGATCTGTAAAGCAGCAAATGCATTTAAAGATGGCATTTTAAAAGAATTGCTTTGTGAAGCACAGATCCCTTTCAATTGTGAACAATAACACCCAATTTACACCCTTAGCTTTAGCAATTTGGATTTTTCTTAAAGTCACACACAGCCTTGATTTAACTAGATAATCATTACCATATCATTGTACATATAGAAGATAATCAATAAATTACTGATGAATAAAAATAAGCAGTAGTGGTGTAACAGTTAATTTACAGTTAATTTACTCCCTACTTCATGAAAATAAAATATGCCAACATGATTTCCACCCTGACTTCCCTTATAAAGTTGTTTTAATTAGTTTGCTTTATGTAGGATATTAGGCTTACTTTCAGATAATATTAATAACTTAAACCTGAAAAAGAAATTTAAATTATATAGAGAGATACAGATTAACATTTAAATCTTCAAATGAAATAGTTTGTGAAAGTGTTTACATTTGTTATTTATTTTTACCTATTTCTTTAGATACAATTTGCTAACACTAAATGTCCTTCAGTATTCACATTTGTAGGGATTTTTAATAAACCATTTTCACTGATTTTGATAACAAGAATATTAATTGAAATGTTTTGTTAAGTGACATTAAAATATTTCACTAATATCTTAGTGTCACATACCTCTGAGTAGGCATTTTATTTGAGATTATTATTGCTGGTCTGAGAGCTCAGGTGAAAGCTTAAGTAGTTTTCTGTGAACTTTAGCTCAAAAAAGAAGTGATGGCATCGCAAACCATTTTGAGTTTAATCTGTTCCTTCCCTTTATCTTCTTAGCTTCATCTCTAATTGATGAGTTTTCCTAATACATATTAAAATATAGTGGAACAATGAAGGCTTATTCTCACATGCTACACAGCACATGCCTGGAACATTTTATGTATGGTTTTAAAATATTTGCCTAATTAAATTTATTATTTTATTTCAACTAGAGATGTTTGTATATAGTTTCTTTATGTCCTCAGTGATCCCTAAACAGAAGATTTAGTGCCACATTTGTTTCTCTATTATTCACGTCAGCAGCATTCTGAATACGGCAGTGAATTACATGTTTGGGAGTATAGTTTTAAGGTAAACCAGAATTTAGCAACCCTGACACTTATTTTTGTGCTTTAATCTGACAGCATTCTAGGCACAAAGAAAACATCTAGAATGAGGTGACCATGTTCTCCATGGTTATAAAAAAATGCAATGGTGCCTGAACAGGTATCCTCTCTACAGTAATGTCATGGAATTTGGGATAGCCTGTCCCCTTACACACATTATGACCTTAACATTGCTAATAGTTTAGGAACTTTCCTCTGTTTTCCAATCTCTCAAAGCCAGAAATATATTCCCCAATGGAAAAGAATTATCTCTTTTTGGTTTGTAGACAGAATGCGTCTGGGGGTGGACACCTGCTAGTTTAATGTTCTTTATATAGGCCAGACTGTAAGCAGAGGGATGTTCACTTGCCTCAAGGTATTTTTGATTCTCAAGCGCCACCTGTTCTAGAAACTGCAGCCAAATGTTATTTAAGAAAAGTGATGAAAAGTACGGCAAAGAAATCCTGTGGCTACGGAGGACTATCTAAACATTGTAGCTACTCACTCTAGAAAGTCATCTGTATTGCTTTGCTGGGAATGGAATGGAAGGAAGCCATAGTGCACTGCTGGAATTCTGTTCAGGCAAGAAACCACTTTCCTCCTCCTACTTCTCAAAGTTAGATTTTTGAGTGCATGGAAGTATTCTTATGTGTGCTCCAAGACTTATGCCTGCCATAACACTAGACTGAGTGGCTAGTGCATAACTTGTTTAAGGAAAATATAACACAGTCTCTGAAATTCCCTTTGTTGGTTGTGATATAAAACACTGGCCCTGGAACACTACTTGTACTAACTCTGCCTCTTAGGAGATATAGCAGATCTAGGAGATTGCTTTCCTCAGTCCTTCCAATCTCCTTTTTGTACCATTTTGTACTATACAGGATGTAGAATTAAAAAAATAAAATCCATGCTCCTCGAAGCTAAGACTCCAGCAGTGACTTAGTTTCTGCCAATCAAAATTATTAACTAAGTTAAGTGGGAGGAGAGGCAGTGGGCCACATTTTATTCATTTTGGAGTGAGAATTCATCCAGTGTTTTGTGGATCAGGTGGCAATAATTCTGGCAGTGGCTAAGGTGGCGTGATCCTGGAGGACATAGTAAGCTGTATCCCGTTTTCCTTGTTTTCTGATGGGGCTTAGTGGTCTTTCTGAAATGTTGCTCTATGAGACATTACTGGAAATGTAGCCTAGAGTCTGATTTTTCAGCCCTTCCAGTAATTTTAAGCATCCAGTTTCCTAAATTAAATTCCTTTATGTTTTAAACAGCTACTTAATCTAGCATTAAGCTCGATGTTTACAGTTTGACAATATTTAATCCTCAGTTGGAAAGTAAGCATTAACATATGAATTCATATACTAATAACTGATTTTCAGAGAAGTTAAGATCTTTCTTCATGTCACACAGTGAGTAAGATGATTAACAAGTTGAAGAATTTGTGATTTGTCCACTACAACAGATTGCCTTTTTTTTTTTTTTTGGTTTATGATTGGGTAGTACATGGTCTATATAAGATAAAATTGGAAAAAAAATCCACATTATTATATCGTGTCAACCATTTATTTTACTTACTGCCTAAGAAATGTATCTTTGGTGGCCAAAAGTTATTAGATAAGGTAATTTGATAAAGTAGAGCACATTAAATGCAATACCTTAATACATTCATACTATCAACTGTCCTTTATGTCTAAGACAATGTACTATTGTACAATGTTTGAAAAATAATAAATTGATAAGAATTTACTTCATTCTAGAATATGATTTATAGCAATTTTCTAATAGTAAGCAATAAATTACAATGTGATATGGTTAATGCAATTACAAATGTTTCAACAAAGTGCTCTGGGAGCATAGAAAAGAGAGATACATCTCTCTCCCTAAAATGAATGGTGAAATGCTTCATTACACTGAGTGGCAACTGGGACTTGAAGGATGAATAAAAGTTTGACATATGAAGAAGGAGAATATAAAAATAAATATAAATTTCAATTTAAATAAAGAGAATGACATTGTACACTATAACTTCACAGTGCAATGAATGCAGAACAAATGGGAATACATAAACATCAAGTAAATGTAATGCTCTCAGTAAGTAACTAGGTAATAGTAAATGAAAATCATAAATATAATAATCAATAATTCCTGTTTTATTAAGAATAAAAATGGTCCTAATTTATTAGTTGAACAAAGATGATAAAGATTATAAAATGTGTTTAATTAAAATTTATGACTATCTTCTAAGATTCTTCTTTGTTCTTTAAAAAGAGATGAAGATAATCTCTCAAAATGTATTATATATGGAAGACTAAGACTTGAGTGCCGTCATATTAAAACAGGTGGGGAGGGGGAAGGTATGAGTAAAAAAGCATCCAGAGGTAGAAGAAAACCATGTTATTTATGGGTTATCATATTGGGAGAAATACATCAAATGGTAATATTTCTATTGTGCTTATCAGACTATCTCAGTTGTTCTCAACTGAGGATGATTTAATCTCCTGTTGCCCTACAGAGGGCATTTGGCCAGGTTTTGAGATATTTTAGGTTGCCACAATTGTCAGGGGGTTGTTCCTGTCATATAGTCAATGGCGGACATGGATGCTGCTAAATGTCCTACAATACCGAGGACAATATCCCCACCTCCAACCAAGAATTATCCAGCCCAAAATGTCAATAATGCTGAGGAGGTTCAGAAATCCTGGAATATCTTCAAAGGTGGCTTTTCACAGTGAATTTGCACACAAATGGCACTTGGTCACACATTTTCTGAAATGTCTGGTTATGCTACAGGAAAACAGCTTCATTTAACTGGTCTTATGGTGAGTTTAAAATAAATCATGTATAAATAAGTAACTAAGAAGAATGACTTAAATGAATATGAAATCTTTAGCCATAAACTGGCAAGGTCAGAACCTTTGGGGTTTTACATAATTTTTATCAAATAACCCTGTAGTTTATCTCAGAGCTAACCTACTTCCAGAGGAGTACTGATGAAAAATACACAAATACACAAATACAGAGTCTAGGTCAGTGAACCTTTGAGAAATGTGAGACTTTGAAAATATTATTCATAATGTATGATGGTAAAAACCTTATTAGAAAAGGAGGATTAAAATATGTTTTCTTTACACCCAAAAAGTATTTGAATGCATTGCAAAAAAGAAAAGGTCAATCTGCAAAATATATTTTATGATAGAAAGAACAATTTGCTGATGAAGTAGAATCTTTCAGAAAAATGTATAAATTATTGAAGAGTATAGCTGGAAAGACAGAAAACTAGAATAGTACCATGTATTCTGTAAATAAACTGAGCAATTAAGGATGAAATTAGCCCCCCAATACAAATGTCCTATTAATGTTTTATATCTGTGCATAATTTAACACTTCTTAAGACACTCATTTAACAAACAGCGTTTGTTGAAAGATGAAATTAAGGTCTATTATAAATTCATTCAATCTTTTCCTCATGCTTTGCAATTTTCAGTGAACAATGTATCATTCTGAAGCTGTATGATTTAAAGTATATTTTATAGTTCACTTTAATGTACAATGTTGTCATATAAAATTTTCTTCTAAAATTGGTCAGTAATGGAGGTGTATCAACACTTGATGAAACATAATTCACTGTAGAAAGAAGAAATTTTTGCACATTAAAATACACCAAGACTCTACTTAAACGTTGAAGTTTAGGATGTATGGGGGTAATTTTTCTTTCTCATTGAAGTTAGTCATTTTTTTACATTTTTTGGTATACTTTTTATATAAACTACCTTATCCAAAATTTTACTATTATATTGTGATACATCTCTTACATTGTCATTTGCAAAAACCACTATTCCCTACACATACACCCCAAAAAGCAAAGCCAATCTTGGTGTCATCTATGAAATATCTAATCTTCACTGCTATTTTAAATGCTGAAAATCTTAAATATTAATTGCACAGAATTCTGAGTTTATATTTTCAAAAAGATACTATTATAAGTATGCCATAGCATATTCTAGGTTCTACCTTAGATATATACTAAAAGTGTAATAAATGTTTAATATATCTAAGTGTAAGTTTTCTTTACCTATCTATGAGAAGTAGAAGATAAAGCTATAACTCAGTTTTCCATAAAGCTCTTAATAAATATCTCTTAAGAAGTAAAAGTCCCAGGATTGTGATATAGCTAAAAGTATAAAGGTACAGAAAGCAAAATATGTTGGCAGGCTAAGTAGGATGGACTCTACTTTACCCTCCCTTTATTTTTCCAGAAAAGTTATTATTTTCTAGAACTTTGTGTAAAATCCATCAAGATAGATGAATAGGAGTAAAGAGAGTTCACCAATTGATCTGTGACAATTAAAAAATTATGCCCTTAGCTCCTTATTGTGGGGCAATGCAGAGAACTTTTAAGGTTCATTTGTAGAGAACTTTATAGCATTTTTATGTAAATATTATTTATCCTAATACCTAACTGAATACAAATTGTTTCCTTAAAAAGAGGTTTACTCTAAAATATGTATAATTAGTTCTTTAGGAAGAATTTGTAATTATCATTGATATCATTGCAAGAATATATTTCCTATGCTTGTTCAAATAAAAAACACCAAAACTCCCATACTCAATAAGCTCCTAACTGGATTTTGCTACAGATATATCAGAACATGCTGTCCTCATCTATTTCCAGAAAACATTAAACCACAGTTCTCAACAAGCTGTTCTCATTTATAGTACAATGCATTTGTAGTGTTGGCAAATGAGAAATCCCAGAGCAAGTGAATAAACAGGAAGCTTCATCTAGTGTTAACAATCCCCTAGGACCCTATTTGTAAAGAAATGGCCTTTGCAAGAACATGCACAAATGTGCAGTTTCATATTTTGTAACCAACTTGTGAATTTTATTCCCAATCTATTTAGTAACTTTATGCTTTTTCACATATACAAACATTCACAAACTTCTGACTTTGCATCCATTTATGAAGATTACATACATATTTGATTATATTATTATGTCTGCATGGTATATGAATAATATATATTATATGTGCATATATCATATAAATATAGGTTTCAACAGCAGTTCTTGGGGCTTGTGCAATGAGCTCTTTAATTTACAGAAAATATCAGCATGGCATGAAATGGCGTGAAACTATACAGGGTGGAGTGGTTCATTGTCTTGGTAGCAATTTTTAGATGACATTATCATTTTCAAATACTATGTAAATATCAGAAAATTACAAATATTTAGCACTCTGGAGTGCAGTTCTCTGTAAGTCCATAACTACCCTTACAGAAAGCAGTGAGGTCCAGCAGCAGTGTTAAATTGTGACTGCACTGGTACACGTTTTTTTCAAAATACAAAATAAAACAACTTTATATACCATAATGGCAACATGTAAGTTCTAGGCATATTCAGAATATATCTAAATAATGCAAGACGTTCAAAACCTAGAGCATTCCTGGAATACTCTTAAAAGATTTTTTTAGTCGTCGTACATGTTATTAAATAAGCTTCATGTCAGAATTCTTATTTTAGAAAAACTATTCAATCTCCATGCAAAATTCTTCTCATTGATAATAATCTCCTTATTTGGAATCATAGACACTAAAATCTTCTGTTTTAATTGCGTCTGTCTTTATCCATTTTCATGCATCTTCAGCTATAGTGAAAGAATGTTTTAAAAAGCCAATTTTGGCCAATATAAACAAAAAATATTCATAAATAAAATAATTTCTACACCATTTTAAATTTATAGTAGATAATCTTGCAATTATATTAGTATAACTCATGTAGGTGTATATAGCAATTATTATAGAAAGAAAGGCAAAATTCCTTTAGAAACACGTGAGCATGCTGAGAAAAACCTTTTGCTTAATACCACATAATACAAACTGCTTTAAAAATATTCTAGGATCATAATGATAATAAATTCTAACTACAGGTGGTCATTCATATGGAGATAAAGGCAAATGTTTTGGGTATGGATGAAGAATTCAATGCTAGATAATACATTAAATTTCTAAAAAATTATTAAGAAAGGTAAAACTTAGAAAATACAAAAAGCTTCTGACAGGTTTTAGGCAATAAAAAGCTCTGCAGGAGGATATGATGTAGGCAAAAAACTTTACCCCTTTTGTATTCTCAGCCTAATAAATTAATCTTAAATATGAAGAAATCATTAGCTAAAAGGATGAGGTAACATATTCTTTTATATATTTGACTTAAAAGATGGAATTCAAAAGCTTCTTTATTATAATATCTGGATTTAAGGTTCTGAGCATGTGAGCACTTAAAAAGGCAAAGAAAAATGGGTTGCTTTGGTATTGTCTGTATATGTAAAGTTACACAAGTGAAGTACAGTCATTGGCCCAGGAGGATGAATATGCCTCAGTTAGCACTGGTGCTGCTTCAGCCACTTCAAGAAATAGATGTTCTTTTAAAGTTATGTATAAATCATCTTTTTGAAAGTAGAAATTTATCATTTATATAGTTTATATAATCTGAGATGTAATGTTTGAGGAATTGGAAAGGGAATGAAAACATATTTCTTCCTTCAACCTCAGAAGCTGCTGGCTTGCACATCTCTTGCCTTGAGGTTTGTTGATGATTAGCAGTAAGAGAGGAATAAAATAAAAGTATTACCAAGCCATCACCAAGGAAGTTTTTAGTGCCCCCATAATCTCTATGAACCTCTCCAGTCCTAAATAAATATGCATTTAAGTATATACATTATGCCTTCTACGCTAACTGCAGGCTCAAGATAAGTGCCCTAAGTGAAGTTCTCTGATCATGGCTCCGCCTGCCTTCACAACATTCTGGGGAAAGCCCTGGAGTACACAGTTAAAGAGAACTGAAAAAAGTATTAGCCCAGAGTAAAACCTAAGACTTTAAGATTGGAGTAGAAAAAAAACATGCAGACCAACAAAACAAACAGCAAAAAACTAGTAACAAAACCTTGAGAAATATGGCAGATAAAGAAAGACTACCAGGGACCCAGTAATACATAGGTACATGTAAGTGGAGAGCCAAATTGCTCACAGATTTTGAATTAATTGAACTAAAATGAATCTGGGTTGCCAGTATAAAGATAAAAAGTTACCAAAAACCTAATTCTATCATATTTACTATGTTAGGTTAATAACTGTCTTATGTCTGTTAGTGGTAAAAATTGTATTTGGTAGCCCTTTCTTGGCATTGGACAATATTGGATTCTATAGAAGCATTGCTAATAAAAAGATGGGGATTAATGTCAAATTAATCTTGACCTAGCATTTTCACTGATAAAAATATTGGCACAAATAATTTCTTTTTTAAATATAAACTCACCTAGATAGTTAAGGGACTACAATTTTCTCATATGATGACATATTTGTTAAATTTTAGAATGAGTAGTATTTTTTTTCCTTAAAAATATCTTCTAATGATGTTAAAAATTTTATGGTTTATATAAAAGCCATAAGTTATTCTAAATTAGTTCTTTACTCTTTTATAATCACTATATGTCACTCAATAACAACTTCAGTAAATAGGTTGTAAGGAGTGACATCTGGAAAAATATTAAGTTATGCAAAACTGTATAAAAATGGTACTGCTAAAAGAACTCCTGTGATCACACTTCATTCAAATTTCACATCTATCTTACAAAAATAAAGAGAAATATTACTCTTTAGTCATATTTATATAATATTTATGTATTTCAAGAAATATAAAAATCTTCATCCTTACCATCAACAACTGAATGTCCCAAATAAAAACCTAGGTGTACAGACACCTAGATTTCAGTTATCTCTGCTTTTTAAGATAAAAAAAAGTTCACTTTAAAATTTATTTACAGTTCCTAAAATAGCAATAATAGTAGAATAACACAGTTTTCATGACATTATCATTCTCAGGATATGCCAAGATAAGGTACAATATAAAATGTGATCAAATTAAAGTTTTTAAATTCAGTCCATAGACATATATTGAATTGCATATGCCTAGTGTCTATAAATTATTATGAATCAGATTATGTTTTATGAAAATATAAAGGAAATATTACTATTAATGGATAAACACAGAGCACAGATAGTGTATTAAATAGACTAAATATAGCATCTAATGCCTATTGTCTTCAGAGTAGGAAGAAATTTAATAGGATAATGAGAATTATGTTACTTTTGAAAGTTTTTGCATTTCTCACACAGAATCAAGAAACTTAGATTTTAGAATCCAACAGGACATTTTAAATAATTGAAAGTAAGTAATTTTATTTCCCATCAGAACAAGTAAGAAGCAATAAAGTTAAGAAATTTGACAATGGTCATATAGATAGTGACATAGGTGAGACGAGACTAGATGTCAGGACTCTCAATCCAGAATTTTTATTAACATTTTGGGTGTCCCTAAAAGAGCTTTCCCAACAAAGAAAAAATTCTGGTTTGAGCTAGCAGTAATGTTAAATCAGTCATCAGCGAATACAAGTGTATGTGTGAGTGGGGTATGGTTTGGTGAGGGTGTGTGTATTAGTGAGAGAGAAAGAGAGAAGAGAGAGACAGAGGAAGCATTTAGAGAGAAGTTAGTGTTGGAAATGAGAGATATTTTTATTACTATCTCCATATTACTCCCTGACCTTTGCAAATTCCAGGAACATCTTTTTTCATCAAACTACAGCTAAAAAACAATTTTCAAAAATCTGAAGCCATAATTACAGTATGTATTTTTAAAGTTTCCTTCTACTTTGCTCTATTGAAGATGTAACTGAATCTTGATGGATACATATTATTTTATTTATGCCTAATTAAGTCTTCACTACTAAGAACATCCACTACTAGAATGAGTCCCAACTATGTTTAGCTTCACTTCCTTCATGGAGATGATAAATTTATTATTTTATACTGAAAGTATAATTCCTAAAAGCAGACTCATATTATGACAGAAGCACAGAGATCTTGACACAGAGTTCAAGATCTACCTCTTGGTCACTAAAGCCTTCAGCTAGTTTTTCATCCTCCCTGAGTCTATTTCTTCTACTATATGATGACAGTGTCAAGAACTGTAAAGGGTCAGGGGTTTTACCCCACTTGAAAGCTATCATGTCAGTCTGTCATACAAAGAACTTTGTTACTCAGTGTGTGAATTTCATGTCCTCAGGTTCCTCTTCTATCCCTGAGAACCACTGGGGTGATCCAAAAGGCCCAGGCAAATACTACACAGTGGACTGTGTCATAGCTGAGAATCCCCGAATTTAGAAAACCCCCAATCTTATAAGAAGTCTTTAGAATGTCTGCCCAACATTTGCCCCAGAGGGAGACCTTATCTTGATTATCTACTTGATTATTTGCTTTATCTTGAAATCTACTTTTTGCCCTGGGGTAAGACACTATTTCTTTCTTACAAGGCTGTTTGCTTTAGAAACATCTTTGAAAAGATATGGACAAAACCTATCACAAGATGTAGAAAAGACAAGGAGAATTGGCCTCCAACAGGTAATAACAACATGTTTGTGACTACCAATAACTATAATGTGTGAATAATGATGCTTAAAAATGTGAAAGTTATAATTTGTTATGTAATATTAGTTATCACTTCCATAAATTTTCTGAAAAAAAATAGCTTTTGTATACCTAATAGCTTTCAAAGGCAATATAAAAGTCTAATTTATTAAGTAGTTCTCAAAGCCTGACACCTTAAACATATTTGTTTCATTTAAAAATAAATAGGTCAACAAGTAGTAGTAGTTGACTGTCTTTAGTGCCTCCACGCCTTTGACAAAACAGGCTCTGGAAGACAGGTAGCTCATCATAATCAGAAAATAATTGACTTACAATGTTTCTAATTCTAAAAGGAAAAGGAAATATCTTTATATACAAATATACAACTATTTATTTACAATAATAAATCATTTTTTTCCAAAGTCCAAAAGAGAAGGCAGAAATAAACATTATTTCTAACTGGTTGTGGGAAAAAAAACAAAACAAATAAGCATAAACAGTAATAAACATTCATACTTTAGAATTATATTGTAAGAAGAAGGGAAATGATTTAAGAATATATAGATGATATTAATATTTTTAAACACCAGAGATTGATACCGAAGAATATATATTTCTGTCAGTCAAATGACTACAAGTAATACAACTAATTCTCTAAAACGAATAGTGATCTTACACTCTTAGCAGAATCTTAAAGAACTATTTAACCTGACCTTAAAATTATCTGGATAAAAATCATATTTTCCTTTGATGATCACAGCAAGTAAAGCATGAAATATTTCTCATTTGCTACAGGATATAGGTTGTTAAAAGCTCAAGGAGTGTAAAAATATAAGAAACTAAGATTGCATTATACAATGTAATCACACTGGATCATGATAATGCATTACATTAAGAGCTTGCAATGGTGTTAAATTCTTTTAAGACTAACATTCACAAAGAGCAGGTGTGGAACATTTGGACAAGCAAGACATAAAGTATTAAAGTGTAGCAATAAATCATGACACTAGTACATCTGAAAAATGAATTGCTGTCCCCAGAGTGTGAAGTATAATAAACAGAGGTGCCACAAAACAGACATATCTAACAGTAATAATTTGAAATTGAAACATAATAATAGACAATATTCATAAGTTGTGTAAAACGCGATTTCCAGAGTTATAAATATATACGGTAGTTGTCTAAATAAGTAACCATTCGTGATAAATCTGAAATATGTTTGGAAATTCTATATATGTTTATATAAACTTATTTCACAAAGAGTTATAAATATTTTCTATTAATTTGATTTGATTTCAGTACATAATGGTTAATTTTATGTGTGGACTGGACCAAGGAGCATCCAGATATTTGGCTAGACATTATTTCTGGGTGTGTCTTGAAGATGTTTCCCAATGAGATAGCATTTGAATTGGTATACTGAGTAAAGCAGATTTATCTCCTCAGTGTGGGTGAGCATAATCCAATCTGCTGATGGCTTGAATAGAACAAAAATTGGGAATAAGGGAGACATGGCTCACTCTGCCTGACTGCTTGAGCTGAGACATCAATCTCCTGTCCTCAGACTGGGACTTGCACCATCAGTGCTCCTGGTTCTCTGGCTTTGGGACTTGGGCTAGAATTTACACCATTGGTTCTCCTGGTTTTCAGGCCTTCAGACTAGGATTGGAAGTGTGCCACCAGCTTTCCTTGGTTTCCAGCTCACAGATGGCAGATTGTGGAAATTCTCAGTCTCCATAATTGTGTGAGCCAATTCCCTATGATAAATATCTTTCTTTCTCTCTCTCTCTCTCTCTCTCCCCTCCTCGCATATATATGTGTGTATATATATGCATAAATAGATATATGTGTGTGTATATATATATTTATAAATATATATATATATATATATATATATATCTCCTATTGGTTCTGTTTCTATAGAGCTCTAGAGAACCCTAACACAAGCATATTCAGTCTTTTTAAATGTTATTTTTAAATTTCTTGACTAAATCTAAGTATTTCTGAAGTCACATTTATCTTATTTGATTGATACATAATTTTGTCACTGGACCAAGATGTGTTTACCTTTCCATATTTAATCATGCTAATGACAGCATTCACCCTAGAGCAAAATAAACTACTTCCAGTTAATACTTAAGTTATAATATCCTTTATTCATAGGTAGATAATTTTGTTAATTGCAACAAAGTCAGTGGAAGTGGAACCACAATGGAGAGTAAGAAAGAAATATAGAGCCAAGAATTTTTGGCCAAACAATGATAAAAATAGTGATCTTGAAGTTAAGGGAGGAAAGAGTTTCCGAATAAATTAAAAGTAATAAAATCCTGCAGTCTAGGCAAGTAGGAAGATATTTAGAGGGCTAATCTATTTGCGTTTTGGGGTATAATCCAAATTGCAGGGTCTAAGTGAATGAATGAAAAGGAATGAAAGTAGCTAGTATTGACTGTTCTCTCAGTTAATGACATTTCTATTCCACTTGAAATTGCTCAGAAGAAGTAGCTTAAAGTCATCCTTCACTCCCCTTTTTGCTCTCACACTCTGTAATTCAATTTATCAGGAAATACTGTTACATATGCCTTCAACATATATTCAGGATATGACTACTTTTTACTATCTGCATGCACTGTTAATACCCTGCCCAATTCACCACTGCCTTTTGCCTGGATTATAACAGTAGCCTGCTATTCAGTATTCTTGCTTCAGTGGGTCCACCCCTACCTCTTCTCATTCAGCTTTCAGAATCTTCCTGTTAATAAGTAAGCTGGATACTGTCACTTCTTGGGTCCAACTCTTAATGCTTCCTATATCTCTTTGAGTCAAATCCACCTTTTAATGATGGTGAACAGATATCCAACATAGGGTCCCATAATTACCCCCAATTTTTTTCTTTGTCCTGCTCAGGAAAACAGAGTACCTTGCCAATCTGTGACTCAGCCAGCTGCATGTTTACACCTGCAGGCTTGAACACAAGCCAGGGCTTTGAACATTCCAGGGCACTGATAAAGTTGTTTAGGTTATCGTCCAAAATACTAAAATATTGAGTATGTTTCTGAATGCGAAGAAACTATCCCCTTCTCTGAACCAAATTCATTAAATCTTCGTGTGAACTCCATAACCTGACCCCTCCTTACAGACATACCTGGATGCGGCATGACTTTTCTCTCTGTCAGTCATGAGGATGCTGAAAGCCCTTTGCATGGAAGTTTTTCTAATGAATGTTTTGGATTTATCATCCTGATGTCTAGTACTTCTTTCTTTGGAATCTCAACTGGCCCCATCTCAGGATAGTGTGAGGCAGTCCATTGCAGGAAACTCCCCCTTTTACTACTTTTGGGGTGACTCCAGCCATGGGTTTGTCCAGACACACCCAACCTATGCTCCTCAATCCTCATTACCTCCAAAACCTTATATTCTATGAACTTCTGGCTTATATTCTAGTCATTCTGACCTCCTCGGTGATCACTAAATACCCCTAAATCCCCAACATAAGTTCCATGAGGGCAGGGATGTTTGTGCTACCTTTCTGGCACCTGGAATAGTTCCTATCAATAAGTACGCACTTTAAAAATATTTGTTGTGTAGATGGATGAAAGGAAGGATAAATGGAAGGAAGGATGAATGATGAGAAATAGAAGAAAAAGAAAGAAATAGGGAAATTTCTCTATACAGAAACATCTGTCTACAAGGATCTGTCTTTATAAAACAAATTTTCTATTCCTCAAGTTGGCAGGTCCTGTTTATATTCACCTAATTGACAAATATTTTAACATTATAAGTTCTGTCTTCTGAATTTTCTGATTAATTTGTTAAAATCTTTTCCTAATTCTTTATTAAGCTTCTGGATAAGATTAACTTTACCTACTTTAAAATCAGAAACCACCCACTGCAGATATCTACCTTTTAATATATGTGATCATATCCATTCAACAAGTGTGCATTATATACTTATTATTATGTTGTGCCAGTACTTCTATGTTTTAAAAATAAATCAAGAAAACCCTTCTCTTAAGTATCTTATAGTATGATAGGGGAACAAAACATGCATACATACATGAAGGTAGAATATAACATACATTGTAAAAATTAAGATAAAGAAGAAATCAATTCCAGCTTGAGTGAGTTTAAGGGGCTCTAAACAAAAAGGGACCAAGGTATAATATTCTAATGAATATTTTATTCTGAAAAAGATACTTATGGATTTTGGGGTAATTTGAAAAATAAGTAATAATGGAACTAGCACAAATTCATTCTTAGGAAGTCAGGAAGGGATACCAAGGGAATTTTCAGTAGTCCATCTTTCCTAGAGAAAACTGTTTAAATCAAACATAAAAACACATCTAATAAATAGTTTTTTCAAGAAAGCTTATAATATTAAATGTAAATTAGGTGATAAATCTAGGAATGTATCACATATGCTTTCACAGTTCATGTCTAAATTAGCAAACCCATTTTATACTGTATTGAATGCCGTTTAGTGTTATTTTAATCTCATCGTCCAAGAATATAAACAGGGCACAACTAGAATGGGATCTCCTCAATACCTTGATAAAATTATTATGGAGTTAGACATTCATAGAGAATTAAAATTGACTTTATAGGTCACTCTTCCCAGAGTGGCCCAGTTTAGAAGAGAGCAAACCTGAGGTCTGAAACAGAGGGACAGGCAAGGTTATCTTATAATAGGTTCAAGAATCTGTGCCTTAGAAATATCCCTTAAAATAAGAATGTTAAGAGTAGAATCCTTGTGGAGTTGTTGCAACTAAGCCTATAAGCCATTCAGAACATAACTGTGGTTTGGATGGAGAATTTGAAGGTAAAGATTTGATGGCAGTTTTTTGAAATGACCCTCCTTTATTTAAATGATACCACTATTCATGCACTTTACTTTTACCACAGGTTACTTGTAACACCAATAAGTGACAAGAGTAATAACATACATTTCTTTCATTTTATAAGAATCAAGAATAAAAGTAAGATACATGCTATATTGTAAAAGACGATTGTAACCTTCCACTCAAGTAATTTATGGTGAATATAAAATTAAAATATGATTATTTTAAACTGGAAAACAAAATCTAAAGTGCATAATGCAAGGACCAGAGAACTCTAAAAATCCATTAGTGAAGTAATAACTAATCAAAAGTAGAGTAGAACTGACCAATTTTTCCCCCATTAAACAGTTGTGATGTTTTCTTCAAGTTGTTGTTGAGATTTTATTCATCTTTGAAGAAAACAGGTTGGCACAGCTAATTTCTCTCTTAGATTCTTTTTTTCTTGAAAAATTGTAAGACTTTTTAAAAAATCTGGCTTTAACACTGATTAAGTACCATTCTTTTAAAATTCAAAAATTATTTTGTCATGACACAACTCATTTAAAAATAAAGACTTATAACTAGTGTTACTAATAAAACCATACCTGTAAATTATCTGGTTTGGCACTCTTGTAGATATGTAGGGGCAGAAAAATCACCATAAATATGATTAACTTTAAATATAGAGTTCCTACAGCCTAAATTATTGCTTGGAAGCAAGATATTTTGATATGCATTAATAAATTGCTATTTTTCATATATACAAAACATACTTTTTGACATTATATTTTACATTTAACAAGAAGTATAATAACACAATGGAAAATACTTGTTTTCTGCAAGAAATCCTTCTTATATGGGCATAAGAAAAAGGGGGGAAACCATGTAAAATTTTTTGTACTGCATAATAAAATATTTTGATTTGTTTCATGCAATGGAGACTCTCTCTCACTCAGATTTATGTTCTCAAAGTTTTATCAGAGGTATTATATATTCTTTGATACTCAATAGTAATTTATTCGCCCAAAAGGGAACATTATGATTGAAACTTCACTTATACTTGAACTGAAATCAATGTTTAAATAAGTAAGCTTTTAAAAGGCAAAAATATATGCTATAAACATTTTTGCCAAAACCTGAAAATATCTTAGTACAGATTCACCAGGATATAAGTAGCGGAACAAAGAATATCTTCAGCTTAGATTTTTATAGTTAATATAGAAAAAGGAATTAATTATATATTATACTTTCATCACACTATATATCTCATTTGAATAAAATAAAGTAAATATCATATGAATATTTTAATAATTATTCAATTTTAAAAACTATTCGGCAATGTTTATCTATTTTAAAATTCTATACAAATAATGCTTTAATTTTTTAATTTGGTAAAAGATCCAATGTTTCATAAAACTGAAAATTTTGTTATATGAAATCCATTCAAATGTGATCTAGGAAAAAAAAAACTATGATGGGTTATAACACTGTAAGTATTAAATGATTTTCTTCATCAAAATTTATAAATTACCTTTAAATGCTTATCAATCCTTCACCTATTTCTCCTTACTGAAGTATGTTTTTAAGTATTAAGTATTACTGATAATAGATTATCATTTGGGGGTAAATATACTTATGAAGAATATCAACAAGCTCAATATATGATAACATTCACACTGCATATGCAAGCCAATTTTATGATTAAGCCAACATTAATCTTAGTTTTTATTACATTTAAGATGTGAGTTTTTCGTGGGTTTTTTTTTTTTTTTTTTTTTTTACTATTCAAAGCAATAAATGTGGATTTCCACTTCAGGCCAAGATAAAGTAATAGAAACTGAATCTTTGCAGCAACCAAAAAATCAGACAGAATATATGAAACAACTTTCTTCAAGATGAGACTTAGGCACTGAAGGACAGTGATCCCTAGGAGATGGGAAATAAAGGAGTAAAATCTATGATTACATCATTTACTGCCTCGGAGACTTTCCAGGCTATAGTACAGGGATGGTAAACCCAGGCAAAGCTCAGCAAACTCCCTGAATTGAGAAGACAAACCTGTGAGACTGGAGATTCAGAGGCAGAGTTTGCAAGACAGTATCACAGACAGGACAGAATTTCACAGACAGAGAACTGCAGATACTTGCAACAGGGGCTCTCAAGTATTCCTCAAAGTACTGATCAGTACAGGCATTTCAGGAAACTACCCAAGCTAGAGGAAAGAACTATCTGAAAAACTTGAGCACAGTGCCTGGCATTCACATTTCTCATGCAGAAGAGTGCTTTCACTAGCCAGACATGAAATCTCATAATCCACAAGGATTGGGTACAATACCTAGAAGAATCATACCTTAATGTTGAGGAATAATTTGCCCAAGATTGAACATCACACTCTGGTGTGCCTAACAGACATTAAAAGTAAGACCCTAAAAACTAAAACTCTTTCCAAGTAACTAAAGCAACTTCAATAATAATGCACAAAATATTAATAGGATTAAAAATATTGAGGGAATAACATAAAATTCACGCTGTCTGATATCTAGTCAACGAATACATGCCATGCAAAAAAGACAAGGAAATAAAAACCCCATAATGAAAAATAAAATTATATCAGTCAATATTGACTCAAATAACAGATTTTAGAATTGGCAGCCATGTCTATCAAAACAATTATTTTTACTGTATTTCGAATGTCCAATAAGTTGAGACTTGGAGGATATAAAAATATTATATTATAATATCTCCAGTGAAAAATATGCAAGGCAGGATTAGCAGTAGATTTTACTTTTCAGAAGAAAAGATAAATTCCTTTAAAACAGCAATAGAAACTCTCCAAAATGAAGCACATAGAGAAGTAAGAATTTAGAATAAATGAAAAAGTATTAAGTGAGCTTGGGAACAACTTCAAGTGCCCTAATATAACTGTACTTGGATTCTCCAAACTATAAGAGTGGGAGACCAAAAAAACATAACTTGAAGAAATATGTAAAAACTTCCCAAACTTCATAAAGCAATAAATCCACAGGTCCAAGCCAGCAAGAGAAGTCAAATGGAACAATAAAAAATACTCCGTTAGTCCAAAAGAAGGCAGAAAAACTATTAACTCAGACACAAGAAACATGAAGAAAACTACACTAAGGCACATCATAATCAAATTGCTCAAAACCAGAGACAAAGAAAGAAATTTTTTAAAATGCCAGAGGAAAACAACACATTGCATACAGAAGAACAAATGTGTTCTAAATGACAACAGATTTCTTGCCAAAATAATGCATGATAGAAGATAGTGGAGCAAGATCTTTAAAGTACTGAAAGAAGAGTCAATCTAGAATTCTGTAAGCATTGAAGATATATTTAAAAAACAAAGAGAAAATAATTTTTTCAGGCACAGAACAGCTGAAAGAATCCACCACAAGGAGACTCACACTTGAAGACATGCTGAAGAAAAGTACTTCAGGCATGAGGAACATGATAGCAGATGGAAATATGGATCTACACAAAGGAATAAGGAGAACTAGAAAGGGCAACGTGGTTGGAAAATATGTAGGATTCTTCTTCTTATTTAATTGTCTTAAAATAATTAGTTGTTCAAATAAAAATAATAAAAATGTATTGTGGCATTTATAACATATAGATAAGAAAAATGTAAGAGAAAAATAGCATAAAGGCCAGAGAAGAGATGTGGAATTATGCTATTATAAGATTTTTATAGTATGCATAAATAGGTATAATGTCACTGTAAGATAGACTGTAACAGGTTAAAGTCATATTTCATAAATCCTAAAGTAACCTGTAAAATAACAAAAATAATGAGGTACATAACAAATAAGCCAGCAACAGAAGTAAAATGGAACAATAAGAAACACTCCAATAATCTAAAAAGTCAGGAAAACAAAAGGGCAATAAGAAACAAATAGGACAAATAAAAAACACACAGCAAGATGATAAACCTAAATGTAATTGTATCAATAATCACACTATAAATAAGTGTTCTGAAACATTAATTCAAAGGCAAAAACTGTCAAATTGGATAAAAAAGCAAGGTCCACATCTATGTTGCCAAGATGAAATTCACTTTAAATATAGAGATATAAATAGGTTAAAAGTAAAAGGGTAGGCAAACATATGCTATGGACATTAATCAGAAGAAAAATGAAGTGATTGTATTGATACTAGAAAAAATTTACTTCAGAGCAAAGAATATATCAGTGATAAAGAAGATGGTTTCATAATTATAAAGTGGTCAATTAAGAGGACATAAGAATTTAATCCTTTTATTGAAAACATGTGCACCCCCATAAAATTCTGAAATAAAAATAAATAAATAAAACAAACAAAAAGAATTCAATCCTAAACTATTTTCACAAACACACAAATACTTATGTTCACATTAAATGTGAAACAAACATTTCTTAAGGCTCAGGACGGTACATGAAACAAGATCCTTCTCAAAGTAACAAGAATTTTACAGTCAGTGACATGGGAATGATTCTAAGACTGAAGAGGAATCAGGGGTACCTGACCACATGACTTTCTTAGCTGATATGAAACCCTTTCATATTATAGAAATATAGAAATGCTGAAATTACATAATTTAAAACACTGCTTAAGAATATTGGTATTTTAGAAATTGTAAAATTATAGTTATACATAAAGGGAATTACTTGATGCCTGAACTGAAAGAATTGAGAGGCAGATTTTAAAAATTATGCTTAACTTGCAGAGCATGAGGGAGTATTGGACCTGTACATAAGCTCTAAGGATGGGCCACTGGAATTTTAATATCCATATGGCTCTTGGAGGCAGAGACTTAAAGCAATAATGAAAGCTCTTCCATCTATGCAGAGTAGGATCTAAAAAGTTTTTTTTTTGTTTGTTTGTTTGTTTTTCAGCTCATTATGGGGGTACAACAGATCAGGCTATATACATTGCCCATGCCTCCCCATCCCCCTGAGTCTGAGCTTCAGTTGTGTCCATTCCCTAGACAGTGCACATCACACTCATCATGTAGGTGTGCACCCCTCCCCTCCCCCCACCCCATCCCCCCCAGTCAGAACTTCAAGCGTGTCCATTCCCCAGGCAGTGCGCATCGCACTCAACAAGTAGGTATGCACCCATCCCTTCCACCCAGCCCCGACCTCTGTCCGATACCCAATTGGTGTTATTCCCAAATGTGCACTCAGGGAAACCAATTTGCTGGTGAGTACATGTGGTGCTTATTTTTCCATTCTGGGATACTTCACTTAATAGAATGGGTTCCAGCTCTCTCCAGGAGAACCAAAGAGATGCCATATCGCCATTATTTCTAATAGCTGAGTAATATTCCATGGTATACATATACCACATTTTGCTAATCCATTCATGAATTGACAGGCATTTGAGTTGTTTCCACATCTTTGCGATTGTGAATTGTGCTGCTATAAACATTCGGGTGCAGGTGTCTTTTTTATAGAATGACTTTTGTGATTCTGGGTAGATGCCCAATAATGGGATTGCTGGATCGAATGGTAGGTTTACTTGAATCTGTTTAAGGTATCTCCACATTGCTTTCCACAGGGGCTGCACTAGTTTACAGTCCCACCAGCAGTGTATGAGTGTACCTATCTCTCCACACCCATGCCAACATATGTTGTTTTGGGACTTTTTGATAAAGGCCATTCTCACTGGAGTTAAGTGATATCTCATTGTGGTTTTGATTTGCATTTCTCTGATGATTAGAGATGTTGAACATTTTTTCATATGTTTGTTAGCCATTTTTATATCTTCTTTTGAAAAATTTCTATTCATGTCCTTTGCCCACTTTTTGATAGAGTTGTTCAATTTTTTCTTACTGATTTTCCTGAGTTCTAAATAGATTCTTGCTATCAGTCCTTTATCTAATGTGTAGTATGTGAAAATTTTTTCCCATTCTGTAGGTTGTCTGTTTAGTC
Source organism: Eulemur rufifrons (assembly GCF_041146395.1). Taxonomy (NCBI): domain Eukaryota; kingdom Metazoa; phylum Chordata; class Mammalia; order Primates; family Lemuridae; genus Eulemur; species Eulemur rufifrons. The sequence goes on from NC_090990.1 coordinate 55,485,436, forward strand.
TCATGACTGTTTCTTTGGCTGTGCGGAAGCTTTTTAATTTGATCAATGAATTCAGTAAAGTCTCAGGATACAAAATCAATACACACAAATCAGAGGCATTCATAACGCCAATAACAGTCAAACGGAGAACCAAATTAAGGACTCAATACCCTTCAAAATAGCAACAAAGAAAATAAAATACCTAGGAATATATTTAACTAAAGAGGTAAAGGACCTCTATAGGGAGAACTATGAAACACTGAGGAAGGAAATCGCGGAACATGTAAATAGGTGGAAAACCATACCATGCTCATGGATCGGAAGAATCAACATTGTTAAAATGTCTATACTGCCCAAAGTTATCTACAGATTCAATGCAATCCCTATTAAATTACCAACATCTTTTTTCACAGACACAGAAAAAATAATTTTACGCTTTGTATGGAACCAGAGAAGACCCCGTATAGCAAAAGCAATCTTAAACAACAAAAACAAAATCGGAGGTATTAACTTGCCAGACTTCAAACTATACTACAAGGCTGTGGTTCTTAAAACAGCCTGGTACTGGCACAAGTGCAGGGACATAGAACAGTGGAACAGAACAGAAAATCCAAATATAAAACCATCCTCATATAGCCATATAATCTTTGACAAAGCAGACAAAAACATACTCTGGGGAAAAGATTCCTTATTTAATAAATGGTGCTGGGAAAACTGGATATCCACATGTAGAAAAGTAAAACAGGACACACAGCTCTCACCCCTCACAAAAATCAAATCACAGTGGTTAACAGACTTAAACCTTAGGTCAGAAATTATTAGAATTCTAGAAGAAAACGTAGGAAAGACTCTTACAGACATTGGCCTAGGCAAAGAATTTATGAAGAAGACCCCTAAGGCAATTACAGCAACAACAAAAATAAATAAATGGGACCTGATCAAATTAAAAAGCTTCTGGTTTTTTTTTTTGTTTGTTTGTTTGTTTGTTTGTTTTACCTAGGGTCTATGTAGGGAAAACTACAATGTAAACCTTTCTGATATGTACTCCAAAAAACAATGGTGCATGGTCCTCATGAAGGAACAAATATATAAACTGGGAGAAAAAAAGCAAAACAAATTAAAAAAAAAAAAAAAACCACTGGCCAAGGTGCCCTTCCAATTTAAAATATAAGTCAAATAAGTCAATGAATTAGAATTAAGAAGAGACAATAACACACATAGCAAAAGGAAGAATTTTCACCTTGAATCTAAAACAATGGAACAATTTGAAAGAAGTCATGTTTAAGTAGCTAAAGAAGGCATAGACATGGAAATAAAACAAACCAAAAATTTTTTTCAGTAGAACCAGAGGCATCTAAAAAGAAAAAAAAATCCTCATTAACAATAAAAATGAAAAGATTAAACATCAGATCAATATTAGTAATCTAGAAAATTAGGGAGTATTCTGAGATAATCCGTGGTACAGCAAATAGATGTAAAGAAACAGCAAAAAGTGATGGGAAGGTTATGAAATATGAAACGTCCTAATTTATGTATATAATATATTCCAGAATGTGAGAATAGATAGACTGTGGAAGGCAATTTTGAAATGCTAATAATGAGATCTTCCATAATAGAATTAAAAACTAAATCTTCAGATTGAAGAAGCATAGGCAGTCAAATTGAGATAAAGGAAAAATCCATGCCCAGATAATCTAGTGTAAAAACAATAGAACACTGAGGACAAAGAAAAAAAAAATTCAGAATACCATGGTGGAACAACAATTAGATTGATAGTTGACTTTAAACCAACAGCATAAAAAAAAATAACAATGTCATTTGCAAAGTGCTTAAGGGAAACATCTGACTATTGAATTCTATACACAGCTATACTATCATTCAAGAGTCAAGGCAAAATAATGACATTTTATGATAAAATAAGGTGTCCTTATATATTCTTGTTGAATGAACCATAAAGGATAGAAGAAGGAAAAAAGAAACTGAATTCAGGCAGAGGGAGTAAGACAAAAAGATAATGCTAAGCAAAGAAATTCATATTATTAATACATTTTGATGTGTTGTCTTTAGGAATACTAGGAGAAATATTTTCCAATGATAGGTTAAAAACAAAGTAGAATAAAACAATGTAGAATAATAACAGGGCTTTCATGTGGGGCTAATCAGTGTTTAACTATTCTGATGTCCCTGGTGGAGGATAGAGTTACTAGCCAGTTTGGTAAATTAAGTTGAGAATGCTTGTTAAAAATATAATAACTTATGTAAGACCAGAAATAGAATGTACAATTTGAAATAGGTATTGAGAACATTGCACTCAATAGGTAGACTTTTATCCCTCAGTCCCCTCACATTGCCCCCCTTTTTAGTTTCCAATGTCCTTTACTGCTTTTCATATATCCTTCTTTTAGCCCAATTATAAGTAAGAACATGTGGTATCTATTTTTCCATTTCTGAGATACTTAGATAATGGTCTCCAGCTTCATCCAAATTGCTGCAAAAGATATTATTCCATTCCTTTTTGTGGCCAAGTAGCACTCCATGGTATGTATCTACCACATTTTCTTTAGCCACTCATCAGTTGATGGGCACTTAGATTGATTCCCTATCTTTGCTATTGTGAATTGTGCTTTGATAAACATTCAGGTACAAGTATCTTTCTTTTATATAAAATTACTTCTTTTCCTCTGGACAGATACCCAGTAGTGGGATTGCTGGTTCAAATGTGTACAATATCTGGTGACAGATACACTGGAAACCCTGACTTCAGCATGATACAATTTATTCTTATAACAAAAAAAAAACACCGTACCTTCTAAATTTTTTGAAATGATAAATTAAATCAAGAAAAATAAAATATGTATTGTGGAAAAGAATAAAGGTAGCAATCAATTCATTAAAAGGAAGGGACAATAAAAAGAACCCAAAGGATTTCAAGATTTCTTTAAAAAAATAAAGAACCTGGAAAATATATTCATATAATACTATATATGCAATACTATATATTATATAGAGTCTAACATCCTATATAGAAAATAAGATGAATGAACTAGATAACTAAATTTTCAACATGAATAAATCACCCAAATGGCATATTAGTAAAAAAATGCAAACTGCCAAATACAGATACTGTATGGGACAATTTGTGCATGTGTGTGTGTGTGTGTGTGTGTGTGTGTGCGTGTATGTTTAGAGATAAGGTCTGGCTTTGTTGTCCAGGCTGGAGTCCAGTGGTGAAATCACAGCTCACTGCAGTCTTGAACTCCTAGGCTCAGGCAAGATTCCCATCTTAGCCTCCTGAGTACCTAGGACTACAGGTACACCTGGCAAACTTTTTATTTTATTTATTTATTTATTTATTTTTTTGTAGAGAGGGGGGTCCCCCTATGCTACTCAGGCTGATTGCAAACTCCTGGCCTCAAGTGATCCTTCTGCCTTGGCTTCCCAAAGTTTTGGGATTAAAGGCACGAGCCACAGCACTTGGCCAATTATTATATGGATATTTTAAAAAGTATATTAAACAGCTCTTACTAAAACTATATAAAAACTTAGAAGGCACAGATGCACTATAATGTTGAGTTGCTTATAAAATAACTCTAGGTTAGGGGAAAAGTAAATTATATGAAGTGTTTGTTACATTATTCTTTACACTTTTCTTCATTCTTCATTTATTCTATAATTAGAAAAATATTTTAATCTGAGTCACTAGATCTTAAACATTATAAAAGCTGTAAAAGCGGTCCTGGCAGAAGTTACAAAACAGGAATATTTTATTTCCTTAGACCCTATCTTTATTATATATTTCAAATAATATCAATTGTGTTATTTCATCTCTGTTTTCTATGCCTCATTTGACAATAGCTAATTTTGGACTGGTACAAGCAGCAGATAATCTACTTTCACTGCTACTTAGAGTCCAGCCAATAGTTCAATATCACATTTTTGCTTGCTAGTGCCTAGAATAATCATATTATAATACTATATTCAATCATCAAAAATCAAATGGTCAGATCATTTTGAGAGAGTGTCTCTAGTTCTGATCTACACAGATGGGGAAACTGGTTGAAGGGGCAGGATTTTAATCTGTATGGCACCCTGTCCGTTTCCCAGCCTTGATTTCTTTTCTTGGCTATTCTCTGAACCTCAAATGACTTAAGATGACTGTGTATTAAAAAAAAAAAAAATAGGAGCATGTCTTAGTCTATTTGTGCTGCTACAACAATAACTGAGACTGGGTAATTTATAATGAAGAGAAATTTATTGGCTCACAATTCTGGAGGCTGGGAAGTCCAATATCAAGGTGCTGGCATCTGGTGAGAACCTTCTTCCTGTCTCATCACATAGCAGGAGAGAGAGAAAGAGTGAGCCAAACTCTCCCTTTTATAATAGCACCAATCCTACCCATGAGGGTGGAAGTCCCATAACCTAATCACCTTTAAAGGTCTGACCTCTTAATACTGTCACAATGGCAATTAAATTTCAGCATGAATTTTGGAGGGGCAAGTGTTCAAACCATACCAAGTAGTATGAGAAATATAAAAACTGCTTTCTTTTAGACAGTTGTTTATCATTCCAAATTTAAAATTTTCTTTCATGTGAAATAAAATATATTCTGTTAAATTTTAGTAAATAAATAATATAGTCAAAAAATCTATGTATATAATAGATGTAATAACTGGTTAATTTGGGGGCATCATCATTTGGACATGATATATTATTAGTAACTAATATGGTTAAAGAAGGAAGAACTTTTTCTCCTATTCATTTGTTCAGTATAACTTTCTAAAGGGAACTTATGTTTAGGTATGAAAGAGAGTTGAAGTTGTTCATATTTTTCAACAAAGTTATATCGGATGCCTAATATGTGCCAGATAATTTGCTGAATGATATGGATGTAAAGATTAAAGATCTAGATTGTGACATTGTGGATACCAACAGTATATTAACATTATATAATCCCACAACTACTAACACAGAAGAATGCACAAAATACTTGGAAGCATATTAAATTAAGAATGCATATTAGAAAAGGGGAAGTTAAGGGGCATTCTAAGGAGAGAGACTAATGCGTGTAACATGGTGGATTCAAGGAGCCATGAGTAGTTCAGTTTATCATTAAAATATACGTTATGAATACTAAAGATGCAACTGGAAACACATGGAGCCATCCTGAGAAGATGTAAGAGCACTTTGTGAAATAAGCAAAATTTAGGCATATGTCATTTTCAGGGAATTATGAAAATAAAAATGTTATATTTTATCCGGATGTTCCAGTTTTAACATGGTATGAATTTATCTCAGGGAACTATAATAAAAGCTATCAAAATATACATTCAATAAATAGAATCAACCATACAACCTTATGGTATATATTATCTTGAACTGTATTTGGAAAATATAATTGGCTATACTAAAATTTGCATAAGTTATTCTCCTGCTAAAATACTCTACAATCAAATGGGAGCATCACTCAATTTATTGGTACTTTTTATTAAACTTTATTTTAGCAAATCAGTGACAATAATGTTGGTCAAAGGGTGACAGCTTGATTAAAGCAACATATTTCTCTAGAATTTGATTGGTGGAACTCTTTGTTTAAATGATGAAAGCTACACCTTCATGACAAAATATACAGGCTCTCAATAAACAGTTTCTTTATAAAGCTGGAAACATACACATTCCCTTGGGCTAAAGGCCACAAAAGCAGAAAGGCTTTTCTCTAATGCACTGTGCCTTGTAGTTTATGACTGTCTAGTACTGTAGGGGGTTAGCAAAAGTAAATCTCCATAACTGCCAGTCAAACAATGACAGTTAATAGAAGTTTTACCCAGTGTCATCAAGGTAATAATTAACAATTTATAGCAAAAAGGAAAAGCATGATAATAAAAAAGTCAGCAGCTAATAAAGAAAAGGAATGAAGTAACTGCATGAGCACTGTACTCATGCAATCATCATAAATAAACCAATAGAGTAACTATCCCTTTAACAAAGGATCTCTGTATCAGAGAATCAGACTGCAGAAACTGGAGGAGATCCATAGTTCATCATTCATTCTACCTCACCAGACTCCAACTCCATGCCCTCCCGACCAAGGTGGTAATTGATACTTAGATTTTATAATTTAATGCTTTGTTAGGGAGGTTCTACTCTGTCAGTGTGTGATTTTTTTTTTTTTATGTCTTACTATGCAAAAGGCAATTTTGAATGATTATCAGAGACATGCAAATAAAGATACATGGACATGAAAAATGTGAGATTGACCTTCAACATGAGCAACCCATTTTCATTTATGAAATATGATTTTAAGATTCAATGATGTTGGTGCTAACAAAACATTTGGGCTACATTTCATCATAAAAGACAGATTTTCCCTCAACTAGAGCCACTTTAGTTAGGCAACAAGACAAGCTAATTATTAATACTAGCCACAATAATCTAATAGCTAGAGTGATGATTAGACAGATATATATCACTTTATAATATGAATATACTTTCAAATATTTTGTCACAGTTAGGCAAAAGAATCAATTTGAGAATAACAATCATCTTCCAGACTATTTTACATATACAAACTCATAAGATCCTAACATCAGTGATTCAAAAACTAAATCAGAACTTTTTCTTTTGTTTTGAGTCCAGTTATCCTTACATGAACCCATATTCCTTTTGTTAAAATGCATGATCCCTAGAAAGAAATAGAGGTTCTAAGGTTCCCTATTAGACTGTTTCTGACTAGTGCATTGAAATTACTTATATCATTCTGATTATATATTTGCTGTGGAAGGTAAATTTTTCCATATCATAATGGGATGTGTAGATTCACTTGTAGTGTGTGTGTCTGTGTGTGTACGTGTGTGTGTGGCCACTGTGTGTGTGTTAAGAGAAAGCAGGAATAGTATCTAAGGGATGTTAGAAGGATCCCTGGTGAGCAGAGGATGAGAGGGTGACAGGTGATAGAGATGGCCATTGGGATCAGATCCAGTGGAGGCAAGAGTTATGTCTATCTTTCAATGGTTACTTTATTACTTTATGTCCACATGGGCACAGTACAGGAGAACAGGTGCTCCTAAATATTTGTTTAATGAATGATAAACAAGTCGGAAAGACTCACTTTGCTAATTTGACTATTCCTGTATCATATGGAATGAAACTGTATATATGACATTGTTTTGTTCTAAATTTTTGTTTATCCTCAATAATAAATAAAAATTTAATTATCTCTTTACACCTTAGCTCTTAACGTATTCAAACTCAGGCAAGCCTTCTTGTGCTCACTACATAGAACAAAGACTAACACATGAGAGGTATTAAATACTTCGTAAGTGACACAGTAAAAAAAAAATACATGTGCAAATACAATCTGCAGAACATGAAAGCTGAAATATTCAAATACCTCTCATTATTTGGAAACAAATACTTCCTCCTTATCTATTAGAGAATGGCAAGAAGTAATACAAATAGACTGGGAAGTAAAATGATGGTAATCTTTACTCACTCATGATCATGATCATATGGTTGGTTACAAAAGCCTTTTCACAGAGGTAGTATTCCAATTTGTTAAGATCATAGACTTCAGACCCATACTGCTTGGATTCATATCACAGCTCCAACACTAATTGTTGTGTAATGTGCATGAACTTATTAACCTCTATGTACCTCCATTACCTTTGTGTACAATGAGTATTTAAAAAGTGCCTATTTTATGAGTGCAGTGAGGATTAAATCAATGTTATGCAAGATTTACATTTGGCCAAATACTTATTTACACTGAATAAAAATAAGGTAACATACCCAAAAGGATCAAAGTTTAGAGATCCACTTGTGGAGCTATTGATTTTCAAGTGGCAAGTGATAAATTTTATACAATTGAAATGAATTAACAGAAAAATATCAAGATAATTATGTACCAACACTACTGTGAACCTTACTAGTGACATGTTGATTTAGTCTAACTGAACTGCCCTCACACTTATATTCAGTAATATATAAACACTAAGATAAATAAAACATAGTATTTGATAATCTTGGGACAAAATGCAAATGCAAAGGAATCAGCTACAACAAAGTTTACTGTCTTTACTTTTAAACTTTTCAAATTGTTAATGACATAAATTTATTTTAATCTCACATCTAAGTGTCCATAAAAATCTCATAGTTTAAAAAGTGTGTTTAGTTTATAGTTTATTCATGCATTAATTCAGTAACACATATTGAAGTCCTTGGATGGGCCTGGAACACAGAAAAACTTTCTGAAAGTTTTTCTTTCAGCATTTTTAATATGTTTTCCAAGGCTTTTTATTAGCTAACTTAGATAATAACACAATGAAAAAATATTTTGCTATCTATTTACTGTTTATAATAAAAGAATATGGTTTGGTGAGGTGAAAACCAGGAAGTCATAGAAAGGTAAACTTCATTAAACTATATCATTTCAATGTACCTTTTCCATTTCTTATTGATTAACCCACTGATGAGAATTCAGACATCTAGATGACACATACACACACACATACACAAATACACACTCACATAGACACCACATATACCATCTTTATGTGTGTGTGTTTATTTTTCCTTGAAACCAAAGGAGAAAGTTTTACAAAAGTTTGATGAAAATCTATAGATATTTCATTGAAGTCAATTTGCTAAAATTCCTGAACAATAGTGTTATGATTAAAAACTGAAAATAAAATCTTCCTTCTCTCTCTTTCAAAAAAAAAAATCACTTCTAAGTTTTGACAGAAAAAATTTTTGTCGGAGGCTGATGGGTCCAATAGTTACTCACTCTTTTTCTTGCCTCAGTTCTAAGCTACTCGAAAAATAAGGCAAAGAAAAATGTTTCTAAAGCTGATTATAGAGATCCTTGCTTATATATGCCAGGAATTATGTTCACTAAATCTGAACCCCAGAATATGATGGATGAATACAACCAGATTTCCCCTGAGGAGCCTGAGCCAGTCACTCCTAAATGTCCCTTTCACATTTGCCAATCAAAATAGTTATGCTTGTATCTGGATATCTAGATTTCTAGCAAGGCCAGGGAAATTTTCCTCAATTATTCCCTCGAATAAATTATCCAACCATCAGTGAAATTCAAATCAAAATCACAATGAGATATCACTTAACTCCAGTGAGAATGGCCTTTATCAAAAGTCCCAAAACAACAAATGTTGGCATGGATGCAGAGAGATAGGAACACTCATACACTGCTGGTGGGACTGCAAACTAATACAAACTCTATGGAAACTAGTATAGAGATACCTCAAAGATCTAAAAGTAGAACTACCATTTGACCCAGCAATCCCACTACTGAGTATCTATCTAAAGGAAAAAAGTCACTCTAAAATAAAGACATTTGCACTTGAATGTTTATAGAAGCACAATTCATAATTGCAAAGATGTGGAAACAACTCAAGTCCCCATCAATACATGAGTGGATTAATAAAATATGGTATATATATACCATGGAGTACTACTCAGCCATAAGAAACAATGGTGAACTAACCCCTTTTGTATTATCCTGGATGGAACTGGAGCCTGTTCTTCTATGTGAAGTGTCACAAGAATGGCGAAACAAGCACCACACGTATTCACTATGTAATTGGTACTAATTGATCAACACTTGTGTACATTTATGGAAGTAACATTCATCAGGTGTCAGGCAGGTGGGGGGGAGGGGATGGGTATATTCACACCTAATGGGTGCAGTGCACACTGTCTGGGATGGGCATCCTTTGTAGCTCTGACTCGGGGAGGTGGTACAAAGGCAATATGTGTAACCTAAACATTTCTGCCCCTGTAAAATTTTGAAATAAAAATAATAAAAAGTTAAAAATTAAAAAAAAAAAGATAGTCATGCTGACTGCCCCTAAGGGAAGGTGAGTGAGAAAGTAAGGAGAGGACATGGATACATAAATTGATGTCCCTTCATACTGGAGAAAACATCTTAAGTGGGAAAGTAAGGAGTCAATGTGGCTAAACATTGCAAGATTCTGTAGATTCAATAAAAAATACTAATAAAACAATTTTGAATTTTTAAATTTGTGTAATTTTCAAAAATTATAGTAATTTAATATTTTCCTGATTAACTTGTTTGCAGGTTATGTATCTCATGCTTAAATATCCACTTTTTTTATTCACATAAGAGAATATCCTCTAAAGCAGACATATTACAGACAGTAGTGAATATATTTTAAATAATTATGAAAACAAATAGAAAAATACTGTTATATGTATATATTTTATGGAATATGGATAATTTTTTAGTATCTCATTACATTGTAAATTGAGCTTACTGTGTCTTTATTCCAAGAAAATGTACTGACAGCAAAGGAAATGATTTTAAATGTATTCACTGCTTTTCAACTGAGGAGGGACTTGTCAGAATCACCTGGACTTTGTCAATGCCTGTCCCCTTTTTCATCTATTCTATTATTGATGGAGAAGTATTATATCCCTCAGGTTCTTTGGAGTAGGATTTAAAAAAAGAAGAAATACTGCTTAAGTGAATAGGATTCTGGAAAATAAGCACATAACCAATTCTGTGTAGAATGTCCCAGAAACATACATTATCTTCATGCTCACTCTACATTACTTAAAAGACAGAGGTCTTGCAAGCACACCAAACTATATCTCATTCATTCATTCATTCACTCATTCATTTTTAATGAGATATTTATTGAATATCTAGGTATGTACTAGACTACGGTGATACATATGGGGATACAATAGCGAGTGAAAAAAAACTATAATAATTTAATATGATCTTACATTTTTCAACGCTATTTACATTTGAGATATTCCTACTAATGTAAAGAGGATGTAATCACACAACTGTAAGAAAATGTTAAAAACAGATAAGGAACAAGCCATATGTATGCACATAAACTGTAATTGCTATGGATATAAATTGGAAATTCAGAACATTGAATTAATATGTGTATGGAGCATACACTCATAACCAAAAAGTCACATATTTCACATGTAAAAGCAGGAAAACAGATTTTTTTTTTTTTAGAGTTTCACCACAGTTGGTTTTCCTTAATAGCTCACTATTTATAATCAAAGTGCATATATTTGGACACTTTTCTCAAAGACAGCTTCTCACTCCTCTGTTGAGTGTCCAAATTTTAGAAACAAGAAGAATGCATAGGGTAGAACAAGGGCCAGTTGAACCCCTACACCTCTGAAGGGAGAAATCTGTTTACTTTTGAAATATCTTTCTGCTTTCCTGACTGTTCTCCCACATACCTCAGAATCTATATATATATATATACATATATATATGTTTTTCTCTGATTTTCTTGTAATATCTTCTGCCTTAGAAAATTAGAAGAGAATACTTGATCTTGGTCTTTCATTCAAATATAGATATGCAACTCAGCCCCCAGGGTTGAATTGTTCTTCTGCTATCTGTATACATTACTTAGGTACCTACAAAATGAACTCTCGTTAAAAACATGCCAGACTCAGGCAGTTGTCTGATTCAACAAAGAATTATTTGGAAGATATTCAAAGTATTTCCTTAACAATTATGAATCTGACGTTTTATAAAGGGAGAGGTAAAAAATATCTATGCGGCCCTCAAAGGAAGGAGGGAAAAAAAAACTGCCTATGAGATAATTTATCCTAAGAACGTCTTTAAATATGCAGGATAAGATAATCCTAATACATCTCAAGCATCTGAATAGTAAGTAGAAAGACATGCTCAAAAAAAGACATCCTAAGAGTGAACTACAGAAAATTTATATGTATTCTGACTTCATTAAAGTATGACCACGTAGTTTTATTTTTATTCCAAGTACATTAATCATTTAGAGTTCACTTCAAGTGGATTGGGTTGTTGAACAGAATTTTTGCTACCTGTGACCACTAAAAGCGATAGCAAAAAATAGAGTTAGCAAGGTGGTGTGAAATAGAGTTTTGTTCAGGGCACTGAAGCAATCATGTGCAAACTTCATGTTGACAGGAGAGTGTGCATGCATCATGGTCTTCTACGTTGTTTTTGCCTGCTTGATGAAGTGGAGTGTTTTGGTGTTAAGTTTGCTTGGGCTAGGGTGGTAGAAATTGCATTTTTGCCTCTCCATAGGTAAATGGGCATTTGATGGTACAAGACACATCTTACAAGACAGGTGATATCCTAGGATAATTATTTTGACTCCGTATTTTTCTGTGTCATCCAATCTGTATCTCTGCCTTCATTATTTGAATTAATCTTATTTTCCTTACTCTGAATCACCATAAAGCAATACCGCTAAAATGTCATTCTATTTCTTTGTTTAAAAATAATTTTTCCTTGGTGATTGCCACTCCAATTAGGGCTTCTTTTTACTAACTCCATCCAGATGGAAGAACTCCATCTGCTGTGATTTGTATTATTATTCTGGACTTGAATTACATACTTTAGTTTTTCTTTAAAAGTTCAAATACATTACTGAGCAGAATTCTCCGAGTTTCTGTTTTCTCATATTGTGTGATTCCCATCCTCTTTCCTGTCGGTTGTGGTGGGGGTGGGGAGAGATGTCTCCACAAAACTATATTTTAACGGGCAGAAGCAAGTTCTTTCACTACGTCAATAGCTACATCGGTTGAGCATCCCAAATCCAAAAATCCAAAATATGAAACACTCCAAAATCCAAAACTTGTTGAAGTGCTGACATGACACCACAAGTGTACAGCAACCTTTTAATCAAAAAACAGCATTGTAGGTGGAGACTGAAAGCCTACTGTTTGTTGTTGCTCTTGTTCAACAGCTGATACAGGTATTCTGGCAAGGCTACTATGCTGCTTATTTACCCTGAACACATTATTTTTTCACTGTTTTAATGGTACGTCATAATTTTCACTGTCAAGTACTTATGAGTGAATAAGTTCAAAAAACTGATTGCTTATAAATAACATATAAATGCAGAGTCAGGAATGATGGTGACACCAAACAACCACAGACTGTCTACATGGGTGGCTGAGATAGTGACAACTTTGCTTTCTCTCAGTTCCATGTGCACAAACTTTGTTTCATGCTGAAAATTATCATGAATATTGTATGCGATTACTTTCAGGCTATATGTATAATGTGGATATGAAACAGAAATGAAATGTCATGTTTAAACTTGAGTCCTGTTCCCGAGATATCTCATTATATATATGTAAATATTCCAAAATCTGAAAAAATTTGAAACCTGAAACGCTTTTGATCCCAAGTATTTTGGATAAGGACACTCAACCTCTACTGTATCTGTAAAGCTGGTTTAATTTGATGTTTTTTTTTTTCCAGCTTATTATGGGGGTACAAAAGTTCAGGTTATATATATTGCCCATGTCCCCCCATCCCCCCGAGTCTGAGCTTCAAGTGTGTCCATTCCCTAGACAGTGCGCATCGCACTCATCAAGTAGGTATACACCCATCCCCTCCCCCCAGCCTCCACCTCTGTCCTATACCCGTAGCATAAGTGCACATAGCAAATGCCATTGTAGGCAATCACACAATTCAGATATCACATTTGTAAGTAGACTCTATGGTGGAATTTTAGGGAAAGTTCCATGTCTTACTATGTCATGATGTACAATTGCTTTCAAATCACAGGGACTTGTATTCTCTTCATTGACCTACACTTCTAATTAATGCATTTTAGTTGTGGCTTGCTTAGTCAATCCTTTTGCTATAAGGAAACAGAACAATGTATATGTGTGTATGCACACACATGTGTGTGTTTGTGTTTGTATGTATGATGCCTAAGTCATATTTATGTAATAAAATCTTTATTTTAGATGTGAAAATTTAAATGTATATAGTTGATAAAACATAATATTCATTGAAAGTATATTTCGTAAATGGTTCTTGAAATTTTCTAGGGCAAATACAGAAAGTTCTTAAAATCTTCAAGAGTTCTATGTCATATGCTATTATATACTAAATTTAAAATAGACATTGAGAAATAGTGCACATTAACATATACACTTCTTAAAGAACAGTGAAACAGAAATCAATTAACCTAATCTACAAAGTGGGTATTTTAAATCCACACAGCACTAATATCTTTATACAATAACTATAAGACTAGTTTATAACTTGAATATCAAACTTACATTCAAAACCTGTCACGCATATTTTTGTGTTGTTTTCTTCACATATCAATGCTCTGAATCCCCTTATAATTTGCCCAGTAGCAATTCATTTTTATGGGCATTACATTTCCAAAGCTGAGTGTCTTAGAAAAGATTTTGCAGACTTTCTCTGCCATTCATTTATTATTCTTTAGTATTAATTTGGATCACCACCAATCCAGGCACCTGTCATGAAGCACAAGCCATTCAAGCTACAAAGATACTATGAATTTGTAACTGACACACATTGACTTGGAAAGAAAAGCCATTTATCATTTCTTGTAAAGAAAAATACATAATACAAGAGGAAATCTGGTTGAGAGTTTCTCTTAAAGTATGAAGTTTAAGGGGCTATTATAGGATTTTTTGCTTCTACAACGAGTAAATATAACCAGTGCAAAAATGATCTGAAAGAAATCTGAAGAAGATATTTCTGATGATCATTTGATGATTGATAAACAGAACAAAACTAATGAGTTTACCTCAGACATTAGCAAGTATCAAAGACAAAATATCAAAATACACTGTCTCTACTTAAAATTTTAAATTTTGGAGCATGCTATTTTAGGTGGTAATTTTCTAGCAGTCACTTTGTAAAAGGAATGATCTATAGTATGCTTGATTAGAGTTTGTGGAAAAACCTGGACTTGCACAACCACACTGGCCAGAAAGTTTTACCAGAGAAGCTTTGCTGGTGATTTTTAGATTCTTCAAATATGCACATTTATGTTATAGTCTATACTATAATAAGAGATTCTGACAATTTTACAAAGTCAAAATGGTAGTTTTATTCACCTATTTTTCGCAATGTCATTGTACCACCTGACAAACAAAAATATAATAATAACACAAAGCTTACATAATCACCAGCTTCCTTTGGTTGCTTGATTTATTTCTCATTCCATCAATGACTCCTCTGAGTCTTTAGCAAGTATTATCAAAAATAAATAAATAAATAAATACATAAATAAATGGAAATATGAAAAAAGAAAAAAGAAAACAACAAAAACCAACCAAACATCTCCCTCATAGTCTACTAATTTTAACAAATTAAGACAAAGAATTTAGTATAACAAAAACAAATAAAATACCCCAAAAATAAATAACAAAAGGTTTGCACAATAGTTCTCTCATTATTTATTCTTTTTTTAAAATTTATATTTATTTATTTTTAAAGTAAAATGTTTATTTTATCTTCTCAGAAGGATAGGGAGAATGAGAGAGTGAAAGAGAGAGGGGAAGGGGGAAAGAGAGCAGGGAGATGGCGTGGTATCCCAAAGAAAGAGAAGGGGGTACCAGCAGTGAGGCAAAGTAGCTTACTGATTTTAAGGGGGATGAAGAGAAAAAAAATAGTGATGGCTGTCAGTTTATAACAAAAGTGGTAGCTCTTGACAATAATATTTATTGACTTAACTCATTTTTAATTTAATAAATATTTATTATATACCATGTGTTAGGCATTATGCTAGACAATGGTGATATAATGGTATTTTTTTCTTAAAAAGTATATTTCCCCTTAAGGAATTTATAGCTCAATAAATTTAGGTTGTTGGACAGATAAACAAGAAATAATAATACAATGGTATACAAAGCTATGTATACATACCTCCTGACACAGATACATACATACACATGATACTTGATGGTAAGATATTAAAAACACTTGAGAGTTAATGATAAACATTTTAAGAGAGAAAGGACACTTGCTATCACTATTACTAGATGAAGTTTACTGAAAATCTCAGTCAATGCAGTATGATGAAAAATAAATGATAGGTAATAATAATTATAAAAGGCAAATATACAAATAGCCATTATCTCTGACAAAACAGAAAATATTTCTATGACATTAAGAAAAGAGTTGATTTCTTCAAAAAAATAAAAATCAAATTATTAAAAATTTATGAATATTACTATATCACAAGTGTCTTTCTATAAAAATGAAAGATTCAATTCATTCAGAAGATATAGTAATCCCAAAGATGCATATGCCTAATAAATAGCCAAAATTTTATATACCAAATTGATAGAACAGGAAGAAAACTGATAAAATAATATAAAATAGGAGATTTCCATGTGTTTCTCTTAATATGAATGTCATGTTGAAAAAAGAAAAATATAAAATTTTTTAAAGAACATAATTAATAGCATAGATTTAATGGACACATATGGAACATCACATACAACTGGTGGAGATTACACATCCTATTCAAGCTTATATGAAACAATTAAAAAATGATCACGTACTAGGACTTAAGAATAAAACTGATCTAAAGAAATGGTAAAGAATCATATTCTGTGACCATCATCAAGTTAAATTAGAAAATAAATAACAAGGAATATTGAAATTATTATATATTTGAAACTTATATCATTAAAGAAGATATCATCATGAGATTTTTCAAACACTTAGAATTAAATGACAAAAATGTTACATATCATTTACTGATGAACTCAAGTGAAAGTGGTACTTATAGAGACATTCATAGATTTAAATAAATATATTAAAAAAGAAGAAAGGCAAATATAAATAAGCTGGTATCCTATGTAAGAAATGAGAAAACATAGTAGTATCTACCTAAGAAAACTAGAAGGATGAGAAAAGAGAAGCTACAAAGAAAAAATTAATGAAGTAGAGAAAAAAGACATAATAGACATAATAGAGATAATCAATAATACCCACAGATGGCCTCTTGATAAGATTCATTCAATGGACAAAACTATGGTGAGATTTATCAGGAAAAGGGAGAAAAGACACCCACACATACACATGCACACACATGCGCAATTTTAGAAAGTAAAGGAGAGAGGCATAAGTCAAAGATAACACAGATATATCAGTTGGAAACTGTATCATGATAGTACTATTGTTTGAGAAAAAAGACCCACATTAAAAATCAAAGTTGGGGAAATGTTATTTTAAGTTTAGATATTATATATACAAGATGATTTTTTTGATTCTGAAGAGGATTTCAAAAAAGAAGTTAAATATACGGAACTGAAGGTCAGAATTGGGATGAGTGAAGATGATAGATGATACATGATAGAGTTAGATGACATCTATTTATCTATCATCTATCTATCCATCTATAATTAGTGTATAAACAGTGATTGAAGCCATTCATATAAATGATGTTATTCATAGAAACCTTTAGAGTCAGAAGAGAACCTGATCAAAAAACCAAACGTGTGTGAAAAATATTTAATAGCTTTTTTTAAATTTCAGAATATTACAGGGGTACAGACAATTTGGATACATATATTGTCTTTGCACTGCCCAAGTCAGAGCTACAAGCTTACCCATCCCCCAGAAAGTGTATACCGAACCCATTAGGTGTGAATTTACCTTTCCTCTCCTCCCCTTCCACCTGCCCGACACCCAATGAATGTTACTTCCATATGTGCACCTAAATGTTGATCACTTAGTTCCAATTTAACGGTGAGTACATGTGGTGTTTGTTTTTCCATTCTTGTGATACTTCACTTTGGAGAATGGGCTCCAGCTCCTTCCAGGATAATACAAAACGTATTAGTTCACCATTACTTTTTATGGCTGAGTAGCACTCCATGGTATACATATACCACATTTTATTAATCCAATCATCATCAGGGAAATGTGAATCAAAACCACAATGAGATATCACTTAACTCCAGTGAGAATGGCTTTTATCAAAAAATAGCTTTAAACAGAGAGGTGAGAAAAGATATTGAAGTAGACTAAGAAGAGGAAGACAGAAGAGTAAAATAAAACTACTAAAGGATGGTAACATGGAAACAAGCATAAAGGAGTTCCAAGAAGGAAGATGTGCTTGTACAAAATTCTTCTTGGAATGCAAATAATCTAAGGACTGAAAATTACCCGTTGATTTGTATAGTAGAAATTAGATGGTAATCTTGGTGAAATAAGTTTCTGAGTAGTGGTAAAAGTGAATATTATCTTGTAAACAATTGATAAATGAATGGGAGTTGAATGAGTAGAGATAGCAAATGTGAACATCTCTTTATAGATGTGTGGGGAGAGGTAATATAGTAGCTGGGATAGATTTGGGCTCAGAGAAGATTGGTTTGTAAATTTGGTTGTTTTTAATTCTGGCAAGAGGTGAACACGTGGGTATGCCAATGGTTGTGATGCTATAAAGAGAGAGACATTTAAGACACAAAAGTGAACATTTTAAGGGACAAAGTGAAATGCCTGAGAAGTCATGAATTTCTTTCAATAAAATTCATGAGCCCCTCAAATCAGGACATCAAGAATTTTCCTTTCTAGTTTTATATTCTTCTGGCCGCTGGTCCTTGATTGGCTAATTGCTGCTGAGCCAGAGCCTCCTCCAGAATTCATTTCTGTTGTCAGTGAAACTCAGAAAGTGCTCAGTTTCTTTCAGGTCACAAAAAGCTATGTAAATTTCTAAAGCAAAACCCTAACAAATGTCTTTCTAATGGTAAAGTTTCCAGGAATACCCAACTCAAGTAGAAACTCACCAAATCTTAAATATTTTTGAGATGGTTCAAATATCAACAACGTGTTAGAGATTGTGCATTTCATGAAATATTTTACTTAACTTAGAATATAAACATGCACATTCAAAATGCATATAGCACTTTATAATGACATCTTAGTATCACATCTTAAAATCATACATACTTTTAGGTGAATATTTTTTACATATGACTCACAGGGCAAATCTGAGCCCTGCTGCTTTGGCAGTTACTAGATGTTCACAGGTCACTGGGTACATTAATACATTAATAAATTATCCTTCAGGATGAATGTCAGAAAGCCATGTTAGAACAGGGCAGATGAAAGATGAAACTACTGTTAAAGGAAAGACAATGAGTAACTTTATTATTTGAATATAATAAATATGTCATAATCTACACAATGATCTATATTATAGATTAAAAATTTCTGTCCCCTAGGAAAAATAAATACTTGGTAGAAAATAGCAATCCTTAAGTTAACTTTGTGATTTAAAATCAGTTTGTAATTTAATAATTATAATTCTATTTTTCTGTAATCATTTAAAACAGTTTCATGATGCATCAGAAATTCATACATCTCTATTATGCCATGAGTACTTTCTAATTGTGCTAACCTTTTCATCATTGCTTAAACCACTATGATTCTTATATTAAATACTAGCAGTAGTTCAAACAACATCTCTCTTTAGTAATAAAAATGCTCACTTCAAATGTTAGCAGTTAAAGGACATTGAAAAATTAACTATTAACTTCAGGGAAAGAAGCTCATTCTTCAAAATATTACAAATCAAAATTTAAGGAAAGAAATGTCCTGAGTAGCCAAATCACGTGTGGCTTAGGCCATTATCCTAAGAACAATCAGGTTTCCATTTTGAAATAATTAACATTTTGGCAAGGATGGTATCTCTTTATAGCTAGTATTTCGTAGTGACCTGAATTTTTCAAAAATGAAACATTAACTACATTGTGGTTCAAAAGAGATTTGGGTGTTTTCACTTAGATTATTAATTGAAAATAAAATATTTATATTCATTTTCACATTATATAAAATATTTTTAATATGTATGCTAAAGCAAGCTTAATCTATTCCAATATTTATAAAGCCAACTTAGGTTTTAAAGTTCTTTCTAGGTGGAATGATGTGTTGAATTTAAGAGCATAGACCTTAGGCAAATTCCTTATCTAATCTAAGCCTCAATTTCCTTATCTGCAAAATAGAGATAATGCCAAATACTTCACAGACATTGGATGTGCTAATGAAGGTAATGTAACATTGGTGTCTAACATAGAAATTGTTCAACAGTGGGTAGCTATTAATATCAAACATCAAACGTTAAACTGACAGGGAAAATGAAGGAAAAGTGAGGAAACAAGTCTTAATAAAGTGTCACATTTGATTTATCCAAGAAATAGAGTGACCTTCAACAATACTGGAAAGTAGTTGAAGTGTGCATTTGATACCTCTCCATTTCACATTTCAGATCTTTTAACTATTCTTTTTTTTTTATTTCAGCTTATTATGGGGGTACAAAAGTTCAGGTTACATACGTTGCCCATGTATCGCCTACCCATCCCCCGAGTCAGAGCTCCAAGCGTGCCCATTCCCCAGACAGTGCGCATTGCAATCATCCTGTAGATATACACTCACCCCCACCCCCCCATCTCCCCAAGTCAGCACCTTCAAGTGTGACCATTCCCCAGATGGTTGCACAACGCACTCATCATGTAGGCATACACTCTTCCCCTCCCCCCACCCCCACCTCAGTCTGATATCCGATTGGTATCATTCCCAAATGTGCATTTAGGTGACAATCAGGGAAACCAATTTTCTGGTGAGTACATGTGATGCTTGTTTTTCCATTCTTGGGATACTTCATTTAATAGAATGGGTTCCAGCTCTCTCCAGGAGAACCAAAGAGATGTCGTATCAGCGTTACTTCTTACAGCTGAGTAATACTCCACGGTATACATATACCACATTTACTAATCCATTCATGAATTGATGAGCATTTGGCGTGTTTCCACATCTTTGCGATTGTGAATTGTGCTGCTATAAACATTCGGGTACAGGTGTCTTTGTCATAGAATGACTTTTGTTCCTTTGGGTAGATGCCCAATAATGGGATTGCTGGATCGAATGGTAGGTCTATTTGAATCTGTTTAAGATATCTCCATAATGCTTTCCACAGGGGTTGCACTAGTTTTCAGTCCAACCAGCAGTGTATGAGTGTTCCTGTCTCTCCGTATCCATGCCAACATGTGCTGTTTTGGGACTTTTTGATAAAGGCCATTCTCACTGGAGTTAAGTGATATCTCATTGTGGTTTTGATTTGCCTTTCCCTAATGATTAGGGATGTTGAGCATTTTTTCATATGTTTGTTAGCCATTCTTATATCTTCTTTTGAAAAATTTCTATTCATGTCATTTGCCCACTTTTTGATAGGGTTGTTTGATTTTTTCTTGCTGATTTTCCTGAGTTCTAAATAGATTCTTGTTATCAGTCCTTTATCTGATGTGTAGTATGCGAAAATTTTTTCCCATTCTGTAGGTGGTCTGTTTATTCTCGTGACTGTTTCTTTGGCTGTGCAGAAGCTTTTTAATTTAATCAGGTCCCATTCATTTATTTTTGTTGTTGCTGTGATTGCCTTAGGGGTCTTCATAAATTCTTTGCCTAGGCCAATGTCTGTAAGAGTCTTTCCTGCATTTTCTTCTAGAATTCTAATTGTTTCACACCTAAGGTTTAAGTCTGTTATCCACCATGGTTTGATTTTTGTGAGAGGTGAAAGCTGTGGGTCCTGTTTCAGCCTTCTACATGTGGCTATCCAGTTTTCCCAGCACCATTTATTGAATAAGGATTCTTGTCCCCAGAGTATGTTTTTGTCTGCTTTGTCAAAGATTAGATGGCTATATAAGGATGTTTTTATATTTGGATTTTCTGTTCTGTTCCACTGGTCTGTGTCCCTGCACTTGTGCTAATACCAGGCAGTTTTAAGAACCACAGCCTTGTAGTATAGTTTGAAGTCTGGCAAATTAATACTTCCCATTTTGTTTTTATTGCTTAAAATTGCTTTTGCTATATGGGGTCTTCTCTGATTCCATACAAAGTGTATAATTATTTTTTTCTATATCTGTGAAAAATGATGTTGGTAACTTAATAGGGATTGCATTGAATCTGTAGATCACTTTGGGTATAGACATTTTAACAATGTTGATTCTTCCGATCCACGAGCATGGTATGGTTTTCCACCTATTTACATGTTCTGCAATTTCCTTCCTCAGTGTTTCATAGTTCTCCCTATAGAGGTCCTTTACCTGTTTAGTTAAATATATTCCTAGATATTTTATTTTCTTTGTTGCTATTTTGAAGGGTACTGAGTCCTTAATTTGGTTCTCCGATTGACTGTTACTGGCATATATGAATGCCTCTGATTTGCGTGTATTGATTTTGTAACCTGAGACTTTGCTGTATTTGTTAATCAATTCCAGGAGTCTCTTGGTTGAATCCTTGGGGTTTTCCAGATATAACATCATATCATCAGCAAAGAGTGAGAGTTTGATCTCTTCTTTCCCTATTTGGACTCCCTTGATTCTGCTCTCTTGCCTGATAGCTCTTGCAAGGACTTCCAATACTATGTTGAAAAGTAATGGGGACAGTGGGCAGCCTTGTCAGTTCCAGTTCGAAGTGGGAATGCTTTCAATTTTTCCCCATTCAGTATGACGTTGGCTGTGGGTTTGTCATATATAGCTTGTATCATTTTTAGGTAGGTCCCATCTATGCCTATTTTGTTAAGCATTCTTATCATAAAACGGTGTTGAATTTTGTCAAATGCTTTTTCTGCATCTATTGAGAAGATCATATGGTTTTTATTTTTGCTTCTATTTATGTGGTGAATTACATTTATAGATTTGCGTATGTTGAACCACTCCTGCATCTCTGGGATGAAGCCCACTTGGTCGTGATGGATTATTTTTTTGATAAGCACTTGGATACAATTTGCTAGGATTTTATTGAGAATTTTTGCATCTATATTCATAAGAGAAATTGGTCTGTAGTTCTCTTTGTTGCATCCTTTCCTGGTTTTGGTATCAATGTTATGATATTCCTTGGACTAAAAGGCTCTCATGTCCTCCCCCTCCCCCTAAAAAATTTAGTGGAGAAACAGGAACTTCAGGAACTAACTTTCATTTACAAATGTATTTCAAATACCTGCTTTGTGCCAAGCCTAAAGTGCTAGCTGTCATCAACACAGTCCTTGCTTGTATGGATCTTAAAGTTTAAGCAATAGGTATTTTATTAGTGCTGAGTCATTTTCACATCCTCCTTAATTCAAACCAACATAACCAAATCAAGCCAAGCCAAAGTAAGCAAATGGAAGTAAAGCAAAAGAAACAAAAAGCCTTTGGAGAATGTTTATTAGGTTTAGGCATAACGATAAGTCTGCTTATAAAAGAGTTTGATATATAAGAAAGTTATTTGAGTCATAAAACTTGGAAAAGACCTGCAACCTCCTTTAAAGAGTTAACATGACTCTTCTTGGAGGAATGGTACTATATTACAAATGTATGCAATAGTATAGGAGTAAAATATTTTAGAAACTTTCACAGATGTAATATATTCTGACTCTACCTGTTTGAATTTGTATGCTTTATATGTGATATTATGAACAATTTTTTCAGATTCCTGTTGTAAATCTCTACATACTATAAATATAAAAATCACTCTTCAGCCCTCAGCCTATTTTGGGTTTTGGAAGTCAATAAGGCTGCCTAGCTCTGTTTCACAACGCTTCAAAGGAATTGTTCAACATATGTCTTGAACAGGAACAAAAACTACATTTTTGCAAGCAGTAGAAGGAATCATCATCTCATTTTAAGTAAATGAATAGTTTTATATTTTGAATGGACTTTACTATTAAGGAAAATATTATTATTTTCCCACAGTAAGACACTGACTCTTCTCGATGAAATTGTAGCGTGTCTATGACAGATGCTATACATACAAAATATTTCAATAATTACTAAAGTTACATTTTTTTGCTATTTTTTGATCATTGCTGTTACTACCATAGTTTTTGTTTCTATTTTTTTATACCAAGGAGCTACAGTGTTTCTGTGATGGTTCTGCTTTCATTCCATAATTTCTACCCAATATAAACCAGTTAGCAGAATTAATAAAACTAGAACACATGGAAGAGGATAAAGTGTCACAAAATAAGTGAACAGGAAGACAAATGTTTTCCTTTTTTATTATGAACACAAAATTTTTGTTTTGTGTTATTGTCTTCTTTTTATAAATTTGATGATAAAGAAATTATCTATACCTCAATTGATGTAAAATTTTCTACCTTTCAGATTACTTGCTCTATTCAAAATAAAACAAGACTTGTATGTTTGTTTTGTTTTTATACTGCATTGGAGATGCACAGAAATGCCTCACACTCACTTCCAAAATATAAAGGTATTTTCCTTCATACATTAGTGATAAACATTATGATAAAGGATATTTAATGTAAATGTTAATTCAATCACTGCTTTCAGCATTTTGATCACTTACTTTTATGATAGTGGGTTCCAGATTCTGCATATTGTGACCCTCACAAATACTTCTTATAGACAGATATTATGTAAGACTGGGAGTTTAACTATGGTGCCCTTTGTAAGGCTGTCCTTGCACTTACAGCTGGTGAATGATTATAAAAGAACTTTTTTTAATATGAAGAAGTTATTCATTAAGCTTGAGCCATGCTAAGTTAGACACACTATCTGATGTGAGAAGGTCATCTGGCAATAAAGGCAAAGGGAACATAGGGAGCCCTGACAACAGTTGCTGCTTGCTATGAACCCAAGGCAGTACATTTCATCACATGAGAACTACAATTCATTAACAATGACATATGTGCTATTTGATTCCCTTTGAAGACTTTTCCATTCCTTATACAGGCCAAGAACAACAAGACAAAGTTATCACTGCCACATATTGACATGCTTTTTCTTTAAGAAAAAGCTACACAAGAGACCCTAATAGGAAAGAAAGTAGCTATTGTCAGAGTAAACATCAGGAATGATTTGCTTGAGCAAATGTCTCTAATTTTCACCATCTGATCCATAGAGGTACAGGAATATAGAGCAAAGAGATCCTAAAAGTCACAATGTAGGTCTATGGGGGAAAGAGCGTGCTGAGATTAGCCAGGATAACAATCAGTAATTTTGAAATTTCCCTCCAGTAGCACATTTGAGAAGCTCTGCACAAGGACCAGGCATTCTTTGTCACTTGAGAAAGTAGATATGCTGTCATCTATGAAGATGGGCACTTAAAGTATTTGAAGTATAGGCTCTGGGTTGAAAGACATCCTGAGAATATATTCTATGAATATAATATTCTATAGTATTGATATAATGTAAAATCTCGTAGATGTTGTGGTACAGGAAAGGGGATGTTCTGCAGAAATTGTCCCCTTTAGTGTAGCTCTCAAGTGCAGGAGCAGTTCTTGTTCAGGTGCCACATGGGTGGGCCCATCAGGCAGCAGGGCCCACTTTGCTACTGACGTAGGTGAAGGGATTGGTGCCTCAGTAAGCCTTATATTTTTCATGTGACATAGTAGCCCCACCAGCCCCACCAGTTTATGTAGAGCTTACTCAATGATCCCTGCCATCTTCTGTTCCCACTTTCCTTGTCCTCTGTCCCTGCAAGATGCATTTGCTTCTAAAATTGTGGATGTAATTTTAAATTGGATAGAACTGGAATACAGTTATTTATACAGACATGAAAATAAAGCCCTTTTCCTAGGTCACCATATTCCAGATTAGAGAACCATTCATACAATGAACTGAGCTATCATATGAAAATGAATAATAAAACATATGATCCATAGTATACATTTGTTGATCAAGAGTCCCAAGGCCATTACTATGGATGACTTTAAAAACATAATGACCATAATTGATATGGTGATATCATTGAGTTTTTAAATCATAGATACTTTGTGGCACCAATTATCTAAAAATACAGCTGATAAAGATGAAACCTAAGAGGATTTAACTCAATATGTTAAACTGAACGTGAAATGAAATCAAACACAGGTGTAAGGTCCTTGTGAGGCTGAACAATATGTCTGATGAGTCTGCAGGTAGTGAGTACTTTGCCTAGATAATATGATTAGTAAAATAGAACCTTCATATCTACTAAAGTTTAGGCATGAGCACTTTTTTCTTCTGTGCTTGTAGATGTCTATTGTCATCCTGATTTTGATACTTTGGTTTTAAAATCTATATTTTGGTTTTAAAATTATAGTCTCGGCTATAAACTCCTTCCAGAGAATCAGTATTTAAGAGTAGGGAGAGTCTTCGCAATAGTCTCCTTGCTTTTCAGTAACCTCTATCCTTCATAAGTGAGAAGAAACTCTTATCTCTACAAAAATGATAGGCCAAACCATATAGGTCTTGGTTGATTAAACACAACACCTTGAATATCACTCAGAGGTAAAAACAGGCACTGCAGAGCACAGGTGCAATATTGGGTTCACATTTGTAAGTAAATGGGTCACTGAATTCTGCACAACACAAAACCTCCCCATGGTCTTCAAGGACAACTCCAAGTATAAAGTATTACGTGACCTAAGAAAGGAGGACAATTACTGGCTAACTTTAAATATTGTAAGCAGTGTCACATACCCATTCTCCATAAATTAAATAATATGGTTTCCATGAATCTAAAGAATATGGATGAATGCAAAGCTCTGCTTAGGCATCATGAATTCCAATTTTCTTTGTGTCTGATACCACATACTTTATTTGAACATAATTTATTTGTAGCTCCGGTTATTTTCCAAGAACTCTTGAGGAACAGGATTATTCATATTTAAATGAGATGTAAGAAAGACATGGATGACTAAAAGCACAAATCTTATGGATGAAAGAATACTTTAGGGTTTATATTTTGTATATTTGAATAAATCAGCTTTTGGATAAAAACAAACACATAAACTACACATATTATAGACTTATCTAAAGTTAAGGTGTATTGTAACTGACAGGATTTCCTTCCTCTCTGATACAAAAATAATTTGTAAATTATAGTTAAATTAAATAGATTTTATATAATTTGTTCATTCAATATATATTTTTGAAAACTGGTCTTCATATTTTTGATAACTATTGTTTTTTTTTTTTTTTTTCCCCAACCAAAGTTTCTGCAAGCAATGTCTCACTTTCCTCTAAAAGATAAGCTGAATTTTCAGAAGCTGGCTTAGCTCATTATACAGTAGTACTGAGTGTGAAACTATCAAGGTTTCATTCCTTTTTCCAACTCAAACAGCTGCTACCATCTCCGAAGAAGCAGGTGTTGATGCGTGAACAATATTAGCACTAAAAAGAACAGACCTTTTGGTGATGACTTTTCTCACTGGAATATTATATCAAAATACTTTTAAATTCCCTAAAGTACCCAGGTGGGAAAGCAAATTAAACTTTAAGAAGGCTAAATATATCTCAATAGTTTCATTAGTTACTCTCTTTACAAATCCAATATATAATTATTAGAATTACAACTTTAAAAATGATATTACATTTCAGGGATTTTATTTTTTATATGATAGTACATGAAAATATTTTTAAATAAAAATTGTATTTCAATAATAGAAAGACCAGAAGAGTAGAAGAAATAAGTCAAATAGTCCAAGTTTTGAAATTCAAATTTGGAACTGTAAAATAAATCCAATTTCCAATAGTATATACATAAATTCTATCATGACACTGTCACTAAAAATAGTAACAAAGGGGATTTTATCTGTATGGTTGTTTTTCTGGAAAGATCCTAGCAAGCCTTTTATATAAATGAAGCTTTATCACAGTGCTAAAAATTACCACTTTATGTACTATAGCATTCTTTTTGAGGCAAGAATTTAAGATTATATGAAGGTAGAAAAATGTCACATAAAATATGCAAGCCTTCTATGCCTAAGACTTGGATTTTTATTTTTGTTGTCAATTCTTTGGTTATTTAGGAAAAAATAAATAAAAACAATAAGTTGAAACTATTATTTAAATTAATACATAGCAAGGTTATATCCATGTTTTATGACAGATTGAATTCCGTGAAGCAACCAGAAAACTTGTCTGTTTAGTAATGTCAATTAAGTGGATACTTTTATTACATGTTTACTGAGTTATACGTCCTTACTTTGAGCAACTGTTTCAGGGACTCCAGAACTTGAATGAAAATAATTGCTGCCAGAGAGACCTGTAGCCCTGAGAGTTTCTTCACCATAATCTGGGACAAAAGAGACTGGTTTTAGAGAGCACAGAGATGCCCCTGATTGTATGGAAAAAGATCATTCCTAGGGAAGCAAAAACAATACCAGGTGGTGGCCCTTAGGTGTGAGGAAGAACCTCTCTAATATCCTTCGTGCAAGTTTTCATCTGGATTCCTAGGTGTGTGGAGGCTCAGAATATTTCCGTTGTTAAGAAGTTAGCTGGTTCATTTCCCCAAGGTGAGTGGGTTTCAACCATAGAGAATTTGCCACCAGGGAGCATTTGGCACTGTCTGGAGATATTTTTGATTGCCATGACTTGGAAGGGTGCTACAGACATCTAGTGAGTAGAGGCCATATATGCTGTTAAATATCCTACAATGCACAGTACAGTCACCTATTAAAAGAAAATCCACCTCGAAATGTCAATACTACAGATGTTGGGAAACACTGCCCTAGATGTAGGCCAGATATACCTCACTGTGTTTTGTGCTTTCCTTGCATTATCCTTAATTGTTCATTCAACTAGTGTTAAAAGTTAGGTTAGGTTTGCTTTGTTGTTAGAAATTATGGAAAAGGTAATTACCACAACCATATTTAGAGAATTTAATTCAGTTCATCAAAATTATGTATTAATTGAGTGAGCAAGGAAATGTCAGAAATATAAAGGAAAAGACATTGTCCCATTGCCCCAAGTCCAGAGTGACATTTATAAATAAAAATGGCAGTGCCCAGCAAAACAATAATGATATCATGTGTGATGCTTGCAGGGAACACAGCAGCATGGCCAAGAAAATAGGAGGCTGAAGTAGAATAGCATGAGAACTTTGTTCTTGGAATCACATGAAACAAGCCCAGGAACACTCTAGAAATCACCAAGAGACAAGTGGAAGCAGTTATACCAATAGAGTCTTGAATAATAATAACTTGGGCACTAAGAACCATCATTGTCTTACTATTTTATCTTATATAGTCTGAAAAGACTAGAAGTATATGTGATCCTTCATTCAAAAACAAATACTTGTATACATATACCTATAATATAATAAGCAATGTTCTGAGCCCTAAGAACACAGCAGTTTAAAATGGAAAAGTTCATTCTCTCTTGAAGGGAACATTCAAAAACAATGGCAATAATGCACACCTAATAATGTAACATATTAATAGCTTCTGTCATATTTGATTAGAAAATTATTAGTAAAAATTTCTTATTGTTTTCAAGAGATACAATTTTCTGATAAGATAGAAATACTGTGGCCTAGACAATTTTCCAGTAATGTTACAGATGTTGGTGTTTAGAAAACATAGATTTATATGATCTTATATTTATTTTGCATTCATTAAATAAAAGCATGTAAGAACATTTATAAAGCTAGTTTTTCTTGGAAAAGGATTAGAACAATATCATGAGATTCACCAAAAATGTTGCAGTGGAGTTATTTATCAGTATTCTACAATGGTGTCATCCTGTTTTTAACCATGCTATCTAGCTTTTCAGATTGTATACTTCTATTACAATAAGTATATGAGGATGAGTACAACACATACTGAGTAATAATTAAATTTTCACTTAATTTTTTAACAGATAATATTATTGTTCCTGCTTTAAATATGACGAAAACTCAGCATATATAACCTGCATAAGGTTATCAATTCGGTAAGTCATGATGCTCAGGTCCAAAACTATACATCCAGAGTCTATACCGCTAACCCGTGATGGGCAGTTAACAGTTTTGGTTAATAACTATATACATTAAAAATATTCTTGATATCATTTTTTGCTTAGTTTTTCTTTTATTTGCTTTCTTTCCACCATGCCCTACATCATAAACACAAACATATAATTGGAAGGGATTAACTACTAAAAATAGTCAAGTTAGAATTCTGAAAAAAGAGCAAGTAAACCAAATGGAGACATGAGAATGAAGTTTTAGAATGATTTAGTTGTTAAATGAGGCTCAGTGTAGATTTAATCTAATTAGGTTTTGATCTAATGTAACTAAATGATCTGAATGTGCTTGTTTACAAAAAGCCAGGTTACAACTTCTAAACATGAATTATACCCTTCTCTGAAACAATGTCAAGGCAAATGATACACTATATGCTTAGATGGGTAGATATAGATATATTTAAATCTTAACATAAGAAAGTAAAAATATTATGTGTTCTTTAATTATGGCATTGTAGGTCATATATTCTACTAGGAACTGAAATAATTTAAAAAAAAATAAGAATGGCACCATAGAAAGTGAATATTTTCTTGTAAGTAAAAGTTATGCTTGACATTCAGAGAGATCATGGGAGTGTATACTCCCAGCATACAAGGAGTATAAAGTAACTCAAATTTGCATAACTCTTCAGACAAACAATTTTTTTAAAGTAAAGTTAAAAGCAGCAACCAGAAGGCCAGATGGCAAAGTAGGCTTACATCAGTAAGTGTGTAGGCCACTAAAACAAGTATGCAGGCTACTGAAAAAAACATTCCTTGAGCCTCGAAGTGAGCCTATTACTTCCTTTAAGCTACTGCTTACCTTCTGGTGATCTACTGCTCTAAGACCCCTAACAACAATTTAAAGGACCTACTGTATCTTTAACAGAATGTAGCTTATGTTTAGAATGTAACCCAGTAACTTGAAAATTGGTGTGTGTGTGTGTGTGTGTGTGAGAGAGAGAGAGAGAGAGAGAGAGAAGGAGAGAAAAGTAGGAACATCCTTGAGTTGTCTAAGACCAGCTATTCCTAGCTGTATACCATCCCTATTTAATGTCTCCACCTACTCTCTCCAACCTGAAGATCAACCAATCTCAAGCACTGTCCCACAAGCATCTGAACCAGCTCTGATACGTCCCAGAATTTCCACTTGTTACTTTGTGTCTCCACTCCAAATGATCTTCAAAATGTTTTTCATTTTACTCATGCTAATATTTTAAATTTGAACTAAAAATCTCATGAAATTTGTGCTATTTAGATATTTTCTTTGCTTTTACAATTTTACCCTTCTTCTGTAGTGTATCTAATGGTTATAATTTTCTAGAATATCAAGGTCTCGAATATTTACATTCACAGGCTTTTGTTTTTGTTTTTCTGTCCTTGCTTTTTTCTTATTTCTAATTATGGAAAGAAAATTAAGGCATGGGGAACCAAATGAAGTACATTTATTTGGGATTTTTAAACTAATGCACTGGTTAGACTAATGGGTAAAACTCAGAAAAATCTGATGGGAGGAGGAAGGTTTTAAAATGTAATTTTTGTATGCTAAGTATCACTGCAAATAACCTCCAAATAAATGTAAATCAAATATTTGCTTTTTGTTCTTATAAATACCCTTTAAAATGTGTGACTTTAAATTATTTTTTAGTAACTAACATGAACATTTCCTCCTCCCCAGGACTGTGGAACAGAAGGTATAAGCCTTGATATAGTTCATGATGCTAAACTCATTATTGTTGGTATTCTATTAAACAATTATGATTTATCAGAACAATATCTCTCTAGAAAATTACCATTGACAAAAAATATTGGAAAGGGGAAAAGCAGAGTATCAACAACGGTTGTCTCCAACTGTTATATGGAACAAAGCATTAGAAATATTAATTACAAAGGTCACTAATGTTCAGAAAATTGTTTAGTGATGAAACATATTATTATGAACAGAAGATATATTGTTTAGGTAGAGGCAAAAGAGTTGATCAAAACAACATATTAAATAAATATGATAACATTAATGAATAAAATGATTTCATAAAGAAAAGTCAAAGGGAGGATATGCACAGCTTGTTATCAGCAGTTTTAGAACTGATGATTCTTTTGAAGCTATGACACCTGGATTTCCAGATCATTAATCCAATAGCACACCCAGGGAATTCTGGAGAGAATGAAGTATTACAATGGTATTTCCTTTAGATGCTATTTGTACTCACATCAGGACAACAAGTATTTCCTCATCTTGTTTTCTTTCAGTGCCATACTCTTCTCTGGTCAACTATCCTTCCGTCTAGCTGTCTCATTCTCTTAATTAGTTCTCTCTTCTTACCAACTCTTGCATCTTGAAAACTTGAAATAGCTTTTGTAGCAAGCCATGATGTCCATTCTCAGCATCTAAATATTTCTAAAACTGGCCATAGCACTATAGTAGTTGAGTAAAGTACCTTTTCGGATTTGGGAAGTATCCTTCCCACTGTTCACAAAATTTAGGTGCTCCTCATTTGGGAGATAAATAGCCAAGAAGGAAAGGAGAATTATGAATAATTTACACATCAGTTTTTTACTAGGTATTAATGAATGAGTATGTTATATTTTTGTTTGGCTGTCCTAAAACTGTTTTGATTCCCAGTGTTAGAAATTCAACTTGAACTATGTTAGACAATGAGGGTTTCTATAATCGGGAAGGACAATAGTATAGGTAGAGATGACTGGAATTAGAGATCAGATACCTCTTTCTCTATTTATCTACTTTTCTCTGTGTGCCTTTTTCTCTTAAACAAGAAATCTCAAAATAGATGTTTCTTTTAAAATATGAAGCCAAGGAAGTTTTGAGTTCATGTCTTTAATTTTAATACCAAACAGAAAAGGGATTTTTACTGCCAAGCTTCAGGTTAAAAATATAATGTTACCTCCCACCTGTCAGAATGGCTATTATCAAAAAAGACAAAAGATAAGTGTTGGTGAGGATATGAGAGAAAGAGAACCCTCATACACTGTTAGTAGGCATATAAATTAGTATAGCCATTATGGAAAACTGTATGGAGGTTCCTCAAAAAACAAAAACTAGAACTACCATCTGATCCGACAATCCTATTTGCGGGTATATATTCAAAGAAAATAAAATCAGTACCTCAAATAGATATTGTAACTCCCATGTTCACTGCAGCACTAGTAACAATAGCCAAGATATAGACTCAATCTAAGTGTCCATCAACAGATAAAGAAAATGCGGTATATATGCACAATGGAATACTATACAGCCTTAGAAAAGAAGGCCATTCTGTCATTTGTGACAACATGGATGAACCTGGAGAACATTATACTAACTTAACCAGGCAAGAAAAGACAAATACTGTGTGATCACACATATACTGAATCTCATAGAAACAGAGAGTAGAATGGTGTTTACCAGAGGATGCAGGCTGGGGAAGGAGAATGGATATGTTAATTAGCTTGATTTAATCATTCCAATTTTTGGTGTGTGTGTGTGTGTGTGTATCTTATAACATCATATTGTACCCCATAATTATATGCAATTATAATTTGCTAATTAAAAAAAATTTAAAAATAATATCCCAGAGAAGACTTAAATGATTTGGTTCAAATGACTCTTGAATTAATCTTTATGGCCAGTAGGGTCAAGTGCTATGATTTTCCAAGCCTGAGGAAGATGCTAATACCTGGGCCAATCCCTGATGGTATAGAGAGGGATTTTATAAAATCATGGCCACTACTAATCAGATAATATCATTAGCTTGAGATGAGAAGCAATTCTTTAAAAAAAGAGGATGCTATTCAAAATGAGAAAGGAATTTTATCTGTCCAATAACAATGTTCCACCATCCCACATGTATTATAAACAAAGCCCCTTCAGTAATTTTTTTGTCCATGGTTTTCTTAGGTTTACCTCTTTACAGTAGAAAGGATAAAGAAAAAGTCACAGAATGGAGAAAAATGTTTAAAAAATTACTCTTAGCTATTTATAAGATACAGAATTTAAAATTCTAATAAAATATTAATAAATTGAAAATAAAATAATAAAATTTAAACAAATTAAATTTAATTATTAAAATAATACAATTAAAATATAAGATAGAGAAAAAAATGTCTATTAAATTTTTTTCCACAAAAAAAATAATCAGGATAATTAGTTGGAAGTTGCAAGAAGTCAGGTATTCATAAATATTCAATAGTTTGTTATCTAGAAAGGATAATACATGTTGAACAAAATTCTTACAATGTCTATATTGGGAAAGTTTCAGATGTAAATTAGACCTTTAAAAATTTGTTCATATTTTGTGTCACCTTTAGATTTTTTTTCCTGAAAAATAAGGCAAGGTGCAAATTTCAACACATTCTATTAAATATTATCTTACTGGACTTTAAAAGCATAATAATTTATTATGTATATATTAATTTAATAATGGATATATTGTTTTATAACATTTTAATTCTGATTTTTAAGTCAATTATCTATGCTTACATATTTTGCGTCAGGTCTAAACTTATCTAAGTGTGTAATCTTGTAATTTAAGAATTAAATATATTGTCTCTACTGAATTCTTCCTTATGGCTTTTAATATTATTTCTGCTTCTGACCTTTTACAAGATTCAACAGGTTAATGAAGTATAAATTCTCCAATGGTTATCTTTATGCAAATAGTGCTTTTCTTTCTGCAAGGGTTTTTATGCAATTCAGAATTTATGTCAAACTCTCCATTAAATGGATTCATATTGATGAGCCTTTCCTTCTGATCCACTGTTTTTAACACAAAATTATGTCTGACACTTCCCAATCCTTGAGAATCTTCTAAATTTAGTGAACTTTAACAAATGTCAGTTAAAGGTTCACTGACAAATTGGAGGTGAGTAGAAAGACAAATGAAAGACTTAACACACAAATGCTCAGTAGAAAAGGAATAAGATATATCTTGAGACTACCACATTGAAAAGTAATAAAAGTATTGGACCCTTAATACCAGTTTCACGAGGTTACAGTTAATCAGGGAATCCAAGTCTGGATTTCCTTATATTCACTAATACAAATTATTTCATTTAGATACATATAAAATTATTTTATTTGTGTCTCTTTTAAAACCCCTATTACAAAAGTGTAAGTATTAATATTTAATATATATCCTGATATGTTGTAAGTCTTCCACGGTGAAGAATTCTTTCTCTCCCCTTGTTAGTTCTGTCTGTGTTCCTCCATAGTACTCAGGGATCGCACTTACTAGGCACTCTTTTTTTTTTTTTTTTTTAAATGAAGGAATGAATGCTTCACCTATGTCTGTTACTTTTTAATTAACATAAATCTGTGTTTCAGACCTTCTTTTAATATCACCTTTTCAATGATAACCTTCTTTACCACTCTATTTGAAATTGCAACCTACTCATTATTTTCCTTGATTTATTTTATAGCAATTATTACTATTTAACACACTATAAGTTTTATTAATTTATTTGTCTATTGTTTTTGGGATAGAATGTAAAAGCTTCATGCAGGGAAGGGTTTAGGCTGCTGTGTTCTTTGCAGCAATACCAGTGTCTGGCACATAATAGATATTTAGAATGAAATGTGGAATGAACAGTTAAATGTAAGCTTTATCATGCTTGGGACTCAGAAGCATTGTGGCAGGTGGGGTGGTGATGCTAAGCCAAAAATATTTAATCTTTTAAATGTGAATCCTTGCAAGTCCTATGTTTATTTTCAATGAGTAATAGAACAAATTCATTTGTTTATAATCGTACACTTAAGCACCCAAGTTTGTTTATTTGACATTTACTGTTTGGTATAACTATAGGTATCAGAGGTCAACATTTCCTCTGGTGCCCTTGTTTTTGAATCCCCTGTTGTCTAGGGCTTTCTTCTTGAATAAAGTCTTAGATGTGCAGTTCTTTCAATTCTGTTCACCTTTATTATACAGGACCCCTATTGACGTGATAGTAAGGTGTGCGTGACGGGAAGTATTGGATAGTCTTATGATTAGGTCTCAGTCTTTTAGACAGCCAGTGCCTTGGGCTTTGATCTTCATAAATGCTTCTCTGTGCTCTCTTCTCCCATCCTTAGATGAGACGGGAAGGCTAGCAGGGTCTAGAGTTGGGTATTTCCTTTTCCCTTTAGGCTCTGGTAAAACCCCACATGGTAGACTCAGGTAAAATAGGCCACTGAAGGCAGACCTTGTTAAGAAGTACATAATTCTCTGGGTGTATTTATAATTGGCTGCTTTTCCCCTTCCCATGCCAGGCAGGAGGAGACTTTTTTCTAAGTTAACTTGATGTGGAGGAATCAAAAATTAAAAGGATAAGTAGCCATCCAAAGAAGCAAAATCTAATAGCAGCTACAAATACTACACTACAGTTATAAGAATCTCAGCATAAACATACTACAATGCTATATTTCTCTAAATCTGGGGGCACACTGAACATCAAAAATCTACAGAGGCTAATGGTATAAGAACACATAAAAAGTACCATTTTTCCTTTCTGGCAGCTATTGGAGATTCTATCATGGAAACAGTTGAGTAAGGACAAGTTCAGTAGCTGCTGACAATTAGAAATATCACTGATAGTTAAATGTTTGCATATGAGAAAAATAGGGGCTTCTAACGTTTTGTTAATTTTGCTGCCAATTCCTCATCTGCTGTTACTTTAAATGTTTACTTTCCAATGCACTTTTTTTTGCCATGGATAGAATAGTGTCATAACTTACTCTTGACAAATGTTAGCAATATTCTACCTATATAAGGGATAAAAGTAAGTTATTTATGAAAATTTCAACACTTGAATGTTGACAAACTTATTCAGAATCAATTTCAATTTCAATCCTTGTAATTAATAAAGAATATAATCAATATATTTTAAAGAATTGTTATAGGAACATTACTGTTTAAGTTTTGTGGGAAAATGCCAAAAATATGGAAAATGTATATTAAAATAATAAACTGTTCCTTCAACAACTAAACTTTTTTAAATCAAGTTATTAAAAAGTTGATCTGCTTGTGAAACCAGTATTTCCTATAATGAAATTTTTGTAATGTCAAATGACTCTTCTAGAAAGATGATTAGAGACCTTTTTGTCAGGCCCTTACTTTTAAAGTAAAGCTGTTTGAATAGGAAATTGAAAGAATAAACTGGTGAACTGAAAGCATTTTGATATTAAGAAATAATCATCAGAATTGAGTGGAATAATGGAAAGGCCATAGCATATATAATTATAAAATATTAAAGACTTAGAACTTTGTTTTTATTTACTAAACTAATATGCATGTTTTTCAATAAAATAGCTTAAATAGAATTTCTACAATATTAAATCCACACTGGGCAGATATAGTGAAATATCTATACTAGTTCTTTTTCTATATCAAGTATTTCAATAGTTTTGTAACACCATTTTGCTTCTACTTCTATCTGCCATAACATATTATTTTTCAAGAAAGCAAGGGATAGCACTAGCATACCAACCTGAAACTTTTAAAAATACTTTTAACAACTTCATATACAGCTATAATTTATAAACATACTACTAATATTCATGAGGATATGATTGTTTTCTCCATAAATAAAATCCTCAGTATCAAATGTAATCTGCTCAAATGGGCCTCTACTCTTCACGCTGGGATTGAAAATCCATTTGTGATTTTAAAAAATCAAAAACTGAATTTCAATGATGTTATAGTCTTTCCTTGTCATGCTAAGCATATTGTATTAGTTTCCTATCTTTGCTATTACAATTTACCACAAACTGAGTGGCTTAAAACAGCACAAACTTATTACAATTATAGAAATCAAAAGTCTGAAATGGGTCTCACTGGGCTACCACCAAGGTGTCAGCAGGGTTACATTCCTTCTGGAGACTCTAAAGTGAAATCTGTTTTCTTGCCTTTTCTACCATCGAGAGGCTGCCCATATGCCCTGGCTCAAGGCCCTGTCTCCATTTTCAAAGCCAGAAATGTTGAACTGAGTCTTCCATGTTGCCAGCTCTATGGTTCTCTTTTCATTCTTTCTCTTCTACTTTCTTCTTCCCTTGTGATTACCTTGTACCCACCTGGATAATCCAAGATAATCTCCCCATCTCAAGGTCAACATTTTAGC
The DNA here is from genome assembly GCF_041146395.1 of Eulemur rufifrons. Taxonomy (NCBI): domain Eukaryota; kingdom Metazoa; phylum Chordata; class Mammalia; order Primates; family Lemuridae; genus Eulemur; species Eulemur rufifrons. The sequence continues at coordinate 55,523,035 of NC_090990.1, forward strand.
AATCTTAATTCTATCTGATACTTTAACTTCTTTTTGCTAGAATAATTAACATATTCACATTTTCCAGGGATTAAATTCATTTTAATGTAATGAAATTTAATGTATTACCAGCTTGCATGGAATTATCATAAATGTGTTTCTTACAATATTCCTTTGAAGGGTTAACTTTTTTGTTTTAAAAAAAGAAAATGTCTACAGTAATTAACTAGACATTTCCCCCTCTGATTTTTTGGGCTACCTAATTTCTAATGGTTTCATCTCCAGGAAAAGAAAACCCTTTTTCAGCTTTAAATCTCTGTTTTATTATATTACCATGATCTATGGGAGGTGGTGTGTGACATTCAAAACAAATTCGCAGAATTAGAAGAGAAGAGTTCACTCAGCTTTGGCAAGTTGTTTAAACACTGAGAGCCACTTTATCTACAATGTGTATATTTTCAATCACTAAGAACTGTGTAGACAGGTCCAGATGTAATACATTTGAAATCACTTTGCAAATTATAAATATAACAGATCATTATATTATTGGATGTGTATGCTCAACTGCCCATCAACAACAGATGAAGATAGTCTATGAGTTGATTCAGGCAATGCTTACAAATTGATCAGAATTACCATTATTCAAAATTAACCTACAGAGAAGGGAAGTCACATCTAGAAGTTCCCACTGGTCTCAATTCCAATTAATGCTCTGTCTTTCCTACCTTTTTGTCTATTTATGATAGTGATCAATTTAATAGTCTAATTGAGCTTTCAGATGTGGTTTTCAAAAGTCACCTAAATGACAAAATGTTCACTTTTCCTCTTTACAAATGTCTAAAATTGCTACTAATTTTATGGCATCATGATTGGCTTGAGTTGTCTAGGAAATAATTTCATTACCCAAAAGTACTGAGATAAAAGTGCTCAGTTATGTTGGAAAATAAAACCAGTGTATGTTTCAAATATCTGTTTAAACTAGTAAATTTCACCAGTACTATATTGTATATTAAATAATTTTTCTTGGAAATTAATAGGAAAATCAATGTAAAACATATCCATAAGTCAATCATCTATTTTCTCTATGATGTTTTTGCACAGTTCTAACACTGGTATCTAGAATTCTATATACAATTTTGTATCCTACTTAATTTTTTAACTTACAGTATATCACGCTTTTCCCTGTGACGATATAACTTTTCATAACTATCTTTACAATGTTCACAGCAATTATTTCAATTGAACATTAATTTGTTCAAGACATTTACAGAACAGCCACTGTGCTCTAAACATCGTGCCAAGCACTAGGGATATAAAACTCTAAGACTTTGTCATCAATATATCCAAACTCTAATGGAGAAGAACACCAAAACAGATAATTAAAATACAAGGTAGATGATGAGATATAGAGATAGTACACATTATCATGTGGGTCCAGAGTAGGGGCACCTAACTCTAAGTAGCTCCAGAAGGGTGTCAAACTCATCAAGCTAATTGTTAATGGATAAGTAAAAGTTAATCAGTCAATGTTAGCAAGGAGCATACCTAGGCACAGGAGACATGGATAAAGGCATTGTCTTAAGAAAAAGAGCCTGACATTTTATGAGGGAAAGAATAAACACTTCAGGATAGTTAGAACATGAAATAGAAGACAGAGTGGTGAGAAATGAGCTTGGATTTGTAAGGTGGGACAAATTGTGGAAGACCTATATGCCTTGATAAGGCACATAGGGCAGGGGAGACCACTGAAAGGTTTTAAGTAGAGAAGTGAAATGACCAGACCAAGATTATATTAGTGGTTACAAAATAGGAGCTGGATTTCAGTGGGAAAAGGATCAAAGTTTGGGAACAGTTAGGAGTCAGTTCAATATGGATTCCATGAGCATTTTTCATGTAAAATGGAATGACTAAGGAAATGATTAAATCATCATCTTCAGAATAGTGAAAAGCTAATACTCATTGAGGACCTATCATGTGTCAGATACTGCTCTAAGTGTTGTGGTTATATGATCCTGGTTAATCTAATGAGTCAGGTATTATTGTTACTACTGTTTCACAAATAAAGAAATTGAGGCAAGGAGAAGGTATGCAAGTTTACTCATGGTACATAGCAGCTAACCGGGTCAGAATTGAAATCTAGGCACAGGCGATATTATGTGATGAGTAAAGAAGTAGAAGGAGTCAAGTACAATGCCTAGTTTCTAGCTAAATTTTCTACAATGTATTGCCTGCAATTGAGAATGAAGATCAATAGGAGAAACTCATTTAGAGGTTTAGTGTATGTCACAGTTTAACTATTTTCCTATTATTGGACAGTTATTTCATTTTTCAAATACTTTATTATTATAACTACTACATTGAACATCATTGTACATATACAATTGTACATTTTGAATTATCTTCTTTTTATAGAAAGTAATATATATAATTTTAGTCTTTATATCAACAGTATAGAAAGTAATTTCTCCAAAAAGCTTACTCATGTTAACTATGTTTGCTTTTCCTACCTAAAGAGTTAAAATTCTGACCTTCTAGAAAAATAACAACACTATTTAAATCTAATTGTAGAACACATTTTTGTTGTTGTTGTTTGTTCAAGCCATCTGAAAATTTCAGTACAGTCACAGGTTATTTTTACAATCACCAGGGAACACCTCAAACACAGAAAGTGCAAGGAGGGCCAATAAGGTCTCTGTTGAGAAGTGCGGAATGACTTACTGAGATGAAGCACAGCTTGCTGCTTTTTAGATCCTAAATATATGTTTTGAAAAAGTCATACCTTTCTAGAATCTCAAGATCTTAAAGAAGGACAGCATCAACCTAGTTCTCATAAGTCTTTAAAAGGAGAGTTTATTTAAAAGACCAAATAGGAAGAATTTAATTCAGTAAAACTGGCAGTCAAGGATAATAAATTACACAAATTTTTCCCTTATTTTGTTCTTATTCATTTATTATTATAGTTGGCAGAGTTAATACTCAAGGGAACAATGTGTCATGTTTAGTTAAAATAATGATCACTGTTTTCCTTATCATTTTATCCTCAAGAGTTCATTTTATTTAAAAATCACAGATGTTGAATTTGTGACCAATAGCCAACTGTATTTTTTTACTTTTATCGTCAGTCTCTAAAGATAGCATATTCCATCAATTGGTCTACTTCTCTGAACCTCACACATCCATTGGGTTGCAGAATACCAATTAACTCTCTTCTCAGTGGCACCCTGTCACAGCACTTCCCTTGCCCTCTTCCAATTCTGCTTGACAGGTCACATGAAAAAGTAGGCTAAATCAGGACACCAATGACTCACAGAGACTTGAGGCCTTTTTTTTACAGTTCTTCTTTCTTAGATTGTGTCTAGCTATGCTATAACACTTCCTTTTTTCCTGTGGTTAGGAGAATCCCTAGCTCAAGCCATAAAAGCAAAAATAAATAAATGTAAATACATCAAACTAAAAAGCTTCTGCATAGTAAAGGAAACAATCAACAAAATGAAACAGAGGTATGGACTGGGAAAATATTTGCAAATAATATATCTGATAAGGCAGAGGGCTCCAACCCCCAGACCACCTACTGGTACTGGTACTAGTCGGTGGCCTGTCAGGAAGAGGGCCACACTGCAGGATGTGAGAGGCGAGCAAGTGAGCAAAGCTTCATCTGTATTTAGAGCCACTCCACATTGCTCACATGACTGCCTGAGCTCCGCCTCCTGTCAGATCAGTGGCCGGCAGTAGATTCTCGCAGGAGTGCGAACCCCTGCAAACTGTGCATGCGAGGGATCTAGGTTACCTGCTCCTTATGAGAATCTGATGCCTCATGATCTGAGGTGGAGCTGAGGCAGTGATGCCAGCACTGTGGAGCAGCTGCAAATACAGATTATCATTAGCAGAGAGGTTTGTATTTCATTATATATTACAATGCAATAATAATAGAAATAAAGTGCACAATAAATGTAATGCACTTGAATCATCTCAAAACCATACACCCCCACCCCTGGTCTATGGAAAAACTGTCTTCCATGAAACAAGTCCTTGGTGCCAAAAAGGTCAGGGACCATTGTGATAATGGGTTCATATCCAAAATGTACAAAGAATTCATAATACTCAATAGTGGAAAAATAAATAACCCAATTAAAAAAATGGGAAAGGACTTGAACAAACATTTCTCCAAATAGGAATAAAAATGGCCAATAGGCATATGAAAAGGTGCTCAACATCATTAATCAACAGGGAAATGCAAATCAAAACTACTATGAGATACCACCTCACACTTATTAGAATGGCCATTAAAAAATAGTCAAAAGATAGTAAATGTTGGCCAGGGTGTGGAGAAAAGGAAATGCTTATACTTTGTTGGTGCATATGTAGACTGGTATAGCCATTATGGAAAATATTATGGAGTTCTCTAAAAAAATTAAAAATAGAACTACTATATGACCCAGCAATCCCACTTCTGGGCATATATCCCCCCAAAATGAAATTACCACCTTGTAAAGACCTCCGCCCTCCCATGTTGATTGTGGCATTATTCACAATAATCAAGATACGGAAACAACCTCAGTGTCTATGGATGAGGAATGGATAAAACATGAGAAAAAAAAAAAAAAAAGAATGAGATCTTACCATTTGCCACAATATGGATGAGCCCAGAGGACATTATGGTAAGTGAAATAAGCCAGACAAAGAAAGAAAAATATTGTAGGATATCACTTACATGTGGCATCTGAAAAACATTCAGATATACAGAGATAAAAAACAAAACAGTGGTTACCAGGAACAGGGAGTGTGAGAGAGAAAAGAAGGAAATGGGAAGATGTAGGTCAGAGGATACAAAGTAGCAGATGTGTAGGAGGAAGACTTCTAGAGGTCTAGAGATATAATGTACAACTTTAGGACTGTAGGTAATAAAATTGTACTGTATATGGGATTCAGTCTAATTAGTAGATTTTTAGCTGCTCTTGCCACAAAAACAAAAATGAGTAACTATGTGAGATGATAGATATGTTAATTTGCTTCCCTATAGTAACCTTTTTACTATCGATATGTATCCCACATGATGTTGTAAATCTTAAATATACACAATAAAACTTATGTTTTAAAACAGATAAGGTTGCAATTTCTATTTCCATTTTGAGTCTTCTAGTGAAAAGTTCGTTCCTAGTGAAGCAACTGACCAGGGAAGAATCTATACCCAAATAAATATACTACAAACTCCTTAAAGCTAATGTCTGGCTCTATAAGGTCTGGATTATAAGAAATTTGAGAATAACCATTATACAATTATGATAACTGTACAGTATACTATATATTAGAGTATAATACATATATATGTGGTTAATAAAAGGAAAAGAACAATAGGGGATTGTGGCCTGGAAGAATAGTCCTGTTTATGCCACTTTATATTTTCCTTCAAATGGAAACAAAAATGCTTTCATATAATATCATACAGAAGCAAATTCAGGCATACAAAGGTGACATACAGAGGTCATGTATCTAACTACTAAGTATAAATCCAAAATCCAGGTCCCCTGCCTCCTCAGTATTACCTGCATGTTAATTTTAAAGATAAGCCCTCTGCCTCCAATACATTAATTTAATGTGATTGAAAAGAGAAGTAATCTTACTAAGGCAGTTTATGGTGCTGGGAAGGTAGGACACAAACCACCCCTTAAGGGATCCTGCTTCAGGGAGCATAGTTGATTGACAACCTCCACTTGTGCACTTTCACATCCACCATCATGTTTATGCCATGGACAAGCTTTCCCAAGCTTCTTTCATTCAATAACTGAGCGTGGCGGTACTAGAACTAGGACATTTCTTACTGTTGGTGGATTCTTCTGATCTTTTCTCAGGAACTTCACATCAGCCAACTCAAGACCATCTCAGAATTGTACTTCATTTTGAAGCTCTTCTTCTATTCTCCTTCCTTCTGCCTCTTTCCATAGATGTTGGACCTGTGTTAGACCTGTGTTAGTGTCTGAAGTCTCTCCCTGTCTACTCTGCTGCATCTCCGTTATCTTTCTTAAGTGTTCCCACTATAAATATTGCATATGCAAGCCTGTATTGATGACTGCTTCTGGGAAAATTTAAACTGACACACTATAAATAAATGATTCAAACATCTGTTGATCAGCAACTGTGTCTGTTTAATACCAGGTGCTGAGAATATGACTGTAAGAAGAATTTCCTTAACTGAAAGAGCTCAAAATCTGGTGATAGTTATTGCCTCCAGCGCAATTTGCTAAATCCTATAATCCAGGGGTCTACAAAATGCACAAGAACTTGAAGAGATGTTATTTCTTCTGCCGGAGGAGAAGCTATAAAAGGTTTCACAAATGAGATGACATTTGACATTGGCCTTCAAGTGTGATTAATGTTTTCTTATATGGAAAACATGCAGGAGGAGGTTGGAAGAGGGCATTCCAAACAGAAAGATTGGCATGAATATAGACAAAGCTGCTTGAAAGTACATGACATGTGAAAGGGATATCCAACAGTTTAACTTTTTGTGGAGCTATAATTGAACATCCCCATATAAGATGTTTCCAAGGGCAATTTTTTATTGATTTACTTTCTTTAAACTTTTTCTTGGTTGTCTTGACTGATAAATATAACTTCCCTCTGCAGAGCTTGTTATTAAAAGAACCCCAGACTTTATGAGAGAGGGCAGTTTGGGGGCTGATGTTGGAAGGAGCTTTGAGGGAAAGTTAGAGTTTCATACACCATAAGCAAAAATAAAATAAACTATAAGAGAGTGAATGCAGTATAGGGATTCTTCTCTGTGCTCAGTAGAGTCAATAGCACAACAGCAACACCACTGGCAACATAGAAGGTGCTCAAACTGCAGCACAGAAGATATTTGCAAGAAGGCAGCGGAAAGATAATAGCAAAAGAAGTTTCAAATAAGGGAGGCAGAAAGAAAGCTAGAGGAAACAAAGGAACAATGTGCAAGAAGATAGAACAAAAATCACAGGAAAAAAAGAGTTCAAGAAAGAATAAGCTGTATGAACTAAAAGAGAGAATATAATTAATTATAGCTTTGGAAAGGAAATCACACAAGAGAGAAAGAGCAGTAAGTGAGTGGGTCCAGAGTAGCTGAACAGAGAGAGTTAGCAAGCTTCATGTAATGCACTAACAATGACAGATGAAAAGGACAGAACTGGACAGAAGAGAAACTAGCTTAGCTTACCTAGCTAAGAGTTTTGATATTTCTCTTCATATGTTTTAGGAATAGCTAAAACTGCATGTTAGTTGTACACAGTTCATTCACACTTTTTAGGTACATATTATTATAGTTTTATCAATTTAACTCCAGCAAATATGCCGTTAAACCGTTTAGTCCTAGTACTAGCCACTGAGTTGAAGTCCCAGTTCTAAATTCCTGCTGAATTACTTATTAGTTTGTCAATCTCAGCAATTACTTAACTTCTCTCTGTGGTAGTTTCTTCACCTCTACAGGTAGGTAAAAACAATGCCTACCTCATAGGGTTATTCTGAGAATTAAATGTGATAGCACATGAAAAAGTGCTTAGCTCAATTATAGCATATAGGGCATTCTCAACAAATGTTAGCTATTATTAATAGTTTAATTATCATTGGCAAGTCACTTAACCTCTATGAATCTCAAACATCTTATTTTTAAAGTGAGGATAAGCAACACTTCTTTTTAGTGCTGTAAGGATTAGAGACAATGAGTTTAAAGCAATTGGCCTGGTGCCTGGAACACAGCAGGCTTTCAATACATGCTTCTTCCTCTCTCTTTTCTTCTCTCTCTCTCTTCCCTTCTCTCCCTCAGTCCTTATTAATATTGTTAATATTACTACTTTTTCAATGATTAGATAAATCTTCATATCTATGCAATTATTTAAAAAGGATCATAACTTGAGTGGTGTTTAGAACAACAGCAATTAGTGTATTTTTGTAGTTATATTTCCCTTTGTTCTAAAGAACTATGAGTAAAGTGAAGACTGTCTAATAGTTCAACACAATATAGTATAAACCAAGAGCCAAACTTTCCAAAACAATCAATCAAATATGAATATACCTCTTATGACTGACTTCATAAACTTAGCAATTACTTGTGCAGGGTCTGAAAATTGAGAAACAATAAGGGCTGCCTTTTCCCAGGAGAGCTGTAGAATGGCTGGGCGATAAGTGGGAAAATAACTGCACAAATGGAAATGGAATTCATTGAGATGTTTCCATGCATTAAATAGGGTTTTCTGCCATTAAAATTGTATTTCCTACTTGAGGTCACCAACATCGGGGAGAGACTAGATGAAAAAAAATTAAAACACACCTAATATTTTATTAGGTCAGAACCTGAGATGAAAAGCAGAATCTGGTGGGAATTATTCTCATATTACTATTTGGATGTTGCTTAATATGTTTCTCAGCTGTATAATAAATGTAGAAGTGCTACAGACCCATATTTATGTTAAGCCCTGCAGCATCCAGTGCAACTGAGATGATAAATAAAACCTTCATATCACTCACTGGTCAACTTAAAGGCTACACACATACCATATTCACCCACAGAGGGGAAAAATGCTTTATTTTGACATGATACATTTTCATTTTTTTAGATACGATTTAATGTAAAATAGAGATCTTATGAGACTTTAGATTTTAAAAACCTTCAGGATCATTAAAAGTGATTAGTTATTACTTAATCTGTAATTTTTCAACCAAGAAACATGTCTTAGTAAAGGAAATAGATCTATCTTTACCTCTCTCATTACTAGAGGCTACGCTTGTCCACATTTAACTTAGGAAACATCATCTAATAAAGTTTAGATCATTTGCTACATGTTGACTTGTCCCAGGCCAGGTGAAATTTAATGTGCCATGTTGCCAGCTTCTCATATGATTTGCAAAAAGTAAACTATAATTAAGATCACTACAATTTTTATTGTTCATGGAAATTTATTTATTATTTCTCAAGAGAACACATGATTTCTGAATATCCATAGTCTGTTTCCCACTCATTGTTTTTCTTCTCTACTCACTCTTAGTGGCTCTTATTGGAGAGTTTATATCCTTAATTATCATGCATCTTGGATACTGCATTAACTCTTAACTAAGGCAATATATAACCTAACCATTTAACAGGAGCAGCAACAGGGGACAAAAGGACCAAACCAGATGATATGGTACCAATGCTAAAGTTTCAGCGTTGCTACTTACTAGATATAGAACTGAGACAAACTGAGATAATTTTATAAGTGTAATAGGCCTTGAAATACAATGCAGATTATGCCACATCGTTTATATTATATAACCTCAATAAATTCAAAAAGCTAATTAGCGTTAAAACCTGCTCTTAATCTGAGGCTTATCATCATCTTATTTGCTCAATTAAACCAAGTACCCGACCCCAGAACCCTTTTGAACGCTACTCATAGTAGCTGACCACTGATAATTCAAACTAAGTCTAAGCTTTCCTATATTTTCCTGGGTTCAGCCTATAAGATTTTGAGATTTTTCTACTTTTTCTTCTCATTGATTGAATATCCAGGACAAAAGAAAACAAACAACAAAAAAACTCTAAATCTTACAAAAATTGTTTTTAAACGTGTAACAGACAATCCAAAGACAGTATATTTGAAAGGCATAATAATAATAGGAGCTAACATTTACTGGACCATAGGCCAAGTGAATGTTAAGTGCTTTCCATGCATCGTGATCTTAGTTAATGTTTGCAAAACTCTATTAGGTTAGGCATTATTTTTAACTCCTTTTTGAAGAATAACTGAGACTTAAAGAGATTGCTGGTAGAGACACTATTCAAATTCAGGCATGTCTGGCTCTAGCACAAGATCTTAATTACTATGATACACTTCTTTACTTCTTCATGTAATGTTCCTCTGACCTATCCACTACAGTCAATTTATTCAATGCATAGAAAAGAGTTTAATAGTCTAATGCATATTCAAATCATTCTAAGAATTAGAAGTTTTGGTTCCTTAAGCCAAAGAATGTTAAAATTCATGTTAAATGCTGATCTCTTTACTCTCATGAGATACATACGAAGGGACTCAACCTAGCAACTCTACACCATTCTCTAGGTGCATCTGTCCTTGAAAATAGCTTAGGTTTAAAGCCAGGCTATTTTACAAGGATGAACCTTTTAAAAGGTTCATTTTTATCAGTAAATTATGAACTTGTAGAGATCAAGAAGGTTGAGACTTTTCTCAATACCTATGAATATGAATTTTTCTTTCAATGTACCTACCAGTGGTACTTATTTTCAGTCTTCAAACTCTGTATTTTTAATACTTTAGTTGTCTGCAGGTTACTTCACACTTGTGGAATTAATATTGTTTGATTCTTGGCAACAGTTCATTAATTGGGGTGCAGTAAATCATATTCTTCTTTTTAGTGCCTGTATTTCTAAAATGAGTTTTCCTCCGTGTCTTTTATTTAAGTCGATAGATTTGATTTCTGTTAAATATCTGAGATAGTCTTTATAATCTTCTTAAACATGAATAGAATCTTTTACAATTATTATTACTCATCCTAGGAGATGTTTGTAAATTGTATACCATTTGCACAAAAATCTTAAGAAACCACTGTTGGTTGGCATATTAAACTGAACTATCTTGTTTCTGTGTCATAGTGATAGTAAATTTAGCTTTACAATTTCCTGAGTTCTACATTCACACTGTTCTAATATAATCAAAATAATTATTGTGATCTTATTTAAACAATAATCAAGCCATCAAGTCAGGATGGGCACTTCAATTTTGAATGGCTTATAGCTAAATCTGGATAGCAGTTAAAAAAAAAGGAATTAATGTTTAACATGTACTCTTTCTTTAATATCTGTTCTTAAATCAATAAACATATGTTCATTAGGCATTTAATCTTTTCCTTATAACCTAACATGAAAATATAATATTTTATAAAAGTAGCACATTCATTTTCAATAGTTTACCAAAAGCCAGCTTGATAGCTACTATCTCATTTTTTTGTTACAAGGGAACATTCTCTTTATTCATATGACAAATTGTACTTTTTGTCACATTATAAAAATCTATTATTGTATCTTCCTTTTAAATATATAATTATAATTTTGAGCTTTGTAGTCATTCCTGGAATGTTCTCTCCCCAACGTCATACAGTACAGCAATTCTTCTCTTAACCTCTCTCTGACATTTAATTTACTATAAAAACAACTGATGTGCTTGAAATTTCAGAGTACCGCTCACCTTTTTAGGTTTGCTCATATTAATCTTATACTCATTTCTCCCAAGCACCTGGAAAATTCCAATTTATCTATTCAACTCAACTCAGGTGTCAGAGTATTGAAGAAATCTTTCTGACTTCCCATGCCACAGTATGTGCCATTGTTCTGAACTCCCAAAATAGAGTTGTCTTGTACTTCCCTCTTTGTACATGTCTTTCACTCTTGATAATGAACTCTTAAATGGTTGGATGCATTTTATTCATCTCTATATCCCCAGTGACTATGACTATGTAGGCTCAAAGCAGGCCCTTGAGATATGGTGTTTGTTCAATGATTGGAATAATGAAACCATAAATTATTGCCTCCATAAGAAGGTAGAGCTTATATTGCTAGAGTGGGGTTTCCCCATTTTATTCCTACAAAGCAGATGAATGTAATAATAAAGAGAAAGATAATAAGAACTGGCTTTATGTTGTTCATGATGCAAGTTTGTTATTTCTCGAGGCATTTGCTTTCGCATTTTATCAATCCTCATTTATTTATTTAATTAACAGCATTAAAAATTATTGTCTTACAACCCCTCAATTTAATAAAACACATTAAAATGTTTTATTAATGAAGAAAAACATTGGCACACTAGCCAAAAATCACTTACACATGAATGATAAATTTGAATATCACTGATCAAATATAGCTATATTCAGTATAACTTGAGGAGAAATAGAGTCAGAATATATGATGTTTTAATTATACCAAATGCCACATATTTTTTCTTCGGAAAGCTAATTTAACCCCTCTAATTCTCAGTTGTGTATGTTTTTATGTGTGTGTATGCATGCATGCATGTTGTATGTGTAGGTATGTATTTACTTCCACAGAAAATAGTTAACATAATAACTCTTTACAGGTCTTTGTGAGAGTCTAGGATACAATTTATCTGAAATGACTTGATAAATGTTGTATACATGAAAAATACCTGCTGATAAGTATCAATAAATTACTTATAACTGAGTAAACATGGCGTCACATATCTACATGGGTGGAGCATATTTAATTTTGGTATTCCATTTAATTGAAAAAATCATTTTATTAATCCATAATGCACACAGATAATCACACATTTTACTTCTTGCCAAGAAAGAAATGGTGTACCTAAACATTAATTTCAATTTAATTTTGTTTTCTATTACATTAATATAACATATCAATCAAATTACCATGTCTACAAAATTAACATTTTGGTTAAACTTTTTATAGAGACAAGAAAATACACTTCTGCTAATGTACCTGAATAGCTAATAATTATGCATGACAGAAATAGCTAGAGTTGCTAAACTGTTCTTTGGAAATAAATTACCTGCCACTCTCATTTGGGAATATAACTGATTAATAGTTTTTTATATTCATGTGAAAATTAATTTAAAATATTGACATATAACAATACATATGATGTATAATGATTAAAGAATTTCGACCCACTAAGCTATTCTGTGTTTACTAGTTTTTATATTATATGGATTCTGCCACTGATTTTTTTTTCTTGCTGCTGACTTTTGATACTCTCAACAATATATAAACAGTGGCTTAATTCATGTTATAACTTTTTGTCACATTAGTAAAAGGTTTACTCTCAGTAAAGGTTTATATGAGAATTCAGTAACTGTGAATTCCTGTGATTACAAGTCATTTGGTGTGATTCCTTAAAACTCCCAATATACATACAGGGTACTAAATGTTGTTCTAAAAATATTCTCCTAATCATTAGAGATTACACTGCCCCTTCAACAGATTCATAGAATATTAGTAAATGTGTACACATATTGTTAGTGTGGATTGATTCTTTCTCCTTAAAATTTTAGGTTCATTTTGGTGCTAGCATTGTTTCTATGTGGTCAAAAGTTCTATAAATAGTTCCCAAAGAAAATTTTCATCATTATGAGGCACGATCTGATGGATTATGCTGAAAACAGAACAAATACACAGAAGAGAAACTTGTACCAACAAATGCTTATTTTAATTGGTTTGTTTTAGTAACCACATAAAAGTCTACAATACCTCCTTTGAGTTCAGGATTTTTTATGTTAGAAAAAAAAAACCTAGTGTATGTATATGTATCATAATAAAAACTCCCCAGTGGAAACTGTTTTTATCTACTCTAGAATCCCTTTCCTCCTGTTTAACCCTTAACAAACTCATATACATATTATCATTTTATGGATAAGTTTTTATCAAAACAAATATCAATGGCCACCTTTAAACTGTGATTGTAAACAGGGCATTATACAGCCTAAATAGAGCATCACAGGAGAAGGTAACTTTTTGCTAGGGCATTCATTTCAACTATATTCATGTTGCTTTGGCCATAGGGAGAAGGAAGCAAGGGGGGGTCAATCCAGCACTTACAGTGACTTGTAGCACCAGCTGGCAGTGCCACCTTCCTCTTTCACAAATCAGTATTCAGAGACAAATGTCTAGTCCCTAAAGTAATTCAGGTAATCCTCCCCGAAGATCTCTCTACTTATCACTGAATATAGATACTATTTTAACTCACTAAAATTATAGTGTTTACTTGTTTTATTTTAAGAGGGCACATTTATAAAATAGTTTGGAACATTACACACATTTTAGTTAAATGGGTGACTCAAGCATGTTGGTTTAAATTAAACCACATGCTTGGGATATTCATAGAGCTATGTAAGGGCTACATTTTATGAAAATGCAGGGTGCTGAGCAGCAAAATTTAATCTGGAGGGCACTTGTCCTCAGTCATGCATGACAAGATGTATTAGCCATGAATGGATTGCAGGAGTGCTACTTGAGTTTCTTTAATTTTCTAAACCAAGATTGTAAAAAGAATCAGTGGTATTGAATCCTACTGGCTATGGCAAAAAGGCACTGCTCAGAGATAAAGAACAATTTATCTTCTGCTGTAAAAGAGAGCAGTTTTGGCAGATAGTAAAATACATCACAGTATAATATACTCTAGGAAGAACATCAGAAAATATGGATTTTTTTTCTTAAAATTTTAAGAGTACTGATTCAGCATACCTTCTCAAATAAAAGGTAATGATAGTGCTAATTGCAAATTATAAATATTAAAAATGTAAATTACAGCCTAAGAGGGCATATGCATATGTCTTTATGAGACATATTTTTAGCAATGATTCAGTAAGAATAATATTTCACTTATTAAGTAACTAAAACACTAATTAAGCTTCAAATATTCCATGTATTATTACTATTAAATCAAATTGAATATTGTCAAATGAGAATGGTGGGGTTCTTTGGATGTTATTTTGCCTTACCAGGTTACAGTTTATAGATCAGAGTTTATCATGTAGATTTTTATCAATACCATCGAATGGTAAGATGGTTTCCACTCCATTTGAGATCCTGCATTTTACAGTTTCTTTTTCTATGTGTAATACTTATAAACAATTAGGTTATTGATGGCCTAATTATGCCTTGTTTATCATTCCTATCCAGTAAGTACACCAATAATATTTAACACATTTTTAAAGGAAAAGAACATTCAATTCTAGGCAATGACTTTGAAACACCAGGATGAAGGAAAGAAATGCCTTTTTCTAAGGTCATAGAGCTAAGTGCTGGAACCGCTCACTAACTTTGGGCTTTGAGTTTATACTTGGCCTTTTTGTGCCTTGGATAAAAGGATCAAGTACTTCCACTACACAATAGAAAAATTAATTTTTGTCTGATTTTCAGACAATTCAATGTGTACAACTTTTGTTTGTCAGTGTGTCACCAAGGTAACATGAATATTAGGATGCTTTATAATTGAAAAACAAATTTTTCTTTTTCTATCTGCAATAATTTCATACAGAATAATCAAGACAGTTCTAGTACATAAAAAATCTAATAATCAATGCAAATGTAATGTAGCATGAAGTGCCAATGAAACAGGCACACAATCTATAAAATCTATTTAGTGTTAGTATCTTTGCAATTCAAAATGGAAAATTCAGGGACCACACTAATCTGTCAAATGTGTGACTGTGCATTATAAAGCTAATTATGAAACAAGATTAAAGTGAGTGTTAACATTTCCTAATGTCAACACCATCAATCCTTTAAGCACCCATACTTCTAGGATTACTGGGAACAGAAAAATTACACACAGAGATCCTTAAAAGGTAAAAATATATTTTAAGGCTAAAGATATCATTTAATTCTCTTTCTAACTCAGTGTCAGGGATATAATTTTTCCATGTATTATATTCATTTATTTATAATTATGTGGTATTCTTATATTACAGGAAATTATATGTAAATTTTGCTAAAATAGTTCATTTCCAATCATATTCAGGTGCATCGCAGGTCAAATTATAACCCTGAAAACCAGTCTTCCATAAAGCATTTCAATTCCTTGGGACTTAGACCTATATATACACCAACCCCAAGATTTTACAATCATAATACACAGGTATAGAGAATAAAATCTAAGATGATACTAAATTTATCAATGATATTGGTCTAAGTTATCATTTCATTACTCTCACTCAATGAGCATAAGCTCTATACAAAATTTTTAAAAATATATAAATTAAATATTTTAATATTATTATGAAAATTTAGAAAGAGGCCATTAATTGGCAAATCCATAAAAATCACAAAGAAATGAAATTCATCACGTGAATTTACATAAGCAAGTATTTAAAAACAATAAATGGCATCAATATCTTTCTAAATATTTGTGTCCCTTACAACTTCCCTATATATGTGAAAACAGTACCCTACTATTATCTCTTTTTCTCTGTCTCTCTTTCTTTGTCAATAAAGGGCAAAGGAAGCTAATATTCTTGCAAGCATACTTTCATTAAGTATTAAGCAGTAGGATGAAACAAATGAGAACCTTTTATTCTTAGTGGTAGTATGCTGGTCTAAATAAATATTTTATTTGCCATCAAACTTTGAGCCTCAAAAGTAAGGAAATTTTTATCAGAAGTCAAAGTTCAGAGCGAGCATGTTCAAGACAGTTGCCAAGATTCCCTAGCTGGTTCTCTTAAAAAAATGAAAACCAATTATTTGAGTCAGAAATAGGCTTAAATATTTTGCCTTCCAAGGGGAGAGTAAATAGCAAAAATGACTGTGAATCTCCTTAATCTTGCATTAAACACTGTTTTCCTCGGCCCATGGGAGATGGGTGACACAGCATGAAAGCATCTGCCAGACCCGAATATCTGGGCAGGATTTTTGGAAACTCACTTTGCCCTTCACACAGGGGTTTTTATATTTCTCTTCCTTCTCCTTGTTTTCCTGAAGATCTTGGTTTCATGACTACATGTCACATGAATGGCAAAAAGAGTTTCTGAAAGTCTCTAATTGGAGCTTCATGTTTTATCAGATGTTTTCATTGGCCTCAGCTCCTTCTCATGTCTTGAAAGGCCAAGCAAGATGGGTTTCAAATGTGGACAGTGCTTGCTGTGCTGTGTCTACTGTGGGTGATGATCTACATATGCATACAACACTGGCACACTGTGTGCACAGTGTGTTGTATCTTGAACATTAAAGGGAGTTCTCTCTCTTGCGTGTGTTTGTTGGCATCTTTCTGTCAATCATATAATTGTGTCATCATGACAATGAGGCACAAAGATTTATCAAGGACAGTCACATAGCTCTATATTTAATAATCATGGTTAACCATTGTAATAGACCAATGGCCCTATTGAAGGAGGCTCATTATTATGACACCATTAAACCACCACCAAAGTCCTTTACAAAAACCAGCATATTATTTGAGGGTGAAGAGTTGCTACTCTTAGTGTTGCTTATTTAATATTTTCCTAATAACTTACTAATTTACCATTTGTGATTCTACTGACTCATTTCCAATTGCCAGTACACAGTTCAGATAAACTATCTGGAGGAGGTGGTGGGCCTAAACTGTTTCTATGTTTTTGTTGCCAAGCATAAAATTATTTTTAAAGTCCATGATAATTTTGGTTAAAATTATTCTTCTAAGATGTAATAATTCAGATTTTTTTCTTATTATGTAATGCAATGTCTCAGTTTAAAATATAGCAATCTGACAAAGGGAAACCAAGATTTAAATCTTGGAGATAAAAATTATGTATTTTGAAAAATATAAGAGAAAAAAAACTCCAAAATATTTGCCTGCATGTTTCTGCAAAGCCCTACAAAGTGTAGTCAGAGAGTCAGAAAAATTTTTTTTTGGCTTAAAACCTACATAGCTTTATTACTCTGTATCATAATATACAGGGACCATATCCAAAATCATATCAATTCTGAAAATACAAATAGAATTAGGAATGACTGATACCTTTTATATGTACTCTGTAAAATACTGTATATCTTGAAGGGTCATTAAATTACAGGGTATTACTATACAGTGTACTAAAAATCAACACCAAGCTGCAATTTTTCTTGTTGTTGTCATGATGGCAGTGATTTAACTTTGGGAGAAACTGACAGCAGCTATATAAACTCAACCTAAAGGTGCTTCGAGCATTAACTCTGAGTAAATTAACGTCTTTCCCTCCCTCAGGTTCACTCATTCCCTTTCTTTTCCTTCCTTTGAATGATTTAAGTTAGGTATAATTAGAAGCAACACATAATCTTTTAAAAATTTGTCTTATGACAATAAAAGCAGCATTTTGGGGAGGAGTAAAGAGTACCATAGGAAATTATTAATAATGCTATACAGGTTGAGCATCCCAAAGCCGAAAATCCAAAATCCAAAATGCTCCAAAAGTCAAAACTTTTTGACTACCGACATGACGCTGAAAGAAAATGCCAATTGGAGCATTTCAGATTTCAGATTTCTAGATTAGGAAAGCTAATCCATATATTGAAAATGTTCCAAAATCTCAAAAAATTCTAAATCCAAAACACTTCTGCTTCCAAGGATGAAAGATAAAAGATACTCACCCTGAATTTCTTTTAGGTTTGAGCTTCATTTTATTTATTTTTGTCTTAATGCTAAAGTGCTTACTAAAATGTGCACATATGTGAAAATGAGAGGAAAAATATAATTTTTGTACTTAGAAAAATAATTACTGCAGGAGAGAAAATAACACACATGTAACTATAATAAAATAAATTTCTGGAAAATTAAAATGACAGTCCCATAAGAAGTCATTTTAATAACCAAGAATGAAATTAAAATTTTAATAACCATTTTCTCATTTCCCTGTGTGCTAAGTAACAGTGGCAAGTAGATCTGGGACAACTTAACATATTATTTTAGACAATTATTCAGATAACTTAGCTAGTACCAAATTTCCATTTCAGTAGAATATTACAAGACATTGCTTAGACTATGTGATTAAAATTATCTTAGTGATCTTACTTGGGTCATAGGAAATTGAGGAAAACACAGAGTTATACAGTAGAGATCATCCATGTTTCACCAAAAGTCAATGTTCCTCCCTCAATGTGATATGATAGCAAAATATTAAATACAAAGAAATAAGTGCTAAAAATTAATTTTAATCATTATAGTGACCAAATATTAGATAATATTATTCTTCAGTATTTGAAAAAGAATACCAGAAAATTACATATAGTACCTGTATTTATTCAGTCTTATTTTTGCAAAGTGGAATTGTTGAAAATATAACCTTAATCAATAGAAGCACTACTTTCAACATTTTGCTTTTAGACTTCAATATAGTATATTTAACATATTAACCTTTGCAAAATAAATGTTTTAATCACTTTACTCGATAGCCAGTGAGTTGTCTCTATGACAGAAGAACTAGATTATTGTAGACTGAAGATCGAATATTGAAAAATAATTTTTAAAAGCAATTATTCATACACTGATTAACAAGTTAGCATTATAATTCACCACTTCATTCACTAGCACAAGGTAGCCTACAGTCCAACACTTAAGAATATAAACTTCTAAATAATGAAATTTTCTCTATTTTCATTTCTATAAGATAAATTGTCTTCAACATAATATTCCAACCAAGGAAAGCATTTGGATTCCCAACCTACATACCTAAGAATAGAAGACCGCAGCAAAAGAATAAGTTAAAATATATTGCTAAAAAATGAAGTAAGACACACCTACATTTTGTATGATGCTATGATCCAAAAACAGAGTAAGACTTTTTCATTAGCCCCGGATTAAGAAAGAGTCAATTTAGATTATTCATATTAAAAACAGATTTTGAGGAAACCAGTTAAAATTTAGTTCAGCATTTTGCTTTTTATTTTTTAAGTGTCAAAACCACTGTATTCACAACTCTAGGGGGTTTTCAAAAACAAAAAGGCTCTCCTTTTCGGAGAGTACAATGTTTCATTTCTCTCCTGGTTGCTGGAAGATCAAAAGTTGGTGGGAGGATGATGTGGAGGCTGCTGCTATTTCCCCAAGCAGTTCTCTCCTTCTTGAGCTACAAAGGTACCTCCACTTTTTAGATAGCTTCCCAAAATACAGACAACACTTCCCAGCCTCCTTCATAGCTAGGAGCATACATAAACTAAATTCTTGCCAAAGAACTGTGTGTGGGGGAAAGAAGAAAGACAATTTGCCTGGCAATATTTCAAAAGAAGAGTACGTGACTTTTTCCTTTCCTGCTCTCTTTCCTATAGGCTGCAATGAAATTTAATACTAAAGCTAGAGAGACTTAAGCCATGCAGTGACTTTGGGTATAGGGATGATGGAAATCCTAGCAACAAGATGGAAGGAGCTTGATTTTGTGATAGGGGTACCATACTAGCTCTGGATCACCCACCTAGAAAATTGGTTTCTATCTTGTTTTAACAATGGTTATTTAGTGTTGTTTTCACTTGTAGCCATGTCTACTCCTGATATAAAAGTGAATGCTGGATTTGATTGTCCTGAAAGATATTATGTTTTCTGGGTTATCATTTTTTTCTTTTATCTTTTTTTTATTTTATGTTGTTTTTGACAAGAATGACAACTAGAAAAAATAATAGATATCACCAGTGGAGAAAATAATTTAATAAATTTGGAGACACTGCTGGTCAGCAAAAGAAACACAGGTGATGAACGACATTGTTGCCTTATACTTAAACAAGAATTTAATATAAAGTACAAAATTCAAACCCACCCCCAAATCAAAAAATTAAAGACAGCTGAGCACTTTGATGCCAATATAAGATTAAGTGCTATTTTGTGTTATTATAATCTCTCAACCTAACTTTTCAATACAGACTGGGTTCAGAACAAGTGCATTTTATTTTAGCACTTGCATGCATTTGCTAGATTATATATTTTACCAATAAAAAGTTTTCTTTAATTGTAAGATGCACCTTTAAAGATGTACTTATGTACTACAATGACAAAAATTATGTACTACTAGTGATAAAAATTATTCCTATGTACTATTTTAAAATGACTTAAGAGTTGTATTTGATATATGAATGGGTCATATCAGCTCTACTTACTTTCAAATCCCTTTCATTTAGTTCAAAATATCAAAAAATTTCTACTGCCTTCATTATACGTTGTGTGGAAATGATAGACAACTATATTACATATAACTCAATAATAAAACAACACATTTCATATAATAGTATCTTCCTTTGTTAAGCCTTATAAAGTACTGGCTTACAGCTTTGAGAAAAAAGTATATTCATTCCTCCAGTATTAAACATTTGCTTCACTTAAATAAAATTTCTACTTTTTCTTCTTTTTCTCAGGACTCTCTTAGAATATAATATTCATAATTTCACTTTAACATAACATATAATAGTTGAAGACACTTTTAATGGCAAATAAATTCCATCCACCCTTGTATTCTCAACAATGCACATAATTCAAGTGAAGTGAGAAAAAATATGAATAGCTTGGAAAAAGTTTATACAGGCACAATATTGTTTCTCCTGCTTGACTGACCAAAAATGTAAGATCACATGGAATTTAGGTTGTATTGTAATTTCAAAGATCTTATAATAGGCAGGAGGGGTGGAGGAAGTGCATTAGAATCAATGAAATGCAGATTATATGTTTTAACTAAATGGTTGTCTTATTTCATGCTTAAAAGTTGAGTAAATTATCTTAATGAACCATCTAATTTTAATAGAAAGGTATGGGAAATTAAAATTGGAAATGTCATATTCACTACGTTCATCAACCTTAATATAACTCTGGCTTTATCCCACTAAATATTCATACTGGCATACCTTGTTTTATTGCAGAATACTTTATTGTGCTTTGCTTTTTTATGCTTTACAGATATTGCATTTTTGCAAATTGAAGGTTTGTGGTAACCCTGTGTTGAGCAAATCTGCCAACACCATTTTTCCAACACTCTGTGCTCAATTAGTGTCTTTGTGTCACATTTTGATAATTATTGCAATATTTGAACCTTTTAAATTGTCCTTATGTCTGTTATGGTGATCTGTGATCTGTGATCAGTGATCTTTGATGTTACTATGGTTACTGTTTTGGGATGCCACAAACCATGCCCATAAAAGACAGAGAACTTAATCAATAAATGTTGTGTGTGTCCTGACTGCTCCAGCAACCAGCTATTCCCTCATTCTTCTCTCTCTCTTCAGGCCTCCATCTTTCCCGGGACACAACAATATTGAAATTAGCCCATTAATAACCCTACAAAAGTCTCCCACTTTAAAACTAGAAATGATTAAGTTTAGTGAGAAAAACATGTCAAAAAGCTGAGATAGGTTGACAGGTAAGCATCTTGTGCCAAACAGTTAGTTAGCCAAGCTGTGAATGCCAAGGAATAGTTCTTGAAGGAAATTAAAAGTTCTGGTCCAGTGAACACATGAATAAGAAAGTGAAACAATCTTATTGCTAATATAGAGAGTGTTTTAATGGTATAGATAGAAGTTTAAATCAGCCACAACATTCCCTTAACCCAAAACCTAATCTAGACCAACGTCCTAACCCTTGTCAATTCTTGGAAGGCTGAGAGAGGTGAGGAAGCTGCAGAAGAAAAGTGGAAGCTAGCAGAGGTTGGTTCATGAGGTTTAAGGGAAGAAGCTATCTTTGTAATCTAAAAGTGCAAGGTGAACAGTAAGTGCTGATGGAGAAGCTGCAGCAAGTTATCTAGAAGATCAGGCTAAGATAATTAATGAGAGTGGCTGCGCTAAACAATAGATTTCCAATGTAGATGAAACAGTCTCCTATTGTAAGAAGATACTATCTAGGAATTTCATAACTAGAGAGGAAAAGTCAATGCTTCAAAGCTTCAAAGTATAAGATGACTCTTGTTAGTGGCTAATGCAGCTGGTGACTTTAAGTTGAGTCAATGCTTATTTACCATTCCAAAATCCTAGGGTCCTGACAAATTATGCTAAATCTACTCTGCCTGTGCTCTGTGAATGAAAAAAATGAAGCCCAGATGACAGCATATCTGTTTATTGCACGGTCTACTGAATATTTTAAGTCTACTGTTAAGACTACTGCTCAGATAACAAATTTCATTTTACTGTTCATTGACAATTCATTAGTCACCCAAAGCTCTGATGGAGATATACAAGGAGATTAATGTTGTTTTCATACCTAATAACACAACACTCATTCTGCAGCCCATGGATCTAGAATAATTTCAACTTTCAAGTCTTATTATTGAAGAAATACATTTTGTAAGGCTATACCTGCCATAGATAGTAATTTCTCTGATGGACTTAGGCAAAGTAAATTGAAAACCTTCTGGAAAGGATTCACCATTTTAGATGTTATTAAGAACATTCACGATTTATGAGATGAAGTCAAAATGTCAGCATTAGCAGGAGTTTAGAAGAATTTGATTCCAATCCTCATGATTGACTTTAAGAGCTTCAAGATTTCAGTGGAGGAAGTGACTTCAGATGTGCTTGAATGAGAAAGAAGTGGAGCCTGAAGATGTGACTGAATTGCTGCAATCTCAGGATAAAACTTGAATGAATGAGAAATTGCTTCTTAAGATGAGCAAAGATAGTGGTTTCTTGAGATAGAATCTACTCCTAGTGAAGATGCTATGAACATTGTTGAAATGATAGGAAAGGATTTGGAATAATACATAAACTTAGTTGATAAAGCAACAGCAGTATTTGAGAGCATTGACTCCATTTTTAAAAAAGTTCTACTGTGGGTAAAATGCTATCAAACAGCATTGCTTATAACAGAGAAATCTTTGGTCAAAGGAAGAGTCAGTCAATGAAAAACTTTATTGTTGTCTTATTTTGAGAAATTGCACAGCCACCCCAACTGTAAGCAACCACCACCCTGATCAGTCAGCAGCCATCAACATCAAGGTAAGACCCTTCACCAGCAAAAAGAAAGGTTATGAGTTGGTGAAGGCTGAGATGATCATTAGCATTTGTTTAGCAATAAGGCAATTAATAAATATTTAAATATTTTGAAAAGACATAATGCTATTGCACATTAATAGCCCACAGTATATTGTAAACAGAATATTTACATGCACTAGGAAAAAAAAAAAAAAAATTTAAATACACTGGGAAAACAAAAATTCATCAGACTCATTTTATTGCTGTATTTGCTTTATTGTAGTGGTCTGGAAACATACCTGAAGTATCTCCAAGGTAAGCCTGTTTAGTTAAATATCAGACTAAGATACAAAAGTGCTAAGAGGCTAAAACTGTATAAAATAAAGCTACACAGTGACAATTTTGTGACAGCTTGATTTAAATCTATGACTATATATTTCTTGACTATAACCACAAAGATTATTTAATTGGTTCCTTATAAATATCTTCAGATCTGCTAAACTTCCTATTGAATGAGGAAAAAAAATATTCATTTCCTCTTTCCTCCCCATTTTCCCTATTCTTTTTCTCTGCAGCACACACATTCCAAATAAGATCAAAATTGATTTTAGAATAAAAGAATCTTTAGAGAGGTAAGCCATCAGCCAATAAATGCTAACCAATCCAGCCATTTCAGTCAATACTCATCATATCAGTAGAACCTCTGTGTTTTTCAGTTCCCCAAGCAGTGATGTGTGAAAAGTCAAGAGTGTTGAGCTTTAAGGGGGAAAACTGTTGATACTTGCTATCTTTTACAGCATCGTGGATCACTCACAGTTCACAGCATGTGAACAATGCAATCTGCTTTTAATATATCCAAACTAATTACATGCTGACTTCTTTCCAGTATTTTTATAGTTTGGGTTACAAGGAAAAAAAATATCTATTAAAATAATCAAGGCAGTGTCAATGAGTTTTATACATATATACTATAGTCACCGTTACTTCTACTCCAAAGACATTACACAAAACAATTAAGACCTTATGTTTAATTTCCAAATGAAAATATATTGTTATATAATTAAATATGTTAATGGGTTATAGTACCCAATTCTAATTTGTGAGAAACACTAAAATTATTTCCAGTTTCCCATCTATAACTTGTCGTAGCAAATCTCAATCAATTTGTTAGATCTGTAAGGGCACATAGCGAAGCTAAAAACAAAATTATGTGCCCTTGTGGAGTATAATACAAAATAGTAAGCAAATATGAAACTTCATTGATGCAGTCAAAGCTAAGTGCTTGAGGTATGAAAAACTCTATTGCACTGCAAATATAGGATTTCCTGTCACAGGATCATAATTGGGAATAAAAAAATAAGTTTATTTTGGGGAAATAAAGCACCTGGATCAGATTGCCAATATGGAATTTAAAAGTGATTTTATATTACCAAGACTCAACTTGCAGTGACCAGGTTCTTTTGACTTCCTATTGCTTCTCGATTCTCACCCAATCCGTGTAGTAATACTATAAACTCTCTTCACTCTACAGCCACTACGTACTTGAATTTTCAGGTATGGAAAAACCAAACTGGGTTGACACTCAAAGCAAGAATTTAAGAGCCATAGAAGTAAGAGACTGATTCTCTGGCCTTTATCTAGTTAGAGATGGCTTTGAAGATAATACTAGATCAAGCAGATTCTAAAACTGCACATTCAAGCCTAGCTATATTTCTATTAAAATGGAGCTAGAATTTGAATCTTGTTAGTCTTATAAGATTTGTTACATTTGCAATCTCTTGCCTTTTTTTAAATAATTTAAGCTTCACACTTAGGAGTAACAGGTAATATAAGATTTTTGTAATTAAAAAATACTTCCATTAATTTACTTGACTGCTTTTCAAAAAAACATAGATACTGTCCTTATTGAATATCTACTGTGTCAGACATGATGCCAGTTGAAGGAGAAACATAAATGAATGAGACATCTCTACTCTCAGGGGCACATGGTTTGGTGGAGAAGACAAAGTTGTATACAACTAATTATAATATAACATAATATGCTAAATATTATACTAGAAGTTTGATTAAATATGATGTGAGCACAGATGGCATGATTAATTCTGTGGGGAAGGAAGGTCAGGAAATTTTGTGAGTGTGTATAGGAAAGCTATTTTTAAAAGCATCAAATACACATTATTACCAGATGATTATATTTGAGTCTTGGCACAAATCTATTTCTGAAAATGTGTCATACTATGAGAAGAAAATACAAATAACTTTAACATTTATGAAAATATCTGAACCAACAACAAAATTGAATATTCAAGAAATTCTAATGTCATAAAGTTCACTGCAAGCAAATACTCAGTGATACTAATTTTGTATAAGGTGTTAGAGTGCTTCACAATTTGATGCGGCTATTTATACGATTTGCTATCTCCCTACATTTATAATCTTGACCTTATTAAATGGGCACATCTTCCAATGAACTATCCTTTACATTGTACTTTGTTCTCACTCTACAAGCTGATTATTTCAGTATGTGGAAACGACTAATGAGTTAGAGATCAGAGAGGCTGGGTTCTCATGGTCAAGACAACTATTAAAAGAAAGTGGGCGGAACAAGTCATGCTATATTTTATGAATTCAAGTCTCATTTTCATTTTCACACACGAGGACTGTATTAGTCAGGGTTCTCCAGAGAAACAGAACCAATAGAATATAGCTACAGATGTAGATATATCAGAAGGAATTAATTATGGGAATTAGTCAATGCAATGGAAGCCAAGAAATTCCAAGATATGCCATCTGCAAGCTGGAAACCAGAAAAGTCAATGGTATAATTCAGTCTGAGTACAATGGTCAGAGAACCAGGGGAGCTAATGAGCGAGCTCAGTCAGAAGTCAAACTTACTCAAAAAATATGTAGGAGATATACTGTGTTAGGTGCAAAAATGGACATACATTACAAAGTGAGCTTTGAATTATCAAGTTGAAAATTAATAGCTAAAAAACCCCATGAAATGCACACTGAATTTACATAATTTGTACCTTGTTTGTGTTCATTACTCCAAAAATGATAACTATACAAAAATAAAAAAATATATAATAAATGTTTTAATAATGATGTATAAATAAAAATAATTTCAACAATTAACATAAAATTAACATGATATAGATCCTTCTTAGTAACCAGAAGCTGTAAAGCAAAGATAAAAATTCAAAACCTGATCATCACCTAAATACAAATCTGGGAACGACACCAATTGGACATCAGACTGAGGTGGGGGGTGGGGGAGGGGATGGGGGGTATGCCTACACAATGAGTGCATTGCGCACCGTTTGGGGAGTGGTAACACTTGAAGGTGCTGACTCGGGAAAGGGGGGGTGGGGAAAAAATATGAAACTGTTGTTTTTTTAAAAAAAAAAAAAAAAAAAAAAAAAAAAGCTCTGACTCCGGTGCGGCAAAGGCAATATACGTAACCTAAACATTTTTACCCCTGTAATATGCTGAAATAAAAAAATTAAAAGGAAAAAAAAAAGTATATAACTATATAAATTTTTTAATAAATGTGTCTATTTAATACATATTAGAAAATAATGTTTGAATGCTATGTTAGTGTTAAGGTTGTACATACATATTGCTATGAGCTTTTTAAAATTCACACTCATATTAATTTTTAAGAAATATCTTATGTTAGTTTTAATGTAAATCTTTTTTTGAGACTTGAAAAACATTTATTGGCTTTAAAATATAAAAGGAAAACTTCACAATGAAATAAATAAATATTAAATAAGATTTGTTGCAGAGACATTTACTGCTCCTGAATATCCCTGGGCTTTCCCACATTTTCCAGTCTCCTTGCAGTTAGGCAGGGCCTGTGGCGAGTGCTGGCCATTGGGTGAGACTGGCGGTTGACTTTGCCACTTCTGGTGCGAAGCATTTAAGAGTCAATGCATGAATCTCCAGTTTCCTCCTTTCCAATTATGGAGACTTAAGAAGTCATATGTACTCAATGGTGCAGCTACAAGATGATGATGCCTTCTGAAGTCTCAGTTCCCAAGGGATTGTGTATATGGAGCAAAACACCTCGAAACTACATTGCACATGCAGTGAGTCAAAAATAAGCTTGTGTTATGTTAAGCCACTTAGATTTTAGGGATCGTTTGTTACCTTGTCATAATCTAGACTAACCTGACTAATAAGTGTCTACCTAACATGCCCACCATTCAATTATATTCAACTCAATTCAACTTGGCTTTTCCTTAGTTGGCTATAAATTACATAGAATAAAGGTTTCACAAAGGTCTTACTTTTGGTAACTAATATATGTCAAGTTCCTAGAACAATAATGTACATGTTCAACTAATATTTATGATATGAGTGAATTTTAAAACATTAGACAAGACTTTCAATAAGGCTTTCAAAAACAAGAATGTTCAGAACCTACAAAAATCTTAACATAGCTCAGATGGGTTTGGATACAGTCAGGGATGCTGGTTATGTTACGTGTTGATGAGAGAGAACTGCAATTCTTAGGGTCTACCCTAAAATCCAATTGATGAAATGGAGACAAAATTCAGAGGTGGATGAACCACGTCATCCTCAAGATCTTTCTCAGGTTCTTCTATTTTCAAATTCCTCTGTCTCCTATTATTTTTTTCAGGGAGGACAGAGCAAAATGCATTCCTTTAGTTTTAATATGAATCTTAGTAATTACTTTTATATAAAAAATCAATAACTCTGCTTTATAAATTATTATTACATAACATTAAAATTATTTAAATATTAAATATATTAAATACATTAAAATTATTTTAAATCGTCTGTGGACATCTATCTCTGATTGCATTGCCAGCACTATTAAAGACCCAAACTTTATCTTTCCTTCTACACATAATGCTACTTATGACTTCACCGATTTCTTTAAATGCCTCCTATACTGTTTGTTGGAGCCAGAATGAGAAGAAACAATATGATACACAACATGTAGAAGAAAACAGTTTGGAATTGAGTAAGCATGTCATCATATCTGATTTGGGCATTTCTATTTAAGATGACAGGATATCATTCCCTTAAGCATTTGTATCCCAGAAAGATTATAGCTAAAGATATAGATTTTCTAAACAACAATATAAAGGTGAACTCTAAAGTGGCTAAAATTTCTGAGAGCCTAAAAGAAAGGTAAAAATGGGTATTTGGGAACATACCTAGAGAACAACAATACCAAAGAAGATTGGAGTGGGATGAAAAATAGGAGAACTAGTGGAATAAATCATAAAGACTAACCAAGGAAAGATATTTTTTAAAAAGATATTTACATTTTTCTAAAGTATAATAATTAGAAGCATAAGTTATTCCTAGTAAGTAGCAGGTCCATGAGGGATGGAAAACAGGTGTTTGAAGACATTTATGACCAAAAGATGAAGAAACAAAAGCAATGAATGAAACATGCTATCCTGTCACAACTGGCTATAAGAGAAATATGTCCTAAGTTTGTGAATAGAGGTAAGTAAAGCTAAACAAAACAAATTTTCAAGAAGCAAATATCAAATAAGAAAAGACCATGAGAGGAAGTACACACACACATAGAAAATTTGACACCAGAAAATGGAAGAAAGAGGCTAGGACAGAGATAGAACTTACAGTAAAAATGACTGGAGCAT
This sequence comes from Eulemur rufifrons, assembly GCF_041146395.1. NCBI lineage: Eukaryota > Metazoa > Chordata > Mammalia > Primates > Lemuridae > Eulemur > Eulemur rufifrons. The sequence goes on from NC_090990.1 coordinate 55,552,039, forward strand.
TGTATATGCTCACACGGGGAGGTCTTTGATCTTCTAATTAAAATAAAATGGAGGTCTTTTTTTGAGATAGAAAGAAAAAAAGTTTGGGAAGCTGGAGAATTAAAATTTAGAAGAGGTTTTTTGGATAAAACAATGAGAAATAGCAAACAATTTTTCATAAAACCAAATAATTGATACACCATGACTATTAGGAATTCATTAATATTAAATTGATATATGAGGCATAATATTTTTACACATATTTTACAAATATTACAAAACATGGAATCTAAGCTTAACAAAATGTTAATCTTATACTTTGGGAAAGTTGGTTGTTAGGAAAATATTAAGACATAATGGATTTAATATGTGATCCTGCTCAGTTCTTGTCTATGATCATTTCTAGGTAAATATTTTTTTGAAAGAATGCCTATTAAATCCTTGGGATTAAAAAAAGCATTATTGCTAAATATAACTAATTACTTTCTAACCAGTAATTTACTTGCATGTATATTTTAGATGAATGTTTATTTTTCTTAATTTATTGTACTTGAGAGAGAAAATTGAACAAACAGTCCCTTTTATAAAATACTTTTCAATAATTGTACTGATTATACTGGTGAATCAAAGGTAAAGATTTAATAAGACAGTCAAAAGAAAGGGAATTATTGAGACAATTCCATCTGACTGTAAAAATTACTCTGCATGATAATGAAAGAAGTTGATCTGTTTTTCTTCATCTGTAAAATAGAGATCTTGTCACCTGGGCATACTGTACATGTTACAGAATGTAGTAGCTAGCAGTAATAGGATCGACTGTATATACATATAAATGTGTGTCCGTGTGTGTGTGTGTGTGTGTGTGTGTGTCTAAAGAACTTGGCAAACTATGAAACACTGATATAAATTTCAAATAATAGTTTATATAATTTATTAATAAAATGTCAAAGTACAGATAAAACAGAACAAGTATACCATTAGTTTTATGTCAATGTAATTCTGTTACATTTTGACAAGGTTTTTATTATTAACTCTCTGAATAGAAAGGGGACTCAGTTTTAATTTATATTAGATTTACTCATTTAAATAATGAACTACAGTTACATATTTTCAGGTCTCCAAAGAAATCTGCAGATAATTTTTTGTGCAATATATTAATAATTTTTATGTATAAGGACTTGAATATCTAGACCAGCATCTCTAATAAGGCTTCTTTAGAATTAGTATTTTAGAAATGATAGAGACATTACAATAAAATAGATTATAATTATTTAAAGCATAGTATAAGAACATGGCTCACCTAGGTACTGAGAAAATATTTCTTTTTACTTACAGTCTACACCAGCTTCCTGAGAGCAGCCTTATTTCACATACAAATATGTTATTGTTTCCTTTTGATAAGTCTCCAATGAGTTAAAGTATTTCTTTAGTTAGGCTATTGTAATTGCTTATGTATTCTAACAAAGTGCAAGCTATTTTATATTCAATGACAACAGGAAATAATTTGATATGTATGGTTACAAACACAAGCAATCAAATCCAATCATACTTTGTGAAAGTATATTGCCAGAAGTATAAAAAAAATGATTTATTAAGTAAAAAATTTTTAAAAATTAGCAAAAGTAAAACAATAATGTAAGTTCTTTGCTTCTCTCTTCCTTCCCCCAAATGACTATAGATTAATATAGTCATTTCTAAAGTTTTCGCAATTTATCTTTGCATTTATCTTGCAAAGATACAAAATCAGATGAAAAAATAGATGCACTTGTTTTGAAGTGATTGGAGACTTTTTCTTCAGGCAAGTATGTGGAAATATACTTCTTCAACATCAAGAGATTTAGAAATCTTTTTTGTCTTATGCAACTCCTTTAATTTTACTTAACCATTTATCTAACTTTCCATCAAGAATATTTATAAGAATTGTGAATTAGAAAAATACTACATGACCTCATGAATGACAGAAATACAATGTTTCTATAAGCCCACACTCATAACCTGAAACTATCTTTGACTCTACTTTTTTTTTCTTCTTGTTTTTATTTGTATAAATTTAAGGGGTACAAGTCCAGTTTTGTTACATGGATATATGACCCAGTGGTGATGTTAAGTGTAACCATCACCCTAATAATGTACATTGTACCCATTAAGTAACTTCTCATTCCTCACCCACTTCCACCCTTCTGAGTCTTCAATGCCTATTATTTCATATTCTGTTTCCACCTATACACATTACTTAACTTATAAGTGAAAACACCCTATTTACTTACTTGTAAGTGAAAACACATGGGGTATTTAACTTTCTGTTTCTGAGTTGTTTCACTTAAGGCCTTCCAGTTCCATCCAAGTTTCTGCAGAAAACATGATTTCATCTTTTCTTATGGGTTACAGTATTCCATTTATTCTTTAATCATTCATTGATAGGTTGATTCCATATCTCTGCTATTGTGAATAGTGCTGTGATAAACATACAAGAGCAGGTATCTTTTTGATAGAATTCTTTTCCTTTGGGTAGATACCCAGTAGTGGGACTGCTGGATTGAATGGTAGTTCTATTTTTAGTTCTTTGAGAACTCTCCATAACTGTTTTCCACAGACGTTGTACTAATTTACATTCCCACCAACAGTGTATAGGCGTTGTTCCTTTTTCCCGGCATCCTTATCGACATCTGTTATTTGTTCTGTTTTTAATATAGTCATTCAGACTGGTGTAAAATTGTATCTCATTGTGGTTTTAATTTGAATTTCTCTGATGATTAGCGATATTGACCATTTTTTCATATGCTTCTTGGCCATTCGTATGTTTTCTTTTGAAAATTGTCTGTTCATGTCTTTTGCCTACTTTGTAATGGGATTATTTGTTTTTTGTTGCTGTTGAATAGTTTGAGTTCCTTGTAAATTCTGGATATCAGTCCTCTGTAGGATACATAGTATGGAAATATTTTCTCCCATTCTGCAGGTTGTTTGTTCACTCTGTTGATTATTTCTTTTGCTATGCAAATCTTTTTAGTTAAGTAATGTTTGACTATTTTTTGTTTTTGTTGCTTGTACTTTTGGGGTCTTAGTCATGAATTCTTTGCTTAGACCAATGTCCAGAAGAGTTTTATCTCCCTAATATTTACCATGTCTTTCAAATCTTTGTCACATCTTCATCTACTAAATTCCCTCTATTTCTAATATTATCGCCACTTCTCAGATTCCTACAGTACCCTTCTAATCGGTGTCCTGCTTTCTCTTTTCCATCTAATTCATTGGTAGGATAAATCTATTCAAATTACCTTTCATAGCACAATAATCTATTAAAAAAATCAAGCAATATCAGCACCTGGGCCACGCATTCAAATGAAGATTCCCTTGATCACTTTGGCCAGAATGTTTTTAAACATTTACTGAATTACTACAATTTTAATTTTTGTACTACCCATACAGCATTTCTATAATAATTATGTGCATGAATTTAAAAATTTTAAATATGTGGCTAAGTATTTATTTTAATATTATTTTTCTAAGTAAATATTGAAAGCATAGACTCTGGAGATAGGCAAATGTCTTAATCTCTCTGCATCAGTTTCTTTATCTGTAAAAGAGGGATAATTAGAGTACTAACTTGATAGATTACTATAAGGAATCAAGAAACCTTACAGCATCTAGATCTATGTGTCAGACACACACAGTAAGTATTCAGTCAACGGTATCTATAATTATAATAATAAAAATTGTTATTTCAAGACATTTTCATATACTAATCAAACCACAAACATATAGATCTATTATTCACTTTTACAAAATAAAACGTAGGTGAAACAGGAATAAACTAGACTTTGGAAGACATTCCTGAATTTACAATGAAAGTTTATATTATTTAGCTTAGCAGTTCTTAAACTGTGGTCCATGGACACCTGGGGTCCCTGAGTTTTATTTATACAATAAGTAAAAATTTTTTTCATAATAATACAGAGACATTGTCTTTTTCACTATATTGACATTTGCACTGATGTTGCAAAAACAATGGTGGATAAAACACCAGGAATTTTACCAATAATCAAGTCAGTGGTACACGATGGCACTAGTGAGTTGAAAAGAATACTAAAAACCTTGAGTACACAGATTTTCAATATTCTAAGTGATGAAATGGACAAACTCATAAAGCACTTCTGTTGCATTTTTAAGTACAGTGCTTATCTCAAGAAAAGCACTTGGGTGACTGAGATGCAAACTGAATTAGCCACATTTTTCATGGAACACCATTTTTACTTGAAGGAATAACTACTAGATTAAAATCAAAGTTAAAGAGAGGCAGGCATTTGGCAGACATGTGCCTGAGAATAAAACAATACACTTCCTGACAATTTTTGTTGCAAGGTTACAAACCAGTGAAACTTTAAACTTCTGACATCTTGATTTCTGCCACTGTAAACTTGAAAGCTTTTTAGTTTTCATAGTATTTTTTAGATGATACTGGTGGTGATATTAACAAATGTGAATATGTTCCGATTTTTTTAATGGAATTGTGAAATATCTGCATAACCGGTGAACTAATATTTTCTAATTGATCGATGCATGGTGTTACAAAATCATAACGGGTAAAAGATGTATTCAAAGTACAATAAAACCAATGGATTTTACTGTAACAGAGCAAAAAAGTACATTGATATGGTTTGAGATTCCACACTATAATTAACCATTTAGAAATCACCCTTGTAAAGTTTTGGTGTAATATAAAAAAAGATGAATATGTTTATTACCTTAATGGTGTTGATGGTATATATGCCATCTCATTAAATTGTATACATTAAACGTGCAGCTTTTTTGTGTATCAGTTATATCTCAAAGCTGTTTCAAAAAAGAATATTTATAATTTCTGAAAAAACTGTTAACATGCTCATCCTCTCTCAATTTTATATATCTTTAGCTATGAATCTCTTTCTATATTCAACCAAATATCATATTGTCACAGACTGCATACAGAATCAGAATAGAATCTAGCTGCCTTCTATTAAGACTGACATTAAAGAGATATGAAAAAGATGTAATATAATGGCACTCATCTTATTTATAATATACCTATATATTATTTTTATACTAAATTAACATGCAACGTGTTTGCTGTATCATTTACAAGTTAACTGATAAATATTTTTAAATTTCTCAATTTTAATTTCAAATAAGATAAATACTGATAGACATATTCTCCATAACCAGAGTCTCTTTTGTGTTCTAAATATTTTTTAAGAGTTTAAGGTGATGAGACCAAAAATGCTTAAGAACTTCTGCTGTAGCTCACTCTACAAAATAGTCACTCTAGGAAGATATAAACAGTATTAGAGACTGCCTTGTAAAAATGTCTCATAGTTCCTCACCACCTCCTTTAGGAAGGTTTTTTATAAGACTCATCTGCAATGCAAAGTGGTGAATGAACCAGAAATATTCTCTAAAGTGTTTTTAAAATCAAATACGTAAATGTGGAATACAAAAACACAGAATCATTGCATGAACTGCTTGTTCCTAAAGGAAAATATTCGTGATAGATGTGTTCTGATTTCTGCCAATCACTTTGTGATGATGTTGGCAAAGATGTTTACACTGTTTTGATTCTTTCAACTTCAAGCCTTAAGTAAACTAAAAGAATCAGGTTTAGAATTTTGCAGAAAAATAAGATAAATTGTTTGTGTTAAGCTTTTCACTGTCGATTTATCTTGGAAAATCATAATCATTAAACTTTATTAAATGTTCTTTTTTGGCCACTCTTAACACAGCAAAAGCTATATTCTCCTTTTATCATGTTATGCTTTGGAATCATTTTTTCTCAGTCTTTCTTATGTCCAGGATGGCAGATGGCTCATTGGTTAGGTGCTATCTTGAAATGGACAGGACCAAATTAAAACATTTGGCTGTAACTTATTTCAGGAAGCCAAGCTTGGTGGTGGGCAGCTGGACACCAAATTTATAAAAAACTCAACAACAACTGAAGCCAAGACTATCTCTAAAGACACAAATGTTCAATTTCTGAGGAGATTCTTATAATACAGATCACTACTTACATTCACTCTTAATTATCACTTACATTCTAAGTATTTGATTGTTTATTAACTTTTCTATCTAAGCATGTGAATAAAACAATAAGGAAGTGACAATCTAAATAGCATCCTCATAGAAACTGTGTGGAAGATAATAAATATAAACTCAGGAAATAGCAAACATTAATTCTGAAATTCTTTGACTCATTTAATAAGATGGAAAAACTGAACTTGCCATGAGCTAGATAAAAAGAAATACAAAATACTCCACTTCCGGAAGCTAACAACATGTTAACATGAATGATATGACTTAGAAAGTTGACATAAAAAGTGCAAAATAAGTAGTCTTTACTCAGAAGAGCATCATAGTTATCAAGCGTGTGGTAGACATTGACTACCATATTAGAACAGTCACACAAGACTATGGAACATAAGCTTTTTGAGGTACCAATTAGGAACATAATAGAGTGGTGGCCAGAAAGAATGGAGGGAGGGCATTTGGGGTGAAGAAGCATGGCCAAAGGCAAGAAAATGGATCTTTCTGATCACACCGTTGAAGAAATCAAGGATATATAAAATTCTAAAGCTATTAATTGCTCGGAAATGTTCTTATTCTCTTCTGGTTATTTGATGTGGGAGCAGAAGACAAGGTGGGCATAATATGGAAGGAAGGTGTAATTCATAAGAACATTGAACAACGACAAATTCAGTGTTTAAAGAGCCAGATGTATTTTTGTCCTGTTGATTTTTGTATAACATTTGCAAAACTGACTCAGTCTTTCCATATGCTTAGAAGGGATTTTTAAAAATGTTTGTTCTTCCCAACAAAAATACACATGAATTTGACATGGTGATAAATTATGCAGTTTAAAAAAATCCTTAATAAAAAGTTCCATATTAGGTAATATGAAGACACTCACAAATGCAATTCATAGAAGAAATATTTCTACTTACAATCACATATCTAGTTAGTACCACCTGTTAAATCAGCTTCCTATAAGAAAGTGTCAGCTAATCTATATTAGAGGCAGAAAAGAGATATCAAAAATGAAATATTTCAAATGCCAATAAATGTGGTCAATTTAGAAGTTTCAAAATATTGCTCAAATAATGACATACTTTGTTTAGTGAAAAATAAAAATATGATTTCATGTTATATCATGAATGTTTATTTTTAAGGATATACTTATTTCCAAATAAAGCATAATTTAGTAAAATAATTTAGATAGTTTTATCTGATTCTCAAATATTGTGACCAGTTGAGATTTACCATATGTAAATTATTAATTTTGAAAACATTAAATTTAAAAGTTTAAAACAATTTTAACATTTCTGAAATTTTATTTTTCTCAATATTTAAAATTATTTTAATATGCTCTTACAATGGATTATCAATCTAGCCAGGTATAAAATTAAAGTTGAAATAATTTTGCCCTGGAGCTTTTTAAGTTTATATAGATTAAATCAATATATATTTCCTAAATTATAGGGAATTATTTCTTCCTATGAAATAACAGACATCAAGACACCATATTCAGAAAAACACGCAGTAGACTACCGATTCTCCTCTGACTCTTCATGGATACACAGAATGAAAAGAAAAATATTTTAAAAGTGCTGTGTGAAAGAAGGTCTAAAGCTTTGTTTAGGGTAAGATAACTAGAAGACATGTCTGTTAAAAGAATTTAAAATATAGAGTATTCTTTGTTGCAATCTTGAAATGCGTGTTGTAAAGCCACCCAAACTTCCACAAACCTACCACAAAAAGAAAATATCTCTATTGTCACAAAGAGAGAATCAAGGTGTAATGGCCACCTGAATTCACAAATGCACGTAAGGACAAACACCAGGACTGGACAGAGCACTCTCTCCTCAGTAAAACCTCATCTTCTCCACACAGTGAAGTCATCCTTCTCCACACTCATATGGTGTCCAGATTTAATTCTAATGCGGCACTCATCACACTGGTTTGAAGTTTCCTGAGTACAGGTTTGTTTTCTTATACCATGGTGTCCTTGCGGGTGACATTTAGATTTGTATTAGGCAGTAGGTTTCCAACAACTTTTTATTGAATGAATGATTAACAACCAATGCTGGGGCCATACCATTGTTACAAAAATATCGTCTCCAAACAAATAGAATAGGTCCAGCTTGGACCTCTTGCCATAGGTAATAAACAACTATGGTAAAGGTCTTAACATTTTTGAACGTCTTATAGTATTATTCAAAATTGATATTTATAATAATGGTCATAATATGCACTGATATTGAAATTTATATCTAATTACTCATATGTAACTATAATGTCATATGGTGAATTATTTACTTCATAATATGGAGGCAAGCTTGGCATTTCAAAACTATTTTTCACTTGAAGTTAATTTAAGCAATCCCATTCTGGGTTATATCTATGGATTCCATGGGAAGAAAAGAAAATACTAGCTAATGATCTATATTTAAGTAAATTAAACCATTTAGAAATGTCTCTGTCTGTATCTAATACAGGATTTATTAAATGGTATTATTACCTCTAAACACCATAGGTGTATAAGCAATATGTATCTTTATAATTAAATAAAAAGGATCTTACAAGTAGCCACAATATTATCAACCCCAAACTTGACTGCTGTTATAATTACATCCATGCTGAAAATATGCATAAACATAAAGGATCTTCCATTTTAAAGTTTAAAAATAAGCTGAACAATCACTTGAGAGTGAAGAGTTCATCTATACAGTTTACAACATACTTCTTTTGGTTGTACAGATAGAAATGACATTGATGCTAGTTAGCTACAGTCCCCTGCTTTAAAGACAAACTGCTTTTATGATTTCTTCAGGTAATTTCCATCTACTTATTGCCCCAAATTCCACTGAATATATACTTACTGAATCCCTGCTACGGACATAGCTTTATCTTGGGCATTGTCCAAGATATGGATGTTAGCATTAGTAGACATTTTACTCTGAATGTTAGCATTAGTAGACATTTTAACTGTCTATAGTTTGATTTTACTAATAAACTCACATTTTCTTTAAACATAATAACTTTCTAGAGTTACTTGTATTCTAAATTAAATCTCAGAACAAAATAAAATACATCTAATTTTGGTAAAAATGATTTTCTTAGTACAAAAAGAAATTCACTACTATACCTAGTTTAGTAAAATAGAGTCAATTTTTTCCTTCTCCTTCCTTGTATGTATGTATATATGTATGTATTTTTGTTAAAGACATAGGGGAATCTCACAGAAGCCAAAGGCAGGAACATAACACTGAGCTTTACCGAAGAAGAATCAGAATCTGAGTAGTCATTACGGAACATTTAAACTCTCCTCTTCTCTTTTCTGACACAAAGTAAATGTATTTTTCTCCATTAATTGACCAAATTCAATGGACTAATTATAAAATTGCTTTCAAAATATTTTTGATAATATATCAAAGAAAGACTGGGAAAATACTGTGAATACCAGTAATATGAACTGAGCTGAATTTTAACGAAATTTGTGTGTTATGGTACTTACCAACTTCATTTTAATATAATTTACAAATTTTTAAACATTTTTTGAACAGTATTAAGATATTCAGAATAGGAAGATTATTGAATAACAAAGTAAATTAAATGGGTAAATCACTTAGGACTTTGTATCAGCTAGTTTGGAAATGAACTATTATTCATAACTGTGAAAGTAAAATACTCTAAAAACTGAAACAAAACCACTAAAGCTAAGAAATAATATTAATTTGTTATATGGCTTCCTTAAGAAATGATGTTTGCTTATAATTATCTTTTAGATTTTGACAAATAAAAAGATATTTCTATCTAAAGTTTTGAAAAGAACAAAGAACAATGTATGTGTTTTCTAGAGCTGTCATAAAAAATTACCACAATGTGGGAGGCTTAAAACAAATGAAATCTATTTTCTCAGAGTTCTGGAGGTTAGAAATCTAAAATCTAGGTGTCAGCAGGCTTGGGTCTTTCTTGAGGCTCTGAGAATTTTTTCTTTGCCTCTCTCAGCTTCCTTGGTTGGTTTTTTTGGCTTGCAGCTGCATCACTCCAGTCTGTTTCTGTCATCACATGGCCTTCTTCCCTCTGTGTATCCTCTATATTTCTGTGCCCAAATATCCCTTTGCTTATAAGAACTTCAATCACTGGAGTTCAATTACCGCCCACCCTAATCCAGTACAGCCTCATTATAAGCTGATTGCATCTAGAAAAACCTTATTTCCAAATAATGTTACATTCACAGGTTTTAGGTGGGCATGCATTTTGAGAGGACAGTGTTCAATCCGAAAGAGGCAATATATTTAGCTAAATCACTGATAATTGTTGCTTACTGTTGATAATTGTAATTCAAATAATACAAAAGTTTTTGTATTAAGTAGAATTTTTCAGGAAACATGGGAAATAATAGAATCACAAGATTTTAGAAATTGAAGGAAACTCAGTCCAGCATTTCCCAAATTTTCCTTTTGTGGCACTTTAATGTTACCACACGGGAATAACTGTTAATTCAATAAAATGGCCATGATGAAATATAATTGATAAACATGGCATACAATGCCACCTGAGAAATTAACCTTGAACATTAGCTTACTAAAATCCATAAAAATCCTAAAGTCATGCTGAATTTTATTTAAACCAAGTCTCCTTTATTCAATCACTGAGCCCTTTCCCATCATGTCTATAAACATTTAGTTTTCTAAAGCACCAATTATGATACAATATTTATTCTGTGATGGTTTTACGTCTTAGCTCCAGAATCTTTGATATTCCTCCCATTAGAGGTAGGGTCTAACCCAAGTGGCCCTGGATTCAGGCTGCATCAATACCAGGCAGCCCCCATAGATATAGGTTATAGAATTGCCCTGAGGACACAGTTTCCAGGCCCACACCAGAGCAAGGCTAGCCTCAGTGGCCCAAGGCTCCTGACCACTCTCTGCACTGGGCTGACCCTACAGCCTTAGTCATCAGACTAGCACCTGTGGACCCAGCCTGCAGGTTGGCCTTTGGGGACACAGGCATCAGGCCCATCCCAATTCCTAGATGGACCCTGAAGAGTCAGGCTCCAGGCCCACTTTAGCACCAGATCAGGCACTGTGAACCCAGGCTTCAGCCCACCTCTAGCTGATAGGGGCTCCAAGCTCACCTTGCAAACCCAGGTTACAGGCCCTCCCCTACAAACCTAATCGATAGGTCTACCTATTTATTGGTGGACCCACGCACCAGGCCAGCCTGCCTAAAGACTCTAGCAGCAAGCCTCCTGACAGACCATGTTAGACAGCTTCTCCAAAATCTCTGGATGGGTTGAGTGGGGAAGGGCTCTTCCAAACATAGCCAGTCAGAAAAGACTGGAATAAGTCTCTACCTGTTCAAATGCACAGACACCAAAACACAGCCACAAGGATTAAGAATAATCAGGGAAACATGACATCACCAAAGGAACAAAATAAAGCACTAGTAATCAACCATAAAGAAATGGAGATGTATGACAAAAAGAAATGGAGATCTCATGAGGTGTATAGGACAAAGAATTCAAAATAACTGTTTTAGAGAAGTTCAGCCAGTTTCTAGAGGTACGGTCTATATCCTCACACCTGAAACCTACATGGGCTTGTTAATGTTGGGTGGGCTTGATTTTTGGCAAAAAAGTAAGGTGAGATAACCCTATATGACTTCTGAAGCTAAGTCATAAAAGGCCAGGCAGTTTCTGCCTGGTTCTCTTGGGAATGCTTGCTCTTGAAAATCTTTCTCTCAGAACTTAGCTACCATGCTCCAAGAACCTCAAATGGAAATGCTGCATCAATACGCTTAAATCAAAAATCTCAGCTATTCCAGACCTTTGAGTCCTCCCAATCCAGATGCTAGACACAAGTGAAGATGTCTCTAGATTAGTACTGTTCAAAAGAACTTTCTGTGATGATAGAAATGTTCTATACATCTGTATTGTCTAATGGAGTAGCCACTACAGGTGCCTATTGAGCATTTAAAATATGGCTAGGGTGACTGAAGAACTCCATTATTAATTATATTTAATTTTAATTAATATAAATTTAAATATAAATAGTGACTAGTCCATTGGATAGTGGAAAGATAATTCTAACCCCTAGCAAATCATTGGTATAACCTCCTGCTGACTCTCCACGGATCTTGGAGCAAAAGACAAGTTATATTGCTTTTTCTTGTACAAATTCATGACCTACAGATTCCATGAGCATTTCTGTGTTACTCCACAAATTTGTCAGGCAGCAGTAGACAGCTGGAACAGAATTCCAATCTCTGAAGATAAGCAAACTGAGTTCCAAAAACTGTGATTTGCACAAAATTCCACATTTGACTTGCATAAAAACTTAGAATATAATGCAAAAAAGAGAGTTATGAAAATCCTAACAGAAATACATCTTTTTCATAATAGGTTATTAAACTTGATAACCTAAAAACCTATGATGAGTGAGACAGGTTTGAAGCATGCTACTTAAGTGGCCACAAGTATAACTAAAATTCTATTACTCAAGTAAAAGTTTAGCCTACTTTATAATATTGACTTCCCTTGAAAATGCAAAATTTGAAATAAAATTACTTACACAAAAATTATAACACTAAATAGTGAGTGATGCACATTTGCTAAACATCGACAAAAATAACATTATAATAATTCTAATACTCCTTCCTCCTCTCTCAAAAATGTTGTGATTAGTTAGTTTATCAATTAAGGCTTCAGTACTGTTTATTAAGTCAAATATATTTTTCTTCATTTTTGATACTTTCAGCACATAAATTAAAGATATCTAAGAATAAATGAACAACACAAATCAGCGACATCCCCATCTCACAGCAGCTTGACAGCTTTGTTATGGTTCAGATTCCCTAAGGAGAGTTTCAGCATCAAGATATTGATTTGCACCACTGCACTTCTCTGACTAATTATTACCAATGCATTTCCTCCAGTTATTCAGTTCATCCTCACAGTAAGAGTGGCCTTCAGCTTAAATTCATTATGCTAATAAGTGACAACATTACGGTTGCATGACAATTGCTTTAATTAAAAATATTTTTGATAAAGATTAGAAAACTATTGTATGCTTAAGTATACCAAATTGACTAAGGAAGTGTCTGTCCCCCAAGAACTCAGGCTTTCATTGATATATGACATTCAACATTTTCTGTCTAAGTTCTGAAAAGGAGATTCTCCTTTAATAACATTTCTCTTGAGAACTATGTCAGTAGGAATGACCCTGTAAGAAAACAGGCTAGGAAAGCTGTCAAATTCATTGACTTTTTTCCTAATATATGGCCATGTTATTTGAGATGTAATGAGGGGAGGTGGGAAAGTGAAGGATGCTATTTAGAATGGGATTAGGAAAATTCTCTCTGATGAAGTGCCTTGAATATTCCTGAGAAGGGAGTTCCACGCAGGAGATACAGAAATACAAATACACTGAATTATTTGCTCTTTACATGTAACATTTTCGGTAATCTTCATAACATCTCTATGAGGTAGGTCCTATCATTTTTATTCTTATCTACTGTATGCTTGAATTTCCAAGTGTATGGTCAAGCTTAAATAAATAACTTGCAGTTTACCCAAGGTTACACAGGTAGTGTATTTCAGAGTCTGGATTTTAAAAAGCTATTTTTTTTTTTTTCTTTACTGAGTTCATTCTATTTAGTGTATTGCAGAGTATGTATTAAAAGAATCTTTTTTTTTTTTTCATTTTTTTTACTGGTTGATTGCTACTAGCCACAAAATAATACTGTTTCTAACTCTTGACAAAAGAGAGAGAAACTCATTAGTGTATCCAAAATATACTTGAATTTTTCTGATCTGGTCTAGAGACTGTTTATTTCTAGGTTTAAGATAGTATATACACCATTAGTTATTCAAACTACATTATGCAAAGATGCAAACGATTCTCATGATTATTAATTCAAATTAATGACACAATTTATGTTCTAGGCTATAATTGTTGCAAAGGCCTTAAAAAGAATGTATTTTAATTTATTTTGGACCTTCCTAAGAGTCTTGAATAAGGAAGTGAATAAAGACATCTGAACATCAAGGAAAGACCTAACTGCAAAGTTGAATCTAATTGCCCTTTGCGTCTCCATTTAGACCTCAGGAATCTAATACATGTGTATTGAATAAGTGAATGCCCATGCTTTTTTCCAACACAATTGGATGGTATTAGCTGAGGCTTTCAGACTGGAATCTATATCACATAGTCGAGAAAGCTATTGTTTGTATTTTACACAATTAGAGCATTATTTGATCTTTTAAACAATTTTCTTGCTCATGAACACAAAAGATTAGAATCAATAATACACTTAATAATATCTATGTCAAAAATATTTTTAAATATTTTAATATATTTTGCTTACTAAAGAAAAAATTGGTAATATATTTTAGACAGTGTTTATTAAAATGATTAAAAAAGAAAATATCTCAGCCTTTATTAAGATATCCTTTATTAAAATATCCTAAACATTATGTATGTTATAATTACCGATTCAGAATTATAAGTAATTGCCAGGTGCTGTATATATATTCTCACAACAATCTTGTGAAAGTGACTATTATTATTTACAGATGCTTGAACTGAGAATCAGATAAGGAACTTACTTTAGTGTGTAAAAAAATAACAGAACTTTATGTGAACCCACATCTGTCTGAATCAAATGAGTGTAAATTATTAACCACATCACATTGTCCTTCATTTCTAATCAGAGCTGGATTAAATGAGTCAAGGTCATGGTTTATCTTTTATAATAAAGTTAGTTTGAGATTGTGACATCTAAAATATAAATCAAACTATTTCATTTAATTTAAATATGAGTTTTGCACTAGTAAGACATTTAAAAAGTATCTTGTTCATATTCACATTCCTTAAACATAAAAATTATTTTTCAATTTATTTAAAATGAATTATCTTATGAAAGATGGACTTTATAAAAAAAAAAATATTTACCAAACTTGTCCTAGGACTCTTAAATTGTGTTATACAGATTATTTATTTGAAATGAAATAGTTGATACAGGGCTAAAATAAGAAAAAATATATATTTAAAAAACTAAGACTGTTATAAATATTTACAATTGATAAATGTACATATTAGGCATATATCAAACATCATTAATGAGAATCTAGCACTTTTCTTCCTGATAGACACTAATTAAATTTTAATGGATAGTCTAGCTTGATAAGTAATTTTTATTTCTGTTTTAGAACGGATCATTTCTGAAGTACCTCATGTAAGACAGATAAAGAAATCAAATTAAACTACCTTGGACAAGACAACTACTCTTCACAAGAATTACAACTAAATTTGATGCAGATCACTCTTGGTTTTAATGAAAATGAGTTGATATTTGATGATTTTAAAAAGTTAATTTTTTCTGAAGACCTGTAGAGTTATGTTAACATGTAAGCATAAATTTTGAGGAAGTGACTTAACAAGGAAATGTATAGCGTAGACTAAAAGACCTAAGAAGATGAAGTTCTTAGTTTTAAATTAAAATAATTTATTAAAAAAACTAATTTAGTAAAAAAATATAATTTATTAAAAGTAATTAAGAAAAAACTAGTTTATGGGTTAAATGTATTATAACCTAAGTAGCCACATACATTGTTTGAGTGGAAGTAAAAAAATAACAAATCTTCAAAATATCTACCTGCTTAATTAGGATCTAAACTTTTGTGAAAATGAATATTTATTATAAATTGCTAAAATACAATCACACAGTATGAATTTTTTATTATGCAAATGGGAACTTTATTTTTAGAAAAAGAAACTTGGAGACATATTACAGAATATTATTTAACTATCATAGATCTTTTAAAATATAAGAATATTGAGAATGAATGCCTATACAAGTGTGAGATCAATCAGAAATCTCAGATTCAAAAAGCTACATTTTACAAATGACAGATGTGTCCTCTTTGTTTTTAAGCCAGTACTTCACAGAGGGCATATACCTGCTTTCTGAATCATCTGTGTCACAGGGCATAGATTTTATTGAATATCTAAAGAATAATTATCTTCTCCATGGCAAATGTTATAACCTTCAATTCCTAATTGTCTAGGGAGAACTTACATTTGACTTCATACATAAATTTGTACATTCAAAAATTCTCAAGTTACATTAGAAGCTCAGTTTCAGCTTTAATCTACCCTGTTCCATCCCTGCCTCTTCCCAAGTCAAAATGTAGACCTCATTGTAATGAACAAATCGTTGAGGTTTGCATTTCCATACGTGTAGGTAACTAAATCTTCAATTTCATATTATTGAAACTATTACCAAAATTATTTTCCTAATTCCACTTGTAGAAAAGCCTGGAGAGGCTTGACATACATAGTAATGTTAGGTAGAAAGCTAAAAACCTCTGACCCCTCCTGGGCACAAGGCGGGTACTGCCACACCCAGGAGAAGAAGAAACACCCCACAAATCTGCCACTCAGAACTTAGCACACCAACTGCAAAAGAATGCAGAGGACTCTCTAGCCCACAGGCCAAGCAGCAAAGGTATAATAGCATCTGGAAAGTGACCTACAACAACCGACTTTGAGAGACGCTCATGAGAGATCCAAATGCGTAGTAAGGCTCAGGTCATATAACTCCTAACTGTCCAATGAAAGTGGTTCCATGGTGACATCTGAGCCATAACGAGGGTCCAATCCAGACACTATAAAACTAGACCAAGACCATAACCAAGGCCTTTTTGTAGTGACAAGGGGTCTGTTCATCATCTGTGCTGAATGTATCTTGTTCTCACTCTGTAAACTCATATCTTACTCTTGCTCTATAATCCTATCTTTCTAACCTCAATAAACCTCACTTTTGTTCTTATCTCGCTTTTGGTGTGTCTGGTCATTCTTTGGCCAAGAGCGCATCAAGAACCAACAATTCAGACTGCAACCCAATGGTGACATCTCATTCTATTAATTGTAATACTACAATTCTTAAGTGGATCCTGGAATCTAGAGTGTTACCTCTAATTGACATTTTTTGACTACTATCATATAATAACACATACACACAGATACGTACACACACAAAACATATATAAAATATATACATATAAACACACATATAAACACATATGTATACCTATGTAAACACATCAGTAAAATTTTGATTGAAAATAATATTTTTGTATCAATAGCAGACTATCATTTAATTTTTTAAAACAGGAAAGATATACATAATGAATTTTAACATTTTTAAAATAATCTATATTTCCACAAGGATAATATTTATCAATTAAAAGTGTTAAATTTTTGTTGCAAACTAAAATTATACTATGGAAAATATACTTAAAGTAATTAAGTCCTTGAGTGATATGTTCATGGCAATCAATATATCTTTTTATTCTGTTTTTTCAAGTTGATTTATTATATAAAGAGACCTAATGATCAAAGTTTCTAATGTATTTCTAAAAAGTCTGCAAAATTAAAATTTGTTTAGAGAATTAGATTCATCCTCTGATTTCAAAGACGTTTCCCCAAATAAGAAAATCTGTTCCAACAGGTAATGAAAATTACATCTCTAAATTCCACATTTATCAAAAAGCATATTTTGTACAATGAACAGTGCACTGTGTAATTTTTCCACTCAATCCCTTTAAGAAGTCAGTAAAATGAACAATCAATCCACATGATCTTTACAGTTACTCAGTACATTAGAATATATCATACAGATAATCACTAGTTCAGTGGGAGTTCTCTGATTGCAGAGGATTTAACTGTTTAAGCAACCACATTGGGTAGGATACTGTGCAGATGTCACTGCTGGAAATATGATGTGAATCATTTGCCAATCTAATTCTAATAAAGTAACAGTCCAAAGGTCACACTCAAAGTTAAAACCTGCTCCTTAAGAATTAAGTTACCTATCTCCATCAAAAATTTTCTGCAGTGTAATAATATACCAATTTATTGCAAAAATTATTTGTACTAAATATCTAACTTTAAAAAAAAATGTCAATTCATATAAATGGGGCCAATAAAGTTATTTTTACAGCTTTGTTGCTAGAAATGGATTTGCTGTTACAAGGTAAACCTCGACAGGTTTCAAATGCATTTCACAAATCATAAAATATGTAAATAAAATTATAGTATTCTTCATTACAAACGTAAACCTAGACTTCTGCTATATGAATATAAACAAAGCATTAATGGCCTTAACTAGTCCTTGAATCTCAGATTTCTTTCTAAATGATCACTCTTAACCTGCAACTTTCCATCTTTTCATTTCTCTTATAACCAAAGTGTACTCTGAATTGGTCTTATTCATCTAATATAAAGCTGCATATGTCTTCGATTTGTCAAAATTAATCGGAATTCTATCATATTCAAAATTCTATCAACCGTGTCCAACTTCCTGTCATCCAAAACTGGATAAGCAAGCTCTTGTATGAATTACATGAAATAATACTGACTCTGGAACCACATCATGCTATTCATGACTGAATATGCCCTTCTAAGTCAATATTGAGTTGTTCACAAATACATATTATTAAGCTATTCTAATAAGATGTACGCTCTGTTAGCAATCATCAGTATTTCTAAAATTTTTCTTTGTGATCTTTAAAGGTCATAGAAGGATTCCAAAGTTGTCCAGGAGTGTCCACATGAGTGAGTCATGTCCTTCCCAGAATAACATGGCAAGTTCTTAATGAAGGAATTTATGAAAGTTTTTGGATAAAGGAGCATCCCAAAAAAGTAGGCAGATGGAAGAAAGCAATAGATTGGTACTGTATTTAAACCCATTTCACAACAGCTCCTTTGGACTGACTCTTACAGACTACTGAGCCAACAATTTCCATAGTTATTTTTCACATTTGCCCTTCCATCCTTTTATTTCTTTCCGTGAAAAGAATTTTCCTTCCCATTAATTCCTGTTGAAATGTTGCCTCCTCCATAAATTATTTTGATTAAGAGCACAAGTTGTGAATTAAGATTGCCTGGATATGAGTCTTTGCTCCACCATTCAAGAACCATAATCTAGGGCAAGTATGTGACCTTGTTTTCTATTGGGTTCCTCACATTTACCATGAGGATAACAACAGTAACTACCTCAGGACTGTTCTGAAGATTAAGTCAGTTAATGTATAAAATGCACTTATGACCATAGTAAGTGCTATATCAGTTTTTGTGATTATTGTTCTTATTAAAATTATTGATGTCACATGATATCTCGTCCACCTTGAAAGAATTATTTTGTCATGTTTCTTCCTCCATGACTTTGTACCTATATATTCCAGAACATAGGCATTATATTAATAATAATTGTGTTCATTAATTTGTGTGGTTTTTTATTAATATTGTGAATAATTTGGAAGCAGAAGCTATGTTACATTTATGACATGGTCTTCTGAACACAGATGATGCTTCATTAATTAGTTAATCTTAATTTTAGGAAGAATGACAAATAGAAGAAATAAAGAAATAAACTGGATAGAGGTTTATAAAGGAAGTCAGGTTCTGGTCTTGTTTTAGCATCAATTTGGTAAGGTTCTCAGATAATTCACCAATATACAATCTCACTTGTACAGATGCAGAGGGAATCTACTAAACACTGGCTCATGAGTTGCATCTAGCTCACATACAGACATTTTTAAAACTACAACTCGGGGGGGTCCTGTGATGGCAGAGTGGAGATGACCTCCTGGATTTGTGCTCCCGGAGAGGAAGGCATGGATCTCGGCCTGCCACAATGCTAGAGGATCGCTCCCCGACAAGAACAGCGGTGTGAATCCATGGAGAATCAACGTGGGACACAGAGAGCAAGAAAAGACTGGGGTGAACGGGAAATAGGATCGTGAACTTCTGGAGAGTGCAGGACGGACAATAGACAGCAGAGTGCAGGACGGCTGCACCCGCCTCACCATCGAGTGGGGCGGGTTCAGCCTCACAGGAAAGCGGCTTGCTCTCCCCACTGACCTGCACACCCACTTAATTAGAGACCTGCCTAAAGTCGGTGCAGAATAGCCGCAGGAGACGTGGGGCTCTGTGGACAGGAGACATCAACGGGAAACAGCTTAGACTCTGGGGGATCTCCGCCGAGACCGTACTTAGTGGGGAGGGACGGAGCTGAGCTAAGGCGAAAAGCAGCGAAGGGTAGCCAAACCACAGATTTTTTTGTATTTTTTTCTTTTTTCAGCTGTCCCCTAGCTGGGGAGCCCCTGTGGGCCTCTATGCTCGCCAGGCCCCCGGCTCTGGTGCTTGCAGGACCCTGAACATTCACCCCCAGCACCGGCGATCTGCGGGCACACGGTCGCCATCTTGGGGTCCACAGTGTAGCCTCTGCGGAGCCATAGGGTGCCGAGTGGCTCCCTGGGAGGCTCGCTCCCCTAGTCCGTGAACCCACGCCAAGAGCTCAGGCTTTGCATAAACTCTGTGGACAGGAGACATCAACGGGAAATAGTTTGGACTCTGGGGGATCTCCCCCGAGACGGAGCTTGGCGGGAAGAGGTGGAGCTGCGCTAGAGCGAGGGTTAGTGAAGGGTCACCGAATTACAGACCTTTTTTCTTTCGGGGGGGCCCCCTAGATGGGGAGCTACTGTGGGTTTCTGAGCTCACCAGGCCCCCGGCTCTGGTGCCTGCCAGACTCTGAACATTCACCCCCAGTGCCAGCGATCTGCAGGTGCGTGGTCGCCATCTTGGGATCCACAACCTAGCCGCTGTGGAGCCATAGGGTGCCGGGCGGCTCCTTGGGCGGCTCGCTCCCCTAGTCTGTGAACCTATGCCAAGAGCTCAGGCTTTGCATGTACTCCATGGACAGGAGACATCAACGGGATACAGCTTAGACTCTAGGGGATCTCCGCCAAGATGGCGATTAGTGGGGGGAGGGGCGGAGCTGCGCTAAGGCAAAAAGCAGCTAAGGGTCGCCAAATTACAGAATTTTTTTTTTTATGTTTTTTTTTTTCTTTTGAGTGGCCCTCTAGCTGGGGAGCTACTGTGGGCTTCTGAGCTCGCCAGGCCCCCAGCTCTGGTGCCTGCTGGACCCTGAACATTCACCCTCAGCGCTGGCGATCTGCGGGCACCCAGTCGCCATCTTGGGGTCCACAGCCTAGCCGCTGCGGAGCCATAGGGTGCTGTGTGGCTCCCTGGGAGGCTCCCTCCCCTAGTCCATGGACCCTCTATAGGAGCCCTGCCCTTGTGTCCCTTGTGTGAACACTAAGTACTTCTCCAGATGTGAGAGTGTAGAGCCTGGTCCTTGGGGACATTGGGCCAGGGCAGACTTTTGCCTGTGGGAGCTGCAGCAGCTGGGGTGCTGAGAGAGCGAGGGCACCGCCCACTCCCCGTAGCCAGTGTCTTTCCTACAGAAAGAGACAGAAACCACCCCTATAGAGGAAGAACCAAAGGAAAAAAAAAAAAAAAAAAAAACAGAGAGACTTTCTGCCTGCAACTAGTGTGGATCCTGCCTGCTAACTGAAAGTCCATAACACAGTGACTTAACTCGCCAAAACGGTCTTAGGTCATTCCAATCCTCTGGGGCTGGACCCACCAGAAGCAGCCCCCCAACTGAGGTAGACAAAACTCTAAACAATACACAACAGTCTACCCCTCTTGAAAAAGGAAACAACATACCTAGATTGCTTCACAGCCTAAAAACGGAGTACAAAGTGTGCTGCTAACCAGACTAAAGCTGTAAGAAAAGATCTAATGATAGATCCAGATGGGAAGGGCTCAGCGAAAAAACACAGTGAGCACAAAGAATCAAACGGAAATCTCACCTCCAAAGAGAAATACCAGCTCTCAACCAATTGACACAAATCAGATTCAAAATACCAACATGTTACAGGAAGAATTTCAATTATGGATTATAAACAAGCTGAATAATATACAAGAAAAAAATGGGTAACCAACACAAAGAAACCACAAAAAAATACAGGATTTGGAAAAAAATTCACTAAAGAAATTGAAATATTGAAGAAAAACCAAACTGAACCCCTCAGAAATGAAGAATTTATTCAGAGAGCTACAAAACACAGTGGAAAGTCTCAAGAGCAGGGTAGATCAAACAGAGGAAAGAATCTCAGAGATTGAAGATAACTCTGTCCAATTAACTAAGTCAGTCACAGAGATAGAACAAAGAAATAAGAGAAATGATCAGAGTCTACAAGAAATGTGGGATTATGTGAAGAAGCCTAACGTGAGAGTTACTGGCATTCCTGAGGGTGAAGAAGATAATAAGCAAGGGTTGGATAAGCTATTTGAAGACACAATTGAGGAAAATTTTCCAGGCCTTGCTAAAGCTCTAGATATACAGGTTCAAGAAGCTCAAAGAACCCCTGGCAGATTCATAGCAAATAGGAAAACACCACGCCACGTAGTCATCAGACTGACCAAAATATCCACTAAAGAGTCCCTTCTTCAAGCTGTAAGGAGAAAGAAACAAGTAACATACACAGGAAAGCCCATTAGAATTACGCCAGATTTCGCAACTGAAACCTTACAAGCAAGAAGGGGTTGGGACCCCATTCTCATTCTTCTGAAACAGAATAATGCCCAGCCTAGAATCTTGTACCCAGCTAAGCTAAGTTTTCTATACGAAGGAGAAATTAAGACATTCTCAGATAAACAAGGACTGAGGGAATTCACCAAGACAAGACCAGCCCTCCAAGAAGTACTAAAAAGAGAGTTGCACATGGACAAGCATCAGAAAGATCCACGAATGTAAAACTACTCAAGAGCTAAAGATCAAATTCCAGCTACCACAATGGCTCAAGAGAGAAAACATAGCAATGAAGTTCTACCCAACAAGCTAAACAGAAATCTGTCCCACTTATCAGTTCTCTCAATAAATGTGAATGGCTTGAATTCCCCACTCAAGAGACATAGACTGACCCAATGGATAAAAAAACACAAACCAAGTATCTGCTGTCTTCAGAAAACTCACCAAACCTGCAAAGATGCATTTAGACTGAAAATAAAAGGATGGAAATCGATATTTCAAGCAAACAGTAGCCAAAAAAAAGCTGGTGTGGCAGTCTTAATTTCTAATAACTTAGTTTTTTAAACCAACAAAAGTAATAAAAGACAAAGATGGTTACTATATACTGGTGAAAGGCACAATTCAACAAGAAGACATGACTATACTTAATATATATGCACCCAACTTAGGTGCACCCAGATTCATAAAGCAAACCCTACTTGAACTGAACCAAATGATAGATAACAATACTGTAATAGCTGGAGACTTTAACACCCCACTGACAGTACAGGACAGATCCTCCAAACAGAAAATAAACAAAGAAATAATGGACTTAAATAGAATGCTAGAACAAATGGGCCTGACTGACATCTACAGGACATTCTACCCAAAGTCCACAGAATATACATTCATCTCATCAGCTCATGGGAAATTTTCTAAGATTGACCATATCCTAGGTCATAAAGCATGTCTTAAAAAATTTAAAAAAAATAGAAATTATACCATGCATCTTCTCAGATCACAGCGGAATAAAGGTAATAATGAACCCTAACAGAAACTCTCATTCCTACTCAAAGTCATGGAAGCTAAAAACCTTCACCTGAATGATTATTCTATAAGGGAAGAAATCAAGATGGAAATCAAAAGATTCTTTGAATTAAATGACAATGGAGACACAACTTATCAAAATCTATGGGACACAGCTAAAGCACTCCTGAGAGGAAAATTCATATCCATAAATGCCTATATCAAAAAGACAGAAAACTTACAAATAGACAACCTAATGAATAGACTCAAAGAGCTGGAGAAAGAAGAACAGAACGATCCCAAACCCAGCAGAAGGCGAGAAATTACTAAGATCAAATCAGAATTAAATGAAAAGGACAACAAAAAAACCATAAGGGAAATTAATAAAACAAAAAGTTGGTTCTTTGAAAAGATAAACAAAATAGACATACCTCTGGCTAGACTAACCAAGAGCAGAAAAGAAAAATCTCTAATAACCTCCATTAGGAACATGAAAGGAGAAATCACAACCAATGCTACAGAGATACACGATATCATCTATGAATTCTACAAGAATATTTACGCACATAAATTGGAAAATGTGGAGGAAATGGACAAATTTTTAGAAACACATAGCCTTCCCAGGCTCAACCAAGAAGAAATAGAATTCCTGAATAGACCAATATCAAGAACTGAAGTCAAAATAGCAAAGAAAACCTTCCCAAAAAGAAAAGCCCTGGTCCAGATGGGTTCACACCTGAATTTTACCACACATACAGAGAACTGGTGCCCATCCTACATAAACTATTCTCCAATATCGAGAAGGATGGAATTCTCCCCAACACGTTTTACCAAGCCAACATAAAATTGGTACCAAAACCAGAAAAGGATGCAACAAAAAAAGAGAACTACAGACCAATTTCTCTTAAGAATATAGATGCAAAAATTCTCAATAAAATCCTAGCAAATCAAATCCAAGTGCTTATCAAAAAAATAATCCATCATGACCAAGTGGGCTTCATCCCAGAGATACAGGGGTGGTTCAACATACGTAAATCTATAAATGTAATTCACCGCATAAATAGAAGCAAAAATAAAAACCCTATGATACTCTCAATAGATGAAGAAAAAGCATTTGACAAAATTCAACACCCTTTTATGATAAGAACGCTTAACAAAAGAGGCATAGATGGAACCTACCTAAAAATGATACAAGCCACATATGACAAACCCACAGCGAACATCATACTGAACAGGGAAAAATTGAAAGCATTCCCACTTCGAACTGGAACTGACAAGGCTGCCCACTGTCCCCATTACTTTTCAACATAGTATTGGAAGTCCTTGCAAGAGCTATCAGGCAAGAGAGCAGAATCAAGGGAGTCCAAATAGGGAAAGAAGAGATCAAACTCTCACTCTTTGCTGATGCTATGATGTTATATCTGGAAAACCCCAAGGTTTCAGCCAAGAGACTCCTGGAATTGATTAACGAATACAGCAAAGTCTCAGGTTACAAAATCAATACACACAAATCAGAGGCATTCATATATGTCAATAACAGTCAATCGGAGAACCAAATTAAAGACTCAATACCCTTCAAAATAGCAACAAAGAAAATAAAATATCTAGGAATATATTTAACTAAACAGGTAAAGGACCTCTATAGAGAAAACTATGAAACACTGAGGAAGGAAATAGCAGAACTTGCAAATAGATGGAAAACTATACCATGCTCGTGGATCGGAAGAATCAACATTGTTAAAATGTCTATACTACCCAAAGTGATCTACAGATTCAATGCAATCCCTATTAAGTTACCAACATCATTTTTCACAGATATAGAAAAAATAATTATACACTTTGTTTGGAATCAGAGAAGACCCCGTATAGCAAAAGCAATTTTAAGCAATAAAAACAAAATGGGAGGTATTAATTTGCCAGACTTCAAACTATACTACAAGGCTGTGCTTCTTAAAACTGCCTGATACTGGCACAAGTGCAGGGACACAGACCAGTGGAACAGAACAGAAAATTCAAATATAAAAACATCCTTATATAGATATCTAATCTTTGACAAAGCAGACAAAAACATACTCTGGGGACAAGAATCCTTATTCAATAAATGGTGCTGGGAAAATTGGATAGCCACATGTAGAAGACTGAAACAAGACCCACAGCTTTCACCTCTCACAAAAATCAAATCACGGTGGATAACAGACTTAAACCTTAGGTGGGAAACCATTAAAATTCTAGAAGAAAATGCAGGAAAGACTCTTACAGACATTGGCCTAGGCAAAGAATTTATGAAGACCCCTAAGGCAATCACAGCAACAACAAAAATAAATGAATGGGACCTGATTAAATTAAAAAGCTTCTGCACAGCCAAAGAAACAGTCACGAGAATAAACAGACCACCTACAGAATGGGAAAAAAATTTTGCATACTACACATCAGATAAAGGACTGATAACAAGAATCTATTTAGAACTCAGGAAAATCAGCAAGAAAAAATCAAACAACCCTATCAAAAAGTGGGCAAACGACATGAATAGAAATTTTTTAAAAGAAGATATAAGAATGGCTAACAAACATGAAAAAATGCTCAACATCCCTAATCATCAGAGAAATGCAAATCAAAACCACAATGAGATATCACTTAACCCCAGTGAGAATGGCCTTTATCAAAAAGTCCCGAAACAACACATGTTGGTGTGGATGCAGAGAGACAGGAACATTCATACACTGCTGGTTGGAATGAAAACTAGTGCAACCCCTGTGGAAAGCATTATGGAGATACCTTAAACAGATTGAAACAGACCTACCATTCGATCCAGCAATCCCATTATTGGGCATCTACCCAAAGGAACATAAGTCATTCTATGACAAAGACACCTGTACCTGAATGTTTATAGCAGCACAATTCACAATCGCAAAGATGTGGAAACAAACCAAATGCCCATCAATTCACAATTGGATTAGTAAATTATGGTATATGTATACCATGGAGTATTACTCAGCTATAAGAAATAACAGTGATAAGGCATCTCTTTGGTTCTCCTGGAGAGAGTTGGAACCCATTATATTAAGTGAAGTATCCCAAGAACAGAAAAACAAGCATCACATGTACTCACCAGAAAATTGGTTTCCCTGATCATCACCTAAATGCACATTTGGGAATGATACCAATCGGATATCAGACTGAGGTGGGGGGTGGGGGGGAGGAGATGGGTGTATGCCTACATGATGTGTGCGTTGCTCATCATCTGGGGGAATGGTCACGCTTGAAGGTGCTGACTCGGGGAGGGGGGGTGCGAGGAGGGGATGGGTATATACCTACATGATGAGTGCAATGCGCACTCTCTGGGGAATGGACACTCCTGGAGCTCTGACTTGGGGGGATAGGTGGTACATGGGCAACGTATGTAACCTGAACTTTTGTAGTCCCATAATAAGCTGAAAAAAAAAAAAAGTAACTACAACTCACAGCCACTGAATATGGATCTCTTGGAGTGGCCCTCGGTCTTTCTTTTAATAAACTTTGAAGGGTAAGTCTAATATATAGGTAGGCACACAAACCAAGTATATGCTACATATTAATTCATTTCGGTAAGTATAATACATTCTCCCTCTTCGAAGAGAAGGCAAGATAGAAAAATCTCCTCAAATGAATGAGCTGGGTTACCAACCATTACCATGCCCATAACTGTATTGCCATCTGGCTTTGACAAACAACGTCTATAAAACTGTGCGCTGTGGTAGATTTTTACATAATGTTTCCATTTAAAGTAATAAAAATAGTTCTAATTGTATCACAGGATCCTGGCTTTTTTAAATTTTTATCAAGCGTTTTTGTTTATCTGGAAAGATAATTAAAATACACTTTATTCTGTGGACCTGGGCAGAGGGGAAGCACGGGAAACAGTGATTATAAAAATGCAGGTCATTGCCCATCCTTGTATTTCCGTGAGTTTGATTGTTACCCCACAAGTTTGAAGTTAATTATCAAAGCTCCTCAGCAGAGCCTCTTTTTCTGCCCTCTAGAGAAAACAACAAAAAGACATGAAACATCTAAACTGGCAGGAAGATGACAATGAATTAAAAGGTGTACACAGTAAAGTCTTAAAAAATAGCCAGCTGGCTATGTAGCTATGTTTCATTTCACAATCCAGATAGTTATGGGGTAGAGACACCTCTGTCATATATTTTTCACTAAATTTTAACAAGTATTTATAAGCTGGCTATATACAGAATAATGTAGATATACTGAAATACAGGGAAACGTAATATAGCTTCTACACCCAAAGAAATGAAAATGTATAAAGTGAAACATAAACACACACATATGTGTGGTTCTTGTTAAATGCAAACTGTAAAAGCTAATATCGTCTTGAGGAGGGAGAAGCCATCCATTACCGCTGCCCTTATCAGGGAAACTTTTATAAAGGAGAGCAGGTTTCCTCTTGGCCTAGAATGGGTTGAATATGAAGAACATGGGGAAAGGATGGTAAGAGAAAGGTAGAACTATACATTTGAGCAGATAGAAGGTTATGAGCCAAGGAGCAGCACTGTCAAAGCACAGACAAACTTGGGACAGAACAACATGTATTGTGGCTGGAATACTGAGTGTCTGTGAAGAAGGGTGGTGGGTGAAAAGTACCCTGAAAAGGCATTTTGGAGAATAACGGAGAATAACGGTGGAGGACTTTTAAACCCATGCTAAGGAAATCTGTATTGTTAGGCAATGGGAATTCATTAATAGTTTCTGAATGGGGGAAAGGGCAGAAAGATTTGCATTTAGAAAATCTCTGTAAGAGAATACAGGATGAATTTGGGAGTAGCAAGTATATATGAAATAAAATCATATTTCTAAAACCATTTTGTAAAACCTGAAGTACAAACCATGTGTAAAATAGTACTAATATTTTCAGTAAGAAGGAGCAAAAAGTGAGTAAGACCTAGGGGCAGGAAGTATGGCATTTATTAATAAAATAGGAAAGAAAATTACTCATTGAGAATAGAACTGACTTAATAAACAATAATGGGAAAAATGAATAAAGTGAGTTCTAAGGAGTCCACTACTAATTTCATTGAAAATAGGAAACCACTCTAGGGCCCTGTACAGGAAGTAACACAATTAAAATTATATGTTGAAGCATAACATTTAAACAGTTAAGAATTGGGAGTATTACTAGGAAATTAGTGTTGTTAGCAGGGAATAAGACTTAAGAGAATGTGAGCCAAAGTAATCTTAAGGAAAATATATTTATAAAGGTCAATCTTTTAAAGTGAAATCATGAAGATTAAAAAGGCAAATGTGAAAAATTTGAATTAAATATAATTTTGAAGTACCCATACTAATATTTAGTCCTCCATTTGAAATAACCAATAGTTGGTTCTCCTTTGTGTGCTCAATCATGTGTGCAAATTATGTTTTATCATTTCAGCATTAATTATTGATTATGAGATTATTTCTCACCATAAAGATGATGCTTTCTATGCTGTAAAAGAGAAATGAGGGCCATGAAGAGCATTAACAAAGTTATTTTTGGGGGTCTCATTTCTATTGAGATACTTGAATGTCTCCCTAATTACACTTTAGCTACCTACGCTTTTTTTGATAAGATTTATTTTTTTCTAGTATTTCAAAGAAATACTAGAGAGACTGCTGTTATGAAGAAAGAACTTTTAAGAGTCAAATGACTCTATGTGCTAGGATTCTAACCCAGGGTTAAAAAATTTTTGTTTCAATTCCATTTTCTGTTTGTTCAGGATAGTTATAAAAATGTTTTCTATGCTATGCTGATTTTTCAAATAAAACATATATTCTTGACTTTAGAAAGTAAAAAATGCCTACCTTTATTATTTACATTTCATTTCTTATTTACTGTATTATTTTTCATAATTTTTTTCTAAATGGTATCACTAATGTGAAATTTAAAACAGGTAATATTCCGATCAGCATATAGATTCAAGAGAGGCCAATTCCAGGTAAATTCCAGAATTATACTTCATACACAGCAAATGTGATTTAATAAGTTACTAAGGGATTCCTGCTTTCTCTAAATAGTGAAGTATTCTACTATTAATATATTTGAAGGTTCATTTACAAAATAGCAGGGACCTGATGGGATTCTAAAACCACAGAATCATACATTTAAAATCAAAACCAATTGTCTTGGTCCATACTGCTACAACAAAAATATCATGACCTTGGTGACTTATAAACGACATTTATTTCTCACATTTCTGTAGCATGAGAAATCCAAGATCAAGGTGCCAGCAGATTTGGTGTCTGGTTGAGAGTTTGTTTTCTAGTTACAGATGGTGCCTCCCCTGAAAGCCCCACCTTTTAATACCATAATCTTCAGGGTTAGGATTTCAACATAGGAATTCTGGTGAGGACACAGAGGTTCAGAACATAAATATTTCCAATCAAATACCAATCAGACTAAAGAAATTTGCTTTTCACATATTTCAGAAAATTTTAAAATGAAAGGCATCTGTAACTCAGTTTCCAATTACTAAAAGTAAATTGTAATTTTTCTATTAATAGTAAACCCTTTATTTTCAGATTATTTTATTAGAGGAACTGGGTGATATAGAAAAATTTGGGAGGCCTAGAAACCAGGGCTTTCATTTTAGTTTTGACATTCACTAGTCACATTGCCTTAGGTTAATTACATCACAAATAATACAAATGAACCATGGATTTATTACTGCCTTATGGAGGGTCATTGTAAGCATTAAGTGAGATAATTTAGAAAAGTTACAGTACAACAGAGGTGCATAGTAAGTGTTCACTAAGTGTTGTTCTTCCTACTTCGTTCTTTCTCTCCTGTCTTGAAGATCATGTTTCATTTCTTGCCTTACTACATAAAGTTAGACTTTTTATGATTTAAATGTCTCATAATCTGTAATTGATTAATTGTCATAAATTGCTCTGAAAAACATCAAATCCCTACCTTTACCATGCAGGCTATTCAGTAGGGACATTATGAGAAATTTCTTACATCTTCCTCTTTCCTCCTTCATCAAACAACAGTGATTTCCTTGGCACTGTGATGAATGCTAACAATATTAAGGCAAATAACATGGTCCTCACCCTTAAGAACCTAAGATTCTAGTACCAGAGTCAGACAGGCAACTGAATAATTACAATATAACTGAATGAAGGCGATAATTAAAATACGTGCAAAGCTTAAAATCCCCCTTAATTTTACAGTGTACTCTATCAACCATGCTAAATATCCATATCAAATTGATTCAGGAAATATTTACTTATTACCTGGCATGTGTTAGGCTGATAAATTGCAATCACATTGTATTTCATCTGGAATAATCACTCATGGGCTTCAGTGTGCTTTCTTTCCACTCTTCCTAAAAAGTTTCATGCTGGTATTGTCGAGCAAGGTACTCGACTTCCCAAACTTAGATAAAATGTGAAGGATGAATTAAGGAGGACTCTAAAGTACTAAAATTGGACCATATAGAACCTGTATGGCAAAATAACCTTTCTATGTACCTCATATAATGAAGCCTCAAAGAAATCAGCAGCTTACAAATAGATAACTCATTTTAAGAAGAGGCAAGACAATGTTGAAGCACTTAGTGACAGATTATCCACATCAATTTTCAAGGGAAGAATTTGTCTTTTTCCTGCCCTAATTGAAGAGGATCAATGTTTACCAAGAGAAGTAATAGCCAATAACAGACATCTCAACTGGTTCAGCTTACACAATTCTGAGAAATTAAGCTGAGCAAACTTTCTGTTTGATAGGTGCCAACACTGCTGTGCCCAGATCAAGAGCAGAGCTTTCAATGAAAAATTTAAACAAGTGGGATCAATATCCTGAAGGATTTCTTTCAAGATGAAACATGATTTCCCCAGTACAAAATCCCGAAGACAAAGAACAATCAAAGCAATGGCTACTAAGCGGTGAAAATGGTCCAGTCAAAGAAAAAGCAGACTGGTTAAGAGCAAAGGTCGTGACAACAGTTTTCTTGGGATGCTCGAGGCATTTTGCTTGTTGACTTTTGGGAGGGCCAAAGAACGATAAATATCTACTTATTATGAGAGTGTTCTGAGAGAGTTAGTCAAAGTTTTAACAGAAACACACTCAGGAAAGCTTCGTCAGAAAGTCCTTTTCCACCACAGCAATGCTCCTGCTCATTCCTCTCATCAAACAAGGGCAACTTTGATAAAATTTCGGTGAGAAATCCTTCGGTGTCTACTTCACAGCCCGATATGAAGCCTGCTGACTTCTTTCCGTTTTCTAATCCTAAAACAGTCTTTAAAAGGCATCCACTTTTCTTCAGTTAATATTGTAAAAAAAGCTGCACTGACATGGCTCAATTTCCAGGACCCTCAGTTCTTTAGGGATGGACCAAATGGCTGATATCATTGGTTACAAAAGGTCTTGAACTTGACGGAGGTTATGTTGAGAAATAAAGTTTATATTTTTTATTTTTATCTTTTAATTTCATTTTTCCACGAACTTATTTTTAATTTGGAAATTAGGTAGTAATTTACTGCTATACTTAAAGAATCATCATGAATGTAACTTTAGAAGTGAGAACTTCCCGTGTATGTGTGTGTGTGTGTGTCTGTGTGACAAGGGGTGGGGAGTTTCTTGAGATAGTCTTGCTCTGTTGCCTGGGCTGGAATGCAGTGGCCTCATCATAGCTCACTACAACCTCAAACTCCTGGGCTCAAGCGATCCTTCTGCCTCAGCCTCCTGAATAGCTGGGAACACAAGCATACACCACCATGCCCAGTTAATTTTTTTCTATTTTTAGTAGATATGGAGTCTCACTGTTGTTCAGGTTGGTCTGGAATTCCTGACCTCAAGTGACCCTCCCACCTTGGCCTCCCAGAGTGCTAGGATTACAAGGCTGAGCGACCACGCCTGACCGCCTGTTGTGTTTTGACAGATGATAAAACTGAGTCCCAGACATTAAATGACTTACTTAAATTCAAATAGCAAATGTTTATACGGGGCCAAAACCTAAATTTCTGGATACCTAATATTCCCTGTCTACCTTAGCTTGGTTTTAATCAACTAATTCTATGTGAGGACTTTAGAAGGGATTATTTTTTTTCTTTTCACCTCTGAGAATATGAGAACTATGAAACAACTACTCATGTTCTGTAAAATGTATGGAACATAGCCCACAAATACTTTTCTTATTACACACTAACACTGACCAATTGCTAGACTGCCTAAATGTTGTTTTGAGGAAACATTCTGAAATTGTACTTTGCTTAGATAATCAGTAGGCAATACCTACATGAACAAATGAGGTACAGCGATGTTATGTTTCAGATATTTTAAATCCCTGAACTGTTTTTTTTTCTGAGTTGTTACCTTACCTTGACACCACTCAAATTAAAAATTATTTTCATCGTAAAATGAAGGAAAAGGAAAATGACAGCAGATATTTAGCATGACTTCAAATTTTACATTAATACTTTTATGGAACCGCTGAATCAACTAATGAATAGCCAGTATGATAAACCCTAAATCTACAAGATAAATTTATCTAACGTTGAAATGGGTGTTTACCATATTCTGCAATTAGAAACATGTGTCTGCTTTCCATTTCCACTTTCTATTTTTAGGCCTTTAAATTAAAAAATGAAAAAGGTTTCAAAAGGAAGTTAAATCCAAACTTAGTGGATCCTAATATTCCTCTATTTCCAGCTGATGCAAATTAAACAAATTCATAATATAGATAGTACAGAGCAGGAGTGATGATAATGCAAATTCTGGAGTCAGATTTGAGCTCCAGCTAAGTCACCAGTTTGTGAATGTGGAAAAATTACTTAGCCTCATTTTGTCTCAATTTCTCTAACTTTTAATGTGTTTAATAATAATACTTACTTGAGAGACATTGTGTGGACTTAAGAAGATGGTATTATACCTGGAAAGCCCTTAGAATGGTACTTGGTATATCCTAAGCATCCAAAACATGTTATCTATTATGCAAAGGAGGAAGCATATTTTTTCTGCAGTGAACTCTTAGACTTAGGACTTATTTTGATCATGATGATGATGATGACGATGATGATCATTTCCATCCAAAGATAAAGGAGGATGGGAGGGATAATGATGTGTTTTGTAATACAAACTATTAACATAGAAGTGATGACAAATATAATAATGGTGAACTTACGGTGTCCTTATCATAGAATATACTTGATACTACCTAAATTATTATTATTGATATGTCATACATATATTAATCAAAGTGAATTATAAATTATTAATAATTATCCTCTTGAATATTATTCCTTTAAAATCAAGCAATTTCTACATGTATCATTGTGCAGTACAATGAGTTGAGGTGCTAAATATTTGATCTATAATGGGTAATAATAAAAAATTATTTATTTATAGTAATATAAAAGTATATTTTATGTATGTATGTATAAATATATTTCATGTTATATTCACTATTAGACTCAAGTATTAATATTTAAATAGCAGAGACTAGATCTGTCCTGTTTGCTGAGATTTTTCCAGCCCTCAGTAAGGCAGTCACTCAATAAAGATCTCTTGAGTGATTTAAGGTACCTATGATAGGTAAGAGCTTTCATTCATTCATGTAACGACTTTTTATTGAACTTCTGATGAGTTTACTAATTTCTCTTACCATAAACAGATAATTTACCAATGATATTTTATATAAAATGTGCTTATATTAATAATTCTAACATTTATCAGGCACTTACATGCCAGATACTTAGTACTTTACATGTATTCTTTAATTTAATCCCCACCACAAAGCTAGCTACTATTTCATTATTTTTATTTGTCTGATGAGTAAATCAAAGCACAGATGGGTTATTCATATTGCCCAAAGTCACTAAATTAGTAAATGATAAAGGTGAGATTTGAACTCGGTCTCTTTGTTGAGTCTATCCTACACTACTGAACAGTGTTAGGGCTATTTAGAAAAGGGGAACTAATCTTCCTGGAGGCAAACCTAAAGAATACACATGTAAATATTTCTATAGCATATCATTATTAAGTTCCCTGGATATGATATTATACTTTTATAAAGTAGGGTTACAAATCTCTGGAAAGATAAAATATTGCTTTATATTAATTCCATATTTGAAAACCATCATGTAATAACACTACTAAAAGTAATAGTAATTGTACTCATATTAATTATGCCTTTATAACAAAAATTTGTTGAGGAGAGAATAAAAATGAATGAAATGTAAATAAAACTTGACATTTTTTCATTTACATATCTTAAAATATTTTAATAACATGTTCAACACCTCTTTGTGTGGCTGTGATAATATTTAGAATGCATATTTAATGATTCAGTGTATTAATAAAGATAAGTAATACAAATCATTCAATAATTTGGTGTACTAGATTCAAATAATTATTTGTACACCAGAAAGGTACATTTCTCATCTCAATTAAAATCATTAAATCTGTTCTTACAAAGGCTAAACTTTGAAAGGCTACATAATTAGTTCCTTAAAAGGATAAGCCTCATAGGTAGGAAGATGAACAAGCTTCAATTTCCTCTTCTGTAAAAGTGGTATGTAAAAATAGTATCTATCTCACAGGGTTGTTTTGAGGATTAATTAGTAAATAATCTGGGATTTTAATAATGGTTTATGTGTCTGTTTTCACCATTGGACTTTGCAGCAGAGTCTTGTCATAGTCACATTTTTGTGCTCCTGTCCAAGCAGTCTTCAAACTTTTATATTTCTTAATTAATAAGTTATTTTTTCCTATATAGTACAAAAACAAAAACCACAAATTGACTGTAATTATAACTATCTATGAAAACAAAGGCTGTGATTTGCATAAATTTACTGACTATATCAACTATAATTATTAATACTCATTATCTAATTATATGCATTAAGAATCTCAAATATTGTATTACTTATAGTGCCTGTTTTATGCCACCTCAAATTATTTCTAAAATAAGTTTATCAATTCTGAATGGCATAAAGTATGGATAAGTAGCAATTTGCTATTATAATATACTTGATCAAGGTTTTTAATTTAAATTGGAATGGGAAATTAAATTCTCTTTGTTTTAGGTTAATAGGTGATTTGTAGAGAAAGCTAGATTTATCCTTTCAGATTTATCTAAGTATAGCATCTTAATCTGATTTTCTAGTACACCATATTTAGTCCCTGATCCCAAGTTAATTCTATGCCTCATTAATTATTTATTTTATTCAGCATTCTTATTTGGTTTGGTTTGGTTTGGTTTTGGTAATAATATGTGGTAGAGAACTTTCTTCCACATACATGGGATTTCCTTATTTATTCATATAAATAAATTCATATTCATATTTAAAATATATATTCCAGCATGCAAGAGAGGATTTCTGCATTTAGGGAGCTACAAATGCCTTAGCTTTTTAGCTATTAATTGTGAGATTATACCTTTCAGAATTTACTCTCTGAAATTACTTATCCTAGGTTAACTATCTAAGATATTAAGAAACT
This sequence comes from Eulemur rufifrons, assembly GCF_041146395.1. Classification (NCBI taxonomy): domain Eukaryota; kingdom Metazoa; phylum Chordata; class Mammalia; order Primates; family Lemuridae; genus Eulemur; species Eulemur rufifrons. The sequence continues at coordinate 55,587,965 of NC_090990.1, forward strand.
TTAGATCTCTCAGATTTTGTAAAAGTCTTTTCTATCCACTTTATACAGCACAATACATGATTCAGGATATTTTTACCCCAACAATATGAATACTTCATACACATTTTAAACTTTTCTTTATATATATTTATATACATAAAAGCAAAACATTGGTTATTTATGCATATTCTATCTCAAATTACCAAAGCTACCAGTTAGGAAATACAAATACAGTAAATTCTCATTATTCATGGTAGTTACCTTCTATAAAGTCACCACAAACACTGAATCAGTGAACACTACACCATTGCCCCTAGGAGACATACAAGGTTAGGTTTTTGTGCTTTCTGTATTTCCTGTTAGGTTCCTGTGAGTCTCTGGTCACAATATTTTTGTCAACTGATCAATATATCTTATTTTATGTGTCTTTCTGTTTAAAAATGCCTTATTTAATATACACTATTGATTCATTAACATTTAACTCAAGGCCAACACCACTATAACTCATGCCTGAATAAAGATTATCCAACACATGTATTTTCTCCATAAGATATATCATGCCTTCTTGTGTTGAGGAACACTACACAATACTTCAGCACTATGCTGAGGGCCATTTTAAATAGTGAAATCACAAACAAAAAGCACACAAATGTAAAAAAAAAAAAAAAAAAGCAATAAAAAATTGCAAAAAGGACACTTGTTTACAGAATAAGAGCTGAAACAAGAGGACAGAACAGTGCCTTGTTTGATCTCATATGGGAATGAGCATATTAGTCAACTGAAATTTCTGCTGCTCTTTACATGTGCATGGAAATGCCATAAGCATTAATGTTGGGGTCACAAGTAAATTACAGTAACTATGCAAATATAGAATCTACAAATGATGAAGAGCAACTCTATGTTGGAGTATTTCCATGCTAGATTGATCATCTAGCCCAATAAAGTTTTCTAACTGGTTGAGAAGTAATTAGAACAAATTTTAAATAATTTGTTCAGTAAATCAACTAAAATTAATTAAATAAATGTACAAATCTGGAAGGATTATGATACTTTCTCTGTTGGAATAGTCTGAGCACCATCAGGAAGAGGTTCTTCAACTCAACAACTGTATTCAACTTCTGAGTCAATGGCACAGTCATGGAACCATTAATGATTCCTAAAAGCATGAAGTGCATTTTAATGAAATATGGCATCAATTCATATTTTAATAATACAGACATATTTTTCAAGCAGTCAAATTGGCACCAATTTCTAAATCACATCATTTCAAACTAATATAGGAGAATAATACTCTTGACTATAAGAAAATTAATATTTTTTGCTATTCATTTAGAAGATTCAAACATCAATTTTAAATATAAGAGAAATATATTTCAATGAGAGAAACATTTCAACTTGGCATAAAATTCTTTGCATATACAGCGACAAAATATAATAATAATTTATTTTAACAAAATTGATAGGTAAACATATTCCATTTGTCTAAAACCAGCTATAAATTCCAGGCTTCTAATATATGTTTGGAAAACTAAGTTTTCAACCCAACAGTCCTAACTTACATTTCCAAAAATTATTGACATAAAACTACATGTGATTAAAAAAACTAACTCCTAAATATAGGTACATTAATAGACTGTGCAAATTAAGTATAAGTTTTAAAACAACACATCAAAATATTAATTATTTACTACCTTACCAGTATTCTTACCAGTATTTGTCATAAGATGGTGCCTCCCTTGAAATATTTGAGTTCCATTGTCACAATCAATGAGATGAATTAGTTATATCTTAGTATAGAAGTGCTTTATCCCATTTAGTAAAAACAAATTGATTCTATCTGTCCATTGCCTGCTTGCAATAAACTAAACTAATAATTCTACTTAGTCTTTTGCTCTCTCGCCTTCCATCTATCACTTTGCTAAAACATAATCCTGACTAGATCACCCTGATGCTTGAAACAATTTACAGCCAAAAAAAAAAAAAACAAAACTTAAACTATTGCCATATGAATTATATTGCCATTGTATTGTACTAATGAGTCTAAAACATCTTTTTATGATTGTGTCTTTGTCTAGTTGTCAAGCCTCACCTCCTTATATGCCTCCTCCCCACATTGTGCTTTAACAGTAATGTAGTGACTTTAATTCACTCCACATCATGCTACTTTTTATGCTTCCAAGCTATGCATCCATATTTTAGAATTCTTTTTTCTTTAACCTGCCTGAAGAACTCTTACTTACTTTAACATCGGCTCAAGCATTTACTTCTCTATGAAGTTTTGACTGCCTTGCGATATACATTGATCACTTTTCACTTTAAGAACTTTTAACAGCCACTTGTCATTGTCTTTATTATATAGAAATGAGTTTCCATATAACTTGTTATTTATTAATTATTAATATCATTTATTTTGTAACCCAAGTAGCTAACAGAAGGCTTATCATAGGGCAGATGATCAATCTTGCTTGTGTTAAGTGACAAAAAAAAATTAAAAGGACCTTTTGTCCACCCCACATTCACTGTTAGTTTGGTTTAGTACAGAACACACAAAAGTAATATGATAATTTTCCACTGTAAGAAAAATCCTTAGTAATAGAGCAAATAGGGAATTATTTTTATTATATATACATTAGCAAAACAGTAAAAGGATTAGAAACATTGAGAGTTTGATGAGAAGTTCAAATATCACTAGTTGAATTATCTAATTTTATTTTTTATTTTAGATTTGTATGTCATCTACCTTCAAAAGACCTAAAGCATTGTGTAATAGCAGAAATTACATGCAATAAAATATAGAACAAATAATAGCTAAAAAATGATTTTATCAGCTGGGCACCCTTCTAAGTACATTAGCTGTATTAATTCATTTAATCCTCTTGGCACGAAGTAAGATAGGTGCTATTATCTCCATCGCTGCTACAAATAGTAAGTGGAAGACAGAGAAGTTAAAAAAATAAACAACAAAACATTTTTCCAAGGCTATAAAGCAGCATCAAATCAAGTACACCCACTCCAGAGCCCATTACCAACACCCTCTCTGCTTCATGTGAGAGAACGGTGCAGTAGATATCTCTAGACCCATCTATGAAATAACTGCTAGTCTTGAGCACCAAATTGCACTCTTCATTTTCTTGGACTCATTGCAAATACAAATAATTGCTGATTGTGGACATCTTATTCTGTACCAACTACTTTACATATTGCCCATAAAGCAATCCTGTAAAATAGTCATTTAACACATGACCATGTAGTAGTATCTTAATAAATAACTTTACTAACTGGCTAAGGGGAAGGGGCAGTGAGAATAATTTTAGTGCTATTTGACTTTTGAGAAAAGAGAGTCAGCAAATTTAGTTAAGTTGTCCATTGTCAAATAACAGTTGACTGTACCAGGGAAATTTAGATGTTTCCAAGTCATATTGCTTTATTTGGTGTAAGAGTTATACACTAATCTGAGCTTTAGTATTTATATTTCTATAGGTAATTAAGTTCAAATACTCCACATGATTTGAGTTCTGATATTCTAATTTCCTGTGGAGGGATATAGTTTGAAATATCTAGAAGAATGAATAGAGGGCATACCAATTACATTCTCTTTCAAATATCCATTCATTCAACAAACATTTACTGCACACTTATTATGTATCAGATGCTTTTCTAAGAGCCTAATTTAGAGTAGTAAACAAATAATGAAAATTATTTCATGAGCTTACATTCCACATCTAACAGTTAACAAATATGTAAAAAATGTAGTATGTCAGGTGGCGGTAAGCACTGTTATGGAAAACCTAAATGATAAGCTGACATTTGATTAGAAACCAAAAGCAAGGGAGCCCATGTGGATCTCTGAGGAATAAATGTTTCAGGACTCAGAAACAAATGGGAAAGGTACTGAGGCAGAAGCATGATCAGCTGGGATGGCATGAACAAGAGCAGATCGCTAGGATATGAAATGAGAAAAATCTTGGGCAGTCAGATCATACAGAGCCTTGTCAGCCATTTTGAGGTATTTGGATTTTCTGAGATGGCAAGTCATTAGAAGATTCTGAGCAGAGGCTTGATATTTTCTGACTTATCCATTTTAAAAGGATCAACATTTTGACTACTGTGTTGGAGGGCTATGGTGTGGGAGTAGCAAGGAGAGTAGTTAGGAAGCATATATTGGAGGTCTTAAGCGTTGACATCTGCTAAAAGCAATGTCATATACAGCCTATACAAAGATAACAATACATACTTTTGTCTTGCTCTTCTATTTAACTAATGACCATAGCTCTTTTAACACCCTTGTAAAATAAGGTATGTCCTCAGAATGATTTGCCCTATGATAAATGGTAAATTTTTTCATCCTATGTATTTTTTAATGTAGTCTTTGTCAAAGGACTGAATAAATGAAAGTCAGCAAGGCTTAGTGCAAAACATTATAAGTTTTACAGCCAAACATACAGAAATCCAATATCTTACACCTCATTATATAGATGTCATTACATTATTTTAATTTTCTTGTCTCTGCTCTCTACATTTATAAAACATGAATAATCAATTCATAAATTTATTTGAAAGCTTACTATGAGTTACACTCTGTATTAGGTGTGAGTGTACAGTGATAATCAAGCCATCGGGGTCCTTGCACTGTAGAAGTCTGGGTGAGAATGGCACTAGGTAAATCTCCACACAAATAAATGTATAACTTAAAGTGTTATAAATAAATGAAAAAATACACAGAATGTCTTAGGGGAAGCAAACTTAGAAATATAATTTATGATAATATTAATGATACTCATTGAATGCTTTATAGTGTACTAGTCTGTACTTTAAGTGTTTCATAGGTGAGACCAAGTATTTAAATAACAATCAAAGAGTTTGCTATTGCTAGGGAGCTTACATCATACTTGAATCTATGCTAAGAAATAAAAACTGAATAAATAAGAATTTCTGATAAGTATTTAAGAAGTTTTCATCTTCCCAAGACAAGCACACGAAGAATTTAACAGTGAGAAATTTAGCAACTTTGAGTAAATTTTTATTTTAAGGTACCTATGCATTTGTAAAATATTTCACAGGATTTTCTCAAAATATTCCTGGTAATTTAATATCAAAATCTAAAAAACAATATATATTTCTTGAATAAATGAATGAGTAGTCTAGTATGTAAACTCATAAAATAATAAAAAATTGCTATTTACACAAGGGAAAAATCCATGAACATGGCAAATCATCTAACACTGTGGTCCAAAACCCCTGGGCTGTGGACTGGTACCTGCACAGCAGGAAGTGAGTGGCCAACAAGCAAACTTCACCTCTATTTACAGCTGCTCCCCATCTCTGGCATCACCAGCTGAGCTCCGCCTCCTTTCAGAGAAGCATTAGATTCTCATAGGAGCCTGAACCCTACTGTAAACTGCACTATGTGAGAAATCTAGGTTGTGTGCTCCTTATGAGAATCTAATGCCTGATGATCTGAGGTGGAGCTGAGGCGCTGATGCTAACACTGGGGAGTGGCTGCAAATACAGACTATCATTAGCAGAGAGGTTCGACTGCACAGTAAATGTAATGCGCTTGAATCATCTCAAAACCACCATCCACCCCCACCAGCCTGTGGAAAAATTATCTTCCATGAAACCAGTCCTTGCTGCCAAAAAGAATGGGGATCACAGGAAAGAATTATTTTTCTTCTTAAAAGAATTAAGCTAATTTTGTTTTGATTAAATTATTAGGCCAAAAAGAGCCACTACCAATTTTTATTTAATATATATTTACATAGATCTTTGTCTTATAAACATATTAGGCCAAAAAGGGACACAAACTAATTTCTATTTAATGTATATTTGCATGGATTTTTGTAACATATTATTTATAGATTAAAGTTACTTTTGAACAGTTTTAAGTAAATGCGATGCTTATATTAACAGTATATAATAGATAAGTTATTAAGTATTGCTTTAAAAAGAAATCAAATTTTTCAGTACTATTTGAATAATTTTTGGGGACATTAGAAATAAAATTTCTGATGGTTTTTCATGATTCATCAATAGGGTTAGTCGTGATTCTGATGTCTTCCTCAACAAATGCAAAGCAACTATTATTTTGCACATAATTCTCTTCTGTCACGAACACCCCAAGTCTTCATTACATACCCAGGAAATCTGTATTGATATCAGTGATGACAAAACCTTCCCTTTTACTATATCCGATTGTTAATTTTAAGTGTTAACTTAGCTAGGCTATAGTCTCCAGTTGCTTGGTCAAACACCAACCTAGACTTTGCTGTGAAGGTATTTCTCAAATGTGATTAACCTTTAAAACAATAGACTGAGTAAAGCACATTAATCTGAATAATGTGAGTGGGTCACATTGGCCTCTTTCAATCAGTTGAAGACTAAATACTGACGCAAATATTGGGGTTTCCCCAAGAAGAAGAAATCCTCCTCAAGACTGCAATGTAGAAACCCTGCCCGGGTCACCAGCCCGTTGCCCCACCCTACAAATTTCACACTTGCCAGCTCCCACAATCCCCTAAAACAATTCCTTAAATAGATCTCCCTCTTATTCTCTCTCTCACTATATATACATTTATTTATATATATGTTTATGTATATATACTAATATATATATATCTTATTGATTCTGTTTCTCTGGATAACTCTATGACACTATCTTTACATTTGTAACCAATTACTATTCTCCCCATCTAGTAAGAGAAAATTATTTTTAAGCCTTAACTTATACATGTATATTGTAACATAACTTGTTAATGAAAAAAATGAGTTTTTTATGTTTAACTAGGAACAATGAAGTACAAATCCTTTCCTTCAAATAATACATAATCAAATCTGAAAGAAATATGCAAAACAAGTCAATGAAGATTATCTACTCTATTGTTTGTAATTGTGCCCAAAGATAGAGCGCACATAGCATGGAATATTGTTTAAAAATCCCAGAATCCTTTAATACCTTCATACATTAAAAGGCTTTACTAAGAGAATGATACAGTTAACTGTGAAATTCATTTCTTTGTCCATTTTTATCAGAAACTTTAACAGGGAGTACATGTGCTCTTTTTGAATTAATTAAAATCTCAGCCACTGAAATATATTCAGAGCAATATGGAAACCAAGAAGAATGCGGATTTTCCCTGCCAGCAGCAATCTGCAATAGGGCCATATCTATACAGTCTAAACAGCTCGCCCCCACTGGGAAATAGCAACCTTCCCATTATGGAGATGGCATTATTTTTCAAGATGATCTCCTCTATGTACTACTACCCAGCATGCTACCCATAACTCTCCAGATAAATTGAAGGGACTGAAAGATTTATGAACTCATGAATTCTTTTCTTGTAGGGAAACCCAGTCTAACTCACCAGAGGATATCTTACGCTTGTATGAAGATCCTTTGGCAAAATAGAAAATGTGTGGGGAGAGTAATGGGACATTAAAAGCGACTGCTATTTACTAGAAATTCTCTTATGAATGTGATGAGAAAACGTAGACTGTGACTATATGATAGCATGCTAGGTTGTACTATACCTTAAAGAAAACATATACTGTAGCTGACCACTATATCTTTTCTTTACTAGTTTTACATTGATTTTTGAAGCAAGTGATTATTTTAAACACAATATGCTTTAAACATTATATAGATATTATTCTTCTAATCAATCGTATTCTTGATAAAGATTAGATTAGTATAGAATTATCCATAAATAATTTAAAAATATTTATTTCACAAAATATTTACTGAAAACTACGCAAAGGACAAATACACAAATGCAATTGTCCTTCGGTATCCAGAGGGGATTGGTTTCAGAAACCCCTGAAGACATCAAAATCCATGGATGCTCAAGTCCCTTACATAAAATGGTGTAGTATTTACATATGACCTATGAATCCTCCCATGTATTTTAAATCATCTCTAGATTACTTATAATAGCTAATGCAATGTACATGCTAAGTAAATAATTTTTATATTCCATTGTTAACAAAATAATGACAAGAAAAAGTCTGTACATGTTCAGTATATACACAACCATCCATCTTTTTCTTTCAAATATTGTTGATTCATGGCTGGTTGAATTCATGCATGTGGAACCCACAGATACGGAAGGTTGATTGCATACACTATTCTGTTTCGTTTCATTATATCTTTACGATGAAATATTTTTATTACAATATTTCTTCAAAGCAATTTTCCTTTCTTCTACTGGACATATCCCAACCAAACTCAGTAAATTACTCCCTCAAAAAGATGATTGATCAGAAAAGAGAGTTTTATTTAGAAAATTTTCAGCACATTTTTATTGTGTAGATATCATAGTGTCCTAGTTGCAAATAATTGACTATATAAGTATAAAAGCACATTTTTTCATTTACCATATTTTATTTGAATCTTTGCAAAGCATCAATTTGTGAAGTATTACATAAAAAAGTATGCAACTTAACTTCTTAAAGGTTTGTTTGGAAAAGCTAGTGAGTTTATTCAAGAAATGATATTTATGCCACTGTGCACTCGAGTTAAATTCCTCCCAGAGCTCAAAAAAATAAATAAATAAATAAAAATAAACATTAGCATGCTAAGTCCTAGAACTAAAAATTGGTTTTGATAAACTCAAATCTTTACATTCTAGTACTTGTCTGTAACACATTTGTTGGTATCTCTTTATCTGTGACTAAGTTCTGTTATTTGAATGGACTCTATAGTATATTAGTATATTAATTTACCTTTAGAAAAATTTCCAGATAGGGTAAGGAGTGTTTCTATGTGCCTACGTGAATATGAGTGAGAGAGAGAAAGAGGGAGCTGAAAGTAATATATAATTTATATTATATAGACTTATAGCGCTGACAGTACATATTAATAACATAATTTCACACTGGTTCAGACCTCTGATTATAAACGATCACATTCAATTAAGGTGAAATTTTCTAAGCTTCAAAAGCAATTAAATTGTTAAGGAAGAATGAATTGTTGTTGTTTACCTAAGAGGGATATACATTTGCATGTTGTTTTCTTGTTGCTGTTGTCATTTTACTTTAAAGGACCTTTTATCTCAAGCAATAGTTTGAGAAGTATAAATATCAGGAAAGTTTCATTTAGTTGACTCCATTGGCTCTTATAGATCTAAGTATGAGGAAATTGAATTATCTGATGATGTAGTTTCAGAATTTATACTGAATTTAATGGACAGTGTTTTTTGTTTAAGATATTGGACAATAATGTTCTATTGCCTCATCCATCATCTCTTCCTATTGTCAACAAAGAATCTCTAATTGTCCCATTTTCATTCTCTCTCTCTCTTTTGGAAATATTTGAGGAATTGAAAAGTTCACATTAAGATGCCTTGGGGACTCTCTAAGAAATCTTTCCATCTCATTAGGCTAGATGCCCAGAAGTTCAGGCAGGGAAGTCATACAATGAATTTCAGATCAAATCACAGAATCAGAATACTTTTATGGAGTGACAATAAGCCTGAAGAGGGATTAAATAGTAAATCAACACTCATCTTCACTTCAATATATTATTCTGCCATACCTTGGAGCATAGCCAACTATGGGTCTTTTCTATTCAACTATAGGAGTGGAGAGTATGAAAAAAGATACAGGGAAATAAGGTAGAAATAAGTAAGTGTATATGCAAGAAGAGATAGATTCTGGAACATCATGTTACGTAGAAATGGATATGCAGAATCTGCAAGAGATGCCAAAGACAATTCTAATTAGACGGATATTACAAATAAAGTCTAGGAAGAATTAATCCAGTGGTATATGTCTTTAATTGGAACGAACAGAAATATTATTTGAATTTCAGAATATTGGCAGAGATTAGCAATACTGAATCCATGATATTGAAATGGAGATTCAGGAAACTGGGACTGGATCTTGGAAGTGCTGTTGGAAGAAAAGATAATCAGCAAATAAACACTAGCTAGAAAAGTCTTGAATGACAGAATTTTTTTATTCCACTGTTTTATTGATGGAAAAAATGAAACCTGAAGTGTTTACAAATGATTTTCCCAAGGCCAAAGAAATGAATTTCCCAAAGCAAAGTTGAAAGATATTCTAACCATACCTAGACTGGCCTATTTTCTCTCCTAAACCAAAGTCTCTACATATTCCAAAGTGGACCTCAAATCTAACTACACTTCTGTTTCTATATCATGAGTACTTCCTCTTCTCTGGATTTAAGTATTATGTATTGTCTTTGAAATGACCCTGATAAGTGGTACACTGATAACTTTTTCATGGGTGTATTTCTTGCTGCTGCAATCAAATTGTCCTACAAGGATCAAAATTTTCATAATTTTCTTTCAATACTTAGTAGAATTGCAAGTATTTAGGAGACACTAAAAAATGCCTGCAGTATAAATGAAATGAATGAAGAAGGAACATTGCTACCTTTCAAGTCATCAAGTTAAAGTTCTAAAAGCTTTGGCACCCACTTCATGTATGCATCAAGAAAAACCATTTTATTCACATATGGTTCAACATTTTACAATAGCCAGGAAAATGTTGACATTTTACATAAAATAATTTGTCTCTTTCTTCTCATATAGTTTCAAGAGAAATTATATCTCTTCTTTGTTTAAAAATTTATCTCTTTTCATATTATTTCTAGCTGAATTTTTTCAGAAACTTTACATCCATTTCTTTTTCTTCAGATACCCCACCCCCTTGGAAGGTTTATACAACCAACTCTATAGACATAGTAAAAGCTCATATATGCCTATCAATATTTTAATATATTTTTGTTTATTTACGTTTATTTTATGTTTTTGTGTTTTTCCCCCATTACCCATATTAGGTTTTCTATTTTCTCAAATGCTCAATCTTTCATTATGTCGGTCTGTCAATTCTACCAATGGTTCATCACAATTAGTATGCCCTGAAATGAAATTGATGTAGTATGAGAAACAAACTTGTGAGCAGAGCCATTTTTGCCTAGGAAGTACTGGAAAGTTAAATGTGTGCTAATATATGTACACCATTAATAATATAATATCATTTACTGTGGAGTATTTTATTTCACTTAAAAATGATTTAAATAAAATAATAAATAGCATTAATGGTAATTTGGATCAATTTAAGAACGTCAAGTATTTTATTTCTAACAACATGAAATAATAGTTAACACATCTGAATTAGGTGCTGAATAGATATTTCTGAATGAATGGATGTTTAGAATACACTAGAAATCAGGATACTGTCTTACTTTGAGCATTAATATACTGTTTCATGTGTGGTACTTGAGATTTGCTCATTTAAGAATGCCTACTATGATTTATCAAAAAGAAATCTTAATTTTAAACCATTAACACTTTCATAGAAACATAACAAACATTTATTATCTTTTCTCTGAATTAAATAGTAGCTTAAGATCATTTTGAAGACCAATCTAAAAGTCTGTATATTTTACATGGTAATTGTGCAATAGAATGAACGACAACAAATAGAGCTAACTTACTTAACTCATTCATTAATAAAAATGATAGAAATTGGAATCCAATCTCTGGGAAATATATATTTTATAGAATAATGCACAGAACCTGCTTTGTTTACACCTACACTATCACCAAAACATTAGGTCTTAGTAGCTTGCAGTTTAAGTTAACAATTGAGCATGCATTGCACATACCAAATAGATTTTCACCTTTTCAACTGAAGAGTGTTTACCAGATGATAATTAGTATCTGCTAAGTGCTCTTCAGACTAACATGATATCATCAAGAAATATCACAAAAGTGTTGACACAATGCTCATCCAGCTGGAGATTCCAAACAAGTCTGTTTTCACTGCCATTTACTGTAAATTGTAACTCTGCACCAGCTGGCCAGATCCTTTTCCTCTACCCCACTCTCAACAGAAGAAAACAAGAATGTGCTTTTTGTTAGTTTGTTTATCTAGTTTATCTAGTTTAAATTGATGAGGAGGTAGAAAATACACATTTGAAATTAAAATTGAATTATGAATTATAATTATCCTAACCATGTAATTTCATTACTTTATACATATCAAACACAATTTGTTTCCTAACATCTATTTCATTATTGCAGTTCACAGAAGGAGAAAAAATTAATGAGCTAAAATTTACGTAAAAACTAGAATATATATTCTGTGCATAAGCAAAATTTTTTTATTTCTCAAATTTTGCTTACTTAGAGATTTAATACAGTTTAAGTATAAAAATTTGAATCTATATTAAATCATAAACAAAACAAAAATGGAATGTGCATATAAAATCCATGTAACGGCTGAGTTAACAAAATAGGTTCTAGAATAAGTCAAACACTGATTCAAACCTAAATTAAGACTTGCAGTTTAGCTTCTTCGTCTGTATTTTCTTCAGATAAACAGTTAAGAGTAATATGTAATAACATTTCTTATCTTACAAAGCTGGATGAGGATGGAAGGAAAAAATAAATAAATGTTTAAGTTGATTTACACCATTTCTGGAAAATAGGAAGCACTTAATAAAAGGTAACTTATTACATCACTTATTTTTATAGAAATATTGATAAAAATATACATATGCAACATAATATTGATATATGTCTCCTCTGTCCCATATGCTTGTCCTCCATATATTTGGAGATCTCTTTATATTCCCATTCTTTTTATTTAATTAGCAATTTTTGTATCAGGAATAAACTAAAGGGGTGAAGAGGAGAAGGCCTTAGGCCTCAACTTAATGACCACGGCTACTAAAGCATCTCCTTCTTACTTGCTGCTTTAGGAGTGCACAGTTGTTTTGTGCCCTGTTTTATCTCCCCAGGCCTGAGAGATGTTAACTATTAATACAAGATGAGACTACAATGGTTAGTTATCTGATCATTCTTCCTTTGGAATCAAAGCTTGTGAAGACCAGATAAATTCATAAAGAATGAAAATCCAAATGTTACATATTTAAGAATCATTTCCCCAGATAAATCGCTGAATCTTTTTGCTGAGAAACTACATTTAAACTCTTCTAATTTGGAAAAAGTTTGTTTCTGTCATTGTTTTATGGCAAGTATGAGGTAAAAATCTTGAAAGGTCCTGAGTTGAGGATGGTGATAGGTCACAAACAGATATTCCCCAACATTCTCAATCCTTCCAAATCTCCATTTATGCAGGTTTTCTTTATCTGTGGTCCATGAATCAAGGGCTATTGGGCTATGAACTAGTGGGTCTCAACTGAAGATGGTTTTGACTACTAGGGGACGTTTGACAATACTTAGAGACCTTTTTTGGTTTCCAGAACTCAGGCATCAAGTGGATAGAGGCCAAGGATACTGCTAAATATCCTCAACACACAGGACAGTTCCCTCAACTAAGAATTGTTTATCTCAAAACATCAATAATGCTGAAAGTGAGAAACTCTGGAATGGGTCTCAAGCTGTACATCATGGCCGCGCGCGCGTGCGTACGTGCATGCGTGCATGTGTTTGAACGTTTGTCAGACCCAGCAGCGCCTTCAGTTTCATTATGATTATCAAGAACAAGTATGGTCCCAAAATGTTTAATTACCACTGACTTAAACTGAAAATAGAGCAGAGAGAAAGAAGAAATTAATTATGTATAAATAAGCTATTGACATTTAGGAAATAAAGTTAGCTATGACCCTGAAGCCAACAGGCAATGATAGGACTAAGTTATCATATATAAGTTTATAATAAATATGATACAAATATACAGAATGCAGTTCTTAATGTTTTTGGAACTCTACCTTAAAAAATTAAAAAAGATAATGAGTACTGAGAAATTAGCCTATAATTGAAAAATGATTTACTATATTAAATTCTAAATGTACTAACACTTATTTTTATGCACTAAAATTCACATATCACTCTTTTTATCTTCATGAGAAAAACAATATGTTAAAAACCAGTATATCTTATTTTAGGTCGCTTACTAAATAGCTACATGACCTTGGTTATTTTATCTCTTGTATTTTACAATTCTCCCTATATATTTCATTGAGCTATTCTGAGGATCATGAGGAAGAATAAATAATGGAAAGTCTTTAAAAAGTGTACCTCAATATAAAATATGTTTTCTTCTGACTTCCAAGCCTTTTACTCTTGAACATTTTTCAAAATTGTTTTTGATTTCCTGTTTGCATTATGCCATCTGAACTAAGACAAGACCAAATAAAATTTTTTATGACTAGGTCTTATCAAGCCAAAATTTGCAGTGTAGGATATGTCAGCATTTGCCAAGTATATGATTCCAGCATTAGAAAATTACATTAAAAGTAAGGAGCCATAGATTGTAATTCAATTCAATTCAGTGCAGGTGAGTTGAATCAGGCACTGTTCTAAGTGCTGAGAATACAATAGAGAAAACCATTTGCTGAAGAGATGGTTAACAGATAAGGATAAAGTAGATGTGAGTCTATGTAGCACCTAAGGGGGACAATCCCTTCTATATCACCATTTTCTCCCCTCTTTTCCTTTAGTATATTAAAATACATTTATTAACTGTCCCTCAAACCTCCTTTTTCCTATACACAGTTATTTAAATCACGACTCCTTGTGGGATCTGAAGTCGTGTTTTTTTGGCTCATCAAGCTATTACCTAAATAATGGTAGTAGTTTTTAGTATTTAAAGGATGCATAGCAAAACCAGAGGAAGATTTTTTTCTCACCTATAATTAGAGAAGAAATTTTTACTATTGTATTATATTCCACAGCAATACAGTGTAGGTTCTCAATGAATCAAACCTATTTTAGGAAGGGAGCTTACACATGGAGAAAATACATCTCATTATAGCTTTCTTAAGGGTATCATGTTTATTTAAGAGACCCTTACAAGAGCACAGACACGGGTAAGCCTAATAAGTATTCTTGGACAATAATGAGGTGGAAACAGAACTATTTTTTATATAGTTATTTCTTAGGCAAAATCACCATGCAGGCAAAATTTATCTTTTTTTATTTCTCACCTCTCTATTATTCTTATTCCTCAATTCTCAGAGATAACTATTCTAACTTTTAATATATGAATTCTGTTTGTACATTTGTTTCTTTTTCTCATTTCAAGAGATTTCCTAAATTAATTAGCTATAAGGTTAAAACAGTAATAATAACAAACCCTACCAATCATTTACTATGTACTGCACTAAGTGCTTTATATAAATTTCCTCTTTTGCTCCTCAGAGCAACCCTAAGAAGTATGGACTCATTCTCATTTTATAGATTAAACTATGGCTTTGAAAGGCTAAGGGAATCGCCTAAAGTCACAACAGCTAATGTACTCTTAGGTGATGATCAGTGAAACCAATTTGATGGTGAGTACATGTGGAGCTTATTTTTCCATTCTTGGGATACTTCACTTAGTAGAATGGGTTCCAACTCTCTCCAAGAGAACATGGTGTATACCTACATAATGAGTGCGATGAGCACTGTCTGGGGAATGGACACGCTTGAAGCTCTGACTGGGGGGGGGGGGAGGGCAAGGGCAATATACGTAACCTAAACTTTTGTACCCCCATAATATGCTGAAATTAAAAAAACAGCTAGTGAGTGAAAATATCTGGGGAACAGACATGCCTGGAGCTCTGACTTGGGGGGAAAGGCGGTACATTGGCAACGTATGTAACCTGCAATTCTGTATCCCCCATAACAATAAGATGAAATAAAAAAAAAAATCTAAATTACTATTAGGTTACTATGACTTTGAAATCTGTGGGCTTAAAAACTACACCTCCCTCCAAAAGGTGTTTCCATAGTATAAAGATATCCTCTACTCTTGGTTTCAGCCAATACCCAGATTTTACTTTCTTGGTAAGCCTAACTTTTATGAAGGATATTTTTAAACAGGAACTTTATTCTAATTCATTATATGATCTATATAAGTAAGCAACATGTAATAATTTACTAGTATTTATTAAACACTTACTGTGAGCCAGGCATTGTTTTAAGTAATATCCAAGATTTATAAAAATAAATCCTCACAAAAATTCTATAAAATATTCACTATTGATACAGGAAGGTTAAGCGATTTGTCCAAAGTCACACTTAGGTGATAGCAAAGTTGTGATTCAAAATAAAGCAGTTAACTCTAAAGAGACATTAGACATCATCATGATTCCTCTATTACCCTGTCAGATACTTCTCAAACTAACTTGCCCCAATGAAATGTACTGTGAATAAAATACAAATTTCCTAAATAGTTGCTCAAATTAGAAAATAATATTTTTAATAAATTCCATCTGGAATTCAATAAAAATTCACACTTGATTCATTATTTCATCATAGAGTAAGGGAACCAATATTCTTAAAAGATGACATTTACATGCAGATTGCCTAATTGCATTCCTTTACGAAAAGTGAAAGAACTATAAAAATTATTCTAAAAGCAAAATATAAAACAATTCTTGAAGATGTTTAAAAAATTCAAGTAGAACTTAAACATAGTGTTTGACCATATTAACACAAATATTTCTGAAATATTTCAGATATAGTTATAAGATTATGTCTTTTGTTTATATTATACAGTGAGTTGTATTTTAGAAAGATCACAAATAAGCATGGTATGAAAATATGAACATTTTTATTCAAGGAGGAAAAATCATGTTCTACAGCAATGTCAAATGTAAACAAGGAGTAGTCACGATTAATATGAGCCTAAATATAATAGATGGTCATAGAATAAGCTGACATTAGGTCAGTTCTATACAGGATGAGAATATAGAAACATATACCTTTTTTCACTACCCTTTTAAATATTTAAATTGGTTGTCATTTATGTTCATAACAAATTTGGAGACTGGTATTGTGATTTTTAACAACTAGCATAATGTATTACAAATATTCTCAATTTCCTCATGGTTTTAAATAAAATGCAATAGGCAAATCATGTAATCTATGTATAAGAGTGTTTCTCAAACTATGTTATGAAGAACATTGAAGAGTTATTTCTCAGAAAAAAATCTAAAATAAAATAGTTTTATTAAAACTACATATTTGCTAAAACTATATCTTTGGCAAAATCAATATTTAACATTGTTATATTAAATATTGAGAAATCCTGCAATTAAAAAAATCTACTTCTAACATTAACTTTTTCTGTCAAGAAAATCTCATTATGCACCAACTGCGGGTCAGGCACCACTTTGGCACTACTTGACACAAAGCATTTAAGATCCCCATTCTGGCATAAAAGAAATGGCAGAAAGACATAAATGAAACATTATGAAAAAGAATATCACGTGGAAAAAATGGGGCATCTTAATATTTGACTGGGAATCTATCTAGACTGGGTGGCAAGGCAGGGTTGGTTTCTAAGGAGGTAACTTTTATGCTGAGACATGATGACAAAAAGGACATTAGAATGGTAGTTTACTTACCTTCCAAAGTTGGTAAATTGAAGTGCAATACTATATATAAAAACAATAGGAAATATAAAGGGGGTAGTTTAAGTGATGAACTGTACCCCCAGCCCAGTTCCAAGAGCACTGAAAGCTCTCCTTAAGTGAAAGCTCAAATAATTGACAGTCTTCATTATTAGTCAAAGAAGAAAGCCAACTGGAATATCCTGGGAGAAGAATACTAAGTGTTTATTACCTTTTTCTTTATTAGGGACTTTATTTTCTTCTCCGCTTGTTTGGTTTTCCTATTTCCATTTGTTTACCTGCCATATATAATCTTTTTGAGGACAAGGGTTTTTGCTTTTGTTTTTTCCTAATGGATCCCAGTCATCTCATACAATGCTTTCATATACTAAGTGGTCATGAAATTTTAGTTACATCAATGAGCAAAATATGATTATACCTTTTCCCCAAAGGGTAAGAGGAATATATGATATTTTCTTCTATCCTTTATAAACGTCAATGTGTCATTTTAATTCCTCTTCATGAATGTGGAGTAAAGGCACATACATGCTTAGTTAGTGGTACATTATTTGAAGATATTAGTCTTCTAAAATTATTCCTCACAATATACAGTATACAGTTTTTTTAGTAACATCTTATAAAAGATGAAGATTATGTTAATCAATAAGTAATTTATTATGTAAATATCTTAAATATTTTCTTTTCACTTAAAATGTTAATAAAAAATGTATATTCATATACCAGTCTTAAGAGATCACATCAACATCTTTTGTTAGCAAATAACTATGAACTGATGTTCCACACTGTCTTTCTTGTATCACATACTAGGAATTGAGATGATCAGATTTTTGGTTTCTGTTTCTTCAAAGAGGATTGAGACTTTAAAGATGTATGTGAAGCATTCTGAGTGTGGAATGCATCCAGATTTTAATTTTCCTACAAACGTTTAGTTACCCCATCTACATCCAGTTAAACATAATTATTTTCAAAGATTACCTTTAGAGAGTATTTTCAAGGCATTCAACTTTGTTTTTGTAGAAACAAAATTTTTTATCACACGCATATTTAACTGGCTCTGCTAATCTTAGAATTCAACTGACAGGAAGAGAGAAGTTCATGGGCATATTAAAGAGAAATTTATTTACAGGCTGTAGGCACCGGGTAGGAGATTTTAGAGAAAACAAAGAGTGCTGACCATATATAGGTCAGCTAAAAGAGTTTTGTTTTGTTTCTTGTAGTAACATTGCATAGATAGATTAGCATTCCTCATGACACCACTGGGGGAAATGCTCATCGAGAGTGATCAAAGTGCTCTATTTCTTCATTATTGGAAACTACTTATATAAATTGGATGTTTTATTTCTTCAAAAGAAATAATTCCATTTTTTTATGTTGAAGTAATTTTTTAACTAAAAGAGAAAGGAAAACATGTTATCAAAATTAAATATATGCTTAATAAAAATAATCTCAAGTAATTTTTTAAACTTACGAATATAGTCTGTCAAAGCAAAGAGACCCTGCAGAATTTAAAGTTCTCTGTACTTGAATATTTCTGTTCTACCTTTCCCAAATTATTGCTATGTAGTCACATCTTTCTGCAAAAAAATTATGTCAAAATTTCTCTTTTATATAAATGGCTAAAGAACCAGCATTAATAGAACACTATCTTCAGGTATTTTCTTAATCAGGGTTTGAGGGCAAAAGGAAAAAAGATTATCAAACCAAAAAAGCAAAAAAAGGCCATGTAAAACAGGGAATAGTAATGATATAATGATGGGAAAAGATTAAGTAATTTCATTACATCATTCTTTCCCTAATTTTCTTCTCCTTGTGTGGTTTCATTTCATCTTAGATATTCCCATTATTTACTCAACACACATATATTCAATGGAAATAGGTGAAGTACGATGGGAAATGTAACACACAATGGGAAACAGTGACCTTTGAAAATTAGAGGTACCGCTAGCTATGATAGGCATATTCAATATGGAGGCTAAAATGAACTCAAATGCAGTTCTAGAGCTCCTTGAAAATCAAATAAAGTCTCTAACTTTGAGTAGTTTTTGTTTGTAGAATCAGCAATGTGAAGACAAGTGTATAGAACAAGAACTCAGACCGAGTTTTGGTCCAAGCTTTGATATTTACAAGACATATTTATTATTCATAACCAACATGGGGTCTTTAAACATCTAAGCCTGTTTATTCATTTGTAAAATTGGAATTTTAACACTTGTTCTGCTTCCCTCATAAGGCTGTTGTAATATTTAAGTAACATAACATATAAACAATTCAACGGTTTAAGATACAAATATTATTTCAAAGGTATGAAAGAAATGCATTTAAATTTTAATTCAAAAATTGCAAGACATATATTTTCCTTTCCAATTTGTCCTCTGTTTTGGCACTTATTTCTATTTTAATGGGATAACTTTATCTATTATTAAATAGAAAGTCTACATTGAAGTTTTTAAATATAGAAAAATAATCATTAAAAGCGATTAAATATATTTTGAGCAATTATATTTTTGTTTTTGATATCTATTATGCTATGATGTCTTATTTGTTATTCAAAGTAAAGATATATAATTTTATATATATACACACACACATAGGGAAATCAAATAGTTTTATAGTAGCATTTTAATTTTTTAAAACTACTTAAATCTTGTTATAATATTTAAAATAGATCAATTATTTTTAAAAACAGTAAATATAGCCCCTACTGACACCTATAAAATGTTTAATAATAAATAGACTTTCTCAGTAATGGATTAATCAACATTTAAAATGATAATATTTGATTTCTCCTTAGAAGCCTCTCTTCTTGAACATAAGGAAAAATTTTAAAAATTGCACCAAATGGAAAACACATCAACAAGAAAAGATCTTATATATTTTTATCTTTTCTAAGATTGTGCTAATAAATTTATAATTATTACAAAGTACTGTGCTGAGTAAATTTTTAGTATTTATTCAGTTATTTCTTTATAAAATACTTCAATAGCTGTACATAATTTAACATTTTCTCCTTAATCAAATGTTGAATAACTACACCAAACTATAAATTTATGTATACTTTATATGTCAGATTTTTTTCTCTAGGCTACACATACTCTAAATTCTTGGACAATCTTTTTGGTTTAATTATGCATGACTGATAACTGTTTGCCTATTTAATAACTTATCTGATAATGTCAAATGAAAAGTATTTAAAATAGATAATAAATTGACTCTTTCATTCAGGAAATAGTGTTGTTAGCCTTTAATTTTAATTAGTTTTGTGGTACTAAAGTTGATCAGTTTCAATATCTCCATTTCATCTTAGAGTATATCAAACTTCCTCTTTTGCATTTTTCTCTAAGAAAAATAACTAAAATATAAATGTCCAGTTAATTTTAACAACTGAGAATTATTTTTGATACTAAAGTATGTCACTAATTTACTATGGAATAATAAATCAGTGTTTAAGTGCTTTCAAAGAAATACAATATAGTTAATCAATAAACTATTTATTGAACATTCCAATGAATGGTATTAATAATATAATATATACTGCAGGCACCAGAAACCAGAAGTTCTTTATATTTAAAATCAAACCAAGGACTCTGTTTCTGAAATCCCTAACACATGTAGTATTAAGTATACTCATTAGGAACTTATAAGATATTTGGAAACTCTTCAATAAGCTGCCTTCCTAATTTTGTAAATTTTAAAAATGGTTTTCTTATTAGGCTGTAGAAATCATAAGCATTAACATCAGTGTCATGACACAATATTTAACAGAATTTTCTGATTCTGAAGTTTATTTTTCCTCCCCACTTGTGATGTCCTATTTTATAATCCTCTATTTAAAAAGTACTACATCATACATGCTAGAATTCAAGTGATTTTATTTAATAAAATGCCAAAAAAGAATCTTAATTTCAGGAAGCATTATATTCAAAAATTACACATTGCTTAACTCCTAAGATTATCTTTGGTGAGACTATTTCCCGTCCATGTTAATACAACATCGTCATATTATTGATATTAACATTTTATGGGAATATTGCTGATATTTATAGGAAAAACATGCCCCCAGCCTCACAAAACTTTTGGTGAGTTAGTATGAAAAAACACTAAAATGAACACAAAGAAATGGAGATGTGAACACATACTCACCTTAACATATATTACAAATGGGATCTGTGTAAATATATGTTAAATAATAACAAACTATAATAACTTAACAAATTAAAAATATATATGTCTAATAAGTAGATACACTTTCAAACTAAACATTTAAAGGACTCCATTGAGAGAAAAGTTTTTTCAAGATTCATTTACTCATTTCTGCAAATATTTTTCCACACACTAAGCTTGTTCAAGGCCCCATAAGATATAAAGGCAATTAAGGTAACAATTCTGTCTTCACCAGGCCTATGTTTGGGCAGAGGTCTTTTATAAAACATGTATATAAACAGCTAAAATACAAGGAAAAAACTTCTTATATTAACCAAATGCATTTTATTAATTCTAATATTAAATGCAAGGTAATTTGTTTTTTAAAGTTACAACATAAAGAAAATTCACAAATATGTGTGTATATATATATAATATATAAAGGGATATACATGTGGATGTATGAAAAAAATTTGCAGTGTGCTGAGTTTAGACAATTAATATTATTTGGAAATTATTGAAACCATTTTTGGAAAATCAATAGATGAGAAGAAAGCCCCACATAAGAGGAGGAAATAGCAACAGGTATTATCTGAAATAAAGAATAATTAATAAGGTAAGTCCCTAAAGCATACTGGAAGGTAAAGAAGTAATCACATTTCTAGAGAATCTTGATTTTGGTTGCTGTCACCTAATCCTCTATAATATCAATGAAAATTTACTGCTAATATTTATAAAAATCTTTAATGAAAGTTAAAATTTACTGGTCATTTATTTAGTATGAGGCATGATATTGAGGAGTTTACAAACCTTATCTCATTTAATTCTCACAACCTATACGTTAGGTACTATCATTAACCAATATTACAGTGAAGTAACTAATCTTAAATAGTTTCCTGATTCAATTTTTTCAGTGATTCAAAGCAATATGCCACTGTGTTTTATGGGCCCAATTTTAAATACACATGCATAGGTAGCTGGAAGTAAGAAAATGATGAGTATGTTGAAGGGTTTTAGGAGGAATTTGAAATATTTTTGTATTCTATATACAAGAGAAGGGTGAATACAGATTTTAATGTGAATGAAGAACATTAATAAGAATTTACAATTTAGTGATTCCCCCATATAAATATTATATACATTGTTTCCTAATTAAAAGCTAGATGATACAGAACAGTCTACATATTGTCTGCAAGAAACCAACTGATTGTATGTGTCAAATATGAAGAAAATTTTTATAATGCCCCAGGAAAAGTCAGAAAATCAACTCCCAATTACTGAGATTACTAGAGAGAGGTGTCATTCATTTCACTGGGTGTAGAAGGTCAGGATAGTTCAGAAAATGAAGTGACAAAAACATGAAAGTGCTATTTCCATGAAGAATTATTTGCAAAAGAATTACAAATATTGTTTGCTTTGTTGGTCAAATAGAGTATCAGCTGGTAACTATGAAGTGTTCCTTACGCATATTAGCATTTCAACTAAGAAAAAAAGAAAATTCAAGTGTATTGAGAAAAGTGTACTATAGAAGAAATACACAAGGATGGCAATAATGTTTTGATGCCAACAGAAGAAATTATTAGGAAGGGAATAAACTCGTCATGGACTTTCAGAATATGTCAAAAACTGACAATAAATTTAGGGGAAATCCATGTACAAACATATTAAAGAGAGAACAGTATGAAGGCAAACCATCTCAGATGAAGAAAAAATAAGTCTAATAAGTAGAAATAAGATGCATGAGATGATCATTAGTCTTCAGACTACCTCTACTGTTCATTGTCTCAGAAAGCTGCCTTGAATCAAAAATAGGTAAGCCTCAGTAGTTATTAGGGAATAAATAGAACACATGAGTACAATATAACGTGTAACAATTCCTCTAACTAGATAGTCCTGACCATAAATTATAGCTGTATTAAATTAAGAGGAGAAAGGGAGCAAAGGAAGGAAATTGATAACGAATGAACACCAGCTGTCTGAATACTGCTTTGGGCACATTCACAGATTATCATCATTATCCACAGTAAGTATGGGACTAGCTATCATTATTTCCATTTTATAGACAAGAAAAGTGAGTCTGAGAAAAACCAAATAACTTATTGTGACCACAGAGCTAATAATTGTTGAAGTAAAAATCCAAACATAAGTTGTTTGCAACACACAACACTTTTTTAAAAAATACAGGTTGAATTAGAATGTATATTCAAAAGAAAAGAACTTACCTCTTATCATTACTGGATCTCAAATTCACAGAAAGTGCCTAGCATACCACAGGGACTAAAATACATATATGCTGAAATTGGGTGAATGAATGCCTGAGAGAACAGATTTCCTATGGAAAAACTATATGTGTAGAAAAATTATAAAATAAATTCCCAAAAGAAGAATAATTTAAAAATCAATTCAAGGACCCTAAACTGTAGTAAACATATACTATACAAATATCAATATGCAAGGTTCTGTTAAGAATTTGCAGTAATATAATTTAAATCAAATCTGTTGATTACATGTTGTATTATTTTGCAGTCAAAAGAGATAACAACTCATTTGTAATATATAATTGATATATTACAGTATAAGACTGTAATATAAAATTGATAGAATAAATTTTATAAAATGGAAGGGTGTAGGAATCTAAAGGAGAAGCTAGAATTGGGCTAGAAATATTTGAAAACATTTTTGAATAATATGAGACAAAAATAGGACTTTATATTGGAAAAACTTTGGATATGCAAAGAAGTAGCCATCATGAAATTTACACTTCTCTTGGGTACATACATAAAGTCTGTAGAATGTGGATATGTAAGCACATTTAAAAAGATTCTTAAATTACATGCGATCAGATAAAAACAAGTTTTCACTCAATTAGGCTATAAACTATACATGCACTTTTTACTAGCTAGCAGAACAAGGCAACATGTCTAATATGTTTGATTTTATTTATTGATGGCAATTAAACCTAAGACTCTGTAACATTACTGACATGTTTAACGAAATTAGAGTAAAAGGATCTTTTATAGGTCTTTGAATTTTTTGATCTTTCTGTCTATCTTGGGAAATAATAGTGCTCAACACTCTTATGCTGCCTAACCATTTTCAAAGGAGTAAATCAAGGTGATTCAGTTGTTCAGGGTTATCCCAGAATTAGCATTCAAATGATTAAACTAGGGACCTGCAATACTATAGCAAGAACTACTGCTTCTCGTTTCTGTTAAGGACTGTAGTATACAAAAACCTCCAGGAAATATTGTAGCTTTAAAAAGAATGAGCATGGGCTTTGGAGACACACAAGCCTAGGATCAAATCCTGATTATGCGTCTACTAGCTATATTAAAGTTCAGAAAATTACTCAGCTGGTATGAGGCTGTTTCACCACTTGTAAAGCAGAAAAATTATGGCTTGTTTCAAAGATTCATTGAAGTAACCAATATATAACACCTAGCTATAAATGATGTTCAATATCTTTTTATTTTTTCTCTTCTGTTATCAGTAGTTTGTAATCATTAGGGATGAAATCATTTTTGGATAATAGATTTTTTTTTTCAGAGTATCTGTAGTAGTTTTAAGAATTCACTATTTTCCTATCCAGTAAATGCTCGTGACCATTTCATATATATGCACATATATTTAATATATGGCATATACATTTAATATACATGCTAATATACTTAGTCTCATTTAAACAATTTCATATTTTCCCTCAAATATATAACACCTTGATTATCATTTATCACTGTGGATGTAACAGTAGCTAAAATGCAGTTGGTGCTCAATAAATGCTTAGTATCTAAATAAGCAATAAATTTGTCAATTGCTTTTATCATTCTTAGTAATAGATAAAAGATAATGAAAAAGGTAATTGGCTTGGAATAAAGGACCTAGATTTGAGTTCTGGCTCAGTTACTTCCTACCTGTTCCACCTGGGGCAAGTTACTTTACCTATGCAAGCCTACTTGGCTATAACAATGGGAAAGCAACACCTCATTGCATATTGCTGTGAAAGTATGTCATACACAGTAGATACTCCAAAAGTGTGAGTTGAATCTGAATCATGGTGTTCATGGCTCCATTATTATCAACATAAAACATTCTGGTATGCACTTTGCAAATATGCAGAATTAGAGCAAGTATTCATATATAATTTCTGAGCTGCTATTCTATGGTTAAAATGGCAAGGTATAGGGAACTTTCTTGCCCATACAGACTGCTTTTGAACCACACTGTCTTCAGCATAAAATACACATGCCCTGAGGACCCACAAGGACATATTTAATCCTGGATAATTATTTGCTACCCTATTCAGAATCCAGAGTTGGCTATATTTTTTATTCTAGCTCTCTTATCAAGTATTCCAATATTGTCACCAGTTATCACATTTTCTATGCTAAACTCTGTCACAAATGGTAATCTTCACCCTCTGACTCTTTCATTGCCATTACATTGTATTTCTCGTTCTTCTTATTTCTTCTCTTCTGTCTCTTCTTATTTCTCCTTTATGTCCTCAATGTTTCATGAGATTACCCAATTACAGTGCTCTCTCACTTATGGTAAAAAAAAAATCAAACCACCATCATTCTGTTGAGCATAAAATTTGTGGTTACAGTGCTTTTGAGTGCTCTGAGTCTACACTTTAATACGTAAAACGTGTTTTGGTGTGTTTCTTCTTCCAGATTTGGAGTCAAATGCCAATAAATATCAGATTGAGATTAGGAAAAGAAAAGCAGCATACAATTACTAGCTGATATAAATTTAGTACTATACCTTACATATTGAGCTTCTTACATACAATATCAAATTTAATCCATGTAATTCTGTTGGAGAGGTAAAGCTTTTGTTCAAGGTCACACAACCAGTAAGTAGAAAAGCAGAAAATCAAACTCTGGTCACTTGCATTCTAGATACCTCAAAATATGACCAATTTCAATAAAACTAGGCAATCACAATAGACAATAAACTTTATACATAAGCAAAAGTAAATCTTCATATCTATTATTTCATGTTAATTATGTATTAGCAAAACAATTAATCAATGATATAAGCTCAATAAGAGAAGTGGAGAATTATTCAAAAATTTACAGTAAGTACCCCCTTAACATTGTGGATAGGTTCTTGAAAACTGCAACTTCAACTGAAATATTGTACAACAGGTACAAGAATAACATCACTTTGCTCCATATCAGTTCCTTACAATGTTGATAAGGGAAAAAGTTGTTTTCATTATACATGTTATTTTACTTAAAGTCATAGTTTCCAAAAACCTATTGATGATGTTAGAAGAGGATTTACTATACACATAATTTCCTTTTGTGAACATTTTCCCAAAAAATGGCCCCTGATCCCATTGCAGACCAAGGTATAGAGCTACTATCTATATTCTAAAATTAATATGGACAGACTAGCAACTAAAAAGGAAAGCATATGACAGAGTGAAAAATATGACACTAAAGCTTCAATTTGTATTATATAACATATTTCACTTTATCATTGGGAAAATATAAGTTTAGAATCATTCCAATTATTTAATATATTATACAAAATAAAATGTATTTTCTCTTATTGTAGTTTTACATAATGCAATTTCTGGGCTTCATTTTATCTCATCCCAAGTGATCTAAAGTTTTAGACAATTTGAATGGAAGTCACTCATGTAGCATAACATGATTTCCTCCCTCCCTTTTTCCCTCTCTTCTTCCATCCCTTCAACTCAATGTTTGGGTTTGGAACACTAATAATGTCCCAGGCACTGTGTTATGTAGTAGAGATGTCATTTTCTATCCAACTGATAAATTACCCAAGATATTAATTTGGAAAATAGTTACTTATAAATCAAATACTATATATCTAAATATGTTCTCCTATAACTAATATTCTATTTATAAGATTAGGAAAACTCTATGATCCCTTGATTTATTAATTTAATATTCCTATACAAAAGATGAAACGTTGGAGGTAATATACCAACAATGCCTTCTGATTACAGCTGTTATATTCACATCTCTTAAATCCATTTAATATCACTAAATTTAACTTAGATGTATGAGAGGAAAGGTGTTTCTGAAAACAACAGAACATGCATTTACCATAGCTCTTTAAGTCATCCAAAACCTTTAAATGCTTCATAGCAATAGCCACAGTTTAAAATAAACAAACAAAAAAACCCATAACGTAGTATAAGTATGGGCAGTAGACCTATGTCCAAATGACTTATAAATAGAAAAATTCAGTAAAGAACAATTTTGTTCTGGTCTAAAAAGGGTTATAAACATGTTTCTTAAATTGAGCAAATTACCAGCTATTTGGAAAGTACAATGTATTGGCTTTTGTTCAAAACAGCAACATTTAATGCTGGCAACACTGCCAAATTCCTCCCTTCCTCTATTCCCCTCTTCTTAGAGAAAGTGATTAAGAGACCAATTCCCATGCCAGCTGGATGCTTTTGAGCACCAAAGGTCCTCTCTCAGGATTCAGAACTTGATATGGCTTAGAAACCACTATGCTAATAGATAACCTCCTCAACATTATAAATCAAAGCCACATGACCACATTAAAATTCTATCTGCTAGTATCAATACCCTGTGGTTTATAAAGTACTGTTGACCTACCTCTGGGAGATGGTTGGAATGATAACAAAAGTTCTGTTCTGGTTTGGGGAGTGTAGCTACTTTTCATATTGAGAGTTATTCATCCATAGCAATAGCCAATTCTCTCTACCTCTGTATCTGTATTGATTTCATTTAATTGAAGCCTTAAAAGAAAGGAAGAGGAGGCTCCATGAGTTGAGGTAGAAACAGAAAAAATGTTAGGAGGACACAACAGATATTTGGTTATTTTGAACTGTTCCTGTTATCTGCTGATTATAATTATGAAGAGCAAAAGCCTTCCTATATAATTTAAAAACTTGGATCTTCTTAAAATTATAATTACATCTAAAAATCTTAAAACAACTAGACCACTGCATTTAAAACTTTTCAGCTGAAACTCACAGTAAGAAATCTCAGTGCAGCACACACACACAAACACATATATGCAAATACACCCAAAAGTTTAATCAAGGATATTTACCTTTATTGTGTAAAATGGCTTATAATTTATTTAAGTATATTTTATTTTAGAAATACTCTTAGTAACTGGTACATTTTCTTTAAGGGCCACTAGTAGATTGTGTCTTGCAACTTAAAGGCACTGAATATTTCCAGACTTCTGCAGGAATTATTTAAAGTAGAGATAGTTGATATATGCATTCAACAAAAAATACTTAATTACTATAAGCATGAAGATTCAACATAGTATTAAATATACTACAATTATTAAAATGTGAAAAAATTAAACTAAGAAACAAATACATTTATTTCTTTACCTTCCAGTGATTCATTAATTCAACATTTAGTAGACATTGGCCTGATATATGCAAGGTTCTGTGCTACAGCCCTAGAGATAGATGAACAAGAGTTATAACACTTACAAACCCAGGTGTTTTTTCAATCAAAATTAATATAGCAAAGAAGAACAGAAAGTACATTTTGGCAAAACATCAAATAACTTCTATTATTTAATTTCTTCAACATCATCCACATTTTTCTGTAATTACATACAGTGGAGTAATTAAACACAACTTGATAATGATTATGCATATGTAGAAAAATCCTAGATTTTACTCTCTAGTACTATAAGAAGTTCTTGTTTCTGCTTAATTTGAAATACATAAAATATACAACAAAACAAAATGTGGCTCAATTTAAAATTTTCTTTAGAAAAGCAAAAAGTTATATGATGCTCCTAGGGAAAAATATAGCAATAAGTTTTATTTCTCATATACACAGAAAATATCAATCACAAACTTTAATAGATCAGCAAGCTCTGAGAGAGACAGAATGGAGGAGATCAAGAAATTCAACTTCCCTCCCAATTCAGAAATTCTTTCTAGAGCATCCCTGAGAAAGGTCATTTCATTAATAATGGTCTTAAATTAACATTTTTCCTGCAAAACTATTTACCAAAAGTGGGTCTTGATGATTGCTTATACTGGAACCAGATACCTACGTAAGTGTCTTTCAGAAAGTGTTTTGTAGAAGTTAGGGGGAAGGTCACCATACTACCTAATATTTGGTTAAGAGAGAAGTTAAAAAACAAAAAAAAAGCAGAAAAATCAAAACCCAATGCCCACTTTTGAAACTTCCCTTTGCTATTCTTTGTAAATCATGTTATGTCTATCTATAATGTCTTAATTTGTGCCACTTTTAAACAAAATATGGTAGAAAAATTATACGATTTTTTTAATCAAAGAGACTCACTGCTTTGAGAGACTAATTCCTCCAACAGTCAAATACTTGAACCACGGGCATTGTTATGGTCATATACTTCATAACTAGAAACTTTGATTAGCTCCTTAGATATTAAGCCACATGAAAGAATGAATTTTAATTTTTATTGAATTCAATAGGCAACACTGTAGGAATTGTCTTAGCATTTTGATCACACATGCACAAGCAGGGTTTAATCCTAGTTCTCTTTTTCTCAGTCAAAAAAAGATACAGCATTATTGAATCTTGTCAATATATACTCATTAATTTTATTTTCTACACAAAGCAACATTATATATTTTCTTACTATAATTGTTCATTAAATTGTTTACTAATTCAATATTTATTCATTTGGTTTAAGATTCTCACCATAATCTGTGCATGGAAAAAAACCTCAATGTATTCATTTTTCTTCTTTGCAATATGCCTCAATGTTATAGTTTAACTTTTATGCATGTCTCCTTAAACAACTACTATATCCATTGCTAGTGAGCAACATTTACGGTGCCAGGAGCAAAGTAGTCATTAAAATACTTTTAAAATCACTGAAACTATTACTTTTCACTCTGTATCAATCAGAGTTCTACAAGGAACACTGAAACCATTTTGGATATTTAAATCAGAGGGGATTTAATGCAGGAAATTTATTAGAAAGGATATAGAATCACTGGGAAGCCAAACTGATAATGGTGAGATAAACTAGTGGTTAATAATAGCAGGAAGTCACTACTGCTCCTAGGTTGGAGGAATAATAGGATAAGGCAGTAAAGAGAAGCCCAGGAGTTAGTTATCAGGCAGAAGCTGGAACAAAAAGGTCCCAATGCGAGACTGATACACTGCTGGACATTGCCCAAAACAATGAAGTAAGGGAGAAATACCCTAGCCTCTCACTTCATCATGTCTTCCCTTCTCCCAAAACTACATGCCATTGGCCAACCATAGCCTGAAGACAGTTGATGTGAAAGACTGGGAAACACAGCCTGAAGGATTAGCTCTATCCCTTATCCCCAATAACACAGAAGAGCAGAAGAATGAACCATGTATCAGATCAATCAGGTGCAGAACTGACACAGACCTTGACATGAACATTTTAAAAAATTCCTCAGAAGTATTGCAGAATTAATGACTCATTCCATGAAGCCATTTAATTGCAAAGCCAATCTATTTAAAATAAGTAGTTCATTAACATACTTGTGGTCAAAGATTTATACAACCACATGGGCTTTTCAATTCTTCCAAACTAAAAAGAGTGAGCCAGAGTAAGTTCATCTAGAAAATTAAAAAAAATTTAATTTAAAAACTTAATTAAAAGTTAAATGTTAGGCCGGGCGCGGTGGCTCACGCCTATAATCCTAGCCCTCTGGGAGGCCGAGGCGGGTGGATCGCTCGAGGTCAGGAGTTCGAGACCAGCCTGAGCAAGAGCGAGACCCTGTCTCTACTAAAAATAGAAAGAAATTATCTGGCCAACTAAAAATATAAAAATTAGCCGGGCATGGTGGTGCATGCCTGTAGTCCCAGCTACTCCGGAGGCTGAGGCAGTAGGATAGCTTAAGCCCAGGAGTTTGAGGTTGCTGTGAGCGAGGCTGATGCCATGGCACTCACTCTAGCCAGGGCAACAAAGTGACACTCTGTCTCAAAAAAAAAAAAAAAAAAAAGTTAAATGTTTTAAATGGTTGTATATAGATACATCAAATAATAAATGCTACTAGAACTCTTCTGCAAATCACTACAAGTAACATTTAGAATTTTATTCTATATTCTGAAACATATTTTTCCAGATTAACTCATTATGATAATCCATTACACCTTCCTTTTTTAAGAAGGAAAAACCTCAGAATTTTAAAAATATTTGTTCAATGACACTATTTAAGCAGCATATAGGCTTTAAAAGTATACTTTAATGTCCAAAACTGAAAAGACCTATATAGCTGAACAGTGTATTTGGAATACATGATGCATCAATGTGCAAAAATAACTCAACAGAAAATGTGAGACTCTCCAGTGATATTCCAGAAGTACAGAATAATTAATTTTTGCCACTATTTTACTACTATTTTTACTATGCTCTCACATAGAAATCATTTATTTTATTGTAACCAATAGTATGCATTTCAAACCAAAACTAATTAATGTTGTTTAATCAAAAGGCAAACTGTATTGTACAAACAGGCTGAGAAGTAATAAATTCTTGTTATATGCATTTATAAATATGCTTGCAAAACTTTTGTAATTTTCAATGGGGTAGAAATGTGCCCTATGCTCTGTGCAAAGGTCTTCCTCCATTTTACAGTAACATAGTAGGATGTCACATATCTTCCATTCAAATCCATTGCATTAAAATGACAGAGTTGTGTTCAACTTTGCTAAGGTAAAAGAAGATACCACAATTAAGGGAAGAATCTATCTTCTTTCCTTCGATTAAAGCATGACAAGCAAATAATAGGATATTTTGAATTCATATCAGGAAGGCAGCTAAAAATGTACAAAATTCATACAGAAGGGTTGAATAAGAAACAGATTGAAAATATTAGTTTAAAAATGACATGTGTTTTAAAAATGTGCAGGAACTGGGAGAATGTAAATGAGGACGTTCACAGTATTGTTTCCAAAGAATATTAAACATTTTTGACATGTTTACATAATGGTATTTGTTAATAAGGTAAGAGTAAAGGAATGGATTCACATTAAAGTTTAACTGCAAACATATACTTTAAAAAGTCATCTGAAATTTATGTATTGATCTAGAGCAGGGTTATAGTCTCCTCAATTCTCCAGGTCTAGAAACACTGAGTCCTGAAGCACCACCCATGTGGTTCTAGCATTCCTGTTCTCTACCACATCACCCCATGACACATTAACTGAGATCTTCCATGCACTACAAAATGCAACTTGAAGGATGGAGAAAAACTTAATGTCTCCATAAACAGATTAACAAGTTTTGTTAGGAATATTATATGCATTAAGTATAGTGGCAGTGATAGTGTATACTTAATAAGTTAATGAAAACAACTTGTATATATAGCGAATTATATTACAGACATTCATGTATCTGGTTAAATCCAAAGTTTAAGTAAAGGAGATATCAAACATTATTACCTTGGATATATGCGTCATTAAATACTTTATCAAGAGAGTCTATCAAATAATTCAAGTGAATCCTTCAGAGATTTAGCAGTGAATGATGTTATTAAAAGTAAGGGACATCTTGACATTTACTATATGGCTTCTCTAACCTTAAACGGTAAAGTTAAAATGAAAAAGATGTTAAAAATATTTTTTTCTTTTTTAAAAATCCTTCTAAAAGAAATAAGCGGTGTTAATATTGTTAGTGAAATTTCATCATAAGTCCTCCTTTCAAGCTAAACAGAGAAAGATTCACAAAATGATAGCTATCGTCAGTAGATAACAGAATGTTTTTCCCTTGGGTATTATAACTCCATTTAAGGAAAGTTTTGTTTTTCTTGATTCTCTTCTCAAAAATCAGACATTCTGGCACTTAGGAGATAGAAATGTATCATTTGACCTTTAAACTTCTATTTCATTAATGTAACCACAAGCAACAGAGTCAGTGACTGGCATGTTTGCACTTTAAGGCCTTTACCACTTAAAGTTATTTGATAAGTGTTATGCCACTATTTGCTTTTTATTACAGACACTTTGAGGAAATATGTTACATTAAAATAGAATACATTGTGTAAAGCTTGATAAATGGTATCATGTAATTCAGTTAAGTGTTCTCTTGAGCACTCCATTCATGTATGGGAAGGAGTGTATGTTTAAAGGATAGATTTTTGTTGTTTTGTTTTCTAATGAATTAGAAAATAACATCAAATATGATTTTAAGTATACAAAGTAAAAATAAAACATAACTCTGTGGCATTACTTTTGATGAAAAATACGTCACCTGAGTTGCCTACACTCAGTTAGTCCCTAAGCTCTATCTGTATTGGTCTATGAATAGAGCAAATACCAGCTGTAGGAGAAAAGTCAAGAAAAATAACTGAAATTTAACATTTTTTGGATAGAGAATTTCTTGCAAATAAATATGTTAAATTAGTTTAAAACCTATGGACAATGTAAAAAGCTCAGCAATCGGATACTTCCTAGAAAATCAGTGTTACTATGAACAAGTTGCCTTGGGTAAAAAATAATAAAGATCAAATTTTTATTTCATATGAAAAAATTATTTAAAAACTAAAAACCAATTGGTTAGAAACATTATCTAGAAGAGACAGACTCTTTTCTCTGTAAGAAGTTTAAAAGTCAAGAGTTCCCTAAAATAAGATATGACAAAACTCAGGAGACAGCGTATAAATGGATGAGGTACAGTGCACACCAAGTAAACAAGGAATGCACCAAAACAACAACACTGGAAAGTCATTGTCCCCATATATTAGGGAAGCTTCTCTGTTGGAAGCAATGAGTGAACTAAACATAGGTTCTTGGAAGCAGAATGTAGGTCCAGCTATTTTCATTAACCACAGTATTTATTAGATTGTTCTTAGAAAACCCAACGCCAAGATATATCATGGACCCATAAGTAATCCACCAAATCCTTTAGGTTGAAAATAGTAAGCCTCATTACAAACAAGCAATACGCTGCTACAAACATATTGCTGCTCCCAGGATATGTGTTTGAAACCTCTGAAGACAGTGTTTAGTCCTTACTACTGTGTTCAAACTTCTAAAACAAACTTAATAAAAGCACAAATATGGGTTTTATTTACATCCTCTATGTTACAAAGAGCTCATCAGTCTTACCAACAATGAAGAGTTATTTTACTATGTTATAATATTTGTTACTTATATACACATTCAGTGGCATTTTGTATTTACAACAAAGATGTTATAAATATATGTTATTAGTGTACATTAGAAATTGTAATAGAATTACATGCAAATTCGGAATCATAAGTATGTTTCAAAAGGTGTAAGTCATATACCACACCCACATCATTAAATTTAAATATGTTGCATGATTCAAGCAGAAACATATCTTTCACCTTAGACATACCATGTACACTGATTTTGTGCAATTCACACTTATAAGTCAACTACCACCCAGTGGAGAGAAAGGAGATCTTTCAGGGAGATGTGAGGTGGGGTGTCAGGGAGAGAAAGGAGGGTGATGGGAAATGAAAGAATAAGGGCGTTTGCCTTGTTTAGATCTAAGCACTGCTGATCATCAATTTATATTTTCATAGGAGAGAAAATGTTTCCAGAAGCTCACTCTACAGTGTTGCTTAGGGGTAAAATCAGGCTATGGATGTTCATAAGTGACAAACTAGTTCAATGTTCAAGCTTAGGGAAACGGAGGGAAGAAGGGAGCAAAGAAAAGAAGTAAAACTAAGGACAGAAGGGGGGAGGAAGGTGGGAAGAAAGAGAGGATAGGAAGAAAACAGAAAGAGAGAAAGCTAGAAAGGGCGAGATGAGAGGTGCTGTGTACACATGTATGAGTGACAGTGTGTGGAAGAGAGGAGTGTATGCCTTTTAAACAGTGAGAGAGAATTTGAATGTGAAAGTGGTTGTTAGAGCATGGAAGTGCCAGTGTGTGTGAGGATGTGAGAGAGTATGTGAGGGAGAGTGTTTATGAAAACAAGATTTATGAGGGTGAGAAAATGGTATTGGAGGGGAGAGAGTGAACATTTCTGTGTGTGTGACGGGTGGGAAAGGGTATGGGGAGACGGATAGGAAATGGGAATCAAAAGAGGGAAGACAAGGCACAGA
This sequence comes from Eulemur rufifrons, assembly GCF_041146395.1. NCBI lineage: Eukaryota > Metazoa > Chordata > Mammalia > Primates > Lemuridae > Eulemur > Eulemur rufifrons. The sequence goes on from NC_090990.1 coordinate 55,623,440, forward strand.
GTAGGGGATTAATGAGGATATAAATGGGGGTAAGGGAAAGGTGAAGAGAGAAGAGAGAGGGTTAACTAAGAGAATCAGAAATGACAGTGGTGGAGATTGTTTAAAAAGAGGAGAAAACAAAAAAAAGATAAAAAGAACAAAAAGAAAATAGAAGTGGGATGAAAAAGGCACTGGAGGGAAAAGAGAGCAATAAGGAGATGGAGAAAACGGAAAAAGAGAAAAAAGGATTAAAGGGAGAAAAGGGTAAAAGGAAATAAAGCTGAAGAGCAGGAAATTGAGCCTAAGTATCCAAGTGAGAGGGGAAATAAATGGAAACAGAGAGCCAGCAGTTTGAAAAAGTCACTTATGCTAGAGCAAAATAGAAACAAACCTGATAAACTTGTCAGACTCTCCAAGAGTACCCTATGACAGTAAAACAGAGACCTGGTGTATTGAGTTTCAAAGTGGCACCTGCCCCTCCTTCTAAACCTGACACTTCACTCATCCTCGGGCTACTTTGCGTTCTGGCAAAGTGCTTTAGCATCACGAGTCCAGCTGCTACCTGCCCCAGCATAAAGGGGCCGGGACTCTGGGAAGAACCAGCACCTGGATTTCGTGAAATGTGGTCTCTCCAGGGTGAGCACCACCAGCATTATTTCTCGGTTTGCAAAGAAGGCAAAGAGGGTGGAAAGAGAGACAGAAAGATAGACTGAGACAAGTACGAAAAGCACGCCGTTCTTCCTACCTAAGCACCGCCGTGTCCCCTTTTCTGACCATCATGTTGTCCACGGCCGCCCAGGGGAAGTCCACGCTCTGTCCAGCCGGGAGGCAGGAGGGTAGCAGGCAGCACAGGCTGAGGAGCACCGCCGCCAGCCACTGGTTCGAGCAACAAGCACCCTGCACCAACAGCATCATGTCCATCCCTGCTAGGGCTGCTCACTCTCCAGCAGCTTTCAGCTCGCACTCCCCCACCCCCTGGTGCTGGCGAGTCTTCCCGGGAACCAGGCGGCGCGCCACAGGAATTTTTTTTTTTTTTTTTTTTTTTTTTTGTGGTGGGTGGGTGGGTTTCTTTCTTTCTCTCTTCCTAGTTGTTGGGTGTTGTTTCTCTCTCTCTCTGTGCCTCTTTCTTTCTTTTCTTTTTTTTTTTTTTTCTTAATTTGCCTCCCCTCCTCCTCCTCCTCTTCGCTGTCCCTCCCTCCCTCCCCTCCCACCCCCTGGCATCACACTACACCTCCTCCCGGTTGGTTTTGGCCGCGTCCGGAGTGTGTCTAATTCTCGGGCGACTCGCACACCATCTAGCGAGGAGGCGAGCGCGCGGGCGAGTGAGGGAGGAGGCGCGGCGGCGGCGGAGGCAGGGCGAGCGGCGGCTGCGGCTGCAATCGCAGCAGCGGCAGCAACAGCAGCAGAAGCAGCGCTAGGCGCAGCGGCGGCCGCCGACCCCCGGGCTCCCGCGCGTTGCCAAGCGGCCGTTTCCTTAGCAACCCCGCCCGAGGACTGGGGATGGAGATGGGAGGGGGGAAATACGGGGTAAAAAAATAAAAGAGAGAGAGAGAGAGAAAGAAAGAAAAGAGAAAAAAATAAAGAAAGGAAAGGAGAAAAATCAATTGGAGGTATATCACGATTATGCAAACTGAGGGGGAAAGAGGCACGGTAGACTGAAGGCTTCCCTCACTGTCGTAAGCATGAAGGGACGCTTTGCTAGAAAAGTCTGCGTGTCGGGGCTGGCGTGGTGAGCGCACGGGGACGCTTTGCTTTCCCTCTCCGGTGCGTTTTACCTCTTGAGGCACCGTAACTTTAAAGTCCTCCAAGTTGTGGTCGGCGCCATCATGACGCCGGCGACTGTGAGTTGTTTTTTGTTTTCTTTTAATCTCGCTTGGGTGACCCGGCTACACTTAACAAGAAGCTAACTAGTTCTCTCTTTACCCCTTTTTGAGAGTGGATAGGGACGGTAGCAGGACGCTGCTTTTTGAGGGGACGCGAGGGGGTGCAAGGCCTTGCGGGAGAGCAGCAGCTTGCGTGTCTGTTGGGTCAGCCAATATGGATTGGAGGACGCTCCCCCTCTTCTCTGTGCGTGTTGACACTAAGTTGTGTGTGTGTAGTGGGGGGGGGCAGTGTTTATGGTCAATATGGAGTGTGTGTGTGACAGTGTGTGTGGTGTGCGCGCGAGGCCTGTGCGCGCGCGGCACGCAGGCGCGCTGGGAGGGACGGGCTGGGATGCAGAGTCGGGAAGAGACTGCAATCAAGTGTTTTAATTGTGTAGAGCCAGGCAGTCCAGTTATGTAAGAGGCAGTTTAACCCGTTTGAGCCTATCAGGCGGAATGATGAGCGCGTTGGAATCAGGCAGGGCAGAGTTATCGGGCTGAAAGAGTCCCGGGGTTATATTTTTTAACAACCTCCCAACCGGGTTGAACAGACTCGCCCCTTGGCGGTGCGGAGCGGCAACCTCCGCTTTCCACGCCGCAGCCTCTTACGCTGCTCCACCGGTTGTTGCGAGCCGCTGCCCTGGCCCATGGCAGAATGGGATGCTGGGCATAGGGCCGTCCCCTGCCCTTTTTTTCTTCTTTCCTTCTCGAACTCATTTCCAAATTGGAGATCCTAAGCTATTCCGGGCCATTTGCAAATCAATGCGAGAACCCAGGCTTGAGTCGATAGCAGTTACGCCAATCAATCTTGTTCGGCGAGGAGTTTGGGAAGCAGAGGCGGCAAGTGAAGGATAGAAACAAGTAATTAAAAAATAAGCTACCCCTCCTCCCTCCACCCCATCCGCCTTTAGAAGTCTTTGAAGATTTTCTTTGCTAGATCCCAGTTCTTCTTCCCTTGGAGGAAATAAATAAAGCAAACCCTCTCACATCTCTGACTCGTTTTCCATAATGCTAGCAGGGTCCTTTGGCAAAGCGCACCGAAGCAATAATCTCTGCAGGGGTCAGCATACGGCTGCCTCCCTAGACTGAGCTCTTTACAAGGCAGGCAGGGAGTCATTTTGCTTGGTGGTAGAGGTGTTCAGAGTGATTTTTATCACCATGCAGGAGGATGTATGGGGAAAGGGAAGGGTTCTCATCACCTGTGACCACCCAGACTGACTAATCGAAGAACCCCTAACCAGCAACACGTCCCTGCTGAACTAACACTCCAAGGCTCCGCAGTTAACGGAGTCATTTGCAGCAGGAGTTACTGATGTTATTAGTATTCAGCCTTAACTCTCAAAACCGGCTCAGAAATGGAGAGTGCAACACTATTCAACCGCATTTTGAAACGTCAATAAAATGTTAGTCATTTGCGGATGAATGAAAACATTTTCCTTACCGTCTGGTATGCTAGGGAAATAATTGTCAAATGACAGATTCTCGCTAATATTGATGCCAAATACCTAGATAACACTATCATCTTGTTAACTGCATTTTTCTTTCTTGTGTGGCACACTGATGGCTAAAGCTTAAAATTATCCAGGACAAATGGGGGATTAGAAGAATTGACATGTCACAAACACGGGCAAAACTATGCAATGTTATTTAGTATTTCGCTAGCTCCCATTGAAGAGAAGAAGAAGGAACAGCTTCCTGCATTGTGACTCGGTTTAGTGCTATTTTATGTAAGGACGGGGATGCCACCGTTTTATAGTACGAGCTATGAAGAGCTATGAAAAGCATCCCTTCCTAACTGCTGTTTCCCAGAGATCTGACATCTTCAGTGGCCACGGGGGTGGGAGGTGGCATGGAAGGAGGAGAGATTTCTGTGACAAGGGATGGAGCTATGCAGCAATTTTAATATGTACAACAACCCTTCAGGCTTGTAAACGGAAACTGCGGCTACTTCTTTTTAAAGACAAAGGGTTTCTTTTCCTTATTTCTGCTTTCTATCTCAACTTCCATTCACTGATCATAAAGCTCTTAACTCTCACAGAACCCATTCAAGGGAAGCAATGGCTAAACTTAGTTTATCGATGTATGGATTATTGGAGAGACTGTCTGCAGTTAGGTCAGTATTATTTCAAGTGAGTGTAAGAATTTGGGTGAGGCAGCCTTTTACCCCTGTGTTTCTGCTAGTCATCTGATGAGAGAGGAGAATGAATTTAAAAGCTTTTATGACTTTCTTTTCCCTGGACATTTCTAAGGGCATATATCTGAGAAGCTTTTACAGGGTTTCCAATATTTGCTTTTGAGGACTTAGGGTTCTTCCAAGCAAAGACTTAAATCCAGGCTGTCTTGGCTCCTTTTGAGGAAAAACCAGAACAAAAGCAAACAATAACAAAATGAAAGAAAAAAAAAAAAAACCACCCCCAGGCTTCAATAGCAGATAGATACTTAGTAGAATTGTGTAAAGTAGCAAGAATAGGTAACAGCATTGTTTTGAACTTTTCTAGAGGTGAAGATTGAAGTGGTTGTAATGGGACACTCCCTTCGTCAGAACTTTTAGGAACAACATTGAAATTAATTGTTCTTCCTTTATAATCATGTACCTTTATTTCATTTTTGAAGCTTAATTTCCAATGTTTGAAGAAATGTAATAACCAATATGGGTTAGTTTGGAAGGAGAAAGGTGATTGTGGTAGCTGATTATTCCATTATCTAGATTGGTTTCCACCTCTGTCTTTCATACCCTATGATACCCTATGACCTGTATTTTGAATCACTCAAGGGTTTTGGAAAGGGTAATGTTATAAGGGAGTTTCCTAAGCTTCCTTAGTTTAATAAGCTCTGTTTTTATTCAACAGTGTAAATAAGATTGTTATTATGGAAAAATTAGGATATAGTTGTACATTTGCTTATTAGCAGTTAATAAAACCAGCTTCATCTTTCATGTTATTGCTGTCCAGGTATGTAAAATTTTAGGCAAGATAGGTCCTAGAATCTAATGGACAAAACTAATGAGATCACTTTGTAATTCCTGATGGAGTCAGTCAGGGAGCCCTTATAAACTGGACATATGAATAATAGCTCTCTAGCTTGGTCCATAATTAATTCTCTATTTGAATTAAGCTAGCTTAAGCATGGAGTACCTTGCCAACCAAAACTGACCTATAGTGATGAATTTTAGGTCAGTGTGAGAAACACAAGGCTCAGGAAAATTGTTGGGGGAGTGGAAATATTCCATTATAGAAGTGTTTCTCAGTCTAGGCCCTTTCAACATTTAGATCTAGGTAATGTTTTGTGGTGGGAACTGCCTTGTGTATTGGGAAATGTTTATCAGCATCCCTGGCCTCTATCCACTAGACACCAGGAATACCTATAGATGGCAGTAATTGTGATAACCACAATTTCTCTAGACATTGCTAAATGTCCTGTGGATTGGGAAATGTATCAACCCAAGTTGAGAACTACTCCATGATAGGTACATTTCTAAAAATATATACCATCTTCTGCTTTTTAAGTAAAATAATAAAGCAGATTTGTGATTAAAAGTATATTTAAATTCTACAGCTACAAAAAATAGCTCCTTCTCACAAATTTAAGCTCTGCATTTCCTGCTGTGTGATTGAGTAGCCCGCGTTACCACAGATGCAATGAATTTAATGGCTGACCATAATAAAGTATCTTTCTGTGATTTCATCATGACTACAGGAGATTTGATCAGATAAAACTACAATCATGGATCAGCAGATGTCTTATATATTGTTGGAATGCATAGCTTGACTTTACATAGTTAGACTGTAAATGTTATTGTAAAGAGAGTGAGGGTTCTTTTATTTAAACAAAAGTCCAACTGACAATTCTCATTTTTGTTTTTTGTTTGTTTGTTTTGTTTTGTTGAGACAAAATCTCTCTCTGTTGCCCAGGCTAGAGTACAGTGGTGTTAGCCTAGATCACAGCAACTTCAATCTCCTGGGCTCAAGGAAAGCCTCAGCCTCCCAAGTAGCTGGAACTATAGGCACGCACCACCATGCCTGGGTAAGTTTTTTCTATTTTTACTAGAAATGGATTCTTGCTCTTGCTCAGGCTGGTCTTGGACTCCTGAGCTCAAGCAGTCTTCCTGCCTCAGCCTCCCAGAGTGCTAGGATTACAGGCATGAGCCACTGTACCTGGCCTTCTTACAGTTCTTATTTTTGAAAGAAATTGTCATTCTGTGGCTTTTCAAAGAAAAGTAAAAGTGAATGGTGAGCTTCTTTTGGGTAAGAACTCAGTTAAATCTTTATATTCTTTACATTTTGGTGGCTACAGGGTAAGCACTCTGAAAATTCCTATTGAATAAAGGATAGTAAAAACAAAGTCATTTTCCTGTTGGAACACTCTATTTAAAATAATGTATTCATTTATTCAATTACCATTTATTTATTATCTATTAACTCCCAGTGTTGAAAGTAAGCAAAAAAGAAGTGTATGTGTGTGCACATGTGTGTTTGGGGGATACAGAAATACCTACTCTACTTTCAGAGCTCCTCAAGCTATTCCCATAGAATGGCGCTAAAAATTTCGCCTAATTACTGATACTTAAACAAAAACAAAAAATCTTACAATAAGTATAGGTGGAAATCATTTTTAAGGTACTGAAATTTCTATTCTTTCCACTTAAAAGATAATGAGTACAGCCTTAATTACATTTCATTATATTTGTATAGGTTCCAGAAAAACCAATATTCATTATTTATTTAAGGTTTTTCCTCATTTATTTCCAAAAGTCCTTGGAAACCTCAGGTGCATTTATTTAAAACTAAACATCAAATTTGATATTTTCCATTAGACTATGAAGAATGTAAAACTGTATTCTTCTAAACAGGTATTGTATTTCATCTTATTATGTCATTTAATTTCCTAAAAAGTTCTGATTTTTATTGCAGTGATGTTTATGCTCTGCATTTTTAAACTTTATTATGACTTATTAAATTTTCCCTTTTTTTCTATAATTGATGTGTGTGTCTGTGTATATATGTGTATGTATAGACAAGAAGTACCTCACTGTGTAAACTTATGATGACATCTTAACTGGAACTGGTAATTTTTAATGTGGATGAATTTTTACTATTAGTTGTACAACACAGGAGTATGAAAACATGGCTTTAAAACAAAACAAACTATTGACAGTTCATTCCATGACTACTTAGCAACTCCAGGTATTTCAGTTGTTCTTGATATTCAGAGGGAAGTAAATCATTGGGTTTTCTTAAAATTAAAGAAAATCAACCAGGTTTGCAGTAAATAACTTTAAAGGACCATACCAAATACCTTTCCAAATTTATAGTAGCCACCCATCTTTCATATTTTAAAATTTTTATTCTAAAATATAGCACTTTTAATAACACACTTTCAGAAAAGTAAATAACTTTAATGGTGCATGTTAGTGACATATTGTTTTAAAGTTCCATTGAATTCCACCCAGATTAAGAAACAAAATCACCAACATTCCCAAAAGCCTCCAGCAAGCCTTTTCTTAATCATGACCCCCTCTTCTCCCTTGAAAGTAATCACTGTAATTATTTCCTCATTTTCTTTACATTTTTACCAGTTAGTTTTGCATCCCCCTGAAAAAATGGCTGGTTTTGATATGTACTCATACAAAGCCACATTCCACCATATAATATATAATTATACAGTATATACTTTTTTGTGTCTGGCTTTTGCTGAACATCATTATTAGAATTCCTCTGTCCTGTTGTGCCTTCATTTTTTGAATCCATTTAACATTGTATAGTGTGACTATACAATTACATATTTATCCATTATATTGTTGGCAGACATTTATATTTTATATTACTTGTCTATTACAAATGGTGATGCTATAAACACTCTTGGACATCAGTGCTAAAAACTTCCCCCAGATTCCACCAAGCTGAGCTGCAGGTTTGTGGGAACACTGGTTGTATTAGTCAGGGTTTGTCACAGAAACAGAACCAATAGAGAGGTTGTGTGTGTGTGCATACATATACACACATATATAAAATGTATGTGTACATATATACACACACAATGCACATATACACAATTTGAGAGAAAAAAGAGAGAGAGAGACAAAGATTTATTTTAAGGAATTGGCTCATGTGATTGTGGAAGCTGGCAAGTCAAAAGTCCAAAATCTAAAGGGTAGGCTGGGAAGCTGGAGACTCAGGGAAGAGTTGATGTTATAGCTGGTGTCTGAAGGTAATCTAGAGGCAGAACTCTCTCTTCCTCAGGATACCTCAGTCTATTTTTTGTTAAGATCTTCAACTGATTGAATGAGCTCTCCCACATCATTGAAGATAATCTATTTTACTCAAAGTCTACAGATTTAAATGTTAATCTCATCTAAATCTTCATAGCAACATCCAGACTGGTGCTTGACCAAAAATCTGAGTAGCATGGCCTAGTCAAATTGACAGATAAAATTAACCATCACACTTATTCCATTTCACTCATATACTGATTGATAGTCTTCCTCATCTCAATTTTAATGAGGGCTTTTTAAGATACCAACCCTTGGCTATCACTGTAATATATTTTTTGTCACCCCAACCCTTTGAAATTGACAAAAATTCAGATCTGGGTTAAACTATACATTCTCTTTTTACTTAGAATCAAATGCATAACATTAAGAAATTTAGAACATTTTTATTTTCCTTTAAATCATGAGCACAAAGACTGGATAGAAGCCAAGGTTTTCTTTGTTGTTCATATTGTTGTTTGTGTTTGATTTAATCACAAGCTTCTAAAAACCTTACCGTTTGAAACTATATTGAAAACTATAATATAGAAAAAATCAACTTTAAGACAGATTAGAATGCTGAAATATCCCTGCTTTGAACTAATGGCTAATCAGACCAACTTCTGTTAGAGCCAGTCGAATACTATGAACTGAGTGTCATGCTCAAGCATTGTTCAGAAGGACTGTTTGTCCAAATCTGCAACTTTTGTACCCAGCAAAATTTACTAAGTTCAGGTTTATGTTTCAGTTGGCCTCATTTTCTTATCAATACCAGTCTCTCAAAATAAATAAATAAATAAAAACTGTTCTCTCAGATTTGAACATCCACTAATTTGTGGTAATTTCTACTACTATTATTTTGTCATTTTGATAATGTTATATAAATAGAATATAGCATGTGACCTTTGGAAGTTGGCTTTTATTCACTGAGCATAATGCCGTTGAGGTCCATCAGGTTGTTTCTTATATCAGTAGGGTTTCTTTCCCCCCCTTTTTATTACTGAGTAGTCCATGAAACGGACTCATCATAATTTATTTAACCATTTACCTACTTTAGGATGTTTTGATTTTTTCAGTTTTGGGCCCTTAAAAATAAAGCTACTATGAACAATCCTATACAGGTTTTTGTATGGGCATGTTTTCATTTCTCTGGAATAAATATGCAGAAGTATGATCATAGGGTTGTGTAAGCTTAGTTGTTCTTTTTTTTTTTTTGAGACAGAGTCTCACTCTGTTGTTGGGGCTAGAGTGCCGTGGCGTCATCCTAGCTCACAGCAACCTCAAGCTCCTGGGCTCTAGCGGTCCTCCTGCCTCAGCCTCCCAAGTAGCTGGGACAACACAGGAACACACCACAACACCCGCCTAATTTTTTCTACTTTTTTAGTAGAAATGCAGTCTCGCTCTTGCTCAGGCTGGTCTCGAAGTCCTGACCTCAAGTCATCCTCCCACCTTAGCCTCCCAGACTGCTAAGATTAAAGGCGTGAGCCATCGTGCCTGGCCAGTTTAGTTCTTTTAAAAAGAAACTGCCAAACTATTTTGCAGAGTGCCTGTACCATTTTATTAATACATTCCAGCAGCAATTTATGAGAAATTCAGCTTCTCCGCATCCTCATAGCATTTCCTATCATAGCTAGCTTTTATTTTATCTCTCCTCGTAGGTGTATAATGATATTTCATTGTGATTTTAATTTACATTTCACTAATGACTAGTAATATTGAACATTTTTTGTGTGCCTCTTTACCATTCATGTGTGTTTTTCAGTGAAATAAACTTTGTTTTGCCCATATGCTAATTGGATTGTTTTCTTATTGTTCAATTTTGGAAGTTTTTCAAATATTCTAGGTCTGAGTCCTGTTTCACATATGTGTTTTGTGAATATATTCTTCTAGTCTGTAGCTTTTCTTTTTTTCCTCTTAGCAATATATTTCATAAAGCAAAAGTTTTAAATTTTAATGAAGTCTAGTTTAACAATTTTGATTTTTAATTGATTGTGATTTTGCTATCACATCTATGAAATTTCACCAAGGACTAAGTCCTGAAGATTTTCTGTTTTTCTCTAAAAGTTTTATAGTTTTCTCTCTAAATCTGTAATACATTGTGAGTCAATTTTTGTACAAGGTGTGAAGTTTATGTCTCATTTTTGTTTTTGTTTATTTATTTTGCCTAGGGATATTCAATTACTCCAGCACCATTTGTTGAAAATTGAATTTCTTTTGCACCTTTGTCAAAAATCACTCATGTGGGTCTATTTCTGCATTCTCTCTTCTGTTCAATTGATCTATACGTCTATCCTTTTACCATTCTTGGTTATAGTAACTATATGAGTCTGTAAATGAGGTAATGTGGTTCCTCCCACTTTATTCTTCTTTATCAAAATTATTTTATTATAGCTATTCTATTTCTTTTGTATTTCTATATACATTTAGAATAAGTTTGTACATGTCTAAAATTTATTGCTAAAATTTTGTTAAACCTATATATCAATTTGGAGAGATTTGACTTCTTTACCACATTGAGACTTCTGGTCCATGAACATTGTATGTCTCTCTATTTACTTAGAATTCTTTGCTTTCTTGCAACAACATTGTATAGTTTTCAGCATACAAGTTCTTTGTGAGTTTTGTTAGATTTACACCTAAGTATTTCACTTTTTTTGAACAATTGTAAATGAAATTGCATATTTAATTTTAGTTTTCACATATTCATTACCAGTGTATGGAAATACAACTGATTATTATACATTGACCTTGCATCCTGTAGCTAAACTCACTTATTCTAAGTTTATTTTAGATATTTCTTGGGATTTTTGGCATGTATCATCATTTTATCTACAAATAAAGTCAGTGTTCAGTTTTATTTCTTTGTATCCAATTTGTATATCCATTATTTCCTTATTTATTTATGTATCTTGCTTTATTGTGGTGGCTAGAACTTCCAGTACTATGATGAATAGCTGTAGTGAGCAAGGCCATCTTGCCTTGTTCCAGATCTTCAGGGAAAAGCATTCAGTCTTTTACCATTAAGTATGTTATTAGCCGCAGGGTTTATCTATAAATGTTCTTTATCAAATTGAGAAAATTCTATTGTATTCCTAGTTTTCAGAAAGCTTTTTTTTTTAATCACAAATGTGTGTTGAGTCTTGTTGAATGATTTTTATGCATCAATTGATATCACGTGATTTTTTTTCTTTTGCACTCTGTTAATATGGAGGCTTACATTGATTCATTTTTTAATATTGATCCATCCATTTTTTCATTCTATCACTTGTAACCAGAAGAGTGTTTTAGTATCCAACTATAATTTTAGATTTGTCTATTTCTCCCTTTAATTCTATCATGTTTTGGTTCACACATTATGAAACTTTCTTGTTTGATTCATGCACATTTGGAATTGCTATATTTTCTTAATAAATTGACTCTTCTTGGCTAAAGTAAAGTAATTTTCTTTGCTCTGAAATCAACTTTATTTAATGCACATTGAGCCCCTTCTGCTTTGTTTCATTTAATTCATATTTGCAATGGTATATCTATCTTTATCTTTTTATTTTCAACCTATCTATATTATTACATTTGAACTGAGTTTCTTGTAGTCAGTATATAGCTGGGGCATTTTTATCTACTCTATCAATCTATATTGTTTGATTAACATGTTTAGACCACTTAAATTTTGTTTAATTATTTATATATTAGAGTTTAATACTGTCATCTTAATTATGTATTTTCTGTTTGTTCCCTTTGTTTTTTTTTCCTTTCTCTATTTTCTTTTTCCTTCCTTCCAGTGGGTTATTTGAACATTTTAAAAATTATATTTTGACTTGTTATAATACATTTTAGTATATCTCTTTGTATAGGCTTTTTAGTGGTTATTCTAGGTATTATATTATACTGACTTGTCACAGTCTACCAGGGTCGACATCTTACCATTATGAGCTAAGTGTAGAAACTTCACCACACTTTAAATCTCTTTTACTTTCCTATTTATAATACAATTGTCTTCAGTATTTCTTCTACATACATTGAGAAGCACATCAGACCATATGATATTAAGTTTTACTTCAACCATAAAACATAATTTAGGAAACTCAAAATGAGAAGGATACTTTATTCTTTCTGCCCATATATGGTTCTTTCTTTTCTTCTTTGTTCTTTCCTTATGGCAGTAAAGTTTCTTAGTTTATCTTCATCTGAGAATTTTTTTTACTTTTCTTTTCTTTTCTTCCTGAACTATATTTTTGCTCTTTGTAGAATTCTGAGTTGACATTTCTTTGCTTTTAGCACTTGGAAAATGTACTGCTTAGTTTTGAACTCCTTAGTTTCTCATGAGATATCTTCTGTCATTCAAATTGTGTTTCCCCAACAGCTGCCATCCCCAGGCCGCAGACCAGTACTGGTCCACAGCCTGTTAGGGACCAGGCATCACCTCCTGAGCTCCGCCTCTGCCACCCCCCAACCATCCATGGAAAAATTGTCTTCCATGAAACCGGTCCCTGGGACCACTGTCTATAGGTAAAGTGTCATTTCTCATGTGCTTCTTTCATTTTTTTTTTTCTGTCTTTAGTTTTTAAAAGTTTTATAATCTTTTGTCTTGTGTGAATTTCTTTGGGTTCAGCATGCTTGGGGTTTGGTGAACTTCTTGAATCTGTAGGTTTATGTCTTATGCCAAATTTGGGATATTATTAGTCATTATTTCTTCAAATATTGTTTTAGTCTCACCCTATTTTCCTTTTTTTTTTTTTAGGTGGTTTCTGTTCTATCTTCAAATTTACGGATTCTTTATCTACTCTTGCGTACATTCACTAAGTTTTTAATTTTGGTTATTCTATTTTTCTGCTCTAAAATTTCTTTTTAGTTCTTAGCATATTCTATTTCTTTGCTGAGACTCTGTTGAGATTCTTTGTTGAGAATTTTTACTTTTTGCATTTGTTCTGGGAATATTCTTCATTGTTCACTGAAGCATTTTCATGATAACTGCTTTAAAATCCTTGTCAGATAATTCCAACATCTTTGTCATCTTGGTGTTGGCCTCTGTTGATTTCTTTTTCCCAAGTTGAAATTTTTCTGGTTTGTAGTATGATAAATAATTTTTGATTGAAAACCAGATGTTTGGGTATCATGACTCTGGAAATTATATAAATAATCTGTTTTAGCAATTTTCCTCTGTTGCTTTTCCAGTGGGGAAAAAGGGTACCACTTCTGTAATGCCAGATCAGGTTAAATGTCTAGGTACTCTGCTCTACCTCCATTGACACCTGCTGGGCCTCCACTGATACTACGCCGGCTGGAAGGATAATGGAAATTGTACTTCATTACTGCTCCCCACGTAGCCTCCACTGATATTGTAGTGGGGTGAGAGGGTACCTCCTTACTTATTAGTGGTAGTGAAATTTCTTTCTCTCTACTAGGCATCCTCAGACACCACCCCAGCAAGGAGGGAGAGGTTCATCATTATTGGCTGGTGGGGATGGAAGTCCTGGATCTTCAATTCAGCCTTCTCTAACACTATCTTGACAGGGAGGGAGGTTTGGAGAGCCTTGTTGCAGCCTGGTGAGCATGGAAATCCAGTCTCCTTGTGGCCTTCCCAGGCAGGGATGGAGTGGGGCTGCAGTTTTCTTGGTACTCTGGCCGGAGAAGAGAAATTATTTTCTAAAATCTTTCTATCTTGCTAGGTTGCCCCTTTACTGGTACTTTGGATACAAGGATTATGCTTTTGTTTTGACTTTCTTGTCTATGTGTGTTGGAGTTTCTGAGTTGCCAGCTTCTCTGGCACCCAGTCTGGGCTATATAAGGCAAAGATGAAATCCAGGGAACTAATAATTATGTCATTTCCTCGGGTTCTCAGGTTCCTAGCCAGTCTGCCTTTTCTTCTCCCCCTTTCAGAGTCATGTGTGTTTTATAAACAATGTTATTACTTTTACTATAAGTAGTGGGAAGAAGAGGGAAAAGTACATGTAATCCATCATTCCAGATGCATAACCCTCATTAATTTTTTTTAAATTATAAACTTTTTTTCTAGTAAGGTCAAGCTAGACTTTCTTCTATATGAGAATGTTACTTAAAGTGAGCTTGTTCATTAATGCTGTAGAATTTAAGTGATGTCTACAAGGGAAACATGAAAATTTAAGGAAGAAAACTTTAGTGTATGATAACCTTAATCACAGAACTCTGACCTAGTAAATATTGAACTCTGACCTAATAAAAACACACACCCAGGTTGTGTTTATGTGATGCCACTGAAAGGGCTATGTTTCTATCAATCTATATTTTTTTATGTTTCTGTTACCATTGTTTATTGTCTATGCCAATCAGAAAAACTTTGTAGGAATATAATTAAATTGTGAAAATGACTACCTTTAGTGCAAACACCTGATGGTTAGAAATAAAGGAAGAGTAAAATTTGTTATGAGTGTAGCTAAACTTTAAACCAGTAATTTTAGGTTAAATGATAATTATAACTGTAGTGAAAACGGTAATAGAAGACAGAAGACCTCAGTTCTTATATTTTAGCCATTAAATAGTGAAGGACAAAAGAAAAATCTGTTTCTTGGATTTCATTCCAGCTCTTACAAGGTAAAAGGAATAGAATAATATGTAATCTTTAAGGCTCCTTCCAGAATAATTTCTTGGACTACGTATAAACTGATTGAATGGTGTGGACACTGCTACCTGATCATGGGTCATCTCAGTCCTTGCCATAAGAGGAGATTTATTCTTGTGCACTCAGTGATTACTCTCCATTTCTTAATTCCTGTGGATGTGATGACTGGAAATGAGCTATCTTATCCTGGCAATTGGCTTCTGTTTTATTATTAGTAGTATTTTAACATTATAAATAAAATCAATGCATCAATATAAATGACACCTAAGTTCAATTATCTTTTTTTCTTGGAGATTAAGAGAGATACTTATTGGAATCATGAGAGAGAGATTTTCACACATGGATAAATTATGAATAATGGACAAAATGTCAAAGCTAGATTTAAATAATTAAAATAATTAAAATTTACCTAGACACGTAATTTTGGTAGGAAAGTAAATGCTTTCCTTTTATCTTGATACATATCCTTTCCTGGCACAAGCATGCAAATGCTTGTGAATGAATGTACACACACAAATACACATACACACACACTTTATTTATGATGAAAGATATTTAAGAGACTGGCATTGGATTTAAAGAGCATTTGAATGGGATCTGTTCCAGAAGTTTTACTATTAGGACGAGTCTGCAGGTCTGAAAGATATTTGCCCAGCCCCAACAATTTCTATGGGAGGCATGTAAATGATCTGGTCTGAGAACAAACAAAATTATGCTTTATTTCCATAATTAGAATCTAGGAGTTGCACTTACATGGATCTGTCAGTTTTAATTGAATATATAAAGTAAGATTTATCTGTGATCATTTATGGATGATCTAATTTTCCATTACCTAAAAAGCAAATCCAGATGCTATCAGGAACTCTTAATGATTTTAGTCCTGTCTCCTCTGAGAAAGGAGAGAAGGATTGTGGCCAGACAATAGAAAATTTTCTTATATTTTAATTAGCTTATTTTTTATGAATTTTTTTTTCTGTTGGTCATGTGACATTCAGAAGCCAATTTTGGTACTCTCAAATGACTCATTTATCTGGATTATCCATATATAATGGTTGCATTCTATTTGATATCACATGGCTTTTCAATCTGAAACCAACTTTATTTTATTACGAACAATTTTCTAATGTTCCATAAAATTTACAGTTCAGAATGGAGGGAGTAGGATGAAAGAGAAGATAGACTAATATTTATCATAATAATTTCTCAAATGATTGCTTTTTATAATTATGATTCCATCTCACAAATGAATTTATTTCAAAAGCATTTTGTTCTAGATAATTAGTAATTTCTCTAAATTATCTTGTGACCTGAGATACCAGTATCATTATCAAGTTTTAGAAGAGATTAAAAGAACTAAATACACAGGCCAATCAAGATTTTAGGAAAAACAGGAAAATGTATAAAAAATGCCATAATATTAAACCCATCACATTCATTAAAAATTTATGTGTCAAAAGTTTACTTTATTAACTCATTTCCTGTAACATTATTTGATATATTTGTATATTATATATATTTTACTTTGGAAAATAGAAGTAACTTATATTTATTTAAATATATTTGTTAACCGTAACTATAATGTAGAGGATTATGTTATAAAGCAATTTAATCAACCTATTTTTAACATTATCTTGAACTACGTTATGCTTTTTCCCTTTTATAGTTAAATATAATAAATTTATAATTATTTAATTTTTCATTACTAAGACCATTACCACATCTCAAAATTATTATTGTTAGCCATGTTTTAAATTATTTTATTGAGTCTATATTAAGTCCTAAGATTTTATTTGAGAAAAATAAATACTTGATAGAGTTTTGTTTGTTGTTTGTCATTTGTTGGCTAAAAGTAATTAAAAATTCTTTATCTTTCATACTCAGATAATTGTACTGGTCTCCAACATTCCTTCTTGGTCACCTACAACTTAATCTTTCAGAAAAGTCTTTCTAACCAACAAAAAATTATCATGTCACCTTTCTTCTTAACTTTTCTATGGTTTGGCATTATAATAATGTGAAGAATAACCAAACTCCTTAATATATTCTGCAGACTGCAGGATCTGGATTCTCTCCTGCTTGCCATCTCTATTATAGAGACATGGTCCATCTATTAGTTTGCTAAGACTACCATAACAAAATACCACAGACTAGGGGGCTTAAACAACAGAAATTTATTTATTTTTTTCACATTTCTGGAGGCTGGAAGTCTAAGATCAATGTGCTTGCAAGGTTGATTTCTCCTGAGGCCCCTTTCTTTGGCTTTTAGATGGCAACCCTATCACTGCGTCCTCACATGGCCTTTTCTTCTTCAGGCATCGCTGGTATCTCTTCCACTTTTAATAAAAATGCCAGTCATATTGGGTTAGGGACCCATCTTTATGATTCCATTTAACCTTACCTCTTTAATGGCCCTATCTCCTAATATAGTCACATTGCAGGTTAGGACTTCAACATTGGAATTTGGGGTGGACAAAATTCAATTCCTAACAGTCCATGTTCCATGAGGTCTCTCTCTTCCTTAAAGTGTTATCCCCATAGTCTATCATGATATCTACACATAGTCAAGGATCAGGGAATATTTGCTGAAAGAATTAAAGAATGAACATAAATATTCAACATGGAACATGCATGCCTAAGCACTCTACAAGGCTTTAGAAATACAGAGATGAAAAACATAAAAACCTTGTTTTCACAGAGCTCAAGCACACCCATAGCCCTCAATAAAATAACACATAAAAGGTTATAATTGTTAATTGCTTTGCTCAGGTTTTTCCACCTTTAAGATGAGCATATGTTCCCTTCCAGAGGAGGTGCCCCAGGCATACAAAGAAAACTGGACCTAAACAATTACTTCATATGAGAATGACTCTGGATACACCATATTCCCACTCCAGTTCCTGTTCAATGTGCCTTTGGTGGCTATTCTAGTTTTTACCCAGGCACCTACAGAGTCTAACTACTTCACACATTCTTGGCTCGTAAAAGAGAGAAACTCCTGTAAAAAGGAGTTTCTGCCATGGTGGCAGAAACAGTGCTATGGCACACAGAGGAATTTGCAATTAAAAGTCTTCACATTGGAGTTAACATTTGAACTGTGCATTAAAAAATATGTAGGATATATCAGTAATAAAAGTATAAAGAGGACTTTAAAAAAGAAGAAACAACATTAAGAAAAAAAGAACCTACCTACGAACATCAGCCTAAAAAGAGGATTTTGTCAGGCTGTACTATAAAATGAATGCTGAGATAAATGTACATGTTAATGCAGGAAAAAAATAGTCTGGGAAAGATTGTAAAGAGACATAAACATCTGATTGAAATTAAGTGGTAACTTAGATATTTTAAGTCTGGGAATAACATGATCACCTTTGTGTTTTAGAAAGATAATTATGGCCACAATGTGAAAGATAAGACTTGAATGGAAAGAGTGACGAAAAAGGACATGAAGGGATTGATACAGTTAATCCATATTTCTAACAAAACAGAGCTACATTTTAGTTTTCTGTGTAGGAAATAGTACATATCCATTCTCATTTTAACTATAAATTGATTTCTATATCTATAAACCGGTAGTATATGATATAAAAGTGTTTACTAATCAATATTTCTGTTAAAACTATTTGGTAGTTCTAGCCAAGGAGACAGCAAATACTAGTCTAGAAAGATCTTTTTTTTGGATAAACATATGAGGGAGAAAACAATATAAAACAAAAGCTCATGTGAAGCCTACACTCACATAAATAATGCAGAAAGAAATGGATCATTCAAAAATGAAAAGGATACACAACAAAAATAAAAATCAATGAAAGAATGAGTGCAATAGCAGAATTAAAATTCATATTCAAGATAATAAAAAGCACAAAACGTATAAGCAGTCTTGACATTGCAGCAAACTCAATCAGTGACATGGAGGAAGAACCTAAAGAACTCTACAAGTGCCTGAGGAAAATGAAAACGTGATGCATAATAAGTACTATATGTATATGATAAAGTTAACACAACAAGTAAATAAGAGAAAGAACAATTGCCAAAAAGTAGTGATGAGAGAATTTGTTAACTACTTGGAAAAATGTAAACATAAACCCTCATCTTATACCATACACTAAAAGAAACTAAAATCAGCCAGGAAAAATAGGGGAGAGTGAAATTTAACTGATTTCAGGATGAGGAGGATTTTAAATTATGCATAATCTAAAATATCGAAAAATGTGAGGGCATATTTAACTTTTTACTTCATAAAGTACCATATAAATTTCAAAAAAAAATGAAAATCCATGAATAATTACATGCATATTGTAATAAAATTATTGATAGCCACTGTTCTTACTTCTAATACTAAATAATTAAATCCTCATAAATAACCCTATTGGTTATGTACTGCAATTAGCCCCATGCCACAAGAGGAGGAAACTGGGGTGGTTCAATAACTTCCTTAAGGTGACAGGGATGCGAAGTGTCAAACTAGAATCTAAAATGAGGCAACCTGGCTTCTAATCCTGCATTTTCACCCTCTCCACTATCCTGTTTTTGTAATTTATGTGTTAGCTTAGATTTGGTTCAAATTACAGAAAACTAATGCAGGATTTAGAATCAAAAGGTAGAGTATTATGTGGTCACAGGGTCATTCTTCTCTAGCTCTTCCTCCTCCAACATTTTCAGTTTCATGCTGTTACTTATGATTTTATTAGATCTGTTCCCATAGAGTTCTATCTCAGAACACACATATGTACAGCGTTACCTCATTCAGAAAGCAAAGAAAATGTAGATGTACAAATTCACTTCTCTTAGAAGTAAAGGGAAATTATGAACACTGTTATCTATGTATCTTCTTCTTCTTCCCCTCCTCCTCTATTTTCTCCTTCCTCTTTTAATTTTTTATTTCAAAGTATTACGGGGGTACAAATGCTTTGTTTACATAAATTGCCTTTTACCACCCAACAAGCATGCCCATCCCCCAGATAGCGCGTACTGTATCCATTAGGTGTGGATTTACACATCCCTTCCTCCTCCTGCCATCTGCCCAACATCCTATGAATGTTACTTCCCATATGTGCACATTAGTGTTGATCAGCTAGCATAAATTTAGTGGTGAATATATGTGGTGCTTGTTTTTCCATTCTTGTGATATTTCACTTAGAAGAATGGGCTCCAGCTCCATCCAGTATACTAGAAAAGGTAATTCATCATTTTTTTAAAGATGAGTAGTACTCCATGGTATACATATACATTTTGTTAATCTACTCGTGTATTGATGATGGGCACTTGGACTGTTTCCATATCTTTGCAATTGTGAATTATGCTGCTGCTGTAAACATTCAAGTACAGATGTCTTTTTTATAGAATGTTTTTTTTTTCCCCCCTTTTGGTAGATACACAATAGTAGGATTTCTGGATCAAATGGTAGTCGTACTTTTAGGTCTTCGAGGAATCTCCATACTACTTTCCATAGAGGTTGTACTAAGTTTGAAGTCCAATCAGCAGTGTATGAGTGTTCCTGTCTCTGCATCCATGCCAACACTTGTGTTTTGGGGACTTTTTGATAAAAACCATTCTCAGTGGAGTTAAGTGATACCTCATTGTGGTTTTGATTTGCATTTCCCTGATGATTACGGAAGTTCAGCACTTTTACATATGTTTCTTGGCTATTAGTCTATCTTTTGAAAAGTTTCTGTTTATGTCCTTTGCCCACTTTTAAATGGGGTTATTTTATTTTTTCTTGCTGATTTTCCCGAGTTCTATATAAATTCTAGTTGTCAGACCTTTATTGGATGTATAGCATGAAAATCTTTTCTCCCATTCTCTAAGTTGTCTGTTTGCTCTTCTAATAGTTTCTTTGGCTGTACAGAAGCTTTTTAATTTGATCAGGTTTGATTTATTTGTTTTTGTTGATGCTGTGATTGCTTTTGGGATCTTCTTCATAAATTCTTTGGCTAGGCTGATATCTGTAAGAGATTTTCCAATGTTTTATTCTAGAATTCTTATGGTTTCATGCCATACGTTCAAGTCTGTTACCCATTGTGAGTTGATTTTTGTGAAAGGTGAGAAGTGCGGGTCCTGTTTCAGTCTTTTAGTTTGATATGGTCCGATTTATTTATTGTTACCTTTGGTACCAGTGCTTTTGGTGTCATATCCAAAAAATCATTGAAAAGACCAATGTCAAGGAGACTTTGCCCTATGTTTCTACTAGCTGTTTTATGGTTTCAGATCTTACATTTAAATATTTAATCAATTTGGAGGTAATTTGGTTGTATAGTTTTAGATAAGGGTGCAGTTTCATTCATTTACATGTGGATATCCAGTTTCCTCAGTGCTATTTATTGAAAAGAGTATCCTTTCCTCATTCTGTATTGTTGGAAACCTTGCCAAAGATGAGTTTACCCTATATGTGTGGACTTATTTTGGGTTCTCTATTGTATTCCATTGGTCTGTGTGATCTGTTTTTATGCCAGTACCATATTGTTTTGATTACTATAGTTTTGTATTATTGTTTTAAATCAGGAAATGTAATGCTTCTAGCCTTGTTTTTTTATCTAAAGATTGATTTGATATTCTCAGTCTTTTGTGATCACATATGAATTTTAGGATTTTTTTCTATTTCTGTGAATAGTACCATTGAGATGTTGACAGGGATTGCATTGAATCTGTAGATAGCTTTGGGTACTGTGAACATTTTAACAATATTAACTTTAACAATCCATGAGCATGAGATATCTTTCAATTTATTTGTATCTTCTTCCTTTTCTTTTGTCAATGCTTTATAGTTTGCAGTGTACAAATCTTTCAGTTTCTTAGTTAAATTTATTCTTAAGTATTTTATTATTTTGAGTGCTATTATGAATGGTATTGTTTTCTTAATTTCTTTTTCAAAGAGTTCTTGTTAATGTGTAAAATTACAAGTTATTTTTGTATATCAATTTTGTATCTTGCAACTTTATTGATTGCGTGTGTTCAACAATTCTGATGGTGTATTTAAGGTTTTTAATATGCAAGATCATGCCATCTGGAAACAGAGACAACTTCTTTCTTTCCAATTTGGATGGCTTTTATTTGTGTTTCTTGCCCAATTTCTCTGGCTAGGACTTCCAGTACTGTGTTGAATAGAAGTAGTGAGAGAGGCATGCTTGTCTTGTTCCTGATCTTAGAGAAAAAACCTTCAGCTTTTTACCATTGAATGTTATGTTAGCTGTGGGCTTGTCATAATGGCTTTTATGATGATTAGGTACATTTCTTTGTTGAGAATTTTTATCATGAAATGATGTTGAATTTTTGTCAAATGTTTTTGTGAATCCATTGAGATTATCCTATAATTTTTATCTGTCATTCTGTTAATGTGACATATCACATTTATTGATTTGCATGTGTTGAACCATCCTTGCATCCCATGGATAAATCTCATGGTGTATGATCTTTTAAATGTGCTATTGAATTCTGTTTGCTAGTATTTTGTTGCAGATTTTTGCATCTATGTTTATCAGGGATATTAGGCTGTAATTTTCTTTTCCTGTAGTGTCCTTATCTGGCTCTGGTATGAGTGTAAGACTGGCTTGGTAAAATGAGCTTGGAAGTGTTCCCACTTCTTCAATTTTTGGAACAATTTGAGAAATATTGGCTTTAATTCTTCCTTAAATCTGCGGTAGAATTCATCCATGAAGCCATCTGGTCCTGTGTTTTGTTTTTATGTTGTTTTTAGGAGGATATAGAATACAGCTTCAATCTCCTTACTGATTTTTAGTTGGTTCATATCTTCTGTTTCTTTGTGATTTAATCTTGGTAGGCTGTACGTTTGTAGGAACATATTCATTTCTTCTATGTTATCCAATTTGTCTATCATCATTCATAATAATAGTTTCTTATTCTTTGATTGCTAATTCTGCTAAAATTTATATATAAGCTTCTTGATATTTCATCTTTAGTAAAGTGCATATTTATATGCACATACACACATACATTTATTTTCTTTATTGTCTAACTTTTTTCTTGGTGAATTCTTAAAGCACATTACATGTTAAAACTATAAATCTTTGGTTTGTAATAGACTACATATTATCTGAAAATTTTAGATTTACAGAACAATTGAGAACAGAATCCCTTTTATTAATACCTTACATTAATATGATACATTTGTTAAAAGTAATGCAGCAATATTGATATGCTATTATTAATTAAAGTGCACACTTTATTTAGATTTTTTTTGTTTTTATCTAATGTCCTTTATATGCTCCAGGATTCCATATAGTATATCATATTACCTTTAGTTGTTATTTCCTGAGACTCCTGTTGATTGTGATAGTTTTTTAGGTTTTCCTTCTTTTTGATGACCTTGCTGGTTTTGAAAAGCACTTATCTGGTATTTTGTAGAATGGCCCTCTACTGAATTTTTTTCTGATGTCTTTTCTATGTTTAGATTGGGGTTATGGGTTTTTGGGAAAAAGACCTCGGAGTAAAGTGCCATTTTCATCATAGTGTCAAGAGTGCATAATATCAAACTGATTTATCACTGTTGATGTTGACCTTGATCACCTGATAAAAATGTTGTTTGTCAAGATTCTCCATTATGAAAGTCCTCTTTCTCTCTTTTAACTTTGTGTAGCCCACACCTAAAGAATGGGAATTATCCTCCCGGTTTTTGAGGATGAAGTATTTACAGGAAATACTGGAAATTATTCTGCAGTGGGGATTTGATTCATATCCTATACTTATTTTCTTATTGAATCATTTATTTATGTTATTATGGGCACATGTGTGTTCATTTTATACTTTGGGTTATTATCCAATATTACTTTGTTTGATCTTTGGCCATTGGGAACTCTTTCAGTGGATCCCTTTGACATAGCCCCATCACTCAAGGGTTTTTGCTTTTTCGTTTTCTGAAACCCTTCTTACTTTTTTGCACTATAAAATGCTCCAGGCTTCCAAGCTCATCTTGTATATTTCTTGGGTCAATCCTGGAAGCAGGTATTTCTTCATGGAAGCTTTTGTCATTATCGTCATTGTTGTTGTTGAATTTCTTATCTCTCAATTCCCATTCCAAATAGTGAGAAATCTAGATCCTGCTGTCATTCCATTAGATAAGCTCAAGTCTAGTATACATGTAAAGTAGTATCAAAATTGTACTTTCATGGAAAACTACTTTATCAAATAGAATACGTGGTTTATGACTTTGGTCTTATAACTCCACTCATTTTCAAAGTTACATAGGTTAATACCTTTATCTTTTACCAACTTCACTAATTTTTTAAAATACATTTGATGTAATAAATTATTTTGTCATCATTTCTTTTTATTTCTAGGATCCTTTGACCACCTAAATGAGGCTTTTTGTAAAAATTGCATGCATTGAAGTTCACTTTTTGTGCTGCAAAGTTTTGTATGTTTTTACCAAGGCACAATGCCATGTATCTACCCTTACAGTGTCATTCATAATAGTTGTACTATCCTAAAATTTCCTGCTTTGTACCTATTCAACCCCTTCCAAACTTCACCAACCACTGATCTATTCACTATCTCTATAGTTTTGCTTTTCCCAGAATATTATATAATTGAACTCATATAGTATGTATCCTTGTCAGACTGCTTCTTTCATGTAGCAATGAACATTTAAGGTTCATGTATGTCTTATCATGGCTTAATAGGTTATTTCTTTTAATCATTGAATAATATTCCTTTATATGGATACACCACAATTTGTTTAACCATTCATATATTGAAGGACATCGTGGTTGCTCTCAAGTTATTTTGAATAAAACTGTTATAAATGTTTGTATGCAGGTTTTTGTGTGGATATAAAGTTTCAGTTCATTTGGGTAAATACCTAGGAGCTTGACTGCTGGTTTATATTTTAAGACTATATTTAGCTTTGTAGGTAACTGACAAACTTTCTTCCAAAGCTGGTGTACCATTTTACATTTCAACCAGAAATAAACAGTTCCTGTGGCTTGGCATCCTCACTAGCGTTTTCTTGTTTTTATTTTTTTGTTTTGTTTTGTTTTGTTTTTGAGACAGAGTCTTTCTCTATCACCCTGAGTAGAGTGCAGTGGCATCATCATGGCTCACTGCAACCTCCAATTCTTATGCTCAAGTGATTCTCCTACCTCAGCTTCCTGAGAAGCCTGGACTATGTGCCACCACACCTGGCTAATTTTTCCTGCTTTTTGTAGAGATGGGGTCTCGGTCTTGCTCAGGCTGGTCTCAAACTCCTGAGCTGAAGCAATCCTCCTGCCTCGGCCTCCCAGAGTGCTAGGATTACAGGCATGAGCCATGGTGCCCTCTCATGCTTGAGCATATTTTCATATGCTTTTTTGTCATTTATTTATCTTCTTTGGTGGGGGGTCTTTTTCAATTGTCTTGCCAATTTTTAATTAGGTTGTTTGTTTTCTTGTTGAGTGATTTTTATTTTATTTGAATACAATTTCTTTATTTTATATATGTTTGCAAATGTTTTTACCCAGTCTGGGCTCGTATTTTCATTCTCTTTACACGGTATTTGTAAACCGAAGTTTTATTATAATTTAATAAAATGTAACTTAATGTTTTCTTTCATAGATCATGTTTTTGGTGTTGTATCTAAAAAACTCATCACCAAACCCAAGTTCACCTAGATTTTCTCCTATGTTATCTTGTAGAATTTCTATAATTTACATTTTGTATTTAGGTCTAGAATCCCATGATCCATTTTAAGTTCATTTTTGAGAACGGTATAAGGTTTGTGTCTAATTTCTTCTTTTCTTTCTTTTCTTTCTTTTTTTTTTTTTTTTTTGCTTATGAATGTTTGATTGTTCTAGCACCATCATTTATAAAATAGACCTTTCTCTATTGCATTGGCTTTGTCCCTTTGTCAAAGATCAATTGGCAATATTTGCGAGTGTCAATTTCTGGGATCTTTATTCTGTTGCATAGATCTGTGTGTCCTTTTTTTTCACTGATACTGTACCGTCTTGTTAACTGTAATTTTATAGTAAGTCATTATATCAGATAGTGGGAGTCCTCTAATTTTCTTCCTTTTCTTCAGTATAGCATTGCTTCTTCTATGTTTTTGTATTTTCCATATAAATTTGAGAATCATTTTGCCAACATCTACAAAATAGCTTGCTATGATTTTGATTGGGATTTCATTAACTCCACAGATTAATTTGGAGAGATTTCTCATTTTAACAATAATGGCTTTCCCAATACATGAACACTTAATATAAAAATAAAGCCATTGGTTATCTGCCTTAGATTCGTAGAATAATGTCT
This sequence comes from Eulemur rufifrons, assembly GCF_041146395.1. NCBI lineage: Eukaryota > Metazoa > Chordata > Mammalia > Primates > Lemuridae > Eulemur > Eulemur rufifrons. The sequence goes on from NC_090990.1 coordinate 55,649,358, forward strand.
GAATTATAATTTATGTTACAGTTTATCTTTATATAATTTGGTTTTGAATTTGTCAATATTTGAATCCATGAAGAATTTGTTTGATATATGAACTAATTCAGGAATAAACTTTTTGTTTTTTCTTCATTCTCTGATCTGTAAATTCTTTTTTATCAAACACTAATTTTTACAAAAAATGTCTGTTTTTTCATTTCTAACATTGTACCAGTGTTACATGATTTTATTAGTTGTGATTTTGTTATACTCCTGATATTTAGCAGGACTGATACCACAGTGTTGCCCTTTTATATTCAAAACACTCTTGCCTAATTTTATAAAGTCTGATTAAAATGTGAGAATCCACTTGTATCTCTTTTAATGGGGAGGTAGTCCGAAAAGCATTCTCCTTTTCTCCAGAAGCTGTACCTCCTTTCCCCTCAATCCCAACTTCTATATTCATTCTGAGAGAGTGACTTCTGGGGGAGAAGGGGAAGGATGGGAGAAAATTAATTAGAAACTTATAAATTTGTTACAATATATTCCAGTTATAGTCTTCCAAATTAGAGCTTTAATGTTTGAAATTATATTCACAGAAAGAAGACTATTATAGAAGTGCTTTCTAGGAAATGTAATTCTTATGAGAAGTCGGAGAGGCAGATTCTGGCATTCCAGCCATGATCTATCTTGCTCCTTCCCCCTTTTCAGGGGGAGTATGGACCAAGAAACCCCCTTAGAGCTAAAGGGTTCATCCTAAAGCTTGCAGCAGTCGTGTGCCCCACCTGGGGGACCAGAGCCTACCAAGAGCACAAAAGATTACCTTGGCAGCTGGCTCTTCCATGCAAACTACAATCAATGATGGGGGAACAACCCCATAGCTAAACATAGTGCCTTCCAATTCAAGTAATTAGGGAATGGTAACTTCGTATCCACAAGTACAATCCACCAGCTCAGAGATTAAGCTGGGGGACCAATCTCACTACACTCTGTTGAAAAAAGGTGAAGAAAACAGCTCATAGTTCTTCAACCCTGCCAAAACACCCCAAAGGCAAGTCAGGACCAGCACTCCTCTCCCTGGCACAATCAGGGATCAATCTTTGGAGACTCTGAGACAGGACCATAAGAAGGCCTAGCACCGCCAGCTCTAGATTAAGAGGCCAGATTGAAGGAATCAGTGAAAAAACCCCAGAATCATGAAAAATCAGAGCAAAAGACACCCCTAAAAGAAATCAGTAGCTCCTTACCAATGGATACCAACCTAAACAAAATGGTTAAAATGATAGATGAAGAACTTCAAATAAGGATTGTAAAAAAGCTCAATGAAATACAAGAGAAAATAGAATCCCATCACAAAGAAGCCACAAAAACAATGAAGGAAATGAATGAAAAATTCTCTAAAGAAATCAAATTATCAAAGAATAACCAAACAAATTCTGGGAATGAAATATTCATTCAAGGTATTACAAAACATAGTGCAAAAACTTAAGAATAAGCTATATCAGGCAGAAGAAAGAATCTCAGAGCTTGAAGATAACACCTATGAGCTAAACAAATTAGTCAAAGAGAACGAACAGAGAAATGAGGGAATGAACAAAACCTACAAGAAATGTGGGATTATGTAAGAGGCCAAACATAAGAATTAAAGGCATCCCTGAGGACAATGAAGAATATACACAAGGATTGTATAATTTATTTGAGGCAATAATTGAGGAAAATTGCCCTGGCCTTGCTAGAAATCTAGATATCCAGTTACAATAAGCACACAGGACTCTTAGGAGATATATCACCATGACACATGGTCATTAGGCTGGCCAGAGTAAACATGAAAGAGGCACTCCTAAGAGCAGTAAGGTGACAACAGCAGTTAACTTACAAAAGAAAATCTATCAGACTAACTGCAGACTTCTCAACTGAAACCTTATAAGCCAGAAGGGATTGGGGACACATCCTCAGTCTTCTAGAGAAGAATAATGGCCAGAATTTTGTCTCCTGCAAAACTAAGTTTCTTATATGAGGGAGAAGTAAGACTTTCTCAGACAATGACTGAGGGAATTTGTGAAGACCAGACCTACCCTGTAGGAAGTACTCAGACCTGCATTATACTCTCAATCAGCACAATAGACACCCACCAGTGTAAAATCATCCAAAAGCTAAAGTTCAGAGCCCAGATACCACAGTGGCTCAAAAGGTAAAACAAAGAAATTATTTCATTTTGTAATAATTTTATATTAATATTTTTAATATTTAATAATTGAATCAATTTTAAACATGATAGTCTAACTTATTTTCTACCTTTTTGAAGATGTTACAAAAATAAAAATTGTAAAATTATTTTATTTTATTTGCTCAAATAGGCTTTTTTTTTTTTTTTTTTGAGACAGAGTCTCACTCTGTTGCCCAGGCTAGAGTGAGTGCCATGGCGTCAGCCTACCTCACAGCAACCTCAAACTCCTGAGCTCAAGCGATCCTCCTGTCTCAGCCTCCCGAGTAGCTGGGACTACAGGCATGCGCCACCATGCCCGGCTAATTTTTTCTATATATATTTTTAGCTGTCCATATAATTTCTTTCTATTTTTAGTAGAGGTGGGGTCTCGCTCTTGCTCAGGCTGGTCTCGAACTCCTGAGCTCAAACGATCCGCCCACCTCGGCCTCCCAGAGTGCTAGGATTACAGGCGTGAGCCACCGCGCCTGGCCTCAAATAGGCTTGAAATAGCTAGAAAAGCAAAAGAAAGAATGAAAGAATGGAAAGAAGAAAGAAAGCATAACACAAAACAAGAACAGCTCAGAACAGCAGCATCAGCTGTAAAAATAAAGAAAGTAATCAAAAGCAAATTGAAATGACTACTGGTACAATTTTGAAGGTGTAAAATATTACACAAAATGGCATAATGAAATAATAGATGAGAAAAAATCTCAGGCGTATGAATTGAAGTTTTATTTTCAAATACTAGTTGGAAGAATCACCACTGTTTTTATCTATTAGTCTCCTCATTCCTGTCAAACTAAAAAGTCAGGGTACCAGTACTTTAATTGACTACATATAAAGGAAGTTGGTTATAGTATTGACTTGGGAGCCAGACAAAGTTGGTTTTGAGTCTTCACTCTGACTCTTCCTGGTTGGTGATTTTGGACAGTAAATTTTAACTCTCTAAGTCTCACATTTCATAGTATTAAAATAAGGCTAGTAATAGCTAACTCAGAGTGGTACTGTGAGTACTTATATTAAACATTATAAATCATATAATGCCTAGTGATCAAAAATCAAATGATCATGCCTAGTGATCATTTATTATAGTTATAGTTACTGTTCTAGACAGATACATACTGACAATTGATTCTAGAATAATCAAAATGATTCTTCATCATTGATATTAATAGCACTAAAAGACCTCTGGGGCCAATGGGAACAGTAGATTAGGGAACATTAATGGGTGGGGACCTCTGTCACTGCTGGCCGGCCTTATTAACTTTATTGTGTATTAGCATGAAATCTGGAGTTAAAACTACAAGTTATCAAATGTGGGTGCAAGAGAATGGCATTATCATGCTCTATGCATCATGCATATAATTAATAGAGGATCTAGGATTTGAAGCTAGAACTATCTAGCTCAAAAGTGCATTCTCTTTTCATTCTGACATGCTTGCTTCTTCTATGCCTTGGATTCACTGGATTTTGCTCTGCTTCTGAAACATCTGTTTTAGGGATAAGAAATCAAGTGGAACTGGTTGTTTGATACCCAGACAGCAGCAAAATACATATGGTGAAATGTAGATATGGTCCAATTCCCAAAGAGTTTACTTTTTACACCAGTGTATTTGTTTATTTTTAATATCTTATATTGAGAGTATGTATTTATTTAAATAGTAAAGCTTTATCTTATTTGCTCTATAGGGAACACCAGAGATTTATTGTATTCTGTAAGGTTAAGGAGGCTGTCTTCCAGGCATTGCCTAGTGGACTGGGAGTAATGTGATAGCCCAAAGCCAGAGAAATATCCTTGCAGGGTTTTAAAAATATGTTAGGGACTCAACACAATGACCTTTCATTACCTACCCTTATAAAATGATACATATTTTTTGCCCCTTTGTGTATAACTGAAATAATCAGAGGCAGCTTAAGAATATAATGACCTTGTTAATTATATATTAGAATCATCTCACAAAACTCAAGCATAGGAATGAAGCCAGGCCTCAATCAGAGACTCAATTAAAATATGGAAAGTGGTCAGGAATTTACTCTCTTTTATCTCTTCTTCTGATATTGATTTTGTGGAATAACTGTCTCTGTTTCTCTGTTTACGTAGTGAAATATGTATGTATAAAAGTGCAGAAATGTGTATCTTACATTTTGGAACAAATAAACCTCTAGCCATTCACTCAGTGACTCTGAATTCTAATTCAAAATTACTAGGAAAGAGAAACTGAATAGTCCAGTTTAGATCAAGAATTCAGTCATAATACAATTAATAGCAGCCATGAGGCTGAGGTAATTTACAAACATAGCTTGTGGAATTCATACTTGTGTGTATGAGGATGTTCTTGTGAAAGGGGAAAGAAGCTACCTAACTTGCCTATGACTCACTACCCATTCATTGCATTAGATTTAAAAATTATAAACAAATAAAACCCTTTCTAGATACAAAAATTGTCTCCCAGCCTAGCCAGTTTTTTCAGTGCTTGTGCATTATGTGTGTGCATGTGCATGTGCGTATACACGCGTGCTCATGGTACTGGTACAGAAGTCATTTTGCCTCAGTTTGCAGAAGTCAGATATGTTGCTTTAAACTGCAGTTGGATCATTTTCTGTATGTAAACATAGAGTCAATTTACTGAAGTAAAGAGATAGATAAGGGAAAGGAGAGGCAAGGAGTATGTCCAGGAGGATATATTGTGTGTAATCACTTGAGCTTTCCTGGCAGATGGGGGCTCAGTAAACGATAATGCATTTATACCTTGTGCAATTCCACTCTGGTTCCTTCCGGCCTTTGTCTTTGCTGTGGTCAGCACATGTTTGCTTTTTCAATACGTAGTCAGAAGTGCCATCTGTATTGAAAGGGAGACTGCGGTATAAATGGCTTTCTTAAGAACCAAGCAATGATATCTATACTTTTTTTGTGTGCTTGCTGACAGGCATTTATGAAAATGACTGTTAAAGTTTGCTGACCCTGGTTTGATCCAATCTGTTGATTTCTGATCCATCCATTCCCATAAGAGTGCTTGTATATGCATGAAAATATGGAAATGACTTTAAAATGTAAGTTTTTGGAAAAGTAGATTCCTTGAAAAGATAGATATTTTGAATCAATAAACTTATTTTTCTACGTAATGATTCTGTGAGCCTTAACTTACATCACTTAACACTGTTATTAAAAATAATATTTTTTCCATCTTAAAAGCCAACAAGTCATGCTTTTTAATAGTATACTTATCATTACAGCAAGACTAATTGTATGGACAGAGGTACTCTTAGTTTATAGAGCCAATTAATTTCACCCATCCATAGATTATATATATATGTAATATATGTAAAATTTAGTTTTCAGTTTTATACAAAAAATTAGATTTCTTATTTTTTAGTTATAAAGAAATATATACATACATATAAGTATATTTAGTAAAGATTATAATGAGGATTTGTATAATTTATAGTAGGAATATAGAACAATGTAATAGTTAGGACGTAGGCGTTGGAATAGACTACCAAGGTTTCAGTCTTAGCTCTACTTTTTCCCATAAGTCACTTAAATACTCTTTCCATCATTTTTTTAATCTTTTTTTTTGCATAGTTTTTGAGAACTTAAAGTTTTTACACATAACCAACAAAAAAATAACACTATACATTTTGTATGTGATCATTAATAGCATTAATAATGATTGTAGTGTTAATATAAAGTTAAGAATAATACTAATAATTAGTGATTAATACTTCCAGTAATAAACTAAACAAGAAAGAGATGACGAATTTTAGAAAGTGAGTAGTACTTTTTCATTAAATATATTCATTTGTACATGCAACTCCTTACCTACTTGCCATTCGCATATTAAACCTATTATTTTACTAATGCAATGTGTATGACTAGAATCTGAAAGAACTTCTATCTTTGGTTAATAGCAATGCTTATAGTTTTAATAAACAAACAAAAAAGTCTCCTTTAGAACACAACTCATTTATCCTGAAGACTTTTAATGAAATTAACTTAGAGTGAGAATAGCCAAGAATTAAATTTAGTTTTATTCTAAATTTAAACCTAGGGATTTCTAAACACACACACACACACACACATAAAACCAGACTTGATGTTTTGACTTTCAAATAGGAAAATACCATTTTAAAATTGATTTTTATATCTGTAAGAGGTTTAATAGTTACCTTAGAAATTCTGTTTTATATAAGCAATTGAAAAAAGAGAGTAGAGAAGGCCATATTCTAGAGGAAAAATAAAAATAAACATTGATATTTTTTCTTATTTCTGAAAAATACAGGAATAACAACAGGAATTCGGAATAACCTAGATGAAATGGGCCACTTCCTTTAAAGACACAATAGCAAAAACTCATACAAGGAGAAATAAACAATCTGAATAGGCCTCTATCTATTCAAGAAATTGAATCAATAGTTAATGACCATCCAAAACAGAAAGCACCAGGCCCAGATGGGTTCACTGGTGAATTCTACCAAACATTTAAGGAAGAAAAGATTATAGTGTCCTACAATCTCTTTCAGAAGACAAAAGTAGAAGAAATACTTCCTTAATCAGTCTATGAGGCCAACATCACTTGAAAACTAAAGCCAAATAAAGACATTATGGGAAAAAAAAACTACAGAGCAATATTTCTTAAAATCCTTAATAAAATGTTATCAAATCAAATTCAGCAGTATATATAAAGAATTATATATACACCATGACCAAGTAGGATTTATTCCAGATGTGCAAGTCTATTTCAATAGTTAAAAAACAATTATTATAATCAATCACATCAAAGGCTAAAAAGAAAAATCATTTGATCATATCAATGTATACAGAAGAAGCATTTGACAAAACCCAACATTTATTAATTTAAAAAAACTCGCACTATAGTAGAAAGAGCAACTTCCTCAATTTGGTAAAGAGTATCTATTTTAAAATATTATAGCACTTCTTTTCAACATCATATTGGAATTACTAGCTAATTACTTTTTAGGAAGAAAGAAGTCAAACTTTGTTCACAGATAGCATGATTGTCAATGTAGAAAATCTGAAATTATCAATAAAACAATTTCAGGTGCTAATACACAAATATAGCAAGGTTTCAGGACACAGGATTAGTGTACAAAAGTCAATAGCTTTCAATACTAGCAACAAATAAGTAATTTGAAATTTCAAATACAATACCATTTACATTAGCACTCCTCAAAATGAAATACTTAGGTACAAATCGAACAAAATATGTAGATCTATGTGAAGAAAACTACAAAACTATGATGAAAATTAACAAAAAGAAGTAAATAATGGAAAAATATTTCACATTCATGGATCAAAAGCTTCAATATTGTTAAGATGTCAGTTCTTGCTAAACTAAACTGTAGATTCTTTGCAATCCTAACCACATTCCAGCAAGTCTGATTTAACAGTTTATATGGAGAGACAAAAGGCTTTGAATAGCCAATCCAATGTTGAAGAAGAAGAAAGCTGGAAGACTGACACTGTCCAACTTCAAGAGATACTATAAACCTACACTAATCAAGACATTGTCATATTAATGAAATAATAGACAAATAGGTCAATGGAACAAAATAGAGAATCCAGAAATAAATCACATAGAAACAGTCAACTGACTAAAAGAACATAGGCCATGCAATGGATAAAAGATAATCTTTTTAACAAATGATGCTGAAACAACTGAATATCCAAATGTAAAACATGAATTTAGACCTCATACCCTTCACAAAAATCAACTCAAAATGGATCATGGACCTAACTGTAAAATATAACAACAACAACAACACAATTCCTAGAAGATAACATGTGAGAAAATCTAGATCATCTTGGGTTTTGCAATAACTTTTTAATATGACACCAAAGGCACAATTCATGAAAGAAATACTTGATATACTTAACTGTATTAAAATTAAATCTAATTATGGGCCGGGCGCGGTGGCTCATGCCTGTAATCCTAGCTCTCTGGGAGGCCGAGGCGGGTGGATCGCTTGAGGTCAGGAGTTCGAGACCAGCCTGAGCAAGAGCGAGACCCCGTCTCTACTAAAAATAGAAAGAAATTATATGGACAGCTAAAAATATATATAGAAAAAATTAGCCAGGCATAGTGGCGCATGCCTGTAGTCCCAGCTACTCGGGAGGCTGAGGCAGTAGGATCGCTTAAGCCGAGGAGTCTGAGGTTGCTGTGAGCTAAGCTGACGCCACGGCACTCACTCTAGGCTGGGCAACATAGTGAGACTCTGTCTCAACAACAAAAAAAAAAAAATCTAATTATACTCTGGAAAAGACACAATCAATAGAACAAAAAGATAAGCCATAGACTGAGGGAAAAAAAAATCTATCAAAAGACATATCTGATTAAGGATTGTTACCAAAAACATACCAAGGATTCTTAAAACTCAGCACCTGATTAAAATATGGGCCAAAAGCCTTAACATATGCCTCACCAAAGAAGAAATACAGATGGCAAATAGGCATATTAAAAGATGCTCCACATTATATGTCATCAGGTACATGAAAATTAAAACAGCAATGAGATACCATAACACATATATAAGAATGGCCAAAATCCAGAACATTGACACCTAATGTTGATAAGAATGTGGAGCAACAGAAACTCCTATTCATTGCTGGTTGGATGCAAAATCATACAACCATTTTGAAAGACAAGTTGGCAGTTTCTAACAAAACTAAACACACTTTTCTCATACGATCCAGCAATGGAGCGCTTTTTATTTGCCCAAACAAGATGAAAACTTATATCTATACAAAAATCTGCATACTAATGTTTATAGAAGTTTTGTTTTTAATTGTCAAAACTTGGAAGTAAACAAGATATCTTTTGGTAGATGAATAGACTGTGGAGCATCTAGACAATGGAATATTATTTAATGCTGAAAAGAAACAAGTGGTCAAGCTATGAAAAGAAATAGAAGAAACTTAAATGCATATCACTAAATGAAAGAAGCTATTCTGAAAAGATTGCACACTGTATGATTGCAACTTATGACATTCTTGAAAAGGCAAAGCTATGGAGACAGTAAAAATATCAGCACTTGTCAGGGGTCAGAGGGGAGTGAGGGATGAATAGGTACAGCATGAAGGATTTTTAGTGCAATGAAGATACTCTGTATGATACTCTGTATGACATAATGGTGGATACATGTCATATATTGTTAGAACCCATAGAATATAGGGTTCATCAAGATTGACCCCTATGTAAACTATGGACTTTGGATGATAATGATGTGTCAATGTAGGTCATCAATTGGAACAAATGTACCACTCTGGTAGGGGATGTTGATAACAAAAGAGGCTATGCATGCGTGGGGCTTGGGTTAACATGGGAAATCTCTTCACCTTCCTCTCAACTTTGGTGTGAACCTAAATCTTCTCTAAAAAGTCATCTTAAAAAAAGCAATATAGTAGAAACTAATATAAATTTATAAATCTTTAAATAGAGTGTAAGTAGATTAATCTATCTGCTTAAAATTTGAATACTAACAGAATGAATTTAAAAGGTATTGCTATTAGCACTTGGGAGGCCAAGGTGAGAGGATTGCTTGAGCTCAGGAGTTTGAGACCAGCCTGAGCAAGAGGGAGACCCCATCTCTACTAAAAATAGAAAAATTGGCCAGTCATCATGGTGTGCTTCTGTAGTCCCATCTACTCAGGAGGCTGAGGCAGGAGGATCACTTGAGCCCGGGAGTTTGAGGCTGCAGTGACCTACAATGATGCCACTTCACTCTACCCAGGGTGACAGAGTAAGACTCTGTTTCAAAAACAAAAAAACCAAAAAGATATTGCTACATCTTGTCTTAAAGAAAAAAAGCCAGTTAAACTGAAAATTTTGATGTCTAAAGGACATCATACCAGGCAAATATTAATCATTAGTAATCAGTAACTATAATAATATTAGGCAAAATAGACTTTATAACAAAAACCTTTCTTAGAGGTAAAGAATAATGCATCATGACAAAAGTTAGAATTTGTTAGGATGGTATAACAGTATATAACATATTTACCTGATAAACTCACAAAATATAATAAAAATAGTAGTTAGATTACATTAAGTTATTGTCATATAATTAATCACAGTGGGAGATTTTAAAATTCTTATTTATTGATATATCAAGTAAACAAAGAATAAACAAAAAAATAAACATTTAATGTCTTTGCATTTATACCTGTATCCCAAAATTAGTAAATTCAGATCCTCTTAAGTTTTCCTGAAACATTGAAAAAAATTTTCTATGCACAGGTCTATAAACCAAATTTCAAGATGTTTTAAAAATATTTTTTGATTAAATTAAAATCAATAAAAATAATATATTAAAATCTAAATTTCTGAACACTAAGATTTATAGAAGAGGTCACTAAGAATATTAAAATACAATTTTAAGCTCATTAATGATTAAGAAATATTTCAAAGCTTGTGGGATGCATGAAAATAATTATTACAGGGGAAACTTCCAAGCTTAAATATTTATATAAACATTTATATTAGAAAAGTGAGAAGGCTGAGAAAATAAAACAAACATCAAAAGAGTAAAAAGACCAAAGTAATTATAGGCATCCATATCAGTGAATTAGGAAAAAAATGATACAAGGAGAGTTAGTAAAAAGAAAATTTATTTTTAAAACTAACAAAACAGCCAAACCTCTTGAAATATTTATCACAAAAAAAATTAGAACTAACAATTAATATTATGAAGGTACAATAGGGAAATTAAAACATATGACATAAGGGTAGTTAAATACAAAATAAGTGTGTATTGCAAATTAAGTTAGTTTGGACCAATCTTTTTACTGAGAACAGTTATAAAAAATGGAAAATACATATGTACATATATCTGTATCTATTTATACCTATCTTCTTTCTTTCTATCTCCCGCCATCTCTCTCTCTCTCTCTCTCTCTCTTTAATCTGTTTGAAGGCACTGGAGAGCTACTAAGGCATTGAAAAATATGTGGCTGAAATCCAGGAAAGCAGCAGAGCCTAGAGAAGTGATCTCAGCTTTGGAGCTCACTTTTTTCCTAAAGGTTTCTGCTCTTTAAGGGCAGCTGAGACACTGAAGTTTTCAACAGCCTCATAGTGATGAGTGGGCAATAGTCAAGCTGCTGACAAATGAAGACATTGAGAAAATCATTAAAGCAGCCAGAAAAAGACATAAATAACTCATGAAAGCAACAGTGATTCTAAAAGTGAACTTCTCTACAGAAAGAATGAAAGGAAAAGTAAAACAAGTGATTTTCAAAGAGATTAAAAAAAAAAGTTAGTCTACAATTTTACAACCAGCGAAAACAATTTTTATAAAGAAGACAGTACATTTCAATCACGATTAGTCTCTCACTTAACTTAAAACTAAAGTGTTCTTTAGGCAAATTGAAAATAATTTTTCATGTGAGTTATTTTGTTACTGATTTCTACCATCTCAAATTGTGGATTAATTCCATCTCAAAAAGAGCTGATATCTATTTGCCCAATAAATATATGTAATAATAATCAATATCATTAGTTTTCATGGAAATGCAAATTTTAGACAGGGAATGACTAAAATTAAAAACATTGAAAGTATCAGGTATTGGAAAGAATAGAATAACAGGAAACTTTATGTAGTGCTAGTGGATGTGTAAATTGGTATAGCCATTTTGGAAAACTATTTGCTATTAAATTGTAAAAATGAGCATTTTTATATACAGCATTTATACTCTCAAATATATATTATAGCAATAATCTGTACCACTCTACCAGGAAAAATAGATGATAATTTTTCAAGGCAATACAACTGTTCTGGGGGGAAATGACTGAAAACAATTCAAATGACCTTCAACAAGAGAATGAATAAATAAAATGTGATATTAATATATTCTGTAACTGGAATAATCCCCAGCACTAAAAGTCAGCAAATTCCTGCTAGACAACCACATAAATGAATTATAGAGATTCAATATTGAATGAAAAAATAGTCTCACAAAACTACACATGATATATTTTAAAAAATTGAAATTAAGAAAATCAGTGATATTTATTTTAGTTTATTAAATATATTTTATATATGTAGTGTTTTAGGTTACAATACACATACACCCAAATCATGTAAAATGGATGAAAAAACGATAAACACATTCATGAGACTAGCTATCTGAGTAGGAAGGTAGAATAATGGGACAGAGTCAAAGTACATAGGTAGATTCATTGGTATTGGAGGAATTATAGTTTTTAAGTTACATTGATTTTCATATAGTTTTTTTCTTATCATATAACATAAAACTCACAATTTAAAAGTTTCCATTTTTTTTGTATTTTGACAATGCTATGAAATCATCATCATTATTAATTCTAGAAATTTCTATTACTCCAGAAAGAAACTCCTTACTTGTTAGTAGTCATTTATAATCCCATCCCTGGACTCAGTACCTGGAAACCACTAATTTACTTCCTTTTTTTATTCTGGAAATTTCTTATAGATTGAAACATGCAATATGTGACTCTTTGAGTCTCACTTCTTCTTAGACACAAAGCATAATATTTTAAAGGTTCAAACATTTTGTAGTGTATGCCAGTACTTAATTCCTTTTTTATGAATAAATAATATTAAATTGCAAAGATGTACCACATTTTAATTAAATAATTTTATTAATAGCAAAAACTAAAAAAGTGTTATTTTATTTTATTTTATTTCAAAGTATTACAGGAGTACAAGTATTTTTGGTTACATGCATCACTTTTATAATACTTCGATCATGATTATAAATATGCCCATCACCCAGATAGTGTTCATTGTACCCAGTAGGTAGGTTTTTGTCCACCCCCACATTCCTCCTGCTTGATATCTGCTAAGTTTTACTTCCCTTTCTGCACATGTGTGCTCATTGGTTAGTTACAATTTAATAGTGAGTACATGTGCTGTTTGTTTTTCCGTTCTTTAGATACTTCACTTAAGATAATGGTCTCCAGTTCCATACAAATTGTTACAGAAGGCATTAAGTTATCCTTCTTCATGGCTGAGTAGTATTTCATGACATACATATACCACATTTTGATAATCGACTCATGAATTGATGGACACTTGGGTTGATTTCACATCTTTGCAATTGTGAATTGTGCTGCAATAAACATTTGAGTGTAGGTATCTTTTTGATGAAATTACTTCTTTTTGGGGGGGGGGGAATCCCCAGTAGTAGGATTGCTGGATCAAATGGTATCTCTGCTTTTAGTTCTTTGAGGTCTCTCCACACTGTTTTCTATAAAAGGTGAACTAATTTGCAGTCCCACCAACGTTGCCCTTTCTCTCAACATCCCTGCCAGCATCTATTGTTTTGGGGCTTTTTAATAGAAGCCATTCTAACAGGGGTAAGGTGATATCTCATTATGGTTTTAATTCGCATTTCCCTGATGATTAGTGACATTGAGAATTTTTTCATGTTTATTGGCCATTTCTCTATCTTCTTTGGAAAAGCTTCTATTCATATAATTTGCCCAATTTTGATGGGGTTGTTTGATTTTTTTCTTGCTGATTTGCTTGAGTTCTTTGTAGATTCTGGTTTTATATATAGCCCTTTATTGGATATATAGCTTGTGAATATTTTCTCCCACTCTGTAGGTTGTCTATTTGCTCTGTTTATTGTTTCCTTAGCTGTGCAGAAACTTTTTAATTTAATCAAGTCACATTTATTTATTTATGTTGCTGTGATTGACATTGTGGTCATCTTCATAAATTACTTTGCCTAGGCAAATACCTAGAGGAGTTTCTCCAACATTTTCTTCTAGTATTCTTAAGGTTTCATGCCTTACATTAAAGTCATTTATGCATGTTGAATTAATTTTTGTGACTGGTGAGAGATATGGATTCTGTCTCATTCTTCTGTGTGTAGCTCTCCAATTTTCCCAGCATATTTATTAAACAGGTTTTTTTTCCCCCTGGTGTATACTGTTGTCTGCTTTGTCAAAGATCAGTTGTATGTGGAAGGTTTTGTATCTGAATTTTCTGTTCTGCTACATTGGTCTATGTCTCTATTTTTGTGGCATTACCATGCCGTTTTAGTTACTATAGTCTTGTAGTATGATTTGAAATCCGGTAATGTGATTCCTCCAGGTTTGTTCCTTTTGCTTAAGAACTGCTTTGGCTAGTCAGGCTCTTTTCTGGTTCCACATGAAGTGTAGAATTTTTTCTAGATCTGTGAAATATGGCATTGGTATTTTGATGGTGATTGTATTGAACCTGTAAATCACTGTGGGTAGAATAGACATTTTAACAATATTGATTCCACAGATCCATGAGCATATATTTTTCCATTTGTTTGTATCATCTGTGATTTCTTTCCTCAGTGTTTCATGGATCTCTTTGTATAGATTTTTCACCTCCTTCGTTAAGTATATTTCTAGGTATTTTATTTTCTTTCTAGCTATTATGAATGGTATTGAGGCTTGGATTTGAGTCTCAGCTTAACTGTTATTGGTGTGTAGGAATGCTACTGATTTGTGTACATTGATTTTGTACATTGAGACTTTGCTGAATTAATTTATCAATTCCAGGAGTCTCTTGGTGGAATCTTTGGGGTTTTCTACATATAAGATCATGTTGTTCAGCAAAAAGTGATAATTGACCTCCTCTGTCCCAAAATTTGGATACTCTTAATTTCTTTCTCTTGCCTGATTGCTCTGGCTAGAACTTCCAGCAGAATGTTGAATAGAAGTGGTGACAGTGGTCATCCTTGTCTTTTTCTAATTCTTAGTGGGAATGTTTTCAGCTTTTCCCCATTCAGTATGATGTTTGCTGTGGGTCTGTCATATATACCTTTTATAATTTTGAGATATATTCCTTCTATGCCTAGTTTGTTGAGGGTTTTTATCATGAAAAGTTGCTGACTTTTGTTAATTTTTTTTTCCTGCATCTATGTGGATCATGTGATCTTTGTCTTTGCTTCTGTTAATGTGGTTAATCACATTTATCAATTTAGGTATGTTGAACCATCCTTGCTTCCCTGGGAAGAAGCTCACTTGTTCATGGTAGATTTTTTTTTTTTTTATGTGCTGCTGAATTCAGTTTGCTAGTATTTTATTGAGGATTTTTGCATCTGTATTCACAAGAGATATTGGTCTTTAGTTTTCTTTTATTGTAATATCTTTTTCTTGCTTTGGTATCAAGGTGATACTGGTTTCATAAAATGAGTTAGAAAGGATTCCCTCTTTCTCTATGTTATGGAATAATTTCTGCATTATGGGTACCTCTTCTTCTTTGTAGGTCTGGTAAAAATCAGTTGTAAATCCATCTAGCCTGGGGATTTAATTGTTGGGAGATTTTTTTATTACTGCTTCAATCTTGTTGCTTGTTATTGGTCTATTTAAGAATCTGTTTCTTCCTGACTGAGTCTTGGGAGGGTGTATGATTCCAGGAATTTGTTGATTTCCTCTATGTTTTTGAGTTTATGTGCATAGAGATTTTCATAGTATTCCCAGATCATATTTTGTATTTCTGTGGTATCTGTTGTAATATCTCCTTTTTTTTATTTCTGATTAAGCTTATTAGCGTCTTTTCTCTTCTATTCCTGTTCAATCTAGCAAGAAGCCTGTCAATTTTGTTTATCTTTTCAAAGAATCAACTTTTACTTTTGTTGATCTTCTGTATTATTTTCTTTTTTTCAGTTTCATTTAGTTCTGCTCTGACCTTAGCTATTTATTTTCTTTTGCTGGTTTGGGGTTTGGTTTTTTCTTCCTTTTCTGGTTCCTTGAGATATGTCATTAGATTGTTACTTTGTGATTTTTCTGTCTTTTTGACATAGACATTTAAGGCTATGAATTTTCCCCTTAGTACTGGTTTGCTGAATCCCACAGATTTGATATCTTGTGTTCCTTTTATCATTCAGTTTGAGAAATATTTTGAATTCCATCTTAATGTCATCATTGGTCCAATAATCATTCAGCAGGAAGTTGTTTAATTTCCATAATTTTGTGTAAAATTGGGTGCTTCTCTTGGTGTTGATTGATAATTTTATTCCACTGTGATCTGATAAGATATATCATATGATTTCAGTTTTCTTGAATTTGTTGAGCCATGATTTGTGGCCTAAAATATGATCAGTCTTGGAGAATGTTCCATGTGCTGATAAGAAGAATGTATATTCATTAGCTTTGGGGTAAAATACTGTGTAAATATCTGTTAGGCCCAGTTGTTCTAGAGTCCCATTTAAATTCAGTATTTCTTTATTTATATTCTGCTTGGATGATCTGTCCAGTTCTGTCAGTGGGTGTTGAAATCCCTTACAATGGCGATATTGCTGTTATTCTCTTTGCTTAGATCTAGTAGGGTTTGCCTTAAGAATCTGGGCATTCCTGTGTTAGGTGCATAAGTATTTAGGATTGTTGTATCTTCTTGTTGAATTACTCCCCTTACCGTTATATAATAACCATCTATGTCTTTACTATTACTGATTTAAAGTCAATTTTATCTTACACAAGTATGAGTACACCTGCTTTCTTTTCGTTACCATTTGCATGAAATATTTTTTTCCATCCCTTAAGCTTGATTCTGTAGGAGTCCTTGTGGATTAGGTGGGTTTCCTTGAGACAGAAGATACATGGCTTCTTTTTTTTTTTTTTTTTTTTATCCATTCAGCCAATGTTATGTCTCTTGAGTGGGGAATTCAAACCCTTCCTGTTGATTGATATAATTGATATGTGGGATGCTGTTCTGTTGAACCAGTTGAGTAGTACCTTGTTGGTTATTTTTACTTCTTGTATTATTGTTTTACATGGCTTCTGAGCTTTAGCATTTGGGTGGTTTTACACTGGTGGATTTCCATTGTGCTGATCCATGTATAATTCAGTTCTGAGTATTTCCTGAAGGGTAGGTCTGGTCTTGACAGATTCCCTCAGTATTTGCTTGTCTGCAGACTTCTTTATTTCTCCTTCATGTATGAAACTTAGTTTTTCAGGATACAAAATTCTGACCTAGCAGTTGTTCTATTTAAGAAGACTGAAGATGGGGCCCCCAATCCCCTCTGGCTTGTAAGGTCTCAGTTGATAATTCTGCTGTTAGCCTGATGAGTTCTCTTTTATAAGTTACTTGATATTTTCTCCTTATGGCTAGCAAGAGTTCCTCCTTTGTGTTGACTTTGGCCAGTCTGATAACTATTTGTCTTTGTGATTGCCTTTTTGTGATGAGTCTCCCAGAAGTTTGTTGAGCTTTCTGTATCTTGATGTCTAAATCTCTAGCAAGACTAGGGAAGTTTTCCTCAATTATTCCCTCAAATATTTTTTCCAGCCCTTGTGCATTTTCTTCTTCATTCTCAGTGATGCCTATGATTCTTATATTTGGCCATTTTACATAATTCCATATTTCTTGTGGGCTTTGTTCATTCCTCTTCTCCTCTTCTCTATTTTTGATGGACTGAGTTAGTTCAAAAGGGTTGTCTTTAAGCTCTGGTATTCTTTCTTCTGCTTGGTCTAGTCTATTCATAAAACTTTCCATTGTGTTTTGTATTTCCTTAAATGATTTTTTCATATCCAGAAGTTCTATTTGGTTTTTATTTAATATGTCTATCTTTAGTGAATTTTTCATTCATTTCTTGAATTTATTAATTTTTTTATTTTATTTTATTATTATTATTATTTTTTTTTTTTGGTTTCTTTGAGTTGGTTTTCCATTTTCTCTTGAATTTCCTTGAGTTTCCTAACAATCCATATTTGGAATTCTTTATTTGTAATTTCAGTTATTTCATTTTGGTTGGTATCCTTTGCTGGAGAGTTAGTGTTGTTACCAAAAGCTCAGCACTTGCCCATGAGGCTGTATCTGAGGAATGAGGACAAGTGGTTGAAGAGAAGAAAAGAAGTTTATTACTTTGCTAGCAATGGAGGAAAATGATAGACTCTTATCTCAAAATCCAAATTCCTGTACATAAAGAGAAATACAAAGCTTTTAAAGGGAGGACCCTCAGTTCTAGCTTATTGTCATTAATGATTATAATTATCGCATCTCTGCTGAAGACAAAGCTTATGATCTCCACCCAGCTGGGATGACTACTCAGCCCTTTGCTGACCAGATGCCAGACCTCAGATGGAGCCACAGTTCAGTTGAGCTGTCTCCTGTAACACAAAGAACAAAAGACATTCCTCTGCCCCACCTGACCACATGCCCTGAGGCAGGGATGCAGGCCTCAGTTCCCAAAAAGAGTGGGGGAGGCTTAGAAGAAACAAAAAACATGTTTTGCCATTTTTTCCCCCAGGCTATTCCCTGTTGCATATTCCCCACTCTCAATTTTATGCTTCCATATCTTTGGGAGGAGGGGCAACTACTCTGTTACAATGTTTCCTTTGGGGGCTGTCCTTTAGCTCTGATTTTTCATATTTTCAGAAATCTTTCTTGGATTTCTTCTCATCTGGAGCAGCTGTTTTTTCTTATTTTTGGATTTTCTTTTGTTTAGATGGGGCTTCCCCTGCACTCACTTGTATCATTGTATTTGTAGCATATGTTAGGTAATAACCTTTGGCTTTGTTTGTGGGTTGTGATTTTTCTCAGTTGCAGTTGTTTGTAGGCTATACCAGTGGTGAGCTCTGTGCATGGGCAGATTCCCTATCTCACTTAGACAAGAAAGGATAGAGGCCTTTGAAATCCTTTTTCCCAGCCCTGTAGACTTCTTAGCCATGTGAATTGTATTGGCATACCCAGTTTAATCTCTGAGATAGTAGGCAGTGTTTATAGGTGAGAATTGATCTCTCATTGTATGATTAAGTAAATGCTCTGTAAAGGGCTGTGCAAATTGATCTCCCTGTCAGTAGGTGGTGCTTGACAGAAGGAACAAATTGTATGTAGTGTTGTTTTTGAGAACTGTGACCGGTTCTAGTCCCTGAGAAGGACTTGAATGCCCCAGGTGGTGGGTGGGGTCTGTGAGCTTCCACCTGAGTCCTTATTCTCTGTCATAGTCGAGGTGGGTGGGGAGCGAGGCTGGGCAGGGTTGGGTTGGGTGAGCCTGCCCTCAGGCTTCACAACAGCTGGTAAGATAGCTGCTTTGGCAGGGTTCAAAGGTCTGCTCCTAGCTTCTAAGGAGAGCCACCAGGGAGGGGCTGTAGTGGCCCCACCCAAACAAAAAGTCTGCTTGTGGTGATGGGACCATCTGAGATTCACAATCTGGCTGTCCACTTCTCAAACCTCCCGCCAGCCTGTGTGTCTGACCTACTAGCCTGTGTCTTTGCCAAGTACTGGTGGTTAGGGAACTCCCAAATTGAGCACCCCAGGTTCACTATAAGTCCTCAAGGAAAGAGGCATAGGCCCCACTCTCTGTGGAGGCCTCAGCCTGGAGAATGCGCCCACTGCAGAGCAGCAGCCCCTGGTCAAATTCTTGGCTCAAAGTTCTCTCCAGGTTGGAATGGGTGGGGGAGGGGCCATAGCTCCCGGTCAGCCCCAGTGCCTGAAGGTGCTGCACCAGGTTTCTATGGCTCCTGGGGGCAGGCTCTTCCTCTTCGAAGGATCCACCCTAATCCAACAGGGTGGCTTTCCTGGGCAGGGGATGGGCGTTCTCCCAACTCACCACATCTTGGAACCCCATGGTTTTCTAGCTTCAGTTCTGTTCACGTGGGCTTACTCTCCACCTGAGTCCAGCTCCCAGACCTCCCCTCTGTGTCCCCAGTAACCCACTCGAGTCAAGGGGGCATGGCGTCCAGCCTGCTTGTCTGATTTGTTGGCATGTGACTCCACGAAATGCAGGTAGCCAGGGAGCTCCCGAATTGGTCATCCGCGGTCCACTACAGGCCCACAAGTGGAAAGATGTAGAACCTACTCTCCATGGGAACCTCAGCCTGCAGCATGTGCCCACTGGGGAGAAGCGGCCACTCATCAAATTCTCGGCTCCAACTGCAGCCCCAGTTGCAATGGTTGGGGGAGGAGTGGGAGAGGAATCATCTGAATGGAAGAAAGCTGGATCTCTGGTCTCTTGTGATATTCTCCTTGGAGGGGAGCCCCACACAGAATGACCAAGCTTTGGGATCATGCAAGTTCTCCCCACTAGTCTGTGTTGCCATCATGCCTAGGCTCCTGTGGCTGGAAATGCCTCCAGGGAAGTTGGTAGCCCACCAAGGCTCATGGAAGGGAGAGAGGGATCTTCCCTTACTCTTGTGCTAGGCTCCAAGCCTCTCTGGGTTTGATGTTCGTGGATGTCTCTTTTCCTTTATCTTCTTCCCTCTCTGCTTCACAGTTTTCCTCCATAAGGTCCTTGGCATGCTCTAGCACCTCTGTCTATTATCTCCACCTAATCTGTGTCTGTTCTCCCCTCTCCTTTATCTGAATTCCAATCTTCCTTCTAGGACCCTCCAGTAAGTGATGTCTCTAGTCTGCCATTTTGCCCTTCCCCCCAAAAAACAATGTACCACATTTTATTTGTCCATTCTTCAGAAAATAGACATTTAGGTTATTTCCACTTTTGAGCTACACTGAATGATGATCCTAAGACCATTCAGAATGCATAAGTATTTTGTTAACATAGTTTTAATTCTCTTTTTTATATACCCTGGGTCATATGGTAACTGTGGTTGAGGAACTTGCTGGGAGTTTTCCACAACATGTGAAAAATTTCACATTCCTACTAGTGATATACAATGGTTCCAATTTCTCCACATCTTTTCCAGCACTTGAGTTATTTTCTGTTTTACTACTGTTCTTATTATTGCTACCCAATCAATGTGAATTGGTATCTATTGTAACTTTGCTTTGCATTCAACTAATTATTTTGAGCATATTTTCATGTGCTTACTGTCCATTTGTATAATTTATCTGAAGAACTGTCTATTCAAACAAATAGTTAAAAATATTAAATCTTTTGCTCATTTTTAAAATCGGGTTATTTGTTTATTCCTTGTGGGATCGTAAGAGTCATAGCTATATTCTGAATAGTTGATCATTTTATTTATAACTTGCAAATATTTTTCCTATTCTCTGGATTGCCTTTTTACCTCTTAATAGTGTCCTTTGGTGCATAGAGGTTTTTAATATTGATGAAGCCCACTTTATATTAATATTTTATTTTATTGCTTGTGTTTGTGATGTCATAGCTCAGAAAATATTGCCTAGTTCAGGTCACTAAGGTTTTACCTATGTTTCTTTTTAAGAGTTTTATAGTTTTAGCTCTTACAAATCTAGGTCTTTGATCCATTTTGAGATAGGATTTTGTATATGACGGGACGAAGGGGTCTAGTTTCACTCTTTTGCATGTCAATTATTCCTGCATTACTTATTAAAAGATTCTTCTTTATAACTTTGTTGAAAATAAACTGACCATAGACATATATGTTTATTTCTAAACTTTCTATTTCATTCCAATGATTTAAATATCTATTTTTAAGCCATTACCACACTCTCCTGATTACTGTAGCTTTGTATTACATTTTGAAATCAGGAAGTATGTAGCCTCTGACTTCATTGTTTTTTACCATGATTATTTTGCCCATTCCTGTCACCTTGCATTTCCATAGAATTTTCACATTAGCTTTTCTATTTCTGTAAAAAAGAGTAGTTGGAATTTTAACAGGAATGTCATTGAATGTGTAGATCAATTTGGGGATATTGCCCAACAAAGAAATGCTTATACACTGCTGAGAGGGATGTAAATTAGTACAACCTTCATGGAAAGCAGCATGGAAATTCCTCAAAGAACGAAAAGTAGACATAGCATTCCATTCAGCAACTCCACTACTTTTCCTTTGGGTATCTACCCGAAGGAAAAGAAGTCATTATATTAAAAAGACACCTTCACTCATATGTTTATCACAGTACAATTCACAATTGCAAAGATATGGAATCAACTTAAGTACCCATCAACTGATGAGTGGATAAAGAAAATGTAGAATATATATACCATTTAATACTACTCATCCATTAAAAAAAGAATGAAATAATGTTTCTTACAGCAACTTGGATGGAACTGGAGGCCATTATCCTAAAGGAAGTACCTCAGGAATGGAAAAACAAATGCTGCATTATCTCACTTATAATTGAGAGCTAAGAGAGGAGTATGCATTGTCATACAGAGTGGTATAATGGACATTGGAGACTGAGAAGCAGGGGAGAATGAGAGGAGGTAAGGAATAAAAGTTTATCTATTGTGTACAGTGTACACTATTCTGTTGACGGGTATACTAAAAGTCCTGACTTCACTACTACACAATTCATCCATGTGAGAAAAACCTTTTGTATGCCCTAAATCTATTGAAATTTTTAAAAAGTGTTCTTCCAATCAATCAATTGATCAATCAATCTTCCATTCCATGAACATGGGATGACTTTCCATTTTAGGCCTTCTTTAATTTCTTTCAGCCAAATGCAATCCAGCTTCATCCTTTGCCCAGCTCTCACCCATCATAGAGTCTTGCATATGTACTGTAATCTTCTTGGACTTTTATTCCTTATCTTCTCTTCTCTTAGTGCCTGCTGATCCTTCTGTATTAGCTTATTTTCCTACCTTTAAGTATCCTTCCCTCACTATTCTGACTAATTCATCTCTCCCTATGAAAAGATCACATAAGCACACCTCTCATTTGTAATATTCAATATAATTATGATTTAAAATATTTAATTAATACATCATTCTATTTTAGATAATAGGCAACATGAAGGTAGAAATTGGATGTACTTCCTGTCCCATATCCCTGTTTTGGGTGAAATGTTCTATTCCTATTTCACTTGAGTTTGGTGGAACTTCAATCTAGAGAATGTCCTCTCATAGAAATAGTCTTCTGTGATTATAAACTAGCAGATTGCTTTTTCCATGATCACAGTGAATAAATAGTTCATAGTGGGCATATGATCCAAGCTGTACTTATAAACATCTTTTTGTCAAGGGGCAGTTTAGGCACTGAAAAAGAGAGAGATTCTTCTGTGATGATAAAAACTTATATAAACCTAGACTTCACACATTCTTTCTAAATTAGGAATTGACAGCTTAATTATATAGGAAAGATATTTCTTAGAAGGTACTTAACATAGAGAACACAGAGCAAAGCGATGCACAGATGAAAATCCTAAGGACATGCATTGTAAAACAGCAAATAAATAGCAAACAGGGCATGCTATTAAACACTTTACACTCCCCATTGCTTCATATAAGCATTGTGATAAACTCTG
This sequence comes from Eulemur rufifrons, assembly GCF_041146395.1. Classification (NCBI taxonomy): domain Eukaryota; kingdom Metazoa; phylum Chordata; class Mammalia; order Primates; family Lemuridae; genus Eulemur; species Eulemur rufifrons. The sequence goes on from NC_090990.1 coordinate 55,672,645, forward strand.
CAAGGTTTGTATTAATGAAATGGTTACTGACATTTTACAGAGAAATAATTTGAAACTCATACAGATAAAATAATACTGGCAAGTTTGCTCAGCTAGTAAGTCACAAAGTCAAGATTCAAACCAGGTCAGTCTGATTCCAAAGGCAATCTTACTCCCATTAGGCTCTTCCACTGATGGGAAAGTCATAATAGTCTGAAAATGGTGGTATTTAATAAAGAACATTTAATCCTACATAGATATTAAAAGTATAGTTTTTTAAAAAACATTGACTGTCTTCACAGACAATGTTTTGAGATTTAGCCAAGATGGAGAAAAGGACAGTTTTGCACTGCTGCTTACATTGAGTATTAAATAGAGACATGGCTATGAATATGTTGGAAAGGATTTCTCATTAAAACAGTATTTGTCATATGTACATCTGCATAGCAATTTCAGGTGAATTATATACCATATGGGGAGTAACCTCACAACACAGAACGGGATAATTTAATACTCTCTAAATAGAATTTTGTCTGTGCTAGGATTTTTCCAATGAGCATTACCAAATCCAACAAAACTAAAATATCTCCATTCTATATTTGTGTTATATTGAGGATGATAAAAACAAATAATTAAGGTAGATGTTTATATTCCAGCAATGACTCCTCCAAAGAAAGCATATCAATCACATATAATTAAGCTGTCAGTTCCTAATTTAGAAACAACAATTTTACCTTAAACCAGCAAATGTAAATATTAAAATAAAGTAAGTTTTGGAAAATAAAACACAATACAAATGCCCTCTATTTCTGTTGTCACTCTGAAATTAGGGTTACTATTCTCTTTATATTTATTTTATACTGTAACAAGTAGATATTTTATTAGCTATCAGAGCCAACGTGTTTGAAACAAAATATTTTACATTGAATCTGGACTAGAATTGTGTACTTACCTGAAAAGGTTTATGACTTACCTCTGATATAAATATAAAGTTGATCCTTGAAGGAAAATTTATTGTTAATCTTGGTTATGTCCTTGAGCTGTCTCCTAGTACACAGGCATGAACTAAGCAAATGAAAGGCATGTGTACATGTATAAAATTTGACATGGGACATGTTGGAGTACTCAGATTTATGGGATAACTTTTATTTTCCTACCCATATTCAGTTTAGAGTTCTGACATAAAGCATTTACTCATATAGGATTAGTAATTAGCTTATACACCACTATTTATGTCACCCACATTCAAAATGACAAGAACAGTTAGGAAGCTATATTAAAGATATCTTAAAAATTACCTGATATAAAGTTTAAGAATGCTGAAAATACTTTTTTCTAAAAGATTTTTCTACACAAAGAAAATAATACAATATTGTCTAGTATGTTTTAATCTGTTTTCTAGAAAGAGATATGATGGGAGATATGCAGACATCACTAAAACATTATGAAGATTTCTCTATAAAAATGAATATGTATTCATGGGAACTTTAATAATGGCAGTGTAAATTATTGAATCCCTGTATTGCATTTGGTTGTTTGGAAAATAGAAGGATTCAAGGGAGGTGGAAAGCAATTTATGGAAGGCTGAAGGGTGGTTATTTTGTTAAGGGAAAAATATAATAGTTAGACCTCTGAATGATATTGATAGAGACAGGAATGTTTAAGGAGGAGCGAAAGAACAAAGTAGAGCCCTTTGTGAGATGCAAAAAAAAAATTTAAACATCCTATTCCTTCTCACAACTGCCTGCCTTTCCCCTTCAAAAAGAAGTAAATTCCCTGGAGATTCTATGATAAGGGTGATCTGATGGAGCTTAGGCCAAAATGAAGCCTAAACGTGACCTTTCAATATTGAAGAAACTGAGGCTGAATACTGCAATGCCGCATACAGTTTCCTTCATTATGAATGGTACTAAGAAGAAATATGATAAATTCTGAGCATATCTTCTATGTGGTATATAAATATACTAACACTTCAAGGGAACATAAAAGAAGGGCTGTGAGTCTGGTGCTTTCTGACAGGTTTCACCTTGTGGGATTTAATTTTTTCTATAAATTGGTAAGTCTTAATGACAAAGACAAAAAAACTTTCCAGTCTTCAAAGTTTCATTTCAACTGTCTAACCACAAATAGAATTTGGGGAAGGGAGAAGAAGCATAAAAAATAAAATCCATGATCTTTCTCCTTCAATACATGTAGCATTGATTTATAGATGTGTTAGGTAAGAAAGTATCCCATAGTTACTGTATGACACTTTCTAGGACAACATTTTATGGCAAAAATTCATCCGGTAGGCATATAAAAAATAATGATAGGAGAAATCTGTGCATGGCATAAAGATGTTAGTGTCTTCATAAATCTATGCAAAGTGTAAGTATACTTGAACAGTAATGAAGGAAGCAATGTATTTTCAAAATGAGCATAGAAATAAGGTCTTATACCCATGTTTCTAAATCTGAGTTTGATAATTCTTAGAAAGAAGCTATCTGAGCTTTGAAAATTTTTATAGTTATGCATTCATGGGTATAAACACTCACTTATATATTTTATTCAGGAGACACTTATTGAGCACCAACTGTATATAAGGAACCATGAAAGATTTTTAAAAGTCTTAATCCCTGTTATGAAAAACAATTTTGGTGGTATTGAAGGAAAAATAAGACATCTACTCAAGTAATTACAGAATAAGGCATTCTCATTAAGTGTTATAAGATGTCAAAGTGACGTGAGTTTGCAGTTTCTGAAGAGCAGAGTGTGTTGGAATTCAGGAGGTCAGGGTTAAGGCCTGAGTGCTTAAGAACAACCAACTTTTTTTCTGTTATTTGGCCTTAAAATTAATATGTAGTAGGCACTAATAAATATGTTTTGAATAATTAGACAATATATTAGAGTTAGAGCCATTCTTTTGGATTTTTAACTGGGCTTCCTTTTTTTCCCCTCACTGTACAAGTAATATTATATATTCAAAAGTTTTGAGTTGTGAAGTGGAGCATATAAATGTATGAAGACACAGTATAAAAATAATGAAGACACAGTATAAAAATAATATGGAATGATGGCTCTTGTGGCAAACTACAGAGATCATTCAAATTCAATTTCCAATAGATCACATTTGGGTTTATAAAAGATCTTTGTTCCAACAAAACAAGTCTGTTGACCACATTTGGCCCAGTGTTCAAATTTGTGACTTTATATTCTCTTTTGACATCTCATTTCCTTCCCAATGTTTTGATATCTATGTTTTCTAACTCTAATATCTTGTCTAATTATTCAAAACATATTTATTAGTGCCTACTACATATCAATTTCTATACAAGACATCAAACATAAAAGAAGTCAAAACTGAAAAGTGCCTGTACTTATGGAGATTGAGACCTAGCAATGACAGACAATAAGTAAACCAACAAATAAATAAATGTTTAAAAATGTGATACATATTATGAAGGGAATCAAGATGATGAAATGATAGAATATAATAAAGCAGTACATAATTATGAAATGTGGCCAGGAAAGGCTCTCAGGCTGAGATAAAATATAGGAAAAGTTGTCTACCAAGTGACTGCGTAGGGGTTGAGGTTGAGGTTGAAGCTTCTGATGTTTAAGTCAGAAACAACCACCTGGAAGAAGTCTGTGAGAAGTGAAAGAGCTTGGCTCTTTAGAGATCTGAGTGCAAGGCTGTACTGGGGCCATGTTGTTCAAGGTGTTACAAGAATCTGCTGAATCAGAACCACCACCCCATGCTCTATGGAAGCTCCTTCCTTGCCTACTGATAATAGCTTAGTTCTTTTGAGTTAAAACATAGCTTTATTTTCAGGTATTTGAAACATGAGATTTTAAAAACACTTCATTCTTACACCTGGTTGATTCCTGTTTCCACCTCATTCCCAGGATAGTTTAGGCTGTTTGAGGTCCTCCAGTAAAAGTGGAGTGTGATAGGCAGAATTCTAAGAAGGCCCCTCAAGATTCCCAGCCCCTGTTGTTCATTAAAACATTAATCTAGGTGCTGCTGTGAAGAGATTTGGCAGATGTAATTAAAGTCCCAACTCAGTAGAATTTAAGATTGGGAGATTAGCCCAGGGAGTCTGATCCAATCACTTGAGGCCGTTAAAAAGAGTTTTCTTTGGCTGGTTGCAGAAGAGAAAACCAGAGATTCGAAGCATGAGGGGGACTCAACTTGCCATTGATGGCATCAAGATAGAGGAGGCCATATGAAAAGGGATTGAAAGTGGCCTCTGGGAGTTAAGAGCAACCACCAGTCGATAGACAGCCAGGAAACAGAGGCTTTACTCCTACAACCACAAGAGAAGAATTAGCTGAGCATGAGGATTTTTTTTCCCCCCAGAGCCTCCAGATGAGAACTCAGTCTGTCTAACACCCTGATTTCAGCTTTGTGATATTCTAACCAGAGAACCGAACTATTCCATGTCAGAGTGTTGGCCGATAGTTCTGTAAGCTAATAAACAGGTGTCACTTTAAGCTGTTAAGATTATGGGAATTTGTTATGCAGCAGCAGTAAACAGGGAGCTTTATCTGTTACATCTATTCTTGTTCCACCTTCACCTTTCTGTCCTCCTTCTCCTCTGAATAAATTGCTCCTGGCTCATCTAGGTACTAGGATGCAGGTAGAGAAGGGTAGGAAGGTTGAGAGGAAAGAAGAGATATTTTTAAAATGACCTAAGTTCAACTGCTTTCTAAGTCTCATGGTAAAACAAACTATTCTTTTTCTGCCATGTTGTAAAATTGTGGCTTCTAAGATGAAATATTTTGCCTTCTGATTTCTCCAGATGAGAAGCAGGTATCATTTTCTGTGATCATGAATGCTGTAAACTCCAGAGGATGCAAATCAGTTTTTCCCAGTAATTTTCTCACCTGTCTATGCTCTGAAAGCCCTAATGGAAATAGAAGCGTGAATGTTGTTTTTCCATCTCAGAGACACTTCCAACTTCCATGAGGAATTCTTGTGGGTCCCCCTCATGTTACCAAGGAAAAGAACATTCCCTACCATACCCCATGCAGAAAGGATGAGAAAATTCAGGACTTGCTCCACATTCTTATGCATTCCCATTAACCTCTAGCTTTCTCTTACATAAGCTCAAGTTGGGTGGTGAATGGGGATATTGGAAAGATTAGTTTGGGTACCTCTTAATATCTTGCAGGGATATGTCTAGATGATCTCTAAAAACTGTTGGGATTCTTACTTTTGAAGATTCAACTGCGAGTTAAGAATAAAATCTCCATTTAAAATCCTTTTATAAATTATTTTTATTGAGAGAATAACATGATCTGATTTGTGTTTTCTAAAGATTACTCTGTGTACTTGGTGGAGAATTGATTACAGAAGGATGAAACTGGACCCTGCAACACAAATTAGGTGCCTTTGTGGGTAATTTAAGCCTTGCTATTTAACAGGTGATCTATAGAATGGCAGGATCAATATCACCTGGAAGCCTGTAAGACATGCTGAATCTCAGGCCCTTCTTCAGACCTACTAAAGCAGATTGTACGTTTTAACAAGATCCCCAGGTAATTTGCATGCATATTAGAATTTGTGAAAAACTTGTCTAGGTAAGATTTGATGGTTGCTTAGGCTAGGATGATGGGTGTGGAAACAGAGAGAAGGGAACAGATACAACACGTATTTTTTTTTTTTTTTTTTTTTGAGACAGAGTCTCACTCTGTTGCCCAGGCTAGAGTGCCATGGCGTCAGCCTAGCTCACAGCAACCTCAAACTCCTGAGCTCAAGCGATCCTCCTGTCTCAGCCTCCCGAGTAGCTGGGACTACAGGCATGCACCACCATGCCCGGCTAATTTTTTCTATATATATTTTTAGCTGTCCATATAATTTCTTTCTATTCTTAGTAGAGATGGGGTCTTGCTCTTGCTCAGTCTGGTCTCGAACTCCTGAGCTCAAACCATCCGCCCACCTCGGCCTCCCAGAGTGCTAGGATTACAGGCATGAGCCACCATGCCCGGCCTACAACACGTATTTTTGACATACAGATGATAGAGTTTTTTGGTGACTTGTCAAGAGTAAGGAAAAGCAAGAAATCCAGAATGATGAGTTAGGTTTCTAGCTTGGGTAGCAGACTGGTGGTGGTTCATGAAGTTTGGGAGAGGAATTCGCTTGGTGATAAAGAACAAAGGTTCCAAGTTGGCCACATCTGGTTAAAATTGTCAAGAGAATGTCCTAATAAGCTATACTCCAGAGTCATGCTTGCCTTTTATTGCCATTACCCGCTTTCTATTTATCCTACATTCTAACTCCTAATTGAAAAAGTATGATTACTCCAGTCAGTAGCAATCTAGAGTAGGCCACTTCTATGGTTTTTTTCCTTATTTTTTAAAGATAGATATTATAAATTCACTTTTCCTGAAAATGTCTGCTTCAATTTATTTATCTTCTTCTTATCGATAATTCTACTTTGATAATCATAATTTAGTTAATGGTTACTCTTTCCTCCATCGCTGCTTCTACCTATTTTGAGATAAAATTATTACCCAAATAAAACAAAACTCTTTCAGATCATCATTTTTAAAGAGTATTTGAACTTTGAAAGGAAAATATCCAAGGGCTTATTCAGGTAAAGAAAAGAAAAACAAAGAAAATATTTAAAAAATCACTTTTGTGTCTAACATAATCCTCATTTTCTTTTGTACAGCTTTCAAAATCAATGGCAACAATACAAAATCAGTCACATTTTTGAAAGGGTTAGTAGGTAATTTGTGAATACTCATAGGTGGATCTGGGTAATCATCTTTAATTGGAATATATTAGACTGTACATCTTTTTAATTGCTCTGTGTTTTCTGGCTTCCTGGTCAACAAAGAAGAGACACGGATCTAACACCTAAAGAATACAATACATCACCATTGCCAGGGCAACGTCATTGGGAATAAATCCTGAGGCAGCGCATCATAAGGATTTTGTGATTTCCATGGTGATTATGGGAAAATTAAAAAATGATTCTCTAAGGTGGCCCACAAGAAGACTGCTATTAAATACTCCTTTTGATGTGCACTATATTATTAATAATACTGTGCATTTAATGAACTTTCCTCTATGGGGGTTTCTTTTTTCCCTTGTTTTGGGCTGTATGAAGAATAACCTTTATGGTAATATTGGCTCAAATGGAATAGCCATGATCAGTTTTTTAAAATTTAAAAGTAATCTCTAATAAAATAAATTTTTAGGCCTAATGCTAAATATTAAAATAACCAACATATAAACGTAAATATATATTTCAACACATAAAACTGCAATTTAAAGATGAGGAAACAAAGGCACAGAGGTTTTAAATAACTCACTCAAATTCATTCCACGAATAAGTAGTGGAACTGGTATCTAAACTCAGGCAGTTTGGTTCCTGAACTATATTCTTAACCTTGTGTTAAAAAAGCTTCATCTCTATAATGCAAGAGAACACACATACATGCACACACAGACATACACATATACATACACACACTTTCTTTCTCTCTCTCCCTTTGTACACAAAGTAGGTATTAAATCATTTCACTGATATAACAAAAATTTGTTCTCTCTTTTTGAAATTTCCAGAGTGATTTGCACATCACATTAAATTTCCATGATTATATGTTTCTCTATCAATCTCTCTCCTTAGCAAAAACATATAAACACATACAGTTTGCATGCTTTAAAATTATATAAATATCTTTGATCATGATTTAATGATTGCAGATAAAACTTATAGCCATTTCCCTAGAGTTTGATCTCTTGATTAGATGTAATAAAAATCTTCTCAAATATTTTTGCTGAATAATTTCTACTATGATAATTTGGTGGGGCTAGGATAGCAATGAGAAGACATAATAATCTCCAATAGAATTTACAACTTTTTTATAATTTACATTATGTTTATTAGAATTCCAAAAGATACAGAGTACAGGGGGCTTATAGATATTAATCAAATCTATTTCCCAAAATACTAAACCTGAGCAAAAGTTTAATTCTCCAAACCCTTTCTAAATATGCAGTGTTTCTAAATGGGTTCTCTATTAGCACTTTCATTGGGAAAATTCTTCAGTCTCCATAGCTCTCATACATTGCAGGACATTTAGCACCTGTGTCCCCTGGTCACTGAAAGCCAGTGATAACTAAAACTGACCCTACATTTCCAAATTACCCTGATTGAGGAAAACAGAAGAACTTAGGCAAAAACAATGGATAAACATTCCTACCACTTATTTACCCTCTCTTCTCCTTCCCCATACATGACAGATCAATCTGATAACTCAATAGGAAGCTCTGAAAAAAGGGAATGAGGCCTATTAGGTATGGTATATTGGGGAAAAAAATGAAAAGAAGCAAGTAATACCACTTCCTCTCAGGAAAAGCACCCAGGATCCAGACATTCTCCCTCATGATGGGTGTGTCTGGAAAGGACAGCTGTTAATAGTGGCCACTTTTGGACCATGACTTGATGGCTGGAGGGTCCTATTTTCCAGTAGTTTGTTCTTACAAATAAGTATCTAAGAGAAGGTGTATTGTCTGGGAACATTATCCAACTATACAAGTTGCACAACTGTACCCCCTGCTTCTTGCCAAGGCTTCAGTCCTATCCTAGTCCTCTTAGCATGTCTCTTTACATCAATTTGCTTTTGTTCATCACAGCTGGGTCTGGTGGTCAGAGCTGTTAAATAACTCTCCACTAGGATTTGGAAGCTTAATTCTTATTGATTCTCTTAATCATAATTAGAGCATAGTAGCACTTTGAAATGTAAATGTTTCTATTTGCATTTGAGAAGTATAAAATTATCCCTAATTTAATGTATATTTAAAGCCCAAACCTTAAAACATATTCTATACCTCAACTAATCCAACTTTAAACTCATTCAATGTGATTCACAATTTAACATTCCTTAATGTGAAATCATCATGTATAGAGAGCACTTAATGCAATTACTGTCTACACAGTTTATATTAATTATGGGAAAATATGTCAAATTCTCTTTTATAATCTTGAACTATTATTGAAAGTTACTCAACTTTTCATAGATTGTAAACCCTTAATAATTAGGAACTGTGCTTTATTCTTCCTTGGATGAATAAAGCCCTGGAGCAAGTCCAGGAAGAGAAGATGCTCAAAATGTATTTTTCATTTGAAGTATTTGTATTTCCCCTCAGCTTTCAGACATGATATGCAAGAACTATCTTCTGTGAAATCATTTCACTCGTTTGCACTCATCTAAAGGCAATTATTAAGACATCTATGCCCTATGTCAATAAGATGTACAGCATTATGATTCACCAGCTGACTTCATTACTAGCTCTAACTTTACCAGTTTGGTTTTTTTTTAACAAACTGCTAACAGATAAAGTAATAAGAGTACTAGAAAATATATTGCCTGTAGGAGCTGTTGTTATTGAGGGCAAAAGGGAAGGGAGTTTATACATTTCCCAGAAATATTAATAATTAAAGATTTCTTTAAATTGGAGTCACCTTGCAGCTGAAGGCACATATTTAGAAAAAAGTTTTGTCACAGCTTCTATTTGAAGCTTTGGTATGAACTTAATCATAGGGACTGGGCCCATTCAAAGTGTTTAAAATGTATTTATTATGATGAGTTGACACATGTTCATTTTTCAATTACATTAATTCAGTTAAACTACTGCTAATATAATTTCAACAAAACTTCTTTTATCTTTTATGTATAAATCACAACTAAATCTGTAACTACTTCAGAAAATGCTTACTTAAAAACCAGTATCATTAATTTTCATGAGGGGGTAATTTTTGATAACATTGCCTCATTATTTTAATTTTTAAAGAATGAAAGCCATGTCCTGAATATTGAGCAAATAAAGTGAAATCTGTATTACTGGATGTTATTGCTTGCTGCTTAAGCAAAATTGTGAACACATTAGAAAGGTCAAAAGGCACTGGTTGCTGATATGAAAACATATGCGTTGGTTTTCAGGTACGCTCAATAATAGTTTCCCTGCTTGGGCTTGTTTCTTTGGTTTATGTGTCCTATTTCATTTATTTATTTATTTGAACATATCACTATAAAAACTACCATGTCAGGTTTTATATCTGCTTAGAGTCCATCTCACTTAGCTGACTAATATATTTAATAATAAACATTAGCATTGTCTAATAGTTTCACACATAAATTCATTATCCCATTCCAGAAATCATATTTACTCTTTTAGAGAGGTTTATTCCAAACTTAATTATTTGCTCTCACCTTCCTGAGAACACTAAAGTAGATTTTAGAAACCACAAAGTGCCTGGCACACTCAATTCTCCTTATGAAGAAAGCGACTAGAATAGGGTACTTTTTCCACAAGTGGCCAGGCTTTGTATCATCTGAGTGGGCTACCGTGATACAACACATTGTACTGGGGATCTGCACCCTGGTGAAGACAGCTGTTCCTAAACTGGCTAAAGACCATTGCCAGACAGTGTTGTCTCAGACTGGAAAGTGACATACTGATACAATTAGATCATATCTCTTGGGGAGTTTGAATATGAAGCAGAGAGAGAAAGAGGCAATCATAATAGAAGATAGTAGATGGGAAACAGTAGCCATAGAGGCTGAAAAGGAGAAAGGAGAAAGTTACTTATTATATTGTGGAGTCCCTAGAGTAAGGTGTAATACATGCTCTCTGTTGAGGAAAAGACAAGCTGACTAGGTCACTAAGGCTGAAATTGATATTTCAGAGCTACGGCTGCACACTGAATGGTAAAGTGGACTGATCAAATTTTCCTGCTGAGGCAATCTCGTGGGATCCTTCTTCCATGAGGTAATCTCTACATCTCTATTCCATTTTCATCTGTAAAATCTAAACTAATTAAATTCCTCCGTGTGCTCTTTTCATCTTTTTTTTTTTTTTTTAAGAGATGAAGTCTTACTATGTGGCCCAGGCTGGTCTCAAACTCCTTGGGCTCTAGGGATCCTCCCATCTCAGCCTCTAGAGCACCTGTGATTGCAGGCGCAAGCCTCCCCACCTAGTTTTCACCATTGCACAAAGGTTTATTTATCCCTGCAAATGCATGTGATTTCATACCAGAGCTCAGGAGAGTCTAGCTAAATAAGGCTGGTTGCTTCTACTCATTTTATCTATATTACAGGTACCCTCTAATTTACAGTTCTAAATAAAGTCCTGATGCACTAGATGGAGACTTGGGCTAGTTTGTTTTCACTCAATATTAACTATTCTAATGCACAATTATAGGAACATTGTTTCTGGTTAGTGTTGCATTGGTCTATATTATTGTTTCTAAATCTCCGTTTGTATGAATAACCTTTAGTAAATTCTTGAGGAATTCAGGATGTGACTTTACTTTCTTTGGAAGCAGACACTATTGGTACCTAATCCATATCTCTTTGGTACTCATCTTAAGTAGATGAGTATCAGAGAGCTTTCTTTGACAGCAGGAGTGTGTTCAGCGCTTCATAAGGTGTATGGGGAACATAACACACCCAGCAGGGCTTTCAAGCAATGATCAATGAGAATTACTGAATTGATGATCCAACTTCCTGTCCTCTCAGGTAGCATAACTTGACAATCTTGGGTGGGGTATGTTATATATATAGTCTACCAGAAGTTCCCAGTGGGACTGAGTCCTAGCTGCTGAATGTCATATCTTGCTTATTAATACTCTGTTTTTTTTTTCCTCTTTCCCCACTACTCTACTGATACTTTCTGGGATTGCCTTAAATATTTGTCCTAAGTATTTGTTTCTAGGGAACCCAACCTAATATACTTTGTACCATTTCAATGCCATTTTATGGATGAAACTTAGGCAAAGCTTCCATGTGCAAAATTTATACTATTTCCTTATTTTTAGAGTAATAAGTATTAATGCATCTCCTTCAGATAGTCTATAATGAAAAGATATAGTTGGCAGATCATAGAATCTCTCTTATATATAAGCAAGTAACTTTCATAATATATTCATTAAAGTATAAACACGTACAATCATGCATACCTAACACTTGCTTCTCTATTCTTTATTACAGTTTAACTAGAACATGTGTAATAATTTCTAATTTATCATCTAGGGAAGGGATATCCCAGCAGGATAACTGAATTTGGTTATGCCTATTTCCACTATGTCTCAGGTACCTTAAAATATATAGTTCCACAGTCCTGGAGGATGTGTAAACTTCAAAATGACAAGCTTCTTTGTCACATATAAATATATATGCACAGAGAACTTATGAGTCTGGACTAGGTTATAATTGTTTCTAATGATCTCAAAACAATGCTGAAATACATGGTGACAGATTTAGTTAAAATGATTTGTCAGTATATTTTAACAAATTTAAAAATAAGGGGCATACAATAAGCTGAATATGTCTGAACTATACAATTTGATAAGTTTCTATATATTCATATATAACCTTGAATCTGAATGACATGTAAAAATTAAACATATCTATCAATCCCAAATTTCTTTCTTTCCTTGAGCCATCTCTTTTTTCCTCTCCTCCCATCCCTAGGCAGACACCGATCTGCTTTCTGACACTATAGATTACTTAGAATTTTCTCTAAATAAAATTACACTTTTTGTCTGGCTTAATTTATTTGACATAATCATATTGAGGTTTGCCCATGTTGTAGCATGTATCAAGAGTTCATTATTTCATTACATTTTTATTACTTTTATTGCTGAATAGCATTACGTGTATGCCTTTTACATTCACAACACCAATGAGAGTTCCAGTTCTTATATCTCCTCAAAAAGTAGTATGATTAGTATTTTCTTTTTAATTTTATAAATTATAATATGTATATTATGGTGTTTCACTGTGGTTGTAATTTTTATTTAACAAATTACTAATGATACTGCACACCTTTTCTGAGTTTGTTTGCCATCTATCTATTGAATTATTTTTATTGTTTTTGAAGAGCCTGTTTATAACTTTCACTAACTTTTGAAAAATTGGGTTTTCTTATTATTGGGTTGGTGAATTCTTTATATATTTTAGATAAAATGAATTTATCATTATTTTGTTTGCAAATATTTTCTCATTCTGTGACTTATCTTTTCATTCTTCTAACATTACTTTTTGAAAAGAAGTTTTTAATTTGATAAAGTAAATTTTTTCCTTTTACTGATTGGGATTTGGTGTCATATTTAAAAATCTTCTCTAACCCAAAATAACAAATTTTCTCTTATATTTAGTCAATGATCCTCATAGTTTTCAATATATTAAAGTGTATGATCCATTTTACGTATTTTTATGATGTGGTATATATGTTATTTTTTATATGGATTTCCAGTTGTTGAAAAGGCTATCATTCCTCCATTGAATTGTATTTGCAGCTTTGTTAAAAATCAACTGTCCATATATGTTTAGGTCAATTTCTTTACTCTCCATACTTTTCTCTATATTTCATTGTATACCTAAACTATACACCACACAATCTTGCTTACAGAATCTTTATGACAAGACCTAAAATAGGTGGTATGTATTTTGTCTTTCCAAAATTGGACTTTGTATTTTCATATGCTTTTCAGAAATAGTTTTAACTTTTTATAAAATAAAGTCTGTTACATTTTAAGTTTGGGATTACATTATATCTATATAATTTGGAGACAATTGACATCTTAACAATGTTAATAATTCTGAGCTATGAGGCAGATTTATCTCTCTAAGGCCATCTTTCTTAGTCTGCTTGTGCTACTATAACAAAATACCACAGGCTGGGTAATTTATAAAGAATAGAAATACATTTATCTCAGAACAGAAATATAGTTCTGGAGATTTACAAGTCCAAGATCAAAGCACTGTCAGGTTCACTGTTTGGTTGAGGTCCCTATTTCCTGCTTCCAAGGTGGCACCTTCTTGCTGCTTCTTCTAGAAGGGAAGAACACAGTGTCCTCAAATGGCTAAAAGGCTGAAGGCCGAAAAGGTTTAAACTAGTCCCTTCAATCTTTTTATAATGCACTAATCCATTTATGAGGGTGCAATACTCATGGCTTAATCACACTGATTCAATGACAATTCCTGGATATATTTTCTTTATAAGAAAACAAAAGTTAATTGAAAAGTTCTTGCATCTCAAGAGAATGCAAAATCAGAAACACAGAGGCTGGTAGGAAGCTTTGAGACACCTTCTTGCTGGAGACCCTGTCCATGGCACAGCACCATACAATCAAAAAGAGCCACTATAGCTCCCAGATTTATCCAGGGGAGGGAAGAGGTTAATTGATGATCCAACTTTTTTGAGTAGGCTCTCCCAGAAAACTGGCTTTGGCTTTTTCAGTCTTAGACCTCTGATGTCTGGCATAATCTAGCCACCCATAAGAAAATGATGGCAGTGGCTTGGATGGGTAAATGATAAATGCCATTGATCTCTCCTGCTCAGTACAAAATGAACCAGTGAAAATACCAGCTCTCGGCTTCTCCCTGGAGAGAGAATGAGTTGATCCATGTGTTGGGCACCCTAGCTTCTCTGGAAATCCTCAAAAATGAGCATCTATCTCTCCAATCTTGTTACTCTTATGAGTCTGGCATGGTTTAGCTGACTGTTGGAGAATGAAGATGGCAACTTGGGCTGGTAGATTACACAGCTACCCCATCTCCCACCTCCTGACTTAGCAAAGAGTGAGTCAACCAAACTACAGCTACCTGATTTTCCCTGGGGTGGGAAAGTGTTTGTAGAAGCCTCGGAATATCTTACTGTACTGATTGGTGGGGGTTTTCTGTACAAGGCCAAATCTGTGAAGACAGGAAGAGGTACCTGATTTGTCTAATGCATAGACACAAACACAGCGAGTCAAGCAAAATGAAGAATCAGGCAAAGATATTCCAAGCAAATGAAGAAAAATCTTCAGAATCTGAAGGTTAAATAAAATAGAGTTACATTATTATCTGACAGAGAATTAAAATAACTCTCATAGAGATGCTCACTCAGGTCAAGAGAACAATGTATGAACAGAGAATATCAACACAGAGATAGATAATATAAAAAAGAAGTCATGGACCTGAAGAACACAATATCCTAAAAAAGAAATTCACTAGAGGGTTCAATAGCAGACTAAATAAAGCAGAAGAAAGGATCCCTAAACTCAAAGTCACTAGAGATACTTCAGTCAGAGGAGTAAAAAGAAAAAAAAAAAAATGAATGAAACAGTAAAGAAATCTTAAGAAAAGTATGTGACACCATCAGGCAAATCAATATATACATGTGGGGGTCCCATAAGGAATATAGCAAGAAAAGGGACTAGAAAGCTAATTCAAAGAAATAATGACTAAAAACTTTGCAGAAATTATTTAGCAATTCCAGGAGTCTCTTGGAGACATCCTTGGGGTTTTCTAGATATAAGATCATGTCATTAGTAAAAAGTGATAGTTTGCCCTCCTCTTTCCCAATTTAGATATCCTTAATTTCTTTCTCTTCCCTGATTGTTTTGGCTACAACTTCTAGCACTATGTTGAATAGAAGTGGTGACAGTGGACATTCTTTTCTTGTTACAGTTCTTAGTGGGAATGTTTTCAGCTTTTCCCCATTCAGTATGATGTTTGCTGTGGGTTTGTCATATATGGCTTTTATAATTTTAAGATATGTTCTTTCTATGCCTAACTTGTTGAGGCTTTTTTAATCATGAAATGGTGCTGAATTTTGTTGAATGCTTTTCCTGTATATATTGAGATGATCATATGATCTTTGTTTTTGCTTCTATTTATGTGATGAATCACACTGGGGAAAAGAATCCCTACTCAATAAACAGTGCTTGAAAAATTAGATAGCCAAATGCAGAAGAATAAAACAGGATCCATATCTCTCACCACTCACAAAAATTAATTCAAGATGGATAAATGACTTCAATGTAAGGCATGAAACCATAAGAATACTAGAAGAAAATACTGGGAAAACTCTTCTAGATATTGGTCTAGGAAAAGAATTTATGAAGAAGACCACAATGGCAATCACAGCAACAACAAAAATAAATACATATGACTTAATTAAATTAAAAAGCCTCTGCACAGCCAAGGAAATGATCAACAGAATAAATAGACAACCTACAGAATGGTAGAAAATATTCACAAGCTATATATTTGATAAAAGGCTAATAACCAGAATCTACAAAGAACAAAGCAAATCAGCAAGAAAAAAAATTGAAGACCCCATCAAAAAGTAGTAGGCAAAAGACATGAACAGAAGCTTTTCAAAAGAAGATAAACAAATGGACAATAAACACACGAAAAAATGCTCTACATCTCTAATAATTGGGGAAATGCAAATTAAAACCACAAGACCTTACCCCTCTTAGAATGACATTTATTAAAATGTCCAAAAATAATAGTTTCTGGCATGGATGCAGAGAGAAAGGAATGCTTCTACACTGTTGGTGGTACTGCAAATTAATACTTCTATGGAAAACTGTATGGAGATACCTCAAAGAACTAATAGTAGAACTACCATTTGATCCAGTAATCTCACTACTGGGTATTTACTCAAAGAATAAAAGTCATTTTATTAAAAGACAACTGCACTTGTTATAAATTTACCTCACCCAAGCCAGGATTAGAGGCGTGCCCTTCCCCCCATACAATGTTTTTCAGTGTCCTAAGATTTTTAGACTATTGATTAATAATTGCTGGCAAATATATTGAAAATATCTGCATAAAATAAGACAACTGCACTTGAATGTTTATTGCAGCACAATTCATAACTGGAAAGATGTGGAGTCAAACCAAGTTGATTAGCTATCAGTTCATGAGTGGCTTAACAAAATGTGGCATATGTATACCATGGAATACTATTCAACCATAAATAAGGATGACTTAATGCCTTTTGCAACAATTTAGATGGAACTGGACACCATTATCCTAAGTGAAGTATCTAAAGAATGGAAAAACAAGTACCACATTAGAACAAACTGATGAGCACACATATGCATAGAGGGAAGTAAAACTTAATGGAAATCAAACAGGGGAGAGCAGAGAAGAGGGGATGGGAGAAAACCTACCTAAGGGGTATAATGAACACTATCTGGGTGATGGGCATACTTATAACCATGACTGAAGCGTTATAAAAATGATCCATATAACCGAAAATATTTGTACCCCCATAATACTTTGAAGTTAAAAAAATTGAATTTAAAAGTATCCTAAATAATAAATACTTAGCATTAAGTTTAACAAAAAAAGTATAAAACTTGTACACTGAAAACCATAAAGCATTGTTGAAAGAAACAAAGATAAATGATTGGAAATAATCCAAATGTCCATTGGCTTAAGATGGATAATCATAATAAAGTATATCCATATGATGGACTATTATTTGGCAATAAAAGGGGAAGGAAGTATCTGCTACAACATGCAATGACATATCTGCTACACAGTATCTTGACACCATTATGCTAAGTGAAATAAACCAGACATGAAGGACACATATTGCATGATTCCATTTATATGAAAAGTCCAGAATAGGCAAATTGATAGAGATAGAATGTAAATTAGTGGCTGCCCGAGAATGGTGGGAAGGAATAAGGTATGAAAGACTGTTTAATAGGTATGAGAATTTTTTATGAAGTGATGAAAATGTTCTGAAATTAGATAGTGATGAAGGTTGTATAACTCTGTGAATATACTAAAAAACACTGAATTGTATACTTTAAAAGGGTAAATTTTGTGGAATGTGAATTATATCTCAATGAAGCCATTATTTTAAAAGTAAAAAAAACAAAAAAAAAATAAAAGTAAGATGTTAGCTGTAGATTTTTCTTAAATATTCCTTATCAAGTTGAAGATTTTTGTTTTGTTTTATTTGCTGTAGTTTTCGTATGTCTATCTGCTGTTGGTATCAAGATAATGTCAGATTCATAAAAATAATTAGAAATTATTCTTTCTTCCTCAATTTTTTGTAAGAGTTCATGTTGAACTGGTATTATTTCTTCCTTAAATTTTGGTAGAATTCATTGTTAAACTCATCTGGGCTTGACATTTCCTTTACTGGAGGGTTTTTATCTACGAATTTAATGTCTTCAAATATAAAGATATTCAGGCCATTTCTTTTCAAGTGAGCTTTCTTCTTTTGAGGAGGGATTTTCCATTGTATCTAAATGTTCAAATTTATACTAGCATATGATTTTTTATTGTGCTTTTTATTACCTTTTAGTATCTGTAGAATTGCTAGTGAAATCTCTTTTTTTCATCATCAGTTTGGTTAGAGGTTTATTAATTTAGTAATCTCAAAGATACAACTTTAGGTTTTATTGGTTTTCTATATTGGTCCCTTTCATCTATTTCATTTAATTCTGTTCTAATCTCTATAATATTCCTTATTCTATTTATATGGTGTATTTAAAAAATTTTGTTTATTTTGTTCTTCACATTTTTAAACAGGTAAAATACAATTATTATAATGTTTGCTGACTCTACCACCTGTGTTAGTTCTAGTTCAATTTTCTCCAACTCTTTGTATGCTTTGTTAATTTTTTCTTTTGGGTGTTGGCTATTTTTATATTCCTGCAAGTATTTTTGAGCTTTCTTCTGGGACTCTACTTAGTAACTTGAAAATAGTTTAGTCTTTTGAAGTTTTGTTTTAAGATTTGTTATGAAGGTCAAGAGCAGTGCTCAGACTAAAGCTAGTCATTACCCATTATTGAGTTGACCCTCTTGTGTACTCTACCCAATGCCACATGCATCATGAGGTTTCCTGTCCAGTATTATGGAGTAACATAGAGCTCACTGCATTTCTTTACCAACTCTCAGGTATCACTATCTTCATTTCCTGATTTCCTGCGTCTTGAAAAATAATTGTCTCATCTATTTTATAAGCTATGGTTTGTTTCAGCAGGTATGGTTTGTTTCATCAGGTTCATTGTTTTTGCATCTTGGTCAGAAGTGAAAATCTCTAGCGTTATATCTTAAATTCTCATTTACTCAGAAAATATGAAATTCTAAATATTAGATTGATGTCTAGGAGGACTCTTTAAACTTTTATGTAGATATTTCCAGAAAAATCAAATATATGTATCTTAGTAGGCAAATTTTATTCACACTCTGCAATATTCATTTTATAAATATAAAGGGATTTATTTCAAGTATCACTTAAATCTCATTAGTTATTAAAGTTTTAAATAAATTTAAATTTTGCATGTAATTAATATATTGTGATTGTTAATTTTAAATCTTTGATAGCTGTTCTTTTTCTTTTTTCTTTCTTATGTAGGTTGGATATTCAAAGACGTAACCTGTCATTAAAGAAATATTGGAAGTAAAAGTTTCTGGGATTGTGAATCATTTACTAATAATACCATTACACTTCTATGATAGAAATACATGTTAACTATATGTTACATTTGTACTGAAACATTCATTGACAGAAAGGAGATAAAATCTACATTTAATAGCTTTGAAAATGCATTTAAATTTAGCCCAAATCTTTGTTAAACTTGCTTTCATAATAGTAACAACTTTCTTATTAACAATTTTTTTTAATATATGCAGAGGGATGCTACCAGTAGTGGCTTCCCTTTCAACTTCCGGTGCTAGCAGTAAAGTATGAATATTTTATTAGTTTTTGAAAGATTGGCTTGTAGACATGTGCCTGGGTTTCCTGTTTAAAACACTATGTCTCCCAGAAGTGTATTTGCCAGCTGGAGGTAGTTTGACATGTACACATTTCTTGCTGCCTGCAGTAATTAGCATCACCAAATGTGGACAGGTAAAATGTGACATCACAATACCAGAATATGAGAATGAGCATTCTAAGGCAAATATCAGATTCATAGCTCTCATTTCTGTTAACAAATAATGTCAACAGCAAGCTCAATTATTTTGCTTGAATTGAAAAATTCAAAGTGAATAAATACTTTTAAAAATAACCTTATTTGGGACACAATATTGCCCATAACTGAAAAACTGAAGGTAAATGTCAGATTTTGACAGCGTATTTTCTAATACATCTCTTCAAACATGAAATCTAATCATGGTCACCCTTTCCCATGCCATTTAATCCCTCTTCTTGCTACATCTTGCTTCCCAGAATGCTATAATGAAAACCAGAGTTCATGGCAAAACGCTAAGCTCCCTTACCTCTCATTAGTTAAGCCTAGCTTTGTCAAATTTTATTTCTTCAGCTCTTTCCTGTGGCTCAAGTGAAATTCAGACATCTGTTGATATAAAAAATATAAAGGAAATAGCAGGGTAATTTCTTCCCAAAGGAAATATACTACAGCTTAATAATATATTGGGAACATGTAGCCACGTAAGCCAGTTTTTTATTCTTTTGGCTGTCCTGTTTTATTTTGAAGTCAGCAGAAGTGAAACAGTAGCATTCTATATAGAATAGTTCACTTACCATTTACTAGAGTCTGTATTAAAAAATAAAATAGTACTGAAGAAAATTTTTCTACATTTTTCCCTATTTGATTTGCATTTGCTTGAAATTCACCTGATAGATATTAGGAATATAATGGAAAATATTTTGAAAAGTACAAAAGTCAGTTTTCATATGGAATAATAGAATATAATTTCTCATAATTAAACTTCTCCAAAAATAGAATGGGCTGCCTCGTGAGTCAGTGAAAAAACTGGCAAAAGAAATTTTTACAGCACCTGTCACATATTCTGTGAATGGAAGGACTTCTGTCTTTCGAGATTTCTACCCTTTCATAGAATTTTCTTTTTCTGGAACCCATCATCACATTCTTTTATCATTGTATGGGTATGTTTCTTAATTTTCTTACCAGGATGTAAGTAATGAGAGAATTGGTTGCATGTTTTATTCATTGTTTTTTTTTTTTTTTCATCACAGAGCCTTGCTCAGACTATATTTTCAATAAATATATGTAATTTAGTAATAATAATAATAATAGGTACCATTTATATGGTAGGAAGCTAGACACTTATCATTGATTATCTCATTGAATATTTACAAAAACACTATGAGGCAAAAGTAATGTTTTTCCTTATTTTCATCAAGGAAAATAAACATTAGAGATTTTAAGTAAATGTGCATGAATAAATACATAAATTAATTAGTTAATAAATATATGGATAAATAAATGTATGAATGGGAAATTGGACTAGCTATTATAATATATGAAATATATTCTGAGTCTGAACATTAGAAATTTATATTCTATGTGTATGAATATAAAAGCTATATATTAAAATTTAATGAAAAGATCATATATGGTGCTACCACTACCCCTTTAACTTCTCTTTTAGGCATCTTTTACATTATATCTCACAGGTAGCATATATCATTTTTGGTGCTATAAAAATGAAGGAGAGTGGAGAGTGCAGAGATCGATTATGTAGAAATTCATACATCTACAAATTCACATTTATCAACAGACTTTTGGCTTTACTCCCAATTAAATTCCTTTCAGTAAACATTTAATGGGCCTCTGCAAGGTACTGAATAATACAATGAAATATTCTTATTACTTAGAGATGGAGGTTGCAGAGTCATTGAAATGGTCTCTCTTGGAGTTATATGTGACATCAAATAGCCCTGCTGATTTATTTTTTATTGGATTACTAGTTGCTTGGTATTTTTAAATAGCTAGAAAATGATTCTCTACTGAAGACCAGTGTGATACCCTTTGACATAATGGGGAAAATGCAACATTATAATAATGTTGATCTACCCCTGAGGAGGATACACACGCACACACACACACACACATATATATTTATATTTTTCCTGTATTGCTAAGCTTGTGATTTATAGTTTTATACTTAGAGGGTAGGTTACATATGATTTTTAAGGTTGTATTTTTGGTGTTCCAGTGTTTTTATTTCTTTTTCCTATCCTACAAAGAACCAGAAGATTATTTGAAGGGAAAGAAAATATTTAGAAGCATCAGTTGTAATCAATGAAGGCATACGTAGGTAGGATACTGAAATTTATCAATAAAGGTATTTTTTTTTTCATAGCCTTTTTTTTTTTTATTTAATTTTACAGAATCAAAGAGTCTAACAGTATATCTTGTTAGATACAGTATGTCCTCATAATGTATACATTATTTCTTGTACAATGATATGAAATAATATGGGAAATATTCATGATAAATTATTAAGTGAACAGTGCAAGTTAAAAACAATAGTTTCATATTTTTTCCCCACCCCCCCTTTCCCGAGTCAGCATATCAATAAAGGTATTAAACAAATACCTTGATGTATATCAGTAAGGCTAGTAAGTGTTGGTTCTGATTGTCTGTTAAAACTATTATACTCCAAAATGAAGCTACAAATTGAGTCCCTCCTCTGACCTTGTATAACAAATATCTGTTTTTGCCCCCAATAGTATGGTAGGAATATCATTGCTTTATACTTTGAATTCACAATTCTGTGCCTTATTTGCTCTGTTAACCTTGTCTTATTTCTTACACTTTTCCAATTTCTGATATTTCATCTCTAAATTGGAAAACATTTGCAATTAAATGGGGCTAACATAAGAGTCAGATAATGAATGTAAAATTCTTAGCACAGTGATAGACATAAAGCTGATATTCATAAATAAAACTTTTTACGTTTCTTTTTCCATCACCCAAAATTTTCCACAACTTTCTAGTGTAAATTTCCATGAAATTTTTTCTTTTTATTATGCCAATCCACAATGATGGTATTATCTTCTGATCATTTTTGTAATTTAAAATCTGTGTCACATGTATTTAATTATTATACTCAGTTTTTTCATGAACTATTTATAACTTTCATTTATACTAAACTTCATAGTAGAGAGTGAATAATTCTTGGAGAAAGAAATAGCCAAGATATATCAGGCTTGCGATCCTTGCGATCACAAATTTACTCATCAGTGAAATGAGTGTTGTCATAGTGCTCCATAGGACGTTTATGATAATGTTAAATGTGATAACATTAGTGAACCCCTGATGTAAACTACCTGACCTAGTGAAGATCCTCAGTATTTGTTAGTTTATTTTCTCCTCCTTCTCCCATCCTTGTCTTACTCAGTCAATTTGTTCCTTGGAGACAATAAACAGATTTTATTTACCATGGAACTATTAATATTTAACAAATTAATTTTGTCCTTGTACAGTTGTCAATGTTAACCTCCTTTATCTAAATTAGTGTCTTTCAAACTTCATTGTACATGGGAGTCACTTGAGGATCTTGATAAAATGTAGAGAAAACCCAGCAGGTCTGAAGAGGGGCCTGAGATCCTGCATTTCTAACAAGATGGATATCAGTGATGTTGCTCACAGACCACACTTTGAGTAGCAAACATTAAACTATTATAAATTTAGCCAGAAATCTGTTGTAGCTATAAAAATCATTCTAATGATAGAATAAGTAGGAACAGATCTAAAACGGAGCCGTACTAAAGAGTGCAAGAGTGTGTTTTGCACAGTCATTTTCAAATGATTTCAAGTGTTTTAAAGATTTTGTTGTTGTTTTTGCTGGTCCAGTGACTCCTTTTTTTGTAACCCTGCCCTCACTTTTATAAATGATAGCCCTTTCCTTTTCTAACTTTGGCATTAAGTACTTGTTCAATCCCTTCTAGCTTTCTGGAATCTTCTCCTGAGTTCATTCATAGAATCTAGGAACTGGGAACCTGTCCTAGCTTGGAGTACCTAGAAAACTCAGTTTTTGACCGCCTACATGCAAACATCTTATTTGCAAATGCAGCTTCAGAAATGAAGAATAAGGAAAAAGAAGTATAAGATAGGGAAAGAGGGAGAATGAATAAAAGGGAGTGCTCTTTCCAAGCTGTCCACAGGTCTGTAACTAGCATAACTGATCATCCAGTTTTGTGAGGGGGCTTCAGCTGTGTCTTTTACCAGGCCATATTGGGAGAGTAAGGACTTTTTGCTGTGGCTTATCCTGCCAAATTCTACAAGTAAGGCAAGTGCAAGAACTTGAGACCATCCTGGTCAGACCACTGTGACTTTTGACTTCTTCACTAACATGTTGCCTACTTTGATCACTTAGCCATTTTTGCTCTACCCCCCAAAAGTATAAGATATGACAACATATGTAATTTTATAATTTGTTTTTCTCTCAGATAACATATAATAAATTGCTTACATGCATGAATTGTCATGTTTTGACAGCAGAAATTAATTCTTAGGTGTTTTGTGAGGTGGCATGAAAGCGGCTTTCAACATATAGAACATTAGGGAAAAAATGAGAGTATTTCATAAAAAACATTAAAAAATATAAAACCGTGTGGTAAATATCTTAGTGTTTTTAAAACACTGTAGTTATAGACACAATGACATTTTCCTAGGAGATAGTAACTATATTCTTATGCTTTTGATTTCAGAGTTGAGTTGATATGAAATACAGAAAATTATTTAATTGGAGAATATAGTGTTTGGTTAGATTATTAATTTTGATAATGATAAGTCTAATGTCTCTCACCAGTGATAACTATTGGTTTTAAAATGATTCTAAAGGAACTTTGACTATAATTTATATAGCCACTCAATTTAGTGACTAAGCAGTTCTTGGCAAGAAGCACAAAACATACATTATGATAAAACTGAAAGTTTTACTTCATTCTCTTTTTTTGGCAGTGGTGTAGGTTGTGCTTATTTATTTATTAGTTTTCAATATTATTTAGAAACAAACTCTTTTTTTCCCATGAAAGCAATGCATATATCTGATAACCCTTCCAGTCCCTCAAATATAAGGGGGTAGATAACCTTTTTTATCCATAATTTAGCAGAACTATATGAAATCAAGATTTATTTCATCTCTGCTCCTTAAAGAATTATTTTGAAGAACAAGGTTTTGATGGTAACAATTACAACATAAAATAAATACATGATAATAGATGAATAAAATAATTGGTCCACAAATGAATGGATAGTAATTATTCTCTACTTTTATTTCTGAATGTTCTGAGTATTCTTATGTGCTGATTCATGAAGTTGGTCACAAATGTAATCCAGACTGTTATATCTCTTTGACTTTCTTTCTTTCTTGTTTTATTTTATCCATTTCATCATGACATTTTAAAAATATATAATGTGGAACAAAGAAAACTCTTTCCTACAGACACACATTTTACTGGAAAAACATAGCAAAAGCCTTGAACAGAAAAACACAAAAGAACTACAAATGGCCTCTAAACAGACAATAAAAAAAGAAATTTCAACTTTACTAGTAATTTAATAACAAATGAACAAAAACAATGTAATCTCAAATGGCCAAAAAAAAAAATCTTTCTATTTTCTATGTGAGAAAGTTTTTGATGATTGGTTTAGGGAAATGAAGACTCCTAAATGTTGTTGATGGTAATTCAAGTTGTTGTAGCCTTTTTGGAGGGAAATTTACAGTTCATTTTTAAAATTGACAATCTTTAAGTTGCCTCAGTTTTGATTCTAGTAGAAGTAAATTATAAGAAGTGTGAGTTTTTTGCTACTTTTGTATTAGTGAAACAATATTCATAAACCAAAAGAATACAATTAAAATGATTTTAGTTTATGTTTTTAACTACACTATATTTTAAACTATACTCAAGTGACAGCATGGTAGCCATTCTCCAAAAATGGCCTCTCAATGAACCACACTTCCCAGCATTTATGTACATGTTCAGGTGAAGTTCCTTTTACACTCAAATCTGGGTTTTTCCTGTGATTTGCTTGTGGTCTAACAGAATGTTGTGGACAAGATGATGTGTGATTTCAGTGTCAAAGTCACAAGAAGCTTGCAGCGTCTAGCTGAGCCTCTTGGAACTCTTGTTCTTTGGACTTTTCCCCTTGAGATGTTCCTTTTTGGAACACAGTTGACATGCTGTGAGAAGTCCAAACCATATGGAAAGGCCAAGTGTAGGCCTTTGATATCCCAGTTCAACATTGAACCAGCAGTCAGCATTAGCTGTCAACCATGTGAGTGAAACATTTTAAATGTCCAACCCAATTGAGCCTTCAAATAACTGCAGATAATGGCAAATAACTGGCTACAATTACATGCAAGATCGCAAGCAAGAACTACCCAGCTGAGAACAGTTATCACACAGAACCATCAAAAATATAAACAATTTTATTTTTTTTTTGAGACAGAGTCTCACTCTGTTGCCCAGGCTAGAGTGAGTGGCGTGGCGTCAGCCTAGCTCACAGCAACCTCAAACTCCTGGGCTTAAGCGATCCTCCTGCCTCAGCCTCCCGAGTAGCTGGGACTACAGGCATGCGTCACCATGCCTGGCTAATTTTTTCTATATATATTTTTAGCTGTCTATATAATTTCTTTCTATTTTTAGTAGAGACAGGGTCTCGCTCTTCCTCAGGCTGGTCTCGAACTCCTGACCTCGAGTGATCCACCGGCCTCGGCCTCCCAGAGTGCTAGGATTACAGGAGTGAGCCACCGCACCCGGCCAGATATACACAATTTTTTAAAAAAAAAAAATTTAAGCCACTAATATTTGGATGTTTTCTTACTCAACAACCAGAACAGAGATCTTTTTGCCTTAAAATACTAAATAAGCCTTTTTTGACTTAATGAAGTCTGTTTCTGAATGCCTCTCAAAATAGATCTACCATGGCTTCTCCGTTAAAGAGCAGTACTGGTTTTGTTCAGGTCCATATTGGTAAGTGTTCTCCACATGTATGCAATGATCTTTTCTTGCCTCCCTCTTCACCTATCCTCACACAATGTATCCACATATACTATCAAATATTTCTGTCAGACTTAGAAGTTACCAGAACTATTGAAGTAGGAAAGGACAGGCCTTTTGGAGTTCTCAATAACTATTCTATCTCCTTGGCTTTCTTTTTGAGTACCTGTGCAGACGGCTCTCTTTTCTTCTACTTCTCAGACACCATTTTACCTAGCCTTACAGAGGTGAAAATCAAATATTACAATTATGCATCTAAAAAGAGAATCTTTGTCTCTCATCGTTATACATTTTTAATATTTTTTTATACATGTGAGTTGGGGAAATGAATTGGCTCTCCAGGTAAAAGTAGGGGAGCTGAGGAGAAAGTACACAGAAAACGTTCACATTGATATTTTGAGATATAATCCTGGCACAGAGTAATCTTTCCTTCCAACTAAAAAGCAATGCCTGGCAGTCTCCTTGACTCCTGTCTCCTCTTTTTTACCTTTAAAAGGTCAGAATGCTTCAAGGCACAGTTTTCCACATCTTTTCTTTTCTCTTCTTTACCATCATGTCTTAAAATACCTTACATAGATAAGGCAAGTTGGAGTCTGAAATGTATACCACCAACTTGTACCTTGCCTCTGAATTTCAGATCCATATTAAACCATCTTCCACATCTCCATTTGAATGTACAAATGAAATACAGGATTGAAACTGAATTCCTGATTCCCCCCACCTGCCAAGCACCAACAAAACCACATCTGCTTCTTTTGCATAATTAGCAATTTTAATAACAATACTTTTCTTCCAGTTGTTGTGCCAAAACTCTAAGCTAGAGGCCATTCTTGACTGTACTTTTATTTTTCCGCATGTACAAGCATTCTGATTTCCATCCTTCTATACCCTCTTCCTTCACAGATCTCTCCACAAAATGCAAGAGGCAACATCCTAACAAAAATCAGATCACCTTACTCTTCTGCTTAAAACCCTCCAAGATATCCCTTCTCACCTAATACATACCAAATTCTTTGCAAGGGCTTTACAGATCTATTTCATTGAAATTGCTACTACCTCTTTAAAACATTTCCTCTATGCCTACCCCTCATCGATCCCTATCTAGTACCACTAGTCTCTTTGTTGTTTCTTGACCTTATCTAGCAGGCTCCTGCCTTGAGGTCTTTGTACTCCAGTTCTCTCTCACTGTAACATTCTTTTCACCAATGTTTGATGTTTGTATTAATATAACTTTCTGTTCCATGTCCTTTCATTGTCTTTTAAATTTCACCTTTCCAATGACATCTTCCTTTACTATCGTAAATAACAATAATAATGAAGATGATTATGAGATGAGAATAATGATGATGTAATAGCAATACTTTTTGAGTGATAACATGTATCAAGACCTTTTATAAATACTTCAAGTTTTGTAAGTTTTAATGTTAAGTAACATTACTTAGGTCGCATCTAGGCATTCTGACTAGAGGCAGCACAGTTAACCACTTTGCTAGACCACTTCCCAATAAAATAGCAAATCTCCACCCTCCTCTGATAGTCCTTATCCATTTTACCACATTTAACTTTTCTCCAAAGCTCTTATTACCTAACATATTATTCACTTAATTTTGATTGCCTCTTGTTCTTTCCCCAAAGAGTATGTAAGTGCCATGAGTGCTTGGACTCTGTTTTGCTCACTTTTGTATCCATGTCACCTAGAACAGTAGAGTAGGCATTCAGTAAATATTTGTCTAATGAATAAATTCACATTTTTAATCCCTCAGTGTGCTATCTCCATTCCAGCAACATTACCCCACTTTTTTCACTGCTTCAACATGCTATTCTGTAATATTTTGAGACTTCGAACAAGTGCTTCTCCTGGCCTAAAATATCTTTCTTTCACCTCATAATATGTTAATCTTATTTATCCTCAGATTAAGTTCACTCCTATGTGTACTGAATTCCTTGCCATTCACAGTATTTATTGTGATTGTAATTATTTGATAACTGTGTTCCCAACAGAATGTATGTTGTTCCCTTTCCACATCCTGGCTTCAAGCAGAGTGTCTT
This sequence comes from Eulemur rufifrons, assembly GCF_041146395.1. Classification (NCBI taxonomy): domain Eukaryota; kingdom Metazoa; phylum Chordata; class Mammalia; order Primates; family Lemuridae; genus Eulemur; species Eulemur rufifrons. The sequence goes on from NC_090990.1 coordinate 55,701,194, forward strand.
CCTGAGAGTAGGCACTTAGTAGAATTAATCAAATAGATTAATGACTCTGCCAATGAATGAATTAAAAGACCAAGTAATAGAGAAAGTAACTTTACTGATCTGGATCATTAAAATGAATCACCAAATTGTTAGAGGTTTTATCAGAAAACTATGTTTTTATGAATCATGAAATTCTTCTCTAAAGTTCTTATTAAGCACAGTGCCTATTACATAGTTGCTATTTAAAATATATATTGAATGAATGATTAAAAAATATTAAAAGGTTCATGAAAATTTTGAGTTTTGTTAATGTAATTGTTACATATGCATTCTGATTTGCAAGTGTGCCTGCCTGTTTAGATAAATTCCAGACTTGGTTGTTGATGTCTGTTTTTTAGATGAATATTCTTCCCATTAGAGATTTTAGATAAGTAATAGAATAAGAATGCATTTTTGAATTAGTATAATTTATTATAAATTCTGGTTTACTAGGTATATCTGATTTATTTAATGTATGGATGTTTGAACATGTGTTTGTATAGCAGTGTCCATTGATGAAAATAGTTTTCAAACTTCATTGCATACAATTTTTCTTGAAGTTGCTAACTTATTAATAATATAAGTGAAAATAAATATACCATTTCTTTCACTTCTAGGCCAAAGTTTGTGGATAAGAATTTATTGACATAGATTTATATTTAACTCTAAATTACACACACATTTATACTACAGAGGAAAAACAAAAAGTATTACAAATTATAATTTATTGCTTAAACACTGGAGATTTTTCTTACTAAAAATTAATATTTTCTCCTATTAGTATTTTCTCAGGAAACCAATTTATAAATAAATATAGAGGGTTTTTTTGGTTCCACCTGGGTTTTAAAAATTAGTAAAGTTGTATGTAATACAGGAAGGAAAAATCAAATACATAAAGTAATGGACTCTAAGATAAAAAAACCTGTCAACCAAATTTCCCACATCTACTATGTATGTAGAGAAGAGACAGTATTACTTTGTATTAATCATATTCTGCAATATTAAGTGGCTCATCAGGGGTGGGGCCACTATTCCTCCTAAGTAGGTCTAGTATACTTGGGAATGGTCCCATTTTTGGATGACCCTGTGAGGCTGCCAGAATGCTTATAAGATGTGGTTTTGACCCTCCAGAGTAAACCTGAACTGCCCTTCTCCCTCTTTACCTTACTTTACTTAGCCCTTGGTGAAGCCCTGGCTATTATTCTCTTTCTTCTTCTCCTTTTTCTCTTAACTCTATGCCAAAGAATGCTTTTGGTGGACAGATGAATTCTGTTCTGCTCTAGGCATTGAGGAAACTATTAATATGTGCTGTTTGTTTTCTGCTTCCCTCAATTTTTTTCTAATATCACTGTTGGATCTTCTCTGGATGGACCAGCTCTCCCATCTGTGGTAAGATGTAGAATTAGAGTATAGAGTGATTATTTTGGTGTTAGGGAACATACAAAGAGTCCAGCCTAGCTTGCAGGAGTTCTACATTTGGGGACAAAGTCCAGACAAAGATAAGTCTTGTGATATTTGTTAGGTCAACACTAAAAAAAAAACATGCACAACGTAATTTTTGACTGGGAATAAGATTTGGGTATATTTTTCCCTCATCTAAACAATAGAGCAAATATTTTAATGCCATTTACCTATATGCATATTGAAAATACACAATATTAGAAGAATCATTTAGCAGCTCTGTCAAAAGTATATCTAACATTTTTTTTCTAATTCTAGAAATAGGTGACATTGTGAAAAAAGGAAGATTGTGAAATACCCATCTAACTGAAAAAGCAATGCGCTGAGTATTTGGAGGGTTTCGGTTTATAAGGAAAGAGATTTAATGGAAGAAAGGTCATGGGATGAAAGATTAATTATCAAGTCTTCAAAGAAAATTTTAATTTAAAGTATGTTTGGGCTGAACTACTATTGAATATAAGTGACTAACTGTAATACTTAGATTTGATAAAAATTTAGAAAAGAGTAATTCAAAAATGAAGTTTAATATTTGATTCATAACCCACTTTAGCTAATGTTTGTTCATCAGCTACTTGGTGTTCAGTGAACAGCTGTACAGAACTTATTAAAATTCAGAACCCAAGACTACTGCCATTATGCATGATATCATGAACGGAAACAATATGTGATAATCCAAATGAGCCAGTTAATGTGAAGCAGCAAAAACCCGCTTAGAAGAAGTGTTTTAATTAAATGCCACTTAATTATTATAATCAGATTCTGAACAATTTCATAGAATAAATCTCTGTGAATTTCAGTTATTTTTGGTCTATATATACAGCAATCAAATAAGATTATATTAAAAATAAAATAAAAATTTGCTTAGAAATGTCCATATGATCATCATTTCAAAATTATCATTCCTTAATGTTTGTATTTATTTGAATTCACAATTATTTATATACATCCAAAAGCAAGGCATCAAGGAAAACACGAGTATATTGCACTATATAAAATATTCTTTTGTTTTTGTTGTTGGTTATTTTAAGGTGATAGTGGTAGTGTTCTTTTGCAAAGCTTTCTTTCTGTATCATTTTTTTTTAATATGTAAGTCCAAAAAGTGATTGAGATAGCTTTTTTAAAAAGTGACCTTAAAATGCTTTGCAAATAAATTCACAAATCTATTGAGAATATGTTAGACATAACTAAATATCAATGGGCTTAAAGTTAAGAAAACTTTGCTCTTTGGGAATATTCAAATTTTCTAAAATGTACGCCAACAAATTCAGCAGGCTGTTTTTTTTTAACCTAAGTCTCTTGTTTCTGATATTCATGAGATGGATTGTTATCTGCTGCAAATATCAGTCCCTAAGCATGTGCTATAAATGGTATAAAGTCAGAGCAAAAATGAGCCTAACTTCAAAAAGGGACTTACAAAAAGAAGAAAAGGATAAAATTTGAAATGTAGACTATAATCCAAGTGTGGGAAAATTTTAAGACATAGAAAGCAATCTTCCATATAAATATTTTCCCTTACACAGCTTAGAGTTTATTGGTATAAATAACACTAGTGTTAGGTAGATAGCGAGAGATTCCGGGTCTCCTAGGGGCAAAAGTGGGTGCTGTTGCCTCCATCTTGGTCCTGCCTAACCCTAATTTTCCATACCTAGGGGAGGAGGTCATACCCTACAAATCTGCCAATCAGAACTTGGCCCACCAGCTGCAAAAGAATTCCGAGGACTCTCTAGCCCATGGGCCAAGCCACATGTGTACCATAAAGTCCGGAACGTGACCTAGAACCCACATGGGTAGTTAAAGCTCACGTCATGTGACTCCCAGCTGTCCAATCAAAGTGGTTCCATGGTGACCTCTGAACCATGAGGGAGGTCCCTATCCAAGCACTATAAAATGAGACTGCAGACCATAGCCAAGCTCTTTCTCTTTGCCCTTTCTTTTGCCTGGCCTGCTCAACAATGGGTCTGGTCGTCATCCATGGCGTGTGTACCATGCTCTGTAAACCTACGTCTTGCTCTTGCCCTATAACCCTATCTTTCTCTCCTCAATAAACCCCATTTTCATGCTTGCCTAACTTTGGCATGTCTGGTCATTCTTTAGCCATGAGCACGCCAAGAACCAACGATTTCAGACTGAAATCTGAGGCTAGGACAAACGTCTGGTTAAAAACAAATTTCTAAACCCTAACCCATAGCCTAATTCAAGTTCCAAAGGGACAGTCTTATTTTGTATAATGACTTTAAATTTTACATTTTCTTTCCAGGTTCTTTTACATTTAGGATCTCCTTCTCTTTAGGAATCTCTGTATGCCTTTTGCCTTTCTGTTACTGTGATCATTACTCATTTGAATGAATCTGTCGAGGGGGCACCTTCCTAAATATATAATTAAACTGGCCATACCTCAGGTGCTGTGCTCTAACTAAAAATAAATTCTTAATAAATTGGTGGTGGAAGATGGGGTGATTCTAATGCCAAAGCTTTTATAATTCATGGTAACCTACCTTCTGTCCTCCCTCCATTACCTCCTTCCGTCCTTTCTTATAGTCCTCACATTTTTTTCTCCTATGCCCTTTCTGCCTCACTCCTCTATTTTTAAGGACTCCTGTGATAACATTAGCTCAACTGAATAACCAAGGATAATTTCTCTGTTGATCAGCTTAGTTCCTCTTTGCCATAATGTATTTACAGGTTCTGGACATGTTGAGAAGAAGGCATTCTGCCCACCATAATGAACACTACATTCATTATACTTACTTTCCAAATACTACCACAAATCCTTATATGATGTAGAATTGAAAGAAGGTATTTTGTAAAACCAAGCAGGTGGAATTTTTATTCATTGCTTTAAAAACTTATTTATGAGATGTTTAAAATGTATTAAAGACAGATACTATTTTCTTGGTTTTTAAATAAAATAATTCGTAAGATATAACCACTAATGTGGTACTTGACTAGGAGAGATAAGTCACCACTAAAAATAATAGGACACCAAGTTTGTTAGAAGCCAAATATTGCATCTGAAGTTGCAATCTCTGCTGAGTTAACTGGTTTTCTTTTGATGCCAGGTGCATTATATACGTTGGAAGGCAGTACTTAAATCATAGTAGGACTCTAAGTAATATCACTTAAATCATAGTAGGTCTTTAAATATATTTGCATAACAAATAACTTCTCTGTATTGGAGTTTTATAGTAGAAATACATTTCCACAAAAATTATTATGACTTACTGTTATAACAGTTATCATATTATTATCATCCTCAGGTTTGTATTAGGATGTTTGAGGGAAAGATACTATATTTTATTTCCTTTTGTATTCTCAACTCTCAGAACAAGAGTAGATAGATATTTTGTGGTCCTCAATACATTTAGATTAAATAAATTAACATCCAATTGATAAATATTTACCTAATGATTTTTATAGTGTTCTCCTATGGAGGTTTTGTTGTTGTTGTCACATTTACTAAGAATAGGTCAAAATAGTTTAAATTAAAGATCAGTTGAGAGATAGATATTTTAAGAATATTTTTTCAAATAGTTGGTAGAGGCCATTTTGAATCAGGAATTTCCTAATTAGCATTAGAAAAGCAAAAACTATACCTCTTACCCTTGTGATGACTTCAGAAATGCAGTTAACATATGTGAAAGATAAGTAAATTCTAATTATCCTTGTCTATCAGCCAACTCTTTCTATAAACTTAAACTAATGAAAATATCTTGACAACCTTATTGTATTTAAATTTGTCTTCTTAAAAGCATAAATTATTTTAAAACGTAGTCTAATATAAATTTTACTTTTGTAAAAATATGCCTATATATTAATTTTACCTTTAAAAATGTTAAAACTTATGGAAATAATGTGAAAAATATGAGTGAAATGGAGAAAGTACTGAGTGAAGTTAAATTACTTCCTAAGCTCTGCTTGGTAGGCCAAGCTCAATTATTAGGAAGTTCCTAATTGTTATTCCACAAAGAACCAAGTATCTGCCTCCCTTTTGCATTGGTTATAAGCAGATAATGAACTAAACTTGCTACGAAGCAAAAAGTTATGCCTAATGTCTCATTCATGATTTTGAACCCAAATTGAGCCTTTTCTTTTATAATGTTTCCTAAAACTAAGTGATAAGTATATAATCGTAAGTGTTTGTGACCATCGTGCTCATTTATTAAAATACCCAGAATTCATATTTTCTGTTTTTCAAAGTGCAAAGTGTTGTTTTTGCTTTCGTGTTTTTTGGGTTTTTTTATTTTGTTTTGTTTGTTTGTTTTTGTTTTGTTATTTTGTTGTTTTTTTTTGTTTTTTTTTTGAGACAGAGTCTCGCTCTGTTACCTGGGCTGGAGTGCCTTGGCATCAGCCTACACAGCAACCTCAAACTCCTGGGCTCAAGCAATCCTCCTGCCTCAGCCTCCCAGAGTGCTAGGATTACAGGCATGAGCTACCATGCCTGGCCGAAAATTGTTTTTTAATTATCAAAGTAATATTAACCCTGAAAAGCCATTCAAACTCTAAGATGAATTAAAAAGAAGATAGTAAAAAATAAAGAAAAACAACTAAAAATTCTATTATCCAAATATCCAAATCCTTTTAGATATTTTCCTTTATGTACATAGCAATTGCTAAGTTATTACATTTTAAATGACATTAGGTACCCAAACAACTTATCCAAAAATGTGTGGATGCATTTCCATGGCAGTAACTGTAGATCTACATTATCATTACTCTATGTCAAGAGTTTTGTTGTGCGGCTATGACATCACTGCTTTAACCAGCCACCATTCTAGCCCCAAACATTTTACTTAAATTGTTTCTAATATTTTAAATTATGAGGGGTCCTGAGAGACACACGTATCCACCATGATTGTCCAGTTTGGAGTTAGCACAATGTCTAGAAATGGAATTAATTGATCAAAAGCTATGCTTTTATAAAATTGGGTTATGTATTAGGCATGTATCAGTTTTATCTATTTCATTACTCTTGCCAAAAACTTAGCTTTGTTGTGCTAAGCTTTTCTAATATGTTTTTTCCCAGTTATGAATTTCAGTTTTGAAATTTATTATTTATATAATAAATATGTTGCTTATTATATAAATATATCATCCTGGCTTCTTTTATATTGCTTTTAGTTCCTCTCATCCTGCCCTCCCCTGCTTTTCATGATTAATATTTAGTGCAGCATAATATTTATGAATATGGACTACTGGCCACCTAGATTTTAATGCTAGTTCTGCTATTTGCTAACTCTGTGATGGTGAATGGATTTTTTAACTTCTCTGTGCCTCAATTTCCTCATCTGTACAATAGGAATAATAATCGCATTTATCTCAGGTTTGCGATAAGAGTTACTAATAATTATAAGTTCTTAGATCAATACCTAATACAGTAAACATGTGGTACGTTAGCTATTATTGTTGTCTGTTATTTAAATATAATAAAGAAAACATTCAAGGTATATGTTTTATTTTGAGTTCTCCAAATCTCATAGCTTTTTCTTCAAACTATACTTTTTCATATAACTTCTTATTAATTTATAGTTTTATTTTTCATATTTACACAAGGATTTTGTAGGAGAATGTTTTCTAGAAGTTGAACTTTTTGGGTCACATTTTAATAATTCATTAAAATTTTATGTATTTTCATCAAAATATATCTTATGAATTCTCTATTTAAAACCAAATTAAATGTATTTTTGGTGAAGTGGCTGATTTATCTTTTATGCTTGTTTCATGGATATAAGGAATTACTTCATGAGTAAAAGGAATTATTTCATGTGTGAAATATTTAAGCTTGTTAGTAGTGATTGGAACATTCAAATCCTCTGTAGCTATTCTATTTTGGTAAATGAGATTTGTCAAAAGTCAGAAAGAGATGAGTTGAACTCTCCCAATTAAAATTATTTTTCAGTAATAAATTCTCTTTAGAAAGTTTGCTTTACATAGTTATTTGATATCTTGTTCAATATATGAAGGTTTAAGTCTATTACACTTTCTTGAAAATTTAAACTTTTTGAATCATTATGTATTGTGTATTTTTCCCTTGTTGAATGCTTTTTCCATAAATTCCACTGTGCTGTAAATATTTCCGAGACTGTTTTCTGTTCTTTATAGTTGTTTAGGAATCTTTTGCCCATCTCTTATTTCTAAGTTGTTTTTATCACTTTATTTTATTTTATTTTTTGTAAACAACATATGTGTGGATTTTGTTTCTACTCATTCTAACAATTATCCATCTCTAATCAGGAAATCCTGCCTGCTTACATTTAGTATAATAAATGATATAATTGTTTTTATTACTTGCATTTTCTTTTATGTTGACTATTTATTTTACTTGCCTGTTGTTTTCTTTTTCTTTTTTATTATTTTTCTAGCTTTAATATACTTGTATCATTCTCCTTTTTTGCTTGCTAATTATGTTCTGCTATGCTTTTCAATATGGTAGTACTTATCTTTCCATTTTGAATAATCATAATTTAATATATTGTTCTTCTTTATAATTTTAATACAAGCAAGTGATGGAGCTCTGATCACAAGCCAAGATAAAAGCTTTAGAAATCATTAACTTCTTCACTTTTCCTATCTTTTGTCTCCTGTGTTATTTGGGATAGACGAGGCTATGCTCTGAGGGGAAAATGCCCAAATCACAGTTGTTCAGCATATTAAAGTTTATTTTTCATTTATGCAAATTCTGTAGGCATTTTAGCAGCTCTAAAGGGAGACTCCCTCTGAGTAGGGAATCAGTGATCTAGGGTGTTTGCATCTTTTGATTCTACCATCTCAACATATGGCTTCTTCAGTTGTTAGGGCAAAGGGAAGGAGCTGAAGCTTCAAAGAATGTGTTTTTATGCCTCACTTCCACTCACATTTCAATGAACTGAATTAATCATATGGCTCTCACCTAATTGGAAAGATGTCTGTAAAATATTGTGTTCACACACACAGACAAGAAATGATATGAACATGTAGCATTGTCTCTGCTTACCTTCCCACCCTTCTAAATTCTGACTTTCTTGAAATAACTTAAAACTTTTAATTTCAGGGTAGTATTGTTCTCCATACCTCTCTTTGGTCTCTAAATGGTTGCATAATATTTTTTGTAAGAAAATGGGAGTAAGAAAGAAAAGCTAAGGGAAAAAATAGGTTTATTTATTAGAAACAGGGAGAATTAAGAAAAATAGAAAGCTACTGGGGAAGATAACACAGCTGATTTACAATTTTCACCTAAAAAGTGGTGAGTAAAGATCATAGAGTTCAACCAAATGAAACAGGAAGTCCAAGTGCAGATCCCACTTCCAGTGGCCTTGATTGCATGTTTTTCCCCAACTTAGTGATGGTTGGTTAAGATAAGTTGCATGCAAAAGACAAAACAGGCTGTAGGGGTACTGCATTGGAGACCTAACTAGCTCTGCTTTAGCATAATTCCAATGAGAAGTATGGGAGGGCTTCAGACAAAAGATGAAATTTCAGTCAGTGCTTTGGTGGTATAAATAACAAGAATTTTTTAAGCCTGGGAGCTTGGGAACTTCTTGGTTACTGAAGAACTATTATACCTCACATAGTATGGTTCCTATCAGCGTACATGGACGACTGTTGGTGGACTTAAGTCATGTAGGAGGAAACTCTGGGACTGGGAGTAGTAGATTTTGTGGTTTAGCTTGCTGTTTTAGCAAGTGGTTCTTGCTACCTTGAAATCATTATCTGCCACCAAGATGATTGAGCCCATCCCAAAGTGATTACTTAGTAGAGAAAGTAAACAAAAATTGGTTTTGAATACTTGTCCTATGCATTTGCACAAACTCATATGCAGTCTCATGTACATATGCATACAAGTATCGATGTTTGTGCTTATTATCTTCTTTATTTTTTAGGACAATTTCTTATTTAATTTTTACATAGTTGAATGTATCAAGTATGCACTGGCAGTCTAAAATTTGCTTAGCTCTGTCCTTTTTGATGGGGAAATAATATTTTGTTTGGCTATAGGATTCTTGAAAGTCAAATCATTTTCTTTTAGTAGACTGTGATCTACTAGATGATCAACTCCTGCAATCAACTAGTAAATGTTACTTGAGCATCTTAATTCTGGCCAGATATGAAAAATCTCCTGCTAAGAAATTTGTTCTTTTTGTTGGGAAGTTTTGGAGATTCTCTACTTATATCTATTATTTAGGAATTTCAAAATGATGTATCTAATTCTATTTTCTTTAAATTAATCTTGTTTGAATTGCAATAAGCCTTTTCAAGATGAAGAATCTGGTCTTCTTATTGCAAATATAAATCATCTTTTGTTCTTTTATTTGCTTGGTTGTTGTTCTTCTTATATTATTTTTGCTCATTCTGGAATGTCCACATTTGCACTTACATTTTCTGAAGCTATTCTCCAAGTTTCTCATCTTTCCCATTAATTGTTCTATTTTTTTTTTCTATTTTGCACATTTGACATCGCACTTTACATTTTAATGCATTAATTCTCAATAAGGATTATCCTCTTTATGTTATTTTGTTGATTGAATTTTAAATTATAAAATTGTTTTAAAAGAATGTTATGAACATATTTTATTCTTTATTTTTAAAAAATTGAGACTTCTTTCTGATTTTGAGTAGAAAAATCTCACCTGAGTCTTTTAACAGTTTTATTTACTTGTTTTAGATGTCCATTTTGTCCTTTTCTCTGGTTCTTTTTTTTTTTTTCTGTCTTAAATTGCTTTTTCTCTTTGCTTGCTCAAGGTTTTGTGTAGCCTCAGCTTGCAAGGTAGGCCTCTAGTGATTGGAGGCAAGCACAATAGTTTCAATATATGTGGACTGGTGGTGAACCAGGGGAACTGAAAGCCATGCAACCAGTGGTTTGTCTTCAGGTGTTCACAGGTCAGCAGGCATAGCCCTTTCCAGAAGCATATGTGAGCACCCCAGGGAAACCCTCCCTAAGATGATCAACAACATTCTGTCATCTCTTAAGCCCTTTCAGTGGAATCCATCGCTAAGAATATTGTCTGTGGTTGTGCAGTTGTCACACTGCGTAAGAATGACTACTGTTGGGGTGAGTTGGACTGAAAACCAGCTCATGCTCCTCTGGCTAAGTTATGTGCCCAAGAAGGATGAAGTTTAGCTGGCTTTTTTCTAATTTGCAAGCAGATCCCAAATGGAATAATAGTGACCCTCTTGAAAGCTTTACGTTTGATCTCCAAGCCAGAGGAGCCTCCTCTCTGCTTCAACACCCTCATATCTAACAAGGATTAAAGAAGAACAGCATATCTATTATCTTTGTCTCCCTGGGGTCGTAGTGGACCTGTTTTATTGACCTCTCAAGTTTTTGCTAGTGTGCCTATTCAGGTGATGGTCTCCCTCTATAAAAGACAAAAGGCAGCTAGGAAGAGGAAGAATTCAGAGCTATCTACTTATGTTGTCATCTTGCTAGGATCTACACATTCTGCTACTTTAAAAAAATACTTTTTTAGACATATAAATCCTTTATCTGCCATGTAGTCTGAAAATACATTTATCACAATTACTCACATTTTATTCGTATTTATTTTTTCTTTTGGGGAAAGAGTTTGATATGTGCATGTTTATTGCTGTATATGACTTTTAAATTTTACAACAGTAAAATGTGCTAATACGTTCCTTTATGACTTCTGAATTTGACCAAAAATGGGATTATATTATACCAACCAGTTTTTTTTTATTTTTGAGATGGAGTCTTACTCTGTCCCCCAGGTTGGAGTTCAATGGCACAGTCATAGCTCACAGCAGCCTGAAGTTCCTGGGCACATGTGATCCTCCCACCTCAGCTTCGCAAGTAGCTAGTACTACAGCCACACTACCACTCCTGTCTAATAAATTTTTTTTTTAGAGACAGGGGTTTCGCTTTATTGTCCTTGCTGGTCTTGAACTCCTGGTCTGAAGCTATCCTCCTGCCTCAGCCTCCTAAGTCGCTGGGTATACAAACTAGTTGTTAACAAATGTTTGTACATAAATAGACCTACCTCATTCTTTTTAATGTTTGTATAACATTTGAGTATATTCTAAATAATTTAACTAATTCCCTATTGGTTTATATTTTGGTTACTTCCTACCATTTATATTTTTCAATAATGTATGGAGCCTTGGATAAATAAACATATCTTTTTCATAAATAGGATGAACAACTATTCATTGAATAGCTACCATGGTCTGTTGCATGCTTAAGGATACAGGTATCAGAGAGTGAAATATTTATATAATTTCCTAAAAATGAAATTTCTGGGTAGAACTGCATATTACCTGAAATGTTTCAAAATATTACTGAATTTTTCACAAGTTACCATCTACTTATATAGTGACAACAGTATGAAATATTGCTTGTTTTTTTATACTTTTGCTCATAATGGCTATAATATCCCTCTCTTTATTTTTGCCAGTTTAAAAGGTAAAAAATGATAACACATTGTTGCTGTAATCTAAAATTTTTTTAGTGTGATTAAGTATCTCCTCGGGTGCTAAATTATTAAAAGTATATATTCTTAAATAAATTGATTCTTCTAAACTAGGATATTCACCTTTTGTTCATTGATTTATAGAATTTCTTTATATACTAAAAATAGTGACTCTCTGTCATGTGAATTAAACAATATTTTTTCCTCAGTATATAATTCAGAATTGAGTGACAGAAGAAAGAATCAACCCTAGATAAAGGAGAAAAGGATGGCTTGCAGAGTTTTATGTGGTTTCTAGAATTATTGCCTAGGGCTTGAGGAATATCATATGGTCTAAGCTGAGTGGGTGACTCCAAGAAGCACGCCACCAAATTGGACCGCCATGCATGCTACCACTCCTGCCTAATCTGAAAGCCACTTGCTGGATTAGAAAGCAACCACTCCATAGCTCAGACCAGAGCCATGTTGTCTTGGGTACTACTCTGTATTTAACTAGGAGTTGAAATGAGTTCTTCCCTAATTTCAACTGTATAATGAAGCCTAAATCCCACCCAGATGCCTAATTGCAAGGGAGCAGCTGGGTGAATATGGCCCTGTGTAGAAAAAGACACATGAGAAGGAGATTGTAATGAATACCTTGATAACTATTTGTTTAATTTTATTTTTAGTGTTGCATCTACATAGGAATTTTACATATTTAAATCACTAATGTTTCCTAGTATTAATAGGAACATTACTTGTACCATTTTCAGAAAATAATCGCATATTCCAAGACTACAGAAATATTTTCCTTCAGTATTATATAAAAATAGTTTGAAATATTTGAAATATGTTTGAATACTTTTAGGTTTACAAAAACATTATACAGATGATAATGAAGTCTTATGTACTATTCTTTTGCTTTATCAATTCACTAATATTTCCTATGAACTGTGTATAAAAATGGTAATCACCTTTATTGAGGTATAATTCACATAGTACAAAATCTGCTTGTTTTCAGTGGACAATGAAATATTTTTTGTATGATAATCCTGCTTGGTCATGGTTTATAATGATTTTTTAATGTTTGCTGCATTTTGTTTATATTTTGTTGAAAATATTTAAAGTTGTATTCATGAGGAATATTGGTTTATTGTTCACCTTTTCTGGTGATGTTTTTGTCTGGTTTTGGTGTCAGGGTAATACTGAGCTCAAATAATAAATTGGGAAGTATTCATTCCTCAGTTTTCTAATGTCATTTTTTCTTTAAGTTTTTGGTAAAATTCACTTACAAAGTCATCTGAGCCTGTATTTTTCAAAAGATTTTCAATTACTTATTTTTAATTGCTAATTCCATTCTTTATTATTTTAGTTTTATTCAAATTTTCAAACTTCTGTTGACCTGTTTTAAAGCTTATAATCCCTTTCCTCTCTGGTACTCAATCTGCTATTAAGCCCATCAAATAAATTTTTGATTTCATGTATATTACTTTTCAGATTTTTTCCTTGTTATTATGAATGTGTCAATTTCATTACATTTAAAAAAGAACTAATTTTTAACTATGTTGATTTTTGGTATCCCAAGTTTGCAGGCTATTTTATTCATCTCCATTCTCTCATTTATTTATTTTTTCTGCCTCTTTTTTACTTTGCTTCTAATTTGCTATTCTTTTCTACCTTTATGATGGGAAAATTTGATTATTAGGGGTTAACATACCTTCTTTTCTTTTGTATACATTCAAAGCAATAAATTTCCCTCTGCTGGCATTTGCTACATCTCACATATTGTAATATGCCATTTTCATTATAATTCAGTACAAATTGTTCTCTGTTTATATGATGATTATTATATTTGGGCCATGTATTATTTTACTGATTTAAAAATATTTGAGAATTTTAAAATTATCTTTCTTTTACTAGTTTCTAGTTTAATTGTGGTTAGCTATCATAATCTATACATTTTGACCATTAAATTTTTTGAGATATATTTTCACAGCTGAACATATGGTGAATTTTGGTTATTATTTTGTATTCTCAAAATAATTTGTGTTTCATAGTTTAGCTGCTATTCTATATTTGTCAATTACTTCCTAACTTAATGTTGTTCATATATACTGTGTCTATACTCATTTTTAATCTATTTTTTTCATGAAATTTTATCCTTATTTCTTATAATTTGTTTACTGCATAATATAATTGGGTCCTACTTAGCCATAAAAAGTAATGCAATAATGTCATTTGCAGCAACTTGAATGGAACTGGGAGCCATTATCCTAAGTGAAGTATCTCAGGAATGGAAAAACAAACTATCCATGTTCTCACTAATAAGTGAGAGCTAAACAATGGGTACACACAGGCACAAAGAGATGTATAGAACAGTAGAAACTAGGAAGAGAGGAGAATGGAAGAGAGGTGAGGGATACAAACTCACCTATTGGGTACAATGAACACTATTTTATCTGATTTTTCTATCAGTTATCAAGAGTTATGTGTTAAGATCTTTAGCAATGATTAGGGATTTGTCTCTTTCTCCTTTAGTCTTACAACTTAATGTATGATGCAACTATAGTAATGGTTGCATCATATTTAGATGTGTTATATCATCTGGCTGAATTGGCCCTTCTCTCAGAATTAAATATCCTTCTTTTTCTTTCATAGTATTTTTCTTTTGCATTCTACTTTGCCATGACAGTTTTTCTGTCTGTGATTTATAGTATATATCGCCTCTTATTTATTTATTTATTTTTTTTTGCATTTAAACTTCTGCATCTTTATATTTAAAGTGTGCCTCTTGTAAACAGCATAAAGTTCTTTATTTTGGTCTGTTGTTCAGTCTGATATTGTCAATATTATACTTATCATATATAGTCTATTACATTTCATATAAGTACTAATATAAATTTATCTTTTTTGGATGAGTTAACTATTTGGGGTATTTTATTAATATTTCTTCCCTCTTTATTTTTTGTGCACAGTATGCTATCATTATCAATTACCCTAATCTATATAATATAATGTGCATCTTTGGTTTATTACCATCTATTGTAAATTTTAGTACTCTTACTGCTTCTTAAATGATGCAAGAACCATATAAAGTTCAATTTCAGTTACTGCTTCTGTGTTTGGTATTTTTAAAGTTTATTTTGCTTATACATATATTATAAACTCCAAAAGAAACAGCCATAATATGTGCTTCATGTGGTCAATATTCTTTTAACTTTTTTATATTTTTAATTATTATAGATACATAATAGTTGTATATATTTATGATGTACATGCAATATGTTGATACAGGCATAAAATGTGTAATAATCAAATCAGGGTAATTGGGTATCCATCACCTCAATCATTAATAATTTCTTTGTATTAGGAACATTCCAATTCCACTCTTTTAATTGTTTTAAAGTGGGATTTCTAGGTCATATGGTAGTTCCATTTTTAGTTTTTTGAGGAACCTCCATACTGTTTGATATAGTGGTTGTACTAATATATATTCCCCCAACAGTGTACAAGTGTTCCCTTTTCTCCAAATTCTTGTCAGCATTAAAGTTATTGCCTGTCTTTTAGATAATTGGGGTGAGATTATATCTCATTGTAGTTTGGATTTGCATTTCTAATATGACAAATGATGTTGAAATTTTTTTTATATACCTTTTGGCCATTTGTATGTCTTTTCAGAAATGTCTAGTCAGATCTTTTGTATATTTTTTTAATCTGATTATTTGATTTTTTTTTGTATTGAGTTGTTTGAGTTCCTTATATATTCTAGTTATTAATCCCTTGTCAGATGGGCAGTTTGCAAATATTTTCTCCCATTCTGTGGGTTGTCCCTTCACTTTGTTAATTGCTTCCCTTGCTGTGCAGAAGCTTTTTAGCTTGAGGTGATACCATTTGTCCAATTTTACTTTGGTTGTCTATGTTTTAGAGGTATTATTCAAGAAATCATTGCCCTGACTAATGTCCTTGAGCATTTCCCCAATATCTTCTTTTAGTACTGTCATAGTTTCAGGTTTTAGACTTAAATCTTGAATCCATTTTTATTTGATTTTGTTATTTGGCAAGAGATAAGGTCTAGTTTCATTCTTTTGCATATGGACATCCAGTTTTCCAAGCACCATTTATTGGAGAGACCACGTCCTTTCCCCAGTGTATGTTCTTGGCACGTTTGTCAAAATAAGTTTGCTACAGGTGTGTGGATTTATCTGCGGGTTCTCTATTCTGTTCCATAGGTCTATGTGTCTATTTTTATGCTAGTATCATGTTGTTTTTGTTATTACACTTTTATAGTGTAATTTGAAGTCAGATACTATGATTCTTCCAGTTTTGTACTTTTTGATCAAGATGGCTTTGGCTGTTCTGGGTCGTTGGTGTTTCCATATAAATTTTGGGATTATTTTTTCTATTTCTATGAAGAATATCATTGGTATTTTGATGAGAATTACATTGAATCTGTAGATTTCTTTGGGTAATATGGACATTTTAACAATATTGATTCTTCTAATTCATGAGCATGGAATATCTTTCCATTTTTTGTGTGCCCTACCTGATTTCTTTCATCAATGTTTTATAGTTTTCATTGTAAGATTCTTTCACTTCTTCAAGTTTATTCCTAGGAATTTTATTTTATTTGTTGCTATTATAAATGGGTTTAATTTCTTGATTTCTTTCAGATTGTTTGCAGTTGGCATATAGAAATGCTACTAATTTTTGTATGCTGATTTTGTACCCTGTAACTTTACAGAATGTGTTTATCAGTTCTAATAGTTTTTTTTTTAATCTTTATTTTTTGTGGAGTCTTTAGGTTTTTTTAGATATAATATCATATCATCTGCAAACAAGGATAATTTGACTTCTTCCTTTCTAATTTGGAAGCACTTCATTTCTTTCTCTTGTCTGATTACTCTAGCTAGAACTGCCAGCAATATGTTAAATAACAGTGATGAAAGTGAGCATCCTTGTCATGTTCCAGATCTTTGAGGAAAAAAGCTTTCAGTTTTCCACATTAAGTATGATACTAGCTGTGGGTCTGTCGGAATAGGCCTTTATTGTGTTGAGGTATATTCCTTCTATATCCAGTTTTTTGAGAGCTTATATTACGAAGGGATGTTAAATTTTATCAAATACTTTCTTGGCAACAATTGAAATGATCAAATGGTTTTTGTCCTTTGTTCTGTTGATATCATATATCACATTGATTGATTTGCATCTGTTGCATTCCTGAGATGAATTAGATTTGATCATAATGACTAACCTTTTTGATGTGTTTTTGAATGGCCTATGGTTTTCTTTATTTGTTGTATCTTTGTCTGGTTTTGGTATCAGGGTGATACAGGTCTCATAGAATGAGTTTTGGAGTATTCCTTCCTCCTCAATTTTTGGGAATAGTTTATGTAGGTTTGGTATTAGTGCTTTGAATGCTTGGTATAATTGAGCAGTGTAGCCATCAGCTCCTGGGTTTTATTTGATGGGAGATTTTTTATTACAGCTTCTATCTCATTACTTATTATAGGTTTATTCAGGTTTTGGATTTCTTCCTGGTTCAAACTTGGTAGGTTGTATGTATCCAGGATTTTATCTACATCTTCTAGGTTTTCCAATTTATTGGAATATAGTTGCTCATAGTAGTCTCTAATGATCCTTTGAATTTCTTCAGTATCAGTTGTAATTTCTCCTTTTTCATATCTGATTTTATTTATTTGTGTCTTCTCTCCTTTTTTCTTAGTCTGGCTAAAGATATGTCAATTTTGTTTATCTTTCTAAAAAACCAACATTGTTTTGTTGATCTTCTGTATTTTTTTTTCCAATTTTATTTATTTCTATTTTGATCTTTATTATTTCTTCTCCTCTACTAATTTTGAGTTTAGTTAGCTCTTGTTTTTCAAGTTCTTTAAAATATATCATTGTGTTGTTTATTTGAAGACTTTCTACTTTTTTGTGTGGGCACTTATTGCCATAATTTTTCTCTTAGTGCTATTTTGCTGTATCCCATAACTTTTGGTATATTGTGTTTGCATTTTCATTTGTTTCAAGAAATTTTAAATTTCTTTCTTAATCTTTTCATTGGCCTACTGTCATTCAGGAGCATATTTTTTAATTTTCATATGTTTGTGTAGTTTTCAATGTTCCTCTTGTTATTGATTCCTAGTTTTATTCCATTATGATCAGAGAAACTACTTGATATTATTTAAATCTTGGGGTTTTTTTAAGACTTATTTTTTGGCCTAATGTTGGTCTATTCTTGAGAATGATCCATGAGCTGAGGGGAAGAAGGTGCAGCTGTTGGATGAAATTTTCTATAAATATCTATTAGGTCTATTTGGTATATAATGCAGGTTAAGTTTAATATTTCTTTGTTGATTTTCTATCTGGATGATCTGTCCAATGCTGAAAGTGGGGTGTTGAATTCTTCAACTATTATTGTATTGGAGTCTATCTCTCTTTAGCTCTGATAATATTTGCTTTGTGGTTGTTCCGGTGTTGAGTGCATATATATTTAGAATTGTTGTTCTCTTTCCATATTGACTTCTTTATCATTAAATAATTACCTTTCTTGTGTCTTTTACAGATTTTGTCTTGAAATCTATTTTATTTGATAGAAGTGTAACTAACTCCTATTCTTTTTTGGTTTCCATTTGCATGGAATATCTTTTTCTATCCTTTTACTTTCAGTCTATTTGTGTTCTTATAAGTGAAGTGGGTATCTTGTAGCAAACATATAGTTGGGTCTTGACTTTTTATCCATTTAGCCACTTCGTATCTTTTAATTGGAGAATTTACTCCATATACTTTCAATGATATTATTGATAAGTAAAGACTTACTACTGCCATGTTGCTATTTGATTTCTGATTGTTTTGTGGTTCTTCCTTCTTT
The DNA here is from genome assembly GCF_041146395.1 of Eulemur rufifrons. Classification (NCBI taxonomy): domain Eukaryota; kingdom Metazoa; phylum Chordata; class Mammalia; order Primates; family Lemuridae; genus Eulemur; species Eulemur rufifrons. The sequence continues at coordinate 55,719,923 of NC_090990.1, forward strand.
CCTGTCTTCCTTTGTGTTAAAGTGATTTTTCTCCAGTAGCATGTTTTCATTTCTTGCTTTTCTTTTTTTTTTAATTATTTGTAAATATTTAGGTTTTTTGATTTGAGGTTACCATGAGGGTTGCAAAAAACATTTTATATTCAACTATTTTAAACAGATGGCAACTTAACTGCTTATAAACACAAACAAACAAGCAAAGAGAAATCTGAAATAAACTCTGTACTTTAACTCCATTCCCTTCTGCTTTTTACTTTTTGTTTCCATTTGTATCTTTTTATACTATCTCTTAAAACATTGTTGAAGTTATTATTTTTGAGAGTTTTCACTTTTAGTCTTCCTTTTCAAGATATAAATGGTTTATACACTGCAATTACAACAATAAAGTATTCTGTATTTTTGTACTTACTGGTACTATTGAATTTGTACCTTCAGATGATTTCTTATTGTTCATTAATGTTCTTTTCTTTTATATTGAAGAACTCCTTTTAGTATTTCTTATAGGAAAAGTTTGGTGTTGATGAAATTCCCCAGGTTTTGTTTGTCTGGGAAAGTTGTTATTTCTCCTTCAGTTTTGAAGGATATCTTTGAAGGATATGATATTTTAGGGTTAAGGATTTTTTCCTTCAGCACTTTGAATATGTACTAGCACTCTCTCCTGGTCTGTGGAGTTTCCACTGAGAAATCTGCTGCCAGACATATTGGAATTTCATTATGTTATTATTATTATTTCTTGCTTCCTTAAGATCTTTTTTTTGTATCTGTGACCTTTGGGAGCTTGATTATTAAATAGTTTGAAGTAGTCTTTTGGGGGGGGTTAAATCTGCTTTGTGTTTTATGACCGTATTTATGACTGAATATTGATATCTTTCCCCTAGGTTTAGAATATTCTTTGTTAATATGTCTTTGAGTAAAATTTCTACCCCAATCTGTCTCTCTCTATTTCCTCTTTAAGAAAAATAATTCTTAGATTTACCTTTTTGAGGCTATTTTCTAGATCTTGTAAGAGTGCTTCTTTCTTTTTTTCTTTTTGTTCTTCTGACTGTGTATTTTCAAATAGTCTGCATTCAAGATCACTAATTATTTATTTTGCTTGATCAATTCTGCTGTTGAGAGACTGTGATGCATTTTTGAGTTTTTCAGTTGCATTTTTCAGCTTCAGAATTTCAGGTTGATTTTTTTTTTATTATTATTTCAATCTTTTTGTTAAAATTCTGTGATAGGCTTCTGAACCCCTCTGTGTTGTCTTGAGGTTCATTGAGCTTCTTCAGAACAGCTACTTTCAATTCTTTGTGTGAAATCTCACCTATCTCCATCATTCCAGGATTGGTCACTGGTATCTTATTTAGTTCCTTTGGAGAGATCATATTTTCCTGGATGTTCTTGATGCTTATGGATGTTTGTCAATGTCTAGCCCATTGACAAGTTAGGTATTTATTCTAATTTTCACAGTCTGGGTTTATTTGAACCCATCCTTGAGAAGACATTCCAGGTATTCAGAGGGAATTAATGTTGTGATCTAAGTCTTTGGTCATTGTTAATTTTAGCAGCACTGGAGATGCCCCAAGCCCAGTAATGCTGTGACTTTTGCAGATTCCTGGTGGTACTAGTGTATGATATGGGAGAATTCCCTGGATTACTAGGCAAAGTCTCGCACTCTCTTCCCTCACTCTCTCTGCTGGGCTGCTAGAGTTGCATGAGAAGTGATGTGGGTGCTCCCTCATGGCCACCAAAAGTAGGTCACACTTGAAGGGAGCCCAGTCTCACCCAAAACCTGTGGAAACTGCTGCCTGTCTACCTATGATGTCTATTCAAAACCCAAGGGCTCTTTAGTCACCAAGTAGTGAATCCTACCAGGACTGGGTCCTTCCATTCAGGACAGGGCATTCTCTTCTGGCCCATGGTGGGTCTAGCAATGCCATTCAGGAACTAAGGCCTAGAATCAGGGGCTTCAGGAGTCTGCTTGGTACTTTATTTTATTGTGGCTGAGCTGGTACCCAAGTTGCAAGACAAAGTCTTTCCCTTTCTCCCCTTTCCTTTCCCTTAGTGAAAAAAGACTCTTCCTGAACTGCATTGTCCAGAGTTGGGGGAAGGGTGACATAGACACTTGCTTGTCTGCCTCTAGTGGGGTCTCACTTAGTGGGTCATATGTATCCCAAGTCCACTGGCTCTGAGCCAGCACAGCCACAGAACTTGCCCAGTGACTGCAGACTTTGTGGCCTGATTGCCTTTCAGATTTATTCCGGGCTCCAGGCCGCTTTTGTCACCTGGTTATGGAGCTAGCCAGAACTCAGATTTCTATTGCTGGCCCAGAGTATTTCCATCTGGCTAGGTCTATATGTCCCCTCCATGGCTGCCAACAAAATTCTGCCTTGTGCTGTGTTCCCCTGTGACTAGGCGGCCCTGAGTTCCAATGCGCAGTCCCACAATCATGTCACTCTCCCTCCCAAGACACACGGATTCTGTCTCCATCTGGTGTGCCAAGGAATGTGAAAGGGGTAGTGTAGGCAATGCGAGACTGTATTTCCTGCCCTCTTCAGTGCCTTTTTCCTTGATATAATGTTAAGACCAGGTACTGTGATTACTCTGATTGTTGGTTGTTCTGAAAGAGATTTCTCACATAGATAGTTGTTGACTTTTGTGTTCCTGCTGAAAGACGATCCCTGGGGGGTTGTATTTCGCCATCTTGCTCTACCCAATCTCCCTGATCCTCCTTTTATATTTACCTTCTCTGTGCTTTCCACTCCTTTTTGCAGTTTCATACTTCCATCCTTGATTTGTTGCCTTCTGCCTGAAGAATTTCTTATAGTGCAGTTCATTGTACAGAAATTCTTTTTGCTTTTTTTGGGAGGAAGTTTCAATTCATATTTATTTCATCTTTATTTAAGGGCATTTTTCCTGGTTGCAGAATTCAATTTGGGAGTGTTTGTTGCTCATTCCACACTTTAGAGATGTTGCTCCATTATTTTTTGGCTTTTATAGTCTGAATTGAAAAATTACCCAAAATCTTATTGACTTTTGAAGGAGCTATATCATATTTCTTCTGATGGCTATTATGAGATCTTTGTATTTCATCTATGATATGTTTTGGTATAATTTTCTTTGTATGGAGTTTATTGAGGTTTCTGATTTTGTAGGCTATCTTGATTACCTCTGGAAAATTCTCAACCTTCTTATACTCTAATATTATTTTTTCTGCAATCTCTGTTTAATTTCCTTTTGCCATTTCCAATTATAATACATATATTAAGCCCTTTGGCCATGTTCCTCATATCTATTATGTACTTACCTCCCCGGCCCATAATATTTTCCTCTAGTGGCTTCATTCTGTTTTTTCCTCTGGTTTTCCCTTCATTCTGACTTTGGATTCAATGACTTTTCTATTGTTCAGCCTGCCCTTAAAACTGTCTCATAAATTCCTAATTTCAGATATCATTATTTTAGACCTGGAGTATACATTTGATTTTTTATATGTTCCAATTTTCTATTGAAAGTCCCCATCTTTGCATCTAATTTGTAATTTTTTAAAATTCTAAAATACAGTAATCATAGTTTTTAAGTCCATATATATCTTCAATAAGTAAAGGAATTATTGGTAGTCTCTTTATTTTATCTGTTCTTTTATTTTTTTATTTCATTTAGTAGATTCTGTTTTTCTCATGCCTTAAATTTTTGTTTAGGAAATTCTGCTATTATGGTTCTCCAAATAGGGTTAAGTTTTCTGTTATCAGGAAGATAGAACCTTGTTGGATTATTTTATTGAGTCCTGCTTTTAGGGTCTGTTGAAGCTGATCTTGAGTTTTATTACCCTAGTTGATGAGATATACTTAGTAGATATACTTAGTGCTATTAGGGCATGGTCCTTACTTCTTGGATGTATTTTTTACTAAAACTTTGGGACATTTATCTTCACCTTGGGGTGACTTGAATACAACCTCTTTCATTGTGTCAAGAACCTGCTCTTATCCCTACTCAACTTTTTAGCCTCTCATCAGCAAAGATTTGTTGAATTTCACAGAAACCATTCTTGTGATTGCTCAGTTTAGGAGTCAGACAATAATGTAATGGGAACCTCTACTCAGATTATTAGGTTTCCTCTGTATGTTTTTTTTTTCCCCTTTTCTATATCCTTAGGCCCCCACAGTTTGGTTACTCCATTAGTGGGTTTTTAAGTCTCCAGGTTTATAAGACTGCTTCTCCCTACTTGGTCTCTAATCTGCTGCACTGCAAGTTGAAAAATGGCATTGAGGGAAAAGCTAAGGTGACTACAGAACTCATCATATAAACTTCCTTTCTTTTACAGATTCTAACCCTTCAAGCCCATCTGTCCTGGATGCTCTTTGAAGAATAACCTTCAAAGAGTTTTGTTTTTAAATACATTTTTTATCTATTATTTATAGTTTTAAATGTGAAGCTTACTAAGTGCTATCTACTGTGTTATAGCTGGAACTGGAATTATATTATCTATAGTATTTTTGTCTTTTTATTTCTTGTATATCTTGGTCATATGTCATTTTCTATTCCTAATGGTAGGTATTGTGGATATTGCATATTTTATATTTTCTCCCAGCAATCCTCATTGAAATTTTCCTATATTATTCTTTCAAAGAACCTGCTCTCAATCAATGCTATTTATCTATGACATTTTTGTTTTGCTTTTTATTTCATTAATGTAAAAATTTATATTTACTAGTGCCATAATTGAATTTTATGTGGTTATGATTTGCTGTCCTTTTTCTAGATTATTTTTCTACATACTTATATTTTTATTTTAAAACAAAATGTTTATAAATACAAATATTATGTTTTGATGTTTATAAAATTGTATTTGCATTTCATAGGTTTAATGTTAAACATTCTCATTGTCACCTTTTTAAAAATAATTCCTAACTTTATTTTTATATATCTTTGTTCATAGAATTATTGAAAAAATTTAAATGATTTCTTATAATCAGATTTTTTTTTGTTCTTAATTTCACCATATCACCCATTATGATAAAATCATAGAGCCTACACTATAAGTGATTTTATAAATTATTCAGATTTCCTAGCACTTGATCAATCCTAGATAGCATTCAGTGGATAATAAATTGTGGTCCAAATCTATGATGTGATTCATTTTATTTTGTCTAATGATTCATTTTGTCAAATTCTTTGGGAGGCATATTAAATTAATTGCATTTTGTAAACATGTGGCATATTTAGTAATTTTTCATTATGTATTTCAATACAATATTTCTTATTCTATGAAATCATATATTCTTAGTGAATTTTAACATTTTAAAAATGAGAAGATTCAATCTAAGACTATAATTTTCCCCAAATCATGTAGGTGAGATTTCCTTGAGTGTTCTTCCACGATACCATATGACTTTTCCTGAGACCACTTACTTTGTCCAAATTCCATTTTATTTATCAGATATTCTTTAGGCTATGTGGGACCCTTTTCTAATTACAAAGATGATGAAGTATTATATATTTTTGGCTATTTTGTTTGCATTTTTGAAGAAATTCAGGGAGGAGAAATATAAAACTAAATTTTTGGAACAATCATTTATGAAGTTTGGATTGTTTTCTTATTGACATGCCCCATTGTCCTTGTCAATGCTTATTTAGATTGAATAACTTGGCTAGTTTATTGCTATCCTGTGATATTTTTTTCTAAAAGATTTTCACATGCTTTGAACAACATGAATTACTTTTCTGGAATAATTCTGAAATGTTAAAACAAGACATGAAATGAAATGATGAAAATAATCACTATTGTTTATTATGTCTCTAATGTGTGCCAGGAAATGTGCAAAATATTTGATCTAATGATTTGCATTTAATTCTTATAGTAGCCTATGAAGTTGTCTTTATTCATTTCTATTTTACTAACATGAAAACTGAAAATCAGAAAGGATATATATCTAACCTAATTAACACAACTTTCAGGTAGTGAATTTAAATTTAAGTTTGCCTTTCTCCAGAACCCATACTCTTAACCATTATATTATATAGCTGGTTAGAGAGAATTAATATTTTTTAGGCATGCAGTTCCATCATGTATACTTAGAAAATATATTTACAAGATAATTGTGAAATAGAGATTAGTTTATTATGTAGATTTCATCATTTAGAGAATAATGAGTGGCTGAAAATATTCCTACTTGATTTTATTCATTCATTCATTCATTTTTCCAGCCAACCAATAATCATGCCTTGCGCCTCTTATTCTGAAAGGCAATAGTCCAGGTGCTATAAGTAATATAAAAATGAGTTATACTAAGAATTTGTTTTTAGAAGCTTATGGTTCATTAGGAGAACTAATATATAGCGTCATACAGCCATCAAAATATAAAGTTGTTAGTATATGGAAAAGAGAGGCACTATTTTAATTTTGATTACCCAATATCTTTTCTATATATGCCATTTAAATTCCACTCAAATTTTGCTTGATAGTTATTTTCTAAATTGCTAGTAATCTGTGACTTTCTGTTTAGCAGTTTCTCATCATAATTTCTATTTTTGCTACCACTGTGTCTGTGTTAGCTAACCACTTAATATTGTCCACCATCTTTTCATATTTTATATACATAAGAACAGTAAAGTCTTGAAAAAATTGCATTTCCTTTTCAAAATATATTATTTACAATAAGCATTTTTGATAATTAGGCTCTGTTTTTATTAATAATGAGTTGCTATTGGATCTTATAGTTTCCTATCTTCAAAGCAGTCAGGTACATATCTTATTTTCAGTTCACTGATCTTAATCCACTTACAAAAGCTAGAGGATTCACATTGCTGAGGTATGCCACCTGGGCAAGGAGAAAATATTCTTGTGGGAAAATCATAACAGCTACTTAAAGATAATGATTCTATTCTATTTTTCTTTTTCCCGCTTTGGATGGCACCTCCTCTATGTCACTATATTCTTTTTAATTGCCCATAATATCCACACTGTCTTCACTTTCTTCAGAGAAATTTTGGAAAACCTCTTGTGCTAACTCTTGAGGAAACAAAAAATAACTAATTAGGTTAAGCTACAAGAGATACATATCAAGTACAAATTAATATTCCTTCAAGTTTGTCATCCCCAAAGTGTGAATATTGGATTCTAAGAATATTGTATTTTTCATAGCCAAATTCAGTGCACTGGGAAAAAGGCACATGATAAAACTGCATATGAGAAATGAATGCCAATTACCACTCAAAGGACCAAACACAAATCTTCAGAAAGAGTATAATATACAATCAGGAAACTAGAACAAAATTGTGTTTTCATTGTAGAGAAACAATTTAAATCTTGCTACATTTACACATGTTTATGGAAAAACATGTAACTGAATGACTGTCAGTACAGATGGATTTGTCTATAAATGGATAAATTTTGGAAGGATTTTAATGATCCACTCTACTTTCTTTTTAATGAGCTACATCAACGTGTTTACCTCAACAATATAATGAATTCAGAGAATCTTGAACTTAGATCCTTATTTTGTTCTCTTGTGCTTATGTGTAAAATTACATCCTTTATAAATCTACAGAACAATATATCTTCTTACCAATTTTTTGCATGAGAATATGAGAATAAATAAAAATATGATAAATATGAAAATAAATTATTAACTTTATATCTATTGTGCTGCTCATGTTGCTTCAAGATATTAAAATATAAAATATCAAATATCAAGACCACTGCAGTTTAGTGTAAAGGGCTTTTATAAAACTTTGAAATTTAAAATCCACATTTGTATACGAAGAGTCGTTAAAAAGTCAGGTCATCCTGTTGATTAACTATATGAACTGTATAAAGATTTGGAGCATACAGTTCTAGAAGGTCCAGGTCAATTTGTACAGAAATTCCAGATGTTTGACATTTTAACAGCCTGGATTTATGATCCACAGTGATGTTTCCTAAACAACTAAATAACTATATGTATTAATTCAGTACTTTCATCAGAGTATTCAGGGACAATTCTAATAGGCAGTATAAACACAGTTTATTAGTGAAAACAGCAAAACTGGATGAAAAAATGTTTAGGGTTATAAAATATATGATGTTTTCTGTGTCTCAGGTGCATGACTTCGGGTGGTTTTTAATGTCTACCATGGTCATTCAGCTTTACAGAGTATTTTATTTCTATAGCAATATGAGAATGGGTGAGGGTTTTAACAATGCCAAGTCATTTACTATTGAGTGCAAATATTGCTATGGGTAATTGGCTGAAAATTCAAAACTGAAATCTGAGTAATGAGTTTAAAGGGATTTCCTATCAGAGAGTAAGTAAAAACTAAGCTTACTTCCAGAGCCTGTGGGCATGGAGGAAACATCCCTGTTTGACCCACATCTATATCATGGTTAGATACTATCAAATGCATCTTCAGGGAGTGTGAAAGAAATGATTTTTATCCACATCCCAAGATAGAGGAAATGAATAGGTAATTTTCAACTTTCTCTTAGCTTCTGACACTTTTATTGTGGCTGAAAACTGAAAATATATCTCAAATTACAATTCCATCATAGAGAGATAAGAAAGCAAAAGAAGTTGTCAAAGCAACTTAGCAGAGAATTCAGCTAAGAACTTTAGCTGAGTTCTCTGTAAAGGAAAGGATAGCAGTGGTTAGAAACACATTCTCTGGCCCCCTAATCCAATGGTCACTAATAATAATAGAAATTGTGATAGATATCAATGCAAAAGGATTTTAGATCAGACCTGAAACCTAAACTTATGGCCAGTATCTGTACAGTCTTAAATATAAAGTTCTCTACATTTTTATCTTGTTAATAGGCAGACAATTTTTTCCTTTGTTTTCTCATTCATTATATGTGTCTTGATTGCCCAAACCATCATTTTTATCAGTGGCCTCATATGGTATACTATCTGCAAGTCAACAAGCCATGAAGTGAACCGATCTATCAGTTAAGAAATTATGCAATGACGCAAATTGATGATCCAGTTTAATTTGCCAAGCATCCTCATTGATCTCATCTGACCATGAATCAATTTATTGCCAAATATGTTATGTGTGTGTTTCAGTTATACTACAAGTTAAAAATTGATTTTTTTTCCCAAAGAGACTTGGTGTTCAATAAACCATCCCCGTTGACTTGAAGAGAGTCTTCTTGAGATTTTGGTAAGTAAATACAGGTTTTGGAAATTTGTATGATGCTTTTATTTAAAATAAAGGCAAAGTTTTAAGCTATCATTTGGATTGAGGATTTGGATGAGTAGTATTACCATCAAGAGTATTTTTTTAGCATGTTAAATTATCTAATGTGGAGAAGTAGCACAAATAAGCAATGACAACTACTTTACTTACCGGTCAATATAAAAGGGAAATATTTAATTATTAGGATTTTTGTGAAAATGTTAACAGTATAACCAGTAAGTAATCTGTAGTCTCACAAATGTAGGCTTTTTTAAATTTTAGAACTGATTTTATAATAACACTAGTTTCTATATAAATCTCTAATTCAGCAGGGATTTAGTTTTTATATCTATATTGCATTTTTATCTACCTTCAGAATTTCTTGCTGATTCTATCCAGGATTGATCTGCCTTTCTGTTGACCACTGTAAACATGCTTTGTTTGTACCCTGTGATTTGAAATGTAAAACTAAATATTCTGTATACCTCACAATCCTACATGTACACATCTTGTATCTTCAGATCCTCTGGTCTTAACAAACATGAATGATGTCAGTGAAGAATATATTATTTAATAGCTTCCTCTTCTAGCTATAACTGATTACCACAAACTTGGTAGCTTAAAGAATACACATTTATTCACTTATAATTCTGAAAGCCCAAAGTCTCACTGGGCTAAAATTCAGGTGTCAATGGAGCTGTGTTTCCTTCTGGAGAATCTAAGGGATAATCCATTTTTTTCCAGCTTCTGGAGGATACCTGCATTCCATTGTTCCTGGCCTCATCTCAGTAGTTACATCAATCGACCTCTGTCTCCACTGTCACAGTCTACTTCTCTGACTCTTACACTCCTGCTTCAGTTTTATAAGGACCCCTATAATTATATTGAACCCACCCAGATTATCCAGAGTAATCTCCAGAGCTTTAAATTAATCACATCTGCAAATTCTCTGTTGCCATGTAAGGTAAGTTATTCACAAGTTCCAGTGGTCGGAGGATATTTTGGGAGCCATTATTCTGCCTAACCAAGAGAGTTAGGTACATAAAACAAGTTCCAAATTTTTTAAATGAATTTTATCAAAGGTTTTCAATTTTATGCATATATTTACATTTTATATTTTATAAAGTTACCTTATAATGTGCATTTTGAAGATTTGATGTTTCCTGGCTCGTTTTTTGTGTCTTTATATTTTTATGCACTTATTTGTTGGTTTATTTTTGTTGATCTTCTCTAGAGCTTAGCATTTGTTTGTTTGTGGGAGGAAGTAACAAAGTTAGTCAAAACTTTTTAATATTAGGAGAATAAGATAAATTATTCACAAAAATTTTAGACATTAACAATATTTTAGTTAATTTATACAATTCGTTTTTGGGAAACTTAAATGAGAAATGGGAAATATATATAGGTTTCATATTTTTTAACATTAACAAGCCAAAGAAAAATATTTAGCTTAGTGATTGCTGCATTCTTCATATAGCTGAGAAAGGTGAATAAGTCCTCATTTGCTGCTTCAAGGGATGAGACTTTTGTCTTTCTATGTGCTTCTATCATGTTCAGTCTCTAATAAAAGCAATGAAAGCTATGAATGATTATGAGAGCTACAAGTTACTTTTTGGGGTATATACAATTCTTTTATTTTCATTAACCATTTATATCAGGGGTCTCCAACCTATGGTGAGTTGTATAATTATTTCACTATATATTACAATATAATAATAATAGAAATAAATTGTACAATAAATGTAATGCACTTGAATCATCCCAAACCATCCCCCTCCCCCGGTCAGTGGAAAAATTGTCTTTCATGAAAATGGTCCCTGGTGCCAAAAAGGTTGGGGACCACTGATTTATATGGATTTTTTTACATGTCTTATCTTTGCATACAAAGATGACAGGAAGTAAACCAACTGATACTTATTTTGTGACTATTTTAATAACAGATAACACATTCTGAGCCCTTCCTATGTGCCAGACACTTAGTACTCACAATATCTACCACTTAATCCTCAAAGCAACCCCATGAGATAAATACTTTTAATAACCCCACTTTACAATTATGGAAAATGGTAGACACAAAGCTTAAGCAAGCTTCCCCAAATCACATTAATGGCCAGTAAATGTGGAGGAGAGATTTGCACCCAGGCAACCTGTCTTTCAAGTCCACTCTTACCTGCTGGGTGAATCTATCTTTAGTAGAGGTAATACATGGAGCTAAGTTCTTTTATCTCTATTCCGTCAGCTGGTCATCATCATAATAAACATAAGATTCTCCCAATTCTCAAAGTGTAAAACTATTATATTGCAAAATAAAAGAGAAAAAAAAAAGACATGATATACTTCACAGATGTGCCACACAGTTTAAAACCACAGACTTTTGGGCATTTAATCAAGCTTGCAGTCATTGCAGAACTACATCCTGAATGATATAAAGATGAATTAAAGACTGTCCTTGCCGTTGCTGTTGTTTCAAAGGATCCCGCATTCGAGTAGGTCTGATATAACTTGTGAAAAATCTCTATACAGTGTATGAAATGTTTTTGTTAGTAGTGTTTTCAACCCTTCTTTCCCCATAATCACAGTTTCATTCTTGTAAGTTCCAATGGCGAATCCTGATCGGAGGCAAAAGGGCTCAAAGCAATCTATTCCAAATTTGTAGGACTCATCACAAAGGAGTCCTTCACACCATCCCTATTTTGGAAATTTAACATCTGCCTTATTCCTTTGTACCTGAGTCCTTTTATTGATCTGCTTGGTATACAATTCCTCTAGACCAGGATTCAGCTTCATTATTCCCAGCACTTCAAACCAGGAATAGTGGTTCTGATATGTAATTACTACCTAATGGCTGGGACCTGACCACATACTGACAGAGTTTGTATGCTAATTTCCTGTGTACTGTGCATCCTTTGTGAGTAGTACCCAGTCTGTTTCTTAGTGACATCCTCTGACTAGCTCAGTTGAACTCAGTGTAAAATGATTTAATATCCAGTCTCATTTACTAATTGTGTGGTTCTAGGCAGTTACTAAACTGTGTGATTCTAGTTTGCTTATCCTGAAATAAAAACAACAAAATCAAAAACAACAAAAAAAATGAGGTTTTCTATGTGCAGAAAAATTAAGAGAATCAATACTCTAAATGACAAAATCAGTAATTGTGTCAAAATCCATGAATTATCCCAAAAAAGAGGCATCAAATTCATGCATATCACCTTTCTGTTTTCTCTGTCCAAGATTTTGTATTGGAGGTCTCATGTCTGGCATGATACAGAATCTGGTAAGACTGAAATTAGACAGGAGCATAAAGAACTGAGTGAATATTGGAATCCAACAGGCATAGTTGTGGGGAAAGCATGGGCAAGTGTGGTTTGATCAAGGGACTTGTCATAAAAGGACCCAGGATGAGAAGCCAAGTTGAGTTACCTAGGAAAGCAGGTGAAATGACTGGAAACTGCACCTGGGGGAAGCAATCACCAGAGCCATTCAATTATGCAGGTTGATGTTTCTTGCCTGGAGCCACTTTTAATGAGCCTGGAGTCCATGGTGGCTGTGACTCCTTTGGCAGCACTGTGGTTCAGGTGCTACCCAGCACCTAACAGGAGGAGCTGCATCCATTCTGTGTCAGAAAGTCACAAAATCACAGAAAATTCTCTCATTTTCCTTTTATGCCAGAGGACTAATTTCTATACTGTTGGGGTACTTTTCATTCTTAGATTTCCAAATATTGTAAGGATTCTTTTGTGTAGCATGGATAAAGGGGAAAAGCTTCCCTGGGTGCTGCCCCTTTGTGAGATATATACTCACCAAATCAAATTTTATTCACTCATTGATCATGAGAAAAAAAAAGATAACTTTCTATTTTTTTCCTTGGTAAAATTAAGAAGTGAATTGCTGAAACATAAAATGAGGTGATGGTTTTGCACATATCCTGCAATGGTTTTGATTGAACTTTATGGAAAGAGTTAGAATCTTATTAACCTGGGGAAAATAAAAGAATCTATTGTTTCTCAAATAAACAGGATATCAATTTTAGACTGTGCTCCAGCCACATCTTCTTTTTCTGAAATATAGGAGGGGTTAGAATGTACATGTGGGTGCTCACGCATGACATGTAGAGGGGGGTGGAGTGAGCCAGTGGGAGTATAAGCAAGAGTCTCCTAGCGTCCTTCTTAAGTGTAATCAGAATAACCTCCAAATAAACCAACTTGTATGCACTGCTCTCTCTATTCCTAAAGGCTATTCAGGATTATATAATTCAGTGAGCTTCCTTCAGGGCCATTGCTTCATCAAAAAATCAAGGAAAATTTCAATGCAGTGGCTGGATTGCTGTACATATTAGAAGTGATTAGCTGCATTCATGAATCCATAATCACACCTGCAAATGAGGAATGAATCTATAGAAATAGGAAGCATTTCCAAAGCCATGAATATGCATGCAGTGTGTGTTGCCAGAAATATCATAATAAAAATAGTTTGTAAGTATCCAGGATCCAGCAGTACTGCTTCTTTTTCCAGATGTCAGAACTCAGCCATTTTGACTAAAACAGATAATAAACCTGAAGTTCAATATTAAGAAGTCACCAATCATGGTTCATATTTTAGAAAAGCTGGTTTCATGAGTGTTAGAGACACATAGCTGCCTCTGAGAAGTGGTTTCAGGGGTACCAGGAAAGCTCAATGCCCACTCACTCTCCACCCCACCCTGCACAAAAAAGAATGTTTATGTGTTGGCTGATGCCTGGACTTTCTGTGTTAAGACTTAACTTTATTTTTAGTTTATTAAGCTGTGTTCATAATTTTAAAATGATGAAAAAAGAACATACCTACAAATTTAAGACAAAAAATTAAACATAGCATCAATCTTTTGGCCTTACAGATTCTCTCTTAAGTAACATTTTCAATAGAGATGTCTTTGAGGTGATGGGAACTTGGGTTAAATATATGTTGGTAATATTGTGATTCAGTCTCGATGAATGTATTATGCACACCTGAAGACATACAGCACTTTCTAATTCTCCAACCCTCCATTCATAAGATTGCCTTTACACCTCCATTACTTCCTGAATCATGGTAACTGAGAATTATGGATCTGTAAAAATGAAGCTTTATTCAGAAACAAGCAGCAACACACTTAACATTGGGAAGTTAATTTTCTTTCCTTTTAATCACATTGGTTTCTTCTCTCTAGATTTAGAGCTTAAATTACCAGCTTCTTTTTGAATCATACATTGATGTCTTCAGTACTCATTAGAGTTACAAACCTCTTGAAAGAAAGCAGTGGCACAACCTTAGCTACATGCAGTTTTGTGAAACACTGATTAATCCAATAAATATGTGCCAAAGGGGAGGATCCTTTGTAAATGGCTGTTTCATTGAAATCCATACTTTGTATCCTAATAGATCACTTTGCTATCTGGAGAAGACATAGTAATTAAAATAACAAGAACTATTTCTTCCCTTTAACAAGTTAGGTGTCTTTAACAAAAAAAAAAAAAAAAAAAAATAGATTTTCTGTGGGTGTAAACCTTCACTTTATTTTGCCTAACTTAATTAGGATACAATTTGAGTGATGATACAATACAATCATAACAATGCAAATATTGAGATATTACTTGAGTCTTAGAAACATAATGTCATGTGAAAGAATAAGAAGCAAATTTAAGTAAATAAATATATTTTTTAAGACTTGTTCTGTGCCAGTTGCTTCATTAGGTGCTAACTGCTCATTGATGAAGATGAGGAAAGCTCTGCCCTTTTAGACTGCACAAGCTAAAAATAAAACCAATAAATAACTGGGCAGCACACAATATAATATTGTGCCTAATATTATTAGGAAAATTCAAGGTACTGTGGTGATATATACTGGGGACACTGAACCCAGTCTTTTGAGTGGAGAGTGGTAAGGGACGGTTTCCCAAAGGAAATTACTGCAAGCTGAGAGCTGTGAGATAAATGGGAAACATCAACAAAGGGGAAGGGGGCAGGGATTGTAGAATGTTCTAAGAAAGAAATATCATGTGAGAAATGGTATTTCATTGGGGAAATGTATCCTTTAGTGAGGACGGCAGAATTAGAGTACAGTCTGTAGGGGGAAAAATGAACCGTATAATGCAGATCTTTTTAAGGCATATAAAAGATTTGGACATCAACTTTAGATTAGTGGAGAACATTGTATAATTTTAATCCAAAGATACACATACTTCCTCAAATGCTCTCAAGCCAAAGGTAGAAGCCCTGCCGATACTTAGCTTAGCAGTCAGTACGCAGTAGCAAATAGATATTTTCTTTCACAATCTTCCCTCTCTCCCTCTCTTCCCTCTCCTTGATCCATTCCTAATTCTCCCTTTATGTCTTTTGGGCTCTCTTTATCACTCTTAGTCCCCCACAGACTTTCCTAATGGATAGTTTCCTAATGGATAAATTTAAAAAATAGGCCTATAATATTAATCAACTAGATCAGAATACATGTTACTGAAATGACAAATTAAAATTTCTCAATGGCTACAACTTTACTAACCAAATATATTAATGAGCAAAAAGTGCTTAAGAATTAAATCTTCCTAATTTAGACATGCAAAAATTTGACTAGATATAACTAATTGCCACAAAATAAAACTCCCAGTGGCAGAAGCTATTATAGCTAATTTTAGATAGGGATAAAATGATTGATAAATCAAATCTTAATTATGATTTACATAGAGAATAATGAACCCTGATGAAATATATTTTGCTAAAATAAAAAAATGGAAATTGCTTAATGGCACTTCATAAGAAATTTCTCAAACAGTTAAATTGGTTCAATGAATTCATTGCTAAAATACTCGATAAAATTCATCACTCTATAAAATTTCAATTAAAATATTTACATTTTCTACTTCTGGATAAAATGGATATGAATTTGTCTCCCTGCCTGAAAAAAATAGACGATATATATGAAGCAAAGGTTTTTAAGAAACTGGACAAGAGACAATAAATGGAAGAGATCACTGAGAGATGGCAAACAAATTAGATGAATGCAGCAATTATAGCAGCTTACTGCTATGAAAGAGTTTCTAGCATATGGAATAGAGAAAAACCAAGTCAAGAGAGTCCAGCAAACTCCTTGAATTAAGGATACGGGGCGGAGAGTCTAGGGAGATCAAGGCAGCTAGAATTTGAAGGACAGAGTATGAGAAAAAGCAAACAAACAAAAAGACCAGCTGCATACAAAGAGAATTGTGAAGATATGAAGATTGCTCTCAAATATTCCACTGAGTACTGATGAGTACCTATATGTAAAGGAATTCCCAGAGTTCAGGGAAAACAAAACAAAACAAAACAACCAAATGGATTAATAATGCGTGTTGCTAAAATAAGGTTAGAGACAGTATATTTTCTTACCAGACAGACTGGAAAACTTCATGATTCATGAGACATTGGGTAGAGTAAATAAATGGGTCTTGCCTTAGTAGTAGGAAATAAATAGATCTAGATTGATCCCTGCTCTAGTTCTTAATAAAACTTTAAAGCAAATTCCACAAATATCATACTGTTTAAAAGTCACTTAACTATGTTTCAGAACAAACTTCAAGAATAGTTATATTCAATGCATACTAAAGTAAAAATTATAGTGTATTGGCATCCAATAAAGTTTATTAAATATTCAAAGAAGCAAGAAAATATTACCTATAATGTGAAAAAAGTTAATCAATTTAAACTGATTTAGAGCTAATATATATGTTACAATTAGTAGACAAGAACATTAAAACAACTATTATTATAACTGTATTTCATATTTTCAAAAAGTGAAGTAGATACATGGAAGATATAAAGGAGTCAATTTAATCTTTTAGAGTTGAAAATTAGAAAACAATAATGAAAATATCTCTGAAAAATCCCCCAAATGTTTGGAAACTAATTAATACCCTTCTAAATAACCAAAGATCACAGAAAAAATTAAGAGGGAAATTAGAAAATATTTTGAATATAATGAAAAAACATTATATATTATATATCACTATATATTAAACAGAATATATCAACATTTGTGTGTTGCAGATAAGGCAGTACATAAGAGAAATTTTGTATCATTAAATACCTATATTAAAGAAAAAAATCTCAAATCAATAACATGTATTTCACCTTAAAAAAACTAGAAAATATAAAGCAAACTACAGTAACTTGAAGAAAAGAGCAGTAAAAATCAGGTTGAAATAAATTTAACATAAATGGAAAAAAACATAAAACCAAAAAAATGTTTGTCAAAACGACAATTTAGTTGATAAACTTCCAGTTGGATTGACCAGTAAAAATGGAGAAGGAATAAATTACCAATATAAAAATGAGAGAGGCAACATGGCTATAGATTCTACAGATACTAAATAAATCCTAAAGGAATATTGTGAATAACTTTATTTTTATAAATTTGTCAACATAAATAAAATGAACAAATTTCATGAAAGACACAAACCACCAATGGACCATTACTCAGATAAATAACCTTACAAAGACATTATAAGAAAATAGGCCAGGCGCGGTGGCTCACGCCTGTAATCCTAGCACTCTGAGAGGCCGAGGCGGGTGGATTGCTCGAGGTCAGGAGTTCGAGACCAGCTTGAGCAAGAGTGAGACCCCCGTCTCTACTAAAAATATAAAGAAATTATCTGGCCAACTAAAATATATATATATATATATATATATATAGAAAAAATTAGCTGGGCATGGTGGCACATGCCTGTAGTCCCAGCTACTCGGGAGGCTGAGGCGGTAGGATTGCTTGAGCCCATGAGTTTGAAGTTGCTGTGAGCCTAGGCTGATGCCACGGCACTCTAGCCTGGGCAACAGAGTGAGACTCTGTCTCAAAAAAAAGAAAAAAAAGAATGAGAGGGGACATTACTAACACATACCTTAAAAAATAGAAAAAGTTATAAGAAAATACTATGAACAACAGTATACCAGTGAATTAGATAACCTAGATGAAATAGAGAAATTCCTAAAAATGCAGAAACTACCTAAAGTGACTCAAAAGATATAAACTATCTAAAGAGACTTAAACAATTACAAGGATAGGATTAGTAATTTAAGAAACTTCCTAAGAAGAAAACTCTACACTCGGGTGACTCCAATGGTGGAATTTACCAAACATTTAAAGAAAAATTTATACCAATACTATACTTTAGATATTATAGTATAAAATAACAGAAGAGGGGAATACTTCAAAACTAATTCTATTGACATTACCCCAGTACAAAAGCCAGACAAAAATATCACAAGAAAGGAAAACTATAGACTAATGTCTTTTATAAATATAAACATAAAAAAATCTCAGCAAAAAGTAGCGTACCAAATCTGGCAATATATGTAGAGGATTATACACTGTAACAAAATAGGATTTATCCTAGGATTTTAAGATTGGTTAAACATTTGAAAATCAATATAATACACAATCTCAATAGAATAAATGATATTTTAAAAAACCTGATCATTTTAACAAAGAAAAAGCTTTTGAAACAATTCAACATCTTTTGATAGTAATATTCAATAGACTAGAAATAGAAGGGGATTTTCTCAACTTGATAAAGTGAAAATACTAAAACCCTACAACTAACATCATGATTAATGACTTTCTTAAAAACTGCATGCTTTTTACTTAAGATCAAAATTAAGATAAGGATGTCTGCTCTCACTCTATTCAATGTCGTAATAGAGGTTTCAGCCAGGACAATTATGTAAGAAAAAGACCCAAAAGGCAAAGGTCATCCAGATTGGAAAGGAAGAAGCAAAACTATCTCTGTAAAACTTCCACAATCTTGTATATAGAAAAGCTAAAGAAATCTAAAAAAATTTATAACTTATAATAAATGAATTCAGCATGGTTACAGGATATAGGATTGATTTACAAAAACTAATCATATTTCAATGCACTAGAAATGGACAATCCTAAAATGAAATTAAGAAAACAATTGCATTTATGATGACATAAAATAATAGAATACTTAGAAATAAATTTAACTAAGGAAGTGTAAAACCTACACTTTGAAAACTATAAACATTGTTGAAATAAAGAAGACCTAGATAAATAGAAAGATATCGTATGTTCATTATCAGAAGATTTACCATTAACACTCAGAAGTGTTAATGGCAATACATCCCCAGATTGATCTATAGATTCAATGTAATCCTGTAAAAATCTCATCTTGCTTCTTTGCAGAAATTGATTACCCAATACTAGTATTTATAACGAATTCAAGGCATCCAGACTAACCAAAGTAATCTTGAAAGAAACAAAATTAGAGGACTCACACTTCTCAATTTCAAAACATACTACAAAGCTACAGGAATGAAAACAGTTCAATACTAGCGTAATAATAGACATATAGATTAATGGAACAGAATTGAGAGTTCATAAATAAATTTTATACATCTATGGTCAATTGATTTTCAACCAGGGCACCAAGACGATGAACTGGGGAAAGACTAGACTTTTCAAAAAATGATAGCACAACTGGATATGCATTTGTAAAAAGAATAAAATTGGACTTCTTCCTATTGTATAGAAAAAATACTCAAAAAGGATAATTGACCTAAATGTCAGAGCTAGAACTATGAAATCTAATATGTAGATGTAAGAATAAACACTATATATGTGACTTGGAGTTAGGAAAAACCTTCTTACATATGACACCAAATGTGCATATGACAAAAGAAAAATGAGGTAAAATGGACTTCCTTATAATTAGCACTTTTGTGATTAAAAGGAAATTATCAAGAAAATGAGAAGATATTCTATAGAACTGAAAGAAACATTCATAAACTATATATTGGATAAAGGAATTATATTCAGAATATATAAAATATTTGATATTTTATAATTCATTAATAAGAAGAGAAATAGCACAATTAAAATGGGAAAGAATATAAATAAACATTTTTCTAAGTAGATTTACAAATAGCCTAAACGTGCACCACAAAAAAAAAAAAAAAAAAGAAAGAAAGAAAAAGAAAAAGCTCATCATTTACCATCAGGGAAATGCAAATCAAAAGCATAATGAGATATCAATTAACAACAAGTAGGATGACTACAATCAAAAAGGCAGACAATTACAAGCGTTGGTGAAAATGGGAGATAATAAAGCCTTCACAAATCTTGTGGGAACATAAATGGTGTGGTTGCTTTGGAAAATGGTGTGGCAATTCCTCAAAAAGTTAAACTTATAGTAATAATTTAATGTAGTAATTCTACTCCTTATAGAATAGAAATAAAAATATGTCAACACAACAATTTGTGCACAAATATTTATATCAGCATTATTCATAATATCCAAAATATGTAAACAGCCCAAATGTCTATCAATTAATTAATGAATAAATAAAATATGATACATCTTTACAATGGAATGTTTTCAGATATAAAAATGAATAAGCTACTGATACATGCTACGTCAAGAATAAATTTTGAAAACAATACACTGAGTGAAATAAGCCTGTCACAAAAGACCATATATTAATATTATATATTTATATTTATATTAAATGTCCAGAATAGGTAAATCTATACAGATAAAAGATTACTAATTGGTTAGGGCTGTTGAAGTTGGAAGGAAATGGCAGAGTGATTGCAAATGGATACAGAATTTCTTTTTAAAGTATCTCAAAATATTTATGTTGTGTGAAAGTGGCACAACCATAAGAATACAACTACATGATTCCATTTATGTAAAATTTGAGAAAAATTAAACCAATGTAGAATGACTTAAAATAAATTAGTAGTTATTATGCCATGGCAGGAGAGTCAGTGAGAGCAGAGATGTATTGTATCTTATCATTAAAAAGAGATTTGAGGAAGTTATTTGATATGCTATATATGTTCATATACTGATGTTGAGATAGAGTCACAGGTGTATACATATGTCATACTTATCAAATTATACATATTGTATGTGTTCAGTTTATTGTATAACAACTATGAAGATGTCTTAAAAGTATTTGTGTTTAAAACGTCCTTACCAATAAAACAATGGCGTCAAAATATAACCATTGTCAAATTGGCAGGTTTAAATATCCAGTAAATCATTTCTGAAGTAAAGGAGTGGCATGATGAGTTATAATTTAGAAAGAGTTTTTTTCTAACTTTAAGGCAGAACTAGTTGTAGAGAAATGCCCTCAAAGTTTTTTTGCACTAAAAATTTAGGTGGGAAACTTTGGTGAATTGAACTAGTGGTAATTTTAGAGGTTGAGAGAGATGTGAATGGTGTACAGAGATATTTAGAAGGGAAAAATAGATTAGACTTGGTGTTTAATGTGTGAATAATGGAAGTGAAGGAGTCAAAGAATTCTCATATGGGAAACTAAGTAGATGGTGCTAATGCATTAAAAAAGTGTTGCTTTTATAGAAAATTATTACTTTATTTTAGTCAAGGAAATAGTAACGATTCAGTGACAAATTTAGAAAATCAATGTGAAGTTGTATGAGATTATAGGACATATACATCAGTTGAAAGATTGAAAATGATAAGGATAGATAACCGTAGATGCTCATAGTCTGGTTTGTGAACATGATCCCAAGGAGATGAGACATATAGGGTTAGTTCACTACAAGATTTCTCCAACAATTCATTTCAGCAGTCCCCAGGAGTTCTGGAGTTGCGGAGTCAAGAAGTCAAGAAGTTGGTTTTTCTGGTCTCTAGGTGCATATACATCATCTAATATATATCTTACCGAGTATAGGCATCTACTGTGCAATATTTCCAGTAAGCAGTTATTATGCCTCTGCTTGAAAATATACCTTGACAGGAACAATTCTCTGGAAAGAGCTGTCTAAAACAGCTGTTAAAATTATTGAAAGATTCCTTTTTTATATTAAATTCCAAATATACCCCCTTATTAATTCAATTAGCATATTTTGAAGGTCTATTATACTAAAGTACTATATGAAACACTATGATTAGATAGAATAAGAAATGAGAAATTGTATCTGTCCTTTACTGACTCATAGCCTACTAAATTTCTTACTGATTGTTCCTTGTTCATCAGAGCACAAAATATGAGATATAGTTAATCCACATATCAGTTCAAGTATTTCACAGTACTGAATCTGTCCTAATTATACATAGGTTAAGACTCTTCTGTTTTCCAACTTTTCTTCAAACACAATGTCTTGAGTTCAACCTGGTAGTTATTGTATGGATATGCTTCAGTTTATTAATGTCTTCCTAAAGTGTGCCACAAACATCTGATTACTAAATCAAATGGAATGTGCAAATATTAATGCATCTAACATGGTTCACATGGCCAGCAAAATTGCTGTTGTATCACATTCAGCCACTAAACAAATGAATATGGAAAATGGAAGAACAATTGATTTATTCTTTAATGTTCTTAACTTACAATCAATAGAATCAACTTTAAGCTGAAAGAACATTATTTAGGGATAAATAGATAAGTCACTGAACCGTTGTTAGGGCTGAAGAAACAAACTCTAGACTAAGCTTCCAAGGATGACTTAGCCATATTGCAGCACTAGCCCTCCAAAGTGGCTGCTACCGTCACCATATTCAGGAAGCGCGTCAGCAGGCTGCCACAGAACTACCACAGCTACTCTTGACAGAAGTATACCATTTCTGTCATAGTCCATACACTGCTAAATCAGGAGCTGCTACAGGAGCTGCTACTCCAGCTTCCGATTTCAGAATATGCTTTTACTGCCACAACCAGCATCAGAAAAAGGAATGGCTTGTTGTATACCTCTTTCCCTATGTAACTCAGCTTTGAATCAATGTCATGAACGGATGTATATGATTTCCAAAACCCAAATCACTAAAATGCATCCTATAGCAGGGAAACCAGACAAAGTAGCTTGATGGATTCTACTTTGTAATGATGAGGTTTACACTCTACAAAACTATCAATATGGGAAGAGAGTGACAAGCAGATGTAGGGTAAATTAATGTCCATTACAATCCATTTATAATTAATCTCTCTCCACACACACACAGACACACATAAAATTAGATATAACAAAACACATTCTCACCTATCTTGGCCCCCTAGGTATTTAATAAATCCCATGAATCTTCTCTCTAGCCTTACCCAAAGGGACCTGCAGTCATTTACCAGAGTGACTGCACCGGGCAATAGGTAGCACACAGAACTTCCAGGATTTATAAGATATTGACTCTTAAATTCATATTCATCTTGGGATTATGGAGTCAGTGATCAATGGAATTGCAATTCAAGCCAGTTTTACAGTGGCACCAATGGACCACAGACCAATCCTATGGTCCTTATGTTTCCAGTCTCAGCATTTAGAGTAGTAATAACTGGCAGAAAAACCACATGAATTTCCCCAACCACTGTGAGGACTTTTATGTTAGGAAGTGTCAAGTAGAAGTCTGTCAAACAGCCCCTGTCACCCTTACCACCTTCTAAAGTTGCAGTACTGCATCCCTGGGGTTAAATAACAAACATAAATTAAAACATTAAAGAACTAAAAATGTAGATGTGGTGATCCCTATCCTATTTTTGTTTTCTCTTTATATTTGGCCCATTTATAAGCCAGGTATGTCATGGGGAAGGACTGTTATCTCAAATGTAGTCAGATGGTAATGCCAATCACAGCTCCAGTTCTAGATGTGGAGTCTTTAGAGTAGTAAATAAGTGTGGCCCTTGGTGTCCATTATGCAGTTATGGACACAGAAAAAATGTTTTTTCTTCCCATTCTTATCAGAATAGATAATCATAAATAATTTGCCTTTATTGCAGGAAAAAGTATCTTAACTTAAGGCTACATCAAAGATCCCATTCTCTGTCATAATATAGTCTGGAGAGATGTTGATCTTCTTGATATCCTACAGAGAATGATGCTCACTCATTACATAGATAACATATTAATAGGACCTAGTGAACAGGAAATAGCAAGAAATCTAGGTACATTAGGAGCCTGCCCCATAGGTGAGGTTTCAAATTGAATTTAAATATGTATAAGCTTTCATGTATGTAATTAAGCATTTAAAATCATTCAATGTATTTTTAATCATATGGTTAAAGTTTAGTTGTGAACACTATTACTTCAATGATATGATGGGGATCTACAGAACTACCTAATTTAAAGTGTGAAATACATCGCTGTACCTTGCACACCTGACACACACAAAAAAAAAAGAGACACAAGCTTGGTGTGCCTCATATTTTGAAGATAATATATACCACATTTGGGAGTGTTGCTCTGATTCATTTACTGGTTTACCTACAAGGCTCAGCACCAAAAGCAAGAAATGACTCAGATTCAGTTCCAGGCTATGGTTCCTATGTTGCCCAGCCAATTGGGGTTTATGGTCTAGTAGATCCAGTGGTTTTGAAACTACTGTGGTACACAGAGAAGTTATATAGAGCTTCTGGAAAGCCATCGTAAAAGGATAACCACACAGACCTCTAAGGTTTTGGGTTAAAGCCATATCGTCTTCTACCAATAACTATTCTCCATTTGAAATGCAGCCCTACCTTGTTACTGGGAGTTTGCAGAATAAACACCTGTTTGTGGGACACCACAACTATGCAACTTGTATTGTACATCATGAATTATTTTTTGTGATCTGATCCACTGAACCATAAAATTGGATATGCATAGCAGCATTCCATTGTAAAATGAAAATAGTATATATTAGACTTAGCCACATAGGTCCAAGAAGGCATAAATAAACTGTAAGAACAGATGGCTCAGACACCCATAGTACCTGCTCCTGCTGCTTCACTGCCTTTTCCCTCAACTACAGATGCGACCTCATGGGGAGTTTCCCACGACCGATTAATGGAGTAAGAAAAAGTTTGAGTCTGGTTTACTGTTAGATTTCTGAGATATACTGGTACTGGCTGGAAGTAGACCACCACTGCTTACATCTGTACTCCATAACAGCCCTTGAAAACAGTGGTGAAGGAAAATCCTTCTGATTGTTCATTTCCTGTGGAAGGAGAAATGACTTGAATTATCCATCTACAATGATTTTTTGAGGGCTGGCTAATGAATTGTCTGCTGTCCAAGTCCCTGACAAAAGTAGGGGGAAAAAAACTACTATATTAATATTCTCCAAGAATTTCTTGGGGCTGGAGATAGAGACAGACATTTTAGAATGGACATAGTATGAAGATATTCATGTCCTATATAAAGTCCCACTGGGAAAAAGTATACTTTGGTGCAGGTATCAATATCCTGTGGATAACAGTATACTTTTCCCCCTAGTCATAGTACTGTTTGTTTAATGAGTCCACAAACAAAATGACCATGGTGGACACTATGCATACACGTGACAACATACACTCTCCCTCAACAAAGCTGATCTGAGTGCCTAATCTGCCAAAAGCAGAGACTAATGAGTCCCTAATATTGAATTATTCCTAGGATTCTAGGCAACCACCTGGAATAGCTTGATTATTCTCAACCCTTTTCATCATAGCTGGAGTAGCACATTGCATTATAAGAAGATCCTGGCGCACTTCTATCAAAACATTCATAGATTCAGATAATTCCCCATGTGTTATTATTTTTTTCATATATATTTTGTCTGATTAGAGGAAAATCAGGTGGTCAAGATATGCATGACAAGTATAGTCACTAGTCTTACCACGTTCCCTATGATCCCAAAGCATTTGGCTTGGTAGAACGATGGAATGACCTGCAGAAGGCTCAGGTATGGTGCCAGATTAGAAATAACTTCTTGTGTTACATACCTTAAACCAGTGGCCAAATAAGTTATTATTTTCCTCATTATAATGGAGAAAAGTAAAGGTTGTTATCCTGATGTATCCATTAAGTGCCATAACTGGAATATTAATCAGTGTCTAAAATTCTAAATTTATAATCTTTCGTTATTCAGCATTTAAAAACCTCTTCAAATTTTATCCAACCTACCTTTATCTACCATAAACTTTATCTTTCATGACTACTTTCAGAAGACTCTGGGTTTTATTCCCATCAAAGTACTTATTTATTCTGCCAAAAAATATTTATTGTACACCTGCTCTGTTTCAAACAGTCTATAAGGTGCCAGGGATTCAGAAATAAAATATGTAGTCCCTTCCTTCAAGGAACACACAGTTATGTGTGTAAACTGTCAGCTTGTATGAATATAAGCATAATACTCCTCCCCTCATTCAACAGATATTTACTAACATGGACATGCTGAAGACATTGTGGTGGGCTCCAGGGGTAAACAACAATTTTATTAGCTAATATTAAGAGATAAACAGGAAAACTATAACACAAGGTACAATATGATAAATAACCAAGAGGAAAACAATGTGAAAATACGGGGATTATATTAAGCTATGTTATGATTTCAAAATATGACTATTCTGCTAAGAAAGGACATACTTACTTGATATGTCATGCCTATCTGTTACAAATGACAAAACACAACTTTGAAGAAGGCTAACATACAATCTTTAAATTTTAACCTGTTGACATCTGTCAAACAACTTATCATTTAACCCAGTTTACAGATAGAGTGATTGCTTCCTTTTCTTCTGGCTTTTCCTTTTTAAATGAAACAATAGGAAGAATGATTGATGGTTTTTCTTCCCCAAATGATAGAAAATGAACAAAATTCAATACAACTTTTAAGTCTTATTATAACATAACAGCTTAAGTCATTAGCATAGCTCAGCTGGATTTCTTTTTAAGTATTCTGAAAATAGAATTTGATAGAGAATATGTGGGAGAGAAAACAGAATTTCCATGATCCAGAGAGGAACTATCTAGCACTCTGCATTTCTAATGGGGGGAAAAATAATGAGCATATCTAGGATATTGAGTCATTGTGGGTGGAGTTGTGGAGGAGAGATTGCAAACTAATGTTTTCATATAAGCTCTAAATTGGAAGAACTATGTGAGAATATTTATTACTTATAGTTTAACCATTAATACCCTTACAGTAAGAATGGAAAATGCTAACTTAAAATATGCATTAGGAAATATGCAGTATATGTAACAGGCAATAGTTAACATTTTCATTCCTTTGGAAAAATTTACTATATACCATGTACTTTTCTACATGCTTTATATGTATGAACTCATATATTACTCTCAACTTTGCAAGAAAATTGTCATTATTATCTTTACTTAATAGAAGAAAAAATTAAAACACAAAGAGATTAAGTAACTTGCCCAAAATGTCAATACAAGATAATTTGACCTCAGAGCCATGATATTAAAACTAATGCCATAGTACAGAAATACTTCAAGGTGAATTTTGGACTTGATGACTTCAATTTCTCTTTCTCCATATATTTATTATTACTGAGATTATAAAACCATAAAAGTTATCTGATTTAATATTATAAGTTGCTAAGTGTTTCATACTATATATAAAGCCAATCTAGTCCACTGTCTTATAACACATTGTCCAATATGTTTATGCCTCTACAAGTTTTCCATAAACCGTCCAAATCTTTTCAATATCACTAATAACAAGAACAATTTTTGAGTATTTTAAGATTTTTTAAAAAATAAAATATGACTCAACATTCTAAAAGTAAGCTAATAATTTCTAAGAGTTTATTCTCTGGACACCATATTAAAAACACTTTAGTGTAATACCTAGTTTGAGTCTCAAAACTGTTCCTTTGTTATCCCATTTTATTTATTTATATCAGGCACAGAGTGATTACACTAATATTAAGTTGTTAAGCCTCTATTTTGCCAAAACAATGATCTTTATTCTATTTCCATACTTACTGTTGGTTTTCTGCATTTCAATATTTTATTGAAATGTTCAGGCTGGGTGTGATGGCTCAAGCCTGTAATCCTAGCATTCTGGGAGGCCAAGGCTGGAGGATCACTTGAGGTCAGGAGTTCCAGACCAGTCTAAACAAGAGCGAGACGCTGTCTCTACAAAAAAATAAATAAAATTAGTTGGGCATGGTGGCATATGCCTGTAGTCCCAGCTACTCCAGAGGCTCAGGCAGGAGGATCACTTGAGCCCAGGATTTTGAGTTTGCTGTGAGCTAGGCTGATGCCATCACACTCTAGCCCAGGCACCAGAGTGAGGTTCTGTCTCAAAAAAAAAAAGAAAGAAAGAAACTGTCATCTTATTTTTATTTGCTTATCATTTGGCTAGCCTAGGTTTCTTTTTATTTTCAGATCCCACACCTTCAAGTGTATATTTCTACAGCCATTGTCTTATCTGTTGGGAATTTCTACTTGGGTATCTTATTAATTTTCAATTTCTAGCACTCAGCACATTAACATTCGTGATTTAAAATCATGAATGTTATACCATTTAAAAATAAAAAGTTGAGTACATAAAGAATTGAAGTAATCTTTTTCTAAATAGAACTACCTTCAACTTCTCTATTTTTGTAACTTACGCCAAAAAGCAAAATCAAATATTAACCTAATTTTACTTTATATTAAAATATTCAAATATTATCACTTGATTTTATATTTGTATATTAAGTTACCAATGTTTACACATATTTTATTATATTGTATATAATTATATGTAATTTATATATAAAATACAATTTTGCTTCTCAGAATCTAATTTCTAGCTCCTCATTATTTCCAACACTAATTGTATCTTGAATATACTTATATTTTTCCTTATGATCCAGATTCTCTTCCATTTAACTTATTTTGTATGTTTAAGTCAGATAACTCCTCCCCAGGTATGAAAATGTCAAACACTTACTCAAAATGCTTAAATAATTCTAATTCCTTTCCTGAGGTTGCCAGGAAAAGAACTGGCAAAGCATTTATAATGAAAAACAATTTTCACATTTTATTTCAATAATGAATTTCAGAGTTTTTGAGAAAATAATGTCTGGAGCATTCCCAACTGATGATATTCACAAACATATTTTTTACTAATTTTAACCACATCAGCTATTAAGAAGAAATTTGTTTAAAAGTTAATTACTATAGATGTATGCTATTATATATCAAACTAAACATTTTAAAAATGAACACTTTTGGTAAAACTGGGCAACATAGTTTTATGAGCTAGTTTAATCATTGATTATAATGAATGCTGTTTTTGTTTAACTGTGGAAATTACATTTAACTAATAATTCTTCAAGACACCAGGCACCTCTCATTCTATTTATTTCTTTTATAAATCATATATTTGACATGAAAAGATACAAATTAAAATAGTTTCTATATGCTATTTTATCAATGAAATTAACAAAGTAGGAATGAAAGAAAGAAAATTAACTGCCATATATCTTAGGGGTTAAACTTAATATTTAGTGAATATACTACTATTAACTCTTGGAATATGAGAAATATAAAAATTTGTTAATATATTTCACTTTAACCAAAGTAACTTATATCTTGACTTATAATTTCCATCTATAATTGGTTGGGCATATGATATTTTTTTCCTCAAATAAGGAGATATGAAATTTTACAAGTGAGGGCAATCACATTTATGGAGGCTTTTTGTAGGCATGTGATGTACAAACCAACTCATACTTATAAATGGGTTAAATTATAAAAGTTTTTTCTAGACTGGTTCTTGGATCTAATTATGCTTTGCATGGAGAAAAGTTATTATATTTTCCCAACTAACCTACAGAAATCAGAAATTTCTATTCACGTGTGACAGGAGTCCCAGAGTGACCTGGCAAATTAAGAGTGAAATCCTGTCCAAACAATGGGATTTACAAGAATTGTCTCACTCAAATAACCTAATTTCCAGGTTCAGTGTCTGGATTTGAAGCAGTGTTTGTTTGTACATTTGCTTAGTTATACCATAAAAGATGTCTGAAAAACTATGTACTTCCACAGCCATTTTAAAAGGGACACTTAAAAAACTTAATTTAGATTTTAAGATTTAAATGCTGCATTGCCAATGCTCTTGATTGCAAAGAAGACAATATTAAATGGAAAAACACCAATTAAAAAACTGTGAGTTGAAAAGTGGCTCCTAAGAATTGGACCATAGATGTGAAGATTATTTAGGAATACTGTGACCAATTAGTATACACACACATACACACACATACACTCACACGCACACATATCTTTTAAGAGACCACGTCTTGTTCTGTCACCCAGGCTGGAGTGCAGTGGCATGATCATACCTCAATGCAATCTGGAACTCCTAAATTTAAGGAATCATTCTGCCTTACTCTCTGGAGTGGCTCATACTACAGGCACAAGCCACCACATTTGATTAATTTTTAAAAATTTTTTGTAGCAATGGAGTCTCACTATGTTGCCCAGGTTGGTCTCAAACTCCTGTCCTCAAGCAATCCTCCTGCCTCTGCCTCCCAAATGTCTGGGATTACAGGAGTGAGCCACTGTGCCCACTCTACATATATTTTTATGTGTAACAGTGAACATATGACAGATAAAATGTGTCTAATACATTCACTAAGTTGAAATATCTCAGTAAGTATAAATGAACATTTAAGTGATTAGAATATATTTTATTTTAGTTTGTCAGTATGTATTTCATGTTCTTGGTGCTTCATAATTAATGGTATGATTTATGTTATTTGTGACATTTTAGAAGTAATAAAATAGGCATTTCCATCTAGAAGCTGTGCAAGGGATAGATTTGGGGCTGACCTAAACTGGAGACAAAATATAACAAAAACAAAAAAAGAACTCTTATTTATTTTTTTTTTTAATTTTTATTTATTTATTTATTTATTTTTTTTGAGACAGAGTCTCACTCTGTTGCCCAGGCTAGAGTGAGTGCCATGGCGTCAGCCTACCTCACAGCAACCTCAAACTCCTGAGCTCAAGGGATCCTCCTGTCTCAGCCTCCTGAGTAGCTGGGACTACAGGCATGCGCCACCATGCCCGGCTAATTTTTTCTATATATATTTTTAGCTGTCCATATAATTTCTTTCTATTTTTAGTAGAGATGGGGTCTCGCTCTTGCTCAGGCTGGTCTCGAACTCCTGAGCTCAAACGATCTGCCCACCTCGGCCTCCCAGAGTGCTAGGATTACAGGCGTGAGCCACCTCGCCCGGCCAGGAGAACTCTTATTATAGTCTAGGTGAGAGGTGATGGTGAGCCTAAATGAGGATCCACAGGAGTTATAGGGGTTTGGATGAACAGAACAGGAGAAGGCACATCTAATTGAGCTATGAAGGAAGCAAAATTGAAACAAAAACTTTAGTGACATATTCATGTGCTGTAGGTGAGAGACAAAAAGGATTGAAGGAAAATTTCCTGGACTATTAATAATTATCAGTATATTTTTTAATAGTATATTATGTTTAAAATGTTAAATATCTGTAAGAACATAGTACGAAGTCTATAACTGGAAAATGAAAAAAGAACACAAAATTGTATATGATACTGATAATAATAATGCTTATATGAGGATAGGCACAGAAGAGGTCATACAGATCAATACATCAATGTATTTTTGCAAGGGATTTCTTTGCATTTTTGTTCATCTTTTACTTCGAAGGCAATTAATTATGTGCAAAGAAAGCATGTTCCCCAAGGGCAATATTGGAGTGAGGCTATGGAATATGTCATAACACTATCTAAAAATTAGTCTAACTTTATTCACCTGTAGAGGACTATTGTAGTCTTTTTGATTTGGAAATAAAAAATGAACGCCTTTTAATGGTCTCCTGTTACATGATCCAAATAATTTCAGCAAAACCTGCCTATCTATAAGTTTGTAAAATGTTAAAATAAAAATTAATTAACAGAAAAGCTACAGTTTCTAATCATTTTCTCATATCCTTGAGTTTTTATAACATACATTTAATTTTAATTTTTAAGTATTTGATGATAAACATGTTTCCTAAATCCTGGTTTAAATTAGATTGGGGAGTATGCCTCTAGCTAAAAGGACATGCATGGTTTATTTTGTTTGGAAAGACATTTTATTCCCACATTGTACTAAGTCATATTGATCAACTGGATACTCTTCCAGCTGGGGCATTAGCTATTGTTTCCTAATGAGCAGTATAATCTGCCAACGTTCTATTCATTGTTAAAGATTTCCTAGTCCTTTGATGAAAGTATAATATGATTTACTCTCTTTGCACATCAGACTAAGGGATTTGCAGATTTCTTTGGGGCTAAAACTCACTCATCACTGCTTCGTTGGTTTGTGAAATAATAACTCATTTATCTCATAGAGTGTCTTGCACTGTGAAGTACTATATATGCATTTACCCAACTACCGTAAGTTTTAGAGGCTAAATAAAGTTTTAGAGGCTACAGTAATATGTGAATTAAGCATAGTTTTCCTGAGAGAGAACATATGCAATTTGATAGAAAATGTGGACTCTGGTTATATCTATATGTTTTTTCATATATATAGTAATATGAGTGTGATCTGAATGTACATGAAAATGGAACCATGTCACTTTGAAAAACTGTTTGGTAGTGGTTTCAGTTCAGTCTTTTATTATAAAATCTTATCTTTACCCTTTTGCCAGCCTTTCATATTACTAACACTTTTCAGGCTTATTATTTTCTTTTCACCCATTTTAACTTTTTACTTTGGGAAAGACAAAGAAATATTGTTACTGCACATTTGTCCCTCCAAGAAAAATTGATAATAATGCCACACTTTTGTCTTGAGTTGAGACTTTCTAATGACTTGTACCATATTTAGTTCCTGTAGTGCTTGATTATATCAAATTCAAGATAGTTTCACTTTCATTTTTAAAGTAAATTAATAATTCTTAATAATCTCTAAAATGTTTGTATAGTCACAAGTAATAATATTATTTCTATAAAAATACCATCTAGATAGCTTTATTGACAGAAAAATACAGCAAGGAAGAAGAAAACTTATCAAAGTTTGTTTGTTTTTCTTTTAGCTACAAAATCAATATTTTAAAACTTCTGCTATTAGAAAAGCTATTAATAAATAATATTTTTTCTGGGAAAGGGCTTAATTTTATTGAAAACTTTGAGAATTTTGAACATAATATGAGAAGTAATTACTTTTATGGAAAATAAGACCAAAATCCAAGAATTAGTGGTAAAAATTATCATTTGCTGATGCTACATGTATGAAGGAATGAAGGTAATACAATCAAAATTTGAATGACTGATACACTTCAAATTCTTTGATAGTACATTGCTAAATGTGTAGGAATATTTTCAAAATAGTGCAATAAAAATGAGAAAGCTTTTTGAAAACACAAAATATTGAAGCTTTGATCATGATGTAATATTTATATATTTTGAAATATTCTATGTTATCGATTATGATTGATCTATAGTTTAGGAAACTGAGAATTATATCTCAAATGTGCTAATACTATAATTTAGAGGGTATCAAAAAATATTCTACTAAAGTGTAAAAATATTTATTTTACTCAATTTTGTTGAAAATTTAGAATGTCTCCAACTGGGAGAGTACGAGGTGGGCTTCAAGATGGCTGACTAGAGGCACCCAGCACTCACCTCCTCCACAAAGAAGGAACAAAACAGTAAGTAGATAATCACACATTGAATAGAGTATCTAAGAGAGAACACTTGAGTTCAGCAGGAAACCTCTCAGCCACAGAAGGAGAGGGAAGCAAACATCTGGCCTGGCCAGGATTGGCTTGAAGCCAAGAGAAATTCTCCAGTGTGGGGAAAAACTAGGTAAGAGATCACCAGTGGTCCACATTCCCACTGAGGACTCCTGCAATGCTGGCCACAAGAAAGCCGTGTGGCTCTCATGGGCCCTGAGATCAGTATAGAGAACTGCCTGGATTTCATATGATGGCATTCTTCCAGAGTGGGAGTTCACATTGAGTCTCACACACTCCCTGAGATGCAAACATCTACAGCACTACACTATTTTGAGAGTACAGACCCCACCTAAATGCATCTGCCCTGGG
Source organism: Eulemur rufifrons (assembly GCF_041146395.1). Lineage (NCBI taxonomy): Eukaryota > Metazoa > Chordata > Mammalia > Primates > Lemuridae > Eulemur > Eulemur rufifrons. The sequence continues at coordinate 55,753,844 of NC_090990.1, forward strand.
GCCCAACAGCCCTGCATCTCCAAATCCCTGAAGTCCTGCTGACATCCCCTCATATCCACTCAGAGGACTGTAGCATTGCAATGCCAGCTGGACCAATGGTACAGCCAAGTCCCCAGTGCTCTAGCCCACACCATGTCCTACATCATAGGGAATGAGTAGTGAAGCACAGCAGGGAGGCTGCCCCAGGCACAAAAGGAGCTGAAATACATTCTCTCTTAAGCCTGAGAGCCACTGGCCTGGGGCCACTGCCATTGATATTAACCCTGAACCCCCCAGCAATAGGGCTGCCATGCATCTGCATATGTCATCAGGCTACTAAGACATTCCTACCCTGCCCACCACCACTACCACCATTCTGCCATCCAGGGTCCTAGGATTAATCCACCTACTTTCCACAGCTGGTGCTCACATGTACCATCAGGGACCCTAAGGTTAAGTATGTCTGCCCTGGTACTGACCCGCCAGTGCCTGTGTATGTCATCCAGTGGCCTGGAGATCAACCCACCACACCTTTAGCAATGGGTGATAACATACCTTCTAGAGGCCTAAACATGGGCTCATCCTGCATGCTGTTACACTCATACATTGTCCAGGTGCCTGGGAATTGATTAACATTGCCCACTGCAGCCTGCACCCATGCACCACTGAAGAACCTGAGGAAAGTTCTGTGCCTATGGACATATTCCAGGTTTCTATGGACTGACCCACCCCACTCACCAACATTGGTGTCTCTACATAAATTCTAGGCCTGCCCAGTCTGCTGCCAGCACTGCAGCTGGCACCTGTGCACATGCATAGATTGAGGTCCTTGGGACTAGCCTGCCCAGCCAGCCATCGTGATCTCTGGTGCTCATGTGTGCTCTGCCTGGGAGTCCAAAGTTTAGCCTGCCACCACTACTGCCATTGCCAATGCAACACATGCCACTCAGAGGCCTGAGGACCTGCCTAATACTGGCAACTAAGCAAGCTCCCTGGAGACCCAAGGATTGGCCTGCCTGGCCCCAGTACCAATAGTGTCCACGTATGTCACCCATATGCCCAAGGACCAGTATGCTTGGCCTACTGCCACCATCTGAGGCTCAAGGAATGGCCCACCTGGCATCCCTGTCCCCAGAATAGCCTCACCACAGCATTCACTAAGAACCACATCCAAAGCACTGAGGAACTCTCAGACACTACTGACACAGATTATAGCCAATGAAATCATACAGAGACTACACTATATTGTGTCCACCTAGACTCAAAGTCAAAGCACTTGGCCCATCCAATTCTATACATACAACTATAGAAAAAAGTGTTTCCCTAGGAAAGACAATCTATAAAATTGGAAGAAGCAACTATTACACCAGATGTGCTGAAATCAACATGAGGGCACAAAAAACATGAAAAAGCAAGTAAACATAATACCTCCAAAGGAACACACTATTCTCCATCAATACAATACAAAAAAAAAAAAAAAGGAGATCTATGAAATGCCTGAAAAAGAATTCAAAATAATGATATTAAAGAAGCTCAGTTCAATACAAGAGAACACAGATAAACAATGCAAAGAGATAAAAAAATAATTTGTGATTTAAATGACAAGTTCACCAAAAAGATAGATGCCATAGAAAAGAACCAAACAGATATCCTGAAAATTAATAATTCAATGAACAAAATAAAAAATACAAAAAAAGAGCTTCAAAAATAGACTAAATTGAGCAGAAGAAAAAATTTATAAACTTAAAGACAGGTCTTTTGATATAACCCTGTCAGACAAAAAAAAAAAAAAAAAGACTACAAAAGAAATAAGAAAGCCTATGTGATATATGAAATGCCATAAAGTGACCAAATATTCATATTTTGAGTGTTTGAGAAGATGAGATGGATAAAAGTATAGAAAATTAATTTAACTGAATAATAGCTGAAAACTTTCCTATTCTTGCAAGAGATACAGACATCAAGATCTAGGAAGTTCAAAGAACCTCAGATAGATTCAAACCAGAAGGGTATTCTGCAAGACACATTTGATACAAACTATCAAAAATCAATGACAAAGATAATTCTAAAAACAGAAGAGAAAAGTGCAAATCACATGTAAGGAAACTCCCATCAGAATAACAGCAGATTTCTCAGCAGAAACTTTACAGACCAAGAAATATTGAGATGACATATTCAAAGTGATAAAAGAAAAAAGAAAAACCTTTTGGCCAAGGATACTATATTCAGTAAAAGCCATCCTTCAAAATTGAAGGAGAAAGAGTCTGAGATAAACAAAAACTAAGGAGATTCATCACAACTAGATTGGCCTTACAAGAAATGATTAAGGGAGTTTTACATATAGAAGTGAAAGGATAATATATGCCATTATGAAAAAACAAGTATAAAACTCACTGGTAGAGCAGACAGGAAAGAGAAATAGGAATAAGAAAGAGAAGAGATGCAAATGTTACCAATACAGATAACCTCCAAACAGCAGTAATGCTAAACACTAAGAGTGAAATATAGAAGCAAAGAATATACAAAACAACAACAAAAAAAGAAAAATATGACATGAATAAGTCCTTACCTATCAATAATAACATTATATGTAAATGGATTAAATTACCTACTTAGAAGTTTAGACTGGCTGAATGAATAGATTTAAGAAAACATGACCCAACTATATGCTGACTACAAGAAATTCACTTCACTTGTAAAGACACATAGTAACCGAAAGTAAAGGTATAGAAAATGACATTCTATACAAGTGGAAACCAAAAGTGAGAAGAAATATTTACATCAATAAAACAGACTGTAAGTCAAAAACAGTAAAAAGAGGCAAAGAAACTCATTATATAATGATAAAGGTATCAATTTAGCAAGAGGATGAAACAGTTCTAAATATGTATGTACTAAGAAAAAAAGCACTTAGACATCTAAAGCAAATGTCATTAGATTTAAAGGGAGAGATAGACTATAATACAATGATAGTTGGGTACTTCATTTCACTTTCAGCATTGGACAGATCACCTAGACAGAAAATCAACAAAAAAACATTGTCTTTAAATTGCACTTTAGAACAAATGTAACTAACAGATATCTACGGAATATTTTATCCAACAGGCACAGAATACAAATTCTCATCAGCACATGGAACATTCTTTAAGATGGTTCTCCAGGAGAGAGTTGGAACCCATTCTATTAAGTGAAGTATTCCAAGAATGGAAAAATAAGCACCACATGTACTCACCAGCATACTGGTTTCCCTGAGTGCACATTTGGGAATAACACCAATTGGGTATCGGTCAGAGGTGGGGGCTGGGGGGAAGGGATGGGTGTATACCTACTTGATGAGTGCAATGCTCACTGCCTGGGGAATGGACACGCTTGAAGTTCTGACTGGGGGGAATGGGGGTGGGGGGAGGGGATGGGTGCATACCTACATGATGAGTGTGATGTGCACTGTCTAGGGAATGGACACACTTGAAGCTCAGACTCGGGGGGATGGGGAGGCATGGGCAACATATATAACCTGAACTTTTGTACCTCCATAATGAGCCGAAATAAAAAACAAAAAAAAAGATACACCATATGTTAAGCTACAAATTTTTTTTTTAAATGTAAATTTACCAAGTATCTTCTTAGATCAGAATAAAACTAGAAATCAATAACTAGACAAACTTTGGAAACTGTTCAAATACACGGAAATTAAAAAAACCTGCTCCTGGATGACCACTAGGTCAATGAAAAAATTAAGAAGGAATTTAAAAAAATTTCTAAAAACAAAAAATAGAAACACACCTTACCAAAACCTTTGGGATACAGTAAAAGCAGTGCTAAGAAGGAAGTTTATAGTCATAAATGCCTACATCCAAAAAGTAGAAAAATTTCAAATAAACAACCAAACACTTTAAAGAACTAGAAAAGCAAGATCAAGCCATATCCCAAATTAGTAGAAGGAAAGGCATAATAAAAATCAGAGCAGAAATAAATTAACAGAGACTAAACAAATTAAAAATGATCAAAGAAACAAAAAGTTGTCATTTAAAAACATCAACAAAATTGATAAACTGCTAACAAGACCAATCAAGAAAAAAAAAGATATGACCCAAATAAATAAAATAAGAAATGAGAAAGGAGATAATAAAATTGATACCACAGGAAAAAATGGATCATCATAGACTATTATAAACAATTGTATGCTAAAAACTTGGAAAATCTAGAGTAAATGGATAAATTTCTGGATACATGCAACTCACCAAGATTGAACAAGGATGAAATAGAAAACTTGAACAGATCAATAATGGGTAATGAAATTGACTCAGTAATAAATAGTCTCCCAGCAATGAAAATACCAGTAGCAGATGGCTTTACTGCTGAATTCTATTAAACTTATAAAAAAAAGCCAATCACCCATTCTTCTAAACTATTAAGTGGAGGAAATATTTTCAAATTGATTCTGAGACCAGCATTACCCTGATACTAAAACCAGACAATAACACAACAAAAAATAAAGCTTACAGGTAAATATCCCTGATAAATACAGACCATACTGATAAATACATTACCATACTATCCAAATCAATGTACAGACTAAATGCAATCCTTTTCAAAATGTCAAAGACATTCTTCAAAGAAATAGAAAAAAAAAAATCCTAAAATTTGTATGGAACCAAAAAGCCCCAAATAGCTACAGAAATCTTGATTAAAAAGAACAAAGCTGGAGATATAACACTGCCAGACTTTAAAATATACTGCAAATCTATAGTAGCCAAACAGCATGATATTGGAATACAAATAGACATATAGACCAATGAAACAGAATAGAGAACCCAGAAATAAATACACATATTTACAGCCAACACTTTTGACAAAGGTGTTAAGTATGTACATTGGGGAATAAACATCCTTTTCAATAAGTGGTCATGAGAAAACTGGATATCTACATGCAGAAGGATGAAACTAGACCCCTATCTCTTACCATATAGAAAAGACAAAACCAAATGGATTAAATATTTGAATATCATACTTTAAAATATAAAATTTCTAGATGAAATAATAGGGGAAACACTTTTAAGATGTTGATCCAGGCAAAAATTTGTGGCTAAGGGCTCAAAAGCACAAAACCAAAAATAGACAAATGGGACTATATTAACATATATAAAAAACTTCTGCACAGCAAAGGCAACAATCAGCAGAGTAAAGATTTAACTAGTACAGTGAGAGAAAATATTTGCAAATTTATTTATCCAACAAGAAATTAGTATCCAAAATATACAAGGAACTCAAACAACTCACTGGCAAAAAACAAACAAAAACCAAATAACCCCATTAAAAAGTGGGCAAAGGATCTAAATAGCCATCTCTCAAAAGGTATACAAATGGCCAACAGGTATATGAAAAAATGCTCAATATCACTAATCACCAGGGAAATGCAAATCAAAACCATAAAGAGATATTATCTTACCCGAGTTAGAATGTTTTTATCAAAAAAACACAAAAAACAACAAATGCTGGTGAGGATCCAGAGTAAAAGGAACTCATACACTGTTGGGGGAAATGTAAATTGGTATAGCTATTATGGAAAACAGTATGAGGGTTTCTCAAAAATCTAAAAGTAGAGCTACCATAAGATCCATCAATCCAACTACTGGGTATTTATCCAAGGAATATAGTAATAAAGTCAGTATATCAAAAGAATAAATACCTTATTTAAACACCAATGTTTATCACAGCACTATTTACAATAGCCAAGATATGGAATCAACCTAAGAGTTCATCAGTGGATGAATGGATAAAGAAAATATAGTATATATACACAATGGAATACTATTCAGCCATGTAAAATAATGAAATCCTCATTTGCAGCAATGTGGGTCATTATGGTAAATGAAATAAGGCAGGCAGAGAAAGACAAACCACAAAGTCTCACTCATGTGTGGGAGCTAAAAAAGTTGATTTCATGGATTAAAGAGTAGAACAATAGTTACTAGAGGCTGGGATGGTTGAGGGTGTGGAGATAAAGAGGGATTGGTTAAAAGGCACAAACATCCAGTTAGAGAGAGGAAATAAGTTCTAGTATTTGATAGTACAGCAAAGTTACTATAGTTTAACAATCATATATTGCATATTTTAAAATAGCTAGGAGTTTTTAAATCTTCCCAGCACAAAGAAATGATAAATGTTTCCGGTGATGAGTATACTGAATACCCTGATTTGATCATTACACATTGTATGCATGCATCAAAATCTCACATGTACCCATAAATAGGTACTATTATGTAGCAATAAAAAAGTCTCTAAATTGGCAGGTTTTATGAATATAACATTGCCTATTATGGGCTCTGAATTCTACAAAGATGTTCACTTCACTGCAACTCGTAATCAACTATCAATGTGAGACAATTACTTTAAAAATGTATTGCTGTTTTATTTTTTCCCAGATTTTCTCCTTTGAAATAACATACGTATGTATGTATGAAACCTATTTTGTGTCCATGGCAAGGACATATGTTTTGTGAGGAACATGTTAAATTATATCTTTCTCTCTTTCATACACTACCTATTAGGATGTTGGATATAGAGTTTTTCTCCTTAGTATATGTATAGGTATTCTGTGTTTTTGGAAGTGGCATTACCAGATTTGCCAAAAGTTATGACTTAAATCAATGGATTGAATCTATTTTTTCTTGTCCAATTTTATTCTGTGAATATACACAAGACTTTTTAACCATTTTTAAAATCTGATCTTCATTTTTGTCAATTACTTCTCTGGGTAAAAATACATTGATTGACATTTCCAAACTTCCCTTCAATTGGTCCTGGACACTAGTAAAAGGGACAAAGATTAAGGGCATGTCTCAAATCATGGTTGGGATGTGGCCAAGTCATAACATGTAACCAAAATGTTTGTATCCCCATAATTTCCTGAAATAAAAAAAATTAAAATTAAAAAAAGACTCAAATTAAGGAAGAATTACTGTTCTGATAAAGCTTTTTTTATTTTGTATATTTTGATGCACTTTAAAAGAGAGTAAATCTCAAGGCTACTTTAAAGTGGTTAATTTTAAAGATGGATATCTGAAACCCAGCTCTAAAATAGAATTATGGCAATGAAATAATAAGGCAATTACATGTTGCCTATGTGCTTATGTCTACATATTCTTCACAAAGGTGTTTCTTGTAAAAAATAGGCACTTAATGAAATTCTTAGCTCAATCCACAGTAACTTCATTGACGGAGTGAAGCTGTTAGAAAGACATAAGCATAGCCATTATAAGAAGCTGATGATTAATAATAACTTCTGATGAATACATAGTAGCTATTTATTGTGGTGCTATCAGATGATTATATACTAAGCCTATTGTAGAGTGCTTCAGTATAAATTAGATGAATGGTTTTCTTGTTAAGAATTTTAAAGGGAAAATAACGGTGACTATATTTATATAGCTAGAAGCCAATAAAACAAACATTTTTGTATTATTCAAACCAAGAGCTAAAGTGATATTTTAAGTGCACTGCATTTTTAGATGAACATATGAATTTGAGGTCAAATCTCTTTTCATTAAGGTGCCAGTCAGACTTAAATTTTTTGGCATGATATACTTTGTTCATAAACAACCTAACCCACAAAATCTCTGAGTACATATTAAAAAAATCAAGCATGTGCCATACAAACCTATGAAATGCCTGTCCATTTTCATGTTTTTTAAGTGGTAGTCAATTCTTCACCTCCAAGGAAAGTTTCCTTCATATAAACTTACAATGCAAATGAAGAGCTGTATGCAGCCGCAAGAACTGATGTTTCCTCATAAGCAAAATAACAAATGTTTTTCATTTGTTTTGGCAAGCTAAAGGCAAATGCTTCATAGACACTCTCTTCACAAAGAAAAAAATGAAAACTTTGATAGATTTTATTAAAATGCATTAAGTCAACCTAATAACAAATTACTGTTAGTATTTATATGCTCTGCATACTCTCTTGATGAGAGAATGCCTATCATTTTGAAGGATGCCAGTGTACTTTAAAGCTCTCTTAAATAAATACCTCTAGTAAAAACTACACAGGAAAAGAACACATATCCATAGAGTGAGCCCTAGGCAAAATTGTGACATGCACTTGTAAAAAATTCAACCTTTCATGCTTTCTTATTTGCAAATTGGTTCTCCTCATTTACTATCATGCTTTTCACTTATGGAGGACAATTTTTAAGAACACTGCCCTATTGTGAGGAAGGTCTGACATCCTAGCAACCTCATTCACAGCACTTCCACTCAGATTTGGCCAGTCATGAAGCACTTCAGGCTCTAAACCAAACCGTTAACATAGGGTCACTGCATCTGGTTCTAGATTTTGTGCATTTTGCCCTGATTCAGACACTCAGCTAACGGGTCAGTTATGGGGAGAAATCTATCCAGCCTTTCGGTGGCAAGCTGGTGGTGGCCTACCTCCGTCCTCTTTCTGTTCCCTACCTCTTTTTCCCTAAGCAGTATCTCCCATACTTTTCTGAAATTTAATTTCTGTACAGTACCCATGTTTGGTGATAGCTTAAATTAATGAGTTACATCTCCTGAAACCAGCATCATTTTAATAGGCACCTTCTGGAAACTCACTTTCATAATGCAAAGAATCAAGCTTACACACAAGTACGAAAATTTAAGTACTGAGGTTAGCCAAGGTGACACTGTTTATAGAGGTATGGATACTGTGCAGTTACTGGTTATCAGCTACTGGTTTATTTAATTAAACATATGTAGATATAAATTGAACATATATTATTTTTTCCTTTCATTTATTGTGCAAGAAAATCACTATTTTAGCTTTAAGATGAACTAGTAAAACCATGAAAAATGAAAGAGAATTTGATATGTTAAAAGTCTTCCTGGGAAAAAGAGTGTATCTGTGTTTATAAAGCATGACCATGCTAACTGCCTTCACACTAATTATTCCTCTCTTTCCTGTAAACTAATAGCCGATGTGTCCAAACATAGGGAGGAGAAACAATTCCTAGGAAAGAGGTCAAATTCTAGCATTATGTAGAAACGATACAGGAATTTTGTCGTGTTTGCAAACCAAACAGAAAATTCATCTACTGCTTAATATTATTCTTGCCAAATTGCGTGGAACTTAATTGTTGCAGCAGTAGGTAGGCTGTGTACTTCCTTTCATTCTCACTAATGAACAATATTTAAATTGCTGAAATAGCTCCTGTCATTTTCCTATTTCTTTCTAACCTACTTTTCCCTCTTATTGCAATTAGAACACATATTGTTTAATTGAGTCTACTTTACTACTTGGTTCACCTTTGCCTTGTGAGTTCCTTAGGAGGAGAGAGCACTATATTTTTTGAACAGATGCTTCATTATGGGAGGTGAGTAGCTCAGTTACATCGCCATTTCACCTTTTCCCCATGTCTGGCAGTTGTTGTGGGCTGTTAAACAGCTTTAATAGAAGATGAGACCAGCATCTTGCTCTAAGGGCATGAAAACTTTTTTTATTGGTCTCACTATCTTCATGGTTCATTAAATACAATGTAGAGTCATTTTACTGCAGCGAGGGGACCCCAGGAGGACCTGACAGTTAAATGAAAGTTGTCAGTCTCCCTTCTGTTTTAGCTAGATTGGGTAATAAAAGGGCAGAACCTGGAAGTAGGGACCAACACTGAGATCAATGTGCCAAACAAATAAAAGAAATGTAATGAGTTCTTGAAAAATGCAGCAGAAGAAGGCAGGGGTATTTAAGTGTCTAGACAAATAGAGACCAGTGATCATAAATCTGTAATGAATGGCTTTAAGAATTATAGCTGTGTTTTGCATAATAGATAAGTGGAAAGCTTGTGGTCTAAAATTTACAAGAAAAAATTCTTAAAAATTGCAATGGAAAAATAGTATTTGGGTATAGAAACTGTGAAGAATTGTTAACAATGATACGTCAGAAATATAAGGAATTAGAGATTGTTGATATCTTTCCATTCTTACTTAAAAGGAAAGAAGAAATGTACTTCTATTTAAATAGCCTTTGCACTTTTTAAAGTAGAGTTCCCATTATTAATCATCATTGTGCCGACAAACAAACTAGCCTTCCATTAGGAAGCATCTTGCTTCCTTTAGTGTTTCTGAATAAAACATTAGAATTTGTCAAAAATATCACTGTAGGAAAAAATTTATAAAGGAAATTTAAAAGAGTCCATATATGATTTTTGTTCATGTAGTCTAATATTTAGGAGAGATTTAACCTATTAACCTATAGTTAAGAAAAGACCTCTGAAACCTTCCTTCCCTAATTATAATTAATTATGCAATTTGGCCTTTGTTTTTCCTTTTCCCAGATTCTATAATTTACTTTGTAAGTCTTGAAGCTTGAAGTGGACATTATCTAATATTTGCATTACTGGAGGAAAAAAGATTAGACAGAAATGACATTAAGGTTTGCATCGTTAAAATAAAAGGATCATTATAATTAAAGGGCAAAAACTCAGCCTGCTTAAAGAATTCTTTAAAAAAAAACAAGAATTATTGATAATTGGTATGTATTGTTACAGATACAATTCTATTATTTACTCTTTTCTTCACTTGTGATAAAATAGTGAAAAAAAAGTATCCTGAATATGTTGGCAATTGGTAAGGAATAACTGGGACACCAAAAAGCAGTTCTCTTTAAATTACACCACTGGCTTTCATTGTTCACATTTCAAACCAAAAACAATTGGAGATATTTCACTTTTCCTAAATAGACATACCAAGACAAATTTAGAGGAACTTATGTCATTATTATTCAGATTTTAAACCTTACCACATTTTCAAAGAAAGCTGTTGGTGCCCGTAGCTCCCACTGATGATTTAGAACTGCACTGTCCAACGTAGTTTTCTTCAGTGATGGAAGTGTTCTAGAGGCATACCTCAAAGTTATTGTGGGTTTCATTCCAGGCCACCACAATAAGCTGAATATTGTGATAAAGTGAGTCATACAATTTTTTTTGGTTTCCCAGTGCATATAAAAGTTATATTTATACTATACTGTAGCCTATTAAGTGAGCAATAGCATTATGTCTAAAATATACATACTATCTTTAAAAATACTTTATTGCTAAAAAATGGTAATGATCACCTGAGCCTTTAGCAAGTTGTAAAATTTTTGCTGGTGGAGGATCTTGCCTCAATGTTGATGACTGCTGACTGATCAGGATATTCATTGCTTAAGGTTGGAGTGGCTGTGGCAATTTCTTAAAATAAGGAAACAATGAAGTTTGCCACGTCCATTTTTCTTTTTCTTTCTTCTTTTCTTTTCTGTTTTTTTCTTTTTATTTTTTGAGACAGAGTCTCATTCTGTTGCCCAGGCTAGAGTGCCGCCGTGGCGTCAGCCTAGCTCACAGCAACCTCAAACTCCTGGGCTCAAGCAATCCTCCTGCCTCAGCCTCCTGAGTAGCTGGGACTACAGGCATGCCCGGCTAATTTTTTCTATATGTATCTTTTCAGTTGTCCAGCTAATTTCTTTCTATTTTTTTAGTAGAGATGGGGTCTCGCTCTTGCTCAGGCTGGTCTCGAACTCCTGAGCTCAAACAATCCTCCTGCCTCCACCTCCCAGAGTGCTAGGATTACAGGCATGAGCTGGTCCATTCTTCTTTACACGAAAGTTTTCTCTACAGCATGTAGTGCTGTTTGATAGCTTTTTACCCACATTAGAACTTTTTTCAAACTTGTAGTCAATCCTCTCAAAACCTGCCACTACCACATCAACTAAGTTTATGTACTATTCTACATCCTTTGTTGTCATTTCAACAGTGTTTACAGCATCTTCACCAGGAGTAGAATCTATCTTAAAAAACCATTTTCTTTGCTTATCCATAAAAAACAACTCGTCATCCGTTCCCATTTTATCATGTGATTGCAGCCACGCCATTCAGCCAAATCTTCATCCTTTATATCTAATTCTAGTTCTTTCACTATTTCCACCACATCTGCAGTTACTTCTTCACCTTCAACCCATCTTTGCTTTCCACATGTCTTTCTCACTAAATCTAATCATTTCTAGATTTGATTTAAAGTGAGAGATATGGGACTCTTCTTTTCACTTTAACACTTGGAGGCCATTGTAGGAGTAATTGGCCCAATTTTAATATTATTGTTTCTCAGGGAATAGGGAGGCCTAAGGAAGGGGAGAGACATGGGAATGATCAGTTGGCGAAGCAGTCAGAATACACAAAACATTTATACGTTAAGTTCACTGTCTTATATGGCTTCTTTCATGGCACCCCAATACAATTGCAATAACATCAAAGATTACTGATCAGAGATCACCATTTCAAATATAATAATAATGAAAAAGTTTAGAATAGAGCACAAATTACCAGAATGTAATACAGAGACACCAAGTGAATACATGCTCTTAGAAAAACGGCACCGGTAGACTTGTTCAATGCAGGGATACCACAAACCTTCAATATGTAAAAAAATGCTATATCTGTAAAATATAATAAAGTAAAGCTCAATAAAATAAGAGTGTGCCTGTATGCCTTTATGTCAGCACTGTTCAATATGACAACTACTGTCCACCTGCTGATATTAAGCAATGAAAATATATCTTGTATGACTGAGGAACTGAATTTTTAATATTATTTAAATATAAATCTAAATGGTCACATATGGCTAGTGGCTACAATATTAAATGGTGCAGATTTAAACTGTTTATACAAATGTGATCAATCTGGTTTCCTTGAATGTAAATTTTTCTTTGTCAAGCTTACCAATAAATTGTTTTTATTGTAGTGATTCATGGTAAGTGAGAAAGAACTCAAAAGCAATTGTCCTAGTATTTTAATTTCATTTTGAATATATTCCATCCCAAAATTTTCCATGAAAACAATGTAAATATGCTTACTTGGTGGATTAGTCTGGCTTCTTCAGAGACACAGAACCTCTCTATCTATAAAGAGACAGAGAGAAACAGAAGGGAGAGAGAGAGAAAGTTATATATATATATATAAAATAACATAATGGCTCATATGGTTAGGGTGGCTGAGAAGGCTCATGATCTGCATTTGACAATTACAAGCTGGAGATCCAGGAAAGCTGATATTCCATTTCCAGGTCAAGTCAGAAGTCCTGAGAACTAGGAAAATTGATGGTGTAAGTTCTAGTCCAAGTTTGAGTCCTGGGGAAGGACCAGCTTAAAGAGAGTCAGAGAAAGAGAGTAAATTCTCCCTTATTCCACCTTTTTTGTTCTATTCAGGAATCTAATGGATTAGATAAAACCTACCCACACTGGAAGGACAATCTGCTTTAGTGGGTCCAGCAATTCACATGTTAATTTTATCTAGAAATACCCTTACAGACACACCCAGAATAAGGTTTAACCAAATATCTGAGCACCCCATGGCCTAGTATGTTAACACATAAAATTAACCATCATACCTGACATTACATAATGGCCTCTTCTTTCTCTTTCTCCTCTTCTTTCTCTGCCACTTTTAATTATTAATACTCAAATTAAAAAGTCTATTTTAGCCAGTTAATTTAACTATGACTCCTCTACTACAGTCTTAAACAGCTGGTGAAATTTTAAATAAAAAGGAACGGAATACTACATTGTAAATTCCCAAACTCTGCTTAATTCCATTCTGTGATTCCTAGTTCTTAACTCAGTGCCTAGCACTGAGTTTCTAGCACATGATTGGTTCTGGGAAATATCTGTTGCCTAAAGAATTAATGAATAGTACTGATATTATAGAATAATATTTGTTGAATAATGGTCTCTCAGTCTCTGTTTTGGTTTCCTTCACTCACCTTTCTCATAAGCTTCCTGTTTAATGGGTATTCAATTTTCAAATATATTTTGGAGCAGTGTTTTTCAATATTTAATGTGCATATGAATCACCTCTGTTAAAATGCAGATTTATAGTCAAAAAATATGGAGTGGAAGCTGGTGTTCCCATTTCTAACAAGCTCTCTGGTAATTTCAGTGCTGTGGTGAAGACCACACTTTATATAGCAAGGATTTAGAGAACACTCTGAAGAAAGAGAAGGAACAAAACATTGTTTGTAAGTAATAGTCACAGCATTTAGCTCGTCTGAGATACAGTAGCATTGAGACTCTTCAGAAAGCAAAATTTATTCATTCCCTCATTCTATAAATAATTCTTGAGTATCTAGCATGTGGTGGTAGGTATTGTAGTAAGCACCAGGGAGGAAAAGATAAATAAAACCTTAATTCTTACCCTAAAGGTGAATATCAATTTTTTTTGTGAGGGGAGAGGGAGAGACACATGCATACAATGAGCAGTTCTTTGACAAGTTACCCATTAAAACAGGATATTATAAAATTTCAAAATTGGGACAATTATTTTAAACTTCCAAGGAGGTATTTTCTAACTTTAGTACTGAAGGAAGCATAGCAGTGATATAAAGTGTACATTGTAGATAAATGTAGTAGCTTGAAAAAATATGTGGAAATGACAAGGGGGAGACAAGCATAGGAACAGTTTATGCATAGAAGTTCTGTAATTTCCCATTTCATTTGATCATCTGCTAAAAGTATGGAAGTGAAGTGATGATACAGGGATTTGAGAAGAGACAAGAAAGTGTGAAATATGACGACTGATAAAGGAGACAAGCCATAACAAAGAACCAGTAGAAGTTGAGACCATGAATTTGTATTGGTACTAACGTGTAGTTCTATGTTTTGGTTTTTGTTTTTGTTTTCTTGCAGCCAGGGTTTCAGAAAAGAAAACAAGATCAGTTGAATTGATCTTAGCCTACGATTTATCAGATGGATGTAATAGCAGAATAAAAGAGCAAAAAGTACATGAAGTTGGCTCTAGAAAGGGAAAAAGAGAGATCCAGGCTAGTAAGTTGGCTGAGATTAAAGAAATCAATGAATCATAGGATAGAATAAGGTGGAAAAATATGCTAGAAAGTTATGGTCATAGAAAGAAAAGTTTGAAATTGAGATAATAAGTAAGTTAAAGCTGCTGACAAGGATAATACAAGCTAGCTGGTATGTGATCCCACTCTATGTCTGGGTTTAGTGCCTACTATACAGTTAACTGATACCCTCTTCCTTTTTACAAACAGAGGTCTAATTGCTAGATATAGTAGAGCAAGGGGCATTAAGTTTTGAGCAAAGATTTTTTTTATTACATTTATTCATTGCTGTTTAATATCCTTTCTTCATGATATTTTTCCTTGAAATAAACTAGATCTACATAAGTGAAAAAAATTAATGATTTGCAAACTCACTATCACAAAGGTATTTTTGTAACATGTATATTTTTGTAGTAAAGCTTAATATCCATTGTTCAGGAAAACACAATATGGCAAATGCTGGGGAAAAATATAAAATATAAGCTCTTTAGCAATACATTAAAAACACTTCATAATCTAACAGCAACCTGGCTTTCTCTACCAAGCTTCTACTGAATTAATACATAAAAATTAACTTTAACCCTTAAGTAATGATAGATAGCATTAATTAAGTGGTTATTAGCATCCCATTTATTCCTCTCTTCTTATTGAATTCTCTTATTCTGAGACAACTGCTGCAGTGTACTCTGTTTTTCTTTATGAGTAAACTGAGACATGGACAAATTCAAGGCCACCAAATCGGTAGAGCTAATATTTTAAACAGGGCAGTCTATCTCCATGGGTATCCAAATAGGGAAAAAAAGAGGTCAAACTGTCGCTCTTTGCTGATGATAATGATCTTATATCTAGAAAACACCAAAGATAACAGCAAGAGACTTCTGGAATTAATAAGTAGATTCAGCAAAGTCTCAGACTATAAAATCAATGTACACAAATCAATAACATTCAAATACGCCAACAGTCAAACTGAAAACCAAATCAAAGACTCAATACTTTTCACAATAACAAACCAGTACAACCTCCAAGGAAAGTAGTATGGTGATACCTAAAAGAAATAGAAGTAGGACTACCATTGGATCCAGCAATCCCACCACTGGGTATTTACACAAGGAAAAAAAAAGACATTCTATAAAAAAGACACCTGCAATCAAATGTTTATAGCAGCACAATTCACTATTTCAAAGAGGTGGAAACAACCCAAGTGCCTATCAATACATGAGTGGATTAATAAAATGTGATATATGTATACCATGGAGTACTACAAAGACATAATAAAAAATGGTGAACTAATACCTCTTATATTAACCTGGATGGAACTAGAGCTCATTTTTCTAAGTGAAGTATCACAAGAATGGAAAACAAGCACCACGTGTACACACCATTAAATTGGAACTAATCGATCAACATTTGTGTGCACACATGGAAATAACATTCATTGGAAATCAAGCAGGTGGGAGGGGGGATGGTGGGATGGGTAAATTCACACTTAATGGGTACAGTGCACACTATCTGGGGGATGGAACACTTATAAACTTGAAAAAAGCAATTTATGTAACCAAAACAGTGTATCCCTGTAATATTCTGAAATTACAAAAAAAGAAAACCCAAAGTGAATTCTTTATAACATGAAGACTCCAAGAAGGACATGAAATTATGTTACATGGCTTTGGTTAACAGAAAGCATCAAACAAAAAGATATTAGCATTTCTGTGAACCACCAAAAGTGTGTAATTTTAATTATGTTTTAATTAGATTAGATGTCGTTCCTATTTCAGTCTTTCTGTGTTTTTAGACCCTTACTTTGATTTTCACAGAGTCCTTTCCCACTAGGAAAACCTGATATATAGTCATAATATATATAGTTGAAATGTGAGTAATAAACCTCCTGTTGATTGAAAATAATATTTATGTGATAGGGCAATTATCCTCACATCATTTAAGAATTTCTGTACTATTATTTTACCTGTATTTGTCATTTTATTAAGCCACATTTAGATGTCAGCAGGCTTAGCAGAAACATATACATTTTCTACATGAATGGTTTCTAATGATCTTTCACTCTGTCATCTCTCTCTTTCCAATTTATAAACAGGAGAAATGAACAGCTTTTTAAAATAATTATTCATTTGGTAAAAAGCAAAAGACTCCAACACAATTTATTTTTGATTGAGATAATATGATTTTACCCAACAGATTCAAGTCAATGATATGGTTAAACAGTAAGAATGAGAAGGCATATTTTGCTGTTGTAAAATGTGTAATTTTTTAATAGTTAACCTTAATATTTCTCACTTAAAGAAATGTACAATAAACATGCAATTTGTATGGTACTTTAGAGTTGACACCTTTTTCTCAAATACCTTCTTCAGCTTGATTCTAAATATAATATGGTCACATTGCTATTAGTTTTTCAGCTCCCTCCTGCTTATTAGAAAAACTGAAGTCCTGAGACATTAAGTTGTCCAAGTTTGTTCAGCTAATATTTGGCAGGGCTAGAATCTGAACTCAAGTTCCCTAACTTCAAATCCTTTGCTGTTACTACATTATTATAGCACCTTCCTGTTATAAATGCAATTATGTCCAAAAATCCAGATATTCTTTCCTTTGATAGTTTGTACACAACTGTCAATTACGGCTCATTTTGCAATAAACTGATTAATTTTATGTTTTGAAGAAGAAAGACTTCTTTCAAGATCTGCATAGTTATTTAAGCTGAGGCTATGGTGTCTGAAAATTATTCGCACATTCCTTGGTTATCTTAATGTGGAGAAACACAGGGACTTTCTATATGGATTATGGGAGGAAAATACACCTTCTAGAAAATGTTCAAATGACAAAGCCTGGCTTTTGTCAATCACAAACCAGCCACTAGTTGAAATTTATTCTTTTGGGGAGTTTACATTCTCTATTTTTTCCTTTGAAGAGATCACCACCAGTTACACAAAGGTGGAATCTGAAAATACATGTGTGGGAGCTTTTACAGGCTTATGTATTACCAAACACTCTCTTTATGAATTACAGATAAACCATAGCCAGGGCTAGAATCCGACTGAATGAATGATAGCTATATTTTTGTTGATTTTAATGTAAAATAGATTGGTCCACATTTTAAATTCTGTCAGATGATTTTGCATAGACAAACCTGCATTTTCTAAAGTGAGTTTTTCAGAGCACTATCTCTGAAGGGCACGGATAGGTTTTCTGTGGGAAGAAAAGACAGGAGTTTTGAGATTTTGGTGGTTGCCTTACACAAAGTTAGACAGATTTACTTACTCCAACACATAAAAAAGCACTGAGAGCCTTTAATAGTTAGTAGATTTCCCTCAAAGTTATTTAAACATGTAAAATATTTTCATATAGTGTACATCTCACAGGTAACTCATCTATCTTACGTATTTATATAAGAGAATATTTTTCCCTGGGGCAATTTGCATAATTCCATTTAATAATTCCTCTGCTTTCCAGAAGAGTAAAGCTAAGATAGATTCTATATATTTTGTTGATTTATTGTATTTATTTTGTCTTCCTCCTAGAATATAAGCTCAGTGAGGGCTGAGAGTTCATTTATTTTATCGACAGAAAGTTGAATAAGTGGAACTGAATTAATATTTATTGATTGAATTAATGAGTTTCTAGTATTGTATCTGGCACTTAGGAGTTGTCTACCAAATGGAGATTTTCACCATTATTCTCATTATCTATGACTGTCAGGATAAGCTATGCTATTTGTTATGTCCTAAACCTACATTGAAGCTTCTTTTTTATGTTTTTTCAGAATTCATCTTTTCTTTTTAAAAATTATTTTAAGTTGTTAAATCTTAAATGTGGAGTATAAGACTAGCCAAAAGACATTGTTTTTTTTTTTCATTAAGAGGTAAAGCACAATTCACTTTTTATTTCACATTTATTTACAAACTAAATTAAAAAAAGAAAAACCACCTCAGCTTCTAGATCAGCTTACCTGTTTCCAGTGCTCTCAGCTTGGCTTTCATCTAGGAAAGAACCTATAATCTATAAAACACAAATTCCCAGTTCTGATATATACTTTAATTCATTGAATATTCTAATTTTTCACCAAAAAAGAAAATTAAGAAGGAAATTTCATATATTTTAAAAAATTTATAACAGGGAAAAGTTCCCCAAATATTTACCTACAAAAATATTAACTTTAAGAAATGTCTATTAAGATCTTATGCCCATTTTTAACACGATGTTTTTGTTGTTTTTTGCCATTAAGTTGTTTGAGGTCTTTATATATTCTGAATATTAACCTCTTTTCATATGCATGGTTTGCAAATATTTTCTCTCATTCTCTAGGTTTTCTCTTCACTCTGTTGATTTATTTATTTTTTAATTTTTTTGCTGTGCAGAATCATTTTAGCTTGATATAATACCATTTGTCTATTTTTTGTTTGTTTCCTGTGTGTTTGAGGTTTTATCCAAAAAATCCTTGCCCAGACTAATATCATTAAATGCTTTCTCTATTTTTCAGATGAAGAAAACTCCAGGATCTAAAATTGCTATAATCTTCTAGTAGTGTCATAGTTTCAGGTCTTACAGGTATGTGAAAAAATGTTCAACATTAGGGAAATTCAAATCGAAACTACAATGAGATATTATTTAAACTCTGTTAGAATGGCTATTATCAATGAGACAGAAAAATAACAAACACTGGTGAGGAAGTGGAGAAAGAAGGACCTATAAACTGCATATACTCTTATATATAATCAAAGAACCTGAGTTCAGATTAGTCATGGATATACTAATATAATTTACCATTATGGAAAACAGTATGAAGGTTTCTCAAAAAATTAAAAATAGAACTACCATATGATGCAGCAATCCCACTGCTGGGTGTATATTTAAAGGAAATGAAATTAGTATGTCAAAGTGATACCTTCACACTCATGTTTATTGCAGCATTATTGGAAATAGCTAAGATAGGGAATCAACCTAAGAGTCTAGCAATGGATGAGTGGATAAAGAGGATGTGGTATATTTACACAATGGAATATTATTCAGCTATAAAAAAGAATGAAATTGTGTCATTTGTAGTAACACGGATGAGCCTGGAGGACATTATGTTAAGTGAAATAAGCCTGACACCAAAAGACAAATATCACATGATCTCATTCATATGTGGCATCTAAAAAAGTTGTTCTCATAAAAATAGAGCTAAATAGTGGTTATTAGAGGCTCGGAATGGTCAGGGGATGGGAAGGGATTTGTCAATGGGTGCAAAATTACAGTTAGACAGGAGAGATAAGTACCAGTGTTGCATTGCACAGTAGGATGACTATGGTTAACAATAATCTATTTTATATTTTTAAATGGCTAGAAGAGAGGATTTGAATATTCTCACTACAAAGAATTGAAAACTGTCTGAGGTGATGGATATGCTAATCACTGTAATTTGATCATTACACATTGAATACATGTATTTAAACTTCACACTGTACCCCATAAATATGTACAATTATTATATGTCAATCAAAATAATTAAAATAATATAAACAGTTGAGTACCTCAAACCTGAAAATCCAAAATGCTCCAAAATTCAAAACATTTTAGTGCTAACCTGATGCTGAATGACATAATTTTGGATTTTCAGATTTGCAATACTCAACCAGAATTATAATGCAACTATTTCGAAAATCAAAAAAATATCCAAAATTTGATATCAGTCCTTTATCTGATGTGTAGTACGCAAAATTTTTTTCCCATTCTGTAGGTTGTCTGTTTACTCTCATGACTGTTTCTGTGGCTGTGCAGAAGCTTTTTAATTTGATCAGGTCCCATTTATTTATTTTTGTTGTCGCTGTGATTGCCTTAGGGGTCTTCTTCATAAATTTTTTGCCTAGACCAATGTCTGTAAGAGTCTTTCCTACATTTTCTTCTAGAATTCTAATCGTTTCTCACGTAAGGTTTAAGTCTGTTATCCACCGTGATTTGATTTTTGTGAGAGGTGAAAGCTGTGGGTCCTGTTTCAGTTTTCTACATGTGGCTATCCAGTTTTCCCAGCACCATTTATTAAATAAAGAATCTTTTCCCCAGAGTATGTTTTTGTCTGCTTTGTCAAAGATTATATGGCTATATGAGGATGGTTTTATATTTGGATTTTCTGTTCTGTTCCACTGGTCTGTGTCCCTGCACTTGTGCCAATACCAAGCGGTTTTAATAATCACAGCCTTGTAGTATAGTTTGAAGTCTGGCAAACTGATACCTCCCATTTTGTTTTTGTTGCTTAAAATTGCTTTTGTAAAATTTGAAACTCTTCTGGTCTCAAACATTTTAGATGAGGGATACTCAACCTCTCTTCACTCTAATTCAAAGTAAACTAAAATGTTAAATCAGATTTTTAAAAGTAATAAAAATTAAACTATGCCTTTGTGCTTGTTTCTGCATCTGGGAAGTAGAGGAAACATTTTCTATTTTTCAGCAGTTGCTTTTTACCATCAGTGACTGCAGTTAATGTATGTAAGGGACTTAGAGCAATGTTGGCACATAACAAGACTCAAGATATGTTATTTATTATTATTATTTATAATGGTGCAATATGATAGACATGAGGTAATCCTTCATGCCTCCAGCACTTTACAATATAGATATTATTGGCATTCAGTCATGTATTTATTTATACTATTTATTCAAATTAATTAAATATTGAGCGACACAGACAAATCCTTGTCCTCATGGGAGGGTACAATAAAATTAAAAGTAAATTATACAGTATATTAAAAAGTAATGAATATGACTGAAAAAAGAAAGGATACAGATTAGAGCAATAGCAGTTTGAGATAGGTTGCTTGCTATTTTACATGATGTTGTCTGTGTAGTCCTCAATATGAAGGTGACTTTTTTGTGGAATCATGAAGGAGGTGACAGAAGGATACTTGTGGCTTTATGAAAGGCAAATAATCTGGCCAGATGAAGAGCCTGTGCAAAGGCCCGGGGACAGGAGGATGCCAGCTGGCTTTGAGGAATATTAAGGAGGCACTGAAACACAGTGATTAAGGGTGAGTAGTAGAAGATATGGTCAGAAAAGTAATAGGGGACCAGACCATGCATGGTTTTGTGAGACAATATAAGGACTTTAGCTTTAACTTTGAGTGAAATGCTGAGTAAAGAAGGTTTCAAGTACCAGGAGTGATATGATCTGACTTTTTTGTCTAGCATGACTTTTTCGGCTACTTTGTCAAGAATTAACTGTAATAGGGCCTGGGTGGTTTCAAGGAGACCAATTTAAAGGCTCTGCCAATAACTCAAGAAGACGGATATTATAGAAATAATGAATTTAAATTCATTTTTGGAATAAGAAAATACTATTTTATTTTTTCTACTCTTATTTCTCATTGATTTACCAAGTGTTTATCTACAGGTTTCATTTTTTTTTTTTTATTTTGTGAGTTCCAGACAAAATTCTATACTCTAGTATTAAACAAATGATTGGTAAACAAAAAGAAGTAGGATAATTTGGTTCAATGTTTTTACTTCTAGGATATTATCCTAATTTTTTGTGTAAAATTTTATGTAGAATATTTATGTATAAAGGTGTTCATTGCAGTGTTCTAAAAAGTTAAAAACAGAAAAAGAAAAAAAGGAAAGACAGAGAAAGAAGGAAGGAGAAAGAGAGGGAAGGAAAAATAAATATTTTAAAATTTCTACCATTTGGGTTTGTAAAATCAATTAGTACAAACATATTCTGTGATATTTTGTTTATATTATTTTTAAAGTAGTGTCTCACTAAAAGAAAATTAGAAAATGGAAAAATACAACACAAATAAACAAACATAATATGAATTATAAATGTATTTACATGGTATATTAGTTTTCTAGGGCTGCTGGAACAATTTATCATAAACCTGGCATCTTTAAACAGCATGACTGTATTCTTTCACAACTCTGGATGCCAGGAATCAAGGTGTCACCAGGGCCATGCTTCCTCTGAAGGCTCTAGGTAAGAATCCCTCCTTGCCCCTTCCAGCTGCTGGTGGCATCAGGTATTCCTTGGCTTATGAAAGAGTGAATCGTATCTCTGTTCTGTTTTCCCATAGCCTTTTTCTCAGTTTGTCTCCCTTTGTTTATTCCTTGTAAGGACATCAATCATTTGACTTAGTGCCCACCTTAAATAAATCTGGGATGATTTCATTTAGAGATCTTTAACTAGTTATGCCTGTAATGATTCTATTTTTAAATAAGCTTACATTCTGAGTTTCATGGTGGACATGAATTTTGGGGGATACTGTTCAACACGCTACATGTGGGATTATTGCAGTAGGCTTCTACATTGTTCAATACATGTATTGTATATTATGTAAAAAGACTGGATGAAATATATCTAGCTAGATTTTACAAACTTATTAATACATTTTACTTCATATGTTTCAGATATTTTTTCAATTTTCTAACATGAATATATAGAAATATAATTCTAGAAAATTAATAATAAAGAGATAAACTAAAAATAATTCACAGAAGCTACCATGAATCAATGGCAAGCAGCAGCAAGCCAACCATGATTATTTCTTGATAGCCTAACTTATGTGGACTAAAGCATTAACATTTTAGTAGGAATAAGAAGATTTTAAACAGGAGTGACATGATCTAACTCCTGTTTTAGCTCTGTCACTATGATGCAGGATTGGGACTAGGACGCCAGGGAACAAGGGCAAGGGCAGAAGCAAGTCTTCAGGCTTTCCTGGCAGTAATCCAGCAAATATATATTGGTGACAGTCCAGAGCTGTTCCTCAAAGATTCATGTCCCTTGCCCTTCCCCTTCAGCATTTCTGTAAAAGTCCGGGGTAGAAGCTAGCCTTGTTAGTATTTTAGATGATACAAATCAGAAGGGAGTAGCCATTTTATTGGGTGACAAAATTAAATTACAAGGTAATTTTGGTTACCTAGAAAGATGCACCAAAATTAACAGGATAGAGCCTTGAATTTAGGTTAAAACAAATTAATTACTTAACATAATTCATGAAAACCTGTCTAGATAGCTGTTTATGTTTTTTAAAAAGGGGAAAAAAGACACACACATACATACATAAAAGCAAACACACAAAAATAGGGTTTATTGGCTAACACTTTCAGTATGAATCCACAATGTGACATAACTGCAAAAACAATAATTCATTCCAAGGCTTCATTTATACAGTATAAGATACTTTTCTTAAGGGGTAAAGAATTTCAGGGAATCAAAAATCATAAAGAGTTTTACTTCTCAATAAGCAAATAACTTGGGACATTTTATTTCTTTTATCCCCTTTCCCAACAAGACCAACAATAACAGGGATATGCTTTTTAGATCATTGAATGAAAAATATATGATCAATAATTGTGTTATTTTGAATTTGGTTTTTATTGTGCTAAACACACAAAAGAAGATGTATATATGCATTTAATAAACTACAGCAATTGCAGTATTCTCTTTTTGATATTTTGGAAAATATAACACATCTAGAAAGAGAAATTATTTGTTTTGTGAGCAAACATCTGACATTTCTGACAGATATTTTTGGATTATGCACAAATCCTGGATTCCACTAGTTCAACAAATAAAATGAAATCTCCCTTTTATGTTATCTCTAGTCTTGCCTCTTAGATAAGACATCAGATAATTTGTCAAAAATTATATCACAAGAGGCTAAACAAGCTGTTATTTATGCCAAACTAATCTGAGAGGCTAGTGTCTGTATAAGAAGTTCAAGTCCAAAGAACATAGGAGGCCTCTTAGTAGCCTGCCTGTCATTGCTAAGGGAAAGAAGATTAGGGACGCAGCGGTTAAATGCAGGGGAAGTGCTGTTTCCTGGGCTTCCTTGAGTATTTAATAGTGATTGTGAATCTAACCTACTCAATATGAGTCACTTCACAAATATAACCTCAGAGGGGAGTACATATCATCTGGTTTTCAATTTGCCACAAGCAAAGTACCAGGGAAAGTAGATGATGGAGAGTCAATGAGAGCTACAGGCATTCCTTCCTATAGGAAAACTCAGTGCACAAAAAATATGAACACATAAAATAAACAGAAGAGACAGAACTATTTTCTTTACCATAGTATCAATGACATTTTTTTCCAAATATTGAAATGTTATAGTAACTAAGTTATATGATTCAACTGAAAAAAATTAATGTACTTTTCAAAAACAGGAGAAGTCCTCAGTTTTACAAACATTTAGTAAACGGCTGCTACATGCAAGTTATTCTGTCAGGCCTTGGGAGGATACAGAAATGTTAAGACATGGTCGTCACACATAGGAGTTGTGAGTGTGTCAACAATGTTGATTGGAATGAAAGCTAAATATAATCGCATGGGAGAGAACAGTGGCACATACATTGTACCACCAGGTAGAATGCGAGATAGATCGATGATAGAAATTCAAAAAGAAGATTTGCATAAAAACATGAAAATAAAATTTAACTAGAGGAATCACAGACAGCTTCATAACAAAAAAAAATCATTACACCATTTCTGTTAGGTCACCACAGATAAATATAATATTGAGAGGAAGAAACTGAGAATGAAATAAAAAGGCTAAAAAGTATACCCTTCTAAGTAGGCTTAGAAAAAGATCAACAATACACTTTGGCAGAAGCATAGGAATGACTTGATGAGGTCTTTCCTAATGGAGCTTTCATTATAATGAAGAGACAGATGAGATGCACATAAAATTATTTAAGTATAGGTGGTCATAAGTATGACAAAGCAACATAAATAGGCCAGACAGAGAAAGGCTGAGTAAAAATGGGCAGCTAGGTGGCTATCTTACTCATGGAATATGTTATTTTGAAGGAGATAACAGTTCAGCCCAGACTTAAATAAAGTGAGAAGGTAAGTCATATAAGGTCTTAAGGAAAAACGTTCCTGGTGGAGAAAAGAGCAAGTGCAAAGAGCATGGCTTCAGAAGAAGTTGGAATTGCTGTAAGAAAGCGAGTGTTCCTGGAGAAGTAAGAGAAGACTTTAGAGAAATAGGGGCTCTATCATGCAGGAAAGACAAGAAAAGTGGGGATTGGTTTTGTGTATGTTTACTTTTTAGACATTTGTGAGGCCGTCAGATGTAGACAGTTTGAGTAAGAAGTTGGGAAATAAGTCTGGAGCTCAGTGAAGTGGTCAGGGCTGGAAATACACATTTGGTCTATTGCAGTGGCTAAAGTTGTCAGCACAGGATCCAATCTGCCAGAAAGCGAATTCCTGGTATACTGTACTAACTTTGTTAATTTGGCTAAGGTTCTATACTCTACTTCTCTGGGACTCAGTTTAATAATCTGCAAAATGAAATTTATTTTGCCCTAAGGTTTAAATTAATCAATACAGTTGAACTAATTATTAATATAATAAAGCCTGTTACATAGTTGCTATTACCTTAATTATTTTTATTATTATAGCTAAATTAAAGTCATGAGATTATATGAGAATATCTAGGAAGTAAGTATAGATAGGAAAAAGAGCATAGAACCCTGGAAAACTTTGCTATTAAGAGATCAGGAAAAGATGGAGGAGGCTGTAAAGGTGAATAAGTCGTACCCAGTGAAGTAGAAGGAAAATCAGGAGTGTGGGTTGATTTGGCAAAGTGAATGAAATGTTTCCGAAAGCAAAGATTGATAGTCAAAAATTGATGAAGATTTGAGTAAAATGAGGAATGAGAATTTCCCAGTGGATTGGTTCAGCAAGATGGATTCACTGGCATCTTGGACAAAAATGATTTTAGTGGAGCAGGGGAAATGAAGGGAAAGTGGAAGCCAGGCAGACAGGGTGGAGTAGAGGCAACTCTGGAATTCTGTTCATAAGAGGAGCACAGAGAATGGAAGGTACCGTGTAGTAATATGGTATCAAAGGAGCTGCTTCTTTCCTTTCGAGATGCATAACATCTGTGGGCAGATAAAGTCGATACAGTAAACAGCAGAAACAAGGTTTCTGAGTCAGTGACAACAGTTAAGATTCAAAGCACAAGTAAAAGGGTTGATTTTAACTAGAATCTTGGGTCATTTGTGCAATGAATTTGTAAAGATGGCAGAATATATGAATACGGATGGCATTTGGCAAATTGGGTGGTAGAAGGAGGATCTTTTTAAAAATGCTTCTGTTTTATTAATAAAATAAGAAGCAACACCAACAATTGAGATTCAAATGGGAAAGACTATTATAGTTTTTCAAATAAAATCAAGGCTTACCATGTCCCCATAGCTCCTTAGTATATTGGTAATATTTTTCTACAATGTTATGAAGTATATAGACAGGGAAAACAGAAGAATTAGCAGGTATATGTAGATATGGTACTAAGGCAAATATACCATGTACTTATTAATGAAAGTGTGGAATAACAAAAAATGGGTGGGGGATATAGGTATGTTTAAGGAATCTTGCTAATCAAATCATTGATATAGATGCAATTATCTATAGAGGGAATCTAAACAAAAATGAGGAGAGGACTAAATAAAGATTCTTGAGCTGTGCCCTATTTAGAAATTTTTTGAGAAAAGAAAACAGAAGAGAACAAAAACAAAGTGGTTAAAGGGTTAGAAGACAAAGCAGGTGAAAGTAATAGGTCATAAATCAAGGAAGAAGTTTTGAATAAGATTTGTCAATATATCTAGTTTTCAAGGTGGTCAAAATGATAAGGAGTGCTAAAAGACATTGATTATTAATGGCTTAATGTAAACCTAGATCTCATAAGAAAAGGCATAAAAACTAACAAAAGAGGTCATATAATCCTGTATATTTTGTAGGAATTTACAAAACACTTAGTAAAAATACCAGCTTCTGTTGGCCTATAAAGAATTAATAGATGCCAAGAAAGAGAAATTAATCAATATATCTAAGAGTTCTAAGATTTTCAGTGAATGGTAACAAAATGTGCATAACAATAAACAAGTGAATGAATAAAAGCATAAAATGTTTGGGGTCACCATGTATATGTCACATTCAAGTTTGTTCTATAGTCAGATTGCTGAGAAGACAAATTTTACAGTATTTGAAAATAAATCAGAGAGTTTTCCTATAGGTAAAAATATCTTCTATACTCTGTACTCCAGGGTAATGAATGTGGAGGGAGGGTATCTCTCCACTTTTTCTCTGTCTGTAAGTGAAAAATTGTGCCAATAAGAAAAGCTACAAAGAGGCCTGGGTATTAATAGGGTTAAGGGATGAAAAATAACAGATTATATACCTTTCAGGAAAGGAACTCATTGAAATAAGTCATTTTTATTCATATTTAAAAAGAAAAAGACATTATATGTTGGGTTAAATCCAGTTAGGTGGTTCAGGAAAACATAAAATTATGAAAACATAAAAAAATGCCAGTAAATTGATGATAAGAAGTGCTGATTTGAGCTAGTTCAACCTTATAAATTGCTTCCTGAAAAACATCTATGGGAAGAGCTGCATCTTAAAATTAGATTATACATAGTCAGATGAAGCAAAAAGGGTGAAGTATGATTTGTCAGATAGATGTTAAGTGCCTATAAGAAAGCATGATGTTTTAAAAAATTTATCCCCCCAAAATTGTTAATGGAATGTCATAAGGTTGTTTGAGCTATTACCTTCTATAAAGTTCTTGCAAACATATCTATATATTGTGATGACTTTAAATTGTGTCCTCAATTAACCCTAAGACAGACTGTATATGTATGATACAAAGTATCTTTTTAAAAAACAACAACAAAAAAATCAGAGTGTATACATGCCTCCTGGAGCTGAGCCAAGAATTTTCAATAGACTTTATTTTTTAGGTCATTTTTAAGTTTACAGCAAAATGCCAAGAATTTTTAGGGAGCAGATTTGCAACTTATAAACAGTCGGTAATATGTAATCACAGCTGGGTTATTTTTGTGTTTGTGTGGGAAAGCAATAAACAGATATATATATCTAACTCATGCAATTTCCAAAGTGAATCAAAATAAATTTTAATGTGATTTCAAGGAAAAAATAAGGTTTTGTGATTAAAGTATAATACTTTAAATAAATTTCAATATGTTACGAGATTTTTAAATTGTCATTTTATTAAGACTCCTTCAGGTTTTAAGAAAAACTCAGATGTGATTTCCCTTTTGATCTTTTGCTCTTACCTGCAGAACTTAAGTTATTGGGTTTAGGGAGGTTCTGGAGCAAAAGAGAATGGTGAACTTTCTTCTACCAACTCTAAACATTATTACTGCCTAGGAGAAGAAAAAGAAAAGGAAAGAGAATAGCATTTTTGAACCTCTTCAGCTTTACATCATTTTTTCAAACGTTCCAAAATTACTAGGCCGTTAAAATTTGACTATAACTCCCAACTCCCTGGTGTTTTTAGTAAGATCACTATGATTCTATTTGCTACTAAAAGCCATGAAGCACTTCCTAGTGTTTGTCATATTCAGAATATCAAAAGAATATCTCCCCCTTTTATATTGTTTATTTACAAATGTCCATCTTTCCTAAAATGCTTGATTCCTCTGTCTTCATGATACTACACTCTCCTGTTATCTTTTTTCTCTAAATATCTGACTTCATGTCTTTCCTCACTGCCAACCTCATAAAACATACTAGTTCCTAATTGTTATTTATATGTTGAACTAATATATTTAGAGCTTGTGACCAGATCAGAGTTCCAGTCATCTAATCCTGTTGCCAGCTTCATATGACACACAGGAACCAACACTGAACTCTCAATTTTCTTCCTCAATTCTGTGCATCTCTCTACCTTTCCTCCTCAGGAAAGGGTACCACCAATAATCCAGTTATTCATGTGAATCTTGGCAATAATCTCTGAAATAATTTTTCTCACATTTAATTTGCCAGTGGGCTTGACACTGTAGAATAGACTCCTTTAATATACATCAAATCAACTAATTTACTTCCTCTTCCATTTCCCTTATTTCAGTTGAGCATCTTCTCTAATTTAATTGGTCCTTTTTCTCTACTCTAGCCCCTCTTCCGTCCATTCTCCATATAGCAGTGAGAGTGCTATTCATTAACAAATGAAATCACATCATGCCACTGGTAAAAATGAAAAGAAAAGAAGTAAGAGAGATAGGGAGAATAGATGGAAAAATCAGTACTGCATATATTTGTTTTTATTTTTGCTTGCATACTTGTCAGTATTATTCCCCTAAACTAGTCCTTTTATTCCAAAGTCTGTCCATGCACAGAAAATAACAATCAATATGCATTAACATGTTTATTTTTTTCCTTGAAGCATTGAAGCATTTTATCTGACTTTGAAGAAATTCCAATCTGCATTCCAAATGTCTTGCAGGAAAAGCACAGAGATATCCAGTTTTCTAGTCCTCTGTATCTGTTGCCTCACTGTCTTCCACTGGACTGCTAAACCAATGCCACAGATATTATATTTTTTTATGATAACAATTCAGTTCAAGAATTTTTATCTTAGTAAGACTGACACTAATTTTTATAACAAATAGAACCAAAATATATAACAACTCAAAGACTAGAGAAGTTTATTTCCCAATAACATAAAAGGCAAAAGAGGGATTTCCAAGTAGGTAGGGATTTCCTCTACCAGGTGCTTCAGGGACTCTTATCTTTTATTTAGTTTTTGAGCATTTTCTAAGACCTGCATCTAGATAGCATAAGGAAAGAGAAACATTGTATCATATCTTCTAATTATCAGCTTTGGGCTAGAAAAAGTATACATAATTTCCACTCACATTTCATGGAGTAAGCGGTAAGCTCAGCCATAGGATTCCACCTACTGCCCAGGTGTCTGGGAATTGTACAGTTACTCAGAGCCCAAGGGGTAGAGTGGTAAAAGAAAATAAGGAAAATATTTACTTGAAAAGGCTAGAAGTCACTGAAACAAGAAAGCATAATGTAATATCTAAAAGTTGTAAACAGAATTTTTTAATTTGCATTCTATTATAGGGGAAAAGTGTATCCAGGATGATTAATATAACCACAAAAGAGTCAAGAAAGAAGAGAAAATAAAAGATGAAAAGATGGGAATCTATAAAGCACAAAATAAGACAGATTAAATTTAAATATATCAGTTACATTAAATATACTTGTACAAAATTCTGCAATTAAAAACTAGTTTATATGACCAGATTTAAACACACACACACACACACACACACACACAAACACACACACATATACACACCTCAGTCAAGTATAAGCTCTTTAGAACAGTCACACCTAAAACCTACGGATACAGAAAGATAGAAACAAAACAATATAAAAAGGATATATAATTGAAGTAGCAAAAGAAAGCTATGAAATCTATTGTAATATTAAAGAAAAAAAGAATATTACAGCAAAAGCATATTAGAAATAAATAAATAATTTTATGGGATAAAATGCACAATTCTCTATTTTTTAATTTAAATTTTAAATCATACAAAAGTATCAGGAACTATAAATATGTAATATTTGAATAGTATTAAAGAAGTTTGACTTAGAGGACATATATGAAATAATATACTCCACAACTGAAGAATACTCATTTCTTAATGTCCATAGAGATCATTAAAAAAAGATCATAAACTAAAACATAAAACAAATCTCAAATAATTTCAAAATATTTAAATTATGCAGAATGTATGCTCTGATGTTATTACATTTTTGATATAAATAGTAAAAATATAATAAGAAAATTTCCATATATTTGGAAAATTTTAATTTGAAATGAAGTTCAAAATAAGTCATGGGACAATAAAATAATCATAACGATAATTGGAAAATATTAGGTACTTAATTATAATAAAGATTTGAATATATTTTAAACTCTATTTAAGAAAAATTTTAGCCTTGAATGAGTTTATTAAAAAATAAGTCTGAAAATTTAGTGAAGAAATCATTTAGTTCATGTAATAATAATAAGAAGGGAAAGAATAAGAAGGATAAGCAACATGAACCACCAAAATTAATGACACTCAGTTGAGTAAACTACTAGGTTCAGTGAGATAATATGTTAGGATTTTTTCATCTATGTTAACAAAAATTACTATTATTTTCTTTCTTTATTTATTTTGTTGCCATTTGGGAGCAAATAGATAACCTACAGAATGGGAGAAAATATTTGCTTTCTGTACATCCAATAAAGGGCTGATAACGAGAAGTTCTATCTGGATTTTAAAAATTGCATTTGTATATCTATGCCAATGAAATAAAAGACTATAGTTATAGACACTGAATAATAAAGCTGAACAGTATCAAAATAAAATTTCTACTAAACATATAACTATAAATTGTACTCTTGGGTTTTATCAACACGATATCTGTCAATTTGTGAAAGTGAAAATGTGTTGGAGTTAACAGCTCAGTAATCCAATATAGAAAACAACAATTCTAGAAACTTGTAAGGGCCTGAAAGTGCTGACTTTGAGTCACCAATCTTCTTTGTTTTAGAGACAGAGTCTCATTCTGTCATTCTGTCACCCAGGCTAGAGTGTACTTGCATGATCATAGCTCACTGTAGCCTCCAACTCCTGAGCTCAAGTGGTCCTCCCACTTCAACCTCCCAAGTAGCTGGGACTATAGGCGAACACCACTATGCCCAGCTAGCTTTTTTCATTTTCATTAGATATGGGGTCTTGCTATGTTGTCCAGGCTGGTTTTGAACTTCGGACCTCAAGTGATCCTCCTGCTTCAGCCTCTAGAGTATGAGTCATCAAACTTTTAAAACTGTTGGGCCTGAATCTCTACCCTATTACTATATATAGGACTTTGGACAGTTAATTTACTCTTTCTTTCTTTCCTAATCTGTGAAAGAGGAATGACTATAGATTGTAAAGTTCAAATGCTATTATAATCACAATCTCAGCTGAATCCACTGGTTTCATCATTTTCTAGCTATATTAAAGAAACTTAATTGTTTCTGTTCTTCTATCACTTTGATTTTGGCTAAAGGCCATGGTACATTAATTACTAATGGCATACGGTAACCAACAGGTGTGATAATAAAAATTCACATCCTGTGCTGAAGTCTTTGGAACAAAGCATTATAAACAGAATTGATAGCTTTATCAGTAAAAAGTGAGATATTGGCACATAAGCATAACACTACTACCCAGTTGTGGGGGCGAGGAGGGGATGAATTTTCCCCTTATTAGGAACAAAATTGTGAATAGAGACACTATACTATATTCTTTAGCAACCAGTGAAAGGCTGAAATAAGAGTGAAGCCCGTGGTCAGGAGGAAGAACATTGTTGATAAGGACCTATACCAAGGTTATAGAAGAACTAATGGTATGTAGACTGTCCTAGCCATCCACAGATAACTGAATATATATAGTCATATTTCATAAATGTAACATATAATCAAATAAATATTTAGGTATAATGCAATTTTACAATATACTCATATAAATCAGAATACCTTGATCTCACATTTGCTAGGTAATACAGTGTAAAATACAATCCAGTTCAAGATGACTTGTTTGTAATCCTGACATTGCTATTAATTATGTGATTTTTATCCATATGGTTGTGATTAAGTGCAAGTATTTTGTCTTAAGTACTGTTAAGTCAGGAAAGTTGAACTAAATAATACTAATATAATTGTGTGTTTAATCCATGCTAAATGCCTTGCTAAGCACTTTACATGCATTATCTCCTTTAATTCTTAAAACAGCTGATATCACATAGGTACTTCAATTATCCCCCTTTACTCTTGAACAAACTGAGAGTTATACAGTTGAATTTTCTTGCCCAAGGCCACGCTGCTAGTATTAAAGCACAGGCATTCTGACTGCCAACCCCATCCGTGTAACCACCATACTATATCACTTTAAGGGGCTCATTATTTCAGACATGCTGCCACTTTAACAATTTATGTATTCCATGAGAATTTCTGTGGCTCTTATTATAGTTTTGCAGATAAAAGAAAAAAAAAAGTTTCTGATCAAAACAAATTGAGCAAGCCCCTCTAGGCTGCTATTAATGAGTAATGCCAGGTGAGAATAGGTTCACCTTGCCATCATAAATGGCTGCAACTGAAATTTCTTCCTCTATTTAGCAAAATATATGTAATTTAAATATGTCTGAAGAAAACTATTAAAAGGTGAGTTATCCACCAGGAGAACATTTTTTTCCTCTTACTATTACTCTTTTAGCGAACTGTTGCACTAAACGTCACCATTCCTCCAAAATATGAAACTAAGCCCTTTTGAGCAATTTCAAACATTTCCACAAATGAATAGACATAGCAATGTGTCATGAAATCTTGCCAATTTACAATGCCTACATTACTTCACAATAACATATTTCTTTATTTAAAAGCTATTTTATTGCCTCTTTACAATTTTCAACGTGTATTTCTCTTCCCATTATGAAAAGCAGTAATATGAGGAGAAAGGTGTCAGCTGAAGTGCAGATTGCAAGGGTTCCAATTTTCAGTGAACATAACAAACCACACTGATCACAACTTTGTGTGGGGAAAATCCTTTGTAAAATTATTTTTTGCATATGTTTAAATATTATTCACAATGGAAAAATCTTTT
Organism: Eulemur rufifrons; assembly: GCF_041146395.1. Taxonomy (NCBI): domain Eukaryota; kingdom Metazoa; phylum Chordata; class Mammalia; order Primates; family Lemuridae; genus Eulemur; species Eulemur rufifrons. The sequence goes on from NC_090990.1 coordinate 55,788,101, forward strand.
CTATGTAAATGCTTTAAGATAATATGGCTGGCTGTTACCATGTGAATGCTTTTTCTTTTAACGTAGCCTTTTATAATCACATATATTCTTTATCCTTTTCCATTTCAGTTCTGTCTTGGTAAAAATGAGCAAAATAGAAAATTCAGTATAATTTTGCCATTCAGATTAGCATAAGAACAATAGCAAGTGGCTTTGAACTGCTTCTCCATTTGGCATTTCAGCTACTGTTTAGATTAATGGTACAATAGAAGTTGAAATTTTCTGGGCCAGAGTTTAATGGTGCTCAGCACTGCTCCTTTTTGAAAGGACCCATCCACCTGTGGACAAAGCCTCTGTCTGTTACCAGGGCCCTGACTAAAGTGACTGATGAGCATGTGAGTCTGTTTCAAGTTGCAAAAAGTAAGGACTTACATTCCAGTTAACTACACTGTCTCTTCCTTATACAAATTATGCCAGCTGAGATAATCAATAACTTATCAGACTGCCGAGAGCCCATTAGCATGTGGTTAACATGCTAGTGTTCACGGCAGTATTCTTCAGTGTGGGAAGTGGCCCTTTGGTATAACACACTTCAATAGTTTAAGCTCAATAATAATAACTCTTGTTTAACAAGATATTAGATTGACTCTTATAAATTAGAAGATTGTTTTCATGATCTATGCAATCTACTCTATTAATAAAAATAGAACTGAAGGCTCTTGGCACAATTCATTTCTCACTTCCACTCACAAGTGGGTTCTAAATATAAGGAATCAGCCTTACCCAATTAATCACAGCACTGAACAACACGTCTACCTGAAGAGAATATAAAACCACTGCTATTGGAAAGTTTAATATAAACCCTAGGGCTAAATTAAAGAGCTTTTGAAACACAGAGATGATTGTCCAGTAATAGCAAAGCACAATCATGTGTTTTCATTTCATTTTAAGATAGTATTTCCAGAAAAAAAAAAAATAATTTGTTAAATCATTTGGAAGGGCACTGGAACTTACTGCTGTGATGCTTTAACACGAACAAGAAAATGGCAAGAAGAAATAAAAACAGTCGAGTTGGAAATGCTTAAGATCCAAAGATTTTCATTTGCATCCTCTAAGTGACAAGGACAAGGTTTTGCATCTGGTGTCTATACACTAACAGAATTTTTCACTGTCTACTCCTTAAACGCGATTCTGATTGTGCAGCCTTAAGAAAGAACAGCGAAGTGAATGAGCAGGATGTGATATTTCATGTACTATTCCCACTTTGGGATTGTCATATTGCATCTGTGGGATTAAATGTTTTAAGAAGTTGTCAAATTTAATTGGCGAGTTTGCACAGTTCTGGTTTACTGGATACATCACACACCAAGATCTTTTTCTTTTATCACTTTATGTTAACTCCATGATTTAAATATTGCCATCTGTGAACAAAGCCTACAGAATTAAGAAAACAGCTTTAGTAAATTAAAATCTTAACTGATGCATAATTTGAAGATTTCAACATTGTTTATTTGATGTTTGGTGTATTTATCTTTCTTTTCTTATGGCAGGTATCGTATCTGGTACATGTTCAGTACAGCAGAAGGCCCTATAAACACTTCAATAGGCTTCAAGACTATAAGAAAGAAGAGCAAATTCTATAACATCAACAACAGACACACATTCCTTTCAAGAATAAGAGAAAATGCTTCAAATGAAATTCAGCTTTCTTCCTTACCTAAGAAGACTGCGCAGATGAGACCTAACACTCCATCGCTCTTCTCATTCCACTCCTGAAATTTCCTTGCACTACCTCACACACGTGGGCTGTTCTATTTTTACATGTGTGGTTTCTCTTCAGGTTTTTGATTAAATGTCACATCCAGAAAAGGCACAAAGGGCTTCATAAACACAGTAAATTGGTTCCCTCCAGTTATTCTCATTCATCCCCCAAATGATTTCCTTCAACCAATTATCAGAAATAATGACAATATTTTTAAAATTTTATTTCTTTGTACATTGTAAGTTTACACACAGAATATGGATTCCATAAGAACAGAGAGAATAATTCTGTTTGCTTGTTTATTTTTCTGTCAGTGTAGATTGAACATTTGGTAGAGTGCTAGCAAGTGGTAGTGGAGGTAGTAGTGATAGGAGAAAGAGGATGAGGAGAAGAGATAAGAAAATTATTTAATAATAAAAGTAATAGCTATAATAGCTAACATTTTCTGTGGCCTTTATGCCACGCACTGTGTAAGGGGAATTGCATTATCTTATTAGTTATTAAAACAATCCTTGGAGGTACAAGCTACTATTACCTGAGTTTGCTAGAGGGGGACTTGAGGCTTAGAGAGGTTAAGTAACTTACACAAGGTCACAGAATTAATAAAGTTGGCTCCAGGATTCAAACCTTGGCCACCCGCTCCAGAGCCCATGTGAAAGAGCTTGTTAAATGAGTGCTTTGATGTGCGAATAAAGGAGTGAAGAAAAAAGGAAGGAAGGCAGGCAAAAAGAAAGGAAGGAAGAGAGGGAGAGAGGAAGGGAGGGAAGATAAGAAAGGAGAATATTGGACTGAGGAGAGTGGACAAGAGTCGCAGCTCAGGTGTGGCTCACAGAAAGAGACAACAGAGACATCGGGGGACCACACGGAGAAAAACTGTGAAGCCGAGAAAGAAGAAGACAGGAGAAGATAGCAGTGCAGACCAAACCCTGAGAGCTGGAGCCCAGGAAAGGGTAAGGGTTTTTCCCCCTCCCCTACCCCGGTGCCCTCAGTGAACAGTGGAACACAAAGTATATTGAAGATGCTTCCACCCTCCATGAGCCCGGGCATGGCAGCTGATTAGAATAGCGGGGTGAACCAGCAAGCCCCAGATGTTTGGGTGTCCGTAAGGGATATCCCCCAGGAGAGTGCCATGAGAGACCAGAGTGCCGGCTTTCCTACACCTAGACACTTCATCCTCAGCACCCCCCTACTCACGGGATCAGAGAAAGTAATTTGAGGTTGGGCAGACTGGTAGCCACGGCCCCTGCCCGACCCACTGCAACCCTGAGAGTATTCTGAATGGAAATGCTCAAGAATGGCCGCTTTTCTACAGGGAGTGCATGCTTCCTGCTGAACTCACCATGGAGAGCGGGGATGCCACAATCCAGGAGCTTCCTGCCTGCTGGCATGGCATTTCACTGGGTCACATGCTGGCAGCTTAGGCGGACTGGTCCCAGTGCCTCTGAGCATGAGAGAGGTGCAGGGAGACACAGGGGAGAAGATGCAGTCCTGGACTCAGATGGCGAGGAGGTGCTCGTGAATATTTCCAGTGGGAGAGGTTGGAGGGGTGCTGAGGAATGGGGAGCTATGAGCTCACCCACCCTCCACCCCCGCTGGAGAACTGCCATACTGGATAGGTGTGCAGCACTCAGAGAAATAGCCTCGCCCCTGGTTTCCGTGGCAACCAAATGCCTTGGATGTGCCAGCTAAACAGAAGCAGCGCCCCTTTCTCCACTCATTACAAGAGGGAGTGCAGCCTGAGCCAAGAAATTTGCCAGGGGCCACTGAGATCTCTCTGGTGGGAGTGTGCCTCTGGCTGAGGCTTCTGTGGGTAGAGAGTCCTACTACTGTCCCCTTGGGGTCTTGTGGTGGAACGGGTGCATAATTAGAGAACCCCCTACCTGGCAGCATTTCATGAAGATGCGCACTAGTGGGTCAGACACACGATTTGGGGGAAGAATGAGAGCTAGTCTTGGGCAGTGAAGGAACTCACCTGGACTGATCTGAGGGGAGCGTTTTGTGGGATTCCAGGGAGTGGCAATTAGAGAGGCCACTCACCACTCCCTGCAGAGAAACTGTGTGTGTGGGTAGACAAGAGTGGAAGAGCCCAGCTGGGCCTTAGCATTCAAGTGATTAGACCCCTCCCTTCAGGAACAACCTTTGCAGTTTGGAGAGCTTGCCCTGAATCCCATACCAGAGACTCCCCCTATTGGCCAGGAAAACAACCTCTGAGCCCTGCTGAGGCTTTTCAAAGCCTTTCAGGCTCTAGCAATGCAGCCATGATCTGTCTTGCTCCTCCCCCTACTTCAGTGGGAGTAAAGAGCAGGTAACCCCATGGGAGCTACAGGGTTCCTAGTAAAGCTTGGGGCATTTGTGTGCCCCACTTGGGGGACCAGAGCTTACCACAGGCAAAAAAGAACATCTCAGTAGCTGGCTTTTCCAAATATCAACCAATGAAAGGGGGAACAACTCTATAGCTTATTATAGAACCTTCCAATGCAAGCAAATAAAGAGTGGCTGATTCATGCTCACAACTACCACCCACTATATCAGCAGGTCAGAGGTAGCCCGAGAGGTTCAGCAAAACTGCTAGAACACCCCATAGGCAACTCAGGACCAGCACTCTTCTCCCTAGAATGGTCAGGGATTGATCTCTAGCCACCCAGAGATAGGCCCACAAGCCAGGCCTAGAACCCCTAGGCCTTGATCATTAAGCCAGATGAAAAGGAATCAGCAAAAGAATTTTGGAAATATGAAAAATCAGAACAAAAGAACACCCCCAAAATAAAACAATAACTCCTTACCAATGGATACCAACCAAAACAAAAATATTGAAATGATTGATAAAGAATTTCATATATGGATTATAAGGAAGTTCAATGAAATACAAGAAAAAAATAGAAACCCAACACAAGGAAACCACAAAAATAATATAGGAACTGAATGAAAAATTGTCTGAAGAAATTGAATTATTTTTTTAAAAAATCAAACAGAATTTCTGGAAGTAAAAAATTCATTCAAGGAAATATCAAACACAGTGGAAAACCTTAAGAATAAGCTAGATCAAGCAGAAGAAAGGATCTCTTGAAAAGGTTGCAGACAACATTGTTGAATTAAACAAATCAGTCAAAGACAAAGAACAGAGAATTAAGAGGAATGAACAAAGCCTATAAGAAATATGGGATTATGTGAAGAGGCCTAATATAAGAATCATAGGCATCACTGAGGGTGAAGAAGAAAATACACAAGGGTTGGAAAACCCATTGGAGGGAATAATTGAGGAAAACTTCCTTGGTCTTCATAGAAATTTAGACATACACATACAAGAAGCTCAACAGAATTATGGGAGATTCATCCCAAAGAGGCAATCACATAGTCATCAGCCTGGCCAAAGTTAACATGAAGGAGGAATGCCTATGAACCATAAGGTAAAAATATCAGGTAACTTACAAAGGAAAACCCATCAGACTAACAGCAAACTTTTCACCTGAGACCTTATAAGCCAAAAGGATTGAGGCCCCATTCTCAGTCTTCTCCAACAGAATAATGGCCAACCTAGAATTCTGTACCCTGCAAAACTAAGTTTCTTACATGAGGGAGAAATAAAGACTTCCTCAGAGAAGCAAACACCAATGGAATTTGTCAAGATAAGACCCACCCTGTGAGAAGTACTCAAATATGCATCAATCAACACAATAGACGAGTGTAAAATCACCCAAAAGCTAAAGCTCAGAGCCCATATACTATAATGGCTCAAGTGGCAAAATGAAATAATAAAGTTCTACTCAATACATTATAAACAGAAATCCACCCTAATTATCAACTCTGTTAGTAAATGTGAATGGTTTGAATTCCCCACTCAAGAGACATGGGCTAGATGAATGGGTAAAAAAAAATACAAGCCAAGTATCTTCTGTCTACAGGAAACACATCAAACCCACACTCATTCAGACTCAAAGTAAAGGGATGGAAAACAATTTTCCACGCAAATGGAAACCAAAAGAAAGCTGGTGTAGCCATTATCATATCAGATAACATAGAATTCAAATCAACAATAGTAAAGAAAGATTATAAGGGAGAAATTCACAAGAAGACATAACAATCCTAAATGTTTATGCACCTAACACAGGTGTACCCAGATTCATAAAGCAAACCCAACTGGATCTAAACAAAGTGATAAACTGCAGCATCCTAAAGGCTGAGGACTTTAACATCCCACTGACACAACTGGACAGATACTCCAAGCAGAAAATTAACAAAGAAGCACTGGCCTTAAATGGAATTCTAGAACAAATAAGCCTAACAGACATTTACAGAACATTCTACCCCACAACTACTGAATATACATTCTTCTCATCAGTACATTGAACATTCTCTAAGATTGATAACATCTTAGGCCACAAAGCATGCCTCACAAATTTAAAAAATAGAAATTATACCATGTATCTTCTCAGACTATAGTAGAATAAAATTAGAAATCAATCCAACAGAAACACTCACGTCTATACAAAGTCATGGAAATTAAACAACATACTACTGAATGATTATTGGGTAAAGGAGGAAATTAAGGTGGAAATCAAAAGATTCCTCAAACTAAATGACAAAGTGGACACAAGTTATCAAAATCTTTGGAATTCAGTAAAAGCAGGCTGAAGAGGAACATTCATAGCCTTAAATTAATATGTCAAAAAGACAGAAAGATCACAAATCAACAATCTCAAGGAAGTAGAAAAGGAATAACAAACTAATTCCAAAGCCAGCAGAAGAAAAGAAATAACTAAGGTCAGAGCAGAACTAAATGAAATAGATAATAAAAGAATTATACAAAAGAGTAATGAAACACAAAGTTGGTTCTTTGAAAAGATAAAAAAATAAAAATCAATAGACTTCTTGGTAGATTAACCAGAAACAGAAAATACCCTAATAAGTTCAATCAGAAATGAAAAAGGAGATATTACAATTGATACCATAGAAATACAAAATATCATCTCTGAATACTATAAAAAATCTCTGTGCACATAAACTTGAAACTGTTGAGTAAATAAACAAATTATTGGAAACACACAACCTCCCTAGGCTCGATCAGGAAGAAATAGAACTCCTGAATGGACCAATATTGAGTAATAAAATTGAAGCAGCAATAAAAAAATCTCCTAACAAAGAAGTCCCAGACCAGATGGTTTTATATTTTCATTTACCAGACCTACAAAAAGAATTGTACACATACTGCAGAAAATATTTCATACCATTGAGAAGGAAGGAGTCCTCGCTAACTTGTTCTATGAAGCCAGTTTCACCTTGATACCAAGGGCAGGAAATGACACAACAAAAAAAGAAAATTACAGACCAATATCACTTATGAATATAGATGCAAAAATTCTATCAAGCTGAATTCAGCTGCATGCCAAAAAAAATAATAATCCACGGCCAACATCATACTGAACAGGGAATAATTGAAACCATTCCTGCTTAGAACTGGAACTAGACAAGGTTGCCCACTGTCTCTACTTCTATTCAACATAGTGCTGGAAATTTTAGCCAGAGAAATCAGGCAAGAGAAGGAAATCAAGTGTGTTCAAATGGGGAAATAATAGGTTAAATATTGCTCTTTGCTGACAATATGATCTTATAGCTAGAAAATCCCAAAGAAAGCACCAAGAGACACTTGCAATTGATAAATAAATTTAGCAAAATCTCAGGTTGCAAAATCAATGTACATAAATCAGTAGCATTTCTATATACCAACAACAGTCAAGCTGACGATCAAATCAAATACTCAAAACCTTTCATGATAGCAACAATGAAAATAAAATACCAAGGTATATATTTAACCAAGGAAGTGAAAGACCTCTACAAGCATAACCATGAATCACTGAGGAAGGAAATCACAGAGGATGGAAATCAATGGAAATGGATCAACACAATCAATATTGTTAAAATGGCCAATAAACCCATGAAAAAATGCTCAACATCTCTAATCATCAGGGAAATGCAAATCAAAACCACAATGAGATATCACCTAATTCTAGTGAGAATGGCTTTTATTAAATGTCCCAAAATGGCAGACGCTGTCATGGATGCAGAAGGAAGAAATGCTTATACATTTTTGGTGGGACTGCAAATTAGTACACCATCTATGGAAAACACTATGGAGATACCTCAAAGAACTAAAAGTAGATCTCCCTTTTGATCCAGCATTCCACTATTGGGTATTCACCCAAAGGAAAAAAAAGCCATTTTATAGAAAAGACCTTTGTGCTCAAATGTTTATTATAGCACAATTTGCAATTGCAAACACATGAAATCAACCCAAGTGCCCATCAATTCATGAGTGGATTAATAAAATGTGGTATGTGTATACCACAGAGCATTACCCAGCCATAAGAAATGGTGAACTATCCTTTGTATCAGCTTGGATGGAACTGGAGACCATTCTCCTAAGTGAAATATCACAAGAATGGGGAAAAAAAGCACCCCATGTACTTACTATTAAATTGGAATTAATTGATCAACACTTATGTGCACATATAGCAGTAAAACTCAACAGAAATCAAGCATGTGGGAGGGGGGGAAGAGGGGATGAGTAACATCACACCTAATGGTTACAATGTACACTATCTGGTGATGGGTACACTTACAACTTTGACTCAAACTGTACAAAAGACATTCACATAGCCAAAACATTTTTACCTCCATAATATTCTGAGATAAAGAAAGAGGGAAAGAAAGGCATGCTTCCTATAGCAATCGGTAATTTGGCAAACTTTTCTTCTCATGAATTCAGACCAGTCAAATACCTAACAACTTTAATAATCTACCTTATAAACTATGAGTTCTGAAAATGAGAGGTTAGAAGACTTGCCAATTAATGGTTTCAGATGAAAAGAATACTCTTAACTTGCACAGCTATCTTCATTAGTGACTATCGTAGATCACTTCTGAGAACAAACCTCGTGAATGATGCTACACTTCACCTAACAATGGAACAACTGTAGCTATTTCCCTAAGCCACATATAGGTAGAGCAGTTCAGCCCAGACTGGAGGAATGGGATGATAACAGTAGCCATAATAATAATGAATATTGAATCAATGTTCATATATATCACTTTTATACTGATCATCTTCATTCTGCATGATCTTCTTTAACCCTCATACAGTGCTAGGATGTGAGACACTGAATCACAAGGCAGCAGGGCCAGCAGGCCTTTAACCCAGCACTCCGATGTAGACATTCTAATTCCAGATCTACAGCCCACATGAAGTTTCTCTCCAGAGGTCTTGGGTCATCTCTGTACAAAGTTTGAAGCCATGGAAATAGGGGGGATTGTGAGGAATTACGAGGTTTATAGGTAGGCGTTATACATTAGCTACCTCAATGAATTCTCACAACTTCTAATTTTTATATTTGACTAGTAGGGAAAATGAAATTCATGCAAGCTAAGTAAATTGCTAAAGTTTATCCAACTAGTAAATAATGGAATTAGGATTTGATCCCAGACCTATGTGTCTCCAAAGCCCATTTTTTTATTTTTTTTTTAAGTGACAATATTTCATGGAGTTAATTGTATTTTCTAGTCTTAACAGAAAGGAGAATCAGCAGGTGCTTGCTAGAGTCCCCAGTTGAATTATTTGAATGCTAATTCTGATATAACTCTGAAGCGCTGAAGCAGCTTGGTTTGCTTCTTTGAGAATGATTATTTCCTTTAGACACATAGTATCTGCAAGTGCAGGGGCTGCTGTGGAATGATGGTGATGCTCTGCTAGCACCATCCTCAGCAACAGGCTCTTCTCTAGGACTGGTAAACTGCATCTTAAAGGTATAGCATAGTTTCCATTTGAATATGCTTATTCAAAACAAAAAGCATTCTTTATTGTCATAGCTTTATATTTGTAAATTGATAATAAATGAAGTACTATTTGTAACAAGACTTTGGAAAGATAGGAATATATTAATACAAGCACAGAGCTGCAAACATGGAAATTTGACTAAAATCTCAAAAATCTCTTCTATAACTTCAGTCTTATGATATTATGAAATGAATATATCTAAACTAAATAATGAGTTATCATTTACTTAGAAGCTCATATGGTGTTCACCATAAAGTGATTAAACAGTTAGATTTTCAGCTTTTTTGAGGATATTTAATGATGTAAAAAAAAGTCAGGTACTAAACATATGCAGGTTCTCACCTAAGTTTTGCTGCACATTAACACACAAAAAAGGGTGGAGAGAAGGGGTGAAAGAACCAAAAAAAATGTGATATCCTTATTGTTGCAAAATCTTAAACCATCACATACACTAAAGATGCTTAAAGTTGCATCCTGATCTGAAGAGAAATTCTATCGAAACCCATTTCAATATGACACAAAGAGAAAAGATTCTGATTCCTATGATTAGACAGTTATAAAAACTTGGGAAACTTATATTTGTCACTGCACTTCAGTTTCCTCATTTATCAAATTGAACAGTAATAAGAACTCAATTAATGGAAGTGATTATTAGAAGTATTATTTTATATTTTCTTTTCTTTGAAACCCATAACACTTTGTGGCATAAGGCAGAGCCCGTTTTATTTATGTCTGTACCCTAAGTATCTTAAGGCTGTAGATGAGTATTTGTTACAGCATGGTATGGTATGGTGGATCTCACACTTTAACATTCATCAGAATCATCAGGATGGCTTGTTACAAAAATAGATTCCTGGATTGCACTCCTAGACTTTCTGATCAGATATGGTGAGGCTTCAAAATGTGTATTTCTTACAATTTTTTAAATGATGTTGATGCTACCGATCTGGGGACTACCGTTTCAGGACCATTTATATATGGCAAGAAAGTAAATTGATGTTTGAATCCAAGATGACCAGTATTACAATATCATTATTGTATTTGGTGGTATTTTGGAACTTGGCAAATCATTGAAATTCCTTTAGAGTACCACTCCTGTCTTACAGGTAAAGAAAGTGGTTATTCAATATTAAATTCACTTTTTCTCAGAACCCCAACGAATTAGTTATGCTTTCATTGGTCCCATGATTGGGTGATGTGGGATTCTCCCATGCCTCTCCCATCAGCAGTAACTGTGGAAGGCCCTGTTCCTCCTCTGTCCTCCTCCTGACTGTTGATAATCTAAGTAGAAGGTCTGTTCATAATGTCTGACCGCCTAAAATCGCTGCTCTGTTATAACTATCCTCCTATCCAGGATGGATCTTTATCTTACTTATGCTTCTCTTTTCAACTTGGATTGAACCTTTAACATAATCCTCGCTCAAAATCAAAATTTGCTCCCCACTCAAGGTTGTATTATCCCTGGAACTGTACAAGGCACTGTGCTTTGGTGAATACAACACCTTTTTGAAAAGTATACAGCCTAGTGAATTCAAGAGAGAGGTCAAAGCTTAAGTAAATAAATGTGAATGTTACCTATGAAATTATATTTGACAATCCCAGGAAGAATATAAAGAGAAATGGCATAATGCCATCAAGGATAGACACTTAGAAGGAAACCACATGGCATTACAAGGCAAGAGGAAGAAGATTGTACACCTCACTACACCACTAATTGCTGTACTGATTATTCCCTCAGACAAAATTAAAATCACTTCTAAGGTTTTGGAAAAATTAACCTTATCTCTAGCTCAAATCACTTGCAACTATTTTGAGACAGTCTAAGATTTATTTAAAACTGTTTGGATTACAGACATCATAATCTCATTTCTCTGCCAGCATAGGAGAATGGGCTCAGCTCAGTCAGAGATCTGAGTTTTAAATTCACCATTTCACTGTGGTCTTAGGACTGTAAGGAAATACACTGCATGTGTTTTCATGTTGTAAGTATTGTTGCCGTTTTGTTTTGCAAAAATTCTTAAGTAAGATATGAAGAGATGAAAGGCTGACTTTATTTTGCTTCTTATTTTAAAACCTCTCTATGAGAGCACATTTATATATAAACAGTAATAACAGAAATTTCACTGTTTCTGGTTTTCACTTTTTCTCCCTACTACCAATTTTTTTTTAAATTAAAAGAGTCCAACATGGTTGCAGCCGTTCACTCAAAAATTTTTGGAGATGGTTAATATCGAATGAAGTGAAACAGAAATCAACAAAGGGAAAGGCCTGCATTTTCAAACAGGCAGGACACACATTAATGAATTATTTGTTTCTATGGTCCCAGTGCCTTAAGGCATGTTCAGGATCCAGACCTAAAAGCAATGTGCTTTCGAAAAACTAAGTGACAGGGCAAAATCTGGATGGCTTATCATTGCCACAAACAAGTGCATGCCATCGCTTTCATTTCATTGACACACATTCTGCACTATTCATCAACCTGTTTTTTCTTCTCCAGTCTAACCTTTTGGTGACAGTAAACATGACTTGACAGAGGACCCAACACAAAATTACATGATCTTTGAACTTTTTCTGGTTTGTGACAGGCTTGGGACACATCTGGACTAATCCATCAGGGAGGGAAAATATCTTTGGAATTATAATATGACAGTGATCTTTAGGAGCAAACAGTCATGTGTTTGTGTGAAGTCCCTTCAAGTTAAATCTAAATGAATAGAAAAATAATGATAATGTTCAACCTAAAAGAGGCTCATTTGCTTAGAATAAAAGGAATCTTCCCCATTAAATGACAGGCAATAATAGTCCGGCATACACTTTTAAAATTTTTATGCAGCACCAACGAGAAAACATAGTTTATAAATTGATTCACATGGCTTTATTATTGAGTATAGATATGTATGTAACTGAGAACACAGACACTGTAGACAACTGTGGAATTTAGGCAGGTCAAGTTAGGACCATTGATTGTAAATATATATCGTCGTAAATATATCTGTAGGTGAAAATGTCCTTATAAGTGAAGAGCATTTTAAACAATTTATTCCTGCAAAAATATTTATCTAATATAAATGCATGATTAAATACCAATATGGCTACTATCTACTTTTGAAATAAGATGGAAGAAATATAGTCAAGTATAAACATTTAGAGTTATCTCATGCCCTGGGGAAAAATACAGGTATTTTCTAATCTCTGTATATATATTTTTTCTTTTTTAATGTGGACAATTCATATATGAATAATTATATTCTGAACTAGAAAAAATCATTAAAATCCAGTAATCTCTCAGCAGAAGGAGGAAAAATAAGGCATTTTACTTCTATCAAACACTATACTTGATTAAATGCTTTTACTCACCTGGACATATAACTTTACATATTGAATTACCAAATCACAACTTCCCACATAATTAAACAAAATTTCCCTATTCTCAAATTCCCTTTCCATTTGTCTGACTTTCATAGATGACTAAAGAAAAAACTTACAATCTCTGCTATCTTACATTCTGAGATAATTGAAGTTCCTCCATTTGCTTTAATAGTATAAAGTTTCTACAATCTGTTTAGAATAATAATTTTAGTAACACTTTGGATGGTGAATGGAGATCATAATCGAGCCACTTAGCAATTTGTCACTCAGTAATTGCCAAGAAAGAATATTCCTAATCTTGGAATCCTTGGTAGAAATGTTCTGCCAGCCTAAAACACATTTTAGCCACAATTATTTCCTAAATACATGAATTTGGAGGAAAAAAATATATTTATTTTCTTATTGTTGGCTATAATGGAGTTTATAGGAATCCTTTTTAACTGTGCCAGCTTAATGACAAAGTTATTTTTTATAAGTTCCTGCTATGTTCCTGGGATGCCATATATCCAACTATAGGTTTAGTTCACTATGTTCTTCAGCTCCAGCTCCCTTCCTTAAATCATTTTAAAGATGTATTTTATAAATAAATATTTTAAACTTCATATCACACCTCTCAGTTTCAAATGAAGGGTTTATTTTACTTCTGGCATGCACTTAACATCAAACACTTGTAAACTATTCTTTAAGTACATGCAGAGTTTTCTAAACTAATGCTTGATCCATAAAAGGTTCTTTTATTCTATTTTATATAGAATTAATGTAATATATATGTGTAAAATAATGTACTGCTTTTTAAAGTCAAAATGACTTCCTATTTACTTTCCTCAAGTTGGCTAAAGAAATAAGATAGAGTGAGTGATAATTTCTCTTTAGCTAAAATTCAGTTTAAAAGCAGATCAAATCAGTAGAGTAGTAAAAGATTTTCATTTATAAAAACATCCTCATGAAATGTTCTTAAAGATGTGTTCATTCTCTGCACAGGAAAGGCCCAGTGGAAAACAATCAGGCTGCTATTAGGGGACACATTTCCAGGGATAGAAGTAAAAGATGTGAAAATGCTGGCATTTTGCCTAGAATATATCATGAGCAGTTTGCAGAAAAATTAGTTGCTATAGTCAGCAACTCTCATGATGGGGCATGGTGTGTGGAGTAATGCCAAGAGATTGGCTGGAGATTGGGTATTAACTAGGCCTGTGGTGACAATTATCAACTTCATATTAGGGAAATTTTGAGTCTCCAGGTGTATTAACCAACCTGGGGACTTGAAACAGTGCAGTACACTTCACATGGGCCTGGGACATTTCTGCTGGGTTCACCTTTTTAAATATAGCTCAGTATTACACATAGTGTTGGCAAAGATGAGTGGAAAGGGAGTAAAATTTAGTACCTCTATAATCTCGTTCATATTTGCTATTACACACTTTGAGCCACCCCAAATAAGCAGATCCCTTAAGTAACACTAGTATCCTTGCCAACCAGATACATCTTCAAGATGATCCTTCAGACCCAAGTCTCCCTTCATAGAAATTCAGAAGTTTTCAACAATGGAACAGAGTAGATGCTCAAGAAATATTTGTCAAATAAATGAAATTGTTAATGAGTGGGTAAAAAGAGTGTGGAGATGTTGGGAAAAACTTCAGATTTCTAGTCTAAAATGATCTACTTTTAAATCTTAGAGTTTCTCCTAGTTTTAGTGTGAAGATAAAGCAATAGTGTGCTTATAAATGTTTTAACAAATGGCTGGAAAACCTATGTAAGAGTGATCAACTCTGCCATTTGAACTGAATTAATAGATATGAGCCACCATAGCGTGCTTCAACATATTTTTAATCTGTTTTCAAGTATGTATCCTCAACAAATAAATTTAAATCAAGGTTTTCCTAAAAAAGTATTAAGAGCTGTGGGAAAGTGTTTGATAGTCATCTAAAAGTAGATTAAAAATGGAATTTCCCTTCCTCAGGTAGGGAAGAAGAATTGCTGAATGTAGGGTTATAACAACAAATAGTAATATGTAAAAAGGGAAGGTAACAAAATTTTATAGGACGTAAGCCAACTCACTGAGAATTTCCTAATGTTTCTCTTAATGGCAGTCCGCACAGCAAGGAAATCCAACAAATTTTATGAAGACACTAGAACTAAATCTTCTATAGATTCCACAAGTTTTGTTGCTGCTACTATAGCTCCTCTATAAAGAAAATATGCCTCATATGATATACTATCAGAGTACATCTAGTGTCTGACAAGCATATTTATGGTCAAAAAGGAAAATTATATGTGATAATTAGGCAATCCTAAATTTCAGGGCTGTTGACCATTGATATAATTTGACTTACCAAAGGCTTTTTATGTTTTCCCCCTAGAGAAGATTCAAGGACTAGAGATTAATTATATAAATGAGATGAAATCTCAGAAAAATTTGACACGTGGTAACTTCAATACCTAGCTAGTCATAAAAATTCACAGAATTGTCTTTTGGAATTGATTTAGAAAAATTAGAGATCTGTATAATCTGTCAAAGTTTATAGATTTACCTTCGTAGAACATACCATGTGATAAATAATCAATTTTTGTTGGTAGAATTGAAATTTCTCTTTGGAAGCTTTATGTTTCTTCTGGATTAATGCTTTTATTAAATAGATGGAAATAATCCTAGAACTTTGTCTTTTGAGGTTCAAGAAAAGATTATCTATATATTGTAAAAAAAGGGAAGGCACAAGAAAATTTTATACTCTTTATGTCTTGATTGAGAGAAGTAGAAAGGGGCTTCTGTAAAACATTGATATATAATAGACTTGGTATATTGTTGATCTTTCCATGACAAGCCAAATAAGTAGTGACTGTTCAGATCTAGAGTGAAAGTAGAAGAAAATGGCACAAGTACATAATAGTAAGGTAGATGGCTGTAGGTAGTACTCAGAACAAACTGATGTTTGAGCTTTGGGACCACTGGGAAATAGTGGATCACAATTTTGCTTATAACACTACGATGTTACACAAATCTACATATTTTCATGTTAGTTTTTTTTCCTACAAGTAACAAAGTAATGTTATGGAGCCTAGCAGAAGGAATAAAAAGATCACTTTTTGATAAATATTTCACAATATATCCAGTCCTCCTCTTGCTTTAATCTTCAAAGGATATTGCATAACATTGGGTAAAGACTTGGACAAATAATTTATTGCTTAGATAGGGCCAGCTCCAAATAATTTCAAGATATCAGTGGATTCCTTGGCCCAGATGGTACTAGGGACCTCTAATAATTACTCAAGTTGAAATTGGGTTAACTACTCAAGAACAGGAAAACAAACATCCACTTGATCTATTAGTGTATGATGCGTGTATCACACATGCAAGAGATTTCACATATTTCAAGAAACAGTCCGTCTGCAGAACACTTGATTTGTTAGCTACATTTAAAATAAACCTCTCCATAATAAATGTGTTTGGATGTTATCATAAAGGAGGAATCAATGTTGGCTCATGAGAGGCCTGAGAGTTATTGTTGAACATGGAGTGAAGGGGAGAGTCTGAGGAGTATTTGAAAATTCTAACACTCCAGTGGTCTGAAAATTCCTGAGAGGCATAAAAATGGTAGGATTTATAGCTGAGAGAATAGCACCCATGCTATTTAGAAAGTTTTGCTTCTGCCCCTCTATCATTACAGATTGTTCTCTTTGATGGTTTAACAGAATCATTGGAAATTGGGTGCTACGGTCTGCCTTGGAGTTCTTTTCACAATACTCAGAGACTTAAATTTTAGTGCTTTTTTCACATTTCTGGTAGGATGGAGCATTTAATTTTCTAGTTATGCTTTTACTTACAAAACCATCAAGGTTTTGTTAAACAGGGGATTTTTATTGTTTCTTCAGGCTGTGGCAATTCTACATTCATTTGCTTTATTTTTAAATCCATAAGTTTAGTTTGATTTTTTTTTCTTTCTAAATTCTCTTCAATGCATTCAGCCAAAGGCTAAATTTATATAATAAAGTGATCTACAATCCAATTTTTTATATCCATACAGGTGGAAAGATTAAAAAGAAACTAGAATTTGTGTGGGTAAAAAAGAAACAATTACTAATGTTAGTAGAAAAAAGGGAGTATGTACATATTTTTGTGGTTGCAAACTGGCTTTTCCTGTTCTGGGTACCGCCCATGTTCTGTTGGGAATACCTTTGTCTGATTGTCAGCAAGAGATAGTCTTCACTTTCTCTGATTGTCAGAAATGTTTATTTTCAAATTATCACACTATATAGCCATCTTTTGATGTATGCTATAGAATGGTATTATCTGTGAAGACAATGCTTTATCTATGCCAATTTTTAATTAACATAAATACTTTATGTACCTAGTATGAATTTAGATAACAAAAATTTCTTATTACTTTTAAATTCCTTTATTCTTCCCATGTTCCAAGCAGTATTTTAATCTTAAGAAATATGATTGTGTTTAAAACAAACAAAAAAATCCTAGCTGTTCTGATGAAGCTTCTTTTATGGTGTTCTAGTGGAAAAGATAGAAAGCAAGCAATTAATATCTAAATATATTTTGGGAAATGGTAAGTCTTATAAGGAGAAAAAGAAGGATAAAGTGATACGGGGCTTCACTGTAATGTTTGGTGGTGGTGTGTTATTTTAGACTTAGCAGAGATGGCTTCTCTGACGTGGTGACTTTGAGAAAAGATCTGAGTGAAGGGAGGGAGAAAGCCTTTTGAAGATCTAAAGGAATAGATAGTGTTGCAAGCCAAAAGAACAGGACAGAGGCCAGTGTGGCTAGAGGAGAATAAGGTTGAGAGTGTTACGAGATGAGGTCAGGGAGATAAGCTGGACCCAGGTCTCATGGGGTCTTGTAGAGCATGATAAAGAATTTGGATTTTTCTTCTTAGTCGTTGAGAGATTATGGGAGGCCATAGGAGTTTTTAAGCAGGATATTGTCATAGTATGATTTATATTTTCTAATGATTCTGGCTGCTGTGAGTAATATTGTCAATAGATGGTATGAGTGAAAGCAAGGAATAGGAGTCTGCTGCAACAATCAACATGAAAGATGAGAGTTACTTGACCAGGAGGATGATAGAGCTCATCTGACATGCTTGTAGTCAGTGTGTGACTTGAAGGTAAATCCAGAAGGGCCTGCACATGGATTTGATGTACTGATTATAAAGAATAAAGGGTTATCCTTGAGTTTTGAGCTAAAGAAACTGAGTGAATAGCCGTCAAAGAATGGGGGAAATTGAGGGAAAAATGAGGGCATGAGTGTTGCAGGAAAATCAAGAGTTTTGCTTAGGAAGTGTTGTGTTCAAAGTGTTTCCTGGACATCCATATGTAGCTTTCAGATAAACTCAGGGGAGAGAGAGAAACTTGGTGTATCCTGGGAGCCATCAGTGTGTAGATGAGAATTAAAGCCATGAACAGAAAAGATCATTTAAGGGATAAGTGTAAATAGACCTAAAAAAGGGCTGAGTTCTGAGATACTCTAAAATTTAGAATTCAGGAAGAGGAAAAGATTCCAGCAAAGGACACAAAATGGAGCAGTAGTGAGACTGGAGATAATCCAGAGAATGTGATTTCCTGAGAGCAGACTCAGGACAGGGGATGTGGCTGAGAGTGTGAGCAACTTAGATTCGTGTTCCTCTGAGCTGCTGTGAGGCACTTTATTGATGCTTTCCAAGTATTTCCCTTTGTCCACCAAAACAATGCATGTTGTATTACTGACTTATTATATGTATTTTATGTAGTATATTTTCTAGTCATTTCCATTTAAATTTGATGACACAAAAATTGAACTATTTTGTGTTTTCATAATATTAGAGATTTAAATATATAAATAAAGGTCAGGTAAATTAAGGAATGACCCCTCAAAATTAGGAAGAGGCTGTAAAGTCAGATCCCCTTTAATCTTCCTTATATCATCCTCCTCTAATCTCTTCTCTATCTCTAATATGGCAGATGATATTATATTGCCAATTTAAATAACTGAAATGAAAGTATACTCACTACTAGTAACTTTTATTATTATTTATAGGTTTCTGAAACCCTTTATTAAAAGAATATTCTTATTTATGTTAATTTCAATCCCCTTTTAAAATTAGCTTTTAACTATTAGTCCTAGATTTCCTTCCTGAAGACAGAATAGGGTAAATTCATGTTCATTTTGACAATCCTTCAAAAATTATGTTCACACTATCTTCCCTAAGCAATATGTGACATGCTTTTAACTATTATAGTAACTGAGTTTTGATCATCATACAATTTGTGAATCTTCCCTTTTAAATGTGGCTACCAAAATAAAGAATGAAGGCAGGCAGAACTAACATATCTCTTTCCTTTTTTGGGCAATATACTTCTATCAATGCTATTAATACTGGTCACATGATGATGACGATGATGATGATTGGCAATGTCAACAGCTGCTACAGATGTAATAGTACTAGTAGAGGTAGTTTTGTTATTCTTATTTTCAGGTTTAAAAATATATCACTCTTTGTATCTTTCTGTGTTTCCAGATGACTAAATTTCTTAAGTATATTTTCCACTTTACACGGAGATTTCTGGATAACCACATTTGTTCTCACGTTAGTTTTGTGCTGTTGACTTTATCCATGTCATCCTTATAATTTCCATAAATGAGCTCCCTTGCTATCACTTTTAATTGCAATCAACAGTATAGCACAGTAGTAAAAATACATAGTCTTTGAATTAGTTGAAAAACCTGGCCTCAATACTTACTGTATAATTTTGGGCAAGTCAATGATTAATTCCGTGCTATATTGTTTTTTCTTCTTTAAAATGAAGGTAAGAAAATAAAGATAAGGCACTTTTTATAGCTCTCTCTCCTCATGTTTCTAAATCACTTTTGCAACTGCTAATATTGTAAACATGTGACTCCAGTTCCCATAACTGTCCTGGTGCTATGTTCCCTTAAATTCAAGTCCCTGGTTTGTTAGGGCAAATAATTCTCTTTTCTACTTGCTGGTCCTTAGGGCACTATTGTTGGATTCCTATAGTGTCCCATTATCCTTCATAATTTGCACATACTGGCAACTATCAGGCCATGCCCTGTGCCTTTCTTCCCTGACACCAACAATAATATCAATAATAATGATGTACTGAGTATAGATAAATACTATACCTGTGAGATTTTATCACATAAACATTTAACTTCCATAACTCAAGAATTAGGTAGTATTATTATTTTCTTTTTACAGATAAAGGAAACAAGACTAGAGGAAGTTAACTTAATTGCAAAAAGTCATAATAAGCAAGTGATAAAATCAGATTTAAATCAATGGCTGTGCGACCTCCCAATCTAAAATTTTAACTATTAACAGTTTGTATGGCCTCCATAAAAAAGTATTGTCCCTGCACAGGGAATTAACCATGAACCTCTATGTTAACAATCAAATAATCTTACCAGGAATGCTATAGGAACCTCATGTTGATGCATTTATTACGTTTCTGTCTCTGACAATTGTCACCGTATTCTTCACAAATCTTACTCTCATCTTACACTGATAATGCTACACTGTAGGTGTTGGGTCATTTCCGGATTCTGAGCCTTCCAGATCTCACCTGCTCCTCCCTTAAATAAGGTACCATTCTGTTGCTCCATCTGAATAGGTAGGCAACCAGCTATGTGATCTGCTAGAAGAGATTCACTCTGCTAGTTTCTGGTTTTATTTCAGAAACTATTGTGATATTGTGTACCACTCACTTATAACCCAAAGTAGAACCAAAGGCTTGAAATCTAAGGAATATATGTGGTAAGTAGTTTGTCACTGTTAAATGTGGGCTTATTTCCACCATTTGTATTTTTCTTCTGTGTCTATATTATACATAAGCTGAAAGATGCTTTTTCTAACCAAAATGTTTTGTGTCAAATTCTCCCAGCACCATTTAGGAATGTGGTTGAATAAACTAATAGTAGGCTTCCAAGCCAAGAGTAATTACATTACATTGCTCTTTTTTGGCAAAGAGCTATTTTTTTCCTGTAAATGAAGCACTTTGACATAAGCATATTTTAACACTAGAAAGTGGAGGAGGATTTGATGTAGATAACTTTCAGTTGAGATACCAATCATATTTTTCCCATTTATAGATTAATATAACAAAATTATCCATCAATTAATCAATTGACTTGCTTTTTATGATAATCACTGTAGCCGATAGCAATTAGAAATAGAAACACACCCTTAAACATTGAGGCTGTTCTTGATGGCCAAGGATTATGTGACACTTTAAAATCATTCATGTCAGTGTTTGCTTTACTTAAGCCAAATTTTGAGGAACGTGTTTCTTTGATTGCCTTTTTTAGAGGAGGAAACTGGCTTAGGAAGGTGAAATAACTTGCCCAAATATAGTTAGAAACTTGATGACAAAAGTGGAGCTAGCAACCTAGTCTGTAGACCATCTATTTTAGCATAGGTCACTATAACATATGTGTTATCTTAATTTTTCATTATCTCCTGAAGAGGAATTTGAAGGCATCATGAAAGTTTATGGAAATGAGTTTACATATTGTGAAGCTCAAGAAAAACCCATTTCATAAAGGTGATATTATTTTCATTATTGTATATGTACACACACACATATGGTAACATCTACGGGGAAAGGACTAAAGGTCTTAAATACATATTTCAAATACATAAATCTTTTGAACATAGAGTTTAATTTTAATTCAAAGTCCATAAATAATCTTCAGTAAATAAAAGTGATTATGGCTGAAGTGTAATGATAATTTATAAGGTAGCATGTAGTATGCCAAGCACTTAAATGATCTCATTTGAATCTCATTAAACACCATGGGGAAAGTACTATTCTTCTTATTTTAAGGTGAAGAAACTGAGAAAATATACAATTTTTTAAAGGTCATACATAACAAGAGTTGGAGCCAGGGCAGTGAAAAAGGTCTATCTATTGCACTAAAGATGATATGTTTAAGCCCTTAAGTAATATGATATTATTGCAGTCTACTCCTTTAGGTAAATAACACTATTTACAATAATTGCAAGTTGTATCTTTGCTTTGGTTTCTTTGTTTGGTTATGAGCATGTGTACATGGGTCACTTTTTATTAATTAATTATCATATAGTAACAAAAAGAGAATAAAGATTAAGGATTGAAAAGTTCTTCAAATTTTATTATAATCAATGCTACTGTTTCAATAGGTCTTCCTATTACCTGTCATCAATGGAAGACAATCATTAAATGAGAAAGTTCACAAAAAGTAAAGAAAATAAACTAATGAGCTCCAGGCCCAACCTGGGTTACTAACTACAGAAGAAGTAACCTGGATCTTCCCCAACCCGATCTCCGAGGGTGGGTGTTGGTTAGTAGCTCTATGATTGACTGAATGCTAATCAACACTACATAGGCCATGGGTTTTAAATTGTACATGAGAACCATAAAATCTGGACTGCGAAAATTATAAGTTGAAGTAGGTGATTCAGGATGAGATATCATTAAGATTCAGCAATAGATTACATGGTACACTGGGTTCTCTTTGCCTAACCCCAATAGGGCAATGTTTTAGGCACTGGCAGTATTGGTGCAGTCCACTACTGTCCCCATATTGGTTATTTCATTTTATTTTTTTTTGCTTGGGTATGTTTGGTTAGATTTATCTCTTAGTTACAACCAAATTGGACCAATACTTTTGGCTCTCAGAACAAGAAAGTTCATATCTTTGTTACTCGAATCGACTAGATCTGAACTTGAACAATGGCTCCAAGGAAAGCAGCATTAGGTTGTGAGAAAAGCAATAATTTTGAAGTCAAATAGACATGTTTTTTAATTGTGATCTTGACCTCTGTGATGCTGCTTTACTTCTCTGAAACTTGATTCCAGGTAATGTATTATAGCCTCTGGAATAATGCTTGGCAATTACTAGGCACTTAACTATTCAAATCACCATGCCTAAATTGGAGAATATGGTTAAACTCAGTATGCCTGGAAACTCTTCCTTAAATTTTTATATCTTAAAAACAGTGATAAAATAATTTATGTGCTCTTGTTTATGAAGATACATGTATTGTGTAACTACTAAGGGATTAGCTCTTAGAAAAAGATACACCAGAATTCCTATCATGATGATACTAAAATGAACCATAATTACTCTCTGGGCTGTAGAAGAGTATGTGCTCTAAATTAGTATGAAAAATAATTTTGATATTTATATAAGGCCTTTTCTAATATGGAAAATGATGGCCACTGGAATAATTGGTACGATATAGGCTAGGAGACCACACAATCACAGGAGTGTAGATACCTTTACAATAGTAGAACAGATGATCCCCATAGTTTCATTAATCAATGAAAAAATATTTCAGAACCCATTGTGTTCCAGAAAATATGCTATATGCTGATTATAAACATGGTTTTTACACAAAAAATGCACTTATGTGTACATATAATAGTATTTTAATAGATGTAGCATACAGAATACCAGAACTTAGGTCAAATTTAGAAAAATAAATGTTTTGACAGGGCAGAGCAAAAATTTGGCACTACTTCAAACATAATATATAAAATATTTATTTGGTATGTAATCTGAATTGAGACTGAGTGCTACACAGGGTCAGTTTGGGAAGCACTGCTCAGGGCAGAATAATTTTTCTGTATTGCACTGAGCAATTCAGTTCTGACTCCAAACTTGTATTCCCCAACAAAACAGAAAAAAATGCAATTAATCATATTAACCATTCTTACAAGCCACTTAAATAACTTGTGCACACTGTCTGTAGTCTCTATCTGTCCCCACACAAAGCAGCTTAAAAAAACATTCATTTCACCCCCATATAGTACTCTTCCAGAGCGGAAATTTCCTTCCAATTGATATGATTCTAGTAATACACAAGTGTTAGCCTTGTAGATTAACACTCTAGTCAGGGATCTGCTTGTTTCACATAGTTAAATCTCCTTTGATAGGAGGGACTGAAGAAACTTTCCTAAGATAGCAAGTGTATTAGTTAAGGTAATACTAGTTTTATAACAACAACAACAAAATGTATAATGACTTTATGAAATAAACATTTATTTCTTGAACACGTAAAATATAAGTAGTATTTTCATATGAAAATTAACACAATATAGATCAAATATTTAAAAGTAAGTGCTAGCAACATAAAAATTCTATAAGAAAACCCAGGAAAAACTCTTCTGGACATTGGCCTAGGCAAGGAATGTATAACTAAATTCCCAAAAACAAATACAACAAAAACAAAAATACATGAGTGGGATTTATTTAAACTGAAAAGTTTCTGCATAGCAAAAGAAATAATCAACAATAATCAACAGAGTAAATAGACAACCTGTAGAATGAGAGAAAATATTCGCAAACTATATATCCTACAAAAAACTAATATCTAGAATCTACAAGGAACTCAAACAAATTAGCAAAGAAAAAAACATTAGAAGATAGGCAAAATATATGGACAGTCATTTTTCAAAAGAAGATATGCAAATGGCCAAGAAATATATGAAAATATGCTTAACATCACTAATTATCAGGGAAATGCAAATTAAAACCACAGTGTGATACCACCTTACCCCTATCAGAATGACCATTATCAAAAAATGAAAAAATAATAGATGTTGGTGTGGATGAGGTAAAAATGGAATGCTTATACACTCTTGATGGGAATGTAAATTAGTACAACCTCTATGTAAAACAGTATGGAAATTTCTCAAAGAACAAAAAGGAAACATACTATTCGATTCAGCAATCTCACTATTGGGCATCTACCCAAAGGAAAAGAAGTCATTATATAAAAAAGATACCTGTACTCATCTGTTCATTTCAGCACAATTCACAATTGTAAAGGTATGGAACCAATCATACCTCAGTGTGATACCTCAGTGCACATCAACTGAGGACATCAACCAATCATACCTCAGTGTGCATACCTCAGTGCACATCAACTGAAGAGTGGATAAAGAAAATATGGTATGTACACACACACACACACACACATACACCATGGAGAACTACTCAGCCATAAAAATGAATTAAGTAATGTCTTTTGCAGCTAGATGGATGAAATGGAGGCCATTATCCTAAGTAAAGTATCTCAGGAACGGAAAAACAAATATCATATGTTCTCACTTATAAGTGGGAGCTAAGCAATGGGTACACCTGGTCATACAGAGTTGTACAATGGACATTGGAGACTCAAACAGGGGAGGTTAGGAGGGTAATGAGGGATGAAAAATTACCATTTGTATTCCTTAAGTCTATTGAAATAAATAAATAAATAAATAAAGATAGACAGTATCCCAACTCTCCTAGAGCATATATACTTGTAGAAAGTTTATGAGTTAGGGATAATTTCTAAATTGATTGACAGCTGGTTTGAATTTGAAGCAAGCACATTGATAGCATAAACAGAAATGGCACCTTATTGTATGAGACTCTTCATGTGAGCTTTTTCATTATTATTTTACAAGGATGTAGAAAGTTTTTCCATCATAAGTCTTTTGAAAAATTATGCATGAAATCAAGATTGATATATAAGGTTATTTCAAAAGACACAGTGTTCTTCTTTGTACACTGGAATCTAAAATAAATGTATAAAAATGAGATTAGAATGAGTATTTTTAACTATTTTATTCCTGGGTATTTCTAAGAGTAAATTAGAGATGGACTAGGAATTTCATTGAGAAAATTAATCTTATGCATTTGATTAGATCTAAATATTCAGGTATGTATAATTCAAAATAACTTTAAAAACAACTTTTCAGCCTAAACCTGATTCCTTTTTTATTGATTCCAGTAGCTTAAATCTGAATTAGAATTCATTTGTTCATTTAAATGCAGATTCAGACTTTTCGTCTGAGGAGGGGAAGTCATTTCTTTTGACTGAAATACTGTTTAATAATATATAGGAAAGTTTCATTTACACGAATATTCCTTGTCAGCACAGGAGGTCTGTTCTTATGATATCTAGAATATTTATTGCTATAATTTTATAGCTTGCTTATTTTATACCATACAACATCATTGTTGTATGGTAAAATTTTGTGTGCTAAATAATGGAGATAAATACAAATTAAACTTTCACTGTTCAATGGAAAGGCATGAGGGAATTTAAAAATGAAAGTGGTGAATTAAACAGCCTCAGTGACCAAATCAAAATTGAAATGGAGGATGCTGAAAAGCTAGGTGCATTAATATACTGACAGAGATATAATATGTAGAGCCATTTTAGGCCTTTTACTTTCATCTTTTTTTTATCCTTTAAAAATTGAATCCTAGTAAAAATGTTTTAAAATATAGAGCCTTGGGTTATATATGCCAACTCATCTAACAGATACCTGAAATGCTGCTACACTTATCTTCAATGTGGAGATTTATAACACAAAAGAAATCAAAGAGTGGTGATAAATCATTGTAAAAGTGTAGTATTAGCATCTTATTAAATAATTTCTTATTATATTGAATAATAGCTAAAGAGATAGTTCCATTTAAGTGAAAACATTAGATAATTTTGGCCAGTCCAAATGCTATGAGAATCTAAGTCCAAATATGTATATATAAAATAATCACTTTTTCTTGGATAATACTTATATGTGAACAAAATGTAATGTTGAAAACAACATTCACATCAGATATTTAATAGGAAATTTTATAAAGTTATTATTAAAATGTATCTTCTCTCTCAGAAGAAAATCCATCTGGAAGAATATTATTTATGGCAAATAGCACAGTTTGTCATTATCAAGGCTCAAATATTTACATTCATTCATTAAGCCAAAAATTGAGGAGAATGTCTTACATGCCAGATACTAGAGACTTAGAGGTTAAACAAGAGGTCTCTAAACCATGTAAACTAGTACTTAGGTAAAGATGCATATATTCAATGCACATTCTATAAGTTTAATTTAAAACACATAAATCTTAAATCTGAAACTCTATAACCTTGGTTTCCCTGATACCATCCTCATCTGTTATTTTTGGAGATTTCTCTGGCAGCTCTTTCTAATTTTCCCTATGGACTCAATTTATTTTGGTAGTATTCCTCATCATCTGGACTATGTATGCTTGTCACACTATATTGTCCCTGAATGATACTATTCAAGGTACACCTTTTCATCCATCATCTCTATCAAGAATTACCAAACGTCAATGTGTGGAAGAGCCATCTGGGTGCTTGTAATATAGTTAGATTTAGTAGTTATGGCTGTGGTCCAGGAATTTTAACAGAAACCCATGGTGATTTTGATGCATGTCATCTGGAACCACACTTTGAGAAGCATTTATCTGTGAACTAACAATACCCTCTATCTGTTGCTAAAGCCCTGATCTCTCTTCTGATCTGTCTTAGTTCATTTGGGCTGCTATAACAAATTACCACAAACTAAGTAGTTATAAACCTCAGAAATTTATTTCTCAGAGTTCTGGAGGCTATGAAGTTCAAGATCAAGGCACTGACAGATTTGATGTCTGGTGACGGCCCACTTTCTGGTTCATAGATGTAACTTTACCCCGGTGTCCTCACATGATGGAAGGGGTAAATGTTCTCTCTCGGGTTTCTTTTATAAGGAGGGCTTTGCCCTCATAACTTAATCACCCCCCCAAAGGCATCACCTTCTAATACCATCACCTTGGAGGTTAGGATTTCTATATATGAATTTGGGGAGGAGGGAACGCAAACATTTCGACCATAGCATGGTCTTTGCATGTACTGTTCTATCTACCTACAATCCCCATTCATCATTTGGGTAACTTCTTCTCCAACTAGACATTATGTTCTTGGTGAAGGCTTCCTTATTTAGAAAGTTTAGTTTGTATCCATTTTCTACATATGCTCGGATTGCCTGATTTAGCATATTTAGTATATCTCCCATACATTGGAGGTACACTTGTACTAAAAAATTGTTTGCTGTTAATGTGAAATTAAAATATAACTCGGCAACTTGTGCTGTGGTGAGCCCATGAGCCCACATGATTTATTACATAACAATAGGATTATTTTTCTATTGGCTTATGTCCCTTAATAGACTATAAATTCCTCAAAGGCAGAAACTATATCTCCACTTTCCTACATTGTGCCATTAATACTTTTTGGGGAGTGCTTGACAGTCAAAAGTATATTTTTGAAATTTTTTTTATTTCAGCATATTACAGGGGTACAAATGTTTAGGTTACGTATATTGCCCTTGCCCCAACCGAGTCAGAGCTTCAAGCATGTCCATCCCCCAGACAGTGCTTACTGCACCCATTAGGTGTGTATATGCCCATCTCCTTCTCCCCACTCCCATCTGCCTGACACCCAATGAATGTTATTATTATATATGCACTTAAGTGTTGATCAGTTAATACCAATTTGATGGTGAGTACACGTGCTTGTTTTTCCATCCTTGGGATATTTCACTTAGTAGAATGGGTTCCAGTTCTATCCAGGGTAATACTAGAGGTGCTAGATCACCATTGTTTTTTGTAGCTGAGTAGAATTCCATGGTATACATGTACCACATTTTCTTAATCCACTCATGTATTGATAGGCACTTGGATATTTGATAAAAGAATGAAATAATGTACCCAATATTCAAACCTTGCTATTTCTGTTTTATATTACATCCTATTCTTTCTAAAGCATGCAACAGAATGTTTGTATCTTGTAAATGTGAATACTCATTAAATATATAAAAAAATTCAGTTCCTAACAGAAACAAGGATTTCGTACCATAACAAGGCCCAAGAACAATTATACTATGAATATAATCTACCCCTGTACAACAAGTGTGATTGAGAGAATCGTTCTGTGAATCCAAAAGTACACTAGGCTGTTTTTCTCAGATACACACAGAAAAGTATTAAATAATGATGTATACTGTCATTTTTAGAGCTTATTTTAATGATAAGAAAAACTTGTGTGTGTGCGTGTGAAAAAGAAAGCATTAGAAAGCTCAGTAGAATTTTTCACATTTGTACTCAGAGAAGTAAATAATTCTCAACTTTCAAATTTTCAATACATTTATAATACATATTCTTTTAAAAGAGAGACATTTAAACAGTTTTCTGAGAATAGGTCTAGACTTTTCTATATATTGTATATATTGTGATTCAAAACAATGTTCTGGATATTCTATGTAAGTTATAAAAGTAGAAAATACCAATACCAATTATAGTTCCATTAACCAAAGCTTTTCATAATTGATTCTAGTAGCAATTGATCTCCAAATGTCACAAGATGCCACGGGGCTTCTAGAATTGATGATGAATAGCAATTTTAGTAAAATTAGGCACAGATATCAAAAATCAAAACAGCATCTGTTATATAAAAGGCAGTTATTGGCATATGAAAATAGCTGAAAAATGATATTTGGAACTAGTTGGGAAAATGTGATTCCCCCCAACAGTGGTATTAGCAAGTAAAGGAATAAGTAATCAATAAACAGCAGTTAATGGTAAATCATATTTATTTACTGAACAAATTCTTACAGAGACCTAACTTTGGGCCTAACATTAACATTCTCTGTGCTGAGTGGGATATAGATAGGTAGCAAACAAAAACAAAGCAATCAACTTTTGACTCAGCAACGCCAATTAGTTCCCGATTGATGACTAGTAATTTCTAGATTTGAGGGCACTACTGATAGGCATTGAATTTGTTTTGTGTTCAATGCTTTCGTTATCAAAACAAATTAATTTCCCTCTTCCCAAAAACATGTAGTAAGGTGATAGCCCTTATCCAAACTAGTATGGCTATGTGCTACGATGTACCACAGCAAACTTACCTCCACCATCTCTTCTTGAACATTCTCTTCATCTGGCCCCTTCTTGACATTTCTATTGCTGTCTTTGTGTGGAGGTTCTTTTGTTTTATTTCAGGTCAGAGAGACAAGCAGTTTGTCTGCATTGCCCACAGCTGCAACTTCCAGATTATTTTCTCTCCCGTTACAAAGTTTACAGACATAAAAATCAAAATAATAACAGAAAATTCTTATTCTTTTGAAGCTCATATCATCAAATTCAGTCACCTACTGCCCTCTTCTCTTTGTTCTCAATATTCTGAACTGTCATTCTTCTGATTAACTGAAGAATTCAGTTTATAAATTATAATCTTTCCCTGCATCTTTACTCTTGTTTCCATTTTCCTGAGTTCAATATTTATGTAAGTGAAACATCTAAGTGCCTGTACTCTTGGTTCCTTTACTTCTTTACCTTCAGTGAACATTTCTTTCACTTATTTTCAGCCATTCACTCCCTTTATGTAAGCTATATGCAAACCTTGTCATTACCAAAAACTGCAACTTCTGAGTTTTATATTTCAAATATTTTCCTCTCTAATCATGTTTTTCTGTTCTTTTATCTCACCTGTTTAATTACCTTTAGCAATAAAAATTTTTGATTACATTAATTTTATCAATTCATTCATACTTGTTTTTCACTTTCTAATAGACCCTTCTACCTTGATCTTCCATGGCCCAAGCAACATAATCGTTCTATCACAAACACCATGAACTTACTTGACTCCCTCCCTCTGTCTCACTCACTTGTCAATATTTCAACCCTGGATAATACATGCACCTGATGAACTACATCTTCTTGGAGAAAATCACACAATCATTTAAAGCTGACTGATATCACTTTAAATTTAAATAGACTGATATTACTCCATGTTGTATTCATTTATCCAGCAGATATGTATTGATAACCTTCTATGTGCCAAGAACTGTTCTAAGAGCTAGAGTTATAAGTGAAAAATCCAAAACAGATCTTGCTTTTATGTGGTTTATCTTTCGTTGGGGTCTGGAGAGAAGAGCAGACAAAAATTAAGTAAAGAAATAAGGATAAGGGAAATATCAGGTATTTTGTAAATGCTATTTATTTATTGAACAAACATATATTAAGTACTTGTTATCTGTCAGGCATAATATCATAAAATACTGAACTAGAGTAATGATACTGAAAGTCCTGGGAGAGGGATAGTATGAACATTCTATAATGCTTCCCTGATGGGGAAATATTTTTGCTGAGATCTGAATTGCAGAGGTTGAATAGAGAAGAATTTTGTGGATAAAGATCAGTTTTCTAAAACCCTGAATTGGAGGAAAAAGTGTCCTTTCTAAAGACAGAAAGAAAGTACCGAAAGAAAATGAGTACTGCTGGAGCTTGGTGGCCCTCGGAAAGATTGATGTAAATTGATGTTGGAGTGGTGGGAAGGGATCATGGTATTATATTTTCAGCTATGGCACATTTTCCCCTTTAGTAGTAGTTATGAAAGCAGAAAACAATTACCTACCCTCATCCCTCAAATTCCTGTAGCCTTCTTTCATTCAAAGCTAATGTCACCATTTTATACAACATTTAGACAATAGAAACCATCAAATATAAAATATCTGTCTCAATTTTCATCTCTCCTGGTATTCCATCTCCTTCGCTTGTGGTCTAGACCTACCCCTCCCACATTTTCCTTCAAAGAGGCTTCCATTCTTCAAATATAACCTCAATGTCTAAAGTCATTAATATGTTCATCTCCATTAGATCATTCCAATTCAGTATGAAAACATGGTAACATCTCCCAACTGAAAATAAAAATCCTTTTTTAACACCTTCCCTATGACTCTCTCAATAAGTCTCTTCACTTTTGCACCCAAGCCACCACACCATCTAATAATTTGTCACGAAGTTATCAACAGTCTCCATGTTTCAATGTAAAGGACTTTTTGTCTTCTCCATCTTAACTTCTCAGCAGCATTCTTTAGAAGTGACACTACATAGCAAAATAACCAATAGGCAATTTCTTTTCCCTGGTGATCAGAAATGCACCCCTCTAATATCTCTATATCAATCTCTATAATAAACAAGAACTCTATGAGACTTTCTTTCTTGAGTTAGCTCTCTAGCTGATGAAGTAAGATTCTGTGCTGAAAAGTACAAAATCCTAATCATAGTACAGGATAAGTATATATTTTAATCTATAATATTATTGACATCTCACATACAATGCAATAAATGTGTGTATGTACATTTTTCTTCTAAAATGTTTTAAAAATATATATGTGATATATATGAGATAATATAAAGCCTGTGCTGTGCATAAGTAGCTGATAACCATTTGTGTGTGTCTTTATGATCTTAACCTCTCAGTGTTATGTACAGAAATATCTCCTCCATAATTTTCTGAGGCAAGTCTTTTCCCTGCTCCAACTTCCTTTTGCTAATAAGAAAAGGTCTTCTGTGGCAATCAAATTAGTACTGGATTTTATCAAGCAATTCATTTTTAGAAGCCAAGAAAAGAAATAAAAACTAGAAAATAATTGTCATATATTTTAAAGTAAGAACTTCTTATGTTCATGACATTTTAAATGACTAAATTTTTTCAGAATATATAAAATGCAAAGTAGATAACTTCTTCCAACATTTTTGTTTTAAATTAAGTAAATTTTCAAAGAAATCTCAGTATGTTTGTTTTTTAATGCCATTTTCTCCACCAACTAATGCTATTTTTATAGCCCAAAGCAGGCTTTTGAAAAATGTTGTATAGTAATTGCTTTATTCTGACAGGAACTTCCATATGCTGAAAATGTGAACATAATTCTTTGATTGGTCTATTCAAACATAAACAAACTCGGGTAAATGAGTTCAGATTGTTAATCATTTTCTGAATATTTATATATTTGTGAAATTGTTAATGAGATTTTATAGCTTTTTTTCCCATAACTGTCAGAGATAACTGGTCAACATGAGGATATTGTTTGAAAGGTTTTGTGGTGCTGTAAAATAAGACAACTTTCCAACTTTTCTGCGGGCAACTCAGGGCAATAGAGTTCTTTGTCAAGATTCTGTACTGTTTCACTTACTTAGGCCAATGTCAGTCATGTGGTTTTCAGATGGCTTTGCATGATGGCCTGCTTATATCTGGAGGCATCAGAATCCAGCTTGCGTTTACATCTAAATGGCTTTCTTCTCTAAACTCCAACTTTGATTTCCAAAATATTAAATTTGTGTGTTGTTCAAAGTAATAAATTAATTTCAAGCATTTTGTGAATTGGCTTTGTTGGTATAATTATTAAATTAAGATTGTCACTGAGTGTTACTTTATCTGAAATGATAATTTTGAAGCTGTTGTTTTGTACACAATTTCAAAAGAATGGCAGAATTTTAAAATCAATTTTAGTGAATAAAAATTAGGATATAGCAAAACAGAATCAAATAATTTAATTTGAAAGTAAAGCAAAAATGAATTCATAAAATTTGTAAACTCTAGAGTATTTTTAAGAGATTTAAATTACATTTCGAAAACAGATTTTAAAGAGCTGATATCTTCTCATATATCTACTGTAATGAAAGCCAATGGTTAATAAAGGATTGCTAATTTAGGGTACTTCACACTACTTCAGTACATGTATAGGATCATTCGAACTGAGCACATTTTCTGTTTATAAGTAAATGATAATTCCAAGCAGAGAGAAAGAAGTTTCTCCTCTTAAATAAATTTGACATTTTAAATAGTTTTTATGTATTTTAATTTATAAAGTTGATATTTTATTCAAAGAAAATTCAAAGATAAATTTGATCATGGATTCTAAAAATTTTACAACAGTTAAATTTCTACATTTTAGTATATAATGTTACATCTTCATAAATGATACATTGATTTGCGATTTGTTTCTACAAATTTCATTGTAAAGATACTAAAGCATGGTCATGCTTAAATGCCTATTTAAAGGGAAATTATTTCAGATGAAAGAGAATGGAATGTAGATAGATCCATCTTCCATTATCATATGATAGGAGCATAAGAATGACCTTCAATGTCTTCCCAAACTTGCCTGAAATAAAATGACATTTTCTGGGTGCATAGGGGAAAAAACATGATTTACATTTGCTCTGCAATTTCATCTTCTGTAACCTGTTACAAATGGTCAATTCTGGATTATGAAAGACTCATTTTAATCCTGGTTTCAATTTCTTTCCCCAGAAGCATTTTGCCAGGGAAAACAAAAGTAGCAAAGTTTCCTGATTTAACTTGCAGCTTGAATTTCTTTTCTCTCTTTACATCCAGATTGAGGACAAAATCTGGAAGACCCTGGAATTACTGCCCACCTCTTTAACATTTCTCCATTTCCAACATCCTCTGGATGTGAAAAAGAGAAATAGAATCATAGATTCTATCAAAGACTTTGATAATGCCCATGGTAAATTTTACTTTGAAAAGTTCAGTTTTCTATTTTAAAAGCAGCCCCTCATTTGGGCCCTGGTGACAAAACTTATTAAAATTAGCAGATGCCTCTTATATATATAATTTTGCATTAAAGATCAAATTTCTGATTTTTGCTTCAGAAATTTATACAACACGCCATTTGGAAAAGGCCAATATTTTGGTTCACTTGTCAATGGTAATCAGAGTTTAATGAAGCAAAGTATAGCTGTGTTGATATTTTTATTGTGGCACTTGATCATTATTTCATTGTCAGACCCACAGTTGGCCTTCTTTTAATTCAGAAAATATCTGGCCAAATACATTCTATTTTTTTATCTACTTGTTATTCAGATATTCTTTCGAAATCTCTGTTGACTTTGCTTTTTACCATGGAAGCTTTTAAAATTAAATAGGTACTTACATCTGCTTCCTAGCTTTCTTGAAAGCCCCACTCAACCTGCATCCCAAACTACCTTTCCAAGCTTCATCTTACTGATCCCTTTATGTACACTCTGCTTCTGCTAAACTGATCATCATTCTATAGAAAAGTCTGTCATTGTTTCTTTATTCCTGAGCTTCTCTTAACTGGAATTCTCTTAATTTCCAACAGCACAGTCTAACTACTACCTGAAGCATCCTTGCCATCAATTAAAGTACATGTTCAATCCTTTAACTCCATCAGGTCTTTGTTGACTTCTTTTGCAAACGTTTTTCCCTTCTTAGAACTCTGGAAGTATTGCCTTTTCTCTTAGGACATTTTTATTTGTTTATAAACTACAGGCTTTTTATATCCCTCTCCTTTCAGAGTACTTATTGAAGTACTCTCACTACAACTATTTTGCAATGTAATCACTGCCTTCCTTCCTTTTACTGACCCCTTTACTTTCTCTCAATATTTTCTTTCCACTAGTTGGACTTCATGGCACTCTTGATATTATTCATGCCTTCTAGAGCCTTCATCATTATTTTAATCCCAACCTTGGACAAATCAACAATCCATCTTTCCTGTGATTTATCTTCTACTCTATTAAAACAAAAGGTAGAAGCCACCAGATTGGGCCTCCAATATGGATGCCTATCCACAGAGACCATTCTACTAGTGACGGTGTGACGGTGTTCTCCACGATTCTGTCTCATGATAATATCCCTGCCTGTTTATGGATCCCATCCATTTCTGTACTCATAGGCTCTTTATCCCTTTCTGACGAGCTTATACTGTCTTTCTTTTATATATGATACTTCTCTTTATTTTCCCAGAGATCCTAAACACATAGTCAAATGTATTTAATTAAACAAACAAAAATCAAAAACAAACCCAAACCCAAACTTTATTCTCCCTTTCATTCCTCTCCACTTATAGGCTCATCTACTTTCTTCCCATTACAGATAATTAGATGGTGGCTTTTACCACAATTTCAATTTCCTTTGTTCTTATTTACTGTTTGACCCATACTAATATGGTTTCTATCATTGTACTTCCACGAAATAATTTTTAGCAACATTGCCATGACTTCATGTTGATGAAGCTAATGAGTATTTTTAAAATACTTATTTTATTTCAAATCTCTGTAGCATTTAACACTGTTAACCACCATCTTCTTAAAGACTTTTTTCCCCTCCATTTTCTTGACATGTCTTTCTCCTAGTTTTCTCCCAAACCTCTGACTATTCCTTTCTTTTGTCTTTTGTAGTCTCACCTTTGTGTACATAGGCAATAAATTTAGAGTTCCTTAAGACTCAACACAAAGGTTTCTCCTCTCTCACTTCATATTATCTTCCTAGACAATCTCAGTCACACCCAGGGATTAGCCAACACCTATGTTCATCTCTACCTCACAGTTTTCCTTGGCACTAGACCTACTACTCTGAGTTTTATCTATCTATTTTCCAGGAGATAACCAGAATTTGATATTGCCTCTTTAAGGCCCTCTCCTTTAAATTCTCCCACTCTTGCTCAAAATTCTTCAAGAAGTTCCTACTGGAATCTTTCCACCCTAAGTTTTCTCAACTTCAATAACCCAGGTCTCTTTTTGATTCATAGTAATCATTATGATTCCTATTTACACTATACAATGAATTTACACAGGCTGTTTTCTTTATCTTAGTTCCTCTCCCTTTCCTTCTTTAACTTGTCAAGTCCAATTCATCCTTCAGATGTCAATTAAAGCATAACTTCCTCAAGGAAGATTGCCCTGACCTTTCTGATTAGAATATACCCTCACATATGTATGGTATATCTCTCCTTCATACCACTTAGCAAAGATGTCAATTAGTCTTTGTTAATGAGATTATTTGATTAGTATCTCCGTTCCTTCCTAAGGTCAGTTACAAGGTCTTTCTTTTCTTGGAAATAAATCCCCAATCTACCACAGAATTTATGAATAACTGTAGATCAACAATTGTTTGGTGAATACATGATGAATTTCTCTTTCAGTCTATGTCACTTAACAAAACATAAAACCTTACCCATAGTGTTTTATAAATAGTCATTAACTTGTATTAAATAATGTACATTTTTGAATGATTACATGATATTTGAAAGAAAACAAAAATAGAGTGGAATCTGTACTTTAGAATAACACATTTACATTCAATTCAGTTCATGATTATTTTCATATTGTTTTCTGTGGCATTTGAACAAGAGTCATGGCAGTTGGTTTTCTTCTGGATTAAGAAATATGCAATATTGTTCCTCAACTCATTTATTAGAACATCTGATTAAGGTTGGCTACAGTAGTTTCTGTTTAAATTGAAATGTCACTTTGTTGTCCCTTTTAGACTGACCTAAATTGACTAATCATTTACATTTTACATTATACTAAATCCTGAGTTTTTGGAATGGAAAAGCTAATGCTGTCACACTTTTGGAGTGTGGTTTTGATGAATATATTATCCCCACTTCCTAGAAAGAAAAATGGTTATAAAAACTCAAGATAACATTATTTATTATTCCTAGCTTACCCCTCATCTTGTTTTTGAGAGCAGCATGCACAGAACAGTAACAAAAAAGTTGTTTTTGAAGGATGATTCATTTTAGCACATTTTAAAGTAATCATTAGTTTGTGACCTTTCATTAATAGAGGAGATGCAGAAACCACAAGCAATAACCACTAATCACTAATTAAAGTCACTGATGGGAGAAATTTGAAAGAGACACTGTTTACATTTGCTTTAGAAGAAAATTCAAAAGTATGGCAAGGTTCAGGTTAAGGTTACAAATTTTATCTAGTCCAGGCTAGCTAATACCCAAACTGTGCACTCTATTAATCACCACTTCTAATTAAAATTTGAAAATATAACATTGCTTTTTTATTAAAAAAAAATTTGTGTCAATTCCCATTAATTAAAAAGAAACTTATTATCACAGGATGGGGTTACAGAAAATCCTTAAAATACTGTCACACTGATTTTGAAATAAATATTTTAATACAAACATCAATGAAATTATATTAAAAAATTAAAATGAATAATGAGAAAAAAGCACATTACTCCTTATGTAATTATAAAGTTACATTTAATCTTCTGACTGGTGTGGCTCTCTCCTGTCTATCCATATCAAAGCTCTGCTCCTACCTACAGCTGGAGTGGCTTTCTAAGTGTCAACTGGATCATGTCGTTTCCTTTGTTAAAGTTCTTTGATTTCTCCCTAGCATTCAGAAAGAAGTCCATTTTCTTCAATTAAAAATGACATTTCTTTGTGATCTAGATCGGACCTGCTTATTACTCTAGCTTTAGTCAAAACCGTTTACATAAATACGCACAACTTCTTTCTCTAGCCATGTACAACTGTGTACCATTTCCAAATGCTTTGTGTTGTTTTCTTTCTCTGTTCACACGTTCTGTTTGCATTCCATGATTCAGCTTCTCCTTTTCTTAATCTAATTCCTGCTTATTTTTAAAAACATTTTCCAAATTAAACTGAATATTATTCAGTTCAAATACCACCTCTTCCAGGATGCTGATTTCTAGTGCCCCAGTTTATTTTAGGACCCCAGAGCACTTGGCAACAAATCTTAGTCTCAGACAATAAATGTAAGCATCTATTTATATGTCTGCCATGGGAAAAAATTATATATATTTTGAGGACTAAATCATCAGTAATTTACTACCTGCTGATCCCTGCTATACTGTATTCATTGGTCAAATACTTACCTGTCCAGTGTTATGTGCCAGTCCATTAGCTTAGAGCTGTGTTGACAAGGCCCCATCCTTGAGGAGTGGATCATCCATACATAGAAAAAATTGTACATATTCAACACTTAGTTGCTAATTGAAATAATAAAAAAAGAAATCTCAATTTTGAAAACTGCCTAAAATGAAAGCTAAACACCATAGTTACAAAATGGTGACTGGAATGAAAAACTATTAGTATTTATATCACATGTGATTAAATGAATGCAATTTAAATTTGTGACTATGTTTTACAGGTTTATGTTAACTTCATGAACCAAAATTGATATTCCACTCTTCTCTTTCTTTGTCTAATCTTAATTCTTATGATACATGGTAGAGTGTTTTGTTTATTGGAAGCTTTGGTTTCAAAGATCAGGTCCCAGCACCTTATTGATCTCACCTTCCTAACCTTACAGTGTAAAGGTTAAAGACTAAGACAAAGCATTAGTCTGATTTCCATCTTGGAACCTAGATAAAGAATTTTAGGATTAGGGGTAGAGGCCAAAGGGTGGAAGAGGAAAAAAAATAACTTTATGAGGCTAATGACTGGCTCCAGAGGCAAATAAAACCTTTCATCCTGGCAAATTTCCAAGTCTACCAGTGGTAGATATTTGTGACATATCTTAACAGTTTCAATGGCAAAGCTTTTTTGTCCAAGAGTAGGGTGGCAGCTTCTCTATCAACGGAATGATAGCTCAGACACCAGCTTTCCATCAGCATACATTCAAGTTGAGGGTTGGCGTGGATGTGGAGAGACAGGAACACTCATACACTGCTGGTGGGACTACAAACTAGTGCAACCCCTGTGGAAAGCATTATGGAGATATCTTAAACAGATTCAAGCAGACCTACCATTTGATCCAGCAATCCCATTATTGGGCATATACCCAAAGGAAAAAAGGTCATTCTATAACAAAGACACATGTACCCGAATGTTTATAGCAGTACAATTCACAATTGCAAAGATGTGGAAACAACCCAAATGCCCATCAATACATGATTGGATTAGTAAACTGTGGTATATGTATACCATGGAATATTACTGAGCTATAAGAAATAACGAAGATACGACATCTCTATGGTTCTCCTGGAGAGAGTTGGAGCCCATTATATTAAGTGAAGTATCCCAAGAATGGAAAAACAAGCATCACATGTACTCACCAGAAAATTGGTTTCCCTGATCATCACCTAAATACACATCTGGGAACGATACCAATCGGATATCAGACTGAGGTGGGGGGTGGGGGGAAGAGATGGGTGTATGCCTACATAATGAGTGCATTGCGCACCGTTTGGGGAATGGTCACGCTTGAAGGTGCTGACTCGGGGAGGGGTGGATGGGGAGGGGAGGGATATATACCTACATGATGGGTGCAATGGGCACTGTCTGGGGAACGGACACACCTGGAGCTTTGACTTGAGGGGACAGGCGGTACATGGGCAACGTATGTAACCTGAAATTCTGTATCCCCCATAATAAGATGAAATAAAAAAAAAAAAATCCAGTGACAGAGCAAAAAAAAAAAAAAAAGTTGAGGGTTTGTCTGTAGGACAACAGGGATACTACTATCGGAGCACATCTAAAACAGTTTGCAATGTGCAGGTGTCAGGGAGGGGTGATCTTGCTACTCAATGTAAACCTGATGGGGAAGACATTGTAGACATCACCTGCAGGTTCATCATGGTCAATTCCCTATCATTGACTGGAGAAGAAAATATTTGATTCGTTGCAGACCAAAGACATACTTAATGGAAAGAACAGACATAAACAATTTGCTATATCTTTTTTTAAAATAGTATTTTTATTATTCAACTTGATTCAGGTAGCTCTACTATTAGGTGGGTTGTCTGTCTAGGGGTATCTATAGATGTTTGAATGGTTTTCCTGGTATAACTCAAGATATAGATTTTAATGAAATTGGTCAACAGTAACCCTCTTTTGTTGATAAGGTTTACAAAAATATATGTGAGCATTTGCTTAAAAACTGAAATTATAATACAAGGAAGATTAACTCTTTTGCAAAGTCTTTTGTAGAGGGAATTTTAACTGGAACTTTGAAGATTTTTTTTTCCTCTTTGTCCATTTTTGGGTGACAAGGACAGGATACTGAGCAGAACATTTTTCTGAGTTATCCATTCAAAAATACAAAAGAATCCAAATCAAAGTGTCTGTATTCTGAGTGCCAAGGGGTGCTGTGATAATGCACAGGCAAGTAACTCCACAAATTGGACAGATCTTGAAATGAGGGAAAATCCATGATACTGAAACCCTAATTTTTTTTTTTTTTTAAATCTGGCATTGTTCCTGGAACTCTTGGCTCTGTGGCACTTAATGAAACACCCATGATAGATGAGTAGTCTCTCCCTGTCATGCCTGTAAAAGAATGCCTGATGATTTTATTAACACAGGCAGTGCTGAGACCTCTGTTTGATGAACATTCTAATAAGGATGCCCTCTATGCTAGCAAAGTTCAGGGAAATAACAAGAGAGAATGAACAGATGAAAGAAGGCACACTTTTGATCATAACAACGAAATACGTTGCAGGTGTCTGGCAGATAATCATGTGCCCCCAAACAGTATGCAATGCATAGAATTGGGCCTAGAGAAAGACAAAGTCTGATTTTCAACTTGAAACTGGCAATGGCACCAGAATATAATCACCTTTTAAAAAACAAAATCTTAATTTTAAGAATTTGTGTTATTAAAATCATAATCTGAATTATCGCAATATTTTATGGTAGTTGGGAATTTCTTAAATGGAATTAGGAAGCCAAATACTAAATGAGCTATTTAAAGTCTCATTTGCTCAAAGAGAAACAAACAAGTAAATTCAGGAGTCTGCAAAAATCATTACAGTCTAGACTTGGAAATTGTTGTCTAAACTCCATCAACCTGTTCCGATGAAAACTGTGAACTTTGTGATTAGTTATCAATAAGGAGTATTTTGTAAATGAGGGAATTAGAACATAATAACATATTTATTTGTATTTGACCTGTCTTTTCATTGCAAAACTATTAATGTTGCTTTTAGATACGAGATCTGCCTACTTCATAGTGCCCATTATTTGTTTAGCCAATTTCTGCTAATCCCTTACTAATTTAAAAGTTATATACTCTTGGAGGCCACTCATAAATACCTCAACTACCTGTCTGATACGTCCCCATAACTTTACAGTCATTGTATAATATCATTTCTTACCATGTGTTTAAGTTACCTGTTTAATTGCTTGCCTCAATGAGATTATGACCTCTTGGAAGACAGAACCATTGGTTTATTTGAAATTGTAACTCAAAAAGTTCAGCACCTAACATGAAATTTTTGAATGAATGCATTAATGAAGGTATAAATTAATTTTGGCACTCATTATGCAAACCAGCCCTGATTTATCAAATCACATATTTTGTGGAATATCATAGAATTGAAGTGGAACATTTTTTGTCTGTAAAAAATGGTCATAATGAATTCACTAGATACTGGAAAGTGACAACTAAAGGAACAATTATCTGAGCACTCACTGTGTGTACACAAACACATGTAAGTTTGTATGTGTGCAATTATATGTGTGTATACATCCTCTCAAATATATGTATATCAGCTCTAACAATGTATATACTGTATATATGTATATCAGCTCTATAAAATTGAATAATATTTTATCTTAAAATAAAACATGGAAATCTTAAAATAATACATATTTAAGACACAATTTTTAATTGATTAAATCCAAACAACCCTCTAAACTCACTTTTAGCCATAATAAGAGTAATTTAATCTTATTTCTTTTTGGAGAGGATTGCTGTGTGACAAGTACTTACTGTCATTCATTCCAGAGCTTACACTGAATTTTACTGAAAGATGAAATTCTTTTTCAGCAAATGTTATGATTCCAATTTTAAATGTATAACATTTTCAAGAATGTGTACTGGAGGTACAAGTTTACCAAACAGTTCTACAATAAAAGTTTGGTAAATACACGTGATACTGGAGGCATAAATTAGATTAATGTGTTACACCATACATTTGTAAATACATAATTTACCATGCTGAAAATTGCAAGAAAAAAAACATTTGACAGTCAGTTTATGTCCCATTGGCTTCTTTTTAAATATCACTTTGAATTACTCTTTGAAAGTATTTACTTTACTTTTGGAGAATGTATCTTGTTTATGTAGCACATGTATTAAAGTATGTTCAGAATAAATACAAAACATGGACCTTAATACATTCTATATTCATTCTC
This sequence comes from Eulemur rufifrons, assembly GCF_041146395.1. NCBI lineage: Eukaryota > Metazoa > Chordata > Mammalia > Primates > Lemuridae > Eulemur > Eulemur rufifrons. Next base: position 55,830,601 of record NC_090990.1, read on the forward strand.
CTTACATCATTAAAAATAATGCCAACTCTACAATTAATTTAAATTATATATATAAAAATTGTGCCATTCCAAGTCAAAATTTCAATTACTCATTTTATTAATAAAATATATTTCCCTCAAGATAACAAGGTAAGTCTGTAATACTGAGACTTTCAAAATATTTCAAACCTAATTTAACATTTTGTAAACTTAGCAATACTCCACTACTAGGTTGATAGCACAATTATTCTTTTAATTGAGGAATTCCTCTTCCTTGATGTTATCTTTGTTAGTCAAATTACTCTGCATTTATAAAAAGGCTCTGTTTTAGATTTAAGTTAGAGTTAGTAGACGCAAATATATTTAACAAGGTAATTCTTTAAATCTGAAGAGTTCCTGCACTTTGCAATGCATCAAACAGTAATTTGTAATTGACAGTTTTCTTACCTAGAGTGCTTCTCAGTCAAGAGATTGTTCTCCAAAGACAGTCAGCTGGGTAAATGTCAGAGGCTCAAAAAGTAAATTATAGTGCAAACAGCGTTGATATTTCTATGAAATGGAAGAAAAGCATATTTATTTTTAAAATATAGAATTTTATTTAAAACAAGTGAAAACCTTCTATTATGACCTTTACAAGATTCCAAACAGTGACGAATTTGGTCATTACAAATAACCTTTTCCAGGAAGAGCTTTACCATTCGGGACTTCTATTTAGTAATATATGTGAATTAATTTTCTTTCTACAAAATAACTCATGATATTAAATTTTTTATGAGGTTTTATTCGTGATATTACAGCTTTAAAGATATTTTGAAAGGGAAAAATGTAAGGGAGCAACTACATGATAGTCTATCGTTTTAACTTATATGTGGAAAATCAGTCATTTTCTGGTTTTTCTTCATTTAAAAGAGAATGATACTGTGTGTAAGTTTTGTGGGTAATTGTGTCTTCCATTGTTCGGGGTTTTTTTTTGTTTGTTTTTTGGGTTTTGTTTTTTGTTTTTTTTTTTTTTGTTTTTTTTTTTTGAGAAAGAGTCTTACTCTGTTGCTCTGAGTAGGGTGCAGTGGCATCTTGTAGCTCACTGCAACCTCAATCTCCGGGGCTCAAGTGATCTTCCTACCTCAGCCTCCCCAGTAGCTGGGACTATAGGTGGGTGCACCATGATGTCCAGGTAATTTTTCTATTGTTAGTAGAAACGGGGTCTCCCTCTTGCTGAGGCTGGTCTCGAACTCTTCCATTGTTCTTTATATAGAATTTATTAGATTATATTCAGAAGCTCCAACGTAAAGTGGTTTCCAACTTAACAAACAGGTGAAATTCTCTGATTGCTTTGTTGTCATTTATTTGGCATCTGGAACCCATTTTACCATATAATATTGTGTGTGGTGGTTATAGGTTATTTCCCAAGTTGGTCTTCACTAATTTTTTTGTTTTAATTCTTGTGCACCCAAAGAGAATATAAATAAAATATAGTTGCATTATATATGCATTATATATATATATGTATGTATGTGACTATATAAGATTAAAGGCAAGTAAAACAAATGAAAATAAATAATAGATTGGGCAAATAATATTACCACAAACCCTAAGTAGCTTGCATAATAACTTAACATCTCTATTGGAATATGGGTTCTAAGTTCCAGCTTAGAATTATAGGACCACATCCTGGCCTGATGGACCTGGCAAAAATAATCTTTCTCCTCAATCCCACATCTCTGAAATGCTAAAAACCAAGAGGACCACAGGTATGTTTCACTGAGTGTGGTAGTTTATGCCTTATGCCAGGGTTTCTGAAAAGCAAAGGGAGAAAGTGCTCAGTAAAATATAAGGGATTAAGGTGTTCCAAAAGACCAGGTTTCTTTCCTAGGTTTAAAATCCTTGTCAAATTGTCCTGAGGAGTAGTTTTTATCTTTCCACTCCTCTCCTCCTAGGAATGCTACCTCTGCTATATTCACTCTTAAGCAGATGCTGAATTGCAAGCTCTATGGACCGATGGGAAACAAAATATTTTCTACCAGATTAGTAATATCTGCACAACTGAATGGGGAGAGCTGATTGTCTCCAGTAAGCTAAAACATAATCAGGGGGGATGACATTATCAAGTTCCCCAAAAATCTTTAGAATCCCTTAAAAATAGTATCAGTATTCATTGGAAAGCAGACTAGATTTAGACCTTTTTTTTTCTGTTATATATGAGTAGTGAACTTCCCTGACCAGTCTATCCAAAATAATAGCCAGAGATTCTATCCTCTTATCCTGTTTTATGTTCCTTTACAGACTTTATCATTTATGAGATTATATTTGTTTATTTCCTGCTTCTTCCACTGTAATAACAGCTTTATTGATGCAGGTACTTTGTTTTAAGTTCCTATTGTATCCCCAGGTATTAATTAGAACAATGACTGGCATTTAGTAGACACTATATTTTTGAATAAATGATTGAATGAATGTTGAATGAATAAATGAATGATTACTAACTCAAAGACTTAGTTGCTTTGAAACATGCTTCACCTTGGCAATACACCTTTGTAATACACCTTGGTTCATTTTATCTTACACACTGCCAACAACATCCTATCTCTTCATGTGAAAGATTTTTAGATACCTGCTTGCTGACTCTTCGCAGATAGATTTCTTGTCGGAGCAGTTCCCCTTAGTCCAAATCTCCGTCCACAGAAGTTGGTTGGCCTGTCCCTTTTCTCCTGCGGCCTGACTTCAAGGCCACAACTCAAACAGGACACCTGCTTTTGCTGCTTCAAGAATGAAGCACTGCATGGTTCAAAGCTGCACAGAAAGATAAATGGAAGGACAACAAAGTGGATGACAAAGAGAAAGTTATTTTAAATACCTCTATTCAGAAGCAACCAAGGAAAAATACATGACTTGAAAAAAGAAAATTAGAAAATGTGTGTGAACTATACTGCATTGCACAAAAGGATTATTTGCTCATATATTCTGTTTGGATGCTGAAAAGCTGAGAGAAATCTACATACACTTTACCCCTGAGTGTGTCAAAAAGGACAATGGGAGTCACAGAGGTAATAATACAGCCTACTATTAATGTTTCTGGTCAAGCCACTAAAACATATTTCCTTATTCCTTTGTATCAGTGACAAACAGATGCTAGTGTCCATAGAAAATGTGTCCCTTTATTAGAACACACAGACATACAAAAATACAAAATATTATTTATTTTGCAATGTTCTTATTTAACACAGATGATATAGAAGCCAAGCTTTATCTGAACAAACACTGACCTGGGAGTTTCTTTGTTTTGGTGATTAGTCTATTTGTTTTGGTGATTAGTCTGATTTCACATAGGATTTCAGGTATATTAATGAAAAGCATATACTAAAAAAAGCAAAATGGTAAAAAAGTAATAATGAATCAGAATCAGATGAACTGTGAACAATAGTAAAAATGCAGACTATAAAGGCCAAAAGTTAAATATAAGCCTCAAATTTGACTCAGGTTAGTCACAATTTCCACAAACATTTATTAAGCACCAATTAATACAAATTGCAATATAAGAAAATATAATTAACATAGTGGAAACATTGACTTCAATTTCACAAAAGATATTTTCTTTTAAATATCTAGGATATTCCTATGAGGATATACTACAAGGCACTAGAAGAAGCACCAAGGGTTCAAAAACAACTACCCTACTGAAAAATTGGCATAGCCCAACACACCAATTCTAGTTATGTTACAATTTATTTCTACATTCTTCTACTTCAAATAATTTTACTCTTACATTTTAAAATAATTTCTTAAACACACCATCACCTAATATATTTAATAATATTGGTTGACTGCATCAAAGTTACATATACTGTAATAGTTCTACATTACCTATGAATACTTACATCATGAGCATATAAATGTAACATAACCTTAAATCAATGTATTTCTCAAAGTAATCATATTTGTGATATTTTATGCTTACATTCATACTCTGATTTGAAAAAAATTTTCAGTGAAGATGGCAAGCATATGTAATCTGAACAATGAAAATTCAAGAAGGTTATAATAGTGTCTGTGGAAGGTATGGATATTATCAAAGTATATGGCTAATACATAAAATCCCATACAATGGGGTTTAGAGTGTAGCTTAAAATAATAATTTCTACTCAGTGGGAATTTTTTTCTCTTCCCCTCCCTGTGTGGGAATTTATTTAATGACAAGAAGTATACTAGTTACTTTAGATACTCTAATCTAATCATACAAACATCTCTGGGCATTCGATATTATTTTCCTCATTTTATATAAAGTAAATTTAGGCATGGAAAGGTGAAGACTTGCTAGAAATAAGAGGAAACCAGAAAAGCTGGGGTTTCAATTCTCAAGGTTTCCTCAAAACTCTAGTCTTTGCTCTTTCCACTAAAGTATACTGACTCTCAATTCTTAATTGATTGAACTAATCAAAAATGATACTTAAAACCAAATTACTTAGAAGTACCCCTTTAAAACACTCCTTAATAATGCTGATCCCACCAAATATAATCTTCCCATCTAAATACTCCAGAACTTTTTAGTGTCTTTGCTTTTTTTAGAAATACTGTAGCTTGTTTTGTAGCATTATTTGTCTACTTACCTGTTTTAGCTCTTTTACTAAGCTATATGGTGGGATACTGACATAAAGTTTAAGAATATATTAGAGTTAAAAATATAGAAATCTATGTAAGTCTTTATGCCTCACCAAATCAGTATATCAAAAGGACATTTATGTATGAGTTTATCACAGCAAAACTCAATACTGATAATATAACCTTAAAAGCCTTCTTTTTTCCAGTCCTGCATGGATCAAAAAGTGTCTTTGTCTAATGACATTATATAAATATTTCTGAACAGGAACGAACATTTCTAACTACTACTTTCTAGCATTAAAATATTTTTAATTAAGGTGTGTGCATTGTTGTTTAGACATAATACTATCATATAGTTAATAGACTACAGTGCCCTATAAACATAACTTTCATTTGCACTGGGAAACAAAAAAAATTGTGTGACTCACTTTATTGTGGTTGTCTGTAACCGAGCCCACAATATCTCTGAGGTATGCCTATACAGGTTGATCATCCCTACTTTGAAAATACAAAATCTGAAGTGCTCCAAAATCTGAAGGGCTCCAAAATCTGAAACTTCTTGAGAGCTAATGTGACACCACAATTAAAAAATTTCACACCTGACCTCATACTACAGGTCACAAAGGGCAGTCAAAACATTGTTTTTATACAAAATTATTAAAAATGTTATATAAAATTAAATTCAGGCTGTGTGTACAAGTAGTATATGAGACAAAAGTGAATTTCGTGTTAGTCTTGGGTCCCATTCTTAAGATATCTTATTATGTATATGCAAATATCCCAAAATACAAAAAAATTCAAAATCCAAAACACTTTTGGTTTTAAGCATTTCAGATAAGGGATACACAACCTGTATATGCATATATAATTTTCCACACATTCCCACCATCTTTAAATTCAGCTGCCCCTTTGGAAATGCATTAAAGTTTGATATATGCAGATACATGTCAAAGTGCAGTTTTAATTTCCTCTGTTGATTGACGGCCCTAATCATGACACTAAAATCACTACACCTACCAGAGCCAGCTGTTGGTCACTAAGAAAGGCAAAGATGAGAATATGATAATAAAATAGAAAGCAAGGAAATGGAAAAGGCAGAAAATTGAAGAAATGTCTAGTGCCAATAGCTGGTGAAATTTTGGGATTGCCATGTCTATCAGTCTTCCTTTTCTGAGAAAGGAGGGGGTAGGATATTAAGAGAGAGATGAGGAAAGATGAAGAAAGAGGAACTAGAGAATAAACTTAAAACATGTTATACAACATTGAGGTTTTAGATTGTAGAACATTTTATAATTCATGTTATTTTCTGCAATTCATTATACTTCTTCCTTCCCGACAGGTGTTCAGTAGCTCACTGTGATTGTTGAGAAGTCCACATGGGGACCAAGGTACGCAGCTGTAGGAACCTCTGTCAAATCAATAAAATAATTAGTTATGCAGTTAAAAATCTTGCTGATTCTAAATAGATATTTTGAGAAAGTTTAAGCCCCTATGGTCATACTTCAAGTTGCATATTTTTATTGGATTAAAATTATTCCACTTAAAGTTACAATCAATTTTTATTAAAAATTTTTCACCTATATAGCCAATTTGGTAGAAATTTGTCTTTCAAAAATATCAGTTCAAAATAGATGATGGCTTTTTAAAATCTATTTTTATTTTGTAATATAACTTATTTATAATTGACACAATAATTGTACATATATATGGAGTACAATGTGATACTTCAGTGCATGTATACATTGTATAATTATCAAATTGGGATAAATACCATATAATTCACTTTAAATATTTATCTTTTCTTTGTGGTGATGACATTCAAAATCTCTTCCAATTATTTTGAAATATATATTACACTATGATTTGTTATGGTCATCCTACTGTGAACACCAAAATTTATTCTTCCTATCTAACTGTAACTTTTTATTCATTGATCAACTTCTCCTAGTCTCCCCTTCTCCTAACCCTCCCCAGACTCTAGTAACCACTATTCTACTCCCTACTACTATGAAATCAACTTTTATAGGTTCAACATATGAGTGATGATATCATGCACTGTTTGTTTTTCTGTTCCTGGCTTATTTCACTTAACACAATGTCCTCCAGGTTCAATCATGTAGCCACAAATGACACGATTTAATACTCTTTTATGGCTGAACAGTATTCCACTGCATATATGCACATCTTAGCTATTATAAATAGCGATACAACAAACATGTGTATGCAGATGTCCCTTGGACATACTGATATTATTTCCTTTGAATATATATCCAATAATGGGATTGATGGATTATATGGTAGTTCAATTTTTTACTTGTTTAAAGGAAACTCCATACTGTTTTCCATAATGACTGTACTACTTTATATTCCAGTCAACACTGCTCAAAAGTTCCCTTTTGTCCACATCCTCACCAGCATTTTTTTTAATTATAGCTTTTCTAACTGGGAAGAGGTGATATTTCATTGTGTTTTTGATTTGCATATCTCTGATGATTAGTGACATTGAGCATTTTTCATATATGTGTTGGTCATTTGTAAGTCTTCTTTGAGGAAATTCTATCCAGATGTTTTGCCCATTTTAAAATCAGATTATTGTTTTTTGCTGTTGAGTTGAGTTGCTTATACATTTTGGATATTAACCACTTGTCAGATGCATAGTTTGCAAATATTTTCTCTTATTCTGTAGGTTGTCTCTTCACTTTATTGATCGTTTCCTTTGCTGTGGAGAAGCTTTTTAATTTGATGTAATATCATTTGTCTATTTTTGTTTTTGTTGATTGTGATTTTTTTATTTCCTCATATTACAAGGGTACAAAAGTTTAGGTTACATATATTGCCTTTGCCCCACCTGAGGTAGGGCTTCAAGCGTGTCCGTCCCTCAGGTGGTGCAAACCGCACCCATTAGGTGTGAATATATCCATCCCCTTCTCCTGTCTTCTGCCTGACACCCGATGACTGTTACTACTATATGTGTATGTAAGTGTTGATCAATTAATATCAATTTGATGCTGAATACATGTGGGGCTTGTTTTTCCATTCTTGAGATACTTCCCTTAGTACAATGGGTTCCAGCTCTATCCAGGATAATACAAGTGGTGTGAGATAACCACAGTGTTTTGTGACTGAGTAGAACTCCATGGTATACATATACTATATTTTATTAATCCACTCATGGATTGGTGGGCACTTGGGTTGTTTCCACATCTTTGCAATTGTGAATTGTGCATCTGTAAACATTCTAGTTCAGAACTTTTTTTATAGAATGTCTTTTTTCCCTTTGGATAGATGTCCAGTAATGGGATTCCTGGATCAAATGGTAGTTCTATTTGTAGCTCTTTGAAGAGAGCTACTTTCCACAGAGGTTGTACTAGTTTGCAGTCCCACCAATAGTGTGTGAGTGTTCTTATCTGTCCACATCCATGCCAACATTTTTTGTTTTGGTACTTTTTGAGAAAAGCCATTCTCACTGGAGTTAAGTGATACCTCATTGTGGTTTTGATTTATATTTCCCTGATGATTAGAGACATTGAGCATTTTTTCATATGTTTGTTGGCCATTAGTCTGTCTCTTTTTGAAAAGTTTCTGTTCATGTCCTTTGCCAACTTTTTAATGGACTTGTTTCATTTTTTCTTTCTGATTTTCCTGAATTCTATATAGATTCTAGTTATCAGCCCTTTATCAATGTGTAGCAATGTGAATATTTTCTCCCTTTCTGTATGTTGTCTGCTCTCATGCTAGTTTCCAAATCTAGAAAAAAATAATTCCACACTTCATATGGAACCATATAAACCCCATATAGCAAAAGCAATATTAAGCAAAAAGAACAAATTGGGAGGCATGAATTTACCAGACTTCAAGCTATACTACAAGGCTATAGTAACTAAAACAGTATGATACTGGGACAAGAACAGAGACATAGACCAATGGAACAGAAGCGAGAACCCAGATATAAAAGCATCCTCATCTAGCCATCTAATCTTTGACAAAGCAGACAAAAACATAGACTGGGGAAAATAATTCTTATTCAATAAATGGTGCTGGAAAAATTGGACAGCCACATGTAGAAGACTGAAACAGGATTCTCACTTTTCACCTCTCACAAAAATCAATTCACAGTGGATAATAGACTTAAACCTAAGACATGAAACTATAAGAATTATAGAATAAAATGTTGGAAAAGCTCTTATAGACATTGGCCTAGGGAAAGAATTTATGAAGAAGACCCCAAAGGCAATCACAGTAACAACAAAAATAAATAAATGAGACCTGATCAAATTAAAAACCTTCTGTTGATTGTGCTGTTTAGGTCTTATTCAAAAGAACCTTGCCCAGTCCAATGTCATCAAGCATTTCCATTATGTTTTCTTCTAGTAGTTTTATAGTCTTGGATTTTGCATGTAAGTGTTTAATCCATTGAGAGTTGATCTTTGTATATGGTGAGAGATATGGGTACAGTTTCATTCTTTTGAATGTGGAGATTCGGTTTCCCCAACACCATTTATTGAAGATACTATACTTTCCCTAATGTGTATACCTGGCATCCTTGTTGAAAATCAGTGGGTTGGAAATGCATAGATTTATTTCTGGGTTCTTTATTCTGTTCCATTGGTCTATGTGTTTGCTTTTATGCCAGTATCATGCTGTTTTGTTTATGATAGTTTTGTAGTACATTTTGAAATCCGGTAGTGTGATACTTCAAGCTTTGTTTCTTTTGCTCAACATTGTCTGTGTTTGCAGATGAAATGATTACATATAGAGAAAATTCTAGTTAATTCACAAAAAAAAAAAACTGTTAGAACTAGTAAAAAATTCAATAAAGTTGTGGGATACAAAATCAATATACAAAAATCAATATATTTCTGTACACTAATAGCAAACTATCTGAAATAGAATCAAGAAAGCAATTCCATTAAAAATAGCTATGAAAAATAAAACAAAATACCTGGAAATAAACTTAACCGAGGAGTTGAAAGATCTCTACAATGAAAACTATAAACCATTGATAAAAGAAATTGAAGAGGACACAAATAAATGGAAAGATATCTCATGTTTATGGATTTGAAGAATTCATATTGTTAAAATATCAATATTATTCAAAGTTATCTACAGATTTAATGCAATCTGTATCAGACTACTAATGACACTCTTCACCAAAATAGAAAGCACAATCTTAAGTTTCATATACAAAGGCAAAAGACCCTGGATAGCCAAAGAGAAGACTTTTATAAGGGCAATTAGCAGCATTGTATGTTACTTCTCATCACCATTTGAAAATAGATATATCATCCCAAGAAAATCATCAAAATTAAAGATAAAGAGTAATTAGCTCAGTATTACCCTTATCTGGGTATATCCAGTCCAATACTTTTCTCACATATGCCTTTATTTGTTCATGTTTATTAATTATTTTCTTTAATTTTTTTTTTCCTTTTATACTCTTGGGAGTGAGCTCTGTGGCTAGCGAATGCACGGGAGCAGGCTTCTGGGAGTTGAAATAAGAGGCAGGCAGCAGGCAGATGAGACATGTTCTTTGCCCGGGGGTATGCAGTGGTGGCGAGAGCACAGCCAAGAACATGGTGAGCACTTATATATGGCTGAGAACAACAGTGGCAACATGCCATGGGAAAGCGTGATCACATGGGTTCACATAGGAGATAACACCTTGGTTACATAAGTGTGCTGACTCATGCCTCCCCGGAAGGCTGGCAGAGGACACACCAGCAATTATTTTAGTTTAGCCTAAGAAAACTATTGCCTATACAGATGAATTTCCCTTACAACTCTGAAATTTTAAATAGAATGAAGCTTCATTTGTGTAAGCCAGTGATTCTCAAGGTGTGGTCTCTCCATAGCAGCATAACAACACCTGGGCAATTGTTAGTAATTCAAATTATTGAGCCTTATCCCAGAGCCACTGAAAAAGAAACTTTTGGAGGTGGCATTAAGAAATGTCTATTTAAAACTCTTCACATGATTCTCATGCTCATTAAAATTTGAGAACCACAGGCTCAAATACTGATTGCTTCTCCTTTTAAGATTCTCTTTCTCCTAACCTTGAGAATTTTCTAGAGGATAAAGTGACCCATGCCATTTAGGTGAACTACATGACTGCTGTAGGTAACCTATGATTGTGATGTACACTGCATCTTCTAGTAGCTTTCCCAAATACTAACATCTCTGCTTCATGCTCACAGGTATGGATTGTGAAAACCAAATTATGCTATGTAAATTCTTGCTTTTTAAAAACAAGCAGAACTATGTGGTTTAGGAGTATTTTGTTTGCAGAATTCATTTACAAATACCAACTGAAAAGATATCTGTATGCACTATATAAAATATAAACTATGTGATAATTACACTATTACTTCACCGGAACTAGTTACTGCAACCTGCATTATTATAAATGTATATCCTTGAATTTCATTCAGACCAATCAGACAATAAGTGAATTCAATTAATCAGTCAAAATTTTTCCATGTTCTGATTAACCTATAGTTATGTAATGGAGTAGTTTATTTATAATTGCTGTCAGAACTAGCTTACAAAACTGCAGTTATCAGTCAACATGGCTCTTAATAAGCAACTCAAATCAATTGAAAAAGTTAATTGCCCACAATTGGTAACTAGAATGCAGTGAGGTCATACCAATTTACAAAATATCTGTGATCATGCATATAAGACAAGAGATCATTTGAATATGGTACATAAAAGACAAAAGTCAATTACTTTTAAAAAATGCAACTTTCGCCGGGCGTGGTGGCTCACGCCTGTAATCCTAGCACTCTGGGAGGCCGAGGCGGGCGAATTGTTTGAGCTCAGGAGTTCGAGACCAGCCTGAGAAAGAGTGAGACCCCTGGCTCTACTAAAAATAGAAATAAATTATATGGATAGCTAAAATATATATATAGAAAAATTAGCTGGACATGGTGGCACATGCCTGTAGCCCCAGCTACTCGGGAGGCTGAGGCAGAAGAATCGTTGATCCCAGAAGTTTGAGGTTGCTGTGAGCTAGGCTGACGCCTTGGCACTCTGGCCCAGGCAACAGAGTGAGACTCTGTCTGGAAAAAAAAAAAAAAAATGCAACTTTCTTTTTAAGTGTTATAGATACAGCCTCTTAACATTACAGAAACATTTAAAGAGGCTTCTTCCCAGCAACACATGCACATTTTTGTTTGCCATTATTTGACTACACTAGTTCTGGGCAACCAGACCATGCATATTAAACTTTGTTCCTAGTTACTTTAAACATATCTTTCTGACATGGTAATAATGTGTACCAGAGGTTGATTAAAATATTTTGGGGGAAATTCCAATTAATTGAATTCCTTTAACAAAGAACACTGTGTTGATGTATATACATTTAATATTTTTTTGAAATAAATTATTTAAATTTGGTACATGCCCTCATTTAGAATTATAGTATTTATTAATCTGATGTAGAATTTTCTCTTGCAAGATTCACAATTTTTTTTTTTTTTTTGAGACATAGTCTCACTCTGCTGCCCGGGCTAGAGTGAGTGCTGTGGCGTCAGTCTAGCTCACAGCAACCTCAGACTCCTGGGCTTAAGCGATCCTACTGCCTCAGCCTCCTGAGTAGCTGGGACTACAGGCATGCGCCACCATGCCCGGCTAATTTTTTGTATATATACATTTTAGTTGTCCATATAATTTCTTTCTATTTTTAGTAGAGACGGGATCTCACTCTTGTTCAGTCTGGTCTTGAACTCCTGACCTTGAGCGATCCACCCGCCTCGGCCTCCCAGAGTGCTAGGATTACAGGCGTGAGCCACCGCGCCCGGCCTCACAATTTTTTATAACATTCACATTTGTGGCACATATCAAATTTCTGCTGATTAACTCAATTATAAATTGCTGATATGACAGCAGAAGAATATTTGTTCCGTAAATGTAATTCAGAATATATTTTTGTTGATTAGGATAAAATCATTTATTAAATTTCTATTCTTTTTATAATAATTTGGTGTAATTTAGAAACTAATTGAATATGACAATGAATTTAAGAGTGTTGTTCATCAACACCTATAGTTTTGACACTGCTGAATAAGGTCACATTCTTGTTTGTTTAATTTAGTGAGATTGGGAGGTACAGATCTGTCAGTTAATTAAACCCATAACAGAAATATGAAACATTACACCTGTTAAATTATTGTCCATGATTACATAATGAATAGAAATTATAAAACGAGTTAGATTATAATTATTGATACAATTAAATGTCATAAATTAATAAGTTATTAATCAATTGCACCAGTCCTCTAGACAGGAAGCTTGAAGCATTTATAAAATTAGCATATCAAATGTTTTAGTATTTGTTAGACTAAGAAAGTGTGCTTAAACTGGAGGTCAAAAAATTGAAAGTGGTAAAAGCCAAATTATGTGGAGAATGTCCCATAAATATAGTGTCAGAGCAAAATTCTTAGAATGTAGAAAATGAGCTCTCAGGTATTATTACAAAATTTACAATGCCACATTATGTAAGTTTGGGATTGCCATCATTCTTTAGGAAATTTCTGTGTGATGATGGATATGTGAAATAAAATGCACCATTGGATTTCAGAAAGGCAAAAATGGTGACAAGACATTAAAGACATTGATCATAAAGCATTGATTTGAACTCACCCTGATTTTAAAATCAGTTTCAGATAAATATGTCAATGGACAAGAAACAATACAGCATACTTTCATCTAGCCAAATAATGAGGTTGATATTGATGATAAAATAAATCCATGGATAATTTCCAAACTTTTTCTCTTAGCCCAAGATTTTTCTTCCAAAGTTGATACAACTTTGGAAAATCAAATGCCCTTGGGAACAAAAATCATTCTTTTTCCCATCTTTCAGCCCTGTATATTTTTCCAGTCTCTGAATCAATTTCCTGAAAACTGAAATCACTTGGCTTTAGCATGTAGGCTCAGCCCTGCCCCATTATGGTGTCAGTCTTGATTATTATTTGGCAGATATTTGAGAAGCTATAAACCAACACTTAAGGAATAATATCAGAATAGCCTTATTGTGATTTGACTCTCTACTCAGACCCAATCCTGAAAACCAAGCTTCTGATTTTCCTAGCCAATGGATTTTTTTTTATCCTTTTAGGCCCTACTTTTCCAAAGATGATTCCCTTGCCTATGCATTGTGTGATCTTCCTGCTTCCTCATTGTTGTTGTTTAATAACTGAAACAATATTCTTTTGCTTTTTATGCTTACCTTCTCCACAACTCTCACCCACCTTTACTATTTATAATAGGCTAAGACCTGTTCACAGGCCAAGAGAAAACTTTAATCTAAACCATGTGCTTTATTGCCTATACTCTGTTGCTAATTCACCCTATATTCCCCATAACTGTGATTCACCTAGCCATTGGGACCCTCACTCTGCAGTATAGATTGTTCTGCTGGTTCATTGCTTGAAGAATGTGACACTCTAATAATTCAGGCAAATGAGAAATCAAAGTGCTTGAAGGCCTGGAGAAAGGAAATAGCTGCAGATAAACATAATCCTGCCACTATGTTCACTATAGGAGGCATCATACAAGGGCATATTATGCACCTGCCATGTTAATTAATATTATTATGTTGTGTGTTATCTACCACATGATTGAATTGTCAATTAGACTAAAAATTGTGGAGAGATACAAAAATGTATAGTTTCTACTTTTGAGGATGTTATATTCTAGGGATGAAGGCAGAGGAAAAATGAGAGACATATAAATAAGGCTTACAGAATAGATTTTTAAATTTTTACTTTATTTTAAATTGACACATAAAATAGTTTTAACAATAAGAATCTAAATGTTTCTAGTTTTAATAAGACACACCAACATTTTTGACAATTAAAGTAGTATGGCTGTGGGGGTGAGATAAAATGTTTGAAATATAACCAAACCTGTTATCATTTTACATTTTGCAACTGTTGGAATTCTGTGTCCACTGTTTTAGTTGCAGAATTAAAACAAAAAACAAAACCATTCTTCTTTGCTCTCTCCTCTTTGTGGGATCTCTATTGCTAATCTCAGAACCACATCCATATAAAAGATAAAGGAGTGTTACATTCACTGAGTGTATGGCGCATATTTGATATGTAAACAAGCAAGCAATCAAAACACCTGAGGCTGACACTTACTGTTCAGTGTGTAATACCTTCAGCATTTGAAAACTGTTTTATAACCAGTCAAACATTATCAGCCTAAACTATAGGTAACATACAATGTATAAATCTTCTCATTCTGAAACCCTAGAAACTAAATACTTCTTGAATGGTAATACAGTTTTCTAAATACTGATGATATATGTTGCTTGGAAAATATAACTAGGTTGAGCTTTATAGCAACATCTGTAGAAATAAAGTGAAACCATCAGTATATGTCAAAAACACACTCAATACCTCTCTGCAGGCAGGTGCATCAATTAATAAGCATTCTGTAGAAAAGACCCATTAAAATTTCAAAAATCATAGAGTACCTGTATCTGAATCTCTGCTACAAGAAAAAGCAATATTAGAGAACACAGCCCAAGAAAGCTTAGTATGACAAATTCATCAAGAGGAAAGTTTAGCCTATCCTTCAATAAGGGAAGCCTGTGGGAACACATAAACAAAAAGCAGAGAGAGGGAAGAGCAAATCCCTGGGGAACGCCATTAACATAATTGAGCACTTAAATGCATAAGAAACAAATTGAGACCACTTAAGTAAATAAGGGGAAAGCTATGTAAAGACATCATCAAGATGCTACAATTGATCTTTAACTGTTACCATCTCTGGAATTAAGTAGAGCCTATACCTCTAAGGACTAGTTCCTTAGCATTAAGCTAAATGGTTAGGCATGGGAGCTTTTTCAGGGACAGCTTGGTTTGAACTCAAGTACTAGCACCTGGCATATGTATCAGGTTCAACACAGTTCTTCTTTACAACTCAGTTTCCTTTTTATAAATAAGGGAAAATATTAACGTTGCCTCATAGAGTGTTGTGATTTTTAAATGAGGTAATTGGATATAATGTTTACCTGACGGTGAATGGCCTTAAGAAATATTCAATAAATGTGTTTTATTATGTTTATTATTATCATTATTACCAGGTATGAAGAGGCATATCAATTTGAAATACATGTTTATGTAAGTAAGTACAAATGAATGGATTGGTAGTTAATAGAATTTTTCTTTATATTGAAATCCAAATCAGCTCATAAAATAAATATCTGAATCAAGACTACATTAGTTGGATCTCCATTAAAATCTGCTTTGTTTATTTAAAAATTGAAATGGAATTGGCCAATTTGAAGTCTAAATCTTGTACTATTATAACCAAAAAAATAAAATTGAGCAGGTAAAGTTTATAAATTATCGGATTTATAATCTGTAACTTCTACAAAATATAGTAACAATCTTGATTACTATGACCAGGTATTTGGACACTAATTAGTAAGTTTAAATGTTGCATCAATCATCTATGAAGTGGTTTAATCCATTAAAAAGAAGTAATTATACACAGTTGTACATGATATTTTTGTATCATTTTATTTAATTTTTGCATAAACTTTTTATGGAAGTGCAAAATATATCTAGTAATGTTATAATATGTTAAGTTTAAGCATTGATTTTTTTTTTTTAATAAAGTGAACACACCAGGTAACCAGTGCCAAGATCATGTGATAGGATATAACATGTACCATACAAACCTCTCATATGCTTGTCAGTCATTTTATACCCCTAAAAGGAAGTCATTATTCTAACTCCTATCACATAGATAAGTTTCAATTGATTTTGACTTTTTATCATGAAATCATGTAGGATGTACTATTTTGTGTTTGAGGTTCTTTTGCTCAGCATGAGTCCATGAGATCGATTTGTATTGTTGCTGTTTGTAAGCAGTAGTCTTTTCTATTTCATTGCTTTATAATATTTAATAGTTCATTATATGAATATGTTATATAATACATTTATCTCCTGTTCTACTGTTGATAGGGATCACTTTTAGTTTTGAGAGATTGTGAATTATGCTTAATGAACATTCTTGTACATGTCTATACTACACATATCTACTCATTTCTGTTAGATACATACTCAGGAGTTGAATTGCTTGGTCATGAGTATGCATAAAAAGAAGGTACTACCAACAGTTTAACACACTGTATTTACTAATTTCCATCACCACCAGAAGTGAATGAGAGTAATATCAATCAATTTATGTGACCCAAATTGGTATTGTGAGTTTTGTTAAGTTGTATTAATTCTGGTGGCTATATAGCAGTTTATCAAATGGGTTTTAATTTGCATACCTGATGATTTATTACATTGGGTACATTTTATATGCTTATTAGCCATTTGGATTTTCATTTTTGTGAAAAGCCTATTCAATTTTTTCATTCATTCATTTAAGGAAGTTTATTGTTTTTTCATTAATTTGTAAGATTTATTGAATAGGGGTCGTTTAATGGATATATGTATGACAGTTTTAGTCTCTTTTTAGCTTGCCTTTCGAATCTCTTAAAAGTATATTTTAATAAACAGAAATTTTCAAGGCTGGTAAAATCTAATCTGTCAATCTTTTCCTTTATGATAGATGATTTGTGTGTGTGTGTTTGTGTGTGTGTGTGTGTATCCTGTTTAAGACATCTGTGCCAATCTCAAAATCATGAGAAGCTACCTAGGATAATTTTTAGAAGTTTTACTCTATAACCTTTTACCTTATTTGTAAAATCCATCTCTAATTGATTTTCAAGCATGTTCTTTCCAGTAAGGTTTACATATTTTTTTTTTTTAGATTAATACCATTTTAAAAGACTTATTGAAGTCAAGTAACTTCTAAGAGCAATTTCGGTATTACTCTTCTTTTAAGGATGCTATTGTAAATCCTTTTTGGATTCCAACAATTCAAATATTTGTCTACAGCAGCAATTTTTTTTTTTTTAAAAAAAATGTGTAGTTCCAATTACTAGGATTAGCATGTATTATATGCTTCGTTTAATCTACTCTTTCAAAATAACTTCTTTTAGGTTTTATTGAACCACTGCAGGGGAGGGAACTGAAGCCAGATAGAGTAATGTTTCAAATCCATTGCTTTGTGTCCTTTCAATTCTAATAGCATTAAACTGATTGAACGTATGCTTTAATAGGATGGTCCACCAAACTTTTCTACAGCAGAAAAGATGCAGTTATGGCCTCAAAAACCAATACTTGCTTATATGCCCTATTCTAAAGATTATGAACACCTGCTTATTGTGGTAATTTATCATTGAACTTTAATTTTTTTACATCTAAGTGAACTTAGGTAATCACTATTTTCTATTAGCTGGGTTCATTAACACATTCACACATATATTCATTCAATAAATATGTATACACCACAAGCTCAATGTTAAGTATTACAGATAAAACAGAGACAAATTTATGAATTATACAGTACAGATAATTTAGTTCTTTGCCTCAGGAGCTTACAACCTAGCATTACAGTTAAATATTATTGAGTATTTTTCCATACATAATTTATAGATTTCTTTCTTGTTATTTTTAACCATGAAAAGTTTTATCTTATATTTTTAAGTTTGAGAAAGTTTGTAAATAATTAATAATAAATACACCAAACTGATTGTTTTTAAAGTAATTGTGAGAATTATTTTTTGAACAAATAACCCTTCTCCCTAAAAAAATCAATAAACATTTTAAAAACATCCATAATTGCTACTATAATTTTCTTTGTATGTATTTGAAACCCATAGTTTACAAAGATACCATAGTGTGTTAAAGTGCCAAAATTCTTTAAGAAAATGAGTGATTAAGTAATATAGGATAAATTCAGAAATAGAAGAATTTGAGGTTATTTTTAAATTGTGATATAAGTATGGCAAAATATGAAGTTTTAGCTTCTCAACTATAAATATGCAATGCTATGGTCTAGTGATATTGCATTTATTAATGGTGGATAAAAGCTGGTTAAAAAATAAAACTTTGAATGGAAAATAGAAAATATAAAGCAGAGAAAGAAAAGAAAATATTTTTGTAGTACTACAAAACATGCTGAAACAACAAATTAAGCACTTAAAACTTAGCTTAATTATAGCTTAGTTAATAATTTAGAGTTAGCTTAACCAAATAGAGTAGCCTATGGGAAATTCTGGATTTAGATCCTACTCCCATTGTTCACGCAGCAGAATGCATGGTCTTGTCAACAAAACTACTCATCCACCATCAAATTGGAATATGAGCTACCCAACCAAATGAAGGCAGAAAGAATGGTGTATGATCAAAGTGTCAGAATAATTGTATTAATATATTAGCTTAGAAAATTATACTAAATACAAAAAAATTTGAGCCTGATCTGGAATGATGTAGGACAGATGAAAATTCTACAGACTATAAAATGAGGAGATAATGGGGACATTTTAAAGATATGTTTAGACAATCAGTGAAACTATTCTTGCACAAAATCAAGCTGTGGAGATTACTTTGTATGGAACAGAATAGGAAATGACCTGGTCTTTTTTCTTTTTTAAATTATAAGTTTAGGATCAAGAATTTTCTAAGTCTTCAACACACCCTCACTGTCTAATGAATATTCATAAAACCTTAGCATTTCCCCTCTTTCATTCTTTTATACAATTCATTATTAAGCACTAGACAAATGATCTTTGAGATGTCTCTATCTGAACTGTCAAAATTCAAATTTACTCTTATTTCACCCACAGTTGAATGAAATGCGAAGGCCTTATTGGTGCTGTTGCCTCTAGTCTTTTGTAAACTTCATCTAAACTATACAACACTCTGTGGCAAAAGTATTGTTTTAGTTTAATAATTTGTCATATGAAACTACCATCATTTATAATTGTATCAAATGTTGTCCCTCATTTTTTCTGCTTTATTTTCTAATCGTATCTGCCATTTGCTATGTGCTTTCTACTATTACTATGACTTGATTATTCTTCCTCTTGCATCATTTATGGAAATAATCAATTATGCTATGGATTAATTTGCTGCTTTTAGGTGATATTGGGAATTTACTGGCTCCTTGTAATATTTCCTACTGAAAATGTTTGAATATTAACAAACCTGTTTTTGAATTAACGGACCTATTTTATTAAATATAAAGTGAGCACTGTGGATAATTCTTACCTTATAATTTTTGTTCCATATGTTATATTTTCACAGATATTAGCTATCGGTTTCTTATACTATTATTTAATATAATGCAATTGAGTTTTTCATTATTTTATTTTTATCTGATGTGTCATCCTATTTCATACCCAATTCTCCTCTTTAGTTTTAAACATTTATAGACTTCAGTGTTGTGTTTATTTATTTAGTCCAGTAATGAGTACTAAATGTTCAAACTGACCTAGGCACTGTTAGAAACTGAAAATTCATTAATGAACATCACAGATGTATCCTCTGGACCCATAGAGCCATTACACTTGAGGACAAACACTTTGACATGTTGTATTAGTTTTCTTTTTCTTTCCTTCTATTTTGGTATTAGTTTTCTATTGCTTCTTTAATATATTGCCCCACATTTAGTAGCTTAAAACACCTACCTATTATCTCACAGGTTTGTGGATCAGAGGTCCAGGTACAATGTGGGTTTGCTGGGTCCTCCATTCAGTTCCTCCAAGACCAAAATCAAATTATCAACTCTTCTAGGCTCTGGTTAATATTTCACTTCCAAGGTTATTCAGGTTCTTGTCAGAATTCAGTTAGTTGTAGTTGTATGACTAAAGTCCCGATTTTCTTACCACTTCATCTTTTTTTTTATTTCAGAATATTATATTATGGGGGTACAAACATTTTGGTTACAGGTAATGCCTTTGCCTCGCCCAAGCCAGGGCTACAAGCATGCCCTTCCCCCCACAGCATGCTCCACCTCCATTAGCCACTTCATCTTTAAGCCAAAAACAATACACTGAATTCTTTGCTTCAAATTTCTGACTTCCTCTGCTTCCAGAATGAGAAAGATCTCTATTTCTAAAGGTGCTTGTGATTATATTAGGCCCACCCACAGAATAGAGTACAATCTTTTTAATTTAAGGATGCTTTATTAGTAACCTTAATAATATCTACAAAGCCTTTTGTCATGTAATATATTCATGGAAGTATCACCAAGGAGCAAATGGCACAGAAGCCAAAATTCTGCCTACCACATATGTCCAGAACATCTTTGTATATAACTTCATTGTATCATTGTTTGCAAGAAAAAAAATCTGAAAACGACCCAAATAACTTATCTAAAAAATAATCCACAAGTAAACTGTAGTATGCTGACATAATAAAATATTATCCAGAATTTAAAATGAATGAAACATAGTGACAAACTATAGTAGATATCCTAACAATAGATTGAGTGAAATCAAAAGTAAACAAAACTAAAAGTAAATGTAGGATTTTTAAGAAGTAGAAATGATAAAAATGATTTACAATAATAGTTATCTACAGAGGGCAAAGTAAAGAAAAAATATAGGGCAAGAACTCATCAGTAGATTTAAAGCAATATTAAAGAATTCAGTAAAAAAAATTCTTAGGTGTTATTGGTGGTGGATTCATGGGTGATTTTTGCATTATAAGTAAATATTTATATATATACCCCAGAAAGAGTCATGAGTGGGCCAAACATGTGTGTCATGAGCCAAAAACTGATTAATCAAAATTTATGTACTTGTGTCTATATGTATAACAAGTACCAAAACATTTAAATTACATGAGGAAAAATTACTGGTTATTATGAGAAAGCATAACATGGATCCGGATTGAGCATAACAGAGCAATGACAACCTGTTTTTGGAAGTAGTCTTTAAGCTGATATGTGAAGGTACATGTGCTAGAGAATCAAGAGGAGGTGCAGGCAGGAACAGTGACATTGCTCTGGAAATCTGTGTCAAGTCCCTGTGTCTGCAAAATGGGAAAAAAAGTCATCGTGGCTGGAGCATAGAGAATGTCATGATACAGACTAGAGAGGCAGAGGCCAGATGTAGTGGGAAACAAATGTGGCATGATCAGACACCTTTTAAAAAGATGACCTTGTTGCTGATACAGTTTGGATATTTATGCCTTCCACATTTTCGTGTTGAAATTTAATCTCCAAAGCTGGAGGTGGGGGTCTAGTGGGAGGTGCATGGGATGGGGATGGATCTCTCATGAAAGGCTTGGTGCTGACCTCATGGTAATCAGTAAGTTCTTACTCTATTAGTTTGTTTGAGGACCGATTATTAAAAAGAATTTGGCACATCCTCTCTCTTGATTCTTAACCTCTTGCTATGTGATGCCTGCTCCCCTACACCTTCTGCTCATGGAAGCTTCCTGAGACCCTCACCAGAAGCAGATACTGTCACCATGCTTCTTATACAGCCTGCAGAACTGTGAGCCAAATAATCATCCTTTCTATAAATCACCCAGCCTCAGATATTCCTTTATAGCGACACAAACAGACTAAGACAACTGCTAAAAGATTTGCAGTTGGGCACTAATGGAAGTGGAGAAACCATATGAAAGATTATGTCACGAGACTAGGTAGACTCCTATGGAAGACAGCTACTACTGAAAATGAGTATAGTTAATAAAAATGGCAAAGTGCTCAAGGAAAACTACCACCATGAGTCATGTTTGACCTGAATGAATGCAATAATGGATTTACCATTTACAAAGATAGAAAATACTGAGGGGAAAGTAGATTTGAAAGAAATTTAGAAATTAAATTTAAGTTTGAGAAGTTTATTTGACATTCAAAAGGAGATGTCAAAGTAGGTAATTGTGTATATGAATCAATATGGAGTTCAGGGAAATGTCAGACATGGAAAGGTAAATTCATGAATTATAAGAATATATTTAATGTATAGTATTTAAAAGTCTTACTAGCTGAGAATATGTATGAAATCAATGCAAACTGAATCCTGGGACTCCCCAACATAGATAAAACTAGAAAAAATCTTGTCATGGTTAAATCAAGTTGTATAAATTATGTACAAAAATATACAATAAGTGAAAACTTTAATATTATTAACATTCATGTGCTTGTGTGTGTGGTGGGTGTGTGGTAAAACCATAAAAACTTATGGGCAGGAAGTAATTCACAAAAATGTCAGGATAATGGATTTCTCTAAGAATAGTGGGGGAAAATGAGATTGGGAAAAGTATACAAATGGCTTTCAATTTTGGCTTTAAAGTTTTATTTCTAAGAAAAACAATTTGAAACATTGGAAAATTGATTAAATGGCTGGTAAGAGATTAGATAAAATGACATAGTGTGTTTAGTGAATTCTATTTAGAAGTTTGCAGAATAAATGGAGTAGAGAGATAGAAACATAATTGAGGAAGATTGGGGCTTTTAAGTTTTTTTTCTCTTTTTTTGCTGTTGTTATGAGTTTATTATCCATTTAATTTTATAAGAAAGGTGGTATAAAATCATGCCTTTCAATGCTTATGGAGAGAGAGCTTTCGTTAGGAGAGAGATAATTTCATCATTATAATGGAAGTGGAAATAAGAGAAGATAGTAACAGATGCAATTAAATTGCTGTATTTGATTTTGGCAAGATTGATCAGTTCATATCTTTTGGTTTATATTTTCTCTCAAGTATGAGAAAAAGACAAAAGCTGAGATTTATAGTGATGGGGGACATTGAATATGTGGGGTCATGAAGGTTTGAAACTGTAAGTTGTAGAAAATAAGAAACCAAATTATTATAGAAACACTTACATTTCTATGTGGTTTTTAGAGCTTAGTTGAGGGTGAGGATATTGGAAACAATTGGTGACAATCTGTATTGGTAACAATTTATATTAATATATTTCCCGAGCAATTCTCAGATGCTTGTCTATAGTTACAGTTGGGTTATCGGGTTGATTTCTTCTTTTCTGGGAATGTGGCTAAAGTTAGAAGAGGCCATTATCTAAAATGGAAAAAGCGAATCCCAGCTGATGTCTTTGTTCTTTTAGGGCACCATTTGCAGTTAGTTAAGCAATATCATGAGCCTCCCCTGCTTGCTAATAAGATCCGTATGAGCACCATATGACAGTGCGTGACTTATATTACTTCCCGAGAAGTGTCCACCTTCAACGAGGTGAGACATGTATGCTAGACTATTCTCTGAAATGTTAGAAAGTAATCTTGAAGTTCTGAAGTCTTGCTACCTGGTTCTGCGCAACCAAAATTTTGTCTTCTTTGCAAATAACGATGCTCTAGTTTCCTTAGTAGGATTGATGCAGTGGAAATTCAGGAATTGGATGGACTCCAAGTTTTGCCAGTTTCACCACTGAACATAAACTTCAGTTCATTTAATTAAAGCTTGCCCTATCCCATGGCAATATATCTATGAAAATGGTTGCTTTAAATGTTGGATGAAGTGGAAACAGTTTGTCACTCATTGTTAGCCTTCAAACCCAATAATTAAATCTTCTGCCACTTTGGACTGTTGTAACGTGGAGCATGGTTATTTAAAATGAAGGATTATTGTGTCCTTGATCTTCATTTATTGTCCAACAGGCCATATGGTTAGGGAAAGAGTATCTGAGATTCATCATCATTTGTTCAGCAAAGCATTTCACAAATGGCATCATTATTTTATTTGGAACTACCTCTTCTTAAAAAAAAAAAAAAAAAGTCCTTGGCTTTAAATCCCACATAGTTTAACAAAGAAAGGTATATGTTGCCTCACATCATATGAGGAGTTCAGTAAAGAATCACGTTGTATACAAGGCCACAGACTGTGGTCAAGTGATATTTTTAAGACTTTTTCTCTTCACCATAATTTCCTTTTTATACTTGCCTCTTGTCAGAGAGGAAAGAATGGTGCCTCTTCCTTTTCTTCTACGGGTACTAATATCATGGGGGCTCCATTCTCATGACATCATCTAAACCTAATTACCTCACCAAGGCCCCACCTGCTATGCCATCACATCGGGGGTTAGGGTTTCAGCATATGAATTTGAGGGGACACAACATTCAGTTGATAACACCTTTCCTTACTTTTTTTTTCCTCAGACTCCTACTATAGATGAGCTTCCTTAATGTTGCCAGGAGTGAACTGCCAATGTCCTGGCGTATGAATGTATAGAGTTTAACTGTCCTGTGGAGAAAATAGGCACATGCTTTGCTAATGTCATATGTATAAATACAAAATAGGATTTCTTGGAAAAAAAATTATAAACAGAGCATACCCAATCCCCCGTGTTCTCATTATTCTACAGAGAATTATCCTTAGGCCAAGCATACCTGCGGATAGGACAAGCTCCAGCAGGAGGGTCACATCCTCCTGGGTCTCTCCATCTATTTATAAAGAAAATGAGTCAGGAAACATCTAGTTGAATATATTAAAAATAGGAGCTTGTTGGTCAAGGAGAGCCTCTAGAACTGATGGGCTAATGTGAATCTGCTCCTCTCTTCACATGGCTAATTGAGACTTGCTGAGAGACAGTTTCTTAGTAAAGTTTCAGATTCATCTTACCTCATGATCCAAAAGGAAGAACTACATCTCCACATAAGTTACATAGTTCTTTCCTCTCAGTTACTCCAATTCACTCTTCTGTATTCCACTTTGTGATTCTAGGGCTGAGACTCTGCAAGCCACATTTTTGCTGTTAGCTACCTCCTTGTTAAGCTCCCTGTGGGCACTAGAGGGAGACAGCAGGGCTGGAAAAGGAAGAAGGAAGATTTGCTCATTTCTGTTTGTTCCCTGGGGACTTCCAGACTGCTTCCTGCTTCTTTTTTATTTTTGCATTTTTTTGGGGTAGAGACAGGGTCTCACTATTTCCCAGGCTGGACTCCAACTCCTGGCCTCAAGCTATCCTCCCGCCTCAGCCTCCCAAAGTGCCAGGATTACAGGCATGAGCCACTGTGCCTGGCCAGCTTCCTGTTCCTGTAGGCATCATCCACACACTTCCCAGCAGTAGCAGCTGAATCCAGTTTGCTGTTTTCCCAGCACTTACATGTCCACCCTCATCACCTGCCTCCCGGAAACACCAAGACCATCTGTCAGTGCCCTCTCCTTAGAGGTCTTGGCCACCCAAGGACTGATCCTACAAACTCAGAGATACCAGTACCAGAGTAGCAGCACTTCCTTTTCAGTACAGACACTCCTCAACTTACGACAGGGTAGCGTCCTGATAAACCCATTGTAAGTCAAAAGTGTTGTAAGCCAAAATTGCACTTAATACCCCCATAAACCCATAGTAAAGTTTAAAAATCCAATCACAAGTTGAGGAGTGTCTGTAGTCCATATTTGCACTCTTGGGATTCATCCTCTACGTTTCCAAGTTTTAATTATTCTAGCCTCTTGTTTTTGTTCCTTTGGCACTAAGAGTGACAGCTGCTTTCTGTGGTTGCTATCTCCATGATACCTTAGAGCTCTGTTTTCATCCCTTTAGTTACTTAGTTAAAAATATTTTTATATAAAATGCTCCTATTCAATAACTACGGTGACTTCTTTCTTTTGACTAGGCTATACCTGATATATCATTCAAAATTAATTCATAAAATGTCAGGACAGGATTCTAGTAGCTGAGGCACAGTTCATGTGCCTCCCTCTTGGCCACTTGCTATGTATGATCCAGTGGAACTACGACTGACCTAATCTGGGCCAAATGTTCAGGCTGTGGCTGAGGTGAGGGGGCATCATGACTGACAGTCTCAGCAGGACCACTCGGAGTCACAGAGACATTCTCTGTAGAAACAGATTGCTGTCTCCCTGATAACAGTAATAGAATGCCTGCTGGGGTGGGAGGCTTCAGCTACCACAATAGCTAACAAAGCATTGCCTCTCTTCTGATAAATGTATTAGTTTATTAATTGTTCCAAATTAGTAAGTCCTAAGCATGATGTTGTGTGGTTTTTTTAACTCCAATGATTGCTTCCAGCCACATCCTGCCACACATTTTGTTATTCCTGAAAAAAAATATTGAGCACATTTCAAAACTTCCTACTTTTAAATCTATGTGCTTTTAAACTTCAACCTCACCTTCAGCTCAAAGATTTTCCCCTCCTCTGCCATTTGAAATGATTGTTCCTCATCCTTGCACATTCAGGGGTGAAAGAGAGAGACATGACTATCTTTGAGACACTGCCTCTCCTTGTCTCTTCTAAATTCTGTGTCCTGCTGTGTGCTGGGGCACGTTGACGGAAGGGGAAAAGTTACACACGCCTCTTCATGAGAAAGTTCTATTGTTGGTTCCTTTCTTGGTTGATTGAGACAGCTTTTCTGGCCACCAGGGATATCCTCTGTGTGGGAAGTGTGCCAATGACCTGGGGCACAAGTGCAAGTTCTCCTGGAGCTGCTGTGATCCTCCCCCTGCACAGTTCCCTGATTCGGGAACTCTAGCTCAGGCCCTCTTGGCATTCTACCCCTCTGTGCCTGCAGTAGTGGTATTTTACACAGTAGGACAACTTCTCATGAACTTGCAAAGTGGCTCAAGTACAACTGCTTCTAGTTTCCTTCACTGATAGAAAATTCAGACATCCATATGTAGTAATGATAGTCAGTGACACTGCGTCCTCTTCCTGATATCTAAATGAAGAAAAGTTAGCTATGAGGATTCAGTATCATGCTAAGATATTGTGATGGTTAATTTTATAGGTAAATTGGGCTGGGTCATGGTTCCCAGATAAGTGTTCAAACATGATTCTGGATGTTTCTGTGAGGGTTTGGTTGGGTGAGACTAATATTTAAATCCATGGGATCTGAGTAAAGTTGATTACCTTCTATAATGTGGTTGGTCCTCATCCATTCAATTAAAGGCCTGGATAAAATGAAAGATTAACTTTTCTCAGCAAGAGGGAATTCTACAGCAGACAGCCTTTGGACTTGAACTGGAACACTGGATCTTACTTGGTCTTTGGCTTGATGGCCTTTGAACTCAAACTGCAACATCAGTTCCTCCCGAGGTCTCCAGCCTGCTGGCCCACACTGCAGATTTTGTAATTGCCAGCTCTCAAAATCACATGAAGCAATTGCCTAAAATAAATATCTTTCTGTAAATACAAATATCCCATTAATTTGTTTCTCTAGAAAACTGTGAGTAATACAAACATATTAGTAAACTCAGAATACTCTTCTGCAGGACCGCAATAATTGTCTTGGCGGTGGGGGTAGTGGTGAAACTTTTGCCCTTGCAGCCTATATCCCCATGGTTTTTAGAGGCTGCCCCATAGTTATTTTTCTCTTCTCTTGATTATGCAGATCAGTACATTTGGGACATGTTTAATAGGTGAATGAAATGCGAGCCTTTGTATCTGTCAGGCTCCTTCAATCTCTACAAGCTATTATTTTAGTTTCCCTCACTTGGCTTGGAGAAAGATGGGCGTGAACACAGCAACCCCAATAGAATATTCACCTTGTACATACTCTTCACAACCATTTCCAGACAAGAATGTGAATATTGAGCAGTGCCTTGGTCACCTCAGGCTGCTATTACAAAATACCATAGACTGTATGGTTTAAACAACAAACATTTTTTTCTCACAATTCTAGAGGCTGGGAAGTCCAAGATCAAGGTGCCAGCAGATTCAGTGCCTGTGAGGGACTCTTCCTGGTTTGCAAACGGCTATCTTCTTTCTCTATTCTCAAATCAAGGAGTGGGAGAGGGCTCTGGTCTCTTACTCTTCTTGTTAGGACACTAATCCCATCATGGAAACTCCACTCTGAAAACCTCATATAAACCTAATTACATCTTAGAGGCCACATCTACAAATACCATTACTTTTGGGATTAGGGCTTCAACATATGAATTTTGGAAGAACACGTTCAGTCCATAACAAAGAGATGCCTAGGGGTACCATGGTAATTCTGTCCCATCTTAATAAACCCTAAAGGGTTTATTTCCCCCAACTGTTTGAAGTTTTTATTAGAAACCGAGTACTTTGCATCTCTTTGAACTTAGTTTTTGTGATGTAGGCAAAAGGAAAATTTCCATCCCACTTCCTATTATCCAAAGACTGCCAAAGACAGTTTTTTCTTGCAGTTTTATAGACAGTAATTCTATTTTATAAGAATATCTTATCATAATGAGGAACTATATATTGCTTGTTCTCCATTAAGAGACCACATCTCTTAAAACTGCTCCCTGAAATTCCGTGAATGGCAAAAATGTATCCTTTTGCCTCATTGTGAAAGTGCAGCAGGGAATGTGGGTAGCCACCTGGCTAGAGTGCAGGCTTGGCCTTTTATACAGGAACAAATGTTAGCAGGATTATTGGATTTTGTGTGTCTCTGGGGGAAACTCACCCTGTGTTATTTCTTCCTTTGCTGTGAGGTCAGCCACTAGGAAGCAAGAGTGTGTGCAAATTAATTGATGGAGGTCAGAAAAGCAAGCAAAGACCGACCCTATATAAGGTTTAGAAATACAAACACCTCTTTAGATTTTTATAGGCAGAGTTCTGCATTTGGGCACTACACATATGTACTCCTTAATTTACCGACTATTAGAGGGGTGGGAGAATCTAGTCAATGTTGTATTTTTTTAATGTCTTTATGCATACCTTCATTTATAAGAATTATATACCAGAATAGCTCAAATGACCTTGCTCTGACTCTTTGAACCAAAAAGCCACATTAAAATGTACTGGAAAAATATTGAGAAAATTTTAAAAGAGCAAAATTGAGAATATTCCTTCTTGTTTGGTCAATGGTTCTTGGGGTGCTGAGGTGATAACTACCAAATTACCTCCTGTAAGAAATTAGATAAGGACATAAAA
The DNA here is from genome assembly GCF_041146395.1 of Eulemur rufifrons. NCBI lineage: Eukaryota > Metazoa > Chordata > Mammalia > Primates > Lemuridae > Eulemur > Eulemur rufifrons. The sequence continues at coordinate 55,859,855 of NC_090990.1, forward strand.
GTAGTGCATTATAAAAAACTCAGTAAAACCAGTAGAAAAGGAATTAAAATTATTTCTAGCATTTTTTGAAACAGAAGAGAATTGTGTGTGTTTTCACTAGGAAGTGCATTTGGAGCCATTATCCTTACATGCCAAATAACATAAAGCAATATACATTAATGTTAAAGAATTTGACAGTAGGTAAAATAGCCTGCAGCAACTATCAAAACCCTACCCGTTAATATTGTGAGGATTGTGAAAATGAAGTATTTCTTTCAAAAGTTGTTTCTTTCAACATACTTATTTTCTTGTGAAAAAATAGTAAGTACAAAAATGTCAACATAAACATCTGGAACTGTAACATTTGAAGACTGTATTTACTTTAATGCTCCAGCTTTCCATTACCAGTGTATCACATTGAAAAGGACTTATTTTAGAACGTTTTAATTGTTGGCATAATCAGATTAGGTGCCTGGATTAGGTAAAGATATAGCAATTATCAAAGGGGAAAATATCTGGTTAGTGGCTCAATTCTGTGAATTTTCAGTGATACATGAGTTAAATGATGCTGGGTTTTAACAGAAAACTGAGATGTGATATTCAAATGTAGATGCTGATACCATTGTGTATTGTATTATTCTTTGAAAAGATTAGTGTTTAAGTTTAAATTAAATGATATTTTAGGCTAACTTTAAACATGCATTATAAATTTGAGAATATACAGATTAAAAAAAAAACCTAACAAATACAAACAGTAAATGCTCTACAAATTATGTTAGCTTACTAAATGAGAAAACCTATAAAGATATCAAATTATGCTATTCCTATCTAGTAACTAACAAATAAATTAGTGGCATGATACAAGAGAATGGACAAATTTTATTAAAATTTTTAAAAACCCTGCATTTCCCAAAATCAAACTTAAAAAAAATAAAAGAAGCAAGCACTGGTATTTGAGGTATTTGTTGATGTCATACTATAAGTGGCATTTTGCATACTGCACTGAAAGGGCCAGAACACCTTTGCAAACTTTAAAAAAAAAAAAGAAGTATGATGGAAAATACACAATTGTATGAATCTTAATCATGTGCCTTTGTCACCATAGGCAAGTACCACTTAATTACTTACAGTCATAATTATCACTCCAGAACAAATGAAATAAAATGTTTAAAAGTGGTTTGCACACTATAAAGTGGGATATGGAAGAAAGATGCAGGGTGATTTGTCAGAATATAAGACAAGACCAACGAGGAGGAGGTACACAAAATTAGACTATTATTTATATTAGAAAATAGAAGATAGCATATTTTTAAAATACAAATAGATTTTATGTTTTCATAAAAGGGCATGAGTTTTTAAAACATGAGTATCACAAATTTTGTATACTGAATATTGTTATGTTCTGTTTTTTGGAAAAACATGTATTTATAGAGTAAAATGTATTCAGTTAGGTAATATATAGTATTCAAAACACTGTGTTCCACACAAATGATAGTTTCCTATAAGTAAAAAAAAAAAAAAATCTTCAGAGATAAAGAAATGCTAACTATTTACCTGATAATTCAATGGACACATTAATTTATTCATCCAATGTAATTAACACTGCTTATAATTTTATAATATTAAAAATCAGAACATTGATCCTGGGCTATCTTAAACTGTAACAAGAAGAAGACTGTATTTAGCACAATTCCAGGCATGTATTCTTCCTTTTGAGAGGAGCTGTAACAAGGAGATAAGGACTGTGATTTCAGAGGCCTATGTTGGCAGGGAGGGTCATTTCTTCAGAACCTAGGTTTTAACAAAAGGGCAGGAAGAAGGGGTGCTTGAACAGCAGCAGTGAGAGGTAAAGTGAATACAAGAGAGGAACGCTGGAGTGAGTGACTGCATGGAAAAAGAAAAACGAAGATTTTAGAGGCTTCTATGACAACCTATTTTACTGAGAGTGATGTCTAAAGAAAATTTTTAGAAAGGTTTACTGGGCATTTGCAGTACAATATACCCATCATATCTACAAGAAATCTCCTCTAAATGTATGTATTTTAATGCTTAAATGATTTTAGATTTAGATTTAGATTTACAATTTAGATTTAGAGGAATGGTTATTTGTTTAAGAAGTAGTACAGAGAGCTCAAATTGGCCCCAAAGAGACCCACATTATATTCAAGATCAAAAAAGAAAAATACCTGTATATTCCATGACATATTACTTAATTGCAGGATAATATAAATCTTTTTCTGTAGCCAATATTGTTGAAAGGGGTTCAATTAACTGTACATGTCCACTCCTGCAGGGCACTACATATTGGGTTCTATATCAAGTTAATATTTATGTATACAGATTTCACTTTGTTTAGTCATATCTTCCCCAAAGTTATAAAATCTCACTTTAATATTTACAGGGTAGAAAATATATTTTATTAAAATTTCCTCTCTATTATTTTTCAACTTTTAATTATGTAGCAGTTGTAGTAGAGTAAAATTCTAATAACTCAATTTTGAAATTTTTATAACTACATTTATATTTCTATAAGAACAATGTTTCATATAGTTAGATATATTTCTGTAATATTAGTTTGTTTCATGGCTAAAATCTCCAAAACAAATACAAGTAATTTCATTTTGTTCCTAACACATATTTTAATCAACTAATGAATATTTTTAAAAGATCATGATTATTTTTGGTATATTTAAAAATAAATTTCAATAAAATTGAAATAATTAATTGTAGGTTATACAAGAAAACTAAGGAAAAAAATTTCTTTATCGTAAAACATAACAAAAGTTCAACAACTTAATTTTAAATCTGAATTACAATTTAAAAAATAATTTTTATCAGGCAAAACTTCTTGTCCATAAAAAAGTTATTCATTTTTCTGCAACTGTAAAACCATATTACCAAGATGACACCACCATGTAGTTACTAATCTTCCTTCCAAATTATGGTAAACATTTTTAAAAGAGCACCATCTTTATAATACCAAAGACAAAATTATTGCATTTTCCTTGGAAATAATTTTTAATGAAATACATTTTAGTCATATCAATTCCATGCCTAAACAATGCTTTCAGCGAATCACTTTTGCCAATATTTTAGCACCTATTTTAGATACTTACTAACCTTAAAGAGCTGCTTCAAAGATATCAAGAATTCTTGTCTAATTTTACAAATATGCTTTGCCTTTTCTATTCCATTTTCATACATTTATACATGTTAGCTTCTCTGACTGGACTATCTTTCTAAACTATAACTGCCTGTCACCTGTCTAACTCATTCTTCAATGCTTAGTTTAAAAGCTATTTCCTCCATGAATTCTCTTTTTGTTATTTCAGCCTGCAGTCATTGCTACTGCCCTCATTATGTTCTGTAGTCTTTTTAGTTATATTCAATAGTTTGAAAGTATTCAAGCTTTTCTGCTTGATTATGTATAGGTCTTTTCATATAAGTATCAATTTTTGTTGGAAAAAAAATTGTATGAAGAGCCAAAGGTGACATTCCTCTACGGTATCAGTACCAGGAAAATTTACAATTCCCATGAGCACCGGGTACATTTTTAATTTCATAGACATTGATCCTTGTAATAGATCCTCTTTTACTTTATTACTGTTGCTCAGAAGCCCAGCACCAAATTTGCACCTCATATCTTGAAAGTGTAGAGCAACTTATAATCTTCTGTTTAGTATCTATTAGCTTTACAACTGTTTTCATTCTTTTTTTCCTATTCTAATTCCCTCTTGCCCTGATTTCCTTCATTTATGTTATTGATGAATTCTGATATTCTGGAAATATCTTTTAAACAACCTCCAAATCTCTTCATATCAAAGAGAAGCATATGCAAATAAATAGAAAATAAACTGTGTGAAAATAATTATCCTTATATGGCAAATTATTTTCAAAGTGGGGAGTGAACAAGAAAATAATTTGAGATGCAAAAAACATATATTTGAATTTCTATATTTATGTCTTTAAAAGAAAACATAAATTCACTTTAGAAATATTCAGTATGCAAATTGAAGAAGTACATGCATGCAATTTACAAATAAATATACATATATCCTGTGTACATGCACATGCATGAGTGTCCCTTCTTCAGTATTGAAGGGCCTATTCTACCAGCTTCTGGGAATGTGACTGACAACTGATGACTTTCATACCTCTCCAGAATTGCTAAATTAGCTAAAAAAAGTTGCCTTGCTCAAGGTCCTGTCTCCTCCTTGAGGGTGGCCTGTATCTAACAGTTAGTTAATATCAGAGTTATAAAAACTTGGTCGTTGCTCCAACCCAGTGCAGCAACGCTTAAGCACCATCCCAGCTTCAGAGCTCCCTGTGGAGTTAGTTGATACTTCTGCTACGATTGTTTCCTTGTCCACCTTCTTCCACTGCTCCGCCCTGCTTTTTCATTTCTGCTATCTGTGTAAATCCTGAGAGCATTTCTTAAACTTCTTGTACAATAATCTCTATCTCAGAGAATGCTTCTCAGAGATTTCAATCTCTACATAGATAAATAGACCAATTACCTAGGTAGGTAGGTAGATCGATCGATAGATAGATGTAGAAACATACATAGGTGCATAAAGTGACTGATACAGAGGCCTGCCATCTGGGTATAGCACAAGGTAAATAACTAATCCTGAACAAAGTGAACAAATCTCCATGACACTTGGTAGGTCACCTAAAAAAATCCCCTATTCTAAGCTATTCCTTCTTATTCCCACAGGAATATATTTAATCTTTTCATGCAACTTTGTGGTCGAGGGCTAATTTCCATCTAGTCTGTAAAGGAGCTGGTCTTACTAATACTAACTAGGAGGCAGCAATTATGGTCTCTAGAGCCCACTACTTGGGTTTGAATCTGAGTCCAATTACTAAATGTGCGACCTTCGGCAGTTACTTACCCTCCCTGGGCCTCAGTTTCATCTGTAACATGAGGATAATAAGAATAACTATTTCACAGGGTTGTTGGGACAATATAATGACTTAATTTAAAGTGCTTGGGAAAGAATCTGGCATATATAAGTGTTAGCTGTAATCACAATTTTAAAAATGAAGTGTGAATTACCCAGTTCTGTACATTAAGCACTTTTAAAAAAAATCCTAACTATTTATAGTTGTTCCACATATCCTATGTAGATAATGCTGTAACTGAAAAGTAACTCAGAAGATGACATAAGTGATGGCAATGAAAAAGTGACATGTGAATTGTTTCTTTGACATTTTGGTATCATCAGAAAAAGAAAGACTTTATAAGCTAAGGTACTTGGAAATTGTAATTGACTCTGTTTAGGCTATCAGGTTGCAGGTATATGTAAATGGACATTCTGGGTAATTCCAGCCAGAAATTAGAGGGAACTACCATGATGGTTTTAAAACATATCTGGAAAGTTTTATAAATTTCCCCCATCAAAAAGAAGAATTCATTACCGCCCTCCTTAAAAATGGGCCAGCTTTTAGAACTGCCAGGATGAATAGAATGGGGTGAATATGAAACTGCATGGTTTCTGAGACTATGCTATCAAAGACCATGTAAGTTTTCTTGGTGGACCTTTGAATGCTGTCTCCAAGACCCTATAGTCACTATGAAAGTAGTTTAGTTAACATGAGGTCACTTTGTGTAAAGACAACGTAGAAAGATGCCAGAGGAGGCCCAGCTTGCCGACCTGTCTGGGAACTTCACTAGCCCAGGTACCAGACATACATGTGAAGATGCTTCAAGATGACCCCATGCGAGAATCAGAGCAAGAAATGCTGAGCCAGTCATTCCCTAGTCTTGAGCAAAATAAATGACAATTTATATTTTAAGCTACTCTTTTGCAGTGATTTGTTACTTAGCACTAGATAGCAACAGAGATATACACCCCTATTTGGATCCTAAGTTAATTATTTTTATAGAAAGGAATGAGTGCGGCAGTCAAAAATCAAAGAGATAGACATTCATCAAAAATATTTTTCATTTTTGAAAATTTTCAAGATACTGTTAGAAATCTATCTTGATATTTTGCTAAGCAATAATTAAATATCACCCTCCCTGTTTTCTCAGCTTCCCCCACAATGCACACTTCTTTCATTTATTTCAGAAGTTTGATAGGAGAGGACCCCCATCACTCAACACACACACACACACACACACACACACACACATTGCACACACCACCCTACTCCTGCTTTCTGGTGGGTAAACAAGGAGGAAATTTTCTATTATTAAAATCTCTGGGCACAGCCTGGTCAATTCTTTGCAGAGGTAAGATCTTCTATCTTTGCTTAAAATTGAGATAATTGGCACAACAATAGCATCAAATCATAATAGTGTTTGTTCATTTGAGGTCCTGAGAAACTCACCTCCTACTCTATAATAGAATTATTATGACATGGGGTATGCACAATACTTCAGAGCAGGGAAAAAGAGATGTGAGTTTTTTTCTCATGCAGTCTGTGATTTCATGCTCTTCATTGCTATAACTTGTGAAAATTATCTTTTTGGAATAATCTGGCCAAAGTCTTATGATTCCAAAGAATCAAAGACACTAGTGACAATTTAGGAAGCCTGTTCTTTGTCTGATGGCAGGAGAACAGACTCATGGCTAATGGCTAAGAGTCCTGGTCTGCAAGCTTAAGATTTACCGGTGAGGGCCTTGGCTCAATAAAGGTCCTTGCTTTCTAACGGAAATATGTGTAGATTTTTGGATTCTAGGATAAGCATTTGAAATTATACATTGTATCAATATTTTCTGTAGCAATTAGTAATTGGACCTATTTATTGCTACAGAGGAGCAATTGCACAATTGGAATATTTTCTTTCCACCTCTTCCTTTGCATACATATTCTCAAAGCACTTTAGAAAGAGGCTGTTTAAATGTATGTACCATGCTTGATGGGTTGTTTCTTTAAACAATAGAGGAGAGATTTATTAAGGGGATGTTATCTCAGTTTTAAACCGTAAAATTTATTTTTGTTTTCATTGTAGGTAAGCACATCTTTATAAATGAATTCAGAAGCACAATTCTGTGAGGCATTTGAAATCAGCCACCAATACTCTGAAATCTCGACTGGAACTTGGTTTGTCACCTGTGGAAAAGTAATTCTGACTAAGTAGCACTGAGATTAGTCATTCTGGCCTCTACTGAGTTGCAGTTGTTCAAGCTTCACTAGAATCTTCTCCATCTTTTGGCACCTGAGTGTTATACATACCTGTGACCATAAACTGAAACTGAACCAATAGAATTGACAGCCCAGAATGTAAACACTATTGTTGGCAGTTGAGGGGAAGGACTCTCAGAGGAGGACCAAGTTGATATGACAACTCCACTGAGGTGAATCAACACTAAAGGAAACAGACTCTAGCATATGCAAGCTGTTTTTCATTATTATGCAGAGTGTCTAAAAGGAGCAATTAATATTAAGAGTGTCTTTATAACATCTGATTTTTTTTTTCTCAACATTCCTTCCATCAATTCAGCTAAAGACCCATCTTGGGAATTCTGAAACTCCAATGGCACTTAGAAAACCTAGTGTCTGGGTAAATTAATGCCCCAAAAGAGAAAATAGGTACATGTGTAAAAAGCAGTAACAACATTCTATCTAAAATTGTCTTAGGTATTCATATGTCTTCTGACACAATTTAAGATAACAACAAACCACCAACACCCACAGAAACAAACAGAGGGAGTAGATCTCTTTATATCAGTATTTAGCTCAATTCTTTCCTCTCTTTGGGAACAGAATCTCCATTTTCTTGGAATAAAATGGAGTTTTCTGTAGCTTGCTCTCCTACTTTGTAATTTCTCCATTCATATGTTAAGGCCTTGGACTTAGTACTTTGTCAAATTAATTGAAGCATGATCAAAAATTAAATAAACACATGAGAGACTACTATATATTTGGGGATAAAGAAGGCCCAACCTTTCTTTGGAAAGCAAAACCTATATTTAATAGAGACAACTGTAGAAGCATATTTATGTGACAGAGAAAATGAAATATCATTTTTCTCTACCTTATTCTTCCTCTCTTTGATTCTTGGTTGTGTAACGTTTCTTTTTCTTCATGGATGGGTCTGACTCAGGGAGAGGTGGAGAGAACAGTTTTGTTTCCTCTATGTAAATACAAAAAAAACCCATTTGAAACCAAGGAAGCATTGTACCATGCCTCTATTCTAAGGAGAAGGTGATCATCAATACTAACTTACAGAAATCTAATACACCATGGAAGGGTGAGACAAAGGCATATACCATTTAAATAAAAGCTTTGGAAATAGAACCTTGTTCTTGAACTTTAATTTGCATTCTACTAAGTGACTTTGATTTTCTAAAGTTGAGAGAATGGATCATAAAAGATGGTCCATATGTCTCTACATTGGTTCTTTTGTCTTTATGGTGACTGTAGTATTTATCCAAAAGCATTTGGTAGAATAGTTCTTATATTCCCAAGAGATTCTTCAGCTGTTCTCAAAAATTATTGATTGGTTTTTTTCCTTTGGTCATAACTAACACAGGAAAGAAAGTTATTATCAAAAATATAGTTACACTCAAAAGATTTTGACTTTTCTGAATAAAGAAATAATATATAGTGCTTGACACTGTGCCTATAATTTTACACCTCAGTGATTTTAATATAATGAATAAGAGATATGTAATTTCAACTTTCAACTCTAGTAAGAGATGGGTTTGCTGCTGCCACTTGGAATTTAGATTCATGTCTATTAGCTTATACAAGGGAGTTCCAATATAGGAGTATGCCAGTCATCAAAATGTTCAGATTTGTATGTGATTACTTTACTTTTTTTTCATTTGAAGCACCTATTTTGTTGGTCAGTGAAAAGCCATTATATACAATTTAAAATAAATTCTGTGTACAGACTGATTGAGGGACACTTTGGTTAAATACCTAAAATTAAACATTTTTCTTAATTCAATTGAACGGTCATGCTGCCCATACACAGTAGTTATCAAAGTGTGGTCCCCAGAACAGTAGCATTTCTATCATCTGGGAATTTGTTAGAAATGAAAATTCTCAGACCTTACTGAGAACTACTGATTCAGAAACTTTGGAGGTGAGGCCCAGTACTCTGATTCTTAATGAGCTGTCTAGATGATATGTGGTCTGCTTTGAGAGCCACTGACTGTAAGAATAAAGTGAATAGGATGAAAAACAAAATTGATGGTTTAATATTTAGGGTAATAAAGCAGGATAGGAGGTACCAGGAAACTAAAGTCACCATCACACATGCCATGTCAGCTAGCTTTAGGTAATTTGTTGGCATAATAATAGTTTACAAATCTGTAGTACATTGAAGTTATAAAATTGAAGGCCAAGGGTGGTGGCTCACACCTGTAATCCTTGCATTTTGGGAGGCTGAGGCAGGAGGAGCATTTAAGGCCAGGAGTTAGAGATCAAATTGTTCTCACATGCTTCACCATATTGATTTTTCATAACTAGCCTCTGAGCTAGATAGCAGAAACAAAGTGTTCCCTATCCATTAGTAAAAGCACTCAAGATTTTGTCAAATGTCACCCAGTTGGAGATGGTATTAGGACTCATCTTCTATCCCTGGGTCTCTTTGCAACATACTGTGGTACAATCAGACCATTATGAACAAATGTGGAATTTGGAATGTTTTTGTGATTTTGCATCAATTATATTTCCATATTTGGTTATCACTCTTAATATTAAATGACATATTAAAGTGTATCAGAGGAAAGATCTCCACTTGTAAGAACTGTCATATTCTGCATTGTGTGAATTTATTGAGAAAATTAACCTACTATATTCAGTATATTAAAGTTCATTTATTGCATTGAGGTATTGACAAATTGTAGAATTTATAATAAGATATATTTCAAGAAAATCTTAGTCTTTATCTTTCTTCCTTTCTTAGACTAAAACTCCAGTCAAGTCACAATTATTTTGTTCACTCATGAGGTATTTTTTGAGTGCCTACTTTATGGAGTATCCTTTCCAGGCACTAAGAAAATAAATACATGTCATAGGTCTGGCACTCCAAGAGCTTCCTTTATCTAGGAAAAAACAAAACAAAACAAAACAAAACAGGAAGACCTAAGTCACCATCATCTTGGCCTGCAGTTTAGCAATAGCCTCCTGAATTGTTTCAGCATTCTTTCCCCCGCTGCAGTAGACAATAAAGCTTTCCCAACATAAATGAGATTATAGAATTCCTCTGCCCGAAACTCATTAGAAGATTTTTGTAACATTTAAAAAATAAAATTACAAGTATTTTCAATAAGATACGAGGCTCCACATTATCTGGGCCCCTATGTGTTCTCTGACACACTTTGCTTTAACTACCTCCTCATTGTTCCTTCAGCATGTTAAGTACATGTCCAACTCATGTCCTCTGAACCAGCTGTCATTTGGCCTGGAACACTTTTGCCCTAACAATTTACATGGCTTATTATTTAAGTTTATTCTGTTCTCTATTCAAATATAACTTTCTTAGAATAGGCCTCCCTTGACTGAGAACTCTGTGTAAAATAGTCCCACACATTCCCAATCTAGTCACTTTCAAATACCATCTTGCCACATTTCTTGTTCAAAGCACTTATGAATGCCTGACAGTGTGTCATATGTTATATGTCATTTATGCTTATTATATAATACTTTATGTTACAAAAACATATCAATTCTTAGATAGTAATTGTTTGTTTATAATCATTCTCTTCTACTAGTACTTGTGTTCCAGGAAGGCAGAGATTTTTGTCATTTTGTTCACCACTATATTCTTAACAATAAGATTTAAACTCTAGGAACATAAAACAAATTATGCACCAAAAATAAGTCATTTATAATGGAAAATTTCTATTAATTATAAAAAGTAGCACACAGCACAATTATGCCCCAAAATAACATAATTAGCAAGCATTTGAGAGATAAATTGGTGGGCTTGAATAAAAAAATAAAAACATACAAAGATAGCAGGAGATTCCCACTATCTTGTTTCAGTGCAGCCGTGTATTAATCTAGTAAATAGACATCATAAAATATATAGGAGGTGAAATATAGTAAATTATGCAGAATTATTAGAATTCAAAAGAACCAAATGATAATGCAAGAGACATCCTCTTTTTAACCATTTATATTTATATTTATTGATTATCTTATAGGAAAAATAAAACCTTATAAGAATTACAAATGCTCATAATTTTTTTCATATTATATAAATGAATGAATGACAAATTTGGTTGATCTATGTGTCAGAAAAGAGGGTGCTTTTGTATGCAAAATCTATGGTAGATATATAAATATAAGATTCTTTCCTTATTCAATATTATAGTCTCCACAACACATAACTGTCTATCTTTTAGATAATAAGTGCTTAATATGTAAATGGAAGAATAGTGTGTATCTATACTTTTATTTCCAAATAACTTAGAACTCTTTTCCTCTTTGCCATTTGAGGTCAGATACTTGCTATCCTTTCTCAGCAGTAACGCATTTTTCACTCCAATTTAGTGTAAACCCTTACTCTCTGGTGCTGTCAGCCTGTAGGTAATGTTTTCATTAATCATCAATCACCTTCCTCTTTACTGGTTTATATAGGTCTGGCGTGTAACCTGCAAGATTCTATACAAGAAAAATCTCCATCATAAGTAAGGTACCAAACTTCTGGAACTATTGGACTAATGAATGATGACCTTTATCAAATGGTGGGTAATCAGCACACCTCCAAAACCTCTTAACCAAGTTGTTATCAGCAAACCTGATGTCTTGAAAAAAAAAATAAAGAGGCAATGGTTTCTAATATTTATTGTTCATGAATCAATATGAGGAAATTTAACTGATTTTTAAGAAACGTTATTTCCAATGTTTCTCATTTGGGTGTGGATATAGATCAGAAGTAAATAATGCTGTAATGATTTTGGAAATACTGCTTATTTAAGCGGTAAATATTAATGACCAATGTCATTATAATTTATGGTGACTAACAAAAGAATATAGGTTATTGCTGGTTTATCTCAAATGGAGAAGTACAAATATATTTGAAGAGGAACCAGGGGGTTCTAAATAAACTGAAAGAGAGACATTGTTTTAAACAATTAAATGATTATTTCCCTTGTAAAGAGACTGAAGTAGATATTATTTTTTGTTGTTTTCTCTGTTCTTAGACTTATATATATTTTTTACACTTTTCTTTAATAAAAGTTGCAAGTGGTGATATAAAGTACACATAAAAAATTCAAAGTAATGATATAACATGTGGGTGGTAGCATATTAGTATAAAGCCTGAGTAAGTAATAGTAGTAGTTGTGCAGTAAATTGCTTTTCCTGGAGGCAGATTTAAGATACACATTTGCTGATGTATCCTTTGGCATACCCACTATGGTTACAATTTAGATATGGACCCTCTTTTTAACTTAAACTCCCTATTATGTAGTATATAAAATTATTTCTCTTCCCCCCACCCAGCCTTAAGGAGTTAACATGTAATAAACTGAAGAAATGTAGTGTGAAGCAGCAAAGAAATTGGAAAAGTCATTATATGTGTCTTTGAGGGACATTACAGTTTTATCATCTACCTGTTATATAATTTTCAATAAGATTTGTCAATATCATCTTTGTAGTTTGTAGCATATAAGCATAATGCCTTGCTTGAACATTATTGCTATTGAGAATGATGATAGCCTACATTATTGAATGTATTCTACAAACTTGCCATTGTACTAAGCATTTTACATATTTTATTTCACTATTCTTCACCATATTATTATGAGATAGTTAATAGTATTACTATTTTACCAGTAAGATACTGGGGCTGCAAAGAGTAACTCAACCTCCTAAAGTCAAATATTTAGGGAAAGGTGAAGCAAGTATTTAAAACCTGATATATTTGACTCTAAATCCTCTTTTTTCGCACTGTCAATCTGAAGGACTCTGTAAACATTTGTTATTAGGTAGGCATTTAGATGGGCATTTTTGGTATCCTCTACCTGTTTCACTGAATGATGAGTAGTACCTTAAAAACACAAAGGACCTCCTTGCTTGTCATTGGAGACAATCAACTAAGAGGGTAAAGCTGTTGCTCTGTGTAGCCATTTTGCTAGATGATGGCAGTGGTTGACAGCTGAATTCCATCAAGTCTAACGGACAATGGCAGCTGAAAGAAAGTAAAGCTGGTTGAGCATCTTGTTCTTGTAGAATTAGTAGAGCTAGCTTAGGGCTGAACAAGAGCTGCCTGAATGAGAAATTAAAAACACATGTTGTCCCTGTACTCTACTATGTGCTCAACTGAACTAGAAGTTGCAAATAAGACACTTCTTACAAATTTTCTTTAGTTGGGTGTAGAATCAACATGAACTATAAAAAAAATGGTGTGTATTTGAGGATGAGAGGTGTTGGAGAAAAAGTGTAACACTCAATCTTGGAAGATAAAATATTTCAACAATATCTTAAAGCAGAGACTGTCATAGTCACACCTTATATCCTTTTGCCCATTTTAATTCCCTAAGGCTGTGATAGTTCCTGCATTTTCAAAATTTTCCATTCCAGGCACCTTCAACTCTCATGTACCAGAGGATATCAAAGAAGTTGCTCAGCTTCAAGTCAGGTGTAACCTGGAAGTAGAGGGGACAGTTCACATCCTAAGGGACAACCGTTACCCAATAAGGGTTGGTAGTCAGTGGATAAGCTCTTTAGCTTCCTAACTAACTGTTTTGAGTGGTGATTCTATTTCAGGATCCTCATGGTTTCTCAGAGAGGTCTCAGTGGGACTGAGCTGCAATAACCCACAGCAGTATCTTGATCACTAATGTACATTTTTAAATAGCTTTTGTCACTTTGTTTTCTCACTTTACCACTTCCTGACATGTACCTTCTAGGACTATGTTCCAAATAAACTACAGATAGTGAAGTCTTTGCTTCAGAGTCTCCTTTTTCTGAACCCAAGCCTATTTCTTGAAGAATGCTGTTAAAAATGTAGGGGCATTCTCTGATACAAGAGTCTTTCACATTACCATATTTAATGCTATCAATTATTTATAATTTATCCTCCCAAATACACCATAAAATCTGTGGGTAAGCACTGCATCTGCTTTTCTTTTCTTCTTTGCTCTCCTCTTCTTTTTTTCTACAATAGCTGTTTTCTCTTTGCATCTAGCACAGCAGCTGACACATAGGTGTTCAATAAATACTTATTACTAATTGAAGTTCCCATCACAATTATGCATGGTTGGTGTTAAGGGATTATTTTATAAAATGAATTAAGTAACTTGCCCAGTGTTACATTGACAGTGGCAACTGACAGGGACAAGATTTCAATTTAGGTCTCTCTACTGTCACAACCCATGTTCTTTCTACTATGTGTCCTCTGACGGCCTAGATCAAGGAAAAATTGTCATGTTCTAATAGTCCTTTTTAAGATTCTAGCTCAATGGCTATCAAAGAGTTAGAAGAATGTTCAAGTCTGAACACTTTCAGACCTTGTAAACCTCTGTGATATTTTGCAAGTATATGGAACGATTACTTTCAAAAAATGCTTTTATACAGTACACTTGTGATCTGTACACTGTGTGTGTGCCTTGGAGATTAGAGAAGAATACCTTTTGTGAAGTTTAGTGTGAACTATAACTGCTAAAAAAATGGATTTACATTTGGACCATTTCTCACCCCAATTTTCTTCCTCTAGAATTACTCCTTTGTATTTGAAGAGTGCTACACACTGTTTATTTGTAGGAGATATCAAATTGAATGAGATTTGTATTCTACCTCTATCTAACAAGCCATGACAAATTTATCAATCCAAACTGTGATAGTGCTATGAATGGACCATCCTATTGGAAATCAGACATCTGCCTATAGTAAAAATATCAGGAAAATTTCAGGATGTTACTGTTAAATATTTTCATAATTTTGATGTAGATATATTCATGTCAAGTTTAATTATGTATGCTTTAAAATATTTTATGTGCCCACAAATAATCTGATCTTCTAATTTTGACTAACCAATCAGACACACATTTAATCTAGCAAGAATATATAAACAGATACATATTCAATAAATACATTTAGCAATGTACATCTCTATAATATTTAACTTAATTATATAGGCACTTAAAATTAAATATATAAAATAATAAGTTAGTTTAGAAAAGTTACTTTTGTCTATCTCACAATTCACTAAGTAATTTTTTTCCAAATAACGTGCACCTTCAGCATCACTGTCTTCATTCCCCCTAGAAACATATATTAAGTCATCTAACCTCCAAATTCATCCTTATTCCCATCCTATTATTTGAGATAAAACACTTATTGAACCAGCAGGAATTTTGTCCTAAGTCACAGAATATCATTCACATGGCATGTGGACAATTTCTTTTCTTTCTTTTTTTTCCCCTGGGAATATATATTTGTGATCTTTCAATGTCACTCGCTGCTTCCTCTATGCATTTCTAAGCTGCTTTATAAAATGCTTCTTTATTATAATAAAATGCATCAAATTTATGACAGTGAATTAATTTCTCAATAAACAGCTGTTAAATCTCTGGTCATATTTTCTACTTTTTAAAATTCTATTCCTTATATGAGGCTCAAACTAGCATTAATTGAAATAATTTCAGGCTGTTGTGTCTTCCCCCCAAAACACATTGCTGTTTGGAATACAGTAATTGGAGGAGTGCCTGTTAATAAGAGAATATTTTAAGGACACATAAAGATAACTCTGATTTTTATAAGGAAAAATTTTGGTAAAAAGTTCTCCTCATATTTGGTTATGTTGAAAAAGCTAATTTTCTATCTACAGCAGTCCACTGGTTCTATTTTCCTGCCTTCATTTGGATTTTTTTCATTGGCGAAAGCATTTACCCTTTTTCAATAAAAAATAAAGTTTTAGTATTAACCTAACTATAGGAATTTTAGTCTCTTGTATTTTAAAGAATTTTACAGACAGTTTTGCTTTAACTACAAATATGTGTGTGTGGAGGGAGATGTGTGTGTTCATGCATATACATGAGCATATATGTATATGTATGTACATATAGAGAGAGAAGAGTAGTGGAAACTGAATACATTTTTGAAAGCTATTAAACTATGGAATGGAATAGTCAATGAAGTTAGATAAAAATAATAATTATATAACTGTGTGCATGGTTTAAAAAATCTAATTCCATTTGTATACTGTAAAGGTTCATTTAAAAGTAATTTGTTTTGGGTTTGTTAATTGATTATTATTTGTTTGTTTTAATGAATCACTTGGATAGGCTGTTTCTTGCAAAAAATAAACAAACTAATACATATAATGAAAACAACAGAGTCATATGGGTCAAATTTTTACAACTCTTGACTCTAAAATAAAAGAGATTTCCAGACATTATTATAGACAGCAAAACTATTTTATGTCCTTTTTATATCCTGTTACTCTGTCATCCCCAATCTAGATGAAAAAAAAAAAAATGATAATGGCACCATTCTATGAAAAACCTATCGGATAATGTTTTTTTATTAGCTATGCTTTACTCCTTTGGATTCACTCAGTAAAAAAATTATGACAAAATCTAATCAAAGTATATTAAAAAGAAATTGTTACCCTCTTTTCTATAAAATGTAAAACAATTGCTAGTTTGTGTTCTGCAATGATTTACTGTATGTGTAAGTGAATGGGCACATTGAAAACCAGATATTTGATGAGTAAGGGTGATAAATATTCATAAACCTAGTTAATACTAAAACATTTTCTTCTCTGCTACATATTCCACTTTACTTATTTCTACTTGCTGGAGTGGTAGACATATTAAAATATTAATTTTCCGCTTTACTGGAATGATTTCAGAGTCAAGTGCCATTAAAATTCTGAATGTAAATATGAAAAAAGAGGATGTGGCTCACACTAATCCTCTTCATTGGCTTTTTAAACTATTTATTTGCTTTTTTTTTAAAGCGACTATTTCAAAAATTTTTAATTGCTTTGGGAGATGTCTGTAGAGGTTGGAAAAGGTGTCACAATCTTGTGAAATATCATCTGTCTCTCAGAAAGCACTGGATAGTCCCTTACTACCTGCTTGTAAAACAAAGGGCAGCTTTTTGGAGGCAGGGCAACATGTGATAGCCAAGGCCACATTTCAGTGCTATAAAGAGCACTTCCTCTCTGCTCTTCTATTTTTTAAGTTACTATGTATTTCAATTAGAGGAACAAGCTGAAAAATGCCACTCAGGGCAACTCTGTGTGCGTGAAGCGATTGCTCACCCTTAGCAGGCGTGGAGCACTGACCAAAAGTAGGGTTAAAAGCTCTGATGAAGAGGTTTGTCATTGTTACTGGCCAAAGGGGATTGTAACTATGGATTATAAATTTAACCTGATGTGAAGGAGATGTCATGATTTCCACCGATCGTTCTTTTATCTCTTGTGATTTTTCTCTTCTTCAATGTTAAATCTCAGTTGGCGTCTTGGTCATAATGTCACATAGAATCTATTGCTAACACTGCCCTCCTGACCTGCCACACACGCACACACACACACAGTAAATGACTATACTATTTTAATCATGGTATTTTAAAAGCTGCACCCTTTCCCAATATTTTCATTAGGTTATTAGTTCTAAGACTCATTCCCTCAGTGGCCATGTCACCTTGAGGCCCTGGTGGTGGCATAGCTTATTTGGCTATTGACCACCACAAACAGCTGTTGAGGCTTCTTCTCCATGGGAAACAGCCATGTTCTGAACTAGGCCTGACCCCAGAAAATTTTAACAGGAGTGACAGGGGAGTTCCCATCCAGTAGAATAACAGTTCCCAGCTCCTTTGTTTCCCCTCTGTGCATCTCAGCACCACCTTTGTTTCATTGATAACAAAAGCTAAAACTTTCTGAGGGTTGCATAGTTCTAAGCATTTTGCATATATTAACAAATTTAATACTTAAAACCACTTTAGGAGTTAGATAGTATTCTTATGATCTCCACTTAACAGAGAGATTGAATAATCATCTCAAGATCACACATAAAAAACAGAGGAGGAATCCAGACGCAAGCAGCCTGCCTTCAGCACTGCTGCTTTTCACCGCAGTGATACACTGTCTTCCCTGAACTGTGGAGCAGACATTCCTTGTATTTTATCTTTCTGATATCATAGATGCTTGTTTCAGACCTTTCTGCTTTTTGAATATCACATTATCTAGACTTAAACTATGTCATTCTAGAGGCATAAAAAACACTAAAGGCAAGATTTATGAGGATTAGTTCAGAAAATAAAAGTGACAAAAGGAACTTCATTATGACAAAGTAAGATATTCAAAATCATCTCCCTTTTGGAAATGATGGCAGTTTCCTGGTCTGAACACAGGAGAGGGTACTCTAATTTTATTTATTTATATATTCATTCACTTATTCATTTGTTTGCCCCTTTCTAGATATTTCACTTAATGTGAATGCTAGAAATTGCTGTGATTAATATTAGGTGTCTATAGCATCATATTTATGTAACCCATTTTTGTTAGGTTTTTTTAAACATATAATAATGTCTTGAAATGCTTTACAATAGGTTACCATAAAATACATAAATTATTGTAGTCAACTTTTGGAGTAAAAACTATCTTATGCCTTACAAATTAGATTTAAAGGAATTAAAAAGTTATTTGTTCTAGGAAATATAAAATTGTCTACTTCATGTCATAAGACGTTGATTTCAGCCACCAATATTAGTTACAACATAACTCACTCTGATATCAGTGATCCAGCTCTAATTAACTCAATATAGTTCTTCCTAGTTCTAATTAAATTAATATAGATTTTATTAATATTGCAATTACAGCTAAGGCTACATTCACATTATAGGCACCCTTACCTCCAGGTATATCAACTGTTTATACTTTTTGAAGGTATAATATAGCATTTGAAGTTTTTCTCCTTACATTATTTTTTCTCTCCTGGAATGCTTCCAATTCACTTAGTCATTCAGCAAGTTCCTACATATCCTTTAAAATTTAATTCTAGTATCAGTTTACAATGACTTTCTGACCCTCCTGTCTGAATTATATAAGCTTCCTTTATGATCTTAATGCACCTTTTCTATACCTCAGCCGTAACATCAGGATAATTGTTGATTTATTTATCTTTCTTTATCACAAGAGTATAATGATTTAGGAAACCATGCACCATATTTTACTTGACTTTATACCCACACTGACTATCATTAGCACATTCATGTTATTAATGTAAACAGATGAATAAAAAATAGTAGCACAATAATTAGTAAATGTTTCTTTTTCACTTGTATATCATATACTAATACAGGGTTGCTGGGAACAGAACTCTGAGGTGGCCAAATTTCCAGCTCCCTCCTCTACACACCTTGTATAATCAGCTATCCTTAAGTATGCGTAGAACCTGTAAATATGATGAGATAGTCATTCTTGTAGTTATATTACAAATATATGATTCCATCTTAGCAGACTAGAGACGGAGAAAAAGACAAACATTCTAGCTGATCTGGAAGAATACAATAGTTATGCTGCAAATTGCCTATGGGAGTCAAGTTGCAAGGCAATTGGGGTGCCCAGTAAGAGCTGAGAGTCATCATTGACCAGCAGCTAGCAAGATTGCCACTGCAGTGAGATGGATTTTGCCAAGATGAATTTAGTGAGTTTGGAAAAGGATCCCAAGACTGAGATGAGAATTGTACCCCTGTCTGATATCTTCAGTTGGGCAAGACCTTAATGGAGAACCCAGATAACTTGTTCTGGACTCCTGAGCTACGAGAACTGTGAGATAATAAATGTGTGTTATCTTAGGCCACCGAGTTTGTGGTGATTTGTTACATAGCAATAGAAAACTAATGCAAGGATGAACATATTTTAAAAGACAGGGCAAAGAATATACATTAAACCCTTTTAATAACTATTTAACTACTTCTCATCTAATTTGTGTATGTCCCACCTATAGCCTGTGCCAGGTGACTATCACAGTGTCTGCTTCTGTATGTTTCCAGTTTATGTAAAATGCCATGAAGGATACAGTTATTAGCTATTTATAAAAAAATATTTGTTCATGCATCTGTTTAAATGTTTATTTGTTCATTTATGCTTTTTCACTCTAAACATTTAATATCCTTTAAGTAGCTCTTAGCATCTCTTGGTCAAAGTTATTTTCCACAAAAATAATTCAGGAATATTATATATGAAAGAGTATTACTTAGAGGTGGAAATAAAGTTACTGAAATTGATATAAGAAATGCCTTTCTAATATAACCATCTCATATTATAATGCATTACCAAGAGTCATGACATTTCTTTATATAACTATTTAAAATAAAATTGGTAAGGTTTTATTTTCTGAGGTTTTGTTTTTAATCTGAAGAAAGGTGATTAAATGAACATTCTAATGTCCTCTTATTGTTAGTAGATTTCCCATTATTACAGTAGAAGTATTGCAAGTAACCTGTTAATGCTTTATTAATACATTTTAAGAATTTGATAAATCCAACTAAATACTTGGTAACATCTTTAATATTTTATGTCCTTTATCTAAATTATCTATTAATAATACAAAGGTAGTATGGAGAAATAAGCTGCTGGTCTAAAATTCAGAAAAATTTAGGAAAGAGCATGGAACAGTGTTTATGAACATGTTGCTGGCTTTATAAATATTTATGTTGTATTTCAAGTGTACCAGTCAATTGTGTGATTTGGCTTTTGTACTTCTTGGGCATCATGTTTCTTGGCAAATTGTTTGTAATTAATATCTATATCAAAGAGATCTGCAAATAAATTACTTATTAGAGTAATTGTTCAACAAATTTCATCAATTTATTATTTCATATGCAGCATTTTGTGTTTTCTTATTCTAGTCATTTATCCTTTACTTCCCACATTTATAAGACAAAAATACAACCTGTGATACTTTATTCTTCTCTAATGTATGATTATAGACAATATTTGAGGAAAATTTGGAATTTGAAAATGTTATGGAAGTAAATGCTGTCAGAATGGCAATTATTGCATATCTAGAAAATTTAGAAATGCAAAAATCTAGAAATGCAATTATTGCGTATCTAGAAAATTCAAATGCATATTAATGGGTACTATATACAAAATTTGTTCTATGTAATAATTTTATTTGTTTTATAAAATGAATACAAATTAGATAGAGTAAATCAAATTAAGTTGCATATTTTTATAATAAAGTAAAATTGAGCAGAACTACTAAATACAATTAATACAAAAATGGAACTGCAGTGGCTTTCACATATTTTTAAACTTTACTCACTCCCCAAAAATCTTGTAACTTAAACATATATACAACAGACACAAAAGTTTCATGAAACAATCCTTAATTTTTTTTTGGTAGATTAAAGATACTCACAAATTTTTAGACATTCTTCCTGGAATTTCATTCCTGGAGAGATAAGGTCTATATTCCCTTTCCCTGACTCTTTGTTGGCACTATGACTGCTCTGACCAATAGAATATGGTAGAAGTGATACTTTGCCAGTTTTCTGGCACAGTCCTTGGGAGACTAGCAGCTTCTATTTCATGGCTCTTGGAACATATGTCCTTGGACTCTTCTACCGCCATATATCCCAAGGCCACCAAGCTGTGAGGAGGCCCAAGATAGCTATGTGAAGAGTCCAGGTGGGCAGGTAGAGAGGGAGGTCGGGGAGGGAGAAAGGGAGAGAGAGAGAGACAGAGACACAGAAAGAGAGAGATATGCCTGATCAGTTCCCAGTTATTCCAACTCCTAGCCATTCATCAGCCATGTGAGCCATCCCAGCTCCCAGATTACGTGAAGCAGAAACAATTCTTACCCAGGGTTTTCTGTCTGAATATTCTGGATTCACAAAATCAATAAAACACTAATGATTTCTTAATCACTAAATTTTAGAGTAGCTTTTTACACAAAACACGGGACTATCAAAAGTCTTATTACATAATTGAAACTCTATTAATCTCAAAAAACATTGGTCTTGAACTGCTAAATATATTTTACAACCTATTGAGGGATTTCAATCTATAGTTGGAAAAACACTGCTATGGACTTTCTAATGAAAAAAGCAGAAACATGTAACTTTAAAATTGACTTTAAATTATTTGTTTGTGCGGAGTATTTGCAAATGGAAAAGAGCATGAAATTCTAAATCCTAAATCTAGTGTAGTTTAGTGGGAAATACATAGGTTTTTATTGCTAAAAAAAATCTGGCTTTAGTCCTGACTGCCAATTTCTTGTCAAAATTCCTTTACTTCTTTTACCTTTAATTTTCTTTTTTGTGTGTGTGTGTTATAAGAATAATAATTCTTATTTGAAATATGTTATACACATTAAGTGATACAGAAAATTAAAAATCATCATATGCCACAAATTAGTATGAAAACATGTACCTTAGTTGCCCTAATCACCCCATTTACAAACAATAATAATAAAAAACAAAGTTATTACATTTTAACAATTCTCTGTAAACAACACCACCACCAAAGCCTCAAAATATACCTGTGTTGTTTTAGAAGTAAAATAAATTATAAATGGTTTCAGTTTTATTGTTGAAAATCTCATGGTTCAAAGAAAACTATTTAGTCTTTTTGGTCTCCAGTTAGGGACACGGTTTCAGGTAAACAAGAATAAAATTAGATTAAGACAAGCTTAACTTTAGCTTCTTCAGAATGGATTTCTTTGCTTTTTTTTTTTTCTTCCAAGTTACAATTTCTCTCCTCACTTTTAGGTGATCCTCCATTTGTACCTATTGAGTAACTGATCGCACCTGGGTGGGAGTACACAAGGCGTGATGTATTCCTCCCGGCTATCCGTGTCAGCTCGAAAGATGGAGTGAAGTTTTGATTCTTTTATGATTTTCACTCTGAACAAGTAAAGGAAAATACTTTGAAGGCCTTAGGTACAGGCATGAACAGAAATTAAACTTCATTTTCTCGAAGGCTGACTGGATGATAACTGTGGGTTGGGAGACAGAAGGAAAAGCCTTGCAATGTTTCTTTTCCCCAAGAGAGGACTGGCTCCTTGCCCTTTTGTGGTAGCTGGAAGACAGTTTATGAAAGCTCCTGTAGAGACAGCATAACCATTACTCTTTTTTTTTTTTTTTTTTTTTCAGGACTTCTAGTAATGCCGTGGCTATGACATAACTTATACCTTCTCCTAAGCCTGCCTCAGACTCCCGTAAAAATATATATATTGTTAGGATTATAAGTGTGGGCATCAGAGTCAGACATACCAGGTTTCAATCCTATTCCCACTTATTTGCTGTTTATCCCTGGACTTCATTTTCATGACACTCAGATCTTCATCTGTAAAATCAAACTAAGAATGCCAATCCCACGGAGTCGTTTTTTACAGCAAATGTAATAGCATTTACAAAGCATTTCTGGTAGAGCATGCAGAAGATGCACATTAAACAGCAGCTATCATCATCTTTATTATTCCATGTGTAATTGAGATCCAGTTCTTTTTCTTTATTTGCTAACCTGAGCAAGGGAATAACGATAACATTATTAAGCACTTAAGATATGGTAAGCATCATTTTAATAATTTGATGTTATATAATTTAAGCATCATAACAAGTCTTTGAACTAATTTTATTATTCCAAATTTTTATCTGAGGAAATCAAGGTGCAGAAAAATCATATAGCTAAATAGGTAAATCAGGCTCTTTAACCAAAATATGTGACTTCAGACCCCTGCTTTTCCACACTGTGCTGCCCTTCCCTCATCTTCCCCAACATGCATATTTAAGACTAGATATATTTTGTGCTTTTGAGAATAATTTGCATAGCTCAGTGTAGCACATATGGGACTTTTATTATAATTTTTTTCTTTATCTCTTTTGCCACTTAAGAAAGCATCCATTTTCCTCCAATGATATTTTTACTACTGGTAAGTATATTTATTTACATTTTAATTAATACCTGAGGTGTTGAGTGCATCTATATGTAATAAAGGAATTCAGGTGAATTAATATATTTATGGTTGTTTTAAAATACTTTCAAAGAACATCTCATCTATCATTTTTTTCTATTTCTCACATCCATCCTGTAAAATAGGCACAGCAGATGTCAAAGAATGCAATAGAGAAATACAAGATACAATAAAAAAGACTGGATTTATTGGATAAATGTAATTCAGGACTTTCTGAAAATCAGCATGAAAGCATGCATTTATTGCATTCTAATCTTCGATAGATTAATTGGTGTGAGTACATTAGAGGTGCTCTTCCTAAGGAAGGCCAGGCCAAGTTCCAAGGTACCTGACTACCTAGGGAAAAGTGTTTCATCATTTAGCATGGCCTTGAAAGCATGACCTTGGTGCAAATGAGGAGAAGGATTTCAGAGTACTGCATATTGGACCAGCAATCACTTATGCTTCTTGTAGTAAGGAATCTGAGAGGAGAATTTCATGGTCATCACACTGGGTATCCCCTATATGTTGGAAGTTACCCCATTTTTCTTGATTAATTATAGTAGTTAGGAGCTTTAGAATCAGATTAAATTCCATCTTTGTGTCTTTGAGCAATTACCTAACCATTGAATGCCAGTTGATAACAATCTGGAGAGGATATTTTGACTTCTTTCTCTACATCTTTAAAGCAGAGATGTGTAATATAAAACCTATACCATAGAGTTGTAACAATCAAAGAGATAGTATGTGTTAAGGTCTTACCTCTAATTTAAATGAACAATAAATAGCTATTATTTTTATAATATTTTTATTCTTTTTTATTTCAGAATATTATAGAGGTACAAATGTTTTGGTTACATGGATTACTTTTGTACTGCTTGAGTCAAAGTTATAAGTGTCCCCATCACCCAGATAGTGTGCACTGTACCTATTAGGTATTATTTCACCCATCCCTTCCTCCCTGCTCCTACCTGCACGATTTCTATTGAGTTTTACTTCCATCTGTGCACATAAGTGCTGATCATTTAGTTCCAATTTAATAGTGAGTACATGTGGTATTTGTTTTTCCATTCTTGTAATAATTCTCTTAGGAGGATGATCTCTAGTTCCATCCAGATTGTTGCAAAAGGTATTAATTTATTTTTTATGGCTCAGTAGTATTCCATGATGTTCATATATGACATTTTGTTAATCCACTCATGAATCAATGGGCACTTGTGTTAATTCCACATCTTTGCAATTTTGAATTGTGATGCAATAAAAATTATTGTACAAGTGTCTTTTTGATAAAATGACTTTTTTTTTCCTTTGGGTAAATACCTAGTAATGGGATTACTGGATCAAATGGTAGGTCTACTTTTAGTTCTTTGAGGAATCTCCACACTATTTTCCATAGAGGTTGCACTAGTTTGTGGTCCTGCCAACAATGTATAAATTGTTCCTTTCTCTCTGCATCCATACCATCATCTATTGTTTTTGGACTTTTTGATAAAAGCTGTTCTCACTGGGGTTAGGTGATACCTCATTGTGGTTTTGATTTACATTTCTCTGATAATCAGTGACATTGAGCATTTTTTCATATGTTTATTGGTCATTTGTCTATCTTCTTTTGAAAAGTTTCTGTACATGTCTTTTGCCCACCTTTTAATGGGGTTGTTTCATTTTTTTCTTGCTTATTTGCTTGAGTTCTTTGTAGACTTTGGTTATTAGCTGTTTATCTTATAAATAGCATGCAAATATTTTCTCCCATTCTGTAGATAAACTATTTGCTCTGTTGATTGTTTCCTTGGTAGTGCAGAAGCCTTTTAATGTAATCAACTCCAATTTATTTATTTTTGTTATTGTTGTGATTCCCCTCGGGGTCTTGTTCACAAATTCTTTGCCTAGACCGATATCTAGAAGAGTTTTCCAACATTTTCTTCTAGAACTCTTATGGTTTCACATATGAAATTTAAGTCTGTTATCCATCTTGAATTAATTTTGTGAATGGTGAGAGATATGGATCTTGTTTCTACATGTGGCTATCCAATTTCCCAGCACCATTTATTGAATAGGGATAGCTATTGTTATTATAGTAGAAACTCTCATAACCAACTTCTACCATTCTTCTCCGGTTACTGTTGCCTCTTACATGGCAAATACTCAAAAAGTATTAGACTTCTCTCTAAAACACAAGTTCAGCCATATGAAATCCAAGAATCTTTTTTTTCCTTTTCATATATCATTCTGTCAAATAATTGGATAATTTAATTAAACTCTGTATAAACTAGTTTATTATTACTGTGAAAAAGAGATAATGTTGTTAGTAAAGTAATTAATGCTTTGGAAGACATCTATAAAGGTGACTCTAAAACCTTTAGGTATAAACAAGAAAAGTGAAAAGCTTTCAGACGATGAAAACTTATATTTGGAATTCTTCAGAGGTATCTTCAATTTCTCACTTCACTTTTGCAAAAAAAAAAAAAAAAAAAACACAAAGAAAGAAAGCTAGAAATCATGACACTGTGTACGCTGTGTACTAGTTGTCCTTGTGAGACAAAACGAGGAAATCAGCAAACCCCTACTCAAAAGCCTTTTTTCCAATAAATGTACTCTAATATTTTAGGTTAAAATTAAGGATTTATTGTATTATACATGGTTTATACTATTTTTCATGATTCTATGCTTTGACTTCTAAAAACAGTAATAACTTTATGATCTTGTTGCATAGATCATATTTTGATTTGATTATAATTACCCTAAATCACAGAGAGAAAATGGCTTTTTAATGGCACAATGCAATATAATCCCAACACATTGGAAGCTAAAAGTGATGTCCTCTTACTTCCTTGGATAAAATCATTGTTCAGAAATTCCTCCTCAAAAGTAGTCACCATTTGGCCGGGCGCGGTGGCTCACGCCTGTAATCCTAGCACTCTGGGAGGCCGAGGTGGGCGGATCGTTTGAGCTCAGGAGTTCGAGACCAGCCTGAGCAAGAGCGAGACCCCACCTCTACTAAAAATAGAAAGAAATTATATGGACAGCTAAAAATATATATAGAAAAAATTAGCCGGGCATGGTGGCGCATGCCTGTAGTCCCAGCTACTCGGGAGGCTGAGACAGGAGGATTGCTTGAGCTCAGGAGTTTGAGGTTGCTGTGAGCTAGGCTGACGCCACGGCACTCACTCTAGCCCGGGCAACAGAGTGAGACTCTGTCTCAAAAAAAAAAAAAAATAAAATAAAAAAAAAAAAAAAAAAAAAAAAAAAAAGTAGTCACCATTTGATTACAGTTACCCTAAATACAGTCATTCATAAAACAGGTTTGATAACACCTGCCTACCTCAAGTGGTTGCTGTAAGATTAAATGAGATTGCTTATATAAAAGCGCTACTATATCTAGGGCAAAGAATATACACAGTAACTATTAATCTTGAAACTTCTTCTTATTCTTCCTTTACTTTTCCATTTCCTGTTTAATTTTGTCCATGTTTCTTTCCTTTATAATTTTTCCTTTCATTCTTTCCAATGATGTCATACTGTTCTTACCAGAAATATTAAGTTCAAAAGTTTACTTTGTACCCTAATTTAGTTTCTTACCAGAATGGTTACAATCAGAAGGAAATACTGATTAGATTAAACTAGAAATGTGGTATCCCATTTAAATTGAATACCACATAAATCACAGTCACTCATTCATTTCCTAATGAAGATTCAATATTTTTAAAATCATCTTGGAAATTTTTGTTGTTTCTTGATGGATTTACAGGAGAAGGATGTAGAACAGCAATCAGTTTTATTTTTCTTCTCCTTTTAAAGTTATATCATTTTAAAGAACAATGTATCTTTAGAAATCCCATTTTGTACCTGAAGTATTGCTTTGGAGAATGTGTTTAAGATTAATAACAAGTTAAATTTATGTAAAAGCCAACATTTGGGGCACATTCATGATGCAATTCATTAATTAGGTTTAAAAGAAATCAGGTCCATTAATAATCTCATGAGATAAATGGGTGGGGGGATGCTGACCTTTAACAAATTCAGCTTAATCAGTATTTAAAGCATTTTGAAAATATCTTGTTAGAACTGAGGCTTCTAGAAAGAAGTTAAATATGTGGATGAAATGCAAAAAATGTTAGTTTATTTGTGCCATGGTCACATAACTGAAATTTATTTTGTCATAAAATGCTTTGAATGCCATCAAAGATCATATTACTAATGCATGCAAAAGAGGCCTTTGCTGAAGCTTGTTAGACTTCATTATGATAAATACCTTAATATCTTACGTGATAAGAGTACACTATGAATTTTACAAATTTTATATATACATATATGTCTTACTTGATTGTATTAAAAATATTTTTTCTAATGGTGACTGCTTATTTTGAGGAGAAATTCCTGAACAATGATTTTTATCCAAGGAAGTAAGAGGCCATCACTTTTAACTTCCAATGTGTTGGGTTTATATCACATTGTGCCATTAAAAAGCCATTTTCTCTCTGTGATTCTGTGCCTCCTAATAGGCAGATATTAGGATATTTATCTACCTGGCAATATTCTCAGCCAATACTTGTTAGTCTCACTCTGCACAATTTCAGCAAGAAAGGATTCAAAAGGAAGAGAACAAAAAAGAATAGACCACTAAAGAAGTACATATGTATGCTTGCTACAGAAGGGTTCATGTTTTCACTTTTCTATACTTTTTTGCTCACTTCAGGCATTTTTTTTCACATAGTGAAATTTCTTAACAATAAAACATAGTTTCTTCACTTATATGCAGGATTGTTTTGTGAAGAGCAGGATACACCTCTACTTGTTACAGACAAATAGAATAAAAATGCAAGAGAAACAATTTATACGTAAGATTTCTGTAATGCTCCTGGAGACTACTCAGGAGACTGAGGCAGGAGGATTGCTTGAACCCAGCAGTTTGAGTTGCTGGGCATTATAGCAAGACCTTGTTTCAAAAAGAAAATGAAAGAAGAAGAAAAAAAGAAAAAGAAAATTCATCTTCTGTCTTGAAAAGCTTAATGGATGGAAGAAAGCTTAGATTAGTGTAAGGGAGGTAAAATAAGTCAACTTGGATACGTTTTTGGAACTTTCTCCTATGATTTTACAATTTTAACTACTGATCCCTCAGATCCTAAAGCCATGGAAAAAGAAACACTCATGATGGTAGTAAAGGCCCATGCTATTTGCCATAAGAAATCTTTCAGAGTCATAAATGTCATTGAACAGACCAGTGGAATAGCTCAGCTTGGATGTTCCAAAGAGAAAAACTGTAGCCAAGATAATAGCATGCCAAAATGTATCCATAAAAATAGCTAATATTGTAGTTCTTTACCAAATAGGAGAATTAGAATGTAAATAGCACACACACGTATATATTCTATCCTGAAGAATTTCACTTATAAAATAAATCTGCCTTAATAACAATAGAACAGTTTATTGATATTAAAGTATATGACCATTTCAGGTAAAAGAAAAAATTATTTAAGAAGTCAGATTTTCTTCCTAGTATGGCCACAAAATAGAAAAAAAGGACTAAACATTGATATGAAAGTTTTATAACACTTCTTGATGTAACAGATATATGTGTTGAAGTTAATATACATAGTAAAATATACTCTTTTTAAATTGTCTTTTTTTATTCAGAATATTATTTATTCATTTATTTATTTTATTTTATTTTTTTGAGACAGGGTCTCACTCTGTTACCTCTGGTAGAGTGCAATGTCATCACTGTAGCTCACAGCAACCTCAAACTCCTGGGCTCAAGCAAACTTCTTGCCTCAGCTTCCTGAGTAGCTGGGACTATACGCAAGGGCCATGATGCCCAACTAATTTTTCTATTTTTAGTAGAGATGGGGTCTCACTCTTGCTCGGGATGGTCTTGAACTGCTTAACTCAATTAATCCTCCTCCCTCAACATCTCAGAGTGCTAGGATTATAGGTGTGAGCCACCCTGCCCAGCCAGAATATTATTTAGTATTTAGTATTGTAATACTATAGCATTTGGAGATAAATGGCTTTATATTTGGAGTTGTTTATGTCAGTTGAAGCTTAAAATATTAGGTAGTCATGCCACTATACAAATAAATGTAAAATGTAAGGACTCAAAAATTAGAAATGCAGTTGTCACAAACAACCTCCCCGGGCCACGTAAGATAGGCAGGGAGAAGGGTGCAGAGGAGGGTGTGTAATGAGGTATTTCATGCTGTGTGTCAGGAATGCCTACTGACTCCTTACCTTCAAAACTTGACTTCAAGGTTGCTCTGTACATCAGTACCTCAGTCAACCAGCAAGGAAAACAAGCATTTAAGGAAATTGTTATGTTAGGCCTATAAATGACAAACATCACATCTGCTTACATTCTAATGGCTTTATATCACTCAAAATGGCCACAACAAACTTTGTGGAAGGAGAAAACAATATCCAGCTCAGTATGAAGAATGGCCATGTGATGCACTGTCCTCGCTGTTAGGTCAGGGTACAGCTACTTCTCGAGATATCCATACTCAAAAGGCAAGTCACTGTATCTTCAAACTCAATCTATGATACTAGATTGGAGAAAAGATATCCATAGAAAAATAATTAATTGGAAAGATGAAAATGGGAAAACAGTGAAATTATTAGGATGAAGAAAAGAATGATGATATTTCTCAGGGCAGGCATTGTGAAGAATCCTACCTTGGCAATGAAGGATGATTCTTTGGTTATAGCCTGAATATTTTCTTAAAAAGAAACTTCAGTGTTTTCAGTGGCTCCAACTTTGTCCTCTGAGTAGTTATTCCTTATTAGTCACCATGGCCATGTCAGTAGTGGCTGTTAAGCATGCTGTCTTAGGGGCTAGTACAGCTTTTACTTTCTGTTTCCTGGGGGTGCAACTTTGGAAGCCCAAGGTTTCTTTACAGCTTAAATAAAAACAATTAAAGACCTATTTTGGTCAGTCTTCTTGTTTTTTTGGCAATACAATATACCTTAAAATTATGCCAGACTACTGAATTATTTGCTAGTAGATAATTTCAGGTACTAGTAACTCACCCAAAGTTAGGCAACTTTCATAGACATGGTTCTCAAGGCTACTTTGTTTTTATTGATTCTGACCCTATCACTTTGTTGTACTAGCTGCTTAATGGTAATCACCCTTAGGTCATATGAACAAAAACAGTCGTAAGTAGGAAGATAAGCCCTTTATCTGATATTTGCCACAGGTCTAAATGGGATTATGAAGTCATAATGGGGTTTTGTTGCTCAAAGCCTTTTTCAGTCTCATTTTCTACTCTTTAGGGTCCAAAATCAGTTGTTTCCCCCAACCTTTTGAGAAGCTCATTCTTCACTTTACCAATAAGTCAATGTTTCCCTGAGCTCATCTCTATGTTATAATACAATTCCAAAAGCAGCAAAGAGCATCCACACTTATGGATAGTTATTTTTTTCCAACAATTTTTCCTAGAGCTATAGGTACATGGAATGATTTTCATGTTTTTGCAGGTGACGATGTTGTCCAGCCATGTGAGTTTAAATAACGTCTCCATGTCGATGGCTAACTTGTTTTCATCTCTAGCGCTAACAACTTCACTGAACTCCAGACCTGTGTATCCTCCTGCATTCTTGATCTCTTAACTTTGGCATCTAACAGGCATCTAAAACTTAACATACCCTAAATCAAACTCTTGATTTCCCAAGAGTGTCTCTTTTATCTTTTCTGTCTCATTGTATATCAATTCTATTATATTATTTATTCAGACCTAAGTCTTGAAGTCCTTTGTGACTTCTCTCTTATCACACCCCACATCCAGTCAGCAAATTTTCTCAGCACTACTTAATATATCCCATATATTCCTATTTCTCATCAATTCCACCATAGTATCTTAATTCAAGCCCCTTTTATTTTTCTCTTTGTTTATGGCAATAGTTTCCTAGTTTATCCCTGTTTCCCCTTTTACTCTGTAGTTCCTTTCCATGAATGTCAGAGGCTTCTTCGGATATACAGGTGGGCCCTTAGCAGCCTCTCTGAACAAAGGTCCTTACACTCTCCCTGTCATTCAGCCCACTGCAGCTTCACTGGCCTCAGTGCTGTACCTCAAAATCATGCAAGGCATCAGTGTACTTACTTTTCTCTCTGGATAGGATGCTCTCATGCCAAACATTTCAACAGTTATCATCTTTATTTCATTCTGGTCTGAATAAATATCACCTTCTCAGAGAAACTATTTTAAAAATACTAACCCTATTTCCCCAGTAATGTTACCCAGGTTCAATTTTCTTCGTCTAATTATTTTTTGTCACCCTACAGAAGGAATCTCCTTGATGCTAGGGACTTGACTTATTTTGCTAATTTTTGTATTCTTGAATCTCAGTACAGTATCATGTGTTAAATTTGTTATTGGAAAAAAAAAGAATGTGTTATGCTTCCTTAGTGCACCTCTCTATTTTAATATTTACATAGTTCTTTTACTGTTTTGGAATTGTTGTATCTTCATAGTAAAATTTTGTGCCATGTAAAAACTAGAAGAATGGTTTATATTTGTATTGTGTCCATATACCTAGCACCATGTCTATGTATGAGCTTCCATGTAATTATTAACTGAATTCCATCATAAGCCGAATACACTGATGAGAAGAGCTCTAAGTGATGACCACAGATAAGCATACGAAGATGTAATCAATAGTTTTAACTATAATCTTTGATTTATAAAACTAGTCTTTTAATTTTTTGGTGTCAATGCTTGTTCCTAGTACCAACAACAAAGTAAATATGAGGGTATAAGTAACTCTAGTACAAAGCATTTCTTTATTTGGTAATTTGTGATAATTCAGGGAGAATTTGGAGTAATGATTACATTTGTTTACAACACTTTTTATTTATTACTACTATAAATGTTTTAAGAGAGCTGTAATTACTAATGAAGTAATTATTAGGCATGGTCAGATTTTTAACCAATTCCTAACTAATTGGTATGCAAGTGAGCATGTTTTGCTTATTTATTTATAAATTATTCCCATCAACAAATTCTATTTTGAACTATTGTATCAGACTCAATAGAGTCGCAACACAAATGTTTAATTCTGACTTTAACATACTGACTTCACATTTTAGTAAATTTGCCTCAGCTGTTAAGCCTTTAGATGCTGAGGTTGTGACCGGGACTTTGTGGATGTCAGCCATGTCTAATGTGGGCTTCCATAGATGCATAGAGTGTTTTATTTATTTATTTCTTTCAAATGAAATGTCTTCCGATGGAGCTTGAACTCTCTAATTTTCCAATGACACCATTACGTTTCTCACATTCTTGTACTGTCTAGCTTAATCCTTTATGTTTGTTGTCTATCTCTTGCAGGCATTTGATTTTGATTCTTTCTAGAGTAACCTTTAAATAAAAAGACTTACCAAAATCTGAATTTATGTCATGTGAGTATTGATCTTAGGTACCGTGTTTTTAATTTTTTTTCTACAGTTATGTGTTTTCTTAGATTTAAAACACATTTTACCAAAAAAACCCCAATCACTGATAATTGATTAAAAAAAAACATTACAATCTAGTTATTTAGTAATATTATAACTTGTTTTTTTTTTTTTTTTTTTTTTTTTTTTTTTTTTTTTTTTTTTTTTTTTTTTTTTTGTTGAGACAGAGTCTCACTTTGTTGCCCAGGCTAGAGTGAGTGCCGTGGCGTCAGCTTAGCTCACAGCAACCTCAGACTCCTTGGCTTAAGCGATCCTCCTGCCTCAGCCTCCCAAGTAGCTGGGACTACAGGCATGCGCCACCATGCCCGGCTAATTTTTTCTATATAGATTTTTAGTTGTCCATATAATGTCTTTCTATTTTTAGTAGAGACGGGGTCTCGCTCAGGCTGGTCTCGAACTCCTGACCTTGAGCGATCCACCCGCCTCGGCCTCCCAGAGTGCTAGGATTACAGGCGTGAGCCACCGCGCCCGGCCATAACTTGTTTAGATAATTTTAAAATTTATTTTACTTTCTTTTCTGCTTTACAAGACAACCCTTTAATTGCCAACATGAGGTACACTAAATTGCTCACATATTTCAGAAATTTGTTAAGGCACTTATGTGTTACCTCATTTTAAAAATTTGTGCAATGAATTGAAAGCCAGCACCATAGAGACTGAATTTTATCTTATGTTCCCTTAATCAGAGATTATTTATCACTCTTAGAAACTAAGTAAAGAACCAAGTACTGCACTAAATAATGAAATCATGTATATATTTTTTAAAATAATGGGGTTATTATATAGTTTCTAAAAGAAAAAAATTCATTAAGGAAAATATTTATATGTACATATTATGTTACTATTTATACTTGTAAATGTATAATTGATAATGTTATATAATATTTTATTATGTAGATTACTATATAGTTGTTATTTACATCTACTTAGAATAAAGCAAAATCAAAATTTGGAAACATATCTAAAGAAAATTCAAAGCCATGAAAATACTTCCCTAATTTTCAAATGTTCTAAAGCAGAGTTAAAAACAGTTTAGAGTATAGAAAATAACTAATATTTTGGTATTCCATTCTGTTCACATTCATTTTTCATGCTTTAGTAAAGTAAAATTTCCTAATCAGAGTAAAGTGGCATGGTGAAGGTGTAGATAATATATTTGGATGAAGTTTTTTAATGAATGCGGTAGTTATTAAGACACAATCCATTAAAACAAGACTTGCATGGTTGTCTCACATTATTTCATTGATTTTTATTTCATGCATGATTCAAGGTGAGAATTATTCCTTGCAAGAACTACTCTCATTTATAATCTTTAATTTGATAATGCAGACCTTTTTTTGTTTATTTGTGTGGTTTGGAATATTTTGCCTGCATAAGCTTTGCATGCCCAAGTGCATATGCTATAACTCTGAAATGGGAAATCAGAATTAGCATAATGGTAGACATTTAAGGGTTTCCCTAATATAGTTAACATTGTTAACTATATTAACACTGTTAACTATATTAACACTGTTATTTTTTTTCTGGTAACTTACTCTATTTTGTTCAAAATTTGTTTTTTTTTTTGACAGAAAATTATGTCATTTTTTAAAAAATTAAAGATTTGCAGATCTGAACATGAACATCAAATTTGTCATTAGTGATGACAATGCAAGGATTAAAAATAGAATACAAGATTATTCTCCTTTCACATACAATTTAAGAAACACTTGACCAGGCTTTACAAAGTTATATCTCCCCATGTTATCAAAATTGTTTAAAAAACAACCCATACAAATGCACACACACAAAACTTTTATGCTAATAGCAAGATGGCTACACATAAAAAGTAAAATAGAGAACTAAAGCAATTGTCTAGGTAATGCAACCCTCAGTAACAACCTTAATTGTCAAGAGAATTGTCTCAATTTTCTACTTCACTTTTTGTGTGAGTCTCAAATAACAGCCTCAGAAGAAAAACCTGTCACTGAGTTTGTAATTTTTCCTAAGGTCAGACTGAACATCCCACTTTATCAGGTAAATCACATAACACAAAGCAATTGCCCTTTAGAATTGTCCAATACCTAGCCTATTGTGTGCAAATGTGAATTGCTTGTTAATGACAAGACCATGTACTCTTCCATACTAGTTTGAAAAGGAATAATTTCATACAACAATTTATTTTTAATTATCTAGTATTTTTCTCTTCTCTTTCTAGGCCATGAAATAATGGCCTATTTATCTCTTCTTAACTCAGCTCCTTGAATAGTTGAATATAGATTAATTTTAAGAATAATATTTTTAAAGATGAATATATGAGTAAATGAAAAAAATTATATAGAGAGAACCTAGGCGATAAGGCAATGATACCACATGTTTCATTGATACTAACCAAATTATATTCCTGAGCCTCTGTTGATAAACAACAGGAGAAAGGATTAATATCTTTCCTATGAAGATTTTAATAATGAGAATGAATGACCACATGCTCATATAGACTGAATTGATTGGTAATCATTTTAAAAACAGATCACGCTGACCATTTCATATCATAAAAACTATAGACTGCATGTTCAAATTTTTAGAAATTATAGTTAATAATAATAAAAATAAAAGCAATAATAAAATAATTAGGAAGCTGATGTGCATCATTTATATTAATTATCAGCAAATAAGAAGACCATCCTATCTACTACTGTTTATTTGGATTGATTTTAGCTTGCTAACCACATCAGTCACATTTTAATATATACATGGGTATTTAAACATCATTCTGCAACAATGAATCAAAAGAACAAATGATGATAAGTAGATGGTTAATTGATAAATTTACTTATCTCAAACCTACCTGTCCAGCAGCGTTTCTAATGAGCTGGCAGCTCTATTATTAACAAATCTATCCCCGAATTGATTTTAGAACTCTGCATTTTTTGACCTGACATTCATATACTGACAACAGAAACTACCAATAAGGGTGAATAGTTTCATAACTCTAATTTTGAGTAAAATATCATATAGATGTTATTTTCTAATCACAAAAATAGTGTAGATTCCATTGTAGAAAATTCTAAACATTGAAGAAAACAAAGTAGTAAGCATCACCCGGTATCAAAGGATAAATAAGCACTTTTGGTATTAATGAATTATACATGCACAGAAACATACAAAAACATTTTAAATAAAATGGATATCATGGTATTTGACTGCTTTGAAAAAATTATATATATAGTTTTATCACTTGATAGTATATATATTTTGCTTCCAGTTAAGATGAAGTAAAAGGACTAGTATTACCCTTTCATTTCAAACAATGAAAAAAACAGACAAAATATAGGAAACAATAGCAACACTCAAGATGTTAGTCATCAGACAATTAAGGACAGTGGTCCCTGAGTGACGAAAACAAGACAAATCCCAAAGATTGACCCAGCTTCATGCCTAGAGAAAGATTCCTGGCTGAGGTGAAGGGAAAAGGAACCTAGTCAGAGCCACCTAATCTTTTTTTTTTTTTTTTTTTTTCATCTTATTGTTATGGGGGATACAGAATTGCAGGTTACATACGTTGCCCATGTACCGCCTTTCCCCCCAAGTCAGAGCTCCAGGCGTGTCTGTTCCCCAGATAGTGCGCGTTGCACCCATCATATAGGTATATATCCCTCCCTTCCCCACCCCCCCTTTCCCACCCCCCCTTCCCGAGTCAACACCTTCAAGCGTTACCATTCCCCAAACGGTGCACAATGCACTCATTGTGTAGGCATACACCCATCCCCTCCCCCACCCCCACCTCAGTCTGATATCCAATTGGTGTCATTCCCAGATGTGTATTTAGGAGATGATCAGGGAAACCAATTTTCTGGTGAGTACATGTGATGCTTGTTTTTCCATTCTTGGGATACTTCACTTAATATAATGGGTTCCAACTCTCTCCAGGAGAACCATAGAGATGTCGTATCTTCATTATTTCTTATAGCTGAGTAATATTCCATGGTATACATATACCACAGCTTACTAATCCAATCATGTATTGATGGGCATTTGGGTTGTAATCTTAAATTGAGGAAATAGATCTGAATGCCACGGAATCCAAGGCCATTAGAATTTGACGGCTAGCGTTCCAAAGAGAAGATAGCTTCATAGAAATAATACTTACTCTAGAAATCTGCTGAGATTTCCGCTTGAATATTCAATTTAGTACTGACTAGTTAATGTATGTAAAGAAACTATCTCAGGCTAAGAAAAGAATCACTTGAAAAGATGGAAGGAAATAGTATCTTCATTACATACAGATCTAGAATTAGTGCCTTTTCCCACTAGACAAACTTGGAAGACCTCACAATTCATGGAGAATTGGTTTAGAGTGCCTCAGAAGTTGGCAAATAAATAAATAAGTAAATATGCTTTTTGGTCTCACCAAGAAAAGGAAATAAAAAGTTTAAAAGAAAAAGAAGCTGTTTTCCAGAAGCTATGACATCTCAATACAAAAATAAAGAATATAAAATACAAAAGTATCCAGGACATAAGATAAAATTCACAATGGTGGCATCTAATAAAATCGATAATTATTTTAAAAAGCTGGAAAATACAACACAAAATGAAGTGATAAATCAATTAAAACAAACCCAGAAGTGACATGACAGAATTTGTAGACAAGAATATTACATCATTACTTTATTATAATATTTGGCTAAAAAGCTAGAGGAAAGATGATATGTCAGGTAGAGATAAGGAATATATAGGACATAGCCACATGGAAAGTTCAGAGATAAAATCTTTAATGCTCGAGATAGAAATCACAGTAGATGGCATTATCAAAGCAGATTCAACAGTGCAGAAGAAAATATTCATGTACAGGAAAATGTATAATAACAATATAAACTATTCAAATGGAGCACAAAGAGACAAAAAGACTGCAAAAAGTTAACAATCAGTGAACTATGGAGCAATTTCAAGAGGCCAAATAAACTTGTAGTTAGGACATCTAATGGAAAGAAGACTGAAGAGAAACTAAAAATATTTGAAGAAATAATGGTTATAGACATTTCAAAATAGATAAAAATCATAAACCTGCTGACCCTAGAAGTTAAAAAACACTTGGAATAAGTAAGACAAATTTGGATCTAGTAAAAAAGTAGAGGGGCAGACTTCAAACATGTGCCTGGGCAATTTATCCACAGTAGTAGAAAGAAAGAATATATGAACACAGTTTCAATGTCAGTGTTCCATGTCAGTGAAGAACTATAATGAAATGAACTTTCCATCCAAGTGGAGGAAAGTAGCACAATCTTCTACACTCAAATATCCCTTCTATTTCTCAGCATTTATTAAAAAAAAATTTACAAGCATTTTATTACCTATTACTTATCTCTTGTATATTAATCTATTATTATTATTCTTTTGTGTATTTTTCTATTGTACTTTGTCTGGATTTAGCTGTTTTTACTGCTCAACACATCAAAATTTGTATAATGTATGTATTTATAAGTTTATTTTTCTCCTGACTCTATTATCCAGAAAATCAGTAAGCCTGTCTATAACATGGACTTACATTTAATAATTTTCTGCCCAATAAATACGTGGTTTGTGCATGAGATAACTTAGTGTTAGAGAACTGTATTGCTGAGAGATTAGTTTTGATTAATTTTTTAGTCGGCTGTAGTATTTTTTAGCAATTGCTTTTCAAGAAGCATAATTTAGTAGCTTAGTGGCTGATCTCTTACAAGTCTAAGATTTTTGTCTTTTTCAACTATGAACAGATTGTCTGTATTTATAAAAACAATCTATTTTTAGATCTGTAGTAATTGTACATGTCTCATCTATATTCTCTCTCAGTGTCTCTCTCTGTTTTCTGGCTTTCTTAACTATTTATCACTCACTAGGTGAAGTGCAATAATAATTACAATCCCTTTTACAATTAAAGTTCTTCTCTGCCTACTTATAGCACATTACCTCTAAGGAATATAGTGTATCCATTGCCTTTCCCTTCCTTTTATCTCTTTTCTAGGACATATAGTTATTAAGTAGGACAAGAAGGACGGAAGAAGTATATTGGCCAATTCAAAATTCACCATCTGTTATCTTTGCAAGAGAATTATGTGTTAGGTGTAGGGCCTGGATTTCTGACACTGCAGCCACACTTAAGTGGGTAGGAGCAGCGTTATTCTGCTTATCCAAGAGACTGAAATTTTTCTTTTTTTTTTTTAATTTTAAAAAATAAAGGAGGTACAAATGTTTTTTTTATGTGGATGAATTGTATAATGCTGAAGTCAAGGCTTTTAGTGTGCCCATTACCAGAGTAGTATACATTGTACCCAGTAGGTACGTTTTTTTCCCAACTCTCCTCCCATCTTAGTTTCCAATGTTCTTTACACCACTATATGACCATGTATACCCATGGTTTCGCTCCCCCTTATTAGTGAGAACATGTGGTGTTTGCTTTTTCCACTCTAAGATACTTTGTTTAGGATAATGTTCTTCAGTTCCATCCAAGTTGCTACAAAAACATTATTTCATTCCTTTCTATGGACGAGTAGTACTCCATGGTGTGTGTAAATATATGTGTATATGTACACATCACATTTTCTTCATCCACTCATCAATTGATGGGTACTTAGATTGATTCCATATCTTTGTAATTGTGAGTTGTGCTGGGATAAACATTCAGGTGCAGGTGTCTTTTTTATATAATGTCTTCTTTTCCTTTGAGTAAAT
Source organism: Eulemur rufifrons (assembly GCF_041146395.1). NCBI lineage: Eukaryota > Metazoa > Chordata > Mammalia > Primates > Lemuridae > Eulemur > Eulemur rufifrons. Next base: position 55,899,791 of record NC_090990.1, read on the forward strand.
ATCCAGTAGTAGGTTAACTGGATCAAATGGTAGATCTAGATTTAGTTTTTAAGGAATCTCCATACTGTTTTCAGTAGAGGCTGTACTAGTTTACATTCCCACCAACAGTGTATAATCAATCATTTTTCACTGCATCAACACCAACATCTTTTTTTTTAATATTTTAATGATGGCCATTCTGATGGGGGTAAGGTGGTATCTTATTATGGTTTTAATTCGTATTTCCCTGAAGATTAGTAACGTTGAGCATTTTTTCATATGTCTATTGGCCATTTGTCTATCTTCTTTTAAAAACTCTGTTCATGTCTTTTATGCACTTTTTGATGGGATTATTTGTTTTTTTTTTCTTGGTGATTTGTTTGAGTTTATTGTGGATTTTGGATATCAGTACTTTGTCAGATGTATAGTTTGTGAATATTTTCTTCCATTCTATAGGTTGTCTATTTACTCTGTTGATTAATTCCTTTCTCTTGCAAAAAAATTTAAATTTAATTAAGTCACATTTATTTATTTTGCTTGTTGCTGTAGTTGCCATTTTGGTCTTGGTTACAAATTCTTTGCCTAGGCCAATGTCTGGAAGGTTGTTTCCTACATTTTCTTCTAGAGATTTTATGGACTCAGGTCTTACATTTAAATCTTTAATCCATCTTGAGTTAATTTTGCTGTATGGTGAGAGATAGGGATCCTGTTTTATTCTTCTGCATGTGACTATCCACTTTTTGCAGCACCATTTATTGAATTGGGCATCCTTTCCCTAGTGCATGTGTTTGTCTGCTTTGACAAAAATCAGTTGGTCATAGCTATATGGTTTTATTTCTGAGTTTTCTATTCTATTCCATTGGTCTATGTCTCTACCTTTATACCAGTACCATACTATCTTGGTTACTATAGACTTGTGGTATAATTCAAAATCACATAATGTGATGCCTCCAGATTTATTCTTTTTGCATAAGATTGTTTTGTTTATCCAAGATTGTTTTTGGTTCCCTGTAATATTTAGCATTAAATTGTCTAGACCTGTGAAAAATGATGTTAATATTTTGATGGGAGTTTCATTGAATCTATAAATTATTTGTGGCAGTGTGGACATCTTAACAATGTTGATTCTTCCAGTCCATGAGCATGGATGTTTTGCCATTTGTTTATGCCATCTATGATTTCTTGTACCAATGTCTTATAGTTCTCCTTGTAGAGACCTTTTACCCACCAAAAGACTTCTAGAATTGATAAATAAATTCAGCAAAGTCTCAGGTTCCAAAATCAGTGTACATATATAGGTAATACTTCTATATACTAATAACAGTCAAGCTGAGAGTCAAATCAAGAAATTAATGCCATTTCCAATATCTGTAAAGAAAATAAAATACCCAGAAATATAATTTTTCTGTTTATTGAGGTAAAGTTTGGGTAAGCCACTGATAGTTTTTGTCAATCCAACTTCATTATCCTTTTCATCATTAGACATATTTTTCAATTGTGTTATTGTTATTTTTGGTGTAATTGTCTTCCCCTCCAGCATCTTCATAGTTGTATTTGTGTGAATGATCAGAGATGATGCAAAAAAACTTCTGGTTATAGTTTTTGAGTAGAGAAGAAATAAGTAGCCTGAGCCAGCTGGTTAATTTAAAGATACTGGAGAAGATTAGAATGTAAGCTTTAAAAATGTGAATTCAAATTATAGCTTACTATGAAAGACAATAGGAAGGAACATAATAAGTTCTTCCATAGGAAATCAATGCTTAAAGTTGATTCCAGTAATAGAATGCAGTATGTATTGGAGGGATAAGAAAAATTATGTCACAAAAATCAGTGTCCTGTTCTATGAGGCCATTTTTATAGATTGAGCATTATCAACAAGTTATATATTTGCACCCCATGTAATGATACAACACAGCCTTAGATGAGTTTATTTTACTTTATTCTTCTTAATTAGCTCCCAAATTTTCTGACTTCAAAATCCAGAGTTGGAAGTTCCTATTTAAGCCATTGCCTTAATCCTCAGAAGCGGTATAGGATCCTGCTTCACTGACTCTTTCCTCACTGATGAACAAAATTTTTACTCTGACTAAACATTCTCAGGGTGTTTTATACTAGCATCATATTTGGCCTGTACTTCACACCTCTCCTTATTAATATTGTACCCACAGGGTTGGGAAGGTCAGTGCAGAATGCTTCATACAAGATTTTCCTGGCAAAAAAACATAAGGGTTTGGGCAGAATATCCAGAGGGATTAATAATATAAACTTAGCATTCAATGATGAAGCAATATAAAGGTAATGATACTGAAGAGTAAACAATTTTGAATAAATAATCAACCAAATTTTTTGAAAGATTTGATAATAGAGGCAAAAATTAGAATACTTCAAAATTAATCCAAGCATTCTTGCTCAAAAATAATAGAAAGAAAATAATTAAGAAACAATTTTTTAAATGTGTGAAGGGATAATGCATCAGTCAAATAAAAAAGGCTTGAGTATACTAAGGCACACAGAGTGTGTTAAAGCTGAGAGGTTAGGACTGAAGATAAAGGTTGAAAGCCTACACACACACACATACATAATTCATGAGTTATGTTTTATAAAGTTGCTATGAATTTTAAACTGAAACACAGAGGGGAAACTATAAAGAAAAAAAATCACGAAAGAGAAAAAGTGGCATCTGAAAGACACACTGAAAAGTTCTAACTATGTGTAATTGAAATGCCAGAAGAAAAGAAGAGAGAGAATGAGTCTGAACTGGTATTTGAAAATTGTTAAATCAAATAAGAAAGTAGGTGAAAGGCATCAACCCACTATTAAAATTCAGTAAAACACAAGCAAGATGAATACAATGTAAATCATAGACAGATATGCTTTTATATTTCATAATGAAACTGCCGAAACCCACCTATAAACAAGCAGCTAGAGAAAAAGGTTATATTATATCCTAATAATAGCAATAACACTAAAAGCTAACAAAGGAACTAGGAGCAATACTAAAAAATGGAATGGTATCCTTAGAGTGCTGAGGAAAAGGGAGAGCTGCCAAAAATAAAATTCTATATATAAAAAAAGAATTTAAAAATAAGATTAGATTATATTCAGAAAAACATAAGCTGAAATTATTGTTTAGACACCTGAATAGAAGAAATGTTAAAATACAGGAAGATAATGATCCCAAAATGAAACATGGAATTTAAATAAAGATGAAGAGTAAATGAGTGGCTAAAAATGCAGGCAGTTATAACTACATATTGATTATACTAAGTTATGATAATAATTTCATGAGTAGTTTAAATATGTAGAAGGAAGACTTTAAGATTCACATCAAATATAAAGGAAATAGAAAAGAGAAAATTGGATTTCAGTCTTTCTAAAAGTTTGATATTTTTTGAAAAATGATAAATACTAATTTTACTAAGCTGCAATACATCACAGTTTCAAGCTTTGTCTCTACTGTTACCAGTAAAAGTGATAATATTTACAAATGTTAGAAGAAGAAAAAATAATAAAATGAAATACTTGAAAAACCTAGAAGAGAGTAAGAAATGAATTAATATGAAAACCAGTTTAGCCAGTTAAAAAATAATAAAATTATAAACGTAAACCATTTTATGTAATTATAATAAATGTAAATGGATTAATTTTCAAATAAAATAAGTTAAAATCAATAACATAAACAACAATTGGGAAAGAAAAAATTCAGAGTAAACGTCTGAAAATATTTTGAACTGAATAAATAGAGAGGTAATGCTATATCACACTTGTGGCATGCATCTAAAACAGTGCTTTGAGGAAAATGTTTAGCTTTAAATGTATACATTAGAAAAGAAAAAGAAAGAGAGAGAGGATTGAGGTCAATGGATCAACGAGGTAGTGAGTAGAACGGTGGTTACCAGAGGCTAGAAAGGGTTAGGGAGGGAGGATGAAGAGAGGTTGGTTAATGGGTACAAAAATACACTTAGATAGAAAGAATAAATTCTAGTATTTAACAACACTGTGAGGCAACTATAGTTAAGAATTTATGGCATATTTCAAAATACCTCAAAGAGAAGATTTGGAATGCTCCCAACACAAGGAAATAATAAATGTTTGAGATGATGGATATCCCAATTTCTCTGATTTGATCATTATACATTGTATGCATGTATCAAAATATCACATGTACCCCATAAAATCTACAACTATTAGCTATCAATAAAAAAAAGAAATGCAACTAATTTCAAAGAATATATAAGTACTCAAATAATAAAAATAAAAGCAGGAATTGAGTATATAGAAAATATGCTTTAAAATGGATGTAGCCAAGGTTGGTTTGATAAGAAAAAAATAGAAAAAAACACAAATTACAAATATCTGGAATTAGGAAGATAATTAGAATATCTTTTAACAAATATATGGTAATAAACTTGACATTTTAAATAAAAGAAATACATCTTTGAAAATTTAAGTTTACCAAAGCAGATACAAAAAATAAAATTTAAATATTTGCAAATTTCTTTATTATTGATATTAAGGTGATCATAATACCTTTTACAGAGAAAGCTCCTAATATTGGTTTACAGATGAAATCTTATAAGTACTTGAGAAAAAAAAATCATACCAATGTCATGCAAATACTTCCAAAGAGATACAAAGTGAAAACACTTCTTAATTCTTTTAATATGAGCAGCAAAACCTTGATACCAAAATCTTATAGACATTATAAGGAAGAAAAATTAAAATTAAACCTTTCACATATATCAAAATTCACAACCCCTATATAAAGTATTAGCAAATCAAGTCTAGAACTATATAAAAGAAATACATCATGACTCACTGGTATTCATTCCAGGAATGCTATGGTGGCTTAACATTTGAAAATCAATCAATGCTATTCACCATAAAAATACATTAAAAGAGAAAAATCATATAATTAGACGGGGGAAATTATTTTTAAAAACTCAGAAGCCATTCAGAAAAACACATTTTACAAACTGGGAATAGAAGGAAATTTTCTAATGATGAAAAGGAGTATTCTTAAGGAATAGATACAGCAAATAGCATACAAAATGGTTAATATTTGAAAGCCTTCCACTTGAGGTCAACAGGGAGATAAAGATGCTGTGATTGCCTGAAAAATGTACCCCAAAGATGTTCACATCCTAATCCCTGGAACCCACGAATGTTACACTGACACACCCTTTGCATATGTAATAAAGTTAAAAATACTGAGATAAGAAATTATCTGAGATTATATGAGTAGGCCCTAATTGCAATCATAAATCCCTTGTAAGAGAGAGGGGCAGGAGGAGACTTTATATGGAAGAGGAGAAGGCAATGTGACCATGAGGCAGAGACTGGAGTGATGCTGCCACAAGGTGAGGAAAGCAGGTAGAACCTGGAAGAATCATGGAACATTTTCTCCCTTCGATCTTCAGAAAAGAGTGCAGCCCTGCCAAAACCTTGATTCCAGCCCAGTTCAACTTATTTTGGATTTCTGGCCTCCAAAACTTCTAAGAGAATAAATTTCTGTCACCTTAAACCAATACATCTTTTTGGTAATTTTTTTTTTCTGAATCGATTTACATGGCCAAGCTCAGCCAATTTGGACACACATTGGAGACATTACTGCAATCAATCCTCTATAAAAAGATTTTGTGTTCAGACCAATTTACAAATTTCCTTTGCTTCTCTCTTCAAAGAAATAAATTATTTAAAATAGTTGATGTATTTTTGAAATAGTAATCAAAAAAGATAATTTGAAAGTACATTTACCAAATATAGTGTCATTGGTGAATAATTACTTCATTGGTTAATTATTTAGCTTCAGGTTAAATGCTTATATTTAAAAAAAATATAAGTAAATGTTCGTAGTGCATTAGTTGTCCAAATTTTGCCATGTGCCTATTCCAAACAAATAGATATGGCCAGAATGAACACAGGTTACATGCTCTGTATCTGAAGCTAGGACTAAAGTACCACCCAAAGCACATAAGGGACACAAGGGAGAAGAAATAGTCTCAGAAAATGTTTAAGATAACATTTATAAACATAGAATTAATAGATGTCAGCTAGCAAAATCAACACATATTTATTAAAAAGTGATTTATAAATAGAATAGAAGACTGAGACTAAAGCTTTAAAGGTCACTTGTGATTGGGAAGATGATGTCAGTGTAAAGGGGAGAAAAACAAAAGGTATGCTATCTCTTTCTATATTATTATTTCACCCAAGATTTTGTAGTACGATGTCTTCAGGAAAATAGGCAATGTATTAATTTTGTTGCTGTTGATGCCAAAAACTCTAATAACTCTCCATGTATCCTAATTATAATTTCCTTGTAATTGTAATTGACTTGTGATTCTTTACTTTTCCAATCTATTTTCCATTCATTTATGACATGTATTTGATATGTCATTTACTATTTGGGCACAAACTGATTCCCTGAGGTTTTTAAGCACAGCCATAGGCCATGTAATATTTTTGATACAAAGAGAAAAAGTTTGTTCATAAATTTTCGTGCGGTTCTGGAGTTCTTGATATCAGAAGCATGAGAATTACATTTATGAACAATTATATTCTGTAGCATGAAAACAAAACTTTCCCAATCGTAATTATTTTTATATTCCATTTGCATTACCCAGTATCTCATGGACCCAGTCACATGGAACTGGGTAAAATTTGTTTGTGTAAAAATGAATAAACTTAATCTGTATACTTTAATATTGCAAATCCTAATTACAATAATTTTAAAACAAGGAGAGGAATCCAAAGGATAATTTTAATGTTTCTGAAATTGATTGTAAATATGCTGATTGCATAGGCTGAAAATTCTTTTTTGTCTAGGCTTATTAAAGATGTGAAGAACTCTAGATCTAGGATAAAAATACACGAATACATTTTCAAATAAATAAGAATTATCTTAAATATTACAAAGAAGAAATCTGGATTTCACAAAGGACATATTACTATAACTTTAAATTGCATTGATGCTAATTACACACACACACACACACACACACACACACCAATTAGTTTAATCCAATGGAGATTATCTACCATATCCTGGGTACTTTGCTGGAATACAGAGCTAAAATAAACACAGAATTGACCCTCAGGAAAGTCATCACTGCTTTGACTGGCTTGACAGTTTATATAACTTTAAATTTCGTCTGGATCAAGATATAATTTTAAACTATGAGTAGATGGGAACAACTTCACTGATTAAAAAAATTATTATAGAGGTAGGTATGAATTCTCATAGCACATGCTCTGTCCTTGTGTGAATTAAAAATTATTTTTTATAATAAACATTTTCATTCTTGTAAATGTCAGGGAACTGAGTGCCGGCTGGCTTCCGGTTCCAACTACTCCCCCAACACACACCCACACTTCACCACCACCACATCTGGGTGCCCTTATACAGTGCTTAGCTTACATGCCTGGATATTACAGTCCTGGAGCCAGTTAATTTGAATTTTACAGACTCCGCATTCTGTGAACACCCTCAAATTATGTTAATGTTCAGTGTCCGTGTTACATAGATTTTTCTTGTTGAGAAGAACCAGAGCATAAATCAGATATTCAGTGCAGCGCATCACCCTCCCAAAAGGTTACAAACTAACAGATTATAAAATCAAGTAATTCAATTTTTAAAAATGAAATTCATCATTTTACTAACTTAACTCTATTCATATTGTTTTGTCCTGGAAATAGTGACCTAATTAAGGTACCTAACACATAAAAGCAGTCATACTGTGGTGTGGTGTCTGTTACAGGAAACTTTATAAATTGTAGATTTTTACAATGGACTTGCAAATATAAATGGCAAAACTTGGAGTGGTGACTCTTCTTTTGGGACTTATAAATTCTGAATCACAACTGAGACAATAATATTTAAATTAAAGTAATAAATTTCTTATTAATAGAATTGAATGGCATAGCCTAGGGAATTGCTAGATTTGGCTAGGCTCTATGTATTTAAAAATCATTTAGAAAACAATAAAACTGGAGCTTAGCCATTTAAATAAGGCTTTATTTAAAAGAAAACCCAGTGATAACTACTTCTTCTTTCATCAAATTTCAAAACTTTTATTCACAAAACTTTGTTTAGCTCTAAAATGCATACTTTACAAAATTTTCATTTAAATTATCTACACAGAAATGCATCTAGTCTTTAAATGATGTTATTCAGACAAGTGACAACATCAGATGTCTGCCTTTGTCAGTAATTGTTTCACTTAATAGATATATATATAATATTAGGTACTATTTTAAAAAGTGCTTTTTATTTGACAGGGATGGAGGTGTTGTGCTACTTATCTGCAAATCTTTTCCTAAAAGCTCACAATGAAAACGTGAAGTATTAATATTTTTGTCCACTCCTGAATATGACGCGGTCTGGGAGTGAACAGGAATCTTTTCACACTCTTGGACATGCTTGCTTTACATGTTCAGAAAGGAGTTTAATAAAAAGACAGTGCAACTGATTTTGAATGATTTTGACCTTAACTTGAGTCTTTCCAAAGATGTGCAGTCCTGTTTTTTTCTCGTTCTTTTGACAGATATGAGAGATACTGCTTTGTGGTCTGTATGATTCCCTGTGATTGACTTAGGCAGGGTGTGAATAGCACTCCAGAGAAGAGGAGAAAAGCTGAGCTTTCAAAGTGACAGACTGGTGACAAAGTGATTGAAGAAGTGTATGTCCGAGCATGTATGTGATGAGCCTGGGGGAGAAATGGGTGGAGGTGGTGAAAGGAACACAGCACCGTATCCACACTGGCTTCTTCTTTTTCAGGTGGATTATTGCCAGACTGTAAGCAAAAACATATAATTCAAATAGTCTGGCTCTATCTTCATATGAGAAATAAAATACAATTTGTGTGACTATATATGGCAAATTTAAGATAAATGAATATATATCTAATTAAGCACATGAAAATGCTTGAGATCATTAAGGAAATTAAAATGAATTCACAATTATACCGCACTATAAACCTATTTGAAGGGTATTGATCACTGACTATACTAAGTATTGGTGAATGTCTGGTGGAACTGGACCTCTCAAACATTCCTGGTGGGAATATGCATTGTACAATTACTTCTATAAAGTATTGTTTACATGATAGTATGAAATAAGTGTGGCAGATTTTTAAAGCTGCATCACATGATGCAGCCTTTCTACTCGTAGGTACCTAACTCAAAAGAAAAAATATATTTAAACAAAGCCTTGTACAAAACGTTTATAGCAGCTTTCTTTGTGTTAGCCAGAATTTAGAAAAGAAAAAAATCAACAGGCAAATAAATAAAGAAATTGTGGCATACTAATACAATGGAATCTACTGAACAATAAAAAGAAATGAACCATTGATACACAAATTAGCATGGATGAATTATTACTAGTTGTGATAACTGAAAGAAACTAGACTGAAAAGAATGCATACTCTATCATGCAATTTATATAAAATGCAACTAATTTATATTGCATTTATGAAACATATATGCAAACTAATTTACAATGACAGGAAATCAGTGATTGCCTGTGAAGGTGAAGTGAGGAGGGACGAGGTGCAAATTACGAAGGTCCATGAGATAACGTTTGTTCACTATCTTCATTGTGCTGATGGTTTTATGGGAATATGCATATGTCAAAAATTACAAAATTATATATTCTAAATATGTGCAGTTTATTTTTTTTTATTTTATTTTTTTTTTTGAGACAGAGTCTCGCTCTGTTGCCCAGGCTAGAGTGAGTGCCGTGGCGTCTGCCTAGCTCACAGCAACCTCAAACTCCTGAGCTCAAGGGATCCTCCTGTCTCAGCCTCCCGAGTAGTTGGGACTACGGGCATGCACCACCATGCCCGGCTAATTTTTTCTATATATATTTTTAGCTGTCCATATAATTTCTTTCTATTTTTAGTAGAGATGGGGGTCTCGCTCTTGCTCAGGCTGGTCTCGAACTCCTGAGCTCAAACGATCTGCCCACCTCGGCCTCCCAGAGTGATAGGATTACAGGCGTGAGCCACCGCGCCCGGCCAATATGTGCAGTTTATTAGTCAATTATACCTCTAAAATATGGTAAAATTTTAAAATTTGAGAAAATATGGTAAAATCATATGTTTTCTGAAAGCCAACTAGTGATAATGTGGAAGAAGTAGTCTGGGGGATAAGAGAATAAAGACAAGAAGTCTGGGTATGTACCATAATAGTTTCCACACCTGAAATCATTTGGTGGGTTCTTCATCGTTCAACAAATACTGAACCATTCTTCCTAAAACTCCATCTGAGTAGTTCTGGTAGGATAGCCTGGAATCTGTAGGATCCTAGTGAGTCTGATAAGAAATGTTTTTAAGTCACTTATGCAAATCACTATTCTCGTTAATTAGAGAATACTCATAACTTCAGGTGCAAAGAATTGATTAACTGGACTAATTAATTGGGATTCACTCTTTTCTTGGTGTCCTTTTTCTTGGATGAGCAGAATTTTCCAAATTCTTAGTTATTTGTTAAGAGAAAACAAGGGTCAAAATGCATAGAAAAATAATCATAAAAATAATCCAAATCATGAAGAAATTTCTATTATAACTTTTCTGACTCACTCTCTTTGTCATAAACTTTATACTATTCTAGTGGTTGTCTTTGGATGGATACCTACTTTCCATCTAAAAAGGGCTAACAAAGTTTCCAAGCCCCTTGGAATCAAGTTGTTAGTTTCTAGATTCTGATTTATGTCTAGTAGACTCCAGCTTTCAATGGTAAAGTATGTAAGAATCTCCTGGAATGCAATTCTTGTTCAAATTGAATTCCCATTACAAAAATGCATATTCAAAAAGAAAATTATGAGGTATATATGGAAAAGGACTTTTTCAGTTAATAAATAAATCCTCTTCTATATACATATCCACAACATACATTTGTTGAAAATTAACTCTGTTGCAGACCTAGGTGTGTGGCTGGGAAAACCATACAGAACAACATATACAGCTGCCATAGAGGGGAGGATTTTAGGATTCTAGGTAGAAATAATAAATTTGGAGTTTAAGCAGGCACTCCATGTGATTCTAATCCAGAGATAAATAGACAATAGTCGAGAAAAATTAACTTAGCACATTCAGAATCAACGATACACTTACAGAGGAGGTGATCTTGACACGTCATGGCATTTCTCAGAAAACTTGAGAGTGAAGCTCTAGGATATTTTCTCTTTCCCTAAAAGAGAACTACGGGCTCATTAGAACAATAATTTTAGAAAGTTCACAAAAAGTTCCTCTTGTATAAATAAGATTAATGGCTTGCAAACTGGACAAAATTGTCGGAGTTATTTTATGGCATATGTGCTATAGTGATTTTTCAGTTTATTAACAATATTTTAGTATCTTTACTGCATGATTCAAAAAGTGCTTTACATTTGATCTAGTTTATACAGCTTACATTTTTTTTATTTCAGTATATTATGGGGGTACAAATGTTTAGGTTACATATATTGCCCTTGCCCCACCTGAGTCAGAGCTTCACATCTTGCGTTATCCTAGATAGAGCTGGAGCCCATTCTACTAAGTGAAGTATCACAAGAATGGTAACACAAGCACCACATGTACTCACCATCAAATTGGTATTAACTGATTAACACTTACATGCACATAATGGTAGTAACATTCATCGGTGTAGGGCAGGTGGGAGGGAAGAGAAGGGGATGTCTATATTTACACCTAATTGTAGTGGTGTTCACTGTCTAGAGGATGGACAAACTTGAAGCTACAACTTATATTTTTCTTACACATTTTCTTTGGAGCCTAATATGCATTTCTTTAATGTGTGGACACCTTTTTCTATTTTTTTTCAAAAGTCAAAACTTTTTCCTATATTCAAGAAGTCTTTTTGGTGAAGTCACTAGTCCAATATTTTGTTCCACTCCTATAATCAGTTTTATCAATTATTTATTATTGAATTTTAAGAATTCTTTATATATTGTGGATAAAAGTTTTTTATCAAATATATAATTTAAAACACTGTCTCTCCATCTTTGGTTTTTATCATTTTTTAAACTATGTCATCAGTAGAGCAAAATGTTACAATTTTACAGAATCTAATTTTTCAGATACGTTTTAAAAATATATTTTGGTGTTGTGTCCAAGAAATCTTTGCCATGAAAAGATAAAAAAAAAACCTTATCCTATATTTTACTATTGAAGTTTTATAATTTTGGGTTTTACGTTCAGGTCTATGACACATTTTAAATTATTTTTTCTTTGTTGTGTGAGGAATATGTCAAAGTTTATTTGATTTTTTGCATATAAAGATCCATTGGATGAAAAGACTATAATTTCTTCATTGAAGTACTTTTACATTCTTATCAAAAATTATCTGTCAATGTATGAATTGAACTATTTCTGCACTGTTTATTTTGTTCCTTTGATCTATTTGTTGATTGTGATGCCAATTCCATACTCTGGCTAATTGTAGCTTTAAAATAAATCTAAAATCAAATCTTCCTGGTTATCCAACTTTGTTCTTTGTTCTTTTTAAAGTTGTTTTGGCTATTCATTGTATTACCTTATTAGTTTTAGAATCAGCTTATTCAAGTTCTACAATAAGACTTGTGTGAATTTTATCTGGTATAACATTCAGCTATAGATCAATTTGGGGAAAATTTTCATCTTAACCATACTGAGCCTCCCAACCAATGAGCAAGCTATATTTCTCCATTCATTTAGGTGTTCAATCATTTATCCCAACAATGATTTATAATTTTAAGTGTACAGGTTTTGCATATCCTTTGTCAGTTATATGCCTAAGTATGTAATATTATTTTATGCTATTGTACTTATACTGCTTTATTAAATTCTGTAAATAATTTCCAATTTTTCATTGTTAGTACATAGAAGTGAAATTCTCTTTTGTATAAGTATCTTGTATCTTTCAACCTTGATAAACTCACATATTAGTTCCCATAGCTTTTATTAGTATATAACCCATTGAATTTACTGTATAGATAAACATGAAATCTGTGAAAAAGTACATTTTGTTTCTTCCTTTCGAGCTGGGTGACTTTTATTTCTTTTTTCTTTACTTGTAGCACTTGCTAGAACATCCAACTCAATGTTAAAAATAATTGGTGAGAGTAAATATCTTTATCTTGTTTCTAATCTTAGAGTGAAATCATTAAGTCTGCCACAATTAAATATGATGTTAGCTGTATGGTTTTTGTAGATGTCCTTCATCAGGCTAATGAAGTTCCCCATACTTTTGAATGGGGATGAATATTGAGTTTGTCCAATACTTTTCTCTACCTATTGAGATTATCCTATGGTTATTCTTTTTTAGTTGATAAGTAAGGCAACCAAATTTATTGACTTCTGAGTGTTAAACCAACTTGCATTCCTGAGCTAAACCTCACTTGGTCAACATATATTATCTTTTTTATATATTGTTGAATTTGATTTGATAACATTTTTTAAAGAATATTTGTGTTTATATTCATGATAGATGTCAACCTGAAATTTTCTTTTAGAGTCGTTTTCTTGTTTTGATATAAAGGTGATGCTGACCTCATAGATTGTGCTGGGAAGAATTTCCTCCTGTTTAATTTTCTGGAAGAGATTATGTAGAAGGGGTACTATATATTCTTTAAATCTTTGGTAGAATTTACCTTTGGTGTTATCTGGCTCTAGAGTTTTCTGTTGTGGAAAATTTTAAGCTACAAATCCAATTTCTTTGTTGCATAAAGGGCTATCAGATTACCTGTTTTTGGTTGTTGTTGTTTTGTTGTTTCTTCTTTTTAGTGAACTGTAGTAATTTATGTCTTTCAAAAGATTTTGTCATTTTATCTAAGTTCTTGACTATAATATCCTCTGCTCTTTCAGCTTCAAGGTTATCCTTCTAAAACCTTTGCAGTTCTGAATCTGGGACTCGGCAAACATTTCTGCATTGCCAGCTTGTTTTCCTATTAGGATCTGCCAATAGAGGGCACTAGAAAGAAACTATATAGCTGCAGGAAGAGGGCTTTGCTGTTTATGTGCTTCTTACTGACTTTCTCTTCCTGTTAGTAACACTACCGACACTTATTAGAGTGGCAGTTGATTCCACCTTGCATTTTCCCTCAATACTTACCAAACCAGGGTTAAAGCCTTTCAGGGACACAGGGACCAGCTAGCATATGTACGCTCCTCAGAGGCCTGCATGCCAGACCCACAGGGCACTTCCTCTGATCTTAGAGACACCAATCTCAGCCCTCTTTCTCAAAGGTTGGAATTTCAACTCCAGGGGCCCCCTCCTCCAAGCTTCTAAGTTTTAATTATTTTGAACTCTTCTGTTTCTTCCAGCCATAGGGTGGGTGCTGCTTCCTGAAGGTGCTACCTCATTGACCTCTCAGTACTGTTCCCAATGTGTCTTCTGAGTTCTTCAGTTCCTAGTTAGCAATTATTTATATGAAATTATATGTATTAAATTAATGGGGATGATTTATGCTTGCTATCTACACCCTCTTTAATGTAACAAGGAAATATTTTTTTCTACTTTATTCAAATTATCATATTACTTCTAATTTCTTTATGGTTGAATTAGTTACAAAAGGAGGTCTAAGAAAAATAAAAACAGTTTTATTTAGTTCAAATACATCTGATCTTTCAACTTGAATGTAAGGAAATAAATGGTTTGACATTTTTAAAACTTTTGCTTCTAATATGATACATAATGCAAGCTATTAAAAAAAAAGAAAGTATGACTAAAAATGGTTAACACCCTTGTTTTATTAGTCTGGGTAAAGCACAGTCTAGACAACAGACATACTTTAACCTCCTAAACATTAGAAATCAGAATTATATTAAATCAGACTCCCAAATTATTCATGAAATTTGATTTGAGGAATAAGACATGATGAGAAGAAAGAATCACAATTGAGCTATAGCTTGATTGTCTCTAATTTCCTGGTGATGCCCATGAAATTGGTTATATTTGTAAGATAATCTTACAAAGCAAAAGCTTTGGTATTCAGTGCCTTTCTTAACAATTTGTGATTTTATAAAATATAAGAGTAGCTTTATAACATTTATATTTCCTGCTCTAGTATTGTATCTTAGTTTGCTTGATAGTCCAAGTATGGGATTGTTTGATATGGCAAATTTATAGCTTGAGAGATATATATGTTCTTCCTTGTAGAGATCATAAACAACTCTTGTTTTTTTCCTTAAATCTTCTGCATATACTTGGATAAACCATGTCACATCATGTCATATGTTATTTTCATTAAGGGGCTATTTTCAAAAGTTACATTGAAGCATATATCCTCAAAAGTGTATGCAACTGCTTCTGTCTCAACAAGAAATAACCTGGCTGAACATTATAGATTAACTCTGGGGGATCATCCCTGCTATTTGAAAGGAATTCCACGTCGCTATAAAATTGGATTGGAGACTGCTTTAGCTTATCAGCAAACATGCGCTAAAACTCAGGACTGAAAATTTTACTGTGCTGATTCATCACCTCAGCAAAGCAGAAATCATAAACATTTGCGTTTTACTTCTCATAATCCTTTGATGCCACCTCTCATTTATGTAGACTGGTAATGCTTTAACAGACAAATATATTTTTCGAAAGGTATATACCTGTTGAAAACCTTTTATAAAGAAAACTTTCTGCAGTAACACTGGTATTGCTTTTGTTCTGTATGTGTAACTCATAAGAAGTTCTGTTTGTAAAATTCATACTAGCATTTGGTGATCTGTGTTATTTATTACATTCTATGTATAATCTCTATCATCCTCTTATAGATAGAGACTGTATCATGTCTCTGTATATCACTGTTAATTTCAATATGGCTCTTACATAATAGGTGCTCAAGAATATTTTGAAATTATGATAATAATGGATTGTTTGAGGCTGGAAAATGGTTCATCTGTTGTCACTAACAATTTATTCAAACCAAAAATTACTAGGTTAAGTTTTCTAAAAATTCTTTAAAAAACAGTGGGACAAATTAAAGGTACATCTTTCAGATTTCTTTAGAATTTGACCCACTGTTTCCTAAGAAGATTAAAAAAAAAAGTCAAGATATTAATTGTCAACAAAAGAAATACAACTTTTATAAAACAGTTTGCCTTTCTTTTTCAAAGTCATAAAATTATATATAATAGGAGTCATATGCAACTATTGTTTGTAGGAAAATGATATTTTAGGATGAATATCACTGTATTATCATTCATTTGGGTGTCTGAAAGGAGAATTTGTATTTACTTTGATTATTCTGAGTTGCTCATCAGCTATAATAACACCAACCATTTTCTACCATATGCTTTTCTCTTCCTTTTTAAATCTCTTTCCCATTTCTGTTTCTTTACCATTTTGTTTACATTTATGGTTAATTTTTTCCCAACTAAATGCCTCTATCATGTCATTCAAGGCTTCAAACAAAGTTTGATTAACACTTTTATTATTAATAATATTTAAGATGATGTTTCCATACATATAGCTAGGCAACAACGTTGTTGCTATTGTCAATATCATTGTTGTCATGAAATATTTAGTATTCTTTAGCGATCCCAAGAATGCCATACTGATAATAGATATACCGTTTGTCACTGTCATAAAGTGACTTCCAATCTGTTTGGGAAATCCAACTCACATAATGTGTGCTCATATTTACTGAAAATATTTTATGTACCAGACACAGCTCTGAGAATTTCATGTGTGTTAATTTATACACCACAAAATTCTACTTGATAGTTATTATTATTCCCATTTTAGAGATTCAAGACTAAAGGATCAGAGAAGCCAAATAATTTGCTGAAGTTTACAGAGATAAAAAACAAAGCCAAAATTTTAATGCAGGAAGTATGGCATGAAGGTATCAGCTTTGGCTATGAATCTGATGGCACTGATATATATATATATATATATATACACACACACACACACACACACACATACACACACGCACATACATTCTCTTGAGGTCTCTGGTTTAGTATAAAATACTAAGGCAAACATCAGAAATCTGGTTTATCTTTGTGAGTATGCTTCTGATTTTTATATTACTTTACTTGTTTCATTTCTTTGTGTTTAATATGAGTGCATGAAGGGAATTTAAAAAATCCTAAATTTATTTTCTTGCCATTGGGATGTCAAAAAGATCCAGTAACATAATTCCAAAAAAAAGGATATGTTCAAGAGTTTTAAAATAATTAAAAACTATAAGTTACCCATAAGATGGAGAAAAGCAAATGTTCTTGGCTTTCATGAATACATTCTTCATTCTATGTGGAAGAAAATGTGTAATGTACTCAGAGATAAAATGAAGAAAAACTATATTACATGGAAAGTATATCATCCTTGGGAAAAAATGATATTGACAGCCCTCACAAGAAAGTTCTATCAGTTTCTTTCTCTTGACTGCAAGTGCTCCTCAAACTAGCTGTCATACCTTTCTAATCCCTATGTGAGTAATTTTAGCAGAGTTGATTAAAATGAGATAGTGGCTATATAAGAACAGAAACAGAATTATTGAAATTTTTAATGTGTTCCAAGATATGAGTCCTACTTGCCAATTCTTTATAGTAGCACAGGAATAAATGATTCTACTATTTACCATTATAAGCAAGAATGAAATTCTTTAAGGTCGTCAGCTCCAAACCTATCAATACTTAAGAATAGTTTTTTTCTGTATATCAACATGATACAAAAACATTTGGTTAATTTATTAATATTTAAAACTGTCAAAGCAACTTCTTGTTATTTTTAATGGGAATTATTTTTAATGAGAATTTGCAGATTAGCTGAAGTTTAATCTTTTCACCTGTTCTTGACCTTGTGTTAATGGTGGAAGGTGAAATTTTGCTTTTGTTTTCACCCCACTGTAAAAATTTCCGTTTGTCTGTATCTTAGTGGTTCTTCTGTAAACCCTCATTGTGTCGTTAATATAACCTTAATAATGCCTGACTTTTTTTAGTGCTTAAATTTTATTGGTAAATATTTAGAATGAACAATAATGATTCATGCATACAAGTCATTATTGAAACATATTCTCATGCACATTACAAATCCTTTCCTAGAGAACAACGTTAAATCTTTATTGAGAAGTTGGGAGAGTAGTGTTTGTGCTATTCCTATTGAGAATGGCTCCTTCTAATATCATATTGATTCTTTGGGTCACATCAAAGTATTCTACATGTATCTCTTACTGTTCACCAGGTCTTTTGCTAGTTTCTTATACTTCAGCCTTTAAAAGATTTCTATTTTCACCATAAAGTGAATAAACTGTGTATTGTATCTTTCTATTTTTCTCCATTCATTTGTTCAAATTTTCCATTTTACATAGAAAACATTGTAATACTCCTTGATTATTTAAATGCCCACACTTCTCCTTGCAATATCTGTGCTTGTGAATTTTCTGCAAAATGTCTTCTTTCACAAGAGTGGTGAAAACTTTATATAAATGGTCTTAAAATTCTACTTGAAAAAATGACACATTGAATTTTGCTGAAAGACTCTCACTATTACTAAAAAGTCCTTTTTCTCTGGGTCTGCAAATTTTAATGTCAAAAAAATCTAGTCACATAATTCCAAAAGAGGATATGTTTAAGAGTCGTAAAGTAATGAAAAACTGTAAGTTAGCCATTTTCTGCCAGTGGAATCACGGGTAGAAAACTCAGAGATAGGAGATCTCTGTTTGTTGCCATGTTGATGTTTTATTTTATTCATTCTCACTACATAATAGAACCACAAAAATAATATGTTAGAATCATAAAAATAATACAGTAAGATGGCACCTAATAATAAGGTTCACTTCTCAATGTAATTTAGGCACATTAAAATCTAAGGAATTTTACGTTGATAACTTTTTGAAGTCATTTATAGAGTGCTAAAGACAAAAAATTCCTTTTTGATTGAGTTTTGAAACTGAGAGATTGTACAAGTTTTCTTTCTTTCTTTCTTGGTAAGAAATTCTAAAAGTTTGGTTAGTACACCTATTTTTAAATAAATAATTGTAATTTTAGGAGAATGTCAGTTTTTTGATAGATTATGAAACAGCTTAAACTTGAAGCCCGGACCAGGCCATTAGTAGAATCTTAAAATTTTTCCCCTCCTACATATAATTTTACAGGGAATTCTTTCACAAAAATGTCCTTTACTTGCTACTCTGAATAGAATACTGGCAGTTTTATTTACATCCATATTTTAAACAATATTTTGTTCAGCCAAAATTAATTAGGTATTATAGCTAGTCATTTTAAGGATCTTAGAGGTTTAACACTTCTTTTTTTTTTTTTCAATTTCCTTTTATTGAGTAAAATTTACATAATCAACCAGTGGAAGTTTAATCTCTGTAGATCCTAAAACTAAAATATGGTCTAGGCTTTTATTCTTAATAAAGATTTCCCTCACTTTTAATAGAATTGTGTATCACACAAAGCATACAACCTGAAATTAATTGCAATTCAATTCCGTTAAAATGCTCTCAGTGCCCAGTAGGGTATTTTCATATGATTTCTCACCTAGTTCTTATAATTTCATAAAAATGTGGGTATTTTTATCCTCATTTACAAATGAGAAAACAGAAGTTTAGGGGCATTTGAGAGGGTGAGAGTGCTAACCTTCATACATTATAATGCAAGTCTTAATTGGAAAGCTACCAGCATCGAAACCAGTGAATGGTTGCATGTAGGAGCCTTTTGGAATGGCTCACTGATTAATCAAAAACGTCACATCGTAGGGCACCTCAAACTATACTGACTGAGACTGTCAGTCTGAGGATGCTTTAATTTCATAAAAGCTTTCATAAAAAAAGGTAATTTGCAATTCAAAATTGGGTTCACCTTTTCTAATTAGGTGAAATTACATTTGCCATATTATAATTAAAGGTTATGTGACAGACAGGAGTGTTTATTTGGATTATATCAGATTATTTTTTTAGGCTTCTGAATATCGTAGCTTTTGAATAGCATGAATTTTTAAATCTTCTGACATAATATCTATTTTTATTTAGGAGTAGAGCTGTTCCCTCTTACTGAACTGGAAATGCAGCTATGATTGTCTATATTATGGGACTCATATTCATATGCATTTCTCTTTCAACCAAACTGCCTAAAGGTATTGATGTCAGAATATTTCCCTTCTAATAAGCACATGATGTTTCCCAGAGATGCTATGAAAAATATCACTGTGCCTCAAACTGAATTATAGTAATACTACTTAATAATGCCTTTTAAAATGCCTCAAATTATACATCAGAGGAATATTGAAATATAGAGGTAATATGCAGGAATTGCATTGCCAAAAAAAAAAAAAGCTTATGGTTTTGCCCATTGGAAAGTGAAAAATGTGTGAAAAAATATCTCTGCCCAAAACAAAAGAGCTTAGACCTTGGTGTTCCTCTACCCCACTCAACCACCCCATGAACTTGAATAACCTAGGGGCAGCTGGAGTGTAGTTGCAAATAATCTACAGTCTGACGGCCTGGGATAAACATGGAAGGCTTATTTTTTTGGATTTTCTTTTTCCTCTTTCTATAAGGTTGAATAAATGCCTAAGATTGTTGTAAGAGTTAAGAGTTAATACATATAAATTGCCTTGAATATTATTTAGCAAATAGTTTGCTCTCAGGAAATGTTAATTTTCTGTCTTTGAGACAGAGAATACTTGATACAAGTTTTGTTTATGAAGTTAGCTCAGTGTGCTGTGCATGTATAGTACCAGCTACTCCAGAGGCTGAAGAGGGAGAATTGGTTGAGCCGGTTCAGGGCTGCAGTGAGCTGCCTGGGCAACAGAACAAAACCCTGTCCAACAGAAAACAGAAAAAAAAAAAAAAAAGAAGTTTTGCTTACTATCCTCTTTTAAAGTTAATTAAGACAATTCACCTTTTATTAAAATTCTTTACTGTTAGATTTCTTTAAAAATATTCTTTTTGGTACCATGTGATTTGTGAGTAACTAAATTCATCTCAACATTACATAACTATTATTCCTATAGCTCTTCTTGGAGTTTAATCAATATTTTGCCTTTCATTAATAACATAGATTTAGCTCAGGGTTTGTACTCTAATGACCTCAAACAAAAAACTTTAAATCTGTAATATGTTAATTACATTTCTTAAGACTTCATTTTAAAAATTATCTACTTCAATATTTTAATATGCTTAGTTATTTAAAAATAAGAACCTATTATACTCCACTGCTAGATTATGTAGAAGTATAAATGATAGCATAAATGCATTCTGAAACTCAATGACCAAGAGAATAGAAGAAATATAAATTTAAGATTTATTAGGATTTAAATGGACATTTTCTTCTTCTGTTTATTCAATGGAGATTTATTGCACATATACCATATTAAGACACTGCACATTTAGCATATTATTTACTTTAGTACTAAGTTAAATATCAGAAATGTTTACGAATGTCCCTGAAGTTTTCCTTTGTTTGATATTTTGTGTTTTAGGTTTTTATCATAAGACATAAGATTCTTAATGTGTTTTAGTTCTCTGTAAATATCAAGTAATTAGTTACTTAAAAGTGTTTTCCTTGGGATTATATGTAGACTATTTCTTTTCTATACTAACATATTACGGCAACCATTTTTATTCAATCAAAATATTTCATTTCCCTATGATACCCCAAAAAGCTTCTTATAAAAATGAACAGCTACTTTCTCTAAATGATTTTGCCATCATGGCAACTGAAGCATTCAATAGCAATACCATGCAAAGGATGAGATTGGATTGTTATGTTAATAGAATTTTTGAAGTAATTAGATTATGAATATGCTTTGTCTTTTCTAGTTGAGAGATTTGTGTAACATTGCTAAGCAAATTACTCTGAAAATATTAACTTGTTTACTTTAATCAGTTATTGTCATATGACTCTATTATCAATGTTTTACAATCTTCTGTCATATACGTGTTTCAGAATTGCCTAACTTGATTCTTATCAATTTGCTGATTATATCCTGCTTTGGATTTCATTTGATGTCTCTTTCTGGTATCTTTTTGATGTTGCAGATGTGTTTCAGGACATGTGTGACAACAGGCTATAGGTAATGAGAATCATTTTATTTAGCTCAGACCAGCTGACACATCAGAGGGTATGATTTAGGAGAGTTACTCTTTATTTCTTGCTATTTTGCAAGGGCTCTCTATTCACGTATAGATTCTTAGGACATAAGTATCATTTTGATTTTCAGAAAATGTGTTTAAGTTGGGTCCTGTGTCTATATGTGTAGGACACCATCAGCAAATTCTTTGGTTTGAGTTGCTGAGTGATGTTGGGGCTGGGGAAACAGACCTGGCTGGGAATCTGTCACTTGCAGATCTATACTATGTCACTTTTTCCATCACTTTGGATGGGTAAGTGTAAACGAGTGTCAGAAAATAGATTGCTTGGGCCATGTTTTCCTTAGGATATTGAGTTGCCTGGAGAACATTTTAGTTTGTTATTGAAAGAGAGCTATTAATCCAGGCATAGCAAATACAAGGTTATAGCATCCAAAGTACAGGGAAGAACTAGCAAATGAGGCAAAAGTTATAGATATACAGTGGCTCCTACCAATTTTAAAACGGTATCTTTACATAAAATTTGGGGATAACAGCAATTAACTGAGAGTTAGAGTCATGATTAACCACACACTCTGCTTGGAATGTCTAGGTAACATTTGACAAAGTTTTTTTTTTTTTTTTTTCCCCCATGATCTGAGTAATTTGCTGTTTTACAACATAATAGATAGAAAGATAGAGTGATAAATTAATTTTGACATGTAAAATATCCTCTACTTTTAATAAAACAATACAGGTATTATTTTCAGAAATAAAAACATATTCATCTTTAAATCAGTATCTACTGCTTAAAATGATTAAAGAAAAGGCACTAATGCTTTAAAAATTTCATTTTACTTGAAATAATGTAATCCTGTTTATTTTACTAAATTTATAAATTTGGCTTAGTCACATAAGTAATATGTGCAAGTAAAACTATTTAGACTTTATTATTTTAGAAATTCTCCATACCATAAACTCAATCCCAACCCATACTAAAATTATTTACTTCATGAAGTCAATCTCTACCTATATTCAACCTCTTCAAAAATGTATTTCTGAATCTCAAATTTAATTTCACATAAAATTTTAAATTCCTATTTCTTTGTCAGACTTATTTCTTCATTTTTTTTTTTTTTTTTTTTTTTTTTTTTTTTTTTGAGACAGAGTCTCACTCTGTTGCCCAGGCTAGAGTGAGTGCCGTGGCGTCAGCCTAGCTCACAGCAACCTCAAACTCCTGAGCTCAAGCGATCCTCCTGTCTCAGCCTCCCGAGTAGCTGGGACTACAGGCATGCGCCACCATGCCCGGCTAATTTTTTCTATATATATTTTTAGCTGTCCATATAATTTCTTTCTATTTTTAGTAGAGGTGGGGTCTCGCTCTTGCTCAGGTTGGTCTTGAACTCCTGAGCTCAAACGATCCGCCCACCTCGGCCTCCCAGAGTGCTAGGATTACAGGCGTGAGCCACCGCGCCCGGCCTTTATTTCTTCATTTTTAAAAAATTTCTTCTCACATCTTAAGATTAATAATAACTGCTCCCCAACATAAATCAATCACCTACCTACCCAATTCCATGCAGAAATATTTCAAACATTTCAAAGCTTTCTGTATATTCAGTTATATATTCTCTGATTGTTGAAATAGAGAATATACTAATTAAGCTTGCTAATTTCAATAAGTTGAACGGACAAGAATACCTAATATTGTAAGAAACAAAAAGATGAATAAAGCTTAGTATAAAAATGATTTCATAAAACCAAGGAGAAGTCAAAAAAAAGGTTGTTCATAAAGAGAAAAAGAAAAGTAAACAAACATTGACAGTCAGGAATAACTGATGTTTGTGTGTGGTTGCCAAAGAATTAATAAATATTTACTTAGTGCAAGGGAATAGTTGCCAGGGTTTGAGAGGTGGGAAAACCACCAACAAAAACCTTATCTTTTAAATGGAAGGAGTTAATAATATAAATTAAAAACTAATAATACCTAAGTAGTGTTTTGTTAGCATTTATAAAGAGGTAAATAAAAGGAACAAGGAATGCTGGCCTGTAAAATAATCTCCACCTGTATAGTTCATTTTTTATAAAAATTTAATTATCTAGGGAATTCCAAAGAGAAGAAGAGACCATTAGAGCCATAGAATGTAAAAGAAAGCAATGCAGTGCTTTCTAGGGATTCGGGTATTCAGACTTTCTCCTCTTAACTTTCCTCCTTCCTTTTCTTCATCCCCAACTAACCCCAATATCTAAGAACGAAGGTCATTTTCCTATTCCCTGGCCCAGGTCAAGCAGTCATTTCCATACTTCCTTGAAGGTATCGTAAGTCTTCTAGTTCCCTCCATATATCACTGCTCAACCTGTTACCATCTTGACTTTTCTAAAAACATAAATCTGATCAAGTCTTTCTGTTGTTTAGTGACTGTCAAAATACAAACTACTTAGACGAAATACTCTCAGTAACTGGCACCTGGGTGACATGGTGTATGCCTATAGTCTCAGGTGCTTGGGAGACTGAGGCAGGGGGATCTCTTCAGCCCAGGAGCTCAAGTCCACCCTGAGCAACATAGTAAGACCCTGTCTCAATAAAAAGAGCAAAAGAAAAAGAATTGGAGCAGATTTACCACCTTACTTATCATTAAAGGCTTATGTTAGAGCTTCCATATTCCATAAAAATGTCCATGGTATCACCCTATTATAGTTAAAGCCCTCTGAGACCATATATTTATTATCTCAATTCTTGCACTTTCTTTTGCTTTATAATCATCATTTTTAGCAGCTTTATCAAAGTATAATTGACATATAATAGATTGCAAATATTTAATATGTAAAATTCGGTGAGTCTTGAAATATACACACACATACCCCTATGAAACCAGTGAAGATAATGAACATATTCATCATTCCCTGTAATTTCCTCCTGCTCTGGTATAATCCACCCCTCCCTCCACCTCCCCACCTCACCCCGAGGCAAGCACTAATCTGCTTTCTGTCACAATAGATTTTCTATTTTTTAACATTTTACATAAATTGGAGCATAGAATATGGATCCTGTTTTGTCTGGCTTATTTTAATCATCACCATTATTTTGAGTTTCATCCATGTGGCTACATGTAGCAATGATAGTCCATTTTAACTATTGAGTAGAATTTGAATTGTGTGGAGGGACCACAAGTTGTTTATTCAATCACCTGCTGAAGGAAGTTGGTGTGCAAATAAAACTGTAATCAACATTTGCGTACAAAATCTTTGTGTGGACATATGCTTTCATTTCCCTTGCAAGGTTGTGGAATGACTGAATCATTTTATAGACATATGTTTAACTTTTAAAGAGTGTGCCAATCTGTTTTCCAAAATAGTTGTACCATTTTACATTCTCACTAGCAGTGTTTGAGAGTTTTAATCTCTACATTCCTGCTAACACTTGGATGAGCAACCATTTTAATTTTAGCCATTGTAATAAGTGAGTAGCAGTATGTTATTGTGGATTCAATTTACATTTTTCTAATGACAAGTGATATTGAGTATCTTTATATGTGCTCATGTGCTATCCATAGATATTCTTGGAGGAAGTGAAAAAATTGTTTGAAGGGCAATTATTAGTCTTTTTACTATTGTACTATAAAAATTCCTTATAGATTCTAGAAACAGGTCCTTTGTAGGATATTTGCTTTGCAAACATTTTTTCATAGTCTCTAGCTTGCCTTTTTGCTTCTTCACAGCATCATTTGAAGAGAGAACATTTTAAATTTTGATGAGGTCCAATATATCCACTTTATTTTTCTTTGGTGGTATGTGCTTTTTGTCCTGTCTATGAAGGAGAATTTTCTGAATACTCTGTCCAGTTCTGCATGAGTTGTGAGGTCTTTCTACTCTGGCTGGTGAGAACACAAATTGCTCCTAGGCCTCTGTGTGAACTCTGATAACTGTTCCACCTGCCCCTTTCTGCCTTATGTTTCTTTCCTTAGCCTTGGTACTTAGTACTTGGATAAAAACTTAAGGGATTCCTCTGTATAAACTTCAGTCAATTCAGGGAGATCACTGGGCCCTGTTTGGAGTCCTCCTCCATGCTCTGGGGTCTACATACACTCCCCAGGCAGTAAACTGGGACAATTGTAGTGTTTACTCTATTTGTCTTCCATCTCTTGGGGTAACTCTGCTGATCTGCCTATTGTCCAATGATCAAAAACCATTACATATATTTTGTTCAGTTTTTAATTTATTGAGGCCAGAGCATAAATCTAGTCTGTTTCTCCATCATGACCAGGAGCATATGTTTATAATTATCTTTTTATGAGTCTATGTCCCTCAATGAAATTTGAACTCCTTGCAGGCAGAGGATTAAATCCATATTTGGTGTTCAATAAATCTTGGTTGAATAAAATGAATGTATTTTGCCTAAATCCGTGTGATTTATTTGGAAATGAGAAGGCCTGGTTTTATTTTATTCTTTTATTTTAACCCCAGTCTATTCCACTGGAGATCTCTAAAGTGAATAAGAAGAAAAGGAATATAATCTAGAATGCAAGTCCTCTGCTCACTGCTGGACATTGCTTTGCTTTCTTTTATTTATTGTTGCTTTTAATTTGCTCAACAGTAGAGGAAGACAAACATGGTATCTATCTTCAAGAAGCTGGAATGACTGGATATACCAACAGACAATAGCCAGACCATATATTAAAATAGAACTCTGATTTACACCTTCAGCAACCAGCTCAGGAAACCAAACTACAACTTCCATAGCCTTTGGCCTCAGTCAGGACTTGATCAATAACTGACAACCTCCCTAATCTTTGTCCCTGCTTCCAACTTAGGACCAACCAGAGAAAGCCAATTACACTTCCCTCAGCCAATCACATGCGATGCCCCACTCCTAGTTTGTCCGTTTCCAGCTCCCCCGTGCCAACACCTCCAATCAGGGCATATCCGAAGCCTTCTTTTTTCCCTTCTATAAAGCTTTCCCACTCCTCTGCCTGGCTTTGAGTCTGTTCCAGATGCAAGTGATGTTGGCCTCCTTCCTTGCTGTAGCAAGCTCTGAATAAACAGCTTTTGCTTATTCTCATTTGGGTGATCTTTGTTTATTTCCACAAGCTTATAGTTCAGTGGGAAATATTGTCCTAAAAAGAGTATTACATGTGTAATAAATAATGAAAATGAGGAACTGTGTGTACAGATGGTAACATAGTCTCGGGTTTTGGTGAAGAGAATAATCATTGAATAGAAAAGCATAAATGTTAAGGCAATTAAAATGTTACATATTATTAATATAATTACAAAAGAAAAATTTCCCCCATTTAATTTTCAGAAACATTTATTTCTATTATTATTTGTTTGTTTTGACAAGAATTTATGGCATCCTTATATACTATGAAACTAGTATCATTTCCAACCGTCCTATATAGAGTAGGAGAAAAAGTCAGGACACATTTTATTCAATATTTCATACTGTTTTATTTTACTCCACTCCCAGCTTATACTCTGGCAAGAAAGAAAAAGAAAATAATATCTATTGCATACCAAGCCAGTGCCTAGGGTTTTTTCACATATATGAAATCTCATATAATTCTTATAACCACCATGCTAAGGGAATATTGTTATCCCTATTTTACCAATGAGGAAATTGAGACACAGAAAACTAAAATAACTTGTCCAAGGTCACACAACTAGCAAAGTGTTGACCCCAAATCTGAACATAGATCTCTCTAATTATACATTGAGGTTTCCCAACTTCCTCTGTCCTATTGACATTTTGAGCCTGGTAATTTTTCGACGTGCTGTCCTGTGCATTGTAGGGTGTTTAGCAGTATCCTTGGCCTCTGCCCACCAGATACCAGTTGTACTCCCCAGTCATGACAATCATGATGTCTTCAGACATTGCCAAATATCTCTTGGGAGGAAAAAATTGCTCCTGATTGAGAATCCCTGCTGTAGATCAAGTTATTATACCTATTAGTTTTCCATCAGCTAACCTAATTTTTAATAATTGATCATTTCCATGATATATTCAGTCAGCAATTTAAGGCACACATATAAATACATACAAAGACACACATACACACACACACACACACACACACACACACACATTTACTGTCTTCCTCATTCTCCCCAAATATCTGTAAGCTCCCTAATAAAGTTTGAATTGATTCATTTTCAGTAGGGAATTCTCTTTCACTTTTGTATATGTTGTTGTTTTGGGAGTTGATGTATTTAACAAGAAGACCCTGAGGGAAATTCTGACAAAAGAACTGATTGTTGCCCTCCCAATTGCTTGAAAAGGAACCTGAATGTAGTGATCATTTCTTTGCTTTTAGAACCTTTAAATTAGTCAAGCAACCTTGCTCTCTGTTACTACCTACGATGTTCTCACCAATCCCTCCCTCCTTTCTTTTGTTTTTATTTCTCCTTCCCTCCCTCCCTCCCTCCCTCTCCCTTCCTTTTTCTCTCTCTCCCTCTCTCTCTCTCCCCTCTTTTCTCTTAACTCTACTCTTTCGTTCTCTAACTAACCTTCTTTATTGTCCTCTCCTTTCTTCTCTTCATCACCTTTCTCGCTCTCCTGAGTCCTGCACGGTACTAAAATCTACAGATTTCAAGATCCCCCTCTATGTCGCGCGCGCACGCTCTCTCTCTCTCTCTGTTTCTGTCTCTCTCGCTCCTTCTCTCTTTTGCTTCTGTAGCTCCCTGCCAGTGCAGCTGTCCTATGCAACGTTTGATGCTACTCTGTTATCTTTGGCACCAGCTCACAAGCTCCGCTGGGCTGAAGTTGGAACTTTTCCATCTCATCTCCTTTCTTTTGTCCTGCAATATGGTTATCCTGGAGGCCGCTCAGCTGCCTCCCAACATTAGAGTATGCGACAAGAACAGGGAATAGACTCTCTGAAGCTAGAGGTAAGCGGCTGAACATCTTGTAATAGTGAACACCTTTGTTGTTGCTAATACTCTTTTCCAAACACAT
The DNA here is from genome assembly GCF_041146395.1 of Eulemur rufifrons. Classification (NCBI taxonomy): domain Eukaryota; kingdom Metazoa; phylum Chordata; class Mammalia; order Primates; family Lemuridae; genus Eulemur; species Eulemur rufifrons. The sequence goes on from NC_090990.1 coordinate 55,928,719, forward strand.
GCAGGGGATATTTTAAAATAAATTTCAGCATCTCTCACTTCTCCCTGAGCAATCTGTGGTATCTGGCAGTGTTTGTCAAGAAAGTACTTACTTTGATAATCAGCCTAAATTGAAATTATCCTGATTTCCTTGTACCGCGGACTTGAAGCAACATATTTTCCAGATTCCATGGGGTGTGCCAAATATTTTTCAACTGCACAGTAAAATTGAGCTGAATAAAAGGATATGAAAAACCTGAAATAATGCATTTCTTTGGACTAATTCAGCACAGCTTCAAGCTTGCTTTCTCCTTTTAAGAACTCATTTCGTATTTAAAGCTAAATAAAAGTATATATTAACTATAAACCTCGGACAAATTCTTTGGTAAAAAAGAATTGACTCTGATCTTTGTGTCGACAGTACAGATCAAAGAGCATAGGTTTATTTGGACCTGTAACATCCGAACATTGACTCAGATTGGTTTAGATGATTTGGAGTAATAGAAATGTTAAAATTATCTACTGCTCGAGTTCTGCATTATAGTGAGAAGTTCCTGTAGAGAAAAATCTAATTGTAAGAATACCATGATTTTCCTGCATAAACATGAGGAGTTGCGAACTTAAAGCTTTTCTTTACAGCACTGCTTATACAAAAGATCTTTATCTGGTTCATTCTTGTTTGGTGTTATTTTGTGTGGAAAACCATGTGCTACACTTAGTCCCATTTGCTTATCCCACTATGCAGCCACCTGCAGACTGATTATTTCCTTTTAAAGCAGGAGTAAAATCTCCACTTCCCTCCCTCCTCTAGGCAGCCTCAGCATAAAAGCAGCTCCTACAATGATGTTTTGTGAGAATAGATCCCATTAACAACAACAACAACTTAGATTTATATAGTACTTTATCACACATACAGCAAGGCAACTCCAGGCATTTTCTAAAATGGAAAGCATTTCCTTTAGGCCTCCAAATAATCCTCATTAAACAACAACAACAAGGACTAACTTGAACATGTGAACCAATAAGGGGAAAAAAATGTGTTTTTCTTATTTTACATTAAGGTGAGGTAGACTTAAAATCAAATTGTCCATTGCATCATTTTGTAAACATATAACATTGATATTCAAGAACCTAATGAGAAAGCCACATTGTTTGAAAGAGAGTCTGTTCAAATTTAAAGTACTGCTTGCTTTAATCCAAGTGTTTTGTTTAGTGTAGCATTTATTTAGCAATATTTTAAGGAACTTTGTTATATTACTGTGATGTGCTATAATACTTTTCTCTAGGTCAATTTTAAGGTAGAATGCTGATATTTTTCTTTGTGTGACTAAGAATTTAGGCAGTTGATGATTAGTTTTTATACAATCGTTTTAAAAATTGTCTTCTGTCAGCTGTGACTGTGGGTGGCAAAATCAATCCATGAATATTGAAGCCTTTAAGTTGTAAACTAAGTAATCTGTATTAGCATACACCTCAGTTTATAATGATTAGAAAATTGTAAAGGCTTCTATAATAGAAATGTAACAATATTATCATATTTATTATCTTTTTATTCCTTTGTTTCTAGCTGTGATAAATAGTATCATAGATTGGATTACATCCTCAATATCCAAAGTTAATTTTATTTTTATAAAAAAAAGATTTCTGTAGCAGTTTTGTTTATGATAAAAACAATGGTGTTTGGAGTCAGGCATACTGGGTTTGAATATCTGACTTAATTATTTTTAAATTGTCTGACCTTGAAATTTAAGACTTAGCCTTTTATTCTCTAATACAGGTAATAATATTGCAAGACATTATTGGGATACCATATATGAAGAATTTGGTATAATGTCTATGATTGATTTGGATTAAAAATAAAGTGATGACCTCAGATTAAGTGAAACAAAAGAGACAGCTATCTTGAAATATTGCCTTCAGATGACCAAATACTCACATATATGAGAGAGTTCAGAGGGTCCCAGAGAATAATCATTCCAATTTGAGGTGTTTCCTGAAGCTACAGTCTAACATCTTATTTTATGCAATGAAAAAATGGAGTACTAAAGATTGATGCAAGAGCTGGACCTTGCTTAGTTCAGAGATTTAGAGGGAGTGGGGCTGAATGAGAAATACATAAAAATAGCCAAATTTCAGGAAGTAGGCTACACTTGAAAGAAAAGAAATTGAGACATTCAGTACCAGCAGTCACACAAAATAAGAACTATGTGGAGAGAAGTAAAATATGAAAGGAATCATCTACAAAACTCTCAGCAATCCAGAAAATATTCTGATTCCCTGGATTATGGCCCTGGCCACTACCTTCAGCAAATAGCTGGGCTAATAAAAACTCCCCATATTTAAAGGTGGTTCATAAAAATGTATTAAGTACAAGATTTATGCTACAGAACCATAACAATGATTGTGGAAAAGAAAAACAGCAAGCAAACAGGAAAACAGAAAGTTGTTGCCATATAGCTGATGCCAATAATTAAGACAGAATGATTTATATGCCTTTACTAATAAAAACATAAAACAGAGATAAAAGAGCTCTTAAAGATATAACAAAGCAAGAGAAAAACATAAAGCATGAGTTAGTAAGTACAAGGAGGAATTAGGAAGAAAATTCACCCTCCAAGATTTCATATTAACCAAAAACAGACTGGATAGGGCTAGATAGATAGATAGAAGCAAAATTAGAGAAGGAAACAACATAAAATTTTAAGTAATGTAAAAAATAAAAAGATTATTCAGTAAAATGACATATGCACAACTCTTTGCAGAATTTTTCACATTAGTTTATAACTGGAAATAGTGGAAAAGTCTACCTATGTTGAACTGATTGAATAAATTGTTATACTCATTCAAAGAAATATTATGAAGCAGAAAATAAAAACAGTTTTGCTAATACCATTGCTATTTTGGTTACTATATAGCCTTGTAGTATAGTTTGAAGTCTGGTAATGTGATGCCTTCAGATTTGTTCTTTGTACTTAAGATTGCTTTCTCTATTCAGGCTCTTTTCTGGTTCCAAATGAGTGTAGAATTATTTTTTTCTAGATCTGTGAAATATAACATTGATATTTTGATGTTGATTGCATTGAGTCTGTAAATCACTTTGGGTAGTATGGACATTTTAATGATGTTTATTCTACCAGTCCATGAGCATGATATCCTTTTTCATTTGTTTGTGTCATCTCCAATTTCTTTCATCAGTGTCCCATAGTTGTATTTGTAGAAATATTCCACTTCCTTGGTGAAATATATTCCTAGGTATTTTATTTTCTTTGTGGCTACTTGAATGGTACTGAGACTTTTATTTGACTCTCAGCTGGACTGTTATTGGCGTCTAGGAATGCTACTCCTTTTTTACATTGATTTTGTAATCTGAGACTTTGCTAAATTTATTTATTAATTCCAGGAATCTCTTGGTGGAGTCTTTGGGGTTTTCTAGATATAATATCATATCATCAGCAAAAAATGATAGTTTGACCTCCTCTTTCTTGATTTGGATACCCTAATTTCTTTCTCTTGCCTAATTGCTCTGGCTAGGACTTCTAGCACTCTGTTGAATAGAAGTGGTAATGGTGGGCACTCTTGTCTTATTCCTGTTCCTAGTGGGAATGCTTTCAACTTTTCCCTATTCATTATGATATTGGCTGTGGGTTTGTCATATATGACTTACACAAAATAGAGACATAGACCAATGCAACAGAACAGAGAACCCAAATATAAAACCATCCACATATAGCCAACTGATCTTTGACAAAGCAGACAACAATATACACTGGGGAAAAGAAGCCTATTCAATAAATGGTGCCAGGAGAATTGAATAGCTAGATTCAGAAGAATGGAACAGGATCCATATCTCTCACCACTCATACAAATTAATTCAAGATGGATAAAAGACTTAGATGTAAGTCATGACACCATAAGAATGCTAGAAGAAAATGTTGGAGAAACTCTTCTAGGTATCAGCCTAGGCAAAGAATTTATGAAGAAGACCCCAGTGGCAATCACAGCAACAACAAAAATAAATAAATGAAACTTGATTAAATTAAAAAGCTTCTCCACAACTACAGAAATAATCAACAGAGCAAATAAACAACCTACAAGTTGGGAAAAAAATATTTGCAAACTATAAATCCAATAAAGGGCTAACAACCAGAATCTACAAGAACTCAAGCAAACCAGCAAGAAAAAAATCAAACAGCCCCATTAAAAAGTGGGAAAAAGACATGAACAGAAGATTTTAGAAGGAAGATAGACAAGTGACCAATAAACATGAAAAAATGCTCAATGTCATTAATCATCAGGGAAATGCAAATTAAAACCACAGTGAGATATCACCTTACTCTAACTTTTTACAGTGGCCTTTAGGGTGGATTCATTTCTCTTGAAATGATAGGTGGTGGGAACTTACTCAGCTGGGGTGGCTATAGACCTCTATCTACAGTATATATCAAGTAATTCAACTTTTTCTTGGAATATCATGACTTTTCTTTGCTTCTTGGGAGCATCTCCAGCATCACAAGTGGCACTTTGTATCCATCTCATGATATTATTCAATGTTTATAGTATTGCACTGAACATGATGAAAAATATGCTAGAACCAAGAGAGAAATCATTTTTTTATTAGGATACACAATATAGCACACAGAGATGATTACCTTACATGGTATTTTAAGTGGATACTAGCAACACTTGCATTCTCCACAATAGTAATAGGAAGATGCTCCAACATTATTACAGTAGTACAGTATTTAATACAGTAAATGTATGTAGTTATGATTTAATACTGCATCTTTATGTTTGCTTACATTTCTCTAAATATTTAAGTTTTGATAAATTTTAATTTTTATAATAGATTGTGTATATTTTATGGTGATAAGTAATAAAATAGACTAGTATCTATATATATTTTATGCATTCATGACATATCTAACTTTTTCTTATTTTTTTATATTTCTAGGTTACATGTTTCATCTCCAAGATTTTTCAAATTTTGGCATATCTCCAAAAATTTTTGCAATATATTTATTGAAAATAATACACATATAAATGGACCTGCACAGTTCAAACTCTTGTTTTTGAAGGGTCAATTGTATTATATAAACATATGTAAGTATCACAAAATTTCACTTAATATCATGTTCAAAAGAGTGTCCCACATAAGTGTACAATTAGCTTTACAAAGTGTTTTCTTTGTTCATCATTATTTCAAAATATTATGGGGGTACAAATGTTTTAGGTTACATTGATTGCTTTTGTTATGCTCTAGTCAGGGTTATAAGTGTGTTCATCATCCAGGTAGTGTTCATCGTATCCATTAGGTAGGTTTTTGCTCATCTCCTCTTCCCCCCTCCCCTAGCTTGATTTCCACTGAGCTTTACTTCCCTCTGTGCAAATGTGTGTTCATAGGTTAGTTCCAATTTAATAAAAAGTGCATATGGTGTTTGCTTTTCCATTCTTTAGATACTTCACTTGGGATAATGGTCTCCAGTTCCATCTAAATTGTTGCAAAAGGACTTAATTCATCCTTCTTCATGGTTGAATAGTATTCAGTGGTATACATATACCACATTTTGTTAATCAGTTCATGAATTGATGGGCACTTGGGTTGATTCCACATCTTTGCAATTGTGAATCGTGCTGCAATAGACATTTGAGTGAGGGATCTTTTTGATAATATGACTTCTTTTCCTTTGGCTAAATTTCCTATAGTGGGATTGCTGGATTAAATGGTAGGTTTACTTTTAGTTCTTTGAGGAATCTCCATAGAGTTTTCCATAGAAGTTGTACTAATTTGCAGTCCCACCAACATTTTAGAAGCATTCCTTTCTCTCTGCATCCATGCCAGCATCTATTATTTTTGGACTTTTTAATAAAAGCCATTCTAACTGGCTTTCATCATGTTTAGTGTAATACCATAAATGTTGAGTAATATCATGAAATGGATACAAAGTGCCACTGGTGATGCTGGAGATGCTCCCAAGAAGCAGAGAAAAGTCATGACATTACAAGAAAAATTTGAATTACTTGATACATACTGTAGATAGAGGTCTATAGCCACCCCAGCTGAAAAAATTTCTGCTGCCTATCATTTCAAGAGAAATGAATCCAGCTTAAGGACGACTATAAAAAAAGAAAAGGAAATTCATGAAGCCATTGCTGAACCTATGCTGGCAATTTTGCAAACCTTGAACATTTTGTGAAATATCCTTTTATTTCATATTGAAAATGCAGCTTTTATGTGGGTGCAGAAATGCTATAAGAAAGGCATACTTATAGACTCTCATGTAATTTGAGAAAACAAAGTCATTCTATGACAACTTAAAGCAAAAGAAAGGTAAAGGATCTAATGTCAGAGAATTCAATGCCAGCAAAGGACAGTTTGATAATTTTAGAAAGAGGTTTGGCTTAAAAAATGTTAAGATAACAAGAGAAGCAGCTTGTGTTCCAAGAGGCAGCAAATGAGTTCTCAGATGGTACCATTATGAAAATAATTGAGGAGAAATACTTTTTACCTGAAAAGGTTTTTAGTGTAGACAAATTGCCCTATTCTGGACAAATATGGCATAGTGGACATTTGTTAGTGAGGAAGAGAAGCAAACACTAGGATTTAAGGCAGGAAGGGACAGGCAAATGAAGTCAGTTTACGATTATTTCTGCCCTTTATCTATAAAGCATTTAACACTGAAGACTTGAAGGGAAAAGATAAATATCAGATGTCAGTCTTTTGGTTGTATGACAAGAAAACCTGGGCAAGGACAACCCTTTTGGGGGGTTGGTTCAATGAGTGCTTTATCCCTGAAGTCAAGTCAGGAAGTATGGGCCAGTAAGCCTGTGTTTTAAATTTCTTTTGATATTTTACAATGCCCTGGCCACCCAGAACCCCATAAGCTCAATGCCTAAGATGCCCAAGTAATCTACTTGCCCTCAGACACAACATATCTAGTTCAGCATCTATATCATGGGGTTATAAGGACCTTTGAAGCTCATTACTCATGATACTCTATGGAAAAGACATTTCAATGCTATAGAAGATAAGCCTGATAGAGAGAACATCATGCAAGTCTGGAAGGTTTACACCATTGAAGATGCTATCATTGTTATAGAAAAAAATCTCTGAAATCCATCAAGCCTGAGACAGTAAATTCTATGAAGATAACTGAGTCCAGATGTTGTACATGACTTCACAGGATTTGTGATAGAGGCAATCAAGGAAATCATGGAAGAGCTTGTGAATGTGGCTAAAAAGGCGGGGGGCATGAGTGGTGAAGAGTTTCACAATATGGATTTTGGAGAAGTTCAAGAGCTAATAGATATCACATCAGAGGCATTAACAGAAGACAATTTGGTGGAGATAAATGACTTCAAGCCAGTGCCAGATGGTGAGGAATATGATGTAGAAAAAGCAGTGTCAGAAAACACATTGACATCAGACAATCTGGCAGAATGCCTCAGATTATTCAAAATTGTTTTTATCTTCTTTTACAACATGGACCTTTCTATGATACAAGCACTGACACTAAAGCAAATGGTGGAAGAGTGATTGCTACCATATAGAAACATTTTTAGAGAAATAAAAAAGCAAAAATGTCAGAAATTACAATGTATTTCCATAAACTTACATCAAGTGTGCCTGCTTCTCCTCTTCCCCTTCTACCTCCTCCACCTCTTCTGCCTCTGCCACTCCTGAGACAGCAAGACCAATGCCTCCTCTTCTTCCTCCTCACCCTACTCAACATGAAGACTAGAAGGATGAAGACCTTTATGTTGATCCACTTCCAATTACAGAATAGTAAATATATTTTCTCTTCCTCATGCCTTTTACTAACAATTTCTTTTCTCAAGTTTACTTTAAGAATATAGTAAGTAATACACATAAAAAATATGTGTTAATCAACAGTTTATGTTATCAGCAAGGCTTCCAGTCTACAATAGGCTAATAGTAATTAAATTTGGGGGGAGTCAAAAGTTATATGTGGCTTTTTGACTGAGGTTGGTGCCCCTAACTCCTGCATTGTTCAAGAGTCAACTGTACTATCATCTGTATAGTGTGTGTGGGTGTGTGTGTGTGTTTGTGTGTACCTGTGTTTGTAAGCATTTACTTTTGTGAGCATATATTATCTCAACTAGTACAAGTAAGACTAATCACAAATTGTCTCTGAGAACAAAAATGTGTGGATGGAAAGCAGGGATAGAAAAGAGATATGTCATAAATTTTTCCCTTTTCAAATATTGTAGTACGCAAGTATATTAACTATTGAAAATGAACATAAGAAAGATAAAATATGGAAAAGTATTTTAGTGCAAATAGCTTCAGAAAGCTTTCAAATTATTTGTTCTATGATTAAAAGACACTAAATGTGAATCCCATGACAACAGGATTGTTGTCTCACTCTTTTCTTTATTTCTATCCAGCAGCTTGCCTGATGACTAAATGGCAGTTTACCTCAATTAACCACATTTATGTGAAGTTTGACTCTTCATATTATCATACTATAACCAAGGTGCTATCTTTTTATTGTATAGTCAATTTTTAATCCAGCAGTCCCCAACATTTTTGGCACCAGGAAAACCACTTGTTGGTTGGTTTCATGGAAGATAATTTTTCCATGGACCCAGGGAGGTGAGGTTGAGGGGTAGGGGGTGGTAGTTAGTTTTGGGATAATTCAAGTGCATTACACTTATTGTGCACTTTATTTCTATTATTACATTGTAATAAATAATTATACAACTCACCATAATGCACAATCAGTGGCAACCCTGAGCTTGTTTTCCTGCAACTAGATGGCCCCATCTGGAGGTGATGGGAGACAGTGACACCTGAAGTGTGTTGCTTATGTCCACTCTACTCCGTAATCTCATTTTGGTTGCTGTCACTGCAGAAAACCCTGCTTCACAAATACAGGACGTTGGAAATGGAAGCAGGCTTTTCAGTGCTTTTGTGACAATCTCAGAATATTCTGTATTGATTTAATCCAAAAAATATGGAGATTTGAAGTTGTCTCACACATACTTTAAAGGCCACCGTCATTTGCAATCTCAAGCAGAACTAAATAAAATCAAGAACAAAAGAACTATACAGAAGATTAATGAAACAAAAAGTTGGTTCTTTGAAAAGATAAACAAAATTGACAGGCCTCTTGCTAGATTTACCAGAAGCAGAAAGGACTTTTAATAAGCTCAATTAGAAATGGAAAAGGAGAAATCACAAGTGATATCATGAAAATACAAAACATCATCTTTGAGTACTATAAAAATCTCTATGCCCCAAAACTTAAAAATTGTGCAGGAAATGGACAAATTCCTAGAATCACACAACCTCCCTAGGCTCAATCAGGAAGAAATAAAATTCCTGAACAGAACAATATCAAGCACTGATTTTGAAGCAACAGTACAAATCTTCCAACAAAAAAGGAGAAAAGATGTATGTGCTCTGCATCCATCTCCTCACAGAGCCACATAATAGACATGAGTTAAGGGCATGTACTTTAATGTGGTTGATAAAAGGTTATTTAGTTCAGGTGACATTTTTTGGCCAGCCAGCATTTCTCTATGGATGACACAGTGTGCAGACCCACATTCAGAAGTGACCACCTTGACCTGAGTAGTGAAGCCAGGAAGCCGTCCAATCATGGCAGCCCCTCCCTCTGTGCATATACCGACACAAAATGACCAATTTGGTTTTCCTGATATGTAATCATTCAAAGACTTGAAGAGTTCTGCAGCTGTAGTGTTGGTTGGCAACAGAAGTACACATAACATATCCCCATGCACATCCTTCTGAAAAATATATCACACAAAAACAAGTTTTGCTGCCTTGTTGTTAACATAGGTAAACTCGTCAACCTGGATTAGATTCCACTGTGACTCATTAATCCTAACAATTGTGCCTTAATATCCTCTGTTATTTTATCAATTCATCCTGTTATGGTGGTAGCCAAGAGAGAAACACATGCCACCTTTTGAACTGCAGCCTCTTCTAAAAGTGCACGACAAATGTCCTTAGCAGCAGGCAGGATCAACTCTTCACCAATAGTGAAAGGGCTTCTTAGCTTTAGCAATGTGATTAGCCACTAAGAATGATGTTCTCAGTGCAGGTACATTTGATGAAGTGGTGGCCTTCAATAATTGCTTCTATTCTTCGTGTTCACGTTTTTTTCTTTTGAAAAACTCCAAAGCCTTGTCTTTTAATGCAGGGTGCTTGGTCTCCATGTGGTGAAGCAGTTTTGAAGGTTTCATGGCTTCATTGGATAGCCGGTCACGAGGTACTATACAAAGTGGGCTTGGAGAATGTGAATCACCTGTTGCAGTGAACCAGTAATTTAAGTAAGACTCTTGGTATTTTCTTTTAAATGAAGCTTTCACTTTGTTGGCAATCTTATAGTCTTCTGCTGTCCCATCATTGTATCTTTCCCCCTTTTCAAAGAAGCTGTCCAGTGATGTTTGTTTTTTACTCATTTTACTCACTTTGTTTTTACAAAAATTTTTACTCATTTTTGCTAGGGTTAGCTTGTTGGCTTACCAAAACTGTGAGTGAGACAAGTGTGCAGTGCAGGAAAGAGGCCTGGGTGGAAGTGGTAAATAGAATGATGGGCAGGCCATGCACAGACTAAAATAAGTGTTGGATTCTGACTTAAAACCTGCCACCAGATGCAGTTTAATTATCACTTGCCACTCGTTGATAGGGTTTTGATGTGAGTCTGCAAGCAATTGATTTATTATGGTCTCTGTGCAGACAAACCTCTCTGCTAATGATAATCTGTATTTGCAGCCATGCCCCAGTGCTAGTATCACCACTTCAGCTCCACAGATCATCAAGCATTAGATTCTCACAAGGAGCCCACAACCTAGATCCCTTACATGCACAGTTTACACTAGGGTTTCAAGCTCCTGTGAGAATCTAATGCTGCCACTGATCTGACAGGAGGCACAGCTCAGGCGGTGATGCCAGCGATGGGGAGTGGCTGTACATACAGAAGAAGCTTCACTTGCCTGCCCACCACTTGCCTCCTGCTGTTCCTAACAGGCCACCGACTGGTATGGGTTTGCGGCCCAGGGGTTGGGGACTGCAGTTTGAGTCTACTTGTAACACCCATGGTAATACTCACCATCCTATATGTTACAAATCATTTCTAAATATAGGCATGTGGACTTGGAAATACTGAACTATTTCATGAACCTGAACATGGAAACATTTCTCTTACTTCTTATCACTTTCTTTCTAAAATATATCCCTTCACTTTTAGACAAAAGAATCCTTCACTAACACCTTCCTTTGGCTGAAGTCACTCATATTCTGAAAATGACCCTTTTAGCTAGACATTCTCTAAGTTAATTTGAAAACATTTTAACAGATACATCTGTACTTGCTACCTGTAAACTTTCTCTCCTTTTTCTATAAAATTAACTTCAATCTCACTTCAACCCTAACATTGTTGCAAAAACTGCTGTTACTAAAGGTCAATTTGTTCTATTTTAACTTTTCTGCAACTTTTATTGTAGCTGACCTCTCCTTCTGAAGTCTCCTTTCTTTTTTGATTCTGCACACCACTCCTGATTCTGCCTACATGTCTCAAACATTTGCCTGTTCTTTCTCTCTTCTTGTCCCTTAAATATTCATGATTCCCAATTTCCAATTTTTTACCTTCATTTTCCTAATTCTACACATCTCTCTGGGTGAATTTTCTACTCCTACAAATTTTCCTAATATATACATTATGCTCACTCTCATCAGACTTATATGTTACACAACTCCTAGAGCATTCTACCTAAAATTCTCTCATATAATGCTATTCTCTCCTACTCCACTAGCATTCAAACTGATTAATCAAATTTTGACTATTCTGTCTCCTAAATGTCTCCTTAATCCATTTTTCCCCCTCATAATCCCTCAGCCATTGACAAGTTCAGAGTTTTTTCATCCTTTACCTAAATGGCGACCACTTATAAAGTGGAATGCTTGGCTTTCAATCAACTCCAAATTGACTTCCCACTTTTCCATTTCTAGCTTTTCCACTGTGCCTTTCATTTTTCCAGGAGATATAACTTTCACATACACAAGTTTATTCTGTGAATACCTTTTGTTAAAAATTGTATTATCTCTTTATGCAATAAGCTTAAATTCAAATGTGTTTCACATGTACACAAAACCTTCTGTACTCTAACTCTGGATTATCCTACTTGAATAATTCCTTGCTGTTTCTTTTTAAGAATTCTAGTGTCACTGATGCTTTATGTCTTTCCCCAAATATACCACTTTCTTTCCAGACTTTATGGCTTTGTACAAAAGAGCTTTTCTTCTAGCAATGTATTTCTCTCTCTTTTTCTGACCAGTGACATATCACTCAAACTTTCAAGCTGAGCTCATTTATTATACCCTTTATTATGCTATCTCTGACTAGTCTAAGAAGAGTTGTTTCACCATTCTTTTTTTTTTTTTTTTTTTTTTTTTTTGAGACAGAGTCTCACTCTGTTGCCCAGGCTAGAGTGAGTGCCGTGGCGTCAGCCTAGCTCACAGCAACCTCAAACTCCTGAGCTCAAGCAATCCTCCTGTCTCAGCCTCCCAAGTAGCTGGGACTACAGGCATGCGCCACCATGCCCAGCTAATTTTTTCTATATATATTTTTAGCTGTCCATATAATTTCTTTCTATTTTTAGTAGAGATGGGGTCTCGCTCTTGCTCAGGCTGGTCTCGAACTCCTGAGCTCAAACGATCCGCCCACCTCGGCCTCCCAGAGTGCTAGGATTACAGGCGTGAGCCACCGCGCCCGGCCACCATTCTTTATTTTACATAATTGATTAGAATGTTTACATATTTTGTAAAAATTAGATTATTTATTACATGATATAATGAGTTTTGTCCCACATGTTTTATTCCCATACTATAATGCAAACTCTTGTAAGGGCATGGGCTATGTCTAAGTCACCTTACAATCCCAATGCATAGCTTACTGCTAGGCACATAAACATCCTCTATAAATTTTGTTTAATTAGCACATTAAAAATTCCATTAGTATTTGAAAAACGCTTCATATTGTGTAATTTTTTGACATATTATCTCAATTGGTTTAATTAGTAACTTTGTGAAACTTTAAATATCTCCATTTTACAGATGGGAAAATTAAGGCTTACAAAAGTTAGATTGTTTCATATTGTTTATAATAGCAGGCTCGGTTATTCAAATCAATACTGATGGTGGAAAAAAATCTAAAAATCATGAATGCAATATTTTTAAAAAATATTTTTAAATTAATGAGAGAGATGACAAAACAAGAAGGAATTACTAAAGGCCAAGCAAAAGAAAAAATAAAACACAGAGAGGTAACAAGTTTGGCAGTGGTCTGCCCTTCAGGGAAACTAGCACTTCTATTTTGACAGTCTTGTGAAACCTGGATTTAAAAAATAAAATAAAATCCAGGCTGAAATAAGGGAGAGGATCTCATAGCAGCAGGCTATGCCCATAAAAATGGGATACCAAATGCTGCTCTCTTAGGGTCAGAGTAAGTGAGAGGAGAAAAAGCCCTTGTGGAACTACTGTTTGATGTTCCACTCCTGAGCATATTGCCTGACTCTAATTCACTAGATCATCCAAGGAATAACAATTCTGAAACTTGTTTTAGTATAATCTTGCTCAATAATGACCCTGGTGCCCAAACAAGGAAAACACAATCCTTTCTTAAAGAACACGTCTTCAATATGGTTCTGAAGTAAGTTATTTGTATTTGAAGTTGTATTTGTATTTCTACATACAGCTTTTCAAATACAATATCCAGCACATAGTCGAAGATAGCTACAGACAAACAGAAATGGGACTACAAGATAGAGAACCAACAAAATCAACAAACTTTAGAAATACACCTGCAAGTGTTTCAGATATTGACATTATTGACTGGAGATGCTAAACGCAAACTGTGTGTGCTGTGTTTAAAGGAATAAGAGACAATATCAAAAATAGTAGCACCACTGAAGAAGAATGAAACAAAATTTGTAGCAATTAAAAAAAAAAAAAAACAGTAACTGAAGTTAAAAACTTGACGAATGACAGAACTTCTACTTTCAACCGTGAAGAAATATCTAGTTCTGGACCTGCAGAAAGGAAAGGAAAAAGGGAAAAAGGGAAGGGAAGGGGAGGGGAGGGGAGGGGAGGGGAGGGGAGGGGAGGGGGAAAGGAATGGAAAAGAGGGAAAGGGAAAAGGAAGGGAAAAGGAAAGGAAAGGAAAGGGGAAAAGAAAGGAAAGGAGGGAAAGGAAGAAAGGAAGAAAGAAAGAGGAGAGAGAGCCTCCTCTCTCCTCTCTCCAAGGATCACTTTGGATCCTTGCTGAGAAATATAAAAGATCACACACTTAAGCTTTCCAGAAGTCCCATTGTTTGAAAGAATCTGTAAACTACATAGTTCAGAAATCAGAAAGAATCTCTCCCAATAGTTTCTTACCATCAGTATCAAAATGTGCCACAGTATCTTCCACATTAAACAATTCTAAATAACAAGAATATCAATTTCCCTTACCTCCACAAGACCTCTTCAGTTACCATATTTCAAATATTTTCTCTTTACAGCAAAATTCCTTTCATATTCTATGTTTACATTCTCCACTTCTAAATGTCCATTCATTCTAAAACATATTTAAGTCTAGCTTTTTCTCTTACCACATAGTTAATAAAATGACCCATTGCAACTTTTATATTGACAAAATTAGTGGATACTTCCTTTTCCCCCCCACTAGTTCCAACTTTAGATTAGCTACAATTGTGACAAGTTCTTCTTGTTTTTCCTGTAAGTCTCCTCTGCTACCTGGTCTCTTCTCTGTGCAAATTTGCAAAATTGAGGTACCTCAGGCCTCAGTCTCCACTAGCGAAATATAAGCTTCACTGGGACATTGTTGTAACTACATAATCTACAGAGGAAAAGAGAGACAGAAAAGGAGAGAGAGAGAGAGAACATACACATAAGCATGCCCATTATTTAGAAACATTTTTATCATCTGTCTTCTCCACAAAATTGTGATGGTAAAATAAAATAATGCTGAAAGTAGAGTAGAGGTTTACAGTACTATAGGGATAAAAATTGTTATACTTGAATTCATGAAAAACATTCCTGGAAAAGGAAAATAATAGAATATTTACTTTACCCCAAGTTTATAAATTTTGTGAATTCTTCAGTCCAGGAACAATTTGAATTTTTCTTACTATGCTTACACCTGCTTCCCAGAAACTCTTTCCAATCACTGAAACTACTATTTTGTACTTATGATTTTAGAGTAATTGAGAATAAGTTCATTATTTTAGCAGATTTTTAAGAGATAGTAATTCAAATCCATAATTGCTGCCATAAATAAATAATCTGCTAAAATGTATTTGTACATTATGTTGTAGATATATGACAAACCATTGCCTTAGAATTGCAAGAGCTCTCAAATGGCAAGGTGGAATTCAACATTTAATTGAATAGATCCTTTGTTATATTGTCATTGTTTTCCCCATATATTTCTTCTTCTGCCAAATTTTTTGTTTTTGATATTAAAGTACACATTTTTGCTACTTCTCCCCCCATAAAGCCCATATAACTCAGTACTGAAAAAATATTAGGCACTCAACAAATATTTTCTATGTTATTGCGTGGGGCTGTTTATAATCAATTTTTAATGTGGCAAAAATCACCCATTAAGGGGAAAAATGTAGAAAATCATGGTGAGGTCAAATCTCTGAGTGAAAGAAGAGGGAGTTTATCTTGGAACACGATGAAAAGAACAGGAAAGAGAATGGGGTGTTTGCTGTCTCTGGGCCAAGCCTCAGCAGCCAGCTCTATTGGAAAGCCTGAATCAGCAGCCCCATGGACTTAAATTAAACATTTCGCTAATATATAATTCTCTTCATTTTATCTAATTTTACTCACGTATTAAGTAAATCAGATGTGGGCAAACCTTTTGCCAAATTAGTGAGTAGCTTTCGAATAACAAGAAAAATGATCATTTGCAATATTCATTGAATCTTGTTAACATGAATTATAGCGAATGAAGACCTGCAGCAAGATTTATTAAAAATTCAAATTTTTGACAATTGCAGCAAGGATTTGGCTATTGATACATTGTTGGAGAAGCAAGACAAAAAGGACACTTTCAACTTTGCAAATTAACTTGGTTAATCATCTGCACAAGGGAGCAGAGTAAGGATCCAAATGTTTTCTTCCATTTAATAAAATATTTGCAAAATGATTGAGCCAGTACTTTGGAGCATTTTTTTTTTCTTTTGCATATGGAATTTCCACTTAAAAAGCTAGCAATTTTGAGATACAATTTGCATAATATCTATTTTTTTCAAAAGCTTGTGAAGGCACCAAAATTATCAAAATTATCATTGTTTGAATGTTTGAGAAGTAGTAAGCAAAGAAACACACACACACACACACATATATATATGTATAAAATTTCTAAATTTTAGCCTTGCAAGGATGTGGCCATTACAGATCATTGTATTTCATGTTGTGCTCAATTGCATTTGCAGCTTCCTAGGGTGGTAAACAACTAATTCTCTCAACACCATTCACAGTGAGTTGAAGCCACTGCTCTTGCCTATTCAGCATCTCTTTTAATTTGTAAGCAGTTCCATAAATCTTTCTTGGCTTGTAGGGACATAAAGACTCCTATGATGAAGTGGCCAGCATGGTGGCTTAACAAGCTGAAGGCTAGCTTTTTCCCTCCATGCATCCTAGGGACTACTGTCTTATTCCTGGCAAAGTAGATCAGATTTTGAATTCCAGCCAGGGTAATTAGCACACTTTAGGATCTCAATACACAAAGCAGAATGGTCAGCATTAGCAAAGATGTCCTGTGAATGTTCTCTGAGTGGTAGAAAAGAAAAAGGAATGGTCAGCTGCAGCAGGTCTTTGGGACTCTAATGAAAGTGACCCACTAAATACATTTCTACCTTAGGGAAGGTTGTATACATCAACAAACTAAGCTGTGAGATGATGTCTTTATTACCTGTTTTCAAATGCGTTCTAAAAAATAGGAATAACTAAAGAGCTGGGGTGCCCGTAACATTCCCTAGAAAGCAAATCTCATTGAGAAATTTACAATCCCTAGATTATAAATATCAACAAAAACTAAGTTAAAACTTTAGTAAAAGCAATCTTCCTGGCAGTCAGTCAGCTCAACATACTTTGAAAATGCAAAACCGCAAAATGTCCTAAAATAGGTTTAGTGGTGGAACTAACATGGCTGGATTTTTGACATATTCCTTATCAAGTTATCATAAAGGTTGCATTCTCTAGGGTTTTTTGGAGCAGCATTTTGGAAGCTTGGTAACTGTGGTGAAGTCATTGGGAATTCTTTAGGGAGCCTCAAGACCTGTAATTAATATTCCAAGCTTTAAGCTTCATGTAAGTGGAAATTCTCTGGGAAGTGGAATCAAATATTTCATTGGATGCATTGGGCACAGTGGCTTGCACCTGTAGTCCCAGCTACTCAGGAGGCTGAGATAGGATGATCACTGGAGCCTAGGAGTTCCAGACTGTAGTGTGCTGCAATTGTGCGTGGGAGTAATTGAAGAACAGGAATTGATAGTAGGAAAATATGTGCTCTCTTTGATTCTATCTGATGCTATTCACTTCTGTGACTATGCTTGCTTTTAGTTGTTTGATAAATATAGTTAATCAGAATGAAAAACAGGGATAAGAGCAAAGGTAACTCCATGATAGGCTAGGCTTCCTGGATGTGAGAAGCCTAGTTCTGCTTCTGTATATATGGCTTGCTGGCTTGGTGCTTAGCGTAAGTGGAGCCATGGCAGGCTTCACTAAAGTAAAGGAAAACAAAGCCCCGGGGAGGTAACCGCAAGTTACTTCCTGATAAAGGGCTGGAGAGTCCAGGGGCCCTCCAACCAACTAAGTAGGTAAGAAGAGCAAGACATGATCAGCGCATGAACAGCTTGTGCAGGGCGTGTGTTCCCAGTATCACTTGTAACCAAAAACTAGAAGGTATGCAACAACAGCCCCCCTCCCCCGTCGGAGACCCTCCTCTTCCCCTGGATGATGTTAACTACAACTGGTGCCAGCGCGAAAAGCCCGAAGCTTAGAGTCAACAAACCAGGAGCCAACGTGATCAGCCACTTCTAAAAAAGAACAAATAAACTAAAGGGGGATGAAGTGCAGACTAGTGTGTCATGTGCAACTAGTGTGTCGTGTGCAGACTAGTATGTCATGTGCAGACTAACGTGTCATGTGCAGACTAACGTGTCATGTGAAAACTAGCACACAGAAAAGTATAAAAGCTTAACCTTTACCCCAGGGCGGGGTCCTAGTTCCTAGAGAGGCTACTGCGTTGGTGCTCTGGAATTTGGACCCTAGCTCAGGCTAGCCAATAAACTCCTTTGTCTTTTTGCAGCCTCAATGACTCTGCCTCTCTGTTCCTGGGGCCAAGGGGAACCGGATCTAACATAATCACTGCACTATAGCCTGGGTGAGATTCCATCTTAAAAAAAAAAAAAAAAATTCACTATTTGTCTCCTACCAAAATGTTCTCTGAGACAGATAAAGTTGTATGTGTTACACTTTTTATTTTAGCGGACTTTCTTTTTTAGAGCCATTTTAAGTTCACAACAAAATTGAACAAAAGATACATAGATCTCCCATGTATCCTCTGTACCCACACATGTTGCCTCCCCACTAACAACAACGGAGTGGTACGTTTGTGACAGTTGATGAACTTATATCAACACATAATTATCACTGAAAGTCTATAGTTTAGAATAGGAGTCACTCTTGCTATTATGCATTGTATGAGTTTTGACGAATGTGTAATGACATGTACCTACCATTATAGTATCATAATGAGTAGTTTCACTGCCCTAAACTTCCTCTGTGATCTGTCTATTAATCCCCACCTCTCAACGACTACTGGCAACCACTGATCCTTTTACTCTCTCCAGATGTCTTCTTTTTAAGAATGTCATATATTTGGAGTCAGAGTATGCTGCCTTAGCAGATTGGCTTCTTTCACTTAGTTGTATGCATTCAAGTTTCTTCCACATCTTTTCACAGCTTCATAGTATTTCTTTTAGCACTGAATAATATTTCACTGGATGGATGACTAATTTACACATTCAGCTACTGAAGAACATCTTGATTTTTTTCAAATGTTGCCGATTATGAGTAAAGCTGTAATAAACATTTGTGTACAGGTTTTCAAGTGGCCATAAATTTTCAAACATTGGGCAAATACCAAGGAATGCAATTGTTGGATTGTATGGTAAGAGTATTGGAAGGGGCAGCCTTACAAAATTAGTAGGAAAACACCTAATCCTGCAATTTCCTAGTAACAGTTAAAGATCAATCCTATGAGTTCTCTCACTAACAGGCACCCTGCAGAAGTTTTGCACAATTTCTGAAAAGAGCTGAATAGGCAGAAAAAAGATGTAAATCTTTCTCTTTTAAAATTGCTTTTGAGGATCTGTTTTTACAGAGCTACTGAGTGAACAGCAGGGTGCTGAGTTTCAGGCCTCAGCCATATCTCCAGGGCAGAGTCACATCCCCTGAGATAATCCTTTCTCCAAGGAAAGACAGGAGAGCCAATCGGACTTTGATATCCTGTGGCAGTTTCAGTTTCTGTTATCATCTTACCATCTCGCTGCAGAGAAAAAAGGGAGCAGATATAGCAGTTTCTTACAACAATTCCTTTTTCTTCCCTTTCTCTTTGTCCCCATAAAATCAGCAAGCCACTGGCCTCAGGGCTGGACCCCTTTCTCTTTCTTTGGGATGTCACCGTGTCTCCCTGCTCTCCCTTCCTTTCTTCTCTCTCTCTCACTCTCTCCTTCTAAGAAGATTAAACTTTTTTACACACACACACACACACACACACACACATTTTAATCTCTGTGTGAGAAACTTTTATCCACCTGCTCCTTAAGCACCTAAGAAGCTTTTCACCCTAACAAGTATGTTTAGTTTTTTAAGAGGCTACCAAAGTGCCATCCAAAGTGACTGTATAATTTTGCATTTCCACAATTCAAATACTCCCAAGCATTTGGTGTTGTCAGTGTTTGGGATTTTGGCCATGTGCCATATTGTTTTGAAAATGGGTTCCTTTGAGCATCTCATGTAAGAACACTTTCATATTGAATCTATTATATATAGCAACATGTAACATAATATGATACAACATATTATATATATTATATATATTTTAGTCTGTAGAGTATGTGTATGTAGGTATGTATCTGTGGATGTATGTAGATGGAAGTGTGTTTGTGTTTGTGTCAAGGTCCTTAAATGACAACATTCTTATTTGAATATTTAACCATAGAAAAAAAGGACAGAAGGTTATGTTTTTTGTTTTATTAATAAAAAGTATCTGATTAACTGTACATTTGAGATAGACAAACTTGTAATCCTCTGATATATTTGGCAACAGGTAACATACAGTGAAAGCATCTAACAAAGCAATCTCATGATGAATATCTGTCATTAAGTTCTAAATAATTTCCTTTATTTCACTAGCATTTTGTACAGCATATTCTCTTTCAAGAAAGTGCTTGATAGATGCTCCAAATTATTATTTTGGATGAGGGAAAATCCTCTTGGTATATTTTTGGTTATTCCTACCCCTTTCTCATCAACCTCCTGGCAAAGTAGTGGGAATTACTGATTCATGTAAAGATGAAAAAAATGTCAGTCTATAAAATTTAAAAATATACATAAAAAAACTAATTTCCAATGAAAACTTGAGCAAGTCATACATTTTCTTTTTATTCCTCAAACTCCTTGAAATGGTTATTTCCCCCATTTTGCTATTTTATGAAGAGAAAGAAGACCAAAATCACACATTAATGTTAAGGCAAGGTAATTATTTGGCCATTACTTTAAGTATGATTCTAAATGAGAATTAAACCCTTATTATGAGCACACACAAAGAATTTGTTGAAGAATAAAGGTAATAAATGCAAGGACTAGGTTATTACTTTAGCTTAAATTATGCTGACTCTTTTGATTAAAACAGTCAGCGTTGTATTTCTGTGTGTGTGCTTACATACACAAACACGCCTAAATATATCTCTATCTTACATCATTGACCATCATATGATTTACATATGGTAATACCAATGATTCTTTGGTTATTAGCTTATTGATCACCAATGTACTTATTCTTTACTTTCTAAAACTTTTATTCTTCAGAAGTAACATATGTCTGCTTAGGAAACTTAGGAAGCACTAATAAGCAAAATAAAAATATCAATACACTTCCAAAGGTATACACTATGACAATGTTGATGAAATTATAGGAGTAACATGTAGTTTTGGTTTGGAGTCATAGAATCTGGATTTAAAACCTGGCACAACATCTTATGAGCTCACTGACACCTGGACAATTTATTTACCAATCTCAGCCTTTTTTAAATCATCTGTATAATGAGAATGACAACCAGCGTGGTGTTTTTTTTTTTTTATGAAGACAAAAATAACAAAATGTAGCAAAGGAACAGAAGCTTTTCAAAAGTATAATGGCCAGCAAACATATAAAAAAAATGCTCAGCATCTCTACTCATTAGAGAAATGCAAATCAAAACCACAATGAGATATCACCTAATCCCAGTGAGATTGGCCTCTGTCAAAAAATCCCAAACAACAATTGCTAGTGAGGATGTGGAGAGATGGGAACACTCTTACACTGCTGGTGGGACTACAAATTGGTGCGACCTCTGTGGAAAAGAATTTGGAGATACTTCAAAGAGCTAAAAATAGAAATACCGTTCGATCCAGCAATAGCACTATTAAGCATCTACTCAAAAGAGCACAAGACATTCTCTAATAAAGACATCTGCACCTGAATGTTTATGGCAGCACAATTTACTATTGCAAGGATGTGGAAACAACCCAAGTGCCCGTCAATTCATGAGTGGATTACTAAAAGTTCTCAATTATAAGAAACAACAGTGATCTAGCACCTCTTACATTTTCCTGAATTGAGCTTGAGCCCATTATCCACAGTGAGGTATCACAAGATCGGAGGAATAGCCTCCACATGTACTCGCCGTCAAATTGGCACTAACTGATCAACACTATGGCACTCACACGGTAGTAATCTTCTCCAGGGATTAAGGGGTTGGTGGGGGTAAACTCACAACTAATGGATGCGGTGAACATCGTAGAGGGGAAGGGCATGCCTCTAAACCTTTGGGTGAGGCAAAGACATAAAATGTAACCAGAAGATATTTGCACTTCTGTGTTTATTGCAGCATTATTCATGATGGCTAAAATGTGGAATCAGCTTAAGTGTTTATCAAGGTATGAATGGATAAAGAAGATGTGGTATATGTACACAATGGAATATTATTTAGCCATGAAAAAGAAGGAAATTTTGTCATTTGCAGAAACATGAATGGAACTGGAGGACATTATTTTAAGTGAAATAAACCAGGCAAAGAAAGACAAATATTGCATTTTCACACTCATATATGGGATCTAAAAAAAATTGATCTCCTGGAGGTAGTGAATAGAATGGTGGCTACTAGAGGTTGGTAAGGGTGGTGGAAAGGGGTAATGAAGAGGTGTTGGTTAATGGGTAATACTGTTAAATAGAAGGAAAAAGTTCTAGTGTTCAATAGTGCAATAGGCAACTATGGTTAACAATAATCTATTATATTTCAAAATAGCTAGAAGTTTTCAAATGTTCCCAACATAAAGCAATGATAAATGTTTCAGGTGAATCATGTCCCAATTACCCTGATTTGATCATTATATGTTATATGCTTGTATCAAAATATAACATGTACTCCATGAATATGTACAATCATTATGTATCAATTAAAAAATTAAAAAAAATAAAAGGAAGACAGTGACCAGTGACTCTAATACTACTATGTTTATTCCTATTAATATGAAGAACCTGCTCCATTGGGAGGAGGACTGCCTTGTAAAATTAAGTTAGGAATCTAGCTTCCTTTGTCTTATAGTATTAAGTTGTATTATCTTTTAAAATCAATATTTGTATTTTGGAGGTGTGTGTGTTCAAATTATCCACCTGGAATAATAAAGAAATTTATATGCTTAAAAAAAAAGAAAATGTAGCTTTTGCTATTATTAACCATTATTACTACTGCCATTATTGTTACCTATTGCTTCTATTTGCTATAGATGTAACAATTTTTTTTGTACCTATACATTTCCTTTATTGAACCTATCATACTTTTAAATGCAGTTTTTTGGTGATTTATCATTTTCATTTAACTGTGTATTTTGAAAAATTTTAATTTTAAATGAAATGGTTTAGTACTACTTTTTTGAATGATTATTTAGTAAGTGCTTCGTTGAATAACTGTTCTATTATTTAGTTAGCCAATGTATTATTTTGCATGTTTAAATTATTTTCAATATTCGCTTTGTTAAATGATACTCTGACAAACATACTAATAGCCAAACCTTTTTGTAAAATTTTAATTATATCCATAAAATTATATCTTGAAAAACATGCTTTTATAAGTTTGATAAATATTACAAAATACTTTCTAAAAACATTATACCAATATATACAAACACTCTAGATATATATGAAATGCCAAGTGGATCTATAATAGCTGTCAGGATGATTAGGATATTTGGAAGCTGGTGTAGCCAGTTGGTAACATGGATAGTTTTAAAGAGCTGCTTCAGTTTCTCAGAAAGCTGTCAGTGTCCCTGGAGAATATGGAATTTACAAATATGGATTTAAGATAACCTTGATTTTTTTTTCCCTTTGTGTTAAAAGAGAGAAATCAATAGGTTTCTGATTTTCTGTTCCAATTTCTCCTGTGGTCTATTTAATGTCAATGTGATTTCTTGGCTTTGTTCTGTATCTTGTGGCTTTCTTATTATTTTAATTCTTCAAACATTGGTGATTCTTTCTAAATGTTAAAATATTAGTTGTTGTTTCATGCTGCTTTCCAGAAACATTTTTTCTTGATGCTTGGTCAGAAACAGAACTAGGGATACCTCTGCGTACATTTAGTTCTTAGGCTTAATTTCCATAAGAAGCCTGTATTTAATAACATTTTGTTGAATCACAGTGAAGCCTCAGCAGTTTTGGGTGGGCTATTGGGCTGAATGAAGTTCCAAGCATCATGTCATGTATTTGTTCTTTGGACACATCAGAATAAAGAAAGTATGCATGAACCTTTGAATTCTAGCTAGAAAATTAACTCAAAACATTTTATAGGATATATATCCATAAAAACATGTATGTGGGGGAAAAAGTGTGGTAGTAATTTCACCACTATTGGTTTTTAAATGTTAAAAGTTACAAATATGGAAAAGGAACAGAAGAATTAAATCAATCATTTAGGACAAAAAATGGCACATCTGTAGGCATTTAGAGATCCAATGAATTATTATATGTTGTCACTGCTGTTTTAATAACCTTTATTTTTTATAGAATGTGTAATTATTTGGTCAATATAATCCTGGGATATTTTACCTATCACCTTTTTGGGGGGGATATTATCTTACTAAGCTCCAGATTACATCCTTTCCTGTCATCTCATAGACTGCTATAGTCAGAGTGTTTGTGTCCTCCCAAAACTCATGTTGAAATTCTAATCCCCAGTGTTTTAGGAGGTGGGCCCTTGGGATGTGATTAGATCATGGGGACAGAGTCCTCATGCATGGGATTAGTGCCTTTATAAAAGAGACCCCAGAGATCTCATTTGCCTCTTCCACATGTCGTAACACAGAGAGAAGACGCCACCTATGAGAAAGCAGGCCCTCATCCAACACCCAGCATGCTGGTGTCTTAGTCTTAGACTTCCCACTCTCCAAAACTGTGAGAAATAAATTTATATTTTTATAAAATACTCAGTTTATGGTATTTTTTATAGCAGCCCAAATGCACTAAGATATAGATCTTATATTGGAGTATACATTCTTGCTCCTTAATCTTGAAGTTTCCCTTCTCTAGTATCTCTTCTACAATCATTCAGATTTCATGTGCAAATCTCTACCATCTAAGAAAAGGGGAAACAAAAATATCTAAAAGTCTGTCTCTCTCTCTATATATATATAAATGTAAATATAATCACTACCATTTTATCAGCGCTACCAAGATTCAGAGATAGAAAGGGCCTTGTCCAAGGTCATAAGTGGCATCACTGCCATTGAATCCCTGGGCTGTAGGACTGCAGAGACCAAGTTCTTTCTAGTATCGCACATGACACATTGTCTCTCTAAAATGTAGTCCTGTTCCTACTGATCATAGGAAATATAGTACAAGATGCCAAGAAGCTCATTTTTCTAAGATAGTACTGAAATTTGCCAAATATATTTTATGTTTTCTTAAAGGGGCCAAGCCAGCATGGTACTACCTGGTTCAATGAGCCATATTTTTCTGTAATCCAAATACATTTCTCCACTAACTCCCCTTGTGAAAGATTAGAGTAGAATTGAGCCAGCTGCAAATATATTGTACTTGATTTTTGTGAATTAGCATGAAGACTAAAATTCCTAGAAAATTGATAGTTGGTGGAATTTACATAATTTTGGTCATATTAAGAACCTCCAGTTATTTAAATATAATTTGCCCCTTTCTGCTGTAATATCATGCTTTTTTTGTGAAATGAAGATAACAGCTGGGGCCTAATTTATTTAAATTCTATTATACAGTCAGTGAGCAATATGATAAGTATCTCTTCCATAAAAAAGATCTTTTGAGCATGAGTCACATATGCTAATCTAACTTATTAATGTATTCGCTTTTTATAGACCACTAGAAATTTCCTCACCATATTTTCTTCATATTAAGTTAACTGTAGATGTTTTAGTCATTCAGATACATGCATTGTTTCATTTTAGGCTCTATTATATCTTTGTGCACATAGAATGAAGAAAGACTGCCAATTAAGCATCCCTTGCTTTCTGAATTCTCATCAAAATTTACTTGTGTACCCATGGTGTTATCAATATCAAGGGGCTATAAACTATCTAGATCAGAGGTGGGGAACCTTTTCATGTTGGAAGGTTGCATTAATTTAGCTGTAATCAAATAATGCTGAATTCTAGAAAATACAATTAGAATTACTTAAAATCGTATGTTATTTTGTAAAAATCTAACTACTATGTACTTAATAATTTCAAAAAATGAAAAATATTTAGTAATTTTAAAGTTAACTAACCTTCTAATGACTTTGTGTGTCTCCTTTTTGTTGGAAAGCATTTAAATATTTGGTTGCAGCATGGAGGTCCACAGTTTCAGTTGATCCTCTAGATAGGTATCAGTCATTTGTGACTTTAGGGCATCTTGATTTGGGTTAGGTAGGAGAATGTAGATTCACAGCAATAAGTGGGGGAAAAGCCAGGAATCATTTTGTGGGTATGTTGCCAAAGGCATGAGTATTCTACTGCATTTTTCCAAATTTCAGTTGGATCTTTCTTAGCATCAAACAATGACTTTAAAATATCATCTACTGAAAGCTCAATCAATTCTTTAGGTGCCTTGGTGATATCAACTAGGTGGGGCTGAAATGCTAATTTGAATGTGATGCCATGATTCTCAAAGTCAGTGAAACTTTCATTGTATTCTCCAATTATTAATAATAGATCTATAACCACTGTGTATTCTTCAAATGATTTGTATATATCATCCTGCTCATCAATGACCTTTGCTAACTGGTGAAAACGTTCATCTGAAATTTCCTTTTGAAGAAGTGTTTTGAAAAAAGATAGCTTTTTCCAAAATGCTTGGATTTTTTTTGCCACATATCATATATAGACTTGGTTTTACCTTGTAAAGAAATATTCAAATCATTTTTATTTGACATGATATCACACAGAAGTGCTGCTTTCCTATAAAAATCTTCTTTCAATAATTCAATTGATGATTCTGTTCTTCATAAAATTTAACTATCTGTTCTCACAGAGATAAAATTTTGGCTAACATCTGTCCCTGCGATAGACAACACACTTTAGAATGATAAGGCAAATTCACACTGTATACCTCATCGTTCAACTTTAGCATGTTACAAAACTGACCATGCTATGTTGCATTTGCAGGAATATAGTTAACAATATTTATAACTTATTCCAAAGTGTCACCTAAAATAGTAGCTTTAGCACAGAGATTTTGCTAATTCAAGATACAAGGAAAAGAAATGAGAGCATCTGGATCTGTTAATATTTTTTTTATCTGTGCAATAAACTCTTCATGTTTTCCTGTCATGGAAGGTGCACTGTCTGTACATACACTTACTAAACTTACCAAATTCAGTCCAACTTAATGACATTTATATCTTGAAAGTTGTTGAAGATATCTATTCCTTGTGTTCTATTTGCAAGAGTGCCCAAAGTGAGTAACTCTAGTTGCAAAGAAAATCTTCTGTTATAACCTGAATGAAGTATAAATGCTGTGCTCAGTCATTAATATCAGTTGATCCATCCAAAGCAATTGAATAATATTTTTTTCCTTTTGAAGTATTGCATGAAGTGTTCTGTTAAGTTGAAGGCTAATTCATGCTGCTGATCAGTTATGGCTCTCCTTGAAAGAGGCAGTTGTTTGTACTTTGAAATGTTATTGGGGTCTAAGCATCCTACAAATTCGAAGATGTGTTCTTTCTCAATTTCTACATCACTGAATAGCTTGCTTTTCTTCCTGAGTATATAAGCTACTTTAAAACTTGTTTCAGTGGCATTATTTCCAGGTCTTACTGCTACTTGAAAGAATTGTCTTTGCTTTTCATCTTTTAATTTCTGCAGTACAACCCCTCATGCCTCTCCCTCTAATTTAAAATATGTGTGGTCTGTATGAGTGTTCTAATGCTGATGAGCATTGGATTTCTTTAATGTCATATTGCAATATCACAAAGCAAGCAAATCATCTTATCTTTAGCAGAAACAAGATAATGTTGCAATTCCCAATCCTCATTAAAAAAACGTTTTCTTCTTTCAGCCTTCTCTTGGTCTTCCTTGACGTGATGGGCTGTTAAGCCAACAGAATTAAAAAATACTGTTGAGCTGTGCAACTATTCACACATTCCACTTCAAACAGAAATACAGTGCACCATTGTCAAAAGCCTATAACAGACTGGCATACTCGGCCCTCACTAACTCTCACAAACCAGCCTTGTGTGGCAGTGGCACCAGTCAGGCAGGGGAAGTTAGAACAAAATCCTGAGCACAGCAGCCATCGATTTAGCCCTTATGGCTTACTACTGTTCTAATTGTGCTAGTCAATCTGGGAGGATTATTTTGTTAACTTATTCTATTCTTTGGTATTTTAAATGTGTTCACTTTAAAAATAAAATAAAATATATAATAAAAGACAAACAAAATGTATTAATAAAAATAAAAAGATTTGTTCTGTAAAATTTGGATTCAGTCAAAAGGCTCCACTTAAGGACCTAGAAGGCCACACGTGGCCTTAAGGCCACAGGTTCCCCATCCCTAATCTAGATAGTCCCTCTTTCTTACTCTTTTTCCTCTAATTTTGATGAAAAAGTTGTGTCTCCCATCTAAACCAAATACTTCCACCTGTTTTCTTCATCTCAACCCCTCCTCTGTCTCATAGACATTGACCCATCAATTTTTGCCTCTGACAATTGAATCTTCAAAGTCTACCTGTATATCATTTCTTTCTCTTCAGTATATAACCTGTTTCCTCACTGGAAGTAACAAACACACTTATGTTCTACTCTCATAGCAAATTTCAACTATACGAAATAGTATTAATAGCTATAGTTACCATGCTGTATGTTAGATCTCCAGAACTTATTGATCTTGCATAATTGAAGCTTTGTGCCCTGTAACTACCATCTCCCCGCTTCCCCCATGTGCCCTTGGCAGCCATCTTACCTTCTATTTTTATGAGTTTGACTGTTTTAGAGTCCACGTATAACTGACGTCATACGGTATTTGTCTTTCTGTGTCTGGCTTATTACACTTAAGATCAAGCCTTCCTCTGGCACTTTTCTTTTTATCACACACTGCATTCAATCCATCATTTAATTCTGCCAAGTTTCCTTTTATACATGTTTCAACTGTTTCAATGTTATAACCACTGCCCAAACGACTATGACCTATTCACTATGTAGAAGTTAGAGTCTCTTAGAAGTAAAATCAAGTTACTACCCTATTCAAAGCTCTCTAATTATCACACTTAGACTAACAGCCAGATTCTTCATGGAAGCCTGAAAGATATGTGCTGCTGTTCCTCATTATGTCTCCTACTTCATCTCCTATACCTTTTTTCATGACTCAGTGTACTTCAGCCACACTGGCCTTACAAGTATTTTTCCAAGCCTGTTGCTACCTCTGGGCATTTATACTTACAGTTCTCCCTGCCTCTAAAGCTCAACCCTCCATTTATGCCCAAGACTTTCTCTTCATTCCAGTATCCATTCAAATATCAATTTCCTAGAGAGGACTTCCCCATATACCCTACAGATAATAACACTTGTTCTTGCCTCCTTATGAAGTATACCTTTATACATTTTTTTTTATTTTCTTCTGCAATTCTTATTAACTGACTTCATATTCATGTTTATTTGTATATTACTTCTCTCCCCCTTAGGAATGTGAGTTTTATGAGATTATAATTTTATTTTGGTTACTCTATATTCAGTGCTAGTACGCATCTGGCACACAGGGTGCATTCAAATATTTGTGGAATAAAAGGGGTATATGTAAGTGAATATATGGACTTAAACATTAAAGTCATTTACCTACTTAGGCAATAAGTATTCATTCATTACCTACAATTTTTTTTTTCAAAATGGGGTACAAAACAGAAGATTTTCAAATTCCTTAAATCCCAATTGAGAAAAACAAAACATTCTTATTGACAAATAATCTAGTGATTGCATAGTAATTCTCTGTATTATTTCAGATCCTTGTCAAGTCAATCTAGACAGATTTATTTTTAATTGCTAAGAGATGAATTTATGGGAATATTTTTGTCCTGTTTGTCACAGATGTGTCCACATGTAGCTAAACTTGAAAAATTTACTGTCTTTATTGGACTGCATTTTCCTTTTGCATTAACAAAAATTTCTCCTTGACAGGGTTTTGCTCCATTGGATAATTCAGATGCTCATTAAAATACAGTGAGATTTTGCTGAATCCATTGAATACTACTTATGTTTTAATGAGCATTAATGAGCTTTGTGATTGTCCTGTGGAGCAAAACTCATATCTCATTAGGTGAATTCCCAAAATGCCCAAAGGTGAGCAGACACAGCTTTAGATATATAAGGTAATTTCATACTTAATTAGTTCCTTACTTGCCACACCACAGATACACATTCAGAACTATGGCTTAAAATGGCAAACTTGTTGTTTGCTGTGACAAGTAAATGAAATGGTAGAATTCACAAAGAGCCTCTGTGAGTAGTTTAAGGCCATTCTCTATTATGTTAACAAATTGGCATGTTATGACTCGATTCACAAAGAATAGAGTATAAGAAAAAAAAGTTAAATGATTCCTAACTCAAGTTGACATTGCTTATTTTGTATAGAATATGGCATTGTGAAATACCTACATGCATACATTCAAATGCACATGTCAATAACATTGGTCATTTTCTGTAATAAAGTGCCTATCATGTGGTAGGAAATTTACATATAGTATTTTTCCTTCTAATAAAAACTCTGAAAGTTGGAACTATTGTTTTCATTTTTTCAATAAGAAAACTGATATATAAACCATTTAAGTAACTTGCTGTATTAGTTTGCTAGGGTTACTGTTACAAAATACCTCTAACTGGGTATCTTAAACTATAGATATGTATTTTCTCACAGTTCTGGAGGCTGGAAGTCCAAGATCAAGGTGTTGGTAGGTTGGATTGCAACTGAGCCCTCTCTCCTTGGCTTGCAGGTGGCCACCTTTTCTCTGTGTCCTTTCATGACCTTTTTTCTGTGAATGCACATTCCTGGGATCTCTTCTTTTTCTTATAAAGACAGAAGTCCTACTGGATTAAGGAGCCACAACAAGACCTCATTTATCCTTAATCAGCTCTTCGAATGCTCTATCTCCAAATGCAGTTACCACATTCTGTGGTCCTAGAGGCTAGGGCTTCAACATATGAATTTTGAGGGAACACAATTCAGTCCATAACAATTGTCCAATATCACATTGGTAGTAAGCAACAGATATGTGATTTGATTTCAGCTCTTTCCAACTTCAAGTTCCAGATTCCATTTTGTATACTCTATACTGGAAATCTGTATAGGGTTCAGAGTAATGGATGTTAAACTAAAAAAGATTGATATGTTTGAAATGTCAAAAAGTTGTTTATTGTTTCATTACAACAAATGAAAGACAATTTCAATTTGTCTAATATTTTTTAAGTTCTCTTTTACTTTTAAACAATTTTTTCTTATATATAATGTGGAAAACTCAAAGCAGGTATATAGTGACCAATCCAAGTTGTTATACATAGATTTTCACTAAAGATCATTAATCTTTAGTGAAGTATCTAAGATCATTGTTTTAGATTGGTTTATATAATATTGTTCCCAACACATGTTTTCAAAGATGACACTATAGTTGCTATTATCTCATGGTACAAATAAAAAGTAGAAAATTGGAGAAAATTCCTTTTATTATCAAGGTTAATGTAGCATGGCTGGCAAGAATATGGAAAAAAAGGGATTTTTGCAGAACTGTGCTACTCTCTTGGGGTAGGCTAATAGTGCATATGGTCTGATTAAAGTAGAAAGCCTCTTGGACTCTGACTTGCAGAGCCTAGACACACTGGGCCTGGGTATCATGTTGTTGAGCATACATGCTCTCACCTACTCACCAAACTAAGAGTGCACATCTGTGAAATTTTTTGATAAAATTTAGAGGATTTTGAGCTTGAATAACAACTCTCCAAATATCAGTTCTATGGAGCTTCTCTGAAAACTGAAAACTCCTTATACTTTTTACTATAGTATGGTAATTAAGATGGATGATGTTTGGGCTCAGACAGCTGTGGGTTTGAATACCTGCTGTGATGCTTATCATGTTGTTTACCAGCCAAGCTACCTAGCCTCTCTAAGCCCTAGTCAGTTCACATGAATAATAAGGAAAATACCTATTTGCCTAATAAGATATGAGGATTAAGTAATACAGGGTTTGTATATCACCCAACATGGTTCCTGGAGCATAGTAAATACCTGGCTTAGTCAGTGGTAAAATGACATAGTCTTTATGACAATTTATAATTTTCAATTTAGTTGTGTAGTGATTTACTTAAAGCTTGTCTCCCCATTTGAGGTAAATTCCATGGAATTGTAGACTATTGCTGTTGTTTTGATCTTTGCACAGCTAATTCTTGATACAGTAATTGGCATATCAAAGCCTCAGTGGATATCTATTGAACAAATGAATAAATTAATGAATTGTCTTATGATTTGCATGCTATGTTCAGTTATCTTTATAAAATTTCAAATCAAGTGATTTAGAAAAGAAGAAAAAAAAAGACAAGATGCATATCCCACTATTTAGTAATAGTTTCTATTGCTTATCAACAGACTGAAAACTCTATAGAATAAATAAATGGATGATATTCAACTGTAAGAATGGTATGATGATTCATTACTCTTGAAAAATTCCCTGTATTGTTAGTTTCAGTTCAAGCACTGGGAAATTGCAGTTGAAAGATTCTTATGTCTTTCTCATGAACTCTGTTAAACATAATTTTTCTTATATTCTATCTAGAATCACTAATAGTTTGTAGTTGGAGAAACTTCAGGTTAACTTAATCTGCCATTTTGCTGCAAGCACAACTTCAGAGAAAACAATAATTCTATTCAAAGATAGTTTTTAATTCATTCAATTCTTATGTGCCAGGCACTCTTCCAGGCTCTTGGGAAACACCTGCTAATAATACAAGCAATATTTCTGCCCTCTTGGGTGGCAAAAATAGATAAATAAATAAGCAAGTAAATAAAATAGCATATTTGTAGCTGTCAATTATTATGAATAAAGAAAACGAGTAGAAGAGGTCAAAAAGATCTGGGCTTGGTAAATGCAAAGTATACAGAGTTTCCCAGTTTGAAAAGCTAGATTTGAGCAAAGATTTGTGGAAGTCAAGGGAGTAAATCAAAGAATATCTGAATAAAGACCATTCTAGGCAGAGAGAAGAGCTACCATAAAGTCTTAAGGTAGGGGCAGCTGGGAGGACAGTGGGGCTGGAGAAGATCAAGGGAGGAAGGGTACAAGTGGAAGGAGAACATGTCAGACAGAAGAGACATTTTATGGGAAATCATCTTTGGCATTTTAAAAATGCTGAATACTGTAATTATAATAATTTCATCATGTATGCTAAAAATTTGCCTTCCAGTTTTGTCATGAACTCCTTAGAGCAGTCACTATTCCTTGTCATATTCCCAGTTGCATCTGCCACAAAGTAGGTGACTGAGGAAAATGTTGAAGAAGTGGTCATTTGGAACCGATTATGCATTTTTTTTGTACCAAAACCAAAAATCTGATTTCTAAAACTGATAAGCTAAAATATGTAATATTTGTTCAATTTATAAGCTCTTTTTGTACATTTTGATGGCTACATCTTTGTGATTTTTATAGGAAATACCTCAGAGATGGTTTGGAAAGAGCTAGAGAAAAAAAGCATGAAGCTCCCATGAAGCAGAGAGAGAGAATTTTGTTAATTGGTAACATTGTATATTTGGTATTTCTTTGTGTGATTTCAAAATCCTGGGAATTTAAAAACTTCTTAACTGTAATCTGTTTTTCCTCTTCAGTTGCATTTGTGAAAATGATGTAACAAAAGCCAATCCAATTTCTTTGGATGCCTCAATAATCACCCACTATTTTATTCCCCGAAAGAAAAGGGGAAAACATCTTTTCCGATTACTCGAAGTAGATACAGTTTCCTTCATGACCTGGGAAAAAAAGAACTCTAGTTATCTATAGATGTGTATGTATTTGGTAAACTGAAACAGGTTATTCTATTATGTGGGGAAATATTTTTGTCAAATGTAAAATATGTTTATAATGGAAAAATTCCTAATGCAAATCTAGTCAATTTTCTGTACATAGATATCAATAGAACTTATATATTTATTAAAAAGTATAAATTCTTGAGTAAGTTCAATTCAACTTTATAATGTTATATGTCAAATTGTAGAATAACTGAAAAAGCTTTTTTATGAAATTAGATAATGTTACGATAACTTGGGAATATTATAGTCATTTCAGAGTTTCTTTGTACTTGATAAATTTCCTCAGATATTAAAGTGATAATTCTTTGCCACTAGTTACATTTTCCTTTTAAGGAAAAAAAAAGAAAAGAAGTATGTATCTACTTATTCACATATGTATACATTTAAGTGTTCAGAAATGTCACTGAAATATACATGTATCTCTACATATAAACTTTATAATTAAACAGCTACAATTTACTCAAGATTACAATATTTTCACCTCTCTACTGTGAGTACTATAAGACTAGGAGATTACTACACTAATTATTCTTGTTCT
The DNA here is from genome assembly GCF_041146395.1 of Eulemur rufifrons. NCBI lineage: Eukaryota > Metazoa > Chordata > Mammalia > Primates > Lemuridae > Eulemur > Eulemur rufifrons. The sequence continues at coordinate 55,963,118 of NC_090990.1, forward strand.
TAAATAGTAAGATAATTACTGAAGTAATATTCTATTCAGAACGAAAATTGGATCCACCCCCTAGCATACTTAAATTAGGAGTCTTTTTCTTTCATTTTTGCAAAATGTTCTCCTTTTATCCTTTTCAAATGCATATTAGAATATTAGAAATAGCAACTCCATTAACAGGAAATTCCATGCTAGGTAAGAATGTCACCAATGTGGTTATTCTGCCTGTGCTCAAATTCTGAAGGTATTCCATGTATGAATAACAGTTCTATTAGGGACTAATACTGCTGACTTCTCCCAGCCAAACACACACAAATCAGGGCAGTACAATGAAAATAGCATCAGTTAGTTTGAAAGTTATTACACTTATTCAAAATATTGCATGACCAAACTACAAAGGCCATCCATATTTGGATGAAAAAAGTTTTTTTAAAAAGTTAAGAGATTTTTTCCTATCCCAGATGACTGCTTACCCAATACCAGGCTGAAATAAATACTACCTACTTAGGGCTCTGCTCTATGCTGAACACATTTCTATAAAGCACCTTTAACATTTTATGCCAACTCATTTTGCTTATGTCTCCATGTGTCCTTGAGAATGGGATTAACATATTTCTTTTTTTGCTATCCCCAGTTCCAGAAAAATCTTGGCATACAGAAGGCACTCAACTAATATTTGTTCCAGCAATAAATTAATCTGGATTTTAAATATAACTTATTTGTTTCTGTCCCAAACAACTTAGCACATGATTATTTGAGGCCTTTTTATTAGTCAATATCATTAATATTGTCATCCAAAAAGAAAAACTTCAAAATCTCAGTGAAAATTCTCAGTGGGGAATCTCACACTCATGCTCACACACGGACTATGTGCTCAAGCCACAGTCTCATGGGGTTGGAGGCCCCTCTCTCACTCCTTAGGGCATCGGGGCATTTAGGCCCAAGGCTCTGTGGTAGGGGAAAGAAAGAGACCCTGGAAGAACCTCAAGGGCTCCGAAAGTGCCTTTCGTTACATTTGCTCCCATTTCATTCAAAAGTACAAATCACAACCAATCCCACAGAGATACAAGATATCATCTATGAATTCTACAAAAATCTTTATGCACACAAACTGGAGAATGTGGAGGAAATGGACAAATTTTTAGAAACACATAGTCTTCCCAGGCTCAACCAGGAAGAAATAGAGTACCTGAACAGACCAATATCAAGAACTGAAATCGAAACAGCAATAAAAAACCTTCCCAAAAAGAAAAGCCCTGGTCCAGATGGGTTCACACCTGAATTTTACCATACATACAAAGAAGAACTGGTGCCCATCCTACATAAACTATTCTTCAATATTGAGAAGGATGGAATTCTCCTCAAAACGTTCTACCAAGCCAATGTAACATTGATACGAAAACCAGGAAAGGACACAACAAAAATAGAGAACTACAGACCAATTTCTCTCATGAATATAGATGCAAAAATTTTCAATAAAATGCTAGCAAATCGAATCCAAGTACTTATCAAAAAAATAATCCACCACGACCAAGTGGGCTTCATCCCAGAGATGCAGGGGTGGTTCAACATATGTAAATCTATAAATGTAATTCACCACATAAATAGAAGCAAAAAAAAAAACCATATGATACTCTCATTAGATGCAGAAAAAGCATTTGACAAAATTCAACACCCTTTTATGATAAAAACGCTTAACAAAATAGGCGTAAATGGAACCTACCTAAAAATGATACGAGCCATATATGACAAACCCACAGCCAACATCATTCTGAATGGGGAAAAATTGAAAGCATTCCCACTTAGAACTGGAACCAGACAGGGCTGCCCACTGTCCCCATTACTTTTCAACATAGTATTGGAAGTCCTTGCGAGAGCTATCAGGCAAGAGAGCAAAATCAAGGGAGTCCAAATAGGGAAGGAAGAGATCAAACTCTCACTTTTTGCTGATGATATGATGTTATATCTGGAAAACCCCCAGGATTCAACCATGAGACTCCTGGAATTGATTAACAAATATAGCAAAGTCTCAGGCTACAAAATTAATATACACAAATCAGAGGCATTTATATATGCCAATAACAGTCAATCGGAAAACCAAATTAAAGACTCAATACCCTTCAAAATAGCAACAAAGAAAATAAAATATCTAGGTATATACCTAACTATAGAAGTAAAGGACCTCTATAAGGAAAACTATGAAACTCTGTGAAAAGAAATAGCAGAACTTGCAAATAGATGGAAAACTATACCATGCTCATGGATCGGAAGAATCAACATTGTTAAAATGTCTATACTACCCAAAGTGATTTACAGGTTCAATGCAATACCTATAAAACTACCAACATCATTCTTCACAGACGTAGAGAAAAAATTATACACTTTGTATGGAATCAGAGAAGACCCCGTATAGCAAAAGCAATTTTAAGCAATAAAAACAAAATGGGAGGTATTAATTTGTCAGACCTCAAACTATACTACAAGGCTGTGGTTCTTAAAACAGCCTGGTACTGGCACAAATACAGGGACACAGACCAGTGGAACACAACAGAAAATCCAAATATAGAACCATCCTCATATAGTCACCTAATTTTTGACAAAGCAGGAAAGAATATACTCTGGGGACAAGAATCCCTATTTAATAAATGGTGCTGGGAGAATTGGTTAGCCACATGTAAAGACTGAAACAGGACCCACAGCTTTCACCTCTCACAAAAATCAAATCACGGTGAATAACAGACTTAAACCTTAGGCATGATAAAATTAGAATTCTAGAAGAAAATGTAGGAAAGACGCTTACAGACATTGGCCTAGGCAAAGAATTTATGAAGAAGACCCCTAAGGCAATCACAGCAGCAACAAAAATAAATGAATGGGACATGATTAAATTAAAAAGCTTCTGCACAGCCAAAGAAACAGTCACGAGAATAAACAGACCACCTACAGAATGGGAAAAAATATTTGCATACTACACATCAGAAAAGAACTGATAACAAGAATCTATTTAGAACTCAGGAAAATCAGCAAGAAAAAATCAAACAACCCTATCAAAAAGTGGGCAAATGACATGAATAGAAATTTCTCAAAAGAAGATATAAGAATGGCTAACAAACATATGAAAAAATGCTCAACATCCCTAATCATCAGGGAAATGCAAATCAAAACCACAATGAGATATCACTTAACCCCAGTGAGAATGGCCTTTATCAAAAAAATCCCAAAACAACACATGTTGGCGTGGGTGTGGAGAGACAGGAACACTCATACACTGCTGGTGGGACTGCAAACTAGTGCAGCCCCTGTGGAAAGCATTATGGAGGTATCTTAAACAGATTCAAGTAGACCTGCCATTTGATCCAGCAATCCCATTATTGGGCATATACCCAAAGGAAAAAAGGTCATTCTATGACAAAGACACCTGTACCCGAATGTTTATAGCAGCACAATTCACAATAGCAAAGATGTGGAAACAACCCAAATGCCCATCAATACATGATTGGATTAGGAAGCTGTGGTATATGTATACCATGGAATATTACTCAGCTATAAGGAATAATGAAGATACGACATCTCTATGGTTCTCCTGGAGAGAGTTGGAACCCATTATATTAAGTGAAGTATCCCCAAAATGGAAAAACAAGCATCACATGTACTCACCAGAAAATTGGTTTCCCTGAACATCACCTAAATACACATCTGGGAACGACACCAATCGGATATCAGACTGAGGTGGGGGGTGGGGGAGGGGATGGGTGTATGCCTACCAATGAGTGCACTGCGCACCGTTTGGGGAATGGTAATGCTTGAAGGTGCTGACTCGGGAAGGGGGGTGGGGAGGGGAGGGATATATACCTACATGATGGGTGCAACGCGCACTGTCTGGGGAACGGACACGCCTGGAGCTTTGACTTAGGGGGACAGGCGGTACATGGGCAACATATGTAACCTGAAATTCTTTATCCCCCATAATAATAAGATGAAATAAAAAAAAAAAAAAAGTACGAATCATAGAACTCCAATCTGACTTCAAGGGAGATCGGGAAGCATAGAACACTAAACTGACATTCAGTGACCACACACTGCCTCTGGCACAGTCTTTTTCTCTAATGGCTTCAGCAGTGTCTTCCCAGAGAGATTATAAGCATCAAGGACAAAAATATAGCATCTCATTTTTTATATTTCCTAGAGTAACAGAATAGTAAGACATATGTGGTAGGTAATCAGCTGATATTTTGAAATTCATTTTTTTGGAAAGTATTATTTTTTGTTTCCAACCTGCAGTGGCAACTAGATATTCACTTCTGTTAATCCTTCCAGAAAAATGTAAGTGGGGATACTAGAATTTTCAAAATATTTGATGTTTTTTAAACCGTGGCATCCCTCTGAGGATGAGGGAAGAGTTGTTAAGATGCGGTTAAGATGTGTGCATCATAATCACCTGAAGTGATTTTCCAAATGTAGGTGCTAGGGCTGCACCCTTAGAAAGTAATTTCTTTTGGGTGTGGCACAGGGAAATCTTTTCCTGAAAAACAATTTCTTCTAACTATTGTTCTAACAATTTTTGTCAGAAAATAACTGGTTCGCGTAGTAAATTTTGTAGAATTGATCTGCTTCATAATTTAGAAATTGCTTTAACAGACCTATCAAGCTTTAAGAACACAGAAACAATGCAAAAAGAAAAATACAACCCTTATCATCTTATTTATATAAAAGGCTACTTTGATGCTTGGGTTAATTTGCTGTCTCTATTTGGATATTCAGAATAAAACAACTGTATTCCTGTGTTTATTCTTTCAGTGCATTTCTGGGGAGTGACATTGATTTATTTTCTACATAATGTTTAGGATTCTGTGCCAGAGAATGCAAGCTGAGATTGTTCCTGGACATAGAGCTTTAACACATGTCTCAGACTCTCTTGTGGTTATTTATGAACATATGAGTTGCAGTGAGTGCAAAGAAAGAAGTAATGTATGCCACATTCAGATCTGGCTCACAAACCACCCAATCAACAAACACAGCCAGGCCCCTTTCTCCTCTGGCTAGCTTGAATAGAGAAAGCATTGAAGATGTATTTAATATAGGAGTCCCATCAGTTGGAATAGGCCCAGATCTCTCAATCATGGATTTGGAGAAATTCTCACCAAGAATTCTTGCATTGTTCTGACATGTGAATGAAAAAAAAAAAGTTTATAGTGCTAAGTCCTTAAGATTTTGAAATTTTTTTTTTTTTTTGCTATAGCCATTGGTATTAACTATCTTTATTTACTGAAAAATAGCATATTCTTAGTCTAAAATTTTGCCATTTTGAAAAATCTGTACATTCCTTAAAGTACGCTTTTCAGAGGCTTTCTGGTAACAAATTTCATCAGATTTCCTTTTCTAAATTTTTTTTCAAAAGTATTTGTATCTGGGTATATGTTACTAAAATGACATTGTATTTTTAGTCATAAATTATGTCTTAGTTTACACTTTCAGGAAATACACATATGTTTATCCCTATGAAATACACACAGACATATACACTCACACTTGCACACAACTTACTCTGTTGTTCACCATATAATTAACTGTAAAGTGAGATGAAGACAATATATCAATTGTGCCTGAGTCGATACTGAAGCATTTGTATTGAACAGCAATTCTCACCCTTTTTGACTAGGACACACATGTCAGATGACATTCACATAAATCTTATGTTCCTAGCAGTTGTGGCATAACTAAGACTGCTAGTTATGCACATTTCCATAGCTATAATTCCACCCATTCACCTTCCTTTCAAGAAAGCATATGAGTCAGCCTGACATGAGAGCAATGGCCTCTGAAATGTTCTAATAAAGTCAATCACTTACTTTAAAATTTTTAAGTAAATTACTCAAAAGTTTAGTTATCTTCACTATGATTAATAACAAGTTCCTTGCGGCACTTTCTGTAATGAGTCTCACTGCAGGTGTGGCCTGACTGTGGCCAGGTTCCAATCATGGCTCTGCCCTCTACTAGCAAATACGGCCTCTGGACTTCAGTTCTCTCAACTATAAAATATTAATGATTTCAGAGATAATCTACATAAATTACTTTTTACAATGTCTGCCTCATAGTAACCATTTGGAAAGCATTGCTGATCACTCAGGGATCAGTAGCAGAAATAAAAAGCAATGCAGCTATTTTACACAGGAGCATATTTAATACAAGTGATTAGATACTCACAAAAATTTTTGAAGGGTTGGGGGAGCGTGTTCACGTCCGGGCTACAGAAGTGAATCCTATCACAGAACAGAAACTCAAAACTGATACAGCTACTCAGACTGCATAGCCAGGCAGGTGTGGGGTCAGAAAGTCACCACTGCATGAGATGTGTCATACGAACAAAGGCCGTATCTGTCATTGAAGGGCCTGAAGACACTGCCATTACTACCCTGAGACCCTCATGAAGTGAGTCACTGACACTGGATTACTGCTTTAGGAAAACTCCAGGTCTTTGTCAATCTGCCTTCAAACAGCACAAGCCAAAGTAGGAGGAGCACCCCCATCTAACTCCTACTTTCCAAATCTCATGTAAGTGCATGGAAATGGTGAAGCTTAATTTCCGTTTCGAACCCTAGAAACAAGAGAGTATGGGAAATTTAGTCATTTATTTTCTATCATCAGTAATCCAAGAACACTTATTGGAATAGATGAATGCCAAATCATACCTATTGTAGCTATCATTAATATAGGCATTGGTGCTCTGTGCTGTTTTCTGGAGGCTATAGAACCACCATCGTGCTCAGTATTCTCATTAGTAATCAACAGCCATGCCATGCAAGATGGCCTGCTATGTCCTAGGGGATACAGGCACACATAACATACAGTACTTGCCCTTAGAGGGTATGCAATGATAACAGTTATAAAAGAAGATAAACAAAGATCTAAACAAATTTTACCAAGTGCTAAATGCATGCTTAAAAGCCCATTGAGTCAAAGCATCTTTTCAAAGGTGCTTTGCTTAGATATTAGGCCTTTCCTCTAACAGCTCTGGTAACCATAAGGAGGATTTCACTGTTTAACGGTGAGAAGTTGCTTTTAATTTCCGATGAGAGATAAATATGAAGTTTACTGCTTGTTACTACAACTTTTAGCTTAAAACAACAACAGCAACAACAACAACAAAACCTTGTCAGCCTTAAATGCAGTAACTGTCACTGATGAATGCCAGAGGGACAAAGGCTTTTGAACAACATTTTTAAAACCCTCCTATTTTATTCTTCTGTAAGTCGCTCTTAGTCTCCATATGTTTCTTTACTGGGGATTTCACTATTTATCATCCTGAAATAAAGCAAGGGAAATTATCTAAGTTAACAAAGACTAAATATATGGCAAAAGAAGACAGTAGGTTAACTTAATAGAGACATAAGCCTGACAGGCACTCACATTAGAGAGGATTTCTCTGCTCTAGGTCAATGTGCACAGATATCATTAACTTGAATGGGAATTAGCTATTGCACTGAGGCAAGAGTAGCTTTATTTTTAGGTGGATTATTTTCCCATATAAGAAAACACATTTCTTTTTTTTGATGGACATCACTACAACCACTGCAATATAATCACAGTCATATCTGTACACACAACAGAAAGATTATGTCCCTGCATTCCAGGCATGGATTTGTGAATTTTATCATGAAGAACATGGAGCTAGATGTGCAGTATTTTTCTAACAATAGGACCAGATGACTTTTGCCAACAGTGATGTTGGTAAAGGAAAGGGATAAAGAGTGGAGAGTATAAGAAGGGAACTGCTATTCTCTTCATTTTGGTGGTATTGTTATTGTTATTGTTATTGTTGGACATATGTAACTGGCACCAAAGTTTAAAGTATAAATTACATTAGTTTCTCTTGGTGTTTTTAGGACTGAGAAGCAAATTAGTATTTATAAAATGATGTGCACTAATTAAATTTTGTTTAAAGGCACAGCAATAATAATACATTTCACTAGGGGATATAGGACCTATAAGAGAAGACATTGTAATAAGTTCCATATACAAATGTTAAAAAAAATCTCAAGAGATAATGAAATTATCTTTCTGATGGAAAGACAAAGAAAAATTCGTGAATGGGAAATTGAGGAAAGGTATTTGAAGGTCAAACATAAAGATTTTTAAATAAAGGTAGTAGAGTGAACCAGTAATTTATCTCTGCTACCTCCTCAAACCCTACTAACGTGAGGATATTTTTTTAAAGAATTAAACATACTCTATCAGTGAGAATAGGAAGATACAATGACAACAAACTCTTGGAAGTTGGAAAGCAGATGGATGAGTGATAAATCACTCAGTAAAGCCAAGAACACTCAATATTAAGCTAACAGAGGAAATTTGAGAGGAAACCTTGATTTATATTGGAGACACCCTAAAAGACAAAAGAACTATCTGTACAAGATACTTTTGGAAACAAGATGAAAATAGAGCTGAAAGCAGAAGAAATGGTAGGAAGTGTAAGAATCACTTAGGGCCTAAAAATGCAGAGAATAAGATGACAAGTATCTGAGGAATATATCCATTTCAAAAATCCTAAAAAACTAGAAAAGTAATATCATCAGATCTAACAGTCAAGTATGTACAAAATTTTCAAATAAGCATAATAAACATGTAAAAATTTAAGCAAAGATATGAAGGAACAAGAAATAACAAAAAAGGATCAATTATAAAATTTACCTATGAAAACATAAGAGTTTAGGTATTTTTTTAAAATGAAAATATTTTGGAAAATAACATAATGAATTAGTGTCTTTTAAGATTAATTTGAGTAATTTTCCAAGATGAAAGCAGGAAAGAATAAAGGAATAGGTGAGTATTTTTAAAAAGTTAAAAGATAGGAAAGACAGGAATAAAAGTACCAACTTCAGGAGTCCTAAGAAAGGGAAACTATGAAAATGTAAAGAACGAATTCTTTAAAGAAATTATGGAGATAAATGTATTAGAATCAAAAGAAGATGAATGATATCAGATTGAAAAGGACCCAGGAGAATTATACCAAAGGGGAAAAAATACAAAAAGGAAATTCTGTTTTCAGAGAAAAAGAGGATATCACTCACAACATATGTATTTAACTTACATCAGATGCATCAAGAGCAACATTGGATACAAGAAACAAAGTAGTAGACTGTTTAACATACTGAAGAAAAATAACTGAATCTAGCATTTTATAGACAGCCAAACTGACATTTTAATGGGACACCAAACCAGCAATCAAATAATATTCTCGGTGTATAGTATCTCAGAAGCTTAGTCACACAAAATCCCACAATAACAACTTTTGAAGAAAGTACTTAAAAAAAGAGAAACAATACAAAAGATGCATTAAGAGAAATGTGCTTATATTAAATATAATAAAGTATCTTGTAAAAGTTATTATTATCTAAAGCAAAAAACAAATGAGCAAACAGCCCACTTAAGAAAAATAAAATAATCCACAAAAAAGAAGAAATGAATGTGTATACCATCTATGGTAGCCCTAAATTAAAATTCTGCACCATATCAGTATGATGAGAGTTGGGCAGGAAGAATCTAAGTGGACTGAAGGTGTTTAGGTGAAGAAATTGATGGTAATTAAAATGTATACATATATAATGTGCATTTGACTTTTTGTTTCAGTCTATCTGATTGAAAATGGCAAACTGACTGGACCAAAAATTTAAATTAATGATTATTTGAAATTCACAAAATTCAATGAAGAAAAGAAATTTAAATAATTAAACCTTCAAAATATATATTTTTAACAATTTTGTAGTGTCTATGCTTCTGAAGTTATTAAAGCTTAAATCTATCCTAAGACTCTTTTGAGACATCCTGATCTGTGTGTGTGTTTGTGTGTAATGACCTGAGTGGTCCCAATAAGATTAAAAAAGAATGTATGGATAGAAAAGACAATTGAGGGCTTGTGAGCAAAACTGAGATTATAAAAATAAACATAAAGGAATATTTTAATGTCACCAATGCATATATCCACACATAAACACACATGATTATCCACAGATGCATTATTTATGATTAGGCATAATGTAATCTTGTAAGTAAACCCAAAGATTTCAATTTTTCCTTTGCCTCTGATGATATGCAGTGAAATAGGAAAATGATAAAGATATTGCAATCGGAATCAATTTGGAGGTATGAGAGACAATCTTCTCAAGCAGATTTAGATAGAACATATTTTAAGGCTAGGTATCGGTCTGTGTGTGTGTGTGTATGTGTGAATGTGCATGTGTGTGTAAGAGTGTGTATGTATAATTTTGCCCTCTATAAGTATTAAAGTTCAGCATTCAAATCTCTGTTTTGGGGTTGTAATGGCTCTTCATAAATAAATTAATTCATCAAAGGGGGCCTTGGCAAGTGTTTAAAAAACTTTTTTGGGAAAAGCTAAAAACAAATATATATTTTGAAAGAAAACATTTCCACTGTGCTTTTCAACTAGTCTACAAGAGAATAGTTCAACACAGCTTCTTACGACTTTCCCCAGGCTTCAAAAAGACAGAGCTGAGCTTTCCCAGAGTTCTCCTTTGTGCTGGCAAAAATAATGAATCAATCAACTAAAAACACCTCAAATGCAATCTTATGAAATATACTTCTCTATTCTACAATCAGCTACGCTGATCAATAATTGAGCTCCCTTTTCTTTTGGGCTTCATCAAAAACTCTTTTTTCCATGAGAAAGAAAGTAAGGAAATAAAAAGAAATCCAAAATTACGGTGGAAAATATGTAACCTTTGCACAGCAGGAGGGAAGTTAACTGTGTAAACAGGTTATTTAAAATGACTAAGAGCTGGCTTTCATCTGTGCCCCTTGGACAAAGTGGTGATTATTTACAAAGCAGTTTTACCCCTGGCATGGACCTCTTTGCATGGCTGCTAAGGCAACCTGAGGTGGCTATGACAGGCCTTTTATTAACAACAAAGTGATAATTTCAAACAAGTGGTCACTTCTGGAACAAAGGACAGAAACAGCATTTACTTGTAATGTAATGCTCAGACCCTGGCCAGCAGTGTAAGGACAAGATCACAGGATGCATTTTATTTGCATATTATTTTATTAACATTTACGTTGGTTAAGCAAATAAAGGCTACATATGGAGCCCCGAAGAAGTCACCAGCCCTGCATGAAAGGTTTTTGACCTAATATAGTCAGACCCAGGAATCAGAAAAAGAAGAGTATGAATACGCACAATGGCTAAATTCCAAGGGTGTAATTACTTTCTTCCTACATAAAATTTTTCCTGCTGTTCTCACTTGAGAAGTTATTTTTCCACCTTCCTTCTTAAATGCTGTTGTGCTGTGGAGATGTCATATTCGACCCCACAGGTGCCTGCGTGTCAGCAGTGGGTGAGTGATCTCTGTAGATAAAACTAGTAAGGCATTTGAAGATCTTCCGTGTGAAAGGTGTGTTATAAATATAAAGCACTGTTCGTCTCCCCTGGGGGGCTCAGTTAACATTGACACGCCAGCACTAATCGGTGAGGCAGCCTGGTAAACTCACTCTATTATCAGGACTTGGTTCTGCTTTAAGAGGGAGTTTTAAAGTGTATCTTTGTGCAAATGCCACATATAATACCAATGCTCAGGACCTCAAATATGCCTTTGCCTGAGAATGTCAAGATGTCACAGGAACTTTGTGCTTTCCTCTGCAGATTTTACGTGTAGGCAGTAATTGAGGCAATACAAGCAGTGAATAGGGAACTATTTTAAACTTATGCTAAGGCAAAAATCTCTGGTGCCAAGATGCCTTCCTGTAAACACAGGAAAATACATCTCATAGTTATTAGCAAATTAAACAACAGTAGAAGTTGTTTAAAATATAACAGCTAAGTTTTTATGCTTGTGTTGAGATTTTGGATTCAGTTAAATCCTTGCAATGTAGCTAGCCAGAAAAGTTGAATCAGCCTAATGTTGCATTGTAATAACAGGGCTGGCTCTGTTAGGGATAGTGATTTACCATCTATACCATCTATAATTTACCACAAACATGTTGAAATATATTGAACTTCTTTAGGCCTCAGTTTCTTTTCCTATGAGTATTTCAGATGGTTCATTTTAGTAATTAAATGAGAGAAATTTATAAATATTCATTACATGATATATAAATGTTCACTATATAATATGGAGGAACATTAATTATAATAATTGAAATTAATTATAAATGTTCACTATAATATATGTTCACTATATGATAAACAGAGACATTAATTGTAATAATTGAAATTAATTAGTAATAAGTTAAGATTTCTATTTATTTCCTAAAAGAGGTACACAGATGGCATGTCTCTATGCATAAAATATTTTTTAAACTATTAGAAGATAATTAGAAATCACAAAAAGAAAAAGAGAGAAATGATCAGAAACTCAGGACTAAGAGTTAAATTTGATTTTGAGGGTTTTATTTTTTAGCGGCAAAGGCTAGAAAATATGAAAACAGAAGAAATATAGAAACATGAAAAGTTAAGATAGTTTTTATTGTCTGCTAAAATAAACATACCAGATTATTAGTAGAGACAAACACTTTGTGATGTAAATGGTAGATTGTCTTTAAGTTAGTGGTTTCATAAAATCAAATGTACTTTGCATCTTTAAGCAATTTTTCTTCTAGGAGCTGGACATTGCCCAAAGGCTCTGTATCAGCATCATCCAATGGAGACATAATGTGACCCACATATATCATGTTAAGTTTCTTGGTAGCCACATTAGGAAAGACAAAAATTAAAAAAGTAAAATTAAATTTATAATATATTTTATTTGATCTAATATATTCAAAATATTATTATTTCTATGTGTATAATAAATATAAAAAGCCATTAATGAGACATTTTGTATTTTTTTCCACATGAAGTCTTCAAACTTTGTTGGGCATATAAGTGGCATACTTACAGCATATCTGCACTTGTGTTAGCCACATTTTAAATTCTTAATAGTACAGTGATAGTGTGCCATGTTGGCTAGCTTGGTTCGACTTTACACAGACATAGATAACATGTGGTGACTATGAAACGTATACACAGAAAAGGGTGAGCAGGCATGACTATGTTACAGAAGTTAATATATGCGTGTTCTCATGATGATATGATCATTAGCTTCTACATCCAAACTTACATTAATTTCCATTTATTCTTATATTTAACAAATATTTATTACCTATTATATTTCCGAAGATGCAGTGAAAATGCTTAACCTTTTCACAGTAGACAGTTCATTAACTAGGAAAACTGCTAGCCCAAATAGTGCAGGAAGTCTAGTCGCTGAGGAAATATCAGCAAGCAAAATTAAATTTTCGCTTATAAAGCTTAAATTTAAGTAGAGGCGGACAGATAATAAAAAATAAACAAATATGTATTATACCAGCTGGTGATAATCGCTATGACGAAAAATAAACAGAGTTAACAGTGAGATGGAGGAATTCTGGAATGCTACTTTAGAGAGAGTGGTCAGAGGGCTCCTCTATCTGAAGATAGAAGACAGATGGCCCCTTTGATGAAGTAAAATGACAGCAGAAACCTAATTCAAGGAAGGATATGAACCAAGAGGATTCTGGGGAAAGAGAATTCTGGAGAGTGAGAATGCTAAGAGATTTTCAGAAGGGAATTTAAAATTAGCAGAGTAGCAGATTCGAGGAACGATGACAACGCCGGAGTGGCTGGAGAGCAGGTAGTGAGGTGGAGCTTGTGGGGAGGTGACACCAGGTAAGAACTTCAGTTGTTTCTGAAGGAGCGGGGAGGCCAATGGAGGGACGCCAGCAGAGAAATGACGTGATGCATTTTAGTTATTGCAAGTACACCTGGCTGTCCTGTTCTGTGGAGAAGAGGTAACAGTGGAAGAAAGGAAGTGGAGACAGCCCTGCTGAGAGACTGTGCTGCCTTGCCTCTGGGTGAGAAAGGCAGTAAATCACCTTGAAGAAAATCAAAATCACCTATTAAATACATAAAACCAATGGCTTGTTTTACTTTCAATTAAAACTATTATGGGATAAACTGTTCTATCAACAGGGAAAGCCTATTCATATCATGCAAATTTAGTTCTCTATGTAGTATTGTGTGTAAATTTCCATATTGAATTCAATACAAATTGTTCTTTCACACCTTTGACATGCTGTGCACTGTGCCAGTGGAAGAAGAAAACAATTCAGATGCGCTTTGTCTGTCTTCTTGTTCCCTGTCCAGAGAGAGGCTCACGGTCTAGTGAGGAAGACAGTTGCCAGCACAGGTTTGTATGGCAAAAGTCATAGGGTGGCGATGGTAAGTGCTATCAGGAAGAACAAATCAAAGTAAAATGAGGAAACAAACAAGGAGAGGATTAAATTATACTGAGAGTTTCATTTATTTATGCATCCATTCATTCAATAGCTATTAATTTTGTCAGAGCCTGTGATGCTTTGGCAATTCAAAGATAACTAAGATTACAGAGTATGGTTCAGGGACAAAGATTCTACACGAGAAGGCTTACCCTGGGGTATAAAGTCACAGAGCTGAATGGGCTGATCGCAGTATTTACCCAGAACAGTCTCAAGCAGCATAGCTAGAAAAAAATTCTGAAAGGTGGCGGCAGTAGCAGCAAAATGTCAAGTCCAGACGAGCACTGTCAAGTACCCGGCCCAAAGGACAAGGTGAGACACACACAGAGTCAGGAGCTGTGCAAATCAGGAACTGATTCAAGGAAGAATATGTGGTAGTTCAGAGCAAGCAGCTTAGTTAAAACAAAGACTACGTGCCTGAGTCTCACTCAGAGAAAATGATGGGCATGTAAATCAGAGGCAGGTTTTAAGGTTTAAGGAAGCCTTTGGTTTAAAAGAGCCTTTGGTATTTAGACTGGAATTGACAATGTGGAAGGACACTGGTAGAAGTATTTGAGTAGAAAGGGATTCCTTCCAGAAATAAAATCTGAACAGTGATACGTAGCTTGGAAATTGAAGGGTGCTACCAGGGAACAGTAAGTATTCAGCAAGTGTATAATATGCACAGTATTTGTGGGAAGAGAGGTGAGGTACAACTGAAGAATAGTCACATTATGAAATGTTTTGAATGTCCATATTTATGTATTTATTCACTGTGTCTTTGAGAACCATTGAAGCTTTTGCTAAAAGTATGAGTTACAGATGCATTTTATTATTTAGGAATATATTTTAAGATTCAATGTATAAGAGAGATCAGAGGGAAGATGCAGGAAGAATGAGTTCTTATGAATGTCCAAGAATGAGTAATTAAGTACAGGACCAGCGTAGGGAGTATAAAAGGGCAAAATGATACGAGGAAAAAAAATAGAGTCAGTATGAGCTAACAAAGGCAGGTCAGTGAAATTGTATAATTTTCACCTGGTTGTGACTTCTAGACTTTTTTCCTCATTTCTATAAGCTAAATGAAAGAGTTCCCATGTGGTGACAATTTTAGATTTTGAGGAAATGTGACTTATGACAGAGGTGAACATGGCAAAAACTTGGGAAAAGAGGCAACCTGAGAGTAGCAAATATGTTGGGATACATGCTTCTATTCTTCCAATCCATTTCATTTCGTTTATTCTCCTTGTTTAGCATGGGCTATGTTAAATTCATAATGTACTTTAGAAATAGTGGGTGAGCATCCACTACTGCCAGGTACTGCATTGCATACTTGAATACAGCTTTGAACACTGCTTGGACTCTGCTGATAAAGTTTTGTTGAAGGCAAAACTAATAAATAAATGCACACTTGGGAAAAACCTATGAGAGTAATAAAGTGCTCTGTGAGAAAATAATACAGCTATATTAGGGGATGGATACCTAATTAGATAGATTGGGTAGGGAAAATGCAGCTTTTTTTCCATCCTTCTCCCCTTCCTCCCTTTCTTTCTAGATTCCTTCCCTATAGAGAGTCAAAAGTCAGAAATGAGAGATCAAATTTGGAGTCATTTGTAAATAGATAATAATGACAATTATTTAATTGAATTTTAACCATGGGATCATATAAAATCAACTAGGTAGAGAATGTAGATTGAGATGAAGGAATAGTCCTGAGCTTTGGAACATTTCAACTCTCAGAGTGTAAGAAGGGTAAGATGAGTCAGCAAAGGAGACTGAGGCATGATCTGAGTAAGATGCATGAAGCTGAGTAAGATAATAATAAAAATGTGACCATTGACTGTGGTACCACAGAGGTTATCAGAAGGTAACTCACTAACTTACAACCCTTAAATTTTCACTTTTTTAGAAATTTATGGCCAGGTGAGATGGCTCACACCTGTAATCCTAGAACTCTGGGAGGCTGAGGTGGGGAGGATTCCTTGAGGTTAGGAGTTCAAGATCAGCCTCAGCAAGAGTGAGATCCCTGTGTCTATTAAAAATAGAAAAAATTAGCTGGTCGTGGTGGCACGTGCCTGTAGTCCCAGCTACTTAGGAGGCTGAGGCAGGAGGAGCCCAGGATTTCAAGGTTGCTGTGAGTGAGGCTGACGCGTTGGCACTCAAACCCAGATGACAAGATGAGATTCTGTCCCTGCCCATCCCCAGAAAAAAGTTCAAGATACACAAGAAAGAAAGAAACAGAACTTTTCCTTTCTTCCATCTTTGCAAAGACATCCAAGACAATGTGTATGATTGTGTGTATTTTCATAAGCTATTTTTCTCAGCAATCTGAGAAGTTAAGGGCTCCATTTTTCTTCAGAATCCAAAGAGAAATAAATAAAGATTGCCTATCATAAACAACTAGTAATTAAAATGGAATTGCCTGAAAGAGTGTGGTAGATTGGAGGCACAATTCCATGGCCTCTTCAGTAATGCAATGTTAAACATGATCCCAGTTTTCATGTGAAATTAGTGATGACATTAGAAGATAAATGCAGAAAGTAGAAGGAAACAGAGGTCAGAAGAATGGGTTGACCACATTCTTCCTCTCTGGAACCTTTCCATGTATAGCTGTTTCCTCCAGTTTTGGTAACAGCTCCCTCCACTTGTGCCTTAAAGGCTTAGAATGACAACTTACTAGTCCTAGAGCACTGCATCTTTCCTCGTTACACCCTGCACACACTTAATATATAATTCCATTATCAGTGTATCTTCTAATGACAACATTGAGCATGATATATGCTTCTTTCTGGGACGTGACTGATATGAAGGGTTTTTATGAGACAGAAGACATTTGAACTGGGAGGAGATTAGATATCATAAGATGATAATAGAGTTTATGAGAACCTTTAGTCAGGCTTGGAATGATGTGACTCTTAAGATTCAGTGAGACAAAAATATTTGCTTCTCTAGATGATCTCATGATAATAGAAGACCGGAGCTTCTGTGGGGATGAAGCCTTGAGCTCTACCAGATTATATTAAAAAAATTAAAAATTCAATTTAATTCTATGACTGTGGCAGAGAGAACATATGATGAGTCTTGGGTATCATGTAGTATCAGAAAGTAAGGAGGTGTTGAAAGAACACAAAAATGAAGGCACATCAAAGGGGCACAGGGAGCCAACTATGAAAGAATTCCCATAAGGACAAGCCAGAAAAATTTAGCAACAGAATAAATAGTAAATAAACAGCACAGCACTGGATTATAACCTAAAGTTAAAAATAAATACACATGAATCAATACTGATATAAATTAAAGAATGAATAAATAAATGGAAGAGAAAAGAGAAATATTTATAGAAGAATCCAACATAATATGGAAAGATACTTCTTTTTTCAGGAAGTAGAGCTTAGCCTACTTCCTTCTCTTGAATGGGGGCTACACTTCAGTATTTTCAAAGGCCTTAATTGTGTAGTTTGATCCTTCATCAAGAACAATCTGATAGATTCTCCAAAGACTGAAAGCTTATTGCCCCTGCTAAACTCATAGTCTCATATAATTTGCTTATACAAGTGCTACTTATTACGCTGCTGATGGCAAAAATGAAGTTTAACACACACACACACACACACACACACACCCATACACCCTCTACCATATATATATTTTTTTGAAGGGGTTGAAACTACAAGCAGTAGTTTTGTGTGTTCCATTGATTTCTATAGACAAAGAAAATGTACCTAAGGTTAATATTTCATCTGCAAAGATGTATTGACTATGATTTCATCTTCTGACTTCAGGATGGTAAAAGGAATGTATCTGGACATAGGAATGAGAAAACTTTCTTTCCACACTACTCACTGGTTGGTTCAGATGCAAATCATGATCTGACTGAAGAGACTCATTCTTAATAAAACTATAAAGGCATGATTTTCCGTTTTGCTCTCAAAGTACTATAGGGAATTGGTTACCATAAATATTGTGCAACTGAAAAGAACAATAAATCAACACAAATTTATTGAATACCTGCCTTTCCATTTACTACATACCAGTTTAAGGAGGGGTGGGGAATTGATAGTGTTGCACTACATATTTTTGGAAAAAGAAAATTCAAAATGTTTTACGAAAAACACTTTTGAAGTATATGTAGAAACAGCTAAATATATTTAGAAGACAGGTTAAGTCTGAATATACTATATGAGCATAAACTTCTATTTTGTGGACCAAACAAAGCCAAAGGGCTGTGAGGAGTCGTCTTGTACTCCCTGGCTGTTTGAGCAGCCATGCACAGACCAGCATAGAAAGCATCACTGTTACTGATAGGAACTTTGAGGGACTTACTTCTAAAGAAAATTGCTTTTAGAAGGAAACATGTCAAGTTCTCTTAGTTTGAGAAACTTAATACTCTAGTAAGCCCAAGCACAAACATCAAGACAAAATATGGTCTGAGAATTCTAATACATACAACTTCAAAATGACTCCAGTTTGCTGACCACATATTCATGCAAAATGTTTCAAATAAAGAGAATTAAACAAATTTCTGATAAAACAAATCTTTGTTTGAGGCATAGGGTTGAATGGAAGATGGCAAAATATTGAGAAGTTTAAAAAACCATAAAATGTCTCATAGAATTGTTAAATTACTAGTAATCCTTACCTAAGATTATTTAATCATTAGTTGTTTTGTTTGATTAAAAATGAATGCAAACAAACATGCTTAAGCATTTGGGATTTCTCTGCAGCTCCGTACAACATGGTGAACACAAATTCTTCAGATAAATAGCCACAGTTATTCGGAATGCCCGCAACATTTATAAGGAAGCAAGACAGATAAATAAAGTGACTTTAGCTAAATCTAGAGTTCAAATTCAAAGAAGTTTATCAACAGAGAAAGAGAAATTGAGTTTATCATTGGCCTTAAAAAATGTAGCAATTTTTACAAGTGTCTTCCTTTTTTTCTCTGCCCCTCTGATATGGTACAATTACCCTTTCATATAGAAAAATCCTGATTATCCTTAAAGACTGTACTCATGTGCTTTGATTCTCTAACGGTTTTCTGAAGTCCCCTTGGCTCCCCTGGTGTAGGTTTTCCACATTTATTCATTTGACTATCTGTTTTTGCCTTGAAATTGCATTGACTGTCAAATATGTATTTTGTTTACCCAGATTTGGAATTTTTTTCCCATGGGGACAGAGGGAGGAATTCCTACCTCCTATATCAGAAGTCTTGCCCCAGTTAGTAAAATTGTAATTTATTAATAAAATCTGTAACTTTAAGTAATTTGTAGTATAATGCAATGCTAACAAGAAATATTTGAGGTGTTTTTAAGTAGTATATAATTTAATACAATTTAATTTAATAATCTTGTGGTGAGTGGGGCTACATAAAGGCTGTTCGTGTCCTCGGCTGCTTAGCTTCATGGACACAGCTTTTTCTTTAAAGAAAGCAGATTGTTTTCTCCAGAGAAGTAAAGAAATCCATGGGAGACAAAACCCATATAAGAAGATAATTAATGGTAGAGACTGGAAGTTAGATAGACATGGTATTGAATTCCAGCTTTACTACATACTATTTGTGTGAATTTGGGTAATTTCCTCATGAAATTGACCATGAATGCACCATTCGAGCCTTAACTGGATTCTCTTTAAACAAAATCTCAAGTAAATGTGTAAATAAAGATCTTAACTTACCGCAAAACATTGAAACAAGTGTTAGGCCTTTCCTATAATATTGAGGAGATGACGTCAGATATGTTATATCCCAAATCATCCTAAAAACCCTGCTGGAATATGACTGCCCTTTTGTCAAAACTTCTACCTATTCTGGATGCTTTCATACTGGTGGCTGTTCCCACACTCCCCTCAGTTTCCCTCAATACATCTCCTTTTCAAAGGACTGCAACTCTCTTCTTTCGAACCCTCTGATTTCCCTCTCGTCCACTTGTCTGTTGTTTTGAAGGATAAAGCAATTTATCCTTCTCTTGTTTCTACAAGTCTCTTCTTCAGACTTCATCTCAGTACTCAACTCAGGAGAGCAAAGCCGAGTTAAACATTTTGCGAGATACCATTAAGAAAGCAATCATCCTCCTTAGAAAGCAGAGGGGGCAATGTAAATGTTTATCTATTTTTCTGTCCTGTTAAATTTAATCTCTCTTAGTGTTAATTACCTCAGCTATAATGATGATAATAGAACAGTACTCACCACCTAAGAATGTCATTAGGGTTTTAAGTGTGATAATGCATATAAAGCACTTTATAATTGTCACATAAAAAGGGATCAATAAATGTTAGATTTATGTTATCTTGGTCAATGGTGTCTATTGATTTAATGGACATTTCCTGACCATTACAGCATGTCTTTACTTGACCTACTAAGATTGTCCCACCGACAAATCCTTTTAACCTTATGGAAAACACCTTCAACATTTGTCTATAGTTTACTTTAATATCTCTAGGTTCTTGGTTTTTTGACTGAAGAACACTTGGAAATATAGCCCAAATTATTTTCTGTGCCAAGTGGATGACCATAATTTTTCAAATGAAATCATCAAATTCTTTGAACAATTCAACATATTTGTGCTACCTTCCTACAATCTAAATTTTGTTACCATTAAAAATAATTGTTTTAACACAAAATAAGAACCTCAAATACAAATTCCTTTTTCTGGAAAGTACATAAAATTTGAACTCTCACCCTGATATGTGTTAGTCATGAGATCCTACGGGAATTATGTAACCTATCCCTCTATTCATTTAATACATTGAGTCATATTTTTTAAGCTTGCATTGCCCTAAAACTCTGTGCATATTTAAATTGGATATACAGAGAAATGCTTCCATTTATAGGCTGCTAGTGTGCTTGCTTCAAGTACAAAACTTATTCCAATGTACTAACCTAGATTGTGCATCCGAGGCAACCTAATTTCTATGCATTTTTTTCACTTGAGTCAAAATGGTTAACTTAGTACATTTCTGTAGACCCAGTGATCAGAACTTCAGATCTTTTGATAAAGTGAAAAAAGATTAAAGTGCACTGAAATATGTAGAAAATCTCAGAATTAACAATGCCTTCTCTACATTGTACATGTGCCAATATAAGTAGGTACTATATAAGAATAGTTCTATATTTCTTTTTTCTATTTCAGAAGACAGATTTACTCCAATTTCATGGCTTATATAGCTTGATGATTGTGCTTGATACATGATATATTTGATCATATTGCAAATACAGTTTCTCTACACTGATAACTTGAAATGAAATATTATTTCCTTCTAAATGAAAGGAACTAAATATATCTTCTATTCTAATTGCTAAAGTGCTGTAGTAAGACATGAAATCTATTTTGCAGGTACTCTAAAAGGGGAGATCAAGATAGAAATACTTTGCACCACAATATTTTATTATTTAAGAAATATTATATGATTATATCTCCAAAAACATTGTAAGTTGAAATGCTGATTTTTATTTTTTACCTGTGTTGAGATGTAGAGTGACCTTGTTTAAATAAAATGTACTCTAAAATTGAGAAATTGCACTCATTCTAGATAGTAGTAAACTTTTACATATTAAATAGCAACTTACAGTGTTTAGATATATTTGTTTCAAATAAATGATAAGCATTAAGATGAATAAAAGGAAGTCTTGTTCACTCTGGCTTTCTGTGTTATTGCTACACATTATGTTAGTTACCTTTTAATTGGCAAAGATATATCAAAGAAATATAAAAAATGATCACAGCTCGAGCCTATTTTTATTGCTTAGACTTTGATTGCATTACCCAGATTTATGACCATTATGTATTTTTTCTTAGAACTTTTCAAAATTAACTTGAATGGTGTCTGAAAATGACAAGAAGAAAATTTTGTCTCTTTTCAATTGAATGTGAGTATCAAATTACTCATGTAATGATTGACTTGATTAATCTGTTCTCCCATCATTAGTCATTTACTCATCCATCTTCTGCCCATGATATTCTCTCTCTCTAAAATTTTAACTCTATAAAGAATGATCACACATGGTATTTCAATGCATTGAACTTTGTGCTGCAAAATGGTGTTTTTACCAAACAAGCAAAGTGCTGGAGATCCCAAATGATAGAATAGCATGTGAAAACTCATTAGCAAGTATCTCCTGCCACTGGCCAAATGCTGAGTAAAGAATTGTTCTAATCAACCTTGGACTTTCAGTTAACATCTTAAGAAAGGACTGTAGCACAAGAAGTATGTACGTTATGATCTCATTTCTGAAATGGAGATTCTGCTTCTGATTTGAGATCTGGGATAGTATACAGTATATAAAAGTGGTAGTGGAAGTGGGTTTGCAACATTAGACTTATTTGGTTTTGAGTCTTGGTTCTGCCACTTACTGTCTGTGTGATCTTGAACAAACTGTTTAAACTTTCTAAGTATAATTGTCTTTATCTGTAAAATTGATAAATAATGATACCTACCTCATAACATTGTGATATGGGCTAAGTAAGATAATACAGGTGAGCTGTGTGGTATAATGCACATGCAAAACCTTGGAAGTAATGCAATTAAAATACTTAGTATGAGTATACAAGATATTTAGTGTTAGCAGGTAAAATATTTAGTATGATGCAAGTCACACATTTGGAAGTTAAACAAAATAAAGTAGCTATTATTTATGTCTTAGGTGTTGTGTTTTTGTTTGCTTATATACATATATGCTCTTATCAACTAATCCTTTTCTTCTAGGTATTTGTTATAAGTGGGACTCCGTGGAAGCAGACGCTGAGAAAGAGCTTAGACTGCAAGAAGGTTATTAGAGTATGCAGTCAAAATCAGCACTTAACAGAGGTAAGAGATGGAGATAGGAATGGGCACTGGGAGACACTGAAGAGCAGTGCAGTCGCAACAAATTTTCAACAAACTCTACAGGGAGCTCTTCAGTTGGATGGCCCTTCAGAGGTGTTTTTTTGTTGAGATAAGGGAACTGGGTCTCCACACTTTTATATCGACTACACGTTGGATGATGCTTCTTTAGGAAGGAGATATATACTTGAGCAATGCAGCTTTCTCCAGCCAAGGCCAATTTCCTGAAACATTTTGTGTGGGTTTTTTTTTTTTTATTTCATCTTATTGTTATGGGGGATACAGAATTGCAGGTTACATACGTTGCCCATGTACCGCCTTTCCCCCCAAGTCAGAGCTCCAGGCGTGTCTGTTCCCCAGATAGTGCTCGTTGCACCCATCATGTAGGTATCTATCCCTCCCTTCCCCACTCCCCCTTCCCGAGTCAGCACCTTCAAGCGTTACCATTCCCCAAACGGTGCGCAATGCACTCATTGTGTAGGCATACCCCCATCCCCTTCCCCACCCCCCACCTCAGTCTGATATCCGATTGGTGTCGTTCCCAGATGTGTATTTAGGTGATGATCAGGAAAACCAATTTTCTGGTGAGTACATGTGATGCTTGTTTTTCCATTCTTCACTTAATATAATGGGTTCCAACTCTCTCCAGGAGAACCATAGAGATGTCGTATCTTCGTTATTTCTTATAGCTGAGTAATATTCCATGGTATACATATACCACAGCTTACTAATCCAATCATGTATTGATGGGCATTTGGGTTGTTTCCACATCTTTGCTATTGTGAATTGTGCTGCTATAAACATTCGGGTACATGTGTCTTTGTTACAGAATGACCTTTTTTCCTGTGTGAAGGGGCGGATCTGAAACATATTGTTGAGCATTGTCTTCCACTAGCACTCCGGCAGCTGGGAATATAATAAGTTCTTCAGTCCGTAAGAGGAATTTAAGCAGCAAATCACAGCATCCATTACAGTTGTGTACTCCAGCCTTTTTCTAGAGCTTGTTCTAATTTTTTTTTTCCTGTTTTGTATTTAGCGACTATCAATAGCTATGACCTTTATGGAATCCACTAAATAAGGGAAAGTTTGCTAGTAGTAGATGTCACAGAATTCATGAAATGTTCTCTTTGATAATTTGCTATGCCTTTTGCTGTGGTATGGTGAGTTTCTTTCTTTCTTTTTCCTTTCCTTTTCTTTCTTTTTTTTTTTTTTTTGGTAACATATTAGACATCTATATGTTGAGCCCTTGATATTGACAGACAAGTAAGATTCAACTAAAATGGGCCTTATAAAGAAAATAAAAGAAAAAGAAACTTGCAGGTAAGTAAAGTAATTACTATAAGAAAAGTAACTGCTATTATTTAGTCCAGAGAAGAAACTTTGTGTAGGGTTGAAGGACAGAGATGTATCATCCTCATTATGTGCAGGAGGGATAAACATGGTTGATTTTTGTTTGATAACAAGTAGAATTTTAGTAACAATAAGGTAGATTGTGTGTGCTCAAGGCAAAATAATGGGACAAACCAGAAGCTCAGTTGTATGATTTGAATTGGTTTGGTTGCAGTGTTGTGACAACATTAAGAGAAAATTTGTTATTAATAGAAGGATACTTGTTTAAAAGCTCTCATCATATTCCAACAAAGAGTTGGATAATCAAGCCACAGGGCATCTTTCAGGACTTCCACAGAAGAAGTTTGTGATTTCTCTCTGTATAGGACAGCCATTAATGTGAAACAGCTACGACCACTCAACTTAATATTAATATTTCTTTCTTTCAAATTTGAGTTAATTGGGAGTAGCTATGACTGTCTCAGGTGTCCATTCCTGGATTAAGAATGGCCAATTGGTGGGATCATGTTACACTCATGTGGAAGCTCTTTTGTGGTAAATGATGTAGAGGGTAGAGGGAATTCCTATAGGTGGAGATTATATCTCAGCAATCATCTCCTCTGTTGAGTTAACTACTACTGGGAAAATTGAGACACTATTTTGCTTAGTCTACATCGGCAAAGATCAAAGAGGTGTGTGTGATGTATATGTATGTGTTTGTGTGTGTTTTATAAATGCAAGTAAGTAACAGAGAGGAAAGCATTTTAGATGTACGTTAAAATAAGATAAATTCTCATCTAGTTAAGATGATGTGAACATGTTTCTTCACAAGATCAAGAAAATTAGATGATTTTTATGTTTTGCTACCAATATACTGGGCCTAGAATGGAAAAAAGTCTGATTCCCGAATAAAAAATATAAAGTGTGAGTATATATTTATGCACATGTGTGTGCATATATTTCCATGCATTTTTTAAATCACAGAATAGCATTGCTCATCATCTATTCAAGTTATAAAAATACAGCTTAATACTTTTCATTAATTTTGTTTGTAAGATATCTGTATCCTTCATTATTTTGCTACCTACATATTGAGCAAGTATCTGTGCCATGTTAGTTGAGAATAAACAAAGACCTGTTTCAAAAAAAGAATACTTAAGAATTTGGTAGCTTGCTAGCTACCAATCAATGAGAATCTATAACTAAAACATAAATATATTTTTAAAGCAGCTGTTGAACTTTTTAACCTGCAGCAAATGTCTGACTATAAACTCTAATCCAAAAATAAATTCACACATATTAGTAGGCTCTTCATCTATAGAAAAAATATATGACAGAATTTTTTTTAATTAGTGAGTCAATTAGACATTGATTATAACACTGTAGCACCCTTGAAAGTTTTATTATCACCATTCTGGCTTAGTAAGCTTGCATGCTTCCTTATATGTTGCAGCAGTTCTCTTTGGTTTAATATTTGGAATTAATTTCTGAAATAGCTTAGACAAGCTAAGCATTCAGCCTGTCGTTTTTCTAAATCTGATAGGATGGAATAATAAGTAGCTGAAATATTCTAGAGCTATATTACAGGCTTCAGTGAACCCAAGGGTCTATGATTCATTCCTAAAGCAAAGTTTTTTTCTTAATATGTCTCATGTATTGGTTTTTATTGGCAATTTTCATATCTGAGTTGGTGACCCTGCCATTTGTTTTTATTGTTATTGTTCTCTTTTTGTGGCAATGATAAGAAAACTAGTTCAGGACCTCTGGTTGTTTATGTCTGCAGTGAGTTACTCTTGCTGCTACTCTCTGATGGTAGGTTCCTTTCTTGCCAATCTTTTTGTGAATACCTGATTCCTGAGCAGATGCTCTTTTTAATCTTATCTCATGTTAATTTCAAATATTTATTCATCAGATGTTTCCAGTCTCCAGTTAACCAGAAACTCCAGTTTTTGTATTGCATTCAGGGCACTCACTGAAGTGTTGTCTCATGACTTACATGCCTCTCTTTTAAAGGACTGTCAGCTCAAAGAGGGCAAGAATTGTGTTCTTGTCATCCATACAGAATCAGAGTCTAAGCACAGAACTTAACACATTTTAAGCACCCAGTAGTTTTTGATTGAAAGAATAAGCAATAACAGAACAAGACTACAGAATTGGAATCTTAATGGATGGAAATGAATGAAATTAAAAGCAGCAGAGAACAGATTGGTACTTATATATTGTTTGTTTGGAGAAAAATACTTAGAAAATAGAGTTATAATTTTTGGAGCATTGAGATTTGCCTACTTTCTCTTTCTCTTTTGATGAATCTGTTCCATTATGAGCATATGGAACAATTAAAGTCACTAAAGGTCAGCCTTCCCTGTCCTTTTAATTCTTCAAAAATATCCATCCACAGGTGTGTTTGACATAATATTTCCTGCTCTCTCTTCCTTGGTAACACATGTAAATTTCTTTGCTATTACGCATAAAGTACTCAATTAAGTGTATTTGCCATTACTAATTTTCTTTTTGTTGTTACAAAATATTCTTGATCTATTCTCTAGATTTGTTCTTAAGCAATTTCCTCAGCCAACTGTAATGGCACTTGCAAGAAATATGCTTCTAATTCCAAAGAAAAATTTCCAAGCTACAATTTAGCAATTATGCTCTCCTATTGTTTGACAAATATTGGCGTTCCTGAAATCAGAGGTCTTCAAAACAATAAGAAATATTCAGTGATTAATGGAGTTTGCCTTGTTGGCCCAGACTACTTTGAAAATTTACCTCTTCAACAAAAGAAACCTGTATTTCTATTCTCTGGCCATAATTGGTACTATATAGCGGCTAAATACTTTATTTTACTTTAACTCTGTCCTAGACTAATGTAACTCAATTCTACGCCATCAGAACTGACACCTCCCCCTCCAGTTGTGAAGCCCACTCATTCCCAGGAGGATTCAGGTGCTGCTCTCCATCCTCACTTCTACTTGTGAAGACGGAAGCTGTAGTGTATTGAGTCTGCTTTCCAGGTGTGAATACACTGGATGAAGAGGTCCTGGTATTGGTGAATTCTATTACTAATGTCCATTTTTTTTGGGAATCATTCCATTTCTCCTCATTGTGTAATAGTTGTTTAGGATGATATTTAGCCCACTGCTAGAATGATAGGTAGGCTCCTAATTGTTTAAATCAGTCAAGGATGTTCTATCCCCCTTTCAATAATATGTCATACATCCCAGGTGTAAGCCAGTCAGAATGTGACACTTCCCTGAACATAGGGATCTATTCGGAGGTGTTTAAATTAGTAGGAAAGTCAGATATTTATTTGATGATCTCTATCCTGTTGGAAGAGAATGTAGCATGCAGCCCAACTGCTGGCAGTCACACTAAGACTTAAAGTAGAGCCAGATTTAGAGTGAAGCCAGCTCTTTTTATGGCAGAACGGAGAGTCTGAAAGAAATCAGGTCCATAATGACATTGTTAAACCGTTGAACCTTTAACTTACATGAGTCAATGATTTCCCTTTATTGTTTAAGCCACTTGGAAGAGGGATTTCCTTTACAACCAAAATAATCAAATGGATATGCTTTCATTAAGTGATTTGTGAATAAACTCTTCACCCAAGACCATAGCACAGTCTCTGTCCTATGAGTCAGAAAACTAAGTGTCCATAGAAGTCCCTTTATCTGAGAAATTCTCATACTGGGGAACTTAGAAGTTATTTTACTAAAGTACAGCTAACTGGAACAATTTAGCTTTGGCAGCTGGCCCATACTTGCACGGAATATTGCTTGACTGAGATCCAGAGACCTCAAGAGGCAAGCCCAAGTTGCTGAAAGATGAGTGAGATGAGGTAAGTCAAGACAGCTTGGTAGCATAGGTCCCACTCAGGCAATTTCCTCCAAATACAGAAGCTTTGCAACAGCACCACATTCATAGGACTCAAATCTGTTTCAGAATACTAAATCTGGTACACAAAGACTATTTGTGTCACATAAAAACCAGACATAGTAAAATATCTCTACTCAAGGCCCTCTGCTGGCCTCCTGTTTCACTCAAAGAAAGCAAAAGAGTCTTATAAATGATCTGTAAAGTGCTACCCAAGTTGGTCCTCACTTAAATTCATTCTAAATCCATCTCCTAGCACTCTCTACTCT
The DNA here is from genome assembly GCF_041146395.1 of Eulemur rufifrons. Taxonomy (NCBI): domain Eukaryota; kingdom Metazoa; phylum Chordata; class Mammalia; order Primates; family Lemuridae; genus Eulemur; species Eulemur rufifrons. The sequence continues at coordinate 55,991,674 of NC_090990.1, forward strand.
CATTTAGCTCCAGTCTCACTGGCCACCTCTTTCCTACCAACATGCCACATATATCCCTGCCACATGCCTTTGGCACTGGCTACTCCTCTGCCTTAGAAGACCCTTCCCACCAATATCTGTATGACTCACTCTCTTAACTTTCCTTTATCATCATTTTCACAGTGAGACCTTTAGTAGCTAGATTTTCAAAACTAGCCAATACTTTCCTTATCCTTACCTCTGCTTCCCCACCACACATACACAACATTCCTATCCATGCTACTGTTTTATTTTCTCCTTAGTCCTTAATATCTAGCATAGAAATTTTAAAATTAATTATCTTGTTCACTATCCATTTCTCCCATGAAAGTATGATTTCCATGTACATAAAGGAGCCACTGGTATTGGAGTTACACTTCCTTATTAACAACTATAAAACTGGACAAGATACGTGAGCAAAGAACTTCAGGCATTGGACAGCACAGGACTTTGAGAGAAAAACAAAAAACACATGGGGCATGGATCATATTTTACTAAGCTTTTTTCTGTGGGACATTTTCCTGCACAATCCAGGATGTAAGAGCCCTTAAATGGAGAGAGGAGCTAAATGATGTTGAAGTGGCTGAGATTTGCAGGGCAGGGTCTTAAAGAGGAGGTAGCCATGCATAATGGATTAAGAAGCCAGAAAATAAAAAGAAAAAATGACTCATTATGTACTAGGGCACAACTATAAGAGTGATGGCTGAATTCTCATCAGATATAGGGAAGACAAAGAAACCCCATCATTAAAGAGCAAAAGAAAAAAAATTAAAAGATCAACCCAGAATTGTGTATCCCATGAAAATATGCTTCATAAACAAGGATAATTCAAATAAAGAAACCAACAGCTAAATAATATACACTGTGTACAAGTATACTCATATATAGAATCAAAACCAAGATGGATTATATGTGCGGCCTTGTTATATGATACTCAGTCTCAATATGTTTCAAAATAAAATTTTAAAGGTTTATACTGATTTTAATTGATAAACAATAATCATACATTAGAAGGTAAAGTGTGTTGTTTTGATATATGTGTACATTGTGTAACAATCAAATTAGGGTAGTTAGCATATTCATCACCTCAAATGCTTGTCATTTCATTGTGGTGAAAACATTAAAATCATCCCTTCTTGCCATTTTGAAATATAGAATACATTATTGTTAACTATAGTCACTCTACCATACAACAGAACACCAGAATTTATTCATCCTACATAACTGTAAATTTGTACCTGTTGACTATCCTCTCCTTTTATACCACTCCCCACCCCATTCTCTGATAACTACTATTCTACTCTCTACTTCTATGATGTCATCTTTTTTAGATTCCATATATGAGTAAAATGTATTTGTCCTTCTGTGCTTGGCTTATTTCACTCAACATAATAAACTCCAATTTCATCCATATTGTTGCAAGTGACAGAATTTCATTTTTTATGGCTAAATAATATTCTATTGTATGTGTGTATGGGTGTGTGTGTATACACACACACCACACATTCTTTATCCATTCATCCATTAATGAACACTTAGGTTGATTCCATATCTTGGCTATTGCAAATAGTACTGCAATAAACATGGGAGTGCAGATATATCTTTGACATACTAATTTTATTTCCTTTGGATATATACCCATTAGTGGGATTGCTGTATAATATGGTAGTTCTATTTTGTATTTTTCAAGAACATCATACTGTTTTCTATAATGGCTGTACTAATTTACTTTCCCTTCATAAACTTATAAGAGTCACCCTTTCTCCATACTCTTGTTAGCATCTGTTATTTTTTGTCTTCTTAGTAGCAGCCATTCTAACTGGGGTGACATGATAACTGATTATGGTTTTGACTCCCATTTTCCTGATGATTAGCAATGCTGACCATTTTTTTCATCTGTCTGATATCTATTTGTATGTCTTCCTTGGAAAATGTCCATTCATGTCATTTACCCACTTTTAATGGGATCATTTGGTTTTTTTATTATTCAGTAGTTTGAATTTCTTGAATATTCTATTATAAATATTAGTATACTGTGAAATAAGTAATTTTCAGATATTTTCTCCCATTCAAGAGGTTGTCTCTTCACTCTGTTGATTGTTTCTTTTGCTGCGCAGAAGCTTTTTGGTTTAATTTTGCCTATTTTTTTTTTTTTTTTGTTACCTGTGCTTTTGAGGTCTTAGCCATAAAATCTTTGCCTAGACCAATGTCCTGAAGAGTTTTCCCTTTGTTTTTTTCTAGTAGTTTTATAGTTTTGGATTTTACATTTAAGTCTTTAATTAATCTTGAGTTGACTTTTATACATGGTGACACATAAGGGTCCAGTTTCATTCTTCTGCATATGGTTATCTAGTTTTTCAGCCTCATTTATTGAAGATGGAGTCATTTGTCCAATGTAAGTTCTTGGTAGCTTTGTCAAAAATCAGTTGGCTGTAAATATGTGAATTTATTTCTGGGTATTTTATTTTGTTCCATCGGTCTATGTGTCTAATTTTATATAAATACCATGCTATTTTGGTTACCATAGCCATGAAATAAGTTTTGAAGTCAGGTACTGTGATGCCTATAGCTTTGTTCTTTTTGTTCAGGATTGCTTTGTCTATCCAGGGTCCTTTGTGGTTCCATACAAACTTTACAACTGGTTTTTCTATTTCTGTGAAGAAAGACTTTGGTGTTTTGATAGGGATTGCATTTAATCTGTAGAATGCTTTGGGTATATGAACATTTTAACTATATTAATTCTTTCAATTCATGACCGTAGGATATCTTTATATTTTTTGTGTTCTATTCAATTTCTTTCATAAGTGTTTTATAGTTTTCATTGTATAGATGTTTCACTTTGTTTAATTTATTCCCAGACACCTTATTTTTTGTAGCCATTATAAATGAGATTGCTTTCTTGATTTCCTTTTCAGATTGTTTGCTGTTGGGGTATATAGAAGTGCTCCTGATTTTTGTATGATGATTTAGTATCCTGCAACTTTACTGAATTTGTTTATTATTTCTAACTCTTTTTTGGTGGAGAGGTTCGGTTTTTCAAAATTTAAGATTATGCCATCTATGAACAAGATACTTTGACTTTTTCTTCCTTTCTAATTTGGTTGTCCTTTCTTTCTCTTGCCTAATTGCTCTGGCTAGAACTTCCAGTACTATGTTGAATAAAAGTGGTACAAGTAGGCATCTTTCTTGTTCCCTATCTTAGAGTACAGGCTTTCAGTTTTTCCTCTGTCAGTTTAATATTAGCTGTGGGTTTGTAGTATAAGACCTTTTGTTTTAAAGTATGTTTCTTCTCTATTCAGTTTATTGAGAGTTTCTATCATGAAGGGATGATGAATTTTATTGAATGCTTTTTCAGTATCTACTGAAGTGATCATATGATTTTTGTTCTTCATTCTGCTAATTCTTCATTCATATGATTTTGTTCTTCATTCTGCTAACGTGCTGTATATGTCTGTTAATTTGTGTATGTTGAATGATTCCTCCATCCCTAGGATGAATACCACTTGATGGTGGTATTCATGAAGATTGATCTTTTTAATGAGTTGTTGAATTCAGTTTGCTAGTATTTTGTTCAGGATTTTTGCATCTACATCCACCAGGCCAGTAGTTTTCTTTTTTCAATGTTGTGTCCTTATCTGGTTTTAATGTTAGGGTAATGTTGGCCTCATAGAATAATTTTGGGAGTATTTTCTTACCTTAAATTTCTTGAAATAGTTTGAGTAGAATGATGTTAGTTCTTTTTTTAATGTTTTGTAGAATTTAACAGTGAAGTTGTTAGGTCTTGGGTCAGGTCCTTGTTGAGAGACTTTTTATTACTGCTTCAATCTTGTTACTTGTTTGTTTAAGTTTTCTATTTTGTCATGGTTCAATCTTGGCAGGTTGTAGGTTGTCCAGGAATTTATTCATTTCTTTTAGATTTTCCAATTTATTGGCATATAGTAGTTCATAATAGTATCTAATGATCTTTTGCATCTGTGGTGTCAGTTTTAATGTATCCTTCTTCATTTTTGATTTTATTTGGGTTTTTTTTCATTTCTTAGTCTATCTAAAGTTTTGTTTATTTTGTTTACCTTTTCAATAAAACAACTTTTTGTTTCATTAATTATTTGCATAGCTTTAGTCTCTATTCCATTTAATTCTGCTCTGATCTTTAGTATTTCTTTCCTTCTACTAGCTTTGGGTTTAGATAGCTCTCATTTTCCCAGTTTATTTTCATGCATCATGAAGTTATTTGAAGTCTTTCTGTTTTTTTTTTTTTTTGGATGCATATGTTTATTGCTATAAATTTCCATCTTAGAAATATTTTTGCTGTATCTAATAGGTTTTGGCATGCTGTGTTTCCATTTTCATTTGTCTCAAGGAATTTTTTAGTTTTCTTTTAAATTACTTCATTGACCCATTAATTGTTCAGGAACATGTTGTTTAATTTCTGTGAATTTATACAGTTTAAAATTTTCCTTCTGCTTTTGATTTCTAGTTTTATTCCATTGTGGTCAGAAAAGAAACTTGATATTTCAAATTTTTAAAAATTCATTAGGATTTGTTTTGTGACCTAATATATTATCTATCCTGGAAAATGTTACATATACTGTTGAGGAAAATGTGCATTCTGTAGCTGTTGTATGGAATGTTCTGTAAATGTCTATTAGATCCATTTGGTTTAGAGAGCAGTTTAACGATAATGCTTCTGTATTGATTTTCTCCCTGGGTAATCTGTGCATTGCTTAAAGTGGGATCTTAAATATGTTATTGTATTGCAGTCAATCTCTGCATTTATGGCATTAGTATTTGTTTTATACATTTGGGTATTCTAGTGTTAGGTGCATATTTACAACTTTTATATCCTCTTTCTGTATTAACTTCTTTATCATTATATAATGGCCTTTTTGTCTTTTTTGTTTTTGTTACCATTCTTGACTGAAAGTCTATTTATCAATTTATTCTATGATATAAGTTCAGCCACTCCTGCTCATTTTTGGTTTCCATTTGCATGGAATATTTTTACCATCTGTAGATTTTCATTCTATGTAAGTCTTTATAGGTGAAATGGATTTCTTTTAGAGAGCATATAGTTCGTCTTATTTTTCTATCCATTCAGCCACTGTATGTCTTTTATTGTATGATTTAGTCCATTTTTCATTCCAGATTATTATGGATAGGTAGGAATTTACTACTGCTATATTAAACTTACTTTCTTTTACTCTGCAGATTCTTTTTTCCTCTTTTCCTCTCTTACTGCATTCCTTAACACTTAAGAGATTTTCTCTAGTAATATGTTAGATTCTGTGCTACTTACTTTGAATGCATCTATCTTAGAGTTTTGTTTGTGTTTATGATGTGGCTTAGAAAACACATTATAGTTTAACAGATTGAACTTTTAATATCTTAACTTTGATGGCAAAGAAAAGTACAAAAAAGAAACTACATTTTAACACCACTATCCCCACATTTTGACTTTTTGATGTTTCATTTTACATCATTTAATATTGCCTATCTCTTAACAAATTGTTGTAGTTACCATTATTTTCAATACTTTTGTTATTTAGTCTTCACACTTAAGATATAAGTTGTTTAATTACCCAAATTGGAATATTAGAGTATTTTAAATGTCTCTATTTTCTTGTTTTACTAGTAAGTTTTATATTTTCAGGTGTTTTCTTGTTACATGTTAGCATCCATTTCAGATTGAAAAACTCCTTTTAGCATTTCCTGTAAGACAGGTCTTGTGTTGAAGAGTTCTCTCAGTTTTCATTTATCTGGATGTCTTTAGTTCTCCTTCTTGTTTGAACAATAGCTTTCCTGGGTACAGTATTCTTGGTAGACAGTTTTGTTTGTTTGTTTGTTTGTTTTCCTTCAGCAATTTGAATGTAGCATACTACTCTTTCTTGGCCTGTACGGTTTTTGCAGAGAAATTCACTTAAAGCCATATTGGGGCTCCATTTAACGTGATATGTTTCTTTTTTCTTTCTGCTTTGTATATTCTTTCTTTGTTTTTGATTTTTGCTAATTTCATTATGACATGCCTTGGGAAATTCCTTTTTGGATTGAATAGGATCAGTGACATCTGAGCTTTCTGTACGTTGTCTTTCTCCTGATTTGGGAAATTTTTTATGTATTATTTCCTTAAGTCTGCTTTCTAATCCTTTTTCTCTTTCAGCTTCTTTGGAAATTCCAATTATGTGGAGGTTAATTCACTTGATGGTGTTCCATAATTCCCACAGGCCTTCTTCACTCTTTTATTTAGTCTTATTTTTGCTCATCTGATTGAGTAACTTCATATTTTCTAATTACAAGTTTGCTAATTCTTTCCTCTGTTTGATCAAGTATGCTTTTGCAGCTTTCTAATAAGTTTTTCACTTCAGTTATTATATTCTTTATTTTTAGTATTTCTTTTACTTTTTGTTTATTATTTTTATTTGGAAAATATCTCATTTTGCTCCTGAATTGTTTTCCAAATTACATTTAGCTTTCTATTCATGTTTTTATTTATTTATTTATTTTTTCCTGAGGTTGGTATTCTTATCTTTGACTAGTTCCTAGTTGTATTTTTGTGGGGGCAGTGATGCTGGGAAAATATCTATTCCACCATCTTTCTGACATCAGTCCTATTTCTAGAGTATCTCCTTAGATCTTTATGTTGAAATGCCTTACTTATTTAATTATTATTTGCATGTTTACCTTTAGTTTTTTAAAGTATTAATAAAAGCTTCTACAAAGTCTTTTTTTTTTTTTTTGCTAAATCTAATTTGGAATCAGTTTTATTGGTCCTTTTCTTTAACTATCTAGTAATTTTTGCATGGAATACATTGTAGCACCTATGAATTCTGTTTTTTTCTTCAAAAGGTTGTTTTGTTTGTTTGTTTGTTTGTTTTAGAAGACAATTAACTTGTCTCAACTCAAACTGAGAGATATTTATCCACCATGGAATGTATATTTTAGTGTGACCTCCTGGAAATATCCTCTGTTGTTATATTGTTTAGCATCCAGACAATGCTTTGGGTTGAGGTTACACTGAGACACTTAAAGCCAGTAAGACTTCTTGTCTAGTGCATGACCTGTGTTTGTGTTGAGGAAAACACTCAAAATTGTTAAAAGTTCAAAAATATCCCCAGTATTTTAATTTTTTTAGGCTTCCTAGTATCTTCTGGTGGCATACATATTCAACAGTCAGACAGAGATATGCAGAGAGTTTCCTAACTCAGCCTATCTATGCCTCTTTACTTTCAAAATTGTCCCTTTAAATTTCTAAATGTTATTCTCTTTCCTTAACTAAGTTTACCACCTCTAACCACTAAAGCTGTAGGCTTTTGTTGTCTAATTTGCAAGGGTGGGAATCCCCTCAGGCAAGAAGGTCAAAACTCACTTTCTTATTTGACACAGTAGCAGTTTTTAAGAGTAAGCACTTACCAAATTGTTGCCTGCCCTGTTTGAGTTTCTAGTTACCTAAGGGATATGCTTTTATTTTGATAATTTGATCCAGTTTTATACCACTTTTATATTGAGAAGAATGTCCAAATCTTCTCATGCTGCTACTATCACTCAATGTAATATTTTGATCAAACTACCTCTAAATCTCTGCCCCTACTTTTACTTAATCTTTAGAAAAAATTAGAGTTTTGCCTTTACAAAAATAATCTTCTTTCTCTAAAATGCTTCCTATCTCTTAAGATCTAATTTAAATATTACTTCCTCTGAGAAACCTCACTGTATTCCTTCAGGAAAATTTACTTGGTGCCTTTTCTGGGTTTCCATAGAAATCTGTTTATTATTCTACATTAGCAGATTTCATACCTCATTATAATTGCCATTTTGATGACCTGATTGACTGTATTTAATCAGTAATAATCTAGACATTTTCTAGTAGGGGGCATATGACTTATACATAGTATGCATTCCATATAAGATTGCAGAATTAATGGTTGCATGCAATGAAATTACTTGCATATCACATAGTACATTTCAGCTGCCATTAATTTGAGTAAATTATTTAAATACCTTTTTTGGTATAACCTGTGCTTGAGCCCCTTGGACCAATGTATACCTAAGTTTACTTCTCATTTCTCTCTATAAATTGTATAACTTCATACAAGTTACTTATTTTTTATACTTAATTTTCATCACATAAAAAATTGAAAATTGATACATCATAGAATTTTGGGGAAGATCATGGAAACAGCATGTACAATGTTCACTCTATATACCTGGATCATGGTTGATGCTGTTTAATATAAATTATTTTCTACATTTCAGTACCAACAATATCCCAGGCATGAAAATGAGAAACTTTAAACCCTCAGCTATTTTCTATTGATGTATGGGAAATAATAGGATCCCAAATTATCTGCAAGATATCTACTACCACTGAAGTTCTTTGAAGTATATGTATAGTATATGTATAGTATATGTATATGTATATATATATATGTGTGTATGTATATACAGACTCCATAATGGATTTCTTGTCTGTTTACTAGTTATCTAAGATTGATCACATGTATTTATGTTTTGTCTACACCACACAAAAGTTACATTATTAACAAACACAATGTCCTCCTTAGTAACTGTCCCTAAGATTTTCCAAAACTCAAAAGCATTGAAAGCAATTTTAATATTTCTGTTCTTCTATGGAAAAATTATTGGTAGTTTAACATTGTACACAAATTGTGCATCTGTAGGATTGCTATTACTGCCTTGATTTCTAATCGTTTTCTTCTCCTGTGAGCTTGTGTGGGAGGGAAAAAGAGGCAGTGGACCCCAAACTGAGTACTATAGCCAGTAATGTCCTTTATCATATTTGCTTTAACCTCAGAATAAATCTGAAAGACAAATGTTATTGACCATTTCATAACAGAAGAAAGTGGTACAAAGAAGTCAGTTCACTAGCTCAAAGTCACACAGACTTAAAGAGCATAATCAGGGTTCAAAATCAGGCCTTTCGTATCTGAAGACTATGGCCCTTTCCTCTAAAACACTACTTATTTAAAGGACTTTGAACAAATGTTACTATATTGTAGTAGACTGAGCAATAACACTTCATTTCATGCTGTGTCAAATGACTAGCTTTGTGATATATAAAACAACATGACATAACTGTGATATAGTCATTTTAAAATATTTTTAAAATGACCATAAAATTGCCTTTCATAATTTCAGTTGTGAATAATGGAAGAGAGTTAACTCTTGATGTGTAAACTTGTATGCATACTCATGCTATTATTATATGTATATTCATATAAAATCTATTTTATGTGAAATAGATAATACATAGATCTAATACTTTTCAAATACTATTGTTTTCACTAGATTGAACTGTCATCTACTCTAATAACATGAAACTCTTCCACTACAGTATCACAAAGTGCTACACTATGTTTTTCTGACAAGCTGTATTTTTATTTTATGTTTTATTCTCGAAGCTTCAAAAATTGACACCAGTTCTTTTCAAGACAATGTGTTCAACGTAGTGGGGTAAACATTACTTTTCTTTCTTGTAGAACAAAGTAGAATTCCAGGTTCTAATATAAACTTTGTCTCCACTCATAATTCAGACACTTGTAGAATATCTTGAGAATTGGGCAATGTGTTAGATTTCAGTCATAACTTGTCATACTATGTATTGGTAAATGTATTCATATTTAAAGCATACATTTTCTTGTTTGTAATTCAGGTTTTTAAATGTTTTGTTTCCTGATTTAAGTCTCTGAAAAAACTCTTAATTTTTTATATGTATGCATACATGTTGCATACAGTTTATTACAGGGTATTATTTTATTCTGGACAGAGTAGTGTTTGTAGTTAGATTTGTGAAGATTTTACTAATCATATATTTTTTAACTTACTACTTCTTTTCACTCTGGTTTCCAAGATTAAAAATCATCTATTCTTCTAGAACATAAGTAGAGACTACATGAAATTAAAAATGGATACTTGCAAAAATGTCATTATTATTAACATCTCTAAGTATGCTAAAAATGTAAAATCATGTATATATTTATATGCCCATTCTATATAATATATGTGAATGCTCATATTTATCAATTACTATGTGATAGTTACAAATCCAAATTTTGTGCGGCCAGAAGTTTATATAATTTGGAATATCTGTAAGTTAAAAAAAAATACAAAATTAAGTATAAAAGTGAATATTTACTTTGAATAAGGAAATTAATCATTATCAGTTACATAATTTCAAAATTCCAACAAATACTCAAACATTGCCAAATCCAGAAAACAAATACAATGTTTTATTAAAATAGCTCTAAAATCCTATTTTTTGAATGCAGGTTTTTTGATCATTTCTTCACATGATAATAATTTTGTCCTTCATTCTCAACAAAGGGAATAGAAAGATAATTCAGTCTTTCCATTAAGATAGTTGATTTAAAAAAAATAAAAAACTTTATAATTTAGAAGAGATTCTCTTAGCTTTACAATTCATCCTTGGTAATGCCATGTAACTTTTTGGATTATTGCCAAATTTGGAAAAATTTTGTAAAGTTTCTTTTATATATTATGTAAGATTTCAGAGTTTTTTAGGTATTTTTGTGAGTGACTTATCTTCAGTAATTTTGAATGTACTCATTAAACAATATGTCATTCATGTTACTGCAGTGGCTTATTATGAATGTGTTATCTTTGTTAATATCAGTATTTTGTGTCAAATCATTATAAAGTCTAAATATTCTCCAATGTGAAAAATCTTCATTAATTGGACTATCAAATTATTTAATTCTATATATTATTTCTGTTCAAATCTGCTTAATGAATTGCTGATTTCAGAATGAAAAATTATTTTTTCAAAATGAAAAGTTTATTTCAATTTACTTCTCATTGCTAGAATAATTTCTACTGAATTTACATAATACATGCAAAAATATTTGTTGTATGATCCATTTATATTTGTATATTCTATTTTATCAAATGGACTTCTGATGGGATAAAAATTGGATTTTGACCTTGCATTTAGGAAAACTAAGTTCTCTGCTTACCATTGTATATGTTTGATGATTGGAGGACTTTGTCACTTGTTTGTTTCTAGCTTTACAGATACCAAACTTTGTTTTTCCTCCGCTGTCCACATACTTCTTTTGTCAGTTGCCAGAGGACATTTTTTCATATAGTGACTCAACCTCTGGCCCCTTTTCTTGAGGTTAAAATTCTGAGTTAGTTTTCTGTGTGAGCAGTAGAAAGAATTTTCCTGGAAGCCATTTCTATACTTTCATGACTAATACCTAACATGACTTCCATGACTAACAATATATAGCTATACAGAAAATGGCTGCAAATAAGAAGAATGTATTCCATGAAACTCACAAAAATTATAAAGCTAGTTCAAATTCCCCTTAGCAAAATCTCCCAAATAGTAGTTATCACTCCAATGCTATCATAGAAAAGGGAAAGTATAATGAATAAGAAAACTAAGTGGGAAAAGTCATTGGTCTTCATTAAAGAAAACCTTCTTTTTTTTCAAATCTTGCAAAACTATTTGTTCAATATTAAGATGCATTTGAAACAAATTGCCAAAACTTCTTTAGGTGACTTGACATATACTTATTTTATGATGAAGTTTACCTCTGATGCTAACTATTCTACATAGACTATTTTACCCAAGCTTTATACTTATTTTGGGGGGAATAAAACATTTTAGCTTCATTTTACAGAGGAACAAACCAAGGAAGAAAGAGAAACAAAAAGACTTTCTCAAGGTTGCAGCAAGAACCCAGGCAATTTGACTCAAAAGTCTGTTCTCTTATCCCTGCCAGACACTTTTAATTAGATAGGGAAAAGTGACTCCAGAGCATGTCAGTGCCTATGAGTGGTCTTGCAATCTGATCAACTTAATGAATGTTAAGCTTCATTTAGATTTATATTCTCTCACTCATACAAAACTAAACAGTATGTATGGACTGAACTTGGCCTTATTCTAGGTAATCTTTCTATCTATAACAGGGGTGAGGACTAGAAGAGTGATAGACACAAAGATAATTCAATAAATAGCAGGTTTAATCTTAAGATGCATTTTGGTATACGGCAATGAAAATAAATGAATTACAGCTGCGTGCATTAACATGGATAAACCTAATGAAAATTATATTTACCATTAAAAGAAAGTTGAAAAGTTGAAGTTTGTACAAAGTAAGATTCCATTTATATAAAGTTCAAAATATAGACTCTGTGTATGTGTGTGTGTGTGAGTGCAAAAAGCATATAAATGAAAATGATAACCTCAAATTTAGGATACTGGCTGTAGGGTTGGCAGAGAAAGAGGAATAGAATCATAGAAGTCAACAAAGGGAACTCTAAAGGCTATTGGTGTTGTTTATTTTATTTTTATTTTTTTATGCATTAGCAATATATTTTAAATATCTTAGATATTAAATATTTAGTTGAAACAATCAATAAACTTCAATGAGATTTGAAATAACCAGGTGGGTAGTGGGACAGTTTCAGCCTAAGTAAGACCAAGCTAAAGAATTTAGACAGAAGTAGCAGAACTGGGTGAAGTTGGGGGCTTGACAAAAAGTTTTCAGGATTGATCATTATTATTCTGAGGATGGCTTCATAAAAAAGCACATCTAAATGTGGGTCAGAATTTGAGAGACTGGACTCACTGAAAAGGCCAACTGAGGCAAAAACATCAATGACCATTATTCAAGTTAAGTCAAATATGCTCAATAGAGAATGAAATAAAAATAGCTGTACTATTAATACTATCTGAGCGGCAAATATTTGAGGGCAATTTAAGGAGCTAGGGGGCTGATGCTGTATTGTTTGGCAATATTTCAATTGTTTTCAGCAAATGCATCTAAAATTTTTACTATAGGCCAGAAATTATCCCAGAAACACCAGGGCAGATAAAGAAATCCAGTTTGACAACATTGAATTATGGGCTACAGATCCCAATTACAGGGGAACTATTGTTAAAAACTCAGCAGGTGAGAACCTGGAATTTAAGCTAGAATTCTAGTCATTCTGATCTAGGGTAAGAAGATTAGAGAAGGTACAGCAGCAATATGAGAATTGAAGAAGGAAAGCTTCAATATTGAGTTTGTAAACAAAAGGCTAAGGGATCATTTTGTCTAGGTTTAAAACAAAGTGGAACAGTTTGTCACAAAAGACATAAGGGAATGAAGTGATTTTCATTGCTAAGATTAGTTACATACACATATGTACATTTACATATACACGTGTATATGTGTGTGTGTTTATTTGTGTGTATTAATGAGTGTTGGACAAGGTTGAAAGAATGTTGCAGCAATGCACTGAAACCAACTTGGTTTTAAAAAAATGTAAAAATTTGAATAAAAGTTAAAAATCAATTTATAGGTATTGTAAGTAGACAGACTATATTGGCGATATTTCAGGTAAACTGAGCTGGATATTTTAAGTGGACCACAAGTTCAAAACAGTATTTTCCTCATAAAACAATGAAATAAGTTACACAGACGTGTCACTAGCTACATACACCTCTGTGAGCTCATAGTTTATTTTTCTTATGGCTATGAAAATAGGCACCCTTTTTGTTTATGTTTGGTGAAATATGTTCATCTTTTTCAGTAATCTGTGAGGCCATCATAATCTAGCATAGTTCAGTACATAGTGTGCTAATATTTCAATTGTGCTTTCTTGCCTACTCTACACCTCTCTACTTTGCTCTGTGCCCAGGGAGGCTGATCTTTATGGACTGCATCAGTGAGCATTCTTGCTTCTGGCTTCTGCTTGCATTTGACTAATAAAAGCCATCAACAGGAGATCAAATGCAGAAAGATAGTATACAGAGGGCATTGGCTTTTCTTTACAGCTGGGCCACTCCAACAAAGGCCACAGCTCCTGCCAAGCAACCTTCCCCTACAACTACAGCTCTGCTCACTGGGTGACAGTAATCACTCCTTCCTCCTGCCCCTCCAGACCTAGAGGAGATAAGTGCTCTTTTCTGTTGTAGGCTCCAGAGTGCTTCACCAATTCTTTTGGTCATCTTTGCCCACACGGTGTAATAGTCCATTTAGGGAAATTTCTTCAATTACCCATTTGAGGGTGATACCACTTTTCAAAATGTTATCTGGTATGCATAGTACCCAAAAGTTATTATTTGAATGAAATTTGCTTTTTGGATTAAATGAGATAACAGTCCTGATTTATTCATAATGGGTAAGTCACACCGGAGATAATTATTTGGCTCCGGAGATGGATTTCAACTGGTATAATGTAAGCAATGGGGGGGTAAAAGCATAAACTCCAGAGCCCCTGATTGACGTACCAAAAACTCAGACAAAATTTTACCTATTTTCTTTTGTATTTCACTCAATAAAAGACAAAATGCTTTTAATTACCATAATTACCCAGTGATAAAATGGCATCCCTTTGCAATAATGCGTACCCTTTCACTAGAAATGTTTAAACAGAGGCCCTATCAACATTGTCAGGGCTGGCTGAGGAATATTCCCATATTAAGTAGAATTTTAACCTCATTTGTTCTCAGGCCTCTTCTTACTCTGTTTTTTATTTCAAGGGACTATTTGTATGTGCTTCTAGGATAGGTTACTGAAATGTGGGAAAATGCTTTTAACAGTCCTAATCATGACATGATGTAAATTGAGCCTTTTAAGGATAAAGACCCGATTCTCAGAGAATACATTTGGAAATTTAGAGATACTACGACACCTCATGCTTTTTAGCACCATTTTTTTTTTTATTTCAGCTTATCATGGGGGTACAAAAGTTCAGGTTATCTATATTGCCCATGCACCCCCATCCCCCCGAGTCAGAGCTTCAAGCATGTCCATTCCCCAGACAGTGCACATTGCACTCATCATGTAGGTATGTACCCATCCCCTACCCCCCCATCCCCCCCCAGTCATAAGTAGATTACAACATACTTTATTAAAAGATCATAAGGACAAAGAGGTAGAAGACACTTGGAATTTCACAAGTATTGAGGGAGAAGAAAGAGAAGAAACCCAATGCTTTTGTCACACTATTACAAAGTCAGTAATTTTGTATGTTGTTTTTATATATTTATCAGATTAGTAGTAATTTATAAAATTTGGATTTTAATTACATATAATTTTTTTTCTTTAAAATATGGACTTGGTCTTGTATGAATTCTTAAAACTTGATATGCCAAATCCAAGAAAGATACAACATAACATATGTTTTCAACAAGTGTATTTCTAACTTAATGATGTAGGAAGGAAACTTGCCTTCTGCTGTCAAAAGAAGAATTCTTTTTCCAGGTTTATACAGTGAACTTATGCAAGAATCCAGTATTACCTAAATCACTGGGGCATGCTGCCATCAAGTTGAAAATCATATTTTATGCAATGATGCTTTCTTTCAAAAAAATGAGAAAACAATAAACTTGCCCTACATTATGGAGACAGTCCTAAGAAATGCTATCAATGAAAGAGATCAGGGTCTTTCTAGTTGTAGTTATAAAACCTATCAGCCTCCTGACCATCCCACGTGTTAAAAATCAAGAGCAGGTACACGGCTTTACCTCCAGAAATAGGATGAACTTTCTTACTGGGTGGTTCCCTTTGCCGTCATAAAACCCATTTCCCATATATCTGGAATTGCAACCTTTTTGAACTAAAGTATCTCTTTTCATTATTTAACTCCAGGGCCCTGAAAAGACAGTCTTGTGTGGTATGTTCCCTGTGAGTGCTAATTTATGATTGGCGTTCTGATGGAGAGCTGTCAGGTGGCCTTCTTTCTCCCTTCCTCTTCTACATTGATTTATTGGTAGGAGGAAGATGCAATTGCAGTGGCAACTTTTTCCATTTAGGCTTCACAGCTATAGTGCACACATTTCCAATGATTAAACAGAATGCAGCTGACAGACTGCTGGTCGGCAGGTTTTCATTACTGAATCGTGGAAAGGAGATGACAAAATGTTTAATGGCATTGGCTTTTTCTTTCTTCGATATTTAGGTCACAAGTGAGTACGATTTTGGCAGCTCCAAACTTATCCCCATTTGGACATATAAAAGTCTTCTAATTTGACACCCCAAATGCCAAATATTGATTGGCAACTTTAGTTTCAGAGTGATGGATGATCAAAATGAGCGGCCCATTACAAGTCAAGTATATTCTGAGAGATATGAAGAGAAAGCTTCGCGTACTTGCTCAAACTCTACCTGACACTTTCTGGGAATAAATATTGTCTTTGATTATTTTTCACAGAAGAAAATAGGTTAGACATATTTTAGTACACAGATCAGCAGGATGGGATTGGTAATGGACCTCATGTCTGCTCCTATCCCTCAGTCTACTTTTGTTTCTGCCTAAGTGCTTTTAGCCACTGGTAAAGCCAACATACGTTTTGGCCTATGATGGGGAAATGCAGAATTTAGGAGCAAATGTCCGTGGTAATTCAATTTGATTTGATTGAAGTCAAGTTAATGTAATATGATCTAAGATTATGGAAATCGAATTCAATGAAAGTGATCCCTGTGTTCCTATTGATGCCTTGAGCTCCGCTACTCAGCAAGCCTACACTACAATATTTTAGACATCTAACTTTAAGGGACTTTTCATAAAATTTTGAAGTAATACTTTTGACTGGTTGCAGCTGCCAAATGATTTTCTTGAACAGTTAATTCCCCAGAGATTCTAGGCCTTGTTCTTTTTCACATTAGGGTAGGAATATTGAAAGGCCACTGAAATAAATGTTAAATTTAAAAATTTTAGAAGTTATAATCCAACAATATGATCCAACTCAGCCTTCCCAAGTGACTGCTATGTGCAAGTTCTCCTCTAGGTACTGAAATAAATGATAACAATTTGAACTAGATAAACAACTCATTTCCTCAATAGCAATAATTGTAGTATAAAAGAGAATGTTTTAAATTCCATAATAAATGTATAACCCACAATTTATGTTATCACAGAGGGGAAAAATTTATTTTCACATGTCCCAAACCCATTCCTTTCTGTAAGGATCAGGGAAAATTTCATGAAGAAAATAGACTTGAGCTGAGCCTAAAATAATAAGTAGGTTCACTAAGGTTATTGTAATCTATGGAAAGGTGACCAGGTTGCATTGATTAACTAGAATACTCCAATAGTAATATGCAAGAATATGGGTGTGTTTGAGAAAAATTTCTCTATATCAATCCATCCAAAGGGGCACATAGTTAAACATTGCAGATATTTCCTTCAAAGGGTTTAGTCGTATCAGAAGTTATTAATAGTAAACACCGCCTTTTCCTTTCTAGAGAATCTTAGGCCAAATGAATATAATTAGATGTCATAGAAGTTGAATTTATGATTTCAACTCTAGTTTTCAGAAAGATAACTGGAAATCTGAACCATACTTCAAATTAAAAAAAAAATTGGGTCTGGGTTACATATACTAGAACAAAAGGAAGATTTATGACTCAAAATTAGCACATCTGTTTCTTGTATTGTGCTAGTAACAAGCAAATTCTTTGGAAACATTCTGAGATTCTACGTGGGAGGAAATGAAGCCATAGTCAGTCAAAAGCATGGGGTAGCCATAAGCCACTTTTGGTCTTCTATCTCCCAGTTAAACTATTGCAGCACAGAGATTTTACGGGCAAAGTAGTTTAAATCAGAAGCAAACTGATGGTTAGAATGGTGTCTTTTACACAAATGCCCCTGTGTGCCTATTTTAATATTAGCTGTTTTAAACTAAACACCTCTACAGCACAGAGATACTCAACACCAGTCAATTCACATGCAAATTTGCACTGCCCAATACTTGCAAATGCAAAGATAATTCCTCAAGGAACAACCATAGCACAATATTCTGGAGAGCTAGAGTTCAATATATTAATCCTACTACTAGATAGAGTGTTTAGACTTGAAGCTCACATTTACCTCAAATTGAAGGTAGAGAAAGCTTAAAGAAGTAGCCCAAGCTCTACTCCCAAACAGGGGTGCAGCATTGGGATAAGGATATTATGGAACAGAACAGAATGAAGCTTAGTACTTGGCTCTTAACTCATAAAAAAAATCCTAGATCTAAATTAAAGTCAAAGCAAAATAATTCGTGTGGAGAAGAATTAGCTTAGATAGCATTTGTTTTGAAACTGCTATTGAGACTTTCTACACTGGATATAACTCTTCAAATACGGATAAATGGGTAAGTTTTGGAAAGAACTATTAGACTCAAATGCATCTTGGCAGAATGACTTCAAAGCAGCCTTACATGCAGAGGTTAGATGAGAGAGAGAAAGTCATGGAAATTGCAGGAGCCCCATTGTGAGGATAAGGTCACATCCTAGCAGCAGAGGCTGAGAAGCATCAGAGAGAGGAGGCCTGGGCAGCAATGAACCCACCAATGCGCGGTAACTATCCTCTAAGACCAGAGGATTGCTGGGTACCCTCCCTATTACCATAAGTCTTCATTGAACTAAATGTCATATTTTGAGGAAAAAAAAAAAAAAGACAAAGCAATGTCCTGAACAGGACTGTTTTTAACTGAAATGCCCAATAAATTGTACAAATGACTGAATTTTCTCAGAAGTTAGGGTTAGACAAACAAGTTGAGTTTTATAAAAATGAAGTTTTACTTTTTGGGTATCTTAGTTTGTACGGAATTTAGATCTTCTTCCTTAGAATCTTGACCCATATAGTCTCAAAGAAAAAAATGCCGTTGCCCAGTAGCAGTTCTTCCAACCAAGGAAACCCAAGTTTCTGTACTTTGATTAAACATAACGGAATCTATAAACGTCCACTGGAAGAATTAAATATTTATTCATATTCACTTATATGAATTAAACATGTATTCATACTCACTTATATTCTTACAAGTATCAGGCATTGCAGGTAGCACCACTGTTGTTCAAAGGGTTGATAGTGATTTATGTCCATTTTAGGAACTATTTCCAAGGCATTTATTTTGCCATGATAGCTTTTTTCATTTTTAATTAATTTGACCATATGATTCAATTCAGCCTTTCTAAGCATTTACTATATGCAAATTCTCTGATAGTATTTAATATGTGGTAGTAATTATGCTAGGCACTGAGGATCCAAGGGTGAAAGCTTTCCTCCTTAAAGAGCTTCCATTCTAAAAGGTGCCTCTTGCATAATAGAAGTGCTATAAATTATAAGAGAATAAATGGAGAGAGAGGTAGAAATAGAGAGAGATTACAACGGGCTCTCTATTTTGGGAAAACAGGCAGAGGTCTATTACGTCTCATCTTTTCTTTCTCTGCGTCCACTAACCAGGCATCTGGCATTCTTTCCTGGGCCTACTGCCTTTTGAGTACATTCCATGTTCTCAACACAACTCACTTTCAGAATGCCTTTCTTCAATGCCCCAATAACTTCCAAATGGTGTGACAGTAATATAAATATAAGACAACTACAGATTAACCAATTTATTATAAATTAACAAATTAAGGGTGGTTGAAAAACCTCTTGATGTTTAATCAGCAGAGCTGAATTCTAATCCTGGCTCTATTCCTCATATGTCAAATGTGCTAACAGATAGCTAAAAGTGGCACCTGCTCAATTACCATCCATCCCCTCATTATTAAATCAAACACTAAGCTAAACTCTGTTAGGAAGATATTTTGCAGAGACAATTAAAGTCCCAATGCAGTTGAACCCTAAGGCACAAAGAGTATCTTTGTAGCCCTGACCCAATCAGGTGAACCCATTTAAAAGCAAAGAGTTTTCTCTGGCTGGTGGCAAAAGAGGAAGTTGGAGATATTTGAAGCATGAGAAGCATTCACCCATGTCATTGTTAACTTCAAAAACGGAGGAGTCCACATGCCAATAAATGTAGCAGTCCTGGAGGCTGAGAGCTGTCCTGAGCAGACAGCTAGAAAGGAAACAAGAACCTCAGTTCAACAACTGCAAGGAACTGAAGTCTGTCAACCATTTCAATGGGATTGGAAGTAGATTCTCCACCAGAGCCTTCAGATAAGACCCTTACGAGCCAAACCCTTGAGACCAGAAGCAGAGACTCTATCCACACCATGCCAGGCTTCTGACCTACAGAATTTTGAGTTAATAAATGGGTGTTGTCTTATGCTACTAAGTTTCTGGCAATTTGTTATGCAACAGTAGATAACTTATATGCCAAGTAACTTAATTCAATTAAATTAGAAGTACTGGCAGTCAGTTTCCATACTATATGGAGGTAATTATAATGCATATATATATACATATATATATATGTTTAACGTGATACTTGAATCAGGTGAGGGAAAATGCTTTCTGGAGAATAAAATATAAAGCAATGGTTATTGTCAACAGGGTATATATCATTGTATTCTGAATCCAGTTTTGAATATAGCTGTTGCTAATTTTCACACTGCATAGTCCTATATTCCATTCTATCCATTCTGGGATCCTTTAATGCAGAACTGTAAACGTCCTGTATATCTCCTATAGCCTTGTAATTAGAATTTCTGTTTCTTTAAGTGCCTAACAAGTATGTATGTTAAAAATTTGAATGTCCTTTTTGCTTTCTTTTAAAAAATATTTTAACCATTTTTCTCCATCTATATTTCTACTCATGTAGTAAACCACGCAGTCCTGAATATCTGCATCTCAAACAAACAGATTCAGCCTATAGGTTGTATACAGACATAAATAGTTTACCTATGAGAATTTCCATAGTTATGCAATGGAATGGGGCCAGTTCCTCTTATATCTCCACATAGATACCTGCCATGCCTACAGTGGAGTATGTGGAACTATTTTTTATGAGTGGACATTAAACTCTTTAAGTGTTTCTGGGTGTAGGATACCAAAAAAAAAAAAAAAAAAAAAAAAAAACAAGAGAAGGATGTCAATTACTTGTTATAGAAGGACTATACTGGAATGTAATTTGAATATTAGGTATCTTGCCTTTGTGTAAAAAATACAACATTTGGTAGCCTTGGAAATGTTATTATTCTGACATTATTTTGTAAATATTATATTATACTTAGGCCTCACAAAACAGCATACAAGTTTTATTATTGTAAATGTTGATTCAATCTGTTTTAGTATAAAATTGGAAAATTGGGAAGTTGTAAACATATGGATAAAACTATGTTCACATTGAGCCAAAAGTGTTGATCCTGCTTTTTGAAATGAATTGAAATTATTCTTAATGAGACTCCCATTCAGGATAGCTGGTTGACTTCATTCCTGTTCAACAAGTGCTTTTATTTATATCTGTTATTTCTGACATTAAACTAATTCTACTTATACCCTCAAATTTTTGAAATCTTATGTGCTGAACTTATATCCCAAATACAAATAATAATTTTATTTCCAAACCATGCAGCAGAAATAACCCTCTAGAGAATGAGCAGCAAATGTTGGACCTTTTTTATTTCTCTGCTTAAATTAATCTTGTATCTGTAACTTTAAATTGTCTCTCAAATGAGAACAAAATGTCTGAGTGCTTTTAGAATGTTAAGTTTTAGCCAATATATTCACATCTATTTCCAAATGTCTCCCTATATTTTCAGAAGCTTTGTCTGAGGAGTTGGAGACATACTTTCAAAAACTCTGTGACCTAAAGGACTTCGAGTCCTTTCAGAGATTGTAAAGTGACACCGCAAAGAAGCAGAAACATATCAAGAATGCATAGACAGCTGGCCTGAACTATTTGCCAATTACTGTGTCTGAGATTGCAGTCTGGCCTGCATGTACAGCTTTGCTGTGCCTGATACTATCTTTGATGCTGTGACAGTTTTGAAAAAGTTAGCCTAATAGTCAATTAAATTTCCAACTGTGAGAACTCATTGATTTGACGAACTTATATCATCTAGCCTATCCTCTGATTTACTTCATAGTTTCTCACTGATTGACAATCATTAATTCTATGTATTATTAAATTCCCTTTTTAAATTTCCTTTGGCAGCAGACTCAGTTTTCCAAGTCAGAGGAGCCTAACTAACCCCCCAAAACTGGGACTCAGTATTCTTTCAGCTGACATTAAATGGGAATGCATGATTATGATGTGAGCAATGTGAAGACAAGGGAGAATAGCAGAACCATTCTTTCAACATTTAGGTAGTTTAGTAGAAAAGAGGATATAGGAATCATTTCCACAGTATTATACACAATATTTCTTTTGTGTGACTGAAACTACATAATGATTAGTACTTTTAGTATGATTTTAGTAAGTTTGCTTCTGTCTGTGGTTTTCAGTTGCTATTTATACGGATGAAGCAAAGCATATGCAAATATATTCAAAATATCAATTGCTGGTGACCCTGAAATTGTGAAAGGCAGTACTACATTTGATTTTCCCAGCATTTCAGCTGCACTGACTGCTGTGGACCGACGCAGGAGAAATATTAGCTCAAGAGTTCTCCAATTACTGTCCATATTTCCTACTATTTGGAATGTAAATGCTGGATTAATTACATCTATTATAAGAGAGGAGGATGCCTTTTAGCTCTTTGTGTTGTCCCTTCTTAGCTGAGTAGCTGCTTACATTTTATTTTGAATGAAGGAAGCATCTTTCACACCAGAGAAAATTTCTTAATAGTAAAAGAAAATCACATACAATAAGAAATCAAGCAGTACTCTCTTTGACCATCATTGACAGCATGCAGAACAAATCAACCTTAGATAGTTTCACAGACAGGCTCACATCACTTCTTTGTTAAAAGCTCATTGCCTATGGGGCAAAATAATAATTCTTTTAATGACATTAAGCTCTTTTCACAAGATAGTCCAACCCGTCACAGTTCTTTTTCCAGGATGATATCAGACACTTACCCCTTCTGATTCATCTGCTTCTTGCTGTCCTCCAAATGCGTCATTTACTCTGAACTCCTTTCCCCATGTCTTTGTTGATGGTGCTTTTTTTTTTTTTTTTTTATCTGTAGAGTCCTTTCCACCCATTTTTTCCCTTTTTCTTCATGTAATGATCTTAAACCACTATTGCAAGATCAACTTAAATGCTACTACTTCTCTGAAGCCTTGTCTCATCCCTCAAGGAAGAATTCCCCAAGTGACCACATCTTTTCTACAGACATCTGTCATTATGGTGATTCTGTGTTATATGCAGTTGCCCATTTTTCTGGATCATTCATTGGATTAGAGTGTTCTTTTAGGCCAAGGACTGTGTTTTCTTCTTCTTGTGTACTTATCTATATTAGTTAGTTTACAAATAAACCCATTCTAGCAAGAAGAAATGAGAACCAAGGTACAATTGCATGAGTATGACAGAGGCTTGTCTTGCATGACATAGTCCAGCCGGCAAGGTGGTTGTGCTCTGTGAAGTCATTAAGGGACCCAGGACTTTTGCATTGCATTGTTCTACCCACTTCTTGGGTGTTATTCTCATCTACATGGTTGAAGGTGACTCCTCTCTTCATTACTTTTTGCAGAATGGGAAAAGAGGTAGTGCTAGAAAAGCTTAAAGAGATGACCAGGAAGTTACATACGATATGCATATAACATTTATGCTTACATCCACTGGTTTAAATTCAATATCAAGGCAGTACTTAGCTACAAAACAGGCTAAGAAATGTTTATATCATGATGGTCAGATGCTAAAGACAATCCTGTTCTTGGGGATGTATTTTGTTGCTAAAAGGAAAAACAAGATAATGGATACAGGGGAATGATATGCAGTCTCTCTCATTGTACCTAAATGAGAATTTGGCATATATTAGGAAGCCAATGAACATCGTTGAATGAGTGAATGAATGAATAGACCTATATATAAAAGTTGGCATAAAAAAGAAACCATGCTGGGCATGGTAGTGGCTCAGGCCTGCAATCCCAGCACTTTTTATTTGTTGTTTTCTTTTTGAGGTAGAGTCTCACTCTGTTGCCCCAGGTAGGGTGCAGTGGCATCATCGTAGCTCACTGTGACCTCAGACTCTGGGCTCAAGTGATCCTCCTGCCTCAGCTTCCCAAGTAGCCGGGACTAAAGGCACCTGCCAGGATGCCCTGCTAATTTTTCTATTTTTAGTAGAGATGAAGTCTCGCTCTCTTGCTCAGGATAGTCTAAAACTCCTGAGCTCAAGCAATCATCCCACCTTGGCCTCCCAGAATGCTAGGATTACAGGTCTGAGCCACCACCTTAGCCAATCCTAGTACTTTGGGAGGCCAAGATAAAAGGATTGCTAGAGGACAAGAGTTCAAGACCAGCCTGGGCAATACAGAGAGACCCATCTCTACAAAAAATAAAAAAATTAGCAGAGCTTGGAGGCACATTCCTGTAGTCCCAGCTACTCAGGAGGCTGAAGTGGGGGGATTGCTTGACCCCAGGAGCTAGAGGCTGCAGTGAGCTATGATCATGTCATGTCACTGCACTACAGGCTTGGTGACACAGAGAGAAACCACTTCTCAAAAAAAAAAAAAAGAAGCTATATTTTCTAGATATTTAGAACACTATTAACACATGAGCAGGCCACAGTTCTATTGCTTATAATTTTCAATAATTGAGCTGAACACAATTATCATTATTATGAAGTCTCACTTCACTGGGGCTTGTTTTTTATCACCAAAACATTATTGGTGCACAATAAGATCTCTCAGAACCAAAAATGTTAGTAAAACTAATTTCATATTGTGTGAGTGACCTAGTTTTAACATTATATTGAACACTTCATAGCACTATAGGCATTTTGTGTTTAGCATTTTGAATGTCATCTTAATTAACTTCAGTGGAAACTTAGAAGCTGAGAGTTTCTTCATAGACAAAATGAAGGTGAGAGTGCAAAAAGTTAGAGATTTCTGAATACCAAATACTAAGCAAATAATGTATTTTCCCCAGAGAATAAAACAATTGTTTTATAACATTAATTATATATAGTTAAAATTACCTGAGCATTTATAAACCTACTCTATTATGTTACAATAGGAATATTGATTGTATCATCATTTAGATAATCTTTTAAAATGCCTCACTACTCTATCTTAATGGGGCTGGGTAGAAAGGTAAATTTAGTTAATTAATGGAATTTACTCTTAATATGATTTTATTATTAAATAACAATCAAAACACAAATTTACCTATGATTTGCAATATCTATAAACACTAGATGGAGCTCTATTACTAATGCCAATGTTAGGAGTAATACGTAACATGTGTGTGCATGGGTGTGTGTGTGCATGTACACACACTTAGGAAGGAACCTATGCTACAGATATTTTGAAAGTCAAAGTACAATATGGAACTTGAGTATGAAGCAGCATTGTCAATTAAGCACCATTTTTGGTAAAGACTACATTAGCAACACTTTCAAATTATTTTTCCAAACACTCCCATCTGCCTTAACTTCATGATTGTTTATGTGTGACAACATAAGAACATACAAGTAGGAAAAATTAACTTTTCTGTAAATCCCTGGGAGATTTTGTTGTTCAAATGACCTGTGTAGTTTTAAGACACTGCAGGAGAACTTAAGATGTTCCTAAAACATCATAGTATGGTTGACTCTTGAACAACACAGGTTTGGACTACTGGGATCCACTAATATGCAGATTTTTTTCAGTAAATATATTGGAAATTGTTTTGGAGAATTATGACAATTTGAAAAAACTCACAAACTGTGTAGCCCAGAAATACCAAAAAAATTAAGTAAAACATATGTCAAGAAGGACAAAAAAATATATGTGGATACTAGTCTATTTTATTATTTACTACTATAAAATATACATGAATCTATTATAGAATGTTAAAATTTATCAAAATTTACACAAACAGTTACAGGCAGTGCATGGTGATATTCCCAGTCACATGAGAGAGAGAGAGGGAGAGAGAGAGACGGAGAGAGAAGTGTAATGTAAACAAATATAACAAGGCAGTATTAAATCATAACTGCACAAAATTAACTGCAATACTGTACTGTAATTTTAATAATTTGGTAGCCATCTCCTGTTGCTATTGTGGTGAGCTCAAGTGTTACATGTATCCTCTTAAAGCATCATGTGATGCAAGTCATCTCAGTCTGAGAAGTTCACTTTTCCACTAAATTGTGTATCATAGTAAAAAGTTCTTTCTCATAGGTCTCACTTATTTTTCATTGTGTTTAGTGTAATACCTTAAACCTTGAATAACATCATGGAACCCATACAAAGTGCCACTAGTGATGCTGAAAGTGCTTCTGAGAAACAAAGGAAGTCACGACAATACAGAAAAAGTTGAACTGCTTGGAATGTACTAAGGTCTGCAGCTGCAGTTGCCTACCATTTTAAGATAAATAAATCCAGAGTAAAGACCACCCTAAGAAAAGAAAAGGAAATTCATGAAGCCTTCACTGCAGCTATCCCAGCAGGTATGAAAACCTTGGATTTTTTGCAAAATACATTTTTATCTCATATTGAAAATGCAACTTTTGTGTGTGTGCAAGATTGTTATAAGAAAGGCATACCTCCAAACTTTAATATGATTCAAGAAAAAGTAAAGTCATTACATGACAATTTAAAGCAAAAGGAAGGTGAAAGATCTATTGCTGGAGAATTTAATGCCAGCAAAGGATGGTTTGATAATTTTAGAAAGATATTTGGCTTAAAAAATATAAAGATAACAGGAAAAGCAATTTCTGAAGATACAGGAAGAAGCAGATAAGTTCTCAGATGCCATTAAGAAAATCATTGAGGAGAAAGGATATTTGTCTGAACAGGTATCTTATTTTGGAAAAAAAAATTGTCACAAAGGTATTCATTAGTAAAGATGAAAGGCAAGTACCGTGTATTAAGGCAAGAAGGGATAGGCTAACTCTAGTGCTTTTTGCAAATGCAGTAAGGTTTATGATAAGGATTTCCCTTGAATATAAATCTTCTAACTCCTGATCCTTGAAGGGAAAGGTAAATACCAACTGCAAGTCTTTTGGTTATATAACAGGAAGGCCTGGACAACGACCACTTTTTTCTGTTTTGGTTTAATCAATTCTTTGTCCCTGAAGTCAGAAAGAACCTTGCCAGTAAGGGACTGCCTTTTAAAGTTGTTTTGAAATTGGACAATGCCCATGGCCACACAAAGCTTTATAAGGTGTTGAAGTGGTCTATTTGGCCCCAAACACACCATCTCTAATGCAGCCTCTAGATCAGGAGGTCATAAGGACCTTTAAGGCTCATTACACATAGTGTTCTATGGAAAGAATTTTCAGTGCTTTGAAGAGAACCCCAATAGGATATCTTGAAAGTCCAGAAAGATTACACCATTGAAGATGTCACCATTGTTATTAAAAAAAAAAAAAAAAAAAAAAGCTGGAAAACCATCAAGCCCAAAATAATAAATTCCTGTGCAGATAACTATGTCCAGATGTTGTGCATAACCTCACAGGATATACAAAACAGCCAATCATGAAAATAATAAAAGAGATTGTAAATGTGGCCAAAAAAAAAAAAGAAGGCTGGTGGTGGATTTCAAAATGTATATGTTGGAGAACTTCAAGAGCTAATAGACACCACACCAGAGGAATTAAAAGAAGATGACTTAATGGAGATGAGTGCTTCCAAAGCTGTGCCGGACTATGAGGAGGAAGACATAGAATAAATAGTGCCAGGAAAAAAAAATTGATATTAGACAATCTGGCAGAAGGGTTCTAATTATTCTAGACTGCTTTTTTCTTCTTTTATGACATGAACCTGTCTATGATACAGGCACTAAACCTTAGGCAAATGATGGAAGAGGGATTGATACTATATAGAAATGTTTGTAGAGAAATGAAAAAGCAAAATAGGCAAACAGAAATTATGATGTACTTCCATTAAGTCATACTGAGTGCACTTGCCTCTCCTGCCTCCCCTTACCCCTTTTGCACCTTTCTTACCCCCGCCAGCCCCGAGACAGCAGGAACAGCCTCTCCTCTTCCTCAGCTTACTCAATGTGAAGATGACGAAAATATAGACCTTTATGATGATTAATTTCCACTTAATGAATAGTAAAGTTATTTTCTCTTCTTTATTATGTTCTTAATGATGTTTTCTTTTTTCTAGCTTGTTTGGTTATAAGAATACCTATAACATATACAAAATACGTGTTAATTGACCCCTCATGTATCAATAAGGCTTCTAGTTAATAGTAGGCTATTAGCAGTTAAGTTTTGGGGGAGTCAAAAGTTATATGTGAATTTTTGACTGCAAAGAGAATCTTGCCCCTCTTTCAATGGTCAACTGTACACTGTAAGCAAAGATTTTTAATTCATATGTAAAGAAGCCAATTATATAGGCAAAATAGATTTATATTTTGTCACCCATGATCTAGTTTATAACCAACCAAGGAATTCCAATATTAACCAACAGAAAATTCCCAAATGCAAATTTACTGCCCCAAGACATCCCCTGCCATGGCATAGTAGTTAACTTTTTTTTTTTTAACCATAATAAAGATCTTGAATGATTCTGAAAAATATTTTACCTCTTTGATTTTTTCTTTGGGATTTTCTCTAGGTATGCCTCATCTACCTTATCAAATTGAAAAATGGGAACAATTTTGGTTGTAGATTCAACTTCGTATTAACTTTAAAAAAAAAAAGGGCATTTCTATCCCCAGTTTTCCCTTTTTATGTTAGTCAGGGTTCTCTAGAGAGACAGAACCAATAGGATAGATAAATATATAGATACATAGATACATAGATAGATGAGAAGGCATTTATTAGGAAAATTGGGTCACATGGTTATGGAGCTGAGAATTCCCATGGCAGGCCATTAGCAAGCTGAAGAGCAAGAGAAGCCCGTAGTGTGGCTGTCCAAGTCCAAGGCCTCAGAACCAGGGAAGCCAATGGCATAACTCTCAGTCTGAGGCAGACGGCCTGAAAACCCAGGGAGTTGCTTGTGTAAGCTCCAAAGTTCAAAGGCCAAGAACCTGGAGTTCTGATGTCCACAGGCAGGAGAAGAAAGGTATTCCAGCTTCAGGAGAGAGAGAGAGAATTCGCCTTTCCTCGGCCTTTTTTTCTTTCCCAGCCAGCCCACACTGAGGGTAGAACTTGGCCACTCAGTCCACGGATTCACATGCCAATCTCCAGCGAAACACCCTTACAGATACACCCAGAAATAATGTTTTACCAGCTTCAAAGCATCCTTTAATCTAGTCAAACTGAGATCAGAATAAACTATATGGGAAGTAGTAGTTCTTTAAAAAACAATTTTTAATAGTTCTGTAAACAAAACAACAAACTATAAAATCAAGAAAAGCATGAAAACTGTTAAAATTTATTTAGAAATTTTTAAAAATATTTTTAGAAGTAGCATCCAGGAAAATATTTTTAAAATTTAATTTAATTTAGAAATTTTAAAAAATATAAAAATAAAAGCATTCTATAAATAATAGAACATCAAATAACTGTATAATTAAGTAAGGAAAAAAAAAATAGTTAACTCATCTTTCAATCCCAAAAAGTAAGGGAAAGAAAAACCGAAACACAACTGACCTAAGGAAAGCAAAATTGATGATACATTATAATAAATATATGGGTAGTAATACATTTGAAAACATAGAAATAAATAATAATTAATCTTGATTCTATTTTCTACATACACATACACACACACACTTATAAAAAGAGCAAAGCCCTGCAAATCAAATTAAGAAGAGAAAATAAAACATAAAAAAAATGATTAGTGGCTATAATAATAACAATGTCAATAGTATAAAAGAATATATCTTTAGAGAAAAATTCTGAATTTAACATGGCCTTTACCTTCATTAACTCCACTCCTCAAGCTTCTCTAGTCACTCTCTGCCTTCCTCCAATCTAGCCATGTAGACTTCCTCTCTGTTCCTTAAACAAGCCAGCCACTCTTCAGCCTAAAGGCCTTTGTGTTTTGTTTGCTCTGTCTGGATTGTTCTTCCTGCAACAGATCAACCAGATTAACTCCCTCCCTTTGTTCTGGTGTCTGATCATATTTTAAATTATCAGAGAGGTCTTCTTTGACTGCTTTATAGAAAATAAGCCACTTACATGCCTGCCATTCTCTATTTTCCGTAAACAACTTTTTCTTCATAACACTTGTTGCATAACATACTATGTATTTACTTGTTTTTTGCTGCTCCTGCCTTAAAATGTAAGAGAAAGAGAGCAGTTAATTTATTGTTTTACTCAATGCTGTCTCCCCAGTGTTTGAATGAATGAAGGAAATAAATAATCGCATGCATAACTAGTGTGAAAATTTTAACAAAATGAATGGTTACTTGGAAAATATAAATTATTTTAATTGATTCAACAAGAAATAGCAAATCAAAATGTACAAAATCTAAGGAAGGAATATAGAGAGTTCAAGACAGAAAGACATCCATATACAAAGGTACAAAAAAGCTATTAAATATTAACAGTATATACCTAAATCAGAAGTTATGTAATAAGGAAAGAGAAGAAGTATGCTGTATCTAACTCAAGAAGAAACACCATTAAATAAGACTCAAGCAGAAAAACTAGAGGCAGACAAGTAGGAGATAAAAGTTGTTATTTACGGAAGATATATTGGGGGCAGCAAGCATGATTGTCTGAAAAGGCCTCTATTTGTTCACTCTGAGTTGGTGAGATAAACTGGTTGTGACTCTGGGCTCCCACCTCCTCCCATCAGGACAGTCTGCATTTAAATTAGCTTCCTTGATCCCAGGGCTTCCCATTCCCACTGTGCCTCATTCTGGAGGGAATTCACTTGCCATAGGCTTCAAAAATCTCCAGGAGCTATGCAGCTAGTTTTGCAAGACAACTGGTAAACGCCAAGCATCTTAACCCCAACTGCCTGGGAACCAAATAATTTGCTTGTTTCCCCAGCTGTAGCCTTTATCTCAATCTATCCTATTAAAATGAAAACAAACAAGATGGGGAAGTCTGTGTTATGTCTTATATGCAGCAGTGCCTGGCCCCATCACTCCTCTCTGTGGGATGATAGGAAGATTGGGAGATTGAAGGCTTCTATTGCTGAAACTTGACTTGCAAATTTTCCTATTCCTCAACCCATCATTATGAGATTGTGGACATAATCGTTGTTCCACAACAGGTGGTAACAGTAATGGGATGTCGTTCCTGCCCTTATATGACATTTATTTTACCTTGAAAACTGTATTTATTAAAAAATATTTTAATTAATAATTAAGTTTATAAAATTGATCATATGAAAAATGAACATGCAGATATTAATGGTATTTCATACTAAAAAATCAAAATGGAATAGAGAATGCATACTTGATGGACTCTCTAACATCTACATTTGACTTTATCGTGTACTCAAAGGAAATCATGTCTTATATATTTTTAAATTCTACTAAATTTAATTTTAAAAACTCACTCTCACAGTGGACATTTTATCCCAACCAGTGCACGAGGCACTTTTTTGTAGTACAGAGGGAGCATCCTCTCTATTTCTGTTTGTTTGTGTTTATGTGTGTGTGTGTGTGTTTATGTATATACATGTGTGCATGGTTAGCATGAAGAAGGAGGCTGAAATAAATCTTGCTGCCTAATAAACTACAGGAAAAAGTGTAATCTAACCAAAGGTATATACCATTCGACTCTCTGCTACAAGTTTTCTTAGATCAGTTTTAGTTGTAACATGTCTATTGGCAGAAACCCTGGAAATACATGATTTTGAGTTCTGAATGATGCATCCTCAAGATTCACTAAAGAATTCTTTGGTGTTTTTTATCTATTAGATGCTTTACTAAGTTTCATTGCATATGTCTTCCTGCTTAATGATATATGCAATGGATCTTGAAGACTTTTTAGGTAGTTCTATGAGAGGAACACAGCTAATTGAATTCCCTCTGGCTAATCAACAACATTTATTTCTCTTTCTTTATCTAAAAAATATGTATTAGGTATCTACTATGTGACAGATATTGTGCAGAATCCAGTGAGCAAAAATAGGGAAGGAAGGTATAGGCAGAATTATTGGCAACCTGTTTTACTGGTACTACTTGTTTAAATATAACATTCTTTCTGATTAACTGGATATTAAATATTTTTATATATTATCACTGACATTGAGATCATTCAAATTAACTTTGGAGGCCAGAAGGACGACAAATAATAAGTTTTAGCATATTTGACTATATTACAATGTAGTCATTTAATCATTCAAGAAACATTTGGTTATGGTTTATTTTCTATAAACAAAATTTTTGATATTCCATGAAGAATACTAGAGCTACTAATGCCATTGTATTAGAACCACTAGCGTTTATATTACTATCAGATTTATTAGTGCTAAACTGGCCCTCAAAGGACTTCCCAAGATGTACTTAATATAAAATCAAATTTAAGCATGGCCTAAAAGTCTCGATATGATCCAGTCCTTGCTTACCTCTCCTAATTCATCTTTTCACTCTTCTCACTATTTTATTATTCTCCAGCAACGGTGGCCCTCCTCAGGGTTTTTGTGCTTGCTGTTATGTCTATTTGGCATGCTCTTCCTCCAGTTCTTTCCATGGCTGCTTCCTTCTCATCATTAAGTTTTAAGTTAGATGTCAGCTCCTCAGAGAGATTTTTACCCATAATCCTAAATGCAATAGTATCTTTTCTCCCCCATGTAATCACTTATATTATCTTCTTGACTACACTCAGCAGTTCTAGAAATTGTCTCTTTTTTGGTAAAACTATTAATTTATTTATGTTTATTGTATGTCTCTTTATCATATATTTCACTAGGAAAATGTATTTCACTAGGGAGGTGGTTTTTTCAGTCACATTTACTGCCACATCAGAGAGTCTAGAAGAATGCCTGGTATATATTATACTTATCTGTTAATGACTCTACTAACACACGCTAACATTTATTGAGTGTTTATTCCTTAGTTGGTAGGCATTGAGATACATACTTTACTCACACACATTCGTGTAACTTTCACAACAATCACATTACTATGTTAACTTTATTAACATCAACCTCATTTTCCAGTGGAAAAAAACTGAGGGTAAGAAAGATTAATGAATGCTCAAGGTCACCAAGCTAGTATATATATAGTCTGGAGACAGGATTTGCAGCCAAGATTGTCTGACTGCTAAATCTAGCTCTTCTGCAATATCTTATTTACATGGACTGTCTTCACAAAACTTTTGACCTAGATGGGCATGAAAGAAAGAGAAAGAGGAAGAATATTTGCTTTTATATATTTGTAAAGATTTAGGAAAGTTTTTACTATAAATTTAATATGTCAATTTCACTCAATTTAATTATGTCTCTAATATTGTATGCATGTCAGTTATATCCTACTGTATGCAAAATCATAATTATTAATTTGTGGAAATGTTTCAAGAGAGCTGAAGGTAGAGAGAGGTGTGAGGTACTGTTATTATTCTAATATTTATTATTTAGAACGTTCTTCATATTTTAAAGATGAATTCCAGTCATTAATTATTCCCTGTCATGTTGCCTTGGTTACAATTACTCATAGTAACTGAAGCTGTCAGATGTTGCAGGCAGAGCATGAAGAGTATTGGGTCAGATTACCACTGAGTTATGTAGAATGAAAATCTAGTCACTTTCCAATTTAAAGCTTTCTAGATTTTCCTAAAATGTTTTTGTTAGAAACATATTGCCTAAGTAAAATGCTTATTCGGGCAATATCCTTATTTAAAAAATTCCCTTCAAATTGGTGCCACTTATTCTACACTAGAATATCTTGCCTTTTATAAATAATTTCATTCAGCCATATATTCAGATACTCTGGATTTTACATGCATTTCAAATGGACTTCAATTAGTGTGTTCTTCTTAGTAAGTAAGCATTCAGAAAACAGAATATAAGTGACAAATATACCACATAATTCCACCATCAGTAACCTGGATATGCAATGCTAGCAAATTGTAGACAGCTTGGAGAATAAGTTTTGTTTCTATTTTATCCCTCAAGGATGTAGGCTAGAAACCATTTCAAAATTCCTAATGTCTATTGAAAAACTATCCATGTATGACCAGAGGAAATAAAATTAAAGAAAAATCCCATGATAAAATTGTTCATTTTTATATATGTTGGGAAGATTTAACTTTTATTATTTTTCCTCCTTACGTCCTGTTATCCAAAGTACAAGACAGCTGGTTTACAAGTGTTGGGTCAGTTTCCAGTTACCAGCATTATAAAGAAACAATGCATTATCTCCATTAGTTTTTATTAAATTATTTTTATTTTATAGCTAGGATATGTTTCTTTTTTGCCATTGCTCACCTTTCTTTTAGTGACAATAGTACCACCTACTTCATAAGCTTGTTATAAAAATGAAATAATCCTGAAAATTGACAGATTTTAATATCCTATGAGCTCAATTAGGGTTCCTGGGTAAAAATCATGGAAAAGATACTTGAATTAAAAATCCTGTTATGTAGATACACAGTTATACAGCTCTGCTCAAATAAAGGGGCCAAAATTTTCACATCTTATTCCAGGTGCAATGCTCCAGATGTTTGGACAGGGAACTCACTTGCAGCAGAATGCTGACTAGACTGTGTTTTATTCTGATAGTCAGCTTGGTTGTTTGTGAGAATATTCTTGTTCAAAGTCCATCCAACTTGTTTCTTGTGAATTCTTATCAAAAATACAGATTCATTGATGAAAAAATAAATTTCTTTGAAGTCATGAGTCATGGCAAAAGTATGGAACATACCAGCAAATGGGCTGACAGAGATTATGGTATAACATGTGCATCCTGAGATGGGAAGGGAGGAGTTTTTGGCTGTCTTTAACTCACGTAGAAACTTTGACAGAGAGAACTGGTTATAAAGTTTTGCCAAGGTGAGTCAGATCTCATCTCTTTGCAGCTGGGCATGACATTGTAGCTGCTTCCTCAATCATGGGCACCACATGTGTTGAAGTGGCATTCTGTCTTAGTCTGTTTTCCCTTGCTAAAACAGAATACCACAGAATGGGTAATTTTAAAAAAAGTTTACTTAGCTCATGGTCTTTAAGACTCAGAAGTCTGCACGATGCCAACATCTGGTGAGGGCCTTCTTGCTATGTCATTACATGGTGGATGGTATCATATGCTTAGAAGGGAAGAATGTTTATGTCAGCTTAGATCTATTTGTCTCTTCTTATAAAGTCACCAGTCCCATCATGGGGGCCCCACCCAAATGACCTTTTCCAATTCTGATTCTCTCCCAAAGGTCTCAATTGTAATCAACACGTGAATTTGGGAATTAATTTTCTAACACATGAAATTTGGAGGACATATTCAAACCATAGCACAGTCTTTTGTGTTTATCTCCACTCACATTTTAAGGTAAACATTTCTCTGGAATGAGGACCAAAATAGTCTCAATGGCCTATCATCTTAATGTAATCAGAGCTTGTACCACAAGCTTTCCAGACACAATCTATCCTACTTCCTACTTTTTCTAACTTTCCTTTTCTCATACTCATAAAATGCATTTACCATTTTTCTTGAAAACTCAGCCCCCCTTGGCTCTAAATATTCAGTTAAGAAGGAGTATAATTCCTTTGAGGGTGGGGATGAAGGGGTCCTTTCACTGACTTAAAAAAAAGTCTAGGCTTTCAAGGAAATGACTAGTCCCATTTCTCCATGTAGTAGGGAGAAAGAAACAGGTATTTTTTTTGTTACATTTGTTTTGTACTCTGTAATGAACCCTCCATTTTTTAATAATGATTCTACAAGATAGTTGCTATTTCTTATTTCACATAAGTAAAATGAAACTTAGAGAACATTAATTCTTTGTTTCAAATCACACAACCAGGAATTGACTATAGATGTTTTAATCTCAAATCAATGAGAATTTTTATGGTATATATGCCTTTTTATTCGAAGAAGGAAAATTGGAAATAACCAAAGCAAAAATATGATCTATAAAATAACAAGAAAATTATTATTCCAAATTATATTTAAGCTGTACTTAGTATTCTTGCTGAATACTTTAGATTTGATAAAATATTTAATAATACTGCACTACTCTTTTTTACATCATTCCTTCCAAGTGAAATCATTATTATACTATTGTTCCCTACCTAACAGAATATGTGATTTAGCACGATTTTTTTTTTTTAACTTTATTCTTGGGATATGCTAAAAAACATTTTGACTACATTCTTCCCCACTCAACAACATTTAAAAAGAGATTGATTTGCATTACATTACTTTAAAGGGCAAGGGTTCTTTATGATAAAACCAGATTAATTTCATCAAATCTCTAGCTATTTCTAACCAGGTATCCAGAGACAAAGAAGAAATAGACAAACGACAAAGAAATCCTAACATTTCTGTCTAGTAAGGAGAACATTCTCTGTAGTTATGATTTTTCCCATATTCTTGGTAGTTGAGTTGGAGAAAAACAAGTGTAAATCTAGAGAATTTTATTTGAGTATTAATAGATCCCAAAAGAAAATGATAGCTAAAATTTCCTTCACAGTGCCATTCTAAAAGCTATTGCTTTGGTCAATTCTAGAAAAAAGAAAAGAAAAAAGCAAGAAAACTTTCCTATCCAAGGAACAAGAAAGTTTAATCACTTGCATCCGAAACTAATTTAAATGTGTTTTTTAAATATAAACCAGATAATTTTAGAAATGTTATACAGAGGAAACAGGCAGGACTTCTGGCTATGACCAAGTAAGGAGTTTGGCAACTATTCTCTTCCAAAAAGGAACTATAAAACTGAATAAAATTAACTAAAATAGCTATTTCTGTGCTCTGTAACTTGACCAAAGGCAATTTTTGAGAAGCATTTATGCTTTAGAATTGCTAAACTTTAGGTAATGACAGTGAGAATCTGTAGCACTCGTGCGTGTGGCTTCTCACCACGGTACAATGTAGAGTTTTGCCAGGGCAGAGAAAGCTGAGAAGATAGGCAGCCAGCCAGCTGTGTTACTACTCTCTGGGGTTCAATATATTTGGAGTGCTGAAAAATTCCTATATCCGATATGCCATTGTCGATGGAACAGACAATCTTTGTGGTATGTAAGTGGGAAGGGCTAGTGGTTCTACTTGCCTGAGGTTGTGGCTATTGGGGCAAGCTTCTTGATGCAGTACACTGCAATGTAGAAACCATAGAGGGGCCAAGGTTTTCATATACCCCTGGTCAACCCTGAGTTTATGTGCATGAACAAAGGACACTTGAAAGGAACAAGCAGAAAGTAAAAGAGACATCAGATTGAAAAAATACCCTGAGGTTTGAATGTACGCCTTTAAACACAGACAGATACATGGAAAGCCTTTCTGGCTCAAGGCTATTGAGCACAATTTTGGTCAAATCATTATCCAGTCACTGAATTACACAGACACAGGGGTGACTCCTAGGAAATAAGGCTTACATTTAAGCAAGAATTAAAATCAAAAACAAAAAACAGACAAAAAACTAAACATGGACATTAGAGACTACAAACTGTGCAGGAGAAATATTTCACAGATTTAATCAGGTATGCTCTTAAACCCCTAAACAAATAAACAAAGACACAACAAACAAACAAACAAAAACCCCTAGCAATTTCTTTTTAAAAAAGGTAAAAACAATATAACATCAACTTGTAAGGGAAAAAAATAGAATCCAGAGTCACTATGATATTGTCTATAAAAATTGAGACATCCAAAGGAACAGAGAAGTTAAGGAGGGAGAAACAGTAGATATCAAATTTATCAGATAAAGATTTCAAAACAGCTTTTAAAAATAAGTTCAAAGAACTGAAGGAAATCATGTCTAAAGAGTTAAAGGCAAGTATAACAATTAAACAAAAGCACATAGTCAAAATAAGGAGAGAGAAATTATACACACACACACACATACACACACACACACACACACATAAAAGACCAAAGGGAAATTTGGAGTTAAAAAATGCAATTGAAATGAAAATTTAGTAGGCGGGCTCAACAGCAGATTTGAGGTGAAAGAAAGAATTAGTGAGATTCAAGATATATCAATACAAATTATTTAATCAAAAAAGGGAAATAAATGAGGAAAAATGAATAGAGCCTCCTTAGAAATCTGTAAGACAGCATCAAGTATATCAATATATGTGTAATGGAAATGACAAAATAAGAGAAGGAAAAGAAAGAGATAAAAAAAAATTTGGAAAAATAGAAGAAAAATTTCCAAGTTCATGAAAAACATTTCTATATAAATTTGAATATAATAAATAAACTATAAATCCTAAGTAGAATAAATACACTAAAACTCATATCTTGATATATCAAACTGTTAAGAACAACACATCAGATCTTGAAAGCACAAGAATAAAAAAGCTCATCGCATACAGAGGTGGACATGAATAAGATTAATAATCAGCTTCTCATCTGAAACAATGGAGCCCACATAGCAGTGGAATGACATATTTAAAGTTTTAAAAGGAAAAAAATCTTGGAAACCAAGAATTCTCTAACAAAACTTTTCTCAAAAATGAAGGGAAAATGATAATATTTACAAATGAGTAAAGACTATGATAATTTGTTGATAGTACACCTTTCTCAGACAGAATACTAAAAGATGTCCTAGTAGTATTAATAATTTGAGCCCATAGAAAAAATGAATAATCCCAAAACATTATATATGTAGATTAAAGAAAAGGCAATACATATATGCTTATTCATTTCTTACCTTCTTTAAACATGTAAGCCTGATTAAAACAATAATTATAGCACTGTATTATATGGTTGACAAAAAGAAAGAGTAAACTAAACACAAAGCAAGATGAAGAAAGGAAATAATAGAGATTAGTGCAGAAACCAATGAAATAGAAAAAAAAATAATACATGTAGTTAATGTAACCAAAAGTTTGTTCTTTGAAATATCAATAACACTGACAAAACTTAGCTAGACTGACCATGAAAAAAGGAGTGAAAACACAAATTACCACAATGAGAAATAAATAACAGACATAACTGCCAACTCTACACAACTGAAAAACTTTTAAGAGGATTATAACTAACAACTATACAATAAATTTGAAAATCTAGATGAACTAGAAAAATTCCTACGAAGACACAAACTACCAAAATGACTCAACAAAAAGCACAAAATCTGTTAGACCTATAACAAGTAACAAAATTGAATTAGTAACTTAAAATAGTTCCAAAAAGAAAAGCCCAGTCTGAAGTACCGTCATTGGTGAATTTTATCAAATATTTAAAGAATAAGTAATATTCTCCAACATTTCTACAAGAGGAGAGAAGACTTTCCAACTTATTCTACAAGGTTGGTATTATCCTGAGACCAAATCCAGACAAAAGACAAAATAAGCAAATGAAACTACAGGCAAGTACACGTCATGTAAATATATGCAAAAATCCTTACCATAATACAGGCAAATAGAATCAATTAATTCATTAAATAGATTGTACACTATGACCTAGTGGATTTATCCCAGGGATAGAAATTTGATCTAACATCTGAAAACCAATTAATAACTATACATCTACATCATATTAGTAGAATAAATCAGGATTAGTAAATTCTTCTGTACTCCTCCAAATAGTAAATATTTTAAACTTTGCATTCCGTTTTTGCTTAGTCTATCCATGGTAGGAAAGGAAGCAATGGTAATCTGATAACGAGGTGCAAACACCACAGCCTAGTCAGAAGACAAAGTAGCTGTAGTTGCAGTCAAAGGGACTCAGAAGCTGAAATAAATGGTGGTTTGAAAACATTAGAGGTTCTTTTGGTTGAGCCTCCAACAATTAATCAGTCAAAATTGAAAGGGAATGCAAAGCCTTGCTCACTGGTGTGGAATAATCTCTTCCTTTGTGTCTCCTAATTCCTCTCTTCCCTCTAGTCCAAATTTAGCTGCTTGAAGAAAAAAGATGATTATGAGCTTAACCAAAATCCATGCTCCCCCAATAGGGTGTGACAGCCATACACAACCATATGAGTAAGCTAGGGAATTTGGGGGAGGTGAGGGACTCAAACATGTATTGGTGGCTCTGTTTGATGTAGGCACACACCCCCTATCCTGTGCGACAGGGGTACTGGAATTCAACCGGTAGTATTTGGACACATTTTGCAATGAGGAAAGAAAGCAAATATGATTTTGTCAGTATGGGTAACTTTGGACTAACTTAATATACTGTTGTTGTGGCTTCCACTGCTGAATGTATATTTGGTTTTGGTTTACATACTTATACTGTGAATGCTTATAAAATCACAGAGGGGATTATTCTGATCTGGAAGGGCTGCATCTAGAGTAGTACTAATAACATCGGGACGTCATAGCCCAAATGACTCTTTGAACTATAGATAGATCTCTGTGACTGATGTTTTTGCTGATTGGAGCCTATGGAAAAGAGAGGCAAACCTGAAGACACCCATTAATCAACCACTCCCTTTACATGGATGCCTGATATATACCTTTTAAAAAGTATCTATTAACTTTCTACTGGGTTCTGGTCAAAACAGAATGCCTAACCTATGGGGGTCTTATGATTCTGTAGCCTGATATTCTCAATTTGGTGTGGACTCACTCAAACTCAATGACTAACAAGATGGGAAGGACCAAAAATACCTCTAATGTTGAATGGAAATTCAGGAATAAAACAGGCCTCCAATAGCATCTCAGCTTTACATGAAAAAGTGATAGACCATTCCGTTGTCTGAAGCAACACTACCAGCTTAATAAAACTTTCAATTCACAGAGGTCTCCTTAAACGCCTGGGGCTGGTTCAATGATGTCTTTGGCTAAGCTGAAAACTGATGGCATCTACCAAGCTATTGTAGCTATTCAAACTCAGTACTGAACAGTACTGGCTGTTCAGACCCAAAAATATAACAGATCTCTTCACTTAGCGGGCGGAACTCAAATTTATTTTCATAACTCTGGCTGATGCATCCCTTGAGGGAGTTTCTTTGTTTTATTCACTCATGTGATATTGCATCCTGTTTTAAACTTAGAAAATCACAAACTGGCAGATTAGAAACAGATCAAACCATCTGTTATCACTCATGCAGTTGCTCATGAAGGGTCCATTCTCTCATGAGACTAAGGGCAATCAGGCTGCTGATAGAGACTACACCACCTGGAATGCTACCATTGTTGCCTGGATCCATCATCATACAGAACCCGGAAATATAGCCACCACTGTAGACCAGGCACAAAGTAAAGGACTGTTTCTGATGCAGAGGCTACCATTACACACCAGACTTGTGAGTCCTGTTAAAGTTGGCCGACTCCGTCTCACTTACTTTTCCAGGTCCATACACCTTTATAAGGAAGTTTGGTCACTAATTGAAGACTGCCTCCAGAAAACATCATCTCCTTTTGGCTGATCCAATGGGTTACAATCAAGAACAAAAGGGTGGTAAAGGGACCTATTTTGTAAACTTAGTATTCTGCCCTGACCATTCCAGGGCATGATGCTTTATTCTTTCTCCTACTGGCAAACCCAGGCTTGCCTGGTTGATACAGTCTTAGTGTGTCAGCCCATTCAAAAGGTAGCCTAGGAGAATTAGACTTAATTCTGATGTAGCCATCTGGACTTTTTGGTTGGATTATGTGGTCCTTCATCATAAGGCTAATAATCACTTAACTGAGTACATTGCTCACCAAATGGCCCAAAGTCAGGAATATAATGGGTCTCTGTAAATTTAATAAAAATTTCCTTACTCCTCTTGCACCTGATCCTCCCAAACATAAATTTTGAGTGTAAGAAGGGACTGAGTGAAACAAATGATGAAGACATAGCTATTGGAAAGAGGTAAACCTATATTTTGGTGATGAAAGGAAAATAACAACTAGGAATTTTGAAGAGGTAGCACCTCAGACCCTGGAATTTACAAAGGTTGGGGGAGACATTTATAACCTTTGCCTTTTAAAGCTTCTCTAGGAGCCTTCCTTATGAAATAAAACACTCTGTACAGCTGTCCAAAACTATTGCAAAGAGGCTTAAATGTAACTAGGTTTGTGGGCAAGAGAGGGTTAACTCAGAAGACCTGGGTGGCTCAAACCTTACACATCCCAAAGAAAGGCATACATTCAA
Organism: Eulemur rufifrons; assembly: GCF_041146395.1. Taxonomy (NCBI): domain Eukaryota; kingdom Metazoa; phylum Chordata; class Mammalia; order Primates; family Lemuridae; genus Eulemur; species Eulemur rufifrons. The sequence continues at coordinate 56,033,486 of NC_090990.1, forward strand.
GATTATTCTTTGGCAGCCTCCTGGGGAGATAAATTCTAAGCTTAGGCATATTGTGTCTGATAGAAGTGCTTTTGTATTCCTTGTTTGTATGGTAAGTTTGTCATAACAACGTGATTACTATGAAAGACTGTTTTTCTCTGGAGGGGCTGGTGTCTGAGTAGCTGAGGTTGGTCACAAAGGCATGTAGTGCCTTTGTGACTGACCCTCAATAAAATCCCTGGGCACCAAGATATGGGTGAACCAATCTGGTTGGCAATACTTCACACATGTCAGACAATGTTGCTGGGGGAATTAAGCTCATCCTTGTGTAATTCAACTGGGAGGAAACATCTGAAAGTTTGCCCCTGGTTTCTCTGGGATCTTGTCCCATGTGCTTTGTCCCTTTGCTGATTTTGACTAGTATCTTTTCACTTAATAAATCCTAAATTTGAATATAACAGCAGTTTTATTTTTTTATTTTTTTAGTTCTGTGAGTCATTCTAGTGAATCATTGATCCCAGAGGTGGTCTTAGGGTTCCCTGATGTAGTGTGCCATTCCTTGCTAGATGGTTCTGACCATGACTTGATTATCATTCCCCTTAACCTTACTGAGGGGTCAATAGGAAAGATTATGGGGTGGCCTCAATTCTTGTACCTTCATGCAAAACATCTGTCAACACATCCAGATTGACACTCCTGTAAATATCCCTCAATCATTTCATGGGGCAGAGAAATCACTTGGTTTGTGATATGGACAGACAGGACAAGTTAGACGGGCTTCCCTCAGGCAGTCCCTTGAAACAAGAACATAATTTTTTTTTTTTTTTTTTGAGACAAGATCTTGCTCTACTGCCCAAGCTAGAGTGCTGTGGCATCATCATAGCTCACTGCAATCTCAAATTCCTGGGCTCAAGGGATTGATCCTTCTGCCTCAGCCTCCTGAACAGCTGGGGCTGTGGGCACCCCCACCACACCTGGCTAATTATTCTGTTTTTTGTAGAGATGGGGTCTTGCTCTTGCTCTGGCTGGTCTAAAACTCCTGGCCTCAAGCCATCCTCCCGACTTTGCCTCCCAGAGTGCTGGGATTACAGGCATGGGCTACCACGCCCAGACAAATGTAATCATTTGAAATAACTATGAACCCTATGGACTATCAGTTAGACAAGAGTATACTTTAGATATAATGTCCATCTCTGCCCCCAGATTGATGTAGGTCCCACTAGAAGGGCTCCAACAATTTTAAACAACGCTGTCTTGCCAGAGGCATCTTGTATTCCCCTTGAACTATGCTCTTTGTGTGAAAGCTAGGCAGTAACTTGCCATCTTTCCCTAAACACAGTAACATTCTCTGTGGAGGTGTTCATAAGAGACCTTCAAGTATTTAAAATATCAACAACAAATAGATCATGCAATCCTGGAGGACTACAGAGATCTCTCAGGGGCATATTAGACTCAGTATTTTTGCAGATTCTGTGGTCATGTATTTCTACAAATAAATAAAAGGGGGGTACAAAATGTGTTCTTGACTTTTGCTGAAGTGAACAATGACACAACTTGAGCCCTGGAAAAGGGCTGTTATGGATGATAGAATTGCCCTAGATTTCTTCCTTGCAGCCCAAAGCAGAGGGTACACATTAACTAGTACATCCTGCTGTACCTGGATTAATTCCTTGGACCAAGTGGCAGTATCAATACAGAAACTGAAGAAAGCCACCTGACATTTGAAGGCAGACCATGACGGTTTATGGGATTTGTTTAGCTGGCTTATTCTGGATCCCTAGGCCATGCTTATGGTCTATATTGCAGATTAACTTCATCTTGCTGATTATAGTCCTAATGATTGTAAACTTAATTACTGTATTAGAAAAATTGAACAAATATGGTTCCAGGCTCCATTGGACAGATTAACCAGAGTGGCCAGCAGAATGTTATGATCATGGAGAACTTTATCAAAAGTCAAAACAATGAAGAAATTAGGGGTGGATATTATTAAGAGATAATTATCCATGGTTCTCTCTTTTTTTGTGCATATTGCAAGTCAAGTACTAACTTCTCTTTGTTCTGGACTATCTTTTCAATGATATTTGTAAAGTTTACAGCCTTGGAAGATAGAGACAATGTTTCCTCCTGGAGGAAAAGGAAAATATGCTTGCTGACCATTATAAAAATTCTGGTTCCCTAAGCTCATGGCTTCCTGAGAAGTGTACGCAGGCATCCACATGTGCCCACCCATGTCATTCAGGTGGGGAGAGGGGAAATGGAGTGAATTTACTGATGTGTATGTTGCCTTCTGTGCCATTAGTTGTACAAGCCTTTGTCTCTGACCTAGGAGTCTTGTGTCTTCTATTAGCATCTATAAAAATGTGACAGGCTAATTTGTTAGCTTGTAAGTAAGATAAAATATCAGACCGTTCACAGTAACACACAGAGTAGGAGTAATTAATTCTTCTTGGGATCCTTAAAAACATGCCCTCTATGGCTATCATAAAAAAAATCATATTTAAACAGCTCCTGGGTAGTTATTTTATCAAATTTGAAGAATAGAGGCTTTGGAATCAGAAGAGATGAAAGAGAAAATTCAAACTTGCTATTTGTAAAATCACAATAACATCCATAACATAACTGTATTGTGAGGAATAAATGTAATGGCATTAATAAACCTATTATTTAGCACCTGGCCTGATGGAATGAATTGATTGTTTTAATATTTTTTAAAGAATTGGGAACTAAATTGAGAGGAATATAAACAAAAAGAGCACAAATAAAAGCATTGTATAGAATCCATATAAGTCACATACTTCTACAAGAAGGAAACTGAAAAACAAAAAGTGGAAAACCATAAACTATAATTTCATCATATAGAAAAAAATAATTGTTAATATCTTAATGAATGTTATTTTTTCTAAGAATCAGATTTTAGAATATAGAGTATATACAATTTTGTGTCCTAAAGTAGGGACATTTTGATATCGGTGTTGGTGAATTTATTTTCAAGAAAGAAAATATATTAATATCACAAGCCAGAAAGCTTTGCTGTTGAATTTTCATTAAATCTACTAGTTAAGAACATAAATGGGACATTCATAGAGATTTTTCTTTAGTTCAACCATCTGGACACTTGCTGTATTTTGATTAACAGCAAAAAACTCATTTGCCTAAAACTTACAAAACAGTTAAATTCCAAGCCTCTTTGGAAAGAAAACCAGAGATAAAATGATACATAAAAAGTGTGAAAAAAATCATTGTTCCATAAAAAAATTCCATTAATTAGAGTAATTATCTATGATTGGAACTCCAAAACATCTGCAGTAAAACAAGTGGCTATACTTAAACATGTTCGTTTCATATTTCAATCACTTAAATATAACTATTGTTAAGGAAATACTTGGAAGTCATTAAGAAAGTAACTTGCAAAAAAAAAACAATTCTGCCATATGACAACGACAAAATTAAAGGATTAATAAAAGAAAATGTGCCCAAACATTGATCCCCATAATTACATATAAATTAGTATAAAAATGAAGAAAATCGTGTTGAAAATTAACTTCAATTATCCTTCTTTATTTATGTATTAAGATCATTAGCTCTGTTAACCAATTAAAATCTACAATAATGTAATTGGAATGAATTCTCTTTCAGTGAAGAGAAAGACTATTTATTTAGTCAATGAACATTTTCTCAGGTAACTACCGTATGCCTGGCTATGAAGTTGTCATCATAGTTACGGAGAAAATGCTTCCAGTTCTAATGATTCATTTGAATCACTATATGTCTGGAATTAGAAATCACTTCAAAAACAAGAGTAGATATTAAAAATATTAAAGATGTATCATTTAAATTTTTTATGCTATAAAATTGAAATTTAAAAAACTGGAAAAAATTTGAATACATTATTATATTAAAAGAATGAACAAAGAAATATGTACGTCATCTCAATATGTGAAATACAGAATATTATATAGATAAACTGAGAAGAATATTATTTATGGGTTGTGAGGCTGTAGATAATTATAATTTTATTCTTTATACTTTTTTGGTTTCCCCAATTTTAGCAATGGACAACCATTTATTTTGTAATCTAGGATACTTATTCTTTTTAAAAAAAAAATCATATATGTCATATACCTCACTTTCTCAAGTTCTTGTTGAACAAAGTAATATAATTAATGCTAATGTATGAGTATAATTAAGACAGAGAGACTCAAAACAGATGACCTGGGATTTGGTCTGAGTCACTCATTAATCATCTCTTTGATTCTGAGCATAAGGTTTTGGCCTGTTTTCCTGCACTTGTATTTTGATGAGTTTTGACTGGGTGAGTTCTATAGTCTTTTTTATTCCTAAGAAAATAATTATTATTTTTACATTATCTAAGAGTCAGTGCCAGGCTATTTTTAAAGCGTATCTTTGGGAAAGAATGAAGGAATCTAACTTGGAAAGGTGTTCTATTGTTCATATAAGTCAGCCAAATGAGTTAGGTCCAGATATACTTAAGTGTACTGATAGACTTGATCCTAAAGATCTGTGTGTACATTGAATTATTCCAAATGAATCCCCATCTAATGTCAGAAATATTCTCTCTGTATTTCTCATTGATTTTCAATTGGATGTGGCTCTCAAACTTCCAGCCTTAAGTTTTGATCCTTTATATTTCCATTCAGTTATATTAAATGGTGAATGAATCTGTGAATAAACAATTAATAATACTGAATTAAGGTCTATAATAGTTATTTGCTATGGTAAATGGAAAAATATCAGCAAAATATTCACCCCATTAGTTATTTGTTTAATGGCTGATACAAAATTGAGTTTACTGCCTTAGGTAAGATGAAAATTAGAATTTTTGATTTAAAACCCTGTTTTATAAAGACATTTAGTATTATAAATTAGTCGGACTCTGAAGTATGTTTTCCTTGATTGAGTGATTCATTTACTCATGGAGAAAACTATTTATTGAGAAGCAACCACGTGCCAAGAACTGTTCCAGATGCTGAGATTACCAATAGTAGGAATAAAATGCCAACACCATCACCCCTCCCAAAATCAGTGTTTTGACAAAGCTTATATTTAAATAATTCAAAGGTATAAAATACACATGTAAAATTTGTAGCATATTTTTAAATAATGATCGCAAAAAAATAAAGGAGAAAAAAAGAAGTGAAGGTACAGTTATGAACAGAGTGGGATCAGAGAAAGAATCATTGAAAAAGTGAGGCTTCTAGGTGGTGGAAGGTACAGATAAAAGGATCCAAAGGCAGACACATCTCCCGCAGTTTCTAAGAATAGCAAATCTGCATGTGTGGCTGTTGCACATCATAAGTAGTAGGAGAGAGCAGCAGGAGATGAGGTCAGAAAGGTAATGGGGCAGGGTTGGGAGGTGGAAAAATCAGGGGCCATGAAGGGTAATGAAGATGGAGCTTTGGGAGCAAATTGTGAATCTTATGAGATGTTTGTTTTACTCAGTGATATGGGAAATCGTTGGCAAATTTTAAGCAAAAGAGCGGTATTGACTCACTCCTATTTTAATAAACTCACTTGGACCATACTTAGGAGAATACTACAGCACCCTGAAACAAGGGGAAAAATGATAGTGGCTCAGACCAGGGTGGTAAAAATGAGTGGAGAAAATAGGCTCATTTGGGGCTAAATTTTGACAGTGGAAACTTTTGTATTGGTAAAAAGGAAGTGAAGAATCAAAAATTACTCCATGGGTTTTGCCCTGTGCAAGTGGAAGAAAGTAGGAATAATAAGTTACGGATTTTTTTCTTTTAACCAACATTGTTAAACACAACTGTAAAATGAATAAAAATACATAACTTCTCCTGCCATGCCTCATGCATCATGTTGGGACAAGCAGTCAGAGTTCTTGAATCAATAATCGTTTTGATTATACCGTTCCAGAGAAACAATGTATAAAAACATATTCCAGTGCAATTTCTATGTAATCTGTTCCTCCTGTCCCATCAAGTGTGACAGTGTATTATTATGTATTGACAGAAAACATCAATATGGATGATGTTAGACAGTGGGAGGAAAGCATTTTGGTGTGCTGGTTTTGTCTTTATAATAACAGCATTGATCTGTATTTCGGCTTGCTTGTTTTCAGCAACTCACAGTTAATTTGCCCAGATCTACATTGGTATGAGCGATAATATGGTGAGTGTCAGATGGGATCTGCTCTGCAACCTAATGATTTTTGTCAATTGTGAATTAATTATTAAACTGATTTGTCCTTCTTTGTTCAGAGCTCTGCAAATGTTAGTAAATCAGAATCTGCTCAAACTTTTAGTAGAATTGATGTGATAATAAGCATCCCCTTTTTGGTTTGCTTACTTTCCTCTTGCCTGATAATAAACTATTCTGGTACTTTTACAGCCTTGGGGTTGCCGTTTACTCGATTTTAAAATTATTTACTCAAAATGAATTGTCTGCTTAGTGATTTTCATATTTGATATCTCTTCTTTGTTTGAAATTTTAACATGCCTCTTTAAATAACATGAAGGCTTCCATCCTATTCTTGGGTCACCAAATCATGGTAATGAGGAGAATAAAAAGGGCCTTTGGAAAATAAATTCAATCAAATAATATTTAAAAACAAGTTATAATAGGGAACTTCAAATTCCTTACCTATGTTATTGAATTAAAAATACCTAGTGACCAAGACCCTCTTTCCTTGACCTAACTTTAATCAGGCTCCTCTAAGCCCTCTGCTGGACTAAGCCCAATCTTGGCCTTCCCTCTATGTCCTTATAGAATCCAGGTTGAGTAAGAATCCTTTAAGTCTGTTTAGCAAAAAAATCCCCCAGCCTTGGGATCCGACCCCCTTCCATACCTGATCAAATTCTTCATCCTCTAGACTTGGGATGTTCTCATCCTGACATCCCTTCAGCAAGAATTCTGTTAAGTTGGTATAGCAAGAGGCCCTCTTACCCCTAATATTTCCTTTTAGTAATTATCTATTCACTGACCCTCCATGCTATTCCTTGGATGTAAATCCCTATTTGCTCTTAATGGAGTCACTGGAGGTGAGGCTAATCTCTCTCTTTCTACCTCAAGACCCCATTGCAGTGGTCCTTATACCCGTTGAGATAAAAGTCCTCCATACCCTCCTTAACAAGTCTCATGAATATTTTTTTTTTCTTTAATGTTACTTCACAGGCTTATAATGAGCATTTAACAAGATAACATGTATAGAATTCCTACTAGAGGACCTAGCTTTCATTTCTGCCAACTGTATTGTCAGTGTGCCTGTTGGGTTGGAATAGGAGGCCAGTTGTGTGCCCTTTAAATCAAGTCATTTCCCTTTAGAGATGACAGAGGGCATGATGTCTATTTGCAGAGTATGGTGACAAAATAGCTAGGGATTTAGTCCAATTACTAACTCAACTGGTGCAAAATCAGCACATTTTATTAATTGTTATAGGAATGATTATATTAAAAATCATTATTACAATATTCACCCAATCCATTCCTCATATATAGAAAAAACCTATAAGGAAAGCTGTACATTAAAGAGATTTGCATTTCCCAGTTAAAAGCTGAAGATTTTTATATCCTTCTGGGATTAGGCACTTTGGTTTTTTTATAGTATATTGGCTGAATTTGAATGAAATTAGAAGTCCAGGAGGCTGAGAGGGCCATGTAAAATTTCAAAGTAGTTGAAGTGTTATACAAACTGGTCTTGCAGAAGTTATACAAACAGCCTGGCTTCCCAGTTCATATACACGAGTGTGACAAGCAGAAAATTAGACACCTGGAAGCTACAAGTGTTTTCATTTTATGTTTTTAGATACATGGCCAAAATTACTTTGTGACTGCCAAATTGCTACCTTAATTTAAAAGCAGAGGAACACATTAGATTTTTACCACCTAGAAAATCATGTTCAATCTTTGCTTGAAAGCGTCTTCATTAGCAGAGAGAAAGAAAAAAAATCTTTCTCATCAGAATTACCTTCCATCCATTTTGTAGAGCTCAGACCTTGAGAAGTGTCTGATAATACTACTAAACCCTAGGAATAACTCCTTGTCTTTCAGATGTTAATTTCATTGCTGGAAGCCTTTTAGGGCAAAGAATATAGCTGAATGGCTGGGGTTGATGCAGTTATTTGCTCACCTAATGGTGATAAGTGAAAGTCAAACTTCTGGGATTTTGTTGTTGTTGTTTTGTTTTCCATTTTACTTATGGGGTAGTTTTATGTGGCTTTTCCACTAAATACAATCCTCAGATTCAATACAGGATGGAAAAGAAGGTGTCGTAAAAACTTTGGCTAGGTAGATCAAAACTCTATACAAGTTACACCTAATTCTAGTATCCATCTCAAAGAAAACATAAAAAATCACAGTGCATTTGAGCTAAACAATACCCAAGAGGCAAATATGTATTCATTTTTTTGCCCCAAGGTAGTCAGTCAGAATTTAATGATAGAACATCTGAGTATAAAGAAAAGAAAACTGAGACCAGAATCTGAAAAATGTATCTCATTGTTTGTTAACAAAATAGGTCCCTAAAAAGAAATGGACTTAAGGCCCACTTTCTGAAAGAAGTTTTTTCTATTTTTCTTGTTGTTGTTGTTATTCTTACATTTTCAAGTTTATTTAAACTAACCAATGAAGACATGAATTTGGTTAAGCAAAGACAAATATGCTTGGAGCTTTTGGGTGCGTCCTCATTTGTTCCTACAGTTGTTTGCTATTCGTCTTATTTCCTACATAGAGTTATGCTGTCCTAGTCTATTAAGGCTTCTATAATAACACACCATAGACTGGGAGGCTTATAAACAAAAATTTATTTCTCACAGTTCTCGAGGCTGTGAAGTCCAAGATCAAGGTACCAGATGATTTGGTGCCTGGTGAGGTCCTGTTTCTCAGTTCATAGATGGCAACATTTTCACTGTGTCCTCACATGGTGGAAGAAGAAGCACTAGTCCCATTCATTATGGCTGTGTCCTCATGACCTAATTACCTCCCAAAATGTCCCACTTCCTAATCCCATTGATTTGCAAATTTGGGGAGGAGGGAGGTGTCTCCAGTAATTTGTAATATCTGTTGCTCAGTATTGGCCCTGTCTTGGTTGTATTAACAATGATGAAGATCAGGGAAAAAAGATGGGCCCAAAAAGTCAGCTCTGGGTCACTGTACCCAAAGACAAATTATCTTGAAACCACTCCTTAAAAATAAAGGGGCTCAAGGCAAGAACTGAGGCAAGGGTCTCTCTAAATAATTAGCCATGTCCCCTTTTTTGCTTCTCTGTAATTGCCACTCTAGAGTCACATAGCTGGAGGTCATAAAGATTCTTAGCTTCCTCCATAGATAACAGCACTCTTTTGGAACCTAAAGGTAGTTTTTGAGGTATCTTCCAAGTCCCGCATTCCAGTAGATTGGCTGACCCACCCAGTTCCATGGTCCAAACCAAGGAACTGATGGTTCTACCTCAAACCCAGCCAATTAGCAAACCTAACTGCCTAATCCTTTGCCTTACCAAACTATCCTTAAAAACCCTGTCTTCCAAATTCTTGGGGAGGCAGATTTGAGAAATTCCTCCTGTCTCCCCACTTAACACTACATGGAATTAAACTCTTTCTCTGTTGTAAATCTTGCTGTCTCAGTGTCTTGGTTTCCTCTTGGGCAGTAGGCAAATGAACCTGGTTGGGCAGCAATAATCTTAGCAAGGCTATTAAAAAGTGAGACCCTTATCAGACAGGTGGTGCTTAAGTTTTTCAGAATTGGCCATAATTGATTTCTCTACTGGGGAAGAACTATGTATAGAAATGAGACCAGCTTTTGGAGAATGAGCAAGATGCGGAAGACAAACTAAAATGAGGGCTGATAGTCACTCTTTCTGCCAACGTGTAGGGAAGAACTATGGAGGACTAATAAGTTGACTAAGAAAATTGATGAAGAAATTTCTATTTAATAAACAATGTTTTAAAAAAATGGTCACCTTATTTCATTACCAGTATTTTGGGCCAAAACATAACATGAAGGGGGAAAACTATTAGTATCAAATCATGTAAGACAGCTACCACCTCTACTGTGAACTCTGGTCTTTTTTTTTTCTTTTTTATCACCAAAAACATTAACATAATATCAATGCAGGAAACTGTCCAAGGTGATATTGGGTGACTCCTGGAACTCAAGGAAAGATTCTGATATTAAATTCTAAATTCTTTTTTCTTTTACTTTTTCTTTTTTTTAACAAGACTCAAAATTTTCATTTATTTGTAACCTGAAATGTATATGGAAGTTTCCCTCTTGAAAGTCTTATTTGTAGTTTGCATGCTTATTTAAACAATGAACTTTCTTTTTTAATGATTAGGTAATGTTTTTATTTTTCTCATATTTCTTTTCTTTCTTCTCTACATTCAACTAATCCCTTAGAACTTCTGATATGTCCAAAAGGTACCATATTTGTTTATTTTATTAATGTCCTTTACTTCTATACAGAACAGTGACCTCTAGAGAGCAGAGTTTGTATCTTTTTTCATTTGCGTGTCCTAGTATCTATTACCATGCTTCATATATAGTCTTTTGGTGCATATTTATTGTTTGATAAATGAATAGATGAAATCATTTCATATAAAATTATAGAAAGTAGGATAACCCCTCATATATGAAATTTTGGGAAGTAGATTATTCCAGTCATCTATTTCTGGGTAACAAATTATTTAACCCTTATAGGCTTAAAGCAACAACCACAATTCTGTGGGTCAGGAATCTATACAGGGCTCAACTGGATGATTCTTTTGCTCCAATTGGTGATATTCATCTGAAGACTGGGCTGAGCTCAGATGGGGTTCCCTTCTTCTCCATATAGTCTCAAGACCTGTCTAGCAGGCTCAGGGCTCCCAGAAATCAAGACAAAGGATGACTATTTTTTTGAATTCTAGGTGCAGATCTGAATAGCTTAACTTCAGCCATATTCCATTGGTCAAAATAGTGACAAGTCAGCCCAAACTCAAGGGGAGGAAAGACAAATTGCATCATAATGAGACAAGTGTAAAGAATTTGTGAACATTTTCAATTTGCAATATATGAGGGGATAAAGTAGAAACATGCTATATATTTTTAACCTAATTTTCTGTGCCTGCATTAGGTCCACATCTAAAGAAGCTTCAGTAGAAAAATATTTTTTAGAAAGGCAGCATATTTGTTTATATTTGTCAAGCAATTTTTAGCAGAGATTTCTCTGGCCTTGATTAGTCTACTTGTGTAAGTTCCTTCACTGCCTAAATTATTCTGATTTATTCCTTTCACTGTCTCTGTCATTGTCTTATTCATTTCCATGCTGACTGCTGTCAGCTCAAAAAAATCTGGTCAGGTCCTTAGTAGTCCATCTACTATAACAATTCCTTTCTAACTAGAAGCAAAGAAGAGCGGGGTCCAAGGCCTCGAGCATCCTCCTGCACTAGCCCACCATCCTTTTCCCATGCCACTTCCAGATTTTCTTTCTTTAAAATCATTATCATTTTTTTTCATATATCTGCTTATAAACCTATCAAGTTAAATGCAGGCATACCTCAGAGATAGTGAACATTCAGTTATTGATAAGCACTATAAAGTGAAATTACAGTAAAATGAGACATTAATTTTTTGGTTTCCCAGTGCATATAAAAGTTATGCTTACACTATACCATAGTCTATTAAGTGTGCAGTAGCATTATGTCTAAAAACAATGTACACATCTTAAACTTAAAAGTGTTTTGTTTCTAAAGAGTGCTAACAATCACCTGAGTCATATCTTTAGTGAATCATATCTTTCTGCGGATAGAGGGTCTTGATGTTCATAACTGCTGACTGCTAAAGTTTGGGTGGCTGTAGATACTTCTTAAAATAAGATGGCAGTGAAGTATGCTGCATGCATTGACTCTTCCTCTCATAAAAGATTTCTCTGTAACATGCAACGATTTTGATAGCATTTTCCCCACAGTAGAACTTCTTTCAAAATTGCTGTCATTCCTCTCAAATCCTGCTGCTGCTTTATCCATTAAGTGTATGTAATATTCCAAGTCCTTTGTTGTCATTTCAACAATGTTCACAGCATCCTCACCAAGAGTAGATTTAATCTCAAGAAATCATTTTCTATTCTCTTCCATAAGAAGCCACTCCTTGTCCATTCAAGTTTTGTCATGAGATTGCAGCAAGTCAGTCACATCTTCAGGCTCCCCTTCTAGTTCTAGTTCTTTTGCTGTTTCTACCACATCTGCACTTCTTCTACTGAAGTCTTTTTTGTTTTGTTTTGTTTTTTTTTGACTTTCACACTTAGCTTTACCCTTTCAGACATTGGCCTAGGCAAAGAATTTTTGAAGAAGATCTCCAAAGCACCAACAAAAATAAATAAATGGGACCTGATCAAATTAAAAAGCTTTTGCACAGCCAAGCAAACTATCATTAGAGTGAATAGACAGCCTACAGAATGGGAGAAAATATTTGCTCTCTACACATCCAATAAAGGACTGATAACAAGAATCTATCTAGAACTGAAAAAATCAACAAGGAAAAATCAAACAACCCCATCATTAAATGGGCAAAGGACATGAACAGAAACTTTTCAAAAGAAGACAGAATAATGGCCAGCAAACATAAAGAAAAATGATCAACATCTCTAATCATTAGAGAAATGCAGATCAAAACCACAATGAGATATCACCTACCCGCAGTGAGATTGGCCTCTACCAAAAAAATCCCCAAACAACAAATGCTGACGAGGATATGGAGAAATAGGAACACTCTTACACTGCTGGTGGGACTGCAAATTAGTGCAATCTCTGTGGAAAAGAATTTGGAGATACCTCAAAGAGCTAAAAATAGAAATATCATTTGATCCAGCAATAGCACTATTAGGCATTTGTCCACTGGAGTCTTGAATCACTCATAGCCATCTGTGAGGGTTGGAATCAACGTCTTCTGAATTCCTGTTAATGTTGATATTTTCACCTCCTCCCATGAATCACAAATGTTCTTAATAGCACCTAGAATGAATCTTTTCCAGAAGGTTTTCAATGAATTTTTCTCAGATCCATCAGGGCAATCAGTATCTATGGCAGCTGTAGGCTTACAAAATGTATTTTGTAAATAATAAGACTTAAAATTTGAAATTACTCTTTTTATCATGGGCTGCAGAATGGATGTTATGTTTTTTCTGAATGGTAGGTCTCAACAGTGGGCTTAACATATTCAGTAAGCTATGCATTAACAAATGTGCTGTAATCCAGGCTTTGTTGTTTCATTTATACAGCACAGAGTAGATTTAACATGATTATTAAAGGTCCTAGGATATTATAAATGATAAATGAGCATTGGCTTCAACTTAAACTCATCAGCTACAGGAGCCCTTAACAAGAGAGTCAGTCTGTACTTTGAAACTTTGAAGCCAAGCATTGACTTTTTCTTTTTTTTTATTTCAGCTTATTATGGGGGTACAAAAGTTCAGGTTATATATATTGCCCATGCCCTCCCATCCCCCTGAGTCAGAACTTCAAGCGTGTCCATTCCCCAGACAGTGTGCATCGCACTCATTATGTAGGTATACACTCTCCCTTCCCCCCACCCCTCACCTCTCTCTGACACCCAATTGGTGTTATTCCCAAATGTGTACTTAGGTGATGATCAGGGGAACCAATTTGCTGGTGAGTACATGTGGTGCTTGTTTTTCCATTCTTGGGATACTTCACTTAATAGAATGGGTTCCAACTCTCTCCAGGAGAACAAAAGAGATTCTATATCACCGTTATTTCTTATAGCTGACTAATACTCCATGGTATACATATACCACATTTTACTAATCCACTCATGAATTGATGGACATTTGGGTTGTTTCCACATCTTTGCAATTGTGAATTGTGCTGCTATAAACATTCAGGTGCAGGTGTCTTTTTTATAGAATGACTTTTGTTCTTTTGGGTAGATGCCCAAAAATGGGATTGCTGGATCGAATGGTAGGTCTACTTGAATCTGTTTAAGGTATCTCCATATTGCATTCCACAGGGGACTTTTTCTCTCTCACTATGAAAGTCATAGAAGTCATCTTTTTCCAATAGAAGGCTATTTTGTCTACATTGAAAATCTATTGTTTAGTGCAGTCTCTTTAGTTAATGATTTTAGCTAGATCTGGATAACTTGTTGCAGCTTCTACATTCAGCACTTTATTCTTTATCTTTCACTTTTATGTTATAGAGACGGTTTCTTTTCTTAAATCCCATGAACCAACCCCTGTTAGCTTCAGATTTTTTCTCTGAAGCTTGCTCACCTCTGTCAGCCTTCATAAAATGGAAGAGAGTTAGGATCTAGTTCTGGATAAGGCTTTGGCTTAAGGAAATGTTATCTCTGGTTGATCGTCTATGCAGGGCAATAAAATTTTCTCCATATCAGCAATAAAGCTGTTTAACTTTCTTATCATTTGTGTGTTCACTGGAGTAACACTTTTAATTTCCTGCAAGAACTTTTCCTTTGCATTCAAAATTTGGCTAATGGTTTGACACAAGACCCCTAGCTTTTAGCCTGTTTCCACTTTCAACATGCCTTCCTTGCTAAGCTTGTCATTTCTAGCTTTGGATTTAAAGTGAGAGTCCTTTCAGTTGAACACTTAGATGCCATTGTAGGGTTATCAATTGGCCTAATTTCAATATTTTTGTGTTTGAGGAAATAGAGAGGCCTGAGGAGAAGGAGAAAAATGGGGAACAGCTGATCATTGAAGTAGTCAAAGCACACATTTCATTAATTGATTAAGTTTGCCATCTTATATGGCTCACTTCATGGTATCCCAAAACAATTACAGTGGTAAACAACAAAGATCACTGATCACAAATCCCCATACCAGATATAATAATAATGGAAAAGTTTGAACTATTGTGAGAATTACCAAAATGTGACAGAGACACACACTGTTGGAAAAATGGTGCCAATAGACTTGCTAAAAGCAAATAAAAATCACAATATCTGTAGAGCTCAATAAAATAAAATGAAATAAAAACAAATGCTTGTACCAGCATTTTCCTTTATATATCTATTAATTTATTTTATTCTAGTTTATTTTCAATATTTCTATATGTAATCAAATACATTTTTAATGAGGAAGAGTAGAAACAAATAATAAACTAGTTAAATATAAACCAAATTTAAATTTTATAAACTAGCACACAAAAACTTTGTAACTAGTCTCCAAATTATCTCACACTTCTCCCATGAATGAAGACTACAGTTATGTACTGTTCCTCAGATATGCTTTGCATTCTCTTCTGTCTCTGCTTTGGCTGATATCATTCCCTTTGTCTGGAGTTCATTCCTCTGCCTCTATCTATGAGACCACAATTATCTTTTGGACTGTTGCTCAAATGCCACTATTTTTATGAAATTATAGCTATCATGATTGAAAATTATTTCTTTCTTCAAAGGGTTCCTAATGGCTTTCATAGTACTTTTTAATGTAATTCTTATATGATAAATCCCTGTTATATTAATATTTACAAAGCAGTTTTTCTTTCTAAAAATAAAATGCTCTTGATGAGTGGAAAGTATAATTTGCACACTGTAAAATCTCAGTAGAAGTTGGAATGAATAAATGAATGAATGAATCAAAGTATCTATAGGAGAGGTTTTTCATAGTCACTTCTTAGTTGAAAATATGTATATTAGAATGGCAAGGTAATTTTTGGGGAAAAACCTGAAAGAAGGTTTAGCAGAGAATTCATGTATATGATTAGGTAGAATTGCTGCCTATGTGCTATTTTTTATTTGCAAATATAATCAACAATGTACAGTTTTTATTAAAGCTGATGTATAAAACATTTTCTTTGAATTTTCTAAATATTTGTTTTCCCTCAAATGAGATATGGTTGAGCTAATTAAAGCCATGCCATTTTGTGTAGTTTAAGAAGCATAGACCTTTTATTTATTATAAGAATATCCTTCCTTTACTTTATTTTGAACAGATGATACTAAATTCAACTAGAGAAGTAGCCCAAAACATTGATCTTAATTGTGTTGAAGTTCACAGAAGGTTTAATCTGCATTCATTTTAAGTTGTAGTGACACTATTTACTAGTTCACTTGTGACTACCTAAAGCACATTACTGACTGCCTTGACTTAAGAAGTACAGAATTTGGAGTTTTTTATGGCTACAATAGACATGAACAACTTTAAAATATTATTTAGAGTCTTTTAAAAGTCTTTAACATTTACAAGAATGTCTCACTTTGCACTAATATAACTCATTTTCAGTCTGTAAATGGTTCAAATGGTTTTAGTCCCATATTGTACTTCTCTTTAGGAAGTCCACTGGTCCCTCAAAGGCAATATACATAATGAAATGGAAATTTCAATGACTTTTTCCAGAACTCTGGAACAATTTAGTAGTATCTAGAAAATGAATATCAGTAGACTGGTAGCCATACATTAAAATTTGTTAAAATTTGGCCAACTTATAACTTACTGCAGTTCTCCCTGTAAAATACTCTCTAATATCTTTTAAGGATATCTTTGTTTTTCCTTTGAAGCACTCAAAACTCTCTACTCTACATTTCCTATTTTATCTCTATGAATAGCTCAAAATGTTCCCATTCAATATCATATCTAAATATTGTTGAAGGGTCAGGCTGGGATATGTTTAAGGGATAAAAATAAGAATGTTAATAATGATAACAGCAATACTAATACCAACTACAATATAAACTACCAGGTTATTGTACAATAAAACATTGAGTATACATCAAATTCTGTAGTGATTATGTGATTATTTTATGTACCCTACTTCACTCTGTATTGCTTATCACATGGGAAGTTAGCTTTTATTTTTTCTTGTCTTCTTTTTTTTTTTTTTTTTTTTTACAGACAGGATTTTAGTGTGTTGCCCAGACTGGCATGGAGCTCCTGGGCTCAAGCCATTCTCCTACCTCAGCCCCCTGAGTATTATTATTATTAACCCTTATCTACAGATGAAGAAACTAAAGTTCAAGGAGGCTGAATATCTGTACTAATTACATGCCAATTAAATAGCAGAAATAAAATTCAAACTCAGGCCTATTAGACTCTAGGTCATGGGCATGTGTCAAGTATGCAATATTATATAACCTATTCATTCATCCACTCGGTCATTAAAAGTTTGAATTATATGTGTGTGTGTGTGTATATATATATACATATATATATATCAGGCACTCTGTAAAAGCCTGAGAGGGAAACAATAAAGAGACAAAATCCATGCTCAAGTTCAATTTAGTTCAGCAGAATCTTATTTGTTTTTTACTACATAATAGTAATAATATTGTGTGAGACACTACTAATACTTAAATAGATAATTAAAAATCATAAATTCAATAATATAATATGCTCAGGATGCTATAAAAGGACAGAGCAGAGATGGATAAAAGAAAGACTTAAAGAAAGGACTTTTTGATAAAAGCCGTTCTCACTGGAGTTAAGTAATATCACATTGTGGTTTTGATTCGCATTTCCCTGATGATTGGAGATGTTTAGTATTTTTTCATATGTTTCTTGTCCATTAGCCTATCTTCTTTTGAAAAGTTTCTGTTCATGTCCTTTGCCCACTTATTAATGGGGTTGTTTGATTTTTTTCCTTGTTGATTTTCCTGAGTTCTATATAAATTCTAGTTATCAGCCATTTATCGATGTATAGCATACAAAATTTTCTCCAATGCTGTAGGTTGTTTTGTCACCCTAGTGATGGTCTCTTTGGCTGTGCAAAAGCTTTTTAATTTGATCAGGTCCCATTTATTTATTTTTGTTGGTGCTCAGATTTCTTTTGGGGTCTTCCTCATAAATTCTTTGCCTAGGCTGATGTCTATAAGAGTTTTTCCAGAATTTTTCCTAGAATTCTTATGGCTTTATGCCTTAGGTTTAAGTCTGTTATCCATCCTGAGTTGATTTTGGTGATAGGTGCAGATCTTAGTTTCAGTCTTCTATGTGTGGCTATTCAATTTTCCCAGTACCATTTATTGAATAGAGATTCTTTTCCCCAGTGTATGTTTTTGTCTGCTTTGTCAAAAATCAGATGGTTATATGAGAATGGTTTTATATCTGGGTTCTCAGTCTTATTCCATTGGTCTATATCTCTGTTCTTGTTCCAGTACCATACTGTTTTGGTTACTGTTGCCTTGTAGTATAGCTTGAAGTCTGGTAAATGGATGCCTCCCAATTTGTTCTTTAGCTTAAGGTTGCTTTAGCTATACAGGTCTTCTTTGGTTCCATATGTAGTGTAGAATTATTTTTTCTAGATCTCAGAAAAATGATGTTGGTGTTTTAATAGGGATTGCATTGAATCCATAGATCATTTTCAGTAGTATAGACATTTTCACAATGTTGATTCTGCTGATCCATGAGTGTGGAATAGTTTTCCATCTGTTTATGTCCTCTGCTATTTCCGTCCTCGGTGTTTTATAGTTCCCTCTATAGAGGTCTTACACCTCCTTAATTAAATATATTCCTAGATATTTTATTTTCTTTGTTGCTACAATGAAAGGCATTGCTCTTTGATTTGATTCTTAGTTTGACTATTATTGTTGTATATGATTGTTACTGATTTGTGTGCATTGATTTTGTAACCTGAGACTTTGATGAACTTATTTATCAATTCCAGTAGTCTCTTGGCAGAATCTTTGGGATTTTCAAGATATAAGATCATATCATCAGCAAAGAGCAATAGTTTGGCTTCTTCTGCACCTATTTGGATGCCCTTGATTTCCTTCTCTTGTCTGATTGCTCTGGCTAGGACTACCAGCTTTATGTTGAATAGAAGTGGTGGTAGAGGACAACCTTTTCTGGTTTCAGTTCTAAGCAGGAGTGTTTTCAATTTTTCAGTAAGATGTTGGCTGTGGGTTTGTCATATGTGGCTTTTATCATTTTAAGGTAAGTTCCACCTATACCTATTTTGTTAAGTATTCTTATCGTAAAAGATGCTGAATTCTGTCAAATGCTTTTTCTGCATCTGTTGAGAGGATCATATGGACAAATGTTGGCATGGATGTGGAGAGATATTAACACTCACACACTGCTGGTGGGACTACAAACTAATACAAACTGTATGGAAATTAGTGTGGGGATACCTCAAAGAACTAAAAGTAGAACTATCCTTTGATCCAGCAATCCCACTACTGGGTAGCTACCCAAAGGAAAAAAAAGACATTCTATAAAAAAGGACATCTGCACTAGAATATTTATAGCAGCACAATTAATAATTTCAAAGATGTGGAAACAACCCAAGTGCCCATCAATATATGAGTGGATTAACAAAATGCGGTATAGGGAGTTGTCGAAGATGGCGGAGTGGCGGTAACTGCTTGGATCTGCGCTCCGGTGAGGAACCGTAGATCCGGACCTGCCACAACGCTAGAGGACTGCTCCCACACAGGAACAGCGGTGTGAATCCACGGAGAATCAGCGTGGGACAAACAGAGCAAGTGAGGTCTGAGGTGAACAGAAATTAAGATCGCGGAACTCTGCGGAAGGCACGGAACAGACAGTAGCCAGCGGAGCGGAGGCGGCTGCGCCCACCCCCAGGTGGGGCGGGGGCAGTCTTTAGGAAAAGCGGCTTGCGCTCCTCACTGACCTCCACCCCCAATTGCTTGGAGACCCCCTCGCAAGCCAGAGCAGAATCACCGAGGGAGACGTAGGGCATTGCAGACAGGAGGCTTTTTCGGGAGAATAGCTTGGAACCTGGGAAGTCTCGGCAAGACAGTCCTTGGCGAGAAGGGACGGACCTGTGCCAGGGGGGAGGGGCACGAACGATCCCCGATCAGCAAATTGCGCTGTACCTCTGTGCTACTTTTGTCAGTGGTTCTTCAGCTGGTGGCCCCCGGCGGCTTTGCCCGCCAACCCCCTCGGCAGCGGCGGTCTCTGGTCTCTGCCTGCCGGGGAGCCGGTCCCCCTCCGACCCCGGAGCGCTGCGGGCGCCATCTTGAAAGCAAAGGCGGAACCGCTCGGGAGCCATAAGGTGCCGAGCGGCTCTCTCTCCCTGGCGCCCTCCGCTGGTCTCTGGGCCCGTGCCATCTCCGCCGGGCTGCGCTCGGCGGGAAGGGGCGGAGCTGCGCTAAGACTTAAAATAAACATTGAGTTGCCGCTCGGGACCCAACGGAGCGGGCGTGAAGGGGCGGAGCTGCGCTAAGACGTACAATAAACATTGAGTTGCTGCTGGGGACCCAACGGAGCGGGCGTGAAGGGACGGAGCTGCGCTAAGGCGCAAAAACACAATCATTGAGCCGCTGAACTGTATACTTCAGAATTGTGTATCCCTTCGTTTAGCGATGTGCTGTGGTGCTGTGTAGCTCTGTTTTTGTTCTTTTGTGTTTGTGTTTTCGCTGTTTCTGGGTTAGGTCTCTTTGTGTTATTTGTTAGTTTGGTTTTTGTTTTTTCTTTGTTTTGTTTTGTTTTATTTTGCTTCTTTTTTTTTTTTTGGTTTTGTTTTTTCTTTTCTCTCTTTCCTTTTTTTTCCTCTTCTCCTTTTCTTTTCTCTTTCTTTTTCTTCTCCTTCTGTTCTTTCTTTTCTCTTCCTTTTTTTTTCTTTTCTTTTCTTTTTTCTTTTTCTTTATTTCTTCTCTCTTTTTGCCTTCTAACTGGGAACCCACGGTGAGCTTGGAAACGGGCCAGGCCCCTGGCTCTGGTACATACCGGAACCTGAGTAGTCACTCCCAACGCCGGCGATCTGCGGGCGCGCAATCGCCATCTTGGGGCCCACAGCCAAGTCACTGCAGAGCAATAGGGTGCCAAGAGGCTCCATGGACGGCCCCCTCCCCTGGTCCACAGACCTTATATAGGGACCCCACCCATGTCTAAACATTGACTACTTCTCCAGAAGTGAGAGTTGGAGCCTGGTCCCTGGGGACATTGGGCCAAGGCAGACTTTTGCCCGTGGGAGTTGCGGCAACCGGGGCGCTGAGCGAGTGAGGGCACCATCCACTCCCCACAGTTAGTATCTTTCCTGCAGATAGAGACAGAAACCACCCCTATAGAGGAAGAACCAAAGGGAAACAAACAAACAAAGAGAATTTTGGTCCACTACTAGTGTGGACCCTGCCTGCCTTCTGAAAGACTACAACACAGTGTCCTAACTCGCCAAAGCAGTCTTGGATCACTCCAATCCTCTAGGATTGGACCCATCAGAAGCAGTCCCCCAACTGAAATAGAAAAATTTCTAAACAATTCACAACAGTATTCCCCTCTTGGCAAAGGAAGCAATATACCTAGACTGCTCCACAGCCTAAGAATAGAGCACAGAGAGTGCTGTTAACCAGACTAAATCTATAAGAAAAGATCCAACGATTAATCTAGATGGGAAGAGCCCAGCGAAAAAACACAGGAAGCACAAAGAATCAAACAGAAAGCTCACCCCCAAAGAGAAATACCAGCTCTCAACCATTTGACACAAACCAGACTCAAAACAACAACATGTCACAGGAAGAATTCCAATTATGGATCATAAACAAGCTGAATAATATACAAGAATCAATGGATAAACAACACAAGGAAAATGCAAAAAAAAATACAGGATTTGGAGGAAAAATTCACTAAAGAAATTGAAATATTGAAGAAAAACCAAACTGAACTCCTAGAAATGAAGAATTCACTCAGAGAGCTACAAAACACTGTGGAAAGTCTCAAAAGCAGGGTAGATCAAACAGAGGAAAGAATCTCAGAAATTGAAGATAACTCCTTCCAACTAAATAAGTCAGTCACAGAGATAGATCAAAAAAGTAAGAGAAATGATCTGAGTCTTCAAGAAATGTGGGATTATGTGAAGAAACCTAACTTGAGAGTTATTGGCATTCCTGAGGGTGAAGAAGACAATAAGCAAGGGTTGGACAAGCTATTTGAAGACATAATGGAGGAAAATTTTCCAGGCCTTGCCAATACTGTAGACATACAGATTCAAGAAGCTCAAAGGACCCCTGGGAGATTCATAGCAAATAGGAAAACACCACGCCACGTAGTCATCAGGCTGACCAAAATATCCACTAAAGAGTCCCTTCTCCGTGCTGTAAGGAGAAAGAAATAGGTAACTTACAAAGGAAAGCCCATCAGAATTACGCCAGATTTCTCAGCTGAAACCTTACAAGCAAGAAGAGGTTGGAGCCCCATTTTCACGCTTCTGAAACAGAATAATGCCCAGCCTAGAATCTTGTACCCAGCTAAGCTAAGTTTTCTATACGAAGGAGAAATCAAGACATTCTCAGATAAACAAAGGTTGAGGGAATTCACCAAGACAAGACCAGCCCTACAAGAAGTACTCAAAAGAGAGTTACACACGGATCAGCACAAGAAAGATCCACGAATGTAAAACTACTCAAGAGCTAAAGATGAAATTCCAGATACCACAATGGCTCAGGAGAGAAAACATCGCAATGAAGTTCTACCCAACAAGCTGAACAAAAAACCGTCTCACTTATCAGTTTTCTCAATAAATGTGAATGGCTTGAATTCCCCGCTCAAGAGACATAGACTGTCCCAATGGATAAAAAAGCACAAGCCAAGTATCTGCTGTCTTCAAGAAACCCACCTAACGAGCAAAGATGCATTTAGACTCAAAGTAAAAGGATGAAAATCGGTATTTCAAGCAAACGGTAATGAAAACAAAGCTGGTGTGGCAATCTTAATTTCCAATAACTTAGCTTTCAAACCAACAAAAATAATAAAAGACAAAGATGGCTACTACATACTGGTCAAGGGCACAATTCAACAAGAAGCCATGACTATACTCAATATATATGCACCCAACCTAGGTGCACCTAGATTCATAAAGCAAACCCTACTAGATCTGAACCAGATGATAGATAATAACACTGTAATAGCTGGAGACTTTAACACCCCACTGACAGTACAGGACAGATCCTCTAAACAGAAAATAAACAAAGACATAATGGACCTAAATAGAATGCTAGAACAAATGGGCATGGCTGACATCTATAGGACATTCCACCCAAAGTCCACAGAATATACATTCTTCTCATCGGCTCATGGGACATTCTCTAAGATTGACCATGTCCTATGATATAAAGCATGTCTTAAAAAATTCAAAAAAATAGAAATTATACCATGCATCTTCTCAGATCACAGTGGAATAAAAGTAACAATGATCACAAACAGAAACCCTCACTCTTACTCAAAGTCATGGAAGCTAAATAACTTTCTCCTGAATAATTATTCTATAAAGGAAGAAATCAAGATGGAAATCAAAAGTTTCTTTGAATTAAATGACAATGGAGATAGAACTTATCAAAATCTATGGGACGCAGCTAAAGCAGTCCTGAGAGGGAAATTCATATCCATAAATGCCTATATCCAAAAGACAGAAAACATGCAAATAGACAACCTAATGAATAGACTCAAAGAACTGGAGAAAGAAGAACAGAACGACCCCAAACCCAGCAGAAGGCGAGAAATTACTAAGATCAAATCAGAATTAAATGAAAAGGACAACAAAGAAACTATAAGGGAAATTAATAAAACAAAAAGTTGGTTCTTTGAAAAGATAAACAAAATAGACACACCTCTGGGTAAACTAACCAAGAGCACAAAAGTAAAATCTCTAATAACCTCCATTAGGAACATGAAAGGAGAAATCACAACCGATGCTACAGAGATACAAGATATCATCTATGAATTCTGCAAAAATCTTTATGCACACAAACTGGAGAATGCGGAGGAAATGGACAAATTTTTAGAAACACATAGTCTTCCCAGGCTCAACCAGGAAGAAATAGAGTACCTGAACAGACCAATATCAAGAACTGAAATTGAAACAGCAATAAAAAACCTTCCCAAAAAGAAAAGCCCTGGTCCAGATGCGTTCATACCTGAATTTTACCATACATACAAAGAAGAACTGGTGCCCATCCTACATAAACTATTCTCCAATATTGAGAAGGATGGAATTCTCCCCAACACGTTCTACCAAGCCAATATAACATTGATACCAAAACCAGGAAAGGACGCAACAAAAATAGAGAACTACAGACCAATTTCTCTCATGAATATAGATGCAAAAATTTTCAATAAAATACTAGCAAATCTAATCCAAGTACTTATCAAAAAAATAATCCACCACGACCAAGTGGGCTTCATCCCAGAGATGCAGGGGTGGTTCAACATACGTAAATCTATAAATGTAATTCACCACATAAATAGAAGCAAAAACAAAAACCCTATGATACTCTCATTAGATGCAGAAAAAGCATTTGACAAAATTCAACACTCTTTTATGATAAAAACGCTTAACAAAATAGGTGTAGATGGAACCTACCTAAAAATGATACGAGCCATATAT
This sequence comes from Eulemur rufifrons, assembly GCF_041146395.1. Taxonomy (NCBI): domain Eukaryota; kingdom Metazoa; phylum Chordata; class Mammalia; order Primates; family Lemuridae; genus Eulemur; species Eulemur rufifrons. The sequence continues at coordinate 56,057,734 of NC_090990.1, forward strand.
GACAGACCCACAGCCAACATCATTCTGAATGGGGAAAAATTGAAAGCACTCCCACTTAGAACTGGAACCAGACAGGGCTGCCCACTGTCCCCATTACTTTTCAACATAGTATTGGAAGTCCTTGCGAGAGCTATCAGGCAAGAGAGCAAAATCAAGGGAGTCCAAATAGGGAAGGAAAAGATCAAACTCTCACTTTTTGCTGACAATATGATGCTATATCTGGAAAACCCCCAGGATTCAACCATGAGACTCCTGGAATTGATTAACGAATATAGCAAAGTCTCTGGCTACAAAATTAATATACACAAATCAGAGGCATTTATATATGCCAACAACAGTCAATCAGAAAATCAAATTAAAGACTCAGTACCCTTCAAAATAGCAACAAGAAAATAAAATATCTAGGTATATACCTAACTAAAGAGGTAAAGGACCTCTATAAGGAAAACTATGAAACACTGAGAAAAGAAATAGCAGAACTTGCAAATAGATGGAAAAATATACCATGCTCGTGGATCGGAAGAATCAACATTGTTAAAATGTCTATACTACCCAAAGTGATCTACAGATTCAATGCAATCCCTATTAAATTACCAACATCATTCTTCACAGATGTAGAGAAAATAATTATACACTTTGTATGGAATCAGAAAAGACCCCGTATAGCAAAAGCAATTTTAAGCAACAAAAACAAAATGGGAAGTATTAATTTGTCAGACCTCAAACTATACTACAAGGCTGTGGTTCTTAAAACAGCCTGGTACTGGCACAAGTACAGGGACACAGACCAGTGGAACACAACAGAAAATCCAAATATAGAACCATCCTCATATAGTCACCTAATTTTTGACAAAGCAGGAAAGAATATACTCTGGGGACAAGAATGCCTATTCAATAAATGGTGCTGGGAGAATTGGTTAGCCACTTGTAGAAGACTGAAACAGGACCCACAGCTTTCACCTCTCACAAAAATCAAATCACGGTGGATAACAGACTTAAACCTTAGGCGTGATACAATCAGAATTCTAGAAGAAAATGTAGGAAAGACTCTTACAGACATTGGCCTAGGCAAAGAATTTATGAAGAAGACCCCCAAGGCAATCACAGCAGCAACAAAAATAAATGAATGGGACATGATTAAATTAAAAAGCTTCTGCACAGCCAAAGAAACAGTCCAGAGAATAAACAGACCACCTACAGAATGGGAAAAAATTTTTGCATACTATACATCAGATAAAGGACTGATAACAAGAATCTATTTAGAACTCAGGAAAATCAGCAAGAAAAAATCAAGCAACCCTATCAAAAAGTGGGCAAATGACATGAATAGAAACTTCTCGAAAGAAGATATAAGAATGGCTAACAAACATATGAAAAAATGCTCAACATCCCTAATCATCAGAGAAATGCAAATCAAAACCACAATGAGATATCACTTAACCCCAGTGAGAATGGCCTTTATCAAAAAAACCCAAAACAACACATGTTGGCGTGGGTGCGGAGAGACAGGAACACTCATACACTGCTGGTGGGACTGCAAACTAGTGCAACCCCTGTGGAAAGCATTATGGAGGTATCTTAAACAGATTCAAGTAGACCTGCCATTTGACCCAGCAATCCCATTACTGGGCATATACCCAAAGGAAAAAAGGTCATTCTTTAACAAAGACACATGTACCCGAATGTTTATAGCAGCACAATTCACAATAGCAAAGATGTGGAAGCAACCCAAATGCCCATCAATACATGATTGGATTAGTAAGCTGTGGTATATGTATACCATGGAATATTACTCAGCTATAAAGAATGATGAAGATACGACATCTCTATGGTTCTCCTGGAGAGAATTGGAACCCATTATATTAAGTGAAGTATCCCAAGAATGGAAAAACAAGCATCACATGTACTCACCAGAAAATTGGTTTCCCTGATCATCACCTAAATACACATCTGGGAACAACACCAATTGGATGTCAGACTGAGGTGGGGGGCGGGGGAGGGGATGGGGGTATGCCTACACAATGAGTGCATTGTGCACCGTTTGGGGAGTGGTAACACTTGAAGGTGCTGACTCGGGAAGGGGGGGTAGGGAAGGGAGGGATATATACCTACATGATGGGTGCAATGCGCACGACCTGGGGAACAGACACGTCTGGAGCTCTGGCTTGGGGGGAAAGGCGGAACAGGAGCAACGTATGTAACCGGAAATTCTGTATCCCCCATAACAAGATGGAAAAAAAAAAAAAAAAAAAAGACAAAATGCGGTATAGGTATAACATGGAGTACTATTCAGCCATAAAAATAATGAACTGCCTATTGTATTTTCTTGGATGAAGCTGGAGCCCTTTCTTCTAAGTGAGGTTTCACAAGAATGGAAAAACAAATATCACATCTGCTCACTATTAAATTGGTATTAATTTATCAACACTAATGTGCACATATGGGAAGTAACATTCATAGGTTACCAAGCAGATGTGAGTGGGGAGGAGGGGATTGGTAAATCCACACCTAACAGATGCAGTCCATGCTATCTGGGAGATGGGCACACTTATTGGGAGGTGCAAAGGCAATTTATGTAACCCAAGGGTTTGTACCCCCATAATATTCTGAAATAAAAAATAATAAAAAAATAAAGACATAAGGAAATGGATGGCTATTGAATTGAGTTTTAAAGGAAACTAGAAAAGCAGAACACGGATGGGGCTTCCTAACAGATATGATAGCACATGCAGTGATAGAGGGTTGAGAATGTGTGCATATAAGCACTTCATGTTACTTAACACAGAAGATGAGATGAAGCTGAAGAACCAGACAGGACTGCATATTAGAGAAATTTTTATCTGCCCAAACATACAAGCCTATTACATACTTCAGTCTTTGCTCAGATTTTCCCTTTTTATTGAACTGTGTCTCAAATCCTCTGTTTTATAAACTGTGAACTTTACCTATTAGAATCCGAAGAGCCTAAGACATAAGATTATAGACTCTAGAACTTTACTAGCTGGGTACAAATCTCAGTGAAGCCACTAACTAGCTGTGTGATCTGGGGCTAGTTTTCTTCACTTTGTTCGTTTATCATGTGAGGTTACTTTTGCGTTAAAGTAACTAATAAATATTATTATTAAATTTTCTTAAAACTCCAAATCCTGTATGAAGCTTTCTGCTATTCCTGAGAATTATTTGGTTACTTATTTGTGTCTCCACTTCAACATATATGTAATAAATACAAAATAAAAGTAATTGAATAAAAGAATGGAAATGCGCTTTAATGGTATGTAAAGTGCTGAATATTTAGAGGCTTCATATTTTTTCTCAAACAATTGAAATCAGTATATAATCTGGGTTATCCATTTAATATTCCAGAAATGGTATGACATATCTTATATACTTTACATATTTAATTATATAAATACACACAAATACAATGAAACAGTTAAAATAATTACCTTTGAACTTGTACATAGCAGCTAAAGAATTTTAAACTGGGTAGTTCTTTCATTTATTTTGGCAAAAACTGATTATACTCATAAAATTATTTTCATGAAAAATAAGAAACATCAGATTTATTGCATGAAATACTTTCTTATGGAAACACTTTTCATATTTTAAAATAAGAAAGCATTATCCCTCAATGAACAGTTGCAAAATTATACAGAGAAAACAATTCTGAACTGGTCAAAATCTCATTAAAATTGTATGAGGAGAATTATGTATGCCCCATTTACAATTTTTCTTTATAGCAGAATATCAAGTAATCCGTGATTTGAGAGCACACTTTAGTTTTATCCTAGACCTACTTGACCTTGTAAGTGTTTCTTGATTTTAAAGGATGACATTTAATTAAAACTGCCTTGCTGAAGTATGGTAATTATTGGTGCAGATAAAAGAGATTTACAGAAACTCAAGCCAGTGGATTGGTAAAAGCAACACAGATTTTTCTTAACATCAGGATGTATCATTTGCAAAATGTGATAAACTATCTAGCTTTGTATCATTTAAAAGCACATCAAGTTTACTGGTTGAATTAGCACACATGATTGTGAAAGAGGCATTTCAATTAAGCCCAAAGTCAAACAGACTTCAGGAATTTTCTACCTTTATTTGCAATGCTGTGCATAAAATTATTGAAGCATTACATTGAAGAATGAAAACTCACGGGGTATGAAATCGGACCCAAATCTCTCCCTTTAATAGATGGTATCTTTCCTTCTTCATAGTTTGCTGCTCTTCAATGAATGACATTTAGTAATATGTCTGAGTAATTACTGAGTTTACTGCTCATTAACTCTTTAAAAATCCAAGGAAATACTAAACACACTTTGGTCCTTTTATAAGAAAATAATTTTCATTATAAAGGTTAAAACAAAAGTGATTTTTTTTTATTTTTAATTTGGTAGCTAAGCTGCTAATTCTTTGTAATATCAAACTTATGATTACCCTTTCAAGTATATTTGTGCAGATTGTCAAAAAAACTGTTAATAAAATAACTTGAAAGGATGATATATTTCTTTTACATGAAAAAAATATTTTAGAATTTCTTTAAAATAATACTTTAGTAGCAAGAGTTTTTCTAATAAAATTATACCTTATTTATTTCCATACAAGAGTATGAGAATTATTCTCCACTTGTATATTCATAATTAAAGATGTTATGAAAAATTATGCACACATATCAAGTCTATATGTTTCATGTGTGAAATATAAGATAGTATTACTATTTTCCATTTTGATAGTCTCCTAAGATCACAAACAAAATTATTTTAAACAGTTTTGCCTTGTGTGCATGTTTTTGGCAGTTAATATCACTCCAGAGTAAAATATTACTATCTTTGTTTAGTCAATTTTACTGTTATGGACATTGTTTTATTAGTATTCACATTAGTCTAGTTTAACAGATTCTACAGATTAAAATAATACTTCATAATCATTTTTTTGTTGACACCAAGATCGCAGGTGTATTGTATTCTGAATTGGTACCAATGTATGATGAATTTCCTGGTCCTTGAGGTATTTATTTAATGGGTGTTTTCAGAACCACTCTAATGGCTAAGATGATAAATGGGTTTTAAATAACTTTGGGTAATTGTATCTTTTCTTATTTCAATAAAGATGACATAAATCATTTTCCCTACGTAGATCCTAGGTTATTACTATCATTCCAACTGATTTCTATAATCCGGAAGTTGGATAGAAGGGAACCATACTTTGTTAGAATGAAACTTTGGAGGTGAATAGATTAGTCACTTTACTGTGTTCATATCTTACAGGAACAGCTTTTGTTTTCATTTTGTAACTCTGGAAAGCATAACTTTGCCTCCTAGAATTGTAATCCTGAATATTAAAAGAGCCTTTATTTAATGTTATAAATATGACCATGTTGATGATGATGACAAAGATCACATTTTAAGGTGCTCATGATCAATAATAAGCCTAAGTACTTTGAGGTCCAAATTAAAAAAAGGAAGAAAAGATCCACACTTCAGGCAAAATCTACCTCTTTTCTTTAACATTTATATAATATGTTCAGGGCAGTTGAAAATGGAATTGGTTGCATAACAAGGAATGCGTGGTATTTAAGCAGATTCTCATCTACTCTTTCACCATAAAATATGAAGCATAATAGAAAATGCTTCAGCTAGAACATCCTTTTGCATAGATTCATTAGATGATTACTGTTTTCCAAGGAATGAGGTACATTTAATTTCTACTCAAATCTTTTAACCATATCCACATTCCAAACAACTTTTGGCAACAAAATTGACTTTTATTTTTGGTTCTACTAAATTAAAAAAGGAGATGTACAGAAAGTACAACTTAACTATGCTTATATTTTAAAAATCATGCCTATTTTTCTTATCTTTGTTTTAGATTAATAATTTTAAAATATAAATATTTTTATATATGTTTAAAAAGTTTCAACTTAGAAAACCTTTTTCTTCCCTGTTTTTAGAAGAGGAAACTGAGATTCAAAGAGATTAAAACTTACTTAATTTCATGCAGAACTATTTTTATAACCCATTTCTTTTCATAAAGCATTTCTGGAAAGTAAACCCACCTGGTTAAATGAAGATAAGAAAGGAAGGAAATGGGACATTCGGATAAGGAGGGATCAAATGAGCATCAAGATTTTTAGAATAGAGGAGTTGTGCAAGCTAGTAAACTAATAACAAGAAATCATTGAGGAGGAAATGAGGAAAGGCATGGTAGAAAGAAGGTCTGGTGGAGCTTGATCCTGAAAGGAGGAGATAGGCTCAAAGACACTAATCAAGATGTCCTCCTTAGAAAAGTCAGTAGAGGAGAGGAAAGTGTAAGTAAAGGCATAGAAATATATTCAGCTAGAAGAAAGGAAAGTTGAGAGCACACTCACACACACAAAATTAATCATACTTAATTTGGGTGTGATGGCTCACGCCTGTAATACTAGCACTCTAGGAGGCTGAGGTGGGAGGATAGCTTGAGTTCAGAAGTTCCAGACCGACCTGAGCAAGAGTGAGACCTGCCTTTACTAAAAATAGAAACAAAAAATTAGTCAGATGTGGTGGCACATGCCTGTAGTACCAGCTACTTGTCAGGCTGAGGCAGGAGGATCCCTTGAGCCCAGGAGTTTGATGACACCGTTGCACTCTAGCTGAGGTGACCGAGACTCTGTCTAAAAAAAAAAGTTATACTTATAATTTAAGAGACTGAGCTACTGATAAAAAGGTATTCTGTACTACAGAAGAACGAAAGAATATGGGAATCAACTAGAGATATTAAAACTGTTGCTAAGTTTTGGCAATAATTTATTGAATATCAACTGAGAATCAATTTCATTGACATGTAACTCTTCAACAGAATATAGATATATTTTTTACTTTTTAACCAGCTTCTTTTCAAAGAAAAAGCTAATGGAAACAGAATATGCTCTTCCAATAATAAGCCATGAGACCAAACACTGGAATTTTAATAATAATAGCTACAAGTTATTGGTGCCACTATAAATGAGGGGTTTCTCATTCACTCAAATATTTATATTATCTTTATGAAGTAGAAATTATTTTTCCTTTTTTATAGATGATGAAACTAACTTTTGAAGAGGTGAAATAACATGTCCAATAGAATATAGTCCTCAAATGTCAGAACTATTAATAGAATCTAGAGATCTCTTATTACAATTCTTGTGTTCTTTCCTCTATGCTGTGCTGCTTTACCTATGTGATTTTTAACACACTAGAATCTTAAGGTTCCCTTAAGGTACTGCTAGGACTCAAGAGTCCCACAAGTAAGTTATAATGGAAATTCATCAACTGGGCAGTCTTTGCTTTCCAGGTTAATTGCTAAAGAATTATCTCAAATTAATGTGCAGATGTAAACACAAACCCTGGTGTTATATTTTGAATAACGGTGGTTGAGAGGAAGTGTTTTCTCTTCAAGGAGAAATGCAGATTCCTTGGTGGCTCTGAGATTTCAATAGATGAGGTCAAATTTATGATAACTTTTAGGAGATTAGAACAGACTTTTCTTGGGTACCATTAAACCAACATCTGTATTTTAGAAAGATCAATAAAATAGGAACCTGATCTCTGACATGGTGGATTCTTGACCCTTAGCAAAAGACATATAGATGGACTTTTGAAGAACTACAGATATGAGATAGTAGGAAACATAAAAGTTATTACTGGTCATTTCTCAGATTCTTAAAACTATTTTAAGTGGCTCAATCTTTCAGAATTCTGAAAAGCCAAGAAGCAATACTTCAAAGTCTACATGAAAAGGAGCAGATCAATTTAAGACAACAGTTACTCAAAAATGGGTACTGGTAAAAAAATCAAAAATGTAAATATAAAATAAATGAATTCTGGGATTCAGAGTAGATGAAAAAGTTACCTGAAGGGTAGGCAGGCCAGCATTGAGCAAGAGAAAATCTGGCATCCAGAGGTGGAATTTCTATCTTTTTGTTCCGAGCAAGAAGATCTATTTCAGGCAAAAAGATCTCTATAGTGGTGTCTTTGGTGCTCCTATCAGTGTCTACGATGAAGGCTAGATATAAAAATATACCCTGCAGTAGTAATCTGTGATAGAAGGTGGGAGAAAAGCAGAAACCTAACAGCATTCAGTGCTCCAGCATCAATTTTAGAGTACATGGTCATGAAAAAGCAGTGATGTCAGGTTTCAGAGGTGGCAGGAGATGAGTACTTTAGACAGGCAAGAACCACAACCAGGACCTAAGCAATAGAAGCTCAAAGCTAGGTAAGTAAACTAATAGTAAGCATTGGAGCCCAGGTGAACTCTATCCTGAATCCCTGTTGTTTCCGAACAAGTGAAAGCGATCTGATAATGATGTTTTTTTTCCCCTTGTTATAACATTCAGTACAGCTGTTAGGAATTGTGTGATTTATTTGGGCAGGGAAAGGAGCTAGTTTTATCATCACATCTGAAAATTTTGAATTGTTTAAGGGACAATGATTTCCAAAAGCAGGTCCTGATCTGTCACATTGTATCTCTATAAGGCCATGAACATACATTGAAAGGACTCATTAGATCCATTCTAATCACAGCAAGTCTTAGGAAACATTTTCAAATAAAAATATGCAAGTAACTTATGATAATTTTTAATCAAGTCACTTTCTTCTGAGGAAGGCAGTGTGGGTATGGTGGAAAAACAAATGCTTTAAAATCATCTTCTGATATGAGTTCTGGTTCTGACAATAGTTTTGTGATCTTGACCTACTTACCTTTTTGAACTTTATCTAAAATGTTCTAATACGTAAAATGAGAGTATATAATAGGTTGACTGCATTCTTGGTGTTTAACTGCTTATGGTGTTTTTTTTTTTTTGTTTTTTTTTTTGAGACAGAGTCTCACTTTGTTGCCCGGGCTAGAGTGCCGTGGCGTCAGCCTAGCTCACAGCAACCTCAAACTCCTGGACTTAAGTGATCCTGCTGCCTCAGCCTCCCGAGTAGCTGGGACTACAGGCATGTGCCACCATGCCCGGCTAATTTTTTGTATATATATATATTTTAGTTGTCCATATAATTTCTTTCTATTTTTAGTAGAGACGGGGTCTCACTCTTGCTCAGGCTGGTCTTGAACTCCTGACCTCGAGCGATCCACCCGCCTCGGCCTCCCAGAATGCTAGGATTACAGGCGTGAGCCACCGCGCCGGTCCTGCTTATGGTTTTTAAGCTCCACCTCTTTCTCTTCACCTTTTGCCCCACTTCTCAGCAAGCTAATAAGAAAGCCTGCATACTTCTTACTTTAGTTTAGACAGAAAGTTCAAACCATGTAGGAACTATCACCCCGGCTCCAAACCCAAACCATCATAAAAACCCCAAGCCGGTTTTCTTTCCTTGCTTCTCAAGATATTTTTGGACTCACCATGCTCTCCCCGAAAAGGCTTATTATGTGAGTAATAAACTTTTTCAAATCCTTTTGAAGGGGGGGTGTGTGTGTGTGTGTGATTATCAGTCTCGACATTTGAATTAAATTTTGGGTGGGGGAGATAATTCTGCTTCTGTAGGGATGACCCTAACAATCTAATTCAACAAAACCTTGCCACAATCCAATAACCAAGGCCCAAAGTTCTAGCAAGTAAAATAAAGTGAGATTTTATACTGTATAAAATTTCTGCCAAGTAAAAATGTTTTATTACTGACAAGTTGATGACAATTTTTCTTCCATTCAATCTGTACTACAGAATAATGCATAAAACAAAGATAGTGAAAACTACATGCTTGATATACTGCGAAAGTTCCGATTAATTATGAGGCCACCAAATTTAAACCCCTCCCAACAGAAAACAAGAGTTTTAGCCCTCTACTTTTTGAAAACATGGATTAGGGCAAGGATGGGAGCCAATTGAGTATATTTTCATCCCATCATCTCAAGGAATATTTCTGTGAGGGATTTAGAACTACCTATCTTTTAAGAGTTCTGTGAAGGTTAAAGAAACAGTGTGGTCAACGTAGTCCATTAATTAAAGTGTGTTTTCTCACATCTCCTCCAACCCCAATCCTAATTACTCATAAGATATAGGCAATCCTGTGACTATAAACTCGTAAATTTGGCTATCATAAGTGAATGATGGAGTGGATGGCCAGGCAGTTTCTATTACCTTTAGGAATAACTTCTAAATAAAGAACACCATCTAGACTGTCATTTATAGTGGGTATAAGTCTATGATAATATTATTTCAGGGAGGGAATAAGGAATTTAGATTTTACTAACTCCTTGAGTCTTAAGGGAATAGAGCTAATAAATGTTATACAGCATCTCTCTAGGGAAGGATGTACAAATTCATAAATATCTACCCTTTAACTTTCTCAACAGCAGTTGTCTCAACACTCCCTTTAAAGGTCAAAGTCATGAGAATTGTCATAACCAAGTAAAGATTGCTGAGTTTTAAACTCTAGTATTATTTGTTGGACAGCAAAATAGTTGCTAATCTTTCCTTTTTGTAAAACTCAGATGAATCACCAATATATAATGTAGCAAGCACTAGGAGTAGTGATATTTAATAATTTTTAATACATTGTCTTGAGATAGAAATAAGGTCACCTAATTCATGCGCATCAAACAGATATTAAGCACTTCCTATATGCTACCCACTGTGACAGGACCTGCTTAATGGGGTGGGAATTTGGAATCAATCCTCAAGCAATTTAAAATCTAGCAGCTAGGGGAGATTTGCCAAATAATTAGTACCCTGAAGAATGCAGTAAATGCTAAACAAAAGTATAGGCTCATCATGTGGATGAGAGGGAAAAAAAGAATTAGCATTTAACTTAGGGTCTGAAGAGTAAAGAACATCATAGTCTGAAGAAATAATGCAAGGAAAGGCCATAAAATACCGACTTACGCAAACTGCTTTGGAATGATAAAGTGTGTTTGGGAAAACGTGAAAAGAGATGATGCTGGAAAAAGTTTGTGGGGAGGATGTAGAAGACATTGAGTAATAGATGAAGACATTTTTATTTTTTTAATATTTTCCTCTAAGATTATTAGCGATCACTGAAGATTTTTGGTGAAAAAGTAAAACTTATTTTTGGAAGATAAATCTAAAGTAATAAAAGTAGTTACCACTAACCGGGTGTCTGTTAGACCCAGTACCTACTAAGTATGTCATTCTTATGGCAGATCTGTTTCTCCTCAACCAAGTGTTTCCATTCATGTGGATGCAGCTTCACTACTGTATCTTCTTTTTTTCTACCCATTCACTCGCTGGATCATGGGGGATACCTGATCTGATTGGTGAACTTACAAAGACAAAGTAGGCAAGTGCAGCCCAATTATACTTCTCTCTCTCTGCTTTCCTAGGTACGAGAAGCTCATTGGGAGCATTCTTCTCTCCTCTTCCACGCCATGACTCCTACAGAAGTGTGTGATGTCCCAACGGGGAGGGCTTTCCCAATCAGCATTTCCTGTGACCAAGAGTCTGAGTCTGTTTAATTCTGGGATTCAAAATTAGGAAGCCCAATTGACCACAGATAGAAGCCACAATTTAAAATACCAGTTTAATAATAATAAAAGTGATATTTCAGCTCCACATCTACTAAAGTGTTTATCATTTCAAAATTGACCCTGAACCTGGGATAAAAATAGAAGTATTTCTTTTTCCAATGTCCCATCATTTATCAGTTTCACAATGGATACAGAAACACCTCTATATATTTGATGCAAAGTATTAAGTCCTTACTTCTAAGATCTCATTTAATTAAATCCTCTCTACAAACGCAGAGATAAGTTTTTTTATCTATATTTGAGAGTTGGCAAAATTGAACCTTAGAGAAGTTAAGTAATGTCTCAAAGGTCACTCTGAATGGATAAAAAAAAGACAAAAATGAGAATTATCAGACTCAAAACCAGTGTTTTTTAGCCATTATCATAAAATTACTTCTCTCTCTCTAAAATAACACATATAAATAATATTTTTTTAAAAATAGTAAACAAGAGAAAGCCAGCTATATTTTAATGGTATAAACTACAGAAATTAAGACTTGAAAAGATAGGCAAAAAATGAAAACATAGGGGTGGCATCATGGAAGTAGAAACTATTGGTATAAAATAAAGGGGACCTAGGAAAGAAATATTTGTGGTATTGATGGCCTTTATTGCTAAACAAAGTGATGTTTATAACAAAAAAAATAATGATGATGAGTTCAGCAGTAGGAAAAGTGAGTTTTAACTTCTGAATTAATATGTATTTATCAAGTAGAAAGTTAAATATGGACCAGGAGCCAAAATGGAATTCGTAAACCATCATGATATGAGTCCATAAATAAACTATAAGACTATATGATTCTTTCAGAGGAAAATATTGGTAAAGAAAAAAAATGAGTATACTTTGAAGTGCATTTATAATTGGAGGTGTGGGGTACATAGAAGGACATTAAATAGGAAACAATAGAAAGGAAAGCAGAGGGCTGGAAAAGTAATTTCCATGGAAGTTACAGTGAAAGAAACAAATGACAATGTACCAAAGAAGTACTGAGTAACGTATTCTAAAGTTAGTTTAATTAATTCTCAGAGGAATTAGGAATATCACTTCTTTGGGCCCCTAAAGCATTTTTTGAATTCATTTAGACCATAGTTACTCATGTATTCATTTACTCAGCAAATATTTAATAGTGTTTTGCTCTCCTGTCCATGTGGAATACAGGATAAAGATTACAGCAACTGCAATTCTATGGAATTACAGAAGTAAGACTAACTCTACCAGAGGTGGAGAATTTTGGAAAAATGTAATAGAGTAGAAAATATTTTAGTGATGCTTTCGCAGCTGGGAAGAGGCAGAAAATACATTTTAGTGTCCAGAATGGCATAAGTCAATACTTAGAGTTATAAAAGAATGTATAATTTTCCAAGCATGTTGGGTCTTGCAAGAGCACTGAAGCCATAGTTATAGGTACATACATGGACACGAGAAGGCTATGAAACTGGGTAGGTTACTAAGGGAAATTTGTGAACAACCTTTTACACAATATGACAGAGATTAGTGATACTATTGGTACCAGAAAACCATGAATATTTTAAAATAATTACCAGATACATTTTACTGTGTCAAAGCTCAGGAGAATGCATACAGGAGAACGTGTATGTATCAGAGAGTTAGAGAGGAGACTAGTTTGAAGGTTATTGTAATGGCATAGAGAAAAGATGAGATTGTCTATATACTAAGTTGCTAACAGTAGCATGAAAAGGGGCAAAAATGATGATTTTGGGATAATAAAATTAATTATATTATTGAAGTACATTTGAAATGTGAAGTATGATATAGAGATTTATCAATTTGTAAATGACACAAAGATAACTATAATTAATATTTTGTGTATTTCTTAATGGTATGCACATGCATGCATGTGTGTATATTTATTTATTTATAAAACATATATTAATATAAGCATATATATTAAATATATGTGCAAAATTATTTCTGGTATTTAGTGTCACATTGTATCATAAGCATTTCCTTACATATTGACCTAATCTTAAAACGTGTTGGCACAATTTCATAGTATTAAACATCACTGCAATATGTCATAATATATATAACTATTATTTGATATTTAGATTATTTACAAGTTTTAGTCATTATACAATATTGAGGCTCTTGATTTATATTGACAACTACTCAGCAGAAATACTATAGTGATTTCATATCTTCGACCTATATATGGGGTCCTTTTTACTCCACCCTCAACAATTAATATCTTTTAAAAATTGCCCATTTGATACAAGAAAATTGTATCATATCCTTGACAATTCATACAGTTGAACTTTTTTCATGTTTATTGGCCACTTATATGTCAACTTAAATGAATTACCTATTCATACAAAGGCAAATTCTTTGTATTATCATTTATTTGTGTATTGTAACAACTAAAGAAATTCAGTTGGGTTAGAATTCTAGGGAATCCTCTAAGATTCACTGATTCAGTAAACTTTTTATCCTTGATATATGCCAGGAACATTTCCAAGTCGCTTATATTGTAATGGGCATTTAGTAATTTTGAAGCCCAGTATCAAAACTTTCTGTATCTGTCAATAGTCCTCAGTTCTGCTTTACCTATCATCACAGTTACTCTAATCTCAAGATGAAGTTGGCCTCCTTTCTGGTCACCAGATTTGGATTATGTGACTTGGGAAAAGCCAATCAGCACATTCTATTTTTTTTTTCTTTTTTTGCTACGATCGTTGACTTAGCTAGTGGCACCTTTCCAAGTAGAGTCAACCAGCTGATGAAAATCAATTTTCTGCAAGGAAATCAAACTCTTTTATCCATTTGGTTTATTAATATTGTAAGCCTGAAGTAATCTGGGGCAACCAGTATCATTTAGGAATGGTAGCCACCAGAAGCAGAGCCAAGGCAATTCTGAACTTATCTTCTCCCACAGCCACATCCAACCCTATACTGTTCAGTTTCATAGACTGTGAGTTTATGAAAATCATTTTTATTAAACCAGCTTGGATTCAATTTTCTGTTATTTACAATTGAAATTTTTAATTGATTGAATAATAAAAATTACAAACTTTAGCTCAACTTCTTGATAAATGCTCTAATTATTCTAAATGAAAAATTAAATGTTTGATAAAACATAAGTTCTCAAATCCTTTAACATGTCAGAGTTCCCAGGACCCTAAATATTGAGGTTACTTTCCTTCAGTGTAAACATAACATAATGTATCTCAGAATTTTTTGCTTTAATTTTTGGAATTAACTGCATTCCTATTGTTCTACGAAAAACTTCTTTATGAATAGAGATTAAAATTCATGAATATTTTAATGAACAAATGAAGGGATTAAGTTTTTGTATATTTAGCAGAGTTGGTTGCCTGTGTCATGATGTACTTCAAAGGATTACAGGTGTTTCCCACATCATAAAGGCAAAGCAAAAACATGCACCTTTAATCACTATAATAAATTCCTGTTTTGAACTCTCCAACTTTCTTAGCTTCCAGGAAAATAATATAGGAGTTAGGTAAATTAAGTCTCTTCTAAATTCGATTAGTATTATTTCATTTATTATTCCATTTAGAATTATATTATGGGTGTGGCTTGTCTTTATATTGATCATAGCTTGAAAAGCATCGATGGGAAATGAGATATTTTGCTCTTTGATCATGAACGTTTCTTTCTAAAGCTGAAGTATTTGAAGTTTTTATTATAAATGAAGAGCAGCTTCCTGTCCTTGCCACCTTGTTTCCTGATTTTTATAATCTCATCTTGGACAACAATTAGTTCATTGCTCTTTTCCTAAGGGTTTTTATCTAAATGACAGTTAAATGATACCAAAGC
The DNA here is from genome assembly GCF_041146395.1 of Eulemur rufifrons. Taxonomy (NCBI): domain Eukaryota; kingdom Metazoa; phylum Chordata; class Mammalia; order Primates; family Lemuridae; genus Eulemur; species Eulemur rufifrons. The sequence continues at coordinate 56,073,008 of NC_090990.1, forward strand.
CAGAAACCTGAATTTGATGGCTATTACTTCCTTTTCAAGCTCACATCCAATTGTTGACCATGACCTTGAACGCAGTTCCCTCTTCTATCCCTAAAATGTTGACTTTTTTTTGACCCTAATAATGTCACGTTTGAATTACTAAGGTAATTTGCCTACACTGTTTCTGTGATTCTACTGTCTTCCTAAATCATCAGATCTATCTTAGATCTGGTGCTACAGTCATGCAATAATGATTTATCTAAAACACAGATGCAATCATGCATTCGTTTTTACTACAAATTCTTTCATGTGGTTTTAATCCTTTTTTTAAAGTAGGAATCATATTTGAAATTAATTTTAAAATCCTAATATGACACAGTTTCCCTTGTTCCCTCACTATTTTCCTCATTCCTACCTGTGAGGCTCGTCCACCCTTTCTTGCAGCCACATAACCATTATTTATTAAGTTCCTGCTTAAATAATAGTACACTTGAAACACCCAATTCTCACATCGACCCTGTAGTGTAAGATTTATTATATTTCAAGGTAAGAATTACTTCACAGATGGGGAAATTGAATGATAGGGATCCTTAAGAAGAAATGGTAATGCTTTTGCAAAGGTTATCAGGTGAGTGAGGTCCCACCCCTTCACATCACAAGCTTTGATCACATTGAATTACTTTCAATTTAACAAAGGCACAATTGTCTCTATTCCCTCCATGACTCCCTTTCTGTTTGAAATACTGCTTCCTTCCAACCCACTTCAACAACCCTCCATGTACAGCTCAAGCAAGTTGACATAAATTTTTGATCCAGGATATAAAAAATGGTGTTTATTGGATTTGAAGGGGACTTGCATAACGTACTTTGTTCTTATTTGATCGTACTTAAGAAGCTTTTCATGTAGGTCAGTGATTCTCAACCCCTCAAGAAACACTGGGGAATTTTTGAACCATATTTGAACAGTTTTGAAAAAATATTTCCCTTTCCAAAGACATCATTTTAATGTTCCATTTTATTGTCTTAACTGAGTTCATGGACTTGACAGTCAGGAAAATCTAGGTCAGAATGCTGGCTTTCTCATTATCATCTAGGAAGTCATAGGTATTATTTAAAATCTCTGAAATGCAATTTTCTTATTAGAGAAATGGGATCATGTACTTTCTTTTTAGTATTAGGTTATTGTGAAGATTAAATGAGATAGGACATTAAAAAGATGATCAGAGTACAGTGCTTGCCACAAATTATTCCCTTCATAAGTGTTATATCTTTTTTACTATTGTTATTGTTGACATCATTTTTGTTTTTGAGTTTCCTGAAACTTTTTTTTAATCAGAATCCCTTTGCTAACACATACAGTATGCCAGTTATAGTACAAATGATGACAATAAACTTTTCAGAACAATATAAATATGCTAGGGAAACAGAACATTTTTATCATGTAAAATCTGGTTAGATAGCTTTCAGCTATAATTTAGTCTTGCTTCTTCCTTTCATCCTACTTTTAGAATAGTTTTCAGATTTACAAATGAAGCAAAGCCTACAGATCTAAAAATATCTATTTAATAATATATTTTTCTACATGATAAAAGAATTTGATGAGGAAAATTTGAAGGACATAGAAAGTAATCATTAATTAGAAAACATATTTCTTGCAAACTGCTTGGATATTATTATATTTGTATTTCAAAAGTGTCAAATTACAAAGGCTAATATAACACCTTTTAAAAACCTAAAACACTGAAGAAGCCTAAACCCTCTAAGGAAGGAGGAAAACTCTTTTACAATAGTGTAAATTATTTGTAGACCTCTTGCTTGAACAAGATAAGATACTAAGATTTTCTAAAATGATTGACTATTGTTTTAACTGTTATTTATGTTTCCCCATAGAGGAGATAAATACACTGGATTGGAAGTTCAGAGGCCTTGAATTTTATTTGTTAATCTTACGGCATTCAGTAAGGCACTTCATCTCTCTGGACCTCAATTTAGCTGCAATAGCACAAGGAGACTCATCAGAGAAATTAACAATTTCGGATACACAATGCCTAATCTACATTAATCGTCATACTGTGGTATAATAGGCAGGTCCTGGAACTGCCTGGAGATTGTTATCTATAAATTGGTTAATTTGGCACATAGCTTAATCAGACTGAACCTCATTTTTTTCCATTGGAAAAATAGATATAATTGTGCTTACTTAAATATACATGAACCTATGTACTTGTTTGGCATACTGTAGACATTCAATAAATGTTAGCTTATAATAAATTTGATAATCGCTTTGAAAATACACAGCCCTTATTTTTCTTCACTAATGCCAAATCAAAATCCATACTTTCAGTTAGTTATTTCAATGCTTTTCCTTTAATTATTCAATAAATATTTAATTAAGCTTGGACTATTTGCTGTGTTCTATACAAATCTCTCGTTATACAATGATTAACGAAAATGGTCATAGACTCTGCCTTCATGGAGTTATGTGGGGAATAGGCAATATGCAAGTGAAACATAGTTCAGTATATAATTAGAAAGTATGATATGTGCCAGAAAGGAGCAGAATAAATTTTTGTAGAGTTATGAATGGGGATTTTTTTCAGATTGAATATCAGAGAAAAATTCTCTATGGAAGTGCCATTTAAGCTGTAACCTGAAGTTTGAAAGAAAACAACCACATTGAAAAAAATCAATTGAAGATGGGGTGGGTATTCCAGAAAGACAAAATGGTATAGGGCAGGGGGAGAAGGATAGCAAGAAAAAGAGGTTAGCATGATTTAGGAAAAGAAAAACTCCTTCAGCTGAGAGGGTATGAAGTGTGGTGAAGAGTAGCAAGCATCGAAGTTGGAAAGGTGGCCAGGGGCCAGATTATATTTGGCATCATAGAACAGAATACGTGTTTTCTCAAATCCAGTCTAAGTGCAAAAGGATATCACTGGAGATTTTTATTTGTAAAATATCGCAATTTCAATTTATATGTTAAAAGATCATCCTAGCTGCTGACTAGATAATAGTTAGGAAAGGGACAAAATAGAAGAAAAACCAGCTAAGTGACACCATAAAGGATGAAGTAAGAACTGACAGTGAAATGAACTAGGGTTGTAGCATTGGACATAAAATGAGAATAACAGCAATGACAATAGCAACAATAATTATGGTAGCTAACCCTCATTGAGCTTCCAATGTGCTAAACACCATGTTAGACATTTTGCTTGTGGGTTATTACAGCTGATACATGGTGAGGAGAGGTTATCTCTTGCTCCCAGTGATAGGCCAGAATAGGACTCAGGAAGCTGGTATCACAGTCTGTGCTCTTAGTCATAATATGACACCATCTCACTGTAAAACAGTGATGTGAGTAGAGACAGCTTTTAATGTAGAATCTATTGAACTTAGAAACGGGTTGGCTACAGAGGCAAAAAAGAAGAAGGATCAAAGAATCAAAGATGACTGAATTTTTTAGAATTATTACAATCATTATGTGTGTGCTTTGGGACAAGAATAGTTTATGAGTAGTATAAAAATATGGCATTTAAAACGTGGGCTTAAAGAATATCTAAGGAAAGATGGTAGAGACAAATAATAATCATGAAGAAATTCAATATTTCTGTGACTATTCTTTTTTTTTTTTTAACTGATTCAATTTTTATTTTCTCCTTGTAATTCTCAACCTTTCTAGTATTGAGCCATTGAGCGTGCTTCCCCAAAACATGGACTGTGTTAATCTGTTTGTGGGGCCAGGAAAGAATTAATCTCATGCTTTCAATACAATTAATGGCTCAGCATTTTAGAAACCATTCCCAGCATTAAGATATTTATTTCCCACTTTAGGAAGTACAGTGACTAGTATAAATTTACGTTATAAGTTTTAGCAAGTTAAATAAATGAAAAATAATTAGGTTGTGACTCTTCTTAACTTAAAAATCATACAGTTCATAAATTTAGAAAGGAGAGCTTTATTTTTTATAAGTTACAGCCTGCAGGATGTCCATTCTGACGGACTGACAGGCACTTCGAAGGAGGAGGGGTTGGCGCAGGGATTTATGCTGAACAGGCTGGCCAAGTATCCTTATTCAACAGGTTACAGGAGGAGCTATGGATATTCATAAGTGGTCCTAACACGTGTATACTGAACAAACATGCATGTTATATGTGACTCACGCTCACTTTAGGGTGGAGACTTAACATTTAAATGTATTACAATTAGGCCCTAAGCATCAAAAGGTGAAACAGACGGGAAGTGTGCAGCCTTTCTAAACCTACCAGAAGCAGTCCATAATTGGTCTTCTTATCAGGAGGAAGTTACTGAAATCAGAGTCTTATCCAATCAAACCTACAGTTACGGCTTGTGGCACATGGGGTGGGGTCAGCGTTTTTCAGTGAGCTGCAAATTGTTTTAATATTGCTTATCTCTGGGCCTGCACTTGTTTAGCTGCTAGAGAAAAAGAAAAACTTTCTGACAGTTGTTAGAAAATAATTTATTCTTTAGGTGTAGGGGCGTGTGACTTAACCCTTGCCTGGCATGGCCTTAAGTCCTGTTTATAATTTGATATCTTATTGCCATGAACAGTCTGTTTTGTCAGTCTTATGATCTCCCTTTAAACATGAATGCTGGTCAATTGTTGTGTCCAAACTGAAAAGGGAGGGGATATAACAAGGCGTGTCTGACCTCCCATCCCCTCATGGCTGGAAATTCTGTTTTTAAGATTTTTCTGGGGTCCCCTTGGCCAAGAGGGGGTCCATTCAGTCGGTTGGGGACTTAGGATCTCATTTTCAGTTTACAGTATCATACACGTAAGAGGAGAAACAAAGAAAAGAGTCTCAGAAAGAGAGGACAAAGAGGTGGGAGTAAAAATCCAGTTGTGTGGGAGAGCAGCTCCAAGAGAGAGTTATCATCCAAGTTGACCGAAGTGTTGAGAGAAAGGAGGAAGTAGAAGTGTCTGATTGGAAAAGAGAGGTGATTGGTGATCTTGAATGAGCACTTTAGTACAGTAGAGGGTGGCAGTCAGGCTGGAGTGGGTCTGAAGTGGTTAGAAGAGGTATGAAAATTTGAAGACAATGTATGTAAACAACACTGTCATGAAAGCAAATAAATAAATGTTTGCTTACAAAATAATCTATAAATAGTATGAAATAAATTGAGGAGTGTTGAAAAATAGAGAGAATAGGAAGAGCTGTGGATGGTTTGAGGAGTGAGAAGGTTTAAAATAATTTATATGGAGCATTCAAGAAAATAATTACTAGAGAGATGTTAAGAATTGTTGAAAGTAGACAGACACTCTCTGAGTATACAATCATAAATTTATATTGACCTCTATTTTGTTGTGTATGATTTTCTATATCAATGTTCAGCTTCATGAGGGTGAGTGTGGAGAAACTAAGTAATGAGTTCATCTAGGTATGGTGTCTTCCAAATCTTCCCTACAAGAGAGACAGTCAGTAGGAATTAGAATATTGTAAAGATTGATTATTATAATAAATTTTGGAATATTAGCTAGAAAAAGAGAAAAGCGGAAACAGGTGGAAGTTGATAAGGGGAAAACCAACAATATTTGGGCCCCAAAATAGAATTGGAATTGAGATTCCTAAGGTTATGGAGGCACTGAAATTTCTGACATTGATAAGATCAAGAGTACGACCAAGATCCTGAGATAAATGAAAGCCATTGAAAATAAAGAGGTTTGGGAATTACTAGGATATATTGTTGTATGACTCATTCATATTGATGTTTATAGAATTATAACTTATGAATTAAGGTGGAAATGTGCTTGAGTTTTCAGTAGTAAAAGGCACTGAGTTTCACAGACAATAGCAAAGTAAAGGAGTGAAAGAAATAAACACTGAAATATAAACTTCAAAGGTGCAAGGAATCTTTTAAAGAAAAAGAGGGAATGATTTTCTGAAACTGACAATGTGCAATAGGATGCACTAGATCAACCCACAAATGCTGAAGGATGAGGCCTTCCCTTGAAAAAAAAATACTGCCTCTGCTTGGGTAAGCTATAGACAAAGTATTATTCTCTTTGTGTGGTCATTTTAATTATTAATAGTAAAACATATTTTAATAATTTTCTTATTTGATGTGCAGTAGATTTTTCAAAAAGTATAAACAGAGCTCTTCTTCCTAATTGCCCAATCCCACTTCAAACTTGTTAAATGTGGGGAGAAATTTGAAGGAAATCAACTTAAGAATATTCACTATCAGCAAAAGCAAATCAATGAGACTTCCGTTTCTGGACAAGATAAAGTAACTAAAATAGGATTTACCCTCCTACCTGAAGAGTCCCAATTTCAAATATGAAATAACTCGTATCATAATATGAAAAATTAGTTTTTAAGACATTCTGTATCAGGCAATTTATTATTGTAATCCCTGACAGATGGAAATCAGTAGAGGTTAGCCCTACAATTTCTCAGCTAAGAGAGCGTTCAGGCCACAAGGTAGGGGTGGGAAACCGAGGTAGAGCCCAGTGGACCCCCATAGTTGAGAAAACATTGCTGAGAGTGTGGAGAGACCAAGGTGGCTGGAGTTTACAGGACAGAGTATAGCAGAGAAGAGGATACACAGAGGAAAGTATGTGTCCCTCTGCAGAGGGACCTTCTTTATTCAACAGAGTACTGATCGCTGTATACAGGTGAGGAAACTGCTCAGAGAAAGAGTCACACAAAGGATTAGAAAGGACAGCGCTGAATACTCACATGGGGGCCCAGAAGAGTGGATGTTCCCACTAGTCAGGTAAAACAGCCTTGTCATTTCACAGAATATTGGGTAGATAATTTGGAAAAGTCTTTCCTTAGTAGTTGGAAATAATTCTCTAGTGCTATGATTTGAATGTGTCTCTTGTGCTAAAGTTCGTGTGTTGGAAACTTAATCCCCAATGCAACAGTGTTGAAAACTGAAACCTTAGGGAGCTGATTAGGTCATGAGGGCTCTGACTTCATGCACAGATTAATGCTGTTATCACAGGAGTACATTAGTTATCACAAGAGTAGGTTCCTGATAAAAGGATGAGTTCAGCCCCATCCCCCCAGCCCCCTGCATGCTCTCTTTCCCTTCCACTTTCTGCCATAGGGTGATGCAGTTAGAAGTCCTTCACCAGACGTACAGCTTTCATAATTGAAAGAAAAAAATTTCTTTTCTTTTTAAATTTTCCAAATTATCCAGTCTGTTGTATTCTGTTATAGAAAAACAAATAAAAAAACACCCCCCACACACACCGGTACACTGACACCTAGTCTTAACACTGTTCTACATAACAAAGCTTAAAAGCAACATTTGAGAAGACTAAACTGTTCTTAGTAAGTCAAATGTGTCCCAAAACAAAGTTCAAGAATATTTAAAGAGGATACCTACTTGATGAGTGCAATGCGCACTGTCTGGGTAATGGACACGCTTGAAGTTCTGACGGGGGGGGGGGGGGGGGGGGGCGGTGGATGGAGGTGGGGGGAGGGGATGGGAACATACCTACATGATGAGTTTGATGTGCACTGTCTAGGGAAGGGACAGTCTGAGCTTGAAGCTCAGACTCGGGGTGGGGGGGGGAGGCATGGGCAATATATATAACCTGAACTTTTGTACCCCCATAATAAGCTGAAATAATAATAATAAAAAAAGGAATATTTAAAGAAATACAAAAATATCCAGCACAGAAAAATGTAAAATTCACATATCTGGTATCCAGTCAAAATAACCAAGTATGCAAAGAAGCAGAAAATAGAACACAGAATGAGGTAAAAAAATCAAACATTTGAAATGATCTAGAACTAAAGTAGATGTTAGAATTAGAAGACAAATTTGTTAAAACAGTTAACTATATATAAAACTGCTCGATTATATGTAGTTAAACATTAACTAGAGAAATGAAATGCATAAAAAAGATACAAATTGTACATCCGAGGTGAAAACTACAATGCCTGAGATTAAAAAAATACATAGAATGGGATTAATGACATGTTAGACATTGCAGAAGAAAAGACCAGTAAACTTAAAGAGACAGCAATAGAAACCATATAAAAGTAAATATATAAAAAAGGATAATAAAAAAATTTTAATAGTGAAGGTAATTTTTCAAATTTTGATGAGAATTACAAACATACACATATAATAAATGCCAAATTTATAAATATACAAAAGAAATAAACTACACCAAGGCGCATCATAGTTAAATATCTCAAAATGAGAGAAAAAGAAAAAAAATCTTAAAAGCATTCAAAAAAAAAAAGAAAAAAGGAAAAAGAAAAGGAAAAAAAGATACATTTCTAACAGGTGAAAGAATCAGGGTGAGAATAATAGCACATTTTTCACTGGAAATAAGATAAGTTGGAAGCACTAGAATAACAACTTTAGTATATTGAGAGATAAAAATTAACCTAGAATTTTAAGCTGAGGAAAATATCTTATAAAATTAAAGGTGAAATAAAGATTATTTTTGACATTGGAAGCTAAAAGAATTCATCACTGACAGACCTGCACTACAAGAAATGTTAAAGGAAATCTTTCAAGTAGAAAGTAAAATAACACCAAATGGGAATGCCAATCTACACACAAAAAAATGAAGAGCAACAGAAACAGCAACTACATGAGTAATATACAAGATTTTTAAAAATTATATAACATTTTTATAAGACACTGGTGGTTTAAAAGGTTAATAATGATGCTGTCCGGAGTTTAAAACATATGTAGAAGTATATGTATTACAAAGACCAGAAGAAAATGAAAGGGAGTATAATGTTGTAAGTATTCTACTTTATGTAAAGTGGTACAATAGCACTTGAAGGCAGACTATGATAAAACACAGATGTATATTATAAATCATGAAGCAACCACTAAAATAACAAAATGAATTTTAACTAATAAGGTAAGGTGAAATGAAATAAAATAAAAATATTCATTTCAAAAGAAAGCAGAAAAAAGGAAAAGGCAAACAAAGAATAAAAGTCACAAATAAAAAACAAAGAACTATAAAACTCTTATCAGTGTATCAAAAAACAAAAACAAACTAAAAGCAAAGCAAAACAAAACAAAAGAACCAGATGGTAGATTTAAACATAATCAAATACAAATGGCCGGGCGCGGTGGCTCACGCCTGTAATCCTAGCACTCTGGGAGGCCGAGGCGGGTGGATCGCTCGAGGTCAGGAGTTCGAGACCAGCCTGAGCAAGAGTGAGACCCCGTCTCTACTAAAAATAGAAAGAAATTATATGGACAACTAAAATATATACATACAAAAAATTAGCCGGGCATGGTGGTGCATGCCTGTAGTCCCAGCTACTCGGGAGGCTGAGGCAGGAGGATCGCTTGAGCCCAGGAGTTTGAGGTTGCTGTGAGCTAGGCTGAAGCCACGGCACTCACTCTAGCCCGGGCAACAGAGTGAGACTCTGTCTCAAAAAAAAAAAAAAAAAAAAAAAAAATCAAATACAAATAATCATATTAAATGTAAATGTTCTAAACACCCCAATAAAAAGGAAAGGTTGTTAGGTTGCATTAAACAATAAGAACCAACTGTATGTTGCCTATAAGAAACAAGCTTTAAATATAAATACACAAATAAAAGAATAAAAAAAGATGTCATGTTTATACTAAACAAAATAAAGCTGGGGTGCCTATACTAACATTAGTTAAGCAAATTAGATTTCAGAGCAATAAATATTGCCAAGTATATCAAAGGCAGACTAATGCCACCCTCCAAAATATGTCCATGCCCTAATTGTAGAATATTGTGAAAATGTTACCTTAGAGGGCAAAAGGAAATTTGGAGATGTGATTAAGTTAAAGACCTCGAGAAAGAGAGGTTATTTGGATAATCATGTGTTCTTAAAGATCAGAGAACTTATCTGGCTGCAGTCAGAGGAAGATGTGATGATGGAAAAATGGCAAGAGAGAGAAAATGTTGCTGACTTTGAAAATAGAGGAAGGTGACCAAGGAATATGGGTTGCCTCTAGAAGTTGGATAAGGAAAGAAAATGGATTTTATTCTGGAGGCACCAGAAAGGAACATAGCCCTGCTACCTTAATTTTACACCAAAGTGATGTGTATCAGACTTCTAGCCTACAAAACAGACAATAAATTTGTGTTGTATTAAGTCACCAAATATTTTGCTAATTTGTTATAGCATCAATACAAAACTAAAACAATGGGTAAAGAAAGTCATTTCATAAAGCTGAAATACCATATCATCAAGAATAACAGTCCTACACATGAATGTACCTAACAGAGTTTCAAAATATGTGTAGCAAAAACTATAACAGAAATTGGCATATCCAAGTATATGGTTGGAGCTTTCAATATTCTTCTCTCAAAAATTGATAGAATGCTTAGATCCAAAATCAGGAAGAATATAAAAAATTTAAACAGCAGTTTTCACAAAATTGACCTAGTAAATATCATAGAACACTCTTCCCAGCAACATCAGAAAACATTCATTGCAAGTGTACACAAATTATTTTCCAAAATAGACTATATTCTGGCTTATAAAAACAGTATCAATGAAAAGGATTGAAGTTACACAAAATCCATTTACATCTGCAATAAATTTAAAGTGAAAATCAATAAAAGAAGGAGTTTTCAAATGCCCCTAATACTTGGAAACTAAATAACACAGTCTAAATAACACATAAATCAAAGAAAAACTTAAAAGGGATGATAGAAAGTATTTTGAACTCAATGAAAATGAACACATGACATAAAAGAATTTGCAAGAGGCCTGTAGAATACTGCATAGAAGGAGATTTATAGACAATATTAGAAAATACCAATATTAGAAAAAAAGAATTATATGAAGTTAGTGACATTGCCTTCTATCTTAAGAAATTAAGGAAAAGATTAAATCAAAAATTAACAGGAAGAATAAATAATAAAGATTAAAGCAAGAATCTGAGAAATAGGAAACAGAAAGAAAAAGAAAAGTTAATGAAACTAAAGCTAGTTCATTGAGAAGCTCAATAAAATTAATAAATTTCTAGCCAGACTTATGAGGAAAAAAAGAAAGGATACCAATTCTCAATATGAGTTATAAGAATGGTGATATTCCTACAAATTCTATATATATTAAAAGGACAGTAAGGGAATGTTATGCACACTTTATTTTGACAATTTAGATACAATGAATTAATTCTTTGAATGACGCAAACTGACAAAATCATTCAAGAAGAAATATGTATCTTAAATAGCTCAATCTTTTCTAAATAAGTTAAATTTGTAGTTAAAAACATCACAAAGAAAACACTACTCATGTATTCACTGGTGATTTCCAACCAACATTTATTTATGGAATAAACAATACCAATTCTATTTAGTCTCTTCCAGAATCAATAAAAGGAAGAAATACTTCCATCTCATTCTATGGAGTCAACATTACCCTGATTTCAAGATCAGATACAATTATTACAAAAAAACAAAACTACAGGCCAATGTCCCTGATGAACATAGATGCAAACATTCTAAACCAAATGTTATCAAATTGAATCCAACAGTATATGAATAATACATCATGATCCAGTGAAGTTTATCCCAGAAATACAAGGTTTATTTAACATTCCAAAACCAAATAATGTAATTTATGATAATAGTAAATTTATTTTTGTGGCTGATTCCATCATTCTGAGTGAATCTCAAGCATGCCTGTCTCAATATTTAAGAGACTAGCAAGAATAAATTACTCTAAATAAACTACAATGAACAGTTTTATGTAATCATATATATTTTTTATCATTCTTCAATGTTTGAAAGTCATTTCCAACTAAAAAGTGGGACAAAGTAGTTAGCCAAACACATAACTGTCCAAGGCATAGAGCCATGAATGCATACATACCTCCTTGACATTTACTGAAAATAAAGACCAATTCCATCTGAAAAGTTCCTAGTTAAGACTTTCTTCCAATAATCTTTGTATGTGAGAGACTTGAAACTGAGTGAGGTTAAGTGGTTCAACCTGTCGTCTTTCCCAATAATAATCTTTCCCTATTTGCCTAGGTATTAGCTTCCAACCAATTCACCTAAACTTCTACCTGGAACTTTATTCTCCTTATTTCTATAAACATCTCTTATACCTATCTGACCAGACCCCAGCCATGATAAATCCAACTGTTCTGTGTCATCTACTATTACTATTGCCATCCTTAGCTATTTTAACATCCATGCTGACACAGTATGTGACCCATGCCTGCCCCCTCAAATTTTTAAAATACTTAACATCAGTGACCTTTTCCTCCACCCCAGCAAGCACTCCTCTGCTCACTCACCTCCTGCTTTTTACCCTAAAAATAATAACATCTGCCAAATCTACAGTTCCAGTATTCTATTCTACTTTTACTCACCAAATTCTTTTATTCTCACTCATTTACTCAAGTATTCTCACTCCAATATTTCTTCAAGACCTACAGTTATTTATGATTTTTCACTCATGTCCTCACCTCCACCTTACCATTTAGAATTCGTAAGTCAGCACCATAATCACTCACTTGCAAATCTATTAACTTCCTTGCACCTTTTTTCTCCTGTCATACTCACTTGGAAGCATCAAATCTAAATTAATTCTAAGTATTAGCCTACTCTGCACCTGTGTCTGAGATGCCAAATGAATAACATAATCCTGCTAACTTTTTTTCACTTAAAATACATAATACAATGTCATAAATTGGCATTCAATATTGCACAGCATGCTACATTTCCTTATCAAATGTAATTTTCCAATGACATAGACAATATTCATGTTTTCTTCTCAAAATATCAACATTCATCTCCCTCTTCAGATAATGGACTCTCCTTTTCCTTCGTGTTTTCTTCTTCTGATTATTAATAATAATGATTACTATTATCTGCATTTTTGCATTCTCCATCATATCATTAACTAGCTCAAAACAGTCAGTGGTTTTCTGTTGTAATTAGAATAAAATATAAACTGCTTACCATGACTTCCAAGACTTTATATGTTCTGGCTCCTCCCTGTCTTTTGAACTGTTTCTCCCAATCTCTACTACATTTGCTATATTGCAGTAATTTTTATTTTTAATGCTCACCTTTTTAATTTGATACATTAATTTTCTTTTTTGTTCTTTCAGCATTTTACGGGAATACAAGTGTTTAGGTTATATATATATTGCCTTTGCCACACCCGAGTCAGAGCTTAAAGTCTGTCCATCCTCCAAACAGTGTGCACCACATGGATTAGGTCTGAATATACCCATCCCCTCCTCCCTGCTCCCATCCTCCTGACACCTGATGAATGTTACTACTATATGTGCACTTAAGTGTTGATCAGTTAATACACAATTTGATGGTGTGTACATGTGGTGCTTGTTTTTCCATTCTTGTGATACTTCACCTAGTAGATTGGGCTTCAGATCTATCCAGGATAATACAAGAGATGCTAGATCACCATTGTTTTCTGTGACTGAGTAGTACTTCAAGGTATACATATACCACATTTTATTAATCTACTCATGTATTGATGGACACTTGGGTTGATTCCACATCTTTGTAATTGTGAATTGTGCTGCTATAAACATTTGAGTGCAAATGTCTTTTTCATATAATGTCTTTTTTTCCTTTGGGTAGATGCCCAGTAACGGGATTGCTGGATCAAATGGCAGTTCTACTTTTAACTCTTTGAGGTATCTGTATATTACTTTGCACAGAGGTTGTACTAGTTTGCAGTCCCACCGGCAGTGTACGAGTGTTCCTATATTTCCACATCCACATCAACGTTTATTGCTTGGGGGGCTTTTGGTTAAAAGCCATTCTCACTGGAGATAAGTGATATCTCATTGTGGTTTTGATTTGCATTTCCCTGATGATTAGAGATGTTGAGTATTTTTCATATGTTTCTTGGTCATTAGTCTGTCTTCTTTTGAAAAATTTCTGTTCATGTCTTTGCCCACTTTTTAATGGGGTTCCTTGATTTTTTGTTGCTGATTTTCCTGAGTTCCATATAGATTCTAATTAACAGCTCTTTATCAGATATGTAGCATATGAAGATTTTCTTCCATTCTATAGGTTGTCTGTTTGCTGTTATGATAGTTTCTTTGGCTGTGCAAAAGCTTTTTAATTTGATCAGGCCTCATTTATTAACTATTGTTGTTGCTGTGATTGCCTTTGGGGTCTTCCTCATAAATTCTTTCCCTAGGCCAATTTCTATGAGAGTTTTTCCAACATTTTCTTCTAGAATTCTTATAGTTTCATGCCTTAGGTTTCAGTCTGTCATTTACTATGAATTGATCTTTGTGAGAGGTGAGAGGTGCGGATCCTGTTTCAGTCTTCTACATGTGGCTATCCAATTTTCCCAGCACCATTTATTGAACAAGGATTCTTTTCCCCAGTGTATGTTTTTGTCTACTTTGTAAAAGATCAGATGGCCATATGAGGATAGATTTATATCTGTGTTCTCTATTCTGTTCCATTGGTTTATGTCTCTGTTCCTGTGCCAGTACCATGCTGTATTAGTTACTATGGCCTTGTAGTATAGCTTGAAGTCTGGCAAATGGGTGCCTCCCAATTTGTTCTTTTTGCTTAAGATTGCTTTTCCTATGCTGGGTCTTCTCTGGTTCCATACGAAGCATAGAATTATTTTTTCTAGATCTGCAAAAAATGATGTTGTTACTTTAATAGGGATTGCATTGAATCTGTAGATCACTTTGAGTAGCGTAGACATTTTAACAATGTTGATTCTGCCAACCCATGAACATGGTGTGATTTTCCACCTTTTTACATCCTCTGCTATTGCCTTCCCTAGCGTGTCATAGTTCCCCCTGTAGAGGTCTTTCACCTCCTTACTCAAATGTATTCTGAGGTATTTTATTTTCTTTATTGCTATTGCAAAAGCTACTGTGTCTTTGATTTGGTTTCAGTTTGACTGTTGTTGGCATATAGGAATGCTACTGATTTGTGTACCTTGATTTTGTCACCTGAGACTTTGCTGAATTTGTTTATTGATTCCAGTACTTTCATGGCAGAATCTTTGGGGTTTTCTAGATATAAGATCCTATCATCAGCAAAGAGCGATAGTTTCACCTCTTTTGCCCCCATTTGGATGCCCTTGATCTCCTTTTCTTGTCTGATTCCTCTGGTTAGGATTTCCAGTATTGTATTGAATAGAAGTGGTTGGATATAGGGCAACCTTGTGTGGTTCTAGTTCTAAGTGGGAATGATTTCAAGTTTTCCCCATTCAGTATGATGTTGCCTGTGGGTTTGTAATATATGGCTTGTCTCATTTTTGGTAAGTCCTGTCTATGCCTATTTTGTTAAGTGTTCTTTTCCTTAAAGGGTGCTGAATTTTGTCGACAGGTTTTTCTGCATCTACTGAGTGGATCATATGGTTCTGCTTTGTAGGTCTGGTAAAATTTGTGTGTGAAGCCATCTGGTCCAGTACTTTTCTTTTTAGGAAGGCTTTTTATTGCTGCTTTAATTTTTGTACTTGATATTGGTCTGTTCAGGAATTCTATTTCTTACTGATTAAGCCTGCGGAAACTATGTGTTTCTAAGAATTTGTCCATTTCCTCCACATTTTCAAGCTTATATGCATAGAGGTTTTTATAGTATTCATATATAATATTTTGTATTTCTGTGGCATCATTTATAATTTCTCCTTTTTCTTTCCTTGTTGAGCTTATTAGAGCCCTTTATTTTCTGCTTCTCATTAATCTAGTAAGAGGGGTATCAATTTTATTTTGTCAAAGAATAAACTTTTTGTTTTATTAATCTTCCATATAGTTTTTTTTTATTCATTTCATTTAGTCCTGCTTTGATCTTTGCTATTTCCTTCTTTTTTTTCTGTTTTTTGCTGGGTTTGGGGTTGGTTTGCTCATCCTTTTCTAGTTCTTTGAGATTATTCATTGGATTGTTTATTTGTGATCTTTCTGTTTTTTTTTGATGTAGGCATTTATGGTTATAAATTTTCCTCTCAGAACTGCTTTAGCTGTGTCCCACAGATTTTGATAACTTGTGTCTTTGTTATCATTTAGTTCAAAGAATGTTTTGATTTCCATCTTGATTTCCTCCTTAATCCAATAATCATTCGGCAGAAGATTGTTTAGTTTCCATGACACTGTGTGGAGATGAAAGTTTCTGTGGGAGTTGATTTCTAATTTTCTTCCACTGTGGTCTGAGAAAATGATCAGGGCTTAAAGATAACACCTTTCAGTTAAACAAGTCAGTCACAGAGGTAGAGCAGAGAAATAAGATAAAAGAGCAAAGCCAGCAAGAAATGTGGGATTATGTGAAGAGGCCTAACATGAGAACTATAGGCATCCCTGAGAGTGAAGAAGAAAATACACAAGGGTGGATATGATCTTTGAGGATATAATGGAGGAAAATTTCCCTGGCCTTGCTAGAAATCTAGATATCTAGGTACAAGAAGGTCAAAGGACTCCTGGGACATTCATTGCAAACAGGAAAACACTGTGACACATAGTCATCAGACTGGCTAAATTAAACATGAAAGAGGCCCTCCTATGAGATGTAAGGTGAAAGAAGCAGGTAACCTACAAAGGAAAACCCATCAGAATAACTGCAGACTTATCAACTTAGACCTTACAAGCCAGAAGAGACTGAGGCCCAATTCTCACTTTTCTCAAACAGAAAAATGCCCAGCCTAGAATTATTTACCCTGCAAAACTAAGTTTCTCATATGAAGGAGAAATAAAGACCTTCTCAGATAAGCAAAGACTGAGGGAATTCATCAAGACAAGACTTGCCCTCCAATAAGTACTCAAAACAGTGTTACGCACGGATCAGCACAATAAACACTCACCAATGTAAAATCATCCAAAAGCTAAAGGTCAAAGGCCAGATACCACAATGGCTCCAGAGAGAAAACAAAGCAACAAAGTTCAACTCAACAGGATGGACAGAAATCTGCCTTATTTATCAATTCTTTCAATAAATGTGAATGGCTTGAACTGCCCACTTAAAGAGACATAGGCTGACCGAATTGATAAATATACACAAGCCAAGTATCTGCTGTCTTCAGGAAACACATCTAACCCACAAGGATGAATTCAGACTCAAGGTGAAGGGATGGAAAACAATATTCCATGGAAATGGAAGCCAAAAGAAAGCTGGTGTAGCAGTCCTGATGTCAGATAACTTAGTCTTCAAATCAACAAAAGTAATGAAAGACAAAGATGGTCACTATAGAATGGTGAAGGGTACAATTCAACAAGAATGCATAACAATTCTAAATATTTATACACTTAACTCAGGTGCATCTAGATTCATAAAGCAAATCCTACTTGATCTAAACAAAGTAATAAACAGTAACACCATAATAGCCAGGGTCTTCAACATCCCTCTGACAGAAAAGGACAGATCCTCCAAACAGAAAATAAACAAAGAAACAATGATCTTAAACAGAACCCCAGAGCAAATGTGCCTGACTGACATTTACAGATTTTACCCCAAACCACTGAATATACATTTTTCTCATCAGCTTATGGGACATTCTCTAAGATTGACCCTATCCTAGGCCAGAAAGCATACTTCAACAAATTTAAAAAAATAAAAAATTATATCAAACATCTTCTGATTTATTAATTTTCAAAACAATGAATTGATTTCCTAGAATCCTCCAAAAGTGTCAGTTTCTCCAAGTATCATTTATAAACTCATGCACTTGAAAATTTTAGATATTTTCAATTCACTCAATACTTAACTTTTATTGATATCAGATTGTCCAATCTTTGGCTAGTGTGTGCCTCTGCACACTTCTGAATCCTTTTCACATGTCCATACGAATGTTTGATAGCTTCTTTGTTTTCTGATTTGACATGGTATTCTAGGTTTGTGCAGCCCCAGACATGAGATCATCCATTCACTCAAAAAGGACTGTTTTCTTTTTAGCTGAAAAAGTGATAGAGACCGCATCTCTGTACTGAGAGCACTTGTTGCTACTGAGTAATAAATATTTGTTTGTTTTTCATATTAGCATTTTTCTGACACTCAAACGGACCAAGCTCTTTCTACATGGGAGACTTTGAATTTGTGTTTCCTTTGTCTGGAATACACTTCCCTAAGTCCTTTCCAGAATAAGCTCTTTGTAATCACTTGGGTTTATTCCAAAAGTCACACATCCTCAAAGATGCTAGAGGCTTTCCTGATCCTTCAGTCTAAAGTACCCTTCTCTCATTTATTTTTTATCCCGACTCCAAATTTTCTTTTTTAAGTTCTTTGAAATATTGTATGTGTTGCTTATTTTTTTCCTCCTGTCTCCTTCTAGTAGAATAGAGGCCATGGAGAATAGGACCTAGTCTTCCTAGTTCAGTGTTGCAGCTCCAGCACTTATATTACATAAATATAATGATATTGTGTACATTTTATTAAATGAAAAATTGCAATAATGAGACACTCAGTGATTGCAAGGTTTTGCAAGTGGGAAGGAGAGAGACAAATAAGGGAAACACCGGACACTTTTAAGTCAGTAAAACTATTCTGTGTGATACTGTAATAAAGGATATATGACATCAAGCATTTAGGAAAACCCACAGAATGTACAACACAAAGAAGGAACCCTAAGGAAAACTACTGATGTTAGTTAATAATAATATATTAATCTTGGCTTATCAATTGTAACAAATGTACCACATGAATGCAAGATGGTAATAATAGAGGAAACTGAGGGCAATATTAAAATATCTTGAAAGTCTACTATGTGCCAGATGTGGGGACTACTTTGATAAACAAGCCAACCTATGCTTTTATTCTCCTATATTTTCAATTTTAAGGAAAATTATAAATTCTAGATTTGGTTCCATAGAGCACATCTACTTTGTTTTGATATTTTTATACTTAATTTACTTTCATAATGCTGTGTGATCTTGGAGAAGTCTAAGCTTTAGATTTTTGCCCATTGACTATCTAAAGTAAACATATAAGTAAACACTTTTAATTTTTTGAAAAAAACTCTGAATGCTGTTATTGCTATGCTACTAATTTGTGCAATGTACTCATTTATGATTAATCTTTCAAGGGCATATGTCTTGTTTCTGAAACAAGTTTGTAAGCTCAACTAAAGGCAGGAAGCACATATTGTACTGATTTATGTTAACTCACCCCACCCCAAATAGTCCCCAAACACTTCTGAATTTTTAATTAACTGACATTCTCCTTTGAATTCTTAATTTTAGCCAGTTGAGTAAGGATAATACAATTTTGAACAAATACAGATTCACCTCCTTCTCTCATAGAGCTCACCCTCTTGTGAAGGGCAGGAAATAAACATTAATTTAAAATACCTGTATATTTAAAATTGTAACTATGCTAGTGCTTTGAAAGAGGCATGCATATTGCCAAGGAATTGTATGACAGACAGATTTTAACTGAGAAGTTTATCCAAGAAAACGTTCTTGTGGCAAACAGAAATAAGCATGAACGTTAAGAAGAAATAGTCATAAACTAGGCAAAACAAGAGGTAAAAGATTCCAAGGGGGAGGAAATTGAATCTGCAAAGCTCTGGGGCACAGGAGTAATCAAACTGAGTTGGGGCCCCTAAAAGATGCCTTTGTGTCTGGGACAAACGCAGCCAGGGCATGGGACAACATGAGGTTACAGACTCGAACAGGAGATAGGCTGGGCACGCCTTCTTTCCACATCAAGCAATTTATTCTTTTCATTTTTTTTAAATGAAAAAAATTGTTTTCTAGGAATGATGAGATGCCACTGAAGGTACTTTAGCAAAGGGGTGTCATATTAAGATCTGTGTATTATACATCAGGGTGACTATAGATATCAATAATAACAACATATTTTATGATTGAAAATTGATAAGAGAATAGATTTGAAGTGTTCGCACCATAAAAAAGTAATAAGTAAATGAGGTAATGCATATGTTAAATAGTTTGATTTAGCCATTTTACAATGTGTGTGTGTATCTCAAAATATCATGTTTTATGCCATAAATATATAGTTTTTATGTATCAATTAAAAACTACATTTGAAAAAAGATCTTTGCATTCCTAAGATCACTCTGTTTGCAATGTGAAAAAATATTTTAAGGGGGAAGAATATGAGAAACATTTTAGGAGATTATTATACTAGGTCAAGCAAGAGGTAGGTGGAATAAACTCTGCTTTTCTTAACTCACTCTCCTCATTATTGAAGTCCTTTAGAAAGTGACCCAGGCAATTCACCCTTAATGATATTCTTCTTGTCATTAGAAGGTGATGAGAATAGTTTACCATAAGGACAATTGCTTCTCACCGTATGGCATACTCTTTTAATATTCCAATTCATAACAGATAGTGCAGTCATGTGACAAATATCTTGTTAGTGACAAAAACAAGTAATAATCACATGAATTCTCATATCTCATCTTCTCTTTCTGTATATTTGAATATGCCTCAATTTGTTTCATAATGAGCGCTCATACAGTTCTCCTGTGTATTGTTGCTTCCATCATAGCTGTATTTAAAAAGAATATTTGGAAGGAATATCTGCAGATTGCTTACACAAAAGAGACAAAAATTAAAATAGTAAGCAGGCACTGATAAACTCAAGGACAGTAACATATTTAAGACTGATTACAAAACCTATCCAGGGAACTGTAATCCATAGAAATTATTCTGAGGGCAGGAAAATGAGTATGGTCGTTTCACTGTGCTGCGGCTAGTGGTGAGAGCATTTGTTAATTATGTGTGTGGACTACAACATATTTACATTTTTCTATGATGCACAAAATTCTAGTTTATGAAAATTATATTAGAATTGCATAAAAATATCAAGCCTCTCTCTGAGTGAAACTTTAAACCATGATTAATCATGCCAGTATTTCTTAACTTATTTTTTCCTTTATCTACTATCTTCATTAATGATTATTCTTTCTTCATTTTTGTTTTGTTTTAACTTTCTTTGTACAGTCCTATTTAGAAAAGCCTTTCTCTCTGTGTAAATACTAACTGACATTATTTTCCTACAGGAATATATTCTCTAGATTTCCTCTCCACCACTTGCCCAGGGTCTTCATCTATTTATTCATTCATTCATTCATATTGCTTTTGTCTTGACCTTTAAAGTTTTGAGGTTTAATGTCAGTGGTTTTCAGCCCTTGTTTAGAGGCATCATATGATTAAATCTCTGATTTATTGGTTTTTAAATACTAAGAATTACTTTGTTAAGCATGAAACAATTAAAAGGGAGTTTGCTTTAACATTCTGAAACCAAATTTATCTTCAGTATTCAGCTATATCTTTTTTCTTTGTAATTTATGTGTTAATGGTAAA
This sequence comes from Eulemur rufifrons, assembly GCF_041146395.1. Lineage (NCBI taxonomy): Eukaryota > Metazoa > Chordata > Mammalia > Primates > Lemuridae > Eulemur > Eulemur rufifrons. The sequence goes on from NC_090990.1 coordinate 56,094,192, forward strand.
GTAAGAAATATGTACTCAGCTGGTAAATAGATTTAAATTAATGTCATTTATTTATTGGGTGTCTGTGGTGCTTTAGACTGCTATAACAAAGTATGATAGACAAGGTGGCTTATAAAAAATAGAAATTTATTTCTTACAGTTCCGGATGTTGGATATCTGATATTGGAGTACCAGTATCGCTGGGTTCTGCTGAGAACGCTTTTCCAAGTTTTAAACTACTGTATCCTCACATGATAGAAAAAGAAGGCTAGAGAGCTCTCTGGGGTCTCTTTTTATAAGGGCATTAATTCCATTCATGAGCTTAACACTCTCATGACCTAAATTACTTCCCAAAGTCCCCACCTCCTAATACAATACCTTGGGAGTTAGAATTTTATCATATGAATTTTGGAGATGATACATTCTTTCCACAACAATAATGTGTTATTATTCTTGAAATATTTCAAAAAAGAGAAATTTTAAAAGGTACCTCATCTCATTTTTTTTATTTCAGCATATTACGGGGCTACAAATGTTTATGTTACATATATTGCCTTTGCCTCACCCGAGTCAGAGCTTCAAATGTGTCCATCCCCCAGACGGTGCGCACTGCACCCATTAGGTGTGAATATACCCATCCCCCCACCTGCCTGACACCTGATGACTGTTACTACTGTATGTGCACATGAGTGTTGATCAATTAATACCAATTTGATGGTAAGTACATGTAGTGCTTGTTTTTCCATTCTTGTGATACTTCACTTAGTAGAATGGGCTCCAGGTCTATCCAGGATAGAGGTGCTAGATCACCATTGTTTGTTGTGGCTGAGTAGAGCTCCATGGTATACGTATACCACATTGTGTTAATCCACTCATGTATTGAAGGGCACTGGGTTTTTCCACATCTTTACAATTGTGAATTTTACTGCTATAAACATTCTAGTTCAGATGTATTTTTTTATAGAATTTCTTTTTTTCCTTTGTGTACATGCTCAGCAATGGGATTACTGGATCAAATGGTAGGTCTACTTATAGCTCTTTGAGGTATGTCCATATTACTTTACACAGAGGTTGTACTGGTTTGCTGTCCCACCAGCAATGTATGAGTGTTCCTATCTCTATGCATCCACTCCAACATTTATTGTTTGGGGACATTTTGATAAAAGCCATTCTCACTGGAGATAAGTGATATCTCATTGTGATTTTGATTTGCATTTCCCTGATTAGAGATGTTGAGTATTTTTCACATGTTTCTTGGCCATTAGTTTGTCTTCTTTTGAAAAATTTCTGTTCATATCTTTGCCCACTTTTTAATGAGGTTGTTTGATTTTTTTTCTTGCTGATTTTCCTGAGTTCTATATAGATTCTTGTTACCAGCCCTTTATCGGATGTGTACATGAGACGCAAGTAAGTGTCAAGCGCCATCATCTTTCAGGTTAGTTTTCTTTGCTTGAGAGATCAAATATATTTTGGAAATTTACCTCCATACACAATAGGTGATTAATCTCAAGAATCTACTGCTGTTAAATGTGCATGTGTTTTATGGAAAAAGGGCATAAATGTCTTCAAACTGCCCACTAGAATTTTGTCTCAGATATTTTGGAGCCATTCTTAGATAATAAAAGGTCCTCCAAATTAGTCTTATCAAGCTATTTATTATTTTGTATAGTTCCTTATAACAACAATAATAAAGCCTCTAAATATTGTCTAAAATTAGTTCTCTCTCCTTTTTGCAATTACTGCTTGCAATAGAAAAAAATGGGTGGATTCTCCATATGTTACTTACCTGTACCAATGTGGCATTGGTTTCCTCTGCCTGTGCCAGAAGTTCAAAGCTGACTCTCTTTCAGCGATGCTTTTGTGGGTTACTTAGGAAGTTTTCAATCACGGGCATGTTTGGTCTTTACTTCCATTAACACATGCAAATTTCTTTCCCCTAGCCCACCATTCAAGATTCTTCTCTCATTTCTTAGGTATTTGGCAAAACTTTTCCAACCTCTTTCGGCTGATGTCCACTTGCCCCTCCTTTTGAATCTCTTTGCAGGATCTAAACCAACTCTGGCCAAATTTCCCTTATGTATAGTATAGGAAATATGCCCCTTTGATCTACCATCAGTGGGAGTGCAGTTATTTTCAATTATACCCTGATTTTCATTTAGCTGCACGGCAGGCAGCTTCTGCTGCAGCCTTTTGCCCTTTAAAATTCTCACTTGCGAGTCTGACCCTCATCCAGTGTGTCACCAGACTGCTGGGAATACAATCAAGCTCACTGAGTCATCTCTTTGAAGCTCCTCTGGCCAAAATTAAGGTCAGTAGACAGTCATCCCACCCCAACCCCCTTGGGAGATGGGACTCACAGCAGTGCTCTTGTCAAAGTAATACTTTAATTCCTAACTTACCTCTTGGCTTTTCCAACTTCTTTGACAAGCTGGAGATGGTTGGTCAGATAAAAGCAGTAAAACATAAATTCTTGCCCTTCTCCTTGGCAAGTTAATATGGTCTTTCACCTGATGTTAAACTATGGGCTTCATTTCAGGGTAGAGGCAAGACAATATTGAGACAGTCCCATTTTATGTATTTGTAGGCTGTGTGTGTTTAGTGTAGAAGATATGTTTTAATTTGCCCTTCACATTATGAGGTACCAAACTGATACATGAGAACATCTAATACTAAAGTGGTGTATTGTTTCCAGTGGTTTTCTGTGGTTACAAACCTATAATATTCTGCTAGTGCCTTCCAGGTCAATTGTAAGCAAAGTGATCTGAGTAAGCCTTGTTGGAAACATAGCAGAACAAAAAAATAGAGAATGAATAAATGGGGTACAAATGGAAGATACAGAAGAATTGGGCTCAAATTCTAAGTGCTTGTCTTAGTGTAATATATCAGAAATGCAGTTGAATTCTATGGGGAAAATCACAAACTTCTTAGAGATTAGATCCAAAATGGGGTAATAATACATATTCATGTGTGAAGAATAAACACTAACATAAGCAAAGGTATTCTGTAGAATACAAAATGCAGTCTTCATGGACGTTAGAAATTATGGCATGCTCTTACAGACATGGAAGAACTACTGGAGATGTTTACTAAAGGAAGACAACAGATGCTAAGCTGATAACAATATATATGATGGATTAGAATAGGTGCAGACTAGAGGCAGGGAAATCAATTGGGAAACCATTACAATATTTTAATTGTATAATAATAAATGATACATAAATAGAGGTAGGGATTAGAGAGAAAGAAAATATTGCAGAAACTGAAAATGCAATATAAGGCAGAATTTACAATATTTCTTGGATAAGTTGGTATTGTCTGAATTCTTCCAATGTGTTTAAGAGTATGCTGTGAGCTACAGCAAAGAAAGAAAGAAAATATTACATTCATTTATTGCAGAAACTGAAAATGCAATATGAGGCAGAATTTACAATATTTCTTGGATAAGTTGGTATTGTCTGAATTCTCACATTGTGTTTAAGAGTATGCTGTGAGCTACAGCAAAGAAAGTGAACAGATGTAGTTGCTGTCCCACAGATATTCCCTTAACACTCACCATTCCCAGATGTGCTTACAGATTCCTGCTGGACACTGCAGTTTGGATCCATGAGTCTCTACCCCAGATTTCTTTAGGACCACAGGAAGGCTCTTGGTCAATGCTTAGGGCAAGTTGAAAACATCTAAGAGTTAGTGTGGCCTGCAGTAGCCCTCATCCAATGTCAGAGAGGAATTGATGGATAAAAAACCAGTCTTGTTCACCTAGTGAATAGATAACCCAGAAGGTGTCCTAGATGGTCTCGGAGTATCTGCAGTGGGATTGTGCCCAGGTTGCTTATAGCAGTCACCTGCTCATTAAAGCTCACAGTACCGGCTTACTACTTCCCTTCCTTGTCTCATTTCCTCATTCCTCTACCAGTGCTAAAAATCACTTCTCAAATAAACTAACCACTTGCATCCAAATCTTTGTCTTGATGTCTAATTCTGAGGACTACAACTTATAATGAGGATAGATAAGGAATGACATCACATGATCCCTGACATTGAGGTGTCTGCATAATCTACTCTAGGGGTGAGAGTAATTTGTAGTTCCTTCTATTATATTTAAATGTATACTCATCTTAATAGATCTTAATTTCTTTGGGGCAAAACCTATGTATTACTCACTTGTGGGCTCGTTAGCAAGTGATGTACTACTGTGCTGCCCAGAAGGATGCACAGTATTTGTTGAAAGGACAAGCCAATAAAGAACTAAAATGGTTTAACACTAGCGCTCTTCTTGGTTGCTACAATAAATATATAATGTTTGCATTCAAACCTTTCTCACATGATTTTCCTGCCTGGTGCCTGTACTTTATTCAGGAAATGGATTTCTATGTTTTCTTTTGAATCTAGGCAATATTATGGTTAGGCATACGCAGCAACTCAACAGAACAAAACACACAATTGCCAAGAGTTAGCTTGATAGCAGATCCATCATAGCTCCTCTTCTGTGGCCTTTAGTGTATATTGACAAAATCATAAGTTAAATGCCAGACTTTGAAATGTAAAGCAAAACTGTTTCCTATTACTGACTAAACGATTGTTGTGTTAGGCATTTCAGACTGATAGTTCATTCCACAGTGATTGGTTTACTGCTCTGTGCATGCAGTTTCAGGAATACATCCTAATTCCAACAGGGAAACAAGGCTTACTGTGACTTGAATGAAGCTGGAATGCTATTCTCAGTTGAGGACAGTAATGTGAACATAAAGCAGATTTAGAACCCAAAATTGGCAGAAAGTATTCCCTAAAGAGTTACTGAGTACTGTCTGCCATATGCAGCAATCTCTCAGTTCATGTATTCCCCTTGCTTGATTGAGAGCTAGCTAACGAGGTGGCAACAATCCAGTTAGTTGATAGGAAGAAAGGAAACCATACACACAGGTATACAACACTGAGACATTCTTTAGAAGATTGTTTTACCATCAAACAACACAATTATACTAATATATTCAGCAACATATAAATTAAAAGAGGAGGGGAAGTAAAGTTTAATATGACTATATAAACTATAAAACATGGCATATGTGTGAAATAATCATTCCTAATCACCTCACTACAAAGAAAGTATAATATGCATTTATAGTCTGTTTTATAGTTAAACGACCCTTTTTTAAGGGCTGGCAAATGAATAAATTGACAATTTAACTGTGCAGTGGGTTGGGAAAATGTTATTTTTCTATCAGACCAAATTTATATGGTTGGATGACCTCCACAGGACATGCTGGACCAGTCCTCATGATAGGAGAGCCAGAGATCTGCAGGTCTCTGCATCTTCCTTCCTGAATTGAGAAGAAGCAAGGGTTAGCCCCAGGCCAAGTGTTGAACAGCCCAGGTATAGAGTCTGAGCTGCTATTTCCATAGTCTCATAAAAGTTCTGTGCTCATCTAAAGTCGGATTGGTGACCATACTCCTGAATCCCCAGGCTACAGTCATTAAGGAACCACTCAAGCCTCTCTGCAGCTGGCTCAGAGCATGTGGGATTTTTCCCAGATTCTTTTCATGAGTGCAACCAGCTGAAAAGTGAATTTTCTCCTGCAAGCTTCATCCAAACAAAGTAAGTAGAGTGGAAAAGGAGAGAAATCACCCAGTTGTCTGTGAAAACTTGGAGTATATTATCAAAGCTTAAACCCATAATTGACTTCTCTTGTCTACACTTTCTTAAAAGCCTTAACCTATCATAGTTAGGGCAAAAGGCTTTTATCCTGACAGGGGAACATGGAAGAGAAGTGTTACACTGGAGAGGGGAAAAGATAAAATTCTTTGTTTTATTTAAGTAAAAAAATTTTCACTAAGACACAGAGTCTTCATTTTAGAAAACTACAGAGTCATTCTTCCAGCTACCCCATTTTGAAATCATAAAATCTGAGGCTGAAATTTCTAAGTGTCCCAGCATTAAACACATCCAATGTTACCCAGCTGGCAAATGTCAGAGTTTGGATTCATTAAAGTCTGCTTGTAGAAGGAAATCTTTCTCAGGGATTTGTTTATGTCCACTTAGTAAGGGGAAAGCTGAGAATTGAATTTTAATGGTGTAGTCAGTCCTATTATATCATAGTAATAGAGTCAATATAATTTTTGAGCAAAAAGGATTTTCAAAGAATATAAACTGTAAATTTATCATTGCAAAAATTAGAAACATATACCTTGACATGATCAAGTGATTTTCTAGGTGATAATAAACTCAGAGTTAGACATTCCTATTCCTCAAACAAACTTTCTGACTGTCTGAAAGGTTACAGAAAAAAAAAGCATTGGTGCATATGGAATGTAATCTTTCCCCTCACTTTGTATGCAGGGCTTAGAGAAATTTAGGAAATTCTGAACATCTTATTAAGAAATAAAAACAGAATCTTTCTAGACAAGGCAGTTGAGGAGGAGGGAGCGCTTGGAGGTAGGAGTTGGCCTGGTGTGCACTCCGCACCTTGGGGACGCTATTGCGCGTGGAACGGCTGCTTTTGGAAGACTGTTGCCCAGAAGAAAAGATGTTTGGTTTTCACAAGCCAAAGATGTACCGAAGTATAGTGGGCTGCTGTATTTTCAGAGCTAAGTCCTCCAGTTCTCGATTCACTGACAGTAAACGCTACAAAAAGGACTTCCAGAGCTGTTTTGGGTTGCATGAAAGTCGTTCAGGAGACATCTGCAATGCCTGTGTCCTGCTCGTGAAAAGATGGAAGAACTTGCCAGCAGGATCAAAAAAAAAAAAACAAAACAAAAAAAAAAACCTGGAATCATGTGGTAGATGCAAGGGCAGGACCCAGCCTAAAGACTACATTGAAACCAAAGAAAGTGAAAACTCTGTCTGGAAACAGGATAACAAGCTACCAGATCAGTAAACTGCAGAAGGAATTTAAACGTCATAATTCTGATGCTCACAGTACCACCTCAAGTGCCTCCCCAGCTCAGCCTCCGTGTTACAGTAACCAATCGGATGATGGCTCAGATACAGAGATGGCTTCTGGTTCTAATAGAACACCAGTTTTTTCCTTTTTAGATCTCACATACTGGAAAAGACAGAAAATATGTTGTGGGATTATCTATAAAGGCCGTTTTGGGGGAGTCCTCATCAACACATATCTATTCAAGCCTTGCTGCGGCAATAAGAAAGCAGCTGCTGAGAAGCCGGAGGGGCAGGGCCCAGAGCCTCTGCCCATCTCCACTCAGGAGTGGTGACTGAGGTTTTTATGTAGAAGGGAACAAAAAATGATTTAAGTTTTGAAAAGACCACAAAGCAACAAGCTGACCTTCCTATTTTTAACTTGGATACCTGCTATTCTGCCAAAAGACAACTTCTAGAATAGTTTCGAATGGGTTATTTTTCCCCCAGTTCCACAAGCTCTGAAGCCAGTGTCTAGCTTACTAAAAAAAGAATTGTATATAATATTTAAGATGCTGAGTATTTCATAGGAAAGCTGAATGCTGCTGTAAAGTGCTCTTTAAGTCTTCTTCTTTTTTTTTTTTTTTAAATCCCCTTCTAATGAATGAAACTAAGGGGAATTTCAGGGGACAGTGATGGGATTTGTTGTATGATAAACAGTACGTAGTTTTAGTCTTTCTATATTGAGAAGCCGTGGTTGGGGCATATTTTAAGATGACTGGCTACATTTGTTTTCCCTCATGATAATAAAGTTGTCATAACTCAGTAACATGGAGTTGCTCCTAGAGGTAATTGTTAATAATTTTGAAATATTAAGGTCTTGCCAAGGTTCTGATGATTCAAACCTGTGCTACTGATTATTAAGCAGGACAGACTGAGCTTTCTGTTACAAATACTTTGAAGGAAAAAGTAATTTCTAAATATACAGAGAGGTAACTTGACTGTATATTTTGCATCCTGTGCCACCTCCCTTCATATTAATGTTTGATAAAGGTTTTAATTTATGTGAACTTTCTGAAGCAGAATGAAAGCTCTTCTTGGGGAAATGGCAAGTCTTTAGGATAGGTGAGACCCTAGTTGAATAGTACCAAAGCATTACCACACGGTAGACAGAACACTCCATTAAAAACGTTAAACTGTCTGAAAAATAAAATGTTCAAGTCTTCAGGATGGCACAGAACAAAGGTTGATGCTTTTGGGGGCATATTTCTTAGCGGGCTTGCCGAGTATGTAAATAATTGACTTTATGTTACCTGACTGTTTGATGACTTCATTGAAAATCTGCACAATTCAGTTTTAGCTCTAGATTACTTCAGTTGACCTTTGTGAAGGTTTTATCTGTGTGGAGTGGATGTTTGACTTGTTTTAACCTATTAGGGTTTTTATTGTTTTTCACTCTATAGTTAAAGTAAAATTTACTAAAAGAAAAGAGGTGTGTGTTAATGCTAAATGAGTTGGTTTTGGTTTGGCTTCTTTTAGTCAGGCTTTCTGAACATTGAGATATCCTGAACTTGGAGTTCTTCAATTCTAAAATCCTCATTAAAAGCCTCTCACTTGAACCCAAACCGAAGTACGCTTCTTGCCTCTTTTCTAAAAGTTCAGGAGAAAAATATCACCAGTTTAGACTTATTTTCATAATGAGGGAGGAGCATTTTCCTGCCTTATAATGACATGACTCAGTGGTTATTTTTTAAACTGGATTTTAAAAATTGGATAGTATAACAATAAGGAGTGAGCCACTTTTGATGGACACCCTATAGTTTTATAGTTCTTAATCTAAACATTTTATATTTCCTCCTTTTGGAAAAAACCTATATGCTATGAGCCACCATATGCACAGACTACACAGCTAGTGGGGTTGGCTCTCTCACAGCCTTTGAGGCGAATTACAAGAGTCCAGCCATTATCATCCTCCTGCGTTATTTTGAAATGGTGGGTTTTTTTTGTACATTTTGGCTGCAGTATTGGTGGTAGAATATACTATAATATGGATCATCTCTACTTCTATATTTATTTATTTATTACTAGACCTCAACCACAGTCTTCTTTTTTCCTTTCCACCTCTCTTTGTCTGTAGGATGTACTGTATGTAGTCATGCACTTTGTATTAATATATTACAAATCTACAGATCTGTTTTGTACTTTTTATACTGTTGGATACTTATAATCAAAACTTTTACTAGGATATTGAATAAATTTAGTCGCCTTAGAAAATAAAAAAAAGAAAGAAATAAAAACAAATTTCTACTTAGAGTTCATGTTGTTTATAGAATAAAGTGGTAATTTTACAGGAATGAGTGTTGTAGACTTCCACAGAAGCACATGATTGATCAATAAAAGAACAAAGCCTGAGATTTTTATCTTCATGAATGTGGGAGAATAAATATACTATCAGAGTGAGTAAGAAAGAATTATAATGTAATGAGACTATTAAACTGAAGATTTAGTGAGTTGTCCAGATATCTGATATTCTGCTGATACAATTTTTATGGAATCTACCCAACCCTGAACATTCCGAGAAACCCGTATAGGTGGAGAAGTTCAAGTTTCCAAATCCAACCTTAGAGAAATCTAGACAGATTGGTTTATTTCTGCCTTTCATTCTAAATGTAGAGGGACCACGTAATTTATCATCTAAATCAGAATACACTTGAGACAGAAAAAAAGGTTTGCTGGTATTATTGTACTCAGGGACAAAATGCATAAGTCAGAACCAAAATCTGGGAAATCTGTCATCTGTGGTCTCCCTATCTGGTATAATACCATGTGGTGTGGCTGTTGAACATTTGATAGAAAATGTGGGCCCACTTCTGGGGCAATGGCTTCTATATAGATTATGGTTAGAGTAATAAGTGATTCTACTACCTCATGGAGAGGCTTGGCTAAGGCATTCTAAGTCAGTATCCTCAAGTTGTTTTTAGCTCAGCTCTTTCAGTTCTCTTAAAAACTACTTTCTACTTTTGTAGGAAGCCACCTTAAATCTAGATTTGGAGTCATATATTTATGTGCAATCTCACAAATGTAGAGATCTGCTTCTCTTTCAGGGATCTGTATTAGGTACTGATCTAAAAACCATGTGTCTAATTATTCTTTCATTCTTTCCTTTTGTTCACTGAGGTTTGCTCAGTGAAGATGAACACCGAACTCCAGTGTGATTGTTAAATGCAATAGCCCCTGCTTATCTGAGCTTTTGCTTTCTGTGGTTTCAGTTACCTGCAGTCAAATACAGTCCAAAAATATTACATGGGAAATTCCAGAAATAAACAGTTCGTAAGTTTTAAATTATGCTCCATCTGCCCAGGATGTGAATCATCCCTTTGTTTAGCCTATCCATGTTGTATATGCTCCCTACTCCTTAGTCACTTAACAGCTGTCTCAGTTCTCAGATCAACTGTCATGGTATTGCAGTGCCTGTGCTCAAGTAACTCTTACCACATATAGATAACTTTATTATATTATTAATATATTGTTATAATTGTTTTGTTTTATTATTAGTCATTGTTGTTAATACTGTGCCTAGTTCATAAATTAAACTTTATTATAGGTATGTATGTGTAGGAAAAAAACAGTGTGATACATATAGAGCTCAGTACAACCCATGGTTTTAGTCATCTACTGGAGGTCTTGTAAAATATCCCCTGCAGATAAGGGAGGACTATTGTATGGCAAATTTCATCTTGCCTTACTTCTACTTTTCCAAGTTATAGTACCCTCAGTGACTCTGGGGAATCTTTATCCATCCTACTCAAGGACAATATACTTTCTCATTCTAGGGAACTTTAATTTTTTCCTTTCCTTTTTAAGAAACAAACAAGTGAATCCAAGAAGTCTATCATGTTCAGAAATTTCCAATGTGATTTTCTGCCACGTGGCTAACCAAAGAAGAAACATATGCACACATGCATACATGTATGCACAAAATGCACATAAGCATGCGAACACACACATTATAGAAGCAAACAAGTTTGTTTTCTAGAAGAGTACCCTTCTATTTTGGTGACCTGTTACATTATTAATCATAACTTAGTCTCTATTTCAGTATAGAATGTTCTTTGCCCTTGGGAGTACTTTATGGAGAATATTGCCATTTGACTATAATATGTATTTTCTAAGGTATTTATGTTGGAGGTAAATCTATGTGACATTGAGAGATTGAAGAATAGTGAGCAAAATTTTTAGAATATTTTGTTATTTTCAATAATTAATATTTGTATAGCTGATTGCACTTTACCTAATGCTTTGATGTGCAGAATCTTATCTAAGGAATAAGGGTCAATGTGTGGACATTATTTGGGGGGAATACTACTTGATACGATGACATGTATTCTCTTTGGTTCCTTCGTACATTTCTCCCTTATTTCTTTCCTTCCTTCCTTTTCTTCTGTTTGCTGTGGTTTGCTCAATGAAGATGAACAATGAACTCTAATGTGTGTTAAATTTATGAAACTACCATGCTTTTTGTTGTGATCAGAATTTTTAAAGGTAGCTTTAAAAATCAAGACTGATGCAAAGCTATACTTGATAGAATTGAAGCAGTGGCAGCCTCAAATTGTGAGAGTTTGCCCTGTAATTGAAATCACATGTTTTATCTCAGTTTCATTTGCATGGGCTACAGGCTATAATTAACATCAAGTGGCAAGACAAGATCACATACAATAGCGACTTGGAGTACAGTCAGGCCACCAAAATTGAAACAAGCCTCTCTACTACTTAAACTATGCAAGACTAGGTCTGTGCAGCCATGGAGAGATGTCTGGGGTAAGTGAAAACAACTGTGTATGGAAGATGAAGTGGGGGTGGACTAAGTTCACCACTAAATGAAGTGGTAAATATGATTGCATTTTATTTTGACACCCTCTCACTTGTCTTTTAATGCTTAATGCCTAAATTATTTAGTAATCTGGCGTTTGTCAACTTGACTTTCACAGTATTTGACCATATACCCAAAGTATATAGATATAACATGAAACTCCCTGCCAAAAACAAAAAAAAAAAATAAAGTCATACTTTGCCTCCATGGTATTTTATCTTCTATTTCACAAGCAAGAATTCTTCACACATGCTCCTTCCCTGTAATAACTCCCTATGTTGTTGGACTAATTCTTAATCGTCCTTTAATCAACTCAACTGTCATCACTTCTGGGATGGTTTTCCCACACTCCCCTCAGACTTAGGCTCTGCTATGATCTGAAAGTGTGTAGTCCCCTCTAAACAATTCGTATGTTGAAATCTAACCCCCAAAGTGATGGTATTAGGATGTGGGAACTTTGGAAGGTGATTACTTCATGAGGGCAGAGCGCTCATGGATAGGATCAATACCCTTATAAAAGTGGCCCAGAAGGGTTTGTTCACCCTTCTACTCTCTGAGGACACAGAAAAAAGGCAGCCATCTATCATCAAGGAAATGGGAACTCACCAGACATCAAATCTGCCAGCACATTTACCTTGGACTTCTGGCCTCCAGAACTATGAAAAACAGATTTCTCTGTTCATAAGCCACTGAGTTTATGATATTTTTCTATAATAGCCTGAATGGACTAGCAGAGGTTCCTACCTCTATTATCACATTTATCACACTGTACCATTATTATCTGCCTAAATACAAATATTTTGAGTTTTTTTTCCCATTATTTTTCTATTATTTCACAGCACAATATCTGACACATATCATGGGATCCATAAGTGCCTATCTAATAAATAAATGGCTCCTTCCCTCTTCCATACAATGTGCTTCCTCTGTGCCAAACACATAATTTGTGTTTAGTTCCTACAAGTGTTTTCTAGATCAAAGGTATAAACCCTCATATTTCCAAAGAGCACGCATATTTTCATAATTAGGGTACTTTCTAAGTTTAGAAAGCCTCCAAAAAAGAAAGAAAAATGTTGGGATGGTAGGTGAGACTTGGAATATTTATGGAAGTGGTGGCATTTTCAAGCTCTTTATTTTCTTTATCCATAGAGCAGAGGGTGCATTTCTATCTTCCAAATGAATTGTTATAATTACTGAATTCAGATTGATTGACACTGTGTCCTCTCAAAAAGCAACTCATCCTCAGAAGATGCCTGAGGTAATCTGTAGATAATTACTTCTAGCTGGGTTGGTTTAATCATATGTACGCCTTGGACCCCAGACCCTAGCTCTTGAAATGCTAGTTGCTCCTCAAGAGCCTTCTTCATTGCTTTAATGGGATGTGAATTGGATTATCTCTTAGGACTGCTCTTCCTTGTACTGAATCTGCATGCTGTATAATTGAATCTGAAAGTGGTCTTGGTAGGTCTAAATCAAATAGTGGAGATTCTATGGTGTGCCTTTCTTACTTACTGTAATCTATTGCTAGAAATTCTTTGTCAGTGACATTTGAAATCTGCCTTTAATGTTTTTGTGACATGTAGGGAAGCATTTTTATTGATAGGGTCCTTTCCTCAAGCCATTATAAGAATCAATTCAGTTTAGACAAAGGATACCAAAGGAGTATAGACAAAGGATACAAAGGAGTATGATTTCCACACACTGGAAAAACTATACCTCCATATAATTGATGGGTAGATATTGTTCACTTCTAAAGTACTCAAGGTAATAAATAAAGAAGTGATTATAAAATTATATTATCATATCACCATTTTGCAAACACCAATAAAATAATTTATCTAAGCAATGATCCTCTGTGGCTACTAACATCATGAAGATACAGACAGCATAACATTATGTGACATCTGATGGAAGTGCAACTATAAAGTGTCTGTAGCCAAACAAAATCAAGCCTGGATGTGATCAGGTCTGTATTCCTAACCATTAATGAAGATAAAATATGACTAATATACATTTTTTTTAATTTTTTTTATTTTAGCTTATTATGGGGGTACAAAAGTTCAGGTTACATACCTTGCCCATGTACCGCCTATCCCCCCGAGTCAGAGCTCCGGGCGTGTCCATTCCCCAGACAGTGCGCACTGCACTCATTGTGTAGGTATACACCCATCCCCTCCTCGCACCCCCCCCCCCCAGTCAGCACCTTCAAGCCTGACCATTCCCCAGAGGGTGCGCAACGCACTCATCATGACGGTCACGCTTGAAGGTGCTGACTCGGGGAGGGGGGTGGTGTGAGGAGGGGATGGGTGTATACCTACATGAGGAGTGTAAATATGACTAATATATATTGAAACTTGGGAACACAATGAGCAAAATTTAGGCTATGTGAATCTTTACTAGTCAGCAAAATGTAGGGCAAACAACCTAATTTTTCTGAAAAATAATTTGCAGGAAAAAAATAAGATGGGCGGGAGCCTAAAGATAAACATTGCCTGATAGAATTAAAATGTGAGCCACAAATACAAATCACATATGTAAAATTTTTATTTTCTTTTAGGCATATTAAGTTTTAAATAGGTGAAGTTAATTTTAACATTTTATTTAATCAAATATATACTATATTTTATATAACTTTATACATCTCAAAAATGTATATCATATATACGAGATTTATTGCAGGGAATTGACTTACACAATTTTGGGGGGCTCACTAGGCAAATCTGAAATCCACTGAGCAGCTTAGCAGGCTAGAAACTTTCAGCAGGAGCTGGTTCTACAGTTTATGGGTAGAATTTCCTCTTCTTCAGGAAAATCTCAGTTTTACTCTTAAGGCCTTATGACACATTGGATAAGACCTTCCCAGATTTTGAGGAGAGGATAGTCTTCTTTACTTAAAGTCAAGTGATTTTATATGTTAATCACATTTACAAAATACCTTTGTGCAACACCTAGATTAATGCTCAATTGAATAACTGGCTACTATAGCCTAGCCAAGTTGATACATAAAACTAACCATCATACCAAGGAACCATTTATGGTAAAGTGGTATTTACAGAATGAAATTTGGATTCTAAGAGTACTCATTGCTACTGGTTTGGTCACTGATTATAGATCCTTTCAATAGACAGAGTTAGAAAATGCATATATTTTTAAAAGATAAAATACTTTGAGTTTAAACTGATATTTCATATTCAAATTGAGGGCCATTTGTTTTTATAAATCTTAATTTTATAAACTTTATTATACTTTTTATCTTATTTTTCTCACAATGGCAATCCCAATTACCAAGTGCATTAGTGTGAATATATATTCCCTTCATTCCCATATACATACTTAGCTTTAGAATTACTATCCCAACCCTACCAACAAGAAGGTGATTATTAAATCTATTTTATTTTTATTTATTTATTTTATTCTGAAGATTTTTATCAGTCCAGATTTACTGCAAAATACATATTATAATATCAGGTTCAAAAAGATGAAAGAGCATGCTTCAGGGTCTAAAGTAAGTCACAGAGGAATGAAACAAAAGTTTGAGACAACAACTTCACAGATACACAGCAGGAGTCCTAGGTTTATATTTTGGAAAGGAAATAATGTAGAAGAGGTTTTAAATATATAGCGCTATATTCATAGCAACAGTCATAGGGACTGGTTTCTTTTTTATATTTTATTTATTATTTTATTTATTTATTTCAGCATGTTACAGAGGTACAAATGTTTAGTTTACATATTGCCTTTGCCTTGCCTGAAGCAGAATTTCAAGCGTGTCCATCCCCCAGACAGTGTGCACCGCACACATTAGGTGTGAATATATGGCCATGTCATCCTGAATGCACCTGATCTTGTCTGATCTCTAAGCTAAGTAGAGTTGGGCCTCGTTAGTACTTGGATGGGGGCACTGGTTTCTTATCTAACTCTTCATACTTGAGTCACCAGTGGGATAAGTTTTTTTTTTTTTCTTTTAATTTCAGAGCATTATGGGGGTACAAACGCTTTGGTTACATAAATTGCCTTTGCACCACCTGAGTCAGAGCTGCGAGAGTGCCCATCCCCCAGACAGCCTGCACGGCATCCGTTAGGTGTGGATTTACCTATCCCCCCTTCCCCACTCCCACCTGCCCAACACCCTATGAATGTTACTTCCCATATGTGCACATTAGTGTTGATCAATTATTACCAATTTAATGGTGAGTATATGTCGTGCTTGTTTTTCCATTCTTGTAATACTTCACTTAGAAGAATGGGCTCCAGCTCCATTCAGGATAATACAATAAGTAGTTTGCCATTTTTATGGCTAAGTAGAACTCCATGGTACACATATACCACATTTTATTAATCCATTCATGTATTGATGGGCTTGGGTTATTTCCACCTCTTTGCAACTGTGAATTGTGTTGCTATAAACATTCAAGTACAGATGTATTTTTTATAGAATATCTTTTTTTCCTTTGAGTAGATACCCAATAGCAGGATTGATGGATCAAATGGTAGTTCTACTTTTATTTTTAAATATTTATTGCAGTTCTTCTTGTCCTTATAATATATCTCATTAGGAAAGTACAGTCAAATCACTTTTTAAAAAAATTAATAAGCTTTATTATTTAAAGCAGTGTTAGGTTTACAGCAAAATTGAGCAGAAAGTACAGAGACTTCTCACATACCCCCCTTTCCTCTACCCGCACAAATGAACTTCCCTACTATTGACATATGGCACCAGAGTGATACATTTGTTATAACCAATGAACCTACATCTATACATCATTATCACCCAAAGTCCAAAGCATACATTAGAGTTCACTGTTGACATTGTACATTCTATGAGTTTGACAAATGTATAATGCGTGTATCCATCATTGTATTATAGTGTTATGCATAATAGTTTCTCTGTGCTAAAAATCCTCTGTGCTTGTCTCTGACAACCCCTGGCAACCACTCATCTTTTTGCTGTCTCCATAGTTTTGACTTTCTAGAATCTCATGTAGTTGGAATCATACAGTATGTAGTCATTTCTGATTGGATTTTTTCCATTTAATAGCCCGCATTTACATTTCTTCCATGTCTTTTCATGGCATAATAGCTCATTTATTTTTAGTGGTTAGTAATATTCCATTGTATCAGTCAATGTGCTTCAGAGCAACAGACTGAATGATGAATGATATACTGTAACTTATATATTCTCTCTCTCTATCTCTCTCTCTATATATATATGAAATCAAATGGAATTTGATTATATGAAATTTACTCATTTGATTATGGAATATGGAAGCTGAGAAGTCCCAAGATCTGCCACCTGCAAGCTAGAAACCCAGGAGAACTGAGGTACTTTCAATCTGAGTACAAAGGCCTGAGAACAACGGGAGCCAATGATATAAGTTCAAGTCTAAGGGAAGGAGAATATTAATGTTCTAGCTCAATCAGTCAGGCAGAGAGAGTGCAAATTCTTCCTTCCTTTAATTTTTTGTTCTATTGAGGTCCTCAATGGATTGAATAATATCCACCCACATTTAGAAGAGCAATCTATTTTAATTAGTCTACTGATTAAAATACTAAAATCATCCAGAAATATCCTCACACACGCCTAGAATAAAAAATAACAAAGTTATAATTCTGCCTAACATGCTACAACTGTCCTGCTGACAACTTTAAATGTAATAACTCCTTCCCCAAAATAGGAGGTAAAGTTCTTGAGTGATTTTAATCTTCTCCTTGATATCCCATACCTTGCATCTTATAATGTAAAATTAGCAATACTTAAATACTATGATGTAAAGTCAGTACATCTTATATTAAATTATATGATAAGGGAATAAAAGAGGGAAGAAAATAAAGAAATTTGAGATACACACAAAAACATATTCATAATAAAATAGGAAGGGATATACATGACAAGTATAGTCCTCATTTCTGTAACTGGCCATGTAGTTTTAGCTAGTATTTATAACTCCCTACTTCCACTAAACAATTCTGTCTTCCTTTTGCTTCCAGCAAGCTTCTCAGATGGCCATGGTTCTTGACCTGGCAGGGTTACCCCAAACCTTTATTCCTGAAAGGTCTGGGCCATCAATGATCCTGCATGGTAATACTAAGGGATGCCCTAATGGATCTCCTATATTACAGACATGCTCTTTCTTACCTTTATTGTGGAGTAGTAGTCCAATATTCCCTTTCTTATCAGAATCAACCACTACAACCAGCATAGAAACCCCTTTCTTTGCTTGTTGAGTTAAAGTCATGAGGAGCCCCAGATGGCCAAGTATTGGTCTTAATTTCCAGTTCAGTGAAATTGTTTTGTCTCCTGGCAGAAAAATTCCTCTCTCTGGAACAAGATGTTTAGGCCAGCAGAGAATAAAATCATAGGAAAAGGAAGCATAACTTTTGCTAGTGGGCCACTAAGAGTAATAGTGATTGGTGTCATACCAATTTCTACCATGATTCCTGGACCTGTGAATCCTGGATATGGGAGGAACAGCACCATATATTAAATGCTGATTCAAAGCATATGCAACCTCTGGAGAACCTTGCTCAATCCCTGCATGCTATTGCCATCCAAATGGTACTATTACTGAGTCTTCAAGAGGCCATTCCACTGTTCTATCAAAGTAGCTGCTTTTTCATGATGGTAGAGAACATGACAAGATCAGTGAATTCCATGAGCATGGGCCCATTACCATACTTAATTTGCTGTGAAGTGAGTCCCTATGTGTCAGAAGCAATACCTATACACTGATGGTGAATAAGGCATTGTATAAGTCCACGGACAGTAGTTTTGGCAGAAGCATTGATGTAAGGAAGATAAATTGTATTCAGAGTGCCTATTCTAGTAAAAACAAAGTCCTGGCTCTTCCACTATGGAAGTGTCCAATGTAATCAATCTGCCACCAGGTAGCTGTCTGATCAATCCACAGAATGATGCTATATTGGAGCTTTAGCATTGGTCTCTGCTGCTGGCAGATTGGGCACTCACCAGGGGCTGTAACCAGGTCTGCCTTCAGGAATGAAAGTTTGCGTTGCTGAGCCTATGCATAATGTCCATCCCTGTCACCATAGCTACTCTGTCCATGAGCCCATTGGGCAAAGACAGAGGTGGCTGGGGAAAAAGGCCAACTGGTATTCACTGAACAGGTCATTATTTGAACTTGGTTATTAAAATCCTCCTCTGCTGAGGTCATTTGGTGAGCATTCACAGGGGGCACAAGTATCTTCACATTTTTTGCCCAATCAGAGAGGTCAATCCACATAATTCTTCCTCAAACTTTCTTGTAATAAATTTTCCAATCATGTTCTTTCCAAGCCTCTGATCATTCATCCAAACTATTGGTCACAGCCTATAAATCAGTACATGATTGCGTATCTGGCCATTTCTCCTTCTAAACATACTGAACAACCAAGTACACTGCTTGATTCTGCACACTGGAAGGATTTTACTTCACATTGTCTTTCAGGAATGTCCCCAACGGGTCTGTAGTTCTATAGTTGTCTACTTTTTTGTAGGGCCTACATATTAAGCAGAATCATCTGTCAATCAGGTCCGAGTCTGTTCTTCCTCTGTCAATTGACTGTGAGAAACTCCCCAGGAGTCCATAAGTGCAGGCAGGGAGAGAGGAAGCAGTGTAGCAGATGTGGGGACCATGGACATTTGAGCTACTTCTTCATGTAATTTGAGTGTGCCTTTAGGATTTGGGTTGGCCCAACCACATATATACCACTTCTGTTTGATGATGGGGCGCTGATGTGCACACTCAACATTGTAGCTTGGTGGGTTGGATAACACTCAATTCATGAGAGGCAGCTTAGGTCGGTCACATGGTAACTTGGTGGCCCATAGTTAATTGTTCGGCTTCTACTAAGACCCAGTAGCAAACTAAGAGCTGTTTCTCAAAAATAAAAAGCAGTTATCTGCAGAGCATTGCAAGGCATTGCTCTAAAATCCTAAAGGCTTGTGTTGTGATTGACTTACAGGAACCTGCAAAAGGATCCAAACAGCATCACTCTCTTCCATTGACCCGTCAAGTACCATTGGATCTGCTGGACCATATGGATTAAATGACAGACCAGCATGCACAAATCTGGACCTGTTGCAGAATGTTCTCTTGTTCTGGGTTCTACTCAAAACTAGCAGATTTTTGGGTCAATCAGTGAATGGATCAGAGTAACATCCAAATGAAGAATATGTGGCATTCAAAATTAAAAGAGGCTCACTAGGTGTTGTGCCTCTATTTTTGTATGTAGGAGGGGTCAGATGCAACAACTTATCATTCACTTAAGAAGAGATATCTCTACAAGCTCCACAACACTGGGCAGCTAGAAATTTCACGGAGGTTAATGCCCTTGAAATTTTGTTCAATTTATTTTCTAGCCTCTGATATGCAAATGCCTTTTCAATAAGTTTAGAATAATTGCTATTTCTTTCTCTCTAATTCCAATCAGCATGATGTCATCAATGTAATGGACCAGTGTGATATCTTGTGAAAGGGAAAGGTGATCAAGATACCCAAGAACTAAATTATGATATAGGGCTGGAGAGTTGATATACCTTATGAAGTAGGACAGGGACAGTGTATTGCTGGCCTTGCCAGATGAAATAAAACTGCTTCTTGTGTAACTTTTGGACAGGGATGGGGAAACAGGCATTTTCCAAATCTACAGGTTCACACCAGGTATCAGGATGTGTTAATTTGTTCATGCAATGCAACCACATTTGGTATAGCAGATGCAATTGTGCTGCAATCACCACTTGATTAAGTTTTTGATAATCCACTTTCATCCTCCGAGATCCATCTGTCTTCTACACAGGCCAAATGAGAAAGTTGAATGGGTATGTTATGAGGATCACCTTCAATCTCTAGGTCCGTGATGGTGGTACTAATTTTCACAATCCCTTCAAAAATTCAGTATTGCTGAAGTACAGGAAAATAATAACTAGGTATAATTATAGTGGCTTCCACTTGGCCTTTCCCACTATTATAGCCCTCACTCCACAGTGAAGAAACAGTATGGGGGGATTCTTCCAGCTGTTGAATATATCTATTCCAATTATACATTCTGGAATTGAGAAAATAACCACAAAATGAGTTTGGGGACCTACTGGACACACTGTAAGAAGGACCTGAGCTAAAATTCCATTGATCATCTCACCTCCACAACTCTCTACTCTGACTGGTGGATCATGGTGACATTTTGGGTCCCCTGGATTCAGTGTCAGTATCCAGTAGTCCCTGAAAGGTCTGATTACTTTCTTTTAATCGGTGCACAAAAACCCAGGCAATAGGCTATAAATACCTTTGGGGAAGGCTTGGAAAATGCTTAATAGTATAAATTTTTGAGATATATATATATATATATAACATATGTGTTATGTTTATATAATTATTTACCCTACATTGTAATGCCAACATTGCAAGGAGACACTTTCCCTTACTGGATTTAAGAAGCAAGGAGCCATGTTGGAAAGGCTCATGCGGCAAGAACTAAGGGCAGCCTTCAGCCCTTGCTGACAGACAGACAGGAAGAAACTGAGTCCAACAGCTCACAAAGAACTAACGGCTGCCAACAATCATGGAAGCATGTCAGTGAAGTCCTCGTTAGTTGAGTCTCAGAAGGGAACACAGCCCAAGCTGATATCTTGATTGTAGTTTTGTGAGATCCTGAAAGCAGAGGATGCTCAGACTCCTCATCCACAGAAGCTGTGAAATAATGTATGCTGTTTTAAGTCTCTAAGTTTGTGATAATATTTTAACATTTTAATGACTAATTAATATATCTACCAACTCAATAAAAGTTCAGGTTAAATTGTTTAATTTGGCTTTGGGTTCTTAGGATGTCAACCTACATTTGTTTTCAAACAGGACCAAGTCTTCCTTGGTGGAAGCAATATTTACTTTAGCTTATAATTATAAGACATAAATATCAAAACTTTAATAACCAAGAGCTATGGTTTATTTTACATATAAGCAGCACACTTTTTTGGTATATAGGAAAAAGAAAACTTGGTTAAGAAAAATTATGAGACTAAGAAAAATTTTCCTTGGACAGGCAATATATCAATTTGAGTAAGTTCATCTTGTGAGGCAAAATTGTACCACAGAATATGTCTTAAATAGTTTTGATATTTTGCTCTTCTTCAGTTTATAACTTCTTGTTATAATGTGGAATAAGTCACTTAAATTCTAAGTTTTGTAATTTATAAAATGTGGCTATATAAATGCTAAGACTTATTCTAGTTCTAAATTTTCATGACTCTCTGAAATAGAAACAAGAAACAAGAACCAAGAACCACTGGAGTAATAATCAGTCTCCCACACTCAGTGTTGCATAAACCATCCATAACTATTTTGGCTAGGATCTAAATTTCATATTTTTCAGAGTGAGTGTGCAACTTGCATAACATGTGGAAAGACTAGAATTTATAGTTGCTTTAAAGAAAGTATAAGTTAAATAACATTACCATTATATTAACTGATTTTTACTAATTTAATAATTCTCAATAGATTTTTTTTTCTTCTCTCTTACTTGTGGCTATAATTAGTTAAAGGATTTTAGGATTCTTTATTTCCACTAAATTAAAAAAATAGCTTGCAAATTATATTACTTGGGTAAACTTGACATGATCCAACCAGACAGTAAAAAAAACTTGCTTTTATCTACTTAACTGAATTCACTTAAAAGAAATGATTTTTTATCTCTTTTTCAGTAGATTACCATTGCTACAGTCAGAAATGTTATTTGAACATTTATATAGAAATACTATAAACCAATGCTGCACAATTAGGAAATTACATATTTTTAGCATATAGCATATCTCTGAAGTGCTCTTGAAATGGCAGGCCTCATTCCACTTTCTTTATCTTAAGAAAACTTTCCGGTTCTGTACCAACTAGCTTAACAGTCTGAAATAGACTCTTGGAACAAACAAACAAAAAAATGTGTCCTCAAAGGCTGATGCTTCACATGCTCATTAGTGTAGCATGAAAGAAAATGATAATACAATAGCATTTCACAGTGTGAAATGTACAAAGTTGGATAGAGACAGCATGTGTTGTCATCGGTTAATGTGCAAATGTTCACTGCCAGGGTGAAGCAACCAGGAGTGAACCATGAAATGACTCCATTTACCCTGAAATGTCAGCAAAGCAAGGAAGTGATGACTAGTAAGCAACTCTTCCTGAACATGATGAAAGTACTTACTAGAGCAGCAGAAATAACTTATTTAATATTTATATTTTATTAGGAGATGGACAACTATGCCTTTGCATAATATGACTTCAGGAAACAGAGGCTAGGCTTAGTATGTAAATGCTTATTTTGATGTGCCACCATATGTGGCCACTTTTCTTTCCAGCTGGCTAGCCTTAGTGCCTTTCTCCTTTCCTTTATATCTAACCCAAAGCTCACTAGGAAACTGTTCCTAATTAACTTTATCCATTTTCCCCTTTCACAGATTCATGGGCTTTTAGACTATCAGCACTGGAACAGACTTTATAAATAATTTAGTTCAGTCCCATTTTCCCCTCTCATCTCACTTAAATGACCGTGTGCGTGTGTGTGTGTGTGTGTGTGTACTACACACACACACACACACACGTATGTGCACATGTGTTTCTGATTTTTATGTGTTTGTACACTCTTTTCATCAACTATTATATTGCAAGTCAGCTGGAAAAATATTTATTTACTTAATATTCTTTGCGTCTTGGATATTTGAGAAAAACTTACTGACAAACTAATTCAAGTAATTGACACTCAGTTTTGCAATTTCTTTGGGGAAGATATTTAGTTAATATTGGATACAACCTACCCTAGATTGACTGAGGTAAATGCTGAAAAATGCCACTAATGCAATATAGAAAAATCATTTTTTAATTTTTTTATTTAAGCATATTATAGGGGTACAAATGTTTAGGTTACATATATTGCCTTTGCCCCACCTGAGTCAGCACTTCAAGAGTGTTCATTCCCCAGATGGTGCACACCACGCTCATTAGGTGTGAATGTACCCATCCCTTCCTCCCCCCTCCCACCTGCCCAACACCTGATGAATGTTACTATTATATGTGCACATAATTGTTGATCAGTTAATACCAATTTCATGGTGAGTACATGTTTTCTTGTGATACTTCACTTAGTAAAATGGGCTTCAGCTCTATTCAGAATAATACAAGAGGTGCTAGATCACCATTGTTTTTTTTGGCTGAGTAGAACTCCATGGTATACATATACCACATTTAATAAAATTAATCTACTTACGTATTGATGGGCACTTGAGTTGTTCCCCATCTTTGCAATTGTGAATTGTGCTGCTATAAACTATTCTAGTGCAGATGTCTTTAGAAATAGAATTCCTGAACACACCACTATCAAGTACCAAAATTGAAGCAGCAATAAATAACCTTCTTAAAAAGAAAAGTCCCAGACCAGTTTCACATTTGAATTTTACGAGACCTACAAAGAAGAACTGATGCCTATCCTACAGAAATTATTCCACAGCATCAAGAAGGAAGGAATCCTACCCAACATGTTTTATGAAGCCAGCATCACCCTGATACCAAAACCAGGGAAGGATGCAACAAAAAAACAAAACTACAGACCAATATCCATTATGAATACAGATGCAAAAATTCTTAACAAAATCCTAGCAAAACAAATTCAGGTGCTTATCAAAAAAATAATCCATCACAACCAAGTGAGGTTCATCCCAAAGATGCAGGGATGGTTCAACATATACAAATCTATAAATGTAATTCACCATATAAATAGAAGTAAAAACAAAGGCATATGATCCTCTCAATAGATGCAGAAAAAGCATTCAACAAAATTCAGCACGATTTTATGGTAAGAATACTTAACATAATAGGCATAGACACGACTTGCCTAAAAAATGATAAAAACCATATATGACAAGCCCATAGCCAACTTCATACTGAACGGGTAAAAATTGAAAGCATTCCTGCTGACCCATGAACGTAGTATGGTTTTCCACCTGTTTACGTCCTCTGCTATTTACTTCCTTAGTGTTTCATAGTTCCCCCTATAAAGAGAAAGCTGAGTGATAAGTAGGAAATCTTGCCTAAGGAATGAGAATTAGTGACAGAAGTGGAACTTGATATAGTATCTCAATTATGACATAAACTGACTAATCTTAGGCACACTTCTTTCTTCTCTCTTTATTTTCACTACCAAATGATCAGCTGCAATTGGTTTAATTAAAAAGAGATTTGTTAAAGGATCTCCTTCATGGAATTTTTGGAAGAACTTAAGAAAAAGACTCTAGGAGAATTTCCAGGAATAACTACCAGAACCATATCCCCAAAGTGGCATGACAAAGTTGCTTCCATTACTAGGAAGCACCCAAATCAGGAAAGCATCACGAGAGTGGCCAGCTTCAGAACTGCTCCACCTTTGCTACAAGCAGCAAGCTGTTGAATATAAAAGTTATTGACATGGCTTATAATTCTAGAATCCCACTGCCTCTACCAAATTTCACATTACCAAAATAAATGCCTCACAGTGTGATCTCTTTCTCCAGGTAACTTAATTTCCAATTTAAGTTTCATGTAGGTATATCTGATTAGCAGAAGCTATGTCACGAGTGTGCAATCTTGTTTCAACAGTGGTGGCTGGGTAATCCAGTTGTAGGGTTTTGTGTTGTTAATTTCACTATGAGTAAACCAGCAAAATTTAGGAAAAGCTTCATAATAATGTGGACAGCCCCCATTAATAAGTGTCCACTACAAAGTCTAAAACTTATTCAGTGCCTAGTATATATAAACCACCCAGTGTAAAGATTCACCTTTGGAGATTGGTGAATAAAATGTATTACCTGTATTTGCTATTTTTGGCAACGGCTGTGCTGGGGACTGGGATTAGGAAAACACAATAAGATGTGGCCCTAATCCCATAGTATTTCATTGAGATAAATGAAGCTTAAATCCCAGTTACAATCATTGTCTCTTTTAAGAAACAGATTACTTTAAAATGGTGAGATCATTATTTGCCTATCATTTTTTAATATGCAGTATTCCTTTCAACATACATGTACATAAAATATACCATATTGTAAAAATGGTTCATTGTCAATGTAGTTTATTAGGAATGTTAGGAAAATTAATACCAGGTTGTTACCTTTTTAATTGGACAACATATTGTGAAAACAATCCTCATTTTCAAGCAAAATTGTCTCCATTTATTTTCATGTATAAAAACAGAGTTAATTGTTGAATATCTACATAATATATTCTAGATGCTGTAGGGAAGTCACATTACTCATTGGTTTTTATTGACTAATCAACCATAATTATTATGACAACAATAAGAGCTAGAAATGTGTTTGGGATTTTCACATGGCTCATCAAAATTAATTCTCAAAATAACTTATGGAGTAGATAACTTAAATATTATTATTCCTATATCTATTTATTGCAAAGAAATAAAGGCAATAAAATGTAAGTGGGCAGAAAAGTCTATTCAGCAGATATGGGTTGCTCAAATCCTACACATTCTCAGTAGGAAGACCTGCCTTCAGAACTGGCAGGCTCCTGAGAGATAATCTCTGAGTCCTTGGAATAATTTTGCCTTATAAAAGCATTTTTGTACCTTTGATGCCTTGGGCTGCTCCATTGTATCAGTTATCCTGATGATGTGACTTTTGGTGAAGGCCTTTTTCTGTTTTTGCTGGGAAGGGGGTTGAAGGGTGGGACTGGAGAGCTGGCATATGAGTAATCATGTAATGTGGGTGCCCCACGCCTATGTCACTGATCCGCAATAAAAATCCCTGCACACCAAAGCTTGGGTGAGCTTTCCCACTGGCATCACTTCACGTGTGTTATCATATATCATGCTGGGAGAATTAAGACATCCCTATGCAACTCCACTGAGAGGGAACACCTGGAAACTTGCCCTTGATTCCTCCTGGAATCACCCCATGTGTGTATTTCCTTTGCTGATTTTTTTTCTATATCCGTTTGCTGTAATAAACCAAAGTCACGAGTATAAGAGCTTTCAATTCCTATGCGTGCTGCCACTGAATCACTGAGATCATAGGGACCCTTGACATAGTAAGTTGTGCTGAATATCACACGGATTTACAGGATAAACCCCCAGATTTTAAAGAAAATCATATATTTACTTTTAGAGAACATGAGTTTTGTATTAATATATATGACAATAGCATAATTTTGCAGAGCTGTGGGCATATTACCTTTCTTTCAGTAAATTACATGTTATGAACAGGGGTGACTTGCTTTCCAATGCTCATCAATATTGTCTTAAAGAGTTGGAATATTCATTGCTCATGAAAAGTAAAGCATGGCTGTGTTCAATAATGAGATATTATGGAAAAAATGAGTTTTGTAATATGCTTCTAACTTCTTTTATAAAGGCGAAGGCATACTATACCCTCAGAATCTTTCTGTTGTTTTTTGGAACTATCCACTGGAGACAATATTGATCTTTCTTTTCTGTAGTCTCAGTGGGTGGCCCTTCCTTTAGCTAGTTTGCAATAATACTCAAGCTGCCTTCTGGTTAGGAAATGTCACTGGCTTAGCACCCTACAGGTACAAGAATTCCATTAGGATCATCATTTCACTGTTCTATTTTCCTAGTTGAATTATTTTCTTTTATATTGCACTTAAGATATTAATTGGTATTTTGATACTATTACTTGATTTTATTTCTTCTGATATTGAGAAGCCCCTGTGATGATCTAATATCCCTGCAGTTGCTAATAACTAGAATTATCTATTAGATTTGATGTCATGTTTAATCTAGGTACCTTTTTTGTCTGTTCATTTGTTCACACAAAGTGTGAAATTGATTATCATATATTTGAAGGAAATTATACTGTAATGCTTAACTAGTGCAAGTGAATACATATATAGAAAGCAATTTATTCTATTTCTACTTGTAAATACATAATAATTTTATAAAATAAAACTAAAAATTATTGGCATTGTTGAGATTTTTTTTTAAAGTTTTACTTTAGTTTTGACTTTAAAATACTAAGGCTATTTTAAGAAATTGGAATGCTTGAAGAAATTTCAAATATTGGATATCCACAAAGGGAAAGGAGAGAAAAATTCAATAGTAGTTTAGTAGGATATAAACCCTACAGGCCTAACTGATAGTTGCATTCCATCTGGTTCATGCTTATTTCTAGGGTAGGAACACAAGCTACACACTAAAATGAACCGGATCATTTTCTATAGCTGGCCAACAAGCTGTTGCATCTGAGCCAGTTATAATGTTCATATGATATTCAGTTAGGTTTACATTGAAATTATTTTCCAGTTTAATGAGATTTGTGGATTTCCTTTGACATGAAGACTCTCTACATTCTTTATATGTTTATTGCTATCTTCTTGCCTTTTTAAAAATCATGCAAAAAAAAAAAAGAAAAAAGAAAACAGAAAACTATCACAACATGCTATTTTGTTCTGATTTTGACCGTAGGCCATATGTATTATTCAAAAAGCAGACCAACTGGAACACAGAAGTATGGCACAGAAGTATTTTTATTATGGTCATATAGGATTATCTGAATTTCATTAGCTGCTGTGGGTTTGAGCCAGAAAGAAATGTCCTTCATTACCATTTCAAACTTGCACAATTTCCTTCCCTGAGACCAGGTTAAATTGAGATCTCTGACTTAATAAGATAGTTAGGAACTGGTATATTTATATATAATCCAAAATGTTGATGACTTATCAGTTTACTTGCCTTTTAAATTTATTTGATCTTCTTTTTAGACGATATAATTTCACGCCAAAATGTCACTATTCTGGAGGCAGACTATATAAATGTGAATTCCAGCTTTGACGCTTTCTATTTAGATCATCTTGGCAAGTTATCTTATCTATCTAAGCTTCAATTTCCTTTTCTGTAAAATGGGAATAATGGTGTCTATCTCACTAGAACATTTTAGGAATTGAGATAAACGATGCAAGTGAAGCCAGTGGAATATTCATAAAAGTAATTTCTAGACTTTTAAAGAGAAATTTATAAAATTGGTCTTTCTTTAAGCTTATCTCATTGGATAACATTGTTAACAATGATAAATAGACATAGCACTCAAATAGTAATGGCAAATTGTGTTCATTGTGGGAGTGAAAACCAGTTTAAGAACACTAGTTTAAGTTACTATAGCCTTGTGGGATAGCTTGAAGTCTGATAAATTGATGCCTCCCAATTTTTTCCTTTTGCTTAAGATTGCTTTTGCTATATGGGTCTTCTTGGGTTCCGTATGAAATGTAGAATTATTTTTTCTAGATCTTCAAAAAATGATGTTGGTATTTTAATAGGGATTGCATTGAATCTGTAGATCACTTTGGATAGTATAGACATTTTAACAATGTTGATTCTGCTGACCCATGAGCATGGTATGGTTTTCCACCTGTTTATGTCCTCTGCTATTTCCTTCCTCAGTGTTTCATAATTTTACATGTAAAGGTCTTTTACCTCCTTAGTTAAATATATTCCTAGGTATTTTATTTTCTTTGTTGCTATTGTGAAGGGTATTGAATCTTTGATTTGGTTCTCAGTTTGACTGTTGTTGGTGTATTGGAATGCTACTGATTTCTGTACATTGATTTTGTAACCTGGGACTTTGCTGAATATTTTTTATCAATTACAGTAGTCTCATGACAGAATCTTTGAGGTTTTCTAGATATAAGTTCATATCATCAGTAAAGAGAGATAGTTTGACCACAAAAAATCCAGAATATATGATTTTTCCTGCAAGACTTCATACTGACAATCTCTGTTTGACCTGTTTTTGAAGAGCCTTGGATAAAATGTGGTATATGTATACCATGGAGTTCTGCTAAGCCATGAAAACAATGGTGATCTAGCACCTCCTGTATTATCCTGGATAGAGCTGGAGCCCATTCTACTAAGTGAAGTATCACAAGAATGGAAAAACAAGCACCACACGTACTCACCATCAAATTGTGTATTAACTGACCTAACTGACCAACACCTAAGTGCATATATAATAGTAATATTCATTGTGTGTTGGCCAGATGGGAGGGGGATATAAAATATACCACATTTTCTTAATCCACTCATGTATTGATGGGCACTTGGGTTGTTTCGACATCTTTGCAATTGTGAATTGTGTTGCTATAAACATTCTAGTGCAGATGTCTTTTTAATAGAATGTCTTTTGTTCCCTTGTGTAGATGCCCAGTAATGGGAATTCTGGATCAAATGGTAGTTAGGTGGGTATATTCACACTTAATGGGTTCAGTGTGCACTGTCTGGGGGATGGACATGCTTTAAGCTCTGACTCGAATGAGGCAAAGGTAATATAGGTAAGCTAAACATTTGTACCCCCATAATATGCTGAAATTAAAAAATTTAAAAAACACACTAATGTAAGATTTAGAAAGAGTGCTATGATGAATTACCATGCATCTCATTGATTCAGAAATATATGATAGCAGCAACATATATTTTCCATCATTTTGCCATAAAGGATATCCTATTTGCTTTTGAGTCTTGATTTTTTTCACACAAAAATGGCACTACTTTTCAAAGCTTAGAATCATAGAACTAGGAACTACTCAACCCCCAAATTTGCAAGTTATCTTAACCACTTTTTCTTTATCTTCATTCCATATCTAAACAACTGCAAGTTCCTATCATACCTCCTCTGAACTACTGAAGCTGTGTCCTGTCTGCTTCTGGTCCATTCTCTCCATGTACTGGCAAACAGTGAGCATTCTGTAGCAGAATGACAAAGTAGAGTGTGCTGTGTCAAGGAACATAACCTATGGACTAAATACTGGTTCTGCGTTTCTTAACTTCTCTTTGCCTCAGTATCCCTACCTTTACAAAGTGAATGCTATGGTATTTACCCCACAGAGTTGTGCTAAGACTTAAATGCAATACCAATAGTAAATGTTTACATTGTATTCCACCCCTGATACCCAGATATGATCAGATAATGAGTTTCTCCTCATTAAAACCTTATAGTTCCAACTCCTTGTAGGTTAATACCCCAAATCATTGTAATTTATTTAAACAGTTGTATTGTTAGTTTTTGTCTTTAAATTAATAATACTCCTTCTCCTTTTTTACCACGTGCTCTAGTTAGATGGAAGTATGTGCAGTTCTTAGAGCAGGTAAATCTATATTTTTGCTGAAACTGGTTCATCTGATTGTATTGACTCTTATTTGCACCTCCACTCATTTTCTTTTCAACCCGTACTCATCTATGAGAGAGATAAAAGGCTAAAACCTCTAAAAAGCTTTTCTGCATTCCACACACTAAACCTAGTAGATTAGCTGCTCTTTATAAACATCTTCATTCGTCCTCCCCTTCTTTCCTATTCATGATACACACAAATCACATGTAATTAATTCTTCTAGAATATTTTTAATGTTTGTGTTTATGTATATATTTAAATATTTATTATCTATTTCTCTAAATCTATTTATCTTTTTATCTATAGACTATTTTTAAACCCATTTCCCTTTCCCTTTAAAATGGTAAGGTTTTAAGGGTAGTAATCTTAATTTTGCACCCTCTATTTCGGCTTTTATTATAAATGACTTCCATTAACTAGTACCACGGATTGCCCATCCCTTTTTGTTTTCCTGTCAGAAACAGTGGCTACTTAACAATGTCTCAAAAAATATGGGCAATATAAGAATCCAGGTGAGCATCAGCATTTGGGAAAACTTCCTCATGTGATTTTGCTCTGTTTTTAAAGGGTCCAGTGATCAAGCAGTTCCACAGCAGCAACAGCTGGGGCAGCAACTAGACTGATTTGTCCCATTTCCATAGATTTGGCCAATAAGGAGACAATTCACCTTAATGGTTTTAGGCAGTTTATTACTTATGGCATAATGGACAACACGAACTGCATATTCCCATCCGTTTTTTGTGTACCCCAAGTCCCAAGGGGCTGGGACATAGGCAGGCCTAGGTAGATACTGCACACACAGTGAATCTGCCACATGTAAGGGACTCTGAGATTTTGAGATGCTGCTCTTACATAAGGGCTTCTGGCAAAATCTCCTCTCTCTTCCGGAAAGAGAAATATTGTCTTATCATGGAATGTCTCTGGGAGGGGAGAAAGATTCCTCAAGCTTTTTTGCCCTGAAATGTGTCCAGGGATAAACAGCTCTAAGTATCTCCAGGGATCACTATCTTTATGTTTTCAAGGCTTTTGGGCAAACATCTTTGAGAAAATCTGTCAGTGCCCTCTGCTCGGAAGAGTGCATAAACACCAGACCCATGGAGAATCATCTCTCAACACAGAGTGGGGTGTACACACTCTCCACTCTGAGAATCATATGAATATTCCAACCTGATTGTTTTATGCATGTTAAAAGTAAGATTCAAGAGGAAAAATGAATTAGAGAACAGCTATTGTTAAAACATAGGTTTCATGCTTGAATACAGGGTAGAATACTCAAAAATCTTGTTGCATATTTTTCTCTTTTTTCTTCTAAATAATTGTTTCTGTTATCTGGTATATATATATATATGTGGAGGTATATGTACATATATTATGCATTATAAGATTGTTTTATATATATATATACACACAGGTATATTCTAGGTACTACATATATTGTGTGTGTGTATATATATTTATTACAGTAGTACAAAATATTATTTTTAAAATTATTTTTATGAACGTGAGCTTTTTTATTCAGTGTGACATCAAAACACTTGATTTCTCCAAAGTTTTCTGTATTACTCATTCACCTATTGTCACAGAGTGAAGATGTCATTAGTGAATCGCACTTTCATATTATCCTCTTCAAGAGAATAAACTACACATTTTAGTATCAAAATCCAAAAGTATTGAATGAAAGTTTACTCACAATTTTTCATCAATACATTTTTAGAAGATTTGATTATGCTATAGGAGTTTTATCATGATGAATTTTTTTTATTCTTATTTCAGCATATTGTGGGGGTACAAAAGTTTAGGTTATGTATATTGCCCTTGCCCCCCTGCCCCTGAGTCAGAGCTTCAAATATGTCCATCCCCTAGACAATGCACATCGCACTCATTATATCATGCTGAATTTTAAGGCAATTATTTAATTGAAAAAGATCATTTTTAGTAAAAAATTTTAAATGAATTAAAATTATTTAATTTATTTAAAGCAGTCATTAGTGATATTTATATTTGTTGTGTGTATACACATATACCATGATGTATTTATACTTGCAGCAAAGAGACACTATTAGCAAAATTATACTATATGAGAAGCCAATAAATGGGAATAAAAAGACCTAGTGAAATCTTTGCCCTTATGCTTTTGCTACAACATTGTTTTGATCTAATATGATGATTTGCAGATCACATATGTTAATTTCCTACATTTAAAAAAAAGATTAATCCATAACTGTTAAGAGAGAAATGAAAATCAGATATCCAAAAACAAGCCGCCAACCTGTGACAGTAAATGGTGGTCTTTCATGGAATTTACAATACTGCCTTAATTCATGGGAGATGACAATGCAGTAAATAATTATCCTCCAAATTCCAGAGAAATCAAGCCTGCATTGGTGTGGTGCTACTGATAGAGAATGGATAGAAAGTGTGTAAATTATATAACTCTAGCTGTTTTTGACTCAGTCTTTCATTTATTTTGTTAGAAATATGATAAGACAAGCAATAGCTTTTTAGATTGTTCCAGGCACTAGGATAGAGCTTTACAAAAATTATCTCACTTAATTCTTAAAATAACCCTGATGATGGCACCATTAGATTCCACTAGATTGTAACCTTCATTAGGGCAGAAATCATGTCCATTTTGTTCACCAATTTATATTCAGTTCTATGATACTTGACACATAGCTGATTCCAACACTTTTTAATAAATGCATAAGCAAACACCCATTTGAGTTCTCCTTGACCAGATAACTTATTTATAGTTTCATAATGATAAAATGATGTAATTATTTCTTTAGCCCTAGTTTGTTTGGCAGCTCCAAAGTTCTTCCTTCTATCTACAATTCTAAGCAATCATCATAGCAAGCTTTGAGAACAAATGTACTGTATTCCGGTTCCCTTCTGTATCAGGAAGAGTACAAGTGAAAGTTCCCTTCTTTTAGCTTCTGGGAACTTGGAAATTGCATTTGTCTTGTTGAACTCTGAGGGATGGATTAAACGCAGCATATCCATTGGTGAAACATGTTATACTTGGGGGATAAATTTGTGCCTATATTAAAACTTCATTTTCCTGAAGAGTAAAAATTACAGGTTAATTATCTGTGATCATGTAAAAGTGATCTAAATATCTTTGTCCCCAACATTCCTATGGAAAGAAAGAAAGAAAGAAGAAGAAAAGAAAGAAAGAAAAAAAGAAGGGGTGTTTTATCATAGTGATCCTATCCAGAAGTTACCTGCAGCTGAAATGTACATTTTCATTTTACAACTGAACTTTTCTTTCTTTACCTTGTCAGTACATTGCCTGTCTAGTTGAATTTATGACCACTGAACCACATTTTGTTTTATTCTTCTGAAAGTGGTTTAAAAGTGTTCTGGAACTCTCCAAACAATAAAAATCTAACAAGAGTAATGTTTTCTAAACAATAACTCATTTTTTAAACGGTCAATAAATACAAACAAGGCAATTCCCCAAAGTTCTCTTTGCAACTTACTAGTGAGAAGAAGGATTAGGAAGAAAAGCTCATGTCGACTTGTTGCATAGTGACAGCTCTATGGATCCCTTCCAGGCCAGCACTGAACCCTAAGCCAGCTCACTGTGGGTCATTTAGCACAAAATGTTTAGAAAACAACACCTGGAAGCAATGGCTCATGTCTTTTAGAACAGTTTATCTTCAGAAGTTTTAGTAGGTTGGATTGGAATGGAATGGGAAATTCTACTAATTTTGAAGCTAATTTGTCTTCAGCTGAATTCCAGTTACCAGATCTCATATGACTGATGGCGACCATATAATTAATTATCTGAATCAGAATAATTTGAGAGTAAAAGTGCCACTAATAATTGCAATGAGACAACTGGCTCAAAGAAGGGATCTTTCAGGCAGATTGAGACATATAGTCATCCTAAAAGTGACAAACTTCAAAAATTCCCATATGTCGTTGACTTTCATATGAGTGACATGAAACAGATATTCTCAATGCTAATTCTCAACACTTACAATCACATACAATAGTAACATTTGCGTGATCTACACCTTACTGTGATCATACCTAGATATTTTTAAAACGTTTTCAATGATTCCTAATGGATGTCATAAATGTTTTTTGTCTTTCTTTGATTTTTTTATTTCTTTAATTTACTATTATAAAATTGATTAGCATATTTTATAAGGTTATGAAAGTATTGGAAAACAATTACTTCAAGAATTCAATGTTACTTTGCAAGAAAATAAAAATATAGTAAATTTAATT
The DNA here is from genome assembly GCF_041146395.1 of Eulemur rufifrons. Taxonomy (NCBI): domain Eukaryota; kingdom Metazoa; phylum Chordata; class Mammalia; order Primates; family Lemuridae; genus Eulemur; species Eulemur rufifrons. The sequence continues at coordinate 56,129,275 of NC_090990.1, forward strand.
TTTAAAATGTTAAACTGCATTTCTATAACTAATTTAGATTTTGCTACTCATGTTCCCTCATTTGATGATCTTAAAAAGGCAAGCAAGTACGCCTATTTCTACTCACACACACATAGACATACAGGTATGAAAGCCTTGTTTTATTGGGCACCATTATATGTTCCCTCCTTGAGTGACAGATTTGTGTCTATATTAAGCTTTACCTTCCTGGAGAATGAAAACTGTAGGTTAATAACTTGTGATGTAGAAAAATAATTAGGTAACTTTGAATTCCAAAGTAGTAACTCCTCAAAAAAGGTTTATCTTTGTAAATGTATCCACAATTTACCTGCACCTTGAATGTGCTATCCATTGCCCACTAAGAGTTTGAATACAGATGACAAATATAAATCAGGATCAATAGGATGGTGCAAAACAAATCCTAATTTCCCATTAGGTTGTGTTTTAGAGTTATTCTGTGACAGTGGTTGCAATACTTTTTATTGGTCTCTTTTCTCCTTTCCTGTCCTTCACTTCTGCCTTGACTACTTGATCTCAGCCCTTTTACCACTGCCCCTGGTCAAGCCCAGGGATCTCATTCTTTTTTTGATTCTTGTGGTTGAGGCATGTGAGACCATTCAGTTGTTTAATCTTTTCTCTGTCTGTTCTGAAACCACCATGTGGCAGAGTGTTTAACTTGTATAGAGCCTCAAGAAGAGGTTCATTTCTATCTTTTATGAAATTACATAAAGTTAAATATTTATTGCAGACAGAATGGTATGGATGAAATTTTATTCACAGTTAAGTTTAAATAAGTACATACTATAAATATTTGAATGGGATAAAATGTCATATTTTTTCTTTTGGTTGAATCATTCTACTCTAGCCTTCCTGTATCTAGTCTTTTCTTTGATTAAGGATATTAACTAACTTTGTATACAGTATTCTGTTTTCTAGCTAATTCCACTTGAGTTTTAAATTAGAATATACTTGCTTTTTAGGTCATTTTAATATCAGAAGATGTGGCAAATGTTTGTTTTACCTCATTTAATATTCACAACAATCCTATAGAGTGACTACCAGGATTATTTTATTTTACAAATAAAAGAGTTCCTGTAAAGAATTGTATATCTAATAAGTAGTAAAACTAGACCCATGCAGTCCTTGCTTTTCAACCTTCAAAATTCCCCACATATATGACTAATTTCATAGTCACTCATAATTCTCAACTAAGAGAAATATAAGATTAAATTTCTAATGTCATGTATTTATTAAACCCCTTATACACATACAGGGCAACCATAATTTACAGCTGACTTCAGATTTGACTTTATACTTCTAAGGCTCAAAATACCATCTCATTTTATATTGAATGAGTTGGGTTTAATGAAGTCAGTGAATGCAAATTATTACAGCATTAACAAATGAGTCATTTTTTGCTAAATCACAGCTGTTTCTTCAAAGTTTCTATAAATGCCATTTCCTAAATTGGCAACAATTACAAGCAAAGCAGTTTTATTTTTGTCTTGGTGTGAAGGTGCAATGTGAGCTACAATGGTTCTTGTGCATGCTGGCTATTATTTAATATACTTTGAATTCCATTTAATTGGATATTTTAAATTTCATTCTGACAAAAGGTAAGGTCTGGAGAAAGAAAAACAAAAACAAAATAAAGGAAGCTTTTAAGAGTTAGAATAATTACAATCTTATATACAAAATGTTTAAAGTTCACATAGCAGTCACAATGAAAGGCTGCATAGGGACATAATAAAACACTCGAAAAGTTTTCAACTCTCTTGCTGGATGTAACTTAGATTGTAGCATTGAAGATTTGTTTCATATAATTAACAAGAGAGAGACCTATAGGGGTGGGGGTAGTGATAATTTCTGACTCTTTTACTATTCAGAGATCACACATACGTAATACTCATTTCCACTTGCCACTAAGTAAAAACTTCATTTTCTGTTTGCTTTCCCATTTGCAGATAATATGAGGGAGAGAGCAAGAGAGAGGAGTAGTAGATTACTCCTTGAATTACAATTTATTAAATTTCAAGAAAGAGAAATCCAAACTAGCTAAAATCAAAGGAGCTAGGACTGTTTTAAGGATGAGGGTAGGTCTCATAGAAATTAAGGAAATTCTGGCATTCTGATATTATTTAATACAAAGAGAGCAAATGTTTTCATATCTGGGTAAGGCTTGGTAGCAGTTTATGAGCCTGTGCACTAATACGGGGCCGTTAACATCAATCATTTGTACCCAGTGTGTCTTTTTTTCTATTTGACCACTTCTTCATGTGCCTCCTGATTTAAAATCTAAAGAAAGAACACATTTATTTCTGACCAGATAATATAATGAAAATCGAGTCATCTTTAGCTGGAAATACAGGATCACATAATACATAGAGTTAGTCATGTCTAGGGATTTTAAAGAGGGTAGAACATATTAAGTTAAAATGGGGATAATTGACATACCCATTCCTTCTCTAACATGTTTTTGTAGAATTTGTATTAGGACAGTTAATCTATTCTCGATTATATTTCTTTTCACAAGTCATAAAATTCACTTCCTTATACTGGAATGAAAGAAAAGTTCAAAGACTTCTCAGTCTCTCTGTTTTAAATTATCTAGAGCTCAGTCTTTAAAATGCATCAACAGTTTTCTTAATCCTCCAACAATCACTGCTTTTGTTTTCTATTTTAGAAATTCATGAAATGCTGGAGGTGTTCATGCTAGAATTGTCAAGGATTCTATAAATGCTTTCTTCAAATCATCATGTGTGTGCCTTCACAGGATATGGCTTAATGGTTTTTGTCTTCCATGGGTTAAGTGGGCCTGTTAAATTGTTCTACCCTTATTTATAGAAGTCCTAACTTCTGTATTTCTGGTCCTCTACCATCACAAAACACTGGGGAATCTCAATCTTGTCTCTTTGAGTCTTTTGGCATTTAATTATTTCTGCCTCTTTCTATGTGATTTGCACTTGTTTTAAATGTGTATCACATAAGCAATTATATCCAAGATAACAATATATAAGCTTTGAAATATTATTTTATTCTTACTTGGGGATAAGGTCATGGAGAATCACAAAAACAAATAATTTAGGTTAAGAAATATAGTTTCTATAAAATATCGCATTCTGTAAAATGAAAATTATTGAGAACAAATTGGAGAACTGGAGAAGTTCATCTGCCAATCTGTGATGCCATAAGAGTGAAATAATCCAAAAGACCTGAGATGAACATTAGGTATTTAAAGGAAAAAAGAATAAAACACTGCCTTATTCACAGTGCTGGCCAAAATCTAGTGAGTTTCATCCTATTTATCTAACAGAATCAGAGGTAGAGTTCTCACTGAGTCTCAGACATGCTGCCTTTGCTTTGCATGTTCATGACTTGTCAGTATAAGAATCAACTGGGGAAATTATACCCGAATTTAATATGGATATATCCAGGTCACAACCTCAGAGATTCTGATTCAATAGGAATTTTTATTTTTAAACAATATTCCTGGTGTTTTAGAAATTACTGAAGCCCCTGCAATTGTATTTTGGATTTAGATTAAAGGAGGCCTGGTAACTAGCATTGATTCCAAATTTTACTTTTTGTCTGACCTTGGGGAAAATAAAATACCTAACCATTTGAAGCATCAATTCCCTCATCTATAAAATTGATACAGTAACACATAGGGCTACTGCAGATATTCATTAAGATAATGCATGTAAAATAGTTCATCTAGGGGCCTTGTACATATGTTTCCTGAAACATAGTACTCAATCAAAGTTAATATTATTATCCTTATCACTATCAACAATAACTTTTGTTCATTAGCTTCATTACTTTGGACAAATTATAGGAATTTTCTGAGTCTGTTTCTCAGCCTATAAATGATGACCTAAGAATCTACCTCATCTAGCTATGGGACAAATACATAAAAATGGTAAATGCTTTAAAGCATCTAGCATGTTACCTATATAAAGTTGGGGCTAAATTGTTATAATTGTTACTTTTAATTCCAGTTAATGACAATAATTATTATTCTACTAAATCTTGAGAGGCTGATAATTCATAAAGGCACTTACTGAGGGAAAGGAATGTGACTCCTCCAGGGGGTATTTTAAAATGACACAGGCCCACAGATATTATATTATATAGTTTCAAGAAATTTAAGTGCATTATTAAACTGATGCCATCAGTTCCCCTGTCCCCAGTTCCCATTACCACTGCTATTTGAATGCATGTGTACCTGCAAAATTTGTAGTTGAAACCTAATCACCAGAGACATAATATTAGAAGGTGGAGCTTTTTGTGGAGTGATTAGGTCATAAAGGCTCCACCCACATGAATGGGATTAATGATTTTACAAAAGAAGGGTCAGGGAGCTGCTTTCCTTTTAGTCTCTTGTCCTTCCATCCCTTCTGCCATGTGAGAACACAATGTTTCAAGCGGCTATCTTTGAAGCAGAGAGCAAGCCTTCATGAAGCACTGAATCTAATGGTTCCTTGAGCTTGGACTTCCCAGCCACCAGAACTACAAGAAACTAAATTTCTATTGTTTATAAATTACCTAGTCTTGGTTATTTTGTTATACCAGCACTAAGGAACTAAGATAGTCACCAAACAGAGGGCAAAGTGCCTCTCACTTTTCCATATGCACTAAACAGGAAGTGCTCTAAAACATGCTATCTCCTAAGTAAGGTTGACACCTTTACAAATAAAAATACAAAATACTAAGTAAAATTTGAATTTCAGATAAAAAACACATACATTTTTATTATTTTAGTGTTCATAGTTCTCATGCATACTTTTGTATAAGTATATCCCATGCAATATTTGGGACAAGCATGTAGTAAAAAATGTTCCTTGTTTATCTGAAATTCAAATAATATTGAACATTCTGTTTTTTGTTTTTGTTTTTGTTTTTGTTTTGACAGTCCTGCTCTTAAGGGCAGTACTTGATATGCATGTTAAACTGATTTCATACTTGGATAAAAATGTTCACGAGGGTTGAACCAAAAGGCTAGATGATTCCCTCTCCCATAAAGATACAGGATTGACATAACTGTCGGCAGGCTCAGAGTGTATTTTGTGATTCTGCATCTCAAAGATTCTGAAACTTGGGCAGTAAATCCTCATCTATTTGACTAACCTGTAATTTTCCTCAGTTAGCTAGATAATGTCAGTCATTTTAATTCCTTATCTCTGCATATTCTTTTTTCTCCTGGAGCTCTTCAGCACTTCCCCACTCTTCCCCAAGTGAAAGATGTCCATAATGCATTCCTTAATACTACTTTGCTGAGTGTCCCTGGGGACCCTTCTGTCTGAAATTGCTCTCCTGTCAGCAGTAGAGGGTCAGGGGTGACTACCAACCTGAGAAAGGCATCACCACTATTCTTGACTTGGAGCTTTTTCTTATTTCTAAAGTTTTATGTCAAAACCAATTTGAAAATAGCAAGCTGTGCTTTATAAGTAACACATAACTCAAGTCTTGTCAGTGACTGATCAAAAGAAAAGATTTCACAAGTTTATACACTGCAAGATCAATGGATCTAAGATCTACACAAAAAGCTGGGTTAAACAACAAACAAACTAAACTACCAGCATAGTGGATAGTTTGGGATCAGAAGCTAGCTGTGAACTAGGAGATGAGTCTTCCATTCCACACTCTAATGAGGGACTTTGGTAAATAATGAGAATTTCAAATGCATTTTCCTTCTTTATAATGATATGGCAAAGTATCTTTAATATTTTAGAAGCGTCTTTAAAATAATAATATATTTAATACTTTTCTAGTTTTCTGTTAGATATTATATTGTATAGTCTCAAAAAATTTAAGTGCATTCTTAAAATGACCACTCCGAAGTCTGCATAGCCAAATGACACCAGATATGCTGAGAGCAAATCATCCTACAGTGATCGGGAGCACAATGTTGAAAAACTATGGGTACGTTCACGCCTTTATTAGAGTATCCACTGTCACAGCTCAGAGATGGTGCTGTGATGAACTGCATTTCCCTCCTACAGGCTTTTACTGAACTTGTGTTCACCTCTTTCTTATTCTCTATCACATAGTGCAGGTATAGTTGATTGACGAAGCTGTAAGCTTCTACAAAGCAAAATCTGTCTCTAAATAGCAATGATAAAAGTAGTATTAATACTATTTATTGATTGTTTTTGTGATGGACAAATGTACCCAGGTCTTTGTAAACACCACCTCCTTTAATAATCATAGTAATCTTATGCATTAGATATAAAGTATCCCAACTTAAGTAGTTTGTCCAAGGTGATCCAAATACTAGGTATTTCGAATTTAAATTCAAATTGTAATCATTCAAAGCTTCTAATCATTGTGGTATCAAGTCTTATGTATTAACTTTCTGCTCAGGGTGTGTCATAGTGACTAACATAAAATATGTGCTCAATGGAAGATTATTAAAAAAATAATTAATTAATGCCAAAATTACATATTCATGACCCTGATTTTGCTGCTATTTCTGTTTAAACTCTTTGATATTGGTCACTACTTTCTATTTTCTCAGAAAATAAGCAAGGCATTCCATTGAAATGAATAGTACATATTGTGAACTTCTTTTTTATAATCTGAATAGAAGTAACAAAACATTAATTATGTACAGAGTATCTATATAATTGTTAGAATAAATTAAATGTTTACATAAAGAGGGAATTTAATATTTTTTCATCTGAGCTTGAGGGATTAAACTCTCAAAACTCCAAAACTTAACATGTTTAGAAAGAAATAATATTTTTGGACTGCTATTCACAACATGCCTTTAAGGGTAGAATCATTATTCTGTTTTCACCACTCCGTAATTGTATGTGTGTGGAGATTATATATATATGTGTGTGTGTGTGTGTACATGCACACATAATATTTGTATATACACATACACAGGGGAAGAGAGAGGAAGAGAGAGATGGTTATTAAATATAACGTCTTTGAGGAAATTTGAGTTAAGAAAAAATAGCAAAGCAAGTGCAATTACAGACTGAACTTTAAAACATGGGTGTGGGATTAGTCCAAAATACATTTGGTGTGTGACACATACTAGATAATGGAGACAAAAGTTATACTTATTGATAAAAGTAAATTATCTATATAGCTAGGTACCTATTTTTAATGGAAAAATATATCAAATGCCAGGGTTCAGTTTCCTAATGGAGATAAATAAATGAGTCCTCAAGTGGAGTATATGTTAATACTAATCCTACTGAATTATTTTATTCTTATTCTTACATCTTCTTATGTTTCTAATTTACTCCATGACTTCAATGCCGGGGGAGCAGTAAAATGAATCGATATGACCATTTTTTATGAATAATAATTTCTAAGGCACTATGTTTAACTTCCAATGGTTTGAGAAAACATATGCATCTAAGTATTCCAAAAATGTTATTAGTGATAATTCAGGAAAGCTTGGGAATATCATTACTCTTACACTAAGCTGTCCAATAGTAATTTATGTCTAAGTTTTTTCTATTGGTATTTGCTTTCTGGCATTCAAATTCTTGTCAATCACCAGTAAAGACTTTTTTTTTCCCATGTAAAAACGATCAGAGTGTCTAAAATAAAACATTATAAAAACAACAAAAATATACCTTTTAATGATTCAATATGATTACCCTGATGGTTTTAATCACAACAGTTTTTCTTAAATTATTTTTAGCCTTTGTTTTAGCAAAGGAGATTTTCACTCAAAATAAATGTTTGTACTTTTTCCTGGTAGTTTTTATTTTAAAAGTAAGGATTTCTCTAATTGTTAAGTTGTAGGTTCTATTTCCTGATTAAAGGTACTGTCATATTTTTCAAGTTCTTGCTTGTGAATAATTTCTATTTAAATATTAACTGGCATTCACACATATGATATTGTTTGACTCTTCTGACCAGTTTATTAAAAAATTACTATAATATTGCCTCTGAGGAACTTAGATATAATTTCCAATAGCCCTTCCACAATAGAAAACCACCAAGAGGGAATGTCTATGTCCTTCATTCTGATGATTCACTACCAGCCAGAACTATTCAATTTCCAAAAAACTCTGACCCTGACTTCACTCAGTTTGGAGTTATCATCATCTTACAGAAAAAAAATCCATCTATTTTTAAATGGAAGTACATTTTCTCATTTAGACATCCTCCCAAAAGGCATAAAAAGTAATTTTCTACTCTTGAAACTTCTGTGCTTAACATTTTATTTTGTCTGATCTTATGAAACATGATACAAGTAGATTTCACTAGGGTTATATGGAACAGAAAATGTTGAGAACAATTAGACCGCTCTTTCATTTAATAAGCACCAAACTGAAACTAACATCATATTCAAAATGATTCTGAAAAAATGAAAGACTTCACCATAGTGAATACAATGTTATCAATGCATTTCAATAAGCATTTATTGTAATAAAATATGTATTTTTTTTAGTTTACAAGGAACTTTGAAGCACATTTGATTTTCACAGAAACATTATAACTTAGATACAAATAGATTAATATCCCTGCTTTAGAGATGAGAAAATGAAACTTCAAAGATATGAAGAGAGTGTTTCTAGGCCAAATAGCTGGCTGCAGCAGAGTTATGACCAAAGGAAAAGGCATTATGTATCTAACAATGGGCCTTACCCAGTTATTTTATTTTGCCTCCCTACACAAGACATGTGTAGCAGCCTATGGATAAATATACAACCGAGATGCGGTCCATGCCCTTGAAGAGTTTACAGTCCTTATAAGATAAAATGTAAGTAGTCTCAGAGTCGGAATCTAAGCAAAAATGGGATAATTATTATTTTTTCATTATTTATTGGTTATCATCTGTATTCAATAGTCAGGATAATACAAACTCTATGAGAGCAGGGATCTGTATCTGTTGTTTTCAAGGCCGGAGCCACAAAACCTAGAACAATGCTAAACAGTCACTCAATAAATAGTTTTGAATGAGTGAATGAAAGACAAGATTGAAAATATTACTGAAGAGATGAGGAAGCATTGGCATGGGGAAATATTTTCCCACTAGTACGTAGGGCCAACTTTATTACCTGGACTCTGCCTATGTCTATTGCCTTATCTGCTACCATGCTCCTGCCTCCCCACTATGTTTCATCTCCTTTGGCCTCTGCTGACCACCCAGTTAAAAGTAGCCAAGCAATTCCTATCCCTTTAACACAGCCTAGCCCTTGCCATTACCTGTTAGTGAATTAATTTTCTTTTGTTATTTGTTTATTCTGGAAGTTGATGGTCTTCCTCTTCTGTGGAATAAGCTCAATGACAGCAGGGATCTTGCCTTTCTCTCCTAATGCTTTATCTTCAGCACTTTAAAAACTCAGTAATGTAAGAGTCTGATATTTGATGACTGAAGAAATGAATATGGAAGCAGGGTGAAAAATTGGAGATTGAGTTAGAAGTCTAAGAGACAGCTGATAAAAAATTCTGGCTGAGGTAGGATATTGATAATTGGTCAAGCCAGTAAGGTTATTCGTAGGAATTCAATCTGTGAAATAATGAGAAAATCCAATTGTAATAAAACTGGCACAAAAAAGGAATGGTTTTGCTTTGGAGATCAGCTTAAGGAACAATGAATGAATTTCAGCTACTGAGACATAAAGGCAGATCCCATCTCCAGAGTTTTCTGGGCTCTGGATGACCTTCCAGGTTTAGTTTCCATGTGGTCCAACAATACGATGGTTCCTGTTCATCTCTGGAGTTCTGACTCTGTGTTCCCTAAAGTGATGTGTATTGTTACATCACACTTTCATTACTTAGTGTAGGTTGAAAAACCTGTTGCTTACAACCTTAAGCATTAAACATAAGCATCCATCAGACCTTCTCAGGTTTCTCCCAAAACAGCTTTCATGTTCTTATTAGTAGACTATTCTCCTGTCTTATTTGTCTTAAATAATTCAAAACTAGAGCCCATTCTTCACATCATTTCATCTACATAGACCATGTTCAGTCAGGGAAGATGATTGGAAACATCACTCTTCTATCTTCTCCCTGCCTCGTTGGTCTCAGGAGCTTCTAAAATTAGGAAGAACTCAGGGAGCATGTCTATCCATCAATGTAAATTTGAAGAACACTGAAAGAATTGCCTAATCAAGCATACTTCCATGATATACCCCCTGTGATTCCTTATATGTCTAGAGAGATTTTAGAAGTCTCTCTAGATACAGGCACACTTAAATATAGCTATTGAACCATATTTATCAATTTATGGAATTTTCACTATCAGGAGTTATAATTATAAAAAGTTGAACATTATCACAAGAAGATAAATTGGCCTAAATAAGTTTCATAATTTTACAAAATATAAGTATTGGCACTTTATCTTTTTCTGTTGTTTTATCTACCACCCACCAACTTGCCGCCACTGCTTTACATTCTATTTGAACATTACTTCACTTTCTGCTTTTTTATTCCATCTACAGAAATATTTCATCATGGATTTGAACCTAATCTATAAATAGAGATTGAACACATATATCTCCCCAAGGATAACGTTCTCCTAGTTGGCATTCAAATACCTGTCAAGCTGCTTGTTTTGTTATAACCTGATTCCTCTTTTCCAGTAAAGGAAAATGAGGGGGGAAAAAGTAGATAGAAAAAAATCCCAAAGGTCATCCACACTGATTTTTCAGATGAGGAAACTGAAATCTAGAGAGATGACATGACTTCCTAAGAATCATCCTGAGAGCCCTGGCCTATTTTAATTCAGACAATTATTTGTGGGAATAAGAGTTCCAGGCAACCAAAGCCTTATAACCCCTTTGAAAGGTACTATAGTGCCATATTCTCTGTGGGACCTGAGTAAATATTTCCTGATGTTAATTACAATTATGTCCAAGCAGTATATATTTCATTCTAAGTGTCATTTCACTTAATAACAACATTCATGTTGATCTTTGTCTCATTACCCTAATTATGCCAAGATCTTATATATGCATTATTTAGAAAATTTTGTTAGCCTTAGATATCCTAGTTTCCAGTCTTTTCCAAGTAACTTTGTAAGTAAAACAAGATCCTGATTATGCACTTGGCCAATATAAGATTATAGTGCAGTTATGTGATTACAGTTTTTGAAACATCTGTATTATGTATGTCTTTTGGAGCCAATCCATTTTATCAGTTAATTATGTAATTAGGGCATTTTTTATAACATATTATGCACCTCTCAGAATGGGATGACTTCTTCAAAGCCATTCTGGTCTATCATATAATTAAGTAATTAAACTTGATGCTCAGTAAAGAAAATATCCTTTGAATGATTAGTGAAAAAGACAGATCATAAGCAGTATGCAATGTTTTCCTTCACATATTCATTATTGAAAACATAATGTATCGTACAATAATATACATTCCTGATTGCCATAATATGAAAATGATGGAACAGTATTTCTTATTATAATGAAAACATCAAGAACAATTTATCCACATATAAATATAATTTTAACATAGTAAATGCTAGTATGCTTAGAGAAAATCTGAGACTCATTTGATTATTGAGGAAAGAAACGTGAGTTTTTTAAAGACAATATAAAAATATACTTCTAGTTTAAAAAGAAGCTACAAACATAGTAAAATTTTCTCAGAAACAGATTATAATCCTATCATTACTATATTTTTGAGTCCTCATTTTCAGTTTAGTTTTAATAATAAATTGATTTTAAGTGTAACAAATAGGTTAATTATAATGTAAGAGTTTTCAATAATTGTATCCTTTTAAAATAAGTGAGGTTAGAAAAAAATGAAGAAACTAAAGAACGTAAAATAGTTTATAAAGAAAATTATCACAATTTTGTTTGAGCCTCGATCAGAATTATTTAATTTTATAAACCATTAAAACACCGATTGGAGAATATATTTAGATATTTAGTTAAGTAAATTCCTGTATCATTTCATATCCCTTCAGTGGGAACCAATGATTCTATTTTTGTCATAACACTTAGGATAGACAAGCTGCTAGCTTCCTAGGGGCAAAGGGCCTGGGATCTGAGGCTAATACCTGAGCATTTATAGCTATAAACACATCCTTGGCATACTAAAGATGTGGCATACGGTTTGGGGATATTCTCAATACAATGGGATGAGTTCAGTAATGGTCATGGGATAGAGGAGGGGCTGATTAAATTCTTGCACGGGCTTGGCAAAGGCTTCAAATGAGTGAAGAATGACTTAGAGGGATCCAGGCAGGGAAAAAAATTGCAAAGGACATTGTAATAAGAGGGATAGCACTTGTCATGACTCAGAACTATGATTAAAGCATCTTATGCTCAAGGAACTGCAAGTGCTTTTATATTGCAGTTATGTTGAAGGAAAGTTGGAGTCAAAGTTACCTGTGGCAGGAAATGAATTCAGAACTTAAGCAGAATTAATATTTTTGAGGACCTTTATATGCTTTACTTAGCTATTTGAATATCCTTTTCTAGTTAACTATTAACTAGTTAGCTATTAACTAGTGAACTATTAAATGGCATTAAGCAGGAGATTTGCACAACCAGAGCTACAATTTGAGAGTTCACTATAGTAGATGAAAAGGAGAACTGATTGCAAAAGAAGGAGACCTGAGGTACCTGACTCAACTGCCACAGCAATAATTTTATTAAAAGAAACACTTTAGACAAGTTAAAAATAGCAGAATCTATTTGAGCCAAGAAACAATGCATAAATCGGGCAGCACCTTGAACCAGTAAAGGTTCGGGGAGCACCACCCGGCAACGTGGGTAGGCAGTATTCATAGACGAGAAAATAAACTGACTTACACAAATAGCCTGACTGATTACAGTTCAGCATTTGCCTTATTTGGAAATGTCTGAGCAGTCTGTAGCCAGTGATTTGTTGAAAGCTCAGCTGCTATGACTGTCCAATGGTTTACTTGTTACAAGAATATAATCTCAAGTTAGGTTACAATATGTGTACTTATTAAGTTAGGCTACAATTTGCTACATTCAAAGGCAGATTTAGGCCAAATTTAACTTAATTTAACAATTTAGAAGAGAGGTTAAGGTCAAAATTGAAGAAGTAGCAGCAAAAATTAGAGCAAAAGAATGCTATATTTCTGGATTATTTCCTATTCATAGTTGCTAAGACTTGGGCAGATGAGATAAAGGACAGCGGATATGGTTTCCAGCCTCCAAGATGGTCCCCAGTGATTCCCTGTCTCCTGGTATCCACAGCCTTGTATAGTTTCCTCCCTTGGAGCAGAGCTGGTGTATGTAGCAAAGAGAATACAGAAAGATTGATGGTATGTCACTTTTGAGATTAGGTTATGAAAGATATTGCATCTTCCTTTTCAGGCACACTATCTCTCTCTTTTGGATCATTTTCTCTGGGGAAATGAGGAGTTGTATGTCCTGAGGAGCCCTGTGGAGAGGTCCGTGTGGTGAGAAACCAAGGCCTCAGGCCAACAGTGTCATGAGAGAGCCATCGTGGACGTCATTCCTCCAGCCTCACTCAAGCGTTCAGATGACTGAGGTCCCTGCCACCAGCTTGACTGCAACTTCATGAAGGCCCCCGAGGCAGCACCACACGGCTCTAAAATAATATTCACTATATTTTAAGCTGCCAAGTTTTGGAGCATTTTTTTATGCAGTAGTATAAACTAATATAAAAGAGAATCAAAAGTGGTGCACAATTTTCTGGTTTTGTGCAACTAGGAAGATGAAGGAATCATGAGGGAGAATATTTAAGAAAGGGGAGAAAATATTGTCAGTCAAAAGGAGATGTCAGTAGATAATTTGTCAGTGGAGCTAGAGCTCAAAAGAATGCTATCAACTAAAGTTAATGATTTGGGTCAGTGATAAGCAAGAAAATGTGTTTGAAAAATAACTGAACTTATGCTAACTTAGGTAGTTTCATAGCAGAACAGCAATGCAATTGTTATTTAATATATTTTGAAAGAGAAATATCTGTAACATCTCGCAACTATCTGCTGTCTGCTGGATCATGTCCAAACTCATAGGCCTTAACTTACCTCCCTAGCATTATTTCTAATAATTTATACATATATTTTATCAAAACTGTCTTACTATTAATATTATGACAATCTCTGAAATTGATTCTTACTCTTAATGTTTTTTTCTTATTGGGTTTCCTATTAACAACCAATTTTACCAATCAAAATTCTTTCTGCTCTATATCCCCAAATCAAATGTCATTTCCTTTTTTAAAACCTTCCTCAATATCTCCAAGAGAATTTGTGGTCTCTCCTTTAAATGCTCAGACATAATGTATGCTGTAGTTACAGAATGTATTACAACTGGACTTCCATAACACTTATACTCATTTGTATACATTTCCAATTAAAATACAGGCTTTTGGGAGCATGAAATGTTTATTTATTTTAATATACTATAGAACCCAAGAGATGTCTTGCACACTAGATTTTAAGTCTCCTAAATGAATAAATACGTGACATGTCTGGGCTATTCAAATATATGTCCTCAAAGCTCTGGATTATTTCAATAACAGAATTTCACGCTGAAGAGGATACACCATGCAGTTAGTGTATTTTCTTGATTCTAAAATTGCATTTAATTGGATTTAACTTTATTTAACTGTAGATGATTCTTACTGATGATATCAAAGTAAATCAGCAGCTGCCAGTCAGAGGAATACATTTTGATGCGTTTAATATTGCCAGCACATGTGCAACATATTCAAAGTAGCTGTTCATGATTTTCATACCAGCTGAATTATTTACCTTGGAAAATCCTAAAATATGGGTATTCACTAAAATTTGGATTTTTAAATATTATTTAAATGTTCTCAAAAATGTCACCCTGTGTTTCAATACTGGGGAAAAAATTATCATTTATGGGGATGATTCATTGCCACATTTCATACAATATAACCAAAGAAATTACCAAATATCTCAGAATATATTATGGCAATGTGATATAGTAGTCAGGAAGACATGATGAGTTTATAAAACCTGAGCGCTACTATTTACCCGCCAATAATCTGTCAATGACTTCTAACACATTTTCAGGAAAATTTATTTAAATCACAGCATAATCTAACCTCTGCCACAGACTAAATAGGAAATACAGATAGAACCTCAATAATCTTCACTACGCTATAAAAGCATACCACTAAGGCTAAAGGAGCTTATGGAATGAGTTTAGAAGTAGAGCTGCTATATTGCACAAACTCAGAGAGTACCTTTCACATAATATAAGCTTAAATTATGTGTTATGGAGGTGGACAAAGAAGCCCAGTTTTGGAGCAGTGCTTTATTCTGACATTATGCAATCTATCTGATTGCCAAATAATTCAGGAAGAATTAATTATATTGTGATCTTCAATAAGAAAGTAGCAATTTTATATAAAATTGTACACTCTTGGTAGTATTTCTTTTGCATGTGTGCATGTTTAAATTGTTTGTTATGTTTTCTTATCCACCCCCCTCAATCTCTCATCATATGAAAGGCAGGTTTAAAATGGTAAAATCTTAAAGTGAGTTTATATGGTATTCTTGATCCAAGGAAAAATGTTCTACCAATTTAACTTATAATCATATCTGCTTATTTAATTGAAGGACATTACAAGGTCTACAGCTTTTCATTTGGGGAATGATGACAGTTAAAGGATTACTTTTTGTTTATTTGTTTTGTTTTAAGACAGTCAAATAAACACAGAAGCATAAAAATGGCTATGCAATCAGAATGTGTATAACTGCTTAGACTTGGGAAAACAGATTTTCTCTTTGTTCCATTTTGTTTCTGTGTGTGTGGGCAGGGGGAGAGAGAGAGAGAGAAAGGGAGGGGAAGAGGGAGGGGAGAGAAGGGAAGTGGGAGAAGAGAGGAGGCTGTTTTTCTAAAATACATATCATGTACACCTGGAGAGGGCACATGCTCTTTTGACAAAACTGAATTCAATACAAATTTATTTATTTATTTATTTTTTTATTTTTTTGAGACAGAGTCTCACTCTGTTGCCCGGGCTAGAGTGAGTGCCGTGGCGTCGGCCTAGCTCACAGCAACCTCAAACTCCTGGGCTTAAGCGATCCTACTGCCTCAGCCTCCCGAGTAGCTGGGACTACAGGCATGAGCCACCATGCCCGGCTAATTTTTTTGTATATATATATTTTAGTTGTCCATATAATTTCTTTCTATTTTTTAGTAGAGACGGGGTCTCACTCTTGCTCAGGCTGGTCTCGAACTCCTGACCTCGAGCGATCCACCCGCCTCGGCCTCCCAGAGCGCTAGGATTACAGGCGTGAGCCACCGCGCCCGGCCTCAATACCAATTTAATTCATAAATTTGAGTGAAAATGAATACTGATTTAATCAGAAACTATGCTCTTTTTATTTCTATTGATGTCAAAAATAAAATTCTTATTTTTAAAATGATAGATGTTTTTATTTTAATCATAATAAAGTTTGAACAAATTATGGTCAAATTTCCTACTCCGTTGGAATTTTAGCCTTTATTTGTAGAGGCTATTGTACAATTAAGTGTATAGAGTTAATGCATCTGATATTTCTTCGTATCTTTCCTGTGATTTGGGATTTAGGATGTTTTCTCTTTTTATTAGTCTTGAAGCTGGTTGTTTGATATATTGTTAAGGCACTGTGAGCCTTTAGTAAAATATTCTTTATTTTTGTAACAAAATGTTTGTTTCATATTTATCTTTGATAATTCAGTAATTATTCCATATATACCAATTGCATTTGCTATGTTGTTTTTCTACCTGTGATATTTGAACTCCACTTTTTCCCCTCTGAATTTTTCTATAAAAAATTATTATGCATCTTTATTGTAGTACACCATATTCTGTTTTCATATAAAGTATTTCTATAGAAATATTTTATAATATCTTAGAAATATTATTCAATATTAATTTTAATTGTTTAAAGTTCTTCTGGACAATTAAGCTATTATTTATTGACCCATCACTTTGTGAAGGTTTATTCTTCAACTCAAAATTGAGTACAATTGGATTATGATCTGATAAATCTGTTGTAAGAATATTGCATTTTTCTGTCTTGAAGATTCTCCCCTGGGCAGTAAACAATAATCAATTCCAGTATGTCATTTATTTATTACAGAGAATATGTAAAGCCTTTTTCATTAAGCTCTTTTCAATCCTCTTGGTTCCAGTTGCAATATAAAATTATATTTTAGCTGATTATAAGTTGATATATGTTCTATTATAATGTATCAATCTTCATAAATGACTAATGCACAAAAACAAATTTAAATTTGCAATGTTACTATTATGCTTTTATTTTCTTTAAAAAGTTGAACATGTAATCATTTTCCTGTTTCACTTGATAAATGATCTAAGTCAAAATAAATGTTTTAATGATTTCAAGTATATAATATATGCTGGAGTCATTACTCACAGTTGAATATATTTTTCCTTCTTATAAACTTCTCGTTTTCTCAGAGTAACTAAGAGCATTAAAAAGTTTTCTTAGCTGAATTCGAGAAAGATACATACTAACAATTTCTAATTATAAATAAGTATCTCAAAGAATCAACTGTTTGTATAAGGCCAAACAAGGGATGAAGGATTTAATGCAGGCTAATAATTTTAATGTCATTTCTTAAATATTTGCCCAACCTATATTTTTTCATGAGGAAAGAAAAAAGAGGAAGGGCCACTGGTGGAAGGACTTTTTCCTTCTTATACTGACTTTGCTATGGACTGACTTATAGCCTCCCAAAATTCATATGTGGATTTCCTAACACCTAATATGACTATATTTGGAGACAGGGCCTCTAAGGAATTAATTAAGGGTAAATGATGTCCTCAGGGTAGGGTCTTTATCCAGTAGAATTAGTGTCTTTACAAGAAGAGACACCAGAGAGCTCTCTCTGTTTCTTGGATCTCTATCCATCTCATTTTCTTTTTGCCTTGTGAGGACACAGCAAGAAGGAGCTATCTGAAAGCTAGGAAGAAAGCCTCACCAGAACTAGACCATGCTAACACCCTGATGTTGGACTTCTAGCCTCTCAGTTTCTCTAGAACTGAAAAAATAAATTTCTATTATTTATGTCACCCAATTTATGATCTTTTGTTATGGCAGCCCAAGCTGACTAATAGAGGCCTTGACCAATAAGTTTTTGCAAACTTATTAATACAGTGAACCAGATTTATCTTCTTCAGAAAGGCAATTCTAGAGCATTTGTTGTAACTTGAGCATGCAGTGTAGCCCAAAGCGATCCTTCATTGTCTATCTTCCAACAATGTACTCTATTTTTCCCTGTATTAAGTTTTCTCAGTCTCAGAACACTTCCAGTGATTTTGAGCACCTTGCATTAGACTTGTACGTTAAACCTCCTACCAGGATGGCAGACTTGTAATTCAGATTTGATTATTGCCATAATCATTTTCATTTTCCTGAACTAACCATAACAAATTCTGATATTTAAATGATGATCCTCTTATCATAGGGTCTGTGAACCAAAAATGACAAAATTATCATTTAATGAAAGCGCACTTAATATCAGTAATCTCTTTGTTCCATGCCAGTGATAAAGTCAAACTTTCTTAAAGGCAAACAAAACCCATTAATACCTTTGGATAACTACCTAGTTTTATTTTTGATAATTTTTCCCCTTCTATACTGTGTCACAATCATACTATCAAAGTTCTGAGAGTGGATGATTGCAGAAGTGAGCACAGTTATTTGTAGCCCCTCTCAAAAAGAGGCATGGTCTACTTCCCCTTCACTTGAATCTGGCTTGGTCTTTTGACTTGCTGTGACTAGTAGAATGCAACAACACCACCAACAACAACAAATTTGTAAATACTGAGCCTGGGCTTTAAGACGCTTTGTATACTTATACTCTTGCTCTTGGAATCCTGCAAGCATCATGCAGGCAAGTCTGAGCTAACCTGTTAGAGTATGAGTGATCGCATGGAGAGAGGCCAGTTTCTCTAACTTTCTTAAAGGCAGGCATCATAAACAAATTAGTCCAAGCCAGTCCATAGGTCACTAAAGATGCATGAGTGTACCTAGCCAAGATCAGAGGTTGTAAACTGAAACCAGAAGAAACACTCAGCTGAGCCCAGTGGAAATTGTTCATGTAAAATTGTGAGCTAAATGTTTGTTGTTTTAAGCTATTAAACTTTGAAGATGGTTTGTTACAAGGCAAAAGCTAACTGCTATACAATTGTGTCCTTTTCCTGAATTGCTTCCCTCAAAGTCCTCTTTTTTCTTCCTATTAACCTTTAGAGCTCAACACTGGTGACCATCTAAATCCATTATTTCTCTTGTAAACTTTTCAGGGAGATAGTCTGGTTCGAGTAGCTTGTCTGATCTTGTAACAATCTTTGTGCATAGGAATGCAATTCTCTGACTGGCTAGGCTTGTGTCATGTTGCCCTATCCATGGAACCAGTCTGTTTGTCATGGTGATGGTGTATCATGACTAACAGACCAACCAAAACCACCTGGAATGGAGGAAAAGCCATTTCCTCCCACACACCCCCAAAATGAGGGGTAATCTTTCTAGAGAATGGATCTTTGAAAGTAATCTGGGCTGTATAAAACAGGAGCCTCTACAGTCTATTTCTCTGCCTTTTCTATGGATGTCTTTGTCAGCCTGACCATGTTTCTATATATCACACTTTATCTGCTTCTTATCTCTTTTCAGAAAAAACTTCTTGCAGGTAGGAACAGTGTTTTATTTATTTTTATATCCTAAAAAATTAACACAATGCTGGACACATTTTAGGCAAGCAGATGTTTGCTGAATTAATAAATGAATTAATATCATAAACTTTTCATACATTGGATTTTATTTTCACAACCTTGAAAATTATTTATTATTATTTTAGAGGTAAAAAAGATATTTGTTGAAATTGAGTTAATATTTAAGGTCAAAGTCATCTGAAGAATCTTTTTTAAAACTGCAAATACTATAAATTTATTAAGTATGAAATGTCTAATTTCCTTAGTACTAAGGAAATTTGGCAGTTGATAGCTCCGACATTTCACTTTGACGTTTCTTGTTTTATGTTTGTTGTGAAGGTACATCCTCAGTTTCTCAAACACACAGTTTGGCTTGTGATCTTTCAAATTTTTTTTAGAGCAATGTTTGTCAAACCATGGATAAGTTGAAAATTCATGTTATTTTCTAATATGAATTCCGTCGTGGAAATAATGCAGCACAGACAGCTCGAAATTTCAACAAAGGGTTCGGGAAGGATGTGGCTAATGAATGAAAAGTGCATTGATAGTTTGAGATGTTCCATTCTTGTGATTTTAACCTTGAAAATGAGCCATGTGGGTAACCTGAGACCAAGGTGGATAATGATGAACTGAAAGATGGAGTGGAAGCAAATCCATCTCAACCTACTCATGAATTAGCAGCAAAGTTTGACATTACTATTCCAACAATATTGGACCATTTGAAACAAGTTGGCAAGCTAAAGAAGCTGGATATATTGGGTTCCGCATGAATTAAATGAGTGTCTTGAAGCTTGTCTCTCTTTGTTGTCATGACCTAAAGGAAAACCATTTCTACACTGTATTGTTAAGTGTGATGAAAAATGGATTCTTTTTGACAATTGTAAGCATTCAGCACAATGATTAAATAAAGTGCTGAAACACAGTCCAAAACTAAATGTTCATCAAAAAAAGCTAATGGTGTCTGTTTGGCAATCGAGCACTGTATTATCCACTACAGCTTCATGAAACATGGTCAGTTGATGACAGTGGATGTCTACTGCAGCCAACTGGATGAAATGATGAGGATATTTGTGATGAAGCAGCCGAGATTGGTGAATAGAGACAGGCCAATCCTCTTGCATGACAACGCTTAACCACATGTTGCACAAACAATGCTGCTTAAACTATAGATCCTGGACTCAGAAACACTCTGTTATCCACTGTATTCACTAGACCTTGCGCCATCTGACTACTACTTCCTTCCAGGCTTTGGACCACTTCTTGCAAGGAAAAATATTCAATTCTCAACAAGCTGTCGAAATGCTTTTTGCAATTTCTTCTTCTTCTTTTAAATGTTCTACCTTATAATTTTTTTTTTTTTGAGAGTTGAAAAATCCATTTATTTATAGTAAAGATACAGGAATTTTAGGCAATGCACTAAAATGAAGAAACTTGATCAATGTGGGAAATATTTTTGTGTAGAAGGGACTATCATGGATCAGCTAGTGTTTCATTGAGATTGCCTCTGGAGTATCCATTCAAAAACATGAGGTATTCTACCAATTATCCTCTTAGAGAAATTTCTCCTGAAATCTTGATTTGCATCAGTCTGGACTGGTTCTCAGGTATCATTTCCCTAGAGATTCCCTTTGTTTTTCTTTTTCTTTTTAAATTTCAGAATATTATGGGAGTACAAATGCTTTGGTCACATCAATTGCCTTTACACTGCCTGAGTCAAAGCTACAAGCATGCCCATCCCCCAAACAGCACACACCACACCCATTAGGTGTGAATATACCCATCCCCCCTCCCACCTGCCTGATCCCCAATAAATGTTACTTCCATATGTGAACATAAATGTTGATCAATTAGTGCCAATTTAAGGGTGAATTAATGTGGTGCTTGTTTTTCCATTCTTGTGATATTTCACTTAGAAGAATGGGCTCCAGTTCTATTCAGGTTAATATAAAAGGTATTACTTCACCATTTTATTTTATGGCTGAGTAGTACTCCATGGTATACATATACTGCATTTTATTAATCCACTCATGTATTGATGGTCACTTGAGTTGTTTCCACATCTTTGCAGTTGTAAATTGTGTTGCTATAAACAGTCTATAAAAGAGATATCTTTTGCAATTTCATCGCCACTTGCTCTCCAGGCTTCTTTGCTGCTGGCATAAACAAGCTATCATTAAGATGGTAAAACTGTGTCGATAGTTTAGGCACATACTTTGATTAACTGTACTGCTTCTTATTTGAGATATTAAATATAATATACTACATTTTTTATTTGAAATCGGACATTTCATATTTAATGATCTAATACTTATAAGAAAGGGATGTAGGAAAGAATACTCCACATGAGAGCTGCCTGGCAGTGTGCGTTGTCAAAGATCCCCACAGGTGAATGTTATGCAATTTCCAGAGCCCTCTCTAATTCCATTCTTATTATAGCCAACCTATGTTTAGATGAGAGGCTTGACATAGAAAATAATATTAACCTCATTAGAGTATTTGTAAATTAAATGTAAGAGTGAAGACAAAGTTCCCAGGGCCTAAAAGTGATAATAATAAAAATACTATTCCTATTTTATTTCTTTAAAATTATACTGATTTCCTTGTAAAGCACATTTAGCAATGGAATGTAGAAATGTTTTATGCTATGAATTATTTCTGTTAAAAATGAGCTAAATTGAACAAAATCCTTCAATTTTACTGATTTTCTCCCTCAACTATCGAACATAATCACTGAACAATTCTTGGACTGCTCTGGGACTAATGGGTAGCTGAAATGACTAATTCATAAATACTTGAGAAAATGGAATATGCATTGCCTATTTGCACAGTACTTTCAAACTTAAAAGCTCTGTGTCCAGTAGTTCTGTACACTGATGGAGATAGCAATGTTTCTTTTAAAAAAAAAACTGAAGTCTTGATGTTTTTATTCATAGAATTATGAGACATTAAAAGCACCTTAGAGGTCATCCAGAGTTCTAACCCAATGCATCCTTGCCTTAAATTCCCTCAACCACATGTGTTATACAAGTTTTTTTTAATGTCTTATACAATTTTCAAACATACAGAAAAAAGTTACCCAATGAAACCCCATATACCACTAATTATTTTTTTCAATTAACTTTTTGCTATAGCTGCTTCCTGAGATATCCATTCTTCTAACCATTCATTGATCCGTCTTTATCTTTGATAGATTTTAAAGTAAATTGCAAATAGCAGTACACAAAACCCTTCAGCATACATATCAGTAAGTAGAAAATGTGACTTCTTTAAACTTCTTCATACTGTGTGATGATCAGTGCATAATGAAACATTATTTCTGTTTCCCAAATGAGTCAAGCTTTTTAAAGACGTGGAACTATGCACACACTATTCTCTCTGATTTGAAAGCTTATATTCTCCACTCTCCTGTAGCCACACAACTACTATTTATCCTTCAAATGTCAGCTCAAATTTTATTTCTTAGGATTCCTTCTCGGTGTCCTGAGTCTACACTAGATGCACCCCATTATTCTTTCTCAGGATACCTTATTTTTTTCAATAAAGTACTTACTATTTCTTAGTCATTTGCTTCATGTCGGATTCCCCCAGCAGACCATATATTTAATAGTTCTCTTCTATATACTTGCCACGTAGCACAATGTATAGCACATTGTTCCTGAAACCTATTTGTCAAATAAATACATGGCAAAATGATAGAAATTATGATAAGGAGTAAAAAAATACATTTAAGTGTTATAGGAAAATGGAAAGTGATTGCTATTATTGAGCAGAAAACTTCAGTTGCCTTCACTTTTTCAGGAAACACATATTTGTGTGTGTGTTTGTATATGAGCCCAAGGGTTTTTTGTTTGTTTTTTATCATTAGTTGTTATGGACACACTCTCCACTCCTCTCATCTCTTATCTCTCAGCTTCTCCCCACAGCTCCTCAAAATATGTCTCAACAAAAGACTCTGACTCTATATACAATCAAAGGGGAGAAATTAACAAAGCAAAGCAAAGAAAACAATCTTAAATCTGAAGAAAACAAAACAAAACAAAAAAACCTGAAAGGGCATCCTGTGAGCTGGCAGCACTTCACTTGTCAAGTCTACTCCAAAAGATTCCCAAAAGAGTTAATGTCTCAAAATTAATTCATCCACTTTTGGAAAATAAAATGCCCAGTCAATGCTGGCAGGATATTTTAATCACTTTCCAAGTATTACTTTCAATAAATATACAAGAGAAAAACAAGGAAGCCTAATCCAAACCTCCTTCAATATAGACATATATTATGGCTTTGGATACTGAAGAAGTACACCTGTAATCATAGTCTGGCATGGCAGTTTCTAAAATTTTCCAAACAGGTCCCATTAATTGAAATTCCAAGGGAGGGAGAAGGGTACACACTTGGGAAAGTGAAAAACTATATTCATTGGAGAATCAGAGTACAGATTAGCATTTTAAAAGATTTAAACTTTTGTGGAACTAAAAACTTCCACTGTAAAGAAATTTCTTTATCAATTCTAACATTTTCTAATATTTTTGATAAAATATTAACTCCCTACTATGTTTCTTAGTAATAACTTCTAATAGTTTGCATTACTAGCTCATATTAATAGCTCATATTCATAGTTTTGTCACTCCACAAAACAATCTGAGGAATTCTGTGCTTAAGTTTTGACCCATTTGTATGCAGAGCATCTATGTTAGAGTAATGGTACATTTACATAATCACTAAAACTCTTAAACTCAGTTTAAAAACAATAAGCATGTTCCCAAACAAGCATGTTCCCAATCTGAAGTCAATGGATTTATCAGAAATTTTAGGGTTTTTTTGTGCATTAGGAGAAGCTGCCACAATAATTTAAGATATTAATACTAAGGTAGTTTGGCAGAAATGTCTTGTTGCAGGCCCATATCTTTCTCTTCCCCATACTCTCTTCTCTACTACCTTACAGTGAAGTTTATGTTGTAAAACATCTCTGTCACTTGGAAATTCATTGTAGGGAAGACTCAATTTCTGAGAGAAAGTAATTCTTATTTATTAAATATAATTCAAATTTCTTAGAGCATACAACCTTACCTATAGTTAAGATGGACTATTCCAAGACTGTATTTTTTCATTTATGTTTCTACTAGGTTGTCTCTCTTCCTTTCACTATCCAATATGTATGTGATATTTAGGTTAACGTATAAAGATATAAGTTCTAAGAAGTCCCTGTATTATCATTTTATAAAATAAAGCTGATTTTTAAAAAAATGTTACTTAGGGTCTATTTTTTATTATAGGCAATATTTCCTGGCAAATATGGAACAGATTTTTCAAGTAGGTATTACTGATTTATTAGCCCATTTCTCAAAATTGAAATGATTTTAGGGAAAATATATAAGTATTGTCTAATAAAGCAATGTGCAATGTATTGAAGATAGTCCCCAGCAAAGAATTGGAACTGTAATAAGTGTGAATGATTCAAACACTGACATTATTGAAAATTACCATTATTATTTTCAAACTATTCACTATCTCAATGATATACAGCTTGTCAAAAGTTCTCCATTTAGGTTAAAATTAGTTGCATTTCAATTGAAGAACTTTAAAGAAATTAGGATAAATGCATCCTATTATATAAAAGTACAAATTTTCCTTTTTTGGTAATAAAGTATTTTTATTCTTTATCTTGCCATAAAAATCTTATTTAAATAATGAATATTTTAGAGGTAATGTAACAATTGTGTTCCAACTTTACAAGGGAAAAATAGTTTGGTACTGAAAAAATGCAGAAATATATTTTTAAAATCTTGAAACGCTTCCTGAAACACACACACATATATATATTTTTTTATTTGGAAACAGGAGCTTAGGAAGGTCCCCCAGCTGGTTCAGTGAGACTAACAGTTTTTCTAGAAATAAGCCAGTCATGATCAAATGATAATAGATGTCCTGTTTTATACAGAAGACATTGGAAGCTTCTTCCATAAACCATTTAATACAATTTTGATCTAAGAAACTGATACTCTCCTATTGATTCTGAATTATCATCCTTTGTTTCCAGTGATAGCAGACCAAATCTCGAACTAAGAAAAATTAGAAAAGCTAAAATATATAGAGAGAGATTATATTTTTAAGACATTGGGGAAAAAACCAGAGAGTATTAATGGTGTACTGGAAATAAACCTTAGGAAATGCAGCTACTTAGCTTAAAATCATCTCAGTCCCTGATATTCGATTTGAGTTATTTCTGATTCAAGGTACCTATAAGCATCAAATAAAAATCTTCTTTGGAGAAAGACAACATAATCCTAGCTGGCAAAATATTTTTTTTTTAGCACAATTATTTTGCATTTACATGATTTACATGACTGGAAGAAGAGACAAACAAAAAAACAACAAAAAGTTACAGGAAGAGTTCAGGAAATATAAATAAATAATAAAAGCAAAACCAGTAGAAAGAGATCTATGAGGTCTTGGGAGTAATTAATCGATTTTATTAGTCTTTTCCAAAGGACCAACTTTGAATCTGTAATCAAAATATTTTCATTAAGAAAACTTCACTCTACACCACTGAATTCTACCAATTGTTAAGGAAGACACTTACACAAAGTCTTCCAAAGCAAAGAAAAAAATGAATGTATTCTTAAACTTACTCTGTGAGTCAAGTATAACCTTGACACCAAAAACCTAAGAAAAATTTTAGAAGAATGATAAATTATAGATTCTTCATACTTTTGAACATAGGTCCAAAAACCCTTTAAAAAGTTAACAAAATTAATGTGAAATATATAAAAATGATATATATGTTACAGACAAGCAGTATCTATTCAAAGAATTTAAGGTAGTTTTTATATTAAACATCAATCAATGCAATCCATGTATACATAGTAAAGGAGAAAAATCATTTGATTATTTCAATTGATTTAGAAAAAATAGAAATTAAAGTTTAATACCAATTCATAATAAAATATTCTTTCCAAACTTCTTTCTATGGATGTTCTAAAAGAACTTTCTTCTATTCATAATGAAGCAAGTATATCAAACATTATAGCAAACACATATTTATGTTAAAATAGTGAAAACTTTTTCCTTGAAAACAGAAACTGAACAAGAATGTCTGCTATTACCTAACAAAGCATATTATTTTATAAGGAATATATTTCCAAAGACATTCCATAAGACTAAATTTGTGAAATTTCAATGATTTGTTTAGTATGAAGTATGAACAATTGGTGGTTGAAAAGACTGGCTGTACAATTAACTTTATGAAAAAATTTGTACTTATATTAAGTAAAATTGATAAGAAGCAGCTTCAGATTATTCCTGATGTTAGTGAGTCATTGTTTAATTTCTTATACTTCTGTCAACTCTTTGAATTTTATAGATTGCAATAAAGTATTAAATGCTCTGTTAAATTTTCTAATAAAATAGGTATAATTATCAAGAGGCTACCATTATTCTCCTAGTTTTGCATAAAATTATACAATTTATACAATATAAAAGACATTTAATTGAATACAAATTCCATCTTCTTGTCACCTGGAATATAGAACATTTTCATTCATAATATAATGAGAAGTCTCTCTATACCTACACATCTTAATTGGACCATACCAATTGTGTTTATTCAATTAGTAAACACTAATTGATTACATCCTACAGATTATCGTCCTATCTCTTGAAAAGACTCCACTCATAGTGAAAACATTGTGTAAATACAAAAATAACAGTACTGTACCATAGAAAATGAGAAGTGCTATTAGTAAGGAACAGAGAGAGGACATACGTTCAGAAAAATGGGAGATTGCCTCTGGTACAGTTGACTCAGGGCTGGGTAAGTATGCCATTTTTAATACCTATTTAATATATCTTTTACAGTTCTTGCCCTGCTAAGTAGAAGTTGGAGTAAGATGGTCTTTATCAGCTATTCATGGCAATTCATATATCTTCTCCTTGTTATACTCCATAATAATATTTTATTTCCTCTCAGATAAATATGCTTTACTAGACACAATGCATGGGTTTCAGAAAGTTTATACATAAGGTACAGTTTCATTATATCATGAATTAAATGCTTCAAAGTGTTTCCAATGTTATTTTAGCATCCTTTGATACCTGACAGGGACCATTTTCAGTAGATAAGAGGGAGGTACTGTATGTGTTAGCAGGGCTCCCTCCAGACCTCTCCCTTCACACAAGAGAACTACTAAACTTTCACCTCTTTTACATATTCAGTAGTCTTCAAAAGATTTCACTTTCATTTTGGACAATAGGTTTCCTGGTCAAAAAAAAAAAAAAAAAATGAGGAAAAAAGAAAGACAAAAAAATAGAAAAAGAAAAAAAAAGCTGCAGTCCATCAACTTGTTATTTATAGTAGATGTAATGAATATCTTAGTTATGCAAAACACTGACACGTTGTAATCAATGTGTTTGGTTTTCAGTTTTATCTGCAAGTTCCACTTTAATTCCAGTACTTGGAATCCTGCTTTTATCCCCAATAGTACTGAAATACCTGTCAATAGTCTCCTGTTCTCAGAATATATACATTACATCATGCATTCATTCAATAAAAATTTATTTCTCATTATTTATTACTATGTGACATACAGATAACACACTGGTGGTGGGAAAAAAAGACACACTGCCTGCATTTTATCTTTCTCCCTGGTTTCACACACTTGTTTTCACACCAAAACGCTGATCTTTGCCTTCGGCCACACCTGGCTGTGACTCTGTTCATACCTCATTTTTCTCCCCTTATTGTTTTTGTTTGCTTTGACCCTCTCACTTCAGCCTTTCTCACTGTCTGTGATTAAGACATTTTGGGGTGTCCTAGACACACAAAATCTCATCACTCTTTCCTTTCTTAAGGTGCTCTCAGTAGACCAAGTCTGCAGTGTCCTCCTTACAATAATCTGTTTCTGCTTCCCCTCTGGCATTACAATTTTTTAAAAGATGTGTTATGACTCCAGTTCTACTTCTTCATTTTCCTTTTTCCCTCAGCCCACACTAATCAAATATTATTAAATAAATCACTTTGGTCAAATCTTCTGCTTAAATCTGCCAATTCCATCTTGACAAACAGCAGTTAATGATAATTTCTGATATTATTTAAACTCTCTGCGGCATTTTCACTGTTAATCACACATTTTTTGGAGACACTTTTTAAATTTTCCTTTCGGACACTCTAATCTTCAAATGTTTTTCCTACGCTATTAACCACCTTCAGTGAGCTTTGCTGGCTGGATGCTCCTCTTGTCAGCATCTCAATGTTGGAGTCTCAGTGCTCAGTCTCATTCCTATTCCACTTTGGTTTTTTTTTTTTTTTTGAGACAGAGTCTCACTTTGTTGCCCAGGCTAGAGTGAGTGCCATGGCGTCAGCCTAGCTCACAGCAACCTCAAACTCCTGGGCTCAAGCGATCCTCCTGCCTCAGCCTCCCAAGTAGCTGGGACTACAGGCATGCGCCACTATGCCCGGCTAATTTTTTTCTATATATATATATTTAGTTGTCCATATAATTTCTTTCTATTTTTAGTAGAGACGGGGTCTCGCTCTTGCTCAGGCTGGTGTCGAACTCCTGACCTTGAGCGATCCACCCGCCTCGGCCTCCCAGAGTGCTAGGATTACAGGCGTGAGCCACCGCGCCCGGCCCCTATTCCACTTTGTATCTGCACAGAAATGTCTGGTGACCTCCTTCTGTCCCATGAACTTAATGCTGTCTCTGTACTGATTCAGCTATGACATTTACACTGAGAAACAGACTGATATATGGAACT
Source organism: Eulemur rufifrons (assembly GCF_041146395.1). NCBI lineage: Eukaryota > Metazoa > Chordata > Mammalia > Primates > Lemuridae > Eulemur > Eulemur rufifrons. The sequence goes on from NC_090990.1 coordinate 56,158,654, forward strand.
GTCTGCAGGATAGCTCCTCATGTAGTGGAATCTAAACTTTAGCATGTTCAAGACAAAACTCTTCATTTTCTCATCCATATCCAAACACACACACACACACACACACACACACACTCTTAATCCTTTTTCCCTTTGAAAGGCTCTGTCTCCACTACTACAATATAAGCACCAGGAGGGCAGGGACATTGTCGGTATTTTCTGAAAATGTTCTCAGAACCTAGAAGTTCTGGCACATTACAGGCACTGAATAAATCTTCATTGAATGCATAAATATATATGCAATGAAGATTTGAATTGAAGCATATAACGTTGTACTATCCACTTTCCTGATAATGTTCTCCTCACTCATCTCATCTTCTCCTAATACTTTCAGGGTAAAATACCGCTTCGTCCTTTGTCTGCACTAATAGGGCCTCTTCTGTAGCTTTTCCTGATTTCCCCAGGAAGTTGTTAAGTGCTTACTCTGCTGGGCTTCTATGGACTCTTGTGAAAATCTCCACTGCAACAGTGACAGTATATGTTGTAACTTTATGTTTTCGTATCTTTTTCACCCCTAGCCTATATGCTCCAGGGAATTACAGTCGGACCTCTGTATCTGTGGATTCTGCAACTGTGGATGCAACAAAATGCAGATAAAAAATACTTTTAAAAATGGATGGTTGTATCTGTACTGAGCATATACAGACTATTTTTTCTTGTCAAAACAGTATAACAGCTATTTATATAGCACTTACATTTTATTAGGTGTAAGTTAGAGATGACTTAAAGTATATAGGAGATATGTGTAGGTTATAAGTAAATACTACACCATTTTTTACAATGGAACTTGAACATCCGTGGATTTTGGTATTTGAGGTGGGTCCTGGTACCAATCCCCCATGGATAGCGAGGAATGACAATATATGTTTTGTTCCATCTTTTTTGGACACAAAAGACACTGATAGAAATATATGTGATGAACAGTTGATATTTTAAATGCTCTGTGTTAAGATTGATAAGAGAGGCACATCTGAACTCATTCCATGAGTTTATTTCTCAAAGAATTTAAATAATTACCTCTCAGTAGGCTTTGATGGACATATATTATTCTGCTCTTCAAAAAGGGTTCACCGTTTCAATAAAGGGTTGTCCTTTACTGTGCTAAGAGAGCGATATCCTCATAGTTTCTAAATGCTAATTTCTGTCTAGAGATGATTTCTGAATAAGATAAAGTACTTTAGTATACTTCCAGGCAAAGTAATATGATAAGAACATTACTAAGTTTAAAACTAAGAATGGAGTTTTTTTATTAGGTTGGTCTATTCTCCCAACATAGAGAATTAAGCTATTAATACTTGTGTACTGCTCATTGATAATTGACCTGTAGCTTAGCAGGTATTCAATGATACAATAGCAACAATTGTAAAGTGGTAAAGTGTATGAGATTATGTAAAATTCAAATGAGTATATTTCCTTGCTATAAAACACAGAATGTAGAAGTCCATATTGCACAATGTGAAAGCTTCAGTTCTAGAGCAACAGGATCTAAATATCAAATAAGGATTTAGGGAGAGGGTGAAAATTATTACTTCATTCTTTATATTTCCATTGAAGGATATTTTACTTTATTCAGTGAATCTTTTCATTCTCCTCTACAATCTTTCCCCTAGAGGAGTTAGTTATGAAATTGGTAACATTAGGTATAAAAAAATGTTCAAATCTAGCTCAAACAATTGACTCAATTTTTTGTATATTTCCAGCCACATTGATCAGTACAGACAATGAGCTCTTTACCCCCACATAGTGAACATAGTTGTGTCTGAGCCCAGAATCTGCCTCTCAGGACAACATAAAAGAGTACTTTCTTCTTATAATTTTATTTTCAGACTTGACAAGGTTTAAGGCTGGCTGGCAGTGGGTACCCCATTATTCCCTGAAAGATTCTGCAGTTTCAACTTCCCTTCCATAGTCTATTTTGTGTGAAAAGTGAGTGAGTGGCCAGGAAAGTAATAGGAAGTTCAAGTTTCAAGGTTTATTTATGATCTATTCTGATTTCCCTACTCCAACTTTACTACTATTAAAGCTATTGCAATATTTTAGTCTTTACCTGATTTCTTATGTCTCTTATCATCCAACATTGTCCAAGAAATGTATGTCAAAATCATGGTCTGAAGTCAGAATTAGTTACTGAGATTCTAAATAAAATAACTTTCAGTTACCAGAGATATAGAAGATGATAGTCATAGTCATAAAGTAATTAGGAATTAAGATAAAAGACAAGGTCCCAGAAGCCAGGATTGTGCCAACACAGGTGAGGCAGTCTGATACTGGAGTATATAGCTACAATTTCACAAAAGGAACACGTACGGAAAACACAGAATCAGAAACAAAATGCTAGAACAATCTGAGAACTTCTTCTAGCCTCTCTTCCTCTAAATGGAACCACTTTTCTACCTTTACAGCATAGATTAGTTTTGTTTTTGTTTTGTTTTGGCATGCACTTGTGTTTTTCTTTGGCATCTTAAAGTGCTCCTTGGAAAGTGACAATTATATTAAAAAAATTCTTTCACCCTTCTTCGGTTAAACTGACTTTGTTCAATGCATATGGATTAATTACCTCGGCTGTTTTGGTTTGGGTCAGGTTCAACAGAAAAGCAAAGAAAATTTTTGAATAATATAGAAATGATGTCTTCAAAATTACTAGAAATACAATGTGGGCATATTTGCTTAAAAATAATAACATGGTATAGCATAGAAAAAAATACCACCTTTAGAATCCACATAGACACTAGAAGATGTTGGTCAAATTACTGCATCTTTGAACTTCAGTTTCCCATCTGTAGAACAGATCTAACAATAAACAAAATATTGGATTATTGTGAGAATTAAAAGAGAAAACCTATATGAAAGCTCCTTGATTGCTTGATTTATTCAGGAAGATTTATTTGAACCTGTTATTTGACTGATGCTGATAATTCCTGTAAGTTTTGTGATTCACATTGGGAAAATTATTGTAGAATAAGTTATGGCTTCTTGTACAAATTTGGATGAATCTAACCATTTTTCCAAAATTTAAAATATTCTTCACGGAGAACAATTTTTGATGTTAAACTACATACTGAGCACTTAAAGTGTGGTTCTTTCGGTTTCCACAAAGCATAAATTTTAAAAGAATAAACAATTCTCTGGGTTTTTCATTTAAAGCTTTGTCCTCTAAAGTCCTTTGATGAATATTGTATTTATCGGCTTTGATGCCAGCCAGTTTAAAATATAAGGCTTCACTAACTGCCTCTTTCAACTGTTGCATTAGAGATGTTCAGAGAACAGGCTGCACAAAATAGCATGATTTGCATTCAATGCAGAATCTGTACAGTTAAACTTTCAAGTCTTAATGAAAGGCCATAAAATCTTACAGTACTGACCAAATAGATTTCCTAGAACATTAAATCCCCCGTGAATCCTCCTGTACTACTTTAAACACAAGCTAAAATTGCAAATCATAAATACTGAATGCTTTCTTCCTTAATGTAAGTTCACTATTGTAACCTTGTCTGGCAGAGATGTTCCACTTAAAGGTCTGTAACATTTTCATTATCAGCTGTATCTCTGAGGGGTTGGTAATGCAGCTGTTTCTGTTTGTAATGGGCTGAAAATGCTTATACTTATTTTTTTCTTAAAGTCAGCTGCTAGTGTAGCTCTTTTTGGGTCCTCATTTAAAACAGACAGGGATTCTTTAGTCTTGAATTGTCTTTTCCATTATTATCTTGTTAAAAATACAATTCTGGAATAGAACATATATTTCATGAGTGTGTTATCTCCAGAGCTTTAGCCTTCTACTATTTTGTGTTGCTTCAGTGTGTGTGTGTATGTATATATGTATGTATTTGTATACTGTATATGTATAAACAAATAACATTTTATCAGAGCTCATTTTCTTTGTGGTAGAAGAGATACAAAAGAAAAAAATTCCATTAAGATGTATGAAAATAACTCCACAAATTAAGTTCCCTATTTGAGTGGGAAGAGTAGACCTACTAGTATGAAGTGTGCTTGAAGCATACAAAAGATTAGAATGTTCTGAACTCTATTGCATTTTCACAACAGCAATGGCTTCACTTGTTGATGAGACTATATGAAATGCGTTTTTTAATGAAGTGAAATGTTAATGGGAAATCAGTTTCACTTCTGTGTTATGTTCAGGTGTTTGCTGAAATGCCTTTAGTCTTAGCAATGTCACAGGATCCTGGGCTGGTTCCTATATCTATGAAACTTAAACTATCATGATTATGAAGATATTTTGAGGCATCAATCCACCTATTGACAAATATAACAGGAGAGAGATGCTGAAGGACCAATGAAAGGGGCTTCTTGTATGAATAAGTAGTTCCCGATTTTACTCTAAAGTGTTGCACGTTTGTGTAAAGTTATCTGTTATTGGGGACAAGAGCCATCATCCCATGTCCCCTGGCCCCTTAAATTCCTGGAATAATTTACTAGAAGACAGAGAACAATTTGATTCTCAGAAACTTGGAAGATTTTATTGATCACTTAACATTCACCAAGATATGCAAAGTCAGGCAATGACCTAGCCTAACAAATAACAGAAAGTGAACCTCAACAATATTACAATACATTTTCTATTCATCTCCCAATTCTACTAAATGCTATCATCATACAACCTACAGGTTAGGAGGTTGTTTTTGATATTATCTTGTCCAGACACTATCTCATTCCTTGATATTCTAAGATTTACAATAGCACAAAATAAGCCATAGTCAGAAGAATTAGGGTATCACACCATACACCATATACTTCAAGTTGTGTGGATTTTATAAATTATATGAAATTTATAAATATTGTATCCTTCATTAATTAACACTAAACAAATATTTTGCTAGACCTAAGAAGATTTATTATAAATGATTACTTGGGGATAAAAATATATAGTATCATATTAAATTTTATAGAAAATGAATTGATGCCTATTTTCGACAGTTTCACTTTGAGAATGTAATGCCAGATTTCTGTCAGGGTTGAGCTATGTGAGATTCCAAGTTTTCTGTCCAGATGAATTTACTTCAGTTATGTTTGAATATCTGATGTACTTATTATTACTCTTAGGCCTCTACGATAGCAGGCCTCCTTTATGTATGTACATATTTGAACTTGCAATAAAAATAAATAGCTCTTGAACTTCCCTTAGAAGACGTTCTGTATTTTGATGCCACTTGAAATCTTTCCCTTCATTTATCAAGTAACCACTTAATTATTCTTTTTATTTATTTCTTTCACTGAAATACTTGAAACTCTAATAGATCCTGTCTTATCAATTCAGAGGGAATAGTAACTGTGGTTCTGAGTCAGAAAAGAGGCAATTGGATTTACCAAGGGCTCTTTTAAGACTTTTATTTACACACTAGGCAAGCAGGAAAGGTCCTCACTGTCCTATCTCCCTCCCCTACTTCTGTGACTGGGATAGTTGGTGACTCTCTGACCCTGAGGTATACTTATCCAGCTTAAGTAACTTATTTCCCTTTTTCTTGGTTACTAAGTTGTCCTTCGCCAGTGTGTAGTGCTCTGGTCAAGGGCATGCCTAACTGTCCTTTTCTACCTGAATTAGAGGTGCTAGACACTTGTGATCATTCCTGTCTTCACAATTAGGGTGATTTGCAATTTGGCTGGACTCTGGGCTAGTCCTCAGAGCCTGCTATGCTCTGACATGGATAGAAGTTGGAGATCATGGGGCTAATATAAAGAGTTCCAGGTTCAGGAAGGATCCTTGCTTATGAATACACATTTTCATAATATAAGCTTGGAATCTTTTTTAGGGGGTGTGTGTGCATATGTGTATCTATGGCACACCTTCCTTATAAATAGTGTTAATTAGTCATAATAAAATTAAATATTAATAAGTGTTTATATATGACTTAGGTGTTAGTTACCAAAATAAGGCTAAAAATTATATTATACTTAGTTGGGAGAAAGACATAAATTTTCAAAGACTTAATTGGAAAAAAAGTTAAGCTAATCGTTTAATTCAACTATATGCAATTTTTTTTACATGCATCATCCTGGTAGAATTTCCTCCTCTCCCTGCTACAAAATTGATTATTATCTTTATATTTACAGAAAATGATATTTAGGAATTCATGAATTTGACTTATTTATATACCATCTAAATCATGTTATATACTGCTACCTAGTGTATGCATACCACAGTTTAAGAAAATTTCTTCAGTTTACAATGTGGTCTCTTGGCCTTCCACAGAAACCAGGAAACCCAGTAAAAGAGATTTAAAAGAAGGCATTAGGTACCACCATAATTACAATCACACACACGCGCGCGCACACACACACACACACACACACGATTATATATAACAATAGCAATAAAAGGAAACAGCTAAAGAGCAACAATTATAAAAATCCATGTTTATAAATTAGAAAAATATCAGGGTTCAAAAAGAAAGCAAGAAACCAGTACGGAGTAAAACCACCGACTTAAGTTGGAAGAATGTTCTAAAGTGATTATATTTAACAGTTTCAAGAGACAATTAAAAATGAATGGCATATTTCACTTAACATAATGTCCTCCAGGTTCATCCACATTGTCTCAAATACCAGGATTTTCTTCTTTTTTTAAATCTGAATAGTATTCCATTATCTACATAGACCACATTTTATTTATCCCTTCATCTGTTGATGGACCTTAGGGTGTTTCCATATCTTAGCTATTGTGAGTAATGCTGTAATAAACATGGGAGTGCAGATATGTCTTTGACATACTGATTTCATTTCCTTTGTATATATACCCAGTAGTGGGATTGCTGGATCATATGAGAGGTGTATTGTTAAGTTTTTGAAGAACCTCCATATTATTTTCTATAATGGCTGTACTAATTTGCATTCCCACCAATACTGTGCAATAGTTCCTCTTTTTCCACATCTTCTCCAATTTTTATTATCTTTTGTTTTTTTTTGATAATAGTGATTCAGATAGGTGTTATGTGATATCTCATTGTGCTTTTAATCTGAATTTTTCTGATGATTAGTAATTTTGAACATTTTTGATGTATCTGTTGGACATTTGTGTGTCTTATTTCAAAAATATCTACTCAGATCCTTTGTCCATTTTTAAATCAGATTATTTATTTTGTTACTATTGAGTTGTTTGAATTCCTTATATAGTTTGGTTATTAAGTCCTTAGCAGATATATGGTTTGCAAATATTTTCTCCTGTGATATAGGTTGTCTCTTTACTCTGTTAATTATTTCCTTGGCTATACAGAACCTTCTTAGTTTGATGTAGTCTACCTTGTCTATTCTTGCTTTTGTTGCCTGTGCTTTGCTTTGGGGTTCATATCCAAAAATTCATTGCACAGACCAATGCCGTAGCCCTTTCCCCCTATGTTTTCTTACAGTACTTTTATGGTTTCAGGTCTTACATTTAAGATATATGTTAAATGAACACTTATATGTTATTTCTATTATGTTACGCTATATGAAATAAGCCAGGCACAGAGAGATAAAAATATGCATGGTCTCACTTACATGTGGAATCTAAAAAGGCTGAACTCATAGAAGTAGTGAGTAGCACAGTGGTTACCAGGGGCTAGAGGGGTGGGCGATTGGGGAGATGTTGGTCAAAAGATTTAAAATTTCAGTTTGATAGGAGGAATAAATTCAATAGCTCTATTATACAACCTGATGACTATAGTTAATAACAAATGTATCTTGAAAATTGCTAGGAGAAGATTTTCAGTGTTCCCCCTACAACAATGGTAAATATAAGTAATGTTTGTTAATTAGCTTGATTCAGCCACTCCATAATATGTACATATTTCAAAACAACATATCATAATAAATATATTCAACTTTTGTCAATTAAATAAATTTTTAAAATAAATGGTAGCATTTCATATTGCCTAATATTATGGATTTTTGCATCAAATAAATGTCATTCACAGGTAAAGGTGTATGAGACCAAAGGGGTGAACCATGAACCACTGAATTTGGTGATTAGTTGATCATTGGCCATCTTCTGGAGCCCACTGTGAAGGGAAATAATATACAAGTAGACCATGGACTAAAATAGGAAAGAGCTGCATGTCCCTTAACTAATAATAAAAGAGGGAAATAAAGTCTTAACTGATAATAAAAGAGGGGATGGACTACCACTTTCAAGGATATCTGCATTTTTGATGGTGCAGTTCCAAGCTTCTGCCAAAATGTTTGACTGATGTACTTTGACAACTGTCAGTTTTCAAATCACATTTCAGGGGCAATCTCTAACTTACTATGGTGTTTGTTATCATTAATTTCTATCAATTTGCAGCTGAATCTCATGGAGGGCTTATTAAAACATACATTTCTGTGATCCACCCACAAAGTTTATTATTTGGAATAGTCTGGGGATGGGTTTGAGAATTTCCTTTTCTAACAAGTTCCTAAGTGATATTGCTGCTGGCATGTGGAATGCACTTTACATATATTCAAAGATGCTGTTATGAAAGGGCACTTTTTTTCACAATTGCACTAGGTAAAGCTACAGATCATCTTAAATTCAGTTCAATTGAGAACAAAAAGGGAGGAAAGGATCATTCAAATTATTATGGTGATGGAATGGACTGAAAATAAATACCATCTCACCTAATACTGAAATATAACCAACCATGCTGTGATAGTTATTGCATAATCATTCATTTTTATAGGAAAAACTGCTGACCTGGATAATATTCTTTTGCCAGATACTGCTGCTGAGGTTTTCTTTTTTAGATATATAGATGTTGAAGCTCATGATTGCTCATAATTTTCTCTTTTATATTTACCTAAAAGAATAGCAACTTAGCTTTTAATAAATAGCTATCAAAAATATGTAAATATATTTTTGGCCATTTTCTGAAACTTAGAAAAGTAGTTCAATGCTTAAATAACATAAAAGTGTTGTTTATATATTAAATTAATGATTCACTATGCCTTTTGTTTCTATAGAGTTCTTTGTCTTAAATCAAGACGACTTCACATGTAACTGTTTTTAACTTTTGATGAAATTAAAAGCTAGATATTTTAGAAAAAATAAGGGTCTTATCTTATAATTAATTCATCTTTTTGAATCACTGAAAAATGACTATTGGAAAATTTTTATGAAATAACAAATTTTTTATTATTAAGAAGTAAATTAGAGTATCTGGGAAAAAACATGTCTCCATTGTATATTCTGATTTGTTTACAATTTTTGGACCATTTGTTAGTTAAGAGCTCTTCAAATGAATAAGCAGAACAGAAAGAAAAAATGTCATGAGAAATAAACTTCAGGAAGTTCTCTTTAAAATTAGTGGTGGATAAATTGATATTTATTTTACTGATTTTACTGGTACCTGACATACGTGGTACAATATTTTTAGTATGTATTCAATATGTAATAAAAATTAAGAAAAAAATCATAAGGCCTCTGCTTCCTTAAGTGTTAAAGAATAAACCAAGGCAGCCATTATTTTCCTGAAATAAGATCTTATTTCAATACTCTTTCCTAATCATACATAAATTCGTTTTATGCTTTGAACTCACTAGGTGACTTTGGGTATATCATTTGCTTGATAGATACCTCCTTTTCTTTTTCTCTAAAATGAAGGTTTAGACTAGAGGACCTTTATATCCTTCCCAATAATGCATTTTGATTTTCTGATATTCTTGAATCTGAACTTGGGCAACTGTCATGAAGAGAAGCTGAGGAATTGGGCAAGAGCATTATAAAAATATTTTTGTATGTTTTTTAATATTATTAAGACAAGTCTTTGCTTTCCTTTCTTTAAATTTCAACTCCTGGAATATTTTCAGGTACCATATTTTTTCTATCACATTTCTGTTTTCATGTTCACATAGTGAGCTTTTCTAAAACGTGACACCTTTTTGAAAAGCAGGTAGAAAAACTGACTCAATCAAGAAATAGAATATTACATCCACTTGTCTAGGTGACTGTTCCTTCTTCAAATTCCCCATACACTAGAAAACTGTTAATGCTAAATTACATGTTTGAAATAAAATAATTTTTGAAAAGATATTCATGGAAATAAGTGTAATCAAGAGAATATTAAAAATTACTAATATTTATCACACATTTATTATATTCTGGATACTCTGTGAGGTTTTTTTGTTTTGTTTTTTGTTTTTTGTTTTTTTTTTTTGAGACAGAGTGTCACTTTGTTGCCCTGGCTAGAGTGAGTGCTGTGGCGTCAGCCTAGCTCACAGCAACCTCAAACTCCTCGGCTTAAGCGATTCTACTGCCTCAGCCTCCCAAGTAGCTGGGACTACAGGCATGCGCCACCATACCCGGCTAATTTTTTCTATATATATTTTAGTTGGCCAGATAATTTCTTTCTATTTTTAGTAGAGATGGGGGTCTCGCTCTTGCTCAGGCTGGTCTCGAACTCCTGACCTCGAGCGATCCACCCGCCTCGGCCTCCCAGAGTGCTAGGATTACAGGTGTGAGCCACCATGCCCGGCCAGAGGTTTTTTTTTAACAGACAAGATATCATAATATCAAAATAGAAAGTTTCTGCCTGCAGAGAGTTATTTTATAGTGATACTTCAAATCTGTAAAAACCACAATTGGAAAATTAATTAATGGAGAAGTCTTTGTTTTAATCTTCAGCAAAACATAAACATATGTATACATAACATTACATACCATTATTAGCATTAACATAATTAATATACTTTAGTAATATTTGAGAGAGAGAGAAAGAGTGAGAGAGTGAGAAAGAGAGAATCTTTTTATCATTTTTTCAGTAGTACAAACTGATTTGTGTAGAGAGGTTTAAGTGACTTAGCCAGTGATTGGAGGTAAAATTTTACTCTGCTCAGATAGTTCCTTTCCCATTAGTTTCGACTGGAGTTTCCAAGGATGTCTTTAAGAATGATACCTTCTAATTAGACTGTAAACATGCTGCAGATGTATGTTCTCAATTGTATTGCTCATTTTTGTTCATGTGTTCGGTTTATTCTAGAAAAGTGATGTTGATGTGAGGATAGGACTTAGGTGGTCTGTTTCCACCACCTCCCCTTGATGACACGTCTTTATCCTAATTGTGTTGTTCTACCTTTACCAATAATACAAATAAATTAACAATGTTCAACATCTCAAACTTGATTTCACACTTCTTAGTGAGTTCTGAGAAATTTCCATGCTTCATTATTTACAGCTACTCACAAAAAGTATGTGTGAAATAACTGTGAAGGCAGAGAAGCAAAACACGAAGATGTAATAATTCATCTGTAAAAAAAAAAATCTGTATATGGTATATGAGCACTGACAGAACTTTTTTCTTGACATTCAGTTCCAACACTATAGAATTCTGCATCTGTCTAAGAAACAGGAAAATGAGTATTATGGGGCTGCCAAAACAAGGTGATGCTGTAATTATCAGGCCTTTTTAAATTTCTCCATATTTGTCCAGACACTGACAATGGCTTATGCATAGTATAATCATGTCTTCTCCGGTGAATTATATGTTTTTTTCCTCCTTAAGCTTTTTTGGCAGTCCTTTGTTAAGCTTCAGCTTAAATATAATTTTAAAATCTTATAATTTTTTACTTTCTACATCACATCTTTACACTTAACTTACTGACAAATACTAGGTATGCAACTATAGACACAGTTTTCAAAAAATACATAATTGGCATGGTTATTTATGAGTTTTCCTGCTATACAATTCAAGTTCCTCTTAATGGAACAAATATACTGAGGAGATAATTCCACTTTTTCATATGCTGCTTTTCAGATAGCTATAACAATGTTATCATGCTTCAGGTATACTTATTGAATATTAATTTAAAAGAGAAAAAACCAAAAGCTTGATTCTAACACAAATTATCTCCATTCAATATCTACTAAAGGAATTTCAATTAATCAAGAATTAATCACATTTCATTTTCTATTTTTCATTCTTCTTACGGTCAACACATACAGAGCAGTTGAGGTGTATGATAATCAAAGAATTGTTCATGGTTGAATAAATTTAATACTTTTCTTTCATCAGTGCAGTGTATTAAAAAGTCCCATGGCATATTTAACTTGAGTGGTTAAGATATTACACTGGATTTTTGATATTACAGATTTCAAATGCAATATGGATAGAGTGAGGAACTGCTTTTATCCATCTCTTATGTGATATGAAAATTGGATGGAAATAATTTTCCTTTCAAAAACAAGAACAAATAAATTAATAAAGCCATAATCCAATCTTCATCATGCTAATGGAAAAATAAATAAATATTGATTTCCTTTTTATAAGTGGAGATGACCACAAATGCTCATGTAGATTTGGGACTGCAAAAATAATCCAGGAATATAATACAAGAGGAAGTAGATATTGGTTTTCTCAGCAACCTCATGCTAAAAAAAATCCAGCATAGTCTAAATGTTAGCTGGGCTATGGAGTTCTAATTTAATACGTATTTAGCAACACAGTATCTGCCTTCATATCTTTGTAGAGTTATATAAACTCATATTTTATTCATTTTTATTTTCTACTCTTTCCCCCAAAATATTCATATTCTTTCAACTTCCATTGCTAATGCACACATAGACAAATTTTAAAAGTATTTTTATTGTCTTGTTAACATTAAGAGAACTAAAGACAAAACAACAGCAGCAACAATGATACACAAAATACTTATTCTTCCATATCCAAACTTCTTACAACTTTTATTTATATAGTTTACGTCATCCTATTCTCCCTCATGGACTGGAATTTCTTTGGAAAAAGGAAGCATGGATTTTACTTTTCTGATTCTAGTATTTAATATAATATAATGTATGGCACATGGTAACACAACAGAGGGCTTGTTTTCTTTTTAAAATTATATTCATAAAGAAGCATGTCTCTCCCTCTCTCTCTCTCTTTCCCTTTCTCTCTCTCCCACCTCTCTCTGCCCTGCTCTCCATTCTTTCATTAAAGTACAATTAAACATGGAAAATAATCTATATAATTCTGTATTCAGATCAGAATCAACAAGCTGGCATTTGATGTCCCTTAAGTAAAAGAAAGACATGATAATTGAATAAATATTGGTCAAATTATACATATAGATAAATATTGAGTTTAAAATTTATTTTAAATTATAAGTCTTAGTTATACTCTATGATAATATAATGCCAACATAAGTAGTTGGTAGTAATTATTAACTAGTAAAGAAAAAGAAGACAAGTCAAGACATGTTTTCTAATTACCTAAACTTAGTAGGTTACTGTAACTACTGAATTATAGACTGTATTTAAAACAAGCACACAAACAGTTTCCCAGTCAAGGATTAATAAGATCTTGATAAAAGTCTTACGAGAACAGCATGCTTGATGTTTAAGAAACTTGGCAAGAAAAACTATGATAAAGAAAGTGAGCATAGATTTTTAAACACCATATTTTTTTGGTGGAATAGCATTAGCATTTTAGATGTACATTATAGCCACACTTCATTTTAGGAATCCAATTGGTAAAACTATTTTTTTGCTGTATCTAGAGGTTTATCTAGCTAACTTACTTGCATGTTCCTTAGGTAAATATAAAGGTATTAAATAGCTTTTGAAATGTTAACCATCAAATGGTATTAAGCTACTATATTTAAATATGATATTTAATACCTTAATCTTAAAAAGACAATCAGTGAAAATTAAGTTTAATAATGTATAATCTGAGCAGCTAATTATACTGAGAATTTAGAAGTGCAGGCTTAAATGTGTATGTGATATTGATCTGTCACCTCAGGAATAGCTAATTAGATCATTCATAATTCCCTGGGAAATAGGTAAAGGGCACATAAGAATGGATATAGCATTGGTTCAAACCTGATTTTATTACGGTCTGGACATTTGAAAGTAGTTAAAATGATGTAAAAAGGCAACTGGAAGTCATTTGACTCTTCCTGTCTAATTAAAGCTGCCTGATATGGATTAGTGATCCATGAAATAGGGACAAGCTTAGTCCTTCCAATATTAGGAATCTTGACTGTTTAATTGGTCCCCAGCATCTTGTTAATGATGCTGTTTTCCAAAAGATCAGACCTTTCTACCATGTGACAGAGTCGCCCCTGCCCTGCCGCAGTTTGGCTGTGTATTATACTGTAGCAACACTGTGTGTTATTGTTTAATTCACGACTGATTCTCTCATAGTTGAAAGTTTTCAAGATATACCCATCTTTGTGTTTTCAGTCTGCAAAATCCCAGTGGGCACTGGCCATATTGCACAATGACAAAATGGGCTTGTAAAACTCAGAGTTCTCTGACTGAGCCATGGAGAAAGTACAGAGTAGTGAATGGTTAAAGCTTTGGAAGTAGGCTGAAGTGGGTCTCTACCTAGCCTACCAGCTTATTAAGCAAGCGTTTGACTTTGGACAATTCACTGACATCTTGCTTAGTCTCAATTTCCTCATTTATCAAATATGGACAATAATAGATATCTCCTGTGGTTATTGTACTGGTTGTATAAATTGGATAATATAGGTAAAATATTTGGCTCAAGGACTCTAGAGCTGGTAGGTATTTTTATTATTATATAAATTTGTAATGTATTTTATTGTTAATCATAGAAAAAATAACAAACAATTTGAAGAGCCACATTATAATCTATTAGACTGTAGCTTGGTTGCAATAATTTCAACTGTACTTATTGCACCAATGGTAAATTCCCAAGTCCCATTTTGTCATTCTGAGAATATGTGTCGAACCAGAAAGAGAGAAAGGGAAACAATCTCCCACTAGTGTTTCTGGAATATATTTTATTTTATTTTTTAATTAACAAACACTTATATAGTGGTTAATGTGTACCAGGTATTATAACAGGCACTTAAAATATCACTTTACTTACTTCTCATGAGGACCCTGTTAGGTTATCCTCTGCTTCTCCCATGTTACAATGAGACATCTCCGCCACAGTAAAGTTACAGAACTTCCCTGAGGACAGTTAATAGCAGAAAGTGGCAGAGTGGGGATTTTAATGCAGGCAGTCTTTGGTTTTCAAAACTATACTGAACTCTCTTAGCTGGCTCTGTAGCACCGAGCATCATGGCAGCTGCTTCTGGCTCCACTTCCCTCCAGAGTTGCCGATGGTGCCTCCAGCGCCCAACCTGTTGCCACCCAGCTGTTTGCTCTGTTCACTGCTACTGAGGCTGACAGACCAGTGGTCCTCTCTCCTGCTGCTTCTAGCTGCCAATGGCTTTTTTAAAAGAAAGACACAACTTTCTTCAAAGTGAATGAGAGTACTAATGAATTTTTTTTCTTATGGGAGCTAGGCAAGATAAACACTGTACTCACATACTTTACCGCCCCTTCTCTTACTAGAATCAGGGTTTCCCAACTTTGGCACAATTGCCATTTTGGACTGGCTAATCCCTTGTTGTGGGAGCGTAGGATGTTAGGATGTTAGGATATTTAGCACCATCCCTGACTTCTGTCCACTAAATGCCAGTATAGACCCCCATCCATCAAACATGTCTCCAGGCGTTGCCAAAAGTTTCCTGGCCAGGGTGGGTGGATGCTCTCCCTTGTTGAGGACTGTCGTCATCATAGATGAATTTTCTGTAGTCCTAACTAAACCCAATTCTTCCCTTTGTTCTCTCCTCTTTAATTTTTTATTTAGTTAAGGATATGGCTCCAATAATTTAATTGTCCCCTGTCTCTTCTGTATCATCTATTTTCACTCTCATTTTCGTAAACATACAAATGTGTTTATTTCTCTCCTTTAAAAAAAAAAAAAGAAAAGAAAAGATCCTCTTGATCTCAGTTTCCTCTCCTCCATTTATTTCCCTATTTTTTTGTTCCATTTTGAAGATGTCAAAAAAAAAAAAGAGAGAGAGAGAGAGAGAAAACTCAGATTAGTATGTACTTGCTTTAGTAAATCATTTGTAAGAAAGCCAAAATTTTCAGAAGAATTGGCTCATAGAATTTTTTTAAAAGAGCTATATCTATTGTTCAAAATTTGTAACAATTCTGTTGGGATAATGTTTGGGTCAGTTTTAACTAAAAAAAAATTTCTTTTTTTAATAAAAAAACAAATTGTTTCTCTTTTTCATGGCTTTTCTCAGTATGAATATTTTTAATGCCTCTGTTTTTCATGGCTATCTTGGACTATAAAGCTCTTAGGAATGGAAACTCTTTCCAGGATATGTGGTGCACTAGGTCACAATGCCTGAAGCTAGGGGAAAGACGCCAGATTTTCTTTCTTAAAAAAAAAAGTTCTAGAAAAGGTTGTCTATATTCACAGCATCTAATTCCTTTCCTTTCTTAGATTCTTGCAATCTGGCCTTTGCACTCACCAATCCACAGAGTCACAGATAACATCTACAAAGCAAAATTCAATTGTCAGTTCTCAGTTCTCTTCTAACTACACCCATTAGCAGAATTGGGCAGTTGATCCTCTGTGATACATTTTCTTGGCATGCTTCTATTGTACCAAGTAAACTAAATTTTTATTCCTATTTCATTGGCTGCTCTCTGGAAGTTCCTTTTGTAGGCTGTTCTCATTTCCCTAGCCCCTAAATATGAGACTACTTTAGGTGTTACCACTTGCTCTTTTTCTCTTTTCTATCTATACTCACTATTACAGTGAGCTCATTCGGTCTTGTGAATTTAAGTTTCAGCTAAAGGCCATTGACTCTCAAATGAATTTTTCTAGCTCAGATCTCTCTCACAACCTCCAGATGTGTATACCCCACTCTTTTCTTGACATCTCTACTTGAACTGACACATATGATACATTTCTTGAACTCACCATGTCCAAAACCAAAAACTCTTGATTTTTAAACACTGCAGTCTTCCTAACCTCAGTTATTGCCACCTCTAGTCTCTCAGTTATTAAGGAAAAATCTGGAGTTAACTTTAATGTCTCTCTGATATATAGGACATTTTTTTCAAAATGTTTCCAGACATATATTTCTACCTCCACTGCTAGCACCTAGTTGAGCTAACATTACCATTTACCTGGATTACATCAGTAGCCATCTAGTACACTGCTGTTGATTATATTATTGTTCCTAATTATTCATCTATTCACTCCTCTTTCCTTTGAGAGTATTATTCAGTTTGTTCATTTCCAGCTGACTTGTAGACAGGGCCAGCTTCATGGATGTGCAACCTACACCTGGTTTAATGCTCTGCTGTTGACATCTTAAATTCCTAAAGGTTTTCTTTGAAGAAGGTTCCTGCATTTTAATTTTACATTGAGCTTCTCAAATTATGCTACCAATTCTGCTTGCAGTGCCACTCCTTGTAGAAGAATTGGCTAATGAAATGCATGGGTATGTCAGGCAGCATTTCCTGGGATAAACTTAAAAAGCAATTGTGTGGTGCTCCTATTTCTTTTCTTCCCTTTATCACGAGAATGACATGCTAAAGACATGAGGTGCTCCTTTATCCTGGGTCCTAAAATTAAGGATACACAGGAAACCAAGCTATCGCTGATTCCAGCCAGTATCTAACATGAAGGAGCAATTCATCTTTCTTACATAAGCATTGAGATTTAGGGGTTTGCTATCCTAGCATAAGCTAGAGAAAGTTGTGTAATGTAAAAATTTCCTGGCTTCACCTTTGCCTCTAGAGTTTATTCTAAACACAATAGTTGAAGTAATCCTTTTAACATTGAGGTTAAATCATATCATTTCTCTGCTCAGAACGACGCAATGACTGTTCATTTCACTCAAATAAAAAGCCGAAGTCCTTGCAGTATCAAGCATGCTTTACTTCTCCCAGGCCTCTTACTTCTTTGACCTCATGTTTTGCTATACTCCCACATTCTCCCCACACCCCAAGGCATACTATCCTCTTTCTTGTTCCTTAGCTATGTCAGACACACTTTGATTTTGGACCTTTTCTCTACCAGTCACATTTCAGAATGCCCTTCCTCCAGATCTCTGCGGTGCTAACTCCATCTCCTTCAAGTTGCTGCTCAATTTTACTTTCCCTATGAAGTAAACACTGACCACTCTAAATAATACTGCATCCTCCAAACCAGTACCTCTGATCTGTCTTTTATTCTTCTGTTCTTTTTTATTCCAATAGCATTCATCATCTGTTAATATATTATAATATATTACATATTTTTAATTCATATTCCGTCTCCCTCCATTAGAATGTAAGCTTCACAAGGGCAGGGGTCTTTGTTTCCACTGATGTTTCCCAAGCACCTGAAATACTGCTTAGTACATCGTTGGTGCTCTATATTCATTTACTGTATATTTGGGGATTCAAAGAGGTCAGTTTATGAACATAATACTCTCTGCCCATGTATTTTTAAGTCTGTTGCTTCTTTCTTATCTCCTCACACTCTTTTGGACTGCTCAGTGACTATCCATAAGTAGGTGAATGATGCTAGAGAAAAACAATCATATAGAGTTGTCCACTTTAAATTTAAGACCACAAACCTCCATTAGGCCCTCACTTCTGCCAGGAAGGGCATGCTGCACTTCCCCATTCCATCTTTCCTTCCTTTCCCAAATGAAAACGTCTTGCGTTTTGTTTTCTTCTTAAGCATTCAGTCTCTTATCTTTTATTTTCACTCTCACTGAAATTCCTTGCTTACAAATTGCTTAAAAAAAATAGAAACACTCATAAGAGAACTTCTACAAGCTCCAACAATTACATGCACAAACACTCCTGGATTTTTGCTCACATACTATGCCTTTCATCTAGTTATATTGGATAAACTCTCCACACTCACATCAAAAGTCAACGCTTTAAATGATCTAGTGAATATCATCCTTCTTTGCTTCTTTAAGAATATCATTCTGGTCTCCCCTACGTCCTCTCCAGAATAATTAGGTTTTTAATCTCTAGATGATGCTTCTCATCAGCATTCACAAACACTATAATTCTCCCATCTTAAAAGAGAAAAATATTAACTTATATCTCCAATCAGTTATGGTATCAGTCCTCCATTTTTCCTTACAATAAAGCTCCTTAGGAAAGTTGTTTATCCCTGCTCTCTCCAACTTCTCTTATGAGAGAATTTTTCCTTACTGCTCCACTGTTCTGTAATACATTCACATTTAATGTGTGCATGTATACGTGTGTATATATGTATACACACACACGTATACAATCAGTAAATAAATGGATGAAAATAAGATTTACTGTGTAGAAATAAAGACTCACAACATAAAATAAATGGGTAAAACTCTCACTTATTAGGAGAGTAGCATCGGCGAGATGGGGACTAGGAAGCTCCAGACTCTTGTTCCCCAACAGAACATTAAAGAACAACTAGAGACTGGCTAAAATAACTTACAGGAGCTCTTGAAATCATTCTAAGATTTAAAGCAACCAAGTAAATGTCTACTCAAGAAAAATCCACATTGAAAAGGAAATTTGGTGGTAGTTTTACACAAACATTCCCCACTCCCTCCTTGGTGCAGCACAGCATGGTTTGAAGGAAGTGGTAATTCAGTCCCAAGTTCCTTTCTGGGAACCAGAAAGAGCAGGACCATACTAAATTTTAACGCTCTAACTTACCTCATGGCTGCCTGAGGGATTGGTTTGTGGGTCTCTGTGTTAGCTAACTTGGTGCTCAGACAGCCAAAAGCAACACAGTTCACATCTCAAGACAAGGTAAAGGCTCTTGAAAGTGACAAGCGAACTATCCACCACAGACACCTGCAGCAAGAGTTCACTGAAGGGGTAACACAACAGAAGAGCTCAGACCACAAGAAGAAACAGGGGTGAGACTTGTAGAGAAATGAATGGATTTAAAAGTAGTCATTTATTCAGTGAAATCAGAAACGAGTATACACATAGGCTTAGGGAAACCACATGCCCAGAAAAGACCTAAAAATTTCTGAAAAGACCATAAGCCTTAACATGAGTCTAATTCTAAGGCTTAAGCATACTTAGTAGTGAGGTCTTACCTTGCACAGAGACATTCTGCAGTGAATGAGAGAGGTCACTGATTTTTAAATGTCCAGTTTTCAGCCAAAGATCACAAGGCACCACCTCCTTCCCCCCACACCAAAAAAAAAAAAAAAAAAAAAAAAACAGGAAAACACAGCCATTCAAAGGAATAACTAAATCTCTAGAGACCATTCTCAATGAGTTATAGGTACTGGAATTACTAGACAAAGACCCTAAAACATCTGTCTTGAATATGCTCAGAAAGCTGAAGGAAAACACAAATAAATAACTAGGATAGAATGGAACTACCCCAACATAATAAAGGTCATATATGAAAATCCCACAGATAACATTATTTTTGATCCTAAAAGACTGAAAGTTTTTCCTGTAACATCGGGAACAAGACAAAGTTGCCTATTTTTACCACTTACAGTCACCTTAGAACTAGAATCCTACCAGAGCAATTAGCAAAGTAAAAGAAATCATAGTCATTCAAATGGGAGAGGAAGAAGTGAAATTATGTCTGTACACATATAACAAGACAAAATCTTATAAGTAGAAAACTCTAACAATTCCACGCATAAACTTTTAGAACAAATAAACAAATTCAGCAAATTGCAGCATATAAAATCAACATTCAAAAATAAGTTGTGAATCTATATGATAATAACAAACAATATGAAAATGAAATTAAGAAAGTAATTCCATTTACATAGCATCAAAAAAAAATACCTAGGAATAAACTTAACTGAGAAGACCAAAACCTTGTATACTGAAAACTACAAAACATTGCTAAAAGAAATAATGATGTCACCAATAAATGGAAAATCATCTTGTATTCATGGATGAGACTTCATATATTTAAGATTTCAATACTATAGAAAGTGGTATACAGAATGTAATCACTATCAAAACCATAACAATGTTTCATGTAGAAATAGAAAGATTCATCCTAAAATTTGTTTGGAGTCTCAATAGATCCAGAATACCTAAAACAATCTTCATAAAGAATAAAGTTGGATGTCTAACACTTTCTGATTTCAAAACTTACTATACCATCACAGTAATTAAAAGAGTTTAATATTGACACAAAAACAGACATGTAGACGAATGAAATAGAACAGAGATATCAGAAATAAACCCTCATATATATGGTCATATGATTTTTGACAAGGGTTCCAAGACCATTCAGTGGGGAAAAATCAATCTTTTCAACAAATGGTGTTGGTAAAACTGGATATCCACATACAAAAGATACCCATATACCCTTACCTTATACTATATGCAAAAATTAATTTAAAATTGACAAAATATATAAACATAATAGATAAAATTATAAAACTTTTAAAGGAAAATACCAGTAAAAATCTTTATGACATTGGATTTGGCAATAATATCTTGCATATAACACCAAAAGCACATGCAAAAAAAATTAAAAATGGATAATTTAAACTACATCAAAGTTTAAAACTTTGTGAATCAAAAGATATCATCAACAGAGTGAAAATGCAACACACAGAATGGGAGAAAATATTTGCAAATCATATATCAGATAAGAGATTGATAACCAGAATATGTAAAGAACTCCTATAACTCAACAATCAAAAAAACAAACAACCCCATTAGAAAATGGGCAAAGGACTTGAATAGCTTTCTCCGAGGAAGACATGCAAATGGCCTGTAATCACATGGCAATCTTGTGATTAGACATCACTAATCACTAGGAAAATGCAAATCATAACTATGAAATAACACTTCATATCCATTAGGATAGACTTTAAATAAGTGAATGAATAAATTAATGAAGGAGTATATGGAAAAAAAGAAATTGGTGAAAACGTAGAGAAATTATAACCGTTGTGCATTGTTGGTGGGAATGTAAAATGTTTCAGTTTCCATAAAAAACAGTATGTTACCTCTTCAAAAAAATTAAAAAAAGAATTAGTATATAATCCAGCAATTCCACATCACAGTATATATTCAAAAGAATTAGAAGCCAGAATTTGGGGAGATATCTGTACACTCATGTTTATAGCAGTATTATTCACATAGAAGAAACTCAAATGTCAATGGATGGATGAACACAATGTGGGATATACATACAATGATATATTATTTGGCCTTAAAAGGAAAAAAAAAAAAATCTGACACATGCTAAAACAAGAAGGACCTGGTAGACATTATGCTAAGCAAAATAAGCTAGTCTCTAATGGGAAAATACTGAGTTATTCTAATTATATGAGGTATCTAATGTTGTCACATTCCCTTATGTTTTTGAAATTTGCAGATAGGAGTTAACTTGCCAAAATGTATATACCTGGTGTGTAATAAAATTGCTCTCCCATTTCAGATTAGACTTTATTTTCTGGGGAGTGTTTCCTGATTCTCTAAACCTGGGTTGGGGACCTCTCCCCTATGACCCTTGTCATCAGTATCTAATTGCTTATTTATTTAATAAAATGTAAATTCCTCCAAGGCAAAGATGGTATCTTTTCTTATTTTATAATTAAATTTCCAGATTTTATTAAAAATTCTGTTTCCACCATCATCATTACTCCTTCCATTTCTTCAATACATCTCCATTATTCGTAACAACTCTCTTTTGTTTAAAACTCACTATTTTCCTGGGACCATGCTGGCCCTCTTGTATATTAACTCTTTTATACTTCCCAACATATCTTGTGCAGTAGGCAGTACTATTCTCCCTTATTTGGAATCATTACTTAATGCAGTCCCTAATGTCTTCCCAGAATTTTCTAGTTATTGAATGATTAAATAAAATACTGGATATCTGCTCTCTCTCTCTGTTACAGTTTAGTAACTTTTCTCCAAACAGACTGCAAAGGCCAAACATCCATCAGTATTTCTAGGAACAGAAGCAGCCAGGATGCTTTCAGGGGCTTACTTCAGAAGAAATTGAAAACAGTACTTATGATTCCTCCTCTAGAGGAACTGAGACATATTCACACTTTTCCATTTTTCTTTTGGAAATATTTACCTCTTCTGTTCCCCTTCATCTCATTTTATTCCTCAATGTTAACTATTGCTAAAAGAAAGAAAAATCTATGAGACAATAGTGCATAAAACATATTCAATAAATGAAAATAATATTTTATTCTTTTTAATTGTGATTTATAAGATAGGTAAAGGGGGAGAGATAATTTTTCTTAAAAATGAATTAAAATTTAAAAAGATTAACATTCATTGATAATCATACGATTACAGGAAGGAGCATCAAGATAAAATTAAAGTTGATTCCCAAAATTTGAAACTCATAGGCTTTCCATTTCTTATGTACTTCTTGCACACTTTGAAAATTATGTCTTGTCATTTTAAAATATTACGTAGAAATTTGAGTTTTAAATGCAAGCTTTAAGCTGTATCTCTAAGTATTTGGAAAATGTATGGACTGTTAATATGAAATGAGAAATAATAGAGATTTAATATTTGCAATATCTTGCCTTGTTTCTTCCTTTCTCTTCAGGAAACAGTGAGCCAAAATATTAAGTACATATATTTGGATATTGTACTATATATATGCATTTTATATATACATACTCATAAATGTATCTCATTTTATGCAAATAGCTTTACATAGGAATGATTATAAGTACTTTCTCTAATGGAGAAGAAAAGACACAAACACTTTAATATAGCAAAATTCTTCTAAATTCTTTAGTATAGTCTCAGACATTCTTGCTCAGTCAGCTGTGAACTGGCATTTGGATGCTTACGCTTAGAATTCTATGGGCTTCGGCAGCTTATTTGATTTTGCAACCACTGCTGTTGACCCAGAAATGTTTACTTATGTGACTTCTTATGAAGTGTTCACATTGCACTGAGTAGGCCCTGGAAATAAGTAACTTTGGAGTAGAGTGCTCTATAGTTGAAAACAGGACATTACATAAATCATAGTATTAAATGAAAGAAAACAGGTGAATTAGACCTTATGAAATTGCTTTAGTTCATAATAGCATAACCTAGGAGTTTAGAATTGAGGGGGCCTGGGGATAATTCAGCCAACC
This sequence comes from Eulemur rufifrons, assembly GCF_041146395.1. NCBI lineage: Eukaryota > Metazoa > Chordata > Mammalia > Primates > Lemuridae > Eulemur > Eulemur rufifrons. The sequence goes on from NC_090990.1 coordinate 56,182,531, forward strand.
TCATTATTTTAAAGATGTGAATTCTGAGAAACACCAAGAAGTGGTTTTACTAAGACCCTACCACTACACTGGTTTGAGTCTGGTCTAAGAACCTGCGTGACTTGATACCTTGTCTCAGAATGTCTTTATCATGAAGCAACATTGGTTAATTAACAGTATGGATACTGCATGAAACTGAATTGGGTTCACATTCTGATTCTGACATTTACTAGATCTTGGACAATCAGATACCTAATTTCTAAGCTTCAGTTTATTCATCCATAAAATGTGTGTTAAACTTGTACAGGTCTATTGTGAGATGGAGATGAAATAATGCATACAAATACTTGCCCCAGTATAAGACACATGGTACACACTTAAGAAACATTTACTATGTTAGTGAATCTTATGGATTTTATTCACTCAATTAACATTTTTTCTTTACTTATTCTAGTTTCCCATGTCTTTACCCAGAAATTTTAAAGGCAGACAAAGATTTGTTGTTTATTTAAGAAAACAAAAGTGCATAGTTATTTATTTGCTTAATTATAAAACATACAGAGCATTATTATAGTTTTATATACACCTGCTTGTAGATTAAAAGAGCGATTTGCATTTCTTTTGGGGAGCATCTAATTCCTTTTAGACCTTTGTCATTTAGTGTAAATTTTTTTAAAACTCTTCATTCCATGAATGTCTAAGTTTTGAATGCTAAATTGTAAATATTAAAGATATAGGTGTAGCTTTTGAAAAACTGAGGGTGATTTATTTTAACATAGGAGATTAAACAGTGGAAAAATTAATAAACTTCAGGCATGTCTTTTTGCCCTCTTAGATTATTAGAAGACAGTAAATCTGTAATGAACTCTTTACACTTTCTGACCCTGATACTGATATTGAACTGACAATTACAAAAGGCAGCTTGAGGGGATGCAGTGATGCATTGGCATTGAAACTAGGGCATCTGTTCTGCTTCTAGTACTCGGACTGTTAAGCAAATATCAAGGGTCTAACAGCCTGATATGCATTCATGGCCCAAAACCCTCCAATTATTCCATGTGTCATGACATTGATGCAAATGCAATCCTCAACCATTTGAGAGAAAAAAAAAAAGTTAAAAAAAATATACCATTGTGGCAGTGCATTAACCTGCTCTCAGCTGCTCAGCAAGAGACAATATAAGTGTGTGTCAGTTAAGGATGACACAAACCTTTGCCTTTGAGCTAAAAGGGCTATTAAGTTAAACACAGAACTTATAAAAAGGTATTTATTGATGATTTGAAGACTATTACTATGTCATTACATTCAGTTAATGAATTTTGTTATTGTAATAATGACTTGGGAGGCTAGAATTCTTTCCTGCAGGTTCTGAACTGTAGAAGGCAACATATCAAACTTTGAGTTCCCTCAGTGTATTCTGATTCTTCTAGGTTTGTACTTCAGCATAATATAGTACCTCCATTTGGTAGATTTGGGAATGAGAAAGGACTTGCTCAAAGGTCATAACCAGAAAGAAGAAACCGTTTTTGTTCTTCTGTGAATGTCAGCTTGCTTAAGCTGTTCTCTCCTCTCAACTTCTAGGCTCACCATTATGTTTAATAATAACTCTTTAAAACATAAACTCTTGAAAATCAAAGAAACATTTCAAAAAACAGCTGTGCTCTAATAGTAGACTGATTAATTTCTGATTCTCTTTAACATAACTAACTAGGACAGCTTGGCTCCATTTCAGCTGAAAATGCATTTCTTCTAACACTAAGTTGGCATTTATCTAATGACTGTGAGGAAGGCAAATGTTAAATGTTAATATTTCTGTAAAACTGGGAGGAGCTTAAGAAAATCAAAGGCACTTTTTACTTGACTTGGAAAAAAACAAAAATGTTCTGAAGGCTTCCACAGAGATTTAAGATGATTCAGACCTATTGTCTGATTTACCACGATGGTGGCTTCTATAGGAATAACTATCCTTTTAATAAAAAAAAGTCAGAGGTGAGTTGCCATATTGTAAGAGGCCATTGTCCCATCTGGTCTGATTTTCTGCCTGCAGCCAACTAATTTTCTTTTACATCAAACCTATATTACTGAGACTTTTGCCAGGTTTAAGGTTCCTATGAGTCAATTATCACACACAGGTGGTAGAAGGAATTGGTCATTCACCAATGGAAATACTGGTTTGTGCCACCAAAAGTTAAAAAAAAAATTGTTTAGTAATCCTGGGATATAAAAGAGATGGGTAGCTGTAGACTGGGCACCAAATCAGATTTTCTTCTTGTACAATTATTTTCTGCAATTTTTTATTAATATATTATTAATACAATTTATAGAGTTTTGAGGATATGAGAAATGGCAATCAAGGACTCTGATCTTTTTTTCTTTTTTTGAATCATATTCAGTACCATGATGGTTTTCAAGATAGTTGTAGCTAGCCTGACTCTTAAGAACACTGAATCTTCATATAGATGTTGATATAGAATCTATCACCTATGTAGGGAGATGGGTTGGCATGTTAGTTTCTAGTGCATTCACTATTATTGATACAGTATCTAACTTGAAAAATCCAAGCACACACACACACACAAAAAAAAAAACTAATTGAAATTGTATAACTTTGTAAGAAAACTATTAGTGAGCAAATTTGAGCATTGTATAGCGAAGAATTTTCTACATATTTTTAATCTAAAATTGCTTGTAACTAATGCTTCCCTAAATCATTTCTGGCACTCTTATGTAAAGACCATATAGTTCAAATATATGTTAAGAAATCAGTTATGAACTTGGAGATTCTGTGTATCTATGATTCTCTAGCTTTTAATTTTCTCAATTATAAATTTGTGAACTGAAAAGAGATGATTTTTAAGTGATCTTATACACTAAGTCCTTAGACTACATCTCCCATTATCATGAGCATGAAATTCCATGATGGCTATGCTTTTGGTTTCTCTCATCCCCTAAATGCTTATTCTTTCCTGTGTCTGAGAATAAAATAAACATTTTTTTCTCAACCCATCAGATTTTATTTTTGATATTAATTAATTGATTATTGAATTTCTGAGAAGCTCTTCTACAACTGAGGGGTTGTTTGTTAATGATCTATGGTGTACTGGTGTCAAAGTAATGAAAAATATTGATAGGCATATATTCTAATCACATTAGCCAAGTGAATTAGGAAAATTTGGTGTTAACATTTTACCATTTTACACATAGACTTTGCTGTATCCATAGAAGTATGGTTCCCCTTTTGTAGATTTGCCTTTTGTAGCGCCATATTTGTTAATGTTTCACATTTTTGTGGTTCTTTCCTGTTTTTACTTAAGCAAAGCCCATGGCATTACATGAGTAGCACAGAATTCTATCATCTAGAAGTTGTCACCTGAGGAAGCTTCCTTATCATCATTTTATCTGGTACCGGTATACAAGTAAGATCAACCAAGTGAAAATGGCACTCAACAAACCTGAGTTATAGTTCTGGCTATCCTACTTCCTAACTTCTCGAATTATTTAACCTCTCTAAGCTTCATTTTCTCATGTGAAAATGGGGTAGATCTATACAACACATAGTAGAGTTGTGAAATGACATAATGCGTATCAGGGACCTTGTATAGTACCTAAAGTACATTTATTGTTCAATATGTGAACATTAATATTTGAACATCATTTTTACTACCAAATATGGTCTTTTAATCCATTTTCTCAAAGATAATCTTCCCATTTGGAAGGAAATTAAAATAGTTGGTATGCTTATTATATTACTTACTGGGCTCATTAGCTAGTTTTCATATACTCATGTTTTTATTCTTTGAGTCTCTGTTACACAAACTGGATGTAGTTTTATAGATAATGTAATATTTAATACCACAATTTACTTGAATTAGTATCTTAGTAATTATTCTCTTTTGTGAGTGAATTTATTTTTCAGCCCCATTCTCTAAAAAGTCTTTCTAAATGAATGTGTGTGTATTTGATATTGCTATTTACCAATAACGTGGCTCACAAAAATGTGAATATTCTAGACTTTCAAAAATAAATTTTATTCAATATTTATATGTCCTATCTAGTGGAGCTGCTGTACTTGAAAAACTGGTTAGTTATCTATCCATTTGTCTATCCCTCCATCCATCCATCTATCCATTTATCCATCCATCCACTTATTTTTACTTTGTCTACTTTATGTATTTATACATATATATTTTTTTAATTCTCCTTTTTATTTAGTGAATAAATCTAATGCCTTTGCCATCCTTGGATTCTCCATACCTTATTTTCACCGATGCTAGCATCTTCATCAACTCAGTTCAAATTTGATCTCTGGAAAGTCTTTCCTATTTACTCTAACCCACAGATGATTTCATCTTTCTTTGAATATGCAATGCCTATAATGTATAGTTATTACCTGGTGATTAACCACGTGCTGTCTTCTTATATCCTTTGAATTGTTATTGATCTCTTGTATGGTTAAGTTTCCAACCATGTGTGTTCAGTTCTTGAATTTTAGAGTCCTTAAAATCTCAGACTATGACTAATGCTTCCTTGTATTCTTTTACTTGTAGAAACACAATAACTATTTGTTTATAGTTTATTCTAAAAGTAAAGACAGCATACCTAGGCAGGCCAATTAATTTCACAATTGAAAACACTAACACTATTAAATAAAGACTCATTGGAAATAGAGACTGAATAACTCCCTGAAGCATTGATTCTTCGTTTTTCAATTTGGCCAGTGAATGCCAGATTCTTTATTGTTAGTAGAAGAGGGATTAATTTCCTAAGCATGACTTAAAACATGATTTAACATTATTAGAAAAATATTAACACCTAATGGGTGCAGTGTGCACCATCTGAGGGATGGACAACCTTGAAGCTCTGACTCTCCTGGGGCAAAAGCAATATAGGTAACCTAAACATTTGTACCCTTGTAATATGCCGAAATTAAAAAAATAAAAAATTAAAAAAATTACTAGAAAACTCAGTTCGTTTAGCTCAAGAAAAAAGTATTTATTAGACAGTTTAAATCTCTCTTTAAATACTAGTAACTACTGTTAAAGCATACTTTGGACAAAAAAAAAAAAAAAAAAACACCACATATTTCTTAGCCTGAATTTGACTTTGCAGGTTATACCTCATTTCTCTCAACCTATATATTTCTGCAGCTGCTGAAATCTCTAAGGAAAATCTCCCCAAGGAGGCAAAGCCAGACGGCCCAAGTCTCTTCTGTGTTCTTGAGTTCCTGTTTTCAAGTAATGATTTGGATAAACTAGAGACTAGTTTCCTTTCCTGCAACTCTGGCAGCTGAAATTAATTCTCCAAAGACTCCTCTTTGGAGGCAAGCAGATGGTACACATGCACGTGTTTTAGTTTTGATTGTACCAGTTCTGAATAATTTAAAGTTCTAAATCTCTGTAAAACTACTGTATTCCCATTTCCCAATACATTTTTTTCCTTTTGACTGAGAAATTCCTTCGTTATATTTTGACATTTGGCTGAAACTTCGTTCACTTTGTACTGGCTTCATTGTCACACGCCTCCTGCTGTTCTTTGTTACAATTTTAGATAAGTATGGCTTTAGAAAACTAAGATGCTTTTAGAAACTATTCTGCTGGTGATTTTCCCCTTACCATTTGCAAAGCATTTTGTATACATAAACAGCACATTAGCCAAATGATGTTGTTATCACAGTTCCTGTTGGTCTGCACTTGGCTCTCGCTTTAGAATTACCCCAAATAGGTTTGCAGAGTTTTATAGTTGCATTATGAGGCACTCAATATTATGTATGAACTTAGGCATTTTTTTTCTGCCATTCTATTTGAGAAACATCCCATCCTATCTCTGTTGAAGATTCATTGCTGCTCCAGGTAGAATATGGTAAGCAGGTAATGTTCAGAACTACCTTCAAGTGGATTTGGGCTTTTCTATCCCAGTTTGAGGTTTCCTCATGTTTAAATTGAGATAACTGGCCAATTATGGTCCAAATTTTTCTGAGAGATCTAGTGATTTGTGAACATTTATTTGTACATTCTCACACATATATGCATACACATCTAGAGCTACCCAACTCAGTTAGAAAGCTCTGCTATTGTAGGCACCAAAGCTATGATTCAATTCTAGATGAGCTCCACTAAGGTTTTATTGCCATTGCCTTCTTTCCTTAATATGGCTAAGACACAAGAATAACTATGAAAAAGAGTAAGCCATCTTCACTACAAGAGAAAAGAAACTTAAACATATATTCAATTTAGAATGAGATAGTAATCTCATCTATGAAGGTGAAAACAGTGTTATCTACAATATATAATTAGTCTTTACCAAATGATGTTTTTATATTGTTGTATGGTTTGCCCAATCTTTATAAAAATTATATCACTTTTGATCACCATATTATAAATGCAGAGAATAAGGCTCAGAAATGTTAAGTGGCTTAAGCGTATACAATCATTCATGAAGATAGAACACAAACCCTAGGCACTATGATACCAAATTCCATTTTTTTCTATAAAAAATGGAAAAAATAAACAGCACAGCATTTATAGAATATCTAAATGGATTATGTGTAGGATAACACTCTGTTATTTTAAAATATAACTATTTAAAACAGGATATAAAACACATTGTTCGCTATTTGTATATAAAGTTTAGAAAACAGAAACTCAGAACAACTGAAGAGAGCCTCAGAAATCTCATCTATTTGATAGAACACTTCCCTTAGGGACCTTAACAATTGCTATGTAGAATCAACAAATAAATAACTTTCAGTTGTGTTTTGTCTCTCTTGATTTCAACCATTCAAGTGATGTGACTTCTACCACTTCCCTTGAGGGATAATTCCATAATCCAGCAGTTTTGACTGCTAGGAAGTTTTTCATATATTCCATCCAAATTGTCTTTTCTCTAACTTCATTCCATTTCTCATAGTTACACTGAATCTGAGCACATCACTAAATGACTTCTCATTTCTAGTGAGGGTTACACTTTTAAACATTTGGGCAACTGGTGTTTTATTTCTTACTTTGCTAAAAGTTACATATTTATCTCCAACATACTTCTTTCTTCAGTCTGTCCCTCAACTGCCTTCATCAATTTCAAGCTCTTCTCTGCACAGCCTCTAAATTTATTTTCTAAATGTTTTGAATGAAGTCAGGCATAGGAAGATTATGGCTCTTCACTACAAAGCTATACACTAAACATACCATTTAAAACATCACCAAATTAATAGTTTTTAATTCAGGTTAAAAACCAAGAAATCAGAATGTGGATAACAAACAATTAAAGTAAATGAATGAACAGGATTTCCACCTGAATGGCTACTTTGAGATCTGACAGATCACTGCTTAAGAATATGATACAGAAGAAATGTAATAAAAAATGGAATTTCAAAATCCACAGAATATTAAGGTAAGTTATGTTTAAAAGGATCCATTCATTCATGATAAGACACTTAGAATATTTCTTTGACTATATCAGTGGTATTCATTGCTACGATAACAAGATGGTCTCGTGAGTTGGAAACTGGACACAGGGATTGTGATTGATTATAATGGGAAATAAAGGATTGCTACTTAACTTTTAAATGACATACCTGGAACCTTGAGAATGTCACAGACTGATAGTCATTTTTCCTATTTTCTTCCTTTCATCAAACTAATCCCATGTGTTTTATTTTCCCATTTTTTTCTTAAGTTTCCTAAATTGTATTTCATTTGCTGTGTCTTTATGATTCTATATTTTAAATTCTACCTTATCTTAGAGCTGAAATCCTTATATTGTGACTAATTATGACTTACATGTATTATTTTTAGGATACAGCTTAAGAGATGTCATATTTTATATATGGTTACAGATTACAAAACTCAATAGAGCCTACCTAGGCAGAAAATTGTTTTCACATTTAAATTGGACTAAAATTTACTTTGTCCAAAAAGAAACTATTAGATGCCTATAATATTCAGGAAAGGTATTACGTTCTAATTACCTACACTGCTTGAATTCATATCTAGCTTGGGTGATATATAGATAAATTTCAGTTACTTATTTAAAATTGGATAATAGCAGCCCACATGAAGTACACTGAGGCAGAGCAGAGAGAGCTCAAGCCCTTGAGGAGGGAACGGAAAGGGAGGGATGGGAAAGGATTTTGAGGTGATGATTCATCTACATGTTCAATTGGAATAGGTTTTTACCAAGCACCTGAAAGCCATTATCAGGTTGATGGAGTGATGTGAGGAAGGTCACAAAGCATGAACCAACCTGATAATGATATGTTCAAAGGACTGTGAGCAGTTTTGTATTCCTGGAGCACAGGATACAGTGGAGGTTGGATAAGCTTTGAGATGAAGCCAGAGAATTGAAAAAGGCCAAATGTATGATGTAGAAGAGATATAAAAGTTTAACTTTAGGGTCATATCAAATTATGATTCTTATGCCAAATATAGCTTCCCTTGTTTTTGTAAAGAAGGCTTTGATGGAAAGTAGCCATACCATTTGTTTATATATTGTCTGTAACTGCTTTTACACTACAGCTGTAGAGTTGAGTCATTGCAGAGATTGCATAGCTTGTAATGCTTAAAATATTTAATATCTGGATCTTTTATCGGAAAAGTTTTTTTACCTCTGCTCTAGACGATGTAGAGCTGCTGAGCGATTTGAGTCAAGAGATAGCATGATTCACTCTTTGGAAGTTGGATTTGGTGGCAGTAAGACCACAGATTGTTGGTGTTAAAAAACTTAATAGCTTAACATGTAATAAGTGCTTTATATCTATTGTTTCTAGTTCCTTTCCTTTTTTTTTCTGTTCTATTGTCAACTTCAATTCCATGATAAACTATGCTATCTAGTATTTTTTCCTCTTGCCCAATATATTAATTACTGAAAATTTCACCTTACAGATTTAAGGGGAAAAGCAGTAGTTTTACAAGAGCCATTTCAAAAAGTAATTCATAATCTATGGTTTGTAAAATCTAAACAACTCTTCTTATATATACACATTTTCTATTTTTATATAAAGGCACCAGCAGCAGCAATAGACATTTATTGTGCATCCACTGTATATAAAGAATTTTGCTGATAGGAATTTAATGTAACAAGAGTTCTCCATGTTGAAGGGAAATGTAATTGATAAAATTGTTCTTAAATTTTACATTATCCTACCTAGCTCAAGTTTTCTCAATCACAGCAGTATTGATATTTTGGGCCAGATTAATTTTTTGTTGCAGGGGTCTGTCTTGTGTATTGTAAGTTGTTTAGCAGCATCCCTGGCCCCTACCCACTAGATGCCAGAAGCAACCCCCTGCCCCATGTCGTGACAATCAGAAATATCTCCAGACATTACCAGATGCCAAACATCCCCTGAGGGAGCAAAATCGATACTGGTTGAGAAGCACTGAATCTTGTTCTTTTCTGTTCTATGTTCTCACTGAATAAATCTTTGCTAAAAGTAACAAAAGAAAAAAAAAAAGCTGTATTTTTGTTTAATCCAGGGAGTTTTTTTAATCACAAAGTTGAGACCACACGCTAATGGTGCAGTGATGATGGAGTCAGTCTGTTCTGTGTCCCAGGCTCTTCCTGAAAATTGACTTCGTGTTGTGACATTTTCCATTCTTACAAAAATCTTCATCATAAACACAAGGTATCAGATTTCAATTGTCTCATTTTTACATTCTCCCGCTGTAGTTTGTTGACCTTTTCAGTATTCTAAGCAAGATTTTGAAAGAGCTGACCATTCCCTTCTCTTCCTATTAAAAAGTACAGTAACCTGTTGCAGGGATTGAAATGACTGGCCAACTGAGATGAAGAATTTTAAAAAGGTCAAAATGCACACTATATATTTCACAGTGTTTATAAAGCATTTTTAATGTGTGCTTTAACTATTTTTAAAAAATAAAATCTAAACTAATGGTACAAATAAAATAGAGCATGGCCTAAAGAATGCTCTTTCTAAAGACAGACTAACTTGTTTTTACAGCCTTTGCCTTGTGGCCCATTTAGAGCATTGGAATTTATATAACCTCATGTCAGAATAATAACTTTTGATCCTGTTAAGCAACTATTTATAGTTTTCCTGAGTCCTGGAATACTTATATTTCTGGGAGTCTACTCAGCTATATAGAATTTCCAGACAAAAAGGTAAAACTCATTCAAATAAGAGACATTAAATTTTCTGCTTCTTCAGCAACACTGCAAGAGTTTTCATTTAACAAAGTGTCGGCATCAGCAATACCATTATCAATGGACATCTGGTTTTCATCCTCATATACATAGGCAGCAAATTTAAGGTCCGATTTAGCATATTCAGTGAAGCAAATGTGTCTGGGAGGCATGCTGGAGGAGGTGGATGAGCTTCCATACTTTTTTTGAGGCAGAATTGAATTTTAAATTACTTACATATTAAAAAGGCAAATGCATTAGAAAACAACACTTGTGCTACCATAGGGACTTTATAACAGAATATTTGTGACGGATATAAATGTCATGGATTTTTCAATACAACAATCATGCAACATTTGTCTATTCTCTTTGTATTTAGTACCTGCAAGTGCCAAAGGTCATAGCTGCTGCCTGAATACTCAACTGTACGAATACTGAATTGAAACAAAGAGTAGGAATTAGATATCAAAATGTATTTTCTACTTGTAGCATGTGAAATCTATGTACAGATGTCATGGGACCTGAGAAAGGAGAGTGGCAAGAGTAATGTGAATTTAAAAAAATTATCTTGACACAAATTTAGTTATATGTGGAAGGAAAACTATTTACCCTCGAAGCTGACATTTAAAATTTTAAGAATGAAGTTATTTGGACCTATGAGTCAACATACTGCATCTGCTAATACTGAAATTTCAGGGAAGTGAGTATGGTCAATGCATGCTTCCTATCGGAGTATGTCCAGAGTCCTGTCCTTAAAAAGAATTGAGGTAGGAGTCACAAAACTTGGCTTCAAATTTAGCATATGTGTTTTAGCTCATCACTTTATGTAATATATATAAATATAACCTCTTGGCAGATTTACTTTTAGTAAAATGATGTTAATAATAGCTATGTTAATTAAAAGAAACCAGTTGAAAAGATATATTGAAGTAATAGATTTATTTCTATATTAAATACTTGGCATTATCTGGGGACATAAGTTCTAGCAGTATAAAAAACCCACTCACAAATAAAAAAAATATTTAAAAAATATCTACTACCAAGTTCCTGTGCCGAATTGAGAGGGAAATAGAAGCTTGTATAATAGACTGTCTCTGCCTTGAAAAAGTATATGATCTAAAAGAGCAGTTAGGACAAACTGGAAATATCTTATATGAGTAGAGTGCTTTCTATTTTTCAAAACAATATTTAGTTATTCATATGTGGTCAAATAACATTGGGTTGTAATTATGGGCCACCAGGAAACACTAAAAAATAGTCCTTGATTTTGAGGAACATAATTGAGGATATGGGAATTGCTCTACCACAACTTGCAAAGTGGTATAGATGTGACAGTGACAATGTGCAGGAAGAATAGACTGACACTACTATAATTTCTGATATAGAGAAATAAGTATAAAATTATTATGTTATTACTCATGGTTACAAAAAGGGAGTTATAAATTAAAATTCAAATATGCTGCCTCATAATCCGTCCCATGACAACCACTATTTGTTAATCAATAAACTTAATTTTTAGAGCAGTTTAGAGTCATAGCAAAATTGAATGGAAAATACAGAGATTTCCCCTATAACCCATGTCCCCATATGGGCATAACCTTTCCCCATTATCAATATCCTGCAAAAAAGAGTGGTATATTTGTGACAGTTGATAAAGCTACATTGACACATCATTATCACCCATAGTACATGAAGAACACTGTTGCCTTAGGGCAACACATCTTGGCGTTGTACACTTTATAGGTTTTGACAAATGTATACATGCATACTTCAGAGATATTGGAGGTTCAGTTTACGATGACTACAATATAGAGCATATAACAACAAATAGAGTCACATGAGTTTTTTGGTTTCTCAGTGAATATAAAAGTTATGTTTATACTATGCTATACTCTATTAAGTGTGCAATAGTATTATATTTAAAAATGTATACACTATAATTTAACAATATTTTATTGCTGAAAAATGTTAGCAATCATCTGAGCCTTCAGGGAGTCTTGTCTTCTTGCTGACGGAAGGTCTTGGCTTGATGTTGATGGCGGCTGATTGATTCACGTGGTGGCTGCTGAAGGTGTGGTGGCTGTGGCAATTTCTTAAAATAAGACAACAATGAAGTTTGCCATTTTGATTGACTTTTCCTTTCAGGAAAGATTTTTCTATAGCATATGATGCTGTTTGATAGCATTTTACTCACAATAGAACTTCTTTCAAAATTAAAGTCAATCCTCTCGAACCTTGCCACTGCTTTATCAATAAGTTTATTGACTGTAAGTCTTTTACATCATTTCAACAATGTTCACAGCATCTTCACCAGGAATAAATTCCATCTCAAGACACCACACTCTTTGCTTTTCCACATAAAAGGGACTCCTCATCCATTCAAGTTTTACCATGACATTGCAATTCAATCCCATCTTCAGGCTCTACTTCTAATTCTAGTTCTTTTGCTATTTCCAACACATCTGCAGTTACTTCCTCCCTGAAGTCTTGAATCCCTCTGAGTCATCTATGAGTGTTTGAATCAACTTTTTCCAAACTTCTTCTATTGTTAATATTTTCATCACCTCCCAGGCACCACAAATGTTTTTAATGGCATCTGGAGTGGTGAATACTTTCCAAAATATTTTCGATGTATACTTTGCTTAGATCTATCAGAGGAATCACTATCTATGAAAGCTACAGCCTTACAAAATGCATTTCTTCAATACTAAGTTTAGAAATTTGAAATTACTCCTTGATCTCTGAGCTGTAGAATGGATCTTGTGCTAGCAGGCATGAAAAAAACATTCATTGTCTTGTATATCTCAATCAGAGCTCTTGGATGGTCATGTGCATTTTCAGTGGGCAGTAATATTTGAGAGGAATCTTTTCCTTTGAGCAAAGTTCTCAACTGTGGGCTTAAAATATTCAGTTAATCATACTTTAAACAGATGTACAGTCATCCAGGCCTTGCTGTTCCATTTACAGAGCAAAGGAAGAGTAGATTTTCCATAATTCTTAAGGGCCTAAGAGTTTCAAAAGGAAAAATGAGCATTGGCTTCAACATAAAATGACCAGCTGCATTGGCTCCTAATAAGAGAGTCAGCCTGTTCTTTGAAATCAAGCATTGACTTTTCCTCTCTAGCTATAAAAATCGTAGTTGGCATCTTCTTTCAATATAAGGCTATTTTGTCTACATTGAAAATCTGTTGTTTAGTGTAGCCAACTTTACCAATGACCTTAGCTAGATCTCGATAAATTCCTACCCTATCTACATTAGCACTTGCTGCTTCACCTTGCACTTATAGAGATGGCTTCTTTGCTTAAATATCATGAACCAACATCTGCTAGCTTCCACCTTTTCTTCTGAAGCTTCTTCATATCTCTCAGCTTTGATAAAATTAAAGAGCATTAAGATCTTGCTCTGGATTAGGCTTTGGCCTAAGGGAGTGTTGTGTCTCATTTGCTCTTCTATCCAGACCACTAAAACTTTCTCTATATCAGCAATAAGGCTATTTTGCTTCTTTATCATGTGTGTGTTCATTAGAGAAGCACTTCAAATTTCTTTCAAGAACTTTTGCTTTTCACTCATAACTTGGCCGTTTGACACAATGGGCCCAGCTTTCAACCTGTCTTGGCTTTCAACATACCTTCCTTGTTAAGCTTAATCATTTCTAGCTTTTGGTTTAGAGTAAGAGACATGCAACTCTTCCTTTCACTTGAATACTTTGAGACCATTGTCAGCTTATTCATTGGCCTACTTTCAATATTGTTGTATCTCTGGAAATAGAGAGGCCTGAGGAGAGGGAGAGAGATGGGGAATGGCCATTCAGTGAAGCAGTCAAGACACACAAATCATTGATGGATTAAGCTGGCCATCTTTCATGGGTGCACTTCATGGTGCCCCAAGACAATTACAGTGGTAACATCAAAGATCACTGATCAGAGATCACCATAACACATATAACAATACTGAAAAAGTTTGAAATGTTGTGACATATACCAAAATGTAGCACAGAGACTTGAATTGAGCACATGCTGTTGGAAAAATAATGCCCATAGACCCATAGACTTTTTCAATGCTGAGTTGCCACAAAGCATCAATTTATAAAATTATCTGTGAAGCACAATAAAACAAGTATGCCTGTAATGACATGTATCTACCAATGTAATCTCTATGCTATGTGTATACATCCTCCCTGTCTTTCATGGCTTAATAGTTTATTTCTTTTTAGTGCTGAATAGTATTCAATTGTCTGGATCTACAGAGCTTATTTACCCATTCACCTACTAAGGAATATCTTGGTTGTTTCCAAGTATTGGCAATTACAAATAAAGCCTCTGTAAATATTTATCTACAGGTTTAGTAAATACCGGGGGGGGGGCACAAGAATGTATTGTATGTTAAAAATAAGTTCAGTTTTTAAAAATTATAATGGGTACATAATAGTCGTATATCTTTGTAGGGTACATGTGATGTTTTGATACAGGCATACAATGTGAATTAATCAAATCAGGGTTAATAGAGTATTACTTCATCACTTCAGGTATTTATCATTTCTCTGTGTTAGGAACATTCCATTTCCACTCTTTTAGTTATTTTAAAATATACCATAACTTATTGTTGATTATAGTCATCCCACTTGAACATGATGAATAATCTTTTTAATGAGCTGTTGAATTCAGTTTGCTAGTATATTTTGAGGATTTTTGCATCTATGTTCATCAGAGATATTGCCCTATTGTTTTTTCTTTTTCTGTTGTGTCTTTGTTTTATTTTGGTATCAGAGTGATACACGCCTCATAGAAGTATTCCTTCCTCCTTGATTTTTTGGAATAGGATTGGTACTAGTTCTTCTTTGCATGCTTGGTAGAATTCAGGAATAAAGCCTTCAGGTCCTGGGCTTTTCTTTGGTGGGAGACTTTTTATTACTGCTTCTGCCTAGTTACTTGTTATTGGTTTATTAAGGTTTTGGATTTCTTCCTGGTTCAATCTTGGTAGGTTGTATGTGTCTAGGGATTATCCATTTCTTTTAGATTTTCCAATTTATTGTCATATACTTTTTCATGGTAGTCTCCAGTGATCCTTTGAATTTTTTGCAGTATCAGTTATAATGTCTTCTTTTTCATCTCTGATTTCATTTATTTGGGTCTTTTCTCTTTGTTTCTTAGTCTAGTTAACAGTGTATAAATTTTGTTTATCTTTTCAAAAAAGAAACTTTTCATTTTGTCAAACTTTTGTGGGGTTTTTGTTTCAATTTCATTTATTATTTCATTCATCCTTAATATTTCATTTCTTCTACACATTTTGGGTTTGGTTTGCTCTTGTTTTTCCAGTTCTTTGAGATGCATTGTTAGATTGCTTATTTAAAGCTTTTCTACTTTTTTGATGTAGGCACTTACTGCTATAAACTTTCCTGTTATTACTGCTTTTTCTGTATCCCATAGGTTTTGATATGTTGTGTTTTCATTTTTGTTTCTAGAAACTTTTAAATTTTGTTCTTAATGTTTTCATGGACAGCATTGAGAGCATATTGTTTACTTTTCACATGTTTGTATATTCTCTTATGTTTCTTGTTATTGATTTCTAGTTTTATTAATTGTAGTTTGAGAAAATATGTGGTATGATTTCAATTTTTTTCTTGAATTTTTTTAGAATCATTTTGTGGCCTAACATATACTCTATCCTTGAGAATGATCCATGAGCTGAGGAGAAGAATGTGTATTCTGTAGCTATTGGATGAAATATTTTGTAAATATCTATTAGGTCCTTTTGGTCCATAATACAGATTAAGTTCAATATTTCTTTGTTCATTTTCTGTCTGGATGATCTGTCCAATGCTGAAAGTGGAGTGTTGAGATCTCCACTGATTATTATATTGGGATCTATGTCTCTCTCTTTAGCTTGAGTAATATTTGCTTTCTATATATATATGGGTGTTCCAGTGTTGTGTGCATATATAATTTAGCCCTTGCTGAATGATCTCTTTATCATTATACAATGACCTTTATGTCTTTTTATAGTTTTTGTCTCGAAGTATATTTTATCTCATAGAAGTATAGCTATTCTTGCTCTTTTTTGGTTTCCATTTGCATGGAATATCTGTTTCCATCCCTTTATTTTCAGAATCTTTTGATCTGTAGTCAGATGCATTATCCATTGCACCACTGGCCCTGTGCTATTTTCAATTTATGTGGGTATTTATAGGTGAAGTGTGTTTCTTACAAAAAAAAATGTATCTTTTTTTTTTTTTTAAATCCATTCAGCCACTCTATATATTTTGATTGGAGAACTTAGTCCATTCACATTCAATGCTATTGAGAGGTAAGAACTTACTACTGCCATGCTGCTATTTGATTTCTCATTGTTTTGTGGTCCTCTCTTCCTTCCTTTCTTCCTTCCTTCCTATCTTCCTTTATTAAAAGTAATTTTCTCTGGTAATGTGTTTTAATTTCTTGCTTTTTATTTTTTGTGTATCTGTTGTAGGCATTTGATTTGGGTTTACAATGAGGCTTGCAAAAATTTTATAACCAATTATTTTAAGCATATGACAACTCTGCTTACAAACAAACAAATAAAAAAGCAAAAAGAAATCTAACATAAATACTCCCTTTAACTCCATCCTTCCTCTACTTTTTATGTTTTTGTTGTTTCCATTTTTGTCTTTTTATGTTATCTCTCAAAAAGTTGTTGTGGTTATTTTTCATAGTTTTGTCTTTTATTCTTCCTACTCAAGATATAAGTGGTTTATACACAAAACTACAGCAATAGAGAATTCTGTATTTGTGTACTTACTGATACCAAGGATAAGTATATCTTCAGATGAGTTCTTATTGGTCATTATTGTCTTTTTCTTTCCTGTTGAAGAACTCCTTTTAGCATTTCTTGTAGGAAAGTTCTAGTGTTGATAAAATCCCTCAGCATTTGTTTGTCTGGGAAAGTCTTTATTTTGCCTTCATCTTTGAAGGACATTTTTGCATAATACAATATTCTAGGGTTAAGATTGTTTTCCTTCGACACTTTGAATGTGTCATGCCACTCTCTCCTGGACTGTAAGGATTCCACTGAGATGTCTGTTGCCAGACATATTGGATCTCCTTTATATGTTATTATTTTTATTTTTTCATGCTTTGCTTAGGACCTTTTCTTTTCCTGTGACCTCTGGGAGTTTCATTATTAAATGCCATGAGGTAGTCTCATTTGAGTTAAATTTGCTTGCTGTTCTGTGACCTTTTTGTACCTGAATATTGATATCTTCCTCTAGATTTGGAAAGTTCTCTGTTATTATTTTTTTCCAGAAACTTTCTATCCCAATCTCTCTCTTTCTTCTTTCATGGCAATAATTCTTAGACTTGCTCTTTTGTGGCTATTTTCTGGATCTTGTCGTGCTTCATTCTTCTTTATTAGTTTTTCTTTTTTCTCTTGTTACTGTGTATTTTCAAATAGTGTGTCTGCTAGCTCACTAATTCTTTCTTCTTCTTGGTCAATTCTGCTGTTGAAAGACTCTGATATATTTTTTTCAGTATGTCAGTTGAATTTTTCAGCTCCAGAGTTTCTGCTTGGCTTTTATTTTATTATTTCAATCCCTTTGTTAAATTTCTCTGATAGGCTTATGAATTTCTTCTCTGTGTTGCCTTGAAGTTCATTGAGCTTCATGAGGACAGCCATTTTGAATTCTTTGTCTGGCATATCACATATTTTCATCACCTCAGAATTGGTCAGTCCTACCTTATTTAATTTGTTTGATAAGGTCATGTTTTCCTGGGTGTTCTTGATGCTTGTGGATGTTCATCAATGTCTGGGCACTGAAGAATTAGGTATTTACTTTAATCTTCATAGCCTAGGCTTGTTTAAACCTGTCCTTCTTAAGAAGGCTTTCCAAATATTCAAAGGGAATTGAGTGTTATAATCTAAGTTTTGAGTCACTGCACCCATATCAGCACTGGAAGTACCCCAAGCCTACTAATTCTGTGACTCTTGCAGATTCCTGGTACCAAAACCTTGGGTAAGACATGAGAGAATTCCCTAGATTACCAGGAAAAGTCTCACACTCTCTTCCCTCACTCTCTGCTGGGCTGCTGGAGTTGCAGAGGAAGTGATGTGGGTGCTCCCTCATGGCCACCAGAAGTAAGTCACACTTTAAGCCAGCCCGGTCTCATCCAAAACCAATGGTGACTGTTGCCTGACTACCTCTGATGTTTTTTCAAAGCACAAGGTCTCTTTAGTCAGTAGATGGTGAATTCTACCAGGAATGGATCCTTCCCTTCACGGTATCATGTTTCCTTCTGGCCCAGAGTGGGTTCAGAAATGCCATCCAGGAACTAGGGCCTAGAATCAGGGGCTTCAGGAGTCTGTTTGGTATTTTATTTCACTGCGGCTGAACTGGTACTCAAGTTTCAAAACAAAGTCCTCTGAACTCTTCCCTTCCTTTTCTCCAAGTGGAAGGAGACTCTTCCTAAGCCACGCTGCCTATAGTTGGGGGAAAGGTGACACAGGCACTTGAATTGGCTGCCACCACTGGTATCTCATTGGATCACATGCACCAAAATTTCATTGGCTCAGAGTCAGCACAGCCAAAGGAATTTCCCAAGGCCTGTAGCCATTGTGGCCCACCTACCTTACAGATTTAGTACAAGCACTAGGCCGCTTTTGGCAGCTGGTGGTGGGGCTAGCCAGAACTTGGGTTTTGGGAGGAAGATTTCACTCTAGCTGGGCTGGCTTTCAGTGGGGATCAGCAGAAGTCCATCCTGTGCTGTATTCCTCTATGTTAGGGAAGCCCTGAGGTTCAATGCAAAGTCCCACAGTCTCTGCACTCTCTCTCCCCCCGGCACATAGATTCTCTCTCCACTGGTGTGCTGGCACAGCACTGCTAGGAGATGGGGGAGGGGTGGTTTAGGCAGTGCAAATTGTCTTTTATGTCCTATTCAGTGTCTCTTTCCATAATAAAATGTAAAAATCAGGTAGTATGATTGCTCACCTGATTTTTGGTTCTTCTGAGGGTACCTGCTTGTATGGACAGTTGTTGAATTTGGCATTCATGAAGAGAGATAATCCCTGGAGGTTCCTATTCCACCATCTTACAAAGAATATGTCTATTTTTTATAAAAAAAAAAAAACTGCCAAACTGTCTTCCAAAATGCCAATTTTCTTTCCCTACCTATAATGAGTGTGAGTTCCTGTTGCTCCACATTCTCACCCCCATTTGGTGCTGTCAGTTTTGGACTTTGGTCATTCTAAAAGGTATATAGTGGTAGTTAATTGCTGTTTTAATTTGCAATTTCCAAATTACAAATGATGTTGAAAATATTTTCACACAATTACTTTCCACCTATACATATTCTTTGGTGAGATGTCTGTCAGGTCTTTTGCCCATATTTTATTTGGGTTATTCATTCTCTTATTGAGTTTTAAGAGTTCTTAGTATATTTTGGATAACAGTCCTTTATCAGATGTGTCATTTGCAAATATTTTCTCCCAATCTGTGGCTTATCTTCCCATTATTTTGGCATTGTCTTTTGCAGAGAATAAATTTTAGAATTTTATTAAAGTCCAGGTTATCAATAGTATCATGGATTGCACCTTTGATATTTTATCTAGAAATTCATTGTCATGCTCCAATCATTTAGATTGTCTCCTATGTTATCTTCTGATTTGATAGTTTTTCATTTATTAATACATTTAGGCTTAGGATTTATTTTGAGTTAAATTTGTGAAATGCATAATGTCTGTATCTAGATTCTTTTTTTGCTTGTGGATTTCCATTTTTTTCCTGCACCATTTGTTGAAAAGATTTCTTTTGTCAAAAGTCAGTTTGCTACTTTTATGTAGGCCTATTTCTGGACTCTCCTTTGTGTTACATTCATCTATTTGACATTCTTTTCCCAATACCACACTCTCTTGATTACTGCAGGCTTATAGTAATTCTTGAAGTTGGAGAGTGTCAGTCCTCCAACTTTGTTCTTCAATATTGGGTTGACTATTTTGGGTATTTAGCCTCTCCATCTAAACTTTAGTATAAGTTTCTCATTGTCCATAAAATTTAATTGAGATTGCATTGAATCTATACATCATATTGCAAGACACTGCCATCTTGAAAATATTGAATATTCATATCCATGAACATGGAATATCTCTCTATTTAGTTCTTTAATATCTTACAATATTCTTCATATAAATCTTGTACATATTTTGTTAGATTTCCACCTTATATTTCATTTTTGGGGTGCTAATATATATGGTAATGTGTTTTTAATTTCTAATTCCCCTTATTTATTGTTGGTATATAGGAAGGCAATTGACTTGTGTATATTAACCTGTGTTCTGAAACTTTGCTATAATTTTTATTGATTCTTTAGATTTTCTATGTAGACAATAATGTCATACATGAACAAAGACACTTTATTTCTTCCTTAATCTGTATATCTTTTATTTCTTTTTCTTGTCTTATTTAATTCACCAGGATGCCATTATGATATTGAAAAGCAGTGATGGGGGGTGGTCTTGCTTCGTTCCTGACTTTAGTAGAAATGCTTAGAATTTCTCACCATTAAGTATGATTTTAGATATAGGTGGTGTTTTTTTTTTTTTTTTGTAGATGTTCTTTAACAAGTTGAGGAAGTTGTCCCCTATTTGTAACTTGCTGAGAGTTTTTATCATGACTTGTGATTGGTGTTGAATTTTTTCAAATAATTTTTCTATATCTATTGATATGTTCATGTGTTTTTAAATTTAGCCTGTTGATATGATAGATTACATTAATTGCTTTTCCAATATTGAACTAGCTTTGCATACCTTCGATGAAGAAGCATTATCTTTTAAACTATATTTACAAATAATTAAGATTCAACTAGAAATCAATGACTCATAGATATACAATTTATAGTGTGTATTGAAAAGTGGAATGAGAAAGTGTTATTAAAACTAAAACAACAGATCCTGTTTTCAGGGACAGTATGTGACAGTAAAAAATATCAGTATTTCTCAATTCTTTTGAAACTATGTGTATGTGTATACACATATGTGTGCATATACATGCATATGTGCATGTATATATATATATATTCACATCATTCATGATATTGACTCATGACAGTAATTGTGCTGTCTATACAGAGATGTTTGACAGTACTCATACATCTACTACTCCTCCTTTGTGAAAACACATATGCATATATGGATGCAAGGACCTCTTGCAATAATTTTAATTTCCCCCCAAACTTGAAAAGCACTTTGAAATCAATAATGTAAAAATGTATTCATTAAATTATGAATTATGAGTGAAGAATTGTATCAATACATTGTCTCTGATTATGTTGCCAATTTCAATATACAGACTAACTTTTCAACTGGTTAAATCACTTATTCTGTGAGGACAATCTATAAAATGTGTTAAATCAGTAGAAATAGCCATATACATTTGACATACATGATGATGTTTTTATAAATATTTTTATGTGCTTTTGTGGTCTTCAAACACTTCTGAAATTAGAGCTTATGACTCAGAAATGTACTGAAAATAACACAAGACTGGCCTTCTGGTGACATAGGTCAATCCTCCCTCTACAACTCATGAGCCCTCAACTGAATCACTTTCAGGCTTGGTTATCCTATCTGCAAACTAAGGAGATTGACTCTAATGATGTCTAAGTGATTTCTGTCTCTAATATTCAATAAACTAATGATTCTCTGTGATTACCCTCCCTCCACATACAAATTTATCATAATGATAAAGAGCAAGTAATATAGTGTCACAGATCTGGGTTTTAATCAAACATTTATTTTTTAGAAAGTAATATCTTTTGTGATAGACACGATTTGTTAATAGTCTGCATTTAGTTCATTTTCACATTGTTTTTTTCCCATAAAACTTAAGTAATTTTCAAAGCAAAACTATATCCAGGACACCTAAGATGGTTGGTTACACCACATGGTATCATTTGATTTTTAAATCTACTTAAAAAAAAACAAAAACAAAACACTATTTGGTTTTTTAGGAGGAAAAAGGCTGAGTTTTATCTCTTCTTAGAAAGAGACAATCCACATTTTATTTCTACTAACAAACTTTTACCTTCCAGATTTCTTCTCTGAATTCACTCTCTATACACTCACCTATGTTCTCCATTATTAAATAATATTTCATGTGATATAGGTGTGCTTACATGATTTATACAAACCTTTATAGGTTTTGAATATATAGTGTAAAGGTATTATGTTAATCAATTAAATATGACTTTTCTTATTCTACCTAGATATTAGACAGTGGACACTGTCAGAAAGATGATTTTTTATCATACTGTAATTAGAAAATTTGTTTCAACTTACAATGACTTCCTCCAAGAATGTATCTTAATGAGGACTGCAGGTATCATATTTAAAATAAAATTGAGAAAAGATTTAGTATTTTTCAATTAGAATGATGCCAGTACAATCTAATATTAATACAATTTTTTCATGAATTTCTTAATCCTCTCTTTAAAAAGTTAATTACTCAGTATTGATTTACTATACTAATTAAATGTACAGTAAATAATTTAGAGGACCTTAAAGTAATTACTATGCAAAGAGTTTGCATAATTGATTATAATTTATAGACAATAATTACTGTAATTTTTTGTCATAACTTGATCTATTCAGTAGAAATAACTAGAATGAGCCAAATGTTATCGTATAATCCCTCTAGTCCCAGGAAATAGTCTACGAATTTCAGGAAGAACGTTCTTTCTTTCAGACCACAGGGGTATTGTTTAATAAATTGCCACTTCAATGTGCTAAATAATGCCCCAATGGACTGACAGAGAAGACTTGTTTCTAAAACTCTAATTTGCACTGTGGGAGCAGTCTACTCACCTGACAAGTGCTGACCTGATGCATCATATTCTAAAATGCCAGCAGATTGATGCAAGTTTAATTGATAGCAAATTAATGCTACAAAAGCCTACTTTTTTCTTTTTTCACTTCCAAACATTAGGTACCCAATTCACCAGTGTATGATTTTATAAAACAGATACCTTATTAGGGCACAGGGACTTGGATGACATTATAGCTCAACAGCTCTTTTCAGGATTTATGATGTGATATGACACAGATTTTTTTTTAAAAAATCAGTTCAAGTGTTGTCACTTAAGACAAATTAAGTTTCTGATGAGCCATTCTCTTTTTTAATACACTTTTGCATAATGAGTATTTTACAAAATAGAGAAAATATGATACATTATAAAAGTAATGCAGAATCTTGTGGAAAATCCTAAGAACTTATTTCATTTTAAAAAAGACCTTTAGAAATGATTTTAGACTTTGCCAAAACGGTTAAGTGCTGGACCATTAACACTGTTCCAGCTCTCTGGAGAAGAAGTGCCATTAGTATCAATTTTCTAATGTGCCTGATAAGGCATTTTAGTGTGATATTAAATATACTCTTTGACACATTCTTTTGGGGCCATTTTAGAAAATGCAAATGAGAGCATCCAGTGAAAGGTATAATAAGTAACTCCAGTCAAGGCTGTTCAAAAGTTTGGACTGGTCCAAAGGGACGATTGAAAAGGCAGTGAGCTATTTGGATGGCAATGAAAGGGAGGGTTGGAAAAGTAGATGGCAAATTCTCTTTGCTTTCATTTAACCTTGGCCCAAACTCTGTTTTTCTTTTTACGTAGCTCCTCAAAAGTTCTCTATATTCAGTACAATATGCAATTTCTAGTGATCAGTTTAACCATAGTATTTTAAAGATATAAAGGAACTTATAAACCACCTAGTTACCATTCCTTCTAATTAAAAGTGAAGGCACTGAATCAAAGAGAAGAAAGGAACCTGGTAAAAGAGTTTGTTTACAGTTAGATAATAATAGAAGCAAATCAGAATAAGGAAACTTTTTTTCTCCTTAAGCCAAACTATCTTTGAAAATAACCAAACTGGTTTAAAAATTAATATATTTCAAAATATGAGAAAGAATTATAACAGAAATCTTTATTTTTTAATTGAGAAGATCCTGTAATTTTTATTTGATAAATCTGGAAACCTTGTACAAGGGACACAAAAAATATCATTGTTACAAAATTTCTTCTACTTTTTAGTAGTGCTTTTGGAAAAATGTAGATTTTGTATCTAGTAAGCTTTTACTAAACATTTTTTGAACTTCATCTAATGGAATCATACTTTGGAATTGAAAAGTAACATTTCTATCTTGGAGAACATTCAGTCCTTATTTGTCCCATGATAACAGCAAGGACAGATCAACTTTACCAATCAATGACAAAAAAAAATCCATTCTAGAGGTAGCTCAGAATATGATGTAGAGGAAGTACTATCTACAGGAGGAAGGGGGAAATCCCCCCTCTTGATTCTCTGTGAATTATAAGGTGAGAATAAATTATTACAGATGGAGGAAGCAAGAAGTTCTAAAAGCATACCCTGATTTCTAGTCTGTGAGTCCCAGAGTTGGAAAGCATGCTATTTAGTCTGAGAAGAAACCTGGAAACCAAAAAGATTTATGATCTATCTAACTATCTATCAATCATGTTTTGTTTGTTGACCTGAGAAGAGACTGTGATGGAGGGTGGCCATGTGCCATCATGAGTGTAAATAACACAGCAGTGACAGAAGGAAGTGTCTATTGATGAACTTGAGGTATGCTCCTGGTTCTCTCCTTTGTGCATGCTGTATTCAAGGGATCTGGAGGTAGTCACATGCCCAGATGAAGGAAAAGGTATGTAGTGTAATGAGAGGGCAGATGGGCCAGCAAAAGATTGTAGTTACAATAAACAGACCGCATTATTCATTGATTTACAACTGGAAGTAAATACTGAGGGTGACAGGCTCCAGATGTGGGTGCCAGCATGGCTTTACCCAAAGGCCATTTATGACATATCACAATGACCTGTCATCAGTCCAGAGACTGCAAAATTGCATGTGTGGATCAAAGGACACCAGATGCTCTTTGCTCCACTGCTGCTACAGAAATGCATACATCGAATACCCAATCTTTAATCACCCTAGCAAAAAGAGGAGGCAGTGAAAACGGAAGCACTAGAAATTAAACTCACAGAGAATATCTAAACTGGAAGACATTCATTTGTATTTAATTTATGTTTAAGTTAAGAATTTATTTTTTTAATTTATTGCATTACTTCTCAGTAGAGTATAAACTCATAAGAAAGATCAGATTAATTATAGACAGTAAAGAAGCTATACGTCATTTGAGATTAATGGAGTGCACATCTTCAGTTTTCCAATCCAGTATAAAATATAGATAAAATGAAGATAGGTCAAAGACACAGTCACAAGAATAGTTATTTAAGCTCAGGAAGGAGGATATACCTTTACTCTTGCACAGCCCCTAAGTCTCTTGAAACAATAAAAAGATTGCTAGAAAAATAGAAAATTTTTATCCATTGATCACATAGTTTGTGGAATCCCCAAAAGATAGAAATCATATGATGTAGAAAACCTCAAAAGAACTATCAGCTTGAAAAAACAAACACATAACAAACCAAAATAGCTATGTATTCAATGAGACAAAGAGAATATAGGAATTAGGATGACTCACTGGTCAGCTGGATTCAGAAAAGCAATATAAGAAGGCTCCTTGTCCATCCCTATAATGCTGTTACCCCTGAATGAAGGCAGAGTGCTCGGGTTATAGAGTGAGTCTACTGCCCTAGCTCAGAGTGATTCCTTCAAGGGGATTAGAACCTTTACCGTAGATGAATAGCTATCTCTACACCCCCAATGTCCTTAATGGCTTAAAGACATTTTAAAGACCACAGAGATGTATTCATAGACTGTTTTTGAGAGTACATAGTCATAGACCGTTAAGCAGAAAATTTTAATTAAAGATTAAAATTTATAAATCTACACCAAATGTTTGCGGAAAAAGAATATCATGAAAATAAAACACTAAAGACAGCAACAGATGAGTTAACAATTTTTAACAATAATGATAAATGTAATAAATATGAAAATATTTTGAAAATAATTAGTCAGAGTGACTTGCAAGGATACTAAAGCCATAAAACAAAAGACATCTATAGGCCGGGCGCGGTGGCTCACGCCTGTAATCCTAGCACTCTGGGAGGCCGAGGTGGGCGGATCGTTTGAGCTCAGGAGTTCGAGACCAGCCTGAGCAAGAGCGAGACCCCATCTCTACTAAAAATAGAAAGAAATTATATGGACAGCTAAAAATATATATAGAAAAAATTAGCCGGGCATGGTGGCGCATGCCTGTAGTCCCAGCTACTCGGGAGGCTGAGACAGGAGGATGCTTGAGCTCAGGAGTTTGAGGTTGCTGTGAGCTAGGCTGACGCCACGGCACTCACTCTAGCCTGGGCAACAGAGTGAGACTCTGTCTCAAAAAAAAAAAAAAAAAAAAAAAAAAACAAAACAAAAGACATCTATGATAAAAGAAAAGCAACTACAAAATCTTGAAATAAAACATACTGTCTAAAAAATTAAATGCATGGGCTGAAGAGTAAAATGAATGCAACTTAAGAACAAATTATTATGTCTTAAGGATTAAGCTAAAGGGTTAAGGGAACAAGGAGCTTCTTCCTATTCTAATACTATGGCAGACTAAGACATTCTGAAAGACTTCATTTTTAAACATGCAAATGAAAAATAAATTACAAGGCCTGGCATGGAGGCTCATGGTTGTAATCTAAGCACTTTGGGAAGGCTGAGGAGGGAGAATCCTTGAAGCCAGGAATTCAAGACCAGCTTCCTGGGCAAGAGTGAGATCCTTGTCTCTAAAGAAAAAAAAAACAAAAAACAAAAACAACGCTAAAAATATTAGCTGGTCATGGTGCCATGTGCCTGTACTCCAAGTTACTTGGGAGGCTGAGGCAGGAGGATCACTTGAGCCCAGGAGTTTGAGGTTGCAATGAGCTATAATGAGGTCACTGCAGTCTGGGTGACAGAACAAGACCATGTCTAAAATAAATAAATAGAAAAACAAACAAAAAAAATTAAAATTAATATGTTGCTGAGCTTGAAGTAAAATCAAATTATAGTGGAGAGATAATAAAAAAAGAATGACAATAACACTTTCTAACAGGGACGTTAAAAATTAAGCAGGATTTTCCCTGGAACATACTAGGGAAAATAGAGCCTGAGGAATTAACATTTGTGCACTGGGGAATAACAGTAAAACAGCTCTAGAACTTGTTCAAAGAAAGGAATGTTAACTTGACATACAAACCTAAATCTGGAACACACAAAGTAATTATTACCCTTCAAGTAATCTAGGAAAAAAAAACAAAACAAACAAAAATGTGGCTGGAAACTAAGAGAATCATTGAGGAAATTGGTTTCTCTATGCCATCTCAAGGTGGAATAGTAAAACTAATTGTTTGCCTTGGGAATTTGAAACCCTCAGCCTGTGCTTACACTGAAATATGATTTTAATTTACATTACTCATGCAGCCGAAAAAACATCAGTTGAGAATTTAACTCAAGTATTTCAAAGTTGCTACGACCACTCTGGCTTCTGACAAAAGCAATTACCAATATTTTATAAACAATAGAGTCTTCATTACAGGTCTCTCAAGATTCCCCAAATTTGAGTTTCATAAAATGTGGGCTCATAATAAAACATTACCAAACCCAAGAAGAAACATGCTACCATGAGAACAAGACAATAAAGAGATTTACATTCTGAAGGACTTTAAAATTAAAAAGATTATTTGCTGAACATAAATTAACTATACATGGAGTGAAATATAAAGTTTCTTTGTAATTAATGACCTCCATTATGTGGGATTGTGGCTTAAAGTTGTATTATGTGTGTTGTCTGGAAAACTTCAGCTCAAGATTTATTTTAATATTGGTTAGTATTGTCCCAGTAGCTTCATAGATAAAAACACAAATCTGGAGAAATGAGCTTTCCAATATGACTTACAACATTCCCTTTGATAAATATGGGAAGGAATATGCACTGACAGTCAAAATGCCCCAGATAGGCATGAGTACATGCACATTCACACATATACACACACTCTTAAACTTAGACAACCAAATGGAAACAAGGCATCCTGAATGAGAATCAACAGAAAAAATAATATTCAGCATTGTAATTTTTTCTAATATTTCAAATATAGGAATTATCAAAGGCAAAATAAAATAAATATAATATTCAAACAAAAAAGAAGGAAATAAAAATGAATAGGAAACACAATGTTTTAAAAGAAAAAGTTCCAGCATTAAAAAAATAACAAAGTAAAACTTCCAAAACTATAAAATATAACCATTCATTTATCCATAAATAAAAATCTTAATAGAGGTGTTAATATAGTATATATGCCTTATATGATTCTAGGTCATGGAGACAACTATGAAGAAAACAGACAAAAACTCCATTCATTTGTTGATTACATTTCAGGGTGGTGGATGGGAAGGAGAAACATAAGCAAAACAAAATAAAAGCTATATATAATATTGAAAAGTAATAAGTTCCATGGTGAAAAATAGATCAGAGATGAGTGGTAGATAGCACTTAGAGAGAGAAGAAATACATCTATAAATAGGTTGCTTAGGAAAAACTATAAAAATGATACCATTTCACCAAAGACTTGAAAAAGGCAAAAGGTGAGGAAGCAAGATATAAAGATTGATGACTACATAGATCAGGAGGCCAATTTGGGCCTGTGGCATTCTTTTGTACAGCCTGAGAGCTAAAATTGCTTCTTTTTTCTTTTTTACTTTTTTTGTTGAAGGGTTATAAAAAGTAAACAAGAATAATTTGTGACAGAGAATCGTAAATGGCCTGCAAAATCCAAAGTATTTATTATCTGATTCTTTACTAGGAAATGGACACAACTAAAGCTCAGACTCGGGGGGATGGGGAGGCATGGGCAATGTATATAGCCTGATCTTTTGTACCCCCTTGATGAGCTGAAAAACAAACAAACAAAAAAAAAAATAAAATAAAAAAAAAAAAAAAAAAAAAAAAAAAAAAAAAAAAAAAAAAAAAAAAAAAAGAAAATATTTACTGACCCCTGACTAGTGAAAAAGCATTTTGATCAAAGAAAGAACAAACAAAGGAAATACTATTTATAAATGATGCCAGGAAAATTAGTCCTCTTATGAGAAAATAATGAAATTGGGTCTGTGTCTAACACTGCACTGAGAAATCAATTTCTAGTGGGTTACATTAAAACATGTGAAAGGTGAAACTTTTAAGACTTCTGGAAGAGAATGTAGGAAAATACATTTATTACTTCAGGGTAGAAGAGGATTTCTTAATCAAAAGCAAAATGTGCTAACCATAAAAGAAAATATTAATAGAACTAACTATATTAAAATTAATATTAATAACAGTTTACCAAACTGCAGAAAAAAGAGAAATTGTATAAATAAAAAAGGTGGAAGATAATTGTAATACATTCAAAACAACCAGGAATTAGTATATTGAATATATTAAGAGTTTATATCGATATGTAAAAATAAGACAGGCAGCCCAGCATAACCTAGGCAAAATTCATAAACAGGAATTTGTTCTGATAAGGCAACAAGATTAACATTTAAAGACATGGGAAGAAGGCAAATTAACTCCATAAAGATACACTATTTTCCACAAACTAGATTGACAAAAAATAGAAATTTTGGTTAAGGATGTGAATCAATGGGAACACTGCATACTGATATTGGGAGTACAGATTAATGAAAATATTTTCAGAAACTATTTGTCTCTTGCTCGTAAAATTGAACATCTGTATAAGCTACAACACTGACATTAGAGTTTTGGATACTTCTTAGTTTAAATTCCCTAGAAGCAGACTCTGAATCAAAGGTAAAAGTGGAAGTCATTTATTTGAGAATTAATTGCAGGAAATGTCAGTAAGACAGCAGGAAACTGAGGGAGGAAAGCCAGTAAAGGGTGGATTATAAAGCAAATTGCCACTGTAGACAACTGTAGCGTCATCCTACTGATAAACTCGGAGGCAGAACACGCTTTAGGGTCATCCCACCTGAGGTGGGGTGAATGTGCAGCAACAGGCATTATTTATACACCAACTTCCATCGGTCACTGAGTTCTGCTCCCCAGCATCACTAATTGCCCAGAACTTCTGACCTGCTGAGAGGCCGAACATGCTTCAAAAGCCAGAGAAAATCCTCTGGCAAAGGTATGCATCAGCTTGTGTGTGAAGTTAGATCCCCATGGATAGAAAAGGTAAAGGCTGAGGTATACAAACGTAGCATTAACAGGGTATGTAACAGAAAATATCTTGCATGTGTAAGAATGTAGCAGAATGTTCACAGAAGCATCACTCATGGTAGATAGCAATCACAAAATATTGGATTTTCATATCAAACTAAAATGAATTAGAGATCTTACAATATCCAGTTTTACTAGTAATTCGAGGATACACTAAATCAACAAACTAAGATAAAGCAGGCTGAGGTCTGGGACATTGATATTGGCTGTCCAGGCCCTCAAATGATTTTTGAGATAGTAAAGTTATGCAACATACAAAAAGGGGGTAAGGCAGTATCTACAGGATAAAAGGAATACATTATTTTTATTTTTTAATATTAAACAGATGGGTATTATGTTATGTTAACTTTCTAACTGATGAAAAACAGCAAACGGATAAAAATGTCAAATCTCTAATGCTCATTAATCTACATGAACTAATAAAATAATAAATTTCTGTAAAAATAATCAATAAGTGTTGTGGTAAAATGGATCTTTAAATAATTTAAAAATAAAATCAATCTGAAGATATATATTTCAGTTTTGATTTTTAGTGTACTCCAAATATTAAGCATCAGGATTTTCACGATTGGTATTGCAACGTTCAAAGTAGCTCATACTTATATTGCACAGAGAAGTTTGTTCCCATATTTACAAAAAAGGGAAAATTCACCTTTTCTGTTACTCTCCTGAAAGTCTCACTAGAAACTATTGCTTTTCTCTATGTAGAATATAGATTGATTAAAATTTGCTAATTCTAAAGTCATTATTTTACAAAAATTTCCTTTCCACTAGCCTTAAGGCCATTTCATGATATTGTTCATTCTACCAATAGCCTGAAATAATTAACATTATGGAGACTACAGTCATGATTTCGATAAATGTTCTAAGGAAATATATTCTGAAATCATTTCAGTATGGGCTTCAGTATGATTTTATTTCATTATCTTTAATATATATCCAAATATTACTCAAATAAATTTTAGTGAACAAACTAAGCCCATGATTAAAAAGATGACAACTAATACATTCAAGTATTGATGGGCTCTTGGTTTGTTTCCACATCATTGCAATTGTGAATTGTGCTGCTATAAACATTCAAGTGAAGATGTCTTTTTTAAAAAATGTCTTGTCTTTTCCTCTGGATATATACCCAGTAGTGAGATTGCTGGATCAAATGACAGGTCTACTTTCAGTTCTTTGGGGTATCTTCATACTACTTTCAATAGAGGTTGTACTAGTTTGCAGTCCCACCAACAGCACATAAGTGTTACTTTCTCTCTACATCCACACAAGAATCTAATGTTTGAGGACTTTTTGATAAAATCCATTCTCACTGCAGTTAGATATCTCACTGTGGTTTTGATTTGTATTACCCGGATGATTAAAGACATTGAGCATTTTTTCATATGTTTTATGGCCATTAATCTATCTTCTGAAAAGCTTCTGTTCATGTCTTTTGCCTACTTTTTAATGGGGTTGTTTGATTTTTTTCTTCTTAATTTTTCTGAGTTCTATACAGATTCTATTATCAGCCCTTATTGCATGTGTAACATGCAAATATCTTCTCCCATTCTGTAGGTTGTCTGTTCATTCTAGTGATAGTTTCCTTGGCTGTGCAGAAGCTTTTTAATTTGATCTGGTAGCATTTATTTATTATTGCTGTTGCTGTGATTGCCTTTGGGGTCCTCTTCAAATTATTTGCCTAGGCCAATGTCTATAAGAGTTTTTCCAACATTTTCTTCTAGAATTCTTATGGTTTCACGCCTTAGGGTTAAGTCTGGTATCCATCATGAGTTGATTTTTGTGAGAGGTGAGGGATGTGGATCCTGTTTCAGTCTTCTATATGTGGCTATCCAATTTTTCCAGCACCACTTATTGAATAGGGTTTCTTTTCCACAGTGTATATTTTTGTCTGCTTTGTCAAAAATCAGATAACAACATGGGGATGGTTTTGTATCTGGATTCTCAATCCTGTTCCATTGGTCAATGTCTCTGTTCTTGTGCCAGTACCATGCTGTTTTGGTTACTATAGCCTTGTAGTATTAGCTTGAAGTCTGGTAGATTGATGCCTTCTAATTTGTTCTTTTTGCTTAAGGTTGGTTTTCTATACAGGGTCTTTTCTGGTTCCATATGAAGCCTGGTATATGTACACCACGGAGTACTACTCAGCCACAAAAAACAATGATGAACTAATATCTTTTATATCATCCTGGGTAGAGCTGGAGCCCATTCTTCAAAGTGATGTATCACAAGAATGGAAAAGCAGGCACCACATGTACTTACCATTAAATTGGTACTAACTGATCAACA
Organism: Eulemur rufifrons; assembly: GCF_041146395.1. Classification (NCBI taxonomy): domain Eukaryota; kingdom Metazoa; phylum Chordata; class Mammalia; order Primates; family Lemuridae; genus Eulemur; species Eulemur rufifrons. Next base: position 56,215,116 of record NC_090990.1, read on the forward strand.
TTTATGTGCACATATAGAAGTAACATTCATTGGGTGTGGGGAAGGTGTAGGGGGAGGGGGGTTGGGTAAGTTCATACCTAATGGGTGCGGTGCACACTTTCTGGGGGATGAGGACGCTTGTAGTTCTGACTCGGGTGGTGCAAACACCATATATATAACCAAAGTGTTTGTACCTCCCTAATAATCTGAAATGAAATAATAACAAAAAGAAAGTTACATGGATGTGAATGCCTTAACACTTTTAATGCTCAGTTTCCTAAGTAATCAAAAAGCTAATAAAGACAATATGAAGCACAGGAAAAAATGAGTCACATATCAAATAGATATAATTATTCTAACATCTCAAAAAAAAAAAAAAGATGAAGACTAAAGAAAGAAAACTTGAAGCTTTTTAAAATTTACTTTTGCACTTCCAAATACAAGAGGTAGTGGCTCTGTTCCTCTCTGCTTCATTGCACATTATGTTTCAGTGCCTGTTGTTTTCATCATACCTGTTTCAGTTTCTTTCATGACTTTCTGACATAAAACATTAGAGTAATCTATACCTGATGAGGACCCTTCAGAGCAAAGCCATTTCTGTTGAATGAACCACCACATAAAGAAAAGTGATTCCAAAGCTGAACTTTATGTCCAAGGAGTGTGGGGGGTGGGTCATGTCAGCAATTCTCTATTAAAACAAGTCAACAAGTCTCCATCTCAGCAACCCTGGAAATCACTTTTAGAGAGACTTCCCTGCAGATAGTTTATGTCCTCCTTAGGTGTCTTATCTGAAAGCTGATGCCTTTTCACCTATTTTCCTTGTTCTCAAAAGTTGGTAGTATTTTTTTTTCTTCAAGACTATTCTGTTCACTGGGGAGGTTTAAGGCCACTCATTCTCATTTCTACGTATACATGACAAATGCCTATGTTTGCTTTGGAAATGATATTTTGCTCTCTTCGTTCATAATGGGACACTGATCAGATTTTATAAATTTAGAATGTTTCCCAGGGCAGCAAACTACCTTTGGAAGTGAAGTTTAATCTTTTTTTTTTTTTCTTAAATAAGTGCGTTTAGTTAAGGAAACTTTATACTTCCAGCTTCTTTAGATAGTTATTCACACCCTTTACCCATTTCTGTTCTGTTGTTTCCTTAACAACTGAAGCCTTGCATTTATTATTTTAGTTTTCTTTTGGTTGCCATTTATCCTATAGATTACTAGAATATTAAAGTTATGAATTCTGTTTAGATATTCTCATATATAGACATATAAAAATGTTCTTAAATCTAGTACAACCGAAAAGTCAAATTACCCATTGTCTCAGAGATGCTTTATATTTTGTTAAGAATTTTAAAACATCTGAAAATGTTATTTCTCCACTGCCACATAATACATTTTGAGATGTAATAATGGTTCTTGAATGAGTATACTACAGTATACGTTTTATTTTTTCTGGTATAGTTGAATTCCTTAACAAGCTACATATTCAATACTTAGAAACACATAAAATAGAGTAACCTGTTTCCTTCAATATGATTTCCAATTATGACTCAGAATATTCTTTGGATTCATTATATTCCATAATCCTGCCAATTTGCATTATTTACAGTTTTACTTTCCCTTTGGAAGACACAATTCTTTACAAATTCACACTTCATTTTTTGTTTGTAGAAAACAACCATACTGCCAGTAGTATTTTTTGAATTCCTTCTGTAAACTGCTACTTAAATATTGGCGTGGCCAAATGTGCATGGCTTTGGGCAAAGTCAAGAAGCACAATATATAGCCTAGTACAAAGTTACATTAAAATTGTTGCATTTATTTTTATTAACATATAAGATGCCGAAATTTTTCTCCTTGGAGGAAAATAATCTGATTCTGATAGTACATGAATTCAGATAAATTTTGTGTATCTATAGTATATTGATGTAAATAGAGATAATAGAAATATTAGATTTAATTTACAAAGAACAATCCAATTAGTGAAAATAAGTGCCTGAATTATAATTATAATTGATATACAATATCATAACTTAATGAGTCTAATTTAGTTCTCAACATTACATATGTTATAATGAATCTTTCTCTTTCATTGCAAAATTGTTATAACCCAGCCATACTGATTTAATGAGTACTAGCCAGCATTATTATTTCAGTATATATGTGTATATATATTGAAATTCTTCTAGTTTAAGTTAAAAATTAATTAACATTTATAATAGACTGGAAAGAAAACTTTAAAAACCATTGACAAGCAATAATTTTAATGTCACTCTTAAATTATGATCATAACCCTTTGTTTTTATTAATTCAGTAGCATGTCTCTAAGAATAACCAAATAGATATAAAGATGTAATAACTTTTTTTAAACAAACTTGTTATAAAACCTGGATGGAGAAGTTAGTATGAAAATTAGAGTAAGTAATGTTTTGTATCATATATTTATAGCTAATGTCATTATTAATATCTATACTTTTATTAATACATATTTGTAATTGCCCTTCATGAAATTGTTTTAAAGAACCATTTGGAAGTATTCATTTTAAAAGTCAAAGAATATGTCATACAACATTGCCTTTCATAGGAATAGCAGAAACTCTACATGGTATCTCTCAATGGTACCTCACACATTTTTTAACTTTTAGTGTGCCAAATATAAAAATATTTTCTCTCTTTTTTCCTCCCTCATCTTTTTCTTCTATTTTGTTTCACCCCTGTATAAGAATATCTCTTTCTCTTTTTCTCTCTGGGTCTCCCTCCAGATCTGCATGTGTGAGCATTTGCACAAACACACACACACAGAGAACAGTTAAAAACAGATTTTGAAGCACAGCACTCGCCTTGAACACTAGCTATGATTATTGCTAGATGCATGACATTGGGAAAATTAATTAATGACTTTATCAGTTTTCTCATCTTTAACAAAGAGATAATGAAAAAACTCTATCTCATCTCACATAATTATAATGAAGTTTGAATGAACTATGTAAAACATTTAAATCAGTGCCTAGGACACTGCAAGATTCATTTTTAAATTTTTTTCCCATAACCAACATACATTGAACTGTGAAGAAAATTAAAATTGGATAATATTTACACTTATGTCCTTGAAAATGGGAATACCTTCCTTGGTTAAAGACTGAAGTTTTGGGGGGATATATATGGAATAGTGAGTAGCTAGAACTTTTTGTGAAAGCCAACTTAGCACACAATAGCCTGGTATAGTGAATTTATAGACATTGTATGTATCGATGTAGATGTAAACATATCTGTGTGTATATACATAGATGTATAAATTGATGTTGCATCCATTTAATCTAGATAATCAGAACTAAAATAATGATGCATTTTAACTTGGAGAAGATACTTAAGAACACAGGGATAATTAAATTTAAGATTATATTATATTAATATATAAAAGGCACATCACCATAATTTTAAAAAGACTTTTTGCCATTGTGCTGGATTTATTGGCAAGGATAGACACTAGACACCAGATATCTATCATTTGTTTTAACAGCTGTGATTTTTCTGAATCAGCATGGATTCTCAAAAAATACAGTTTTTTAATGAATTATTTTAGGATATTGCAAACTGAAACATTATAGTAAACCTTTTAAGATTGAGTAGGTAAGGTACTACCTAGGCCACAACTCCTATTTTGAGAATCTACTGTTGATTATTTGTAATTTCTAATCCCAACCTTGCAGTAATTGATTACAGTAGATACCTCACCCAAGTTTGGACTATTAAATTCCTTTTCTTATGAATTTGGAATCTGGACCAGGTTGTAATTATTCTCTTTTTGTAGCTAGAACTAAACTGATGTAAACCTACAAGTTGAAGGGCAAGCATGTATATGGGGTAGAAGCTACAAAAGTAGCCAGAAGAGAGAAAAAATAAAGCAGATCACAGTGGAGTAGAAAAGAAAGACAATGTTGTAGACTCCAATAAAGAAATGATGAGAGAATAATTCCTAGATTCCTGGCAGCTTTTAGTTCCTGATCAACATGTTCCTGGATCATAGTTACTAAACTTTTCTTGGGATTCTATATGATACCAGTTGTCTTCTAGTATAATCCATAGTTTTGTTTAAGCAGGTATATTGCAAGTACAGTAATGACTATTATTATGGCAAACTGAATTTATTGCAAGAAATTTCTTCAAGTTAATATATTCTTTTTAGTCATTTGGAATAATAGAAATTAAACTTCTATAAATATCGTGTGATAATTATAGAAAATATATATATGCTGTATATATAAATTTAGGCCAAACTATAAATCTGTAAATAAAATATTAATAGCTTATATTCATTGAACAGGTACTATGCATCAGACTCTGTTCTTAACACATTTAGCTGTATTAGTACAATTCCTCAGTCACCCATGAAGCAGATATTATTATTATATTATTATTATAGAAATGAGAAAATTGTGTTTTGTTCCAGGTCAATCATTTGGCAGGAGGCAGAACTTGAACTTGAACCTGAAAAGTTACACTCCAGAGCCCATATTCTTAATCATTATTTCATGTTCTCAGTTTTCTAAATTTGTCCACTGAATTAAAATTATTATATTTTTAAAATCTTATATATTACAAAAATTTTTGAACATTTGAACTATTACTATCTAGGTTACTTTTTATAATTTGCCAAATATAATTGTAGGTTTGTCAATTTCTCCTTGTAATTCTGTCAATTTTTACTTACACTGATGCTAAATAGTTGTACATAAGTTCAGGATTGTTATGACTTCTTAGGAAACAATAACATTTACATTTGTTAGTATTTAATCTGATTTCTTTTTTCATGATTGCATCTACTATTCCAGTCTTTTGGGTCTCTCTTCCTTCTTACAAAAGTATTTTAAATATGTCCTTTAATGAAGACCTATGAAGTATAAAGTCACAAGTGTTTGAGAATACGGTCCTGTGCCTCATAACATTTTAGTCAATGAGGGACTGCATACAAGGGTGGTCCCTTAAGATTGTAATGGAGCTGAAAAATTCCTGTTGCATCGTGACTTCAGAACTGTCATAAGGTCATAGTGCAATGCATTAACTTTCCTATATTTAGATACACAAATACATTGTATTACAATTGTTTGTAGTACGCAGTACAGTAATATGCTGTACAGGTTTGTAGCCTAGGGTCAATAGGCTATACTCTATAGCCTAGATGTATGGTAGGCTCTAACATCTAGGTATGTATACTCTGTGATGTTCATACAAAGACAAAATTGCCTAACAATGTATTTCTCAGAATGTATCCCTGTCTTTAAGGAATGCATGACTATATTTTAATTTTACTTTTGTTCTTGAATGGTAAATGAAATGAATATAGACATCAAGATTGAGAGTTTTTCCTAATTAATTTGATATCTCTGTTCGTCTATTGTTGCTGATTAGAAATAAGCTGTTAATTTAATACTCATTTGTTTTTCTGGAATACTTTCTCCATGTTATTTCTATATGTTCATTTGTGTTTATCTCACTTACTTATTTGTACTTCTTCCTGAATCTAAAGATTTGAATCTTTAATCAATTCCTTAAATTTCTCAGTAATTCATGTTTGAAATATTATTAGGCTATCTTTTCTTTTACCCATTAAACTTTTATTAGAATGACTTCAGAAATTCTTGTGCCATTCCCTAAGTTTCTTGAGCACTACTTTATAATATGAATATCTTTATCTCTTTGTGACATACTCTGGATCATTCCCCATATCTGTTTTCCACATCGCTTTCTTGATCTTTATCATATCTAATATACTGCTTATCTCATCCATTAAATATTCAGCATCTCTTGTTTTTTCCATTGTGAGAAGTCCTATTTGTATCTTTTTTATTTTTTTTTTTGAAATGGGAAATGCAGCATTTATTTGACCTATATGTATATGCCATAGTTGGTATCTTGGCCCAAGGAGGCACTTGATTATCTGTGAATATAGTTGGGAAAGAGGGAACATCAGATATTTTTTTCCAGATTTGCTTGGCTGTTCATGGTATATAGACTTGAACTGTACAGCGCTTGTTTTTGTGCTGTGTGTTTGCTTGGACTCGTGTTCTTTTCATGTAAGGCAAAATGACATTTTAACAGAGTCCCAACTAAGCATAGTGGCTCACGCTTATAATCCTGCGCTTTGGGAGGCCAAGGAGGAAGAATCACTGGAGGCCCGAAGACAGAGGTTAGAGTGAGCTATGATCATGCTACTGTACACCAGCCTGGGCAACAGAGCCCTGTCTCTGAAAAAAGAAAGAAGAAGGGAGGGAGGGAAGAGAGAATCTCCTTGCCTTTAGGGACTGATTATTGAGGAAGTGAGCCTGAATGGCCTCTTCATTGCATGGTAGATCCCAAGGCAATAACCAAACTCCTTTGCTTTAAACACTTCATCTCCTGGGCAGTGTGTGTGTTCTATCTTTTTTAATTTGATATTTTTTTTCCTTAAGTCAAACTATTAGGTAGATAGTGAGGGATTCTGGGTCTCCTAGGGACAAAACTGGGTGCTGTTGCCCCCATCTTGTCCTGCCCACTCTAATTCTCCACACCTGGGAGAGGAGGGAATACTCTATGAATCTGCCAATCAGAACTTGTTGGGCCAGCTGCAAAAGAATGCAGAGGACTCTCTAGCCCACAGGTCAAGCAGCATGGGTACCATAAAGTCTGGAAAGTGACCTAGAACCTACAGGCATAGTTAAGGCTCAGGTCATGTGACTCCCAGCTGTCCAATCAAAGTTGTTCCATGGAGACCTCTGAACCACAAGGGAGGTCCCTATCTAGGCACTATAAAAGAATATGCAGAACATAGCCAACCCGTCTCTTTGCCCTTCCTTTTGCTTACTCTGCTGTGACAATGGATCCGGTCATCATCTGTGGCATATGTACCATTCTCTGTAAACCTTCATCTTGCTCTTGCCCTATAATCCTACCTTTCTCTCCTCAATAAAGCTCATTTTCATGCTTGTCATACTTTGGAGTGTCTGGTTATTCTTCGGCCATGGGTGCTCCAAGAACCAACATATCATATTAAAACCTGACAAAGCTATATTCTTTAAATATGTATTTTATATTTTTTTAACTTTAAAGGTATCTTTCATAATGTTCTATTGTTTTTAACTTCTGTGGTGCTGAATATTCCATTTATTATATTAGTTGACCCTTTTCCTGGTTATTTTTGCCATGGTTATTTTCATATTTTCATGTATTTCATATTTTATATTTGTCAAGTATTTATTGGTGAGTAGAGATGACATATTTTATGTAAGTCCTATATGTCCTAAATTGTAAAAGTGCTTCCATATTTCTTCAACTATCACCATGTTTTAATAGTTCTAGACCAGTGGTCCCCAACCTTTTTGGCACAGGGGACCGATTTCCTGGAAGACAATTTTTTCACCTACAGGGTGTGTGTGGGAGATAGTTTCAGGATCATTCAAGCACGTTACATTTATTGTGCAGTCAAACCTCTCTGCTAATGATAATCTGTATTTTCAGGTGCTGCCCAGCACTAGCATCACCTCCTCAGCTGCACCTCAGTTCATCAGGTATTAGGTTCTCATAAGGAACCTCAACCTAGATCCCTCACAAGCTCAGTTTACAGTAGGGGTCAGGACCCTATGAGAATCTAATGCCACCATTGATCTGACAGGAGGAGCCATTCACGTGGTGATGTGAGCGATGGGGAGTGGCTGTAAATACAGATGAAGCTTCATTCAGGCACCTCTCACCATCTGCTGTGTGGCCTGTTTACTAACAGGCCACAGACCGGACCAGTGCTGGTCTGCAGCCCAGAGGTTGGGGACCACAGTTCTAAACTGTTTTTTGTATAATTATACAGCTTATGAATTTCATCGTAAGCAGATAATTTAAACTTTTTTTCTGCAATTTTTGTTTTCCTTGTGTGGGCAAGGTTTGTTTGATTATTATTGTTTTATACTTTGGTGTTTTTGTTTTGTTTTGTTTTGTTTTGTCTTCTACTCCAAATCCATTATAAAGGTTAAGATTTCTTGCTGATCTTCAAGATTCTGGGCAAGATTTAATTTGTTCTGAACTGTGAAGATGGCAAAAAAGTCTAATGTCCCTGGTTTTGGCTGCCATGACTAATATTTAAAAATATCTCAACCCATAGGTCTCTGATCTTAGTGCAGTATGAATCTAGTTTGGGATAATAAAGCATCAGATTTCCCTAACCATTCTTATTTTAATTTATTTCTAATTTTCTAGCATCTTGTCACTTTTTAAAAATTCTGCCTAATAATTACCAGGTAATTATGAAATATTTTCTATAATTTCATCTGGAATTCCTAAAGCTTAGAAAGAGAGAGCAGCCTACCCTTTCCAACTAAATCCATAATCTGCCAGAAGCGTGTTTTACATGTTTTTCCTCAAAATTATTATTGATTTTATAATAATATATTTTAACTGACCACTGAATTTGCTAATTTAGGCAGAAATGTTGGGAATATTTCTTTTGAATTTTCAAAAACTCAGTAAAGTCTTCTACTACTATCTTTCTTATAATATATATACCATTTCTTGAATTATCATATTGAGTTTCAATTCAAAGAGAAATATGAGTTGAAAATGGTAGTTAAAACAGACATCCTTGATTTTTTTCCTTAATACTAAAGAGAATTTTATTAATGTGGTATTGGATCTTATTTAAGATAGACTTTTTATGACATTAAAAAGTACCTTTCATCAGGTATTTCTCTATGAGCTTTTAGCTTTTTTCTTTATTAGCTATTCCTATTTTTAAAATCCATTTTCACAATTATATTTATAATAATATCATTTTCTTTAGCTTTTGTCTATTAATATATTAAAATATATTAATACATTTTCTATCATCAATCTGTGTATTTATCGAATAAACTCTACTTTGTGAAAACATATTCGTTATTTCATAACTAGTAGGATCCATTTACTAGTCTTTAAATTTTCATTATCATCTCTATTATTGTAACTGGCAATATGTATGTGCAGGTATGTGTAATATATGACTTGTTTAGGATTTTTGAGTTTTAGTATCAGTGACAGTATATAGTTGTAAGCAACAGAAACTAGCTTTTTAAGTATTTAAATATTTATCATAAAATTTAAATATCAATGGGCAGTTCACTGTCTCCCAAATTAGAGAAGCAGGGTTTGGATTGAAAAGCTAGGGACAATTTTTCAAATCATGCAGCAGACTTGTTTTAATTAGGAAATTTCTGCTACTACATGAAAACACTGAGTGAAAACACTTATGAAAATTATTTGAGCCACTGGAGGGATTGCAGTGTGTGATTTTATCATTCTTCTGATGGAAGAATCTAATTCTTCCTGAGCACAGGAATCAGCAAACAATATAGACTGGTGAGATCATAGAAGCCATACTTCTGGTTTCAGGTATTGGGTTAGGGATAGGCATGTTACCCAATGTTATTATTTCAGACTCTGTAATTTTCTAAAAGGAATGCTTGGAAAGATGCCTTTCTTCTTTTATCCTGATGCTATAAAAAAATGGGTCTATAGGGAAGCCATGGTTCCAAGACATTGGAAGTAAGCGGAGTAGAATGTAGCTGACACCCAGACACGACTAGAGGCAAGAAGTAGAAGGAAAATCCTGGAGGCCCAAGTCCACAACTCTACTCATAGTCCTATACAGCAATATTGGTTCCAATTTTGTGAGGCAAAAATCTGTTTGTGTTGCTGTTGAATTTTTTAGTTTTTTGGCACTGTGGGACTCATGAATATATTCCTCTTTTTTTCAGTATCTCCCAGGATTATTGTTCAATGGTAATTCAATAATCTTTTTTAATTGATTTTGAAAATGCCTAAGATATTTTCCATATCATTGAGACTTTCATATGTATTGCTATTGAGTTTAAATAAATCTTATACTTTAAAATTAAATCAATTTCAATTTTTCTAAGTGGAATGTGGTAAGATTTTTTTCTGGTTCATTTTTTTCTGAATATTAATATCAGATTATTTCAGCACCACTTGTAAAGTTTATCCTTTCCACCAATTAATTATGCCTCACCTATATGAAAACAAATTGACCATATATATGGGTTTATTTCTATGTTATTGATTCTGTTTAATTGCTTTATATAGTATTTCCTCCTTATGTACAGTTTCATGTTCCATGGTTTCAATTCCCCATGGTCAAACATAGTCTGAAAATATTAAATGGAAAATTCCAGGATTAAACAATTCATAAATTTTAAATTGTGTGCTGTTCTGAGTAGCATGATGAAATCTTGCACCATCCCGCTCACTCCTGAGACATGAATCATCCCTTTGTCCAATGTATCCACACTGTAGACATGACCCTCCCTGTAGTCACTTAGTGTCCATTTCAGTTATAAGATCAACTGTCCCAGTATCACAGTACTTTTGTTCAAGTAACTGTAATTTTACTCAATAATGGCCTTAAAGGGCAAGAGTACTGGGGCTGGCATATTGTTATTGTTAGTCATTGTTCTTTAATTTCTTAGCATGCTAATTTATAAATTAAACTTGCTCATAAGTATATACAGAAAAAAACATTGTATATATGGTGTTTGCTACTATTTGTGGCTTCAGGCACCCACTGGGAGTCTAGGAAAGGAAGTATCCCCCACAGATAAGGGAACACTACTGTATATCTATCATTGCACCACAGCACAATGTACTAATTACTTCAGGCTTATGGTAAGCCTTGGAATCTATAGCTATTTTATTTACTACTAACAACGAGTTCTTAGTTTATCTATAAATGATGTTTTTCTCAATTTAATAAAATATATTAATTCCTCCCACTATTATTATTCTTATCCCTTATAGTGTTCTTGCCATTTTTGGTTCTTTTCTAACTTCTTTATTTTATTTTTTGTTATTACAGGGGTACAAATATTTAGGTTACATATATTGCATTTGCCCCACCTGAGTCAGAGTTTCAAGTGTGCCTATCCCCCAGACGGTGGGCACCGCACACATTAGATGTGAATATACCCATTCCCCTTCCACCCCAACCTGCCTGACACCCTATGAATGTTACTACTATATGTGCAAATCAGTGTTGATCAATTTGATGGTGAGTATATGTGGTGCTTGTTTTTCCATTCTTGGGATACTTCACTTGGTAGAATGGGCTCCAGCTCTATCCAGGATAATACAAGAGGTGCTAGATCACCATTGTTTTTTGTGGTTGAGTAGTATTACATGGTATATATATATATATATATACACCACATTTTATTACTTTACTCATGTATTGATGTGCACTTGGGTTGTTTCCCCATCTTTGCAATTGTGAATTGTGCTGCTATAAACATCTCAGTGCAGATGTCCTTTTTATAGAATTCCATTTTTTCCATTGAGTAGATGCCCAATAATGGGATTGCTGGATCAAATGTTAGTTCTACTTTTAACTCTTGGAGGTATCTCCATATTACTTTCCACAGAGGTTGTACTAGTTTGCAGAGAAATAAGAGAAAAGAACAAAGCCTACAAGAAATGTGGGATTATGTGGAGAGGCCTAACATGAGAATCTTAGGCATCCCTGAGCGAGAAGAAGAAAATTCACAAAGATTGCTGCTCTATCTCTGCAACTGACTTGTTTAATTGACAGATGTTATCTTCACTCCCTGAGATTCTTTCTTCTGTTTGATCTACCCTATTCTTGAGGATTTCCACTGTATTTTGTAATTCCTTGAATAAATTCTTCATTACCAGGACTTCTGTATGATTTTTCTTTAATATTTCAATTTCTTCAGTGAATTTTTCTTCCAAGTCCTGGATTTTTTTGTGGTGTCTTTGTGTTGGGTTTCCATTTTCTCTTGCGTATCATTGAGTTTTCTTATAATACATGTTTGAAATTCTTCTGTCATTTCAGTGTTCTGAATTTGGTTGGTATATATTGCTAGAGAGCTGGTGTTCCTCTTTGGAGCCTTTCAGTTTGATTCTTCATACTTCTAGAGTTATTTCACTGATTCCTTCCCATCTGGAGCAGCTGTTGCTTCTTATCTTTGGATTTTTGTTTAGATAATGACAGATTCAGTTCATTCTCTGAGTCAGTAGGTGGTGTTTGTGGGTGAGATTCGATCACACCCTGTATGATGTGTCAGCAAATGCAGTAAAAGGGTGTGCAAATTGACCTCCCTATCAGTTGGTGGCACTTGCTGGGAGGAGCAAGCTGCAATGTTTTTTTTGGATTCTGTAACCAATTCTTGTTCCTCTGGAGAGGTGGTGGGTGGGGCCCTTGGACTTCCAGGTGTGTCCTTATTATCCTCCTCAGCAGGGGTAGGTGGGGGAGTGAGTCTGGATAGGGCTGAGTTGGGTGAGGCTGCCCTCAAGCTCCATAAATGCTTTTAGCAGGCGTCAAAGGTCTGTTCCCAGCCTCTGGGCAAAGCTACCAGGGAGGGGCTGACATGGCTCCTGTCAACCAGAAAGTATGCCTGTGGAGGTGCGGTTGTCTGAGACCTACAGTCTGGCAGTCTGGAGCAGACCTCACTCCTTTTCAACCTCCCCTATTCCATGGTTTCTCCCCGGCCTCTGGCAGCAGGTAGGACCTCAAGTAAGCTGAGCTCCCCTGACTATTATGTGAACTGTGAGGTTCCCTGCCCAGGGTCATGGCCTGAGCTGGGATGGCGGCCCTCCCATGGGAGGAGGGGTGCTCCTTGAACATGCTGCAGCTAGGACCCACTCTGGTCCACCCCTGAAGGTACACATACCTCAGTAGACTAGGTCACACATATCCCTTCTGTGGCCCCAGGCAATGTGATTGAGACCTGGGTATATGAGATCTGGCCTACAGGCCTGTGCCTCCTCCATGCCCCACACCAGAGATCAATCCCTGACCACGCCAAGTAGAAGAATGCTTGTCCCAAGTCACTCACGGCATACCCACGCTGGATCAATGTCTCTCCACCTCAGGGTTTGCCCTGCTCTGCTGTATTCAGCAGGCAAGCAGTGCCAGGGAGGGCCAGGAGGTAGGGAGCTCACAGCCCCCATATCCCTCAGTCCACTGCAGGGGCCCAAAAGGAAAGGTCCCATTCCTTGTGGATGCCTCTGGGTGGTGGCTAAATAGTCTTTTTTTCCAGCTGCAGGTAGGGGAGAGGAAGGGGAGAATGAAGCAATATGGCTTCTGCCAATCAGTTCCAGTCTGTGGGGCATGAGGTGCCCTGAGGGAGCTGGGAGTCTGGTGCCCTGTCCATAAGAGGCTCTCTGCTCACTGGCAGCTGCAGTCTCATGGCTGGTGTCAATAGGTCTCTCCAGCAGAGCAGCTTGGGAACCTACTAGCAGTCCGAGATGCAAGGGAGGGGAATTTTAACCACTCCACCTACCCTTGTCACTGGTCTCCAAGCCTCTTGGGGCTTAGACCTTAGCGGTGCCTTTTTCCTTCCAGTTCTGCTCTGCAACCTCTTCCCGTGTAATTTCCTATAGGTTCAAGCACCCTTCCTTCCAACCCTCATTCTATCTATGTTTGTTTGCCTGTTTTTTTTTTTTTTTTTTCACATTCATCTAAAATCTTAACTTCTTGCAGAGACACTCTGGCTGGAGGTGTTTCTGGTCTGCCATCTTGCCTCTCCTTTAACTTCTTAAGGTCGATGATTTGAATCTCATTTTGTTGATTTTAAAGAATGAAGCATTACATCTATGATTTCTCTCAGTCTATATTTTATCTTCTCAAAAGATCAAAATTATCTTTTTAATATTAAAAATAGTTAAAAGCCATATACATTTTTAAATTTATTATTGCTCCGCAGGAATATTAACCTCTACCTACCCCCAGTAGGTTTCCTTTGACATGTAATCATCAAAGGAAAACCAGTATTTGCAGTTTAGACAAATGACATAAATATTGTTCATAACAGCCCATAAAACAGAAAAGCAAGTTCTCTGCAATAGCTCATCAATTTTAAACATAAAAGTACATCTGCAGAAATTAAAAATAACTGTCTTATATGTATTACATAGCTTGTGTAGTTTCAAATGTGCCCAAGGACTCTAATATGCAGTAATAAATCAATCAGAGAGGAGACATTTGAATGTTGATTTGTGCAAGAGATTTATGACCTTTTTCTGCTTTGTAAGGAGAACATACTGTCATCTAAAAGTACATTTTGCATATGACTGTTGAATATCCATGCATGCCTACAGCAAAGGAAATTTAATTAGAAAAGACTCTAATTTTAATTGAAGAACAATGTTGTTTTCTTTTGATTAGAACCCCCTTTCAAAAATTCTTACATCCTTTCTCCAGAAACTGTATTCAAGTACCTTCAACAAAATTCAGAAAACTGCACCTTTATAAAACAGCTGTGGAGACAAATAGGCCATTAATGAGAATAACAAGAAACAAACCAGTGCCTGTAAGATTTACTACAGATTTTCCTCATGTTCATTTCAGTTTCTTTGCTTTTATATATACTCAAAATTTTGGTTTTCACTTGAATTTAAATATCCATCTCGAGCACAATAGTTTACCTATGTATTGGTCACTCTTATTTTTCAATCTCAAATATCTAAATGTGGACATTCCCTCATCATGTTTTCTCATATACACTGCAGGCTGTTGTCCTGCCTAGGCACTTTTGGCTTTTTAGCATCCAACTAATTCTGATTCCATCTTTCAGTGTAAGAATTATTACTGTTTTCAGATGCATAATATCTCACATCATTTTTGCCTGGGGCAGGGTGATTGACTTGATTGGGATTTGAGAGAGTTTTCTAGAATGATGGAATTATTCTAGCTCTTGCTGTAGATGGTTGATATATAAGTGCCTGTGATTGCCAAAACTCATCAAACTCTACACTTAAAAAATAAGTGTTTTATCTTACACAAATTAGACCTCAATTTATTAATAAAGCAATTAGAGGAACAAAGTTGAAGTGAACAAATACAAACTACACTTTTGAGGAGGTTTCATTTTGATGAGAGCAGATAACCAGCAATTGATGAAGTCAGCAATCTATGAAATTATATAAGATTTATTATTATTAAGATTAGAAAAATAGCAATTTTGTGCATCTATGAAATTTTAATAGAGAAATAAATAAAGGAGGTTCAGGAGAAGAGGCAAAGAATGTAATAATAATGCTCATGGGTAAGAAAGATCCAATGCATTTGGCATGAGTTGGTCACAAATAGGGAAAGTGGTTGTACATCTATCTTTCTATGATAATGAGATAGAAAGCACAGATGCAGATGAGTAGTAGATTGTCATGGTGATCAAAATTTCTCAAAGTTACTTTCTGTTTTTTTCTATTTTATCACTTGGATGGAAAAAAAGATATTAGAAGTTTGAGGATAAAGAAAAGATTGGACAATCTGAAGTTGTATTTCCAAAATAGAATTATTTGGACTTATTATGGGGTGAAAGAAAATTCAATAGTGATCTTAACTTACTGTTTTTAATAGATTCTGTGCTTGACCTATTTGTTGATGATACTATATAAGGTAAATCAAAAACTCTCAGAAAAATAGTGGCTTTCTTAGAACTGTTTCTTCATGTATTCTGTCTGTCTAAAATCAAAATCATTGTAAGAGTATTTTTTATAGAATTTTTTTCAACTTTTTGTAAAATATAAATAGAGTAGACCAATGGCCAAGAAACATATGAAAAAAGGCTCCACATCTCTAATAACCAGGGAAATGCAAATCAAAACCACAATGACATATCTCTTACCTCCTGTCGGAATAGCCTTTATCAAAAAGCCCCAAAACAATACATGTTGGCGTGGATGCAGAGAGGTAGGAACACTCATACACTGGTAGAAGGACTGAAAATTAGTACAACCTCTG
The DNA here is from genome assembly GCF_041146395.1 of Eulemur rufifrons. NCBI lineage: Eukaryota > Metazoa > Chordata > Mammalia > Primates > Lemuridae > Eulemur > Eulemur rufifrons. The sequence goes on from NC_090990.1 coordinate 56,230,869, forward strand.
TGGAAGGTAATGTGGAGACACCTCAAAGAGCTACAAGTAGAACTACCATTTGATCCAGCAATCCCATTACTGGGCATCTACCCAATGGAAAAAAAAGACATTCTATAAAAAAGACATCTGCACTAGAATATTTATAACAGCACAATTCACAGTTGCAAAGATGTATAAACAACACAAGTGCCCCCCAGTACATGAGTGGAGTAATAAAATGTGGTATATGTATTCCATGGAATTCTACTCAGTCATGAAAACAATGGTGATCTAGCACCTCTTGTATTATCCTGGATAGAGCTGGAGCCCATTCTACTAAGTGAAGTATCACAAGAATGGAAAAAGAAGCACCACATGTACTCACCATCGAACTGGTATTAACTAATCAACACTTAAGTGAACATATAGTAACAACATTCATCAAGTGTCAGGCAGATGGGAGGGGGAGGAGGAGATGGATATATTCACAACTAATATGTGTGGTGCGCACTGTCTGGGGGATGGAAATGCTTGAAGCTCTGACTAGGGTGGGGCAAAGGCAATTTGTGTAACCTAAACATTTGTACCTCTATAATATGCTGAAATAAAAAAAAAAGAAATGAGCAAAGGTTTTACAGTAGAAACTTGAGTTATAATGCATAAAAGTTATATGTCCTTGTGAAAATAACTAGCCGAAAAAGTAAAATTTTTCTGACATAAAAAAGAGGCATTGTTTCTCCCTGGGGAACCTTTACTCTTTCTACACTTAGTTAAAATATTGATTTTCTTTGCAGGCTCCCTTCTGTTACTCCTTCCCCACCCAGAGTTATAATCTCCATCATCTGTGTTCCACCACTACTTTTGGCATATCTCTATCATAATATTCATCATACTATATTATAGTTCTTTGTTCATATTGCTGTATTCCTAATCAGTTTATGAAGGAATGACAATCTCTAGTTCATTTCCATATCCACAATGTCTAGAGTAAGGGCATGAAACCAAATGAAGCAATAAAAGTTTATTGCAATGAATTGAATCCTCTATCCTCCGCTACAAATAAACTCTATTTTAGCATGACTAATGGACATAGATTTATCTTCTTTCAAACATATGTTCTTTCAAAAATAAAATAGTAATTCTGCAGCAGAATTGGCAAGAACAACCGAAAAAGCATTTTTTTTTTTTTTTTTTTTTTGAGACAGAGTCACGCTCTGTTGCCCGGGCTAGAGTGAGTGCCGTGGCGTCAGCCTAGCTCACAGCAATCTCAAACTCCTGGGCTTAAGCGATTCTACTGCCTCAGCCTCCCGAGTAGCTGGGACTACAGGCATGTGCCATCATACCTGACTAATTTTTTCTATATATATTTTAGTTGGCCAGATAATTTCTTTCTATTTTTAGTAGAGACGAGGGTCTTGCTCTTGCTCAGGCTGGTCTCGAACTCCTGACCTCAAGCTATCCACCTGCCTCGGCCTCCCAGAGTCCTAGGATTACAGGCGTGAGCCACCGCGCCCAGCCAGAAAAAACATTTTGATATCTAAAATACCAGTAGACTTCTGCTTTGCTGAAATCCAGAAAAATATTTCCTATATATTTTACCATGAAAGAAAATCACGTTGTCTAGAGAAAGATACTCAAAACTCAGATATTAAGAAGGCATGTTAATGCTAATAAATATATATAATATTGTAACATTAGATATGAATTTAAATTGCCCTAAAACATTGAAGAAACAAACCTGTTTTTATATTTTCAAATATATTTTCAAGGCACTGAAGAAGACAAGCACATTCCATTTTAGGTGACATTAGCCAAATAATAATATTTCTTATTCAAATTGGCAAAAATTGTCATGAATTCAGGATTTTCCTACTAAGTGCCCTTTTTCTGTCTTTCTAGTCTCTTTGAAATTCTTAGAAATGGACTTCAGCTGCGTTGAGCTGGATAATAATTTGGAAAGAAGTCACCAAAATGATAATAGTGTTTAGGGTTACACTATACCTTAGAGAAAAGAAATAAAAGTGTAATGAATACGCTGTGTATATGAGATGATCGATATTATTTTTTGAAGGTGTCTATCCATGTAGATTCTAAGTTGGGGATGAATTACTGAACATAACAAAGCTAGTAAAATTTAAAAAATAATAATTGTAATGAGATATTATCATAGCTAAAATGTGATCTTTTTAAGATATTTGAGCATTACAGAAGAGGGCATTCCTATATATTAGTAGTTCTGGGTGCACTGATACCTGTTAAATTGTTAAATTTTGCTCCCCCAAAATAAGCCTGGTTAAACAGTTTCATTGATTGAATAACTCATAGTCTGCTCTCCTTGGTTTAAATAAAGAATTCTGTTTTGAAAGTAAAGTTAGATGATGGTTGTAATCTTCCTTTTGGGTAAAATGTTTCCAATGTGGGTTCCAAACATAACTGATTCTTCAAAAATTTCACAGTTGTAATCTATTTCAACAGGACTCTTGTGCATGTATGTGTAACTCCAGTTTGTCAATGGAAAAGAAGCCAAACTCCATAAAATAATTTAAAGTGGTTTATTCTGAGCTGAATATGTGCAACCCTGGCCCACAGAGCAAAGCCACAAAGCCTTGAGCAAGTGGTTTCACCAAGGGTTACAATTCGGTTTTATACATTTCAGGGACATAGGAATCACAAGTGAAGTCATAAATCAATACATGGAAGGCATAAATTGGTTTGGCCCGAAAAGCCAGAACATCTTGAAGCAGGGGATTATAGGTTACAGGTAAGTTTAAAGACTCTTTGATTTGTGATTGGTTAAAGAAATGAAGCTTTGTCTAGCTTGAAATGTTTTCAGTTCAGATAAGGAAATCTGTTAATCAGAGACAAGCCACCAGACATATACCGGACATATACCCAGATTCAAGTGATCTGTTAAGTAAATTGGTGACCTGCAGGTATGATTTAAGCTTTGTCTTGTATAGCCTTAGGCCTGTTAATGAGTTACAAATGATATCTCCAAGAAGGGAAGGGGGCATGATGAGGCATGCCTGACCTCCATGGCCACCCACTCAGCTTTAGGGCATTTAGGGTATTTCTGGGGTCCCCTTGGCCAAGAGGGGGCCTATCCTGTCAAATGGGGGGCTTAAGATATTATTTTAGTTCACAAATTAAAAAAAAAAAAACATTCTGAGCATCAAGGTGGCATTACCTACAATAGAAATCAGTGTCATTCTTTGTAAAATAAGTAGCTGTTGCCATGGTGAAAATTTGCCTCAGCTACCAGTTGCTCTTTTGTATAGTATTTCAAAATTCTTAATACAGTCTGCATGTGACCAGGGAGGCTGAACATTCTCAAAGGATTTACTAGCAGCATAAATACATTCTTTTCTTGGAGTAACCATACAGAATTTAACAGATGATTTAGTATTCAAGATACATTAAAGTTTTATTATAAGTATGTTATCTTTACAAGCTCTTTTGGATGCATGCAAAGTAACAAAACTCTACAAGAAACATATATTCAAGTTGGATAAATGACATTCCATGCATTAAAATTTAAATGGAGAATTAAATGAAAACATGATAAATAATTCAAGAGAAGTCACAAAAATATGGGTTATTCAAGAAGTGATAAAATAATTAGGGCTGAGTGTTAAAGAACAAAATCTTTTAGCGTTAAGTGAGATCAAAAAGGAATTTCATGAAATAGAGATTGAACAAGATCTTAAATATCTGGGAAGTTTTGGATGAGCTAAATGAAATAGTGCATATATTATCTTTTGGAACTAAATACAGGAGATCCTAGGAAGGGAGGCTGCAGATTGCAAAGATCAGAATGCAGGCATGGAGCAACAAGATAGCAAACCAAAGAATGGAACTTTGGAACAAAGTTGAGACTTACTTGCAAGGCCAAACAGAAGTCCCATTGTTAGAACTAAAATACAAGCTGTGAGCCAAAATAAGGAACATTATTAAAGTTTTATGGTAGGTGTGTATATCTTTGACATTCTCATTCAGAGACCCTATTTAACCTGCAAACATTGATCCTTTTGTGATTCAGGTTTGCTAACTGCTACCAAGGGTGGTAAAAGAAACATATCTAAGCAATCTTTTCTCAGCACTATTGTAAGTACTTTAACATATATTTTCTCAGATAAGTGTCAAAAAGCAGCCTCATAATTGTTATGGAGACACAACTGCAGCACAGTGTGTCCCAGATATAGTATAGATCTCTCTGACTCTGCTGTCTTTTTAAGTTTTTCCACTAACACATTCCATATTCCCACTTCACAAAAGGCTGGTAAATTCATTACCATGGCAATTACCACACTTGTCCACATTTCTCTGGATGTGTCATGTTCATAATTAGACTCGATCTAGATTTTCATCAACTCCTCTCTATTAGATCAATCCAGAAAAATTCAAACCTTTGATCACTATCACTATATTCACTCTCTTACTACTCATTTACTCCTTCAAAATCTGAAATTTAATTTATTTGCGTCAACAATGAAGTCATACTTATCCAACTCAATGCACGTTTATCAGTTTCAATCTTAGTGGGCATCTCTGCAGCACTTAGTATTGCTGATCATGCCCTCTGGAAAAACTCCTGTTTTTCGCTTTCCACTAAAACACACTTTACTACTTCTCCTCATACAAGTATGACCATTCATCTTTGCCTGCTTATGGGTTCTATGGGTTCTACTTCTTCATCTCACTCATTAGCATTTGGAATTTTTCTGATTTTTCTCCTCAAATTCTGACGTGCACACTCTCTCAGCATAACCACCTCCAGTAAAATTATTTTAACTACGAACACACGTTAATGATGTGAAACTTCATGAATCCTATTATCTCGATTTGCGTGTCACTTCCCTGTCTAAATCCCATCAATGGCTTCCCACCAATATATTCACATACTCCAGAAATGATTACAAGATCGTTCATGGTGTGGTCTGTGTTCTCTCTCAAGCTTTATCTTTACTGCTACCTATTTAAACTTTTGCACTTTCTCATGTACACCATGTAGTTTTTCCCTTTTTTGCAAGCCTCCTCTTCTGATTCAAATAAGCCTCCCATTGTACCCACCCCATATACTCGATTTGGTTAACTCATATTTAAATATTTAAGATATATTGAAATTCTTTTGATCTTAAAAAGTCACCGTTGATTTTCTGCACACTCCCTCCATGTGCCCATTCTCCCAGTAGACTAAACTTCCTACTTTCATGCTTGCTAAAACAATTATTTGTATTGCTTTATTATTACTCTGGCATAATTTTTGATAAATAACTGCCTAAATGCTTACTTTGCTGCACAGTATTTTCTGTTCTATGAAAAAAAAAAAGCCCCTACTATATTCCTGCATTAATCATCAGCAAAAAATCAAATATAATAGGAAACCAATCAATGTTGAATAAACAATGTAAATATGCACTATTGGATGAAAAAAATATTTAGCTTGTACAGGAGTTGGTATATGCCACTTTTTCTATATTTGGAAGAGTTGAGCATCATACAGAACTTCTAAATTTTATTATACATATTGACATGCATTTAAAAATCACAAGGCGTGCCAAGAGAAAAAAGACCAACAGGGGACAAAAACAGAAGAAAAAAAGAGATTTTTTATTTCATGGAGTTGTACTTTAAAATATCTGCAATTAACATATTCAAGAATATTGCCATTATCATGCAAAGTTTTCCCATGTATTTGGAATATATGAAACATCAAATGGAAACTATAAATATGAAAAACTTAATAATGAAAATTTAAAAGTTAATTAGTAAGTTTAACAGCAGAGTGGACACAGCAAAACAGATACATAGTGAATTGGAAATAGGTGATTGCATAGTATGCAGGATGAATTACAGAGTTCAAAACATATGGAGGAATAGAGAAAACTGTATATGAGATAAGTTGGATACAATAAAGGGTTTTAAATATATGTACTTACAGTCCTACAAAGAGAGAGGGAAAGGGGAAGATGCAACATTTGAAAAGGAACTGGCAGTACTCTAAAATATTAACGCATTCCAAGGGTCATTCAATATATAATGCAAGGCTATCTAAAAAGAAGCCATTTTGCTTCCAAGTACGCTTTCAGTTCATTCTGTCTGAATAGTTTAGCATTAACCTTCTGCTTGCTTATACAGCTCCTGAGGAAACAACCTTGAGGAAAAATGGATCAAGAGTCTGGAATAGGCCAACTGCAGACTGCTGCTAACAAGGTCCACCAGATGCCCTATGGTTTGCCAATAACCATGGAGCAAGTCATTTGACTTGCACAAAGCCTGCTTTCTGTCACCAACTCCCTTTACTCCTTCGCTTTATAAGTTGCTCAGTAAGCAGAGGAGATGAGATGGTCTTTGAGACAATGGTTTGCCATCTCCTCAGGCTGCTGGAACTTGAATAAACCACCTTTCCTTCACCAATAATTGCCTTTCGTGTCTGGCTCGCAGGTGGCAAGCAGCTGAACCTGTATTCAGCAACAAAGACACAGAAAACTCCAAGCACAGGGTCAAACATCCCTTACATCTGGAGCAGAATAATTTCTCTGAAAATCATGCCTAAACACTTTATAATCAAACTACTGAAAGTCAAATAAAAAGAGAAAACATAAAGGCAGCTGTAGAAAAAAGCCACATTATGTTCATAAGAGCAACGATAAAGCTGGATGCTGATGTTTCGACAGACTCTATGGGGTCCAGAAGCTAGTACTATGGCAACTCTAAAGTGCTAAAAGAATAAGAGGGTCATTTTAAAATTCTACACCAAGGAAATATATCCTTTGAAAGCAAAGGGGAAAAAGAAAATGAATTTATGTCCAGCATTCTTGCTCTAAAAGAGAAATATCAATAAGAGATCTTAAGGCAGAAGAGGAATATACCCAGAGAAACACACAAAAACAAAAACAAAAAATGGAAATGGGGAATACATCAGAAAACTATATATTATATGTGGGGCTTAAAATATACACAAAATTAAAATGTATGCTAGTAACACAAAATTTGGGATAGGTTGAATGGAATTAAATAGTTACAGGGTTCTGGTATTGTCTGAGAAGTGATAAAAGCATAATTACAAAGTGCAATAGCATGTTTTCACTTCTAGCATAATCACTAAAATTATTTTAAAAAAATGAATAATTTTAGGGAAATAAAAGAGGATATGGAAGAATATATCTGAGTAGTCTAAGTGAAAGGAAGAAAGGAGAGAAAAGGTACAGAAAACAGATACGATACACAGAAAAAAAAAAGTTCTCTGTTAGATATAAACTAAAACTAAACTATGTTAGTATTTATATGAAATGTATTTGTGTTCTAAATAAAAAAGAAAGATTGTCATAAAGATGAATAAAACAATATCTTATAAGAAACACATCTAATAAATACACATAGAAAACTTACAAATATAATACATTAAAAAAAATCTTACAAATAAGTACATAGAAAAGTATATAGAGGCCAGGCCTGGTGGCTCACACCTGTAATCCCAGAACTATAGGAGGCCGAGGTGGGGGATTGCTTGAGCCCAGAAGTTCAAGACCAGCCTGGACCATCGCAAAACCCCGTCTACATAAAAGGAAACTGAATATCTGCAGGGCCATCAAGCAACTCTAACTTTGCTTACAAATGGGGGCCCCAGACAAACTCATAGTCAATAGTAACTCTGAGTGAAACCTATAAGGAATAACTCTCCTGCTGCTTCATATCCTTCAGTGTAAAAACATGTTATATACACCTCTAAAAGGAGTGGTAGAAATGCTCTTTTTTAGACTATGACCACTGAACTGTGACCACTGGATTCTAGAAAAATTCAAAAGAAAGAAAGGGGAACATTTTTTAAGAGTTGACAACAATGTGTAGTAAATGGGGCAGGTCTTGATGTTTCTCAATTTCTACTGGGTCACATCTCATCTCCTTCATATATCTATTTTGAATTTGGCTTGAGTGATCCTGAGTTTGGTTTAGTAAAGTTTTCAGAGCTAAGGGATTCTGGCTGAGGCATTTTAAAAAATCTGCTCAAATGCATTACTCTGGAGGGAGAAAATAGACTTGAATACCAGAGATATTTCTGGTGTTTATGTTAGGGCCCAGAGAGGACATTTTTATATATTAATTAAGGAAAGAAATTTCAATTTCCACTAAAATGTCTGGTTAGGAGATCTTGATAGTGAGTTGAATCAATTATAAATATTTTAATTTAGGATCTTCTAATTAGGATCTGTTATCATTTGAAGAAAATCTTTGGTTTACCATTCAGCTATATTTACAAAATCAGTGATATTTTTCAATATCACAATTTTGTTGGGAAGAGGATAGATGAGATAGATATGCAAACATAGAAACATTACCTAATATAATAAGTGAATAATAGAAATATAATTTCTTTGATTGCAAATCACTGTGTCTTATTTTTACTTTTACCCCAATATTTGTAGGTTATCTAGTATATAGTAGGTCCTAAAAATTGTTAATTCATTGAACTGAACAAGATGTCATAAAAACAAAACAGAGAGTAACTACATAGTGTGAAGAAATTTGTTTGTTTTTTTGTACTAGAGATTTTTCATCTATAAATAGGGATTTAATATCAAATATTGGCATAGCATAATGAAGTTCTTAGCAAACACATTTGGTCACGTTAACTCTTTATAATAGTGATTAGCTTTAAAAAAGGTTATAAGGTGTCCTGGAGAGTGTAAATTTGGGGACAGAAAGAGTACACACTAATTGACACTATAACTCTAAACATGCTCTTCTATTTTCTGGGCCCCAAATCCTCCAAAAATACAGTGAAGCAATTTGCTTTAAAGACCTTCAAAATCATTTTGAAAATAAATGGCAATTAGATTGAGACAAATCATTATTAGAAAATATTTCTTTGTGTATTTATAATGTACTATATATTGATAGCAAAAATAGAATAGATGCTTAATATCTTCTGAATTAAAATTATGGTTATAACATAAACACATGCATGCACACCAATGTGATTATGCAATCACTTTGTCACTTTGATTTGCTAAAGTGAACTGAGGGAAATTGGTATTTAGCTTTATTTTTTATTCTTAAGATATCCAACACCACCTTTTCTCTTACTGGATATAAAATGAAAATACCACTGTACTAACCCCATCTCTCAGAGATTTTAAAGGACTTAATATGTATGTTTCTGACTATAATGCATTTAAATTTTTTAAAAGTCTCCAGGGCATAATAACTAAATGATCTCATTCTCACACAAATTAAGACCAACCATACAGATTTTTTCTTATTATTCTTGCCTATAAAGTTAATCCTCACTGAGCTCTCATAAAGACTTCTTTAAGCCACCCAGGTGAGGGAGAAGCAGCCCTAATGAGCATGAATCAGTGGCATCTGATCTCCACCATAGTTAAATGCCGACACAGATATCATCTTTTGCTCTTCCAAAGGCTTTTAACTCTGAGAATAAAGAGCTCAAAATCTCCAACATCAGCAAGCCTTTAAACTAGTTCCTTCTTCTTTCCAACAGCTTACCCTCCATTATTTTGCAAAAAATAAAACTAGAAGTGTTTTATGTGTTTCATTTGGAGAGAATGTGGGAATTGCTGTAGAAAGGGGACCTATATTCCTTCTATTAGAGTTCCTTGTTTCTTCCATTTGATCAGGGAAACTTTCGCTTCCAGAGCTTATTGAGCTAAATTGGCAAATAGAAAGAAATGAGTTTATACCATGTGTCAGTGAAGTTACCACATAAGTGTAGATTTATATGTGAAATATTTTAGATGAATTAAGTGCTCCTTTGGGAAATATCTGGAAAGTACACGCAAACACAGATGAGCCAAATGGAAACGGTGACCATAAATTAAGTACATTCTCATTACCTTTTCACACCCCCTGACTAGAAACAATAACCTCTCCCCCAATAAGCACACAGTCCCAGAAAAAAAGATTAGTGTACCCAAAGGGCAAAGCAAACAGATATATCTTGTGATATGTTCGAACAATCGTAAAGCTGTACCTCTAGCAGATGATAAGTGGGAGTGAATTAGAAAGGTCTAGGTGAATTATAGAGGTGGGAATCTTCCATCAAGGGGGCCCAGCTGTCTACCTCAAGGTACTTGACCCTAGCAACAGACAACAGGATCAGTCAAGCAAGAGAAAGATGGCTGTTGCAGAGGAAATAAAAGAAAGAAGTGAGATTCTCATAATTGGGGCCTGGCCCGGGTAGAAAGTATATTCCACCATCAGGTCCTTTAAACTTGAGTTGAAATCTAAGTCTTATGACAGTATTACACTGAGTCAGTAATTGTATATATGATATATTACATGTATATATATATAAACACATAAACACACAATGGTAATAATAATTATTGTCAATATTAGATCTTCACAAGAAGGGAGTTTTCCCATCTTTAAAAAAGAAAACTGATAGTTTAAAGAAAGCACAAGTAATTATATGAGAGTATCTCAACAAACTTGAGGATTTCTCTCTGACACTTTCTCAGTTCTTGATGTTTACTATAGCTGTTCTCATTAAATTTTATACAACAGAAACCTGAACAAAAGTCTGTACAATGTTAGGGAACAATAATTCACTTTTTCAAGGAAAAGGAGATTTATGGAGAAAATCGCTTGTATCTGACAGTCACTGACGTTAGTCCTTAGTTCATGAAAAGTGACTGGGGCCTGATAGATATTTCTCTGTTCATCATAAAGCTACTGTTTTTCTTGTCTTTGCAATGAGTGGAAAATGAATAATGATCACATTGATGGTAGGGAAAGAATCTTATTTTGTAACTGGAGAGAATCTTTTACAAATTCAACATCGAATCATTAATAAATGCAGATTAGGCACTTGAAAGTATTTCACAGTAACATCTTTTTTTTTTTCCTAAAGAAAATGTTTATTTTAAAAGAGATTTTAAAAACACATACATTCAGAAATAAAATTAGCCATCAAAATTTTCTAGACAAACTAGTAGAAATAATGTGACTTCTTGGAAAAATACATCATTGATATTTGATTCTAGTACTTAAAGAAAATATAAACATGTACAACACTAATAGTTCATTTAATTTCTCATTGCTAGCAGTTTGTCATGGTAAGTAGAAGCAGAAACTGTCCCTCTGATTGAATTGCATTATTAGTATCAAATTTTGTTAGGCAGTGAACTATGCTTCTAATATGAACTTGGAGCTTGACCAGATTAGGGAAAGCTCTAAATAGCCTCAATTATTTAATCTGCTTTTAAATATGAATTATTTTCCCAGAAATCCTGTATTGTAGCCTAGAATCATATTAAAGTTTTTCATTAGCTTTAATAGTGACAAAAATACTCCCTCATTCATATTTGTTTAGTAAAGGGAGTTTATAGTATAGGGAATCATTTTTGGTGATATGAAAATTCCATGCAGTTCAAAGAAAAGGAACAATAGCTTTAATGGGGTCCTTAGTATCTAAATTCTGTGCAGATGGAAGCAGTTCTTGATTTAAGATAATACAAGGGTTGATTCCACATCTTGTAATTGTGAATTGTGCTGCAATAAACATTCAAGTGCAGTTGTCTTTTTGACAAAATGACTTCTTTTCCTTTGGATAAATATCCAGTAGTGGGATTGCTGGATCAAATGGTAGGTCTATTTGTAGTTCTTTGAGGAATCTCCATACTGTTTTCCATAGAGGTTATACTAATTTGCAGTTCCACCAACAGTGTATAAGCCTTCCTTTGTCTCTGCATCCATGCAAGCATTTATTGTTTTTGGACTTTTTAATAAAAGCCATTCTAATAGGGATAAGGTAATATCTCATTGTGGTTTTAATTTGCATTTCCCTGATGATTCATGATGTTGAGCATTTTTTCATATGTTTATTGGCCATTTGTTTTTCTTTTGAAAAACTTCTGTTCATGTCTTTTGCCCACTTTTTAATGGGGCTGTTTGTTTTTTTCTTGCTGATTTGCTTGAGTTCTTTGTAGATTCTGGTTATTAGCCCTTTATTGGATGTATAGCTTGGAAATATTTTCTCCCATTCTGTAGGTTGTCTATTTTCCCTGTTCATTGTTTCCTTAGCTGTGCGGAAGCCTTTTGGTTTAATCAAATCCCATTTATTTATTTTTAGTTGTTGCTGTGATTGCTACTGGCATCTGATCCATAAATTCTTTGCCTAGGCCTACATCTAGAAGAGTTTTACCTACATTTTCCTATAGAATTCTTATGGTTTCATGCCTTCCATTTAAATATGAGTGGATTAATAAAATGTGGTATATGTATACCATGGAGTACTACTCAGCCATTAAAGGATGAATGAGTACCTTTTGCAACAATTTAGATGGAACTGGAGACCATTCTTCTAAGTGAATTACCTCAAGAATGGAAAAACAAACATCACATGTACTCATTATTAAATTGGAACTAACCGATGAACACACATGTGCATGGAGGGGGAAGTGAAATTCAGTGGAAATGAAGCAGGGTGGAGGGGATGAGGGCAAGGGGGAAAACCTACCTAATGGGTACAATAAACACTATTTGGGTGATGGGAGTCACACCTATAGCCGTGACTCAAATATTACAAAAGCGATCTATGTAACCAAAAATATTTATACCTCCTTAATATTTTGAAATAATAAAAAAGATAATACAAGGACTTAGCAGTAGCTAGCGCCTCACTAAAACTGCCTTGTGGATTGAAAACAAATGGGAATTGCCATTATGGTTCCATGTGATCTATAGCTATGAAAACTGGGGCTCTTTCCAAAGACTCTCAAAGACTGGAGCCTGGCCTTGACCATCCCCTAATACTCATATCCACAGAAAGGAGCTTAAAAACCCAGGGGAACATAACTACAAGTGAAGAGTACAAATCAAAAGAAAACAACAAGCTATGCTACTTATACGATCTATACCAGGGGCATTGGAACAGACAAACCAAGAATTTAAAACAGACTATGTATATTTTTAGGGAGATAAAGGATATTAGCCATTTGGAAAAAGAATAAGATAAAATTAGGTAGATAGGTAAATATGTTAAACTTAAACATATAGGTAAGTAAAGAAAGAGAACCAATAGATAAATAGTAGAATGGATAAAGCCAAAAAATAAAAGAATGATTAGGAAGATTAGAGTGAGGATCTTTTGCAGGAGGCAACAGAAAATAAGTAAGACAGAAAAAAAATTTAAAAATAAGATATACATTAAATAAAATTCAAAGTTCAAAAATCTGGAAAATAATAGTATCAGAAGAAGAAAATAAAAATAGAGAAATATTTGAAGAAATGTGATTATAAATTTCCAAGAGGTACAGACAGATCACATATCTCTCATTAAAAACATTTATAGGTGCCAAAGAGTAGAAAATTACAACATTTAAATACATAGTGAAATATAAGATTATTAAATACAACAAAATTCAATGTTTTAATGAATGATTGGACATGTGATTTCTCAACAGAAACACTAGAGGAGGGCAATTGAATAGCATTTTTAATGTTTTCATTTAAAAGAATGTTGAACTTATTTATATCCAAAAGATTGTTCATATTAATGTCCCATTATAATACAATATTATCAGAAATGACAGTCTAGGAAGATTTAATACCAAGATTCATAATAAAAATACTTTGGGGGAAGTACTCAGATAATTAGAGAAATAAATCCAGAACATGCTGTAAGAGATCTGAGAGTAAGAAAAAACAAATAGCTTATTAAAGTCCAGGATGAAAAAAAAGAAAAGAAAGTACTTCCAATATTATCAAGGACTAGAATTATAAACATTATCAACATAATGCAGTGAGGAGAGAACATATGCTCATAATAGGGCTTATTAAAAGGTAGCATTGTGGCTAAACATGTATGTTAGGATGGATCTTAAGTTAAAGAATACTAACATAAGAAAAAGGAATATAACGTTTAGACAAGCAGAAGAAATCTCAATCTATTCAAGAAAAATGAAGAGAAGCGAAAAAGTAAATAAAAGAGCAAAAGTAAAAAAATATCAGAATTCAGTTTTAACGTAATAGCTAGTACAGCAATGCATGAGTTAAACGAATTGATTGAGGCCAGTTGCAATGGCTCACACCTGTAATCCTAGCACTCTGGGGCACTGAGGGTGGGAGGATCCCTTGAGCTCAGGAGTTTAGGACCAGCCTGAGAAAGAGCAAAACTTAATCTACTACTATCTACTAAAAATAGAAAAATTAGCTGGCATTGTGGTGCACCTGTAGTCCTAGCTACTCGGGAGGCTGAGGCAAGAGGCTCTCCTGAGCCTAGGAGTTTCAGGTTGCAGTGAGTACGATAATACCATTGCAGTCTACCCAGGGCAACAGAGCGAGACTCTGTCTAAAAAAAAAAGTCATTAATTGAGACATAGGTAAACATTTGTAATCAAAGTAACTCACACTAAAACAAAGAAATGTATGTAACCTTAGACTTATTAGGAAGTATTACAAAGTAAGAAATTTGCAAGCATCAGTAGAAAAGTCAGGATATAAAGATCCTCATGCTGTCTTTGAGGAAAGGTAGATCGGGGCATCCATTCAGAAGGCATTCTAATGCGATTTATTCAAATTAAGTAAAATACATGCAACCTATGAGCCAGCAATTCCAATTCTGAGTATATAGCTCGTGGATATCATTGTACAGGTCTGTAAGGAGATATATTCTAGGATATTCATTTCCACATTACTTGTGTCCAAAAGTTTAACATAATCTCATAATTCATAAAATATCTAGATAGGAAAAATATGATGAACATGCATCATGGGTTCTTATGCAACAATAAGAAACAGTGGAATGGCTGTGCACCTAGCAACATGACTGGATCTTGAAAACAATGCTTAGTTGTTTTCAGAAAGGACAAAGAAAGACAATGATATATAGAACATGATGCTGTTTATGTAAACTAAAGGTACATAGTCACAAAGTATTGCCATAAATTTTTGCTAAAACACATTTAATTATAAATAAATGTATGGGACATATTAGAATGGCTACCTGAGGGAGAGAATGGGATTAGGATAGGATAATGGGGATAAAAATAAGTAAATAAACAAACCCAGAAGAATAGAGAAGTCAATGATGGAGATATGTTATGAACCTCAGGAGTATAATTAACGAAATTCTTTTCTACTGAACTAAAATAACAACAAATATTTAAAACAGAGGAATTTTGCAGGTAGAGATCAAAGTACCTCTTATAAAGAGTTAAAGATAACTCCTGAGTAGCAAGGAGAGAAGAACAAAATGACAGGGAGTCTTGAGATGGAAAACATTGCTTCACAACTGTACAAATCTGAAAAATTCTGAGATTTTCTTCAGTGTTACTAAGCTGGCATAGAGTTATGAGACAAGTCCTGAGAATGTGTTTAATGGAGTGTGGGCTATGATGAACCATGGTAGCTGGAAAGGAAACAGAGTAAAATTGTGTGAAAAGAAGCGAACAACTAGAAGGAATAGGGCCTGGAAATCCCTGGATGACCTAGGCAACAGGTCAGTGAATATCAAGGTGAGACTAAAGAATGGCGGTTTCATGTTATTATGTCAAAGGGAAAAAAATGCATTTTAGCTAATGCCAAGAACCAAGAGGTAGATGCGTTTATAAAGAAAATGAAGATCCCCAAAGATGAAGAGGCCAGCAATTGGTGCCAAGAAGTTGAATGGATCTTGAAGACACCTAGCTATAGTGAGATTAGGGGTGGAGAAGAAAAAAAAAAAAAAAAATTAAAAAGGGAACAATAGATATAAGCAATGAGAAGACATGGAGAATGATAGAGGGTGATGACAAGAAAACCAGCTGCACAGAGATATAAGGATCCCTAGGATGGAAACATGAATGGAAGCCAGAGGATAATAACTTCCCTGCCTACTTGCCAACCAAGTTGTCCAATCATTCGTTGATTTATCATTTAATTTTTCACTCATTCATTTCTATTTGGTCATTAAGAAACTGTCATTCATCATTTGCTATCTACCAAGTTCTGAGAAAACTTTTAAGGTTAAAGAAATACTCTCTGATTTGGGTTTTACCAAAGTTGTGTAGAAAGTGCCAAATCTGCCTAAGTGATATAACAAAGGGCTCCAGGGAAACAAAGGGGGAAATTATATTGGTTTCAAAAAAATCCCACAGTCAGTCATAAAGATTCCATGGAGGAGATGGAAGAGTTGCATTTAATTGAACATTAAATTAATTATCTGATTTATTATTAATTAATAAAATATTTTAATTGAATTCTTCTGAGTAGGATTTCACCATGTAAAGTAGAGAAGGGAACAAGGACAATGAAGACCATAAGGAGAATTTATTTAGAAAATAGATTTCAGTAAATTTAGGAAATGGCTATGGTCAAAAAGCTGTCTCCACAGCATTAAAAAATCATTATTTTTTGAATAAGTAGAGCTCAATTTTAGTAGAATATCATTGCTAATAATTGCCAAAGTGTAATAAAGTAGTGTCTCTTGCCAGGTGCATTGAATTTAACCCCCTATATTCATGCTCATGTGGATAGATTATTTACCTACAAGATTTTTTTTTAACTTTCTGTATACTTAACTAAAATGGATATTATTAACACATTCTGATTTAATCATGTTTATGTTTGATGTTCTTGCTCCTGAAGGTCTGATTTAATCCATTCCTCTTGTTCCATTGTTAAAGTTTTCCAAAGAACATTTCTTTAACAAGATACTTGTGTATTGATGCTGTGTTTAGTCATTTCTTTTCGTTGGATGTGAGAAGATTTTAAACATTCTCTGAAACATTTTCATTCATCCCCAGAAGAAAATGTACTGAGTGCTTCGTTACTTGAAAGAATCAGCTGTTCTTATTCTTTTATGCCAGTTAAAATGTGAATGCAGTCTTTCCCAGTGTCTTGTTTTTTTTTTTTTTTAATCTAGAATTAGCAATTTTAATTTGAACTGTTACATTCATAGACCCTCAGCGGGCAGAAGACAGCTGTGGAATAGATCACAGATATATTTAAAGATATTTAACAACTGAATAAAATATTTTTATGAATAAGGAGATGAGATTTCTTGTAGTTATTGTTTCTGAATTAAATATCAGTTTTCTCTTTAAATATTTTTAAATAAAATAATAAAAGTAAAGAAATTTTCTTTTTTTTTTTAATCTTCACACTCCTAGTTATTAGGCCTGTAATACTAGCCAGACAAAGCTATAGTCCTTTTACTGCATTCATTCATATTATTCATTCAATTATTTAGTTAAGACATGTTCTGGGTGCTAAAGCTACTATGCTCAGTTATTTAAGACTGATAAAGATACAAAATCTTTATTAGGTTTCTAACGAAAGTTTTAAAGTTTTCTTTTTTCTGTTACATATGAAGAACTTTGAGCCACCTAAGTCTTAAATGTTTGAGAAAAAATAGTTA
This sequence comes from Eulemur rufifrons, assembly GCF_041146395.1. Classification (NCBI taxonomy): domain Eukaryota; kingdom Metazoa; phylum Chordata; class Mammalia; order Primates; family Lemuridae; genus Eulemur; species Eulemur rufifrons. The sequence goes on from NC_090990.1 coordinate 56,248,201, forward strand.
TTATATCTATTCATTTTTAGTGTCCATTGATTCACAGCTATTTTCATCTGAAGCTATTTATAAACCACAATCTTGAACCAGAAAATCCCATTTTCAGAAATGAAATCACTGTAACTAGTATCTGCATCATCATTTTATGGAAACCACCCTTTCAAGATTCCCTATGAGCCAGGAATGACCACTCACACTCTCATTTTCATGTTTCTCAAATTTTGTGTGAAATATGTTTCTATTTCAGTGCTTTGGCTTACGTTTTCCTCTTCTCCTATACCATGAAATACCCTCACCTCTCCCCACCATTCACCCTTCTCCATCTAGAAAATAACTAATTGTTCTTCCTGTAAAGTCACTTCCTTTGTGAAATTTTTTTCTTGATCTACTTGTCACTTCACCCTTACCATTAGGCAATATTGATAGTTTATTAGCCATCATTCACATAAATAAATTTTACCATTTATTTGAATTAGTTATGTCCATTAGTTAGCTGAATTACCACATTTTATTTTACTATATTTATTATGCCATGATACATTATTTATTGAAGTAACTTGAAAAGGTTAATTATCTCTCTGAGTCTTAATTCCAGCTTCTATTAGAGAGAAAATTAAGATTAGTAGCTCCTAACTCAAAATTGTTGCACTGATCAAAATACTAACAGGAATGGTCATGTAATGAAGATTCCATAATTTTTTTTTATTATTATTGCTGTTCTAGTTGTGTTGTTTTTGGCCATTGCTTGTAGTAGAGTTAGTACAAAGTTCAGCATAAGCACAAGTAGGAAATGCCCTTAAATTTTACCTTTGAAGTGAGAGAAAGATAAAGAGAAGTGCCATTTGCTCTTCAGTCCTGCTGTGTAAGTATCTCCAGAACTGAGGTATAGGGATCTTCATTTTCAAACAATCTACCCAGTAAATCTTATGCAGCTAACATTTAGAAACTATGAGTACAGAAGCAATAAGAAGCTATAATCAGTTACTTATATCTTAGTCTGAATCTCCTTGGAAAAAAACTTTTTCTTAAGTAAATTTCAAAAGTTAATAGGTGATAAAGTAACAAGGCTAGAAGGTCCAAGTATAAGTATCTACAGCATGGGAAATAAAAGGGCACCTAGAAAAGCATATAACCACCTTCCCTATTTTGTGTGAAATTGACTTTTTTAATGTTAGATCGTGTAACATTATTAGTTTCAAATATTTTATTATTTTATTTTTTAATTAATTTTTATTTCAGCATATTATAGGGGTACAAATGTTTAGGTTACATATATAGCCTTTGTCCCACCCAAGTCAGAGCTTCAAGCATGTCCATACCCCAGATGGTGCACACTGCACCCATTAGGTGTATAGATACCCATCCCCTCCTCCCCCCCTCATCTGCCCAACACCCGATGAATGTTATTACTATATGTGCACTTAAGTGTTGATCAGTTAATACCAATTTGATGGTGAGTACATGCGGTGCTTGTTTTTCCATTCTTGTGATACTTCTCTTAGTAGAATGGGCTTCAGCTCTATCCAGGATAATATAAGAGGTGCTAGATCACCATTGTTTTTTGTGCCTGAGTAGAACTCCATGGTCTACATATACCACATTTTATCAATCCACTCATGGATTGATGGGCACTTGGGTTGTTTCCACATCTTTGCAGTTGTGAGTTCTGCTGCTATAAACATTCTAGTGCAGATGTCTTTTTTATAGAATGTCTTTTGTTCTTTTGGGTAGATGCCTAGGCAAAGAATTTATGAAGAAGACCCCAAAGGCAATCACAGCAACAACAAAAATAAATAAATGGGACCTGATCAAATTAAAGAGCTTCTGCACAGCCAAGGAAACTATCACGAGAGCAAACAGACAACCTAAAGAATACGAGAAAATATTTGCATGTTACACATTTGATAAAGGGCTGATAACTAGAGTCTATATAGAACTCAGGAAAATCAGCAAGAAAAAATCAAACAACCCTATCAAAAAGTGGTCAAGGGACATGAACAGAAACTTTTCAAAAGAAGACAGACTAATGGCCAACAAACATATGAAAAAATGCTCAACATCTCTAATCATCAGTGAAATGCAAATCAAAACCATAATGAAATATCACTTATCTCCAGTGAGAATGGCCCTTACCAAAAAGTCCCCAAACAATAAATGTTGCTGTGGATGCAGAGAGATAGGAACACTCATATACTGCCGGTGGGACTGCAAACTAGTACAACCTCTGTAGAAAGTAATATAAAGATACCTCAAAGAGCTACAAGTAGAACTACCATTTGATCCAGCAATCCCATTACTGGGCATCTACTCAAATGTTTCAAATATTTTAGAGCATACTTTTAATTCATTTGTTTACAATATGATGAACAAACATAAATACGGGATGACCTATTGAAAAATATTCTCCAAAACACCACAAAACTGTGAAATGCTTGTGAACAAATAGATCATAAGAAAGGTTATTAAGTAGCAATTTTTCTGTTGTTTGCAAAATTGGTAAGGTAAAGTTGAGGTGGGGATGGGAAGTTTCCACAAGTTTCAGAGCTCTCCTGATGACATTTAGAACAGGATTAGTGTCAGAGCCATCATATCATTGCAAACAAACATGAGATTTAGCTGTATGAGATATATAATTTCCTAGAAAACATTTACCTATGAGTTGGTAATCTTTTTTCTTCATAGAAAATAGTAGAACATCATCCTTAATAAAGGTGTTAGCTTAAATCACACATGAAATATTAAAGCTAAAAAGAGTCTTCAGTTTTAGCAAACTTGATAATTAAAGTCTTAAAGACTAAAGGGGAGATACTCACTGACCTTTCAGTCCATTTTATTACAAGTATACCCAGAAGACAGGGACATTTAAAGCAGCAAACCCAAAAGAAAGGACCTTCTGACAGCCAAAACAGCAGAGATATTCCTGCATCAGAGCACTCAGGACCTTGGCTCCTATTATGCAAAACACCAAGAGCTTTTTAACGGAAACAAAGTTCAGATGAGTCTAAATTAACCTTAGGAAACAGCAACAGCAAAAATAAGCAACTATATCAAAGATTAGAATAATTTTAAGTTGCCAAAAGACTTCTACTTGTGTATAGGTACATCTATATTTCTTAAATTTTTATTGAAATACATCTGCTCAGAAATACATAGGAATCATTTTAGACATCTTGATGAATTTTCACAGAAAATGAAAAAAAGTCTAGGTAAACAGCGAACAATGAGGAAACGTAATGCTACCAGACTTCTAGAATTATTTTTTGTGCCCTTTTAAACATCTTTCCAACAATGGTAATTTTTTTCCCTTATACCTGGAAACAAAAATTGTTTTGGAATGTACATCCTACAGGATGTACTGTTTTGGTTCTGCTTTCTTTTGCTAAATAATATACTTGTAAAATTCAAACATTTTATTGCATCAAGTTGTAGTTAATTCATTTTCATTGCTATGTAGGATTCTGCCATCAAATAAACACCACAATTTATTTATTCAATCAGCTATCGATAGTCATTTGAGTATTTTCCAGTTTCAGAGTATTATTCGTGGCGCTGTCGTAAGCATTCTGATACCTATCTGTTGGTGAACATTTGTATGAACATGGTAAATATATTCATATACATGGAGTATATTCTGGACATACACCTAAGGGTAGAATTAGAGGTATATATAATGTGCATATTATATTCAACTTGGGTAGATACTACCAAATAGTTTTACAAAGTGTTAGAACCAATTTACTCTCTATGTAAGACTGTAGGAGAGTGTCAGTAGCTCCACATCCTTGCCTACATTTAGTATTTCCATATTTTTCAAAATTTTATCTATTCTAGTGTCTCTTTTCATGTGATTTAAATTGTATTATCTTGATGAGTAATATAATTTAGGACCTTTTCGTATGCTTATTGGTCATTTGGATACACTATACATTAAAAAACCTGTTCAAGTCTTTATTCTTTTTTACAATTGAACAGAATCTTTAGGTGTTGGATGGAGGCATTGTGGAATCATCTCCTACTCTGTGGACTACATTACTCTCTTAGTGGTATCATTTGATCAATAGAAATCCTTCATATTAATACTATTCAAGTCACCGTTTATTTTCATTTACATCACCCAAAAAGTTACTCTGTGCCCCTTTGTAACCAATCACCTTCCCCCATCCACTGCATTTGGCAACCACTGATTCGATTTCTGTCACCATAATTTTCCCTTTCTAGAATGTCACATAAACGGGATCATGTGTCTTGATTCTTTGCCTTCTGCTTTTGTACTCTTTCCTCATGCAACTTTAAAATTCAGAAAACTATTCATTTTCTTCTAATTTTCTTCATTCTAATAGAAAATTACTGATTTTTAATTTAATTGCACTTTCATATATTTTATTGATACATTATAAAGTTATGGAACATTATATATAATGAAGGTATGCATTCTCGGGAGGGGGATGTGGGTATACGTAGTTACTGGAGCAATATGCAAAGTTTTTAATGATATGGCATAGGACTGACCAACTGAAATCTACATATATGGTCAACCAAAATTGGCCCTGACAAAAAGGGATCAGCATCAGCCAAAACACCTGGCTAGTGCAGATGAGGTGATTATTAGTTTCTGTTATGTATATTCATACACATTTATTTCTTACCAACTTCTAACACTTTTATTTAATGTCAATACTTTTGTTATCAAAATAGGGAAATATCTGAATCAAATGAAGATTTGATTTAGCCATTACTAAAGATCTTTGCTTCAGATTTATCTATAAAGAAGGGCCTGGCAGAGGGTATCATACAAATACTATAATCAGTTTGTTGTCACTCATCTCAGTCTAAAGAAACCCCTCAACAGAGGAAGGAGAAAAGCTTATATGACAGACGGCTTCGTCAATATAGTGTAGATGCACATTATTTGCAGATTCCATATTTGCAAATTTGCCTACCTACTAAAATTTATTTTTAACCCCCAAATCAATACTTGAGGCTGCTTTTGCAGTCATTCACAGACATGTGCATAGGTAGAGCAAAGAAAATTTTGTGTTGCCTGACAGGCATGTTCCCAGCTGAGTTGAAACAAAGCAATGCTTTGCTTACTTGTTTCAGCTCTCATACTGTAAACCGGTGTTCTTTTACTTGGTCTATTTAATGCCACACATTTTGCGTTTCTGTGCTCTTTGTTGGTGATTTTGCTATTTAAAATGGTCCCCAACTTAAGTACTATTTAGTGTCTCTAAGCACAAGAAGGCTGTGATGTGCCTTACAAAGAAAATGCATGTGCTGGTTATACTACATTCAGGCAGGAGTTATAGTGCAATTGATCTTGAGTTCAATGTTAATGAATCAATAATATTTATTAAAAATGTGTCTTTAAACAGAAACACATAAAAAAGCTATTGGGTCTGAAGCCGAGAGGGAGATACATGAAGCCTCAGGTGCAGCAAAATGCCGTTTATTTGAGCATCTGGGTGCAAATGGGTGGAGGCTGAAAAGAGCATCCACACAGGAAGGGGAGATCAGTGAGTTTTATAGGAGGTTTGGGTGGAAGTTTGAAGAGAGTGAATTTTTTTTTTTTTTTTTCCCCTGAACCATAACTGGCTCCTCAACAGCCTATGGTCAAAGTTAGATTTACAACCTCCGGACTCTCCAGACTCCTGCGGTTGTTGTTTCACAGGCCTTATGATCACTATCTAAGTGTTCCATTAACTGCTTTCCCTCCTGTGTATACTTTCCGGGTTCCCACCCTAAGCAAGCCTAACAAAAGCAAGGTTATGTATTGGTCAGTCAATGACAAAGTTGTGACCAGAGGCTCACAGGAGCTTAATCCTATATTTCTCCTAGGAGCAATAATTCAGTATTTGCTAATTCAGTGTTCATGATGACTTTCTAGACCACAACTACTGTGAATAATGAGAATTGACTGTATTTATAAATATAGGAGATTTGAAAAAAAACTGAAGCAAAGGTATTATAATTCTAATTATAATAAGTAAAACAAATATTATTTTCAAGGGGAAATTTAACAACCAGTAAATATATTTGATTCATATTAATCATCTGCATCACAATAATATAGTAATATCACGAGACATTTGTGTATAAATGGAGAGCTTGAAACTTAAAAATAAGTGGAATGTCACGTTAGAGCTGATATTTAGTATTAATAATTATCTTGTTGTGCAAGTACAATATAACAATCTATAACTCCTAGGCATTTAGAATGATAACACAATTTGAACTAGTACAAGCTCTATGGAGACCAGTATGGTGATACCTCAAAGAACTAAAAGTAGATGTATCATTTGATCCAGCAATTCCACTATTGGAAATTTACCTAAAGGAAAAAAGTCACCTTTATATCAAAAAGACACCTGCACTCAAATGTGTATTGCAGCACAATTCACAATTGCAAAGATGTGGAATCAACTCAAGTGCCCATCAATACATGAGTGGATTAATAAAATGTAGTATATGTATACCATGGAGTACTACTCAGTCATAAAAACCTGTGAACTAATACTTTTGTATAACCTGGATGGGACTGGAGGCCATCCTTCTAAGTGAACTATGGCAAGAATGGAAAAACAAACACCACATGTACACACTATTAAATTGTAAGTAATTGCTCAATACTTATGTGCACATATGGAAGTAAAACTCAATGGGTATCAATCAGGTGGGAGGCAGAGGAAGGGATGGGCACAATGCATAGGGCACACTTACAACTTTGACTCAAACTATACAAAAGCAATTCATATAACAAAATATTTGTACCTCTGTAATATTTTGAAATAAAAAAAATGAGTAAATAATACGGACATATTTTTAAACAATTTACAAGTGAAATAGATCATTATAGTATACAATGTCAGTATTAAAACTAATTTCAACCTGAGAATATTGCCATTTGTTTCCTTTTATATTTACCCACAATGGCAAAATAAAAGAGTGACTAAGTACTTGATTTATTCTACTAAATGTCAAATATGTACCAAATAATCTCAACAGTCAAATGAACTTCTGTACTTATTCTGCAAGAACCTTTAGTAAACATGATCTGAGTTCTTGCTCCATCCTAATTTTATGTGTAAAAACAAATACTTGCTTTAACTCTGACTGATTGTCAGAAGAATTTGCAAATATCCATACATGAGGCTGTTGCCAAGTTTGCACTTGTCCTCTAAATTTCCTCTTGCCTGCAAAATATTTGTGACATTTCTGAGGTATGTTGTTTGTATAATTTATTAATATATTTGTGTCATTAAAACTGCTTGTATGCTTTAAAATGTCTTAATTTTTCAAAATGCATTTATAATTGGGGTACAGTTAGATTATGTACCTTAAAACACTTCATTTTTGATATCATCAGAAAATACCTTTATTGCTTGATATTTCTTAGCACACAGGTCATAGTGTTTACTTAGAAGTAAATGTGAGCAGCAAAAAGTCTAATATCCCTAATTAGATTAATTTGATCATGTATATATATATATATATATATAAAACATCAGGAAATATAAAGTGTATTACAACCTATGATAAAACAGTAGGTTTGCAAATATTTAAATAATTTAATATTAGAAAAAAACAGGCATGCCATCTTTGGGGTAGACAGTAAAATATACTGTTAAAAAATACTAAATAAATATTTGTTCAACACAATTAGGCCTTTTATCTAAATTATCAAGTATTTATTACCTTAAATGCTATGTCAATAGTTGTTGTTCACATTTACATGTTTTAATTTTATGTCCTCAATATGACAGCCACCCTTGATGACAAGGGTTGTGGTTTCTGATAGTCATGTGTTCAAAAATCTAGAACTCCCCCTTATTTACTTATATAAAGTAATTTGCAAATTACTTTATATAATTAAACTTCTATTTCCTCATCTTGCTTCTCTCTTGTTTTTTGATTTTTTTGTTCACTTGTCAGCCATATACTGTCAGCTGCTTACAGGTTGTGATAAATGCTTTGTTACTTTTGACTGATGGAGGATTAGCTCTGTATATGGCACAAGTTAGCTACTACATTTATTGGATAAAAATTGAATATAGTGAACAGGTAATGAAAAGTTAATGAGTAAAAAACAACCTAAGACATTATCTTTGTATATGAAAAGTACTATTACAAGTTATGTTATCTCAATAGAATAATTCTCTTTAAAACATATTTTCTTCAAAAAGTCTTTCATTTATATAGCTTTCTTAGAGGTAAATTTTATATGAGTTTCATAAAATATTTAAGGAACTCTAGGCTTTATAGTATGTTATTATTCCTCTAAAATTATTAAATAATGGATATTACTGGTAAAAAAATTCAGTTTTCCCTTTCAAACTTTAGATTTATTGCAAACATTATGAAAAATAGTTTCTTAAAGGAAGCAAGTATTTCTTTTCACTGTGTTTCTTCTATTGATGCTCCACTAAAACACATAAATTTAATTTTTAAAATATTTTTATATTTTCAAATGTAAAATATACAAGTGACATGAGGTTTCAATAGTTGTCAAATGTATGTTTTCTTTTCATATTTATTGTAATATATTGATATGCTTCAATATGTATGCTTTTTATTAGGTCATCTTATTAGATTTTTCATGTAAACATTTTGATTAACATTTATTAGAGAAAATGATGATTTAGGTTTTGATATGCATTTTTATTTAATCTATTTTCTATGGCATTGAGAGGTATTTGGACTATTTTTCTAGCCATATATCAGAAGTCACCATGTTGTGGGTTGTTATATGATTTTTAAGAGATCATTTTGGATATGTTATGCTAATCTGGTTGTCTAACTCCTTATTTCTTTTAACTCTTGTTCATCATGAATTTCAGTGAATAAAAAGAGAATTCTTGACCTGTTTCTGCCCCACATCTAAGCAATGTGCTTATCACTTAAATTGTCTGAGAAGATCTCCCACTTTCAGTCAGCCCAGCAGATTTATACACTATTCGGGGACTTCCCCAGAAAATGTCTCACATGGAGAAATAATTCAGATAATCCTTCCCATTTATTTGATAGTTTTATTAAAATAATTAAAGATCATATCATGGAAGAAGGAGGAGGGGTGATGAATAGAATAAAGGTAGCAGAAGAAAAGCTTCTGCAACCTACCTTTCCTCCCTCAAATCCCTAAAAAATATAGGGAAGTTCACATTTATGTGGTGCATGTGCACACACACATATACACACACACAGACCTTTCCTTGTTGCCTTTGAATCTGAACTGAATTATCACAGCTAAGAAGAATGGATGGTAAGTGTCACGGCTTTCTAAAGCAAGGTGACTGCTTGGGCTCTTTAACAATTCTTTCTGCTGTTCTTCGTGTAGCCTATATATAATAGTGGTACCTGTGCTATAGGACCAACATGAATGTGGTAGCAATATTTTTGGCAGATTTTATATATATGCTTTAGGGAATTTAGAAAAATATGAGGGTTAGAAGTTGGAAGGAGAAACCCGTAAAAGGCCACAGTGAAAATATTTTGCATATCCAGACTTTAGTAGAAGAGAGATGATTAAGTTTCCCTGTGGATCATGTTAATACCACAAGGGAAAAAAGGATGGTAGGATCTGTCTAGATATAGCTCCTACCCAAGGAAATTACCAGAAGGAGCAGAAGACCTCTTCTCCAAAACATAAATTAGGAAGATGTTACAAGGAGACCCTGGCCCTTGTCAAAGAATATGAAATCACTATGGTCTATGGAGGGCAGTGTCTCAGGAACTCACAGAAGCATTCCACAAGGCAGAGCTAACATTTGGACGCTTCCATTACAGACAGCATTCAGTAAAAAGAGGAATCAACAACAACAACGAAAAACACTAGCTATGTAAAGAAGCCTTTGCTTTATTGCCCTTTTCCCTGTTATCTTTCTTCTACATGTAACCATTATCCTCCCATGGAGTGAGAAGGACAATGTAATAAAGGAAAGTGAAAGAAAAGAGTATACTGCCATCATCTCCGATCCTCAATTCTGACCATATTTAAACAGAGAGATGAGGCATGGGAAAGCTAACAGATGTCATGAATGTAATGAGAAATCGTAGGCTCATAAAATAAGTGTATATAGTTATGATTGATATGCAATACGTTGAACATATCTAAAGTATATAATTTGGTGAGTACATACCCAAGAAATTATCATCACAATCAAGATACTGAATTTTCCATCACCTTTACATATCATTTTGCTCCTTTATTATCCATCTATCTCTCTGTTTACCATCCACAGGCAATTACTGATTTGTTTTCTGTCATAAGAATTAGTTTATGTTTGTCTAGAGTTCATAGCTTACACTCGATAGGCTTCTTTCATTAAGCATAATAATTTTGAAAAGTATTAATATTATTGCATGTACAAATAGTTCATTCATCTTTTAATGTTAAATATACCATTATATGATTATACGTTAGTTGATTTATACTTTGGTTAGTTGACATTTTGGTTATATTTTACAATTAAAGTTTCTATGATCATTCACATACACATCTTTTAATGGGCATAAACTTTTGGACAAATACCTAGGAGTAGAATTGTAGGTGCATATTTTACTTTTTAAGAAACTGCAAAACTATTTTCCAAAAGGGCTGTGCTATTTGACATTCAAGAGGCAATGGCTGAAATTTTCCTCCTATTATTGCCAGCATACTGTGCTGTCAGTCTTTTTAATTTTAGTGATTCTATTTCATTGTGATTTTAATTTATATTTTTCTTACAACTAATGATGTCGATTTTTATGTGTGTATTTGACATTCTTACACTTTATTTTGTATTTTTTCAATTTTTTTTACCCAATTTTATTGTGTTGTGTGTCCTCTTATTTTTGAGTTTTAAGAATTCTTCATATTTTTTCTAGATTAAATCATGTCTCAGATCTTAGACACAAAAAAGAAATCCAGGGATGTAGTCCCAGCATTTCTGGGTTAGGTAAGGTTAGATCAACTGCTATCTATTTAAACTCTAGTGTCTTTTTTCTTTGAGTTTGTGTATGAGTGTGTGTAAATGTGTGTGTGTGTGTGAGAGAGAGAGAGAGAGAGAGAGAAATTTGTTTTAGTTTTATATTTTTTGTTTGTTGTTTTCTGGGAGCCATATTTTTTAAAGTTTTATCTGTTGGAATTCTCTAGCCTTGAGCTGAAGGTACGTCCATTAAGACAGATTTGATGGTGCTTCTGGTTTTTCTAGGTTCTTGGAAGTACTTTAATAGGATTATTTTTAAACTAAATTATCAGTTTAAAGTTTTTCAAACTATCCATTTGGAACAAATTTAGTCTGCAAGCATGTTTAAGGGCCCTACTAGTATTCACAAATAACCTACCTCCTTTATAATTGAAAGAAAGGAAAAGCATTCTCCTCTTTAGTATTTTTAACCCATTTCTTTTAATGAATTGACATGGTTATTATCTATCTCTAGGTTCATGAGAGTGAAAAAAATGGTGAAAATAGGTGATTTTTGAAGCTCACACATTCAACAGTCCCAAGGCTTGTTCTTTAGAAGCTTAGTAAGCAATGAGAATCCATTTGTTTGTTTGTATTTATAACCTATCAAACCAATAAGCATTAAAGTACAATTATGTACTCTCCAGCAATATTTTATTTACACAAAAAAACACATATGCGCACACATGCATTTGTATTGGAAATGCTGAAGTTGTTCCTCATACAATGTTAATGGAAATATACGTTAGTATATTGCTTCTAACAGGCAATTTAGTGTTGTGTATCAAAAGTCTTTAAAAGGTACACATAGTTTGATCAAGATTTTACATATGGAAATTTTTTCTAGGGAAATAATTAAGGTTTTGAAGAATAGCTGGAAGTATGCTTATTGTAGAATTATGTATAAATGGAGGAAAAAATAGAAAAATAAAACAAAAAACTGCAAGCAATTTAAATATCAAACTAAGGTTATGGACATGAATTGTGTATTAATGCAATTTGATACTATATATTTTATTTAAAGTAATATTTACAAAATGGCAAACTATTTTGGCATATTAGAAGTATTAGCTAACTTGATCCTTGTAGCACTATTAGGTAGATATTGTATTGTCTGTACTTTACAGATCAGGAAATGAAAGCATGTGATGTTTAAGAAATTTTCCCGCTGCCACATAGCTCTTAGGTGGTGGGGCAAGAATTGAATTCAGGCAATCTGTTTCTAGAATCCATGTGCCTGGGTCTATGACTCTATGCCTTCACCATTACATTATTATTCTTTTACTATTATAACTTTAATATGTATGCTGTTGGAGAATAATTTTTAAAGTTATTAAATAAAAATAAGATAAAAGTATATAGAGTATGATTGCAATATAAATGTTTATGTTTGTGTGTGATTAAGAAAAAAACTATAAGGACATACACCTTTTTTTAATCTTCAAATGATAGAATTATGGGAGATTTTTTAGGTTGTTTTGTGTTTGGCTCCTTTCAATTTTCTACAGTGAGAATGTATAGTAGTATTCCTTTGTAATACTCTTATGTAAATAAAAGCAGGCACCGAATTATAATTTGTGTTTGAATAAGAAAATACAATAAAATAAATCACAGTAGAACCTTAATTAATTAACTGAAACTCAAAACCTGTAGGCTGTTGTGTTTTTTTGCTTATTTAGCTGGGCACATCTGCAAAAAAACATTTCATAATATAATGTTCAGGGATTTCCCAGACTGGACTGTACACTACTATGGTTGGTTCATTCAGTCCAGTCTGTAGGACTGTGTCTACATGTACTGTAGTACATGCCTCTGCATGTTTGTGCCATTATCAAATGAATTCTACATTTCAAGCTTTGACAATGACCACTAAGAATTTTTAAATATTAATAAAAGAACAAGTACACAGAAAGGAAGTCTCTGGGCAAAACTTCAAACAGAAAAATTAAGAGAACTGGGTTTTTTCTTCACTGACAAGATGGCTAATACTGATCCAGCTCATGTACTTTGACTGCATTGCTTAGGTTCAGGTTGAGTTATTTCCCTTTTCTGGAAGCTGTTAATGTGTGTTTTGCTTTGCTTGCTGTTAGACTTTTTCTTTTCTTTTTTTTTTTTTTTTTGCTTGGTTCCTTTGCTTTGCTGCAGATATTACAGTATTTGTGAACATTGAATATTTGTTCACCTTGAGCCTTGGGAAAGATCTCTTCCTATGGACACTATCTTGCTCCATTTACCACCATTCTAGTTCCATCATTACATGGCTTCCGAGGTACCAGCATAATGCTCTAGATCTTGGAGCTGACTTTGACATTGGCGTTTGTAGCCTCTGAGTTCCTTGTTTCTTCATTAGATATAGTTACAATTTGCCTTGAGCAAATGCAATGTCCATTCCTATTGAAGAGATATTTGGCTCTAATCATTGTGTGATGCTTAATAAAATATAAATGTAGATTGATATTAAAAGCAATTCAGTATAGCGAATACTTATTTTCACCTCTACCAGTAACTTAAATTTTGACCTTAGACATGTAATTTAGTATCCCTGGGTCTCAAGTTCTTTATCTATAAAATAAATGTAAAACATTCTTGCCTGGATGAGGACAGGTAACTAGACTACTTTATTTCTTTAATTTCCTCTCACAGTTATTATTAGTTAGGCCATTTAGAATGTGTTTATGTACTGACATGAGTTGCAGTGTGCTGCAGGAAAGACATTTAGAAATTTAGTGTCTTTACTGAAGTCCCAAAGAAGTGATCTTCAAATACAAGGTTTTGGAAAACACTTGCAGAGAAGGAGGAATGTGAGAAATTCATCTTCCCTTCAGCTGTTCTTCATTGTCACTCTATAGACATGGATTGCATAACGTCAAAAAGTATAAGAATTGTAGAATATGATTATTTACATAAAAATTGTCACTGCAGATAGATTAGCATATATCCCTGCACAGGGGCTCTTCTGTTTGCTATTAAATTAAGAGTCACATTGATATGGAACAATTATGAAATTAAGATTTGACACATTAGGGCTTGAATCTAAACTACCCTTGTTTCCTGTTTCCTATGCTTCTGGCTTCTGCTACCTAAGTACATTGGTCCCAAGAATGCAATTGTCCTAGAGGACTCTAAAGCTATGCTATTCATAAGGCTGGAAGTTAATTATGTGGGTCATGGTTAGTGCTGAGGTTAGAGTACAACTCCTAGGTAATGTATTAGGGTACATGATCATGTAACCTCAGAAAGTTATCAAGTTTCCAGTAATTCCATCTCTGAAATAAATATTCATAATTTACAACTTGGTCATTTGTGATATATGGAATATAGTCACTGAAATAGAAATAAACCACGTAGAGATGACTTCCTTTCCCTCCAAATCACTGGATCAATTTTATTTTCCATGATTGCTTGACAGTAAATAAGGATAAACCACATACTATTATTCCTAAGCCTGAGGCAGAGTTCCACTCCAGATATTACTTGGGAGAAGGAAGTTCCTATGACACTATAAAATAACATGCCACCTCAGACCCAAGACTGATAATTATCTTTCTCACTTCAGAAGCAGTTCTGATAAAAGTGGCCACAGAGAAGGATGTGGATCCCTATGGCTGTAACCATAAACACCACTATTGATAGGCCTTACCTGGAATCCAGTTTATCAAATCAAAATAAGGAAATCTATAAATATATTAATATAATGAAAAGTTGAATCTTTTGAGGCCAGAAGGAATAATGTACATAAAAAAACTATACAATACAGATCAGATGAATCAAGGACAAATGTGTCTCTACCTTTTCCAGTGATTTCTGAATTTGTTGCTTGAGAACATCACAGCCACAGTGGAAACTTTCCTCAGGAATCTGATAACTGATTCTAGAAACTTGTCCAGACATTGTTCTTACGACAGGCAATCTTAAAAAGATTAGGCATGGTGCGGTAAGGCCTTTCTTTCCTGGACTCCAATTTATACCTGGAAGACTACATTAAGATGCTTCTATGATTTGGCCTCTATTCCAAAGCCAGGCTCTGAAATGTGTAGACATTATCCAAAGGTCATGACCTCAGGATATCATGATATTTCCTAATAGAAGAATGGATCAGTTCTTTCAACTTCTGAAGTGAAATTTGATTTTTCAAATTTTTCAGAATTTAATAGTTAAGTAAAATATTCTTGGATATTATGATAACATTTGCTTATTATACACTGATTTCATACTAATTGATTAAGATATTGTTTGCTATATATATAACATTTGAAAATATTTTATATAAAATCATATGAAGATGAATTATATTCATATCATACATAGGTTTTAATATGTTACCATTCAGCAAGAGAAAAAAATTTTTACTTCTTATCAGTTTTAAAATAATAAATCAGAGCCACAATTTGATGCATAAAATATAAGATTAAATTCTAGATCTAAAGTAAATGTTCCTAAATAGTTCATCACTAAATAATTTCACAAAGATATTCATTTACTCTATACTTACTCCATAATTAACCTTAGTTTCTCCAAGCCCTCAAATTAAGTAGACAGAAATTATTTTCTATAAAAGCTGTTTATCACAATTTACGAATATCCTGAAAATATGTGAAAATGAATAGTTTAATAAACTGTATAAAGAATACAAAAATCTCCAATCATTTGTAAAATATATTGTTTTAGGATGATATATGGAATACAGAGAAATATTACCAGTGTTATACCTGGATAATGAACCTGTGGGTAACATTTCTCATTGTACATTTTGTTTATTTTGTATAGTATTTTTATTATAATAATTAATATTAATTTAGCACTACTATAGACAGATATATTTTTCTGCACATATTTTATGTGATTTAAATGATTAAACTACAGTGTTATCCTTATTTTAGAGATAAAAAACCTGAGGCTTACAGAGGTGAAGTAATTTGTCCACTGCCACACAGTTGAAAAGTAGGAGAGCCAAAAATCCATGCTTTACAAATTTAGAAAATACAATCAACTTTAATGAAACACACATATACACACACACCCACATGTACCAATCCTCAAACTCTTCCAAAAAATAGAAGAGGATGTAACACTTGTCAAGTCATTCTATGAGGTCAATATTTCCCTCATAACAAATCTAGACAAAGATACAACAATGCAAGAATACTACAGACCATTATCCTTATGAGTGCAGATTCAAAAATTATAAAAAATCCAGCAACATAAGAGAATGATTATATAACATGATTAAGTAAAATTTATCCCAGGAATGCAAGGCCAGTTCAACATTCAAAACTCGATGCAATGCATGATATTAGTAGGACTAAGCTCAAACAAACACATGATCATATCAATAGGTGCAGAAGCAGCACAGGAAGAATCCAACATTCTTTCAGGATAAAAACACTCAACAAACAAAAAATAGAAAGGAATTTCCTCAACATGGTAGAGGACATCTACTGCCATACTTATGGAAAAAATTGAATGTTTTCCTTGTGGTGAAATTAGGAAAAAAAAAACCAAGATGACTCTCACCACTCTATTCACCACTATTCTTTTTTTTTTTTTTTTTCCCCTTACCAGGGCAATCAGGCTAAATGAAAAATGAAAATAAATAAATAAATAAATATGATGCAAAATAGAAAGGAAAAAGCAAAACTTTGTGTATTTCCAGATGACAAGATTTTTTTATATAGATAATCCTAAGAAATCCCCCATTCCATTAATGCTAACGAAAAAGTTTAATAGGTTTACAGATATAAGATCAGTATATGAAAATCAATCGTATTTCTATACACTGGCAATGAACAATTTTAAAATAAAATCAAAGAAACAATTACTTTTATAATCATGTGAAAAAGCATAAATTTAAGAAAAAAATTGACAAAAAATAGCAAGACTTATAGGCTGAAAGCTACAAAATATATTGAAAAAAATTTAAAAACACCTAAGTAGGCCGGGCGCGGTGGCTCACGCCTGTAATCCTAGCACTCTGGGAGGCCGAGGCGGGTGGATCGCTCGAGGTCAGGAGTTCGAGACCAGCCTGAGCAAGAGTGAGACCCCGTCTCTACTAAAAATAGAAAGAAATTATATGGACAACTAAAATATATATATACAAAAAATTAGCCGGGCATGGTGGCGCATGCCTGTAGTCCCAGCTACTCGGGAGGCTGAGGCAGTAGGATCGCTTAAGCCCAGGAGTTTGAGGTTGCTGTGAGCTAGGCTGACGCCACGGCACTCACTCTAGCCCGGGCAACAGAGCGAGACTCTGTCTCAAAAAAAAAAAAAAAAAAAAACACCTAAGTAAATGGAAAACCTGTCATGCTCTTGGATTAGAAGAAAATATTATTAAGATGAGAATACTTCCTAAATTAATCTAGCAATTCAAGCAATTCCTACAAAAATCTCAACTGTCATTTCCCCCCCAAAATTAACAAGCTCCTTTGAAAATATATATGGAAAAGTAAGAGACCCAAAATGCTGAAAGCATTCTTGAAAATGAAAAAAAAAGACCAAAGTTGGAAGACACACTAGCCTATTACAAAACTGACTACAAAGCTATAGTAATTAAATCTGAGCAATTGGCTTAGAAACAGATGAGTAGATCAATGGAAGAGAAATGAAAGTTTAGAAATAAACCCATATATTTATGGACAATTAATTTTTGACAAGTGCTTCAAGACAATTAAATGGAAAATAATAGTCTTTTCCAATAAGCAGTGCTGGGTGAAGTGTATATCCATGGAGAAAAGAATAAAATTGGACCCCTAGCTCACACTATAAATAAAAATTTACTCAAAATGGGTTAGTGACCTAAATATAAGAGTTAAAACTATAAAACTCAGAAGAAAACATACTAATAAACCTTCATTATCTTGTATTAGATAATGGTTTATTAGATAAAATACCCAAAACATAAATGACAGAAGAAATAGATAAATTGAACTTCATAATTAAAATAATTTGTGCTTCAAATAATATCATCAAGAAAATGTAAAGACAATCCACAAAATGAGAGAATATATTTGCAAATAATAAATCTGATAGAATCTAGTATGCAGAATATTATGAATTCTTACAACTAAACAATGTGAAAATTTTAAAATGTTCAAAGTACTTGAACACACATTTTTCCAAAGAGGATATATAAATAAACAATAAGTACATGAAAGATGATTAGCATCATTATTCATTTGGGAGTGTAAATCAAACTCAAATGTGATATAAATTCACATCTATCAGGATGTCCCTAATAAAAATAAAGCTGCATAGCAGCAAGTGTTGGCAAGGATGTGGAAAAATTGTAATGCTAATACCTTGCTGGTGGGAATGTAAAGTGGTGAAGAAACCTTTAAAAATAATTTAGCAACTTTTCAAAATATTAATATTCTTCAAAATGTTCTAAGTATATACCTAAAAAATTGAAAATGTATGTCCACACAAATAACTGTAAATGAATTTTCATAGTATTATTTATAATAGCCCAAAAGCAGAAATAGAAATACCCTTTAAATGATGAATAGAAAACAAAATATATCTACATAATGGAATATTATTCAGCAATATAAAGGAATAAAATACTGATACATACTACAACATGGATGACCCTTGAAAACATTAATGTTAAGTGAATAAAGCCAAATACAGAAGTTCACATATTTTATGATTCAATTTGTATGAAATGTTCAGAATAGCATATTTGTGATTTCCATGGCTGGGTGCATGAATAATGAGAAATGACTGGAAATGAGTATGAGGTTTTTCGGGAGGTGATGAAGATATTCTAAAATGAGTCATTATGGTTTTACAGCTCTGTGATTCTACTAAAAGCCACGGAATTTTATGTTTTTAAAAAGTCATATTTTATGTCACATGAATTATATATCATTAAAGCTCTTTTTAAAAAACAGAACATCAAGCAAAGAAATTGGTAAAATAAATTGCTCGTAAACATGGATATCAAATCTGAATTTATATCAGGTTTAAGATTCATACAATCTAGAATTTTGTATTGTTTTAGACCAGTCAGATGTGACAGCTATTATGAGTCTAAGAATGAGGCACAGATCAGTTACATTACACAGAGAGAAGTAGCTCAAAGAGAGATTTGTAATTACCATACAATACAAGATTAAGCAATGTTTATTATCTCAGGTAAAGATTGCAAATAGGTGTCAGCTTCTAGTCTGTCTGATTAATTGCAGCTCTCTACCTGGAGTACTGATGTTAGATTCTGAGGCGACATCTGGGAGTGTGAGAAAGGCTTTTGGGTAAATTAGATATGTCTTCCATCATTAAGGAAATGGGAATTTGTCAAGTGAACTACTTGCATTTCTTTCCTGATCTAGAAATCTAGCTCACAATGAAATCAACAGCTCCAATAGGAAGAGCTAGGTTTACTAAATTCTTCTTATGTGTCAAACATATTTCACTCCATCCTTATGGTAAATGAGGTGGACGCTTTTAGTCTCCCATTTTGTAGAAGAAACTGTGACATATTGCGATTAAGTAACTTGCCTAAAATTACTTCCGGAAAAAGAAATTTAGCATTTCAAAGATCCAAGAAATTTTACTCGTGATGTTTTACCCCTAACCACTATGTATCTGTTCTTCTAACTGTCCAAATGGCTCAGAACCATCAGAACAATAGAGGCAAAACATTATTTCACTGGACATTGGGCCAGTGGGATCTGTATAAACAGGGTGGTCCAGGTGGACAACACAGATTTGGTGCTAGATATCAGTCAGAGAAACTTATAGATTCAAATTAAGATTCTAGGAACAGAGAAATAAAAACTGAAGCTTCATGAACCTTAGAGTATTATACAAACAGTGAACCTGGGTTAAGGGAAATAGCATAATCATCAAGAGATATTTCACAGTAATTCAGGAACATGTAAAAAACTTGTCCCTAATACTGAGTTAGCATGTGTACCAGGCAAAAGTTAATTGTCTTGTTTACTGTTTATGGCCAGACATGCAATTAGCTTGAATACTTTGACCTAACTAAAATTACTGGACAAGTATAACATGCGGTGAATCAGGTAGAGGGTGGTGATGGATGGAAACTGCATACAAGGTGAGATTAAAAGTAAAAAATAATCACAAAGCTGCAACTGGCAGCCCTGGAATAACAATATACAGTTTAAATTAAGTACATAAGTCCTATATCTCCCTTTTGGTATGAGAAGGTACAGCCACTAGCTTTGTCTACCAAATACCTCTTCAAGGTATGAATAACAGCCACTGTGGCAGGATTGGTTCACATGCCACAGAATTCGTAACTATATGACCTGCATTATAATTATAGTATTCTTCCGTTCCAATCTCCAACCCAATTTTGATATTAGAAATATAATTTCACCAACTTTTCTGACAAATAATTTTTCAAAATTTTTGGATATTTATATAATCAGGAAAGAAATTTCTCCTCCCCAAATTCATGCCCCTTTTTCATAGCCATAAACTTCACACTGTACAATTCCATTTGGTTACCACCGTTTTTCAAAATGGAACTTGGAGCTGTATGTTTACTATAATCATTTACAGCTCTAACATTGAAAACAATGTGATACCCTTAGTATTCCTAATTGACCCTATACCATTTTCCTGAGATGAAATATGTGTTCTCCTGTGTTCAACTTTTTCTTCCAAAATCTGAGTCAGCCATGGTACAACTGCTTGTCGAGGGCCAAAGTTCTGTTGAAATGAGATCCCACTACTCAGCTGAAAAGGACTTTTGCCATTTCTGTCAGGAGAATAACATGCTTGATGCAAATGAAAGATATGTTGCTTTGGTTTCATCTACCTACTAGAGTTCCTGGGTGGATGAAAATTAAATTTCACCAAGAAACAGTTCATGTTCTGCTAATTTTATCAATTTCCCCATAATAGGTAAAAGTATTCAGGATTTCTAAAAAGCCAACTATAATTTTATATTTCCCAAAATTCAAACAGAGTTGTGTTAACCACAGTGATCCATAAATTTAACTATGACCTTGTATTGTTTTCAGCTATAATTTTAACATATGTTACTTTTTTTTTTTTTTTTTTTTTTTTTTTTTTTGTTGAGACAGAGTCTCACTTTGTTGCCCAGGCTAGAGTGAGTGCCGTGGCATCAGCTTAGCTCACAGCAACCTCAGACTCCTCGGCTTAAGCGATCCTACTGCCTCAGCCTCCCGAGTAGCTGGGACTACAGGCATGCGCCACTATGCCCGGCTAATTTTTTCTATATAGATTTTTAGTTGTCCATATAATGTCTTTCTATTTTTAGTAGAGACGGGGTCTCGCTCAGGCTGGTCTCGAACTCCTGACCTTGAGCAATCCACCCGCCTCGGCCTCCCAGAGTGCTAGGATTACAGGCGTGAGCCACCGCGCCCGGCCCCATATGTTACTTTTTATCTATATTTTTATGCCAGTGCTTATGGCAGGGTATCACCCATAGGGGACTGTGCATATGAGGCTGGCATAGGCAATTTAATTATTGGTTTTTAAATTTGGAAATAATAAAATTATATCCATGTACTTTTATAAGGTTAGCAATTTGTGTGAAGTGATCATTACTATGGTGCAGTTAACAACTCTTATCCTTTAAAAAACTATCTCATTTAATATCATTTAATAAGCCACTAAATATATTCAAGTGTTCATTAGAATTATTTAAATGTTCTGAAAAACATAAATGTGAAGTGTACACAGCTGAAGATGGTTCAACACAGTTCATAAGGCATCAAATGGGTCACAGGCTGTGGTTAAACTGCATGCTTTACTGACTAGAAGAATCAAGACTTGCTTTATCCTTCTCATTGAGTTCTAAAGGGTGCATCAGATTTTTCTCTAAAGCTCCTTAAAAGGAACAGACTCTGTCCTCACCCTTAATGCTATAGGCAGTAGTTGAATCCACTAGCTATGGAAAATGTTGGGGAAGGCTTTCTTGTTATTTGCCCTAGATTTCTTTTACTTGAGTCAGATAAGAAAAATAATTTTATGTGTGAATCATTTTTTTATGATTTTTCTTTTAAAAATAATCTCACATTCACCACTGTTCCCTGAGTTAATGCATCCCCCTAGAAGAACAACATCAGATTGTATGTGAAATCTTTGCCTTTTTGGCTGCGATCAGTCAGGGACAGGCATTTTCTCAATTTGAGCCTGGAGGTATTTCTAACAAAGAGATACATGTTTGTTTGCTGTTCTCTTAGAAGGGGGAATGAATTCGTTTCAAGAGGCAAATATTATTGTCGTCAATTTAGAACGTTCAAAATGTATGTGCCACGAAAACCCATAAAATGCCATATGCCTTCACCCCTAAAATTATGATAATAAAAATGCTAATAATGTGTCTATTCCACATAATTCAAATGCCTCAATTTCCCTACATGCAAGAAATGAGTGGGCAAATTTATCTCATCTCTTGGCCAGGGGCATTGTGAGGAATTAATTTCAGGATAATTTTTCCCTCCTTAGATGAAAGTTGCTAGGACTATAGTAATAAGAATTATATTATAAGGCAGTCTTTATATTCCAGACAGACTGCATTTTGGAAATTTGTACTCTTTGAGTTTTAAAATGATTATTTATGTCAAAACTTTTTCCAATTGCCTTTGATAAGCATCATAAATACAATGAATTACTTGTGCTTTCTTTTTAAAACTGACTTTGAATCTTTTAAGACAAGTTTCTGAGTCACAATAGACTTGTTTCTACTTGCAGCGCATATAGTAATCTCAACTGCTGCTCCCTGCAGGGTCTAAGATACCCTGCCGAGCTTCACAGGACCAACATTATAACAGTACTGCTTGCTACCCCACTGCTTATTCACATCTTATTCTAAACTCAAGATTGTTCGTCTCTCCCCCACCCCAGAAGTTAGTTGTTATTTAGCTACCGTGACTTTTAGAAATCTTCTAAACCAAGTCATTTTGGATTTTCAGGTTAAAATGGTAGCCAGCCAGTGCTTTCCCCAGACTCCTTTAGAATACACAGAAAGAGAAGGAAAGTTACAGCAGCAATGGGAACTCAGAAAATTGGTTTAAAAATATGTCAGATTTTAAGAGGATTTCTAATAAAAAGGTGCTGGAATGGAATATCAGGTCAAAACAGGAACTCAATAGATTACAGCCTATAGCCAATGTGTTTCTCCACCTCAGAGGTATGGATTACTCGCTGGCCTGAGGGAGGGCGGCCACACTTCATACCACACTGGATCTGCTTTGGGAACAGGCAGGCAATAAGAATAAGTTCATTTTCCTATTCCCCCCATTGGTATTTCTTTTTGTCTGCATCACTTACCGAATACACTTCTCAGCAGTGTTACAGGAAGGAGGAATGGGAAAGCAATAGAGCGCTACATTCTGAGATGTGGATTCAGTGACAGAAAATGGGTGGAAAGGAGCCCTCTGGGGGTGCAGTTTTATTGGATTGTTTTCAGGCAAGAGAAGAATTGTAGACTGCCTCAAATTGTCTGGAAAAAGTGCCTTCCTCACAAACCAAACATCGGGAATGGTGAGCAGGCAATCTTTCCTCCATCTGGCACAGCCACGCTAGGTGAATGACTGCTAGATATTGCAAATGTGGTTTTGGTCTAAGGCCAAAAAAAAAAATAAATAAATAAAAAATAAAAAAAAAAATTAGTGAACTACGGATGCTTTTAACAGCCACTACGCTAGTGGTTTTCACCAGGTTCTTCATGTACCTCTTGCCTCAGCCTTCCTGTGGAATATTGTTAAATGTGTAAATTCTCTAGCCTCTTTTTACCACATTTGTCAGTTTTGCTGCCATAACAACCCCCAGTTTCAGAGAGTTTCAAAAACAAATAACTGCTTATTACTCAGGATTGCTGGGGCTTTGCTCTATGTGTTCTTGTTTTTGGACAGACTGAAGGAACAGCCACGGGGACATTGTGTGGCATTTGTGCTCTCGAAAAGGCAGCATCAAGAGATGATTCAAACACACATCAGTTTATTTGAAACACACACTTAGATGTAGCATGTGTTACACAGACTTACATTTTATTGCCCAAAGCAAGACACCAATAGAAATGTACTACAAGCCATTTAGCAATGGGTTGTAGCAATGTGTATCCCTTTACAAGGAAGGGAGAACACAGTTGTCAAAAACACTATAATCTCCTTAAACTCCAGAAAACATTTTTTCAATAGGTCAGGTGAGGCCCATGGTTTGCATTTTTTCAGTCCTCTCATAACATACTGATACATATTTAATTTGAAAATTATTGATTCATGTGAATAATGGCAAGATTTGTTTCTTATATGATAAA
This sequence comes from Eulemur rufifrons, assembly GCF_041146395.1. Taxonomy (NCBI): domain Eukaryota; kingdom Metazoa; phylum Chordata; class Mammalia; order Primates; family Lemuridae; genus Eulemur; species Eulemur rufifrons. The sequence goes on from NC_090990.1 coordinate 56,272,390, forward strand.
GTGAGGATCATAATTGCTATGCATAAGTAAAACATATTTTGAAAAAATATTTACTGAAGGTTCATGTTTAGGAGCATCTCCTTTGTGTTATGGTATGATAACATTAAATAGAGTCTGTTTAAGTGTGGATAACTGATGAAATGAAAATATAGCATGCTGATATTAGTATAGAGCAGATTATGAAAAAACAGAGGTAAAATGGAACTTGAAGACAAAAGTATTCAGTACTGAACATTCAATCTGAATTGGAAGCACTGATGAGTATAATTGACAATACATAGTAATAAATCCACAATATGGAGAATAATATTGAGAAATTAGCCTGAAATATAGGCAAACATATAAGAAGACAAAATGGATACAGAGAAGATGATAAAGATATAAAACAGAGAATGGGAATTTAATATTCAGATGACTGATGTCATAAACAAAAGAAAAAAATAAAATTTGAGTACAAATTTTAAAAAAGTAGGACACAGATTTATGGAGAGAAAAAAATATATTAGGACATTTAGAACATTAAAAGACCATAGTGAATACCCAATTTTTGAAATGATCTAATTCATATATATATGAATTTTAAATATATGTGTGTATATATATGATATATACCCTGGATTCAATAAAAAGTTTTGGAAATGTCCAGAAACAAAAAGAGGCTACTTTCAACATTTAATTTATCACTATGGCCTGAGACTTCTGCTATACAACATTGAGAACTTTAAGCCAACAAAGTAATTTCTGCCAATATTTGAAGGGAAATGTTGTGATATCAGATTGCTATATCTAGCCAACTCATCTTTCTCATATGAAGAAAATGACACTCCCATATTTCCAAAGCTCAGAAAGTATACCATCTGTATTTTTCTGCTAGAGTACTCTAGATATGAGGGTTTTCTAAATATGCCAGAAATAATTAAAAAGTTATATAATGAAAAGTAAACTATGATAACAAATGTGAAGATAAGGGGCAGGTAGAAGAAATAAAACCAGGCTAAATTCTTCATTAGTTGACTATACAACATTGGATACATCCTAAAGACCCAACAATGTATAAATGAAGAAATAAATTTTGGGTATCTTCAAATAATATGGCCTTAAAAAGCATAGTTTTTAAAACTATTCAACAAATGATATTGTGTCTTATTTGTTTTCTTAGGTAAAATAATTAAATATATTAAATATATATATACTATATATTAAAAATTTACATGTATATAATCATGCTAAACATAAGGTAAAAAAGATTACAGGTAGCAATGACACCCCAGTAGCAATAAGCACACCTAGTGCCAGGTCTAATAATATCCTGTTATAAAAAGAACACACAAACAAACAAAAAAAATTCATTTGGAGAAATGGTTGATACCCTGAGTTGGACAGAGAATATACAAAATGACCCTGGATCCTCTTGTAGTGCTATACAGTAAGTCTGAACAAAATAAAACAAAACAAAACAGAAGAAATCACACAGTGTTGTGAGTATGAAAAAGGGACACAGGAGCCAACTGAAAAACTCCCAATAACTAAAGCAGTAATAATTTGAGAAACAAATTAAGCTAATAATGCATTATAACTCAATATATAAAATAAATACCCATGCATGCATACTTTAGTTCTTTGGTGAAAATCAATAAATCAATTGGCCTTACTAGTGTAGAACTATTTTTACACTCTTCGTTTCAGTTGTTCTCTTTGTCTATTTTCATGACAATTCCACAGTATTTTGATAAGTGTAGGGGCAAGATAAATCATGAAGTCAGTTAGTGTAAAAAATGATTGAATAAGTAAATGAATAAGAGGATACAAATCTCTTGTGTATAAGAATTCCAAATAATATATTTAGATACTACATCCTTAAGCTGCAACTACATAACTCCTCACACTTTAAATGTTGGCTACACTGCTGATTCAAGTAGCAGAGACATAAAAGAAAAGTTAAAAAAAAAAAAAGTGTTGACTGCGCATACTTACTTTCTTTCTTCCAAAGAGTATATTATAAAAATGAGAAGAAAATGAGTAACTTAACAGTGGAGAAATCTGACAAACACTACCTTAGCTAGGTGACTGTGGTCAATATCAACAGTGATAAGGATAAGCTAGGTTGATTATATGTATCTATGATACGATGTGATAAAAATGACACTTTACCCCTGTGGTCTTCCTCTAAAATCCCATAAGCTATAATTATGACAAAAATATCAGACAAATTTCATGTAAGGAACATTCTACCAAATACCTGATACATATTCCTCAAAACATTCAAGGTTATCAAAAACAAGGAAGGTCTGAGAAAATATCATAGACCACAGAAAGGTAAAGACAGGCCAGCTAAATCTAATATGGTATCCAAATGAGATCATGGAACAGAAAAGGAACATCAGGCAAAAGCTTAGGAAATTTAAAAAGTATTGACTTTAGTTAATAAAAATATACCAATACTGGTTCATTAATTATAAAAAATCTACCATACTAACATAATATATTTAATAATAGAGGAACTGGGTATGGGGTATATGGGAGCTCTCCATATTATCTTTATATTTTTTCTGTAATCTCAACTTTTATAAAAATAAAGTTTATTTTAAAAAAGAGTATAAGAACTTTTCAGTGACTTGCAGATTATGATATTAATAGAATTGAGTTTTTTAATCTATTAGAAATAGTCATTAAAACTCATTTAAAAAGGAAGAAAATTATTCTTATTCCGGATATAGGGTGGGCCAATGAAAAAAGAGGAAGTTAGTCAGGCATGATTACAGCTTTTCATTTCAGCTTATATAGGTAGAGTTTCAAAGACCTGTGGATTCACTCACCCATAACAACAGACATCTGATAAAGATGAGAATAATTTTGATATATTCTAAAAATTACTTGGTTAATTATTGATAGATAAAAATCTAGCCCTACCTCAAATAATTAGTTTGCTGCATGTGGCAATTCCTCTGTGGATGAAATTAGTCATAAATAAATGGTCAGAGTAGGATTAGTTTAACACCAAGTGCTTGCTAAATGTGTGATTTTATGTTTAACCCAGTAATGTTAAACTTAGATTTGCTACTGATAACCCTGTTTTGTTCATTCTACTAATTTGATAATTATGGTACTATTAAGTCCTGGATTGAATGGATCAAATGAATCCCAGTTTAATTCTGTTCCTATCAATATAAGTATTGATAGTATCACCTTGAATTTGCCAAAGTGTCCCATTTTGGTAAGTTAAATGGCAAATCTGTTGCTCTTTGTAAAGAAATACCATGTAAAGTACAGTCTCTTCAGAAATTCTATAGCAAGTATCATTTAATACTATGCCCTGGACTCCACGTCAGGTATACAAAGGCACCAAACATATGAATAGCTTCTTTACAGTTTGAGGGAACAAAATAGTTATTGTATTTACCATTTACTATAAAGTTCTCTATTATTTTCATAAAGAATTTTTCAACATATTCTTTTTAGAGTTCAGATGCAAAGCAAAAATATATTTTCCTTTGTAAACTAGAATGCTACATTTGGTGCATAATTTAGTTTCTGCATAATATAATTTAGTCTGTAATTCATTGTTTCTCTTTTAACCTTGGCTTCCAGGAAGCATCAAAACAAATTTTTCTCTCAAATATGACCTTCCTTTAGCCCAGGTTTTTAGTACAATTATTTACTTCTGCAAGTGTACCTCTTATTTTGGGAATAGCTGTATACTGAAATTGAGTAATGCCTTCTGGTATAATAAGTCATATTTTCCATCAACTAAAAGAGGTGCTATTGAAAAGGAAGTTAGGCAAATGAGTTTTCAAATAAATACCCTATTTGTAAATCAAATATTCCTCTTCTAAAACCCTATAGCCATAAAATGTCTAAAAAATAAATTTGCAATTGCTAATAAAAAAAGATGTTTTTCTGCTGTATTTTTTACTTTATGTGACCTTATTCTTTATTTCTAATATTTCTCCTTTTAATAAAATGATTCATGAAAATGTTTATCTCTGGGAGTATCACACATTCTTTTACTCCTAAATGCTCAAAGTGGTGGTCTTAATTCCACTCTGTTGTCTGGTTTATTACCTCGCTAGAACCTTGCATGATGATGTACTTGATCTTAGGATGCTCACATTCTGTTGGTATCTACATATCCCATTGAAGCAGTGGGTACTCAACCATATTCCATGGCCCCCACCCTCAGGCTGAATTGTTTTTCCCTTACATTTAGACAATTTAACCCTGTATCTACCATGATAAAATAACCTCATGAATATTTCAAGTACATGAATTTGCAATTGAAAATGTTCACAAAACATAAGTCATGTTTTTATGATGTTTATACAAAAGTTTCAAGAAAAGTCAAAGACGCATTGCAGACCAGTTCACTAATGGGTTCAAAAATGCCATGAAAAGAAATCTCTGCAATTCTGACAGAGATAATCTATAACAAAAACCATAGTTTGAGAGGTTTGGAGCAAGATGGTCAAATGGAAACTTCCAGCATTCCTCCTTCTATTTAATGGAACTTTTAACAAGAATACGTTCAAAGCCCTACTTGCATATCATAATTCAATATATCTGAAATGGGGTCTGATCTTCTATATTTTTAGAAGATCCAACAGGTTTGGAGAAATTCTGACATAAGAGGCAGAAATATGAAAATTCAGCTAGAAAAGATCTTTGAGAAAACCAAATATTTCTAACCAAACCCTGATGAAAACTTTTCAAGAACACAAGAGACAAAAAGATAAAAAAAAAAAGAATGAAGATCTTTGAAAGAGGCCTTTGGGTTAGACTATCAAGGAAAAACCATGAGTTTTGCAAGATATTACATACTGTTTTAAAAAAAGAGGTAATTCAAGTAACCTGTGGGTTTGCATTAATATGAGAACAATACAAAAGATACTTCCATATGCTAGACCAAAGTTTACATTCTCATAGTATGAGCAGGTTAATATTTTATGATGTTATGTTAAGACAAATATTTAAAACTGAATGACAGTGTATTAGCATTATCATTTTCAGTATTTATCAGAAAGAAAAAGTTTACATGACAATTCAAAAGAGCCGTGAATTTAGACCAGAAAACCTGCATTCCAATCACTCTGGCTTGTGTTCATTGGCACTACTTATTCAGGAAGGTTTACTCTTACATTCCAATCAGGTGATGTATCTTATTGTACAAAATTGAAATTATCAGCTTACCTATCTATTTCACTAACAATTCTGTAAACTCTTTGAAGATAGAAGCTATCTCCGTAGCTTCAGTTTCTAGTATAGTGGTTGACATCAAATAATAATAGTTAAGTTTAGTAGAATTTATGTATTAGCATGTGTTATTAAAACACAAAAACAGGAAATCTCGGTGGCATAACACAACAAAGCCATGTTTATTATTCATACCAGTTTAATGTAGATTGGGTTGGGGGATGACTCTGATCTATGATTTCAGTCAGGATCCAGAGTCATTTTACTTTGCAGTATTGTTGTTTTAAAAACATGATCTCCAAGAGGCCATGGACCAGAGAGAGAAAGTAAGATTTGCATGTCAGAGACTTTTTCATAGGCCAGAACTAAAAATGGAAAAATCATCTCACCCTTATTCATTGGCTAGGACACTCTCATATGGTCCCAACCTAACTATAAAGACACTGGGAAATGTTCTTCAACTATGTGAACAGGAAGAAAATGGAATGAGTCTGATGGACACACAGCTTTATCTCTGTCTCAATTTATGATATTCTAAGCTCTTTATACTCTAATCTTTGCCACACCTTTATGAGATAGGTATTCCAATTACTTCCAATTTAGGAAAGGTAAACTAAGACATAGAACAAGAGACATGTTCAAGACTACAAAGATCATAAATGGAAGAGTTGTGTTTCACATCCAAGCATTCCGACATCCATGTTTGTACCTTACAGCATTTCAACAGTAAGAACATGGTAAGTAAATGTTGAATGAATAACCAGAAATGCGAATGATGGACCTCAGTATTTTAAAAACTGTGTTTCATGAGTTCCTGAAAGTATAGTAACAGGTGACAAGCAGTGCAGACAGTCATCAATAGAGAAAAGTTAGATGGATAGACAGATGTAAATATACAGGTAAACTGCTGTAATAAAATGTTGAATGTGAGAGGGAGGATAACACATCAAATGTTACTGGGCACAGGGAGAGAATAACTACCTCCTATAAGGGTCGTGATGGACATTAAATGAGTGCTTTTTAAATTGAGCCAGACATTGGAGTTGCCAACAAATGTACGTAGGATATTTGTGAAATCATCAGAGGTAGCAGGTAGGAAATATCTGGGTTATTTTGATATGTATTAATAGTTTCTATATCTAAGAGTTTGATGTTTGAAATAAAGCAGTGGAAAATAAATTAAGGTCAAATAATGATGAGCCTAGAATAACACCACTTTCAAATTTATACTGTAAGTAATAGAAGTTATCAAATGTCTTTAAGCAATGAAGTACTATGAAAAAATCTCTGCTTTATACAAGTTAGAGAGATAGATATGATGTGTGGTATACAGGTGACAGAGATCTAATCAGACTAGTCACAAACTATTTCAGTGGCAGTATTATGTGTGGTGGATTCTTAATAATGGAATTATTCTGGTTTCCATTTTATTCTCTTCTTAAATATTAGGAGACTAAAGTGTCTTCACTCTTAAAGTTAACATGATTCCAAGTAATAGTCATCTTTATCTTCCTAATTTGGGTAAACCTATAATTTTTATAATGTATAAAGTTTCTGGATTTCAAACCTACATGCCTGGAAAATGTTAAGACTATAATCTTGACTTCTACTTTGGGACTGTCCACCTCGACAGCAGTAAAATATAAGATGTAAGGATGATCTTTGTAGAACTAAATATTTGATTCAGTGGTTCCTAAGTACTCCAGTCTCTTAGCAATGTTGTGACAAAAAGGAATATTTGGGAGGTGGAAAAGAATAAATGCATGTAAATTGTAGGATACTGTAAACAATTATTCAATGAGTAAATGAAGCAACTGAAATGTTAGAGCCTTGGAAATGTGTTTATTTCTGTTTACTCAATGATAGATATTGGAAAGTTTATGTAAGTTATCATAATTAAAGGATTTAGAACACTGCCAAGAACATAGTATCTCATTAGAAGTTGGACACCCCAACGATGATGTTAATGGGAATTACATGAGCAAGATGAGAATTCCCTGAAGAGTTCTATTGCACCAAAGCCACTTTGGAACTCATAGAGAATTTTCCTTGATTAAGTTTAAAATTATGAAGTCCTGCTATCATAGATGACATTAATAGCTCCAATTCCTAATTCCTCTGTGTATCTATGCCCTTAGTCACACAGAATTTTTGTGCTCTCTTTCAGAGGGCAGGATGAAATCTGTAGTCACATGGCTTGCTACGAACAATGAGATAGTAAAAGACAGGATTCAAGGACCGTCTTGGAAAACAGTTGCATATTTAGCTTGTTTGCTAGTATGCCTCTGCTAATATCAAGAAAAGGGCATACTTGAGTTAGCCCATTTTTCCAAGGAGGCTGACACACAAAGCCATCTCCAGCTGGTGCAGGACACACGGATGAGTCAAATTGAGTTCTCCAAAGTGGTTCAGCTGAACTAGCTCTGATAAACTAGCTACTCGTCACTATATGGACTCATGAGAGATAATAAATTGTTATTTTTAAGCCACTCCATTTTGGGGTGCTATTTAATGCAATAATAACTAACTGATAAAGCCCTCTCAAAATTTTTCTCATCAAAAGTAACCAAATTTCCATGCTAGCTGTAGACTACACAAAAAGTTGTAAACTCTTCAAAGAATATCCATGGCCTTATGAGAATTTTAACCCTCACATGATGGGTGGTATCAGGGCTTAGAAAATGATATGTCAAAATATGGCATACTGGCATGCTGAGGTCTTTGAACTGAAGGAAATTGGAAACACCTCAGATAAAAGGTCCTCTGAGCTTCATTCTTCCTTCTGCCTCCTGCCCTTCTTTCTTCCTCAAAGGGAGTCATTGAAACTAGAATTCCTCTTCCCCAAGGTAGGTCATGGAAACTAACCCAAAACAGGCCATAAAACTTGGAAATTTCACCCTCTAACACTTTTTCCTTCTCTCTTGAAGACCCTCATTCCAGAGGGGTCCTGCTCTATACCCTGGGAAAGGAATGTAACACAGGGAAGCCAAGAAGAATTTGAACGGGCAAACTTTGGTGGGTTTTCCCCTCAGTTAAATACCATTAGATTATACTCATTGTCCAATCACATTTCTACATGGCTGTCCATTCATCATCCAACCTAAGTATAAAAAAAGACATTTTTTCCTGAGTCCTTGGCTCTTCACTTCTGAAGGCTCCCATGTCATGTAAAACTTTGATTAATTGCATTTATTATGCTTTCTCATGCTAAACTCTCTTTTGTTACAGGAGTCTGGCCATGACCCTTATGATAGGTGAGGAAAGGCATAACACCTTTTCTCCCCTATAGCAGAAATAAAATTAATTAATGAACACTCCTAAGGCTATTTTTCTGGAATGGCGAGACTTTAGTGAGTACCGGCAGCTTATAGCTTCGTGGTGTTTTGACCCATGTGACAGGAAGAAGAATGTTGCTGATTAAAGACTTAGAAAACAACTTACAAAAAAAAAAATGCTTGATTTCTATTCAGTGAGAGAAAAAAGAATATGGTTTAGAATCTTCAAATTTCTTTCTCTCTCTTTCTCCAATTACTTTAGAATCAGCTTCATATATATGTCAAGGCAAAATGTCTGCACTTGTTTCCATGCCTTCTCAATTTCTCCTAAGTATTTGTGTTTGTTACTCAACCCCTTTCCGTCCTTTTCTAATTTCTCCAGCTCTAATTGTGAAAGACAGATAACTTCAGACTGTCAGATGGGTTTCTTAAAGGTATTGCTTTATATCATATAACTAGTATACAAAGTCCAGTCCTAACACATATGATATAAATTTACAAATGACATCACTGTGAGTAAAACGAATCCAGACAAGTGTCTGATTATGTGGCTGCAAACTGCTCAGGAAAGCTGAGATAGGAGCAGCATTATTAACGTGTCACATTTCCTGATTTACTGAAAGGTAGAGAATACTGAGGGACAGTCAGTCTTCTTAGGCTTCTGCCCCTTGAATATGTCAGTCAGAATTGAGATTAATAATCATAAATCTCCATGCACTTAACTACTGTGGGAGCCATTAGTGTTAGTCAATGTGCATTTCTGGTTTCCTGTTATCCAAACAAACTTCCCAAACACTTCTGTTTGGGTGTAACTATATGACCGGTTTTGGTCAATTAATTGTGAATAGAAATGATTCTTGTAATATTTGGCAAGAGTACTTAGTTGCTGATGTGAGACCCTCCAGAGAGCTCTATTTCCCTCTAATACTTTGGCAATATTTCAGATAGTGGCTGCTCCATTAATTTGGGTCCTGAAGTAAAGACAACTTATAGCAGAGCACCTAGCCTCTTTGTGACAAACACCCTGCCCTACATTAAGTGTGAATACAGCTATATATAAAAGAAAGTAGAAGAAAATTTACCAAGTGATATCATTGGTACTTATTGGGCCAGAAAATTATGGGTTTTTTTTCTCTTATCTGGGTGATCTGAATTTTATAAATTTTATTTAATGGATATAACATCCTTTTTATTGAAAAAGTATAGTTATTTTAAATGTTATGTTCTCTTAACATGCTTAAAACTACAGCAGGTTGATAAATTAAATAACAATTATGTAGTGACATCTATTATATAGTGTGTTCTCTTTACCTTTTCTTCTAGAAGCAGTCCTGTATTAGAGCTCTCCAGAGAAACAAAACCAATAGTGTTTGTGTGTCTGTGGAGAGAAAGAGAGAGAAGGACATTTTCTTTTTTCTTTTTTTTTTTTTTACATAACCATAGTAAAAGTACCAAAATCTAGGAGATGCAATTCTGTCATCTAACCCACAGTCCACATTCAAATTTCACCAATTGCCCCAACAATATCCTTTATAGCTATTTTTTTTAATCTAAGTCCAGGATCTAATGCACATTTACACCTTTCAATGCATTGCATATATTTTGGATTTCCTCTATTTTGCAGTAGTTCAGCCTTTCTTTACCTTTCATCATGTTGACATCTTAATTTTTTGTTCTTATATTTTAATAGTAAATACACCAAAAATGAACCTCATTTTCCCCCTAAAGATTTTTGAGCTAAGCAGGGTTGGGCCTGGTTGGTACTTGGATGGGGATGGAAGATAAATTGATTTTTAAAAATAAAATTTTATTGTATATGTTTGAAGTATATAACATGATGTTATAGCATACAAAAATATAGTAAAAAGGTTACTGTAGTGAAGCAAATTAACATGTTATTAACTCACATAGTTACCTTTCTTTTTGCTTTTGAAGCATAAGTAGCTAAAATATGCTTATTTAGCATAAATCCAAAACACAGTACAGTATGCTTTTATTACCAATAGTACTCATGTTGCACATTAAATCTCTGAACTTGTTCATCCTACATATTTGCTACTTTGTATCCTATGACCTATATCTCCCCATTTCCTCCCCTCCCACGTCAGCCCTGATAATCACTATTCTATTCTCTATCTCCAGATATTTATTTTTTTGGATTCCACATATACACAGACTAGTGTTACAGACTACAGAGCTCAGAAATCCAAATATATACAGTCAACTTATTTTTGACGAAAGCATCAAAATGTCACAATGGGGAAAAGATAGTCTCTTTAATAAATGGTTTTGGTAAAACCATATTTCCACATGTGAAAGATTGAACTCAGACCCTTATCTTATACTTTACATAAAAATCTACTGAAAAATGGATAACAGACCTAAATGTAAGACCATAAACTGTAAAACTCCTAGAAGAGAACTTAGGGGAAAAGCTCCTGGACATTAGCCTTGAAAAGGAATTTTTTGGATATCACACCAGAAGCTCAGGCTACAAAAGGGAAAAGCAAAAATAAATAAATGGGACTATATCCAACAAAAAGCTTATGCACAGCAAATGAAACAATCAACGAAATGAAGTGACAGCCTATAAATTGGAAAAAGATATTTGTAAGCCATGTATCTGATAAAGGGTTAATATCCAAAATTTATAAAGTAACATAAACATTTATACCCCTGTAATATGCTGAAATAAAAAAGAAATTAAAATAAATAAATAAATAAACTGTATTACAAATTCAAAAAAATAAAGTCTATGAATTGAAAAAATGAACTCATACAACTCAATAGTAGAAAAAACAAATAACCTGATTAAAAAATGGGCAAAAGATCTAAATAGATTTTTCTCCAAAGTAGACATAAAAATGTGCAACAGTTATATAAATATGTACTCAACATCATTAATCATCAGAGAAATACAAATAAAAACCAAAATGAGATACCAGATCATGCCCATTAGGATGGCTATCATCAAAAAATCTAAAAAGATGATACATGTTGGTAAAGATGTGGAGAAAAGAGAACTCTTTTACACTGTTGGTAGAAATATAGATAGGTACAGCCAATCTATATTTGATATACTCGGTGATATATAGAGAGATTTCTAGAAAAGTTAAAAATGGAAGTACCACATGAGCCAGCAATCCGTCTTCTGGGCATATACCCAAAGAAAATGAAATCTCCACTCCCCTAAAGATATCTGCATTCCCATGTTCATTGCAGCAGTATTCACAATAGCCAAGATATGAAGACAATCTATCTGTTGATGGATGAATTGATAAATAACTGTGATACATACACATGTGCACACACACACAATGGAATAGTATTCAGTTCTAAAAACGAAGAAGACCTTCCCATTTGCCACAATATGGATGAGCAGGGAGGAAATTATGCTAAGTGTAATAAGCCAAACACAAAGATAAAAATATTGCATGATATCATTTATATGTGGATCTAAAAAATGCATATATACATAAATGTTAAGCACATCCTAAAAATACCCTCAAAGAAACATCCCGAAGTAGGTTTGACCAAATATCTGGGCATCATGGGCCAGCCTAGTTAGCACATAAAATCAACTCTCACAAGAAAGTATGAACTTTGGTTAACAAATCATAGCTGCTTTATCTTTTGACAATGGGACCAGGAATACATGTGACTGAATAAGAGCCAAGGACAGTTCTTTCTTGGGAACTAAAATGGGACCAAGATCTTTACAGTGTCTCTCCTTAGGATCTATTTTTCCCTCCACAGGGATAATCTACCCTCCACAGAGTAAAGTCAACCTAGCATGTTCTATCGATACATAAAGAAGGCGATTTCTGACAATATTGTTCAATCAGTTAGACTAAAGCCACTGAAAAGTTGAGGTTGTTTTTGACTGCAGCATATAAGTCACACTGACAAATGTTAAATCAACTAATAAAGTCCCCCCACACACCTTTTTGCACATATATTTTTGGGTTGGGTTTCTGTCACTTCCCAGCACCAAAGAGGTTTAAATAAAGCCCTAACTTATTCTAGCTATTTTTGTCTTAATAAAGGCACAGTAGAGATGTAAGGGAGAACCTAGGTGATATTTAGATATTGTAGGATAAAATTTCAGATACTGTAGATACTGTAGATAGACACCTACATTTCCTAGTAAGATAAAAGAAAATAATATTGTTATCAAATCCTTGCACTATTTGTGGTATTAAGATCTGCCATGTGAATCTCTTTGGGGATGAAAAAATATCAGTGAATATCTCCATTGAAAAAACTATGGTTTATTAATTCTCTTTACTATATAAGATATTAGAATTGTTGCCAAACAACCATTTATACAATTCTTTTAAATTTTTTGTATTTAAACTATCTATTATTTCTTGGCAGCACCCGCACATTCTGTGTCCTCTTAAATAACATTGAGTAAAATGCTGATTGTGTTATGACTAGTCTACAGAAACTCAAGTGTAACAGAACAGCAACCATTGCTACCTGCCGAGTTTGAGAATTAAAACATAATGTAGGGGCTGTGTCTGATGATTTAGAAAACAAAAGGTCAGCATGTTCTAGTCATTAAAAAATAGGATTTGTAAAGCACAGCATCACACCAAAACCACCATATAAAGGATTATTATAAACAAACTGAGAAAGGCAAGTTATACACTATGGGTAATTATAACAGCTATGACTTCAAGAACAAAAATAAAACACCTTTTGATTACTCATTATAATTCTAATATGTATCATTGCATTTCATTCTCTCAATAACTGTGTTACATAAGTAGAATAAATTTCTTGTTTTAAAGACCAACTTTTCCCCACATATGAAACCACATCCCTCTTAAACCCTGGAAACAATTTCATCCTTGGTCAGCAGTAGGGTTTTAAAGAACTTTTTACAACTGGTGCTGCTGTCTCAGGCCAGCCATTTGGATATTCCTGTTCCATTTCCACCTATGTAATGGGATACCTATTTTGCACCTGTTTTCAAGTCCTCTGCTTAATCTTGTTTCCTAACTTGTTCTTGTGAAAACATGTAATGTGCAAATCTGCCTGATGCCATGATATTTCATTTTTCTTTCCTTGAGGGTCTAAACCCCGGTCCTCCATGCAGAGTCCTGATATCTGCAGCCAAAACTTCCTAATGTCCACAACGTAGTAGCGTGAAGCACAGAATTTGGAACCATAATGAAATTGATTTAATTTTAGGCATAGCAACATTTTGTGCATCCATGTCTTCATCTGTAAAATAAGAGTAACTAGTATTTGCCTCATATATGTTTTAAAGGAGATGATACTCCTTTTGTGCTTAGCGAAATGCCTGATATATAATAAGACCTCATGAGATAACAATTTCCCATTCCCGCCCTTTGTCTATGTACTGGCATTACAGTTTACTGCTCAGTATTTTTTGTGACAATCATTTCATTAGCCTGTCACTTTTTACTTGTTATCACAGTCACTGGATTATAAAGGTTTGTTTGTATTTTGTCTCAGTGAATTGTCTTGAATTATTATTGTCTAGCTCCACACTAACTCAACCCAGTGGGTACACCTATTCTAGCTGCTGTGGACTATTCATTACCTGCTTCAAATACATGGCTTATAGATACTGTAAACAAGAAGTTGGAGAAGTGTTTGATGCATACATTCATCCACATTTGTATACTTAAGTTAAATACAAATGGGTCCTCAATTCATTGGAACCTTTTAGTCAGAGAATTATTTCCTCTGTATTATTCAATGGACTGGAATCTGCATGCTGCTTAAAATAAAAAGTCACAAGAAGTTAAAAATTAGTCTCAATGAAAATGGATATTTTACTGTAAGTAAAAAAATAAAATGTTCAATGTATTAAATAAAAAAATCCTTAGATATAATTTTCTCTCTTTAAAAATATAATTATTAACACATATTTACTTCTAATTATCCAATTCAAATCACTGGTTATTTTAATTGATTCATGTGGAATACTTAGTTGAATGAATAGAATATAAATAGGATGCAGATTTCGTAGACATTTTCCATGGTCAGTTAAAATATGTTAAAGGAAAATCCTCAAACTATTTAGCAAATCTTTAAAAATGTTTTAGGAAAGCTGTCCTATAATGGTCCTGGCGTTCATTCCATAGAAGGCCATTATAATTCCATATTTAAAAAATACTGTCAAAAAATGAATTAATCCTTATAAACATTAAAAAACAGTATTTCCAAATAATTAAGCTGTTGTTTCTAAATGCTGCTATTATTTTATTTTGTCAATTTTTCATGGAATTCTTTCTAATATATATGGTAAAGTTCCTGCTCTCAAAAATAATATATAACAAAGTTATATCATTGCATATACTTCTCTAGTGCTACTTCTCTTAAAGTGAAAATGTTTATTTTAAAATTGCTAGTAAAGAGCTAGTAAAGTAATTTTCTTAAGTCCATTTAATAAATTTCATACATATGTTCTTTTGTGATTTTTGTTCCGCTTTTGACCTAAAAGGTATATTGAAATGGAAATCAGAAGATAAAACTCAATATACTCAATGGAAATCAATCGGGGAGAGGGGGGAGGAGGGTATGGGCTAAAACCTACCTAGCAGGTACAATGAACATTATCTGGGTGAGGGGCACACTCATAACTCTGACTCAAGCATCACAAAAGCTATTCTTGTAACCAAAAGCATTTGTATCCCCATAATACTTTGAAATTAAAAAAAAAACAACAACAACAACAAAAAAAGAAGATTCTAAACCATTTTGGCTTGATTTATTTGCAGAAAATATATTTATTAATAATAAATACTATACCTCCTAAAGTAGACTAGATAATTATTGCTTCATTAGTCTAGTTTTCCTGTTGCCACATAATTTGGTTGAAAGATACATGTCATGCACAAATGTGCATGAAAATTGGAATTGCGGTTGAATAAACTCAGAGTTGAGGACCCTATTTACTAGTGACCCTTTAACTTCTGAAATAGACAACATGATTCCCCTTTTCTCCCTATTTCTGGTATCAGCTGGTATATTGCTTTTACTAGTCCTTGACCCTCCAGAACATGTTCTGTAATTTATACCAGGAAGTCCACAATGTCAATTATCCAATGCCATGACTGGTGGCTTCAGTAGTGGGGGCATGCATGTTGAAGTGAAGTGATAGTTAGAACACAATATTCACTAGTAGTGATAAGTAAATTATGCTGTGGCAAATTAGTTGGGCAGTAATATTGCATTATTGTGTAAGCAGTAGAAGTTTCTAAGTGTTCATTTGAAACCCACCATGTATCCATAACTAAGGAAGGACATATAAATGTATAATTGAACATCCCTAAACACCGTTCTTCAAAATGTGAAGACAAACTGAGGACCATAACTGGAAATCAAGTATTATGGAGGCAACAGATTACATAGACAATACAGACATTATCTCCTCCATTTGAACAGAAATGTAAATATGGTAGGAAGTAAATGAAGTTTGTAAAACTATAATTCTCACTAAAATATTTTTGTCCATTTAGGGCATATTTTTAAAGATTAAATAAAGGATGACACAGTTCCAATTGTGTTCAGACTAAGAAAAGTGTAGTTGCTCTCAATTCGGGGGATCTGCCATTGATTTTGACACAGGTATCACAGGAATTTTATTTGAAGCTGGACCCCCAAAAATTCCTGATGGCTACATTCAATATTTTGAATAGGCTACGTTAACAACATGGTACATGCAAAGCTCATAATTACACCACTAATTAATCTTAATTTTTAAGTATACCTGTCACCACTACATAAGAAGATTTCTATCCCTTGATAGCCCTAGAGAGCTCATAGATACTGCTGGAAAGGTGTCTGGTGCAATCATGTGTAGCTGAGGTGGAAAGTCACAAAATTTTCATGTCATATAACCTCTGGAGTATTATCTCAACCACACCCCTGTGACAGTTACTTTTATGTGTCAACTTGGCTAGACCAGTGTACCCATGGTACCCAGATTTTGGTCAAGCACCAGTGTTAATGTTGCTGTGAAGACTTTTTTTTTTTTTTTTTTTTTTTTAGCTGTGATAAAACTTTAAATCAGTAGGTTTTGAGTAAAGTAGATCACCTTGCATAGTATGGATGAGCTTTATCCAATCAGTTTAAGACCTTAAAAAAAAGAATTAGGTCCCCTGAGAAAGAAAAAATTCTACATCCAGACTGACTTCCAACTTGTGCTGCAGTATTTTTCTGTCTGTCCATCTATCCATTGAGAAACATCTATTGGTTCTGTTTCTCTGGGGAACTCTAACTAATAGAACCCCATGACCAGGATAGCTATAGAGAAACTAGTATATATTATGGGGACAATCCAAAGCATTAGGAGATGATAGACTGACAGATCCAATGCTAGCTAATGTTTGGTGAAATCTCAGTGTTCTCAACTGGTGATTTGTTAAAATTTTCAACAAATAGAGTATGATCTTGAATTAGTGCTTTCATGTCTCTGAAGTCATAATGATTGTAAGTCACTCCTGTTCTAATTAGACTAGATTTATGAAAAATTCACCACATCAGAATGCATTTGTCAGAACTAGGATCCCCTTGGTGTGTGGCCTGCTACTAAATATTATATTAAAATAATATATTACAATAGTCTATACAAAACCTGGAATGCTCAGAGTGGGTCAGGATCTCAGCATGAAAAAATAGTTTGCCTTTCATAATATTGTAAATTTTTGTAGTATTCAGGTAAACAAATTATTCCTGATGTTTAGAGTATAAAAGTAGGAATTAAACTTCTGTTAATATCTGGAAAATATCTTAGGATGAGAAGTCAGAGAGGTGAGAAGTCAGATTATGGTTTAGGAATTCCATGTTGGGGCTCTTAGATACCTATCTTTTATAGGTTGTCATAGAGGTAGTTTCATATCAGAATCAAGGACTGCTCAAACACATGAGAGGTCAGGATAAAATATTACGGTATGATTAAAAGAACCATGTTTCCTTTTCCACGAAAAAGTTCAAGAAATAAAACTTGGCCAGGGTATACTAGAAACCATTTGCCAGTTCAGAGAACTTAAATTGGCTAAAGAATAACCGAAAGAAGAAAAAAAACTCCCTCAAAAACCCCAAAATGTATGAGGGTATTAAATATGAGATATCATCTCTTAATGAATTTGATAGAGAGCTTCAGAGATTATTCAGGTTAGGTGACAAACACATGATTACATTAAGGTAGAGGTCCAGTAAGAAGCCAAGTTTCTCTTCTCTTATGAAAACCATCAATTCCTACCCCAATCGGAGGAAAACTTGCTTCAGGATAATGACACGTAGATTCTTTAGTCTTGAACTCAAGGAAATATGATTAATTGATGGGAAAACAGATCCAATAAATGGATCAATTCCAAAGTTGCATCTGTAATGATGGTAAAGGGAGGTGATGGTGGTGGTAGAGTCAGTTGTAATGTAGTAGTTAGAGAGTGTGGGGAGTCTGGGGGTAGAAACGGATTCTTCAAAAGTATATGTTAGGCTGGGCACGGTGGCTCATGCCTGTAATCCTAGCACTCTGGGAGGCCGAGGAGGGTGGATTGTTTGAGCTCAGGAGTTCGAGACCAGCCTGAGCAAGAGCAAGACTCTGTCTCTACTAAAAATAGAAAGAAATTATATGGACAGCTAAAAATATATATAGAAAAAATTAGCTGGGCATGGTGGCACATGTCTGCAGTCCCAGCTACTCAAGAGGCTGAGGCAGAAGGATCACTTAAGCCCAGGAGTTTGAGGTTGCTGTGAGCTAGGCTGACGCCATGGCACTCTAGCCCGAGCAACAGAGTGAGACTCTGCCTCAAAAAAAAAAAAAAAAATGTATCTGTTAAATGAAAAAAAATGTGTACATTATACAATAGGGCATATTTACTGGTGACAAAAATAATAATTTAATGGGCATTTAACACAATTAATTCACATTAAAGGGAAAATAATCTTTGAGAATCTTAATCCATCTGACATTTCTAAATAGCTCCAAATCATTTCTGAATGATCACCAAAATTATGGAATTACACATGCTGTTTCTGAACTATGCTCTCTACTATATTACTTTACAGACACACACACACACACACACAAATATCTATGAATAACAAAATTTGCAGTGTAAAATAAAAAAAGAAAGTCAAATAAGATTGTATAATCAGTTCCGATATACATTGATCATTGACACTGGAGTAGCAATTTTATGCTTTGATTTGCAAATAACATTTTTTTATTATGATACATGCTAGAAACTTACTATAATTTTTCTATTATTCTGCTTTAAGATAAATATGACAAAAGAGACATAGACAAGTGTGAAGGTCTGAGTTGACATAGACTTTGTTTAATTCTGAATCTAAGTTAATAGCATCGGAAATTTCTTATCTAGCCAAATATTCCATGACTTTCTATATTCCTTTACTATTTTAACTATGTTAGCATTTGACCCTATGTGATTGCATCTCCTTAGTAGGAGTGTTTCAGTAATCAAAGACTGGGTTGCAACTAATTTATTAGAATTTTTGGATTAGCACTTAGAAATCTACATATTATTTTGAAGAAAGACACTAAGTAGTCCCATATAAATATTCAAAATAAATAAAGTCAAATTTCCAAATAACCTAGAAATGCACTACAGTATTACATACTGTATCTTTTATTTCGTTTATTTGCTATTTTTTATTCCCATTCTATTTGACAAATCTTAAGATTAATTTTATTTTATGATAACTGGAAATGGTAAGAGACATTTTTTACCAAGATAAAAATTATGCTGTTTTCCCCTCCAAAATATCCAATTCTAGTTAAGGATGTATAATTAACATATTCAGGCCACTAAAGTGAGACTATAATTTGGCATTTCATCAGCCTAAGAAAAGAAAATGATTTTAGGGTCAAGCTCAAGAAAATCCCAAATAGCCAGATTTCCAAATTTCATACATAGAACATAAGGTTGATATTCTACGTCCAAGAAGCATTGATTTCCTATACCTTATAAGAGATTTAAAATGTGGATAATATTTATAGGTCTTAGCTTGAGCTTTAATAATAATAATAATAACTAGGCATGAAAAAAAGGAACTGATGGATTCTTTTTTTAAAACCTAATTTTCACCTAAGTTATTTGGGCAAAGAGGAAAAAATAAGCTCTGTATTTTAGCTGTCAGGGCAATAGCTTAAATATAATTTTGTGGTTGGATAACTCAAGAGTGGATTAGCAACAAAACTTCTGCTATTTGGCATTTGCTTTTCAGAGTCTTGAATAGGAAGGAAGGATGCCTAGTTTCACAAAGTGCATTTAAAAAATAAAGTGGAAACAACAGCAATCTGCATCTCATCTCTTTATTGGGATTCTAAGCAATTCTGCAGTCCTCCTCTGTTTAAAGCTGCACAGACAACAGGGCTGCAGATGTTTGCAGGGAAGGGCATTTGCTTTCACCAGCATTTTCTTGACCACAGGGGATTCCCAGTTGGCTCTGGACAAAGGCAACAGAGGCTTTGTGTCATTCCAGGTGTCATGCAGCTAACCTCTAGAGATGCTGGGCTTTTTATGTAGTCTGCCTATTGCTTAACCGCCTTTCCCATGAGCAGATTTCTTTAGTGCACTCAGACAGTTTGCAGAGCATGGCAATAAAATGCTTAAGTTAACATTATTAAGAAAATGTAAACACAGTTTTGATAGATGTTGTGAATCGGCTCAAAGTACAGAATTGGCTGCAATGGAACAGCTGGCTACTTACTGACTTAAAAAGAGCAGAGAGGCTGAATGCACTATCTTTTATCTACTTTTTTCTCCAATAGAATCTGAAGATGTCCCTAGTGTATTGGTGCAGACACTTGCTAGGATAAAAGGAGAGATCCATTATGTGATTAATAGATATTTAGAACTCAAATACAAGTTCTGAATCAATAAAGTTTGTTTTTTTAGCTGCCTTTGACCCCTAGTTTCTTTATGGAACTAATTATTTACAAATGTAATCATTTTTCATGTGATATTTCATCATAATGCTAATATTTAACTCCACACTTGGCTTATGAACATTTTCACATTTTATTTATTCTCAAAAGACTGCTTTTATATATTTGACATTTTTAGTTTAATCTGATTGTTAAACCGTCTGTTCTTTTTGAGAATCTGTTTTCAGTGGCTAATAAATTTCTGCCTGGAAGGTCTTATCCTCGAGATGATTTCTTTTTGAAATTTTTAAACAGTCCATTCATTATTTTTTGAAAATCAGATGCTAAAGTCAGTGATGGGTAAATGAAATGCTTAATTTCCTGAGTAGCATGCCCACTGGCACTATCTTGTTTTGTGATTAGGGTTGACTCTCTGGGGCCAATATTCATGCTAGCAGATATTTGGCTTTTGTTCCTTCTCAAAACAGCCAACAGAAGGTAGAAAAGCTTATCAGTACTCTGTACTCTGTTTTCTGAAACTCAAATAAGCAGCCTATAACCTTTACCGGAATATAAGTTCTTTTTATTAGTCAGCACAGACAAAAAGAAGCAATCCAGAATTCCATACAACTCTGATTAAAAGGTTACTTCTCTTCACAAGGCTTTTTCTAAAACTTTATACTTCTCTTTTGTTGGTTATCTACCATAATCTTCAGACAGTGCTTTCTCTATGGGTAATTTTATTGGCTGATCCTACAAATCCTAGTGGAAGCTTTGAGAATAGGATGCTATCAAGACCAGTGAAATCCATTATAGGTCAGGATCTATTTTATTTTCCTTTGAGAAACTGTGATCATTGGGAAACAGAAGAAACCATCTTGATAGCCTCTCACTGATATACCTTTCTGGAGAGTTAAGAAGTCTGAAGATTGAGGGATGTCTATGAATCCACAATTTATTCCTAACAAAATGCTCCTTAATGCACCTGAGCTAGCTAATACTATTCAATTTTCATAGACATAAAATAAGTTCTGTCCTTGGCCAGAGCCTATTGACCACAGCTGAAATTAATGACTCCATGATTGCAGTGGCAAAGTATCTAAGATTTTGCCTGGTGTTGCACCCTTTGATTAAGATTATTTTCCCAGGTATCACTTGTTAAGATGGATTATTCTGTTCATTACTTGGTCATCAGTTACAGATATTTCTTTCTTTCTGCATGAAAATATTGCTAAATTACTAAGGGATTACACAAGCAGACATTACATTATTTATAAATACTTTTAATGATGGAGCATCCATATACAGATATCTTCAATTTATGATGGTTCAACGTACAGACTTTTGACTATAGGATGGGCTTATGGGGTATAAAATGCATTTTTGGCTTACATTTTTGAATCATGATGAGTTTATCAGGTCTTAACCCCCATCTTAATGAGCATCTGTAGTCAAAAAAATAGAAGGGGTGAAGTTATAATCACAAAAAGCTGGAGTTCAAGAAGAGTAAAAGATTATAAACCTCATACTATTCGTTATTTTGATGAAAGCAGGTTCAAATATTTTATTGGGTCATATAACTTGTGATATGGTTTGAATGCATCCCCTCCAAAATTCAGATGTTCTTAATGAGTTAGAATTAAGAGGTAGGATCTTTAAAGAGCTGAGGGCACTGAGGGCTCCTCCCTCATGAATGGGATTAAGGTCTTAATATTAATAAAAGATGCTTCACAGAGCTTTTGGTTAGCATGCCCTTCTGCCTTCGACCATGTGAAGAAGACACAGCATTCCTTCCCTCCAGAGGATGCAACAAGAGAGCAGCCCTTACTGGATAACTGAACCCACAGCACCATGATCTTGGACTTACCAGCATCCAGAAAAATGAGAAAATAAATTTCTGTTTTTCATAAATTACCCAGACTCGGGTAGTCTGTTATTGCAACACAAATGAACTAGGATAGCCTTTTAGTGGCAGAGTTTTTATTTAACCTGGAATTCCTGGCTCTGTGCTTCATTTTATGGATCCTTAATCAAATATTTAGTGTTTTCTAAGTTTGAAGATGCCTAACATAATGATGATTATAATAATAACACCACAACCAACACCTTCACCCCCAATAATAGTAGGCCTGTGAAAAAGTAGCTTTGTGTTCTGGAAGCATTTTTTAAGTCAAATTAATAATTATAAGAAAAATGTTTTCATTACAATAGCTACATTGTAATAATGCGGTTTGTCATATGAACAAAACTAAATTGTCAGATCTTGGGCAAATCACAACTGCTTTAAGCATAGCTAGTTTTCCTTAAAGGTAGGGAATTTGGTCATATATTTGGTGATGTTTCTTTTTAGTGTTGAGAGTCTATGATTATATGATCTTAAGATTATTATTGAAAATGATCTTTTAAAAATATTTACAGCTTTTATTTAAGGAATTTTTATCTTCTACAGATATATTTAAGTCAAATAGCAAATCTAAACTAACAAAAAAAAAAAAAAAGAGAGAGACAAATAATAACACCTTGCCATAGAACATTGAAAGACAGAACGTCTTTAAGCATCCTAGTAATATATGCTAAGTCTAGGGAAAGTTGTAGAATACAATCCTACTGACAATCTAACTTTGAGCAAAACTGCCAAGCTATAGCATGGTCACACATATTACATTTCTGGCAGATCAACACCATAAACATTGAACAGGCTGAAAATATCCAATTGAAGCACTTATGGTCATACATTACAGTTCACTGTTGATACACACAGTTAATATACTTTTATCCAACATCCAAAATTTCCATAGAGAAAAAAAATGTAAACCAATATTATTTGTTATCTCATTAGTACGTTGAGAAAGCCAGTTATCCAGGAAAGAAGAAAAGACAAATACTAAAAATAAAAAGCAAAACTTCTCTCTCTCTCTCTTTCATCCCCCTTATCTAAATATGTATGTGTGTATATATTAAAAATACAGTTATACTTGCACCTGTCACCTGTATATATAAAACACACCATATAACTTTCATTCTCTTTCTCACTCTTGTTATATTTAGAGACAGATAGTCTAAGAGGTCTGTTTAGAAACAATATGCAGGATTCAGAAAGTATCCATGTCCTAAATCCTTGGCTATTTACTTTCAAGATGTTTAATCATCCAACACAAGTTCAGGGTATGTCTTGCACAACTGTTAAACGTTACTATAGAGTTCCATGGATGAACTCCATATTGTAACAGCATAATATAAAAATCAGTGTAATAGAAAACAATTGAAATGGATATGTTGATGTTAATCCTAGAGAAACAGTTTTTCCCCCATTCCAGAGTCAGTGGTATATTGTACAGATAGCACAATACTATTCTTTCAAAAATTCAGTCGGAAAAAAAATCAGAACTTGTGAACCATATTATACAACTGTAAAGTAGGTGATAAACTCAAAATAACAGGTTTGAAAAATAAATCAAAGATTAAATGGATAAACAAAGAGTCACCCTTATCCTATTGCAGGCCTGATTGGATCTTTAAGAGATGGCTATTGCTGCTGACCTTGCCGATGACCTTGTGAAACTGCCTCCTCCAGATGAAGGTGACAATGCTGTGACTGATAGACACAAACAGAATCACATTGTAGAAGATAGGCTAAAAAATTCTATAGAGGTGCTCAGCAGTGCTTTATAACACCTTTTAGAAATAAAATTTCTAGCAAACAAATACATACAGAAGAAGCCTCATTAGATAAAAGCTGAATTCAGAGTTATGAATCTCTGAAACACCCATCTGTCATCTTATTCTCTTTGAATTTATATTTATATCCCTGAAAGGAAAATACTTCTATTGTTTCAGATTCTTTCTAAATGCAGATCCACAGAAGTCAATGGTTAAAGAATTTTGTATTTTTTTATTTTATTTTATTTTATTTTATTTATTTATTTATTTATTTATTTTTTTTTTTGAGACAGAGTCTCACTCTGTTGCCCGGGCTAGAGTGAGTGCCGTGGCGTCAGTCTAGCTCACAGCAACCTCAAACTCCTGGGCTTAAGCGATCCTACTGCCTCAGCCTCCCGAGTAGCTGGGACTACAGGCATGTGCCACCATGCCCGGCTAATTTTTTGTATATATATATATTTTAGTTGTCCATATAATTTCTTTCTATTTTTAGTAGAGACGGGGGTCTCACTCTTGCTCAGGCTGGTCTCGAACTCCTGACCTTGAGCGATCCACCCGCCTCTGCCTCCCAGAGTGCTAGGATTACAGGCGTGAGCCACCGCGCCCGGCCAAAGAATTTTGTAAAAGCTGACAATATAACTTAAAATATGTGGTCTATAAAAGCAACTTTTTTCACAAATTTATGAATTGTATTTTTTTATATTCCTAATAATTTTTATACTCACTATGTATGCTTTGATATGTAAGACAAGGAAACTCAGAATGTTTTAGACACTTAATTCAGGTCTTATAGGTGATGAGATTTGAGACTCCAAACCTCGCCTTCTCTCTACCTTTCTGGACTTCTTTTTTCATTCTGCTTTATTTTTTGTCTAGCTTTGGTTAGCTAAATCATATTTGTAAGTCCAGCTTGCACAACTGGGTAAAAACTTAGATTCTGTTATAGGATGGGGGCAAATCAGCTCAATGTTGAACTTGTCCTTTCCCGTTTTCTGTGAGTTTAGTGGTGTTCATTGATATAATCGAGATATTCTTCTAAAAAACAGGAGATCCCTCATTTTGTCCGTTGCTGAAATATATATTCAGAGGTGCAGAAGCCAGCTGTTAAATATGAGATCACCAGATGTTCCGGTAGTCAGTGGTTGCTAAAGGCATACAATGTAATTCCTGAGCTTGAATTTGTCAATATGTTAAATATAATTGGTATTATGAGGGGGCTTTCCCTAGCTAGCAGCTCTTTTACTACTCCAGAGAGAGCAATAATGTCTGTGGTGACATATTCAGTACTTATGACTTCAATTTTTAATTTTATTTTTTGTAATTTCAAAATATTAAAGGGCTACAGATGTTTTTGTTACATGGATACGTTGTATAATATAATGCTTAAGTCAGGGCTTTTAGTGTGTCTATCACCAGAATAGTGCTCATTTCACCCAATAGATAAGTTTTTATACCTCATCCCCTCCCAACCACTTTCTGCCGAGAATTGGTTTCCATTGTCTTTTACATATCTTTCTGTCTGCATGTGCCCATCATTTAGCTCCCAATTATTGGAAAGTATATATGGTGTTTGTTTTTCCATTCCAGAGATACTTCACTTAGGATAATGGTCTTTAGTTCCCTCCACGTTACTACAAAAGACCGAATTTCATTCTTTATAACTGAGTAGTACTCCATGGTATGTATGTATGTGTGTGTATGTGTGATCTATACACACACACACACACCACGTTTTCTTTACCCAATCATGAATTTATGGGCACTTAGATTAATTCCACATCTTTGCAATTGTGAACACTAAAAAGCAAATCTCAATGGAATCAAACCGAATTTAAGAAAAGTAACTACATGACAAGAAACAAATCTTATGCTAAAGGAATAAAGTAGAGCTCAGCAACCAACAAGGTAACACATTTGGCATCAAATTAAAAATGATCAAAACAAGAAAACCTACAGCCAGGAGAAAAGATCAATAGAAAGAGACCCATAAGAGATAATGAAATTAACCAACAAGAACATCAAAAATGCTATTATAAATATTTTTCATATGTTTGGAGAGTAAAGAAGTACATAAACATGAGGCTAAGTAGTATAGATTTTTTAAAATTCACACAAATTTCTAAAGGTTAAAAACACAGTTTTTGAAATAAAAAAAATAGAAGATTAAACAGCAGATTAGAAACCACACAAGAAAGTGTTACTGAACTTAAAAATACAGCAGTAGAATATATCCAAAATAAATTTTGAAAGAAAAAGAGAAAAACACTGGAAAAAATGAACACAGCTTAATTGAGCTATAGGATATTATCAATTATCAATTAACTTCATATATGTATAATTAGAGTGCCACAGAAGAGGAAGAAGGCAAGATAAGCAGGAATAAGACATAAAAGAAAAAATATTAAAAATATAGTAAACACTATAAACCCCTAGATAGAAAATATTCAAAGAATTTTTAGCAGAAGAATTATGAAGGCTATTATACCAAGATATAATCAAATATCTGTAAACTCATGCTACCAAAAACACCCTAAAAGAAGTTAGAGTGAAAAAAGGTTATGAACAGAGGAAGAAAGGATAATAGCTGGTTTCTTACTAGAACTATCCAAATCAGAGGACAATGAACGTTTTTAAAATGCTGAAGTAAAAAATGTTAAGTAGCAAATTTTTTTTTCAAAATTGAAGTAGAAACAAATTGCTTTTTCCCCCTGAAAAACAAAAGCCTAGATAATTAATGAAAAGCATAAGAGCAGTATAACAATCATTAATGAAGTCCGTTAAACAGAAACATTATAACAGACGGAAATTTGAATTTATACAAACAATGGAAGAGGAAAAAAAATTAAATATCTGGGTAAATATAAAACATTTTGTCACATTTTAAAACCTCTTAAAATATAATTAATTTTTAAAGGAAAATAATAATATTACACACTTTTAAAAATATGTGGAATTAAAATACATAATAGCAATAACACAAATGCTATCAGGGGAAATTAAAGCATGTTAATAAGGGTTTATGTTATACACAAAATATTATAATATTGTTTGAGTATAGTGAGTATAAAATGTATATTTTAAATCTTAACGCAGCCACTCAGAGTTATTGGCTATTGGTATAGCCAATAAACCAATATTTGAAATGAAAGTAAATTCTAAAGTTTATTCAGTCTAAAAGAACACAGGAAAGAGAAAAAAGAAACAAAAAAATTAATGATACAAATAGAAAACAAATAGCAAAATGGTAGAATTAAATTCAATCTTATTGTTAACAGCATTAAATGCAAATATTATTAACACTTAAATAAAAGGCAGAGTTTGCCATATTGAACACAAAAGTGAGGAGCTCAGGAAGGAGTCATATTTTGTCCCCAAATATGACTTCTTGATATAAAGAGTATTTTGAATTAAAGGCCCTTAGACATGAACAGGTCTTGCAAGGAGCTTTCCCTCTTTCTTCTTAGAAAAACAGACTCATCAAAAAGAACAATTGACTTCCCAACTTCCCTTCCTTTCCCTGTTATCTCAATATTACAGGAAAGAAGATCAAGAATGAAACCATACCTGGCCCAAATCATTTGAAATAAATATACCTATTTCTCAGGTTAATTTAATCTGCAAAGAAAATCATTTAAAAGTCAGTCTGTTTTTTCCCGCCCATTCATCCTTCTAAGTATATATTCACCCTCCCTAGTAACAATTTATTTCCCCTAAGTAGAATTATCTATATTTCTTATCACCTTATCACCCCTCCCCTATTAAATGAGGATATATAAATTTCTGGACCCATTGGGATACTGGGTAATTACTCTGTGAGTCTCCTTGTGTGCATGGTAAATAAACCTCTTTCTCTTATTAATATCCCTTATTGTGAGTTGATCTATCAATAAACCTTCTGGGGCAAAGGGGAAATTTTCCCTCATCCCCACAAAAGCAACACCCAACAATGTGCTATCCACAAGAAACATACCCAAAACATAATAACACAGGTGGGTTTATAGTAAAAAGATAGACATAGTTATACTATAAAATATACTATATTATACTGCTCAAAGATAAGCTGGAGTTGCTATATTAATATCAAAAAAAGGATTTTTTATAGAAAGGAATAATTCCAGAGAAAATTGTTATTTTTAAAGGGGAGGACTTATTCACAGAACATAACAATCTTAAATGTATATGCACATGACAACCGAACATCTCTGAACAAGAAAACTCATAGAATTAAAAAAAGGAATAGAAAATCCAAAATTGTAGCTGAATATTTCAAAACCCCTCTTAATAATCTGGAAGAGAAATTGATGAAAAATTAGTATGGATATGCAAGATTTGTATAGCAGTAGAAAGCAACTTGATCTAAATTATATTTTTAAAACATTTATAGAACTATATCAAAAGACACATCCTTTTCTATTGCATATGGACAATTACTGAGATTAATCATGTTTTGGACCATGAAACAATTCTTAATATAGACTATTTGAAATTGTGCAAGCTATGTTGGACCTTCAACAAAAGTAAATTGCAAATAAATAACAGAGAAATATTTGAAATGGCCCCCTTTTGGGAAATATTAAAAAATACCTTTTAATAACTCATGGATGGAAAAAAACAGAAAAAGTAAAAAAATTACTTTCTTAGTGAATATGAAAAAGCAATATATCAAAATTTGTTTGTTGGAAGTAAAGCATGCTTTTAGGGAAATCTGTGGCTTTAAAAAGTTTTGAGAAATATGGAAAATTTTCCTACCAATAATTCTAACCTCTGTCTTAAGAAACTAAAAAAAGAAGACCAAAACATATCTAAATTAATCAGAGTTAAGGAATTAATAAATATGCATACAAATCAATAAAACAACACAGAAAACAACAGTAAAAAATCAATGAGAACCAAAGCTAATATAAAAAGAAATACATTAATAATTAGATAGAATGAACAATAATAATAGCACAACAAATTGACTACAATCAGCAACAAATTAGAGTTACTTTAAAATAACTAAGAATGGAATTAGAACGTTCCTAACACAAAGAAATGAAATATATCTGAAGTGATGGATATCCCAGTTACTCTGATTTGATTAATTCACATTATATGCCTGTATCAAAGCATCATATACACCCTATAAAGATATACAATTAAGTGCCCATAATAATTATAAGTAAAAAATTTTTAATAAAAAATTCATTTATAAAGTCAAACCAAAATTATTGGGGGAAAAAGGAAAGAAAATATTAATTACCAAGATAATTTGGTGACAATTATAGACAATATCACTACAAATGTACATAGGTATCAAAAAATAATAAGGAAATATCATAAACATATTTCTTCCCATAAAGTCAATAATTTAGGTGAAATTGTCAAATTCTAACAACACAGACAAAAGTACATTAGAAAAAAGGAGGCAGTCTAAATAATTTTATATCTATTAAAAAATTAAAATTCATAGATAAAAACCAGTGAAAACCCAAAGATCAGATGACTTTACTGGTGAATTATAATTATAACAAATATTTAAGAAAAAAAGTAACAATTCTATACTACAAGAGGGCGAAAGAAAATTAATTCAAATCATTCTAATGGGCCAGCATTTCTTTTACCCAAATATGACAACGATGTTAAAAGAAAATAACAGATGATTAACCCACATGAACATAGATTTTTTAAATTAATTAAATTTTAGCAAATGTAGCAATATCTAAAATTGATAATACATCATGACAGGTTAGTTTTATCCCAACAATCAAAATTGGTTAGACATTTGGAAATATATTGCTATGTTAAAATTTTTAAGTCATGCGAAACCTTTAAATCACATGAAAAATCATGTGATTATTATAATAAATATAGACAAAATATATGATTAAATGCCACATACATTCATGGCAATAATTTTCAGCAAGCTGAGAATATAAGAAAATATTCTAAACATAATAAAGAGCACCTACAAAGAACTTATAGGTAGCATCAAACTTAATAAAAGACTTAATGTGTCTTCCTAAGTATGGGAGAAAATCAAAGATGTAAGTTCTCCAGAGGTTTGTTTCACCAACATATTACTGGAGATCTCAGTCAGTATTATAAAAGAAAAAAAAAGATACATATATATAAGAAATAAATTACTAAAACCATGTTTATTCACAATCTTGAGATTGTCATTCAATCTTAAGACATTTGCACAAGAGAAAAAAAACAGAAAAAATCAGTTTAGTGATGTTTCAGGATATAAGTCAATGTTAGAAAATCAATTGCATTTGTATATTAATATGAAATTTTACAAATCACTATTACCATAGCATCAAAAAATATGAAATACTTAGGAAAATCTTAAAATATATGCAAGCCCTGCATCCTAAAAGCTATGAAACATTGCTGAGAAAAATTAAAGAATACAGAAACAAATGGTTAGGTACACCATGCTTAGGGGTCAAAAAACTCAAGTTGTTATCATCAACTCTTCCCAAATTGTTCTTTAGAGTCAACGCAGTCCAAATCATATTCCCAGCAGTTTTTTTTTTTGTTTGTTTGTTTTTTTGTAGAAATTATCAGGATGATTCCGAAATTTACATGGAAATGCAAACTACCAAGACGAACCAATTTTTTTTTTAAATGACAACATTGGAGGATTGACCTTACCTAATTTCAAGAATTACTATGGAACTAACTTAATTAAGAGAGTAAGACATTGGCATAAAGATAGGCATAGAGAAAAGTAATAAAATAGACCAATGCATATATGGACAATATCTTGATTTTCAAAATAGGTACCAAGGTAATTCAGAGCAGACATGTTAATTGTTTCAAAAAATGGTGCTGTTAATATTTACATGCACAATAGAATGAAATATGCCTGCATATAATATACACGCTATTTAGAACACACACAATAGAGTGAACTTTGACACATTCTTCTTCTCATACCCAATATCCTGAAATGCACAATAGACTGAAATAAAAGTGCCAGAAATATAAAATACCTGGAAAAAATATTAAAGAAAATCTTACTGATTCTGAATTACATAATGATTTATTTGTAGGACACAAAAGACATAAGTTATAAAAGAACATCTGCAAAATTGAACTGCTCTACATTAAAAACATTTCTCTTCAAATTATATCATTAAGAAAACCAAAAGATGATCTATAGACTGAGAGATATTTCTTCGCCAAGCATATATCCTCTAAAGAATTAGCATATAGAATACATAATTATTGCAATTTAATAATATGAAAACAAGAATCTTAGTTTAAAATAATGGCCAAAAGATATGAACAGTTTCACTAAAAAAGAAAAATGAATGGCAAATGCTAATGATTGACATTAATCCTTAAAAAATGAAAATTATGAGCACAATATTACACCTTTATACAACTACAATAATGCCTAAAATTTAAAAAGACTGACACTTCTAGTCTTTGGAGAGTGCAGTACAACTAGAACTTTCATATATTACTGTGGGCATGCAAAATGATGCAGCCACTTTGGAAGGCAATTTGGCAGTTTCTTTTAAAATTAAATATATCATACTCCTAGGCCCAAGAGAAATGGAAACAATACATTCACACAAGTAATTTTATACAAATATTCACTGCAGATTTATTCATAATAGCCAAAAATAGAAATAACCCAAATGTCCATCAACTGGTGAATGTACAAATTGTGATATAACCATATAGTGGAGTTCTGTAAGTAACACACAGAAATGAACCAGTAATTTAGAAAAACACATGGATTAATCCTAAGTGAATGAATTTAGTCACAAAAGACTACATACTAAATGATCTCATTTGTATAACATGAAGAGAAAAACTACAAACCTATTGTTATAGAAAGTACATCAGTGGTTGTCATGAGCCAGAAAGTGGAGGGAGAGAATTGGATTAACTGCAAAGTTCCGTAAGGGAACTTTTGCAGTGGATTGTAAAAGTATTCCATATTATGATTGTGACATTGGTTATCCAACTGTTTATATTTTCCAGAACTCATCAAATTGTACATTTAAAATTGATTTATTTTATGTACTTCTGTACTTCAAAGAAGCTGACAAAATTTAATTTGGGTTAAAAAAAAAAATCCCTTTGGCTATAGGTATGACATCCCTAGAGAATTACTACTAATGAATTAACTGGGAAATTCTTAGTATTATTCATTATTTTATCCGAGATGGTCCAGAGTTTGTTTTATTGTTACTTCTAATATATCTTATCATGGATCAGTAAACTTTTCCTTAAATGGACAAATACTAACATTTTTAGGCTTGTGTTTTATACAATCTCTGTAGCAACTATTCAGCTTTGCTCTATAGCATGAAAACAGCCAAACACAATACGTAAATAAAAGAATGTGGCTTTGTCCAAGAAAACTTTATTTACAAAAACAGATGCTAGACTACATTGCTAACCATTTTCTAGATTTTCCATAACTGAGGCTGGCCTTGATTAAGTATTATTCTGTTTAAAACACTTTATAATTTCACAAGAGATTTGTTTGTTTTGGGTAGTATTCAATTTTCTAAAAATATATATAATTGTAGAATCTTTTTATGTATGTGTAATTCCTAGAGCAATTTTGCTGTACCAGTGTTATGAAGAAATTGCTAAGGAAGTTTTGTCTTAGCAATGTACAGCTTCTCATTCCACAAAGTTCTTTGTTCCCACAGGGGTTACTTTTAAAAAGGCATCATCACTGAAAGTTTTCATCCAATATTAGCAAATATTTATTTTGTGTCTACTATGGCTAGGGTCTAGGCAGGGTCTTTTTTTCAGTTAGTCACTCACTTATAGATATAGACATAGACACAGATACAAACACATCATAAGTTTATGCCATGCTTGCTGCTTGTGATTCACCATTTAAAAAAAAAAAATCTCTGCCATTATGAAGATTTTATTCTAGCAGGACAAAGCAGAAAATAAGCAATAAACATGATACATTAGTAAATTGTGTGGCATGTCAGAATGGTAATCACAATACAAAAGCGGGTAGGAAAAGGAGATAATGAGAATCTCCCGATGGAAAAATGGGAAGATTGGAATTTTAAAGTGATGGTCAAGGTTGACCTCCTGAGATGGTGATGTAGAGTAAGTGAGCCATGTGTATTATTTGGGGAAGGATCATTACAAGCAGAAGTAACAGCCATGATAAGAATATAAGGTTGGAATCAGGGAATCTTAGTTGGAAAGTCACTGTAGTAATCTATTTGTGAGATGATGGTGGCTCTGAAGATGGTGATAGTAGTGGAGATAGTGGAAATGTTTAAATTCTGTATATGAAATGAAGGTAGATCCAAAAGAATTTCCTGATATGATAGACACACACATATTTATATATATGTAAAAGGAATGTCCAGAAAGTATCCAGCCATTGTTAATATAATGAGAATAGTTACATGGCTGGATACTGTGGACAGCCTGTATATATGTAGCATATATTATGCTAATGAAAGAGAAGTATCAAGAATGACAATCAAGAGTCAATTGTTAAATATAGTTAATATTCAAGTGTTAACTTTTTGCAAATTAACAGTTTAAAAAGTGGACAATATATAAATGATGACTAATTCAGAATAATCTTATTTAACAATTAAGGCAGAGAGTAAATTGTTTTAGGAAAAGTTTTTCTCAGAAAAAGATATGAAGCTGTATGTATACCATACTTTTCTATTTTCTATCCTCCCATAGTAGTTATTCCTATGACTATTGTAGCAGTCACTACAACGCACACAGTGAATTTATATTTTGCACGTCTATAGTCTATAAGTTCCTTCACATGAAGGCAGGAGCATTATCAGCTATATAGCACCCACACCAAGCCTATTGTGTGTCCTACTGTGTGTTGCATAGAAGGCTTCTGATAAATGCTGATCCAATTATTGTTTGATGGATTTTAGGTAATGTTAATTGAATATTTGCTGAGTCTCTGAGTCCACATTAAGTGCTTTACATGCACTAATTTTATTCTCAGTAAAATTATATGAGGATGCTCCAACATCACCCTATTTTAAGGATTTGGAATGTAAGCTTTAGAAAGGTTCAAAATCATTCTTAAAGTCACATAGCTAGAAAGTGGAAGGGGAACGATTTAAATGTCTACCCAACCCTCTACAACACTATACCATATGAATGAACTGAGCTACGTATTCACAAATTAAAACCAGGGGTTGAGGTTTGGAAGACAGCTTGGGAATTGGTATGAATTTTTTATTTTTCTTTTTGGCAGATTTTAAGAGAGAGTTCACTTTACCCTTTGGAAGACTATTTCCTTAGTCTCAATATTTTTGTTTCAAGTAGTACTTTGAGAGACCCTAAAGGTTTGTCATTTAGAAAAGCATTCGTTTTAGACATACTAGAAGTTTTATTCATTTATCGATTAGTGTTATATTTATTATCTACCATGTTCTATGTGCTTTTTAAAGTAATGGATATTAACAATGGACAAAATATGAGGTGCTTTTCTTATGAAACATTCATTTTAGTGAGGAAGATAGACAATAAATATATAGATAAATAATATGTGTGACCAGCTCACACACATATTCATGGCCTTACTCAGCAATTAGCTCCTCAGTAAGGATGTGTAAAAATTTGAGTTTAGTGACAGTAGGCTTTTGAACTAATGTGTCTCAGCCTATAGTGAAGAAATTAACCTAGGCACCAATACACAGAGGTTGTCTCTAGCTCATTTATATAACAAGCATACATATATATTTTAATTATTTATCTTGTTTATTGTTTATCAGCCTCACTAGAACATAATCCAAACAAAAGTGAAGATTTTTATTTACATTGTTATCCACTCAGTCTTCAAGTCTTAGTATTTTGCTAGGTGCCTAGTAAATTCTTAATAAATGTTGTTTGATTAATTAGTCAGTTAATTTTATGAATGTGAAAATATAACTCATCACCTGACTTCATAAAGGCAGGTGGTTTGCTGCATAATCCAAAGAATTAATTAAATAGTGATTCTTTAAAAATTTTAGATATTTAAAGTAATACCATTTCAATTAGAATTTATAAATATACATTTATTTTCAGACTTTTTAATATGAGAGAAAGACTTTACTCTGAGAACTCGAACTGCTGTTCCACTTTGGGTTTATAGAATAAACAACACTAAAATTTCATTAACTATTAATATAACTTACAATGTGGGATAGTTTGAATTTAAGTAAGAACTTAAAGATATTTGTAAGGAAACATGAGTGAAGACCATTTAACTACTTTGTTTACATTTTCCCACTCTTTGTCAATTATCTTGCATATATTAGGCAACAATATTTTTAGTTATTTGTTTTTGTTTAAACTTTACAAACATTTAACTTGTTTTTCATAAAAAGCAATTTTTGTAGTACTTTACAACTAAAATCTGAGGTTACAATAACAAATATGCCCATGGTAAACATGCTTAAGAACAAACACATCAGTTTATTGGTGAAGACACAACTAAATTCATGAAGATAAAAGTGTGCCCAAACATTATCCAGTAATCTAGTATTTTTATACAGTTTCTGCGCTGGCCATCAGGGGGTAACTCTTACTGGACTTGCTCTCCTGCTACAAATAAGTAGAAAATTGATTAAACTATGTAAAACAACTGTTTCAGAAATTGGACAACAGGCAATATAGGACCATGCTTCTTAGAGAAGAAAAAATGACAGATTAACCTTATGATCTACCCATCAGAATGAACTGACAGAGATTAGAGTTTTAGGAGATTGGCGTGGCTGGAATGTTTGAAGCAGAGTGTGATATATGAAGAGCTATGCAGAAAAAAAAGATCTCCAGAGATATGCATATGGGTTTTCTTAAGTGTTTGACTAAATACTAACCTGTATATTTTTAAGGCAAGATACTATAAGGCTTGGCAAAGGGCAACTGCAGAAGAAAGAAAGGCTACTGGGGACTGAGAGGTGAAAAATTCGGAGAGTTCACAATTTCAAGTTCTGAATGACTAGTCAGAGTAGAGTTCTCATTGAACCTGTGAGACATTTGGTAGACACCTCAGAGTAAAGAGCTTTTTAATTAGAGGTGATATTGCCCTTTAGGGAAGTTGGAGACAATTTTGGTTGTCACAATTTAGGGGAGTAACACTGGCATCTAGTGGGTAGAAGATAGAGATGCCACCAAAATAGTCCATAATGCACAGAGCAGCCGCTTATAGCAAAGAAATATTCAGATCCAAAGGTGAAAATTACTGAGGCTGAGTAACCTTAACTTGATAGTACAGATAAACTATTAATAACTCTGGAGTAAAGGCTACTTTAGATGTGCCCAAAGATTAAAATTAAGCTTTGAAAGGAAAAGCAGATTCAGCAGTAAATTAGCTGCCTGTCAAACAAAACTGAACACTGTTTAAAGGAAGACAACATAATCTGAACACAAAACAATGTAATAATCACAATGTCTGTCATGCAATCAAAAATTAATTTGTATATGAAAAACCAAGAAAATACTCATAACTAGGGGAAAAACATGTTAAAATATGTGTTAAAAATATAAAGAAAAATATGAACATAATAATGAGATAAATGAAAGATATAAAAAATAAATTCCTAAAGATAAAATTACAGTATCTAAAATAAAAATAATTAACTTGATTGTACAAACTACTGATACGTGGAACAATGTTAAACCTCGAAACTATTTTTAGTGGGGGGATAAAGGCCAATATGAAAGTGCCCATGGATTAAAATTTGTGTTCCATTTATATAAAATTCTAGAATAGGTAAAACCAATTTATATTGACAGAAAGAAACTCAATGGTTGACTAAGGCCAGGGATGTGTTGACAGTTTCACTGCAAAGTGGTATGAGGGAAATTTATTGGGTGATAGAGTGTTCTTTTTTTATTTCAAATTATTACAGGATTATAAATGTTTTTGGTTACAAAGATCACTTTTGTAATGCTTGAGTCAGGTTTATAAGTGTGCCAGTCACCCAGATAGTGTTCGTTGTATGTGTTAGGTAGGATTTCACCCAACCCCTTCTTCCTCCTCTACCCTGATTGATTTACATTGAGCTATACTACCTTCTATGCACATGTGTGCTCATCAGTTAGTTTCAATTTAGTAGTGGATACATGTGGTGTCTGTTTTTCCATTCTTTAGACACTATACTTAGCATAAGGGTTTCCAGTTTCATCCATATTGTTGCAAGATGCATTAATTCATCTTTTTTTATGGCTGAGTAGTGTTCCATGGTATAAATATACTACTTTTTGTTCATCTTCTCATGAATTGATAAGCATTAGGGTAGATTCTACACCTTTGCTATTGTGAATTGTGCTGCTGTAAACATTCAAGTGCTGGTGTCTTTTTGATAAAATGACTTCTTTTCCTTTGGGTGAATATTTAGTAGTGGGATTGCTGGATTGAATGGTAGGTCTACTTTCAGTTCTTCGAGGAGTCTCCATGCTGTTTTCCATAGAGGTTGTACTAATTTTCAGTCCCACCAACACCGTATAAGCATTCTTTCCTCTCTACATCCATGCCAGTATCTATTGTTTTTTGAACTTTTTAATAAAAGCCATTCTAACTGGGGTAAGGTGATATTTCATTGTGCTTTTAACTTGCTAACCTGATGGTTAGTGAGGTTGAACATTTTTTAATATGTTTATTGGCCATTTGCCTATCTTCTTTTAAAAAACTTTGTGCATGTCTTTTGCCCGCTTTTTAATAGAGTTGTTTGCCTTTTTCTTACTGATTTGCTTGAGTTCTTTGTAGATTCTAAATATTAGTCCTTTAACTGATGTATAGCTTGAGAATATTTTCACCCATTCTGTATGTTGTCTATTTGCTCTGTTGATTATTTCCTTGGCTCTGCAGAAGCTGTTAATTTAATTAAGTCCCATTTATTTATTTGTTGTTCCCGTGATTGCCACTGAGGTCTTCTTCATAAATTCTTTGATTAGGCCAATATTTAGAATAGTTTTTCCGGCACTTTCTTCTATAATTCTTATGGTTTCATGCTTCATATTTAAGTCTTTTCTCCATCTTAAATTATTTTTTATTAATGGTGAGAGATACAGAGCCTGTTTCATTCTTCTGCATGTGGCTATCCAGTTGTCCCAGCACTATTTATTCAATAGAGATTCATTTCTCCAATGTATATTTTTGTCTGGCTTTTCAAAGATCAGTTGGCTGTATGTGGATCATTTTATGCCTGGGTTTTCTGTTCTGTTCTATTGGTCTATATCTCTATTTTGGGGCCAATATCAAGCTGTTTTGGTTACAATAGTTTTGTAGTACAGTTTGAAGTCTGGTAATGTAATCCTGCCAGATTTGTTCCCTTTGCTTAAGACTGCTTTGGCTTTCCAGGCTCTTTTCTTGTTCAACAAGAACCATAAAATTATTTTTTCTAAATCTGTGAAATATGACATTGGTATTTTGATGGGGATTGCATTGAATCTGTAAATCACTTTGGGTAGTATGGACATTTTAACAATGTTGATTCTAGGAATCCATGATCATGAGTCTTTGATTTGACTCTGAGCTTGACTGTCATTGGTGTACAAGAATGCTACTGATTTGTGTACATTGATTTTTTAACCTGAGACTTTGCTGAATTTATTCATCAATTCCAGGACTCTCTTGATGGAATCTTTGGGGTTTTCTAGGTATAAGATTATATCATCAGGAAAAAGAAATAATTTGATCTCCTCAAATAAAGCAATTTTGGATACACTTTATTTCCTTCTCTTGCCTGATTGCTCTAGCTAGGACTTCTAGCACTATGTTGAGTAGAAGTGGGGACAGTAGGTATCTTTGTCTTGTTCCATTTCTTAGTGAGAATGCTTTCAAATTTACCCCATTCTGTATGACACTGGCTGTATATTTGTCATATATAGCTTTTATAATTTTGATATATGTTTATTCTATGCCATGTTTTTTGAGTGTTTGTATCATGAAAGGGTGCTAAACATAACACCCCACTGACAGAACTTGACAGATCATCCAAGAAGAAAATAAATAAAGAAACACTGAACTTAAACATGACTCTAGAAGAAATGGGCCTAACAGACACTTATAGAACATTTTACCCCCAAAATATTTAATATATTTATCTAATCAGCATATGGAACATTCTCCAAGATTGACCAAATTTCAGGCCACAAAACATGGCTCAAGAAATTAAAAAAAACAAAACAAAACAAACAAAAAAGAAAACCATAAAATTAAAAAAAAAAAAACCAGAAATCATACCATGTATCTTCTCAGATCACAATGGAATACAACTAGAAATCATCTCCAATGGAACCAGTCAATTTCACACAAAGTCATGGAAATTAAACAATCTGCTGCCGAACAATTATTGGATCCACAATGAAATTAAGATGAAAATCAAAAGATTCCTCAAACTGAATGACAAAGGAGGCACCAGGTATAAAAATCTATGGGATTCAGCAAAAGCTGTCCTAAGGGAAAAATTCATAGCTTTAAATGCCTACTTTAAAAAGACAG
This sequence comes from Eulemur rufifrons, assembly GCF_041146395.1. NCBI lineage: Eukaryota > Metazoa > Chordata > Mammalia > Primates > Lemuridae > Eulemur > Eulemur rufifrons. Next base: position 56,311,850 of record NC_090990.1, read on the forward strand.
AAAGATCACAAATTAACAATCTAATGACATAGCTCAAGGAACTAGAAAAGGAAGAGCAAACCAAACCCAAACCCAGCAGAAGAAAAGAAATACCCAAGGTCAGAGAAAAACTAAATGTAATTGAATACAAGAAAATAATACAGAAAATCAATAAAATAAAAGTTGATTCTTTGAAAAGATAAAATTGATAGACCTCTTGGTAGATTAACCAGGAATAGAAGAAAAAAGGACCCAAATAAGCTCAATCAGAAATTAAAAAGGAGATATTACAACTGATACTACAGAAATACAAAATATAATCTGTGAATAGCTGAAAATCTCTATGCACATAAACTCAAAAATGTAGAGAAAATGAATAAATTCCTGGAAACATACAACCTTACAAGACTCAATCAGGACAGACCAATAACCAGCAATAAGACTGAGGCAGCAATAAAAAATCTTCCAACAGAAAAAACCCTGGACCAGGTGGATTCACAGACGAATTTTATCAGACCTACAAATAAAAGTTGGTACCCATAGTATAGAAATTATTCCATAACATCATGAAGAGGAAAGCCTTCCCAACTCATTCTACAAAACCACTATCACCTTGATACCAAAGCCAGGAAAGGACACAACAAAAAAGAGAACTATAGACCAGTATCTCTTATGAATATAGATGCAAAATTCCTCAAAATACTAGCAAACCAAATTAAACAGCACATTAAAAAAGAAATAATCCACCATGACCAAGTGTTCTTCATCCCAGGGAGGCAAGGATGGCTCAATATACATAAATCAGTATATGTGATTCATTACATAAACAGAAGCAAAAGCAAAGATCATATGATCAGCTCAATAAATGAATGTGATAGAGTATTCTATATTATGGTGGTGTACACAGGGATATATATCATTCAAAACTGAATAAACATGACACATAAAATGGATTCATTTTATTATATATAAATTAATATTCAATAAAGTTCATGAAAAAGAAGGGGGGAAATAAAAATATAAGGGGGGGAGAGAGAGAGAGAGAGAGAGATCCTGTAAACCATCTTCACAAAAATGCCTCCAAGTGTGGAATGGCAATGTGTGACAATCAGCTCAAACAATAGCCTATGAAGCCATACAAGTGATCATTGACATCATCACAGCATTCTCCTGGAAATAAATTCATGAACTCTAAATTTTCATCAAAGTACTTTCGAAGGTTGAATCATAGAGAGATAACATATGTAATAATTAAATAAACTATTAATACATTGAATGTAGTCACATTTTTTAAATGAACCTGAATAGTAGTGGATGCTGGGAATTCCTATTCCTAATTATGTTCATTGCAAATTTTTATATATATGAATGTTTGTGTGTATGTGTGCGCGTGTGTGTATGTGTGTGTGTGTTTGAGGTAGCCTGTTAGCACAGCTTTAAATTTTTCTTGACTTAATTTTATTATCACATTATCAGCTTTCATTTCAGGTGCTTCATATTTATCAGTGATAGTGATGTGTTTAAAGCAAAGAATGTTTGTCAGAGATAACACGGCAGGCCACTGTATCATTGTCAATAATACTGAACTGAACGTCTACACAAACTACAAAATTAAATGACTGGGAATATTACAAAGTGCTATGTTAGCATAGGCATCAACTGAACTTAGAAAGAGGAGTCCCAGAGGGGTTCATTTGTATAACATTTACACTGCCACTCTTGTCAATTAGCGTCAACTAAGCCAACTCAGTAGACATATGAGGCCGAACTAAAGGAAAATATGTCAGTTTATTTTAGCTTCTATAACAGGAGGCATACACAGAATACTGGGGAGAAAGAAAAAAGTAGAAAGGTCAAGCTAAATATTTTCAGTGTCTTAAGTATTTCAGAACACTAATCATATTTTGTGTGCGTGCGCGCGCTTTTTTTTTTTTTTTTTTCCTTTCCTTCAAACCTAAACCTAGCCTGTTGGGAAGCACATATAGTGCTCATTGTAATATTGCTTATCCTTTTCAAACCCTGAAAATGTATCACTAAAATCAGTTTGCCCAAAGATAGCAGTTTACCTTCCTAACAGAAACAATATAGAGCTTGCAAAGTCCAGACGCAGTATGAATATTGGACATAGATTTTGTTTCTCTGTGACATAGTAAACTACCAACTCAACCTTGGCATTAACATTATACACATTCTCAGTGTGCTTGTGTTTATTATTAAAGCTTTGGATATTTGTATTTTATATATATTGAAATAGAATTTGATGCATATGAGCCCAAGCATCGTTATTGTTGCCCAAGGCAAGACTACAATGATATTATTAACATATTCCATATCCATGATTATAGCCTTATTTTATGTCTGCAGTGTCAAATCAGAAATTTTTCTTTTTACACTCTTTGCATATATGACATTTCTTTCTATATATCTGCCTTAACTTTCTATGAGTGTCTGCTGGGGTAAAAGACCAACTCACAGTGCCTGCCAAATTCTTTCCTTTGTCTTGACTTGGGGAATGAATTGAACTGACTGCCATCTGAAAATAAAATTAGAACTGGGAGGCATCATCAGCTCCTGTACTAGAGTGTCAGCTGCTCAATGACAAAGGCCATTGCTTATATCTTTATACACCTAAAAGGAAGCATGTATCTTGGAACATAAAATAATGCTTAATATTTATAATGACAATGACTGAATTAATAAATTACTGAATGAGTTTAGTGCACTCCATTTATTTTCTAAATAGAAGTAATACACCCAAAGTATTTAAATAAATTCCCTAATCTTTATCTTTTAGTGATAAAAGATTCATAATTATTTCTTTACTACATTTTTTCTTCCTTTTTAAAATTACTCTAAAAAATATAACCAAAGAGTGCTTATACTATATTTAACAGTTATATCAGTGATATAACAGATATACCAAAGATTATCTAATAATGTTTAGCAAGTCAAAACTTTCTTTACTATTGAAATATCTAAGCTTATGAAATAAAAAAAGAAAAATATATTTTTAAATCCCTCTGAGTGTATCGCCCTGATGGTATTCTCCTCCTAATTCCAAAAGATTGATATTTTCCCGAGTTTATAGTCCTCATGCTTTTGCTTTTCCCCAAATTTTCACAAACTAATCATATTCCTGAATAGCACTTTTAAATTTAGTCTGATGTTTATATGTATACAAATGGAATCATACGTAATCTTACATTTTTGGGAAACATTCTTATTGACTTAGGGAGTTCATTCATTTTCATTGTTCTATAATATTTCAATGTTTGAATAGATCTCATTTGTTCATTCAATTGATACATATTTTGATTGCTTCCAGTTTTTAACTAATACAAATGATAATGCTACAAGTATTCTATTTTTTTTTTTTTTTTTTTTTTTGAGACAGAGTCTCACTCTGTTGCCCGGGCTAGAGTGAGTGCCATGGTGTCAGCCTAGCTCACAGCAACCTCAAACTCCTCGGCTTAAGCGATCCTACTGCCTCAGCCTCCCGAGTAGCTGGGACTACAGGCATGTGCCACCATGCCCGGCTAATTTTTTCTATATATATTTTTAGTTGGCCAGATAATTTCTTTTTTTTTTTTTTTTTGAGACAGAGTCTCACTCTATTGCCCAGGCTAGAGTGAGTGCTGTGGCATCAGCCTAGCTCACAGCAACCTCAAACTCCTGAGCTCAAGCAATCCTCCTGTCTCAGCCTCCCAGTAGCTGGGACTACAGGCATGCGCCACCATGCCCGGCTAATTTTTTTCTATATATATTTTTAGCTGTCCATATAATTTCTTTCTATTTTTAGTAGAGATGGGGTCTCGCTCTTGCTCAGGCTGGTCTGGAACTCCTGAGCTCAAACGATCCGCCCACCTCGGCCTCCCAGAGTGCTAGGATTACAGGCCTGAGCCACCGCGCCCGGCCAGTTTCTTTCTATTTTTAGTAGAGATGGGGGTCTCGCTCTTGCCCAGGCTGGTCTCAAACCCCTGACTTCCAGCGATCCACCTGCCTCGGCCTCTCAGAGTACTAGGATTACAGGCGTGAGGCACCACGCCCAGCCCGAGTATTCTTTTACGGATTTCTTGGCACACAAATGCAAGAAATTCTCAAGATACGTTATAAGTGGAGTTACTAGGTCATAGAGTACATAGATTATTTTCTTTTGGTTGGTAACATATAACTTTAGTTGTTCCCGATCATAATTTGACTTAATTTGACAGAAATAAGATTTTTTGGAAACCTTAATTCCACATGAATTTCACTTTCATAAATTGCTAATTTGACTGTTTATAATCTCAAGATCTCTGCTCATGAAGAACGTTTACATGTTTTCTTCCCTTCACTTCTAGACAAAATTATACCTATACTTTATTTTAAAAAATATTACTTTGTGTATCTATATATATAATATTTAATTGATAAACAGCATAATGGTGGATAAAACACTCATTTTAATTTGACTGAGATACATTAAGATCAGAAACTTTAAACTCTGTTGATATTTATCTGACACTAATACCTGACATAAACTCTCATTCATATTAATTAAAGCATTTAGAATGTGTAGTTTTAGGTCAATGATAAAAAACCATGTTGTATTATTATCCAGAGTAAGATGAGATGGAATTTGGCTGTGTTTTATTACATCCTATGAGGTAGATTCAAATCCCTCATTGTCATCTTGCTTTACTATCCATTTAAATTTAAAAATGTGTGCGTATCACATCTGAAATAAGGATTGCAATAATTATCTAACTGACAGGGCTACTGTGAGGATTAGATAAGTTTTCTATATATATAAAACATATATATAACTTAATATATAACTTACATAAAACATATTAATATATAACATGTATACAATTCATATAAAAAGTATCTTCACATAGTTACACATAAAAGTGTCAATTATCATTATTTCTTGTGTTTAGAATTTAGAGACAGTGGTGAGACTGGCTTAAATTCCTAAATTAACTATTGTTATTAACATACTAATTTTTCTTATTAGGTAACTTTAGGTTTCTAAAATTATGTGGCCGGTGAAAGTCAGTGTCTGCTTAGTAAGTCTTATCATACAGCTCTATTAGAACTGTTCAAGCAACAAAATACAGATGTTCAAGCTCACGACTCACATTTGAGTTGAATGTTAGACAATGAAACCCATCAAAAACAAGCCTTATTTGATGTTCCATAACAGATCAGGAAGTAAGAAAGGAAATAGAAGCTATTTAGGGGGAATAATGATATGTGTGTTTAAATAATATTTCACGTTTATGAAGAACAAGATTTTTGAGATTGGGGAGGATGGTTTAAAGAAAAACACTTACAGTAAAGGTTACCAAGCAAAAATCATCCTAAGTTGTTTTTTCTTCTAAGCAATAAGCAATTAGAAAATTTAAGTCAACAAAGATGAAAATGATAAGCCTAGTATGTCTGAGTTTTCTGAAATTGCAAGCAGATAGCTCTCTGTATTCAAAATTAAAAATAAAAATATTTTAGCTGCACATATGATGAGTAGAAATTTAATAACTAAGTTTTCGGGAAGAATAACCTGAGTATAGATATTTCTGATGTACAATTTCCCTTTATATGTCCAATTAACCTTTATTTACTGAGAAACCATGACATTCTAATTTGATTGGCAGCACCAGAGCTGGCGCCAGTAAGGAGAGTTGAGAAACTCTGCTGGAAAATCATGGTTTATTAATACATCATTAAGCACTCTAAATGGATTCCAATGGCGTATGTCTAAGGAAGGAAATAATTCAGGATTTGTTAGGTACAGAGTACAGAATCGAAATTTTCATTGTAAGTCTTATGTTAAAAGTTCTAATATGCCAGCAATTGAATTACACATTACAAAATGATAGTGTGTGTTATCTGTCCCTTTCCCAGGGAGAACTATAAATCTTAATGATTATATATGTTTATGAAGACAAAAGCATATTATCATATAGTAATATGATTTAGAAAAGTATAATTACAAATAAATTAGATTTATTTGCATTATGTGTGTGATGGGCATTTAGTCCATTTATGACTTAAAGCTAAATGATATCATGTACAGATGAAGTATACAATTTGAATTGTACTTTGTTTTTAATGAGCTTGCAATCAATAAGAATATTAATAATTTTAAAGCACCATTATCTTTTTCTCTTTATGTTAACATTCTAAATAATTTCTAAGAAAAAATAATGGCTGTTGAGGTTAGAAAACATTCACATCTTGATTTTAATTTCTAATATCAATCTATACCATGTATACATTCATTAATTTCTTCCTTACTTTTATGTTTGAATCTGTTGGCAATCTAAGAAAATAATTATTTGCACATTTCTAATTAATTCATGCTTACATGTGAAACAATATTTTCTTGGAGATATTTGACATTTCCAAGTCTTATAGGATTTTAAAATATTTTTCACCAAATTTGAGTACTTAATATGAATGGATCTATTTTTCATGCAATTTTTTATATTACTAAAGAGCTATAAAACATTTAATTTACATAACCCTCCTTTGAATCTTTTTCTTTTGGTGTAAGTTGAACTATCAACTTTTGTTTTATCTTTGTACATACATATTAATATTTTAAACACACTTGACTGATGCATCCACAACAATTAAGGTAATTTGATCATATTGACTAAGCCACTTGATTGAAATCAGTGTTTCTTGAATTGTACATCTTGATATTTAAGAAGGGTGATCGATGAGAAATTTCAAGGAACAAATTAACAGTAGGAAATCTGGGATTGTTTATAAAGAAGTAATAAAAATTTCTCCTTGAGTTCATAGCACCACAATTTTCCTTCCTTCTCTCTAACCACAGCACAGACTCTGATGTATGCTAACACACCACACAGTGTCACCGTTCGTGGCTATATTCTATTTTTCCTAACTACAGTGAGAACCTAATCACGAAGGAGACAACCATTTTCAAGGGAAATTTCAATGTTTCAATTCACAATGTGTTCACGGAGTGAGGTGGCTGGGGGTAGAGGGCATAGATGACAATTTGCTTTTTTTGCAGGCAGAGATAATGATACGGTGCCTTAGCAACTGACACAGATGAGAGCAGAGGCTTGGAACATATTTTAAGGTCCTTTGCAATGTTTCAAAAGATAGTTCCTAGTGGAGACATAGCATGAAAGGCCATGTTCAAAAATGGAATTGTCTGTCTCTTCCTTTTGTTTCCCTTTTATATAATGAGACCCTATCTTCAAATGATCAAATTGTCAATTCTATAAAATTTGAAAATGCTACATGATATCCACAATCATGTTTCTGAGCATAAATTTGAGGTTATTTGGGCTTGTGGCCATGCTTTAGTATATAGCTTCTTTTAAAAAATTGTTTATTTAATGTTTTATTCTCCATGAAAATAAAGAAGTAATCATATAATTACTTAGCATAATAAATGCATTAATCAAAGTTTTCTTTATGTCTTTAAAATTGATGTACAAATTATGCTTATTTCTATATTAAGACTAGCCTTGTATGTAAAAGCTGTCGAATGGACCCATAAGCATTCATTCATGATATCTATATTTTATCTCATTTACATTGCATAATCTCTGCTGTGAAACATTTTATATATCTAAAATGAGTAGGAATGTTTATTTAATCTCTTACTATCATGTATCTTTCAAGGAAGTAACTAAACAACAATTGAAATTGTGAATAAATGTGAAAGAGTCAACAAACAAAAATTCCATAAACAATGACAGAGAAATCAGAAATATTAAATTGCCTTCTTAAATATATTTGGAACCCCATTGCCAAATGCAAAACAATGTGTAATTTCCTTTCCGCATAATGTATATACTAGTAGCAGTCAAAAATTGGCTAGATTTTAGTGGACCCTAGTGATAGGTAAGGAAAAATAAAAAGGCTATTTCTGAAACTGTAAAGAATCATGTATGTATGTATACTTTTTGCCACAACTGCAGTTTATGAAAAAAAATTATATATACCTTTTGCTAGGTGGGAATGTATTGAAGAGAAATGACTATCATTGAATTCATAGTTTAGATAGGAGTAAGATAGTGAATGAAGTCAAGAAAAAAAATGATCAAAGAGAAGAAGCCAAGAGCAAAAAATAAACTGTGTTTTTTAAAATGAAAGTAAATAAAAGTGAAACCAAAGGTAGATAGAGATAATACTGAAAATAGAGTGTGATAAGGAAAACTAGAATCATAAACTCACAGTCAATTTTACACACTGCACTTCTGTTAGAAGTTATAGGCAGGGGATCAGAAAACCAACATAAAACTTGATGTAAATAGAAATAACTGGTATAATACTAAAGAGAAATTCTTTTTCATACTCTAATTTTATATGAGCACTAGTAACTGAAAATGTATTTTAGATATTTTCTCATAGGAATTTGTTTTTAACAGCAATAATCTGCAATAAGCCCAAACACTCTTTCTTCCTCCCCTTCAAGTTGAAATGGTATATTTTCAGTTGACAGGAGACAGAATCGAATCTAATACCATGTAAAATTTTAATCTCAAAGTATTAACTCGTCACCCTGGCAGTTCATTTATTTTTTTCTCTATGTGTTTGCAAAGGTATTAAGAGACAATAATAAAAAACAAAAAAGCAAAAGAAAAAAAAAAGCAGTAAGTAAAATTAGAAGAAGCAAGACAATGTTGTTTTTTAAAAATTCTGAGTCTCCATAATGATGCCTGTTATATGTATCTAAATATAGATGTTTAGTCATAGAATACTTGTTAAAAATCAATTCTATTTTGCTTCCTGGTAAAACCGGTAGATTATCACCATATAAAAATAGAACAAAAAAGTAGTAGATACAGTGATATAATATGTATTAATGCATGCACTGCTTTGGTGAGTTGGTGAATAACATGCCATGCCTATGGAAAGGGTGAATCAAAAACATAAGGATTGTTATTTCAACAATTAAAATAAATAAAGAGGAGAAAGATAGTAATAGGGAACTGAGGACTAACATTTCCTAAACAACAAAAACAATAACAGCAACAGCAAAACAAAACTTTAGCAGTAAGAGAAAGTATATCTATTATTTGTTTATTTGTTTTCCTGGAGTATATATTTAAGAAAGATGAAATAAAGCCATGATTTCAAGGCTGGGAAGTAGAGATACAACTGAAGTAGTAAGGTAAAATGAAGTAGGTAAGAGCCCTGTTAAAAATCAGGAGCATGTTTTTAGAGGAAAGCTAGACTTTGCCAGGCAGGGGATAATGTTCTGTATCACCTAAAGAGAGATATAACGCATGCTCCAAAGACTAAAGAGATTATTTGGATCATAGCAAAAAAATAGAAACGGAAAGGAAATAAATGATAAGAAGCTACTATGTCTCAGGTAGGATGAAAAAACAGATTCAGAAGTATGTATGCAGATAACAAAATACTATGAAAGAGCTAAGACGTTAATCATGGAAGATTATAATTACACCAATGCCAACAAGGCTGACAATAGTATGATGTCTATGGAAAGTGGCAAACTTGGAGAAACCTGAATATATAATATATAGATAATATTTATAAAGAAAACAAATCTGTATGTACCTTGGAGTTAGATTTTGGAAACAGCCTGGTAGAAATGATAAATGTGGTTGGTATAAAAAGAATCAATAGGAAAATAGAAAAAAAAGTTAGTAATGCACAGTGATTAAATACCAAGACAGTTTTATGTAGTTCATTCTAAGAGATTTCAACACTCAATAGATTTAGTGAACACCTACTGTGGCTAAGGCACAGAATTTTAGAGACTAATACAAAGATGGATAACACATAGTCCCCAACCTCAAAAACCACAGTTTGAATTTATGGAGTACTTACTGGGTGTTTAGTGAGTATGCCGAGTCTTTAATTTACAGTAGTCTGTAACTAGCTGCGTTGCAAATAATACGCTTTTTTTTTTTAGCGAAATATTTTGATTTGAGTAACAAGACTCCACAAAGCTTAGTTATATAAAAAATTTGTGTCAGTTTGATGTGAGAAAGTGGGAACACACAGGCAAAAAGCAACAAGGCCAAACAAGAAACTGACTCCTTCATCTGAAAAACAAAAACAAAACCAAAACAAACAAAACCAAGCAGGCCCTCTCCCAGATTGGCTCTAAGTCACATAGTTTCTTAGCTCTGAATTTTCCCATACAATTTCATGAAGACACATTTTTAGCATTGTGTTGTTCTAGCCTCTGCTTAGCTGGATTTGAATTCTTGTATCACACATACAGTTCAGAAGTCTCAGGGAAAATTATTTAATCTTTCTGGATCTCATCTTCTTTGACTTGAGAGTAGGACTAATAATACCTATCTCACAGATTCTCTCCACCATAGGGATAAAAAATGAAAATGTATGCAAATAATTTTATATAGTATCTAGCACACTGTAAGGGCTAGATAACTGTTCATTGTCTTCTATCTCCACTCAAAAGGCAGCTGCCTTTTAGCTCAAGTGTTGTTATTTAATATAACCTTCCAATTTAGCAACATGCCAAGATTAAATTGCAGTCACTAAATCTCACGTCTAAATTTCCAGAAGAAACAGACCAATAATCATAAAATAAATAAGAATGGATATTAAGACCTATTACTTAATAATGTTACAAATCCAGATGGTTTTTTAGCTGATTTCAATCTTTCCTGTAGATAAGAGACCACAAATTTATATCTTATTCCAGATAGTTCAGATCATGGAAAAAATATGCAAACCATACCAATTCACTCTACAAAGTTAGCATTATTTTAACAGAAAAATTTGAAAAAAATGTACATGCACACACATTCTATGCAAAAATACCATAGTCAACCTGATTTATGTATATAGTAATAGAAATTTGAAACAAAGTGTTAGAAAAGTTTAACATTTTCTCAAAAGCATGATAAATTGTGATAAAGGTGCTGTTTTTATAATGTGTAAACATGGCGAAGCTAAACTACATTTCCTAGAGTTCTCTTTTTTATATGTTAATGATAAGAGTGAGCCACAGGTGAGATTTCTACAAGATTTGTAAGGTGGAATCGAGGCAGCAGCCATTGCACGGTACACGCATGTTGATACTGATAGGTTGGCACTTCTTGTTGGGGGAATAACAGCTGGGCAGGTCACTCCTTTACCTTCCTTTGGTTCCTTTTTTTAGCTTCTCTTACTCTTGCCCAGGTGTATATGTTTTATCTATGTGATAAAAAGTCCAGTTTCTTCAGGATAGCATCATCACCAAGGTGGGAGGCAATAAGAACCTACACAAGTTTCAGTCCACCCTCGTGAAGTTCCATCTCATGCTTGTGAGGTTCAGCCTGCTTGTAATCTTCCCTTTCAGACTCCCTTCCCTGTGATCTTCAAGTTCCAGCATTTGAAGCAGAGACAACAGCCTTACAGACTCTTAAATAACGCACACTACCTGGGGAACAGACACGCCTAGAGCTCTGACTTGGGGGGAAAGGCGGTACAGGAGCAACGTATGTAACCTGCAATTCTGTATCCCCCATAACAAGATGAAATAAAAAAAAAAAAAAGGAACAGTTGAAACAAATGGGGTCTAATATATAGCATTGAGTTTAATAACTTATCAAGATAGATAATTTTAAAAAGCAAAATGAATTCATTCTCTTTTCAATACACCAAACTTTTGTTGTTAATATGTACCTATCATTGTGTTAAGAGCTATGGAAACAACATTAATCTCTCTGCGCTTAAAAAAAAAAAATAAGTCTCTACAAATTGTTCAAGCCAATTGCATTTTACAAATCCTCAAATATATGCAATATGTAATAATATATCATAAACCATATATATACACAAGCATGTGTGTGTGTGTTGTTTTGGCAAATTCTAGAATTGTTTCTGTAGTCTGATTTGATTTAAAGGCAATATGGGTCTGTTTCTAGTGGTAAAGAAAACACTGGTAAACCATAGCATGACATGGAATAAGACTTACTCAAATTATTTCCTTCAGATAACTGTAATCAAGCAGCCATAGAAGGCAGAACTTTGCATGACCAAATATTTACTGTATATTAGAGCACTGTAGTTGAATACATAATGGAATTGGTTGAATGTTTCTCACTGTACTGCAGAAATTTGGAGTAGGGACATGTTTAAGTCAGTTTGGGCTATTATAACAAAATACCATAAACTGGCTATCTAATTAAAAAGAGACATTTAGTTCTCAAGGCTCTTTTACTGGGAAGTCCAAGATCAAGATGGTGGCAGATTCAGTGTTGGATGAGGGCTTGTTTCCTGGTTCAGAAAAGGCTCTTTCACCCTGTGTCTTCATGTGGTGGAAGAGAGCAAACAAGCTCTATTGGGCCTATTTTATAAGGACAGTAATCCCATTTGTGTGGGTTCCACCATCATGACCTAATTACCTCCTTAAAACCCCATTTTCTAACACCATTGCCTTAGAAGTCATGATTTGAACATATGAATCTGGGGGTAGGGCACAAATATTAAGTAGCAAGAAAGAAGGAAAGAGGTCAATGAAACTGGAACTAGATTCTGCCACGTTTTCTTTGCCAGTACAGTAAGCAGCCCTTCTATTTTTGTCTGAGGAGATTAACTGTTTAACCTTGGTATATTAGCCTTGCAAGTTATCACTAATTTTTCTCAACACCTACTCTTGCCATTCCCCTTTGCTTCTAGACCTAAATCTAGACTCTAGTACCAGCAAGCCCCAAAGGTGAGGTAAAAAGTGTGTCACACAAGGTGATGCAATATACTTCAAAAGAACTACATAATTTTCCTCAAAAGGCAGCCTACCCTAAACAAAGTTGGAATGCCAGAAATTCCTTGTTATACTGTAGAGGAACAAATACACATACTTATATATACTTAACACAAACTTTTCATCAAAGCCCATAAGAAATAATTTTCTGAAGGGAACTTCATCATCTTTGAAGATCTCTGCCGTGACCCTTCTTTGTAGGTCAGGAATTACAATGGTAACTGCTACCATTGAACTTCAATCCCTAAATGCCACAGGGATGATAGAATCCTAAACTGGCAGGGGCCAAGTGGTATCCATTATTCAAAGACAGGTAATAATGTTTACTATGATGGATAATAGAGGCAAAACAATAATAGGAATAGTCTTACTTGTAGAGAACTTTGACATTGGCTATTTGTTCAAAGAGTCCCTAGAAATTAAATAGATGGGAAGTCTAATATATTTTCTACGTGGCTTGTACACATGTCTTGAGCTCATATAATGGGTACTCAGATTCCAAGAGGAAGAAAAACTTGGGATCAGAAATCCCAGAATTTTATTTTTGCCACATTGTATTGGCCAAAGAAGTAAGAGTCAGCCTATATTTAAAAGAAGGGGGAATGATCTCTGGTCCTAGATGTAGGTGTTCATATGGGGAGAGAAGGAATCCATTGTAAGAGATCATCAGAGTCTACTCTCTACCACAAAAATCCACATCGCTCTTGTATGCAAAATCTACTCAAATCTTCCCTCAAAATATTTTATTTATTAGAGCATTAGCTCACATCTCATGGAAGAAACTTCTCAGGTGTATTTCCTCATTTCAAAAGACAAGTTATCTTCCCTTCACACATCTATGATCCAGGGGTAAAAAAGGGACAGCGTAATCACAACAGACCTCTGGTTCATAAAGAGTAAACACGAAAGGCACAATACAGTCAATGGTAAATATAATTTTTGAACTCCAACTAGGCATGTGCTGGTTGTGTTTATTACTTTGAACCCAGTTCTGCTCCTAAGAGTAGTTCTCTAAGTTGGGAGTACACAGCAGAACTTCATCTTCAAATGGAAGTGGTATATATGTTGTTGAGCTAGAGCAGGAGCTGGAGGCACAAGTGTTTTACATGAAGAAATGGCCCAGAAACCCATGGCCACCATTCCTGCTACACTGCTTTCTCTCTCTCAGCCTGAACCTGTATTTGTTTCTAATTTCGATTGTATTATCTATAATGTACTAACTATTGGATAATAATGGAGGAATGGGCATCTGTTTGTTAAAATGTTTATAGAATAAGGTTAGAATTTCATCATTTATTATGATGGCTATGTTTTGATGTGGTGGGTATTATTCAGCAATGGCTCTTATCAATGTATGATACTGTTTCTCCCAAAGTCAGGATTTATGGGTCCTGAAATCACGGGGTGAAAATGGAAGTGGCACCACTCACTATTACTCCTACCAATCCACTAGCAAAATTCTATTTTATGTTCTTGCAAACTCATCTTCCAGGTGTCTAGAGGTCTTAGATCCAAAGAGAGGAATTATTCCACCAGGGGACACATCAATGATTCTGTTCAACATGAGGGGAGATGGCCATCCACCCACTTTGAGCTCCTCATGCCTCTGAATCAATAGACAAAGAAGGGATTTACTTTATTGACTGGGATAATTGATCCTGATTACCAAGGGGAAATTGGACTGCTAGTACAAAATACTGGTAAATAAGAGTATACATGGAATACAGAAAATCCCTTAGGGAGTCCCTTAGTTCTACCATATCCTGTGATTAAAGTCAATAGAAAACTTCAACAGCCCAATTCAGTCAAGAATGCTAATGGTTGACCCTTCAGGAATGAAGAATGGGGTTACCCCAACAGACAGAGAACCATGATCAGCTAAGGTACTTGCTGAGGGCAAAGGGAATATGGAATGGATAGTAGAAAAAGTGGTTACAAATACCAGTTCCAACCACATGACCAGTTGAAGAAATGAAGACTGAAATTGTTATATGTCTTCCTCATTTTGTTATAATATATTTATGTGTACACACACAGATAGATGTGGTGAGCAAGTATGTTTGATTTCACTCCTCTCTTATTCCCTGTCTTGGTCCATTTGGCCTGCTATAACAAAGATACCAGAGATGGGATGGCTTAAAAACAACAGAAATTTATTTCTTACAGTTCTGAGGCTGAAAAGTCCAAGATCAAGTCACCAGCAGATTCAGTGCCTGATGAGGGCCTACTTCATAGATGGCTGTCTTTTCATTTCCTCCTCGCTTGGAATAATGGGGCAAGGGAGCTCTTTGGGGCCTCTTTTATAAGGGTACTAATACCATTCATGAGGGCTACGCCCTCGTGATCTAATCACCTCCAAAAGGAACCCCCTCCAAATGCTACTACATTAAGGATTATGTTTCAATGTATGAATTTCTGGAGGATACAAACATGTAGAATGTTAGGCAGAAGTATGATTTTGTCATTTTCTTCATTGTGCGATTAAGTATAGTTCAAGATGTGTATTCTTCTCAAAGTCATAAAGGGTCAATTTTATGTGTTAACTGGCTATGCTATGCTAGATTAGGTTAGTTGTTTGGTCAAATACCAATCTAAATATTGCTGTGAAAATATTTTTTGAATGTAATAATCTTTAAATTAGTGGGCTTTGAATAAAGCAGTTTACTCTCTGTGGTGCAAGTACACCTCATACAATCAGGCAAAGGAATTAAGAGCAAAGACTGAGGTTTACCAAAGAAGAAGCAATTCTGCTTCACGAAACATAGAAACCTTGCTTAAGATTCCAGTCTGCTGGCCTGCCATAAGGATTTCAGACTGCAACATCAATTCTTGCCTGAATGTCCAGATTATTGGCCAGTCCTGTAGATGCCAGATGTGTCAGCCCTCACAATTGCACGAGCTAATTCCTTAAAATAAATCTCATTCTCTGTTTTGCTCATTTCAGTGTTTCTCTCTATTTCTGCCCCTCTCTCTACACATATGTATATAAATACAATATACTATATATAATATACTATAAATAGAATATATATACTATGTATAGTATGTAGTGTATACACATACTATATGTGTGTGTGTGTGTGTGCGAATATATGTAGAGAGAGAGAGAGAGATATTGTGTTAGTCAGGGTTCTCCAAAGTTCTTTCACAGATCAGGAACCAAAAGAAACCCTAATTATGCAGTTGTCTATAGCACAAAGGCAAGCAGTTTTCAAAAGTTCCTAAATATTTAAAAATTTGTGGAAGCCCATGTGACTGGTTGACACTGCTGGAGGAAGATTGACAGCTTTTCCTTTCTTTTTGCCTTTCAATTATTTTGTGAAGTGTTAGCACTGGAAGAATGGCAATCACATCCTGATACTTGAAGGTGAAGAATTCTGACAACCCAATAGTCTTTCAGATTTTATGATAAGGAAGAGAATATAGGAGGAAGTGATGATAAATGCTACTTGGAACTCAGATACCTGTCACTACATTAAAAGAATATGTTCTATCAAGGTTTTATCTTACACTGAAGCTATAAACCAACATATTTTATTTACTTTATAAATGATTTCTCTCTTTTTTTTATTTCTGAATACTATGGGGGTACAAACATTTTTGTTACATGTAATGCCTTTGCCTTTCCCAAGCCAGGGCTAGAAGCATGCCCTTCCCCCATACAGTGTGTTCGTCTACATTAGTTGTGAGTTTACCCCCCCCACACACACCTGACTGGGACCCCTAGTTATGTATAGATACCAGTATAAAGAGAGAGAAATCAATACAGGGAATGAATGATTTCTCTCTCTTATAGTGGTATCTATACATAACTAGAAAGAGGATGTGAAAATAAGATGAAGTTGATACTGATCATAATTTGAGGAGTCTTGACACAATGTTGGAATTTTATCAAAATGTGCCATAGATTACAACAGTTGAAGACAGAACTTGGATGTTTAATCCTTCTACATAGAGGCAAACCACTCCGGGAGTAGGTGAGGGAGGATGGAGACAGTGTATAAGTATAGTGACTTATTTGTGTATCAATCAATGTTAAAACCCAATGTGTTCCAGGCTGTTTGTATATGGCATACTGATGAAGGACAATTGACCATTTCCCCATGTTTTGTCTGTGCAAAATCCATTCAGCTTTCATCTCAGAACTCACCTGAAGCCTACACTGACCCCACAGAGCTAGTCAAGTCTGTTCATTATACTACCACAGGACTCTATAATTTTGAAATAACACTTTCCATTCATCTATGGTACACGTCTTACACATGTATGTTTCTTCCTTTAGACAGACTTATTTGAGAGTAAGGATCATGTCTTTTTAAAATCTTTGGTGAGCTGAAATTTAGAATAGCAGGGATCTAGAGTGGTAAGTAATTAACCCACAGCAAGCAAGAACTGAACTTCAAGAACTGAACCAACCATTTTGGGATGAAAAGAAGGAGAGAAAACAAGAGGATTAGAGGATTAAGGCTGTGTGTGTGAGTGTGTGTGTGTGTGTGTGTGTTTATGTAAAACAGCAAAGTAACAATTTCAAGTTTGTGCAAACCATCAGAGTTTATTGCTGGAAGGAATGACATTTTATAGAAAATAAAATTGAATTCAAGATTGAAGAAATGTCTCTTTCCTAACTTAAGAGATACACAGTACTATGTCTTTTGGCCATAATTGTGTTTTACTTTCTCTATGCTTCTTCTTGACACATAAACGTTACTGCTCTTACTTGTTTACATCATCCTGTGTTTTATTACATTAAAATCCTCATGTTTTATCATCTTTTATTCGTGAATGAGTTGTCTTTTATTCATCCTGGTTTCGTCATCACTTAACACAATGCCTACAGCAGCTAGTTGTCTCCAAGACTATCACTGACGAGCTTTAGAAGCAAGGAGTGAATGAATTGCACACAATTTTAATAAATTTAAGTTATTTGTATTTAAAATAGCCCCCACTGCATAGAAGCATACACTTTGGGGGAAAAGTGTAGAAATTGGCAACCAACCCGTGGTGTGGTGAATTTATCATGTTAAAATATCAATTTCCACAACCATCTGTGCTGAAAACATGGCTTGTATTTTTCTTTATGAAATCATAGCTTTAGTCCATGGTCACATTCATCTGACAAACTAAAGAGAAGTTCTGATGGATAATCCAACCATCTTCATCATCTGTCTTGGATGTGCACATTCAGCATAATTATCATTTTTCATCCCAATTGAGAGTAAGAGTGATATTTAATTTTTTAAAGGGTTGATTTGTGTGTGTGTGTGTGTGTGTGTGTATATATATATATATATATATATGTCCTAGTTGAGTCACATAGGCTGAAGAAATTGAAGAATATATTCACAGGACAAAAACTGTTGATATTTTTTTCCCCCTGAGACTCACATACAAAAAAATAACAATTAGAGAGTAATTAAACATCCACATACATGAACTCACAGTTTTGAAAAATACATTATATTTTTTAAAAATGTCTTTAATAGACTTGCAGGAGAGTACATAAAGGGTGGTTTTTTTCCAGAAGCAATCAGGGTAAGAATATAATATTTGAGATAATTATGAGATCAGTTTTAAATAGATTCAAATTTTCCAGAAAACCTCTCTTCTTGTACTTCAGGCGACCTTTGCAACTGGTAAAACAGAGAATGAGTCAGTAAGCCATTTTGATTCAGTGGTGTGAGAGCCTCAATTTCTAAAGAAAGTATAATAAATGCATTTTTTATACCATTCATGTACCATTTACATATTTATGCTAATATTTGTTCTTCATAATCACATGGAAGATGTGCAGAACTGACAGTGTTTTTTTAAACCGTGAATGCCATTCCCAGAATTGGTCTTTCATTATATACGCGTGTGTGTGTGTGTGTGTGTGTGTGTGCGTCCCATTTTATTTTTTTCTCAGTTGAAAAGGCCTTAGGAATATGATATCCTAGACATTTCACAGTGCCCCCAGGATTCTCTGACTTTGATAGGTATTTAAATATGACATCTATGTCTGACCTATTCTTCAGTCTATCCTCTTCTTTCTGCTATTCCTTACTTTCTTCTTTTCTTTCCCATGTGTTCTGCTTCAGACTGAGGAGGCATGGGTATAAGGGTAGATCCCCAATCTAGACAACCACCCTGACCTACATCAAGAAATGCATACTTTTAAGGACAAAATAACAACAACAACAACAACAAAAAGGCAGAAAAAAATAATTAGGCTTGGCTACTTTTTTCCCATTACAAGACACCAGCTTATCTAATACCCTACACAGATGGGAAACTGAGAGAATATTCTTTGTAAACAGTCTTAGGTAATCAGTAGGATGTAATTATAGGGAACAAGAAAGACTCTTCTGTCATAATTTCCAGATGAAATCCTCCCTTTACATTTCCCTTTTAAAAAGTAAACAAGAGAGTATAAACACTTTAATCTACCTACCAGTCCTTTCCAGTCCTGAATTAAAGAGTTCAATAGTATCGGTAACTATTTAAAGCTTCTTTTAAACTAAGGACATTGTAGTTTCCATTTTGAATAATAGTTTATTATGTAACAGAGGATACTTAATTTCTGAGGTTGTATTTTATTTTTTTAAATAAAATTTAAATTCTACCCAGGAAATTTTACTTACTAATTTTTAATTGACAACAGGCATAGTATACATGACGTAATTTTATGACATTGATAACACCCATGTAGATTTATGAGCTGAGGAACAATCCTTGTTACATCTGATTGGAGAGTGTCTAGGAAGAATCACAATTATTGCAAATCTCTCAAACAGAAATGTGTAGGTTGTTTGGGGAAGAAAGGAGAACATTATGGCAGCCTAGATAGTAAAGGAAATAGGGCAAGAAATAAAGCCAGAGAAATAGTTCCAGACAACATTAATGAAGCCTGGTAAATCTTGGTAAGGATTTGGAATTCTAAGTATAATTAGAAGTCATAGGCTGAGAGTGAGAGAGTTTTACGATCATATTAATCAAAGATTCATTTCAGACAAATTGTTTCAAAAACATTACTTCAAAATAAGATATAGATAGATATAGATATTTAGATATATAGATTTTGGGTTTTATTTCAACAAAGAGAGAGAAATGATTTTCAGTGTTGAATGGAGAAAGTGAGGCTTAAAAATGCTCTTTGGTTTTTACTTAAAAAGGTGCATTCTTTGGTGGTCTTCATCTCTTAAAAATTATCTCCATGTTCCCTCTGCACCTGTCCCAGACATTCTCCACACTTCAACATAAATGCATTACAAATGCAAATCTGGTTAAATTACACCCCAACATGTACCCACCACACACACATCTGCTTCACTGGAGTCCACAGCATAATGATCACAACCCCTAACATGGCCTGCAATGCTGTTCATGAATTGACCTCTGTCTCTTTTTTTAATCACACTTTGCATTATTTCCCATCTTTCAGCCATAGTTGGCTTTTTAATTTTCATCCCTGGACACAGTATGCTTTCTCCTATCTCAGGGCTGTGGCACATACTCATATGTCACTTCTTCGGGAAAACCTTGCTGGCTGCCTCAGACTGCATCAGTCACTTTCCTGCCTCCATTATATACCCTCTGTGCCCGTTGGAAGGAAAGTTTCATAAGGAAGAGGCTGGTTCTCTTTTCCTTTGAATCCCCAATACCTAGGATAGCACCTGCCACATGGTGAACCCTCAATAAACATTACTCAAATTAATGAATAAATCACCTTCCTGCAGGGATGTGCAAGAGGTTTCAAACACAACTTTTTTTCGAGTGTGCAAGTATTCAATAATTTTTCTAAATAACACTGACATATAAAATCAAATGTTTTGAAAATGCACGTTATTTATGTCTACTAACTGAGATGGAAATTCATCTTATTTCACCATTATAAATTTATTTTAACTATAATTTATCATGTTTTCCTATAAGAAGTCAAGTCAGATAATAGATGTATCTTATGTATAGATTACAAATAGCTTTACCCTCTGTCTTATCTCTTTTATGTGTATTCTCTTCCCATGTAAAATACATTGAAAATATGAGCAGTATGTTTTTATTCACGTTCTAAAAATTCTAAAGATAACTTTTGTTGTTCTTATGCCATCTAATTTTCAATTATTTTTCTTCTTGTATGTGTGCAATATTTTTTTCCTTCAAAGGATTCTGTTGTCCCTTGCCATATAGTCCAAACTGAGTTATGAACTCTACCTCTAAATGGTAAATGAAACTGACGAAATACTGAGACGTGGACTGATTGGTGGACTAAAATACGTTTTCTGATATTTTCAATTTATTTCACATTTGAACTTTATGTAAAATATGGGGAAAATAGGTTGGTACATGAGCTTCAAAGGCAAAAGACAACTTAGTTAGCATTTCTTAAAGTGTGTTAACTGCTGACTTTCTAAAAGCTACAGCATTCCATTGATGTTTAGTACTAGGGTAAAATTAAGCCTCCCAACTAAAATGCGACCTTAGATTTTGTTTTGATATATACATGCTTATAAGAATATCTTTAACTTTTACAAAAATAATAACTCTGCTGTATCTTCTCCCAGAAATGGAGAATCACAGAGATTAAATGAATTGCCCTAGGTCTTACAGCTAGCTTATGGAAGAGCAGATGTGAGTTCTCATTTTTTTACTCCAGTGGCCACAATTCTTGTTATTACATCAGTGTCATTTTCTTGAAATGTCATTATCATTGTGGAGCAACAGACCCTCATTAAAACATCAATTCCTGCCTATGGCAGATATAGGCTCAGGAGGGCCCAATTCGTGGCTCTTTATCTGTGTCCAGTGACCAGAAGTCAGTAAATCTTTATGAATCTAGACCTACACAATTAATTTTGTTTGGTTTATTAAATGGAGAGTTACTTTTTGCTCTCATTTTTTGATTTGTTAAAAATTATCATTACATAGTGATGATCAATTATTACCAGGATTTACCAAAAATAACAAATTATAAACATACAAATAGAGATTTATTAAGAGTTTGAGCTACCAATTTTTTCTGTAATGGAGTTAGTGCATATTTTTTTATTTACAATGGCTATAGCATTGCCCTGCTTGTGCTATATTAGCAAGTTTCTAGTTTCTTTTTTAAAAATTATTATTATTCTCTGGTAACTTCCCATGCTTAGGCAAGGGAGTTTATGAACTTTTTCTGCCACTTCATAATATTTAGTTCATACTGGAATTATATGGTTTTCACCGAAAATAATGATCACGTTCTAATGTTTCTTTTGTGCCCTTTTGTTTTCGTCCTTTTCTTCTTTGGTAATTTTCTCTCATTCAGTTGCATGTTCTGCAACTTGCATTACTGCTTCGTGTTTTGTTTTTGTTTCTCTGTTCTCACTCTATTGCATGGTGCTCCATTTCTGTGATGCTAGTTTTACTGTCTTTTCTTTCATTTTTCCTTTTTGCTTTCCATTACCTTCCTGCATAACCAAATGTTTTGTAGGCCTTGCATGGTATCTTGGGATACCACTCTAACCTTCTGTATTCTCTGATGTTGATTTCATAACTCACTTTTTGTTTTTGTTTATATTCCATCCTTCACTGGCAGGGATTATTTATCTTCCTATGGCTCTAGGAAGAGAGCAGAGTGATGTAGACAGACCATCCACCACTGCCCCATTCTTTTACAACAGAAAGCCTGACTCCAAAATGCTTTTTGATTAATTCTTTCAAATCATGACTTTACCAATGACCTGCAGGGTAAATAAGACAATCTAAGCCTAGGATTTAGGGGCAGTGAAGTAGATTATGTGGGTTAGATGGGCAAGCTTCAGTTTTTTTAATAGGTTACTTTCAAAATTACAAGAAAGAGATGAGAAATATAAATAATTTCCACAAAGTTAGTTTTCTTCAGACTACAAAAATTATTTTAAGCAACTTTAACTGCAGGCATAATAGGTAAAATTGCCAAAAATGAGATTTTTTTTCCTTTCGAATTTGCAAAGTTTTTATTTGCCAAGTGGAAAGAATAAACCTTGCAGCATGAGATTCTAGTTTGTTTCATGTGTTATTGAGCCATATGTACTAGTTATTTTCCATTTATATAACACAAAATCTTTGATTTTAAACTGAAAATAAAGTAAAAGTCAACTTTAAGATAACTGATGATAGAAAATGATAAGTATGGTGAATGCTACACAGAAATTTCTGTAACATATATTTTTCTCTTCCACTACTTTTCTGTTTGGATACATAAGTCGTTGACTCCCAAAAAGATGGAAGAGACATTCTGCTTCATGAGGACCACAGATGGATATCTGAGGCAGTAACTGGCTCTTAATTCTTACTCATCAGAAATTCCATGATCTACTATGGGATAGAGTGGAAAAATCCATGTGTTTTGGGGGGAAAGTCTGAAAGCTGGGCCCTTTTCTAGAGATTATAATTTATATCACTAAGAGAACAATAAAACATTTAACCTCTCTAACTTCAATTTCTCAACAGTAGTATAAACATAACAATTACTACTTTCTTTGGTTATCAAAAAAAGGGATCAAAAAGTTGATTGAATTGTTAAAGTCATCTTAGACTGGGAACTATTCATTTTTGTTTGTTTTCTTCTTTCTCACTCCCTTTGTTCTCCCCTTTACCTTCTTTCTTCATCATTCTTCTGATCTTCTTTGCTAATTGTTCTTCATTTCTTCTTTCAGTTCTTTAAGGATGAATAGATTACTTAGTTAAATCAGCCTCATTCTTAGCCACAAAGATCACTATACCCCATGCTCAAATGGAAGGATATTGTAGCATCCTATTTACTGTGCCTGAGTTTTTCATGCCTTCAAGGAACAAAGGAAGGGCTTATATTGAAGGACTTTCCATCTGCTGTCATATTTCTTATTATATATGTAAGTTTCTTTCTTGGAACAATATATGGCATTCCTATGTATTTAACACATTCTCACATACCCTCCGGTAGAAAGACTTTACAGAATACAACTCTCTGATCTGGAATATAGATAAAACAGTGCAGGCATTAGGAGACAGAATTAATAAAAACAGAGATAATGTCCCTTAACAGAAATTCTTCAGTCACCCCTGTCCAGTTCAGCTCATTTGGTCAGAGTTGCCTGTACTAGGACTTGCTATGATAGCACATTACAAACCAATCTTGGAATTACACTTATGGAGTGTGTATCCCAAATATAAAGCCTATAGGCAATCATGACAAATCAAGGTCATGGGCCTGGTAAAAAACTTCACATATTTTATGGAAAGAAACTTTCCTTGTTAAATTATCACACTGTTCTTTATTTCAGCTTCTATATAAGAAGACAAAAAGGGGAGACTTTGAGGACGAGGAAACAAAGTGATGTTATAGTAGGATATTGTCAGAGACAACTGTATATCCTCTGAGCCACCAAATTTCATGAATTGGTTTCAAATGTGAATGCTTTGAGTATATAATGAATGTTGAGGATCTTCTAAAACATCTGGGGAATCACCCTGGAGAGACACTGAGAAGTGAAAATCCTATAATTTAACAATTTAAACAACTAAAAACTCCCTGAGATCACGACTTAGGAAGTTTCTTCATTCAAATTTTGTTGTTGATATTGTTGCTTATGTCTACACCATGTATCATATTAGAGTAAGTGAACTGATAAAACAAGAGAATATCAGATATATAAATATTTTTCTTGCTGTTGTTTTATATCATTTATTTCTGACTGGTGACATTACTGACTGATCAATTTCCCTTCGTTGAATAATGAAAACAAATATAAGAAACATCTTTACCATCCTGCAATGACCAAGAATGTTCTTTCTAACACTTTTCCAGATTTACTTTAATTTCCTTAATTCTCCCTGCTGTATGAAGTACAATGACCTCACAAAATCAGACCTTGTTGATGCAGTGAAATTTGTCCTCTGTGTCCTTATTTCTTTTACGTCATTCTTGATACACTCAGATTTATCTTTAGACTTTGCACTTGTCTCTTATTCTTAACATTTAATGATGCATAAAAAATTGTGCAATAAAACTCATTGTAGTTGTCATTTATGTATGTTCAATTCTCATTGTTATCTGTTAGAAATACATATTTTAAGTCACTCCATATTTCCTCATTATTAACTTGTTATTTTTCCATTATCTCCTTTCCTTCGTTTACTCCTATCTTCTTTGTTCACCCTTTTTCTTTAAAATATACATTTTGAGGTATTTCCACAAGATATCCTTTAATCACTGACATTCATTTACTGAATGCTGGAACTCTGTCATAGTAGAAAATTGACAGGTACTATTGATGATAAATTATTTTTATTAATCTTAAAGTACATTCTTTTACAAGGATGAGTCATCTGTAATCATCTTCTTCATATTGATGAACTTAGTTTTAAGAAGGTTCTGTGTGCAACTGCAAAATAAGATACTGAGTAGCCACCAAGGATTTTTACAAGTCTCTCACTCCTGTAAAATCAAAGTAAGCAAGGAAAAGTTGGGTGCCAAAAGAGCAATCACAAGGAAGAGAAGAAAAATGACAAGGAGAGTTGTTTACTATGTTAATTATAACAAAACTTTAGGCAATACTATTTAGAAAAAGAAAATTCTTGGAAAAATGGAGCTGTATATACTTTTCTTAACATGCAAAATGACCCTATAGAATTGACACAATTGTCCAGATAACCCATGTCTAATAATAATTTCACTAGAACTCAATAATGAGCAAAATTGTATGTGAATGTATGTATGTTTTTACCATATCTTATCTTACCTGAACATTTCTTTCAAATCTTTTTTCCACATTATAGAAGTAGGCATGAATGAGACATTTTAAGAACATTTTCCTGTAAATTGGTTGAACACTTGCAGAGCTCAACTTTGGCTTAGGGGTCATTCTTCTTGCCCTGTAAAGGAAAATGGCTTTGTAGCCTTTGATTTTTTGCTTCTAAGTTCTCGGTTAATATTTTACTTCTCCAAGGAGAGAGAATTTTTAACCACAAATAAGAGTCTTGAATTAATTTTGTACATTTCAAAGTGCTCACCACTTTTCCTGGATTTAATTATAATTATGTCAATTTGTTATATTTACTCTATAATTACAATAACTACTCTGCATTTATTTTTAGTACAGTTGGGAGAGGAGTTGAACAGGTTGTGTATACTATATGTTAATGACACTTTAAGAGCACATAGAATCAGTATGTATTTTCTCAGTGGAATTACAGATTAGGAAACCTCTCAGGTATGGAAACAAAGGTAAAAAAGGTGTTCACAAATTTGAAATACAAAATCAAATATGAACTTTGCATAGTATGAGAGGAAATCTGATTTGTAATACAGGTGCTGCTTGTCTTATTTTAAAGCACTCCTTTACAGAATATAGTGTATCCTCTCTTACATTGATATAGTATATATAGGTTTGCTATATGACATTTAACAACCATTAGTATTTGCTTCTTGGAAAAAAAAGTATGATCAAATGGCCTGATGTTATGGTCCTCAGCTTCATTAGCATGAAGCATTAAAGACTAAGAAAAGATATTGAATTCACTTGCCTCTCTTTTTCCAAGAAATAAGAGACATCAAGGGTCCTCAGGTATTCTAAATCTTGAAGAGAAATCCTACATCTTTAACTCAGGATGGTCCTAGGGGTAAGGAAAGTAAGTAAATGTCTGTAGCATGTGGTAGTCAAAGGCTTTAGTAATACTGTTGACTTATACGTGTATGATCTTGTATATGTCGCTTCATATTCCTCAACTTGGGTTTTCTTAGCTGTAATGTGATCATGCTACAGAATTATAACAAGGAATACTTGTTAACATATGTGAAATTGGTTTATCACATACATTATGAATACTATGTAGACGGCTTTCTGAAATATTTTTCTTAGTTCCTATCAAGTGTATATCAATGAGATTATTAACTCATTTTTTAAAAACTCAGAATCAGCCTTATGTGCTATCAACATAACAAAGATAAAGATTCCATTTTTGATGTCTGACCACCAACAGTACACAAGATCCACACTTCCCCTTCCCGTTTTACTTGACAGCTTAATAAGCTGATGAGAAAGGTGTGTGACCTCCCTTGGTGCTGGTGGGAAGTTGACACCACACACATCCCAGCCTACAAGGGAATCTGGCCCCAACTCCTAACCACGGTTAAAACCAGAGTCATTCTCCTCCCTTGATCTTTCATGTTTCATGCCAAACCAAACTTGTACCCTTCACTTTGGTAATTCTTTAGATGTTCACTGTGTAAATAATAAACTTTATTTGGTATCTATTGGTGCCTATGTGTCATTCTTCTCAACTTCCAAAGAAGCTCTTGGGGTGGAGATGGGGGGAGAAGAATGTTTTCACAAAATTTTGGGTAGAAAGGTGCCCAACATCCAGCAAGGCACTAGGTACCCAAATAAAATATCTCTTCTATCTAGCTAGCACAATAGCTGGTTTTCCATAGTGTTCCTTTTGGGAAATGTAGAGAGAATCACTTAACATGTGGAGACAATGAGATGGTCAAATCACTCTGAAATGCAAAACAATCCTGGCTTCCTCACGTCTTAAAAGTTTATTTACAGAGTGTTCTAAGAGGGTTGGATACAGAAATAAAAACCCTTTGTTATCCTTACTCCAAAGGAAGGTGCTAGAAAAGTTTCTAAATGAATATTCCCTACTTAATAGGACTTAAGTAGTACCTGTGTATTCATGGTTAAGAAATGAGAGCTATGTTATGGTTGACAAATGTTTTTGCTAGGCTAGATATGACGCTAGAGCTAATAATGGTAAGACAAAAAAACTCTACGCTTCCCTGTTTCATATTGTCCGGTAGGGTAGATAGAATAACAAATGATTAAAATGATGGATGATACAGGATAGAGTTATGATGGAGCCACATCAGGGGCATCTCATGTCGTGGAAATGTTGAGTAGGTATGTGAGAATATGTAGAATGTAACTAGGTGATAAAACTAGGAAAGGTGGGATAGACTATTCTAAAAGAGGGAATAGAGTTTGTAAAAACTTTGAGGCAAGAAAGGGCATAGAATGTCCGTCCACATGTCCAGATTTGATCAGGATAATCTTTCTAGCTATTGTAACAATGTGATTATTAATGGTACCCCATTCACTCTCAAATGTGTTTTGAATTTCACCAAAAAAAAAGGTCTATAGTTACCCTAGCCAGACGAATTGGAAACATAAAGTAACTTAGTATACATTTAATATGAATTTAAACTTAATAGACACTATTTGTTCTAACTGTATTATTTTTTGTTTTATTTTAGTCTTAGAATAAAGAAAATCAAAAATTTTCCAGTCAAATTAAAACTATGGTTCCAAATAAAATTCAATAAAAGTTCATGACAAATTTCTTTTATCAATAGATAACTTGCTCTTCTTCCTTCATAAGAAACAACTCATCTTTTTAGTATTAGTGTTTTCCTGAGTTGCTTTCACAGTCCTCTTTAAACAAGCTTCTTCCTTGAAATTGAGCAAGTATGACATGGTGTCTATAATCTTATTAGAACATTTTGTTATAATAATTTTTAACTTATTTCAAATAAATAAAAACAAAAACAAAACTCACAGAGGCTTACAATGTTTCACTGTACGCCTGGTGGCTGGAGTTAATTCAAAAATTTGTCTTTTATTTCTATATCTCTAATGAAGGCACAATCATGAGAAATTAGTTTTACTCTTAGCTGTGTTCTGTCTTATTGAGATCTAAGCTAGAGGGAGCTATATTTTTAGGGATCTTTCAATTTGGAGAACATTCAATAATGGGGAAAATGTTAGCTGTTTCCATGTACAAAATTACAAACATTAATATCTAATGTTTTGGCCTAAGTTCCTGTTTAATCAGAAGAATAATACTTCTAATGAAGTTCACTTATTGACATATCTAAACTGTTTTAATATGTTTATAAGAATATATAAATGGGCTGATAATACATATGTAGCAATACTCCTTAATGTCTCAAAGATTATATGTAGGCTATAGCTTGTAAAACTGGATGAGGAAAATAGTGCTTATTAAACATGTCTATACACAGTTTAAAATCATTTTATGAATCAATAGAAAATAAGAATGAAGTGAATAAGAAATGTTGTCAAAATGATATGGCATTAGCATCTACAGTGATACTAGTAAGAAAAGAGGATTAGAAGAAAGACATTAGAAAACTAACTCACAATGAGAATAATGAAATGACTTCTATAAAAGACCATTTTGAATACTGGCCATTTTTTTCATGTTTATGTTCCGTGGATGAATGTAGATTTGATTGAATGTGATTGATTCGTCTTATGAGAGACTGTACAGATTTTAAAGTCCAAATATTTGGATGGATGGGTTTAGAAACAAGTAAAAAAGAACACAGGTGTTCAGAGAATAGCATGTTATGGGCAATAATTTATGAAAACAATGAATAAAATGATCTTTTTACTTTTTTCTTTTCATTTTCACATTCAAAAGCCTAGTAAACATTGTTGGGGCAAACCATTTAAGAAACAAGCAAACTAAAATGGATGGAGTACCTATTATATGTTATTCGTCTTACATAAATTCATTTCACTTAGTCCTCATAGCAATCTTATGAAGCAGGTCAAATATCTAAAAACGGTAGTTTTGGTTAATATGTTTCACAGATGTGCTTTATTTCTTGAGAGGAATGTTTAAACAAAATTTTGGTATCTAAATTCTTTTTGGTAAAACATTCTCTCTCCAGTTAACCACAGACAAACACCACTCCTGATACCTTTGACCCTCCACACCTGACTGGTCCCCAAAGGCCTTCATTATGGTAGACACTGATATTTTGATATAAGAGGAACAGGAAATGAGGCTCAGATATTTAATTAGCTTTTGTAATTTCAAACAGCTTGCACCTGGCATATAAGGAATCTAGGCAAAGAATTAAAGTTCCCTCTATGTTCACTTTCTTTTTATCCCCCATGTTAGTCTCATCTCCACTCCTGTGGTAGGAAGTATAATTGCCCTCCAATGATGCCCATATCCTAATTCCCAGAAACTATGAACACATCACTTTACATGGCAAAATGGAATTCAGGTTGCAGATGGAATTGAGGCTGTTAATCAGTTGGCCTTAGAATAGGGAGATAATCCTATATTATCTAGGTGGGCCCAACTGAGTCACGTGGGTCCTTAAAATCAGAGAACACTTCCTGCTGGATCAGAGAGGTGAGAGGGAAGAAGAATGAGGAGGAGAGATTTAATGTGAAAGGAACTAGACCTGTACCTGCTGTCATTGAAAATGGAGGGAGGGATCATGAGACAAGGAATGTATGTGGCCTCTAGAAGCTGGGGGTTACCTCTGGTTGACAGCCAGCAAGAAAACAAAAATCTAAGCTGGGTATGGTGCCTCATACCTGCAATCTTAGCACTCTGGGTGGCTAAGGCAGGAGGATCGCTTGAGGTCAGGAGTTTGAGACTAGCCTAAGCAAGACCCTGTCTCTACTAAAAACAGAAAAAATCAGCGAGGCATGGTGGTGCATGCCTGTAGTCCCATCTACTCCTGGGAGGCTGAGGTGGGAGGATCATTTGAGACCAAGAGTTTGAGGTTGCAGTGAGCAATGATTATCCCACTGCACTGTAGCCGGGGTGACAGAGCAAGACACTGTTTCAAAAACAAAACAAAACAAGAGCAAAAGCAAAAAACCAAAACACAAAAATCTCAGTCCTACATCTGCCAGGAACTCAATCATTCTAACCACCTAAATGTGCAGAAATGGATTCTTCTAGATCCTCCAAAAAGGTATTACAGAATTGTGAGACACCAAATTTGTGTTGCTTAAGCCATTAAAGTTGAGGTCATTTATTTTGACTACAAGAGCAAACTAATGTAACCACAAAGGAAAAAGGATATTAATCTGATTTCAGAGCACCAGTTGGAGCACAACAGCTGGTGGGTGCCATCACTACATTGAAATATCACTAAGGGCTCTTGCTTTTTCAATGTTAGAATAGGAAGGGCTAAAACCTACTGTTTTGCACTTTCTCTCATTTGTACTTGGAATTACTATAGCTATAGTGGCAACCTGTGAGGTTAGTGACAAGAAAACTTGTCTTCTCTCTTTTTGATAATGGTGTTTTCAACTTAGCTCTGGAACCTTGTGGTTGCCTTGTCTGATACAAATTTTGACTACTTCTCAGTTACCGGTTTCTAGGAGACTTGAGCCATGTTTGTTTCACAATTTAGTGTTGTCTAGGCCACCACCTGATCCCCGGTGCCAAATTAACAAGTTGGATAATTATTAATCAGAACTTAATGCCCTGAATATAAGAAAAAGCTATTGTTGCATTAGGTGAGCTAAATCCACAGAAAACATAGGGCATAAAAGATGATTTATTTCTAAGCCCAGCTGACATGGTGAGAACACTTGTTAGCATTAACAAGAAAACAACTAAATCATATTTCCTAATAAAATATATATCCTGATTTTATTTTATGGGGACTATCCCAAAGCAAGTACCATTTTCTAATAATAAAAAGCAATTAACAATTTAACCTTAATATAATCTTATTCTAAGTGGTTTTGTTGCTATAGGCGAAATTTCTACTGTAGTGAACATTGTAAAGATAAAGGGAGTCTAGCAAGGGCATGGTGCCATTTTTCCCACCCTCTTAGGATCTGAAGTTCTTTTGAATTCCATTAACAATAAGTAGGTATTCCCTTTTGGTGGAATATGCTTCTGGAAGACCCTAAAGCTAGTTAGCTAAAGGGAAAGGTGGGCTATCTGGTCAGGTCCATGGGAAGAAGAAGGTGTTTGTCTCCAAATGAGCCATTATTTGTGCCTGAAGGTTCAGTAGCTTTCCTAAAGACTCCTTTGTATTTCTGTGCTCTATTAAAAATTATACTAACTAAAATAGAAGTTCAGCTGGTAAAACACAATTACCCTTTCCAAATGCCACTGAACCCCAGACAAATTTGATAATGACACTGAGGTCCTCCTTTAATTAAGAAGGCAACTCCCAAGGGACCCTCCTGAGCCCAGTGCCTCATCTGGTGTCAATCAACTCTGAGCTATAGAATTATGATTTTATAATCATTTTTATTATAAACTTTTTCAGGAATACTTAAGTGTACTGAGTTCCCACTATGCATCATGGAATAATACAGTTTTTTACATTTATTGCCTTTCTTAATCCTCTTACCAATCTACTATTGTAGGCACTGTCATTCCATTTTCACAGGGAAGGAAACCGAGACATAGTGAGGTTAAGAGACTTTCAAGATCATTAGATAGTAAGTGGCATTCTGGATTTCAAACCGAGGGTCATCTATTACTTAATCACATTTTTAGAAAGTGGCTCACATTGTTTTGTACATAAAATTTAACAGTAAAATGGTACAATCATAACAGTGGCAAACATTTATTGGATCTATATATAAATCTGGTTTTATTTTTTTAATCTCTTTGTTTTTACCCTTCAGAAGGTTAGCCTTCTATATCAGAGGTAGGGATGATCTCCTATGTGGAATTATTTGAAGAAAATATCCAGAAACAAATTTCTCTTAGAAAACTTAAATTCATAATTAAATCACCACCATGATGGTTCCCAGGTTTTGGGGTCAACTTTCTTCCCTACCTTAGAGTAGGTGAGTTTTCCCTACTCTGTGTTTTGACAATGTACAAGATACTGTATGAAAATTACCTACCTGCTGGTCCTCCTCCATGAAGCTGAAAGATTTTTATGGCAGATACTATGTGTTTCTTAACATTATAAAAAACATTAAGTGCTCAAAAACATTTCTTTTAGAAATGAAATTAGTTTCAGTGATGCAAGACCCTTATCCAACATGAGTCCATTTCTACTATTTCTCAGCAATAAAGGACCCAAAGAACTTAACACCAAACCTGTGAAATAAAATGGAACCTCTTTTTTTTTTTTTTTTTCTACTTTCTAATGTCAAGGTAATGTTATTTACTTAGTCTCAATATTCCCAGGATATCCATATGTAAATGCTTGGTATTTGGCACTTAAAGAGAAGTAAGAGTTTCAAGGGTTTGTTTTCATCAGCACATTAAAGTAGCTTTCCCATCCTCTTGTCATACTTTTCTGGTGCCTTTGAAAATATTGTACCTATAAACATATTTTTCACTTCTCTCCTTCTTGTAATCCAGCCCCTTCCTCCACCAAGAAATGAAACTCTCTGCCTCTCTCTGCCGCTCACCCACCAAATGTTTCGCTTGTTTAATCTCTAACAAATGTGGCCATGACTATGGTGTTAAACAGCTGAATAAGAGTGCCTGATATTTTTGATGAAAACATCAGTTACGTACAGAGAAAAGAAAGGGAAAGGTGGATAAACACTTAAGGAAGAGAAGCAAGGAAGTAACACAAAAGGAAGGGGCAAATCTAGTCTCTAAAAACAGCAATGAGCCTGGAAAAGTCAAATGTACCAGTAATTTAAAATGAACTAGTTTTCCATACAATTATTTTGCTAAGAGCATGAAAATATATACATGATACAAATGACTATAGACTGTTTTTGCTGAATTAGCTAGTTTATCAGTACCCCTGTTTTACTTGATACTGATATTGATTTTGTTCTGGTTAATTTTACATAGATATTACACCTGCATCTTCCTAAAGATAATATTTATTACAGCAATTGAAATGCATAATTTGATGGAAAACATAAACAGTAAATAATTAGCTGATTTACAACTTGCTTTAGATAACATCTTCAATTATTAAAATAATTAGTGAAATTGAATTCAAGATAAAAACCTCAGCTTAATTTGAACTTGTCCTTGAAGCTACTGTCTGACCCATTTTAACATATTACCTGTTGAAATATTCATAAGAAAAAAGGAATTTTAGGCTTTGTGTTTAAGGTGACTCTTTTTCAGTTCACTTCCAATTTTTTAATTCCCTTTTCTCTTCTATTCCTTTCCCTAGATAAAAAGTTCTTGAACATATCAATACAAATTACTTTAGTTCTTTTTTTTTTTTTTTTTTTTTTTTTTTTTGAGAGTCTGTGTCCTTTAGCAAAAGATTTGCAAGACCTCAGTGGATCTCTACTTTTTGGTCTTCTCTGCAATGTAAGAGCTATATAATTCATTGTCCCCATTTTGTGATATTCTGAAAAAAAAAGTAAACATTAAAATATGTCCATTTCAAGTTTAGGTAATATGATTTGCATTAAAATACAAACAACACTCTCCATAAGACAAAGGGCTATAAACTTTAAGAAAAATATAATTATCATCTGAAACGCTGTCCAAATTGCCACTTTCTCAAAATGAGCTTCGACCATTACTTGGTATAATAGGGATACTTATTGATTTATGGTTTAAGTATATTAGTCATGGAATTACTTCTCCCCTTTATGAAAGACAACTTAACATTTTATGAATTCAAAAAAAGGAGGACAAAATTATAGTCTATATTTCCTTTTCTCTAAGAATGTTTCTTACAATTTGTATGTGTTTCTGTAATCATCAAAAACATGCTTATTAAAAACAAGTTCTGTAGGATAAATGTATTAACTGTAGAATACTTCTCACTATGCACTGCTTAAAATGGGTAGGCCAGAGACTATGACTTATAACAGACATAGCTACTTGTTCTGTCTTATTCATACTTACGTATTTCATTCTAGTTCTCTCTTTTTTGAACCCTCACTTCCTTACCTGCAAATGGCTCATAACCCCCAAGGAGGCTTGGGTTCCTGAATTCCTAATGGATACTTATATATTGAAGCCAAAGGCAGAATCAATTTGGGCTGCCTTAGCTTCTCTGAAAATCTTATCCAAACTCTTGACACAATGGTACTAGAACCATCTTTTTCCCCGAGAAAGACTTTATAATTTCCCTAGTCACAGTCATAGCAGACAAACCCTGATGGATTTGCCTGTGGCCCATGGACTCCTATTCCATTAGAAAAACAGAAATTGCCCAGAGGAGGTCCATGGCATATACACAATAAATACAGTTTGAACCATAAGTAATTCTGAGCAAAAGTCACTATAACTGACATTTAAAGTTCTTATTCCTTCTTGTTAAAAATTTTTGTAACCAAATGTCACTTTTTAGCAACGTAAATAAATTATACAAGAAGTCTTATCACTTTGATAATGGAGACTTGTATCTCTTTGTTCAATAATCTCGCGGAAATCTTAAGGTTCATATTTTATGAAGTTCTGCAATGTTTCATGAGAGCCATATAAATCACACTGCATGCAGAATTATCTTTTTTTTTTTCTAAACTGGATCTCATAATCTGAATTCAGCCAAGTCCCAACAAGAGAGTAATTAGAGGACAAGGTTATGTTCCTAATAGAGATATCAGAATCAGGTTAAACCAAGACCCTTGTAGCCCTTCATGCC
This sequence comes from Eulemur rufifrons, assembly GCF_041146395.1. Taxonomy (NCBI): domain Eukaryota; kingdom Metazoa; phylum Chordata; class Mammalia; order Primates; family Lemuridae; genus Eulemur; species Eulemur rufifrons. Next base: position 56,346,847 of record NC_090990.1, read on the forward strand.
TTTCATACAAATATTTATCTTTCTAAAATGTGTGTTTTCATTCAGCAATACCTACAGGATATTTGAAGCAAAGTAGATAAACAGAAACATATTTTGACAGGCTACAATTGTAATAGTTTTAAATTTAGGTCAGTTTAACATATTTATTCAGTGCCTTCTCTGCTCAGATTCCATGCCAAGAGTAGGGTATAAACAGCTCTCTAGATCGCAATCCCCACCCTCCCATTAACTCAGTCTAGTAGGGCATAGACGTAAGCACATTATATTACAGGGAAATAAAGACCATAACATAAAATGTGTCATGTAATCGATTTTCTAAATCCAGCATAGTATATGTTTTAAGTGCAGAAGTTACTTCCGATAAATTGAATTAAAACACCTCATATCTATTAATTATAAAATGAACAAATGCTTTTTTTGGTGTTTTGTTGTTGTTGTTGTTGTTCGTTTTTGTTGTTGTGGTTGTTAGTGTTCTTTCACCTGCTGCGGAACATTTTTAAAAGATCTACCTAGCCATGGCAAGCACACACTATCAAGTATTTATAAAAAAATCACTGGTCCTCTTCCCCATTTCTTTTGGATCTCTGCTCACTCTATTTACCCCTTTTAATAATCTGGACATGCTTTTCTGACTTCACTCTTGGCCCATAGTCTTACAAACAATGTTGTTGTTGTTTCTAGTTCTGTATACTGCAGTTGCAGATAAAAACTCCTTTGCCTTCTCCTGTAGATACTGCAGAATATGTGGGAGGGAGAAATACTCTCAGTGGTATGTTGGTATATATTATACATCAAACTCTTTGGGAAAATAAAACAAACAAACAGAAAGACAAACACATCTGAGATGCAACATTTCTTGATTTTCACAGTATAAAAACTTTCACTAAGGCTTAAATCAAGCTACCAGTATGATGTCACTGAACATGTTATTGAGAAGCTTTCAGTTCTCAAGATCCACACAAAGCCAGCCCCAGCATATAACTGAATATTCCCTTCATGACACAATTATGACATGGTTCTTAAGTATAAGCATCAAGTACATAACTGAAGACTAAAATTTGTGAGAAGCTGTGAAAATCAAAAAGAGATCTTCTAGAATAAAAAAGAAAGAAAGACATAGAAAGAAAGAAACATCAGCTCCTTGTCCATGCATGAGTGGTGGAAGAATTCAAAATAAACACAAGAGAGGCTGCTTTGAATTTACCTGAAGAATAATGAATGGAATTGCTACTCTCCTTCATGTAAAATTTGCTTATCAAAGGTAACATGTAATGTGAGCCTTATAAACATTTACAATGTCTTTCTTTCTCATTATCAGTGTATTCAGAAGGATGCCACTTAGAAGCTCTCCTGAAGTTAAGTGTGGCTATGTATCATTCTTAGGCCAATAAAAAGTAAACAAAAATGGCATGTGTCACATCCAGGTGGAAGGATTTAAGGGCAAGTGTTCACCTTTCCACTTCTAACCCTGCTCCAGTGATTGTAGGGCAGAGTATTGATATGACAGCGCCATGAGAAATCTGGACCAACACATGGAGGGCAGAGTGTCCCTTGAGAGTGTTCCGAATATCAGCACCACATGCCTCAGTGATAACTAAACTTCTTTTTTGTACATTAAGCCAATGACATTTTATATATGTATTACTTCAGCCCAACCTATCCTATCCTAGCTAAAAAGTAACACATGTGCCTAAGTTCAGAAATAGTGGTGGACTGATAGTTCTGGTTCCATGGTATAGGTTCAATCTTCAATAAATATCTCACTGAATTTATAAAATCCTGAATTAAAGAACTCTTCCATAAAGTACACATCAAATGATTCTCCATGATTTCCCCCAGGAAGCTGGCACTGGAGGTTTGGAAAGTGGCAACTCTCCCTTCTTTCTTAATAGAATTTTTAATGTGGGTAGATTATAGGTGACTTTTACTTTATTGTATATGTCCTCTAGTATTTTTCAAATCCATATTGAAGACCACGTATACCCCGCATGAATGTTGCATTTAGCATACAGAGTGTGCAAAACACATAAGAAATATCCATAAAGAATATTTTTGTTTTGGCATATCACTGCCTAAAGCATTGTTTCTTGGTAATAATGAAGCTACATGTTTGAGTGTTGTCCTTTTAAAGCAAGCAGTGCAGTTATAGAAGAATGATTGTGACTACCAAAAAGAACTGGGAAAAAATTTCAAACTAAATTGACCAGACTGCACAGCCCTAGAAATTCTAAGAACGTATCAAATTAAAAGCCCAAGATTCAAAATCATTCCCAGGTAATTCTGATCTTGTCCTCTTTATCCTTTATTGGAAGACACTGATGTCAGGGTTATGAATATCTTCACTCCCTAATTCCTGATCACACGGTAAGCTAGTTATTTAAACTCTCAGACCTATAATATTTTTCATCAAAAATATAGATAATACCTGTATCCTGATGGCAATATGAGAATAAATTAAAATAGGTATTTAAAATACTTGGCACATATATATTTTTCTGAATAACTCTCATTCAAAGTATAAAAGCCATTCTAGTATTTTTAAATTTATCACTATAAATTATTTATACTTTATTCAGAATGTCTATAATTTTATATATTTGAATCATGTGGCCTCACAGTTTTAACCTTTCCCAGAGGAGTGCCCAACCTTCAATCTATACTGCACTGTGCCTTGTACTTTCATATTTAAAATTTTACATGAATAATTATTATCTCATTTCATTGTAATACAGCCCTATAAATTAATTTGTAAAAGTCATTCGCAATTTATTGATGAGAAAATTGAAATTCAGGGATATTACCTGGCTGCTCAAAGGTCACAATACTATACCCAGGGTTTCCTGATTCTTAGTTCATTGTTATTTTCAGTAAGTCCATGGTGACTACCAGATGATGTTCAGCTAAATAAAGGATGGATATACGAAACATTTCTCCACTCTAAATCTAAGAATATCTGGTACTCAACAACTACATCCGAATAGTAAAAATAATGCCAACCACAGTGCCTTCAATCAGCTTGAAATTGTCACAGGTACAAAACAACAGAATAAACAAATCTTCCTTTAGTGGCAAAAACTGCATCATTTGTTAACTTTTTTCTTAGTTTTGCTAGAAGGGACTGACTACTGGCTGCAATTTCTATTTTATCATATTTGCTGTTTTTCAGGCTGTCATTTCATATGGTTGTCCACATTTGGTGGCCATAGACTGACAATTTGCTGCCACAAAGACATTGTGATACATTGTGGCTAGTCTAAGTCCTGCTCAAAACACACACACACACACACACACACACACACATATATATACACTGTATTATATACATATTGTATATATACGAATAAATTTGTGAATTGGTTGATAATGAAGGCTGATTGGTCCAGATTAGAGAATCTTTCAATGCTCAGCTCCAGCATCCTCTTCTCTATGAGAGTCACTGATTCACTTTCTTCCCACTAAGAATACAAAGTACACTTCTTATCTGTTCCTGTAGCACCTCACACATGTCTCTGTTAGAGAACTTTCCATCCTACACTCAAATTGTCTCTGTACATAATCTTTCCAATTGTCTCACAGTGTTTTGAGTGCAGGTAGTGTCTATATTTTTTAATCATCATCTAACATTGACCTTGGCTTATAGTGGTGTCAATGCCCATTTAAGAGTAAAATGAATAATTGCTATAGATATGGGATCAAAAGAAATAGGACCTACAAACTAAATATCTCTTTATTCATGTATCATGCCCATCCTGGCTGCTCAAACATTAAATCCTAGTGAACCTCTTCTATTCCATGTTCCTATTTAAAAGCTTATGAACACTTGCTTGCCTGTGTAACCCTATCGGTCAAAATGTGGCTTCCATAAAGAAAGGGTTCAGCCCCACACCCAGAAAACACTTAACATCATTTAACATGATATTTGAATCAACCTGACATTTCACAGGCAGGTAGCTACCTGTGGAGCCCAATCGATGCCACAGAGAATAATTTCCAGTCAGGAAATTCTTCTTTCCGTGACCAGAAAAATAACATCACAGTGAAATGAAATAAATGCAAAGGCTATCTGAACCAATGGGATTTATTTCATGACAATACTTGGTGAATAAAAATATTTGAGTTTTTGATATGATGATCCTTCCCTGATGTGAGAAATGTAAAAAAACCTAGTCCTCTAATATGAAGTTGCATCACCAGGATGGAAATAATGAGCTCCGGTGAGAGCTAACATTGAAAAGTTCAGTTTACTTTTAGTTCAGCATGGTATCCACTTGTCTATACTATTATACTATCACAATGGTATTTAATTTTCTTATGGAGCACAGGAAATAAACTATAAATTGTAGTTCCTCTATGCCTAGACAGAACCTTACCTAAAGGAAAAAGACTGTTAGTCAACGAAATATAATTTGAAAGGTGTTGCTATATGCCCTGACATAAATATTTCTTCTTTTGTCTGTACATGTAGGCAAAGAGAAGGTTTATAATGATTGTCTTGTTGGGGATGAATAGCTAGAGAATTCTCAGGCATAGATATCATGCCTTAGTTAATATGTATCCCCCAAAGTAATCAAATTTATTTTGATTTTTTCAAGCCTTGTCTGAGGGGAGAGGATACACTTCTATTTCTGAAATTGGGTGAATGTAGATAGTTTTACAAATGTTTTATTTTTTCTTAATATAGTAGGACTTAATGGTTTTTAGCCCAAAAAGTTACTTTTACCTGACCCTATACATACTGCTTTTGCTTAAATGGCTTTAAGATGAGTTGTTTCAAAATGTAAATGAATATGACCCTGATTAGAAAGAACAGAGCTATGAAATTCATGGTCGAGTTGCTGTTTCATAAGAATTAATCTGCATTTTTTGTCTCCGTACTCTGTTTTAATGCACATATGGTTTGCAGAATTGCCTGCTGAATGGAGAACCACCATGATACAATGAACAGCAGAAAAATGGCATTTTAGAAGATTGTTGACATAATCCAGGTTCTAAGTATCATTCTTGCGGCATTTTTATTTACTTGATTTATTTTTTGGCATTTTAACAAGCTTTGTCCATAGCAATTGACCCTGGAATTACCTAACTCAGTATTCAATAATAATGCATGATAAGTGAGTAAGTTCTAGGAATTCATATTTCTCTAAGGAAAAAGAAGTTATGTAATTGCTCAGGTAAGATGATAATGTAAAAGCCAAAAAGGTCACTTTATTTTTTATATTATCATTCATGTACTGATATATCCATGCAACAAAAACATTTGTACACTCTTACTATTTTGAAATTTAAAAAAATCTCTAAAATTATGACAGAAAACAAAACCCAAAAAACAAAATAACAAAGAACTCAAATGAACATCCTAATGTTACACCTCAAGAAACTAGAAAAAAAACAACAAACTAAGCCCAAAATTAGTAGAAGAAAGAAAATAACAAGGATCAGAGCAGAAATAAATGAAATAGAGACTAGAAAAACAATAGAAAAGATAACCTTTAGCTAGACTGAATAAGATACTTAAGACCCAAAGCAATCTTGAGCAAAAAGAACAAAACTGGAGAAATGACATTGCTTGATTTTGAAATATATTATAAAAGTATTGTAATTAACACAACATGAGATTCAAGAGTTCTAATATAAAATGTGGTGGCTACTGTTAATAACAATATATTGTATACTTAAAATTTTCTAAGAACGGAGATTTTAAGTGCTCTTACAACATACACAAAATGATATATGAGATAATGCATATGTCAATTAGCTTGATTTAGACATTCCACAATGTATACATATTGCAAAATATGTTGTACACCATAAAGATATTTAAGTTTATTTGTTAATTTAAAAAATAAATAAGAGAATTTTTCTGGGGAAAAAAAAACAGAATTAGGTATAAAAACAGACAATATAGATCGAATATACAGATGAGAGAGTCCAGAAATCAATCCAAATATTTACATTCAACTGCTCTTAGATAACAGTGCCAGAACACACAATGGAGAAAGAACAGTCTCTTTAATAAATAGTGTTCAGAAAACTGGATATCCACAGAGAGAAGAATAAATTGGACCCTTATCTCACATCATATGCAAAAATTAACTAAAAAAGATTTAAATATAAGGCCTGAAGCAGTAAAACTACTAGAAGAAAACATAGGGAAAAATCTCCATGACATTGGTCTGGCAAAGATTTTTTGGATATGATCCCAAATGCACAAGCAATAAAAGCAAAAATGGACAAATGAGACTATGTCAAGCAACAAGCTTCACAGTAAAACAAAAACAAAAACAAAAAACAATCAACAGAGTGAGGTGATAATGTACAGAATGGGAGAAATTATTTGCAAATCATACATCTGATAAGGAGTTAATAACCAAAATATATAAGGAACCCAAACAACTCAATAGCAAGAAAACAAATAACTTGATTAAAAAACAAGACCTGAAAACACATTTCTCAAAATTAGACATACAAATAGCCAAGAAGTATATGAAAAAAAGTTCAACATCACTAATCATCAGGGAAATATAAATTAAAACCACAATGAGATACCACCTCAAACCTGTTAGGAAGGCTATTAGAAAGTCAAAAAATAACCAGTGTTGGTCAGGATGTGGAGAAAAGGGGACTCTTGCATACTGTTGGTGGGAATATAAGTTGGCACGACCATTTTGGAAAAAAGAATGCAAATTCTTCAAAAAATTAAGAATAGAACTATCACAGGCTCCAACAATCCTACTTTTGGGTATTTATCCAAAGGAAATGATAATAGTTTATAAAAGGGGCATTTGTACTCCCTCGTCCATTGCATCATTCACAATAGTTAAGATATGGAATCAGCCTAGGAGTCTGTCAGTAGAGGAGTGGATAAGGAAAATGTGATTTTATTTATATGTATATTATATATACACATATATTTAATATATAAACATGTATATAATGTGTATATATATTATCTAATCTAAAAAAAGGAAATAATCCTGTTATTCATAACAACATGGATGAACCTGGAGGACACTATTATACGTGAAATAAGCCAGGCACAGAAAGAGAAATACTGCATTATCTCATTTATATGTGGAATCTAAAAATGTTGAACTCAACAGAAGTAGAAAATAGAATAGAAGCTACCAGGAATGGGTAGTGGTGGGGAGACGAGAAGATATTAGTCGAAGGGTACAAATTTTTAATGTTCCTTTTAAGGAAGAAAAAATTGTGGAGATCTCTGCACAGCAGGGTGATTATAATTAATAATACTGTAATGTATATCTGAACTGCCTCAGAAAATTGATGTCAAATATTCTTATCTCCAAAACATAAGTATGTGAGGTGATGAATATGTTTATTAGCTTGATTTAATTATTACACAGTGTATACAAATTTCAAACCATTATGTTATATACCATAAACTTACATAATTTTTTATTTGCCAATTACACTTTAAAGCAGAAAAACACTGCTTTCTATTTTCCAATGCTGTGCTAATTGTTGGTTCCTGTGACTAATTTTTTTTTTCTTTTCTTCCTTCCTTCTTTATTACTTTTTGATCAAATGTTAAAATTTAGGAATAATTTCATAAAAACACTTTTTTAAAATTCCATACATAGACCTATCCTAAAATACAACTCACAGAAATTACTTTGTATCTGTTTTTCCCTGAGCCAAATGTATTTTTAGCCAACTAATTAATACCAGAAAGATAAAATTATCTTCTCATTTAATATGAAATATTCATAGCTCTGAGTTATTAATAGTAAGAAATATAGTATACAATCAAAAAGCAGAAATTAATTTGTTCAGTGATCTAATATGAAGATTCTAACTTAAGAAAATTTCACTGTCCTCCTAAAAAGTAGATCTTCTTAGAGATCTTAAATGAGATATCTAAGTAGAAGTGTGAGTACAAACCTGTTGTGCATAAAAGTTTTCTATCAAAGAAACAAACAAGGCTGCAAGAAAACTGGGAGAAACTAGGAGATCCCCTAGATTAGCGAAAATAAGACACATAAACTTTGCATGTGAAAGTGCAAACTGGGAATCAGAGCTTTGACTTGGGGGGACAGGCGGTACATGGGCAACGTATGTAACCTGAAATTCTGTATCCCCCATAATAAGATGAAATAAATAAAAAAGAAAAAAAGAAAAGAAAAAAAAAAAGAACTGAAAATTTTGCAATGAAAAATTAAAATCCATGTTGAGTCCCATGATTGTCAATAGTCGGAAGACTACTAGGATTCTCCAATGAATCAAATGTCACAGGGCATGCCAGCAACAAGACCCCTTTCTGACCAGATATTTTCAACTTGGTAGTCCCTATCCCAGCCCTTGCTTTGGTTTTTAATTTATAATGAAGCAAAGCTGCTTTCACAGGCACGCACCTTTCAGATATCCTTTCTTTATTCTTTAATAGGGTAAACGATCCCTTTTACTAGGTGTGTGTACTAATAGATATAGATGTATTATATATAATTCAAAAATCCGATGCATTTCTTATCTTCAAATAACTTATCCACAAATAACTTATCTAACTTTTCCTAAAAAGTTAGATAAACTCATAACACAAATCAAGCAGGCAAAGAAACAGAGGTTATCTGTCAAATTGCCAAGTTATAGCTGTCTCATTTTTCAAAATTTCCTTTATCAATACTTTTATTTGGGAACACAAATCAATTCCCCTTCTCACTGACCTTGTCTCTCTCACTCTTTCCATATCATTTGTAAATATTTCTCCTCCTTTAGACATTAAATACAATTAGACAAAGTAAAAAAGTTTCTGTTAGAGATTCTGTGAAAATAGGGCATCTTTTGCTGCTGCTCATATTTTTCGTTTAGTCACTCAGATGTTACCCCAGACTTCTAAAATTTCTTTCATTTCTGAGGCATCGTGGATATGTTTGCCTGAAATCAGTAATGTTATAAACTAACTTTCTTTCTTTCTTTCTTTCTTTCTTTCTTTCTTTCTTCTTTCTTCTTTCTTTCTTTCTTTCCTTCTTTCTTTCTTTCTTTCGTTTCTTTATCTTTATTTTTTTTATTTCACCATATTACAGGGTACAAATGTTTAGGTTACATATGTTGCCCTTGTCCCACCTGAGTCAGAGCTTCAAGCGTGTCCATCCCCCAGACAGTGTGCACCACACCCATTAGGTGTGTATATACCCATCCCCTCCTCCCCCGTCACCTGACACCCGATGAATGTTACTACTATATATGCATTTAAGTGTGATCAGGATTTGAGATTAAAAAGTATGAGAACAAATTAACAACTAGCTGTTGTTTTCCCAACCATTTAGGAATTGTCCTCACTTTATCCTTAGTATGTAATGAATGAGTTATAATCTGAAAAATTGTTTTATTGAATGAGGAGTACTCTGATACCAGACAACCATCACCTCAGAGCTCAATCCACCCTCAACCCCTGAAGTCACAGGGTCTGGAGTTGGACTGAGGTCTGGCCTTGCTCACGTACTTCACTGCCTGCGCATAGAAGAGTTAACGCAGCAGGCTGGAGACTGCTGTTTTAAAAGAGACTGCTTACAAGTTTGGCCCTTGGCTGGTGTCTGGGAACTTGGCTTGTGAAACATTCTCTAATGATAAGATTATGTCTCCGAGTCTATTTTGTTTGTATAAACAATATGCCTTACATTGAAAATCTGTTTGTTTGTTTTTTTCTGGAAATCTGGAGTTTTTGTAGTTGCTAGACAGAGAATGCTTAATGCCTATGTGATCAGCTTCCACTAAAAAACCCCAATCTGAGTCTTAAACAGGCTTACCTGGGCAGAAATATCACACAAGTGTCACTGTTTTTGCAGCTGGGAGGTGAGCACACTCTCTGTGATCCCTTATGAGAGGGAGAGCACATAGGAAACCTGCTCATGGGTTCCTCTAGAATCTGCCTGTTTCTTTTTCTTTGTTGGTTCTTGCTGTGTCTCTTAATACATCTTAGCTGTGAGTACAACCATATGCTAAGTCCCTTCAGTTTTTCTGGTGAGTCACCAAATGTGTAGGCAGTCTTGGGACATTGGAAACATTGACAAAGTAACTGATAATCCCCAAGGGCTATGAGGTCCAAGGTCAAAATAACTGCACCCTTGAGGAGCACAGCTATCTCTAAAGAAAAACAAATATTGGATTATCACTTTCATCACAAGAAAAATGTTAGAACAGATGGACTAAGAATTAAAAATTATCATTGTAAACATTCTAAAAGAGATGAGAAGATTTTGACAATAACAAAAAAGAAGGGAAGTATGAAGTATCTTCTAACTTGTTTTTAGTCAATCTACTTGCTGTGATATAACTCACTACTTCCCATATTTTAAGAGGATCTTTGTCTATGTTGGTTTTTAATTATATTTCATGTGTCCATCTTCTCTGTCTTCCTGTATATTTGCAGGAAACTCAGACAGAATGTTAGTTAGCTTCATTTCAGGCAAATTTAATTGTTCTTTCTTTTTAAATGTGTTTCAGCTTCTCTGTCTTCTGCATGAATCAAAATCATAGTCTTCCTTCAACTCCAGTTTAAATATCACCATCTCTGTGAAACCATCCTACTTTTCGGTTTTCTAATTACCGATTCTGTCCTGGATGAAACATAAGACTTTTTCTCATAGCATTATTTGTAAGGTCCTTGTAGTATATTGGACTGGTGTGTTCCCACCCAATTAGGATGTAATATTTTAGGAAATGGAGACTACATCTTATTGAAGTACCCTCTAGAATTCTCCAAAGATACCATGAACAGTATCGCATTAGTAAAATGGAAGAGATGTAATAAAAAAATAATTGCACTTGCTAGTATTTATTGAACACTTACTATGTGTCATTAACTCTTTAATGTTCTACCTTTATTAACTCATTTAATCCTACAAACAGTTTATGAGTGAAGATCTCATATATTCCTCATTTTAAAGATGAAGTTATCTGAAGCACATAGGAATTAAATAACTTTCCTAAGGTTAAACTTCTACTAAAAGTAAAAGCTAAGCTTGAATCAATGCAGTCCAGTTCCTGAGGCTGAACTATTTAAATACTGTACGAAACTGCTTCTCATAATACATGAGTAATATTAGAGTTGCCTGATCTAAGAAGAAAAAAACATAATACCAGTTAAATTTGAATTTCAGATAAATAAATTATTGTTATTTATAAGTATGTCCCAAATATTACACAGGATATACTTATAGTCAAATGTATTTGTTATTTCTCTGGAATTCAAATTAGACTGGTTGTCTTATATTTTATTTTGTCTTCCTAAGAATAGAAATACTGATACCCACCTAAACAGAAGCATGACACTTGTGTGGTAGATAGAGAGATACACCACCCGGAGAACCTTTAGGAAATAAGGTACGTTCAAGCTGTGGAGTACGGGATGAGCAGACGAGCCTCCTCTACCTGTCACTTCCTCAGGACGTGCATCAGTTCCATCTGGCTATTCCCTTTCTAGGGCAGCTGACAGTCACTGACTGAGGAGGGTGAGTATTAAGGCCCAGCCACCTTAGCCCAATGCCAGATAGCCCTGACAGGCAATATTCACTCTAAGCTCCTAGAGTTTGTCCAAAGCTTTTGTGGGCCTGACTTAGAGTTTGACTTCCTTCTTGACCAACTCTGCCTCTTTCCCCTTCCTTTCACAGATGTTAATCCTTAATAAGTATCTTGTACCTCAAACTTTGTCTTAGTGTCTGCTTCCAGAGAATCCAACCAGCAACAACTTACACTTAGAGATAACCAAGTAACAGGACAAGAAGAACCATTTCTTCCTACAAAGAACTTCTATTAACAGACCCTTTATTGTAGCCCCTTTGCTGAAATCAGAGCATTATACCCTGTATCAATCAGAGTTTGGGCTAGAAAACAAATACATACTCAAAATTGATGTGAAAAGAATTTAATGAAGATAATATTTACAAAGGTGTAGACTGGCCTAAGAAAACCAAGAAAGTTGTTACTTAGAATGACTTGGTGCCCAGAGCAAAATTTGACATGGATACTTTAAAAATCTAACTAACAACACAGGAAGTCATCACTACCCCTAGGCCTGAAGCCTTGAGGATAAGGAATGGTTAATAGAGCCCAACAAAATGTTCAGCTATGGCTGGGGCAGGAGTCTCCCTTACAGTTGCTGAACAAGTGTAGCCACGGACTACCCATGGCTTAATGTACAAGGAGCTAGAGGAACATTAACACAGATCTCTCCTCCTTCCCAGCGTCTCAACTGTTGCTGGACTGTGACATTGCGTGATTGCGTGAACCCATCCAGAAGCCAGAAGGCCAGATGGAGAACAGACAGCCTCCACACACAGAACAGGGCCAGAGCAGGGTGAAGAGTGGGTGTGGCAGGCAAATGAGCAACAGACCAAAATATTATAGCTCAAGATCAAGGGTGATATATTAATTTATGAAGAAAAGGCAGAATACAGGCAGGAGTATTGGATGAGAAATTGAAAGACCTCAGTTACAGTGTTACTAACATTCCTAAATAGCTTTGATATTTCAGGCAAGTCACTATCTCTCTGGGTCTGTTTTGTCTTCTTTTAGAAGAGTTCCATGAACTCTAGGTTTCTTTGAGCTTTAACAATCCATAATTATACCTATCTAAATTTCCTATACAAAGTCTATGAAGAGAATGACTTTAGGAAATGAGATTCAGAATTATTTAAGAAAGCAGGATAATTATCAGATAGCAATGACCTGCTTAAAGAAAATTAAGAGAGCAGCAGGAAAGGTAATCTGTAGAGTTTGCTAATAGGATTGGATTATTAACAAGAGCAAAAATTGTCACAGGAGATGGTGTGAAAATAAAAGAATACAACAGAGAACACAAAGAAAGTACAGATGAATTAATGAATCCTTAAAAATAAGTCTCAGTTTACTATGATCTAATTCACATCATATCAGATTAAAAGGAAGTAAAATACCAACACATGGATATTTTTTTCCATTTGGAAATAAGTGCAGTGTGGGTTAATAAAAAGAACAGACAAATTTAAGATCAAAGTTTACAAGTTCAAATTTTCATAGAGTACTTAGGAAAAATAAATGAGATATTTATCTGAAAGTGCTTTGAAAGCTTGAAATTGCCATTCAAATATTGTTGACCTTTTTGTGGGGATCAATCTGTTGGTATCTTAATGGATTTTTTTCTAAATAGAAAAGTGTTTGGATGTTTCTAAGCACATATTTCTGAAAGAGGAATCAAGGGTCATGGCAGAAATATGGCATGGATAAAATACAGTTCATTAGTATGGTAGCTTATGTTACTCTTTCCCAAAAATTCCAGTTCCTGCTCCTGCAGTGCCTCTTCCTGTGAGAGGATGATGCCCTGTTGAACTTCAAAATGGCCCTGAGACCTGCTTTGACTGATGAAATATAGGTAGAGGAGACGTGTGTCACTTTGGGGCAGAAGTTCAAGAGCTGGCATGTCTCTTTCCCCTCTGTGACAGTGAGTAGCAATGTACAGTGCAGCAGCTGCTCTGTCAGCCTGGGTCCCAGAGTGACTGTGACATGAAACGAAGCCACAGTCAACTCAACATGGACATACATTGTTAAAGAGAAATAAACCTTTGTTGTTATGAATGACTGGGATTTTTGTGCTGGTTTTTACTGTAGCGCAACTCAGCCTAGATTAACTGATACAATTGGTTTTCGATTATATTGACATTGTTTTTCCTGCCTGAGCAGTTTTCTGGAACCTACTTTCTGTTTTAACAGTTAAACGATAGTTCAGGGTTCATATCTCCAAAGGGACATATATTGGCTGTAGCTTTAGCCTGATAGTTTTTAGGTAGAAGCACCTTACCTGTTTCTTTACTCTCAAATTATACTGGAACTGAACTCAGGAGTTGTGATTTCAGACTGTAGAAGATCTAAGGAAATACTACGCTATGTTAACCACACACCTTAGTCAGTCTATGGATTTTTCTTCTTGAGGCAAACCAGGGTGCTATTTCTGATACTGATGCATTTGTTTACTATTCATCTGTAGAATTATTTCTTTGATTTATATCTTTGAACTTTTTAAAAACCGTGCTCAACTGTAATATTTTTATTTATTCAATTATGTAGTAAATATTTTACTGGATATCAGCTAAAGTTGTCATTAAATGCTAAATCTATGGTGGGCAATTAAATAAATCTGTTCAACAGAGGCCAGGCCCTTACAGAGATTGTAGTGTAGATATATTTCTAACCCTAGCCAATGCCCTAATGCTATATATAGAACTAGAAAAGTAAAGAGACGAAAGGCGAGGAGAGGAGGTTAAATAAGGCAAGGAAAAGAGAGGAGAGATGTATCATAAAGAGAAGTGGAAATAAATTGCCATGGTCGTTCAGTTCAGGAGAGATTACATCCTCTTCAGAGTAAAAGTGGTAGTCAGCCCGTAATTTGAAGGTTGTGCAAAAATCAGATCACGCATGTGTAGCACATATGAATTATATGAGAGAAAGATTTACTATGAAGTTTGTGCATCAATCCTCTTGCTTACTGTGAATCTTCCAAAACCCTGGGTGGAGGGGGTTTTGCAAAACAATATGATCGCATGGTAAAATCTTTTTGTAATGTGATTTTTTACTAATGAGATGACTGTTTTCTCCACACACTCTAACTTCCCTTTGTTACAATTTTTATTTTTGTTTTGTTAGAGGGGACATGAATATTTTTTGGAATCTGGAGAGAGGCAAGTTAAATTGGAAACACATTTATTTTGGATTTAGTGAGGTAATTACGTGTTTCCTTAGTCACTTTGTATAACGTTATTAGTAACCAACCTGATGTAGAAATATATTACAGGAATACATTTTCCTGCCCCTACTGTGCAGAGTACTTAACCTGGCATTATGACATGAAGGTGCAGGGCCATTAGATGTATCTCTATTTACACTTTTTAAGCATGGAGCAATTCTAGTATGTGGTTAGTGTAGGAAAAATAGTATGTGGTGCGAGAAGATATTCTGTGGAAATTTCTTCTAAACATCAGACATGGAAAACTGTAAGTGGAAGATAATAGTTTGTCTCAATGCACAATCATAATGTACCTTATTTCTTGTCAGTAATGTAGTGGACAGTGTGGTATGTACAATGATTAAAAAAAGCCAATCTTATTTTTTTACCCTGTTTTTAATGGGATTTACCCTAAGTAAAATCTTTAAGAAAACTTTAGCTTGAAAGACCAAACTTTCAGCAGCATTATACACAAAAACACATCAATATGTGGTATTGCATATTTATGCATCATAATTTTTAATAGTGAAAAAATTTTGTAAAAATGCTAAAGGAAAGATTGAATTAACATTGTAAGCTCTCTAAAAATAATATTACAAAATCATTGCCATGTGAAAAGATGATATGCGCATATGCCTAAGGAAAGTATTATAAAAGATATATAAAGCAATTAATTAATAAAAATATTATGTAATTATTTTGGAATTTGTGATATTTATAGTGTTTGGAAGCTTTTAAAATTTGTAATATGTTTGTCTTTCCAAGTAAATATCTACATTCATAACTAATTTTATGTCTACAATTATGTAGTATTTAATTTTAAAAATGTTCTCTAAATTATATATGCTTGATGCTCCACAAAATCTGAATTATTATACATAAGTAATGGAAAGAGGGTATTGTGTGGAGATTGCTGTATAAAGAAAGATATGACAGTGACAAATTGAATAGCATTTATGGGAGAGGATAATCTGAGAATTCATGAAGTGGTTTGGAGTTATTAAATACCATTTAAATGATTTGAGTAATCCTTGAAAGCTTTTATTGGGTTGCTGATCATGTCTATAGTTCAGTATTTATACTTTGTCAGCCCTGATGGTGAAGTAGAATGGCAATAAAGAATCTTGCTAAGAGTTAATTAAGTAAAGGTGACAGGAGGAGACATAAATATATATTCAAGAAAAATATACCATATGAGTAAAATTATCAAGAATTAAAGACTAATTCCATATAGGAATAAAAAAATAAAGGAAAATAAAAAATAAATGGCCTATTTCACGGTGCCTAGAAAGATGATGGTGATAATTACAAGCATCAGCAATAAATTTTTAAAAATCAGGTTGGCAGAGGCATATGTCCAGGTATATGTTTGAAAAAAAAAGTCACTCAATTTCTCCTTCCTCTTCAAGACCAGCTTTCTAAGCTGTCCTTTCCCCACTACAGACCAACTTCTAGAAGGAGTTATCAATATTCACAGCCTCCATTTCTGGAACCGTAAGTCACTTACTAAACTACTTTAATTTGAATTCCAGCTCCTGTCCTCCCCTAAAACTACTCCTTCAAAAATTACCAGCAAACTCAATGTTCCTAAACATCAACATATGCTTAGAAATCTCATTATTTCTACATATCAGTAGATATTTCCTGGCTCTTATTTTACTAGATATCTCAGCAGAATAAAATAGATGACATTCCTTATTAAAACAATCTTTTTCTTTTTAAACTCTTGTTTTTTATCCCCACATCCTGACTACTTTTTCTATATCTTCTTTGTAGCTCCATCCTCTTCTATGTAGCTATTCAATGTCAACGTTCCTAAAAGTCAATTCTAGAACCTCTCCTTTTGCCACTTTATAATCTCTCTCTAGAAGACATCATTCAAATCTTCAATTACTGTATCTATATCTATTGCTGACAAATATATGTCTCCAGTCCAGAACTTTTGTCTGTACTTAGTGTGTGTGTGTATATATATATATTTTTTTTCTTTTTTTAATTCTTACCTTCTTCCAGTGTTTCCTAACAGAATGATTGGACTGAGTATCCATATGAAAATCCCATGATCTTTGTTTGGATCACTATGAAGTAGATTCATAAACAAACAAAAAAATCAGGACACATAGTTTATTTAGAAGTTGCAGCAAATACCAGCAATAAAGTAGAGAATTTACTCATTGAAAGAAAATCAGTCAATAAAGGGTGAATCACTAAGCCAGGTATCAAAAAGAACAACAATAACAACAACAAAAGAAACTGAATTCTGTGGGGGAAATTATGTGAAATGATGAAAAATATTCAGCACAAAATTAGCACACTTGGAGGGACAGGGAACTGGGGTTTTTATACACCATCACCTGCAATCAATGGTTAAGGGCTGTTCTTGAGAGATGTTTGTTTCTTGGTAGTTCTAGCATGTGGAAAGAATTGACTTCCATGGATCCAAGAAGATCTCTCAGTTATCAAGATGCAGATATTGACAACTGAAAGTAATTTTGACTGCAACAAAATGATAAAGTCTAAGCGATACATTCAGGAAACACTCAGTGACTGCTGCAGTCATCCTTTGTAGTGCTCAGATTAATTTCCTCCCCAAATAAAGCTCATTCCATTCTGTCACTGCTTATTTATGGAATATACAATAAAATAAAGTAAAAGAAAATAAATAAAATAAAATAAAATAAGTTACAACAGAGGAATAGTGGGACAAGTCAGACTAGTGGGACAAGCTAATGCAGTTGGTCCCAAGAAAACAACTTGTATTCATTGTTTCCCTCCTCTACCATCCATTTTAGTATACTTTCAACTGAGGATTATTTCTGAGGTTCTGAACCTCAGGTTAACATCAGCAGATCATGTTACTACATTATCCGTTTATAGTTGTTACTAGATATTAAAGCGCCAAGCAATGCCACAGTGCATCACCTGAGTTCCGGATATATTCCTCCCTGCCTTATTATACAGTAGCAATCTCAAGACCTAATGATAATCAGAGTGAATTGTCCTTGCCAACATAGTTACTCCTTTCTTTGTCTGCTAATGCACTGGTGTATAAATCCAACATAAGCGGCCCAAACTGTAACTTTATGTTTAATGGAACTCTTATTATCTGAAGATGAAACTGTGCCTCTCCTTTGGAGCAAGGACTTCTATTCCAACAAAGCCTAAATTTGGGGAGACAAAAAGCACACCAATGGGTGGATTATTGAGAGTAATGTTAGGAAAAGCCACTTCTTTCATTTCTTGCTTATTATGCCCAGCAATAAACCAATACCTGTCAGCATGTAGCATTATATATGCCCACTGAATCAGATTAGAGCACACCACAGCACCCAAACCCCACACATAGGATATTGGTTTCCAAGGATATATAATAGCTGTATTTTTAAAAGATAATCCCAATATTCTCTTAGGACGTCGCTCATGGATTGTGCAGTTATGTGGCAGTATCAGTGGCTACCATGTCCTGTGCCCGTGGTCACATCTCCTTATCTGCACAGTGAATACCTTTCCTTTGTTATGTGAGATCTCATTATGATAAATCACTTTTTGATCCTTGTGATAGTGGGCCTGGGTGAAACTCGTAAAGGTGCCTCCTCAAGGATGGAGGAATTTAATGAAATCAACTTTGATATGTGGATGGGTGGTGTACTTGAGGGATGATAGCATAGATAGAGTTTAGTACTGATTTTTGTTACAGAAAAGTCAAATGTTCCATGGCATTAACTAGACTGGCCTTGGTGAGAAGGAGCCAAAGATGTTAGGCTCATGTATAGTCTTTAACCCTCTGCTGAAAGAGTTAGCCCACCATAGATATTGAACAACAAGGTGGGCAGAGTAACTCTTCCAGCAGAGGTCAATCTTTACACTTAGCCACTCCAGTGTTTACACAGTGCATGGGATAGCCATGGTTGCAGGCAAGAATGATCCTCAAACTTCACGGCTACTCACTCTTACAGATAAATCCCCAGATAACTTTGTTCCCAATCATTCAATTTTGCTTTTTTCCAGGCCCTCAAACAATTAGCTAATCATTTCTCATTGTTCAAGAAAACATGTATGTCCTTACGTGAGTCTGTTTCTTCTTTCACATCAAGTTGAAGGCCATTCAAAACTCTGCTCATGGTAGGAATTTTACGTATCTTGCAAAGCCACTTAAAAATATGGGGATAAAATATGGCAACATTTTTAACTACCATCAAATTGATGAACCTACTCATCATTAGCTGTGCCATATGTTTATAAATTACAGATGCCTACAATCTTGCTTGCACCTTCTACTGAATGTATTATCTCCATCATACGATGGATTTCTGCTACCGGGTATGGCAATAACCAACTCATGATAAATAGCTCTGAATTCAAGCAAATTTGATTCCCACTGTCAGGCATTCAGTCTTTACTACGACTAGGAGCATGCTAAGACCAGCTTTTTAAATTCTGGACAGTTCCCTGTGGCAGACCACGCGCTATTGTTCTAGAACAGTAGAATCCTCACTGCGTTTCTCTCATAGGGACTTCTCAAATATTCTACATGCTAACTTTATGTACAACAAATGCCTCTAGAAACGTGGGATCACTTAGTTCATATCATGTAAGCAGCAAGTCTGTTTAACTGCTGATGCAGTGGCTTTTCTTGGTCTGGTCTCTCCTCAAAATTAGCAGTTTTCTAACTCAGCTGATAAATTAGTTGGAACATTACTTCTAAATGATATGCTGCCTCTGTAACCTGAAAGGATCTACAAAGTATGTACTTTTTTTTTTTTTTTTCTCAGTGGTAAAGTGTGAGGTAGAATATTTGTTCTTTGCCCTGGAGAGGAGAGGTATGTCAGAATTTTTCACGCTAATGGACCCCTAAAAATTTTACTGATGTGGCAGGCATCTGAGCTTTTTTTGGTTGTATCTTTTATAATCTGGTGCATATGTGCCTCACAGGGCATCTACAAATGTACCTATAGTAGAATCTACTTCTCTCTCTTCATGGCTAATTTACAGTATATTATAAATACCGTGGGACAGTCTAGTGGTCTGTGGAATATCAAAGCAAAGTCCTGTGTGACAAAGAATACAAGCATTATATACCCCAGAGGCAAGGCCATGAATGTATCTTATTGCTTATCTCGTGACTGTAACCCACTATCTCTCCCACGGGAAGTGCTTCAAATTCTTTTCTATAATAAGGATGGAAAAGATCACATTTGCCCAATCAATAGCATCTGGTGCTTGCTATGCGGCTATTGATCTGGCAGATGTGTTCTCATCAATTCTTGTCATAAATTGTTATTGTCTATTATTATCTATTTTATAGATCCATTATTGTACATTAAATATACCCAGCATAGCAGTTACAAATGAGGCTGCCAGTTAAGTTTATGGTGGTCCCCATAAAAGACCATGATTCAGCCAGTTTTTGAAAGGGTCAGCCTGGTGAATTAAATAGGGGTGTAAAGGTGACACCATCACTGCATCTTTTAAGTCTGTGGAGGTGGTGCTAATCTTTCCATTAGGGCTTCTAACTTATATCCAGGCTTGTGGGGTCATAGTTTTAGGGATATTTTCTTGACTTTTCCTACATTGCAGCTATTAATTCATAAGTGGGATTCATGTTAATTATTATGCTACAGCAGGCCAGGGATTATTACCACTCTACTTAATATAAAGTTCTTATTCCCATCTGTCTGGTTAGTGATCCAGTTCCAGAAACTTACCCTAGAACTATTTTCTAATAACATTTGATGACAACTGTTCAAGTTTGGTTTTGCTGAGATGCAGACTCTGAGATAAGGGTTCAATTAATTTTGATGGTGCAAAAAAATTAATATAGGAATGAAAACTTGACACAATGTGGAGAAGATGTCCCTAAGCTAGCTACCTCCAGTGATTGAAGATTAACCACACTTGGAAACCATGTAAACTATGTAATTTTAGGATTATATAATTGCTTGAGTACTACTTTATTAATATCTGTTTGTCATTGTTTGAGGGCCACTATCAAGGAGTATTATATCTTAGTAGTCTTCTAGTCTAGTCTCCCATCCTTGTAGTGTACAATGTGTCTTTAGGGTGTTCAGAAAAAAAAGGTTTTAGGCATCGTGATTGATACAAAGACTCATAGCTGGAAGTTGGCAGTCATCTACCACATGAGAAAATGCTGAAGTGTGAACTTCTGCTACAAGTCACTTTTTTTTTTAATTTCAGCTTATTATGGGGGTACAAAAGTTCAGGTTATATATATTGCCCATGCCCCTCCATCCCCCCGAGTCTGAGCTTTAAGCGTGTCCATTCCCCAGACAATGCACATCGCACTCATCATGTAGGTATACACACATCCCCTCCCCCCACCCCCCACCTCTGTCCAATACCCAATTGGTGTTATTCCCAAATGTGCACTTGGGTGATGATCAGGGAAACCAATTTGCTGGTGAGTACATGTGGTGCTTATTTTTTCATTCTTGGGATATTTCACTTAATAGAATGGGTTCCAACTCTCTCCAGGAGAACAAAAGGGATTCTTTTTTTTTTTTTTTTTTTTTTTTTTTTTGTTGAGACAGAGTCTCACTTTGTTGCCCAGGCTAGAGTGAGTGCCGTGGCGTCAGCTTAGCTCACAGCAACCTCAAACTCCTGGGCTCAAGCGATCCTACTGCCTCAGCCTCCCGAGTAGCTGGGACTACAGGCATGCGCCACTATGCCCGGCTAATTTTTTCTGTATAGATTTTTAGGTGTCCATATAATGTCTTTCTATTTTTAGTAGAGACGGGGTCTCGCTCAGGCTGGTCTCGAACTCCTGACCTTGAGCAATCCACCCGCCTCGGCCTCCCAGAGTGCTAGGATTACAGGCGTGAGCCACCGCGCCCGGCCACAAAAGGGATTCTATATCCATTATTTCTTATAGCTGAGTAATACTCCACGGTATACATATACCACAATTTACTAATCCATTCATGAATTGATGGGCATTTGGGTTGTTTCCACATCTTTGCAATTGTGAATTGTGCTGCTATAAACATTTAGGTGCAAGTGTCTTTTTTATAGAATGACTTTTGTTCCTTTGGGTAGATGCCCAATAATGGGATTGCTGGATAGAATGGTAGGTCTACTTGAATCTGTTTAAAATATCTCCATATTGCTTTCCACAGGGGTTGCACTAGTGTACAGTCCCACCAGCAGTGTATTAGTGTTCCTGTCTCTCCGCATCCATGCCAACATGTGTTGTTTTGGGACTTTTTGATAAAGGCCATTCTCACTGGAGTTAAGTGGTATCTTATTGTGGTTTTGATTTGCATTTCCCTGATGATTAGAGATGTTAAACATTTTTTCATATGTTTGTTAGCCATTCTTATATCTTTTTTTGAAAAATTTCTATTCATGTCTTTTGACCACTTTTTGATAGGCTTCTTCGACTTTTTTCTTACTGATTTTCCTGAGTTCTAAATAGATTCTTGTTATCAGTCCTTTGTCTGATGTGTAGTATGTGATTGCTCTTGGTCAAAGGGCTGTGCTGAGACTGTCCTGGACAAGCCAGAACATATGTTGACTTTCCAGAGCTAAGTTATTTCTCCAATCCCACATTCTCCACACTGCATCAAGAGTGATCTTCTTTTTTTTTTTTTTCTTTTTCTCCCCCCCCCCCCAAGAGTGATCTTCTTAAAACACAAATCTGATTCAAGTCATCTTCTGTGTCAAACCCTCCTGTGGTTCAAAGGATGAACTCAAATCTCCTTAACCTGGTCTATATATCTGAATGTTATACTCCCATTTGTTCCAGAGCCTTTGCCTATGCAGCTTCCTCTGATTACAATACATTTCCCTCTTATCTTTCACATTTCATTTCAAGCATCACTTCTTCAGAGATGCTGATGCTCATCTGATCTGTTGGTGTTTTTTTTTTACTTCAGTGAAAACAATCTGATTTATTATGGAGAATTATGGGACATTTGATAGACATTTGGAGATGGGACCTTTAGGAGATAATTAGGGTAATTATGTCACAGGAGTGGAGCCCTCATGATGGTATGGTATTGGTGACTTTTAGGAGGAGACATGCATTTGCTTACTCTTTATCATGTAAGGAAATATCAAGAAGAAGGTAGCATGCAAACCACGAAGAGGGCTTTCACCAGAACCTGACCATGCTGACACCCTGATCTGGGATTTCCCAGTCTCTAGAACTGAGAAATAAATTTCTTTTGTTTAAGACACCATCTATGTTACCTTTGTTGTAACAGCCCAAAGTGACAAAGATAGGCACTAATCCCATGATGAGAGCTGCACCCTCATGACCTCATCTACCCTTAATTGTCTCACAAAGGTCTCATCTCTAAAAGCCATCACATTGGGGGGTAGGGCTTTGATATATGAATTTTAGGTGGAAATGATTATACTCACAGCACCAAACATTCCTAGAGGTTCCCTTTCTCTGTGAATTACTTCTTATTGATCTTGACTTCTTTTATCTTGGATCGAGTGCTGGCCCAGAATACCTGCAACCTCTTAAAGAGTCCATTGATCTTAGACTAATTATCACAAACCATGGTACTAAGATATATTTGTCTGGATTATATCTTGATATAGCGATATATGTGTACATACATATATATATTTCCAATGTGATGTGTGCAGTTTGAATAAAGGTATCTGGGGCCAGATAAAAGTGGCAGAATACTGGTGTCATGCTTATATCGTAATCCTGCAAGCATTTACTATGCTATATTTTGGAATTGGAATTCTGAGGCTCCCATTGTCAATAGGGCGATCACTATTGAGAGTTTTTCTTGTTTGTTTTTTGCCCTGCTCCATCATAGAATGATGCTGGCTGGATACGGACCTTCAGTAGATTTCTGACAGTTTCCTCCTTAGCAGTAGTAGGACATTATAATGTAGTACTGACTCTACTCAGAATTAGCACAAGCTTTATAGGTTAAGGTCAAAATTCTCCCTACAATTCTCACTTCAAACATTAACTGCAAGTTCTTAGATTCCAAGTCCATTCATGTCTCTCTCATGTTTCTGATCAACTGGCTACAAATTTGGTACTTCTCACTAGCTTCACAGGCTTAATAATTCACTAGAATGAGTCTCAGTACATGGGAAAGTGCTATACTTACAAATACAGTTTTATTACAAAGGATACAAATCAGAACCAGTCAAATGAAGAAAAGCATAGAATGAGGTCTGGCAGGGTCTCAAATGCAAAGCATCCATGACTTTGGATTGTGTCATCTTCAGCATAGCTCAACCCAACCTGGTGTCTACAATTTTTATTGGGGTTTCATTACATAGATATAGTTGATTGAATTGGTGACCATGTCATTTAACTCAATCTTCAATCTCTCCTTCTCAGGGATCAGGCTGATATTGAGTGGCTCAAAGTTCCAACTTTCCAATTACATGGTTGATCTTTCCTAAATGGCCAACCCCTTCCTTAAACTATCTAGGGACTAACCTTCAGTCATCTCATTAGCATGATCCCAAGGGTTCATCATGAAGAGCAAAAACACCTATCACTCGGGAAATTTCAAATACTTAGAAATTGTGTCCCAGAAACTTTAGACAAACACTAGACAAATTCTTTATTATATAATAGATATGCATGATATTATCTGTGTTTCTAGGAGTCATATTATTAGCAAATCAACTCTCCACAAATTCTGGTTGTATAAACTGGCCACAGTCCATGTAGAACCAAAGTATTCTAAGACTATTCCTGGAATCACTTAATTACTCAAATATTTTGCCTATGAAAGATATAAAACACTGGTTTATTTTATCATGCTGAAGATAATATTTATTTTCTTTTTGCTATTTTCTTTGTTAGTTAATGGGTCATAGATATCTGTGGTTTAACATTTATATGTTATTATTTTTACCCAATAAATGAAGTATAAAACCAAAATAGATTCTATCAGAAATAATTTTTCTTTATTTCTACATGGTCCTTAAAAAAATGTGAAGCATATTATATCATAAAATCTTAAATGCCACAAATAGAAGAAAAACAACTGCCTTATACATTTTCTTTCAATGTGCCATTAAGCTCATTGCCAAAAGAATGGATTGTTTCTTTTAAAAGTCACTGTATTTTGATTAGTGAGATTATCTAACTGGTTAAAATAATCTAGCTCAGTTATTTAAGCATTTTAACTCTAAAATTCAGCACACTATCCAGCCTGATTCTTTGACAACAATACTTACAAAGGTCAATAAAGGCAGGACACGTCCATACTCTCAGTTCTAGTTTTCCCTCTAAAGAAAACCTCCATTACATGGATAATAAAGTCATAGGCACTATGAGACCTTAAACAAACAAAAAGCAGTGTCCCTAAATCCTTATTAACATATCAGTTGCCCCCCTGGAATGGTAAACATGTCACTGAAGTCTTAGAGCTATCGCTCCCTTATTTTCGTTAATTGTCATATTTGGATTGATACCAGAACTGCCCAACTATTTTAAGCAGTGTTTCTTTCTGTTTTGAAATCTTCCCGATTATTCTGGGGTTAGGAAATGAAGATAGGTAAACCAAACTGAAAGGAAACTGATAATAGCTAAAATGAAACATTTTATTTGTTTTGTTAGAAATATAATTTTACAAGCCTCCCCTCATCTGCTAAAAGAATGTGGGCCCATTACATTTCCAGTGTTACCTTGTTAAAATATTCTCTTCATTTGATATTCTTTACCACACCAAGTTATGCCACATACAATCAGTCTTAACTTTTAAAGTATTAACATGGGATATTCTGTGACTAAATGTTTCCATCAAATGTGTGTGAATCTTGCTGGCACTCAAGGCTCACACTTCAAGAAATGGATTTGCTCATACAATTAAACATAAGCAATTGACAGTTAAGCAGATTTCTATTGCCTCTTACCAGCCAGACTCCAGTGGGGGTCATATAGGAAGAGGCTTAACCTTTAAAATTGTGGCTTTCTGCCATACCCATACTAAAACATCCACAGTGCGGGGGCTGGGCATGAACGATAATGAGAATTTAAAATTCCAAACGAAATATACAGAAGAAAATTGTTGCAGACCTAATTAGCCATATGCATCCTAAACCACTCAGCTTTTAGGAGCAGCATGAGCACACACAGTTACTGCAAAGAGGGAGATGGCAAGCTGGAGTGTGAATGTTGCAAAGGTTTAACTGGAATGACTTCATTATCATCATCATCACCACTCTAGACCCTCGTCGACATTGACCTATCATGATCCAAATGGTCTTAAATATTTCCTCTGCCTCTCCTATCCTACAATTTCTCTAGCCTCCCTTCTGCTTGCCATCATATTTTTCAAACTGCTGCTTTGGGGTCTATATTTTCTAACATTCAGTTATAATCATATCACTTTTTATTTAAACTCTTTCAAAAGCACCATGGTACCATGACATGTAGTATTCAGCTAGACCATCTTAAGAGGGCATACTGTTTATGGCCAGGCCTTTACTTTCTTGTTTATCTTGACTTTAGACTATGATTTAATAACTTTCATTCATGGTATAGGAAAATCCAAGAGTTGAATCACATCTATGTGCATCATTGATATAACCAAGATGTTTAATCAAGACTCCAACCTTTTACATAGTGTTCAGTCTTCTTATAATGATCCTCTGCTCTTGTTTTCCGAAGTTAGAGTGTGTGGGAGAGAATTAATTAAAACATTCAGATTATTATATCAAGAGTGAAGTTTTTGTTTTTTCTCAGTGTCTTATTGCTCCCAAATTTTTTTTTTAGAACACACCTTCTTTATCTGCTTAATAAAGTTATACATAGTAACACTGATACCTAAAGATTTTTTTTTGATCAGTACTTACTGACTAGGTGAGCACCCACTTGCATTCTTTCATAATTTTTTTATTTTTAATTATTAAATGTACATAATATTTGTATATATTTATAGAGCCACCTGCATTCTATGTCTTCATTCTTATGGTACTAGTGTTATTTTAGCTTTTATATTTAGGTCAAAGGTCTACCTTCATTAACTGAATTTGTTATTGGTTCTAATTTTCTCTCAAAGTAAAATAATCTATCCACACAACCAAATTAAGAAACCATGAAATTTCAGCAGTGAAAATGGACTTCAAGATCATCTAGCCACTGAAACTTTGGGCTTCTCCAGATTTTGTAATTCTCCACATTATATTAATAGTTTATAAAAAGTTAGGTGGGTGCTTGGCAAAAATAGTGTTTTCATATAGGAGTGGATGGTGGTAGGGTAGGAAGCAAAGTGTTAGACCAGGCATGATAAATTTCCAAATTTATTTCAGCCCCATAATCCTAGTCTAATATTCTCTTTATAAATATCAGAATATATAACTGGTGTTTTATAGGTTTAACTACTTACTCAGGTCAGATACCTTTTTGTTGGAAGGCTAATATTAAGTCCCACTTCCTAGGCAAATATTATTTCCATCATATCTGATATCTTTCCTCAAAAACCAAACCAAACAAAACAAAATCAATTTGTCACTATTCCTCATGCCATTCCAACTTTAAGTCCACTAGATGCACAGTTTTAACCGATTAAAAATGTAAGCCATATTCCAGACCTAAAGTTTAAAATTAATTGTAACTAAAAGGAGTAACAAAATAATAGTAAACATTGAAAAGTTAGGAATCCGTGGCTGCTCAGGTGTATGCCACAATGTGGATGTTTGAGAAACTATTCCTGGAGATAGTCAATGTTGGCTTCAGTTGAAATGGTGAGGTATACAGCGGGTGTGTGAGTGTGTGTGTGTGTGTGTTGATGGGGAAGGTAATAAAGCGATTTAATGAGGAAAATGGTCATTAAAGTTCTTAAAGCTAGCAGTAGTATTCTGGAACAATGGAAGTATCTTAATAAATGCTCACCTTAGTTCTACCCATTTTTAAGCTGCGTTTTCTGGAATATTGATGTTCTTCAAATAGTAAATAGTCCAGTAGTAAATAATTTGGGGAACTATTAATATATCTTATGTCATAGAAATTCAAAGCCCTACTACTATATTAAAGGTATTCGCAGTAATGCATAAAAGATATTTAGGTAATGTCATTTAATCCAATGTCTTCCAAGATTTGACCAGGACCTCTTTATAAATAAATAGTTAGGCTTATTTTGTTTATCCTAACTATTTGAATATTTTTTATTCATCTTGTCCAGAGAATTCACTCCATTAGAATCACCTGCTCTGAGTCAAGTATTGACGGATGGACCAGGAATATGTCACAGTTTGGTTTCCATAAGCCAGGAGTTTTTACAGTAGTAGAGAAAAAGATTCAAAAATAGTAATAATAGGCCTTCTTGAGAGAGCACATTTCAATCAACTACACTAAAATAAAAAGAACAAGAAAATTAAAAGAAATAAGACAGTTGATTCCAGAAACAGGTTATTTTGAAACTTCTCTCTGCAAATAAATTCATGTTTTTATAAGTCTAAGAATATTTCTATGTAATTTCAAAGCTGGAAATAAATGGAAAAGTTTAATTATCTGCATGATGAATATCCATTAGCAACAATTTTTTAAATAGCTAAAAATTTGAATACAGAAGTTTTTAACTTTTCTAGTTTCCTAAGGCCACTGTGTTCTACAATATTTTCAAGAGTACTAAACTCAAAAGTCATTGTAGAATTATTCTTCATGATCAGACTATGATCCTGTGGTGTTAACTACCCTAACAATGCATCATGGTTTAATAGCTTATATAGATGTGTTAAGTGTTTTGATAATATCCACACTAGTAGGCATGATTAGACAGTTCTTTCAGGAGGTATACTGCAAAATTACTTGTATAATTAGTCAGAAGGCAGCTCAGGCCTGAAGAGTCCGCTGCTTATAGGTTACTCATTGCCTCATTATATCCTTTTTAATTTTAGTGAGTTCAAACTTCTCCTTTGATTGCTCAGGGGGGCTATTTTGGAGTACATTAACACAGAAATTATTGTTCACTATTTTAATGAGGCTATGTGGTAGCATAACCAACAACTGAAGGGCACATAGCTTATCAAAAGTTAGGTTGAGCTGAATAATTTCTAAGGGCTAAAACTGGTTAAATTATGTTTACTCATAGGGCAATTGATAATCATAACGATGCTTCCATTTTAATGAACATGTATTTGACTCTCAAAACCAATATAATAAAATACATTTCAGCAGCTTCATAAATCAATGACTTATCTAATTTGATATTTATAATGGTTCTGTGAGTACAGCAGTCACATCTTATTGGCAACTTTGCCTAAAATCTAGTAAGTTTTACTTTCCTCAACACCACATATATGTGTGTGTATATATATAAAATATATATTACATATAAATATATTTCCTCAATACCATATATGTATATATGAGCTAAAATTTAATTCACATTAGAGGTCCTTTAAAAAAATTGATAAGGTATTATATTGTTGTAACAATATCTTCAGTCTTCTTTCAGTCTCATCCCTGAGATATTACTAAGGGACTAATGAGGGGTTATTAATGCTACCTTTTCTAGGGGCTCTGTGATGGTTAATTGTATGTGCTGACTTGACTGGGAGATGCGATGGCTAGACATTTGGTTGAATGTTATACTGGGAATGGCTTTGAGGGTGTTTTTGGATGAGATTAACATTTGAACCAGCAGACTGAGTAAAGTAGATTGCCCTCCCCAGTGTGAGTGGACCCCACTCAATCCTCTGAGAGCCTGAATAGAATAATAGGGGGGTTATGGGAGCACTTGCTTTCTCTGATTATTTTCAAGCTGGGACACTGGTCTTTTCCTGCACTCAGACTGGAACTTACCAGTCCATCGTTTCTGCTGGGTTTCAGGCCTTTGTACTCTGAATGGAACTATATCACAGACTCTTCTTGGTCTCCAGCTTACAGGCAAAAAATCATGGGACTTCTCAGCCTCTATAAGCATTTCAACCAATTCTTTATAACCAATCTTTCTCTGTTCCCATCTCTCTCTTTTTATATATACACATATATAATATATGTATTACCATATATAATGCCATATGGTATTATATTTGGTAGATATGTATCATATATAAGGAATAAGATATATATCCATATATATCCTATTGCTTCTGTTTCCTTGGAGAACTGTGATTAATACTTTGGTATAGCAAGATTTACAACAGCACCAAAACATTATGCATTGTTCTTTGAAAAACTAGATATTGACTTTTATAATTTAGAAATACTCCCAAGAAAAAGAAAATCATGATTTTGTAAAGAAAAAATTGGAGCAAAAATAGTAATAAATGAAGATTATTATGTAATTATAAGCAATTATGTGGCCATTCAAGCCTGATATGCCATGAGTTTTGGAAGAGAATGAAAGAGACATAAATAGGTTCAAAGTTTGCAGTGTGCTTGACTTGTTTACTCTTTCTTATGAACTATTTTTATGATTATACTGCAACTAATATTCTAAGAAAGATGGTAAGACATTTCTTTATAACTGGAATATGAATTCAAATTCAGTTATAAAATTCTGATTAGCAACAAAGTTTAAAAAGTTGAAACATAACAGTCAGCATATTAAGAAATTGAAACATTTTATACTTTAATGGTGGGAAGAGATTCAGTAAGAGTGTGACTTGGACATCAATGGGATGTCTGCCTTTGGTAGACTTTTAGGATATTGGCAAAAATAGGCATATAACTAAGAGTGAAAGATTTAGCAACAAAATGCATGAGATTAATGAATAGAGAAGAATCTATTTATTTTATATGAAATACTTTTGTTGTTAATAAAAGGTTTGTATGTTAGATTATGAAGATATATAAAAGCTGTATGAAAATTCAATGTGAATACAGGACAATTAATATTTGATTTTTTTAATAATAGAATAAGAGTCCTAGACAGATTTTGTACAGGATCTGCAGAAAGCTAACTCTTACAGGGAATATTAAAGGCTCAGTTAGAATGTCAGGTAGATAATAGAGTGCAAAGAGTTACTGTACATCAGGGATGCATAGCTTTTGTGTTAGATGCTGTTTAGAATGCCTCAATATTTTCAAAGGCAATGTGGGAAAATGATTTTAAGTATGTCACTTACTAAAATTCACTGAAAAAAACTAGAATAATAACTACAGCACAAAAAAGTAAAATTAAAACTGCCAAAATTCAATACATTTCACAGTTGAAAAAGTATCCCTTTAGAAACTTATTGCTTAATTTTGAAGCAATTGGGATTCCTTATGGAAATTAAATAAAAAATAATATTACTTTTTTCTGGCATTGCAAATTCGCTCAGAAATTCTTGAAGTAGGGTTAAGTAGACATCAGTATTATAGCTATTCTTTTATATATTCTGAGTGGCATGCCAGCGTTTCTAATAGAATTGTTCATCATAAAATACACCATGTAGACTCTCCATTATGGTAAGTTAAATTGTGTTATAACAACATTGACCAGCCCAAGAGAAAAGAATGGCACACCTTCATTTGTTGAGGAATATGGGTGTACATGGTAAAGCTTTTCCATATGTTAGATTGCTAATATTTTCTACAAATCACTGATGGTCTGTTTACTTTTTTCTGCTTCCTTTTGGATAATTTCCATTACCATGTATTCAAGTTCTGTGATCTTTACTTCTCCAGTGAATAACCTGCTGTTCATCCTATATAATGTATTTTTTATTCCAGATAATATATGTTTCATTACTGAAAGTTTTGAGTTTTTTTCATCTTTAATTTCTCTCCTCATCTTCATATTTTTCATTTTAAACGTGTATTTTCCACAGTCTTGTTTCATATTTTCTTAACTTTTTACATGCTAGTATTTTTTAGTAGATGTAGAACATTAAAAATTTTACAGTTTGGTGATAAATTTCCTTTAAATATTTTTGGCTTTATTCAGAGACATAGTTTATGTCCTCAGAATTAGTTCTTTTGAGGTTTGCTTTTAAGCTTTACTTAGCCCTAATAGTGAACCTGGTAATTACACTACTAAACCAATACTTTCCTAAGGACTCAAACCAATTCCCTTTGGATTAGGAGGTTTTTTCACTCTAACTTGTAAGAACGTTAAATATACTCTGTCCTTAAAAATCTCCATGGAATGCTCCTCCTACTCCTTACCAAAAACTACCAAATATTGCCGAAAGAATTTAAAGTTGACATAGATAAATGCAGACATCACATGTTTATGGACTGGAAGACTTAATAGAGTTAGAACATTCATGCTAGCCAAAAGAATACACAGATTCAAAATCCCAATGACTTTTCTTTACAAAAATAGAAAAACAATCCTAAAATTAATATGAAACCAAAAGGACCTCAAATAGGTAAAACAATCTTGAGAAAGTTGTAAATTCAACACTTTTTGCATTCATCACATATTATAAAACTACAATAATTAAAACAATGTGGTACTACAAGCAGAAAGACAAGACCTATAGACCAATGGAACAGAATAAAAAGCCCAGAAATTTGCCCAGGCATGTATGGTTAACTTACTTTTGGTAAGTTTGCTGTGACTACCCAATGGGCTAGTCTATTCAATAAATAGTATTAAATTTCTTAGATTTGACTCTAAAAGCTCAGGGAACAGAAGCAAAAACAGACAAATGTGATTACATCAAATGAATCAGTCAACAGTAAAAAGGCAATCTATAGAATGGGAGAAAATATTTGCAAACCATATATCTAAGGGGTTAATATCCAAACCATATAGAGAAATCATCCAACTCAATAACAAAAAAATAAGGTAAAACCCAATTAAGAATGCGCAAAGGACTTGAGTAGATATTTCTCCAAAGAAGACCTACATATAGCCAATGGATATATGAAAAGATGCTCAATATCACTAATTATCAGGGATGTTCAAACCAAAACCACAATGAGATATCACCTTACACCTGTTAGGATGGCCATTATCAAAAAATATAAAACAACAAATGCTGGTGAGGATGTGGAGAAATTGGAGGACTTATGCACTGTTGGTGTGAATGTAAAGTGGTCCAGTCATTATGGAAAACAGTATCTAAGTCCTTCAGAAAATTAACATTAGTGTTACCATATGATTTAGAAATCCCTGTTCTGGGTATTTATGCAAAAGAATTGAAAACAGGACTGCAGAAAGATATTGCACTCCCATGTTTGTTTCAGCATTATCCACAATATCCAGGTGGAAACAATCTAAATGTCCACCAGTAAATGAATGAAGAAATTGTAGTACATATATACAGTGAAATATTATTTAGCTTTAAAAAATGAGGACATTCTTTCATCATTTGTGCAACATGAATGAATCTTGAGGACATTATGTTTCGTGAAATTAGCAAGTCACAGAGGGAGCAATACTGAATGATTCCACTTTTATGAGATAGTTAAAGTAGTCAAACTAATAGAAGCAGGAAGTACAATGGTGGTTGTCAGGGGCTGAATGGAGAGGAAAATAGAGAGTCACTGTTCAATGGGCACAGAGTTTGAGTCATGCAAGATGAAAAAGTTCTAGATATATGTTATACAATAATATGCACATAATTAGCAATACTACATAGTACATTTAAAAATTTATTAAGAAAGAAGATTTTATGTTAGGAGTTTTCTTTTTTTTTTTTTTTTTATCACAATAAGAAACCAGTGAATTAACGCAAATGAATGGCCAGTAGAATAAGGAGAAAAAAAATGTGTGGTGTTCAAGAAGGAGATAGATATTAATACTCAAATATTGATCCATTGACTAAGAGAGGAACTCACTGGGCTTAGCAACTTATAGGTCATTGGTGAATTTCAAAAGAACATCTCTATAGAGGGTGAGGACAAATCCAATGATAAGATTATTGGAAATTGTGGAAAAAGGTAACCATTTGTGACCATTAGAGTCAAAACAATGATTACTCTTAGAAGAAATAGTTTGTGATTAAAAGGATATTCTAGAGGGTTTCTAGGTGTCTGCTAAGGTTTTATTTTCTGACATATATAGTAGTTATAAGCTGGGTTGTGCTAAAATAATTCTGTAAGGTATACATTTGTTTTATAAGTTTGTTTTTGTTATGCTGAATAATATCTAAATTTTAAAATTTTACAAAATAGTAATGGAAAGAAACAGGACAGCACATTTCACTGTATATGGAAGCTGAGAAATAGGGTAATAGAGAAAATTGTAGGTTCAGAACCTTTTGATTTTTTTTAATGGGGAATAGAAAAATTTGTACATTATAATGGGAATAATCCAACTGAGAGTTAAAATTGGTGATGCAAAAGGTATAAGAGAATTGCTGGTGAGACATTCTTTAAAAAGGCATTAGAAGAGGGAATCTAGTACACATGCAGAGGGTTTGGCTTTAGTTAACAGCAAGGGCAATTTATCTATGATAAGAGTAAAGTTTTAGAGTGACCATAGATTTAGGGAGATGTGCAAATGATGATTTGAACTTGTGGAACATCTGTTCTAACTTCCATTTTCCTGATTCCATAAAAACTAGGTCATCGAATGAGTTTCAAGCTTGAGTAGGAGAGGCTTCAGGTTTGATGTGACTGGAGAAACTTACAAAATTGAAACTTATGAGTGTGGAAGATGGAATAAAATAGGAGAATGCCATATGATTGCTGGCATCATTAAAGATCCACTTGAGGTTATTGGTTATGATTTCAAAGTGATAACAGTCCATGATTATTTTTTTTTTAGAATTATAGTTTGACAAGTGAATAAGAAGCAGCAAAAAAGGGCCAAGGGAACTGAGGTTGTGTGAAAGGAAGTAGTTATAATAATTAATTTTGCATTAAGCTAGAAAGAAGGGAAGTAAAACATGAGACGTTTGAAAGGCAGTGAATAAAGATGTATGAAATGAAAAAAATATTAAAAGTTTAAGTATTTGAGGCAGTGAGCTATTAAGAAGCTACGGTTAGAGATTAAGGGGGTTGAAATTAGGATTACAGTAAAAATGAGATTAAGGTAGTTCTATAGGTTGAACAGAGTAAAAACTTGTGAAAGAAAGGAGAGAGACAAGATCATTGAAGGCACAGAGAATAAGTAATTGACACGTGAAAGAACTTAAGCTATTTTTCCACATACATATATATAAGAATAGTAAAAATTATGACAGGAGTGGTTACTGAGAGTGGCAATGAGCCAGAATCTAAAATCTCAAAGGAATCAGATTGTGGTGAAAGAATCTTTGGAGGATTGCCAGGTGGATTGGTTGGTTTATTCTGATGAAGTCTTTTAGATTTTTAGGGAAGAATGAGGGAGAAAGCTCTGGAAATGATAGTGAGAAATAAGAGAGACACCTATGTCATCCAGGCCTCATAGTATGAAGTTTAAGGGGCAAAAAGACACACTAAGCTTCTGTTACAGGAAGAAGATTTAATCAAGAGTACCAGAAAGTATATTGGACAGATGTTAGGAGTTCAAAAACTGCAATAGATGGGGTCAGCGACTTTGGAAAATAGATAAGTTGGTAATCCTGGGTATTTTGATGAAATTGACATAGTGATCAAAGTATTTGATATTATTCTTACAGATGGTTTTATAGGTGGTTGTTTGAGATTGTTTTGAGGAGGTGGTGGTGTGGACCTTGTTAGAAGTGTACAGAATTCTGGGACTGTATTTTTACTCCTAATAGTGGTATGGAATCTAGGAAAGTAGTGATATTCAAAGCATCAGTATGCCTGATGCTCCGTCCCAGCTACAGGACCACATCAGAGTTTCAATGCTGGAGGTCTGAATGCCAAATGAGAGGTGGTCCTACCTAGACCACTGGAGTTCTGTGGTCATTTCTTAGCATCTTCCAGTGGAGGTAATGTAATTCTGCTGAATATGGACTATATCATCTACCTAAGTACATTTTACATACAATAAACCTTCTCTAACCCACAAAATCTCATACTAAATTATTGTAACTTTTTGTTTTCTACCTATATTTTTAACGTGTAAGTCTATTAGCTATTTTTGAAAATACGGTTCCCTACTCGTCCTTAACTGATAAAGTTTGAATATAATTACGCAAAAATTGATTTTTTCTTTTCCCACACTGAACTTGCAAAAGTTTCAATTGAAGTAATAAATCCCTCTTCTGTGCTAGTGCTTGTAGTTCCTTTAAAGAATACTTTTCATGTTCTATGTATAACACTTGAATTGAAAGATTTGAGAAAATGCTTTGTCAATTAGCAGTACAGTTGGATTTTTTTTTAAGTTTTTTTTTTTTTTTTTTCCTTTCTCATATTTTAAGTGTTTGGCCAGACCATAATGATAAAAAAAAAAAAATTATCTTTAAAGGCAATAATATTTAACTATTTAAACTATTTTATGGCCTGAACCAATGATACAACAAAATTAGTTCTTAACCATAAGTCCTTATGCTTATAATCTGCAAAGAGATGCAGACATGAAAATAAACTGCAATAAAAGATGGTTAACTCGTATCATTCAGAAATTTAAAATGCCATAGTGGGAGAAATCATATGATTTAAAATATGACTAATTTACTTACTTATTTTCTAATATTTGCTTAAAATAAACAGAATTTCAAAACCCATTACCCCTCATAAAAATTGCATTAGAGTGTTAGACGTAAAGTTCGTCTCTTGCAAGCTTTTTTATTATTAGCATTCAAAACACATAAGATTTTACATACACTATCAACAGAATAATATTACAAAATAAGTACTATTAATTTCATTGTACTTATTGAATAATCATGACTTCAGAGAGATTGTGTCATTGCTAAAATTAGCAAGCAACACAAATAGTTTATTGTCAAAGGCTCGTGAGAGGGCAGGGCCAGTGTGATTTCAGCTATGCCACAATTGATCTAGCGATATTTGTAGAAATGAGAGCCAATGCAATTCTCTTTTTGGCATAAATCCTTGTGACTTCCCTTGTATGCTTTAAGAAACAAAACATGCACAAGTCATTTGTAATTGCAAACTTGCTTCCAGGAAAAAAAAAGATAATGATTTAACTTACACAAACAAGCTCATAAGTTATTTAATACAGCACTTTTTCAACATTAGCAGCATCAATATGGATTAAAAGCATGATATTCTATTAAGATGTAAGTGATAGAAATTTGCAGGGCAAACATCTCCCTGTTCAAATGTGTTTGCCAATAAAGCAATTGTGTGCTCCCTCTGAAAACTGTCCAAACAAATGTCACCTTCGTGCTGAAATTAAATATCTTTATGCAAAAAATCCATCTACCAAATGTGCTGACATGTTACCCAAGGACAGCCCTCACTTGTATGCATATATTGCCAGAAAGGCTAAGTAACACATTATTCTTAAAGTATTTTGCATAGCATATATTTCACCACAATATAAATTACCAACTTTTCAAGGTAAACTTTATTCTTGTTATCAAAAATGCAAAATGCACAATAAAGTCTCAATACACATAGTATGATTTGGGCTCCTCAAAACTAATTTTTGAGATACTCACATTTGGGTTTAATGAGCTCCCAGCCTTAATCTCTTACATGCGTCTAAATCAAATAATTATTCATAAATGCAAGCACAAAGTGTACATAATTTCTTGTTATTGGCAAAGAGATTTATTACAATGGAAATGAGGTGAACCACATTGTAAAGTGTTGTTTTTTAATAAATGCAAATAAATACATTAATATAGTAAAAACCCATTCAGAGAGCAATGTTACTGAACATTTGATTATAGTGATAGTCAGATCATGTTTCTATGTGTATGGTAAGATATAATATGCTTTCCTCGTAACACACAAACTATAAATATTAATGTGTATGTAACCCCTTCTTTATAAAATAAGTATTCGGTGTGATTCACTACTATTATAGTACAAATAATACAGCATTCTGATCTTTGAAAATAAAAAAATTACTAATAGTTTATCACAGTGACTTTGTCCATTTGTTTATAACTCTCTTAAAAGGAAACTAGAAAATTACTTTTCATTTGAACCACACTAGGTGTCTTAGTTCGTTTTCTCTTGCTTGCAACAGAATACCTGAAACTAGGTAATTTGCAAAGAAAAGAAATATGTTTTTTAAAGTTATGGAGGCTGAGAAGTTCAAGGTCAGGGGGACATATCTTGTGGGAGCCTTCTTGCTCGTAGGGACCCTGCAAGTGCCTCAGGTGGTTGGTGCAGGGTATCACATGAGAGGGGGCAAGTGTGCTCATGTGCAATCTTATCTCTCCCTTTCTTTTTCATAAAACCCTCATTTCCCCTCCCATAATAACCCATTAATCCATTAACCCATTAAAACATTGATCTATGAATGGATTAATCCATTCATGAAGGCAGAGTTCTCATGATCCAATCATGTCATAAATGCACCACCTCTCAATACTGCCATATTGGAGATTAAGTTTGAACACGAATTTTGTAACAGACATTCAAATCATAGCATTGGCCTTTCTCTGAATGAGGGACTAATTAATTATAGATGAAAAATTAAATTCAGAAGCAGAACTAACAAATCAATTTGGATACATTGCCCTTGTTTGATGATAGCTCATGTACCATCGTGAAAATTTTCTATACTTAGGATCAGAGCTATTACCTTGACAAGTCCTTTATGCATTAATACTGAAATACAGGGTGTCCCCAAAGTCACCATACATAGGGAAATTGTAGCTAAATTTACCTTATTTATAAAATATTCATTGCAAAATATTACAAAATTTTTCTTTTGTATGGAGACTTTGGGGAAACCCTGTAGTATCACAAAAGCAATAAATAGAGGAAAATGTATGAATTTCATTTAACTAATCCTGATTGGGCATTTTCTAGATTCCTGAATACTCTGGGCTAAAGTGTTAAAAGATAAATAAGGTAAGGTCTTTATTTTCCAAACTCTAATTGTCTACCATGATAGAGATGTATATAAACAAACATCACAATGCTAAATGAAATGTGACTTTTAAAACTAATGCAAGGACAAGTCATAAGCTGAATTTTTCCCCAAGAAATGGACTTTTCTCATCAAAACTTTCAAATTTGGTATTATATCTGATCAAAAGCATGCTTCGAAATTGATAAGTTCAGTAAACATGTTGATGCTTATTAATTTGTTATCATTCCATATGAAATTACTGGGATTTTACTTTTTTAAATTAAGACTCCTCTTTCCTGGTGTATAGATGCTTAGTCCAAAAAACATTCAAGTTACTTAAGATTAAATATATCATTTTTTCTTTTTCTCTTTTACCTTTTTTTATTTCAGCATATTATGGGGGTACAAATGTTTAGGTTATGTATATTGCCCTTGCCCCACCCGAGTCAGAGTTTCAAGCGTGTCCATTCCTCAGACGGTGCGCACCGCACCCATTAGGTGTTAATATACCCATCCCCTCCTCCCCCATCCACCTGCCTCACACCCGATGAATGTTATTACTGTACATGCACTAAAGTGCTGATCAGTTAAAACCAATTTGATGGTGAGTATACGTGGTGCTTGTTTTTCCATTCTTGGGATATTTCACTTAGTAGAATAGGTTCCAGCACTATCCAGGATAATACAAGAGATGCTAGATCACCATTGTTTTTTGTGGCTGAGTAGAACTCCATGGTATAAATGTACCACATTTGATTAATCCACTCATGTATTGATGGGCATTTAGGTTGTTTCCACATCTTTACAACTGTGCATTGTGCTGCTGTAAACATTCAATTGCAGATGTGTTTTTTATAGAATGTCTTTTGTTCTTTTGGGTAGATGCTCAGTAATGGGATTGTTGGATCAAATGGTAGGTCTACTTGTATGTCTTTGAGGTAACTCCCTATTGCTTTCCACAGAGGTTGTACTAGTTTCCAGTCCCACCAGCATTGTGAGTGTTCCTATCTCTATGCAACCAGGCCAACATTTATTGTTTGGGGATTTTTTGATAAAGACCATTCTCACTGGAGATATGTGATATCCCATTGTGGTTTTGATTTGCATTTCCCTGATGATTACAGATGTTGAGCATTTTTTCATATGTTTGTTGGCCATTAGTCTATCTTCTTTTGAAAAGTTTCTATTCATATCCTTTGATCAATTTTTGATAGGGTTTTTTGATTTTATTTCTTGCTGATTTTCCAGAGTTCTATACAGATTGTAGTTAATCAGCCCTTTATCAGATGTGTAACATGTGAATATTTTCTCCCATTCTGTAGGTTGTCTGTTTGCTCTTGTGACAGTGTCCTTGGCTGTGCAGAAGCTTTTTAATTTGATGAGGTCCCGTTTATTTATTTTTTTTGTTGCTGTGATTTCCTTTGGGGTCTTCCTCATAAATTCTTTGCCTAGGCCAATGTCTATAAGAGTTTTTCCAATATTTTCTTCTAGAATTCTTATAGTTTCAGGCCTTAGGTTTAAGTCTGTTATCAACTGTGATTTGATTTTTGTGAAAGGTGTGGATCCTGTTTCAGTCTTCTACATGTAGCTATCCAGTTTTCCCCGTGCCATTTATTGAATAAGAATTCTTTTCCCCAATGTATGTTTTTGTCTGCTTTGTCAACGATTGGATGGCTGTATGAGTGTGGTTTTATATCTGGGTTCTCAGTTCTGTTCCATTGGTCTATGTCACTGTTCTTGTGCCAGTATCATATTGTTTTAGTTATTATGGCCTTGTAATATAGCTTGAAGTCTGGTAAATTGATGTCGTCCAATTTGTTATTTTTGCATAAGATTGCTTTTGCTATACGGGGTCTTCTCTGGTTCGATACAAAGTGTATAAATATTTTTTTTGTATCTGTGAAAAATGATGTTGGTATTTAATAAGGATTACATTGAATCTGTAGATCACTTTGGATAGTACAGACATCTTAACAATGGTGACTCTGCCGACCCATGAGCAAGATATGGTTTTCCACCTGTTTACATCCCCTGCTATTTCATTCCTCAGTGTTTTGTAGTTCCCCCTGTAGAGGTCTTTTACCTGATTAGCTAAATATATTCCTAGATACTTTATTTTCTTTGTTGCTATTGTGAAAAGTTTTGAGTCTTTGCTTTGGTTCTCAGTTTGACTACTGTTGGAGTTTAGGAATGCTACTGATTTCTGTACATTGATTTTGTAACCTGAGACTATTGGTGAATTTGTTTATTAATTCCAGTAGTCTCATGGCAGAATCTTTGGGGTTTTCTAGATATAAGATCATATCATCAGCAAAGAGAGGTAGTTTGACCACAAAAAAAATAATCCAGAATATATCTTTTTTTTTTTTCCTGCAAGACTTCATACTGACAATCTCTGTTTAAGGTTTGACCTATTTTTGAAGATCCTTGGATACTGATCTTCCTATCTGAGTACATTTCTGAGGCTCAGAAATTGTCTGAGATTGTGAGTTTCTAATAAACTGCCAGGAGATGTCAATGCTGATGGTCCTACATTTTGAGTAGCTAGGATGTAGAACATTATTCCTGGTGACAGTGAGAAGAATGAGTTTAAAAAGTCAATGGAATAGAGTTCAATCAGAAGGATGTGATAGTAATAAGTCAACTGACAGGTTCTAAACTATTGAGTTTGATTATTCCAATGCTTTGCCCACCTGTTAATAGTGAAGAAGTATTCTTGGTTACAAACATTTGAAAACTACTCTGGCTAAATAAAAAAAAACAAACAAATAAGCAATAAATAAATAAATAAATTGAAAAAATGAAAGACACTTTACAGAATTAATGAGAAGACTAGAGAAAGAGACTCAGCAAATGGCCAGGAACCAAGGAAAGCTTAGCCATAGAAATCATAAGCAAGTTCATCCCACAGACATATTCTAAAATGCCATTGCTGAAGCCACAGCCATTCTGTCAAAGGCCACTGTCACCATTAAACACTGACAGTACTTAATGTCCATTGTGAACATTTAGCTCCTGCTTACTCCAATAGGAACATAAGATTATTTAAAACTAGGACATATACTCTCATACTTGATGTCAGAATGTGGGGAGAGTGAACTTCTCTCTGACTTTCCTTTAAATTTTACTCAAAGTGGTTTTAGATTTTTGGAACCAAAGTAAACTAATTAATGCCTACTACAACTACCTTTTATCTCAACTCTCATTCATGCTCCTTATTTATCTGAGTCATCTTTCTAGCACATACAACTACTTTTGTCACTTCCTTGCTTAAAAGCTTTAGTGAATTACTACTGGCTAATTCCATTCAAAGTTTATGATAAAATTTATACTGGTAATAACTGTTTTTTCCCCAACATTTCCAGCTTCATCAATATTTCTATATCATGTAAACAAGTCACACTAAAAAATCATAATTTCATTTACATGACATATATTTTGTATGACTTTGGTTCTGTTTACTTTGATATGACATCATTTTGTTCAAGTAGAAAAATAATTTCCATCAAGTCTCATTCAAGGTATTTTTTTTTCCATTTATCACTTTCTCTCTGAAATCATTCTGTACTACTTCCCTCCAACACTTATTCTGTTTTTTCTGTTTCTATACAATCTATTTATATCATTTATGTAAATTTATATATATACCTTAATTTCTTCTTCTAGACATGAACTATTCTAGAGGATGAACTATGTTATATTTTATTTATTCCTTAGTCATTAAAAACATTTATTAATTATCTGCTGCATGTCTTTACTTGGTGTGAGGATGCAGTGGAGAACTTTATATCTCTTAAACAATCACTGATATAAAATGAGAATCAGCATGTGTTGAAAGAAGACATGAATGACAATCATTCAAGGAAGTTGCTTTGAGACTATTATTTTCAGAAATGATTGGGATAAGGAATTATTTATCAGTTGCTTCTGATTATTTC
This sequence comes from Eulemur rufifrons, assembly GCF_041146395.1. Lineage (NCBI taxonomy): Eukaryota > Metazoa > Chordata > Mammalia > Primates > Lemuridae > Eulemur > Eulemur rufifrons. Next base: position 56,389,224 of record NC_090990.1, read on the forward strand.
TGAATTCTGACTTCTATTTAAGAATTGAGACTTTTATAGATGAAACACTTTTATCTGTTTTAGTATTAATTTAGTTCATTTCCCCATTATTAATAAAATTACTAAAATAAACACATCTACATTAAACAATACCCTTTTTCCAATTATTGGGTTCAGTTCAGTCTTGGTGGCCTGTGTTATTTTTAATAGGTTTGCAGCTTCCCCAGAATTTTTGTAGCATCTGTTTTAAATTCCAAACTGGATATACCAGGCTGACACCTTTTGTATTCATTCCACACTTTTAAAGATAAGTACTATAACATCTTTTACAATTTCACTGTGAATAATTATTTTTAGTTAAACCATCTATTCAAATCTCAGTGGAAGCCATTTAATCTTCCCATCAAATCCTCACACTTTTCTTTAAGTGTTCCTACTAAACTATCCTTAAATTTTTCTGTCACAGTTTAGGTAACAATACTGATTGGGAATGCTCTATGATGACTTTCTGTCAAGATTGGAAATCCAGTCAAGCTCAAAGAAATGAATGGTGTCAGTGATATAACGCTATTTAATAAGTGTGGAGGCATTTAAATCCTTCTACTTGTAATAGACGTGAATTTATTTCAAGTGAGAAGACTTGACAATAAAAGCTAGGTAGAGGGAAGTGTGCAAGTTTAGTGAGGATGAATGTGTTTCTTTGGGAGGCTGCTGCTTTTCATAATGCATAAAGGTACGGTGCTAGCTACGAGTCATTAATTTCTTGCAATCTGTAGAACAACCAAAGCAAGCTAACAACCTCTTTATATTTACTACCACTCTTTGGTTTTGTTTTTTTTTCCCCCTCAAGTCAGTGTATTTCAGATCACGGCACTGAGGTCCCTGAGCTTCCACGAACTGTTTTTTGAGGGTTCTTAAGGTCAAAAAAATTTTCCACAGTAACATTAATATTTTATTTGTCTTTTAAAATCTCACTCTCTCATAAGTGTGGAAATCTTGGAAGTCTACATAATGTATAATATTGCAAAAGATTAAATATAGAAGCATATTTGAGAATCCAGCTGTCTTCTGTGAAGCCAGACATTGAAGAGACTGGACACTTGTAATAGAATGCCACTCTTATCACTGTTTTTTTTTTCTTTTTGTAAAACATAGTTACTTTTTCATAAAAATATGTTAATGTGTAATGAGATTTTATTATGATTAATATTTTTAAACAAGTTTAATTATTTAAAAGATTTGTTAGTTCTAATGCTTAATACATAAATATCAACAGATATAACTCACAGGAACAAGTTTGAGGACACTCTTGTGATTCTCAATCATTTTTAAACCGTAAAGGAGTCCTGAGATCAAAACGTTTGAGAACTACCAATCTAAGGAGTTTGACTTGCTTTAAGCCACTCCTGGTACTTTGTAGTTCTCTTCAATTTTTGTGCTTAACTAACTCTATGCCTTATGTTTTATTATGTAAACATTATTTACTCTGGGAAACAGGTTCATGAAGCATTCTCCCATCTCACTCAACTTTCCTTTTCATAATACCCATTACACTTCATTGGGATTACTTTAATATCCACCTACCCCATAGTTCAGGTGCTAAATTACAATAGATAATGAATGAAAAGTAGACTATGATAAGATTTAATGACATACTAATGCTCTTTTAATAACTGTATACCCATCGACTTACTTATACACCTCTATATTCCAATGCATCATCCACAAATATTTCCAGGTTATTTTGTACCCTTCTGGGTACAAAATTAATCCTTTTGCCTTAGTATTAATTTTGTTAGAAACCAAAAGCAGAAATTGCTGTGTGAGACAAAGTAGCAAACATGGGCCTCTGGCCAGCCACATAGTCAGCCATTGCTATGAAGAAGCCATGTTCGCTCATTCTGTTTGTCACCATAACTTCACAAACCCCTAATTCAATGACTAAGTGCAGATCTCTGGAAGAATGCCTTGAAGACAATAAACAGAATAGAGTACAGGTTCCCATGTCTCTTGACTAAATCACTGCATTTTCAGAAAAAAAATAAGTTCATTTATCCTAGCTCTTGCCTTTCCTGTACATAAAATAACATCTGACAGGATTGATTATGCTTCCATAATCTATAACCAGATGCACTCTCTTACCCAAACTTTGATGAGATTTTGCTCTGCTGTAACTTCTGAGCACACTGTGGGCTGAAACACTGCTTTGGAGCCATCTAACAAACTCTTTGAGTGACTCTCCTTCAGTAAGACTTCTGAACAAAACTAACTTTAATTCTTCAAAAGCCTGATTTTTTTCTTTAGTTGACATTGTAAACTATTTCTTTTCTTAGTGTATGCTTTTCAAAGCTTCAGCTAATGGCAGAAATTGTGCAAAGGCACTGACGGCAAAGAGGAAGTGTATCTGAAGACTGCAAAATGGAAGATAAAGAAGAGAGAGAGAGAGAGAGAGAATCAAGAATAGCAAGGTGGGGGCTGTAGAAAGAGAGTACCTTAGTACTTCTTGAAGTCTTGAACCAAAGAAAAGAAATGTCTTTATAGGAAATAGAGAGTTCTCCAGTAAGCATTGGGTAAGTAGACTCTAGTCACTGAAGTACTCTGATCTGATAAAGTTTTTCTTATCTGAAGCAAAAACCAATATTACCATCAGACTTCAAGGAATCACTTCTGGTTTGATCAGTGTGAAGTCCAGTTATACGCATTTTAGCAATTAACAAATCTCCTCCAATTTTCAGCTAATGAGACTGACTCAATTTTCAGAAGTTTCTCTCATAAAAGCCTAGTAGGAATTCAAAGTCAGATAAAATTTGCACTAAAGAACACACATATGAATATTCATTACTCAATTGAATTTGTAGAATAAGATTCATAATGTTTATACATTGAAATTAGTTTATATCTGCATGTCTGGAGTGCATACTTATTTCTGATTGATTAGGAAATAATTTTGAAATAAAATTGTCCTATTCAGTCATGTCACCTTAACAAATTATAAAAATTAAGAAAAAATAATAAGACCCTCCTTTAGGAAGCAGCATGCAGACTATAAATTCATTGTTAATCGTGAGAGAGAGACATGAGGCAAAATCATTTGCCCAAGGCCACAGAGCTGCCTGGCTTTTTGGTCAGTCTTCTGAGTTACTTTGGAAACTTCAATCTCTTGGAAAGAGGTTTTCATTATTAGAGAACAGAAGGCCTGCTTCATGGTTTGCCCCAATGTGCCACTTAAAAAAAAAGTATATTAAACATTAAAAATACAAGCTAGCAAAGGGCCAGAGGAACAAACAGTATCTCTGTGCCAAGATACAAAATCAACCTGCAAAATTGAACTCCTTCTGTTATCAATTCTCAGGCACCCTCAAGCTAGCCCTTTGAGATCTGCCTTCTGTTTTAGCAGCTTTGTACATTCAAATTAGGAAGTTGCAATATCAAAGGAAATATTATGGTAGAAAGCAAAATCTACTCATGGCATGTTCCTGGAAGCCTCTACTAGCAACAGAGAAACTTGACAAGATAGACATTCCTGAATTTCTTATGTTTCAAATTTTTCTTCTTTTTGGCAAAATGATGAGGTAGAAATTTTTCTTGTGTAATATAAGCAGTTTTTTTAAATTAAGTGTCTTGTCCTACTACATTTTTTATTCTTTTCAGCCATGAGATATTAAACTTAAGAAAAAAAAATTAGAGCATTTTTTTTTGTTTTATTTTGATTTTGTTTTTGTTTTAAAGATTATAGGAGAAGATTATGCCTCTGACTAGAAGATTTAACTACATTATTAATTTTAAGAAAAGGATACAAACCCCATTTCTCAACCAAACCTGACTTTTGATGGTATACTCTTAGAACAGGAAGATCTCAATTTTTTTTTCCATAAGAGATTTTTTTTCCCTAACACATTGGTAATCTTTGGGGAAATCTACATTATTAAATAATTATTAAACAATAAAATACACAAATATATGGAGGTTTAAGATAGCTGTCAAAAGGACTAAAAAAGAGAACGGGGTAGAGTTCAAACAATATAGCACAAACTCTTAGATATTTCAGCATAATACATATAGCAGTGGTGTGCTGGAGCCAGCTTATGATACTTCATGAGAGTCATTTATTTAATTGCCAGAACTCTTATGATCTAGTTGACATCACATTGGTAGCTAGAAATTGGCCATAGTGGAAGGATTTACACCATAGAACCTGGCAAGTGCTATAAAATTTCTCCCACCTCCTGCCCCTCCAGAAAGCAGATTTTTACGATTTATGAGCACACCACTTTATATAAGGTCAATGTTGGCAATCCATTTTGTAGTACAATAGTCCCTCCTTTACCACAGTTTTGCTTTCCATGGTTTTAGTTACCCATGGTCAACCAGTCCAAAAATAGGTGAATCCAAAATAATAAGATATTTAATGAGAGAGAAAGAAAGAGACTGACCACATTCACATGGCTTTAATTATAGTATATTGTTATAACGTTCTGTTTTATTAGTTGTGGTTAATCTCTTATTGTGTCTAACTTATAAATTAAACTCCATTGTAAGTATTTATGTACAGGAAAAAACATGTAATATATAGAACTCAGTACTATCCACAGTTTCAGGCATTTACTCGAGGTCTTAGAATTTATCCTTCATGGATGAAGGGAAACTATAAATATAATTTTTCTTAGGAGCAGATGTATCTTCAAATAATAAAATTATTAAGATTATGTCACAATGAGATGAATTCAGCACTTTTTAGTCAGATCACATAATCAGTCCTTTCCTTAATCTTTCTTTTGTTTCATTTACTTTGCCTAAATTAAACAAAATAAAATGAAGAAATTTTGTTTTTTGCAAAAATATTTACATAAACCTCCCTTTTTGTATACCATAGATCAAAATACTATAAGATTAAATGTTCCTGATTCCATACAGCTAATAAATTGTATGAAGAGGATCTTATCCCAAATTTTCAAATTTCTGTTTCTAATGAAGCAGCTTTGTATATACATCAAAATAATAAATTGTTTTTCTTCAGAATAAAGACAACTCAAAACCTTTCCATCATTATTCACATAATATGTTCTATAGCCACAAACCATGCTTGATCACAAACGCACGTTACATTACTCTTCACACCTGCTTACTAGATATATGATATTCCTTTGCTGGAGGGGGTGGATGCACATGTATCTACTTATAGGTATTATTTTTTTTTCTTAGCACAGAAATATATGTACATATTTTTTCAGTGTGAAAACATAATTTACACATTTAACTTGTGCAATGTGAAGCAATTATATACATTTTATTCAAATGTTCTTTCAGTTTACATATTTACCCATCTCGTTTATTTGTGATGATACAATACAAATTATGTAATGTAATCTTTGTGAACCACAGCTTGAAATTGAAGTTGTAAGCTGTATCATTTAAATATAGCTTAATTCATTTTTAGTTTAATACAATAAATTGTGTTAAGTGCTGCATAGAATTGGAGCATTTTGTTGCATTCAGAAACAGAAAAATAAGCAGGACAGAATTTGTTCTCTCAAGAATGTCATGGACTTCTTAAAGCATTGACATGAAGATAGTTAATATTAATGTGCTATAAATGCTATGAGTTCACTCCAAGGAGACAACTTTTTCACTTTCTTTTAAGATTCTAACATCATATTCTAATATTTCAGAATATCTAGAAATTTCTTTTTATCCCTTCTTGTCAACTTAACTTATCCCCTATATGCAGTCTATACTTCATTGTTTAAAAGCTGACCAATTCTTTCTCAATATTACCTGTTTGTATTTTTTGTGGTGCTTGATTCTATTTGTATTTCATAGGTCAATAATAGTCTCAACTGTTTCTCCCACTCCCTGCCCCACCCCGCCAATCATTCACAATCATTAGACTATGGGAATTTGAACTGGCATGTGGCATTCAGCTAACTTTATGTAAAATGTAAACATACTTCTCTTGATCCCTCCCTCCCTCCACCTTTCCCAGCCTCTGGCAACCACCATTGTACTTTCTACTTCTATAAGATTCACTTTTTTAGCTACCACATATGAATAAGAACAGGGAATATTTATCTTTCTGTGCCTGGTTGATTTCACTTAACATAGTGACCTCCAGTTCCATCCATGTTGCTGTAAATGACAGGATTTCATAATTCTTTACGGCTGAATAATATTGCATTATGTATATACACCATATATTCTTTATCCATTTATTCCTTATGGACACTTAAGTTGATTCCATACCTTGGCTGTGTGAATAGTGCTGCAATAAACATGGGAATGCAGATATCTCTTTGATATACTGATTTTTTTTTTTTTTTGGATACATACCTAGTGGTGGGATTGCTGGATCATATGGTAGTTCTGTTTCTAATTTTTTGAGGAACTTCCATGCTATTTTCCATAATGGCTATACTATTTTACATTCCAATCAATAGTGTACAGGCATTCCTTTTCTCTGCATTCTTGCCAGAATTGGTAGTTTTTGTCTTTTTGATAATAACCATTTTAACTGGGGTGAGCTGATATCTCATTACAGTTTTGATCTGTATTTCCCTGGTGATTAGTGATGTTGAGCATTTGTTAGTGGGTACAAAAATACAGTTAGATAAAATGAATAAGTTCTAGTATTTGAGAGTACAGGAAGAGATACTATTTAACAACAATTTATTGTATATTTCAAAAAAGCTAGAAGAATTGAAATGTTCCCAATACAAAGAAAATATAAATGTTCGAGGTGATAGATATCATAATTACTCTGATTTGATCATTATATATTCTTTGCATGTATCAAAATATCATCATATGTATCCCAAAGATATGTACAACTATTATATATCAATAATAAAATTTTTAAAAATATAAACAAAAACTTTGTGAAGCTAGAAATATTAAATATGGGAAATGTGTAATAATCAGCATTATGGTGAGGTTTTCTTAGAAAATAATCTTCATTCTTGAGCAGAGAGAGAACTTTATGGAATTTATTCATGTTAGGACATCAGAATTATCGTGGAGTCATTTTTCTTAACATTAATAACCATGTACAAGCTTATCACTATAGAAACTGAATTTGGAAAAAAACTAGATGCTTATAAGGAATAAAGGAATTCATTAAAAAGAATCCAAAAACTCCTTGAAATTCTTAAGCAGAGGTAGCAGGATTGAAGATGTGAACAAGTTGCATATATAAGGCAGAAGGTTGGTTACTGGATTTTAAGATTTTTAAAGTATTAAAATTCCATGTGGTAAGATTTATGATGTGGTCATGGCTATGGATTGATAAGTACAAAGAGTAATTGAGTATAAAGAAAGTAGGAAACATGGTTACTGGTAAGATCATCTATGAAGCCATTTGACTTTTCCAACATGATAGAAGCATATTATGACCCAGATGTAAGAGGCCTGGCTAAATTTACTCAGTATCTTAACACACTCCATTAAGGTGCAGGTATTGGCCTGGAAAGAGTGCTTATATTGAGAAAAGTCAGGGATGTACTTCCACCTTTGGGCTGCAACAGAGTTGATACATTCTTCAACTGAGGACAATAAGAAAGGAAGCACAAAGTGTAAAATTATAAAAAAAAGTGAAGGAAGATGTTCAAGAACTATCAAGGCAACAGAGATTTAAGGGACAAAGTTACCAGAGAAAGATAAACTCAAAGAAGTCAGTCAAACATTCATTGTTGTTTTAGCCCTGGAGTCACTTGCTAATTTGTAAGAAGTAGCTGTCAGGCTGAGAATTTTGCAGTCAATGGTGACTAAAGACTTAGAAGCTAGGATGAATTTACAGTAGCAATATAAAAAATCAGAGTTCAGGAGCAGCTGAAGAGAAAACCAAGTTCTCATTCAGATTTCCTAAAAAGCTATTCCCTTGGAGTAAGTATAAATTGGGAATAGGTCTGCTCTCAATGTCTGGGGAATGGACAGGCTTGAAGTTCTGACTCGGGCGGATGGGGGGTGAGGGGAGGGGATGGGTGTATACCTACGTGATGAGTGCGATGCACACTGTCTGGAGAATGGACACACTTGAAGCTCAGACTCGGGGGGATGGGGAGGAATGGGCAATATATATAACCTGAACTTTTGTACCATCATAATAAGCTGAAATAAAAAAAAAAGAACTAATTTGCTCTTGTTCTAACTATTTGTCAGAAGTCAAAGTAAATCTCTTCTTGAAGATAATATCATTAGTGGCCTTAACTTTTTAAATATAAAATGTTTAACACACAATAAAATTACCAAGTATACCAGAAAAAGATAATAAGAAAATGAACTTTCAAGTAATGTCATTCAGTTCTACATCTGATTAAACTGCAATAAATTATAGCAGCTGAATATCCCTACACATCAATAACATGGGAAACTTCCAAATATTATATTTCAAAAGCATTGCAGAGCTTTAGAAGCAATGAAAACTAGAGGATCCAAAATTCCAGTAAGGAAAGAACCCTTCTAGTGAGGAAAATTATACAAAAAATGTTACCCATTTTCTCACAAAGGTGGTGATGGGCAGAGGATTGTACTGGGCCCAATCAATGAGATTCTACTGAGGAAAAGAGAAAGCAGCAGAGAATGAGCAGATGTGTGGCCTGTGACTCTGGCATGACTGATTGATAACCAACGATTAGAGTCCCAAGTGTAAAACTATTTTTACCCATAATATTTCTGGTGCAGTGTAAGTAGTGGGCAGAAGTGAAGACAAAGGCTAAAAGTAAAGTTTTCTGTGCCTGAGGTGCGTATAGATAAATATTTGCTAGAAAGAGCCCATTACAAACAAAAACACAGGAGCCTCAGGATATTACCCACAATTTACAGTTGTATGGACCAGGAAGATAAAGAGCTTAGCTCTAAGCTTCTGTAGAATAGTATTTTTAGAGCTGAAAAGTTAGAGACCTGCCAGGCTTTCATTCACAATCCCAGAAAGGACAGAGCCAAGAAGGACAAATAAATCAGAGGTGGAAGTAAACTGCAGTTAAGCCTTAGCTCAATCCCTGAACGAATTAAGATGATAGAAACCTCGTTATTCTGATACAGAAAAGGGATAATCCAATTTGGTGGAAAACAACTTAAGCTTCCATGGTCTTTTATATGCAATGTCAAACATAAATTTAAAAACTACTAGATAGTTGGAATTCATTAAAATTAAAAATTTCCACTCAGGGCCAGGTGCGATGGCTCTCGCCTATAATCCTAGCACTCTGGGAGGCTGAGACAGGTGGATCGTTTGAGCTCAGGAGTTCAAGACCAGCACTGAGCAAGAGTGAGACCTCGTCTCTACTAAAAATAGAAAGAAATTATATGGACAACTAAAACTATATGCAGAAACAATTAGCTGGGCATGGTGGGGCATGCCTGTAGTCCCAGTTACTCAGGAGGCTGAGGCAGGAGGATTGCTTGAGCCCAGGAGTTTGAGGTTGCTGTGAGCTAGGCTGATGCCATGGCACTCTAGCCCAGGCAACAGAGTGAGACTCATTCTCAAAAAAAAAAAAAAAAAAAAAAAAAATTCCACTCAGTAAAAGACACTGTTAACAGAATAAAAGGGCAAGGGAAAGACTGGAAGAAATTATTTGCAAAAGATGCTTTTCATAAATGACCATTATCCGAAGTAAACAAGAACTTTAAAACTCACCAATAAAAAAAATAAAATTAAATTAAAAAAACGTTTAAAAAATGGGCCAAACCTTAACAGATACTTTACCAAAGAAGACATGCAAATGGAAAATAAGCATATGAAAAGATGTTCCAAATCTTATGGCATCAGCGAAATGCAGATTAAAACAACCACCAGATACCACCACATACCTATTAGAGTTGCCAAAATCCAGAACACTGAGTACACCAAATACTGGTGAGGATTTGGTACAACAGGTACTCTCATTTACTGCCAGTGGTAATTCAAAAATGCCTTGGCAGTTTCTTATAAAACTAAACATACTATTACCATATGATTCAGAAATCATTCTTCTTGGAATTTACTTAAAGGAGTTGAAAATTTATGTCCACACAAAAACGTGCACACAGATGTTTACAGCTGCTTTATTGATAATTGTCAAAACTTGAAAGCAACCAAGATGTCCTTCAGTAGTTGACTGAACAAATAAACAGTGATGCATCCAGAAAATGGAATATTATTCAATGTTGAAAAGAGCTATCAGGCCATGAAAAACAGAAGAATCTTAAATACATAATACTAAGTGAAAAAAAGCAAACTGAAAAGGCTACATACTGTATGACTCCAAGTATATTACATTCTGGAAAAGGCAAAACTATGGAGACAGTAAAAGATCAGTGGTTGCCGGGATTTAAGGATCAGGGAGGAATGAATTTGTGGAGCAGAGAGGATGTTCAGAGTAGTGAAACTACTCTGTATAATACTATTAAAGGTAGATACATGTCATTATATAATTGTCCAAACCCACGGAATGTATACCAAAAATGAACCCTGATGTAAACTATGGAGTTTGAATGATAATGAAGTATCATTGTAGGTTCCTCAGTTGTTACAAATTTCCTCTCTGGTGGGGGATGTTGACATGGGGGAAGATATGCATGTGTAGGGCAAGGGGACATATAGGAACTCTTTGTACCTTATGCTCAATTTTACTGTGAACCTAAAACCTCTGTAAAAAATAAAGTTTAAAATAATTACTAGATATGCAAAGAGGCAAGAAGTGGGGAAAAAAATAGAATCAAACTCATGTATATTCTAGCCATTGAACTCATAAAGTTTTCAGAAGAAAGCATAAGATAACATGCTCATGATTTGGAGATAAAGGTTTCATAATTTACAGAAAGCAATAACAATAAAAGAAAAAAGCAATCAATTAGACAAGAAATTAAACTTTTGTTTATTAAAAGCAATGCTAAGAAAATAAATGTACAAGGCACAGACTAGAAGAAAATATTTTCAAAACATATGTCAAACAAAAGTATAATACCCATGACATATAAAGACTTCTTATAGCCCAACCATAAGTGAAACAAACAATCCAATTAAATAGAAAGCACAAGACACTTAAAACACAAGATATATTAATGGCCAATAATCTTATTAAAAAGTCCTGAACTTCAATAATTATCAAGAAAATGAAAATTAAAACCACAATGATAAAACAGTAAACATCTACCAGAATGTCTAAATTAAAAAGAATGGTGTCACCAAATTTTGATGTTTTATAGCAATATTTTTGGTGGGACTGTAAAATTATAAAACTACTTTGCAAAAAGTCTGACAATCTTTTTTTTGCTGAATGTGAAACCAGAAGTCTCCTTACAATGTCTTACGAAATTAAATACCCTAAAACTTGACAATTTTACTCCTAGCTAAAGTTCACCAAAAGAATGAAAAGATATACTAATAAAAAGAACATAGGAATATTCATGACAGCTTTATTGATAAGAGTGCCAAACTAGAAACACCCGCGTGTCCATAATTAGTAGAATAGATCGGCAAACTGTTATATATATACAATGGAATAATATCTGCAAATATAAGAATTAAATACCAGTATGTCCATCAACAAGGTGGATCAGAGAAATATTAAGCTGAATAAAATAAACGTTACACAAAAAAATATACACTGCATGATTTCTGAATTCCTAGAACAGGAAAAATTAAGTTATGGTGAATAAAAATTATAATGATGTTACTTGTAATGAGAAAATTGATTGGGAAAGGACATGAGAGAACGTATGGAATGATGGGAATGTTTCTTGTCATTATAGGTATTTAGGTTATACAGGTATATGCATTGGTCAAAACTCAGATAATGTGCACTTAAGATGTTTGAATTCTATTGTATATACCAAAACACCAAGGTTTTGTGCAGAATTCCAAAGGTTAAAAGATAAAGTCAACACAACTTGGATGACTAATGCAAATGAGGCTTAAAGCCTAGGAACTTTCAAATCAGATGGAGGAAAGCAAACAGAGGTTTATGAAGTGCAACTATGAATCTTCTAACATATATAGGGAAAAAATGTTTAGCTTGAAAAATCTGAGAGGGAAAACCAATTATCTGCAGCCAGCACACCAGTTAGTGTATCCCTCATGTCATTATATTATTAAAATCTAGAAGGAGAGATTCAGTCCTGACTGATTTTGTGCTCACCAAACAATAAATATGGCTTAGCCTGAATATTTTCTATTCCAAATAGTGACATTTATCTTTATAGTATAAATTAATTAATTGGATGATCTAATTTATGCATCAATCTTCTGTAAGATGGGTCATAAGTCAATTTGTTTGAATTTACTTTAACCCGAGGAAACTGATAACAATAAATTTCAGTATGTGAAAAGATAAAAAAAGACACTTAAGCAGAGTAAATTAATAAAGGCAATTAATTAAGGTAAGACCTTGTTGACTGCTTTAGTTACATATTTTCCATCATTGTCATTCTTTTTAATTTGTTATTAAAAAGAGATGCCATTACCTATTATGAAGCTATGAAAAATAAAATAATAACGTACATCCTAAATCCTATGGAAATTGAAAAGGGAGTAATCAATTTAGTCTGAGAATATGAGCAAAGGGGCTCAAGTGATGCACTGAATAAGTTAAAGTATGAACTATAAAATTTCTTAAGTTTTTCATAGCTTATTGCAAACATATCACACAAAAAGCTACCTTTCTAGAAATGGCAATCTTGTAACTGGATGAAATGAAAAAATGTTTCTAGCAATGTTGATATGTGTTGTAGGTTTGTATGTATGTATACACATGTGCATGTATGGGTGTATTTGACTACATTTGCCTTGCTTAAGAAATGATTTAAATTACCTTACACATATGAACAATCTTTCAATCCCCAAGTATTTTCTTTACACACCAGATAACTCTTTGGGCAAGTATTATACTTTATTCATTGTTATACCCACAATCAAGCACAGTACTCAGCACAGGTGCTCAGGAAAATATTCCTTCTTGATGACTTTTTCAGAATCCTTTCACTAGCTTTTGATAGAACTTTCTGACTGACACTTCTATTTGTGCTTCTCTATCAAAAGCTCATAATAGTGTGTTTAAGAAAAGTAAATGTATTCAAATTACAAGTTACTTTTAAACCCTGTGTTTCTCTCATTAAATGTCATCTCTTCAAGGTAGAGTAAGACAAATGTAGCAATGATATGAATTTTATCTTTCAAAGACATACATTTTATATTTTACCAATTATTTGTCTATTTTCCCAGCTTTATTAAGTTGTAACTGACAAATAAAAATGTCTATATTTATGTTGTACAATGTGATGTTTTGATACATATATACACTGTGAAATGATTAAACCAATTTAATTAATATACTCATCACCTCATATACTTATCAATTTATTATGGTGAAAACATTTAAGATCTTAAATATTCAAGATCTTAAAACATTTAAGATGTCTTAGCAATTTTCAAATATACTTTACTTTTAACAATAGTCACCATGTTGTACAATAGATTTTCAGAACTTATTTCTCCCTTCTAACTGAAACATTGTACCCTTTGACCAGCATTTCCCTACCCCCACTCCTCCAGTCCCTGATAACCACCATTCTATTAATACTTTGTGCATAAACATTTTTACATTCCACATATGAGATTATGTAGTATTTGCCTTTCTGTGCCTGACTTATTTCACTTAGTCTAAGGTCCTCTAGCTCCATCTATGTTGTTGCAAATGACAGGATTTCTTTCTTTTTTAAGGCTGAGTAGTATTCCAATGCCAGTATGCAATCCATTTTCTTTATTCATTCATCCACTGAGGAACACAGGTTGATTTCATATCTTGGCTATCATAGATAATGTAGCAATGAACGAGGGAGTACAAACATCTCTTCAACATATTTATTTCATTTCCTTTGAGTATATAGCAAGAAGTGAGATAGATGGGTTATATTTTAGTTCTATTTTTAATTTTTTGAGGAATCTCCAAACTCTTCCATAATGGCTGTGATAATTTACCTTCCCACCAACAGTGTAAAAGGGTTCCCTTTTCTGCACATTCTTGTCAACACTTATCTTTTGTCTTTCTGATAATGGCCATTCTAATAGGTGTGAAGTGGTATCTTATTGTGGTTTTAAAGTGCATTTCCTTGATGGTTAGTGACACTGATCATCTTTTTATATACTTTTTAAATATATTATAATAGTTTATTTTGCCACTGATATGAAGTACTTTATAATGGAAAATATTTTCACAACAATAGAATTCTTTGTTTTGAAAATGGAATCTTATTTACAGGGAAGTGTGATTTTCTGTGTCACTTCTTTGGAGTACTTTAGAATTGTAAGGTATGCTGCTGCCAAAAAAGGTAGACATTTCTAAAGCAAATCCTGATTTTTCTAAAACAAAATCACAACCAGTATAAATTAGTAATTCTATTATACTTTTAAAAATTTTATAATAGTTATTCTTGTCCATATTATTTGTGTAATGAATTATCAGTAGTGACAGAGGACGTATACAATATAAGAAGACTTAGGAAACATTTTAGTCAGTATGTGATGGCCATATTTTTTATGAGTGTCAGTGTGGTACTGTGGGAAGGACATAGGAATTTCAAGATGTTTGAGTCTTGGCTCCAACTCTCACTTAAAATACTACTTATAAAAAATTGCTCAACATCTCTAATCATCAGGGAAATGCAAATCAAAACTACAATGAGATACCACTTAACTCCAGTGAGAATGGCCTTTACCAAAAAGCACCAACAATAAATGTTGGTGTGGATGCAGAGAGATAGGAACACTCATACACTGCTGGTGAGACTGCAAACAAGTACAACCTCTGTGGAAAGTAATATGGAGATGTCTCAAAGAACTACAAGTAGAACTATCACTTGATCTACAAGTAGAACAACAAGTAGAACTACCACCATTACTGGGCATCTACCCAAAGGAAAAAAAGACATTCTATAAAAAAAGACATCTGCGCTAGAATGTTTATAACAGGACAATTCACAATTGCAAAAATGTGGAAACAACCCAAGTGTCCATCAATACATGAGTGGATTAATAAAATGTGGCGTATGTATACCATGGAGTTCTATTCAGCCACAAAAACAATGGTGCTCTAGCACCTCTTGTATTATACCGGATAGAGCTAGAGCCCATTCTACCAAGTGAAGTATCACAGGAATGGAAAAACAAGCACCACATGTACTCACCATCAAATTGATATTAACTGATCAACACTTATGTGTACATATAATAGTACATTCATTGGGTGTCAAGCAGGTGGGAGGAGGGAGGAGGGAGAAGGGAATAGCTATATTCACACCTAATGGGTGTGGTGTACACTGTCTGGGGGATGGACACCCTTGAAGCTCTGACTCAGGTGAGGCAAAGGCAATATATGTAACCTAAACATTTGTACCCCCATAGTAGGCTGAAATAAAAAGAAATAAAAAAAATTGCTGAGACATTATGAGCATAATTGGCCTGTTGTGTAAAATGTGTGAGTCATAGACAACAATGATAATAAATAGAAAACCAGATTGTATTACACATTTAAAACTATCAAATATGAGTGGAAAAGAATTATATATAATATTTTGCACAGCAAATTTTTACTAATTTATTATATTATGTTTGTCTTTGATGATCTATCTTATAGACTTAACTTTTACAATAAGGACTATGATGAATTATTTTAGCATTTTATTTTCTTTGGACCACCAAAGCACATACCTCCTAAATGTGTTCTATTGCTGATACACTAGATTCCTGATAATATTTCTCACCTGCCAAATATTGTCTCCTTAACCTTCAATTTGATCATAATTAAATGATTTTATACATTTAAATAAGCTTTTACTCATTCCTTGTTCAAATACATTCTAAGTGACTTTTATGTGATTCACATGTGTTAGATAGTGGTGATTCAATGGTGAGTAGGAGACTCTTAAATTACTTTTTTATAAAGATCAAGGAATAAAAATACTGGATTAAAAATTTATATTTGATAGTATGCAACTCCATAGTAGAGAATATGTTACAAATCCATTAATAACTCATTGAAAACTGTGTTATTTGATGAATGGATTGATTGTTGGATGGTTGGAAGACTATTGACTGGGAGAAGTGAGTTAAAGCAGCTGGTTTAGAATCTACTCATTCCCTTCAGGTGTGGGTTGATAGCCACCTGTGTAAATAAATAACCTCTTACTATTTGGCAGGAGAAAGTAACCTTATCTCTGACTTTAAGAAGATGCCTTTGAATGGAGATTCCCTGTAGCAAATGCGACCCAATACTTGTAAATCCTGGTTCCCTAGAAAATATCACCATGTCATGTAATAAAGGCTATACAGTTCTCTGAAGAAACAAAATGGCAATTTCAGTATTTAAATTCTCCCCTTATGTTAATGATCCCTTGAACTTCCCATAGAAACTGTCTGTTTTAACTCAGAGGGCCAAATCTCAGGCATGAACTTAGGAAATTGCCCTTTAGCTGGCAGACCTCTTTCTGCTTCATCTGAGTCTTTTGATTGCCTTGACATTATTTAATCAAGCTTAATGTGTGTACGTTTAATTTGTCCATCTGATCCTTGGTGTAAACTCAAGTTGTATAATGGGTGGATAGATGAAAATAAAATCAATTAGTTAAAATAGATGTCTCTTTGTTCATAAAGCAAGCAATTGTGTGTGTGTGCGTATGTATGTGTCTGCATTGTTTGATATATATATCAAACTATATATATATATATATATATATACTATCTTTATTTGTGTCTTTCCATCCTTTTATAAATTCAAGGGTGCATTTAGGGGTAGATATTGTGTGAAAGGTCAAGTCTAGGGACATACTTGTAGGTATTCTGAGCACATTGTCTTAGAGACAAAAATAAAAAAAACGTATTTACCATCTGGACAAAATTCAGACATGGAAAGACCAAATAATACTTTTTTAGAAAAATACACATTTTTGGCCTTTTTGATTAAAAACAATAAACAACTGTCCATAATGAATCCTATATTTGTTGTTTATCTCTCTTTTCTTACTAGTTGCTGGCAATAATCCTGCCTTGCTAAGAGTGACATAGTGCTATGTTCCCACATACAGCCAATTTGTACCATGATGAAGATTTCGCATACCAAAATGAGAGAAGAAATAGATCATCTTGAGCTCATTTTTCTTGATAATACTAAAGATTGTAAACCCAGTCTGTTCTCTGTAATTTATGACATGGGATGATTTTAAATGTATCACTTCTAATCCCTTCATATATGTTATCCATGAAAGATTATGCTCTTCTCTTCATTTTTAAATTTGTGTACACAAAACATTCTGTCAAAAATACTTGCATTACACATAATTTCTCTTTATAGACAATCCAATTTCTAAAAATGCCATTATGGTATTTTCTGGGTTTCTTTTGTTTCTAAATTCATAACTAGCAGCATCTAAAAATATTAACAAGTTAGAATGGGTTTCTAAATATGGAATGTCTTGTTTAACTTAATTGTGAAGCCAGCGTAAAGATGGTAATCTACCTTTCTTAGCTCTATATTTTTAATCCACTTAATGTTTCTGTTCTTGAAAAATATCAGAACAGAAGCTTATTAGAATACACGCAAAAGCAAATTTACTAGAAAATATCCTCTCTTTATTTATAATGTAAAGTAACTTTTCTCATTAATTATTGTGAATTAAGGCTGTAAATTATATTGCTTAAAATGATCTTTCCAAATCACTTAACTATTTCTCAATTAAAGGTTATGAATTCCATCCTTTCTGAGCTCTCATCTTGTTTTGCCTTTTGTATGCTATGTATAGCTGTCGACCTAATAACTGTCTAATATTATCCCAACTGTTTTAATACAAAAGAGGCACTTTAAAATGTGAATAGCTTTAGTAAAATGATATAAAACACAGTTAGCTATTATTAGAATAAATGCGTTTTTTCTCAGCATGAATAATTTCTGGTACATGAGTAGAATAAATTCAATTTTATTGGTTGAATTTTTGGCTTCAAATGTTAAGTCTTACCTGTCTCATATCTCTCCACACCTTCCTTGCATCAGAGCAAATCTTATATAAATAGGAGGTTCTGCAGAAATTTATGGTTTTGTTTGTATAGGAAGAAGAATATCATGTTCCTTTAATTATCTTAAATAGAAGAAACATGTATTTGTATGTTGGGTAGTTCATTCATATCCAAAAGAATATTGAAACTTCAAAATTAAATTTTTAATTAATGGCTAAAGAATACAGAATTTCCCAACCTAATGAAAAGAGCAGAGATGTACAAACAACAACTAAAATAATTTCCAAATTAGTAAGAATTATGGTATATATATTATTACACAAAAATGTTCCTAAAGTCTCATGTATTTGCATAATTGGACCCCAGCACATGTGTGATCTCTTGTTTCAGTATCACTAAACATTTTTCAATAAAACAGTTACTTGTAATATTTCTAAATCAAAAAGTTTATAAAGTACATATAATACTATGAAAAAAATCTATTATTATTTGGGATCTACCATCAAGAATTTAACAAGAATGTTGATCAAATAATATGATCCACCATTTTTGCACATACTAGGTACATCTTCCTTTTACTGTAGGCCACTACTAGATGTATGCAAATAATATTCTATTTATATGTTTAACATTAGCTTATGATTAATAACTATTAACACTATACTCATATTAACTGAATATTGATTCCTACATTTATTAATAATAAATATAGAATATCATTTTTATTTGTTTCTTTTTTTAAACAATATATGTTGCCTATGAATGTATATATTGCCTACAAATTATATATATAGCATATATATAGTTTATATGCATATAGTGTGTGTGTATACATATATATATAGAAAGAGAGAGTCGTGCTACATAATAATTCTTGGATCAATGATGGACTGCATAGTGGAAGGTGATATAAGATTTTAATAGCATATATTCACTATACCTTTTCTATGTTTAGATATGTTTAGATACACAAATACTTACCATTGTGCTACACTTGCCTACAACAGGCAGTACAGTAACATGCTGTACAGGTTTGTAGCCTGGGAGCAATAGGCTAAACCATATAGTGCAGGTGTGTAATAGTCTATGGCATCTAGATTTGTGTAAGTACACTCTATGATGTCTGCACAATGTATTTCTCAGAATGCATCCCTGTCATTTAAGTGATACGTGATTCTGTGAGTATATGTGTGCATATGTGTGTCTATCACCTACCAAAACGTCAACATTTTTGCATGATACTGCAGATTAAATAGTGGACAATGGGGCTTCCGGTAGATTTTGGTAATGATAAATGCATTGATTCATCAACATGAAGAATGCATGTGTGAAATACAAAGATTAGCTAGACAAACATTGTTCAACAAATTTCTAACACTTACAATGAGAGTGTAGGCAAGAAAATTAGTGTTAGCCAATCTCTAAAGTTGCTCCAGCTAATAATTCTATGTTCTCTTTAGTCTAATAATATTGGCATAAGGTTGCACAAATTAAAAATCAAAGCATGTACCTTATTTTAATAATAGAAATAAAACCAGACCATATAGAATAATTCATACATTCAATTGAAAATTTCTATAAGTTAATTACATATAAATATTTGTATAGAAGTTAGTTATAACATCATCATATATTTTAGTGAATTAATTGAGTATTTATTATAAAATTTATGTCTGGCCCTACAAGTGAAAATGCATCTGATAGATAGTTAAAGCAGTGTCTTGATTGGAAATTTTACTTTCTGTTTATCAAAACAGAATAAGTTTTTCAAGCAATTGTTTTCCTTAGCTGGTTTGGAAAATGCAGTGGTGAAAGACGTTATCATTTTCATATTTTTTCATATATAAATTCAGGAGTAATTGACTCTCTTTTGTGGAAGATGATGTATTCACCATCTCTTATTTTGTTATCACCGTCGTCTGATAGTTTGTTTTGTAACAAAGGCAAAGTGCAGCTGTCTCAAATGTGAATTACAGTATAGAGGGTCATAGAGACTTCATCTTGAGTAAAAAATGTATCTAATAAAGTTGAATAAGATTTCTTTAGCTTTCCATTTGTGTGCTGATGCCCAGGCAGATTCCATATTTATAATTTTGAACGGTTATTCAGTATTTTTTTTCAGGCAGTAACTCTGATTTTAACAGTGCAAGAGGTATATATTGCTAACACTGGGAGGTGCATCAATTCTTTCAGAATATCACAGTTGATTTAATATGATTTTTTGCTAACTCTCTTTTACCTCTCCTGTTCACTTAGGGAGCACCTGATATTTTCAAATTTACTTATTCTCCTATTCATGTTTGCCAGAAAAATTAAGTGAAAATGCATTGGAAAAAACATAAAAATAGCTGAAATAAGAATAGAAATAAATGGTGGTGTTAATTATCTTTCTGACCGAGTGACCTGGTAAAATTTAATTTACCACCCTAAACTGTAATATTCTCATCAACTGAAAGTTGATAATTTCTGTTAGTTGCATTTTAATCTATATATTAGCAGGCATATATCTAAATATAGATAAATATTATATATGTAAAACAAATTAATATAACAGTATATAAAAATCATAAATATATACATGTGTAAAATTCTACAAATGTCAGTAATTTTTTACTCTTTTTAATATACTTTTACAATATCAAAATCAATATTCTTTATTAGCAGCACTATCCTTGAAGACAGTGACTGTTGTAACTCAATGTTTGCATATAATATTTGATAAGCCATTGATTCTTACAGATAATTCCCGAGAATGTAAATTTCACTCTCCTCTACAACCCAGTGGCCTCTGTTCTAGTTCAAAACCTCATCATCTCTTGACCAGATTGGTGCTTCACACTTGTACTTTTCCAACGACTTTTCTAATGACAGGGAATATACCAAAGTATTAAATTTGTAAATACCACCTTCTAGATTACAGGTTTTCATTGTCACATGATCATTTATAAGATTTAGCTCAAGCTCCTTAATGAAGCTGGCAATAGCAATATCCTTCAAAATTTTCCTTTACCTTATTTATTAAATTATTCAACAAACATTTTTGATATATTGAATGCCAGGAAATATGATTATTTTATGGCATTGACTGCATTATAGTAAAGTAAAAATATATCACACTATTTCACACTTCGATGACTCTCTTTTTTAACTGAAGTAAAATTAGCATGATATATAATTCACCAATTTAATCATTTGAAAGCATACAATTGGATGTGCCTTTTAGTACATCCATAACGTTGTGTGACCATCTCTCTTATCTAATAACAGAAATTTCTCACCAGCCCAAAGTGAAACCCCATATCCATTAATAGATCATTCCCCATTTACCACTCCCCCAGGCCCTGGCAACCACTAATATGCTCTCTGTTTCTGGATTTGTCTATTTTAGATATTTCATATAAGTGGTGTCATACCATATGTGACTTTTTGAATTTGGCTTCTTTCACTTAACATAATGATTTCAAAGTTCATCCATGTCATAGTATGTGTCAGCACTTAATAACTATTATGGCTGAATAATATTCCATTATATGTATATACCATATTTAAAAAAATCTATTTATTAGTTGATGGACACTCTTTGCCATTCTTAATGTTCATCTTCCTTCATGGAAACCTTATCCAACATTACATTGTTAAATATCTCTAACATATTTATTTATTTATTAGTCAATTGGAAGAAGGCTTTATTTATTTAGTTTATTTCAGCATAGTTTATTGGGGTACAAATGTTTAGGTTACTTACATTGCACCTGCCCCACCCGAGTCAGAGCTTCAAGCGTGTGCATCCCCCAGATGGTGTACACTGCAGCACTGCACCCATTAGATGTATATATACCCATCTCCTACTTCCCCTCCCCACCTGCCTGACACCCGATGAATGTTACTACTATATGTGCACTTAAGTGTTGGTGAGTTAAGTAAGTTCATACACAATTTGATGGTGTGTACATGTGGTGCTTGTTTTCCCATTCTTGTGATACTTCACTTAGTAGAATGGGCTCCAGCTCTATCCAGGATAATAGAAGAGGTGCTAGATCATCATTTTTTTTTTTTTTTTGTGACTGAGTAGAACTCCATGGTATACATATAACACATTTTATTAATCCACTTACAGATATAACTTACCATGAAGCTTTTCTTTAAACTTGTCAAAACTTCTATTTTTAAGCATCATATTACATTGAAGTTATATGATTTTTGGTCTAAGAATGTGTTAGAAACTTAAGGACATAGTTACATATCTTGTAATTTGCATACTATGTGGCATGTTATCCATGTTCAAAATGTACATAAATTTAACTGCATATTTTTATGTATTGTAGCATAAAAGTTTAACTACATATACTTAAACCACATATTTCTAGAATGAGGTAAGGAGGCTTGAGTAATTAAGGGAGTGATTCAGAGTATATGAGTAAAAAAGAAAAGTTGATCTATACAAATTTAGGATTCTGTACAAAATTCTGGTGGGTCAGAAAATTTGTCAAAATGATTGCTATGATTTCCATAGTGGCTAAAGTATTTGAGAGAAGAGAGATTATTTTCTTACTGTGATGTCAAGGTTAGTAAATTACAAATTAGTCATAATTTGCGTCTTTCAAAAGCCAAAGTTATCAAGAATAACTTTTTCCCCAGCTGCTCCCCAATTTTCTCACTCCACACTCAAAGGAAACAAAATTTCAGTTATGCAGGATGAATAAGGTCTGGAGATCTAATATATAGCATGGTGACTGTAGTTAATTTTGTATTGTATACTTTAAATTTCCTAAGAAAGTAGATCTTATGTTCACAAACTAGATAATTAAGTAAAGTGATGGATATGTTAATTAGCTTGCTAGTGTTAATGTCACAGTGTATATGTATATCAAAACATCACTTTGTACAAATTAAATATATCAATTTTCATCAGCTGTACCTCAATAAAGCAGGAACGAAAAGCCATGCAAAGAAATATTGTATAGATATTAAAATTATATTGTAGAAAACTAATAAATGATATGGAATAATCATTTGATGTATGATTGATTGATGAATAATTACTTGTGATTAAAATTTAAAAATAAAAATAGCACATGCTTATGAAAAAAAAAAGAATAACTTTTTCTACATGTAAAAGAACAATAGAAAATATAAAATTTTGCTTTGGGAGAGCAGCGATCAATTGAGATGTCATTTTCCAGGAAGGATCTGAGGGAAAATATAAGAGAATAAAATTGAAACATCACATTTCAACATGCCTTTACAACTTTAGTTCACAAGTCATTTAAAAATGCAGTTAGCAATTAAAAAGACAACACTGACAGTACATAATTTTAGAAAACATGAAAAAAACAATACATGTGTTTTCTTACTGAAACTTGTAAACATAGCAAAAGTAATTACAGCTAAGTTAAAATGAGTTTTATGAAATATATGCATAAAGTGATATTATGCAATTTTTGAAACTATTACATAACATTCTTTTGGTCACTCACCAAGCATTTCTAAAACTGGAGTGTTGTCTCGAGCATTTTCATAAAGAATGAGAAATTTGCCTTTAAATGTGGTAAATTTGTTTTTCTGACTGCGCACTTATGCTGTGTTTCCACAGGATAAACTCTTTCTTAACTCTTTATTAACAATAGTGTCTGAACTTGACATACTATTTTTGACACTAGTCTATGGTACATGTAAATCTACTACAAAGATTAATGTCAAATATTTGAAGGTAAATATAAATCATTTTGTTTCAAGTAATATGTACCATATGTTTCCTATAAGCAATGTGTCCTGCTGTGATAAATGCCTATTCAGGAAATGTATTTGATCATTGAAATTAAATGATACTAAGCTAAAGCGAGAAAATTAAGCCAATTTCAGATTGGTGAAAGTGATAAATTCTATCAACAAATTTTTGCTGATTTGAAGTTTTCTATTAAAAAAATACCACTACTCCATTATACTAAGTTAATAGAGTATACAAGATTTTCCAAAAGCTTCCCCCTTTTCAGAGCGTTAATTACTGTTATACATCATATATTACTAATGTTGAAACAATTTACTATTGATTATATTGCTCTGCTAAAAATAAATGTGTCATGTAGGGTTATAGCTCTTGATATAGTACAATGCAAGCTTTCTTTGTACATGTACTGGTAAACTGAGGGAAGAATCAACCAAGAAGGTAAATTCCCATACAAAACAGGGGAGATGTTAAACCCTTGACATCCTGATCTCCTTAGGACAGAATGGAACATCAATTTGTTATAGAAATTTTAAAAATTAGTAACAAATTAATATGACAAATTTATACTCCACGGAAAGCCAAAACCAGGCCTGGAAACAGGCACAGAGTTCTTTCATTCAATTAAAATTTATTGAACATTTATCATGCATCAGTCTGCTTACATGGCCCTTAGTCTGCAGAAGCTCTTGAAAGAGTATTTAAAATAATACCAGTTCTTTGATTATCCCAGAAGTATGGTCCTCTGTGCTAGAAAGTTTAAAAAGACTTAGTCACTGATTCATTGCCCTGGCTCAAAAGTTATAAAGATTTCTACGGGTTTGTGGGGTTTTTTTTTTTTTTTTTTTTTTTTTTTTCTTAATTGCCTCCTCAATTGACATTATATATTTAGGAAAGTGGAGACCCTTAAAAAAAGTCAATACTCAGGGGAAAGAATTTGATACAAAAATCCACCTTCATAACTTATTTTTTCCTTCCTTTCTTCCTTTTTTTCTTCATTTATTCTTACTTCTATTTATTTTTTTACTATGTTATCGTCAAGGTGAATGAATACCTTTCTCAGAGGGATCCATTCAGGGCTGGGGAACCAGGAGCCTTGGGGCCACCTATGGCCTCTGCAGCATTGAGTGTGGCCTTTTGACTGAATCCACATGTTACAGAACAAATTCTTTTAATAAAGGGATTTGTTCTGTGAGGTTTGGATTCAGTCAAGGGGCCACTATTGGGGATCTGAAATCTTTTTCTCTCTGAGTTGTTTCTGATCTTAGATTTAAATTTTTCTTCTATTTTGTACCAAGCGAAATGTGTGAATCTGGTGTTTTAGGAAACTTTACATTAAATCTTCCATTAATCTTCATAACAATTATATTACTCAGGTTATTTATCCATCTTTTTTGCCCAAAGGGGAATAAGGACTAAAGATTTTTAATATCTCACCTAAAGTTTAGCTATAAACAGACTATTTCGATCTGCCCCAGCTTGTTTGTTTTGCCAAGTCTTAAACCTGTCATTATTATTATACTGCATTGCACATGTATCAGAAATAAGCATCTCCTATCTCTTTAATAATAGGTACATGTATTAACTGCTTACTATGTGACATATGGTCTGCTAAATACAATACTTCTCTATAAGTATTGAATGGTCTATTCTATATATTTACATCGACTATTCTTCTATTTTTATATATGTTCTTACACATGTACATATATGCACTTGCAAAATCTTTTTAACACCTCTGTGCAGTATCATTTATTAAAATCTGTTTAAAGTTTAGAAGCCTAAGTTACAAAAGGAATACATAATTTGTTAAATTCTTAAGCAGCAGATAAAATCTCAGGGCTATTTTGAGCTCAAACATATATAACCTAGAATACACTCAGTTTTATTAATTTTCAGCCATCTTGTTTAATGCCTGATACATAGTAGGAACTCAAATTAGACCCATTATTTCTCATAGAATCAAGTAAATTGCCTAACACAATGCAGAGGACCTCAAAATGGGCTGAGTTGAATGTTTGCTTCATTCTAAGATCTGTGTTGTAAAATATTCTGCAGAAAGTATATTGAGATAATTTCTAACTTGTGATAGGAGAAAGCACTTCTTTCAAAACCAGGAATATTTTAATTTTATTTCTAAACGGGAAAAAGATAATATCCATTGTACCAGAAGTTGGAAAATTACCTGACAGAAATGACAGTGATTCTAATACTTGCAAAGTGTTTTTGTTTTGAGAGATCAAAAAAAGACAATAATTGTGCTAAAAAAAAGAAAAAAAAAAAAAAACAATGTGTTCTACTATATTACAATACCCATACTTTGTATGCAGAAGCACATTTAGAAAGATATCTAATTCATTTTATTACACTCTAAATTTGAGTAAATCTTTTGTACACTCTGCTCTTTAATCATTCATATGTTATTAACTATAGCTTTATACCATGTTAATGATGAAGCAATTACACACATATTCTCTTCTGATCTTAGATTAGATAGAAAATATTTCCCCCAGTCATTTGCCCTAAAACAGGGAAGCCTGGTGATATGGATAGATAATGCTGTTCTTTTTTCTTGCCTTCTTTCTGCTTTATCCTCTCTTACAAATATCATAATTTTATATTAGTGTCTTTCACACTCCACAAGAGAAAGAATAAAAAAGGCGTCTAATAATTTGTACCCTTGGTTAGCATGCATAAATTTCAGTCGTCCTCCTCAGAATATATCAAAAATTATAAGATTCTTTACATGATGGTAATAAAGTAATTGCTAAACTCCCATGTCCCTGATGTCAAAAAATTAATGTTGTCAGGCTCAGAAAAGAATAAACCAGGTTTAATTGATCTAAAATTATTCTTCTTCCCCTCATCCGCAATTCAATATTTTACCTAATTGGTCTCCACTCTGAAATGTCCTGTGCCCTCACCCATAACGGGATGCAGTGATTGTGTAAGAATCTCCACTGTGAGCAATATTGCTGATGACCATAGGTAAGAAGACTTATTCCACCTGCCCTTTGCCTCTGATTTTTTTCCTCAGGATTTCCCTGATGACAATTGCTGTGTCTCTAGCAATTTGTGATTCTCCAGACTCAACTATGATTGTTGCTTCCAGCTTAATACATAACTAGGCAGATAGTTAAACACATTAACTGAAGTTTGGTATAGAAATTATGTGATAACATGGTGGTGACAGTTAACACTGGATTTAAGAGTGCCTACCCAAATATTCACTTTATGTTGTTTTCCCAGAGCATGGAACAGGAACTAGTTATCCTGTAAACTCAAGAAATATGAAAGTCCAGGTTTTGTTCTTAATCAGTGCAGGCTCTGATACTCATGTTTTTTCTCCGTAACGTTAAGAAGTTGAGCTATGAAGTGATTGTCAAATGCCATTCATAGTAAAGCTTATTAAAACAAAACAGAACAACACCAAATATTATTACCTCAAACACACTGAATCATATTCCCTAGAAGTAAAATCAAGAATATCTATTATAAAAATTAACCTCAGATTTCTAATGAGTAGCCAGATTTGAGAAATACTATTTATCGATGATTTCCTATTTCTTTCACATTTGCTGTTAGAGATCCAACTTTAGTGCTATTAATTTTAGACATCTAATTGGCAGATTAAGATCACAGCTTAGGGCAGGTTAGCACTTTGGATTCTATAACGAATATCCTATGACATAGATATCCTGTACACCAACCACCCTATGGGCAGAACTGACTCAGTATAAAGGAAATCTGTGTTCCAGGGACTAGCTTCACTCAAGGAAAATGCTACATAGAGTAGCAGAATGACTATAAATTTTGGGACAAAGAATGAATTTAAATTACAGTGTAGGAGATATATTTGGAGAGGAGCTCAGATAATAATAATCCTCTTCTCTTGACAGGCCGTCAGACACACAGGATCCAGCCCTCTAAATTCAGAGTGTGATCTTCCTTAGACCCAAGAAATTAATACTGATCATTAGGCACACACGATGGCCCTAATGGTCTCAACATATATGTTCTAATATTAGTAAGCTGCTAGATAAAATGTAGAACACCCAGTTAAATTTGAATTTCAAATCCACAACTGATAATTTTTAGAACAAGTATTTTCCCAAATGGCATTTATCTGGATACCCCATGCAGTACTGGGGACAATCTTATACTAAAAAATTATCACTTGTGGATCTGAAGTTCAAATTTAACTGTGTACCTTGTATTTTTGTCTGCTTAATCTAGCAACCCTAAATATGAGATTTATTTTTTTTTAAAGTGTCCAACAGAGTTTCCAGGTAGAGATGAAAAAAATTTCAAACAGATTGAGAAGGTCTAATATCTTAAACACTTATTTAAATGGTAATATTTTGCCTATTGAAACCAAGAAAAAAAGGATTAAACTTGAAAGGTTAAAGATTGTGTGTGTAATTTATTCAAATGAACAAAAATTTAAACAAATTCTATTTTCCTTGTGTTTTTGTGAATGTGGGCACGTGTGTTGTGTGTGTGTGATCTTAGTATAATCAATTTTGCTTTCTAAAATCATCACTGTGCACATGCACTAAAAAAAGATTATGTTCACGCCTGAAAACATTTTAAAATTAAAACTACATTACATCTTACAGTATATTACATGATTGAGATATAATAAGAATAATAATTCTCAGTTTTCAATATGTAAAACTATATATTCTATAATTAGCCAAATGATAAAAAGTGCTGGAATTCCCACTATATTATCCATATATTTTATCTCATATGTAATTTGTGAATGTATCCTAAAGATGGTAATGTAGAACAGGCACCATGTATGAGTTTTACTTTTATCTGAAAAGAAAATTGTTTCTACTGAAATCTGAGCAAAACATCTCATATTGAAAGTCTAAATTTCTGATATATGTCTATTTTGGCCAAGTATCCAAAGTGTTGGCAAAATATTTTATTGAACATTAGAAAGCTGTTGCTTCTCAATATATGAAATTGACCGCATCTAGAATTCTGACACTAAATTGGGACCAATTGACCTGCACTATCAAGATTACACCTGTTAGTTTTAGGTTCATGTGTTTGCTCATACTCAGATTGATTTTGCTACCACATAGGGAGATAACTCTCACTCTCCAAGGAATGTAGAAATAGAGATACAATACACTCCTCTGTAAAGTTCCAAATTTTCTCCAGTCAACTCAATGCTTAATTCACCTGAAACCGGGAGAGGATTTGGGTGAATGTCTTTAATAAGGTCTTTTGCAAGGTTTATTTTTAAAGTTAATTTCATTATTAGAAATTTGGCAGTAGATCAGGATACTCAGTCAGCTGAAATAAAAAATAGCATTTTACCAGTGTTTATTTAATGAAAATCAATTAACTTTGCCAATTTGCCAGTTGTTTTATTTTAAGATGCTTAAGACAACTAATCTGTGGAATATTCATATATTAACCTATCAAATTCCAGTTAATAGGATTTTTGAAGTTGCTATTTTTTAAAAACCAGAATTAAATTTGCAAATTCTGTTACTGATCATTTGGAAACCTGCTACCACGGCTAATACAGTGTGACTTGACTTTCCCCTAACCGCCTCACTTTTATCTGCCTACTGGCACAGCCTTTTCAGCATGGCTATGACAAAATTGATGACAAAACTAATTTTAGAGTTGATTTTTTGTCACAGTTCTTCAGCCCATCATTGATCTCATTTTCATCAGTTCTTCAACCCAAATACTTAAGGTAAAGAGAAAAACCTGGTACTGTTATAACTTCAATCTGAATTCTTAATAGATAAAATCATAATTCAGAATATATATCTTTAAAAAGGCATTAAAATAAACGTAAAAATACTTAAAAGAAAGTGGCATGGCTACCACCAAGTCAATATTTTTGTGAGCCCTTAGGAAATTATTATTTTTCTGAGTATTTAAATATCAACTTTCAGATATACTTAATGGTAAATAATGATAATACATGTTTCTTCTACCAAGTATTGGGGTTAATCTTTGATTATATTTTTACTTAAAAGCATTTAAGATTTTTATGAATTGTTCCTGTCCTTGATAATTTCTTTGAATTTGAATATACCACCAGAAGCATTAATCTTTAATTAGTGCTAAAGAACCAATATCTATAGAATAGGTAGGGGTGTGCTCTAAGATAGCACTTAGAATTTATGTTTACGGCTTAGAATGTGCTATTTTTATTTAATTTACACTGTTATGCATCCATTCGGTAACATACGTTCTTCTGAGTTTCTTTACTTAGTCTGATGTTAAATGGTAACTACTGCTCTCAAAAAGTAATAATTTAAAAATCACCACAAAGAATGTATTTGCACAAATATAGGTTTTATTAAATAAGAAATAAAATAGTTCTTATATAATTCATGAGCAATATAAAAACATTCATGAAATAAAAGAATACATTTAAAAAATCAAATGAAAGCACTTATACTTCAGTCCACCTTCCAGAGATATCTATATTGACACTTTAGTGTACATTCTTATGAACATTGGGAGGGGTGTGTGAGAGAGAGAGAGGGAAGAAAGAGATTATACAGTCTTATGCAGCATAATGATATTTTTGCCAAAAATAGACTGCATATATGAGGGTGGTCCCAAAAGAATACCATATTGTTACTGTAATTTTTCCATACTTAGATGCACAAATACTTACCATTGTGATAAAACTGTTTACACTATACAGTGAAGGAATGTACTTTGTGAATTTGCAGCCTAACAGCAATAGACTATATCACATAGCCTAGGCATGCAGGAGGCTATACCATCTGGTTTGTGTAGGAGTACACTCTATGATATTCAAACAATGACAAAATCACCTAATGATGTGTTTCTCAGAACATATTCCCTTTCCTAAGTGACACAGGACTGTTCATTATTTATTCTGGTGTTCATGGAGGCATTTAAAATATTATGCTCAAATAGATCATGAACTATCCAACAATAACTATGGGAGATACATCAATTTAACACATGTTGTTTTGACATTGGTGATTGATGTACAGATCTAGAACTTTGGGAAATAATTTTAAATTTTTAAATGTGCCTTTTGTTCATATAATATCAACATATTAATGCCTTGAGAGCCACAATCAACATTTATTCAAATTATTTAATCATTAGTTTGTTAAATGTGTATTAAATACCTACTATGAGTTAGGCCCTGCTCTGAGCACTGGCATTGCCTAGACATGAGAAGTGAGATCAGCTAAGAGACAATTGCAATAATTTAGGAGAGAGATTATGATAGCAGTGGAGGTGTTGACTACTGGTTAGGTTACAGGCATATATTTTTTTCTAAATACATATGGAAGTTTGATGTATTTATAAAAAGGCACAGATACTTTGTTTACAGTTTAACAAGTTTTAAATGTATGCAATCTTCTAAACAATAGCCCCATCGAGAGAGATTAAAACTTTCATCATTCAGAAAGATCCCTCTCTAGTCCTTACCTTGTTTTTGAGATTCATCCATATCATTGTGTGAAACAGTAGATTGTCCCTTTAACTTTACAGTAGTGTTCTGTTGTACAAATATAGCACAATTTGTTTATCCAATCCCGTGGTGATGAATGGGTGGTTTATAGTTTGAGGTTATTATGTATAAAACTTCTATGAATTTTGGTGTACAAGTGGTTTTTGGACATACATTTTCATTTTTCTTGTAATGCTATCATTGGATCATGGAGTAGATGGATGTTTAGCCATATGAGAAAGTGTCAAGCACTTTTTAAAATTGCTTATAAAATGTTACAGTGTGTGAAGTTTCCAGTTGCTACACATCTTTACTAAAACTTAGCATTCAATCTTTTTTTGTTTGTATATTTTAATGTTTGTTATTCTATTGTTTGTGTACTGGTATCTCATTGTGGTTTTAATTTTCATTTCCTGTATGTTTAATGATGTTTAGTATAATTCCATTTTCTTTTAGACATTCATATATATTCTGTTGGAGGAATTTAGTTCAGTCTTTTGTGCATTTTTATTGGATCATTTCTTCTTTTGCTGTCGATTTATAGAAGTTGTTCAATCTTCTGGATATGAGTCTTATGTCATATACATGTATTACAAATATTTTTTCTCAGGTAATGCTTTGCCTTTCTGTTTTTAATGATGGTTTTTGATTAAGTAAAAAACTAAGTGTTTTACATGCTCACTTATTTTTTAATAAACTTTTTATTTAAGAATATTATCTTTATGTAAAAATTACAAAGATAGTTCAGAGAGTTCCTGGATAACCTCACCAAATAAGACATTAATTTTAATGAATTAATGATGATCAATAATGCCTCCTAACATAACTTCACCAACTCAGAGGCCACAAAATATACTCTATGCTTTACTCTAGAAACATGAATTTTTTAGCATTTTAATTTGGATCTATGATTTGTCCTGAATTATTTTTTATTATGTAGAGTTTATTTTTTCTATGCAGATAACTCATTGTTCCAGCAAAATCGGTTAAAATAATTTTCTTTTCTGTATCGAATTGCTTTGGGATCTCTGAGGGATATTGATAGGGAATAAATTGCATCAATGTAACAATTTGGAGAGATTTAAAATCTTAATAATATTGTTTTCTAATCTTCAAACATGGCATAGTTCCCTACTTTTCAGGTTTTCTTTGTTGTGTATCTGCAATATTATGTCATGTTCAGTGTTGAGCTTTTACACATAGTTGGCTAAATTTATTTCTAAGTATTTTATAGTTTTATGCTATTAAAATATGTTTTGTCCTATTTACTGACGTACAATTTAGTGCAATAAACTCCATCCTTTTAAAAGTTCAATGATTTTTTAAAACCTGTGAACAGTAATGTAATTATGAACAAAATCAAGGTAAGAAATATTTTCACCATCCTAAAATGTTTCCTTGAGAGTCTATAAAACCAATCTTTTTCCCTCACTCCAAGCACATGAAAACCACTGTTCTTATTGTTGCTGCAGTTTTGTATACTCTAGAGTTTTATACGAATGGAATTTTAAATTATATAGCCTACTAAGAATCTTTTGAGAATTATCCGTGTTGTTTTATATACAGCTTATTATTTTCATTACTGAGTAGCATTCCATTGTGTGGATGTACCATAATTTATTTTTTTCATTGACTAGTTGATGGATATTGTTTCTTAATTATAATGAACAAAACAGATTTAAACAATTACATACACTTATCAACTTTGGTATAGAAGGAATATACCTCAAAATAATGAAGGCCATATATGATACACCCACAGCTAACATCACACTGAATGGGGAATAATTAAAGACTTTTCCTCTAAGATCTGGAACTAAGGATGTCCGCTTTTACCACTTTTATTCAACATGATCCTGGAAGTTCTTGTCAGAGCAATTAGGAAAGGAAAAGAAAATAAAAACACCCAAATAGGAAATCAAGTCAAATTATCCTTGTTTACAGATGACCTGATTTTATATTTAGGAAGACCTCAAGACTCCACCAAAACGCTGCTAGAATTGATAAATTCAGTAAACTTGAAGGATATAAAATCAGTATAAAAAAATTGGTAGTATTTATATGCAGCAACAATGAAAAAATCTGAAAAAGAAATAAAGATAGCAATTCAATTTACAATAGATACAAAGAATGTAAAATATGTAGGAATCAATTTAACCAAAGAAACGAAAGAACTATACAAGGAAGACTATAAAACACTTAGGAAAGAAATTGAAGAAGATACAAAAAATGGGAAGATATTGCATGCTCATGGATTAGAATAACTATTATTGTTAAAATGACAGTGCTAATTAAGCAATTTACATATTCAAAGCAACCCCTATCAAAATACTAATGACATTTTCATAAAAATAGAAAAAAGAATCCTAAAATTTATACTGAACCACAGAGGCCCTAAAGAGCCAAAGCAAGTCTGAACAAAAAGAACAAAGCTGAGACATCACATTACATGACTTTAAAATATACTACATAGCTATAATAACCAAATCATCATGATACTGGCATAAAAACAGACATATAGACCACTGGAACAGAAGAAGGAACTCCAACATAAATCCACACATCTATAGACAACTCATTTTTAACAAAATCATCAAAAGCATACAATAAAGAAATACATTCTCTTCAATAAATGGTACTGGGAAAACTGGATAAACATATGCAGAAGAATGAAACTAGACCCCTATCTCTCACCATATACATGAATAGCAACATGAATTCTGCTACAATTGAAGCAGGGACAAACATCAAATTTATGATAAACCTTGTATGGAATAATGAAGAAATTATTGATACTTTTTAAAAAGTTTATGGGGACAATGCCCCAAAGAAATCACCAGTTTACAGAGGATAACTCATTGTAAGAAGGAAGAAGATGATATTGCAGATGAAGCCCACAGCAGCAGGCCATTCACAACAATTTATGCAGAAAAAACTAGTCTTATTTGTGTCCTAATTGAAAACGACCAATGATTCATGGTAGGAAAAATAGCCAACACCATATACAACTTAATTGTTCATCTTACACAATTCTGAATGAAAAATAAAGGTTAGCAAACCTTCCACCCAATAGGTGCCAAAACTGTCACACCCAGATCAGCTGCAGACAAGAGCAGAGCTCTCAATAGAAATTTCAAACAAGTGGGATCAAGATCCTGAAGGATTTTTTGAGGAATTATAACAGGAGATGAAAATTGGCTTTACCAGTACGATACTGAAAATGAAGCATAATCAAAGCAATGGCTACCAAGATGTGGAAGTGATCCGGTCTAAGCAAAAGCAGACCAGTCAAGAGCAAAGGTCATGACAATAGTTTTTTGAGATGCTTAAGGCATTTTGCTTGTTGACTTTCTGAAGTTCCAAAGAATGATAGCATGCCTATGTTTTGAGAAAGTTAGGCAAAACTTTAGCAGAAAAATGCCCAAGAAACCTTCACCAGAGAGCCTTCTCCATCATAGCAATGCCTCTGTTCATTCCTCTCATCAAATAAGGACAATTTTGTAAGAGTTTCAGTGAGAAATTATTAGGCATCCACCTTACAGTCCTGATTTGGTTCCTTCTGACTTCTTTTTGTTTCCTAATCTTAAAAATTCTTTAAAGGGCTCATATTTTTCTTCAGTTAATAATGTAGAAAAGACTACATTGACAAGGTTAAATTTCCAGGATTCTCTGTTCTTTATGGATTGATGAAATAGCTGATATCATATTTACAAAACTGTCTTAAACTTGATGGAGCTATATTGAGAAATAATATATATATACTTTTCAATTTTTGCCCTTTAATTTCATTTTTTCATGAAATTTTTGATGTCTCCTTGTATAAGGAGCTCAAATGACTCAATAGTAAAGGTGATTATACTGACTATAGGGTGACTATAGTTATAAAAAAAATAATCTATTACACATTTCAAAATAGCTAGAAGAGAATAATTTGAATGTTCCTGACATAAAGAAAAGATAAACATTTAAGGTAATAGATATCCCAATACCCTGATTTGATCTTTATACATTATATAAAAGTATCAAATTATCACATGTACCTCAACATGTAAATCTATTATGTAACAAAAAATGACTTGGTGTTTGGCCCATTCCTCAACTATTTTATGACAGATGATGTATAGAATTGGTAATATATTTTTTAAAGATATGGAAATATTTTTAACAGTGAAATCGTTTGAATCTGAAGTATGCTAGGTGGAAAATTTATTTTTTTCCTATTAAATTTATGAATTTATTATATCTAATACCTACTGGGACATTCAGATTACCTACTCCTTTTTAATTAAGCTTGGATTAGTTGCAGCTTTTCAAGAAACCTTTCATAAAACTTATTGAATTTGTTAAAATGATATTTTGATATTTATTTATTATACTTTGCTATCTGTAGAATATTAACTTTCTCTTTCCTTTCTGAATCTTAGTAATATGCATCCGTATTTTTTTAATCCATCTGGAGTTTAGAAATTTATTGAACTTTATGAAAATCAGCTTTTGGTTGTATTGATTTTTCTCTATTGTTTTTCTGCTTCATATTTCATTTTTGATCCTTATTATTTTCTTTCTTTTGCTGGAGTTGGGTTTAATTTTTTCTTCATTATTTATTAAAGCTGAATTATAGATTATTGATTTGAGATCTTTGTTCTCCTGTGATGTGAGCATTTAATGCTGTATTTTAAGCCCTGTTTTATTTTTAGTTATATCCTACAAATTTGATATGTTGTTTTTCATTTTTGTTTGTTTCAAAATATATTCTAAATTCTCTTGATTAATTTATAGTATATTTTAGTTGTCAGAGAACATACTTCCTATGATTTTGGTCTCCTTAAATTTTGTGATACTTGCTACATAGGCCAGAATACAGTCTGTCTTGGTAAATATTAATTGTGTATTTAAAAAATGTGTACTCTACTATTGTCACGTGAAATGTTGTAAAAACTAGTTCAAATTTGTTGATAGTGTTAAGTCTTCAATATTAATATCAATATTTTTATCTGTGTTCTATAAATTACTGAAGGAGAAATGTTGCTCTCTCCAAGTATAACTATATTTTCTCTTTTAATTTTATTCATTTACATAATGTATTTTGATTACATTATTAAGTATGTACACATTTAGAGTCATAATGGGTTCTCAATGAATTTACCCTATTATCATTAAATTTTTAAAGGGTTATATCACTGCTAATTTTCTTTGTTCTGAAGTCTATGTTGATAAAGTCAGCCTTTCTTTGATCACTGTACAAAATATTTTCTTACCCTTTTATAATACTTTCAGCTTATTAAAATTTGTGTAGGTTTACTGTAGACATCATATAGTGTTTTGAAGTCTCATTTTTATATCCAATCTGACAGACTGCCTTTTAATAAAAGTGTTTAGACTACTTATTTTCATGGTAATTTACATGGTTAGGTTTAAGACTATATCTTATTTGTTTTGTGTTTGACCCATCTGTTGTTTTTTGTTTG
This sequence comes from Eulemur rufifrons, assembly GCF_041146395.1. Taxonomy (NCBI): domain Eukaryota; kingdom Metazoa; phylum Chordata; class Mammalia; order Primates; family Lemuridae; genus Eulemur; species Eulemur rufifrons. The sequence continues at coordinate 56,425,850 of NC_090990.1, forward strand.
CTTTTAATTTCTCTTTTTTTTACCTTTCTTAGGATTAATTGTCATACAATTCAACTGAAAGAACAGTAGAGACTGAGATAAATAGTATCTATTACTCAAATGTGCATCCTTCTTTTTCTGATATCCTTTAGCACAAGTGGCTAAATCAAACTATTCAGTAAATAGATTGAATTTGGCTTAGATTGTTGCTATAATTATCTTCAATATACCATTGATTTTAAATTTCTCAAGTGGTAGACTAGTGATTCATCCTACTTGGTGCGAGTCTGGAGTGTCAGAATTTTTTCTCAGTGTTCCTTTTCCATCCTCTACTTTCTTCAGGTCCTTCTACCCTCCTGTTCTATAAGGGATTTCTACCTTTGCATCTTGGACGTCTTCTAGCACTGGTATATTGCTGGAATTTCTTTTGTGAAGAGTTGGTATTCCCTTACTCCATACTCAGTCTTTAGTCTTAGGCACATCCTTTACACTTGACTCCTGAAGTGGGGCTTTTACATCATTCCTGTCCCATTTTCCTCCATGGGTTCCAAATTGTGCTATCTATCTATGAGGGATCTTGGATGGGAGCATGTTTTCTTCCCTTACCCCAGCAGCAGCAGATATATATGATTTGTTTCAGAGCAGGATCCTGACATAAAGTAGTTTCCTGTCCACCAGCAACAGATATGTTTTCCTAGTTTTAGTACTGGGTATAAAACAAGTGATATGGGTTCTCCCAGCAGCCATTGAGCTTTGCCTGGATGGGACGGCAGGAAAGTGCCTTGTCCCTCTCTCACAGCAAATAACTTTTGTTTCTAACCCTCCTTTAGTGGCAGCTGACCTGATCTTTGCCTGGGACAAGGAACACCAGGAGGTTTTGATTTTTTCTTGTGTGTTTGCTTTGCCTGCCCCCCTAAGTGGGTAATAGCTTATAATTTTGTGAGAGAAGTGTTAAGAAGTAAATCATATTTATGCCTACACTCCAGTCGCAGCCAATCACCACCTGCACAGCTGCTCTACTACCAACACTCTCTCATCTCACACACCTGGCTTCCAATTTTTCACTGGAGCATACGATAGAGGCTTATGAAAAAGAGCACATCAGAATGGACTCCTGTTGTATCTGAACTGTCATGCTAGCCAACACTCACGCTTCAAACATTCATTATAATTTCATATATATTTTTTACCCACTTTTGTGATTCCATCTTATTCTTCTAATGCTCTTATATAAGTGAAACAATTTGTGATTCCCATCTCTCATTAAAGGGGCTTGTCATCTTTTGGAATTTCATTTATTGGAATGCCTTACGACCTAAATTTTCTGACGGGTTCAATGAATAATTAGGATTCTGTATATTGCCATTTTATTAGTTTTGTTGTTTTTGTTAAAGATGAAAACAACATTCTTTGTGTCTTTCTATACCCTAATCAGAAGTGAAATCCTGAAAATGTCTTTTTAATTTCATTTTCAATTTTTATAGTATTTAATCTACAATTGATTTTAAATCAAACTTATATTTAGTTATTCTTCTAAATTTACTTGCTAAATTTGTATTTTTGCTGATCTACTTGAAACTTCAGGTTAATGTTTTAACCAAATCTAGAATATTTTCATATTTAAAAAAATATTTTTGTGCCTTTTCTCTTTTCTATATCTCTTAATGTGATTACAGGAGAAATTGTCTCACACATGTCTTTGGGGCTTTGTTAAATTTGTTTCCAATCTTTTATTTCTCTATACTTCAGTTTAATGATTTTGAATAGCCCTATCTTTAGCTGAAGCAATCTGATTATTTCTTCAATTAAGATATTGCATTTCTCAGTTCTACACTTTGTAATTGATTTCTGTCTCTAATTTACTTTTCTACATCTTTCCTAAAATACTTAACAGATTTTAAATAGTTATTTTATAATAGTTATTTATAATAGTTAATGAAATTATTATTTTAATTCTTCCTAACATCTATGTAATCTTAGAGTCTACTTCTATTGACTTAGAGTCAGCTTCTATTAACTATGCTTTTCTCCAGATTATGGTCACTATCTTCCTTCTATTCTTGCCCAGTTTTTTATTATACAGTGTTCATTGTGGGTGAAATATTGTAGTGACATGGGATTTTTTTCATCTTCCTCTAAAGAATGATGGATTTTGTTCTGGCAAGCATTAATTGGCAGCTACTATTAGATCACCTTGACCCTGTGGAGGGTTGGTTTTAGATTTTACATCAGGTCTCTTTTGTTTTTGTCCTTATCCTAGAATATAGCACATAATCCTGAAGGTGGTTTATTCTTAAAGTCTGTCATATCTGAAGTTTCAGTAGAGTTGCAAGGTGTTCACCATCCCCTCTAACTTGGAAGGACTTAATATCTACTCTTTTTTTCCAGTTGAGTAGCTTACATATTCTCTTCTTAGTTCTTTAACCTTACAGATGTTACTTATCTCTGCATCCCCTGCAGTCTCTCCTGGTGTACATGTATTAATAGCTTAATAGCAAGATATTTCAGAATAATTTGTTCGAAAATTCTTCAGCTTTCTCATTTGCCATATTTCCCAGACTTTTTCCAAGTGTTCTGGCATCTCCAAGCTAGAAAATTTTACCCTCAGTCCTATGACATTACATTGTAAATTTCACCCCCTGCACCATGAGACTGAGGAATGGAAAGAAATTCTGTTTTAATTGCTTCTTTTTCATCCTATTAGTGGGAGAAGGATTCCTACCCTATCGTTATGGGCATAGGTGAACTCATGACATCCAACACTGGACAAATGAGATAGACAGCAATTTGTTAGTCACATATACTCACAACCTGGAGAAAAATGACACTGTATGCCATACATGGCCACATGGGAGTTGCACTTAGAAATGGAATGAACAGAGGCTGTGGGAAGTAGGCTTTGTAATATCAAGAAGATGGAGTGTCTCTGGTTTCCGAAAGAGAATGTGATTGGTTTGTTTCAATAATTTTGCAGGTTGGCAGGGAAATAAAGCCATTATTCAGCAATAAGTAGACACTATACCTGTCCCCTTGAATAAGGACAGCTGCTTGGCTAGGTGACCTTATCTGTGGGAGCAGAGTTGAGAGGACAACTTGTTTTGATGCCACTGCAGGCCTTCCCAATTTCACCAGAGTTTTAGGTAGTAAATAACATGGGCATTTAACTGTTGGCCTTAAACCACATGCTCTAAGCCAAAAACCCTGTTAAATGTGGATCTCACACAATGAAATTAATTGTGATTTATTGTTTTCTAAAGTTATATAACTTCAGCTTCTATCTATTTTGGGTTACTCTTCACTGTGATTAATGTTTTTATTTTTATTTGTCAACAATTTGTAATTGTTATTAGGAAGAGACTTAATCCTCCATAACTTTAGAAAAAGGAATGTATGTTGTAGATATGTTATTTCTGAATATTTCATGGTGAAAATGTTCAAAAAATTAAAAAATTAAATAACCATACAGACAACATACACAGACTCATCACCTAGAATTTAAAATTGACATTTTGCTACATTTTCTTCATGACACATCTGTCTATCCACCTTTATATATCTCCACCAATTCTTCTTCTTTTTTATGCCTTCAATGTAAATTGCAGCATCAGTGAATTTTACTTTTATTGGCATATTCTAAAGGTAGAATCAACAGCATTAGATGATATATAGGATATAGGGTATACAAAAAATTGGAGCCAAAGTGGACATAGTGTGTGAAATATTGAAGTGACACAGAATTTCTCATTTATTAAATTATTAATTCACCCAACAAATGTTAATAACACGTACTATATTCCTGACTCTGTGCTTAGGATAGAACATAAACACATAAGTTAAACATGGGTATATTTCTCTAAACCTGAACTATAGATTTTTGAACTGGAAGTCTGGAAGGATGAAGTGGTTATTAACCCAGGGAGGAATAGTTTTTTTGTGGGAATAGGAGAAACATAATTTTGAAATATTTCATTTTAGAATTCAATTACATACCCATGAGTTCTTCTCATATATATGTGTGTGTAGGTATACACACAAACACATACATACACACGCACACATATATAAAGAATTCATTGTAAAGATCAGGCTTAGAAGTATATATCCATGATTAACTTATGGTTTTCATGTTCTATCTTCAGCCTAAGCACAGAGCCTAGATTATAGTATGTGGTTATTAGTATGATTTAGATGAATTAACAATTTTAAAAGTGAGAAAAAATAATACATTTCTTTGGAAATTTTAATTATTGCTAATTTCAAAGGAGTATGATTTTCCATAGAAGAATGTTTCATTATCACGGAGTAAAAGATATCTCAGTGTTTTGATGGTCTATTTCAATTGCTTCTAGGGATTCCATTGACACAGATAAGATATGTTTTTTAGTATGTCTCATATGGTCTAGAAAAGATTAATAATTTTGACAGTGTTATTCAATAGTTTTCTTAATTATGGAATGGCTCAAAATTTTAATTATTATTTATTGTCAGCATAATTACTTTATGTTTGCAAGATCCTAGCTATTGACAAATTCTAACATAAATTTACTTTGTTTACAGATTTTGACATAAATAATACAATAGTTCATTTTAATTTCAAAAATGTTTTATTTTATTTTTGTTTCTTAATTGGATTTGTTAATTACCTTCCTGTAGAGTGTATGTAAAAAACAATATACTCTGTGATAAAGGAACAATTCTTCACATGGGGCCAAAGGTTAGCAACTATAATACAAAACACCTTGTATCAATTTACCTATGTAAATTTGCATGTTACAAATATAGAACATTGTATGAGGTCAATTTTTCTATTTAGTTTTAGACACCTAGAAGGTAAATTTGACTTCCTTTTGTTTGTTGTTCAATGATTTGTTATAAATAACACCTTGAATATTATTTTTCAGACTGTTTTAAAAGTCAAAAAAATTCTGTACTCAGGAGAAAATAATACCTCATGTTGTCCCCTTTGCATAATTAATAGACAGAGTCATTCATCAAATTTCAACTGGCTGTATATGATGAGGTCAAGAGAATCCCTCAATATTCTTATTCTTCAGTAATGTCTGCACCTGACATCAAGTTCTTAACAAGAAGATGAAATTTCCCAGTGATGTGAGTGTTTGTTATATATAAACTACACAAAGGTGTTAAGCTGTTGGCATAATAATTGTCTTTTATGGTATAGTGCTGTTAAGATATACTTAGATTTAAAGTGATATCCTGAGTATGAATCAATCTGTTTCTTGATTTCTAGTCATTCTTCAAATATACTGCAGTATTAGAAATCATCAAGCCCATTTTTCATAATATCCTTCACCACAGCAGTCCCCAACCTTTTTGGTACCAGGGCCCAGTTTCATGGAAGACAATTTTTCCACTGATCTGGAAGTGGGTGGGGGGGGATATGGTTTCAGAATGATTCAAGCATATCACGTTTATTGTGCAAACCTCTCTGCTAATGATAATCTGCATTTGCAGCCACTCCCCAGCACTAACATCACCATCTCATCTCCATCCCAGATTATCAGGCATTATATTCTTATAAGAAAGAAGCACACCAGCTAGATCCCACGCATGCAGTTTACTGTAGGGTTTGTGCTCCTATGAGAATCTAATGCCACTGTTGATCTGACAGGAAGCTGAGCTTATGAGGTGATGCCAGTGATGCGGAATGGCTATAAATACAGATAAAGCCTTGCTCACTCACTTGCCGCTCACCTCTTGCCATGTGGCCCTGTTCCAGTAGGGGTCTGTGGCCCGGGGACTGGGGACTATAGCTTTAGCGCACTTCAGTGTCAGGATATGTTTCACTGTGACTGACTGTCCCTACACTACAAAAGCTTTTGGAAGACAGGCTTGCCTATCTCTGTGGAATTCTAAGACCTGGAATAACTTCTAGCTGTCACTTTCTGTCTATAATATAGATTTGTAAAGGGTGGGTGGAGATAATCTGTGTTTATTTGTGTTTGTCAACTTCAACTTAATTCATAAACCTCCTCTTGACCATAAAATAACATATTTTTAAGTGACCTACAGTCGACCTGTAGTGTCAATGTTTATAATGAAAAGAAAATGGACTTGTAGGGTATTCTTATCCAGGGTAATGATAATAATAAAGTCTTTAGGGAAAATAAATGTTATTTCATTTTAAGGAAACAAGGCCAGACATTAAATTAGAATCATTAACATAATCAAAAATTATTTTACTGCATATCAAATTTTAATATTACATTTATTAAAAGATAATGCCAATTTTTAAAACAAACTTTAATTAAAAATGCATATCAATTAATTATTTGAAACAGTGACATGTACTTGGTTACTTATGCCATATAACAGTCTTTATATCTGTGGTTCCCAAAACCCAGGCCATGGACAGGTACTGATCTGTGGCCTGTTAGGAACTGGGCCACACAGCAGGAGGTGAGTGGTGGGTGAGCAAGTGAAGCTTCATCTGTATTTACAGCCGCTCCCCATCACCACTTGAGCTCCACCTCCTGTCAGATCAGAGGCAGCATTAAATTTTCATAGGAACATGAACTCTACTGTAAACTGTACATGCAAGGGATCTACCTTGTATACTCCTTGTGGTAATCTAATGCCTGATGATCTGCGGTGGAACTGAGGCAGTGATGCTAGTGCTGGGGAGTGGCTGCAAATACAGATTATCATTAGCAGAGAGGTTTGGCTGCACAATAAATGTAATGTGCTTGAATCATCTTGAAACCATTCCTCCCTCATCAGTCCGTGCAAAAATTGTTTTCCATGAAACTGGTCCCTGGCGCCAAAAAGGTTGGGGATCACTGATTTATATCATATATTTTGTATTCTGTGATACAAAGTAAAATATTTCAGTTTCTTAAATTGAACCCAAATTTTAATGCATAAAATGTATGCATTAGCTGGGTTTATAGGGGCCAAATAAACATTTCAACTGAAGTAACTCTACACATTGCTGAAGAAATCATGCACTCCTCATTGGAGATATGTCTTCTCTATTGAGCTATAAAGAATTATATGATTTAAGCATGCAGCTATGAAGGAAATCATATTTAGTGAAATAATAAGCTTAGAAAAATTAATTTAGTGTAATCAGCTTGAACTGAAGAGAACCAGATGTTAACATTTTTCCAAATTTCTTTTCAAAAACCATATTACAGACTATGTGTATTAACTTTATTTTTATATATTAGCTTTAACTTTAGAATTGATAATGTTTACATGAATTGGAGTTTTTGACATTTCATGATGATTTTTTGATAGTTCATAGCAGTACAATATATGTAATGTTTGTTTTTCTTTGCTTGTGTTTTACCCTAATTTTAAAGTGGCAAAACCTGACTTAACTTAATCAAAAGCAGAAACACAGAAGGGGAATTTTTAAACTTATATTTGTATTAAAGTAGAAAATATTCTTTGTGTCTGTAAAACTAGGTAGAAGATTTAAGCAAATAGTATTCATATATGAATAATATATAATATTATTGAAAGTCTGAAGAGAAAAAGAATTAAAAAAGGAAAAAACTTATGTGATATATGGGACAGAATCACAAAAGTAAATATTTGAATTATGGGGCTCAAGAAGGAGAAATATAAAGGGATATAAGGCTTATTTAAAGAAAGAATAGCAGAAAATATTTCAAGCCTGAAGAAAAATATTAATATCCAGATCAATTAAAGGTTTCTGATCAGAATCAACCCAAATAACATTACCCCAAGATATTACCCATGCATTTCTGTATGAATAATAGAATCAGCTTGCCAATTTATCAAAAAAAAATGCACCTGGTATTTCAGTATTTTGATAGAGATTGAGTTGAATATGTAGATAAGCTGGGGAATACTGCAATCTTAAAATTAAGTTTTCTAAACCCTCAACAGAGGATGTTTTAAAAATTTATTTATATCTTCCATAATTATATTCATGATGTTTTCTAGTTTTCCCTATATTATTTTGTACTTCTTTTATTAATTTTATCTCTAAATACTTTATTCTTATTGAAGATATTGTAATGAAATAGTTTTCTAAATTTTATTTTTAGATTGTTTTCTGTTAATCCATAGAAATACAACAGATTTTAAAGATGTATTTTTTTTTTTTTTAGAGAAGAGAATTTTTAGGTTCATAACAAAATTGAGAGGAAAGTAATAGATTTCATATATAGTCCTTGCCTCTACACATGCATATTATCCACCATGATGAACATTCTCCAGTTTTAACAATTGATGAACCTACAATGACACATCATAACCACCCAAAATCCATAATTTATATGTTGGTTCATGCTTGGTGTTGTACATTCCATGAGTTTGGAAAAATGTATAATGACATGTATTTGTCATCATAGTATCATACATAATATTTTAACTACTGTAAAAATTCCCTATATTATGACTATGTATCACTTCTTTCCCCAAGCCCTGACAACCAATGATTTTGTAATTGAATTGTTTGTTTTCTTATTTTCAGAATTGTTTGGATATTTTGGATAATAGTCTTTACCAGAAGTGCCTTTTGCAAATATTTTCTTCTGGTCTGTAACTTGCTTTTTATTCTCTTGATGTTGTCTTTTGCAGAGTGGAAGTTTTTAATTTTAACGAAGTCCAGCTTATCTATTGTTTGTTTCATGAATCATGACTCTGATGCTGCATTAAAAAGTCATTGCCATACCCATTGTCATCTAGGTTTTCTGCTATGTTCTCTTCTAGGAATTTTATAGTTTTGTGATGTATATTGAGATCTACGATCCATTTAAATTAATTTTTGTTAAGGGTGTATGGCCTGTGTCTGGCTTATTTTTTTTTATTTGCATGTGGATGTGTAGTTGTTCTAGAACCATTCATTAAAAAGACTGTTTTTGCTCCACTGTATTGCTTTTGCTCCCTTGTAAATCAGTTGACTGTATTTTGAGTTCTATTTCTGGACTCTTCATTCAGTTCCCTGTATCTCACAAATTTTGATAAGTTATGTTTTTTTTAATTTTCATGAAGTTCCAAATATCCTTTAATTTCTCTTGAGACTTCTTCTTTGACCTAGTGTTTTTAGAAGTGTGGTGTTTAATCTACGTTTATTTTGGGATTTCCCAGTTTTCTTTCTGTTATTGATTTCTTATTTAATTCCATTGTAATCTGATAGGAGACATTGTGCAATTTCCATGCTTTTAACTTTCTTAAATTATGTTTTATAGCCCATAATGTAGTCCATGTTGGTGAATATTCCATGTGAGTTTGAGAAGAATGTGTATGCTGCTGTTGCTGGGCAAAAGAACTTATATTTGTCAATTATGGCCAGGTGATTGATAGTGATTTATGACCTTACTGATTTTCTGCCTACTGGATCTTTCCACTTCTGATGGAAGGATGTTAAAATCTCCAACTATAATAGTGGATTAATATAGTCTTCCTACATTTCTATGAGTTTTTCCCTCCCGTAGTTTAATACTCTTTTGTTAGGTGCATAATATTACAAATTATGTCTTTTTAGATAACTTATTTTTTTATTGTTATGTAATGTCCTTTTTTATCCATAATAATTTTCTTGCTTTGACGCCTGCTCTGTCTAAAATTAACATAGCTCCTCTTTATTTATTTTTATTTTTAGTAACATGATATATTTCTCCATCCATTTGCTTTTAATCTATATGTGTCTCTATAGTCAAAGTTGGTTTCCTGTAGACAACATATAATTGGGTCTTGTTTTTTGGTCCACTCTGACAGATTCTATCTTTTAATTAGTATATTTAGACCATTGATGGTCAAAGTGTTTATGGATATAGGTAAATTAATGTCTACCATATCTAATGTTTTCTATTTGTTTCCATTCTTCTTGCTTCTAATTTTTATCTTTCAGACTTTTTCTGCATTTTGTAATTTTAATTGGGCATTTGATATAATTCCATTTCCTCTCTCTTTATTTTGCTTATCAGTTATGTTGCTTTTTTTAAGTAGTTTCCCTAGAGTTTGCAATATTCATTTACAACTAACCAAAGTCTACTTTAAAATAAAACTGTATATATTTAATTAAAGAAGTAAAGGACCTCTATAGGGAGAACTATGAAACACTGAGGAAGGACATTGCAGAGCATGCAAATAGGTGGAAAACCATACCATGCTCATGGATCAGAAGAATCAACATTGTTAAAATGTCCATACTACCCAGAGTGATCTACAGATTCAATACAATCCCAATTAAATTACCAACATCATTTTTCACAGATATAAAAAAATAATTATACACTTTGTATGGAACCAGAGAAGACCCCGTATAGCAAAAGCAATTTTAAGCAATAAAAACAAAATGGGAGGTATTAATTTGCCAGACTTCAAACTATACTACAAGGCTGTGGTTCTTAAAACTGCTTGGTATTGGCACAAGTGCAGGGACACAGACCAGTGGAACAGAACAGAAAATCCAAATATAAAACCATCCTCATATAGCCATCTAATCTTTGAAAAAGCAGACAAAAACATACTCTGGGGACAAGAATCCTTATTCCATAAATGGTGCTGGGCAAATTTAATAGCCACATGTAGAAGACTGAAACAGGACCCACAGCTTTCACCTCTCACAAAAATCAAATCACATGGATAACAGACTTAAACCTTAGGTGTGAAATGATTAGAATTCTAGAAGAAAATATAGGAAAGATTCTTACAGACATTGGCCTAGGCAAAGAATTTATGAAGACCCCCCAAGGCAATCACAGCAACAACAAAAATAAATGAATGGGACCTGATTAAATTAAAAAGCTTCTGCACAGCCAAAGAAACAGTCACGAGAATAAACAGACAACCTACAGAATGGGAAAAAATTTTCGCATACTGCACATCAGATAAAGGACTGATAACAAGAATCTATTTAGAACTCAGGAAAATCAGCAAGAAAAAAAATCAAACAACCCTATCAAGAAGTGGGCAAATGACATGAATAGAAATTTTTCAAAAGAAGATATAAGAATGGCTAACAAACATATGAAAAAATGCTCAACATCCCTAATCATCAGGGAAATGCAAATCAAAACCACAATGATATATCACTTAACTCCAGTAAGAATGACCTTTATCAAAAAGTCCCAAAACAATAAATGTTGGCGTGGATGCGGAGAGACAGGAACACTAATACACTGCTGGTGGGACTGCAAACTAGTGCAACCCTTGTGGAAAGCATTATGGAAATACCTTAAACAGATTCAAGTAGACATACCACTCGATCCAGCAATCCCATTATTGGGCATCTACCCAAAGGAACAAAAGTCATTCTATGACAAAGACACCTGTACCTGAATGTTTATAGCAGCACAATTCACAATTGCAAAGATGTGGAAACAACCCAAATGCCCATCAATTCATGAATGGATTAGTAAATTGTTGTATATGTATACCATGGAGTATTACTCAGCTATAAGAAATAACAGTGATATAGAATCCCTTTTGTTCTCCTGGAGAGAGTTGGAATCCATTCTATTAAGTGAAGTATCCCAAGAATGGAAAAACAAGCACCACATGTACTCACCAGCAAATTGGTTTCCCTGATCATCACCTAAATGAACATTTGGGAATGACACCAATTGAGTATCAGACTGAGGTGGGGGATGAGGGGAGGGGATGGGTGTATACCTACATGATGAGTGCGTTGCGCACCGTCTGGGGAATGGTCACGCTTGAATGTTCTGACTCGGGGGGATGGGCGGTACATGGGCAATCTATATAACCTGAACTTTTGTACCCCCATAATAAGCTGAACTAAGAAATAAATAAATAAATAAATAATAAAACTATATTGCTTCACAAGTAGTATGGATATCTTGTAATAACAATAATCCCATTTCTTCCCGCCTATCCCTTGTATCATCATTGTCATTCATTTTACTCATATCTAAGCATACAGAAGAATACACATGAGATATGAGATGATATATACATATGCATACAAAGTTAAATACATTTTTGCTATTGTTATTTTGAACAAACTGTTGTATGCTAGATCAATTAAGAATAAGAAAAATAAAAGATTTAGTTTACTTTAACATGTTTCTTCTTTGATGCACATCCTTTTTTAATGTAGATCAGCATTTCTGACCTCTATTACTTTCTTTACCTCAAAAGAACTTTTATTCATGTTATTTGCAGGGTGGGTCTACCGGCAACAAATTTTCTCAATCTTTGAGAAAATCTTCATTTCTCTTTCACTTCTGAAGAATAATTTTACAAGGTACAGAACTCTAGGTTGGTGAGCTTTTTCTCTCAACACTTTTAAGTATTTCATTCCATTTTCTTCTTGCTTGCATGGTTTCTGAAGAAAAGTCATATCTAATCCTTATATTTGTTTGTCTACAGGTGAGGTGTTTTTTCCCTCTGACTTCTTTCAAAATTTTTGTTTTTGATTTTGTGTGTTTGAAAATGATATGGATAAGTATAGATTTTTTGTTTCATTTTGTTTTTGCGGGGGGGGGGAGGTTTGGGGGGACATGTTTCCTGTCTGGTGTTCTCTGAGTTTCCTGTATCTTTGTTTTGATGTCTGATGCTAATTTTGGGATATTTTCAGTCATTATATATTTCAAATGTTTCCTATTTTTCTTTATTTCTTTCTTCTCTCTGCAGTGCTTTCCTTATGTGTTAAGTTATAATTTTTGTACTTGTCCTTTGGTTCTTGGATATTCTGTTCTTACTTTCTTTCTTTCTTTTCAGTTTTTGTTGCCTTTGCTTTCCAATTTTAGAGATTTCTATTGATTTTGCCTCAATTTCAGAGATTCTTTTACCCAGTCTACTCTTAAGTCCATTAAAGTCATTCTTTATTTATGCTATGGCGTTTTTTTTTATCTCTGGCACTTTTTTCTTAGAAATTTCATCTCACTGATTTCATTGTCCATTTGTTTTTGCATGTTGTCTACTTCATCCATTAGAGTCTTTAGCATATGAACTATAGTTATTTTAAATTCTCCGTCTGATAATTTCAATGTCCCTACCATGTCTGCTCCTGATGATTGCTCTGTCTCCCCAAATAATATGACTTGTATTTTTTTATTGATAGGTGGATATGATGTACTTGGTAAAAGGAGCTGCTGTAAGTAGACCTCTAGTAATGTGACGGTAACGTGTGCAATGAGAGGAAGCATTCTATAGTCCTATGATTAGGTCCCAGTATTTTACTGAGCCTATGCCCCTGACTGTGAATTTCACATGTACTTCTCAGTTCTCCCCCTTAGGTGGGATAGGATACTTAATGTAGGCTGGAGGTGAATATTTCCCCTTTCCCAAGTGGAAGACTAGAGTGGGGTGATGTTGGGTATTTCTCATCTTCCATATGGAAGATGAGAGATGCTTGGAGTAGATATTTTTCTTTCCCCAAATCAGTAGATTCTGAAAAATTTCCAGCACATGTTGGTCTGGTTAAGTAGTTTCTCCTGGGAGCAGATTTTGTTAGGATGAACATAGCATTCTGGCATACTTCAAAATGGTTCTTCCCCCATCCTACTCCTGCTTCCAGACGTAAGAGGGCAGTTTTCTCCTGTATTTCCTATGAGAACTTGTTTAAGCTCTTGGAGGTAAAACTCAAAAAAGTGTAGGGATTCCCCTATGAACGGATTCCTTAGAGATTTTAACTCAAACTTCACAAGGCTTCCAGTAATTCCTTAATGACAGTTCAGGTTTTCCAATCCTGGCACTGGTTCCTGTAGCTGTTTGTGCCTGTGAGTCTTTGCTCTGGTAAGCCATGTTCCCTCTTTTTGCCTGTCTTTATCTCCCATCTTGGGGATAGCAGTCTGCCTTGTGTCCTCCCCACGTCCCCAAAAAAAGAGTTTTGATTTTTCAGTCTGTTCAGCTTTTTATAATGAGAGTGGCACATTTCAAGCATCTTACGTAAAGACCTGCAATCGATTTTTGTATATTTATCCTGTACCCTTCATTGCTCAACTTGTTTAATAGTGATAATTTTAGTGGATTCCTTAGGATTTTATATATAGAAGATCACATCATCTGAAAATAGATGGTTTTATGTTTTTTTTGTTTTTTTTTTTCTAGTCTGGGTTTCCATTATTTTATTTTTCATACCGAATTGCCTTGGCTAGAACCTCCAGTTAAATGTTGATATAAAGATATTTTTGCTTATCTTCTGGGTAAGCATTCAGTATTTCGCCATTAAGTATATTAGCCAACAAATTTTGTTTTTAATAGATTGAGCAAGTGTCCACTCATTCCTGGTTTGTTGAATGTTTTTATCCAGAATGAGTGCTAGATTTGTCAAATGTTTTTTCTTCATCTATTGAGATCATGATGTGTTTTTTAATTTAATTAATATGGTATGTTACATCCATTGATTTTTATATGTCAAATAATGCTTGAATTCCTCAGGTGAATTCTACTTGATCATAACAGATAATCCATTCTACATGGATTTCCATGTAAATTCAGTTTGATAGTATTTTGTTGAGGATTTTAGCATATATATTAATGAAGAAATTTGATATATGGTTTTATCTTTTTGTAACGTGTTTCTCTGAGTATCAGATTAATATAATACTAGCCTCATATAATAAATTTAAAAATGTTCATACCTCTTCTATATTTTGGAATACTATGTGATAATTAGTGTTAATTTTTTTTTTTTAAACTGGTAGAATTCACCAAAGAAGCCATCTGGGACTGGAATTTTATTACAGGAATTATGTTTGCTTAACAATTCAATCTCTTTATTTGTCATAGATGTAGTCAGATATTTTATATCTTGTTTCGTCGGCTTCTGAATATATCTTTCTATAAATTTGTCCATTTCTTTCCAGTTATTTAAATTTTTGGCAAGCCATCATTCATTGCATTCCCTTGTATTCTTTTTTATTTCTGTAAGTTTGTTAGTAATATCACCTTCCTATTTCTAATTTTAGTAATTTGAGTCTTTCTTTCTTTTATTAGTCTAAGTAAAAAATTGTACATTTTGAACTACCTTTGGGTTGGTTGATGTTATCAATTATTTTTCTATACTCTATTTTATTTACTTGAGCTCTGGCTTTTATTATTTTCTTTCTCTTGCTGTTTTTGGATTTATTGTACTACACCAAATTTTTTAAAGTGTAGAGTTAAGTAATAGATTTTAGTTTTTTTTTAATATAGGTACTTACAGTTATAAATTTTCTGTAAGCACTGCTTTAATAGCATTATATAAGTTTAAATATGTCATGTTTTCATGTTCACTTATCTCAAAGTATGTTCTAATATTGCTTATGATTTCTTCTTTGACCCATTAATCATTTAGGGATGTTTTGTTTAATTTTCACATATTTGTGAATTTCCCAAACTTCTTTCTCTTGTCGTATTTTAATTTCACTATAGTCAAAGAACAAACTTTGTATTATTATTTTAATTTTTTCAGATATATTGAGACTTGTTTTATGTTCCAATATAGTCTAATATGGAGAAAATTCCATCTCCTCTTGAGAAAAATGTGCATTTTTTTTTTTTAGGGAGTAAAGTGTTCTATAGAAATATATTATATCTAGTTGGATTACAGTGTTGTTCAAGTCTTCAATCCAATACTGAAATTGGGGTATTCAAGTTTTGTTGAATTGTCTATTTCTCTTTTCAATTACATGTTTTATATATTTTAAGTTCTTTTGTTAGTTGAATATATGTTCATAATTTTAATATCTTTTAAAATTCTGTTTGTGAATTTGAACCTAAGGAGTGATCCTTGTAGACAACATAGAGTTTGTAGTTTTGTCTATACATTCTGCCAATCCTTTATTTTTGATTTGGAATTCAGGTAGTTTATATTTAATGCAATACTGATGAGGTAGGAATTATGTCAATTCTTTGATTTCTTTTGTATGTGTCTAATGTCTCATTACTCCACTTTTCCTTGATTACTCCTTTATTTTGTGTTAAACAGATTTTTATTGTATAATATTTTAATTACATTGTTGTTTGTTATGCTGTATTTTCTCAAGTTATTTTCTCAATGGTTGCCCTGGGGATTTTGATTAAAATTTTCCCTTAAAACAATGTGGTTTTTATTAATATAGACTAATGTTAAATAGTATACAATAACTTTTCTTCATGATAGCTATATTCCTTTCTGGCTCCTGTATACCATTATTGCTTCATGAATTACATTTTTATACATTTTATGGCTATGAATGCAGTTTTATGATTATTACTGTGTGCAATTGTCTCTTATGTCAAGGATGGGGACAAAATAATTATAAAGAAAAATACATTTTTGCAAACTACCCATTTATTTTTGCTAGTGTACTTTATATCTCTTTGTAGATTTGAGTTACTTTTTAGTGTTCTTTCAGTTGAGCATGAAGAATACCTTTAATATTTCTTCTATATTCTGCTCCTTATGAGGTTTCTGAGTATTTATTTATCAAGGAATGGCTTAATTTGTCTTTTGTTTTAAAGGATAGTTTTCTTAAATAGAGAATCAGTGCATGATGGGTTTTTTTTCTTTTATTACTTTGACTACGTAATTACACAGCCTTCTAGTCTCCATGGTTTCTAATGAGAAGTTAGCTGTTAATCTTGTAAGAATTCCTTATGTATGTATGACAAAACTGTGATACTTTAAAAAAAAAACACTCTTTGTCACTTAATTTCAACAATTAGACTCAGATATTTCTAGGTATGAATCTCTGAGCACATACTACTTAGAGTTTGCTGAGCTTCTTCAATGTACCAATTAAGTCTTACATCGGATTTGGGAAATTTTCAACCATTATTTCTACAAATATTCTTTCTATCTCATTATATATCTCCTTTTTTTTTAATTCACATCATGTGTAAGTTTATATGCTTGATGGTACACTAAAGTTCTCTAAAGCTATTTTAATTTTTTTCATTTATTTTTACTTCCTGTTCCTTTAACTTAATACAGGTATACTTTGGAGACATTGCAGATTGGGTTCCAGACCATCTCAATAAAGTAAATATTACAATAAAATGAGTCACACAAAATTAGTTGTTTCCCAGTGCATATAAAAGTTAGATTTGCATTATACATAGTCTATTAAGTGTGCAATAGCATCATGCCTAAAATTTGTTGCTAAAAATTGCTAATGACCATCTGAGCCATCAGTGAGTTCTTATATTTTGCCAGTGGAAAGTTTTGCCTTGATGTTGATGGCTGTTGATTGATCATGGTTGTGGTTGCTGAGGGTTGTAATGGCTATAAAAATTTCTTATAATAAGAAAGCAATGAAGTTTGCTTCCTCAATTGACCTTTTCTTTCACAAAATACTTCTTTGGACAGGCACAGTAGTTCATGCCTGTAATCCTAGCACATTGGGAGGCTGAGGCAGGAGGATTCCTTGAGCCCAGGAGTTTGAGGTTGGAGGAAACTATGATGACACTCCTGCACTGTAGCCTGGATGACAGAGTGAGACCCTGTCTCAAAAAAAAAAAAAAAAAAAATTCTAGCACACAATGCTGTTTGTTAGCATTTTACTCAAGGTAAAACTTATATTTGTGTGTGTGTGTGTGTGTGTGTGTGTGCGTGTGTGTATGTATATATGTGCACATATATATGCACTAGCTGATTTAAAGTCTTTGTTTAGTTCATTCAACATTTGGGCTCCCTCAAAGATAGCTCTATTAAAATCTTTCTTTAATGTGCACAAAATAAACTTTTCTATTTTTTGAAGAATTTTTTGTTGTTATTTCATAAAACTTGCAATTTAAGATATTATAATGGGGTGCTCTATAAATCAAATTCCTTTCCCCTTCCCCACAGGGTTTCTTTTTGCTGATTATTATGTTTTTGGTTATTGTATATTTTTGTAAAATAATTTTATTGTGCTAATTCTGCAATGTCTATATTATTTTTCAAGTGCAGCCTCCAAAGTCTTTGCTTGGTTAGCCTAGTGATCATAAAATTATTAGACAAAAATTTTGTTAAGTGCCTTGAATCAATAAATTTTCCAGTCTGCTGAGAGATTCTGCATGTGTATTGAGACAAGTCTTCATGCTTTAAAAGGCAGTTTAATACTTTCTCTTAGCCTCTACTTTCCACTTTTGCAGTACCTCAAGGTCAACCAGAGTCAAGAGATTAAGGACTTGTCAAGTCTTTTCTGGGTTTATGCACAGCACTGCACGTGTTCATGGCCTTTTAGGTTCCCAGAAATATTTCAAGGCTATAGAAATATCTTATGCATACCCATTCCCAGGTTTTTTTTTTCTTTCTGTTAATATTTCTGGCCAGCTGCTTCTCAATTAACTGGTAACACCATCTCCGACAGTTGTAATATTAAACAAGTCTTTTTTATTTTTTTTGAAAAATTTCCTGGGGATAGGTTTTGTTTGCACCGAGTGAGCTCAAAAGCAGGTCAAATAGTAACAAGCCCTGAGAATGAAGCTTTTTAACAAGCCAGTAGGTCAAATATTGACAATTCTCTGAGAATGTGGGTTTCTGAGAGCTCTAAATCCATATGCCCCCTCCAGGTGCTGCTTGGCTACTGGTTTTAACAGCTACTGTATTTGTGAAACTCTTGGTTTTAAAGACTATCATGAGATTGGTAAGAAGATGATAAGATTAGGGTAAATTAAAAAGCCATAAAACTCACGGTCCTTATAAGGTTTCAACCGTATTTTTGATTTAATACTTCTTGGATTGTTGAAATTAATTTACCAAGTTCTGAAAAAGTTAATTTTTATAATTTTTGAAGTGTCCTTATTGTTTTTATTGAAAAGTTGCTTTTCAGAGGTTCTTACTCCACCATTGTGGTAGAATAGGGAAAGATTGACGTTCTACATTTAATAAACAGTGAATGCTACCTATAATTGAAGAAGGGGATGCCCACTTAATTTCATAATAAAATATCTGAAGATGACTTTTAAAAGTTGAATGTATCAAATGTAGAAATATTTGATAATCTTTTAGATTCACATTTTGCAGTTAAAAGAAATTTGAAAACAGTCTTTATCCGTGGATTATGTCTGAATAGATGTTTACTTTTATGGATTACTTATGAGCTACTGATTAATATATAGTGTGGTCTTCATAAACATTAACTCATTTAAATTCTTACAATAAGTATGAGGATATTGAATAACAAAGACAAAAGTGAGGCACAGACAGAATAGATAACTTGAGCAAAGTCAATATCTACAAAGCGAGATCCAAGGCTAGAATATGGCAGTCTTATTGTGGAGCTCATGGAAATGGCCATCATACATATTCTACATTCCTAATATAGTATATAATATTCTAGACATCCCTGTCCCATGGAGGAAAGAGCATTTCATGTCTCTAGCCATCTAAAAGAGTTTCACCAAAAGGAAGACACAAAACTTTTTATAAAGACTAATTCAATACAATATTTGTCTGCTCACCATTTTGTCATTAATTAAGTCTGTGATAGACTAGAGTTTAAATTTCTAAAATTTCAAGTGTTTACCAATTTAAGACATAGGCACAAGAAATTAAGATTTCTAATTAACAAAAAATCCTTCTAATGCAAGTGGGCTAAAATTCAGGGCATGAATGGATTAAATACTGAGTAAAATAAGGCAGATAGTCTCCTTGTCACCTTACCACTTCTTTATAAAAAGTCACTGTAATTTCTCTTTAAATACAATTTACTGGTCTCTACTTTGGTACCTAGGAGAAAGTAGATCAAAATTATGTATTGACTAATAACTACAACTGAAATTCACTACATTATGAACTGATAAGTGAATGATATTGAGGGAGTCTAGGTTTTAGTTCAGCTCTCCTTTTCTGAAAAATAATTTTGCCACTTCAAGTTTCAAATTTCTTAATGGAAAATGAAAAGTTTGGGTATATGACCTTTAATATTCATTTTAATAAACACAACCTATGTTTGTCAATATGAGAAATTTATAACAGAAATTGCTTTTAAACGAAAAATGCAATTTCTGTGGTTTCTTGTTTATATAGGAATATATACTAATTATTCAAAACTATAAAAGTCACAGATCCTACCTTCAAAAATAGATAACAAAATTATAAGAGAAATATTCAGACCAGAGCAGAACAAGAATAGTTTGGTGCAGTCTGAAATTTTATCATTAACTATGTAGACAGTTATCATAGTTGATGAAAATGCAGCTGAAGTGGTATTTAATTAGAAATTTCTTGATTAGCCACTGCAACTCTAATGAATGCAAATTTCAACACTTTCAAAATTATATCCTACTGTGTGAATCTTTTTTATGCAATCAACAACAAAACGAAGTACTGATTTACTAAAATGATGCTAAAAGTTATTATTTCATTGTTAATTTAATCAAATTTCATTTTTTATCTCTCTAAAAACAAAATTTTTCATATGTTCTTGTTAACATAACATGGTGGGACTCTTGGAATCTTAACTAGTCAACTAGTAACTCTTATCGCTATACTAGTGAAATACAAATAAACCTGGGACAAAGTACCCTTTAAAACTATTTATTTTATGGAAGCCAGGCATCAAGAAACAATCCAGTTGTTAAGGTATCTCCTTTCATTTATTTAAGCAATATCTACTAAGCACAGTGCTTGGTGCCATTGGAGATTTACTTCAGATTCAGCCTCTCTCTTTAAATTTCACGAGAATAATACCACAATGTAAGAAAAAAAAAAGAAAATAGCCCTTTGCAGAAACTGAGGAAGTTGTTATTTTCTCAATATCCATTCCTGGACATGGGGTCAGAGAGTTAGAAACTGACTTAAATTTTTTCTAATTTGACCTTTTTTAACCTCACAGAAGAGAAAAAAAAATCCCCCTTAGCCTCCGACACAACCCTCTGCAATTTGTAAGTTGTGCATCTAGTTTAAAGTCTGAAAGATATATCAGACTCTTGAGAAACTGCTGAGTGATTTCTGCTAAACTACATTACATTGTTAAAGTCAATATACTTTTTACTGACACAGACTAAACAAAATCTTGTCAAGAGCAAACTGATGTAGGGGTTCTTCAAAGTTAATCAGAAGTTTCACTCACCAATCTATAGTAACTTGTGCTTCTTTATAACACACATTTAAATATTGTACCCTGAAATAGTTTACTTAGGGACTACAACATAACCATTAAGTTTAACCAAGTAATATTTGTAAAATGCTTAATAATATTGAAAAAACTATCACAAATTGATATGATGTTGACTGAAAACAGTGATCCAAGAGAGTTTATCTGTAGCAATTTTGACTGACTCTTAATTCAATTTTGAAAGCTGTAGTAATTGATTTGTGTTTGACATATATTCTTATTTTTCACTTCATCCACATGTTGAAACTCAGGATTTACACAAAATGGGGAAGATGAGATTGGTTTCCACTTCTGAATTTACCTACAGCCATTGTAGCTTTCATGCTTATAATTTTCCACTACCTCTCTGCCTACAAATTTTTCCAGAAATAGTGCAGCTTGCTTGAGTAAAACAGAGGGGAAATAGAATTAATGACTCTAAAATAACTCTTGAATCCTGAAGGACAAGAGGTGAATATCCCTAACTAACTATCTTCTAGTGGGAAAATTCTTAGGCAATACAAGGCAGAATAACCCAATCATTAATGTACATTTTATTGGTTTTTCCCAATCCCTCTTTTACATTTACCACTGCCTCATTTGTTCTTCCTGGCATCAAACTCCCAAGACCTGCACCCAATACCTTTTTTAGAGTTTGTTTTTATAAAAACTGAAATTAAAATTGGGTGAGCAACATTCTCCATTTCCATTTATTTAAATTATAAAAATTCTTAAGATTGCTTTGGCTATTCAAGCTCTTTTCTGGTTCCAAATAAAACATAAAATAATTTTTTCTAGATCTGTGAAATATGCTATTGGTATTTTGATGCAGATTGCATTGAATCTGTAAATTGCTTTGGGTACTATGGACATTTTAACCATCTTGATTCTATCTATCCATGAGCATGATAAGTTTTCCATTTTTTGCATCATCTGTAATTTCTTTCCTCTACGTTTTGTAGTTCTCCTTGTAGAGATCTTTCATCTCCTTGGTTAAGTACATTCCTAGGTATTTTATTTTCTTTGTAGCTATTGTGAATGTTATTTAGTATTCAATTTGACTCTTAGCTTGATTGGTATTGAATTGTGCTGCTATAAACATTCTAGTGCAGTTGTCTTTTTTACAGAATATCTTTTGTTCATTTGGGTAGATGTCCAGTAATGGAATTGCTGGATCAAATGGTAGTTCTATTTGTATCTCTTTGAGGTATCTCCATTTTACTTTCCACAGAGGTTGTACCAGTTTGAAGTCCCACCAGCAGTGTATGAGTTTTCCTATCTCTCTGCATCCACACCAACATTTATTGTTTTGGGGCTTTTTGATAAAGGCCATTCTCACTGAAGATAAGTGATATCTAATTGTGGTTTTTATTTACATTTCCATGGTGATTAGAGACATTGAGCATTTTCTCCTGTGTTTCTTGGCCGTTAGTCTGTCTTCTTTTTAAAAGTTTCTGTTCATGTCTTTTGCCCACATTTTAATATGGTGGTTTGATTTGTTCATGTTGATTTGCTCGAGTTCTTTATAGATTCTAGTTATCAGCCCTTTATTGGATATATAGCATGCAAATATTTTCTCCAAATCTGTAGATTGTCTATTCACTCTAATGATTGTTTCCTTGTCTGTCAGGAGAATTTTAATTTGATCAGATCCTGTTAATGTATTTTTCTTGGTGCTGCAATTTCTTTGAGGGTCTTCTTCATAACTTCTTTGCCAAGCCCAATATCTGTAAAAGTTTTTCCAATATTTTCTTCTAGAATTCTTTCATACCTTTGGTTTAAGTCTGTTAGTCTTCTACATGTGGCTATTCAATTTTCCTAGCACCACTTGTTCAATAGGGATCCTTTTCCCCAGTGTATGTTTTTTGTCTGCTTTGTCAAATATAAGATGGCAGTATGAGGATCATTTTATATCTTGGTTCTCTATTCTGATCTATACATCTATGTCTCTGTTCTTGTGCAAGCACTATGCTGTTTTGATTACTATAGCCTTGTAGGAAAAAATAACAGAAAAGATACAATGATAACACCAATAAAAACTATAGGCCAATATCTCTGATGACATAGATGCAAAAATCCTCAACAAAATCTGGCATACAAAATTTAAGAGCATATTAAAAAGATTATTAATCAGGTTCATCCTTACAGTGAGACAAGGGTAGTTCAATGTACACAAATCAATAAATATGATATGTTATATCAAAAAAAAAAAAACCCACAAAAACAACATGATCCTTTCAACTGATGTTGAAGAAGCATTTAATAAAATTCAATATCCTTTCTTGGCATAAACTCTAAAAAAACTGAGTATAGAAGGAACTTCACTCAACACAATAAAAAGCCATATATTTTAGATGCTTAGCTGGTTTCAAACTGAATGGGGAAATACTGAAAGCCTTCCCTCTAATATGTAAAACAATATAAGGATGCCTACGTTCACCACTGCTATTCAATATAGTACTAGAAGTTTTATCTAGAGTCATCAGAAAAGAGAACGAAATTAAGGCATCTGAATTGGAAAGGATCTCATTTACAATTGGAAAATCTCATTTACAGTAGCTAGCTATAAAATAAAATACCTAGGAATACACGTAACCAAAGAAGTGAAATAACTCTACCATGAGTACTATAAAGCACTGATGAAAGAAATTGAAGAGGACAATTGGAAAAATGGAAAGATATTACACGCTCATGCTTTGGGATAATCAATATTGTTAAAGTCTTTATATTATACAAAGCAATCTATAGATTCAATGCAATCTTTATCAAAATGGCAATGTCATTCTTAATAGAAATAGATAAAATAATCCTAAAATTTATATGGAACCACAAAAGACCCAGAATAATCAAAGCTATCCTGATCAAAAGAACAAAACTGGGGGAAATCACATTACTTGACTTCAAACTATACTATAGAGTTATAGTAACCAAAACAGCATGGTACTGCCATAAAAACAGACACATAGATCAATGAAACCCAAAATAGAGAATCTAAAAATAAATTCACACAGCTATAGTAAACTTATCTTTGACAAAGCTGCCAAGAACATACACTGGGGAAAAGACAGTTCTTTTCAGTAAATGGTGCTGTGAAGACTGGATATCCATATGCAGAAAATGAAACTATGCTTTATCTCCTGCCATAAATAAAAATTGAAACAAAACTGATTGAGGATTTAAATGTAAGATCTGAAACTATGAAACTACTAATAGAAAACATTATGGATAAGCTTCATGACATTGGTCTGGGCAAAGATTTCTTCAATTGTACACCAAAAGCTCAGGCCACCAAAGCAAATTTGGACAAATGGGATAACATCAAGTTAAAAAACTTCTGCACTGCCAAGGAAACAATCAAAAAAGTGAAATGATAACCCATATAATGGGAGAAAATATTTGTAAACTACCCATTTGACAAGAAATTAATAGCTAGAATATATAAAGAGCTATAATAACTCAATCTGAAAATCAAATAATCTGATTAAAAAATGGGAAAAGGATCTGAACTGACATTTCTTAAAAGAAGACATACATACAAATGGCCAATGGGTATATGAAAAAATACTCAACATCATTGGTCATCACAGAGATCCAGATCAAAACTACAATTAGATATCATCTCACCCCAGATAAAATGGCTTTCATTGAAAAGACAGGTAATAACAAATGCTAATGAGGATGTGGAGAAAGGGAAACTCTTATACACTGTTGTTTGGAATGTAAATTAGTGCAACCACTATGGAAAACAATATGCAGGTTCCTCAAAAAACTAAAAATAGAACTACCATGTGACCCAGGAATCTCACTGGTGGGTATATATCCAAAAGAGGAGGAATTAAATATACCAAAGAGATCTATACTCACATGTTTATTGCAACACTATTCACAATAGCCAAGTTTTGGAATAGACCTAAATGTTCTTCAAGGAATGGATACAGAAAATGTAGCATATACACACAATGGAAGATTATGCAACCACAAAAAATAATGAAATCTTCCCATTTGTACCAACATGGACGGAAGTGGAAATGGAGAGTAGAATGATGTTTACCAGAGGCTGGGAAGGATAGTAGAGAGCAGGGAATAAAGTGAGAGTGTGCGAGGAGTTAGCTACACTCGCAGGAAAAGTCGGGTCCCTTTGGCAGTGATCATCACAAGGGATAAGGAAATATTAGAAAATATAAAATAATAGAATACAGAAATAAAAGAATACACACAGACAAAAGTACAGTTTTATAAAGTATAGTTTTATGAGGTTGGGGACGTTGGGGGACCTCCAGCATTCCTGTGAGCTGTGAGGCCATGAGTGAAGTCCCGTATCAGTATTTATTGGTAAAGTGATCCATTGCCAGGGGTAACAGATTTACATAATAACAGGTAGTTCATTTTAGGTTAAAAGTCTCCCAAAAAGCTTCTAGAGATCCCTTAATTAACTTTATCTATGTGAGCAAATGGTTACAAAATCTTTCTAAGACAAACTTCTAAGTCCTAAGATAAAATTATCACTTAGCAAAAAGGTTAAACAGAAATATAGTGGCTCTGTATTTCTTTATCTAGTTTTTTGTTGATTGAGACAGGTATTCAGGAGTAAAGCAGGAACTGTCCATTAGGCGAATTGATTTTAGCCACAGGTTTCTGATGGGCGGGCACTGTTTGATCAGCTCTCATCCCGTGGCCCCATACAGAGCTTTGTCGTACAGAAGCTCAGGCGCAAGCCTACAGGTCTGAAGCACAGTGTCGCTGTGGAAAACTGCTACTGACTGGTGAGATGCACTCCTGAGGCGAGGCAGCTTTTGATATGTGAACTAACAAGTTCACATATTCCTTCAGATCAAAGCCCTGCAAAACTCCTGAAATCTTATATGTCTCTATAAGAGACATCTTTATAGAGCAACAAGAGTGGTTAATGGGTGCATATGTAGTTAGATAGTTAGAATGAACAATATTTGATAGAACTTCAAAGTGACTATAATCAATGATAGGTTAGGGTATATTTTAAAATAACTAAACACATGGAATTGAAATGTTCCTAACACAAAGACATGATAAATGCCTGAGGTGATGGATATGCTAGTTATCCTGATGTTATTAATTCATGCTATAAACTTGTTTCAAAACATTACATGTACCATTTAAAGATACAACTAACATGTCCCCATAATAATTAAAAATTTTTAAAAAATGAGACAAAAAAGAAAAATATGAAACAGAAAAAAATGACTAGAATTATAAGAAAAAAATTATCCATGATATTAAGAGAATTGAACATATCTGTCTGAAGTATTGATCAGTAATTAGAACAAAATTATCAAGTGTATAGAACATTTTAACAAAATAGTAACACATGATTTAATGGGCAAGTATAGAATCTGCTGACAATAATTTGAGAAAATATGTTTTCAATGCTTACATTAAAAAATTCCAAAATTTAAAAAATTGCAAAGCTTTAAAAGAAGGCTCAAAAAATTTCAAAGGTTCAGTATTATAAATACAATATTCTCTCTGTTCATAGTAGAATTTAAAATGGATTCAAAGGTAAAAGGAGGTATAAAACCACACATTTCTATATAACTCATGAGTCAAAGACGTTACCAAAATGGAAATTTATATATTCAGAGAATTAAATAATAATGAAATCACTAAATATCAAATTTATGGAATCTAATGAAATTTAATTTCAGTTATTATATTAGAAAATAAGAAATTTTGAAAATTAAATAAATATACATCCAAGTTAATAAAGGGAATAAAATGTGTTCCCAAATAAATTATGAGTAATAAAAAAAAATTAATAAGATTAGAAAAAGGGATTTCTCCAAATGAGGAGTTGATTTTATCAGAGAACTATATTAGCCCTATTTTTCAAGTTGGATCAGAGGTCAAAACATGTTTTAATTATCTCCTATTTACTGTATTATTAAGAGAAGTATTTCTGTCCCATTGTTAAGGGATGGCTTAAGTATGCAACATCTGACACTATATAGATGGAGATTGAAAGAAGTTTATTAGTCACATATACTCAGAGCCTGGGAGAGGAATATATTGCACACCAGAGATGGACATATGGTTGTTTCACTCAGAAACAGACAACCACAAAGTGTGAGAGGCAAGCTTTTTAGTATCAAAAAGGTGATGCAGTATGCTCTCTGCTTCCTAGAAGAGAATGAGATTATGTTATTTGAATAATTTCTCAGGCTAGCAGGAAATTGAACCACTATTCAGAGATAAGCAAGAACTATTCCTATTCTCTTTGATGAGGATAGTTTGGCTAGGGAAGCTTATTCATGTTGGTACAGTGGGGAGAACTTGCAATTAGTCTATTTTTGTCACTCTTGATTTTACCGGATGTACCAGAAGCAATACAGAATATGGATTCTTAATTTTAGGCCTTACATACAAAACCAGTGCAAAAAGGTCCACAAGCAAATAAATCTATAATTAAACAATAAATTGGATAAAAAAAATTAAATGCCATTATTTGTAGATGAAATGTTATCTACATAAATATTTAAGTGTAACTTAGTTGGAACAAGTAAACTCTGCAATTTTTAGGATATTAAATAATTATAAAATTTTAAAATATCAGCTAAAGCAAGATATCAGAAAAGAATAACTTCTTGTAAAATAACAAATTTTAATCAACTAGAAAATATTATTTTAATTGTGTTCAATTTTAAAATAGAAACAAAAACAGTAAAAAGTCAGAAGAAAATCTAACAAAAGACAACACATCTATAAATATAACTACAAATGTCTTTGATAGTATGGCAGAAAGATTATTTAGATCCATTGCCACTTTTTAACTTCCTTCTAAGTGTGTGTTAATATATTGCATCAGTAAAAAAACTAAAAACAACATTTCTCAAATTCCTTTGTAGTTTAGATCCCAGAAGAGATTAAAGCTCTATCAATAAACTGAACTTGGATTTGAGAGTTGTACTCACTTGAACTTGGGGTTGAATTTGGAACCATGTTTCATTAGGATTTTGGGAGTATGCAAGATATTTATTTTTGCTGTTGCATTTCTATCAGACCCAGTGTGGCTCTGGAGCCAATAATTCTGGAAAAAGGAGCTTTCTGATTTCTGGATCATAGTGAAACTGATGTTTTCCTGAAGCCAACATTTGTGGTGACACCTCCCTGATCCAGGCAAAATGGCTGATGTGTGGCAATCATAAAGCCAGTGGCTGGGACTGTTAACATCCTCTGTGCCAAGTTTCTGATTATGGCAAGGGTAGAAGTTCATTGGCAGCTACGTTATGTGATTTTTGTCCAAGAAGTCATTCCTGGAGATCTAGCCTAAACATTGCTCCTCCAATTTTTCCCACCATTTGTTAGCAATTAAATCATGTTCTGTTTGAAATAGTTGGATGTTTTCTATTGTCTGCAATTTTACTATTAACAAAACAAAGACATTATTAAACATCCAAATAAAATCAGAGCTATGCCTTTATAGAAAAGTTTGGATATTATAAGAATTTAGGTGTTTTCTAAAGTATTTGAAAAATTCTCAATTTCCTCCCAAATCTTATGCGGATTCTAAGATTTATGTAGAAGAGTTATCTTAAAAAATAGCAAGATAACATAAAACCAGTGTAGTAAAAAATTTGGTGTCAGCATAGACAAAGATAAATAAACCATAGCAACGTTATATCAAAAGACTAGGAACTTAGAAATAGGACCTTGCTCATATTCAGTCATTCAAAATATATATAGCTTTTATGAATATTTAGTTATTCAACAAATATTTTGTTATTAATAAGTCAAAAACTGTTTTTTAAGCTGTGAAAACATTAGAGAACTATTAGGCATGTAGCCTTTGCCAGACCTGTAGGGAGATAAAGGAATGGAATGCAAGAAGGGAACTTGCATTCCTTATCCCTCCTGGTAAGGACAATGCTTATCAGGGGTCCCAGGATTTGTTTGAAATAGTTGTTTGAAAAGAATTTATTACAGTAGCTATTCTGGCCCAGTTGCTCTACTCTCCCTGGAAAAACCCTCTATAAAACCCAAGGCTCTCCCCTTCCTGGCATGGACCCTCTTTTCAGCCTCCACCCATCTGCACCCAGATGTTGAAATAAACAGCATTTTGCCACACCAGAGACTTTGTATGTCTCCCTCTCAGCTCAGGACCTGATATTTGGTGCTGAAACCCGAAAGGGAACACGGAGTGGATACGACCTCTGGGACTCTAGCAGATGAGACTTACAACTCAGGA